>NC_133550.1:29283175-34153175 GCF_048773025.1 Camelus bactrianus | reverse complement strand
GTATGCTATATTTCATACACACAAATAAAAGATATGAAAAACTAAGAAACAAGGCTTATTTTACCTAATTCTATTCCTTTGAATTTGTCTCATTATTGTTTGGGGTATCCATTATTTCCCCACTCAGAAGAAACTCTAGAAAAAATTTGCTAGAATAGTATTACTAATATGAGGGTCTCCCAAAGGAGAGTTCCTCATAGTTATGTCCTAAAGAAATCATTTAAAAATCTCTGTTCAAAATATCATCTCTAAAACTGATAAAGGCTATTCTAGAAGGTTTTAAGAAAAATACTCCAAGCAAAAGGTTTGTAAAGAAGGTATTACTAGTATAATGAGGTCAAGTTCCGTAGAAGCATCAGAGAACAAAGGAGTTACATCAGTCAAAGAATACATTTAAAAAGATAATTAATGAAAGAATGTTAGGATTAAAAAAAAATCCACAAAGTTTATAGCCAACCATCTGTTGTTCAGCTTTTCTCCAAATCTTTACTGCTTTCGCTTATACATATTAAGGATATTTAAGTCATCCTTTAATTAAACTAGAAAGCCTCAGAGAAATGAAGTAAAGTGAACAGTTTACTCTCCAGCAAATGAGAAAGAAAAGCAAGTCAGGATGGGAAAAAAGTAGAAAGGCAGAGGATGAGAGGGAAAGAGAAGCAGGGGAGAGAGAGGCAGAGAGGGAGGAAGGGAGGGGGAGAGAGAGGGGGAAAGAGAGAGAGAGAGATTGGGAGAGAACAAAACTTAAGGCAAATAAATGCTAAAGATAAAACATTAGGAAGAATTTCTTTCCAACTATAAGACAAAAGTTAATGATAGTAAGAGAGATATAAAGTTATACCTCAGTCATTTTCATAGGCCACAATTCAGTGATGAAAAAAAAACATTTACTTTGGAATACCGTGAAAAAAAAATAAGTAAAATAAGCATAAAAACTTACATATATAGTTACATTGCAATTGTGTAAAATTATTTATGAATTGGGTATATAGATGGCATTTTAAAAACATATCTCTATATCCTAAGTTTCATAGAGTGTGTACTATTTTTATAATGAAAATACGTAACTCATTTGAAAACAACAAATTATGCTGTCAGTTTGCTCTAAAAGTGCTGTCTTTAAAATTGATGGCTGATTAATGTTTTGAATTTATTATTTATATATACATAGTTCCAAAAGGATTTGAGGCAGGTTATCAAAAAGCAACAACAATAAAAAAGATGAAACAATACAGCAAATCCACTAAATGGAGAATAGGAAAATAGGCCCAAAGCAAAAAAACAGGAAGAGTTTCTACAGCTTTCAAAATCTGCTAGAGAATGCAAAGAAACTGAGTGACTCTTGTTTAGCTCCAGATTCTGTGAACACTTCCTTTTAATATAAAAGGAAATGAACAGCACACTGGCTGTTGATAATAACCTACATGTGTTGACAAAAGCTGTTGTACTGATTATACAAAATTCAGTTAGCTAAAAACTTGTAAAACCATCTAGAAAAAATATAGAACACCTTCACAATCTTGTTATAGGGAAAGATTCCTTAGACAGCAGCCAGAAAGCACATGAGAAAATGTTCAACATCATTAGTCATCAGGGAAATGTCATTGTGGTACTAACCAGAATGGCTAAAATTTAAAAGACTGACAACAATAAATACTGGAAAGTTGGTGAACAAGTTGAATATCCTTAGAGTATTGGTGGGAATATAAAACGGTAGAACCAGTATAAACTGGTATTTTTGAAAACATATATTTACCCTCTGATTCAGCAATTCTACTACTAAGAGAAAAGAAATCATATATCCACTAAAAGCAGCTTTAGTCATAATAGCTAAAAACTGGAAACTTCCCCAGTATCCATTTATGGGAGAACACACAACATGGACAGATTTCAAAAACATTAAGCCAGACACAAAAAATATATTCTGTATGATTCTATTTAAATTAAGTTTTAGAATAGGCAAAACTAATTTCTGGTAATAGAAACTGGATCAATAGTTGCTTCGGCAGGAGATGGGGTGCAGGGATTAACTGGGAAGGGGCACAAATAATTTTTGGGGGTGACAGAAATGCTACGTTATTACCAGCATGTAGGTTACACAAGTATGTGTATTTTGTCAACACTGATCAAACTGCACCTTTAAGAGTTGAGAATTTTACTGTATGTAAATTATCCCTTAATTTAAAAAAATCAGATTAGCTCAGTAAGAGCTAAATTATGGTTGCTAAATACTGTTTACTAAAAGAAGACATATATTTTAGCTTTGACATTTGTGGAAGTAAGATTAGTGCTTCATAACAAACCTTAAATAATCTGACATATTATTGCCTTTGTGAAGAAGGCCTCAGCAAGAGTGATAAGATTTTTCTCAAAAAGCATTCTTTTCAAATGCTTTCACAAACACTGAAGCCCAAGGATTAGGATTACATTTTCATGTATTGTTAAACACGAAAATGTGACCTTGGTCTATGTATGGGGTATTTAGCTATTTTAACAGAGTAGTACTTTCAGTAAGTGGTAAATTCAGTGAAGAATCTATGAAGACTTCAAATGATTCATATGAATCTCACAGAAGGAGCTTTGTAGTTAGGCTCAAACACATGCTCAAGACATCACTGTTATGGATGTATATATAAATCACAAATTCAGACAATATGCCTAAATTATGAAATAACAGCAAATGTTAAAATACCTAATACCTGGGGTTGGGGAATGGAAATAGAAGAAAAAAATCTCTATGAACACAAAGGACATTAACAAATGCTGCATTTAATAATTTTAAACTTACTTGATTACTGGAGGCAATGAATCAAGTCTAGTCTCTGGGCTCCAAGCTATGCCATCAACTCTAACTCCATGGTGAAATGTTCGCAGTGTTTTATACTGAATTCCTTCAATGTCTGCTTCTTCCTCCTAAGCATACATAGTAAATACTTTAATAAGTTATGAGAACAAACAATATAAAACTCTGTACTTCATTATAATGAAGAATTTATCAGGGGGCCACACATATTCTTTTGAGAAGTTCAAAAGCACATTATACGCTGAGATGTAACTGGTTTGTTGAACAGTAACAAAAATATCCAAAGCTGTCTAAGCCTCACTAAATAACTTTCTAAAGCAACCAGAAAACAAAGGATAAACAAATTAGATTTTACCTTACTTAGAAGAGATTTTATCCCTAATAGTAAATACATTTCACAGCAAACACAATGAAAATGGAATGCTCTAATCACAACATTTTAGGTAAATGAATTACCATACATGGTTAATCAACTGACAATATAAAAAATATACACCGAATATAAAGTTTTGATATATACAAGATACTCTGTACCTTATAATGCTTCAAAGTCATTATGAGTACCAATGGTTTTCACACAGTATTATACATGGCAGCGTTCATGTGGGAGATGCTACAAATTGTTCATCTATTACACTCTATGAATTATGAATATGCAAACAATGATTGGTCTTTTGGATATTTGATTCTGGGTAAGACATTTAATAAAGTTGGCTTATTTACTTGGCTCAGTACTACTAGAATAATTTCAGTTTATCCTCATGGGAAGATGAGGGAAAAAAATGAATTTTTAAAAGTCAAGTCATCTCTGGCAATATAGATGATAACCTGAAAAGCTTTCTGACTACAAAACTAAAGCAAAATCCAAATCCAGAGAAGCAACTGAGCACCGAGGTATAGATCCTGGACCTTTAAAGGGGAAGTAGCGAAAAAAACAAACAAACCAAAAGTGCCATGTAAACTGTCTACCACGGGTGAAGGCCAAGAAAGAGAAAAAGTCATTTATGAGAAATCTCAACCACTGGTTGGTCTTAACATGAGTTTTGGGCTTGAATTCACATTAACTATTTGCTCCAGAAAATGACAATTTATTTCAAAATGTTCTTATGTTGATAGTGACTACAAGTACTTGACAGACAAAGGCAAATTCTTTGGATGAACTCCTCTACCCAGGTCTCATAAAGTTCTCACAGATATAGTTCAATCAAATATGATCTTATATAGACGCACTACTACATATGAAAATAAAGTACCACAAACACAAACAGAAGAATCAAACCTGCATTTGACATTAGATTAAAAAAAAAAAAAAGATACCGAAAAAGATGTATTTTTCAGGATCTAGAAGAGGTAATCAAAAAACATGAGTAACCAAGAAGAGATTACCAAAAATGACCAGGTAAATTTTAAAAAGAGCCAAACAAAACTTTTAGGTGAAAATATCATAATGAGAAAAAAAATCAATCCTTAGAGGAGTGGGAAGACAGATTTGAAAAAATTACTAAGAAAGTAGCAAAGAGAAGACAAAAAGAAATATTAAGAGGGATTCAGTGAGAAGTTTCACCATATATTCAATTTGGGTTGTAAAAGAAGTGAATAAAGGGAATGGGGAAAGAGACAATATCGGAAGAGATAAGGGCAAAGGGCTCTTCACACTTGAGAACAGGCACCAATATGCATATTTAGAAAGACAAATAAATCCCAAGCAGCTTAAATAAAATGCAATCTGCAGCTAGACACAACATCATAAAACTTCAGAACACACAAACTGTCATGATATATACATACATGTGCATGTACATATAAGTACACACACATATATTTGGGGGGGGAGTAAGGAGAAGAGAGGGAGCAAAGGGGAGAGGGGCAGGGGTAGTTGTCTTAACAACAGGAGTCAGAAAGAAAAGATAGGTTTCCTATCAAAGAATAATAATTAGAACAATCATCAATTTCTTAGCAGAAATGAATGCAGAAAGACAGTGGAATATCTTCAAAATTACAGGAAAAACCGTAAAATTGTAGACACAACAAAACTATTTCTCAGGAATGAAGCTGTATTAAAAGTATTTTCATAAAAACAAAAACCAAGGGCTGGCATTAATAAAGGCTCACTAAAGGACCTCCTAAAGCAGGGGCTGGCAAACCATGGCTAAAGGGCCAAATCTGGTCTATGGCCTGGTTTGGGATGGTCCACAAACTGAGAATCATTTTTATATTTTTAAAGAGTTGTAAAAAACAAAGAATTTGCAACAGACACCTTAAATGGCTGGCAAATCTGAAAATATTTACTATCTAGTCCTTTACAGAAGAAGTTTATTTTTCTTGTAGTAAAGGATGTGCTTTTAGTTAAAGAAAAATGACCCAAAAAAGCTGGCTTGAATGTAAGGAACAGCAAGTAAAAAATCAAAGGCAAACATGTGGGTAAATCTAAACAAATACTAGCCACATAAAGCAACAATGAATTTGTGAGTTTCAATAAAAAGAAAAATAGAGAAATAAAATACAACAATAGTAAGTCTGGAGGGGATGATAACAATTCAAGTGTCAAAGGTCCTTGCTTTGTTCATAAAGAAGTTAAAGGTGTTAATTTTAACTCTAATTAAGTATGCATATTAAAATGTATTCGGTAAACATTAAAAAAGAGAAATAGCATGTAAAACTTCCAAAATATAAGGAAGGAAAAAGGTGAAAGGAGGTAATAAAATACAAACAGAAGCCTTAAGAATACGAATACTGGCAATGTTTTCAATAGTAAAGAACTAAAACTAACCCAAACATCCAATATATAAATAGATTAATTGTAGTATATTCATATTATAAAACACCATACTACAATGAAGATAAATGAACTTTGAAGTGATTTACAACACCTACACATATGATAACTCAATGAAGAAAAACAGAATTTCAGACAGAAGAGGCAGTAAGGAAAGAACACCCAGTAGGCTTCAAAGGAATTGCTAATATTCCTTTTAAGCTAGGTAGTAGGTATACGTGGATCTACTATTATTATTCTTTACATCTTATACGCTAGTACATAGTTTAAAACATTTTAAAGCTTAAAATATAATTTTAAAATAAATCAATCATCGTTTTGCTATTTAAATCAAAACCGTAAATGAGCCTAGAGACTACAGCAAAATTTTTCATGACAAATTTGCCGGAGGAATCTTCTGTGTTAAGTGACAATAGTTATCCTTTACAAAAGTTTATAATACTATAAAATATCAGTGAAAATATCCAGAGCAGATTAAAATTGATATTTAATAGAATACATATGTCTATACAGATAGGAATTATCTGAAGGACTGGTCTAAGAATTTCATTCATCCTGAATCTAAATGCAAAGTTTTGTAATATGTAGTTTAATTGAATCCTAGTGGATGTGTTAAATTTTCCAAGATAGCCTTTAGAATCCCAGCAAAGCATTTCACAAATATATTACATATATCTTTCTCTACATAATTCAGATACTCCTGGAAAATAACTTTAAATTCCAGCTGAACTCAGAGTTAGCAGAAAAAAGGAAACACAAATGCATTTATCAAGGAAAGAAAAACACTGTCAAAATTTATTACCTCATAATTTGTCTGTATAATAACTGTATAGCTAACAGCCAGATATGCCAAAGAGCAACCACTAAGTAATTTTAAAGTGTTAGAAGACTAATCATAGCTGACTTCATAGTTTAGGTTACATTTATTTTTCCACACTTGACAAATCTATCTCCTAAAAATGAAGTTTTTACCATCAAAACAAACATTATTTTGCTACTGTAACAACAGTATTGACAATTAGGTCCTATAATTTGTTGTCCAAAGTGTATACGGAGTCATTGGGTGGTCGTGGGGCTAAAGAAATCCCAGGGACTGTACAGCCTGGGCTTTATGTATTACCAGTGAAAACTTTTTTCCTGGCAGCAATGTTTGCCATTGAGCCAACTAAAAGGCCAGGGTGTGTGTGTGTGTGTGGGGGGCGGGTATACGCAGAGATGAATGCAATTTTGTGTTTAGTTTGGGGTGTATGCAGTATTGTATAGGCAGGAAATTAAGACACTATGGAAAACTTGCTATAATACAAATCATTATACAAGGCTCCAGCATATTTGAGGTTGGGGCAAGGCCAGGTTGATGAAAGGGCTATTCTAAGGATTTGAAATTGGCAGGCCCTCCCACCACACCCACTTAAGGCCAAATGCAGAATTTTAGCTGGATGAAATTGCAAAGTTTACCAAGTTTAATTCTTTCAACTAATGCTTAAATCTCTAGCAGAACATTGTAAAAAAGAGTCTGCACAATCTTTCTATGAACATTTTCCAGTGACAGGGAACTACCTACTTCTTGGGGGAGCTTATACAATTTTGGGGGGGAGTTCTAATTATTAGAAGAGTTCTCCTTAACATTAAACCAAAAGCTGTGTAAATTCTACTGATTGCTCCAAATTCTGCTCTCTGGAACCATACAGACTAAGTCTAACTCACTGATTGATGGCAAATATCTGGCCATAGCTGATCTCCCCTAGGTGAACACATTCAAAGAAGCAATTTCAAGCATCAGTCTTAAAGCATTATAAGCAACAACTCCACTCAAACAGAATTGACAAACAACACAAGAAATATTTACCATTCTGAATCAAATCCTTCTTTCACTTGACAGTTTAAAATACTTTATTATCACTCTGAAACTTGTCTTCAAATACATTACCTCCTTTGAATCATAATATACTGCTAAGAACTGAGTAAACATTAAACATTATTGTCAATTGACAGAGGAGAATACAGAGCTGTGCTGTCCAGCATAGTGGTTACTAGCCACATGGGGCTAGTAAGCACTTGAAATGTGGCTAGCTCAAGCTGAAATAGGTACACTTTATAAAGTGAAAAATCTACACCAGATTTCAAAGACTTAGTATGTAAAGAATATAAAGTATCTCAATAATTTTTATATCGGTTACACATAAAAATTTTGGATGTGCTGGGTAAAAAATATATTATTAAAATTAATCTCACCTGCTTTTTACTTTTTAAAATGTGGGTACTACAACATTTAAATTTATATTTGTGCCTCACACTGCATTTCTACTGGACAGAATTGAATTAACTTCCTTTGGCAGTTTAATCATTACACTGCTTCATGGTGAACATCCAGGTGACTGAAACTCTAAGTCATGACTCTGCCTTCTAGCAGTCTAGCATTTTAAGACTTCATATTCATCTTTAATTTTACTTTTTCAACTTTTGGCCCATTAATCTAATCTATTAAATGATATTTGGAGTCTGGCATACAACAGATGCTCAATAAAAATCTATTAAATGAAGTCTGTCACGCACAGAATTAGATATCCTTCTCGGCTTCACGTCCTATATAAATTCAATGTGCTTGCCTAAGTTAAGTGTTCTTATCCAAGTCCCAGTTGAGGCTGCAATTCATTATCAATGGCCCTTTGAATAGACTTAGAAACTTCCATGGTTCCTTTCACGCTTCATTCCTTCACATGCAGGGCTTTTACAGCAGTTATCTTATTGCATTGCTTTATATTTAAAGCATATAAAGGCCTTACATTTCCTTGAAGGCAGCGTCCTTGCTTTTTTAAAGTATGTATCATCAGTTCCCAGCACCTATCTGCATTTAATGAGTATTCCACAAATACATGACACCAATCAATAGTACTATCATTTGGCTTAAATTTCCAACATGATATTGAAAAGAATACCATGAAATTCTAAAAAATGCTTTGTTGAAATTAAAATTCACTGTATCAGCAGTGTTTTCCTAACAGTCTTAGAATGAGGATTGCCTTTCTGATAGGAATGTGGAAATCTTTCAATTCAATTCACATTTACGTAGTTTTCTCTCAGGGTAAGAAGTTGAGTGCTATAGACTTGAAGGTCCTAGCATGAAAGAATAGGAACAACATTTAATAGTGCTTAATTAGATAAAAAAAAAAAAATAACTCAAAAGAAGAAATCTGAATCCCCAAGGGCAAATTACTGAAACTCGATTCTCTTCCAGAACTGTTTGTACTCTGGTTTCAACCTACCTGAATAGCAGCATAGAAGGAAAAGAACAGGGGTTTGAAAATGGGGTCTAGATATTGTTTTTTCAGTTACTAGTCAGATAAATCCCTGAACTTCTTTGAAGTAGAATGGAAACTCCATGAAGACAGGGACAGTTGTTTAACTGTAACTCCAGTACCTGGTATAAATATAATTTATGTTCATTCCTTGCTAAATTAATAAAAATCCAATTCTTTCCTTAGATAATTAGGGGGTAAGAGCTACACTGCCAATCTCACAGGACTGAGGATCAACAGGGACAAGCATATGACCACAAATCTTAACAGAGAAATACCAATATTTTTTGCTAGTTCTTTTTTTCTCATTTTTGTCATTTTCCCCTCTTTGTTCCCATTTTCTCTGCCACCCATCACCTCTGCCTTTCTTTTTTCCTGATTTTTTCTCCCTTCTTGACTTTCTCCCTCAACATTTCTTAGCTGACATAAATGAGAGATGAAGGATATTTTTTCAGTACTTTTGAATACAATTCTATGCTCACGACTATTAATTTAAAAAGTAATGAAGTAAAATATCAACTTCACCTCCAGGGGACTGCTTTATCCTTTAGTAGCCAGCATTAGAAAAATGTTTTCCCTTCAGTTTTTTTCAAGACCGTTGTATAATTTCTCTTAACCGTGTGACTTTTTATGATTCTAACCTGGTAGTCCAGCTAAAATCTGGCTGAGGGTCATATTTAGTCTAAAAGCTAGAAACTCCTACCCCAACCTTAAGAGACATGTGGGATAATGTAACAGCTCTTGTATTCTACTCAGACATCAATAAAATGAAGTTTTTAATTTGTACTTCCTCCTTAGGGTAAATATGCACACAGTCTGTGTATAACCTAATACATTTATTGCACTGTAAAGTGTTAAACTGCATCTACAATGTCAAAATACTGTAAGATACTTAACTGCCTCCTGAGTAAAAGAGGAAATAATATTTACAATGTTTATAATTATCACTTTTGACGATAAAGTTATTTTAAATCTTTGAAAATTGGTCACTGCCAAATTACCCCACTGATTAACCTTAATTTGAGAAATACTCTTCCATGAATAATATTCTGATAACCAAAGATTAACCAGAGATTCTTGAGGTGACCTCTCATTGCTCAAAGTCTCTCTTACATGTAGAATTAGCTTTCTGGTGAGAAAACAGAGCATGCTTACCACAAAGCAATCTTACTTTGGTGATTAAATATGAGGCTGTGCCTGAGTGTCACCAACGACCAAATCCAATGACGGCTAAAACATACATATGTATTAAACGTGTCAGATTCCTTCTTGGAACTGTATATGTACCAACTCACAACATTCTCACAAAACCGTGTTAAGTATGGTTGATCCTTGAACAACATGGGTTTGAACTGTGTGGATTCACTTATACATAGATTTTTCTCAATATATACATACTACAGGACTAAGGACCATATGATCTGCTGTTGGTTAAATTCACAGATGAGGAACTGCAGAATTTCAGTTACACCTGGATTGGAATTTTTTTTTATTGAAGTATAGCTGATTTACAATGTTGTGTTAGTTTCTGGTGTACAGCATAGTGATTCAGTTATACATATATATAATCCTTTTCATATTCTTTTTCACTATAAGTTATTATAAGATATTGAATATAGTTCTGTGCTATATAGTAGGACCTTGTTACCTATTTTTCATATAGTATTTTATATCTGTTAATCCCAAACTCCTGTTATCCTTCCCTCTGCCTTTTCTGCTTTGATAACTATAAGTTTGTCTTCTATGTCTGTGAGTCTGTCTCTGTTTTGTAAGTAAGTTCATTTGTATCATTTTTTAGATTCCATGTACAAGTGATACATGATATTTCTCTTTCTCTGACTTATTTCACTTAGTATGATAATCTCTAGATCCACTCATGTTGCTGCAAATGGCATTTGTTCATTCTTTTTTATGATTGAGTAGTGTTTCATTGTATATATATACCACAACTTCTTTTTCCAATCATCTGCTGATGAACATTTAGGTTGTTTCCATGTCTTGGCTATTGTAAATAGTGCGCCTGTTAACAGTGGGGTGCATGTATCTTTTCAAATTAGTTTACTCCAGATAGATGCCAAGGAGTGGGATTGCTGGATCATATGGTAACCATAATTTTAGTTTTGTAAGGAATCTCCATACTGTTTTCCATAGTGGCTGCACCAAATTACATTCCCACCAACAGTGTAGCCTAGTACTTTCTATTGGAATAAAACACCTGTGTATAAGTGGATCACGAAGTTTAAACCCATATTGTTCAAAGGTCAACTGTATTTTTCTTTTTAACTACCTATTTAATGTTTGCACAAATCTCAGGCATCTGTTATCACTGGGAATGTGTTTCCCTGCAGTTCTTCATATCACCTTTTTAACATTCAAATTCAATATACTTTCAAAGTTTAGCCAAACTTTACCAAAGTTTGTGTAAGTTTTCTTATTAGTGAAATATCTTCACTGTAATTCACTGCAGTTTTCTATACTAACCTGAAAAGTACATGTGCCAATGACCACAAAATTATTGCCACCATATGCAATTAGGTTTCCTGAATCCCCACTCTCAAAGGGATTAAATTGTACCACATGCACATAATCTTCACAATCCACAGTGTAGGCAGCATTTCTTGTGGCATCTTGCTTCATCCTGTATGGTAAAACTTGTGCAGTTGTAAAAATAGACTTCTATTGGTCAAGGTCACGAAACTGTGGATTACAGCACAGACACAGTTAGATAAAACCTGTCAAAATGTTAGCTATTTCCAACAAATGAATCAAAATAAGGATGTGGCAACAGGAAGGTCAAAAAAAAAAAAAAAAGTACTTACTTTTTGAGTGATACTTGCAGAGTAAGTTACCAAAAAATTTTGTTTAAAAGATATAGCAAGTACTTAAAGATGTAATCACATTAATAATACATTCATAAAAATTAATAAGTTAACATTTATGGAGCACTATTTGCTGGCATCATGTTAGGTATTTTACCGATATTATCACACCTAATACTTGCATAAACCTAAGTGGGAGATATAACCTATGGGCCCCATTTTACAGAGGAAGAAACTGAGTCATTAGCTTGCCAAGCTCATATGAGGAGCCAGAAAGACTACTACATGTTGGACACCAGTGCTAGAAAATAGAAACCCAGACTCCTGAAGGAGCTCACCATCCAGGGTTATTTATGATTCAATATGAAAAGTGCTATAGTTCTAAGTAGATACAAAATATACAGTCTGGAAAAAGGAGTGCCAGAATGTAATATAAAAATAATATTCATAAAACCAGGCACGAAACTTCAACCTTTCATGGCCTGGAGTGCAGTCTGGAAGTAGCACTCCCAGATGAGGCTTATGGATTTTAAAGAGGTTTTTGTTTTTGTTTTTGTTTTTGTTTTTCTTTTTAACTGGACGGCAGGAGTTGTCCTGAAAACAGCTGGGCTCCATAACAAACACATCAAACACCTGATGAATATTTGCTCAGAATCATATGAAATGTTCCACTTCGGAAAGTCTATAAACTAGTAACCTTATGAGTAGGCATCAAAGACTGGACATTTGTTAAGGGTGATAAGCAATACGATATCGGTGTGGGAAATGCAAAAGATCTTATATCAGGAAACTCGGTCCCTAATTGCTCATTAAAGTAGTGCCCAGTCTAATTACATTCTCAGGGTCTCACTGTACACGGTGGGCTGGACTTGCCCCTTTAAAATTACTAGAGCAAAGGAGGGAGGAAATAAGAGAAGACCCTGCAAAGAGCCCGGACGCCTCTCCCAGTGCGAGGCAAGTCCCGCAAGACCCTGCTATCACCTCCCCGAACCCGAGGTCAGCGGGGACAGGGGTGGAAATGGTTGGGGGAGAGGAGGAACTCCCAGGGATGGGGGGGTGCGGGGCAGCCAGCAGCATAGCGGAGCTCCCCCTTGGGCTCACGCGCGATACGCACCAGAGGACGCCTGGAAGCCGCCAGAGAGGAGATGGTGGCTACTTGCGGGGCGGTGCGCGCGCCGGCTCTGCTTCCGGGTCAGAGGGCGGGAGCGGCGATTGGCTCCCGGGCTCTCCCGCGAGATTTAAAACATAAACCCGCGACCACTCGAACAGCTGCTGCACTGCAGCCTGGCTGGACCTTTCTTCAGACAAGGCCGCAACTACCGGGTCTTCCCCGAGCCAGGTGAGTGTCGCCTCTTCCTCGCGCGCCTGTCGCACTTTAAGTGGAACGCTGTGAAGGTTTTTCGGTGACAGCAAAGCGCCGTATTTGTGCAGTGTCTTTGCTTTGGAGCCTGTTTTGGACTGAGGGTGTTGAACAGAGTTCATAGGACCCAGTGCTGGTTGGAGCTGGAAGTTCCTGAGGGGTCATCTGAAGACTGGAAGCCGAAGGCCCACAGAGCCCTACTTAGAGTCATTAGTTAAGCAAGAAGCCAGGGTTCCAGTCCCGAGACGTATATAGATTCCAATCCCGCAGCTCTCGACCTCTCCGTATTATATCCTCCCAAGGAACTGTTTCAGGACCTGCTTTCTGACAATGAGCAGTAACGACTGACATGTTTTTGGAGCATCTACTAAGTGCCCGGCACTAAGGGGATTATTTACTTGTCTCAGTAACGTCTGGTAAGTTTATGAAATAGGAGATATCTTCCCCGTTTTACAGATGAAGAAATTTATGTTCATCAGGTATTTTAAATACTGAAGGACATAACCAATAAATGGGGACCCTGGATGTAGACCCTGGTCTGTAGTTATTTTAACCATTTTACTGCCTCCCCAGTGACATTTTCCCATCTTACAATTTTTGCTACAGTGCAGCCTGGAATCCAGTTTTTCAAAAACAAGTGTTTTATTATCGCTGCCGCCTTCTACTTCTGTTTTTGTATAGTGCAGCCTGACGTTCAGAATGCTTGCATTTTCATTGTTTCATTGACTTCTCATAACTGGCTGCAAGGTGTTAAACCTCTACCTAGGCAGTCAGGTGTAAAGCTTGTTGCCTGGGCTCACACAGCCAGCCAGCTACTGGAAGAGTTGGGACTAGACCAGGGTTGGCAAACTGGCGGCACTTCCTGTCTTTGTGTAGCCAGTTCCTGAGCTAAGCACGGATTTTACATGTTTGGATGGTTGGGAAAAAAAAATCAAAAGAAGAATAATATTTTGTGACATATGAAAATTATATGAAAGTCAGATTTCCTTTTCTGTAAAGTTTTGCTGAAGCACAACTACGCTTATTTGTTTATGTATTGTCTGTGGCTATTTTCACACTGCAAGGTCAAATTGAGTAGTTGAAACAGAGTGTATGGCCTGTATGCCTCAAATGATTACCATTTGACCCTTTCCAAAAAGTGGGCTGACATCTGGATGACTGCTGAATTTTATATATACAAGGCGTTGTTCTAAAAGCTTAACTTATATTTATGTCATTTACTTTTTAAAAAACCCTGTGGGATAGGACTATTATTTCATTTTCAGTACAAGCAAGCTGATGCAGGGAGAGGTGACATAACTTAGGGAAGCTCTCACAGCTTGTAAGTGGTGGAGCCAGGATTCAGAACAGTCATAGTATCTTTAAAAAATACCAGTAAATAGTTTACTACAAAAGATTTATTTCAGGCAAACTGATCATATCACTGAAGCTTTACTTTGTCACTTTTTTTTTTTCTTTTAAGTGATGAGGGTGATACTTTGAAGATAAATATAACTTTTAGCTGTTTAGTAGGATTTGTATTTTTTGTAGATATTTTAACTTATAGTCTTCTTCCTGTACTTTTAAATTGCACCACTGATTATGTCTATAAATTATTTTTTTGTAAATGGCAAATGCCCATTTTTTTTGATCATACAAACCCAAGATACCTGGTAAACAACTGGAATTCTGTTTATAACACATTAAAAAAAAAAGGAAAAAAATATTACAGGAGTAAGTAAATGGGATGTGTAAAGTAAAATACCCAAAATAAGATAATGGCACATGAATATGTTGGAGACTAGGGTACTTAACAGAAAGTAGGGGAAAAAACTTTAGTAATCATGTCTATAAACTCAGAGAAAGGAATTGGCTGCCTCATATCGATTTGGATATATAAACATTGAAACTACATCCAATTATTTTGAAAGGCTTTTGTCTGTCAGGAGAACTTATGTAATGTAGTGATTGAAGAGCATAGCTTTTGGAGTTAGGCATCTTGGACTTAGGTCTATTTGGTCATTTGCTAGCTGAATGACACATGGCATACTTTTCTTCAGATGTAAAATGAGGATAATAGACTTTCTTCATAAACTCTTGTGAAGATTGAATAAGGTAATAAATACCAAGCGTTTGAAAAGTGTCTGGTACCAGGAAAGCTTCTAAATATTAGCTTGTTATTATACTGGTTGTCTATTGCTGTGTAACAAACCACTCCAAAATTAAGTGGCTTTAAAACAATAATCATTTTGTTTATTTATGAATCTGTGGATCAGCAGTTTAAACTGGACTCAGCTAGGTGGTCCTGCTGGTCTTGCCTAGGATCACTTATGTTGTTGTATTTCATCTGGCAGGTAGATTGGAGCTAGATAATCTAAGATGGCCTCATTCACATGTCTGTGGGTTGGTACTGGTTGTCAGCTGGAGTGCCTTGGTTCTCCTCCATATGAACTCTCCAGCGGGCTAACTTGGACCTCTTCATACATCATTCTGAGAGAAGCAAGAGAGTAAGAGCTAAAATTACAAGGCCTTGTGTGAAGGCCCCCAAGACCACCTGAGGTTGGGTAATTTGCTAAGAGGACTCAGCATATAGTTGTACTCATGGCTATAATTTATTATAGCAAGAAGATACCAAGCAAAATCAGCAAAGGAAGAAGGTACATGGGGAGAAGTCCAGGGGAGATCAGGCACAAGCTTCCGTAAGTCTCTTCTTAGTGGAGTCTCACAGGATATGCTTGATTCTTCCAGCAACAAATTATGACAACACATATGAAATGTTGTCTGTCAGGGAAGCTCTTTACAGATTCCGCGCCCAGGGTTTTTACTGGTGGCTGAACATGTAGGTATCCTCTATGTCCCCAAACTCCAGATTCAAAAGGAAAGAGTGTATTCAGAGTAAACTACATTGTTTGTACAAATAGTTTAGGCACAGTGAGACATTCTTACTGGAAACCCTCCTGAAATCTGAGTTCCCAGATGCCAATCAAGGGTCAACCCTGTAAGTGTGCATTTCGAAGGATAGTAGTCAGGCTTGCTGTATTAACTCTTTTCTAAACTGGCCTTCTAGAAGCTCTAGGCTTGGAACTCCTATGATGGCATTTTTGCCACATTCTATTGGTCAAATCAAGTCACATGGCTGACCCAGATTCAAAGGGGTGGAAAATAGACCATCCTTTTTGGAAAAATATAGGGATGGGAGGAAACTGACTTTTTTTTTTTTTTTTCAATCTACCGCAGATATTGCTATCTATCTCAAAATAAATATTTTTAAAATACAGCTTTAATTAGCTATATTTGTGTCTGTTATTACAAGTTTGCAAAATTTGTGTTTATCTGTTTTGTATGAATTTTCACATTGAAGGTTAGATTTTGCTATTTCAAAAGATTTGGCTTAAAAATAAAGGAGAGGAAAGTATGATTGGGCAGAAATTCTATTCTGTTTTCCTAAATTTAATTAAAAGCAGTCTTAGTAAATATGAAATGACTTCTTGTTCACTACTTATTTTTCTCAAACCCTGCTTCCTTACATATGTTAAATATCAATTTCCAATTAAAATAAGTCTTTTTAACATTGTATTCTGTCCTGCTTTAAGAGGATGGCTGTGCTTAACCAGAAGTCTGTTATGGATATGATTAGAGAGTTCAGAAGGAATTGGCATACTCTTTGTAACTCTGAGAGGACTACTGTGTGTGGTGCAGACTCCATGCTATTGGCATTGCAGCTTTCCATGGCAGAGAACAACAAACAGGTTAGTAGACTGTATTTAGGTTAACTTTTTTTTTAAAGTGTATTTTGGTTTTTGCCCATTTGAATAAGCTTAATTAAATTAATTTCTTTGCAATATACACCCTCCTATGATAATAGCAATATGCTGTTTTCACAAATGCCTCTGGATATCTGTGTCAAAATATTACAATTGAATTTGAAATAATTTGTTTCAAAATAAGGCCTTTATATGTATAATTTAACGTAGGACATGCACATTTAATGTTTAATTTAAAATCTTAAGGTAAACATGCAACTATTATGATTATTATGGTTGAAAATTATTTTATAAGACTTCTCTAAATAAGATTCTAGAAGGCATACATAAATAATGTTTATTAAAATATAATCCAAGTATTATATGACTAATTTCAGACTGTATGGTATAATTATTCCTAAGCCAACCTGCAAATCAGAATCATTCAGGAGGGCTTTTAAAAAATCCTGGCTCCTCAGCCCCAGTCTCAGAACCTGATTCTCCTAATCTGCACTGAGACTCTGGAAATTGTCCTTTTTTAACCATTTAACCTTTTTTTAATCTGAAGTGATTCTTACATATTTAGCTTGGGCCAAATTAATGTTTGGAATAAGCTCTACCTAAAGGATTAGACGTGTTCAGATGAGACAAGTGTGAGTGTAGGCTGGCGTGGTAAGGAAAGGCTTCTTGGATTTTACATGCTAGTCTTAAAGGAGGGAAGTCTTTGCATGGGAGGATTTAAAGAGAAGATATAAGAAGAAGAAAGTTAGTTCCGAAGAAGCATCCAGGGAGATTAAAATCTTGATGTTTTGAAGATGGTAAAGAGATGGTTTGAGATGGTAAGAGAAAACTACTTTTGAGGGTTGGAATAGTTTCGGTGGGTTTGTTGGGCTAGGTAGTGAAATGACATTCTAATGAATTATTTTAATCCCATATGTCAATTACCAGACTTTTAAACTGCATATACCAGTAAACACCCCTCCCCCCCCCAAATTAGACATTGACAGATTTGAACATTTCTCATGTTGGCACATAAAGCCATTGAAGAAAAAATAGTGAATAGGACCATCATTTTGAAAAAGGAAGAATGATTTAAGACTTTAAAATTAGGAATTACATAATCTTAATGTAAAAGAAAGTTTTTCTTATGCATGGATAGTTGGTTGTTTTGCATATTTAAAATAATGTGTATTAGGATAAATTTTGAACATAGAAAAACTTTGACAAAATTCTATCTTAGGTAGGCAGTTATTTCAAACATATTTATTGAATTTTTACTATGTGCTAGACATTATTCTAAACATTAGAAATACAGCACTGAAGGAAATCCCTGCTTTATGGAATTAACCTTCTAATGAGGAGAGACAGATAATACTCTAATAAATAAGATATTTAGTATTTTAGATAATAATAAGTGCTGCAGGGAAAAAAATAAAGCAGAGATGCAACTAACGAGTGTACAGAGTTTGGGGTGGAGGAGTTCTTGCAATTTGAAATAGGGTTGGCCTTATCAAGAAGTAGCCATTTGAACAAAGATTTGCAAGAGGGGAGGAAAGGAGAAGTCATGGGATTTTTTGTGGGAGGGGACTACCAGGCAAAAGGAATGGCAGATGCAAGGGCCTTGAAGTACAAATATGCCTGGCATGTTTAAGGAACAGCAAGGAGGCTAATACAATTGTTCAGCTATTTATATAAATGTTAATTTCTTCCCTCTCTTCCTCCTTTCCACAGATTTCTTTTTTTCTTTTGTTCAGCTTCAGCTATGTGCCTAGCATTGTGATAAGTGTTGGGGTTAAAATGATGAACAAAGCTTGACATGGCTCTTCCCTTTGTGACACTTATTGCCTAGTAGGCGAGACAGACATTATATAGAGGGTAATACAAATAAATGTAAAATTATTGGTGTGAGAAGAAGAGGTATTTGATGCTATGACACCAGGGAGTTGATCTGGTGAGAGAGAGAAAGCTAATCCTTAAAGGTAAGAGAGGGCTTAAAATTAGTCAAAAGAGTTGAGGGACAGGATGAAGATGGAGGAATAGCATATGCAGAGGTCCTGTGGCAGGAGACTGCGGATTGGCCAGAGGCTGCGGATAGAGTTTGAGAAAATGCAGATGGGCCATTGTAGCTGAAAGGCAGTGGCGGTGGTGGTTACAAGTCCCATTTGTTCCTTGTTTTTAATTATAATAATTGTTAAAAATCAGTCTCATATAGGTATGTTAAAAAAAAAAGGAAGTAGCAATTTTGACTTTTTATTTTGAAAAAATGTTAAACCTCTAGAAAAATGACAAGAATAATATGCTGAACTCCTGTATGCCCTTCACTTATACTCATCAGTTATTAACATTTTGCCACATTTGCAGCATTATTCTTTTAGTATTTTATAAGTGTATATAAAATATAAGTATATACATGTATATATTGTACAAATACACACATACATATATGCATATTACCATTATTATTCTGTTTGAACCATTTGATAGAAAGTAGCAGACATCCTGAGTCTTTACCTCTTGGTATTGTATATTCTGTGGGTTTTGACAAATGTGTAATAACATATATCCACCATTATAGTATTGTATAGAATGTTTTCACTGCCCCTAAAAATCCTCTGTACTCCACCTATTCATCCTTCCCTCTCCCCAACCCCTGGCAACCACTGATATTTTTACTGTCACCATAGTTTTGCCTTTTTCAGAATGCCATGTAGTTGGAATATAGTATATAGCCTTTTCTTATTGGCTTCTTTTATTTAGTAATATGCATTTAAGGTTCATCTATATCTTTTCATGGATTGATAGCTCATTTCTTTTTAGCAGTGAATGATATTCCATTGTGTGGATGTATCAGTTTATTTATAGATTCACCTTGTTTTACTTTTCTTTCAACCAATATTTAGTATTTTTTTAGTTTAATAGTGAAATAATTATTGGATTTTCTGCTGTCATCCTCTTTTTTACCTGAGCTTTTTTTTGTTCTCTATCTTTTAAAAATATCATGCTGCTCTTGCTTCCAGCATCTAATATTTTCCCCTTTGAGACTATTAATAATATTTTGTTGAGGTTTTCTTCTTGCATAATCTTTTTCCTCTAAGTTCCTTGTTTTTGTTAGTTTTATTTGGGAAGGATTTCCTTTCTTCCAATTAGAGATTTCCTTCATGGTGATCTTTGACCATTCGCCTATATTTAAGTGGAGTACCCAAATGCTTATTGGAAGTTCTGTGTGCAGGGTTAGGGCTTGGCAACCTGATCTTACTGGGTCATTTGGTTGGGGAACCTTTGATGTTGATATCTATAGATATCCATTTTGGAATAGTTTCTTTAGAAGTCGTCTTTCTTCCTGCGTGAATGGTGTAAAGTTGAACTGCCAATGTGTTGATGCCTGAAAGGAGTGTCAAAATTCAGTAAACTGTCAAGTGACTCCTATGGTTTTCATTTGGATACTCTTTTTCTTAACTGCACTCTTCAATTCATGGACTATTTTACCCTGTCCAGGGGATAAACCTCCAATTTTCTGCTGAGGTGGATGACTAGTGTCCCTTACCTCAGCAGAAACTAATTATTAGGCAAAAATTTAAGAGAAGATTACCCAGAGAGGTAAGCACAATGCTGAGACTATTCAGAAATCTCTTCACCAGCAAGTGTTTCTACCATCACCCTCTGCTAGGCAGATTTTTTTTTTTCTAGTGGACACACTAAGAGTGTTCACCTTTAGGGGCTTTTAGCTTTATATGGCATAGTGGGCAGGGAGGGTCTCTGATCCAGCTTCCCATCTTCTTTTGGTCAATTTTGTCTCCTAAATTATGTGCTCAGAGTTCATAAAAAACAGGTTCTTAAGTGCCAGGGAATGGTAGACACCAAGGAAGCACAGACCCTGCCATTCGCTTACCCCTTTGTCATTTTTTCATCGCTTTCGATCTTTTGTAACTTCCCTTCTCTTATGGACAATCCAGTCATGCTTTAAAAAAGTTTTCCTATTTCCTCCCATAATTTTAGATATTTTATACCAGGAGGAGTTTCTCTGTTTATCCAGTTGGGCAAATTGCCCTGTTAATGTGCTATTTTAAAATTATAGGAGATGGTATACGTTCTTTCTGCATCTAGTTTTTATCATCCAACATTGTTTTCAGGACTTCTTCAGGTACTGATAGACAGAAGACTTGATCAGATTTATTCATTTTTAACAGTCAACCTTTGTATAACTGGTAGATTTTATTCTTTGATGGACCTTGGAGTTTTATTGAAGTTTTTTTTGTATTACAAGCAGTTGGGCACTGAAACGAGATGTCTGTGCACTAAATGAGATGTTCTCTAGGCCCCCATACTCAATGGGTCATATAGTAGATACATCTGTAATTTGACTTGATACTTCCATACTACTCTTCAGCTTGGCTGTTAGAATTGACATTTATGTCGACTGTGTAGGAGAGTATCATTTTCTTATCTCTCTCCATATTAGATGTTATCAAACTATTAGAATGGAGAAAAAGTGGTATTTCACTTTAATTCTTCTGGTAACTAGAGCATTTAAGCACTTTAAAATTCTTATCTGATCATTTAGGTATCCTTTTCTTAAACTGTCTATTCATATCCTATGATTATTTTACTGTTGACTTGTTTTTGTCTCTTTCTTACTCTTTAAAAGAGTTCTATATGTATTTTAGATACTCTCTTTGTTATACAATTTGTTAGTGTCTTCCAGTGTGTGCCATTTTACCCACTTTCACTGGATATGCTTCCCTTACGTTGTTTCATCAGTATTTATATGCCAGACCTGTCTGCTGACACTGGATATTTTACCTTGATGTCCCATTACTGTCTTCACATCAGTTTTTAAAAGTAGACCATATTGTTTGCTCCATCAACTTACCTACCTTACCTTCCATTATTCACTTAGTCACTGGAGCTAGACACCCGAGTCATCACAGAATCACTTTCCTTTGCTCCCCTTTGAAATTCATTTCCAAGTTTTGCCAATTTTACTGCCTCAGCATTTTTTAAAGCAAATCTGTCCTTCTTTAGTAATCTGAAGAAATGGTACTAAGGTAAGTAATAGAGTCTAAGAATATTGTATAAATGGAGTGGGTTAGCTGAAGGTTAAACCTTGGTGGCCATGCACTGGAAAATAAAGAGAGAGAGAAAGTGAAGAAATTAAGAATCATTATTATATAGTGATTGAGGGCTATTGTTCTGGTATCAAACAGACCATGTTCAAAGCACTTCCTATTGTTTGTTTATGAATAATTAAAAAATAAATACATCCACAAGCAAAATGAAATATACCCTGCAGAAAATTTAGTTCTCGTTGTAAAAAATTTGACATATTGAAATAATTCAATCCAAGTCACTTTTTCTTCAGGATTTGTCTACGTAGCATTCACTAAGGGTCTCTTCCTACTTGTTAATTTACTTAATTCAGTATGAGAATTGAGACTCTGGGTGGAAGAGGAAAGGAGAGGTGAATTGGAACTGAACTTTTCTCAGTTCACGTATGTGTGTGCATGTGTGCAGTGGAGATGGTGGGTTGTGGTTCAGTTTTACTTTAACTCTCCATATACAGAGTTAGCTCAGGCATCCCATCTGTGCTCAGACTTCCAAGTCCCTCAGCAATATGAAACATCATACACATGCCTGCAGATGCATTTGAAAGTATCAGATAGTAAAAATGTGGAATTGGTTATGTGTATCCCTCACGTATACTTTCCACCCTGTTTAAGCTTTATTTAGACTTTTAATTCTCTGAAGTTTGAGAACATAAGTCCCTAAAGTATAGTCCTTACAACTGAATTTGACTACGATAAAACCTTTGAATACCTGGTAGAGTTTGTATTCTGTCTATTGGTATGTTTTCTTAACTGCTTTAGTGGGGAAAAATAAATGATACATTAAAATAACCTTTGAGTTTTAGGTTTTTGGCATGTTTTCTGAGGGGGAAGATATTTTAGCTTAAATTATATGACACCTCTCTAGCAGTTTTATGCTGCTAAAGAGTAAATCTATTATAGATTCATTGAGGATTACTGACTTCATTATATGGAAAATACGTATAACTCTATTACTACATTGCAAATAAAATTTTAGCCTTCTCTTTCTTTGGAATTGGCTTCATAGTTTTAATCTGTCTGGCAATTACATTACTAAAGCTATTTCTCACCTTAAATAGCTTTAAGAACATTACAAATGTTCCATTGGATGAAACAAAGGTATTAATTTTATAACTTCATGGACAGCAATCACAGCACCTGTGGTTGATTTGAAAAAGACCCAACAGTGACATAACAAATAAGAAGAAACAGTTTTTAAAATTGTATTACATTTATCTACCACCCCTCCCCCAACAAACTAACAATTATTTTATTTTCAATAAGAAAAGAAAGGAAATTGACATTTTTTATTATCTACCATTTATCAGGTGTTATTTAATCTGTACAATCTCACTTCATAACCAAGGAAGCTGACTTAGAGGACTTTCAGTATCTTACCCACACACAGACAATTAACGCTCTTAAGTAAACCAGTTATCTTTTCTCTTTTGCTAACAGTAAAAATTCTCATTAGTTAAAAATGTAAAATTTATTTAAAATTTTGAGTAATTATAAAAATAACTTCAGTAAAATATACAAAGTACGAGTGCTCTGAAAATGTGTAACTCTCACTTTTTCTCATTTTATTCTTGTGAGATAGAATCCTTCTTATAGCCATCAGAGAACTAAAGCATTGAACATTTTGAACTTCCTTCAGATATTAGCCAGCTGGCATGTTTTCCTAGCAAAACATTTTCTGATTTGACCACAGATTCTCTCAATCAGTTGTTACTGGTTTGAATAATAGAATATGCTGTCATGGTGGGCACCTGATCATGAAAACTGATATCTGGAGTGCATTTTTATTTGGATTTAAAATGTTTTTACAATCCCAGTATAAACACTGTTA
This sequence comes from Camelus bactrianus, assembly GCF_048773025.1. NCBI lineage: Eukaryota > Metazoa > Chordata > Mammalia > Artiodactyla > Camelidae > Camelus > Camelus bactrianus. The sequence goes on along the minus strand of NC_133550.1, from coordinate 34,129,469 downwards.
ATCTAGTCAAAACCTTTTCTCACAAGATCAAGAACATGCATAGTTTTACTTTAACTAGTTATAGTCAATAGAATGAGATTTGTACATTTACATTAGGTAAAAATCTTAATTTATTTTTAACACAATGTTATATGCCAAAATAGTTTTTAGGAATTTTTCAGAGAAAACAATTTAGTTTTGAAACTCTAAATAACTGAATTTATTTGACTTGAATACCATTTGGAGATTTTATGGTATATAACCTTTGTGGGATTTGGAAGTAAAGTATACAATTTTGATGCAATGCTGAGAAATTGCAAGTCTGTCTTACATTTGGCTTATGGATCCAACATTTGATAGTTACTGATTTTTTGTTGTTGTTCGTGGAACTTGTTTCATGAAATATAATTAGTTTTCTTAATTATGCTGTAACAGGCACCTACTCTAAGGACAATAAAGATAATTTTCTTGGCTGCCACTATATAGATGAATAGTTAAATATTTTACAGCGGTGTAAAGACACCTTGTCTTAAATTTGGATAATAACTAGAAAATGTGACTGACTTTTTATAAAAGATATAAAAATATAGATTTGAGAGTCAGATATGTAGTATAAATAATATATTATTTGGCTCTGTTTGATTTCTTTCTATTATTCATCATTGGCTAAAGATGATGTTACAATTTAGTTCCAGTGAATTATAGTACTATTTGAATACCCACCCATTTTTAAATGCTATTAATGGAAAGACATTGGTATTAGCAGAAACTACTAACATATTAATAGGCCTTAACTGTGAATGAAGACAACAAAATACATTTCTCAAAACCATGTATGGATACTTAAAAATATTTGTTACTCATGCTGCATTGGAAAGAGTAGTTAGAATTTTTTCACTGAATTAGGTCTGGCATGTTTTGGAGTGCACCATTATTAATGTCTGGAATATTAAATGGAATAAAATACAGTCAATTAAAAAGTCTTCAACGTGTCCAACTGGGATAATTTATCATGTAGAAGTTGAAGAAGACGAAAAAAAGAACAATTTTGCCTTATTAGTAACATCTAACAACTTATAGAAAGAAACCTGACTGTGGCTTTTTAGCACTTGTTATAGTTTAGTGTGTTAATGAGCAGGGAAGTTCAAAATTCTTCTCAGACCCCAAATTTTAGCACTGATGTTTTGCTTTCCTAGGAATAGTAATGAAATGAAACATAATTTTTAAAAATTTTTATGATCATGCTTTAAGAGTTAACACTTGGAATAATTTGGTATATAGTAGTTCAATATGGCATTGACAGTTTTAAATAAGAGATTAAAAATACATTAGCAAAAAGAACTGAAAGGAACAATATTAACAGAATCAAATGCTTCGCCAATCAGTAGCACTTATGTATAGCTCCTACCCCACTTTGGGTAGGAGAAATTTAATGAACTTCAGGAAAGATGACTATATATTTGCCAATTTTGTCATGTGCAAACTTGTCACAGTTGTTCATATTTTATAAAATCATCAAAATCTTTTTCTTTTATATCTGGTTTTAAAATTACTTGGATGTTCTTTTATAACCCACAGGAGTTCAATGTAGACTTTTCTATGACAATTCAATTTGTACTTTCCATCTTGATTATAAGTTAATGAATATCTTGCACCCAACTTTATCTTATATGTGGTATTCTCTCTTTCAGCACAGTGGAGAATTTACAGTCTCTCTCAGCGATGTCTTATTGACCTGGAAATATTTGTTACATGAGAAATTGAACTTACCAGTTGAAAATATGGAAGTGATTGACCATTATGAGGACATTAGGAGGATTTATGATGATTTCTTGAAGAATAGTAACATGTTAGATCTGATCGATGTTTATAAAAAATGTGGCATTTTGACTTCTAATTATGAAAATTATGCCAATATAGCTCCTGTAAGTATTTTTTAAACAATTCTATCTTAATCAAATTAAAATTCGGCTGGAATTATTTTTATTTTAAACTATGATATCAACATCTATAGTAACTTGATAAGGCTTTTGCTTTTTGGATCATGTTAAAAATGGAAAATTTAGCTACCTGAAAGCTAGTCATTACTTGAAAGAAATATTTCGGTGGTAAATTTTGTTGAATTTGTATTATTATTTGGTTGAAATATAAGGACAGCTACTTATTAGATCAAAAAAAGATTTAACAAAGAAATCAGTCCCAAATGCATAATTTCTTTTTGAATTATGTCCAGGATTGTTTTTTATTTTACTTTCTTGGTTTAATGTGCATCTTTTAATTTTGTGTATGTTATATAAATGATTGCTCTGACTCTTTCTTTGGAGTAATAATATTATTTTACTAAGATGGGGTATTATTTTGTGAGGATAGTTTGAATGCAATATACATGAGGTAATAACACTATACCTTTTTTGCAGACATTTTCATTGCCTTTTTTTTTAATGGAGTATAAACTTTAAAATTAATGGAATAGCATTCCTTGAAGTTTTGTCTACATTATAGTTGACTGTTTCAGAATATATTTGAACGTATCTAGTTTGTTTTAAAGTGTTGAAAATATTTTTCGTTATCTTAACATTTACCAAGTGCCACTAAAGTGGTAATTAAATAGTGGTAATAAAAAAATAATTGTAGCCATAATTAGAAGAAAATGTTTACTGTATTTCCTAAGGTATTAAAATATTCTATAAATATTTCTGTCTATACTTGGGAATAGTATTTTGGCTGCTTATAATAGAAACCTCCACAATAACAATTGTGTAAGAAAATGGAAGTTTATTTCATTATTTTATAAATGATATCTAAAGGTAAGGATCTAGGACTGATATGATAGCTTTGCAGTTATCAGATACCTAGGATTTTTCTGTCATTTTGCTCTCCCATCTTAGTTCTTGACCTCTACTCTCAAGATCATTTGTGGTCTAAGATAGCTGTTAGAGCTCCAGACATTATATCAGCATTCCTTTCAGCAGGAAGTAGTAAGAGCACAGCACTCTCCTTTCCTTTTAAAGAGATATAGCACTTTTGCTTCCACCTCATTAACCAAAATTTAGTCACATGGCCACACTAAGATGCTAGCAAGGATAGGGAATATAGTCTTTATTCTGGGTAGTAACATGCCAGAAGAAAAAAGAAAGCTCTGATACGAAGGAAGAAGGGGAAAATGGATATTGGCTGGCGATTTGTTGTCTTTGCCTCATTGAGGTGTCATGGAAACCTTTGCCCTGTTCTAACTTGATCGAAACACATGCACACATGTGTAAATGCATACCCACACATGTACACTCATACTATGATAAGGATACTTGTGAGTGAAGACAGTTTTTTTTTATTCTTCCCTAGTTATATTTTATTTGCTTTCTTGTAGAGATGATTTTTAACTACTTTTCACAAAGTTAATTTAGAGAGCTTAATAAAACATAAGTATTAGGTTGTAGAAACAACAAACAAGTGCTGATAAGCCAGTGAGTGTATAATCTGCCTGAGGTCTTTGTTTTCATTTTATATTTTGCCTCTAAGTCCTCTAAGAAGTCTCTTATTTAAGTGAATCAACTTATAGTGTGATGTACATAAGGGCCTAAATTTGAAGGAATTCTGTCTCCAAATATCAATGTCTCCTCTGCATAACATCAGGAATGAATGAGCTGCTGAGATGGTAGTATATGAAGTAGATTTTCTGCATTTAAACCTTAGAATACTAACAACTTGATCTCTGATACTTATGATATTCAAAGGAAATTTCCAATGAGGAAAAAGTGAGCCAGAAAATATCCCTAGATGGATTTCGATTTCTCAAAAATGCACTAAGTATAACCCTAATTTATGCTAAAAAAATCTTTAAAGATGCATATCAGATGGTTCTAAACATATCTGAGTTTCAGGGTCCTGAAATTTCATTATCCTGATAAAGATTTTTTATTTCTAATTTGTTGTAGCCTAAATAAGGCAAGAATTATGAGAAATCAAGATAAAGATAACACAGGGAAGTTTTGGGAACATGGTAATTTTAACAATGCCCCTTTCCCCTTTATTTCCTACTTTTCTAAGTGCTCTCCTGAGAATGTGGATGCAGGGGCCATGGACATCTGGGGGCATAGAAGGCCTTGGATTCTAACTGGAGTCTAAGTGGGGAGAATTAGTGTGAAGATTGCTTTCTCATGAACTGAGTGATTATCTGGAGGACAAATCAGAGACCTGGGCTAAGAAGCAGAAATGGTAGATCCTGAGAAGAGCTTAGCAGCCCTAGAGGTCTGGGGACTTTCTGAGGAAGGTCAACAAATGCCTTGTGAGTGTGTGAGGGTTTCCTGACTCTCAAGAAGCCAGGAAGCAGCTGAATTGATGGTGTTACTGTTGGTGAGGCTTGAGAGACCACAAGAAGACTTTTCCTCAGCCTAAGCAGGTGACTGGCTGCTTGTTTCTTTCTCCACTGCTTCTCCATAAGGAGTGGAGACTATTTTATCTTCTATTACTTGTGGAACTATCATCACTTAATGTACCTCAGCAGTCGACTCAGCCCCAAGGAGCCAATGAAGAGAAGCAACAACAACCTAAGGAGTCCCAATAGCCAGAGAAAGACGAGTCAGCTGAGAACACACATGCCCAACAAAGTAGAGCTGCTAGAGGGGAATGATAAGAACTGAAATCCATAAAAATAGGAAGTACTCAAGGATTTTTAAGGATACACCTACAAAAGACTTTCTAGGTCTTAAAGAAGAAAGAAAAAATTTCCCAATGTAACAGATGAATTCGAACTCAAATTAGTATCCTGAAAGTCAAGTACAATAAATATTTAAAGCATAGAAAAAAAAAAGAAGTAATGAAGGAAAAGTTAAGAAACTTGGAGGTTACATCTAGATCTAGGGGATTTAACATATAAATGATAGGAGTCCCAGAAGGAGAAAAAAGAATAGATGCTAAAGAGGCCATGATTAAATAAATATGTTACAACTACATTTGTTATAATAAGTATTTTCCTGAGTCTCCTGGTTAAGAGTGTTTATGAAGTTTCATGCTGAATTGATGAGAAAAGACATACCTAGACATATCCTGGTAAAATTCCTGAACTCTTAAGGATAAAGATAAAATTAATTTCCTGCAGAAAGAACAAGTTATTTAAAAAGAACAGAACATTAAATAGCATGTCCTGAAAGAAGAGGACAGGGACCTAAGAATCTCATCCTCAACCAAGATATCATCTATCAGCCAAATTAAAGCAAGGATTTGTGAGGACATGGAAAAATTTACAGAATGTCATCATCATACCTCTTGTGAAGCATTTACCTTTCCAAAGACAATAATAATTAAACAGATAAACTTGAACAGATATCTATCTAGGGGAAGATGGTAGTGTGCATTAAAACTTGGAGAGTATATGTATAGTTAAAATGATAAGGATGGACTGGGAATATGTGTGCTAAAATGGAAGGCTTATACTAAGGGAGATTCTGATACTAGTTTAGAATCAGAACTGCTAAACTTTGTAGTTTGTTAGGGGTAAGTAGCAAGTGTTATCACTTTTAAATAAGAATAGAGAAATATGAGTCTGATTGAAAACAGGGAAAGTGAAGGTAACCACTAGTGGAACATAGTGGGAAAAAATAGTACATCTTCCAAATTAATAAGAGGATAAAAATACAATGAATAGCAATGTGTCAAATCAGTAAAGGTACAAATCTAAAATTAATAGTATGTCACAGCAAATGTATTGCGATTTTTATGCTTACCTCAGAAAATTTTCTGCTATATTAAATAAGGTGCTTGTCCAATTTTTAGGTCTGGAAACCTCCTTACACTCTTAAAAATTATTTAGGACTAAAAGGAGATTTTGTTCATGTGAGTTATATCTATTGATATTTGCCATATTAAATAAAATTGAGAAATGTGTATGTTTATCACTTATTAAAATATTGATAATAAATGTATTACATTTTAATAGAAATAACAAAGAATAACTTAATTTTCTAAAAATAAAAAAAATTATGAGAATAGTGACATTATTTTACATTTTTACAAATGCCTTTAGTGTCATATGTGATAGAAAATAGCTGGATTCTCATGTATGCTTCTGTTTGATATGTTGTTTTGACTGAAGTATATCAAGAAAATTCGGGTCACATTGATATATAGTTGGAAAAGGGAGGACTTCCCAGATTCCCTAAATGGGTCTTAAGGACCTCAGGAGTCCTTGGACCATACTTGGAGACCCACTGAACTGATCTAGAATAATGCATTTTACATGTAATTAAATATGAAAATGGTTTTTAACCAGAAGTTAATATTCTCTCATTTTAAAAAATAACATTTGTGTTTATGGAAAAATAAATCTTTGCTTTTAACATCTCTTCTGAAAACATAAGAACTGCAAATGTGAGGACTACCTTTATTCAAAATTTGTTGAATAGTGAATTCTTTTTTTGGTGATCTTGAATTTTGAGATTGAAAAATTATATATGTTATGAACAACAAAATCCTAGGCTCTCTAGTTTTGCTTTCTTTTCCTCTCATGATTAACTCTTTATGAGTACTAGCTTATCACATCAATAGAATTGTGGCAAACACTATTTCTTTTTAAGAAGTATATACTGATGACTTACTTCAGTTGTAACTTTGCATTATCTCTTGGGCTGTTAATTCAGTTTGTATCTTTTTCTCAGATTTACTTATCAGGATGGTGTATGTGTGTGCATATGTGTGTGTGTGTGTATGTGTGTTTATACATACCTATATGATCTTAGATCCCTTAAAATAAATGAAATAATATGGAAATGTTGAGTAGTATGGCAGGCTGAAAGCAAATATCTCTATAAATTATTTTTTCATGAAATCTCATTTTATTTGAAATATTATGCCACTTAGAACAATAGATTTACGTATATATATATGACAAAATGAAGCATTTATTGTGGGCATTAGGTAAGACTTCTTTGTCTTTAATTTTCTTCCATAAAAATAAAAGGCTCAGATGAAATTTCCAACATTATCTCTTAACTCTAAATGTGTAAAACTGAATTCATGTGTACTGGAAAGAGATTGATAGGAAGTTTAATTCTATGTGTATTATGCACTGCTGACAGGTCACGTAATACGCTGTACACTGGAACGTCAGAGGCACTAACTAAAGCTAAGTGTGAAATACTTTTTTACAGTTGGCATAATATTTTGTTATCCTACATTACTTACAGAGTCAACTACGGGATTTTCTGTGTGGCAGACAATATGCAGTAGATGATGAAACTGATTTCTGTGTACCAACATCACCAATGAGTAAACACAACCAGGATAATGAAAAGGTATGGATAAATTATGAGTAAATTAAAACAGGATATGATCCTCTTCAAATCACTATGAATTGATTGTACATTACAGTTGCTGTTTTTTTTTTCTCTTTTTAAAAGTTTTTAATTTGTTTAAATAAAACTATGTTTACAAGGAGTAATACATTGAAAACTGGCAGGCACATGATAATAATCAGTTTATTCATGGTTTTGGCCATGGTAACAGGAGCTGTGCAAAAATAGGTTATCATTCCAGGTATCAGAAAAGTACTTGAAGGTACAGGTTTTCTATTTGGTAAACTTCACAGTTAGCATTTTAAATGGTTGATTTTTAGAAAGATACGTACAACAGAAAAATCTGTTCTGCACTCTGGAGTAGAATAACTAATGCATCTCAAGTTCTAACAACAGGATTTGTTGTGCAAACAAACCACAAGAAAAGTAGTACAGATTTATTCTAATATAATTTACCTTCTGCTGAACATTATGCTAGGTACCTAATTAGTTGTAATAATCCTTCACTAATCATGGAATTTGTGTTTATGAAAGTTTCTTAATAAAACTACCATTGACAAGATGAAAGTTTAAGATTATTAGAAAAATGATATCTAAAAATGTGGTATATAAAAGGTCTAGAATATGCTAACTTCCAAATCCAAATGCTCCAATAAGTTACCACGCTTGATGAATCACCCTCATTTTTCAGGAAACGTTGCTAAGGCAGATTCTCCCATAAGTCCCATGCTATGCAGGTAGCACTTTTAAAAATATATTTTATCACTGCTCCAAAATAAATAGCTATCTGCCTACTTCCTAGGCTTAATAATGTGCTTTATATCTTCTATATATTAGAAAAATCTAATATTTTTTCTGTCCTATTTGGTACTCCACTTGATCTCAGCCACAAGGCCTAGAAGTGATTTTTGTCCTATTTGAAAGTTAAGTTGCTGACATCATGACATTTAATCCCTAAGATTCTTCAGCATATCATTTCCTGAGAGTAAGGGCATAACTGCAATGTCATTATATCATGTATAAGAAAACTTAAATATTCCCTAGTATCATTCGCTATCTTCCCTATTCAGATCTCTCCATTTGTCCCCATAATGGGTTTTATGTCTCTTTAGATTCTTTTAATCTAGAAGTATTCCCCACAAGTCTTTTTTTTTTCCTTCTTGTCATCTGATGAGTTCCTACTGGTATTATTTAACTTGTTCCTCTATTTACGATAAAATGGAAGTTACATCTAAAAGCTTGTTTAGATTGAGGTTTAACATTTCCTAACAAATACTTCACACTGATGCTGACTGTTTCATTTTGTGTCACATCAGAAGACACAAACCCAAGTTCTCCTCAATTGCCGGGTCTCTCCAGTATAAAGATGTAGTTTTCCTTTTGCTGTCAGAAGAGATCTGTGATACTCTGACACTGTTAATACCCTGTTTTCCAACCTTTCACCAAATGGTTTTATGCATGCATTGATGATCCTTGTCTGAGTCAGTTTTTCTTTAGAGTTTGCAGAATGGTGAGTCTTTTAACTCTGTTATGCCTTTACATGTTCCTTCTCAGTAAAGAAGAGCTGTATCTTATCAACTGGTATGAAGTACAGTTCTCTAAAAATGGTAGGGTCACTATGTAATTCTTTCTCTTTAATTACCAGTTTAGTAGTTGGTGTAATAGTTACTTGTACTATAGGAAGCAAATTAGATAATTTTATTCTATTTTTCTTTTTTATATGTGTATATGTTACTGTGTACTTACGGATTTTTATTTATTCAAAGTTTTAAAATCAATTAGTCATAAATCTTTGATGCTAAAATATAGGGGTCCCCTTCAAGCTGGCTTCTGTGTTTTTTTTATATGCCCTATTAGACTTTTGAGCACGTCCCTCTTTTCTGGTGCAAGAAAATATTCTAAGCCCACCTTCAATTGTTTCCTGCCCAGGCATAGTTTTCTTGTAGTGATTTGTAACTATTTTCTCCTGCTAGAAATTAATTTTTTTGCATTCACTCCCCTTGTTTTTTCATCCTACCTTGACAAAGTGTTTACCAAATTGTTTTTTCTCAGTGGTGCTTAAAGGAGTACATTCATACATCAAGATCACTTATAAATCACTTCTCTTTGATCTGTCTTCTAGGCTCTACAAGGAGGAAACAATTGTTATTGTGCCTTTTATTTAAGAAGAATGAACTAATTTGGTACACGTAAAATGGCCTAAGCTTTTAGAGTCTTGGCTTATAGATATAAAATACTATCTTAAAGGGATATCCATGAAAGAAGATTATAGTATATAGAAACTGAAGGGTCTTCATTGTAAGCTTATAGTTTTCTCATTTGAAAAACAATGAGTTTCTTTGCATTAATCCTCTACTATTTATCTTTTGCCTTCTTGGATTATATTTTCTAAGAGAATTTTATCTACCATTTAACTGATGGGTTAAATTTTATGAGGACTATTAAAGTAATAGCCATCCTGTCAACCATTTTTCAATTACTTTCAGACTTCTAATTTTTCTTTTTACAAAGCATTTTTGGAAGGCAGTATATTTCTATTAAAATTCCAGAGTGACTTTTGGGGCAGCAGTCTTGCAAAAATATATTTTGATCACCAAATGTGCTTACTAATGCCACACCAGTTCCTCAAGTAGATGAACGGAATGAATTAGAGAAACGATATTTTTGTTTCCTTATTTTTTAAATTTTACTTCATTTAATTTTCCCTAAGGTACTAAACTACTGCTTTAGAAATTCTAAGGTAATGAAGGGGAAATAGAATAAAGGACCTGAAAGAAAATAATCAGTTAAATAAAAAATTCTACGGATATATTAGTTCTAATCCAACTTTTTTTGATTCATTATAGCTAAGAATTTATGTGTTGACCAAGAAAGCAAAAAAATACCTGTATAAATCATTAATCTTCTCAATATAGAAAAACTGACTTTCTTCAAATTGAGATGGAATATCTGCATTTCAGTAATTATTAACTTGAAATTATCAGAAAGCTTAAATAAAATTGTTCAACTTCTGAACAAACATTGCAAATACTTTGTGGTATGTATAGAATCAGTTTATTAAACAAATAAACAGAACAATATCTTTATTTTTGGTATCTTGGTAAAAGCTTCAATTTTGTGGATTTTTCTATTTAGGCCCTTGCTTCTGGACATCATAACTATATTTATGTGGAATGCTTTTCCAGAGAGCCTCTTTAAAACCCACTTGCAAATACAAGAGCAGGGAAACCATAACTGCCATGTTATCTGACCATAATGATAGGGATAGATTTCCAATTGTAGCCATGAGTTAAAAGAAACACTCTAACTGTGAGGACTCCAAGATGTTTTTCCCTGATGTTTGTCTAGAATCGCAGATCAGAAGAATAGAATTTGCTAGCCTTAAAGAGCAAGTTGTAGATATGGGAGTTTAAGTCCAGATTTTGTACGTAATAAGAATTAGACATACACATATTGATAAACTCTCATTATTTTTGAACAGCAGAAATACAGTGAAAACAGAGATTGCATGAGATTAAATATAGAAAATGTAAAGAAGTTTCTGATTCCATTGTGAATGTCACTTTTCTCTGCTTTGATTTTTGGCAAATTGTGTTACCCTTCCCGAATTTCAAAGGGATAAAGAAGAAATTCATATGTTTTTAGACAGACTGTTGCACTGTGAAGTTAAAATGGAAACCTTTGTATTATAGATTCATTAAGTATTGTGATTTACTGTGAAAGTAAAGATAAAAAGACACTTGAAATATGAGCAGAAAACTGTGTTATACCTTATTTTATAAGATTTAGGACAAATCTTAAAGATAATTTTAATTTAGTTGTATCCTAGTACTTCTGTTTTTAAGGCAATATGATAAAAATATATAAGTACTTATTTGGTCCCAGATAAGTTTTTATCAGTAGTTTCAATTTTGAAATATCTAAAAGGGCATATATTAATTTTTCTTTCATTTGTCATTGAACGAAAACTGATTGAGAACCTGTTAACAAAAATGTATTGATTACCTGCTATAAAGCCAGTCATTCTTTTAGGCTCTAAGGATACATCATTTGCTCTCACAGAACACATAAAATAGTAGAAAGATTAAGAAAATAAACAAAGTATCAGAAAGAATTAAGACTTGTGCAGAGAATTATAACTGGCAGATATGCAGTTATAACAGGGTGATAAGAAAGGGAATATGTGAATTGCCACTGCCAAGAAAAAGTTGATACTTGCCATTTGGTTCTATATGAATGAAATCACGAGCCACTGCAGTCACTGACCTTCAACCCACCCTCCATGGAGTTCAGGGTGGAGATCAGAAATGAGGCACTCTGTTCTCTGGGAAAAACTGACAGAACAGGCCTTCACAGAGTTAGATATTTTCAAGAGATTTTATGAGCGCAGTTTCTTGTATCTTCTCATATCTCGGAAAGCACTAAAAACATTAACGGAGACATCTGCTCCTCGTGACTAGCAGCAACCTTCTGCCAAAATGTGTGCTGGCGTGCACATATCCCACTTTACTAAAATCACATGTAATACTGACCTCCCACCTTACCTCTTCGAAGCAGTGCCTCAGAGCTATCTGAGAGGCTTTCTTCCCAGCTATAGTTTTTATTTTGACCCAAATAACACTTAACTCACAACTCTCACATTGTGCATTTTTTTTCAGCTGACACTACTTTATTTTGGAAAATCAGAGAGCCTCCCTGCAAAGGTCACATTTACTCTCTTTAATATATAAGAAAGAAAAGTTTCATAGTTAATATTTAAACTCTTTCTTTTAATAAATTTCACTTAAATTGTATTTTGAGTCCGTATTTAAGGTTACATTTTCCTGTCCATTGAGGTTTTTTAAATTGACCCTGACTGCCTCCCATATTTCAAGAATTTTTTTTCCACATGAAATTAAAGTAATCCAAAAGCATGTTGTCTTTAAAAGTTCTCTTAAGATGTATGAAAACTCAAGACTTCCTTAATAATTTGGACTGTATCTTTTACATATTTTCTAAGAGACATCTTCCAACTATTATGATAGGTTGTTATTTGTTCATAGAGTATCATAGGTGGCAACTTGGTTTCATGAGCAAGGAAATGTTAATTGTTTAACTCCAACTTTTGGTTTATGTGGCAATTCTCTGCTCCCAAAGAGCTGAGTAAGATATTGTTATTGAATAGTCATAAATATTTTTACTGCATATAAAAAAGAGATGATCTTTGTATTTAGAACATCTTCAATAAAGAAAATAATATTTTATTATACAGGTGCGGTTACTAGCAAAGAAAATTATCTACTCCTACTTAAACTTGCTGGTGAATTCAAAGAATGACTTGGCTCTGGCTCATATTCTCAATATTCCTGATAGAGGACTTGGAAGAGAAGCCTTCACTGCTTTGAAACATGCTGCTCGAGAGAAACAGATGTCTATCTTTTTGGTATGGACATGTTACATTTTTAAGACTTTTTAAAAACTCTTTGAACAGTAGAGCCATGTACCCTAATATAGAGTTCTTGTAACTGTGATAAAACAACAAACTCTAAATTGCAAATATGTGTTCTGCCTCTATATTTGAGGACCCATAGTATTTTTATTTTTTACCATATCCTTCAAAGTTGATAAGGGAGAACTTCTCTAAAGTGGTGTTTTCCAACATATGTTCTGTAGAGTGCTAGCCCTGTTAAATTCTCCTTGAATAAATATTTCCAGAGGCAAAAGTTCCTCTTTAAATAAACGTTTCCAAAAGTTCCTCTTTGAGTAAATGTTTCCAAGGGCAAAAAGTTAGAAATTGTATATACCCTTATTGGATATACATAATACATGTTTATATGTCAAAAACTCTGAGAAGTCCTGCCATAAAGAAATCTGCTTAAGTTAACCTTGTTATTTAATCTTTTGTTTCCTAAGTTATTTAACCATGAAACTTTCCCCAGATTATTGAAATTTTATATAGATTTTTTTTTCTTTCTTAGGATATACTTTGAAAAATACAGCTTTAGAACATTTTATCTTTGATGGAGATAGTCTTACGTATAAGTGTATTTTTATCACTGTAAAGACAAGGTGTTTTGAACTACACGTGATCAAATAATTCTAAGATGTGAAAGCTACATGGAGAGGGGTGTATAGCTCAGTGGTAGAGCACATGCTTAGCATGTAGGAGGCCCTGGATTCAATCCCCAGTACCTCTATTAAAAAACAAATAAACCTAATGACCTCCCTCCCCACACCTCGCTCCAAAAAAAGAGAAAGCTACATGGGAAAAGCTACCTGGGACTTAGTAATTATCTAGTCTAAATCTTTATTTTACAAATAAAGAAGCTAAGGTTTGGAAAAGTTAAATTAATTGCCCAACCTTAAATAAATCAACATGATTGACACTGAAAAATCCCTTTGTTCCATGTAACAATTCCAATAGCTAATAGTCAATCTATGTTTAAGAATATATTTACCAACTAATTCTTTATAGACAGTGATATACTCTTATGAACATATTCTTATGCCCTTAATTTGTCCGTAAGTTGGCTCCTCAGTCTCCACCTGCATTGCCATCACCCTTACTGGCATGAATTCTCCATGGCACCTGTTTTTTTGATTATTTACTTCTGAATGAAAGTATGGTATGAGTCTAAAAAGTGCTTCACTTTACCTGTGTACCTAGAAATATGTAAATGTACCTAGCTTCATAAAATATGTAGTTTTAACTTGTTAAATCATTAAACATGACTAAATTATTTGTTTTAATTCACAGGTGGCCACATCATTTATTAGAACATTAGAGCTTGGAGGGAAAGGATATGCACCATCACCATCTGATCCTTTAAGGACACATATAAAAGGATTGTCTCATTTTATTAATTTCATTGACAAATTAGATGAGATTCTTGGAGAAATACCAAATCCAAGGTAATGACTTTTCATAAATTACAAATGGGTGTTACTAATCTGTCTTTAAAACTTCACAGAAATAGAGGTAGATTTGCATATAAGAGTTATTGAAATGACCAAGCATCAGACCTAACTAGGGAGAAGAAACAGACATCTATGTGAATAAATTATGATAACATGACCTCCCCCAACCTAAATTTCTGCCTATCTGTGATCCTAAAATTTTTGCCAAGGTCAAATGGCATGTTTAGATTAAATTTGGCTAGAGAAGAGGGATTACCATTCATCTTTTTTCCAGAAGAAATAGGTTTTTGAGGATTGGAAATGACTGAATAATTTTTTTAAACTTTCAATTTAGCAATAAAGGAAACCCATATCAAGAATGAGTAAGGAAATTGATAAAAATGTGATGAATTCTATATTCTGTTTTCTACTAGTTTTTTTTTCATTTTCTTATGTGTAAATCTTTGATTCATCTGGAATTCCTTTTTAAATGATATTGAAAATAAGAGATTTTTTTAAAATATGATAGACTCTCATTTATAATATAAGTATATTGGTTGGTGAGTTATTTTTAGATTAGTTTGTGGGGCGCAAAAGTGGGTTGTATATGCTAGCCAAACACGGTAGATTACTGTCAGTTTGGCTGGTATGCCATAGCGTAGTACTAATAAAAATAGTTGGCATTTATCAAACACTTACTACATGTCCAACATTATACTAAGCTCTATATGGGGATTATATTTGATCATTACAACAACCTTACATTATATGTGCTAGATAGATAACCCAATTTAGGGTGGAAGAAACTGAAGCATTGGGACTAAGTAACTTACCTTAGTCACATTGATATTAAGTAGCAGAGTTGAGATCTGAATTCAATTCTGACCCTGGGACCCATTCTGTTAGTCACTATATGTCACTCTATAAAACTTCTTTCCACTTTGAGATTCCAGGAAGAATTTTTTTCAGGATTTTATTCTGAATTGTTTCCATCTATCTTCATATATAGATATAGATTAAAACAAAGTGAATTTGAAAGAGGGTTTGAATATGACTTATAGTCAGTATCAGTGACTTCTTATGAACTTCCAATTAATATATCACCTGGCCATATCTTCTGAGATAGCAGATAATTAATTTTTAAAAATATTTTATTTTTAGCAAAGCAGTCTAGGTATATTTTGTTAAAGTCAAATAGTACTACACACTGACAGTAAAAACTCAAAGGAGTTAACTTTTAATTTTTTTGTATTTATTTCTATATCTTACTTAAAAGAAATTTTTATGTAGCTAAATTTTTATGCAGCTAAATTTCATTTTTATTGCAGTATAGTTGATGTACAATATTGTGTTAGTTTCAGGTGTACAGCATAGTGGTTCGGTGTTTTTGCACATATTTTGTTATAGTTTATTATAAGATATTGGGTATAACTCCCTGTGCTATACAGTAAATCCTTGTTGCTTATCTATTTTACATATAGTAGTTTGTATCTGTTAACCCCATACCCCTAATTTGTCCCTTCCCTGTTTTTGGTAACCATAAGTTTTCTGTATCTGAATCTGTTTCTGTTTTGTATATACATTCATTTGTATTATTTTTTAGATTCCACATATAAGTGATATCATAGTGTTTGTCTTTCTCTTTCTGACTTACTTCACTAATAACTTCATAATATTCTCTATGTCCATCCATATTGCTGCAAATGGCATTATTTCATTTTTTATCCCTGAGTAATATTCCATTATATTATTATATTCCATTATTTTATATATATATAGACCTCACATCTTAATCCAATCATCTGTTGTTGGGTAGATTGTTCCCATGTCTTGGCTGTTTTAAACAATGCTGCTATAAACAATGGAACATACGTGTCTTTTCAAATCAGTGTTTTTATTTTTCCAGATGGATACCCAAGAGTGGAATTTCTGAGTCAAATGGTAGTTCTATTTTTAGTTTTTAAAGGAACCTCCATACTGTTTTCCATAGTGACTGCACCAATTTACATTTCTACCAACAGTGTACAAGAATTCCCTTTTTTTCCTGTCTTCTCCAACATTTGTTATTTGTGGTATTTTTGACGATAGCCATTCTGACAGATGTGAGGTGATGTCTCATTGTGGTTTTGATTTGCATTTCTCTAATAGTTAGTGATATGGAGCATCTTTTTTTTTAACTGATGTATCATTGATTTGCAATGTTATGTTTCTGGTATACTGCAGAGTTATTCAGTTATATGTATGTATACATATATATATTCTTTTTCAGATTCTTTTCCATTATAGTTTATTATAAGATATTAAATATAGTTCCCTGTGCTGTACAGTAGGACCTTGTTGTTTAGCTATATTATATACTGTGATTAGACTTTCTTTCTTGTACAACGCTTTGTTTTTTTTCTAGAGTTATTGATTATCTACTTTTTTCTTTTGCTTTGCTTCCTATATATTTATCATCAATTCTTTATCAAAGTTGTCAACAAAACTATACAATTTCTTGTTTTTATTAGGTCATCTGTCAGTTCTGGTTTTTTGCCTTTGAAGGCATTCCTTCTGGAGAGTTGTCTATCTTCCTCATTCAATCTGTACTTTTGCCTACTATGCCTGTTTCAGAATGGCAACCATGAAGCTTCTGTACCTTGTGAATTTTCTTTGCCTCTGCCTTGTTTCCTGGATCTCATGATTCCATTTTTAGTTGGTTAAACCCCTTATATTGCTCAAGTAGTTTTCTGAGAAAAAGTAAATGGTAGGTAAACATCTTTATTCTCACATTTGATTGTATATGATCTTATGTCATGTTTCATTTATCTCTCTAAGATTATTTACTTTCTAAGATTATTTTTATCTGCTTATTGGATGGTCTTTGTTTCACCTAATTTGAGTATTTTTCTTTTTGTTTTTGCCCTTTGTCATGTTAGAGGTGTTCCTAAAATGTATGGTGATTCTGGCTGTTCCTTAGTATTTAACAATGAGGCCCTATAAAGCTGATTCGCAGCTCTGTACAATGGACTTCATTATACTACGGTAGCCAGTTGGTGCTTTTGTTGGGGATTCTCCAAATGTGAGTAACTACAGGTCTTTTCTTTGGGACTTGCCCAACAATTTCCACAGAGGCATCCTTTAGTCTCTTTCTGAAAACTGTAAGTCTGGCTAGCAGTATTCTGGGATTTGAGGACGGTAAGTTGATGCTGAGTCTCGCCGTTCAACATGTAGACTTTTATTCAGTCCCTCTGTTTTCAGTCCCTGGTGCCTCTAGGTCTGGGGCCTCTCTGGCTTAGTTTCTTCAGAGTAATCCTGCTTTCCATGCTGAGGTGAGAGAAGTGCACTAGCCTGACTGCTAAGAATAAGAGAGGAGATGTAGAGGTCTCTGTGTTTTTTATATAGACTGTCAACCACCTTTCTTATTTGCAACCCCACCTTCACCTTCTAGCCTACAGGATTGCCTTCAATTTCTGAGAGTTTCTGAGGTTGCTTCTTATTGGTGTTTCTTTTAGCATTTGCTTAGGTTATAGCTTTCTCTGTTCTGGGTAGTCAGTTTATCACTTGCCCATCTGCTTTTTATCTTTCTGTACTTTCATGATATGTCCCTGCTCTCATTGGCTATTGTCTCCTCTCCCATTCTCTTTTTCTTTATGATTTTAAACCCTTGCCTTTTTATCATTTTAGTGGGGCTTTATGAGGGAGCAGATATAAATGCATGTATTCAGTCCAATGTAATTTGTTATAATGATACTTCTTTTTGGAGGAATTTCTGGTTAGTCTAAGTTGTCAGCCAGGTAGAAGTGTATTTGTACGTACACTTCTGTATTACAGGACAGACATACATTTTAGAGGCATCCAGGGTGAGAAAATAGACTTCAATTCTTCAACTTAGCAGCCAGTTGCTTTGAATATCCTATTTGATCGTGATAAGTAATTACTCTATTTTCTAGGGAAGATACTGAAGAAGTGGGAGTTTAAATAGTGGGCTGTGCAAATGGGTGTCTAAATAGTCCATCTGAGCAGTCTTTATTTTCTTCTTTATGGGGAGTTTTACATATATTAAGTATATATTCATTTCATGATTTTAAAAAGGAAAGTTATTAAAAACCAAAAAGATATATCCTACTTATGCAATAATAGAAGGATGTACAGAGGAAAGGACAATTGACCTAGTTTATGGGAGCCAAGGATAAGAGTGTCAGGAGTGTTCACCTGGATGGTTGTTAGAGTTGAGCTTAATCTTGAAGGATGAACTTGAAGGAGTTACCCAGACATGGAGAATGGAGGTGAAATGAAGGAGAAGGGAGGATATTTCCAATAGTGATATAATGTGGGTAACCTACTGGGACAACGTTTCATTGGTTATTTGTTTTGTTATATAATTTCAATTTCTACTAGTCCTTTAGCCTCAGTCTATAAAGATTATAAGAAAAAACAGCAAATCATCTTCTCTGTTTTTGTCAGTTCCTTCTTCCTTTTATAGTTGAAATTCTTGAAAAAATGCTGTCTTTTATTCTACTTCCCAATTTGTAATTATTTAATATCAATTTCTCATGAGGCTGTTAACTCTGTGAGGGCTTTCTTGGTATTCTTCACTAATATTGCCTAGCCCTAGCACAGTTTCTGGCACAGAGTAGGCACTCAGTATTTACTTCTTTGTCTGTATTTAACTGACTCACATTCATTCAATTTTCCACTCCACTAAAGCTATACTGCCAAAGATCAATTTATGATCTTCTAGTTGGCAGTAGTCTCTGGTCTCTTTTGAGTCCTCAAATTTGATCATTTTCTCTCTTAGAAGTCTTTTCCCCATAACTTATTATTCCCTACTCTGAGTACCCTGAAATCTCCCTCATTTTCTTATTTTCCATCTACCTCTCTGACAGCATATATGCAAATTCTAAATCCTTAATTCGGTGAAATTCAAACCCTTTCCTGAATTTTAAAAATATATCTTTTAACTACCTATAAGTTGTTACCTCAAAGGAAACTCAAACTTAGCATCTCCCAAACTAAATCTTCATCTTTCCCTGCTTATCCTCCTAAAGAACCCAGCTTGATGAAGCCATTCTCCCTCCAACCACCCAAGCAGAAATGTGGAACATATCTTAAACTTCTTTTCCCCCCTTTCTCTATCCCTTCAGTCACCAAGATCCATCGGTTCTTCTTACTCAACACTTTTTATATTCTTCTCATCTCTGTTCCTACAGCTACTACCTTTTTCGATTCTTTATAGAAAGTCTGTTTTCAGACTTTGATCCTTTCTTGCCTAGAGCTTTTTACTTATCTCTGAGTTACTCATTTTGCCTCCAATCTTGAGTTGCCCCATCTTGTTGTCCTCACTGCTGCCAGTGGTCTTTCTAAAACAGCAGATGTTACTTCCAATAATGAAAACTCTTCAATGATTCCATATTAGGTACAGGGTAAAACTCCAGAAACCTCAGTATTATGTACAAATTCTGTACTCTCTACCTCCTACTTGTATCTCAGTGTGGCCTCTGTCTCTCTCAACATTAAAACTCAGAAATAAAAATGTATGTAACTTCTGGAGCTAAGGGTAAGTCTTATAATAGGGTGGTAGGGAATCACTAATCTTTGAGTCCAGGGAAGGATAGGGGATAGACAGACAGGGAAGGAATTAAAATCATACCTCCCCACTGCCAGCTTTTCATCATGCCATCTTAGCTATTATTTGGCTGCATTTCTACACTTTGCCAGTAGGTGCCACCATAAAATACTATACTTTCACCTGAAAAACATCTTAAATTAGAGGTTTCAGAATACATAAATTAGCTCCTTGTTGTTCAGACGTTTAAAACCCTGTATTTCCAGTTTACTACACAACTTTTTAGTGCACACCTGACTTATATTTATTGAGCTAAATATTACACATTTATAGAATGTTAAATCTGGTTGAAATTATCCAGTCCAGAATTCTAATGTTATATTTTTCTCATAAAAAATTTCAGAAGTGTTTTCAATGTATTTCTTGTAGCACCTTTAGTTACATTTAATTTTTAAAGATGTAATTTATTTTAGCAAATAGTTATCAAATTCTTAAAGATGGTAGGCAAAAGCCAAATTATTCTATATAGTAAAGATAGTCAATGATTACATTAAAATATTACCAATTATTTACATTATTGCTTATTATTCTTTCAGTCATTATGTTTTGATACAGGCTTGGGGATTTAATTGTGTTTCTCCTCACTAGCTTCATTTTTCTTTTTCTGCCCTAGGGCTTTAATGTGATGCATTTAGTAGTTAGGAGCGTCAGTTTACCTCTTTCTCACATAAATTCTTCTATTAATGTTTATCCAGAGTAGTCATAATGTATCTTCTGGGATGCTTTCCTGAATACCCTCTTCTTCCCTACCTCCCCACTTAAATTCCCTCTGTGTCATTAGTATCTCGTTCAGTGTCATTTGTATATCACAAGTGATCAATTGTGACCTCTTAAAAAGAAATACTTTATTCATTTTGTATTTCTAGTGCCTAGCACAAATGTCTTGGCATCATTCAGGTTAAAAATTCAGGAGTTTCTAGGCTCTAGAGGCAAGAATTTGAATTATGCCACTTTGTTGCTGAGCAGATATTTGAAGAGCTGATGGTTGGCTCTTATAGTGAATGTATAGCAATAGACTAGTCATATAGCACTGGTGTTTGCCATATTTTGTTAAAGGTCAAAATGCTAAGCTTGGCAAGTATCTGAAAGATAAATCTTATAAATTTTTCCTAAATAGAATTCATTCAGGGGATTATATGTTTAAAATTTAGAATATTTGTTTTTGTAGAAGGAATGAGAAAAGAGTGCAAAGATGACTTTTACCTAATATTATTGAAAGCTTTCTTTTTCTTTTTTTTTGGTTCTTGTAACTGACATTATGACGCTTTTTCATATTTGATTATCCTTTTGACTCTTTTCCAAAACTCTTCCATTAGAGATTACTTCCCAGAAAAAGCACATAGTGTTAACTATGTTTTCCTTTTGGCTACATTTCATCCAATTACTTTCTGTACTTTTAATTGAAAATTAAGAAAAAAAAAACCAGTTGGAAAAGGGAGTGCCTATTTATATAAAATATTTCTTAGGGTCTGTTCAGAGTTCTGGTTACAGATGTATGGCAGAATAGGTCCTTTGATTGACCCTTCCATTGAAAATAATTAATATTGGTGGATAACATATTTTTAAAATACTTCTTAAATGCATTAATGAGGAGGTGAATGTAATGAAAATACAGGCCAAAAAGTAGGGGAAGGAAGAAAGCCAGAGAGAGAAGTCAAGAAGGGAAGCTTTTATTTTGAGAGTACTTGCTAAATTTGGTGATTTCAAGGGTCTGTTCTTATAGCCACTGAAGTCTGAAGGGGCAGGGGACAAAGCCCAGAGACTGCCCAACGTGAGGTGTCTGTTGGGACAACATAGTCACCCTACAGCGCTACTATCCTTTCAGTGTAAAATGAACTGAGAATAAGGGCTTTAACTTGATAAAAGGTTCCTATGAAAACCTACTTAGTGGTGAAATGTTTTAATCATTTAAGATTTAGAACTAGACTAGAGTTTCTGCTCTTACTTCTTTTCAGCGTAATATTGGATGTCCAGTTCAGTGTAGTAAGGCAAGAAAAATAAATAGGAGATATAACAATTAGGAAGGAAGAAATAAAACTCTGTTTGATAATAATATGATTATATGTGTAGAAAACGCCAAGAATCTAAAGGCAAATTATTAAAATTGATGGTAGGGTTTAACAGTGTTGCTGGTCACAGATCGATTGGGGAAAAAAAGTAATTCTGTCTTTACACTGTAACCAAATAGAAAATGTTTTTCAGAAAGCTTCAGAAATATAAAATGCATAGGACAAATCCAATAAAAGCCATACTAGCTTCTTCCTCTTTGGAAGGTTCAGAATCATTGTGAATCTCTTTCCCACTCAGGGCTTTGTATCCTGATCACAGTGCTATTAGAGATTTTTGTCCTCAGGAAAATCCCATTCATCCTCCTTGCTTACCACTCAGAGCTTCCAACTTTCCACTCCAACTTTTGTTTGTCACTTTTTAGGGGAGGGATCAGGTGGTACTTAGAGATTTCCCCCTATTCCTGCCAAGCTCAGTGGAATGTTTCCCCAGAGTAACTTAGTCTGCCATAGTGTAAGTTGAAACTCTGTAAGTGCTTTTTTATATTGCAAGCAATAATAATATGAATAATAGTAAAGTATAAATCTTTTGTCTTATAAGTAAAAACTTCTGATTGTCGCATGTGATGGTGGTCCTTTATTCAACAAACATATCAATTATTTCTTCTGTGTGTCAAGTATAAACTGTTACTATGAAGATTAGTGAAATATGGTTCCTTTCTCTAGGAACTAATTTTTTCATGAAATGTTTCTCAAGCTTGTCTAGTCATAAGAATCACCTGTGGAACATTTAAAACGAATGTAACTATTCAGTACCCTTCTCTGGAGATTGTGATTTAATAGAATGGGATCTGGAGTTGATATTTTAAGCAAATGCTGAATATGACTTTGATGATCAGGCAAATTTGGAAGATATTGGTGAATTGCACAATCATACATTGTCTCTCTGCAGTTTTTGTCTAACTTTCCTTCACTATTTGGACAAGTTATGTAAATGTGAACAGTCATATTTCCAGTGTTATTAGGGAACCTGGCTTCTTCTATAAAACATGAAGCCTGGCAATAAGGCAGTGAGGATGAAAACTATTCATAATTTCCTTTATGCTACTATAAAAGTCACAGAGAGGTTAAATAGCATACTCAAGATGGAAAGTGGGGGAGCTGTGATGTGTGCGCAGGCAGTCTGACTCCACAGCCTGACCACACCACTTCCTTAGGTACTATGCAGCCTTTCCAGGGATACCTCTAGGGATGGCAATCTCCTAATTTCAAAAAGGAGCCCACTTTTATTGTTAGACAGCTCTAATATCTTCCTTGGATCAAAATCCTCCATTCTATATATTTCTTACATTGGTTTTAGGTCAGCCTTCTAGAGCAGGAACTGCAACCCAAATTCATTCAAGTTCAGACTTAGTACAAAGAAAGAATTGATTTCAAGTTTTTATTAAAATACTTGTCTATTGGCCATAGTTTGTCCAGTCTCTGGTTTGCTTTAGGTCAGTATTAAATAGTTTGGTTTCCTTTTCATATAATAACCTTTCTCATATTAGAATACAATATCACATATTTCAGGTCAATCTCCTTCCTCATCACCTCCTTCCTAGCCCACTGTATGCTCTTGGACAAGCTATTTAAACTTTTTGAGACTCAATTTTCTTACATATAATTTAAGGGTGATAGTACTTATTGAATTGGTTTTAAGATTAAGTTATGTAGGGTTTTAGGTATTCAGTGAAAGGTAGTTGTTTGTGTTATTTTGTACCTAAAGGTGTATATTTTAAGTATATTGCATGTATATAACTGCATCTGAATCTTTTATCATATATCATGTATAACTGAATTATTTGCCTTTAGCTTTCAAATTAAGGAAGACATAACTTACCTTATTGAAATAACTTGCTTTTATTTATTTATTTTTTTAACACCTTTATTGTGTTATGATTAATAGCTTGCTTTTAGAAAAACTTTTTAATTTTGTTTCAAATGGTTCTCATCCTTTTCTTAAATGTATTACTATTTGATTTAGAAGATCAAAGCCATATTCTTTGAAAAGTGTTGATTAACTCTGAGAATTATATTTTCAAGTTTATAAACATTGTCATTTCTAATACTATTATAAAAGTGATCTTATTTCTATTTTCAGCATTGCAGGGGGTCGAATACTCTCAGTGATAAAGATGCAGCTGATTAAAGGTCAGAACAGCAGGGATCCTTTTTATAAGGCAGTAGAGGAAGTTGCTCAAGATTTGGATTTGAGGATTAAACATATTATCAATTCTCAACAAGGAGATGTAGCTGTTAGTACCACTGACATCAGTCCTGCACGGGTAATTAGTTTTTTATTTTTCATTATCCTTCTATACAAAACATTGTCTCTTCTATTTGCTGTAGAAATAATTTACTATTGCTGCTTAAGTCAGAAGAATGTGTTTCCTTTTTTAGAAGATGTTGTTGAAAATTAAAGTTTTTAATAGGATTATATAGGATTATGTTCACCTTGGGTAAATCATAACATTTTTGGGCCAAATTGTCTGTGTTTGTTAAAGTAGTGCATTCGATAATCTTCATTATCCCTTGTGGCACTAGAAATTTATAATTCTTGATGGATATTAGGGAATTTTGTCATGTTTTTCAATAATTATTCTTATAAAACAATTATTTTCCCATTTACTCAGATATGAGATGAGAACCTGGTTATGACCCAATTACTAGGCACTTCATAGAACAGCAACAGAAATGGTTTCTATTCAGCAGTTTATTTTTCTTTAATAAGATTTTTCTATTTACATGAGCTCTTATTTTCTACCTCCATTGCCAGTCTACTGCAAATGTTAGCAATTTCTCCTCTACTTAGAAATCTTCCAACTATATATTTGAGAAAATTTACCTTTTTTTTTTACATAGATAGTCAAACATTATACTATGTTATAAATATAGTATTCTAGATAAAATTGACTACCATGTTTTTAGTTCTAGAACAGAATTTTGGAGTATGTGTTTTAATAGTCCATTTATCACAATTTAATTATTTGGGTAACAAAAATCCCCCTTTCATTAGGTGTAATTGTGATAGTGTATAAGGAAAGACTTGTTTAATTTTTATTATTCATTTATTTATCCACAGCCCTTGGGAACCATTTTAAGCTATTTTCTATAACAATGCATGTTTTTATTTTAATTTGAAGGCAGGACATGGGAAGATTCTGGCTTGTTGCCCCAAGTATTTCATGTATGTTAAAACTTCCTATGACTACTTTAGCTCAGATGACAACCAAGTTTTACTATAAGTATAAATCAGGAACCATCACAACAAAGATAATTAAGATCACCAATCTCTCCCATTTCCTGTCACAGGAAATAAAGATGCAGACACCAGGTTCTTAATTTTATGTTTTCAACCAAATCAGAAATGTTTGAAAAATATGATGCAATAATTCTCAATGAAGTTAGTATTAAACAGTATAGACTTCTTTGGTACTAATGAAAAATATATGTTAAGCACCAGATTGTGATATGCAATTTGTTAAAATTCCAGTGTAGCCTGAGTCAGCGAAGTAGAGAAAGGAGACCAAGACCATGTTGATGAAAGCTGAGGAAAGTGGTACAACTATAACAGATATCCCAGAAAGGGCAACTCTGATATTTAAGCACAATGTCCAACAACCCTATGGGTTAAGTGATATCATTACCCTTTTTTTACCAGTGATTTAACTATAGCACAGTGAGGTTAAGCAACTTTCCCAGAGTTACACAGCACACACAACTGGTAAGTCGGTATCAAACCTAGCCAGAAATGCCTTCAGAGTTTGTGCTTATGTGTATCTATATGTAATTTTATATTATCATATAATATAATGACACCATGCTCTCTCTTATTCCTGTGTTTCTCCTCTGTGAAGCCATCATTGATCCCAGGGTAATTTGATAATGACCTTTGGTGTGCTTCCACTGCATAATGTATACATTCTCTTAGAAATAGCACTCAGCACTCTATAGTGCAATTACTGGTTACTTAAGTATTTTATCAAAGAGATGATGGGTTCCTTGGGGCATTGGCTTTTACCTTTGTACCCTTAGCTTCAAACACAGTGCCTGACTTAGTATGTACTTGTGAATGATTACTGAATGAATGAATGCCAACTAGTTTTTTTTGTTTTGTTTTGTTTTTTACATTTTTTTTATTGAGTTATAGTCATTTTACAATGTTGTATCAAATTCCAGCATAGAGCACAATTTTTCAGTTATACATGAACATACATATATTCATTGTCACATTTTTTTCACTGTGAGATACCACAGGATCTTGTATACATTTCCCTGTACTATGCAGTATAATTTTGTTTATCTATTCTACATTTTGAAATCCCAATCTGTCCCTTCCCACCCACCCCCCCAACTAGTTTTTTGTTTTTACATTTGAGTAGATCTTTACAGCCCTCTGTGGAGTTGGTATTCAGATCATCAGAACCCTGCTTCTGATATAAGAGAGAAAAAATACTCAGAGAGGTTAAGTCATGGTGCTGAAGTCACATAGACTGTAGCTAAATTTTCTGACTTAAAGCCTAATGTTATTTTGACCAGAACCTAATGTCTGCTTTTGATGGTACTATTTTCTGTATTCTTTTGTGCTTCTGAAAGTTCATGAGATTGATTTTAGGATGACTTGAGGGAGAAATATTCACATGCCACTTCTTATGGCTGATTTTTTTATAATTTAATAGAGAAGGAAGGAGAACCAATAGCACATGAAATGGAAAAGAGTGGCTTCTTGACCCAGCTTGGGTGATTATTCATTTACTTGAAATTATTTCTTGTTCTAGCCAAAATCTCATGCCATAAACCATGGCACAGCATACTGTGGCAGAGATACTGTGAAAACTTTATTAGTTCTTTTGGATGAAGAAGCAGCCAGTGCTCCCACCAAAAACAAAGCAGAGCTTTTGTATGACGATGAAAATACAATTCATCATAATGGAACTTCTATTCTTACACTTTTTAGGTAAGAAATGTGAAAGTTATATATATGTGAAAGTTATCTACACTCTAAAAAGGAAATTTTTGAAAAAACACCTCATTGGTTATAAAAGAAATACATGCTATGGTACGAAACTTGGAGATTATATGAAGAGAAAAAACAAAGTTAGTTAAAGGGAAATTGAACATTTGAATGTGAGAGAGTTATGTATAAAAAGACAGTATTTTGTGAGTGTAAGACTGGTTTTTTGTTTGTTTGTTTTTGGTTTTTTTTGTTCTTGTGTTTTTGCCTTGGAAATATATTTATTTGCTTAAATACTTGTGTCAAGAACTTTGCTAAATTCTTTCCTTCATAACAATCTCTTTTAGTAGTATCCCCATTTCCTATGTGAAAAATTAAATACTTGAGAGAAATTAAGTAATCTGTCTAAGTTAGCAAGTAGCAAAGATGTCTTTCTCCAGAGCCTAAGGTCTCTGCTCCAAGGATTGTGCTGTTCTGCCTGAGAATAGCAGAGAGCATGTACACTAAACTTACATTGAAATTATTGTTGGTATTCTGTGCAAGTTATTGATACTATCCAGTTTTAACATCAATTGGTGATACATTTAGTTAATAAGCATTCATTTATAGAACAGTTAAAAATTTTAAATTGTATTTAGTACATTGTGGAGGGTTTTTTACAAAATCATTCTGTTTGATCTTTTCTATTTTCTGCTTGAGCTACTTTTTAGAGATCTGATTTTAGTCTAAAATTGTTCATATCCATCCATCATTTCTTTATGCACTCTCTCCCCTGTGCCTCACCATCTTTTTTCTTCTCTTTAAAGAGAAACTTTATAATGCGTTATCATTCAGTATTGTCCTCTAATTCCTTTATAATGAAAATTTATTTTATCAATGATTTATTTATACCCTGTGTTGGAATCCCAGAAAGACTATAAAGAAAATGAACCTTCGTATTTTCCTCCTTTTACCTTTTGTTCAACAAAGTTTTCTTTAGGTAGAAATATAAATGATATAAATTTTCTCTCAGATTGAATTGTTTTTTTTCAGGAAAGTTATTTTGTCTTTATAGGACTTTCTAAACAAAATTAATTCTCACATCCATTTTAAAGAGGTATTTTTTCTGTGTTCAATCATGTGGCCAAACATATTTCAATTGTTTATATTTACCTTAGCATTGTGCAGACAAGTACTTGTCCATGGTAAAGTAAATTTTTAATGGTCTGCATTGAAATGATAAAATTAAGGACAATATAGTGTATGAATGTAAGTCACTGTAGGGTTATAAACTAGTCTTTAGAATAGACTATCCTTTATTCTTATATAATGGTCTTTTGAGTTGAAGGGGTTATGACTCTGGCTCTATTAAGCCAAAAAGGAATATATTGAGGAATCCAGGTTTGTCTGGCTTCAAAACCACCAGTGTCTCCTCTATTATGCCTTCTCTGACCCTCCTATTTCTAAACTATGTTTTTCTCTTTTGAATTCCCCTGCTATGGCACCTGTCCTTTTTTATTTTGAATTTTATTTATGTAGATATCATATTTCACTTACTTAGATCAAGATGCCTGAATTTAAGGGCCAATGAATGAATGAACTTTCTATCCTTCACAATATCTTATAGAATGCCTTATATATAGTAGAAGCTCAATATTTAGTGACTGAACTAATTAATTAAGCAAATTATTAATATTTAGAACTTTCAGTATAGGAATACTGACACTCTTACATAGTATTATAAATAACTAGCTTCAGTTGTTTAGAATATTTTTTATTTTATAACTGCTTTTGGGTAGGGGAGAGACAAAAGCTACTTTGGTTTATAAATTTTTGCTTTTTTTGGGCATAGATCTCCCACACAAGTGAATAATTCACCGGTGAAACCCCTAAGAGAACGCATCCATAAGTCAATGCAAGAGAAAAAAATTAAGGTACAATTTAATGTACTATTATGAAAATGATAAAAATTGTTTTACTTTTAGAAGAAATAAATATATAAAGCTGAGCTGGATATTATAAATATACATTGTGCATGGAACAATAGGAATTAAATGGAAAATAAGTTATGGCAGTTGACATACAGAAACTTTCCTTTTAATACGATATTGGCTAATCTTTCTCTGGCTTGTTCAATCCCCTGGACCTAAAGAAGAAAAAGAATAAGCACCTGCTGTGGTTAGCGTTCAGTAAATATCTGTTCAGTGAATAAGGGGGGAAATAAATAAGGCATGATTTTCTCATTTACATTTCTAATACCTTAAATTGAATCTTGAGAGACTATGTAATTTCAACTTTGTTCCTGTCTGAAGATATAATGGCAGAATATTGATTGTATATTGAGATAAGAACCTTTCACATTTTTTATTGACTAGAGCTATTTATATTTTCATTTGGTTTGAACTGAGTATTCCAGTCCTTAGTTGAAACTTTTGTGCCTGTAAGAAGTCAGTAACATGTTTATCAAGCATTTAAAATTTTCTTGGTCTTATTTTTCAAAAAGACGCTTGATCAGAGGGAGGGTATAGCTTGAAGTGGTAGAGCACACGCTTAGCATGCACAAGGTCATGGGTTCAATCCCCAGTACCTCCATTAAAAAAAAGTAAATATGTAAGTAAACGTAATTACCTCCCTCCACACCCACCCTCCAAAAAAGACACTTGATCTTAACTCATTCATTTATTCAACATAGATTTATTGAGTATTTGCTATGTGCCAAACACTATTTCTATGGTTGGGAATTCATTCAGTTATCCTTAAATTATCAAATAACTATTCATCTTAATACAACTTTGAGAACTCTAGTTTGTATACTTTTTATATTCACAGTTAGAAACTTAGTCCCAACTAGCAAAGCTTTTAGTTATCTGCTTCATCTATACACCCACAGTCTATTTAGTTTATTTAGATTAGTAAGTTTTATCTTTCTATAGGTTATTAGTAGCTGTTAGTAATTAATATCTATGGAATACACCACTGAGTTTTATATAATTTTTCTGTGAAAAAAACTTGTCAATTCTTTATTTTTTATTTTTATTTATATATATATATATATATATATATATATATATATATTTATTTATTGAAGTATGGTCAGTTTACAATGTTGTGTTAATTTCTGGTGTACAGCATCATGCTTCAGTCATACATGAACATACGTATATGCATTTTCATATTCGTTTTCACCATAAGTTACTACAAGATATTGAATATAGTTCCCTGTGCTATACATTATGAACTTGTTGTTTATCTATTTTTTATATATTAGTTAGTATCTGCAAATCTCAAATTCCCAATTTATCCCTTCCCATCCCCTTTCCCCGCTGGTAACCATAAGTTTGTTTTCTATGTCTGTGTGTCTATTTCTGTTTTGTAAATAAGTTCATTTATCTTTTTTTTTTTTAGATTACACATATAAGTGATATCATATGGTATTTTTCTTTCTCTTTCTGGCTTACTTAGGATGACAGTCTGCAGGTCCATCCATGTTGCTGCAAATGGCATTATTTTTTATGGCTGAGTAGTATTCATTGTATAAATATACCACAACTTCTTTATCCAGTCATCTATTGATGGACATTTTCAATTCTTTATTGTATTAACATAAGTACTTGTAGTTGAGTTATTAGAGTTTTTAAAAAATATCTATCCTTTGGACTTGATTAGAAACAGAAATGTAACATAAATTATTTAATTTTTTTTCCTGCTATGGATACTTACAAGCTTTTATATTTTTATTTAAAGATCATTGGGATATTTTATTAGGACTAAGTAAATCAAAATGAAAAAAATCTGAAGAATGTGAAGGGTTTTTTTAGACATTGGGAAGAGTCAACTAATTACTATAAAATCTGTGGACAAATGTGGAAAGTTTTGGGAAGTAGAAGAGAGATTGTCTGATTCAGTTTCATTTACAGATGAGGAGACCAAACTCCTTGAGAAAGTACTTTATCCAAGATGTCATAACTACCATGAAATGTTTTATGCCAGTGTGAAAAGCCATGATTGAATACTAATGAGATTATAATTACATTGCTTCCTTTACTTAATAGTAAAGTTGGCTTAGTCTACATAGCTCTGAAACTTAATGGCAATAGAGAAAGAAAGGAATTGGTGTTTATGATTATATTTTATAGTACAGTACTCTTTATGAAAGTTGTGTGAAAATAATTGGTTTAGCCAGGTATACAGCTGAATCATAGACAGGTAGAGTACTTGCTAGAATAACAAAAAATGTTAATATTTACTACTAAGTAACTATGTAAAAGTAATTTAGCAGCTTATTACTTTATAATCCTGATACTTTTTCTGTTTTGGCATTTAATTCTTTTTCAGTCATGGAAAGAATATATGATCTATACTTGAAATACTGTCTAGGAAAGGCAAAGGTAGATAATACTAGAGAACTTAGAATTTTGATTGTAGATGATACTTGATTGTGAAATATCCATGTCATTATTATATGGAGCAAATGAACTTTTCTGAGATTTTCTTTTCCTCGTTCATAAATAGAAATAGGCACTACTCTGGTCACAAAATCCTATGACACAACTTTAGAAAGTTTTCATTAACTCATTTTAAGTCTTCAAGTTTTATTTTCTACTGTAGCCTTTTAGGAAACTTTCTATGATGGTCAAATAAATTTTCTGCCAAAATCAGAAGGTTCTTCCTGAACCTTCATAGTTTTGATAGGAACATTTAGAGAATGTTTTCTCTCCACTATACCCCCAGTTTCCAAGCGTTTTATAAAAGTACCTTCATACTTTTTTATTAAAAGATTTTTCAAGTAGAAATTTGCCTTCTTATATTCTTCTAAAATAATTAGTTTTATTCCTTCCAGCTTGATTTAGAAGTATTTTGCGTATCAGACACAACTGAAAAGTTGTATATACATCCCTTTTCCTTATTCTGAGTCTAGTGTTTTCCTTCATATTGTATATATGCCAAGATAATCATCAGTGTTAACTGACTTAATAACTTAAGTGAGTGGATCTGAAAAATAGTAGATCTTTAAAACATGGCATAGTCAGGACAGTGGAAATAGGCAGTATGAAAAAAAGGCTGGGTCTAACTCTTTTATAAGCAGCCAGGCAGTCTAATGGTCATAGTGCTAGAAAATTCAATATCTAAGTTTAACCTTTAGGGTATTAGTAAACTGAATATATCCAAATTAAAATGGTGGATTCAGATGATAAATGCTGGAGAGGCTATGGCAAAAAGGGAACCCTCCTACCCTGCTTGTGGGAATGCAGTTTGGTGCAGCCATTGTGGAAAACAGTATGGAGATTCCTCAAAGGACTAGGAATAGACTTACCATATGACCCAGGAATCCCACTCCTGGGCATATATCCAGAAGGAACCCTACTTCAGGATGACACCTGCACCCCAATGTTCATAGCAGCACTATTTACAATAGCCAAGACACGGAAACAACCTAAATGTCCATCAACAGATGACTGGATAAAGAAGAGGTGGTATATTTATACAGTGGAATACTATTCAGCCATAAAAACGACAACATGATACCATTTGCAGCAACATGGATGTCCCTGGAGAATGTCATTCTAAGTGAAGGAAGCCAGAAAGAGAAAGAAAAGTACTATATGAGATCGCTCATACATGGAATCGAAAAGAAAAAGACAAATGAACATAAGTATAAAACAGAAACAGACTCACAGACATAGAATACAAACATGTGGTTGCCAGGGAGGAGGGGGGTGGGAAGGGACAGACTGGGAGTTTGGAATTTGTAGATACTGACAGGCATATATAGAATAGATAAACAAGATTATACAGTATAGCACAGGGAAATATATACAATATCTTGTGGTAGCTCACAGTGAAAAAGAATGTGACAATGAATATACGTATGTTCATGTATAACTGAAAAATTATGCCCTACACTGGAAATTGGCACAACATTGTAAACTGACTATAACTGAATAAAATAAAATTTTTAAAAAATGGTGGATTGAGTTCAACTCGTAGAATTTCCCCCGATACTTAAATGAGTATAAAATAATAAAAACTAGTGTAAAAATGTTCACCAAGAGCAAACAACACAAAAATAATGTAATTGGATATAATAAACTTCAAAACATGATGGCCAAGGAAGGAAACTGAAGATTTCAGAGAGAAAAGGCATAACATGATATAGCAAGTTAATCCAACCCCAGTCCCCACTTGCTGTGCTAGTGAGTTGACAGAGTACTGAGAATTATCACTAATATTTCCAAAGCTGAAAAACTAGTAAGTGTATGTGTTCTTTTTTTTTCCCTCCTCCTTTCATTTTAGAGAAATAGTAGAAGTGGCAACTGCATAGTAATATGAATAAAATGTGGAAAATGAACTCTGGGATTTACACATTGACACAGTGAAGGTTCTAGTTCTACATATTGAATTGTGGAAACTATCCAAATGATCCCCTTCCATTTGAATGAAATACAGTTTCTAAGTGGAGAGAATGAGCCTTTTTATACTGCATGTAATATATAGTAAACTCTTAGAAGAAAGTGCAGACCCCAGAAATTGCCTGTCTCCTCAATTGAACATTACTTCTGCCTCCACTATTTCTCAGGCTGCAGAAAAATAAGGGATAACAAAATATGCAGCCTTCAAAATGTAACTGAGGAAGAAATAAAATGCTCTAAAATAAGGAGGAAATGGAATTAAGAAATCACTCACGGACCTGGAGGTTTCTGTTTCTAACTAAGATGTAATAGATCATGGTGAATACCGTTTCTGCTACAATAACAAAAGGCAGATAAGTTGGGGAAATATATTTTAAAGACCTAAGAAAGCAGTTTAAATAAACTAAAAATCTGGAGAGGGTGAAATTTTTCTGAGGTGAACAATCTAACAGAATTTTCTTTCCTGGGATTGTTTTTCCATTTTTGGCTATGAGCTATGGATTTTTTTTTTTTTTTTTACTTATAATGTTAGCTTTGTTTGTTTGTTTAATTGAAGTATAGTCAATTATAATGTGTCAATCTCTGATGTACAGTACAACATCCAGTCTTGCATATACACATATATTCATTTTCATATTTTTTTCCATTAAAGGTATTACAAGATATTGAACATAGTTCCTGTGTAGTATGAGCCATGGATTGATGTTGGCCCATGTAAAGGAGCTTCTCTGAGGGAAAGAGGAAATAACAAATATTTTAGTGTCTTGAGGGGCTGGCAACAATTTGGAAACTGTGGCGGCCCTGAATGCAGAGTTATTTTTACCTAGGGCACTTATGCTGAATTTTGGAGCTGAGTGGGGAAGACTAAGGAGCCTCAATTCAGTAGACTAAAATCACCTCTGGTCTTGCAGTAACTCAGAAGACAAGGCTCCACTTGAGCAGTGGGACCTGCCTCAAACAGATGGCTGTCTGCTTCTCAACATATTTGCCACATTTGGAAATAAAGTGGGTTGAGAAGCCAGAAAGCACAATTTGAAAAGACAGACTGAATCCCCCAGACTTTCAGGTCGAGAGGCAATAGAGATGCACAAGTCTCCCTGTTGAAAGCTTGGGAGGGACATTCTCGAAGAAGAGGTAAGAACCAGTAGTCAAATATGAGTTACAACTGCAGTCCAGCTTTGACTCAGCTCAGTCCCTGACTGCATTGAGGTTATCAGCCTTTCACTGTGTCTGCCTAACAGAGACAAGGGAAACTCTTCTTGATAGCAAATTTCATGTAGAAACTCTGTAGCTCCTTTATACACAGTATCTAGCCTGAAACTAAAATATAATGGACATAAGATAAAACAGGAAGATTTGTCCTTTAATCAAGAGAAAAAACTAACAATGGAGGCAGACTCACAAATGACCTAGAATCAGCTGATAAGGAATTAAATTTTTTTTCAGTGTATAAAAGTAATTAAAGGAAAAGATAGGCAAAATGGATAAAAAATTGGGAAATTCCAACAAAGAATCAAAAATTTAAAATAGAACCAAGCAGGCATTCCAGGACATTATCTAGATGTAAAAACATTATCTAAAATTAAGAATTTATTAGATGAATTTAATAATTGACCAGACATAGCATTAGGTATCATAAGTGGACATGAAGTTGGTCATTAGAAAAATCTCCAAACTAAAGCAAAGAGAGAATAAAGAATAAAAAAGTGAAAGAGATGAGTAGGACACAGACAATGTCTACCATATGCCTAATTGGATTCCTGGAATGAGAGGAGAAAATAGGCTAGAAAAAGTATTTGAAGATATAATGATTATAAATTTTTCCAAAGCTTAATTGGTCCTTTCACATCAGGTAGTAGTTAAAAGACATGGGGAACAGATGAATGGTTTCCTTCACTAATATAAAGTTGTATATGAATTCCAGTATTATGTACCCAGCAGACTAAAAATGTCTCAGAGTCCTTTGAAAATCCATCTGCCCTTCATGTATGTGCCACAGGACAGATTGTAAAGCTTTGTTCTAGAACAGTGCGCTCCAATAGAACTTTCTGAGGAAATATTCTGTATTTGTGCTTTCCAGTACTGTAGGTATTAGGCATATGTACTTTTGAGCACTTGAAATGTGGCTACTGCATCTGAGGAACTCGAGTTTTAATTTTATTTAATTTTAATTAATTAACTACACATGGCTAACATATTAAACTGTTGCAGTAACTAGAAACTCACAATAGAGTAGAGGAAATGGCACTCTGACTATGAGAGATTAGAATAAATAAGACTCATATAGGCAGTGAGAATGGAAGAGAGCATTTCAGACTGAACAAACAACCTGATGAAAGTATTAGATTGCCTTACTGGTATCAAGAGACTGTACATTGGGTAGTTGTACAAACTATATGAACAAGTAATGTAGGGCAAGGTTAAAGCCACATGTGGTTTTAAGGAATAGTTATTTTTTGTAGGGCTTATTGTACGGATATGTGCAAGAGAACCTGGGAAAGGGGGAATAGTTAAGAGCTTGAAAGGAATGGTGGATATAATGGGACTTAAGGACTTCAGCTATGTGGTTTTCTATACTTAAATATGATTTAACTTTTCTCTCAGTGCATAACCTCTCTCTTGTTTCTGTACCAAATGATTTCCTTACTCTATTGAACAGAGTAGAGTTTACTATGTACATGTTTTTCTATTTCAGAGCTTTTGTCCTTAGGGTGGTTTAGCTGTTCTTTACCAGTCTACTTCTCTCATTTCTGTATCATATGGTTTCTTTACGCTCTATTAAAGAATAGAATCTATTCTGTACATCTTTTTCTACCTCAAAGCTTTTGTTTACTTATGATTTCTGTTCCCTCATACCTTCTGCTTATATACACCTGTTTAGAGTCTATTATAATTTTACTTAACTAATTAATTCATTCAACAAACATTATTAAATGCGTCCTGGATACCAAGCTCTGTCCTTGACACTGTAGGTATATCAGTAAACAAAACAGACAAGACCCCCTGCCCTTATGGACAAATCTTCCCCCAATATTAATGGGACTAAGATGCAAGAATATAAATGGAAACCTGTTGCCTACTCCCATGTCCCTTCAATCCTGTTTCTGTTCCATACTCTTAGGGATACTCCACCAAGAAATGTACATACCCGACTCCCTATCATCTTTGTCATAAACAGTCAGCCCTTCCTAGAGGAAGAGGCCAGCACTGGCCCAGTGCCTAGGGCAGTTTGAGCAGGGAATTCTGGGGTCCCAGGTACTTGGAACAGGATCTAAAAGGGGGGTGGGGTCATAAGCTCCTACTAGGCATATCCAATGTCCTGTGGGGAGAGGAGGGTCACAGGAGGGCCAGAGCAGACCATCAGTTGGCAAACTAAAGTTTTGTTCATGGAGCTTATCTTTTAGTTGGGAGAGACAGACAATAAACAAAACAAACAAGTGAATTATACAGTATATTATATGGTGTATCAGTGCTATGGTGGGAAATAAAGCTGGGGAGGGGGAGTGTGGGAAGGAGAGTGTGTTCCTTTGTGTGTTTTTTGCTTTAAAGAGAATAATCAGTAGAAGTCTCTTTGAAAATGTGACATTAAGCAAAGATTTTAAGAGAATGAGCAACATTTTTCAATAGAATGAAAATAGGATGTTTGTATTAGTCTCAACTAAAATTTGAACTCGTTTTTGCTGAAGTAATGAATTTGAGATTTATTGCATACCTTGTAAGTGTCAAGTGTTATACTAGACATTTTATATCCCCCATTCTAATTAATCCTTGCTGAACTTTAGAAGGCATTGTTTTTCAGACCATATAGCTAGTAAATAACAGAGCAAGGATTGTTTTCAGGTGTAAGACTTCAAAATTTATGCTGTTTCCAAAGAGTAAATAAAGGCATAGTAATTATAATAAAGAGTAATAAAAAGATAATGCTACTACCTAGGTGGAAAATATTAATCTTCCTGCTATTTAGCAAAATAAATAGAATTTCGGTGATGAAGAAATAGATCATTTGATATATTTATAAATTCATATTCAATTCAAGGATAGCAAATGTCTGTTCTTTTGAAAAATATGTTAGTGTAAGAATGAAAAGATAAACTTTGAATATTTACTTTTAGTTACATATGTAATAGCCACGTTGAGAGTAGTTTCCTTTTTTCAAACCTTTTGATAAAATTTATTGGTACACTGGGCGCTTAGAACTTTCATTTTCATATTAATATTAAGCTAACTGAGAGTTTCTGCAACTTTTCAATATTTTGACTCTTTTTTCTTAATTTAACTGGAGTCAAGCTTTCTTATGTGAAGTACTATTTTCCTCAAACTGGGAACCTACTAATAATTTCAATTTAAAAAGAGCTTGTGACTTTTCCAATTCTTGGCAAATTTGAAGTTCATTGCAATTTTACTGTGGATAGAAATCTTTCCAAAGGGGGGAAATCACTCTACAAAGGAAAACTTTTGAATCCTTTTCTCTCATGTGACTTGAACTTAAAATGATTTTAACAGCCATGTATGAATCTGGACATTATTCGTAGTTGTTTAGTACTTCAAAAGCACTTTCAAGAGGGAATTGTTTTGCTTATTTGTGATTCCAAATCAAATACACAGAGAGATTTGGAAGATTTGCAGCAGGAAGTAATCTCAATTCTATGTAGCCACTAATCTTGTGCAGAAAAATTCAACTTTTATGAACAAAGGAGAAGCAATCTCTTTTAAGTTATAAATACAAGCCAGTGTAACTTGTATTGTTTTAATAACTAAAGTGAAGAAGCTAATTATAAGTTCATTTTTTGAGCTTCATTCCTAGAATCATTTTAGAGTTGGCCTGGTCCTGAGAAATCTAATTCAACAGATTTCTTACTTTACAGGAATACTGTCTTTATAAGTTACTACATTAATAACTGTATAGTATCTATATATATGTCTAGAGTTTTTATAGCTTTCATATTTTTAACTTCATTTAATCCTTACAATTCTGTAAGGTGAGTATTTGCATTTATGTGTGGATAAGTGACATGTTTAGAGGTTTACCCAAGATCAACTGAAGTGAAAGGGCCAGTATTGGAAGCCAGATCTTTTGACTGCAAATCTAATGCCTTTTCCATCATATCATATTGTCTTTTTGTGCTGATTTCTTAGCTGGACATCACATTGTTGGCTCCAGTCACATTCATGAGTAATTACAATCTCTAGGTCTTTTTCATATGTTGTTTTAAGTCAGGTTCTTCTCATCCTGTACATCTGTAATTGATATTTTGAACTTAAATACAGGGCTTTGTTTATCCTCATTCATTTTCATCTTATTATTTTCTACTTATGGTTCTAGCCTTCTGAGATTTTTTCAATCTTGTTTCTATTATCCAATTTATTTATTATTTCTTTCAGCTGTGTATCAACAGCAAAATTTATAAGTAGAATATCTTTGTGATTATAGAAGCTATCCTAGTAATCTCTTTAGTATACTGTGTGTCTGTCACACAGTTGGAACTTAATAAGTGGTAATTGATTTTAAAAAAAAGATTTTTATACAGGACAGGGAAAAATCCAAACATAATATTTCATAAAAAGAGAAAAACACCCTCAGTATGATTACTCTTAGTTATTTGTTTTGGACATAGTATTCCAAGATTACTGTAGAACATTGTGGTTTTCTCTCATGTTTTGATATGTTTATAAATAATATTTTTCATGGTAAATAAAGTGGTTAACTATTTTCCTTTCACATAAGAACTTATTTTCAGTATTTTAAGAATCCATTGTCTTGTAACTCTGGTTTTCTGTAACTGCCCTACTATCACAAAGGGCTAGAGAGTTTCTCTTTGTTGGAGAAGGGGCCTGAAGAGAGGAAATCTAGCTGTCAGGAGAGCTATTGAACTTATTTTGCGACTGTATTTACATAGCAAAGAAAGGTTTTTACTTAGATGTATGTTTAAAATCAACAAAAATAACAACTCTCTAAAGAAATTTTTATTCATGTGAAGCATGAGATTGAGAAAACATCAATTGTCTGTACTAAATAATATAATTATTATATTTTTATTTAGGGTGTTTTATGGGTGGTACTGATGGTTTTGTAGTGGGAGGCTGAAGTTCCCCAAGCCACCTGTGGGTGCGGTGCCATCACCATCTGGATAGTACAGGAGTGATTCTCACCAGCTATTTAGCATCCATTTTCCTTCATGGTCTTACTATATTCTTCATAACTCTTTATAAGCAATAAGTTTATAATTCTCTATAAGGGAAAACTCTGGTAAAATAAAAGAAACCTTGTGTAAAAAAAAGTCAACAGCACTGGTTTTGTAGATAGAAATAAAGGTTTTTGAATAATGTTACTATAGTAATGATATGATGTAATATAATTTTATTAACAAAATTTATTTTAATAGCTTTATCAATTGCTTTACTTCTCTACTTATGGAGTTAATAAAGTCCAGGAAGGACTAGTTAAAACCTTCAGTTATATTTTAGGGCATCTTTGGTGGAAACTATATAACAGTGGTTGCACTCCTGTGGATTCATGAGGATATTGGGTTGTCGATCCATCCATTATTTAGAGCCTACTCTGTTTCACTTTTTAAAATAACAGTTTTTGATATTTTATATTTTCACTTTTTTTTTCAATTTTATGTATTTTTGTGCTTAAATGGAAGATAAATTCTAATTGTCTAAATCTTCAAAGTAAACATGATTTTTAGTGCTCTGGGAGTTACTCAGAAAGACACAGAACTTGTCATCCTGAGAAAACTTGCTTTTATGAAGCAGCTGCTCTGGAGACTACTCTAACTTCTTCTAAACTGTAGTCAGTGGATTTTACTGCTGTTATCTTTGCAAACATATGAGTGGGTTAATGCAGTTTTCTTTCTGGATATATAACAATATATAATTACTGAATATATAATACAAAGTCATGCTGTTTTAGTCTTTGTGAACTGTATCAATACATAGTTTGTGTTATTCAGCATAACGCAGTTATACTTTGAAGCATGAAATTTTTTGAATTATTGAGATCCTCTTTATTTAATCATGTATTTGAAATTTAAACTTTCTATTTCTGAAAAGGATTTGAGGTGGTTTCTAATTATTTGGCAAAATATATTATAACTGAATGGCATTACAGGGCAAACTGTAATTGTTGAAATTTGTATTATCTGTGTAGATTACTTTGTTTGGAAATTAATTTCTGTCCCTAAAACAGCCACTGGTTTTATATTTACAGGATACATTTCCAAAAGTACTTTCTTGGCATCCTTTTCAGTGATTAAGAATTAAATTTAGCTTTCTAGTTCTCTCCTATTTCTGATGTTTGAAGATAAATACAAGAGTATACTTTGAATATTCAGCTGTTAAATCACCTGGTCAAATCTTCCTACAATTATATATTTGGATCATATTTCATTTTTTTCTAAAGATTCAAATTTTTAATCAAGAAATAATGCTTTTCATTCACCATTGTGTTTTATCTTTCAGGTTTTGTTAGTTTCCTATTTTTCTTTACCCTCTCTTATTTCTCTTTTTCATCTTTGCATTTCTCCTTTCCTTAATTTCTCTCATTTTTTGAATTTCATATGCTATTTTTTGCCCTAAAAGAGTTATGCTTCGTAATTTGTTTTTAGGATGAAGAACTTGTATTTTGTTTTTTAGGGATACATAGGATATGTATACTTTTTTTTAGGAAATACATAAACATTATGTATATCATATATATTGCTATTAAATTTATAATAAAATCGACATTCTAAAGCAGATCAGACACAGGAGTGTGTAACAAAGACCTCTCAAGAGTCCAAAATTGTTTTTTCTAAATTGTTACAAAAATTTTCAAAATTACACATAAAGCTGGTATTACTGAACAGGACAAAAATGCTAGTTGTAGCAGTGAATGAGTTTGCAAGCTATGAAACATCAAGGGTTTAAAGTTCCCAAGAAATAATGGAATTTTTAAGGGAATTTTTTATGATACCTTGATTACTATAGAGTATATTGCTATCTAAGTGAAAAAATAAATCAAAATGAAGACTAAATCGCATATTTTCTTCTTTCTTGCTGTTACCAGGTGAAGCAAATGTTAATTAGATCTCAGTTTGCTTGTACTTACAAAGATGACTGCATGATAAGCAAGGATAAATGGAATAATGTTAATACAGCATCAAAGGCTTTGTGTGTTCTTCACATGGAAAATGACCTTTCTGGTAGTTGACCTTATTTGAACAATTTAAAAACAATTTAATTTTAGTGTACTAATTGATTTTAACTTAAGTAAAAATAGATTTTTTTTTTACAAAATATGAAATGTGAAATGTAAAGGTTTATATTTTTGAAGACCTGACTTTTTTTAAGAAGTTAAATCTAATTACAAATTTATATACAGGAATAGGACACAATTTGATTTAAGTAAGTATATTTAAGAAATGACTTGTAGCATTTAAGGAAATGCATTCTATTTTTTGTAGGGATAAAAAGTGATATGGTAAAATGAGAAGAAATGTGATAGTAATACAGCTATATTTGTTAATCATGTAACTTATAGCATTGTTTGATTGTAAATCATAAATTTTTGAATATTCTTTAGCTATTTAAAAAGTTTTTTGTAAAATTCTCATGTGTGATAGTATTAAGTATTATATAATTTTTTTCCTCTTTTCATCTTGCATAACAGAAGGTGCAGATTCATCTGTTGGAAGACCAACAATTGGAGCAAGTTCTGGAAATGTTCATCTGGACAAAAGTAAAAATGAAGTAGCAAGAAAATCAAGTAGTCAGACTGGAAATAAAAACTCAAAAAGGAAACAGGTGGATCTGGATGATGAAAATATTCTCTGTGATAATGGAAATGAACCACTTCAACATAAAAATGTTAAGATACCTAAGACATCAAAAGATTTGCTAAGT
This sequence comes from Camelus bactrianus, assembly GCF_048773025.1. Lineage (NCBI taxonomy): Eukaryota > Metazoa > Chordata > Mammalia > Artiodactyla > Camelidae > Camelus > Camelus bactrianus. The sequence continues at coordinate 34,087,440 of NC_133550.1, read as the reverse complement.
AAATTGGATGGCAAACTAGTCAGAGTAGCAAAAAGCAACAAGTGTACCACCAAAGACAAATTGATTACTGGCCAGACAAAGTTAACTCAGTTTTTTAGACTATGAATTTGTCTTTTATGTGCTTTAGATTTATGCATGTATAAAACCATTCAAAAGGCATCTACTTTATTTTTAAGAGATCAAGGCGTAAATTATGGTGTTTTATTATTTTGGACTGCAGTGTATGTAAGGTTAGTATGTTAGGCATTGTTTAAAAAATACTAGTAAGTCATAATTATGCAGAATATTCACAAAGTTTAATGCACAGATAAAGCATATCATATAGGTTACTGATATATCTTAATACCACTTTCTTTTAAAACAAACATTTAAAATAATACAAGTCATAGTAACATTAATGGCTTTTCCCCCACAGGCAATTAAATGATTTTTTTTTCTTCTGAAAAGGTGATGTGGACCAACAAGTATCATCAGACTTGCCAACAAGGTCGATAGACTCTTCCCAGCATACACCTGAGCACTGAAGGGAAAAAAAATTAAAATTGTTTAAACTACCATTATCACACAAAATTGATTAGAAATAGAAGAATGGATCTAGTATAGCTAATTCTGAGTAAATCAAAATTATAATAACTAATTAATTACTTTTTAATCTCATATTTTTGGCAGAGGTCACTTAATATCAGGTGTAAACTGAACCATGGTCTTGTTTGATTTTGTTATGATTGGACCCAAATTCAGTTAAACACAGAGTTCTGTTTTATGGTATTAAGATACAAGAATTGAATTTTAAAAAGACTACTCACTGTCAAAATCTCTCCTTCCTATAGGAAATTTAGCTGAGTTTTCTTCATCCCCAATTTCTCTCTTTTCTTGTGTTGATTCAGTATTTTGAACTTCATTCTCAGCTGGAAAAGCTACAGATCCTTTTAGTGCAAGATAAGGTTTTATAGCCAGATTCAGTGGCAGACCATGATTTAAGAAATTATGTTTGGAACCTGTGGTCTGTAAAGAAAAGGTTGATTTGTGTTTTAGCTGTTTTATTGGGAATGGAACTATCATACAATTGTATAATATTCTTATTGATCAATTCAAAGATGCTCTGCACTGTTTTGAGTCTTTAAAAATACCTTAGATACAAGGTTTTCAGGAAAAAACCCTTTTGATAAAGAGGTGTTTTTTAGGACAAAAGAACAACCTGGTATGTATGAAATTTCATTAATTGTTCTAATGCATATTGTGGCTATTTTCACATAGTTCTGCTTATAAAAAGTATTGACTTTACTTTCAAAGAATTCATAAAAATCATTCAAATTCCGTTGAAATAAAGGACAGATCACATTGCCACTTACCTTTGAATCTTTGTTCTCCTCATCATTCATAAAACTGCTCTCATCATTTTTATATTGCTCCAGGGAAGGAACAACCACCGATTTTTCTGCAGTATCTTCCTTCTGAAAGGCTTTCCCTAGCCTCAACGCTTTAAATACCATGTCATCTTCTAAATTACTTATTGACTTGGATGCTGAAAGTAAGACGCCTTGAGAAAGCAAAGAAAAAGTTAGTATTAGTATGTAGGAAGAGAAACTCATTTTTGCCATTCTTAGTTTGATGTTTGCATAGAGTAAAACAAGGATGTATAAAATGAAGTAAAATTTCTCAGTCAACCTGCTTTGTAAATGATTCCTACCTTTATATATTTTCCAGTTTGAATAGAAAGCACTTGAAAGACGTAGATTTTCATCATTTTAGAAATGACTCATCAGATAGAAGCTAACTTTTTGTATAGCTGCTAATACCTATTTTGTTTTGGGTTTAGTGGCATGTTTATTTCTAGTGTGAATTTTCTCAGAATCTCATTAAGATCCTTGGTAGAATGCTTTGTGTTGAAGAGATTATGGTCTCTTGAAAGAGATTGTTATTAAGGAAGACCACAGGAAATCAGGCTCTCCACATTCTGTTTCCCTCTGTATATTTTCTGATTAAGTAAAATATTAAAACTAAAGTTTTTTCTTTCACTCAGGATAATAAGGATAAAAGTTTAAATACTTTTAATCCTGATTAAATTGATACAATCTTCAGAAAGGATTTTTTTTTCTGTAAGTGCTTGATAGAGTCTATGATGTTTAAAGTATATATGCCTGTTAGTATGAACAAAAAGTCATTCATGCTATATATAAAATTGACCTGTCAGGTGTGTTTTATCTCTTTATTCACAAAAGGATATTACTGATACTTATTAATGAATTTAGCAATTAATGAGTAAGAAGTCCATGAAGAGAATAGTTATGTGCTCCGTAAATATTAATTTTGAATGAGTATGTTGTATGATTTTTAATTAAACATCCCAGAGTTAATTTCTAATTTTAATTTCTGATTTTAATAAGAGAATGCATTCTTGTATATACTGTCTAGTATCTATGTGCCATAGTTTTTCTAGGGTTTATTTCCAGTTATGGAATTGCTGGGTCATGGAAATATGTGCATATTTAGCTTTATGATGCCAAAATGGTTACAGAATAATAGTAACCAATTTAACCTCCCTCTTGCAGGGTTATGAGAGTTCTTATTGCTCCATTTCATAGTTATCTTATTGTCCTTTTAATTTGTGTTTCTTTAATTACCAAAGAGGTTGAATGTTCTTTCATATGCTTATGAGTTGTTTATCTTTCCTTTTATGTAAATTGCTTTTGAAAGAAAAATTTGCCTATTCTTCTGCTGGGTTTGCTTTTTTCTTATTGATTCATGGGAGTTCTTTATATATGCTGGAGATTAATTCTTTGTTAGTTATATGTGTTTTAAATATTTTTTCTCACATATACGTCTTGCCTTTTGGACCCCTTTATTGTGTCTTTTGGTGAACCAAACTCCTTAATTTTAATGTTTAAATTTTTTTCTTTTTATGGGTAGTATTTTTAATGTTATTTAGAAATCCTTCCCAGCCTTGAGATCATTAATATATTTCTATATATTCTAAAAGTTTAAATATTTTGACTTTCAAATTTCAATTTTTAATTCATCTAGAATTTTGTATATAAGAGATCCGTTTTTACTTTTTCCAAATGTCCTTGTATATTTCTTGAATAACTTATTCTGTCCCCACTAATTTGTAGTAGCATCTCTGCAGTACATTAGGTTTCTATATGTGTGGGTCTCTTTTTGAGCTATTTCCCTGAAGGATTTCAGTTAATCCTTAACTCCAGGATCTTAATGCCAAATCTATAGTCTTAATTATTATAACTTCAAAATAATTTTTGGTATCTAGTAGGTCAGGTTTCTCAGCCCCGTATTCACCCACCAGTTTTTTTTTTTTTCCTACAGCAGTTCCTTGGCTATTTTTGTCCATTTATTTTCCAGGTAAATCTTAAAATCAGCGTTTCAAGTTCTGTGAGAAACTTTGATGGGATTTTGAAGGGAATTACTTTGGTTCTATAGGTTAATTTTGGAGGGGAATTGACACCCTTAAGATAATTTATTTTCTTATTCATAAACATGGTACTTTTCCTTATTTATTTAGATCTTCTGTAATCTCTTAATGACATTTTGTTTTTTCCATAAAAATCTTACATTTCATTTGTTGCAGGAATTTAATTGTTTCTAATTTAATTACAATTAACCTCCTTATTTTTAGTTACTATAAATGGTATCTCTTAAACATTTACCTTTTCTAACATTGCTGGTTTGTACGCATGCAATTGGCTTTTGTTTAGTGCTCTTATATACAAAAATCTTGTTAGACTCTTTTAATTCCAATAGTTTATGAATGTATTAATTCTTTGTGATTTTCTATGTTGATATAAATAATAAAATAATGATATTTTATTTCCTCCTTACAAGTCTTATACACGTGTGTGTGTGTCTGTCTGTCTGTCAGTGGGTGCATACACACCGACTAAAACCTCCAATGAATAAAAACCTCCAGTAAATGCTGGACATGGAGATAACAGATGTCTTACTGAGTTTTTTGTCTGCATAAACCATCAATTACTTAGGGAAATATTTGCAAGTCTTTTACTATGGTAATGGGCTTATCTAATTCTATTTGTAGTTTTTAGTTTTTGATTTATTTATTTATTTTGAGCTTACATTATTAGGACATTCAACTTGGAAGTTGTTACATCTTCCTTATAAACCAAACCATGTATCATGACCCTCTCTAGCTTTAATGATGTGTCTATTACTATCACTTTTCTTTTATCACCTATATGTTTTACATGTGTCTGTTGTAAATAATGTACAGCTGAATTTGGAATTTTTATTCTGACAATCCTTGTCTTTTACTTGGAGAGTTTTGTCCATTTACATTTTTCTGTTTACTGAATTACTAATGTTCAGTACTACTTTCTTCTTTTGTGATTTTTATTTGTTCTTATATGTTTCCTCCCACCTTCTTGCCTTCTGATTTAAGTTTAGTCTATTTTTCATTTTTTTAAAGGGTATACTAGACATTTTAATATCATCTTCAGTTATTTACATTTAATCAGTATTTCTGTCCTTCTCCTAAATAATGTAAAGACATTAGAATCCTTAACTTCTGGCACTACTATTCCTAATTTGTATGCTATTATTTTCAAAGAGTTAAGTTCTATCTTGATTTTTCAATGAAACAAATTAGGGATTATTTTGTACAGTTAACTAATGTTTAGATTTACCTACAAGTTTGCTATTTTTGTTCTCACCATTCCCTTTTATATCCGAGATCTTTCTTTGACAACCATTTATCTTCTTTCTGAAATACATCTTTCTGAGGTATACTAAGTTAGATGCTTAGTGAGAGTCTGTTAGTATGAACTAAGTTTTGTTTTAATTAAATGTTTTCTGCTATTCTTGAAAAATAGTTTCAGTGACTATAAAATTACTCAGTAGACAATTATTTTCTCTTAGTACTTGATCATTATTTCAATTTCTTTTGATTTTTATTGTTACTACAGAAAATTCAGCTATTGGTTTTAATCATGATTCCTTTATAAATAATCTCTGTATTCTATCTGGCTGTTTGTAAAATCTTCTCTTTGGCTTCCATGTTGTGCAGTTTCACATGATGTGTCTGGAAATGGATTTCTTATAATTTATCTTGGCTCAGATTTTTGAATCTGAGGGTTGATGTTTTTCATGAATTCTGGAAAAGTGTTAGTTACTATTTCTTTGGATAGTGCCTCTCTCCTGTTGTCTGTTTCTCCTTATGGAATTCCCAGTAAATATGTATTGGACCTCCTGCTCACTCTTTCCACCATATCTTATGACCTCTCTTTTCTATTTTCTCTTTCTCTGTGCTACACTTTAAATAATTTCTTTGGAGTTGTTTTCCAGTTCACCAGTGTACTTTTACTTGTATCTAATCTGCTGTTTAACCTGTGTATTGAGCTTTTAATTTAACTTCTTATATTTTTTATTTTTATAAGTTCTAGTTGGTTCCTTTTTAGATTATGGTTTTCTATTTTTTTATTCATATTTTCAATCTCTTCTATTGTTTTAAATATGTTAAACATTTATTTTATATTTGTATCTAGTTGTTTCAGTATCTGCTGTCTTTGCCTGTCTGATCCGCAGTTTGTTATTTCTGTTGTTCCTGGCTTATAGTATCTTCTTCATGTATTTAGCAAATTTTCATTTTGCACATATATTTATTAAATTGTATCCAAAGGAATTTTTGAAATTCCTGTGTTTTCTTGTGCCAGGCACCTGGAGTACTACCAATAGAGGGCCACTTTAAACCAAAATTTCTTCTTGAGGCTTTTCAGGCCACAGAATCAGTGCAAATACCAAACTAAATTAGTATTCTTTTCTCATTAGGAATTATCAGGATAATATATATATATTCCCCCCCCCCCCCCGCCTCTTCTGCTCAGAGCCACTCCCAACACAGGCATGTTTTCTTCTACTAGCTGCATTTTTTTCAGAGTACTTTATGGGGGTTCCCAGCTTTACTTGGGAGTTTCTGGTCTGATCTCTCACTTACATAGGTCCTAAGCTTTGTCTTCTGTTCCAGCATATGTGGGCCATTAAAACCAGGTGTTAGGCCACCAGGAATCCACAGAATCTCTCAGCGTGAATGCAGCCTCTAATTCTTGCTAACTCCTATGAAATATTGCACTTTCTCTTTTCTGGCCTTCTATGGTTTTCCCGAGTTTACCGCCAGTCCAGCCATACTTTATAAAAGATTTTTCATCTAGCATTTTTAAGGAATTTTTTTACTGAGTGGTGTTTTCTGTGCAAGTAGTCTGCCATATTGCTGGAAATGGATGTCTCAATTCATTTTTTAGTGGAAAATTCTCTCTGCAAGGGAATTTGAATCCATTTGCACAAACTGTGTATGTACTGTATATTAAATTACTTCCTTTTAAACTCATGGGTCTGTATTTCAAATTCTTAAATGGTGCTGTTTAACATTCTAATTTCTTTTAAGTGTATTTGATCAGAGATGGGCAAAGTTAGCTGCTAATTCTCTTGGGGACTATTTAAATCTAATTAGCCATATATTTCCTGAGAGTATATTTATAAATAAAAGACTCTGAAGTCATCTGACTTCACTGCTTTTAGAGCTTCTTTATTTTTTTAATGTTGTTAACTATGCCCAGGTTTGTTTCTCAGGGTATTAACCTGCTTTGGAGTTAATCTACAAAAGTCCTTGTTAGTGGTAACCTTTTTTCCTTAGCTCTTGTTCTGGAAGTATAAATATTAATAATTATGGATTTTGTTTTAAATTTCTACCAGATGAATTGGTTTGGCCAATCCTCACCCAAATTGGGACCAAATCCAAACCATTTTGACAGTTTAGAAAAGTTAGTTAATGTTTTCCTTTATTTTGCTAAAATTGTCGTAGTCTCTGAACATTATGAGCCCATAACCATTTAATTATGGAGTTAGTTGCCAATTTTTTTTAATGATAATTTTTTTTCAAGTTTGGTTACTCTGATGTGCAATGGAGCATAGTAGATTTCTTTTCCATTGATGCTGAAAATTAAGTGTCCCCAAGTGGTAGAAAGGAACTTTGAAGAAAAAACTATTGCCAGATGGGCTTGGGTGCCTCAGAAAACCTTGGAAAGGCAAAAAGTTTATACCAAATGCTATCTTCATTTTCTGAAGAACTACTTACTAACATCATAGGTTTATAAATGACTTTGTTGAAATTCTCTTTCCTTCAATTAACATATCTTTGCCATTTGATGCCAGTAAATTCAATGCAAGTAAGATTAGGGATTGGTCATTGTTTTACTGAGAACCCTGAATTTCTTATTGGCTAATTTTAATTGGCCAAGATTGCTCACTTATATTATCAAAAGATAAAAGAAAACTTAGAATTCCTTCTAAAATTTATACAGTGGATAACTTATATACTTCCACCTAGATTTTACCATTAATATATTACTACACTTGTTTTATTATCTATTCATCTTTCTATCCCTCCGTTAATCATCTTATTCTTTTAATGCATTTCAAAATATATTACACATATTAGTATGTTTTTCACTAAATACTTCAACATGCATATCGTGTTAACTAGAATTTACTATTTAGAATTTTTTCTTTTAAGATAAAATTTACAAAAAATGAAATGTACAAATCATAAGTGTACATTTGCTAACTTTTGACATATGCATATACCTATGTAACCCACACTTCTTTCAAGATAAGACATTGCCATCACCCTAGAAAGTTACCTCTTGCCTCTTCCTAGTGAATTGCCACCACTTACCCACCTCTACTTCTCACCCTTACCTTTTGCTCTGAGGACATCACTGTTTCTGTAAGCAGCTTTTGGCAGGAAGGAGCTCTTTGATAGAGAGCTCTCTGCAGGAGGTCCCTTTTGTCTTGTCACTAATCTTAAAGTAGGCACCCCCGTGCTCTACTGATCTCTAGCTCTAGCACACTTTTCAGATTTTTTGATCACAGAATACCTTGCCTTACATGTTGGTGATATAGGAAAATGAATGTGGGGTGAGAATGGCCATGTCCCAGGTTTCAGTTGAGCCCCTGGGACGTGCCCCACTTGGCTTCATGCAGGAAAGAATTCAAGAGCAAGCTACAGTTGAGTAAAGTTAGGTTTATTCAGAGAGTTACATACTCTATAGAGTGCAGGCTGTTTCAGAAGATAAGAGGAAGGCCATGAGGTATGGGGATTGGGTGCTTAGTTTAAAGTAAAAGTAGTTACACACTCCATAGACAGAATGTGAGCCATCTTACTCAGAAGGGAAAGCATCCACAAGGTGTGGGGGTTGTTAGTTTTTATGGGCTTAATAACTTCATATGCTAACAAGTGGGAGGATTATTTCTACTACTTTAAGGGAAGAGGCTGGGATTCCCAGGAATTGGGCCACTGCCCACTTTTTGACCTTTTATAATTAGCCTTGAAACTGTCATGGTGCCTGTAGGAGTGTCATTTATCATGCTAATATATTACAATGAATGTATAATGAAGCTCAAGGTCTACTGGAAATCAAATCTCCCACCATCTTGGGCCTCAAGGCCTGCTGGGAGTTGAATCTTATGCCATCTTGGTGTTAATTGCTGTGTCATTCTTTGAATGGCTGTGCCCTGCCTCCTTCCTTCCTATCTCATTGGTTCTTTCCATTCTTCTTCCAAAGGAGTAGAATAAGTAATTAACAGATGACCAGATCTCTTCCCTAGCTTCCCCTTCAGTAATCTCGCAAACAAACAGTGTGAACAAGATAGCATCTAAAGAAAGATCACAAGATGTTGACAAGCTTGCTCTCAGAGGGCCCTGTACTTTCTCTTAAGGCTTTATGGTTTTAACTTTTACATTTAAGTCTATGATTCACGTAAAATTAGTTTTTGTGTATGGTATGAATGTGAGTTAGGGCTTACATTCCTTTTTTCATATGGATAACATGATGTTTAGGCATGATTTGTTGAAAAGATTCTCTTTCCCCCATTGTGTTCCTTTGGTGCCTTTATCAAAAATTAGATGACCAAAAGTATAGACCGATTTTAGGGCCATCTAAATTGTTCATTGATCTAATTGTTGCTTCTTATCTCAGTACCACATTATCTTGGTTACTATAGTTTTACAGTAATGTTGAAGAGTGTAAATGACTCAACTTGTTTCATTTTCAAAACTATGGCTATTCTGTGTCTCAACAAACTTCATGTTTGAAATAATAGAGTATATTCTCTTATTATGCTGGAATTAAACAAAATTAATAACAGAAAAATAGCTAAGACTGTAAGTGTTAATACTAAGCAATGTACTTTTGAATATTGTGTGGTTCAAGAAGACAATCGCAATAGAGATAAGATATTTTGAACTGAAGATAATGAAAATACTGCATAACTTGGATTCAGTTAATGTGGCACTTACAGGGAAATGTATAGCTCTAAAACACATATTTTAGAAAATAAAGATTTTAAAAATCAATGATTTAAGCTTACATCTTAAGTAATTAGTGAAAGAACAAAGATAAAGATTAATAAATTAATGACTTGTAGCAAGACTGATCAAGAAAGAAAAGACAAACACAAGTTACTGACATCAGTTATGTAAAGAGGGAACACTGCTGCAGATCTTATAGACATTAAAAAGATAGTAAATGAATATTATGAACAACTTTTTGTGAAGAAATTTGACAATTTAGATGAGCTGTATCAAGAATTGGCAAACTTCTGTAAAGAGCCAGATGGTAAATATTTTAGGTTTTGTGGACCACCATGCAATCACATCTATTCAGTTCTTCCATTGCAGCACAAAATCAGCTGTACACAGTATGTGATGATTGGGTATGCCTGTGTCCCAGTAAAACTATTTACAAATACAGACAGGCTGAGGGCCATAGTTTGCTGACCCCTGAACTAGACAAATGCTGTAGGCAAAAAGACATAAGACTGGCACAAGAAGAAATAGAAAATTTAAATATTTCTATATCTATTAAAGAAATTGAATCTATAAATTACAACCCTTTGTCACAAAGAAAACTCTAGGCTTAAATGGCTTTACTGGTAAATTATTCCAAATGATAATACCAATCTTACAAAAACGCTATCAGAAAATAGGATAAGTAGAAACAGTTTCTGTGTTAGCTTTCTAATGCATCAACCTGGCTAGACTGAATTCCATTTTCCAAAATTTCTTTCTCTTTATGTTTCTAGTTGGAGTGGGCCACGAGAGACATTCTTATGTGAGATTTGGAAGACAGAAGTGAAGCAGCGACCATTTTATAGCTCACATAACGGTATTACTTATCTGTCAGCTCACCTGGTTAGTTTGGGGCAGACTGCAATTCCCCTGAATGCACATTCCATTTCTCTGTCTCCTGGGGGGTGTGTGTGTGTGTGTGTGTTGTTCTGTCATAAAGACACTTTACATACCATCTTTGTCATATGCAGCAAGACCTGATAGGAGTTTGTCTGTCATTGGTTTCAACTTGCTTGTGGATTCCAGATTATGCTTGTTCTTCCCTACTTTACATCCATCTTTCCTTCTCAACTGCCTGAGGCCCTGTGGACTCCAGCGTCAGACGAACAATCTTATGGAGACTGCTTAATTAGCTTCTACCATTGCACAAGATCAAATCCCTACAACAAATTGTATAAATATATTTATATCTGCATATATGTGTGTGTAGTTCTGCTTCTCTGAATCTTGATACATTTACCAGCTCTTTATGAGTCTAGCATAAACTTCGTACCAAAACCTGACAAGGGTATTACAAAAAGGGAAAATTAGAGGCCAGTCTTTCTCATGAGCATAGATACAAAAATCCTAAACAAAATATTATCAAACATAATCCAGTTATATGAAAAAGATCATATTTCATGACCAGGTGAATTTTATTTCAGCAATGTAAAGTGGTTTAACTTTCAAAAAGTCAAATTCATTAAATGAATAAAGGAGGAAAAAACATGATTGCCTCAATAAATGAAGGAAAGCACAGTGATCAGCTGTGCCAAATACTACTGGCTGAGAAAGACGAGAACGGAGAATTCATCTTTGATTTGGGCATGTGGTAGTAACTGGTGACCTTGAAGTCTCAATGATGCTGGTAGAGACTGAACCCCAATAGAAGAGGATTTGAGAAAGAATAGGAAGAGAATAAACAGAGATGGTGAATGAAAACAATATGCCAACGATTTACACTGAGGAACGCAGAATAATTGGACAGTGGACAGAAAAGGGTGTGATGCCAAGGGAAGATTTCTACATAAAGATGGAAGATATTATAGCATGGTCATAATGAAGAGAAAGAAGTGGCATTGCTAAATTTGTGGGATTGAAATAACAGAAAGTTTTACATGCTATTGACAGTGTGAAATAAAAACATTTATTCCTGTTCCCAACATTTAAGTATGTGTGGTGGTAAAAAGATCAATGAAATGGAGAAGGCTATAAGGGTGTTTATTACCCAGAAGTCATTGTACAAAGATCGGAGAGGGAGGAGAGAGGAAGCACAGAGCTGTTCGGAGATGAGAGTGTGGGGGAGATAGATGAGTAGATTGGCTCACATCTGGGTGGAGAACAAGGACAACAGGGTATATGGGGGGTGGGCTTGTACGGCAAGAGAGTTAGTCCTGGTATTTCCTTAGAAGGGAGTTCTCCCCCTTCCCCTCCCTCTCCCCATTCTCCTCCCCCTCAGAGTGTGTGTGGTGTTTCTGTAGTTGGCAGGAAAGGATAGTTCCTGGTGGACATTTAGGACAAAATTTGGCCGTGGAATTAGAAGGTTACACTTCTGAGAGAGTTTGAATCTTATTGCTGAGTTGTCTCCATTCTTTCTGGGAAGAATCATTTTGAGTCTGTCTTTAACTTGAAGGTTCAGAGAAGATATTCAAGGCTTCCAGAACCCAGGCTTATGGGGAATACTTAGAGATTGTTCACTAATGTGAGGCCCAGCTGAATTGTGGAGGCCATAAGGCTCTTCAGTTTTGTTCAGACAGTGGGCGTGGGTAGGGTTTCTTCACACCATGCTCAATGCAGTGACTTGTGGAATAGCAGGTAGGAGATGTGGGGAGAGTTAGTGATGCTTTGCTGGAATTAGCCTAGTGAATATGAGATCAGGTGAGTAGGATCATTGGTATCCTCAAGTGTTGTTCCAGTGTTGCAGCTGCTAACTGTGAGTTAATCAATATGAATACTTACATTGCTGCAATATGTATTTGAATTATGGGCCTGCCTTGCATACAGTTTCTTCATTTTAGTTAATTGTGTAAAAATGTGAATTCATCTCTGTCTATGAAGGCTAATGAACTCTCTGTTTCCCTGAGTCTCATAACTAGATGATATGTTGCCATTAGTATCATATAAACAGAATAAAATTTTTTAAAGAACCAAATGAATAGCCAGTTCTAGTCAATTATATATTACCAATTTTTAGAGCTTAGGATAATATCTTAAGAATTGCCTTAAAACCTTTATGTCACAAATCAAGATATAAGTAACATCAAGAGTTACATGAACATGCTTCAGATTATGTTTCTGGCCAGATTTTTCAACTGTCTTGCAAAGATGACTCTTGGATATTGTTTTGATTCTTGGCAGTTTTGGAGTCATATGATTGCATGCTTCCAAAATAACAATCTGGTGATAGCTTTCAACATCGGGTTACCAAAAAGGATGATTGTATTGTACACATTGATTCATAATTTCAGGCTTCTTCACCATTTTGGTGAATCTGCATTGAATCTTCATTGTCGCATTTGTTAGGAATCTTAATGTTTATACTCTTATGACTGTCTCAAGCCCTCAGGCATTCCTGATTATTACAATGAGAACTCTAGACTCTCACAACATTTTGAAATTCAGTGGTTTCTATTATGTAGGATGAATATGAGATTCATTTGTTTGACTTCATTATCTTCTGTTTGTGATAGAGAATGGATCAGATAGAAGCATCTTGATGTTGATATACATGCCAGTCTTTTCTATTTTGATACTCCTTTCTGCTTTTACAAATTTGTTCATTTTATTCTCTTATGCCCTTAAAATTCCTCATCTTGTTCCTCTACCCATCTAAATCTAAAATATTCTTCCAGACCCTTCTCTTTTTCTTAACTCCTACAACATTTGTAATACATTATCATCCTATTTAAGAAATAATTGCTTCTTATATTCGTTAGTTTATCAAGGCCCTACATATCTGCAGAAGCTTGCATTGATAGCTTCAGTGGTTCATTGTTTCCTATATCCATCCATGTAATTTTTAATTTTATCTTCCTACCTTGGGCAGGGTGACCTGCCTACTGCTTGACTCTGACCTCAGGCAAGTGACTTGCTTTAATCAATGGAACAGTCTTGCACATTGAATATTCCCTCTTGAACCTCTGCCATCACCATAAGAACATTCACCTGCTAACCTGCTGGAGACAGGGCCACAAGGAGCAGAAACCCAGTTGCCACAGCTGAAGCCATCCTTAGCAGACATCCATTCAAACACCAGACATTAGAGCAAGTCCAGCTGAGGTCATCAGTGCTGCCTAGCAGACTCCCAATTGACCCTAGAAGCACAAGCTATAAGGATGAAGCGTTGTGTGTATTACACAGCATTATTATCACAGTAGATAACTGATGCAAATACCCTACATGGCCTGGCCCATGCCTTCCTTGCTAAGTTTATTTCTAACATTCTCTACCTCTTTCATCACTCTCCAGACTTATTGGCCTTGTTTATGTTTGTCTTATATGTCAAAATAATTTTTGGCTCAAGATCTTTGCCTTGCTGATCTCTCTATCAGGAGCATCTTCCTTCTGTTATTTGTGTGGGCATCTGCCACTCATGAGGTTCTTAATGTCTTAATTTCTGAGAGTGCTTTCTGACCCCACTGCCTAAACCAGCTCTCTTCCCAGTTATCCCCTATTCCATTTCACTCTTTATTTTCTTCACTGTGCTTATTATTTTCTAAAAATATCTGCTTACATGTTTATTGTCCATTTCCTCCAGTGTCCCTGAAGTAGGGACTTTGTTTTTTTCACTCCCAGTATCAAGAACAGAGTCTGGCACATAGTAGATTTTCAATAAATAAGAGATAAATGTATGAATAATTGTTCTGTTAAGAGAACAGACCAGTACAAGATATGATAGATTCTAGAATATGATAGGATATTGTATTAATTTCCTAGGGCTGCTGTAACAAATTACCATCAACTTGACAGCTTGAAGCAAGAGAAATTTGCTTCTCACAGTTCTGGAGGCCAGAAGACTGAAATCAAGTTGTAGGCAGGGACACACTCCCCCCAAAGGCTCTGATGTGGTCTTCTCCTCTGTATCTGTCCTCTGTGTGTCTGTCCCTAATATCCCTCTGCCCCTCTCTTATTCATGTGATAACATTTAGAGCCCACCAGGATAATCTAGATAATCTAGATCTCAAGATCCTTAATTTAGTTACTTCTGCAAACATGTTTTTTTCCCAAATAGGTATCGTTCACAGGTTACAGAGATTTGACATGGATACATTTAGGGGGCCGTATTTTGGCCTACCACAGGCATAGAAGTGATCAACTCTAGCACGTGGGAGGCAGAATAGCATAGTTTAAGATCCTGTGCTGTGGAGCCAAGAGTGTCTAGCTTTGAATCTCAGTTTTACCATTTATTGTATGCATGTGACAATGTTACTTAACCTCTCTGCCTAGTTCCTGTCCTGCAAAATGCAGATAACAATACTACCTACTTCAAAATGTTGTTGTAAGAATTGATATGTAAGGACATAATAGTTTCTGGAACAAAGTAAGTGTTCAATAAATCTCATCACATTTGTAAAGCAATGCCTACTGAGCATTTCCAATGTGCCAGGCTTTGTCCCAAGCACATTTCATATCTTAGCTAATTTAATCCTGATAACAGTCCTAACATTTGCTCAAGATCACACATCTAGAAAGTGGTAGAGGTGAGAGTCAAGCTCAGACACTGTCAGGAGTCTGTTCTCTTAACCAGTTCATGTATGGCCTCTCTGTTGCTGCTGCTGCTGTTATTTTAAAATACTTGCTGTGAGATTTCTGTTGGCTATTAATATTAACAGGAAAACCAGAGGTTTCTGGGTAATGTAAATCAGAGTAGAAATCATGAATCTTTATAACCTTGTTTTAAGTTGACCTTGTTTTGGTAATATAATTGTTTGGTAGTCAAGACCTTTTTATGAAACATGGATTGGCTGGCTCAGATTATGGAAACACCCACCCACTCTTTAGACGTTTAAGTATGTAGAACCAGTTAGCCAGCCTCTTCCTATTATCTTGCTCAATGCAGAATATACTTAACAAATTTTCATCAGAAGCACAAGCTTATCTACTGTTGTTGCAAGTATCCATGACATCAACTTTTAACAAGTTGTATATATTGTACAGCTAAATAACTGAATTAAGAAAAGTCTTTTGTAAGATTGAGAAGAACTTACTTCTGATCCTTAGAATGTAAGGTGAGGTCAGGGAATTTTGTCAGCTTTGTTCCATTCTGTACCCTACCTTAGCCCTCAACAGTCTCTTCAGTATTGTATCCAAAATAGATCTTTGAAAATGCAAGTCAGATCACTTCACTTGTCTATTTAAAACCCTCCAAAGGTTTCCCATTATTCTTAGAATTATATTCAACGTCCTTATATTGGCTTCCAAGCTGTTCCTTGATTCAGTGCCCTCTCTGACTTTCTGATCTCTTCTTCTGCACTCCTAAATCTGCTCACTCACCTCCAGGCACATTAACCTATTTGCTGTTCCTGTAACATGGAAATCCTTGAACTTGCTCTTTCCTTACCTGAAACTCTCTTCTCTCAGGTATCTGCCGGCTTGCTCCTTGATCTCCAAATTTTGTCTCAAATGTTATCTTTTCAGTCAGGTCTTCCCTACCCAGCCCTTCCCTTTTACATCCTGCCCCTTTTCCGTGCTTTCTTTTTCTCCATAGAACTTCATAAAACACGACATGCTATATATTTTACTTATTTCTTTGTTGATTAGCTGTCTCTATCCACCAAAATGTAAATCCCATGAGGACAGGAATTTTATCAGTTTGTTCTTTGCTATATCCCTAGTGCTTTAAATAGTGCTTGACACATAGTAAGCACTCAGTAGTGTGTACTGAATAATTGAATAAATGCTCTACAGTGTGACAGACAGTCCCAGTAGCCATCCAACACTGCTTGAGTTGGGATATAGCCTACCTATCTGACATTATTATGGAGATATTATTTCCATGGATTTATTTGTATTCTAAATGTTTGATTTTGTAATCTTAACTTTTAATATTTTGTATTTGAAATGCTGTTAGTTCTCTATATAGTTAAAGATGGCTAAACTCTCTTCTACCCTTTCTTTAATCACAACTTGATAGAGTGGAATTCCCAGGCACACAACCTATTAACCATCTTTCTTGGATTTCATTCAGTTGTGTATAGTTTGGGAGCAGTACTAGTGGGGAAAAGGGATATTTTTTATTGGAAGGGCATAAATTAGAATTCCCCATTCTGTACTTCAGTCTCCCGAAATTCTTAGTTGAAATTTCAATAAAAAATAAATGAGGCTATGTGGCATAAGATGAAGGCAGGGTAATGTAGTGTGGTTGCACTAGCCACATTTCAAGTGCTCGGTTGCCACATATGGCTAGTGGCTATCATATTTGTACAGTTTAGTTATAGAACATTTTCATCATGGCAAAAAGTTCTGTTGGACACATGCTCTGGACAGTGGGAACTGTGAGGGTTAATCTAGATAATAAGATATTATTTTATGTTTTGTCTCCCTAGTAGGGAAATTAAATATTGTGACTTGTAATTACCTTGTACATTTATTTATTCAACAACATATTATTGTGTATCTTATATATGCCAGGCACTGTGCTATGCACTGGGAATTCAGTAGTGGACAGAATAGCCTCAGGCCCTTCCAAATGAAGTTTATATTCTAATGGAAGAGATAGTCATTAAGTAGACAATCATAAATAACTATAATCTGCATAGTGCTGGGTGTATAGCAGCTGTTTAAATGGCTGCTGATTAATTAACTAATGTGCACAGTCCCACTAGGTTCTTAGATCCTGACAAATTGCAGTCACAAAAAACTACATAGAAATTTATAGTTGAGGACTACAGACATCATCAAAATTTTCAGTGCAGTGCAGTCAAGAAATTTAGTAATATTCAGGCTGTTTTCTGTATTTTTCTTATTTCTGACATAGAGCTAACATTATGTCAGTTGCCCTGTGGTTTAAAGCCACAGTTATTCTGGGAGTACACAGTTGCCATCACTGAGCACTAACTGATCCAAAAGAATTCCAGCCAAGGTCTTGCCAATGATGGAAAGAAATGATGTGTCCTGGAAGTTGCCAAAAGTATGTTTTTCTTGTTAATGGCAGTCATTCATTGTGTCTTTGAAGCTCTTCATATGTTGTGATGTGTGCATATATGAATGTTACCCAGGAGGCAGAGATCATGCTGTCAGATTCATTCAAACACTACGTAACTCTGTATAATTTGCAGTTATACAGATGCCTAATAAATGCTTTTGATGCTGTTGCTGATGTTGCCAATGACATTTGATAGAAAGTTCTAGAAGATAAACCATGAAGATTGGCACTTTATCATTGTTAATTATTTAAATTTCATTTTCCCCTTCAAATCGTCAAGTCTTGCTTATGCTGTTCAGTCTTAGTACTTCTTCTTTAATATGGGAAGGAATATGAGGTGTAATTAACACCTCTGAGGATTGTTTTGTTGTAGTTTTTGCGGCTTCACTTGGACTTCTCTAAAGCGGTAGATCTGTGCATACTTTTTGTTGTTGGACACCGACACTGTTGATACCCATAATAATCAGAGGGATCATCACATTGGTTAATAGTTAGCTGAGTAACAGAGATTCACAATAGAAGGAGGCATTTAAATACGTTGGGGGATTTAGTTTTCCTATGCAGAGAGGAGTCTGGGAATAATCAGAACAGGGCCAGTATTGTGGCTCCACAATGTCACCAGAAACTAGGTTACCTCATTCTTCTTATCTATGCTTAGTACTGGATTCCTTCCCCAGGCCCCCATAGTAGTTGTTGCAATTCCAGTAATCATTTCTGTATTCCTGGCTGGAAGGAGGTAGAAGTAGGGAAAGGTCAAGGGCACACACATGTGAGTTGAAAGCCCCACAAGGTGGTCTGGCTCCCTCTCACACAATCACTCCTTATTGCAAGGGAAGCCAGAAAGTAGTTTTTAGCTAGATGCAGTTGGAACCCCAAATACTGTTAAAAGTCTGTCAGTAGGGAACATTAAGAATATGGATACTGTGTTGGTAGCTTACAGTCCTGCCCACTGCCTAGCAACTATTATTGTTGGTGAAAGGAAGGCAGGTGGAAAAGCTCTGCTATTTTAAGAGTGAAGTTGCTGATGAGTCACCTTTCATGAATGTGACTTAAATGCAGCTATACGGAAAGCGAGAAAATACACTTTCTACTTTTATAAAGGGAAAACTGGTTCAGATAATGAAGTATTTTTAGTCAGTTTTGTTTGACTATAGCTAGTCAAATATTCCCTGTGACCTGAAGTATCATTCATTCAGGAAAGAAAAATCAAGCACATAGTAAGCACTCAATAAGTCTGAAACAAATCATACTGACTTCTCTTTCTTTAGTAGAAGTCTATGGTGTGGTTTCCTTATTAATCTAGGATAACGTTACACTAGCATTAATGATTAATACCATTTGATGAAGAAAATCATCATGTAAACTGGAGTTATTTCTTGTATAGTTCAGCTTCCTCATTTTAAAATTCAACAGCAACATTTACTAAGTACTTATTTTAAAAAGGCAATTCATATTTGGACCAGTAAAATATATGCAAATAACAAATATTTAGTGGGGTTTTTTGCCATTTTATTGTAAAATAATACACAAATACAGGAAAAAAATCCCACACAAATGTATAGCTTACTGAGTTATAAATAAAATAACTACCACTCAGGCAAAGAAATAGAACTTTTCCATACATCTCACAAGCCCCTTTGTGTCCAGTTTCAATCTCAAACCCCCAGTGACCCCCTAAAAATAACCACTACTACTATTTTTACAGTAACTAGTTTTTTGAATTTCTGTATACTTTGAATATTCAAGTGTACACACCTATACAACATAATTTACTCTGGATTATTTTTTAAAAACTTGATGTGTCTTTTAAGTCTCTTAATATACAGGTTTCCTCTCTATCTTTTTCTTTTTCTTACAGTTATCTGTTGATCAACCTAAGGTATTTGACGTCTAGAGTTTCCCAGAGACAGAATTTTGCTGATTATGTACTCATGCTGAAATTCAACATACTTATTTGCTGTCCAATTATTCATGAAAATTGGTAGTAGGATCCAGACACTTGGTAAGGCTCATGTTTGATCCCTTTGGCAAGAGTATACGTGAGGTTTTTTGTTTGTTTGTTTTTAATCAAGAGGCACATAATTATTTGTGTTATTATCAGGTGTTGATGCTTAATTAATTGGGGCTTAAATGGTGATATTCTCATTTTATAATTTCTTTTGTTTATTATTTAGAATACTTTATAAGAGATGCTTCCCCTTATCTAATATTTTGTTACCCAGTAGTACAGTATAAAAGAAATGTGGGATAAATGATTATTTTCTTTATTTACTGCGTTCAAAATAATGAATTGGTTCCCTCTCATCCTACAAAAATGTTCATTTACTTTCTTTTCTTGAGGCATCAATATGAATTCATGGATTTAAGACATTTGCTGTGTTTCAATACATTAAGATTATTATCCAATTTGGAACTCAGATTGTCCCATTTTTGGTCAATGAATGCTTTTTACATGGGTTCCTGAGTCTTTGATAGCTTCCTTGCTATCTGATAGGACATAATGTTCTAGGTACATTTTGTATAGTTCTTTCCCTGGACCTGGAATTTGGCATTTCTTTAAGAAGTTTGAAGTGAGAATTGGAATTTCAGCACCACAACCTGGGTAGCAGAGATGCTCATTGCTAATGCGTTGGTCATTTTTTCCAAGCTTCTTCAGTGGACAGACCAAATAAAAACAGAATGTTGAATAGAGTTCATACTGATGCTTCCAGTTCAAATTTAGCTCTAGGCATTTTTAACTTAACTCTTCTGTGTTAATCCATATCTCCTTTGTTTTACCCACTAAAAATCCTAGTCATTAAAGTCACAGAGCATATTGGAATAGCTCATATTTATTTATTTATTTATTTATTTATTTATTTATTTATTTATTTATTTATTTATTTATTTTATCTTAAATTACATATATAACAATTTCAAAATATTTACTACTAATACTTCCACTACCAGTGTAATTATTGGGAAGAGTTTTTAAAAGGTGTGTATTTTTTTTGCATATGCTCACTCCATTTTTGGGCATTGTACAAGAGTTGACCATTACCTGAACATATAACCATTATCAGTCTCTGTCTTTTTAACACTCATTTAATATTAGTTTTATAAATAACTATGTATTTCATGCTCATTACTAGACTTATGTTGATGTATCTCTAGTTACTTTGGTCGTATGAAGCTAATTCATTTATAGATTCCTCAAAAAGGACTCATGGGAACAATGTTTCCTGAGTTTTTGCATCTTATTAATCATTTGTACCTCTTATTGAAGATCAGTTTTGCTAGATGTAAAAGTCTTAGGTTATATTTTATTTCTCAGTATCTTAGATATGATTATCTTAACTGATACCCAAAAGCATTTTGAAGAAAAGAGTTCTGAGTAGGGCCTTACCTCCAGATAATAAAATTTATTATTTAAAAGCTATGATAATTAAAATAGTATGGTACCTACAGAGTCAAAAATAGATAGATGAGTGAATTTAATGGAAAGCTCAGAAAAATACCCAGATATTTATTAGAATTTAGTATAAACTAAAGACTACACCAAATCAATGATGAAAAGTTATTTTCTTCAATGACTGGTGCTAAGAAAATGGCCTGACCATCTGGGGAAAAGTGAAGTTAGAAGTCTATTAGTCCTTATAGGAAAATGCTGTCCAGATATAAATAAATATTTAAACTGGGAAAAACCAAAATATAAAAGGACTTGAAGAAAACATAAGAAGATGGTTAGATAATCTTATGGTAGAAATAATCTTATGGCAGAAAAAGACCTATGTATAATCCCAAAGGTATACTAATTAGAGAATATATTCATACCTTGTAAGTATTCAAATCTGATTCCTGTGTAGCATAACAGCAAAACTGTATAAATAAGCCATCCTACCAATAAAGAAATGCAAGTTAAACTCTAATAAGTTCCTATAGTTTTCCTATTAAATTGGCAATGATATTTGGATAATTGGATAATTGATTAACTAGTAAGCTCGGATTGGTGAATATGTGGATAAATAAGAACTCTCATATGCTGCTAGTGAAAGTATATATTGATATAACATTTCTGGGGGGTAATTTGAAAATCTGTACTGAAATATGTATCTTTTGCTAGGTAATTTCACATCTAGAAATCCTTTCTAAGGAAATCATCAGAAAATACGTGAAGAGATACATACATAGTATGTTTTGAAAAATTAGAAACTGTTTAAATGGCCATAAATAGGGCATTGGCTAAACAAATTATATTACAGCTATACTTTGTTGTCACTAAGAATGACGTTGCAGATATGTATTCATATACATGAAAAAATGTGTTTAATATATTATTTAATGAAAAAAGTTTAAAAACTACTTTAGTATAACTTTTAAAAACACCAAGTATATATTTATTTGTGTGTGTATGTCTCAAAGATTATACACTAAAGTATTAAGTGTTAAAATTTTGGGGCAGTAGGATTATAGGTAGTTAAAATACATGTATTTATTTTTCTTTGTGCTTTTCTGTATTGTAAATTTTCTGTATTAAACTTTGTTATAGAAAAATAATGAACTGTAAACAAAAAAACTCACCCCTATGTGGGGGATATGGTTTAATGGAGGAATAGCTTTTCAAGAAAAAATTGGTAACTCACATAGTTTATTTTTATCCCTGGCCATCTTGTTACTGATTCTTGCTGATTTCACAGCTCCAGATTAAGACTGCTCTCCCCCTGAACTGATGCATAATTTGATCTACTTCCTTGATTGTCAATATTCCTGTTTTGTCTTTGACTAGCAGTTTCTCTTTTGTCATGACCCTAGAACTCCCCACACCTGATGATTGCTCTTATGGTCAGTTTTGTTCAGACATGCTCCTCTTCAGAGAATATTTGTAGTTAGCTATGACTGCTCAAGACAATATTAACAAAGATTTGAATGAAAGAATGTTTTATCTCCTCAATATTGGTGATGGGAGGGAGATTAAAATCTGAATCTGACCAGCCTTTCCCTAGTTAAGCTTTTTAGAGAAATATCCAGGTTATGTTTGGTTATGGGGATTCTGTTGGGAGATGTGAAGAGGTCTGAGTCCCAGTGCTTCCAAGATAAGGATGTTCACAAGCAGGGCTTGTGGAGCATCTCATTCTGAATTTGGCTTGCTGGCAATTGACTCCCTTTACATTTCCTAAGAGAGAGGCTCTGGCTGGGTCAATATGATGATTGTTTATTAAGCAAAAGTTCATGGCAACTTCAGATGCATTTGACTTTGTATTTAACCACAGTGTCAATTTCTGTGTGGGCAACTTATCATCACAGTGATGAAAAATGAGACATTGCTAGTGATGATGTGGTTACAGTTGCCCTTTTCATCCCTGATTTTGGGAGGTCAGTCTTCCTAGAAACTCTCTCTTGACATGGACCATCAGTATGGAACTCTGAAGCTGTCGTTGATGAAGTTAGTCTCTGAGCTGGTGTCCACCCAAGGAATAGACTGAAGTACAGTTATTGAGAATGACACAGTTCTTGACTGCATGTCTGATCCATGGCTTACATTGTCTTGACCACAGCAAATGGCTCTGCCTTGAAGTCTTATTTCCCCTACTTCCTTTACTCCTTGCACTTCTTTTCCTCATACAATTCTACTCTATTCCCAGGGATCTGTAGATTTTAATGAGCCTTCCAAGTTCAAAGGCTAAAATCTAGGTACCCCTCTCTTTGCTATCCGGTTCTTTTTCTAAAATGGCATTGAGATGTTGCCATGTTTGTTTAATAACTTAGTTGTGATTGTTATGAATAGGTAATAGCTATTTTATTTCAATTCTGAACTAAAATTGCTGGCTTGCTTTTTTCGTTATGTTATGGTTTTTAGAAACAGTGCATTCCAGTTTTGCCACTGAATGTTTTGATCAAGTGATAGGTATTAGGAAAATAGAATGTAAGAGAAGCCTTGAGAAAATTTTCAAAACTTAGCTCCAGAGTTGACCATCTTACTATATTCCTATCGAGGCCTATCTTCTCTCCATGCAGTTAGTTAAAACACTTTGGAGAGCTGCTTCTAACACTGGCACCAAAGAGGTCAGTTTTTCCACTCTCTCTCCCAGAAAAGATCAGGAAGTGCAATAAGGTTCATGAAAATTTAAGCTTGAAGTTTAGAAAACTCAAAACAACCCAAACCCTCAAACATTCAGTTTGGTTTGAATCTTGGACAAAGGTTTGCTATGCAGCTAGTGGAGTCATTCCAGTTTAAGGGCTGTAGTAACTTCATTTCAGGGCTAGTGACGGGGAAATTATGAAACCATAACTTGGATCTTATTTTAACAAAACCAAGAAACAAAAACACTTACTGGGGAATCTGCATGGGAAAGGGGGCCTACCTAACCCCAATTGCTGCTATTTTACTGTGGCAGCTCCTCTTACTATAGGAATTATGAAACCATTCTTTCCAATTCTTTCAGAGAGAGCTGACTTTGAAAGCAATTGAGTTGCCTGCATCCAATTTATAAGCCTCCTGACGTGCACAACAGGGAAAGATCTTTCATAGGTGATTAAATCCAACAGGGTTAAAGCCTGTCATAGTGATCTCCCTCATGGTCAGCTTTCATTTCAAAAGTCATCCCAGGAGAACAACTGTAGTTCTTTACCTAGTTGACTTCTGAAACAAATTTTCCACTTCAAAGAGAGCCCAATAATTTAGACCCTATCCTCCTTGGATACCATTTATTTGTTCCAGGGATAAGAATTCAATTTAATGACTGTTCCCTGAGTGGTTTCATTATATCTGGCACAGGAGACTACATTTCAGGCAGGGGTATACAACATAGGAAAAAAAAAATTGTCCTCAAAGATGTTATGGATCAGTCTATAATCAACAATGAAAACATCTTAGAGCAAAAACAAATAGAAAAAAGGGATTCACTCTGAAATAATTTAGAAAACTTCAGTTGATTTCTAAACGTACTCAATAGAGAATCTTACCTCGTTTATAGTTGTTCACTTAACAAATACTGCAGAGCAAAATGAGGTCAAGCCTCAGGCTCTGCAGATGTGGAAGACAGCCTAGAGGAGCGAAGAATCACAGGGCCTGCTGAGGTTCTGAAGCACACAATCTCAAAGGATTTTAGAAAGATTTGGAGCCTTAGAGTACTCAGGGATACTGAGAATCTAATAAAGTACGCATTTTCTTATTTAGGTAGAGATTTGGATTTGCCCCATTAATAGAAGTGACTAAGCTGAGAAGGTTCCAGTTGGCAAATAGCATAAATATTCCCCAGAGTATCCATATTCTTATCAAACTGAGTGGTTCTCTTAAATGGGAATATATTTAATTAGTCATTTTAGTTGGATTACATTAAGCATTCACCATCCTTTTAAGTGATTATTTCTGCTATTACGTGGAATCATGTTACTATGAAATTTGAACTAATTCACATGAAATCTGATATGAATCACAAGCTGATGAACTGTGGTTAGTGATATTTGTTATAACTTGAAATGTTTCTTTTTTGTGTTTCTGTTAAAGTATTATTTAAATATATGCTTTAATGACATCAATAATTAACTGCTTTTCTTCTTTATGTTTGAACTTTAGAACTACAGGAAGCAAGTCTGTTTCTTAGAATGTAAATATATCTAGTTAACTTTTCAAAATTTGGAGATTCTGTAGAACTATTTTTCAAACTAATAGTAATGCCATAATGATTACAGTTAACAGTGGAACTATAGGAGCATAACATTCTTTAATAATTTAGGATTCAAAATTTTGGTTCTAAATATTTATCAAAACTATTAATAGGCAATCAATAAATACTCTGTAGAGTCCTGTATGTAAGGAGTAAACAAATGGCTGAGGAAATGAAATAAATCTGAGTGTTAAATGCCTACTAAGTATCAGAGACAGTCAGTTTTGAACAAGCAAATAATCATTTCCAGATGGAGATGGTCAAAGGATTCATGGCGGATATGAGGTTTGTGTTGGCCTATGAAGAGTATACAGATTTGGAGAAGAGTAAGCAGGATATTTCAGATGTGAGGAGGCATCAGGGACTTGAAATTCACAGCTTATATGGAGAGAGTTAAAATAGGAGAATAGTGGGATTTATACTTTGGAAGATAGGTTGAAGCCAGATTTTGGAAGGCTAGTCAAGGGCTCTGAGTTTTATCCCAAGGAGTTATTTCAACTTTTTGAGTGGGGAATGAAATGGTGAAGTAATATTTTAGGAAGATAATGGTGATAGTAATAGGTAGAATAGATGGAAAAGGGAGTGTTTGAAAACAGAACAATTGATTAGAAAACTTTTTTACTTGCCTAAAAAATATGATAAAAGTCCATCATATAGTAGTGGAAAGAGAAATGGAAAGAGAAAGCATCATTGGAAAAAAAGAGGAATCAATATAACTGTGAGATTATTTGATGTGGGAAGTAATGGACAACTTAAGATGTCATCTTTCGGTTTTACTGTGTGATTTGGAACCTTAGTGTCAGAGAGAATGGTTGCAAAGGATTCTTATAAATGAGAAATCTGGAAAATTGCTCAGGTTGGGTTAGGGGGAGAAAAAATTGTTTTATTTTAGGTAATTGCTTTTGAGGTGATGGCATGTTCTTTAATAAGCAGTTGGAAATGCAGAGCTCAGTTTTGTAAGAGATGGAGAGAGACAGGTAAAGACTAGTAATAAAGATTTTGGAATCTGTATGTATGTAATAGTTGAAGTTGGAGAGACATATTTTAGGGCAGAATCAGCACAAGTTGAGGAACTGAATCCTGGAACTGATACCTGTTATCATGCATAGGTTTACATGCAAACCTTTTATTTGACTCTGGATTGAATGTTATTCTGTGATATCAAACTCATCAGAGTATATTATTTTTGCCCTATATAAAATATCCTGGAGATTACTTTATCAATTTGTGTCCAGGTCAAATAGGATTAAAAATTCAGCCCAATAAAAATATTTTTATGAATTCAAGCCCCCTGGGTTCCCCATGTTTCTGCCTCTGATAAGTTTTCTGAACCTGGTCAAGTCGTATAACTAGTTTGGGACTTGAATTCCTCATTTGTAAAATGAGAGTATTGACTAGAATCATTATGTGATTTCTCAGGTCCCTTCCAGTTCCTTAATCCCAGTGTCAATTTCTAGGGTATTTCTCTAATTTAGGTGATTGACTTGAGTCTTACCAGCAGGGAGCAGACTGTTCCAGTTTCTTGAGAGCATAGCTATCTCTTTGGAAGACTGATGGCCTAGGGGATGTTCTGAATAGTATTCCTTAACCCATATTATCTTGGAAAATGCTTTATATTTACAGTCCTTTTAGAGGGCTTTTCCAATCACCAATAGCTGGATATCAAGAAAAAAAAATCCTTTGAATTAATGATAGCAGTTTGTGATGAATTAGTTATGTAGTTCTACGTGGCATGTTCTCTTTCCTACCCAAGGCTATTCTACCAGGATGAACTTAAAGGTAGATTCATTGTTGAATCCATGAATCCTTCTAAACTTTTAATTTCAAGAACTTGGTGTAGATTAATGAGTGTTTTTTTTTTTTCTTGAAGTACAGTTGACCCTTGAACAACACGGGTTTGAACTGTGTGAGTCCACTTACACATGCAATTTT
Source organism: Camelus bactrianus (assembly GCF_048773025.1). NCBI lineage: Eukaryota > Metazoa > Chordata > Mammalia > Artiodactyla > Camelidae > Camelus > Camelus bactrianus. Next base: position 34,060,589 of record NC_133550.1, on the reverse strand, counting down.
TTTCAATAAATATATTGAACATTTTTTGGAAATTTGCAACAATTTGAAAAAACTTGCAGATGAACCTCATAGCTTAGAAATATTTTTAAAATTAAGAAAAAGTTAAGTATGTCATGAATGCACAAAATATGTGTAGATACTTTTCTATCCTTACATAGGCATAAGGTGAGTGATATTTAATATAAAATTAATAATGTGTTAGTTTTCTTACTGTTTTATAATTTTGCTTTCAAGGAATTACATTACCATATAGTTTGCCTCTCTCTCGTAACTGGAAAAACTGCATATCAGCCTATCATCACAGATAAATGGTTTCTAAAAAAATATAAAATGTTTCCAAAACTATATTATGAATAAGACTACAATACTGTATGCCATAAAAATTTTATAATGATTCATTCATTAGTGTGTAGACTTGGATACCATAAAGCAATCATATGGATTACACTAGACTACCATAAAGTTATCATATTGCTGCTTCTTCATTATCAATACATGAACTGTTATACCTGTAAATAAATATGAATTTCTTTTTCACATTATATTTTTACCTTTGATGTCTAGTGTTAGTAGTATGTGTAACATCTACAGTGTTTTGACACTATTGACACAATAAGACAATATTGATGTAGGTACTAACAGATGGACATCAATAAATACAGTACAGTACTGTAAATGTATTTTCCTTGCAATTTTCTTAGTAATATTTTCTTTATTCTAGCTTATTTTACTGTAAGAATACAGTATATAATATATAACATACAAAATATTTGTTAATCAACTATTTATGCTATTGATAAGACTTCTGATCAACAGTAGGCTATTAGTATTTAGGTTTTGGGGAGTCAAAAGTTACATGTGGATTTTTGACTGCATGGGAGGTTGGCACTCTTAACCTCTATTATTCAAGGGTCAAGTGTACAATCAATTTGTAGAAGGCTGGAGATAAACAATTTAATTTAACAAATTTTAAGCTTCTACCAGATATGAAGCATTGTAGAGAGAAAGAAGGGAAAGGGTAAAGAAATGTACCAGGATGAATAAGGTACAATGTCTGTCTTCAAGGAAGTATATTGTTTAATAGGAGAGCCTGGAATGTAAACCAATGCTCCACATGAGTACATGAAAGGGGTAGTACAGTGGAGGGAAGTGCTGAGCATAGGTTGAGTGTAATTCCAGCCTCAGGTTGCAGATTGGAGTAACTGACTTCTGGTATGTGCTATTCCAAAATTCTGCCTGAGCTGGTGAATGTTAGTTAGTGACACTCAGGTCTTGGGACTAAAGTAATTGATCCACCTGTTTTGGGCAAGTGTATATAAAATGTTTTAGTCTATCTCATTAACTAACTTAGATCATAGCATACCGTTTATGCAAGAGATGTAAAAAGGACGGATTCACTGAAAATAGTTGACTTGTTATAAACAGACACTGAATTTTTGGCAAGTTCCAGACGAAATCTTTTATGAAGTTATACAGTTGTGGCAACATATTGTCAACTGTTGCACTAGTATTCAAATCATTAGAAAATCACATCGACATCATCAGTATACTTCTTAGCAGACAGGCATGCTGGCCTAAACAAGTTATCAAGCTGCAGACTAAACTGAAGACCTATAAAGGAATGATGCTTTACAACACATTCTATGGGTATTACATTTGTTATGTACATCATATCCAACTTCTGGATGAGTATCATTTTTAGATTTTCTGTTGAATTTAACATAAAGTTGGCAAAGTTAGATTTATAAACAAATGTACAGCATTTATGTCATTCAGAGTACTTGCTAAAATATTCTTGTTCTATAATGTCACTCATCTGAAAAATAGCTGTGTTTCTGCTAGAAAAAAGGTGTTCTTTCCTGTTTTGTGCTTGTACAATTTTTTTTCCTATTCAACACATCAAATGACAGAAATTAGAATATTGAGGATAAATGGTCATAGGTGCTTTGAATAAACTTCCAGCTTTGAAGAGCATAAGAAAGCAGTAAGACTGGAAAGTGATAGTTTGGGGGAGTGGAGTGGGTTGTAAACTTCAGCTCATTATGAAAGCCTTTGAAAAGCTTGTTTAATGTAGGGATAAATTTGTCTAAACTGTGATAAAAGTTCTGATCCCAGATTTGTGTCTGTAGGTTTTGAGTAGGAGCTTTAAAATAACTTCAAATATGTGTGACCTGAATGAGGGCATCGAAAAGTCTAAGCCACTCAAAAGATATGTTTCCATTGGCCCTAAGCCCCCAGACCCTGCCCTGAGCGATTCTTTCTATGTAGCCCCCATCCCTCTATCCAATCTTACCTAAAAGGAGACTAGGACATGAAGTTAAGCACACTGTTCAAGATCACAATACCGTTAAGAATTTGAGCCAGGATTTCACACAGTTGTCTAACTCAATCCAAGACCAATGCTTAAAACCAGTAAATGCTTAATCTAGCAAAATTGGTATATCTGAGTAGCCATCCTCAGAGAGCTGCACACTTTGGAAAGTAGAGATGGGAAGAAAGGGAATTTGCAAGGACCACAATGTACTGTTGAATAAGGAGGTACAATAGAGGACCCTTGGCAACCAGGAGTAATTATGAGCAAAATGGACCCTGAAAGGACAGAAAAGCTAGCTACAGGAATGTTGGGAAGCCCTGCAAGTGAAGGCCACCCACTTCACAATTTTGTCCAGAGCCAGACCTCCGTGTGTAAAAACTTCTAAATGGGATGCAGAAAAAATACCCTTATGTAGCAGGGAGAGTTATTTATCTATAGCTCTCATCTGTATCTATATATTTGTATCTATGCCTAGACCTATATCTACATCTATATATATTGAAAGAGAGATTTGTATTGTGCTTTTTAAAAGGGAATATTACACTATTAACAAACATTTTCTTATCCTACATTTAGATTTTGAAACTTTGAGTTATTCTTTGTTTCTGTTTTTTTTTTTTTAATTTGCTTATTTTATTTTCACAGTGCCTAGCACAGTTCAATGTAAATGGAAAGTCAAGTATTTATTGAATAAATGAGTAGTAACATTCTCTCTTACTGCAAATACTACACAGGATCTTGGAAGCCTATTTGGGTTCAAAAGAAGGATGCTTATAGTAGGGGTGGGACACCTCTTAAAGAGTTTTATCAGCTGCAGAAATAACAAAGAGTACTGCAATTTCTATTCTTGCTTGTCAAGAAAGGAGGTAGGCAAATTAAAGGCAGTCAGGATCTAGCACTGCTGCTTTGCCTCCAGCAGTCGAGATGAGCCAAGGAAAAGACAAGCCAGTGAAAATACTCTGTCATTACTCCGTGTCAGCCCCAGTGACCATTCATACAAACATGACACAGACCAACATGTAGACACACACACACACATATATAAATTTTTGTATTTTCTTTTGCCTATGTGTCTAGTCAGCTCAAATGGGTCGACTCGTGTTTTGGCTCATAGAACCAAACCAGACTCTTTGGCTCAGCTCTACCTGCAAACTTTCTGGCCTGCTTAGATATAGTGAAGTGGTTTGAGTTTCTGAGAACAAATAATTAGGCTCTCAGAGAAGGCCAGGGTTATACAAAACCCATTCGTTTCTGCCTCTGTGGGTTCTGTGACCCTGCAAAAAGGAAAATAAAGTTAGATAAGGACAGTGCTCAGCTACATTGGCTTCATGAAATTTTTTCCTTTAGTGTTATCAGAAGATGTATTTAATTGTTGTTCTAGACATGATAAACTTAGGGATTCATATCTTTATATTACATCTCCTTTAATCAACCACATATGATATCTTGGATTCAGAATTAATGTTAGTGTGGACCAGATTGCTGACCTTTTCTTTTTTATTTAGTCTTACCCCTTGGGCTTCAAAGGTAAATGAAGTTTCAAACTAGGCATAAAAGCATCATCAGCTCAAAGAGACTGGCAACATATTTACCCATTTTATTAGATTTATTCCACCATTTTCCTGCATCTTTTTATGGTATTTTTTTTTTCATTCCATAAAAACATCAGAGACTTGTGTTGATGTTTGGGGAGATCACTTAGTTAACAGTACAAATTGACTGAGGCAATGATCCTGGCAAGTGAGTTTTGGTGACTAGGGGGCAACAATTGGGCCAAATATAAGACTTTTTATCAGGGGGACAATGTTGAAGCCATTTTAAGTGGTTTTAAAATGTAGCAGAACATAAATCTCACTTTGTAGGTATTTTTCCTTAATCAGGGAAAAGCATCTAGAAATTTTTCCCTATTAATCATATTTAGGCTTTTTTCTAAATATGAATCACCTGACTATTATTACTTATTAATATATATCCACTCAAATAACTTACAGTGAACTGCTTGCATGTCCATTTACACAGAGGCAACCACTAATATTATTTTTTATAGAAATTACAGACATTTAATTTCCTAAGCAAAGCACACCCTTGTCTGTTAAGCTTGAGGTAGGTGGGGAAGATGGTAGGAAGCACCTTTCTCATACTCAGGCTCAGAACTCATGTCCAGAGGAAATGAAACAGAAACCACCTTCCCAAATGATGGAGCTTTTCCCTTCCAAAGTGGAAGCGGGAAGGGAGTGGCGGTCACTTCAGTGGGCCAACTGTCAGGTTCCAGTCTCATTTATCAGATGGTATTTTAGGATTCAGGAATTATCAATATCACCTGTGAGTTATTAATAGAATTGAAAGTTATTTGGACCAGTGAGGTAGAAGAGAGAGGATAACAGGAGTAGCTGTTCCTATTGTGAGCCAGAGAGATGAGGTCAGAGGAGGGTAAAAATAATCCAGGGATTATGTAATAGTTAACTAAATGGCCATTACTTCACTCCTACCCGCAAATAAAATTTTTTGTAGGGTAATCATAATTCCTTAAATTACATATAAAGGCAAAACTATGGTGAAAAATTGGTTTAAAACCAATACTTGGGTATTTGAAGAGTTAGAGAGGTGTGTTTTATCTTTCATTTTTGTGTTTATCTTCATTCTTTGCCTTTTGAAGCTCAGGCAAAAGCTCCACCATGGAGAGTAAAGAGAAAGAAGGTGAGAAAACATCAGATTAAAAAAGTTTGGAAGTGAATACTGGACACATTCCTTCATGATACAAGTGCAGTGTTATAACCCTTCAATTGTGATTTAGTAACTGTTGAGTTTTTAATTTCCATGTGCTTATTCTGTTTCATTTGTTTGTTTGTTTTGGAATGCCAGAGAGTGTTGTTTCGGTCCTTCAATAACTGACTTTATCTGGTCCTCATAACACAACTCAGTAATCAATCTAGGGTTTGTACTTTCTTCATTGAAACACCAAAAATTTATAGTTCATCAAAGATCAGAAGGACAGTTCCATTGGAACCAACATTGGTCATGAGCTACAGGAAGACAGCCAGATCTTCTGCCAGAAAGAGATACATGATGAGTTTTAGGACCCTGTTGATGGGGTCATTCTCATAATTATGGAAAACTTCTGAAAACAGCTTGATTGCATGGCCTTCTTTTGACTTCTGTACAGCTTGGGTGGCAGACTTGTAGACCCTGAGGCTGATGGTGAAAAAGAGGAGAGGCAGGATGATATAAGAAGTTACAGTGATGATGCTAAATCTCCACGGAAAGTAGCACTACCAGTGTGGGGCAAGAACCAAGTCAGTTTTCTTCACATTGTGCCAGAAAATCAAATGGTGTATTGCAAAGGAGACTGCAGAGCAGGTTCCCTGGGCAACTCCCTCCCATGTCTCCTTCCCCCATCACTGGGCATTGAGGGTTGGGCCCCAGAAGACAAAGGGGAATTAGAAGGAATTGTGTGGCTTCCAGTGGCTCTGCCATGGGCTTTTCAAACAAGGGCAGAGGAGAGAGGAGAAATAAAATAATCACACTTTTGGCTCTTCCAAGTCCCTTCACTCCTTCTGCTTTGTGCTTAGACTCTGATTACTAGTAATGCTTTGATATATGGCCTTCCAGACTTTCTCTATTGTTTTATATGCTAACTGGAATTTTTCTTGTTTGATATTTCACTTAAAAGTCTCTTCTCCCTTTTCATTTTTTCCCCACTGAAAGGGTTCTCCAATTGTTTTGTCTCTCTGCCCCTACCCTAATCCCATTCTCCTGAGGTAGATTCTAGTAATGTTGTGGTATATAGTCTTCCAGACTTTCTCAATTATTTTATATGCTAACTGGAATCATAGAGTATTTTTGCTGGAAGGAAACTTGGAGATCATCTTTCCATCTCTCCCGACCCCCTCCCACTGTCCCCCCACTGCAGGCTTCCAGAAGACATATAAACAGGCTAAATGCCCCACCTGAAATACCACCTCAGCCAGTGACTGGCAGAACTCAGACTAGAACCCAGGTCTTTTCATTCCTAGTTAAATGAACTTTCTGCTGCATCCCACATTTTTTTTGTTTGTTTGTTTAGCCTGTTTCATCACCTAAAGCAGTTTCTGTAAAATGGATTTAAGTGGTTTATGGGTAAATTTAGTTTACAAGGTGACTATTTTCTGATGGAAAATGAGCAAACAGACACACCAACCAACAAACTTCTAACCAAAGAGAAATGGCTATAAATCATGGCCTCTGTTCCTTCTTTGGCTGTGGTGACCGTAGCCCACAGGCCCAGGGCTCTGCTTTCCTGAAGCAGCTTTCTTGAGCTAAGATCATCCTTAGATCCACCTATCATACAGTCAGCCTTTGCTTCTTATTCTGTTTTCTAATTGGTCACTTGCTTTAGGCGTAGGTACAGCTCTCCCTGCTTTCTCTTCAAGTGCTTCCAGAAAGATTAAACTTAAACCAGCCAGGTCATTTGAGTCACTGATTTTCTGGGTATGTTCTAGGTGTTCCCCATAAAAACCAGGACTCTCCCCTGGTGTGGGATGTCCCATTTCTTATTCATGTAACTTCAACTGAAATTTATAGCTTGACCAGTAAATTCTGACCCACCATAAGCTGCCCGTCTTGACTTTATCTTTGAATTTTTAAAGAGACCCCTCTCCAGGCTTTTTAAGTTCAACTTGAGGACACATATACATCCCCTTTTATAGATGGAAAATGCACACTTTCACAAAATAACACTAATAGAAATCAAGGGATCTCATTCCACCTCCACCCTTCTTCCACCACAGCTGCCCTCAGAACTTCTCACTTATCTGGCGCACCTAGAAATCCTGCGATCACTCTTCACACCAGGCCCCGCTCTTTGGTCTTTTGCTCTAAGTCCGTTGTGTCTTCTGAGTTACAATAAACATGCTTACTTTAACTGCAGTCAGATCTCTGACACAGACAGAATTCTTGGTGAATTTTGGATAAGGTTTCTCCCCCTCTTTTTTTTTCTTTTTGCTGAGGATCCAACTTGAATAAACTTGAGTTTTAAAGGAAGAACATAGAGAGTGAATGCCAAAGAGGCCATTCTGCAAATATAATGTGCTATTAACGGAGTACAGCTGAGCTCTTCTGAGTTTGGTGGTGGTGGTCGCTGCTTGAGGATCTCTTTCTTTCACATAAGCCTCTGCCTGTTGTTTTCCCTCGTGCGCGCTTGTGCGTGGGCTGTAGGGGATGTTAAACAAGCATCGTTTTGTTTCATGTGATTGCAGAATAATGCTTTCATGTTTACCTTTCATATCCACTTTAAGGGTGGAATCTGTTTTACAACTGGGACTGCTGCTATGACCAATTCTGTAGCATTGCCTTCAGTGCAGGCACATGCCTCTAAAACCTTAATCACTAACAGATGCTGCTCTGAATCAAGAATTCCCCTCTCTGGCTACTCAGCCTGAGCAATGAGCTGCCTAACTTGGATCTTGCAGTCTTCTTGAAAAACTCCACAGGCTCCCTTACTAGCACGCTGGTAACATGCAGAAGATTGATATTTTCCAGGCCCAAGCAGGACTTTGAAATAATACCTAGCAGTTGTAGAGAGCTGTTTATTTTCCCCTCCTCCCACAAATGTTTTCACATACATGATCTCATTTTATCCTTCAAACAGTCCTTGGAGTTAAGTAGGGAAGGCAGTATTTTCCCCTAGGAGCCTGAGGTTCAGAGATGTTAAGTAACTTGCTCAAGGTCACACCATTAGCCTTGACTCCTAGTCTGATGTTCTTTCCGCCAAAATGACACTGGTATTTACTTTGTTCTATGTCAAAATTGTCTAAAGTCTTTTCAGGTGCTGCATGAAAGCAAACTGTCGTTCTGGCAGCTTGGATTTAATTAAATTTGTAACAGCTTTAGTGTTGTTTTTGTTTTGCCCTAATCCTTAAGTTATAAGGAGGTGATTTTGTGTGCCTAAAAATTATTTTGGAAGCTTGTTCACTAGATCCTGGTTCAGTAGATCAAAGGTGCAACCTCAAATTTAGCATTAAAAAAAATGTTTCTGAATCAGGTGATTTATGTAAATGCTGTTCTAAGAGCTAAAGTAAGCAAGGCACTTAGGATATCCAAGCCTCAGTTTCCTCATTCAAAAAACAAGAAAACAAAAGTAGAATTAATTATTAAATTATCTCCAGAAATTAACACAGGTTCTAATCTACACAGCTTGCGTCAGAATTCATCTCATGGAAGATACGGTATTTCTCTAGAAAAATACCTTGGAGTGGAAAGTGAAACCTCCAAGGTTTGAGTTTTCTGGAGAGGGAGAAGAATAAGAATAGAGAGTAATTTATGGAAAGATATGAAGTTACATGCTGAGTATGTTAAGGGCCAACAGGGGAATCCCTAGTTGTGGGATTGCTAGAAAAGGCTCTGGAGAAGAGGAATGGTTGATATGAAGTTTTAAGATGTTTGCTCTGTGGTGCAGGCTATGATCCTTCTCTGTGGTCCCTATATATTCAGTAAAACATATTTTATGAGAATAGAGGCTTTTCTAAGGGAATTATTAGAAAGACTGAGTTCTATTTCTAAATTGACATAATGCAGGACTGAGCAGAAGAGATCATTAGAACATAACTCTTGGAAAGTTGTAGAAATCTTGGGGAGTACTTTGGATTTCTGCAGACTAGAATTGGAGGCTTAAATTCATTTCACCTAGCTATCTATGAGGTGGATGTGATCTGGTGACATCTGGGGGAATATATCATAGTTAGCATGAAGACATTATAGAAAATGCTATTTTAGGAATACTCTCATGGCTTTAGAAGAACTGAGATGTGATTAGAGATGTCCTAAGAAAGGGGCACATCAAGAAAGTGAATGTGAATAAGACTGTTTGCAAACAAAGTAGGTGAAAGATTAAGAACCTTAAAATGCTGTTCCCAGCTTTGGCCCAAGTTGCAGAATGCTTTTAACTAAGTTCTAGTGCCTTTGTTCCCTTTTCTATGCAATATGTAGTGGTAGTTCATATGGACTTTAGATACTTTTAATCTAACAACCAGGGCCTCAAAGGGGAATTTTCTGTATCTGGAAATATTTAAAGATTTTGAGAAAGGATTCTTAGTCTGAAGGAGCAGAGGATGGGGAGGTGCAAGGCACAGGGTAACAAAACCAAAGCACCAATTTTCAATTCAGAAAAGAACATACATTTTACATGAATGTAAGGAGCAAAAATATCCTCTTTGCAGAGAAGTACGAGCTCAGATATGCTGCCTTAAAAATGAAGCGATGTCCTCATCTGTGGTATGGATACTAGAGAGTCCCAATCTTCACAATTTAAGGGCTGAGATGACAACAGGATTCGATGAGAACACTTACACTGAATAATTTCAATCCTCTCAGTAACAAAAGTGAATTAGCATCATCTGCCGAAAAGTAAGGGTTGGGATTATGGAAGTTTGTGGGCTTCACAAGAGATCTGGACTAGTTCTGGGAGAAGTAAACTAGAGAGGCGATGAAAATTAATGGCAAGATTGCCTATGATTGTCAGGGTCAAAGAACCTCTACATAGTCTTATACAAACTTTTCAAATAAAGGTTTCCTCCACCTTTTTACTATCACTAGATTTATTTCTTTTTCAGAATACTTCTCAAGCGGGCTTCCCATTCTCCCCCTCCTTCCACATTGTGGGACCAGGAAGAGCAAGCAAAGAAAAGGCTTTTATTCTTCTGGCTTCGTTTTTGTTATTTATTCTTGGAATCAGCAAATATTTGTTGAGCAGCTACTAGTCTAGGCGTTCTAGGTTAGGTGCTGGGTATGCAACTGCAAACAAACAGAGCTTGCCTCCTGAACTTATTTCATAATCATTTTAGCTACTTGGATAAAAATATCTCCTTTGAAGCTTATGCTGTATATAAAAACACCATCCCTCCTCTTTCTTGTTGCTGTTATTTACCAAATAGCCAATTTATTGAAGGTTTTGATGCCTGTCTTTTGAGTCTGGGTTATGAGTGTGAGAAGAGCTCAGCATTCTTTGAGCTGTCACTCTACTTTTCAGATGGAGCCCTTTTTCAGGTCATGCTCTAAATCTCTCTCTCTCTCTCTTTTTTCTTTCTTTTTTTTTTTTTGTAAGCCATTTCATATCATTGAAAGGATTGATCAGGTGTCACAGTCTTGCTCTGGGACATCTTAACCCATTCAGCAAATTTAACAATTAATATGATGGCCATACCCTTGATATGATCCTTGCCTCAAGTTTAACCAACATTAGTTGCTGAATTGTATATTTTACCATTCTGGATAAAAGCCATTGCTTTCTCTAACCCTGTAAGTCCCCAGATTCCTGGACTTTTAATTCTGTTTGCACATTGGGCAACTCTTTTCTGAGCTCATCTCTTTCTTGTAATCCCTTGCTATGTTAGTTTGCTAGGGCTGATGTAACAAAGTACCACAAACTGGGTGACTTAAACAACAAAAATTTACTGTCTCACAGTTCTGGAGGCTTCTCCTGCTCATCATTTTGGTAAAAATATTTTGTGTTTTCTGAAGCAAATACTAGATGTTCCTATGTAAACATTGGCTAGAAAATGTATTGGGAGATTCACACATCTATGAGGTTTGCATATTAAAACCCAATAGGTGTTTTGTCAGGAACATATTAACTAGGGAGACATTCTGTGGAGTTACTTGAGTAGAGCCGTCTCATTGTTGCTGATGGCTATATATAGTGATCTATTTGTATTTTGTTCAAAATTTTACTTCTGTTTAGCCATTATCCTCTTGATGTTCATTTAGCTTGCTTCCAATCATTTTTTTTATTATAAACAATTCTGCAATTAATATTTTGCATATGTATAATTTCATGAATGAATGGGGCTACCTGTAGCATAAATGTCTCTAAGTAACATTCCTAGGTAAAATATTATATGCATCTCTAATCCTTATAAATGTTGCTAGTTGATCTTTATAAGATTGTACCAATTAACTTGCCTACTAACATTTTAAGAGAGTGGTTGTTTCCCGTACCTGCATGATGATAGTATTAGCAATCTTTTTTTTTTCTTTGCCAATCTAAAAAGTTAAAAATTGCTTCTTATTACAGCTCAAATTTGTAATTTTTAAAAAAGTTATGAGTGAGGTTTAAACTATTTTCATTTTATTCAATCTGGGAATTTTTGTCTTTACCTGGGATGTTTAGACGACTAATATCGAATGTAATATTGAAATGATTGGATTTGTTTTTTTTAAAATATATATATATTTGTATTGAAGTATAGTCAGTTTACAATGTTGTATTAATTTCCAGTGTATAGCCCAGTGCTTCAGTCATACATGAACATGCATATATTCATCTTCATATTCCTTTTCACCGTAAGTTACTACAAGATATTGAACATAGTTCCCTGTGCTATACATTATGAACTTGTTATTTATCTGTTTTATATATAGTAGTTAGTATCTGCAAATCTAGAACTCCCAGTTTATCCCTTCCCACCCCCTTCCCCTCTGGTAACCGTAAGTTTATTTTCTATGTCTGTGAGTCTGCAAATAAGTTCATTTGGCTTTTTTTTTTAGATTCCACATATGAGTGATATCTGAAATTACTGCATTTGAATCTACCATCCTGCTTTTTGTGTTCTACATGCTCCATCTATTCTCTTTGTTCTTTTTTTTTTTCTCATTCCTACCTTCTTTTGGATTGAGTATTTTTGGAATTTCATTATAGGCTTATTACCAAAATCACTTTGATTTATTTCCTTAGTGGTTGCTCCAGGTTTAACCATGCATCTTTAACTCATAACACTCTACTTTCAAATAATGTTATACCACTTCACATATAATGTAAGAAACAACCGTATACTTCCATTCACCTGCACTCTTTTATGTTACTGTTATCAACACTTTACTTCCACATGTTACAAATTCTACTATACTTTATTATAATTTTTGCCTTAAACAGTTATCTTTTAAAGAAATTTTTTAAATGAGATGACGTTTTACATTTATCCATATCTTTCACGTTTATGAACTCTTCATTTTTTTTGTGTAGCTCCAACTTTCCATCTAGTATTATGTTTCTTCTCTCTGAAAAGGTTTAATACATCTTTTAATACTGATATTCTGGTGATAAATTCTCTCAACATTTATATGTCTTTAATTATAAGATGTTTATTTCGTCTTTATTTTGAAGGATATTTTTACTGAATGTAGAGTTCTGTGTTGGCAGGTTTATTTTCTTTTAGTAGTCTAAAGATGTTTCATTATCTTCTAGTTTGTATAGTTTATGATAATAAATCTTCAGTTATTTTTATTTTTGTTCCTTTGTTCATCATGTTTTTCTTCCTGTAGCTTTTAAGATCTTTTCTTCATCGTTTTTTTTTTGCAATTTACCAGCTTGCTCCTGTCTTTGAAATTGTCTCTAGACCTCATACAGTTTCTTTTCTCACTATGCATGTGTTTTGCTTTGAATACTTAAATGCAATTACAATAACTATTTTAACATTCTTGTTTGCTAGTTCCATCATCTCTGTCATTTCTGAATGTGTGTTTTTTTAAACAATTTTTCTTTTGTTTATGGGTCACATTTTTCCTGTTCCTTGGCATGCCCTATAATTTTCTATTAAATAACTTATCATTGTCTGGTTTACTTTGTTGAGTGTCTTTATTTTATTGTCTTCTTTGAGGATTGTTAGGCTATGTTTCAACAGATGGTTAATTTAACTTGAAGATACATTTGATATCTTTGAGGCCCTTTTGAAATCTGGTATAGTGCATCTAGAATAGTTATTCTGGATCAATGGTATTTCTATTGTTTCTTTTCCTCTTGGTTTTAGCTATTTGTTTCTGTTTCCTGCTATATTTTGTAATTTTTGGTTGAATGATAAGAATTCCACATGAAAAATTTTAGAAATAATTTGCAGGTCTGAATACTGTCCCTTCCTCCAGAGAAGTTTTGCAGTTGCTTCTGACAGGCAGTTTGCTTCAATCCACTCTAGGATTGAGCTGGTTCAAAGATGGATTATATTGTATAGGAAGGCTAATCCACTTCCAAGTTGGCCTTAAGATGTAATCTTTCAGAGGACCTAACTAAATATCTGGCATGTTTACTGGAGTTCCTTCTCTTTGATGGGGTTTGAGTTTCAGTTTTTTCTCTCTAGCATTGGTAAACTGCCTAAAGTTTTGCTCTTCTTCTTAGGACGTGCTATGGGTTACGTTGCATCCTTCGTAAATTCATTTGTTGAGATCCTAACCTCCAGTACCTCAGAATGTGACTATATTTGGAGATAAGGCCTTTACAGAGGTAGTTAAGTTAAAATGAGATCATTAAGTTTAGTCCTGATCCAATATGATAGGTGTCCTTATAAGAAGGTGAGATTAGGATATAGCCATGCAAAGAGGGAAGACCATGTGAAGGCACAGGCAGAAAATGGCCATCTACAAGACAAAGAGGCCTCAGAAGAAACCAATTCTGCCAATACTTTGATCATGGACTTCCAAACTCCAGCATTATGAGAAAATAAATTTCTGTTGTTGCAGACACTCAGTCTGAGGTACTTTGTTATGGAAGCCCTACAGGATTCTGGTTGGAGCTTTCTGCTTGGCTTCTTATTGTCTCAGCTCCATGTTATTTATAAATGAGCAGACTCCTAGAGGTTAATTACTTTGCTGAATGTTGGATTCATCTTAACACATTTCCATTCCTTCTGAAGATCTTGGCTTCTCAAGTCTTGGTTGTTTGGTTGAATTCCCTATTTTTGTTTTTGTTTTTTCTTTCAGTCCTATGAGGCTACAGAAAGTTCTGTTCCTCTTCTAGCCTCATAGCTACCCCTTTCTGCTCAATTCTCAGATGCTAGGCTCTATCAGCAAATGCATTCAGAGGAAGAGTGGAGCAGAATCTTGGGCTTATCTCAATATACTTCTTGGCTCTTGGAGAGCTTCACCTCTCAAGTCCTGGCTGCCTTTATAGTTTCTCATGTTGTCAAATAAATAATGTGTTTATTTTATCCAACTTTTCTAGGTTCTTTCTTTTTCTTTAAGTAAGAAGTTTTGGTTTGATATAAGAATGTCTATCAAAGCTGTAAGTGGAATACTTTGTATATTAATTTTGAACCTAGACATTTTATTAAATTCTTTTATTGTCTGTGATAACTTTCTGATTGGTTCTTGTTTGTGTCACTCTAAAATTCATCTGTTGAAACCTACTGTGATGGTATTCGAAGGTGGGGATTTGGGGAGTTGATTATGGCATGAGGGTGGAGCTCTCATGAAAGGGATTACTGCTGTAATGAGAGTCCCCAGGGAGCTCCCTCACCTGTTCTGTCATACAGAGTCACTATGAAGCAGGAAGTAGGCCCTTACCAGACACCCAATCTGTCAGCACCTGGATCTTGGACCTGCCAGCCTTCAGAACTGTGAGAAATAAATTTCCATTCTTTATAAGCCACACAGTATATAGTATTCTGTTCTGGCTGCCCAAACTAAGACAGTAAGTATCATATCTCAGTCTTTCAGCATTGAATATTATTGTGAAGTATGATTCCAATCTAATTTTGTTTTATTAGGTATGGGAATGAATGTGATACTGCAACAAAGTACAAGATAACAATGATGTAAATAGGGTTGAACTTTATATCTCTGTCATCGACCAATCTGGCTAGTCTAAGTTATCAGAGCAACTGCTGCTCCAGTCATCCAGCAAACAATGTTGTCCTGTTGCTCCACCATCCCTGGGGGCATTATTCTTACCCTCAAGAATAAAGGTGGGACATTGGCACATCTACATACTAGTTTACAAAAGAGGAAAAGTGACAAATTCAGAGAAAGCAGCTTTTCTTTACATTTCAGATGACTTTTCACACTTCACTTGAGTGCATATCCAGTTGTCTAGAACATACTCATAAGGCCACCCTAACTAACTGCAAAGAAAGTTAGGAGATGCAGTGTCTAGCTGGGTGGTTATACAGTTACAAATGAGAGGAAATTTAGAGGAAACAAATAGGAATGTAGGTTACTTAATCATTTTGCCTGCATGCCCAAAGTTTTTTGTTCTGTTTTTTATCTTTGAAGTCCAGTGCTATCACTGGGATATGTTTTAGTGTAGGCCATATTGCATGAGGGTTTTTTTAGGGTGGGGGCACAGATTATGAATTGCTAGTTCAAGTTATAAATGTAAGTCTTAAGTTTTTCAAAATTACGTCCTTAAGTTGTTTTTTTCTTTTCATTTTGTGTTGATTTTGTTTTTGTCTGTAATTCATATCTATCACTTTGCTTGCTTTTCCCAATCCTCTTCTATCATTTAGTGTGATTTCAGTGATGGCTCTTTGTGCTGCTTAATGTAGCCTTGATTTCTTGGATGGATTTTTTTTTTCTTCTATTTATTTCTTAACTCTGCCAGTTTGTGTTTCATCTCCTCCAGTTCTCTGCTTTGAGCTCTTTGATTCATTAGGTGCCTTATATTTATGACCATATATGTGGTTATGATTTTTATCTGAGCAGTGGCCATATTTTTCTGATGTGTGTTCATCACCTGTCACTTGCTTTTCCCATATTTTTCTTCCTTGTCCTTAAAAAACTTTGCATAGATACTTGGCTGGTTCCCTTTGCTTATTACTTTTATGAATGAGGTGAATTCTTCCAGTTATTTTTCAGAGGTTCCTTCAGGGAAGAGACTGGAGCAGTGCTCCAGGCAAGCAGTAACTTTCTTTGGTTCACAGCAAAGTTCTTCATGGTTCAGCGGTGTATGTGCATGCGTGTGTGTGTGTGTTTGTGTGTGTGTGTGTGAACTGTTTTAACCTTCATTTTTATCCAGTGCAAAGAAATCAGGAGTTTCTGGACTGCTCATAATTCAAGATCTATTTCCTTTACCCTTCCTCAATGACACATTGCTTCTCTCAAAAATGTGTGTTTCCTTGTTCATTCCCACCTCCTCTGCCTATTCTATGGGGTTTGGGGAAGCCTACTCTAAAGACCCAGGCATCCTGATCCCTTTGTTCCAGACAAGACTTGTGGTTTTGCCCCTCATGTTGTGCCACATGCTTTGATAATTGTGCTCTGCCTGATTTGTTTGAGGTCTTCCCTACAGATGTCTCTCTAGGCATTTCCCTGCATCTCTGTGACTTTTCCTACCTTTGGTAGCTCTTTATCAAACATTATAGTTCAAAGTTACAGGTCTCCTAGCTTTACCAAAGGTTATTCCTCTCTCTCTCTTTTTCATTGTTTCATTGATCTGATTGCTTAGAAAAAACTGAGTAGAGCCATTTTTTGGTCTGGCATTTTATAATCAGGTACTGTGAATATCCATTTAGAGGAATCCATTATTGTTTTGTTAGGATTAGCTCCTTTAAGTGGTATATTTACAGAATTTTAAAAATTCCAATCTGTTTTTCAAAAAAAGTCATACAAATCTATACTTTTGCACCAATGTAGTCTATTTTCCTATACCCTTACTAATACAAATACAGAACTTTTCCTATTTGATATTGTAACATGGTATACCCCTTAAGGTGCACTTTTAATTATTAGGTGGCAAATGATTATATCTTTCGAAATTTTTCTATTATTGTTCTGTTAGTGATTTTTGTTTTCTTTTGGTGCCTTTGTCAATTTGTCAACTTTCTATAGATTGATGTGGGCTTTTTTCTTAAAGGTATATTTTTTCTCAGTCATTTGCATGTTTTAGTTTTATTGTCAATGTACTATTTTACGAAATAAAAACACATTTTCATGGCAAGTTTAATATTTTCTCATATACCTCGGGTATCATTTTCTTTACCACATCCAAGATTATATATATATTCACATATATATTTCTTCAGTGATATAGATCATTTTTTTCTATTTAAATCTCTTATAAGTCTGGAATTTGTTTTGAATAGAGTATGAAGTATTAATCTAGCTTATTTCTCCCACAATTATTAGTCAAGTACTCCATCACCACTTACAAATTAATTTTTCTCACTGATTTAAAATGCCACTATTAACAAATTTATCTTATGCTTATGAAGATACAGTTCTAAACTACAAATTTTCTTCTACTGTTTCTTGTTTTTATGGAAGTACCATGATTATTTTAATTATTATTTTATATACTAACAAATTTTATTTTCTAGCAGGAAAAAGTCCTATTACTATAATTTTCAACATTTCCTACTTGGTTTCATACATTATTCTTCCAGAAGAACTTGAGAATCATTTGTTTCATTTCCAAAAATAAATCCTCGAACCTACTGGGATTGCACTGAGTTTATTTATTTATTTGGGAAGAATTGACATCTTGATAATATTAAGTCTTCTTAGTCAGTAACATGATACAGTTCTCCATTTAGACAAGTTTTCTTTTATGTTCTTCAATAACAATATTGTGGTTTTCTTCACAGAGATTCTGCACATTTCTCATTAGTTTAACTCTTAGGTGATATATGTTTTGCTATTAGGAATGCAGTTTATTTTCTAATTTATTATTGCTGGAATGTAGGAAAATATTGAGGTTTATTTATTTTGTAATTACTGCTCTACTACTATCTAATAAATCCTAGTTGCTTTTCAAATTATTTTTTTGAGTTTTATACCTAGAAAATGATGCTATCTACAAATAATACTAGTTTTTCTTCCTCTTTTCTGATATGTGTACATTTTGATTGGCTTTCTTACCTAACTGCACTGGTAAACTTCCAGAACAATGGTTAATTAATAATAGAGCTAGCAGGCATATTTTACTTCTTCTTGATTATAGTAAAAATGCTTCTGTTTTACTGTTAAAGTGGCTTTTTTAATAGAGAACATGTAGTTGGTCTATTAAAAATATTTTTATTTTTCCGTTTAACAATCACTGTCTTTTTAATTGGCATGTGGATCATTTTCCATTAATGTAACTGTTGATGGTTGCGTTTAAGTCTCCTTTATATTATTTGTTTGTTTTATATTTTTTGCTTGCTCCCTCAGATTTTATTCCTTTTTCCTTTTCCTACCTTTTTTTTTTTTTTTTGGTAATCTATTTTAATTGTTGGCTTGCTATATTTCTCTGTATTTCTTTAGTGCTTGCTTTAGAGAATATGATATACATAACTAAGTTAATATATTTCCAATTCAAGCAAAATGCAAAAGAAAAATTTGGAGTCACAGAGTGTTTTGGGCAAAAGAGTAATTTTAATTGTATTTTAACAAGATAATTTTGTTCCTCTGTTGAGAATAGACTTTAGGAGTATAAAGGCTAAAATATGGAGACTATGCAAATATAGGAAAAAAAGGAAAAAATTTAAAGAGTTTCTCTCTATCATGATTTTGTTGAGAGTTTTTATCAAGAAAAATATTAATTTTGTCAAATACTTTTCTACTTGTATGGAGGAAATTATTGAGGTAATTATTTTATTCTGGTAATGTAATGAATTTTATTGATTTATTTTTTAATGCTAAACCAACCTTACATTCCTGTGATAAACCCCACTTAGTCATGAGGTATCATCCTTCTTATGACCTTGTTAAGTTAACATTTGTTAAGTGGAGCACAAGAGTGCTGGATGGTGAGATGCAGTTCTACAAAAGGCCACAAGAGAAATTCGAATAGAGAGGTTTACTGCTTATAGGTCCTGGAGGAGGTACAAGGCATGCAAGGAGGGACCACATGAGGAGGTCAAGGCAGGTTGCAGGCAGAGAATGAGGCAGGACTTAGGGCATATGCCTTTATTAGGGTGCATTGGTGGAGTGCTTTGGGATTCCCAAGCCACGATCACAGTGGTCAATTCAAACCAAAAAGAGTGGGGTTTTGATAAGCTCCACAAGCGTCTTATCTAAGGGGAACACAGGGGAAGGCCCTGGAGGCAGAGGAAACTGTTATCACAGGGGCTGCTGGGGAAATCATATGAGGAACTTAAACTTTCTTGTGGCTCTGTTTTCCAGGGCATGCCCTTACATGAAGGGACTAGTGTCAGTCTAAGGCCCCTGTAGGCAGGTTGGCCAAACAAAATGGATGCCAAGGCAGCAATACCATAAAGTAGCTTAGCTAAATGCTCAACAATCATTTATATATATATGTTAAGATTTGATATACTAATATTTTTGTAAAGGAGTTTTGAGACTATGTTCGTGAAGGATATGGGTCTGTAATTTTCTTGTTTTGCGAGATTTGTCTAGTTTTGGTATTAGGGTTATGCTGGTCTCACCAATGAACTGAGTATTCCTTCCGTTCTATGCTGTGAAACATCTTATGTTAGATTGCTATTATTCTTCCTGAAAGATTTCGTAGAATTTACCAAATGAATTCATACAGACCTGCATTTTATTTTTTTGTGAAGGGCTTTAACTATAAATTCAGTATCTTTTAGAGGTAAATGGGTATTCTGGGTTTCTCCCCTATTTTCTTATGCCAGTTCTGGTAAAATATTTTTCAAGGAATTTGCCCATTTTCCCTAAGTTGCTGAATTAATTGGCATTTCTTTGTTAATAATATTCTCTTATTCTCTTTAAATACTTGTATGTGATGTGCCTACTTTCATTCCAGGTACCCTTTCTCCAACCTTCACCCCAACCTCTTTTTCCCTCTTCTTTTTTGATCAATCTTGGCAAATATTATCAAGGTTTTTTTTTTTTTTTAACTTTTCAAAGAACTGGCTTCTGCTTTTATTGACTTTTGTCTATTGTTTGACTGTTTTCTATTTCATTGATTTCTGCCATTTATTACTTCTGCCATGTTCTATTTGTAGTGGCAGTCACAAATGCTGTCTACGCTTTCAAAAAGAGAGGCAATAGGCTCCACCTCTTGATGGGTATGTGATGAGGTTCTGCAAGAACATATGAGGCTGTAAATATTGCTGAGGCCATTTTTGGAAAATAAAATTTGTCACAGTGTTGTTCAAATCTTTTTCTAATATCACCAGCTTTTCTTTCAATTTATAAATGAGAAGAGTGTTAATATCAAACTATGAATACGGATTTATATATTTCTTCCTTTTGTTCTGCTAGTTATTACTTCATTTCTTTTGAAACTTGGCTATTGGTTGCATACACATTTTAAATTATGTCTTCCTTGTGAGCTGTTCTATGTATTTTATAAACTCTGCAGAACACTAACATACCTTTGCTTTAAGTAGTCAATATTTTAGAGAAATTAGAAAGTCATTTATATTCATATTTTTTTGGCACTCTTCATTCCTTGCAGATCTAAATTTCTGTCTGATATTTTCCTCAAACCTGAGGTGCAGATCACTTATATATGAATTCTCTCAGATTTTATCTGATTATATCTTTATTTTGCCTCCAATTTCTAGCATATTTTTTCTGGATATAGATTTCTAGGTTGATGATGTTTTCCTTTCAATGCTTTAAAGGTATGATTTCACTGTCACCTGGCTTGCACTATTTCTAATGAGAAGTGAACAATCATTGCTGTTCACCTGTGTGTAACGTATCTTTTTATCTGCCCCTTTTAGTATTTTCTCTTACTTTTTAGTTTTCAACAATCTGACTGTGTTGTGTCTAGGTGTGGTTTTTCTTAGGTTTATCTGACTAGAGTTGTTGCACTTTTTCAAAAAAATTGTGACCTTTATTTCTTTAATTTTTTTCCTCCAATATCTTTTCCCTCTCTTTCTAGAATTCCAGTTACATATTTGTTAGATAACTTGATATTGTTCCCCAGGTCACTGAGACAATATTCATTTTTTTCAGTCTTATTTTCTTTTTTCTGTGTGCTCGGCTTAGATAGTTTCTTTTGTCGAGTCTCCAAAACTAATCTTTCCACCTGCAATGTATAGCCTGTGGTTAAGCCTTAGGCAGTGAATGTTTCATTTCAGACATTTGTTTTGAGTTCTAGAATTTCCATTTCTTTTTTCTCCCTACTTTTTATTTCTGTTTTTATATTCTGCATCTATGCACTGAACACAGCCACCTTTCCCTTAAATACTTGAACATACCTATAATACTATCTTCCCTTGTTATCCATGGGGGATTGGTTTCAGACCCACTGTGGATAGCAATATCCATGGAAGCCCAAGTGCTATAGTTGGCCCTCTGTATCTACAAATTTTGTATCCACAGATTCAACCAACTGCAGATTGTAAACATAGTACATGATGCACAGTTGGTTAAATCTGTGGATGCAGAACACATGGATATGAAGGGCCAACTATATTTATTTTAAAAGTTTGGATATAAGTAGACCTATAAGTTCACAAACCCCTGTTGTTCAGAGGTAAACTGTAGTTATTTAAAGTCAGTTAATTCCAACATTGGTGCAGTCTCTGGGTTTCTACTAATTTTTCTTCCTGGTTTTGGGTTTTAATAAGTTTCTCTTGCTTCTTCATCAGTTTAGTAATTTTTTATTGTATGCTAAACATTTATGCTGCTATGTTGTTGAAAATCTGATGAAAGTATATCCGAGATTATGTCTTCCATTGAACAGTGTTGAAATTTGTTTTGGCTGGCAGAAAATTTACTCAATCAGCTTGATCCTACTTGATTTTAAGTTTTCTTTGGGTCAGTCTAGAATAATCCTTACTCTAGTGACAGAATAAGTCTTCACCTAATATGTGTCCTTTCTAGGATCTCAACTAAATGCCTGGAGTATTCAGCCAAGTCTCTTCATTTGGTTTGTCAAAACATGAACATCTCTAAGTATTATGAGAGTTTTAGGATCTGTATTAATCTCAAGTCCCTGAAGTAGTTGTTTCTTATAACACTCCTTGGAGTCTTGCTCTGTGCATGCACAACTTAGTATGGGGATCTAAAGACTAAAGAGACTAAAGGGAATGTATTTGTAGCTTTATGGGACTATTATTCTATATAGCTCTCTCTTCTTTGGTACCTTTGCTCACAAATTTCACTTTGTTTTCTCTATCTGTCAAGATTTCTGCTCTCTATTTGTGATCCACTGTCTGTGCTGCTATTTGTGAAATTCTCCCAGGCAGAGAGCCAGAGAGATATAAAGTTCACCTCATGCATTTTTCTTCTCTCAAGAATAACACCTATACTTTTTTGTTGTGTACCTAAAGCAGTTACTTCATTTATTTTTGTTCAATTTTTAATTGAGGTATAATTTACATAATAGTTTCAGGTGTTGTATATGTTGCAAAATTATTTTTATTCAACTTTTGAGTTGTTTATTGTGGGAGGATAAATGTGACACCAATTACTTCATCATAGCAAGAACTATATGTCTACACATGTCAAATGTGAGATGTCTATAAGTAACCAGATAGCAAATTCTGGTAGGCTGTTGAACCCAAGAATTTGAGTTCAAAGATGAGGTCCATGCTGGAGACATAAATTTGGCATTCATTAGCATATGTAATGTATATTAAGTTTTGAAGTGGATGAGACCTCCTAAAGAATTGGTATAGATTAAGAGGAAACACAAGAACTGAGCCTTTGGGCCACTTTAACGTATCAGCAAGATGAGGAAGAATCAATAAATTCAGAAACTTCAAGTGGATAGGAGCAAAAGTAGTGGCATGTGATGACCCAGAAGCCAAGCAAAGTATATGTTTCAAGGAAGAGCTGATGATCATCTGTGTGAACTTGTGCTGATTAGTTGAGTAAGAGAAGACTGTGAACTGATCAGAGGATTTGTCAAACACTGGGGTCATAATGACCTTGATACCAGCTATTCTAGTGGAGTAGTGGAGATGAAAACCTAACTGGAGTGAATTCAAATCAGAATTGGGGGAGGGAGAATTGGATGCATAGAGTATGGAAACCTTATAAAATTAAGAATATAAAGATTATATGGAAAGGAATATAAATATAAATAATAAGAAATATAATACAGTAATTATTTGTTTTGGTTGCTTAATAAAACTTTTCTTGGAAACCACTGGACCTGAGCTGATAGAGCTGGAATTCCAGGCATGTCCTAGTAAATGTTCAGTTAACTGGCTCTCTGAAAAGAAAAAGCCCTGATTTGTAGACTTTGCCAATTTCTGTGATGGAAATACTCCCATGATAGAATATTTCAAACTACTAATTTGATGTTACTGAACATAGAGTCAGGAAGAGATATACATCATCTACTCTCAAGAGGTCAGCCTATGACTGGATATCCAGTCATCCTTTCTGATTTATTGTATGATTATTGGTTTAAGATTTTTATTTTACTTATTCTTGGGTTAGTGTTAATAATTTATTTTTTTGAAAAGTTATCCATTTTATTTAACTTATCTTAGGTTGTTACTGACACAGAGAAGATATGATGAAGGCTGTGAACTATTTAAGAATCACAAATATATAAAGTTTTGTTTATACCTTTCATTTGTGTGAAAATATAGTAATTATAACATAGTATAATATAAAAGAAATTCTTGCTGAAAGCAGAAATATGGTGGTCCACTTTCATCACTCTTTTGTCAAAAATAAAATTCGTAATATATAAGAAATATGGATATGGAATTGTCTTTTAATGTATTTATCCAAGATGTACATACAAGATGGAATAGGACCCTTTACGTTATAAAGGCTGCTTGAGAAGAAGAAAGACTAAATTGAAAGCATTGCAAAAGACTGTCTTTGGCCTCCTTCTTAGGAGACTTCTTCAAGTTTATCTTTGGACCTTCCTACTGAATTTTTCATTTGTCCTAACATATTTTTAGTATCTAAGATTTTTTTTTCCTATCACCTGTTTTGTTTATCACTATAACATCTTACCTCATGGAAGATATTAATTCTATTTTTGAGGTTTTCTTTTTCTTCCAGTATTGAGCCTTTTCCTCCAAGTTTCTCCATCTGCCTTTTGGTTTGCTTTTGTTTTTCTCTTTAGTGTTACAGTCTTTCCTCAAATATCTATTGATCTTAGTAGTCCTGTAATATTTAAGAGCTTAGAGGCTCTGTATCTGTGTGTTTGTGTATAGGTTTCAAATGATGTGCTTCAAGGTTGGGTGTTAGAAAAAGACTATTTCTTTGGGAGAATCATATATATGTATATATTAAAATATATGTATATTTCCCCCTAGTGGGTCAATTTATCTGAAGTTCTGAAATTCACTGCCTGACAGTTGTAAAATCTTGGCTACGAGTATTCTGACAACCAAGTTAAGAATGGGGGCTCCTATATATCACTATTCAGAATTTTCTTTCCATTATCTTTCCATTTTTCTCTTTTAGTAGCACACCTTACCCCAATTCTCAATGAACCTGGTGTTCCTAAGTCCAGAACCGATTTCAGTATGTAAGAGAAGAAAACTTTCAAACTTCTGCCAAGGTTGGAGAAGAACAGTCACTCAGCTGGTGGAGTGAGCTGGTGGTACAGGAATCTCACTGCTTCTTATTCAGACTTTCAGTCACTACACTCATATTTAGCTCCACCTACACACTCACTTTCTGGGATGCCTGAGGAGTCCAGTTACTGAGGCTCTCTTGGACCCTGCAGCCCAAATCAGTTTAGTTCTAGGCTTCCTTCAGGGCCAGTTTGGTTTCAGCTTTTTCTGGTCTGCTGGTCAGTTCTACTTACTCATCTGCTTTCTTGTTTCTAAATTTGTGTTGCTTTCATCTCCGTTGCTATTCTCTGTATCAGTGAGTTTTTAATCTTAAACTCCTTTAATGCCATTTTAATGAGGTTTCAGGAGAAGCGAGTTAAGAGTAACATTAAATTCTATCTTTTCTATTTAACTATAATTTTACTACTTTACGTTTTATTCTTGCATGGGACAACCTTTCTTTCCCTCTCTCTCTGATTTCATAGGCCTTTCAACCTTAAACATGTTCTTTTATTAGCACAGAAAATGTTTCTCCTATTATATCATTTATTGTAGTGTATGTTCTGTTTTTTCAAGCCACTTTCTTTAGGATGGGATTACTTTCTCTGTGAACCAAATGACCTTCCCCAGCAGAGCCAATCTCTACATTCTCTGTATTTTCGTTGCACTGTAAATAATCCTGTGCTGTTGTATTCATCACAGTGCTTTGCCAAATAAGTTTTGTTTCGTATTTCTCCTTTGATGGTAAATCTCTTGAGGCACAATTTATGCAGTCAATATATGTAATAGAGTGAACAAGTGAAAAAATATGGTTTAGAGAGGTTACTGATTAGGTAAAGAAGCACAGAGAAGAAATGAAGAAAGAAATTTGTGAAAATGGGAACATTAGTCTTAGCAAGTTGAAGACTTTCTGAGTCAGAATCTAAGGTAAGGCAGGAAGGGGCATGAAAAGTAGAGTTCAGGAGCATTTATCAGAGGCTAATGAGGGAAAGTCTTTTATTGAGTAAAAAGAACATGTGTATTGCATTGTGAGGAAAAAGCAGTAAATGATATTAGGTGGGAAAATAATCCTGTAAACAGAAGAATACCTATGAATTCTTCTTTGAATCTTTCCATTCTAAATTGAGCCTCAAAATTCTTCCTGCTTTTTACTAGCTCTTTTAAGAACCATGGTTTAGCATGAGACCTGGTGATTTGGACAGCATTGAATGGAGCTATCTGGTTTGAGCATAACTGATGATGGATGGACAGGGATTTTATGTATTTATGTATTGATAAAATAATTTGATGTTTGTGCTTCTATATCATATATTGGGTTGTGGTTTGAGAAATGGTTTAAATGAGATATTCTCTAAAATTCCAACCTTGGTTCATAGGTTGCAGTGATAATTAAAAAAGAAAACACATTAAAGATTTAAAAGCTTAGTGCTTATACCTGAAGTATAGGAGAGGATAGTTATGTATAAAATTTCAATTAAAAAAAATTTCTGGCCTAACTCATATGAATTGACTCTATTGATTGACCCAAATTTCCTTGAGAAAAATGCATTTTACCTTGATCTGTTAGTCAGCATCTCTTGACCTTTTTAGTGCCAAAGGGCCCCTTTGGTCATCTAGTGAAGCTTAAATGAATAAAACAAGATACACTGAATTACAAAGAGAATATAATATTTATATAGTTATCAAAATATTAAATTCATGACATAGACATATATGTACTTTATTAACACATTAAATTACGAAAGACTGCATTTAAATTATAGCTAAATTAAAGTTAATTTTATTTATTAAAGACAGTATTAGTATAAAGGCTTTTGTTGCTTAGCTTAAATTAGAACATTAAACTCTGGCATAGTATCTGACTCACCTCTTTCAATGATTGGCCACTAATTATAGATACTGGAAAGCAACATGAATCTGGGTCCCCCATGTGATAACATGTGAATTTAGTGTGAAAACATGTGGAGAATATGGTGGCCAAATGACTATGAACTGCAGAGTTACTCAATAGTCAGTTATCCATGCATTATGCTGAGCATCTGTGAGCAGAAAGACAGTAATCACATGCAATTTTAGCCACAAGTTAGCTACTATCATGGTTCTGAGTAGTGATAAGTGTAAATGATAATTTTAGATATCTGTAGTAACTATAATGTGAAATAAAAATATTTGTGATTGCTATTGGTAACAAAGTTACAGACGCCGCTGAATTGCTATGAATTGTTGCCTGTATTTATACTTAAAAGAAATGTCAAATTAGAGTCTAGTGAAAAAGGAAAGATACAACTTTTTTCTCTAACCTATGATCATGAACCTCTTAGATTCTGCCCTTGGACCCCAGGTTAAGCCTGTTTGCCTTAGATTCTTTATTATGGTCTCACTCACAATGCTCTACCATGGATTTTTAGACAGTAACATTGGAACTGAGCTCAGTTCCTTCTCTGCTATATTGTTTTAGTTTAATTGGTATTGAATCTTGAAGAAGGTGTTTTTGGCAAAGATCTTTGATTCTAGATGGTGAAATCTGAGAAGAGTGAACTAGGCCAGACACCATGGAGTCTGGTTGTTTTCAGATCTAAAAAGTGACTGGCTGTAAGAATAAACTTGCCCTGCTTTTCCTCAGGACTTGAGAAAGGTTGAGCCCATTTTTGTTTCCATGTTGAAACTTTTTCATTGTCAACCACAAGGAAAGAGCTGAATCAGAGACACGTGGTGTGATGTCTGGCCCCCAGAGGTATAGTTAGCCCGACAGAGCTATCTTGCAAAGCATACTATGAATTTATGGTTTTAATCAAAGAAACTAGTCTGGATTTGTTTAGTTTCTTTTTTCGTGTTAATGGAGATAGTGTGTAGGGAAAAAAGAAACTTTATTTCTGCTGTAGGCTTGATCCAGTCAGAAAGCTGTAGTGAACCCTAATCCTGTAATCTATGTTGAGTTTTCTAAACATATACATTTCAGATATGTATATTTGAGTTATATATAGTAACAATCATTTTAATGGAAAGTAGCGATACAACATTTGATCTAGTGTTTTTTTCCAAATATTATGGCTTTGAGGCCATCCTTATAATTTAAAATTGAACACATTGTTCAAAAGTTGAACACATTGTACCTAATTCTCTATGTGCAATGTTTTTTGAGGTTTGGAAAAACAATGAAGACTTTCATTTCGTGTGGGCTCCTCAAATGAGAACAAGGAATAGGGAGTTAGAGTTTGTAAGCTCCACTTTGGGTTCCACTTTTGTTATGCAGAAAGTCCCCATGATCAGTACAAAATGAGTACTAGAAAAATCATACTTTTAAGAGGAGACCATTTTAAATAGTGACAAGTTTTTAAAGACAAATAGTGAAAAAAGATTTAATTAGGGCATAAGCTTGAAAAAGAAAATCATTGAAACTAATTAATTTTATTTCACATTACAAAATTTAGGTTATAACTTTGCATTGATTTAAAACAAGGAATGGAGCATGTGTTGGTATTTTGGCATGTATTTTCTGACAAATGGTACATTGGTAGGATATGACATACTCATCTTCATGTTTTTGATTTTTCTTAGTGTGATTCTATAGAGTTATTTTTTGCAGACATTTTCAAGGGCTTTACCACTTTTCCCTACAGGCTTGTTTCGTATTTTATAATCAAATTATTCCCTTTGCAGTGCCTATCTTGCCCTTTTCATTTTGTAAGACCTAAATTTCCCTTTTCAACCTATTTGCTTTGTGTTTCAAATGTTGAAGAGACTGAACTTTAATGAGGACAGATGTTTTCATAGTGTGTGGGAAGAAATGTTGAGTGAGTGGTAACTAATTTCATAGGTGTCTAATTCATTGGTGAAAAATTTCAGAGTATAACTGTTGCTCCCCTATATATCCTTCTAACTAGGGGGCAGGGAGAAACAATCTCCCAACTCCCCTTTAAAATATTAATGAAGACCATAGAAGAAATATCAAGTTATAGCAGCACTAAACCCCAGACATATTGACCAAAGATCTGGTCTATACCTAGAGGAATTTCCAGCAATCAAACCGTGGAAGGAGCCCTGAGGAGGAATGTGGGGTTGAGCTGTTAAATAGTAGCATATTTCTACCCATTCCCACTACGTCATCTACCTTGGAGACAAGGAACTTTCACTGACCAGGGAGTAAAAGTAGGAGAGTGTCTTTTGCATTCTGTCTTCTGTATCTGTTTTCTAAAACCACCCAGGGCATTAACCTTTATCTCCTCTCTGATATCCCTGTTATCCATCAAATAGTACTTCTAAGTCCGTTTGGAGATGAAAATTTGCTATAATACACTATAGCAGGTGCAACGGACAACCAGTGGGATTTTCTAAGTAGAGATGTGCAGACTGTAATAATAATGATTATATATAATAGCACTGCTGTTATTACTAAGAACAATAGTGGCTAACATTTATTGAGCCCATTACTGTATATAGCAGGCACTCAGGAACCTGTCATATCCTTGCAACAATTCTATTTGGTATGCATTATTATTATTTCCATCTTACTAATAAGGAAGCTAATACACAGAGAGGTTAAGTAATTTGCCCACAGTCACAGAGTGAAAAGGTGGAAGGTCCGAATTTGAACATAGGTATCAGATTTCAGGGTCCACAGTGTAATCACTATGTTTTGCTACTTCCCTGCAGAGAGAAGGAACAGAAACTGGAATGGTTGTGAGAACAGAATAGTTTAAATATGAGGTGTTACAGGTTTAGATTTCATGGATTAATAAGAATACTATAGGGAATGGGACTTTGAAAGGCTATTGTCACTTAAAAAATGCATGGTATAAAGAGTATGTGCCTTGAAGCCAGACTTTTGTTCAAGTCCCCATCCTAAACACTTCAAATGTCTTCCATTGTTTTGGGCATGGGCTAATAGTCAATACTGAACTACTAACCTTTGCTCTTTTTTTTTTTTTAGAATCTCTACTACCAAGAGGAGAATTGCCCCTGGGATCCTTTCCACAGGTAAATGATGTAACATGGTAGATAAAAGCAGTATTCTGAAAGGCAAAACCTTAGGTACAGTTAGAAGATTCAGGGTATAATACTAATCTAAGTGTTAATAGGAGAAATTTGGTGTGGGAATACTATGTGCAATCTTTGTAACTTTCCTGTAAACCTAAATCTGTTCTAAAATAAACAATTTATATTGAAAAAAAAAAGATGATTCAGGGTATAAACAAGATATTGAGAAAGAATATGGCTTCTGCTTATTTTACCAGACAAGAAAAAGATTCCCCAGGGCTGAGAAGAGAGAGGTTATATGGCAGGGAATTGATTAAAGTAGAGCATCTAGAAAGGTCCCAGATAGAAGGCCACTGCTCCCTACTCTCCAGGCTGACAGTTGGAGAGGTGTCAGACCTTAGAGATGCTTGGAGATAGAGTGGCTGAGGTGACTTGGACATTGTACCCTTTGTATCCAAGAAGATAGAGGCATGCAAGGCTCACAGAGAGTCATATTCCTTGGTGTGGCATGAAAGCAGGAGGAAAAAGCATCCTGTTTTACTCTCAGCATGGCATGGAAAAAGCAGACAGAATGGTAGATCCTGAGGTGGCCATTTAGATAGGAATGAGGACAACTTCTTTCTTAAAAATTTTTATGAACGTGTAGCCAGTTTACAATGTTGTGTCACTTTCTGATGTACAACATAATGTTTCAGTCATACATATACATACATACATATATTCATTTTCATATTCTTTTTCATTATAAGTTACTATAAGATATTGAATATAGTTCCCTGTGCTATACAGAAGAAACTTGTTGTATACCTATTTTATATATAGTAGTTAATATCTGCAAACATAGAACTCCCAATTTATCCCTTCCCATCCCCTTTCCCCACTGGTAACCATAATTTTGTTTTCTATGTCTGTGAGTCTGTTTCTGCTTTGTAAATAAGTTCATTTATGTCTTTTTTTTTTTTTAAGATTCCACATATGAGTGATATCATACGGTATTTTTCTCTTTCTGGCTTACGTCACTTAGAATGACAACCTCCAGGTCCATCTATGTTTCTGCAAATGGCATTATTTTATTCTTTTTGTGGCTGAGTAGTATTCGATTGTATAAATATACCACAGCTTCTTTATCTAGGAGGACGACTTCTTCCTAAGCAGTGTGGACTGATGCTAAAGGGAATGAACGTCAATTGGGATAGTGTATGTCTCAGAGGATATCTGTGTAGAGAGGTGATTCCATCACTAGATTGTCTCTATTCCCTCCCCCACAACAAATATCTTGGTATTTTGTAAACATCCCAGAAAGAGAAGAGAAAGGTAGCTGTAATTCCAGATTTATAAAATTATACTGCTATCCTGGTGAATTTATGTATTCTTATTTACCCGGGTATATACTTTAAGATCCATGGTTACTATAATGCTAATCCCTAGAGTTTTTGGTTGTTGGCTACTCTTTATTTAATCCTTCTAGAAAATCATATTGTACCCAAATTGTCCAATTGATCAGGCATTTACATGTACTTACATATTCTTTCCCCGCCCCCCAATTTTAATTAATTTTTAAAGCAGGTAGTACGGGCACTGGGTAAAAAATTCAAAAGGCATCAGCTAATATACAATGAAAAATAAGTCTCCTTTCTACCCTTGCCGCTCAGTCTTACTATTGCTGTCAATTTTTTATGTTTCCTATGATATTGTGTGTTCATATTGTCATATGTATACATAATCTAAAAACAGACCCACAATTATATTTTACATATGGCTCTGTACTTGGCTTTGTCCATGTAACAAAATGTCTTGGATATTTTTCCACAGTTGTATTTGACATTCCATTCTAGAGAGGCACCATGATTTGTTTAAGCAATCTCTACTGATGGGAGTTAAGGTTGTTTCCAGATTTTTATTATGACCAGTACTACAATGAACTATTTGTACATACTTTTTTGCATTATTTGAATATATCTGAATAATAATTCTAGAAGTAGAATATAGGAATGACAATTATGTGGATTTAAAATTTTGACATTGCCCAGTGGCTCTAATAGGGATTATACCAGTGAAATCCCCTCAGTGTATGAGGGCCTGTTTCCTCGTAACATAAGTTTTCTTCTCATCTGATTAATGAAAATTAGTATCTCACTGTAGTTTTTCTTTTTATTAAAAAAATTAATTTGTATTTTCTTCTGTACTCCTTTTTCTGCTATCTGTTCATGATCTTTGCTTTCTCTTCTTATTGGTTTTTATGTGATCTTCATACATTTCATGAAATTAGCCCTTTGTAATTTGTATTGTGAATGTTTCCTTTCAGTTTGTTGTTTGTGCTTTGATTTTGCTCACTTTTTTAGACACTTAAGACTTTTTATTCATATATAGTTGAATTTACCAATCTTTTTTCTTTTATGGTTTTAGTCAGACCTTCCCTACTCAAGAGATTTTATTTTGAAACTCCGTGATTAACTTTAGTACTTTTTTCTGTTTTTATTTTTATGCTTAAATCTTTCCCAATGGGAAATTTATTGTTGTAAAGGAAAAAGCAGACTGTTAATTGCCATCTTATGATGTTCCATTTATAACTTTTATGTTAACTTAGGTTCCTGATGAATCATGTGCAATGGAATAAGATTCTGTTTTGTACCTTCAAAATAATCTGTTTGAATCAATTGTTTAATTTAATTGTAAAAATAATTTCTGCAAGAAAGAAAGTCTTCAGTATACTTTTTCATCCTCCAAAAACAGCCATCCAGTCTAAATGAGTTAATTTTAACTAGACTGGAGTTAGGAAAAGGTCAGAGGGAGTATTTAACTATTGTAAACTTAGTGAGCAAATGCAAACTATGACAAACATGGTTTACAGTTTTATGTGAACAAAGACAATTCTCTAGGGTCAACATTCTAAAAAATGCAGTTTCCTCTAACAAGAATTTATATTCTCAACATTTTACAAATCAACAGTCCTTGAAATTATTAAAACAAACCTTTGAATATTATAGGAAAACTGTCTTATTCTGTAAACTTAGGCAGAAATTCCACTTTAAGATAACATGATACAGAATAAGTATAGGTTTAATTTAAATTTTATGGTTACTGGTATATAAATATTCTCTAAACTCCTTCATTACCTAGCTAAAACAAAGGGTAATGGCTAGCCCAATGCTTTGCATTTTTAAAAGCACTTATATGAACAGCTCAAAGTTTCTCATTAAATAACATTGAAATACATTACTATCGTTACAACTATTATTATAATCAAGGCTCAGTCAAAGACCTTGGGCATAGAATAATGTGCTTTAACTGATAACAATCCACCTAAGCTATATGATGTTGTAAAAGATGGCATTTGAATTAAAATTTAGCAATTAATGAAAACTCTGTTGCAAGAATACTTCCTGTTGTCATTGCTTATTAATTTGTGATCATTCTAAACATCTTTTAAAATTTAATTTTTAATTACACAACAAAATATGAATACATTCACTTTTAGAAACAATAAATACAAAAGACAAAGCTAAAACTTGTTTTGCCTCTAAACTTTTACCTATTTTCTTCTCAATATCCCAACCTCAGACCCTTAAGAGTTTGATGTTTATGCATCTAGAGACTTATTTTCTTCTACACCCAACAATATAATTTTCAAGTCTACTGAGGTTGAAACTTTAAGATCTTGTTAGTTTCTGTCAACTGTTTCATAGTATTCCATTGTATTCCAAATGCATACACAATCATATTCCTCTATCAATACACATGTCATTTCCTTTCACTTTTTCATTATTATGAATAACATTGCAATTAGTACGCTTGTAAATGTCTCCTTATGCACCAATGACGACTTTCTCTTAGGAGAGAGTCCTCAAATTGGAATTTTAGGGTTATAGGGTATGAACATTTTGACTTTTAATAGATTCTGTCAAATTAGCCTCCAAAGTGGCTGTACTAATTCATGCTTCCATCAGCAGTGTGTGAGAATAACTGACTTCCCCACAATCTTTTCAACACTTGATTTTGTCAAACTTTTAACATTAACGCTAATTTGATGAATATAAACTAGTATCACAATAGCAAGAGCTCATTTGTGGTTACCATTTTTTAAAGATAGTTTTTTTCTATTCTATTTTTCCCCCCTCTACTTTGCTTAGCTGAAATCCCACCCTCCTCAAGTTCCCTGCATGTGGGTTTTTGTTAGGAAGGTGTGTTTACTTACTTCAGAGTTTCAGTTTAATGTGCTTATTTTCTATTTGGTTTCTAAGGTCACATAGGAGCTGAACTTTGACTTATATACTCCATGCCCCTTGATGTCATCTAAATTGCAGCTCCATTTTGTCTGAATCAGCATATGTCTTCAGCGAAAAAACAACTTTGTGGCTGTTTATGTTTCTAGGTATTTACTTTCTTCTAGCACTTGTCTTTGCATCTCATCCTCATTATCTTTTAAGCTCTTTGATACTCTTAAGAAAAAATTTTAGCAAACAGAGTTGGTATGAGATACCTAACCTGCCATTTCTAGAACTGGAAGTTTTAGGAAATCTTTAAAATTTACCTGAATATTTTTTTCTTGCAATTTAAAAAATATCACTGGGATATTTTGAGATGACAAATTTTTAAAATTAGTTTTTCCCAGTACACAGTAAGTCCTTTTGGTCTACTAATTTCAGGATTTTTTTTCCCTAGCTAAATAAAATTTTATTTTATTATTTCTTTATTTTCCATCTCTGTTCCATTTATTGCAGTTATTTCTGTAGAAACTGAGTCCTTCATATCTATCATTTTCATCTTTTGGATTCTTTTAGTTTATATTGTAGGAGGGTTCTCAAGCTTACCTTCCTTATAAGTGGTTTTTTTTTCCCCTGCAGTGTTGTTGCAATATTAATTTCTACTTCTAGTAATTTATAAGATATTTATATGACATTATTTACTTCATTATAGCTTTTCTTTATTTTTCCACTTCTCTTTTGTCTCAGTATTTAGTTGTTTTCAAGTTGTGTTTCTTTATATACTTATAGGATCCATGATTTTTGTAGTTTTATTGGATATTACTTCCTAGTATAAATCTTTTATGAAAATGATTTAATCTTTATTATTAATCACTCATATCTTTCCTTGTTTGCAGAATCTTTGTATTGGTGATTTTATTTATTCATTTTCCAAAATTTTAATAGTTATTTGAAAAACTGAGATAACAATAACAAGCATTTAAATGGTGAATTCTGTTGAAAAGAACTAGCCAAGGAAATGAAATGTAAATATCTCCTATACAGTAAAAGGTAAAGCAGCTAACTAAAGCATTTAAACATGCAAACAATTTTTTTAACCCTAAACATCAAGAAGATACTTCAACCTTAGCCCTTTATTTATACACAAGCATTTTAACAGTATATATAAACATGGGAAGTCATTTGGGTCAAAAAAGAAGTCAAAAGTGAAAATTCCTCCAGCAAACCTTAGGAATGTGGATGTTTAGATGTCTTCTTCTCTTCAAATGAATCCTTATTCATTAAAAGAAGTAGAGAAATGGGTATAAATGAGTAAGATTAAAGCAAGATGGAGACAACATGTAGCTATACCTTTTGATACTACTTTAAGAAAGATAAATTCCTTCTGAAAGTACTTGTGAATATCCAGTCAATAGAAAGATATATTCAAAAAGCATTTATTGAACTTACGAAGTATCAGACACTGTGTTAGAATTTGGGGTGCAGAATTTTTACTCTTGAGAAGCTCAGAGTCTTGCTGGGGGCTGATGAGCGCAAACATTAAATAAATACATATAATATGGTATTCTCTCTCTCCTTTGCACTAAGTATAACTAAAATGATTTATACAAGTTATATATATATATATATATATATATATATATACACACACACACACACACATACACACACACACACATACATATACTTTTATATACCATTTATCTGTATATATCTTATATCTTGGGATATACAGAGGAAAATGAATTATCTACGTATACACAAAGAAGTTGGTAAAAAGGGTAACATTTGTGTGAAATATTTTACCCTTTTAGTTTCTCGTGGAACCCAGAAGCCATCAGAATTCCTGAAATTTTAAACCAGAACTCAGATATTCCTATAATTGCCATCAAGTGCCCACTAGTAGCTGAGCGTCTGCTACACAATAGCATACAAAAATCTAGAAGGTAATAAAAATGGTGCAAATGGGTTCCCCATTTCTTTTCCAAGAAAAACCTCCTAATGGGCTGCTGATGAGCTAATCAGGTCAAGTGTTCTCTGAGTTGCCCTCTTTATACAGAGTCAGCAAGCATAACATTTTGTTAACCTATTGACACAGAGGAAATTTGTTTTCCATCTGACCTTTTACAGTAACTACTCAAAATTATTTTCTCTTCAGCTAACAAAGTTAATGGATAAATTATTCAAGTTTAACACTCATAGACAGTAACATTTAAAATTTTTTGTTTTTACTCCTGATCACTTAGTTTTCTCTTTCAGCCATTACTTCTTCCCTTAGAAAAAAAGTTTAATTTTTACTGAAAATTTGCAGTTTTGGTTTAAAGAGTAATACTCTTAAACTATTTGGAACCAGTAACAGTAGTTAGTTTTTTGCAGATATTACATTCATATATGTTGAAATGATCACATGGTAATTTCATAATGCATAGAAATTCTATTAATTAAGAATTTATAACCATTTGTATAAGATAGAATGAAAGTTTAACTTTGGGCTCATATGAACAAAGGGTTTCCTAAGGAAATAGTTATTAAAACAAAAATACATGGGACACTTTAAACCTGGGAATAAGCTCTTTTCCAAAGTGGAAAAGCAAATTGTGGATCTTTGCTGTATTATTTATTAAATCTTGATTCTAAGAATCTCTATTCACCAAAATTTTGTTAAATATATTCTTTCAAATTACTAAAAATGTCTTCAACATAGAATACAAACTTGTGGTTGCCTAGGAGGCAAGGGGTGGGAAGGGACAGACTGGGATTTCAAAATTTGTGGATACTAACAGGCATATATAGAATAGATAAACAAGATTATACTGTATAGCACAGAGAAATATATACAAGATCTTGTGGTAGCTCACAGCAAAATAAATAAAAATGTGACAATGAAGTTATGTATGTTCATGTATAACTGAAAAATTGTGCTCTTCACTGGAATTTGACACAACATTGTAAGATGACTGTAACTCAATAAAAAAAACAAAACAAAACAAAACAAAGGTATATAATGCAAGCCACATGTGTAATTTAAAATTTTCAAGTAGTCACATTAAGAAAAGCGTAAAAAGATACAAGTGAAGTTAATTTTAATAAAATACTTATTTAATCTGAAAAAAAACCTCTTCAAAATTCTATGATTTTATTTCAAATTATCCTAAAGTCCAGCCTTTTATCTGTTTCAGACGGATCTTTTCCTAAATAGATCCAAATTGGAAGTTTAGTCTAGTAAATACATTTTTAATCATTTGTTATATCATTACAGCTTCAGAAGTCGTCATGTAAATCAATCTCAAAGGCAAACCTTCTTTCACTGTTGAGTGGCTGAAACAATTTTAAGTACTTCTTAGAGAATGAGATTATGCATATTTCCTCTGCAGACTGACATTTACCATCCTAAGAATATTATTTAAGTATCATTAAATCCATTTACCTCCCAATTTTTGGAGAGAAACTCAAGCTTGCTCACATTACATTTATCATGAATATGCATAGAGGCTATTAACTTAACATTTTCTACCAACGTAAGCAGATAGCAGTATTATTTTACACTACATAGAAAAGCTCTATAGACTTGAAAGGGGCCGAGAGCATTTTGGATTATCATCAGCAAATGGTCATTGTTCTTTTTGGAAGATGTTTCTGGTCACTGAAAAGTATACTGTTTTAACCACAACTCATTAAACTGGGTTCAGAGACCCACAAATTATACCAACATCAGCATTTCTTTCAGTTGAATATGCAAAGTGAATTTTTATTCTCTATATGTTTGATTAACTACCTTGAACAATGTTATAATGGAATTAATTAAAAATCATTAAATGTTCTTGTAATAAAGAAGTAATTCATTTATGAAGCAGATAGTAATGCTTAAATAATAACAATTTTTGTTATTAAATATGCTTATAAAATGTTTCCCCCAAGATTTAACTTAATTTGGGGGGTATGTTGAGTGAAGTCTCCTTTATTTTAATTATTTAATACCGAAGTACCAGATACTCATAGTATCTCTTTTTTTTTTTTTTTTTAAAGCAGAAAAGCATAGATCTTGCACGGAAATTCCTAAGAAATGTCAAAGATCTAGTCCTGTTGGAAAAGTTAGTAGTTATAGAGAACTATTTCAAAAACATAAATGCAGCAGTTTTGAACATGGTTTAGTGCCCAGAATAACTTGTTGGTTTTGTTTTTCATTTTTAACATAAATATCAACTGCCACTGTGTAACTGAGTCACAAACACATTTGAATTCAGGAATTTTTATACTGAAATATTTCTCTGTGAACAAATCCCGTCTCACCAAACAGAAAGATTTTGTTACTGTTTGTGTGTTTTAAAAGTGAGAAAGCCTTGTATTACATAATACTCTGTTGGGTATTTTGTGTATTTGTGTACTTTCTTATTCCACTCTCCTCATTTTTGTGTTCCTCAAAATATCTAGGACAGCATTTTTGCATGCTTGCATAGATATAAGAATAAAGCAGAGTGGTTAAAAACGCATTCAGCAGCCAGACTGCCTGGGTTCAAATCTTGTTCTGTAACCTTTAGCTCTATGACCTTTGTAATTCACTCAAACCTCTTGTGTTCAGTCTTGGTAAATATTAGCTATTATTTTCAGCAAGTATATATATCAAGCTGATATATACACTGTAATATACCTATTACATTGATACAATGCTGTAAATGCTGGCAATGCCACAAGACAGGCATATTTAGCTCCTCTTATATAAATGACAGTTTAGTGGAAGATTCAGACAAATGCACAGGACATAATAATACATACAAAATTTATTGTGATGGAGTGGTGTTAGGGTGCCACAGTTGCCTAACAGGGGACCCCTTACCCAGACTAAGGAAATCAGGAAAGTTTTTTGGACTAAGGATGTCTAAGCCAAGATCTGAAGGATGGGTGTGAGTTTGCCGTGTGCCAGTGGACAGGATGGAGGAATACAGTTTCAAGCAGACAGGATAGCCAAAGGACCCATTATGAGATATTTCCACAGGGAAAAGAGGGCTTGGCACATTTAAAGTCTTAAAGAGGCTTGATCAAATGTACTATACAGTTCAGGGTAGGGGTTTAGGGGCTGGTGCACAAGGCTACTTTATTCTGAGAATAACAAGGAGTCAATGAAGAGACAGAAGAGGAGCATGTCATGTTCAGATTTTGGTTTTTTAAAGATCCTTCTAATTCTAGTGTAGATCATGATTGGAGTGAGTTAAAAGTAGACACAGGGAGGCCAGTTAAAATGCCAATACAGAATCCAGGAAAATAATGTTGAAAGCTTGGAACTAGAGTGGTAACGGTGAAAATAAAGGAACTAGAGAGATCTGACAGACATTAATGGGGAGATAACCAGAAGGATGTGTTAATTGTATGGTGCTGGGTGTGGAGTGAGCAGGAGAAAGGCCTAAAGATGGATTCCCAGGTTTCTGGCTTGAACATGTAAACGGTACCATTTACTAAGACAGGAAGCACTTACAGCAATGGGTAGACCATGGTTGTTGTTTCCACTCAGCATATATTCTTGGTAATTACGTCCCAATTTTTAACCAGAAGTAGCCTCCCTGCCAGCTGTATCCATTTGTTCCTAGATGGAATTGTCTACCTCCAGTTCACATGATCCAGGCAGAGCCAGTGAGTGTATTCCATTCTTCTAGATATATTTCAAGGTTGTTTACAGCAACTCAGCTGGTACAGTCAGTGTGAGTCTCAGTGCTTTTGTGGGATCTATTGAAAAAGACATGAACATGGAAATTAGTAGAGGTACTGTACTTGTCTTGAACCCACTTAGAGAATGTCTGTCTGAGAATGGAGCCAACACAATGGAAGGCAAAGCCCAGAGACAGATAGAAGCAAAATCCTGATGATGCCCTTTAAGTTCTGAATCTATCCATTCCTAAAGCTATCCTATCCCTTGGGCTTTTTCATTTATAAGCACTAGTAAATTGTCTTTTAGCTTTAGCCCAGAGGGGTTGGGTTTTCTTTACATTTATTCAAAAACTGGTAAGAAGCCACATTTGAAGTAACTAGTTGTAGGGAAAGATGAAGGGTAAGTTCAGCCTTGGCTATGTTGAGTTCAAGGTGTTTGTGAGGCATCTTACTAGGGTGGAGATGTCCAGTAGGAAATATGCATAGGAAGTTATCAGCACATAATAGAGTCTTTGGTAAAGATTTTTAGAAGGTCATTTGGCAATGCATACAAAAGGAATCTCTAAAAAGTGGTCACGTTAGTTGCCTCTCCAGTAGAACCAGCTAGACCCAAAGAGTTTGAAGGAGATAATTCTTTAGTTTCTGTTTCTTCAATGAGTATTGGTCTATTCAGGGTTTCTAATTCTGTGGTATTCTGTTATAATACAAAAAAAATATATTTGGTCTTCATCCTTGGTTACAGACACAGCTCCTAAAACCTTTGTAATTTCTTAAGGGATAAGGGTGCCAGGAGCATCTTCTGTTCTAATATTTGGTCTTTGACCTGATTCCTGACACAGAGCTCCTATATCCCTTGGAATTTCCTGAGGATAAGATTATCTTTTGTTCTAACAGTGCAACTCTTAGAGGCTCCTGTATGGGGCCTGGTCACCAGAAAGACCAAGTCATGATTAGAAGTTTGGAACTTTCAGTTTCACCCCCATCCTCTGGGGAGGGGAATGGAGCTGGAGACAGTTAATAACTGATCATTCCTTTGTGATGAAGCCTTCATAAAAATCCCTAAAGTAGGAGGTTTGGAGAGCTTCCAGTTTGGTGAACAAGAACACATAGAGGTGCTGGTAGAGTGGTGTGCCCAAAATAGGCATAAAAGCTACATACGCTGTTACACATAACTTTCCCTATGTACCTCTTCATCTGGCTTTTCATCTGTATCCTTTGTCATATCCTTTATAATAAACTGGTAAATGTAAGTAAGTATTTCCCTGAGTTATATGAGATGTCATAGTAAATTACAGAAGGAGGGGAGGGGGTCATGGGAACACCTGGTTTGTAGTCAAGTCTGCCAGAAGTATGGGTAACCTGGGAACCTACTACTTGAGACTGGTATGTGAAGTTGGGGGCAGTCTTGTGAGACTGAATTCTTAACCTGTGGGATCTGATGCTAACTCAAAGTAAACAATGTCAGAATTGAGTTGAATGCAGAATACCTAGTCAGTGTCCCTCAGAGAACTGAATTGAATTGTTGTGAGAGAAGAACCTAAACATTTGGTCACAGAAGTGTTGGAAGTGTTGTGTGTAGTAGAGAAAACTGGTTTTCCTTTTCAACTTCTAGATCTAACATTTGCAATGTCCATTTGTTTCCAACTTACCAGCTGTGGTAAACTGAATAATGAGTTCTCCAAAGATGTCCATATCCTAATTCTTGGAACCTGTGAATGTTACCTAATATGGCAAAAAGCACTCTGAAGATGTGACTAATTTAAAGACCTTGAGATAAGGAGATTATCTTGGATTATTCAGGTAGGTCCAGTGTAATCACATGGGTCCTAATAAAAGAGAAGGCCATGTGATGATGGAAACAGACTGGAATCACACATGTTGAAGATGGAGAAAGGGACCACAAACTAAGGAATACAGGAGCCTCTAGAAGTGGAAAAGGCAAGGAAAACAATTCTCTCCTAAGGCCACCTGAAAGAACATGGCCCTTCCAACACCTTTACTTTAGCCCTGTGAAACTGATTTCAGACTCAGGTAACCTGGGGACCCAAAACTATGAGAATTAATTTGCATTGTTTTAAACCAAAATTTGTGGCAATTTGTTGCAGCAGCCATAGAAAA
Source organism: Camelus bactrianus (assembly GCF_048773025.1). Classification (NCBI taxonomy): domain Eukaryota; kingdom Metazoa; phylum Chordata; class Mammalia; order Artiodactyla; family Camelidae; genus Camelus; species Camelus bactrianus. The sequence continues at coordinate 34,019,214 of NC_133550.1, read as the reverse complement.
CTAGAATGAATAGAATCAAATAACATGAGTGTAATGTTATATATAACGATTTACTAGCTTTGTTGAGATATAATTCACTATCATAACATTTATCCATTTAAAGTATAAAATTCAGTGATTAGTATATTCACAGATATGCACAACCATGACTGCAGTCAGTTTTAGAGTATTTTTATCACTACCAGAAGATATCTGTATGCTTTAGCTATCAACTCCCTATCCCTCCATCCCCCATAGCTCTAAGCAACTACTAATATACTTTCTGTCTAAATAGATTTTCCTAAGTTGAACATTTCATATAAGCAGAATCACGTAATATGTGGTCTTTTGTGATTGGTGTCTTTCACTTAGCAGAATGTTTTCAAGGTTCATCCATGTTGTAGCGTGTATCAGTATTTCATTCCTTTTTATGAATGAATATTATTCTATTGTATTGGTATACCACATTTTGTTTACCCATTCATTAGTTGATGGACATCTGCATTAACAATTTATGAACAATACTGCTAGAAACATTAGTGCACAAGTTTTTGTGTGGATATATCATTCATTTCTCTTGAGTATAAACCAAGGAGTGAAATTGCTGGGTCATATGATAACTCTATTGATAATTGTTTAAGGAACTTCTAGACTGATTTCCAAAGCAGATTTATTATTTTACATTTCAGTGGTGAATGAGGGTTTTGATTTCTCTATATTGTCTCCAACATTATTGTTATATGACTTTTTGATTCTATCCATTCTGGTAAAGTAGTATCTCATTGTAGTTTTGATTTGCATTTCCATGATGACTGTTATGGGCTGCATTGTGCACCCTTCAAATTCATAGATTGATTTCCTAACCCTTAGTACCTCAGAATGTGACTGCATTTGGAGATAGGGCCTTTCAAAAGAGGTAAGTAGGTTAAAATGAGGCCATTTAGGTGAGCCCTAATCTAATTTGACTGATGTCCTTATAAGAAGAGATCAGGCCACATAAGGATGTGTGCATACAGAGGAAAGACTATGTGAGGACGGAACCAAGCAGGACCTTATGGGGTCTTCATGCGACAGACCCCTCCCCCGCATCCTCTGCTTTAGTGCCTCTCTGAAGTACCTAGATAACAGTATCTGATGCATATTTTAGGAGTTATTTTTCAGATGCTAAAACTACCATCAAATGAAAGAAATTAACTACTTGATGATCGTGAGCACATAGCCATCCATAGCCTCCAGACCTACTGGTGCCTGAAGATTGATAATGTTAAACTCTGTGACATTGCCTTGTTACCTCACCATCAGCCAATCAGAGAACTGTGTATGAGCTAATCACATACCCTGGGACACCTCTCCCTTACCTTACCTTTAAAAATGCTTTGCCTAAATCCTTCAGGGAGTTTTTTTCAGCACTAGCTGTCCTGACTACTTGCTTGGTGCCCTACAATAAACACTGCATTTTCCTTCACCACAACCCAGTGTCAGTAGGTTGGCTTCACTGCCCACGGGTGAGCAGACCCAAGTTTGATTCAGTACTAAGGACACAGTGAGAAGGCAGCTATTTTCAAGCCAATGAGAGGGAGGGGCCTCAGAAGAAACCAAACTACTAGCACCTTGATCTTGGACTTCTAGCCTCCAGAACTGTGAGAAAATAAATTTCTCTTGTTTAACCTAGTCTATGGTATTTTGTTATGGTATTTTGTTATAGCACACTAATACAGTGACTAAGAGTGTTGTGCATCTTCTCACATGTTTACTGGCTACTTGTATTTTTTCTTTGCAGAAATATATATTCAGATTCTTTGCCCATTTTAAAATTAGGTTATTTGTCTTTTTATTGTTAAGTTTTAAATGTTCTTTGTATATTTCTAGATACTAGATCCTTATCAGATATATGATTTGCAAATAGTTTCTCAAATTCTGTGAGCTGACTTTCTATTTTTTTGATAGTGTCCTTTGATACACAGAAGTTATTAATTTTGTTAAAGTCCGATTTGTCTACTCCCCCCACCCTTTCTTGCTTATACTTTTGGTGACATATTCCTTTCTAAATCTGAGGACATGAAAATTACCCCCTACATTTTCTTCTAAGAGTTTTCAGCTTTTAGCTCTTGATTTATTTTGATTTAATTATTTTATATGGTGTGAGGTAAGGGTTTTTTTTTTTTATTTGTTTGTTTTAAAGCCTATTTTGTTTTAAAGTCTATTTTGTTTGATATTCATATAGCTACTTCAGCTTTCTTGTGGTTGCTGTTTGAATGATTTTTTCCCCATCTTTTTACTTTTAATTTATTTGTATTTTAAATTTAAAGTATGTGTTCTGTAGATGGCATATACTGATCTTGTTTTTTTATCCAGTCTGATCATCTCTGCCATTTGATTGGATTATTTAAACTATTCACATTTAATGTTGTTATTGTAATAATTGGAATTATGTCTGCCATCTCACTTTTTGTTTTCTATGTCTTAAGAGTTTTTTCCTCTCTTACCCCTTTTCTGCTTTCTTTTGTATTGACTGTTTTTCAGTATAGCATTTTAATTCCTATAGTACTTTTTTCACTATATATTTTGAGTTATTTCCTTAGTGATTGCTCCAGGGATTACTATATACATTGTAAGTGATCAGAATCAGCTTGAGATTTATACTAACTTAATTTCAGTAAAATATAGAAATATTACTTCTATATACTTCTATCTCCTCCCTCCTTTTTTTGTGGTATTATTATACATATTGTATCTATAAATATTGAAAACCCAACAATACACTGTTATAATTTTTTACTTTACATACTTCTATGTTTTTTAAAGAAGCTGAGAGAAGTGCAAGTTCGTGTGTATAAGAACTCTTATGCAGTATATTGCATATATAAATGTATGCAAAATATAAGAAGGCTAATAGAACAAAAGATTATACAATCTAATATTAGTCTGCTTATTTATCATTTCTGGTTCTCATGATTTGTTCCTGTAGATCTGAGTTACATCTGGGGTCATTTCCTTAGCCTAGTAAAATTTTGCTCCCAGTCATCTCCTTTGTTCTGTTATTGGCAAATATATTTCATTTCCAAGGTTCAACAATATATTGTATGCCTTTGTTTCATACAATTACTTTTAAAATCATTTAAGAGAAGAAGAAATATGCTACTGCAAAAGGTAATGACACAGTAATTGGTATTCTGCTTTTTCATATAGATTTGAATTACTGTCAGAGGCCAGTTGTTTGCAGCCTGAACTTCTTTCAGTATTTCTTGAAAGGTAGGTCTACCAGCAACAGTTTCTGTTTCTGTTTATTGGGAAATGTCTTTATTTTGGCTTGTGTTTGTTGGATATAAAATTCTTGGTCAATAATTTTTTTCCTTTGTGCATTCTGAATATATTATTCTCCCACTGCTTTTTGGCCTCAAACAATTATGCCGAGAAGTTAGCTGTTCATCTTACTGCAGTTCCCTTGTAAGTGATCAATTACTTTTCTCTTGCTGCAGTCAAACTCTCCTAATCTTTGGCTTTCAGCATGTTTGCTATCATGTGTATGTTTGTGGATCTCTTTGCATTTATCCCACTTGGAGCTCGTTGACTTTCCTGAATGTATAGATTCATGTTTTCAATAAATTTGGAATCTTTACAGACACTATTTTTTTAATATTTTTTTCTGCTTTCCTCTCTCTCCTCTCCTCCTGGTTCTCCTGTTACATGTATGTTGATCTATTTAATGATGCTCTATACTTTTCTGAGGCTCTGTTCATTTTTTCCCCTATCCTCCTTTATATATTATTGTATAATCACTATCAATCTATCTTTAAGTTTGCTGATTCTTTCTTCTTCTAGTTCAAATCTACTATTGATCCCCTCTGGTGAATTTTTTATTTCAGTTGTGCTTTTCAAGAATAAAATTTGCATTTGGCTCTTTTAAAAAAAAATAATAATTTCTATCTCCTTATTGACATTTTCTCTTTGATGTGACATTTTCTCTTTGATGTGACATTTTCATGATACCTTCCTTTACTTTTTAAATCATAGTGTCCATTAGTTATTTGAAAATATTTATAATGGCTACTTTGAAGATTTTTTCAGTCTTAAATCTGACTTCTGGATTTTCTCACAGGTGGTTTCTGTTGCCTGCTTTTGTTTTTCATTGCATGGGTTTCTTTGCTTATCTCATTTTTTGGGGTTGGAAATTGGACATTTTAGATAATATATTGTAACAATTCTGGGTACTGGTCCCCACTTTTAGAACTTGTTATTATGATTTGCTTGTTTACTTGTTTATTGACTATTATTTTAGTGAAATCTGTTTCTTCCCCTGCAGTATGGAACCTCTGATGTTGCTCCTCAATGCATGCAACTTGGGTATGTCCACAGCCACCCTAGGAAGACAGTGGATTTGGCAGTGCTTTTTTGGTCTATATCTTTCTTTGGTCACACACAGCTGGTCAAAAAATGCTGGTTGATTGTTCTATTTCAACATTAGATTGGGTCATAGATTGTTCCACAAACTGACCCAATAAAGTTTGGGTTCCTAGGAAAGGATAGTTCCTGAGATCAGAGTTTGAGATATGTTCTGATCCCAGCTGTCTGTTTTCCTATTTCCCTCCAGCAAACCATCCAGCTTACGGTTTAGCCTATATCTCCAGTTAACCTATCAATTTCTTTCCAATTGCTTTTCACCACACCTCGTCTTTGAGAGTGCTTTTAGCCTTGAACTTCTTTATGCTCTTCTGGAAAGGAAGTCAGTTCCTTTGGGGAGAGATTGAGTCCCCTGTTTTATAACCTGCTTCTCTCTCTGGAAAAAATCTCTGAGCCACAGCTCTGGTGCTGAGGGTGGAGACAATGGCATATCTCTCTAAATGATACTCCCACTTTAGGAGCTGAGCTCTTGGTGGACAGGAGGCAGCAGCCCCAGGTTTCTTTGGCTTTTGTTTGCTCGTGTCAGACCTCCATCTCATGAGCCAAGGCAAGGGCAACTTGGGACCCTGTGTTCTCTGTGGCACCAAGATAGAACCTCCCTTCCATGGAAGGGCCTGGGTAGAAGAAAGTAGCCCCTAGCTCTCAGCCATATTTCAGAAAAGGTAGCAAATCTTCCAGCTTCAAGGAGACACATCTAATTGCTAGCTTCAGAGTCAAGGCAGAGGAGGCAAGACTGGTCTATAAAATGAGTTAGCATTCTGGGTAGTTCTTAGACTTGGGAAATGGGATCTCCAGAGATCAGGTACTAAACTTTCTGCTAATCTGGGTAAATAGATCTTAGTGTTACATTGAAACTTCTTTTTGAGATGATCAAGACTGTTCTACCCTACTTCTCCAACAAGTACCTCTCTTTTTATAATTACTAGTAGTTTATTGTTCACATATCAAACCTGGCAGAACAATACCAGTTTCAAAAGGTTACTGGGTTCTCTTTGATTCCCATGGCTTCCTGCCTGCTTGCTACTGGAATTCTCATATCCTAATTGGAACACTTGTTGATATGCATAACTCTTTACCTATTTTCTAGTGTATTCTACTCTTCTACTTGATATGGATTTTGATTGCCTTACTCCTTTCCTTATCCCACTATCTTATATCACTAAGAGATATGGAGTTCAGAAAAGTCAGCCCCGAGAGCTCTTCCCATCTATTTCTATTTCCAGTTTAATTATGCTACAGAGAATGGTAGCACTACCTGGTTGAGGAGAGAATGAAACATCCCAGGCTGCCTTAGACATCAATTCTGAATCAACCAAGGCCAGCCAAGTCAAACTTTAAAGGTTAAAAACCCAGACTGGATAGATGGATTTATTCTAATATACTTTTGTCCATATGCCTCTGCAAATTGTGCATAGGTTTTATCTACCATTTTGGCTGGTAGACTTTTTTATTTAAATATAATTCAGATCATAGATGAACACTGGTTGTTTCCAGGGCTATTAAAACTTTGCATTTCTCAATGGGTTTTAATTAGTGTTTCTATTAGGGGAAGAAGTTGGAAAGAGAGATTGCTGGTTTTCTACCATAACTATAAGATTTAGATTTGGATACTCTTTTTATGGTAGAGATAGTAATGTTCCCCAAAATTTCCCAAGTTTTACAGTTGGGTCGAGTCATGTAACCAGTTATGGACAATGGGCTATCAGGAGAAATGATATGTGTTTGAGATGAAGCTTAGAAGAACACACAGCTCTCTTTTTCTTTGCCCTGTTGACCAAGAAGACCATTAGAATCTCCATTACACTGAATCCCTGGAATAGACACTCTGCTGACCCAAATGATTGGAGTCCAGGGGTCATTACTTATTGATATCTCCCTATTATGTTTAGTCAATGTGTGATCAGAGATTGTATGGATAATCACAGTTATTAACCAAAGTCTTTACTCTTCCTTCCATTTTTCACTTGCCTTTTGGTGTTTATTCTGCTTATTAGCACCTCAACTTCTTAGAAGATTGGAAGGTGGAAAGAAAGGAAATGAAACTCTTTTCCTATATGCTAGTAGGTCTGATTTTAAAAGGGTACATCAGGGTGTTGTATCATCTACTTATGAGTTTTAGGAGTGTGTGTGTGTGTGAGAGAGAGAGAGAGAGAAGGGATGGAGGTAGGGAGAGACACGGAGAGAGACTGGGAATTGAAAATGGATTTTAAAAGGTATTACATTCTCTGATTCTAGAAATTTGGGGTTGCCTCTCTCTATATACTATACTAGCTGAAAATATCCTCCATAATAATAAAAATTCCTTAGTTTCAAGTGGTATATTTAATAATAGTTTCTGTGCTAATTTAATAATAAGATTACTTGAAGATGTTGGCAATTAGAGAAATCTTTTGCTGAGAAAAATTAAACGTGTATAATTTATAACTGTGGCAAATAAAATATGATTATTGTTTTCCTATGAACCTAATCAAAATAAGCTTTAAATTTATTAGACATGTGATTAAAAAAAAGAGCATTCTTTTCAGTATGTGGTTTAAGTCATGGAAACAGTCATTTCTCAGCAATTTCTTCAAGGCTTGGGGCTTCTATGTTTAAAGTGACCCTAGAGGCCCATCCAGGGGTTGTAGTACAGGTGTATCTCTGTATCAATTCAGCATTCTTCTTACTTAGTAAGAGGAGTTTTCTGAGATGGAAGAGATTGAGTAGAGTCTATGTAATAGAGGTGAATATAAAATTTTATTCTTTTACCTAAAAAAGCTCTATGGGAAAAATTTGGGGAGATTCAGCTTGGCAGTGAAAGGTGCAAAATAACTTATATTGATGAATCTCAGTAACATCATCTTAAATGAAGTAAGGAGATACATAGTATGGCTCCATTTATAAAATATTTTTAAAAACAAAATTAATGTATTATTTAGGGACACATGGTAAAGCATAATTTAAAAAGCATGGAAATGATCACAATATACAGACTACAGGTTACTTTGGGGTAAAGGGAAGAGGGCTGCAATTAGGGAGATGTATGTGGAGGCTTCCGAGCCACTTGCAATGCTGTAGTTCTAAAGTTGAGTGGCAGATACACAGATGTTCATTTTTATTCTGTTTTTAAAACTGTACATATGTTTTCTACATTCTTTTGCAACTATGCCATATTTTGCTATCAAATAAAAGTGGCAGTAAGTTCAATATGAATTGATGATGTGATATGGTTTGCTCAAAAAAGTTAATTGCTCTTATGCATAGTATTATAAGAAATCTAAAATTGAGGAAATTGAGACTATTGCTCTATCCAGCCCTGATTATACCACGCTTTAGTACTTTGTTCAATTCTATGTATCCCACTTTAAGGATGATACAGATAAATTCGAGTGTGTTCAGGGGACAGTGACAAGGCTGGTGATGATTCTTGAAACTCTGCCATATGTGGGATAGTTGAATAAGGAACTGAGAAAAACAAAGTTGAATAAGAGAAGAAAATGACCGATTGGGACATAAGTTTTTCTATATTTGAAAGGCAGACATGAAAATGAGAGCTTAGATTAACACTACATATGCTGAAGCATGCAGTCAAAATCAACAAGTAGATACTACAAAGAAATAGATTTTGTCTTAACAGAACAAGAATTTTCTAATAATTGCATTTGTTCAATGAGTTCCTTGAAAAGTAGTGGGTTTCCTGTTGGTAGTGGTGTTCTAGCATATGTTGGATGTCTGCTGGTGAGATATTATTAAGAGGTGGTCCTAAAAGTCCCTCTAGACCCTAAGATTCTTAGAAGGTTTTTGGAAGTCTGTAGTCTACCTGAAATTTATATTCAGTATTTCCTACTTGAGTGGCATCATAGTTTAGTGACTAAGAGCACAGACTCGAATCAGATCCCTGGGTTGAATCTTGGCTTTGCCAATTACCATCTGTGAAACCTGGAGCAAGTTATCTAACCTCTCTGGGCCTCCTTTCTGCAGTCTGTAAAATGGGTTTGGTATCTATCTCATAGAGTTGGTATAAGACTTAAAGCATGACACACAGTAAGCCCCACTAAATGTTTATTTTTTTAAATAAATAATTTCTTTTTTTTTAACATTTTTTATTGATTTATAATCATTTTACAATGTTGTGTCAAATTCCAGTGTTCAGCACAATTTTTCAGTTATTCATGGACATATACACACTCATTGTCACATTTTTTTCTCTGTGAGTTATCATAACATTTTGTGTATATTTCCCTGTGCTATACAGTGTAGTCTATTCTACAATTTTGAAATCCCAGTCTATCCCTTCCCACCCTCCACCCCCCTTAAATAAATAATTTCTTCTGAAGATCAGTTGCTCAGTTTACTTTGAGTTAGTTACATATGTGCTTTTGCTTTAAATGAAAACTCCTTTTCTCTCTATTCTTATGAATATGTATTTTTAATTATACCCTGATTTATAAGGTAACGAGTTTTTTTCTTTTCTTCTTTTTTTTTAATCTTGTGGGCTCTAAACTCAAGCAATTCCAATGAGTATAGAATTTTTAACTAAAAAAGCTCTTAACTTGACTTAAGTGGCTTTAGAATAGCTTTATGACATAATCACAGGGCCACAGAGCCCCAAAAGAACCTTGAGAGGAAAATCCAGCCTCTCTTACTCTTGGAATTAGATACTTTGTCTGCCAAGTCACTTTGTCCTCGAGGGATAGCTGTAATCTTGTCCCATTGTTGAACCTTTATGTGGCTCATCCAATCATCACTAATAGGATGTAGATTGTCTGTTAAAAGTTAATTATGGTGAGCCGAGAGTCTGTGGTTTTCAGTTTATGCACAGCAATGGAAGGGGCAAATCTATTTACCTCAAAATGTAACTGTTTACATTAGAAGCTTAAATTCCTGACACACTATGTCCTGCTTTTGAAAGAGCAGTTTGCAGGTTAAGGGATGTTGGGATTTTTTTAGAGTCCACAACATTTTCTGGTCATAAGTAGAAAGCAATGATTAAATTCAGGTTTCCTTTGTAGGAGATGCAGAAAAAAGCAAGAATTATTAAATGTAGGTTTTAAATGAGAAGGGAAAAAAAGGAAAGAAAATGAGGATGGATAAAAGGAGGCTGTTTATTCTCAGGGCTGATTTAATGGATACATTTCTTACTAATGACTGGTCTCAAATAGGAGGGGGCAGGAGACATGGAGATGCAAGTCCATGAGGAACAGAGTATACCTGGGCAGTAGTGAGACTTGGACCTTGATTATAAACCCTGAGAAATGTGCTTTTGAGTTGTTAACAAACATGGAGTCGTACCTATTCTATATTCTTGAGAATAGTCTGAGCATTATGCCACTTCTGTAGAAAGTAGGGAAAGGCAGCTTTGAGTGGCTCTAAGTGACTTGAGATCAACCTGCTTATTAAGGCTTTCGGGGTTTGATCCACCTTAATATATCTGTCAGGATAAGCCGAGTAATGCTGCTATAATGAAGTACTCCCAAATCTTGACAGCTTACAATCTCAGAGTTTTATTTTTCCTTATACTGTATGCTTCCTTTTTCTTCATCCTTTCTTCACAAACCACTAGGGGCTGGAGGAGTAGGATTTCTGTTCTCCTATCTTTTTGGCACTTCCTCTAAGTCACAATCTTCTTGCTGTAGGGGGGATTCTCTTGGGTTATCATAGTTAAATGACTGTCAGGAAACAAGAGTAATGGGAAAGAGTGAAAAAGAGAACATTGGTTTAATATTTACAAAATGTTAACCCCATTAAATTTGTAATGAACCTGAAATTTTATAAATATGAAAGCTATTAGAAAAATGATGATTAATTGGGTATAGAGAGACATAAAGGCCGATTGCTAGATTTGTGGCCTTTCTAACTTAAGTGTTGAATGGTAATTCCATTCTAGAGTTCCGTTAACAATTGATAGCTTAAGAAGGTATAATTCTGGGTGATTGTTTCTTTTTCTGCCTTTTTTTTTTTTTTTTTTGGTTGTTGTTCTGTTTTTCTTAAGGATGCTTTAGTAGTAAAAATAATTTAATGACCAAAGAAAATATGCAGATTACATTCTGAGTTCTGTGTCTGAGACATCCGCTGGTTCTAATGTTTAATCCCACCCTGGGTTGGGCCCAATCTGAGAATGAGGAATGTTGCTGGAGGAGCTTAGGATGAGCTTCCTGTGGTGTCTTAGATGCTTCTTGTTGGGTGGACAGGGGAGGGCATATGGCTCAGGTTGCCAGGATGGTGTTAAATGCCTCCATTTGGTGCAGAGTGACTTGATGGATGCTTTTGAACTTTTTTTTTTTTAATGCTTCTCAGCTTGAAAATGTTTCCAATTTCCATCTTTTTCATGGGAATTTATTGAACATAAGTAAGTCAAATGTTTTTCTTATTAACTAGAGGACTTAATCATGTAGCATGACAAAGGAAAGAGAGACAGAAAGGATTCACAATTCCCAAGAATGAGCAATTCCCTTGAAGGGATGGGTCATTCATTGAAGCTGTTTGTTTGGTCTGGGTTTTCTCTGAGTTTATTGTTTTCCTCACTTTGGCCCAATTAAGACTTGGAGTGTTTCCAACTACTTTTCCCAATCCTATCAGTCTTTCTAGGGCTTGTGATCTGAATACAGGGCCATCTAAGGAGCTCATGGGGCCCCTGGCAAATAATCTTTGCCTCTTGACTCCTTTTTAGAAAGGTAAATTTTCTTGCAAGGAAAAATGAAGCCATATAAGGGCAGCCCATGTACAATGGAAGCTAACTCAGTTGACTCAGGTCATGGCGGTTTGCGCTTTTTGTTTGTTTCAACTGTTGCTATTGAAAGCTCTTATAGAAGGATTTAGTTATTTTCCTACTTTAGTAAATCGATTTACTTTTTCTATGACAAATGGCAATCACGATTGTGTTGCAATGTAAATATGGAAAGGGCAGGCAATAAATAGGTAGTAATAGGACATACACAAGATATGTTTTTAAATGTTAATTCTATAAACTGTTTATTCATTCCTTTATTCCTAAATGCTTTTTATATATTGGTATTCAACTGTGTGCTCAGAATTATTTTTAAGAATGGTGAGGAATGTTAAGATCAAGTCCCTGATCTTGGGCTACGTACAAGCTAGTGGGAAAGAAAAGGCATGCTTGGGAAAGTAGCTACCAATACCTGGCAAAATATGACAAGTGCCACTTGAGCAAAGCAGAGAGAATCAAAGCTACAGGAGTTCAACAAGGGTGCAGTCCCTATGGACAGCATAAACTGAGAAGTCTTCTTGGAAGAAATGGAATAAGAGTTGAGATTTGAAGTTTGGATTAGTAAAGAGGACAGTGGGGAAGCAATTTTCAGGGAGGGAAGAAGCAAAGGCAGTGAGATGGAAAGTACAGTACATGTTTGGGTGGGGCAGAGCAAAATAGCAATGAGTACATCAATTTGTCTAGAGCAGGAACCTTCCTGCCCCCACTGCTAATCCTATTAACTAAACAGTTCATTGAGTTGAAGTAAAGCCTCTGTTCCTTATTTACCCTCTGAGCCTCAGTTTCTTTATTTGTAAAATGGAGTTAATCCTATCTACCAGCCCTGGAAGCCATAAAGATTAAATGGGGTATGATACTAAAAGGAAAGTGCTAAGTAGAATTCCTGCACTTTTTCATCCTCCTGCACTCAGTTCCTTGAGTTCAGCTTAATCCCAGTGCCATTATACTATAAAGAGATCTCTTACTCTTCTATATAGATAATTTAAATTTGACTTTGCACTTCTCTAGACCAGTTTCTAGTTATCTTCTGGTTAGGAGAATTTTCTTGGCATAAGCCATTTCAGTGTGAAAGGAGATCAATGTCACATTCAAGGGCTTTAAATAACTCATAACTAACCAGTACAGGATGGCTAGAGCAGAACAAGCTAAAATGGAGTAGTTGGAGGTAAGAAAGCATACTTTTCTTTTTGCAATTATATCAACATCTTCCTTGACATAAATTTCACTGTAAAAAATAGGCAAAATAAATGTCATTGCTCTGAAGAATTCAATTAAACGCTGACTTATTGCATTGGATGCCTAGAGGAAAGTGACTCAGGTCTGGGAAGAAGGAGCACTATACTGAGTCTAATCCCTATGCCACGTTAGAGTGTTTACACCAGCTTGAGTGGTTGTAATGGGGTCGTCTACATCATTTGGTTCTTGTCCTGTGACTCACTGTTTCAGCTGTGGGGTTAACTCCCTGCAGTGGAAAAGGGGGGAGTTACTTGCCAGACCATATGGAGTAGAAAACAGCAGATTGACTTAGGTTTCAGTGGAAGCTGAAAGCACATAAAGTTAAACCTCCCAGAGGATAACCTTGGATAATTCTTTTAAATAGCATCCTCATAGAGGTGTCTAATTTTCAAGATCTATCTTGAAACCTTAAGATTCCAAAGTTAGTTTTATGGAAGAAGGTTAAGAGAGGAAAAATGGTACAGGATATGCAATTTCACTATCTTTGCTTATGTTTTCAGTTTAGAGAAACTGGAAAAAAGAATACCCCTTTGATTTGTTATAATTCATGTGTATATAGGAGATTCTTGGACTTCAACTCTGTAAACTTGGGTTTCTATATTAGACAGGCTAATGTCAAGGAGTATGAATGAGCCAATGAAATTGGAAAGCTGGAAATGCATGGGTTTCTAAGTGGGATTAGACAAGTCTCCTCCTGGCACATAATCCTGACAACCCATGGATTTGTTGATTAATGGTGGCCTTAAATCCACAGTGTACCTGGATTATACTTAGAACTGTTAAGGTTTTCCTCTCTAACTCATTCATCATAACCTTATTGAGCAATTGTTATATACCAGTACGTGTTGGATGCTAGGGATAAAAAATGAATAGGACAGAGTCTTGTGGAAATATATAGTCTAGTGGAGAGGACTGTGTGTAAACAGTCATGGAACAATGTGATAAGTGTTATGATAAAGGGACCTGTAGGGAGCTTTGGTAGGAAAGAGGAGAAACCATTTAAATCTACTGATGGTTGTAGGGATAGGTTAGGCTCTGTAGAAGAGCTGATTCTATAGAAGGTCTTGTGGGATGAGTAGGAAAAGGCAGGCACTACAGGCAGAGGAAAAGCATGGCTTTGTGTGGATGGGCAGGGAGGGGATGGATATACAAGTTAGATTATTAAATACATTAGCCTTCACTTCTTTTAATTCCTGTGAGATAAATAACCCAACCCAAAATGAGGCAGAAGTATCATCAGAGAGATCTTCAAATTAATTGGCTGATAGATTCCAAAAGATAGAGAAGAGGAATGAGAAAGCAGAAATAGACTAAGTTGGAGCACAACCAAGCAACAGTGGGTGAGTTGGGGGTTCTGGCAGGAAACATGCCGTATTTGGAAGAGTTGAACTAATTTATGAACAGACTATTTCAGAGCTGAGATAAGGAAACCAACACAAAATAGTGAGGCATCCACGGACTAGCAATAGCAGGAAGCCATTGCTCCTTTTGGGTCTGAAAGGGCAAGGGGAGGAAATGGTATTATTGCAGCCCATTGAGAGCTGGAGTCATGAATGACAAGCAGCTGTAAAGAAACACAGAACTACAAAGAGGCAGGGAGGGAGCAGAGAATGAATACCCTAAACTCAGCTTCTTTCACTCTCTGATACTGGTCAAATCAATGGCAGCCAGAGGACAAGGGAGCCCAGATGATGAATTCTGTAGAGATTAGCCCTTAGGTTGCTTCTCAGCCCCCAATACCACTTTGTGTGCTAATTTCTATAATGATATAATAAATTGTTCAATGACATTCCATTGGATCCCCTTAACCCTGGCTCAAACCAAGCCATTAGTTCTCTGACTCCCATCACACAATCTCTGTTTCTGTTATAATAGCCCTGATATCCTTCAGAGTCTAACTAGCCAGGTACATGCCAGTATCCCATTAGGGTATCACATCTTGTACAAAATGCTTGTGTTGTACCACCCAGAGACTCAGCCCTGTTTCAGAATCAAGATTCATTCCCCTAGAGCCTGGGAATATTGCCTATTGACAGCTCATAGCTGATAGTTCCCTCCTTGGAAAATACCTTCACCCAGGATTATGCTTTCTCCTTGGGGCAGCTTCCATTTAAAGACTGTCTGATGCAGGGGTATGATGAATGGATTAATTTATGTGGTATTCATTCCTTCACTCATTTATGGAGTTATAACTTACATATAATAAACTTCAGCTTCATTAAGTATATAGTTGATGTGTTTTGACAAATATATAAGATGATGTAACCTCTACCACAACCAAAATATGGAATATTTCCATCACCATAAAAAGTTCTTTCATGATGCTTTGCAACTAATCTCACATCAGGGCCCTGGCAACTACTGATCGGTTTTCTGTCCTCATGGTTTGACTTTTCTAGAGTGTCATATAATAGACTTGTATGGAATATAGTCTTTTCTGTCTAGCTTTTTCACTCAGCACAATGATTTTTATTTTTCAAGTCAGATTTTTTGAGGTACATATACTAAAGTTCACCGTGTACAATTCTATGAATTTTGAAAAATAATACAGTTATGTATCCATCACCACAATCAAGATATAAATATTTCTATCACCCCAATTATTTAATTTGTTTTTTATTTATTTAAAAAAATTTAGCCATATTTATAGGTGTAAATGATATCTCATCGTAGATTTAATTTGTATTTTCCCAATGACTAATGATACTGAAAAAAATTTCAAGTCCTTTTTGCCATTGAAATTTCTCTTTTGGTGAAGTGTTCATCTAAATTGTTTGCCTTGCCTGTTTTAAAATTGTGTGTGTGTGTGTGTTTTCTTCTTATTTTTGAGCTTTGAGAGTTCATCTAAGCACCGCTAAGTTCCAAAAATTGTGCTATGGTGTATTTTTATTTTTATTTAATTCAAAATGTTTTCTAATCCATTATTTTATTTTCTTTTTGACTTATAGGTTATTTAGAAGTTTTTTGTTTAATTTCCAAATTTGAGGATCATTCAGATCTCTTTTTTAAATTAATTTCTAGTTTCATTTTTTTGTGTGTTCAGAGAACATATTTTTTTCTGATTTAATCCTATTAAATTTGTTGTCCTATAGCCCCAAATATGGTCTATTTTGGTGAATGTTTCATGTGTGTTTGAAGAGTATGTATTCTGTTGTTGTTAGATGGAATGCTCTATAGTTGTCAGTTAGGTCAATTTAATTTATAGTGTTATTTAGGTCTTCTATATCATCAACTGATTTTGTGTCTACTTGTTCTATCAATAACTGAGAGAAAAGTGCTGAAGTCTCCAGCTATAACTGTGTATTTCTCAATTTCTCATTTCAGTTCTAAAGTTTTTGCTTTATGCATTTTGGAGGTGTGTTATTAGCTGCATACACATGTAGAATTGTTCTTTCCTTTTGATAAATGGATCCTTTTATCATTATATAATAGCTTTAGTGCTATTAATATACCTTATTCTGATGTTTACTTTAGCTGATATTAACATTCATACTTACTTCCTTTGATTAATGGTGTAATTTTTCTACTCTTTTATGTTTTACTTATCAAATGTCTTTATATTTAAGGCAGATTTATGGTAGAAAACATATAATTGGGTCTTACTTTTTTGTCCAACCTGACAATATCAGTCTTTTAATTGGAATGTTAATTTCAATTACATTTAATGTAATTATTGATATGGTTGGGTTTAAATATACCATCTGGTACATGTTTTCTACTTGTTTCATTGGTTTTCTTTGTTCCCACTTTCCTTTTTAGTGCCTCCTTTTTTTTTTTTTTTTTTTTACATTTTTTATTGAGTTATAGTCGTTTTACAATGCTGTGTCAAATTCCAGTGTAGAGCACAATTTTTCAGTTATACATGAACATACATATATTCATTGTCACATTTTTTTTTTTTTGCTGTGAGCTACCACAAGATCTTGTATATATTTCCCTGTGCTATACAGTATAATCTTGTTTATATATTCTGCATATGCTTGTCAGTATCTACAAGTTTTGAAATCCCAGTCTGTCCCTTCTCACCCCCCATCCCCTTGGCAACCACAAGTTTGTGTTCTATGTCTATGAGTCTGTTTCTGTTTTGTATTTATGTTCTTTTTTTTTTTCATTCCACATATGAGCGATCTCATATGATATTTTTCTTTCTCTTTCGGGCTTACTTCACTTAGAATGACATTCTCTAGAGACATCCATGTTACTGCAAATGGCATTATGTTGTTGTTTTTTATGGCTGAAAAGTATTCCATTGTATAAATATACTACATCTTCTTTATCCAGTCATCTATTGATGGACTTGTCTTCTCTCTTCTTATTCTAGGAATACAATTCTGTGTATGTTAAACCATTTTATTTTCTTCCATAATTTTTAGATAATCTATCCTTTTTTCTCCTATTCTCCCCTTGACTTTCATTTTAGATAGTTTCTGTCTATCTTCAAATTCTTTGGTTATTTCCTCTGCTGTGTCCAGTCTACAGATAAACCTATCAAAGGAAAAAACATTTTATGTCTAGTATTTCCATCTGTATAAATTTCCTATTTCTGATGTACCAAATTACCACAAACTGTGGCTTAAAACTGCAAACTTTATTATATTAAAATTCTGGAGGTCAGAAGTCCAAAATGAGTTTCCTTTGGCTAAAATCAAGGTGTCAGTAGGCTGTTTTCTTTCTGGAGGTTCAAGAGGAGAATCCATTTCCAGCTTCTAGAAACTGCCTGCATTCCTTGACTCATGGCCTCTTCCTGTACCTTTAAAACTAGCAGCATTGCATATTCTAATCTGTCACCTCCATCTTTCACTTGACAGAATCCTTGTGATTACATCGGTCTCATCTGGATAATCCAGCATAATGTAGTCCCATCTCACTATCCTTAACTTAATCACATCTGTGAAGTCCTTTTTACCATGTAATGTAACATAGTCACATAGTCACAGGTTGGTTATTAGGAAGTGGACATCTTTGGGGGATTCATTATTCTGTTGACCCCCACAACCTTACTTTTTTTTTATGATTTCTATCTTTAGTGGGTTGAATGGTGCCCCTCCTCCCCCAATGATATGTCCAAGTCCAAATCTCTGGAACCTGTGAATGTCATCTTATTTGGGAAAATCTTATTTCAGATGTAATTAAGTTAAGGTTCTTGAGATGAGATCATCCTGGAGTATGTGAGTGGATCCTAAATTCAATTATAAGTGTCTTTATATGAAACAGAGGAAGAGAAGACACAGACACAAGAGGAAAAGACAATGTGAAGATGGAGGCAGAGATTGGAGTGATTTGGCCACAAGTCAAGGAAGCCAAGGAATACTAATGGCCACCAGAAGATAGATGAAGCAGAGAAAGTTTTTTCCTCAGAGCTTCCAGAGAGAGTGTGACCCTTCTGATAACTTTTAGGCCTCTAGAACTGTCAAAGAGTAATTTTTTCTTGTTTTAAGTACCAAATTTGTGGTAATCTGTTACAGTATCCCTAGGAAATACATACATCTCTCTGTTTAAATTCTCTATCTCTTCGTTCATGTATTACACTTTTTCCACTAAATCTTTTAACATATTAATTATAGTTATTTTAAAGTCCTTGTCTATTAGTTTTAAAATCTAGGCCAAATCCTGGATCTGTTTTATCTCTTGACAATGGGTTGTTTTGTTCTTGCTTTTTATGTTTATCTCAATTTTGTTTACATGCCAGATAATGTGTATAAAAGAACATTAGAGACTGAGCTGAATAATGTTTTTGCCCAGAACTAGGCATGCTTCTTCTTCTATTAGGTCATGATTCTTCAGGGAGTAGAGACTATCTAATCAGTAGATGAGCTGGGTTTGGATTTGCTGTTGTTTTTGCTATGTTGTGCTTAACTTCAGTGAACTCTAGGCTTCAAATTCCTCTAGTAGTGAACTATTGCTACCTTGTTCTTCGTGTGAGGCCTGGAATAGTAGAGGGATTTGCTAAATGTTTCTTCTCTATCCTCAGTGTTTAGCAATCCCTAAGTGCCTGTGCCTCAGAAGGGATTTCTCTCCATTTTCTTGTCCTTTCCCCAGCCTTAGCCTTCTATTACTGATTACTCTGTGCAAGGCTCATGCTAAGGCTATAGGTTTTCACTTCTCCTGCTCCAGCCTTAGTCTTAGGCAGACCTTGTGCTCTGGGGTCTCACATGCCAGGCTTTTTGATCATTCCTACTTCTCTCCCATGATAAGCCAGTCATCTTTGCTTCCTCTTCAGTTTAGGAAGGCTTACACTTCTCCCTCCCATGTGCAGGTGAACTCTGCCTTTTAATGAATTTCCTACTTGTCCTTGAGCAGTAGCAGGCCTCTGCTTTCTATCACTGTAGGGTCTTGGGCACAAGCAAGTTTTCTACCTTTCGCCCAGAAGCAGCCAACATTTACCTGGGAATAGGGACATGACTGTTTTTTTGACTCCCCCTTAGGAACAGATGCATTTTACTTTATGTAAAAGCATGGTCATATCTAGGGTATGAGTAGTTTCTTTCGACTACCCCAGCAGTAGACAGATTTTTGCTTCCTATGAAGAAGATTCTGGGATGTGGTCAGTGGACAGTGACTACTCACCATCCCATACTCATGCAGAACCCAGCGTGAGATGAGATTCTGTAGGAACTCCTGTTCTACTTGCAAACTTTAGCAGGCCTGTGCACCACCAAGAGGGGCTTCCCAGTTTACTGTCTGCCCCCAGTCTTTCTTGTGAATATCCAGCCGAGGCCTGTGGAGAGTAACAGGTGAGTGAGCGCAGACTCCTTTGTGCCTGTGGCTCTGGGGACTCTACACTTTCACACTAGACCACACTTGTGCTTTAAGAATGTACTAAAATTTCAGTTGTATTCTTCTTACCCACTCCTGTGGCTTCCTCCTTTTCCTCCTCCTCCCTCTGAGGTGGAACATTGAGTGTCCTGTGTTTCCTTTGAGCAGCGTTTTACCCTTTGGAATTTAGTTCACCTGATTACCTTGTAACCTTGGCTCACTGATGAACTCAGGAATGATTATTTAGTAGAGTATCTATCATCTTCTAAGGCAGTGTAGATTATTTAAGAGTATAGGTTATTGGAAGGAAACAGACAAATCCAGAAAACCACATTGTTTCTAGGACATTCTATAGGACAGCTGACCCAGCTTCTGCAACAAGTCAATGGTATGGAAAAATAAATAAAAGAAGAGAGTATTCAACAGTAAGAGACCTAAGAGATACAACAACACAAGGTATTTGCAGACATTGTGTCTTGATGCAAACAAGCCAATGGTAACAAGATGTTTCTTAAATAAGTGGGAAAATTTGAATATGGACTAGGTGCTAGGTGATACCATGGGATCATTGTTAATTGTGAAGAAAGGATAATAGCATTGCAATCATGTTTAAAAATCAGTATTTTTTAGAAATACATAATGAAATATACAGATATGAATTGATAATGTGTAGAATTTGCATTAAAATACTCCAAAGGTTGGGGGCTGGGTGGGGGAGACAGCTACATGAAGCAAGTGTGTTCAAATCTGGATACTCTTGGAATTTAAAAAGATCACCTAGTGTATATGAGGTGAGGAGAATGAATTAGAAGGGTATAAGAGAAGAAGTAGAGAAACCACTGCTATAGCCTACATGAGAAATGATGGTAGCCTGGACTAAAGGGAGCAGCAACATAGTAAGTCCTCAGTAAGGATTTTGTTAAATGAAGCCATGATAATGACATAAATTTTATACACACACGCACACGCACACGCACACACATACACACTCAGGCATTTATTTGAATATAAGGATTGTATTGAATAATCAATTTAAGCAATTAATATTTGATTATTATGTTTTTACTAAGTTACTTTCAAATATTCCCATATAAATAGTATGATGTAAATTAACTTTAATTCATATCATAGGAGTAGTCAGTTACAGTCATGTGCTGGTAAATTAACAACCAGCTTTGGGGAAGGGAGGAGTCCTGATATGTAGTGTTTGCTGATTTATGTTATGTAAATATTCCCACCATGACCAGTTTTAAGCTTCCAGTGTGAGGTCATGGAATGCAGAGTTGGGAAGATATGTACACAATAGGCTCACAGCCAAGACAAGCCAGCTGTCAGACAATACTGTGACCCTTGCAGTGCTCTGCTCAGGACTCCATACCCAGAGCACTTCATATGTTGCTATTTAAATCTGGACCAGTGGGTTAATTAATGAATGTAAGGGATGTTGGATATAATTTGGGGAGGTAAATGAATGGTGTGCAAGATGTGCACGTGGCTAAAAGTGTCCTTGAGGGAACAAAATTGAAGAACCTAGCAAACCCAGAAGCATAACACCTTCAGAATATGCCCTAGGTCTAGAATTTTGTTCTGTGCTCCCTATTTAATCAAGACTCTGTCACGTGCTCCAAGTAGAAGGTTTGCTGATTTTTTTGTCAACCATTGTTGTAAATCTTGTTGGAGTGCTAAAAGGTACAGAGCAGGGACTTCCTTAAGCCCATGGGAAGAGTTTATATGACTACTTTGGAGCTTGTTAGCTGATAAATATTTCTATGTGGCAGAATCTGGTCTGAAATTTACTTTCACTGCACTTACTACTCAATGGTGAGGTAGGGGAAGCTGTCACAGCTTCTATTTATCTCTTACCTTACCAAATATTAAGACAATCAATACTTACCAAAAGGATCTGATAATTGTGTAGGACCGACTTGGCAGTTATCAATTTGCAATGTCATGAAATCCCTACTATGTTTGGGGCATGGTAGCATGATAAATTTCCTGTCTACAGGGAGCTTTTAGGTTGATTGTACCCAGAGTTGTTTAAAAATGCAATGTTACCATTTCTATTTGTAAAGTGGGAAAAAATTTGAATGCCAAGATTACACATGCCAGCAGAGAATGGTCTTGTTTATAATACTGAGGTTGTGGTCAAGGTGAATACACAAATCCCTTCACTCTCTCTTCAGAGAGCAAGAGCTTAAAGAGAAACTAATAGAAGTGGCCAGGTAATTGTTAACTGTAATGATTGTGTGGCGCCTTGGTGTAATGGCTTTAAAATACAGTCCCCAAATTTCTGACAGTCTTTCCTTCTAGAGGTGGGAGATCTGTGTCTCTTTCCCTTGAATCCTTATGGATTATAATTGCTTGGCCAATAGAACATGGCAGAGGTATTGCTGTCCCAGTTTCTTAAAATATGAGTTTGGAAACTGGCACTGGATCTGGTAAGACCTAGGACCAGATCTTAAGAAATTGGCTGCTTCTGTATCCTATCTCTTGGGATGCTTGCTCTTAGGACCCAGCCTCCAAGCTAGGAGGAAGCCTAAGCCAACCCATAGAGAGACCCCAGTGGGGAGGAACCAGTAGGCAGCACCACCTTACCAGCCATGTAAATGAGCCTTCTTGGAGATGGATCATTCAACCCCAGGCAGGCCACATGGAGAAGGGATGAGCTGTCCACCAAGACCTGCTCGAATTGCAGACTCCTATTCCAAATAAATGATTATCATTTAAGCCACTAAGTTTGGGGATGACTTGCAATGTAGTGATAGAAACCTGGAACACCTGGTAATCCCTCCAGCTGTGAGAAGAGGCTAGTAGATTCTTCTAAGCACCTACCCATCTGTTTTTCCTGTTACCTGGTCAGTCATTCCTTTGGTGGCTGTATATGTATTTCTCTTGTATTTATTCTCCCTGGAAAGTTACCTTGCTCTCTGACAGGAATCTGCAGCAGACAAAACCCAAGCTGAAGCAGGGTTTAGCATGGGTGTAGCATCTTTAACACCAGTGAAAGTTTGCATGATCTGTAGTTTTCACAGGGCTGCTTTTGGCAAATGACATGCAAAGTTGTTGCATAATTCTTTTTGCTTTCTGGTTAGGGATCATCAAGTCAAGTGACTGCTGCTTCTTCTGGTGTGAACTTCTCTTCCAGCTCTGTGAACCTTTCTAAGAGATAGAGGCCTAAAATGAGAGTTTAAAGACATGCGTTGTTGCTCTGCCACCTTCTATGAGCACAGTTAAGTCATCTGACATTTGGGTCTGTGACAGGATTAAGATGCTCAGAAGCTCTCAGCATAGAACATATCATTACACTGGGACCGCAGATATAACTGTCAACAAATACAACAAAATTCTGATTTTCTCCAACATGACAACTTGATGCTTTTTTTTGATTACCAATTTTCAAATTTTCTAATTTTTGTTCTTTTGATGTCCCTGATTAGTCTACCTATTGGGTAACCATTGTCTAGCTGATCTGTTAAGTTTCTTTCAGATCTAAACTTTTAATTCTGAAACTGCTTTTATTCTCTTTCTTTTGTTTTCTATGTTCTTTTTTTTTGCCCTTTGTTATAGCTTTATTGAAATATAATTGCACAAATTTGAAGCGTACAATGAAACTTTTTGACACACTTGTACACTCATGAAACCATTGTAAACACACCCATTTTCCCTACAAATTTCCTTGTCTTTGGTAAGCCTGTCCTTCCATTCCTTATCCACCCCAGCCACCAGGCAACTATGGAGCTAGCTGCTTTATGTTACTATAGATAAGTTTGCATTTTCCAGAATTTTATGTAAAAAGAATCATAGAGTATGGACTGTTCATTTTCTTGCTTCTTTCACTGAGCTTGAGCTCCAGCCAGGTGGTTGCTTGCATCAATTGTTTATTTCTTTTATTGCAGTATCGTGTTATATAGATACACCACAATCTATCCACCTATTAATGGATTTTTGGGTTTTTTCCATTTTTTTGTCTATTATGAATAAATCTGCTATGAACATTCATTTATGAATCCTTGACATTTCATTTCATTTTTCTGGAGTAAGTACCCAGGAGTGGTAATTATATATTTAATGTTTCAAGAAGCTGTTTTCCAAAGTGATTGCACCATTTTACAGACCCACTAATAGTCGGTGAGAGTTTCATTTCCTGAATATCCTGACCAATATTTTGTATGGTAATTCTTTTTAATTTTAGCCATTCTAATAAGCATGTGATGGTATCTCACTGTGGTTTAAATTTGCATTTTTTTCTAATAACTAATGGTGTTGGAAATCTTTTTATATGCTTATCTGCCATCATTATATCTTCTTTGGTGAAGTATCTGTCCAAATATTTTCTATTTTTTTAATTATTGAATTTGAGAGGTTTTAATATATACATATGTATTCTTGATAATAGTTCTTTGTTGGATATATAATTTGCAAATATTTTCTCACTCTGTTGTTTTTATTTTCATTCTCTTAATGTTTAGTATGTTCTTAAAGAGAAAGTTTTAATGCATGTGAGTTATTTTACAAACTCTTTCAAGCTCAAAAAGGAGCATAGGTGAATCAGGGAAGAAAAAAGATGTTAACAAACAATTCAATGGTTTGGCATTGAGTGCCTTTTTGTATGATTTTCTTTAGTTAGCACTTGAGTGACTTTTATATATAAAACACAGTAGTATAAATAAACACAGTGGTAAGTAATGTTTAAGCTTGAATTCTTGGCCCGAAACAAACTTTCAAAAACAGTCTCTAGTTTAGAGAAAACCCTTACTTTCATGGTTCTTACTGTACCATGTCTGGTCTGCAAACAGTCTAAGCTAAAACACCCATGCATATTATCTCTATATCTATACCTCTGTCATCATCTACATCTTTATCTATTTATATTTCCATATGTATACATATGACTTGCAAAAAAGAATCCAAGTTGCATTTACATTTAACTTATGTCTTTGGTCAGATAGAACCATTGTGGAGACTGTTGTAAACTTAGAGGTAAACTAAGTGATAATATGAAAATACATGTCACAAAGCCCATGCCCTTTACTCCACAGTAAAAACATGGATCTTCCTTCAGACCTTTATGCAGACAATTATTTATAAAGTAAGATAGATTATAAGCAGTGAGGCCATGCTGACAGCATGTGGAATAACAGTTTACAATGGTGGGAGGAGAGAGAGATAAAATACAGATCCAAAAACTACAATACACAGAAGTCTGGATTTATTTTGTAAAGCTACAGAAAGCATAAAAGCATGAATTCTCCAGAGAGCCTTGAGTCATCAAAAGTTAATAATAATTTATTTCAGAAATGGTTGGAATAAAGTACAAGTTCTCAAAGGGAATAAAGTTTTAAGGAACATATAATCAAATTCTTGATATTATAAAAGAATTTATATTATGATATAATCTGAGGCTATAAAAAGTATAAGACTTGTAAAAGAATGGAGTCAGAGATCTGAGTTAAGACAGAGAGTTTATCTTGAAAATACTTTCACTTTAAATATTCTAAGTACAGAATAGAAAGTTGTTACGGTTAATTGTAGGTGAGAAAAGAATGACTATTGAATAGATTTCTAGTGGAGACTGAAATGGATGGTTATGTAAATTGAAAAGGGATATTCTCAAGGCACCAATTATTAAGCCTCCTAATACTAAACTTTTTATCTAACATTTGAAAAATTTTGACCTAGAAATTTCAGAACATGTAAGACTTCCTTCATCAATTGTTATTTCCTCTGTTAGAACTCGTTAATGCTTAAGAGGATGGAATTTAGAAACAGCCCAATCTGGATTTGAGTCCTGTCATTATTATTGGGTTGGCGCCCAATAAACTCCAAGATTCTTTTTTTTTTTTTTTTAAACTCCAGGATTCTTACCTGTAAAACAGAACTAAAAATCCCCATCTCATGGGGTAGTGCTGAAGATAACACAAAATGCAGATAAAGGGCTTAGTTCAGTGCCTGGGTCAAGGTTTCAGACACTCAATAAATATTAAATATTGCAATCATCATTATTGTTTCTTCTAGGCAGAAATACGGAAGTGAAGAACCATTGAAAAATTCAAGCAAAGAATACCAGTTGTTAATCACTCATAATTTGGGATTGAGGATTGAAATCAGGTTTTATTTTCATCTGTTTTTGTTTTCCTGATTTTAATTTAAAAACTTGAGGAAGCCCCTAGAAATAACTGATCGATCACTTTTGGAGGATGTCTTTTGGTGCTTTGTGTGCTCCATCTGGGTTGCAGCCGCTATTCTATCTCCTTGACAGACGAGGAGGTCACTGAGGTTAAGTGTTCTTCACAACGACACCCAGGTCTATGGCAGAGTTAAAGTATGCCCCAGATCACATAACTCATTCTTTGCTCAAGAATCTTCCCTAATCCCTGGTGCCATTTGGGAATAGTTTCAAAGGCATTCCAACCACAGAATCATGCCAGTGCACTGGTTATCAATTATTTTGTTGATCCTTTAGCAAATCCTCAAACTGATTTTTCTGCCCTCCTGGGACACAGATCACAAAGCTGACCTTAACTGCTTTGGCATTCTCTGTCCACTCCCAAGGTACACAAAAGAGCAGTGCGGGGCTGGTGATTTACTCTTTTCCCACGCAGGTCATGGTCGAGCCTAGACAGATAGAGAAGATCTGTCTTTAATGAGAGAAATGTACCATTACTTGGTCATAAATTCAATTTAATGATAATTTTAGTAGGGCGGCTTGCCCAGGGTTTGTAGAAACACAAATCAAAAATCCCAAATTCCAGGCATATCCTCTTAGAAACTCTTTTGGCAACTCCATTCTCTTTGCTTTTTAAGGAAATTAATTTCCCTAGTTATAGTCCCTAGTTGCTTAGGGTAGATTTGCACAGGGTCTAGAATCACTGTGGCAGCAGAGAGTAGAGTGGGTGGCATGCTGCTCAAATTATTTTTGCCAAGCATTAGGCCTTGACTTCAGTCGTCAAGGAGGCACAAATGAACTGACGCACAGATTCGGTATACAGCCCAGAACAGTAGTTTGCAGTAAGAATATTCAGACAACTCAGTCTAAGAAAAGACTTTTTTAAAAAAATTCAACTCTTCATGTCCTTGGCCAATTCTAAACCAGCTAATGCTGGTCATTACCCCTCTCAGATCTCAGAATAAGTTTTTAATCTCTGCAGAGTTGACTTAGTTTGAGTTGCTGGGTTAGAGGGATGTGCAGGGTATATTCAGGCACCATGCTACCAGACACCCTGTCACACTCTTAGAAGTAGAATTGAATGTACACACTTTCATCGTGCCAACTAGCATCTCCTTTGGGGCTTAATTATTCATATGTGTTGCTTTCTACTAAACTGTGTGCTCCCAGATGTAGAGGGACGTCACACCTGAATGTGTTTCTCTAGCTTCTAGCCCAGTGCCTGACATGTGACAGATGCACAGTTAACATTTGTTGAATGAACAGAAGTATGCATGAATGAAGTTCATGCCTTTCTGGTAAGGTCTGACTTTTAAGTCAGAGAGCCTGGTAATGGCCATTTCTATTTTCAGGATGATGTACATGGCTAGGTGAGACAGTGCTCTGCAAGATAGTGGAGAGAAAACAGAAGTGAATATAACTGCTTCCCATGGTAGGGCAACTGGAGTCTGTTAGAAATATTACTTCATTCATTTAAACAGATATGTATAGATCGCCAATACAGTCAAAGAATTAACACCAGGTACTGAAGAACATTCAAGATGACTAGGAACCAAAGAGCTTACAATTTAGTTCAATATTCAATGTATAATCTTATCATACATTATTTTTTCCTAATACCATAGATCTGCCCAGAGAAATTCTAGTTCTCCTTCTCTGATTTTGTTTTGTAGCTGAGTCTACCTACACTGCTCTCTTCAGGTGTAGAGGGGAGTTTAACTGGCACTTGATTTACATTGTTATTCACACATCTAACATATGGGACGGTCAAGTTTAGAGCAGAAAGGGAGGCCTAGGCCACCTAGGGGATGACATATTCTTATAATCCTATAACAAAAGGCATGGAGAGTTATCACATTGTCCACTTTTAACTTACACAATATTATATGTAAATTATATCTCAGTAAAGCTGGAAAAAAAGAATTCAGCAATGATAATAACAAAAAAGCAGTGGTTCTCAAACTTGAGACCAGGAGGTCTTATTAAGACACAGATTTCTGGGCCCCACCTCTAGGTTCCCAAACTATGCAGATGCTCTAGGACCAGCTGATCTAAGATAAGACCTGATACTTACCTTCTACTAAGTCTTCTTCTCCCATTCTCTTGTATAACCCCACAGAGTGATTCTATTTGTATGGTTTTTTGTTTTTTGTTTTTTTTTGTCAGGGTAGCCCTGGACTGGGGTAAAAAAAAATCGGTATGAATTATTTTGTAGCCATTTGTTAGTGACCTGTGCAGATTTTTCATGTTGGATATCTTCCTTTTGACGTTAGCCCATGAATTTATGGGCTGTGTCTCCTACCGTTAGTTGGGAATAAAAATAATGATAATATGAATGAAAGAAACACATAAACCTTTTGGTAACAGAGGGATGCATACATGTGAAGCATTTTATTCATGCTGTTGGCCTTGTGTGAATAACTATATGAAAGGATGAATTTAACATTAGTCCTTGGATTCCTTCTTCTTTCCCTCACCTGCTCTGACTAGGAAAATAATTGTGGTTTCATTCTAAATGGGGATATACCAGCCAGGTCTTTCTGTCTTCTAAATAGCTCCTGTAGCCAAGCCAAACTATCTGGCTTTCTGATTAAACAGCTTTTATAAAGTGAAAATAATATTTTCCTAAGAATCGTTTAAGATTATTTTCCCCTCTCATGATGAAAGGCTTATCTAAAAGCCCAAACTTCATTCAGGATTCTTCCCCACTCTTTGTTGTCAGCCGTCCTTCCCTGACCCCACCCACTGCTCAGATAGCCAGGGATTTAAAAATATGTTGGAAGATTTTGATGGTGTCTGCAGAGTAGAATTACGTTCCTCTGTGTAACATTCGGACACTGAGCAGAAAGATAGCACAGTCTGTCTAGCTCTTTGTAATGAGTTTCACGATATTGTTTTAATTGTGGCACAGCTTAATCACTGGCTGTGCACAGATTATGCCACATAGTTAAAATAATTGTGGGGATTTGATAAGATAATGCTTTGAATTCATATAATGCTTTTCCAACAGGCTCCACACTTTAAAAGGAGAGAGAGCAAAGAAGGACAAAGAAGGACAGCCAATCGATGCCATCTTTGGTCATTTTCTGTATCTTGTCAGGGCTGACCATGATTTTATATATATATATATATATATATATATATATATATATATATATATATATATATATACACACACACACACACACACATTTATTTATTTCAGGTCATCTTCCACCTGCCCAAGGAAGTGTTTTATCCAGTACTCAAAGATTCTGGAGATAGTGTGAAATGATACATACCCTGTTTGCCAGCTAATACTGAATATAGTCTATACAACTAATAACCTAGGCCTGCCTGTATGGATGCATTAGTTTTAAATCCAGTCATTTGTTTACATAACTGATGCCTACTGGCTCCATCAGCAGTTCTTTACCTTTAGAAGAGTACAATCTGAACATAAATCTTTCTTAGAACTACCATACAATTTGTATGTTTAATGAACATCCATTCATTCATTCATAGTAGTGTGCCTACTATGTGCCAAGTGCTGTACTCAAGTCTTATAGTAAACAAGTTAAGCAAAATTTCTACCCTTATGGCCCTAATATGCTAGATGTAAGGGAACTGACAATAAACAACCAAATGGTGATTTCAGATATGATTAGTCCTGTGAAAAAAATAAAGCAGGATTGAGGGATAGAGTAACTTGAATGGGGAAATTTTAGGTAGCTTAGGAAATATCTTTTTCAGAAGCTGACATTTGAACAGTGTCCTGATGATGAGAAGGAATTTGACATGAGATGACAGGGAAGGGAAATTCTAGGCATAAAGAAGAGAAATCATAAGGGGATGAGTCTATGATGAGCTTAGGGATTCTCTGAAAAACAGGTGGGGCAGAAGGCCTAGAGCAGAGTGACTACAGGGTAGTGTTGTTGGAGCTGAGATGAAGCAGAGGCCAGGTCAGAGGACTGTGCCCCAAGGCAATTAGATTAGATTTTAAGGTGATGGTAGGTCGTAAAAAGTTCACATTACCTGAGCATATTTTTGAAGGATCATTCTAGTTGAGGAGATTAGATTTTATAGGCAAAAACTGAGATGGGAAAACCAAAGGTATGCAAGACTTTTTTTTTAGACACATTGAGTTTGAGTTAGATAATACATAGACAAGTGTGGAGTCTGATAGACAGTTGAAAATGTAAATCTAGAGCTCAAGTGATAGGTCAGAGTTGGAGATGTGTATACACATTGAATTTATTGCCTAACCTGGATCTTGGGCAAGTGGGGAAATGAGGTGATGCAGAGGAATTATACATCATTGCCCTAGCCTAAAAGAGATTTTTTTAAATGTTATTTTTTATGCTGTGCATAATGAATAATAGAAGGTAACGCAGAGTGTGAATTTAATAAAAAATTTTTGCACACTTTATTTGTTTGATAGCACACAGGCCAAAATCTAGATCTTCAAATGAGACTTATCTTTTAAAGGAGCCATATGGGAGTACTAGCTAATTGATCTAACAGTGCTGCCATTGCTTAGAACTTTCTTGGAGTGATTGGGGTTCTCTTTTAGATTTGCGTTTGTCACACAAGAAAGTCAGCCTAACTTTTTCATAAAATTATATCTCATTTTTGATTGAAAAATAGCACTAGCTTGAAAATTCATCTGTTATTGGACTTAAAATATTAAAAAAAAAAAAAAAAAAACAACCAAACCTAAATGTTTCACCAGAGGGAGATGACTTGACACCACTGATGATTTTAAAATGACTTTGTCATTTGCTTTGGCAGTTCTTAGAACAGTGTCTGGATATGTTTGGAGCAATAAGGGGGTAATTGGAATAAGTATACAACTTCCCATGTGATAACTTTGAAGGAAATAGTGTTTATTTAGATTTGAAGTTTTGGTCTTATTTATTCATTGATTCATTTACACACAAAAAAAATTTATTATCTGCTATGTTCCAGGTGGTTTTCTAGGGAGTGAAAAGACAGTTACGAACAATAAAAAGAATCAGACAATGCTAGTTTTCAGGAATGTATTTTTGGCCTAAAGGATTAGTATACCGTAGCCATCAAAAATCCCATTTTTGCAAATGGCTCAATTAATCAATTTGTTGAAACAAAGAAAAACATTCAAATGAAGGAGTAAAATTTAACTTTGCCTTTGCCTCCCTCATCTGTTTTCCTCTTCCTATCATATTTCCAGAAGCCTAGCTCTCAACCTCTGATTTTTAATCTAAAGTGATCCATTCCTGAATGCTATAAATACCCCCTCAGACATGGAGCACCCTTTTTTTTTCTTTCTCCGCTATTTTGTTCCTAGGAGGTGTTGACAAATCTCTGGAATAAGATTTTGATATGTTAATTCTTAGTAATGTGTAAATGATTTGATGCTGATTTAATATAGCCTGAATTTTAATTTAACAACAGAACAAGAGTTAGATCAAAGAAATACATCTGTAATAATGGAAATTAAAACATTTGCAAGTAGTAAAGTGATATATTTCTTGGCCAAGAGCCTTCTCCATGTTTCTGAAATCACAGCTATACAACTTACTTGTATTGCCAAACATAATCTCTACGAACAAGAAACTTTCAATTTCCCCTGATGCTACTATTTCTTTTTCTTTTTGAGAGATATTCCACAGCCCTCCGTGCGATGCTACTATTTCTTTTTCTTTTTGAGAGATATTCCACAGCCCTCCGTGCCATGTAACATATTAGCAAGAGATGCTAATAGTTTTGCTGGAGTAATGGGCCAAATTTTTCCTTGGCCTTTGTTTAGCTGGAAGGTGCCTACCCCCTGAACTGGGGCTCTCCACCACGAGAGCTCCTTCAGCCTTGTGCAACATATTATTACAATCAGCTTCACTTGTTCCCAGTTCTTTCAGCATCTGTAGTGGCAGCTGGCACATCTCCCACTTCATCAGGAAGTGCATTCAAGGGTATCCGGCTAGAAAGTTCCCCCAGCAAGCACTTCTTCATATTGCAAAATGAAGAAGCAAGGTTTCAGTTGGAGGTATTCATATCTGGGGTCAAGTAAGGTAGAGTAAAGTTAAGGAGCCCTTCCATCATCAAAGTGTCTTCATCATGGGTGAGACCAGTGGAAAAAAAAAATCCATTCTTTTTTTTCTAGTAGACTGGCATTCCTTTGACCCCAGTTTTAATCAGAAAAGGGATGAGCAGCATTATGCAATTGGCACTGCCCTTGTTTGTTTTCTGAATTCTCAAAGAGAATTGCTCTCATACCATGGGTTTCCCTCAAGATCTACAATTCTGATTTCCGTGGTTCAGTTTTGTATGGAGTTTTCTGTGTTTTGCCTTTGGACACCCATATCTCTCTTTCCAGCAGTTAATAGGAAAATTCCACTGTGCCAATTGTGGTTTTGCTCTTTTTTTTTTTTTCCTGTGAAAACAACCGTTACTGTCCTCCACCTGCCTTTGCCTCCAATATTCTGTATTAATGTGTAATTTTATGTCAAAGAGGGTGGTGATGATGATCAACACATGTCAGAAATGTTTGAAAACTATTCTGGTTAATTAGAAAGAGCTATACTTTAGGAGGCTTAGCTCAAGTGAAAATAACTGTGGCTCAGAGAACTAAATCCTCTTCAACATTTTCTCCCTGAAAAAGAGCTTTGGGACAACATCTCTCAAGGTCATTCTTTTTTATTTTTTAATTTATTAGTATGCAAGGTATCTGGTAATCATCATTAGAGCCAGAAGTATTGCTAGCATTCAGCAGTCTTTGGCAGATATTGAGATAGATATGTCTCTTGAAGAAAAATTAATTGAAGTCTGGTATGTTTAAGGAAGCTAAAAATTATCCAGTACTTGCTTTGTGCCAGGTAATATGCTAAGAAATTCTGCATGTATTATCTCATGTCATAAAGTCTCAATTTTTCTGTTTATTACAGTCATCCTATGGTTTCTGTGGGGGATTGGTTCCCAGAACCCCACCTTCCCCAGTGACACCAAAGTCTGCGGGTATTCAAGTCCCTTGCACAAAATGGCATAGTATCTGCATATAACACATGCACATCCTCCTGTATACTTTAAATCATCTCTACATTCCTTATAAAACCTAACACAATATAAATACTATGTAAATAGTTGTAAATTCAATTTAAATGTTATATAAATAGTTGCCTATGTGTGGCAAGTTCAGTTTTGCTTTTTGGAACATTCTAGAATTTTGAGTGGAGGACTGTTTTTGATCTGCAGTTGGTTTAATCCGTGGATATGGAACCTATAGATATGGAGGGTGACCAAAACTGGGATATAGATTCTATTTAGTTTTAATCAAATCTTGTTTTTATTAATTTGGTCTGAAATGTTACCTGTGTAGTTTTATGCTTTAGGGAAAGTGTATTTAGTGCTCTAGAAGAGCAACAGTGGTCGTAAATAATTTGGAGTTAATCCTGTTCATAATGTACACAGATAAATTCAAAGCACACCAACAAATGTAAATTACAGAACTAGGGCTAGTCAACACAACCACAGTAAAGTAAGCTTACAGGGTAATTTCATGAATTTGGTACTATGGTAGTCATTGGGACTATCCCTCAATACTTCCAGGCAATGCTCTTGTGCCATATAACATATTAGCAAGCAATCCTCATAGTTAGATTGTATTTCCCCACATCTGTAACATTACATGTGGCCACGTAACTTACTTTGGCCAATAAAATGTGAGCAGAATTGGTGACTTTCACCTTCAGGTAAAAGCCTGTAAGGTCAGTGCACAAGTTGCTATCTTCCCATCCTTTATCTGTAGCGACCAACACTATTTCAGATGGGGAGGCTCTGCCAGTCTGAGTCCTGAGTGAGCATCATGTGAAGCCAGATTCATTACTGACTTAATATAGCATGATTGAGAAATAAAGTTCTGTTGTTATACAATATTGAGATTTGGGGATTGCTTGTTACTGTAGCACAACCTGGCTTATTCTAACTAATGTAGGCACCATTCATCCAGAAAGTAAAAACCCCCAGAGTCCTTTCTAAATGTGTATTCTTTTATTTTCTGAGTAGTTTAACCAGAGGTTTGAATTGACCAGACCCTTGTGATGATTAGATAGCACAGAGGTTAAGAGGTCTATGCACTCTGGCTGCTTCCATTTGAATACTGGCTGTGCTACTTTCTATCTGTAAAGATTTAAATGAGTTAATTAGTCTCTTTGAGTGTCAATTTCCTCACTGGGAAAATGAAGATAATAGTAGTGTGAAATGTTTTTTATACATTATTTTATTTTACCTCACAGTAGTCCTGTAAGGTCTTGGGGAAAGGAGGATATGGAGAGTTACTAATCAACAGGCATAAAGGTTCAGTCAAGCAAGATGAACACACTCTAAGATCTACTGTACAACGTTGCGCCTAATAATATATCATACACTTCAACATTTGTTGAGGTTAGATCTCACGATAAGTATTCTTTCTACAATAATAATTAAACAATAAATGTCAGGTATCATTTTATTATGATCCGGTACATTTGAGACTGACTTTGTGGAGCCTACCTGTTTCAACCTGATTGTTTGGATAACTTCTAGCTCTAGAACTATGCTTCCATGAAATACCTCGCTTTCTGGTCCCTACTTTTCCCCAGAGTACCTTTAGTTGTGGTTTGAGTTTTGTGGTGCATATGGGAGCTGATGCTAGCAGAGTTTCTCTGGCTTAGCAAGAAATCTATCTAAAAAGAATCAATTTATTCTGCCTTAACTTTTCCTCCTTGTTCTACTCCATCATTGCTTGAAGTTGTTCCAGAATTCTATTTGACTTTGTAGTTGCTTGCTTCTTTCCAATTCTGAAATATATTTTTCTTTTTGGCTCCTGACACTGGACAACATAAATTTTCTTTTTAATGGACTTGCCCATGTATATAGTAAATATTAGGAATATGTCAGGGAAGTTTCCCCCAAGAGATTAGGGAGGTTTTTGATGGTAAGTGTATTAAGATCTGCTAGAGACACTGAAGAAGGGAGAGGAGAAAAACTTGTTAGATACACATAGACCTTAACATTATACCAAAATAACTTACGTGCCCATGTTTGCAGGAGTGTTTCTGATTTACTGTGTTTATTTACCAGTGTTTTCTCTAGGAAAGAATGCATTTTCCTCTGAAAAAGTAGTTGTCATTGACTAAAACTGTTTTGTCAAATATAAAAGTGCAGTCTTAATAAGTATTTTATATGGCTGGGATCAACGACTATTGCTTTGAAATGCAGGTGCAGTTTGTGAAGCTGTGTACAGGACTGTGCAAGGAAAATGGCATTGCCTAGGATGGAGGAAAGGGCCAAGGCCTGTGTCAGATATGAGCAGATAAAGCCAAAGTTATTTGTAGAAAAGACGATAATGGGGAGGGTGGCTGAGTTCCTGGGACAATAGCCTGAGAGAGCAGGGAACTGGAAAGAGTAAAGAGCAGGAAAAATGAGCTAGGGTGGTGGGGGAGGGGAGCAAAACTGAGGCAGGAAGAGGGATGAGATCACAGAGGATACAGAATAAAGGCAGGGCAGCAGACAAAGCCCTCAGGACCAAAAGCCAGAGAGAATCCCAGTTTGTTTAGTCCCGAGACAGGAAAAACGACATCCTCTCAAAGGACCTAGGTTATGGGCTAGAGGGAGAAAATAGATAACAGGAAAGAACCCGGCTTCTCTAGAGACTCAAAGAGCAAGGATTGTCCCTCTGTCCCCACTCTCTATCCCTGCCCTAACCCTTCCCATGAGATAATAGCTTAACTTGGGGGTGGAAGGTAAGTGGGACAAACTGTCTGAAACGAGGTAGAACCTGAGTCCCCAAGCCAGGAGACTGCCAGGGAAGGCTTGGCAGGAAGTCCAGGGGCCTGAAGTGCCAGGCCATGCCAGGAAAGCCTTGTCTCATACTTAAAAGCATTCTTTTATCAAAAAAGTGAGCGTATGGAGTGAGAAACATTGAACTTCAGCTGAGCTTACCAGCAGCAAGGCATTGAACTTCAACTCTAGAAGCTGAGATCCTGAAATTCCCTCCCAGGTGGGAAAGTGCCTTGTTTGGATTTGGTGCCCAAAGGATACCGTGCGAGGGAGACTACCAGAAGCTGAGTCAGATGTGAGTGGGACTGGAGAGAAGGGGCAGAAGAGATATCAGCATCTTGTGCTGGAAAGCAAGTGCAAATGAGGCAGTTCCTTCTTTTCAGTCCAGCATTTCTCAGATCAGGTGAGTAAATCCATCACACTAAGTAGATTGTTTCATGTGATGGTGTTATGTAATTTAATTCACTGTAATATTTAAACTGATTAATCTACATTAGGGGGTCACTGATCACTGAAAGCAGATACAGGAAGCGTCTTGAAAACAACCAATGCCAGACAAGGCTTCAGAATCTTCTGTCAGTTCAGTGTTATGAATCCCTACCTATTTTTGCCTTGAAGTCTTTGTGAATCCCAATTGAATCACAACTGATTTAGTCTTAGGGACTTTTATTTCCCCAGTGTGGATAACTAGACCCCAAGAATCCCTTGATTTGTCTCTTTCCTTCTAAGGTGGGTCTTCTCAAATGTTTTCTGGAGGGATGACCTTGTGTGCTGTGATGTCAAACTCTTGGTTTTCTACTCATTAGTTATTGTATGTCCTTAGGAATTTGCCTTGCTTACCTGAGCTTCAGTTTCCTCATCTATAAATTGGAGTACCATCATTACCACATGTAGGGGATTGTATGAACTGATGATATGGTACATTTGAAAAATGCAAATGCTGGATGTGACGTACAGAATTTCTCCAGTAAATGTTTTCCTTTTTCTCTCAAATGCCACGTATCTAGTATGTCTTGCCCCAGTAATCTTGGGGGATCTTGCCCCAGAAAAAAGCAAGCCAAATTTGTGTGAGAGTCTCAAAGACTGCTTCAAAAAGACCAGCTTTCTCTTAAATAGATAAACAGGCATGAGCAGCAGACAATCCACTGTTACTTTCACTCCCCAGCTGCAGGTCTCTTCTTGAAACTCTGGCTGCCTGAAAGGTTAACCCACTAACTCCTCCATAAGTCCATCAGAGGACTGGGTACGAGCACTGGTGAAAATGAGCACTAGTACATATACATTTTATGTGAGTTCTACTTTACTGAGGTCAATTTAAAGGAATCAGATCTCAACAAGCCTAGGTATGATGTCAAATAAGGGCATTTGCCTAGCGTGGCTTGTCA
Organism: Camelus bactrianus; assembly: GCF_048773025.1. NCBI lineage: Eukaryota > Metazoa > Chordata > Mammalia > Artiodactyla > Camelidae > Camelus > Camelus bactrianus. Next base: position 33,982,814 of record NC_133550.1, on the reverse strand, counting down.
GGAACCCACAAGTCCTAACAAAAAACACATTTAGGTACCTCCCTGACCCTCAACCACATCACCCCAGAACTCAGTGGTCACCTCAGCCAGCATTGCATTGGTGTTTTAGCCACAGGTTATAAAACAATCACTAGTATGTCTGTAATGATGACTCACGTTCCAGCCGTAAGTCTTGGGAGAGACTCAGCACCTCCTGTCTGGCTGTGACCTTCTCATGCCTACAGTATCAGTGCTGTCAGAGGGTGGAGCTCAACAGTTTGCTCCTTCTTGTGGACTCTTTGAAGAGCCCATGCCATCTGCATTGCAGGGAACTACATTTCCCAGGTTCTCTTGCCAACTGGTTTTTAAGTAGGTTTCGCCAGTGGGTAGTACTGGTGGAAGATTGGAGGTCAGGATGAACCAGAGTATTTCTTCTCCTTTTTGCTTCCAGTAAGGCTTCCAACACTGGCTGCTTTTGTTTGCTTGTTTGTTTATGCAATTTCAGGTCCTGTTGGTCAAGCCCATTCTCTGGGTTCCCAGCTCCTGTGGAGCACCCCTGCCACCATTCTAACTCTCACCCAATGGCTTCAGGTTCTGGCTCTGGTAATACCCTGTGCCCCTTCAGCCCTGTGAATGGTGGTTTTCTACTCTTACTGGTATCTATAATTCACCATCCTTCATTTGGCTTTTAGCTCTGTGTAACCATTGTCATTGTCTGTGTAACCAATTCCACGTATTAAGTTGTTTCTGTTTAAAATGACACAGGTGGTGCCTGTTTTCCTGACGAGTCTCACTGCTATACCTTCTTCCATCAGTGCTATTTTACCTTCATGTTGGACCTAAGTCTCTCATGTGAGTCTCTCCCAGGCCATACACTGGGGAACTGGGCAATGGTTCCTGTAGCTCTCAGGTTTCCCTGAACATATGCTGGGTTTCACTTGCCTCTGTGGGCTTTTGACCCTAGGAGGGAGATAGGGTGCTTGTCATCTCTTAGTGACCTACTTTATTTATTTAAACATTTTAAAAAATCATTTATTTTTTTTAATTAATCTTTTTGGGAGAAAGAGGTAGTTAGGTTTATTCATCTGTTTATTTAATGGAGGTACTGGGGATTGAACCCAGGACATCAAGCATGCTAGGCATGCACTCTACCACTGAGCTACACCCTCCCTCCCTTAGTGACCTGCTTTATATAAACACCAGTCAAGTTTCTTCAGATCCTTTGTCCCCTCACCCATTGGTTAAAGTAATTTCTTTTAGAGTCAAAAAAAAAAACAAAAAACTGCTCTTAGTTCAGCATCTATTTCCCCCTTTTCTTTGGTTATGTTATAAACTCTGTTTTACCCCTCTAGACTTCGCTGTTGTAGACAAGCCTTTAAATAAAACAAGTAAACACAAACACAAAAACAAGCTAGAGAATATCAAGGACCTCAGAGATCCATTAAAGTGATCGGCAGCCACGTCTGCTACATCTAGTCTCCCAGGGACAGCAGTGCTGCAGAGCTGTCTGCAACGCCCAGGGGTGGGGTGTGGGTCACCTGTTACCGGTAGCGGCAGTGGTATCTTCACCAGCCAGGTTCTGTAACACGATTTTGAACATGATCCCTGAATGTATAGCATCTGAGCTTGGTCTGCTTACTTTCCTAGAGATTTTGTGGACTACCTAATATCATATTTTTTCATAAATCATTAAATTTAGCTTGTAACTAAATAGATGCAGAAATTGGAACCATGAGCAGTGTTTTCTGATCCACAAAACCATACATTCAGGTGTGCCCAGATATACTCTGATTTGACATGCTCTCAAAATGGGTTCGCAGTATCTGAGTTACATGTAAATGTTCATAAAAAGGGCCTGTAACACTTAGGTGACCAATATGATCTGCCCTTGAATGCCAGCAGCTCCTTTTCCTCAGCTGTGCCAATGGTGCTCAGTGGGCTCATTAGTTAAGTGGCCATGGTGGCCTTTATCAGTGAAGCTTTCCCTGTCTGCTTTATATAAACAGTAGTACCCCATTTTCTCTCCCTCTCCTTAAACATGCTTTAGTTCCCATCACAGAACTAGTAACTATACTGCATATTAGATATTAGACATATAGTGTTTGTTGTCTGTCCCTCTCTGATGGGATATAATCTCCATGAAGACAGAGTTTTTTTGTTTGTTTGTTTGTTTATTGTTGTATCTGTAGAACCTAGAATAGTGGAAGTTCTCAAATATTTGTTGAATAATTAATTTAATTAATCACTTAATGATAGAGATAAGACTTATTAACAGGAAATGGAAAGGCTTGGAAATCAGATGAGATGTTTGGACCTCTTAAAGTTCAGATAGCATAATAAGGCATAAAACAGAAAATGTTTTAGAGAGTTTTTGAAATTGCTCAGGGACCTTTGCTATCTTCCAGGTTCTTTAGCTGTTCAGAATTGTGCTAATCTCGTATTTCTGAGAATGCTTTTACATTGATCCCTATTCTTCAGTAACAACTCCCAAACCTCATTTCCTTTTCCAGTTAACTACTAACTTCTGTTTTTTAAAAAATGTTTTCTTCTTCAAGTGGTATATCTTGATAGATCAGCATCTGCTTCATAAAGATGATGGGAAAGGGCTTTATATCTCTGTTATCACCCGACATCCTGCCTAATGTGTCATTTGCTTCTATGTATCAGTTTTTGAAGGTATTCTAAAGGTTTTGCTTGATACTTTCATTATCAGAATGTACAGACTGCTACTCAGATGGCCAGCTCTAGTGAAATAGATTTAGTACTGAGTTACTTTTTACTGTGCATCAGAGCTGTGAAGGTGGCCTTCTTTTCCCACTTGTTCTGTCCAAAGCATCTGCTGATTCAAGATTTGTCCAGAAACTCCTATTGCTCTTCCAGGCCTCACTGATTTTCCCTTTGAGCTCATTTCGCATATATAGTTTCTACCTCACATTTAAGAGCCTAATAACCTACTATTAGACATTCTATTCCAGCAGAGTTTCAAACTCTTTTCTGCCTCCACTTAGTTATTAGTTCACACATTCCCACCCTCAATATATCTCTCCTGTCAATGACAATCAGTATTGGAGAGTTTGACATGCCCCACTGCATTCTATTTAAAAACCTCTGCCTATTTCATTAGTCTGACTTACTCAACTAGCTTTTAACACCCTGGATCTTTGATTATATCTGTTTCTATAGTATTCCCCCAAATAGTAGCTTAACATATGGGATAGTGTTGGGCACATAGTAAGTACACTTTTCAGCAAGAAGCAATTGATTGATAGATTTTTGACTGATGCATAATTGAGGGTTTTACTAAAATTCAGATGAATCATTATGTGTATATATTGAGTATCTTTACCTCTATTCCAAACTTTTAGTAAGGCTATAGTAGTTCTAATCTGTTCTTCGATTGATCCCATGACTATACAGTGTGGGTAAGGGTATTACAGCTCCACAGAAAATCCACTTTTGATTCTTCAAGCATTAATTCCGTATGGCAAAGAGCAGGCACCCTGTCCTCTTCAGGACTCTTCTAGCCCAGCCTCTGGGGAAGGGGAAGTGCCACCAGAAACTGAATTCAATAATGTAGGCAATCAATCATATCGGTGTAATGAAGCCCCAGTAAAAACTCTAGACACTGAAGCTGAGTTTCCCAAGTTGGCAATACTCTGTATTGTCACACATAGATGTTGGGAGGGTAATTTGGCCTGAGGACAACAGAAGCTTTGCATTTGGAACCCTCCTAAACTCTGCCCTTTGTGAATTTTCCTTTTGTTGGTTCTAATCCCTTCCCTATAATAAATCATGACCATATACATATAATAGCTTTCAATGAGTTCTATGAATCTTTCTAGTGAATGATCAAACCTGGAGTGGTTTGGGGAATCCCCTAAACTAGCAGTTAGTGTCAGAAGTGAGGGCAGTCTGGGAGACTGTGCCTCAAGACTGCAGTGTGGCTAAATCCGCTAATGGCATCTCCACGTCCCTCCCCTTTCTCAGAATCTGAGACATGACTGGAATCATAATTTTACATTACTGTAGTTTGGGGGAGACAGGGCTGACCTTTGCTTGTGTTCTTATTTATTTTTCTGCCTGCTCTGCTGGCTTCATTTCTACAGCCTTTCTCAACTTCTGGTTCCTCTGTTCACAATGTTCCTCACCTCATACCCAGCCTTGCCCAGCTCCAGTCTTCAGAGGGGTGGGATAGATAAGAAGAGCTGCCTCTGGGTGGTGCAGCCCACTATTAAGGTTCTCTAAAGGTCTCTGGCTTCCCAGGGCCCAGGGATGACCTTTGGCTACTATTCGCCTCCCATCAGATAAGGACGTAGTGCCACCAGAGCAGGTCATTAGGTGCCTGGGGATTCTGGTTTTCCTTTGTATTAAAAATGTTTTCTACCCATTCTCAGCACTTTTGGAAGTTGCTCAGCTAGCTGTTTCATAAACCTGAGTGATCCAAAAGATCATCTGCAGCTCTTATTAACTGTTCAGAGTCTCAGCATGTCTCATAGAGATTTTGATTGTAGGTCTGGGCTTTGACTCAGTTGTCTCTGTTATTTTAATTTAAATGATAAGTCCTCCAGTTATTCTGATGATCACCAACTATATCAATGAATCTGGACTTCTGCTTCACATCTACTTCTAACTTTCAATTACCATCCTAAATATTTTCCTTGTCCCTACTGATGTTAGGAAGCAAACTTGAACCTGTTTGTATGCCGTCTGTGCTGGAGGAGTCATGCTCTAGCCCTGGTCCTGGGACTGGCATTTCTCCTACCTGGCCTTGTTATGAGCGGCTCTCCTGTCTGGCACTAGGATCTTTCCTGTGTCTTATCCCAGTGTCTGTAGTCTTGCCACACACAGATGGATGGCTATCTAATATGATGACCAACTCCACAAACAACTTCATTTAATTCAATAAACATTTACTGACTTGAGTTATGTCCCAGGCACTGTGCTAGGTGCTGGCGAGATGAAGAAAGGAAAATACTCATAGTTTAAAGGGTGTGACAGACACATAAAGAAACAGCCATAATATTGTGTGATAAATGTTTTAGCAGAAGCATGTACAAAGTGCTATGGAAACTCAGACGGGGGAGTAATTAATTCCTCCTGGGAAGGGTCGGGAAAAGTCACAGAGAAGAGTTTACATTTGGAAGGTGACCGAAAGTTCTCTCAGAGGTCAGGGGGAGGGTAGGGCATTCCAGGCAGAGAGCAAAGCCGAATCAAAGCCAAGGAGAGTGAGAGTGCTTGCTGTACTCAGGCAACTTGGACTGAGTAGTCTAATGGACCAAGAGCCCTGTTTTTTCCAAGTGTGGCTCTCAGGCCATCTGCACAGTAATTCCCCTCAGAGCTCGTTGAAAATGCACATTTCAAGGCCTCCACCTCATACTTGCTGATTTAGAACCTCAGGGGTTGGGGCCTAAACAGTCTTTATTCTTAACAACCCCTCTAGATGATTCTTAAACCAATTAAAGCAGTGGCTCTCCATACACTGTAGTCATCAGGGGGCTTTAAAAAATATTGATGCCTGATTCTTACCCTCAGAGATTCTCATTTAATGGGTCTGGGGTATGGCCTGGGCATCTGAAGTTTTAAGGTTCCCTGGTGATTCTAATGTGGAGAACTACTGCACCCAACTTGAAAACCACAGAACCAGAGAATCAGATTCAAGAAGGTGAAGCAGGCACATGCAGAACTGCTACAAATTACAATGGAGATGTAAGAGGTTCATGAAGGGCTTTCCATGGCAGTTTGGGGAGTTTGGTTCTGATTTTGTAGGTGATGGAAAGAGAATGGGAGAGGTAGCTCCTACAAACTCACACTTCTCTTTAGCTCTTATTAAATGATGGTCTTAGGAAACAAGACCCAATCTGGTCTATACACTCTTTGTGTTGGGGAAAGAATGCTCTCCTGAGAGCTTGTCCCCATAGTGTCTCAGCTGTGCCCTCAGGATAACTGTTCTTTCCTGATATCTGGGCACTGAGCATTCCTGTTATTTCTTCAGAGATTCATGGGGCACCTATCCTGTGCCTGTTGTTGAAAAATCCCCATCTGTACCCCAGGTGAATTCTGAGACATGCCAAGTTCAAGGAGGCAAGACTGCATATTCACATAATCTCCATTAGGCTCAGAGTTTGGAAGTATAAACCTCAGCTAAGTCTCCAAATTTCATGAATATAAGGAAATATGTTGTGTGGGTTATGGTGCCTTTGGAGAGCAGAGGAGACTTTTGAGGGTGGGTCACAAATGCATAGAAGAGGGAGAGGTAGGAGGTGAGGGAGAAAGTATAGGGAAACAGTCAGTCATCACCTTAGGCTGAGGTCCAGGAACCCTAGTGGGCCAACTTGACAAAATAGAATCAGGTATTTTGTGAGTACACAAGTGAAGGAAAAGGAAAGGAGGTCAGAAGTCCAGGGCAGGAGCCACGTGAAGGCCCTACCTAGCAAATGGTTATGCAGACCCTCAGTGAAAGTCTCTCCCTCTTATATTCTCCTCAATTTCCTCCCCATTCCCCTCGTTTATCTTCTTCACCCCTTTTCCTCTTCTTTAACCCTCTGCATTTTAACTACCAACAGATCTCCTGGGGACAACCAGCAAAGCTCATCAGACTCCAAGGTTTTTTTCATGAGCCCATGAGTCACAGACTTTGTTGAATCTCAGAGCTGAGAAAAATGTGGGCAGTTCTTTGGGCCAACCCCATCAATTTGTAAATGAAGAAATTGAGGCTCAGAGAGAAGTGACTGCCCAGAGAGGAAAAGATCACATAGCTGGTCAGTGGTAGAATTATGACAGACCCATGTCTCTGGCTTTCTCTGAGCTTGTGTTTACTTTACAAAGCTGTTGTCACATAGTGAATTCTTATGTTTTACATGCTTTGAGTGGTAAATTTCACATTCATCATTTTTGGTTCCTATAGTCACTTTGTAAGAACGCTACAGCAATTAGTTCCTCGTGTTTGCTAAGTCAACTGAAGAGAATAGAACTTTGCTTAAAAATACCATTTTCACCAGAAAGGAAGTCAAAATTTACTAAATAGAGAATTTCAAGTTTACCTGATTTTAGGCCATATGATCAGAATTTTCATATAGTAGATTCCAGAATTATAGCTTACCATTATTATGATTTAGAGTCCCAGAACCACTACCCTGGGACAAGATTTCAATGGTTCTATGGTTGAATGCAGGAAAGAATATTATGTGATTGCATTACTTTAGCACTTTGACCTTTGTCTTGCTTCCTTTTTAAGTCTTCTGACCTTGTCTGCCAGTGGTCTCACACTAGGTTGTGGGAAATGAGCTCATTGCTTCCCTCACAGAGCAACACAATGGCACCTTTGGCTGTGGCGTTATGGAACCTGGGAGCCCAATGTGGTGTCTGACTCAGTGCCTGGAACATTGCAGGCGCTCAAGAGTTATTTGATGACCTGAGTTGAGATGAAGTCAGCAGAGCTGCATTGAATTACTATCAGGGCAAACTTGGGCAAGTCATTTCCATTCTTTAAGCTCAGTCTTTTCTCCTACAAAATAATAGACAACAGCCAGACAGCCTCTGATGTTCCTTCCCACTCAGAGATTATATATATTTTGGCATCTTTTAAAAAAAATTCCAGAAATTTGGACCTAGGAGTGACTTTGAAGGTCAATTAGCCCAACCCACAGCTTGTTCAAGGCAGAGCCAGACTATTCAAAGAAGTAGAGATTTGGCAACTTTGTGGTTTGTGTAATAGTGAAAGTCAGCCAAAAAGAATAATTCAGATTAAAAATCATTTGAGGGCCAAAATTATTCTCTTTTGCTCAATATCCATCAAGTTAATGAGAAATAGTTAAGTCTGTGCTTTGGTTTTCTTCTTTGTTTTCTACCAATGTATAACTTATATACAGAAAAATGTACAAATCTTAAATGTATATAGCTTGATGAATTTTTACATATGTATCCATCCATGCAACTCCCTCCCACATCAAGATATAGAACATTTTGACACCCAGAGAGAGCACCCTCATGGCATCTTCCCGTGACAGTCATTTTCCAGGAATACAGATCTAATTTCTAACACCATAGATAGGTTGGTTTTGCCTAGTTTTAAACTTTAAGTGAGTAGAATCACACAATATGGAGCCTATTATGTCTGACTTTTTCACTTGACATTATATCTGAGATTTATCCATGTTGTTTCTTATGTCAGTGGATTGTTTTTAATTTTTAATTGCTGTGTGTGAATTGTATGACTGTATCACATTGTATGACTACCACAACGTAAGAATTTGTCAATGCAGAATATTAGCTACGACCTGGGAGAAAAAGTCAGAAGACTTGAGTTCTAATCTTAATTTTACCACTAAGTAGACATGCCAACTTCAGTCTGGGCCAGTTTTCCTCATTTGTGGATGAAGAAGTTGGACTAAAGCAAATTTTCCAACTCTACAGTTAAACGAATAGTGCAATAATCACATACTCAATATACAATTAGAGGAGAGTAACAATCTTACCTCTGACAAAGAACTCACATCAAGAAATATATAAGGGATTCCTATAAATCAATAAGCAAAAAAGACAGCTCAACTAAGAGCAGGAAATATGCTTTGTGTGTATGTGAGTGTGAATATGTGTCACTGTTGTCATGATGAATAAGAAATTTGTTGAGTGGGGAATCTTGGGGTGCTATGTAAAGACTGTGTAAAGAATATATTTAGAGACTCAGAAACATTTGGTCTTCTACATGCCTCAGAAGCTGATTTTTCTAAAAAGTATCCTTTTATATTATTTTCTGTAAGGGAGGCACCATGTTTAATTTTAATGAATGCATGAAATGTACATAAAAGGCTTCATAGACTGTAAAGCTTTCTTCAAATGAAAAGCAGTATTATTATTCCAGATACAATATGAATGCAGCTGACATCAACCACCATTCATCCCTATTGCAGGTGTAACGACCAACAAGGATATTTTCCTTTGTTTCTTTGCCATGGCCATGGGAGAATGTCTGAACCCAACACACAAATAACAGCTGTGATTTTAATTGAGACTTTTGAGTGGATAAGCAAGGTGTACACTGAACGCATAGCAACAGATAGATTTTCACTTGGGCAGCCACATTATTATTTCCTCAGACTTTGAAAAGGGAAAGTTTTAACAGACCTCTTGGAAGTGAGCCTTGTTTCCCCCCACCTGTTCACAGTTACTGTCACAGAATGCGTCATCTCTCTCCCACGCGCACAGTGGGAAAACAACTTTGCCATCCAGAGCAAAGACAGGGTTTTGCTGTGTCAGGGATACAAGAGTCTGCATATGGTTCGTTGTCCATTTCCCAATTAGGCTCCCTCCCTAAGCACTGGAGTTTCCTGCCCAGAGAGCCTGCCTGGGATCCTTATCATTTCAGCAGAAATAAGTCAGTGTAAGAGGCCATGGCAAACCAGAACTTTGCCAAAATGCTTGTGGTCTCTGCCTTGTCCTTTTTAAAGATTTTGCAACTCTGGTCTTGCCTTAGCAGAGTGAGAAATTGTCCCAAAAACGTAATCAACCCAGATTGGTCAACCAAAGGGAATTTGCTTGTTCACTCACATTTGCTGCCCGTATCTTCTTGGACCAGGATATCCCCATGGCTCTGCCCCTTGCCTGAGGTGACTAACTATTGGGTATTCCCTTTCCAGTATTGTGCATAGATGTGTTTCAGACTTTGTGTTTGCCCATTAATGTTTCCCCTAGGAGAGACTTAGCAGCTCTAAGACACACACACACACACACACACACACACACACACACACCCCTGTAATCTAAATACTATATAGTTGTAGGGTAAAAAGGGTTTCAGAATCCAGAAAACCCCAGTTTGCATCCTGGCTGTATCACTACCTAGATGATAAGCCTCACTTGCCTCATCTGTAAAACAGGGGTGAAATTACCTTCCTGGTTCCCAGGATTCTTGTGGAGTCAAGAGAGGTAATGCATCTGCACCTTCCCAAAGAGGTCTGGCCCACACTAATTGCCTCAGAAACAGTGAGTGAAATGACTATTCCACTGACTGTACAACTGGGACAGCCACCCAGTGCAAGAAGTGGCCAGCCCAAGGTTTGCAGTAAGTTAATGGCAGATCTAGGACAAAAGCTAGGGCCCAGAGCTCTTTTCCGCTGTGGAGCAAAGGGAGCCATGTTCAAGAATTGTGTCCACAGGTTTGGGGAGGAGACAAAACACACCAAAGCGAGATGAAACACAGCACTTCAATGAGGTAAATTAGTAAGCTTTGATGATGTCTTAAGCTTAGTGGCCTGTAGTTGACTGGCTTGAAAGAGAGGTTTTTGTTTCTGTTTTTGAAATAATAATCTCTCTTTATGTTTCAGAATTTCTTCCCTGTTCAACCAGAGGCATCTGTATTGCTTTTTTGGAGAGTTGAGACTGTTAGATCGGGAAAGCAAAAAGGGAGAATTTAATAAAATAGGTTCTTGCAGCCCACAACAGAAGTATGGATTCAAATGCCAGACCTTTTGATTAGTAAGAGTCAGGTTTGGAAAGAGGAAAGAGGAAAGAGCCCTTGACAATACAAAGGGAAGACCTTAAGGAAGCAGGTTGTAGAAACTATGACATAAAATTAAGTGACAATGAGACTAGGGAAAGAACCAGGTTACAGATCACCCTCTCTGGGCCAGCAGATGGTGGTCACCTGATTAGAAGAGGGAGAGGAGAAGTGATGGGCTGAGGGCCTGACCTACAGGGACCAGGTGGAGGGGAGCTGGTGAGCAAAGAGGGATGGGGTGCCCTGCAGACTATGCACTGCCATTTAGATGAGGGCCATGCCAGCTGTTTCTCCCAGCCTTTTCTGTGAGGACCCTCTGTAAACAGCTGCCTGCATGTTACCCATGGATTGTCATGAGTGAGATACCCGACAATGTCCCAAGATTTTGCTAAGCTCTACAGGAGCATCTCTTTTTAATAGCTAATTAAAAAGACACTAATAAATGCCATGAAACACAAGCACAGTCCCCAGAAGATGGATGGAAATGTGGAGGGGACGTCCCTAGCCCTCATTTCCAACCATGTTCATTACTTGGTTTAATTTCAATTTTGAGAATTAATGGGCATAGTTATCAATAATATGGTCTCTGGAGTCAGGCTGACCACCTTATATCCTGGTTCTATCCCTTGATTAGCTGGGAAACTTTAAGGAAATTTGTGAAACTCTTGGCTTCCTTTCTGCCACAGGGCATAATCACAGTATCTACCACATAAGTTTGTAGTGATTAAACAAATTAACACCCGTGAAGAACTGGGTTAGAACAATGCCTGATACATAGTAGGGTTCAGTAATTGTCTGTTACAATTAAAGTTCTTACATTCGTGTTCAGCCACACCAGGGCAAATGCGTGTGTGGGGTGGGGGTGGGGGGTGGATAGAGCTAACAAACTGATAATTTTGTACAATAGAAAAGTTACATTTTCTTTCTCAACTTTCTGAGGTTGTTCCCTTGATTTTCTATTCATTCATTTGTATATGCTTTCAAGAACTGTTTATTGAACCCCTTCTATACGCCTGCCAGGCACTGTGCAAAGTGCTGAGGATAAAATGACACATAAAACAGACATATCCCTGTCCCCATGTAGTTTGCAACCCCAACAGCTGTCTTCCAGTAACCTCTTTCCCTTCACCTGATCTAGGGGCTTGGGCCAATCTTCTGGGTGCATTTGCTAGTGCTGGCAGTCTGGGGTCCTGCAGCAGGCCATAAAATGCATGGTATATGGGTTTAATAATGTCAGGGGAAATTTTCAGTTAATCCCTTGGACTGTGGGTACACTCAGGATTCAAAGGCCAGACCAAAACGGCACGAAGAGAAACAGAGAACTGGTAATTATCTGGTGAATTTGGGTCATGTGGAAAGCCAAACCAAATTACTTTAGCCAAGGAAAAAATGATTTTTTTTTTCTCTTCACACGAATTAGTAATTTTGGTAAGATTTTGCTGGGGTCTCCTTTCCCCTTTTTGCTTTATTCCACCCAGTATTTCCTAGAAACTAGCACATTGTAGGAAAGATACAAAGACAAGGACTTTGAGGGAAATGACCACTGACCACTCATAGGATATTATTGGGGAGCCCTGGTCTTATTTCCAATACACATATCAAAGATCAAAGTAGAGTTCTCAGTGATACTAAGCTGTAAGTTGGCAGTACTATCATAAATCCAATCAGCTCTTAGGTTCTCTAATTTTGAACTAAATCTGACAGCTTCTCTTCATTTGTGAAACAAATGTTTTGAGTTAGGTGCTCTATTAGGTCTCATTTAGTTCTAAATTATATTGTGAATTTGTGTTTCTAAGGCAAAAGCAAATGAAGGAAACATGCTTTAATTTTTATGTTTTCAGTCATTTATTGTCCTTTTAATAGAAGATTTCAATGTATTCCCCATCCAGGAAATGGTAATGGAAATTGCCCACTTCAACATGTAATCTATAAAATCTCATTAAATAGTGTAAGGAGACTTTGTCACTTTGTCACCTAACTGACCTTTTACAACGCTGAGACCTACAGTGAAGTGACACCTTCCCTAATTCGGATGAAATGCCCACATATTTTCATGTGTTCTCACCAAGAAAAGCCTTTAGCCAAAATTTCAGCTAGTCCAAGTCAATTTTTAAGCAAAGTGCATAACCAGAAATTGGCACAAACATTTGTGTATCATCCTTTCCATATTCAAAAGCTGTCTGAGATTCATTTGATTAAGCATAAAAATAACTCTGCGAATGTCATTAGAAAGGCTGATGAACATTCCATGTCTGGTCCCTTGAATTTGTATTCTGGAGATGTATTATTAAGTCACTGCTAAATAGTTTCTCTTGTAAGAACCTGATCATGCTCTCTAGAGTCCGAAGGAATTATTTTCATATTGAATTTAGAAGGTTTAATTTTTCTATTTCCATTCAACAGAAAGGAAACAGCTGGTAAATTAGGGAAGGCCGGTACCATTTATTTGGCAACATAGTCTCCACTGGCTTCTTTGGTTAATAGAGCATCTTTATTCCAACCAGGGTCCCCTCCCTGCCAAATCTCCTCATTAAACTGAGTCGTGATTAGAAATGAATAAATGACATTTTATTTCATATGTGGCTCCTTCCAAGCTTCCATATTCCTCTTTAAGTTTTCCTCTTACACAACTTTTCCTTGGCCTGCCGTTTCTTCTCCCTGGCAGCTCTTCAACACAGAATGTGCAAAGTTCTTGTCCAGTCTTATAGACTGCTACTAAATGCAGCATCTCCTCACCACCTCCTTGGGTTCAGTGGTTATCCATTCATTTATTTCCTCCACAAACATCATTCTTACACACAATATGGCCTTACATACTTTAGACTCAAGCAGTCATCTCTGAGGATAACTTATTGGTTCAGAAAAGGAAATCCTGTATCCCTTCCTCGCTTCTTTCCAAAGTCAGGGAAGACCAAAATACACCTAGTATATGGCAGAATGTGTTCCAAATGTGGACAGATGTTGACTGAAAAAGTATCATGGAGAGGAACTTGTTAAAATGGAGATTTTAGGGTTGTAATTTCCAGAAGTTCTGAACAAGTTTAGGTAGAGCTCTGAGAATTCTTACATACAGCTAGCTTTGGACCCACCACTGTGCAGGGCTAGAGTGATAGCAGTGGTTATGGAACAAGAGGACACATTGAAGAAGGACAGACCTGGAAGGCAGAATGGTGAGGCTTGATGGCTACAGGTGGTGAAAGGAATGAGGAAGCTAGAAGACTCAAAGATAACATCTTTATACATATTGTTTCTCAGTTCATTTATAAAAACAAAAAGAATACTGCTCATTTAAATTCTCTGGAAGCTTCCAGACAGTTTTAATAAAGCAACACAAACAGTATTCTCCAAATAATTCTTTGATCTCAAAAAATAAATGTCAGACAGAATGCACACTTTTTGATTGACTATAAGGAGTTTACTGGAGGTTGAAAGAAAGTAAAATTTAATGCTGTATTTAAAAAATATCTTGACCTTTTTTCTCTAGTATATACAACCTATAGCTACAGAGACAAATGGTCATACTGGCATCACTATATATTTGTAATCCTCAACCTCAAGTAGACATTCTCTGCTAATAGATTTCTATATTGTATGTCCTTCTACCCACTACAACAAATAGACGTCCCTTAATTACCCACCACAGCGAATATATTTTGTACCTTTTATTCCCACCTCAAACTTCCACCTCCCCTGTCTCCCTCCCCCGACCCCATATTGCCCTCAGTTTTAATGATGGCCTTGAATCCCACTTCATGGAGAGTGTAAACATTAGACATCAGATAGGCACACCCTCTTTTTTTTTTTTTTTTTTTTTGCTACCAAGTTTATAAACCTACCTGCAACTGCACTTCTTATTTTCTTCTTCCCTCCATTGTTACCATTGAGGAAGTGCCCTTTCTCCAATTAAAGATCTTTTTTTTTTTTTTTCCTGTTGGGGTCTGGATCTTCTCATCTTCTCAAGGACTTTGTTCTTCAAGTTTTCTCTTTTCTCTCCTTTACATCTTTGACCTTTCCTTGGTCAAAAGTTTTCTATATCTTTTGTCTTCATTTCCTCACCTCTCATTCATTATTTACTTCAGCCTCAGTGTGGTGTTTGCTCTCTCTAATCCACGAAAGCTATTCAAGAAAAGCTGCTTATATATGCTATGCCGCAAAAGTAATTTTACTAAACACTTTGTCACCTTTCAATGTAGTAGAACATTGACTATCTCCTTTTAATACTTTGACTTGATCGGTGACATAACAATGTTCTGGCTCTCTTCTTTCCTTTGAGACTGCAGCATCTCAGAATCACCTTCCTTTACCCAAACTCTCAGTAATGGAGTTTTTCCAGGTTTAGTCCTGGGTCCCTCACTTTTTTCTTTCCACACTCTCTCCTTTGATGATATCATCCATTTCCTTGCTCTAAATTGTATTCCATTCTTCCTTTTCCCCTCCTTCTCTCCTTCCCTCACTTCTATCTATCTATCTATTCTAAATGTTTGTATCTACTCAAAATTCATATGATGAAATCTTGATGCCCAATGTGATGGTATTAGGAGATGGGGCCTTTGGGAGGTTCTTAGGTCATGAAACCCTCATGGATGGGATTAGTGCTCTTATAAAAGAGACTCCACAGAGCTCCCTACAGCCTTCTGCCATGGGAGGATACAAAGAGAAATGTGCAACTTGGAGATCCCTCACCTGACCATGCCGGCACCCTGATCTCAGAGTTCCAGCCTCCAAACTGTGAGAAACAAACTTGTTTGTAAGCCACTCAATCTGTGGTATTTTGTTATAGCAGCTCAAATAAATTAAGATTCTCTCTCTCTCTCTATCCATCTATCATCTACCAGTCATTTCCATGGAAAATGCATTGTTTTGTTATTGTATACGTGATACGTTACTGTATTATCATTCTGAATCTTGCTCTTTTCACTTAACATTACGTCTTGAAAATCTGATCATATAGTTCATAGAGATCTACCCCATTATTTTTAACTGTTCATAGTGTTTATTACCATGAATACATTCACTGTTACGCACTATTCCCCCTACTGTGGACATTGATGTTATTTATGGATTTTTGCTCTAACAGACAATATTGCAGTGAATATCCTTGTTCTTTCCTCCATGTACATATGTGTTGGGGCTTCTCTAGGGCAGAAATAAAATTGATGGCTCCAAGGATATGGGCATTTTAAATTTTAATTATTGCTCTCTCCCTTCAATGAACCAGTGTATACACCCATAAGCAGAATATGAGAATACATGTTTTCCCAAACTCTAGTCAGTATTTGGTATTACCAAACTTAAAAGTTTTGCCAGAATTATGAGTAAAAAATTCTGTTTCATCATTGTTTTCTATTTTTCTGATTATAAATGGGAATGACAACTTTTTTTCAAATGACTTATCAGCCATTTGTGTGTTCATTTCCATGAGTTCTCTATTCATATCTTTGCCCATTTTTCTACTGGGTTATTTGTATCTTTATATTGATTTATAGGAATTATACATAGATATGTAAAGATTCTGGATACTTTCTTCTACTTTGTATATTAAAGCTACTTACTCTTTCCAGGTTCAGTTTGCTTAATAGATAATCACGCTTACCTAATGGAATTGTTTAAGGATTAATTGGGACAAAATATTTAAAATCTTTCACGTAGTACCTGGCACATAGATATCCCTCAAGAAATGGTTGCTGCTGCTATTATTTATATTTTTATTACCCTGACTTAAAACATTTAGCCCATTAGACAATCCTACTAAATTTTCTTTAGGCCCCAACTCAAGTGTTATTTATTAACTCATTCCGTGAATCTTTTTTGAGGGCCTATATGTCTCAGAGACCATGTTAGGTGCTGGGGTGCATCAGTGAGGTCAACTGACGTAAGCAAGCCAATGCGTAAGTGCAAGGTATAATACTGAGCCAGTGGGAAGCGCTATGAGGCAGGGTAAAGGGGCTGAAAGGCCAGGATAGGGGATACTATTTTAGGTACGGTGTCGATGGCCTTTCTTTCTTTTCAGCAGAAACCTCTACGAAGCAAGGAAGATCCATGGGGAAGAGCTTTCCAGACAGAAAACAGCAAGTGCAGAGGTTATGATGTGGGAATATACTTTTGCCTTTGAGGAACAGTGAGAGTCCAGAGACATGGGCAAAGCAGTCTTAACAGAGGTTTGTCGGAGAGTAGCTACAGACAGGTTTATATCTGGCCTGGGAGGCCATGAGCAGGACTTTGGATGTTATTCTGAGACATGTGATGAGAAACCTCAGAAGGGAGGTTTGTGAGCAGGGAGTGCCTTAATCTGCTTTTCAGTCAAATGAATGACTCTGGTTGCTGTGTTAAGTAAGAACTGACTAAGACAAAAGGGCAGTGTATTAGTGTGCTAGGGCTGCAGTAGCAAATTACCACAAATTAGGTGATTTAAAAAAAAAAACCAGAAATTTTATTCTTTCATAGTCCTGGAGGCCAGAAGTCCAAAATCAAGGTGTAGACAGGGCCATGTTCCCTCTGATTGTTCTAGGGAAGAATCTTTTCTTGCCTCTTCTAGCTCTAGTGGCTCCTGGCATTTCTTAGTTTGTGGCAACATAACTCCAGTCTCTGCCACCATCTCCACACGGCCTTCTCTCATCTGTGTCCCTGTGTCCAAATCTCCCTCTCCTTTCTCTTATGAAGGCATCAGTCATTGGATTTAGGGCCCAACCTATATCCAGGATGATTTCATTGTGGATCCTTAACTAATCGCATTTTCAAGAACTGTATTTCCAAATAAGTTCACATTCATAGGCACTAGGGGGTTAGGGCTTGAACGTATCCTTTTGAGGGACACAACTCAATCCACTACAGCAGTAAGGAACCAAATTAGAATTTTTAAGTGAGTAATTACAGGGCTTTTGATGAGGAGATATATATATATGCAGATAGTGGGAAGTCGAATTTGGGATATATTTGTAATAGAGAGTTAGTGGAGGATCTGCTGATAGATTCAGTTGGAGTGTGAGAGAAAGAGAGACACCAAGAATGACTCAGGTTTTTTACCTAAGCCACTAGGTAAACAGTGGTATCATTTATTGATCTAGAGAGAATAGCAAGTATTAGGGGACAGGATTATGAAGACTTTTCCCACTTGCTCTGATAATATAACATAGAAATTAAGAGCAAGGCCTCTGGGATCAGATAGACCTGTGCTCACAACTAGAATTGTGCCTTGAGGCATGTTACTTAATCTCCCTGGACCTTGGGATCCCTATCTGTAAAATGGGTGTGTTAATAACATCTCCCTCATAAGGCGGTTGGGATGATTAAATATGATTATATATGTGAGGTACTAAATAGTCAGTGACAAACAGACAGTTCTCCATCTATAAATCTCATCTATTCATCTCATTATTTTGAAAGGATCCCACAAGGATACCCAATGTCCCTTCTACTGTACCATTCTTTGATTCTGGTATTGGTGTGTTGGATTAGGAAGACTGATATAGCAGTAGCATATAGGTTAGACTGGAACAGGGAGGGATGGAAGCAGAGATCTTGCTAAATTGTTCTCTGAGAGATGTCAGGGACAGTGGTATGAGAATAGCAGGGAGGAAGGAAATAGAGGCCATGCTACAGAGGAAACTCGACAAAACTTGGTAAATGATGAACTGTGAAAAAAAGGTGTCTGACTCCCTAACTCTGGGAAATTGGAACAGAATCGTTGACCAAAGTGGGAAAGCCAAAATCTAGAGTAGACTTGGGAGGAGAAAAGACAGTTTAGATTCACCAAGTTGAAGTACTGGCAATACTAGAAGTTAGGCATCAAGTAGAATCATGCCTGGTATGCAGTAAGTGCTCGGTATCTGTTGAATGGTTGGTAGATCTTCTGGGTCATCATTGTCCAATGGAAATAAAATGAGAGCCACAAATGTAGGCCACGTGTAATTTAAAAGTTTTCTAACAGTCACATTAAAAAAAATAAAAAGAAACAGATGAAATTAATTTTTATAATATATTCACTTAATACCAAAATATTATCATGCCAACATGTAAGTCAATATAAAAATACCTATTATGTTATATTCTTTTTTTCATATTACATCTTTGAAATCCAGCATGTATTTCACATTTACAGCATATCCCAGTTTGGACCAGTCATATTTCAAGTGTTCAGTGATTGCTGCATTGAAGAGTACATTTCTAGGTGGAGGTGATTGTCAGGCAGTGGATTATAATGACTGAATTGCAGAAGATAGAGATCAGTCTGGCATCAGCTACATGGAGTGGAAAACCAGATGACAGGATGGAACTTGTAAGGGAGGGAATGCTAGAGGAGAAGTGAATCCGAGATAAAATGGGGTAATAATTCATTTTGTAAAGGTTTGACTTCCCCCATTGGACTGCCTGACCCCAGAAAAGAGGTGAATTAATAGTAGTGATTCAATTCATGTTTTCTTATATTGCCCTCTTGTTTTCTCTACTGTTTGCAAGTACCTTGTTGATGTATTCATCTACTGTCCATCTCCCTCTTACTATAATATAAGTCTGTTTTGTTCGTAATTATATTCCCAGAAGAGTACTGCTCACACATTAGGGCTTAGTAAATACCTGTGGGATAAAAGCCAAATCTCTGCCTTCAGAGAATTTATATGATTGAGAGACAAGTGCTACATAGAGGAAAAAAATAAACTAATGATAGATTATTACAGAATTAGATTCCTCATGAATAGTATTGCTAATGTTGGGTCCATGAGTTCAAAAGAGAAATATCCATAGGATTTGAAGTAGCCTAGAAAAGCAGAATTTAAATACAAGCTATGTCTTAAATGGTGGCTAGCCTTTGGATGTTTGGAAAAGGACATGCAAAGGCGGGGATGCACATGAATAGTTTAGTTTTAACAGATTTTGGGGAGATGTAGGATATCAGGTTGGAAGAATAGTCACTGAAGTTTTTGAGAAGGTAACATCCATAACATCTGTAACATCCAGATGGTGATGAGGTTTGTACTTTTGAGGATGGACAGGTGGAAAGATAAGAGAGATGTTTGAATAAAGGCCTCAATGAATGTTATTTTGGACTAAATATGCATTCAATGATCAAATGTGTTGCTAAGGACAACTCCAAGTTTCTGAACTTGGTTGACTGAGTGATGGTGCCATAAACTGAAAGTTCCAAATGGTAAATTCCTTTCAGGGGTGGGGGCTGAGAGAGGAAAATGGTTGAAGTCAAAGTGATGGAAGATATCCAAGTGGAAATTTCCAGTAAGCCTTCAGATGACTAAGGGATTCAGAGAATGCAGGCTCTTTCCAAATCTTCTGTTCTTTTTGACTATATAGAAAGTGTTTACTTTATGTGTTTCCCTGTGGCTCTGTTGATTACATTCTTATGTGTGGTATGAAGATCCTCTGGCTTTAAACCTGTATTTGTTTTGGGCATGGTTGGAGTAAAGTGCTAATGAGTCCAAGGTCATGGGTTTGATACCCAGAAGGGCGAGTTAGTTTCATGGAGAGGAAAACTGTGTTCCGTGGTTCACAGATTTCACCCTTAATCCTGTCTACTTGTCTCTAAACTATGTGGCGTTGGTCCCAAGAGGGCCTGGTGAGAAAGTGTGAGTGGTTGTGTGCAATTCATTAAAACTACTGGAAGAATGGCTCCCGGTGGGTTAATCTGGGTTACTTCTTCAAGAAGCTTTGTCTTCCTTCCTCCATCAGCTTGTGGGGCAGAGATCACATTTTCAGAGACAATATTCTGACCAAATGGACGTGGAACTGTCATGTGCATCTGTTCCCCACATTCATTTACTTCTTAGGTCTAAAGCAGTGTGCTGATCCAGGAGTGTGTGGTTCCTTGGTGTAAGAGTCTACTTGTAAGTGTTGAAGTATTATCTGTTTGACTTTTAGAATTGGCTTACTAATATTGTACAGATAAACCCTGGAGAGCATGAATGTGCCTTAAAGACTCTCTAAGCAAATTTTTCATAGACTGATTTTCCTTATCTTATCCAGCTGTTTTAGCTTGCTTCATATGTTTTCTGGGAAATACAAGTCTACACTCAGAATTCTTATGAAATGGGCACACAAGGATATAGCTAGAATATGCTGTGTTTAAAAGAGTGACAGTGTCTGCAGAACAGCCCTGGGACAAACCCACAGAAGGCATCTTCCATACAAGTGTAGAGTTTCCAGTATTTGCTGGGATAGCATCTGAAGTCTGTTTCTGTGGATACCGCATTTTCAAAAATCAGTCATAGAGGATCTCAAATTGCTTTTCCAGTGACTGATACATCCCAAGGTCCTGCAGGAGTAACCCCAAAGAGGATTTGGAATAATGTTACACACACATTGAAAGATTAAAAATAAATCCTCACAGCTTAAGGAGGACTTGAAAATAGGTTCACTTTTCTTTCAGGGCTGTGTTTGCCTCATCAGGGATATTTCTATTCTTTGACATTATGGAAAATTTTAAAGTCTGAGGAGTAAGAGACCAAACCATCAAATACCATTTAATAGATTGCTCAGAATAACAGTGATAACTTAGAAGAATATGGTGTGGAACAAATATGACTAAAAGTAAAAGGCAGAATAACTAACGTTATGTGCTGAGGAAGCCAGTAAAACTCATAGAAAAATTACTGGTGTTCAGGTTGTACATAATGACAGACAAATGACTTATCTGCATTGCTTCCTTGAATTGATTATATTGACAAGAATAATTATTTTGGTATTATATAGGGAGGGCCTGAACATATCGTATAAGTAGTTAAAAATCATCATGTGGAAAATTTGTAGCTCTCTGGCTGGGCTGGGCTGGCATGAAGAAAGAGAAAGGATTATATGTATAATTAGTGACACAGAAAGAAAATGCTAGACTTGAACTTTTACATTTGCTTTTGTGATACAAGGATTTTTAGGCTCAAATAGTAAGTTTCCCCTGATTTAGCTAAGTCAGAGTATTAGGGGAAAAGGTGGTCACTTGGTCAGAAAAGTTGGGGCCATGAATCAGAGTGTGACAAAGCCACTGGAGAAAATTGTGCCTTAGATATTTGAGATCCTTGATTAATACTCTTATTCCTAATAGTAACAATAAAAGTAGTGACAAGAGAAGTAATCATACAAATGTCAGGTACCACCCCAAACAAAAGCTGAGGAGCAGGCCAGTGCAAGCTGTGCCAGTGTTTTCATCTAGCCACAGAGAAACAAAATATGAGAAAAATAAGTTAAAAATGTGATGAGTTTCTCATAAAGCTTAATTTGTTAAATTTAAGAACCTGCCCTTTATTCTGAGATTATACCCATGCCATGTTATTAAAATGAATGCCCTCTTAATGACATGATAATAATGATTGGTTTTTCAAATGCCCTTATTTTAGCCAAATAAAGATTTTGCCACCCTATTTCAATTTCTTAAAAATTCTACTTTTATTTCTGGGAATTTTACAATTTTGAGAAATCTAGAAATTTAAGAACTATTGCATGATAATGTTTAATCCTCAGATACCAATATGAGGTAGATATTATTGTTATTGTTTTTATTGGTATTACCATTTTACAAAAGAGGAAACTGAGACTCACAAAACTTGTTTTAATTTGTCCAAAACACCCAGCTAGAAGTATCAGAGGCACAACATCTGCCTCATTTTAGCACTCATGCTTCTTACCACCATGTTATTCCTGTGGGTATAGTTAAGGTCCAGAGAGGGTAGCAGAAATGATTCTCGGTATTTTAAACAGAGGGGATTTAGTACAGGTGATGGAAGAGATGAGATGCCAAATAAGAGAAGGGATTCAACCCAGCTATTAACAATGTCAGGAAGTCACCTCCATCCCTAGGATAAGAAAGACACAGAGAGGAAGAGGTATTCCCATCTGAAAAAACTCATCTGGATAGATCTAGGTCCACTGGGGAAACAGGGTACTGCTCTAAGTTGGGGGCAGGGACTACAATTACTGCCAAGGATGCTACTTGAAGCAGAGAGAAAGTAGGGGACACACCCTGGCTTCTTCCTTCCTCCTGCTCCTGCATCCCCTGTCTTTTGTTAGTGCCTCCTATTAGCCAAGCCTACCTGGAAATGAGATTACACAAGGGCTGGGAAATGGAACAGATGAAGAGAATGTTGGGAAATGGATATAAGAGCAAACAGATAAGCATCCAGTACATTCCAGCAATAAATATGTATTAAATTATTTCACTGTATCTTTACTATGGCAGTGAGGTCTAGAGATACCAGAAGAGGCTTTTCAATATTAACAATCTAAGAAAATTTATTTAGCTATAGGAGAGGAATAGGAATGTTTCCATTTCCAAAAGATCTTTAAAGTAGAGAGAGGCAGAAAAAATAGGGAGAGAATATTGGTCTTGGGGCAACCTTACTTTTTAGTATTTTAGGTTTTTAAAGTGTAACTGAATTAGAAGATCTGGGCCAAATAAACGAGTGAGCACAATGCTAGGTATCATTTCTGCCTCTTTTACTGGTGTCTTCTTCTCTCCCTAGAGGAATAGTTTCTCTCTCTCTCTCTCTGTCTCACACACACACACACACACATACACACACACATCTTTTTGATGTTTGGGGTAGGGAAGGAGAATTCCATGTTTGTGGGGTGCAGTGATGGATTCAGCCACAGCACTTATATAGAGAAGCTGCCATGAATAGAGATTATGAACCCCCTAAATTTCCATTTGGAGAGACTCTCCCCACTCTTACCTCTGGAGGAGGTGGAGGAGGTTGGGGGCTAAGCAGAAGCCATAGAGTTCAATAAAAAAAGAGAGAGAGAATTAGAAAGGTATAGGACAATTACTTAGTCTTTAATTTTCCTGGTAGTAACCATCAAAAAGAGAAACCTCCCTTCTAGGCCACATTTCTGACTTTGCTTGAAGACCGAGGTCAAATTTTACTTCTGATGTACTGCTGCTATTGTCTCAAATCCAATTTACATCTGTTTCTGCTTTTAGTGATTGCTTTATTCTTTTCAAAATCATCTCATCCCGTCACAGGGTGAAGGAAAGAACATTTAGAAACCAGATGTTGTATTAACCATAACCATTATCCTTTATTGGATCCCAAAGATTTAATCTCTATCCATAAACAGGTGAGGAAGACACTAGTTTTCAGCTCAGCTTTACACTTTAAGATGCCTCACTGGGAAGAGGGCAAAGGCTCTGCCATCCACCTGCCATTATGACCCAGAGAGGATCATAACCGGTATGGATAGGCTGGTGGTTCAGCCCTATTTGTCCCAAAGCTCCCCTTCTATAGCAAATATTTTATGATAAACCCTTTAATATCCCGAGGTGATAGTCTTGATAATACATATACAATTTCAACAAAAATCAAACTGATGCCTGAATTGTAATATAAAATAAAATGAAAACAGTTTGTAGTAAAATAACATACATTACAAGAAAGAAATGCTAAGGCCCAACTCTATTAGAAAACAGTGATGTGGTGAAGAATTATGACTGTGACAACTACAAGCAGACTGATACAGGTAGAGAGCAGAGAGAGTCAAACAGCACAATTAGCATTACCACTCATGTTTTTTCTAGAACAGTGGACAACACTGGGTAAAGTTCCAAATGAAATAAAGTACCACCTTCCCCCTGATTTACAGTGGTAGCATTCCTAGAAAATTCAGCTTATATTAAAATCATGCAAAAATACTTTGAGTTATATTCTAGGCTTAGGTAATTATAAATAGCACTTTACATGAAGTGTTTGAAACGCTAACCTCTGCCCAATAAATACTGATAATGCCCCCCTCAGTCATTGTGATTGACAACCCCAAATGTCCCTGAATGTTTCCAAAATGCCTTCTTGGGCTAGAACTGTTCCTGCTGGGAATCCCTAGAATGGGATGACTAAGGCCTTTTTGAAGGACAGGAATATAGGAGCATGGACTCTGTGAGTCCACATTTTTGTCTGTAGAAGCCCTGATTCAACCATGTCCCGTTTGAGACCACCTGACTGACAAGCTGTCAAGAGAACAGTATGTGTATTGTTGCCAGAGCTCTTGGCAAGATTCTTTATTGTCAGCTTCTAGTTTTACTTATGTAGAAATGGTTTATTTCTGGACTATACAAGGGCTCAAGACATACCCTTCCTCACTGAGATTGGTTTACCTTTGGGTATTACATACCCAATGATGGGAAGAACTATCAAGAACCAACGTTGCAATGTGAACCAGTAGAGGAATGGCAGTAGGTAAGGTTGAAAATCCAGTTAGATATATTGGCTATTGACCAGAAATGCTGATTTATCATAAAAATATCATATTCAAAAATAGTTTATTACTCAAGGGTCCAATTAGCTGTATTTCTGCCTCTAGCATGTAAAGCTAAATTTGAACAAGGATGTATCTGTCAGTATATGGCACTGTCCTTGTGTCTGGATTGGGGCATGAATAGAGAAGTAGTGACAACACAGTTTTGATATCCTCAGGCCCAGATTCAAGCCCTCTCTGCCTTCTGTGACCTTCAGTAAGTTAAATAATGTCATTGAGCCTCCATTTCCTCATCTGTAAAATAGGGTTCATAATTGTGCCTGACTCATGGGGTTTTTTTTCATAAGGACTAATGAGAAAATGTAGGTGAACCATTTGGCATAGTGATTGACCCATAGTAAGAACTCAGCAAATATGAACCATTGTTGAGGTGGTGGTAATTATCACTCACACAGATCTAACGAAGATCTGTGGAAGGAAAAACTATCATCTTTAAAAAGAGGCTGTAATTTGGCCTAGATGATCTTGAAGAAAGGCAGAATTCCTCTCAGGGACAGAATTGCTCTTTTGTTTTGCAGAAAACACTTATAGGGCATATCCAATGATAAAAGGTGAGCTGATCTGCCCCCATCCCCACTGTGGATAAAGCTGTGATAAAGGAAGATTGCTCTGCATAAGAAAGTAGTAGAATTTTCTTGCATATTTTTTCTAAGGGAGTGGATGAAGGGTTGGATAGAAAGCAATTCCTAAGATGACATCCTAAGATGACAGTGATGTTTGACAATTGGCAGCCATTTTCTGCCCTCTTACTTCACCATCCACAAAACCTTTATTGAAAAGGTTGTACACAGATCAGCCGTGTGTGTGTGTGTGTGTGTGTGTGTGTGTGTGTGTGTGTGAGAGAGAGAGAGAGAGAGAGAGAGAGAGAGAGAGAGAGAGAGAGAGAGAGAGAGAGAGAGAGAATGAAGGGAGAAGAGTATTGTCTAGAGTAGAGGGTGGAGGGAAGCAATGCAGTTAGAAGTCATGGCCACAGAAGACAGTGCTGAGCGTGAACAGAAGAGGGGTTTAGTCCTCCTGTTGGTCCTGGGGGAGCCACGGAGACTCTGAGAGAGTGAAGCTGGTAGGGATGGTGATCCAAACATGGGAAAACAGTACAGGAAACTTTGGTAATATTATTAGTTCCTTAAAATCAAGTACAAAGCCTATGAACCTTTTTTAGATTTAGGTAACTTTCCAAATAACTCACAGAGAGTTTAAGAAAAGGGAAATAGAATGAGATATTTCCAAAGAACAAGAGGGAAATTACTAATCTTTCCACCTCGAGCTTCTGTAAATGCTACTGTGAGTCTGATATTCACAATATCTATTCAATAAAGAATTAGAAAGATTTACTGAAACAAAACTCAATATTGAGAGATCATGTTCTTATAACATCTCTCCATATGGGAATATATTAAATGCTACTTGTATATTATGTATCCTACATGATAGAAAATCTTTTTTCAAGTGCTTTGTATCATGGATTATAACTCGCTCCTGGGTTACAGTGAGTGGGGTCAGTTACTTAAACCTGCTTTACTGTTTATGCTTATATTGTACAATTCATACATCTCATGTAATTTGTACAAGTTCTTTGAAACCTTTATTTTTAAATATAATCTGTAAATTCTATGGTATCTACATTCTGGTGTATGATTAGTTTTATTTTCTGCATAAATATTCATGTTTATTTGCTGCAATGACCTTAATTAATAAAAATGCTACATAACAACAGAATTCTTAAGGAATGACACATTACACCAATATTGTTCAAAAGAACTAATTAATCAAACATGATTAATTTTAATGTAATTACTAAAGAAAGATATAGCATTTTATTTTGACACTCTAGCCATACATTTTCAAAATATACTTATTAAACAGTAAATGTAAGATAATGATTCAGTTAGTTACATTTTTAGAAGTCATTAGGATTGATATTCCTCTGCCATAAATGAATTGAATAATAATTTCAAATAGAATCAGTTAATTTAATTAAAAGTATGCTTTTGAACTAAGACAGATATAATGAATGACCAATCATTATTTTCTGGTTTCAAAGTAGCAGGGAAGATTAATTCAGTGTCTGTAAGTTTATTTATGACACTTGGACTGCATATGTGATAAAAACAAATGAAGCAAAACACATGATGTAATCCCAGTTTTCATAATCATTAGCTCTCTTAGCAAAAAGAGATCTGACGTGGTATTTGGGGCCTTTATGTAAACTGAATACAAACTGCATAATGTTTGAAAGTTTTTGATATTTGAATAGACATTCTTAATAATACACAGACACAGATAAGAGATGTGAGTAGGTGGCTTGAGGTTTCAGAGTCCCTCCTGCAGTGTGTTTAGCAGCAGGTACAAGATAAATATCCAAAGAAAATCAGATTAAGGGATTACAGTAGTGACTTTGCTATGGGTAGGTGAGTGGGGCCAGTGGGTGGTTTGGAAGGGATTTTCAAATTCTTTTTTCATTTTTTCTACTTTTACATCAGTGCATTTTGGGCAAAAAAAAAATGAGTAATGTTTACTTTTTGGATACAGTAGGCCTAGGCAATTAAAAAAAAGACAGCGTCTAAGGATTGTGAAAAGTCATTTTGAAGGTGACAGGTGATTCAGCAGGGGTTAAATAGGAGAAACTCTATCTTAATTCACATTTCGATTGGGCAGTAACATTTGAACTTTTGTGTTCTCTTTTTTTAGTTAAAAAATAAGGTTTTTTTTTTCCTTTGAAAGACTTTATCAATGACAGCTGAAGAATGGGGAGAAAGGGAGACCATGTTTAAGATCAGTGTGGCATCATAAATTAAGAAGGAACATGTGCAATGTATGTTTTAAAAGAAGACCCTTTAATTACTAGGATTTCAGCTTGGCCAGCTCTCTATAAAATTTTGAGGCAGATACCTAATGAATAAGGACTGGGAGGAAAAAAGACAGTTTCAAAAATTCCCTGGGTCTCTGTCTTATCTATGGGAGGTTTCCTTAAAAAAGTTTTGTTCAAGATAGGTTTTGGTTATTTAAATTTGTATCTTTATCCTGTACCATACGCACTTAAAGCTCAGACAGTCTTCTTACCTCCTTTTTTAAATAGAAATCACACAAAAAAGGTATCTATGTATCAGTTTCTAATACCTAATAAGAAAGTCTTTTAGAATATTAACATAGCAATAAGCAAATATATACTATAGGATTAATCACTAGCATTGAAAATAAACAAACAAACCAAAAACAAAGCATCAACAAAATTTTCCTCTTATTTTTGCCCCTTCAGATTCTGGACTTTATGATCATTGCAGGAGAGGGGCATTAAAGAATCACACTTCTTTTATTTTAAAATTAAAAAATAAATGATGCCATAATGATGCATAAATCAGATTTGTCTTTTGAAAACACTGAAGGGGAAGCCCAGGTGATATGAGTGGGAATGCTCTTTCTTATGAAGAGAGCCAAATAGGATCTGTCTCTAATAAATTAGTACAATCTTTTAAGATTAAAAATAGCAAAAACATTTTAAATAGTCTGATTATAGCTTCAACAAGTCAAACATACATTTCTATCTAGCCTATAGTTTTAAAGAGTCTATGTGGGTTTAACTTATCATCCCTCATTCCAATATAAAAAAAGAAAAAAATAAGTCATTTTTGAACATTAAGATATTCATAAAGACTGCATAAAGTAAAAAAACAAAACAGAAACAAAAACAAAAAAATCTTCACAGATTGTTAGCCATCTCTTTCAACCATTTCTCATAAATTCTTCTCTTTCCTTTTCAGTAGATAACCCCCATCTCAGAAGGAAATACTTTCCAACACTTCCCAATGAGATCAGTGATTGCTTTTTACGAGAGCTACTGCTCTTTGAGATGTTTAGATGAAGGGAGAATATCTTCTATAAACCAGTAAATGCCAAAGAATTACTCAAGGGGGATGTGGCAGAAGGTATTTTTAGCAGGTGAATCTATGCATTTTTCTCTTTGTTTCTATTTCCTCCACTTGCTGAATATCTGTTTTAGAGCAGAGAGCACACACATACACACACAATCAATAAGTAACTTAATCATTTTTTCAGTTCTGCCTTTTGCCTATAAGGTCTTTTTTTTTTTTCCCACTTATACTCCATGCTCTTGATCAAGGTGTTCAGATCAGATAATATATTGCTAAATTTGTTGAGTTTGAGAGCCAACAAAATAATGGGGCCTTCTAACTTAAAAATGTTTCCATCTTCTGCCTTTGCACCCCCAAACTCACAATTTGGTGAATAATACACTACTTGTGAGTGATTAAAAGTTGAAAGGTGGTGGTGACTAGACCTAATGCTATTTTACTAAGCCATCTATCTATAGAATTGTTGTTTTCATACTTTAAAAAAATATGTCTATGCTTTCTTTTTTTTTTTCTTTTTTCTTTTTTTTTTAGTCAAGTACTTTCTTAAAGAAACAATAGCACCACATTGGCATAGCTGGCCAAACAATAAATGGGAAAGCAAAATGTGCTACATCTTCCATTTTAAGCATTCTCCTAAGTGCATAAAGTAGCAGAAACTCTGGAGCCACAGAGCATGAGATGGTTTCATCTATACAAACACTGACATTCCAAGGAGGGGTAGGATTCTCAAGGGAGGCTAGGCCTTTTTTTTTTTTTTTTTTTTTAAATAAGATTTTTCAAGGAAGTGATTTCTTCTCAGTATTCCATTGGACTTTTAGGATGAGTGTGTGTGTGCTTGTGTGTGTTTCTGTGGGTGTTAGGAGAGTTTTTCCTTATCTCTAGGTAATGGAATAATGCTTTAACTTTTTCAGTGGAGCATCTTCATTCTAAAATGTTCAAACAATACAATTATATAGCTGGAGAAGTGGGAACATAAATTTGACTGGTATTTAGTATTGTCAATTAAGTTGGCAATAAACCTGTAAGTTGAAAACTCATTCTTACCAATATTTGTAGCTCTTTTATAAACATCTTGATATTGCCTCATCTTAAAAATTTAAAGCAAAGCTTAAAATTTCATTGTAAAATTTCATGTGCTTCCTTCTGTCAATTCTGGGTCATTCTGCTGTAGTATATAGTGATCAGCTGACTTTTGGTGTTGACAACAATTTGTCTTCTAGTTTTAATTCATTTGAAAATAAGTGGGTTGGTATAAGTAGTTAATTTTTTAATTAGCTGATTTATGATACAGTTGGAGAGGACTGTGTTTTGGAAAAAGTTAAGAAAGGTAATATGGCTTCTCATATTTAAGCTTTCCTCATTGGGGTATTTTTGTGAATAGAATTATTAAGCAAATCAAATAAGTCATAGACACCCTTAGAACTACTGTATACAACTATGTCTGGAAACCTATAGGTCTGCAGAAGTTTGCATGTAGTGTTGTTGGGAATCAGTAGTTTGAAAAGGTATACACTAGGAATAAGAAATAAAAATCAGAAGTGCCGTTTTGGGAAAATGGGTCCAGCATCTCATTCCACAGAACACATATGTCTAGAAAACAGATGAAGGGCAAAAATGATCTGTGGTTTCTTTTACAGCTATCCACAGTGATCAGAACATAGCTCAGCAAGCCAGAGGTGCTGAATTCAAATAATGGTGTGGGCTGAGGTTAAAATACTGGTTGGCTGAGCTGGGGCACCCACTAACTAGGCCTTCTTTTTGCGTATGTTCGGAGATCCAAGAAATCTTTTTTTTTTTCCTGGCTTCTGAACCTTGAGGTGAACCAGTGGGATGAAAACTAAAGATGTTATTTTTGTTTTCCATGTACACTCTCCAAGAATAAAATGGATATAATTTGCATGCACTAATCAAGCCTGGTTGCTTTTCACCAAAAAGTTCTAAGGTAGATAAAAAGATCTGGATGATGGGCAATTCATTGTTCTAATAAGAAAATCTTGATATGTAGACAGGAAATATTTTCTAGGTCACCGTGGACCTGTCCTCATCATTGGATTTTCTTGATACCAATTTTCAATTGAATGTCTTTAAGACACATTCACAGAGTGCGGCTAGGGGGCCACTCTTCTAAGCAGACAGGAGAGAAAATTTCTAGCTGTGAAGGAAATTTTTGCCTCTCATCTAGAAACTCTAGTCAAGCATATTTTTACCAAAATTAAAAAATATATATATGTATATGTACCTACTGCTAGAGATAAGAACAAAATTCATTAAAGAAAGTAAATTTGTGACTTAGTTATTATTTCAATATTTGAAATCTTGAGTCATTTTTTTAGATTGCCTAAAAAAGGAATAACTTTTTCAAGTGAACAGAGAAGTGAAAAGAGTATCATAATATTAAAAGAAGTATTATTAGATTATTAGTAACTGTCTGGAAGAGTCAGTAAGTGCTAAAAATGGAATAATCACCCTTTCACTGATAGAAATCTTTGTTTTTCTCCTTTTTTCTTTTCCTTTCTCTCTTTTCACTTTGTATTCATAAATCCAAATGCAGAATACAAAATCAAATTGTAGATCAAATGTTTCTAAGTTATTTTGAAAAGTGTTTTAAAAGAGATTGAGCTGTTAGCTTTTAACAACTAGTTAGTTGGATAGTTAGTTGGATAGCTAGTTGGATAGCTTCATTGACAAGAATCCACATGTCAGGAGCATTCAGCTAAACAGCTTTCCAGCTATGCTGTGAATGGGTTGTTTATAGAATTCCTTGCATCCTAGCAATTCAAGGGCTCTGATTTTGCCACCCTCAGAGCAACTGATAAAAATCTGGAGCTTTATCATTTGAATCCTCATACCACCCCTGTGAGGTAGGTAGATGATATATTGCCCCCATTTTGCAGATGAGGAAACTGAGGCACAGGGAGGTTAAGTGACTTGCCCAAGGTCACACAGTGGTGAGTCTGTGGCAGAGTCGGCAGATGTTTGTTTCTTCAGTGAGAAAAAGAAACCAGGACTATTAAATACCTAGCCTTCTGCTTTTTCCACTCCTCTCGCTCAAGTTCAACTGTGCATCAGTGGACTTCGTGTCTCATTTCTCTTGGAAGGCATAAGTGGGGGAACTTTTCTTTCCCAAATGGTTGGATTTTTAGTACCCTTCCCCTCTATGTCACCTTTGGCTCCAGGCTTCCTCTTCTGTTTTGCTTTCACCTTTTACCGTTTTGGCCAGACTCTTTCATATAACAAACTACAAAATAGCACCATTGTACTAAAAAACAGAGTTTTACATACTGTTTGATATATCCTGTATAATTGATATGCTAAATTTACATAGTGCTCTATATGGAAAAAATTAAAAGAAAGAAGTTACTAATCAGGTGACACACTAACTCATCATTTGAAGGAACCATTGAGAGTTTGAGACTTTCTATGCTTAAAACATACGCCTAAAAATGATTGGCCTCAAAGTTGCAACTACTTGCATTTTTTTTTTAACAAGATGTGGAAAAATAAAGCTTTGTGTCTAAAATAAATGTATTCAACTTATGTTTGGTACAAATGCCACAGATAGAATCTTGTGGGTTAAAAATTGGTGTACTACTTGACTGCTTGCTGCTGCTATCGAGGAGGCCAAATTCAGCAAATATAAAGGTGATGGGGTGGGGGCGGGATAGATGAACAAGATTATCAGACACTGTAAAACAAACAGCCTGTGTTGCGTAGAAAGAAGTGCAAATAAAAAAATTAATAAACCACTTAGACAAGGCTGCTGAATGAATGTCTCTAGCAGCCAAGATTCAGAGACAAATTTAGTGCAACTGGATCTATACAACACCCATGCATTTGTGGCTCTTGAGAGGCAGGGACTAAGATCTATATATATATTTTCTCTATAGAACATTATTGATAAAGGGTCAACAGCAATCTACCAACTCCAGGACCATTTTTTGCAAGGTGCAAAGCTTTTTAACAATCACTCCTAAAGACAATGTTGGAATGTATACTTGCGTATTTCACTGGGGGAATGCCCATCTTTTGAAATGTTATCAAACTTTTTTGGTGGGTCTTCTGATAACTCATGCAGAGCAAAGGATCCTGCCGGTGGCATGTCCTTCTTCACTCTTCAGGAAGGTCTTTCTACATTCTGTAGTTCTTGTTTCCTGCACTTCCTCTACTTGTGTTCTTCAAATGTACTTCCTAAAAATGAGGGAGAAAATGTGAAGTTAATTTGATGAAATTTTATGTATCCTATACCCATCTATTTCTCTTTGGTCTCAAACTTTCATATTTTATGTTTCACCAGTCAATTTAATAAACAACTTGGGCCTGGTTTTTCTGAGAAATACACATATAAGTGGATGGGCCTTTAGTTTTTAGTTTAGCCAGACCTCACTCAGACTACCTCTCTGTACCTCTATGATGGCATGGGGACCACAGATTGCTTTGTAACCACACAAAAATGTGCATTTATTCATCTGCTGCTATCATAGATTTGTTGATAGGAAGGAGAGTCTTTAAAATCCAGTCTTCTGGCCTGGAGCATCTTTTTCTAGTGAGAAAAAAAAAATCACATTCTGGGATCATCCTCTGCTATTTTATTGCATTTTGTTCTATTTTAATTTTTATAAAAGGGAGATGTTCCTTTTTTGTTTTTTGCTTTTTCTCCTTTGGAGAGAGGCAGTTTTAGTGGTTTGAAGTTGATTTAGAATCTATAAAAACACAGACATTCTGAGCTGTGCTCAAATCCTAGCTCTTCCATTTAATAGCTATGTGAACTTGTGCAAATGACAATCTCTTATGTCTGAATTTCATCCATAAACTAGGATTCTAAGAATTTCTACCTTGTAGGGTCAAGGTTAAAGAATTAGAATGTAAGAGCACTTAATAGGTTTGGCACATGGTAAACACTACATAAGTATTACCTATTGTTATTTACTCACACTTCTTACTGTTATTATTCCAACTTTATTGGAAAGTAGCCATTCTTGGATTAAAAATCCTGGGTTCCCTGGTTTGGTGTACCATTCACCTATCAACAAACAATGATGTTATCCAAGGAATATTGAATTTTGCTTAGAATAGAAGCCCTATGATAGTAAGGACTTATCTGTTCACTATTATAGCTCCATGTCTAGAGCAGGGCCCAGAATATTTCAGGTGCTCAATAAGTAGCTGTAGAATGAGTTAAGTGAATTAATGAATATAATGAACCCTCTGATAATATGCAGAATCAAGTCGGTACACTTTTTCTATAGTTATTATTTTATCCTTGAAAATACTTAAATAGCAACATTTATTTAGACAAAGAAGATATAAAATAAAATCCAGGAAAATGACATTTGCATGCATAAACATCAGGTGCTTCCTCTCTTGATTTCACTTCTAGTCAGGAGGCCCTTATAGGAGGATGTAATCAATAATTATTGGTAAAGAATGAAATTCAAGGATCCACAGTGTCCCTTTTCCCAGGAACATGTTTCCATCAAGACCAAAACCAGGAATTCTCAACATAATGACTGGAATCTCCAAATTCTCCCTTCTGACTAAGATAATGACCACTCACCCAATTGTTGTTAGAAGTTTAGAAATCATTGTAAGGGACTCTGGAGATCACTCAGACCTAAGAACTGGAGCGAGAGATAACCTGGGGCAGAATCAACTACCAATCCCTGGAAATGATACCTCTTGGCTGAGACCCAGAGGGATTTGATAATTTTTCTTACACGTGTTTTCAGCTCTACCTGGAACATTAGCGTTATCAAGTCCTTTATAAAAGCAAGTTAGCACTTAGCAAGTTGATGGTCAGTACCTTATGATTACTGAATAGAGGAAGATGGCATCATTGTGTAAAAATGTTTATTAAAATATCCAGCTCAATGACCATTGAAAAAAATCTTGTGGGAAGAAATTGGTCATTTGTATAGGATAGCTTGAAATGCCACCTGTTTAAAATTCTGGCACTTTCCCCCCAAATACCATACAACTTTTACAAGATTCACTTAACATGTATTTGCTGCTGTACACAGCATCTGCTGGTAAGCTACAAATAAATTTGTATTCCTAGTCTTACATCTTGTTTTGCTTCCTCAAAGGAGTTCTCCAGAAAAATGGGGGAAAAAAGACATATAGGGCTACAGAGTAGAATCACTATTGTCCCAAACTCCTTGAAATGTTTCTGTTCTGTTCTCAGTAGACCCTGCTGATGGTATATGGCTCATCAAAACCCCACAGTCACTATCATTAAGGATACTGCTCCTCTACCAAACTAGTAACTAAATTAACTAACAGGTCTAAAAATACCTTAATTTGGGTTTTACCTCTTTTTCTGTTTAAGAGGCATGCTAGCTTAGAAAAGGAAGATTTTTAAGAGTCTGGGTAAAGGCCAAACTAGGAAAATGCTCAAGAATGAAATGGTAACAAATTAAAAGAAAGCCACATGAGGTATTTAATCTCTAGCCTTCCTCTCAAATCAAATTAATCCCAGATTTCCAGGAAAAAAATTCAGGTATCTTCTATGCTTCCCACTTCAAATTCATGAGCTGTAGCAAAAAGGACTGATCTTAGCTTGGCCAGCTATACAGGTCTGATCCTTTTCCCCAGCAGAAATTCTTTTTCTTTTCTCTCAAAGCAGAGGTGTAAGTGTAAAGTCTGAGCGGAGGGATCCTCTGGCCTATTTCTTCTGGGTCTGTTTCAGCATCACAGCAAAGTCATGGGCAGAAACTCACTTGATAAAGCTGACACTGCTCCAAGTAGCATGGTTCCCATGCACACAGGCGTACGGTGGAGGCCATTCAAAACCAGCTGGGATGTTGTCTGGTTTGCATTTGGCTCTCTTCCCAGGTTCTCACATGTGACTTCTTTGTTGCAGACAATGACAGTGACAAAACAAAAGCACTCAGGGATTTGGTCTCAGTTGCATCTGTTGCTTTGCTCATTGTCTTAATTTAATGACGCGGGCCACCCTTGACAGTGGGTGGCAAGTGGAGGCATGTTAGAAGCAGCCGTCGGAGCTGGCACCCACCTTCAATGCACTTCTTGCAGAGTTATGAAACTGTCCCACATTCAGCCAAGCAAAAACTTTTCACTTCAACAGCTTGTCCAAGACAAACAAACCAGCTGAAACTGTTTCTAGTATGCAACTAGACAGATTTTTGAAAGGAAAACAGTAGTGAGTAAATACTGTTTCCTATTGACACTAGGGAAGGTAAGATTATTTAAAAAAGAAAGAAAGAAAGAAAGAAAGTTGGTATTCTGACTCACTGGGGTTGGTTGAGGAAATTTACCCTCTGAAGGAAGAATGAACCAACTCATGAGGGAATAAGTTGGATAGGGGTTAGTTTGTAATATAGTTATTACACAATGTGTGCCCTACATAGATATGTAGGAAGCTGTAAAATGCCCTGAAGGGGTCATTCACATTCCCCCATTATCTCCATTTCCAAAGGAAAGCTATCCACAAGCTTGCTAACATCACTGAGAGCTAATAACAATTGCGATAATAGTAATCTTGATTAAAATTTGCAGACACTTTACAGTTTGCACAGTAATCTCAGCAAATCCTCCCAACAACCTGGTGAGATGATGTTGTTTGCATCGTTTCAGTCACAGTCTGAGGCTCCCTAAGATTTAGTGATTACTTGAGGTCACACAGGAACAAACTGATAGAATTAGAACTAATAGTAAAATAGTTTATTATTTTAGTAAAAGAATAATGATTCCATCGCTTGAACAGTTGTCTGTGCTGGGCACTGTATTGTAATATGCTAATTGTATATATTTTGTTATATAATTCTCATAGTTCTCTCAGAGACGGGTACTAGTGTTTTGCCCATTTTATCTTTATGGAATATGAAGCTTATAAAAGTTAAACAGCTTACCTAATTTCTTACAGTGAAAATGTAACTGTGATTGGAATTTGTATCAGTTCCTTCTGATTCTAGGGCTCACCAGTTAGCTACTCTGCCATACTGCCTCCCCA
Source organism: Camelus bactrianus (assembly GCF_048773025.1). NCBI lineage: Eukaryota > Metazoa > Chordata > Mammalia > Artiodactyla > Camelidae > Camelus > Camelus bactrianus. The sequence continues at coordinate 33,946,258 of NC_133550.1, read as the reverse complement.
AGAGGTTAAACAATATTTGGTTCCTCAAGGTCCAAATCTCTTTCCAATAACAATAACTGATAATGTTATGAGTTGCCCGTGATCCCAGATGGTGGTAGCTGCTGGTTTAGAGGATAAGGCAACACTCTAAACTAAGGAAGTGGGTACCCTCTCTTATCACAGTATGGCCGAGTCTCATTTGCATGGTTATTGATAGAGGTCTAGTAGCATAGTATTCATTTAGCAAAAGCTAACCCTGTGGATGTTATAAGCCCTTGTTTTCTTCCTGCCTATCTTTATGAGATTTTGCCCAAGAGACAGAATCTAAAAGAAAGATGATAATAAGCCCTTTAAATTTTAGGGAGGAAGCAGTGATGTTTTCAGTAGACTATTTCCATCTCCACCCACTACAAACAAGTTAAATATTGTATGACATAAGCTCTAAGAAAAGCCTGGCACCCTATAAAAAAAAAAAAGTGCTGGGAAAATACTGTCCAGCATGGAGTGTTAACAGCCTATTGTACAGCATAAAGTCTCAACTCAGCATTGACCTTCTCTTTAAAAGAGCAAAATGGAAAAAAAAAAAAAAAAAAAAAGCAGTGGATGATTGAAGAGATGGCCCAGTGTCAGCTCTTTACCTGTTGATAAAGGATGTGCTTTAACTATTTTGCTGGCTTGGCCTGGAGATGTGAAATTGTGGAGGACAATTTAGCTGTCTCAGTATCAACTTTGATACCTCTTTACTTTGGGCAAATCACAAGTTCAAATTCTAGGAGAGTCAGGTCAGCCTTTCATCTCTGAGAGCCAAGCAGAGTGAGTGTCATGCAGTCAGCTCAGTGCTTTGGGATGTGACTTTTAAAACCAAAGGACAAGGTGGACTTTTCAAGAGACTTATGCTCCTGGTGGAGTAACTGTCTCTTTAACAAAGTGAGAGGTAAATAGTTTGGGCATAGTGTTGGTCTGCTCCACCTCTTATTTATTTTTTTCTGGAAACTACTTCATCCTATCTCTCATGTGTTTAAACTGAGAATGCCCGTTTTTTCCCAATCTGATCCTCTCCTCTGGTCCTAGTGGGCCTGAGCAGGCCCCTCCCATACCCAAGATAAGTGTGGTGGGGATACCACAGCAGACCCATTCTTGGGAAACACAAAGCTCCTTTACTGGACAGCTTTGGCTCAAGGACTCCTCAGTGGGTTTGCTGAACTTCCCTTAAACTGTATAGCAGACTAGGATGCTTCCACCCAACTGTCTCTCTTCCTCTCTTTCTTTGGGGTCAGACTTGCATTGCCTTCTGACGGCTTGCCCACGCTTCCTTGATCCTATTTCTTTGCATACAGGCATTTCCCCTAATAAAATCCTTTCTCATTTAACCCAGTCTCATTTCTGTTTCTTGGAGGACCTGGGGTTACACATCTAGTTTGGATCCCAGCCCCCCATTCAGAGTTGCATGACCTTTGACAATCATTACATTGTTCTTTCCTTCTGTTTCCTCTTCTGCAAAATGAAAGGATTGGTTAAGAGTGCCCACCTCGTAATGTTGTTATGATTGTATGTGGTCATCCTTACACATTCACTTGGCATAGTTAAGTGCAAAAGAGCCTACTGTTTCAAGGGCTGTTGGTTTAGATCTATTTTGTGAACTTGGTTGTTAGCGTCTGTGATGTCAGAATCCACTTTAGGTTGCCTTTGTTAGAGCACAGATGTGCTGTAGAATAAATTATCTTAAGTGTTTGCTTCCCCACTAAAAAGTAAGCTCTTTGAGGGAAGGGAACATGTTTCACCTCTGTTTCGCCCAGATGCATATTGCTTTGAGCAAAGCAGGAAACCAGGAAATGCTTATTAAATTGATTTAAATTTCCTGCAGGAGTGGTGGAATAGAGTTCAGGTCAGTAGCAATCCTTGCATGGCTTCCTACTTCCTGTTGTGCTCTGTACAAGGACAAATGGCACAGAGCCCCCTCCTGTCTTGGAACTGAAAATTGGAGGGTTGCAGTACAGTAAATATCAACGAAAAAATGCAGAAGAGAGAGCACAGTGTGGGGTTAACACACCGGAGTCCATCTTGAGTTTGGCTTCTGGTGTGGCCACTAGTTACAACAAGACCTTGGCAAGACATTTAGCCTCCCTCAGCCTAAGTTTTCTAATCTGTACAATGGGAGTAATTAGAGCATTGACCCTACAGGTTAATAGTAAAGATTAAATGAGGTGATTCGCTATAGCCCTTACCATAAGGCATATGCCCAATGAATACCAGCTATTTTTATTGCCTTTTTTGTTGGTGGGTACTACTGTCAAAGCACATCCCAACCATGCTTGGGTGCTACCCTTTCTCTGGCTGGCAAAGGAGTAGTCACCTACTGTGTTCCCAGAGCCCCGTGAGTGCTGGGATAGCAAATGTATTGTTCTTTTTTCTAGTAACTGGTACATCCCTAGGAACCCCCAGGTTTAGGGAATGTATTTATTCCATAATTTTTCACAGATTATCCTGCCTTGGCAACTTTCTTATTCTTTAAAGGATACTACCTGACTCTATTTCAAATATTTCTGTCTGTGATGTAAGAAATCACTACCAAAATTGTTTAAAAGGCTGAAGAAAAAGGAAGGGGGGAAGAGAAAAAATGCTGAAGGGTATTTTCCCTCACTGGCAAGAGGTATTTATGTTGCCTTTAATAGTCTTGAAGGATGTTGTAAAATACTTCAGGGTTCAGGGCTGCTTAGATTGTTGATTTTATGGGCAGTCTGTTTAGTTAGCTGTTTGTGTTTGTGTTATATTTTTAAATTAAAAAAAAACTTGAAGCACACTATCTTAGAGAGAGTTGATTTTGGAATTGCTGAAAGGTTCAAATGTTGTGGTTAAAAAAGTGAAACACCAGATTCTAGCAATTTCACCAGATTCTAGCAATTTCACCTAAAAACTGGACTTGATTATTTTTTTCTCTTAAGCCTCCGAAATGTCATTGTTTCATCTGATATACAACTTAGGCTGGAGTACTTAAACTCATGTATGTGGTAATTTATGTCACAATATTCTGGGGAGATGTGAGGTTCAGGTTTGTTACCTTTTGGTGTCATTTCAACGCAATAGTGATGAGGTCAGGGGTTTAGTAGGAAAGAGTGTTGCCCTCTTCCACTCATTCTTTGTGTGTGTAACAAATCTGGGCAGAACATTCAAATGCTGTCTTCTAAATTTTCCTCCTCACTGAATTGAGAGAAATTTTGCAAGTTTGGAAGGCTCTTCTGAACTTTTAGGATGAACAAAATAACACTATGACAAGTTAAAGTGATTTGCATCTGTTTGAGGTTGATGGGAGCCTTCAGCATATAAAAGTAAACATGCATGGTGCCAGCCAGTGCTTTTCCAGGACAGAAAATGGCGCAAGAACAATTCATGCGTGTATAGCTGAAAAAAATCAGAATCGTTGCATTGTGCCAAAAGTACTTTTACTCCCATCCTAGTGTTCTTTTGAAGAAGGAAACAAATATTATTTACAGAGACAAACCAGAGCATCCAATAGTGGTCTTGGCCAACCAATACTGACAAAATAATGCTAGGTATTTACTGATTCATTTATACTTTTAATTTTTCCTAGTCCTCAATGCCTCATGAACTAGTCAAGCATGCCGCACTCACACTATAACATAAATATTGCATGTTCCCAAGTCTACAATTGTCAACTGATTGGAAATCCTTACCAACCCTCAACCTACCATGGTTTTACTCCTACTCATTTGGAATTTTTGTCTTGCCATCATTGTTATCAACAGCTGTGCAAATTGCTTTGATTACATGACCTCTTAGAGTTGGCCAGACAGAAAGCCCCATGCGAACGTTTGTATATTTTACACAGAATTTTCTTAAAATTTTGGCGGGTGGAAGCCTGGGCCATTTGGCCAGTTTGGGTTTGATGTAAGATTTCTTGGTCTCTCATTGGGAACTTTGGAGCTATTTTACCAGGGAGAAGAGTTGCCATCCTGCTCAGCCTTTCATAAGCCTTGCTCTTTACATCCCACCTGCCTATAGAAAATCTGATCCCGCCAGTTAGCGGAGCCAAGGAGTAAAGTATAAAAATAAAACATTGCCATCTTTCTCCCAGAGTGACAATGACACGTGCCTGCTCAAATGAAAGTATGTTCCTTTATTTGATCCAAGGGGAACAAAAATCTATGCCAGCAGGAATAGAGGAAGTTAGACGTTTATGGCTACAGAAGGGGAAAGTGGAGGAAAAGGCACTTGATGGTTTTTGCCAGTAATCCCAGTCTCTAAGAGGAGCTGGGGCAGGGGGTGCTGAAAGGAAGACTGGCTGTATGTGCTGGTCCTTGATTGTATTTGGTCAAGAATTAGACCTGGAAGTTTCTAAGGTTGCAAATTGGCTCCGTGTAAAAGTAATTTGTTCCTGATCTACAGAGTCAGTTTCTGTAGATTAGAGTGGAAATGGTTCAAGTCCCTGGATCCTTAGAAGATACCATAAAAAGAAACCAACGTCTTTCTGCCCCGTCAGTAGTATTCCCTCTGTTTTCTGAATAATATTGATTTTAGGACTAGAACATAGGCCTTTGAGAAGACAAAGGAATTGTGCCTTTTCTCCTGAATGATGATTGTTACAGAAGAATTTGCCTTCACTGAAAGAAAAGCCAGGAAACTTTATTTACCTATAATCTTAGAAAACGATTCATCCCAAATCCCTAATGGATGCAACAATGCTAGAACACAAAAATACACACACACACACACACACACACACACACACACGAGTGTGCACAGAGAAAGTAAAGATGAGAAAATAATACCCCTCCCCCAAACTATTTGCTGTAGTTAATTACAGATTGTAAGTTATCACCAAGGGTATTTAGAATTAAAATTAGTTGGATGCACCATTAGCATTGTTATGACTGTCAAACCTCCACTTTTTCAAAAGAGTTAGTTTCCTGACCAAAAGATCTTAAAACTTTAACCACACTAGTTAATAAAATACAGATGGGAATTTTCAAAGATGTTTGCTAGCTCTTGTTACTTATCGAGCAATAGCCCACTGAGCTGTAACTGGGTTCCTGGTGTGGCAAGCAGTTTCTTGGCTGCTCTCTAGAGGTACCAGACATGGACTCATAGACCCATTGTCCCACATCTCTCATAATTTCCCTGCTGTTCTCAATTTCCATTTCTCTCTACTTGAGTTTAAATGTAAGTCTGTATTTCTAAACCATCTCTTTTGGTTGCTGGATACAAATGAGGTAGCACTAAAGGCACTGAAGGAGTCGCATTAAATAAGGAACTCCAAATATGAAGGTATCAGGGAAAGGTACTCAGATTTCAGTTGGACCCCCCAAGGAAGGAGAAACTAATTTTGACCTTGCATGTTTGGAAGGTCAGTGGCCACTGAAGAACCTTTGCTAACCTTACCTGCTCCTTCTTTAAAAGTGAACTTATCTTGACTAGGTCAATTAATATTATCACTGATTTTCAAACGATTCAGCAGCTGGGCTTTTAATCACTGAAGTGAGCGTACAACCTGAGGAATTCTATAGTGGATATTTCATAAAGGGCATTCTGCTTCATCTAAAATGATTTATCTTTTCATTGCTACCAAAGGCTTCCACTTTAACTCCAGACTATCATCTTTGCCCTTGGATTAAGTCAGCTCCCTGTCATCTAGCAGATATTGCCAAAAGCCCTATTCTCTTCACATACGCAAGTAAAGAGAATAGCCCACATCTTCCCCCATGGATGCAAACAGACTTGAGAAATTGCAAAATTTATTACTGAAGAAAACACTGTTTCCTCTTGGTGACTGGTGGGAGGGACGTGGTCAGGAGAGGAAGGGGAGAGAACAGGAGGGACTCTTTGGGAGCTCATTTCTTTGCCGCTTTTCCACACTTACATCCTAACGGCACTCGCATTAGAAGCTGTATGAGGTTTTGTTTGTTTTCAAGAGATGTTTGAAGGAAGATCAAATGCTTGTGAAAGGCACTGGATCAGCAGCCCTAGAAACTGAAATGTCCCGGAAGCTGTGTGAGCCCGGAAATATCCCACATTTTTATTTATTTTGGCAATTTTACTTTAAACTAGTAAGAGCTGGAGTTCATGCTACAATTAAAATTTCCTCAGGCACCATGAAATGAAAACACATATTACATTTGATTTTAACTGGTTGAGAAGAATGGTGATTTTCTAAAAGCTCATTCTATGACCTTGAAATAAAAGTTAACGGTGCCTCACATGGGACTGCTGAGCTTTAGTTGAAGTTGGAATAGATTATAGAACTGGGGTTCCCTGGGTCGGAAGGGGTCTTGGGTCATTGAGTTTTCTTTTCCTATCATATGCTTGAAACCCACTACTATGTCACTGTAAAGTATTGGCAAGCTTGAGCTTGAAGTTTTTGGTGCTAGGAGACCCACTTCTATTTGAGGAGATTTGTTCTTTTTCAGATGGCCCTAATTTTAAGAACTGAGTTCTTAAACTACTAAAACTTTAATAGTGCTTACTATGTGCCAGGCACCATTTTAAACACCATAATATATATTTGTATGCACACATACACACATATATATAATCTCAATAAATCCTCACAACTCTATGTGGTAGATTCAATTATTACTTCGATTTGACAGATAAGGAAACTGAGGCACAGATAGGTTACATGATTTTCCCAAGGCCATACAACTATTGAATGAGATAGCCAGGATTTGAACCCAGGCAATCTGACTCTAGATTCTGTACTCTTAACTATTGTTTTATTGTCTCTCTAATCTTTATAATTTTCTTTCATGCCTCATACAGAGATTTGCGCATTGTAGGTGCTCAATAAAAAAATATTTTTCAACAATTTAATTTCAGGATCATGATTCCTTACATATTCCCATTAGTTTTATGTACAATAGTCAATTTGTCCTAAAAGAAACAGTTGAAACAGTGGAATTTTAAACAATGAATACTCTGCCTACTTCAAGAAAGCACCAGGGGGACTAACAAGTACATAACATTCACTAAAATACTGAGCCAGTTGCCACCTTTAGCAGTAGGTTTTTGAATAATTTCAATTTAAGCTAGAGTAGGAAATGCTAAACATGCAAGAGTTGTGCAAGCACACCTCCTCTGCCTTCCATTTTTCACTCTGTACTTGCCTCACTATCTTATGCAAGGGCAAGAGGAATTATTTCATCTTAACAGCACTACTTATTTTTATGATCTATCTCTCTACTACTATTCACCTCCCTATATCACTCATTTGTCCATCCATGCATTCATCCATCATTATATGCCACGTATTGCTAGGTGCTTAGCATTGATACTAGGAAGGAGGAGATGGAAAGACAATAGAGTCTTCCTGTTTACTTAGTTCATATTATTCAGAAATCACATGGAGGCATTCTAGATGATTGCTTTAGAGCTGATAAAACTCTACTGCAATAAGCAGGTTTTAACCCATATTCTGGCAGTTAAACATTCTTTAACTAGAAAGTTCTATTGCTGTTTTTTTTTCTTTTAAAGCCTTTGCCTTTTTCTTGAATGAAGTTCATCATTGGGTATAACTGTGGTTTATCCAAAGCCTTGTGTTAAAACTGACATTGATTCAGTCATCAATGAAAGAGAAAAGGGATAATCTTCTAAGGAATCTTTCCATAGAGCACAAACCGTTAATTCTTCTGCCACACTGTGGTCCCTTGAAGAGCCATCTCTGTTTGCAGGTTACACTCAGGTGGTAGAAACAGTAGGTGTTGGCTTATGCCTGAGGCTGGTCCCAAAGCATGGATGTGTTAATAGGAGAATTGAGCTTCTCCTGAATAAGGTGGCCAGCTAGATGGCTCAGGCACTAGCCTGGCTTTTGTCTGTTCTGATAAGCTAGGATCCACTTTGCATCCACAACAGTAGCAGTGTCTTTGCTCCCATCTGGGACTTTGGCATGCTTGTGGTCAGAAATTTTCCCCCTGGCTTGAGCCTTGGCATATCCATATATTATATATCCTGGGTTTTCAATGAACCATGGATGATCCTGAAGTAGAAAGCATGGCTGGGGCATAAAGGACCAGGCAGAAAGGATATTCCTTTATACCATGACATCTTCAGAGTAGACAACTTGGATGAAATGCTTCACTTCTTGGTTTAGTCATCTTCTTATCCCAAGTGTCTTCATTTATTTGGCTGAGCACTTCGCTCTTGCACCATCTCTCAGGACTTACAAGTCACAATTTGAATAATCTTCAGACTTTTTGCTTTATTACCAATGAAGACCCTAACCCTACTGTTTAAATCAAGGAAGATGAAGGAGAAGATTTCTAAAACTCAAATTCTGTGATTCTATTTAGCTTTTCTTTACCCTCAGGGAAATTTAGTGCCCCTTGCTCATTCACTCCTTCCTTTCCTTCTGGTGAAAAAATATTAAATTAGGGGAGACTTCATGTGGCCATGTCTGTCCCATCTCTTCCTTCTGGAATTCTTTCTTAGTTCATGTTGATTATGTACTATTCTCTGCTGGCCAGAAGAAGGGTGGTTTAGAACCCAAGCCTGTCTTTGCCCATTTCTGGGTCTCAGTATCCCTACCTTTAAAATATGGGATTGAAACAGATGATTTGAGTCTTTTTGTAGCTCTGACAACATAGTACTTCCATGGAACAGAAACTCTTGGGATTTCAGATTTAAAAATCTATATTTGTGTGTGTGTATGTGTATGTGCGCATGCATAAGAGAGAGAGGGAGAGAATTTTACAGGTGATGGGATCATACATCAGAAATCTTATTTTAGGCTGAATTGTGCACACACACCCCATTCATATGTGAAGTCCTAACCCTTAGTACCTCAAAACATGACTGAATTTGGAGATAGGGTCTTTATATAAGGATTTAAGTTAAGATGAGGTCATTATGGGCCTAATCCAATTTGACCAATGCACTTATAAGAAGAGGAAATTTAGCAGAGATTTGTACAGAGGGAAGATGATACAAAAACACAGGGAGAAGAAGGCCAATTACAAGCCAAGCACAGAGGCCTGAAACAGATCCTTCCTTCACAGCTCCCAGAAAGAACCAGCCCTACCAACACCTTGATCTTGGACTTCCAGCATCCAGAAATGTGAAAATGCATTTCTGTTGTGTAAGTCACCTAGTCTGTGGTATTTTATTACGGCATCCCTAGCACACTAATGCATCTTTTATATCTGATTCCAAAGTGCAAAAAAAAAAAAAGTTCAGTGACCTCCTCTCATAGGTAAGCTCTCAGATCTCACAGGCCTTTAGGTAAATACTGGGTGCCCTTTGGCCTGAACTTGAATAAGAAATGCAGACTCCAATGACACTGCAGGAAAGGAAATCTGGGAACTTTTATGACACAATTCAGTCTTGCTGAGAATTTGGGGCTAATATTTAACTCAGGACATATAGTGAGATAGAAGAAATTCTTTTATAATGGATTCACACAAAATTTTTAAATGCGTATAAAAGCCTTGATTTTTGTTCTAATTCTTTTACTCTTATTTAACTGTTTTTTTTGGGGGAAGAGAATTTTGTTTTATTTGCCTCTTTCATAATTTTTGTTCTTTTTGCATTCTTGCCACTGTCTTTCTTTGGACTTTCTTGGGCATTACATTTTTCTTTCCCATTTCTCCAAGTTCATTAGCCGCCTCCTACAACAGGTTACTTCTCCTTCTGTCACATGCGTTATCTAGCTCCAGCAGGCCTACTTTTCTTCATCTCCGCTATAGCATTTCCCACTTTTCTTTATTGCTGTCTGCTTCTCTCTCATCATCCTTGCCTCTGTCTTAGTCCTTCTTTCCTCCGTTTTCCTTTTTTGCCTGTGTTCAGTTTCTAGCTCCAGTCTCCCTCCTCTGCTCTTTCTTCTTTCCTTTCATCTGCTGACTTGCTTCCGTCCCCTCCTTCTGTTCCCCTCCTGGATGTTTCTTTGGCCCACCTTTCCTTCTCCTCTGAGACTTCGTTTTCTTGTTGGTAGATGGGGGCTGATACTGTAAACATCACAAAAATAATTGCATTGAGAATAGGTGGTTCCCTTGGTGTCCCAGAAGACAGAGCCTTTGCGTCAGCCCAGATGCCTGGGCTCCACATGATGCAGGAGATGGCACTGGTGCTGGAGAGATGTCTAGACCCCAGTCACAAAACCTGACATGCCAGGACTTTGAAACTCATCTCTGACACCCCCACCCCACCAACTAGAAACTGAGAGGCATTGGGTCACCTGGGAAGAGAAAGAATTAATCTGCCTTCGTCCCCTCAAGCACACTTTCTAGCCACGTTCACCTAGAAGTTACTTCTGTGGTGCTTGCTCCCTGACCTGTCCACTGGCTACTGTGTTCTCTGTATACCAGGTTGTCCCCAGTCCCTTTCCATCACTCAAAGTGGCTCCCTGGGGTCACATCTCTCCTAAGCTCCCTGGTCCTCCTCCAGCCTCAGCTGCAATTTAGGACCAGGAAGTAGCAAAGGTGTCATATAAACTTCTTGGTCTCTCACCTTGTGCCTTCTGCACGATTCTAGTTTCTACTCCAAAGATTAAAACCACAGTTAAAAAAAAAATTTTTTTTTGTCAACAGTGTTCCCAGGGAGACTTGAGAGCTTTTTACTTTCCTTACTCATTCTTCCTCGCATTCTTCACCCTCTCTTTAGTTCTTTCTTTCTACTTAATGACTAAAATGTAATCACTTATATTCATTTGTTCATTCATTCACTCGTTCAACAAAATTTATCAAGTGATCAGTTTGCATCAGATGATTTCTGTAATTTTGATGGCATAGATAGTACCTTTAAGGCTTGTTTAAAGTCTAGCTCTTAGTAAAAAATACCTGCAGATTTTGATCACTGGAAATTTTTTGGTGTTCTTAGAGCCAAACAGAAATTTCTATTTTTAATGTTTTTCTTCTTTAATTATATTTGCCACTGAATGTGAATTTCAAACAGTTCCCGTTTTAGAGTGTTTTTTTTCTCTTTGTACCTTTGTAGAATACCAGGACTTGAAAGGTCACATACTTTGTTCATATAACTATGACAGATGTTAACATTTGTCCAACAGTTACTTTGTACAGGGACATGAAAAGCATTGCATGTGCATTAACTGACCAAATTCATACAATGACCTGAAGAGGTAGATATTACCATTATCTCAACTTTACTGAGGGAACTAAGGCTTGGAAGGTTACATTATTTGGCCAACGGTTCGCATCTGGTGATTGGTGAAGCTAGGACTTCAGTTTTGTCCAATACCAAAACCCACATTTAGTCACTCTTGACCATCTTCTGGTGATCAGCTCATCCAGAGCAGCAGAGGGAATAATTTACAATGTGGAGTGACCAAAGGGATGGACTCTCGGGTGAGAATGGAGATTTCCTAACCTGGGAGCCAGGATCCTATGGGACATAATTACCGCTTGGCCAACCCACACAATTAAGATACAGGTCTCTCGAGGACGGCTGGCCCCACCTGAGCTGGCTTACCTTCTGAGCCTTGGGCATGTCGGTGTGGCGTTGGGCACGGACGGAGCGGGCTGACTTGGCAGGCTTGAGGGGTGCGCAGTACATCTCCAGCCTCCTCAGATCACAGCTCCGGAAGCAGCACTCGTCCACGATGCCTGTCTGAGGCGCCCTCCGACTGCTGGAGCCATACCCCGTGGGCTTGTCTGTTCAAAGCAGAGGGTCTTGGCTTTAGAGTAGAATATGCTGTCCTCACAGTTCCACCCGGCCCTTGAAGACTCTCCTCTCCCCGTACCTTGTCAACCCACACATTTGTAAGTCAGCCTCTTCTTGAAGCTCCTTCAACTGCTGACCCCCCAGATCCTTCTGGATCCTTCTGGATGTCTCCTGGAGTCTGTGCCACATTCACTGGCAATAACTCATTCATCATCTGTAGTCAAGGATCTTATCTATGCCCAGTCCTCGCCTTTCCTTACATATTGGCTTAATTGGGAGGCTGCTGGGACTATTAATTAAAAGAAGATCATGTTTTACATTTTCTTAATCTTTTAGCAAATCTGCATGGTTTTTGCATACAGGATGGCTCTAATGTTTGCTCCTTGGCTTAACTTCTTCCATTATAACGTGAGACTGAGCATCAAGGAGGTTTTAAGTCTGGGAAGGACTCCTCATTTAACTGATATGGCAACCAAGGCTCAGATATGGGAATGACTTACTCAAGGTCATCCATGCAGTAAGTGGTAGAGCTCGGATTCAAACTCAGATCTACTTCCAGCAAAACCCAAGTGCCTCGTAGGGCCCAGGAAACCTGAAGTACGACTCTGGACAAGGCACTTAAGCTTCCTGGGCCTCAGTTTATCCATTTGTAGAGTGGGGTTGATAATATCTTCCTTGTAAGGATTGCTTGAGGATTATAAGACATACTGTATGAAAAGTACTTAGCATATCACCTGACACACTGTACGTCCTTTCTCTGAGAACCCCTTTCCAGAATCTTACATGGTCTGTGAAGAAATAGTGTCACTACTGACTGCATCCAGAAGCTTTGGAACTTGGAACTGATGACAATACCAATGTAATAGGGCTCCTTCTCTCATCACCCTAAGGGGACCAAAACAATTCTGTTTCCTTATAGAATAGCCACTAGACTGAGATGAAATGAACTAAATGTCTATCTTTCATTTGATTCTGATAGCTCAGAGGGAAAACCATGAATCACATTTCTTTGTGATGTTTGCAAATCAATTAGACATCTTTACTTGGCAAGTAGGTTTTAGTTTTATTTTATTTTGTTTAGATTTGGACACACTTTTCCTGGCTCTAGATTTAAAAAGAGGGCAAAGCAAGTTTAAATGGAACTTAAAATGTACCTGAATTATTTGTAAGCTTTTTGTCATAGTAGAACTTTTGTAAACCAAATCTTGCTTATATACCAATATATAAAGCAGACAAAAGTGAAACTGCTCTGTCTCATGCAAGGGCAGGGGACTGGATCTCAGCTTTCTCTGTCTCTCTGACCTCCCTTGTGAGGTGGAGGGACTGTCTTCTCCACTAATGTCCAGGCTTCATGGAAGAGAATCTGTGAACCATTGGCCCAGATGGATCCAATTAATCAATGTGATGTATATTCAATCTTATTCCTGACATAGAAGACATATTATATTTTAAATTGAAAGTCCGATGTTTGCCTAATAATGACACTATACTTCAGGATGGAGTTTTGAAAGTCAAAATCCCCATATGTATTTTGAACTCCCTAGCTGGGGGAGATTGGACCCACAGTCATGGCCTGCTACCAAACTAGTTTGGCTGCCTTGCTGCTCAAGGGGCCAGCCGTTCATGGCATCCTCTAAGAATCCAAATGTTTTCCTGATGCTTGGCACAAGAACCTGGGGATGCTTCCTCCCTGTAAGGCAGGTTTATTGCCTTTCTTAGGGCAGCTGCGGGTAATAACTTAGTGAGGATTCAGTTGTGGTCTCTTTGGATGGGGGCTGCTGCTTTCGCTCAGGGCAAACCCTATGGGCTCCTCATGGCTGAGGAGTTTGAGAGGGACTGGGCAGCTGGCCCCAGATGAAGCCTCAGTGGTGCTTTCACTTGATGTTGGAGGCTCGACTGGTGCAGAAGACTCTCTGCTTCTGCTTGCCAGCCAGGCCCTGGCAAGCCAGGACTCATCTGGTCCCTTGGGCAATGTAAACAATATGTTTTGTTTTTTTTGTTTATATAATCCTTTCCTGGAACTGTAAATTAAAGACACAAATGGGTTTACATGGTTCTTTGTAATCCACAAAGGACTTCTACATACTTTTTGTTAAGTGGCTTTTTCAAGAGGCTGAAGGGGTCCACCAGTGGGGAGTAGCTGATACACTTCTGTTTTCTCTTGGGGTGGAGAGAGAGGGGAAAGTGGCTTAGCCTACTGTAAGGTCACTGTCCCTATCATCTACCGCAGGCAATGATCGCTCTTTGCTGAAATGGTAAATTTTTTAGTAGGACATAATTGAGATTCATTTGTTGAATATGTAATAGTAATTTGATGTTTGGAGGTAAGGTGACAGGAGTTATTCCAGAAACCATCAAATGTGGCTAAGTTAGAAGACTAATTTCAAAATTCATCCTTATGGGTTGAAGATGGAGAAGGACAGGTTTTGTGATTCCAGGACCTATTTAGCACTTTCATTTTAAGCATCTGTAAGGGAATCTTGCGTCTGAGACCCTATAGGTTCTGGAGCTCCTCGCCTGCTATTGGAGGAAGACATGAACTTTCCTCTCAGAATAGCATTAAATGTTGTTAAGTATTGCATATTCCCTTCCTGATGACTATCAAAAACCATGGAACTCACTACAGATCTATTTCCTCTTGTGAGATAGAAAGTAATCATCAGCACAGCAAAGAAAATAACAGCACCCACCAGGCATCTGGTTTGTCACCTCTTAGATGAGCTCAGAGTTTGACATGGCTCAGTCTATAAAATAGCTGTGCTTTTTTAGCCCATAGATCAATGAATTTAGGAACAGAGAAATTTAGGACTTTTCTGTAATGTTCTATAAAGCAAGTTTACCTTATGTCTATATCTATTTTTTAAATGTTGTTGAAATGTTACAGACTTGGATTTTGCCATAAATGTAACTACTAGTTATTTCTAGCTACCACAGTCCTAGAGAGATGTTTTTCTTTGTCTGGACTAATTGTACTTCACTGAGAATATATGAATATAACAAGTGTTTACCTTGCCTTTTAAAGTTTAATTCATCCTTTGAAGTGTCCTATAGACTTGATTTCTGGTTCTGCATCAAGATGTTTAACAAAAAAAATCATTTCTCTCCAATTAAGAGGCAACAGTTGAGGGTCAAAGTTTTGCCCTCTATTTTCAAATGCCTCATATAACTTCTTTTTGCAGAACCAAAACAAAGACATTTGTTGCTATGGGCTAAAACTATAAGCCTGATACAATGTGGTTTACTAGAAAAACAGTATAATAATTTGCTCTGGTATAAATGTTGAGAAAAATAGGGATTTTTTTAATGACCTCTAAATTATAGCTATTACCATTATGAGTAATTTTTAAATGAGATGGAATGAATTGTTCCACTCTTGCCTTTAAAAACTGCTTATTAGGCACCAGGTAATTCTGCTCCAGTAGGCAGAATCAGAATTGGTGGGTGAACAGGAAATAAATATTGGATTAATACAAGAAAATAATTTCTTGTATTTCAAATTTCTAACAATTTGAACTCAAAGGCGTTGAAAATGGGAATGACTTCTTTTAAAGATAATGAACTTCCCATTGCTAGAAGCAGTTAACTAAAGACTGTATGAACACCTGTCAGAGATCCTAGGAACATATTCCTGTATGGAACACAGTATCTGATTGCTATGATCCTTTCTATTCCAAAGATTCTACAGTAAGTGAAGAAATGAAGGAGAAAACTCATCTAGACCAACCAAATATTCAGTATGGTTGGAAGCCACTTACATTGTCTTCAAGAAAGAAGTTCAAATATTTTTTAACTTAGAAGGTGAAAATTTGTTTTCTGTTTATCGTTTGAGTTCCCCAAGATACTCAAAACATTTTTCTTTATTTGATACTGTAACAAAAGACAGGTGATTGGAATATAGTCCTTTCTAAAACTAACTACAGTCCCAGAGTTCTGTCATACCAGCTTTAGGAAGTGTTCATATATTCACTCAATTGTTAGAGTGAACAAGCATGTATAGAGTTTTACAGAATTTTCCTTGCTGCCAAAGTCTTGATATTGGAAACTTATATATTTATTTTTTGGTAGGTTTGCTCCAGGGCATGCAGACCAAAGATTGCTTAGCAGACAAGTTGGCTACCACCTAACCTAGGCTTTGAGTCCTCTATAAGTAGACATAAAGTGCAGTCACAGTGCACTGCTGTATCTTGAAAGTTAGCCAGCAGACAGAATTCCAATGATTAAACAGCTGGCTTCTATAATAATAGCACTTCCCTTTAAATAATGCATGGTCAGTGGAGTAATTCAATAATCTTCTGGGTGAACTTGCTAGTTACAAGGGTTTTGGGCAGAATTGTGGCATCATCAAAACCACATCAATTAGCTGAGTCTCACATTTTGTCATGGATGCAAGCAACCCGCTTCCCTCCATCTCTGAAGGAGGTGTAATGCTGATATTTAACTGGGATCACTGCTTCTAGAGCAAAGAGTTCTGGTCATTCATCACTGGTAAAAATAGTACTATTATTGGTGCTACATAAGCTGTGTTTCTTACAGGGTTTTGGGAATCCAGTTAGGACACTGTACTCAACTCTAATTTCCTTTGAAACCTCTCCTCTTGCTTCTTGAGAAAGCTTTCCTATAATTAACTCTGTTGTTGAAAAGAGGAGATATTAATTTAAAGAATCATTATTTAAATAATGAAAAATGCAAACATTTTCCAAATAGGGAAATATCTAGTTCTGAAGACATACACTTGTTGCTCTTTTGGTTCTGAGGAATAAAAAACTATTCTCTAGAAATTGCCAACAAGAGGAGTTTCTAAAGTTGATCATGTTTTCAAAGCAGGAAAAAAAGAAGTAAGGCAGTTCAAGTTGTATTTCCAGGGCTATTTCTAGAAAATTCACAATTATGTGTCTGGTAGAAAGCACAAATGTATTATTAACTAACAGAAATGAATTTGCATTTAACTTTGGTTATCTAAGGATTGATCACACAATCAGATATTACGGTTAATCTCTATAGAAGCCAGACAGTTAGGTTTCCTCCACCAACTATTTATCCAAAACCTCCAGACATGTTGACAGTTTAGAATAACTCGGAATGATTAGTTTCTTAGGCAACAATGCTCCATGGACTACCTTATCTAATAAAAATTCATTCAGTTGACATAATTTTGCATGGGATGCTGGTAGGAAAATTGGGTAAAATGTGAGTAGTCTTAAATTTGTCTCCATTTTAGCATTTTAATTGCCACTTTCAAGTGTGGAAAAGTGAGAATCACTTCTCAGTCTTTCCTACACATTTTGTGGCTTTATATGGAAACAGGACTCCTTTCATGAATTTTTGATATAAGGAAAATTGTTATAGGACTATTACCTAGACCAAAAATGTAATATATTGAATGGTTGATATTTCCTGAATTCATAGGATTTGCATTTAACTTAAAACCTTTTGATGAATCAATATTTCATCTTTAAAAAAATCTGTGGAAATCACACTTGAATTAAAACAAATATTGAGATATATGTAGCCATGTGCTTAGTAAAGATATGGAAAGATGTTTTCACTGCTATAGACCACATCATTATATATTTAGAATAACAAGGTTATGTACGTATACACACATACTCACACACTTAGCGGGTAATTAATTGACTGATCATCAATATCAAAGCTGTGGTCAAAACATTTTGAAACTAGGATTGTTTTTGAAGAAATTTTTCTAAAATATATACCTACTGCCTGCCTTGTATGTTGCTAGTGGACTCTGCACATTTCTGTTTCTCTGCAGGAGGATCTGTCCAAGTAGGACTGGCCTTTGGCATCTGTAAAAGTGAACACTGAGAAAATATCCTCTATTCTATGAACTGCATGTCATAAACTTTTCTTGAAAGCCTATCAAATTTAGGCATTGATTTCACTTTGGCCTGTGTTAATTTTTAATTGCCAGTGTTTACTGGTCCCACTACTTCTCAATTGGACGAGGTCATCTTTTCTAGGAATTGTGGCCCTATTTGACCTGCCACCACCCCCACTGCTCAGCAACTGTTTCTCAGCTATTAAATCCTCATAACCCAAAAGACCAAAGTCTTCCCATTACCCAACCAAGTCAATGTTTTTGTATCTCTGAGTCTGAAAGAAACGAAGCAGAGCTCTGTGGGGCTGCCCCTTTCTTCAAACCCGCCTTTCTTTTGGAAGCCTCAACTAAAGGGCAGGTGTGAAACTAGTGCTATTCAGTATTCCTCTGTCTCCAAGGCCAGGGAGCTAAAGTGCAAGGCCTACGGGCAAGAAAACTAGAGATTCAGAGAAGAAACATTACCGTTTTAGGACTCTTTGGAGAAATGGGCCGACAGAGTGGGAAGCAATGTGATGTATTACTTTAGCCTGATACAATGCCCTGGAGGATGAGCATCTTGCCAGGTCAGCACAATTTACTAGCTTAGGTTTGATTCCAGGGCTTGGAGGAGATAGATGTAGCCAACAAAATTATACTTTGGCAAGAGAAATGCTTTGCTGGACGGAAATGTTGTCCTAAGGGAACGGTTTGGTTTATCAACGTCTAAGGTAAAAGATAATCAAATGCCAGGAGGTCATTTTTACGTTTGAATTATTTCACTTAGGCCTGCTATATAAGTTAGCTACCATTTTCTTGTTATATAGTTTCAATTATTTAGAGCATACAACAGTATTTGAGTATGATCTGCCTGTGACATCTGTCATACCAACAAAAAAGGCAATATGGGGAGTGGCTAAAAGCACAGATTTTGGAGTCAAATCTGGATTCTGCCACTTATTCACTGTTCACCTTGGGCAAGGCACCAAGTCTTCTAAGACTCAGATCCTCTTATGTAAAATGGATACAAAAAGAGTATCTCCCAAGACAGTTGTGACGATTAAATGAGAATGTATATAAAGTGTTTTGCACAATGTCTAGTACGCAATAAGCTCTAAATAAATGTTAACTCTTATAATTATTATTATTATTATGGAATTGAGTTGGCCATCAAGGCTAGCTGGGCAGGTATCCTCCACCTCTCTTCCTCTTAAAAATACATCCTTCCAAAGTTTGGTTGAAAAGATGGCCTTTCTAGATAAAGGAGGACTATTCTCCATTAACGGAAATGAATGTTCCTTTGAAAGGATATTCAAACTTTATGTTGTATAGACTGTCCTGAATAGTTTTAATCTGGAAGACAGCTACACTCACCACTATACCACCAATGCATGAGTAGTTTTGATCTGGAATAGACACTCTGTGAGAAGGAACCCTCTAAATCAAGTCAAACAAGCAAAGGTATATGGACTTATCTTGAACTCTTGTTACTTTTGATTTCTCCCAAATAATCCACTGGCTAAAATAATTGGTTTTTCAGTGCTAGTATCTATTCACTTATTTCAAAATAATGCTGCAAGGCATGGGTTGGGTGTGGGCAAAATACCTGGTCAGAAGTGGTTTCCCAATCACTTTCAACCAGCATATTTATTTCTCTCCTCTTTCTTTTCTGTTCTTCCTCTATAGATTCTCGTCTCCTACTATTGGCAGCCATTGGCATTCCTTTAACTCACTGACGAACTTTAGGGCAAAGGCTCAGATTATGCAGAGTTCATGGTAGGCTAAGAATTAGAGTTTAGTTCCCTCTCTGGAAAGACCAAAAACTGTCTCCCTCTCCTGACAATCATGCTTTGGAAAAAAGGAGCCACCAAGTATACAATGTCACCATGCCTTCTTAATTGGTCCTCAATCTTGGACCTACGCCTGAATGAGATGAAAACAGACAACAGGAGAAAGAATAAGAAGGGATGTTGAGGAAGCGCATATATGGACCTGAGTTATCTCATTTTTTGAGGAAGACTGTGATGGAAATTGTAAGGTGAGTCTGGCTCCAACCTGGAGATTGTAGCCATGCCACCAGCATTATCTCCTATACTTAACACTGTTATTGTCAATTTGCTCTTTCAGATGTGGGAAGAGAGGCCTTGTAGGCAACACATAGGGCACTCATGAATAGAGGGTAACACCCCTCCTTCTGGTGCCACAGAAAGATGAATCAGCTAAAGGGGTATTAAAACACATTCTCTTTATTTTTAGTTTCACTCTAAAGTCTGTCATTTTTCTTTGCAACTTGGCACCTGCCCTGTGTTCTCAGGGGCCCTGCTCCCTGTCAGTCTCCTCACTCAGGTCTCTGTGTTTTGCCCAGGGTACATCTGGAGATTTTCCCAGGGGTGGGTGTGACACGGTCAGGATGGCAGGTGAAGGGGTGACGGCTGCCAGGGCCGTCTGGCGTGTCTGAAGGGAGAGTGTCAGGAGGTAGAGGCCCTGTAAGGAGAGGCATCCGGGCCTGCATCAGGGAGTGAGTTGTTGGAAGGCAGCCTCCACAGCAGCAGAGACAGCCCTTGGCATTACTGCAGGGAAGCAGCAGCCAGAGTCAGTGACAGATTGAACACAGGGAGAGAAAGAGGGAGGGAGGGAGGGAAGAAGGGAGGCATGGAGGCAGGGAGGGAGGGAAAGGAAGGAAGGGAGGAAGGGAGAAGGTGGTTAGGGCGTTATATGATATAAATAACTGCAGAGTGTGCACTTCAGTGCCAGTTGGGTTGTGTGTGATGTCCCTTTCATGCCATGTGTCAACAGTGTTGTTCTTGAATTGAGAAGTCCTGGGGAGTGTTTCTATAGCACCTAGCACAGTGCCATATGCAGAGAGGAAATAAAAAGAAGGCAATATGGTGTATTGAAAACAACATTGGATTCCAGCCCCAGATCCTTTGTGCAAACTCACAAGTCACCCAAACTCTCTGAGATTCAGTTTTCTCACGTAGACAAAGTACTAGATAACATCAAGCACTCTTTTTCTAGCGATATGACTCAAAGAATTATCTAGATGGCTATGGGCCCACTTTTTAATCAGCAATGTATATAGGGCATATCAGTGCTTCTCCCTAATAATAGAGAAACATATAGTGAAGTTTGATGAGAGAACCAGGAGTTTCCTCTTTGTCAGGCTTAATTTTAGCCTGAAAACAAGATTGATATATTTAAGGTTGAATTTAAGAAAAGCAGGGATCAGCACTGAATTTGATGGAGGAAAAATAGGGAAAATGTTCAATATGAAGGTAGGTTTGAGTAAGGGGAGGGGGCAAGGCCATCTATGGGGATTGCAGAAGTCAGAGCAAGGTGGGTTACAGGTGTGAATGAGGAGGATAAGAAAAGTAAGAGTCACTTGCTAGAGCTGTTGAAATACTAGAAAGAACCCAACTTCATTTTGAAAACCAGGATCCCTAAAGGCTTTGAGGAATGAGGAAGGGGAATGGCCCTCACTTGTGTGCGCACTTAGAAATGAGTATGAGAAGAATCTTTCTAGAAATCCCTGGGCATGGTCTTTTACCATTACTTTTCATAAAGCTGCATCTTCAGACGATAAATGACAGGCCTTAGGAGGTTTGTTAATATTGTTGACCAGAATGCTGAACTTCCTAGCATTTGATGTGAGCTACATTTTATTTCACTGGCTTCCTGGTAGTCTTTCAGTGGTATATGAATCCTCCGTATGATGTTCAGTTCCTTCCTGGGGGACAGATGTATGGTTTCCCTGGAAAATTCCAGCTACAACTATATGTTATCCCATCTCCGATAATGTGAATGGGCTTCTAGATAGGTCATCTCTGCCATTGGTACACAACATCTGTCCAGAGGACAAAATTAGAAAAGGACTGTTATATACTTGGTTTTTCAAATGCCACCTTTTTTTTGTAAAATAAACTAATGTTAAGGTTATTAAAATTTAAAAATCTGTATTAGGAATTCTCAAGCAAGTGGTAGTATGATTCATCAAAATATCAAGCAGGTATACAGACTGAGCTAAATGAGTGGTTCATTTAGAGAGTGATGACATTTTTTCAGGAACTTTCAGCTAAAATCTGGACTCATCCAACCAACCTTTATTTCTTTTTCTTTCTATAGAATTTTGCTACTATAATTTTCTCCCTTTCTCCTTGATATTTGGTTGCTTAAATATGACTAAGAGACTTTAAGGATTTTCCTCAAATTATTGTATTTTAGAATTTCATATATCTTTGGACATGATAGCAAATTCAAGGTCAACTGAAGAAGTTTCTTAGTAATCTGGCAATCAGTGAGCCCCATTAGTTTTAGCCACCCCATTCCTCCCAACCTCCCTCCCCACCCCCAAAACACTATGTTTCTGAATTGAACAAGTGAAGTTTGAATAAGGAGAGAGAGAGGTGTGGCTAGGTTGCAGCTCATCTCCAAGCTAAATCCTGTTCTCATCTTTATTTCGTTTGGGACTGATATCATGCCTACATCTCCAAACCTCATTAAATGCTTTTTAGCGAATATTATTATTAATCAAGAAAAATCTCTTGATTCTCTTATTTATTTTACTAAATTCAGCAAAGAAAAAAATATTTTCAGCTTGTGATGTTGGCTGGAGAAATCAAACTTGTTTTCATTTTTATTTTTTTCTCACATACTTGTACATGTGAATGACATCGCTCTGCTCTGGGACCCCACTCTGAGGCAACGGCCTCTTGGCCTTTTAGCCACTCACTCACTTCTGTGAATTTTATTTCTGAGAACTGGAGACAGTTGCCCCAGAAGTCATTTTCCAATTTATCACAAAACCTGTCCGTGGTTGCAGAATTAGTTGGCCTCATTAGAAGCAAGCGATGCGAGGCCTGATGTGTCCTCCAGCTGCGGAGGCTCCTCTGTGCAGGGACACTGGGCCAGGATAACTGCTTGTGGGACATTTTCTTCCCCTCAGCACTTGCCTTCTGTCTGCTCTCTTTGGCTCCGGGCTGGGAAGCCCGCATGAAGGCACTGCAGATGCTAATATTTAGGCATAATTAGCTCTGTGTTAACTCTAGTAGGAGGTGAGGGCCCAAGTTCAGGGGCTAAATGCCCTCTTCTGATGCATAGCTGTTTAACAGGGCAGCCTCCATTCTCTCTTTCCAGCATTCTAGCAAGTACCTACTCCTTATAACCCCACATCTAGCCTCTCACACCTGTGAGAAAGGAGAGTATCAAATCCATTGACCTCTCGATGGTTATGATCTCCATAATCCCCCCTAGGTCAATTAGATGCATATTTGTATTAAAACTGTATACATAAACCTTTAGGTTGATGAGAAGAAATGACTGTCAAGGTCTTGTAGCTGCTTCTGTATAACAGGGATGGAAGGAGAAGTGAAGCTTTTTGACTCTGAGAAGTAGGGGTTTGATAGGAGATTGTGGAGAGAGCTACACACCTCCTCATTTCTGAACTGTGAGTTCAAGTCATTGACAATGACTTTTACAGAAAAGAATGATAGGAAAATGGGGGCTATGGGTTTAGAAATATTTTAATCTACTTCTAAAGACTTGATCATTTATTTTTCTCCTCAAGCAACTTTTCATCCTCCCCTTCCTCCTCCTTTGCTTCTGGTTCAGGATGATAGTTTGGTAAAGGCCACTTGTGAAATCCTAGGTTCCCATATCTTCTCATTGAACCAGTGCTCCCACCTTCCTCTGAGATGTGCCCTCAGCAGGCATTTCCCGCAGTCGGACTATGAACCACCTATAAATCCCATGCATTCTTCAGAACATCTGTGCCTTCTTTTGCCACATCTTTTTTCCTGGTACTCAACAGGCCACAAATCACCCGGGACTTCTCCTTCCAGGCTACTGATGTCTCCACTTTCTCCTTTCAAACCAAATTCCTCTCTTGTCCTTGGCTGTGACTCTGGGTGTCCCAGCCTTCTTATCTCCCCCACCTGGCTAAGCCATCTGTGGCATCACCAACAGCGGCTCTTTCTCCTAGCCTTCTATCTGACCTAAAATTATGCATTTCTTTAAGTATCAGAGTTAACCTACAGACTACACTACTCAGTTTGATGCTTCGTTAAGCTCCCTAACATTGACTTAAATTCAGCAGTGCGGACAGCACCTCCATGCGGCAAGAACACTTGAAAAGACTCAAACCTAGAGGATATTGATTAGCTAGTGAGAAAGCAGCAGTTATAATGATACCTAAAGGTATAATCAAACAAACTTTGAAACTTTTCCATTAAACCAAGTTTCTCCTGAGATTGAAAGGGGGCATTTCATTCTTCTGTTCATTTTATGTTCAAACTTCTTTATTCAGCATTTAGAACAATGAGCACCTTTGCAATAACATACTACCAATAGCTTCCCTTTGCTGAGCACTTTCTATTAAGCTACTAGAGTAGATATTACTTTTCATGTCTTATTTACATCCTACAGCAACTGCAAGGAGTAGGCATTGTTACATATCCATTTTGCATATGAGGAAACTGAGGTTTAAGCAGGTCAGGTAACATGACCCCAATCATACAGCTAGTAAGTTGCTGGGCCTGTTCACCACAACAGGGGCACCTTCAAAGTGGGAGAATTCCCAGGTGAGGAAAACTCTGAAGTTGATTCCATTACTGGGATTCTCAAAGGCACATAATGCTAATATCCACAAAGGATATGGGTGAGGTCATCTAAATCAGCCCACCAACCCTAGGGTTTGAGCACATTCAGAGTTTTAGCCTAGGTATTCCAGAGAGTGCCAGAAGGAATGCTATGCATGGGTTTGCTCTTGAGGGGAAAGTCTGGGCAATCCTACAATTTAAGACATGGCTGGGTATTGGATGTTCACATCTCACCCAGTACACTGTGAGCCTTTCCAGTTTCAAAAGGGGCAGTCAGTTCGTTCATGCAGCCAGAACATCTTGTTTCCAATCCCCTTGAATTGCACAAAATTATAACAACTTTAGCAGAAATTGAAATAAATTTTACACATCACCTTGCTGACCCAACAAATCATGTTATCATCATTTTTCAATTTTTTTCTAGTTCTCATCCAGATGCATGTATCCTTTTGTCATAGTTACGGTCACAGCCTCAATTTAAGGTAGGATTTTTGTGTTTTTTTTTAACTTAAAATTATATTGTAAGTATTTTCCGTATTGCTACATAATCTTCATAACTATAATTTTAAAGCTAAAGAATATTTTACTGAGTAGGTTTGCCACCATTTGTTTTTTAACCATTCTCCTGTTATTAGACTTTTAGGTTATTTCCAGTTTTATCATTATTTCAACTAATGCAGCAATGTCTTTGTGCACATGACTTTCTACTCCTTCTAGATCATTTGTAAGAATAAATTCCCAGGAATGGAATTATTGAGTCAAATAATATTATCAGACAATCCTATTTTGATGAAAACCCACAATTTTTCATAAGGACCAAAGCAGAGAATTATATCCAGAATTTTCTCCCAGGATTAGAAAAGAGAGAGCCAAGGTAGAGCACAAATGAATCTTACCTGCATCCCGTGAATTAGAATAAAAGAACCAATTTCTGTTTTCAATTACTAGGGCAGTTTCCTCTGAAGGAAACATGGGATGTAACCAAGAATTGGGCTTGGCACCCAGAAGTTTGCTAAGTAGGAGAAAAACCAGGAAAAAATGAAATTGATGACAAGAAACCTTGGTTCTCAACTTTCAGAATCATCAAGTACCTATGAGGTTTCTTCTCCAGAGTGGGGAGAGGGGGAACTCAAGGAACATCTCTGCCAAGATAGCACCACCCCTCGCCCCGTAGGGAGTGGGGGAGTTTGTGTTCTAAACAGCAGAGGCTCTGCACATCTGCCCTCCTTCCACCACGTTAATCCTCTCCTGCTTATAATCATTCAGTCACAAATGTTCATTGAGCACCTACAGTGATTTAGACAATGTTTCCTTCAGGCACCTGTGAGAATTCTTGTCTGAGGACTTCATTCCCACTAACCTCTCTGAAGGTGCAAAAAGTTTACTTTGTGCGTCACAGACTAGCACTTAACTAAATATTAGCCTTTATTTTCTGTTTTATGAAGACTGGCCCACTTCCCCAACTTGATTTGAAGCAGTTTTTTACGGGCAGAAACCAGGTCTCATATTTCTGTGTCTAGAATCACAGTACTGGGCACTTCATAAATGCTCACTGACTAGTGGATGATGTCAAGTGCACCAACCAGACACAGAGAGGCACAAAGTCTCATCACATGATGAGACTTTTACACTGGAAAGAAGAAACCCCAAATCAGGACCTGTCTCTGTGTTTCTGTTCTCTTTCTTGTTAAAGGGGGATGATGATAGCAATGGTTACCTGACTCATAGTTCCCTCTATGGGGCTGTAGTGAGTTACGGCATGTGGAGAGCTTGGAATAGTGAGTGGCGTAGAACAGGCACTCCCGAAGTGTCACCTCAGGTCACTACCCTAAGCAACACCATTAATGAATTAATTGTGAGGCTGTGCAGTGAAGCGGTGAGAACCTGAGTTCAGACGCTGGCTCCACTTCTAATTTTGTGGCTGTGGGTAAGTTATTAACCTCTCAGCACTCATCCAAAAGGGGGATGTGCACAGTATCCACCTCACAGGGTACTTGTGATGACTGCACGGGTGAACACTTACCAAATGTTAGTTACCATAATTCAGCCAAGAGTCAGTGAATGGCTACTATGTGCCTGGACTCAGGGTTCAGAAGACAGATGAGGACAAAGGAGACATTCCTGGCCCCCTCTCCCTTCCCTATCAGGAGCCTGCAGCTCACACTGCATATTGGTGTTACTGCTCCACACAGCTAATTCCAGAGCTAACTGCACACAGTGCCTGGCAGTTCACAAATCACTTTCACACACATTCTGTCCTTCAGCCATTTCAACAACCTTATGAGGCAGATGAAATTACTCCCATTTTATAGATGAGAAAACTGAGAGTTTAAGTGACTTATGAATCTGGAAGTTCCTTTGATTTCAAAGGGTAAAACTTCTCCATCTACATATCTGCTTCCTAACCCCCATGAAAAGATGAACTTTAGGTTCGTAAACCTGTGGGGGCTCCTGAAGCAGCCAGTGCCTAAGATGACTAATAGGCCAAGGGGTGGGTGATTGCACAATGATACATATCCATGCTTCTCAAACGTGAACCTATATCAGTATCACCCAGAGGGCTGCTGAAAACATTGTGGTCTGCCTCCCAGAGTTTCTGTATCAGTAGGTCTGAGGTGGTGCCTGAGAATTTGCATTTCCAACAAGTTCTCAGGTGATGCGTATGGCTCTGGGTGACACAGACATCCAGCATATCTGTATAATATGTGATTAAGTGGTAGAGCAATGGCGAGGAGCAAAGGGCCAGTGAGAGCTGGCATCCTGAGAAAAACCCCTTACACTTTTAAAACTCCAGAAAGACTTCCTATCTCTTTTGATAATTGCCTAATAAAGGTAACCATATGTTAGTCTAGTAGCAGAACCAGTTTTATTGCAAAAAGGAAAAAAAAAAAATCATAACCTTCCAAAGTAAGAAACTACACTGAAACGAAAAACACATGTTGACCTTTTTCCCTTCCCTGCCTTTTTTATTTGCATGGTCTGTGCCATTGTGACTTCCAGCTAGCACCTGAAGACAACAAGCCAGGTTGCAGGGAGGGAAATTAGAGCCTTGACAAATTCCCTGGCCAAATGGAAAGCTAGAAACACAGGTATGTCCTCAGATATTGAAAGCTGCCTTTTCTAAGTACCAGGTTCAATTTATTTTTAGGCTTTCAAAATTGTCAGGTGGATATTCAAGCCAATCTGCTCAATTGTAAAACTTAGTTCAAGAAGACAGACTTCCCGAGGACCTACACCTACCTCTTCTATGCCCTCAGCCTTTATAACCTCCCAGGCTAATGCAGAGAAGCCAAACAGGTGGGGTGGGTTTTTAGGACCTCAGGACCACATCATCAAAACATCCTTTCCTGGGTCATTCAAAAGTCATGGCAAAGGAGAGTGAAAGGAAAATACACCACTGATTGCCTATAGAACCAAGGCTGTTATATAAACCAGAGGACATTCAATTCTGCAAGAAGAAAAATAATAAATCATGATTTGTTATTTGTCAGCCAGGCTTCACATAAGCACCAAAATTTCTCAAGCAAGTGTCGGGATCAGACCTGCTGAGGAAACAGGGTTAATTAATGGAACTGCTTCCATGCACAAGTGGCAGGAAGAGGGCAAACGCTGCTCTATTTCTTTTCCGAGCCTTTCTCATGAGAGTGTCTGTGAGGCTCCCATAGCTTTAAATCAAATGGTGCCCCGCAGGCAGGAAATCCATATTGGGAGCAGGGGGAGGAAAGCAGGGGCCACTGCTGGCTTGGCAATTATAACCTTCCTCCAGGTCCCTGTTTCCATTTCCCTTTAAAGAAGAAGTTGGGTTTTTAATGATTCCCTTTCTAGTCACTTCCTTCCCGTTGCCTCGCTAGGTCATTTCAGCGCACGCCTTTTTCAGAGATCTATTTCTGGAAAACATCAGAGGGAGAATGACCTCATTCACTAATTGGGAAGCCAATTGGGTATCCCTAGGGTTGGCTGGTACTTCTGTGCTCAGGGGTCTCCCCACCCTCCCTGGCTGTTTCTCAGGCTTCAGCTACCACAGGACCCTCTGGGGAGGCAGCCACAGGCACACAAATACTTATGAGCATCCTTTGTGTACTAAGCACTCCACTAAGGCTGAAGGAGCTTGGGAAGAGGTGGAACACTTGGTCTGGTCCCAAGAAAACTGTAAGCTAATAAAAAACACGAACCAAGAGGTCAACATGATCTGAGAGCAGAAACCTATTAAAACTTTAGCACCGGACAGGTCCTTAGAAATCCTCCAGTCCATAGATGAGTTTTGGTAAGAGGCCTGGGAATCCTCTGCATGGTGTGTAATTATGTGTATTTGTGGATTTTCCTGGAAAGAGGAAATTCAGACACTCAAAAGATTCTCAAAAGGTTCCACAATCTGAGGAACCTAGAGAAGTACAGGCCCAGGCTTGCAGAGAAGCTGGTCTTGTTTTTATTATACCTTTCACAAACATCCGGGCTGGCTGCTTGTGATTTGAAATCAAATCTCAAATGCCAAATCCCATGTCAAAGACACCAAAGGATCCAAGATATCTCCTTAATTCAGCATTCAAAGTGTTCCTCAAGAGGTTGCATGCCAGAAGTGTAAGAAACAGCTCTATGTGTTATCCCATTTTGGAATCTCTGAAAATACATCAGTCTATTCAAGTTTGTGAGACGTTCTAGTGAAGAAATCTATTTGATGGTACTGAAGCCCACTCTCCTCATATTTAATAGACCACTGGATCCTTGTTTTCCAGGAATGTCTATTAACTTCCTAAGGAACTAAGGGTATTGTATTCTGAAATTCCTTCTGTTTATCACTTCTATTGATTAAAGTACATGAACGAGTCCTTTGGAAATGTAAATAATTTACTAACGAACAGTGCATTATCAGCCATTAACAACCCAGCATAAGTTAGTTTCAGGTCTGGGAGAATAGACCATAAGGAAAGTTGATTTGCTAAAGGGAATTGGTTCAGAATAGCAGACCCCTGCTAAGCTGTAAGGTCTTCAGAACCTCCTCCTTGGGAAGCTTTCTCCTTGGGGAGTCTACCACATCTAAGATAGCCACCACCCTGACGTCTGTCATTCTATTGTTTGTTTCAAAATGTTTAACAAGATTTGACTTGGTTCTGTTTATTTATTGGTTGACTTGTACTTTGTCTTCTTTCCCCACCCCCATTGGAATGTTAGATCCATGAGATCCTGTCCACTGCTGTAGCCCCAACACCCACCGCAGGTCTGCAAAGGGTAAGAGCTGAATGAATACATTTTTTTTGGTATACATTGTATGATATGCTACTGAATGGACAGAGAAATTGTGATTTGTTCATTGCTGTATCCCCAGTGCCTATCATTAGTGCTCAAATAGATGCTTGTTGAATAAATGAATGGAGAGGGATGGTCTGCATTGCCTTTCATGCTCAAACCATGCTTGTGGGTATTAGGAGAAATGAGTGATACTCAGACTCTTATAAGATTGATATAAATTGAGATTCCTTTCTCAGTGACTGATAATGGACTAGAATGTTTTTCAGATTGCCCTAAGGCAGGAAAGAAGGATTAGGGGAGAGGAGGTCATTAAAAATAAGATGTTAAAAATGGGCTCTGGTTGGCAGAGATAAGTACTATAGCAAAATAGCTGTGGGCCCTGAGTGAGTGAGAAAGTACTACAACAAAATTGTAATATGAGGCCAGCGTATGTAGAGAATTATGAAATGAAAGCCTAGAGAGTAATCTTCCCACAAAACTTGGCATTGCTGAGGTTTTAATTAGAGTGGGAACTCAGATTTCATCCTCCTATTTTAAGACTCATTTGGAGAAGCTGGAAAGGATCCAGATAGGAGTTAAAAAAAAAAAAAAAAAAGATTAACTGGGTGGAAAACAGAGTGAAGATTTAGCCCTAAAAAGAAAAGGCTAAGAAGTGACTTAATCTCCACCACTAGGTATAGTAAGGGTCATTATTACACAGAGAATTCATTCTCATCTCCACTGAGGACTAGACAAGGGTAAACAGACTTGTGCTACATTGAACGTGCTTCCACTTAAACATCAGGAAAAATTTCTTGATTGTAAGGGGGAATCATGCTGAACCAGGGCACTGTGGGAAGCTGTCCTGGAGATCTTTAAATGTAGGATGACAACCATCTGCCTTGGAAGGCTTAGATAGAGGCAGGGGACTGGACCTAAGGACTTTTTGGCTTTCCTTCCATCTTTGATTCTGTGTTCAGAAACCCAGCCGCTAAGCACCCCCATTCTACACTAATCCTTCGTTCCCGTCATAAGACAGACCCCACACTGTCAAAATCCGAAAGGTTTCCCTTGGGAGGAGCTCGATTGTTCTCCTCTGAATAGGAAGGAAACTGATAGTGTTGCTTCAGCTGCTTCCCTTCTCCAGCCCCCACAGAGAGAGGCCAGCTTTTGTCCTGATGGGCCTCCCCAAAAACTGGGATATGGGCCTGCTCTCCATCTTGTGTGGGATTGAAAGATGTGGATCCAGTTGGAAACAGTTGATACCTCCAAGAATTAAGGAACATCAGAGCTGCAAGGCATTTCAGAGCTAATCCAGATTAATCTCTTGTTGCTCTAATGAGGAAACAGAGACCTTGAAAGATCTCTTCTTCAGGTCGTGCAGCCATTTCTCTCTACGTGGGACTAGGATCCACACTTCCTGGCTCCTTACTCTGCAGTTTCTCCTCATTACCTATGTGTGTACTTTAGTTGGAAGGAACACTTTAAATGCAGATAGAATATCTAAAATCAAATCTTCAGAAGCTAAACTGTAGGTGAAAAAATGAGCGAGGAAGAGCAGAAATTCCTCTAGTGGGCCGTGGATCCCTGGCAGCACCATTCAGCTTGAGTGAGCACGTCCACATCACCCGTACTCTCTAGCGGGCCACTTTTCCCTGTGTCAGTGAGGCATTTGGATCAGGAACATTTTAAAGCTTATTTCAATCACAGTATGTTGTGATTCTGTGATTTTGAATTTTAGTTACAAAACTAATAATGAATAGAAACTGGGCTAAAGGAATGAGTTTTTTTGGAAAGATTATTTATGATGTAATAGGATGGTGCTCAGTTTTTTTGAGATTCTAAAATG
Source organism: Camelus bactrianus (assembly GCF_048773025.1). Classification (NCBI taxonomy): domain Eukaryota; kingdom Metazoa; phylum Chordata; class Mammalia; order Artiodactyla; family Camelidae; genus Camelus; species Camelus bactrianus. Next base: position 33,915,177 of record NC_133550.1, on the reverse strand, counting down.
GCAATATTCTTTTCTTCCTTTTTATTTAAAAAATAACTTAAAATTTTCATATTGGGGTGAGGGAGGGTATTGCTTCAACTATCACCTGTACAAAGAAACTTCCAGACCTGTTCCTCTGAGCTGCCCTCTCTTTGAGTTTTAGACCAGCACCATTAATAAGCCATGAGGATTGTCTTCTGAACACTCCCATTATGATTCAGTATCTCAAAAACCAAAGTCAATGGCTTTGCTATTGCCTAAAGTCAACCAAAGCTGAATACTCCCCTGGACTTGCCCATGTCTGCACCATCATCCTTTTGCTTATCAAGACTCAAAATCTTACAATTATCTCTGGCTACTTTCTACTTCTTTTTCCCTTTTATCCAGGCAGGCAGCATACTACATCAAGTCTTCCTTTATCCTAGCTATCAGGTCTCCTTATTCTTGCCCATTCCCATTGCGCCTGCAAAAACCAGGCACTCATGACTCTTCTGCTTCCAGCTTTTTCCTACTCTTGATTCATCTTTCAGATGAGCTAGAGCAAAGGAGGCAGGTGATAGAGGATGGCAATTTCAGGTGTCAAGAGAGAAAACTGGGAGTGGGAAATAGCTGGGAAGCAGACTATACGGACTGAACTAATTTAGGAGAAGCATGGTGCCCCAAATCTTCAGAGCTTTTTCAGAGTATGTGGATTTCCCATAGGATGTGGAAAGGGGTCACAAGACATTCTATATAGATATTGGACAAAAATGTGACCCAAGTAAATTGGAAAACTTGGGGACATCTAGTTTACACATACACGTTCTTATTTAATTTTTACAACAATTCTATGAGATGGACACTATTATCCTCATATTACCGCTGAAAATACAAAGCATTAGAAAAGTTTATTAATTTGTCTCAAGATCACCCACCTATTAGGAGGCCAAGCCAGGATTCAAACTCAGGTCTGTCTAAGCACTAAATCATTCTACCACAGTAATTCTCAGCTTGATACTTCCTGCCTAGACAGAAGCCCATAGGAAGAGCTTAGTGTATCTTAGAGCATCTTCAAAGAGGAACTGAGTATGAAACAATAGAAAATAAAGCCTAGTACACCTCTTCACCAATTTAGTTGCTATGATATAGTGGACAGTATCAAAAGAGATATATTTTTCTTTACTCTTTTCTATAGTGACTTCCCACATTAGTTTGCTTGACCTGATAAATAAATTAAAGTGAAAATAAATGATCTTCACATTCCAAAAAGCTTCCTACCTCCCTCCATCATTTTAGGCTCCTTTTTAAGTTCTGCTGATCCTAACTGTCATTTTTTAAAGATTGAGAAGTTTATTAATTGCTTTTTGTCTTGTTTGACACCAGAAAGGAGAGGGAAACTGAGGATAAAGACATTCTCTTGGGCAGCCATTCATTTTCTCTAAAGCAACTGGCTAATGGATAGGGCATGAAACTGCTTAAGAAACATGGCCACTGAGAGTTTTGTTAATGTTTTTATGCCCAAGTTGGTCTAAAGTCTGGAACAGAGCCAGTCATATATGCAGGAAGAATGATAATAATAATAAATGTTGGCTATGCCAGGCATTATGCTAGGCACTACTGCTCATCTCACATCATCTTACAGGAACTGAAGAGGGAGTACTCTTCTTGTTTTTGATAGCATGGGAAATGGTCCAGAGATCACACAGCTCATCAAATAATGCTGCCAGGATTGGCATCTGGATCTGGCTGGCACTAGATCAACCTTTGATTTTTGTAGTGCATGGGTGAGCACCTAAGTGATATGACTTATATGCGGGGATGGTCCCTGTGGCAGGGACTCTTACTCATTGCTCAATATCCATTCTCCTTCTTTCCATAATAATGAGAACACTAAGTTTTGGCTAACTATATTTCACAGCCTCCCTTGTAGCTACATGATAAATAACCATAAATAACCATAATGTAAAGCAAAATGAAATGCCTTAGCAGGTACAGAGTACAATGAAGGTTCAAGAGAAAGAACCCTTCTGAGTCACCTAGGGCGACTGCCACTAATGAGAGAGATGACCGTCTCATGGACTCATCTAACACCCTACTGTTACGGTTTTCTGCTTGCAGAATAGGGGAGGCAATAGAGTTTTTCTACCACTGATGTCCTGATCATTGGGGGGATTTCCACAGAGTCCTTCTGTCAGGACACTGAAGAAGGGATTGCTTTCTCAGTAGAGAGATTTTATGGGTTTAAAGGTGTTTTCCAACCCTGTAGTTCCATGGTTCTTCTACCTCTGTTTTTAACAGAAACTCTTACCCTCTGGACTACCTAGGATTTCTAAGTCTTGTCATATTTTATGCACTTAGTAGAAGCAAAGCACAAACATAGGTAGGCACAGAGACCTCCAAGGGACCTACCTCCTTGATTCTCCTTTTCATCTTTTCCAGTAGAGTAGAGAGAGAGAGGTGCCCAAAAGGAAGTGTTCAACCACACTGAATGTGAGGTTGCAAGATGAATATTTAAAAAGCATTTTAGTAAAGTGATGATTCTTAACTGAGAAAATCCATCCAGAGTGTATCTGTTCTATAGGTATGGATTTTCACATAGTGGGTTCTTTAAAGAGGAAGAACTCTTCTCCAGGGCTTTTACATTATTCTCCTATCACCCTTTCTTTCCCTCATTACATTTCATGCTTTTCTTGTCCAGTTCACTCATTTGCTGCTCAGAGCTAAAAATCTAGCTTTTTACACAACTCTCATAGAAAATGGCTCCATTACAAAGAGTGAGAGAGTAGCACAAAGAGCTAAGTGAACCATTTTTGCTGTGACAGGAACCTTATTTGCCTTTTGGCCCTGCTTTCTGACTTTCTTTGTGAAGTCTCTCTTGCTCTGATGGCCCCAGCAGCTTTCTGTCATGAACGGAAACAGAGCCACCAGGCAATGCTCCACTTGGAGACAAATGGACTCCTGATAGCTCTAGGACTAAATTAGACCTGATAAAATCCTGTTTTTTGGACTTCTCAATCTCTTTTCACCCCTCACTTGAAAGCCAAGGCTATGTACCACATAATTTGGAGATTATGGTTATTACTCTATGTTGATAAATACAGATAAAGGATACATTTGCTTTTCTTTCTTTCAAATTCATTTGGTGCCCTTAAATTCTCTTCCTATTTTATTTTATTTATTTTTAATTTTTTTTAGTTTCTTCTTCTTTCTTATTTTTTATTGAAGTGTAGTTGATTTAGTTTACAATGTTAGTTTCAGGTGTATAGCAAAGCAATTCAGTTATACAGATATATATATGTATATACACACACACATACATACACTTACATACACACACACATTTTCAGCTTCTTTTCCATTATGGCTAATTACAAGAAACTGAATATATTTCCCTGTGCTATACAGTAGATCCTTGTTATTTTTCTATTTTATACGTAGTAATGTGTATCTGTTAATCCCAAACTCCTAATCTATCTCTCTCCACTCCCTTTCCCCACTGGTAACCATAATTTTCTCTTGCTATTTTAAATTTCATTTCTCAAAATCTGCATATTATTTGTCAATATTGTATTCTTCTATCTATGAATCTAATTTTGATTCTTCTTTCCAATTCTAATAAGACTCCAGTAATAAGTATATTTTCAGAGAAAGAGTCTTAGTTCATTTCTCCTAAAACCCTACTAATTGCAGGATTTGGGGTCAAAGGAGACAGAATCACAGAGGTTTAGCCTTAAAAGAGGCTTCAGAAGATCTCGTCATAGAAAGTTAGTATGCTAATATCAGAGGAGAGCAAGGAAAATGCTTTTGGAAAATCAGAAAGTTTATTGATGAGAAAATAAGCAAATGTCAAAATATACATTATAATACCATATCAAGTCACAGTCTCAGATTTGGTTGATCAGTGGTTTCTCACACATAGTCTAGCTTGTATATTTCCAGAATTCTTCTAGGTATCACAACCTATATGACTGAACTATTATGCTGTACACCAGAAATTGACACAACATTGTAAACTGACTATCCTTCAATAAAAACAAAAACAAAAACGAAACCCCTGTGCCTTCCTTACAAACTTGATCTTCAAGTTGCAGGGAGACCACTGCTTTCCCTCCTACAGAGCACCTGTGTATTTCTCAAACAAGTAACTGGAGAATTGCCTGCTTTTTTTTTTTCCCACCATTTTCTGTTTTGTTTGTTTACACAGAGTGGGTAATAAATTTTTAGGAAACTGGTGCTTCCCAAAGCTTGAGAGAAAGGTGCCAAGATATAGGCCTGTGGACATTTTATGGTTTCCTTTTCTTAACACCTCAGGAACTGTGGGCCTTCCCAGGACAAGAGACTCAATGTACCTGGAATATCCCAACATATGTAGGAAACAGAGAGGATCAATGAGTTTGATTCCAGGTGGAAACCAACAAGTCACACAATCTAAGTTGCCTCCCTTGGTTGGCTGGAATAAGAGGAAAGAATAAGAGCTCAAACTGAACCCAACAGTGAGGCTTCCATGCCAGAAGGAACCTAAAATCAGTGACTGTAACAGTGGGTGTGCAACAGTGCATGCTGTAAAGGGCAATAAAAAGAAGAAAAGGGGGAAATAAGAAGATGAGAGACTGATTAGAAACCTATTTCCACAGTTGGGAAGGAAAGAAAACTTGGGGAAGGTACTGTGTAGTTTCCTCCCAGACAAGACCAGGGCACAAAGGTCTCACCAATCCTTGTTCTTCCTTAGCACGGGCCATCTGTATCTTTCTGACAAAACACTAAGCACTAAGGCAGAAGCCCTGTCTGTTTAGTTCAGCATTATATCTCTTGCACCTGCTACAGAGCCTGGTGTGTACTAGATGCTCAGGAAATATCTGTGCACTTGCTGATTACATTTTACTTTAGCACTCAACTTTGCAGATCTATGACATTCAATCTGTGTAATGTTAGTCTTGCCAATTAGAAAATTGTAGGCCATTGCACATGCTTGTTGAACATCCTTCCAGAAGGCATAGTGCTGTGCTTCCTGTTTTTATTGATTGTCTGAGTTTCAAGGTCAAGAACGACAAAGGTTAAAAGAATACTTTTTTAAAAAGGTAAGACGTTCTCTTCCTATTGGCTAATCTTGCCTGTGGGGGAAAGAAATCTTCCAGACCACAAGCAAGTTGGGTGAAACAGGAGGAGCTTGGACTGGAATCTGCCACAGCAGTTTGGCCCTCAGGGATATCTAAGCAGCAAAGCAATTTAAGGACATGGGCCCTAAAAAGAAAACAGCACCTGCCTTGCTGAACAGTCTAGTCTGGAAATTGCTGGGTTAGCAACACGTTGCACCCTGTGAAAACTTGTGATTTCAATGTGAAAAAAGAGGTTTTAATTAAATTGGGTGTTTTTGCATCTCCTGCAGGGAGTTGGGGTTGAGGGGTCAAGAGTTTGAGAATTTTATTAGGATAGAGGGAGCCTTCTCAGAAATCCTGGAACCCCACAACTCTTGGTGAGAGACTGCATCCATGTGTGGCCGTGTTTTTGCCTTTAGGAGCCCTGTTACCATTCACCTCCTTTTGCAGCCAAGCAGGGCTGAACCTGGAATGGTGTTCTTGGTCTGTGGCCTGAGATTGTCCACACTGTGCTTTTCCAAATGATTTTTTAATGGGTTGTAAGTTTTCAGGAGTGAGAGAGTTTCCTGTGGGACCCAGGATTTCTTAGTTTTTTGTTTGTTTGTTTGTTTTGAGTTTGAAAAGATGATCTTAAAGAAATATAGTGGGATTAGGGGACATTTCAGGCCACGACCAGTAGACTCTGATATTCAGTTTGATTCAGGCAATATGAATTGAGCACTTGATACAGGCAAAGCACTGTCCCAGGTTCTGGGGCTATAAAGGGGAATATGATGTCAACTCTGGCCAGAAGAAGTTCACAAATGAGCACATACTTTAATATAAGAAAGACTGGAAAAACTACTTAGGTGAAATAGGGGAGCCTGGAGTAAGGAAAGATAAATTCTTGCAGACAAAGTTGGAAGAAGTCTCACTAAAGAAGGAATGTATGAACTTGGCCTTAGAGGTTATCCAGTATTTCCACAGCTAGGGAAAAGGTGATGGAAGACAAAGCGAAAAATAAAGGCATGCTGTAGGTAGGATGCTGTAAAGGCAGTCAGGGACCATGGGCGCAGGAATTGGCTGCCGGAGGGAAAACCCTGGCTTTTTCCCACTTAAAAGCTATGTGCCCTTAGGCACATTATGTACTTTTCTGTGTCTCAGTGGCCTCACTTGTAGAATAAGGACAGTGAGAGAACTCACTTCACAGGTTTGTTGTGAGGATTAAAAGAATTAGTACATATCAGTGCTTACAATAGGACCAGGCATATAGTAAGAGCTCAGAATGTGCTAGCTATTCTTACTCTTTAATACACATGTTGCTCTAACCTATCTTTTTGGATCTGTCTTGCTCTGCTCTCCACGAGCATATTACCCCAACAACTTGCTGGATGGCACATGCACCTTCAAACTGGCTCTATACTCTGCTGTCCATGTACCTTTCCACTGAGTTGGTTTCTTGGCCCAGGATTTCTCCGTTTCTCCAAATCCTACCTAGTCAGGGTCTATGCTAAACACCTGAATGACTTCTAGACAAATTTAAGTATGCTCATTACACTTTACAAGCAATTGTGGTAAATTTGTAGAAGCTCTCTCTGAAACTTGCCACTAACCAAGGCTACTACTGACCCTCTGGAGTGATTCACTAAGTCTGGGGAATGTCAGAGTTTTCCCTTCCTTCTCCCTAGAGGGGAGTTCATGCGCCAGGGGGAAGGGCAGGTTCGTTTTTATGCTATTTCTAGATTTCCCTGAAAGATGACAGCCACATAGTCACCTGCACATGCCAATGTTTCACTTAACCCAATCCGAAGGCCATCGCCATCTTTATGAATAAGCCAGGACTCAGAGCTCCTCATGAAGCTCCCAAGAATATTCTCAGCCAGCCTATTTTAGAATAGAAAAGAGTCTTATCCCCACAATTTAAAAAATTGTTTCATAGATTGAACCAGAGAAGTAATCCAGCTAGTTAAAAGATTCTCCATCAAGGGATCAACTGAGTCAGAGGCCAACATTAGATGCAGAGTTTGGCTGTTGGACAGAACCCCAAATATTTGAGTGAGAATGCAAGGGTATGTGGAAAGAAGCCTTTCCTATTTTCTGTTTACCTATCAGTCTGGGAACAAACTGATGATCTCAGGCTCATGTTCCACATCCTACTGTGTCAGAGTCCACCGTAACACAGAGCTCAGCAGAGAGGTTCAGGCCTGAACACTCAAGGCCCAGGGCTTCTTTCCTATTTAGCTCTCTCAAGCCTGGAGAATCTTGGCTAGGGGTGTGGGGGAAGGGAATGAGAGGAAGGGAAAACATGGCCCCAGCCACCCACCGTGCCATTCCTGGGTTTTGATTAAAGAAGAAATTATTGGCTCTGACATTCTTGATTTGCAAGATTCAAATGTATTTTGACTTTTTAGAAGAACCAACGGCTCAGGTTTCACGGGAATGATCCTTCTGACTTAAAACCTAAAGCCGCTTGGCTTCTCAGCAGTGAATGCACAGCAAGTGCCGTTAGCAAAGTGACATTGCGACGGCTGGGAGTTGCACAACAGCATGATGTCAGCCTTCTGATGGGAGCTGTGCTGTTGAGCAATGCCACTTGGAAGAGAGCGGTCACATACAGAAACCTGTCCAACGGTTCTAAGAATTTTATATCTTTAAAAATATTCAACATATTTCTTTATGTGTTGGGACCCAGGCTTTCAAAATCCCTAATTAGTGTTTTTCCAGAAATCTCCCCCTGAATCTTGGGTCAGGCAGCAAATTTCCAGTTGACAAGCTAAGTTCACTTTAAAATATCCCACAGTGAAACCAGAATTGGGCATTAAAAGTGGGGAAGGAATTTCCCAGACTGGTCCCTGCTCATTGCATTTGCCCTCTCCTCTCAGTTACCTCTACCTACAGCCTCTTTCTTAATGCTGAATCTGAGATAGTGGGAATCAAGACCCTGCGTGAGGCAAGGTGGGGGGACTCAGGTAAGATTTTCCATTTCCTCATCCTAGTAGGCGGGAGACATGCATTCTCTTACATTCCATCGTGCCTGGTACAGGACTGAGGCACCCTGCTGCTCCATCCACAAACCCTCGTCCCAGGATGAACCTAGCAGACAGCTTGGATGGGAAGCTGCCATTTCTCTTCCTGGCCCTGGGAAGAGATGAGTCATGAACATGAGCAGAGGACAAGGAGTTGGCTAGCCAGACCTACAGAGCCGGGATCCCTCTGGATAATGTTCCCTCCAGAATGAAAGGAAAATGGCTGTATGTCTTACCACGTGCACAGCTGCAACAGTCTATGGGATGTGGCCCTTCCTCTACTGATCTTTATCCCTTCAGTCACTATGCTCACTGCTAACAGGTTAATTGCTAAGGACCCACGTGTACATAGTAATTTGGTGAAGAATCTCTTTCATGAAAAGGAGAACTTTTGTAATAGGTCATAGTGATCATATCAGGAGAGTCTGAGAAGAAAGTTTTGCCCCTTTGTATTCCATTAGGGGCGTGTGTGTGTGTGTGTGTGTGTGTGTGTGTGTTTTAATCCAGAAGGTAAAGAGTGATCCTGAGGAGCTGATTATGAACAAATGTACTTCAAAGACTAACAACTGAATTCTAAACTCAAATGAGAAGAAAGTCTTCATTTAGGGAAAATCAGAGAAAATACCACAGGGAGGAAAAGGTATCAAATCTAACTGCTAGCATGTCATAATATTTTGTCAGTAGTTTTCCCTTCATTTCTGTTCAACTACCAACTTTCAGCTAGCATTAATCTTCTAATCAAAAGGGAACAAATCTATTTATAATTGACATAAATGATAGTCCTATTTATAGTTCTCTTTGGCGTTCCATGTTTCTCTGTGGGAGATTTTCCCTGAAACAAAAGCCTACTTTTTGAAGCAACCGTGTTCCAGGGACAGCCTTGATCATTTCTGTTGCCCGAGAGATGTATTTAATTAACCTCTTATCCTTACTCACGGGGATGGTGGATTATGGGAAGCACTGACCAGTAACACAGCTACTCCTCCTTTTGCCCTTGTAATTCCAGTCCATGGAAAGCATACACAGCCCAAAAAGGAATGGCTCCAGAGGAAGCTCTCAACGAAGATGCAGGAATTGAATGCCATCTTGGCTAAACCACTTACAACTTCAGAATGTACCTGGCCTAGCACTCCTTCGATTCCAACAACGCCTCATTCATATTATCTCTAGAAACTCGTAGCTGGCCTTGGGTCTGGGAGAATTTTGTGACGATTCCACAGGTATTATCTCAGCTGATACTCACAAAAACCCCTTTTGGGAGGAAGGGCAGGGCTGACTGTACCCATTTTACAAGCAAGAGAATTGCCCAAAGTACCCAGCTTATCATCAACAAAGCCAAGCCTCCTCAGGGTGTTAGGTCCCCTTGCCTCATGTTCAGAACTCCTTCTGATACCTAATTGGTAACAAAACAAATATTATGCAAATATACCCAGACACTCACAATTGGATTTCTGTTTAATTTAGAAAAATCTCTGTTTTGAGGACTTCTTGTGCTGAAAGAAAAGGAACCAATGATACCCATATTCTTTGCATCAGATCCTATCTGCACTAGGGGAAACGGAGGATCAGGTGGAAGGGGAACTTTGTGACGGTAAGATCTGCATTGAACTTGAACTGGAATGGCCACTGGATTGTCATTGAACCTGAGTTGGAAAGATTGGCCCAGAAACTTCACAAAATGAAAGATTCTTTCATGAGCTTTCCATCAACTCAAAGTCAAAGCACCTTGGTTATACAGTATTTCTGGCCTCTCTCAAAGGCAACAGAGCCTATCCATATCTCTACCTATTCCAGGACCCAGGCAGACAGAAGGTACATGAAGGTGACAAATTCTACCTCACTTTTAAACATCAGTGGAAAACCTCACAAGATGGTAGAAAGGGAAAGGAAAATGATAAACCCTGGTATTCATTTGGAAATTCAGTAAACATGTTTTGAGATCTGCGGTGTCTGGGAGGACTAGAAAAAAAATGTCATTTTTATATATTATTATTTATTTTAATGTTGTCAGATTACTTTGATGACAATTCCTACATGTGGATAAGGATTGCATTCTTAACCAGATTGAAGGTAACCTGAAGTCAGGTTTGATGTCTCCCTTTGAGAAGATGGTGAGTGCTCATTAATATTAGTTGTCTCTACTGGCTTTCTTATTTCAGTTTTCTCTTGATTTCTAACAGTGTCCCGAGTACATAGTTGTCCATAAAACATTGAATTGAATTGCATTTAGGAAGAGTGGCTTTCTTCTTTTTAGTCCATATTTTACAACTGGTCATTTTGGATCAAAATCCATTAAGTTGGATCCATATCTGTAAGCCACTGAGTTTTGACTCCTTAACCTTGTAACTTGTTGACGGCTCTTCTGCCAGGGCAAACAGGAATGAGCGATATTTTCTGGACATTCAGTAACTTTAGAAAGAGACATTTCTGCGTGCAGTGCACAGAGCTCTTTCTGTCTCACTTTCTCCAGGTTATTTGTGCTCTGCCTGCTGGTGGCTCAACTCACTGTTTCAGCTGGGTCCCTAGGAATGGACCGACTCTTGTAATTCTGTTGCATATTCTGTTCTCTCAAATGTCACAGGGTCTGCCGATGCTCCTTGTGAGACATGAAATAGTGATTTAATCTGAAGATCACAGCCAGCTTCCAACAAAAAGGATCATGTTCTGTTTATCTAAATTCCCTCAGTAGTTTTCTTTAGATACAGCATTTCTCACTCCCTACTTGAGAATGCCTAAAAATCCACAGGGGCCTTCCGACTCAGCCATGTCTGCATTTCTAATGAGTTACTGCCTTCTTATGGGTACACACAACTAACCTAGGCCTGGAAGGCCAAAGAAAAATGGATGATTTATTCCACACAAACACTGGCTGTACCGTCCGTGTACAGGGGAGTAAGTGGGACCTTACAGAGATTAATAAAATAGCCCTCACCTTTGAGGAGCTTCTAGTCAGCCGGATGGTTATAAAGCATGAACACTCAATTAAAAAACACAATATAGGATAGATTATATGTGTTGTAAGAGGACTATTATTGCTATTCAGAGGTAGAAGGTTTTACAGAGGAGGTGACATTTGAGAGAAGAACAGAAGGAAAGCCCAGAAAAATAAAATGTGTGGTAGTTAAGTCATCTAGGTTGGATGTTGGACTATGTAGGGGGCATTTGTAAATGCCTATCAGAGCCAAGCAAGTCATATGAAGGAGTGAAGAGGGCCACAGTAAGGTAATACAGAGTGGTAGGGACTTTGGTAAAGCAGGAAGCACGTGCCAATTTAGAGGGAAGAGTCATCTAGTAAATACTGACAGATAATTCAAAGTTTTATGAAAACATTATATTCGCCAAACAGAATACTTCTGAAGATTGGATACCACTTACATACTGTCAGTTTGTCAGCTTTGCTGTAGGGAAACATTAGTTAGACATTAGAAACAAAACATTACAGACAAAAACACAATTGGAAAGTTAGATAGAGGCCTTGTATAAAATGCTTTACTGTCAAACTGGGGAGTTTGGATTCAATTTACTTAGCCACAGACGATCACTGGAAATTGTTTAGAAGAGGGATAAAGTGATTAGGACCGCGCTTTAGAAAGATTAATCTCATGGGTGGGATGGCTGGTGTCAAAGCGATATTGGACACAGAACCATCATTGAGGAAGCTGTTGCAATAGTTTTGGTGAGTGATGAGGAGGACCTAAAACAGTGATAGGAATGGAAGGAGGGACACGTGTAATCTTCCAGTGAATTGGTAACAGCTGTTCTGGATCTTGGTGCAAAACAAACTACAATGCTGCAACTCACTTTTGTCTGAAGAGTTGGGTTTGATGGTCTCCACTGTCCTAAACACTCTGAGTGATTGCATAACTTGTCCATTGCTCTGGCTGGGAAACTGGCCTTTCTTGCTTTACAATCACTGGCCAAAAACTCCACTTGCTCTTGAAGAAATATCTCTTTGATGATATTTAAATTATTGAATATTCAGTTTTTCAGATTTGGGTTCTTCCCTCACTAGGAGGACTTCATTTTCTTTTAAATTCTACCTGAGCTGTACCTTTGCTATGTTTGAGGAGAGCTATGGAGTTCCTTAAAGAGGAGGTTTGCATCTCATTCATATGTATCAGCAGTGGCTAGCCTAGTGTCTGGGTGATAGTGCCAAAGGCAATAAATGAGTGTTGAATTGAATAAAAGAGATATGGTTAGTGTCCAAAGAGATCTTGCATATCTGGGACAGGAGAGGCATGGATCAATGTATACTAAGGCCAGATGGGAATGTAGAGGAATAAAGCAAGCCTGTAAGGCACTGTGGTGAGCTGAGGGGCACATACCCCACCTAAAAGGCTAGAGCCAATAGCTGCCACTCAGGAATGCCAGCCAGCAATGTTACATCACCCACTTTTTCAAAAGAATCTGTTCATCTTTGTTTTTATTTAAAATCTCTTGATTTTAAAATTTCAAATTAAAAAAAAATTCATTGAGTGGCCCAAACAAAACATGTCCATAGGCTAGATTCAGTGGGTTGAGATTAGGATCTGGCACCATTTTGTCACATCTGCTCAAGACTATTTACTCCATGAGGGTAGGGGCTGTGCTTTACCCAGTCCTTTCACTGTTAGTGTTCTGCTAACCAGAAGGTACTCATGGAATGGTGTGGACTGCAAAAATATAAGGGAGAATTATTCCTATCTGAGTCAAGCTTGGGGTTGTCTGACTGATATTTAATGGGTCCTCATACACTATTATCAAACCTCTTTGAAGGCATGGCTACATCCTCCCTTGGGTATTGCTTAGCACATAGCATGTGGCCAGCCAGCAATGCTATAATCAAATTAATTAGTGCTATGATTTTACTTGTATACAGTTTACTGAAGCACTGAGCAAAAGTAATGAAAGAAGAATGCTAATAAAGAAATATACATTAAGCTCCACATCTAGTTGGATTTCTTAATGGATTTTAAAGATTTCCAGAAAACAGTAGTAAATGTTAGTTTTGGAAAGGTCTTAGAAATTATCTTGTCAACATTCTTTCAATAGGTAGAGTGCCAAAGAGTCAGGGATATTAAAATGTATTAAAATGCTGTGGATTAAGTCTAAACAAATTCAATATATAATTGTGACCTAAGTCTAATACCAACTTATCCTAGATTGAATATAATCAAGAGGTGCCAGGTACTTAAAGTTTAAGAAAAATGTTTGTGAAAAAAAATATGAAAATATCTACAACTTATTCCCCACCACCCCAACCCCTGCCTGCCACCAGAGAATTGTGAAAATAGATCACAAGAGTCCCATTTCAGAAGTGGAATGTCTTGGTTCATCTTAATATTATTGTTCCAGTGGAAACCCATGGGACTTGGGTTAGAGACCCATGGGACTAATCACCAAATTTACCAAGTTATTTAGTGAAAGAGCTCTAAGTAAGTCCAAGATTCCCTAACTCCCCAATTCAAATCCCTGCTTCTTCCTAGTGTCATTCAAGGATTGGAAGTTACCAGCTGGCCTTCTCTCACTCTTAACTACCCTGCTGTGGGAAAATGTCTTTCTGAGGAAGTCATGTCCTTTAGATGACCAGAACTTCATTAATGGGCTCAGGCTAGGGAAACTGCCGAGTTCCAGAATGGGTCTAGTGAAGGCTATCAACTGGGGAACCAGCTGGTCCCTTTGTAAAGCAGATTTAAAGTTTACGCATCACCTTCCAGTATGTGACAGAAACCCACTTCTTAGTTTAAAACCATTTCTCTTAAATCCCAAGAGGAATCCTAATAGAACTGATCAACTCAGAATTATGAGAAATAATATTAGAACCTGGCTGAACATGACAAAGAAAGCAATCTGATATGAATACAACACACAATTCTCCACTCAATGCAATCAGAAATATTTTTTTTTTAAAGGACTCTTGTTTGGCTATTCTTGAAAAATGTAACTATTGAAAAAGAAACTGGCAAGATCTTAAGGACTGGATCTAAGTTCCTGGCCCCAGTGATGGGTTTGGAAACTGCAGCCACAGCAATTAGGGGTTCCAATTTCCAGTTCACAGAAGGTCAGGCCATGGGGTTATGCTTGGAGCAGCTCTATACTTCCTCTGAGGAAGGCTCCACCAACTTGAGAGAATCGGGGCTTGATACTGTTGAATCAGCATATATATTGCTAATGACCACAAGCAGGTTTGGCCCCAACACTGTTTTTCAAATCTTTAGTGAAAGTTTAGCTCTATTTTGTATTTTCTCTCTTAAAAGATGAGAGGTACCAGTCAACAGGTACCTGCTATTTCCTGTGATTTCCTAGACCAGGACTCTTCAAATGCCCTAATGTGCATACAAATTCCCTGGGTATCTGGTTAAAATGCAGATTTTATTTTAGTTAGTCAGGAGTAGGGCCCCTGATTCTGCATTTCTAACAAGCTCTCAGGCTGCTTTGAGTAGCAAGTATTTAGATCTGTCTTCACACTAACTAATCTCTATTTTTACTACATGACATTGATGCCTGCCTCTTGTAACAATTTGTTAAACTAGATCTTCCCATTATTAATAAGAGATTATTTCTTGCCACAAAACATTTTCCCTGGCCTTTAGTAAAATCTGGTTTCTTCTAAGAGATAGACTTCTCTGTTTATTACTGCTATTTTGTGGGGGGGGGGGCATTGGAATCATTTCTATTGATTGAAACCACTTACCCACTAAATGACTGTAAAAAACTAAGTGATCAGTGCCTACTTCAGAACCAGCCAGAAGTAAGTCCTTCTGCATCTTTAACTTACATATGATGGTGTTTTTGTGCAATGTTATTGAACCCTAATCCGGTTTCTCTGGTTAGGGAGATCTCCATAACTGCATGCAAAGCACTAGTAGTCTACAGAAATGCCAGCCAGATTTAGGTACTAACACCTCTTACAAGTCTTGTGAGTCACATGACTTAGGGCACACAGACTGTCTATCTTAAAGTAGCTCTGAAATGATACCTACTATATGAGTAGTATGCCACTGATCTTCTCAGAATCTATCCTCAAATATCTGTTTCATATTGAGAGGCAAGAATTAGAGAAGAAGGAATCTTTGCAGAGCCAAAAACATCTCTACACCAAATTGAAAGAGTGGAATTATAAGGTGAATGCAATTAGCTGGCAGTGGTGTCTATGCCGAAAACATAATCGTCCCTTTAATAGGGAACATTTGCTGTGCTTGACAAACTCACAGTGAAATGGTTGGATCCATAGGAAGGAACATGCTGAAAATGGTTTCAATATGATCCTGTTTTTTCACTCAATAGCCATTGATTGAGGGTGTCCAGCCAAAAACAATGAGAAAATGAGCCAACAATAGTCTTACCTTTGACCATATTAGATATAGTTGCAGCTGAAGTTTGTTACATGTTTCAGGAATAACAAAGCATCCGTATGGAACAAATATTTGGCAATATGGCAGCTGATGAAACCAGGAAAAATTAGACAAATTATCAAACGCTCACTCCCAAATTACTCAAAAAAGAAATTAGATCCATTTTCAGTAGCTTTGCTTTCAAATTTCTTCATTCCATGAGTCACCACTACCTTCTGCCAAACTAAATATGTCTATGAACGGCTGGAAACTTTAATGGAAAGAAACATAAAACTCAAAATACGTAGGAAAATTTAAGCTTCTTCATGGAAGACCTTCATGGAAGACTAGCAAGTCAGGAATGTTTAGAAACAGAAATAATGCATTGACAATACCTTTTGTTTTGGGTAGTTTCTGAGCTAACAAGCAATACAAGATGCATCAACCAGTCAACCAGCTGACATGCCTTTAAACTAAAATGACCTTTAAAAAGGAATTAGCTCTTTCCTTTTTGTTTGTTTGTTTGTTTTGTTTTGTTTTAAGCCTCCAAACCATCAAACTGCTAGAGTCTATGAAGATTCACTGTCCTACAGTCAGGTTGATTAGATTTGGGATAAGGACACTTGATGTTATTATCCAATGGGTGACAGAAATTGGGAAATTTTTCTTATGCGTAGTTAAGGCTTAAATATTCAAAGAGTATTCTGATGCATGACACCAGAAGAATATGACATAGCAGTTCACTTGGACTTTATGGACTGTGGTTGCCAGTGCTACTTTCATATGAGTTTATCAAGGTTAAATTTAAAGTGTCTGACTATGCAAAGAACCCTAGACAGAGAGTGAGGTGACTGAGTTGCGGTCCTGGCTTTCCTACCAGCATGCTTTGTAACCTCATGTACGTCATGGTTTTTTTTCTGGACCTTGCTTCCCTCATCTGGGAATGAGAACACTGGACCAGACTGCTCTATATGGTTATTTCTAGCTCTCCAATTCTTCAATTACACTTTGGCAAATAGAAACCACTTGTTTCTCTGAGGGCTGATGCTCTAGTTGTTATACCTACCTTGGAACTTATTTGCTAGGGATGTATCACTTGTTTTGTACTTTCCCTTGACTACCACCTCTCCTTTTAGTGTGAATGCTTTAGATGAAATAAGGTAGAGGAATTGATTGGAAGTTCTGTTCTCAAAATCATTGTCATAGGTGGCATCTACTTGTGCGGCCTTCTATGGTAGCTCTTGAAAACTCTCTGTTGACTAGAATTAGCTTACTGTTGATATAGGAGAAGTTTTCACTGTGGCCACAGTGAGAATTTTTTCTTCTATACCTTCAGTCTCAGATCCAACAATGGTAGTGGTAGCAAATGGAAAGTCATGGGGTATACCCTGGGGACTGGTAGAAGGAAATCGCTTTTGGAATGCCTTTTTAAACGTCAGGTCAAGGAGTTTTATTAAGTGCCCAACACTGGATGCTGTGGAGGACAGAAACAACTTTTAAAATTTAGTCTCTTTTTTTCTGAAAGAGCTCAAAATAGGGAGGATGAAAATTCATGGCAACAATAGCCAGTATTTGATTGTGGGTTCAAAAGTTTCTTTTCTATGTCAACTGTTGTGTCTCTGGGAGCTGTTGGATGTGAGGCCTCTGAGATCTTTGAACCACATGGTCACTGGTCTATATGGTGATAAAACTTACAATTCTGATTTCATCAAAGCCATGCTCAAAACCAAAAAAATTCAGTTCCCCTAAATCAAGCTGTGATAAGGAAGCAGTTTAGATGGGCAATCTGAGAGTACAAAGAAATTCTGATTAGTGAGTAATTCCTTCTGCTGAACACTGCTTTTTGAGGCTAAGCAAAAATCATTAATAGCTGACTTGGAAGAATGAAAATCTTTTGCTTACACTGATACCTCAGTGACTACCTAACCACTATGTGTAAACTAACTCTTTAAGCAAGCTCAGTGTGGTAAAGTG
This sequence comes from Camelus bactrianus, assembly GCF_048773025.1. NCBI lineage: Eukaryota > Metazoa > Chordata > Mammalia > Artiodactyla > Camelidae > Camelus > Camelus bactrianus. The sequence goes on along the minus strand of NC_133550.1, from coordinate 33,897,831 downwards.
ATAGATCTCATCTTTTTTCTGCTTCCTCCAATGAGGACATAAATAGTAATACTGAATGAGCATTCTGAAGATCCATTAATTGACTCCTGGATGGTCTAAAAGCAAAGTGATAGGTGAATAGGAGATACCAACATGCTTTTCTTTGTAATTGATAGGGTTGAGAAGATACACTGCCAAATTAAATTTTCTAGATTATAATTATTGCAGAACATTGAACTAATGGTTCAATATCATTAAAGATTAAAGTCTAGCCACTGAACTAATTTGTGGATGGTGATTAGAGGGACAACACAGAATATTCAATTCAATCCATTAATAGGTGACGTATTTGGATTTCCAAATATGTTTCCAAAGACCTTCTATAGTTGAGCCTTAAAAAAAACTCTGAGGTATAATATACTTATTCCTATTTTACTAATGAGGAATGGAAGACCCAAGGAAATTAAGTGACTTCTCCAAGGTCATAGAGCTGTTAAGTAAGGGAGCTGGGTGAGGCCAAATCGTGGAATTTCTGATTTTCAGAGTAATAAATACTGCACTGATCTCGTTCTGCTTTCTGGTAGAGCTGTTTACGGGCAATAGAAGGGCTGTGATGATACTCAGCCAGGAAAGACACAAGAATGGAGAAGAAACACTGTGGCCCCTCTCTCTGAGCCAGCGCTTTTCCACTTGTGAGGAATTGAGAGCTTATTTATTACATGATAAAGAAGGGAACGACCACAAATATTGGGGTCAAAGATGATCAGCTTCTCTGTCCATCTAAAACTATCAATATTGTAAATCAACTATACTTCAATTAAAAAAAGGTAGCCAGCTTCTTTTCCATGTGCTCCAGGTGGTCACAATCACACAGTTTTGCTCTATATCATTTCTGCCTTCCCTGACTACTGTTACAAAAATAAATGAGTTCTATAGCTTTTAAATGAAAGGGAGGGCCTGCGAACACATTTTTGATAGCCTATAGAAAGAGCTTTTTATTTTCAGAGAGAAGCTTTCAAAACCACAGTAACTCTTCTCATTGCTAACTCTGGGCAATGGACTGTAGACTCCATTAACCAGTGACTGATCTCTAGCTGGTGTGTCACTTTCACTCATAGCTTTCCCAGCTCTCTAGTTACTTTTCTTCTGGAGCCATCTCTAGTCCAGTAGTTCTCAATGAGGGGGTGATTCTGTACTGCCCCCAACCTGGAGACATTGAGCAATGTCTGGAGACGTTTTTGATTGTCACAACTGGGAGGAGGGTCCTACTGGCATCTAGAATGTAGAAGCCAGATATAGTGCTAAACATTCCACAATGCACAGTGCCCCTCTCCCCAGACAAAAACTTATCTGTCCTAAAATGTCAATAGTGCTGTGGTTGAGAAATCCTGTTGCCAATGGCGCTGCTGGGGGAGGGAGTAGGAGAATAAAGTAGAATTTTAAAACATGTCACTTGGTCTCATAAAAGGGCTAGGGCTGGGACAGGGAGGAAGGAAAAGGGAGGCGGTTGAAATGTACATGTCCCCAGATCAGCTGAATCCAGAATTCCATCCCTTGGTGCTCTTTTCCCCAGTTTCATAGATAATCAGGAGTTGGTTGCTTGTGGGTTGGCTCAGTACAGACTTTCTTCATCATTTGCCTCTGATGAAAGACCCATTTCATCAGGGTAAATGGCACAAGTAGTACCATCTTCCCAGCAATATTCACAGAATTGACTCTATGACTAACACATTTTCAAAGTTTAAAAGACCCCTCCAACAGCCTTTCTAGTACCTCATAAAGATCACAGAAGAAAATCTGAAGAGATTCATAGAGTATTTGCTTGGAAATCTGCAAAAAAATCAGGTGTAAATTTCTTTTGGCTTGGGGCCGCCAGAGAAATCTCCAGAAAAGAAACCCATCCAACAACTCTTCAGGCTGTTTCAGATTTTCCAGGAGCACAGCTTTGCTAAGTCATTCCAAAGCAGTTCTACCCAAGTTGACATTGGAGAGAGTGACCAAAGAGTCAGAATAATATAATATACAATAATAGTCTAAATCATGACCTGAAGTGGACTTGGAATGCCCGAAGCACATTGAAAGGCCTTGTGCATTGTATAGGAAATAGACAGGGAATCCTTTTAGTTTGTGCAGATTTCTATAGCAAGGGAACAGACATGTCAACTTCAGTCCCAGGTGAGTTTATTGGAATGAGAGTGCCACCAAGATCTATGTTCACTTGGGTGAGCTTGATAGGAGGCCTCTCCTGGTCATTTAAATTTACCAGGTGGCGTAGACACTGGCCTGGTCCATTGCAGCTAAAGGCTGAAAACCGCGTTGGAATCAGGAAACAGAATCAAAACTATTTCCTTCTACTTCCGCCGTTAATTGGCAGCATGACCTTGAACATGTCACTTCCTTTTGAGTTTCACTCTTGATATTGACTAGATTATTTTTCAAAGGCTTCCAAGCTTACAGAAATCTTCAATTTTATTTCCTTTGAAAAATTAAGTAGTTTTATTAGAGAGATGTATACTTCATCAAGAATCAGATTCTTGGATGTCTTCACTGGGGCTTCAGCATACCTTTTTGGGGGGAGTAGGGGAGGAGGGAGGAAACCCTTATCCCTGCAGAACACCAGAGCATTTAATGCAAAAGGTTTTAATTTAAAAGACTGTGTGGTCTCTGCTGGTTGCACAACTTCTCTCTGTGTCCATGCTGCTGCTGATCAAATATTGCAAAGCCATTAATTACCTTCAGACAAATGCAGAGGGCCACGTGCAAAAGTTCTGGCCAACTGCAAAAAGCAATATGCCAGATGTAAAGTTAAGTGAAGGGTTTTTCTTGGTATTTAAGGTTCAGTGAAAAAGTAAGAGGGGCAGCTATGCCAAGAATGAAAAGCCAGAGCTTGCCAAGTGCTTCTTTAAGTGGCTTTAGCCAATGTGAGACTAAACAATGCATTAAATAGGCATACAACTTACTGCAGTTAAGGAATTACATGTCAAATAACAGCTCTTCGCTATGTTTTAAACATGATCTCGCATATAGATAAAGACAAATGAAATGCTGTGTTGTCATCTCCTTAGTCTAACAGCTAATAAGGCCTCAGGATTTGAACTTTCCAGGCAACCAAAAGTAATTCTTTGTGATGTAAGAGCTTGCTGGTGTTTCACAGAGATGTATAGGATGGAACTCTGCCAGGGCAGCAGCTCAGTGCAAAATCATTTTTTGCCACCATGGTTGTCAAAGACTCTGGCTGCATAAAAGAGCAAAGGCTTTGTAGCCTATTATTGAGAACAATGAGAAATCTCCTTGGGAGAGATCTTGTGCCTGTTTGCAGTGTGTCTGATTCTGTGGTATGGGCTGTGAAATCAGAAGAAAGTCTGTTAGAGGGATGAGGTTGGCTCTTTACAGAGGCCTTGAGGAATGCTGGCATGGTACATGATGTCTGGACAAGGTACATGGAGGCCCAGAGGATCTGGGAAATACCAACACTTTCTTCTGGATCCAAAATGGAGATATGAGCCTACCAGCCACTGAAGATCCAAGACATTCCAATACCAATGGTCTTCAAGCAACTGGTTGTGGGACACCGGTATGGGTGGAAGCCTTGTATCCAAACCCTTCGCTGTTCCCATAGCTCCTTTCATGGTCAGGTTGGGGAAGACTCTCCTGCCTGGCCCACTCTATGGCTTATGGTGCCTTGTGACCACCTCTCCTTTACCACCTCTCTTATAGCACCCAGAGAAAGATCCTTGGTCCAAATAAATAGCCCTCCTTCAGTAGGTCTTTGAGAAAAACCAACAGAACTAGCAGTTGCTAGAAATGAAACACTTGAGGTTTGCTAGCAGAGGAAGAAGAAAACTTGGAGTTGGCCAGAGGAGGGGTCCTGAAGATCATACCACATATCCCTGTGCTCACAGGTAAGCTACAGTGTCCTCTCTGAGTGGGGTCCAGTCTGTGAAGACCCTTGAACAGCCGCAGCATCTAATTAAAGAAGCTTTTCTTGTGTACCCTGAGGAAATGCTGTTAGTATTTCCTAAGTTTTTCTGGATGGTAAGATGTAGGGTCATTACCTGGATATCTTCCTCATATTTCCTCTCAAAGAAGAGTTCACCCAGGGGTCCCTGCTCCTGATCTCTAAGAAGAGGCCTGGGATTTTGGAAGCATCCCCCTATGCCACAACACTTCGGACCTTTAAACAATATCAGTGGCCAGGTGAATGTGCTTCTAGGAGACAAGAGACCTTGACTTTGGTTTTGGATCCATCAAGTGAGGTAAGTCACAAAATCTCAATCTCATATTTCTCATTTGTCCAATGAAGCAATAATTCTTGCCTTCTAAGATTGGGGTAAAGAGAACTGATACAACTGGATTTTGAAAAAGTGAATATACTAGTCAAATATAAACCATTCTTTGTGCTACGACTTTGTGATATGACTATGTACCTGTTACTACTAGCAGCAGGTTTTATCAGCTGCCGTTATGGAGTAAAAATGTGTGTAATGAGCTGCTCAGATACTTTTACCTGTGCAATAGACTCTGCAACTGATCCTGGAAGAGAATAAATAAGTAAAACCGCGAATGTGCTTACAATGCTTACGATGTGTCCGGCAGTATTCTAATTTAATATGGTCTAATATATTAACCAGTTTGATGAAGTAGGCCCCATTTTACAGATGAGGAAATTGAGGAACAAAGAGATTAAATGACTTGCTCAATGCTACCCACCAAGTAAGTTGCAGAGCTAGGATTCAAATCATTTATTCTTGGCAATAGAGACCATACTTGGTCTTGAATTATTCCCTCTCCTGTTTCTTGTAATTATCCATCAGGGAGAAGATGGTCTCAGAGAGCATTATAATATCAGAAAAATGCAAATTATTTTCTAAATTTGCACAGAAATGATAACTTTCTTAGCGGTCCTTTCTGTTGCCCAGACTGGACCTCTTGGGCATATTTAAAGAGTAGCAGCAAGCGCTTGGGGTCAATATAAAATCTCACTGTTTTTCTTGAAGAATATCTGTGACCTATTAGCTTAGTGATGGCCAAGGCCAAGGTCAAATCCCACATGTGCCAATTGATTTCAAAGAGAAAAGCTTTTCCAAAGCCAGTGACTGTACCTCTAACTTTGACCAGCTGTCATGCAAATGCATGGCTGGCAGCCTAAGGGATATCAAGCCAAGAAATGCAAATGGTTTAGTTCAAATCCAGCCCCACTCAAAGCAATGCTAATGGTGGATGAGTGCATCTTTGTCCCCAACTGCATTCTCTTGGAAAGGCAGTATCAACAGGCTAGGAAAAGGCTTTTAGTCAAGGTTTAGAAGTCTATAGATTCGAATTTGTCCCCTCTAATTTAAAAAAGGGCAGCTAAAAACTGACCTACTTACTTTTCCTCACTTCCAAGAGAGTGAGAAAACGTAAAGATGAGAACTGTCAGCTGGTCCTTCCTAGCAAAGAAAAGTGACAATCTGTTTTCACAAGGCGTGTGCTCCTTTGGCCAGATAACCTGCATGTATTTGGTCATGTCTGAGCTTCTATTCCATCCCTGAGGGGTTGGAACCCACCTTAAAAGAAAATAAAACAAAGAAGCTGAGGCTCCTCTTTCTTTAAGTAAGTGGGATCTCCTATCTTTGGGGATGAACAGACACTATGTAAAGAAGATAAAGGAGACTAAATGTTCTTTGGTCACTATTTAAATCAAGGGTTCTCCTTTCTTGAATAGCACCAAATCCTTGTTAATTACAACCTAGACTATGAGTCTGTTAAAGTTAGAAGAGGTCATTTACTTTCACAAAATCCTCTTGTTTTATAGACAAGGACATTTTGGCCCAGGAAGCTTAAATGCCTGCCAAAGTCATATAGCTAATGAATGACAGGTCTGGGAGCAGTTTTCTGAACACTATATTTCAACTGAAGGAAGCTTGAGTTAACAATAATAACCTCGATCTAGGAAGGTTGTGGCAATCCATAACAATGAAATTCATTGCAAAGTTTCACTTAAACTCTTTATAAAACAGTATGTTTTAACACATGAAGAATGCCATTCATTTATTCAGACCTGTTCTTAATAACTATGCATTGGAAGTATGTTTTACAAAAGCTATAAATCTGAAATAGCCAAAAGGGTATCCAACTTTCCTTTCTAATTGATTTACTTCTCCTTTTTCCCAGACCGCTGAGGTAAAGCATATACAGTTTATTTAAGGGACTGTTTATAGACTCTTAAAACTAAAAAGGACCCCAGAAACTCACTTTCTTTTGGTTGCTCTTAATTGAAACCATCCAAGGTAGTTGGTTGTCCATCAATTTTTTAAGTATCTCCAAGGAGAGAAATTCCACAAGCCTCTAAAGCGCATGTTAAAACGGTCAATCACCATGGCTGTCAAGAATTATATCTATGGCAGGCTTAACTTCTCCTGTTTCACTTGAAGCTCTTTTCCTCTTGCTTGGTTCCACGCAAAGTGAAGTTACAACAAGCTGCCCTCTGTGAGGGCTCTGTCAGGCTGGTAAGATAATAGCTAGTTCTTTTCCAATGTGCCACCTCCATTATGCCACCATTTTTCTTCCTGAACTATGAGGGTCCGAGACTGGTTGATGCACTCTCTTACTACGATACATAGGGAAGAATCAGTACTTAGTTCTATCTTCGCAACTTCCATTTCATAAAATGTCTGGGGAAGCTCATAAATTATAGAGGAACTATTCCACTTATGCTGGGAAGATGTTCACAAAACAGATAATCTAGAAGGTGGCTTCCCCTGTGCTGTAGTGGAACTTGGCTTGTAAAGAAATATGAGCTGATTTACAACATTGGGTCAATCTATACAAAATAAGCCTTACCAAAAATATTATTCAAAACAGTTCTGTCTCTAATAGGGTTAACAAAGTCTCTCGGTTAAATATTCTGGCCCAACAAAGAAGATAGATATGGAGGCAATTTTCTTTGAGATGTCTGAGTTTCAAACTAAGATCAGAAACCACCTCCACTATTAAAAAATACCCATACATTGAAAATGAATTTGGAGCAGCTTAAAATAAAACACACAGCCACAATAAAACTTTGAAAATAAGGGTAAAATGATAATGAGTCAATTGATAGGGGATAGAGGTGGGGAAGACTCTTTTCCTCTAAAAAGTATTTCAAAGGCTGTAAATACTTAGAGCTGACTTCTCCATACACAGTAAATCTCAGGGGACAAAAAGGAAACGCAATAAAATTTGTTGACAGCAGTTAATGCCTGTAAGAATAATTGGCTCAGACACAAAACAGACCATCAATGTAGCTTGGGGAGGACAAGAACGCAGCCTCTAAGTCATTGTTAGTATACACTGTATTCAGTTGGAAAGAAGATAAAGTTTTATCAAATAGCCGGGTAAATATGAGATGAGAATTGTCCAAAGTATCTGACAAACCTAATTCTTGATGATTCTGAAGACTAAGATCAAACAAGTAATGCCTTTCCATTCAATTGGATTCATTTCAAGTCAATCCTGTCAGTCCAACAATCAGATATGAGCTGAGGCTGTATCAGCCAGGCACTGAGCCAGATACTGGCATGCAGTGGTAAATAAATACGGATCTTGGTATCAGGGAGTCCACTGAGAGGGTAGATTCTGGTTAGGAGATTTCAAAAATGGGACAAAATATTCAGGAAAAGCATAAATGACCATAATCTGTTCTTCCATGATTATTTTTCTCTTATGACACTTGATGATACTTACATATGTTTTGTTTGTTTGTTTTTTGTTTTTTGTTTTTATCTCCCAACTAGGCTGTGAGTTCCTCAAAGGAAAAGTTAATCTCTTGGTATCTCATTCATGCCTAGTACAGTGTCTTACACATAGCAGATGCTTCATCAGTGTTTTGAATTAAAGAGTTTAAAGGGGCTAATTTATCTTGGGCAAAAGGGTGGTCCAGTTGATAGCAAGTTAACAATAATACTTTTATGCATAAGGGTTTATGTCAGACAAAGAATTTACAATAAGTCATGAAGTTCTGAAACGCAGAACTTATGATATATAGACTCTTAATAATAATAATAATAATACACAGTTTATAAAACCAACTTCTACCCAGAGTTACACTCTAAACATCAAGCATTGCCATAATTAACCTTCCCCTTTGAAGTTACTAAAATAGAATTAAAAAGCATTTGCTAAAATCTGATTATTGAAGTAACAGAATGTATTTCAAAAGTGCATTTAAATTGGTTTCTGTCATAGCTGTACAATACTCTTAACTATCTGTGTGAATATATATAAGATAATATGTTTACTTGAGACCAAATTATTTCTTTCCATTCTCAGTTTTTGTCACCTAATGCAAACATCACAGAAAGTTATAGAAAGATTCAGTTTCCATGCACTGTGCATGGAAATCCTGGAGCATGTCATGTTGGACATCACAATTCAACCTGGCACATAACAGAAGACACTGGGGGGCTTGGCAATCACCTAGTGAAGTGGATAAAAGGAAATGGCACAAATGGATTATCAAGGCAGAAAAAGTCCTCTTGGGCATAGTAAGTGAGAACCACTTATTCATTTTTTAAAATGTGGACCAGTAGCTGCAAAGTAAAGAATAGTGACAACCCATCATTGGGTGATGCTGATGTGACACATTTGCTTTCTGCAAGATATTTTGAAGGTAAAAGTCTGCTATTTGAAAAGCATTCACCCAGTGAACTCGCTCATCTGCACGGCAACAGAGAACTGGATAGAATTGCTTTATTGCCAGAAAAATAAATGAATTCACTCAATTAAAGCACAGGCTGGAAACAGAGAGTAGGAATTTATCCATTCAAAGAGTAGAAAGCACTTCTCATTCTCCGTCTCTAGTTGTTGAAAAGCTGTTTGTCGCCAAATCTCCAAGTACAGATCATCAACCTGCCTATCAGCCTCTTCCTTCCCGTTCTTCCTACCCATCCCAGCCTGCTACACACAGACCCCTCCCCTGAGTCTCTCTTTCACACACACACACACACACACACACACACACACACACACCCCTTGCTGGAAAGATGATGAGAGAGACTTGAAGCACGTGAGTCATCACAGTAGCTATTCAAAGCCTAGTGGGTAGCTGAGGTGAGCTGTCTACACTTGAGAGATATGAACCTCTAAGAATGATTCATCGTCCTGAGGACCTGAGCGTCAGTTCCCTGGAACTCTCTAAAATTTCAAAGAATTATACAGAATAAGCATCTGGCTTTCCATCTTTCAGTGTCCTGTAATATACAAGGAGACAGATGCCTCTGAGGTAGGTTCTTTAAGTGATCTATTCCCTCAGGCAGCATTGACTCTTGTTTGTGTTTATTATTTATTTGCAAGCATGGACTTGGCTGTCTACTTTTTATTGACTGTTGACTTTTTAATCACCTGAGACCTACTTATGGGCTAAGTGACCTTGCACTTGTCAGAAACCCTTTTCCAAATGGAGACATCACTGGAGAGCCCCAGAGAAGAGCAACGTCAAAAGAAGGCAGTAACAAAAAATCAAGGTCAATTTGCATGGAGGGCAAATTAATACAGCATTTCAGTTTCCATTTAGAGAGAGCCTGTGTATTTGCAAACGTGCCTTTCAGCAAAGTTCACCTGTCTGTTCATGGTAATTTCATATCACATGGAGACATCTGGGATGTGCCTCTAAAATTCTTTTGCCAATTCCACCTTCCTAGTTTCCTCCAAATTACCTAGCACTTAAAACAGGCCTACATGTTTGCATATGTTTATCCATGCACCCACAGATCTCGGGAAAAAACCTCAATCCCCCAGGGCCATTTTGTCCCATCTTTTCACTGGAAGGAATGGAATAGTGAGGGTTGAGCAGAATAGTTGCTGGAAAACTCAGCGGGAAGACAAACTGCTAAGGAGGAAAATTCCATCCTAAATGCAAAAGCTGCCACAGCCCCGCTGAAACACTAGGCTCACTTTGAGGTGAGGAATCTCAGAGGCTGAGGACGACTGCCAGCCACGGGCAGTCATTCCGTTCTTCACACACTGCCTGCGGTTGTAAATCCACAGAGCAGTGAGAGGGAGGACTACTTACTGAAATAAAAGCCCCTGTCTCCGCACACGAACTGAAGAGCATCCACCAACTCAGCCCCGCAGAGCGTCTCAGGTCCAGCCGTGGCAGAGCTGGTGAAGGTGAGCAAGCACAGGGCCAAGTAGAAGAGATGCGAGGAGGACGTGACGTGCATCTTTACCTGCCAAAGAAGCAGAAGGAGAGTCACACTTCCTCCTGGGTCCTTGCCAGGGGGTTGAGGGTAAGGCAGGAGTGCCTTTGCCCCCAGCTTTCCAATACTGCCAATCAGAACTGCCCGCTCAGAAGTGCAACAGGAGGTGTGAGTGACCACAGGGCGGTGTGGACTGAGCATGTCTTGGCATCAAGCAACCTGAGTTTAATCCTCCTGCTACTGTGCAACCTTGAGAAGTCCTCCCTGAACCCCCTTCTTTATGGGTTCCTCTTACAACTCAGTGAGGTAAAATATCCAGAAACATTTACTATGGAAGCAAAAGATGCTGTTATTGCAATGGGATCGCACACCATTCAGAGATCCTAGTAAACCTTTGGAACTATCAAAGGTTAAATTGTGCTCATTTCAGATTTGGGGCCAAATATGTTTTATTAATTTAAATTCTCTGAAGACTGGCCATCCACAGATGGCATGTGCATTCATTATTGACCAGAATACTAAATTAACCAGAACATCATTCCCCCCATGCTGATTAAAGAGAATTCACTGTGACTGAAAAAGAACTTGTGAAAATACTATATATCATTATAGTTTTTTTTTCTTTTCACTTTTGAGAGAGACAGAGACAGAGATAAAAACAGAGACAGAGAGAAACAGAGGCAGAGAAAGACAAAGAGACAGAGATTTCTTACCTGGGGGATACCAGCAGTTAACAATTACAAGTGGATATAAAAACCAGAAACAGGAAAAAATGTGAGGATTTAGGAATGAAATTGCTTATGCTAAGTAAACCCCACTCCTTCTGCATTCTAAACCTCCATGTGTTAAGCTCAATATCAGATCAACACATGTGTAGACAGTGCCTTCCATGAATAGGGCACTGGGCTCAAAACCTGGAAAAGCCTTTTTAAAAATTTTATTATTATTATTATTATTATTATTATTATTATTATTATTATTATTATTATTATTTTTGTCACAGGAATTTTGATTTCATCTCTTGGAGGGACTTACATGTCACTGTATCCATTTTACAGCACGGACCCCTGCTTGGCCTGACTTAGCCAATGATAGACAGCCAAATGGCAGCACTGCCAGAAGCAGGATTCCTGTGGCTCAAGTCTCCATCTTCACTCTCAGCAGTAGAAACAATGCAGAGGTGATCATTAAGTTTTTCCATATTGCTACTTGTGGCACAAGGATGTGGTTTCTTCCAGGAAGCCTCCTAAGGTGAGTAGCTTCACCCCTGTCAGATGCATTTACTTTTCAGCAGCATTGGCAGAGTCAGTGACAGGATGTTAAGTGAGGGACCCAATCAAAAGGTCATGGAGTTAAGCTGAAAGCTATCATTATGAAAAGAGGCTTTTCTGAACCTCCCAGTAGTGGCAGGTCCATTCAGCCCCATCACTTTTGGAGAAACAGACTCAGTCACTTATTTTCTGACCACCTTCCTTGCCCTCCATGAACTCTTAACTTAATGGCTTTCTACATCAGTGGCAAAATTTGCTCCATCATTTTAATTAAGATTTCCATTTTTGTGGCCAGACTCTCGGCTCAGCAATTGGGAAAAAACTCCTAACCCCCAGACTCCTGTTAACACAATGTAAATATTTAGTTAATGCTTGTAAAACAGTTGAAGATGAAAAGCATCCTCTATTTGCAAATCATCATAAATAATGAACATAAAATAGAAGAGGAGGTAAAAGCCCAATTGAACATTTCTTCCATTTTCTTGATAGGACCTCTTTGTGGAAACCCTCCACCCCCACGCAGCCAAAGCCACTGGGACTGCTAGAAACAAGTTATCATCCAATTCTCATTTTTCCTAATTATAAAATAATCAGTGGGAGTGTTCTCTTTCAATATTTCCAGTGGAAACCTCCGCAAATCCAACCCAACTGGACTTTACTGCCCTTCTCAAAAGCAAGAACTAATAATTGATCTTACAGAACATACACCACACTCTGGCAATGGGCCAGTTCTAGAATGAATGTTATTCTGCCAATCCTATTACTCCATCCCTCTCTTCTCTGCTGTGTTTATAGTGATGCTGAAGGCCAAGCACCTGCAACTGTAGATGCTTCAAGTTCTTCAGTTCTCATGAAATTCACGGAAAAAGGTATTCAATTTATAGCTTTAGTGAATTAAGAACATCACTAGGTATCAAGGTTATATTTTTAATAGTTAGTTCTTTTGTATAACAGATTTAAATCCAGCAACACATATAAATCTCTAGCATTTAAGATTTAAGGTTTATTTTTTTACAGATTTTCCCTTTCCTTTTTTTTTTTTGCTGAGTTATGTTCTCAGATAAATATCAGCACTTATAGTTCTAGGACAAGATAGAACCTCTAGTGCATTTTCCTTTCATTCAGGGAACAGTCCAGTACACCCACAGAGAACCAGAGAATTTATCACATTATGTTCCCCCCCAAAAAGAAAACAATAAGGAACTTGCTTAGGAGTTAAAAGTTTGAAAAAAAGTGTCCCCATATGTTCATCATTTCCTTGGCCTTTTTATTTTGCCAAACACAAAAGAAACGAAGAGAGAGAAAGGAAAGATTTGAGAGAGAGAAAGGAAGGAAGGACCAGACAGAGAAGAAAAAAAAGGAAAAAAAAAAAAAAAGCAGAGCATGCTTTTCTCAAAAATCATTCACAAATCCAGAATTGAAAATACCTTTCTTTTTGTCTTAAATAAATGGAATATCAATTGATTCCAGATGTCTGGGCTACAATAAAAAATGCCCAGCAAAATTTGAGGGCAATAGTCATAAGAAAATACTCACTGTAGGTGTAACCATTTTTGTTTGTTCCAGATCTTTTACAGCAGGTCAGGGTGGGTATTATGAGACTGATGTGAATAGAAAACTGAGGACTTAAAAACATGTGCTGCTTTGTGGGTGGGGTTTGTGAAAGCATCTAGTTACATTTGGACACCCGGGCAGGTATGCTATGAGCCTGGGTAAACTGCCTTTTGTCCATTCAGACAATGAGCAAATTGCACAGCTGGGATTTGAGTCAATCTTTTCCTCCCAATCAAGCCACCAATTTCCATTGTGTGCCTATTGTAGCCTCCCTGAACAGTGACCCAAGCTCCAGTCCTCTCCCTTGCCCTCTTCCCTCTGACTCAAACACTTGGAAACATCTTGAGACTGAGAGTACAATCAGCTTACAAGTTCTGCCTGGCAGACACTTTTATTCATTGAGTTACACTGAAAGACCACGTAGCTCCCTCGAACCACTTCCTGCTCCAAGTACAGGAAAAAGCAACAACTTAATGGCTAGCTCTACTTCTGAAAAGTTCAGCATACACAGCATGTAAAGTTCATTTGGAGTTTTCCAAATGTGTAATTAATGCAGAGATAACACTCCACAGCCTCTTTTAGGATCATCTAAGCAGGGAGACAAAACCCTCAGCTGTCAGACCACATAGCACATATGTCTATTGACTTCATTCCTTTTAAAAGCAAGGTAGCCTGTGTGCATTCCAACATCTCAAGGGCAGCAGAATCAGGTGCCTGACAAGGATGTATCCTTAACTCTTAAGCCACTTACTTGACTAAGAAAAGTCCCAGTGGTGGAGTATTTGAAAGCAGCAAATGAGTACCGCGTACTTAGTGGTAGGGACGGTTTATGAATTGAGCCCTCAGGCAATTGCATCGGGGAGCCAGTGACAGCGGCTTAAAAGTGCTTGCAAATTGGAAAAACACAAGTCTTGAAGGATATAATTTTGCTGAGAATGGAAACTTGAACTAGGGCCAGTGATTGGAAACGAGAAGTCAGTGCATTGACAACGCCAGCCAAATTTACCTAAAGAGACTTTACAACACCGAGTATAAAATCAGAGTTTTACAGCACGAAACCCCAAGTCCAAACTTCACCCATGAGAGTCCTCCTCAAAAGAAAAAACTTGGAATAGCTGTTGCTAGAAAGTTTCCGCTTTCCATATACAGTATGCATTTGTTTAAATTATATGAATATGCAAGGTCAGTAAGAGTTCTTAAGGAGTTTTTTTTCAGAAGAGCAAATTAAACTTCACTCTAACTTTGACTCTCTGGGCATAAATGTAGAGAGTTCCGGGACCTTAGCTCCAAAGATCCTATTTAAAAGCTTTAAAATCACTTAAAATGTAACTCTTTGTATGTGGCATGCCTTGTAATAAAAGCCCTGACAAGTTACACACACACACACACACACACACACACACACACACACACACACACACACACACACACACACTCCTACACACACACGAACATGGTCTTAAAAATAAAACATCTGCACCTGCAAAAAAAATCCAAAAGTTCATATCCATGCTCTATAGCCCTTAACCATAGACAGGATTTAAAGGAATCTTCTATAATGACACCACTGAAGCCCTGCAGAAGTGGAGGATTTAGCATAAGTACCTTGCAATAGTTTCTACTCATACAGATATCTGTGCAAAGGCATTTATCTCCCGGAGCTATTTTTTCAGATCCCACAGAATTGCATATTCAGCAATTTATAAATAACTCTCAGTGCCGAAACAATGAAAATTCTAAAGTGAAGAACATTTCTAGGCAGAAGCAAACAGTACACAATTTAAAGAAAATTCCCCAATGACTTCAAAGAGTAAGAAATATTTACCTTCAAGAAATCACAAAAGCAGCACTTAAATAATTGGGTTGGAAGACTGCTGATTTTTCCCATTGCTTCTGAAGTGCAAAGTCTGGAAATGAATTGGTTAGCAGGAATAATGAGGCAAAAAGAAATCCAGAGAGATGGGAGATGTTGAGAGCAATGTCACATTTCAATTTTGAGGACTTTATTCCATTGCGCAGGCTCTATCTGCTCTGAATTTAGCAGTGACAGTGAGATTTAGCAAACAGAAGAGGGATTTAGAGAAAATCCTCACATTTATCTACAAAACACAGACACTGTAGACAGGAAACAGCTGGGGGAACGCTTGCCTTCTCTCTCTCTCCCTCTTCTGGCAAAGTTATCGAGTAAGGACTTTTTTGGGCATGGTGACAAATAACATCATACCTTTGCATTTTAAAACTAGAGCACAGAAGCATTTTTTTTCCCTTAAAAGAATGTGTGTTAGTGACAGGGTGAGCAGACATTAAAATACTGGGGCTGCTCTCTGATTAACTCTACTGGGCAAGAAGACACATCTGCTAATACACCTTACCGGTATGAGAGGAATATACGTGGAGGATGGGTGAGCAATTTTACATTCTAGAGCAAAAGCAAAATTAAAAGAAAAAAAAAGAAATGAAGAAAAGACCATGCCAAGCACACCCTACAATTTTAACCCTCAAATGACTGGGCTGAACTAGATTGGAAGACAGCGCTGGGGTGACCCCTCGCCGCAGTTGCCAACTGAGGGGAATGATCTCATTTCCTTGAACCTGGAAGGGGGCAGGCAGCTTTGCAGTCTGCTCCCTTTAGGACACTGTCTCCTGCTTTTTGCCCACGACAGGGCAAAGATTTTGCTGAGCTGTAAAGCTAACTGAAAAAATAAAGTCGAATCTTTTTTTTCCCTTCCTATACTCAGCTGCCTATCACCCCTCAGGGGAAGGGCACCTGAGGGGCAAATGATTTTCCCGTTGTTCATATTTTCTGCATAACTTGAACCCGTGTGTGTGTGCATGTGTGTGTGTGAGTGTGCCTTCTTTCTCCAATTTTTGTGTATTCTAAATAACACCAGCTGGCTAGCAATACCCTCTCAAGGGTTATGATGTCATTCAAATCTCTCAACTGGATGAGTGGCCGGCAACATAGTCCAAGCCAGCTGTTTTGCTATTTATAATGTATACTTGCCTTTGCCATTGAAAATCAAGTTCTAATCTTTTGTCAATACAGTTTGTACCAATTTCTCTTTGGTTTTGCGAAGTAGGAGATAAGAAAGCGGATTATGAAAGAAGGTTGCAAAAGCCCAGGTCAGACATACCACTTTACCTAGATGTCTATCTAGTCACAGTTTCCCAGGGATGGTGGAAATAACCTGGACCTTGCATGTTCTCTGTCATGATTCTCAGGGGACCTGGTGATACTGACGCATCAACCGAAAACACAGGTCTCCTGGAAAGCCTAGCCCGGGTCTTTGCACTGTCCTATAGCCAGAAAGTCGTTTGCAGAGGTGAGTGCCCTCGAAGGAAAACCTGATTGGTTTTGAAAGGGGGTTGAGTTTGCTCAAGTCTTTTCTGTGGTTAATAACTTGTGGCAATGTTTACCTTCCAGAAAGACAATTAGACACCTGGAGTTATGCCATTTCAATGATGCACTATGTTTAGCATCATTTAATGAGTACCTACTAAGTGCCCAATTACACATATCATGGTCAAGGCCCCACAGGGACTTTCAGCTAAGTGGCAGTGACAAAGAGGAAAACGCCACTCTCAGGTGGTTGGTATGTGCTCTTTGAAAACTGTGAAAAGTGCACACTGGCAGGGAATAACAAATTCTCTGGAAAGACAAGGAAGTGAACCCCTTTTGAGAATTCAGATTCGGGGAGGAGGGCTGTGTCATGAGAGGCTTTGGGGTAAAAGGTTGGGAAGTTTCAGGGGATGTAATTTTACCTGAAGATGTTACCAATATGCATCATCAAGAGGTGGCCTGGAAGGCATCTGCAGGTGAGTGGGCAATTCCTGTACTTCAAGAATAATCCAAGACTTCCTTTAATGAGCTCCGCTTCATACACTTAGCTTATGACTTGATTTACCAAAAATCTGTTTTTTCCTGCACCTTTTGCAGATCATGCCCTTTGTGGAAAAAAAAAAAAAGTCCAACTTCCTTTCATGGGCATTGATGATATAGATTGTACTGAACCAAAGAACTGCCCCTATCTCACAGGTGGAAAGATCTGTCATTTCCACATGCACAGTCAGGTACCAGCTGAGTCTTGGCTCTCAGTGCCCTGCTCCACCACCCAGCACCTTCACAGGGGGAGGCCACAACTTTCCCATTGCAGTTTTCACATTTTTAATCATTCCAAGAAGTGCTAGAAGCTCACTGCACTTCTCCAAGGCCGTGCCCCAGTCTGATGTACTGTTGTGGCAAATAGTGAGCACCTGGGGATTAGGAGCTCCTGATCCCCAACCGCTTCAAGTGAAAGGCTGCTTTGGGAGACAGGACACATACCATTCCATCAGACACTGTGCTCCTGTGACAGCGACACATGGACTCACAGTCTCTTGGTTTTATAACCCCAATTACCCTTAAAGGATAATTGGGTTTTAATTTATGTCCCAGTTTTTATGTCACAATCAAAGAAAACTGAAATTTCAGTGAGTCGTAATTATCATCAGCTGTGCTGTGGAAACATTCCGATGTGAGCTCTCAGTTTCCAATAGGGAAAGCAATTTCCTGAAGTGATTATTGTATACTTCAATGTGGAGAATGGTCTATATTTCTGGGTAGGGTGAGCCAGCAACAGAGCAGGGCAATAATTCCTAGGGAAATGGCCATTTTCTTTGCTAATTCCAGGAGTCAACATGAAAGCCAAAGGGCAATAAATGTGCCACATGATGACTTTTTAATGACCAAATCCAGCACCTGTTTAGGAGAAAAAGATGAATGCACCTATTACTAGAGGGTCCAAGATGGTAGTAAATCTAATCCCCAGGAAAGGCTCAGGTCAAGAAGCCCCACTGGAGAGAAACACACAGGGTCATTCTAAAATTACTGAATGATTATGTGGTCTCCTGCCTGGAACAATCTGACAGTTAGGTATGGGAACTGTACACCACCAAAATAGCAAGGATGTGCTCATCATGAGAACATCCACTCCTGGAAATGCAGAGATTCACAGTTTCACCTTCTGCATGTGTAATGCCTGTGGGATATAAATAACTCTCCCCCAAAGCCTGCTTCTTGAGTAGCGTATTTGCATAAAGCTGTAGTCTCAGAAGACTTCTGACACCTTTTTTTTAAAAAAAAAAAAGTTTTTCGTCTCCTTTAAGAGCGGGTTGACTGAGATTCACAAAAGCAGGGGCCAAAGCCCTGTCCCCCTCCCCCACTCTTTTTGCTCAAGCCAGGTTCCCAGCTTCCCCTTGTCAAATGCAGAGTTGCCCATTCAAAAGGTAATTTCATATCTGCATACAATGGGGCGTGCTTACAAGTTATTTCATTAATGTCTTTGCTGACTCTCAAGAAAAGCTCAGGATAGTTATTTAGAGGTAAGAGGACTTTGTTACCAAATAAAGGGTGAGGTTGAAGGTTTTGGGGCCACCCATCAGGTACAAACCTTGGGGTAAACTACTGGACATGTTTCTTGGATTGTGGTTTGTGGGGAAGGTTGGTCTGGGAACGTATTCTCCAATGTTTGAGATCAAGATCTTGTCGATTAAGAATGTAAAACTCAGAGGAAAAGGCTGAGCCTCAAAAATATAACATGCTGCTGAACAAGGAGACCAATGTCAGCTCCAAAAGATCTGCTCAGAAGCAGCTCTGTTATCCCACAGAAAGATCTTTAGCTCAAAGGAACTGCTTTAAATCCTTAGAGGAGCATTTTCCCCACAGCTAGGGAAAACAGTAATAGGGAGAAGAAATCCTCCCACTAAAGAAATCAATGCTTTCTTTTCAACATCAAACTTGGATCTTATTTCTTCTAAAATGTCAAAAGGGCAAATGCTGAGAACAGTCAGAAGCAAAACTTTTGTGGTTTTGGGAGAAAAAGAATTCTTCGTAATGGCTGACGAAGAGTCACTGCGTGGGGCGAGAATGGCTTGGTGGAGTGAGAGAACCTGAGGGCTCACCACAATTGCCCCAAGATGAATAGAAAGTGAGGAAAGGAGACACCAATTCCAAATTTAGGGGCAAGTACCCAGAGAGAACCTTCTTTTGGAATCGAGAAATGCGCGCGCCCTCTAGTGGGCTGCGGGGAAACTGCCACCGCAATCTTAACCGTTGATGTGTGGCGTTTGAGAGGCGTGGGGCATGTGAAAAGCTCTGGATTCAAATACACTTTAACCTGCACTTATCTTTAGTTTTAGTAATCCTCTTGAAACCAAAGGTATTTAATTCACTCTAGTTTTAAAAAGGGGAAGAGTGCTACGTGGAGAAAGAAAGACAAACTTTATGAGAGCATGATGACTTCTCCATGGCTCTATTCCCAATGCTTACTCCTGGTATAGGCTGTCAACATTTTATTGATTGAATGAAACTCTGGAAAGTAAATTATGATAAATAGATAATACACTCTCTGAAAGTGAAATGACCAACGTCTTCATTTTATAAATAAGAAAAAGGAGGGGTAAGGGGTGGTGGATAGAAAAGTGACTTGTTTTAATGTAACGAATTTAGGTGCTTGCAAGTGGAGCTCAAATCCAGTCCCCCTGTCTGTTCTGCACTCTCTCTACATCAGTGTTCAAAATGTAGGCTTTAACACTGATGGTCAAAGACATCATGGTTAAAGAATCATGTAAGCGTGGAAAGTCTCAGTTTAGTACAAGTCTGTCTTCAGTGCCTCTTTAATACTTGCTAATCTCCCTTTCTGACCCCAAAAATCAACAACAACAAAACAAAAAACCAAACCAAAAATGAATCTTAAGCCCAAAGTCTTTATATGAAGTGGTTTTACCTGGAATTTAATAATACTGTTTTTGTGGTATTTATTTTTAAGAATACTTTCCATTTAGGACAAGTGAAGCTATTTTTGAAATAGATATTTTAAAGCTTAGTTTTTAAAATATATGTATCTAAGTCTTAAAAAAATCAATTTAAGAAAAGACATTTTAAAGTAAGTAAATTATGTTACATATGGCAGACAGTTATGACAAAAAACAGTATGTAATTGGTATCTGAATGTCTGATGTTTGGGCATCATTGCAGTATAACATGCTATGTGTTAGTAAAAAAAAAAAAAACCCAGCATAGCCACAATGAAAGAAGCAGGGAGCAACAACCCTGCATACAAAAAATTGCCACCATAAATGCATTAATTATGTTTCTTGATAACTTAGATACCCTCTAAGCTCGCCCTCTTTTTCATTCTAGTCTTTCATAGAGCTTGGAGATACTGAAAAAGGCTTGGTACATTGCACAGCATTTAAGTATTGAGGCATGAGTTCACATCCAAGCTGGAAAAAAAAAAAAAACAGTGAAGGCTATTTCCAGGCAGAGGGAACAGCATGGACAAAGTTACGTGGGAATGAGGAGGTGTTCCCAGTGCTGGGGTGAGTGCGAGCTAAGGCTTCAGCCATGCTCTCAGACTGCCGCACCGTGGGGGCCCCTTAGTCCTCCTTGCACCATCAGCAGCCTTCACAGAGCTGCAAGACTGAAAAACAGTCTCAATTCCCTCATGATTCTCTGGTAAACAAAGATTTGTCTGTAACTGAATCTGTGATTAATTCTGGGAATGGCACAGGGCCTCAAGGTAAATATGCAACAGCAGACCTGGGTTACATTATAACCTAGGTCAATCTGAGCAGTCCTGGATAAGAAGAACTGAGGTGGAGACTGATCACCCAATGGTCTTGCCAGAGATTACATTTTGAAAGATTTAGTTGTAGTGCTTATACCTTGGTAAGTAGATTTTAATGGAAAAGCGAAATGACTATACTTGATAAAGATTTTCCACAATAAGGGTTGAGGCAAAAAGATCTTGTTTCTGGTGAGCCCTAAACTTCCTGGAAAAACTGGTTTATCAGAGCATCCCACTCTTCATGTAGGTCAATTAAGGGGGGCTTTATTGTGTTCTTTGAGAGCAGAACATACAGCTTTCAGCCTTGATTCTTTACTTGAAGGTGGCTACTGAGAAACATTTCAGACTGCTTCCTGTGAGGGTTCCCTGCATTAAACAGATGTTTGAGGAATCAACTGAGGAGAAGACAAAGAATCTAGGTAAGACCTTGGTAATGATCCATCTGAGAAGCATATATCCTTGGAGACAGTACCTCATCCTCTGCCCAGCACAGCCCCTTGAGCGTGGAGTGCAGGTGTGCCCTTGGTACCTTGCAGACATTCAGGTACACCTAACACACACTTTGCTCCTTTTCACAACAACTTGGTCAAGACCTCAGCTTCTTCAGATCTCAGAATAGATCTTTAAACCCAGTTGTATCAGTCAGGGTTCTCCAGAGAAATGGAACAAACAGGATCTGTCTGTCTATCTATCTCCTCGCTCTCTCTTTCTTTCTCAATCAATATATTTTAAGGAATTGGCTCATATGATTGTGGAGGTTTAGCAAGTCCAAAATCTGCAAGGTAGGCCAGCAGGCTGGAGACTCAGGGAAGAACTGCAGTTTGGGTCCAAAGGCAGCCTGCTAGTAGAATTCTTTCTTCTTCCAGGAAGATCAGTCTTTTTCTATTAAGTCCCTCAACTAATTGGATGAGGCCCACCCTCTTTATGGAGGGTAATCTGCTTACTCAAAGTCTACAGATTTAAATGTTAATCTCATCTGAAAAATACTTTCACAGAAACATCTAGAATGTTTGACTGCATATGTGGGTACTGTGGCCTAGCCAACTTGACACATATAACTAACCATCACACCAGTGGTTCTTAAAAGGTGCACTTGCTGGTCCTCCCTCATGACAAGTGAACAATAATGATAGTCTTTTCCCAGTTGTAGAAAAGAAAACTCAAGTTAATGGATTACATTTCCCAATTCTAAGTTTTCCTTTCATACGTTCAGCTTTTGCTCCTGCACTTACTGTTCCTTGATTGCTGCCAAAAGGAAGTCACAGGACCCTTGCCTTGGTCATGTCACTAATACTTTATGAAGATTTTGCTCATTGATGACAAGAAAATGAACAGTGTTTTGTTTTTCCTACCACTGAGGGGAACAACTGTGCATATGACCCATGCACACATACACACGAACACATACACGCACACTCACACAAGCACATGATCACACATGTAAATATCTATGCTTAATTTCCCTACATAATAGCAAGTGTGTTCATTCCCTTACTTTAAAAAATTGCAGTTTTGATCAATGGAAAGAAGTTTCAGGCCTAAGGTGATGTTTGGGGAAGGGTGATGCTCTACCCTTTGGCAAAATGGAGAGTGAGGTTTTTCTACATGCTTCTGTCCCCAAAGATTGATTCTATGCCTGGCCTAATATGGTGCCATGACCTTTTGGGTGGCAGGATGACAAATGATTTTAACTTTTGTTTTTAATTGAAGTCTAGTTAGATTTACAATTTTAACTTTCTTCTTAATACTTCAATGCATTTTCTAGTTATTATCATTATTATTTACATTTAACAGGTATTACTTCCACAGTTAACAGTTGTTAAAAACATTGAATAATGCTATCTGTCCTTAGTATTGACTGAAAATATAGTATATACGTATATGTTTGTGTGGATGTGTATTTAGTGACTTAGTTTACTGCTTTATTCTTCAAAGCTTGAGCCTCTATGCTCATTGCCTTGGTCTTGGCTTGCATATGTGACATCTACATGCATGCACTCGTCAAATCTCACCCTCATTCTTCCTCCTTTCTTTATCTTGTCTTTGAAATTCAGCCTCTTCCTCTCAGTTTGCTCAGTGTTATTCTAGACTGGATTAATTAATTCCTGGATTATTGGATGGGCATCTAACCAGTCTTCCCTCATGGCAATCTGGCCAGTTCTGGTTGCTGGAACCATCTTCCTCAAATGCCATGTTCATGTGTTTTATACTTCCTCAGAGGCCCTTGGTCATACCTAAGTCCTCTCCTACCATTCAAAACACCCCCTTCCTCAGCAGTCTGCTCTCTTGCTAATGTCCATTATGGCTTCTTTATAGCCCATTATTGTTCACCTGCATATCCCTCACCCCAGCATAGTGCTTGGTTTTCAGTAGGTTCTTACTAAATATTTGTCAAGTAATAATGATAATAAACCATTAGCATTATTGAGTATACATTATATTTGATTCTTTATTTCATATTATTTTAATTATCTCACTTAATTCTCACATACCTCAAGGAAATAGATATTTTACTTTCATTTTTTGTTTCTAAGTGCCTGGTGCTGTTTTTGGAATATACAAGATTCTCAAAAATATTTATTGGATGAATGAAGAGAAAATTGAGTCAGGAGAAGTTAAGTGATCTGCCTAATGTCCTATGGCGAGTAAATTACAGAGCCAGGATTCAAATTCATATTGTTCTAATACACACCACTACATGGTTTACACATCTAGATGGGTGATCTCTTTCAATATTTTGTTGTATAACTCCTACATTCCCCACAGTACAATACTGTACTTTCACTGGTACTCAATAAAGGGATAATTAATTCTAAACATGAGTTTAGAATAATTGTAATAGCCATTTCCAAAACATCCAGTGAAAGTTCAGAGATGAGCACTTAGGATGCAGTCTGGTTACAGCCATGTTTAGAGCATTTTTAGGGGAAGCTAACAATGAGAGATTATGTTTATTAGTCCTCATTCCCACCACTTCTAGCCTTAGCTACTGCCTCAGAATAAGAGAGGAAATCAAATCACTACAGATTTTTCACTATAATATGTTTCTTCTAATAAAACAAAACAGGCAACAAAAGCTGCAGGAGTAATTACTCTCCAGAAATAAGAGGTACAAGAATCCAAACCAGAAGCTCAGGCAAAGCCTGCCTCATACTGGAAGACACTTACACTTCTACTCTTCCAATTACAGTAAGAACAGAGGATAGATTTTCTGGGTTATATTCTTACTGGAGTGTTTGATGTGCTCAACTGTAGTAAAGCAACTCACGCTGCCAAGCATCTATCAACTGAGTAATCCCACTCTGATTTAGATAAACTTTGTTCTGATGAGACATAAGGGCCATAGCATTTCCCATTTAATGACAATTTATGCTTTACTTCTTAGATTCCTAGACACCAAGGCAAACTAAGTCTTAGGTGTCTGTACTTCCCAAGGTTATGGAAGCATCTACAGGTTGCTGTGAAAGAGATAACATAGCAAATCCCTCTCAACCTGCCTTAGAATTGGTGTGGTGCAGCTTGGGCGTTCTCAGAAAGCTATTGTTTTCCTGTCTGGCAATTCCCAAGTGGAGTTTTTGACGGATTAGGGACAGTTCCTAAAGTCTTACTGACTTTCCTGCAGTTTAAGGTAGGATGGATGGTTTGACCAGATTGTATGCTCACTGCCTAATATTTTGGCCTTTGGCTCCCAGTTATTCTTTGCATTTTTTTTCCTGCCCCCACCTTCTTTCCCAGGCTAACACTAGCTGAACTTGTTCCTTTTAATCAACTGCTCTCTGGCTTTACATCCCTGTTTCTTCACAAGGAAAATGGTGACTTCAGATTTGGATCTTGCTGGGGTTAGAGCACTGCCAATCCAACTGGCAGGCTCCTTCCCAGCTTGGGTTCCCATCAAGGTAGCAATCCCACATCCTGGACTGGCTAGCTTCTCTGCAAGGTGCCAAGGTTGTTAAATTCACTCCACTGCTTTGGAGAGCAAGAGACATCCAGAGGCAATTGTAGCATTTGCAAAGTTTGGAGAGAGGCTGAGGCTGCTAAGTGAGGACATCTGTTTTTCCCAAGGGGCCATCTAGGTCAAGTCTTCCAATATCTGGACTTTTTCTGACCCACTAACTTTTGTGGATTTTGCAGATAAAGCAAATGTTTTCGAACCACAGACAATTTGCCAGGTGTTACCCCTATGAACAGACTCAGTGGGGCAAAGGACTCTTGTGATCCAAACCCAAGCAACTCTCAGGACCCAAACACAAAACAGACAAAACATAAACCTCAGAACTCCTCAGGGAATGAAAGGAATCCTTTCAGTGGGAGAGAAGAACCAAGAACAGACACTAAGCACAGTCAAGAATAACTAGACAATAGCAGTCATCAGCATTTAGCACCAGTGGTGATAAATCTGCATTTTTATAGTT
The DNA here is from genome assembly GCF_048773025.1 of Camelus bactrianus. Taxonomy (NCBI): domain Eukaryota; kingdom Metazoa; phylum Chordata; class Mammalia; order Artiodactyla; family Camelidae; genus Camelus; species Camelus bactrianus. The sequence continues at coordinate 33,872,851 of NC_133550.1, read as the reverse complement.
TATAAATAACAATTCTGCAGGATCTTCAACTGAGCCCCTTTGACAAATTTCAGTGGCAACTATGTCCTAAGCATGCCAACTCCAGGGCTGTGTTGTCCTACAAAAGAGGGATTTTCTTTGTGAAGGGAAACCATTTCTGTAACACATGACTGAAAGATGCAACTCATCCTTGGGGCAGTCCAACTACCCACACTAAAGTGGGGTCACCCCAAACTAGAGAAAACTTCATTCTCTTGGAGCTACTAAACTATGCTTCCTGGAGAATAAGTTACATAGCTCAGTGTCAAGCAATTTGGTTAAGTCCAGAAAATGGGCAGGAAATTCCAGGGCTGGGCTAACATGGGTGCCCTGAGCTGCAGCATCACTTTGAGTTGGGACTATTATTTACTTTCTTAAATAAATATCATGTGGAAAAATCATGCCTTATACAAACCAGCTGAAGTGTGTGATGTAACTGTGTTAACACTTTTTTATGGTCCTGGAAGAACACGACAGGATTGGGTCTATCAGTAATCATGTAAAGAAGCTGAGTATACATTCCAGATGTTCATTATGTCCCAATCATTTGCTGGGAGCACAGTGGAGGCTTTCTCCTTGCCCAGGAAGTCTGATTTTAGTAATTGAGACAGAGACACACTTGAAATCTGATACAATTGGAATTATAGTACTAAATCCCGTAGTCCCAGTTAAGTAAGTGTATGTGTGCAAAACAAAACAAACATGTAAAAAAGAGTAAGAAGAAAAAGAAAAGAAAGAGCAAGCCAAGGCATTCTATAGGCCCTTCCCATCTGAGATCTTTCTTTCCTCATTTAGCTTCATAGCGCCATGCTCCTTTCTACTGTCAAACTAAGCCTTCTCTGGAAAGGCCTAGGGATACAGAGAGTAAATGCAGATGTAGATCAGCTCGAATGTATCATCGAGTAACTGACCTTTGTAAAATCAGACCCTTCAATGTCCTGCACGATCAGAAAAAGATGTTTTTATTTCTTGAGTTGCTCAAATTTCAAAATCTCCTCCAAAAGGAATTATTTCTAAGCAACCTCTACTAAGTCCTCTTAAGAAGTGATTAGACTTTTAGACTGTAGATGTCTGCTTTCCAGGGTTCTTTATCCTGGAGAGTAATGTATTGAATCACACCAACTTTCTGGTTGAAGTTATCATGGAATCAGTATGATTCCCAAGCCCTTTGCAGTTCAGCTTGAACTGATCTTTGCAAACAAATATACCTCATCACATAACTTCATCTGTCCCTCTAGCCAAATTAGGACTACTTACTACGCTCTGGACCTGCTTTGCCCCGTTTGACCCTTTAGTTCCTGCTGAAGTATCTCCTCCCCCACCTCAATCCCGGGTCTTCTGGTTGAAAATTTCATCATGTTTTCCATCTGTCCTTCCTCAGTCCTCCCGCCGTCTCTTTACACCCTAGAAGTGATGATTCCTCCCTGTCAACTCCCATATCACTTTGTTCATGCCTTCTCCTCTTGTGTGCACGTAAGTACTGTACTTTTTATTCATACATTTATTTATTCCTTCATTCATAAAATAGTTGTTGAGCATCACAGGCAACGTGCTAAGAACTAGAAATACACCTATGTTTTTCTATCTGTGTTCTTCTACCCAGTACTTGGATTAATTGATTGTGGCCTCGACCCACTTTGAAAAGAGGCCTCCTAGAAACACAAAGAGCACTAACTGTGGGCTTTAACTAAACAATAAGAACCCAAAGTAGTTTTTTTTTTTAAAGGCAGGTTGACTTGAGAGATGGTAGATAATTTAAAGTTGAAATAAGACTAGAAATATAGGAATCTATAAAGGTTGTTCTTAAAAATCACCTGTTATAGTAATCATGGTTTAAAGAAGCAATAATAAAAACTAAAGTCTCAAATTGTTTCAAACCTCTTAGCTGGCAGAATAAGCTTTGTATTATAAGCTGAATCAAATGGTCTCCTTATTTGAAGTTGTAGTTTCTATAAATTGAAAGCACAGAGGTAGGAAACAAATATCCAAATGTTCTTGAAAAATGAACAAACAAATGGATTAAGAATGAATCTCAGTTAACTCATCTAAATGCTACAGATAAAGATTTTACTATATTTGCCTTAGGTCAGATGAGGTTTCATCATGCCTGCCTGGCAACACTATAATAAACACAAGTAAATTTTCCAAAGTGACCTCTTTGGTCTGAAGTCTGCACAGAGCAGATGACTCTTCAGTGTGGATATTGGTATCTCAGTTGGTGCCCTCCTAGCCATGACCCCCAAGCCAAAATCTCCAAGGTTAAAAGGTCAAGGAGTTCAAAATCAACCATCCTGAATCACGTTCTCTTTCTGTGCTGGCATCAAGCTTGTAAGCTCCACCACACAATGTCCATTTCTGATTCTAGACATGTAGCAGAGGTGGTTCTAATTGAATGCAGTGAGTTTTCATGGAACCTATGTTACGTGCCCAGCTCCTTTAGAAATCAGTGTAAGGACGCAAAGAAATACAAGACATGATCTATGACCTTGAGGAACTTGCTATCTTGCTTAAGAGACACTAAACACTAAAAAATCAAAGATGATATAACCATGAATCAAATTTAAAATGTGATCAGTTTCTAAACTATATGATCATTATTACATGTGTTTGCTATGGTGAGCAGAGAGTGGAGAATAGGCCCTTGACCTTGCCTGGCAATCATACTCCATTTCCCCTGTCTGTTCACTCATCTCCTTTTGTAGATGGCTGTTTCAGATCTTCTCTTCTCACCCGAATTCTCTACCACCTCCACCACCAACCTTGCTCTTAGTTGAAGACCTTACTTCTTGTTTCATCAAAGAGATAGAAGCAATCATAAGAGACTTTCTGCAAGCTCCTCCCACAGTACTCACCTACTCACCCTTTTTTTTTTTTTTTTTTGTCACCACACACATTGTTTTCTTTCCTACTAATACACATAAATTTCCATGTTCCTAGTTGAGGCCAAACACCACGTACATCCCCTTTTGCCTATTCAAGGACCTCACTCCAGAAATTCCTCCCCTCTCTCCTGTATTCTCAGCTTTCTCTCTCCTGCACTCTTCTCATCAGCACACAAATATTCTGGCCCTTCTCCCCTCTTGATTCTACCTCCGCATCTAGCTGCCATCTCATTTCTCTCCTTCCTTTTACCACAAGCATTATTTTGTTGAACTTTTTGCCACTTAATTTAAAAAAAAAAAAGTATTGTTATGGGGAGCAGGGGAAATCACAGTTTGCTAGAGCTAAGGATTCCTAAAGGTCTGTTTCCAACTGGACAGAAATAAAGTGTTTTATTTAGGAAAAAAAGAAATCTCTTAAAAGTAGGTGTAGTAAAAAGAAAATTGGGATAAAAGTAAAAACTTGTGTACTGTAGTGAGACTTCACAGCCAATGGTCTAGCAAGTGGATTAATGTTCTCAGGCCTCAGTTTCTTCATACAGCTCAGATTTCTTGGAGTCGATGAACACTGAGAACAAAAATCACTGGTGAGTTAGGTACTGCTGTTTATATAAATGAATTATAACTATGATAATTTTAGTCTATTGGCAGGGAATAATTTAATGTATCTTGTAAAACTGTGCAAAAATTATGTTAGATGTAGGTGGATTGCTATTTGAGAAAAATCACAGAAAATCAGAAACTGCAATAGGCAAAGCTCAACTGGTAAATTGACAAGATGGTTTCTAAAAGAGTTGATCTGTAGACATCTAGGTGAAGAACATGAATCACTTGATTAATACATACCTATCCTCAGCCTCAGAGACAAAGGCAATCAATGTCATCTTTTCTGCTTGCTATTGGGTACTTGGAACTTTGGATGGCAGCTCCAGAAAACCATGACCATATTCCCTCTTCACGATCAAACCTCATTACTTGACATCATAGAAGAAACTACAGAAATGCAAACCCAACATTTAAAATATTTATTATGCATATTTTTGCTGGTGCGTGGGAGGAGCAACAGAAGCACATGTCTGCTACCAGTGCTTAATATACCATGTTTCAAGATAAGAATCAGAAGTACAGCATTGACAGACTCATGAAATTTTAGAACTGGAAGGGATCTTAGAAGCCACCTCAGGTCCAACTGCTTATTCACTTGATATCTCACTGAAATGGAGAAAGGGAGCTCTGATGAGGGACAGTGTACAGAATAATGGGGTACAGTGACCCCAAATGGGTAAGAGAACAAGAAGGAAGAAATGTCTATTTTTGCTACATATATTCACTAATGTGGCACTTTGTAGAGAAGGCAAATGGTAAACAGAATGGCTCCTTGGACACACAGATGGGTACCTGCCTGGGCAAAGCATTTCTTCTAGATATGTGTGCCAGAGTTTTGGATGTATAGGTCAAGTTCAAGATGGTCTAGGTGGGGTGAATAGAAGCATCATGTGAGAAAGAGTAAATAACTATCCCCCAAAATAAGTGTCATAGAAGTTGAGACAAGACCTAGGTTTACATCCCAGGAGTATCACTAAATAGTTGTATGGCCTTGGGCAAGTGACTCATTTTCCCTGAGCTTTTCCATTGACCATCCCAGGTTGAGCAGCATCACTGACTGTGTGTGTGACCCTGGGCAAAATTACTCATTCTCTGGGAAATGACTTACCTATAAAATTGGGATATCAATACCTCACAGACTGAGCACACAAAAAGTGCTAATAGAGTAGATGTTATTTGTACGAGGATGTTTGTATATATTTAGCTTAAACTACTAACCTATAAAGTTCTCCAATTTGGAGACTATTTTGTGTTATCTTCATACAGAGTTGTCTGATGGCCTCTCCTTGGTAGAAAAGTTGGGTCAAGGTGAAGGTGACTTGTTTCAGCTGATTTGGGTAGGCCCAAATTTATTTAAGCCTTGAGAAATAAGCCAGCTAACATGAATGATCTTGAAGCCCTTAGGAAGTTTCACCTTCTATGAAATTTACCATCCCTGTCATCAATCTACAGCTAAAACCAAATCTAAAATTCAACTTTTATAGCTACCCAAAAGAATTTTGGAAAGTATATTCAAACTACAAATAGCCACATTGATCTTTCTGTCATATTTACCAGCTGTGATTTAGAGAGACATCACATCAAATATCAATATTTACCTGATTTTAATGATTTAATGATTGGAGAATTGCAGCTATAATCTTTGTTCTGCTATATTAACTCTCTAGACCACTAGCTGAGGTGAAGTGGGAAGCATACAGAAAGGTGGGCCAGAGGAGGCACAAGATGCAGAGGCTCAAATCCCTCTCCTCCATCTGCTTAAGGAAAATGGCTTCCCTTAAAAATACAAACAGTCCCTGGAAAAGTTACAGTTTACCCAGAGTTTAATAGGACTTGCTTTGAGGGTCCATATAAGGCTAATGGAGGTCTCATACTTTTTAGAAGACCATGTTGCTTTCCAACACTTCCCATATCATCACTGAAAACTGCTTTGGAGCCTAGTGTCAGAAATGAGATTACAGTCAGAGCTAGTTACTAACTTCCTTCTAAAAGACCACATGGACTAAATTCTTTATGCTTTTCATTCCTCTTCACATTCCAGGTCACATGTCATCATGGGGACTCTATATACTGCTCTGCATATCCCTCAATGTGACTTAGTTTTCTATTATCACTTCTCCAATCTCTTCTACTGTATCCTCTGGAACTCATGACACGTCTTCAGCAAAATCCCCCCATTTCTTCATCTTCTTTTGCTTCCCCTTTTTGCTCTAACAGAAACCCATCTGTTTCTCCAGGACAGTGATTTTTTTCCCCAGCCTTCTCTTGGTACTGTTTTCTTTTTTCTTCTTGTATTTCATGCACAACAGGTCCTGGAGATGACGGATAGGTGTCCCTATGACTATTTTTGCTTTCTCATCCCTAAGCTACTTCACTTCTAGCTCCTTTGAAGTACAAGCTATCGAAATATGCCACCTTCTCTCCCACCTTATTGCTGTTACCCATTGTCTTCTTGATCATTCTCTTTCATGTGTTGAAGGTTTATTATCTGTATTATTGACTTTCTTTCCACCATTATTCTTGCACCATTCTTGAGGAATTTAGCATCTATATGGATAGTCTATTTTTGGCCTCTGAACTCCTTGACTTTCTTGCATCCAATCATCTGTTCCTCAACTCTATTTCAGCTATCACTCCCCACATTCATACTTTAGTCATTGTTAAGTGAACTTCTAGCCTGAATAGCCTCAGTCCATAGAACATTAGACTTTCAGTCTGAGAGGCCAGGGTTCAAGTCCTGGTTTAGCAGTGATTTGTGGGGTTTGCCCCTTATTTAGGTTACCAAATAGCACATGAAAATCCCCAGTGCTGAAGTATGCTTCCAATTTAAACCAAATTCATTTTCCATTGATTTCAGAATATGTTAAATAAATACGTTCTCAGAGAAGAAAAAATAAGAATTATTTCCCAAATCTTCATTTCAAGTACCCACTCCCTGCATACCATCTTTTATCTTTCCAGCTCACTTATTTTAGTACTCTAACCATTCTTTACCCCAGTGGGATCTCAGTCCTTTGATTCTACCATACTTTCCTGTCTATTATTTCCTCATGCCCTTGCTTTCCTCTTTACTCAACCTAGATTCTATGACACATCACTTTAATCCATTCTCTTGTGTTATATACCTTGCTCATCCTTCTCCCATCATACTTGTCAGGCAAAATCCCAACTCTGAATCTCTTGTCAACTCCATGCCTGCACCTGGGCAACTGAATGTGGCTGAAGAAAACACATAATCACATTCAAACCACAAACATCAAGTCAACTTTCAAAACTGCTTGGAAATCCATGACATTTCCAGAAATAATGTGAAGAATGTTGGGGGCAGGGACAAGACTATAAGCAAGAGCACTGGGCAGAATTTGGACGAGAAATTCAGATGAGAGATGATGGGCTATGGATTAAGGAAGTGGTCACAGGCATGTACGTCAGAGAATACTTTCCAGAATCATTCAAGACACAGAATTGGTATGATTTGTTGAGTACAACTGAGTTTGGGCAACTGAATAATAAGCTTTGCTCATATCATGAACCACCTGGTAGAAGCTAGAGACAATGGGTAAATGAAGTCATTTTAAATTTAAAAATTCTGCTCAGGGTGCTTCACTGGGGGATTAGAGGGGACTTCTTAAGAAGGTCATTTCTTTCTACCCTGGTCATCTTTCTTCAAGCTTACTACCTCAGACTTTTCAAAAATGGTCTTCGGAGTTTCTCTCCACTCCTGTTTTTGTGGCTTCCATCCTACAACCCTTTGCTACTCATACCAATGTGAGGGGGTGGAGAGAAGATATAGACCCCTATTAGTTGAAAAAATTTTATTTAAAAAGAAAAATCAATTCAAATAAAACTGAGCATAAAGTTAAAAATAGGGAATATGCTAATTTCAGATTGGGACATTTCAATTTCCCTATTAAGTGACAGGATCAACAGGCAATTGGATATATTGGCTAAAGATGTAGACCTGGGTGTTGTATCCATTGTTTTTGTCCACTTAGAATCCATTAATCCTTCTGTTAACATCCTGATATGCTGTTTCCCCGCCTCAGCAGCATCATCACTCTGTCTTTAACTTCCTATGCTTTGTTTGTTTATGTTTGTTTTATTTGTTTATTTCCTATGTCTCCTCTGGAATATAAACGCCATGAGCCTAGGGACTTTGACTGTTGTTCATGGCTGCATTCCCACAACCAAGAACAGCACTTGGCACATAGTAGGTACTAAGTGTATCTTAAATAAATTGGTGTCAATTTGGTTAAGGTTGACTTGACTTCTACTTTGGGGATGGTGATGTGACTAAAGTTTAAGAAAATCATATTCTACTTTATTGGCAACAATGACTGGTTTAGAATGGGTACATAAACCACCATGGCCCTGGAACTGTGAGCATATACTTCTAGAGCTTCAAGGGGCCTCATAGAGGAAATTGGACTGGAAACAAAACCAGCTCTGATGGAAGCATTGCTGAGAGACAAGAAGAATGAGGCCAAATCATGATGACATTATTTAAGATCCTGGATCAAGACAAGCATGTTACATTGATCAAATAAATTCTATCTTTTGTTTAATTTTGTTCAACTTTACTTAAGTCGAATTGCATTTTCTGCCATTTATAACCAAGAGTCCGGACTAATACAGGTTGTAACTGAAGTGTTGTAAATAGATGATGTCACATGGACAGAAGAGATAGTGTGAAAATAGAGCACCAGAAATAACCATATTTATGGATGAATGGAGGAAGGAGACTAAAAAGAAACAGCTTAAAATGTAAAAGCAGAACCACTAATATCAAGTTCACAGAAACCAAATAAAGAATTTTGAAAAGGAAGAGGGGAGGTTAGCAGTATTGAACTCAAACTCAAGAGTGTACATCAGAGTCACCTAGAGGGCTTGCTAAAACACAGATTACTGAACCCCATCCAAGAGTTTCTAATTCAGTAAGTCTTGGGTCAAGCCCAAGAATTTAAATCTTTAACAAGTTCCCAGGTGATTTTTTTTTTTTTTTTTTTTTGGTCTGGTTTGGGACCAGTGCTATAGAGATTTTGAATCTTTATTCAGAGCATCAAGGGCCCAGCTGTGACTGGAATCTATGATTATAGAATGTAGGAACTTCCCAGCAAAGCTTGGCAGCCCTGGTTTAGGAGCAGAGAAGGCAGACTGTGGCACTGGTCCAGGATAGGGGTGACTTTCCTTCTTGTTCTGTTAAAAACAATAATACCTCCATTAATTTGTGCTCCGGGAATAAAGCTCTTTACTATGAAAACAGGCAGTCTGAAAAACAAAAACAGATCCATAAATCACGAAAGCAGAACATTTGTAGCCTTATGACAAAATTGCTCAGTACACAGCTTCTTTTTGTCCTGGATCAGACCCCTTTGTCTAGATCAACATGTGAAATCTTTGAAAAATATCTTCTGTCCTAGGTCCCCTTGACCTACTTCAAGGGTCTGACATCTCCTGTTCTCTTCAGCCCCATTCCTTAGCAAACCTGGGAAAAATTTGACCATCAGTCTTCTTGTTGCCCGTTAATAGACTTTTGGAAGCCTTCACTTCATGTGTTGCTTTAGTTGAGGTCATGCATTTCAAATGCTTTTGCTCCATTTGTGGAAGAATATTGGACTTACCTTTCTTGAAAGAAGTTTAGGAGTGCAGGTAATGGTGACAGTATGTCTGATCTCCAGTACTCTGTCTTGTATCTAGGGGCAGGCCAGGTGCCTGATACAGAAAATGCTCAACAAGTATCCATCAAATGAATGAAGAAATGAATAAACAAATGAATACACAATAAAACTGTTAAGTGCGTTGGGGTGGGGATAGAACTGAGGAGGGGTCAGGGAACAGCCATTGTTGGTGAAGGTGCAAATCATCACAATCTTTGTGGAGGGTACCTTTTAACTGAGTCTCCTCAGAAGTCAACCCTGAGACAAAAGATTTTAGGGCAAGTAGTTTGAGATGTGATTCCATGTAGTATACATACTTATGTAGGCATAGAGTGTCTCTAGAAGGATACAGAAGAAACTGGAAACACTGATTCATCTGGCATTGAAATTGGGAATTAGAGAAAAGGCAGAGTATAAGGGAAACTTTTTTTTTTTACCTCTAATCTGTTGTACTGTCTAATTTTTAAATATGTTCATGTAGAATGTATTTTAAGAAATTAAAATTTTAGTGAACTGTAGATTGTAGTTAATAAAACAAAATAGAAATGTCTTCCCCTACCTCCAGTCCCACCCTCTAATCCCAAGGGAATTGAATCTCAAAGGATTCCAGCAATTTCCTTGAGTTCTTAGCCCTTAGCCCTAATGTTGGGATTATCCCATCCCGAGACAATCATGAAAGTAACCTCCTCCAGGTTTCTTTTTCTGTTGCATTTTTCACAGGTCTCTGCTTTTCTATGAACTAAAGAAATGGTGGCTAATAAATGTTTTTAAGACAAACACAAACAAGAAGTAAATTCTGGCACAAGACAGATTAGATGTTCTTGATAATACATTGCCAGCAGAAATGTTCTCATCCTTGGGGAAAGTCTTTCAAGTGGTCATGACACTCTTGGGCAGGGAAGCCACTCCTTAGGGGCACCCAGAATGTCTCTACATTTGGCTGGGCAGTGGTGTGTCACAGAAGTGTCTAATTAACCAAGATCTTCATTTTTGAGGAACTGGTGCTTTTTCTGGAGTACTGGGGGATAGAGGAACTAATTTGCCCTTATGAAACTGATGAACTGCTGATGTTTCTTCTGCTTTCTCAGCCTCTCCATAGAGGGGAGGATTAATCAGCTAATTGCTCAATTTAATCAGCACAGGCAGCCACATTTTGTGTAGATTGCTCAGATTAAATGGTTTAATTTTTGGAAGGGAGCTGGGGGAGAGGTACAGAATTCCCATTTCTCTTAGTTGGTGCCATTGAATAATAATAGAAAAGACCATAATTTCTCATCTCAGTCATTATAACAGCAAATTCTAAATGCCCTCCCTGTCTCTAGTCTTGCTACTTTTTAAATCATCTACAAAGATGTGACCATAGTGACCTTTCTAGACTGTGGATATAACTCTGATGATTCATTTCTTGAAACCCTTCCATGTTTCCTATGAAGTAAAGTACATTCCACTAACCAGGGTACTCAAAGTCTTCATGGTCCAGCCCTTGCCAACTTTTTTAGCTACATCACTTACCATTCCCCATCATTTGTATTTTCAGCAGTGCCTAAGGATCCTTATGTGCTGCTCTTGTTCTCCTATAATTCCAAGCTCAGAGACACCTTTCTCAGACCCTTGGGTTCCTATGGCCCTGTTAGAATCCTTCTCTATTATAGTGCTTCTTACACTGTATTGTAACTTCGTGTTTCCTTATCTATATCTTTTATTAGATGGTAAATTTTCTAAAGACGGTCCCTTAACTTTGTATTTCCATGCAGTAGGCATTCAACAAGAGTTGTTTACATGGGCTAACTTCCTTCTACCCTATTCCCATCAAGTGCCTCTACATGAATGCCTCCAGGTTAGCACCTCTGTGGACATCTCATTCTACTCTTACTGTTTTAATGACAGTTAAGAATAGTGTTGCAGGTTGGATTCCCCAGAAAGATTCTGAAATGGAGATTTGCGTGCAGGAAGTTTCGGGGGAGGTCTCTCAGAATCAGCACCTGTGGAGGAAGTGAAAGAAGCGGATGGGAAGAAGAGAGAAGTTGGGCTGTGGTGCAGCAGCAACAAAGCCTCAGATGACCTCACAGAGAGTTCTGAGCTGGGACTGCCCTTCAGAGTTGGCCCAAGTTGGGGTAAGAAGGCTGAGATTTTATATCCCTGCATCAACTAGACGTTGGATGCAGGCTGTCCTTGGAAGGAGTCATGACTTTGGGGAAGGTGGCTCTTTTTAGCCAAGGGCAATTATTGTAGAAGCCTGAAAGCCTAGAGCTGTCGGTGAACAACACTCATAGCATTTGAGTGAATATGCCTTTCAGTCCTGAAGGGGTATTGGGCAGTGCAGCACTCTGTACCAACTGCAAATATAGACTATGAAATTAGAATATCTCTGTTCAGATGTGACTTCCACCATCTGCTAAGTGTTCCACTTATCTATTGCTATGTGACAAACCACTCCAAAACTTAATGGCTTCAAAAGCAACAATCATTTATTTATAGCACAAATCTGCAATGTGGGTAGGGTTCAGTGGGACAACTTTTCTTTGTTCTATATGGTTTTAGCTGGGATGGCTCATCTAAGGTTGGAAGATCCACTTCCAAGATGGCTCACTTACATGGCTGGCAATTTCAGCATGGACCTCTCCACCAGAGAGCTTGGGCTTCCTCACAGCATGGTGTTTGGATTGCAAGGATGAGCATTTCAAGATACCTACTCAGAAGCTGTATCATTTTTTATGACCTAGCCTGAGAAGTCACAGATCATCACATTTTAATAGAGGATGTCAATGCTACATTGTAAGAAAAGCATGTGAGATTGGAGCTGTTCTTATGGCTATTTTTGGAAAATGCAATCTGCCATAGTCTACTCTTTGGCCACAATAATTCACACTCATCCTTTATGCAAAATATACTCATACCCCTTTCCCAGAATCCAAGTCTTATCCCATTATGGCATTGGGTGCAGCCATTTGAGTACTATTCTGAAGACCTGTGACTAAAGCAAGTTATTTGCTCTCCACACCCAACATATAATTTGGGACAGGCACTGAATAACCTTGTAGACATTTCCATTCAAAGAGAGAGAAAAATAAGAAACACAAAACTATTTGGGGGCCATAATAATTCTGAAATCCAGCCAGACACATATTCCTAGTTCCTTGATTAAGGCTCACCCTACTCCTTGGAATGGTTCTCCACAGCTCTTAGTTCTACCCTCTGACTCTTGGTTCCATCTTCTGAATTATCCTTTATCTTCCATAACTGTAGCCTGTGTTTGTAGCTGAGTAATTTTCTTAGTCCATATCCAAGTCCAGAGGTCTCTTAATTTTGTATAGCTGCTGTCCCTTTTAGCCCAGATTGGCAGTGTTTCCACCATAAATATTATCATAAATACCTTGTGGGTTTTCTATGAATCATATTGATGTTTACCCATTAGACAAAGGGTACACCTACAAACCTATTTGAGACAGGCTCTTAATCTTTGGTCCCCTACTAAGTCTTCTAAAGGATACTGCACTTAAGATTCTTGGAAGCCCTATTATTTAATGGAGAGGATCTGGGATATATGCCCATCATATCCTTAGTAGTTCTTTTATCTGAAAGGGTCTCTGAGGCACAACCTTCAGTATTTCTGAAGTCTTAATAATAGAATTTATAGTCACACCCTGTATTTAACTATCTTTGCCTTGAAACCAGTTATAGATGTGAAAATCTTGGAAAAGCTGGGAATGAGAAATGGTTTCATTTTTTCAAACCCTGCAAATCTTGGCTCCTTTGTATGTAACAGATATTCTTTAGCTCATGTCTCTCCTCTCACATTTCACCATAGGTAGTGAGGAGAAGAAAGGTGACTCTTCCAATATTCTTTCTGGAAATCCCCTGAGCCGAATCATCAGATTCACTAGGTACATTTCCTGTTGGCCATGCTAATCCAGGTGTTTTTCTGTCACAACATAATATGGGAACTCTTTCCTCTAGCTTCGAAACAAATTTTACTCATGTTTCTTTTCGATACCACCTGAGACCGTTCAGGCTTTCACTAACACTCTTTTCAGGACCCACGAGGTTTCTGCCCTCTGTCTAATCCCCAAATTAATGCCATATATATACATACATATATATATATTTCCATTTTCAGTACAAACTTTGTCCATTGCTCTGTAACACACCATCTCAAACTTATGGCTTAAAGTAAAACCAATTATTTATTTGGTTCACGAATCTTCATCCTAGTCAACTGGTCACCAGGAGCGTTTCATCTCTACTCCTTCCAGCTGAGGTGGCTCATCTAGAGTTGCACAACCCACTTCCAAGATGTCTTATTCACACGACTTAGAATTTGGTGCTGACTGCCAGTTTTTCTCCACGTGGGCCTCTCCACAGGGAGACTTAGGCTTCCTCACAGCATAGTGTGCAGGTTACAAAGATAGGTGTCTCAGGAGAACCAGGTGGAAGCTGTATCATGTTTAATGTCTCTTTTTTTCCCTCGAAAGTCACATAGTATCATTGTGCTACAGTCATAATTTTGCCCAGAGCTAAAGATAGGAAACGTAGGCCCCATCTCTTGATGAGAAAAGTGTCAAAGTCTCATTGTACAAAAAGTGTGAGTAATGGGATATATTTTATGGCCAATTTGAAAGATATAACCTACCTAAGGCATATCATGTAACTGTTCTGTGCCTTCATATTTTCCGAAAGTGTGGTGCCTGGGAGAAGGCACACTCCTGCGGCCCTGACTAGCACAGAGCGGAAGGAACTTTTTTTTCTCCTTTTATCTTTTACACCAGGGTGCTGCAAACAACAGCCCAGGGTCAAATCCGGCCCACCACCTGTTTTTGTTGATAAAATGTTATTGGAACACAGCCACACTCATTCGTTAGATATTAACTATGGCTGCTTTCACATTATGATGGCTAAGTCTAGAGGCTGCAACAGAGACCATATGGCCTGCAAAGGCTAAAACACTCACTATTTGTTCCATTAGAGAAAAAGTTTGCCAATGCCTGCTTTACATCCTCCTCAGTCATGGAAAGTTGGAACTGAGAGGCACCTTAGAGATGATTTTGAGTGAACTCTATTCTGTGGATGAGGAGGGTGAGGCTCACAGAGGACTAAGTGACTAATTAGAAGTAGACAATTTTTTTTATCAGTCTTAGATCTCCTGATAGATTTCAAAACCAAATTGCTCAATTTATATGAAATGGTGAGATAAATTATCTACCAACTAATTGATAACATCTTAGGACCTTGGAACAAAAAACATGGCCCACTAGTAAATGTCTGGTTAATTCCAACAATATATGGCTTATAAAGCCATCTAAAATAATTGAAAATGCTCCATAGAACATGTGATACCGAAGCTATTTCCAAAAAGATGGAATATATTTAAAATGCCACCGGCATGGTATATATATGTCTATTTCAATGTAACTTCCCTTGCTTTGGTATAATTTGAAAAATTTAGCCATTCAGTTTTTGTTGTTGTTCCAATCCAAAAGACAAATAAAAATTCAGGTATCGACTAAAAAAAAAAAAGTAGACAATTTTTTTACTATCCACTTTGTTCCATATTCTGCATTTCTAAACATTTTACAAACATTCTCTCATCTAACAGGAAGGTCCTGTTTTTGTTCCCAAAAGTCACAACTAATGCCTAAGGAAAGCGGAACTCAGATTAAGTAATTTGTCTGATGACACAGGGGCAGAACTGGAATTCCAGCCCAGGTAATCCTGACTTCAGAACCTGTGCTCTTAACCACGACAGCAACCTTTCACAAAGTGCAGTCTGCGTTCCACTTGCCTCAGAGCCACCTGGGCTGAGATCCATTGCACCACATTCTGTACTCAAGGTTCTTGACCCTGGCTATCCATTCGAATTACCTGAGGAGGTAGTTAAATATACTGGTGCCTGCTGAAAATAAAAAGCTTGTCCTAGTCTGTTCAGGCTATAACAAAACACCACAGACTGGGTATCTTATAAACAACAGAAATTTATTCCTCACATTTTTGGAGGCTAGAAGTTCAAGATTAGGGTGCTAGCATGGTTGGGTGAGGGACCTCTTCCAGGCTGCAGACTTCTCACTATATCCTCACATGGTAGAAGGGACAAGAGATCTCTCTGGGGCACCTTTTATAAGGGCGCTAAATCCTATCCATTAGGGTGCTGCCCTCGTGACCTAATCACTTATAAAGGCCCCACTTCCTCACACCATCACCTGAGGGGTCAAAATTTCAGTAGATGAATTTTGGAATAACACAAACATTCAGACCATAGCTGACCTTACAGATTGTGGATGTCTGTAATGGATCCCCAGGCATCTCTGTTTTTAGCAAATTTCCTTGGTGATTCTCATGCTCATTCAGGGTTGAAGAACTACTATTATCTACTCACTAGAACCAGGTCCTCCTAACTCTTGGAGGAGCTCAATGGACAGTATTATTTTTTGTCTCACATCTTTACATCACCTCCATCTTACCACTGCAGCCACAAAGATGCCAGGAGAAAGGCTATTTTGAGAGCTGTGCCAAACCCAGAAGAGCCTTAATGGAATGACAGGGAGGAAGGCACATTCGTTCCCATCTGGCCTGACTCCTCCAAGTGCAGGTTCTCCTCTGAAGCAGGAGGAGCATGGTGCTCCACTCCTCATCCTGGAGCTGCAGAGAATTAGAGAAACTAGGGAAGAAAAAGAGAAGAGAGAGAAAGGAAAATCTGGCAGCTTCCATGGGGCTAGGGATAGCTTCTAGCCCAAAATGATGATGTTGAGCTTTTACATTCACCTTTCTTCTGCCTTCAGTATTAGTGTATTTGCATAGGATCTAAATATGGGAAAGAACTGCTCATTTAAACCTCAGGACTTTGAAGTAGTACAACAAGTATATCTTCATTTTACATCTGGAAGTTGAGTTTTATTTACAGGAGATGTGATTTAGTGAGTTGGACAATTGGCAGGGCAGAAATTTAATCCCTGGTCTTTGGGCAAGAGAGAAGCTTCCTAATTAAGGGTCTCACATTTATAAATAATTTAAAGCATTGTTACAGCCTAGGAAGTGGCTTTTGAAAAATTATAGACTCTTTGGATGTGGGAAGAGACGTTTTCTTTCCCACTTTGCTCATTTAACCTATTACAAAACTTGACAATGTTTTGCAAAATTCAACAGTCTCTTGGATTTGAAAAACTTATTTTGTAATCTAGAAATGAGATGAGGTCTTCAATTCCCATAATTGCACATGTTACTCTATGGTGATTAACTACCCTGACTAAGGAGTTCCTGGGACATGGACTGTCACTGCTCAAACCGGGAAAGTCTCAAGCAAACTAGGATGAGTCGGAACAAGTCAGCCTACTGGTTGCCCCAACTTGGATACAGAACTCAGCTATTTCATGGACCTCACAGAAAATCATCTGCTCACCAACATTTCATAACCAACACTTTTCATCTCTTTCCTCTTTCCCAATTCTTCCCTTTTTAAGAAACACAGGCAATTCTCTCTTCTTGTGCAGAAGGGTTCTGCCCCTCTTCCTGAAGCCTTGGCACCAACAATTTCATGGCCCCAAGGCTGCAATTTCTAGTCTAAGTAAGCTTATCACCACATTCCTTAAAACAAACACTGTGCTCTCCTCAAGTGGAATTCTGGCAAACACAGTTTTAGTCTTGTCTTGTTACCATTTTTTATACTCTACCTTATTCTAAATGGATACTTTTGTGAAGGGTCTTTCTAATCTGAAATAATCTTTGCCTCTTCATCATGTGAACCCCAGTGTACTTGTTACCTAGTGCCATGTGTAAGGATACAACCAGCTCCACAGCCTAACACAAGTCACTTGGCTCCTCTGAGCTTTTATGCCTCACCTAAGAAATGTAGCAAAACAAATTGATTTTTAAGATTCCTTCCTGCCCTGACATTCCATTGTATTATTCACTGAGCTGAACGCAACTGGTCAAGGCAATTCCATGTACAAACATGTGGCTTGGAAAACTCACAACATGGAAATAGCAATTCTTAAATCTTTCATAACCATGATGTAACAATGGCCATTTGTGTCACCATCATTCTCAGAAGTCCCTGCTCTCTGCTCTGTTCGCCTCATTAAAGCTGTTTTTTGAATTAACTACTTAGAAAAAAACAGGAAGATGGATCCTTCCCTCTACCCTCTAATTTTGAAAATATTCTAAGTACTTTACATAGATTGCAGAAAAATTGGAAAATATAGAAAAGTATGGAGGATAACAAAAATCACCAATAATCCTTCCATGTAGATATAACCACTGTTAGACTTTTGGTATATTTGGTTAAAAAAAAAGATAAACACTGTACTGTGCTGTTTTATAATCAGCTTTATTCACTTAGCAATGGATTACACTTTCTCATTTTATTATGAGATTTCTCATGGCCCAATTGTATTCCATTTTATGGGTGGTCATACTTGATTTAATTAAGCCTCTGCTTGGATATTGAGGACTTCCCCCAAGTTTTTGTAAACAAACATCTAATGAACTACTTTCTCACCAGATATTCTTACTGTTGAATTTCTAATATACAAATTACATACATTTCTGGGTTTTTAATGGGACTGTCAAATTGTCCTCCAAAAGGTGTTCTCAATTTACACTTCCCCTAGCAGGATATGAGAGCGACTCCCCCTTGCAGCTCTGCCAACAATTAGTCGTGATCAGTGATAACACTGGCCAAGGGCTTTGGGTAGTAGCAAAGTCCAGGGTCCCGTAGACTGGTATTGGCATGTTTATAAAACATCCAAAAATAGAACAAGAAAGCAGACGGAGACGTTGATCATTTGGGGTCAGAGTCATCCACTGAGTATTGAAACACCTAAACATACATCAGGAATTCTTAACCTGGTGTCTATGAACCTTACCCCAGATTTTTATCCCACTTAATGTAAGTGTCTGCTCCAACCTGAACAAACCTATTTAAACCAGAGGCCATAGCTGCTCCAAGGAAACTTGAGAATGAATAAAGGGTTTTATGAAAAAAGGAAAACTGAAAGGAATTTACCCATGGTGAGTACACTTGCCATGGAGACCAACTTATTTCATCCTGAAAGTATAGTGTGGCTATTTTTTATACCTATTTTATCAATGAGGAAACTGAGAACTCAGAGAGTCTGAAATTTTGCTTATGGTCATCCAGCTCGTTAATAACATACCTGGGAGCTGAACCATGGCTTTTCTGACTCTAAATGAGTGCTGTTTCTGTTATAACACAAAGGCCTTCCTCGAAAGGAAGAACGAAGCTGGGCTCAAACATCAAGTGTGAAGAGAATGTTAGGTTAAAGGCATAATGCCTAGCACATAGTAGGACTTGAATGCATTTTTGCTGAGGGAGTGTGAATGAATATCGACACTTCCTTCTTATTTTTTGTTTCAAGTGTCCTAAGCCATAGCAAAGGGGTTGGGAAGGCTTTCTCTTTCAGAGTTTGGTCCCAGACTTCACCCTTTAATTATGGTCCATGTTTTCTTCACTCCAGATCCATCCAAGACAACAGACAATAGCTCTGTGTGCCATGTCTGGGAGAAGAAGCAGGCCGGGAGATGTGTGGCTGAGTGATATAAACCTTCTATTTTTGGTAGGTAGCAAACCAGCGATTTCATGTGGTTCAACTTAATAGTTCAAATCTAAAATGCTGACCGTTCTTTTCATTTGAAGTGTTTATGAGAGCACCAGACCCACTTCCTCTTCCTTTGTAAGATCCTGGGGACACCCTTCCCTGCTTCCATGGAGGGGCAGGCCGAGTTTGCTTGCTTTTGGTGTAACAGCCTTTAACTTGGCCCATCATCTGGGTGTTGGCTGTTTTGGACAAAGTTGGGGGTGGGGGGATGGGAAAGGCTTTGAGGGAGACATGGGATAAATCCAGAAGAGGCCCACCAGGGCAGCAGCAGCAGCCCTGCTCCAGCACGGAGACTGGGATAAGAACCAGGACTCTAACTCCTAGGGTGGGAGGACAGTGGTGAGAATAAGGCAGAAGCAGGGGGATAAGGCAGAGTCTATATATGACCTGAGAAATAATATGAATATTTAGGTCCAGGAATAAGCCACAACCTTACGAGTCAGACCTTGGGCCCAAGGTGGGAGCAGGCCTGACATTAAGGGAATTTTATGTGACAGCTAAACAAATCAGGGCTCTTTCAACTCTTTCCTAGAGTCTAGGGCCAAGTTGAGCTATAGTGTGTCAAAAGGCTTAGCTGTGTACTGGGGTGAAGACCAGGGTAGAAAAGCAGGCAGGCTAATCAAGGATTCAGGCATTCTGCATTCACAAACTTTTAAAGGTTTGCCTTAATTCATTCACCCAATAAATAGTTACCAAGCTCATTTTCTGTTTCTAAGCACTGTCCTAGTTGTTAAGAACAGTAGTGAGTAAGATAAATTATTTATCTTCATGGAGTTTCTATTCTAATGGAGGAGAGGGATTAAAAAAATGAGGGAACAAATAAACAAATAAGGTAATTGCATGTGGTGACAGTGTTATGAAGCAAATACCCAGGACAATGGGATACAGAGTGACTAGAGGAGGCCCGTTTTAAACAGGGTTGTCCCAGGGCAGTTGATCAGACACCTGAAGGGAGAGCTGTGAAGGAGCAGGCCAGGCAGAGGGAAAGGCAGGTCCAAGGGCCTTGGGTAGGAGTGGGCTGCAGGTTCTGTGGTCAGGGGAGTGAAAGGAGGCCAGTGTGGGAGAAGGGATTCTAAGAAATGAGGCTGGAGAGATGCATGAGTTAGGACACGCAGGAACTTGAGGGTCCCAGCGAGAAGTCTGGGCTGTATTCTAAGCACAGTGGAAGAACACTGGAGGGTTTTCAGTGTAGAATGGTATGATCAGAATTGTACTTGAAAAATTTCGCCCTGGCTGCTCTCTGGAAATTGTAGAAGGGCAACAGACCATCCAGGTAAGAGACTTCAAAGCTTTTTGGGGAAATCAAAGCCAGTCCTTGACTGTGTGTGTGATCTCCCAGAAAAGGCACTTGGCAAAAGACCACACTGCTCTTTACAAATATCTAAGATTCATATTGAGATAGATTCATGGACAGAAAGTAATAAGAACTATCTGGGCATTCTTTTATAAAGATGTATATAGGTAAAGGAGATAGAGAAACATATGTTTGAAAAAGTGCCCCAAAAGTTCATGCATCTTTTGATTAGATTAATTAAGTATTCATTTCATTCACTTGTTCCTCCTTCCATATAACAAATATTTATCAGATGCCTGTTCTATGCCAGAACTGTGCTCTGTCCAGGGAGTTCAGTGGAGAATAAATAGATAAGACTCCTGCCCTCCTGAGGCTGTGGTTTACTCTGGGCAGCTTTCATTGCTACCAAGTTCTTGAAGAATTGAGCCATGTGGTCGCATGGGGAGGAGTGATGAAACTTCACATGGGAAGAGACCTGCGTTCTTCCAGGAGTGGGAGCTTTATAAACATTTGTTGACAAACAAATGATTTTGAACAAATCATTAAACTTCCTTGGTTCTGTTTCTTCCTTCAAACAGCTGAGAAGAGCTGGGCAGAGGTCATAAACTCAGGGTGGCTTCTTTCAGTATTGAAATCCTATCACGCAGAAGTTGGATGGAAGGATCAGGGTGACAGTAGCTGAGCGATCTTAACATCACTAAAAGCAGAACAGTCAGACAATACTGGCCTCTTGAATGGCACAATATGATGTATGTTACATTCCCCAGGAAGCCATCTTGCCAAAAAAATGGACAACAGTCTGGTTAAGCTTCTTGTGCTACCCATCAGTTTCCAGGAAATAATGGAAGGGAGGAGCATGTTAGATGCTTCCCAGAGAAGAAGAATATAACCAGCCAAACCTAACGATGGCAATCCTACAGAACAAATGACCTGGTTTCTTTCTCTAAGTTAATGAATGGCACAAAAAAGTGCTAGGCTTGGGTGAGAGGGCACTGTTAGCTTAAAGGAAACTTAACCATATTAATATCATATTAATTTTGTTAAGGATGAAGATATTAGATTTTCTGCAGAAAAAGTCCTAGGTGTTTCATGCTATAATGTGAATGAACTTTGAAGACATTTTGCTAAGTGAAAGAAGCCAGACACACAAAAGGACAAATATTGTACAATTCTGCTTATATTAGGTACCTAGAGTGGTCAAATTCATAGAGACAGAAAATAGAAGGGTGGTTGTCATAAGCTGGGGGAAGAGGTTGAGGAGTTATTGCTTAATGGGTACAGTGCTCCTGTTGGGAAAAATGAAAAAAGTTCTAGAGATGGATGGTGGTAATGGTTGCATAACAATGTGCATGTACTTAATACCACTGAACTCTATACTCAAAAATGGTTAAAATAGTAAACATTATGTTACTTTTATTTTACCACAACAAAATAAGTCCTCAGGTGTTAGAGAAGTTACAGGCGAATAATATGACTGGGATTTGCTTTAAAACAATCTAGTAAAACAAAACAAATGTAAACCCTGGAAGACAGAGAGGAAACAGGACTGAGAAAATGCGTGTAATTGTTGAAGTTGAGTTATGGGTAACGGGGGTTTGTTATGCTGTTCCTTTACTTTTATGTACATTAAATATTAGATAATACAAAGTTTAAAATATATCTATCATGTTTTGGTATGTTGAGTTTAATTATCTGAGAAGTTCTGAGCATTATACTTTTTATAGAGGACTCAATTTTTAAAAAATCCCCTGAAGCCCCCTGGTGTCCTGAGCTGTCATTGTATGAAACAGCATGAAACAGGCCCAAGCTTGAGGAGAGGGTGATGGAGGCTGCTTTACAGTGAGCAGTCCCCACATTTTATACACGATACTCCTGCCTCCCTCATCGGATTGCTGAGGAGAATAAACACAATTTTATGTATCAGTGTTGCTCACTGTTGCCTGCACCTTAGAGTCTTTAGGGAGCTTTTAAAAATACTAATGCTCAGCCTCCATCCTAAACCAACTGCGCTGGACTCTACAAGGGTGGGCCCTGGGGAGCAGTATTTTCAAAAAGCTCCCTATGTGATTCTAATGTGCAGCCAAGGTTAAGAACCAGTGGTCTATGAACCACCTGGTACCTAGTTGGTGCTCACAAAATGCTGATTGAAAATGAATCTGGAACCTAGTATGCTGTGTTTCAGTTATTTGATAAAGCCTTTTATGGAAAAGAATTTATATGCAACCTTTTCTCCCTCTCACCCAGGAGATCCAACTTACAGAGGTTATAAACTTATTTCTTGAGCCTCCGCTAGAGCAGGCACACTTATACCGCAAGAGACTATTGTGGTGGCTGTTAGCAAGAGCCTGGAAAGATAAGAACAGTTTCAAAAATGTTTTTGGGGCATCACAAAAACCCCATTGTAACACAACGCTCTTTGGAATAACATTAAAGAAAAGTGAATTATGCCTGTTTATCAAAGGGAAAATGAAAGCCCCTTGGACACAAATTTTATTTTGAAGCTGAAGCCTTTAATCAAATTGACAATAAAAGATAGGGTCCTTCTATGCACTGAGGAATGACAAGCAGCCATTTGCAAACCCAATATGTGGCTCCTGATATTTAACTCTCTGTTTCACCTCTGATATGTTAAGAGTGGACAGATTTTCACTAGAGAGAGTATGGAGAGAGAAATGAAGTCCTTCCACTGATCCAGTTAACCTAATGTGGAGTTGTAAATAATTCCTTCCTTCCCTCACCTCTGTGCCTTGGAATTTGGAGAGAATATTCACAAGGCAATCACTTCAAGCAGACTTACCCCCAAAAAACTGCTCTAAACTTTCATTGAAGATAACTCTTCCATGAAGTGATAGAATAAGTGATCTAAGCTTAACTCTGTGTGTGTGTGTGTGTGTGTGTGTGTGTGTGTGTGTGTGTGTGTGTGTGTGTGTGTGTGTGTGTGTGTGTCTGGGGGTGGGAGGGTGTCATTTTTTCTTTTGTCAAATCCCACCAGTAGAAGAGTAGGGTTGCCAGATTTAGCAAATAAAAATGTATAATACTCAGTTAAATCTGAATTTGAAAAAAAATTTGCAAACATTGCTTGGAATATACTTAAAATTTTTTTATTTGAAATGCAAATTAAACTGAGCATCCAATATTTTATCCTATAACCTTACAGAGAAGGAAAGAGAGGTGTTCTTAGACATACAGAGTCTAAATATCTTACTCCAGGATGCACAAGATGTCTAGGAGGTACAGGTGGTCAGTGAATGTCCAAAAATATGGGCCAGAAAGGTGATATTTGCAGCCAGTATAAGGAAATCAGCGTGTCAGTCAGCAATTGCTGCGTAACAAATCACTCCAAAATTATGTATCTTAAAATAGCAATCATTTATAATTGCTAATGCTTTTGCAGGATAGCTGTGATTTGTCCATCTAGCCTGGCTTTGGGTGAGCAGCTCTGTCTCTAAATGAAGATCTATGGTTAGATTGGGGCAGCTCAGCTTCAGGCTACTGCAGATGGGGAGGCTGTCACAAATCTCTCACTCTCCTCTGGGACCAGTGGAATAACTCCTGGTGATAGCAAAGCCATGAGTGTAAATGGAAACATGAGACTCCTTTTAAGGCTTAAGCTTGGAACTAGCAGACTGTTATTCCTGCCCACATGCCATTGGCCAAAGCAAGTCATATGATCAAACTCAAAGTCAAAAGGTAGGGAAATACACTGCACCCATGAAGAAACCATGGCAAGGCTGTGAATGCAGGAGGAGTGAGGGATTGGGGCTAACAATTCTATCTACTACCGTCACAGGGAAACTGAGGTTCAGAAGAAGGAGGGGAAGTCCTTGGCATCTTCAGAGCCAAAAAGGACTCAGACACAGGTGGAGGAGGTGGCAGAGGTTAGTTACTGGGGAGATGGACTACAAGGGTCAGAGGGACCCAGACTCAAGGCTTATTTGATTCTTAATTTGAGCCTTTGGCTCTAACATTTCCATGTTTGCGTGGAAAAGTTCTCATAAACTGAGGTGAGACAGGTGGGTTGCAAGTTCACAGCAACCCAACTGTCCAACTTCCCAGTTATGTACCCATGACATAAACATCAGTTTTTCCTCTTGAATCTGGACAAGACCCACCAATCAGGCACTATCAATCAATGGAAGGTGTCCAAAGATTAGAAACACACAAGACGGAACTTCAGATACCAGGCCAGGTGTGATACAAATGCAGAGTACCAGATGCCTTGTCTGGTGGTGCTGGTGGTGGCTGGGGAGTTGAGTATGACTAAGGCAGTAGATGGCACCAAGGTGGAGGTGAAGAACACTGAAAGAGAGGTAGAGCTGCTGTGTCTAAAACAAGATTAGATCCTAATATTTTATACCTCATCATGGAATGAGCTTCCTTCATTACCTAGTCCAAAATCAAAGGGTGGATTGTGGGTTCATGGTGTGTATATAGTCATGAGGCAGCTTAATTTATGTTTGCTTTGTACCAGCTGGCCAGGTTTCTTCCTTATGGACAAGGGCACCTCTCAAAGTCTCTATCCAGACACCAATATCATGGAATCCTCCAAGCGTGGGCTCGGAGCTCCTTACCTGAGCCATGGCTGCACATGTTTCTGAAATGCCTAGTGAGATCCACTGCCCAATTTCCACTTGGTTTGCTAAGGACTAAATGTCTGTTACTGACGAATACTTAAGCTGGTCCTACTGAGAAATGCTGTGGCGAGATGGAGAGTGAGCTGGGATTAGCAGTGGGTGGGAGTTTGTGCCACTTCCAGACAAAGCAAATGTTTGGAAGAGAGTGCATGTGGAGGGCCTGTTTGAAACGTTACTTCCTAAAGCCTTTCTGAGAGAGCTGCAATTGAACTTCAGCAACAACCACAAAAATATAAGCAGCTCGGGGTGAAAGCAGAAAGGGTAGTCCCCCGAACTGGGACTGCCTTCACCAGGGGATCTTCAGGAGAACTTAGATCCTTGGCAGTGTCTTTCTTTGCTAGTGACCTCATATGTTTATTTAACTGTCCAGCTGAAGGTTCACCCTGACATTTTAGCAACCAAGCAGTCTGTGGATTTAGGGTGGCAACTCAGGCGGGAGAAAGAGAAAGCTGCCCAGCAGGGCTGCAGGGAGACTATTCAGGAAACTTCTGCTTTTCAGGATTTTTCTTTTTTGATCTTTCCTTTTTTCTTTCTCTCATCACAAGGTGCTGGTGGTTGAGCTCTCATCCCCTCATTCATGATTGTGCCAGAGATGACTTGACTGTGCTGATGTTGGCAACCAACAACTCTGCCCTCCCAGAAGGGGCAAAGAAGCCTGGGGCGGGTGGGGTGAGGGGAGGTGGGAAAGAAAGACCAGGAAAAAGGCCCAGCATGGCTTGTGTCAAGAGAATGCTGCCCTAAGAGAGAAGGAAGTTAGGACAAGATGATTTAAGGGAAGAAATGCTTCTTTGCATATGCAAAGGGAATTCTGCAAAACATTTGCCAGAAACTTTTAGCGGTTGTTAGCCTTGCAGAGCAGGACAGGACACCTAGCCAGGTGAGGGAGAATACTGCCTTTCATTTGATCACTCACCACACTGTTTGATTAGGTTATCTTGTGTGCCTACTGTTTAATCAAAAATTTTTAGAAAAGACTCAATTAAAACAAACTAAATCACAGTGGCTTTGTCCACTCTACCTTTGTTTTCTATGACCCAGGAAAAAGGGCTTCATTTACCTGCTGTGTGGATTTGGGGAATCTGTTTAATCTTTCTGTGGCCTGTTACCTCACCTGGAAAATAGGGTTAATAATAGTGCCTGAATCGCAAAGTGGCTATGAGGGTTCAGTGCTGGAAGGCGTGTGAAGTGCTAAGCCCCAGGTATCACAAGTGCACGATCATCCTAGCTATCACTGCTGCTGTTCAAATGCTATCCTGACACAGAACTCAGCAATCTAGGCTAGTGTGTCCCACAGGACCCTAATGGTCATGACAAGTGACCGTAGCAGCTGCGACTGTGATGGATGATGATGATGACGATAATGCGGGGGGTGGGGGGTGGGGGGGGGAGGATTCCTGCATGTCCAGCACATCAGAAATGGGGGGAGGAGCAGCTGCTTGGAACTGGAGCCACAGGAACAGGCAGAAGGCAAGGTTGATGGGGTCACAAGCACACCTGTCATCGTCTTAGTAAGATAAATTGCCTTTCATCATGGCCTGAATATATCTGAGATAGATCTGAGAGGAATAGAAATTGAAGAGAGGTCCAAGTAGTAAATAAGAAAAGAAGTATTCTTTAATGTCACAAAGATGTGCTCTTCCCTGCCATCTACTAGCACTCCTTAGAATTATTTACCTTTCCTCTGAAGATGTCCAGGGCTAGAAGGATTTTAGCCACATCTAGAATCAAAAAGTCATTGAATCATAAAGGACTGAAAGGAACCATACAAATGAATCTGAAAGTCTGAAGTATCAAGTAACAGAAAACATGATTCAAACTAACTTATAAAACTAGGACATTTATTTATCTCATGTAATAAGAAATTTAGCAGTAAGATGGACTTCAGATTTGTTTGATCCAGTAGCCCAACAATGCTATAAAATCCAGGTTCTTTCTCTATCTCTCTCTCTCCCCCATCGCTGCTGTACCACTACTGCTATATGAATTGTGGTGAATACTGCTTTCTTCATGTGGTCATAAGGCATTGTCGGTAGCAGGTGGGGCAACACGCTTTCTTGTTTCCAACCAATGGCGAGGGAGGGGGTAAGGGAGAAATAGGGAGAGAGAGAAACACTCTCCTCTCACCATGGAAAGAAAAGTCCACCTCTGCAGTCAGACTGAACCAACTGAGGATATATATGCCCACTCCTGGGCCTGTAATAGTAGCCAGGTGGACACTGTGTGCTGCAGGAATTTTAAACCTATCATTAGGAAGGATGATGAAATGATTAGCTTAGATCGGGTTTTTCAACATTGGCTCCAATGACACTTGGGGGTAATTCTTTATTGTGGGAGCTGTCCTGTGCACTGCAGAATGTTTATCAGCATTCCTTATCTCTATGCAAGCTGTGCCAAGAGAGCAAGGGGCAGTGTGGATGGAGGTGAGGCTGGGAGGAGGGCAGGAACTAAATGAGGCAGGATCTTGTAGGACATGCTAAGGATTTCAGTTTTTATCCTGAAAGCACCAGGAAGCCACCACAAGGCTTTAAGTAGAGGTAAAGTCTAGCTGGGATCTGCAGAAAGGATAGGAAAAGACTAGTATGGAAAGACTGGGACCAGTTATTGCAGTATGGCTTATGCTGTTGAGAGAAGATGGATGATAAGGACCCAAATATTGCCCTTTGGATTTAGTGATATGGAAGCCATTGGGGATCCCAGCAAGAACCATTTTGGAAGTGATTTGTGTTGGGGTCAGAAGCCAGGTTGGAGAGCCCTGAAGAATGCATGGGAGAAGACATGGGACAGAGTAGTTTCCTCTTGGAGAATTTTGGCTGTGCAGGGAAGGGAGATATCTGGACAGGGAAGTGAGGACCAGGAAGAGTTTTTCTTTGGGATGAAAGACATTTTACCATGTTTAAATGGTTTAAGTGGGGCAGGAAGCAGAGGTTTGGAAATACAGGACAGATAGAGATAGAGGAAGGGAGAGAAAGAAATATGAAATGGATAGTATAAAGTTGCTGAAAAGGCAGGAGGGAATGGAATCCAGACCCACGAGCCTTTGAAAGGAGAAAGGGTACCTCTGCTATTGGAACCAGAGAAGAGGAGGAGAGGAGGGACACAGCTGTAGGTGGACATGAAGGGTTGTGGTGGGTAGTTTACAGCATTTCTATTTGAACTCTACTATAGTTACCATAAAGCAGAGGTTCAGAGTCTGTACAAAGGATGGGGGAGAGTTTCTGTAGTCAAATATATTTGGGAAATGCTGCATTAAGGTTAAGCAATTATCTTCATCAATGGCCTTTTCGGAGCCATTTTCATTGTGAGTATCCAAGAGAGGAATAGAGTAAACAGCATTTCCCAAGGACCACAGAGCTTTTCTGTGCACAGTACTTCATGGAACACATCTGGAAAACACTGAGCAGGATGAACACCTTCATTTTATGGTAGAAGAACCTAAAATCCAAAAGATGAGAAGGGACCTGTAGAAAATCCCTTGGTTGGATTAGCAGGCATGGAAGGTGCTTTTGTAGGAAGCACAGGGGCTTCCTCAGGACTTCACTTCCATGAACACAGCCCTCTCATTCATGATCATACTGTGTGATGGGACCCCCTGCCATATGGGACAATCTGGTTCTACTTGGAAATATGAAATCAGACAGAGAGATAGCCATTAAACCTTTATATGTTATATGAAAGAATGCGAGGCAGGACACAAGTCTACTGACTCTGAGTTGGCCCGCCTGGAGTCCATAACAGAACTAGCTGTGTGTCATTGAGAAAGTTACTTGACTTCTCTGTGTCTCAGTTTCTTCATCTGTATAAAGGGGGCAATCATGGCAGTCTTACTACAAAGAATTGTGGTAATGATTAAATACAATACTTATAAAGAGCTTAGAATACTGTCTGATCCAAGTAAGTGAACAGTGATTGTTAGCTATTACTGGGAGCAGAGGGGCAGCTGTGTTCCATCCTGTAAACAGGGCAGCAGAAAAAGCTACTCTAGCAAAGCAAAGAAAAATGAACAGGTGTGTCTAGCAAGGTAAGGAAGAATAATATAGATAGAATAGTCTTTCTAGAGGCCTGAATCTGCCTTTGGGACCCATTAGACACCCATGTCTCTACGAGAAATTCCTCTATAAAATTAAGCTAGTCCCGTGACTTGCAAACAAAGAGATATAATGAGTACAATGGCTGAGACAGGATTTGAACCCGAGTCTCCTGGCTTCTAGTCCAGTACTCTGATAATTACCATACACAGTTTGTTTAGGACTTGGGTGTAACTCAGTGAGACAATCTTTGTAGCCAGCAGCAGATTGTGTCTGGGATTAAATTAAGTGTCCCTGGTTTCAAGAGAGGCAGACTTTTGACCTACTAGCTGCTGCAGCCTGCATCTGATTGAAGAAGCTGGAGGTGTCACAGAGACCAGGGCATTGAGGGCTTAGAAATCATTTCAGCCCCTCCTTTAAGATTTTCAACTCAGTGGATAGTCTATGACATAGTCTAGAAATTGATGAAATGGATAATTTTGGTCTGCTGTGGATTCTGTGTTTGCCGTGACTGTCCGTAATTCCAAACTTTGGCTTGTACATTTCTCCCTGCCTGGAATGTCCTATCCTTCCTGTTCTGTCTGTGAAAGGCCTACTCTGGTGGATCTCAAACTACTGACAGCTGGAGAGTCACCTGGGGGAGTCTGTTAAGCTGCCACTTCTCTGGACCCCTCTCAGGATTTGAATTCAGTCAGTCTGAGATGGGGCCCAGGAATCTGCCTGTTAGACAAGTGCCCCAGATAATTCTGATGTTAGAAATTCAGGCACCACTCTTTGAAAACACTTCATACTCTTATTCAGAATTTCTGGAAGGAATTCCAGAATTGAAGAACATATGGAGTGGGACTTTTAAAAACAATTTTGATATGGGGGCTAGTTTTCACCTTGGACTCAGTTTCCTGGTCTGTAAATAGGGTTAATAATGGAGACACTTCTCTCTTGAGGCTGTCTTGCAGCTTAAATGAGCTCAGTGTAAAAAAGGCAGCTTGTTAGCTGCGAAGTCAGTGGCAGTAATTATTTTGTATTAACATACAAATCTTAGCAGCTATGTAATCTTACATTTCAGTTTTTAGCAGGAACATACCTTATTTTTCACTATATCCCCTGACCTAGCTCAGAGCCTAGTGTATAACAGCAGGCTTAAGTTTTGTTGATAAGGACCTAATATTTTTAAGCTTCTGAATGCAAATGAGTCATCACCCAAGATGCTGATTGGCTGACACCAGTTCTCTTTGGTTGGATACTGAATAATGAAGAGGAAAAGCTGATTATTAATGCAGAGAAGCTAGAAAAGGCAGTGAATAGCAGCACAAAAATAGCCTCAATAATTATAAGTCTCACAAAGCCTGTTGCGATGTACTTTATCAGTCAAAAATGAAGTGTGTGTGACATGAAATGAATCATGAAATGAATGATGAATAAGAGAAGGAATCTTATTATTCAATGTGTTTTATCAGAAGTAATAGATTTGTTTGTATCTAACATAAAATATATATCTAACAAATATGTACCTAGTATTATCTAATGTGTAAAGTAACATGTACCTAACAATTCTTCATGTAAAAATATCATCATAATTCAGTATTAAGTTGGCTCTAGCCTCACTTTAATAATTTTAAAAAAGCTACAAGACACTTAAATAAGCTTTCATGTATCAGCCCCCTGCTCTTTGGGAATGTGTGGCTAGCATCTTTCTTTGATTTCATAACTGAATGGGTAGAAATAAGAAGATAATATTTTTCTGTTTAACTTCTTCCAAAGCAGTCTCTTAATATTGCTATATGCTATTCTCATAAGCTGCTTGTCTTATATAGAAAACTGTTCATATTTCCATACTCATATTATCTGTACTTATTTCCAGTGTTTTTACTGGGAGGGGGGATGAAACGTGTTTCTTTCGTGCATTGGTACCTTACTTCCAGAACAAAATTGGGGCAGATATACTCAGTTTACCATCTCAACTGATTTGCTATGATATGTTGACAGTATTGGGTTTCAGTAAATAAATCCCTTGTTCCCCTTCTGAGCTGGAAACAATTGAGGCAGCCACATAAGAGGCAGGCGAAAAGAGATCCATATTTCTCCTCCATGACTGATACACTGAGAATGTGGTTCTAAACCACAGCTAAGTGGGCTTAATACCATTTCTCTTATGAATTAGGTAGCCAGCATACAATTCCTCTTTCTTTAGTAATAGAATTCCTAGGTTTTAGTGGGGCACATAGTCATCTAGAATAAAGACCATATTTCCCAGCCTCCTTTGCAGCTCAGTATGGCCATATGACTAAGTGCGATCCAGTGTAATTTAAGCAGTGAGTGTCTTGAAGTGGTGTGTGCTAGGAATTGTCCTTAAAGGAAAGTCTTTCTTTATCCCCTTTGTTCTTCCTGCTGACTGAAAGGTGGATGTGATGGCTGGAACTCAAGAAGCCATACTGCACCACTGGGTTCTAACTACATGTTGACAATGATGGATAATAAGAGGAAAAAAGTCTGCTTTTCGGATGACCATTTTGATGGCTGATTTTGTGTGTCAATTTTACCAGGCCATGGAATGCCCAAATATTTGGCTAAACATTATTTCTGGGTGTGTCTGTGAGGGTGTTTCCAGATGAGATCAGCATTTGAATTGATGGACTCAGTAAAGCAGCTTGCCCTCTCAAATACAGGTGTGATTATTATCCAATCTGTTAAGGGCCTGAATAGAACAAAATGGTAGCATAAAGGAGAATCTGATATCTCTGCCTGACTGCTGGAGCTGAAACATCAGTCTTCAGACTCCAGCTGGGACTTACACCCTTGACTGTCCTGGTTCTCAGGCCTTTGGACTCAGTCTGGAACTACATCATTGGCTTTCCGGTATCTCTAGCCTGCAGACAGCAGATCATGAGACTTCTTAGCCAATTCCCTCTCTGTCTCTCTCTGTTTCTCTGTCTGTCTGTCTGTCTGTCTGTCTGTCTCTCTGGCTCTTTTTCTCTGGAAACTCCGACTAATACAGATTTTGCTACTGAGAGTGGTCTAGAAGGCAAGATCACTGCCCCAGTGGGTCAGGAAGGCAGAGCATCAAGCTGAAGAGAATTATTCTTGAGCCTTTAAGGTCTCGTGGAGTTTGCCCTGCTAAGTTTGAACTTGCTTGAGACCCGTCACCCATTCCTTCTTTCCCATTTCTCTGGGAATGGGAATGCCTATCCTATGCCTGTCCCACCACTGGATTTTGAAAGCACGTAACTTGTTGGTTTCACAGGTTCACAGCTGGAGAGTAATTTTGTCACAGGATGAAATGTGCTTCAAGTCTCACCCATATCTGATTGAGATGATACACGCACGAGGCTTTGGACTTTGGACTTTAGACTTTAGAGTTGACTCTGGAATAAGGTAAGATTTTGGGGGCTGTTGGGATGGAATTAATGGACTTTGCATGTGAGGAAGGCATGAATTTAGGGGGCCAAGGACTGAATGTTTGTGTCCTCCCCAAATTCATATATTGAAGCCCTAAGCTCCCAATGCGATGATATTTGGAGCTGGGGCCTTTGGGAGGTAATTAGGTGATGAGGGTGGAGCCCCTCATGAATGAGGTTAGTGCTGTTATAAAAAGAGACATGAGAGATGATCTCTCTTTGCCCTGGGGGAACATAGCTGGAAGGCAGGCATCTGTAAACCAGGAAGAAGACCTTCACCAGAAATGGAACTGGACTTGATTTTGAACTTCCCAGCCTCCAGAACCGTGAGAAATAAATTTCTGTTGTTTAAACCACCCACCCTGTGGTGTTTTGTTACAGCAGCTTAAGCTGACCAAGACAGTAATAAAGTGCCACGCTGGCCCTGAACTGCTTAACTCTGGATTTCACTTACATAAGATAAAGAATAAACTTCTATTTGACTTAAGCGCCAGTCTTTTGCGGTTTTCTGTCATTTTCAGCCAAACTTGATCTTAACTAATACTGGCAATGACAGGCCTCTTCCACAGGGGCAACTCCAGATCTAATGGCAGAGAGAAGGCCAAATGCGTCCTTCGCAGACAGATCACAAAAGAGAACCACTCAGAGAGGGCTGAGCCACGGATATTCGGTTCCTTTTTCCAAATACCATTCAGGATAGTCATTTATCCCAGGGGAGAAATGACTGGAGGCACCAAGAAAGACCAGGAATGTTAACTAAGGAGGCTCCTCCATATGGAAATGTGAGGCTTCAAGAAGAGAGGTTCTCCTGAGAAATATGAATGCATCAAAGACTGCAAATTCTCTGAGTTAGAGGGAGGGGTTCAGGAAGAGGGAGGAGGTGGGAGAGGCATTTACACTGGATAACATAAGACCACATCTTAAATGTGCAAAATAAGGAGAAAAGGAGTTTGGAGGTGGGAAGAGTTACTTTGGCTGAATGGAATGTAAAATCCTAAGCGTTATGAAAAGCACCTTCAAGAGCATCTGGTCCAATAATCTTTTACTGATGAGGACCAGAGTGGTTAAGAGAATTTTTAAAAAACTGGTAACACAGTTTCCATGGTGTCATTAAATGAACTTTGACTAGAGCTCCAATCCCTCAAAGGTCTGCAACTTTCCACTGGGACTTTGAAAGACTGGAAGGAGAAGAGGCCCAACACAGGTGGGAGAGAAAGACGTGAACAAAGGCTGAAATGTACAGGGTTGCCAAAACATGTTCCACAGACAGTAAAGTAGAACACTGTGGTTACTGTGGGCAATCCATGTTGCTAAGGAGTAGGGTAAGTAGGGCCATGTATATGGGTCTTTAAGTGCTAGATGAAAGAGTTTTGAGTTTATCTTTTGGCAAAAAAGGAGGCACGGAGGATTTTGGAGCTGGTTATTGTTACGTGACCCTTGATCAGGTACCACACGAAGAATGTTTCCCAGGACTGTGGGCCCCTCAAGGGCAGGAGGGCTTGACTGAGGCACCTCCCTAACAATTTACAGGACAAAGCTCAAGACCCTTAGCATGCTAGGGCTCTGATCTGACCCCCAGCCCCCACCACACACATCACTTGACATTCTCCTCCTTGATTTCAGGCTCCAGCAACACCAAAATGCTTTTAGGCTGACACAATCAAAAATTAAATATTTTCGTGGATTAAAGCAAAATGCATTTCTCATATGTGTTACATGTCAGTTGCAGTCTGGCAAAAGGACTCTGATCACAGTATTCAGGCCTCCAGGCTGATGGAGACTCCATCTTAAAACATGCGCTATGGTGGCTGAGGCAGGGACAGGAGAGTACGGCAGACCATGCACCGACACTTAAAGCTGCTGCCCAGAGGTACCACATCATTCGTTCACATTTTATTAGCCAAAAAAGTCACAAATCCAAGATCCATGGAGCAGGCAAGTATAATCCACCCTAGGGAGGAGAAGCAGGTGACGCAGTTTACTACAGCGGCCCCACCTTACCCCTGCAATGCTCACGTGCTGTTCTGTTAGTGCCCGAGCACACTTGCATTCTCCCACTCATCCTCCTCCCCATCACTGCTCTTTGTGCCAGCCACCAGGCTAAGCTTTTCCCATCCTTCCTCTCATTCAATCAGAGTGACTCTATGGAGGCAGTGTGGTGATTAACCCACTTTACAGAGAAAGACATGAGATAGAGACATTATCAGTGAGCTTTTCAGTTCTTACCTCTGTCCTCTTCTCTGGGCCCTGTGGTGAACCATCCTGATTTCCACCTCCTCAGGCCTTCTGGTCTGTCTCCTCTGCACCTTCTGGTGAGAGATGGTCACAGCTTTGGGAACTCGCAGTACCTCCAGCCAGGGAAGGTGAACTGCAGACAAAGACAAGGTGCTTTGGGAGCATAGAAGACTTGGCTAAATCTGTGGATGTAGAGAAAAAGGAGGGGCAGCAGTTTGGGATACATGCCAGGTCCAAAGTCTGCTGGGAAAAGCATAGAACTACCTGTGTGCAGGCTCTGAAAGGACAGGTGTTCCTTAAGTGCTCTTATGTGAGAGATGTTTTATGTCTGCTCTTTCATCTCTGTAACTCAGAATCTGGGCTACACATACGATGATGATGATAACAGTGATGATAACAAGAAACATCTACATGATTTATGGCACTTAACATGGGTCAAAGATGTTGCTTTAGGTTCTATACATATCAACATATTTAATTCTCATGACACTCTCAGGAGGAGACACTGTGATTATCCCCATTTTACATGTGATGAAACTGAATCAGAGAGGTTAAGTGACTTGCTCAAGTTTACACAGCTAGTAAGTAGCAGAGCCTGGATTGGATACCAGGCAGTCTGTCTCTGGAGTTTGTGTTCTTAACCTCTATAATAATTATGAATGTGTGCTATGAGCCAAATTCTGTTCTAAGTGTTTTACTTGTATTAACTCATTTGCCTCATGCAACAAGAAACTTTTTTATATAAGATTTTTAAATTGTTTTATGAAATCTAAAATGAAGGTTTGAAAAATAATTGTACACTGTTAGATTTTTTTTCACCAAAATAAATCATATCATATGGGTGAAAATAAAATCTATTTTAAAATAATGCTTTTTACATCTTCATCTGTTTTTTTCATTTTTTAAACTTTTTTATTGAAGCACAACACAGACATGAAAAGTGCACAAATCTAAAGTGTACAATGAATTTTCTTATTACAAGAAACTGAATATAGTTCCCTGAGCCATACAGTAGGTCCTTGTTGTTTATCTATTTTATATACAGTGGTGCGTATCTGTTAATCCCAAACACCTATTTATCCCTCTTCCTCTTTCCCCTTTGGTAACCATAGTAACAAGAAACTTTTGGTGTACTCTTCTCATTTTCACTGGACACACAGGAAGCTGAGGCACAGAGAGGTTAGGTAATTTGTCCCAAGTTCACACAGAGGTAGTTGGCAGAGCTGGTTTAAGCCCAGGGAGTCAGACCCCAGAACCAGCACTCTCAGCTACTGTGCCATTCTATCACAGCATTTGCTCATTTATAACCTACTGGATACAAAGCTGTCTATAATGGGGACCAGATGGATGTGAGTCTGGATTTAAACAGGATAACACTGGTTGATCTATCTCATGGAATAAGCTCTTTATAGTTCAGTGAATAGCTAAGTGTGTGTGTGTATCTGTGGTTAACATATAAGCCTCAAATACAATGCAATTTCAGTGTTATGACCAATTCCTCCATGCTAGGAATTTGGTGAAACTAATTTGATAGAGTGATGAAAACTGTCTCTGTTATTGTTCTGATTAGATGCTATTCTGTGTCCCATGATGGTCCACATCCCACATTAACCTATGTAGTTTTGTTTGTTCATTTATTCAAGCATCATTGTTCCAGTTAGTTAATATTTATTGCACTGTTGGAGATACTGAGGATACAGAATTGAGCAAAACAGTTAGATTCCTGCCCTGTAGAGTCTACAGTCTAATGGGAGAGTCAGATAAACAAATAAATGAGTGATAAATGCTAAAGGGAAAAATTAAGGGAAGGGAGATACAGAATGCAAGGGGAAAGGGGAGTTGCTTACTTAGACATGGAAGCTAGAGATAGAGTCTTGAGAGAGTCCTGGAGAAGGTAAGTGGGCTGTGCAGATAGCTGTGAAAAATGTTCCAGAGCTGAGAGAATAGCATGTGCAAAGGGCCAGTGGTGGGAGTGCACATGTCCGGCTTGAGGAGCATCAAGAAAGCTAGTGTGGCTAGAACAGAGTGAGCAAGGCAGAGAATACTGGGACAGAGAGGATGGTGAGGAAGTGAGAATGGAGAAATCACTGAGGGCCTCGAAGGCCGTTGTGAGGCTTTTGGATCACATTTTGCGTGAGGAAGGGTGCCTCTGAAGGGCGTTCAGAAGCTGAGTCACAATCCATGAGTGGCATTTAGGCTGCCATGTGGAGCACATGAAAACCGAATGCTCACCAAGAGGGGGTGGTTGAATAAATTATAGCACAGTCAAACCACGGATTAAGCCATTACAAAGATCGACTTAGAGCTTGCCACTTGATTTGGAGGGAATTCCATGAGGAAATGCTGAGTGACAAAGCCAAAATGCAGAAAAGCAGGCACAACATTCTATTTTTATAAGGGCTTTCACCACTTTCCATATGCAATGCAAACCTGTATTTATTGATTATGATATCAATAAATTAAATAAACTCTGCTAAGTGAAATAAGCCAAAAACACAAAGGACAAATACTCAGTGATTCTACTTGTATGAGGTTCCTACAGCAGTCAAATTCACAGAGACAGGATGGTGCTTGCCAGGAGCTGGGGTGAGGGAGTATGACAGTTAGTCTTTAATGGGTATGGAATTTCAGCCTGGGATGGTGAAAAAGTTCTAGAGATGGATGGTAGTGATGAATGCACAGCGTAAATGTACTTAATGCCATCGAGCTATATGCACTTAAAAATGGTTGAAATGGTGAATTCCATACTACACATGCTTTACCACAATTAAAAGGGGGTAAAAAGGAAGAAAGGAAGCCCTGTGTGACTGAAAATCCACTGTTTACAGTGGCTGGGGTCCCGTAAAGACAGTACCTGGGAGAACTTGCCCAAGCCTATGGTTGCCCCTTCTTGGAACACTTTTCCCAGTGGTCCACCTCTCACGACATCAGTTAGCTGGCAGCGACCCTGGTGTTCCTTCCCCCATTCTGATCTCACAGCCTAATTAAGTGTGCCCAGATGTTGGAAGCTCCTGGGGAGGACGGATGATGGCGGCCATCAGTCACAGAGACAAGGACGTGAAGATGGCCTTGTTGTGAAGTGTCACCTTCAGAGGGAAACTGGGGGAGCCAGGAAAATGCTAGAAGCATGGTCTGGCAAGAAAGAGAGGTGTGGAACTCAGATGTGAGCAGAGGTAATAATCACACTGGAATTTCCAAAGGTTATCCAAGGCTCCATTTCAATGCCAGTTATACTTAACCTTTTTTTTTTTTTTAACTTTTAGCTTTCTCCTCTCAAGCCTGTTTGAAATAAACATGTCTCCCCAAGGAAGAGAGAAATCCATTTCACTTGGCCAAAAGCAGCAGGATGTCACAAAAGCACCTAAGCCATGGCTGTCTGCCAGACCGATTTAAGACAGCAGTCTTTAGTTAGGAGAAACAGCAACCATCAACTCTCCTTGTTTCACGTAGTTTGTTAGGTATGGGGCATCCTATTTCTCATCCTCCTTTCTCCTTCACCAGCCTCTTACATCGTGTCCCTCTGAAGGAGGGGATGTTCCACATCCAGTATGTGTAAGCACCTGGCAGACACCTGTAAGCACTGATTGTACTTTTCAAACTGGACATCACCTACCAAGGCAGGAATTATCTCCACAGAGAACCTGCCTTTTATCAGGGCAGCCAGAGGAAGAGAGGAGTTGGGGCTGAAGATACTGGACACTGGATGATGAGGGGAGGAAGGAGCAGTAGTGACTCCAGAATTTGGTTCTGTTCCCCCTGGAGAAATGTGTGGCTGGCAAGAAGCTACTGCTTAACTTTAAAGGACAAAGACTTGCCTGTGGGCAAGTGTGGGGTGGAAAAAGAGCCACTTCCAAGTGTGATGGAGCATTTCCAGCTACAGGTGTTCTGTTCCTTGACTGTACACAGTCTCCCAGCCCTAACTTTGCCAGACGGTGAAGATGAGCTGTAAGGCTTTGACCCTCCTCCCAGACTAGCTCCCTCGTACTGCTTTCCCGCAAACGTGAAGCTGAGGTCTGAGCCTGCTCTTTCTATGAGGTCTCGGTCTGTATTGTTCACTGTGACTCCTTTCTCTCCGCCATCAATTCCTTAGTGGGGAACCAGACTAGCTGGGTTCAAATCCCACGTCTCTGGGCCGGAGGGCTGACCAGAGAGCAACTCTGGGGGCGGGAGGAGGCCGGGCGTGCTCTGAGGCCCTCGCAGTGCAGGGCACACGGGCGCCCGGGTAACCCCGCTCCCTTGTCTGGGGGCCGATTGAAGTCCGCCTGCTGTTGATTTCCCTAGTTGGCGTCGTTAATTCATCCCACATGTTTTCTCGCCGGCTGGTGAAAGAAAACCCCAGTGTCAGGTTGCGCCTGAGCCGGAGTCAGAGCGGCTTCCCCTGACATCAACGTGATCCTGGTCAGATGCGAGTCCAGGGCAGGGCGGCGTGACCGCGGGCCACGGAGTCTGCGTCAGAGCGAAGCGCATGCGTGGACTGAAGGCTCGGCGAGCGCCTCCCGAAGGGCATTCTGGGTGTTAAACCTTCCAGCGTCTGAGGAGGGGAACGGTCCGGGCCTTGTCATCCACCTGTGGCAGCGTAGGCCTTCGCTCCTGGTTGCTGCTTTGCAGTTGTGAGTACAGATTTTTTTTTTTTTTTAAATAAACGTCCTCTCAAGCGCAAGTGCAGCTTTACACGCACTGCTATCTTCTGTCCACCGTGCTCACATAATCTTGTAAAGTGGGTCGATAATACGTTCATTGTCATTTTACCAGTGAGGAAATTGGGTCCCGAGAAGTCAGTAGCTTGCTTCGAGACACCCAGCCAGGAAGCAGCAAAGCTTCGTACTTGGAGACTGTGTGCTTTCCTTGAACTGCAGAGATGTGGGTTGATTTTGCAGTGCCTGTCCGAGGGGGAAGTTTTGGGGGGAAGAGGGGGGTGTGCGGAGATGAAGAGAGGGATGGGTGAACAAACGCGGTAGAGCTGAAGGACGCAGGATGGCAGTATAGGATCTCTGCCCTGGCTCTTACCACCAAATGGCATGCCTGTCCTCACCTGATAATGCACCAACTCCCATGGAAACTACAAAGCCCAGTGCAGTTGTCACCACCACTGAGAAGCCTTCCTGACCATAACCCTGTACTCTAGCTGTCCCTAAATAAAAGTTATCATGCTGCCCTTGTAGTTTGTATCTCCCTTTGTAGTTGTGATGTTTTGGGCTCACTTCTTGTTTAAGCAACTTCCTTCTCTACAGATAAGTGGGTCCCCTGAGTGCAGGGACTAGGTCTTTATCAGCTTTGATTTAATAGTGCCTGGTAAAGCACCTGGCATATAACAGAAGCTCAGTCAAGATTTGGGAAAGGAAGGAAGGGAGAAAAGGAAGGAGGGCGGGAGGAAGGAGGCAGACATCCAAGCTACTTGGCTCTTTCTGTGGTTACAAACTTATGGGAAATCTTCAAAGTGCTTGTGCCAAGCAGCAGGACTGCACCACTGCTGATGAGGTTTTCTGGCCTTAATAATCTGCCCACCTCCCCTTCTTCCACCACACACACACACACACACACACACACACACACACACACACACGCATCCACACTGCCACGGCTTCAACTTTCAGTAACACAACCAATTTTAATAGGCTTCATTTCCCTTCCCATCAAAACTTGGAGAAATTTAATGAAATTCCCTTTAATTCCTCTTTAGTGAAACTCATGGGTGACATTTCAGTTGTTCAGATCCATTTATGTGTCTGCAACCATCACACTTCTCTTTTTATTTCCTCCTCTGGGAAGCTTTGCTTTTTATGCATATAAAGTGTATGTGTGTGTGTGTATAGCATCAAGAAATAATTTTTTTTTCAAAGCTGGTTTCTTAAAGCATCTTTGAAACTTTTTCATGTTATTTATTCTTCTAAAATAGAAGCTGTGGTCAAAAACTGCAAGAGAAATAAAATTCATGGGACTGGGAATAGTGTTGGCTGTGAGCACATGCTGTCATTTCTATAAGTCATGTCTCCATGTTCAAACGGGTTTGACTGTTTATAGCAGTCACATGCTGGCATTCATCTATCCAAAAGTGGGGAGAAAATATTGGCTAGGTCATGATCATGCAACTTCAATATTCATTCAGCAAATATTTATGAAGCACTTATATGTCCTGGGCTTTACTCTAAATTCTACTTCTGTGATAAGATAGTCATAGTCACTGGCTTTTCATTGGCAGTCACAAGATTTTCATTTTGAAGAGAGAAAAGAGCAACAAAAATAAGTAAAGAAACAATTATATGCAATAATTAGGAAGTTTGATAAGTGCTGTTAAGAAATAATATGAGGACCAAGGCAGAAAATCATGAATGTGGCTAATCCCTCTCAAATAATGCATACGGGAAGGCTGCTCTGAGCTGAGACCAGAGG
Organism: Camelus bactrianus; assembly: GCF_048773025.1. Taxonomy (NCBI): domain Eukaryota; kingdom Metazoa; phylum Chordata; class Mammalia; order Artiodactyla; family Camelidae; genus Camelus; species Camelus bactrianus. Next base: position 33,832,110 of record NC_133550.1, on the reverse strand, counting down.
ATATGAAGAACAAGGGGAAGAGAGTGTAAGACACAGAAATAGCATGTGCAAAGGGTCTGGGGTATAAAAGAATTTAGTGTGTTCTGGAACTTGTCAGAGGGCCAGTAAGGCTGTAACCAAATTACCAAAACAGAACTGGCATAAGGTAAGGTGGGAGAAGGATGAAGTGGCCAGACCATGACCTTTTGGGCTAGCATAAAGCAACTGAATTTCATCCAGAGTTCGGCGAAACACCACTGAGAGTTCTGAACCAAGGAGTGACATGGTCCATTTTATATGTTAAGAAACTCTGTGGTGAGTGGAGGGGGTGGGCAAGATATAAGTTAAGGGTCTTGTTAGGAGACTGAAACAAGAATCCAAAGGAGTGTTTACGAGGACCTAGAAAGACTAATGATGATAATTACAGCTCACAGCTCCATGGCATCTGCTCTGTGCCCTGTGCTGAACGCTTTATAGACATTGACGGATTTAATCCTCATAACACTCCTGTGAGATCAGTGCTACTTACTACCCCCATTTTACGGATAAGGAAATGGGCATGGAGAAGTTAAAGAGCTTGCTAAGGTCACACTAGTTTTGTAATCCTAGCAGTCTTGCTTGCAGCTAAGGGATGAAGAGTGGTGTGAGAAAGGGTGATGGTTGCAAGGAGAGCTGACCTTGCATGGAGACTTAGTGGGCAGGTGGGTGGTCAATGGTAAAGGAGAGAGAGGAATCAGAGAGGCTGTGACTTGGATACTGGGGCAGGTGGCGCTGGAGAACGCATGGGTCCATCTTTTGTCGGTGCTGCACACAGAACAGCAGCTTGGAAGGGCCTGCCTTACCACTTGTGTGGCATTAAGAGAGCCCCCTGTAACCATGTTTCCCAGTTCGATCGGTGCAGACTGGGGTTTCCCAGCCGGGGTTGGCATGCATGTGTGTAATGTGAAAATTTCACTGGAATGTCACAGGGATTTCTACCCTGCCCTTCCAACCTCCCAAGGACATTGTGAGCATCAGATGAGATAATGAGAGGCAGCCTGGCAGAGTAGGAAGCCAGAAAGCTTGGGCTGTAGTTCCTTCCCTGTCTCTGAACCCTTGTAGGAATTCAGTGTCACTGTACCTCAGTTTCAACACCGGTGAAATAGGAGTCGTTCCTCCCCTGATGACCTCACAGGGCTGCTGTGAAAGGGTAAAGGGAGTTGTTGGGTGAATGCACTTTGAAAACGATTGGGCACTTCCCAAACGTGGGGTTTGTTGCTCTGTTCATAGCTACGTGTCAGTGGGAAAACAGGCTCCACACAGAGTGTATGGTGTCTAAGTATGTTATCCTTGGTGATAAACATGTGTGTATTTGTCAGACAAAAGCACTATGTTGGCCCAAATTTTCAAATGATGCTCTGAAATCACTGAACTTGAAGCCTTAAAAAGAGATTGGATGTATTCAGTATCCTCAGTCCCAAATCCCTTTCTGGCATCTCCAGCTAGGAATTTATTCATTTCACAAGGCATTTTTTTAAACACTGGCCTGGGCACAGGAGTGAACACTTCAGAAACATTCTCAGGCTTCAGTGAGGTTGCATTTGGGTGAAGGAAGATAGGCAGTATACAAGCAAATAATCAAATACATAAGCCTTTGAATTTCAGATTGTGTTCACTACTGTGAAGGAAACAAGCCAGAGGAGGACAAGAGAGTGACTTGGGGACCAGGAGGTGGCAGCTACTTTCATGGGTGGTCAGAGCAAGAAGGAAGAAGCTATGGGAAGACCCAGGGAGAGAATGTTCTGAACATAGAGAGATGACCAATGGCAAGACCCCCAGCTAGGAATCAAAATAGCCTATCTGAGAAACAGGAAGGCTGGTGTCTCCGAAGTGTTGTGGGTGAGGGGAAGAGTGATAATAGATGAGATAATAGATTTGAGTGATCATATCATGTTAGACCAGATTGTAGAGGACATGGTAGAGTTTGACTTTATTCTAGGTGCAAAGAAGCCTTTGGAGGATTTGAAGCAGAAAATCACACCATTTGAATTAACTTCTCAAAGACCCCTCTTGCTACTGGCTGGAAATAGGCTTGAGGTGGGGCAAGACAAGTTAGGAGACAGTTATTGAGGCCAGAGGTGCAGAGGGAGTGAAGAGGACTTTGGGATGTACTTTGAGAACACAGGCAAAAGGACTAGTTGTTGGATGAGATGTGGGTAATGAGAAAAAGTCAGGAACTGAGAAAGACTCTAAGGTTTTGACCAGATATAAGGAAGCTCTTGAATTAAATAAACCCTTTGCTCCAGATTCTCGTAAGTCTGAACTGTCTTGTGGAACTATAATCACAGGGACCTTTTATCTGCCCACCCTCAGAGTAGTTCAGTCATCAATGAAAGCAAGACTTACTCAGAACAAGAGTTTGTGGAGCCAGAGAGGAACCAAAGAAGTAAGAGATGTTATGGAGTAGAAGTGGGAAGAATGTTCCAGCTTCTTTTCCTCTTGTCTTTTCACTGAGAGGATTATTGAACTCTCCTCTGCCTGAACAATTCTCCTTCGAATCTGTGGTCAAAGCCAGAAGCCAAGAAAAAAAGCCCTGAAATATTGATCCTTAAATCCGTTTCAGTTTCTTTTCCCATGCCATGTCCGAGAGTATCTGACCACACTGGGTCATGGAGGAGCAGAGGATGGAAGATGGTGGAGAAACACTGGGACAGACAGGAGAGGAAGTGAGAATTCATACTCAAGAGGGAGCGGAGGAGTGGTGGAATTTGCTTTTTATGCTCCTCTTCCAACCTCACAAATGAGGCTTGGGGTCACTTTTACATCCATAGTGCATGGCCAGATTGAAAGACGCACTTAGAATAAATGCTTACGTAAAAAGACTCCAGAGCTTCATCCCCCTAGCCTTGCGGTTCTGCCCCAAAATAACCCTGAAATAAGAAAACAGGCTTAGTGGAGCACTTATTACAAGGTTTCATAATCTCCTATTTGACAGCAGCTGGTGGTACAAAGTGTGGAGTCTACTGGATCCGATTATTCAACAGATGGTTCTGTTTTCGAATTTACTCCACATATTCAGATGCTTTTTCACCAAATTCATATTTCCCATCTGAGACTATCCCTGGGACTGTACTTTAATGTAGGTTGCAGATTGTACGTTTTAAAATTTTTCTTTGAATCTCCCAATAGAAAAAGAATTCCCAGACACCAGAGGCAATCACAGGGGCAGGGCAGTGACTGCACATGACCACAAGAGGAGTGTACCCCGAGGCCAGTCTTGCCTCAGTCAAACCTCCTGCCAGAGGTGGACTCAGATATGCCCTATTTGGAGAGGTCTCAAAACCCGGTCGAAATGACCTTGAGATTTGAACAGTGTGTTCCTTTCCTTGGGCAATACATGTTAGCACATCAAAATTCTTAGTAGCAAATTAAAACTCCTTTAGCAGAGAATAAAGGCACTAAGTAACTACGTTACTGGCCCATTATGTGTCTCTAATTGTGTCATCTCGGTCCTCAGTGGGGTTTTACGTTCATTATTTCTAGGTCCTTTTCCCACTGCTGCACATTAATGGTCTTCCTATTCTTTCTCTTCACTCCAGCTGCCTACAGCTGTCAGCCACCCACTCCAGCTTTGCCTTTCTAGTGTTTTCATCTTCCTGCCAGCATTATGAAATCTAATTTAGAACAAAAAATTGTTCCCTGAGCCTCCTTTTCTTTATGAATTTCTGGTTTCTATCACCATTTAGAATCCTCCCCAGTTCTCCAGGCACCTGTTCCTAGAAATGTCCAATATTGCCTTTGCTCTGCTCAAGTGCATGTTCCCTGTGGACACAGGAAAGAGAACAAATGCTTTGGAAGGCGGGATGTACCCCAGAGCTAGGGTGGTGCAAGGGGGAGAGCATGCTGGTTTGGAGACCTAGTTCTGAGTCACTGTGTGACCCATCTCCAGGGATAGCAGTCCACATAGAGAATAAGGTGGATGGTGACTTCTGCAGCTATAAGATAATGAGGCTGATGCCCCATGGAGTTGTGCAAAGCAATGGCCCTCCCACCAGTGAGTTCTGAGAATTGATGCCATTTCCTCCCCATCTTTGGCACTCCATTTTCTCATCTGACAGAGACGCTTTGTATGTAATGACTACTAAGATCATTTCTGCTGCTGTTTCTAAGGCCATTGTAAGGAGAAGACCCACCCCCCGTTCTCTGTCCGTTCTCTGTGCCTGTACCTCTTATATAAATATTGGGCAGGAGCAGCTGCATAATTGGTGGGGCCCAATGCGAAATGAAAATGTTCAATGACTCATTCAGTGACTATTAAGAATTTGAAGGTGATGACTACAGAATATTAAATGAAGCACAGGGCCTTTCTAAGCGTGGGGCCTTGTGTGGCAGCACAGGTCGCGTGCCCTGGAAGCTGGCCCTGATGCTGCCACTACTGTGTGACCATGTTTAGTCTGCTGGGGAAAGTCATTGGTTTTCTCAGAAAGGAGGGATTTCCTGAGTCACTAAAGTGAATGTAGATAGATCCTCAGGTGGAAAGCCAGCTACTGAAAGGTAGCTCCTAAGCTGCTGTGTCCTGCTTGTGGTCTCATGGGTCTAGATGTCGAGGAACTTGTACCACTGGGTAGTGGTGGTCTCCGCGTAATGCCCACCACGTAAAGGCAGACCTGAAGCTTGGATGGGATCTGGTCTGTGACCACTGAGGGCAGGTAATATTTGCAAAGTAGTTTCCCTAATTTTATCTTATTTTGGAGGCTTATTTCTGTACAAATACAGATAAAGTGCTATTCAGCAGAATTATCCTTAGAAATACACTGTAGCATGTGGAAGAAATTCTTTGATAAATTTCTGGGGGTGGAGGATGAGGTCCCAAGGGTATCCCAAGGGTTTAATAGCCAAAGATGGTCACTAAACTGCCATGCAGAAGACAAGGAGAGGAACTTGTGTGGCTTCTGAGGGGATGAGGGGTTGAGAAAACATAAGGAGGGGGAAATGAGAGATGAGTAGAGGAGACTGGGCATTGCTAAGGAGAACAGCAAGATGGAGAGATGTCTGTCAGCCCCAGAGTGGGTAGGGGACTTGGGGATAGCCAATGTTCAGGAAGGGATTTTTCACTTGTTTGATGTATGTGATGTAAGCCCTCACTTCCCTTGGACTCCTGTGTAGAATCTTTAGTCGTCTAGATTGTGTGGTGCTGTGCTGTGTGTACGTGTGAGTGTGCATGCTCTTTTGGGGAAGTAAGAAGATGCTGATTTCTGTATATTGTCTGATTCAGTGCAAAGGCAGAAGTAGCATCCGGGAACAGGACACCTAGGGCAGAAGAGACCTGAGGCTGTAGGCTCCTGACAAGTTTCTGGACTTTCCCAGGCCCTGGTAATTGGTGATAGAGGGGGCGTAGCAGATGGTTTAAAGGAATTTCTTCTAGAACAAAGGGATAGGGAGAACTTCAGCTTACATCTGCATTTTCTTTCCTTTTGTTATTCCTGAGCCTTTAGAAAGGTCTCATTTAAACATTCCAGCATGGGCTCAAGCTGTAGTACAGACTATGAAGGAAGGCTCATGTGTCTTCACTTGGACCAGAGAGTGAAATGGGGAGGAAGCGCCCCTTTCCACCTCGTTAGGCGAGCACAGTAGTGGCAGTTGTTCTTAGTGACAGAGATGATCATGGGGATGGTGAATTTTGGGTGCAAACATCGTGGTTATGAGATCCAGCTTCCCTACTCCCATTCAAATATGGAGATTATCTTTTCACTGTCATCCTGGAATCACCCAGGGTTTTATTTTTTTATAAAAGACATCTAATGTCCTTGGATCCATGTGTTGTGTATTCATCTACCTCACCTGTTTGCAGTTTGGGAACCATAATAAGGGCTATATTTCTGGGTAGATATATTTCTGAGTGTCCTGGAATTCCATAAATCTTATATCACACCATGATATATGTCTGAGGAAGCTTCCCCCTAAAATAGAAATGCTGTTAAGAGATCCCACAGCGTTAATATTTTAAAAGGTTGATAAATGAGTAAAAATGCAATTTAGTCATTAAAGTTTAAGAAACTCTACTCATGCTTCTCATCTGTGCAGTTATGTTCTCAGAACTCATTTTCACGTTGTATTTAATGTGTGCTTTATTGAAAGCTTCTTCCATCTATGTAAGACGCTAATTGAGGGAAACAAATGAGTGTGATCTTTGGCGTAGGGAAAAGTACCTTCCCTAATAGGCAATTTCTTAACAATGGTGTTTCAGTCAAGGTTTTCGGCTGCAGGGAAAAGAAAGTCACAGAAACTAGTTCAAATATAAGGAGGAATTTTATGGAAATGAGTAAAACCATCTTACCTGGATGTTGGAAGTGGAGGGTTACAAACTGAGGCAGGACCCTGGAATAATGCCTTCCATCTCTCATTGGGTTGAGTGGGAAGAACTGCCCTTCACGTTTCTGCCTTGGCTGATTTATTTTTTTCTCTCAATCCCCTTTTCCTAGACAGCAGCACCATGTCTCGGTGGTGGTTCATGGCCAACAACAACCTTGTGGGTCTAAATTACCTACGTGGATGGGTGCCAAGGGGACAGCTGTGCTATGCAGTGAGGGCTACAGTGTTCACATTTGCTTGTGGTGGTTTTACCTGGGGGTGGTGGTGGCAGAGCCGAAATTGTGCACTTAGGAGGTAGAAGAGCTTTATTAATTCTTGAGGAAGACAGTGCAGGAGATGCTGCAGGAACCCAAATGCCAACTGGCTGAGACTGAGCAGACAGAAATTGGAGAGGAGAGGATTTTTGATTTTATGTATTTAACTTTTTGTACTTTGAGCTTTAAAAAGAGACTTCGTTTGGGGTTTAACTTTTAGGCTTTTATTTCACCGGGAATTGAATAATTAGAGGAAGTTTCAGTTACATAACTTTGAAATAGTCCTCATTGTATTAGTTGGGTTCATTGTCTAGCCTCTGGCAAGCTCTGCTGGATCATGTGGCTGGGCATGATTGGAGATGGGAAATAGACTAGAGAGTGATTCTTTGGCCTGTGAGGAAATTGGTCTTGGAGGTAATAAATGTCCTTTTCCAACCTAGAGCCTCCTGGAGGCAGAGGTTGAATGGCTCACCTCAGAGACCCAGGAGAGCATATTAATAGTGGTAGGAATTCATAAGGAAGGGTGGCCAACTGTCCTGGTTTTCCTGGGACTGAGAGGGTTCCTGGGATATGAGACTTTCACTGCTGAAATTGTGAAATTCCCAGGTAAATTGGGACAGTTTGTCAGCCTACCTAACGGAGGGAAAAACCTGGCTGGGCTTTTTTCCTGGATAGCGCTGATGATGAAGATGGGCAGGAGACAGCCTCCCCCTCCCCTGGTCCACAGGCCTTGCTGCCTTGCAGTGAGGTGCCCTCAGGGGGATCGGACATCTGAGATGGTGCCTGGTTTTTTAAAGGGGAAAGAACAAGCTGCCAGTTGTCCTAAGGCCTAGGCTTGAAAGTTCCAAAATGTAACTTCCATTGCATTCTTTTGTCAAAGCAAAGATAGAACCATCCTAATTTTAAAAGGAGAGGAAAAAGTCCCCAACTCTTGACGGATGGAGCAGCATGCACAGGCCACAAGGGGAGGCATGGGTGGTGGCCATCTCCGGAGACTGTCTGCTAAAAATAATGATTTTGGAAATGTTGAGGCACCCAGGAGTGTAAAATGTCAGTGTAAGGACATATTCTATGCCAGGTCTATCGACCTTGAGGTAAGTAAGATAGTGCGTGTCCTTAAGAACTTCTAGAAGGGGAGTGCAGCGTGATTGTGTGTGTATGTGTGTACACACACATGTATATACATGCACACATATGTGTTTACATACAGACATGTGTTCACACATATGTATATGGAAGTCATAGAAGTATTATACAGAAATTTGTGATTTTTTTTTTCTATTTAGGGGTAGTAAAAATAGCCAGATTTCACAAATAATCTAGGGGTTTTGAGGGATGAAGAGGTATACAAGAGGGGTTAGAACATACCAGGCACAGGGAAATCATGTACAGTTTCAGGAATTTAAGGGTGCATGGCTTGGGCTTTAAGACCCAAGCGTGAATTTGGGTGGAGCATGAGATGGAGATGAAGCAGCAGGTAGAGAACATAATGTGGAGGACCTTGTCTGCCACGTCGTAGAACTGACTTATTCTAAAGTGAGGGAGTGACTTAATTTTAGTTATTTTAAAGTTTACTCTGATAGCAGTAAATAACAGTAATAATAATAATAAAGTAATACTTAACATATGCTTTTTCCCAGACACTATTCTGAACAGTTCGAAGTCATTTGGTATCACAAGACCCCCTAAAAGGAAAGTTACCATTATTATCGTTCCCATTTTACAGTTGAGGAAATTGAGGCACAGAGAAGACAAATGACTTGCTGGTAAAGGGCTGAGCCTAGATTTGAACAGACAGTGTACTCTAACCACTATACTATATCACCATGTACTTTGTGGCAGATAGTTTGGTGTCAGGAGTGGCTGGAGACGTTTCTATCACTTAGGAGACCATTGAAATAATTCAGATGAGTGTTCTGTTTTTTTTTTAAATAGAAGCACAGTCAGTTACAATGTGTCAATTTCTGGTATGCAGCACAATGTCCCCTTCATGCATATATGTACATATATTCATTTTCATATCCTTTTTCATTAAGGTTGTTACAGGATACTGAATATAGTTCCCTGTGCTATACAAAAGACATTTTTAAAATCTATTTTTATATATAGTGGCTAACATTTGTAAATCTCAAACTCCCAAATTTATCCCTTCCCACCCCTTTTCCCCTAGTAATGGTAAGATTGTGTACTGTCTGTAAGTCTGTTTCTGTTTTGTAGATGAGTCCATTAGTGCCCTCTTTTTTCCTTTTTTTAGATTCCACATATGAGTGATAATATGTGGTTTATCTTTTTCTCTTTCTGGCTTACTTCACTTGGAATGATGATCTCTAGGTACATCTATGTTGCTGCAAATGGCATTATTGTATTCTTTTTCACAGCTGAGTAGTATTCCAGAGTAGTATTCCATTGTATAAATATACCTCAGCTTCTGTATCCAGTTGATGGATATTTAGGTTGTTTCCATGTCTTGGCTATTGTAAATAGTGCTGCTATGAACGTTGGGGTGCATGCATCTTTTTGAATTAGGGTTCCCTCTGGATATATGCCCAGGAGTGGGATTGCTGGATCAAATGGTAAGTCTGTTTTTAGTCTTTTGAGGAATGTCTATACTGTTTTCCATTATGGCTGCACCAAACTACATTCCTACCAACAGTATAGGAGGGTTCCCCTTTCTCCACACCCTCTCCAGCATATATCATCCGTGGACTTTTTAATGATGGCCACTCTGACTAGTATGAGGTACAGATGAGTGTTAAAATATCCTGAAAAAGGGCAGCAATAGTGGAAAGAAGTGACACAGATGAATCCCAAAACTGTTAAACAAATACAGATAATGGGGTTCAGTGAACAACTGAATATGGAGAGGAAAGAAAGAAAAAGAAGTTTCTGGTTTGGGTGGTGGTGCCATTATCAAGAATAAGAAGTGGAAGAGGATACAGATCTGCATCTCATCCTACAAAATTTTGTGGGAAAAGTATGCTTTGTTTCCCATATTTTTCACAATGGACATATTTTCTCCTTCAGATCACACAGATTTTACCATATCCCTAAATGCTTTCTCTGGAGCTCAGTACTTAATAGAAGTGGAATGGGTAATAAAGTTTACATTTAAAAGCACTTAAAAAAAAGAAAAAGAAGAGGATAGTTTGGTTTGGAGGGAAAAACAAAGAGTTCAGTTCTGACACTGATTCTGAAGCACTCATAGGGCAACAGAGCAGAGGTGTGTGTGGGAGACAGATGGACACGGGAGAGAGTCAGGGGAGGAGGGAGTTGCAGGGAGGGAGTGCGCCCTAGTGCCAAGTGCCTGGGAAGGTCAAGTAAGGTGAGGCATGTGGAGCTACCATGGATCTGTAAATACAGAGGTCAGCGTGACCTTGACAAGAACAGAGTGAGTGGGGAGGTGGCTGGAAGCCAGACTGCTGTGGGTGAGGAAAGGAGGAAGTGAAATCAGCAAGGGGTGGCCTAGATTTCCAAGAACTTGCCTGGGAAGGGAGGGAGAGGGGGAGAGCAGGAACTCATAGAGATGAAGGCCAGAGAGGGGGCATTTTTCTGGCCTGTTGGATTTTTTTTTTTTTTTTAATTTCTGGGTTTATTTTCTAAAGTGAGGGAATCTGAGAGGGATGGGCTCAATGTGTAGGAAGAAGAGGGGCACAGCTGATGGATATAAGCACCTGCATAGACCTAAAGCAGGGATAAACAAAGGACAGGTGGAAAGATTAGCCTTGGAGGACACTTCTTTTAAAACAGGGGGAAGAAGGTCAGAATGTTTAGAGAAGTAAGTATATGTGTAGTTGTAGGGATGGGGTAGAAAATTGGGAAATTTTGTAATAATCTTTCAGAAGTATTAACAAAGGTCAAAGTCATTTGCCCAAGAAGGAAAAGAGGGCTAGGGACCTGGAGTACGACAGTAGAGGTTGGAATAGCACTTTGGTAAACAGGGTGATGGGAAAAAATTACGTTAATGGAGAATTCATTGTTGTAAGTGCTGTGCTAGATCTTTATTCATAGTAATAGTGGTAATAGTCAATAAGTAACAGCTGGTGTTAGAGCCCTTTGAAATTTCCTATACAAATTTTGTGCTCCATAAATATTCCTCGAGTGGTTGTATTTTGCTTTTCCTGATCCAAGTTTGCAGTTAGTTCCCTCCTCTGATTGAATCAATGGATATTAATTAACATCTACTGGGAAAAAACCTGAAAGCAAGGGGAAGATCTCAGGAAGTTTAAGACAGTCCCTGTCTTAAGGAGCCCCGTTCCTGTCTTGAGGGACTTCCAGGCTAAGAGCTGAGAAGCAGTTGTATTAGAAACATTAGCTAGCTGTCTCTATCCTTCCTTTCCCAGTGTCTCAAGAGCCTGGGAGCCAATCTGGCATCTAAAGTAGAATCCCAGAGGACTTTGACTGCAGTTACACTATGGCGGCTACCACTTCTAAGATATACGAGCTCTCAGCCACGGCTGCGATGTTGCCTGGGGTGATGCTCCTAATCCTTAACTCATTGGTTCTCAGTGTGGTCCCCAACGCAGAGCATCAGTATCTCCTGGGAACCTGTTTGCAAGGCAAATGCTCAGAACCCCCACTCAGAGCTCTGAGTGTGGGACCCAGGGATTGGTGTTTCCTTTTTCTTAAAAAAAAATATGGCAAAATACACACATAACATAAAATAGACCATCTTTGCCATTCGTAAGTGTATAGCCCAGTAGTAATAAATATATTCACATTGTTGTGCAATCTCCAGAACTCTTTTCATCTTAGAAAACTGACACTGTTTACCCATTAAACAACTTCTCATCCCTTCTGCCCCCAGCCTCTGGCAGCCACCATTCTATTCTCTGTTCTGTAAATTTGGGGACTCTCTCACTCCTCGCCCCCTCAGGTATATGCGTGTGTGTGTATATACGTGTGTGTGTGTACATACATATACCACATTGTGTTTATCCATTCATCTGTCCGTGGACACTTAGTTTCTATTGCTTGGCTATAGTGAGTAATGCTACCATGAACAAGGTGTGCAAATATCTATTCTAGACCCTGCTTTCAGATCTCTAGGATGTAGACCCATGATCCATGTGTTCCCATGCCTTCAGGTGACTCTGATACTCACTCAAGTTTGAGAACCACTTTTAAGGACCATGGCTGTCATGCCCTTGTCCTGATCCCACCTCACTGTAGAGACCTTCCTCATGCTTTTAATCCTGATGCTCAACAAAGACATGCAATAAATATTTCTCAGAATCACTTTGCTTGGTCAGGGTGAGCAAAAGGGTGTGTAGATGTTGAAGAAGGAGGTGCAGAGAGGATGAGCTGAGAGGAAAGAGCAACCCGTTTTTGTCTTCTCCCTTTTCTCAGGTAGTTGGAAGGACATTGGGCTGAGTGTAGGCGGGGAACTTGGGCTAGGAAGGTACACAGATGGCTCAAACTGGAATTGGCCTTGACAACTCTCCAGATCAGTGGCTTGTAATTTTTTTGGAGTTCTAGACCTCTTTGAGAACAATATTGTTAAGAATAATATTGTTATCAGTTATTTATTGAATGATTATGTCCCTGACACCATGTACTCTATGTATGTTTAATCCTTATCAGTTGTCTCTAGTTTATGCCCATTTTCCAGATAAGAAAGATGAGGTTAAATAGCTTTCCCAAAGTCATATAGCTAGTTAATGGTAGTGTTGGGATTCAAACTGAGCTTTATTATAATTTATTTATATATAATTGATTTGTTCAGCACTGTTATAGTGCTAAATATATAAGGAAAGCTTTAGACTCTCTCTACCTCAAAAAATGCACATGCTTGCTCTCTCTCTCTCTCTCTCTCTCATTTTCAAACAATTTTATCAGTGACTTAAACATTGGCCTAATTGATGGCTATTTCCCATCTTAATAAGAGATTCCTGCCTGTCAGTCCGTCTTTCTTTCCTGTCATCTTAAGTGCAGAAAGGCAGTTTCCTAGAAGCCATTCTTCCTACAAACACTCTCCAAATTTCCAGCAACAGCCATGGGTGTCAGTGGAAAGCACATGTTACCAGACAGCATGTTGTATTCCATTTCACCCGAACAGATTGTTCTGATCTCTGTCTCTCCTCCCTCCCTCTCCTCCTTTCCTCCTCCCTCTTTCTTGCTCTCCTCTCCCTACCCCACTTCTCTCCAAATAGTTGTCCTACTCAGTTTCCTAAATTAGCCCAGCCCATTTTATCTTCCATACAGTTACTTTTGCAAGAAGTGAATTCGTGAGCACGCAGTGTACTAAGTACTGGGGAATTCTTTTCCATGAAGAAGGTGGGCACGGATCAGCTCTGTGACTGCATTCTACAAGGGCCTTGCTGGAGGGAAGATACTTTCTGGAAAAATCAGTCAGTTGATCCCACTTTCTCACCAAGCCTGTGGTTGGGTTGCCGGAGCTTGAGGACCGCTGTGAACCCTTCTGCGTCTGTGGCCCTGGAGGTACCAGAGGAAGCTGGGGACTGCAGTCAGTGCCTCGAGGTCCTCTGAGTGATGCTCTGAAGCTGCTCGGAAGAGGCAGCTGCTGGGGTCACTGGCTGCCCAGAGCTTCCCAGGGCTTTCAGTTCTTTCTTGAGCTGGAAATACATTCAGGGCAAAGGGCTTGGACTTTTTTCCCCTTGTGGTATTTGGCTGTGCTGAGCTCAAATCCTAGCTCAGCCCTGGCAGGGCTGAGGACTGTATAAGTGAAAAATAGTGGAATGAAACCTCAGAACACGTTATGACCTTCAGAAAGGTTTGGTTTGGATTAGGTTCTAGAAGTGGTCTGAGTTTTTTGGTTGCAGACTTTTTTTTTTTCCAGAACACATTTCGAACCTCTTCAGAGAGCTGTTCATGGCCTCTGAGAGGCATCTAAGGCCCTTATGGGCCTGACTTTGCCCCTTCCTGTAACCCTACCCTCAACAGTAATACTGGGTATAAAGGAAGGAAAATGGTATAAGTTATTACTACATGAATGTCCTGGACCAGGAACTGAGCTAAAGAGCTTTACAAGCATCACTGCATGGAATTTTCTGAAGTCTCCTGTAAGGAAAGTATTGTGCTTCTTATGCTGTGATGAAACTAAGACTCAGAGCATTTAATGTCTTGTCTGTGTTCTTAAGGTAACGGTGTGGGAGTCGAACACTCGGATGCTGGCCTTCAGGGTTCGGGGCTCTGAAGCCCTGTGGTGTGCTCCCTTGCTCCCTCTCTCCTTCCTTCTCTTTCTCTCTCTTTCCCCTAATTCTTCTTACTGCCTTACTCCTCTTTTCTCCCTGTCTCCTTTCTTCTTCTCTCCTCTCCTCTCCTTTCCTCTGCTTTTCTCCCCCAGCTGCTGCATTTACCAGGGCAATTCAGCCGATGTTTTAGAGTCCCTGTAGTACACAAACCACCATGTCCTGCTCTTTAGGAGATGCAAAAGTGAAGAAGATACATCAGTGTCAACTGGGGAGACCTTGAAAAGTTAAGAAGGTGAGACTGGAGCTGGGCCAGTGACCCTGTTCTTCATGGGGTGTGCCCTTAAACCCAGCCTTGTTTGGGAATACTCCCTCTCCTTTGATTTGTGGTGCCCAAAAATGTCTGATTCTTAGATCCTAATTAATTAGACGAGAAAGGAGTGAAGATACCTATTGTGCACTGATTTTTTTTCCCGTGGCTCCCTGTTTGTGACTATCACTGTATGTTTAAGTTAGGACAATGTGGGACTCAGATTGGTTTAATTCATTCAGGGATAGTGACATGACCCCTAGCCAGACCAATCAAAGGTCTCCACTGGAGTCTTAGTACCATCATTAATAAAGATGCTTCCTTTTCTTCTTGAGAGGAGACACTGTAAGGATATGGTATGGTTAGGGCTGCTGGCAGTCATCTTTTACCATATGAAAAATGCCCATCGAAGATGAAGCCAAAAAGAGGTGTCCAGAACTGAGGGGGAGAGAGAGAAGACATCTTAAGAAAAGCATTAGAATGCTGTATTGGCATCTGAAGCTAATATGTTAGTTATATAAGCCAATAAATTCCCAATTTTGCTTAAGCTGGCTGAAGTTGAGTTACAATCACTTGCAAACAAAATATTCCAAGCAGGTATAGGTAGAAGGAGATACAGTGACTGAAAGATGATGAAAAAGAGGAGTCTGGGCACAGTCTTCCCTGTCTTGCTCCCTCGTTAATACCCAGCACCCAGAACAATGCTTGGTGCATAATAGATACTCAGTAAATACCTGTTGAATGAATGAAAGAGAGACCTCAGACTAGATCAGGCAACTTGCAGATCAGGTTTGGCTATTTTAAGCTTAGAGCATTGTAGTGGTATGTTTAGTCATTTGTCATGTTTTCTTGTATATTTCTTTCTATCTCCCCTCAGTTCGTAGTAAAGTTCTTTTTAAAAGTTCAAGCTTTTTTCTTGTGACAAAGGGGCAGAGAGAAGATTTATCCAATCTTGGGCTGTAAAGAGGAACAGAAAGTATGTTGGGTATGGTAAACAAGGTAAGGAAAGGATTTATGATGCCCCATGAGGTGAAGATGTGGGGAGAGATGGTCTGAGACCAAGGGGGGAGCTCTCTCTCACTCTTTGTCATCCCTCCAGTGGAAGGTTTTGTGTTATTTGCAAGGGTGATTGTCTCCCTCAGTGATTCCTACATACTCCTCTTTATTTCTCCTTCCTTTTCTTATTTTCTGCTTCTCTCTCTTCTTTAGGCTGTCTCTGTTCTTATCCAATAGTCTTTCCCTTCTCTCTCTGCTTCCTTTTTTCTTTCTTCCATTTTTTCCAATTATTATTCCTCAGTTACTGATCTCAAAGCTACATGACTTTCAAAGGCTGGTTCCTCTGGCCACACCTCTCCAAGCTCATCACAAGCCCTTCATCTTCCTTCTGCCCTACCATTATTCCAAATCTTGGATATGTTATGGAAAAACATGACATGGAGGCACATGCCATGGACTAAAGGACAGAGCCCCTGGAGAGAGTATTAGGATTTGTCAACTCACCAACACCAGTCCAGTTGGCTCAGAGCCAAAAGCACTTGAGCATGGCCAGAGCATCTGCACAGCTTGCCACCAGCTGCCTCAATAAAGGTCACCACTGTCCTTTATTAGGACACCCACTAGGTAATTAGTTGGGGCAGCGTGGGAGAACACAAAAGACATGGTAGATCTCACAATCCAGAGTCAGGCTAAGACAGAACAAGGAGTGAAATCCTTGACATCCCAGAGTCCCATCCCAATTCTCATCTACAGAAGGCTGGATTTGGCCAAGTTGCTTAACTTTTTTTTGAGTCTTAGTTTCTTTGTAAAATATAGATAATTATGATATTTATCTACCAGTGCTTTTGTGAGGATTAAAGCTTCAATACATTTAAATTACCTACTTCATAATTAATAACTGATAATTCTTGGCCTCCTTCCCTAGCTGCAGAAATAAAGCATAACTGTACAACCCTTGTCTTCAAGAAGAAATTGCCTGTAATTCCAGTTGCCACCACCACCAGATCTGTGAGAGTTTCTCAGCCTTACAGCAGGGATCACAAACTCAAAAGCCTAATGCAACCAGATAGATAATGTAAATGAGGGAAATTGGTTAGATTTACTCAGTTACATAGGGTAAAAGGGAATAGTGGGGACTGTGACAAACTGAAGAGTGCATGCCTCACCTAATAGGGCAACGTTATCCAGCTCCTGTCAATTGTTTTCTTACAGCATTGTGGACCCAGAGTTGCCACATTGTTTACTCCTTTTCAAGAAAAGCTGAAAGTCTGGATTTTTAAAAGTGAGATATGCTGAATTTTACAGTATTGTCAAATTCATTCATATTAAAAACAACAATGACAGTAGCAAGAAAACGTGATGGATCAAAACACACACGTGTATAAATCAACCATATTCTGCTTGTTGGCTGTCTCTTTGAGAATTATGGCATATCTTTTGGAACCCCTTCTACTTGGACTTCTGCACACAGAAGCTGCTCCTTCACCAGGTTTCACAAGGAGTCCAATAATCTCACTGAGCATTTACTGTGACAACAGATTTACTGGGAAATTGAGGGTCACGAAAAAGTCACATTACACCTTGCAATTCTCTTGCCCCTTTCACCTACATTCCCCTCAATTTCCCCTTCATTTCTTCCTCTAATACATCAGGAGCAATTAAATTCTTTTTATCTCACATGAATTTGTGAAGCTCCCTTTGGCACCAGCTGACGTGTTTGCCCCTCGGAGATCATCTTTCCCAAATTTACTCCTCAAGACTTTTTCTATCAAGGATGGTCCATCCTCTGAAAGAATCCTCTGACCAGCTGCACAGGGGGAGTAAAATTCTCCATCTTGTTATAAATGAGTGGACCAGTTAGCAAGGAAAGCATCGTTTAATAAATTGTCAAATGATGTGGTACAGGCATTGAATGACATGCATTATGGAAGAGTGGGGTTCCTGAACCGCCTTCTGTCTTGATCTTCTGTGGCCATCCACAGTGGCCCACAGAACACTGGCTCAGACACTTGACAGCAAGTGATTTGCCAAGTCTGTGTGTGAAGAGAGGTTGTCTAAAAATTTTGCGGAGATCACAATGGCAGACCTGAGGAGCAAGAAGGGAGGAGTGTTAACACCAGAGGTGGCAGACTGCAGTAGTTAGGAGCATAAGCTTGGAATCCCACATCTACCATTTGCAAATTGACTAGGTTATATACTCTCTTTAAGCCTCAGTTTCCTCATCTACAAATAGGAGAATAAAATACTATTTTCCTAGGGTTGTTGAAAGGATTTCTTGGAAAACCATGTGTGACGCACCTGCTTGTTGTAGACACTAATAAGTACAAGCTTCCTTCCTCCTGAATTCCTGCTCATTTTTCAGGGTTCAGCACAGGCATCACCCCACTTCAGGGTGCTTCTCTTGTGCTCCCCTTCATTCCTTCCATGTTGGGCTAGGTTTCTACTCTTCTCTGTGTCCTAGGCTTTCTTGCATACCACTTGTATCATTTTTACTTAGTATTGAATGGCCTGTTTGTTTTTTGTTTTTTTGTTTTTGTTTTTGTTTTTGATCTCCTTGAATGCTAGGAACCATCTCATAATTACCTCTGTCTCTCCAGCTCCTCACACAGTGTTATGTGAATTATAGAAATTCAATAAATGTTTGTTGAACCAGGGGCTCTGAAAGGAGGACACAGTTGTCTTAGGTAATCAGATAAACTTACAATTGAGAAAAAGCCTTATAAAAGAACTCTATTTCTGCGAAGTTTTTTTTAAACCACTATGTATCTATAAAATGTATGACCCACCATCAGAGCTTGATCAAGCTCTGGCACTTATGGAGGACATTAACAAAGGCAAAGCTTGGGGTTTAACCTGGTGTCAACCTGAAAGTTGGATCAAGATCTCAGAGAGAGAGAGAATTGAGTGGGAAGGCGAATGCCTCTTTCCCTTGTGGAAAACTTCTTTGAGGGATGGCAATTAAAGACCCAGTGTACTTGCAAGTGTCTCTTCCAATCTGAAAATAAACTGTGCTTCCTGAAGTGCTTTTGGAAAACCAAGGCTTGGAGGATTTTTCTAACTTTCATCCTGCCTGCCTCAGCATTTGGAAGAGAAACAAGGAACAATTAACAATTAAAAGAAACCGACTGAATTAGCGATTGGTAGATTTAGGGGAGAGACAGACAGAAAGGCTAATGACTTTAACTTTTTAATTGTGTGAAACCTAAAGAATTATGGAATTACCTAGAACTTAAGCTTTTCATCTTTTTTCATTTGATCTCTAGCCAAGTAACTACTGTAAAATAGTTTAATATTCGCTGGGTCGTCAATAATGAGGCTTGCAATGTGATAGTTAAATGCACTTGAAATTTTGATGAGATCATTAATAACCTCTCTTGTCAGTGACTTAACTCTAGTTAATAACTTCCTTGTGACTTTCGTCAAATAGATTTTCCTGGGGGATATTAATTTCCAAAGGTTTATGGATGTCCTTCAATTGTTAGCCAGTGACAGAAATAGCTTTTCTGCTGTGGCATGTTTTGAGGTTTTACCCTTACTTCTAAGAAAAAGGCGATAATTGTGTAAACCAACTACTCATCTGTGTTTGGCATCAAGCTTTAACCTAAAACCTGAAGTAATATTTTCTAAAAAGAATAGTTTCATGTAATTTTCACAACAGCATGCCAACACCAACTATTCTAAAATGGCAGCCTGTTATTTGACGAGTTATATAAGTCTAATAGAAGAGAAAAAATCCTCTTACTGCCTCTCTTTGGGAACAGTTTCTTAGAATTTTCCTGACTAATACGGGATCACGTCAGTATGCTCATTTCTCATCTTGTGTAGCTCATACCGCACAACCAATCCAAACCCACTCTCATCCCAGAGCCAACCCGAAAGTCTTCAAAGGGAACTGCATTTGTATCTGCTCTGTGGTAGAGAGGACACGCTTGGGAAAGGGTCAGCGGAGAATTGTTCATCAAATTCTAGAACTGTCAAGCAGTGAGGCACTCTTCAAAGTTGGAAGGAAGCATTTGAGGGTAAAAAAACAAGAGAACAGCCTTATGTATTGAATAGTATTCATTCAGAATTGGTTACTCCCCATAGGAACCTAGAGCCCTCATGCCAAGCCTGCACACGTTTGTTGAATCAATGAATGCAATAAATAGGGTCAAACAGGGTTTGGATAAACTCACATTGATTGATATGTAACTGACTAGGAAAGGAGATTCTATTTCTTTTAGGTTATAGACCCTCCACTTCTTTCTCCTCTTCCTCTTTTTATTATGTGAATTGCTGGAAAGAGAGACTCTTGCCTCTGGAATTGGGAGACTCTCTTCCGCTATTATGTTCTTAGAAGACATAAATATATATTCTTTGAAATTTCTTCTTTTAAAAAAATGATTGAAAGAGAATTTTCTATATAATTTCTACAGTTCTTTAACCCTAAAAAGTCCCCTTTTTTACTACATCTAAGTTAAGAGGCAGTCCTTGTCTGAGCTTCATGGTCCTATTAGGGGACAGGACATATTCAGGAACTGAGAAATAATGGTACAAATGAGCATATGCTGAAGTCCCAACAATTGTCCCCAGGAGAAAAGACATCCTTTTACCTAGGCAAGGGAGACACTGGCCCTGAGCCCTTACCCCACTCCACCCCTTTCTTCCAGGCCATCATTTCACCAATTTCATCCTTTCTCTATTAACCTTAATATCCCCACCTGTCTTGGAGATTTCTCCATGGCTCAGAAGTGTGCTCAAAACTTTTCTGTTGTAAACAAACACCAGCTACCTCAATTTGAGCACTGTCTCCCTCCAACTATTGGCTTTTCTTTATCCAATCTTACCCAGTTTCTACATTCACTACTTCAACTTTCTCATCTGTCTTCATCCCTCAACTCTCCCAACCCTCAGTTTTTACCACTCTCTGTCCCTGGAGATATTCCTTCTAAGGTCTGTGGTGGCTTCCCCATAGCAGCTAAGAGCACTAGCCCGATCTTCTAGACATTTTCAATCCTTGTTTTATTTTGGGTGGACCATTCCTCTTTACCTGGCATGACTCCAGTGATCAACTGTGATCTCTTTGATATTCTTTGCTCCCTTGGTTCTCTTCTTTCAATCTCTCCCTACTATTTTCACCATCTCATTTGTGAAATGCCTGTTCCTCTGACCTTCTCTTAGATGTTGGTGCTTGTCCCTTCTTTAGTTCAGCTCTCTTTTCAATTTATATGTTTTCTTGGATCAATTAAATTCACTCTTATAGTTTTATCCAAAACTTATGTATTTTTTGCCTTATACCCCTCTGTCTTTCTTAAACATCAAGCCTGTATGTTCAACTGTCTGCTTACAAGTTAGTTTTATATCACATCTGATGGGCTTGGTGCTATAGCCTATGAACTTCAAGGGCCTACAACACCTGCGAGGCCTAAATAAATGAATAATTAACTCCAAAATATGAAAACAACCCTGCAAAAGCTAAGTTAATGTGTCATTTAAAACATTATGTCAATTTCATTACTAAAGTGAATTTATTATTTAAAAAGTTCAACTTGTAATAAATTTAAAAATCATCACGAATCAAAAATTAAAGTTGCAAATAATTTAAAAATCAAAATTATAAAAATCCTGTCACATTTTTATTGTAAAGATTAGATCTAATGTGGGATATGGATAAAATTTTAATATATTTGCTATGATGTGGGATGGGGCTTCCAGAAGTAAGAGTGCCTGGGACTTTGAAGGTCTTACAAATAGCCCTGCTTCCTGTATTATCTCCATCTGGATATTCCACAGGCATCTAAACCTTGGCATGTCCAAGGCCAAATTCATCTTCTTCCCTCTCTGGTATTCCCTATTTTGGTTGGCATCACCCAGTCACCCAAGCTGGAAGTCATCCTTGGCTTCGTGATCTCATCCAAGACTCCTCATATTCCCTCACTCAATCAATTGCCACATCCTATTGGTTTTATCTCCGAATTATATATTAAATCCATTCATTCCTTCCCTTTCCCTCCCACTGCTGTAGCTCAAGCCCTCATCAGCCATCACCTTGACCTTTGCAGTAATTTTTAAGTGGTCTCCCTACAGCTGCTCTGTCTGCTCTTTCCTTACAATTGACATAAAATTTACATCAGACCCTGTCACTTCTACTTAAAATGCTTCAGTAGCTTGCTAGTGATTATATAAGAAAGGCTGAGCGTCTGAGCATGGCCACACAAGGCCCCGATGACCTGGTTGTACCTGTTCTCCAGCCTTATCTCTCACCTCTCCGTGCTTGACATTTGGCAGTTAGTCAGTTGCCTTCTAGGCAACACCAGGGCTCTCCTGGTCTCTGGGTTTGTTCAAAATGACCTCCCTGCCTGGAACCCACTTTTCCACTTTTCTCACTTGTTTAACTTCAGGCATTACCTGGGAAAGTAAGCCTTCCAGGTATATCTCAAACCTGGACAGAATTCCCTCCCCTGGAGCATGCACACCTACCTCTGTCAGACTCACCACACCATGTTGCAGCAGTTTATTCACATGTCCTTCTCTGCCCACTCTCTGGTAGGTCGCAGAATGGCAGGGAGGCTATCTTTCTTACCTTCAGGTTCCCATTCCATACTGCAGGACCTGAACCAACTTCTTAATCAGCCCTCTGACAGAAGAGCAATTTCCCAAATATTAAGCCCTCTGGGAACTCCAGTCTTCACTAGAGTGCTCAGGTAGAACCCAGAACCACCCAGCCCAGAAGTCCATCCAGCACAGTCCTGGAAAAGTGATTCTTTAACTCAGATTTGATGCAGAATGACCGTGTTCTTTGGAGTGGGGGCTACATCTAGTTTACATAATAATAAACACAACTTAATTTGTGACTATGGAAAACTATATTGCAGACATTAATTTATAATTGATCCTCACTAAGAATTTGCTAATATCCCTTGACCAGCTGTGTATAGAGAATTGTCTCTGGTCTGGTCCAGGTGTATTTTTCCTTTAATCGTCCACTTTCTGCTGGTCTTGTTCTGGGACCTTATGTTCTTGTGGTCTCTAATGTTTTCATGCAAAGCTTATTCCCTCTAGTGCCAAATATCCTATTGAAAAGAGACATCGTCCTCTGCATCTGCACTTGTTCAATGTCCATGTCCAGGGGTGAACCAGAGTCTTCGTCGTCTACATTTAAGGAGGGTGCTGTTCTCCAGCATGCTGCCAAATGCTCTAGGACGGTTCCTGATTCTCCAGGGCCTTTCTTCCCCTTCCCCTTTGCAGCTATAGCAGAAAGTGGACAACAGGTAAAGGAAACGAGTGATGAGGCAGATTTCTTTTCTAATGGCCTCTTAAGTAGGGTTGTTGGATTTAACAAACCAACCAACCAAACCCCAGATGCCCAGTTACATTTAAATTTTAGAAAAGCTGTAATTTTTTTTTTTTTTAGTATAAGTATGTCCCATGCAATATTTGGAACATATTTCCACTAAAAAAAAATCTGTTATTTATTTGAGGTTCAAATTTAACTCATGTCCCATGTTTTATCTGGCAACTCTATTCTTAACTTGTACTCTTTGATCCAGACATACTTCACTTGCATATTAAACATGTAAGAATACTTGTTACTTGCAAAAGGAAATGTCCTCTCTCCTGCTTTTCCTACAGCAAAGATGCCTTCTTGTCTGTCTTTAATTTCTCTATGTGGAACATGAGTCTATAAAATCATTATTTTCTTCTGAACTCTACAGATAGAAAATGACATCACAATTAAAGTGATACCTGGCATCCAGCATTGCATGGATTTTAGGGAGTTGAGAGCATGGAGTTCTGTGGGAAACTAGAGGATACATGCTTGATCTGAAGGGGGCACCACTGCTCAGCTCCTGTTGCCATTTGGGACTACATATTCAGTATTTCTTGAGTCTTTTTTTTTTTTTTTTAAAGAAATGCCAGATATCCTAGATTTAGTGTGAAAACTCCAGAATTTTAATCATTGACAACTTGGGCAAGTCGTCACTAAATTCAGCTGTTGATAGAAGCATGTAAACGCAAACTAAAACACACACACACACACACGCACACACACATATTCACTATATTCCAGCTTCTTGTCCTTTTTTTGGGTATCAAGCTTGCTGCTGCTGGAGTCACGCACTTTGTCCTAGTGTCTCAGGGCGAAAAGGGAAGGATAATCTCTCAAAGAGACGATCTTGGAAGAGTTTCTGAAGGAGATGTCTCCTCGGTTGGACAGAAACACAGGTGTCATTGTAGCAAAGTAATGTTTCCACATTTCTTTCTATCTTCCTGAGTTTTCTCCTTGGCTGTCCCCCAGTTAATTGGGATCTTGCTTCTCTGTCTCAGGCAGGTGTGTGGCAGGGAACACAAGAATGCAAACAGCTACCTTACCTGATTTTTGTTTCCAAAATTCCGTGCCACTGAGGAAATTTTCTGGGGCTATATTCTAGAGAGTTTGAGGAGAGGGGGAATGACCATGAGGAAATGGTAAAGAGTGAGATTCTTCCAGATGGAAAAAAATAATTCTCAGACAGGAAGAAGGGGGCAGAGGTTTGTGGTTTCTGTGTGCATCCTTCTCCTCGCCATCACCCCAGCAGTGCTCCGAGGAGGTGGCTGGATCCCAGAGGGGACAGTGGCTGAGGAGGCCAAGAATAAACACTGAACTCCCCAGAGGCACATCACAATCCCACGACCTGAGGGGACCATCTGAACAGAGAAAACACAAGTTGGAACTAACCGAGCTCTGCAGTGATTGTTGAATAAATGGGCTTCCCCATTTTAGGGGGCTCCTCAAGACCCTGGAGCCCACCTAATGCCAAGTGTGAGGGAAGACCACCTCCAAAATGACCATGGTTGAATACCCCAACTGCACAGTATAATGGGAACTTAGAACTGAGACTAGGTCATTTTTAAAACATAAAGGAATAGGCACATAGGACTAGGAATATATACCTGAGTGTACAGATTGAGGTTCATTCCTGCCATTCCTTGATACTTCCCCATAGCATGTATAAACTGCAAATGACATTACTTGTACATGCTCTGGTGGCAGCAGCTCAGTGATTTATTAGTTAGACATTTCTCCTCATTCAGTATATTGGGCACATTTAGTCAAGCTCGGGCTTTTTCACAGACTGAAAGATAGAAACATAGAAACTCTTGAATTACTTGACATAATAAATGCCTGTGCTTTTTCCCAGAAGATCCTAAGTAACCATCACTAGGTAGTTCACTTAGATTATAAACTCCTGACCTCCCGGTACATGTTTCTGCAAATGCCTAGGCAGTGTTGGCTATATTTAGTATGCACCAAGGGCATAGCACTTACAATTAATCCCCATAACAAAGGAACCTATGATATACTAATAATCGTGATGATGATAATAGTTACTATAATTTGACAATAATAAAAATTATTATTATTTTACAAGTGAAGAAACTAATGCACAAGTGGTTAAATAACTCACCCAAGATTATATAGCTAGTAAGCTCTAGAGCTAAGATGCAAACCCAGAAGCCTGGCTCCAGAGTCTGAATTTCTAAACTATCCCTTCCCATCTGCTGCCAGACCTTTCTGTAGGCTATTCCTGCTTCCTGATGCTCTGGACTCAAGTCGATTCCCTTATTCATTGCTCTCGGCCCCATATACTTTTCCTTCATGATGTTTACCATAGTTCATAAGGGTTTGATTATTTTCTGTCTCCCCCTAGATTGTGAGTACGCATGATGGGATACTGTGAAGGCTTTTTCACTGAGGCCAAGACTTCCAGCCGTCTTCCCAAGCCTGTTCTTGTCTTTCTTATGGTGATAGAATTGTTGCCAGGCACGTGGCTGCCCAGCTGCCTGCATTGCCCAGCCTCCCTTGCAGTTACGTGTGGCCACGTGATTAAATCTCTACAAACAGAATGCAGACGCAAGTGATGGATGTCATGTCTATTTCTCCTTCCTGTTCTTGCCTGCTGGAACCAACTGTGACCCAGTGTCTACCATCCACAGGATGGATGGCAAAGCCTAGAGGGTGGCAGAAGGTGAGGGAAGAAATTTTGGTCTCCCAACGACCAAGTAGAGTAGCACTGTCCACCAGCCTCAACCTTACCTCAAATTGTTACGGGAGAAAGGAGTTCACTTTAGTTCACTCTGTCTCACCAACGCATTTTTGGAATCTGGCAATGTTTGGCACAGATCAGGGCCTCAACACTTGTTTGTTGGGTAGCCAACTGAAGTTTTTGAGTAACCAGCATGAGTAAATGTCCTCCCTACTAGTCTGTGCACAGAGCTCCTTGAAAGTTGGGACTGTGTCTTCCACTTGTTTTCTTCCACATCAAGCACAGCATTGGACATAGTAGGTGACCAAGGAATGGATGAAGAAGTGCTGGAGAGAAATAATAGGTATGTATATGTTCACATTAGTCCATCTTTTCATATCTTGCCAGCTATAGGAATACTTCTCAAAGAGTTACAATATATTTTCATATGAAAATCAATTCAACCTGAATTTCATGCGTGAGGTACGTGTGTATGTAGATTAATTATCAAATCAAAGTAATTGACTATACCTCAGTAAAGAAAAAAACCAAAGTAATTGAAAAAGGGTAGAGCAACATGTCAGGTTTAATGGACATGGAGTTGGGGGCCTGGATTCTAGTTTTATTTTTATGTCTGTGATCTTGGACTAATCACTTAATTATCCAGTCACGTGTTTGTACATCTGTTAGGTGAAATAGATTAAAAAGTTTCTTCTTGGAGTTTCCTTCCAGTTCTAAAAGTCCATGATGCTATATACTACACTTTTTGTTTTCTTGAATTACACTCCTTGGGTGCCAGTTCCTCTTAAAGACTATTCTGTGATTCATAGGAATGATTATTTTCATTTTTTAATTACCACATAATGAGGCTTTTCTCTGGGCCAGACACTGTGTTAGGTGTGTTAAGTGCATTTAACATTTACAGTGACCCTATAAGGAGGTGTTGCTATCTCATTTAACAGGTGAGTGAACTAAGATTCATAAAGGTTAAATATTTTCCTGATGTTCTGTGAGTAGTAAGTGCTGAGTAAGTATAGATACCAAATCCAAGTCAAATTGTTCAGTCGCTCATTCATCCATCCATTTATTCAGCAGCTGTGTGTTGCATGCCTTCTATGCGTTAATATGAGTCACTGATGTGGTAGCATTAGAGCAGTGAATAAGACAGATGTGGCCCTACCCTCAGTGAAGCTTAAATCCTAGCTTCTTAACTGGCGGTGGGGCAGACAATGAACAATTGAAGACATAAATAAAGAAATTTCAGATAGTAATACATTATATGAAAATAAGATAAATTAGTATGATACGGACGTGAGAAGACAAAAGTAGGAATGAGGTTTAATAGGACACTCCAGAGTTCTATTTCAGGGACATTAACTTTGAGATGCTGCCTTGATATCTAAGGGAAGATATTCCTATTGGTACTAATGGTAATAATGATCGCTGTCATTTACTGAGTACCTAGCATGTTCTAGGAACTGGTACACACTTCTTAAATATATTAACTTATTTAATCTTCCAAAGAATCCTATGAGGCCTTATCCCCATTGCTTAGACAAAGAAACAGGTTCTAGAAATTCTCCAAGTTCTGAAGCAAAAAAGGTGGCAGTGTAGGGATTCAAATCCAGGTGCTCTGGTTCTATGGGGCCCATGCTTACTTCTATTCTACACTATGTCTCTGGCAAGAGAACTGTTAGGTAGATGAGTAAGAAGTCCAGGGACAAAACCAGAACAGGCAGAGTCATCAGCATACATATGGCCTTCAGACCACTGGACAAGACCCAGTAGTGGAGAGACAGAAGGGCCGAGAAGGCCTGGCCTGAGTTCTGGAGCATGCTGGCATTTTGAGGTCAGAGAGACAGTTTGGAAGATGGTGGGGAGAGACAGCATAGGAGAAAGTGAGGTTAACAGTGGCCAGGAGGGGAGAACAATACTTCAAACAAGGGAGGTGGTCCTTATGTGTGGACTGGTGTGGAAAGGTCAAATAAGACAAGGACAGAGAGGTGACAACATGGAGGACAGTGCTGAACTTGATGGGAGCGGCCTCAGTGTGAGGGGACAAGCCTCACCAGGGTTCTGGAGAGGATGTGAGGGGAGGAAGTGGGGCATGCGTGCACATATATGTTCGTAACTCTTCAGAGAGTCCTGCTGTGAAGGAGATCATCGGAATACGGTAAAAAGAGGAGGATGTGGGACCAAGGGAGGGACATCCACGTAGACGTACCCTCCTACTGACTCACAGGTGGATTACAGACCACATCACCATAGCGTGTCTGGTTTCTCTGATTCCAAAACCCCTGCTCTCTGTCTCCGTGCTGTACTGTCCCCATACTTACATTAAGTGGGAAGTGAGTACATGGGCTTAACTTTGAAGTGGACTCCAGATGTGATTAAAAGAGAACAAAGCTCTGTCAGTTGTGTAAAATCAGCCCTCAGGGCTGGAATCACACTGTCAGTTTCTTCATCTCTTCAGCTCACTTACCCATCTCATAGACCCATAGGAATTCAGGGAGTGGTGGGGGGCTCCACTGTATTATAATGAGTTTGCCCCTAGGATGTCCATTTTTGAACCAAGACTTCAACTTCAGCCTTCTCTTAGCTGTGTGATGTCTGTGCTTGAGTAGTTTGGAAAGCCAAGAAGTTGTCTCATCATTTGGGGACTGGATTCTGTATAGGCACAGTCAAGCCCTAGGCAAAATAGAAGAAAAAGCTGTGTTTATGTACACATTGACATTAGACTGTTCACTCAGTCATTTATCCAGCTAACTTTTATTGAGTGTCCACTTTCTAATAGCACTGATGACATAAAACAAAAAAGACACAGATCTGCCCACAGGACATCCCAAGGTGAACTTAGGAAGAAACATAACACATCACATCATCGGTGATGTCACAAAGTTCTGTGGTACCCTGTGAGTGGAAGCAATTTATGTGTGTGGGGTGTGTGTGTGTGTGTGTGTGTGTTGTCTAAATGTACCTGATGGGGAAGGGATGTTTGAGCTGGGCCCTAAAGGGTGATTACAATGCACCTAGCATAGGGTACAACGTCAGCAGAGGCACTCGGGTGCATCAGGAGCTGAGACTTGAAATGTAGGTTGGCCCAGATCGATCATTCATTCATTCATTCATTCTCTTCTTCATTCACTTAACAATGACTTTTGAGAGCCCACTAGGTACTAGGGACCCATGTTTGTTGTTGAGGACACAGTGATGAGCAAAAATGAACACAATCCCTGTCCACATGGACCTTTCAGTCCAATAGATAAAGGCTATTGGCTGCTGTGCTAAGTTAGGGATTTGAAGTTTTAAGAACAGTAGTAAGATGATTAGATCACGTGGACTTGAGAAGAGAGAACAAGAATATTACTTGTGAGGCAGGTGCAGTGGTCTCAGAAAGGGAAGATAAGAAGTAAAATTGGGACATATAATCAAGCATGCTGACATTCAGCTGTTTATGACTATTTTGTTCATTCATCTGGGAAATATTTTTTGATAGGCAGCATTGTGTAGCAGCTAAGAGCATGGGTTTTGGAGCTGTATCTTGGCTCTGCCATTGATTATCTGGACAAAGTTGGAAAGTTACTTCATCCCTGTGACCAGGTCTTCTCATCTCTAAGGCTGACATAATAACAAGTACCTTCGTCTACTGGCTTGAATAATGTCCCCCAAAATTCATGTCCACCCAGCACCTCAGAATGTAACCGTATTTGGAAATAGGGTCTTTGCAGATGTAATCTGTTAAATTAAAATGGGATTGTGCTGGAATAGGGTGGGCCTTACTCCCCTGACTGGTGTCCTTACAAGACAAACACACAGGGGACGGGTGAGAGAGAGGTGAGGGAGGATACCATGTGACAATAGAGGCAGAGATTGGAGTGAAGCGGCTGCAGTCAAGGGCACCAGGGATTGCCGGCAACAGTGAGAAGCTGGAAGAGACAAGGAAGGATTCTCCCTGACAGATTTCAGGAGGAGCATGGCTCTATCAACACCTTATTTTTGGATTTCCAGCCTGTAGTCCAGCCTCTGGACTTCAGAACTGTGAAAAAATAGATTTCTGATGCTTTAAGTCACCTAGTTTGTGGTGATTCATTATAGCAACCCTAGGAAATTAATGCATAGGTTATGGTGAAGATTAAACTTGTTAAAACTTATAAAGTGCTTAGAACAGTGACTGTCATGTAGTATATGCTCAAAAAAATACAAGCCATTTGTTGTTATGTGCTTGGCACTATTCTGTTGCAGTCTCCAGGCTGGGCTCACTTGACTAGGACAATATCCCCTTGAACAAATAGTTGGTGATTATGTGTAAGTAGGTGCTTGAGTTGGTAAAGTGATGTTGGGCAATATTCTCATTAAGCAAACCTTTTTTTTCTAACAAGAAATGTTTATGCATTTATTAATATAGTTGATTGTATTAATAGTGACCTCACTAATTTAAAATAACTTGGGAGAAGGCCCAGCCCAATATGGGATACTTTTTTTAAAGTATCTTTTAATAGTTTCAAGCATATTTAGTAACTGGGCGAATTCTAAGAATTGCCTGGGAGAATCAATGATGTGATGCAGGGACAAAAGTGATTTATTATCAGTATATCAAAAGTTGGTACACAGAGTATCAGGTTAATTCCTGTCATCTGTGGTAGAACAAAAAGAGCTCTGCCCTTGTGCCAGAAAAGTTGACTTCTCCACATCTTTTTTTTTAAATTGAAGTATAGTTGATTGAGATATTGTATTAGTTTCT
This sequence comes from Camelus bactrianus, assembly GCF_048773025.1. NCBI lineage: Eukaryota > Metazoa > Chordata > Mammalia > Artiodactyla > Camelidae > Camelus > Camelus bactrianus. Next base: position 33,802,345 of record NC_133550.1, on the reverse strand, counting down.
GGTGTAGAGCTTAGAACCCATGATGATAGGAGTGAAATCGCCAAGTTGCACTATGCTTCAGTTTTATATACATATGTGTGTGTGTGTATATATATATATATGTGTGTGTGTGTGTGTGTGTGTGTGTGTATATATATATATATATATATGTGTGTGTGTGTGTGTGTGTGTGTGTGTATATATCTCCTTTTTCATATTCTTTTTTATTATAGGTTATTACAAGGGATTGAATATAGCTCCCTGTGCAGTAGGACCTTGTTGTTTATCTATGTTGTAAAACAGTAGTTTGTGTTTGCTAATCCCAAATTCCTAATTTGGGAATAAATTAGAGATGGAACCTTGAATAGACCCCTTGCTGTAATTGCCCACTTCTGTGTCCTCATGTCCTCTAGATTGTTATTTTCTGGAGGGCAGGGACCATTTCTATCTTGTTCATCTTTGAGTTCCCCAGTGCCTGGCACATAGGGCATATTTGTGGAAAGGATGACAAATGAATCACCTTTGCAGCCTTTTCCTTGTGTGAAAGTTACTTTCCGTGTAATGAAAGCAGATTATTTTTGCATCTAGAAACTTCAGCATCCTCAAATCTTGATCTTAAAGAGGTCTTATTTTTCCTCTTTGGAAATATTGATGCTCACAGGTGTAGGTACTGCATATGAAAGGTTTACCACATTCCAGGCACAGTGATAAGGGCTTCACAAATATCTCATTTAATACTCTCAGCAACCCTGTGAGTGGGTGTTTCTCCATTCACGTTATTAGTGAAATATTCATCACTCAGAGAGGTGAGCTTCCTGCCACAGGTCACGCAGCTGGTAAGTGATTGCTGGGTTGGTTTGAAACCCAGGTCATTCTGGCTCTAAAGCTCTGGTCCTTAACCACTAAGATTTACTGCCTCAGATTACTGCCTCAGACAGCATTCTTGTCTCAGATTTGATAATGCTTTTAGTTCTTCAGAATGGATTCCCAAAGAAAGCCATGTCTTCTAATGATTTAAATCAAGTGAGTCTGGAAAACTAGAAGATTTGATTCATGAATGAGTCAAGAAAGGCTATACATTGTTCAATCAAATACTAATAACACTAGTTTACTTTTGCTTTAGAAAAAACTTTTGCTAGAACCCATGATGGTAGGAGTGAAATCGCCAAGTTGCACTATGCTGCTTCTTCCCTTTCTTTCAGCATTAGGTGCTCTGTGGGGGTTGGAGAGAGTGTTTAGGTCCACACACTGAGATGAAAAGTCACAAAAGAGACTGGTTTATATTTTCTTTGTCAACTAGACTTGGACTATAAGATTCCTTTCTTTTCTCTTCTTTTTTCCTTTCCTTTCCTTTCCTTTCCTTTCCTTTCCTTTCCTTTCCTTTCCTTCCCTTCCCTTCCCTTCCCTTCCCTTCCCTTCCCTTCTTTTCCCTTCTTTTCCCTTCCCTTCCCTTCTTTTCCCTTCCCTTCCCTTCTCTTGTCTTCTCCTCTCTTTTCTTTTCTCTTCTTAACCAGTTTGACTTACTGTCTTAGTATTGTGCAGACACAGCCCTGGTGATACCCTCTGATGAGTTGGGCATTCTTCAAGATTGAAACACAATGGGGTGACTTAAGGACAGAGATTCAGCTTTGCTTCTGACTCTCCTTGGTTTTGTGGGTTTAAGTTAATGTTATTTGAAAGTTTTTGTGTGTGTGTGGTTGAATATATACTATAACTTGTTCTTTTGTGACAACAAGATTTATACTGGCGGTGTCTCTCATACCACTGGAAACTGGAAGGAAGTCTGCAGTGTGAACCTCTGAGAGTTTTAAAAAGACAGCAGCCATTATTTGGCAGTGATGGCTCCAGGCTGCCCTTGAGCCTAGTTACAGGTTTGTTCTACATTCTGGCTCCCTGGCCAGGTCAGCAAGCAAATGGTCTGTCAGATATTTAATACATCACATATGCATTTAGTCTAGTTCCCTCCCTCTCCTTAATTAAGATTTCTTCAGTAAGACTTCAGGGGGGAAAGAAAAGGATCTGATGGAATTGTATTAAATACCAGCTTACTTCCCAACTTTCTAACTGATTTTTTTTCACTCAAGATATCTTGGCCTGAAAGGCGAGGGGATTTGAACAAAGTATAGAAGCTGGCATTGCCTTTTGTATATCGTTTTGGCTCCAGAGAGCTGCTCCTGGTAAAAATGAGCCTGTGAGATGTAGCTGTTTTATGCAAGGGCTAACAATACTAGTCTTTTATAAATCATAAATCCTCTTAACCTCAAACAATTTGGAGCCACTAACTGTAATCTATAAGGTTTCAATTCACAGGGATTTCATTTCTTCTCAGCGCCTTTCAAGCCATTAGGCAAATATTTATATGAAGTTCTCAGCTATTAGGGGATTTAAAATCATTTTGTGTGGAATAGATACTTCTTGTCTATACCTCCTCAGTTAAATTTTTGATGAGTTTTATGCTTTTTCTTTTGTTGAAAAAAACTCATCTTTTGATGAATTTTATGTTTTTCTTTTGTGTGTTTTGCATGGGGAGAATGGTGAGGTGGGAAAATTATCATTGCATAATTCTTACTTTTGGTGGCATTTTCCTGCACCACATGTACTTCTTTCTCTGAAAATAAATAGGAACCAAGGACCACTATTACTTGATACTCTGTGGCAATTAGGATTCTATAGCAGAAGCAATAATAAACAACCATAGACAACTTAGGAAGAAAAGGAATTTATTAGAGGCATACAAGATACTTACAAAATCAAAGAGAAGGTTAGGGCATTGGACTTTTAGGAGTAGAGGAATCTGAACAAGTCTGTGGGGTTTGGCAGCAGGAACTATTGAGCGGACTGACCAAGGTGCCACCGTCCAATGCGACAGCCAATGAGCACCAACTGTTTATTTCCTACCTCCCTCCTGTTGCTATCATTCTGATAAAATTCACAGTAGTCCTGTGAGATAGACTCTGATCAGCATAGCTTGGTCACATTCTTCAGCCTTATCCGGAGAAGAGTGACATCTGTTTTTCTGGGACACCCCAAACCTGCAGCAGTCCATATAATGGAATCTACCTCAAAGGAAATAGGACAATGCTAGGAAGAAGAGCTGGATACTGCACAGCCAAAAACAATACCCATTTCTTGCTGAGCATCACACTTAGAGAAATAAGCAAAAAACATTCTATTCTCTTCTCAAACCTAATACAGGAATTCCAAGAAATTCAGTGTCTTTGCAAATTAATTTTACATCTGTGAGCAGAATCTGATCATCTCAGATTTAATTCAGTGAAACAATTGTGAAATCCCCTTGATATCAAAGTGGAACAAATCCTAGGAGCAATACCCTTGATTCAATTCCATACTGTAAGTTAGGCAGTTTAAAAGAATGGCTTGAATTTTCCTTCAAACCTTAAGGAATGTTAATGACTGAGAGCTGCGCTACATACTTTTGTATGGTTGCTTATTATGAGCTATTTAACTTTTACAGTTTTATTAAATGTTTTACAGAAAAGTTTATTTCATGCTTTAGTACAGCTTTGCAGAATGGCTACGTTTGGCTAAAAAGCCTGACAGATGAACAAAAATGCTTTGCCAATATTGCTGGTAAGCAGTTTCTGGGTAAAATCATGTTTCATTTTGACATTTTCTAGAGGTGGGGTGGGAGTGGTTCTCTTTAATGAAGCACAGAAGAGCTTATGAAAGGGGGAAAATAGAGTAGAAGGAGGAGCATGCCCACATTTTAATTTCTCATGTAAAAAACAAATTAAAATAAAAAAATTTACAGAGATCCACTTGGGAGGAAAGTGAATATTTGAGTCAGGAGCTCCTCCCCCACTCAGAATACATCTAGCTGTTATTAAGTATACTTTCAAAATTAAAAATAATATTTTACAGTATATTTATTTCACTTTTACAATAAATCTATGAGTTGAGTAAAAATAATAACTACCATTGCCAAGTATTCTAAACTTGTTCTAAGTACATTACAGGCAACACCTCATTTTATCTGTATAATAAGATACTAGATGAATACTAATATCAATCCTATTTTATTGGATACTAAGGCTCATGTAAGTTTTCCAAACATCTGACTCCAAGTCTAATTTATTTCTACTCTATCATAGGGACCTCACTGCCTGGTGATCTGATGTGTAGATCATTCAAATTATTACTTGATCTCTAAAACATTCTTTTCTTATTTTTTTACAGGTAGCATAAAAAATACTGAGATCATGCATTCTAAGGTTATAGTCACACTGGCAGTTTGTTACCACTTTCAAATTTGCCTTGTGAATACTCTGTCTACTCTCACCTAACTTCAGGTTACTACCTTTTTAGAAAAGAGCTCACATCTCCAGATTCTTGGTTCCCATTTGTCATCTTTGCTGAGAAATCTGGGCTTTTTATTTTTTTCCTTCAAAACTTACGTGGTTAAATTGAACTTCTCCTGGCAAAGCAAAAATCTTTTTTTGTTCTAGCTGTTTGGAAATCAAAGCCTCATGCAAAGAATTCCTAAATATTTGACTAAGTTTTATCAAGAATCCAAATTTTGTTTCTTCTCCCCATTTAAAAAAACGTTGCCATGAGGAATTCAGCTGATATGCCATTGCTTTGTAAAAAGCACTCTGTATATCCCCTCAGACAACTTGGCTTTGGTAACATCTCATGTGTTTATAAAATATAACATAATGGTTTCCTGTCCTTAATTGAGAGCCTGTTTTGTGTCATAGACTGTCATGGGTACTTTATGTATGTTGTCCCACTTAACTTAATTCTCACTACAACACTGAGTGGTGAGTGTCATCATGTCGTTTTGATACACGAGGAAACTGAAGCTCAGACTGTTTAAGAGGCCAGTCTGGACTTCAAACTTGGGTCTTTCTTCAGTGTTCAGTGGTCTTTCCTCCATGTAGACTCTCAGGAGAAGGAGAACCCTAAGGATGAAAAAGCTAAGCTCGTCAGTGACATTTTCTAAAGTATTATGATATCTGAGTCAGGGAGGTATTTGTGGAAAGGTGCCCTTGATTGGACTATTTCCCAGCCTTCAACTTTATTAATAGGAGAGTCTCCCATTTTATGTTCCAGTTGTGCTGCCCTGTTCTTCCTGCTCCAGGGTTTAAAATTCCTCCCTCCTGTCTTGCCCAAGCAGCAGTCTCGGTCCCTAGGGTGAATTTCAGAGAATTTACCAGGTACATTCAGAACCTGAAAGTTGGCCTGATTCTTGATCACTGTGAAACTTGGCATTTTGTGTGTGAGTACACGTATATGTGCACATTTAATTAAAGGGATAGGGTATGAGGAGGAGGAGAGACATCCAAAGGGATATGTTTATGCCTTACATGTCCATACGTGCCTTCCTGTTGGGAAAGGGGAGTATAATAAAAAGATGAGTGTGTGTGTGTGTGTGTGTGTGTGTGTGCGTGTGTCTAAATAAAGTTTGTATGTACAAGGGATGATTATGCAAAGTCATGTGTATATTTGTGGTCTGTGTGTACAGGCACAGAAGTGAGCATGTAAATTGGAGGAGTGTGTGCTCAGGTGGAAGGCATGAAATATACAAATCCCAGGCATAAAGTTCAGCTGAGGGAAGTGTATGAACTTACAGGGCTCAAAATACATCCCCTAAAAGATGACTGTTTACCTTTGCCCTAGACTAATGGTAAGAGACTTCCCATTCAAGTAGAAATGCATCTTATACTAAACACTATGCTACTCTAAATCAAGCACCACAGGGAGTATGACAGATTCATTTTGGACACTCTCCTGAGGAATTAGTACAAAAGGAATTGCATCATAGGGCATTTATTGCCACTGGGATAAGTCTAGCGCTGTCTAGACATGGACTAATTATTTCTCTTTATCTTTTTCTGAATTCTAAAGAGTGGATTAACTCTAACAACTGCCGAGCCTTTTAATTATATCAAGATATTAGTTAACAAGGGGAATGGATAGGAAAGAGTCAGGAATCAGGTCTCTCAGTGACTAATTTTGCAAAAAACCTGGGGAAAGTCACCTAGACTCCTTGGCCCTCAGACTTCTTGTCAACTAAACAAGCATAAGGGTGTTTGTCCAATCAACTTTCAAGGCTGTTTGTATGAAGCAAGTGAAAGGATGTGAGACCTTCTGAATAGCATATATAGTGTAACCAAATAAATTGCTATTGATGTTGTCATTGTCTGGGAGCCAAGTTGCTGAACGTATTAGTTGCTTGGCTTTCTCTGCTAACTGATTAATGAAATGAGCACTTGATTTAAACACAGGGATTGAAGATTTGAGTTTGAGTACTACTTTCATCGGCTTTTGGCAATGTGATCATTTTACCTCTTGAGCTTTAAAAAGTGTCCACATCTGTAAAGTAGGCTTATGATACTCTAATTAACTCACAGGATTGTTTTAAGGATTACATGGGATGTGAGAGCAATTTGTAAGCTTTAAAACATTATACAAATGAAGAAGGTATTTATTAGTATTTCCCTCACGAGCTACTGGAAAAATCCATTTTTCTCTTGTTTCATGTGACAAAGGGAAAGCTGCAGAGCTTTGCCAATACACACACATTTAATTACCTCCCTGTCTCTGGGCACATAATTTACAGCTGACTGGTATTCAGGGATCCAGATGTGTTATTGTGAGTTAGGATTAAGAAGCTCTGTAACTCAAGCTTCTTGAAAATTAGTTGCTCATGTTATACTAAACACTTAGCTAGTGGATTAATTATTATTTAACTAATGCCTTTGGGTTGTTTTACCAGCCTCATTACTTTTGTCTTTGTATCTTCAAGCTTAATATCTAGACACTGATGGATTTGTTCATCAAACATTTATGGAGTTCTTACTTGGTTCCAAGTAGAAGCTAGATACACAGAGATGAAAAACATGTGGTCCCTGTCTCCACAGAGCTCCCAGCCCAGCAAGGAAACAGACAAGTGAAAAATAATAAAGTGATTCCAACAAGGTGCATTGTTTTTAGATTAATAGAGGCATAGACGCAGGTGCCGTGGAGGAAGAAAGGATGGGAATCTGACTCTGACAGCTGCCCCAGAGGTTGGAGATTATAATGGACCTGAGGCTGGCAGGCTGAGTGAGAGTTTATCATGCAGACAGAAGGAGGAAGGGATAAGACTCTGAGGTAGAGGGAATGACGCAGGTAATACAGACATGGAAGTGCGAGCCTGCATTGTATACAGTGGAAGTGCAAGTAGATTTCATATGACCCATTAAGATACCTATGAGGATATAGTTAAAGCTTCTCTCCTAGAAGTGAGAAAAGTAGGGGCCAATTTGTTAAGGTCTTGGAATTCCAAAGGAACACACTTGAATTTTCTCTGCATTCAAGGATACATTAAAGGATTATAGAATGGCAGGTAAACGACATGATCAAATTTGTACTTTTAGAAAGAGTCAAATCGAAACCTTTATGGAACATGTACTATACGTTTTGTGAACCTCTGACAAATTAAAGATAAAAGTATCTTCAGGATTCTGATATTCTGGAACTTGTAATAGAGTGCATGTTGGGACTATAAATTTTTCTCCCCTTTCTTAATTTAGAGAATAAGGGGGAAAGGCACCAGGGTGGAGAAATTCATCTCTCAGGCCATTAGAACAACACCAGAAAAAGGCCTGGTAGACAGTGGTGTTTGGGCAAGAAATTGTTCACATCAATTTGTTCCCCTTAACACACCACCCTTGATATTTTGATAAGGGGCCTCTTCCAAACCTTTGTGAATGGACACAAGTGCAAGCCACATATCCTGTTAGTAGCAAACATCAATTATAGATCTGTCCTCTTTTCAGAAGAAGAAAAGAGCAACCTCTGAAGACTATGAAACTATATTGTGTGAAAGGAGGAATCCTCTAGGCCTATGAAAATTTATGGCAGAAAAAAAATGCACACATTTGAAGATCATTATCTTCAAAAATTATTTTTTAATGGCAACCAGAATAATTTTTAGTAAGATGCAAATAAACCCTGGCTTTTAAAAGATAATAGCAGAGAATCATGAGAAGAGAACATTCCGAAATGAAAATACAAAATGAATGTGAAGACAGTAAGTTGAGCAAAGAAGGGAACTGGGTGACATGAGGAAGATGAGGAAGTTTAGTGAATTATTTTCCCATTCCTCTTTCTTTCTCAGAGCTGGCTCTCTTCTGCATTCTCATAATGGAAGAGAGCACATGATTTTCCCTGCTCATAGCTGACTGGACTAGGAGTGGATGCATGATCCAAACTTGGCCAATCAATTTCTTTCCTCTAGAAGATTGAGGTAGAGACCCAGGAATGCTATGCAAGCTCAGATGGGGCTGAAAGAGAAGGGGTAGGTGGAACTGCCTTGGGAGCTATTATCTTTCCCGTTCATGGAGAAATAAAGCTCTGAACTTCACAGAGGGGTGAATTAAGAAGATGAACAAAGAAAAACAGAGACAAGAGACCACAGAGTCTGGAGAGAGATAGGCCCAGAGAGAAAGTAGCTATCTTGGTCCCTGACAACTTTCCAGTTCCTCATTCCAGTCCCCCATGAGGCCTCATTAGACTTCCTGACTTTGGGTTCTATGAATTACACTCGTATTATTTTAAAAACATTCCACTTTTGGCTTACCCTAATTTGAATAGGATACTATTATTTGCAACCAAATGGTCCTTGACCAAAAAAGAAGGTTTGCAAAAATACTAAAAACAAAACAAAACAAAAAACCCAGTACTAGTGTAGACTTCTGTTTTGAAAGTCAGCTGGAGAAAGCTTCTACTGCAGAATTTCTTGATTTCCCACAAAAATACATATAAATTAAAGGATTCAGAAACAACTCAGAATAACATTGAAAATCGAGGCTGGTAGTCAACCTGATTCCAGAATCAAGAGGGTTGATTTTAATACTTACTTGGCTCAGCCTCTGAATGGGCATTTGTCTCTGTGGGCTATTCCCTCTTTCTTGAAGCTGTCTCTTCCTTTGGCCCCCATGATTATATTCTTCTGATAGTTTTCATACTTCTCTAACTACATCTTGGTCCATTTTCCCTGTTCCTCCTTTTCCACTTGACTCTTTAATAGTTTTCTTCACATTATTCCTGGGCCTTTTTCTCTCTTACCTTATTCAGGCTGGTCCCACTCATGACCCTGGTTTCAGTTATTACCCACATACTGGTGATTTTGAGATTTATATGTGTAGTCCATAGCTCTAGAGTATACAAGCATCTTCCTACTAGAAATTTCTCCTTGGCTGTTAGAATAGTATCTTATTTGTAACCCCAGTCATCCTCTTTCCAGGGAAACCTGTTCCTCCTTCAACAAGTACTAGCTCTCCATCTTCCCAATCATTCACACTAGGAACTTGAAAGTTATCCTGAAGTATTCCCTCTCCCTTTCCCTTAACATCCAGTCAGTCACCAATTCCTGTTATGAAGATGACAGGAAAAAAAAACAAACAAAAAAAAAACTAGGGTTCCCATTGACATTTAATTTAGTGCCAGCAACCTTTGAGCTTCATCTCTCTCCTGTGTCCCTCACCTGTGGTGCAATCCTAATAGATTCATATTCTTCTCCTGTCCAACATACAGGTCCTGGCAAAACAAAAAGCGTGTGTGTGTGTGTGTGTGTGTGTGTGTGTGTGTGTGTGTGTGTGTGGCAGAGGAAGCAGATGCCTGAAATAAAGAACTCGAATAACAGTGGATGATGGAAATGATGGTTTTAAATAAATACCATGAGTTCAGAGTATCAGAGAACAAGGCGATGAGCACAAGGGAAGAGATGTGTTAAGTGAAATTGTGATAGAACCTAGGGATTGAGCTAAAGTAAATCACCTTGACCTAACCTCACCCCTTCTCCCCCACCCCCAGCTCACACATGCGGCTGTATAGATGAAAAGGAGATTTTTCTGTTATATGACACGGTGTAAGTCCAAAGCAGCCCACACACTCTGTCCATGGACAAACTTTCTGAAAACGCTGTTCCATGTTCAAGAATAAATAAAGAGGAAAAAGATGAAAAAAACTGACATGGGATTTATGAAAAAAATACTTTAGAATAAAGGAAAGGGACAAGTACTGGAAGACTCAAAAGGAAGGTCCTATTTCAGAAAATGTTCTATTGCCGTGTACTAGTTAAAGTATAGGCAAAGCTGCTATAGAAAAAGATAGCCCAAAAGACAATGTTTCAAAGAAGACAGAAGTTTAATTTCCTTTCATGTAATGGTCTGGAGCAGGGTGGTCAAGGATAGGGAAGCAGCACTAAGGCATGCAGTTCCTTTCTATCTTGTTACTCTGCAATCATCTAGAGCAATGAGAGTGTGGTTCAGAACAGCACTAGTCTTGGGACTGCTTGTCACAGATCAGCAGTGAAACTAGTATAGAAATTGAGTGTTTTTCATATCTCATTCTACACTGATAACTGTTTAGATGTAAGCTACTTACCTCTGACCAGCAACCGTTTTCTGATTGTACATGTCTGTGCACCACACGTGGAAAAGCACTGTCCTGGTGGGCTATCCTCATTGTTACGCTTGAAACTGGCTGACTATCACTGTACTATATGTAAAGATACAATAAAATCCTTCAGGACAAGAAGGCAGCAATTATAATGTACCAGAATGAGATTAACAGGATAACATGAAATATAACAAGGTATGATAATAAAATTAAAAAGAGAATAAAAGAGGATGAAAAAGGAATTGATGAGGTAAAGATTGAAACTACATTAACAAAAACTTATAAAATCCACATTAGAGACAGTAGTGAACATAATCAGTGCCATACAGAATCCAATAAGCAGTTTAAGAGATAAATCTGAGCTATTCTTTGAGAATGTAGGGAAAAATCTCAAAGAAATTTAAAAATTGAAACTAAATATGACAGATAATGAAAGCCAAAAACCAAATTATTCTCCTGAAAAAAAAGCACAAATAGAGTCAAATTATTAATTAAAGATATGACAAAATAATCTTAACTGAGATGAAGTGAGGCATGTTTAAAGATTTAAAAGCTCACTCTATTCCAGGAGAAAATTAGTGAAAAGATAATTAAACTTGTATTCACCCAGGCAAGATTTCTGGACTAGAAGCATAAAGAAAAATTCATTGAAAATTTAAGCTGCAGAAGCAATAATGGGACAAACCTAGGTTTATTCTTCTTCATAGCAGTACATTTTATGTTTAGAAAATTTTGAGGGAGGGAAAAACAACTATTGACAAAGAATTTTATAACCAACTAAATTATCTTGCTCTTTCATATGGGAAAGTTCTAAAATGTCATTGAATTAATGTGTTCTGCAAATATAGTCATGCTTATCAGAAGTCAGGCCCTTCAGATATAATGATAAACAAGGCATATATATATATATGGAGAAAATAGAGTAAACTTGCATCCTCTTGAAAACTAGTAAATGAAAATATTCTCTAATCTACTGAAAGATGAGGTAAAACAAAATGATCAAGACTTCCAAAGTAAATATATAAAAGTTTTGGGCGTAAGAATTGAAGCCAATGAAAGTAGAAAGTAGATAAGACCAAAATATTATACTTAAGGTTATAGAACTCAAAGTCAATTTCAAATTTTTTCTCAAATCAAAAATAGAAAATGAATAGTATTATTATATTATAAATAATTTGGGTTTAAAATCCAAGATTATGTCAACAAAAGACCATGACATGGTCTTTGTTGAAATGAGGAAAGAATGGAAGAAAATTAGAGGATTGAAAAGATGTTTCTTATTTCTAACTGAGACTAAAAAATAGCTAGAAGTCACAAAGACCTTTTGATAATTTCATAAGCAGCAATTTTATAGGATTAGTAAAAGAAAACTGTAAAATAATACAGTACAAGATTATCACAGATCATATATCTGTGTTACATGCTATATAGGTATATGTAATAAGAAAATTCCAGATCATATATGTTAGTTTTAACCAAAGGCTTCCATGGGCAAATTTGTTTTGTTTAAAGATAGTCTCAAACTAAATTTTAAAAATATTTATTTCTTGTGAAGGAGCATATGTAATACATCTTTTAGCATTTAAAATCAAAATTATGAGCAGTAGTAGATGTTATTAGATAAGAAAGAAAATAGAGATTGTAATATTAATTTGAAGACAAAATTCAAGAAAAAGCATTATGTATTACAAATAATTTTTGACACACAATAAAGATACCACTATCATGAATCATTTCTTGCCAAATACTATCATTAAACTAGATAAGGCAAAGACAATTAGAAATACAAGTAAAACTGAATAAGCACACACTGAAATCTTTTCTTCTCAGCCCAAACCTAGAAAAATGAAATGAAAGATATATTTAAATATTGAAATACGAAATCATATTTGAAAATGAGGAAAGAATTTTACTTAGTCCACAGGTCAATCTATAGAAAAAATGGAGAGCAAAGGTCCCAGCACTACATTAAGATTGCTTTTGCAATAAGGACCCAACCTAGAAAGTCACAAGTCATATGGAAGACAGTTAAGCTCAGGACACAGAGATGAGAATTCTATTGCAGAAGATGAACTTACAACCAAACGCATGAGAAACCTTTATACTACGACAGGGAACAACAAATCTAACAAAGAGAAATACTGTTGTATTAGAAAATAGTTAGAAACCAATCAGAAAGGGATTTAAATAAACAATTTAAGATCTTTAAAAAGATAAAGGAAGAAATCTTGAGATAAGAACAGAGCTTATAAAACAGGGACTGGTGGATATTAGAAAAGAGAAGAAAAGCCTGTAAGAGACCTGGGAAGAAGTATGTGATACCTGTGTGTATGTGCATATGTGTTTGTGTGTACACAAAGAAAACAAAAATTCATTAGGTACTATAAATAACATGCTGGATAGAGCTGAAGAATAAACTAACAAATTGAGGTAAAAGCAAAATTTAATAAATGAGAAAAATGCACTAATACCGAAAGTAGCGTTAATTAACAAAACCGAAAGCTGGTTCTTTGAAAAGTCCTATAAAATGAATAATACTCTGGGGAAAAAAAATTAAAAGAAAGAAAACACAAATAAATAGAATCTGAAATGAATATTGAGACATAAACAAAAATGCTTAAATTTTTTTTAATTATAAAAATTTTATGAACAACATAGTACCAAGGAATTTGAAACCTAAATAAGGAAAATATAAAGTATCAAAATGGATTTAACAACCTAGGCCAATAAACAAAAAAGAAATGGGAAACAGGAGCCAAAGGTTTTTTTTCCTAAGAAAAAGCACCAGACCCAGATAACTCTGTGGATGAGTTCCAGCAAACCTTCAAGGAACAAGATAATTCCCATCTTATGCAAACTCTTCCAAAAAATATAAAAAGGTAGGAAACCACCCAACATATTTTGTAAGGCTAGCTTTAGCTTAACAGTAGTATCAAAACCAGACTATGTTCATAAGTGAGATTTGGTGCATACTTTTCTTTTTTGTTGTTTTTGATTTTATTCATCGGTAATTTATAGTTTTTGTTGCTAACGTGAATGGGAACCTTCTTCCCATCACTTGTTCTAATTGGTTATCACTGCTTCAAATAAAATTCCATTTAAAATAATTCTGAAATCAGCACAGCCTAGTAGAGTTTGGTAGAAGCGGACTTTGTTCTTGAAGGGATTTACTTAGTTTCGTGTGTGATTTCAATTGTTCTCTCATAGCTTCAGGTTTATAGTAATCTGTACAGTGCGGACATACCCTGATTTATGAGCATCTTATTTGGAAAGGAAAAAAAGGGATGGGAAAACAGCCTCTAAGGTCCAAACCGTCGTACATCAAGATTTCCTTTCATCTTTTCGACATTTTACAGATATTTCTGTATGTAAGCTATAGAGAACTATACAGATGTTAGTCATTACAAGAATGGTGACTCTGCTGTGACAGGACTGGGAAACAGTTCTGTCTCCAATCGCAGGGAAATGTTTTCTCTTTATAGTTCCTTCTCTTTACTAATGCTTTCTGGGGGCATTGCTGGAAAGACAGATAATAACTTGATTTGCCGTATTTACTGTTCATAATGGGAGATTGAGGTGGCTCTGGCCAGGGGCACACACATTCTCTGACCTACCACTACCTTTTCTTGTCATTTATTGGCATTCACTTTCCTATAGAACAAGTGTTATAAGTGGTGGAGTAGATTATGTATACATGTAAAGAAGTAAAAATAGCATGCATCACCAGCCCTGGGTTGGAAGCCTCACTCCACTGTTTTCTAATTGTGTGACTTCAAGCAGGTTAGTTACCTTCTCTGTACCTCAAGATGCCTATTTGTGAGATGAAATTATTAAAACTTTACGTTGCAAGTTGTTAGGGAGAGTATATTACATAATACGTACAAAATTATTTAGCTCAACTTCTGTTATATATAACCGGTACTCCATATACGTTGGTTCTCTTAGACGTCAACAATTTAAGCTTGGACCCAAATCACTTGATCATAGTGTCCATTTGAAAATTTTGTTTTAAATTTCAAATAACCAAATGAGAAATGAATTTTAGAATCATAAATAATCAGGAGTTGCCTGTAAAGTAGTTAGCACGATGTCACTGAAGAATTTGGGGAAAAAAAATGAAATGTAGTCACTAACTTACACATTCTTTGAGTAGGAGCCGTCTTCATCTGTTGCCTGTTTACATAGTAGACACTCAGATATTTGATGAACGCAGGTGACTGATTTATGTATGTGTGACTATCAACAAAAATAAGTAACACCATTCAGCACTTCCTAGTTTACAAAGCTCATTCACTATCACAGTTTATTTGCTCACTGAAGCCCAGGGAATAAGGTCAGGAAAGTATCATCATTTCTATATTACAGTTGAGGAAACTAAGACTCAGAAATTTTAGTGACTATCTTAAGGCCATGGAGCTTTAGAGCACTGATCTGCTGACTCTTTTTGCAAAATCCTGTTACTTTCCTTGTGGTGCCTTGTGCTCTGGGAGTTTGTGGAGTAAACAGAGTAAGGATAAGAAGGTCATTTGAGAGTAATTTGGCTATATCCTGTAAGATTGAAAATGTGCAAACTGCATGACCCAGCAGCTCTGCTTCTAGGTATATCCCTGAGGGAGTCTCCCTACAGGTGCATAAGGACACATGGACAAGATTGTTTATTGCAGCATTGTTTGGAAATAGCAAAATTTGGAAGTAACTTAATGTCCATCTGTAGGAAAATGAGTAAATAAACTATGTTCTCTTCGTAAGATGAAATGTTACACAACAGTTAAAATAACAGGTTAGTGCACAGAAATGTGATATTGAGTGAAAAAAGAAATTTTAGAATGATACATACAGCATGATAGTATCTATATAACTTTTTTAAAAAGTGAAATGCTAGGTGCAGTTTATCTAGAGATCAGATGCTGTTTATCTAGATCCATATTTATGCTGGATACTATTATTGATCTGTCTTTTTTAGGTAATTGTATTGAAGGAGAAAGTTGTCTTCAATCTGGAAAGTCTCCCTTCATCTCATTTCCATTTAATCAGACTGTTTCGTGTTTCCTATTCTCATTATCGCTAAACTCCCTTTCTTTGTAACGGGCGGCTGGATGTCTATCCCCCTTCCTTCTCCTCAGCGAAGTGGCTGGTAAGAAGACAGATTCTTCTGAGTACACCAGAGAGTCACAGGATACAGATAGGGTCTGTCAAGATTAGCAAGGTTCATTTAATATGGGCAATTTTCAAGGTCATTTCAAAAATTCTATGTTTTGGTAGCATTTGTCATTTTCAACTTTGGCCAATATCTATATGATGTCTGGTCACAGTGATAAAGCATGAACATGTCAGTGTTCATGCTTCATGTCATCATGAGGATCTGCCTGGCTTGAGTCTTCTGAAGAGTTATCTCCTTTTTTTTTCTTCTTCTCCATAAACTGGAAGTTTATTTTATAGTTTATAACAAGATATTGAATATAGTTCCCTGTGCTATATATATAGTAGGACCTTATTATTTATCTGTTTTATATATAGTAGTGTATGTCTGTTAATCCCAAACTCCTAGTTTATCCCTCCCCTCCACCTCCTTTCCCCTTTGGTAACCTTAAGTTTGTTTTCTTTATCTGTGAGTCTGTTTCTATTTAGTAAATAAGAGTATCTGAAACTGTGTTTTCCATCATACCCAGAGGTGGCTTGCCCATTCCTAGGAATTTCCCCCAGAGATGCTTTAGAAGCTGCCATTCATGTGCCACACATGATGTCTCATTTTCACCCCTCCAACTCATCAAATCCTATAAACCATTTGTTCCTAGAAGAGATTACTGTGATTTCAATGAACTTGTTCCATTCTACTAAAGGCTTACAGATTTCTGTTACAATGCTTGTTTTAGCCTTCAGTTTTAGCCTGGGCTTTGAACTGTAGCCTGCAAATTGGGAATTAAGGGTTCTATTCCAGGTCCTGTCTCTGACCTTAGTCTCCATTTGACCTCGGGTAAATTCAGATCTCCTGGAGGGCAAGCTGTCCAGACAGAGAACATTTAGCTATGGTTTACCTTGGATTTGAAATGTTTCCCCCAGTGATTTATGTTTCTGACATGGTCTCATTTTATATAACCCCAAATAAAGCCTCATTTGTTTCCCTTGGCCTCTTTGGAATCACTAGAGCTGCTTACTCCATATATTCAAGTTTTGCAAAATTCCCTGAGATGTATCCCCTTATATATACCAAAGCCAGCTCTGCTTTGTCGATTAGCTTGGTGATCTTCTGGGTCTCTTTTGGGATTTCAGAACTTGTGTTCTCACAGTAAAATGTGCCAGAACTGACAGATAGAAAATATTGGTCGACTCTTTAGAACAGAGAGAGCCCCTGTATTCACTACTTAGAAGTTGAGCTCTGAGCTCCAGGTTTTTCTGAAATGATCTAGGAGTATTGCATGAGCTGTATTAGGGCTCAGAGTTACAGTGACCCTGGCCAAGTCTCTTCTTCACTGAGGATGCATGATTACCCTTAAAATGCCAACTCCTTAGTTACAAAATCCATTGTTAAACCCTTTGTGTTTTAAATGTTTCTAGTTGGGCCACATCGTAAACAAGATGTAGTGTCATGTCATGACAAACAAACGTGTTTCTGTGTACACCAATCAATTCACATGTAACTTTCATCAAGCCCATTCCATTACAAGTACTTTGCTATAGAGAAAACAAACAAAGGATAGGACTTGAGTCTGTGCATTCCAGGAACTTCCAGTATGGTTGAAGAAACTTGACCACAGGAGACAATTAGGTCAGTTAATATTTACTGAGTGTTGAGATTTGGTACAAAGAGAATTATGGCTCTGCCAGGCACCAGAATGCCCAATCTGACAGTCCCTATAGATTTTTGATAACAAAATACTTTGGTATAATTCATTAACAGGCTTCGAAAAAATTATAATAGTTAATACTGCCTGGTGTGTATGGCTGTGCGTGGGTGAGTGAGTATACTACAGGGGCAGTTGAAGTATGGAATAGATACAAGAAAACCAGATAATTGGACTATCTTGTTACTTCCCCAGTGCCAAGACAACTGTCCGTAGATGACGTATGTTCTTGATGCTTTGGAATTTTACTTAAATGTTGGGATAGATGGATGACCTAGGACACTGAGAAGGAGGAGAAGAATGGTTAACATACAGGCTTCATCTTTAGTCTCTGAGCTGATGTCACTCAGTTCCATTTGTGCCTTGGCTTCTTCTTGAGAAAAGCTTCTAAGATCGTTAACACACTGTGACTAGCTCCGTCATGGCCACCTTCAAAGACTCCATCCTTGTTCAGTTTTGGATGGATTTCTTTCTTAGGCCCAAGTGACTAAATTCATTACTGATGTCCTGGCAGATGCATTGCTCACATTTTTCCAGATTAAATAGGATTTAAATGTGATCATTCAGGTAGTCTGCTTTGAGTTTGAGAAAGCATGTTTCTACTTCATGGAGATGGGGGGATCTGTACAGACTCAAGAATGACAGTAAAGTTAAAAGCATTTCATGTCACCCTCTCCTTTCCTGTTGATTTTTTTGAAGCTGTTTTTAAAAAAATCTTGGACTGCATTGAGGAGGCCCATCCCTCCCCTCCAATGTCAATCTTTTTTTTTCAAAGCAGCATTTCTTGGGTAAATGTAATTCAGAACTGTGTCTGTAGAGTGCACTGAAATGGAGAGTTTCAGATAATTCAGACAATAAATGATGTTTCCCTTCAATTATCCAAATATTTTAGGTGAATGTGTTAAAAGAAGTTTTGGCTGTAATCATCCAGATCAAGAACTCCACAAATTCTCCACATTATTTTGCATAAGCACAGGGTGTGTTTGTCTTTTGTCAAGGGTTATTAACCATAAAAGCCCAGCATTGGAGTTTTAATTCAGGATTATTCCAGTTTCTTGTGAAAGACAATGCAGCAAAGCATTCTGTGTCCCTTCTTTACCCCATTATATTCTTAGAGCAGCTGCTGCTGCCTTGGCCACAGTACAGTGTTTATTTGCTGATTTTGGGACATTTATGTCCAAAGCTGGCTGAGCTGTGGGGATGCTGAACTTCTTGGAATACAAAGCTGTAAGTCATGGGTCATGTGCCTATGAGGCACCTGTAAGCATAACACCCTTGCTGGTCTGTAAACACAGACCCCTGGCTCTCCACTAACTATGGCCTAAACCCAGGGGAGGCTCTGGTGGCTTTTAAGTACAATTGAGATGGGTAGACTAAGGCCAGGCCTTCACACACAGCTTTCATAAAGCACAGGTTTCTTCTGGACTTCTTCAAAGATCTAGAGACTCACTATCTACCTATGCT
The DNA here is from genome assembly GCF_048773025.1 of Camelus bactrianus. Taxonomy (NCBI): domain Eukaryota; kingdom Metazoa; phylum Chordata; class Mammalia; order Artiodactyla; family Camelidae; genus Camelus; species Camelus bactrianus. Next base: position 33,783,650 of record NC_133550.1, on the reverse strand, counting down.
TATTTGTCTGACCAGCTTTTGTGCTTAACTGGGAAAAGAGGGAGGCAATCCAGGTCAAATGGACATCTCCAGAATCCTTCATTCTTGAGAGTTTTAACCCAAACTCAATCTATGCCTCACTGGTTCAAGAATAAACTGTTTTCTATGCCTCTTGCCTTGTGCAAACTGCCATGGTTCAACTTTTTACTGTCCTGGGAAAGAACTGAAGAACTCTGACAGTGACACAGTGGGAAGCACCACTTCTGTAGTTCCAGTGTCTCTTTGCTTTAAAACCGTCGGTGGCTCATGATCTGAAAGTTCCTCTGTGGTCTACTCCCTGCCTACCACTTCCATCCTATCTCTTATCATTCCTTGCCTTGTTCTTTAACTCCAGCAATTCTAAACCATATGGACTCTCCATCCTCCCCAAACAAAACCATACTCTTTCTTGCTCGTCTGCTTTTAAGTGTTCTTTCCATCTGAAATGCCCTCTTCCCAATAAATGCTCATCATATCTCACCTGCATCCTTCCTTTGCCCCCTGCCTTATTGTTAAGACCCCACACTGGTATCATTTCTAAAGAAAGTCCTCCTTGAGCCTGATCTATCCAGTCCCTATTAGAGGGTGTGCACATACCACATTGTTTTATAACTGTCCTGAGTATATGTCTGTCTCTCCTATTAAACTATGAACTCCTTTAGAGGAGATACCAAGACTCTTATATCTTTATTTTTATGATGCCTGACTCAGAGCCTGGAGCATAGTAGGCACTCAAGAAAATGCTAAATGAATTGAATGAATAAATAAGGGTTTCTAAGTGGGTAGGAGATGATTTTTTTGGTTGAGAGTTTTATTCAATGATAGACAGAATAGACAACATCACAATAATAATAGTTATATTCTACTCAGCAACTATTATCTGACAAGTGTTTTCAATATGTGTAACCCCTGCAATAATAATCTGAGGTAGATACTATGATTATACCTATTAAGAGACAAGAAGATAATTATGATGGTAATAGCTATAATAGAAATAATAAGTAATTTAAAATTTAAAAACATAAGAGAACCACACAAGAGAGAAGTTAAGTGACTTCCTTAAGGCACACATATTCACAGAAAGTAGAGCCTGGGATTTCTCTCCAATGGCAATTGTAATATGCTGAATAAGTAACATCTTATTATTTGGAGGTGGGTGTAGAAACTGGCCATGTTGAAGACCAATTGAAATTCCCCCAAATGCAGTTAGACTTTGAATAATTCTATTGGGAAAACTCTAAAAGCAGTAGAATCAAGAAATACTTCATTCAGTCTGGGGCTGGCAGAGTCTGTGTACACATGGGCTCCAAAGGCAGGAACAGCCTGTTAATCTGGCATTCAACTACCAGAAATTTCTATTAACCATTATTGCCAGTAAGAGTAATTGATACATAATGATGACCCTAGGGTATTGCTTGGTCATGAAGTACCTTCTGAATCATCAAAGAAAGTTGAAATTATGTTCAGTATTAAGTCTGTTTTATTGTCTTTGCAGTCTTTGGTTATTAGCAGTCTCTGAATATCATAGATACATTTAACTCTCTTAAATATTTTAATAACCAGAACATCCCCCTAAACTTTATTTTTTCAAGTCTATTTATTTTTCTTTAAAAGATATGTAGATATTTATGAAATTCTGAAATGCAAATTTGTGAGAAAATATCAATTCATAGTAGCTTTTCATTATTATAAACTTTGCAATTAATGGATATAATTTGCTCATTTAATAAATATTTACCAAGCATCTACTATGTGGACAGGCACTGTGTTGGGTACTGGAGTTACAGATGTGGTTAAAATGGGTGCAGTCCCTGTCCAGCTATAATAAGGGAACCCATGAAAGGAATTCTGATTCTCAAAGATGAATGCTGTCATGAGTAAGACTAAGTCTCCAAAGTTGAATTAAGTAAATGCTACAACTGAACTAAAAGCACATTGCTAAGTACAGAAAAGAGGAAGTGATTTGAATTAGATACTGAGAAGCAAGACAGAGTGGTGATTGCTTGGGGATGGACAGGTAGTTAGGAGGCATGTGGTCCTGTAATGAGAGATACACTTTGGTATTTGGACTAAGGAGTTTGTACTTTATCCTGTAAAATGGATGGCAAATAGACTTTGATCTGTGTGCTAATGCATTGATAGTGTCAACTTGGAACAGTATTTGGGGAGCTCTATGAGGTCTCCTCTGCATTTCAGAAAAAGTTCTGTGAATGAATTTTGAGGTTCCCTGATGGTGTTGGAGTAGGAATGACAACTCTGGTGAAATGAATGCATTTGTCATCCTATCTGTGGAAAAAGGAAAATCATCAGTCAGTCAATCAATGAATCAGTATTTGTGGATCATCTTCTATCACTTGAATAAACTATTGCCCAAAACCAGGCTTAACACCATGAGAAAAAGAGATCTATATTTCTAGTATCCAAATGTCTAACGTAATTAGATGTTGCTCTTACAATATAGCTGTGAAGAAATATATCCCTGTCATAGCCAGTTTTCAGTACAGACTCAAGAAGATACGAAATCCTGACTTTTCCTTATATACCAGACTTCGATGTATGGAAATGTGTTAGTTTCCAAAGGCAAGGATGGAGAACTAGAAAGAGCTCTTGAATCATCTCCTAAACGTCTGGTGACAAGACACAATCAAGGCGAGGGGGAGGAGGTCAACAGCCTGAAACTATCATCCAAGCAGGCCCTCAGTAGAGTGCTGGCCAACTAAAGTACACATGAAGAGGTGTGGACTATGAATTAAATTTTTAGGTCTCCAATTCCCTTCTTACTAAGAGCCTTCAAATCAAAGGTCCAAAGCTTGAATTTGCTTTGGCTGTGGATTGGCAGTTCACTTAGAGCACTGGAGTGCTGGGATTTATTTGCTTTAAAGTTTCCTCCAAGTCATATTTAATAGGCAGATGTAAACCTATATGTTCTCCTTCCAACAAGTCTTGGATCCTTGGGTTCCTTGATGCTTGCACTGCTTTCCCAGGGTGTCTTTAGCAACATAATCTTTACTTTGCTGAAGGAGAAAGGCCTTTGGCTTGTATGCTTTCCCACCACCCTGTCAGTTATTACGTCTGTTTTCTTGAAATGGCTCACTCCAGCTTGTTTATTTATGATGGGTCTTGTGGTCAGCTGCAAACTTAGTTTGCAGTTTTTTGGGTAACATTTATTGTTTTCATCTGATTAAAGAAAAATACATGCCAATGGTTGAAAAATTGAAAAATACAGGGAAGTATAAAAATGAAAATTCAAATGACTTATAATTTCATCACCCAGAGTTATCACTATTGACATTTTGGAATATTTTCTCTCAGGCTTTTTATTTTGGTATGCATATGTATGGTAAGTATGTCTCCATGTCTTTCTAAACAAAAATTTAATGGCTACATAATTTTGGTTGATTCTGATTTTTTTAAACCAGTTTAGCTAACATAGACACCTACATTTTTGTCTGTATTTCTCATCATTTCTTTAGGAGTAGATTCTCATAAAAGAAGTTAGAGTCTCCATTGTATACATATTTTTAATGATTATTGAAACAAATATCCTAATTTAAATCTCCACCAGCATGATAATGCTAGTGTTATTTTACTATACCCATGCTACCATTGAATGTTATTAATTTCAGTTTGATAATTTAGTACACCAGAAATGGTATATTCTAATTTATATCCCATTTATTAGATTACTAGTGAGTTTTATAAACTTTGATAGAAAAGTGATTCCAGAAGTCTTGGTCCTTACTTTTCTGCACTTACCATTATTTATGTTCTACTGATGTTGAGTTCCTGGCTTCTCTAAGTAGAGCCTCTGCACCTTTTTTGATCCATAAGGCATAGTAACCTTCTGCACTGTGTATTTTCTCTTCACTCAACAATCATGCACTCAGAAAACATTTATTGAGAACCCACCATATTTCAGATTTCTGAATCTAGAGATAAACAAATGAAAATTGAAGATCCCTCTACAACCTCAAAATATGGAGGTAACATGCATAACCTGAGAAATAAAATACAATGTTTTGATGCTATGCAGTTGATAAAAATTTACTGATTGCCATCTGTGAATCATGGATTAGGCTAAGCATTAAAAATACCAAAAATGAGCAAGATAGATACAGTTCTTTTCTTTTCAAAGCTTAGTCTCTTGTTGGCTATACACAGCAATATAAGGGTTATTATAATACAGTGGGGTAAGTTGGAAGCTGCTTAAAATAGTGGCTAAAGACATAGCTCTGAAGCCAAACTGTCTGGGTCAAATCCTGGCTCAACCACTAAAAACTGTACTCTGTGATTATGGGCAGGTAAATTAGCCATTTCATTCTTCAGTTTCCTCATTGGGAAAATAGAAGCAATAACAGGATTGTTTCACAGATTCTTGCAAAACATTAAGCACAAGGCCTAGTATGTAGTGAGTGCTCAATACATATTTTATTTTATTTTAAGAGCTATGATGTGGAAAGCACAGTTAGTGCTTTGAAATGTGTAAGAGAGGCTCTTAATCTAGACTTACAGAGCAGGGAAGAGTCAAGGAAGGAGGAAAACAACCTGAAACCTGAAATGAGGAGGTAATGTGGCTCATTTGGGAGTATGCAAACATGTGTACATGTTTGAGGGTGTAGTTCTCATGAAGAGGGAACCAAGTATGCCAAGTTCCAGAAGAAAGAAAGTGAAGGGCTCTCAAAGACCTAAATGAAGTTAAGTGTGATTGGATTATAGGGTTTGAGTATAACAAACCACCTCAAAATTCAATGGCTTTAAGATACAAAGGTTAGGAGAAAAATAGGTCAAATAACTGTGGAATTTTCATTAGAAACCATAGAGACTAGAAGAGAGTGGAACAACATCTTTAAAGTGCTGAAAGAAAAGAACTATCAACTCAGAATTCAATATCCAGCAAAAATATCCTTCAGGAATGAAAATAAAATAAAAGGCTTCTCAGATGAAGGAAAACTGAGAGAATTTGTCACCAGCAGACCTACACTAAAATAAATGCTAAAGTAAGTTTTTCAGGCTGAAGAAAACTTATACCAGAAACTTGAAACTTCAAGAATGAAGAAAAATCAACAGAAATAGCAAATAGCTGAGTAAATATAATAGATTTTTCTCTTATCTTAAAATTTAAAAAAATATGTATGAATATTGCAAGGAAAATTTATAACATTGTCTGATGGGATTTTCAATATATGTAGATGAAATACATATGACAACTATACCTGAGAGGGGAAACTAATGGAATCTATTTGGTTGTAAGCAGTATATATTTTACTTGAAGTGGTGAAATATTAACTCTAAGCATACTGTAAAAGCTTATGCATGAATATTGTGATCTTTAGAGCAACCACTAAAAAAATAATAATGCTAAGGGATTATATCCCGAAAGCCAATAGAGAAATTAAAATAAAATAATAAAAAATATTCAAATAAAAAAGGCAGGAAAGGGAAGCAGAACAATACCACCAACAACAAAACTAGAGGTGACTAACTGAAAACAAATAATAAAATGGTAGACATAAATCTAACCATATCAATAATTGCATTAAATCTAAATCAATTAAAGGATAAAGATGGATTTTAAAATAAAAACACAACTATATGCTATCTACACAAAATTCACTTTAAATATAATGATATAGATAGGTTAAAAGTAAAGAGATGGAAAATCTATACTATGAAAACACTAATTAAAAAAGAGAGAGCTGAAGTGACTATGTTAAGCAGACAAAGTAGACTGGAGAATGAAGAAAATTACTAGGAGTAAAGAGGAATCTTACAAAATTTGAAAAAAGAGTCAATTCACCAAAAAGACATAACAGTATTTAATGTGCATACATCAAATAACAGAGCTTTAAAATACAGGAAGCAAAATCTGATAGAGCTAAAAGGAGAAATACAAAGGATCACATTCTTTTATCAATAATAGATAAAACAATTGGAAAGAAAATCAACAAGAATTTGACAGACTTGAACAACACTATCAGACAACTTGACCTGATTTGCATTAATAGAGCAATCCATCCAGCAAGAGTGGAAAACATACTGTTTTCAAGAGCACATGGAACACTCAACAAAAGAACATATTCTGGGCCAGAGGAAGAAGAGAAACAACAAATTTACGAATTTAAAAAAAAATGTGATCATATACAATGTATACTGTGACCATAAATAATTAAACTAGAAATCAACAACATAAAGATACCTGGAAAATTCATAAATATTTGGAAATTTAAAAACACATCTCTAAGTAACTAACGAGTTGAAGAAGAAGCCTCAGAGAAAATTAGAAAATATTTTTAAACTGAGTGAAAATGAAAATACAACAAAATTATGGAATGCTGTTGAAGCTAGAGATTTTAGGAGAATTTATAGTATCAAGTGCTTATATTAGAAAATACTACTTTTCAATCAACACTCTAAGCTTACGCTTTAAGAAACTAGCATTTCCATGTTTCTGTGGTATTCTGAGCGTCACTTGACTATTGCACTTGCCCCAGGAGGCTATAACTGCCTCTTTCCTTGGCTGTTTTTCCCACTGGACTGAGAATGCCTCAAAGATTTTGATGGTCCTATTTAATTTTATGTTTCAGTGCCTCTAGCATGCCTGGCACAAAAGAGGTGCCCCAAAAATATGCCTTTAAAAAACTGATGAATCTAATATTCTGATGAGTTTCTCATTGATAGACAAAATCAAAATTCGAAATCACCTTTAGTCATGGGATTTGATAGAAGGTGAGAAGTTCAAAATTGTCTGAGTTCATTATCTCTCTGTCTTCTTCATGTGTTTTGGCCACTCCTCTGGGAGTAGCTTTGAAAGTGCAGATCAGAAATAGTATTCGACTCTATGCCTGTATGTAGAAAGCCTGTTGTTGTGGATGTGTGTTACCAAACTAGTAGTAGATATACAGTTTCTTTGGCAAGAAAGAGAAGGAATAAATAGTTCTGACTGCCTGGGGTACCAAAGGGCTAGGCTCCTCATAAATACTTAGTTAGATAAGAGGTAGTCTAGACCAGCTAAAAGTGAGAAACATTTTAAAACTAAAGCAAGCAGTGACGTTTTTGTTTATGTATTTTGTGTGTTTTTTGGAGGGATGGGGAGGTAAACTCTTCAGCAATGATTGAACTACTTAGGGTACATAGAGTTCATCATTGTGTTTTGACCTTCAAATGTGGAAATCTAACAGTGCTATCAAATGAGTTAAAACACACACACATACACACATGCACACATACATACAAGTACTATTGAGGACTGGGAAAGAAAATGTGAAAACAGGACAGCTTGAATGATGGCTGCCACAAATACACTGGGCAGAGTAACTGGCTGATTGTGAATCTGATATCTGTTATCAGAGCATTTTATAATTCTTGAGAAGACATCTCTGAGGAGTCCATGAGAGGTCAAGAAAACATTTCTCTTGGAAGAGGAGATTGTATGCTGTGAGCACCCCTAGCTTTGTCAAACTTCCAAAGGGATGAAAGAAGTTTGGATGGATGTAGGAAGATCTTGGAGTTCCACAGAAAATGATTCTTTTGAGTAACAGACTAAAGAATCAGTTCCAAGGTGAATATTGGAGTATTTGTTCTTGGGACTGTAATGTAGTTTCCACATCAGCATCATCACAGCGATCAAGGTATCCATTCATTCAGTCAAGTAATCTTTACTGACTGCTCTGTATTACCAGGCACTAGGAACTGGGAAACACAGAAATGAGTAAGATATATTCCTGTACTCTTGGATTCACAGTAAACTGATGCTTTACAATATAATGTAGAAAATGCTATAGGATAAAAATATGAAGAGAGTGCTTTGGGAACATTAAACGTGGTAACCACTTTTGACTTAGGGAGCCAGAGAAGACTCCAGAGATGAGGCAATACATGGGCTGCGTCTTGAAGAATGAGTGGGATTGGCAAAATGAAAAATGGCGGAGGGTTGCAAATGGCATTCTAGACTGAAGCAGAAGTGGTAAAAGGAAGGAAACAGAGTGGTAAAAAGTCCTACCCTATCAAAATATCACCCGATAAAGAGTGATAGGTTATTAATAATGTCTTAAGACAAATGAGTGGGGAAGAGAAAGAAGGATGGGAAAAGAGCAATGGAATTTAAAGTCCAAGGAAATGGAAAGTATGATTGAGGAAGTCTTGTTTTACCACCCAAGGAATTTGGAGTCTTAAAAGCTTTTGAGGCACTCCTGTAATAAGAGTTACCATTTATTGAGCACTTACTTTTCTAAGCTAGGGCAGAGTTAGATATGAAGGTGGAAGAATGGAAAGACACATAGGGAGAGGAGGTGTCAGAGGCCTGGAACCCGACAGGGTGATATCCACAACCTGAAAGGTATTTGTAAAAGGGGTGGTACAGGATTATCAGTATTGCCCTCACATGAGTAGGAAGTGTATGGCTTAGTAAGAACAGCAGGAGGGACAGCAAGGGGTGTTAGGGAGCAACTGTAAAGAGTGAGGCTGGGGTTCTGCTTCTGTAAGATTTTTATCTCCTTTTCCCTGCCAGGAGAGCAAGTTCCTGTTCCTTTTAAAAGCTCTGTCCTTAGCATCTGATACCTGACAGTCATCAGAACTCCTCCACTCTGATGAGGGCAGGGAGTGGTACAGGGAAGAAAACTATGAACAATAAATGGAGAATTCTCTGATTCTCCCCTTGGTGGACTGTTCTCTGTGGTACAGATCTCAAGCCTTGTGCCTCCCAATAGTGACAAAAGCCAGGCTTTTGTCTGTGTCTCCACACCCTCCTCTCTCCCATTGTCCCAGAAGGAAGGTGGGAGGAGGGAAATCACTCAGGACAGTGCTTCTCCAACTCTAGTCAGAGGGGTGCTGGGAATCCTTGGGGTACAAGAGAATTTTTGTTTTCTTTGTTTTAAGGATAATCTTGAACAAAACTATTTTACCAGAAGTAAGGAAAAATGTCATCTTGTCATTGATAAATCAAAAATAAGTTCATAAGATAATTGTCTCAAGTCAGAATTTTTGAAACTCAAGGCCCTAGATTCTGAGGCCACGAGTATTAGAAATTTTTCCCTTAGAGAAGTCAGCAAACTATGGCCCAGAGGCTAAATCAACTTTCTACTGGTTTTTGAAAATTCAGTTTTATTGAGATCAGCCATATCCATGTGTTTATGTATTGTCTGTGGTTACTTTTCAAATACAAAGATAGAGTAGGTACAACAGAGGATGTATAGCCCACAAAACCTAAAATCCTTACTATTTGGCCCTTTACAGAAAAATTAGCCCATCCCTGCTTTCAAAGATGCTTTATATCACTTAAGTTTAAGTAACACTGATCTGGGCATCTAATGCTTATTAACTGAGTTATGTGTGTGGTTCTCAAGGGGGAAGTCTGGCATTCAGTGCACAGTCTTTGGGCCATACAGATCTTGTTTCACATCAGGTTCTGCCATTCATTAGCCATCTCACCTCTGTTTCCTCACCTGTAAAATGGAGACAATAAAGTGTCTACTTCATGATAAAAGCCTGTGATTACTCACCCCACTCAAGTTTGGATATTTGGCAATTGATTCCTGGAGCTCCTGATTCCTGGAGCTGGAACACAGGAGTTCCAGTTGACTGCACAGCCTCTTCCTAACCTTGAAGCAGAGCAACCCTGTACTTTATGAACTCATTAGACTCCACCTAAAGCCTGATAGCAAGATTAACTGTTTTTCACATGCCTGGCACATAAAAAGGACTTAAACATTGTAACTCACAGTTTTATCTGTTACTGTTGTTATCTCCAAGACCTGCTTCTCCTTTGTACAGGAACCCCTCACTGTCTAAACTCCCACTGCTCAAATATTTACCCCCTTCCCCCCCAAAAAGCATCAGCATATATATGCCAGTGACATTGCTTAAGTCACATGTGATTGTAGGTTAGAGAACATGTGCAGATGTGTTGCAGCTGCATCTCAGCTGTTCTAATGTAATTGCATCTCATTATTTCAACATATTGTGCATTCTCACTGTCATATTCACCGTATTAAGTGATGATGTCTTCTAAGAAAATGGGAAAGTGTATAAAGAAAGTTGGTGGGCCTAAGATGCTTTGGAAAGCCCATTCATTGGAAGAAAGACTGGGAAGTATCAAGTATATTGAGAGAGGCAACTGCATAAAAAATGTTTGTCATAATTTTGTCCCCATCTACTATGCATACATTTTTTTCTATGCATGAGGCAATTACAAAAATTACTGAAGTACTGTTGATTTATTTGTGCAGAAATCCTTAACAGATCTCAATCTGGCTACTTAGTGATGTTTTGGAATATTGTTTTGGGTTTAAAGAGGGACATAAATTTATTATTTTTTTTTAAATAAGGGACTGTAGGCTCCCACTATCTGGACATTTGTTATCCAACAGGTTTTTAGGAATGAGTTGAATTTAAGTAAAGAGGTAGGCTTCTACTATCCTCTGGGGAATTGAACTCCTATCTTATTCCTGTGTGTGAGTCTCTCCCTTGTTAACCCATCCACGCTGCAGGCCTTGCGTTATTGCCAGTCACCTCCCAAGAAGTAGAATCATTGTCTCTGGTGGGTGGGCCTCTGCCCTCCAAGTGCCAGCGGCCTCTGTCCGTCTGCCTGGGTTTCCTGGCAGAGCCTGCTCTTGTATTCTGCTAATTCCTTTCCTTTCCTGTTCCAAATGTGTCTCCTTTGAAGCAGTGCGTGCCTAGGCAAAAGTCCCATCCTTTAGTTAAACAAGTCCAAGTATGCATGCTTGTCTATTCCCAATATTCCCTTCCAATATGTTCCTGCCATGGGTCAGGACATGCTGTGCTTTGCCTTGGACCTCTCTGATGCCCATTGCTTTGCTGATCTACCACCTGTTGTGTGCTGCCGTTCCTTAAGGTACTGCTCTGCACGTGGAACTGAACACCTTCGCAGCTCCCACACGTGGGCCTGTTCTCCTACTCACTCCTCCCAGGTGATGGTTCTGACTCCAGTTCCCTGCATTCCCAACTATCTGTACCACCAACTGCAATGAACAGAGCAAGGCTTAATCAGTTTCAGATACACACAAGGTTCAGATACACTTTTGGTATTTGTTTGCGTCTGCTGCCCTTTGTTGGTTCATTTTAACCTGATTTGTCAAATATAAAATGTTGGGTAGGGAAATAGGAGTAACATGTGAGTAACATGATGTGATGCGACTCAAGCCTGCATTTCTGTAATAAGCCATATGCAATGAACTCCAGCAGAGCTGACCCCAGGCATGGGCCCCAGAGCATCCATGACATGAGGAGGTTAGAGAGCTCGTCTAACTTTCCCTTTCTACTCACTAGATGTGTGATGTCTCTTAGCCTCAGTTTCCTCTTTTATAAAGTGAGGGAGACAACACCCACTTCAGAGGGTTTTTATGAAGATGTAAAGAACCTAACATAGTGTCTTGACCCAGTGATGACCCAATACCACGTAACTGTGTCTATGCCTTTCACCAGCCCCAGTGTTTTCTTTTGTAGCCTTTCCTTTCTGTAACTGCAATGGGCCCCAGGTGTGTAGAGGTGCCCTGTTGTTCTATGTTGAAGTTACAGAAATGACACATTGGAGCACAAAGATGTGTCTGAACTAGAGCTTATTCAGTTGTAGGGAAAGGCCAGCCCTGACCTCTTTATCCAGGTTTCTTTCCCCAAGAAGAACCTGTTTTACCTCTTCTCCCACTAGCCTCTCTCTTTCCCAGTGTTACATGATCAACAAAGCAAACACGTTATTCCGGACTTAGCTTTGCATGGTCTCTCTAACTGTTCCCTTTTTGGCCATCTTACCTTGCCAACTAGAAAGGATTTTTTTTTTTTTTTGCTCTTCCATGTGGGGAAGAGAACTTGGGCTTCTGTCCTCTGCTTTTCAGAAATTCATTTCATGCCACTGCACTTTTATGGAAGATCTATATTAGTACCTGTTTTCACTAATGGACAGAAATCTAAAGAGGATTATCACTTTTATGGAAAAAAAATAAGGTGAAAAGCAAAAATAGCGCTCAGTGTTTGTTTTGCATTGAGCCTTTATAGAGGCAGCCCACACCCTGAGCAATGAGTGTGTCACCACCAAGCTTCTTCCCAAGAACCACACTCAGCATCTCAGCATTAAGCACCCATAGCTTTGAACTGGGTCTGTGAGCATCTGTGCTTTATCTTGATTTGTTTTGTACATCTGTTGGCATGATGCATCCTAAGGTAATTGCTTCCTCCCTTTACACCATTTTGGCTCATGAAAGGTTTCATATGACCACTCTACTTGCAGATAGTAGGAGAAACCTATGCCAGAATTAAGGTCAGAAAACCTAATCCTGTCCAGGATCTACTGCTTTACCAGTCACATGATCCTTGAAAGTAATTTTACTTCCTGTGTGTCATTTTCCTCAACTCCCAATTTTGAAAGTTGAGAAACCCTGTACAATTCCTAATTACTAAAAGTTATTTTTCCTAATTGGCTTCAGAGTCTCGCACAGTCCTAAGAAAAGACAGAAACTCAATAATATACTTGTTGATAGATGAATCGAAGAAAACTTAGGATGTTCTAACCCATCTTAAGTAATTCAAGTTGTATTTCCCAATTAGAGTTAACTGAAGGTAGGGGCTAATGCATGAGAAACATGTCACATTTAAGGAGCCCTGTCTGTTCATCTCAAAAATTATTCTGGCTCCTTTCTTCCCTGTCCATACACACCTTCTTAAAAGTGAGTTAGGCCTTTAAAAGCTTTATTTTTTCTATCTCATGGTAGCTGTTCACCACTTGATGTGTTTAGCACTCTGAAGACTGAAGGTTTGGGCACAGTTTTCCAAGTGGCATGGACCCAGTGAGCCTTTTCTGTTAGCTCAGTGGGTGAAAATTCCATCTGCCTTTGGTCCTTGCGTGAGAGAGTCTACAGGTGACTGACCTCTCCAGAGGGGCCACACCACTCTCACCAAGCCCATGTCCTTCCTCTCTAGCTTACAGCTCATTCTCCATCCACCCTGCCTCCCTCCTCATCAATTCCTCCAATCTTTCTCCACTTACCACGCCACTGGTGGTCTCGGGGTGTGCGGCCCAGATGTTTTCCCCAAGCTATTAAAAGATTACTTTTCAAGTGTCTTCACAGAGCAGATGTTCCCATTCACCCTCCCTCCCTTACACCCTCCTCAACTGCTGAAACCTTTCTCTGCCCTAGAGAGCACATCGTGTTGCTGCTGTGTGTTTGATCAGGAGACTATGAGCAGGAACAAGAGAATCCCACACTGACGACTGTTTGGCAAGCGATCTCCTGGGTGTGTGTGTGTTCCTCCTCCCTTTGTTCCCATTACAGTTGTGAGCAGATGTTCTCAACTGACCGAGTGGCTGTTCTTTCTCTGGCCCCTTCCACCAAGGCTTCATCCCCTTCCCCTGCCTCAGGCTAATCACAATGTGCCCAAGATTCTAGTATCTTTCCCTGCTTGGATACACTCATCCCCTTTACTTCATCCAGAGCTTTGCTTGCCCAGTTTGGGAAATCTCTGTTACATACATGAGTTTGCTCCTAAGCCTAGACTTCAGGTTGCTCCCTACCCTTTGCCTCACCTGAGTCTATTATTTTATCTACTACCCTCTGCTTCCGTCTCCATCCCACCTCCCACCCCACGCTCCAGCCCCACTGAACTATTGCAGATCAACCATGCTCTCTCTCACCTCTAAGCCTTTATGTATATCTTCCCTTCTTTCTGGAGCTTTCTCCCTTCTTCTTTTCTCTTTTGCCTGCAAATTTCTGTTCATTCTTTGGATCTTTGTTTAAGCCTGAGTTTCTCTTTGACCTCCACCTGCCAATTACAAGTTTCCAGAGAGCTCCCATGTTAATTCCAACCCTTATTTCTCTGTACTACAACTCTCTTTTTATTGTCTCTCCATTTTGTCACTAACTTAGTTTTATAAATCAGAGCAAGAATGTTTCCACACTATCAAACAAGAGGGTTACAGTGAATTCCAGATTCCCCTTCTCCACCTTTTTCTGACAATGTTCATTGAGTACCTACTCAGTAAGAAACACTCTATTAGATCTTAGAGTCATAAAGACAAGGGAGAGATTGTCCCTGCTCTCAACTAGGTAAGCCCCATACATAGACATCAAAAGTGATGATATTATAGTGGCGAGACAGCCAGGACCACACAGAAAACAGACACTTGAGTGGTTAAAGTAACCAACCCTGAAGACAGAACTCAGAAAGGATATGGCAAAGCCAGGTTAGTATTGAAAACTAACAGGAAGTAAGAAATGGCTAAGAGCAAGGATTGGCAAACTGCTCCCCACCAGTCAAACCCAGCCTGCTGCCTGTTTTGTAAATAATGCACTATTGAAATACAGCCACACACGTTCACAGAAGAAGTATTTGTACTTTTATTACTTTATAATGGTAAAGTTGAGTTCTTGTGGCAGAAGCTACATGCCCTTAAAGTCTGAAATATTTACTGTCTGGTTTTTTATAGAGAAAGTGTGCTGACCCCTTTTAGAACATAAATAAAAAAGGACCAGAAAAATTTGGAAAAAAATTTTAAAAGGTGAAGTTCCTCATACAGATTTTAAAATGTATTATACAGCTACTATAATCAAAATAGTATGAGACTAGTTTGCTTAAAGGCAAATAGCTCATCGGGAAGATAATAATAAGTCCCAAATGAACTGTATATACAAGAAGTTGATGTATGATGATATTTTAGTTCTATTAAGAACATAATTTATTAAATAAACAATGTTAGAAAAATTAGGTGTTAATTCTGAAAAAAAAATTCCACTAGATTTTTATCATTTATCACCCACCTGCCCCTCTCCCTTCACAATAAGCAATATATCATTGATTTGTGGTCATTTCTTGTTTTTTGCTTACAACTGTATCTTGTTTCCTACATCGTTCTAAGTTCGATTTCTTATTGCTGCATTACAGCCTTTAGTAAATCTTTCTATTAAGATATGTGACTAGTAAATTTTCTATCCTTACATGTAAAACATCTTTTTTTACCCATACTCTTGAATGATAGTTAAACTAAGTATAGAGTTATACTCTCTCAGATCATTTTCCTCATCACTTCAAAGACATTTCATTGTCTTCTGACAAATTTAGTGCTGATGGAAAGTTTTCTCTAGGTCTAATTGTAGAATTCGTTCATCTGTAGAAAACCTATCTTTTGGCTTTTGTATCTTTCAATATATTTTCTTTGTCTTTGATACTCTGTAGGTTCCCACAGTGTGTTGAGATGAGTATTTTATGTCTTCAGTTCTAGGAAATTTTTAGCCATTATTATTTTGATGATCACCTCTTGTCCATTTCCCTAGTTCTCTGCTTATTGAGTTCTTGTTAGACATTTGTTAGAGTTTCTCACTCTTCATTTCATGTATTTTAAGAGCATTTATATGTTTTCTAACTTTGGATGATTTGCTCAGCTTTGTCTTCCAATTTTCCAGTACTGTTTTCAACTGTGTCTACTATGTCCATACTGTTGTTTAATAATCCATTTTGTGTGTATGTGTATTTAATTTCAATGACATCTTCCACTTATAAAATTTCTATCTTTCAAGAGAATGAGAATTCAAGCCTCAGACTGGGAGACAGTATTTGCAGAAGACATATCTGATTAAAAAAACTGTTATCTAAAATGTACAAAGAACTCTTAAACCTCACAGTAATAAAACAAACAACCTGATTGAAAAATGAGCAAAAGACTTGAATAGACATCTCACCAAAGATGTAAAGGTAACAAATAACTATACGAAAAATGCTCCATGCTGTGTATCATCAGAGAAATACAAGTTAAAACAACAATGAGCTGTCACTACATAACTATTCTGGCCAAAATCCAGAATAATGATAACATCAAATGTTAGCAAGGAAATAGAGCAAGAGGAACTCTCATTTATTGGTAGGAACACAAAATGGTACTGTCACTTTGAGGGACAGTTTGGCAGTTTCTTACAAAACTGAAAATACTCTTACCATATGATCTGGCCTTGGTACTGACCCAAAGGAGTTGAAAAGTTATGTCAACACAAAAACCTGCATACAGATGCTTATAGAAGCTTTATTCATAATTGCCAAATCTTGGAAGTAACTATGATGTCCTTCAGTAGGTGAATGGATAAACAACCTGTGGTATATCCAGACAGTGGAATATCATTTAGTGCTAAAACAGAAATGAGCTCTCAAGCTAGGAAAAGACATGGAGAAAACTTAAAGACATATTACCAAATGAAAGAAGCCAATCTTAAAAGACTAAATATGATTCCAATTACATGACATTATATAAAGGACTAAACTTTGGAGACAGTAAAAAGGTTAAAGGTCAATGGTTGCCACAGGTTGGGGAAAGAGGTATTAATAGGTGAAGCACACAGAATTTTCAGGGCACTGAAATTATTCTGTATGACACTACAATGGTGTATACCTGCCATATATATTTTCAAAACCTACAATAGAATAGAATGTGCAACACCAAGAGTAAAGTCAAATATAAATTATGGGTGATGATAATGTAGGTTCCTTGACTATAACAAATGTACCACTCTGGGGCAGGATGTAGATAATGGAGGAGGCTGAGTGTGTGTGTGTGTGCGCGCGCACGCACGCACAGGGGATATATGGAACAGAAATTTTTATTCCATATAGCAAGAGTTTTCATGGGAGGCAGTACAGGTCTGTGCAGCTGCTCAAGAATGTCACCAGTGATCCAGCTCTGTTTCCTAGCTTCTGAAGTAGAGGATGGAAAAGTTGAAGGGAAATTAGGAGTGGAGGTTAAGGAAGTCAAACTACAATATTTTCTACAACTGTCTTGTACATCGTTAGATTTCTTTAAGTATTTTTAAATATTAATTTGTAGGCTCCTTCTGAATGGGGGGGTGTTTCATCTTTTTCTCTCTCTGTTTGTATTCACCCTTCTTTATCAATGGCTTCAATCTGTTCCTCAGCCTCCATCTTAAGGAAGTAGATTGGTGATGATGGTACAGGGATTCCGTGCTGTGGTGTTATTGCAGGCTTCACTTATCTTGTCACCAGAATTGGATGGCTGTTTAAATTTTTTGACATTGAAGTTATGTCTATGCCCTCTTTCTTCCCTTGGACCCCAATGTCCTATAAGTTTAGTGCACAGACCAAAGTTACCAGCAGATTTTTTCAAACAGCTGTTATAGTGGAAGTCTCCTTTTAGTCCCTCATCTCACGTGGGGCCTTTTCCTCCCCAGTAGCCCACAGGTGCCAAACTTCTGCTCACTGTTACCTGTTTCTAGACCCAGAGCCCAGTAGGTCTGTTTATTATTTAGTGTTATGGTTCCATTTCAAGATCACCGGAATGTTTGTTCTTTTTTTTATGTGGAGTTTAGCCATGTCTTTTTGGTTTTCTCTTCTTATATTTTGACCAGCATGTCTATGTGTTGAAATAGAGTAGTGTGTTAATGTGTGAACTAATTAAGCCAACTATGACTTAAGTTCTTGATCATACAACTCTTTTGTATCATTTTCCACTTGTTTGTGCAGTTAATCTTCATAATACACTTACGAGATTTTAAAAGGTGCAGACAATGTACTTTTATATCCCCTGAGAGGCTTGGTGGATACTCAGTGCTGAACTGCAAAGGTAGATGCATAGAGGTCACAGTTACTAGAGTTCTGGGTAACAGAATTTTGGGTTCATGTTAACTTTTTTGAGGATTTTAGAGAATTTCCAAGGTTTCACCTGGTCTAGTGATTTAAAGCAGCAGCCCTGGAATCAGACAGATCTGAGTATAAAGTCTAGTTCTGCTATTATTAGCCAGTATGAACATGGAAAAGTTTTTTGAATTCTCTAAACTTCTGATTCCTTACCTAAAAGAAAACGGATATAATAATAGCAGCACTGACCTCACAGAATTGTGACAGAAATAAATGGGACACATGTAAAGCTCTTAGCACAGTGCCTGCCATGTAGCAAACCAGTCACAGAGGTTACCTGTTATCTGAGCTAACAGGACATGCCTTCTTTGTACTTTTGACTATTGACCATCAACTTTGTGGTAGGATTTTCTGAGAACTGCTACCCAGCTAAGGTCAAATTCTAATCAGGATTGTGCAATTAAGAAGTCCCATGCTCATCAAACTGGGAAGGCCAGTTTTAATTTCTTTTAGCCTGTCAATCATTGTAGACTCTCCTTCTCTTTGCCAGTTCTCTGGTTTCTACCACTTTGTATGCTGTGTCGTCTATAAACATCTGGCTGCCCCATCGAACAAAACAAGTCTTCACTGAGTAAAAAAATGTTAATTACACTGAAGCTGAAGATGGTATTGTTTCTACACTGTACTTCCCCTCCGGGGTGTTTGAAACCCAAATTAGTCACTTCATGCGCAAGTCATGCACTATGACCAGAGATACAGTACGCTTCAGGACTTTATTGGACCATGAAGTCATCCTGAAATTCTAAGCAACTTAAAGGAGCATTATTATGTAATTTGCCTCTTGGGTATCACAATAACGTTTACACAGAAGCAGAAATAAACATTTGCTTTCCCCTCCCCAACCCTTCGTCATAGTAACTCACAGTAGTTATGAAATAATTGGAAAGTTATTTCTGCAAGTGTGGAAATTGAGTAGGCAATGCAAAATAAATCCTTTTGGGGAACTTTTATTTTTAATTTTTTTCTTTTGCTGTTAAATATATGAAATGGTTTTGAGTTGATTTTCAGAAGAGAAAAATCTAGCGGGATGCATAATAAAAGGTTAAAATCATTTCACTCTTTTTTTTTTTGGACGGGTTTCTGCACATCTGAGTTGCTTTGATTACTTTAATTAGTTTGATCAGAAAACTTATTTTTCTCATTCTACCTGCATTCATTCCCACCCTCACCAAACTGTATGGTAACTGTCCCCACATAGACTAGGCCTTTTAAAAATGCCGTCATGCTGCATTCCCCTGTCAGTGGATTTTACAGCTGTATGTCTAACTTTTTATAACAGTTCTGCACCCAATTCCAGTCGGGGTGGGGGATTTGTTTCCAACACACCAAGCAATTTTCCAAACCAGCTGAACATCCTACAGTTCAGCTCAATTCTGACACTGTCTACCTGGAGATAGCCTCGGAGTCCTGAGTCCGCAGGTTAAGGATTCAGTTCTACCGACTGTCCTCCATTTCAGATGCCAGTTGCAAGTCCAGGTTGTTACCTGTGCTTCCAACCCACAGGCTATAAATCAGAGGTTCCCACAACACCCTCTTTGGATTTGATTAATTTGCTAGAATGGCTCACAGAACTTAAAGGAACATTTTACTTACTATATTAGCAGTTTATTATAAAACACGTCTATTAAAAAATGCATATTCTTGTCCCAACCCTTGAAGTTCTAATTCAGTACACCTGGAAGTATCCCTGAGTGAATTTGATGCCTGTGGTCTTCAGGCAACACTTTGAGAAACCCTGTTTTTGATGGTGTCTACCAAGAAATGAGATCATAGTTCCTTTCTGCTTTCCTCCCCTTCACATTCTCTTCCCCTCAGCCCCATCCTCCTCTCCTTTCTTTTTCTTTTTCCATTATGGTGTACAAATAACTAGAGGGAGTACTTGAATTTCACTTTCCCCACCTTCTGAGGTTTCCTTCTGAGCAGAAGCGGACAAGAATGTTTCCTTCATTTGGGTCTGCGTCGCTGATTGACACACCCCATTGCACACCTTCCTGCAAATGAGGCCTCCCTGCTACTGTTGCTGTTATCTAGTGGGGGACTCACTGCTGCCCATCAGCCTCCAGGGAGCCCTCCCTTAGGACACTCTGGGTCACTGCAGCCTGCTTGGGCGCGTGTGCCATCCCTTCACGTGTGCTCCACACACGGTCCACGTGCCTGCGACCTGACGAGGGCAGAATGGACAGAAATGCTTTTGTAAATGACCAGGTAGTAAATATTTTAGGCTTTGTGGGCCATTATACTCAGCTCTGTGACTGAAGCGAGAAAGCAGCCATCGAGAATGTGGAGATGGCTGTGTGCTGAGAAAACTTTATTTATGGTTCTGAAATTTGAACTTCATGTAATCTTCATATATCACAAAATATTGTTCTTTTTAATTATTTTTCAACCATTTAAAGATGTGAAGACTGTTCTTAGCTTTAGGGTCTGTACAAACTCAGCAGTGAGCCCATTTGGCCTGTGGGGGTTGGTTTGTCCACCCCTGTTCTAGAAGATGGGGGAGTTGTCCTCCCATTCAAGGTCAGTCCTTCCACCCAATTCTGAGACCCGATCCCTTCCTGCTGCTTCTGAGGTCTCATTAAACCTGCCATCCTCTTTCCCTCCTGTTCCTTCCTGTCCTCCTCACTTCTGGCTACTCTTTAGACTATAAACCTGTCTCATTCAAAACTGAACCTCCCTTTGCCCCATGTCATCCTGCTGGCTGCTTCTGTCTTTCTCCAGTCTTAGCCAAGTCTAGAAGAACAGTGTTGAGAATCAGGGGTTGTAAACTAGAAACCTGCCGGCTAAGTCTGGCCTTCACATTTGTCAGCTGACTGCAGGCACAGTGTTGGACTATGCACGTATGTTTAAAAAACAAGATTGGAATTTAATGACATCATTTAGACACTGGAGATTTCATTTAAGAATCCGAATTTCTCCTTTTTTTTTTTTTTTTGAAATTGGAAGATTGGGAAACTGAGGCCATATTCTTAAGTGGAGCTGAGGAGATGATGCTGGCCAGTAGGTTGGACAAGTACTCCTTACTCTGCCATTGTCCCCACCCCTTTCTGTCACCTCCAGCATAATGTATTCTTGTGCTTGACCTGTGGCTTTCTGAATGCTTGACTTCTAAGGTGTATGTCATTTTGATCTTCACCATGACTAACTAGCCTGACTTAAAATGCTTCCTGACTAACTCTCCTGCTCCATTTGCTAAAAGTTCCCTTCTTCTTGCTAACAGTTCCCTTCTCCTTGCTAACAGTTCCTAGCCACTGTCCTCTTTGTCCTCTAATGTCCTTTAACGTAAGATTAAAGAAATTTCTAAATGCAAAAAAAGGGGGGAGGCAGTGGCTGTCCAGTTCCCTTCTCCTTACTGACAGTTCCCAGCCACTCAAATACCCCAAGCTCATTCCTGCTTCAGGGTCTTGGCATTTACTATTTTCCCTTGACCTACAATATTCTTTCCTCAAATATTTGCATGGTTGACTTGTTATTATTCGGGGACGCATTTAAATGTCATCTCTTCAGAGAAGTCTTCCATGATCCCCCCATTCACTTTGCTACTTTTTGCCCCATTTCCCTGTCTTATTTTATTCATTTTCAAAGAGTTCCAAAATTATTCTTTTTTATAAAAACGAATATATGTATGTATATGCATGACTGGGACATTGTACTATACAGCAGAACCTGACACATTGTAACTGACTGTACTTCAATTTTTAAAAAATTATTCTTTTTACTGCTTTGTCTATTTTCCCTCAGATCACTACTGAAAAGCTCCGTATCTGTTACAGCGCCTGGCACATGTAGGTCTGGACATCCATTATTAAATGAACTGTCTTAGTTTACTCATTTACCTCACCTATCTGTCCCAAGTGAATATTTGAATCTCTGACCCCTGGTCTGTACCCACCTTGCCACCTCCTCACCTCCCATTCATTCCTTGGCTCATCACACATGTTTCTAGCCCCCCAGTTCAGTGGCTCTTGCTAAAGTCATCAATGACCTTTAAATTCCTTCATCCCTCAGCCCTTTTCTCCATCAGACTCTCTCTCTTGGTTTTCTTAGCCCTTCTCCCCTTCCTAGAGTTTTCCTCAGATTCTATTCTCAGGCCACTACTCTTGCCACCCTGTGCACTCCCACTGAGGAATCTTGTCTAGTTTCATAGTTTCACCTATCTCTTCTCTGCAGGTATCTTCCGAATTTGCCTCTTACATCCAGATATCTTCTTGGAGTTTCAATATGCAGAATCCAGACTCCTGCTTGAGGTCTCCATTTGGGTGTCATACAATAACCTCAACCTAAACCAAACTCATCATCTGTCTTAAATTGGTTTCCCTGGAGAACAGACTCTTAGATGGAGATTCAGATACAGGAAGTTATTGGGGAGTGCTCTTGGTGACAGTCCCCATGGGAGGAAGTGAGGGAGGCAGGAAGTGAGGGTAAAAGGAGAATTTGAACTCAAGTGCATTTGCAACAAAGGCTTCAGGTGATCACATAGTGGGTTCTAGAGCTTTAGAACTGTCTGAAATTCAGGGAATAAAGAAAGGCTTTTGTGTCCTTGCCTTGCAGGCAGATTGCCCCAGGGAAGAATATATAGGGTTAAGGCAAACTCTTAAGCAGAGGATAATTCCAAGAGAGAGATGAATCGATGGACCATCAGCAGATATTGCTCCTGTCAGATATAGGAATGAATGCCTCAGTGCTGAAGGGGAGGTCTGGGTACCTCAAGATACAGTCTACCTTTTGAGATACCAGATCCTTTCACTTCTGCTAATGAGTTCTCAACATATAGGATCAGCCCCTACCAGGATTCTGTTTTGCCTTTTATCCTGGGGAAACTTAAAAGAGGAAGATTAGTTGGATGAAATTATAAACTCTCCTGCTTTTTAGCTGGTCTTGGCACTACAACTGACACTCACCGTCTCCCTCCTCTACTGTCCATTCTGATTCCCCTCACTTAGCACTTTTGCTAGTTTAGGTGACTTACCCAGAAAGGGTGACTCAGACCATCTTCTCTGAGGTGTCTGATTCTCTGGCCATCATGTCCTTCTAAGGCTTTGGCTGCTCTCCACATCCATTTAACGACAAAACTGGGTAAGGAAGTTACAAAAGATGCCCCAGTGGATCTACTATATGCCAAATCTATTCTTCCTTGTCTCATTTTATAACTGCATCTCTACGTCCTCTTTATAATCAGGATAATTATTCCTGACAGTGTGCTGATTCGTTTCTTTGACTGCAGTTCTCTTGGTACAAGTAGACTGAAGAGATTAGGCAACATCCATAACTTAAAGTTTAATGGGTTTCAAACTACGTCCCCTGGTGGGAGCTTTCTGTTCTGGTAACAGACTCATCTAGACCTGAAGATACTAAAATTGAAGTGTTGGAGAGCACAAATTCCTGGTGTGGAGGTGGGTGTCAACGGGATTGATAGTCAGAGGGGTCCCATTCCTTCTTCCACGTCTTGGTTCCAGGATCTTATATTCTATGTATTGGAAATATTGTACCATATAATAGTAATTATTATTATTATTTTATTAAAGTATAGTAAGTTTACAATCTTGTGTCAATTTCTGGTGTACAGCATAATGTTTCAGTCATATATATACATACATATATTCATTTTCATACCATATAATTATTTTTGATTTAGGGTAGACACTATGTCATAGAGGATGATAGTCCATCCTTACAGGTATCATCTCCAAGCTTGTACCTCAGCTGCACCTTCAAAAGACCTTCCATTGCTGTATAGGCTGGCAATTTCTAAGTGGTGCAGTCTGTTAAAGAACCAGTGGATCCCATGATCATGTGACCACTGCTGTACTTCCTCTACTGTATAATGAGTCTTTTTATCTAATATGGTGTTATGTTGGTGGATCAAATATACTCTTTAAGCCCTCTGATAGTGGTGATTACTGAGGCTCTGTGGTCAGGAAAGGTGAACCTGTACTTGGAATATGTGTCAATTCTAGTCAAAATGAATTGTTGCTCATTCCAGGATGTAAGGAGTCCAGTGTAGCTGACTTGCCACCAGGTGACTGGCTGTTTTCCTTAAGGGATGGTGCCGTCTTGGGTCTTTGTTGTTGGGAGGTTGAACGTTTAGCAGTGATGGTAGGAGATCAGCCTGAGACATGTGAGCCCACGCTGTTAGCCTGTGCATATGTTCTTTACCTCCCACCGTGGCTACTCTATTCACATGCCTATCATGCCATCACTGGAGTGGCCAATAACTGAAGTCAACTGGCTGAATTGTTCTGTCTCTTAGGCTGTTCAGTGCCTCTTCTAGCATGGATACTTTCTGGTGGGCTTTTACGTACGGTATAGATTATTCACATTTTGTGCTCACTCTCATAAATCAGTCCATATACCTCTTCACCAGACTTGTTCTGGACCTTCCAGATATTTTTCTTCTAGGTGTCAGACCAACCAGACAAGCTATTTACCACTGTCAATTAATCCATAAATAACATTTTCTCAAGCTACTTCTCTTTCCATGGAAATTGGATAATCAAATACACTACCTGGAGTTCTGCCCACTGAGGGGATTTTTCTTCACCACTGTCTTTTAGAGCTATTCCTGAGCGATGCAGCAGCAATCATTTTTGGCTTGTACCCAAGTTGACACAACCATGAACCTAATTTGGCATTTTTCTTCCTCCATCACTTAGTCAAAGGAACTCTCATGCAGGCATAAGTGTGAGCTGAGGGAGAGGCACTGGAACAACTGATGATGGCTGTTCCTGGGAAAGTATCAGCATGAGCCATCAGCAGCCACACTTCCAGCAGCTGGAGGATCAAGTGCAGTGAGCCATGGCATTCCCTGCACCATCATCCCCACCAAATCTGTTCCTCCTTCATTCCTTTTTTTTTTTTTTTTTTTTTCCGGTGGCAACACCATCCATCTATTTAATGAAGTTGTAAAGTGTAAGTCATTCTTGTCCCCTTCTTCATAAATTTTGCCACTCCATCCTAAATGCATTCAGTCACCAATTGTTGATGCCATTTCTCTATTTGTGGACTCTGTCCCTTCCTCACTGTCTCTGGTTGAAGCAGTTGGAATATACAAATCTGAACTTAAAAAAAAAAAACACTCCAGCCTCAATGTGAAAAGCAGATTAATGGGGTCAAGACTGGCGACAGGAAAAATTCAGAAGATTAATGCAAGAAGTGAGACGGTAGAACCTTGAAGGTTGTTATAGGTTGGAATGTAGGGAAGTAGCTAACATACAGCAGTATTAATAAGACAGACTTGACAACCTGGGAGTGAGCGGCAGAGGAATTCAGAATGACTTCTAGGTGACAACTTGAACAAGATGGAGAAGGAAGATAACATTTATAAAATTCTAGGCTCTGTACTAATTATTTACATCTGTGATCTCTGGAATGTAGGAGACATATATTTCCTACATTTCACTCATTTTAGAAATTAACTGGTTTGGCTTTGAATCTCTGCATCTAGCTGTCTATCTGGAAAAGAAAATGTTTAATTTGGCTCTGAGTAAGTATCAGTCTTGCAGATAGCATTTTTCAGTCAACATACATTTTGATTGTTTTTTCATTTAATCTGTATCTGAAGAATGTAACCAGTACCTGGCACATAGTAAACACACAATTATTTGCTTCACTGAGTTAAACCATTTTTTTAAATTAAGCCATTGTTTAACTGAACTGTTAAATAATTATTTGCTAACTGAGACCATGGGCCTTTATGAGCTATACATAGGCTGTTAGGAAGCTGAGAGGGGAAAGTGATCAGGGTAACATTTGGTTCATATCCATCTCCACCTTCCACCATATTTTCTGAGTTAGAATAAACTCTGAAAGACTAGGGTGGAATCTTAATAACAGCAAAACAATCGCTTGGATTGCTAGGAAATCAGCTTGGCTAATTCATCATTGTAGAGTATTTGGTCAGAACAGACAAAGAAAAATGGAATTTGGCTCCAATAGTTTCTAATAATCTTCCTTAGCTTAATAGCATTGCTTTAGTAGAGCCATGGAATGTTAGAATTGGAAAGGGCCTTAGAGACCATAAAATCGAATCTCTTCCTCTTACAAATGAGGACAGTGAGACCTGGTAAGGCTAAGCAAAGTTACCCAATGTTTCACAGCTACTCAGAGATAGCGTGGGACCCAGAAGCCAGTGCTCTGTCTAGGTCAAAAAGCATAAATTGAATGACTAATGCATTTCAGACACTTGCTTATTTCTAGTGTTGTGGAGGTTAATCCTCTGACCTCTAGTCTCCTGTCTAATGGGAGGAAGACACATAATCAGATTTTAACTGGATTAAGTGGTAGGATATAGATGCAGTCATAGCTAATTGCTATCATTTGTTGAGCACTTACTATAATCAGGATTTTGCTATTCACTTTCTATAGTTAAGTTCATTTAATCTCCTCATGAACTGCTTTATCTTTTAATTCTTTTCCACCTCTAAGCTGTGAATGAGACTGGAAATACGCGTTGGGAAGATTTCTTCAAACCAAAATCCCATGTTCAGGTTGTTCCCTTTCACCTCAAGTCTGAAGATATCTACTGACTAGACTTGTAGGAGACCACCTGACCCTTCTCCTATAGTGGACAGGGCCATGAGGGAATAAGAAACAACACTGGGAACCTTAAAAAGACCAGAACTAGGGGAAAGACCTGTGATAATCTTAGCAGATAGAGGGGCAGCTCACTATATTTATGATTTCTTTGGGGATCCTATAGGAGCATGATAAGACTATAAGTTCATATTTAAAGCTAGTAAAAGGCCTTTTAAGGTTTATGAGGCACACAGCAGAGTATTGGTTTGAGTTTTTGACACCTAAGCCATGAGCATGGCTTTTACTGCTTCATAGGGATTGACTGCTGAAAACCTATGACAGCATCAGTTTTCATTCTGACAATTCCCTAAATCCATCATTCCTGTGTCCTAAAATGCTTTACAAGAAGGCTGAGCAATTGGCTGTTAAAATCAAGGAATTTCAATGAAAACAGAATCAAAAAGCCAAGACTTACTTTGAGATTTGTACTGATCCACATGGGGAAAATGTGTTCCTTGTATCCTCAACCATTCCAGGGAACTTACGTCATCTCAAACAAGGACATCTCAAGAGGTTTCTGCATAACAGTTTGCATATTTTTAGTGCTTACCTCTCTAAAACTTTTGCTACCAACAAAACAAATGTATTATGTAATTAGATAATAAGAATAGCATCTTTAAGAACTCCTGTGGGAAGCTTTCCCTTTCTCCACTTGATCATTTATTATTTACTAAACACTATTCTAGGCCCTGGAGAAAAAAAAAAGAAACAAAGAAAAATAATTATATTTCCTAATCTAAGGGAGCTTACATTCTACTTAGGAAGATGAATGAGTATAGAAAGCAAATAAATACAGTGATTCTGATACTAAGTAAGGCAATGAAGAAAAGTGGGTAATGAAGTAAAGAGAATTTTGTGTGAATGCCTGAGAGGCAAGGGGCAGGATGGGGTGGGGCGAGTGTGTTTTTTTAAATGATTAGGAAAGACCTCTCAGTAATTGAGATTTTAATGAAGAGAAAAACACAGCTTTATGGAGACCTAGGGCAGAGTAGGTCAAGTAGCAGGAACAGCAAATGCAAAGGCCCTGAGACTGGAAGCAGGAAGGCATTCTTTGATTTTTTATTTTATGATTTTAGATCTTTTTTTGCAACAATAAATATTTTGAAGGCCTGAAGATTTACTTTGATATAAACCTGATATCCAGAAAGAACTCATCCATAAGCAGAAAGAAAACCAGAAAAGCTGAAATGCAGTCATGGGCAGTGGTATAGGGAGAGACTGGAGGGAAATGAGGAGAGAAGCAGCCAAAGCTATATCATAAGACTTCTTAAGGAAAGTGGATTTCACTCTCATTTCATTTAGAAGCCACTGTAGAACTTGAGCAAAGAAGATGCAGTCTGAATTGTTTCATAAAGGTCACATGGTTGCTCTGTTGATGGGACGGGGCGGCAAGGGCAGGTCAAAGAGGCCATTGAAAAGGCAGGCAAAGATTTCCAGGTAAGAGATAATTGCTGAAATCATTCCCACCCTTCAAGGCCCAATTTAAAGTTTACTCCCCCAGTAAAACTTTTCCTGACACTGCCTCTCCCTCCTCACCAGCAGATATAACCAGTCTCTTCCCAGTGTCCCCCTAGCATTTTGCACATGCCTCTCTTGGGAGCCACAGTTAGCAATATGTTTACTCGTGTGTCTCCATGTAATTGACAAGTTATTACAAAATAAAGAAGTGTCTTGTCCATCTGGGTCTCCTCAACACTTAGTAGTGAACCTGATTTATGGTAAGTGCTCTAAAAACATCTTAAAGTAATAAATGTGTGAATAAATGAAGTGGCAGTGTGCTCAGTATTCTACAAACATAATCCTATAGCTGATTTTAATCCACATACTTTGTAGATAGTTGCAGATTTAGTGAAGTAAGTCTTTTTATTAACTTATTGGTTTAGTTTATGCAGAATGAGAAGGTGGCAATGCCAGTAGTTGGGTATGTATGTTTCCTAAAGATATCATTTTGTCTGAAGGATCATTTGGCAAGCTGAATTTTAAATCTCTGATTTAAGGGGTAACAGTAAAGTTGTAAGTAATGAAAGCAGAACCTACTCATCTAAATAGATGCTCTCCTGTTGCCATCAGTCATTCTGGAGTCCTGCCACACATCCCAGTGATGCTGCCATGAACTCTTCAGGTGAGCAGATAGTCCAGCTTCAGAAGTGGTTCAGACTCAAACTCAGAATTCTCAAAATCTCCAACTGACTGAATCATATGTAGAAGTAGGGATGCTGGCCAATTTCATGCCTTGTTGTAATTCTGGTCATTCTTGTCGGTATTTAAAAAACAAATCTTTTTACAGTGTGAAACTCCCACATCTCCACTTCTCAACATTGAAAAAAAAAAAA
The DNA here is from genome assembly GCF_048773025.1 of Camelus bactrianus. NCBI lineage: Eukaryota > Metazoa > Chordata > Mammalia > Artiodactyla > Camelidae > Camelus > Camelus bactrianus. The sequence continues at coordinate 33,755,088 of NC_133550.1, read as the reverse complement.
AAAAGCCCCAGGGTTGGAGTTAAGCGGTTCTAGATGAGAGTGTGGTTCTCTGGACAAGTGTTCTTGTGCAAACCACTTCACATAGCTCAGACTCATCACTTCACCTGTAAAGTAAGAACAGTAATGCCTACCTTATAAATTTCGGAGAGGATTAAATAAAATAATGTGTGGAAAATGCAGTGACTATTGCCTGGCATGTGGGAGATACCTTGTGCATATCAGTCTTCTTGCCCCACTCCTATCATTACATGTCATGCACATCTCCCTCATCTCCCAAACATGAGCATTCCACATGTCCTCGCTTCTTTTTTATTTAAGCCAAAATTAAGTTTCAAGATCATGAAAATTAATTTCAGTAGACATAATTGCACCCAGCATTGTTTCTCATGGTGGTGAAGTTTGAGGTATTTTGCCCTCCTAATGTTGTATAGTTTTGTCCTTCCATACTCACTCATTTGTGTATTCTCACTTTTCCTACTCAAAAACATGTGCTGAGCAAGGTCTGATCATTTCTGATCAGGAGTCAGAAAATGATGCCCCTGGGCTAAGGCTAACCATGCCTGTTCATTTACATATGACCCATGCATGACTGCTTTCACTCTACCTCTCTGTGTGTGAAAATCAATTCAGTTTCCATCACTTAGAATTGTGAAGTATGGAAGCCACTAACCACATGTGGCTACTTAAATTAAATTAGTTAAAATGATAGAAAACTAAAAATTCAGTGCCTCAGTTGCAATAGCCACATTTCAGGTGCTCAGACACAATGTGTGGCAGGTGGGTATCCTATTAGCAGAGCAGACGTAGAACATTTCCATCATCGCAGAAAGTTCTGTTGGACAGCACTGCCAATACCAGTGGAAGAGTAGCTGAGTTCCTTAAGGTGGCACATAAAGTGTTTTATGGTCTGATTCCTGCCTTGTTCTTCAGTCATCTCCTGCCCCTCCCTTCTAAGGCTCTATATGTCAGCGGTAGTGAGGTGTTTATCATTTCTAGAGCACAATGCTGTTTATGCCATCATGCCTTTGCTCATGTGATACCCTCTGCCCAGAAAGTTGGTCCCCATGGCAAACCTCTATTTCAAAACCAACTCAAATGTTACCTCTTTTAGGAAGCTTTGCATGCTCCTCATTCTTCATTCCTCTCTTAGTAATTTCTACACCTTAGACATGTTTTTGTTGGTGTACTTATAACATTGTATTGAAATTTGTTTTCAATCTTTTTTCTCCTGTGGTCTATGAAAAGTCCTTAAGGGTAACAGCTAGGTCTAGTTCAGGAGTCAGCAGACTTTTTCTGTACAGGGCTAGACAGTAAATACTTTTTACCTTGAAAGTCATGCAGTCTCAAACAGGATTATTCAACACTGCTGATGTAGCGTGGAAGCAGTTACAGACCAAATGTAAACGAGTAGACGTGGCCAGCTTTATCCAACAGGAATCATTTTCTGATCCTTGGTCAGAAGTGATCACAATTCCTTGCTCAGTACACATTTTTTTTTAGTAGAATGAATTGAAGAAATGAATGAATGAGTATGAAAGAACAAAACTCATCATTCAGGGAGTGAGATGCTTAAAAGTTTACCACCACAAGAAACAATGCTGGGTGTAGTTCTGTTTATTGAAATTAATTTTCTTGATCTTGAAACTTAATCCTGGTTTAAATAAAAAGGGGGGAGTGAGCTCTTGTTATTTAATTCACTATTAAACAAATATACTGAGCACAGATATCACCACATGACAAATCTGATTTTTCCAACATTTAATAATTATTTTATGTAACTGGCTCTCTTTGTAATCTCATGCACTTTATTTTAAGCATTTAAAAACATATGACCAAAGGGGACAAAAAAGTTAAAGCCCTCCGCCTGTGCCTGGGCTCTGTCTGTGGGTACCGGCGGTGTTCCTGGAGCATGTAGAGGGAGGGAGGGACTGTCTGCTCCATCTGTCTGGACTGGAGGGGATCTCGGTACAGCTGTAGCTGGGGAGTCCCAGCTCAGCCAGAGGAGCCCCCTGTGGTGCATGAACAATTACCAATCTAAGAAGCTGCCTGCTGGAACCCTCCCCACCAAAGAATGCTTGGCCGCTTTCTGGGTATCTGTCTGGATTTGGATTCCCCAGGGGTTGGAAAACCTGCCATCCCAAACACTTTTCCCTGCCTTTGCCATGGAGTGAGCTAATGGGACCAGGGCTCTACCTGAAAGCTCTTTTTAACTCTACTGTGTGTCTGGGCCAGGGGGTGGATGGAGAAGTGGGAGAAGCTATGAGCTCTGGGGTTGTGTACATTGGCTCAGGCCAAGTGTGCATTGATTAATACCAGGGTAAGAAATTGTGGCCTGAGACTCTATGCCTGAGTGGATGCTAATTATATTTTTTCTCACATCCTGCCTCAGGCCAGACTCAGGCTGCCAAGCACTAAGTGTGGGCTGGAGAACTTTTTTCATGTTGTTATTGTTTTCAAAGGCCTTTGCATGTTCAAATCTTTTATAACACAATTGAATGCACATTAGATGGATTAAATAAACAAGGGACTGGCCAGGGATTAATCTCCAGAAATTCAGTTACCTGATCCTTTTTGAGTAAGACAGCTTAAATGCCTGCTCAGAGAAGACAGACCCCCATGCTCTCAAGTCTGGAAATGCCCAACCCTTCAAGTTATCTAGACTGTGCACATAGATTGAGTTAAGAATCAGGCTGACCTGGGTTTAAATCCAAGTTCTGCCACTTGCTAGAGGTGTGACCCTAAAATAGTCACCTAATCTCTGTGAGCTTCTGGGTCCTCATGTGTAAAATGAGTATAATAATACCTGCCTCAGATTCCAAAGACAAGGGGGAGTAAAGGTGTCATACTCCAGGTAGAGAGTAGGTTTTCAATTGCTTTGTGTTGGGATCTTTATTTTTGCTGATCGAAGCCCACAGCTTTCTGTCGGGTGGATGCGGTGCAGGAACATCTCTGCTTGTCCTTAGAGCATCAGACCTGCAGTGGGGCCACCTCACAGTAGACACACCGTAGCTACTTGATTATTTTTTGATGTCTTTGGCTACTTGATTTACCGTGTTCATTTGGGCCAAGGTTTGAGTCTTGTAATCGGTCATATTGCAAGCAAACAGACCCTCTCTGTATCACTTATTCGTGCTTACCACGTATTATTGATTTATTAATTCTTTGCTATTGGCCATTTTTATCAACTGGATCATCCTCCCTGTCTCACCCCCGTCTCACTTTTTCTGGAGAAATGCAGGCAAAGTGGCTTTGAGTGCTTATTAGTACGTTCACAACTTGGTTAGTTTCTTCGGCAAGGTCACCGCTCCTTATCATGTTAAGTGACATCATTAAATATATGGATTCCTGACTAGACCACGAAACTTCCAAGTGAAAAATATTCTTGAGGATTCTGTGAGGTTTCTGTCCTTGTGATTGAGAGAGACTGAAGTGCTAAGATGAATTCCTGGGATCCAAGAATATCTCCTGATGGCTGGCTTAAAAATGAAATTGTGGAAATGTTTGACCATTTATTCAGTAAACATTTACTGAAATCTAATCTACCCAGCCGACTAGAATGTAAGCACTCCAAGGAGAAAGTTTCTATAGTTGGTTCACTGCTGTGTCCCCAGTGCCTTGAACAGTGACTAGCTCACGGAATTTTTGTTGAATCAATAAATTACAACCTTGTACAGCCCTCATAGGGTTATAGATGTACAAATAACTATGAGAAAAAAGGGAAGCATGGAAAAAGGAAGACCTTAGTCAGCTTGAGGGAGTCACAAAAGACTTCATTAAGGAGGTAACTCTTGAGCTGAGACTTGAGGAATGCTCAAGAGTTTTCAAATGGATAAATGACGGAATTCTAGCCAGTGAAACTAGAGTGTGTAAAGAAGACACAGATAACATGGTATGCCCCTGGAATTGTAGATTGTTGGAGATGGCTGGTGTGTGCAGGGAATAATTGAGCAAATGTTAGAAATCAAATCATGAATAACTTTTTATGACCTGCTAAAGAGTCTGGACTTTATCTTTCAGACATTAGTGAGCCACTAAAGAGATATAAGTAGGAAAGTGACAGAATATATTTTTTGTGTGCATAGAAATATACCTTTTTTGAAGAAACGGAACTAATGACTTTTAATTTTTTTCACTATTTTTATTTTTACAGAGTTGTGTTAATTTCTGGTGTACAGCATAGTAATTCAGTAATACATATATATATTCCTTTGCATATTCTTTTTCATTATAGGCTATTACAAGGTATTGAATACAGTTCCCTGTGCTATACAGTAGAAACTTGTTATCTATTTTATATATAGTAGTTAGTATCTGCAAATCCCAAATTTCCAGTTTATCATTTCCCCCATCTTTCCCCTGTGGTAAACATAAGTTTGTTTTCTATGTCTGTGAGTCTGTTTCTGTTTTGTAAATAACTTCATTTGTGTCATTTTTTTAAGATTCCACATATGAGTGATATCATATGGTATTTTTCTTTCTCTTTCTGGCTTACTTCACTTAGAATGATGATCTCCGGGTCCATCCATGTTGCTGCAAATGGCATTATTTTGTTCTTTTTTATTGATGTGTAGTATTCCATTGTGTGTGGGTCAAAATATGCTTTAGAGAGGTCATTCTGAAGGACAGATTTGAGATAGTAAGACTAAGGCAGGAAGACACAGAGGTCATTGTGCTGGCTTAGTAAGTAAGAAAGGAGGGGTGCCTAAGGCAAAGCAGTGCAATGGAATGGTGAAAGGGTGGCTTTGATATACTTTTAAGAGGTAAAATTCATATAACTTGGGTGCAAAAAAGAAGGAAGGCCTAAGAGTTTCTCCTAGATTATTGATTTGAGCACTTGGATCAATGGGAAGGAAGTGGTTTACTGGCGAGAAGATGAGGAAGTTAATTTATGTGTCTGTAGAACATCTAATTGGGGATGTTCAAGGAGCACTCCAATGCCCAAGTCCAGAGTTGAGGAGAGCTCTGGAAAGAGAGCAGCATGGTGGTGACATTAAATAGTTTACCTTGAAGAATGGAAAGAGAAGAGGTTTCTGAACAGAACCCCAGGAAGCACCAAGATTTAAGCATCTTAAATGCTTAAAGAAGAGAAGAACCAGGAAAGAGGAGGCTAGAAACCAGGAGAGGGGAGGGTTTCAAGACTGAGGAAGCCCTCAGTGGTGCCAAGTGAAGAAAAAGGACATTGGGTTAGGAACTAAGAAATTGTAGGTGACAGGAGCAGGGTTATTTTGATGGCAAAGTAGGGACACAGGACAATTTGCAGTGGGTTATAGAGGAAATGGAAGGTTATAAAATGAAGACGGCAGGTTTAGACCCTTTTTTTCTAGACATTCAACTGGCAAAGTTGGGAGCAGAAAGTAGAATGGGACTTGGAGGAAAACACAGGTTTGAAAAAAGTTTTTGTGTGCTTTTTGTTGTTATTTTTCCCCTTAAACAGAGAACATACCTGTGGGAAGGGAAAATGATTAGGAGAGACAAAAATGAAGACACAGGCAAGAAGATTTTTAAAAATTCTTTTTGATGGAATAAAATGATGGGATTTAGTTAAAGAGAGAGCGATTCATCTTGGATAGAAAGAGGAACCTTCCTCCTTTGGACATGATGGGGGCTGATGCAGATAAGAAATCTAACAGAATTTTAAACAGCGAACTTGCCTTATAGTAGATGGCTTTTCTGACACTATCCAGAACAAAAGAGAAAATATCCTTGAAACTACAGATTCCTGAGTTCTCTCTATCCTCTTTCCTGTTCAGCCTAGGAAAGTGGGGTAAAAGCATGGGCTTTGGAACTAGACCCCTTGGTTTTACATGACAATTATACTATTTACTGCACATACAACCTTGGGCAACTTCCTTTGCTTTTATGTAAGATAATTGCTTCATCTGAAAAATGGATATAACAACACTACTTACTATATAAAGATGAATGAGAAATAAGTAACATACAGGGGAAAGACTCAGAACAGTGCCTGGCAATAGTAGGCACAGAATAAGTAGCCCTGTGATACCCAGAAAGCTGATAGGCTCACAGACACTGAAAACAAACACAATAGGGAGAAAGATACCAAGATTTGTAATATGGAAAGGAAACTCTTCAGTTTCACCGAGAATAAAGCAGTGTCATTGTTAAGTGAACCAAAGTCTAACTTGGCTCATAAAAACAGAAAGTTGCAGCCCCTCAATCAATTCCAAGACTTGAGTCAGTTTACAGAACCCCTCAAATGAAGGGGAGGCTGGATTCTATTGAGGAAGAACCCCAGGACACTGCCAAATGTTTTTGCTGTTTATCTTTCTCCTAGTCTTTCTCGGAGGAACCCACAATTTTTTTTTACAAGGGTAACTGCATCAGGGAAAAGAAAATAATCAGACCATTTGGGGACTGCTGGACATTGGCTCTGAACTGACACTAATTTCAGGAGACCCAAAATGTTACAGCAGTCCACCAGTCAGAATAGGGGCTTATGAGGTTGGGTGCTTAATGGAATTTTAGCTCAGGTCTAAAACTCCTGTTTCCCTGAACCCATCCTGTGGCTATGTCCTTAGTTCTGGAATGCATAATAGGAATAGACATAGTCAGCAACTGGCAGAATCCCAATCCCCACACTGGTTCCCTGACCTGTGGAGGGAGGCTATTGTCATGGGAAAGGTCAGGTGAAAGCTACTCATACTGCCTGTGCTTAGAAAGATAGTAAACCAAAAGCAATACGACATGCTTGGAGTGATTTCACAGAGTAGCGCCACCATCAAAGACTTGAAAGATGCAGGGGTAGGAGTCCTCACCACATCCCTCTTCAACTTGTCTATTTGGCATGTGCAGAAGACAGGTGGATCTTGGAGAATGACAGCGAATAATACTGTAAGCTTAACCAAGTGGTGACTTCAATTACAACTGCTGAACCAGACCTGTTGTCATTGCTTGAGCAAATTAACACATCCCTTGTTACCTAGGATGGGCTATTGATCTGGCAGATGCCCTCTGTCCATCCCTGTCCACTGGCACACCAGAATCACTTTGCTTTCAGCTAGCAAGGCCAGAAGTACACCTTCACTGCCCTACCTCAGGGGTCTATCAACTCCTCAGCCCCATGTCATAATTTAGTTTGCAGGAATCTTGATTGCCTTTTCCTTCCACAAGATATCATACTGGCCTATTACACTGATGCAGCTATGCTGATTGGACTTCATGGGTAAAAATTAACAACTACTCCATATTTATTGGTAAGACATGTAAATGTCAGAGGATGGCAAATAAATCTGACTAAAAATTCAGGGGTCTTCTATGTCAGTGAAACATCTAGGAATCCAGTGGTGCAAAGCATGTCCAGACATCCCTTCTAAGCTGACAGATAAGTTGCTACGTCTGGCCCTTCCCACAACCAAAAACCAGGCACAGTGCCTCATAGGCCTTTTTAGATCTTGGAGGCAACATATTCTTTGTTTGACTCTAGCGCATTACTGAGCAACTTGAAAAGTTGATAGTTTTGAGTGGCGCCCACAGTAAGAGAAGGCTCAGCCGCAGGTCCAGGCTGCTGTGAAAGCTGCTGGCACTTCAACCATATGACCAGCAGGTCCAACGGTGCTTCAGGTGCCAGCAGCAGAGAGGGATGCTGTTTGGAGCCCTTTGCAGGTTCCTGTAAGTGAGTCATCGGGGAGCCCTTCCATCCTCTGTGCATAACTACTCTCCTTTTGAGAAACAGGTCTTGGCCTGCTACCTTAGCAGAATAGTTAACTACGGGCCACCAAGTCACCATGTGAGCTGAGCTGCTCCTCATGAACTGGGTGTTATCCGAAAGTTGGGCATGCACAGCAGTACTCCATCATCAAATGGAAGTGGTTATATGTGATCAGGCCCAAGCAGGCTCCGCAGGCATAAGTCAGTTACATGAAGAAGTGGCCCGAATGCCTATGGTCTGCACTCCCGCAGTGCTACCTTTTCTCTCCCAGCCTGCACCTGTGACTCAGAGGAGTTCCCTCTGATCAGTTGGCAGAGGAAGAGAAGACGTAGGCCTGGCCTACAGATGATTCTGCATGATGTACAGTCACCACCTGAAAGTGGACAGCTGTGGCACTACAGTCCTTTTCTGAAATGTCTCTGAAGGACAGTGGTGAAGAGAAATCTTATCCGCGGGAAGAACTCTGAGCAGGGCACCTGGTTGATCACTTTGCTTGGAAGGATAAGTGGCCAGATAGGCGATTATATACTGATTTATGGGCTGTGGAAAATGGTTTGGGTGGGATGGTAAAGGACTTGGAAGGAATATGATTCAAAAATTAGTGATAAGGAAATTTTAGGAAGAGATATGTAGATATACCTCTTTAAATGGGCAAAAAACATGAAGAAATTTGTATCTGAGGGTGAATGCTCACCAGAAGGTAACCTCAGCAGAGAAGGATTTTAATAATCAGGCGGATAGAATTACCCATTCTGTGGATACCAATAAACCTATTTCCCCAGCCACCCTTGTCAGGATGCAATAAGCTCATGAAAAAAGTGGCCACGGTGGCAAGAATGGAGGTTATGCGTGGGCTCAGCAATGTGGACTCACCAAGGCCAATCTGGCCATAGCCGCTGCTGAGTGCCCATCAGCTGGCAGGAGACCGACACAGTCCCTGGCATGGCACCATTCCCTGGGCTCATCAGCCAGCTGTCTGATCAGCTGCAGGTTGATTACATTGGACCCCATCTATTATGGAAGGGGCAGCATTCTGTCCTTACTGGAATAGACATGTACTCTGGATACAAATGTGCCTTCTCCTCACGCAGTGCTTCTGCTGAAACTACCACCTGTGGACTTGAGAACGCCTCATTCGTCATCATGATATCACACACAACAGCACTTCTAGTCAAGGAACATACTTCACAGCAAAAGAAGAGCAGCAGTGGGCCCGTGCTCACTGGTCTTACCGTGTTCCCCAGCATCCTGAAGCAGCTGGCTTGACAGAATGGTGGCATGGCCTTTCAGAGCCTCGGTTATGGTGTCAGCTAGGTGGCCATACCCTGCGGGGCCGTGGCCAACTTCTCTAGAAGGCTATACATGCCTTGATCAGCATGCAACATACATACTGTCTTTCTGAGAGCCAGAATTCACAGGTGGAACAATTAAGGAGTGGAAATGGGAATGACACTAATCACTATTGCCCTGTGACTCACTAGCAGAATTGTTGCTTCCTGTTCCTATGTCCTTATGCTCTGCTGACCTGGAGGTCTTAGCTTCAAAGGGAGGAATATCTCCACCAGGAAACACAGCAGTGATTCACTGAACCGGAAGTTAAGACTGCTGCCTGGCCACTTTGGGCTCCTGATGCCTCTGAATCAACAGGCAAAGAAGGAAGTTACTCTGTTGACTTGGTGGTTGATCCGGACTACCACAAGGAAATTGGACTACTACTGCACAATGAAGGTGAGGAAGAGTATGTCTAGAACACAAGGGATCCCTTAGGGCATTTTTTTAGTATTACCACGCCGTATGTTTAAGGTTTCTGGAAAACTACAACTATCCAATCCAAGTAGGATTAGTAATGGCACAGACTCTTCAGTAATAAGAGTTTGGATCACCCCACCAGATAAAGAACCACAACCAGCTGAAATCTTGCTAGAGGCAAAGGGACTATGGAATGGGTAATGGATGAAGATCATTATAAATACCAGTCACAACCTCATGACCGGTTATAAAAATAAAGACTATAATTTTCTGAGTATTTCCTCCTTATTTTGTTATGATTGTGTGTGTCTTTGTTTTCTTCCCTCTGTTATCCTCTTATCATTCGCATAAGATGTTTTGACGTTATAGCATAGTATTTTAGTACTGTTAACTTTACATCATAGTATTTCAGTTATGAGATATCAAGGGAAAGAGTAAGCATCACCCAAGTACTTTATCTCTTCCAGGGGGAGGGGGTTAGTGCATTTTAGGTTATATTCAGGATAGTTGTATCATATAGGGTAGAATTATGATCCTGTTATTGTGTTCATTTGATGATAAAGTATGGTTTAAGGAGATGCATGTGGATGGCAAGTTGACAAGGGGTGGAATTGTGATGGTTAATTTTATGTGTTCACTTGAATGGGCCACAAGATGCCCAGATATTTAGTAAACATTCTTCTAGTTGTTTCTGTGAGGGTATTTTTTGAATGAGATTAACATTTTTTAGAGTAATTTACATTTTTAATTATTTTTTTATTGAGGTATAGTCAGTTTACAATGTTCTGTCAATTTCTGGTGTACAGCACAATTCTTCAGTCATATATACATATATTCATTTTCATATTCTTGAGATTAACATTTAAATTGGTGGACTGAGTAAAGCAGATTACCCTCTCTAATGTGAGTGGGCTTCATCCAATAAGTTGAAGGCATGGATAGAAACAAAAGCCTGATCTTCCTCTAAGTAAGAGAAAATTATTCCTAGCTGACTACCTTCAAACTAAAACATTAGCTTTTTTTTCTGCCTTTGTATTCAAACTGAATCATTGGCTTTTCCTGGGTCTCATGCCTGCCAACCTTCATATAGGAACTATACCAAATCATTGGCTCTCCTGGGTCTCCAGCTTGCCAATTCACCCTGCAAATCTTGGGAGTTGCTTGCCTCCATAATTATGTAAGCCAATTTCTTATAATGGATTCCTTTACACACACATATACACACAGACACATTTTATATGAATTCATAAATGAGCATGTCCCTAAGATGTATATAACCATGTTAAGTTGGAATTGGATTAATATAGGTAATAATTCTAGCCTTTGAATATCTTCTAGCAATCCTGGACCTACTTCTCCAGCCTTGCCTCCTTCCTTCCTTGAACCCATGAGGGCACCAACCCAGATTTATAAATTATCTTTTATCTGCATCTGCTTTGCTTTTTCCTCTCTTGGATCCTACTTTGGATGAGTTGTGTCTCCATCAAGTATCTATCAGTGACTTCAGGCTAGCATTCATGGGAATGTAGCCAGTACATAAAACATTCAGGAGACCTCCCTGTCAGCACGAGGTTGTCCAAATGCGTGCAGGGGTCCCCACAATAGGCACGCTGTCCTCACAATACCCATTCAGCTGTTGGCTGGCTGATTCCTCTCTTGACCTGTTCCCAGACGCTTCTGCCCAGTCCTTTTCATTTCATTTGTGTATTTGTGTAATGCAATGAAGCATATCCTTGCTGGGACTTCTGAGCAAGTTGGTGGCATGCCTTCTGAGAGTTCCAAGGCTGTCATGGGCATGACAGCAGTACTGTGCTTTAACTAGAAGTCAGCTCTTAACTCCTCAAGGAGCTCCAGAGGGTGCATGTTCTTCATTCTTTTGGCTACGTAGCAGACACCCAGATGTCCTAAGGTGCCCTAATAACAAAAGCCCATTCTCTCCACATAGCACGGGAAGAAGAGGACCAGGTCGGTTTTATTTCCTTAGCGATTTGCTGAAATCTCTCTCCAATTGAAAGTCATCTTTTTCATAACACTGAAAAGATGTAACATTAGCTTAATCATTCCCAAATGAATCCTGAAAAATATTTGGAAACAGTACACTTATACAAAATCATTTCAGCGTTACTAGAAAGTTTCAGCCATTTGCTATAAACTTGTACTTTTAAGTGGCGACCATGTGGTCTGCCTTCAGAACATCCAGTTCTTTCTTTTTTATAGAATTAAAACCCCTGACACTTGTTTTAAGACCTAAGAAAACCTTTAGTGCTTAGCAAAATGCAGAACCTGGCATGGTCATAAAGAAGATATATTTGATTTTACTCCTTGAAACCATTTTTAAAAAAAAAAAAAAGACACGATATTATCTGTAAGAAAATTAAAATGGCAGCTGCAACTTCTTCCCAGAGTCTCTGGGAAAAGACATCTAAGGTCATTCCTTAGTCTCCTGGGTACCAGGAAAGCAGTTTACCCATCCTCCCCACTTCACGCCCATTTAAGCAAAGAGCAGTGGGGAGAGATCTAACTCACAACAGAACCTGTCTTGATTGAGGAAGTTAACACTTCAAGAAAAGGATTCTGTCTTCTTTCAGGGCTCTTGAAGAGGATCTTTGCGAAACCCAATCCCAAGATAGAAGAAGTCCTTTTCCTAAGACTTGGGAATTAGTCACCAATTTGCATTAGTAATCAGACCTGTGAAGAATTCCATCAAATCATGCAGCCCTAAGGGGCCTAATTTTAAAAATAACCAGTTTCAAAAGGAGAGTCCAGGTGGTAAGTCAAGAAGAAGATGCAGGTGCCAGGGACAGATGGAAATTCACATTGGATGTACCACACTGGAATCTAGCACCTGTGAGATAATGAACAAAAACTGCTAAGAGGGTGACTCTCTTTTGGGAACATGAAGGGGACAGATTCTCAGTTCTAGTCTACTCAGGATTTAATCCTTCATTGAAGGGGGACATTGGTATATCATTAGCAACATACTCCTACCAGTCTGGCTTTAGCTTCTGTGGGTTTTGGGAAGCATTTAAGCAAAAAAAGATGGTTGATGGGGTGTGAAATAGTTGTAGAATAATTTACACAACCTCTCTTCACATAACTTCTGTTGTGTGTTGATTTTTTTGTGTGTCTAGCAGAGTGCTTTGCACAAAAGAAACACTCCATACATACTTGGTGGTAAAGGAATTAATTAATTTTGTGTTCATAGAAGCCCATGCATTGGCCAAAAGTATTTCAGTGCAGTTTGATTCCTTCCAAAGGAATTTAAAATGAGCAGTTATGAGGAAGAGTGAGCTAATTTGAACACATGTTAGCTAACTTTTTTAAAAGACCATGCTTTCTTTAAGGCTAGTCAGTTTGGTGGCCCAGGGACAGAGGAACTGCATACCATGAAGTGAAGCAATGGCAATTAAGACTGCAACAGGATGTTAAAATTGAAGTTATGACTAGGTCCCAAAATTCAGTTGAAGGAAAATTCCACCAAATCACCAATTGCATATTTACAAAGGAAAAGATCCTGAGGAACTGGTTGGTGACTTTTTGACCTCTGAGCCAGGTCAAGACTATAAAGAGGGAGGAGTGATAGGTGATCAACTATTCTATCACCTCTAGTCTAGTGCGAGGAGACTTTGAGGAAAGCACTATGTCGTTGGGAGCACAGTCTGACTGCTGCCTGGGGAATCTGTTAGACAACAAAGGCACTGGAGTCAGGAGAGAACTCTACGGTGGAATTGGCCTGTACTCCCAGGGCATGGTGGAGCAAGGGATGCAAGAGGATTTCCTAAGGACCGAATGTGGAACAACTGGGAGAGAGAGAGTGATGAGTTGTTTCTGATGCTAGAGGTACAGAGGGATCCCAGCAGCAAGCATCTGGAGGTGAACACCTCAGTGAGGGAGGAGTCAGGAGCAACCACTCAAAACAGAAGTGTATCCACATCTCCCAGGATCAAGCGATCTGCAGGGAGAGGAACCCAGTGCAGAACATCTTGTGAACCTATGGAAAGACCTCCATAGAGAGAACAGGAAACTACCCAATGCAGTTCCATTAAGACCTTTTTTCACCACTGTTTCTGACCTTCAGAAACTGCTGGTCAGCTAGGGCAAGAGTGAAGAACAGAAGCATAAGGTAGAAAAACATAGAAGAAATTAACCAGCCTTCCCCTTTCTGACTGCAGTTTTTCAAATATGCCTAATATATATTTCTGAAATATACCCAAACTAAGAAAGAGAGAAGAAGCAACCCTAAATCAATCTGGGATTTTTTTTACTGATATCTTAGACTCTTATTAACCTTCTAAACTGAGACTGTGTTCTCAGTTTAAAGTAGTTGTACAGCTGTTTATTACCTAAGTGTGTACAGAAAGTTCATGGGGCATGACCATAGGCAGATCCCGGATTGGGGAATCCTCATTAAGAAAAGTATAAAATTGTGCCTATAGGAAAAGAATAAATTACAGATTTTTAAAAGTTGACAAATAATGCACATATAGATAAAAATTAAAACATAAAAATTTTTTGCGCTGCCTGGCACATTGATATAATATTTTTTCTAACCAAATTTTTGATTGAATATGCTTTGATTGTTTCTTCATATGACAATGGTTTAATAATACTATTTTTTGCAAAGAGAATAGAAAAATATTAATCAACTTTATTTATAGTACCAATACAGGTTTGTGCCCTACAAACATAGGTGTAATGATAAATTCTATTTCCTTTGTTTTCCCATTTAAAAAGAAAAGAGAAATGAATGCATGTGACATTTATAATTATATAAACTGCATTTTCAAGTTTGTAGTGAGGAAGCCTCTGTGAGAACTAAGTCTACTGTTTACAGTCTTATGTGTGTGATGATTAGAAACGTTTTCAACAGGTGAGTGTCTGGTTCTGTACAGTTCAAACCTGGTTTCTCCTCTCCTACCCAGGAACCATGGGACACATTCATATCTAGATACAATCCCTGGTTTGTGCCTTATTGTTGTAACACCAGTGAGTCAGCCTGGTAGGCAGTAGAAGCAAAACTCAGGCATGTTCCTGCTTTCATGGAAATTTCAGCCTGCTAGGTAGAAACAGAAGAATCAAGTTACTACACTAAAAAGATGTGAAATATATGTCAGAGGGAGGAAGCATTGCTCTGTAAGAGTGCACAAGGCAGGAACTTCATCAGTGTTTGTTATATAAGGGATAATGAACTGAGAATGAAACAGAGACCCAGTTCACGTGGGTGGTCAGAGAAAGCCTGTCCAACTCTATCGTAAAGCCCTTGATTGAATAACAGAGTCCATCCCTTATTCTGGAATCTCATTTTTCCCTCTGCACTTTGTGTTGGACTTTCCTCTTAGTGCCTCGTTGTCAGGCACTGCTGGGATCTACTCTGCTCAGCCAATTGTGTCATTTTCCTGGAGAAGCTGGGGAAACACAGGAAAGAGACCGGTCTGGCTTGAGTCTTAGAAGACTCCGTTGAACTCAAGCTACCTCTTGGCATCCCAGAGCCCTCTTGTACATAGGCTGAGCTTCTTTCCAAATTAAATCTTCCTCAGTCACCTCTAATTCTGCACCCTCATCCCATGACCTTAACAACTTCCACCCTATATTGCATAGTGGGGGTGTGTTCTGGACATTATCAAGAGAGAAAAGATGAATGAATCAACAAAGGAGCATTTGCTTTAAATTGTGGGTTGTTTATTCCAGAGAATGTACCTTCCTCTTGTGAGCCCTTGGTATGCTTGCCATTCTATAATTCCAGGTAACCACTATTTGAAAACTCTGTGTGTATAGCAGATCATCTGCTTCATTAAGTGTCCCAGGTACTTGTTTAAAACACAGATATCAGGCTTCATTCTGGAACTACTTTGCAGAGGATCTGGGGACTGGAATCTGGTGATAAGAGTTTTTATTTAGCCTTTCGGGTGCACATCCTGTAGATTAAAGTCTGGGAATGACTTCACTAAAGATAGTGCATAGATGACCTTCCCAATGTCCAGCATTGAGAGAGAGAGAAGTTGGATACCCAGCTTGTATGACACCAACACGATGACTATAGGACAAGGGAGAAATCTCAGCTCTATAAAATAATCGATCTATGTAGGAAACCATAAAATATGCTAAATTTGTCTGTATCATGGCAGGAACGGTACTTGTCTTATTAAGAGCTGTATCTGCAGCACCTAGAACAGGTTTTAACACATAGGAGGTGTTTGATGATACATATATATGTGGGACAGTGGATGGTGGCCCTGTCTTGTTTTTGCTGCCCTCCCCCTGAGGACTAGCAGTCTTGACCTTGAATTTCAGGCTAGCCTTTGGAACCCAGCTACCACTAATGGGACTGCCTGTTGCTGAGCATGACAAAGCAGCATCTGCTTTGAGTTCTGCATCTCTGGGCTTCATCTGTCTCCTGGAACTCACCTTCCCTTGCTATCCCCTGATTGCTGCTAATTTGCCTGAACCGTGCAAGTTTGCTGTATAGCCTTGGATGCCAAACCGAACCTTCTCTCTCTCTCTGTGTCTCTCTGCCTCACCTCTTTTAGAGCTAGTTCCTTTTCCCTGCCCCAACTGTCTCGATTTGCTGTATGTAACTGGTCGCACCTCCCTGAGTCCTCAGAGATGACTATAAAACAATTCCCAAAAAAGTTAAGGAAATTCAGCAATGCCTCTTGAAGCTTTAATTGTGCACTTAGGGCTGGCTGCATCGTTCTTCTAAAAAGTTGCATAGAATCCCATCATGTGAATGTACCACCATGTATCAAAGTATTCCTCTACTGATAGCCATGTATGTAGCTTTACTTTACAAACAATGTTCATAGTAAGCATCCTTGTGCAGGCCTCCTTGGAGACATTCACTGTGATGCCAGTTATGTAAAAAGAAAAGAAATTCTGCACACTTTCTGTGGCATGGCATATATATATATAGGTACACAAATGCATCAAAACAGTCAGTAGTAGTTACTTTTGGGGACTGGGGTAGTGTTCAAAGATACTTTTTCTTTCCCAACAATATTTTAGTTTGATAATAAGGAGAATGCAAACATGTATGACTTGTATAATTAAAGATGATTAAAAACATTAACAAAACAAATTTTAGCAAAAAAAATTAACCTTTTTCCAAAGTACCTTTCTCAGGGATAGTAGAAAGTGATCATATGAATGGACTTTCTGTATTCCCTTTGCTGGGTGAAGGTGTGGTATGTTGCAAAGGCAAGCAGATTGGTTGTCTGGGAGGAGACCATCTAGGGAGGCCATCACCCAGTTAGACAGCCTGGTAACTCATCTTCCTCTGGTGCATTTGAAGGACTTTTGACTTTTTCTTCAAACTTTGTCACATGCATTAAGAGAGTTGAGTCCAATAAATGGAAATCTGTCTCAGCATTTTTATCACAGATTTCTAGAATATAAACTGCATTTGTGCAAAATCTATCCAGGACTTACCAGGAAAGTTCAGGCCTGGATTCTGCAGTTGTATCATGGGGCAATGTTTGGGTTCCACAGCTGAGTCAGTAGGGTGTCATGGGTCTGTCATCTGGTATGTGGGCCATGGAATTACATTAGATGATATGACAACAATGAAACAGCACACTCTTGGTATTTTTATTGGGCTTTTCTTTTCCAAATGTTTTCTGACGCCTCACCCATCTATGTAGCATAGCCATATGATCATTTAGGGACAGGTGTCACCATCCTTGTTTTACTGAAAGACTTTGCTCCCTCGGTGCTGACCTTTCAGTCTCTTGGCTGTGCACCCCAGGGCCTTTGCACTTGCTTCTCCTCTACTCCAGAATGCTCTTTTTCTGCATCCTCTGGCAGGATTCTTTTCTCATTCTGGTCACAGTCCAAAAATCATCTTCTAGAGTAAACTTTTCTCACCCTTACATACCCCTCCAGTTACTTTCTATTACCTTGTCTTGTATTCTGTACAGCACATATCACTATCTGAAACTATGATGTTTATTTATTTGTTTATACATTTTCTCCCCCCTCTCTGTTTGAATGTAAAAGGGCTTATTAGGATTTTGTCATGTTCACTGCTAAATACCTAGCACAGTTCCTGATACCCTCAGTAGGCACTCAGAAATATCCTTTGAATCTATGAATAAGTACTTTCCCAGAGACTGGGCTAGCATAATTATTCTTAGCCAAGGCAGACTCATTAGAATCATCTGGAGAGCTTTAAAAAATACAGTGGCCAGGGCTACCCTCCACAGATGCCCATTTAACCATGTCACAGAACTGAGGTGGGGTCCAGACCTTGGTAGTTTTAAAAGCTGCCCAGATGATGCTCATGTGTGTTCAGGAGACCCTGGGCTGATGATCTTTCCAGTCCTTTCTGATGCTGTTGCAATCCCCCAGGAGGAAGGTTATGGTGATGAAGACCACAGTGATCACAGAGGAGATATGCTATGGGGTTGGACTTGAGCTGGGTACAAGATGTGCTGCTGAGGCCAGCCAGGTGAAGCTGTCCCTGATATCACTCACTTTATCAGCAGAACTGAAACAACAACCCACATTTTCTAATTATAAAACAGCACAGCTCTCCCTGAAACATGGTGCCTCTCTCTTCATGGATACTCAATCAGTCCATGATATTAAAAAGAAAAAAACCTACAAATCATTACACAAATTTTGACTCTCTCCTCTCTGAACTTAGAATTGCATTTAAGTTCTGCTCAAAGGAAGACGCTTCTGGATACAAGCCTCCTCTCATTATTGTTTTGTTTTCCTCTTTTTCCTTTTGCTTCAGTTCTCTTCCTTTCTCCATTTCTTTTTCACTATAATCTTACCACTTGCTATTCCCCCAGCACTTGCTAAAATGCTTCCTCAAATACTTGAAAGTTTTTCATTTTTTGTTTTGTTTTGTTTTGTTTTGTTTTTACTCCAAAACTTGGAGAGGACTCTGCATAGCATTGTGGGCAATCTATGGATGAGAAAAAACCTATTCATCGAAACATTTCATCTCATCTTCATACAAAGAGGCCACACAGATTACACTTGGCCACAAATCCCAGATGATACTCTTGTCTTCTCAGACCAGAGAGATGGGGAGAAAATTGGAGTGCAGGCACTTGACCCTTCTCCAGACCTTGGAAGTTGCAAAGTTCCTGGGAAAACAACAGACTATCAAGGTCTTCTGGGCATTTGAGGAAGATAGGTCATATGAAATTTTGAGTCTTGTGAGCCTCTAAACAAATCCCCTCTTCTGTCAATTAAACAATTGATTTATGAGGAGTGAAGTTGCTGCGTGGTTTGGATGCACCATGCTCTGGGGATGAAAAAAGAAGGAAATGTGATTTTGTTTGGAAGACCTCTTAGACTGTTGGCTGTCTAGCACTGAGAATAAAATCTGGGTGCAGAAAGGATGGAGAGGGGGTGGGGCTGATGAAGAGTGGAAGGGTGGATTGGAAAGGATGCAGCGTCTGGTCCATTACATTGCTTGCAGCTGTGGGATGGTTTGGAGGGCCTATTTTCCTAGATTCCTTCAGGGTCTCCTTTCGTTTTGATGAGGTGGTGAGGAGACACAGGGCGTCTTGGGTTCAGCCCTCTTGGCACCAGGGGCAGCGTGTGTTTCGTGTCTGCATATGTAGACATGAACCTCAACAGACCTGACACTCTTCTCTGCAGGGGCAGGGGGGTTTTGGGAAAAAGCCAGGTGGAACATGGCATGGTTATTACAATGACCACACAGCACATACTGTCCTTCCCTGATTCGGCACTTCACACTCTCCAGTGACAAATTAGTGGAAGATGCTCATTTGCGTCAGGCTTTCCCCATGATTTAAATGCTCTATGCTTCACCCAGGACACCTGTGTTGTTGAGCAATACTAGAGGAGGCTTTTGAGAGGTTTGCAAAAGACCAGGCAGTGAAAGGGATGAGTAATGAAATGGAGGTTCCCCCTGGGGTTGAAGAGAGTGTGTGGGAAGATGTCGTGGGGAGGAGGGGGTAGAGAAGAATGGGCAGTAGGAAAAACTAGCCTCCTTATTCATCCATTCAGTGATATTATAGCTGTTTATTGAGCATTCTTGTGACAAGGTACTTTCCTGAGCCTGGTGGGTATAGCAAAGCGAATCCGAGAGACCTTGCCTTTCCCATATTTGCTCATCGTATTCTGACTTCTTTTCTGTGGAGACTTTCCTGACTCCTGGGTGGACATTTTGCTCTCTTCTCTATGCTTCAGTGGCCCTTCATGCAGACTTCTCTGGCAGTCACCACATTTATTATATTCTCATTTTCTGAGCACACATCCATCTGCCTCATAAGGCTCTCAGTTTTGCAGGCAGGGGACATGTCATAGTCATCTTTGACTCTCATGCATAAGGAAGTTTCTCAATAAAGGCTGATTAAATGGATTTGACAAACAATATTTAGTTTGGAAATGTGGACGGGTCTTCACATATTTATAAATATAATGATGATTTAATTTCCCAATCTGTTCCAGGCACTGAGGAGGCAGGTTTGGAATTGATATATTGAGACCCATAGATTTTTTTATTTTGGTCTCCAGACAATCAGTGATGTCAGAACTATCCCATGGAGTATTGGTGGATGGGCCAAAATTAGTGGTTATTAGATACAGTTTTTTATTATTACGTTATTATTAGTTGACACAGTTTTTTTTTTAATCAGTGTGGTCCTTTCCTGATTCATTGTTCTCTCTTTTTTTGTCCCCAAACCATGCTCTCAACATGTGCCACATCCAGGAAGTATTCAACATCGATGACAATGATAATAACAGCTAACATTTTGTCCTTCCATGTGTTTACTCTAAGTGCTTTGCATGTTTTATTGAATGTATTCTTTATGTAATCCCATGAGGCAGATACTACTATTATTCTCATTCTAAAATAAAGAAACTAAGACCCCAAGAGTTTAAGTAATTTTCTCAAGGTCACACAGCACACTGGTGAAGTGGAAGCAGGATTCCTGCCCAGACAGTCTGCCTCCAGGGTTTCCGCTCTTAACTTCTCTGCTAATTCTCTCCCCTACTTGGCTATTGACCCTACAGGAAATTTATGCACAAGGAAGGATCAACACACTTCACCTCTTGTGTTGAAGATCTGTTGTTAGAGGCATTTCTTTAACTGATTTTCCCTCACTTACTCTTCAAGACTTGGCATAATCCCCTCTGGAAATTCATCCTTGATCTCTTCCAGACTTAGCCAGACATTGCTTCCTATATTTCTTGAAAACCTTTTGCTCTTATTTTTCATGTGGCATCAGTTAAAATAGTCTAATTTCTTGTCTGTTTCCCCCAGGAGTCTCTGAGTTCCTTAAAGACAGAAACTTATATTTCTCAGTGCCCAGAACCTGTTGCTCAACAAATATTTAATTAATTAATAAGAAATTGAAATTTACTTCCAAATTTTCAAGTGCCTTATCAAAAGAATGCTTATTGCTAGCTATATTTATTCATTCATTATTTCACCTACTGATTTATTCATTTTTTCAATAGATATTTATTGAGGGAAAATATCTGTATTAAGCATTATTCTAGGGCTGAAGTGATAAAATATACATGGTTCCTGTTCACTAGACATTAATCAGAATTATCTAATTACAAATTAGGATATTGCTATGGGAGAAAGGCACAGAATGCTATGTGAAATTATAAAATTGAAGAGAAAGGTGCCTGGGTCCCAGAGAAAACCCATAATCCCACCAAAGGGTCAAGCATATCATCTTTGACTCTCTAGGTGTGCCCCTGAGTCGGTAGCCACCACTGATGATAGCAGGTCAGTTGAATTCAAATTTGGAAAATCTGGACAAATTAATAAGTTATTCCTACAGAAAGTCTTAGAATTGTTGAGTTAAAAAGATCCCAACAATCATTGACTCTAACTTCACATGCACTGGAAAAGCTTACGTTAAGATTCCAGGTAAACTGATTGTGCAAGGAAAATGCGGATCAGTCCCAGTTCACGAGCACTTACTCAATGTCCCAACACTATTCCTGGTAATAAAGAGAGACCAATGTCTACCTAGAAATTTTGTGAGGCATTTAGAGACTTATCTTGATTTTCTCAGGTACTTTTATACAAAATCCAGAGCAAATCATCCCAAACCAATTTTGAGTTTTGTAGGGATTTATTCCAAATTTGTCTTGGTACTACCCTCTGGTGGGTAAAACCAGATAGCAGAGATCAACCTTCTAATCCCAGAGAACATTCTGATAGAGTGAGTTTTTGTTTTATTTAGAGGAGGGATCATAAGATATTATTAAAACAACTTGAACATCTGGTTTGGGGATAAAGTCATTTTATTGTGCGACTGCCAAGCCACAGAGCCAAGCTTACCAAGAAAGCCTCCTTCTCTCTCAGCCTTCCGTAAAGCCTAATACCCAACTATAATAATATGCACCCTCCAACACAAACGAAGAGTAAAGGGGAGCAGAATGAAGTCTTCAAGACTCAAGGAAAATTCACCTGTGGTTGGAAAATCAGAGCAATAAGGAGAAGCCAGACTCCATTTTGAATCTTTTCTCAAGCTAATTGCCTCCTATTCAAACTCTCAGTGAAAATACTCAAAAAAGAAACAATTTCCAAGAGAAGTGTTCACTGAATCCCAGGAAAATTCCTCCTTCCACCATTGCTGTCCTCTCCTCTATCAAGTTGAAGGCTGATGCTCAGTCTTAGAGAAAATAAAAATCTAAGTTAGCAAGGACCCCTGGAGATCATATGGAACAGAGCGATTCCCTCTACGTGCGTCCAGTGTAGCGTGGTCCTCTGTGCTATTGCTCTAGACGTGCCCTTAAGCTACTTAGACTCATTCATTTATTCAAAAAGTATTAGTGAACACTTACCAGGTAATAGACTCTCTACCAGGCACTGGACTCCATAATATGATAATATTTGTATTTTAGGCAGCAAAGATACAATTAAACAGACATATGCATCCAATGTTTGATAGTAGTGAAAGAGCTAGGAAGGAAACGAATCAGGCACTAGGAATATAACTACCTGGCCCTCGCTTGTTTCCCTATCATGTCCATGGCAGATGCTATAGTCAGTCACAACACCCTTTCCCACATTGCAGACAGTCAATACCAACTGATCAAACTGATAAACAGGTTGAGGTCTACCTGCTCTCCCCAAACCTGGGTTTTCAGACAAGGACAATAAAACCTCCAAACAAGATGTAATTGTGTCTCATCTTCCTACTTACGGTATCAAAGAATTGGAAAACAGCCTAGAGATTTGTTTCGCTCAAGCCCCTTGATTTGCAGTGACCCACAGTGGGGCATTCACCTGCCACTATCTCTCAGTTCACCAAGTGGCAAAGCCGTGGCTGGAGACCCAAGTCTCATGACTCCAATTCCAGGACCTTCGCCTGTTGTCTTCAATGAACATTGTAACATTTTTGTCTTCTTCTACTCAACCCTCTCTTCATTCACTCACTCATTGTGCTTTCATAACTTGAAGAACCTAGAGGAGGGAGGAAAGTAAAGCCAAAAAGGTTAGGAGCTAACTAACTTTTGTTGTTGGTAAGATGGATCCATTGTAGAAGCTTGAAAAGGGAGAGCATATGAGAACCCAGCAACTGAACAGGACTAGCTAGGATCTTCTTAACTGTATTAGAATATCCAGATATGGAGAAATCATCTTCCTTTTGAGTCCTCAGGTTGTCTTTTCAGGGGTGGGAATTTGGGAAAGAAGGGAGGGGGTGGTGAGGGAGATGTAGGGCAGGGACTGGATCATTTCTTTTTATTTTCGCTCCCTGCTCTTGCTTGACCACCTACCTAATGCAAATGCTGAGAATAATCCAGTATATGCCAAACCGATGACGCTATTTTTTTTTCTTCGCGTCTGATAGCAGTTTGCCAGAGGAAGTCAACTATAAACAGGTTTTTAGACTGTCAATCCAAGTCTCCTCACAGAATTGACTCAGCAAATATTTTGTCCAAGGTACATAGAGCAAGTTTCCTAAGTCTGAGTCATTCTGATAAATTCTTGAAAACAGGGACCCCAGACTGCAAGGGGAGAACATCAAAGATCTCCTGGGGCTGTAACTAAGAGTTGGCCCCTGGCCTGTGTCCTCACTTCACTCCAGCCTTGGAGCCTGCAGCAAAGGGAATCTCACTAGGCGGAAGTCCTCCTCTGCCTTCTTCTTCTTCTTTTTTTTTTTTTTTTTTTTTTATTTAACTTTTTACTGAGATAATATTGGTTTAAACCATTATATAAATTTCATGTGTACAACATTGAATTTTTCTACTTCTGTATAGACTACCACGTGCTCGCCAATAAAAATTTAGTTTTCATCCATCATCGTACAGATGATCCCTTTTACTCATTTTGCCTCCCCCTCCCCATCTCCTCCCATCTGGTCACCACTACTCTGTTCTCTGTATCTACATGTTTGTTTTTATTTGGTTTGGGTTGTTCATTTATTTTTGGTTACTTGTTTGCTTATTTTTTGTGTTCTACATATGAGTGAAATCATATAGTATTTGTCTTTCTCCATCTGACTTATTTAGCATAATACCCTCAGGGTTCGTCCATGTTGTCACAATGGCAAGATTTCATCTTTCATTATGTCTGAGTGATATTCCATTGTATATATACACCACATATTCTTTATCCATTCATCCATTGCTGGGCACTTAGGTTGATTCCGTATCTTGGCTATTATAAATAGGCTGTGATGATGCCAGGATGATTCAACATCTGCAAATCAATCAATGTGATACACCACATTGACAACATGAAGAATAAAAACTGTATCATCGTCTCAATAGATGCAGAGAAAGCATTTGACAAGATTCAACACCCGTTTATGTTAAAAACTCTTGACAAAGTGGATATAGAAGGAAAGTACCTCAGTGTAATAAAGGCCATGCATGACAAACCCACAACTAACAACATACTCCTCTTCCTTCTTTAAGGCCATCTGCTTAGTTGTGACTCCCCTGAAGGATCAGAGCTTCTTGATTTGAAAAAATTTCAGTCTGACCCTTTCTCCAGGGAGGTAAATTAATATTGTCTTTAACAAGACTATACTACAGGCTTTCAGGTGGAGAGAAGTATTAGAAGACTGAGTGAGCAGAGGGTCCTGGAGGACCCAATGGGAACAGGAAGTGACTCCCTGGGCTCAGACAGGAAAATAAGAGGGTAGAACAGGATAGTAGCCGTCAAACTTTTGCATGCACCAGAATCACCTGGAGATCTTTTAAAGCATAGAGCACTGGACCACCCCCTTACAGACTCTGATTCTCATGGGTCTAGGACTTAAGATTTTGCCATTTCTAACAAGCTTCCAGGTGATACTGATGCTGCTGGTCCAGAAACCACACTTGGGAAACTTGTATTAAGTAAAAAGAAGAAAAAGAATAAGGCAACTGCTCAAAGAATGCCATCTAATTCCCTTGCCCTCTGGAGGCCTTGGGGAGGGAGTTGACGAGTAGATGTTCTCCACAGTTGGATTAATGGATGTTAGTCTTTTCTGTCCATTAAATGTCATAATCACGAATCCACCATGGTTGGTTTTGCGAACCAGGCAAACTGCCTTAGCTCCCTGTATCTTAGCTTCTTCATCTGTAAATGCAAATAATGTTTGCCCTGCAATCCTGCTGGACTCCTTGCGGGTCCAGTGAGATCAGGTGTAAAGGCACTTTACAAGAATATAAAGTGTTACAGCAATGGAAGAAATTATTATTCATTCATTCATTCATTCATTCAGCTGAATTGTGTCGGGCATCAGCCTCATACTGGGTCCTGGGGGTATTGTGAGGGACAAAATAAACGAGGTTCTTTGCCTCTTTGTGGGGAAAAGAGGAAATATATAGGCTTTCTTTTCAGTCAGTTTTTCCTCCCTCCCCTCCCACTTTGCCATTACTGAAAAGACTTTTAATGGGACCAGCAGAGAGTTAATAAATGCAGCTTTAGGGGTTTCCTGGGAGTTTTCTAGTGCCCCTGCATGTCCTCTCCAGATTATTATTCTCATGTCTAAGCACAAAATGACAAAGAAAAGAAGGCAGAGAGCCAGCAAGGGGGGTGGAAAAGACCTTGCAGTTGAGTCACTAGGTCCCAATCCTGTGCTCAATGCATGGCTTTGGGTGAGGTATTAAAAACCTCTGTGGCCCCATTTTTATCTATAATATGGAGATAAGTCAGGGCTAAGATTCAACATACTGCTTGTCTAAGCATTGAAATACTTCTGTTCCAGTTGGTAAAAGTTCCATACTCCAGCAGCTAGGAGGTCATACCTGGTACCATGCATGCCTCTAATATTCGGTTCCAGGGCAACTTCCGTATTATTTCTGGTTGGTTGGTTGGTAGCTGTGCCAAACCAGTCATTAAATATTTTTGACCATCACTCAACTATCCCTTGACTATACAGTTTTTGTGATGATCACATAATGATCTCAGTAAGTGAATGCCAGGGCTACTACTATAAGTGGATGTTCAGTACAGCTTTGTTTTCTCCTGGGCAGGTTTCTTAGTGATGAAGGGTGGGCAGAGGTGGGCAGAAAGGAAAGGAAGGCAAGAAGTTGGTTGAGAAGGAGCAGAGAGTGAGAATATTGTTTAAGTGGGTGGAGAGACATACTTCTCTCTGGACCTGGGATGTGCTTAGCAAGTGCCTTCATGAAGTCCAAAGAGAAAGCAAGAGTGCTGTCAAAGGGCTTGGCATTTCTTGAATGGAACACAAAGTGTTATGTTTTGTATGTAGTAACAGCTCTTGCCCACATCGCTAATTTGTATTTATTCCATCCTAATCTCCCCTCCACTGGGGAGACAAAAGTCTGAGCAGCTCTCCGGCTCTCCCTTGCACAGCCCTGCAACCTGCCACTGAGAGAATAGTTTCCTTGTTTCACTGCAGCTCTTCTCACATTTGTGCTTTCTTGGCAAACCTGCCCAAAGCTATCGGAGTCACCAGACACACCCCAGAACATTGATAAGTTTGGAATTTAATCAAGCACCCAACAAAATGAGAGTATTTACCTCACCCCTGTAAGCGCTCACTTTAGAAATATTTAAAAGTGATCAAAATACAAATTACGAGGGCTCTACCCTTCACAATGAGCTTTTTAGGATTTATGTATTTTGATACACACCTCCCTCTTCCCAAGGAACGAGGTCAGGCATTTTTCTGACTCTGACATGTCAGCACAACAAGTGGTAGAAAGATGGCTGGGGCCAGTCCTGTTTTTCAGTGATACTTCTTTGCTCTGGCCCTTAGCATCTCTTCTCTTGCAGGAGGGGCCTGGAAAAGCCTCTTTCTTCAGTCTTGGGTGGCGTGGTCTTAATGCTTGGAATTACCAAGCTAAGAGCTCCAACGCAGTGGCTTTGAAGGCTGGTTGTGAGCAGTCTCAGGCCTGAAAGTTAGGGCCTATGGGAGCCCAAGGGTCTAGGAGGCCAGAGAGAAAAACTCCATTGCTGCGGTCCTTTAATTCTTCACTTATTACTCCCACTGTGCCCCCTGACCGCCACCCAAGGGGTTGCGTTAATGCTTCTATATGATTCTCAAACCGCCAGACCCACCTCTCACCTGACTCCCACTTCATTGAGAAGACCCATCTTCCCTGCTCACCACTCCTCTCCACCTCAAAGCTTCGTTCTTTTGTCTCTGTTCACATCCACTCTCTTCCTTTCCTTTGGCTAAAAAGCATTTGTCCTTCTTGCCAAATGGAACGTGCCCACCTGGACTGATGATCAAATATCACCCGGGGATCTTCTCTCTTGGGCAGCTTCTTCTCTCTTGGGCAGTCCCATGCTTTCCAAAAGCTCCTTTCCCCGTTTTGTAAGAAGGACTCGCAGTCCTTCCCAGCTTTACCATTGTAAAGCCCTTTAAACTAGTACACCAGTCCTCCTTTCCTTCCTCATCAGAATTGCTGAGTTCATCGCCCCCAGTGGCTGGCTCCCCTTTGTCATCCTCTTTGTTCCTTACACCCTTGCAATGTGACTTCTGCCCAACTGACATCACTGAAACAATCTGAACAATTGGAGAAATACCTATTTTACCTTTGACTTGTAAATCATCAAACCAGCTTTTGCTTCCTGTCTCAGTCTTACCTTCACCTTCCCCACTCCAGGGCATATGACCTATTGACATCCCCTTCTTGAAATGTTTCCTGGGCACTGTAATAGTAGTAGCTCTCCTCCTGCAGCAGTGGATAGCTTTTCTCAGGTTTCCTAAATGGCTCCTCCTTGGCTGAGAAGGAAAAGCATTCTCAAGATTCTGCCCTCTGTCCCCTTTCTCTCTCTCCTCCCCTTCCCTCCCTTCCTCTTCTCTCTCTCAGAAGTGTCATCCACTGCCATGGCCTCAGTGACCACTCCTTGCCTCTATAGGACTTTCCTCCAGAACTCCCTTGCCTCCTGGATTCCAGACTCATAATTCGAACAATATGCTGGACTTGTTTTATATGTACTACTGGCATCTCAGCACAGAATTTTCAATACCAAAATCACTCCCTTTTCCTTGAAACCTATTCCGCCTTCTGGCCTCTTTATTCTTGTAAATACTACAAATATTACATTAGTCATGCAAACTAAAAACATTTGACTCTTTGCTCTGTCTCACCCCATCATTGAGCTCACTTTTTATATCTGGTTGTTTTCTGAATCTTCTCTTAGCTCCATCCCCTCCTTTTCATTGCAGTTGTTATCACCCCAATTAACACTTTCTCTTCTTGTCTAGACTCCTGCAATAACCTGTTAAGTGGCTGTCTCCTTGAGTTTGTGTCCTTCTTTTGTATTTGTCTAGTGCACGTCGGCCAAATCAGTCTTCTGGAAGCTCACTTCTGATGAAAGTCTTTCATGGTTTCACCTCTCTGCTCAATTAAATTTGGAGTCTGCAAAAAGCCATTCAAGACTTTCTATATGATAGTCCTAAAGATACTTCCAGGTTTAATTCTCGGTACTGTCCAATAATTAGCCTATTTTCTAATCAAATGAGATGACAGGATTTCCTAGTTAAGTCCAGAGTGATTTCCAATATTTGACCCGCTTTTGCTCACCACCCTCAAGAGCACTTTTGCTCAAATGCAGTAGGAGCTCTCTCTTCTCTGAATCCCTACAAAACGTAGCTTGAGCTTCCTTATGTCCCTGCCCACTGTCAGCTTAACACTGCCTATTCTGAGAGCTTGGCTTCTCTGCTTCTCTCCTCTCCAGTGCCTAAGAGCTTCAGGGGATAGAGTGTATCATAGATCTTTTTAGAATCTTACACAGCACCTGGGCCAGTATCTTCTACATAGTCACCCCCGATACATATTGGTGGAATGTTGAATTTTTAAAAAAATTATAATTTTAGGAAACTTTAGAATCTATTTCTTGTGATTTGAAAGGGTTTTATTTTTTCCTTCTATTTGTTTTTTATCTTAATTAATGATTGGGAAATGCTAGAAACTAGTCATTCTCACAACAAACTCATTTCTGCTCAAAGATACTACTCTCACCAGCATTTTTAGAGTGATCATGAATTCCTATTTAAATAAGTTAGTGGCAAAAGAAAATATAAAAATCCAGTTGTAATGTACTCAGAAGCCCCCAGGCCTCTGTTATAAAATTGGTACTTGGCCTTTATTTAAAAAAAAAAATTCCCAAAGCTTTGTAATAATGAGACATCCAAGGTACTAAGCACAAAGTCCCCCTAGACTCTCTCCCAACACCCAACCTTCTTCCCAGACATTCTGCCTGTAAGAGGATTTGAGGAAAGTCAAATAAAAGAAGATTTTATACCTCACCACAGAATCTTAAGAGGATCCTTTACTGGTCTTTATATGTTTTTTCATGACTCTATACACCCAGAAAAAAAAAAATTAAAACTCAGTTAACTACCTGGATATTGACTCTCTAAATTTTTTTTAAAAATGAAATATTTGGAAAATATCCTTAAAAACTAGCAAAGAAGGAGTTGGCTATTGAGTGTAGGGACCATGTGTCAATCTTTTGTTTGTTCCTCCCACAGGATTAAATCCTGTTCTTAGCATCTGGTGAATGACCAGTCAGTCCTCATCGATTGATTATAGGTGGCTGACTTACTTTTAAAAGACTCTTTGGAAAACTTTCCTTGATCCCTGAATTCAGGTGAAAGCTGACAACATGTATAGACCAAACCTGTATCCAGGTTCATTTATCGGCTCAGAACCCCAAATTTTTCAAACAATTGGTTGTTGATAAAATTCAATCTTTGTTAAATGGGGAAAAAAGTGGTTGGCAGGTGAGATCTAAGTCTTTTAAAGCCATTTTTTTAACTGTGTGTGTGTGTGTGTGTGTGTGTGTGTGTGTGTGTGTGCGCGCGCGCGCATTTTGTTTCCAGATGCGTTTGTATGTAGTACTTTTCTCCTGGCTACAGAATAGAAACAAGCAGTCCTGTCTCACTCAGGGCGATGGGAGCCCCCTTCAACAGGTAGACTCCTCTAGCCATCCTGGACCATTTCTGTGCCACAGGCAAAGTTTTCTTCTTCCCAAACTTTATTTTGAAGCAAGTTCAAGGAAATTCAAAACAGCAGGGCTGGGTAGAAAAAAAAATAAGTCTTTTGTTCAGCATGTACAGTTTGAATCGTGTCAGGAAATATTGCTACTTCCATTTCATTGCACTTTACTTTGGAGGGACCACTTTTTTTTTTTTCACAAAGTCAGGAGAACTCTAAATCAGGAGGCTGTCCATAGCTGAGTCTCATGGACAGATGGCCGGCTCAAACACATAACAAAGGGTCTGTTGTGATGGTGCCAATTCTATTTCATGAAATCTTTTTTGGTATAAACTGGAGAAAGCACTTTGTTCAGTTAAAGATTTTTTTTTTCCCTGCCAGTTGTCTTTGCCAAGGACAATGTTTCTATTACATGGGGGAGGTATACACTCCCCCTGGTGGCTAACTTACCACATTTTTCTTTACCAAAAGACCCACAGATCTCAGTAGCTAGAATATCCTAGTGTGATGCACATTCATTTAACAAATATTTATTGAGTTCCTATTATGCATCAGCAACGTACTAAGTAAGTCGTGTTGGAAAACCCAAGGTCTTGATCTGGGTCTGCCATATATTAACTAAGCATTGGACCTGTTCACAAGGTAGCTGCTCAACTTCTCTGTGCTTCATTTTCTCAACGAGGTGTAATATCTGTGCTGCGTATCACAAAGTGCAGTGCTGAAGATCCACAAAGATAAAATAACAGCCAGAGTGATCACATGTTGTAAATTAGATGAGGTCACTCTAATGCTTAAAATGATTTAGTTGTCCTTAAAACAAAATCCAGCCTCATCATGGATTCAAAGACCCAGTATAACCTAGCCTCTGCCACCGTGTCAACCTCATCCCATACCGTTCTTCCTCTGGGGAATCTCACACTTCCATCCTCGCCCACTGTCATTTCCTTGAAAGCTCGATTTCTCCCTCAAAGCCTTCATATGTACTTTCTCCTCTACCTGGTAAGCTCTGTCTGCCTGCCTAACCTCTTATTTATTCTCATTTTAAAAGCTATTTTTGCTGAAATTCCTTTGCTAATCACTAGTTCTAAAAATGGTTCACTTTATTATTTTCTTTCATAGAATCTTATTTTCCTTCATAGTATTACATATAGAAATGTATTTACTTGTTTATTTAAAAATTTTTTCTTGACTATCTTCCCCACTAGAATGAAAGCTCCATGAGGCAGGTCCCATGACTGTATAATTCATTACTATATATCTCACATTAGTTGGAATCTGGGGAGTTAGTGAATGAATGAAACCTGTGGAATATTATAGAAATGTAAAATAATTATTATATAACAATAAAAATAATGTATCTCAGAAAAAAGAGGATTGGGAATGCGGTTTATAAAAAGAAGAGGCTGTATATTTAACAAGTATTACTGGGATATGGATTTTTAAAATATTTTAGGTGTAAACTCAGTTTATGTTAATATCGTGTATTTCATGACTGCTTAATTAAATAGAATTATAGGAATTTATAATCTAAACCCTCAGTTTGCAGGTGATAAAACTGGGTCCAGAGATGTGAAGTGATGTATCTAAAGTCATACAGGGGCAAACATAGGACTAGAATGCGTGTCTCTGACCCTTGATCTAGAGTTCTTTTCAGTCCATTGTGCTTGTTCATGTGTATCATTATTATTGTAAAACTTCATTTATTAGGGCTTGATAGGTTTATTAAACTCCTGTATTAATTCTAGACTAGAGTGGCTGTAAACAAATTGTTTAATATTTATCAAGCATCTTTCATTCTGATCTCCTAGTACTAAAATAGACACCTGTCTTAGCTCAACCCCTCCCTTCCCTCCTTCCTTTCCTCTTTCATTCCTTCTGTTTTTCTCTTTTCTTTTCTTTTTTTTAACTTTTTCATTACCGAGGGCATTTGGTCACCCTTTGTGCTCAGAAATGTCTTTTCCATCTGAAAACTCATACTCTTCAGTTCTGGGGAATTTTCTTGAATTATTTATCACTTCTTTTCCTCCATCCCCTATGTTTTCTTTTTTTGTAACTCTGCTTTCCCTTCAGACTCTTCTATTGAATTTTTCATATCTGCTTATCATAACTTTAATTAATAATGGCTCTCTAGTGTTTTAGACTATTTCTTTTTAAAGAACTGATCTTGTTTCAAAGATACAACATCCTTTCTTAACTTGGTGAGAAAACAGATGGCACAGGTTTTGAAATTATTTCTTTCTTTGCATTTCTTTCTCTTTATGTTCCTTCTCCCCCATTAGTATGTTTTGGTCTTTATGTCATGGCTTTCCCCAAACATTTGGTGATTCTTGGATGTCCATTCTTATTTAAGAAAAGATAAGGTTGCCAGATAAAATACAGAACACTCAATAAAATTTAAATTTTAGATAATCAGTGGATACATTTTTAGTGTCAGTATGTCCCAACTATCACATTTTTATTTGCTAAATCTGGCTATCTTAAGAGAGGAGCACAATGCAGCTGAAGAAAGAGCTGTGTACATGTATAAGACTTGTTGATTCCTAGGTGTCACTGACGTGATCTAGCTGGGCCATTTCAGTAGAGGATACCTGGCCATCAGTATCTTTCAGTCTTAACGTTGGGCTGGTCAGAATTCCCAGTTCAGGATCATTCAGCCTTCAGCCTATGGAATAACAGCATGGCTGTCAGTGTTCTGGAAGCTAAGGTGAGACAGGAGGTTGGGATTCTGGCCATTCAGAATGTGTACTTTTACTGAATCTTCTTGTTTTCGGTAGGATACCCCTGCTCTCAGTAATGCCTGCCAGCCCTCTGTCTACGAGCTTTCTGATACAACCTCTCTAGAGAGTTAGTCTTCAGTCTTCTACCAGGAGGGTAAGGGGACTGCTTTTCAAACACACTATTAGAAAATCCTACTTCAGCTTTAGCTGTGTGCCCACTTTCAGAGGTACTTCTTGCTGCCACTTTCGGAGCCTTTTTGGGATTTTGCAGTACAAAGCAGGTTGCTTCTGGGCTTCCCCCACTGTCAACTTAAATTTCAGCTTCATGGGTCTGCTAAGCCAGTTACCACTCAACCATCTGCTTTCTATCTTCCAAAATGTTGTTGTTGTTGTTTTCCTTCTCATTCTTTTTGTCCTTATGGGTTAATGTCTTTAAAATCAATTCCTTTACTGTCTTTTTAGTGGGTTTTGGAGATGGAGTGTAATGTAAAGCATATGTTAAATCTGCCGTCTTCAACTAGAAGCACAGCTATGAATTTTCAAAGTGACTACAGGAGAGTCATTTAATTGCTCTATTCTCAATTTTCTTTTTTGTAAAATGAGAAGACTAAGAGACATGATTGTTGATGGACCCCACACAAAATTTTACGATTGTATAATCTCCCACATTATCATTCTTAACTGAGACCATCAGGTTACAACTTCCTAAACTTTCAAAACAAATTCTGTGTTCAGTCTTTTAAGGAATAGACAAAGACATGTTCTACATTTTCAATTATGTTGAGCCTCTGAGCTCTGCCACTTGCTATCATGGGATCTTCTCTGAAGTAAGGACTTCTCTGAAGTTCATTTCACCTCTAATGGAGACAATAATATAAACTCTCATAAAGCTTCTGAAATGAGCAGATGACTTAATCCATAGGAAAGTGCTTCACATATGGAAACCTGCTGTGCAAATATTAGTTGATTTTTTGTATTATGCATATTTTCAACCCAGTAGTTCTTGGCCTTTTAAAGTCTTCTGATTGGGGAATCATAGTATTTACCTTTAATTACCTGAACTTACTATAATTCATGCCACTAGTCCCAGCAGGTTGCCAGTGAATTTGTTCCTATACAGCATTAAGTCCACCAAGACATTAATAATACTATTAATATGGGCCATTCTTATTTATAAACCACTAATGTGTCAGTAAATCCACCCAGTGCTCTCAATATCTGTGGATGCAGAACCCACAGATATGGAGGGTAGAGTGAACAGGGCTTGAGAATCCATGTATTATCACTGCCATAGTGACCTTGGGTAGATTTCTTAACTTTCTTGTGCCTCAGTTTTCTCTGCTGTAAAATGGGTGTGATAACAATACCTACTTAGTGGGGCTGGAAGGAAGATCACCTGAGTTAATATTTGTAAAGCACTTAGAATAGTGTCTGGTTTATAGAGAATGCTTAAAAGTAGTTAAGTAATTGATTTTCCTGTGTTTAGAGTTAATGAAAGAAAAGTTGTGCTTCAGGGAAAGTCAGAAGCTTATAATTAGAGCCTGTAATTAGGTTCTCACTATTATAAAATAATTAGAGTAATAGTCATCACATATTTATTGTGTGCTTCATAGGCATCCCGTGGCATGCTAACCTCAAAACAACCTTGGAAGGAAGATATTGATGTTGTCATTTTATACATGAATTCACTGAGGCACAGAGAGGTGAAATAACATTCTCACACTCTGAATAAGTAGCAGAGGCAGATTTTAAACTAGTCGTTTGCCTCTAGAGTTCTTGAGCTGAGCCACCATGCTATAACGACTTTTTAGTTTGCAAGATTTAAATTGAGATGTGTTGGGTCCTAGGTCATTCTTGGTTTAATGGGGTTATTTAAAAACCAAACAAAAATAGAATACAAAGGGATGAATATATACTTATATGACATATTTCTTATTGACTTCCATCTCTTCAGGCTTTTTTCAGTGGATTAATGATGCCCCAGTTCCCTAGAGAAAAATCAGTAAAACCTTTATAGAACTAAAATTGGCTCCCTTGAGATGCTCAGGAAATAATGGTCAAACCAATAAAAAGAAAAAGAAAATTAAAAAGAAAAAGAAATAATTGGTGGTGTTTTCTCCCTTCCTCATCTTTCATCTTCTCCTTGAAAATTTTAACCCAAGCCAAAGATTTCACTTGAGGTTTTGATTGAAGTCTTCAAAAGAAAATATTTTTAAAAGGAAAAAAAATCATAAAACATGAAGTCACTGGTAGAATTATACATAATTTTAGAAAACAAACTGGTGGGTGTGGCTTCAGAACTAAGGATTTTGGAAACTTATGATGCTGAAGCTGCCTGAGACTTTAAAGAACATCCAATGATGAAAAAAGTTAAGGGCAAGGACCTGCTTTGAAACTTGTGACCTTGGGTAAGTTATTTAACTTTTCTGTGCACCAAATTCCTCATGTCATGAATGAGGATAATAATACTTGCCACAAAGGTGATGACATGAAAAGTAAATGAGTTAATTCATGAGAAATGCTTCGTACCATGTCTGGCAGTCAGTGCACAGGCTTACTTTCCCGAGGTCATTCAATTAGCTAATGTCAGAAGACGGAATTCTCACCCAACCCTGTTTTCCAGGCAGACTTTTTTTTTAAACAACAGATTATTATGAACACTCTTAACATAACTGATATTGAGCCCCAGGGTGTCTGTTTACTTCTAAGAACTGGATTCATACTCATTTCCTCCTAGTCCCCCCCTTTTTTTTTTCTGGTGCTGTAATATTAACTCCTGAGGTAAAAAGCCCTTTGATAAATTTCTGAGCAATAATAATAGTCTTAGATCAAAGCTGGGCACCCGAATTTATGGTATGTATCCTTTTAAAAATGATTTGAAAAATTGTGCTCTACACTGGAATTTGACACAACATTGTAAAATGACTATAACTCAATGAAAAATGTTTAAAAAATGATTATTATCTTAACTTTAGAGAAAAAAAGCAAACACCTGATGTTAAACCTCAAACATGCGTTTGTTTGGTTTTTTTAGCTAACACCAAAGTGTTAAAGAATCTTCAGAAATCGTTGTAATGGAGCTATTAAAAGTAGACAGTAACACTGATGCTGGCATCTGAAAGTGGTATCATTGCAAAGCTTACAATTTAGCGTCTTTTTGTTTTTGAAAGTAAACCATAAGATAAAGACACAAACTCAAGTTTTCTAGAGCTTGCAGAGTCAGCAACAGAGGAAAACTTGTCTCCTGTTCATTTTATGTTATGGAGTATAAGGTTAATTTGTGAAATTTTGTCATCAGTTGGGGAGATGTGGTCATTCCTCCCATCTTTCTCTTCTAGCCTGGCTGAGGGGCTTAGGAGAGATTCACAGTGGAGGGAATAAGGATTAGGGGGCTAACTGTATTATGAGAAAAAGCATGTAATTCGAAGAGGTCATCAGGAAATCATTTCCCAAGGAGAGCCCTTGTCTTTGAAATCCTTTCTCACTCCTGGTCTAACAAAGCCCTAGTTCATTGAACCTCAAAGGATGATCTTAAGCAGCTGGTTTTGGCTGGCCAGCTTTGATGGCTGGGGTGTTTGAACTGCAGTGGGGGTTAAAATGGCCTATTTCAGTTTAATTATTTGTGTATCTGCTCAGGATTCTTCTCAAGGAAGAATGGGCTTCATCCTGTGGGAAATGAACATCTCTCTGTGAGTGCTATGGGGTCTTAGGCAAAATAAAATTACCTTTTCAAGAGCTCAAGTTG
Source organism: Camelus bactrianus (assembly GCF_048773025.1). Lineage (NCBI taxonomy): Eukaryota > Metazoa > Chordata > Mammalia > Artiodactyla > Camelidae > Camelus > Camelus bactrianus. The sequence continues at coordinate 33,718,853 of NC_133550.1, read as the reverse complement.
ATGTTTTGTCAAATTAGTTCATTCTATAACCTAATGCTTCTCTGGTCTATTTGGTTTGGGGGAGAAGAGTCTGCATTTTCACATCTCTGTGCCTTTTATCTTCTACAATCTAGAAGACCCCTCCACACCTTCACACTTGCCTAAATCCTGCTCTTTCTCCAATGATTTTCTTCAGTAACCTTCCCAAATCATTTAACTTAAAAATTCAAAATTAAAATAGGATGTTACCATCCCTTTGGTGTCCTGGGGAAGGAGCAGAAGGGCCAATGCACTTTGGACTCAGCTCATTTCAGAGAAGATTGTCAAGAGTATATCACAAGATGGAATTTTCTAATTTTATCCTTGTCTTCAAGGAGAAGGGCTAATTTTCTTCTACAGTATATCCCTTCCTTTCTGGGCTGAAGAGTTGCTGAATTAGACCTCAGTAGATTCTTCCATTAGAATAGAAATTCCAGGAAGGCAAGGACATGTCTAGTTTATTGCTATAGTATGAGTGTCTAGGACAGTGTCTGGCAGAGTGGGTTCTTATTTAATAAGTAAATGAATGACTGAGTGTATCATTCAGGATAGGCAGTGTTATGCTGCAATTACAAGCAAACTTCAAATCTTAGTAGGTTATTTTTTATGCATTGCAGGTCAGCTGGGAGCTCTACTCCACTTCACACCTCCTCTCTTTGGAAGCCAGGATGACAAAACAGCTACTATCTTGAATGGCAGAGAGAAAGAGACTGCTAGGTTTCCAAATTGCAATAGAATATTCTGTCCTGGAAGTGATATGTGATCCTTTCACTTACAACTCAATGGGCATAACTAGACACATGACCCTTCCCAAACCATAGGGAGTTGTGTTTGCCATCTTACTATGTGCTCCAAAAGTATTGATAGCAAAATGACTACTACATTGGGAGCAGCAAGGCTTTCATTGAAGTTTGGGGGGATCTTATCGCTTATTAGAATTTTGGTGAGGTTATGAGGCAGTTCCACTTCTCAGAATGACTTTCAAAGTCATAAGTCAATCTAAACAAGGGCAATATCACGCAAGGATGTGAAAATTGGTCCTTGGGGGGGAGAAAAAAATTAGATATTTTAGTTTTTCTAAGAGCCACACTACATAAACAGATTTCTTTGTTATAAATTGATACTGTCTCTCTCTCTCTCCAATTCTCTGTCTCCTAGCTCCAGAAATTTGATTAGGTATGCCTGCATGACTCAATGAGCTCTAAATGGAAGTCACTGGATGGGACTTCAGGGAAAACTATTTCAAAGAACTGTACCCAGAAAGTATGGTTCTTTGGCATTTGGTTCTTTATACCTTCTACTTAGCAGTTGAAGTGCAGATGGACTTTATTGCTATTGGTGCAGCAGCCACCTTGTGACTATGAGGCAACAACGATCCTGTTACTTTAAGGGTAGAGCAGCAGAAGGATATAAAGAGGTTAAATCCAAGACAGCATTGTTGGGCAACTACATCACAGTAGACAAACTCCTTCCTGCTTCTATGTGAAAGAAGCAAATTCTTACATGTTGAAGCCACTGTTTTCTGTTGCTTGCAACAGAAAGAAAGCATTTTAAGTTGATACACTATTTTTACAAACATTTGGAAATGTTTTTGTAAATCTGGACACTTTATAAAAGTGAATGGAAAATGAAAAAATATATACATTTATAAACTACTGATAAGAGGCATATTACTGGAATATAATGGGAGTGAAATAAGTTTTTGAATTTCTTTCCCCCAAAATTATAAAATATAAGGGTCACTCCATATGACACTAGGCAAGTAATTTGTCCATATTATTATTTTTAACATTATATTACTTGTTTTTTTTACAGTGTGGTTGAGATATAATTGACACATAACATTGTGTAAGTTTAAGATGTACAAGGTAATGATTTGATGTATGTATACAGTCATCCCTCATTACCCATGGGGTATTGGTTCTAGGATTTCCCTCAGATACCAAAATCCACAAATGCTCAAGTCTCTTATATGAAATGGTGTAGTATAGTCAAGCCATCCATGTCCCCAGGCTGGAGTTGGTTGAATTCACTGGTGTGGAACCTATAGATACAGAGGGCTGATTGTGAAATGATTACCACAGTAAGGTCACATCAACCCACATACTTTTAATTTGTGTGTGTGTATGTGTTGAGAACTTTTAAGATCTACTCTCTTAGCAACTTTCAAATATATAATAAAGTAATTGTTAATTACAGTTACCATGTTATACATTACATCCCCAGAAATTATTCAACTTAAAACTGAAAGTTTGTACCCATTGACCACCTTCATCAATTTCCCTCCCTTCCTCCCATCCCTCGCCTTGGCAACCACCAATCTTTCTTCTGTTTCTATAAGCTTGATTTTTTCCAAATTTCACAGATAAGTGAGATTATACTGTATTTCTCTTTCTCTGACTTATTTCACTTAGAGTAATGTCCTCAGGTCCATTCATCTTGTTGCAAGTGACAGGATTTCCCTCTTTTTATGGTTGAATTATATTCCATTGTGTACATAAACCACATAGTCTTTATCCATTCATCTGTCGGTAGTGATGTCATAAACACGGGGTAAATAGTAGTAAATAGTAGTGCTGTAAATAGTGCTACAATAAACACAAGGGTGCAGATATTTCTTTGAGTTAGTGATTTCGTTTCCTCAGATGCATACTGAGAAGTGGAATTACTGGATAATATGATGGTTCTATTTTTAATTTTTGGAAGAATCTTCATACTGTTTCCCATTGTGGCTGTACCGATATACATTTCACCAACAGTCTACAAGGGTTCCCTTTTCTCCACATCTTCACTAGCCTTTTTTATCTCTTGTCTTTTTGATAGTAGCCATTCTAACAGGTGTGAGGTGCGAGCATCTCATTTGATTTGAAAATGCTGTTTGATTTGCATTTTCCTCATGATATGCCAACAAATTGGAAAATCTAGAAGAAATGCATAAATTCCTACAAATATACAACCTACCCAGACTGAATTATGAAGAAGTAGAAAATCTGAGCAGACCTTCTCTTTCGAGGCTTCTTCAAGGATCTTACAGCATTCCCATGGGGTGGAATGACCACGAGGAGGCTTTATTTTTTTTGACAGCTACACTGACAGCTGTGTAAATTGCAGTAACGAAGTGAGTGTTACATCTATCGAGGATACATTCCTAGAACAGGCAGATGTGAAGGCATGAAATGAGCTTTTCAGTGTGAATCATTTAGGACAGAATCCTTACTCACATCCCCTTACTGCTCCAATAGATTTCCACAGGAAAAATGAGTCTTGGTTGAACTAATCAGTTGTTTTCTGCAGTTACTTGTTCCTGTGTCTCTTCATCCTTTGAGGAGGAGCGGAAAATCTGGTTGATGAGAACCTAGGCCATTTTGTTTTTACTGATGGGTGGAATCACCATCAAAGGCTCTTTTTTTTTTTCCTTTAATTGAAGTATTGTTGGTTTATAATGTTGTGTTAATTTCTGGGGTACAGCATATTATAGGCCAATATCTTTGATGAATATAGATGCAGAAATTCTCAACAAAATATTAGCAAACAGAATCCAACAACACATAAAAAAGATCATACTCTACGATCAAGTTGGATTCATCCCAAGGACACAAGGATGGTTCAGCATACACGATACAATCAATGTGATCCACCACGTGAGCAAAAGAAAGGACAAAATTCTTAACAAGGCTTTATTTCTTACTGCTGCTGTAGCAAGCACTCGCAGCCTCTGATCCTTATTTCCTGTCTCTGTGCAGAGAGCACAGAGGTCTGGGGGAAATCACTAGCTACTTTTGGCTGCTTTCTCCTGGGGTCAGTTGGGAGGTAGGGTGGGCTTATGACTGGGTGGGTATGTAGGCTTAGGGGCCACCTGTGGGCCCACTTCTCACTATAGAAGGTCTCAGCTCTGGATTTAGAAAGAGAGTAGGAAGTCTCATTTTGTGTCCCCCCAGTGTACCAGATACCCTCAATTTCTACATTATTGGGTCATTGATAACATCAATATTTTGGATCCATAAATTAGTCTTAGGAGTTGAGGAAACTTCAAAGTCAGGACCCTGGGTTCAAATATATCTACTCAATGCATTTGGCAATTCACCTAGCCTTCCTGAGCCCGTTTCCCCAGCATAGGGTGAGGATAATACTATCTTCCTCACAGACTTATAACCTCAGTAAGAACTGAAAGACACCCCATGTGTTAAAAGTGTTACCTAGTCAGGCTCATAGGAGGTCCTCAACCATAAGAGCTGAAAGGGACTTGTAGAAAAGACGGGGACTGTTTACCTTTGAAAATAAAAACAGCTAGTTGAAAAGGGTAGAAGAGAAAATCGGTGTAGGTCCTGATTTGTTGCATTTAAGGAAAGGAATTTATTTAACTGAATGTCATTTCTTCCTCTGTAACAGTAGTAGTATTAATTGAGAACTTACTCTGTGTCAGGTGCTTTACCAACATTGTCATATTTAATCCTCACAGAAAAACCCCTCTGAATTCAGTACTGTTATAAGCAGTCTCATTTTATAGATGAGAAAACTGATGAGAAAATTTAGAGCAGTTAAGTAGTGAAGTGGCAGGACTGGAGATGGACAGTGGCTAGTTTGGCTCCAGAATCAGTGCTTGTAACCACTCTTCTCTTTGGTGGGTACAAAGGAAAATTTGGCTCAGTCCCTCCCATCACATGATCGTACACCCCCCAAGTGGTGGAGGGTGAATGAGGAAAAGTTAACTTCCCCTGTGAGCAGTGGGTCAGAATTCAAACCCAAGTGTGTCAGCTCCCACACCTGTAATCCGTGATGCTAGAAATATTGCCTCCCTTCCTACAGTGTTGCTTGTCTGCATGGGTGGATGTGTTCCAAATTTTGGCACAGAGGTCAGTAAGAGAACAGTGAGATGGGGCACTAACTGCTCAGGCCATCTGGATATGAAGTGACATCCATACCCTGTCAGGACGCCTCGTTTTGTTTTCTCTTTTCAGTTGGCTACATACATGGTAATAAAAGTAGCCAGGGGCCCGGTTTCATTTGGAGGGCACTGATCTGTTATCTATCCCTCTGCTGAGTGTGATACCTATTCAGGGGCAAAGTTCTGCTGAATAAGCAAGCTGTATTTCAAGGTAGCCATCCAGCTCAAAAAAAGTCCACGTATTCAGAATCTGATCTCTTGGCACTGGGGGCTCCTGGCATTATTGTTATTACAGTATATTCTGACCCTTCCTTCACAAGGCCAGGTAGGCTCCCTTTTAAAGAAATTGCAGTGTTGGCACTGGATGTCATTTCTAGTAGCAGTTTCCCTGGTGCTGGCCACAGGAACTGAGTGGTAAAATGTGCTCACACTGAGGGGATCCTGGCAGAGGTGTGAGAATGGGATAAAATAGGGAACATCATACCCGTGGGGCCAGCACAGGCCTGCCACAGACAGTGCTCAGCCATCATGACCACACATGGTCCTGGCAGGGAAGGATCTGCAAGGCTAGGGAGGAACTGTACACCTTGCATATTTCTGTGTGTTTGTCTGTGTTTTGTGTGTGTGTGTGTGTGTGTGTGTGTGTGTGTGTGTGGTGATGAGGTGTGTTCTCATTAGACTCTCTTTTAGAGGGAGTCTAGACCCCAGAGTTCATCTTATGAAGGATTTAAACTCCTTTTAGTGTTGTCTCTCTTTCATATTTCTCCTTAGATTCTGACCTCAGAATTTTTGGTGTCTGAAGATCTGAATTCATTATGTCAGTACTTAAGGATAATGATGATATCAATGAATTTATAGTCATTCATTCATTTATTAGTAATTATTGATCAAATGCTTATCATGTAAAGGCAATGTGCTAAGTATTACAGGGCAGAGCCACCATGCACAACCTGCACAGCTGTCCATGGCAGTCTTGCAGTGGGGGACACAAAGATATCAACAAGACATAATTCCTGCCCTCAGGAGACTTAAGAGTCCAGAGCCTACAGAGGACTACATGACAGCTGGGAAGGGTGAAAGGTTCTTTTTAGCTGGAGGGTTGTGACATTTGAATTGGGTATTAAGGGGGGTGTAGGGTTGGGACACATGAGATGTGAGTGCAAGGGATGGCATTGGAAAGGGAGAATAGAGTGACAAATTGTAAAGGGACATGAGCTGGCTGACTGTGTATTTAAGCAAAGGTTATGTGAATAAAAGTAATAAGAAATAAGGTTGGAGATAGACTGAGATCTTGAATTCCAAGCTGAGTTTGCATTTCACTCTGTATGAAGTTTTGAGTAACGATGTGGTCAGAGTATGTTCCAGGTAAATTAATCTGGTAGGAACATCAATAAAGAAAGAGACTGAGATCAGGGAGACTGGGTAAAAATGTGTCATTTAACAGCTCTTTATGTTTTATTCAGTTTCTCAATTTTGTATATTTTCTCATGATACTGGTGCCTTTTAAAGCAAACTATTCAGAGTGAGCCATGCTTTCTCTTAAGCAATTGCATATACAAATTAAAACAGGAGCATGTTTTTGTAATTTGGTTCAATCCCTTATGAGTGAATTTATACATAACCGACATTTCTTATCCTGTCCTAACTTTTAAAAAAACAAACAGCTAAAAATAAACAGCGTCTGTGTTTGAGGAGTTCCTAGCAATGCTGGTTTAGGGCCACTTGACTCAGTGGTAACAGGCTTGGGCTACTCCTTAGCGATGGCCAGCTGTTTGAGGTGAGCAGGGAATTGACAGTGGTGGAAGTTTCTTCCAAACCTTGCTGAAGTTTCCTTGCACTTGGAGGGAGCTCCGCTAGTGGGACTCTCCTGGATCTTGTTGCATTTCTTTCTTCTCCCTGTGGAAGTAGGGTAAATAATCTGATTGGTGAGTTTGGGAGGGGAGCTGGTTTGCAGATTGCTCAGCCACGCCCTCCTGGGTGTGAGCTGCCTGCAAGAATCACAAGTTTTGCTCTGTGCCTCTCTGCCCTAAGTTTCCACAGGGCACGCCCCAACTTGTGGAGACCTGTAGTATCCATACTGCTTCTATAGGGTGGGTAAATCAATCTAATTCTGGAGTTTAGTATTAGGAAGCCTATTTGCATAGTGCTTCAGACAGAATTCTCAAATATAACAATAAAGGTGATATTTTGATTTCTCTTCTTCCCTTCTTGCTCCTCTCATTTCTTAATTGGCTCATAATTTAGGCAGAGGAAGAAGTATTCTCCTTATTGGGCCTCTGTGACTTCAACAACATTGCTCAAGGAGAGGAGGAGGTGTTTCATGGTGTTTTCACAGAAAGTATGATAGTTTCATATTTTGCACAAAAGGGAATCTGTTTCTGGCTCCCACTCCAAGGAGAAAGGTACTGTTTCTGCCAGATAGGGTCTAAAATGCACATCGCAGCCCAATATCCCCATGGAAAATAGCAGTTACTCCAAGCAAACACAGCCATCAAAGAGAACTCAGATTCAGAGTGTACCTGGGAAAGACAGAACTGGAGCATCACCTAGTCCTTCTCTTTAACAGCTGAAGCTAGCAGTCAGCTTTTGGAAAGAAAAGCAACATCTTCTGTAGGAACCAACTGACAGGAAAAATGGTACTTCAAGTGATCCATAAGCAAAATGAACTCTTCTTTGTAATTAGTATTAAATACTGTGGTAGGCTAAACGATGGTCTTCCCAAAATGCCCACGTCCTAATCCCCAGAACCTGTGAATATATCACCTTATTTAGTAAAGGGACTTTGTGAAAGAGATTTACTTAAGGATGTTGAGATGAAGAGATGGTATTGGATTATTCTGGTGGGCTCAATATAATCACAATGTAATCCTTGTAAGAAGGAGGCAAGAGAGTCAGAATCAGAGAAAGAGATGGCATGACAGAAGCAGAGATCAGAGCATGGGAGAGAGATTTGAAGATGCTATGTTTCTGGCTTTGAAGATGGAGGAAGGGGCCATGAGCTGAAGAATGCAGAAGGCCTCTAGGAGCTGAAGAAGACAAGGAAGTAGATTCTCCCCTAAAGTCATCAGGAGAAGCCAGTCCTGTCTATACCTTGACATTAGCCCAGTGAGACCGATTTTCGACCTCTTACAGACCTATATAGCAACAAAAAATGTATGTTTTCGTAAGCCAGTGAGTTCACATTTGCTAATAGGAAACTATTATAAGTACCCTTAAATAAGAATTATAACCCTGACAGAATGTCATTTTCAAATTAATTTTTTAATCAACTCTCTTTTGAATATGATATTCTGATTTACAACTCACAAATTCAAAGAGGGATGGATATAGTTGGATTTTCCAGGCTGCCACAGAATATTACGTACCACACCCATTTGTTTATGTACTGGCTGCTTTTGCGTTACAACAGCAGAGTTGAGTAGTGGCAACAGAGATCATACGGCCCACAAAACCAAAAATATTTATTATCTGGCCCTTAACAGAAAAGGTTTGCTGACCCTGTGCTAGATGCTTAGGCTACAAATTATATCATTGTGCCTGTTCTCGAAGAGTTTACAAACTAGGGGGAGGATTGGGAAAGAAAAAAGACCAATACAGTGAAGACATTTCTCTACTAATTGTGTGAACCATGAGAATGAGATTATAAAGAAGGAAATGATTAGTTCTTTCTGTGAAAGTTTTTTTTTTTTAAGGTTTTGAAGAGGAGATGAAATTTAAGTTGAACATCACAATGTGTAAGATTTTGCTCAGTGGATAGGAAAAAATGTATTTCAGATGAAAATTCAGGGTGATGGAAGGAGGTAGGAAAGTAAGCAGAAAGTATGGGACTCACTCATTAAGTTGCCCAAGTGGCTGTAGCATCTGGTGGGGGTGGACAAAAGGAATAAGTTAGGCTAGTGGTGGGTGGGTCCCAGAGAAAAAGAGGGGGAAAACCCCAAAACTCTTAACCATGACGTGAGAATCCCCTTTCTGTCTTGTTGGCAGTCTTCATCAAAGCTGTCGCAGCTTTCTGGATGAGTCACTTTTTTATAACTGGTACTGTTATCTTTAACCACGTAAAGCTGGGGAGCACATCAGGCATGGATCCAGTCACTGTGACATTAGCTTCCTAATTTACGTCTTTGTAAAGATGTGTTCATGGCAAAGTTAAGTTTTATAATTGGGAAAGTATGAAAACTCCTCTGGAATTGCTAGCTATTCATTGTAACAGGAATCCCATTTTTCAAAGCACAGAGTGGACAACACAAGAGAGTACAAAGGTAAGGGGAGAAATGTCTTGAGAAGCCCCCCTCATAGTCATATAAAAATGACAAGTACATGAAGTTTGGATAGAAGGTGGGAAAGCAAATTCTTTTTGTAGAAAGGGATGTTCCAAGAACAGATCTTTCACTGGACAAGCTGTGCCAGTGGCCCCTCGAGTGGTGCATAGGGAACACACCCTCCTCTTCACCATTCTTTTGTCATTGAAATCTGCCTTCTTGACTGCCCTTTTCTTGAATTCTGGATTCAGGTAAGGGATGAATTCAAACTCCTCTCTGATGTTCTGTTGAGAGAAGAAAGATTAAGTGGGACATGCACTGGGAGGATTTGGGAGAAACTTTATTAGGGACCAAAGAATCATAAGCAAAATTATAAATACATTATTTCATTTATTCCCACTGTCTGACTCAAGAACTTTACTCATTAGAAAACCAGGTAGCTGTGTTTAAATCAGGTAGGTGCTGTGTTTTGAGGAGGCCATTGTTGTCTTCTTCCCTGTCTGCTGTAGGCTGAATGTTTGTGTTCCCCTCCAAATTTTGGAGGTGGGCCTTTGGGATGTCATTAGGTCCTGAGGGTGGAGCCCTTATCATGGGATTAGTGCCCTTATAAGTGTCCTCTCTCCTCCCTCTACCATGTAAGGATATACTAAGAAGATGGCCATATATAAGCCAGGAAGCAGTCCTGCACCCTCACCAAGGTGCTGGCACCTTGATCTTACACTTCCCAGCCTCCAGAACCATGAAGAATGAATGTTATTTAAGCCACCCAATCTGTGGTATTTCTCATAGCATCCCAAGCTGTTCAAGACACCATCCTGTCTCTGATCCATCTTTCAATATCATTTTGCAAATTGTTTTTTTCAGAAAGCAGGGTAGGAACTTGTGGGATGGTGGTGATACTGATGGTAGTCATCTGGTTACCACTGTACTTTCACATTCTGGGGCTAGAGTTCCCTTAAGCAAAGTGCTTCAGAGGAGATGGTAACAGGTAACCAGCAGGTCAGGTAACAGCACGAGCTGTACACTTCAGAGTTACAGAGAACCACACCACAGAGGCAGGACACATTCTATCATGGGCCAGGGGAGCTGTCCTAGGTGAATTCATGGCAAAGTTAGGCACAGGCCAGAAGCTGTGTGAATTAATTGCATTCCAGTTATGCGTTAAAGTAGGTGACAGATACTGAAGGCAGAGAACAGGGGTTAAGCCAAAAATAATTAAAACTTTTTTTGCCTAGAAAAAGTTTTCAGCACATCATTCCAAAAAGCGCAGTAAGCTCCAAGTAAAGAAATATAAAAACGTATTCCAAGACTGCAAACATTAAAAAAAAAGTATAGATAAAAATCTGACAAGGATTGTGACAATAAAACAATTACCCACTGATTATTTAGGAACCTGTTTGGCTACCTAAAACAGAAAATCCAAACAGCAATGGCCTAAATAAGATAAGGTTTATTTTTCTCACATGTAAAATAAGTCTAGAAATGAATGGCTGGTTCACTGGAAAGGCAGCCCATGATGCCATTCAAGGACCCAGGTTCCTTCTAGATTTACCCTCTGCAATCCGTAAGTGATAGTTTCCAGGACTCCAGACATTGTGTGGAGGCAGGAAGATGAGAAAAAGCAAAATGGACACTTGCCAGCTAATTCTTTTCCCTTCTTTCTGAGAAGTCCTGTTTGGTGACTTCACTTATAATTAATTCATTGGCCAAGACCATGTTACATGGCAACTCCTTCTGCAAGGTAGATTGGGAAATGGAGTTTCAGTTCTAAATATTTTTACACCCAACTAAATCAAGATTCAGTTAGTAGGAAAGGAGACTGGATGTTGGGTCAACAACTAGCAGTATCTGCCTCAGCTACGAATCTACAAAAGTCAGATTCACATTTGGCTTCTGCTTTTGGATATGAGATAAAAGCGGTCCATGGGACAATTTCTTTCATTTTTTTAGGAGAAAAAAATGTAACCCATAATTTTATATATAGGGAGGTCATAATTCATCTGAGAAGCAATAAGAGGAATTTTCCAGTATGTAAGGATGTAGAAAATATACCATCTATGTGCACTTTACAAAAAAAAAATTCCAAATGATTCTGCCGGGTGATTGAGAGATGAGTCAAATTAAAAATATAATTATGAGTTAAATGTAATGCTGTAAAGCACTGGAGGTAAGAATTGGGATCAGTTAAACAATAAGTTGATTAAACAATTATTTTAAACACAGTTAAAATAAATGCAGTGTTTAATTAGATACCTCAATAAATTATAAACAATTTTTCTATAAAGGTATCAGTTAACACAATCAATTCAAGATGATGTAGAAAGCTATAAAAGATTAATACCTACGAAGATTTTGAGAAGTTATCAAAGAATTGTCACAAAAGGCTGACAGGCCAAATAATTGGTGAGTTCTTTCAAACTTTTAGAGAAAAGATAACACCTATATTTTTTTTTTAAAAGTTCTCTGCATACAAAAAAGTGGAAAGTCTCCAAATTGTAAAGTTTCATAGGTCTGATGCCCAAAATTAATTTTAAAAAATGTATTAAAAGAAAACCATAAGCCAATATCTCATAAATGTGGAGCAAACACATATGAAATACTAATATGTAGTAATTAATATGACTAATTATAAATTTAATAATAATATCTAATCAAATTATAAATTCATAGATGTATAAGTAATAAATGAATCAATATATAGTTAACATATAAATATAAAGTATTCATCAATTTAATTCTATGTAATTCCACTTTGACCAAATAGTGCTTATACAAAAAAAGTGTTTTAAAAAATCTATTTAAAAGAAAGAATTATTAATACTGTTGATATTTAAGATTAAAAAAAGAAAATTTATGATCATTAAATGAATGCTGAAAATATATTTAATAAATTACAGTGTATTCCTATTAAATCTAAAAAATTAATACTAGAAGGCTGTCTTCTTAATATGGTAAAGAATAACTATTTTAAATTAAAGACTGTACTTGATATAGCAGAGAATTTCACTAAAACTAAGATCAAAAGAAATGTATTGCTATCAGCACTATTAATTCTATATTGAGAATTCTAGTCAGGGCAATGAAGCATGGAACAGAAGTAAAATGCAGCAGTATTGGAAGGGAAGAAAGAAACTTACTGATATTTACCCATGATTTGATACTCTACTTAAAAATCACAAAAAAATCAATTGAAAAACAGTTAGTGGTTTGGAAGGTGGGTACAGCACAAATAATCAAAATTCATATCTATATGTAATAATCTGAAATTAAAAAGAAAAATTTATCAATTGCTATGTATATAAAATACATATGCTATATACAGGATATAATATTCATATATTCTTATATACATAGGATATAATGACCTGATATTATATATATTTATATGTATAAACATAAAACACTAGTTATATAAAATGCAAGTCATGAACAAAGAAGAGAGTTATACAAAAAATTGCAAACTTAAACTGGGAGGCACAAAAGATTTGAATCAATTGAGAGCTTATGTTCTGGAGGAGGGAGGTGTCATAGAGTAAATACTTTTTTTTTAAATGCTGCTTTACAAATCAATGTATAGAGTTAATTAAATCAGATTAAAATTAAAATGATTTTTTTGTTGCCAGAGGGAGACTAATCTACAGTATGATCCTAACAGTCACCCAGAAAGCAAAAATCTTGCGGGTTGACGAGATGTCAGCACCCACAGTCTTCTCCATCTGCAATCCTCATTTTCCCTGGACAACTTCTCTGCCTCTGGAGCTAGTTTGGGGCCTCCCTGGGCCACCTTGATAAATTACCATTATCTCCAGAAAAGAGGGTTTAGGTCTTGATCTGCTCTTTACTCTAAGGTCCTTGGACTCTTTATTCAATTTTTTTTAATACCCTCTGCATCAATCTTCAGGCTCCAAATATCAAGATTTTCACTTGAGGAAACATAGCATTTAATGAAATTAGCTTCCACCTCACCAGACACATCATTATAGCTACATTTTCCAAAATTCCCTTTAATGCACTTGTATTACTGCATTACCTTAGAACCAGAAATAATGTTAACATTATTTTTAAATTATTTAGGGAAAGACCTTGGTAGCATCTTAAATAGTTACAATAATGAATTATTTTTAAAAAGATAGTCTGTTCCAAGAATCAGAACTATTGCTAATTCCCAATAAACCTCATCTGTGGGGCTCCAGGAAAGCAGCTTGTAGAGAACCCCCAAACCAAAGTTAAAACTACACTAGCCATAGAATATATGAAACGAATTGAATGTGAACTTAGTTAAACTTCTATCCTACAATTTAGAATCCAGTTATCATTCTATATATATTATCTGAAATTCTAAAAACTATAAAATAAGTTAAGACTCGTGTTATATTACTAATGGCTTGCAGGGAAATGACCAAAAGGTTAACTGATAAATAATGGGGTTGTTATCTATCCTTTGCCTTTCTTCAAGTATTGGAGTGGAATTGCTCCTTCTTTCTTCCTCTTTTTCACCTAGTCCCTCCACCTCCAGCCTTGAGTTCATAACATTAAGAGCCTCTGAAGTACTTCCTTTGTTGGACCACTGACCCATGTTGGGATGGGGTTAGGGGCAGAGGGACCACAGCTCAGGCCTGCCCCCCAACACACACCCGGAGGGTTGGGGAGGAGCCAGGGCTTCCTCAAGTTGTAGTTAACTCTGCATGTGCCATCTGGTCGCTCTGCAGTTCCTGCTTGGTACAGAACAGGTGTTCAGCAGATACCTGTTGAATGCAGTTTTTCACTGATTTGTGATAGCATTAACATTTTCTCATAGATTATTTGCCTTAGATTAAATAATAATCCATCCACAAATTAGTTAAGCCACTGCAGATAATTGAGAGTTGGTTATGCATACAAAACAAAACCACTAAGAGAACAAAATAGATAATAAGCACAAGAGAAAAATAAATACAAAGCAAAGGAAGTAGTAGATCGAAGTGATCACCATGGATGAGCTTGAATGGTGGGACTTTTCTGCATGTTCTAAAAGATTTAACCAATACGTACTAATTTCATAATAAAAACTGCTTTTAAAAGTATTTTCAGATGTGTTTGCACTTTTGGGTGGACTTAGGATTTTGTTTACATGATGTCATAAAGCTCAACTGATTTGGTAGTTTCTTAGACAACCAGTAGACCTAATAACAAAATACAAAGCAAACAAACAAAAATACCCACCCAGACTTGGAATTTGTCCCTAATGTGACTGAGGTCTTTTACTTCATAATTGTTTTATTTGCGTATTAATATAATAGACAGTCTCTGTATGACATCATCTCTTAATACTGTAGAGATCAGAGATAAGATACGTACTTAAAGGAACAGTAAGCAGCGGTGACTAAACATCAGTTGTTTGTCCCTCCACACTCCTTGTGTACCTGACTTATGGCTGGTACAGAATTGACCCTTGTTGTTGTTGATGATTCTCCCCCCCCCCCCCCCCGTTAATGAGCCTGCACGCTACTGAGACTAGGAGGCGTACCTTGCTCACACACCCCATTCCTTGGAATAAGTTAGATCCTCATGTTGTGCTCTCCCGTAGCACCCTGGGCTCCCCCTTCTGAAGCATTCATCATAATTGAAAAGAATGTGTATATCCTAACTTTTCTGGCATTATGTGGAGGAATCTCCTCTAAAGTAATCATCCTGGTCTCTCATTCCATTCCGGCTTTTTGTTCTCTTAACCAACTGAGCTTATCCAGGGGTGTGGCTCTCCCCCTCAGTGGAGGAGCCCAGCCAACTGGCAAGGCCATCCTGGCTTAGCCACAGGTCAGATAGGAGATGAAGGTGGTCACAGATTGCTGGCAGTGGATGCTTTTGGCAGAGGACCTGAATGATTTCTGGCTCTGTCTTCCTGCAAGGATGACTCTTAGTTAGAAGATTAAATTACTCTCCTGTGAAAGAGGTCTGTAGTTTTATGAAGAAATTCAGTTCAGGGGCCCATTAGAAGGCTTACTTGACTAAATCAGCCACATGATCCAAATAGCTTTATCCGACATAAAGCAGGCACATGGAACTCCACCTGTCTGGCTTCTTGTCTCTCTCAGACAGTTCAGAACTTGGATGAGGGAAAAGGTGGTATAATGCTGTGATTTCTTAAAACGCTGAAGTCATTTTTAATCAATATCTGTATTGCCTGCTAGACTGAGAGGTTCATGAAAAGTACAGCTTCCATATCTATTTGTTTCACTGTTGTCTTCCCTATGCCCGTCAGAGTGCCTGGCACACAGTACCGGCAGTCAATAAATATTTTTAGAATGAACAAATAACGAGTTTATCTTTTGATTATTGCTTCTTAGAACAGTCACTGTTTTAGTCTGTTGGATGCTGTAACAAAACCACCACAGACTGGGTGGCTTACATAACAACCATTTATTCTTCACAGTTCTGGAAGCTGGAAAGCCCAAAATCAAGATACTGGCAGATTTGCTGTCTGGTGAGATCTCTCTGCCTGGTTTGCAGACAGCTACCTTCTTGCTGTATCCTCATGTGGCAGAGAGTGGTCACATGGAGAGAAAAAGATAGATAGATAGATAGATAGATAGATAGATAGAACAAATTCTGGTCCTTTCCCCTTCGTCTTCCTTTTTTTTTTTTTTTTTTTGGTGTATATATATATATATATATATATATATATATATATATATATATATAAAATATATATATATAAATACATATATAAAAATATTTTTTTTTAATTGAAGAATAGTCAGTTTAGTGTTGTGTCAATCTCTGGTGTATGGCATAATGCTTCAGTCATACATGAACATACATATATTCATTTTTATATACTTTTTCACCATAAGTTACTACAAGATATTGAATATAGTTCCCTGTGCTATACAGTATGAAGTTGTTTACCCATTTTATATATACTAGTTAGTATCTGCAAATCTCAAACTCCCAGTTTATCCCTTCCCACCCCCTTCCCCCCACTGGTAACCATAAGTTTATTTTCTATGTCTGTGAGTCTTTTTCTGTTTTGTAAATAAGTTCATTTGTCTTTTTTTTGTAGATTCCACTACAATGAGTTTTCACCTTTCCTCTTCTTATAAAGGCATTAATCCCATCCTGGGGGCTCCACCCTCATGACCTCATCTAAATCTAATTATCTCCCAAAGACCCCACCTTCAAATATCATCACACTGGGGATTAGGGTTTCAGCATATGAATTTTGAGGGGACACAATCACAAAGTCCACCACAGTCCCTGACATAGTATTGGTGTTCAGTATATACTGATTTGAATTGGAGCTCAGATTTAAAAGATGGGGGTGGCGGCAGGAAGCACATCCTGGCTCACTCTTCTGGGTACTTTGTCCCAGCCCTTCCTGTTCCTGAGTTAGTGCAAAGAGCCACTTATGCCCACCTGAACTTTTCTATATCATTCTCTTTTCCCACTGCAGCCTGGCGCATGAGGGAAGGGGAAGTAGAGACAGGTGGGAACCTACTGCTTTCCTGTTTGCATCCCTCACCTGAAGAACTATGGAAGAAAATTTATTTTTTATTGAAAATGACAAAATTTGAAGTGAAAGAGGAAATGAGGACATGTCATAATAATAGTAATAAGATTTAGAATCTGTACTCTCTTCCACCTTCCACATAGCACACAGGGCCTGTTGCAGTGTGCTCTTTTTCCCTTGCACGAGTGACTCTGTCCAGACACTGACCCACCTCCCACATCCATGGGCTCTTTTTGGGCCATGCCTCCTGCTGACTGACTCCACCTAGATTCTCAATTAAGAACGGAACATTTTCTTCGTTTTCACCACACAAAGGGATGATATTACGTGCAGAACATCTGCGAACCTTAAATGTGGACCTCATGCGGTACCACTTTCCCATACATAAATCTTTGTGTGAACTGCAGTCCACTGATACTTGCCTTCATAGGTGACTGTGAGACCAAGCACATGTTATCCTTTTGAGCATAAAACTAAGACCCTCTTTCCAGTGGAAGAGAGTCCACAGTTTTGGAAGGATCGTGTTCCTTGTCTGCTTTTTCCTCCTGCAGTTCTCCAGTTTGGGTGACTGGAAGTTCATTCCAGCAGCTGTAATCTTGGACTCTCAGCGTTGGAAGACATGGCCTAGCCACCCACCCAGGGCTAATATTCCTCCTCAATTTGTGCAGTCCAGCGTAGCTTTTCCCTTCTCCAAGGGCAAGAAGGTGACAGTGTTTTTGAGATAGATCATTCACTCCATCTTTAAATAGCTTCAGTTAAATGAACTTGCTGCTGAACACCCCGGATGCCCAACTGTAAGGAATGGCTAAAAAAAAAAAACAACAAAAACGGTGCTTCCACGTGATAGAATGTCATGCAGCTATTAAAGTTCATATTTTAGGAAAAAGTTATTGAATCACCTGGGGAAAGGTTTATAATACATTAAGTAAGAAGAACATGTTATAGTACAATCCAGATAGCTAGCTAGCGTGAGTGAGTGAACATGAGGGACAGTGGGTGCTTCTGAACACTGAAGGGCTCTTCACAACCCTTAACTCCACCCTGAGGAACTGTGTTTCTATAACTTTCCATTTTGCCTTATACTATCTAAAGACTAGTAGACAGAGTACACTTCTAGAAGGAAAACAGTCTTTCTGTTACTGCAGTACAAACTGCAGAGAATTCAGGGCATGGTGCAACACCACTGTTACCTTCCAGTCCACTCACTGAGTCAGTGATGGTCTCTGGGAGCTAGCCCTAGCCCTTCTTCCTCTGGTCTCCTCACCCCCCCTCCCCTTGGTTTCTCCTCTATGTCCATGGTTTTTCTGTTCTCTCACACATTTCTACAGCATTTCAGCTCCACCCTGGCATTAACAGATCCTTAAATTTCCACAGGAGCAGGCTTAAGGCTTCTAGAAGTTTCAGAGTGCGGCATTGTCAAGATGAATTTCTCTTACTAATATTCAGTCCATCACATATAATTTAAGGCATTATTTACAAAACAAAAACAAAAACAAAAAACAAAACACAAAACAAAACAAAAAATAAATAAAACAAACAAAAAAACCCTCATCCTGTCAAGAATATGGGGAACAGAAAACCTCATTAGGTTACATTGAATTTGCCATACAATTAGGCAGATGTAATGACAAAAGTGTTAACCTTGAAGAGAAAATACCAGTTTGTATGGAGACCAGAAGAGTTACCCAATCATAATCATGGTTAGTCTTGAAAGTTGATTTTTCTATGTCTTAAAGTACTCTCCTCTCTCTCTCTTAATCATTTCTCCATACTCCCTTATCTCCCGAAAAAAATCTCACCACGCCCACCTTTTGCATTGCTTCTTAGAGAAATTTTGATGCATGAATGCTCCTCCTGTACGAACTGGAGCTATTGGGTTTCTGATTCAGGTCAGAGTTCCTGAAGCCAAAAAGAATATGAAAGACAAGAATATGAAAGAAATCAAAGAGGAAGTAAGGTACCTCTGTAGGTTAGATCAGAGGATGCCTCTTGGTGAGTGGGGAGCATAGATGCATAGCTAAGATGAGGCCAGACCGCGGAGGGCTGAAGAGTCTGGGTTGACTTGGTTCTGGGGCCCAATGGAAAGGCAGCCACAGAGTTGGGACAGCAGGGGTTCCCCTCCTGCCCCTCTGCCATTATCTTGTCCCAGCTTTTGTTCCTGGCTTCTTTCCCTCGCTCCTCCTTAGGCGGGGTGCTCAGCTGTTCTGAAAAACAGAATGGGAAGCCACTTAGATGCCCTGAAGCCTTGCTTTTGTGGTTCTGATACAGAGCATTAGACCTAATTTAATTTGAAAATAATATAGTAAGATGAAAGGAAATCCCACTTGAGCTTCTCATTTTAAAAAGAGTTCAAAAAATAAAAGATGATGTGAGCCCAAGATCTGAACCTCAGCGAAGGCCCTCTGGTCAATGGAGGCAGACAGGGCCAGATGTTTTTCCCATCTGTGTCTTGTCCCTCCTGGCGTGGGGGCTGGACGAGGGAGGAAGGCACAGAGCAGAGGAGCAGGCCAGCTTGCTGATGCTGCCCTCCTATTTAGCTCATGGAAATTTCATAGCATTTAAGGTCTAGCTTTCCCCCTGGATTTGAGGGGAAACCACCTATAGCTCTCTTAAACTAGTTTCATGGAAGGAACTTCGATACTGTGCAAAATTTCGCCCAAGATTAATTGAACTTGACATCCTGAATGTCTTTTGCATGATGTACTAAGGTAGTATTTTTGAAAATGTCAGTATCTGATCCTTGGTGTGTGGTTTTTAGATGTCTCAAGTATTCCCACTTCTCAAATTCCCTTTTAGAAGCTGGAATGCAATACATTTCTGGGTTTTCTTTATTTCTGATGAATCTCCACCTTGCTATGGCGGAGCTAAATATATTCCAAATCAACAATTCATCACAATAAAAAAAAGTACTGAGTGATATCCAGAGTGGCTGACTTCGGTTCAACACAAATCATTCTCTACTTTACGGGAAATTAGAATCACTAGCCAGCTTTACATTAAATGGAATGTGTACGCTACCATCTTGTGGACAAAATATAAATAACACTGAGATCTACTCAAGACTGCCTACCTTCCTCTGTATTACAGTACACACCTATCTTGTCCTGGGTTCCCCCATGCTGTCATCCCATGCAGTTTGGAACTCTGGTCCTAAGTGATCTTGGTCAGCAAAATCAAGTGTAGTATAACATGAAGAAATGGGACTGGCACCAGAAATCAACACATTGGCATTGACTGTACTTCAATTGAAAAAAAAAAAAGAAAGAAAGAAATGGGACTTGACTGAGAAAATTGGGGAACACAAATATCAGAGACCTGAATCCTCATTTAACACTTTGACTTTGACTTTGGCCTGTCTAGTTTTCACTTTTACAATTGGAAAATGACTCTGGTCCCCTTGTATGGGACACATAGGTTTCTGAGTGGTTAGGTTTACACAGTGTCCAATGGAGCTGAATGTTTTAATACCAAGATAAATTAGTTTATCAATCAGTTATTTTCCAGTGAATGTAAAAATTAGTTTTCTCCTGAATGATTTTTACACACACGCACGCACACACACAAAAACACACACATACGCACACATTTCCCACTGGCCATAGTATTAAACGAATGATATTCTAGAATGTGGAAGCGTGAATGCCATCATCACAGCTGAATAAAGAAGTAGAGGAAGTCATAGAATCCCAGTGTCTTTGGGTGGACAAGGACCTCCAATTTTATCAAACCCCATCACTTTTCTAGTGCTTGCATCACTTGTACAATCTCCAGCCACTCTCTGAGCATCTTCTTCCAGGATATAAGAAAGTTCTGGCAGTGGTAACCACGTAAAAGAGAGAAGCAGATTTCTAGTGCAAATCTCCACGGATACATTTTTTTGTTAATACACAGAGAGAGATGATCAAAATTAAGGCACTAGAGAATTTCTGTGGCATATTCTGTAAATACCAGTCTCTTTCCTCCGATTTAGAGGTCGTAGTCTATTCATAGTCTCCCGAAGGGATCTCATGCCCACTGGAGCTTAAAAGATCTCAAGTTAGAACTTTCCAGTGTTAAAAGTTCTTTCATCTCTGAGGGAAGCAAGGCATTTACCATAAGCTGAAGGTGTTTTATTCCATTAATTCTTCCTTTAAGCATTGTGTCTAAGTTAGGGATAGATATGCAAGTGTGTGTGTGCATGTGCACAGACGTGTTCCATGTATTTTTCTTACTCTTGGGAAAATCATGACTCTCAGGTTGATGCTGGTGGCAAGGCACCACTTAAAAAGGCTTCATAATGTTCATTTTTGTTGCGAGCAAGTAATATAACCAGTGTTTCACTGTTTTCCTAGCTGTATAAAAGGAAAGTAACTTGTATTGTCTCTGTCTCCCATAGAGAGATTTCAAAGATTACAATACCACCACCCCTCAGTAATCTCACTAATCTCAGCATTTATATTTCTATTACAACACTGCGTAGACAGCAGAGCCAATTTCGAAAGAATTATGTTCACCTTCACTTTACTGTCAATGTTGAAGCACTGAGTTCCTGCAAATATAAAAGCTCTGAAACCACAACAAATTGACACCACTGGTGACAAAAACAGTAACAAAGACAGACAAGGCCTGGGCAGGGGTCCATTCCCAGCACTGGGTCTAGGAAGGACAGGTGAGAGTTAGAAATTTTACTTACCACACTTGAGTTCCAGTCCTTCTAGATCAATTCTACTTGTCTCTGTGTTTTTATTTTCTTTACCTCTCTCCTTAGAGGTCTTTAGTTAGTTAGTTGTTTTTTTTTTACTACATCTTGTGGCCAAAAGTATAAATGTAGTCTTTGAAGGGAGGCCATTACTTTCAAAAGTCTGAGGAAGCTTTAAAAAGAAAGCTGAAATAACTGTGCCTTCATTAGCTATGAGACCACCAGTGCTAAAGTATCTTAAAATCAGTAAGAAAATTTCCCAAATCTGATAAGAAAGAACCTTCTGTACTGTATTGTTTTCCACAATGTAGACATGGTATTTTCAGTTTCCATATATTTTTACATGAATGATGAATTGTTGAATGTTAATACTGGCATTTTATCATAAAAATTTCATGGTTATGCTTCAGAAACTGCTGCATTCTTACATGTAGTTTTAGGATAACTTAAAACTTATTTTTGTCTCTGGTAGAACTTATCTCCAAATTAATCATGGAACTCCATGGGAAAACAAGGCTCAATGTCCAGAATGTTCCTGGACAGTCAACTCTTTATGTGCTTTCTTGTCCTGTATTTGAAAACTTTGTATAATAGACATAAAAGACAATCTGAGAGTTAAAGGCATTATATAAATTCCAAATGAGCTCAAGAATAGGAAGGATGATATTATTTATTGAATGTCTGTAATACGACAGACAGTCTGCCAAGACTTTTCTATTTACAGGAGCCTGACCATCTCCATCTCAAGCTTGGTGTGTATGAGTGACTCACTCAAGTCACAGAGTTAGAAGTAACAGATTGGCACTCACAGCCCACATCCTGTTCAGGCCATGTATATAGTTCTCATATAAAGACTGAAGTGGCCTGGATGAATTTTGATAGAAGAGTAAATTTCATAAAGCAAAGCATCCACCTAGAAAATTTCCAATGAACATTTTGGCTATCTAAGATTGGATCTTGGGCTAGAAGTTGAAGTTGGTAATATAAATGCGAGACTTAAAGCTATGAGAAAGGGTGAGCTCACCGAGGACGACATGGAAATAATGGGGCACAAATTCCAAATCGTGGAGAATGCCCACAGGCAAATGGGCAGGATAAAGACATGAGCTCTGATTCATAACCCATCCAGCAGACAAGAGGGAGTTCTCATTACTCCTCCCCTTTACAGATCAGGAACCTGAAATACAGTGGGATGAGTGATTTATTCAAGGTCACACATCAAATCAGCCTCCAACCCAGAACCATAAACCAAGGTTCCTGTCACCAAGCCCCTTATTTTTTGCCCCACAACTTTAAAATACAAGCCTTCTGTCTTTCCTAAATCCATTATTTCTCACCAGCGAGTGGGAACAAAAAAACAAATTCCAGTAAGAGCACTGAACCCAGTCTGGGCTTCCATCTCTGTTGGTCTGACAGCTTTCTGGTCCCTAAATGAAATGTCCCCAAGTTAAAGCTTGGTGTACATGGATGGCAGGAGGGCAGACAGTGGTTGAGAAGCAGGAGTCAGTATTAGTTTTCTCATTTAACTAACTGCATTCAACAGAGCTAATGCCATAGGCAAATTACTAAAGGCCAGTAACACATCCCTTAAGGAATACTTGGGGCCCACTTTTTCAGCCCATTAGTGACCAGAAGAACAGCCTCATAAACCCAGGTCTGCCAAAGCCAAAAGAAAAATGTGTGTAATTGGAAAAAGGTTGAAAACAGTCCTGGGTAACAAATTACACTTACTCAGTTGCTTTGTCCTTCCAACTCTACAGCTAGCATCACATTTCATAAGAAAGCCATGGAGAAGAGGCAAACACTGAGAGGAAGGCTGTACTTCTTCTACTTATTCCAGAGGGAAGCCTTCGAGATTAGTGAAATCAGTTGTTTACTTAGAGTCTGCTAACTTGAAGGGTGCGTCGTGCCAAGGAGGCCATGGCTGCCTGCTTCCTTCGTGGTCCAGGGCACGCACGGCCCCACAGCTTGACCGTTATCTATAGGAAAGTTGGCAGGAAGAGCTTAACAAAATCTCTCCTAATTAGGTGTTGTGATAATCTTCTCAATTCCCTCGTGCAAAAGCCAGCTACCTTCCTCATCTGCTCGGACTGCCCCGAGTTAGCCTTCTCTGGTGTTTAATGGCTCTTCCACTCTGGGAGAGAGCTGTTCAGCACCACGAAGACCAAATGGAGGTCTCCTGCTTACCGAGTTCATTTTCTGTAAGATGCAGACACATAAACATGTGTGCACATGCATGCACACACACACTGGTGTCTCATGTGAAATGAAACCAGCTGGAATACATTTGTCAGGGAGCACCAAGCTTCAGTCGGTCTCAGAATTTGAAATGGACCCTCCCTGTTTTCTGGGATGAGTCCTTTGTATATTTGCTTCTGCTACTGCCAGTGATGCATGAACTTGATCATTTGCTCCTTGTCCATAAAGACATTGGAGGACTCGTGTTTTTAAGGGCACCCCCAATATCAGAACCAGGATTCATTTCTGGTTATCAGAAAGTCTAACATGATTTGAGAGCTCTCTTGCTCTTGCAGAATCCCTCCCACCCCCACCCCCAACCCCCAGCAATTTTTAAAGCTCTGCTAAGAAAGTAAGTTCTGTGAGAGCAAGAATCTTACCTGTTCTTTACATCACTGTGTTGGCACATCACATGCCCTAGTAAATACTTGTTGAATAAGTGGATAAAGAAAACCAGAAATGCTGCCATTTGGAAATTTATTTCTTTGGGTTATCAGAGCTTCATGGCAAATACCTTTGAAAAAATGGGTAACACTTTTGACCTTCCCAACTCGTGATCCTATGGATTTAGACATTTATTTTATTCTTCTGAACCAGGGAAACTTTGAATAGTAACACTAACCATAGTCTTCTTGTCAAGAGTAAAGAACATCTGTGGAATGTGGTGTGTGCTTAACAAACACTATTTTTATTCTTCACATTAAGACTATGAGAAGAATAACAACCTGACTTGACAGGTGAGGGACCTGTAGCTCAAGGAATTAAATAACCTGCCTGTGGTCACTCGGTTAGTGAGTGGTAGGTTTGAATCCAGATTTGTCTAAGACTGAGCTTGTACATGTAAGACACCAAGAGAAAGATTCAGAGGAGAATGAAATCAACTGTTTACTTGGATTCAGCCAGTTTGAATGCTGTGTTAGACTGAGGGCCCCTGTTGTCTTTTTCAGAATGGGTGTTGTTTCCTCTACAAAGTGTGGTCCACAGGCCAGCAGCGTTCACATCAGAGCACTTATTGTAAATGCAGTCTTAGACTTCACCTCGGCCCTACTGAAGCAGAATCTGCCTTTTAGCAAGATCCCTCAGGTGATTATATCCTAAAGGTTGAGAAGCATTGGTCTACACTCAATACAGACACACCCTGCAGGAAGTTCTGAAGGAAGAAGCAAATACAGAGAAAAATTTGAAGTATGGTCAGTGCTCAGAGAAGAAAAGCCTGTCTCTTTGGCATCATGTCCCTGGGAACTAAGCAGGGAGCAGGTCTTGGGTGAGGTGTGGGGTACTGGATCTCTGACTGGTGAGAACAGTGCACCCTACCTTAGCACAGAAGACCCTTTGGGGCAACCAAAGGGGATATCTTACTGCAAGGATGGGTTTTGTTTTTAGGTCCCTTTTGGGGTGGCAGCGCAGCCTGGTCTACCTGGGAATTTCCTGTAGGTCCTGCATCCTGGGAAACTCTTCAATTCCAAGCAAACCATAATGGTTGGTCACTCTAGCCTCTAGATATTCTTAAAGGAGCAAATGATCGCTTCCTTAAACTTAGATTCTGAAGATCTGAGTTTAAGTTCCAGCATCACTCCCTATTGTTCCCCTTATATTATACAAGCCACGGAACTTCTCTTTTTCTTATCTGCAAAACAGAGATAACACCAACTTCTGGTAGTGGCAGCATTAAGTTAAAAGCTATAGCCATTAATATCACCCAGGTAGGGGCAATTTTTATTTCATCTAAGTAGCCCTGAATGAGTTTTTGTGAATTTGCTTTGTGAACTAAGGCATAATTAGTTCATCCAAGGTGTTGCCAGTGTCATGACCATGTCCGCTCTCTCCAATTCTGCTGAGTCTGTGCTGCTCCGGATGAATCAGAGTCTCTGCTGTGAAGCCCCTCAACTCACTCCAGCCACAGTGGTTTCTCTTGCTTTTGAAGAATCTTAGGTCACTTGAAAAAAACTATTCAGCATCACCACCATTTAAGAGTATGTGCTCTAGAGTTAGTGGAGCAAATTTTGGCTCCACTACTTAATATTAAGGTGACCGTGGGCCACTTAGTTAACTTTATGGGGCATAATTGTTTCATTTGTAAAATGGGAGCAATTTGAATAGTATCCATCTCATTTGTAGTTGGGTGTTATGGAATAAGATAATGTAAAATCTATGCCTAGCATAAGCTAAGTGCTTAGATATGTTAGTTGCTTTGCCCTGAAATATATTTAATACTTACATACTTAGAATCCTAATTCGTGTAGGACTTCTGACTTGGAGAAGGATCCCTTTGTAATTATAATCTTTCATCTTTAAACTCTTTATGTGTTTACCTTGTTTCCTTTTCTTAGATTGTAAGCTCCTTGGGGTTAATGATTATAATAATGTTATCTGGACCATCTCCTTTAAGACCAGCAGTAGTAGTAGCATTTCAAGTACTTGTTACTGTACCAGGTACTGTGCAAAGCAAATTGTTCTCAGTGGGCAAGCTCTCACTATGAAGCAGGTACTTTACTTAGGTAACTTCATTAATCCTCATAACATCTTAGTGTGGTACATCCATTTTACAGATGACCTTAGATGAGATGGAAATTAAGTAACTTCCCTGTCAGCTGGGACTCACTTAAGACTGTCTGGTTCCAAAACTCATGCCCTTTCTGTATTGCTTAGGTCCTGGGATCCCCTAGACCATCTGGTGAAATTCCCTTCACATACATAAAGCAATGCTTCTCCAATTTTTATGTGGATACAAATCACTTGGGGGGTTCTTAATAAACTTCAGGCACTGGTTCTGTAAGTCTGGGGTGGGCCTAAGATTGTGCATTTCTAAAAGGTTCCCAGTGATGCTGATGCTGCTGGTCCAGGGACCACACTTTGAGTAGCCAGGCCATGTAGCTATCCCATTGGTTGGTTAACAGGTGAAGTCTCTGAGATCTACATCTTCCGAAATTCTTGAGGCTGGAGGTGGGCAGAGTGAGGGGATGGCAGGAGGAGACTATTTAGTGAAGCTGAATGAGTGACCAGTCATATTAGGTATTATTCCTAACTAGAGTGGTCATAACTTGGGACCACTTCTTTATTTCTCTCAAATTCTATGATGTTGGCTGATTCTCAAATTCCCCTGCTGATCAGACTCAACTGGGGCACTTATAAACCATACAGCTTCCCCAGGCCCTCTACCAGGGTAGGGTAAATAAATTTTTAATTTTAACAAGTGCTTGAGGTGACTCTTAATACCAGAGAATTTAAAGAAATGCTAGAAGTGCTAAAGAAATTGCAATGGCAAGTGATAGATGAGGAGTAGGAAAATCAAGGAGGGCTTGAGGGGAGTAGGAGTTGGAGTTTGTCTTTAAAGAATGAGAGGGCTTGAGAAGGTTAAAAGGCAGTGAGAACAGCACAAGTGGAGGAGGGGAGGAAGAGGACACATGAGCAAGGCATGAAGACTGGTTTTTCATTTCATCTGATATCCAGGTTGAGGCCTACTGGGTTTTGTCTAAAATGCTGTAAAAACATGTTCCACTTGGATCATCTAAAAATGTTATAACAAAAGATGAAAAAAATACATTGATTCTATACTTGAGTGACATCAAAGCCACATGCAACCAGAAGTTTGCACACTATGATAAACCTAAAAAATCCTGTCCTCCCAACTGCTGGATGCAAACACCCATCAGAATGACTAAAGCTAAAAAGGCTGACCATATCAAGTGCTGGTGAAAATGTAAAATTAAAGGAATTCTTGTACATTGGTATAAGTTGGTATAACCATTTTAGACAATTACTTGATGGTGTCTACCAGTGTTGAAATATACCTATCCTATGAGTCAACAGCTTCACTTCTAGGTAAAAACCAAACATAGATTCATTCTTAAGGGTACCCAAAGTGTGAATGAGAATTTCATAGCAGCATTATTTGTAATGGCCCCAAACTGGAAATAAATTAGATTTTCATCAATAGTAAAATAGAAAGATTGCATTATAGCCATTTGATAGAATGTTATACAGCAATGTGATGAATCAACCATTGCACTTAGTAGACACAAAATTTTATGCACAATATTGTTTCTGTTATATGAAGTTCAAGAACAGGCAAAACTAACCTGTGGCATTGGAACTAAAGATATGACTATCTTTGGGGAGTTGGAGGGGGCCAAAGTCTGGGAAGGGGATTAGTTGGGGGGCTTCTGAAGTACTGATAGTATTCTGTCTCAGCCTGGGTAGTGGTTATATGGATAAGTTCATCTTGTGATAATTTATTTAGAGGTACACTTAATAAATAAATGTGTGTTCTTTTCTATACAAATATTATGTTTCAAGAAAACACACACTTGCAAACCCGCTCACACACACAAGGGTTTTAAAAAGAAGGGGAAGACCACATCACAGGTGTGCTCTAGGTGAGGCCTGCATTGGCTTTATTTCTCAAGGCTCATCCATGGGGTATGACTGCACTGGCCCTCAGGGATTTCATTTTCCCTAATCCTATAGTATAAAAATGATGTTTGACATTGATTCTTCCCAAACTAGGTATTTCTGAAGAAAATAGCCTAGAGGCCACATCTATCTTTGTCTTGGAGAGACATTAAAACATCATTCACCCTGTGGACTAGTTTTGTTCTTGGTTTTGTTCTTGGAAGGAGCAGCCAACATAGCCTGGGGAAATTTGCTGTAACCATTGAGGATCACAGAGAATTTTCAGTAAAGCATGATCAGTCCTGTGAACGACTTAGTCCACTCAGTAATCATGTGTTTCCATTCTCCACCTATCCACCTCCTCCCCAGGTAGACAGACATGCCCATTGTTCTGGCCTCTGAGACCAACCTTGCAAAAATCTACCTTCTACAGCTCCTAAGGCATGAGGCTTAGTTTTGCCAATTACCCAGCTGGCCCTTAGTCCTGGCTTTATCTTCAAGCCAGAGGCCTGGGTGGTCTTTGAGAAACCTGAGGAGAATGTCATTAATAAGGGATTATTTCCCTAAACTGACCTTTTATGAAACCTCAAGCTAAAATCCCCCAGGAGCCTTGTCTTCTCCTAGTTGAATGTAGTATCATGGGAACTTGGGCAAGAAGTTTGGAAGGGTTCGGAAATGTTGCAAAAGCAAGTTTTACTCTCAAAGCAATCCAAATCAAGAAACTTATTTAAGAAGTTGGTCAGTAGATACCTAATGAGGGGTTAATATGCAAATAACTAGAGTGAAAGAGAATGAATTATAATAATGGGCAAGTTGCTCATAGATCATTTACATTACTTTCAGGAAATCTGCCCCTGCACATCAGTTTTTAAAGTAGAACCTGCAGACTGACAGCCCGCAGGGCGAATATGGCACACAGATAAGTTTGGTTTGACTTGAACAGATAAATTTGGCTGAGTTTTAAAACTCAGGAACATCACACTAAAATCCATCCTTGTGACTTCTCTTTAAAAATGGAAAGATCTGGCAACACTAACAATTGCTGGAGCCACCATTTCCCATCGCTTTACAGCAGACTGCTTTCCTCATTTCTATTGCTTCTCTGTAGGAATTTGTGTTTTCCACCCTGCCATGAAAGTGTCTGTCTTCGGAGAACAGCCTAATGAAAGGGGGTTTGTACCTGCCCACAGGCTCTGTTGATGGGCTGGGCTTAGGCAGCCATCTTTTCTCTGATGTTACCTCTCCCTCCAGCCCTTCTCAGCCGTGGCTGACTTCACCGGGGATGGCACCTGAATCAAAGATGACCCATCTTGAAGCTTGCCAGGAACTTCTGGCCTGGCAGGGAAGAGTAAGCAAGGGTAATCACATCCTTCACTCAGAACGTTGGAATTAGAAAACTGAGAAACTGTTGCCAGCTAGTGGGGGAGAAGAGTGGAGAGATTACGAAAGGCACTTAGGATCACCGCAAGACAAAGCCCTGTGTCAGCTGGGCTGCATGGTGGAGAGAGCCCATTGAGAGAGGGAAGTATCTTGTGCACCAGAAGAGGCAGTGGTGAGACCCCAGGTGGCCCTGAGAGGTTGAGAGCACAGGTTTGCCCCTTAACGTCATCCTCAGTCCTAGTTCTGGTGAGACCTGATGTTTCTGCCTCTTAGCTTCTACTTCTTGGACGTCTATGAGTTAGGAGAAATTTACCCCACTTGTCCTCTATCCACCCTTCTTAGGGAAACAGTATCCTGAATCTCCTTAAGGGAACTAATCCACCATGAGAGAAAAGCCCATGTGAGAAGGAAGCCTATGCTCAGGAGAGAGGAGACCCCCCCCACCATAAGTATTTTCAGTGTTTCTTGTTTCTCCAGAAATGGTTGTTCTCTAAAGAATGCTCTCTAAGCCTTCATTCAGCACGTATGCCTGTATTTAAGTCACAATTGAGAAATGCAGTAATGATACAAGTACATTTCATA
Source organism: Camelus bactrianus (assembly GCF_048773025.1). NCBI lineage: Eukaryota > Metazoa > Chordata > Mammalia > Artiodactyla > Camelidae > Camelus > Camelus bactrianus. Next base: position 33,688,935 of record NC_133550.1, on the reverse strand, counting down.
AGCATTTATTGAGTATTCTCTGTACATCATCCACTGTGGTAGGCACTAAGAGGGGAGCAAACAAGACCAGATCCCTACACTCAAGGAGCTCACGATCTAATAGAGAAAACAGAATGTGTACATGCATTGCTGCAACAAAATAGAATGAAATAAACACTATGGTAAATATTTGCTGATCCTCATTGTCCTTAGGGAAGAGAGGAGAGGAAGAGAGAGGAGCAAGTGATTCTCTCTAATTGCGGTTGGGGGCACTTCGGTAATCTAGCTTCCTGGCAAATGACAAAAAGAGATGGCAGGTGGGGACCAATGTACGGGGAAGCACTGACAGCAGGACAGTGTTGATGAACATGAAGGGAGGAGACAGGAAAGGAATACAAGAGAACTGGAAGCCTAGCAGGACAGAGAGAATAACCTCCTTCCCAGGGACTTGAGACATCATTGAATGACAGCCCAGAGTTGCCATCATGGTGGCACCAAAACCGAATAGCCTGAAGGGGCAGAGGAGGGAGAGGTCACTGTGGATTTGGATGGTCAGGGAATCTTTCCCAAGGAAACTGGCCCTCAGTGAGGCTTTGAGGTTACATAGGATTTAGAAGAGGATGAGAGGCACCAAGGAACACTCCGGGTAAAAGGAATCACGGGTGCAAAGGCATAGGAAGGTGAAGAAGCTGTCCTTTGTCCTCTCAGGGCCAGTATGTTTGTCTCTGGGTGGAGGAAAGCAGGAGCAGACCAGCTTTACTGGAGTTGATAGTTCGCAGTGGAGAGTGGTGGAAAAACACTGTTGATAAGACCGTCTGGAGCCAGCCTGTGGAAGGCCTTGGATTTCAGGACAAAGGGTTTGGACATGATCCTGGAGGCAATGGGAGCCAGAGAAGACTGGGGAAAGGGGTTGACTTGATGAAAGAGTTCCTCATTCACTAAAGAAAAGCACCAAAGCAGCTCATTTTTCTCCTTAGAAAACAATCACAGAATTTAGCTTTAAATGCACCCCCAACTCCATGGAAAGCATATACCAGCCCCTGCAGGGCTCCCCGGGGGAGTTCATGAGTTCAGACTCAAAGCGCAAGATGTGTTTTACTTGGCATTTAAGCATGTCTATGGGTGATACATGTCCTAAAATGAGGACAGACTGATATGATTAAAAATTTTTATCAGTTAGTCTGACTCTCCCATCGTGCCTTTTCCCTCCACTGCTCAGTCTCTGACTCTTCTGCTTCTAAGTATTCAGAGTAAAATGGCTGTAAGACAGACATATACTTTCTTACACGATGTGTGGTATAGATGCTTAGGATAAGGACTTTGGAGGAAGTAACTACTGCTTCCTCGAGCTTTCTACGTCTCACTCGGTCCTTCGCAGTGTTTAGGAACACCTAGTCTGGCACATGGCAGGGACTCAGCTAGAACTAACTAATAACAATGTTTATGATACATACGGTTTTAAATGGAAACTTTCAACCTATTTCTTTTCTTCTTTCTTGCATTCTTCCTGCTCAGTGGCTCCCTACTATTCCTTCATTTCTCTTTCTTCCTTTTTCTTTTAGATTTTCTGTTCAATTCATTCTTCTCTCTTTCCCCACGTTCCCCCTTTTCTTTCTACTTTCTATGTTCTTGTAGCTTTCTTTTTCCTTACAGGAACTGGGAAAGACAAGGGTGTGTGGGCGGCCATGGCGTCCCTCCAAGGAAAGTGTGAGGCTTTGGGCAAAATAGATCTCTCATTTCTTCCAAACATAGGTCTAATCTGAACTGTCTCCAGGCCCTAGTCTCCAATCCAACTTCAGTGGTTTCAGTTGGACTCCATGAGAAGGGACCCCAGGGATGCTGTGTCGTTAGTCTTGTCTTGGAGAAAATCAGCTTTCTGTGCGCCTACTTGTCTCAAAGATTGGGGCACCCACATTCCCTTTCCTCAAGTCACTAGAGCCCAAGAGAGACTTCTGAGCAAAATGCCTGGCTGAAAAAAAGCAGGACTTCATTAAGAATTTGATTTATCCCCAAATGATCTATTGTTATGCATCAAACATGTTTTCCCTACGAACCAGTTGGCAGGGAGCATGCAGATAAATTACTACAAGATGTAACCAGACAAGCTGTTCAAAAGGGAAATGGCTCTCTGTGTGTGGAACTCAGGAGAGCACATCTATAAACATGTGTTGGGAAATCAATTCAGTCTAAGTTTGCTGGAAGAAATGAGCTACTGCCCCCAAGCTACCAGCTTGCTGTGATAGCTGACTGTTCTTTTGAGGTCATTGTCCATTGTCTTAGTGGTGAGGATGGAAAAACAAGGTCAAGACTGACTGTGCAGTGTCTTCAAAGAAAAGGGGATAAACTGGGTTATCCATGGGTGATTGTGGATTCTCTCCTTAGGTACAAATCATGTTAGCTACCCTTGTTTTGCTGGAGAGAATAGGTTAGAGTGATTCTATCTGCATACAACAATATTTAATTGTTAATGATAGATTTCAAAGGAACACTAGTAATATATACTACATGGTACTACAGCACAGTGCTATATAGTTTGATATGGAAGAAAACTCACTGGGCATGGCATCAGAGAGAGATGGGGGGCGGGATGTGTAAATCCTGCCTGACCATGTGCCACTTGCTAGCTCTGTGTCTCTTGGAAATTTCCTTAACTTCTCTGAGATTTCCCTCTTTTATGAAGGGAGACAGGCATATGACTTGCCTCAAAAGGTTGTTTTGTTTTAACACATGCAAGGTACCCTATAACCACACTGTGGCCAATTAAATTTAAGTGAACTAAACCAAATACAATTAAAATGTTGGTTCTTTAGTCACAATAGCGACATTTCAAGTGACCAGTAGCTACATGGGGTTGTGGCTACTGTTTTGGGCAGCACAGATACATCATATTTCCATTATTGTGGCAAGTTCTATTAGACAGTACTGTCCTAGAACATGCCAGACACAAAGCAGTTACTTTATAAATAATTGTTGCCTCCTGCTTTATAGTTGTCAAGGCACTTTTGCACACACAACCTGATTGAAGGGCTGTCTATCCAGCAAAGTTGGAATGCCCTTTAATAGTCTCTTGGACATCACTGTCTATATAGTGTTCTAACCTGACTCAAGTCTACAAAGCATAGTGATTGCTGGAAAATTGGAGAGTATATGGAGAGAGGATTTCTGGGCCGTTAGTTAAGAGATACCAAATGCATATGTGAGAGGCCTTGACTTCAACCACAAAATATACCTCAGTAGAGATAACAAATAAGAGTAGAAATAAAGTGGAATAAACAACAGTAACAAAAACAAACATCTGTAAGAATATCCACAGAATACTCAACATGGTTTGTACTAACATGCATCTGACCTTCTTAATGTTTCATGTAACCACCTTGGAAGAATCCCAGTGTAGATGAAAGCTACCCCAAGATATATAGCTGAAGCTTAAGAAATGTTCTCAAGGTCAAAACAGACTGACCTCCAATTCACTTTCATTTAGTTGAATACCATCTTGACTTTCCAGGGTGAGGGCAACACATTTATGCTGCAGCTGATGGGGCTGTAGCCTGCCAAGAGGGTCCCCTTGATCTTCAGTGCGAATTTCTTGGCAGAAACAAAGTAAGCACAAGGTAAGGTCACCTTCCACATGCAGGAGTGAAAAGAACAAAAGCCATAGCTACATTTATTGAGGGCTTATTATATGTACTGTTCTATTCATATTACACTGGTCATCTGATCATCTCCACCGTAACCTTATGAAGTAAGAACTGTAATATCCCCATTTTATAGGTGAAGAATGGAGGCGCTGAATGGCGAAGAACTCACTCGAGATCACAAGCTAGTAATGATGGAGCCAGGAGTTGACCCTGGGTGGACTAGCAAAAGCTCACATTTTTAACCCTTGTTCTCTGAGGCTTATCAAGGTAAGTGATCTTGCATTCAAATTTCAAAAAAAAAATGAATTGTTTTACAATATTTAGGACTTTCCTTCTGCAGTGTTTCTGGTCACTGTAAAAAACAGCTCTAAATATTAAAGAAAGTTATAGTGTTAAAGACTATAATGAAAACACTGCTTTCTAGATAAGTCAACTTACAGATTTCTGAAAACAAGCATTTCGTGAATGAATAAAGATAACAAATGCATATGAGATAGTGAGATCATTTTATCTCTGAAGGTGCAGAACTATTTTTCCCTGTGTTTAAATGAAGAACTTGTGAGGTGAAAACGAGCACTTGGGTGGGAGGGTGAACAGACCAAGACCTCTCGTTGAGCTGCCTGCTTTCATAAACAGTTTTATTGGAACACAGCCACACCCAGTCATCTAAGGGTAGAGCTGAGTAGTTGTGTAGCACAAAGCACAAAGTCTAAAATATTTACCATCTGGCTCTTAACAGAAAAAGTTTGCTGACCCTGACTTGGGTGGCAGTGAGAAAATAGCATTATGTTCTCACAGTGGATTTTACATGTCATTTTCAGTGGACAGAAAACGTTACGACTTCTGTGGTGCGGTATTAATAAAATTTGATATTGCTTAATTTTACACAACCCCAAACTGAAAATAAGAAGAGTGTATAGGTCAAATGGAAACTGTTTATAATAGAACACTGTTGCAGTTCTGAATTTGAAAGCCAAAGGCACTCGTTAAATAAAGTAGAAGGACTAACTGTTCTGTGATCCTCCAGCCTTCTGTCCATTCCGGTCTGATACCTCTAATCACGAGTAACCATCATGATTCTCATTGTCATTTCACTTTCCCTGCCTGAGTTTCTTGAGGTCAGAGGCGTGTCTTTTGTAGCCTGGTGCTTAGCACAGTGATTGGCACATAGTAGTAGCTGAATGAGGAGCTATGTGGCAAAGAGTTGAAGGATCCACACATAAGAGAGACAGCGGAGTAGCCACAAACAGGGGAGTTAGGGCAGACTGCTGTCCCAAAGATGCGGAACAAGCAATGAACTCACAAAAATCACAGTCCCCACTTTACAAAGTGGGAATACAACCCAAAGTGAGCCAGGTAATCATGGCTGCCTTTTAGTGATCATATAGTATGTGCCAGAGAACACTCTTCTCGGCTCCTTGCAAATATTTATTTTGATAATCATCACAACAGCTCAAGAAAACAGGTTATTCTCTTTATTTCATAAGTAAAGAAACTGAAGCACAGAGAGGTTTACTACCTGGTCCCAGAATACACAGCTAGAAAAATGGTAGATTTTTAGCCCAGGGAGTCTGAATCCAGAGATAAAACTTATAATAATAACTTTGCTATATTGGTCTCTCTGTTCCTGCATCTGTGACCTCTTCCTCCTCAGTACTTTTCAAGACATTCCATAAGGAGCTGTTCTCTGAAAGTGTATGTTTCTACTTTTCTAATGAATACCAATAGCCCAAACCTAGTTTGTTGAATAGCTATTCATTTTACAGCCAACTTACTAATAACTGGCCTCCGTAAAATAAAGCACAGCATTTGAACAGGGATAGTCATACCATACTCCGTTGTCCTTACGGAGTATGCGTTTCTGGTCTGCTTTTCTATGTAATTCAGAAATATGTTATTTCAAATTTGAAAATACTGGAAAGGTTTTTGATGTAGGTCCTTGCTACTCAAGTTGCAGTCTGAGGTCCAGTAGCATCAACATCTGGAAGCTTTTTAGAAATTTAGACTCTCAGGCCCCATTCCAGACCTACTGAATCAAAATCTGCATTTTAACACAATGACGAGGTGATTCCTACGCACTAAAGTCTGAGAGGCATGTGCTCTGCTACTTCAGTATAATTAGCGTTGGCTTCACAAGAGATAATACAGTCGTTCCTTAGTATTGCAGGGAAATTAATTCCAGAACACCCTCCTGCCAATACCAAAATCCGTAGATACTCAAGTCCCTTATATAAAATGGGACAGTATTTGCAGATAACCTACGGACATCCTCCCATATACTTTAAATCATCTCTAGATTACTTATAATACCTCATGCAATCTAAATGCTATGTAAATAGTTGCCAGTGTGTGCAAATTCAAGTTTTGGTTTTTGGAATTCTCTGGAATTTTTTTCCCCTGAACATTTTCCATTTATGGTTGGTTGAGTCTGAGGAAGTGGAACCTGTGAATACGGAGGGTTGACTGTAATTCTGTACCTCTGGAGGTGATGAGAGTCGAGTTGATAAGAGCTTGATATACTAGGGGCAAAGGGCCCATCATAGCTATGAAAAGACCTAGTGATTCACAGTCCTGACTGCACAGTAGGATCATGGGGAGTTTTTAAACACCCCAGAGCTATTCAGGGTCTTTTGTGGTTATACAAATTTTAGGATTGTATTTTCTATTTCTGTGAAAAATGCCATCAGAATTTTGATAGAGATTTCAATGGGTAATATGGGTAATTTCATAATATGAGTAATATAGACATTTTAATAATATTAACTCTTCTGATGCATGAACACTGGATATCTTTCCATTTATTTTTCTCTTCTTCAATTACTTTCATCTCTGTCTTATAGTTTTGGCATGTAGATCTTTCACTTCCTTGGTTAAAGTTATTCTTATTTTATTGATTTCAACACTATTATAAATGGGATTGTTTTCTTTATTTCTTTTTCAGATAGTTTATTATTAGTGTATAGAAACACAACTGATTTTTGTATTTTAATTTTGAATCCTGAAACTTTGAATTCATTTTTTAGTACTAACATTTTTTGGTGGGGTCTTTAAAGTTTTCTGTATACAAGATCATGTCATCTGCAAAGAGAGACAGTTTTACTTCTTATTTCCCAATGGACATCTTTTTTTTTTTTTTTTTTTTTTTTTTTTTTGTCTTTTTCTTTCCTGATTGCTCTGGCTAGGATTTCCAGTACTGTGTCGAGTAAGAGTGGTAAAAGTGGGTATCTGCGTCTTGCTCCCGCTCTTAGATTGAGAGCTTTCAGCTTTTCGCCATTAAGTATGATGTTAGTTGTGGGCTTGTCATATATGGCTTTTATTATATTGAAGTATATTTCTTCTATACCAAATTTGTTGTGAGTTTTTATCATGAAACGATGTTGAGTTTTGTCGAATGCTTTTTCTGCATCTATTGAGATAATTATACAATTTTTACTTTTCATTCTATTAATGTAGTCTATTGCATTTATTGATATGTGTATTTTGGACCATCCTTGCCTCCTAAGGATAATTCCAACAAGCCATCTTGAGATTGTACAAAGCTGTAGGCATCACACTTCCTGATTTCAAATTATATTATGAAGCTAATATTCAAAACAGTGTAGTACTGACATACAAACAGATACAAAGACCAGTGGAACAGAATTGAGGGACCAGAAGTAAATCCATGAATATATGGTCAACTAGTATGTGACAAGGGAGCCAAGAATACTCAATGGTTAAAATATAGTCTCTTCAATAAGTGGTATTTGGAACACAATTATATCTTAATAAGTCTGGAAAACAAGCAAGCAAAAAACCCCAGAACTCAGGCTGCCTACCATCCCAATTAGTTCAGAATCCCTGGGGGTGGGATCTAAGCATCGGTATATTTTAAAGATCCCTGGGTGATTCCAGTGTGCAGCAAAAGTTAATCCTTCTCTAGGAATGGGCTGTTCCTTGTGGGAGAGGAGAGAATGTGTTCTGTTAGCCTTGAGCCTTTCCCATGAGATAGTGTTTCTACCTGGACCCTCTTCACTTGGGCTACTCAAGAGATTCTCTCCTTGACCAAACCAAGTCTCCTCTGAGCCCTCTGCTTAACTAGACTCAACCATGAACTTCTGTCTCTCTCTTATAAAGTCCAGTTTTAGCAAGAATTCTCTCAAGTTGATTTAGTGAGAATCCCTCACCTTTGATATTTGATCACCCTCAGTATCTGATCACACTCCTCACCCTCCACCCACCATTCCAGGTAGTATCTGATCCCCATGGCCTGCCCTCATCAAGAATCGTGTTTGGTCAGTTTGGCAAGAATAATGCTACCCTCTTAGTAATTTTCCACCCACCAACCCCTCACCTTGCCTGCCCTACTTCTGGGCTATAACTCCCCACTCCACTGGTAGAGTTGACCCTGAGCTCTCTCCCCATGCCAATGGGCATTGCAATAGTACCTCTTGAAGAAAGTCTTCCTTACTATCTTTAACAAGCACAAGAATAATTTTTTCTTTAACACTACTACTCAGCCTTGATGTCTCAGTGATTAAGCCTTAAATCTCCTTTCCTCTAGGAAGTCTGAATTAGGTGCCTCTCCTACATGCTCAAAGCACCCTCTCTACTCCTCCTATCCATTACTGTTGTAATTTTCTGTGTACTTTTCTCTGTGTCCCACTTGCCTCAGAATGTCACGATGGCAACACTGCATCCACCTGGTTCAACATGAGCAGCAGCAGCAGCAGTGAACACTTCTTGCATCACTCACTGACCATGTGTCACTCTCAGTTCACATTATCTTAGTTAACACCTATTTCAGCCCTATTACTGTCTCCATTTTACAGGCAACAATCTGAGGGTGGGAAAATTAATGAACTTGCCTCAGGTCACACTGCCAGGAAGTCCTTAGTGCCAAATTCAGTTCCCGACACATAGTAGGATGTTCAATAAAGATTTGTTGAGTGAAAAAAAATGAATGCATGAGTTACTTTCCTTTCCAGTTTGTCCATACCGTCTTTGGTGGGATTGAAGCCACAGTGAGATTCCCTTTCATTACTCCCAAGTTACCAAAGCTTAGCCCTGACCTCCTTCAAATTCTTTGTCCCAGAATAGATGGGCTGAAAGTCCTGACCTCATATGGCTAACCAGCAGCAACTTCTGATGAAAAGGCTAGTATTCCAGCTTGTCTGACAGAGCATACTTAAAGGAAAAATGAAATAAGAGAGGAGAAACTGTATGTGTTAACATTTCCCGAAGTGTGTACTTCAGTTTACAGCCTGAAAACCCAGTGTGGGAGTCATAGGACATGGAATTGTTGCAAAGGACCCTTACATCCTTAGACATGTCACACATTTTCTGAAAATGGAAATAAGCGTTATTTTCCAGTCCTAGATGTACTAGTGGATTTACTGCTGTCACAACCAGTAAAATGTGAACTTATTTAAAATTATTATCAAATCCATGTTAGTGTCCCATCAACTTATTCAACAAGTACAAACTGCAGCACTAAAACATTTCATGGGGTCCAGTGGGACTTATTTATTAAAAATATGGAATGCTTCACAAATTTGCATGTCATCCTTGTGCAGGGGCCATGCTAATCTTCTCTGTATCCTTCCAGCTTTAGTGTATAGTGCTGCCGAAGTGTGCACCAATGGGAGTTTTGAAGTTATTAGTAGTAATAAAAATTCTAAGTATTTATTGACTGGGCAGTGTATTGTGGATGCAGAATATATATATCATTTTATTCTCTGTCAACCCTTTGAGGTAGATTCTGTTATTCTCATTTTATACATAAGGAGCACAAGATATCTTAGAACATTGATAACAATATTTCCTACTTAATACTGTGATGAAGACAGAATCCCTGGGGGGCAGACAGGCCAGTGCCAGAGTGGCAGCAACAAGAAAGGTCCATGGAGGCTCAGAGCACTTGGGCTGTTGGAGGCGGGATGCTAATACTCATGTCCAAACATGAAGGAGGGACCTCAGGTAGACTGACCAAGTCTAGAATTGGGGAGTGCGTGATGATTCAAAAAGGAGGTGGTATATGCCTGGAAGATTAACAGGGGCTAAAATGATCATCTTGGCAAATGGCGTGAGAATGATGCCTGTGTGTTAGAGGCAAATGGTGATGATCTTGGGTGGGGCGGGGAGAATATGTAAAGGACCTGGGACTCTACTGCTGGGATGAGTGGTGCACGGATACTTGAGAATTCATTGAATCCCTACTACTATGTTCCAGGCACAATGCAAGTAGCTGGGATACAGTTCTAAGTAAAAGAGATGCGGTTTCTCTCTTAATTGGAATTGTTTAGAGAAATTATTCAAATATTAGCATAGTACATAATTTAAAACTGTGATAAGGCTGATGAAGGAAAGTTACAAGGTGCTACACAAGTATACAATAGGGGAATTTGATCTCATGTGGAAGATCAGGAAAGACTTTCATGAAGGAGTAACTGGAGAGAGGGCAGGAGAGTGAACATTTCTGGCAGAGGGAACAGCTTGTGCAAAGGCCCTGAGGTAGAAAGAAAAGGATATACTTGAGAAAATGAAAGAAAACCAATATGTCTACAGCTCAGTGTGCTGAGAAAAACACCTCTGTGTTGGGAGATCTGAGGCTCTGGGCAGACTCTACCTTGGAGAACAAGACAAGGAATGAGCCATTGAAATGTATCTCCAAGCTAAGACCAGAAGGACTGTCTATTGAACTATAGATCTGAGCTTCCTCAACTAGCCCCACACTAGGGATCCAGGTAGTTACAATGTAGCCCTCACTATACTTCTCGGCAGTTTTGCAGGTGGCAAATATCCTGGGTTAGGGGCTGGGAAAGTTGGGTTTTGGCCCTAGTTCTACCTCTTTTTCAAATAGGAAACACTGGAGTTCTGCTGACCCAGTGGGACTGTGTGTTGGGTGGTACTCATGCAAGTTAAAATTTTTGCATCACTGGTTTAGAGCAGTGGACTTTAACCTTAGCTGCACATGAGAGTCACCTGGAGGAGCTTTAAAATGACTGCTGCCATTATTCACAGTAGCTAAGACATGGAAATGACCTAAGTGTCCATTGATGGATGAATGGATAAAGAAGTTGTGGTATATATTTAGTGTAATATTATTTAGCCGTAAAAAACGACATCATATCAGTTCCAACAACATGGATAGACCTTGAAGGCATTATGCTAAGTGATGTAAGTCAGATGGAGAAAGACAAATACTGTATGATTTTACTTGTATGAGAAATCTAAAAAAGAAAGAAAGGAAGGAAGGAAGAAAAGAAAACCCAAACTCATAGAAAAAGAGATTACCAGATACAGAAGGTAGGAGGAGAGGAAGTTGGAAGAAGGTGGTCAAAAGGTACAAACTTTTAGTTACAAGAGAAGTAAGTACTAGGGATGTACTGTACAGCGTGGTAACTATACGTAACACTGCTGTATGGGATACAGGAAAATTAAGAGAGCCAATTCTGTGAGTTCTCACTCAAGCAAAATTCTTTTTCCTTTTTTTTGTTTCTTTCTATTCTTTTTATTGTACCTATATGAGAAGGTGGATGCTTGCTGAACCTATTGTGACAATCATTTTGCAGTATATGTAAATCAAACCATGCTGCTGCGTGCCTTCAGCTTATACAGTGATGTATGTTAATTATTTCTCAATAAAACTGGAAAAAAGTTGCTCCTGCTTCAGCCCCATGCCTGCAGTCTATGATTTAACTGTTCAGACTATAGGCTGGGCATCAAGACTTTTAAAAGCCCCTCAAGTGATTCTAATATTCGAACAAGTTTGAGAACCATAGGGTTAGGGGCTAGTTCCCAAATGCCAGTCCACAGACCAGCTGTATCGTAAGTACCTGCAGGGCTTGGAAAGAAATCGCCAGCTCTACGTCAGATCTGATGTGTCAGAATTTCTAAGGATGAGGCTCAGCACTTAAATATGGAAGCACCAGGTGATTTTTGAACCCATTCAGGTTTGGAAAGGCCTGATTTAGATCAGGGCATCTCAAACTATCATCTGATCCAGACTGGGGTAGGGCCTGAGATTCTGCATTTCTAACAAGCTCCAAGGCGCTGTTGCTGTCGGAGGACCACACTTGAGCATCAATAAGTTCAAGTGATGCAAATGGAAGAATGGGCAGCTTTTCTCCAAAATCTGCCAAGGGCTAGACCTGAAATCTCTTAGCATAAAGGGACCTTATTTACGTGTCCCTGTCCCCTTCCCAGATCACTTTCTTCGGGGCAGGGGTTGGGTCTTTGTCATCCATCCATCTCTAGTATCTAAACTCAGTGCTCAGCACATCAGAAGCACCATAAATGTGATTTGAATCAAATAAATACCATGATGTCCTTAGAGTCCAAGCCACAGAGCCAGCTTAAGGTGAGACATTGCTATACTGTGGGCCTTCTGCCACTTCCAGTCATAAATTCCAATTGGATGTGGTCCAATGCGAAGCTGTGTGTTGCTGAAACCTGCTCTGTAGGGGGTAGGGTCAAAGCAGGCCTCTGGAATATTAATAATTCTGAGCAGTGACCACAGCTATGATATTTACAGACCCATGAAGCACAAGGGACAGCCTGAGGCAGCGCACACAGCTATAGACTCCAAGGATTTACTCTGCTCCAAATGGAGCATGTATATTGCCCGATGCTGCCAGAAGCCATACGGCTCATTAGCTTTTACTATATAGAGAACTGCGCCAGGCCTGGTGCTAAAATGACATGACAAAGCACATTTGACAGCAGTGGTCAAAGGAAAAAGCACAGGGGGAGTGGAACTCCTCTGTGGGATGTTGCTCATGCCTTTGGAACAGGAGACAAATGCCTCTGCCTCTCCATTTGGAGGCCCAGGCTGGTTGGAATCTGACAAGGACTTATTACTTTAGAAACTTTTTTCAGAGATTTGGTTTCTTCCCCTGGATTCTCCTTGCATGGGTGATGGATGTTTTCTTTTTCCTGAATATTTTTTGATGCTGTATCTACTTGTGTTGTTTGTGAGTTACATTTTGGGAAGTATCAGGAGAGAGAGAGGAACAGAGAGAGAGGAGAGAGAGAGGAACAGAGAGAGAGGAGAGAGAGAGGAACAGAGAGAGAGGAGAGAGAGAAACAGAAAGAGACAGAGAGAGACACACAGAGAGACAAAGAAATAGAGAAGGGAAGGAGGAAAACAAAACCAAACCACAATTGTAAGTAGATGGAAAAGAAAAAAGAAAGTAGAGAAGGGAGTGGGGAGTCAGACAAGGATGGAGAGTAGAAGGATCAGGACTCCCCCTTCTTTTTTTTAATTGAAGCATAGTTGATTTACAATGTTGTGTTAGCATAGTGATTCAGTTATACATGCATGTATATATTCTTTTTTATTATAAGTTATTACAAGATATTGAATATTATCCCCTTTGTTCTGATTCTTTATACTCAAAGACGGTCAAAGTATCCTTCAAAGGGAACTTACAGAGTAACTCCCTTAAGCCCTACAAGAGGCATAGAACTAACATTTTTGGTCTCACCCTTCAGCCCTGATAACTCACTGCCGACTCTCACCTTGAAATCTCACCCCCATATTTTTTTTCTGCCACCATCACTCTTTCACTTTCTGTCAAAGGCTAGGCCTACTGGTTCAGAGGCAGTTACACTTTATGGATTACATTTTCTTAGTGGTTGGAATAATTAAGATGTCGTCTCTTAGCAAGTTTGATGAGTGTATCACCATACTGTTGTGTGTCTTCACTATACTGTGCATGAGATCTCCAGGATTTCTTTACTACTCATTGCACATTTGTAGCCTTAAACAACATCTGCCCTATCCCCCCACCCCACATTCCCTAGTAACCACCTGTTTTACTCTCTGTTTTTACAAGTTTGGTTAAAAAGAAATGACAATTATGTGATGTGACTGAGGTGCTACTTATTGCTTCAATGCAATTGTATTACACTATATAAATGTATGAAATCAACATGCATAGACCTTCAGTTTGCACAGTGTTATATGTCACTTATATTAAAAAAAAAAAAAAAAGAACTTTCTCAGGCTATTGGAACCCGACTTTATCTGACTCTACCACGCTTAAATCTCTTCACTCCACTTCCCCCATGTCATTGGCCTTCTTTGTACACAGCCTGTGATAAGATCTTTTCCTGTGGTTCCCACCTCCCTACTCCATCCTAGATATAAATCCCACATGAAATGTTACAAATAGCTCAGTGTTTCCCAAAGTGTGTTCCCTGGACCATCTGCTTCAGAATGGGGGTGGAGGTAGAGAGGGAGGAAGAAAGGAAGATTTTTTTAACATGCAGATTCCCGGGCCCAGCCCACCCAACCCTATTAAACCAGATTGGGAAGATGGCAGCTTTGGAAAGCTGCATTTTTAATCTTTGACCCAGATGATTCTGACACAGAGGGCAGTTTAAGAACCTCAGCAAGAGCAGCCCTTCCGGGTGCTTAAATTCTTTCTTTTTCAAGACCCCACTCAAAAGATCAGAGGCCACCCTCCCCCAACACACGTCACATCCAGGACCTGGGCCACACACTTACGCAAATCACGGAAACTCCAGCCCTACACTTTCTCATGGAAGAGCAGGGGGCAGTGTCTAAGGTGTGAATGGGGACAAGGCAGGTAACCCATACTGGAGTGCAGCTGACCTGCTGGGAATTAGGGGAAGCTGGGGGCTGCATGCTCTGGTTAAAGGGGCAGCTGCTTCTCCATCGCAGTAATTGTGGCTGGATGGGAGTGCCACCCAGAGGTGCCGAATATTCTGAATTTACGAGGGATGCTGGAAATCTGGATTTTTATGTAAATATTTCTGATTTTTTAATTTCTGGCTAATTGTTTTTTTTAAACAGACCAAACAAAATACAGATGTGGGGCACATTCAGGCTGTGAGTCTATATTTGCAACCTACAGACTAGATCTTCCTAGGGTTGCCTTTGGCACGAGGCTCCAGGGTAGGATACGTTGACCCAGAACCTCCCTGGCTTAATACGCTGCTCTGTGTCTGGTTGAAGCTGCTCTGCTGTTCCTTCTGCTTTCCAGGGGAACCAAGGTTCTGACCACCCCACAGCCCCAGTAAATGGGGACCTGATTGCCGGGAGGTGCCAGACCAGTGGTTCTCAAACATTAGCTCACATCAAAATCCCCTGGCAGGCTTGTTAAAACACTGATTGCCATGCCCCACCCTCAAAGTTTCTGATTCAAAAGATACAAGAATTTTCACCTCTAACAAGAAGCGGGGGCTGGTGGGGAGTGGGGGACACTGATGCTGCTGGTCCCGGGTAGACACTTTGACCCACTGTTATAAAGCACCACTCACTACCTATAATGTTTTCTTTTGCCTAAAATCAGCACTCACTCCTTAGCTTCTCTCTCACTTCTGAGAGAGACACATAGCAGTCACTTTGAGCCTTTCTGGGGGTGCTCACCTGATCGAATCCATTTTGACCATCCTGTCATTTTTGAGTGTTTACTATGTGCCAACCATTCATCTAAACACATTACTGTATTGACTTTAATCTTCATCACAACCCTATTAGGAAGGCCTGATCACTCCTAATTTCTACATGAAGGAAGTGAAGCCCAGAGAAGTTAAGTAACTTGCCCAAAGGCACACAGTTAGTGAGGGGCAGAGCCAGAACTCAAACCCAAAATGTCTGACTTCAGGGCCTGTTTATCATAATACTTACAGACCAAGCTGGGCTACTTTTGAGAGTGAAAGGAAACACTGAAGAGGATGGGGAGGGATAAATTGGGGGTTCAGGATTTGTAGATACTATATATAAAATAGGTAAACAATTCAGGTCCTACTGTATGTATAGCACAGGGAGCTATATTCAATACCTTGAAATGGCCTATAGTGAAAAAGAACATGAAAAGGAATATATGTCTATATATGTATATGTATAACTGAGTCACTGTGCAGTACACCAGATATTAACACAACATTGTAAACCAACTATACCTCAATTAAAAAAATATACACATGCTGAGACAACAGATGTAAACCAGGACTATCATAGGCAAACCAGGACGTAAGTTCACCCTATGCATTCTGCCATTTCAGACGTACTTTTTGAACGATCTACAACTTAGTGAAAAGGGCACAGATGTTGCAGCCAGTCAAAATCCAGCTTAATTGAGCTAAAGCATGAAAGGACCTAGCTCAGGGCCTGCCAACAGATGTCTGTTCCTTTCGGTCAAGTTCTGAATCCTTATGGGAGGAAACAGGCAAGTGTAAATATCACCCTGATTCTTGAAGCCCTCACAATATAGTTGATAGAAAAAAAGAATATAAATGAAAACTTAAAGGATCAGACTAAGACTTTACTAATCCAGGGCTAATCATAAGTGTTCAAAGATGGTGACCCCCTCAGGTTTTAAATTTTTAAGGAGGGCTGGGGTTGGAAGTGCGTCTTGAAGATTGAGTAGAAGATGGGAAGCCTGCAATTGGGATAGCTAAAGAAAGACAAGAGAGTTTATGCAGAAACTAAAGAAAGGCTGAGAAGCATCTCTGTGACTAAACTCTGTTGGATGTTTCAACTCCATTCCAACCTTAGTACAACTCCAGATAGGACAAAACAGGGAAATATCTTTATTTAGTTAGTTTTGTGTGCTCTGTCATTATTTTGCCCTCACTCACAAACCCCTAGAGAACTCGGATGAAGACTTGATCCTCCCAAGCACGCAAGTACAGACAGAGAAATTTCTGAGGAGAATCGGCCTGGGGTTTTCAAGAACTCTTGGATTTAGGGATTTTGAACAAAATCCTGCCCGTCACAATGGTTTTCACAGTAAGAATGAGAGCTGCTAGGTACTTGGTTCCCCTGATTTATGTAAAAAGGAAAGGCAATGTCATCATACTTTTTCTCAGTCCCAAGTGTGGGAAGTTCTAAACAGGTTCAACACTACCCTCTAGTGTGCAAAACGGGCAGATGTGGGGATCAGAGAGCATTTGTGACAAAGCCAGCTGGAAGAGGACTGGAGATGTAAGAGGGAAGAAACCTTGTATCTGCAGAAGGTCAGTGAATTAATAAATATCCAAGGACTCTAAGAAATAGACAAATACTTCCCTGGTGAGAAGACCTAAGATGGCACTTCCCTAGAAAATAGTGCTCTGTAGAGCACCAGTCCTGTGTGACATTCCATTCACACACCCCTCCGAGGGCCCATGGTTAAAGAGTTTGGGATTCTCTGCACACCATGCTCCCCCAGCCCCCGTGACAGAATCAGTGTTCAGTAAAGCCTTACATAGAAAAGGCTCTGGGAAGTTATGCAATGATGAAATTCCACTTCCCACACGTATTTGACCATTGAACCTTTTTCTGTTTTGTTTTCTCATAAATCCATGTTATCCCCTGGGACGACTGCTCCTGGCTCATACTTTGGCCAATGCTAGTGGAAAAAACACAGAGTTCCTACCTTAAGCTCTCATATGATGAAAGAAGGTCTGTCTCTTAGGCTTTGATTACTCCACTTTGCTTGCAAAGATAGACCTCAGTAGTAAACCAGTCAAGCTGGCCAAGGCACAAAAGGGCAAAGGAACAGGGTGATGACTGAAACCAAGTATCTGGTCCATGACACCAAGGACTGGAAGATCCCATAAGAGGCTAAATGGTCATCCAGCTCCTCCCCACCCCACATCTCATCCCAGTCTTTAGGCAGGATACGTAATCTTCTTACACTTCTAATGCGTCATACTCGCCCCCTGTCTGTCAAAGTTCGACTGAGGTTTTGTTCAAGTGTCCACTTCTTCAGATTTTCTCAAGACTCTAGGCTCCGTTGAGCATTTCCATTTCTGGCCTTCAGTTAGATCATTCTCTTATTTATTCATCAAAGGCATATTGAACACCTGCTGTGGTGTACTACATGGTGCTGGGAATACAGACCTGATTAAGACAAAGAGCCTACTTTCGAGGAGCTTATAATTTCTGCCACTGGAGAAAGATTTGAAGAGGGGACAATATACGCTCTGCTGAAGCCAACAAAGATATAATAAGTCACAAAGACGTTTCCTAACCTGTCCAACAGGGTTGTCACCACGATCACATGGAGTTCTTAGAACAAAGCTTGACTTATAGTAAGCACCCTGCAGACACTTTCTTTTATTGTTGTTATTACTGCCATTGCTGTTGTAGATCACATTTATTTTACATTACTTTGTTCTTATTTTGTTGTTAGTATCCAAGAAAATGGAAAGGTAAGATGCCATCTACCCTACAAGTGGTTTACTTGGTGAAATTACTCCTTGACTCAGTGGCTGGTAAATACCAAAGCCAGTGACACTTTATTTCCCTACCTGTGAAATGATGCCACTAATAACTCTCTTTTGGGCTAATCTCATTGATTCATCAGTTCCTTCCTTTATTCTATCTACTATTCTGAAGTCCCCATTATGTGCCAGACTCTGTGCTAAAGATGGGGACTATAGTAACCAAAAAGACAGGTGTGGTCTCTGCCTTCCTGCAGCTTGCTATATCCCAGAATTTGGGAAAAGACTTAAACAAGATTATGTTACATGAGATGTATTTTGTGGAAGGCAGCTATGCTCACCACTATACCACCAACGCATATGAGATGTATTTTGTGACACACAGACCGGGGGTTAAATGTAGAGTGTTATTATAATCTAACAACTTTTCAACAGTATTGCTGTCAAGCTTGGCTTTTAGTCACTTGAATGGAGAATATCATGGTGCTTACTTGGCACTGTGCCTGGTTTCCATAGGCACCTTCAGAAGTATCTGCTGAACAAATTAATGAGCAGATGATTAGAAGCATTACTACTGACATTCCATTTGCTGCATAAATAGTAATCACGATGAAAAGGGGTTGATAAGAATACTTATGAATTGATGAGCCCCTGTTATGTGATAAGTGACACTGTGTACTTTATAATCACTGTTCTCCTAGCACCTGTGACTTTTGGTATCATGTTCCCATTTTAGGGGTGAGAAAAAAAATTGAAGTTCAGAGATATTAAGGAACTTGCCCAGAACTTCAAAACTATAAGCACAGATAGTGGCCTGAGAACACACATTTTCCTTCTCCTTTAAGGGGAAGTTTCATTCTTTCCCCAGATCCCATTTTTATTATTGGGGAACACGGTCTTCTTTTCCAGACTAAACAAAGTGGGAATGGATAAGGTGACGACTTCCATCTAATGTGTCGCAGCTGGAGATGGGTACCATGGCTATTAGCTGAAATTAATGCCCCGAAGGCAATCATTACCAGCCCCAATCTAATAGGAACCCAGAGCATCTCTGATAATTCAGTCTTGATTTCCTCCCAACATTTTCCAAATAAATTGAAACAAACAACAGATTTCCTTAGCACCAAAAGGCCAGGAGTCTTTGTGCTGAGTGAACTTGGTGGAGAACTCAGTCACACAGTAACAGGGCCAGAGGGGGCCTGAAAGTGACCTAGTCCAGCTATTGACTCGACGCGTGAATCTCTGCTCCATCCCCACCAAGTGCCCTCTAGCCTGTGCTTTCAGACCCCTCGGGTTGGAGAACTCATTCACATTTGGAGAAGCCCATTTGGAATGAGCTGATTGGAAAGTCTACTATATGTTGAGCTGAAACCTGCTTCAGGCGGCTTCTACTCATTGGGTTTCACTTTCTCCCTTGGGGTCACCCAGAAATCTGATCTGTTATCCACGTGACTTGTGTTCCCGTGTTGTTCCTATGACACCTGTCATACCATGTGCTCACACTGTTATACACGTCATGCTTTTTCTTTCAATAGATTGTATCTTAAACACCGATTTTAATCTCAAAATTGAGCAATAATATCCATGAAATCACAGGTTTGATATGCTGGTTTTATATTTTTCTAACAAATATTAACTATATTATCAGTATGTTATTAACTGCATGCATTATATTTATTAATATATTACTAATATTATTATTAACGTATTAGTAATGTATTGGTGGTAGTATGACTACCCTATTTTGGGAAACATCGTACATGTTCCTTCTCTGTATATAGTATTTGAAAATAACAACCACAGCCTTCCTTAGAGCAAACATTCTCAGTACTTTCAATCATGTAATATTATGCAAAATTAATTTACCATGCTGGTTATTTGCCTCCAATTTGTCTATATGCCTATTTAGGTTTGGAGGGCTAGTCTCATATAAAATTCTCTCATTATATACGTTCTGATTTTACTAATACAATCTGTGTTTTCATTAGCTTTCTTGGCAGTCAAACTACTATATGTATTTCTAAAGAGTTCACTGGTCTTTAACATCCTTAAGCCTTTTTTTAATCCACACCAATCTCATAAAATCCTTTCCCATCTTGTTCATTCTTTTTTTCTTCCTAGTAGGGAATGTTCTTCCTGCACTGAAGCTTTATTGAGATATAACTGATATATAATATTGTGTAAGTTTAAGATGTACACGTTGATTTGACACACTTCTGAACTGCAAAATGATTACCACCATAGCATTAGCCAACCCATCACTTCATATAACTATCATTTTTTTTAATGTGGTGAGAGCATTTAGGATCTACTACTCCCTTAGCAACTTTCTAGTATATAGTACAGTACTGTTAACTATACTCATTGTGATGTACATTAGATCCCCAGAACTTACTCCTCCTATAACTGGAGATCAATGCCTTCCCATTTCCCCCCCACACCCCAGACCCTGGCAAACCACCGTTTCTTCTCTGTTTCTATGAGTTTGACTTCTTTAGAATCCACGTTAAGTGATATCATACAGTGATACCATACATTGTTTTCCTCTTTCTTACTTATTTCACTTAGTAAGTGAAATAATGCCAAATTATACTAAGAAGACAAATAAATGGAAAGATAACTCGTATTCGTGGGTCAGAAGAATTAATATTGTCATATGTTCATACTTCTTAAAGCCATCTATAGATTCAAAGCAATCTCTATCAAAATTCCAATGATATTTTTCACGGAAATAGAAAAACAGTTTTAAAACTTGTATAGAACCACAAAAGACCCTGAATAGCTAAAGCAATCCTGTGAAAGAACAAATCTGGAGGAGTCACATTTCCCGATTTCAAAGTGTACTACGAAGGTATAGTAGTCAAAATGTTATGGTGCTGGCATACAAATAGACTCATGGACCAATGGCACAGAATTGAGAGCCCAGAAATAAATCCTGATAAGTACACCCAACTAATATTTGACAAGGCAGCCAAAAATACTCTGTGGGAAGAGCATAGTCTCTTCAAAAAATGGTGCTGGGAGAACTGGATATTGTTATGCAGAAGAATGAAATCGGACCCCTATCTTACACCATTCCAATTACTCAGAAATAATTAAAGACTTGACATAAGACTGTGTTTCTTCATTATTAATCTTCTAGAGACTTTTGTCATGTAATATGGCTTATGTAATACTCTGGTAATTACTTTTGACATACTTAAATAGTGCTCCATACACACATTTTTTTTTTATTTCTGTAAGATTATTAAAGAATTTCTTAAAGACCACTCATCTCTGAATGTTATAATAAGGTTTATTGAGTACCTATTCATCCACTCATTTGAACCAAACACTTGACAAATGCCGAGCATTTTTAATACAATCAACTCATAATGGTAGGTGTTACTGTCCCTAAAATACAGGAGAGGAGTTTCTGAAAGGTCATAAAACCATCAAAGTAACCCATCTGGTAGATGGAGAAGCTAAGATTCAAACTCAGGTCTGTCTGACATCAAAGCACAATCTACTTCTATTCTAAGATGGTAGAATCAGAATGGAAATTGGGTTTGGACAGATGGGCATGTCTGTTCTCGAATTTGGTCAGTAGAATGTCTGCATTTGCAAAGCTAATATGTAACAGCTATCCTCAAAAACTATAAAATCCTACAAATAGAAATAAATAAAACATTAAAAAAAACATTAAAAAAAACCTATAAAATCCTCTGCTAAGGGCTCTGATTTGGAAACACTGAAAACCCTTAGTCACATAACGTGGGCAGAAGAGTGGGCGAATCATATAGAAGTAAAGATGAGATGGACTTTGACCTTGTGAGGAGACTCAGTGTGGAAGCTAGGAGCAGAGAGCAACCTTGGGAGGGGAGCATGCTTTAGTTTCACATGTTAGAGTAATACTTCTGAAGGCTGATGTGCTAACCCAGAAACCAGAATTTTAAATGAGTTTAACTGTGGTCTTTGGCCGTGGCACAGTTCCACAGGAAGAAGAAATATATACTGTCTAGATCGATCATCCTGATCCTGCAGCTGCTGTCTCTGTAGCTACCACTAACACAGTAATGCCATCCCTCTAACCACTGGGCTTCTTCGGCCACATTCATGGACGCATAAGCAATCCAGGTCCTTTCCCTTCAGAATTTCTGTGCTAGAAATGCAGCCGCAGTCTTCACCTCATCCCACACAAGCTGCAGAAGTCCAGTCAACATGGGCACCACTTCACAGTGATGAAGGAGACTGACGGCTCCCAAAGGGAAGACAGACCAGTGGCTGTGCCATGTGGACTTCAGTTCCTGGACATTCACCCCTCTGGGAGAGAGTGAAGATGGCTGCTTTTCAATGGGTACAGCCTCTCTGCAACCTTGGCCCTATTTCTTAGCTTTCAGAGGGTGGGTAGCAAGCAAACTTTTCCAGTAGAAGGCTGTGTTTCCATGTGCCAAAAATGCACTTGGCCATGGAGCTGCTGCAGAAGGCCTCTGGGGGAACCACTGTGTTTTTGCATGGTTGTGGGTTGCTAGGTCTGGGATAACCTGGGACAGGCAGCATTGCTCACCAGATCCTTAAATGAAGTGCTTTAGCAAGGGAACACTTGCCTGGCTTTTCTTTTGGGGTTGGCAAAGCCAACTACATAGCTGCCATGTCGAAGACCTCATGCAAGGTATGTCCAGATGAAAGCATGGAACGACTCGGTCAGGCCAGATGGCTGGTCAGTGTGGGAGGGAGCCAGCCATCTACCAGTGCTTGTATAAGGGAATCTGAAACATTTTTTAATAATAATTTCATTAAAAAAAAGAACTTTCCACCTGCTTCTAAATAGCAGAGGAGTCAAGTCTATGTAATGAGAAAATTTCATTACAGTGGAAACTGTCTTGCACACGTTGTTTTCTTCCGTGGTCTGGTAACTGTGCTCCCAGGAGAGCGGGTTGGACTTCCCAGGATGTGCTACATCAATGATGCCAGTGCCAACCTGATCCCCAGAGAACCTGAAATCTCACTGATCTGTAATGTGTTCTGCTTGATTGCTGAAACAAACAGAAGGCCCTCCCGTAGCCCCCATGAGAGGAAGACTTGAGCTGGCATCCCTACGGCTGTGGCCTCTCCACACGGGGAAGTGAACCCTCCCTACTTTGGATAATGCCTCTGAAGCCACCAGCATTTCTTGACAGTGGCTAGCTGGCTCAGAGAACTTTCCTTCTTTGTTCTGTGGGGGTTGTCATTTGGGGTTCCATGTCTGGCCACAACCAAACAACAAGGGAAGTCTGTCTCCACAGCTGCCCAATATGCCCTGAGACACATGAAAATTAGGCTGTACTTAGGAGGTGTCCACACAGTATTGTGGGAGAAATTGTGTTATTTTACCAAGTGGCTGCTCTGAGGCGCTTTCCCATCTCTGGCTGGGATTATTGCCACAACCTCCTAACGTTCTTCCTGCTTTCTCCCTCGTTCCCTCAGTCTGTTCGGAACACAGTAGCCAAAGTCATGCTGTTCAGACCTATGTCAGATCATGTCACTGCTCAGCCCAGAACCTTCCAAAGGCTTCCCACCTCACCCAGAGTAAATTAAAAGACAAAATCCTCATGATGACCTATAAGACCTGATTCTAACCTTATCACCTACTACTCCTCTCTTGTGTCCACTCTGCTCAGCCACACTGGCCTCCTTGCTCTGCCTTAGGCACAGATCTTGCCTCAGAGCTGCCCCTCTTACTTTCTCTTTGCCTGTCTGCGTAGCTTGACCCTCACATACTCTAGATTTGCTCCAGTGTGATCTTCTCAAAGATACCTTCTCTGACCCCACCTAACCCACCAGCATCCTCTCCTCCACTTCCTTGCCTAATGTTTCACCCTAGGATGTATCAACATCTAATGTACTATAAGTTTCACTTATTTTGTTTTATTTATTGTCTCCTCTAGACGAACAATCTCTGGGAGCAAGGATTTTTGTCTAATGTGTTCCCTGTTGAATCCCCAAGATCTAAAGTGTTGTTTGATATATAACAAGCACTCAGCAAATAGATGTTCAGTAAATGAATTATATCATTTAATTCTCTCAACAAATGTGGGAAGCAGATTCTGCTATATCCATCTCAGAGATAGAGAAAATAAGGCTTAGAAAGGTTCAGTGACTTGCCCAAGGTTATACTGATGGTCATCGACGTTTCTTCAGCTTGACCACAGGGCATCATTATACTGCTGCTTCTGCCCTAACACCAGGTGTCCTGAAGTCAGTAGGTGTCAGGGGTAGTCCTACCGCCTCTAATAAGCCCCGGTGCCTTCCACACCAATTCCCACACACTGAAGTCATCAGCATTTCTGCCGTAACTTTTCTTGGGCCTTCCAAAGTGGAGAGCCATAGTTTTCAACGTTGTTAACTCACTCTCTGTCCACCATGGACCAGTGAGATAGGAACACTCCTTTAGCCCAGTCAGATACTTAAAAGAAATCCTGTAAATGAGAACATTCTAAGTAGACTTTCTATAGCATAGTGGGTATGAAGTGCACTTTATAAAGATTTCTTATTGTATGTTTTTCCTGACCACTCCAGGTAAGAACTTTGACCCTGAGCTCAGAAAGTCTTAATTCAGATTTCAACTTTGTTATGTGCTAGCTGTTTGACCAAGGGCAAGCTATTTAAAAGTCTTGTTGACAAGACTTCCTGATCAACAAATAGTTCTTACTGCAGAAGGTAATAGTAAGGTGTGAATGAAGTATGTTCGAGAGGCACTGGTGAATACTATGAGAACGCACACTTAGAGATGATAAGGACATGCTAACATAATTGTTAGCAGTAGGGATATAAAGAAGCCCTCATCAGCCGTCAGTGGCTTGTCACCATTCCATTGGCCCAAGTTAGAATGTGTGAATTAATTCATCACCATGGCTAAAAACAATAGGAAATCTTTAAATCATCAATCAATCGAAAAGTCAGTTAACAAAGTTCCACTAGTTCTCTTCATTACCTTGTCCTGAGTTAAAAAAAAAAAAAGAAAAAGTCCCTGCGTGTCTTGCTGGTATATTAGCATATTTGTGAAGATAAATATTTATATGGGAAAGAAGAAGTAAGAGTACTCTATAGTAAGCAGGTAGGGCTGCCAAAGACACAGCAATGGCCATCAGGGTTAGAGGGATAGAGATCCTTCCCAGAAAAGGTAGTCGAGGAGGACTCACAATGGAGGTGGTACTGTGGGCTGGCCTTACACGTGAACTGAATCTGAGTAGGTGGCGGGAAAGCAGACGTGTCATTGGCGGAATAGGTTAGCTGAAAGGTGAGGCTGGAAGGGAAGGATGGAGTCAGAAGCTAAAAGGCCCTGAATAACAGTTGTAGAATTTTTGCCTTGATCCTACAATAAGTGGGGGAGTGTGTCAAGGTTTAAGAATGTAAGAAATGTTTAAGAGTCAAAGAGGCAAAGAAACCTGAAATATTGGAGCTGGAAGTTACCTCATCCAGTTCAGCCTCTACCTGGGATTGAGGAGGAAACGGAGGTCCAGAGAAATGAAGTGACTTACCCAAGGATCATGTCAGTCAACCCATGACAAAGCCAAGACTTCAACTCAGGTCCCTGACTCCTGGTCTGGTATTTCCCCCAACCCTCCATGGCCACTTCAGGAAAGGATAGCACAGCATGACTGATTTTATGGGTCATAGAACCAAAAAAGTCTTACACCTCTTACCCCGTCTCCTCACATGTGAGTCAGCCATCATGCACACTTACTGTTGCTACATTTTAAATTTGGCTTTAGGTGATCTAACAGAATTAGTCCAGATTTCTAGTGAGCAAAAGAGAGGAGCAAGAGTTAACACAGGCATCTACACTTGCTTTTCCAATAGTCGGAAATCAGACGATAACCTGCTTTTCTTTCACATTTGCTTCACTTTCTCTTCAAATTCCTCTCCTTCCCCTCACCCACTTTTTAATCACAGAGTCCCAGCCTACCAACAGCCAAGTGTTTTCTTAAAAAATTAGAATTGATTAGGCCTTGATTAGAATAAAATTTGTTTTTACAATTCACATCTTGAAATAAAATTTAAACTTCTGCTGGGTGTATCAAGCGGAGCCAAATAATACATTGATAATGAAATTGTATCCCTCCATACAGCCCAGGAGTCACATGGGAGTGTGATTTGCCTGGACCCAGAGGTGTTGATGGGCCTGACAGTATGATGGGCCGAATGCTGGATCGTGATCAGTCTCGTGTGTTTCTCCAGAAATTATTTCCTGGAAATAGAATTACCTCACTGTCCTGAACTCTTGGACGCGCCTTTGCTTGTGCATCTATAACTTGAGGGTGGGTAGGTATGTAGATGAACCAGATGACAGGATGACCTTTGAGACACACAGCTTTATTCAGTTTTAACCAAAATGTCTCAAAGTCAGCTTTTCAGAATTTTACTCATTAGGAGAAAAAGGTCTATGCATTCTTGCCCTGTACGTAGTCTTAGGCCTCATACTATATCCCATACTTAGAGATCACAACATGTTAGCTTATCAAAGGCTCCAAGAAGTTTTGCAGTAAGTAAACTGCTTAAACAGCTATTGCCCAAACATATTTATCATGGAATCCTTTCTTTTCCCCCAAGAAATCCCTAGCCCAGTTTTCCTAAATTTATTAGCAGTACAATAATGAGTGAAAACAAAAGAATAATTACTTGTGAGAACTGGGCAAATTCCTTAACTACTAACATGAGAACATGATCCAGTAATTCATGACAGTGGTCTCTAGAGGAGAAAAATAAGAGGTGATAAATATGATCTATAGTGACTTAGAAATGGCTATATGTAGGGGTATCTATGGAAAAAAACTAAACGTGATATATGTTTTGACATTCAGGAAAAATTCCAGTGCAGCTTACCTGCTAGGTTGTTAAAATAATGTTATCTTGGAAAGTCCAGCTATTCAGAAGATAAATTCCTACACGAGACAAATATTACTACATTTGTACAAACAAGTTCGAAGATCATAAAGGATCCATGGCAGAAGCACTGAAGTCACATAAATTCCCTGTAATATCAACAACCCGTATTTGCATAATCACGTTGTCAGTAAAGTCCTTTCTTACACATTTTCCTATTGGAGTCATTCCTTTATTCTGGTTTTTATCTCCAGTTTATAGACAAGGACATGAAAACTCAGGGAGGCTAAGGAAGTGGATGCTGTGATGTGCCACCCAGAATCCCCTCAGCATCAAGACTCCCCTTCCTCCTGCTGATGAATCAGCACTCAGTCCCTCCCCAGGAAAGGGAGTTGCCTTGCAGGAAGTCAGACAGTCTTCCTGGGGTAGCCCACATCTACTGACTTATCAAGTAAAGGGTTCAAAGCTTCATCCCCTCTCCTCAGTTCACGACACCGCTGAAGGGCTGTTCCAGATTCACAGTTCCTGTTGCCTCTTCCCAGTCCTATTTCTCTCACTTCTCAGGTGTGGATCCCCAGGGCTCCCCAGTTAACATTCTGCATGCAAATCACCACCTCAGAGCCCAGTTTGTGGGGAACCGAACCTAATGACTTTAATTAACTTGACTAAAGTCACCACACTAGCAAATAATTTGAATGCAAATTCCATGCTCTGTCAGCACATCAATATGCCACTTGGCAGGTGGACCTTTGAGTGGATGTGTATTCCCATCTCCTGCCATTGGGTACCTCATTTGCTTGCTTCAGTCACACTGGCCTCCTTTGCCTTCCTTGAACACACCAAACCCAATCCATTCAGAGCTTTGCACTACCTCTTCCCTCTGTCTGGAAATTTCTTCCTCTAGATCATTACATGACTGGCTTTTATTTATTTTTTTTTTTTGTCACAGGGTCATCACCTCAAAGAAGCTTTCCCTGACCATCCAATATAAGGTAATCCTGTTCTAGTTTTTCTTTCTAGCACACCTTTCTGCTATATGTTCATATTAGCACTTACTTCTCTGACATTAGCTTATTCATTTATCTGTATATTGGCTTCTCCCCTGATGTCTGATCTCTAGAAAAATGTAATCCCCATGATAGCAGAGACTTTATGAATATCCTCACTGCTTTGAAAGTAGTTCTCAAAGTGTAGTCCATGGACTGCTGATCAAACTATTTTCATAATAATGCTTAGACATTAAATGTCTTTTTCATCCTGTTGACATTTTGCAATGATCGTAAGAAAGTGATGGTGGGTAAAACTGCTGGCTCCCTAGCACAAATCAAGCAGTGGCATCAAACTCTACAGATAGTCATTGTGTTCCTCACTGTAATGCCCTTGCAGGGAAAAACAAAAACAAGTTTCATTAGAGAATGTCCTTGATGAAGCAGTGAAAATTTGTTTTAAAATTGTAACTCTTGAGCATACATCCCTTTAACAGTCTATATGATGAAAAGAAGGTACCCACAAAGTATATTCCCCTTGCATAATGAAGAATGATTGTGTTGAGGAAAAGCATTTGTGCGATTGTTTGGTATAAGCTATACTAGCTGCATTTTTCATGAAACACCATTGTTACTTAAAAGAATGACCAACAGTCAAACTATGGTTATTTGTATTTGGGTATCTGGCAGACATTTTCTCAAAAATGAATGAAAATGCCACTTCAGGGAAAACAGCTGACAGTATAGGTGCCCATGATAAATTTCAAAATTTCAAGTGAAAATTAGAATTTTGGCAAAACTGTATCTGCCACCATCATTTTGACAGCTCCCCAATCCTTAAAGACTTTTCTGATGAAATTGGTGATATTAACAAATGTGTTTTTTTTTTTAATATAGTATATCTAGTATAAGGTGATGTGTCAACTTTTAGACTTCCTGAATAACTCAGGGAACTGTCATTTTCATAGTGAACAATACATGAAGTTACACAAGTACGCACGGTTAAAGGATCCATTCTGAGTGCAAGAGGGATCAATGGAGTTTAATTTTTTTTTTTTAATGGAACTACTGGGGATCGAACCCAGGACCTCTTGCATGCTAATAATCACACGCTCTGCTAGTGAGCAATACCCACCTCCCTTTAAAAAAAAAAAAAAGTTTTAATGGAGGAGATTGATGGATTTTAATGTAACGGGAAATGAAAAGTTAATTGATACGATTTCAAATTCTTCATTGCTACTAACTTTTAAGAACTTACTGCTAATTGAGTTTTATTTTAGCATCAGATTATCCAATTATCCAAAAAGGTTATCAAGTCACTTTCCCTTTTCCAACTTCATAACTATATGAGAAGCAGATTTTTAAAATATACTTTATCTGAAACTTTTATCACAACAGACTGAATGCAGAGTATTAACTCAGAGCTGTCAGATGAAACCAGATACTAAAGAAATTTGCAAAAACATAAAATGACATCACTTTTCTCACTAGTTTTTCCTCTTTGTTTTGAAAATAAGGTTCTTTTATAAAATTTATAAATGTGATTTGTGCTAATATATAATGGATTTATTATTAACTTAAAATCAATCAATTTTCTAAATGTCTTAGTTTCAATTTAGAAATTGGTAAATATAATCCACATAATAAAATGTCTTTGGGGTCCTCAGAATTTTTGAAGAGTGTTAGGGTATCCTGAGACCAAAAAGCTTGAGAATCCTTTGGTCTAGAATGAGTGCTGGCATAGATTTGACATTGAAAAACTATTGAATGTTGCAATATTTACAAAAGGAAATACATAGATAATTTTTAAAATGTACTCCCAGTTGGATTATAGATCATGTCTCTGCATATGGCAAAACAGAATATTGTATCATCTGAGAGAGTAAGTACACTTTCCCAGTGGCTAAAGTTGGTAGCTTTCAAGGAAGAGAATATCCATCCCAGGTTTGATGGTCTTAAAAGGAAATCTCCATTTCCTACAGACAGCCAAAATCTCAGGTATTTTTAGAATGCAGGAAGTCTGTTGGCTTAAAATTAGTTCTCATAGGCCTTTCCTTACCCAGTAGTGTTCTTCACCTGTAGCCAAGGATCATTTATGAAAGGGAAGAGTCCAGCACAGTGCCAGACATTAACGGGCTCATGTCCATGCTCTACCCATTAGGCTGCCCAAAGACATGACGGCAAATGCTGTTTGAACAGGGAATCTGCTTTGGAAGGCCAGACACTTAAGTCTCTCTCTAATGTATCAAATCAAATTCATAGTCAGGAGCACCAAGCTGCCCCTCTTCCTCAAGCTCCCCTCTCAAGCCAGGGCATCATAACCAGAGAGAAGCAGGTGAACTAAGATTATCAAGTGAATAGGGGACCCTTTGGCAGTGCCAATGGTATGAAAGCTATAATTAAGAAGTACTAAGTGAACTTTTTCAGTACTGAAACTCAAAGATGACAGTGGGGCTCTCTGCCCAACATTTTCTGGAGCTACTCCCGGGATTTTCAACAGTTTTAAAGCATACTCTTTCTACGATTCGCCAAATTTCTTTCATAAGAGAAGTACAGGAGGTTTGCCTCAAATTTTGGAACAAGAAGATTGCTTATATCTGAATTACAGCAACATCTTGATTAAGTAGAACCAAAGTAACAAGTCCTTTCAGTTGGATAGACACTTTTTGTCCTGCATTAAAAAAAAAATGAAGTGATAAGACCATAAATAATTTCATAAGAGGAAAGGACAACTTACAAAGAGTATCCAGGATCAAACATCCTTTCAGCTCAGTCTTTTCTGTACTTTGTACAGAAGTGTTCAGTGTAATTGCACTGAAGCATTCCATGCAATTGCTATAATTAATAGAAATTACTGTTCAAAATGATGATTCGGAGGCATCAGAAATTCAGGCATTCATCAACTCCTCATGCATCTTAGAAAATCAGTAGACGCAATTTATTATTGAACCTTTTGCATCATGTCTGGAGATAACTGAGAAGCCTATGACGTTTTACAAGGCTAGACTACAAACCATGGTGACACATTCCCCTGGAGTGATACAGTTGCATTATAGACACTATCAGTTAATAGTTTATTACTAATAATACTGAAATATTGAAGGTGGATACAAGATCATCTTATCATAATAAAACAGAGATAATAATTTTTAAAATGTAATGGCTTTCACTCCCTTTTCCTTCTATGCACTTGACCTTTATGCTGCTTGACCTGGTCACCCATTTGATGGGAAAGTGGGGATGTCACAAAGGAGTCCGCAATTAATGTTCATTTACATTAAGGTTTCACAGCAAGAAAGAAGGTGTGATAATAGTGTTTTTGTTTGAAAGGTTTTCCAATCCCTTTGTCTCTCTCTTAACGTGGGCCACTCCTGAAAAGAACCAGCTCTAAGATTGCTCCTGTAGGGTGGTGAATATACTGCTTCTACATGTGATAGGAGCTTGCCAATTCATAGTCACAGAGGATGATGTAAAAGGTGCAAAATAAAAGTTGCATCCCTTACCCCATATTATCAGACACTAGTCTCAGAAAACAAGGAAAGTAGAGATTGAAAGCAAAGCAGGTAGATGATGCGTCTAGATATTCTCCTCTCCCGCCTTTGGCCTGGAAGAAGGAAGCAAAGTTAGGAAGGTGGAGATAACCCTGAGGAAAGAAGGGGGTCTCCTGTCTTTACCTCCCTGTTTGAGACTCTGGGAAGGTGCCAAGTCACAGACATCCCCATGTCTTCCTGAGGCACAGCCCACAGCAAAGCAGGCTTTTCAGGGCAGCTGACAGTGGTCTTGAGCTGAGTTTTTTTGAAGCTGCCTTCTATTCCCAGTGGGGTGAATGTGCAGTTTGGTAGGATCTTATCACCAGGGGAACAAAAGGAAGCCAGGTTAGCGAAGAAGAGGACAGACAGTTCTCCCCAAGAGCACCCCCAGGTCAAAGAATGGTTAACCTTAGAAACCAGCTCTTCTCCTTCACAAGGTCACATGAACCACCCTCCCCTCCCTGTATACACCGGATTCCTCTTCCAGAGTAACCAGAGAGGTGATCAGAACACCGGAAACTCTGAGTCACTGAACACTGTCCAAAGGGACTATTTTAGTGAACAGATCCAAATGAAGTTTTAAAGTAGCTAGGACTGAAACTTAGCCCCCTGCCCCACTATCAGGAGGCAGACTGCAATTAGAATAATAAGGCTGCATTTTCCTACACACTAAAATTGTTGGATGAGTGAGTCTGTGGTAGCTACCTGTGGGGGCTAAAATCAGTGAGGATTTCAAGGAGCCATAAGCATCCTGTATCTGCATCTTTGGAAGATTAAAAATACCCAAACTAAACTGAGGGAGGCATGTCATTGACAAAGTCAGAAACAGACATAGAATAATTAGTGAATGAGAGAACAAGAGAAGCCCTTTCATGAATTCTGAAAGTTTAAAGACTAAATGTTATTCCAGAAAGGAAAGGCCAATTCCAGCTGGAACTCAGACCATTAATTCACTGGTTGGAACACCTTGGAGAAAGACATGGGACTCTATAACAAGATCAGAAGGAACATAGTAGTTATGTGTACACCAAGACCTGTTCAAGAAGCCTCTGGAGGTTGAGAGCCACGTTGCTCTTGCAAGAGCTAGCTCAGCTAGCACCACTTCCTCTCTTAAGTCAGGCGGGCAGGAGTCTGGATAAGAATTCAAAGAGGTTGGGAGAAGAACATGATGGGTGATTGGGTTGAATTATCAGCTCATATTTGCTATAAGTTACTCACTCCCAACGCTATAGGACCCACACATGGTTTAGTTCTAAGGGATCTCTGTCTGCTCCAGTGGTGAGCAATTTAGAGGAGTCACATAACCAATGTTAGTGGAAAGCCAAGCCTCTTTGTGGATTGAGTAGTGACCCCAGGGGTGGGAGGTGAGATCTTAGCACCAGGGTTTACCGAAGCAGGATTGGAGGACTGGGAGGATGGAGAGAAAAATAGATTTTAGATAGAGATCAGAACCCAACCAACTTGAAACATGATGGCCATTAGATGTGGAAAGAGTTATTCACAGGAATGCAAACTTTACCAAGGAAGGGGTGAAATGGTGGGAGGGGGGTAATATTTTGAAAATAATAAGGTGTTTTCCTCTTGCTTTTCCTAGTATATGGCTCAGCGTATCCATGGGCAGAAAGGAGAATTAAGAATGCTGCAATTAGAATGCAAAGAAAAGACACATTAATAATTTTCAAAATTGGCCCCTTTTATAATAGCCTCCCTCTGGCTCATTAGCATAGCAGTGTGCTTTCTGGAGTGTGGAAGGGGTGGGGTCTGAGTCTCAGCCGAGAATTATACATGCATCATAAATACCCCGCATTGGACCTCGTCTACCTCACGGTGCTTGATCTTGGCACATCTCAGGGCATCTGTCAAAAACTAAGTGACACCCACCTGCTTTAAACAATGAACCTGTAGTTTGGATAATGAGCAGCTTGGAGGGATATTAAGGCTGGTGGGGGATGGGGTTGGGAGGAGACCTTGAGCTGGGCATGCGAACTTGGGCAAGTTGTTCACCTCTCTCAGAGAGCTTCAGGGCTCCCTTCCATGGAAGGAGAGAGTTGAAGATGATTTCTAGGAGACCCACCAGAGTCATGAGCTCTTCATGCCTCGGACACAGGCTTGAGTCCCCACATGAGATTCCACGGACTTCAGATGAGACGCAGTTGTGTACAGAACAGCCTCCTGGCCTGCAGTAGGGACCCCTGAGAAGGGCTGCCCTGGGGCTCAACAGGATGCCTGGCGAGGAGGGTTGATTAGTTAGGTGGCCTCCCCTTCCTTCTCTGGCTTCCCATGACCCTCTCCCACCTCCCGCCAACACCACAAAATGCTCAAGAAGCTCCCCATTATCAAAAACTGCTTTCAGTTAAGCTGATACCTGTAATTTATGCTTTGGTGTGAGTTTAAGCCAAATGTTATCAGTCCCAATGTTATACACGTTGTGTGTGATAAGAGACTTTCCAGCCTCTGTGCCTCCCTTTGCCTGCCCCCTTGCAGGCTCCCAGTCCCCAGTTCCCAGTCTGCTCAGGCTCTCTTCCCAGTGAACTTCATCCATCCTTTATGATGCAGCCCAAACACGGGCCACCTCTCTTGTGCAGGCTTTGCGGCATGGCCCCCGGGCTGTTGTTGGCTCCTCCACTGGGCTCTGGCAACCCTAGGAACATGTCAAGCCCTCTGCTCCCCTGACTTCTGCCGAATCTTCCCCACTGGTTGTCTCCTATCACACCCTCACTCTAAATGCTGCCTCCTCAGAGCAGCCAACCCTGAACAGCCTGAACTTCAAGTCCTCTCCCCACCCTTCCTTAATGCTCTACAGTTGCTGGATTTATATGTGGTTCATGTTTATTTGTCTCTTCCCTTAAGAAAGGAAGTTCCAAGCATGGAGGGTCCTGATCTCATTCACCGCAGTTTCCCGGCACCTGGAACACAGCCTGGTGCATTGTTAGGGCTGATGACTATTGATGAGTGAATGAATCTTGCACATTCCTCAAGTGCTGGCATAGTCTACCATAAGTGACAAGTTCCAGGCTCTCTCTCCCTGTCTCTATCTCTCTCTTCCAGTATTTGTTTCTCTCTTTCACAGGAACATTAATCCTATTCATGAGGACCTTACCCTCATGACCTTATCACCTCCCAAAGGCCCTGCCTCCTAAAACCATCAACTTAGAGGTTAGGATTTTAACACATGAGTTTTGGGGGAACATAAACATTCAGATAATAGCAATGATGAAGGACTAAATGAATGAATTGTAAGAATCTTTTCTAATTGCAGTTGAAGTTTTGTCTGATTTTAAGCATTAGTAAGTGGATAGAGAAAGGAGCTTTTCTGATATCCTTGGAAAAGTTTCTCAGGGAGTACCCCTTGCTCTGCCCGTGCTTGGGGCCAGAGGTGATATTCAAAATATTTAACAACTGTTCTGGTAGCATCCACCCATGAGTTCTGATGTTAGTGGTCACTGGGCCAGGTATCAACCCTTCAGTGGCTGGATTCTAGAATGTTCTGGGGCACCAGGAGAGTGGCTGGATCATAAGGGGTTATGTAGGAAGCTTATAGCAGCTACTCAGACTATTTAAATATTTTAACAACCACTATGTCTCTATCCGGGCTCTTGGCTGAATCACAGCCCTGCCTGGTGCCCCTGTAGGGTGATGGCCATTCCTGGCAGTGTTCACAGACACAGCCTTGGGGGTTCAGACCTGGAAGGATGTACAGCACAAAGCAGGCAAGGGCGGGTGACCATCCCTGGAACTTACGGTCCAAGAGAGCTTACTGGGGACTAGGGGTGTGTGGTGGACTGGGTACTCGGGAAGACCAAAAAGTGGGGCTGGCAAGGAAGTCCTGAGCTGACAGCAGTCCTGCAGTGGGTTGCAGCGAAAAACCTGTTTGATCTGTACATAGAGAAGAGAATGAGTTTGATCTCTGACACAGAATCTTGGGCCACCACCACACACCCAAATTCACCGGGATAGCCCCTCTGTAGATGTGGATTTAGATGCCCGGGGAGGAGAAAGGGTTTGCCCAGCTACTGAGTGGCAGAGCTCTGTCTAGAATTCAGGTCTCAGGTCTAATGCGGGCGCCCTTTCTCCTGTCCACCCTGAGCATGGAGATACGAGCATGAGCTTGGCAGCTACCTAGCCCTCAGGCGACATCCTGGTTCTGTTGCGTAGTAGCCATGTGTCACCTTATGTGCCATTTCTTCTCTCTGAGCCTCAGTTTCCTGTCTATCAGATGGGGACAGCTGCATCTGCTTCATGTAATTCTTGGAAAGCGCTCGGCATGGCTCCTGGCACGTTGTGAGGACTCAGTAAATGTTCGTCATCACTAATATGACTGCCATTATTATCTCCTTCCTAACTCCAGAATATTTTGGTTTGCTTACCCCACATTTGCATACTGAGTGCTGAATTAAGTGGGTGAGAGCTCAGACCCAGATCTTTGCCTCTTGATCTTCTGTACCCTATTTCTACCCCCGTCACATATAGCTCTGCCACTGAACTTCCGAAAGGGCGGCTGACCCGAACAGGGTTACCCACAGTTGCCTAAATTGTGTAGATTCTGAACCTAGTGCTTGGAGAAGGTGCTGCTCCTTTTAGCAGTTTTCTGATGAACTAGGAGTTTCACCCAAGAAACCCTCTCTGCCAGTCTTATGGATGGTCCTACCAGGAGTCTGAGGGCGGCTCTCCCCACTCCTGCCCTTTGGTGCCACAGGATGGAAAATGAAATTGAATTGTGATGATTTTGAACCTGCAGTGCCAAAGAGGGTTACTCTGAACCTGACTTACAACCATTCTACTCAGCTGTTGGGGAGATGGGCCTGTACTCAGGATCCCAGACACAGTGATGCCAGGAGGTTAGCTGTAAACACATTTTATCGAGTGCAACACCAACTGCTTTCTTACTTCCCCTTATTTCTTTAGCCTAAAGGTAAAGAAAAAAAGAGAAAAGCTGTCTAATTAAATGAGAGCGTTTGCCCATTGTGTTTTAGTTAACCGAGACGCTTATCATTCACACCAGCAAACCACCCCTTCGTCTTCTTTGTCTGAATCAACCTGAAAGAAGGAAAGAGTCTGTTTTTCCACTTGATTTTCTGTGTGTGCTGACCTGACTTTTGGTGGTCTGTGGGCCTCACCCACTGTGTCTGTACCCAAGGCTCTGGGTGATAGATTCTAGAGTTCACCTAAAACATTGGCATTTTTTGAATCCCAGCTAACAAAAAGGTGAATGTTTCTATTGCTAAGCTATGCAGTTTTCCATATTGCTGGCACAGGCCAGTCCTGCTTGCCAGAGAGGGTCTCTATGGACCAATAGTTAACGAAAGAGGCCAGGAGGAAAGAGGGACGAGGCCAGGTGGCAGGAGGGTCAGA
The DNA here is from genome assembly GCF_048773025.1 of Camelus bactrianus. Taxonomy (NCBI): domain Eukaryota; kingdom Metazoa; phylum Chordata; class Mammalia; order Artiodactyla; family Camelidae; genus Camelus; species Camelus bactrianus. Next base: position 33,652,446 of record NC_133550.1, on the reverse strand, counting down.
AGCAGGGCAAGGAGGGCTCGGAAATATGGCTCACAGGCAGGGCTGACCGAAGCCCTTGGCTGGAGGCAGCAGCCGTGTACACAGGGTTCACTCTTGGCCTAAGGAAACCTTCACAGGGGCCTAAATAAAACTTTATAACTTAAAAAAACTTCAGCAGTAATGACTTCCAGCTGTGTGGCAGAGCAAATTCCCAAGTCCGAATAGTTTCCCTAGAAAGAAAAAATTGTGCCTGCCCCTGCCTCCTTAACTCTTTCATCCCCGGAGGGGACACATCCCAAGTCTGTTCTCTGGTCCCTTGGAGGTGGGCTGGGCTGGGCGGCTTTGGTGGCCTTTGCAAGGGGGACCTGGAGCAGGTTCCTGTGGCCTCCCGCTTCCCAGTCAGATCCCTGCAGCCATCCTCTCAGTTGGGTTGTGAACTGGAGTCCTGCCTGTTGCCTGTTTTTGTAAGTAGCATCTTATTGGGACACAGCTGCACCTGTTCGCTTATGTGCTACCCATGGCTCCTCTCCTGCTGCATTGGAGTTGAGTGGTTGTTACACAGAGAATATGGCCCATTAAGTTAGGTTCATGGACCCAGTCCTAACAGGGGTGGGTGTGTATGTGTGTATGTGGAGGCTTTTCCACATGAACAAGCAGTTCTCAGACACCAGCAGAGTGTCTGAGAACTCAGTTCTGACACCGTCCACCTGGATATAGAATCAGATTCCTTAGATAAAGGGTTCAGTCCCACAGGACCGCCCTCCACTTCAGACACCAGTCACAAGCCCAGGTTACCTGCGCTCCTGACCAACTGGCTACAAGTTGGAGGTGCCAACCACCCCCTCCAACTCAGGAGGCCACTTGCAAGTCCAGATTGTTATCTGCACTTTTTGGCCAATAGGCTATAAATCACAGTCTCCATGAGTCTCCTTGGGTTTGATTACTTTGCTAGAACAGCTCACAGGACTCAGGAAACCTGTTTATTCATTAAGTTACCAATTTATTACAAAGAATATTAAAGGGTACGAATCACCAGCCAGATAAAGAGATACACAGGGCAACATCCTGAAAGGAGCTTGTGTCCTTGTAGAGCTTGGGGCCCGCATGGAAGTCTTCTGGTTCTCCAGGCTGGGAGCTCTTCAAACTCCTTCCTTTCGGGGTTTTTATGGAGGCTTCATTACACAGGCATGATTGATTAATTCACTGGCCATAGGTCCAACCTCCAGCTCCTCTCCCTTCCCCAGAAATCAGGGGATGGGACTGACTGAAAATTCCAACCCTCAATTCAAGTTGGTTCCTCTGGCAACCAGCCTCCATCCTTAGGTACTTAGCAAAAGTCTTCTTCATTAACATAAACCCAGTTGTGGTGGAAAGGGGCTAGTTATGAACTACAAGACACTCGTTTTACCCTTATGACTCTGTAGTTGCTTCAGAAACTGAGGACAAGAGACCAAACATTTTAACAAAAGATGCTCTCACTGCTCTCATGACTCAGGAAATTCCAAGGATTTGGGGACCTGTGAGCCAGGAACTGTGGATGAAGACTAAATGGATATTTCCCCGTTGAATGGAGTGCACAACATCTGTCTTCAGAGATCATAGAGTTTAATCCATTTTAGATAAGAAACTGGTGTTCCCGAAGTAAAGGGATTTGTTCAGGGTTGGGTAATGGTAGAGTTTGGGTTAGTATTGAGTTCTTTTCCCTACTCCCCTGAATCCCAGGCCAGTAGGCTTTCCATTATATGGGCTGCCTCTCCAGCAAGGGAGCTAATCCACGCAGCAAATGGACCAAAATGATAGCTGTTTGCTTTCCATGATGAAATAGCAAAATATTCATCCTGGACTGGTTTTCAGAGGGACAGTTTATTGAGATCTGTTTGCTATCTTTTACATGGGAATACTCTGGTGTTTTCTAAAGTATATTTTGTAACTTGTATGTGCAACAATCTGGTGTTTTAATGGTTGAGTGTTTGCATCTGATGGTTGAATAATTGTTGAACCCAGGAAAGAGCCCACCCCCGCAAAATGCTGTTTATTTGATTAAACCCTATGAACAGTGGCAAGAACTTGCATAGTGATGTTAATGGGCTATTTCACTTATGTACAGAATAAGTTGTTTTTCAGCTAAATTTTAATTTGATTTCTCTAATAATCTCTCAAGGATAAATTTTGACTCTGACAAAATAGGGCAAAAGTTCTGAGAGAGCAAGTAACAGACTTTTTGAAATTTATGTATTCCTTCCAGCTTTTTTGGAGCTTAAATAATACAATAACACAATAGAGTAAACTCACAATTAATTGGAATCAATCTAAACCAGAGCCCTCAAATAACTGAAATTTAGTTTTCAGGTCACTCTTCTCATCACTCAGCATTTAGGGGTAAAGAGCCTCATAGCAACAAAACAAGTAGATGGAAATTTAGTTTAAAAATTGACAAAACAACTTCTGGAAAATGTCTCTGGAGTCAGTACAGACGTAGAATGGAGAAGATGAGTAATTTCCTGGGGTCCTCACAGTTTATTAGGTATATGCCCCCTGGGGAGCTGGGCAGTGGATTCCAAGAAGTAGCCAGAAGAAAAGGTGAAGTCACCAGCTGGAGCTAAAGAAGAGATAAGGCTCCTGTTCATACAGCCAGCCCTGGGTCAGACCACTCCAGCCATCAAGGGTCCCCGTAACTCACACCCACAGACTTCTCCAGCCAACTCCAGCACTAAGCAATTGCCAAACTGGGTTCTCCTAAAGCATCCAAGCTGTCTCTCTCGAGTGTCAACTTGGCAGCTGGATTCTCAGGGATCAAATGCCAGATCTGTTCTTTATCAGCTGTGTAACCTTGAGCAAGTTACCTAATCTCTCTGTGCCTTTGTTTCCTTATCTGTTAAATAATAGTAACAGTGCTTGCCTGATGGGGTTGTTTTTAGGTTATATGAGCTAACACCTGTCAGGTATTGAGGACACAGCCTGTTACCTCCAGGGACTTGCACACGCTGCTCCTTGAGCATCCTCAGGGCACCTGGATACTAAAGTGACTTTCGCTGACTCTCCCCACCCTGTCTATTCCCATGTGAGGCCAGATTACATTTCCTGTATCTGGGTTCCCATAAACACCTACACTACTATAAGGTATTTCACCTACTTGTCTGATTCTCCATTAGACTGAGTTCTCTGAGCACAGGAATTTGGTCTTAAGCATCCCAGCGTCAGGCATAGTGCCTGTCACAGACTATTCCCCAGTGTCTAGTTTTTAAATGAATGCATGATGCGTGAATGAGTGAACTGTGAGTAAGTCAATAAGGACACAAATGAAAGGCAGATTTTTCCTTATCCTTCATCTATCTGGACCCTAGATTGTGTACATGACAAAATCTCACCTTATCAGCTTTGAGTGATAAAAGAGCTCCCTTCCTCAAGAAACCCCACTTCTTTCTCTCAGAAAGTTGTCAGAATTCACTGATTTGTTAGAACAAGACATTTCACTGTCATCTTCCAGCAAGTTTCAATGATGAACACATACATGTACAGTGCCTGCTCATGGGAATGCCACCACCTGGGCTTGTGCATTGTCCAACCTGCACAAAGATGGTGGCCCTGACTGTGCTTCCAAAGGCAGGAAACCAGATTGATAGATTTAGAAATGAGTGTTGGCCTACCTTTAAAACTCAGAAATCAGACCATCCTGTGAACCAGCCCATCACTCTACTTCTTTCATGCATATTTCTCTGGGAAAGACTGCAAGTCTGTCTAATGTGACATAGTGATGCACCGTGACATCAGTCCTTTTCCTCAGTTTATCCGTCTTCCTCAGTCACCCTTACTCAGGGACTTGCATGAGCTTTTCCTCCCAGCAGTGAGATACATAATTAAAAAGCAAGAACTGGAAGCTTTTTAATAACTGGAACTAAGAGACTTAGCTTATATTTCCAGCTCTACAACTAATCAGCTGGGTGATCTTGGGCAAATCTCTTAACTGATCTAAGTCTTAGTTCCTTCCTTAGAAAATAAATAATAAAATAATTTGTAGATCACAAGACTCTACAAAGGCAAAGTGCCATCATCATCATCATCATCATCATCATAGTAATATTATTATTCAGTAATAATGACAAAAGTAGTATTATTAATAAGTCCACCATGAATGCCCCATTTTAAATGGGTTCAAATATTTCATAAATTAGATGAGATCGCACATTTAATTCAGTAATTTGTTAACAGGGGTTTTATTGTCTGACTAGTGCCTTCCTCATCTTGGCAAAAAGAGCAATAGCTTAGGAGGAAGTGACACTTGATATATGTTGATTAGTAAGGAAAGGATCAGGAACACATGATGCCTCCAGACCAGAAGAGTTTGAAGCAGAGGAACAACAGGAAGGCATGGGATGCTTAAAAAGAAGTGGGAATCTCATCGTCCCAAAAGCCTTGTCTCCAGTTTTGGCACAAGGATTGCTCTGAACATAGGAATCGGAGCTTTGGGGTGGTTTCTACTGGATAACTCACAATCACACCGTGTACTGTAGTTACACACTTGTTTGTGAACCAAATGCTATAGTGACCCTATTGGCCTCAAAGGGTCAATTCTAATTCTGGTTAAGGGAGAGGGGATCGGGAGGGAGTTGTCTAGGCAGAACTTTTCCCTTTGAGACAGAAAGTTCCAGGTTGTAATGAAACTGCCATACTTTGGCATTCAGGACAGTGTTGCAACCTTACAATGAAGATACTTTGATGTCCAGATACTAGAATGTCAGGACTGGGAACACAGATAATGTAGCCCAACAACATTACCCGAGAGGTGAGGTAACTTGCCCAAAGCCATGTATCAAATCAGTGTAAGAGACATGACCCCATCCAAGTTATCCCAGAAATCTGCGGATATCAACAAGCCACACTGCTTCAGATTCCTGTGCACCAGTGAGGTGCTAATCAGAGTTCCTGATGAACACCTTCAGGCTCCAGCAAAGGAAGTTTTCTGGATGCCCCTATCAAGTTGTTCTGCTTGTAGCCACCACAGATCCTGAGGACCCCCAGGCTTCCCCCTAGGTTTGCCACTACACACCCATAATACAGCATTATGGGCTGACATGCGTGGAGGAGGCAGAAAAACAAAGACAACGAACGTGATGAACTGAATGACGATACTGGAAATACTCCTGTGTCAGGGTCTCTAGAACTGTTGCGAAGGGCGGCACCAGGTACAGAGTTCCAGCCAGGGCTGGCCCTCTTTTCCATCTCTCTTCCCCACTTGTTCTTTGGGAGAAGCAGATACCACTGAGCAGATGTCCCCTCTACTGTCTAGGTTCTAGCTCACAACGCTGCTAAACGTGACTTAAAGTCTTCCAGCGAGATGGACTGGCAGGTATGGAAGGTGGAAGAGAGGTGGAAGACATCATTTTCTTCAAGGAGAGCATGGGATGCTATGTACAGGAGGTTTTACAGTGGTCTCCTGACATTTACATGCCTCGGGTCTATGGGAGGAACTGGTTTCCAAGCTCTGGACAGCTTCAAAAGTTCTATGGCTGTTAGAAGCACAGCTTAAAAGCTAGTGGCAGCCCTCCTGACTTCTGCCCCTTTAGCCTTTTCAGTGGTTTTGTAAGTGTTTTATTTCCCTGTGTTAAATCCCTTTTAGCTTGACAAACCTAAAGTGATTTTATTTTCTTGCCTGAATTCTGCCTGATAAAACGAGCCTACCACTTACCATTGTGTGATTTTTTTTGGCAAGTGACTTCCACATTCCAAGCTTCAGTTTCCATGCTATAAAATGACGGGTTTGGAGGAGATGACCTCTAAGATTCCTTTTAGTTTTAATGTCACTAAAACTCCATGAAACTGTAAGTCTTCTCTCCTAGGTTTGTGAGCAAGCGAGGAGGAGAAGGGAAGGGAAACTTGCCTGTTAAGATCTAGGTGCTTCCTACAGCTGAGGGACGTGGTCCTCTGAGTAGTCATAGAATTTCTCCAGTAGTTGAAAGGCATCCAGGTACTACTTACATGTATGGGTATGATAGAGGCTACTTATCTCTGGTCAAATTTTCTCCTGTACGGAATACTGGCTGCATTATAACTCTTAACAAAAGTGGAGCTCATCTCACCCAGAATCTCAAGAAAAGCTCATGCATCTGCCATGTTTAAGTAGAGATTCATCTTCCCCCTTCAACCACCAAATCTTAACTTCCTCTCTCATCTTCCAGCCCAAATAAGAGAAGCATTCGTTTGTGTCAAGACAATGCCTCATTCAGGCTCTGCTTTAGAAGTCAGGTCCCTCTAGGAGGGTATTTGTGGTGGAGATAATCAGCCATTTCACCCAATAAGAGTTATGGTGGCCAGTGCAGTCAGTGGCCCACCCACATTCCTTCGGCTTTACCACTTCAGTGCGCCCCAGTTACTTCTGGCCGTAGACAACCACATTGCTCTGAGTGCTCTCTCCAAAGCCAAGAAAGGCCAGTCTGCTCACATACAGGGCAGCCTGGAACTGCCAGAGAATTAATACCTCTCAACCAACCACCATCAAGATGGTGTATAAATATCACACTCCCTTGTTTCCAGGTGCGATAACTTGTAGAAAGGTCTTCTATTTCCTGCACCGATTTTTAGAGTTTTCACATAGGACTGAAGTCCAGTTGTCCATAGTGGTAACTGGCTTAATAACTCACCCTTTACTGGCTGTCTTTTCTTCCAGCCTCTCTTCCCAAATAAACCACATGCACTTGAACGCTTGCTTCTACTTCTGAAGGAACTCAACTAAGGCACTTAGTTTATCGTATGCTTTTCTTCATGCCAGCCAGTTACATCCAGGGGACTGAGATAGTGCGCATCCTGTTAGGCAGAGTGGGAAAATATATTCTGGAGTTAGGGGCTAGATGTCAGGGGCTATAGCAAGCAGCATGAAAGCCCTGAGGGACCAAGGAAGAGCTGGGAAGAGCAGGAAGCAGATTGAAGAATGTGGAATACTTCTTCAGTGTCATCACGTATAAATCTCGGTCATGTAACAAGGGCTCAAAAGTGTTTGCAGTCTTGTAGAATACATTTTCATTTTCTTTGGTACTAACCCTGGGGATCGGATTATTCATTCATTCTTTCCTTCACTGACTCAGTTACATATTCCCTCATTCAACAATCAAAATCATTTATTGAATGTTTACGTTGTTCTAGGAACTATGCTTGGTGCTGGAGTAGAAAGATGAATAGGGCTCAGCCCTGCCTTTAAGGTGCTTCTGGTCAAAAGGCTATAAAACGGAGCCTCTACTAGTACAGTGGATACCTCCCCCTTTCAGACTCGCTTGGCCGGATCCTTTGTAAAAGGTCTTTGCTTGGCTCTGGAAGGGGTAGGCTGCACACTATTTTGCTCATTCAAGGCAAACAAGCAATAATGTCATGGCAGGAAGCCTCATAAAATGGTTACTTCTATTCCCGGACTGCTCCGGGATTCCATCTAATTTATAAACATTGTTTTATGAAAAATTGAGATCATTCTTGGAAGTGACCAGGGAGAGTGACCTTTGCTTGTTTTGGTGCAGTGTTTGTGTGTGCATGTGTGCAAGGCCGTTGTTGCTAAGGAGGCGATGGCCAGCCTGGGGTAATGGCTGCCTTTCCATTCTGCACATTTCCTTAGACAGGGAGGGTGTAACTGACACCCCTCTCCATACCCAGTTCTCCCCAGAAAGAAAGAAATGGAGGCAGCAGCCTAACTGAGTGCCTGGGAGAGGCTGACCTCCCACAGCACAGTGAGGACAAATTCCATCAATGCCTCCAATACTTTTAGACCCAAACATCTTTGGGCACAGGCTTCAGCTGGCTTCTCAGGGGCTTTTCATTTATCCTTTTATGGGAGTCAGGCATTCATATGAAGCTCTATCTCTAGGGATTTGCATCAAATTCCAGAACTCAGAGCTGGTAGAAGCTTAGGATAGTGTGACTTATGTGGGGGGAATCAGGTGAAGCTCAGAAATGACTAATCCCAGGAACAATTAGGCATAGGAATGAACAACACTGAGGTAGAGTCTCACTTTCCAACTCTGACAGTTAAGTTACTGTGTGGCCCTGGACACATCACTTAACCTCTCTGAACCTTGGTTTTCTCAAACTTTGGTAGAAATACTTGTCTCATACTTTTTGAACAAATTCAGCAAATATTTATGATGTACGTAAAATATACAGCAGCCTCTGTCAGATATTTGGTTAGACTCTTTCCTTTGTGTGAAATGTTCTTTCCTCAGGTATCTGCCTCTAGGTCATCCCTGCCCTTCATTTAAGTTTCTGCTCAGATGTCACCTCAGTCAAGAAGTCTTTCCTCGCCCCTCTATCCATAATCATAAAAAGCAGTCTTTCCTCTCTTTTATTTCCTATCCCCTTCCCTGCTTCCCGTTTCTTCCTAGCACTTTCCATCACCTGAAATTGTCATATATGTATCTTTTGTTAACTAGTTTGCTTCTATTTTCTGTCTCCACTAACTAGAATGCATGTACCATGAAGGCAAAGACTGATGCCCAAAACCATGCCAAACACATAACGTTTGCTCAACGTCTTAGTTAAATCAACAGTGATTATGCATGACTATTACTTCCTATATATAAGAGTGTGTATTCTGGACTAATTCAGTAATGGGGAAGCCCAGATTAAGCCTAAATGTTCATTAAAATGCCCCCATCAGAATTTGCCAGGCTTGGTTAGGCTTGTAATTGGAAGAACGTGTATTTGCCCTTAACATCCCTGAATGTTACTGTTTTTCCATGGTATCACACTACCTCCTTCTTCCCACCAGTCTGCCACCACAGTTTGTTTTAGCCCTGGGGCTGTTTTGGAAGTGAGTATTTGGACTCTGGAAACTTTTTTTTTTTCGTTTTGTGAACCAGTGGCACTGCAGAGGGGAAGCTCCCTGCCGCTGTTCCTCTGAACGCCCTTGGAGGAGGTTGCAGTGGGCTGCACATCTCCCTGGGGGCTTTGCTGGAGCTGTCACATCCATGAGGTAATGGATGTGACCCTCTCACATAGCCAGAGCACATAAGAGCTAATTTGGAGAGCAAATTTCGAGAAAGGGTTGATGTAATTGGCCCCAGGGGTCTCTGGGTGGGGCCATGTGGAGAAGACAGCCATTTCACTGGTCTGGCATGGTCCAGCTCTGAATTAAACAAGAATTGACTGGTAGGCAGACAGAAGCACAAGCAGCAATGAAATGTCAATGTAGATGGTAGCCCACTATTCTCTAAGGTCATGTTTCCCATAGAGGGTATGCTGAACTAGAGGTTAGAATAAGAAAATGGAAATCCAGAGAGGTGAAGTGGCTTACCCAAGGTCACACAGCTTATTAGTGGCAGAGCTGGGATTAAATACTTGTTCTGAGCTAGACTATAATCAAACAAGTCAAAGGCCATTTCTGACTTGCTCATCATTGATTCCTCAGCACCTAGGACAGTGCCTGGTACTTAAATTTTTGGAAAATTTCATACATCTTTACATTCACTATTTTGAAATAATGTATTTAGGGAAAAAAAATTCAAAAAGGCAGAGAGACCAAAAGGGTGAGTGGTTTCTCCCTGAGCCTTTCAGCATTTTCATCTCTGCCCACAGTTTCCCTCCATCACAGTTGTCCCCTGGTATTTTTACCAGCAGGTCCAAGGTTGTTCTTCCAAGGGAGCTTTGAAATGCTTGGCCCAATGTCACAGTTCAAGAAAGAATCTAAGCATTATTGTTTGTCCATTTTAAGGTCATTTGTAAAAAAGGAAACCACTTTTAGACTTTCATGTCCACATTATACTAACAGGTCGACTGAATCCAATCCATCAACTCACTGGAAACAGCTTGGCTCAATGAACTGACCAGAGCTAACTAGCTAAATAGCTATGTCACTGGAAATGTAAAATGATAGGCAGCGTTGTGGGGGACAAAGAGCAGATTCCTGGGTTTGAACCCCAGAGGTTCTAATTCAATAGAGCCTGTGAATTTGCCTTTTAACCAGCATCTTGATGAATCAGATGCAGATGACATTGAGTGCAAAAGCCCTCATGCAGGACTCAAGAGATGAAAGCTGTAGTTGAGGACATGCCTCTGTGTAGCTATGGGAACTTACCCAATTCACTTGACCTCCCTAGACATGACTTTCCAGTCGGGGCAACCAGCACATAATTCAGGGCTTGCAAACTGGCTACTTGGTGACTCAATATGACACCAGAAAAGTTTGGTATTGCCATTTTTTTCAAAGTTCCAGGTATTCTTACTCTTTTAGGCCCATCAAATCTATCAAGCATGTTACAATCAATCATAATCCACATTCCAAACTGAATATAACTTAAATTAGCTACAAAGTATTGAATTGCAGTTGATTGGTTGGTATATTATATTCTGTGGACATCTAGTAAAATGTTAATTTTGATATTTTTAATGTTTTGGAGTCAAAACTTTTTTTTTTAAAGATCTCAAACATGTTTATAGGCTCTAAAAAATCTTAGGTCCTAGATACTATGCTTTTAGTAGCACCTACTAGATGAAACTTCCCTAATTTTGTTTGGCGGAAAGATTATTTTAACGGGCAACAAAACTAACCAGGAGCTAGCTTTATAGGAATACAAACAACTCAGCCTCAGGGGTTTTATGCATGGTCAATTTTATACATTCGTATTGCTTACCTAGCCCTGGAGTTACCTATTATCTTTCAGGAGAAAAAATTTAAGATGCTTTCCAGGCCCAGTTCTTATTATTTTATAAATTGCAACTTCCCTGCCTACAAAGCATAGATTTGGGGTTTTTCTTTTTTGCATGTATCATTTTCTTTTTTTTATTGTAGGATACTCAGGTTACAATGTTGAGCCAATTTCTGGTGTACAGCATAATGTTTCAGTCATATATATATATATATAAATATACACACACACACACATATATATATACACACATACATACATATATTTGTTTTCATATTCTTTTTCATTATATGTTACTATCAAGATATTGAATATAGTTCCCTGTGCTATAGAGAAGAAACTTGTTGTTTGTCTGTTTTACATATAGTAGTTAATATCTGCAAACCTCAGGCTCCTAGTTTATCCCTTCCCACCCCCATCCCCCCGGTAACCATAAGTTTGTTTTCTGTCTATGAATCTGTTTCTATTTTGTAAATAAGTTCACTTGTGTCTTTTTGTTTGTTTGTTTTTTTAGATTCTACATATAAGTGATATCATATGGTATATTTCTTTCTCTTTCTGGCTTTCTTTATTTAGAATGACAATCTCCAGGTCCATCCATGTTGCTGCACGTGGCATTATTTTATTCTTTTTTATGGCTGAGTGGTATTCCATTGTATAAATATACCACAGCTTCTCCATCTAGTCATCTGTCAATGGACATTTCGGTTGTTTCCATGTCTTAGATATTGTATATGGTGCTGCTATGAGCATTGGGGTGCATGTATTTTTTGGAATTAGAGTTCCCTCCAGTGTATGCCCAGGAGTGGGATTGCAGGATCATATGGTAAGTCTATTTTTAGTGTTTTGAGGAATCTCCGTACTGTTTTCCACAATGGCTATACCAAACTGCATTCCCACCAACAGCATAGGAGGGTTCCCTTTTCTCCACAGCCTTTCCAGCATTTAGTTTGTGGACTTTTGAATGGTGGCCATTCTGACTGATGTGAGGTCATACCTCATTATAGTTTTGATTTGCATTTCTCTGATAATTAGTGATACTGAACATTTTTTCATGTGCCTATTGGCCATTTGTATGTCTTTATTGGAGAACTGCTTGTTTAGGTCTTCTGCCTATTTTTGGATTGGTTTTTTTTTTTTTCATTATTATTAAGTTGTATGAGCTGTTTATGTGTTCTGGAAATTAAGCCTTTGTCAATCTTATCTTTGGCAAATACTTTCTCCCATTCTGTAGATTGTCTTTTTGTTTTGCTTATGGTTTCTTTTGCTGTGCAAAAGTTTGTAAGTTTAATTATGTCCCATTTGTTTATTTTTGCTTTTATTTCTATTGTAAATTGCTTTGGGTAGTATGGCTATTTTAACAATATTAATTCTTCCAATCCAAGAGCATGGGTGGGATATCTTTCCATTTCTTTGAGTCATCTTTAATTTCCTTAATCTGTGTTTTGTAGTTCTCTGAGTATAAGTCTTTCGCCTCCTTGGTCAGACTTATTCCTAAGTATTTTATTTTTTTGGATGCAATTTTAAAAGGGATTCTTTCTTTACTTTCCTTTTCTGATATTTCATTGTTAGTATAAAGAAATGCAACTGATTTCTGTATATTAATCTTGTATCTTGCTACCTTGCTGAATTCTTTTATCAGCTCTAGTAGTTTTTGTGTGGAGCCTTTAGGGTTTCCTATATATAGTATCATGTCATCCTCATATAGGACAATTTTACCTCTTCTCTTCTATTTGGATCCCTTTTATGTCTTTTTTTTCCTTCTAATTGCTGTGGCTAGGACTTCCAATACTATATTGAATAGAAGTGGTGAGAGTGGGCATCTTGTCTTGTTCCAGGTTTTAGGGGGAAGGCTTTCAGCTTGTCACCGTTGAGTACTGTGCTGGCTGTGGGTTTGTCATAAATAGTTTTTATTATGTTGAGATATGTTCCCTCTATTCCCACTTTGGTAAGAGTTTTTATCATAAATGGGTATTGAATTTTATCAAATGCTTTTTCTGCATCTATTGAGATGATCATGTGACTTTTCTGCACCCACAGATCTGCTGACATCAGACACCAGGACCCACCATAGTGCACCACAAGGTCAGCCCAGTCCCCAGCCCTACATTCGTATAGGGTAGGCAGGCCTGCTGTTCACTCCAAACCCCACCCTGCTGTGTGCCAGAACTCTGCTCCTTTGACTTAGAGAAGCATGTCCACAGAGGCACCAGATCTGCCTGAGGTTAGAATCAAATCTCAGTCCTACCTGGGTATGGATTCAGGTTTCAGCCCCACCTCTGCCCAGGAGCTGTTCCACCAGAGATTGTGTCCCTCCAGGGCAAGTGGAGAAGATAGCTCTGTCTGAACCCCACCTCTCTTCCATGTCTCTCCTTGTGAGAACACCCACGAACAATGGAACAATGGTGCTGAGCAGTGCCCTCTGGGCTAGTGGAGATGCCTGCTACAGCGGGGCTGTCTTGCATCCCTACCCTCAACATGCAACAGCAGTGGTGCTTTTTATGGGGGTCCCAGGCTGTTCTGTTCTGCATACTCCCAGCCTCAGCCTGCACCACACTCCCGCCACCTGAGGCTGCCTCTGTGAAGTCAGCCCCACTTCTCTCCCTGGGCTCCTCTGTGGGAGCCCAAGCTCCAGCAGCCCGGCCCAGTCCGCCCCCGCCAGCTCACGTCTCAGCTTAGAGATCACGAGGACCCTCTGTGCTGGTGTGTCTAATTTCTGCCTGCAAAGCGTCTGCTACTTTCTCCTCTGAGCCTCTGAAGCTCCCTTTTTGTCCCCGCTGACCTCCGTGCTAGAGAGGGGGCTTCCCAGGGTGAGGGCACTTTTCCTCCTCTGCCGCTCCCTCCCTGGAGGACAGATCATGCACTGATTTCCTTTTTTCTTTCTTTCATTTTTTATTTCCTCCTCCCTGGTTTTGTGAGAATTTTCTTGTATTTCCAAAGTAAGAGATATTCTGCCAAAGTTCAATAGGTATGCTGTGTGAATTGTTCCATTTTTAGGTGTAATTTTTGGTGTATTAATGAGAGAGGGAGAGCTATGAATCCTTCTACTCCGCCATCTTGGCTCCTCCTCTCCTGAAGCATAGATTTTGCACATTAGATTGGCTAATATATCTGAGGTATGCAGTTGGCTCTATTCTATCATTTAAGATTATCCATTTGTGATACAGAGTACATATGTGGCTAGATCCAAACCTTAACCTCTCTGTTCATGTGCTTAAAAATGCCAAGGAGACTGACATATAGAACAACAAATTCTCTAATCCTGCATGCAGAGCCATCGAAAACTTATACAAAGAATACATTCATGGTGATTTTAGAAACTCTCTTCACAAAGTGTAAAGCCAATGTGTATGAATTAATGAAGAAAGAAAGAAGAAAGGAAAGAAGGAAAGGGAGAGAGGGAGAAAGAAAGAAAGAAAGGAAAGGAAGGAAGAAAAGGAAAGAAATGGAGTATGTTCATCAAGTTGAAATCTTCTGGTGTGTGTAATTCACTCTTGGAAAGAGATCATCACTTGAAAAGTAGGGGAAAAGGGAAAACACATTCTGTAGATAGATTCTCACACTCTGGTTTGGATTAGTTTTCTTCCGCACGGGTACTGGAGGTAAGCATACATGTCTAAGGAGTTCTGGGCACCTTAGTTTCTGAATTATCTGGGCAATGCTCTCCCAAGATTGCTTTCTCACTGACAAGGCTTTATGATACTACCAAACCTCACCCAGCTAGAATCTAAGTTCCATGAAGGCAGAAACCATTTCTGTCTTGTTTAGTACTGCATCTCCAGGGTCTTGCCAAGAATAGGCTTGCCATAAATATTTATTAAATGAATGAGCTCAAGTTGCTTCTGCAATTTTTATGCTACTACCAAGTGGCAATAAAGAAAATAAATTGAATTTGCACCTACTAGAAAAGCTGAAAATAACATTACCACAAGAGATAGGTATGTGACTCTGACTAAATCAGGTTGGCGTGTGTTCCATCAGTCTGGGGCCCAGACAGAAATAATGACAAATTTACTGGTTATTCAGGTTAACTTTTGGTTATGCCATGATGTGATCTGTATGTGGCTATCATTGCTCATGCCTTGGACATGGGCTACATCACGCTATGCCAATTACAGTTCAGTAGCCACTGGCTACATGTGCATATGTCAGACTTTTCCATCATCATAGAAAGTGCTAGGGGATAGGATTGCTGTAGGGAATGTGTCTTGTTTTCTCCAGTAATCAGCTGGTTCATATTTTGTTGAAATAGGTTGAATTATCTATATCTCAATTTCTGTGTAAAATACCAGTATGGATGAATGTTTGGTGCCATGATTAATCTATGAATAGATGAAGTGCTTTTTGATAAAATGTACTTCATAGCATCCTAATATATATATATCATACTTGTTAGAAGCAGAAGATGAGTTTTAAAAAATTCAAAATTGATTTCTAAAAAGCCATAAAGCTAACATTAACACAGAGCTACAATATAGATTGTCATAAATAAAATATCCCATATAATGAATATTCTTTTGATTTGACAGTTTATGTCAAGTATATTTGATATTTTCATTGCAGTTATTAGAACTAAGAACAAGATAATGTGTTTATGAAAGTAGATAATCTGTTTTTTCAAACACTGTGTTAAAATATAAGGAAAGAACAACTAGTATTTTCAGAACAGCCTTAGAAAAGAATTTAAAATTTTACCTCAAAGGAGAGATAGATACAGTTCATCTCTCACCAATGGTCTTATTTTTCAAAATTGTTTTAACCTTTTTTAAACTCAGTCTCAATTTTTTTTTTTTTACAACAAACACTGGCAGAAAAAAGCATGTTAAAAAATGGTACATGTATCACTTTAGTTGGAACAGACAATTATTTCTTTATTTTAAAATTTACATATTAGAAAAATACAGTTATTCCTTCAAAACCATGAATTCTCAGATATTAAGCTTTTTAAAAATTAATTTATACAGAAGTATAAGACAGTTTATGGAAAATACTGGATAAATAATAGTAGTAGCATCCTGATAGGAAAAAAATTATTAAGTTAGTACGTATATAAATGACTGCGGTTTAGAAAATACTGCTTAAAGTAACCACCAGTGTTATCTGGTAGATATTCCCTTAGATGTGCTGACTGAAAGGAAAACACACAATGTAAGTGTTGCGGGTTTCAGTTTTATTCAGGAATATTACTGAGAACTACAGCCTAGGAAACAGCCTCTCACTAGCTCTGAGGTGACTGACTGCCCCAAGAGGTAGGGGGAGAAGCCAGTGTATATATATGATTTCTGACTAGGGAGTAGATGTAATCAGGCACACACCTGGGTAATAGATTACTGCTAGTCACAAAGAACAGATGTCTTAGTTAATGATTTTAGAGTATTTCTATGGGAAGGTGCAAGAATCTGAGACACACACCAACTGTCTAAGGGGCCTGATTTGCCAAAGCTCGGAGGGCCTCATCCCTTTTTTTTGTCCTGAACTCCTCTCAAGGTGCACTGTTGGTCTGTGACTGCAGTGGCTCATGACTTGATCCTTGTAGGATTGGATGGTGAGCAACATTTTTTGTTTTACAGATGCTTCAACTTTATTCTAAAAAGGCCTTGTGCTGATCACAGGTGCCACTCTTTTTATTTTTTTTAAATTTTATTGGAGTATAGTTGATTTCTCCAACACTGTTTAGAATCTCGGTTTTATTTTTGGATTCTCATGAAGAGGTGAGCATTTCCTCATTTTCCCAGAACATTCCACACTCTGTTTAGCTTCCCTGCTGAAGCCGTGGCTTTCTAGTTTTACCCCTCTACCTTTTTTTTTTTCCTTCCTGAGAAAACTCAGTTCTGACTAACTTTTGACGTACTTTACATACTTTAGTCTCTGTTTGGGAGCGTTAGCTTTGAGAGCAGAGATTAACATGACAAGAGCCTGCCCATCAAGTCAGAATTCAACCGAATGTTAACCACTCAATTACACAATGGGCCTGGGAATTTACACTTAAGTTAAATTTGAAAGAGGGATGGCACTTGTCACCACATTATGGAAGCATTTCTCCCAGCGTGTTCTATGAAACACTGGTTCTCTATGTTGACCAGCAGGAAGAAGAGTTCCAAAGCCAGCTGCACTGAGGAGATAGTGAATATTAATTCCTCTCTTGGAGTCTCACATTGCAAACGTTACAGTGTAATGGTCAAATATGCAAGTTCTGTTGCTAGATGGTCTGCTTTTGAAACTCAGCTACCACTTAGGAGCTCTGTGCCTCTGTTTTTTCATTTGTAAAATGGAGAAATGTATCAGTGCCTGCTCACAGGGCCAGTGTGAGGATTAGCTAGGTCAGTGTAGGTGAAGCACTTGGCACGTGTGAACACACCCTAATGTTGATTTTGCACCACAAAAGCATAGAAAAGTTTCTGAAAGTTCTTGCAGGGAAAACACTTTTGTAACTTTGCTTAAACCAGAGTTACCTAAACTTACTTGACTGTGAAACCCTTTCTTCAAGTATAAGTTCTTCAGAATTAATATTTATCGGGTCAATCATTTGGGAAACACTACGTGAAAGGCTTGTGTTTGAAAGCCAGGAGCTCAGAAAACCAGCTGTGTCGTTCCAGGTGCTTTTCTATGTAAGGCTATGCTGCCCCCAGGCGGACAGAAAGGTCTTGGCCAGAAACCTGGAGTTGAAAGAGCCAAGCTCTCTGCAGGTGCAGTTAAGAGCAAGTAAAATAAACACACACACAACAAGTGTTTTTTCTGCTGAGACATATTTTAAAATAATTTGAAGAGATCTTTACTAAAATACCAAGTATAAAAATAGATATTACCAAGCAGAGGGAACACTAAGAGCTAAAGCTTTAAGTTGACTCCCATGCAAAGACATTGTCTTTTTATTTTCGTATGCCCTGAATGGAGCACTTCAGGCAGGCACAACATAGGTGATAAACAAATGTTTGTAGAATAAATGATTAGTGGTTTGATTTCTCCCAAGAAGGGGCAGAAAATCCAACTGAATGGTATCTCTCCAATCTGCTCTTCAGGGAACTCAAGCAACTGTTGCAGGTCAACACAGACTTTCAGATAATATGGCTCGGGGTCTTTTCCCTGGGATGATTCACTACTCACTAAGGAAGGAAAGTAAACTAATAGCATTTAAACAACGGTATCAACTAGAAATAAAATTCAAGGCCATATTTATAAACGTATCCTAGAAAAAGGCATGAGAAAATTAGCAAAACAACTATTTATTTCAACACTGTTTATAACAAAATATTTAAAATAATCTAAATGCCAGTGATAAGCTATTAGTTAAATAAACTATTTGACACAGTGTTACCTAACTATGAAAAATGATTTTGGTAAAGAATGTTCAATGATTTTGAAAATTTTTATGGTATTGCTAAGTAATGAAAACAGGCTTATAAATAATGTATGCCCAATAATCCCAAATTTTATATATATACATGCACACATATATATTACATATATACATTCATATTTAACTGGAAGGAATTATAATAACAAGTAACATGCTTTATTGAAACATTAATAAATTAAAAGTAAAATAATAAATGAATAGTAATAAACTATCAGTCTTATGTGATAGAAATAAAATATTTTGTCTTTATACTTTCATATTTTAAAGATTTTCTACATTGAATACATGTAAATAATATAATAATAAAATATATTTTATAAGCTTAAAAACAAAGAAATAAAATTCAAGGGTGCTGAACAGTTAACCAGCAAATTCAATAAACCAGAATAGCCAACTCTATAAAAATTACAACCCTATAATTAAGTTTTTCTCTAAATAGCAATATTAGAAAATGGGTGATGGGACCGGTGGTGGTTCACAACAGGATCGTATCAAAGAAGTGCCTACTTTCCAAGTTTTTAAAATCATTCTTGTTCTCTTCCTCTTCCTCACCCCCCCCCCACTTTCTCCTCCTCCCTTTCTTCTCTTCCCTTGAGGACAACTGGGAATATGGATACACATGCAGTTGTGAACTAAATGCTCATACTGGGGAGGGCCAGGGTGACAGAGAGAAAACTTGGGCATTGTTTCCTTAGGGTCCTTTGGGTTACGAACGACAGTAAATGACTTTGATTAGGTCAAGCAGAAGTCAGAAGTAAAGGACTTATCAAAAACATTCTGGGTTGCTGAGCAACCAATGAATGGTTGCAGAAAAGCTCTTCAGCAGCAGAAATTCATGGGCATTCTGTCATGAGCTATTAGCAGTCTTCATTTCTCATGACAGCTTGTGTGTCTCTGTTTTCAATCTCAAATTCTCGAGAGAGAAGAGCTGATTGTCCAAACTGAGATCACATGGGCACTGAGTATCATCGTCTCTGGGCCAAAGGATGCTCAACAGCGAAGTGTGTGATACTTTCTATTTTTCTAGGTTCTAGTGAAGATGACGTGAGAAAGGTGTAAAGCGCCCATCGTGGGGCTGGGCGCCCTCGATCAGCAGTGACTGCTGTTGGCTGAAACGGTAGTCATTTTCTACTTGTGAATTGTTAACGTCCTTGCCTTTCATGCAGAGTGACCCCAACACAGCTCGTAGACCCTTAGACTCTGAGTTGGAAGGGGCCAAAAGATCCAGGTACTTTAACATCCCCACCTCCCCAACCCCGTGTCAGAGAGAACTCCACAAACAGAATTGGGCAGAATGTAGGGGTGCTTCTGAGACATCCAATTGGCTTAAATCTAGACGCATGATGCCGTTTTGTATCTACTGCGAGTCACTCTGTGCCAGGTACTGCACTAAGGCCTTCATAAACATGATGTTAATTCTAAATTAATCCTCAAAACAATCTATGTTGTAATTCCTACCATTGCTTCCCCACCCCTCTCATTTTACAGATTATGAGACTAAGGTTCAAAAGGGTTAAATGACTTTTCTAAAGTCACAGAAGCCAGTGAGTGGACTCAAAATTCGGCCCAGGCAGCCTGATCTCAGAGCCCCCACTTCTAACCCTTATGTTGTATGACCTCGGTACCTGGCTGAAAGACACAGCAAGGCAGAGCCACGTTCCAGGATGGCTCTTTGGACTGAACTGATGAGCTAGTCAGCAAAGCAAGGGATCTGATCGGCTTGGGCGTCCTGCGCCCACCAGAGGTGTAAGTAACCTACAGGCCAGAGGTTCTCAGACCTGGTAGACTGTCATAAGCACTACAAAAAATACCGACTCCTAGACCTCACTGAAAGATTCTCATTGAATTGCTCCAGGGTGGAGTCTGGGTATAGAAAAATTCTTAAAGCTCCCCAAGTAGTTCTAACATGCAGTCAGCGTTGAGAACCACTGGTGTCGACCCTTCTTGCCCTCAATGGACACTTGATATTGCCACATAGTCACAGAGCTTCTTGGAGTCCCTTAGGGATTGGGTTTGTTTATCTTGACATTTAGTTCAGAATTAATTAGCTGATCCTCATATATTAGGCAATAATACATTGTGTAAATTCTGACAGGATACCACTTTGCATAAAAATATGAGACTTTCCAAGGAGAACATTCTTCTCTATTACTGAGTGTAGTCAAGTTTCCTTTGGAAAATGGCAACATCCAAATCTTTTCCTCCTAATCATGTGTTACCAAAAAAATGCTTTGAAGCATTGCAAGGCAGCCAACACCATTCAGTAAGTTACTCTGTGTAACTGGCGTAGGCCTCATTAGGCTTGCCCTCTTTGGCTTTATCAAGGGAACAGCCACTTCTCTTTGCAATCCCTTATGGGAATGGATTTCTTCACTTCTTCTCTGAAAGGTCAGTACATCCCCCTTTCCTGTATCCCTCATCAAGTAGTGGCAGCTCAGCCTTGTGTTACCTTCTTGTGCAGCTCCCTTGAGGATGCATTTTACTTACAAGTAAAAGATGTCTGCAATCTTAGATAATTAATGTTGGAAAAAGAAACATAATTTTTTTTCCAACAAGGAGACTTATAGTGAATCCCATTAAATATATATCTGGCATTCCCCTTCCCCTTTCCTACCAGGACATGGTTTTGTTTAGGTATCATTCCCTCCCCTGTGCACTCCACGTGTGCTCAGTATTCCTTTGTGATAACTATTCAATTTGTGATCACTATTCCATTTGCTCCAAGTGCATCTTTAACCTTCTCTACTTTGATGTGGGCTTGGGTGCCTGACCTGGTGATGAGTGTGCATTGATGGCATCAGTGGCTCCCTGGTACTGTGGCTTTCAGCAAGTGGTAGAAGAGTAAAGTTGGGAATATTTATTCTGCTGGCTTCCCCTATTGCTATGTAGTTGCAGGTTGACAGCATCTTTTTATGAATGGACAAAGATCCTCTTGGATGGACCTCTCCATCCAATTCTCTGTGCATATGTTTTGATAAAAGCTCCCTACTCCTCAGGCTGAGGAGCACTGGTGGCTCTCTGTTGTTGCTAGCCCTGGGGTCCTGCACCATCCCTTGCTCAGTTCCTTCAGCTTTGCCCATAACTTTATAAATAGTCACTTGAGTACATTTTCCTTATTGAACTAGTCTTAATATGTCATCTGCTTCCTGCTGGGACCCTGACTGAGACATCACGTGACTCACGTCGTCAGCTTCAGGGGCTGGGTCCTGCTTAGTCTCATCTAGTCACAGTACCCCATCTGTCAGCAATCCGTTCAGACACCCAGGATTAAGGCAATCAGTGCATGGCATCCCCTTAACAGATGTTTTTGATCCAGAGATGGGCACCTAACTTAAGTAGACCAATTAGGTAGAATGTATTTCTTATTCCAGCCAGGCTGCTATAAGAAAATACCTCAGACTGGGTGGCTTACAAACAACAGAAATTTATTTCTCACAGTTCTGGAGACGGGGAAGTTCAAGATCAAGGCACCAGAGTTCTGGTGAGAGCCCTTCTTCTGGTTTGTAGCTGGCATTTTCTAGCTGTTTCCTCACATAGTGGAAGGGGAGAGGGATATCTGTGGGGTCTCTTTTAAAGGAACACTAATCCCCTTCATGAGGGTTCCACCCTCATGACCCAAGCACCTTCCAAGGGTCCCACCTCCTCATTCTATCGTCTTTTGAGAGTTGGGATTCCAACATACGAACTTTGGGCGGCCTCGAACATTCAGCCCATTGCAGAAGGGAAGCACCTGGCCTCCGCTTCTGTCAGTAACCATCCTGTGAGCCTGAGGGAAGTCATTAAAAAGACAAAGCACTCACAGGGCAGAACCAGAGTAATGGCACTGGAGCCCTGATGTCACATCTGTGGACTTCCTGTTACCGGAAATAATAAATCCCCTTAGAGGTTAAGCCAGCTTTAGTTGTTTTTGTTTTGTTTTGTAATTTGCTGCCACAACCAATGTAGTTTTATCAGTATTTCTTTTATTTGTGTGACAGCCATAGGGCTTAAAGCACCTCCCAAGAATCGTCCCACTTGATTTTCTCAATAGACATGTGAATGATTATACTAACAGTAATAGCTAAGGTAACAAGGAGGAATAATAGCTTTGTGCCTGAGATTATTCAGAGCACTTTCTCTGTAACTATTAATCTGATTATTCATCACAGCTAGTCTATTCAGTAGGTAGTATTATTGATCCTTCCATGGCTATTATTAGATGACAGACTGAAGGGACGGAAATGTCAGATGCCTACCCCAGGTCACCCAGCTGGTAAGTGGCAAAGCTGGAGTTTGAACCCAGGCAGTCAAATGCCAGGGGCTGTGTTCTTTATCACTATATTCAACCACACTGTGGATTAGGGAGGGAAGGTTTTCTCATGCTCATATTTCAAATGGAGAAACTGTGGTTCAGAGAGCCAAAGAGCTAGTTAGGAGAACACTCAGGACTCACGTTAGATCTAGTGATATTTCCACTGTGCCACATTTCCCTTTCAGGGAACTTCCCATCCAGGGCCTTTCTAATAATTTATGGGGCAATCAATGCAAATGACGGTTCTCCACACTTCCAAATTGTCCTTGAAGAGGAATAGAGAACAGACTCCATCTAGGGGCCACTGAATATAGTGCAGCCTGCAGATCACAGACACATTACTCAAATTTTATCTCATGTACTCCCTAAAAGAATTTTATAAAACCATATACCCCTTATATTTTTTTAACTTATTATTACCTGAAAATTTTGTTTCATATGTTTCAAAGAATATAATTCCTAGTGTATTAAAATATTGACATTTAAAATAAAACTGTAAACTCTACTTCTACAGGTATCCAATGAAATCTGAATTCCATTGTAATTTGGTGTTCCCTGTAATCCATTCAAAATATGTGAATAAGCACTTTGCTAATAGTTATAAGATTTATATCTCCCTTTTTAAAAAAAAATCCTATTTCTGTTCCATGTTACATGCAGGATTTTATCCCCCTGAAATATACTTCATTTCTTAAAGCATTGTATTGACCTTTGCAATAAAAATATGAATACACATTAAAAGTAAATATGGTTTTAAAATATTTCCTGTGACTCTAAGCTCCTAAGGGTTAAAATATTCCTTTTGGATTGAGTAAAATGTACAAATATTATTAGTACACAGTTTATATAGTTAAAAACCACAAACGTTCACTTTAATTGGAACTGCATTTATTAATTAGAAAAATGGAGATTTTCTTTTAACCTCTGTTAGTTTATACAGACTTTACTTACTGCTGGAATGAGTCAGGAACCAGTAGTGATTCTATTTGTGTGTTTTACAGATTTTTTATAGTTGTAGGTGCTGAGAAACCTTACTGACATACATGAGCAAGTGAGACTATGAATGTTTATAGGACTAATGTCCTTCAGTTATTTGAACACCTTCAGATTATTTGCCAAAAGTATGTAGTGATCTATCATCAGAAATTAATGAACAATCAGATGTTTAGTCTCTTCATAGCCCTTATCACACAAAATAATTTTATTCTTTATTTCTTTATTTTGTGTCTCCCCTTCTGCCTCCCTACCTGTATATCAGGATGCAGACTCCACAAAAGCAGGAAAGTTGCTTGTATTCTTTGGAATAGTGTCTGGCACATAGTAGGTAATCAACAAATCTTTGTTGAAGAAATGACTGAGGCGACCTGCTCCCTAAGAGGAGGCAATCCTAGTGCTGCTGTTAGGACAGAGGATGAGGGAAGACTGGATGTGTAGGTGGCTGGGTTTTCCATGAGCCCAACTGTTGAAGCTTCCTTCTTCTCCATGAATAACCTCTTTGAAGAACAGTGTTGTTTCAGTAAAAACAGATTCTTCTCCCATCCTCAAATGTGCAGCAGGGGTGACTCACCAATTCTCCTATAGCTTCTATAGCCCCCAGGTACCTCGGCAGCCATCCGCTGTCCTCTCCTCAGTGAGTCTACTTAACAGATCTCCCAGGAGACAGAATTATAGAGTCCTTGGGTAATTCTGCTGTGCGTGGTGTCCATTAAAGTTTGTTCATTTCTCAGCTGTGTGCCATTTAGGGGAAAGCTAACTTACATTTCCATGCCATTTGAAGGTCTGCCAGTTGCATTGTCATATTTGATTTTTATTCTTACTCCAGCTTTGTGAGGTGGGCAGGACAGGCATTATTATCCTTTAATTTAAAGATGAGGAAACTGAGGCCCATGGAGGTAGAGAAACACGATCAGCATCACGTCATTTGCAGATGGCTGAGTATGGGTTTGAATGCCTCGTCTGGAGGTAGTACAAATTTGAATTTAAATCCAGCCTGCTTTAGCAATTTACTGATGTGACTATTAGGAAAGTAACTTAGCCTCTCTGAACTTCAGTTGAGGAAATGAATGTATTTACAGCTTTACCGCTCACCAGTACATTGCCTTCCCTGTCATAAAGAGGTATTATTATCCCCATTTTAAAAATGAAAAAACTAAGGCATAGCCTAGCAGGATAGCATAGCCTCCAAGAGTGCGGGCTTCGGGGTCAAGCTGCCCGAGCTCAGGTCCCGCCTCTGTCGCCGACTTAGCAACGTGACCTCGGGCAAGCTACTTAAACCCCACCTGGCACAAGGCACAAGTCAGTATATGTCAACTCATATCATTAGGTGACTTTTCCAGGGCCACAGACAAACAGTGCCAGGGCTAGGGTTCGAAGCTAGTCAGTCTGATTCCAGAGACTTTGCTCTGAACCATAGCACTGTTACCTTTAGAGCCAGGGGGGCAGAAGGAGAGAGGGAGGTAGACAGAGAGAGAGAAAGAAAAGCTTCATGGGCTGTAGGTTTGAGAGATACTAAGTACAGGAGAGAGAAAGGACAGAAATTTGTGGACTGTCAGAGTATTTGGCTGCAAGAAAAGGAATAGAATTTCCTTTAGATGCCATTTTCAAAGATTTCAGTAAAGAATTAAATTGCTCCACAGTGCTTCTTTGCCGTGGGAATGATGTTTCTTTAGAGAGCAATACTGTGGTAAGATAGGCCGTGGGGCAGTGTAGCTTTGCTTGGGTTAAAATTTCTGAAATAATTCCAGCAGTTCACTCTGAATAGGACCTCCAGTGTGGGGCTTGGGCCATAAGGGGCAGAAATGTCTAGAGCAAATGCCACTGTGTGTTCCATCAGCAAGGAGACCTGCATACCCTGGATACTCATTCTATCCTGGGAACTGATCAGCCAGCCAATCAGGGTATCTACAGAATGTGTCGAGGCAGAAGCCATGCTCCCTTCTCTGTTTCTATGGCACTTCCATCTCAGTGCCACACTCATGAAACCCACTTTTCCCTCAGGCAGACTGCACCCAGAAGCCCCACCTCCCCTTCCATGGTGGATAGGCCTCTGTCCACATTCTTGACCTGGAGAAGAGAAATGATCTCCTTTCTTCAGCTGGTGTTAGGTGTCACCTGTGGCCATTGGCTGGGGGAAGTGAGTAGGCTCTGCCCTGACCTATAGGCTTAATGTCTTCCCACAAGTAGCTCTCCCTTTTGCCTGTAGTTCCAACAGCAGTGACGCCAGTACCAACAATCGTATCTATCACTGCTTGCTGAAGCCAGTTGTGTGTCCAGTAGAATGTTACCTCCCCTTACCTGAGCTAGAGGATTGCTGTGTTGCAGGATGTCTGTGGTCTCATGCCAGCATCCAGATTCTATAAAGTCGCTGTATACTACGTGGTTCTTTATGATTCCTCTACAGAATGTTTTCATTATTAACAGTTAAAACGAGGGCTAATATTTCTTAGACACTGTATGTCATTGTGTTAGATACTTACCATGTATTAATACATTTAATTGCTAAAATAAAACCCTGTGAGGTATGTATGTATGTATGATTATCCTTAGTTTGCAAATGAGGAAAGCCGAAGTTTAGCAAGACTGAATAAATTTCTCAAGGTTACACGGCTAGTGGTGGAAGAGCCGGGATGAAAACCCAGCCTGTCTGACTCCAGGCTACCAACTTTACAGTGTGGAATTGTTCTTTCCAAAATACTCATGAACAAGAGAGTTCAGTTTCCCTTTGTCTGTATGTTTGGGGTTAGAGTTTTTGCAGTACATTCACATGGGCATAAATCCATATTCCTACTTCCAGTCATATTATTAGAAGAGATAGGGGTCTGCCTGTCACATTCCTGTGTGACAGTGACAATGATGGTATATATTCTCAGGGCAGATGAAAAACCTGCCTGGGGACGAATTCTGGAACTTTGGAGAATGTAAATGGTAAGCTGTGGAATGGATTTCAGACAGAGTGAGAGTGATCCAGAGTGGGCCCATGTTTGGTAACCAGGTAGTGGCAGTCATCAAAATCTTATATTTTCTTTGGAATCCAAGCAATTTTAGGAAATAGAAATGAAGATATGTGAGTTAAGAGAGAGCAATTATTTCATAGGATAAGGCCTACAAATGGCAATGTTGGAAGAAAATCACACAGCAGCTTATATGAGCAACACATGCCAACTCATAATCAGCACTGAAACACTGTGTACCATATACCATGGACTGTTTGTCTTACTTTAGGTTCTCCCAGAAGCAGAAACTGAGAAAAGGATTCTATTGCAAATAGTTTCTTTAGGAACTGAAGGTAGACAGTAAGGAGAGAGAGTTGGGGAAGGAAAGGCAATAATAATAGAGTGTGTTATCAAGCAGCTTTTATTGTGGACAACTGAGCTTAATCTCACTGAGGAAACTCTGAGAGCCAGTATGTGTGGGGTGTGTGTGTGTGTGTGTGTGTATACCACACCACACACACACACATATATATTTAATCCTCTGTCGATTCTTATTGGTCATTGGTAGAAGGCCGATGGGGATTATTAATTTCTAGGCACTTTTGTTCTACCATTAGGACAGGCAAAGTGCCCTAGAATCCAGATAAAACTTTCAGGAAGGGAAATGCAGGAGGTAGCAGTTGAAAGTCAGCCTTCCCAAACTTAAGGTGGAAAGGGCAAAGGGTGGGTCACTGACAGCATCTGAAGCAATTTTGCTTTTAGAGTGCGGGAGACATGTAGCAGCTAACACTTAACGCTTAGATTCACTGAATTACCACAGCTACTGTATAAAGTGGGCATTATTGTTGTCATTTTGTTGTTAACAAAAAGTACAGAGAAGTAACAAAATTGCTTATTTGCAAAATAGCTGATAGATGGTAAAGCCAGGAGTTGACTCCACAGGGTCTGACTCATTATCTCATTCCATGTAAGTAGGCAAACTAGCTCCAGACTCCTTAACCAATTTCCGTTTGTCTAGCTCCACCCCGCTGGCTACGCAGGGAATTTTTAATCCAGAAAAAAAAAATCTAAGTTGAAACTAAGAGGTTGTGGAGCCGGCTTGCACTCTCTGGAGTCATAAAACTCCTACCCTTGGGCTTTCTGTGTGCTTGTAGCCATTGACACCTAAACCCCCACTCCCTACCACAGGACTCTCCACATACCTGCATTTCTGCAGAATAAAAACATCTCTTGATGTGTGATCCTAACAAAACTCATCACCCCAGGAAGTAGCCAGTCTCACAATACCCTAGGTGGACAGGCTTCACATCCTACCCTTGTCAAAGTCGTGAAACGTATTGTTCAGAGAAATCCCAGACAGATCTTACAACTGTCAGGCACCTGTGCATGAACTGATCACGCAGCCCCTACCCCTTGTGCGCACAGCCCCCTCCCGCTGCACGCCCACTCTTGGCGCTCACACATGCACCTCTCCTCTGAGTGGTCCACTGTTGCCTAGAACAGCATATTAAACTTTCCTCAACTTTTCTCCCCGTCTCCGGTAATTCTTTACGAACCCATATCACTGTGTTGTGTGACCCACACACAGATTTCCATTCTCCTTTGATTAGTGTTTTTCTAGGCAGAGGTAATGATAATTACTGCTGACACTTAGCACTCTCCTAAGCTCTTCACAGGTTAATCTTACTTAATATTCTTATCAAGCCTGTGAGGCATTTACCGTTATACTCCCACCTTACTGATGAGGGAACAGAAGCACAGTGATAATGATTTGCTTGAGGCCATATATTCAGTGAATGGGAAAACCCGAGGTTCAATCTGACTTCAACTCCCTTGCTTAATCACTGTTCTGCTGTCTTCGTAGTCAGAAAGATTTACAAAAACCAAGTTTTGAGTAGCTGTGGCACTTGGCAATTCCAGGAACTATCTGTAAAATGAGACAGTTAGTTACTGCAGCCAATCCATAGGGAAATGGCATCTCTACTCAGTTTTGACTCAGAAAGTTTAAATAGGGAGATGCAATGATAAGCCTGAGTGAATGTGCATGTTCCTGAGCTCTTGTTTTAAGACATCAATAGACAAGCTGACACTGGACTTAGAATGTCATATTCATGTAAATTTCCAGCTGGGATAAAGCACCTTTAGCCTTGGGTGTGGGTTTGGATTCTAGACATTCAAAGGACTAAAAAGAAGCGATGTATTAGTAATTGACATCTTCATATACTTGTTTTCTTCATTTCAGTGGAATTCATTTATTATCTAAAATTGAAATTATCTTTAATCACATCATTTTTCTTCTCTTAAAACCAGTAAATAAGATAAAGAATGAGAGCAGTCTCTGACCCCTACCCTATCCCAGCCCCAGTAGTAACCACCATCAGCACTGTGGTGCTCACCAGCCTTTTTTACTCTGTGATCATAAAAATACACCTATAGACCAAGTGTGTATATATACACACACACACATCGACAGGTGTTTTTTTTTTTAATGAAAATGTGATCATACTTTTTCCCCACTTAGCCACACCTCCTAGATGTCCCTGATAGTCAGTATTTACAGATTTACCTCATTTTATTTTGAACCCTTGTACAATATGCCAGTACATAGATTATATTTATCTGAACAGTCTCTTACTGATGGACATTTGGCTTATTTCAAAATACTTGCTAGTACAAAAAGTACTACAGAAATCATATTGGTGTATTATTTTACACTCCCCAATTCATGTCTTGTTAGAGCACCTAGCACTTGCCTGAAGGAGCCAGATGGTTAGGATTTCCCCTCCTTGAACTGTTCAGATACAAATGAACTGAATATTTGCTTTTCAGATTCACAGACTCCCTTCCACCGACACTTCCTGCTTCTGATTCTAGTTTAGATGCCCACAACCAATAGCAATAATTTAAATTATAAATACCTAAAGGCAATGGTATGTCTGCATGCCTGTTCAGCTACCCAACTAGGAAGAGAACCTGGTAGGCATCTTCTCTCCCTCCTCCACTGTCTCCACCCTCCTACCTCCTCACAGGTCCAGCCTTCCACCCTGACCACTGTCTCCCGGGCCAGCCCTCAGTCCTTTTGTGGTTCACACAAACCAAAGCCTTAGAAGGTGTTGCTCAGTTGAATGAAATATGGCTCCTGTGCTTCCCACACAAAGAAAGCTCCAGCTTCTTGAACAAAGGCTGTATCTGTGGAAAGCTTCTTCAGTCTTGGAGGAACAGGAAGACTTTTTCTCCTTGAGCTCTGCTGCTACACTTAGAATGAAAGCCAGCAGAAGAGACCAAACTGAAGCAGAAGGATCTCACATTACCTTCCAACAAAAGGCAAGAACCCCTAGACCTCAACCCCCAGCTGGGCCCTGGTAACCCAACCTTCCTCTCAGCTCTTTCTGCGGGACTTGCAGAGTGTCAGATCTGGAAAGAGAGGCAGTGTGGGGAGTGTGGAGACCACATAGTGGTTGAGGAAATGAGGACACTGAGATAGGCAGCTATGGGTGAGAGAATTCCACATCTGGCCACCCCTCCCCACAAAGAGCCACATTAAGAGGGACTGGAGATAGGTTGTGGGAAACAGAGTGATTGAGCTTACCCTCCTAGGAAATCTCAGCTCCAAGATGCAGAGGCTTCTCTCCTTTCCCTCACTTAGAAGGGAAGGAGAACCTTGATGGCTAGGGCTGCCTTCGACTAGCCAGCTGCCCTCAGGGAGAAAAGCAAGGTTACCTCCGCCCTGTCCTCTTCCTGAGTCCTGTGGCAGCCTTCTCCCTCTGTCATCTCCCTGGGTACTTGCCTTTCCGCGCTGAAGTTGAACTCCTAGAGGTGCGGACCTCGGAACTCATGGGGCGCCTCTTTCTTGGCTCTCTGGCTCTGACCCTTCGTAGGGGCACTTAGCTCAAGGTCGGACTCCTGGCTCCCAGCAGTCTCACAGGGGTGGGTAGGGAGGGAGCAGAGCAAGAGGAGGCGGATTCTGGCAGCCACAGTCCTGGTCCTCCCGGGAGGAACTGGAGCCTGCCAGGGCTGGGAGGGCAGAAGGACCTGGGGTGGCAGCTATCCATGGTCCTGCCCGATGTCAACACGTGGATATTTAAGGCCAATAGCAGCCCGCCCATCCTCCACTAAAATGGATGAAGGAGTCTGGGGCTGTGGCACGGGAATTGGTTTTAATTAATTGTTTGCAGCTGGGCTAATTAAAGTCTGAGTGCCGCGTTTCCGCACCCTCTCAAGCGTGTGTCAGTTGTCTAGGCGAACCTGAAAGTTTCTTTCCAAGTTCCCCCTCTGTGCTATCTCCCCTTTTGAACTTAAAAGACTTTAATTATGTTGATGATTTCCACCCTCTCACCCTGCCCCCTCCCGGAATCTATTCCCCCTCCAGCTCCTTTCCCTGCCCTGGCGTAAAAGCGGGGGGGGGGGGGGCTGCATAGCCACGTGGTCATTTCCTGCTTTACTTGGGATCCCCAAGCCGCCAGACTGGGTCCTGGAAATTGCAGGATAAGCTGCGTCTGGGATTGGCTTTAAACCCACTGCCCTGGTATGTATGCTGAGGGGATATAACTTTTCTTCAAATAGAAACTGGAACTTTGGATTAGTGAGATTTGAACCTCTTAAAAATGGAGCATGTGTTTTGCGGTTCCATCTGAGCTGAATTTGAGTCAGGACTGAAACATGGAAAGCGCGCCGTTTAAGTTAGGAGAGCTCCTGGAAGGGAAGAGAAAAGGAGGTCAGGGAATGGGGTGATGTGGAGGTGGAAACATATCAGCTAAACCAGCTCCGTGCGTGGAGGAGCCACAAAGGCAGGTGCTGCAGCATTACCCTCTCAGTCATTTTAAAGCACCTGGTCCCGAGGTGAGCAGCAAGTAGATAGTCAGATAAATACTCCTTGACTTAAACCTGAAAAGTGCAACACATTGCATTTTAAAGCTTTGTGTATTGGTTGATTCTGTCTTCCCACTGTCAAAGTATACAGCCAATGGCAGATTTTGGAGACATTTATTCTATAATCCTTTAATGAGTGGAGATGGAGCAATCATCTTAGAAGAACAGGATGCTTTCCTGTAATATCCACATTGTTGAGGGAGTAGTTTGTTCTATTCTGTTTTGCAAGAATTGTTATTTACACTTGGCCCTCTACATTGGCCCTTTCTTGGGTTAGTTTTGGAGTGAAATGTTCAGAGGGGAAGTGGCTTGACTACGGTACCAAGTACTTTTATTTTAAAAATCATTCTCTACTTCCTGTCCCTCGAAAAACAAAAAGCCTGCTAATTCTCAGGTCCCAAGGCGACCTTAAAGTTGGGCAGCAAAGTGAAGACATGTTTTCTTGTGGTGGTTCCTCAGGAGAACGACATATCTTGAGAATGATGATTTTCAAGTCAATTTCATTGATGTTAAGCATTTTATAGAATGGGCACAACATGATATTCCCAGCAGAAAGAAGTGTCATTAGCAGCAGAGTGAATGCTGGATTTTTGGAGGTTATGATTTAAAACTGTGTTGGTAATGCCATAGCTCCAGAAGGAAAAAGAGAACACACAACAGTGCAGGAATGTCAGGAATGGGATTAAGGGAGTGAAGGTCTATTATCTTCAGCTTCAAACAGGAAATTTCCATTTTAGTCTTCAAAGTTATCTTTTTCAAAATACAATTTTAACTTCATGTTGATGCACATTTCAGTATTTTATTGCTCGTGACTTTAATGTATATGTGTATATAGATTTGCACTGTGTGGTAAGGTTTAAATTCTGCATTAGTCAAACTCTTTCCTCAAATGGAAGGCAAAAGGTCTTTGTGTGGGGCCCCCTCACAGATGTCCAACTCTTTGGAAAAGGGGATCAGTTGAGATCATGTTGATAGACCAGGACAACCATAATAATCACAGCCTGTGCTCACAGGAGTTCATTTGTGCTTTATACCAGCATAATAAACATTTAAAATTTCTAGACGCGACCGGAAGTGATTGAGAGGCAGCTAAACACACAATATGTTATTTGATTTTTGTTACAATTTTATGAGGTAGGCATGCCTCTTCCTCATTTTACAGAGGATGAAATTGAGACTCAAGGAGATTAAGGGACTGTCCAAGTAGTTCCTCTTGATGGAAAAACTGACTTTTGAATCGGATTGCCAGAGCAGTGCTATTGTAAGATGCTACGTTCTCCAATCTCAAATAATATTGTGTGGCAGTGCATCACTAACAAGACATGGTACCTTACTTTCATCTGTGTAAAGGACATGGGACATTGTCATCAAGGGGACTACGTCACATTTGTCCATTCTACCTTTTCTTTACCCAGTCAAAATTTATTCAAAGTTTGTAGAGAGCAAAACAATCATCAGAGTCATACCTTTTGATGTTTGCACCAACTCCCTCTCAACTCTTTCCCTCGCCTAACTCTTGCTTTGTAAAAGGGTAGACTTCCGTCTTTTCCACGCTGGTAGTACCCATGCTGGGCGTAGGTGCTGTCCGCGGTGCTGAGAAACTCGGGAGGCACAAGTAGTCTGGTCCTCTCTCCCCTCTCCCTCTGCTCCAGCCTCTGGTGCTTCACTGTCATAAAACCGCCGTTTTGTTGTCCCAGATTGCCCTCTGTGCTGGGAAACGATTTTTTTTTCCCCAAGAGCGACTCTGCAAGGAGCCTCTTGTCTCCTTGCCTTCCCCAAGGACATTCTGGGAATGGAAAGTTTGGGAAAGGCTCTGCTTCCTCCTTCTGCACTCTTAAAGTTTAATTTTTTTTTAGGTCAAAGAAATGGAGCTCATCGGGCTCCACAGCTTTAGGGCTGGTGGCCATGAGGAGCATTTGGACAATGGAGGAGCTTGAAAACCTTCCTAGTTACCCCTTTGCAAGTAATACTGTTGTTCCAGGCTAATTCTCTATTCCTGGGTGGTGCCAATGGCTGGA
The DNA here is from genome assembly GCF_048773025.1 of Camelus bactrianus. NCBI lineage: Eukaryota > Metazoa > Chordata > Mammalia > Artiodactyla > Camelidae > Camelus > Camelus bactrianus. Next base: position 33,619,378 of record NC_133550.1, on the reverse strand, counting down.
GGCTCTCTAAGAAACAGATTTAAAATATGTTCTTCCCCAGATATGTTCTATGTGCCTTTGTTGGCAGAGTCCTTAACTCAGCCCCAATTCATTTTGTACAAGGTCTCTTAGAGGTCAAAGGAATGGTGTGTGTGCATGAGAGACACAGAGAAAGAATGAATGACTTTTCAAAGAAATCCAAGGGCCACACTTTTGAAAAGAGAGACATAAGGGAGGAGCTCAAAAACACAAAGGAATGTACATTCCCGTTCACTCCTCCACTCTCCTCTGACCACTTACAAGTGGAAATCAGCCTTTTGCTACCACCCTCTCCAGTTGAAAGGTGATTGCAGAAAAGGACAGGATACAGCTGACATTTCTTTGAGAACCTTTAGGAAAAAGAGGTCTTAGAGAGGACTAAGTTTATTTCTTCTTTAATAGATATTCCTTAATTTGCTGCTGGGAGGAATAAACCACAGGCATCCAAAGTATGCATTGATTTTAGTAACCTCGAGGACAAGAGACTGAGCCACTTACTCTCTTTGGGCATTACCTCCTTCCTAGGAATGATCTGAGGGAAAATACAGACTGCAGTTCAAGCCAATTGCCTTTCATCTTTTATCCATTTAGGCAAACCTGAATGTAAGTAGGTTATTATGCTTCCTGCAGTAACATCTCCGTCTCCTGGGAGACTTAAGTTCATCTCTCAGAGAAGCATATATTCTTGTCTTTTTCATTTTATGAAAAATGAAAATGTTTCATAAATTTTCTATTACTTAGAGATTGTTGCCATAAAAGAAACAAGGTGCAAGAAATATACAAAACAAGTATTTTTAAAAGAGTAACGCTGAACAATTGTGAATGATGTTATAGAGGAGAGTTTTATATACCCTTGGAAGGCTGGAATCAGTCTTCACTGCAATTGCTTATCACTCTGGGCTTGTTCTTTAAAGGAACTGTGCTTACTTCAGATGAGAAGATAAATTGTGCCTTGAAGCTGGTAGAGTTGAAAATAAGATTATAAATGAGGAAAAACTTCAAGGCACAGAAACTACGAGGCCTATTTTTAGCATGTATCAAATCTACTACTGTTTATAGTTTTTGAAACTGAACAGGAAAGCTATTAAAAAGGCCTGTGTATTTGTGTGTGTGTGTGTGTGTGTGTAGGTACACATTCCACTGGGAAGAGAGAGCTTTGACCACATTTTTTCCTTTGCAAAGTCCACTTTTAAATAAGCTTTCTTATTTTGTCTCCTCTGTGATATTTTGCAATTTTTAGGCAAGTCGCTCATTGCTTTCTGACCATTTCAGGCCCACTGTGGATAACTGAGAAGTTTATTTGATGCAATTTTGTCCCCTTTATTAATTGACACTTATTAAGCACCTCCATATGTCGGCTGTTGTTGAAGCAGTGTAAATACAAGCTATCTAGCCATAATCGAGTCTAAACGAGGGATAATATCTTTCTTAAAAAAAAATCATAACTTAGACTAAAATGTAAATTTTTCATGTTTTTAAAAGGGAAAACTGCAAGTGTAGTTGTTTCTCATTTTTTCCTTGCAAAATGGTTTACTTGTGAGAGACAATCTTCACTACACACTCTGTGATTCAGCTCATTCAGAAAAAAATTGTAAGGAGTAGTGAAGTGAGCACCTACCATGTGCTACATGCTAAGGCTTTCAGAGGTGAAGGAGATAGTCAAGGTTTTTGTTTTTATGAAGCTGACATTTTAGTGTTAGATTCTTTGGAGCACAACTAAATGATATAACTTAGAAATCTAGAATTAAAAATTTGGTTTCCTCCTTTAAGAAACTTACTAAATGCTAAACATACACAGTTTCAGTATTCTTACATATGTTTCTTTTGTTTGGATATAGCAAGATTATTTGTCAGTAAAACATTACTATTGTTTCTGTAAAAACTGCTCATTTCATATATATTAAAAAGATAATGATACTAGTACATGGAAATGTACTGACTCCCACTGCTGTAGCTTTTATATCCAGATAAAAAGAGCTAAGTACTGAGTAACACATGAAAATTTCAGAGATTATCTTCCATTCAGTATGTAATTTCTTCCTGCCAAAATTATAACCTAAACCTAAACTTGACTTCGAACACACTAAATTATCTTCAGTAGGACTAAAAATCACTATAAAATAAAATATCCAGTCTAAAATACTGTATAATATTTCAGTTCCAAAGTCAAGAAATTCTCTAATTTACATTTGATGTGAAGTAAAGAAGCATTTATCAAAATAATCCCTTTGCAGAGTGTTTGGGCTCGAGAGGAACACCAGAGAAAAAGACTCCTTTCACTTTTAGAGTCAGTGCATGTCAGTGGGTTCTTCAAAGGCATGAGGAAACATACAGACAGAAAGCATCCCAGCTTCAAAGCAATGAAACCTCAGACATATTCAGACCAAACTGCTCTTTCCACCCAGCTGACATACTTATGAGGGTATTATTGCACACTATTAGTGGATTAGGGACAACTGTTTAAAGACATGTGTTAGCACATTTGAATTGTATTTCAAGGCTGGAAGGGATCTTGATTCATCCAGTTTAACTCCCTCATTGTTAGAGTAAAACCGAGGTCCAAAGAGGGGACGTGATTTATGCAACGTGAAGTAATTGGCAAGTGGCAGAACTGACCTCCAGAAGTCAGGTTTTCTTAAACTTGATGTACCCAGTAGACGTGGCCGGGCATGAAAGAATCACTCGGGGTGCTTTAACACGCAGGTCTCTGTGCCCCATCCCCAGATATTCTAGTTGGGTAGAGCTGGGATGGTGCCTAGGATTTACTTTTGATGATGATACAACTGAGAATCACACTTGAAGAAATACTACAAAAATCCTTTAATTTTTTTTAACATTTTTTATTGATTTATAATCATTTTACAATGTGTCAAATTCCAGTGTTCAGCACAATTTTTCAGTCATTCATGGACATATACACACTCATTGTCACATTTTTTTCTCTGTGAGTTATCATAACATTTTGTGTATATTTCCCTGTGCTATACAGTGTAATCTTGTTTATCTATTCAACAATTTTGAAATACCAGGGTATCCCTTCCCACCCTCCACCCCCCAGTAACCACAAGTCTGTATTCTCTGTCTGTGAGTCTATTTCTGTCCTGTATTTAAGCTTTGTTTTTGTTTGTTTGTTTTTGTTTTTGTTTTTTAGATTCCACATATGAGCGATCTCATATGGTATTTTTCTTTCTCTTTCTGGCTTACTTCACTTAGAATGACATTCTCCAGGAGCATCCATGTTGCTGCAAATGGCATTATGTTGTCGGTTTTTATGGCTGAGTAGTATTCCATTGTATAAATATACCACCTCTTCTTTATCCAGTCACCTGTTGATGGACATTTAGGCTGTTTCCTTGTTTTGGCTATTGTAAATAGTGCTGCTATGAACACTGGGGTGCAGGTGTCATCCTGAAGTAGATTTCCTTCTGGATACAAACCCAGGAGTGGGATTCCTGGGTCATATGGTAAGTCTATTCCTAGTCTTTTGAGGAATCTCCACACTGTTTTCCATAGTGGCTGCACCAAACTGCATTCCCACCAGCAGTGTAGGAGGGTTCCCCTTTCTCCACAGCCTCTCCAGCATTTGTCATTTGTGGATTTTTGAATGATGGCCATTGTGACTGGTGTGAGGTGATACCTCATTGTAGTTTTGATTTGCATTTCTCTGATAATTAGTGATATTGAGCATTTTTTCATGTGCTTTTTGATCATTTGTATGTCTTCCTTGGAGAATTGCTTGTTTAGGTCTTCTGCCCATTTTTGGATTGGGTTGTTTATTTTTTTCTTATTGAGTCGTATGAGCTGCTTATATATTCTGGAGATCAAGCCTTTGTCGGTTTCACTTGCAAAAATTTTCTCCCATTCCGTAGGTTTTCTTCTTGTTTTACTTCTGGTTTCCTTTGCTGTGCAGAAGCTTGTAAGTTTCATTAGGTCCCATTTGTTTATTCTTGCTTTTATTTCTTCTAGGAGAAAATTTTTGAGATGTATGTCAGATAATGTTTTGCCTATGTTTTCCTCTAGGAGGTTTATTGTATCTTGTCTTATGTTTAAGTCTTTAATCCATTTTGAGTTGATTTTTGTATATGGTGTAAGGGAGTGTTCTAGCTTCATTGTTTTACATGCTGCTGTCCAGTTTTCCCAACACCATTTGCTGAAGAGACTGTCTTTATTCCATTGTATATTCTTGCCTCCTTTGTCGAAGATGAGTTGACCAAAAGTTTGTGGGTTCATTTCTGGGCTCTCTATTCTGTTCCATTGGTCTATATGTCTTTTTTGGTACCAATACCATGCTGTCTTGATGACTGTAGCTCTATAGTATTGTCTGAAGTCTGGGAGAGTTATTCCTCCAGCCTCTTTCTTTCTCTTCAGTAATGCTTTGGCAATTCTAGGTCTTTTGTGGTTCCATATAAATTTTATTATGATTTGTTCTAGTTCTGTGAAATATGTCCTGGGTAATTGGATAGGGATTGCATTAAATCTGTAGATTGCCTTGGGCAGTGTGACCATTTTAACAATATTGATTCTTCCAATCCAAGAGCATGGAATATCTTTCCATTTTTTAAAGTCTTCTTTAATTTCCTTCATCAATGGTTTATAGTTTTCTGTGTATAATTCTTTCACCTCCTTGGTTAGATTTATTCCCAGATATTTTATTACTTTGGGTGCTATTTTAAAGGGGATTGTTTCTTTACTTTCTTCTTCTGTTGATTTATCGTTAGTGTAAAGAAATGCAACTGATTTTTGAACGTTAATTTTGTAACCTGCTACCTTGCTGAATTCTTCAATCAGCTCTAGTAGCTTTTGTGTGGACCTTTTAGGGTTTTCTATATATAGTAACATGTCATCAGCATATAATGACACTTTTACCTCTTCTTTTCCAATTTGGATCCCTTTTATTTCTTCCTCTTGCCTGACTTCTGTGGCTAGGACTTCCAGGACTATGTTGAATAGGAGTGGTGATAGTGGGCATCCTTGTCTTGTCCCAAATTTTAGTGGGAAGCTTTTGAGTTTTTCACCGTTGAGTACTATGCTGGCTGTAGGTTTGTCATATATAGCTTTTATTATGTTGAGATATGTTCCCCCTATACCCACTTTGGCGAGAGTTTTTATCATAAATGGGTGTTGAATTTTATCAAATGCTTTTTCTGCATCGATTGAGATGATCATGTGGTTTTTGTCCTTTCTCTTGTTGATGTGATGTATTACATTGATTGATTTGCGTATGTTGAACCAGCCTTGTGTCCCTGGGATGAACCCCACTTGGTCATGATGTATAATCTTTTTTATGTGTTGTTGGATTCTATTTGCTAAAATTTTGGTGAGGATTTTGGCGTCTATGTTCATCAGTGATATTGGCCTATAATTCTCTTTTTTTGTAGTGTCTTTGCCTGGTTTTGGTATCAGGGTGATGGTGGCTTCATAGAATGAGTTTGGGAGTATTCCCTCCTTCTCAATCGTCTGGAAGAGTTTGAGAAGGACTGGTATGAGTTCTTCTTTGTATGTTTGGTAGAATTCCCCGGTGAAGCCGTCCGGTCTTGGACTTTTATTTGTAGGGAGGTTTTTAATTGCTATTTCTATTTCCTTTCTAGTGATCGGATTGTTCAAGTGTTCAGATTCTTCTTGATTCAGTTTTGGTGGACAGTATGTTTCCAGAAACTTGTCCATCTCCTCTAGGTTATCCAGTTTGGTTCCATATAGTTTTTCATAATATTCTCGTATGATATTCTGTATTTCTATTTTGTTTGTTGTAATTTCTCCATTTTCCTTTCTTATTTTGCTAATTTGTGCTCTCTTTTTTTTCTTCTTTGTGAGTTTGGCCAGAGGTTTGTTGATTTTATTTACTTTTTCAAAAAACCAGCTTTTGGTTTGGTTGATTTTTTTCTGTGGTCTTGTTAATCTCTATTGTATTTAATTCCCCTCTGATCTTTATTATTTCCTTCCTTCTGCTGCTTTTTGGGGCTTTTTGTTCTTCTTTTTCTAATTCATTCAGGTGGTGGGTTAAATTGTTTATTTGAGATTGTTCTTCTTTTTTGAGGAAGGCCTGTATCGCTATAAACTTCCCTCTTAGCACTGCCTTTGCTGTGTCCCATAGGTTTTGAGTGGTTGTGCTTTCATTATCCTTTGTCTCAAGGTATTTTTTAATTTCAGCTTTGATTTCCTCATTGATCCATTGTTTTTTCAATAACATATTGTTTAATCTTCATGCTTTCCTTTTTTTCTCCTTTGTTTCTCTGTTGTTGATTTCCAGTTTCATGGCATTGTGGTCAGTAAAGATGCTTGAGATAATTTCTGTCTTCTTAAAATTGTTGAGGTTTCTTTTGTGCCCAAGTACATGATCGATCCTGGAAAATGTTCCATGTGCACTTGAAAAGAATGTATATCCTATTTTTTGGGGGTGTAATGCTCTGAAAATATCCACCAAATCTAGTTTTTCTATTGTAGTATTTAATTTCTCTGTTGCCTTGTTTATTTTCTGTCTGGAAGATCTGTCTAGTGATGTTAATGCAGTGTTAAAATCTCCAACTATGATTGTATTCCCATCAATATCCCCCTTTATCTCTGTTATTAATTCTTGTGTGTACTTAGGTGCTCCTATATTGGGTGCATATATATTAACGAGTGTAATGTCCTTATCTTGTATCACTCCTTTAATCATTATAAAATGTCCTTCTTTATCTTTCTTTATGGCCTTTGTTTTAAAGTCTATTTTGTCTGAAATCAGTACTGCAACACCTGCTTTTTTGGCTTTTCCATTTGCATGGAATATCCTTTTCCATCCTTTCACTCTCAATCTATATGTGTCCTTCTCCCTAAAGTGGGTCTCTTGTATGCAGCATATTGAAGGTTCTTGCTTTATTATCCAGTCTGCCACTCTATGTCTTTTGACTGGAGCATTTAGTCCATTAACATTTACAGTAATTAATGATAGATGTGTGTTTATTGCCATTTTGAACTTATCTTTGCAGTTGAATTGGTATATCCTCTTTGTTCCTTTCTTCTTCCTTTTGTGGTTTGGTAATTTTCCTTTGTATTTTCATGGATTTTATTTAATTTTTGTGACTCCTTTGTACATTTTTGGCTTGTGGTTACCCTTTTTTTGTAAATCTATTAACCCATTACTGTAACTGTTTTTATTAAACTGATAGTAACATGATCTCAAACCCATCCTGTTAAAAAAATTTAAAAAAGAAAGAAAAAGATATTCTATATTTCCCTGCCTCCCTCTCCCACTCTCAGTGATTTGTATGTCCTCTTTTATAATTTCATGTTTACTTTATTTGTAATTCATGAGTTATCACCTTTCCAGTTGTGAGTTTCTCATTTCTGTAGCATCCTGCTGCTTTTCTATTTAGAATAGCCCTTTCAATATTTCTTTTAGCATGGGTTTAGTGTTGCTAAACTCCTGAAGCTTTTTTTTGTCTGTGAAACTCTTTATTTCTCCTTCTATCCTAAAGGATAGCCTTGCTGGATAAAGGATCCTAGGCTGCATCTTTTTTTCATTCAGGGCTTTGAATATATCTTGCCACTCCCTTCTGGCCTGTAGTGTTTGTGTAGAGAAATCAGCTGAGAGCCTTATGGGGGTTCCCTTGTAACTTACTCTTTGCTTTTCTTTTGCTGCCTTTAGAATCCTTTCTTTATCCTTGACTCTGGCCATCTTGATTATGATATGTCTTGGTGTGGGTCTATTTGGGTTCTTCCTGTTTGGGACCCTCTGAGCTTCCTGTACTTGGATATCTGATTCCTTCTTTAAGTTTGGGAAGTTTTCAGTCATGATTTCTTCAAAAACCTTTTCAATCCCCTTTGATCTTTCTTCTCCTTCTGGGACCCCTATTATGCGAAGATTGGGACGCTTTATGTTATCCCATAGGTCCCTTATGCTATTTTCATTATTTTTTATTTGCTTATCTTGTAGTTCTTCTGAATGGGTGCTTTCTATTGCCCTGTCTTCTAGATCACTAATTCGTTCCTCTGCATTATCTAGTCGGCTTTGCACAGCTATTAGATCATTCCTCATCTCTGTCAATGAGTTTACCCATTCTACTTAGCTCTTCTTTATAGCTTCAATTTCATTGTTGACATATTTTATATCTCTAAACACTATCTCTTTTAATTCCTTCAGCAATATGATCACTCCTTTTTTGAAATCTTGATCTAGTAGGCTATCGATGTCTATTTCGTTGATCTTTCTTTCAGGGGATTTCTCTTGTTCTTTTAATTGGGAAAGGTTTTTCTGCTTCTTCATCTTGCTCATACCTCTCTGGCACTGTGGTTTATGAAGTAGCAGTTGTTTATTTTGGTCCTTAAGGATTTTATCTATCTAATACCTATTTAGGAATAAAACTTAGGAAAAAAAGAAAAAAAAATAAGAGAGAGAGAAAGAATTTTAAAAGAAGGGAGAAAGAGGGTTTGAAAACAGTGTATAATGAATAATAGAAGAGCGAGTTGAAGCAGAGTATTAATCATGTTGAGACGTCCTTTTAAAACCTTTACAAAAAAAGGGGGGGGGAATGAATAGATGTATTTGAAACCTGTGTCTAATCAATAACAGGACATCAAAACCCAAGAGAAATAGAAATGAATTAAGAAGTAAAAATTAAGAGAGTAATAGAAAATAGAACAGGTAAAAACAGATTTAAAAAAAAAGGGGGGGGGGGTGTTTGTCCGTGTTCTCCTGGAGTCTGTGTGCTTTTAATGTGAAGTCTTTCTGTCTTTGTCCTGTTTTGGAAGCTCAGCTTGCAGTTTTCAGAGGCCCTCCGTTGGCGCCCTCTTCTGTGCTGCTCCCAGCACCTGTCGGCAAGCAGATAGCTCCTCCTCCCAACACTGGGTCAGGTGCAGCTCTCCTCTGCTGTGGGCGGGCAGGTCGCTGCCCCTCCGGATGCCGCAGCCAGATGTTGCAGACTGGCCGGGTAGGAGGGCGGGTCGTGCCCCCTCCCAGCACCTCGGTCAGGGGCTGTGTTCCTGCCCGAAAGGCGAGGGGCCGCTCTCGCTCTACCTGCGCCGCCGCCGCCGGTAGCTCCGCTGCTCTGTGCGGCTGCGCGCCCCGCCCTGGTCGGCGCTCCGCGGGTGGGCTCGGGGAAGACCGAGGGACAGCCTTGTCCCTGCTCCGAGCCAGAACCCAGCTCCTCGTTTGTCTTTGTGGAGCAAGTTCTCTGAGGGACCAGGGTGGAGGATCCTATCTGCCCTGGGCTGCAGGCCAGTCTCAGTCTGGCCTTTGAGGCTGCTAAGCCCTTCGGTGCGGATGCAGGTTTTGCCCCTGCCCCCGCCTGAGTGCTCAGCGCGGAGGATATGGCGGCTGTGCCTGCGCCCCGCCTCTCTTCCCCCGAAAACTTTCCGCGGGTTTTCAGAGATGGGGGTGTGCACCCTTCCCCCGGGAGCACGTCAACCTTGCTGTTTTATGGAGGGCCCAGGTTGTTCTGACCTGTGCACCCACAGCCACGGCGCGCAGCCCCTTGCGTTCCCCCGGGGCTGCCTCCGTGCAGCCACTTCCGTCCTCCGCCCTGCTTGTGCAGCCTGGCCCTGCCCGCCGCTGCCGGCCGGCGTCTCAGGCTTGGTGTCGGGGGGACGTTCTGTGCCCGTTTAACTTAGTTGTTAGTCAAGGGCTGCTCTGTACAGATCCGAGCCTCGGAGGCTCCCCCTCCGTCCCGCTGGCCTCTCAGTTGGAGAGGGGAGATCCAGCGAGCGAGCACCAGTCCTCCTTTGCTGCTCCCTCCCCGCGGGACCCGTCCAGCGCTGCTTTGCCTTTTGTTCTTTCTTTTTTCCTTTTCTCCTACCAGATTTTTGGCGTCTTTATCTTTTGAAGAGGGCGATGTTCTGTCGGAGTTCCGCAGGTGCTCTGGTTGGCTGAGTGAGTCTGTAGATGTGGGTCTTGGTGTATTTGTGGGAGAGGGTGACCTGCGAGCGTCCTTCTACTCCACCATCTTCTCCTACCTCACAAAAATCCTTTAAGATTTAACTATTTCCAAAATGAAATAGTAAAGTAGTGTGAGAATTTCAAAGCGTAGCTCTTAAGACATTGTTTTTCTCTCCACTGTTTCTCAGCTATTCACATATTCATGTAAAATGCACTAGCAACAAAAGTCAAAGTCTGTTGACTATCCAGACTTAGCTTAGATTATCACAGTAAGCCCCTGCAATGGGTTGGGATTCTGAGACTCTGATCATCTTTAATGTCACGAGCTTATCCAGCTAATATATTCCTATGGCACTGGGAGGAATATTTCATTCCAAGAAACTTCTGAAACTGCAAAATTTTGTAACCACTAAAGTTTTTTAAACAAAATTAAAATTCTCACTTTTGTTTGGATTTGCTATTTAATAACGCATTAACCTTATTCATTCAATGAATACTTACTGAATATCTACCAGCCAGGCCTTTAATAAACATCTTCTGCATTTTAAGTGTCTTCAAAATGTGTCCCCAAACACACTTGACGAGTTGGAAAATGACACTGCAAGTTGTGGGAGTCAGGTGGAAAGTTCTAGTACCTTCCACAGCAGTGTTTACGATTATAATAAAACATACAGAAATATTTTGATACCATGCTATGAACTTTAATGTTTATAAGTATTTTAACAGGCTCCTGAATTAAAGAAGATCTACAAAGGCAAGATAACAAAGCAGCAATTAGAATTATAGTTCACTGAAATAGAAAATGACCTTTGTAGGTTAAGATTTATATGAAATCCAGAAATTCAATTCTGACAGACTTGCGTTTCACATTGAGTGATATATACTCCTTTAGGCATTCTCTATGGCCAAGTAACAAAAGTATTCAGGAAGGCTGAAGAAAGCAGGTCCCAAATTTTAATTAACTTTGATGAAATGTGACAGATTATTGATTTTTAACTCAATTGAGAGTATAGATTATCATCCCTAAATCAAAGGTGACCCTAAAAGACCCAGCACTCTGCTTTTGGGTACGTATTAATACGCTGTCATTTCAGATTATTTTGATTTATTTGTTGATTTCCCCCCACTTTGTTCTAAAAAGGATTTAAGGCTGTCATTTCAAACTAAGGCTTGCTTTTCAGACTTTTTCAGATGAAATAAAAGAAGTAATTGAGTTTCTATCAACAGATCCTCAGTTGACACATCAGGTTCTGTTCATGGCTTCACTTTAATTTCTGGAGAGCACTGCAAAGGATTCCAACTTCACCTGCAAAGGAAAACAAACAGATGAGCCACTCCTATCATGAACAAACAACCTTCAAGTGTCCACAGTGTGTAAAACACGAGGGATTCAGTAGGGTGTAGGTTCCCCAACCTTCAGGGAACATCCAGCTTGGCTAGGGTGGGAGCTTTGGGCTGCCTGGCACAGGTGATCCCTCGTTTAGGAAGTGCCAGGGCTGTTAATGTGATTGGCTTCCTCTTTCCCTAGGCTGTTTCTCAGGGATGGCGTTGATGGTTTCCTCCCCAGGGAATCATTAGCTGTTCTGTTTCTCTTTCGCATGACCATCCACAGCTGCTTGCACGGAGCTAAGCTGTAGAACCTAAAAGTGTGGTTCACACAAGCCTCTTATGTCAGAATCACCTAGGGCCTTACTACAAACAAACTCCCAAGTCTTACCACCAGGTTAGTGGCTTTGCTCTGGGGATATGACTCAGGACTGTTAATCTTTAACTAGCCCTCCAGGCAATTCTGATGCACACCAGGTTTGAGAAGGCCCAGCCTAAGCAGGTAGCTCAGCCTAGATGCTCAGACCACTGAACTTCCCACACACCAAGAGGCCACAGGGACACAGCCTCTCCAAAGAAGAGGAAGGCACCTTGGAGACAGATATGCCTCACCCCTTCCTAGATCCTGAGGAACTAAAAGCACAGAGGGGTGATGGGGCCTAATATCAGGTCACATAGCTCTAAGGACCCTTCAGTTCCTAAATTTGTTATTCTGTGATTTTCAAAATTCCCTTATAAACAAAAGCCTATGGTGTTATGTTTGTTTTCTCGGGGAAGTGAGAAAAAGAGAGAAAACACCTTTGGCCTGACCCTCCTGTCTCACATCCCAGCCTCCAGAGCCCTTGGCTGGACTCCTTGGTGAACGGATCTATCCCAGCAGAGTATCCAAGACGGCATGTGTGGGGGTGAGAAGCCTGGGGCTTTTCGAGAGTGGCTGACTGCAGGCAGCGTGCCTAATGGGGAATGGCTATAATGGGCTAGCTCTGCGTATCAGAAGTTGCCTCAGGCAACATCAGAAGGGTGATAGAGGGCTATTTCAAACCCATCTTCCCTTTGGCTGTTGTTAGCATTATACAAGTAGGAACCCCTGCTTGGCTTACATTTTTCTCCCTCTTGGCTCAGTCCTTTGGTGGTTTTGTGCATTTGTTCAATCTAATATGATCTTTAGGAATAGGGCTAAATGCTGGGGATTTGACAGCAAACCTGCTATACCCCTCAGCTCAGGTCTAGTTGGCGAGACAGACAAGTAAGCAATTACAAAAAATATAACGGTAAGTGCTCTGAGAGAGGGATTTGTGGGTACTGTATGGTTAATAAGGTAGATTGAACCTGTCTCTTAGGGGCTGATACTCCAGTCAGAGAAAAGATCCAGTGGACAATTAGAGGAAAAGGAATGGAGATGCAAAGGAGAAAAAGGAACCTGGCAGTGACAAGTCAGGACAGAAAGGCCCTGTGATCGCAGGAGGTGGGGTGGAATCTAGGAAGGTCAAAGAAGAAAGAACATTCAAGGCAATTTTGGCTTCTTTGCCGAGTTTTTCTCTCTCAATAAGTCAATGGCTTACCTGGAGATACTTTTCTTCTTAAATATTTAATACAATTCTTATTGTTCCTCTGGTGAAAGTAAGAAAACACAATCCTGTATTTATGGGAGAGTGGCCTCAAAGGGTATAAATTACTTACTATTGATGGAGTCAGCCAAAATCTTAAGTTGCTGGGTATTGTCCAAGACCTCAATCCTTTGGGTGTATGGGTCATAACGAACCGAGAAGGGCCGTGGGATTGTAGCAGCAAAGTTCCTGAAACCAAAACCATAGATCTGAAGGGCACCATTTGGGGAAAAATGATTTCAAAAGAGTTCTCAGTGGCATTTCACTGAGTAGCACACTGAACCTCACTATTAGCAGCACAGAAACCTCACCAGACAGGACAGGGGCTTTAGAAGCCAGGCTGAGAAGGGAGGTCCTCTTCGGAAGCCTTTGCGTGCTGTATGTGTGTGTCCGTGTGTATACACAAATACACTTACGCACATAGGTATTTAGTCACTCACCTCCCAAAAGTCAGAAGTAGCTTACAATAAAAGCACAGAACATAAGGCCAAAATTCTTATCATTAAACAAAATAAAAGGAGTAAGCAAAATCCAGCAAAAGAATATTGCAGAAAAAAATAAGCTTTGAGATGCTTGACAATTAGTGCAAAGAGGGAAACACAGCTCTTAAGAGTGGAAGAAAACAGTACACTGTTAATGAAATTTAACACAGATGGAAAGCTTCCTTGTACCCAAACTGTTCTATACTCTTAGCAACTGTTATTACTAACTTAATCTTCATTAAAACTTTAGGAGGAAGGTGCTGTTACTATTCCCATTTCACAGATGAGGAAACTGAGGCTTGAGGAAGCTAAGTGACTACCAAGGTCATGCTGGCAATACACTGTGGAGCTGGGAAAGGACGGAGGTAGCCTGACTCTGGGCTGTTCACTTCCCTGCCTTCCCAGTGCATTACTTTTGGGTCTGGGAGGAATGCACCATGTTGAGGGCTTTATGAAAGATATCAAACAATATAATTCGTAAGATAGTCCCCAATGACCTGTGAAATGCAAAGACATCACAAATGATATCTCTAAGGTCTTCCAGTGAGAGCAGAAGCCACGGTACTGAGACAGTTATAAGCCAGGCTAGTGGGGCTCTCCAAGTTTGGCAAGAGCAGTGCAACAGAGTAGCGGGAAACCCAAGTTCCTGAGCCAGACTGCCTGGGTTCAGATCCTGCCTCTGCCAGTTACAGCCCTCACGGCACAGGCAAAGGGCTCCTCTGCGCCTCGGTTTCTTTATTCTTCTGTAAAACTGGAACAAGAGCAGGACTGTGTGAGTGTTAGCTGTTATCTTTATGGGTGACTGAGGACTCATGACGAATAAATAGTTAGGTATCTCTCTCCCTCTCTTCTCTGAAAAGAGCTTTCTCAGCCGACCTGGTGACACAAACCAGGTAATACTTATCTGTGACTTGGCCTGCTCTTCACCTCTTCTCTCTTGTTCCCATAGTGCACCTCATTTTTGTTTTGGGGAATCCACCTCTACCCCACTGAAGGTACATCAGCTGGACAGTCAGTCTCAGGCCCAGCCCTCCTCTGGCCACGGAGTAGGTACATGACCAAACTCAGCCCTATCTCTGCTAAAACTTGAATCTTGAAATTGAAAATGACTGGCATTAGTTTCTTTTAGCCAGTGCTCGGAGGGTATCCCAGAGATGCTCAGATCCTTTCCTTTTTTGAAACTTGTTCTTTAGAATTCTCTTTGGCTCTGTGAGTCATCGCTCAGCAGATTGGAGCTTTTGTGGGTGTCTCCTCCGGACCCCGGATGCTAGCAGAGCAGGTGGGATTTCAAAGGCCTGAGAAGCCCATGTCCTGGCAAAGTCTTCCCTGCTGGCTTACGACTGATCACTTCTTGGGTTAGGGGGTCATCTCCAGAAAGGCTGTCTACGTGTGATCCCAGTGTGACACAGAGGTTAAGAGTCCTGGCTCTAAGCCCCATTGCTGGGTCCAGACCCTCGACCAGACATTTACTATGTGCATGACCTTGGAAGAGTTATTTACCCCTTCTATGCTTCTGCACACCCATCTGCACACTTTGTAGTCTTATTTGATGATTAAATAAATTAATGCCTGAAAAGCACTTAGAACACTGGTACAAAATAGGTCCAAGTTATCTTACCTGTTACTACAATTACCTAGATGGAATAACGCATGAATCCACTAAAGTCCATAACCCTAAAGGGGTCTCGGAAATGACAGAGTGTAACTTTCAGGGGCTAGAAGGCTAAGGCTCCCAGTAAGGGATTGAAATTTAGAAGAAAACTAGACAAGAATGGCATGGAGGACTTGAGGACCCTGGAAAAAGGGGGGAGAGGGAGTTGTTTGGGGCCAAACAAAACACACTTGTGGGCGAGCATTTTACTTTTTATTACCTACGCCCAAAGCATCGAAAGCTGACATGCCCAGCTTCATAGGGTCCCAGAGCTGATATGCCTTATGTCTATTATCCAACATTGATAAGATAGAAAAATTGAAGTGGTAAAAAATGGTATCATGGTTGCCTTGCCCAGGTAGACCCTCTTCCTGGCCTATCTCCTGCTGGAGGCAGAGTTGCTCAAGCAGGTTAATGGCAGGGCCATCGTCTCAGAAAGCCAAGTCTCAGAGTCCAGGTACCACTCCATCAGCCTCTTTTTGAGCTGCTTCTGAGACTGGCTCATTTGCCAATTACTAACTGAGTGCCTACAATGTGTCAGGCCCTGTCCTAGGGGCTGGAGAAAGAGCGAGAAATAGAAAGGACAAAAATCCCTTTCCTCATGGACTTTAAATCGTGTAAGATTTTAGACACTGATAAGTGCTAAAGAGACAAATAAATCACAGAAAGAGGGAAGGAGCACTGGCGGGCAGGGATGGGTAGAGATATTAAATAGGTTGGTCAGAGAAAGAAACACAGAGGTTGAACATGGATGAAGGTGTGAAGGAGCAAGTTATGCAGGTATCTAGGAGGATAAAGTGAACAAGGGAGTTACCCAGCTTAAGAGACTTCTAGGACTGGTTTGGTAGGGGGACCTCTGTGGCCACCCTGTACGTAGGAGGGTTCAGTCCACAGACTTGGTGGCTGCAAAGAGCTGGGGTCAGGTGGCAGAGCTGTTTTCAGGGGTCAGTATGTTCAGCCAATAAGCTATGAAATAGGGGTCGGGTCCCACGGAGGAACTTCTCCCAACAGAACGTGGAAAGGGACAAGGGAGGGGAGGCTGGGGAGATAACTCTGTCTGATGCATGCTGTTGCTGTCGGTCTTGGAATGCACTCTCCTGGCTAACCACCCACAGATCAGTGGCACTAGATCACATCAGGAGGTCCCAAGAGCTGCCGACCCACCTTGGTCACCCCCTCACCTCACTTTCTCCTTGGCATCATTAAAACTCTCAGCCACGTAATACAGGGGCTGGAACTCTGTGACTGTGTACTTCTGCACAGCTGTCTTCTCCAGTTCCAGAGGAAGGAGCTCCGGCTTGCCTGACAGGCAGTACTGCAGCCCCAAGTGGAAAATTTCATGGTTAAATCAGGGATGGCAGTTCCTGCCACATCCCATAGGCCATTTGTGCATCCCCTCCCATCTCATCCTGATTCCCTCCACGTCCCAGCCCAAATGCAGTAAACTAAATTATTTTGCATCTGCTAGATAACCTTCACAGCTCATCTAAAGCCAACATCAAGATAGAAAGGAGTATTTTATCTCAACCATTTTCAAGGAAGATGATCAATACAGTTGTGAGCCAACCCCATTTTCTGGTGTGTATTTGCATACATCCTGATGCACAGTTCAACCCTGGGCTCAGGAGACCCCTCTTCCTGGTGACCCATGTACTTGCAGCTTAATTTCTACCTCTAACACCCACAGTCTTGACCAAATCACAGACGCTAAGAGATAAATCACTTGAGGAAAAAGCCCGCAACTTGAATCTCAAAGTGGATGTAAGTGGGTTTCAAAGGCACAAAGAGAAGAATGGGCTGCTGTACCCACTGAATTCAGATCCATCCTTGGTTCCTGTTAGGGTCATACCTGCAATTCACCAAAGGATGACAGGAGCCCAGCACCATATGCCTTTATGGAGTCTCCTTGTTTGCAGAGACCAAACTCCACAGTAAACCAGTAAATCTGAAATGGAAAGTTAAGTTGAAAGCACACCCCAAGGAAGGGAAAGGCAGCAGATGACACAGGGCCAAGGACAGGACTGCCCAGGTGAGAGTTTGTGCAGGTCTGTTCTCTGAATCATCATGACCTGGGGTCATGTTTTGTGTCCTACATCTTACCTTATCAAGTCACCTGGTGAATCAAGAGTTGGCTGAATGCAAGATGTGATGGGAAGCAGTGGAGGAGTACTGAAGAAGCCCCGAAAGGGTACCTCCAACAAGTGACTCTCTCTGGCAGGAACTCCTCCACCCCTTTTGCTTTCTTCTCTGTGGCATCGAGATGTTCCCCTAAGTTGGCTAGACTTACCAGACAACCCCATCAGGCTCTGCAGTGGGAGGTAGGGGATTGGGTCGTGATAGAATCAACGAGGGGGCCTTCCATCTGTGTGCAGCTGAACCACACTGACTGCATTTTGTCGGCTCCACCTTAGGCCCGCAGTCCAACCCCCTCCCCTTTCTTCATGACTTGAGCTCTAGCCTACTCACAAGGAATGCACCCAGACCAGGTAAGTTCCCCTTTGACTTATACTTTTCCCTTCATCTGGTATGAAAACTGGAAGAATGCCTTTTGCTGATGCAGATGGTTAACGGCCCGCAAAGAATAATGATCATGAGACACCCTCCCGCCAGGGGGAGGGAAAAACCCTGGTTCCTGTCGGTGTGGGCATGCATCTCCCTTAGTAGTCAGATTCTGTCTTTAGCTTTGGCCTCTTTAAATCCCCCTGTACCCTTTTAATGGCACAGAGTGTGGCTGTGAATGCCTCTGGCTCGTCATCCACTCAACCCTGCCCGTAAGTAACTTGCCCACGGTACACTTCATCATATGGAGTTGCCTGCTTCCTTTTTTTGGACTCAGAGTTCGTTCTCAGTTCAGAGGTTATTCTTCAATATCCCAATCATCCAACAGTCTGTTAAAACCCTGTCAGTCACTTCACTTATCGTCCCAAATAACCAAATCCTTTTCTTTCAATAGCTCTCAGTCCAACATGTCCTAGATAAATGACCTGAGAAATATGGTCCTGGAATTCTGACATCACCCTACTGAACAGGGCTAAGAGAATGCCAAGACCCAGTTAGCTGCTGGAAAGAGTCACAGTCTTGGACAATTAGGGGTGGATTTCTAGTTAAAAGTCTGTTTATTGCACTAGAGAATGTTAAACCTGGGAAGGCTGTCAGAACTCAGTCAGTCTGTCCTCCTCACATACAGATGGGAAATCTTTAGCTCAGAGAGGTCAAGCAACATGCATACAGTGACACAGCAACTCAGCGGCCGAGCAGGGACCCCAAGACTGTTCCTAGCTCAGTATATCAATAATAAGATTTTTCTTTAAAGTTAGATTGGTGATGAATATTTTATCATTATTACAGCAGGTCACACGATGCTCTGAGTTTATTTTCTTCTTACAAGTGAGAGATACTTTCAAGCTCTGCTGGTTCTAGGAAAGTTGCTTTTTGCATCACTACAGCACCTGGCACTTAAAAACTCACATTCACACAAATTTAACTCTTTAGGCCCTCGAGACCTTCATGATATCCCTTTGAGATGGGTAGTATATAAACGATTGTACCTGTTTTTAGAGATGAGGAAGCAAAAACTACTTGCCCAAGGTCTCAGAGCAGCTGGTCAGTGAGAAGGAATCCAGGAGTTTGGGGCCTTCTGATAAACTGAATTCATAAACTTCTAAACTGACACATCTTAAGGATATATTTCTATTCATCTGCATTCCCTAATTCCATTATAAAGTTTTATTTCTCATCCTCCAAGCTGAGCACATTCTAAGAAATGTGGTTTAGAGCCTGGGGAGGGATGCTCTCAAGTTGGAAAGAGGTCTGTGGGAAGGAAAGTCCCTGCTGTGCAGAGTTGCTGCCTCCATCGCTTCCATGAGTGTCATCATTTTCACTGGGGAGAAGGAAGTGTTCAGTTAGAAGGGGAAAGCCCACCCTCATTTCTACCTTGTGTCTGAGAAAGGAGAAATGCTGGCTCCAGTGCAGGGGTAGAGAGTAAATATTCTGTCTTTGAAGCTGTGAATCCAGATACTTGCCACAAGTGGTTCTCAAGGACTATCACTCTAGCCTGCTGGTGTTTTCAAGACACCCTATTTAACATTACATGTAGACATCTGTTCAAGATGTGAAATGTCACTTGTGCAAACATAACTGAGGGCATTCTGATTTTTTCCCCAAAGGACCTGGCTTTTAGGGAAGAAGCAAAGCTTCAGAGACCTGAGGCACTCCCACTGTGCACCAAGGAGAGAGGGAACTTACCGTTGCAAGTTTCTCCACATAGTCGTCAGGTGCACCCAGAGAGGCAAGGCCAATTTCCTGTAATTGTGGAGAAACAAAGTCACTGGCATGGCTGGGATCTGCTGACCTCCAACTGTTACCCTCAGTTCCAACCTTGTACTTGACCACAGGAAGGGGATGGGTGGTTAGATGCCTTGAGAAGGGCCCAGATAAACTCTGATTGTTCTGTCTAGTCTTCCCTGACCACATATCATAGAATCACAGATCTCTAGAATGAGGGAAGCCTTTCTCCATCACTTGGTCCTTTGTATTCACTTTGCAGATGAGAAAACTGAGGCACAGAGAAGGGAGACAATCTGGTCAAGCTTACACAGTAGGTTGTGTCTAAAGCTTCATCTCTTGACTCTGGCTCAGTGGTTATTCTTCCATAGTTCAAGTGGAACATTCCTGGAACACTAGATGAGACTCAAAGATGTACCCTGAAGACACCACAGGAGACCTGCAGAGATGCTTGGTAGCTGTCCAGGTATATACGTAGCTAGAGCATTTGGAATGTCATGGACCACCTCTCATTGTAGCTCCAAATGCAAAATTCCCCTTGTGGTCTGTCTCTTTCACAGCATTTGCTCCAGCCTGCCTTGTATCAGATAAAGTTTATATATACAAATATATACATTTCTTTCCTACTATATGCAGTCATTCATTCCAAAAATACTTATTCAGTGCCTTCCATGTGGCAGGCAGGGTACCAAATGGATAAAGACCTTTGACCTCATGGTGTTTACATTTAAGTGGGTAGAGACAGTAATTAGTAAGCATACACATAGGTATGTTAGAAGGTGGTAAGTTCTTTGGAAAGAAGAAACAAAAGGAGAAAGGGACAAGGGAGAACTAAGAGTGCCAGGAAAGTGGGGTGGGGGTGCGGAGGCTGGGATTTTAAATAAGGTTCCAGGGTAAGCATCATTGGAAAGGAGGGAAGAGCATTGTATAGGCCAAGTGTACAGCCCATGAAAAATCTCTTTAAGGAAGAGCAGTGTTGGCTGGTTGAAGTAACAGGGAAGGACCACTGTGGTTAGAGCAGAGTAAGGGGTGGGGGACAGCAGGTGTTTTCAAAGAGGGATCTGGAGGTCAATCATGTAGGACTTTCTTGGCTATTTTAGGGCTTAGGATTATCCTCTCAGTGAAATGGGGAGCCACTGCAGGATTTTGAGCAGAGAGGTGGCAAGATCTGATTTGTGTCATCAAAGATTCACTCTGGCTGTTGTATGAGAATAGACTGTAGCAGGTAAAGGGTAGAGGCTTAAAGACCAGTTAGGAGACGACTGCTGTCATCAGCGTGACAAGCAAGCGGGCTGAGATGAGGTCGGTAGCAGGGGATGTGATGGGCCATAGATTCTACACATAGAATTTTATGAAAGACTGATTGTGGAGCTTGTCAGAAAGGAGTCAATAATGCTTTAGGTTTGAGCAACTGGAAGGGTAGAATTGCCATGAACTAACACAGTGAGAGCTGTGGCTGGAGAAGGTTTGAGTGGAAGGTGAGGAACTCCGTTTTGGACAGGATGAGAAGTCTATTGGACATCCAAGTGGATATGGAAGTCTGAATTTTGGGACTGAAGTCTGGGCTAGAGATATAAATGTGTTTATCATCAGAGTAGAGACAGTATTTAAAGCCATGAGATTGGATGAGATAACCAAAGGAACTGGTGTAGACAGAGAGAAGGACTAAGGACCAGGCCTACTTTGTTTTTTTAATTGAGGTATAGTAGATTTACAAAGTTATGTTACTTTCTGGTATATAGCATAGTGACTCAGTTTTATACATATGTAGTCCTTTTCATATTCTTTTTCATTATAGGCTATTACAAAATATTAAATATAGTTCCCTGTGCTATACAGTAGGACCTTGTTGTTTATCTATTTTATATATAGTAGTTGGTATCTGAAAACCCCAAACTCCCAATTTATCCCTCCCCACCCCCTTTCCCTGCTGGTAACCATCAGTTTGTTTTCTATGTCTGTTTTGTAAGTGAGTTCATTTGTTTCCCTTTTTTAGATTCCACATATAAGCAATACCGTATGGTATTTTTTTTTCGTTTTCTGGCTTACTTCATTAGCATGACAGTCGCCAGGTCCACCCACACTGGGCCACTTTGAAGTGAGAAGCTACACGGTCTTCACCTCTGCATCCCTCCCTGGGCCCAGCCCATCACATGCTGAGAAAATGCTGTCTGATTTAGAGTGAACCAAATTCAGACACTGACTTAGCCTGGCTCCACTCTCCTACCCCTTCCCCATCTCTGCTCCACCCACCTTGCCCAGACATGCCACAGTCCTGAGTCTAACAGAAGCCATTGATAAATCCAAGTTTTGAAACAGTGCCCTGTGCTCACAGTCACCATTATTTGTGAACCGAGATCTTGCCTAAAACAAGGGGCCCAAAGTGTTTCATCCCCCCTCCACGCTGCACTCCAGTGGGAAGGAAGTCCTGCTTTTAGATCCAAAAGGAATGTGCTCAGGGAACTTTCAAAATGATTTTTTGCCTTGGGACTGGCCAGGTCAAAGTTGCAACCGTGAACACCAGTGACTCCAGTAGCTACTGACTCAGGTACCTGTCCCCTCCTCTGGGGAGATCCCCAAAATGGAAACAGCTTGAGGGGGACGGTCACTTAGCCTCTGACTGGGCAGAATAACTTCTGTAATGAGAATAGGAAGTTCCTCTTCCCCAAGGAAAAATACTGATTTTTGGTGGGGCGGGGGGTTCATAGTAACTAATCCTGGTTTTAAAGCTACCTCAAACAATCAGTGACATCTTAGCAACAGGAATCACACTTCTGAGAGTCAGCTGGTCAGCAGTAGCCTCAGTCCAGTGGTGATACTTCCACAATTAAAAGTTCACTTAACTTCTAAACACTCCCACTGCTAAAAGTCCAAAAATCTCCGAACTTCACAATTCCCAAAAACCCACGTAAAAGCAACCATTTTCATTGTTTGAAGAGGTTGCATCTAGTAAGTACTATTCTTCCTTGCTTAGCAAGCAGTTAATTCAGCTTTCTGTTTGTTTCTGCTGTTAAGTTGTAGCCTCTTCATTCAACAGTGTAAAATACTTATTTCTTTCAGATGAGGGAAAATGCTTATGAAATTCACACATAATCTCATTACTCTGAAATTCATACTTGGCCCAGCAGTTGCTCATGGGTCATTCCACTTGGTCGTTATTCTTCCTTGAGGGAAGACGATTACCAGGGAGGGCTTCTTACTGACCCACATCTGTGGTGACTGAGGCACCTGGTGGACTGGCAACTTGCCCTGTGCTACACAACTGCACCATTCAGTTCTTCGACCATCCCAGCTACCCAGCCATGGTTTGAGGCTGCCTCTCAGTGCCAGGAGAGCACTAGGGGGATTCTTTCATTCATCCAAAAAGCATTTTTGAGCCTGCTCACCACTGTGATAGATGATCAAAGCCTAGCCTGCTGCTTTGATGAGGGTGGCAAGGCAACTGGCTCTTTATTTTTTGCCAACTCTGAGTCAGACTATCAGCATTGGATTCTTGGCTGATGCCATCTTACTTAATTAAAGTGTATACCAGGATGACTGCCTGACAAGGCAGGAAGTGGCAAAGTCCCTAAAGAGGAGGGGAGAAGTGCCAGGAGAACTTGGAAGAAGGTGAGGTTACTTCTGCATGGGGATCAGGGAAGCTTTCATGGATGAAAAGGCTTTTAAACTCCACCTGGTAGAACAAGTGAGATTAGCTAAATCAATAATACACATGTAATCTAGAAGATGACCGATTCACCCATTCCACCCTGTAGTCTGTGGAACTGGTAATTAGTCATCTCCACAGGACCACATACCCATCTGGGATGAGATCACAGAATTGTACATGATTTCTACCATTACAGAGGATGGGAGGGCCCCTCCATGGACTTAACTTATGTGAGCAATCCAGGTCTCAACCCTGTAACTAGAAAGCTAAAGAGATCAGTTCCTCACCTGAGAAAACTGGGCAAAGCTGCGATCTGAAAACAAGGGTACATGTCCCAACAGCTCATGGCAGATGTCACTGAAAAACAGAAAGCACAGAGCTGGGAGGGGAGGAGGGTTATCCGCCATGCTGGACTCGGTCTTTCTATGTGAGAAGTGTGCAGGAAGAAAGGAAGCAACTCACTCACTCTTGCCACCTCATTCCTAAGAATAAGTGGCATGTGAAGCCTGGGATCAGTTGAGACAAAGTACAAGAGAAAAGGAAGAAGGGGAAAGAAAAGTAAGGGAAAGGGCAGGCACAGCAGCCGGGGGTCTCAGCTGTATGCTCGGTAGGATGCAGAACAGAAGAGCCAATGGGCATCCTCTCGTACACCTGAGCGAGCTGTGGGTCAGCTGTGCCCCATCCCAAGTCTTCTCCTTGGTACTGACATCCCTGGGCAAATACAGTATGCTCAGGGAGGGAATCTGCACTCCACCTCCCAGGAGGGAAGAGTATGAAAGGAGCACTGCCAGCTTTTCTCTGTGTGCTTCCCACAGTCTACCCCATGAGGAGCAGTGCCTTCTCTGATGGAAGTATTTGAGAATAGAAGAGGAAATCCATTCTCAGTTTAACCCTTTCTACCCTTTCTCTCTTCACTGTCCACACAGGAGCACATTCTGGTCTGCTTTTGGCATGGGAACTAAATAATAGTAATAGTAATAATAGTAATAATATTCTGGAGTCAGAGAAGAAAACGTACATTTATTTAACACTTTATGTGCCAGGTTTATTAGGAACATGTCTTTTCTGATTTATAGTAATGAACTTTGTGGGCAGAAAAAGATCATTTTGGGTGTCCTGCTGACTTTTTATATAAATTGCTTAAGTTCTATCTCTAGTCAGAAGGTGGCTAAAAGTAAGAAGCATAATGGCCAGTCATTTTCTACCACCAACTGAGACACAATCTTGGCAAAGAGAGATTAGAATCACACAGATGTTTATCTTCAGGAGGTGTTGAAATAGCCTGGCCATCCCTTCTTCCTCTTCTCCTTTGGACCTTTGTAGTTCTGACTTCTGCAGTTTCTTTGCAATCTGAATTCTCATTCTCTCATTCAGAGCAGATCTGACTCTTTGATTCACAAGATGCCCAAATCTCAAATCAGTACAGTCTGGACAGAGGAACTCCCCAGAAGAGATGAGTTTCTCTCTTAGTACTATCATCAAACAATCCAGGCAACCGGTCCTGTGGACCCGCCCACGGTGAACCCAAACCTTATTCCTGGAGCAGGGAGAGATGGACTCACTGTGGCTGGCAACTAGTAGCAGGACAGTACTCACGGTTCAGGTGTATACATGGGCTTGGACCCATGTCTGATGTACTGAGTGCAGTGAAAGACTCGAAAGGCCAGGCCACCCAAGAAATCCCGAGAGGAAAGCAGGCCAGCCACAGGTCGGAGGCGGAAACCAGTGCAAGCTGGGAAGCAAAGGAGAAGAAAATTCAACGCCTCATCACTGAAAGCCTGAAAACCTTTAGGTATGGAAGCAGTACCCTCAGTTGTCCAGGAGCATGGGCGTGGATAGCCAAGCAGAACTGGCTTCAAGTCTATGCCCCAGTATTTTCTAGCTGAGTGATTTGGTTCAAATAACTTCACTTCTCTGAGCCTCAGTTTTCTCATCTGCAAAATGTGGACGGATATTTCTTAGGGTTATTGTGAGAATGAGAAGAGCTAATAAACATAAAGTACTGAACACAGAGCCTAGTACATTTGAAACATCCAATAAATTTAGCTTTCATTAATGTTTGTTAGGGGGGACCACTTATTCCCTACTTCTCGTGTTTCCAGAGTGTGGAGGGAATTCGCACTCCACTTCCCAGGAGGGAAGAGTATGAAAGGAGCACTTCCAGCTTTTCTGTATGTGCTTCCCACAGACTACCCCATGAGGAGCAGAGCCTTCTCTGATGGAAGCATCTGAGAAGAGGAAATGAACATTCTCAGTTTAATCCTTTCTGCCCTTTCTCTCTTCACTGTCTACACGGGAGCACATTCTGGTCTGCTCTTGGTCAGGCAGTGGGCGACACACTGTGCCAGTGAATTGGCAAGTAAGGTTACCGAATCGAGGGGTGAACTATGAGGAAGTCCATTTTGCCTGCACATCTATACCACATTCTCCAAATAGCTTTTATCAGTGATAAAGCTGATGTTTTGACCACCCATCTCTCTGGTTCCTCTATCTGTCTCTCAATTTGTTTCACACTTGGTAGAGTAATAACAGTGATCATGATGATAAAAACAGCTAACACTAATAATACCTGCCATATGTCAGACACTGTTCTAAGCACCTTATATATACTAATGAATCCTCGTAATAACTCTCGGGGGTAGATGCTCTCATTAGCTTTAGTTTACAGATGGAGAAGCTGAGACATACAGAGGTTGAGGCTCTTGCCCAAGGTCATAGCTACCAGCAGTCTGGCTTCAGAGTCTGTTTCCTTAATTACTACTCTGTACCTCCCCAGCTGCTAGTATTATTGTTTTATTCTTGTTATTGGCCACAGCAACATGAGTTATCAGCCAAAGAATGTCTTTAAGACCCCACTGCCCCTCCGCTTATGTGCCCTAGACCTTCAGGCTGAAGTTTGATCTGCTTGGGCCCCACTCCTCACTTTATCTGAGAAGTAAAGACTCTAAATGGAAGGGATTCAGCTCCCACTCCCCTCCCATGCTGGGTAGTTTCCCTGGCTTCTTGCCCCCGAGCTGGCCATGCCATCTCCGCATAGCTCAGAGGCATAGAAAACTCTTTATTTCTATAAGCCTGTGGTCAGTCTTCCTACTTTCCCTCATTTTCTCTGGCACACAGTAGGTGTTTAATATGTGTTAGCTGACTATATTGATTTTGCTGAATTAACACCTCCTGGCAGAAAGAGAAATACTTATCTCCCCTGGAAATGGTGGGCAGAAGCCCATCAACCCAGTAACATTTACCCTCTGAGTTACTCAGATTCCAATTCAGCCCAAATTCAGTGAGCACCCACTGTACCTAGTGCATAGCACTACGCCTTCACATTCACGACCTCATTTCATTCTCACAATTTCCCTATGAGAAAGGCTAAAAAGGCTGACCGTCTCCATTGGACAGATGACTAAACTGAGGAAGGCTCTCCCAACCAGAGAGGGTCAGAGCAGGATTCATACCAGATGCATGGACTTAGAGCTCAGGTCTCTTGGTACAAATAGCACATTTCATTTTTTTTAATTTTGTTTTTTACTGAAGTGTAGTTGGTTCACAATATTAGTTTCAGGTGCACAGTACCTGAAAGTGATTCAGTTATACATATACATACACATATGTATTTTTTTCAGATCCTTTTCCATTATATGTTATTACAAGAAATTGAATACAGTTCCCTGTGCTGCACAGTAGGTCTTTGTTGTTCATCTATTTTATATATAGTAATGTGTGTCTATTAATCCCAAACCCCTAATTTATTCCTTCCCCAACATTTCTTACACAAATACACACTGCAGCCAGCTTGTAAGACAGCCGGAGCTGTAAGGAGAACCCTGACTAGGTACCCTGGACTTTGAGTATAAAAAATAAAATACTTTCCAGGAACATAGCTATGCAAAATCCTTGCCTAACGGTTTCTCTTGGATGAGACCGGACTAGCAGTGGCAGCTCGAGGGGAGGCAGAGCCCGGCAGTGCAATTCTGCTTTTCCTGAGAGACTCAACCTGCCCGCATCAGCACAAACACACCCACACTCACCTGAATTTACTTCTATTCCCCTTCTCACCCCACCCTCCTAATCTTTTGACCCTGAGGAGGACTTACTCTGCAGAAATTGAGAGACATCTTCCAGCTGGGGGATGTTGTCTTCGTGGAAGCCACAGTACTTTTCCAGAAGTGGGAAAATGTGATTGTGCTCGTAGCAAGCATGGGTTTTATACAAGGACTTCAGGGTCCTGAACACCGTCCCCCAAGTTTTCTTTTCTTCCTCCATGTATTCCACTCGAGGGATGGGCTCCCCACTAGGATACAGATATGAAATTTTTGTCTGCAATAGGGCAGGTGCAGAGTAGTGGATGAAGGAGCTTCAGCAGAGGGAGACGGGTCCAGAGCTTGTGAGCTGCCGTCCCCAGACCACAGCCGATTTCATAAGTTATTTGAAAGAGGCTAATTCCACTTCTTGATATAGGAAACATTTGTGTGATTTGGTTAGGCAAGGATGCAAGCTCTTGCCTCCCCAATCGCCCCAAGGATTTCCTCTCACTTTGGGAAATCAGTTGGCTTTTCTGCTCTCCTGTCTCTCCAATTATTTCCCAGTGTGGAAATTCACTTACTTTCAGAGGCCTGTAACATAAATATGTAAAGTAGCAAGTGCAGATAATAGAAGGGTGGGACAACCGAAGACAGTATCCTCTTTCTCAACAAAGGCAAATCCAAGTTCAAGCCAAACAACATAGTGTTTTTTGTATGGTCAACTAAAACAGTTACATCTGTGGACTAAAGTGGGTTTCATATATATACCATGAATTTTAAACCTCTTGTTTAGTGGGCATGCAATTGCTGGATATGTTTCTATCCCTAGGAAGTTAATAAAGGTATTTAAATGCATGCTAGGTATAAGATCCACTTACCTAGCATCGCCACTATGATGTAACAAAACTACAGGGAGCTTATTAAAGGACGTATGTTGGACCCTGCCCCACAGATCTGAGCCTGTGGGGGAGGGGAGGGCCCAGACATCTGGATTCCAATAAGCTCCCAGGTGGTACGCTATAATTAGTCATTAGTTCAAAAGGTCCCTTTGAAAACCGTCTAAGAGTGAGCTATGTTCTGAACAGCAAAAACAAATGAAAAC
This sequence comes from Camelus bactrianus, assembly GCF_048773025.1. Lineage (NCBI taxonomy): Eukaryota > Metazoa > Chordata > Mammalia > Artiodactyla > Camelidae > Camelus > Camelus bactrianus. The sequence continues at coordinate 33,591,390 of NC_133550.1, read as the reverse complement.
CAAACAAAGCCTGACTTCAGAGACCAGTGACTGTTCTCTGGGCCGCAGGCCTGTTCCCTAATAGGGAACACAGAGTCTGGGACAGGGCGAAACTGTTTACCTTAGAATTATGGATCATCTTTAGGCTCCAAACTAGGTCCCTCTTGCCCTTTCAGAGTTGTAGCTCATCCAAGGACATTAAAGCAAAGTAATTGTTATGTTCCACAGAAAGATGGGCAGGGATTAGGGGAAAAAGATTTTTTGCTCAAGTGTTGACAGCCAGTCTAGCTCAGAAGGTTCTATGATGGCCAGTAGGGCCTGAGAAAAGATCAGATTATCTGCCTATGGATGTGCCCCTGTTTCAGGGCTACGTGCTGATGAAGGAAAAGTACAGGTTTTGGAAACTAGTGGACATGGGGGTCATTGCCTAGCTGAATGGCCTCGGGCAACTGAGTAAACCTCTCTGAGCCTAATCTGTACAGCCATTCTGTGGGCTAATAACAAGTAACTGGAGGGTGTGGAGGAGACAAGGGAAATGCTATGTATAAAGTACCTAACATTAATGTTGACAAATAATACCATTGCATATGTGATAACTATCATTATAGTTGAGTCTTACTTGAACAGAAAGGTATCTGCTATTTCTGCTACAAATTTTCGAGAGATAGTAACATCCTGGGCACTGAGATGGCTCCCTGGTTGACATTTGCTGTGCCAGGCGTTCAATATCCATTCCCATTCTTCCAGTAAAGCACCTTCTCCTGTCGCAGTCAGGTGAGAGGAGACTCCACCCCTCCTACCTTCAGAGGTGGGCATGTGACCAGGCCTGGCCAATTAGAGTGCCTCATTTCCCTGGCCACAGTCACTGGCTGAGAGATGGGCCCATGTCCTAATCAGAGCCAGTGAGACTCAATGAGAGAACTTTTAGTTGATCCTGTTTGAAAGAGACAGAACCTCTAGTCAGGTTGCAGGGTCAGCCTGGCGGTGCTGTGGTCCACCTCCAAGAGAGATGAGGCCAATGCCTCAGAGCAAGGCCACTTCAGGGGACACCAGAGTCAGGGGGAGGGACAGAGAATGAGGTGCCGAGTCCCAGATCTACCTGTGCCTTAACTACTCCCCTTAAACTTTTCACTTCTAGGAGCCAATAAAATCCCTCTTTCTGTTTGAGTTGAGTTGCAGCTGAAAGATAGAAACTTTTATAATCCAATTAGTGTATTCTTAGATAAAATTTTAAAGCCCACCCCCACCCCAGTAACACAATCAAAACCTGCTAGAGCTGCCTTCGAGGTGGTTGCAGATATAATTCCCAGCTCCATCTCTGACTTACCACTTTGAATCTTCACTATCATATGGTCTCCTAGGTCTCGTTCATTCATTCATTCATTCATTCAGCAAATATTTATTAAACACCCACAGTGCTCTGGGAACACAGCAGTGAACAAAACAGTCAAAAATCCCTGCCATTTACAACGAAATGTTATTTAGCATAAAAAAAGGAAGGAAATTGTGCTGTATGCAAACATATGGATGAACTTTGAGGATATCATGCTCAGTGAAATAAGGCAGTCACAGGACAAATACTGCAGGATTCCACTTACAAGAGGTATGTATTCCACACACACACACACACACACACACACACATATATAAAAGAGAGTCAAACACAGAGAAGCAGAAAGTTGAATGGATGTTGCCAGAGGCTGGGGGGAGGGAAAAATTGAAGGTTGTGGTTCAACAGGTAGAAAATTTCAGTTCTACAAGACGATTCATTTCTGTAGATCAGCTGTACAGTACTGTGTCTAAGGTTAATACTGCTGTATCGTACGCTTAAAAATGTGTTAAGAAACTGGATCTCGTGTTAAGTATTCTTACCACAATAAAAAGGAAATACCCCTGCCCTCGTGGAGCCTACATTTCTAATGGGTAGGAAACAGAAAATCCACACAATTCAGTTAGGCGGTGATAAGTGCTATGGAGGAAAAGAAGGGCAACGGTATAGACTCAGAAAGGAAGGAGGGAAACCAGTAGAGAGTGGAAGAGTCGATTCTCCTTATTTGCCGCAGTTCTGTTCATAAAGTTACCATGAACTCTGAGCGGATACGGAACCGCTGCTCCAGGGGAAATGCAGGAATAGGGCCATGACATTTTCAGCTCACTTCACCTAACCTTGTCTTGTGTGCGCTTCTGTTTTATGATGCCTTGTTTAATGTATAGGGTCGATTCACTCACACTGAACTCACAGCCGACAGCACTACAACTCAGGCCTGAAGGAAGCCAATCTAACACGCTTTTTCTCCGTTAGAAGCATGAAAGCCTTCCTGCACTTAGAAACGCTAGACAGCACGTTAGCAGGATGTTGGAGGGCCATTTTAAACAGCACAATTACCAACAGAAAGAACAAAAATTCAACAAATGTGGCTCTAAAGAGACCGCAAAGGGAACACTTGTTTACAGTAGAAGAGCTGCAACAAGAAGGCGGCGTTGCCTTGTTTGACCTCGGCTGGGAACTTGTGCATCAGGGGACTCACATTTTTCCCTGCTCCGTGCATCTCTGGGAATGTATGTGAGAGTGCCCCAAGTCTGGGAGTCTCAAATTTAAGCAAGTAGTCTTTAAATAAGGAGAATCAACTGTACCAGATACTGAGATAAAGGACAATTTCAAAGGAGGAAGGACTAGTAAGTAGCATCAGAAGTTTAAAAGCGATGAGCTAAGATGAGGCCAGAAATCGGCTTTGAATTGAACAAGCTCAGTTGCTAATGAGTCACATGACCCTAAGTACAGCATTTAACGATTTGGGACTCATTTATGAGAGATGGAAAACTGACTAGAATTTCTTGGACATTCCTCCCAGGACCAGCCATCTCTGGATGGTTTTCAGTAACCAATTTATCTCATCTAATGACCATCCAGGATCGTGAAGCTCTCAACCAATTTCATGCTTCTTCATCAGGTGCAATATTTTCTATGGAAGGGAGGTTGGGGAAGATCATTTCCCCCAAATATCAACAGCCAAGAAGGAGTGTATGTACTGCATAAGCAGCTCTTGCGTTGCATGGCGAAGTGTGGTCTCCTGACTCGGAGAGTCCCAGACACTCAGGGAAGTGCCTGCGAAGGACTTTCCAGTTAAACAAGACTGATTTCCAAACCAGATCATGCCGCCTACTAGTTCTATGACTTTGGCAAGTTACTAAACTGTTTTAAGCTTTTAGTTTTTCCATCTGAAAAAGGGGCAGTTATTATTAAGACTAAATGAAATAATATCAACAAAGCATTTAGTGAAGCCCCAGACATAGCAAGGAGATTATTGACTGTCTCCTTAACTATCTGAAGATTACTACTGACTATCTGAAGAAGGATACCTGATTGGATGATGTCCAACTGACCATGCTGGGGCCAAGGTGGGGACAAGGGAGAGAGGTCTCCACATTCTGTGCTTCCTGCGTGCCACTAGCCGAGATCCAGGTGGGCCTAAATCTGATCTAGGGCAGCACTGTCCTGGATCCCTCTACTACCAGGGCTCATTCAAGAAGGGAATTTTTATCATTTTCCCTGGAAGTCCTTCCCTTTGGAGGGTAGGTTTTTATTCAGTATACACAGCCCTAGCATGTCCTTTATCTCCCCCACAGCCTGTCAAAGATGTTGAAGTACCATAACCTTGGTGTTCTGAACAACCTGTCAGTTTCTTCCTGAGCTCATCTTTTCTCACACCTTCAAGTCAGGTCCCCAAATACCAAGTTTCCCAGGGGAGCATTTCTGTAGGCCCCAGGACTCAAATTAGCAAAACAGTTCTCTTCCAATAATATATTTGCTATTTGCATTTTCCTTTGGCTAAAATCTGATAGAGGAGGAGCACAGAATCCCAGACAGAAAAAGATAAATTCATCCTAAAATTGCCCTTGGCAACTGGGTCAGATCAAAGTAGAATGCTGAGGCTTGGCTTGCCTGAAACCTCCAACGATTCACTATTTCAGTAAAGCAGCCAACTCCCTCTTGAATGTAAATAATTCTCTTTTTCCTTCTTCCCTGTCTAACGTGGAGAATACCAGAGGCTGTTTTATTTGGGACTGAAGCCTTTTATCATTACTTCAGACATCACTGCGTAATTACACAACAAGGCTTGAGAGAGGGCTGGGCCCCGGCACAGTGGGTAATTCTGTTTTGTCTAGCAGCAATTTTTTTAAACGTGTTATTAAAGGGAGGGTTTAAACACACACACATACATTCACAGATGCACACATACATACAAATACACACACAAGGCAGGATTCTCTATGCTGGTATTTTCCAACCCTGAGGAAGGGAGAGGCAGGCTAGAAGTGTGCTCCTCCCCCCACCACCCCAAAACAAGCAGAGCGGACTTACTGTCGATAGTTGTAGGCAATGTCAGCAAATTGCTTCCGTCTTGCTCGGTATACAGGATCTTTAAAACCCTAGGAGAAAGGAGACATTTGATTTCTCCAGGCTTTGGTGGGAGAGACCTGGCATATCAATGCATGCTTTGAATGGGAACCCTTGAGCTCTGACAGCACATCTCTCCTTTTTTTGATTATACTCTGAAAATAAAGTCTCAGTTAAACTGAGGGTAAGCTCTCCCACCAGATATTGTGAGTGATGCAGTGTTAGCAACACTTTCAGTTCAGTGTGAGCCTCTACCCTGGGATTCCACCAAGTGCAAACGGTATATAGAAATTTACAGTTTAGAGAAATTGCATCTACAGCTTGTAAGTTTGCTAAACTAGGGCAGAGTTAGTAGGATAAATGTCTATGAAGAAGATATACAGTAGCCACTAAATTCCTGACCGATGGTAGGTGTCTAACACTGCCTCCTAACTTCTTGGTAGGCAAACAGGTACATGCTTACTGCTATTGCAATTTAAAAAAAAATACCATTTATTGAATGTCTACTCTGTGCCAGTCTATGTGTGCTAGGAACTTATTTTATCCATAGCTCTCATAACAAACATGTGAGGTAGACCAGTATGATTATCCCTTTCTTTTCAGAATAAACAGTGGCTTGGAGAAGCTGAGCCAAGTAAAGGGGAAGCCAGGACTGGAATCACCCAGTTCCATGCTCTTTTCACTTCACTTCAGTAAATGTCAACCTTTACAACTTGGCAGGGGCTCAACTAACTGAGATTCTACCTCAGTACATAAAAAGGATGATCATAATTTCTCCTCTGAGGCTAACTTGCAGACAGCCTTTTCCCAAACATTTGTAAGCAGCACATTTCTGAGTGGAAAGAAGCCAAGTGTGTTTTTCAGTGTTTGGGGTGGGGGGAAGGTCACATCCTTGAGTTGCAGATGATCCCAGTTGGTTAAAAGGGCATTTTCCTTATGTTTTCTTCTTGGAATTTTATGGTTTCAGGTCTTTTATTTAAGTCTTTAGTGCATTTCAAGTTCATTTTTGTAAATGGTGTAAGATAGGGGTCTAATTTCATTCTTTTGCATGTGAATATCCAGTTTTCCCAAAACATTTATTGAAGAGATTATCCTTTCCCCATTGAGTATTCTTGGCTCCCTTGTCAAATATTAGTTGACTTATATGTGCGTGAATTTATTTCTAGGCTCTTGAATCTGTTCGTTGCTTAGTCTGTTTTTATGTCAGTACCATACAATTTTGATTACTATAGCTTTATAATACTGTTAGAAGTCAGGAAGTGTGATTCCTCTAGCTTTGTTCTTCTTTCTCAGGATTGCTCCTTGACATTGGTCTAGGGAATGAATTTTTGGATATGACACCAAAAGCACAAGCAACAAAAGCAAAAGTAAATAAGTGGGGACTACATTAAACAAAAAAGCTTCTGCACAGCCAAAGAAATAGTTAAAGTGAAAAGGCAATCTATAAAGTGGGAGAAAATATTTGCAAACTACACATCAGATAAGGGGTTAATATCCTATATATAAGAAACTCATACAACTCAATAGAAAAAAAATAAAATAATCTGATTTTAAAATAGGCAGAGGATCTGAATAGTTAGGCATTTTTCCAAAGAAGATACACAAATGGCCAACAGAGACATGAAAAGATGTTCAACGTGACTGATCATCAGGAAAACCCAAATCAAAATCACAATGAGATTATCACTTCATACCTTTCATAACAGCTGTTAGCAAAAAGACAAGAGAAGAGTGTTAGCAAGAATGTGGAGGAAAGGTAATCTCTGAGCACTACTGGGTGAATGTAAATTGGTACATCTACTTTGGAAAGCAGTATGGAGGTTCCTTGAAAGATTAAAAATTGAGCTACCAAATGATCCAGCAATCCTCACTTTTAGGTATGTATTCAAAGGAAATAAAATCACTCCCTTGGAGAGATGTCTGCACCTCCATGTTCATTGTAGCCTTGTTCAAATAGTCAAGACACAGAAACCTAAGTGGTCACTGACAGATAAACAGATAAAGGAAATGTGGTATAAACACACAGTAGAATGTCATTCATCCATAAAAAAGAAAGAAGACCTTCGGACAACGTGGATGGAACTTGAGAGCATTTTACTAAGTGAAGTAAGTCAGACAGAGAAAGATGAGTACTCTATTATCTTGCTTATACGTGGAATCTATAAAAAGCCAAACTCATAGACAGAGAGTAGATCGGTTGTTGCCAGGGGATGAAGAGTGGGAGAAACAAGGAGATGTTGATTAAAGGGCTAAACTTCCAGTTATAAGATGAATAAGCATGACGTTTATTGTTAACCATACTGTTTCAAATACTTGAAAGTTGCTAAGAAAATAGATCTTAAAAGTTTACACCACAGGGGAAAAATGGTAATTATGTGAGGTGATGGAAGTGTTAACTGACCTTATTATGGTAATCATTTTGCAATATATACGTGTATCAAATCAGCATGTTCTGTACCTCAAACTTACACAATGTTATATGTCAATTATATTTCATGAAAGTAAGCTAAAGGGTCATTTTCTTCCCCAAAGTGACTGTAATCTGAATTTTAGCAAGACAAGACACCAGTGTCAGTGTAGAACTTTGCTTTGTTCCTGCCAAGCATTTTCCAATAAGCCATGCTTTCCATCACTTGAGCTTGCAATTTCTCTGTCCCACCAGGCGGCCAAACCGAGGCATTAACAAATCGAAAACAAAGGCCTGTGTCATGGAGAGTAATATTTAAAGAATATTTTTAGAGGACAGATACTCCCTGACTTTCAGATACTGTTTTCTGTTTGTTTGTTTCTTTGTTTGATTGGTTGGTTAGTTGGTTATTTTTGTTTGTTTTTTTAAATCTAGCTCTACCAATAATTTTAAAGAACCAAGCATTCATGTATGTAATGTAATTTTGCCTGAGAATCCATAGCATTGAGTCTGGCATATATAGAAAGAACTACAAACACCTGTGGATAGAGGCAAGGAATAAAGAAAGGATAAGGGGGAGGAAGAGATAAACAGAGGGAGGGAGGGAAGAAAGGAGTTTCCTGTTTTGTTTCCCAGGATGTATTTTTAGAATTATAGAAATCTCAATGTTTCCCACTGGAAAAGTAAAGTGAAATTACCATACATTTTTAATCCCCAAACTAAATCCCAGATAAATGACATGGTTATTACAAGTAGAACTATAGTATTTACTCTAGAGCATTGAACAGCTTTGAATCATTAATTACAGGCAGGAAAGCTTAGGCATCTTCAAACTTAAAACCACTACTGGCCTCACTTTTACTGGGTAAAGATAAATTGCTTTTGGATGATACAGTAAGAAAACTGGACTCTGTCATTTGATTTCCAGGCAGCACCAACACACCCTTTTAGGAGCCTATCTACTCGGCTGAATGAAGACCACATCTCCATACTTAGGACTCAAAAGAAAACATTAATGTTTGTCAACCATTAATGCTTGACCTTGGCAGTCATCCTCACCTACCAGTCTTATTTAACACTCATAGCTTTTTCTACTCCCTAAGTATAAAGTATAGACTTTTGCACTGGCAAGATGCCTTGGAGAACATCCATTTTTATTTTTTGATCTAGATACGAACAAAGTGAAATCTACAGAGTCATCTGCCCATGGGTGCTTCACTGCAGAACCAGCACCTTGACTTGAGTTTTCTGGTCCTACCCAGGTGGTGGGTTGAGGTTTGAGGGTTGAGACAGGTAACCAGGGAAACAAGTGAAGAATTCCTCAACCAGGGGCTTTCCACTTCATCATCACTTGCAGGAATGGGATGCCCATGACAATTTTTCTTCCCCATTTGGCTCTTTATGGTTAATCTTCAACGTACTTTGTCTAGGAGCTTAAAGATTTTTCCATCAGTGAAAAAAAAAAGCTTGATATAAAATTGTATATCCAGTAGGTATCAACTATGTTTGAGGGGTTATATAAATAGTATGTAAATGAAATGATGGAATAAATACACCAAAATCCAATAAATGGTATGAAAATGGGAACTGTTTTATCCTTCTATTACTACTTATGCCTTTAAATTTTTCTACTATGGGTGTGGATTTCTTTTATAATTTGAAAAAAAAAAGCAAGATAATATTAAAATCCATCTCAAATCATTATGGGAAGTGGCAGCAGATTATACTTGAGATACATCCACACAGCCATATACAATATACGACACAGGTTTCCTGTACAGGAAGGATTCTGACCATGGTCCTTTCCAACTCAAAAGTTTCTAAGAAGTTCATTATCAGCCTGCAAAGGGACCCCACCCACCAGGAGGCATGGCCTGTTGCCCTCAGCTACCAGTGAACAAGCTCTGCGTCCTCAGGGACCTGGCCTTGCACCCCCCAGGCTGCCAGAGGGCCACAGGGCTTTGGCAGCCACACGGAACACACTCAGAATGAAGTGACAGTTGGCAATGACTAATCATCCTGTCTCAATTTAGACTAATAGCAGCAATTTCAGTGGCACTGCATGTAATTTATTTATAATCATCCTGTCTCAATTAAGCTAATAGCAGCACTTTTGGTTGCACTGCGTGTAACCAAGTATGTTTTGACAGGAAAATATATTGTTCGCGGAGTGGTGAGGGAGGGTGGGAAGAGAGGAGGAGAGGGTGGGAGAAAGTGGAGAGAACGCTGCAGGATGCAAAGCTGTAACATCATCTGCGGTCCACGTGCAATCGGTTTTCCTAATGGAAGCATTTTTTGTGACTGGGGTGTTGAAGTGTGGGATTGTGCTTTAGTGGCGATCTCGGGGAGAGGGTAACTATATGGAAAAGCCTTCTGAGTATTCTTCTAGACTGGGATCTTGTTTTGTCATTTCTTAATATCATGGCTGAGGTTAAACCTCAGAAATGCCATCTTTAGACTAGTGAGAAGAACAAGGGTTTTGAAGTCGGACAAGCTGGCTTGGACTACTAACCCATTCAGTGTGTAGAAGCATGGCCTGAGGGTGGTCAGTTCACCTCTCAGACCCCTGGTTTCCTCATCAGTAAAACAAAACTGTTAATGGTAGCTACCTCACAGTGTTGGGTGGATTAGATTAGGTGATGTAAGCAGGGCATCAAGGAAAATTGCAAGTACAGAGGAGAGACTCAAAAACTGATGCATTTGTGCAAAATGGTGGGAAATTCAAAAGCTGAGAAGTCTTGCTCAGAATATAAAAAGGATATACTCTGGAACAGTTCACCGAGTCCCATCACCCATCCCTTGGCTTTTTAAATAGGATCTATTGCTATTTATATTCAATCTAGGGCAATAATAAGAGGTTTCCTACATCTTATCAGTCTCACACCAACTAGAGGAAGGATGGGACACAGGAGACAAGAAGTTCAAAGCAGTATTTTTAAAGTATCTGCTATTGCTATCCTGTAGACACTGGCCAAAGATTTGCAAGTCAATAGGCAAGGACAGCCCTGACCACACCTTCCCTCTCGCCCACTCTGCATTGCTGGCCATGGTCACCACCAGTAAGGCCAAGAAAAGTGTTCTGGAAAAGATCTGGACACCTGATTGCCCAAGCCAGTAACCTGGGAATTAATCGTTTTACGTCTCTCCTCTTCTCTTCCTTCACATTCGGTAATCAGCTTGTCTGTGCCTAAAATAAGGTTCTAGAATACAGCACTTCTCCCTTTGGTCATGATTTTTTTTTTCATAGACTACTGTTTGGGAACCATGCCTATGACCCTTCACTTGTATAAGTCCAGTGAAGTAGTGAATTTATTTTGATCTGATACCCTGTGTTCAAACGGTAAAACACAGTGCACACGGTTCTACAAGATCAGTGCGAAAAGCTTAGCCTGGGGAAGAGGTAGGTGGAAGGCTTTAGGGAAGACAGGACACATGATTTGGGCCTTAAAAGATGACTAGTGGTTTGCCAGCAGGGAAAGAAGAGGTAAGAGGATAAGGGAAGTGCCCCAGGTAAAGGAAATGACACGAACAGGAGCACAGAGGCAGCGAAAGGGCCAGAGAAAGGAGGGTCAATTTTAGGGATGGGACTCAAACAGACCCATCTGAGTTCTGCCTGCTCTGCTGTAGCCCGGCCCCCTCTGCCACCCTTTGGGAAGAGCAGACACCCCCCTCTACCCAACGCCTGAAGGCCCCTGGAGGGCAGGAACCATGTCTTACTAATCACTTCAACCCCTTTTCCTTGACATGGCCTGGGACCCAGTTCACATACAGGTGAGGGCCAAAGGGTCCTCTCTGAGATTTCTCCTCTGAAAAGGGGAAAATACAACCTGCCCAGGATGGTTATAACATTTACAATGTGAAAATGCGGGCAAAGCATTTAGCATGGTGTTTGGCAGACAGTCCACGTTCAAGAAATGTGAGCTCTGAATGTCATTTGCTTGAGACACCTTGGTGGAAGGAAGTCGGGGGAGGGGGGCGAGGGGGCGGGCACGAGACTGGTGGGATGGCTGGGGGGAGGTCAGCTTGCCCATTTCAGTTTCTGATTCCATGACGCTGAAAGGCAGATGCCCGCTACCCTGTGCTTCAGGAAGAATCCTTCCTTGGCCTTACTTCTCAAAGTAGCTGTTCCCGAGGCCCTGAAGTGAGATGTTGGGTCAGATAGTGCACACTGCCAAGGGCAAGGGGTCATGGAGGAGCCTCAGGAACTCCAGGGGACGGAGAGGAACAGAAGGTCCTTTCGGGAAGAACGCCTTAGCCACTCCTCCCATCAGGCCAGGCCCCTCTGGGAAGCACCCTGGAGGGTTTACTCTGTCCCTGGCCTGTCAGTTCCCAGGATCAGATGAGACGCCACAGGAAGGAACAGAGAGAGCCTGGCCTCCTCATCCAGGGGACCATCTATCTGATAAATTTTGTTTTAATGATAAAATTCATGACACTGAGAGGCCAGGGAGCCAAAGGCATGGGCTGGGTCTGTAAAGAGAATGAATTCCAGGGAGTTTTAAGACCAGCTCTGACTGCCTCTGAGGAGACACAAGAATGAAGGGAGGAACAGGCCGTGTCTGTGGACTGGCCTCCTTCCCCATGGCTCCGGAGGAGCCGGGAGCGCAGCCAGCAGAGAGGACATGGTCAGGGCGGGAGGATGGAGGCTGGCAAGAGGAGAGAACACCCCAGTGGGCCCAGGCCATGCGCTGGATCAAGGGCGGCCAGACAGCTTTTCTAAGAAACGACATCTTTGCAGAAGCTTTCCTCCCAGGGCAGACAGCTCTGAGGCCCCGAGGCAGACCCATCAGCGGGAGTCTAGAGCTGCTCCTGGGGTGGCATCTGCCACCCCGGCTCCACGGGAGTGGGCTGCGTCCTACCCAGGGAGATGGGGCCAGGATCCAAACTTGACTTCTAGTGTTTGGAGGGAGAGGGTATTGAGGAACCTGAAATACAGTTTCTGTCCTTAGACGGAGTAATTTTACAAGTAAGAATGAAAGGAGCTATGGGGACTTCACATAAAGATGCACAGGCAAGAAGCTTCACTGCAGACAGAATTATTGCAAAAGTGGAAGACTGAAAACCTCCAAGCCTGGTTAGTAAGTTATGACACTGCGTTTAAAAAAAAAGATATAAAATATGTATATATTCACGTGTGTATAAAGAAATATTATTTTAGGACAGTGTGGTAATAAGTGATTTTTTTGGTTGGGTTTGTTTTGAAGCTTAGGAGCAGGAGGGAATTCACCTTCGCTTTTGTTTATAAAATACTTTCTCAGTATTAAAAAATGCAGAATAGGACCAAGAGAAAAAAGGGAAATAACCGAGATTATGGGTGATCTTCATTTTCTTCCTCATGCTTTCCTGTATTTTTGAGTCTACTCTAAGGGGTTTACTATTTGAAATGGAACAAGCAACAGCTTCCTAGTTTAAAAGGCCAGCCTACCCCAGAAAGAGCTCTTTGTTGGTCTCTGTAAAAGAGCCTGAATTTCTGCCACGGGCTAGACCTCTGTCTTGAGGTGCTGTGAGCACAGAGGTAAGAGTCGAAGGACCCAAAATTTAGCACCTGACCTTAGGAGAGTCATTTAGTCCTCACTGAATCTGTCTGTAAAATGGGAACATCCGGTCTGCTTCCTGAAAAGAGCTTTTGTGAAGAGAACAGTCACAACTTGCTCAACGGTAAAGACCTCGCAGCTGTGAGGAGAAAACAGACTCCTGACAAAAAGCAGATGCTCCTGCTGAGTCGTAGTAAACATCGGAATGAAGACAGCTTCCAAGTCACTAAAAGACTGAGGAACCGCTTGGCAGGGCAGAGAGTAAGAGACAGTCAGCGTGGTGGTGGCACTTCTCACCTACGGGCTGCTCCTCCCAGCAACCCTCCGCCCTAGAAAAAGGGAATAGATCCCTGACCCTGGTCCTCTGCTCAGAAACTATTATGGGACACAGGACACAGTCCTAGTTCTCTGATATATTAGACCTTTTAAAATCTGACCACAACCCACTGCCTCAGCCTCATCTCCTGACACTCTCACCCTCACCCCTCACACACCAGCCAGCCATTCCCCAAATATTCCGGACACTTTCAGGACTCAGAGCCTTTGCATATGCTGTTCCCTCAGATCATAAAGCCCCTTGTTCCCTTATTTGACTTTCATCCTCAGTTTTTAAAATCCATTTCCAATGCACCACTCCTCACTGCCCCAATGGCACCTGGTAGAGTCGTTAGTTGTTCAGTTCCCCAAGCACTTGATTTAAATCTCTGTAGTTGGACCAAATCAGAAACAAAGATGATTTACATGTGTGTTTTGTGTGATCATGCGTGTGTGTATACACACCACTTACATCCGTATGTGACATAAAAACAGTAGTTTCTGGATGGTGAGTTGTATTTGCTTCAATGATAATAACCATGATGATGATGATGATGGTGATGATGTCTAAGTAGCACTCAATAAATGTTTGCTGTCCAAGCAAACAAAGACACACTGCTCCCAAGGAGGGATGGGAGTAGGGTGGGGAGGGAAGGAACTGACAGACTCTCATCAGGGGGGCTGTGGACTCACCGGGTGATCTGCATCCAGTTCCGCTCCGTAGCTAAGAATCTGATTGGCGAATCTGTCAAGCTCTTGAATGGTTCTTGGGAACCAAGGCACTGCAACACAGAAAGGGCAAAGTCTTCAGCAGCAGATTAGCAGCAGGTGGCCAAAGGCCTCACCAAGGTCAGAAGCACAGGATTAGCCCCAATGAGTCAAGTCCATGGTGGTGGCAAGTGGGGTTCCAGATAATCCCTCAAATACTACAGTTCAAAATTTAAATCTCAGTGTCCTTGGAAACTAATTTATTTACTTGTGTATTCCACTTTATTGAAGTATAATTGACAAATAAAATTTTAAGATATTTTAGAGTAGCTCATGGTGATTAGATAGCCATATACATTGTGAAAGGATTCCTTCCATCTAGTTAACATACCCATCACCCAACATATTTATCTTTTGAGCAGGGAGGGGTCTACTCTCTTTGCAAAAGTCAATGATACAAGACAGCATTATCTCCTACAGTCACCATGTTTTATATTAGATCCTCAGACCTTCTTCATCTCACAGCTGAGTCTGTACCCTTTTCCCCACCTCTCCTTATTCCCACCACACCCAGCTCCTAGCACCCAGTTATCTACTCTCTTTCTATGAGTTTAACATTTTTGTTTTTGAAGATTCCACATATAAAAGATACCATGCAATCTTTTCTTTCTTCCTTCCTTTCTTTCTTTGTTTCTCTCCCTCTCTCTCTCCCTCTCTCCCTCCCTCCCTTCCTTCCTTCCTTTTTCCTGTCTAGCTTTATTTCACTTAACACCTTGGAAACAAATATCAAAACACATTCCCAAACATAGTCTCTTTCCTGGAGATTTTCTCAGAATTACCTCAAAATTTATCTCCCTTCCATCTACCATGGTAGAGTGGAGTGGTTTTTGATGGTTTACTGTGGCAGCAGAATATTCCATGTAATATGTGTTCCAGATCTCTTCCAGAATATAAATGAGGTAAAACCACAGCTGTTCTCTTTTTACTTTCCTGATTAAATAATGAACATAAATTGCTTTTGTAAAATAAGAAACAAAAGTGAACACACATACCCACAGACCCACACTTAGGTCCAGGGTTCCAATTCTCTGATTTTGGAGACAAGTGCTCCCAGGGGTCACCCTCACTTAGCTTCACTACCCAGCTGTGTAAAATCCAGATTGAGGAGTGGGCAGGAATCAGATTACTGCTGCTCAATGCCACTAGACCTTTGTGGAGAGATAGTGACCAATCTTCAGTAAAACCCAAATTTAACAAAGCTGGGAAAGACAAACCAGGAAGCTGTCAAATAGATTCTTCTTCCTGTGCAGCTGACTGGAGCGGGGGCTTCTGGACAATAGGAGGTTATATCCTGATGGGAGCCCAGTCTCCTCAGGACCCAACAGGAGGTGCTGTGTTGCTGGAGTGCTGGAGACCTCCTAGCTGCTTTCTTGCTTTGCACAGAGGGTGAGCCCATCTTCCTATCATGTGTCTCCTTCTCATGGACCCCCAGACACCCCAAAAAAATCTTTCGATACCAAAGCCAATTTGAAAGCTACTGGTGAAGTGGAATGACTGCAGTCCAGTAGTCTGGGATTTGACGATGCCCAGCAGTACTTAAAAATCCATGGGCTTGTTCTGAAGCAGCAGCATACCAGAGGAGAGATGGAGTCTGAGTTGTGTGACCTACAATGACTGGGTCCTGCAGGGAGGGACGTTAGGGCGAAGAGCAGGCAGTAGCACCCAAATCTCTGTGGCCTTCGGGAAGGAAGACACACTGGGAGTGGAACTGTCCCCGGAATGAACAGAGACTAGGCCATTCTGGACTGTAAAGTCCATGAAGTCAGGAACCACTAGTGCACTGTTGTTCCCGGTGCATAGACAGAAAAGAGGGAAGAAAGTTTAGGGGAAAAGATGATGAACTTACAGCCATTGAGGTCTGGCTTAGAACCCAGGCTCCAGTGGCCTAATTATCCTCTCTGTGTCTCAGTGAAAATGAGAATAATAGTAACAATAGGAAGAAGAGCAATATTTTCTGAGGTCTTACCATGTGTCAGGCACTGTGTCATTTTCGGTGGAACATCTCCTTTAATCTGGGGATTGCTGCGAGGAGTGAATAAGAATGTAGGCAAAGGGTGCAGCCCAATGTCTGGTCCATAATAGGTAGCTTTCCATCCCATGCCTGTTATTTCTGAATCCGGCCCTGCTCAGGTAGGGCAGAAAAGAACATGCATGCCATCTAGTGGCCAGACTGGGGAACTGTCATCCATGGTCTACACAGAAGTGCATCAGACAGGAAGAGCTGCATTCCACCAAAACAAGATGCTTCTCTGAATAGCATTAGTAAAGGTCCATTTAGAGATTCATTTCCATAGATCTGAGCTGCTAAACTCTCTACTGCCTATGTTAATGATAAAAACAAACTAACAGAGTATCGCTCCAAATACTTTCCCCAGTATTTGTACTATTGCTGGGTAGTGTTGGTCTCCAGATTTATAAACAAGAACACTGAGGTAGAGAGAGATTAAGTGACAAACCCAAATACACATGCTGTTAGGAAGCAGTGGAGTCAGATGTAAACTCAGAACTCAGGCCACGCTGACTCTGTGGTCTCAGGTCCAAACCACAAATCCATCCTGCCAGTTATGGGAGGGGGCAGAACATGGTAGTTAGGGGGGCTGGCTGTGAAGCCTGACTGTCTGATTGTCTTTGCAGTTTCCCACCTGGAAGTTTCCATGCCCCAAAGCCCAGCCCACTTCTCCAGATGGGCTCCCTATGGTAGTGATAACAGAAGCAGACGCTATAGTAGTAAGTCCGGCAAATTCTCATATGGTTCTTGCCTTGTGCCAGGCACTGTCCTAAACACTTTACATATACTGCCTCACCCAATTCGTATACAGCCCCATGAGGTGGGTATTATTATTATCCCCATTTTATAGAAGGTGAAACTGAGGAACAGGGAGGGCAAGTCACTTCAGAGACCTCCATGGTCCCAAAAGCTAGACTCTGGAGTCTGGGATGATTCAGCACCATATTCTGCTCACCCAGCATGGAACCTGGCTTCTCACTTCATCAGGAGAATTCTCTCGAAGTTTCCCTTTCTTCTTGAGCCCAGTGCCTTGTTTTGTACAAGGGACCTCTGTGGTCAGCAATGAAAATACAGTCCATTCCCTACCCGGGTTTGGAAGGGCTTGAGAAAGGACATCCTACTGTAGTCAGCCAGGACTTAGGATCTCCTCTGAGACCCTTCCTGTTTCTCTAGAGTGTTGCTGCCCCTGTCACCTCTCTCTGAAGGCATCCTGTCCCAACTCATTCATAGTCTCTCTTTTGCCTGAAAATTATCCATAATTCTGGCAATAATGCTGCCCCCAGAGATAGGGCAAGTCAGCCCTTTCCTGCTGCACCACCTTCTGACTTGAGAGACCCTTCAACTTGCCAAAGGACTTTTCATGAATCTGTACTGAGCACCTGTGACTACCAGGCACTGGATGTTGAGGGGTGAATACAGTGGAGTCTTCACTCCTGTGATGATTCTATTCTAGTGAGGGTAACAAGGCATAAGCACTAAGTAAATTTAAATATATAACCATGCTTGGAAGTTCCTGAAGAAGAAGAAAGCAATGCAAGGAGATGGAGAGGGATGGGGATGCTACTTTATACAACATCCTGTGGCTCCAGACCCCAGGGGGAGGGTCCTGGAGACTTGACAATACGTTGCCACAGCTCAAGGGGATTGGAACAGCCAGAGTCTACCCACAGCTCGGACCTGGTTTCCTGCGGGTCTCAGGGAGAGGCAGTGGTTAAGGGCCTGGACAACAGAGCCAGACAGCCTAGGCCTGAGTTCTCTCTGCCCTTACCCTCTGTGGCATCCGCGACAAATTATTAAACGTCCTTGTGCCTTAATCTTCCTATTGGTAAAGTGGGGATGATAAAGTACTACTTTACAGGAAAAACATACATTTAAATGAGTTAAAATGTGTGATTTGCCTGCCTGATACATAGTAAATACAAGTACACATCAGAAATACTGTGGGTTCGGTTCCAGACCACCGCAATAAAGAGACTATCATAGTAAAGCGAGTCTCATGAATTTCTTGGCTTCCCAGTACATATAAAATAATGTCTAAACTATACTGTAGTCTATTAAGTGTGCAATGGTATTATGTCTGAAAAAACAACATACATACCTTAATTTAAAAATCCTCAGTTACTAAAAAATGTAACCATCATCTGAGCCTTCAGTGAGTTACAGTAGTGACATCAAAGATTACTGATCTCGCTCAGGAAAAAAAAAGGTCACTGATCTGAGACCACCATAACAAATATAATAATACAAAAGTCTGAAATATTGATTACCAAAATGTGACACAGAGACACGGTGTGAGCAAATGCTGTTGGAAAAATGACACTGATGGACTTGCCCAGTACAGGGCTGCCACAAACCTTTGTGAAAAACACAAAACCTATGAAGCACAAGAAAGCCAAGCACGATAACAGAGGTGTGAACAGAGAGGTGTGCTATTCCTGTTCAGCTGCAAGCTCCAGGGATGGTTTTTCCTTTTCCTCTGCCCTTAGCTCTACCTAGTGCAGAGAGCACAGAGTCTCCCAGCAAGGCTGGGAAGTCTGCTCCTTAGCTTGTTGTGTACTTGAGCAAGTATTTTATCTCTTGGAGCCTTAGTTCCTTTTGCTACAAAGTGAATTAAAACTGTCTTTCCACATTATTGCATCATTGCATAAATTAAATGCTATAGGAAATGGGACACACCTTAATTAGCAGAGTGGCCAGCCCACAGTAGGTGCTCGATCAATGTTAATCATTAGGATGGAAAAGAGTTTAATGAGGAAGCAGAGGAAGGAGGAGGAGGAGGAAGAAGAGAGGGAGGATTTAAGAAGGGAAACTGGGAAGCAACTTCAGTCCAGCTTTGATATTGACAGGCTTTCTAATCTCGGGCCTCAGTTCTTCCCTGTATAAAATGTGGGCTCTTGGATTCACTTGTTGCTGCAGTTCCTCTTGGGTTTCATATCCCAGCTGTGGAGGGCTGCGGCTGGCCAGAGGACACGTGCAAATATACTTCCAGTCAATCAGCATGTCAACCTCGCTTGTTTCTGGAAGTACAGCCACTACATTTCTTCAGCTCCCAAAATATGTGGCCCCTACATTTTCCCTTTCTCCTCTCACCAAAGAAACAAGGCTTTCCTCCAGATAGAAGCCTCTTTGCCCCAACCTTGGTTCAGAGCTAGGCCGTCTTCCAAATGAACGCCAGAGGGCAGCAGAACCACAATACTTTCAGCTTTGAGTGACTTTTTTTTTGCCCCCTCTCTCCTTCAAAGGGAAACACTATGTAGTTGGGCCACATGGCTTGGTTCAGACCTCTTGGTGGGGCGAGAGGGGCGGATCAGAGAACTTGAGAGTTGCAAAGACTCAAAGGATTCAAGTCTTGGCAAAGAAAAGACAAAAGTTGAAGCAGCTTAGCACCCCAGGACCTCATCACAGAGAACGTGAGGGACCCCCAGGCAGCACCGTGAGGCCGTAAGGTGCTCACCCAAGTCCACGGGACTCTGGTGGCTTCTAGGCTCCTGTCATCATCCAGCAAAGGCCCAGAACGCGTGGTGGCTAGTCACATAGATTGAAGCCAGACTGCCTGGGTCCAGATCTCACCTCTGCTACTTTGTGACTTTGAGACTTTGTGCAAATTACTTAACCTTTTTGTTCCCCACGTTCCTATCTGTAAAACAGCTATCGTAACAGTGTGTACTTCAGAGGACTTGAGGATGAAATGAGCTAATGTGTGAACAGAACAGTGCTTGGGGCATAGCAGGTGCTTTAAGAGTATATGGTACCACGCTCAGCATCATTATCATTAGCATCATTAGAGGAGGCCAAGTGATAAGGGGTTGATGGTCCTGGTCCACACTTTCTCCAGGCAGCAGCCCAGTCCTACCTTTGAATTGATTCCTCCCCAGACCTCACTTAACATAAAGGCGTTGTTGCCCAGAGGCCCTGGGTACAGCCTACGTGTCCTCTGGGGTAGGAGGACCCAGGCCAAGCCTGATAGTTAAGAGAAGTAATTCACCAGCTATGAGCTTGAGTAGGGACAAGCAGGGCTTAAAGAAACGAGACCCAGGAGAGGCAAGTCCTGGGTGCTGGAGAATGTGGCGGCAAGAGGCCCAGCTAAGCAGGGCTATGAAGCAAGCAGGGTGAGGACACCAGGTGCTAAAGGCAGGAGACTGCAGAGGTGCCCAGGCAAAATCAGGACCAGGCTGTGACATTTGTACCTACACTTTATATCGTGTACACCCTGGACTTGAAGCCAACAGGTCTGTGACTAAGTTGCATCTCCCCTATCCCTCTCTCCCACTGAGAAAGTCACTTGATCCCTCAGTCTCTGGCTTCTCATCTGTGAAATGGGTATAGCAGCCAAGCCCTCACCTGCTCCTTGGTTGGGGTTGAGAAGCAACTAACCCACAGTAGGTAGACCTGTGTCATCATTACACTTGAACCTCACACACACACACACACACACACAAACCCAGAGATACTTGTCGGATTAAAAGTCAGGTCACACAGGCCACCAGTGACAGAGGCAGCAGAGCACATACTTGTGTCCCCATCCTCGACCCTTGGGCTCTTCCAATTTTCCCAGCCCCGAAGTTACAGTTACCTTTGTTTCCTTTAAAGTTACATTTTTCTGAGAGCTCCCAAGGCACCAGATGCTGTGCTAAACTAAGCACTTTACTCCCATTGTCTGTTTTAGTTCGCAGAGCATCCTAGGGGGTGCACATGATTATTCCCACTTTACTGATGAGCAGACTGAGGCTCAGAGGGATGAAGTGACTTGTTCAAGGTCACTGAGCCGGCGGAGCTGAAACTGGAACTCCAAGGCTTGTGCGCTTAATCGCTATGCCAGTCTGGCTTAGAACAAGGTGGGGGTTCGGGGCCCTTTAGTTTAGATCTCTGTTCTCCCACCTGGAGAAGGGAAGGAGATGACAAACTAAACCGTGAATTTAAAGGGGCTCGAAGAAAATCCCTCTGACAGCTCCGGTCTTCTGTGCCTTCCTTCCTGAGCCCGCCTGGATTTGGGGGTGATAACTTTTGAACACCTAAGTTCTCTGCTCCTCCAAGACACCTTCACTTTTCCCTTCTCTTCTTCAGTGAAGGTCACAGGCCTCTTCCCTCCCACCCAGTCTCAATCAGAAAGCTGGGAATGGAGACTGACCCCAGTGACCCAGGCCTCTGTTTTGAAAAGTCAAATCAGATTAGCTCATTAATGACCTTTGCAAATACCTCCGTGGTGGGCTGGCCTCTGGGAGCCCCTCCACGGCCTCGCAGGCTGCTGGGCTCAGCGGTTAATGAATGACTTGAGCAGGCTGGTGCAACAGAGGCCCTCTGTGAGGCCAGGAGCTCCCGGGGGAGCAGATCATTAATAAATATTGATTTGGCTCCAAGGGAAGCAGCCCGCGGGAGAGCTGGCCCTGGACACCCACGTCGTGGTCTCATTAAGTCAGGGTCAACTGCTCAGCCCGGACGCTGAGGGGCGGCTGGCTCAGGGGTGCTCCTTAGCAAAAGCTCCCCCTGCCCCAGGCCTGGCTGGAGCCTGCTTCCTGGCCAGCGGGTCAGAGCAGGACCATTAAATTTATAGCCATTCCAGGTGCAGGCTGAGTCCCTTCTCACTCTCTCCTTCCAGCAGACATTCACCAGCCCCAGGGTGGAGCCAGCCAGGCACCCAGGCTTGCCCCAGACTTCTGCCTCCAGCCTGTCTCAGGGAGAGCAATAAATCCTCCACTTCCTAGGCCCAAAATAGAAGGGTGTTTTCACCCGCTCTTCCTAGGCTCCTGAACGTCTCCTCTGAGGCAATGGCCCCCAGCCCAGCAGAAAAGTCTTTGCTGGGCTGATCATGACAGCTCCCCCGAAGGGAGAAGGGATGGTGTGCCATGGCATCCTGCAGGGTGAAGACTTTTGAGTGGTTTAGTTACCTCTTTTAAGGAGCTTCTACCTTCTTTCTGAAGAAGGAATGCCCTTCAGGAAGGTCTTGGCAAGAAGGCAAGAGCCAAATGCTGGCTGACGGTGCCAAGCCATTCCCTTCCTCCCGGACAGAGCAGGGGAGTAGTGGGTTCAGGGTCCACTTTCATCGCTGACAAGCCAGGCAAAGCATTTGCTCTTACTGTCCACATGTCAAAGTGAGAATGAGAAGCAGCTGAGTAAAAGGAACCAAGCATGAAGTAGAGTGCGCCAAGATGTCAGGATGAGTAAGTGGATGGAATGAGTGAAGGACATGAGTGAAGCAATGAATGAAGGAAAAAGCACTTAATTATCAGTCTAAACTGGAGCTATCTTCCCAACATCCTTTGTAAGATGTCACGTATCTTACAAATTTATCTATCGGCAGGTTGCCCACCATATCCCCAAATACTGAATTCTGTTTTCTGAGAGCTCCCTGAGATCAGATTACCCACTACTTAGAACTTCTTAGAACTGGACTTATGGTCAATCTACATTGATTGGATTGAATAGAATACATCCTAAGTGCTCCTGACGCGTGCCCACTTCCCTATCCCTGCATAGACCCAGCCATATAACAACTACCTCTGAGATCATAGGACACGTGAGTCAGGGCACCACATGTGTTGTTCTCCCTACCACATCCCTGTCATGTGGCTGCCACTGAATGGGTGCTCAGTAAATATGAGTTGTATGAATGAATGATCAACTGAATTCAGGCATAAATGTGAATGAAATAGAAGAAGGTGGTCAAGCAGACTCTGGTTTTTGAGGAGTAGTAAGAGAAAAAGGAAGAAAACCCCAGTAGCCAGGATTTTAACAAGTGATCGTCATGTGATTTATAGATTTATAGATTAAGGAAAGAGAATTCCAGGGGGATAACGGTGTCAAATGCGATAAATATTTCAAAGAGGACGAAAACAAAAAAAAAACTGGGCTACTAGTTTTGGTAATGGGTGTTGTCAGAATGGTAAGGAAGAAGGAAGAAAAGAAGGGAAAAAAAGGGAGGGAGGAAAGAAGGAAAGAAACCTGGTTGGGAAGCTGGCCTTCCATCTCCTAGACCAGAGCTGTTTCCAAAATAACACGGAGCCACGCGGATAATGTTAAGCATCCAAACCAGGTTCGCAGGAACAATATTTGGAAATGAGAGCTCATTCCCAGGGCCCCTCACATCATCCCACACATGAAGTTGTCTCGCTGGCTGCTGAGTGAGGCTGGCTCCAGTGCGTGGGTGGCTACCACCAACTCCCTATGTATTATTAGCCTGGTCAGTGTCTACACTCATGGAGCTGGTAGTGGTAAATAGCCTGATACTAGGCTGGGGTTATAGATCATAGAGCTCCCCACCTGCCACTTAAGGATGTCAAAGATCAAGGGCCTGTTCAACTCAAGTTCAACTCAATGCATCCAACACCCTAAATACAGAGTTTCCTGCGTGATGCTCCCAGGAGCCCTATAAGTGGCAGAGTGGGTCTCAGCTCTATTTCACAGGTGAGGAAGGGAAGGGAGTGAGGTGTCCCAGTGGGTCTCAGCTCTATTTCACAGGTGAGGAAGGGAAGGGAAGGGAGTGAGGTGTCCTCAGATGGGATTCAAACCTAGCCGGCAGTATACAGAACAGGACTCCAAATCCTGGCTCTAAATTAATTGCTCTTTTTGACTTGCTATCATGATCCCTCAATCCAGCATAAATGGCAAGTTGACATTTAGTTACAATCATTTCCTGTCCTCTTACTACCTCCTTCAATTGAGGGAACACACCTGTCAGAGAGAGAAAAGATATTCTTTCAGTCTTTGTAAATGTCATCATCTTTTTGGATTGATACAAAAAGCAAATCAGAGTGACCTTTCTTTATCAAATATTAGGAGTTTGGAGCCTTGCCTCACCAGCAAGATTCACTGGGCATTCCCAGGAAAGACTCAGGGATAAGTTTACTGACCATTCTGCATGGATCCTTTATGCCAGACATACTGTGCCAATCATCTCATAGAATGCACACAACCACACTGGCACACAGACATCTTCATTTTACAGGTGGGAAAAGGGAGGCCTACGGAGCCCAGCAACTTGGCCAGTAACTACCATCCACGAATTGAACTAGAATGATGAAAACTCCCAAATCTGTGCTGCCACTCAAGTTTACCTGTCTGTCTCATATCCTAATGTTGAGAACGAGAATCCTGTTATCTGCTCACTCTATCTGAGTTGACTGTTGCAAAGCTTTAATGATACAACTGAAGGAGAAAGAATTTTGGATTTGACATGCAAATGAGGAATCCCTCTCAGAGTGAGAGCCTGCTTATAATCTTATGATCTCCCTTCGCTTTAGCCCTGTGACCTGGCAAGCAGACTGGTATGCAGAAACAGCATTTACTCAGGATTCTTCCCTTGCCAGGGAGTAGAGCTGCCTCTGATGACTGCACGGGAGCAAGCCCTATCCGAGCTTCCAACTCCGAGGTTGGCACCACCTCCGCTGTCAGCTTGGGTCTGCTTGTCTCGATGAGGCAGTCTACGAACATAAAAGTCCCATCCCCGCTGCCAGAGGACTTCCAGCAACATCAGCACAGACAGCAAGCATCCAGGTAGACTGAAAGCAGCCCCGTGTGTTTTCACAAACATGCAGATCACGGGTCTCCAGCAGACCAAGGGCCACAAGCATCTACAGCCCGGAGGCAAACGCGGGCCAAGTGAAATGCATGGAAGGTTTGGAACTGAGGACAGGACAAAGGGAAGATGATGGAAACAGAACAGATGAGCAGAGGAAAGGCAGGCACAGGTGGTGGGAATGGGGAAAGCCCCCAACCATCTGGACCTTCTTCCGTCCTAAGCAGCTTCTCTCTGCAGGGTCTCAACTCTTCAGGAACCGTGACCCCTTTGAAGATCTTCTCTCTTAAAAAATACACGTGCACATGCATGTGTGCCCTTTTGCCCACAATCCCAGGAGCTCTTCCAGTTCCTCCAAGGAATTCCTCCCTCACAATGGATCTGAAACTTCAGCCTTCTCATGGCACTGCCTTTCAGGGCAGCAGGGCTGAAGCAGAAAAGAGAAAAAAACTCAGCAAGCTGGGAGGAGGGAGGGGCATGTAGGAGGGAAGGAATAAACATAATGATGTTACTTTTGTTTTCTCACAATAATTTTTCCCCTTGAATCATTCCTTCAGAAATTTATCCAAGTAAAAAAGACAAAATCATCAGTGCCCCCAAGCTAGCTAGACAGTAGATAAGACAAATAGATAGATGAGTAAATAAATAAACTGTTCAAAACGCCGTGAGGGTGCTAGAAAATGAAAAATTTCTGCTCCCCGTGGAAAATACCACTGTACTGGCAGTCTGGACTCTCTGTTTCCACACCCAGACCCTTATAATCAGCACAACTCAAACAAAATCTACTCAGTTTCCCATTGCTCTTGGAAAGTAACTCCAAACAGATACATTTCTCAAAAGGTGATGACCCTACACTTCTGTCTAGCCAGAACAGTTTGTCCGTCTTCCTCTCCTGGCTGCAACTTGTCTCCGTGCAGGAATTTTCCACCCCCACCCCCGACCCCCGCTAAATGTAATGTCATGCAGGAGACTCAAAGGGAAAGGTAAGAGGATTAGTAGATTGATCGATGGATGATATTAATGCTCTTTCATGTTGGGCTGAAGAAGGATTTGAGGTCATCAGGAGAGAGGGCAGGGGGAGAAAAGAACTCAAGTATTCAAAAGACTCTCTGGATTAAAATCCTATTAAACTCACATCAGCTTCTCCAGGAGGTGTTTTAGGAGGTTGCGGTTTCTTTAACATGTCACCGTAATTGACCTTCCCCTAAGCTGTTTTGGGTGGGGAACTTAAGCAATTAAGAAACTGGAAAATTTTCATTTTCTAGCACCCTAACAGCCTTTTCAACGGTTTAAAAACTAGGATGGAAAGTGGGTTAGCCTAATTGATTTGAGGGGTTCAGAACTCCCACTTCAACCTGCTGTCAGGCTCACCCAAGATCTGAGCCCCTCAGGAGAAAGGGCATTTTGTCGAGGGAAAGAATCCAAAGGTTCAGATCTACGACAGTGCATTTCTTCTCCTAACTATTCTCCCATGGATTTCTACAGAACAAACAATTTGGCAAAAGGGATGGTTTTTGGCCTAAGATGTTCTGTTTCTGGGTCCAGACTCCAGTTCACAAAAACGACCCCAGAAACCCAAAGAGCCCATCTGTCTCAGCAGGTGCAAGACTGTGTTGTTTCAGCATCACTGTGTCCAGAGCAGCCATTCTGTTGCATGGATGTGAAGGTCAGGAAAGCGTGTCAGGGATGGGAAGCCAGGAGGGGTGGGGTGAGCAATCATCCAAAGAAATGAGAGTCCCACAACACGTGTTGTTTTAAAGGCTTAGTCTGAGCGTTTTTTCCTCCACTGGGTCAAATGTCAACCCATCTGTAAATATCAACGCCTTGCCATTCTGAGCCCCTGTTCTGCCTCTGATGAACCCCATGCTGCTTATGAGGTACCTTTGTGTGGGGATGGTGGCTTCTTCACTTTCACACTTGCTGGGTCCTCAGAGTTAAAAGGTAGACAAGAGGCCACTTTCCACCAGCCGTGTCTCCATTACAGCACCTGCCCCTCCTCTGTGCCCCTCCTCTGCCCCCTTCCGGCTGGGCTGTCTCCATGCCCTTGTCAGCTGTGAGCTCCTTAAGAACGGCAGTGCTGACGTCTTTCCCTCTAGCTCCAAGCATGTGCCTGGCACAGAGCAGCACTCGACACCTGCTTGCCCACAACTGCACAGAATTCACTCTGTGCCTTAAGGCAAGTCATGGCCTCCATTTTTTTTCCCAATGAAAAATGAAGGGGTCTGTTGGGCTACGTGACCTCTGAGGTCTTTTTCTGGTTCTCAGAATCTCTGAAGAAGTGGCTGTGTGCAGGCTGGCTTTTCTCGGCTCCTGTGCGTAGGTCATTATTTGTCGTAAGAGTGATGATGATGGTGAGAACAGAGAACATGGAGTAGACCCTTAAACGTGCTCTGTGCTGTTGGCGATGCTATTTCAGTAATCCTGTGAGGCAGAGATTTTATTCCCCGTGACACAGTGGCAGATTGTGAAGGTTAGTAATTTACCCAAAGTCACACCAAGTGTGCATCCTGGTTCCGGAGTCTGGGCTCCTAACTCTTCTTCCACATCCTCTTTCTGAGCTTCCAGTTCAGGCTGCCAGCCTTTCAGCTGATCAGTATACATCTTCCCTGCCTCCTCAAGGGGCCTGGCTGCCTGTCAATTGCTTTGATTTCCTACCCCAGGGCCGCAGCTGGCCAGCCTCCACCTGCTCTGAGCAGAGACAGAGCTTGCCCCGGATCCAGCAGGCCCTTCGCCCTGAGGGCCTGTGGCTCCTGGTGGGAGCAGGTGGCCGGAAAAGCAAGAGAAGGCGGTCATCAGGGAAGCAGCTTACTCGGGAGGTGGAACAGGAAGGAAGGCAGAGAGGGCTCATGTGAGATGGATTCCGAGTGCCCCACCGTCCCACCCAGCGACCTGAGCCTATGTCTGCCCTTGGGAAGGGCAGAGCCCTGGCTAGGAAGGCCTTGGAGGTGTCTTTTAGTAAGTGCTTCGATGGCCTGTGCATGGGTCTTGTCTAATTTTAAAGCATCTCTGCCTACTAACACTGCTATTTTCTGCTACAGAGCCTGAAATCCTCTTTTTCTGGCAAAAAGGAAAAAGAAACTTTTGATTTTACAATTGAAAAAAATGTCTGATTATTTAGGGAAAAAAATAGTTCATCTCAGCAATAACACTTCAAAGTATTTACCCAAATGAGTTACCCAAATGAGTTGAAAACTTATGTCCACACAAAAACCTGCACATGAATGTTTAACAATTTTAGTTTCCAATTCCCCAAATTTAGAAGTAACCAAGATGTCCTTGGTCATAGGTGAACGGGTAAACAAAATGTGGTACATCTCTACAGTGGAACATTATTCAGTGATTTTAAAAAATGAGCTATTGAGTTATAAAAAGGCATACAGGGACCCTTGCTAAGTGAAAAAAAAATTGTCTCAAAAGATGATGTATTCTGTGATTCCAACTGTGTGACATTCTGGAAAAGTCAAAATCGTGGACACGGTAAAAAGATGAGTGGTTGCCAGGGGAGGGAGTAAGGAGGGAGGGATGAACAGGTGGAGCAGTGAAACCATCCTGCGTGAGACGTAACATTATGCATTTGTCAAAACCAACAGAACTAGACAATGCCAAGCATGATCCCTAATGCAAACTATGGACTTAGTTAATAATAATATAGTTAACGACCACCACATACAGTCATTTACCCAGCTGGGTATTGTTCTAAGCACCAACTATGCAAGATCTCATTTAATCCTCCTAAAAGCCTTATGAAAAACAGAGGGTATGGCCATTAAAGAGACCTGTCGGGGGTCTCAAAGCTAGCAAGTGGAAGGAGGAGGATTTGAACTGAGTCTGTCCAACCCCAAGCCCATACTTGTAATTCCTACACTCCACTGCTCTCCGGAGCACATTAACGAGCAGCAATTTTAGTGCGTAGGTAAGGGGGCAGAACAAGTCTTGATGACTGCTCTGTTTAGTCATTCAGTCACAAGTATTTGCTGAGCGCTGTGTATTAAGCTAAACTCTGAGGATATTAACACAGGTAAGAGGCTCCCCCTGCCTGCAAGGCGCTCGTAATCTAGTTGAAGAGACAGAAGAGATGAGCAATGACTATGAAAGTCGTAGGAACAAGGAGCCCGGGAGTCTCCAGCTCTAGAAATGGCATGTGGTGAGGACGTGGGGGGAGCCCCTTGCTGAAATGGAGAGAGCTGAAGACTTTTTCTTTAAATTGTATTTACATCGGAAGCACCCTGGCACCCTAATCATATTACCTCCAGAGATTGGGAAATTGAGAGTGTAATAATCCAAGAATGAAAAATGTATAAAAACTGTAGCAACAGATAACAACTAATACAAGAAAGAGCTATCCTGAGGAAGGGGGGAAAGAACTAACATTTATTAAATGTCTAAATATGCAAGGCACTCTTCTAGGTCCCTGACCTACAACCTTTCGCTTAATCCCCCAAATGGTCTTCCAGTGTAGATGTTGTTCTTGCAATTAGTTTATGAAGAAAATGCACAGCCATTTGTGCTGCACAACTCCTTCGTCTCTTACCCGTGTCTTTCTTCTTATCCCGGGAAAGCTCGTGCACCGTGGCGCCGATGTCGTGCCTCAGGATCTTGATGATGTTGGCCAGAGCTGGCACGCTGTGCTTGTCCAGATAGGTGAAAAATTCATACTCATCTTTCTTTAAACGTGAAGGTCTCGATTCAATGTGGGTCAGGTTTATATCATTCTCCTGGAAAAGAGAAGTGGCGGGTAGGAAGGGACCAGTCACTGGCATTGAACAGACCAAGCACATAAAACCAGAGCAAAACATACAACACAGCAAAACGCAGAGTGATGAGGAACAGGATTTCCTTATATATAAATATATACACACTTTCATGTATACTTTCATGAAATGTACTTTCATGTTTTTAACCATCAGTTTCTCCATCTGTAATTCTGTGGTACTAGTGGTACCTGCCTCATAAGTTTGTTGGATATGTTGGATAAAATGATACATACACACTGCCAGGTAAATGCTCAGTTAAAATACATAGTAAATGCTCAGTTAAAATTACCCAGTATAGTTACCATTCATATTTTTATATAATTACTTTTCATCCAAGTTAGGCATCAAATGTATATGTAGCACCTACCAGGTACTGAGCACTCTTCTAGGTGGCTGGACTACATCAGTGAACAAAACAGACCAAGATATTTTCCTCTATTAAGTGTACACTCAAGATGTGGGGAGACAAATAATAAACATTAAAGAGAATTGATTTATGCATTATTTTATGCAGATGACTAGATAAAAACATTGTGGTACATTTACACAATGGAATACTACTCAGTCATAAAAAAGAATAAAATAATGCCATTTACAGCAACATGAATGGACCTGGAAATTGTCATACTAAATGAAGTAAGCCAGAAAGAGTAAGAAAAATACCATATGATATCACTTACATGTAATCTAAAAAAAAGCAAATGAACTTATTTACAAAACAGACACAGACTCACAAAGAAAACAAATTTATGATTACCAGAGAGGAAAGTGGGAGGTAGAGGGATAAATTGAGAGTTCAGGATTTGCAGATACTAACTACTATACATAAAATAGATAATACATTTCTACTGTATAGTGCAAGGAACTTGAATGAAAAAGAATATGAAAAGGAATATATGTATGACTGAAACATTATGCTGTACACCAGAAATTGACACAACGTTGTAAACCAACTACACTTCAATTTAAAAAAAAAGTGGCTGGAGAGAGAGGGCCATTTTCCCTAATGTCAGAGTTTTGGTCTTCTTACCACACAGCCTTTCCTGCCAGGGATACAGTGAGCATTCTGCAAATATCAGCGTTTACCATTATTACTATTATGCCAAATATAAAAAATGAAAACCTCTGCATAGAGTAAACACAAGAATATGCAGCCCCACACAGACACCCTTCCTGCTCTTTCTTCCTCATCATTCCCAAGGGCACAGGATGGAGCCCTTTTTTGTGGGGACCAGCTGCAGACAACACACTCCTGACCAGGTAACCCAGTGTGGACCCCTCCCCACCCCCATACAAAGAGTATGTGGAGGAGAGAAGGCCAGAGAGATAGGGGTTCCTCTGAAGCTTTCTACACAGACCGAGATGACTTCCTAAATGATGCAAAGAGCAATGTCATCCTTCTTGGCTCTGGATGAAAGAAAATGGTTACACACCACTGGCTATTTACCTAAACTGAAACTTCAAAAGAAGAGACAACCAATCCCTGCCCTGTAGAGAGCAGAGAACACAGCCAAGCCGGGAACCAGCAGCAGACACACCTCCAGGGTGCTTACTTGCCAAAGAGCACAGGAGGGCAGGAGGGCGGTGGTGAAGGAGGTGGGAAGGGGTGTAGGCTGGGGAAAAGGCTGGAAAGCCGACTATAGGCTGTTAGTGTTCCCCACCCACACCCCGTCCCTCGCACCAGCACTTCCAGAGAGAAGCCTCTCACTTTAAGAATAGCCATAAAACAGTGTGTGCCCCTGACTCAGGTTTTTATAAATCTGGAGCCCTAACTTATGGGAAGCATTTTTACCAAAGTTTGTAAACTAACAACATTTCTCTAAGAGGGGAATGGTTAGGTGCACTGCGGTGTAATCACACGGTGGGGATTATGCAACCACTAAAAAGCAGGTAACAACAACACGCTTAAAATGAAGTGCCAGGAAGCCCTCCAAGATGTGGTGTAGGAGTGGTGGTCTCCAGACGATGGGTGATTTGATCTCCTTTCTGTTTTCTTTCTTTTAATCATAGTTCAACTTTTCTAAAAACATTTATTACTTTTACAATGAAAATTTAACATTCTCTCTTAAATGGTTATAATGACAGCCACTTGGGAAAATACTTTTGATGGATATAGGTATGGGATAATTAAAATATCTTTTAAAAAATTATGCCCAGGCCAAGGAAAAAAAAAAAGACTAGAATGAAATGCATCACAGTGAGTTATGACAAGATTATGTGTGACTTCTATTTATTTGCCAAAAGTCTTATATTACCCATATAATGAAAAGAAAAATACACCTTTTAAATATGAGTGAAGTTTCTGACTAAGAACACCCAACCATATCCTTTAAGCTCTCTCCCATTTGAATCAATTTGTGAATAATTAACTCTCTAACTTGGCATGCAGTTTCCTAAGTGGAACTTTTCCAGCTCATTAGTGTGGATCCTTAGATAACAATAATTTTGGTTGCAAAGAGAGCCTTTAGAAATAAACCTCCAAACCTGATTATGATTATCGTTACCTTTTTTGTAAGTGAATTTTTATCTTTAAACAAGGGTTCTCTGTAGGTTTACACACGGATCCATACACACTCACCGCATCTTTGGGTGAGAAGTACAGAAAACTTTCTGTTACTCCACGTGGACATCTTGGCAGAGACAAGAAAGGTTTAGAGCTAAACATTTCAAAGACAATTTCACGATTTGCCCAGTAGTTAATTTCTGCATAAAAGATGGCAGAGTCACAATGTGAGTACTCAGGACTCTTGAATGGAGAGTGTGGGGACCAGAGAAAAGCAAAGTGAAATGAAGAGTTTATTTTAATAAGGATTCATCAGAACCCCCTTTCTGCTCCCTTCCATGAGGAAAATCTTCCTAAAGGGGGATGCATCACAAGTGGATAAAATTATAGATACACAGAATGAGTGTAATGAATAGTGAAAAAATGGATTTGTGTGTCTGGAACTTCCCTTGACTTCCAGCTTAGGGCCCCTTCCTCTCCTCTGCCATCTCATTCCTGGAGGAAAGAAGCATGGTATCTGAAACGAGTGTGGGCTTTAGAACTAAATTGAGTTTAAATTCTGCTCTGCAACTCACTACGTTTGGACACAGTAGTTGGCCATTTTGAACTTCTGCTTGTCCGTGTTTAAAATAAAAATAGTATTACCTAGTAGCTTAATGAAAATTAAAAAAAGGAAAAGCGCCTAGTACAACTGTGGCTTCATTCATAGATACTCAGTAAGGACCTGTTATATACTACCTATCTCAGCTTCATATCAGTACACATTTTCCCAGGAATTGAAACACATTAAGTTTATGAGTCATTTTATCAGTTGACATTTGCTTTTACCTTAAACTTTTATCAGCCTTTTTTTCTTTTTTTCCCAGAGAGCACGTTTTTAAAAAGGAGAAGGAAATGCTGAGCATACTTTCAGATGAGGCTAGCCTGGAAAGGGAGAGCTTCTCGGAACCCCCTGTGCTGTTGCCTTGGGGGAAGTTCATGCCCTGGCTTGTTCCAGAGCTTTCTGGGGCAACATCAAAGACATTCACAAAGAAGATCCCACATCCTTGGTCTCAAGTTACCGGAGAGGAGCCTTTCAATAACTCATCTAATCCACCGTCGTTGTGCCAAACACTGTCCTAGGTGCTGGGCTGCAACAACGAACAGAGCTGGAAAAAAACCCGTCCTCTTGGAGATTACATTCTCGAAGGAAGAGACAAACAATAACTATAATAGGTAAGTAGAATATAGTCTTCAGATGGAATGGAGAAAAATAAGCAGGAAAGAAAGATCAGCTCTTCCAGGGGTTCAATACAGGTGCTTTTTTAAACAGTGGGGTCAGGAGGTCCTCAAAAAGTAAACAGGCAGCACGTAAGCACAGACCTGAAGTCCGTGAGGAAGCAAGTCATGAGGGAACAGCAGGTGCAAGGCTCCTGGGGCCAGATATTGCACAACGTGACCGGGGGCCGTCAGTGAGGCTGGTGTGACAGGTGGGGGCTGGGGGAGGGGCAGCAATAGGACAGGAGGCACAGAAGTAACCAAGAATGACCTAGAGACCATTATCTCAACTTTGGTTTTCACTTGGGGTGATGTTAAAGAGCTATGAGCAGTAATAGGACAGAAACGTCCTTTGACTCATATTTTAAAAGCAGCACTCTGGCAGCTCTTTTAAGAATAGACTGCAAAGGCAGACACAGTCTGGGGACTGCCACAGAACTGGGGGTGAGAAATGATGGTGACAATGACAGAGAAGTCTCACGGAGGTACAGGCAGGGTTTCCCATGTATCTTACCGATCTCTTGTGAGTGGGCTGGCAACAACCATGGCTGACCAAGAGTCTGGAAACTAAACCTGCTGGGCTTAACAAGAAACCAAAAACATTCAGAAGTCTGAGCAGCACAGCTAAACTCTAGAGGGAGCTCAGCATTATCCCCCACTCCTCTCTGGAGGGGAGTTCTTGGGCAGGGTCAGGCTGGACTTTCAGTAGGATTCTCCCCCCGGGAGACCATCTTCTGGGATCCCACTCGTGCTTCCTCTAGCAGTGTCTTTGCTGTAACCTCTTGGCCTTTTCTCTCCTCATTCTTCTCCCTCGTTGTTAGATTGTTTCTTCCCCATTCTCCTTTCTGTGTGTTTGGGAATGTACCCAACTCAGAGGAAACCCCTTCCTGGGGAGAGCTGAGGTAGCAGCTCAATCCAAGCTTTTTTCAAGGCTTTAGAGAAAAGAGCTTTCTTGTTCCAGGTTCCCCTTTCTACATCTTTTCTTGCCACCAAAGATAAGATCAAAAAGGCCCAGTGGCCTGTTTCAGTCCAAGCTACCGATGAGCATGCACAAGTCATATGCCACCAGTGGACCATAGCACTCTGTCTACACTTTCCCAACTTCATGATGGACATTAAAAAGGAAGCTCTGTGTTGCTGTTTCTCAAATATGCCCAGCTCTGAATAGGCTGGCAGCCTAAAAACAGTGCCAGTTTTCCATGTGAGTTTCTTCTATTCAGCAACTAGATTATGAAACCTACACAAAATGTTTAGTGCAGCACCATTTGCATGGACAAACAATGGAAGCAACCTAAATATCCACCAACAGGAGATAAAGTATCATCAAGAGGGAAGCTAGAGGGAAATGAATAAGCAAGAGTATATGCACAAATCTCAAAACAAAGTTCACCACCTTCTCCCCAAAAAGAAAACTGCAGACAGACAGCTACAATATGATTCCAATTTTATGACAAGTAAAAGCTTGCAAAACCATGCCATATATCCTAATGGATATCTATGTATAACAGAGTCTTAAAAGATGCAAAGGAATAATATAAATTAAATTCAGATTAATAGCTACCTCTGAGGAGGGAGATGCATGTTGGGAAGGGATACCCAGGGACTGGAGTCATTTCTATGATTTATTTCTTAAGCACGGAATGAGTTACATGGACATTCTTTATATCACTATCTATATTAGGGGGTTTAAATAAGATGAAAAAGTCATGTGGGTTGTAACAACTTTCCTCTGCCCCAGTGGAACTCAATGCTCTTCTTATTTTGATTAAAGATGCAATGTTCCCTGTAAACATTTTACTGACATGACTGCTCTGGACGGAAGGCCAAAGGGGCAAAAGCAACCCTTGTGATTCCCTCTTGATCTTGTCCTGCTCACCAGGCCCAGGGGTCACAGGCAGGACTTTAAAGTCCAAACTTGAAGTAATAAACATCTTATATGTGCCCAAACGTTCCCGTCTGCAACCCCGCCTCTGTCCCCAGAAACGCTGAGGTTGGTAGATGGTAAAGGATTTGGGGATTCCGTGAACTGACTGCTTGTTTATGCTCTCACCTCAAGTCATTTGTTTCTTCATTCTGGAATTTCCTTCCCCCTTTCTCTCACCCGGCCAACCCTTTAGGTTTCAGCTTAAACATGGTGTCTGCAAGAAACTTCCCCTGGCCACCTTTGCCCCAAGCCTGGGTTAAGAATACTCGTGGCACCTTGAACTCCTCCCAGTTCTCAAGGGGCGGAGAGTAAACTGCCCGGCTCCTCCAGTCTCCTCAGCACCTGTACAGGCTCTGACAACAGCTGATGCGTAAAGGACGTTAACTGAATGTGTCACTGAGAAAGTATGAGCTCACTGCCTATCTGATGAGGGGAAGGCGGGGGTCATCTGGGCAGAGGTCAGACATAGGAAGTGAATGTTACAAAGATAGTCTGTATTTGTCACATCTGGGCTATAAACAATAGGCTATATAGATTTGTTTCCAAAAGACCAGACTCCTGTGGAAATGAGCTCAGAAGCAACGTTTAACTCTAAGTGTCTAGCGTGGAGCAGCTTGCTTAGTCTCAACCTATGCGTCTCCATAAATTAAATGACGATAACTGAGCATACCCATGTACTTCAGAGCTCTGTCTATCTGCCTGTTTGCTGTTCCCCTCCCTGGGGAATGCGCGGTGAAATGATTAGTGGAGTGCCGGCAGAGGAAGGGAAACCTCTTTACAACTTCCTCCAGGAACTTGCTGCTAATTTTATGGCCCATTACTAAGCCACTTACAGTAAAGACTCTCAGGAGACTACTTTCCTAAGAAGGCATGGGACGTGAGCTAGTGGAGGCTAAAAATACAGAGAGCTATGGAGAATCGAGAGAACCATCTACTGAGGACACTGGGGCGTTTGCGGGTTAGCAAGTAGAGGTTTTGGTATATTCTGAATCGTCTGGCTCCAGCTCAATAAAACATCTGCTTCATTACACCCACCAACCAACCAATATGTGTAAACACCATATCTCTGTATCTCTATTATAAAAATCAAGCTGCTTGTGTTGCATTCTGATGTTGTTACTAGTGGAAGTCTGAGACCACAAACTCACTGGCAGGCAACGTCATCCCTTAACAGGATGATGACTGGTGTTAACCATCTGAGGAAGAGACAGCCGTGCTCGTTAAGCATAGAGGTGACTGTCATAGTACTTAGCGAGGGACTCACAGGGAGCAGGTGATTCTCCCGTGTGGACTGTTTCTCCCTCCATTGCCAACACTGGAGGAGCTAGAACAGATTTTTATCTTTTGTCTTTATCAAGGAAAGGTAAGTTTATTTAAACCATAATTTTCGCTTTGATTCTGCCCTGATTTTACTAGCTGTTTTGGAAGTAGTAATACTTGACTTTAGTGCCTTCCAGCATCCTTCTTCTGTGGGGATGTTGCCTTCAAGTGATTTGTAATATGCTTCCTATACTTTCTACATTTTGCCCTTTTGCCTCTGAAGTAATAAAAAAAAAAAGCAGTATTCTTCTTCCATGATGGCCCTTCCAATATCTGAATGAAATAATTGTTTCTTCGCCCCATATTCCCTCTTCACGCCAAATAATCTTAATCCTTTAACCATTTTTCATAGTTAAGAATTTTAAGAGTCCCCAATGCTCTGTGACCCAGAAAATACGGTGCATAGAAATAATAAAAGCAAACATTTACTGAGCTCTTACTATATGCCAGATAGTATTGTAAGTACTTGTGTGTGTTATTTCATTTTAATTTTCACAGCAGCCCTATAAAACAAGCTTACTATTGCCTCCATTTTAAAATTAAGGAAACTAAGCTACCAAGAGGTTAAATAACTTTCCTAAGGTGATCCAGCTCATAGGTGGTACAACTGGGTTTTCAACCCAAACAGTTTGGTTCCAGGCAATACAGTCTTAACCCCAATGCTATTCTACTCCTCAGGGCCCCAAACGTAGGTTACAACAGACAGCCTAGCGCTCATAACTTTAAAGCAGCATAAATTCGATGGAACACTAGTGCCTGCAAAATGTTAATGGGTCATGGCCAAAAATGCCTGAGGAAGATAACATAGACTAAGTTTCCTCTCTGCAGGGCTTCCCATAGTCTTTAATATGTCCGGATGCATGATGGCTCTCCAAAATCTAGATGTAGGCTTTTCCAGCCATATTTACTCTTGGAACTCTCTTCTAATAAAACATCTACTAACCTGTGGCATTTGATAAAATACTGTTTAGAAAAGACTGCTGTTGACTGAAGAAAATGTACAACCTAAAAGTTGTGAATTATGTTTTATTTGGCAGACTTTCTGAGGACTTCAAGCCCAGGAGACAGCTCTAATGGACTGCTCCAAAGAGATAAGGGAGAAACCAGGATATATAGGAGTTTTTGCAACAAAGACCATGTAGTCAGAACATCAGAAGATGACTGTTAATTAAAGAAAACCAGATATCTCACGTTAAGGAATTTAGTGCTTTTCTTTTATTTTTAAGTTTTTTTTTAGTTTTAGTTGTTTTTCTTTCTTTTTTTTCTTTTTTTTTTTTTTTGAGTGGGGAGAGGTAATTAGGTTTATTTATTTTATTTATTTTTAGAGGAGGTACTGGGGATTGAACCCAGAACCTCCTGCATGTTTAGCATGTGCTCTGCCACTTGAGCTATACCCTCCCCCCTAGTGCTTTTCTATGTATGGGAAGATCCGAGAGTCTGGGCTCACTGAAATCATTCCTTTGATATGCAACTTAACTGTCTAGGGCCAGTGTCCTGTGCTTTCCATCCTGAGTCTCCTGGGTGCCCCGCTGAGGTGGCTGCAGTGGCTGATGGCTTGATGGCCTGGCATCCTGTTTCCATCCTGATCTCCCACAGGGCTCACCACAGAAGTGACTGCAATGTGATGGCTTGATGGCTGCAACATCCTTTGTTTACCAAGGTGGCAGGTAATATTTTTCATTCACACTGCCCTAAAGTGTAGTTTAGATTCTTCCTTTTTCTTTCTTTTTTTTTTTTTTTTGCCATTTATTACCTTTGATTTCATTTTAAATGGTCCAGAAGTTTATCATCGACTACACAATTTAAAGGTTTTGTCTGTATTTTCATCTAACATTACTTCTCCACCTTGTTCATAAAGATATCATGAGAGATGTTAAGTACACAAACACACTGGAGCCACGAGAACCCCTGGTTCTACCAAGCTGCTCTGCTTTTCTGTAATGGTCCCACCCTGATGCTTGGTCATTGCCATTTACTGTAAATGTTCACAAAATATACTGAGTAATAATTCTAGAGATTTTACTTTTTTGGAAAAAAATATTTTAAAAATCAAGGCTCTTGACTCTCTCTATCCTTCTGACATCTTTCTCCTCTTCACATGTTCTCAAAGATTTCTGATAGGTTTCACAGACCACATGTGGAAGGGGTACAGGAACAGACATTGTAGGAGCATCTTCTGTGAGCTCAGAGTCATACCAGGCATTTTACAGAGCACATCAGATCTCACCGCCTGAGGGAGGTATGGGTCATTAGCCCCACTTTATAGATGAGTAAACAAAGGCATACACATGTTAAACAACCTGTCAAAGTCAATGAGCTCTGGGATTCAACCCCCACTCCCATCGCCCCCAGCGTACAGCTTGTGTGCCTCGGGTGTATTTCATCCAGTCCTAGTAATTTAGTTACTCCTGGCTTTTTATTAGGTTGAAAATATCCTGTTAATTTACTAGTATTTAATTTATTAACTCCAAGGCCTGACCTCTCTAGAGGAAAACACTGATGAACTGTATAATAACAAAGGCTAAAATGGGACACAGGCGCATTTTACAGACAATTTCTTTCTTGTGAACAGTTTGTCATTCAGAAAGCACTTTGTCCCTCGTTTCAACACTCATTTCTTCCTCTCACTCAGGCAGACATTTTCTTCCTCCCCTTGGATAGCCAGGTTTAATTTTTTTTTTTAATCGTCTTGATTGTTTAGATCAATTCTAGACTTATGTGAAGTTTTCTGAGGGGCTAGCACAGAGAATTCCTGTATACTCTGCACCCAGTTTCCCCTAATATTCATACCTTGTATGGTGTGGAACGTGTGTTATGATGAATGAACCAACGTTGATTCATTATCGCAAACTGAAGACCATACTTTATTTGAATTTCTTTACTTTATATCTAATGTCCTTTTTGCTGCTCCACAGTACTACTCAGGACACAACAGTATATTTAGTTGTCATATCCCATTAGGCTGCTTTTGACTGTGACAATGTCTCAGAGATGTCTTGTTTTTGATGACGTTGATAGTTTGAAGAATACCGGTCAGGTATTTTATATACTGTCCCTTAACTGGAATTTGTCTGATGTTTCTCTCATGGTTAGACTGGGGTTACGGGTTTTGGGGAGGAAGACCACAGAGGTGCAGGGCCATTTCATCAAGTCACTCTGCACGGCCCACACCTAAGCTGTGAGGAGTTACGCTCTCCTTTGACTACCGCGTACCTACTTGAATTACTTGGCATTCTTCTGCTTTTAGGGTTGTCTCTTCTCCATCTATTTATGTATTCAGACACCAGATAGAATTTTATTAAAACATTACTGGGTGGAAATTCATTAGTTCAAAATATTCCTTCTGAAAATCCAGGGCAAAAGAGTTTTTTAAAAGTCTAACTTCCTTTGCTCACATTCAACTTTAATTTCGTTCTTCATCAAACACTTCATACACGTAAAACTGGGTTTGTAGAGGGTATAAAGATGACTCAGACAAGGTTCTCTGCCTACAGAAACTATCCTCAGGGCCAGACCGGAATGTATACAATTACCAAGGCAGTATGTGCTGCAGTTAAACTTAAAAAAAGTGCTTTGGGAACACTGAGAAGACAGAACAGCGGTGCTTCGGGGTCTGCTGAGGATTGGTTCCAGGACCCCATGGATACCCAAATCCGCAGATGCTCAAGACCTTTATATAAAACGGCGGTGGTAGTCCAGTGACGACCGTTAGCCCTCCCCGTCAGCGAGTACCACATCCTCAGATTCAGCCAGCCCCGGGTGGACAATTGGGTTGAATCCGCGGGACGTGGGACTCGCAGATGTGGAGGTCTGACTGTAATTAACTCAAGGAAAGTTTGATAAAAGAAGTGTGAGTCCAGGACTGGCTCCCTGGGTGTGCAATCAGTGATTCTCAGTGATCCTAATTATGAAATGGAGAAACTTTAGTTAGAATGAAAGACTTAACTAAGACTTAACTAACCATACAGTTAGTTAATGTAAGAGCTTAAGCTGAAAATCAAGTCTTCCAATTCCAGACCCTATGTTCTTTCACTGCATTCAGCCAGAAGATAACATGGGAGTCTGCTATGCCATTATTCAAGGCAGAAATGAATAAAGCACTTACCTCAAATAAACGCAAGACTTTGGCCAGGGCACCAACTTCTTCTTTGAGTGAGAAGATCAGTGAAATGGTACCATTTTGATTGGCATTGTCTTCAATATAGCTTGTTTCCTACAGGATTAAATGCACTTGGGTAAAATGTTTTTCACAGCTTAGCAATTTATTCCTGTTGAAACCTACAAAGAAGAAGCAAGCCTGAACTCTCTCTTCTAGGTATGCTTTGGAATACAATGAGCCACATATATTACATACAGAAGTATACGTGTGGTAGAGAATAAGTAAATCAAGAGAAGTACAATGCTCAGTGATGCTTCTGGATCTGATTTCAGTTTCAATTTTAGAAAGATCCAATTATTCACTGATGTCACCAGTCACACTATAGAGTCACGGCCTTTTAATGAGCACCTACTAAGTGCCCAGTACAATTAGGGCTCTGAGAGAAACAAAGATGAGTAAGAGGATGCCCCATTCTCCAGGAGCTCAAATTTTGGCTTAATAGACATATACACAACCAATGAGATAACTAGAAAAAGATCTTAGAGGTGGTATGATATGGTTCAAAAATTATCCCAGGAAAGCAGTGAGAAATACAGGGTAGAAAGTACTAAAAATAGAACACACACAGGCTTTTGAGTCCAAAGACAAGGGTTGGAACCCTCTCTCTTGCATTTACCAGCCAGAGCGCCTTGAGCAAAAAGCTTAGCCTTCTTAGCTTCCTCATCTGTAAAGTCAGGCTAACATGTAATCACACCAAGCCCTGTCAAAACAGTATTCAGATGATGAAAGAAAGAAACAGATACAGTAGTTTAAATATAATATTAAGGGAAGGAGATAAAAATGATGGAAATGTTAAAAATACACAAGAATGACTTCTTGGCGGTTGGCAAGGATCTCAGAGGAGCATTAACTTGTTCTCATATGCTGGTATCTGAGATACCAATTGTTAAAAAAAGGTCACGAACTACATGAGAACACACAAAAAAACCACTGGAAATGGATGTCTTAAAATAGCAAAGAATGTCAAGGATAGCACTCTTTACATGAACAAGACAGCAAATGGAGGTGGGGTTAGGGTATGCATTCCAAAAAGGGTTTGCCAAAAGCTTTTCAAAATGTCAAGTTAAGTGTTAAGTTGAGTTTATAAAGTTCCATGTGTGCTTACAAATAAACAGCATGTACCTAAAACTGGGAAGAAAAACCCATGGAGAACAACTACTCTCTTGTAAGCAAGTTAATGAAATTAGTGGAATAGCTGTTACATCATCTGAATGAGAAGGCTGTGTTAGGCAGGCTCTCAGTGACTGGGCATAATAAGCCCTGTATGAACACTGATGACCCTTAGGACAAAATGCTGTTACTTCAGAAAATTCAGATTTTCCCAGAATCTCACCTGAAACAGGTGCAGGGGAAGAACCAGAATTATCAGCAAGCGTGATTAGAGGGAGCCTCAAATGATCAGAAGACTGAACGACTATATAACCCTTATGGACCTTGATGTTATCTTTCTAAACAAAAATTTTAACCTACCATATATTAAAAGCCCCTATAATGTCCCAGGCATTATAATAAGCACTTGATTTGGATTATCTCATTTAAGTTTGATAATAATCTAGAAAGTAGGGTTTTTTTTTTTTTAATTTCCCAAGTGCCCCCTTGTATTGATGACAAAATTAAGGCTTTGAGAAGTTAAGTAAGTTGTCCATAGCTGCACAGTTAGCAGTGGAACCCATGCCATTGGGTCACAGTGTGCAGTCTCTGAATCACAACTTCTTGCAGACCTTACTCCACATCTCCTCTCTATTAAATCCTGCCAGGGACACGCAGATCAGTCTCTGATGTCAGTCTTCTTCCTAGGAGAGAACACTGAGTCCTGAGTTCTTTCCAGTTTCCTTGAAATGACAAAAACTTTCCATTTCTAGTTCCCTTGGCAACACTCCCTTCTCCTGTTGGCCTGAGAGCAGTAACATATTCCTGATACACCTCAACAGGTGTCACCTGTGACTGAGGCAATTCCGACTTGAGTGCCCTGTGCTCTAAACTCTGTCTGCCTCCAGCTTCCCACTCCTGTGTGTGTCCAGCCAGTCACCGAGGCCAGTCTGACCTTCTCCAGAAATGACTCCTGGGGTCAGGCCCTCCTTTGGTTACCGCTGCCACCACAGTAATCCAGGTCTTCGTGATCTGTGTCGATTGGGCCTCCTAAGAACTTTGCTCATGTCCTTCTCAGAATTCTTCAGAGGCTCCCCCATGGCCAGCAGAATAAAATACTGCTTTCTGATTTTCAAAAGTCTCCTTGGTACCCCATCTTCTCAGGCTCACCCACAGGAACCTCCCTCCAGAAAACTGGTTTCCTCCTTGCCCTTCAACTCCTCCTTAGAGTAAATGCACTGCACCCCTTCCTCTCCCCCTTTCAGACACATCACCCTTCCTCAAAAGCCCTCTTGAGTTCCACTTCCCTGAGAAGACCTCAGCACTCCTCAGCCAACGTGAACAATCCATCCTTGATCTACGCATTCCATTTGGCTTCTGATGCCCACATCAACTCACAGAGATGGACTTGTCTCAAGAGTTCATCTAGTGCCACACTCTCATGGTTCAGATGGGGAAACTACAGGCCAAAGAAAGTGACTCACCGGAGATCACACAGGCAGTGCGCGGCAGGTTAAGAACTTGGGCTCCTGAATGTCATTCATTCTGCACACAATGTCCATACTGAAGGCTCTTGTTTCTTGCAAAGTAAGGGCTGTGCTCTGGTCCAACCACCAGATGGTTACTTGGCACCACTTCCAACAGCCTGCGTCTCATTCCATGCCTGCTCCCCTTTCACTTTCTCCATTCTCCCCACATACTTTCCAGATCAGGGTTTCACAGTAAGCGTTCCTTGGGTCTCCACTCCAAAATTACCTGGTGAGTCCTTCTTTGAATGCAGATTCCTGGGCCCTGCTCAAACCTATCAAATTAGAATATTTGGGGTAGGATCTTAGAATCTGCATTTTCCAAAGCACTGCAGAGGACTCTTAACCATGGGCGATTTTGAAACCATTGATAAATATGAAGCCTATTTTTTAAAATTATAACTTCTCTCAAATGTGTCTGCAAATTCACCTTTACCATATAACAGGGTACTACTCTTTATTGTTATTACTATTAATAGCAGGACTGGTCATTGAGTACCTACTGTGTGCCACTATTTGGTACTTTTTACAGTGAATAAACATTGTCATTGGCAGAAACTAGCACCAGCAGGAAAAAGAGCTTACATGTAATACTTACTGAGTCCTCACAGTACGGCGAGGTGGGTGCTGCTGTTCTGCAAAGGAGGAAACAGACTCGGCAAGGTGACGTGGCTTGTCCACGGACACCCAGGGGACGAGTGGCAGAGCCTGCACAGGAACCCTGCTCCAACAACTCCAAAATCCTTCATCTGCCTCCAGTAGCCTTAATCCACCTCCCAGGAACCCAAGTGGGATAACAGTTCCCTTTTTCAAAGCTTGAGGGACTTGAAAGGAAGCTCATGGAAGTTTGTGAAGTGATATGGCCTTGGGTGGATCCTGATTCCAACACTGTCATGTGGATCAGCATGGGATCTGGGGCATCCAGAGTGTGTTTTCTCTGGTTCGTAATCTATCTACACCTTACTTGTTTCCAATAGACATGCGAGTGGACTTAGAAACACATATGCCCTCAAGGATGGATCATGGTAGAGAAAAGTAACTCAGAAACTAGATAAGAAGGAATAGGGCAGAGAAGAACTTTAATAGCAACCAGGAAGGAAAGAATTCTGATCATTGAGCAATACATTTAAAAATAGAAGTACGTTCTCTTTGGTTTGTTATCTTTGGAAAAGAGCAGTTTTCAGAATCAAAAGCAAGTCAGCTTCAGCAAGACTATTCCAGTGGCACTGACATTTTT
Source organism: Camelus bactrianus (assembly GCF_048773025.1). Taxonomy (NCBI): domain Eukaryota; kingdom Metazoa; phylum Chordata; class Mammalia; order Artiodactyla; family Camelidae; genus Camelus; species Camelus bactrianus. The sequence goes on along the minus strand of NC_133550.1, from coordinate 33,547,699 downwards.
CTTTTCCTGACTTTCAATCTTACTGCTTTTTGGGGTCAGGGGAGGAGGTGTGTATTGGCATGTGTGATTATACACACACACACATCTCCAGTGTGTAAGACACCTGGAAACAAGATGTAGACCTCCTGCTATGGGCACACTGTGCCTCTGTATTCCAGAACTGACCTCCTGGAGGAGGCAGTGTGGTAGAGGAGTGTGCGGGGCATTGGAGTCAGGTCTGGGTTTGAACACTGGCTTCGCCATCCAGAGCTATGACTTCTGAGTTCCCTTCATCTTCGAATTCACTGCCCTATGCTATTTTTCTTTAGGAACCAGAGCAGAAACTCTGCCATGCGCGGCACATAGTAGTTGCTCAGTGGTCTTTGTAGAGTGGATGAATGAGCCAGAGGTCTCTTGAAGGACTGCTGTGCTTGCGTGTGCAGAGCATGTGATGCACCATATACCTTCCAGCGTTATATCGATTACATCCTGTGTGTGCTGTTCACCCGGGTTGTGAACTTCAAGAAGGCATAAATGTGTCTTTTTTGCAGACTGTCAGAGCTGGAAGAAATCCTGAAGACTATGCTAGTTCAAAATTCGCCCCCTCCTTCCAATTTCACGGATACCAAGCTGAGCCTCTTCACCCATTAGGTGACTTCCCAACACAGAGCTTCAGCAAACCAAAGGTGAGAACCCGTATCTCCTGACTCCCGGTCCAATGTCTTTCCGTGGGGAGGCCCTAACAGCCACCGTGCTTGATGCAGTGCATATTCCTCCTGCCAATGTTCCAACACATTTTGTTGAACAAACAAATCACTTCTGGCCATAGCCACCCTGCACTTTCCGATGCTCCAGACGCTGTGTTAAGACATTATAGACATTATTTCATTTGATTCTCATAGCAATCCTAGGATGTGGGTATTTTTATTCCAATTTTTCAGATGAGTAAACCTGAGGCTCTGCCAAGTTAAATACCTTGCCTCCAATGCACAGGTGTTACAGGGCACCCTCCTCTTTATCCCAGTCATCGATAGTGGCAATTTGTGGTTCTCAATCTTCTATGTGCTCCATAAACAAAGCTTTCAATTCCCATGGCTCCCTAAGCAGATCGCTGCTCCTACACTCCCCTTATGGTTGTGGGGGCCTTACTGCCAGCAGCACAGAAACTAGACGCTGGCACAGCTGAGTCTGGTCTGGATCTGTCGGGTGCAAACTTGCCGCCCCTCTCTAACAGGAAGTTCTGTCTCCCAAGCTCGACATACCATTTTCAAAGGAAGTCTTTCTCTCAGGACTCAAAAAGTTAGTCCAAAGACCTGCAGTCTCCAGTTACACTAAAACATTGGTCACCCTCTTCTCTAGCCTCCCTGTCCTCTAGGTTGTTGTCACTAATCCTGTAGATGGCAGGTGCTCTTAACACTCACGTTACCTCCATGGGTTGGGCTTTGAGTCTGAACCCTAGAATCTGAGAGTGTGATCAGTCAGCTAAGGAATGTATTCTGCAATGGTTCCCCTCAAGGGAAAGAGGGGCACAATTTCTCACAACCAACTCCAGAGACTGGGACACACCTTGGACATTATCCCCACCACATTTAGGGTTCTCTCACATTCCACATCCAGGGCTAACTTGCGTGCATCTTCCTCTCTGTTTCGTTTTCTCCTTCCCCAGTTCTAAGTAAGTCTGAGACCTCTTCATGCCTCATTTTCTCCCAAAGGTGAAAACAAGATACATTTCTCACTTTTTTGCCATTTCGATACCTGGCTGAGAGCAGTTTATCAACATCACAAGAGAGTGGATCTGGCAGGACCGCAACTTCCATTCCAGATCGTTAAGGACCAGTGAACAGGCAGGGACAGTGGCTTGTCCAAAGACACACAGCTAGTTCCTGTCAGCTCTGGAAGCCAGATCCCCAACTCCTCAAGTAGTGCTCTGTCCCTGAAAGCCACACAGGACAGATGTCCTCTCACTGGGAGACATTTGCTGAGCACACATCTTATCTGTCAACTTCCTGGATATTTTCATCATCTTCAAATGAATTCAGACTTTGTGGTAGTAGGAAACACCCACATTCCTCAGCTCTCTTTCCAATAGGGACCAAATTCCCCTCCCTGCACAGCTAAGACCCACTCTGGCTCACCTGTCCAAAGTCGCTGAATTTCCTGCTGAAGCCTCCGTTCTCCAGGACTGCAGCTGACATGCTGGCTCCCAGGGAGTGCAGTCTCTGGCTCTGGGGTGTCAGTCACAGGCAGCTTTGCAAACAGCACGTGGTGGTGAGGTTTTTAACCTGGTGCTAAGAAGCGAGGAGGAGCCTTTCCAAGGTGTTTGCTGCTGCGCATGCCAGCCACAGTAACGCCCCTGTGGGCACTGTCCTCACACTGCGGGCTCCAGGTCACCCTGCCTGGGCCGCCTGGAGGGGAGGGGAGGGGAGGGGAGGAGAGGGGAGGGGAGGAGTGAGGGTAGTGGATAAGGGCCAGGGAGGGTAGGGGTGGAGGTGGGGAATAGGGGCCGGAGAGGGTGTGGCGAATAAGGGAAGGCCAGACCTGGCTGCCCGCCCAGGATGGGGAAAAATCCCTGGAAGCACAGGGCACCTGTGCCCTGGCGGTTAGCAGGTTGGGCACATCCAGGACGCTCAGAAGCATGGGGGCGGGTTCTCTGGAATTGGAGTACACCTGCGACAGCCTAATGATAACAGTTACGAGAAGCAGAGCCAGGGTCTTAATTGAGATTGGGGAGGGGGGTCCTTTCTAGTAACTGCTCAGCAAACTGCCTTTCTGTGCTTTAACTTTAGAAAACTGTATGTAGGTGACATTGTGAATGCTGGGCACAGCTGCTAAAAAAGCAGAAGTCAGAGCATGACCCGGGTTGAAATGCAGCTGTGTGTCCCCAGGCTGTTTACATCGCTGCTGGGAGCACTCAAAGAAGGATGGTATAGCCACCCTGCCAGGATGTTTTAAAAATATGAATAAGAAAAAGAATGATGTAATGCATTTAACCTTTAGTGCAGTTCTTGCCAGCTAGTTAAACACTCAATAAATGGAAGATACTGCTTAAAAGTATGTGACCACAAATACTTACTGAGGACTTCTACTGTGTGCCGGGTGGTGTTCTCAGCACTGCGGATACAGCAGTGAATGAAGTGGAGGCCCCTGCCTCCCCTGCCCACCATGCTGCCATTCTGGGAGGGAGACGAAGACAAACAAATAAGTCTAGGCAGAGCTAAGCCTTCAGAAGAAAACTAAAACAGGGGGATGGGCTAGTAGTCAGGAAGATGTCATTCACCCACCATTTTCAGATATGGAAACTGAGATGAGGCATACGTTGCCAGCAGGAAAAACAAAATATAAAAGAAAACTGCAAAGTCAGAAGTTCAGAAAGGATGTGAAAAAATCAGGGGCATCAAGGCCTTGAGTGCCTGCCTAATATTTAGCCAGGAGAGGGTAACGGGATAAGAGAAAACAAGCCAATAACACAGACTGCTGGAAATCCGCCCCCTCCCCTCCCAGGATTTTTTGATGGAATGACCAAAGCACCTGCCAAAAAAGAAAAGGAAAAAAAAACAACTCAGAATTGGGATTCCAAACAAACAGATTAACTCCTGATTCCATCACTGATTAACTTTGGTCATGTCCATGCCTCAGTTTCTTTGTCTTTAAAATGGGGTTGTAAGGGCTGTTGTTTAGGGCTTCAGTAATGTGCCAGGCTTTCCATTGGCTGCTAAGAACACAGACATGAAGGAGTATAATGTCTGTCCAAAGGGGTCCTTGGCTGGCTGATTAATATTCTGTATGGTAAATTGGAAGATCAATGTCGTTGACATGGAAGGGCAAGATCTTGACTTCCACCCTCGAAGACTCTGAATACTTGATCTGACTCTGTATCCTAGCGTGGCAGACATGAGATGAGAGTTTTCCTCCATTCCAGGATTGCCTTATAAGCGTCACTTGGTCCCCTGATATTGCCGTCATGCTAAGGAAAGTAATGTACCTGACAGCACCTGTTATGTTGCTGTGTAACAGGCATGCAATTAACAAAGTAGTAACAACCACTCACATGTACACTGTATGTTAGACACTGAAGCTCTCCACATGCATGACTTCGTCTTCTGCTCAAAAACCCTGAACTATGCATCCTCCCTTTATAGATAAGGAAACTGAGACCCAGAAGGTTTAAGTAAGTAGTTCAAGGTCAAGCTACATTTCAGCCAATTCTAAGGGACTGGCTCTTAAGTACTCTTCCTTTCTTTTTAAAAATAAGAGCAACAGTGCTTTTCAGGACAACAAAATAATAGCACTTCTCTTGTCTCTTCACACCCACTACAAACAGAATTCTTCATTTTATCTCACATAAAAATGCCTCAGATCTGGGTGGAGAGGAGAGAACATTTAAGTTGTCTGCTACTTCAGAGAAAAACACGTAATAGCTTCTTTTAAAAATTATTCTCACAAAAAGGAAAAATTTATCCATGCCCTGAGATAAAAATTCAAGATGAGATTGCTTGTGACATGAATTTTGTAGATGATTTTTAAGCTATCATTTTAATTTGGATGGAATACAGTGTGTAGCTATTACTAACTAGGGTGGAGCTGGATCCTAAGAAAATCACCCTGGACGGGGTAAGTGCAGAATTCTGCCTCTGGACCACTGAGATATTGTGACTAGCCACAAAGAGGTAGGCACCATGTCGCAAGATATGTGGTTGTGTACCTGGTAAACTTACAGCTGACCTTCACTGATTTGGAAGTTGAAGATTTCCCAACCATTTCCCAAAAGGTTATCAATCCCTTTTCATTTAACCTCACAGGTAGAGAACTGAGTTAATCATAATCTCTCAGTTCATGGTAAATAATCAAAACCTCCAAGGCCCCTCTCTTGTTTTATTTATTCATTCTCTTGTATCTTCATTCCCTGCTCCCATTCCCTCCTCCCAGAGGCAACATGCTCAACACATTTTAATATTTAGCTTTGGATTTTTTTTTAATGCAGGGAAGTTCCGGTGTGTGGATGTGAATGGTGTTGTAATACAGATTTACTATAGTCTATAAATGTACTATGGGTTTCGTCGTTTCTAATTTTTTTCTTTCAGCTACACTGCTGAAAGTACATCTAGTTCTTTGCTTTTTTATCAGGTGTGGAGTGTTCCACAGTGTGTAATTCGTCATGTTTGATTTCTCGACTCCCCAATGATGGACACAGCCTACCCCTAACTTTCCACCACCCCAAACAGTGCTGCGATAAATATCCTCATCCTTGTCCCTTTAAATACCTGTGCGAGAATTTTTCTGGGATAGAAGGGTGGAGGTCTGATCATGGGGAACATGCATGCTTAATTTCATAAAGTACTGCCGGACTATCCCTTCAAATGGCTTGTACTAGTCCCACTCCCACCAGCAGGACAAAAGAGTTCCTTTTGCTGGGTGTTCCCAGTACTCAGTGTTTTGCAAATGTCTGATTCTTTGTCGGTCTGTTCCATGTGAAGAGGCATATTCTTGCTGTTTTTTAATTTGCATCCCTCTTCTAATGAATGAGTTTGAGCATCTCTCTCTCTACACTATGTCAATTAAGATTTCCCACACTGTGACTAGTTCATTATCAAATACTTTGCCTATTTTTCTATGAGGATTCCTGGGTTTCGTGTTGATTTGCAAGAATAATTTGTATGGTATGGATATTAGCCCTGTTCCTTTCTCAAGTCACTAAAGATACCATCTCTTAATCCATTACTCTCAGTTGACTGTCGACTGGTGTCTTTCCTTGAGAAAAAAATATTAATTCTTATATAATCAAAATACATCCTAAAGATTTTTTGTGGTTTGTGCTCTTGAGGTTTTGTTTAAGAAGTCCTTCCCCATCTCTGACTTAATGAGATATTCTTTCTCCTGTCATCATTATAGTTGTGTCTTTGACGTTCAGATCTTGACTCTTCTTGTGTCTCTTTTGTACATGGGATGTGGTAATGACCCAGTTGTTTTTCTTCTCCCTTCATATCACGAGTCAGTTTTTCAGTAACATGTACAACAGCTTTTCCCCAACTTTTATGTCAGAGTTTTCTGAGTTGAGATGAAAGGACCTCTTCTCAGAGATGCATAGCAGGAGACACCCCTTCGACTTTTGGTACCACATGTACAGTGTTTCAAATTATCATTTACACCTGATCAGTCTCTGCAGCTTAATTTTATGCTATGGGTTCATTCCATGATGTCCCCTCTTGTGTCACTATCACACTGCATTTTTATTATAGTATAGTTTGGTAGTATATCTTAATATCTGGCTGTCAAGTTCACCTTCTTGCTTTTATTTTTTCCCAAAGTTTACTTGCTTATTAACACACACTTATTCTTCCATTTTCTAGCTGAAACTTTGATTGGTTTCACTCTGAATGTACTGGATAATCTGGGGACATTTTTGTTGAACAGTAAGAGTAGACCTACATGCTAGATTCCAATTTGTTATGAATGCAGCCAAAGTTTCTCCATCAATATGCTTGATGCCCCTTGTGTGCTAAGGATTGTTTTTATCATAAATGTTGAATTTATGAAGTGCTATTTTTCCATCTACTGAGAAAATTATGTGATGTATCCTTTTTAGTGCATTAATGTGGTGAAACACATTACTAGATTTTTTTTAAGATGTTAAGCTCTTTTTACATACTAGGATAAACCTTTTTTGTTTATAATATATTGTTACTACACTATTAAATATGGTTAGCTTATATTTTATGTAAGATTTCCTATCTCTGTTTATTAGTGAAATGGACCTGCAACTGTACTACTTGTACCAACATCTTATTTTGACATCAAGGTTACAACAGCCTTACACAAGGAACTGTACCACTTTCTCTGTTTTTGTAATCTCTGGAACAGTCTATTGGAGATAGAAATTATTAGTTTCTTGAAGATTTGGTAGGACCTCTTGTAAATATAATAGATTATATTTCAACTTATTTAACTGTTATTGGTATATTCATTTTTTTCTGTTTCTTCTGATTTTATATTTTCCCAGAAATTAATTCAATCTGTCAAGATCTCCACAAAACTAACTTTACATGTATGTCAGATTATGGCTGTATGAAAAATTACTGTAAGTAGAATTTCTGGGTCAAAGGATATAGACATTTATCATTTTAATAGATATTGACAAATTAGCCTCCAGAGGGTGACCATATAATTTATCATCCAAACTGGAATTTTTTTGATAGTGAAATGAGGTGCTGGTGATAATCACACTGAGACAACAGGTATAAATTGGTACTACCCAGGCAAAGAGTTATGTGTAGTCTCCCAACCTACATGAGCTCTGCCTGTTTACACACTATCAGAAAAATGCGAGTGTCTATTTCCCTGACATTTTTCCAACCCAGTCGGTGGTTACTAACCTCAGTATTGACAAATCTCCACAAGTAGGTTCATATATATAGAAAGACCAGACATCACCTGAGTAAATCAAATGAATCTGCTGAGTCAGGATTCACAGCAAAAAGGTCATCAACATGATCTAGAGACAGGCAGGGCTATAACCTAACCCCTGGCCCCCACCCCAGACACAGCACACCTTAGGAAGATGCCTGTTCTTTATGGAAGCATCTATAGTAATTATTTGGTATTCTTGTTCTCTGGTACAAAAAAAAGATGTCCAAATGCTGATTATTTCTCTCATGGAGAGTTTTGTATTTAGCTTGGGGATTTCCCACTGGGGCTCTTAAACAGGATTCTGTGGTACAGGTGACAGCCTCTGGCTTAGAGAGGTTCATCCCACAGAAAACTGTCTCTTTAGGGTCATCTCACCATGCAGCCTCGTTCAAGAAAAACATACCTTCATCCTGCCAATGGTGGAGTCCAGCTTGCTCCCACTGTGGCCATCCGTCCATGTTCAGTAGTCAGATAAGCTAGATATTTTCATGCCTTTATACATGAGTTAGGCATTGTCCCTACATCCTCCAAATTCCAGAGGACACAGGCCACTATCTCTGTTAGGTTCTTTTTAACCTCCCCAACTTGGTATAAGGTGAAGAGGAAAGCTGTCTGGAAAGAAAGTAGAAATGTGATAGTACAATAACCAATGGAAAGAAAAATGTCACAGCATACAAACAAATCTCTCTCTAATAAAATCCTCTATTCCAGTCATTTGTGTTAGTCTCCTAGACTCTCTGTGTAAATCCTCAAAGTGAGCGTTGAGCTGAGGGTTGCAAAATTGGCTTCACCATCTCTTAGAATGTCCTATCCAGAGTCTCAGGCTCCGAAAAAACAACCACAAAACAATCATATTTAACACACAATTAGACTAGTAACTAAACATATGGGCCTCGAAAAAATCAGATATTCCTTTAAATGTGAAACTGGGGCCGTTCAGTCATGTAGAATTCAGAAAGGGGTAATGTTGGGAGGTAATTTCCCTGGCATTTTTACATGTCTTGGACTACCTTTTCAAGGATCTTTGCACAGCAAACAGCCTTGGAAGAGGTAATATCTCCCTCTGGGTCAAAGGGAAGATTTGTCTCCTGATCAGCATAATAGATAGAGGAACTCTCCATCCCCAAGTCATTCCGTGACAATAAAGTCTTTCTCCTCTCCCCAGAGAAAATTTGCTTATGTTCCAGGGTAAAGATAATGCTTCTTTTTGGAGAGGATGATGGGACAGTTGCCATGAATCCCTAAATAAGATCAGAGTTTCCTAAGCTCAGTGTTCCTCAGCTGTGACCCAGATACAGCGTGTACTCAGCAACCCCCCAGATTCACTCTGCACTGATGTCCATGGACCTGAGGGACAAGGCGAGCCAGTATAAACATGAAACTCATTTGCCTATTGTGCTCTGAGCAATTAACTACCTAAATTCCTTTGGGCTTGTGGTTTCCTTGCTGGCCAATTTCATGGACGTTTGGTGTGTCAGCCTAGTAGTTAGTTACACTGGTGTGTGGGAACCGCTTAACCCACTTGATGGAGAAGAAACAAAGATGTGGCATCTATGGCAGTTGCCCCATTTTCTTTCCTTCTCTCTCAGGTAATAGAAGCTCTGAATGTTAGGTAGCCAGCTCCAGGGCTTCCCAGAAAGAAAACTTTTTCCAGGCTTCCTTGCAGCTTGATGTAACCACAGGTCTAAGATTCGATCAAGGAAATGCAAAGAGAATTAGTCTGTGCAACAGCTAAGAGTTCTTCCTAAAGGAAGCATTGTCCTTCTCCTATTTTCTCATTTTTGCAGGTCAGAATACAGAAATGCTGACTGGAGTCGGAGCAGCCATATTGGACTATGAGGTAAATGTAAGAACCATGCTTTTCTGAGCAAAAAGAGAGAAGACTTGAGATAGAAGGAGCCTGATTCTTGACACAGCATCACTCCAGCAGCCTTGGACTGTTGACTTAAGACTTTGACATAAGAGAAAAGCTAACCTCTATTTTGTTTAAACCCATGTTATTTTGAAATTTCTACCACTCACAGCCAAATCTGCTTCTAATGATGTAAACAATATGGAAATGACACTTAAGATGGATTTCTCTGTCCAAGAACTACTCTTTTCTCATCAGAATTTAAAGAACAATGCAATTGCCTTATTGGAAAAATTTAGGAAATTGTCTCCCCAACCCTAAAAAGTCAACTGGCTGTAAGCTTCTTCAGAACCAGTTTCTATAGTCTGCTTCTATTTAGTCTAACTTTTCCCACAGAGACAACCCAGAAATCTGAAAATCATGCTCAATCAATGCCACACAAACTAACAATTAATGTATGAAGTAGTTTTCATCAAAATAAAATTTAAAGAAGCTATTTCAGGAATTCTTAGCAGAACTCAGACATCTACTTGGGTTATAATAAAGTCAGTTGGTAAATCAAGTGCACTGATCAAAGGTTTATTAAATGATAAATTATATATATATACATATATAAAGTTTTATAACATCTATCTACATCTCTATATATAGGTATAAAGTCTTAAGACTCTGGAGCCATTACATTAGCTTCCCTTCTTGGCAACATCAGAGTGAAGTCACTGAGTGCTGTCATTCAAACACTCATTCATTACACAAATATTTGTTGAGTATATACTATGTGTTAGGCACTGTTCTAGACACCAATGAGCAGGACAGTCAATGCTGTCACGGATTTCACATTCTATTAGGGGACAGAACCAGTAAACAAGTAGGAAAAAGAGCAAGACACAGTACTGATAATGGCCAAGAAGAAATAAAGTTTTAAAAAGAAGTATTATAAAATAAGAGGCTTTTGAAGAGATTGATTCAAGTTGGATGCACAAGGAAGACCTACTCAACAAGGTAATATTTGAGCTGAGAACTAAATTATGAGAAGGCTCCACTCCAAATGCAAAGATCTGAAGGAAGAGGGTTCCTACTTGGGGGAACATCGGCACAAAGTCACTAAACATGAGAAAGTGGGACTTTTTTTGAAGAACAGACAGAGGCCAGTTGTGGCTGAGGGGTGAGCTGAGTTTGGAGAGGTGGCCAGGACCAGTTCACGTATTCATCACTAGCGGTGTCCTAAAGGCAGCTAAGGCAGACTTGAGAGCTGAGTTTTCAGTTTGGGGAGCCTGTTGCTAAACACACTCATGATTAAAAACTAAGTTACATAAACTTACATTTAAATAAATTATATTTGAAAAAGGCAATACATCCTCAAGATTTCATAACTGTTTTTCTAAATTTTATTATCCATGGTTTTAAGGTTATTTTGCTCATTTTATCTGTGTGGTAGAACTACTACACATTAACATGCTACTATACGTTTCTTCTCAACTTCATGCTTACGTTGGTAGCTTGAAATCTAGGAATGTTTACTCCATGGAAATCAGCAAACACTACAAATCAGGGGTGAAGTTAGTGGGCTGTTAAATATTTACCATCACCCCACTGACTCTAGCTACAGTAGCAAAGCCACTGGATGGAACCCAGAAGACTCAGAGGCAAAACAACAGTGTTACTCAGGGAGTGAAGATGCTTTGGGGCAAAACAGGCTCAGCTACCAGTCAACAGAGCAATGGCATCAAATCCAAGCAGATCAGGGTAAGATTTGGTCTAAGAAAAATTCAAGGCCAAAGCCAGGGGAATCTGCCACTATGGTGAGGGTTCAACTAAGGGCTGGCACTCACTTGGTCAACCCAAATCCCACCTCTCCCAAAATGCCTTCTCTGATGCGCTGTCCCCAGTGGGGGGTGGTCACCCCTCCTTGGCTAGGCTAGCAGCTTGACCTTTTTTCTGTAACTAAACTCATAAATGCTTTTGTCTTATTTTCACACTTTTGTCTCCTTCTAGATTAAGAGCTCTCAGACTAGAGACCAAATCATAGTCTTTCTAAATTCTGGGACTAAGCACAGTGCCTGATGCATACTAAGGACTTAATTCATGTTAATCAGAAATGTAGAAAAATATGTATGAAAATGTTTAGGGCAAAAAAGTTTGGGGAAAAATTAAAACTTCAGCAATAGAGGACATAGCTAAGTTACACTGTATTCACATAATAGATACAGCCATAAAAGTTATTTTTAAAATCATAAAAGTGTATCATCTCTTTAAATGCACACAATTCAACTCATGACTGATAAAAGTAGAATATAAAGTCTTGAATTCCCCATTGTGCGGTATGTCAAGAGGTGTACAAAAACAACAAAAAAGAATGAGACAGAGGCGTTTTCTCTAGATTGTGGGATTAGGAAAGAGTTGTTATTGTTATCTTTTCTATTTAAATGTATATAAGGAAGGAGAGTTGCAAAGAAAAAAAGTGGCTTGCCTAGAAAATTTGCCCAAAGCCATACTGGATTTCTAATTAGACATAAATGAGCTATCCCTTAGCTTTATTTTTTCCATCTTATCCTCTTTGGAAAGAGAAAGGGACAACTATTCATTCTGCACTGAAATATTTATTCAGTACCAGGCATGTTGCAAAGATTATCTATTTAATCCTTCCTACAATCCAGTAAGATAGATTTTTAATATCCCCATTGTATGGATAAGGAATCTGAGATATTGTGTTCTTGTAGGATGATAGGAGGCAAAAGACCTGGGGTGGTGATGTTAGTGTTGGGAAGAGTACTCATCATCCTTTCCCACTGGCTCTTGAGTGACAGCAGAACCCTCTGTGGAAGGTGAGGGTGGTATAAATACTCGGCCTACTCATAGGGTCCCTGCAGAGCCTTGGTAGGTCTGGCCATTTGAAAGCTAGGGTCTTGATGGCTGCAGTCATTGCTCATTGAGTAATAAATTTGGGAAGCACATTTACTGAAGCACACGGCCCAGCAGACCATGGAGGGCTCAGTTTCTTGGTAAGACACATGCATGATCTTAGACATGGATTCCTTTTCTAATTCATCTGCATCTGTCTCATGAGGGGAGGCTGGCTGAACTCTAATGTTGAGGAGACACGTGGGGGACTAGAAGTGAGTGAGATTCATTCATACAAGCTAAAATATGTATTAAGCTTTTGTTGCAAACCGGCACTGTTCTAGGTTCAAGGATGCAACTGGCTTCCTGGGTTTATATACTTTTTAGGATGTGGATATTAATCAAATTACAGGAATAAATTCAAACTTACAGCTGAAACAGATGACATGAAGGAGATGTACATGATACTGCAAAAACCTTTCCCCGAGAAGTTTTCTTGATCTAAGAACATGAAGTAAAGGATACCTAGATGAAAGAGGAAGGGAAGAACCTAGAACTGTCTGGAACCTTCTAGGCAGAAAGAGCAGCATATGCAAAAGTCATGTGGTGGAAACAATGGGAAATGTGGTTGAAGATGCAGCTGGAGAGCTAGAGAAAGCCAGACCATGCAGAGCCTTTTAGACCATGTTAAGGATATTAAAAAAAAAAAACAAAAACAAAAACAAAAAAAAAAACAAACAAAAAAAACTTTATCCTGAAACAGTTGCAAAGCCATTGAAGTTTGTCATTAGAAGATGCTTCTGTGAGATTTACATTATCACAAGCTCACTCAGGCTGCAGTGTGCAGAGTGTAGGGAGGGGAGAGCAAGAGCAGTTAAGAGGTGATTACAGTTGTCCCAGATAAGAAATGGCCACTGTTTCTTGGACAAAAGTGGTACTGATGATAGAGATGAAGAAAATGGGATGCATTTGAGAAAGACTTAGAAGGTGAAGGAGTCAGTTTAGAGATGCTGGGTGAGGGTGAGAAACAAATCAAACTGACTCTTAAGCTGCTGAACAGATGGAGACAGTAGCATTCTCAGAGCTGACTCCATGACTGCTCTTGACAGACCAAAGAGATCCACTGAGCTGGGCTCTCAAGGCCAACCACTGAGAAGATTTCTGTGGAACTGGAATTCACTGGGATATGAAGTTAAAGGTGAAGAACCAAGACCCTCCTTTATGTGTTGTGTTTCTAAAAATTATTTTGTATTTTACTTTTTGATTTAAAGCATGAACAATTATAAACACATAATAGTTTTTCCTTTTTTGACAAGACTTTTGTGAAATAAACTTACCAGAATTTTTGTGTTTGTATGGCAGTGATCTATGGCAGTTCTCCCAACAACTAGCATGTCTGCATGTGAAATGATGTGCTTTAAGCATCCAAACTATCAATAATAAAGAGTAAATTTCAGTCAGATGTTAGAGATGAGATGAATTACCTGTTTAATCTCTCTGAAGATGAGAATCAAAATTTTAATGAGATAATCAAAGAATGTGCACTAAAAATTGTAGAAAAGGTTGTCATAGAAGTTTATCAGGCAATTAATTTATAAACATGTTAATGTATGTTTGCAGCATTTTCTAGCTTTCTATAATGTGTAATTTGCTTGCATTCCTGTTCTGAAGATATATTCATTTTTTTCTACCTAATGTTTATAATTTCATATTCTTTTTCTTAAATACAGCCCCAAATTTTATAAGCCTCAGGCTCTACAATCTGAATCTGTTCCCGCAGAGGAACTAAGGTGGACATGACAAGAAAAATATCCTGCCCATGAGCAACGTAAGGTCTAAGAGACAATACACAAATAAAACAAGCAGTAACAGCAGATGGGCAGGTGTTAGGCTTGGGTAGGCCAAGTACTGTCGGGGTACAGGAGGTGCTCACCTGCCTCTAGAGTTAATGGTGATAGTTCGGGAAAGAAGATGATACCCAAGCAGGAAGGAGAGGTGAAAATGCCTTAGGTAGAAAGAAGAGGCAGAGCATTAAATCTTCACTAACTGATCTAAGTACAAAAGAACTACTCTAAGGCTTGTTTAATAAAATGGCCAACTGGCCAAATTATGACTTGGTGGGTCTGGGATGAAGTTTCATAATCTGATCATGAATAGGCACCTCATATATTTCTAATGTGGGTATTTTGGGGACTTGATACAGACAGCACAGGGCTCTGTTGCTGAACTGAATCACATGGGGCAGAACTAGTAGAATCAACTTGTAATAGAGGGATGGAATTGCAGTATTTTCACGCAGTCCTCACTGCAGTTCAAGAAACAACCAGCAGGTGGCGAGCGACTCACACCACCCGCCAAAGAGAACTAGGAGTTTCCCTGGCTCTCAAATCCCAGACCAAAAACTGGTCAGACAGTCAAAGGGAATCTTGTTTCCCAAGCAAAGCCATTAGCCAGAGTGGTGAGGTTCTTCTCTTTGTACAAGAATCCTGATGAGCCAATGGCCCATTTCTTACCCTAGTCCCCAGGGCTAAACTTATACTGACCCCATAATGCAGCCTTCTGGCCACTAGGAGCCATGACCCTGGCACTAGCTAGGGCTGGTCTCCACCATGAAGCTGTGGATGAGGTCATGTGCCTTCGGGAGGTTGTTGGAGTAAAAACCAGCAAAAGATGTTTGCTCAAAGAGGGAAGCCATTTCTGACAGTCATGTGGTCCTGCTGTATCGTCTACGTAGTCAAAGCTGGAGGGGAAGTATTTTATTCAGTCCCCTCATTTTGTAGATGAAGAACAGTCTAAGAGAGGGTGAACAATTTGCCCAAGGACACAGAGCTAGAAAGCTCCAGAAACTGGAGTCTGTCTCTTGACTTCAAGTGGCTTGCCTTTTCACTGCATTTAACACTACAGGTGTTAAAGGGGTGTGTGTGTGTGTTTACTTCATTAGCATCTGCCCATAAATTGTCACACAGGAGAAGCTGAGGATGACCATCTGGTTGGGGAAGAAACACTCAGTGACTTTAGGATGTGTTTGCATCAGCAAGCCCACTTTTTACCTAGACTGTGGATTTATTTGGGGGTAACCTGGGGGATGAGGCAGGTGGAAGTCCACACTAACAGAGCATGAGGGAAGAGGACCCGCCATTGTTTTTTATGGTGTTTTAATTGACCTTCTTGTCTTATACACCTCCTTTTCTATCAGACTAGAAGATTATTGAAGACTGATTGTCTTATTTATCTCTGATTATGTTCAACAGTTATTTGATGTGTCAGTGAGCACATCCACCCTGATCATTTTTGGATCTAAGCAGTATTTTCTAACATCTTAGATGGATAGCACATACCTCCTGTGATGGATTTCAGTACGCTTATATTTACTTAACAAATGCATATAGGATGTTCACCATGTGCCAGGCACTGTTCTCAGCATTTCACAAATATTAACTCATTTAATTTTGGTTTTGTGCCTGTTTATTTAAAGTTCCATGTCAATGAATAACCATCTATCAGAAATCACCCTCTTTGCCTCCCTTCACCTCCTCCCCCAAAAGACTCTAGGGAGAAGTGGTGGGGAGAGAAGAGAGAGTTAACTGGCCCCCTGGGGACTCGTGGTTTCCCAGGTAGACCGTGGGCCCCCGGCAGCCTCTGCTTCCTTGCTAACCTGGTGCTAGCAAACTTTCCCCGTGGCCAGCAGGGCCAGCGTCCAGGTCTGCACAGAGCCGCAGACAGCTCGCAGCCGCCGGCTGATTTATAGGCCTGAGCATTCCCGGGTTGCACCGCAAGGAGTCGGGCTGAGCTCGGACTTTGGGGAGGTGATGATGGACACAGGACACGTGGCCACACAATGGGGACACACGACTGACCTCAGTCACTTCGGCAAACTGCCCCTGCTTTCTTGAGGCGGCAGGAGTGTTTCAGGAGCGCCCCGGGCGACCGCCGTTCCTCGCCCCAACAGGTAGCGCCCCTTGCCCGCCTCGTTGAGTGCAGAGGGCACCCAAGGGCGTGCAGGGCCCCCAGAGCTCTCAGAGGTCTCTGACCCTGAGCCTCAAAGTCCTTCCCCAAGGATGGGAGCCTTGGTGCGCTCCATACTTTGTAAAGAAAGGCACACGAACCGCCTCCACTCGGGCGAGACTAGCCAGGACGCGCTGGGAGTGAACTTTCCCAGCAGGTCAGATACAGGCTCCCGCGGATTTTGCGATGTCACCGGGCGGTCTGGCAGGGTGAAAGACAGAGGAAGGGTCAAAAGGGATCGGAGTGTGTGTGTTGTGTGTGTGGCACGATGTGGGGAGAGAGAATCAGCGGAATAGGGGGTTGGGGACGCATGAATCTGAGAAGAAGCAATCAAGTTAGGGAAAAATAACCGGGCTTTTTTCCTTCCCTGCTATACTCAAACTGTCACTTTGGGTTAGAGTGAGCCCTTATCTGGCTCATTAGCATGAGCTGTGGCTAACACGCTTAAACCCTCTAATTATTTATTATGCCGTCACCGAGCAGGTCACCACCCCGGGGCGCACTTGTGGGACCGGGGCGCAGAGCTCAGACTGGCTGTGTGCGCTTCCAGAGAGAGACCCTCCCTGCCACAGGCCCCGCAGGCGCTGCTCCACGAGGCACTGTTGCAGAGTTGTTGGGGTGCGGGGGTACCAGAAATGCCCTGTCCCCAAAACTCATCCACAGGGAGGTGGTGCAGCCCTCAGCTCTTGTCTACACTTGCGCCTGACCTTCCCTATTGCCAACCGAAGGTGGAGAGACGGAAGAACAAGATTTTTGCAAAAATGGAAGGCAAACAAGGAGCTGGGAACTTGGGCTGGGTGCACCTTCCAGAAAGAGACTGGGGAGAACCTAAAGCTTGCAGGAGTCCTCCTTCTAACCCTCCTCCCCACCCTCACTCCCCTACTCCCCACCGAGTTCCAAGAGAGTTCACAAAGTTGGGGAGACACGCTCTGGGATGACAGCCGGCCACTGGCATCTACAGGGTTCTATTCAGAAAACAGTTTCAAAATAAGTTAACTTCTGTAGGGTGTTTTTTTCCCCTCCCCTTCTAACTGTCCCCCCCTTCCCCCTCCCTTTCTACATTCGCGTCTGTTTTATGTTCCTCTGCGTTGTGCCAACTATTTTATCTTTATTCCTTCTCTTTCTGTCTGGCTATTCATTCCTTTTTGTGTGTGTGGCTTCTCCGGCTTGTTACCACCCACTGCACGCTCGCTCCTGTAGCTGAGGTGTTTCTATACAAACTGGAGCGTCCAGTTGTCATATTAATTATTACACTGAGTAATGACTGAAATGGTCAAAATAAGGGGAGAGTCGAGAGCGCTTTTTCTTGCTGCTCAAAGATTCAGCAAAGAAGCCGTGCAACAAAGCACTAATTGGTCCCCAGAAACACTCCGACAAGGCATGGAAGATAGGTTTCATAGAGCCCAGCGATTGTGAAGGGGGGAAAGCGCTGAATGGACCCCACGCTCCTTTTCTAAACCCTCTTGCTGAGCAAAAAATGGACCTCTGTTTGAATACTGCCCTGATCCTTGAATACTATACCCAGCAGAGAAAAAAATGCACCATTTATTGTAAGTTTTTTTTTCTTCTCCAGCTATTCATGGGTTCTCTGTGAAGAATCAGCTGGTTTTGTTTACCGTGAAAGACCTTTACTTTATTTCCTTTCTTGGAGGAGGTGGGGAGGAGGGGAGTGAAGGAGAGCCATGTGCCTAGACAGAGAGGAGCTGGCCTACTGTAACAAAATAGGGTGTAACAAATCCTACAAAAGTTGAGAATGTATTGATTCTTTGCAGAGCTATATAGATTAACGACTTTCTTTATGCTGATCCGAGGAAGGTATTTAATCATAATGTAAATGGGGCTTTAGAAAAAATAAAGACTTAGCAGCGTTACTGCTCCTGATTTGAAGAACTTCAAAAGGATTTGTGAGGGTGGCTGCAAATTGCCCCTTCCCCCAAACCTCCCCTCCCTAACCAAAAAGCCACAATAAAATAATAGTTTGTGCTTTTTTTCTGTTTTGTTTTTCCAGCTTTTTTTTTTCCTTTGTAAAGCGTATTGAAAACGGCAAATAGATTGGTTTGAAGGCTGGATTCCTTAATGCAGGTGCAGGCCTGGCTGCTGTGACCGAGAAGCTAAGCCAAGACCATGGTTTGTGTCCTGCTCCCTCCCCCACCTCAACAGGCCGTCCAGGCTGGTCAGACTCACACCGGCTGGGCAGCAACAGGTCTGAAGTAACCTTGGGAAGGGTGTACTTGGAGACAGTAGCCATCACAGTAATGAACTTCCCATCCTCGCTGGGGAAGACAGTGCCGAGCACAGGCTTCAAGCAGCATACATTCCAGGACAGAGGCCCCTGTGTTACCGCTACTGGAGATGGAATATCTACTGTGAATCCCCTACATACTCACTTTTCTCCAAGAACCCTGGTTTCTGGCCTTAGCGCCCACCAAAACTGAAGGTGGCAACAAACAGCTCCTGTTCAAATAAAGACTCTAAGGACTGTGTTCATCTTTGTACTCTCTTTGCCCCTTATTCAGGATCCACTATAAATATAATTTTATTAAATGATTATTAGTTCAATGGAAAACCTAGTTTCACTTTTAATAGTAACTCCCCTCCCTCCAAAGAAAAAGCATCAGAGGCACTTTAAAAAAGAGATGAAGCCTGTCTCCTTTCCACAGAGAAAAGGCGCACAGTTATGGAGCCTGACGGCAGTGTGTGAACAAAGGGGGCCTGGTCTTCAACTGTGAGTGGAAAGAAGGTGTCAGGAGACTCAGGGCACCAGCGCCTTAGGTCTCCTAGGCAGCTGATCCCTGTGCATCACTAGAGAAGTCCTGTCCCCAGGTGTTGAATGCAGATAAATTTTAATCTAAGGTATGGTCTAGCTCCAGGACTCCCTAACATAGAAGAGGGCTCTGAAGGAACAGAAATTAAGGCTTTTATCTTATATTGGAAAAGAAAGAAGAAGTTTCCCATTTTTCTGGGATGTCTATATCTTGGCTAATACACACCATAGGAGGTCAGGGTCCCGCCTCCCCATCACGAGAATGGCAATCTCCATTTGTGTGGAGGGATTTGCAAAGTGAATTCACAAACTACATCAGATTTGATTCTCCCAATGGCCCTGACGGATAAGCAAGGGGAGTGCCATTTATGGGGGAAAGTACTGAACCCTTCTTTTGTGAGTTGTTTTCTTCTCCCTCTACTTCTTGATAAATGAGACCTTGAGTGTCCTGGTTAAGTAAAGTCTAGGGACTTGCTCAGAGTCAGGCCCACCGGGTATCAAAGGAGCACAGAAAGTTCAGAGGCTGGGGCCACTGGCTTTGCCGAAGCCCTTTCTCATGCCCACCACCAAGTCTGTCTATATGATCTCACTTGTCACTCTTTATGTTTTAAAAAACAACAACTTTGGTTTCTATCTCTGTCACTTCGGTTTGCCAGCGAACATCACCACCATTCCTCAAATAAGACAAGAATTACCCACTCCCAGGTGCTGGGCCAGTGGATCTCCACTAATGGAGCACTTCGTACAGTGTGGGTCCAGGAAGCCGAGAGGTGGGCATCCTCTTTCCACATTCACTCTCCTGGATGGGCTATGTGAGCAGCAGCTTCCTCCTTGTTCTAGAAAAGCCATTCCTAATAACCCCTTTCTATTTGACCTGGTTCTGAGAGTCCCACATGCATCTCTTGGAAATCTCACAACTCTTGGAGGTAGATGCTATAACCAAGGGCATGATGCAGATGAGGAAACCAAGACTTGTAGTGTAGGCTATTTGTTCAAAGTCACAGTACCAAATCAAGTCCATCTACTTTATCCCTCAGTGTAAGGTCTGGAGTTCCCTGGGCCTGGGAGAGTATGTGGCAGCTTAGGTATGTGAGTGTGTGAGTGTGTGTGTGAGAGTGTGTGTATGTGTGTGTAGGGGGTCAAATCTAAGGCAGAGGATCGGAGCCAGGTTTCTAATTGGCTCTTGAGCCTTCGTCCTTCGCTCCAAATTGGTGAAACAACCAGAAGGCCAATCTCAGTGGAAGAACATGTTAAAATTCCCTTGGTAGTTAGTGTGCAGGCCCCAAAGGCAGAAGCCAAGCCCTAAAAAAAGATTCTAGACTGATCAACCGTAGGGTTGGAGAAGGTGGAGAGGACACTGTTGGGCTGGGAGCACTCTTTATGTTTACTTGAGTAGGAGGAAGAGAAAGCCCAGGGTCTCCGGGAGATTTTGCACAGCATGTAAGGGAGCAGGCCGAGGATGCAGGAGTGGGGAGGGTGAAGATGGGATTTTGGCTCAGGGCTGGGGCAGGAAGAATAGGGACAAATGTTCCGGTGGTTTTGGCCGGAAGGAGCCCAGCGCCCGCTGTCTTTTCTCCTGGGCAGAGGCCAACGCGTAGGACCACTACAATGCTCAGCTTCACTGGTTGGCGCTTCCCTTTGAGCGCCCATTGCATGGAGTGAGTGTGTGTGTGTGGTTGGGAGTAGGCTCTGGCCTTGATGTCCTGATAATAAGGATCTCTGTGCACCCATGAAGCCCAAACCCGAGGAGGAAACTGAGAACACGTGCTGGGCTATGGGCAAAATTTCCCCACTCCTAGATACACTTCAAAATGAGCTGGTGGCTGCTGTTCTGGTATAGATCTGGAAACTGAGAGCCGTAGAGAGAGAGGGACTTGTTAAGGTTACAATGTGAAATGGTGGTAGAGCCAGGACCATGGGCTTTTGTCAAGTGTGGAATGACAGAGTCTGAATTGGAAGGGAGCTCAGAGCACATGACACAGCCTAATGTGAAAGAAAACGCACTTCGACACATTGATGTTGGCTATTCACTCTCAACATCCCTTCCCCTGGCCTCCGACTATTTTGCTTAAGAGGAGCAGAGGGACAAGAAGAGGCTTTTCCTAGACACCTCCCACCAGCCCAAACCCAGGGCTCACACCGGGGGCAAGTGGGTGGTGGGATGTACCTGAATGATCGCTCTTCCGCCAGGAGGTCTGAGGCTTCCTCCTGTTGGAAAGCGGGTGGTGTGGGGCTCTGCTTTAGGCCTCACAGTCTCCTATAATTCCCAGGATTACAATGTGACAATTTGTGTCCCAGGAGACAAAAGTGATCTGGGAGCCCTCTCAGCTCCTTTTCTAGGTGACAGCCGGTGTGGGAGGAGAGGCCCAAGGTGTAAATCCCAGGAGTTCAGCCCAGTCACGTGGCGTCATCAGGCCACAGGTTACTGTGTGGGTAGGGAGGTTTACAGAACTGATCTCTATTGGCACGATTCTGTCCTATGCCTCTCAAACCCACCTGTTTTAAAAGAAGAAACTGAGGCAGAGAAGAGAGGTAATTCATCTGGGAGGGGAGGCCCTCCCCCCGTCCTTACTGCCCACCACCAGCACTGTGGTTCCCACAGCACTCATAGCTAGTCACACACACCAAAGGTGGCTCCCTGGCTCACCCCACGATCCCTTAGAAAGACCCATGTCCACAAAGATAAGTTCAATGAGAAGCAATTATGCGGGTAATTCACCACAGCCAACCCTGCACCCAAGATCTCTGATCAAAACGGACTATTTCTAGTGGATAAATCAACTTGATGGTTACCCTCTGCTTCCTTCTGTCTACGGAGACGCAACCTGAGATGCGCCGCAACCTCCTTCCTCTGCCTCCACCGGAGCGGTACAGAGATGGAATCTCTGCTCCGTCCGCTTTCCCCGCAGCGCCGCGTCCCAACGAGCCGCGAAGCTGGACCGGGCTCCGGCCAGAGAGCGCCAGGGCCTAGGGCCCAGGAAGGGTGCCTGGGTGGGCGCTGTCCAAGAGGCCGAGCGACGGCTGCAAGCGCCTCCTCCTCCCTCGCGGCGCCAGCACGCGGCCCCACCGGGCTCGGCTCCCAGTCGCCTGCCACCGGCCCGCCGGGCACACGCCTGGGGCGGGATGGAGGCTGCGCCAAGGCCGCCGAAGTGCCTGCGGAGACGGCGCGGAACAACCAATGAAGCTGCTCCAGCCCTCTAAGCTCCATCACTTCCTCCCCGTCTCTTTTCTCGGATCCACCCTAGGAATACCCTAAAGCGCTCCCCTCTACGCATCCCCTAGCAAGTCCATAAATAGTTTGGGGAGAGAAGTCGATATTACAGGCAGCTAGGTTATCCAGGGAGAGTATCCCTGCCATAAACACCTATCTACCACAGCCACTCCTCAACGTGATCACCTTCTTCTTGGCTCCTCCCACACTTGCTCGGTTGTAGGGAGCATATCCTAGTTTTACACCTGAATGAGACATTAGAGGCCATCTAATCCAACCTTCTGTTGTTACAGATGAGAAAACTGAGGCTCAGAGAGGATGTCACTTACTAAGGGCCACAGAGCTGGTGAGAGGATATGTTGGGACTAGAACCTAAGTCTTCGCAGTACTTTTATTTTAATAGCCTTACGGAGTTCTCCCCATCTTTCTGAACTTCAATCGCAAATTTACTTCCGCTCCCGAGAACACCAAAAACCCCCAAGAAAGTGGCAATGAGTAGAAGAAAACGGGAAAAATGGAGCTCCACCGCCCCCAAACTCTATACTCCCCCGCGCCACTTTCCCTGCCCAAACCCTTCCCTGTGCTTTGCGCCCAGTTCTCAGGAGAATCCCGGGACACTTCACCCCAAACCTGTCCACTCATATACCCCCCCCAATTTCCACAGCTATTCGCCTCTCCGGCGACGCTGGCCCCCTCTTTCTAGAGCCACCCCCGGCTGCAGCCCGCCCTGAGTGCGCCGCCTGTTTATTCAGCCGGGAGTCCGGCACGCGCCAGGCGCACGCACTGCAACAACAAACCCGGCTGAATGGAGAGTTTGCAAGGGACGGGCGCAGGGAACCGGCGGGGGTAGGGGAGAGGAGGAGGGGGAGTTTAGGGAGTGGGTGGGAGGAAGAAGCAAGAGGAGGGGGGAGTGGGGGCTGCAGCCGCTTGCTGCAGCAGCAGGGAGTGGGGGGCGAGGCGGGGCCAGGGCTGCGCGTGGGGCTGGGTGTCCCATTGAAAAGGCGGCCGCACTCCGGCCGCCCAGCACTCTCTCACTCCTGGCCAGGGAACGTGGAAGGCGCACCGACAGGGAGCCGGCCAGGGAGGGCAAGTGAAAGAAGGAAATAAGAAAGAAAGGGGGTTAACAAAACAATACAAACAGCCCGAGCGACGGTTGGAGAGACCGAGACCCGGCGCAAGAGAGCGCAGCCCTAGGGGGAGAGGAACAGGAGACAGCAGAGCGCGCTCACCACTGACTTTTGCTTCTTCTGCTGTCTTTTTTTCTTCTCTTAAACAAGAAGGCGCCAGCGGCAGCCTCACACGCGAGCGCCACGCGAGGGTCCTGAAGCCAACCCGCGAAGGGAGGAGGGGAGGGAGGAGGAGTGGAGGGAGGAGGAAAGGCATTTGCACCTTCCTTGCTCTCACCCTAATAAGTCTCCCGGGGATTTTGTGTATTTTTTACTTCCCTTCGGGCTCCTGCTTTATCTCTTCCCTTCTTTCCCTCTCTGTTCGTGCACCCCAGTCCTGTCTGTGTCCCCTCTCGTGCGCGCCCCGCACCTCGCGTCCCCGCTTGCTCGGATCCCGCGACTCCTTGGCCGCCGCTGCGCATGGAGAGCTCTGCCAAGATGGAGAGCGGCGGCGCCGGCCAGCAGCCCCAGCCGCAGCCCCAGCAGCCCTTCCTGCCGCCCGCAGCTTGCTTCTTTGCCACGGCCGCGGCAGCGGCAGCGGCAGCGGCGGCAGCGGCGGCGCAGAGCGCTCACCAGCAGCAGCAAGCGCCACAGCTGAGCCCGGCGGCCGACGGCCAGCCCTCAGGGGGCAGTCACAAGTCAGCGCCCAAGCAAGTCAAGCGCCAGCGCTCGTCCTCGCCCGAACTGATGCGCTGCAAACGCCGGCTCAACTTCAGCGGCTTCGGCTACAGCCTGCCGCAGCAGCAGCCGGCCGCCGTGGCGCGCCGCAACGAGCGCGAGCGCAACCGCGTCAAGCTGGTCAACCTGGGCTTCGCCACCCTTCGGGAGCACGTCCCCAACGGCGCAGCCAACAAGAAGATGAGCAAGGTGGAGACGCTCCGCTCCGCCGTCGAGTACATCCGAGCGCTGCAGCAGCTGCTGGACGAACACGACGCGGTAAGCGCCGCCTTCCAGGCTGGCGTCCTGTCGCCCACCATCTCCCCCAACTACTCCAACGACATGAACTCCATGGCCGGCTCGCCGGTCTCATCCTACTCGTCGGACGAGGGCTCTTACGACCCACTCAGCCCCGAGGAGCAAGAACTGCTCGACTTCACCAACTGGTTCTGAGGGGCTCGGCCTGGTCAGGCCCTGGTGTGAATGGACGATGGAAGCAGGTAGGCTGCATTTGGGAGTGAACAGGGGGATTTTCTTGCCTTCATCCTTTTCCTTCTTGAGGAGGGGGACTATCTCCACGGAGATGTGGGAGGGAGGTTGATTTTAAAGTATTTGTTCAAGTTTGTCAGTTTCAGATCTGGTGTGTTACTTTCAGCCTTGGCTTCTGAGAATTGCTTTGCCCCAGTCTCCAAGGACTGGAAGGTAGGGGTGAAGTGGGGAGATGCTGGAGGACTTAGTACTAGGACCTGTCAAAAGAGGCATGCTACCTGACAGATCCTCCCCCAAATCTCCATTTCCTCCCACCACTTGCCTCCAAGTTCACACTAACCTCTCCTGTTCTTCTTATGTTATAGGGCCATCGCAGAACCTGCATCTTTAGTGTTTTCCTGTCAGCGGTGTTGGAAGGGTGAAAAAAGAAGAAAACAAGAAAACAAACAAATTCAGCCAACCAACCCCCTAGACCAGCTAAGCGTCGCATGCTTGAGAAGCAAGACTCTCACAAAACAGGGATGCACTCAGAACAGTGTATTTGCACTCCAATCATCCAAGTTGATAGAGTGACTAGGACCTGAGTCAATGCACAAAATGCAGCTTGTGTACAAAAGTAGTGGGCTCCTGGCAGAAGGGAGCAGCACAGGCCCTGTAGAAACTCCCACCCACAACTAACAGGCAGAGCTGAAAGTGCTTGCTGGGAGTGCATTCATCTCCCGCCCTCTCTGAAAGCACATCCTTAGCGCTCTAGAAATGGGCTGATGTCTTTCTTCTCTGTATCCCCTATTCCAATAAGCTACGGACATTTGTCTGCAATGACATTATGCTATACTCAGTCCTTTGAAACCCTGATCCTCTGGGGGCTCCCTCCCCAAGCTCCACTCCCTCACACCATCTTTTCTACCGTTTTCATCATAGAATGCTTCCAATTTTTTGTGATTTTTTTTTATTATAAGAAAAATTTATTTGTATCTATTCTAACCAGTTTGGGGATATATTAAGATATTTTTGTACATAAGAGAGAAAGAGAAAAAATTTATAGAGTTTTGTATAAATGGTTTAAAATGTGTATATCTTGATACTTTAACATGTAATGCTATTACCTCTGCATATTTTAGATTTGTAGTTCACCTTACAACTGCCATTTCCCCTATGTGGTTTTGTAAAGAACTCTCCTCATAGGTGAGATCAAAAGGCCACCAGACGTACTTCAGCACCAATGTGTCTTACTTTATAGAAACCCTGTTAATGTATTAATGATGTTATTAAATACTGTTCAAGAAGAACAAAGTTTATGCAGCTACTGTCCAAACGCAAAGTGGCAGCCAGTTGGTTTTGATGGGTTGCCTTTTGGGAAATTTCTATCACTGCCTTTTTTTTTTCTTACTGTTTTATTACAAACTTACAAAAAAAAAAAACCCATGTATAACCCTGTTTTATACAAACTAGTTTCGTAATAAAACTTTTTTCTTTTTTTACAAATGAAAATACTCAGCTGCCTCCAAGTCTTTTTTGACGCCACTGCCCCAGTCCAAGTTGTTATCAATAGCCAAAGGGAAGGGGTGGGTAGGGGAGAAAAGGGTGGCGGGAAACATGCTAAGTGGCAGAAATGACAAAAATAAGTCCTATGACAAGTCCTACCCGAGGTGACTCTATGATGAACGTACAAGGAAAAGATACACACACACGCGCGCGCGTGCGCGCAGATGGTTTTCCTCACCATTTTTTTTTTTTTGCTGCAAATGTACACATACACCTAAAAGAGGTGATTGATGGCTGCATTGTCTTTTGATAAAATGACGGCACATTGGAAAAAATCCCCCCAAAAGTGAACTGGAAAGAGAGGGTCCTCACCCCACTTTCTAACCCTTATCCTCACTCAGAGTTTCTCATTGTGAAACTGTGGACAGGCTGGATGAGATAATGGACACTAGGAGTGGAGTAAGGACGGTGGTGTCTGAGGTTGGGCTTGAGGGAGGTAGCCCTCTCCACACTCCCAGTGGCGGATGTGTGCTTCTTCCTTCATTTCCCAGGCGTGCATTTTCACTCCTTTCCCTGCTGCACGCACTTTCCATATTGGTTTTAAGTGAAAGGCATGTATGATATGAATTCCTTACAGGAGTTAGATTTTAAATAAATAAAAGCCTTAGAAATGTGTGGTCGCTTTGAGACACTGGCCTATCTAAGCTTGTGACTCTATCCGAATGGCGTGAGCTGCGTGTAAAAGTACCCAATTACCAAGATTCAAAAAGAAATTGGTGGGTTTTTGGCTGGCTTGCTTCTTGTCAGTTAGCAAGGACGTGATCAGAATCCTACTCCGCCTCTTGCGGCTCCTCGCTCACTGCCTGCATTACTTGCAGATTCAGTTAGCGTGTCTCCAGCCAAGCGGAAAGCTGAGCGCAAAATGCATCTTACAAAACCCAACAAAGAGCGGGGAGCCAGCACGTCTTCCAGAGTTAAAAATCTAGTCTGTGTTGGTACATCTATACCATTTAGTGGCACAGAATAATCATTTTTTAAAGCCGCGATACATGGAGCACGCCACAGCATCTGATGTCATTTTGCTAAATGACCCTCTATAGAATGCACACTGAGGCTTCAGTCCCTTTCAAAGAGATGAGCGTAATTAAGGGGAAAAAAATCAGTAAATTCCTCATCGCCATAAATAATCGGACTTTCTGCCAGCAGTGGGCCAATTTAGAGCTTACTTGAGGGAAGTAATGCTTTGTGATGCCCGCTTTATTTTTATCTTCTCCTTTAGAGGACCAGGGCTGGGTCCACCCCCACCCCCACCCCCACCAATTTCGTTTTCTTTTAATTTAGCTCCTTTGCAAGTTTCCAGATAAGGTACCCAAAGAAAGTGTAGCAAGTCATTTATAGCTATGAATATAGCATTAGGATAATGTTTCAGCCCCCACAAAGGGGATTTCCCCCCCTTCTCCTTGTGAAGACAGGTGTTCTTTTACTCACTTCTGAATGGGAAATATCCAGTCTCGTTAAACTCCAGGCAAAGTTAGCCGTTGTTCGCCACAATGCAGAGGCAAACTCTAAAAATTCACAAAAACACACACAATTTTGCCGAAGCTAGGAAAGGGCAAATCGGGGATTGGGCAAAATCTCATTACATCTGCTCTAATCGCTTAGCAACACAAAGCCGGGGCTTGTGCAGCGAAGGGAAGCCATTCACAGCGCTCTGACAGGCCGCATTCAGCCAGCATTAGTCAGCTCCATAAATCACCACTGCCCATTGGCTGCGCGGCGGGCTTTGGAGCGGCCCTGGGCTGTCAGCGAAATACAAAATGTAGACCCCAGTGGTAAGCAATCGCAGCCTCTCTCTTCTCGGTCCCAGCACCCACCCCACTTTCCTTTTTTTGGTGGCGGGTACTGGGTAAGAAAACTGCCTTGACTTTATTGACTGAAAAATCTTATCTATTCAAAAAATGGCCCAGAGACTACCAAGTTAAGACTGGAGATGCCTGAAATTGACACGGAGGGCCAGGGAGTGCGGGAGAGAAAGAAAAAACAGAACTGCCACTGGTTGCAAAACTGCTGAATGCGAGTATTATCAGAGGCTGGGCTGGAGGTACTGGGACATACATATCTCACCTCCCTGACACAGCCTTTTAAATTTTAAAATTGGGAATACGAGAATGTATATGGAGGAAAATCCATCTCCAGCTCATATCAGATGGGCCCTCCAAAGAAGAGGAAACAGGACTGTTCTCTGCCTAGAACATCAAAGGACTAGGACTGAGATGTAGTAAGAAAGAGGGAGTAGAGTGTACATTTCCACCCCACTGCTCTTGCAGGGCTGGGGATGTTAGAACATAGAATCCACACCCCCGATCGCTTCTAAGCTTCTATCTTCTTGTTTGTAACATGTAGTTTATGGTATCCACAGCAGCAAGAGTAGACTATGTAAAGGAGTCAGCATATAGCCTTGTGAGGGAGACTACAAGCTATATGTAAATGTGAGTGCTCGATGTTATTCTAGTCTCTCATTTTCACAGGGACTGGTCAGTGGGTGCATCTAAATCACAGCCTTGATTTCAGGCTTACCCACAAGCCACATAAAAAGAAGTCTGGGAGTGAATGTGGAGTCAAGGTAGGCTTTCCCAGGAAGTTCAGGTCATCTTTCCTTAAACACCACCTCCTCCAAGAAGCTTTCCTTGATCACCCTATCTAAAACAGCTCTCCATCGGCAATAGTTACCATCCATTATGCTGTTTCTCCTTCCTGTCATCTATGACTACCTCTAAAAACAACTGCATTTTTGTTTGTTTATACAATTACTATCAATTGCCCCCTACTAGCTGGTAGTCTCCATGGGACAGGGACCTTACTTGTCTTTTTCGCCATAATTTCCCCAGCTCCTGCCCTGCTTAGCATCTCAGGAGGCCCTCTTCACTAGGAATCTCTTGCCCTCTGGCTTCCTGTTGGGTGTGGCCACTTGGAGGCACCAATAAGAGTTTGTGAGAAGGGGAGGCAGGTCAGGACACTTCTATCCCTGCTCCTCACTGCAAAGTTCCTCAGTTGCTTTGGCAGGGACTCTGCTCCTTGGTCTCAGGCAACAGCTTGTCAGGAGGCTCCTTTCCCATAGCAATAGATCTTGCTGATGTGTAGTAACAGCTCCCTCCTCTGTCCCCTACAACCCAGAGGTGGTAAAGCTCTCCCTCACATCTAGTCTCTGGGTGCTACACCTTTTGGTTCCCTTAGTCCCAGCCACATCCATTTCTCCATTAAGCTCTTTTCTTCTGTCCCTCCAAGTGTGCCATCAGCTCCTGCTGACCCTGCTGGTACCCAGGCTAGTCTCCCACTGTATCTCAGGGATATTCTCATTTCGTGTAAGATTTTTAAAGACTCGTAGGACTATCAGTAAGAAATTGCCTAGGGCAGAGGTGAACCTAGCTGTGTTCAAAACCAAACCCTGGAAAATCACTTCATCCTTTTGAGCCAGAAATGACTTACTTGAAAGTCTGCAAAAAAAAGGCAATTACAGTTTTTCTCCTGGAAAATGAGGATAATACCTTCCCTTGCATAGAACACCAGATGAATAGAAAATAAAAGGGCTTTAGAGCTGTCCATGATTATATCAGTGCAAGAGGTAACTGCTTGCCACACACTCTTCCTGAACCAGGTAGAGGGGTGGTGCTGGGGACTTGCCACCAAGATAAACACCATGCTGCTGTCAGGAAACCATTCACCCATTCACTCACTCATCCATTTATGCATTCATTTAAAAAGGGAGGGACAAATGATTAAGTTTAGTCAACATTTCTAGGACTTAATAGTCTTAATTTGAATCTTCTAAAGAGAGCCCTCTGAGAGCTTGTTTTATTGCAACCTGTTTTTAAAACACTGTGGATGCTTCTCTGATGTACTAAATGCCCTCAACCCTGTTTCCTTTTTTCTATTGTTGAGAAATCTCTGAACTTTCTTCTCCCTCTCTCCACTCCTGGGCCAAGAAGTGATCTGTTTTAGGATTTCCCCAGAAACTCCAGGTTACCGGAGTCAAAGGTAGGAAGGGAAGTGGACTCGCTGACAACTAACGTTCTTTTCCCACTGCGAATGCAAAGGGCTGGGCTCTAGCGCAGGTCGAAGTTATATTCCAACTTCTTTTGTATGCAAGATTAGGTTGTTACAAAAGAGGGTGTGTAGGTTAATGGCAGGAAGCAAGTTGCAGCGCAGAATGCGGGCCCTGAGCGCGTGTCAGGCTTAATGATTTATTCAAGCTGCAGCGCATCCGGGCGTTGATTGGCTGCAGGCATGCGTCCGCTGTCAGCTGCGCGCGCCGGGGCCTCGCCCCGCTACCTGACGGCAGGGCTGGGGGGTGGGGGTGGGGGAGGAGGCTTGGTCACCCGCCCGGAGGGAAGAGGTGGGAAGAAGGAAGAAGACGGAGGTGAAAGAGAAGAGAAAAGAGAAGGGAAGGGAAGGAGGGAGAAGAGAGGAGGAAGAAAAAAATCAGGGAAAATGGGGGTGAGGGAGAGAGGGGAAAAACAAGAGAGAGAAAGAGACAAAGCAGGAGAGAAGAATGAAGACGAGAACAGAGAGAGGCTGGAGAGGGGAGTGGGACGCGCTCCCGCAAAGTCCCACGTGCGCCCCCCTCCAGGCAGCCTGCAGGCGGCTGCTCACAAAGCTGCCTTTGATGCGCTGGCGACCAGGGCTATTTTGGGGACGAGATGGGGGAAAGACGCCAACCCACACTCCTTGAAGGGAATCACTTTCAGCAAAGTCCGATGGAGAGGACTGGGCCCTGCGTCCGGGCTGTCGGGGCAGGAAGTGGATGCTGGGGACAAAAGCTCACACCTGCCAAAATCGAGAGCACTTGGAGAGCACCTCGCCTCCAACCCTCTCCCGGCTCCCCTGATGGCCGGCTCCTCCGGGCTGCCCTGCTCCACTGCCTCTGGGCTCCGAAGTCCTCTCCAGACCGCACTTCTGCCTGCCTTTCTTTGGATCTCTATCCTCAGAGTCACTTTCCCCCTCCCATCTCCCATTTCCCTTTCTCCCTTTACTTCTTCCTCCCGATCTCCTTTCTTCATATATTTGCTCTTTCCCTTTTTTTGCCATCATTATTTACAATTATTTAAAAAAAAATCACCACCACCCAAACACTTGTAGACTGGAGCCTTCTCCAGGCACTTTGGGAGGGAGAGGGATAGGAGGAAGAGCAGAAGAAAGCTCTTTGGAGGGGAAGGGAGCGTGGCCTTCAAAAATCAAATGGGGCAACCAGCCCCGTGTGCATTTTCGTGGATAAAGTTGTTGAGCCAAGAAAGTTGGCAGTCAGAGGGTGGCTGCTTGTGTTGGGGGAGCTGGAAATTCTATCAATAACCACCCCTCTCCCCAAGACCAGGACAGACGTAAAGCTGCCCCCCTCCAGCCCTCACCTCCCACCTCCAGTAAACACAGCCCTTGGCCTCCCCCAGCTCCACTCTTTACTCAGAAAAACAGTCTGCCTCCATTGTCCAGGTGCCAGCAGGGCCTTTGGCGAAAGGGAGGCCGGCCAGCCCTCTGATCCAACTCAAAGGTTAGTTAAAAGACAAAAACAGCTGAAAGTCTTCATGAATAATGCTGGGCCAGTGCCCCACCCCACCCCTAGGACCAACACCCCCCTCCCCCCAGCTCAGTGTAGTGCAAGCCCCGCTCAATGCCCTACCACTTTGTTATGCTGCTCGCCTAAGTCAGAATTTCACAGAAAGGCCGAGAAGAAAAGCTCCCACAATTAGGGGTCGCCTGTCAGAAAACATTAACGCCTTCCTCTCCCAGCCTGTCAGGCCGGCTGCAGATACAAACTGCCATGGCGAATTGGCCCTCCACCCCGTGAAGCGCCCGCCAGCCAAAGGAGCAGGGATTTCAAAGCCAAAGATTCTGGAGCCTGCCTGAGAGTGGTTTCTGCAGTGTCAGGATGCATGTAGATACTGCCAGCTTATCCTTTCCAAGAGTCAGGCATAAGATACCTGGAAGAAGTCACAGGAGATAGGCATGGACAGATGACCAGACCTCTCAGACCAGGGCAGCTGAGCAGGATCTTTTCCTGTAGTGGGAAGGGTTAAAATCCATACCCACAGCTACATCCTCATCTCCTGTCTGTTGAGCATTTTCCAAGCCAGACAGCTTATTTTTTTTCACAATCAGGGCAATAATATAAAGTGGTGTATTACTATATTTGCCTTAAAGATAAAAAAAAAAAAAAAAAACAAGTGGCTGAGAGAGGCTATATGACTTGTCTGTGATCACAAAGCTAGGTAGTGGCAGAGCCAGGATTTGAACTCAGGTTTTCCTGACTCCAAATTCCATGTTCTTTCCACCATAATCTGGCCCATAGTTTGGCCCAGTAAGAGCCAAAGACCAATTCTATGCTTGTCTGCTTCTGGAAACATTCCCAATATGCCAACATGTTTTTTGCCATCTCCTTTGTATTAACCAAAAATATTCCCTGCTTCTAGAACAGTATCTGGCACCTGCTTGACATGCAAAAACATGTGAAACGAAGGGAATAGGGAGAAATGAAAGGAAGGAGGAAGGGAGAGATTCCTTAGGAAAGACTTTTCGATCTTCTTTGAACATAATTTTGATTTGGGGGTCAAGAGACCTGGTTGGGATACTCCACGCATCATCAATTAGCTTGGGAGTTGAATTTTTGCTTCCTCATCTGCATAAGTGGACATAATAACACCTATTTGCAAGGGTAATTACAAAGAATGAAATAGACTATGCAAAAGTTCCCAGCAGAGTGTCTAGCATATAGTAGGTGCTCAAGAAAATTCCATTGAATATGAGATAGGATTTAGTATTTTTTTTTCTGTATATCAGGACATTATATGCCACACATGCAGTTATATCCATGAAACATCTATAACTAAGACATCAGGGAATTTTGCATTCTGTTGTCCTATGGTGTTCATGCCAAAGGGTAGTATGAGCTAAAGCGAGTCTGTGTTCATGGGTGTTAGGGAGACAGCTTGGTGACGTGGACGCATTTTGGTGCCTCTGAGAAGTGAGCAGTCATCCTCCAGTCAGAGCAGAGTGGTTTTGCTGTTGCTTAACACCCCTGGTGAGGCAAAGAGGAAATTGTCAGCCTAGTTTGTGGAAGACAAAAAACGAAGCTCCAAGGGGTGGTTATTTGGCTAGGAGAGTGAACACTGGAAGGTAGAGTGGGCCACTGGGCTCCCTCTAGGAGCCTCATCCTCTCTGCATGCTGAAGTGATTCAGAACTTTGGCCTCTTCCCAGGTCTTGGAAGGAAAAATTTCAGAAAACCATTCATAAAAATTCAAGGGATGGCCATCACTCCCATTACATCTGTTACTGGTGAGATTATTTTGATTATTTCGGTTTGCATTAACTCCCAAACCTCCGGGACTGCTGACACCACCCAATAATCAGCTCTTCCAAGTTCCAAAATACCAATTAAGGAAAAAAAAAAAAAAAAAAAAAGAAACAAAGCAAGAAAAGAGTACAATCCCCAGAATGTTTAGTAATTCTGCCACAGTTGGTCAGCTTCTTGGTGACTGTTTTCCCACTGATTCCTTGTGTGAATGTTCTGCTTTCCAGAGAGCAGGGATGATTTTATGGCTTTCTTTGTGTCTCTCACATTTTCCTCTTTGCCTCCTTCTAGGAACAGCCTTCTTCATCTTTCAGGAGGAAAATTCTATCCTTGAGATACCATTATGACCTCACAGACTGCTGGCCAAAAATAATGGAGGAGTGTAAACATAAGGTCTACTTATGAGAAATTTGATGAAGGTCTTTCATTGGCTGAAAATGTTCAGAAGGCAGGGCAACCATAGGAATACCTCCTTCACCAAGTACACAATATAAGACTGCTAAAGTAAACCCTGTAGAGTTTGTATAACCACAGCAATGCAGCCAATGGTGGCTTCTATAAACTAACGATGGGTTTTTTTTTTCCCCATGAAAAAAAACCAGAATGAGCCAAAACTGCAGCCCTGGGAGGGGGCCTGGCTGGACCAATACAGTGTCAGCATTCAGATACTTCATAATGTCACCACTTTCTAAGGACATGAGAGCTAAGCCTGGGAGAGAAGGCAGGATGCACACTGGGCAGGCATCTTTTGCAGTCTCTTTCTGTTGGAGGCGCCAAGAAGAGGCTTGCTCTACACCATCTCCTCATTCTCAGGAATGTTACCCTGATTCCCTGGGACACACAAAGGAAGGGGCTTTACTTTGTGGCATCAAAAGAGGATATACATTTCAAGGAACAGCTAACTTGTTGCTAGAGAGCCTCTACAGATGAAAACAGACATGTTAATTCTAATTCTAGGTACTTTTCCTAAGAAAAAAATCAGACATGCTCGAAAGACACACAGCAAAGAGTGTGTATTGTAGGAGTAGTAGTATTTTTTTTATAGTGTTGAAGAATATAACACAACCTGAAACTTCAGTGTTGGAGCATTGGGTCAAATATGGGCAGGCTCTTAGAATGGTACATGGTGCAGAATTTTAATTGGTAGTACAGATTTATGTTTACTAACATGGAAATGTACCTGTGATATAATAAATATCTTAAGTGAAAAGAACAGCCATCACCTCTAATTCTACCAACCAAAAAAAAAAAAAACCATTTAATTATCTACATTTTTTTTGACAAAGTGGTATCATATGATTCACTTTCCTACTTAAAATAAGAACATTAATCAGTTTAGTCATTAATTCAGCAAATATTTCCCCAGGCCCTATTCTAGGCCCTCAAGACACAGTAGTGGAGATGATCAGCAAGATCCCAGCCCTTATAGATTACGGAGTAAGAAAGACATTAAAAAATCTGGTAGTTACACATTTCTGAATCCTCAAATAGTCTTCTACCACATAATTTTAAATGTTGATTGAATGTACAATAACATCTTAACCAATCTGTAGTTTTACACAGAGAATGTTCTTTCTCTTTATTTTATTTTAGTTTTTGATATTTGTGAATAAATCCTGTGATGAAAAACCTTATAACCAAACAATTACACATGATTATGTCCCCAGGACACATCTGAAGAAGAACTGATTTGTTAAAGTAAATGTGCTTCCTGAAGGCTTTTGGATTCCTATCACCTACAATTGCCTTCAGACAGGTGGAATCCAGTACGATTTCACCAGCAGTGATGAGTACCCACTTCCTCACAGCCTCCCCAGGTAGTATTGTATTTTAAACAAACCACTACCACTACCACTGCTTGTCCTACATCACCAGTGACATTCAATTACTTTTTCATATCTATTTACATCAGTGATTCTCCTACACTGGACTGGGATGAACTCCATTATAATGAATGCAGGAGGATGTCTGCTTAACATACATATTCCTGGAGATTCTGATTAACTACATGCTCTGGACAGTGATTTTAATTTTAGCCCTTCTGGGGAGATATGCCAGATAACTAACTTTAAAAGCGACAACTGTGGATATGATAAAACCTCCAATCGCATAAAGATGACTTCTGTTCCAAATTTACTTTTCCTAAGTTCCAGGGGTCACATGTCCCCAGTAGTAATCTGTGGGGAATGCAGAGGGTTACTCTGAACTCTGACTCCCCAAGCGTTCCCTGCCTCTCCTTTCCAGCGTCTTCCCATTCATGCTGACCTCCCAGCCCTGCCCCCCACCTGCTGCTGGCCTGGAGAAGAAAGCCATTTCCATTGGCCTTGGCTGCCTGGGGAGATCTATATTACTCTGGGGAAGACAAGAGCTGTCCCCATCTTGGTAAAGTGTGAAATTCGGTTTTGATTGCAAAGGGAAGCCATTTCAACAGGATTACACCGTGACCATGTAGATTAAATTTAGCCATATGGCCCGGGGACGCTTCTTCCTACTGTCAGGTAACAGTGCATTGCTAATGACGTGGTGATGACATTTTCAAATGAAAAAATAAAGCCACCTGGACTGGAATAAAGGAGGCAAAAAATGACAAGATGCTGGTAAGCAGGAACAGAGCTCTCGACCCTCTGCGGGCTTTGAAGAAGAGATGGGACTTGTTTTATTTATTAGTAAAACCAATGAGCATGTGCCTGATGTTATAAACAGAGCTCTGCCAGCTTAGCACAGGAGAAAGGGATTCCAATGTTTTTTCATCCTTCTTCCCTTCCTTCCTCTCTCCCTCCCTCCCTTCCTTCCTTCCCTCTCTTCCTTTCCTTCTGAGGAAGAAGTCTGGATATAGGAATTGGGCTTAGTATGATGGCTCCCAATTCTCTCAGGCCACAGGTGCTAACTAGCTTTTCATCCTTTCTTAGTGTTTGGCTTGGTGCCCTGTGGTCCCAGGATGACTGCTCCATCTCCAGATCATGTCGGCTTTCTAGACAAGAAGGGGAAGAAAAAAGAGCAAAAAAGGGTTGTGCCAGCTAAAGGCGCTCTCCTCTAAAATGGTTTCCTGTTAACTCCCCTCAGTAAGTCGCAATTATCTCCCTGAGGTCAGAACTATAGTAAATGGCTAATGGAAGGGGCCAAAGAAGCCAGGAATGGACTTTTTAAGCCAGGAATATCACTGCTTCAAATACAAGTGAGATTTTTTAAAAAGGAAAAAGAGGAGGATGGATATTGGATCTCAAAGAAGCTTGAGGTCTCAGAAATCTACAGAAGATTTTACCCCAGGAGTTGTTCTGCACCAGTTCCTGGACCCCACCAACAAGCTGGCATCTGCTTCCAATCTTTTCAGTCTTCTGTATTTGTCTGTACTTTTAAATTGGAAACTAGGTTAGATTTCTCAATTTCATTTATGGAGTCATTGAATATTTAAAGGTGCAAGTACTTAAGAGGTCTCCTCTTTCAACTTATTGAGCTACAGATGATGAAATGGAGGCCCAGGGTGATTAAATAGCTTGCCCAACATCACACAGCTAGTAAGGTGTCTATCCAAGATTAAAATGCACGGACAGAATGCTAGGTGTATCTTTTCTAAAGGCTGAAATCCTCAGTCAGATTTCAAGATTGCAAGAATTTCAAACCATCAAGACCAGGTGAAGCTTTTTTAACTAGTTCCTTTCATTACTAGAATCTGCTTTAAACCCCACAGCATTGGACTTGAACCACATTTTAAACCATATTTTCAGTCCTTCCTATTTTCTCCCCCATTCCTAAGGCCTCTCAGGGTCTCAATCCAGCCCCCCATTAGGAGTTTAGTAGGCTCTGAATATGTCCGTTGAAAGAATATGCCAGACTTGCTTTCCAAATCCTGATTTCTGATATTGCCACACAGTATCTTCAACCAGAAGCCCAAGAATCTTTTCTGTTCCTCTCTCTCACCCTCTCCAACTGGTACCTGGTGAGCAACATGAAATCCAAAGGATTCTATACAATGTCTGAAAAATCTATAAAATCAGGAAAAATATTTAAACTATTTGTTGAACTTTCCCCCCAGATTAATGATGGTACCTATTAGGCTTTAAATTTAGAGATATTTTGCCTCTAATGGTGTCTGGGGGTTGAAGGAAACATAAAAAGCATGTTACTTGAGCATGTAACTAATGTATCCATTAAACATAATTTTTTCTCTGTTTCCAGACTTAGATACCCTATATTTCTCTCTTAGATTCAGTTCCTGCTTTCTGAATCCCAGTGTTTCTGCCTTTGTTCAGGACCTTACCATTTCTCCCTGGACCTCTGACTCCTAAATAAGTCTCCTTGTTCTTGTCACTTCAATCCATCCTCTGCATTATGGCCACCTGAGTACTTTAAAAACAATATGTAGACCACATGACTGCCATCAAAGTGGTCTTTCCGACATCACATGTCTCTTGTTTAAAACACTTTCATGGTTTCTCCTCTGTCTGCGATAGTAGTTAATTTAGTCACTCTCCCAAGTATTTATAAAGTTTCCTACTAGGTGCCAGTATTATGCCAGGCAACGTCCATACAATGCTGAACAAGGCAAACATGGTGGATACTCTCCTGGAGCTTCTATTCTAGTAAACGGTTGATAAAGGCACTGACGATCTAGCTTCTGTCTGCAGCCCCATCCAAATAGCCACCACGCCTGTTGACCTTTGTATCCTAGCAATATCAAACAGTTTATAGTCTTGTGCACACACCCTGCTTTTTCTCCTCAGAACCTTTGCACATCCTATTTTTGTTGGTCTGGTGTATTCATTTACCCTTTAAGTTCCAGCTCAGACATTGCTTCCTCGGGGAAGGCTTCCTTGACTTCACCTTTCACAGATTAATCACTTTTTCTCTGGAAATTTTACATATTCTGTTGTTATTTAGTTGCCCTTATCACAATGTTCCCTAATTTCTTTGATTACAATCCTTCCTTTTTTTCTTGGAGTGGAGAAATGAGCAAAACAAAAAGGATTTCAACTGCATTTAAAATTCAGAAAAATTGCCAGAATTGCTTTAAAAAAAAAATAGACTCTGCTGTATCAAGAAAAGAAATGATGACAATTTTCATACTGACCACCAGGAGTTACAATGAGCATTTTGCAGCTCTGAGAACAATAACTCTTAAGAAAAGGA
Source organism: Camelus bactrianus (assembly GCF_048773025.1). Taxonomy (NCBI): domain Eukaryota; kingdom Metazoa; phylum Chordata; class Mammalia; order Artiodactyla; family Camelidae; genus Camelus; species Camelus bactrianus. Next base: position 33,509,379 of record NC_133550.1, on the reverse strand, counting down.
GCCAGGAAACTCCATGACGCCTCATCTCACTCAACTATAACAATTTGTGAGTTCTCATTAATTGTCTAACAATGTTTCACGAGCCTTAAAAGTAACTGAAATAAAAGAGGTCATTAGCATGTGCTTCATAAGAGAGGGGAACCCTCAATTTTCAGAGCACAAGAAGAGAACTGTTCTTTTTTTTCCTCTTTAGGTGTCAGAGGTCTAGGGAACAGAAAGAATGGTCTACAGAAAAATGCAAACTGACTTGGGACTTTTCTTCTCAGCTTAAAAAAAATCCAGACAGCAAGAAAATAGGGATGTGGAGAGAAAATTTAAGGAAAACTAATTCATGTAAAGGAGAAACTCATTTTTATTCGTATATATACATATATATATATATATATATTTATGTATATATATATATACACACATATACATTTTTTTTCCTGTAAGAGGGAACTTTTATATTTTGTTTTCACACTAGATTGTTAGGTATTTGGAAAAGAGACTGTGCTTTATATACTTTATAGGCCTAGTGCAGAAACACTGTAGGTGCTCAATGAATGCAGATTTTTATTAAATAACATTATATTGCTGATGATTGGTTTTGATGGAAAAAGATCTAAAATCTAAGAAGAGTGATAGACTTAGCATGAAAAAAATTAGCTACATAGAACCACAGGTTACAGAGGATTATCTAGTTCTATATTTGGGGGCAGGTAGGACCTGGGACCAGCAGCGCAGGTACACACACATAGCACAATGCAAATGGGCTGTGTGTGTGTGTGTGTGTGTGTGTGTGTGTGTGTGTGTGTGTATAACTTAAGTTCTGTTTTTCTGGTAGTCTCCACACCCCTCTTCTCTTTTGTTGCCTTTGCCAGTGACATGGAAATGTATTCCCGAATTTTATTTTCAACTTTTCAAATAACCTCAGGCAGACCTGGTAGAAAAGGAGTGACGAGGCCCATGGTGCCGCTCTGGCCCACTGGGAGCAAAGTTTGGGCTTCCGTTCTTTCTGTTTCTAATTCATAAATTTTTATTTTGTTCTTAGAGCCCTCTTCTTTATCAATCCATTCGGCTATTAAAAATAATTATACAAATTCAGTGTGTGTGGGTTTTGGGTCGGCTGTGGAAATTGATTTACAAGTCAACCACTTTTCTCTTTCCTTGCCATCTCCCGCTTGAGTGGTCTGTCGGCTCTGGGCCTTTCTTTCACTGGAGGAGAATAAGGTTGTCTATGGAAGAGGTCAGCATTTCAAATTGGTGGAGTTCAACTGCACAAATGACATAGAACTGACAAGAAAAGACAGGGGGTTTGGAGGTCACAGACTGCATAGGTCTAGCCTAGGGTTTTTGCTTTGTGATGAACCCTGGCACCAAAATGAATTAAATAACAGGCTTAAGGACTATTGAGGGAGGACTGAATGCAAATCAAAGATAAGTAGAAGTTTTCTTTCCTAACAGGGGAATGATTTTTTTTTCCTTCCCTCTCCCCCTTCCATATCTACGCCGGCAAGAGCTGCATGTTAAACATGATTTCACTCGCATTATGCGGGGCGCTTTCACTGCACTGTGGCTGCGATGGCCTATCTTGGCCTATGATTAATGACCTGCTAGGCAATCTGGAAGTCATAATAACTCCGCAGTCCACACACAAACTATATAGTTGCATTCCTTTTGCGGATTTGCCAAGCTGTTACCAAGGGGCCCGAGCAGGAGCTGGATTGCTCGAGAGATAGTGAAGCATTTCTGCAAATGCCATTTGGGCCTTATCTTGCTGGAAAGTGCCATGAGCAGCGAGCTCATTTACAAAATCCAAAGCGCAGATCTCATGGCTTTTTTATTTTAGCCCAGATTAGAGAGGGGAGAAAAAACCCCACAAAACAAAAATCGCTACAAAAAGAGAAAAAAGCCTGGTAAAAATTGATCTCTCTATACAGTCTCTAGGTTGGGAGTGATTACACAGATGGCAGGCAGCGAGTTCCCAAATTTGGAAATCATATTCATCCAGGCCTAATGCTGATAATGCCCTCCAGAAGCAAGAAGTGGATTTTTGAAAATTTTAGGTGGAAACAGAGGCTCCTCTTCAAGATTTGCTTTTTGGAAGTGTCTGTGTGCACACATCTGCACGGCAAGCCTGCATACTGGAGTGAAAGGTGACAGAGCTGGGCGTCAGCTCAGCCACTGCCTCGCTCTGTGACCCCCAGATGCATCTCATCTCCTCTCTGGGCTGCAATTTCCTCATCAGTTCAATGAGAAGGTTGGGTTTAGCAAACAAGCTAGTAGGCCTTTTAGGCTCTAATTTTTATTCACAAAAGATATTAAGTGCTCACCATGTACTTGGCACTCTTCCAGGCTCTGGAGATATTTAGGGAAGAAAGAAGACAAAGATCCCTGTACCCAAGAAACTTACATTCTAGGAGGCGTGAGACAATCATTAGCAAGAAAAATAATTAATAAGTAAATTATAATTGTAGAGGATAATATGTACTGTGGAAAAGGGAAAATGGGGCAGAATAAGGGGGGACAGGAGTATCCTGGGGTGGGGGTTGGGGCAGACTGAAATATGAAATATGGTGGTCAGGGTGGGCCTTGGTGACACAGTGGAATCTGGCTGTGAGCTTCACGAGATGAGGGAGGCAGCCAAGCATATATCCAACGGGCAAGCATTCTGGCAGAAAGAACATTTTAAAACGAAGTCCCTAACAGTCCAAGAGTCTACTGATACTGTCATTTTCTCTGAGACTGACTGGTTTTCAGCTACTTGGCTAGCTGGTGACTGCTTTACTCACCAAGCTCCACAGTTTTCAACTGAAGCTGCATGTTGAAAGTACCCTGGGAACTAGAAAAACATAGAGGCCTGGGTCTCACTTCCAGACATGCTGATTTAATTGGTCTGGGGTGCAGGCTGGGCATCAAGAGTTTACAAAGCCCCCCAAGTGTCAAGGTCAAGAACCATGGATCTAGAGCAAGCAGGTCAACCCCACCACAACCTTCCCAGGGCTGTTTGTTATGAGGAAAGCCATCTTACAATTCACAATGTCAGAACAACTATCACTCAGTCCACAGGCAATAGCTCATTAAGAATCTTCTATGGCCAGGCAAAGGAGAGCAAGACAGCCCACGCCTTTGGGAGTTCCCAGCTTATAGAGAAGACAGATGTCAAAACAATTCTTCAGACAGACACTGAGTCTAGTACAGAGCAATAAAGCCTTTGTGCGATGCTGAAAGTCAGTTCATCTCAAACACAACTCATTCAAATATGACTTCATTACATCTGCCATAGCCATGTAAAATTGACTCATGCCTTTCATTTAAATTTTTACTTTGTCATAGACCTAATCAATAATATCTCTGAAATCTCTTATTTGATGTGCTAATTATAATATATATATAATAGGTCAGTATAAATGAATTCTTTCATTAAAAAATAGCTGCACAAAGTTTCAAAGAATGCATCTACATCCTAAAGACAGCCATTGTTTGTCAATGATGCCCGACTACCCATGCAAATGCTCCCTTTCACACACCACATTTTCATACATTGATGAGTCTGTCTCTAGGATGGATACTGAAAAGTGAAATTGCTGGGTGACAGGGCATTAGCATTTTTAACTTGAACATGTATTGCCAAACTGGCCTCCAAAAGAACCTAACCAACTTACACCAGGCTGTAGGGTCAAGTTCCACTTCTCAGCAGTGTCTTTCACACAGTACTATTGTTTGTAGGTGGCATGTTCTTACCTGCCAGAGTAGGGATGTATTTACCTAGATCTATCCAAGTTCTCATTTGTAGCACAGAGAAGTTTGCTACAGGTGGTTGGAAGTAAGTGTGGAATTATCTCGCCTGGGCAGGGATGGTACTCCTCATTTGAGCACTGTGACCTGACTAACTGAGTTAAGCAGTTGTCCAGCATCTTAGAGTAAGGAATTGAAAATCACAGTAACCATGACACCTTCTTGGCACACATATATTGCATTAATTAAGATATAGGATGTTAGGATGTAGAACACAGACCCAAAATAATGGTGGCTAAAGAAAGTTTAGAACATGAATTCACTCACGTAACTGTCCAAGTGTAGTAAGTTCAGGGATGGTACTGAAGATCCACTTCTCATAAGGTGTTGTCCTAATTCATCTGGTCCAAGGTGGTGCATGGCCACATCCACATTCTGGCAAGAGTGAAGAGGAGGCACCCAGAAGTTACATTCAATCTGCTGACACACAAAATTTAGTCACATGGCCATATCTATTTACAAAGGTGTCTGGGAAATGTTATTATTTTTAAAAGCTATGCATCCAGCTAAGAAACCAGTCATTCTACTATTATGAAAGAGAAGGTGAGAAGAGATGTTGGCAGACAATAGCAGTCTTGCTGTTTATGTGAAAAGAGTCATTATGTGGTACCACAACAGGAACAATGGTATATTACATATCTAGAGTCATTTACAGTTTACCAGGCATTTTCGTATCTGTGGTCTCATTTGGCTCTCACATAATCATGTGAATTAGAAAATCAAAGAGGGAAGAGCTCAAGAACCAAAAGACTGGCTGGTTCAGAAAATCACACAGAAATGAACAGCTGTTGTTAGCCACTATGCATAACTCAAAAGCCTCGTTTGTCATTAATGAAACATACACCTATTGGCCAAATACTTGCTAATGCAGGAGAAGACACAATTTCTGAGAGAAGTGGAGATCTTTCTGTTTAGAATGCAGAAGGGAAGGCTAGTGAGAAATAACTGTGAAGAGGAGAGGAGAGGTGGAAGAAACAGGGCTCAGGCTGTGAGGTGCTCAGCAGAAACAGGACTACAGGGATGAATGGCATTTTAAAGGGGATGCACTCATTTTGTCCTGAAGTTTGTGGTGGGTAGAGAGGCTGGACAGAGCCCACTGGAGACGCCTCTTGGGTGGGGACAGTGACTTTTTGAGCCTCTTGAGGTGGATTCTTGGTAAAAGGGCCACCATTATTCCCCCTCCTGTGTCTAAGCCCCTTGGCCACATGATTTGGCTAATAGATCTTCCCATCAAAAGATGGAGTTTATTTCCCCTGTTTGAATCTGTACTGGCCTTGTGACTTGTGTGGCAACAGAATACAGCAAAAATGCCTTGCCAATTCCAAATCTAGATCTCAAAAGGCTTTGTGTGTTTCTGCCCTGTGTGCCTCTGGAACTCTGTCCTTCTGCCATCAGAAGTAACTAGGTAAGCCTGCTGGAGGATAAGAGACCCAGTGATGTGGAGAACAGCTATTCCAGCTGTGTCCTCTAGAGATCAGCTACTCCCTGGATGACTTAGCAGTTGACCGCAGATATGTGAATGAGTCCAGCCAGGACCAGAAGAACTGCTCAGCTGAGCCCAGTTCAAACTGCTGACCCATATAATCATTAGCTACATTAACAGCCTTTGTTTTAACCCACCAAACTTCGTGCTGGTTTTATTTTTTAAGCAGAAAAATTTGACTCTCTACTTAAAACACTGTATTAGTTTTCTAGGATTTCTGTAACAAAGTACCACATATACAAGGTGGCTTAAAACAATGGTAATTTATTCTCTCATAGTTCTGGAGACAACAAGTCTGAAATCAAGATGTTGGCAGGATTGGTCTCTTCTGGAGACAGAGGGAGAATCTGTTCTGCGCTTCTGTCCCAGCTTCTGGTGGTTGCTGGCAATTCTTGAGATTCCCTGGATTATAGATGCATTACTCCAATGTCTGTATCTGCCATTACACAGTGTTCACTCCTTGGTGTGTCTATATCCAAATTTCCCTTATCTTATAAAAACATCAGTCATTGGATTACGGTCCACTCTAATTCAGTATGACCTCAACTTGATTATATCATCAAAGACTTGATTTCCAAATAATGTCACATTCACAGGTTCCAGGGGGTTAGAATTTCAATCTAGTGGGAGACACAAGTCAACCTACAGAATATACTCTAAAATTACTTGTATCAAAAAATTCATTCAGGGTTCCAAAGAATACCTGCTAAAGGAGTCTTTGGAACACTATCCATTGGTAAGTTGGACCTTTTCCCTTAATATATATATTTGTTGGTTCAAACTTCTGCTATTTTATCTAAATTTGTGCAAAGAACAGAGGCTTTGGAGAGGAATAAGGAAGTTAACATTGATGGTATGTAAGTTGGCTCACTGAATTCTTACAGCTCCCCTCTTGTGTAGGTATAAAAATTCCATGTTATATAGCTCAGAGGTGTTGAGAAATTTGCCTAAATCACACAGTAAATACATTCTGCAAGAGGCATTTGAATGCAAGTCTGCCTGATTTCAAAGACATGATCTTTCTAGTGTACCTGGTTCATCTGCTTTGTGTCAGAAGATCAGAATTCTAGCCCTGGTCCATTTTCTACTAAGTGGTAAGACCTGGAGTAATTCTCATGAGCTCTTAATTTTGCTAAAATCTCCCCTTTTTAAAAAAGGGAGTTAATGATGTCATTTTATGTTTTTTTTTTTATTACTATCTAGAAAGATGACGTAGAATGTGGTGGTAAGGGTTGGGTTTTGATTTAAATAGACTTAAGTTGGACTCTTTACTCTGTGCTGTTGAACATGTCATATAGGCTTTCTAAGCCCTAATTTCTTTACCTGTAAAAAAGGAGCCAATATCCTCTACTTCTAAGGTTTATTGCAAAGATTAAATAAGATTATATTTATAACACACTTAGTTCAGTCTCTGGCCATAGTAAGCTCTCAAAGATGATCTATAGTTAGGTATTAAACAGTTTTATCTTAAGTGAAAGGTTCTAACTAATGCCAGTTATTAAAATAGAATTTTATTTTGGGTTTGATGGAATCATGTGCTCTCTGAAGCCAGAGCAACTTCTCTGGGTTTTTTCTAACTAAATATCACCCAGGTTTGACCACCAACTGTAGTCAGCCCTAAAGGCAGAGCTACTCTCTTGGCTGGAGATCCTGCCACAAAGTTCCCGAAGGCTATAGTCCTGGGGGAGGGGAAGGGCCGTCAGCCCCTCTTAGGCTCTGCGAAGTTTCAAGGTCTCTGACAAGTCCCTCATTAGCTCTTCCTTGTTTGCACACTCAGTGACCTGCCCAGTCCCCATCACTCTGGGGTTGTTCCAAGATCCCACGTGGTTGGCTTCCCTATCCCTGTTTCAGTCTGAGCAACTTAGGGCAAGACAAAATGTCTATCAACAGATTCTCCAGGATGCTCTAATCAGCCTTGAAGACATTTGCCTGGCTCCCTCTGCTGATACCCCTGGGGATCCCTCATTTGTAAACTTACCCTTTTAGCTTCCATTCCCATTTCTTCTCCATCTCACTCTCATCTTTTTTTTAAATTTTTTTTTTTGTTTTTTTTGTTTTTAGGGGGGCAGCTCATTAGGTGTATGTATGTATGTATGTATGTATGTATGTATGTATGTAATGGAGGTACTAGGGATTGAACCCAGGACCTCACGCATGCTAAGCAAGCACTCCACCACTGACATACCCCCTCCCATTTCTTTCTTAATCAGACAAAGGCTGGTACCTGTGCAGTGTTCAGGGAGCCTGCTATACCAACAGTCCTCTCTGAGGGGAGTCACTTTACGCATAAATCTTGACGCTTTCTATCTACATAAATTTGACGACAGCTCTTTAGACAAGGGATTGGTGCTGCCCCAAAAGGAACTATCTGCAGGCAGTCTGAGAATTAGCATTGATTTCTGACCAGCAAGGGAGCTCTATGCCTTATGGTCACCACAGCACCCAGAGAACTCTTCTCTCCTGAGGAGGTTGGACTGCAGACGCCCAAACAGAAATATGGACAATGAAGTGGTATCAGCCGAGGGAAAGCAGTAAACAGAAGTTGGTAGGAAGCAGAAACTAAAAGGCAGAGGGAAGTCCTGTCCAGAAAGAAGTGGAGCTGAAGTAGGCAGAAAAGGAGTGAGTCCTGAGTATGGAATTATGATTGGGATTAAAAAAGAGGACAGTAAGTCATGTGGCTGTTGAGTCATCAGAAATTTTTCAAAACATCCCAAAGAGTAATCTAGAGTCTATTATTTTACTCTTAGATGGTATGCAATAAAAATGAATTTTGGTAACTTGAGGGAAAAAGAAGCGCATGGGAAAGATGTGGGAAGGCTTTCAGAACCAAAGAGTCGCTGAATGGGCTTGGTGAAGAGCAGAAGGCACACGTCTCTGGGAATCCAAGAAGCAAGACCCTCCTGAGTTCTGCCTCTGCTTTAGGTCAAGTTCAACTTCAACTTCACTCCACCCAAGAGTTAAAGTCACCGAGTCTGAATGCCTTATCTGCCTATGGTTAGAGAATTGTAGGAAATCTTGCTTGACAGAAATGATACTTCTTCAACTAAAATAAGGGGGTGTGGATGCTGGCAGGGCCAACAAAATGGTCATTTTGTCCAGGGTTGGTTGTGTGGCTGCTGGCACTGTTTCGTGAGCTTTCATCTTTCCATGTGCAACCTCCTGTCACCTGAGATTACCTGAGCCTGTCTCACAGAAGTGGTATTCCTTTATCTTCTCCAGCTTTGCAGATTTTATCCATTCTGAAATGGTATTCATTTTCTCTTGCTTTTATTGGTCTGTTGTTGGGAGACTATTATTTCCCCACTCCTTTCTGTTTTTACTATTGTGGCCATGTAATTTCGCAGTTCCTCCCACAAGAGGCTGAGTATGCTTCCCTGAGTATGCTTCCCTTGAGTTTGGGATCAGCCAGGTAACTTGCTTCAGCTAATGGGTTATCTGCAGATGTGCTGGAAGCAGAGACCTGAATTGTGTTAAAGCTGTTGGGCTTTGCCCATTTGCACCTCTGCCATTGCCAAGAGAATAACACGCTCCAGGTCGCCTACTGGTTCCAGGATACTGACAGTCTCTAGAACACACCTGAACAGAACCTGGACTTAGGAACCAAACCCAACTGAACCTAACCTAGATCAGCAGATCTCCAGCTGACCTACAGATGAGTGAGCAAGAATGTATGTTTAGTTTGGGGATGGTTCACCACACAGCACTTTTGTGGTAATAGCGCACACATTCATCTTGCCATGTAGTAAGGTGTAATGGAAATAATACAAGTTTTGGAATAAGACAGACTTGATCTGAAATCCTGGATTTAATTTTTACTAGTAGCTATAGGACTTTGGGGAAACAACCTATTTGAGCCTCAGTTATTAGGCTAATGGAAATAAAAGTCATCCATTTCCCACTTCCCTTTTCCTAAACCATCCATTTAAAATAGCTTTCTTGAAGAATAGTTGATATACTATAAATTACATGTATTTAGTATGCATCGTGATAAGCTTGACATATCATATGCAGCTGTGAACCATCATCACAATTAAGATAATGAATGTATCCATCACTGGAAAAGTTTTCTAGTGACTTTTTGTAATTCCTCCTTCCTTCCTTTCACTCTTTCTTCCATCCCCAGGTAACAACTGACCTGCTCTGTCAGTGTAGACTAGTTTGCATTTTCCTAGAATAATATTTGTAAACCATATATCCAACAAAAGACAGCTATCTAAAACATATAAAAAACTTTTAAAATTCACCAGTAATAAATAAATAGCCATCAGGGAAATATATTCCATAGTGTGTATATACCACACTTTGTTTAACCATTCATCTATTGAAGGACATTTAGGCTTATTTCAGTTCTTGGCTATTACAAATGAAGCTGCTATAAACATTTGCAGATTTCTGCATGGAAGTAGGTTTTCGTTTCTCCAGGATAAATGCCTAAGAGTACAATTGTTGGATCGTATGGTAACTGAATAATTACTTTTACTGGCAACTGAAAAATTCTTTCCTGAGTGGCTGTACCATCTTATATTCCCACCAGCAATGTATGAGTTATCCCGTTTCCCTACATCCCTACCATCATTTCTTGTTGTAAATATTTTTAATTTTATCCATTCTTACAGGTATATAGTGATATCTCATTATGGTTACAATATGCATTTCCCCGATGATTATTTATTTATTTATTGGTGAATTTTGAAAGTTTTTTAAATATATTCTAGATAGCTGTCTTTTGTTAGATTTGTGGTTTACAAATATTTTCTCCCAGGCTGTAGCTTATCTTTTCATCCTTTTCACATGGGCTTTCATAAAGCAGAAATTTCTAAATTTCTAATTTTTTTGCAGTTTGATTTATTAACTTTTCCTTTTTCGGATGATGCTTTTGGTGCCAAGTCTAAGAATTATTTGCCGAGTCCCAGATTGCAAAGATTTTCTCATTTTTATTTCTAAAAGTTTTATAGTTTTATATTTTATGCTTACATTTATGATCTATTTTGAGTTAAGTTTTGTATAAAGTGTGAGGTTTAGGTTGAGGTCCATTTTATGACTATGAATTTCCAATAGCTCTAGCACTATTTGTTGAAAAGGCAATCTTTCCTCCACTGTGTTGTTTTTACACCTTTGTCAAAAATTAGTTGGGCATATTTATAACTGTTTTGGGGTTTTCTCTTTTGTTCCATTACTGTATATACTGATTGCTCCATCAGTACAGACTATCTTGATTAGTAATGTGTACAGAGTAAGCCTTAACATTGGGTGTAGTAGTTCTTCCCACTTTATTCTTCTTTGTCAAGATTATTTTAGCTATTCTAGAATTCAGAATCCAGGTTGACAGTTTTTTCCTTTCAGCATTTCAAAAATGTGTCACTACCTTCTGACCTCCATGGTTTCAGATGATAAATTCATTGTCATTCACATTGATATTTCCCTATAGGTAATGGATATTTTCAGGATTTTATCTTTGTGTTTAGTTTTCAAAAAATTTAATTATGTTGTGTCTTGCTATGGATTTCTTTGGGATTATTCTCTTTGGGTTTCACTCAGCTTCCTAGCTCTATAGATTTGTGTCTTTTCCTAAATTTGGGAACATTTTCAGAGATTATTTCTTCAAATCCCCTTTCAGTCCCCTTTTTTTCCTTTCTTTCTGAAAGGCTCTGCTGGGTTTTTTTCAATCTATTTTCATTTTGCTGATATATTTTTGATGTGATTGTAAATGGTATTGTTTTTGTAAAATTTCAATTTCCAGTTGTTCATTGCTAGTATATAAAACTAAAATTGACTTGTATTTTGATTTTATATTCTGTGACCTATTAGTTCTGGTTGCTTTGTTATAGATACCACTTGATTTTCCACACTGATGATGGTGTCAATGACTAATAACAGCAGTTTTACCTTATGCTTTCCATTTTAAATACCTTTTCTCTTGCCTTATTGCACTTGCTAGAAACTCCAGTACCATGTTGAATAGAATGTTCTTTTTTCTGATGTTAGCAGCAAAGCATCTAGTTTTTCTCCATTAAGTATGGCATTAGCCATAAGTGTTTAACAGATGCCATTTATCAAGTTTAGGAACTTCCTTCTAGTCCTAATTTTCTGAAGGTTTTTCTTTTTCAATCAGAAATGAATGTCAAATCTTACCAAATTTTTTTTGTATTTATTGAGATTGTCATAAATTTTTGTCTGTATTAGTTTATTAATGTGGTTAATTACATTGATAAGATTTTAAAATATTAAACCAACCTTGCATTTCTGGGACAAATTCTATTTGGTCATGATCTATTGATAAATTTGTTTTTGAAAGAGATTTTTACCAAGTTCAGAATTCTAGGTTGGCAGGGGTTTTTGTTTCTTCGGTTCCCTTTCAGTACTATACGGCTGTTGCTCCATTATCTTCTCACGTATGTTCTTTTCTGATGAGTTTTCTGATGTAATCTTAATGTTTGCTCCTCTGTATGTAAGGTGGCTTTTTTTCCTTCTGTTTGATTTTAAGATTTTCTTTCATAACTGGTTTTAAGCAATTTGATAATGATGTGCCTTAGTATAAATCTTGTCATGCTTCTTTATTTGGGACTTGTTGAGATTCTTAGAACTTTGAGTTTACAGTTTTCTTTAAATTTGGAAAAAATGTGGCCATTATTTCCTTAAATATTTTTTCTAGATACATACCCCACCAAACCTCTACAGTTTTGGGACTCTATTTATGCATATACAGGACCATACATTTTGTCTCACAGCCTAGTGATGTTCTATCTATTTTTCTAGTCTTTTTTTCCCCTCTCATTTCATTTTAGTTAGGTTCTGTTGTTATGTCTTCAAGTTCAATAGTCGTCAATGTCTAATCTGGCACTAATCCTATCAGTGTATTATTTTTTTCACCTGAGACATTGTAATTTTCATCTCTAAAAGTTCAATTTAGGTTAAACTTTTCCCATTCATATCCTTGACTCCTCACTTATAGTCTGAATTCCTATAGATCAAGGACCAAATATAATTTCTTTGTGTCTCTCTTTGCAACTAAAAGCAGTATATGGCTGAATGGTTTTGGAAACATTAAAAAAAAAAAGCTTTTCTGAGTCTCAGTTCTCTTGTTTGTATAAATGGACCTAATATTATCAAGTTTTTACAATGACCATTAAATGCCATAGTTTATCTCAAATATGTCTTAGTGCCTTCACATACTATGATTTTAAACATGAGGCCCTTTTTCTCTCAGGCATAGTAAGTACACCAGTAAAATTTTCTATAGCCCTGGAGTCAGGATTCACTAGTGATGTTCTGGAAAATATTTAACAACTGACTCTATGGCTAGGGAGGGGGTGGAAACAGCAGCTTGATTTGTACTACTTTCTGTTATCTGAAGATCCTCCTGTTAGAGCTGATCTCAGCAATCAACATGACATCACCAAACACAGATTTGGGAAGAGATGAATAGTAACACAGCACTATATAGTATTTCCATGACACAGCTACTGATATAATCGATGTAAATAACATCAAGAGCATAGATGGGTAGTAAAACAGGACATGATGAGTTTTGGATATAACTTATTTTGATATAATTTATTTTGGTGTAAGCTAATTTAACTTTTAATAGTGGCTATATTTAAAAACTGACTCACAAAATTCAGGAAAATTTAGCAATTGGCTCTTATAAGGCAGTAGGAGCCAACTCTGATACCCCATTGTGTTTCATCTCCCACTTCCCCAACCCACCTTTCTAGGGTTTTTTTCCTTAAGTATATAGTTGGAAAAGTGGGAGTTTTCCTCTGATGTTTCTCTGGAACTGAGCTTTGGAATCTGCTGCTCAGTGTCCTGTATTCTCCATCACTCCCACTTCTAGCTTGGATCACTGCTTGATTTACTGAAGAATCCAGAGAAATGGATGAGGGCGGATCACTCTCTTCTCTAACTATCCTTCCTCTTTAACCTCCCAGCACCACTCCACACAAAGCTACAGGAGTGATTATGGCTTTCCTTAATGAATAGTTGAAGAGTAATTAGAGAAAATTATAATGTTGCAAAGGAAAAAATCTAAAAGCTGTATGATAATTATGACTTTCCCAGAGTCCAAGGAAAAGCATATAAAACACTAAATCCTTCACTTTTTAAAGACATCTTTGTTGGGGGAGCACTGTTCAGCTTACGGCAGGGGAAGATGAGAATAGTGTGGTAGAGTGAGGAAAGAGAAGGGCTGAATGAAAAAATCTGGGGCATGTCAATGGCAGAAAGAAGGAGGAAGGACCTGAATAATAAGTGTTTCTCAGAAGTCAATAGATCAAGAAACTTCTAAAAGGAGGAATTAAAACCCATTAAGAGTCTTCCCTGCCTCAGGCCCTGTAAGCCTGCCAGTCACTAGGTTTACCATATTGCTGGCCTATAAAGTCAACAAAAACACCAAATGGTATATGATTCAATCACCCAGGACCTATTTGCCAATTCCTGATATATTAGCTCTCTAGGCCTTCCCTAATCAACTCTTAACTCCTGACTTGACTCCAGATCTAAATTCAGACTTGATATTCAGGAATGCGGCCCCCACCTTCCTTTTTGGAATTCATGTTAACTTTGCCCTCTGGTTTCATTCTTTTTCAATGTGGTAGCAGTAAGTAACAGCAGCCTTCCCTAGGGATCTCCCTAGAAGATCCCTAGAGACCTTTAACTTCTAAAATTAATTCTTCCTTCCCTTAGGCCCCTTGAGTACAAGTGGAAGCATGGGTTCCAATGGTGTCACCTGGATCTTATAAAGGTAGAAGCACCCAGAGGAAGACACTTTCCTGTTACTTTAGGGCCATGTGCTTCATCTCTGGTGCAATTAATTGGCCAGGGATTGTCCTTGCCTGGGTTATCTGTCCTCCATCCAGTGAAGGCTAGGGTACTCTGAATTGCAAATAATTCCAGGATCCATGGAATAGGGAGCTAGTTCCCCTAAGAGGAGGGGTTTGCTGTAACTATAAAAAGAAAAGGAAGGATGCTGGGGAGGCAACAAAACAGATGTCCACTACATGCGGGGTAGACTCCTAACTTTTCTACTAAGGAGATAGTTTGTGTAGCATCTCCAAGAACTCTATACACAGATAATGTGTATCAGAGAGGTCAAATAATGATTATGCTTTTAATCATGCAACCTAAAAAAGTAGATTCCATTGCCTGGTATCTGGTACTTATGTATAAATGCTATGAAAATAACATATCTTTGTAGCCCCTAGCACAGTACTTGGCACACAGGAGGGACTCAGTGCACACTTGTTGAATTAATGGATGCATAAATGAACATACGGAACAGAGCTATGTCAGCCTTTAATCTACAGGTGCTTTCAATCGGCAGTGATGATTTTTTTTAAATAAAGAATTTATTTTGTGGACCTACATCCAGCAGTAAAAGTTTACAATGTTGCCTTCCGAGCCAGCATTTTAGAAACTCTACTTTATCCTCACACAGTGGCACTGGAAACCAAGAACATCTGAAAGCTTTTGTATAATCTGATTAAGAGCTGAATAAGAAGAGGCAAGGGGTTAACGATTAGTGGTTTAACACCACACTTACCTAAGCTGAAAGGGTTTTTCTAAAGATCTTCCAAAAAAAAAAAAAAACCTTTGTGAAGTATGTAACATGAGGGCTGGACTTGAAGCCCAAAGTTAACACAGCCACCATCCTTTCTGGCTATTCTTGTCATTTTCAATGGTTAGAATTCTTCCACACCTAAGCTCTGAGACAATTCTCCTCCATTTTCATCCGGGACAGAATTAATTTCCTGGTTTTATACCGCCATCAGAAATCTGTAAGCTTTTACTCTGAGTGACTGTGTTGCTTATAATATGCACTCTCAAGGAGGCAAAAATTGGTTCTTGGGGTGGGGAAATCTCAGACATGACAGTAACTTGCAGCCTTTTAAAGAGCCACAGTACATAAATAGATGTACAGGACATCTTTGATAATTTCATAGGGGTCAATGAGGCAAAAACAATCTAAAAAGCCTCTTTAGTGAAGTAATAATAATAATAACAACAACAACAACAACAATTTTTTAGGGGTTGGGAAACACTGGGTTCTAAGGAAGTACTTAAAAACACACGAATGCTGTTCCCTTTCTTATCCAACAGTGAGTGCCTCCAAGAAAAAAGATATCACATTGGGAGTTAGGAGGCTTTGGTTTTAACTTTCACATCTACCACCGATGAGCAAATGCCTTCATTTATTTATTCACCAAACATTTACTGTTCCAAATCTTCTGTTTCAGGCTACCCTAGACTCTGTAGGTACAATGATAAACAAGGCATAGAATTCCCACAGAGTTTATGTTTGACAACGAAGCAGATAAAAAAAAAAGCTACAAATAGCTATAAATAATAACAATGATGATAATAAATATAATAGATATCTCTGATAAATGATAATTAATTATTAAAAATTATAATAGTACATGCTATAAAGGAAATTTAAAAGGACCACAGGAAAAGTTAAACTGATAGCGTGTGAACAGAGATGGTCTTCCTGAGGCAGTGACATATAAACTGAGTCTTGAAAGGATCCAGCCCCACAAAGACCTGGGGGCAGAGCTTCCAGGCAGAGAGAAGAGCAAGGATGAATGTCCTGAGGCAGGAGTGGGCTTGTCATGCACAAGGGGGGACAGAAAGACACAGCTGGAATGCACTGAATTGTAGGGAGAGAGGTAGAAGATGAGGCAGATTGGCCAGGCCAGATCATGCAAGGCTGTGTAGGTCATGGAGAGGAGCTTGATTTTATTTTAAGTGCTTTGTGACTTTGGGCAAGTCACTGGATTTCTGTCAAATGGGGAGTGTAGGGTGGTGGGGATGAAGCAGCTGAGTGGCTAGCATGTTCTAGAATGCTAAATTGAGTCTCATCTAATTCAGGACCTAGGAGAGATGCCGCAAATCTACAGTGAGGAAAGTCTAGGTAGCAAGTAAAATTAATATGCCTCCAAGGATGCTCATCACAGGATTGGGGGAAACTCATGTTTCACCTGGAAAGGAAGGAGGGCAGGGATCCCGCATTCTTCTGAAAGCAGAACCTGCCTTTCTATCAGTCTCGATTTTTGAGGTGCACAGACTGTTTCTCTCTCTGCCAATCTGCTTCTCATGTTACTTCAGAGTGGTGTAGTGAGGAAAAGCACAGGATTGGGGGCCGGGGCCTTGGGCTCTGGACCCCCACCTTTTCCTAAATAACTCTGCGACATGAGCAAGTCCATTCCCGGATATGGGCCTCCAGACCCTCATCTGGGGACCGTGATTAAGATTCCTTCTATAACACAGACTCTATGATTCTATTACTTTCCTCTTCACCATACACAGGAGGGGCATAAACCCTGCATGCAAGCAACCCAAACTCTCCTAAAATAATAAAGCAATTTCCTTTGAAATGGTTGAGAAGGAAAGTCGAGAGGCCCTTGCAGAAAATGATGAAACCCAGTCTCAGCTGAATATTAAGTTAGAGAGAGGTCTGCAACTGGACTGGGGGGTGGAGAGCCGGGAAGATGCCAGGGTTGGGGAGAGAGAAATTTTAATTGCGATTGTTTGGCCTGCTGATTCACGGCAAATGACAAGGAGCCCCCAAGCAGCCTCAAACATGGATATTTGAAAGACAGAGACGGCTGGGGGACGGTTTGGCTTCTCCCTCCCCTCTGAGGCTGTTTGAGGAGCAGTCTGCAGCGCTGACAAGCACGGGTTTTGGAGGCCATTGAAAAGTTTTGGGCCTAAATAGGGTAGGCAGCTTGGCTTAAGTGTTGCTATGGAATACCTGGCAACCAGCAACAATAGGCCTTTTACAGAATCCAGGGCAAACAGTGACCGTGGTAATGGGGTGGGCTTAAGGGTCTCCTTGCCTGGCTGGGCCCCTCCTCTCCTCACACAGAGGCCTGGGCACTGGGCTATGTTCCGGAAATTCCCTGCACAAAGCCCCATTCAGAGGGAGGAGGGTCAATGCGTGTGCTTTCGGAGGGGGTGGCGGTGGGACTGGGGGTGGGGAGGGGGTACAGGAGAAGGAGCTTTACTGCCAAAAAAAAAAAAAAACCCCTCTCAAGTCCCTTTCTTCTCCCAAAGACTAAAAGAGGCACAGAAAGTGCTAAGTTTGTAAAAGAGGCTGAAAAGGTTCAGAAAAGTAGCATAAAAGGGCTAGGGAACGCCCCGTGAATTTTGAACAGAGAGTAGAAAAGGGACCCTAAAAAGCAATTAGTGATGCTGCTTGTAAATGAAGAGGCAGCTCGCTTAGGGTGGGGAGCTGAGAGCTGGAGGTAGGTGAAGGCTGGTAAGAGGTGGGAGGGATGGGAGCAGGTAAGGGAAGGGGTGAGGTGTGGGGTCGGGGAGGGGAAGGGGAGGCCAGTGAAGAGTGGAGGGTGTAAAGCCTAGGAACCGCTGCCCCAGTCAGTGCCGGCTCTAACCACTGTCTTCAGGCTGCTCTCTACTCGGGCTGTGCAGCTCAAATTTTGTCCCCTGTTTCAGGCAGCCCCCTCAAAGGCAGTGGAGAACCGGGACAGTGACTGGCATCCAGGGTCTGTGCCTCTGGCCCCTTGGTCACTGATGACCACGAAGGAATCCCCAAGCTTCTGAGTGAGGGGAGACTGCCTTCTCCTTGCAGCTGAAAACAAATGGTAGGAATGCTGGGGAGCTGGGTGTCTACCTGAGTTCCTGGGGGCGGCTGGTAGGACAGCCTGCAGAGCAAGGTAAAAGAGCCAAGGAATTAGCACGCTACAAATCACACTGCATAACATCCGTGCTCAAACACCCTACTCAACCGCTCTAAAGATAATAATTTTATATTTCCAGCAGAATGTGCACAGTGACAATTATCAGTATTCCTACTGGGCCACAGCATCAACCGATAATCAAAGAGAATTATGTTCCAGATGAAAGCAGATTTAAATAAACAGACACTAAATGGGAGCCAATAATAGATGTACCAAAATAGTCCAGGCTAGGAAGGAGCCATTTAAATACCGAACTGTTTAGCTGAGAAGGTATGAGGCGTCTAGACCCCAGGGTTTACAGCTCCCAGTCTGTAACTCAGCCAGACTGATTTTTCCCAGTAGTCCCTGGCATCCTCAGCAGAGTGCTATTCTAAACTGCTTTTCCCTTCTCTCCCTTTCTCTCTCTCTTCCTCCATTCCTCTCTCCCTCCCACCCTCTTTTCCTGCCTTCCTCTCTACTTCCCTCCCTTTTCTTTTCTTCAACAAACATTCATCATTCATTATCAAGTAGGTGCACTTGGGCACCATTATCAAAATTCATAAACACTGCCCTTGGTTTTTGTGACCCTCTGCTCAAGATTCAAATTGGATCTTGTTGGCTCCTATACGAGGAACTGGAGAAGGGTGTTAGCCCTCCAAGGAAAATCAAGCTGCTGGTTCCATAAGAAGGGGGAATGGAATGCCGAAGAGGCAAAATAATGGAGGCCCAGTATACATTCACTTCATCATCATATGTTTATTAGAGGTTATTCCGTGTGCTCATCATTCTGTATTCACTGTTCTAGGTCCTGGGTATTCAAAGATCAAAGTGTAGGTCTCTGCTCTCGAGAGGCTTCCAACTTTGCAAGGGAAAGATAACCAGGCAGATGGATATGAATGTGTACAATACACAGTGAGAGCCCTAGAGTAGGACTGCCAGAGTGAGGCCAAGGAGACTTCAAGAGGAGGCAGCTGTGACTTGAAGGATGAGTAACAGAGAAAATGTTACTGGGCAGAAACCTATGGAGGGAGCATTCCCAGCAGAGGGAAGAGGATGTACAAAGGCACAGAAACAAGAGAAGACCTGGTGTGTTCAGGCCCCTGCAAGTCCTTCAGCAAGAATGGAAGTCAGAGAGAGAGGTCAGTGGAGAGGGCCAGGACGAGATGTGATTGAGAAGCAGTTAGTGACAACATAAAAGGCTTGGCTGATGGGTACACTCTTGAGGTTGGGGTCACGAGTAGAAAGTTTACTTCTGCTAGTTTTGTGCTTCCTTGCATGGGGACCCAATTGGCATTACTTCCCCGGCTTTTCTATCTCCTTGCTTACTCCTGTCCAGGGGCAAGGAATTTGACTCTATTTCTCTTCTACCCTGTGTAGAGTATCTCTTCTGATGTATTCTTGGCCACCTGTAAAAGAAGTCTGTCCTTACAGGAAGAGATCTTTCTGTGGGTATCCAGGTGTCAGGCAATCTAATTCTGGGGTGTAGGATTAGCGAGGTATTGTTTCCCCAAACCTAAGCCTAGTTCTTTGTATTTTCATTAATAAAGCCATCATTTTGATCTCTGTATGTCTTTGGTTCCTCTCAAGTGAGTACTACTTTTTAAACTCTAGAAATGTCAAGGCAAAGTAAGTCTAGGAAGGGGGCCATTGGAGGAGTGTGAGCAGGGTAACAAATGACATGATAAGGTTTTTAGGTTAAAAGTGTCACTTTGACAGTTGGGAAGAGGATGGATTGGAGAGGGTAGGGGGATTTAGAGGGAAAGAGATGATGAAGAACCAGTGGCAGCAGAGAAATTGAGAGGAGAAAGAGAAGGGATGTGTGGGGAAAGATATTCTGAAGACGGAATAGTAGGTGGGAGCTGACTGGATGTGAGGGTAAGGAAGACTTTGGGTTTCTGGTTAGTCAACTGGAATTTCATTTGCTGGGATATGGAATGAGGATGAGGATGAAGTATAGGGGATGGGGAGGATAATAATGAGCTAATTCTGTGACATACTGACCTCGAGGGCACAGAAAAGTCTATTAGGCAATTAGATATACAGGCTTAGAGCTCTAGGAAAAATAACCTGGCTGGATTTATAAATGCATCTAGAAATAATTACTGAAGCACAGAAATAAGAGAAAGGGTGTAGAGTGAGGCAAAGAAAAGTGTGTGGAGGCAAACCAACATTTAACTCAAATTCAACAAAAACTTACTGAGTCCTTACTGAGAAATCTAGGTGAACTATTATACTATCTTCTATTGGCATTTGATGTATCTGAGAATTTAAGCTATCACAAAATGCACCTTCTACAGTGCTCCTAAATCATTTCTTTTTGTTTACTAAGAATTCAAGCGAGGTGCTAGGTGCCCATCACTGCAACCATCTATCTGTTTATCTGGCACATATATAAAAGCCAACACTTGTTGAACATTATGATGTATCTGATACTTTGCTAATCTCTTTACACACATTTAATACAAGGCAGGTGCTGTTAACTTGGTTTTACAAATGAGGAAATGAGGCTCAGAGCTGTCTGGCAGTCCAAACTTTGAAGCCAGGCCTGTCCAACTACAAAGCTTATGCTCTGACCATAGGTCATGCGGCTTATCTTTATCAAAGAAGATGCAACATGAGTTGAGAGTCTTTATGGGCTTACTACCTGGCTATGGGGATTAAACATCCTCTCACAATGATGGAGAAGAACCACAAAGTGCAAAGTAAGCCAGGTAATATTATGCTGGTAAGTTACCAGGAAGACTGTTTGAGGAAGGTTAATTTTAGACATAAAGTTAGTCTCAAGTTTGGATCCTGCAACTTGTTTATTGTACAATGTTAACTGCTATGAAACTCAGTTTTCCTCATTGATATTATAAACGTGTAGTACTTCCTTCACAGACACACGTCTGCCTTCCACCCTGTGAGAAGCCATATTATAGAAAGCTCAGTGACCAAGGTGTACACCCACATTGCAGAAATGTTTCTTTCTTCTCTAACTTTAACAGAAACAAAACAAAACACAACAAATCAAACTCTAAAATGTGCTGCAAATAGAAAGAGCATCAAAAAAGCATCAAGAATACAGAACTACATTTATTTAAATATCATAATAAAATGAATAATTGTAAAAAGGCTTTTGTTTATAAATATAAGAAAGAAAAATCTAACAAGGAAGATTATGTGACAATATTTAAGCTTTGATAAGAGAGTTGTTTTTCCTTGTAAGAAAACTATAATTGAGACCAAGAAGATAATAAATTTTAGTTCCTGTTTAGTTTCCTGTTTTTATTCATGATTACTTTGTAGCTGTACATTATTCTAATTTAAAGCTCTCTGTCAGAATAAGAAAAGCAATCTGCTTCATTAATTTATCTGCTTAGGAGTAATTAAAGTAAAAAAAGATGAGTTAAATTATCTCTCTGTATTTAGATTTCTTTAAGAATCACTGTCTTTATGAGAAAATGTCTCATCATTTCTTATAATAAAAGTAAATAATAAAAAGTATCCATGTTTTTAACAGTTGGATTTTCAGGACCACAGACAGCTCAGCATATTTTCCCTCTACCTCCTGCCCAATATATCTCATTTCATGGTCAAAAGTAAAATCACATGTACATTCTACTTATACAATTTTTATTTTCAAATTTATATTTTTACTCTAAAATAAGGAGACTTGTTTGGGAATACTAGGAATTTAGTTAATTTTGTCTACTTTCAATCATTTTGGGTGTTTCATTCTCAATTTCAATTATTCACTTGATGTTACTTAGCAATGAGTGATACAATTTGCCAAGACCTTGATTTTTCTCACATTCTTCCTTCAAACTGTCCTTGATATTCTACAGCAAAACTTTCTCTGAGGTTGAATGTGTACTTAAAAGGGAGTCTGCAAAAAATCAGCTTAGGACTACATTTTCTTTCAAGTTTCATGCAGACTAAAGAAGATAAAAGGTGTAAAAATGCTACTTACCCCTCACTTCTGTGCTGGAGTTTCTCCACAGCGTAAAGGGGAGGAATATCCTGGGAATTCAGGATGGAGCTAGGAAACAAAGAAAAATATGTCTGGAGAAAGTCCAGAGGCAGTTGGAAGTAGGTAGGAATAACTGGCTGTATCATTTAATCACAACTCTTTCCGTTGCTATGAAAGAAACCCAAATCAAACTCAAATAAAAGAGAAGTTGTTGCACATATATGGAAAAGTAGAGCAGTATGCAATTTCAGAAACAGCTGTATCCAAGTGCTCAAATTGTTTATTATCAGAACTCTTTTTCTCCCCATCTCTCAGACTGGCTTCCCTCTGTAATGGCTTCACTTCCAGGAAGCTTATTTCCTCATGCTAGCAAGGTGGCCACCACTAGCTCCAGGCCTCTATTCCATCAGCATAGCAACTCCTGAAAAGATTTCAGCAAAAAACCTGGCCTATTTTCACTGACCAATTACTGTGGTCAGGGAATGGGACACACTGATTGTTTAAGCCTGGGTCATTGCTAACTCCTGGGACAACAGATTGAATCAGATCCAGAAGAACCACATGAACTAAGAGGAGGGGAGGGGGAGTTCCCTGAAAGAACCACAGGAAGAACAGATGAAAAGCAGGCAAAAACAGCAGAGGCCCTTATTCACCTGCTAGGGATGTCATAACAAAGCACCATAAACTGGGTGGCTTAAACATTGGAAATTTATAGTCTCAGTTCTGGAGGCTAGAAGTCTAAAATCAAAGTGTCATTGGGGCTGGTTCCTCCTGAGGGCTGTAAGAGGAGAAGCTGTTTCAGACCTGTTTCCTTGGCTTGTAGATAGATTTTTCATGTTCATAAGGTGTTCTCCCTATGTATCTGTCTGCCTCTTGAGTTCCTCTTCTTATAAGAATGCACCATGTTGGTTTAGGGCACACTCTAATGACTTCATTTTAATTTGATTACCACTGTAAAGACCCTATATCCAAATTTGGTCACATGCTGAGGTACTGGGAGTTATGATTCCAACATACATTTTCTGAGGAGACACAATTCAACTCATAGCAACACTAGATATACTTTATTTCCTGGTCTAAATAGTTTCTGTTCTTTTGACTTAATCCTTTGTTACAGGGAATGCCTTTCACCTAGAAAGTCTACTACATTTTGGTAGTAGATAGGATGGCTCCCCAGTACCACCCTCCAAGCCCGAAAAATGCATCATTTAAGGGAAACAGTTTTTCTTGTTTCTCTTAAAATGTAGATATGTGTTTGGGGAAAGGGATATGATATATAAATAAATGTGTACAAGGTAATTGTGCAGTAACTTTATTTTTCCAAGACTGGTGTCCCCAGGAGATCCTCAGTAAGAGTATTCTCTAGTCAAATAAGTTTGTAAAATGTTTTATATATTATCCCTCTCTTGGATAATTATCATGCATAGCAGCATATTGTGGTAGAGTGATTGTATTAATGTCCCCAATTATTCAGCTCTCCCTACATGTCCTTTACAATGGAACATTTCAGGTCCTTCCATCAAAAGGTGAAGTATATTCCCTTGTCCCCTGATCCATCCATCCTTTGTTTGGCTATGTGACTCACTTTGGATAATAGGGTATTAGCAGACTTGATGTTTGAACTTTTCTACTGTCTCTCTTGCTCCTTGCCTTTCTCTTCCAGCTCGCGTGCTGGAAGATGCAACACATGGAGCAGAACCAAGTTGATGTCATCATGGCAGAAGCCATGCTAAAGCAGTCAACAACCAGCCAATTCCCATTTATGGGAGCACATCCAACCAAGATCTGCAGCACCACCTAGCCAACTGGTAGACTTATGAGCAATAATAAGTAGTTTTTAATCCATCAAGTTCTGAAATGAGTTACTCAGCATTATTGAGGCAATGGATAACCTACACACGTATAACAGCATCCAAGAAGTCCTGCAATGAAGAAACATGTTCTAGTTGGTATAAACTAGGGTTTCCCAAGTGTGTTTTTATGGTATAACTAATAACACTTTGCAAAACAATGCTGCACAACTCCAGATTGGGACATTCTTCCAGACTTATCCAGGAACAGCATGAAAGAAGTATAAATAGTTTGTTTTAATCCTAAATTATTGGTAACTGTCTCTGGTGTTTGTGGTGAATTGGTCCTTAGCAACCATTTCAACTCCATGCTACACACCTCCTGATGCTACAGAGGTTGGAAAATTAAACATTACATTTCTCAGACTCCCTTGAAGCTCTTTTTTGGATGAAAATTAACCTTCATCCGTTAGAGGCACTCTCATAAGATTTCGAATGTAAAAGGGAGGCAGCACTATTGTTCTGTTCTGGCCTTTGCTGTTGACAAGCAAACCTTTTTTTTTTTTCCTCGTGAAACAACATTCCAATATCTAGTTTAACTTCTGGATATTAAGTGATGGTGGCAGGGGTGGCCTCTTGCTTTATCACAACCCCATTGTATGTTCTCGAATCAACAATTCCAAAAGATGTGGCAAAGGTGCCACTTCCTTGGCACCAGTTTTCTGGGAGTCAGCCCTGGAAGCCCAGCCTAAAACTCTCTTCTTCAACTCTCACAACAGCTTACTAAGTAACCAGATCTCTTTCTGCTTAAAATAACTAGAGAGGGTTCTGTTTCCTGTACTGATTGATGACTGATCCTATATCTAACTGTCTGAGACTAAATTCCCTAATCTGTAAAAATTAGAGTTAATAATATCCTCCTTGTGAGCTCATGAAATAATGATTAGCTCTGTACCTTGCATATTGTAGATGCTCATAAAAGGTATTCATCTAATAGGACATTATCTCTTTAAGAAATACTAATTTGATTTTTCACATTTTAGCAGGAGAAGGAGCCAGTAACAAATTGTTATATACATTTGTATGGTGAAAACAATCATTATTTATGCATACTTGGGTCTTTTCAGCTCAAAAAATTAAAGTTCTTTGTCTGCCCCCAATTCCATCTTTCTCTATTTTCTCCCTCACACCCCAGGATCCTAAAAGGGTTTACTACTTTGCTGCTTCAATTGCTTCACCTCCCACTCATCTCAATCTCTGTCAATCCAGATTGTATCTGGTTAATTCCACAGAAACTCTAATTAAAATCAACTGTCCAAGTCATTTAGGAATACATCACCTCTCAATGTATTTGGTACCTAAGTTTCAACTGGCAGAATTAAACACTCTCTCCCTTTAGACACATTTTTTCTTTACTTAGCACAACCAATAATCTGTTTCCTTTTCTTTTGGTCATATAGTGAGACTACATTTCCCAGTCTCTCTTGCAGTTAAGTGAGTCCTAGTGACTAAATTTTAATCAATGGAATGTAAGTGGAAGTGGTGTGTGCCATTTTTGAGCCAAAGCTTTTAAGAAGTGGGTAGGTCCTTCTATGCTCTCTTTTTTTCTATTCTATTGACTTAATAAAGATAATGGCAAAGCTTTAAGGGAGAGTGGATCTGTGAGATTAAAATAATCTATAGAACCTGGGTCCCTGAATGACCACGTGGCAGAGAGTAACCCAAGAATTAAGGATACTGACCCCAGACTGGTATATAAATGAGAAACCTCTACAGTGTTTGAGTCATCTTTCAGTTTTGGATGTATTTGTCACAAGAGTGTAGCTTATTCTACTACTAATTGAAGTAGTATAATATTAGTGATGTCATGTTATAATTAAAATCTAAAATACGTGGCAATTGCTTAGTATTTGGTTGTCAGATGGTGAGAAAACAGAGCTGCCGGGGACCAGAGATCCCTGGTTCTAAAAGAAAACATTCGATAAAACAGTTGCTGCAGCAATTGGAAGGCAGAAGAAATATCTTTGGAGTTTGTATTTCAACGTGAAGAATTTGGAAAAGCCAGATGTTAGTGTGTGTTGATTAATTCTTGGTATAGTCCAAGGATTCTAGGAAAGAGGTACTCTCAGGCAAAAATTACCAAAAAAGTGTGTGTGGAGGGAACAGAGAAAAGAGAAAGGGTCCAAAAACAGGGAACCTCATAGAAAAGAGTTATTTACTTCTGGACCCTAAACAGCAGGAAATAACAGAAAGATGTTAAGTAACAAAAGACCCCAGAGATTTCTCAGTTAACTAGAAGGACCCGGGTTTGTAGCAGAATTCAGATTGTGTTGCCTTCCTAGCCATGGCTATGGCTTGAGATAACCTCCAGTGAGGCAACATTAAGTTGAGAGGAAGAAAGAGGTAGGAGGTGAGAAAATGAATAAATGAAGCAGGCTGTAAGAGCATGTTTAGGTAAGAATTTTAAATTTAGTCATTGGTCCTTGGAACTGGCTAAAAGCAAATAAATTCTAAAACATTTATCTAGGATCAAATCAAGGAGCTTCCTCCACTACCAGGTCAAGGGTTTTGTCATTGCTGAAGACTCAAGGCTGCTAGTTTACCATTCTTCTCTGAATTGAAGAGAGGACATTTGTTGCAGGTAGCCTGTCCTTGTTTCACTGTTACATACTGAGTGTATTGTAGCTGTGTGCCAGGGTCGGGAGGGAGATATATGGGGTCGGATAACTAGTTTTTATTTTAACTTGCTGGATCACAAGGCGCTACATCTGGACCTGATGAAGAGGATTGCGTATGACCCAGGAATTGGGACTTTGAGCTGGACATGGCAGACAGATGGACCTTTGGGTTGTTGCCCTGGGGAGGGGCACAATGTGTGTTTTAATGTGTTGGGTAAAGTTGTTAAATTTACTTGCCAGCATCTTTTCTTGTTTTCACTGAAGGAATAAATACCTCCTGCTGATGTAGTGATTAATCACTTGGTTCCATATTCTCCACTGCAGAGGTGCATTCATGACCCAGGCTGGCTCATCAGAATATGTCATCACCCTAGACATAATGACTGATTCATAGTCAAGCACCTGTCCTAAACACAGCCAATCACGTCCTTATTTAGAGATTTATTTGAATAGAGAGAGAGTTTTTCTTCTTTCATGATCTCTAGTGTTGAGAAAAGTGTAGCATAAAGTCAGGGAGAGCCATCTTTACTGTCAAATAAAACAGGCCTACAAGAACAAAGCCCCAACAGTGGCAGACAGAGATAATAGATGCAGTGAGAGAGACAGTCCTAATGTTATTTTTTGAATCCTTAGACACAGTCATGTCTGAAAGTAGAGATACCCTTTGGACTTCCCAGTTTGGACAGCAAATAAATACCCTCTTTGCCTTGGCTACCTCAGATGGGATTTTGTGACTAGCAATGGAACACATCTTGAATGGCCTTAGTGTTGGAGTTGGGACTACAATTCAGGTCTTCTGATCCAAATTCAGGGTTTTTTTCTCTTCCTATGATAGTTTTTGAAATAGCTGTCACTTAAAATTAGTAAAAGGCAAATTATGAGATGTGGTCACAAAGACACCAGCCAGGTATCAGATCAACATTTGCAGAGAAATGAGAACAGCTCTCTTCTGAAGAGGTGGAACTCTATGACCTTGGGAAGTTGGTGGGAAATCTAATTATAGGAATGGTACTGGGATAATAGGATACTAGGGTACCAGGGTACCAGGTTACCAGGGTACTAAGGTACTAGCTTCTTGCTGTGTCCCATGGATAAGTTCGGTCAAAACCTTATGATGATGCTTGCAGACTGGCATCAAACAGCCAAAAAGCATGAATTCAGTGGGGCAGGGCAGTGGGAGGACCCTGTCCTGAGACTGATATAGTAGCAAGATTTATACTCTATACCCAGGCTGCCCAAGTTCAATGGCAACTCCTTCATTTGCCATATCTGAATCTGGGCAAATTAACCTTTCTAAGACTTGGTTTCCTCATACATAAAACAGTACATTCCTTCTTGGGTTGTGGTCATGAGTAAAAAGATACACTCCATGTGAAACACTTGGCTCAGTTTTGGGCACATAGTAAGAGCCCAATTTATATTTATTTTTATTAGTGGTAGCCTCATTTTTGCTATCTGCTAGAGCAAACAGTTGGATATGCCAATGGGGGTTTAACAACCTCAGCAGACAGAGAGCAAGCTACTGAAGCCCCAGGCAGATGAGAGAGGCCAGGTGTGTCAGTGTGGGTCCTCTGAGAAGCAGGTGCCAAAGTGGAATTTGATGTGCAAGAGATTTATTGGGGGGAAATGCCTATGAAGGATAAAGGGGAGAAGGAACAGGAGTAGGTGGGAAGGTCCTCAGGCCACAATGTAGGTGTGACGTCTGTGAAGGGAGAGAGGGGAAGCAGGAGGACTGGGTGCAAAGAGCCTCAGACTGCAGTGCAGCCCCGGGGAAGTCTCTGCCCAGAGCAAACACAGCCTGTGACAGGAGCCCTGATTAGGGAGGAGCCTGACTGGGAGAAGCCTGGAGACAGTGTGGCCTTGGGGAGAGCCCTGCTGGGCACCCAGGGTGCAGCAGATACAGGCATCAGCTGGCCCCACTCCTCAGCAAGTTCTCTCCTGAAGGGAGATCTGAGCAACCCACTCTTGAGGCCTGCCACCCCTGGGAGCACTTTCCTGTGAGGGTGCCTTCCCTCTCCATGTTTCCCAGACACTTAGCAACTAAGGCAAACAGGAAGCAGCAGGGGTAGAGCCAGCCCTATTTCTTAGCTTTTGGACCATTTCTCCCCACCTCCCTTGTTGAAGCCCATGTCAATCATGTTTTGCCTATTTTATTTTAATTTAATAATAATTGTTGTTGTTGTTGTTGTTGTTGTTGTTATTTGCCTCCTAATTGATTTTTCTGCCCATGAGAGACCATTGTTCAGTTTATTCTCAGCACAGATCTAGAACTATCTTTTCGACATTAAGTCAGATGATGATGTCCTTTAATCAAAACCCTCCAACTATTTTCACTTCACTCGTGCTGTCCTGAACCTGGCTCTGTTTGGCTTCCCATTACTCCAGGCTCTCCTCCCTTACTCCTCTGCTGTTTACCCACTCAGCTCCTGCCACATTCGCTTCTGTGTGATTCCTTGAATAAGTCAAGTAAACGCTGAGCTTGGGAATTCTTGCTCCTCCCCCTGCCTGAAACTGCAGATTCACTCTCTCACCTCCCTCAGGTCTTTGCTGAGTTGCCACCTTTCAGTGAAGCCTCCAAAGACGACCCGATCTAAAATAACTTCTCCGTCTCCAGAAAATCCTTTCTAGCTTTATTTTTCTCCATAGCACTTACCACCATCAAATACACAGTATTTTTCTTTACTTATTTTGTGTATTATCTATTTTTCCTTCTAGAATGTAAGCTCTATAGGGGCAGGGATTTGGGTCAATTTTGTCCACTGCTATAGTTTTGTTGAACAAATGAACAGATCCTGTGAACAGCAGCTGAAGAAATGGAGGTAAAAACCCAGGTCTCTCCTGGTAAAAGGAAAAACCACAGCATTTGGAGTCAGTGATGCTGGTTTGGGTCTAGGTCCAGCACTAATTGTTTGACTTTTTGTCTGACTAACTAATAGACAATGGACTAATTGTCTAACTAATTTGTCAGACTAACTAATTGTCTGACTAACTAATTGTCTGACTTTGGAAAAGTCATCTACACTTTGTGCCCCCCAGTTTCCACATCTGTAAGATGGGGATGACAACAAAGACCTAGTTCATTGTGAAAGCTAATGAATGTAAGATGACAGACAGCACAGATGTTTTATTACAGTTTCTGGGGCTGAAAGACAGTGGCATGTGGTGGTACTCACGCTAAGGCATGGAAGTCATTCATGACTGATCCAGTGGCATGTGTTACACTGGGTTAGTTATTAGTCAAAGGCTGGGTCCTCCTCCCAGCTCTACACTCATTCACTATGTCACCCTAAGCAAGGATCTGGGACTTAGTTTCTCCATTTGTAAAAAGAGACAATATCCACCAAACCTAGCTGGGAGGGATAAGGATCAAATGAAAGACAGTTTGTGAAATCCCTTTGAAAATGGGAAACGTCTACACAGACGCAAATGATTCATGGCGGCTGGTGACAAGGCTTCATGTGTCTGATTCTAGAATCCCCAGCTGATGTGAAAGAAGAAACTTAGTAGAGGAATCTTTACTAACAACGTTTCTATATCCTAATCTCTGCCATCCTGACTCACCCATACACAGGCCCTCCTTCTTCCTTGGGTGTTTGCTGATTGTTTGAGGATCACAGACTTCATCTATCCATTGTATTTGTCTTTCTTTCAATCTTTTAAAAATCTTTTAGACCTACCCTAATCTGGGGGGACCCATGTATTCATAGTTGGGCTACTATCCAATAGTTTTTAAGTGGATATATTATGAAGGGATAGTTAGGATCAAGGAAAATCTTGCTTGAACTAACACTATCTTGAGTTAGGTTTTCTTGTCTGTCTATGAGTTTACACATAGTTATAAAAAAGAATGTACTCTTGTATTCCTTTATCTAAAAGCTATACAGTTTTATGGTTCTGATTAACTTTTAGATGCTT
This sequence comes from Camelus bactrianus, assembly GCF_048773025.1. Taxonomy (NCBI): domain Eukaryota; kingdom Metazoa; phylum Chordata; class Mammalia; order Artiodactyla; family Camelidae; genus Camelus; species Camelus bactrianus. The sequence goes on along the minus strand of NC_133550.1, from coordinate 33,479,107 downwards.
TTACCTTTGTTTGTAAAAAGGCTATCCCTCTTGCCATTACAGCTTGCTGTCCCAAATGGACATAAACAGGGCACTGTCATGTATACATGAAAAAAGATGACCTACATAGACGATGTTACAGTAGGGTATTAAAAGTACAATTTCAGCCATTTCTCCCAATTAAGGCTAACTCATCTGTGATTTCAGCCTCCCATTTGAAGTAAAAGTCTGACGGTAATTGGAGCACAGAGCTATTCACCACTGTACTTCAATCTGGAAATAATTGTCTTTGTTCAATTAGGAATCTGCATTTTCATGCCAGTCTTCACAGATTACTTTGAATGGAGAATGAACTCTGATTAAGAGCTATCCCTCTTGGAAGGAAAAAAAAAAAGCAGCCTGAAGTCCTTATCCTCTTGTTGGATTTAACATTTTGTTTTCCCCTACCAGACTGAGAAGGATGTCATATGAATGACTTTCTAGACTTATTTAATATGACAAAAATCTCCTAGGAGATTCATACATAGTTAAAAAAAAATTTCACACCTCTTTGAAATGATTCCCTAGAGCTGGACTTGGAAAGGTATCAATTTGTCTGAGGCCTTCAGTTGTCATGTTATAATGACCAGGTTTTCTATGGAGCAAAATCTGACCATTTATTTTTGCTGTTTATTGAACCACTTACTCTCTTAGGCGCTTTTAAATACAGAATCATATCTAACTCATAAAAATTTTGAGAATTAAGGATTGCCATCCCCATTTAGTAGATGAGGACAATAAAGGCCAGCATTTATGGGATTTTTTTCCCAAGGTCACTCAGTGATTTATTGGTAAAACCAAGCGTCAACTGCAGGTCTGGCTGACTCTAAAGCCCATGTTCTCCAATACCTCTAGCACTACTTCCTTACTAATTTAATACAGTCAGAGGAAAATAAGAAGCATTCGTGTAAAATTAGTAAGATTCTAATAGACAGAACTATTGAAAATGCCAACTCAGCATATGTCTGCTATAAACCATCCTGCTCCAATAATTCTGAAAGTGCCTATATCTACCAGTTTGGGCTGAAAATAAAAGGTCCACAATGATGAAAACGTATTAGCACAATGACAACTTTCTTAAACAACATGAGTTACTATCCATATCATTACATAATTTAATCCTTTCTCCAGGATGGACTCTCTTATAAACAAAACCACGTCCTCTCCATTTTTGTATCCCTTCAACCAAACATAGTTACTAACTGAGAAAATGAATGAATCACTCTCTTGATAACTCCAAGGGGCAGGCAGGATATACAGAATTCATACATTACAGATACATTGTGTGTGTTTTAACATACACATGTAAGTCAAAAAGCCCCATAAGTATAAGTAGAACTGACCAAACCTTTTATTATCCCCTTTAGAAACATTATACAGGTGTTGTAAATCTCTACCTTTGAAGCAAAGTAATTCCTTCTCTTTAATAATACTCTGGTAAATGTACACGAGTGTTTCTCATTCTTCTCTGTCTTTGACATGATGTTTCATAATGACAGGAAGAAAAGACGTATTACTTAAGCACCTGGAAGGAAAGTGATAGCTGACCCAATTTTTCTTTTCTAAAGTATAGAATTAGTATTTTAGAGAGTTTGGGTCCAATGGGATTTGTAAGCACAGGGGGCGATAACGTCTACATTTCATGCTGAATTTGGTTCTGGCTGTGGGGTGTTTGTTTGGGGCTGTGTGTTGATGGGAGGAATGTAGTATGTTCTGTTTTTATCAGTCTGGTCCATAGACCATGGCAGGTGTGGAGATTACTTTCCAATAATGCCTGGAATCTATATTCCCCCACCTTCACAGAAACTTGCCATCTGGCTCTGAGGGCCAGAGATAATTCAGTCTCTAAATGAGCTCAGCCTCAGGTCCTCCTGAGTGAAAACTGATAAATGAGTAAGATTACACTGTGTTATGGCAGTGTCAATAACATACCAGCACTTGGCCACTCTGAGCGACTGCTTCACATGCCTTTAGAAAAGAAGTAAAGCATTCATTGAATTAACCTATGTCAAACACAAGCACATTACTTGAGGGCTTGGTGGGGGTTGCCAAGCTTCATAAAGGCTATGTGGAAAAACTAAAAATGTATTTGCATAGTATGCAGATCTTTGCATGCAACCTTTGGTCTCAAACAATAAAATGCCATATTCAATTTTGGCTTTGTATACTTTAAAATGAACAATTTCTACCCATGAACATCCCAGGGAAAATGGTAGCTAAAGCTGAAAATTTACTAAGCTACCTAGATACTAAGCTCTGTGGCTCACGAAAACGTAGACAGGTCCGTCAAGCAAAGGGAAGGTATGAAGCTCTGACATGAATAATTGAGCACAAAAGACAAACCTTTGAGAAAAAAAGATCTTTTTCTCCCTGCACTAATTATCTGGGCCGGCTGTTGAAATTGATAAAATTGACCTGATAATACCTTAAATCTTCATCTGATTTTATCCATGTGGTCATAACCATCTTTGGTTGGTTATTTTGTATAAAGAGCATCAGAGTTATAATTTGATGAGAAGAGAAGGAGATGCTTGGAATGCAAAGCATTCAGCCTGGCCCGATTTCCCAGGGCCCCCTGATTATGTGTAGCAATGACAAGATGACATAATGAAATTAAGTGTTATGGCAGTAAGTAAGAAAGTAAGCCCACAGGCTCGGTCTCTTAGGAGAATGTCAAGCACAAACGGTTTTTAAAAGATATCTTATTCAAAAGAGGGTCAATAAACTGGTGTTATCTCAGCTTGGGTAAATTCTGTTTTCCTCTCGTGGGGAAACAATTTTCTTCTCTGGGAGAAGCATAAGGAGAAGAAAACCTCTCTGAGAGTAAAGAGTACTTATTCCCCTGAAATTAAAATACAAATTGCCAGTATTTGATAGGTGGAAAGTGAGGGAACAATGGTCAACATGTTTTGGGGGGCTTTTACATATATAAGTCTCTTTTCTATCTCCCTCTTCCTTGGCAGGCAAAACTAAGTGACCGTGCTTGTAGCATGTCATACAGTCCTGAATGGACCAGAATGGATACTTGCATTGGTGTCAGGAAGTCTATTGGATGGCCCACAACTAATCAAACTCTCATTCTTGAGAGAACTGAGGTCATGCCAAGCTGGAGCAGAGTCAGTTCTGACCAAAACTAGATGCAAACCAAATTAAATGAGGAACAGAAGTGATGAGTGAAGCAGATACCAGAGGAAGTGACTCCACCGAGAAATGAATGGGGCAGACACCACAGATGCAGAGTCCAGTCCCTAGTTCCTTGTAAGTAAGGCTCAGTTAAATCTCATTTCCCTTTTAAGGAAACACGTAAGAGTGCCTCTTATAACATTATAACACTCCTCATTTTCCTCGCTTTTCTTCTTAGTTGAGCGCATTTCAACAGGTTTTTATTAATTTGCAGCTAACGCATCCCCAAATAAGACAAAGAACAAGTATCTAAAGATAATATCCTTGGCATATGAAAACTATAGAAAACTGTGAATAAGGAAGGAAAGGATTTAATATTTACTTGAATATATTCCATGGACCAGATATTCTGCTGTGTGCAATATTTTAATCTTTTTAGCAACTACATATCTGAAGGGCATTTTAATTTTAATCATATCAATAAAGCAAATGAGTTTCAGAGAGCTTAATAAACTTTCAGAGAGCTTAAACTCAGCCCTGCCTGGCCCAAGTCTCTTCCCTCATGCTGACACCAGACTTTGGAATAATGCAAATATTGTTACCAGGTGACACCAAGACTCTTGAAAACAATGAAGATACAGGTGGCCATATGTGGTGGTTACTTTTATGTGTCAACTTGGGGGTGTTCTTGGATAAGATGAACACTTAAATTGGCGAACTTTAAGTAAGCAGACTGCCCTCCATTATGTGGGTGGACCTCATTCAATCAGTTGAAGTTTTGAATAGAACAAAAGGACCAGCTTTCTGGAACAAGAAGGAATTCTCCATCAGATGGCCTATGGATTTCATCTGTACTATCAGCTCTCCTGAGTCTTGAGGCTGCTGACTCACACTGAAGATTTGGACTTGCTATTCTCCGTAACCGTTTGAGTCAATTCCTTATAATAAATCTCTGTCTCTTACATATATATATATATAAGATACACACACACACACACACACACACACACACACACACACACACACACATACATACATACATATACATATAGTATATTGGTTCTGCTTCTATGGATAAACCTAATACACCATAGAAAAGGTTAGATCAGGAAACCAAGGTTGTGGAGAGTGTTGAAAGCAGGATGACCTAATAAGATGTTCTTTCTTATATACCCTCTGAACAACAATAATTTGGCCTCCATCTATGGACAAAAGTGCCTTTGTGGGAGTTTTGTAATCCAAGTAGGAGACTATGAAGCCCAGGTAAAGTCTAAGACCAAGGAAAACCATTTTGAGGTCACAGACTAGCACGCAGGTGGCTAACTCACCAACCCTGGTCCTGGCTACAGACCTGGAAACAGCTCCATACCCCTGAGGACTCAACCACAGCCCATGTGACTGGGTCCTGGCATCAACACCATATACCAAGGGACTCAGGGGGAGTCCTGTGTATTGGGTAATAAGCATAGAGAACTTGGTCCCAGTTGTAGACTTGAAGTGGCTTATGAACTCACTCTAGCCCTTCTCAGCTATGATCCAGGAACCTCTGGGGGCAAACTCACTTTGTTCAGGCTGTACATTCTGAAAGGGCTTCCGATAATGAGGGTTCAGACTATTCTAGGCATAGTCCTCAAGCAGTTCTGCTGTTTTGGGGACCTGGTAAAAGATATTCCTGTCTGTGCCCCTGGAGATCCTGGGAGCCCTCAGAGGGACCTGGCAGAAGCCACACCTGTCTGCATATCTGGTAATAGGCCCACTGACTGAGGACCCAATTGTGGACCCTGAAGTGGACATTTATTCCTGTATTATCCTACTGAACAAGGAACTAGAAGCAGTCCCACCCACCCAGAGACCAGCAAGGATCCATGCCCACCCTAGCCCTTGGTAACAAGCCTGCTCCAACCGTAGACCTCACTGTGGACCTAGTGGCAGCATGGAAACTAGCTCCAATCCAGCATGACTGCAATTCTAGAGGTTACCCCATCAGCCCAGGGAACTGACAGAAGGACTTTACCTGCCAAAACCAGTCTGTAAAGGCTGGAAGAGGTGTTTGCTCCTTCAAAGGCACAGATACTAACATACAAAAACCAGCTGCTCTTGTAGTAGCCTACAATAAAAAAGAATATGAAAATGAATATATATGTACACATATGGACTGAAACATTATGCTGTACACCAGAAATTGACACAACATTGTAAACTGACTACATTTCAAATTAAAAAATAAACATGTAAAAAAACAGCTGCATTTCAGTACACTAACAATAAACTACCTCAAAAAAGTAATAAAGAAAATAATCCAAATTATAATAGCATCAAAAATAATAAAATACTTAGGAATAAATTTAACCAAGAAGGTAAAAGATCTGTACTCTGAAAACTATAAGAAATTGATGAGAGAAACTATATAAGATACAAATAAATGGAAAGACACCCTGTGTTCATGGAATAGAATTAATATTATTAAAATATCCATACTACCCAAAGTCACAGACTCACTGCAACTGCTACCAAAATTCCAATGGCATCATTTACAGAAATAGAAAAAACAATCCTAAATTCATATGGAACCACTAAAGGCCCCCTCCTACATACACTATGGTAGTTATGTTACTAACACTATAATACAGAGAATATCTTACTAACGGCTTATTACAATGTTTAAAATTTGTAGTTACTCACATAAATTTTGTTTGTTTGTTTATTTAATGTTTTTTTCCCCTGGGGGGAAGGTAATTAGGCTTATTTATTTTTTAGAAGAGGTACTGGGGATTGAATCCAGGACCTCATGCATGCTAAGCATGCGCTTTACCATTTGAGCTATCCCTTTCCCAGCTCAGGTAAATTTTGAAAGAATGTAAAAGGAAGAATGTTTCATAGTTTTTCTCATATTTCTCATTTTCAGTTCTCTTCATTATTTCCCAAAAGTCAATGTTTCTATCTGACATCATTTTCCTTTAGCCTGAACAATTTTCTCTTGCATTTCTTGTAGCATATGTGTGTTACCAATAAATCCTCTTAAGTTTTCTTTTATCTGAATATGTCTTTATGTTGCTTTGATTTTTGAAACACATTTTTGGAGGATATAAAGTTCTGGATTGGCCTTTTTGCCAGTGCTATAAAGGTATTCTACTATCTTCTGGTCTCCATTATTTTTGATGAGATGTCAATGGTATTCCAATCATTGTTCCTCTGTATATATGTGTCATTTTCATCTGGCTTCCTTCAAGATATTCTCTTCATTTTAGGTTTTCATAAAATTGCCTATAATATCCTTAGATATGATTTTCTTTTTTATTTATCTTGCTAGGTATTGGCTGAGTTTCTTACATATATAAATTTGTGTCTTTCATCAAATTTGGAAAAATTTCAGTCATTATTTCTTCACAACATTTTATGTCTTATTCTAGCTCTCCTTTCCTTCTGAGACTTCAATTACATGTACATTAAACCTATTGATAGTGTCTTCCAACTCTCTGAGGCTTTGCTCATACTTTAAATCTTTATTATCATTGTTTTTCATGTTGAAATATTTCCATTGACTTATCTTCAAATTAACTGTTTTCATCTCCAATCTGATGTTAAACTTACCCAGTGACTTATATTGCATATATTACATTTTTCAGTTATAAAATTTCCATCTGAATTTTATGGCTTCTCTTTTTTGCTGATATTTTGTGTCCTTTAGATTATGAGGATGATAGCTGATTTAAAATTACTGTTCACTAATTCCAAAATCTGTGTTATCTTAGAATCAGTTTTCATTGGTTGTCTCTTCACTATGAGTCACATTTTCCTGTTTCTTAAAATGTCAAATAATTTTGAGTTGTATCCTGGAAATTGTGAATAATACATAGTCTAGACTCTTGATAGTATTATATTCCTCTGAGAAGTATTGTTCTTCATTTGTTTGTTTTATCAGTTAACTTGGCTGAACTTAGCTGCAAAATTTTATCTCCCTGCAGTGAGCACCAGCTGAAATTTTAGTTCAGTTCTTTTAGCTTTGGATGCACTATTAGGAGTTTTTACCTAAACTATGCATGTATAGTTTAGAGTTCAGCCAGAGACTTGATCAAAGTTTATACACAGAGTTTATGGCTCTGTCTTCCTGTTCTATTCATCCAGGGACTCTCCCTCTTTTTTATAATTGCTCTGAAATCTGTCCTCTAGTTCTTCAAGCCAGTAATACTGTGGCTTGCCATAAAGACAGAAAAACTCACCCAATGCCATTTCCTTTTTCCTAGTGTCAATCCCCCTACAGATTCTGCCCATTTTAGTAATGCCTTCAGGTAATTGTTTCTTATATTCTTTCCAGAGTTTATGCTGCTATTTCCAGGAAGGTTTGTCATACAGGAACTACCTAGCCATGACCAAAAGTGGTAGGCTCGCTAGAATGTTGAGACAAACATTTGCAAATAATCCTGCACACAGTCTGTTGGGAAGTATTCATTTAGCTTTTCAGGAACAAAAATTAAGAAGGTGTAGTGTTCAAGGACTTATTTCAAATGAAGCCAACCTCAGGCATTACATGTAAATGTCACACTTCAGCAAGTGGTCAAACAGGTAAGCAGATATAAGCTGTTTTAAACTAGCATTCCCCTGAGTCCCAAATATCAAATTTCTAGCTTAGTGAATAGCACATAATGAATAATTTTGTGGTATGTTAGAAGGTGATATGTGCTATAAAATCAAAATCAAAACAGGGGAATTGGGAAGGCAGGGTGGGGTAGAGGGCGTTGCAAATTAAATAGGATGGTTGGGGAAATGGGATATTCATTGAAAAGATGATATCCAAGCAGATTCTTGAAGGAGGTAAGAAAATTTACCTTGCAGCTATCTCGTGAACAGTGTTCCAGGAAGAGGGAACAGCATCATATACAACATGTACCAAGTGCTGCATAGTTAATTCTCCTAATAATCCAAGGAAGAAGTTGTATTACCTCTTTTTAGAGATGTGGAAACTGAGGCTCAAGGAGGTTAAACCATTTATTTGTCTGCGGTTATAAAGCTGGTAAGCAACAGAACCAAGTTCCTTCAACCAGCTATTGAAAGGCACAGTCCCAACCCTCAAGGTGCATACAGTGTAGTACAGATCATGTATATAGATAGTTTCAAAATAATGTAGTAGGGATTATAACAGAGGTCCATAGGGACACGGAAGTGAAGGCATCTTGCACAATTCACACTAAAAGTTGACTAAACAAAGGAAGATTAGAAAGCTGACCAACTGCTACTTCTACTTCTATTTCTTTGTGTCAGCCCTGAAGTGAGTCTCCCTGCTTTGGCCTTAATGCTCTCCCTGCACACTCCCCACCCTCACACCCCAGCTGGAATCTACCCTAAACACTGAAGCAAAGGCAATCCTGTTAGAAAGTAAGTCAGATCGTGTCACTCCTCTGCTCAAAACCTCCCTTGTATAGGTTTCCCTCCCAGTCACAGAAAAGCTGAGAATCTTCACAGTGGCCTCCAGGGCCCTATGCTAGTCCTCCCCTCTCTGCCCCAACCTGCACCACTGCCATCTCAGCTGCTTTTCCTCCCCTCTTGCTCATTTTTCTTGTTCTCCTTGCTGTGCCTATAACACACTGGGCGTGCTGCCACTTGGGGGCTGGGCACTTGCTTGTCCCTCTGACCGGGATGCTCTTCCTCCCATAGCCTCAGTTTCTCTTACCTCCTTCAAGTACTATGCAAAGTTCCCTTCACAGTTAAGCCTTTCCAGTAAGATTAGCTGCATAATCTGTGGGACTCAGAGCAAAACAAAAATGCAGAGGCCTCTTGTTCAGAAAATATTAATAAAGGCTCTGAGAAATCCAGCAGCAGGAACTTCATTTATCACAAAGCTATCCAAACTTATTTAAGCACAGAAGCCTTTTTCTCTTTAACTATTCACAATATTTCCATTTTGCAAAATGCCTGGCAGAAACTTGAAGATCTCTTTCAACTCCCAAAGTCCATAAATCTATGCTTGTATTAATGTTAATAATCTATAAAATGATATAATTAATCATATTGTATCACATATAATCTACATTATAAAATAATGTGGTATATGTAATATAACAAAATGTATAATACACATTCATAATATCTAATAATATATATTTGTACAATTTATAATATATATTTATATCATATCTTATAAAGGTATGGACTTTTAATAATTTTCCTTTAGCTTTATAGGAGGTTTGTCGGGCAAATATGAAAATGGGAATTTGCCCTTTGGGTGATTTCTCCACCCAAATGTCTGGGAAATGATATAACAAACTTTGACAGTATATCTTCTAAATTTTTCTTCTAGCATTCTTCTCTTTTTTTAAAAAAATGGAAGTATAGTTGATTCTTCAAGGTTTTTATAAGATATCTGTGCTTTAGCAGTAAATGTGACTTTCATTCTTTGGCTTTAAACCCTCAAGACTGAACGGTGACACCAACAGCTCCAGAGATGACAGCCTCTGTATATACAAAGGCGGGACAAGATTTCTTAGAGACAAACAGAAGAGGCAGGGTTTCAAAAGAACTTTCTTTTCTGACAGTAACTGAGGACAAGGGGAATCCACATGCATGCTCTTCCATAGGGTATTTCTCTAATCTTCCGCAGACAGGTTGCTTACATATATATATATACACACACACATATATATATATGTGTGTGTGTATATATATATATGCACATGTCTGTATATACGTTTATGTGTGTGTGTGTGTATGCTCAGGGTGAAGGACCAGGCTTGTTTGTTTAAATTACCATTCATCTACTTATGTTATTCAAAAATATAATTTAAAAAAAAATTACTAGAAAAAGGAATTTAAAAAAAACAAAGCCACACAAAACACAAGGCCAAAGACATAATTATGAGATTCAATAAGCATAAAATCACTCCGTCAAATTTCTATAGAAGTTTCTAAATGCTTATCTTCAGTTTCTGAATTTATATCACCTCAGACCAGAACCAACATTTGGGGTATTGGTCCCAGCCTGTGTGCTACATGTTGAGCTGCCCTGCTCTTGACCTCTTGCCTTCACCGCTAATTTAGTATGTAGCAAATACTACCATGTATTATAATCTAGCTTTTCATTTCCTTGAGAGCAAGAAATACCTACTTGCGTCCTTGAAGTATGTGGGAGAAAACACTGAACATATTAGGTGCGCAGTGAATGTGTCCTGATGTGCATACACTCGACAGACCAGGGAGATGAGAGATAGGTAAGTAGGTAGAGAGAGCTTTTAAAAAACACTTGGCATTTTTTCTCCTTTTATAGCCCTTCTTGGTTCAAGGTAAACAAGGAAACAAAAAAGCCTCTTCAGAAAATTTCCAAAATAAATAAAAGCCATTGTAGGGCATAAAGTTTATGACATACACTAAGTCAAAAGATAATGGTTTTTAAAAGCTTTCAAATAAGGTTTTTCTTTTAAGGAAAAGTTGCACTTACACATTAACAAACTTGTATGTAGCTGTCTTGTTTTTAAAGATCTCTTGGGACAGACTTCAGAACTCCTCATAGCTGTCTCAGTAGTGGATAATGTTACTTTAAAGCAACCATATATGTGATTTTCACAATGAAGAAAATGAATTCCTGTTTCATCTGAGCTTCCCTGATAGAAACTTCAATTCTAAAACTCAAAAAAGGAGATGACAGATGCCTAATTAATCTACTTTTAAGTACTGGATGGTTTCCTTGATTAATCTCTAAAGCTCTAATGGCAAAAGGTTGTCATAAATCGAATACATTTTTCATGCATGTGGCTTGCTGTTATTGTAGGTATTAGAGAGCAGAAGGATCTTTAATCTGCAGTTCACTACCAGCAAGAAATAGCTCTTTAGTGCAATATGGTTAACTTCTTTCATACAAACTAAATTATGTTAGCAAAAAGATGGGCAGAGAAATGAGGCCTGGCCATCCTTACCTAGAAAGCAGGATTCCTTGAGAGTGTAAATCAGGCGGCCCTGTAATCAACCAATGGGCTGGTGACTACTGAGTTCTACAGGAGGACAAAGAAGGGCAGGTATGTCATAGGATCCAAGATACTGAGCTTGGAGATGTGCTCCGTTTAATTCTCTCCTCACGGCAGTCTCATGCCCTCTCTGCTTCTTCCACCTTTTGTTTCAGGATAAGTTGATCCACTGTCTTCCTTTGGACTGCAGCTCATTGTTTCATACGAAGTATCTGTTGGGATCACAAACCACAAAACGGGTTGGTTGGAAAATATAAAGAGTCGAAAGTACTTTTACAATAATAAAGAATGAAACTATAATAAAATAGCAACAGACTGGAACAATACATTTGCATCTGAAGTGCTCATGTTAAAATTTGCAAAGACTCATTCAAGTTTATAAAAGAAGTCCATCCCACTCAATAAATGAGCAAAGAACAGGTAGTTTATCCATGGGAAAATACGAATGGGAAATAAACAAATAAAATTTTTTGAAATCTTTGCTCGTGATCATATAAATGGAAATAAAAGAAATTGATAGCAAAAATATCTATTTAGAAATGTTGAATTATATTAAAAGTTAAGACTTTAGAAACTTGAACATTCATTAAAGATTAACATTCATACAAATTCTATGTTTGAGGCGAAACTGAAAAATTCACACACTTCCGATATCCTTCTAAAATGGTAATTCACAAAGGATAAATTACACAAAAAGCTATAAAGAAAAACACAGAAAAACATAAAAAAAATCCATTATCATTTGGGCCTGAAAAAATCACTGAGGGATTTATCCTAAGGACATAACTCAACAGATTCAAAAACCCACAAGCAGGGAAGATACTTACTGTAACTAAGAGAGAAAAACTTCTTATACAACAGAAGAAGATTAAGTAGCCAATAAAATTAATATTTTATAAAGCTATGTAGAAATTTAAAAGGAAATAGTGATTATAGAATGTCAAATGAACATCAAAAATGCAAAACAATTCCAACCATTTAAAAATTGCATGCCCATGTAAAAATTGCATGCATGTGGTGAACTACCCAATTAAAAATATACAAGTGGTTTTTGAGTGATAGGTTAAGGTTTTTCTCTCTTTTTTGCAAATTCCCTTACTTGGGTTTTTTGTTTTTGTTCTTGTTTTTGTTTTTTTTTTTCCTTATTCTATGCATTTTTTCCCTTAATTTTCTTTTTTTTCAAGAGAGAAAGGAAAGGATGAGTATCTGGAGAAGATACTTCTCCCCCTTCATCCTACAGTCAGGCTCTTGCCGACACTCAATTTTCTCCAGTGCTGTCAGCTCCTTTTCGGAGGAGTTGATGTGTAGCGCTAATCCTGTCTGCTGGCTGCCTCCCTATTCAGGAGGGTATGCAAATACTTCCAAACCAGAGCATTTTAGACCTATTCACGGCCCAAGACAACACACTTTTCATTAGCATTTGAAGTGTGAGGGCTGAAAAAGGGGAATGGACAACTTTTTTTTCTTTTTTTTTTCTTTTGGCTCGAAGCTTTGGGGAGACTTGAAAATGTACGTTTTTCATCCCTTTGCACACATCAGCATTGGCGCTAAACTTCAGAGAGACGCATTGACTGCCCTCAGGGGAAAGCATTCAGGAGGATTTTTACACATACACAGAGGGCCATCGCCTGAAATAAATCACAGAATGGAGGTGGCAGAGATGAAGAAAGAGGGGTTCAGTGGGCTAAGCAACGCGTCCAGAGGCATGAATTTAAATCACGATTTATTTTCTTCTCACTCTACTCTTGCGTGAACCTCAGTTTCTTAATCTTCAGCAATGAGGAGGGGGCGTCGGGGAAAAGAGACCCAAGATTTAAGATGCAAGGCAGGGCTCTCATAAAACAGCCCTCTGGAGGTGTGGTGTCTGCAGCCCAGCGGTTAGAGCCTGGTGCTCTGAAATCTAGGTCACAAGTTCAATCCCCTTCTGGGTCAGTTAGCTTTTCTCTGTTCCACAGCCACAGACTAAAGGCCTGAGCCCCTTATTCAGGCCGAATGTCTAACAAAATGTGTGCCCTTGGTCACTGCGCAAAACAGCCCAGCCGAAGCCTAGCAAATCTATGCTCCACTATGGAGGCCCATGGGGAAGCAAGCTGTTATTGGGGCCTGCAAAGGCAGGAGCATCCCTGCAAGGAGGCAGTGGGGGGAGTGGTGAGGAGTAGGTGCTGGAGGCTGCCAGACTTTGGGGGAGACCCCAGCCCTGCAACTTAGTGTGTGACCCTGAGTAAGTTATATAACCTTTCTGAGCCTTAGCTATAAATGGATAGCTACTGCATAAGGCCATTTTGATGACCGAATGTGTTAATGCACTTTAAAAGATTAACACTGTGCCTAGGGTGCACTGAACACTCAGCCAAAATTTCCTAGGACTCTCATCATTGATCGCCAAGGTAAAACACTGCTCTAAGGCTATTTTAGGATATTGAGGAGGATGATTGTGGGTGTTAAAGTAAAACAGAGAGGTCTCCAGCTGATATTAGCAGATTATTGCGTGCCTGAGATATGTCAGGTACCATGATAGACTTTTTGCGGGGGGAGTATTAAAAATAATAAATCCCTCACGGGTCTTGTCCCAAAGAACTTATAAAGCTAGATGGCCCAACTATAAATTCTGATTTCAGTCAATCACCATCTAGGTTACCTTGGATCAGGTTTCTCTTTTGATGCCTCAGATTCCTCATCTGTAAAAGGGGGATAATAACATGTGAAGCTCTAGTGCTTATCTTAAGACTTTAAATGAGTGGATATTTGTCTTGTAAAAAAAAAAGTATGTTCTTGCCATTCTTCAGCTTTGAAAAAGTTACCTGTTGCAAGCCGGATCACAGCCTTGATATATTTTAAAAAATCTGATGACAACTTACCTCTCTAGTTTTGCTTTTGCGCTTCCAATCCACAGCACACCTTGTGCGACATACCTTGCAGTTCAGTTACAGTGATGGGTCCACCTTTCCTTGATGCCTCCTTTCTCCCCATCCTTGCACATGTCCTCACATGCATCCTTTCTGTCTAGCCTTTTCCTCTCTCATTGGTCCACCTCATGAAAAATGCTCAAAATGTCCTTTCTCTGGGAAGCCCTCCTTGAGCTGTCCAGAAGAATTTCTTGCCTCCTCTAACTGCACATTTATATATGCTCAAGGATAAATGGCCCGGACTCAAAGCCTCTTAAAATGAATCTGCTTAAAAGCAGGGACAAGATTTCAAGAAAATAATGAAAAACAGGTTCCCAGTTGGCCTTTTAAGGGGAGGCAATCTCTCTACCCACTTCCACTGGATAGAGCAGACTGTGAAGATACAGAGGAAAAAGGCTGTCAACCAGTTCTGTTTATAATGTCTTCTATACTCCCACTCCCAGTGCCACCTTTATTAAGGAAGCCTGGCTTTGTGTCCATGACAACTCCATTTTGTACTTGTTTCTTATCAGAGCTTGTTTTCTTCTTCAAGGTTGAGTGAGTGAAGGGGGAAGCTTTGAGCTCACTCAGGAGTAGATTTGGCAATTGGTTTCATTTCAAGATCTAACTGATTGGACCAAGAAGGGTTGAACTGAGGACTGCTAGTTTGGGACTGCATCTGGGATCAGCAGGGAAGAGAGATGTGGTTGATTAATGACGTCTGCAGTAAGTGCTAGGAGTTGCATTTTTGCTTCATATTTGGAGACTGCCTGAGAGGTTATACTGTGTTCCTAACACTTGCTGAATACTTTATCTACAAGTCTGAGGTCACCTGAAACGAGCTCCCCCATGTTCCCTCTTCTCTGCCTTATTATTTCCTTGTATTCTCACCTAGCCTCTCCTAATAATAAGCAACTCTCTTAAGGGAAAAAGAAATGTTCTTTCTCCAAAGCTAACTTTTCTTCTCCCACCCGTAATTCAATCCCCTCCCATCTGCTCCAGATCTGAAAAAAACAAAACAAAACTCCAGATGTATACATCCACTGCCTCTTTGTTATTTCCATTTAAATGTATAAAAGCCATCTCAAAGTGAACAACGTCCAAAACAAAAATCTCATGTTTTCCCTCTACATTTGCTCCTCCCATTATCTTTGCTGTTTCCATGAATAGAAATATTCTTTTCATTGATCACGCCACAAACCTTGGAGTGGTCCTTGACCACTTTTTCTCTCAAATCCTATATCTGATCCATCAACAAATTCTTTTGACTCTAGATTTTCAAAATGATCTGATTCCTGCCTCTTCTCATCTACATCATCACCCTCCAAGTCCAAGGTTCCGGCATCTCTCTCCTGGATTAAGGTAATGGCCTCTTAACTAGTTTCTCTGTTTGCATCCTTGTTCCCTATGTTCGTTCTCATCACAGCAGTCAGTGGAATCCTATTTAAACATAGCCAGATCTTACCACTCCTCTGCTCAAAAACCTTCCAATGTTTTTCTTCTTCCTCAGAATAAAAACCAACATCCTTTCAATGGCCCTTTACCATCTAGGACCTCACCTCTTACTACTCTTTCCTTGCTCACTCTGTTTTAATTACACTGGCTCCTTGCTGCCCCTGGGACAGAAATCTCACTCCCACCTCAGGGACTTTGTATTTGCTATATCCGATTCTGACCAGAATGCTTTCTCCCTAGGTAATCTCTCTGGGTGGTTCTCTGATCTCCTTAAATTCTTTTCCCAGTGTCACCTTAGTGCATCCTTCCTAACCACCCTGCTTAGTACAGCTCCCACCTCCACCCCTGGCACTTCCTACCTCCTTCCCTGCTTTTTCTCCAGAGTTCTTCCATTGGATGTTCCGTGTATTTGTTTGGTTGGCTTATTGTTATCAGTCACTCCCCTAAAATATATGAGCTACACGAGAGCAGGAAGTTTTGTTCCCTGTAGTATTCCCTGGGCTTAGAACAGGGTCTGGCACAGAGTAACCAATCAGTGAAAATTTGCTGAATGAGTAAATGAAATGATGAATATAACAAGCTTACCACTGTGCCTGGTACACGGCAGATGTTCAATAAGTGTTATTTTTATTTCTCACTGGGTTTTCGTGGGGACCAAATAGTGTTAGGAATAAAGAAGCAGGATGCATTTCTATAAAATGCTACATAATTCTCAGACACAACTACCTTTATTGCTGTGTTTATCACAGTGCCTTGTATTTAGCCCATATGGATTTTGAGCTGAGATTTAGATGGGATTGTTGCCAGAAACAGACACAGGGACAGCAATAGCCCCTTATCTGCTGCAGGCTAGAAATCCAGATGACCGAATAATTTTAATTATGTTTAAAATGAGAGTAAATGTTTTTTATTGTGTCTTGATGGCTGTATATAAGAGATAAATCCTATACAGAATAGCCACAAGGGCTCAAAAAGCATGGCCACCTGAGGCCATTCTGTGCCAGGGTAAGCAGGTCTAGACACCTCATCAGCTCTAGGGTATCCCTGCAGAGACATGAATAAACAAATCTTAGCCATTAAGGAAAGATTAGAGGTCCAGTTACATGACATATCAAGGAAGGAAAACATAATATATGCTAGGAAGGTTTTCATAACAAATGGTCAAAATTTTATATAAACTTGTTTTTGAATCTCATAAGAACAAGCTTCAAGGCTCTAGAAAATCAATTCATGTGAATTCCTCCAGCTTTCAAAAACACTAGAAATGGCTTTATTATTGACATACTACAAATAGCCTAAAAATGCAAGGAAATAAAAGACTTAAAAACTGGTCTGTTCTCATTTCCACAGCCTTCCCCTTTAAGCCACGCTGTTTCCTATACTGAAAATCAAGTATTTTCTAAATCAGCCCATTTGTTATTTATATACTGTATATACTTTTAATGGGTTTCCTTCAGAGGTTTGAGAAGGACAATTTTTCTGGAAAGAAGATAAAACTGAAAGTATCCTGTAATGACCAGTGATGGGCTAAGGTAAGCAAATTTGAGGAAAACAAAACAAAATTACCCAGTTTATGCTAAAGGGGGCCAGAGAAACAATTAACAATTAATTCTAATGAATTATCAGAGCGTAAGTTAGATCTTAACCACGCTCCCAGTTGGAAAAGGCTCTGAGGAGGTGGTGATCAGATAGTTCATTTCTCAAAGATGCCAGCAGCCCTCTCTTTGGTTACATTCGAAGTTCAAGACTTCCAAGAACAGTCTGTGAGCCTTAAGGAGATGAAGACTAACATTCCTCTTCCCTGTTCAGGCCAGGATAGCCTGAGCCCCTGGAGAGATGACCTCAGGAAAGGTAATGACAACCACCACAGCACGCTATCCCCAGAGATCTGGAAACATACTGTCCATTTTATTTCTCTCAACTTCCTTTGGACTCAACTAGTGCCACATGGACATATAAATACTCTTCTTTTAGAAATATTTATGTTTGAGCACAAAGGAGAACAGTCAAAACCAGTCATAAAAAGCCATCAGCATTTAGTGTGAGTGGGCTAGCTTCCTGATTCTGGGTGTCAGGCCAGGACACCCTATCAGTGACAAGGACTTCAGGGAATGGAAGCCCTTGAATCCGTTTCTTCCTGCCCTTCTGAGACCTGGTTCAGTTAGTCTCCTTCTCCCTTTCCTGTCTCTTTCAGCTTCTGCCTCTCAGCCTAGAGGTATGCTCAAGTGTCCTGAGAGAATCAACTTCTCTCCAGTTCCTTTTTCTCTTCCAAGCTTTACATAAGCAAAGGCAGGCTTGCTTTTCTCACTTCCTCACTTTCCATTCCTGTGTGAGCCCCTCCAGGCTGCCTTCCAGCCCCTCCTGGAGTGAAAATCTTGCTAAGTTCACCAATTATATTTGCCCTCTCCCTAACCAAAGCCCTCTATTTCCAAGTGCCTTTATTTCCTTCATGGAGGGTTCTTGATCATAGACATTTTTGGAGATGAGAAAAGTGGGGGTTACAGAGGTAAGGAGATTAGCCTATGCTAATGTAGCTAATTTTGCTCAGGCAGGATTTGATCTCCCAATGAAAGCTAACACCACAGTCCACACTCTCCTTCTACGCACATCCCCTGCCAGACTGAAACCCTCCTTAAGTCTTATAACAAAGTAGAATCAAGATAAACGAGTTTCCCTGTAGGCAAATGAAAGGTATCTCATTTAGAGAGATAATCTGAATAAAACTGAAGGATGAGGAGCTGTGAGCTAAAAGTTATAGTCCTAAGAGAAAGTATCTAAAGGGCGGAGAATCACCTCATTTATAAATAATGGAAGATCTGTGTCAGAGTAGTGGCTATGGGAGAGAAGGAATATTACAGGACATTTTAGAAGCAAAATTGTTAGGGTTTTGTGCATGATGTGGGAGTGGGTAAAGACAAAGTGTGAGATGTTGAACAGGGAGCACAGAGAACTCAAGGGAGCTAGGGGAGTAGGAAGGGAAGGGAAGTAGTTTGGTTTGGGACAGGTGGGGTTTGAAATACTTTGAGACATCTTTGTAATTTCCAAAGGTTGGGTTGTCTTCAAGGAATCAGCATATTTAAAATACACATCAATAACAGGCAAACTTCTCAAACACAAGTCAGACCTTGCGTTGGAAGGATACTTGCTGGGTTATTTCTGGGAAGTTAATGTTCTGTGTGATCAGATGAAGGCAAGAGGCATAAAAATACGGGCTGCCACTGTTACATCAACCACTCAAGCCCACTGTGTACCTTTAAGCTTATGAAGCCTGGGAGTGTGCTTATTCTAAAGGCAGAGAATCCTTTCTCAGACTCATTCTAGAACTGAATCCAGGACCATTTCTGCAAGGTCACAAAAGGGACTTATTCAGTGACTCCAGTAAAAGGGTAAAATCTCTTTTGGTCTCTTTTGGTCTTGATGGATGATATAGGAGAAAGCCCAGGGAGAATTACATGGAAAAAATCTCTCACTGGACTCATTCTATTTTATGCTGGTCACATTGTGCCATTCTGGTGATACCTAACACTTGTTTACATAATTAAACAAATGTGTATGTAGCACTCCAATATACCAAGTCTGTGCTAAATGCTTTACAAATACTAACCCATTTAATTTTATATCGACCCTATCTTTAGTTATAATTATTACCCACATTTTATAGATAAGGAAACTAAGGTAAAAGGTTAATGAAAATTTCCAAAGTCACATGGATAGTAAATGATGGAACTGGGATTCAAACCCAGGTTGTCTGATCCCAGAGCCTATGATGTACTATTGTTCCTATCTGTCAATTAAATTTCTACATTGGAAAAATAAAATCTGTACCTGTATATAACTTGTGTGCAAGAAGATTTTGGCACTTTGTTCTAGTTCCATTTGCTCTATGTTCAGTTTGATATCAAATTATTAGGGTTGATATGAAGAAGTGAATTTGCCTGTTTGCTTATGCCCTCCTTCTTTCAAAAATAATTAAAGATGTAATTAGCATGTTCTACAAATCTGGAGGCATTGAGTTTAAATTGCTAGTTGGAGTACCTCATGTAGAAAACATCTATTAAGCATTGTAAAATGCCAACCCACAGAGAAGAAAGGTAAGAATATTTTGGGACTGGAGATTATAAAAGTCAGGATAGACTCACACTTGGGAGGAAGCCTGATAATATTAGTAACAGCAAACACATTCTGCTTCCTGTGTTTCAGGCACTCTTCTAGAAAATTTACACATAGGGAGTAAGTTTTTAGTGGAGAAATCAAAGCACAGAGAAGTTAAGTAACTTTCCCAAGGTTACCCAACAAGTACATGGTGGAACTGGATTTGAACCCAGGCAGCTAACCCCAGATCCTGAGTCCTTATTCCATGTGCTACGTTAATGCAAGCTGGCCACCTAGCAGCTAGCGATAAAGGGGCAGACTGGCCTTGAGTGGAGGTTTTCTGGATTAAGTCCCACAGGAAGTCAAGAGAATCCCTAGAGAGATTCCTAGTGCCATGTGATCACTTTATGACTGAAAGAACAACTTTCCAAATTTGGGACCCACTAAAATCCAGTGAGGGTGAAAGTGACCCTCCCTGGGATGTGTCACTGGCATCATGGAAGGGATGCAATTTGGCCATTTGCATCTTAATCCCCAAAGTCAGTGTTAGGAATCTAAATTCTGATTTCAGTCTGTAATAGTCCCTTCCATTGGTGATGCTCATTCTAATTCAGTCACCATTTGCATTGAATCAGTCTCATTTTTGCCCTTACAGTATAGCAAATTAAAATTTGATGAAAATTAAAAATCAAGAAAAAGTTGATGATAATAATTTACACAATAATGGGCACTGAATTAAGAGTTTAAACTAGATGACTAACTTCGGGCAATTCTCTGACACACTACATGGGCATTTGTTTATTCACCTATAAAATAAGGGTAGAAGAAGTCAACAATTATTGCTATTTATGTTCAAGGCAGTTTTTCTAGGTACTTCACATATGGTAACTCATTTAATCCTCATAATATTAGTAACTGATAGATTAACATCCATTTTCTAGGCTAACAAAACAGAGGCTTAGAGAAGATATGAATTTGGCTAGAGTCATTCAGCTAGCAGGAATCAAAGCATCAATGTTTATGTGGTTTTTTCTTTCTTTTTTCTTTTTTTTTTTTTTGCATTTCTCTTCCACTGTAAATCTGTAATTCCAGAATTTTAGCAGTCACAAAGGGACATGGTATTGCTGCTATTCTTCAACTCCAGTGCTACCACCTAGGTGACCACGTTAACTCATTTTTACTTCCATCTCTTGGGAGGTCTCCTGGGATTCTGATTTCATAGTGAAATACAATGGAAAAGTGTTTTTATTCTCACTAACAAAATTTAGATTTAATCACCCGTATGGTGGCTGCATGTACTATGCTTCATATATGGGTGTATGGTACCCCATTAAAGTGAAAAACTTATATGCATTCCCTTAGCAGGTTAACTTATATCTAAGGAGTGACAGGTATTGGGGAAGAGAATTTGATTATAGGTATTGTTTGCATGATCTATTTTAATTTCAAAATATTTGAAAGTACTTGATCTAAAGACAAGAAGGGACCTGCTTTTGGCGGTGGGCGTTTTCTATTCTCATGAATGTAATTTTGTTTCTGCTGAAAATTGGTAAGTTGCTTTGTCCAAAGGACACTGACATCCTATACTATGCTTTATTTGACATCTTATACTGCGCACTAAACCACACAGGGCAAACCTCAAACAACTCAGCTATAGGAATGTATATCTGATTTGAAAACTGAGGTCAGCTCCAATGTGCTTCCTCATGTTGCTCCCAAAGGAGGTGAAGACATCTGTGAATGCATCTTCGCATTGTCTTTGTCTTCTTCTGTTTTTATAAAATGGTCATCAGATACCCAAACACTGAAACATCTTCCATTACATCCAGAGATTACTGTCTTCATCGCAGTTGTTTTGGATATTAGTAACAAAGCCAAATACGGACTTTTGATGACTTCCAAGAAAGAATGTGAGTGGATCATTAGAATAATTTGTAATTGATTGAGAAAAAGTTGCTCCACACCAATCTCTGGCATTATTATGGTCAAATAATTCACTGATGTAAAAGTTAGATAAACAGAGCTAAAACTTTTCTCTTATACAAGGACACAAACAAACTATGGGTTTTATCAGCAAAGGCATAAACAGAATCCCAAATTGTGGCATCATTTAAGTTAGAAAAAAATTATATCAAAGAAAACAGGCACCCATATATATTATAGAAAGGAATTCCCATAAAGACCCCTTTGGTGTTCTTAAAAATTTTTAAGTACACTTTTTTTTTTTACAGAAAATTTGCACTGCCTATTTCTTCTACTTGGAATACTCTTCTTCCAGATAGCCAAATGGCTCACTTCCTTAATCCTTCAAGTTCATGCTCAAATGTTACCTCCTTAATGAGGCCTTAACCTGTTCAGCCCTGCTTAAAATAGAAACTATTGGTTCCCACATACCCACAGAATTCTCTACTGTTCTTAACTCGCTTACTTTATTGCTACAGTATTTATTATATACTCCTCTACCATTTTCTCTCCACTAGGATGGCAGCTCTCAAGAGCTAGAATTTTGGTCTGTTTTGTTCACTGCTTTATCTCTGAAAGAACTGAGTCAAGCTTTGGGAAAACCAAATATCAGGGCTGAGTTCAACAGGCAGGAGTGGGAAACAGAGAAAAGGGATAGTAACTAGGCAGATACTAGATAAGATCTAAAAGAATGCAGGTCAAGGCCAAACAAAAGGCAGCCAAGAACAGCTTTTTTGGAATCACATAAGAACACATATGCTTATAGATATTAGCTGATAGGTAGGAAGTTTGTATATGGCTGGACAAGTTTCAAGATGTTTGGCTATACAGACAAGGATGATGGTGAACATTTGCTATGTTTTTGATCACTCAGCAGCTGAATCCACCGTCAGTCAGGGTAGGCAAGGCTAAGCTACAGTAACAAAAAATTCCCCAAATTGCTGTGGTTTTAAATAATGACATTGATTTCTCACTCATGCTACATGTTCATCACAGGTTGGTAAGGAGGCTTTACTCACTGCAGTCACTTAGGGATTAAGGCTGACAGAAACCTCATCTTAGCATACTTCCATATTTGCAGAGGTAAGGAAAAGTAAATTGAGAAATTAGTGCTTCTGTCCTGAAGTGATATATGTCATTGCTACTCCTACTTAACTGGCCAGAGTTAGTCACATTGCTAAACCTGAGTCAATGGGGGTAAATAATACACTTTTCCTATGATAAGAGATGACTGAATATAAGTGATGATTAACAGTCTACCTCATCCAGTTCTGTAAGTGGAAACCCATCTTATGGCTTCTGGAGGGAAGTAGAGCCTGTCTCCTACTACAAAAATTGAAGGACCTGCCTTCCCCACCTCCCTGTCCCTAATCTTATGCACTGGGGTATGATCTGAACTGGGGTTGATGATATAAAGCAATGTGGGAGGAGGGAATCGTTTCTGGCAAGACTCTGGTGGCAGCAGCACTTGACTTCCAGGGACAGTTCTGGCAACCATACCCATAATGACTTCCAGCATCATTAGGGTAAACTGGAGTGCTCAGAGTCCAGGGGTGGCCAACGTGGGAATCCTTACTTAAAAGTATGTGATGTGATTCAGAATGCAGTTATGGCTTTATAGCTTCCTGTCATATCCATGTATTTTAATGCCTAGTTCTCCAGCATTCCAATCAGTTCTATGAGCTCCCCAATGCCTTTTCAATTAATACCTTTGTATTTAAATCAGCTCAGTATGTCTTTATTGTCTGCATCATGATTAACACAAGTGGTCTGAAATACTGTGCACTCTTCTTATCCTATTTATCATGTTTGCAAACACATGAACAAAAGCTGCTTTATCCAGAACTTGGCTAAATGGAAGAATATGGTTCCTATCACTTTAAATTCAGGGTTTTGTTTTTGTTTTTGTTTTTGTTTGTAAAGTTATCCATGAACATATACTAAAAAAAATAAATCAAATTTCTCCAAGGTATGAAAAGCAACACTCTTCTTTCTACTGCATCAATCTCTTCTTCCCACAATCAATTTCTACTTTTTTCAGTTGGTTGTTTTCGTATT
Source organism: Camelus bactrianus (assembly GCF_048773025.1). Taxonomy (NCBI): domain Eukaryota; kingdom Metazoa; phylum Chordata; class Mammalia; order Artiodactyla; family Camelidae; genus Camelus; species Camelus bactrianus. The sequence continues at coordinate 33,455,562 of NC_133550.1, read as the reverse complement.
TACTTCCAAGGCTCTAATAATATTATCGTGATGGTCAACATATCTGTATTGCTTGCTATGTGCCAAGTACTGTTCTAAGCACATTAGAAATTTAGTCATATAACAATCTTATGAGATAGATAATTATCATCCCAATTTTCAGATGAGAAAACTAAGATGCAGATAAGTAGAACAACTTGCCCAAGGTTATATGGTTATTAATTGGTGGTGGTGGGATTTGAACCCAAAGATTCTGACTGAAGAGTCTGCACACATTACTATGCTATGGTGTACCTCTCTATATATATTAACATTCTGATTATTCAGTTTAAAAATTTTTTTGTGTGTGGGGGAGGTAATTAGGTTTATTTATTTATTTACTTTTAATGGAGGTGTTAGGGATTGAACCCAGGACATTATGCACGCTAGGTATGTACTCTACCAATGAGTTATCCCCTCTTTCCTGATTATTCAGTTTTGACTATTTATCTATTAACTTCTTATTTGGTGAATACCTCTTTTCCCCACCACACACAAGTACAATTCCCATACCCTATAGGCTATAGAAATATTTACTAATCATTATATTTATGCAAATGATATTTATAGAAGAGCCACTAATTTAACTTCAAAATCTCCCCAAGTTGTGTAAACCTCCTCTGAATATATTCAAACATACTAAGTAATCTCTACATTTCATCTTCTTATAGATTGCTCTCAGAGTCTCCTAAAACATTCTAAGCTGAACAAGTTTTCTCTAGGCCTGATATAGAGCTATTGTTTTGGATCTTTCCTCATGGAGAGATAGTCATAGGGTTTTCTGTTACCTCTGTCTTGTGTTGGATCTTCTTTTCTAGGATCCCATATCTTCTATTTTCTTAGTTCATCATTCGTTTTTTTAAGACACATCCTCCAGTAGCTTCCTGAGAAAGAGTGCATGAGAGATAGTTTAGTAAAACTTTTCATTTCTGAAAGTCTTTTTATTCTCCATGCACAATCAAATGATAGTTTTTCTGGGTATAGAAACTTAGGTTGAAAATAAATGTTCCCTCCTAATTCTATAGGCATTATTCCATCATCTTTTAGCTCCTGATGTTGTTTTTGAGAAGTTCAGTTTCATTCTGATTCTTAATCCCATTTAGTCAGTAAATCTGACATTACAAAACAATCAAATAGTTTTCTTAATTATAATTTTAGTTTCGTAAGGATATTTTGCAAAATTACAGTGTACATTGACACATATTTATACAATTTTTATTTTTGGCTTATTAGTTTCATAATAACTTGGATATATTTTGCATTGTGCTTCAAATATAAGTCTTCTTCACTCTTATTGCTAATGTAAATATATTTTCTCTCCTCCCCTAATCTAATTCATTCCTACAGAAACTCTTTCAATGTTGTCACTATTTTTTTTTTTAACATTCCTAGTGGGAAGAGGGAACAGGTTGGCAAGGAGATACAGAAGGAATGAGTAAAGATGTTGAGAAATAGGGAACAGTCAGTACCAAAGCTGAAGGTAAGACAGAGTCTATCTGGTTCAACTATTTTATTTTATATAGAGAAAAAGCAGCCAGAAAAGTTGAAATGATTTTTTCCAATGTCACATGCTAATATGAGTGACCAAAGAATTTATCATTCAAATCAGGGCACTTATGAGAGTGAAAGAGGATATATGCATAATTATACTAGAATGGTAGATGTAAACCAGGTACACTAGGTCAACCCTGGACAAACTAGGATGTATGATTTCCATATGGTAATCATGGCATAACCAGCCCTAGAATTCTCATCTCTAGTGTTTTTCTCCCCTCTTCCTCCAACTTGAGCTAACCTCACTTAATTCAATCTCTAGTAGTTTCTTCTCTCACATCATTTTATTTCATTCGCATATTCCTTCATTCATTCTAAAAGTACTTATTGAACATCTACTTTGACCTCTGATCCTTAAAGTCATTCCTATCCTTTAAAAATGATTAGTTATTATCCTCAACTTAAAATCGCTCATGTGTGTAAAGACAGGAAAATATTAGAAAACTACCAGCATCGAAGCTGACACCACCATATTTTATTCAAGAGGTAAATAGGTAGGTAAATTGTGACACTATCTGGTAACACACTACAAATGAGAGAATTCAGTGACTCTTAGTATGAACTAGACACACAGCCAGCTGGGAGCACAAGTGGTTCAATGGGTTTCTGTGACAGCACTGGCGTACTTGTTCAAGGGGCATTTTGGAAGCTTTACAGCAAGTTCAAAGAGCATGCCAATTGAGGATGGAGACATGAAGTGAAGCTCAGTGAAGAAAACAGGGAAGTACAGACACAAATGTAAAAATAGCTTCAAAGCCCCAGCATCCAGTTTGACGATCAGGGTTATTTTTTTAACTTTTTAAAGGGCAATTTTAGATTCACAGCAAAAGAAGAAGGTACAGAGATTTCCCACATATGCATTGCCTCCACACATGTCCAGCCTCTCCCACTCTCAATCAACATCCCTCATCAGTGGGTACCTGTGTTACAATTGATAGACTTACACTGAGACATCATAATCACCCAAAGTCCATATTGACCTTAAGTTCACTCTTGGTATTGTCCCAGGAGATTTTTCAAGTAGACTTTCTATTTTGATCATTAACTATATGAATTAGAACTTGATTTTATAAGAAATATATGACTCAAGGCCAAACTAGCTCATCTTTTTACTGGAAGTGTAGTGAAACTTGAGCTAAATTCCCAAGCTATTGCTATCAGTTGTTTACCATAAATTTTTTTTTCATCTCAGCTATGGATTTTGAAGTATATCACTCTTTAGATGGACAAAACTGAAGCTGATAGTTTCATACAAAGAACTCAGGCTGAAACTTCTACATACCAACATTGGGTTTTCTATGGCTTTTGGAACATGTGAACAGACTTTTGATTTTGATCATAAACATCTTGTACTAAAATAGGTTATAAAACAATGAAGTGCAATAGATCTTTAGTTACTAGACAATCTTCTGACCTCACCACTTGCTGTGTCTTTTGGCAAATTTGTTCACATTTCTAACCTCCAAGCTCCTCAAGTATAGAAAAGAAAAAAATAATACTTCCATTGAAGGTTTGTTGGAAAATTCAATATAACATTGGACATTTGTGCTTTGCAGAGTGCTTGAGGTAGTAAGTACTCAGTAAATGATAACTGGATTTTCTAATCCCAAATTTTTTACAAATAAGTAAACCCTGTTTTAAGATTCAGTGGTAGATGTATGCAAATGTTTTGATATTTTTCTCAAAAAGCTATATAAATAATAATTTTGACACGGCTGACAAGATCATTTGATTAGTATATAATGAAATTCAGACTGCGTATTTCATTCTTGAAAGCAGGTATCAATGATATGGTTTCATGGCTATTGGTTATGCTTACCAATTGGATTCTGTGGTTGTACAGGAAGCACTAGCCTGTTTCTACTGGCAGCTGTTTTGTATTGGTGGGATGTATCTGGGGATGTGCTGGCATAATGATAATAACAACAATAATGAAGTATGTATTGACACATTGTCATTTATTAGGAGCTAAGTTTCATACTTAATATACATTATATTGGCTAAAATGAAGATACACTTGTGATACCCTGAGAAGGCCTGAAAATTTGTTGGTTCTATCAGGTTCTTGGAATTTGAAACTATTCAAGCAAAGTCAAGGCTGCAGGATTATCTAGATGGCCAAATAACAAATGTACACTATTCTTCTCCAGGGAAGCCGGGTAGGAGAGTGTTGAGGAGTTGGTAGAAATGGAAATGAATCACCTCTGTATAGCAGCCTCAGAACATTTAAATTTCCAAAGTTAAATAATCTAGAACATTTTTTGCAAGTCAATAATAAAAAAGTAACTCATTGTTAAATGAGTAGACTACTATTCTATTGGAAAACAGACAGATTTGGGGGAAATTAATTTGAAGTCCAACTGAGGATGTTTAGAATCCATGTGTTCCCACACATGTGATTCTATTTCTAAGCAAGGCTCTTCATTAAAGAAAAAATATGAATCCTTAATTTTCCTGCATGAAGCCCATTCAACTTGCTATTTTCACTGTTGTTTTTAAGGTAGAAGATATTTTGCTTTTCCTTCTTCTTTTTAGAGTCATCAATTTCTCAAATATGAGCTCATTCAAATTGAACTCACTTTTTTCTGCAGCACACAGGTCACATGAGTAGACCAGGAGGAAAAAAGAAAAGATTTCAGAAAGCACAATTCTTTTGAGGAGTCACTGTGCCTGCTGCAAAATTATTCGAATGAAAAGATTTTTTTTTTTTTGAGGTAAAACGACAATTAAGGTCGACCTCCTCTGTACAAATTAAAAAAAGAAAAAGGCGTGTAATGAAGAATCTGACTCCTTCCTCTAATTTTACAAGTTCAATGGTAATCTAACCGTGCCATTCATTTACAGAAACCATTAATTTTACTATGTGGCTGAAAGTAGTAGGCCTCAGCTTTCATTCTCCTACTTTTCCCCTCCCTTAGGCTTTGTGTGTGCACCTGTTCGGGCCACTTTAGCATCCCATTTGTAAAACTTTGGATAATCCTCTGGCACTAACCCTGGTGTGATAATACTTCTGTTATTCAGCAGCCTAATTACAAAGGACAACACAGATAAAACACTTCAGTCCTATTTTTTAATAGCTGATTTGCCAATTTCGCCAAGCTCCAAAGAGAATGGTCTTCAAACCTTGCTGGATTTAAACTTAATCTGAATTCATTCAATGCATGGGACTCCAATACCTCAGAGCAGACCTTTTGTTGTTATATTTTGGACACTTCATTCCTTCTTCCACCTTCACTCCTTTTAAATTGTGATGTTAGGAATCTGTTTGTTTTTCAGAATATCATTGAATAATATAATTAGCGCATTTTAAAGCATTCCCCAACATCCTTTGGAGACAACTGTTGACATCCTCCAATAACAAAACAATTAGAGAACTGGGGCTTTGGGCACTAAAGAGTTACTTTACTCAATTAAGCTAAGTGAAAGAAGAACTAGTCATACTTCTTAATTTAACAAATTTTTCTGAGGGTAATATCTTCAGAATTGGAGCTCAGTAAAGGAAAAGTGTGTCTAATATTTCTTTTCTGGTTTAAGATGGGAAAAAAAGAGGATTATTTCTAATTCATGGCAAACCAAAGGAAAGGATCATTACTTCAGTACAGATAAGCCTCCCAGCATCTGTGCACTTAGCTCCATTTCTTTGATCTAGATATGGGACTGGAAAGCTGGCAATGAGACAATCTTAAGAGTTCTGGGTACTTCCTGGTCTGTGGAGAATATCCTGAAGTTTTGAAGGGTCAACTAAATCTCTCCCCCAAAACACGTTTAGGGGGTTTCTAAGGGCACTGTCCAACCGAAGGGCAGCCCCTACCTCTTTCTTAATCCCTTGATTTTTGAAACCCCAAATAACACAAGGGAAATTTAATACATATGTTTCTGACTTGCTTACACTGCTTCATCAAAACGGTGTTTTGTAAGAGCTATTTGATATCTAAGACGCCTTCTCAGTCTTCTTTCTAAGCCTTTTATTTTGCTCCAGGAAATCACATTTTCTTCATGTTCAGCAGAATTGGAAGCAGAAGAGGCCTAAGTTTGGCTCGAAAGGTCATATTCACAAAATCAGCAGAAGTTTGGACGCTAGCAGAATATGTTGCTGTCCTCTGCTTGTCCACAGCACGAGACAAGTGAAAAACTCAAGGATCCTACTTATCAAAAGTAGGATGCCATAGGTTAATTTTACTGACTATTCCACCTACTAATTTCATCCAAATGTACATTTCTGCTTTCCAAGATACTAATTGTCACATATTAAATGAAAGACTAATAAACATGTTCATCCCATTTTACAGATGGAAAAGTATGTCATAGACTAAAGTGATACATTTTAATCCAATATGACACTGTAATTTGTTAAAAACACCAGCTACACTGAGTCACACAACCAGTTCCTGTGTCATATAAAAACGAGTGAAAAATCTGCAGAAGAAAAGACATCTATTTCAGATTATAGGAGAGCCCATTAACTATGGGAGAATTTTAATGTTTTGGGGGAAATTTTCAATGTTTGAAATTTAAATTTTTGATTGATCACTGAAATTCTCAAAACAAATGAACAAAAAAAATGAACACCACCAAAGTAAAGCCAGTTAGCTATGAGTGGTTTAGAATAATATACTGGTATATTTTACCATTTGCTGGGCACTTAAGAGTTCAGACACTGTGCTAATTACTATAAATAAATTATTTCATTCAATTCTCACATAATCCTATGAAGTAGGCACTACTATTTCTATCCCCATTTTTTTCTAATGAGTGAAATGTGGTTCAATGGTTTAAAGGGGGAAAGATTATTTGTCAGGTATGGCTATTTCAGTCATTTCTTATGTTAGCACAACTTTTTTTAATCCAATAGGACATGACTGACATGTTCAGTTTTATGAATAGTGTAAACTTGGTAAAAAATATTCTCAGTAATGTTATGAGTTGGATATTATAAACCAGGGACCAGGTGTTATTTCTAGTCTCATGGTCTTAAGCACTGCATGGCACCCTTTGGGGTATGTGCTTGTTCAGTTGACCTTTGCCAAAATGAATCTTATTTGTCTAACACTTTTCTGGGTCTGATGGTTCTTTGATTCCTAGGGAACATGGCAATTGGGATGAGATTCACAAACAAGTCAGATTTAAAAAAGGATTAAATAAGGAGCCCTAAATCTAGAATGTTAGAATTTTCCACGAGGAAATGGTACTTCAGTGGTACACTTCTGTGAAGGTGTCAGTTGAATTCTAGAGAGTACATTCTAGATATATTTTTTATTGTTGTTACCTATCACACCTGGCAGGTCGCAGGTCCTCGGTAAATTTTTGTTGAGGGAAAGGATGAATAAACGACTAAAGAAGAAATAGAGGTCTTTACATTCCCTAGCCATGAGTTAGACATTAACAGAAAACTGGTGAGAGAGCTTGTGAGTTTCATTCCTAGGGTCTGTGTGTCTGTGGAGACTTGTATCTGGAGGATTAACCAGTTGGCTCTACTCTGTGAGTTGAGTGGGAATGACTCTCCCAAAGCAGTTACTGGAGTCAAGAGCTCTGCCATGGAATTTGTGGTAGCCGGCTCCCAGATGGCCCCTAGTTGATTCACTCTTCTTGTATTCTTGTTCCTCCTACAGTGACTAGGTCTGACTCATGCAAGCAATAAGATATTGAAGAAATGATGGAGTGTGACTTCTAAGACCAGGTCATAAAAGACATTATGGCTTCCACCTTGTTCTCTTAGGCCACTCACTCTGTGGGGAGCAATCGCCCCGTACACTCAAGCAGCCCAATGGAGAGATGCACGTGGTGAGACCCTGAAGGATCAACTGGACAGTCATGTGCGTGATCAGTCTTCAAAACAGATCTCCCAGCTCCAGGTGAGCTTTCAGGTGAATGCAGTCTTGGCTGACATCTTGACAACAATCTCATGAGAGACCCTGAGCCAGAACCACTCACCTCAGCTGCTCCTGAGCTCCTGGCCAACAAAAACTGCCAAAAAATGTTCCTTGTTGCCTTCAGCTGCTAAATGTAGAGGTAATTCCTTTGGCAGCAATAGCTAATACAGAGTTGCATTGAGTGACACAAAATCAGACTCTGACACTTAAGAAAATAAACATATAGTATCAGTTGGCTTATTCATATTTGTCCATCAGAAAGCAGTTATGAGACCCTAATCTTTCATATAGGAATTAGGCCTAACAATATATTTCCCTAGTGATATTCAAATGGGCTAGGGTATAATGTGTGGAGATTTGCGTGTATGTGTGTGTTTTAAAGGTCCCTAGTGACTTTGATTCATAGTGAAAATAATTCTGAAGCATCATGAAAATTAGATTCTGGTGTCAGGTCTACTATGTGACAATGGTCAGGACACTACAGCTCTCTGAACTGTAAAATCCAAAGTCCCATTTAATTAAAAATTTTATGAATAAAGTATATCAGCTAAACAAAATAAGGCCTGACAATGGTAATCAGTATCCTTGGACTTTAAGGATGGATACATGAAACTTCAGCATGTCAATGACTGACATAGAAGAGAGTTTGTTTTAAGGTGAGCATACGTGTGATGTTATCCCAAAGGTCTTAGGTACATTACCGCCCCCACACAGTGTGTTAGAAGCCAGCAGAGCATCTGGCAGGACTCCCAAAGAACAGGGATGTAGCAAGTCATCAGTGCAGACAAATGACACTTTGAAGATTACTTATCAACCACCGAAGATTTCATTTTCCACGGCTTGTTTGGAGACAGTGTGGTCTGATGCATGAAGGAGGGGAATTTAAGCATCTCTGAAAGTTGGTTCCTGGCACTGGCCTGAGCATGACCCTCAGCCAGGTTTCTTACCTCCACTGAGGAGTATTTCTGCTGACACTGGGGACGTGACTGGTTGTCGTACTTTGTGACACTGGGTGAGATGTGGGGTGAGGTGCAGTCATCACTGATTTAAGTGCACAAACCTTGGGAGCTTCAGACAGCTGTCACCTACAAGAAACAAACTGAAATTGTGGTATATAGACAGTTTGAATCCTTTCTTTACCACTTAATACAAGTATGACTGAGAATATTATTTCATCACTTGAAGTATCATTCTGTGAAAATGGGCCTGAAATTAATATCTACCTCATACAGGTGTTGAAGCACCAAATAAAGCATCCAGAACCTCGTGCTATCTAAATAATGGGATCCAACATCAGAATAGTTATTATTATAATTCTACCTATGATGCAAGTGGTTTGACTATGAATAATCTCTTTGGAGATAGGCTTTGGGGAGGTTTAAGCTTTCCCCTCCCTCCCAGGGAGATACCTACCTTACAACTGGAACTTAGAGAATATTTACAGATTCTGTCTCTAAACCAGACCAGAGAGAAGGTATGAATTCTTTCCTAACAAGAAAAGCAGAAAGCTAAAAAGCAATGTATGATTTTAGAAGACTTATTTCATTTGGACCAATGGATAACTTTTTGTTCCTGAGAGGGGGAGGGCTCTTCATGAGAAGGACAGTAATGTTATTATTCATGCTGTAGCCAGCCCACTTCAACTGCTGATCTTCACAATGCCTACAAGTGTAATAAAAAAAAAAAGAATACAAAAAAACCACTTGCTTCCTTTTTTTATGAGTATTGACATTCTTCTGCAGTATTAGGAGAGCTAATTTAGCTTCCAGTTCTAAGAATTTTTGAATCTATAGCCGGTAATTATTGGCATTCAGAGGTACAAAAGAGGAAAACAAAGCTTGCAAATTCTAGCACATTCATGTGGGATTGGGAGCTGAATTAGGATCCTCACACCCCATTGAATGATCAGCCCCCCTATTAGAGCCTTATTAAAATGGTAATGATTATATGCCAGCTATAGGCAGGCAGCCGCACCTGTCAAAAACTACCCCGATTATCCTGTTCATTGAACTGTCTGGCTCTTGAATCAGTGTCTCAGGTTTACTTCTCTGTGAAGTCTTTTTCCCCCCATCTTAAATTAAAACAGATACAAGAACAAACATTTCCTTAGGGTCACAGAACACTCTTGTAGTACATTATATCTTTTCCTCATTTTCTGTTTTCCTATCTGGAATGGCAATACGAAACGGGAGTGATCCCCTCTTTGGTTTGGGAATAGAAACAGGAGAAAGAAACAGAAGAAATGTAAAGTCCCATTTAAATAAAAATTCTTATGTTAGCAAAAGACAATGCAAATCTATAATTAATCTAAAAACTGGGATTATCTAATTATCAATTACAAATACTGTGATCAGGCATAGATTCTTTTTACTCATGCATTACTTACCAAGCCTAGAGATCTGCTATCCTTCATTTAAAAGACATTTTGGGCTTTCATCTATCTTTTGCTTTTAAAAACACAAAACAATAATGTGTTCCATTTGAAATCACTTTTTTCCCCTAGATGAACTATACCATTGAATGCACAATGCTGTTTTCTTACGAGACTAATTCTACCCTCACTGGGAGGAAAAGTGTCTTTTAAAGTACAGTCATCCCTCCTTGTCCGAAAGGGATTGGTTCCAGGACCCCTGTGGATACCAAAATCTGCAGATGTTCAACTCCCTTATATAAAATGGTGCAGCATCGCATATAACCTACACATATCTTCCCATATACTTTAAACCATCTCTAGATTATTTATAATACCTGATACATAAATACTATGTAAACAGTTGTGAATAAAAAGTAAGTGCTACGTAAATTGTTTGCTTCAAATTCAAGTTTTGCTTTTTGGAACTTTTTGGTAATTTTTTCTCAAATATTTTTTATCTGTGGTCAGTTGAATCCGAGGATGTGGAACTTGCAGCTACAGAGGGGAAGATTGATTGTGCCCTTTCATCTAGTGGTTTGTCAAATTCCATAATATAAGTGACCATCTGTATAAGAGGGCACCAAGAGGTTGGATGTCATCAATAGTACTTGTGACAGATGCTCTGATGGTAACTGATCAGAGCACTTGGGGAGTCAGGATGATGTGCAAAGAAAAGCAATTTTTTGTTTGGTGTGTTTTTGTTTGTTAGAGAATAGCTTTCTCTGATTCCTAGCATTTAAGGGGAACCACAAAGGATTTTCGTTTCCTACAATAGCTACTGGACTGAAAAGATTTCTATTACCTGTCAGCCACAAGTCTCAGTCAGCGGAGAACAGAGCAAGAAGAACACAGGTTTTTCCATCACTTGCTTTTTGGTAGAATGTCCCCCTGCAGGTATCTTGGAGATCCAGGAAGCTAATAATAGACAGAAAGAATCTTAAATTCCTTTTACACACTCTTTTGTTAACTGGCAGGAAGAAAAACAGGATTCAATTTTGGGATTCTGTGACACTAACCTAGCTGAAAGCACCTTGGATTTCCAGTCCCTTTGATATTCCCACGTGAAAATATTCACAACTAGGCCAAAGTTAACTGAAATCTTAATTACACTGAGTTGCTGCTTCTATTACTGTAACAACAAAAGAATGCATCCTTTACAGTGGTTCACAATTCATCTGAGACATTCTTTCTCAGGACACAATTTATTTATTGAATGACTTCAGTGCGATGTATTCTCCTATCTCCTCTCCACCGGCCACCCAATCTACCCTGCCCTCAGCCAGCCAGTGTTGACTGAACAGCATGCAGTTCCAACTGAATAACTCTCAAACTTTTGTTGCCACTTTTATAAAAGATTGCATCATGAGATAATTCACTATCGAAATAACTGATTACTATGCAGCCAAGATTATCATCAGGGTATCTGAGTCCTCAAATCCCTTTCACAGTCCTTAAACCCCTTGACCTTGCTATAGCATGAATAATTCTTTGCCCTTCTGCCCAGGACCATTCAGCCTGACACTTTGCTGATATATCGACATCCTGGGTCTCCTCCTGCTTCCCTTCTTTTTTCTTTCCACACTTTTCTTCAATATACTATAAATATACCACAATATACAGTATTGTTTTATGTGCTATATAATGATATATTATATCATAATTACTGCTACTTAGATTACTGTAGTAGCCCTCTAATTGTTATCCAGCATCTACAGTCTATTTTAATATAGCAGCTGAAGTGATCCTGTGAAAATATAAATCAGATCATGTCACACTCTTACTCACAACTTTCAGTGGCTCCCCATCACATTCAGAGGAAAATACATTGCCCTTATACTGGTCTCCCAGGCCTTACCGGTTCTGCCTCCAGCCCTGCTTTGCCTACGACATCTTTTCCTACAACTCCATTTCTTGATGCCTCTGATCCAGTTGCACTGATGTCCCTGTTGGTCCTTGAACATCCCAGCTGCTCTTCTGCCTTAAAGCCTGTGTCTCACTGTCCCATCTGAACATTCTTCTCTCAGATTTGTGTAGGACTAACATCTCACTCCCTTCAAGTCTCTATTTAGACATCACTTTCTCAATAAGATCTATTCCCAATAACCCTGTTTCAAACTGTACTTGCCCCAGGGACTCCTGATTCTCTCCACTCATCACCTTTCAACATACAACATAATTCATTTATTTATTCTGTTTACTTTATTTTCTTACTTCCTCTACTAGAATGTAAGTTCCAAAAAGGCAGAGTTTTTCATCTGTTTTGTTCAGATCAATTTCTGAAACATATCAGGTGCTCAATAAATATGGAGAGAATGAATGGTACAGTATTAGAATTCAAAAGAAGAACTCTAGAGTACTAGACTCTCTGGTCTAGTGGTTCTTGACTTGGGGGATCTCTGAAAGTCATGATGGCATCAGTTGGTTCTTTTTATAATTTTAAGAAAGCCTAGTGAAAATTAAGTATTTTGCTATGATAAACGTGCCTAGTTCTGTGGTTCCTGAACTGTGTGTTAAGGAACACAGGAGTGAGGGGGGCATGAGAAGGTCTCAGTGAACTCAGAGAGACACTACAGGATAATTTTATATTTCTGGAAAACAGAAGTACTCAAATCTGCCAGACATCAGGGAAATTTTTAGCCCAAGGTAGTTCACAATTTCAACATTAAATGTGCTACACTTATTTTGATAATGTCTTATCTGTCAAAGTGAATTTTCCACAATTGCTGTAATAAAAAAGCAAGTGAGTGCCATGTGGAAATCAATGTGGAACAAGAAATAATTTATCATTATCTGTTAATAATTTGTTTATAAATCTGATTCCAAGATCTGCAAAGGTGCACAGTGCCCAATAGGCACGTACACCTATAATTGTGGTTTTATAAGAATGAACTAAAAAATATTTTTAAAAGTTAGGTGTATTTTTTTCCCAAATGGCTACTAAGTTATCAGGACATAAATACCACCTAAGTTGTTTGGATCTAAGTACTTAATAAACAGAACTGCTAGACTTTATTTTATTTTTTTGGCCTAGGAGGACCATGAAAAAAATTGGGGGGCCTAAGAGTGCCATGAATTGAGAAAGTTTGAGCACGTCTGGCTTACGCACACAAAAAATTATTTTATTGATTTAGGCTACAATCATCAAATTAGTGTAACTTTGTGGTCTCATGTTTATGAAAAGGTCCAATTGGCAATACTATGTATGTTTCTGGTAGAAAATAAATCATTAATGAAAACAAATTAATCATTAATAAATGTTCTTTCTTAGACTAAGTCTTTCAAAACATAAGGAATCAGAGGAAAAGATAATTAAAGGGTCCTTGGTGTGGGGTGGATAGAGAAATTAGATCTTGTGCAAGGGCCTGGTTTAATACACAAGAAAGCTAAGACCTGTCAAGACTGAGTGACATGACCACAGTCACACCGCTGCTTAAGGAAGAACCAGGCTCACTATCAAGTGTCTGTCCCTTTTCCAACGTACTTCACCAGACTTCCTCCCTAAGCCTGTATGGAGTTTCTGGAAGGGTTTTTTTTTTAATACAGTGCTATTTTGGTAGGTAACTGATCATTCTACCTGTGCTCTAGTGAAGAGAACTTTCCTCTCCATGCTGTGCCCATCAGGCCAAAAATAATTAACTAGAATATACTCAAAAAATGCATGCTAAATTGAATTATATAATAACCACCAAATCTATAGATCATATTTCTTAATCTCAGAAGTATATTGATGATAATTAACCCAACAGGGAAGTTAGAAAAACCAGTTCATTTACAGGAGGAAGGAATCAGTGCTGGTTAGTGAATTAATGCATTAAAAACTGAGTGTGTTGGGCAGGGGTGCTCAGAGATGACTTTATTTCCCAGCACTTTTTGTGAAATGCTAGAGAGAATATAGCTCTAGAGAGCTATGTACGGCATTCACAGTTAAGAGAAATGTTTGATTAAGAAGTCAAAGCCTTAATCATTTTTTTCTGTAGCTCATGTGTTAACATTTGAGGATAAGAATATTTTAAATGTCATCCTAGAATAGAAATGCCAGTCTTATTTACCAAATCCAAGCCAGTAATCTGAGAAACGTGTTGAGTTTGTAACTGTAAGTATCTAGAGTTGTACGTATACAGAATAGTTTCAAAAACAAGAAATAAGAAAATGCAGAAAAATTCCTGCTTCTTTAACATTTTGTACTCCACAGATGGTCCCCTGGCCAACATAATTTTCTCTCTCATTTTGATGATATGGGCTGGAAAATGTCTCAAGCAAATTAAGCTAATGGAGGTCAGTGTGTGGTATGTGCCATTAATTTGAAGAACAAGGAGATAGATGGAGGAAAGACAAGGTAATGATTTGTGACAGGGGCCCCCAAATTCGATTTAAACAATTTAATTACCCTTTTCAAAGTCCCCCAAAGTAATGTGCTGCAAAGCCCTTCATTCCCCACTCATGCAGATGGGACACAGAGACTGCTCTTAATCAGTTCTATATCACTTCCTCAGTGACATGCTGTGGGGATTGTAAGACAGAAACAAAATGAACCCCAATGTGTCCTATTGTAAAATGTTAGAGGTGGCCAGGCAGCAAAGAGCTGTTCTTGTATGGCTTGAAGGACAAGAGATGGCAAGCTGCCTGCGGAAAGACCTTCTGAGTGACTTCCTGCTAGAAGCACCAGGCCAATATTGCCAAAGTAGCTCTGGCATTATAAAGACTTAAGGAAATTTCCATCTGGAACAGCTAGTAGATGCAAGGCAAATTTAAACTTCAGCCACAGCTACATAATGGGGGATCAGTGGGAGCATATACTCTTGTCAAGGACACAAGCCCTATATTATGCTAAGTGAGACAAATACTGTATGATATCACTTATACTGGAATCTAAAAAATACAACAAACTAGTAAATATAACAAAAAAAGACGCAGACTCACAGATACAGAGGACATATCCCAGTGGGGAGAGGGGAGATAGGAGGGGCAATATAGGGGTAGGGGGATTAAGAGGTACAAGCTACTAGGTATAAAGTAAGCTACAAGGATATATTGTACAACATGGGGAATATAGCCAATATTTTATCGTAACTATAAATGGAGTATAACCTTTAAACATTGTGAATTGCTATATTGCAAATCTGTAACTTTTATAACATTGCACAGTATTTATACTTCAATTTTTAAAAATATTAGGGGGGGAAAAAAAGACATAAGCCCTAAAAGAGGCTCAAATCCTGGTTCCACGGCCTTCTACCTCCCTAAACTTGGGCAGACTGGTTAATGTCTCTAATCCTTAATTTTTTCACGTGTAAAATGGAGATAATAGTAAGATCTATTACACAGGATCCTTAGAAGGAATAAATGGGATAATTTACATAAAACTTTTGTAACCAAATCGCACTGGTGAAGGTCAGAGCTAACCTACTATGGACACCAAAAAACTTTCTAAAAAAGGACACTATAAGAAATTCTTTCTTTTTGTTTTTCTTATTTTAATAATTGTGAAAACACTTCAAAGTCTGAGTTTTTAGTTATCATCTGAGCACTTCCTTTGGAAACCAATGCATGTCATCACTTACCTTCAAAAGGAGCAAGGGCCATGAGCTTAACCTTGGCGTTGTGCACCTTCAACCACAGCAGTAAAACCCACGGGTGAGTCAGCGGTCTTTTGAAAGTGTTGCGTGAGAGAGGCATCACAAAGCAGGGTGGCCCATTAGGAAACAGAATTCCCTTCACTTTGGCATGTCTTCTGTATCTGAAACAGATTGCCCATAGAGGAATTTCAGAGTATTTTATAGATACATAGCCTCTGCAAGGGGCTGCCCCTACAATAATGCACAGAAGGACTGCACAACCCTCGTGCTATTCTGCATATTCACAGCATTAATAAAAGCAGCTGGGTGGATGTGAATGAGCACAGACTACAGTCATTAATTTGTGTCTGGCACATAGTAGGGGCTCAATTATTGGAAGGTATGATGACGGTAACAACGACGACAGATAACCATAAAGAGAAACCACATCTTAGGAAAACACACATAAGAAATTTGGGGACATACTGTTTGTCAGAACATCGATATTAAAAACTTGCTTCTCCTACTGCAAATATTTTGATTAGAAAGTGACTTCTACCTAACTATTGTATTCTTAAGCCCCAAATTTGCAAAGAATGTGAACCAGATGTAATGCTCCAAAATGTTTAACAGCTTGATCACTTCTTGTGGTACCTCTAGGTTGAAAATGCAAAGGCACAGGTCCACTTGTTGACAACTCTGTGACATTGATTACTTAATTCAACAAAAAATTATTTAGCATCTACTCATGTATATATGCTAAGTCAACTAAGACGAGCAAGAAGGAGAAATAGTTTTCTAGCAGCTCTCAGTTTAGCAAGGGATTCAGACACAGAAACCAGTAATTAAAAAATCTAGTAGGGTCTGGACTAGAAAAGAAGTATATACAGAAACACATACAGAAGCTGGACACAGCAGACCTAGAGGCCAGGCCTGGGGCTTGGAGGGTGAGCTGAGGAGTTTAAGATCTTTATCACTTTGACCACCACCTACTTTGTCAAATACAAAATGAATTACAACAGACACTTCCTTGCAAAAGCTCTGAAAGATTAAAGAATTATATTCAAGGAGAGAAAATTTTATCCTTTTAGTGAAAACAGAAAGCATTTTTCCAATGTATGAAATGCTATATTTGGAGAATCATTTTTAGTGCTTCTGGACTTCTGGCAAATATGACTAATTCTCAACCACCTGGGTATCAAAACATTGCACAAACAGGAGTGTCACTTATCTTTCTAAAAATCTAACAATATAGCTTAGACAGTTCGCGTGACATTTTATAGACAACTTTCATTTCTATATACGGTGCAAATGCACCAAATTATTCAAGAATAAAAGGATACACATCCCTTGAGTAGATAAACTGATCTATTTGGTGCAATCTCCCCTTTGATCAGAAAGTTCACTTTCTTTTCCAGACTAGAGAATAACCCAATCTGGCCACACTGCAATTTTTCTGTTATGGTCTTAGTACATGCTTAGCCCAACTCTGTACATTACATGTAACTTTGGTTGTCTCTTGAATAAGGAAGTCAAACCTTATCTGTTTGTGCTGCTCAGATCCCCAAGGCAGGGGGCCATTGGCCCAGTGTCCTGCCTCTGGACCCACACATGCCAGGCCCACGGACTGGCCCATGCTTTGGTGGGCAATCTTGCCCGCGGAATCGGTGAGCTGATGATGAATGGCTGTGAAGGCTTTGTGATTGCTCAGGCTCCTTTGTGGGACCGGACAATGGAGGAGGACACAAGTCTGACTCAGGAGAGCAACGGATAAAACTGCTGGGCAGGATGGCGGGCTCCTGCCGACACGACCACTTGTTGACATTGAAAGGATTTCACAACAAGTGAGCAGAAACAGAAACGATTCTGTTCGGCAGGGCTATTAGTTGCAACGTGTGGCACCAGAGCGGTCACTCCTGATGTGTTTCCTCACTAATGAGCTCTGAATGCCCATTAAACTGGGCTGCTATAGGCCCAGAGCCACTGGGACAATGGCATGCATGAATGCCTTCCCCTGTTGCTATTGGTTGGCCTAAGGAAGAAACAACTGGTATCACTCAAATTTAAACGGAGTTGACAGTACAGTTAAATGATCATTAATTAGAGTTTGTGGTCAGATAAAGACTCACAGCCATTTCAAATGACAAGATAGGTTAGCGTGACTCCCTTGGGAGCATAACCCAGTCTGGTCCTGCCCTATTTCTTGGGCCATGTGGAGGGGTGTCCATGGGATTTCAGACAGGGTTAAATAATCTGTATAAAAGTATATTGGAGAGGACAGAAATAAAGCCGTATGATACACAGGAAGTTTTAAAATGACTAGTAATACCTCACAAAGAGTGGTGAGGACTGAATTCAATTGTGTAGGTGAAAAGTCCTTCATCTGGGATGTGGTGGTGTGGTAGGAAGTGAGAAAGACTTTGAGTCAGAAAACCAGGCTTGAACCCTGGCTCTTTATTTGTTGAATGACCTTGAGCAACTTTTAAAACTCAGGAATCTCCGTTTCTTTATCTGTAAAAATGGGGATAGCCACAATCCCAAGTTCACTGAGTTATCATAAGGAACATACGAGCAAGACTTGTCACTTATGTTGACTCACACAACTGTTGGTTCTCTCTCATTTTTGAGCTACATACACTCTGCAGGGTTATGACACATACATCAGGCAGAGTGATCTACCAGGAAGAGTAGAGGCAAAAACTCTTCCAGTGAAAGGGCAAATTTAAACCCTGTCTTCCAAACATTTCATTCTGAGAGGAACACTCTGAGCTGTATAATACCTCAGACTAGCTCAAGAGAAATATCAATTACTCTCTGAAAGACATGTTTCCTAACTATTCATCTCATGATAGTCTCTTCAGAAATGACAGCAGGAGAGCTGAACGAAGAATAATATTTCACAGCAGTCATTATCACCAGAAAATTAACATCTTGTTCAGAAAATAAGAAATGTTCTCAATGTTCATGCTTGACATCAATGAACATCCCTATGCTGATCACTCCTAAATCTCTACGTAGAACTTCATTTACACTACTGAGATCCAGATCTAGAATCAAAACTTCCTACTGAAAATATCCTAATGGATATTTCACAGATATTTCAAACTTAGTATGTCTACAAAAGTGAGCATTTGCTGTATGATAAACTATCTTAAAACCCAGTGGTTCAAAACAATAGCTACTAATTTAGCTCATGATCCTGTGGGTTGGCAACTTGGGCTCCAGCTGGGTGGTTCTTCCAGCACTGGCTGGACTGACTTATATGTCTGTGGTCAGCTGTCTAGTAACGCAGGGGGCTGGCTGGTCCAGGATAACCTCAGTCAAGGTGATTTGTCTCCATTGCACGTGGTCTTCCATTCTTCAGTGGACCAGCCTAGGTTTGCTTGCTCACATGGGGGCTACACGGTACCAAGAGAAAGAACCGAAGTGTTCAGGGACTCTTGATGCCTACACTTACACCTGCTATACCATTACTTTCTCTCAATTGTACTGGCCAGTCAATGCAAGCCTCAAGGCCAGCCTAGATTCAAAGGGTGTGAGAAGAGGGGGTGGAACAGATTCTACTCCTTGGTGGTTAGAGCTGCAAAGTCTCAATGCAAAGAAGTATGGATGGGGAAATAATTAGGATCATGTTTGCTAATAACCCCAAACTGAACTCATGTTTCCAATGAAAATTTTCTCATCCCTGCTTCCCCAAATTTAGCTAAAGCCATCAAGACCTACCCCAAATCCTTCAAGTCATCCTGGGACATTTTGCCAGTAAGTGGCAAAAACTACAGTCGAATGTTATCTGTCTAAATGAAGGTACCTGTGAGCACTTTCAGTTCTGGCAGCATGGGAGACAGATCCAATGCAGAGCACCTTCCTGAACTAAACACACACGCATTAGATAAAAGATAATACAGTTTAGTTAAACATACATAAGTTCAAAATAAAGAAAGAGAAACTCCCAGGTACCAGAATGAAGAGCTAGAATGAAGACTGAACAAATGAACAGGACGGCAGTCCGGAGGATGCCAGTTCAGGTGCATACCCCAAAAGCTAGGAGTTGGGGTTTTAGGGAAAGGAGACCAAGAAGATGTGACCTTGGGCCTGCCTAAATGTGCAGCTGGAGCTGAGGCATGTGCATAAAGTTCTAACCCTGGTGGGGCTGCCTTGACACTCAAGAGTGGGGGAGAAAACCCCTGCCAACAAGGTCATGAAAGCAGCAAGAATGCTGGTCTTTCCTTAAGGCTCTAGGCAGGATACAAAAGCCCCCGCTTTTCCCATGAAATAGCAAAGCCCAAGCTTGAAATATCTGCAGGTGAGGCCTTGGAATGTACATTCCCAGAATGAGCTGGTAATCTAAGCAAAGAAACATGTAAGAATTTGTCTTAGCTAGAAACCAGAAGCAAATGAACCTACTACATGGACTGTAGAGACACTTCTACCCTGGCAGGTGGGGCCAAAGAAAGAAAATAAAGATGAACTCACAGTCCAAAATTACAAATTACATGAGAAAATGATCCACTATAAGGGAGAATCAGCAGACACAATAAAGGCTGAGCACCTCCACAATTCAAGATATTATTATATCTGAAGGAGATAATAAAATAGGAAATAAAGACCTTAACGTAAAAAATAGACTAAAAACTAAACACAACCAAATCTGCAGAAACATTAAATGGAACTGCCTAAAATGTAATTTTAGTTAAATTAAAACCTTGATAAACAAATTAACAGCAGATTAGGAAAAAGGATTTAAAAAATAGTGTTCTGGAGCTAAATATGAGGAAATTACACAGAATGCTGCATAAAAGGATGAAAAGAGAGAACATTTGAAATTTTAAACGGATGTTCATGACAAGAGGGATAGAATACAGTGACATAATAACATGTCAATACGCATTTGGGAAGAAGAGATTTGAGAAGTGGTAAGAGGAAATATTCCAAGATATAGTAATGGAGACTTAAAAAAATTTTTTTAGAAACATGAACCCTTAGATTGAAGAAGCACATTAGTACCACGTAGGGTAAAAGGAATAAACCCACATCTGATAAATCATAATGGGACTGCAGAGAAATCTTACTTTAATATAGCCATATAGCAAAAATGTATTGCTCCCGAGGGATGATAATTTGATTGACAAAAGACTTCCCAATAACAAAAATAGAAGTCAGAATAGGATGGAATAATGTCCAGCTTAATGAAAATTCAAGAGTGAGAGTGAAATAAAGATATTTCAGACATGTAATGACTGAGACAGTTTATCATCCACAGATCCTCACTGAAATAAGATTACTAAAGGATGGACTTGAATAAGAAGGAAGCTGAAAGGAATGGGATGCAAGAAGCAATCGTGGGAAAATAAGATGCTAAACATGAGGAAAAATGTAAACAAACATGGACTATTTTCTAAAAAAGTAATTTGGGGAGGTTTTAAAAAACCAACATGGAATTATAATTTTAGAAAATAACATAAAATATGGGATGAATGATCTAAGTTTTTGCTTCTTTTAGAAGGAAGGTAGAAATATTGCTAAACTTTACACTCTGTAAATACAGTTATAAATTACAAGTACCCACTAGAAGTACAAAAATAATATGCAGTTGACTCTTGAACAACACAGGTTTGAACTGTGTGGGTCCACTTATATGCAGACATTTTTTTCAACAAACATACTGGAAAATTTTTTTGAGATCTGCAACAACTTGAAGTATCCCTCAGATGAATCACATAGCCTAGACATATTGACAACATTTAGAAAAAGTTAGGTTTATCATGAATGCATAAAATATATATAGATGCTAGTCTATCCTTACATAGGCATAAGGTGAGTGATATTTAATATAAAATTAGTAATGTGTTAGTTTTCTTACTGTTTTATAACTTTGCTTTCAAAAAAATTACTGTACCATATGCCTCTCTCTAACTAGAAAAACTGTATCAGCCCATCATCACAATTAAATGTTTTTTTAAGTAACAATGTTTCTAATACTACAGTATGACTATAATACTGTACGCTATAAATTTTTTATAACAATTCGCTCATTAGTGTGTAGACTTGGCTACTGTGAAGCAATCATATGGATTACACCAGGCTACTACCATAAGCAACCATATTGCTGCTTCTTTGTTATCAATGCATGAATCGTTATACCTATAAGTAACATAAGTTTCTTTTTCAGGTTATCTTTTACTTTTGATGTATAATATTAGTACCGTGTTTTATATCAAATAAAACAATACTGATGTAGGTACTGACAGACAATTCATTTTGAAACAGACGATGTAAACTTACAGTATTGATAAATACAGTACTGTAAATATATTTTCTCTTCCTTATGATTTTCTTAATAGTATTTTCTTCTCTCTAGCTTACTTTATTGTTACAATACATATACATACAAAATATGTGTTAATCAACAATTTATTTTATTGGTTAGGCTTCTGGTCAACAGTAGGTTGTTAGTAGTTAGGTTTCGAAGGTGTTGAAAGTTCTATGAAGATGTCTGACCACACAGGGAATTGGTGTCCCTAACCCTCACATTGTTCAAGGGCCAACTGTATATGACTTCTAAAGACTGATGGTGGGAAAAGAGGGAATAAAGAAAAGTCAATTGATTTTAAGAAGGCAGGAAAAGAGGGGGAAAAAGAACCACCAAAAAAAAGAAGTCATGAGAAAAATAAAACTAAAAACTAAACAACAAAAAGAAATCATATATACAAAAATCACAATAAATATGAATTTGTTAAACATACACAAAATATATACAAAAGTCATAAATAAAATACCAGTAAATCAGATCCAATTGTGTGTGTGTTTAGATGTAGGATTTATCATAGGAAGGTAAAGGTAATTAAATATTAGAAATACTTACTAATGTAATTTAATCATATGAGCAGATTAAAGGAGAAAAAAATGGTCATTTGGAAAAATAGAGTAAATACAACACAATCATAATTTTAAATTCCAAATAGGAATTCTCTTTATCTCTTAATCTGATGAAGAGAATCTGCCTCAAACTGAAAGCAAACATCATAATTACTGATAGTAGCATTCCCTTCAAAACCAGGAACAAATTAAGGATACCAATTAACCTCTATTTAGCATGTATAGATAATGATTGTAATCAGTTCCAATCCAAAAAATGTGGATTATCTAGAGACTTAAATAAAATATTCATAAAACATATATATCATAAAGGACTTGGATCCAGAAAATAAAAACAACTTTTCCCAGGATATATAAGTAACTATAAATTATCTGTGAATCTAGGTAACTATTTAAGTAAGGAAGTTATCTAAGGTGTGAAAAACCCTATGGAAAAAGTTATAAAAATCTGTTAAAGGTACACAAGGGAAGATAATCTTTGGAGAGATAAATATGTCCAGGGGAAGACTTAATATTATAGAAATGTCAGTTTTCATCTAATAAATCTCTAAATTCAGCGCAAGTAATCACAAACCTAACAGGGTTTTTCATGTGCTTGCCAGAAAGCTAATCCTAAAATTTGTATGGATGAATAAAGGGTCAATAATAATCAAGACAATCTTGAAGAAGAATTAGGAGGGGAAATCTGCCTGGCAGATATTAAGAGTTATTATGAGCCAGATTAATAAAAGTGGGGTGATTCTGTTGCAGGTGTAGAGAAACAAACCAGTGAAACAGAATAGACAATTCAGAAACAAGCATACACACACACACTTGCTTCCCTGGATGAAGACAAAAGGAGACTTGGATACAAAGGCACCTGCGCGCATGGGTGTGGCGTAAAGCTAGTGTATGAGATAGGTGCCATTACACATCCATCAGGCGAGAAAGAACCATTTACTCTCTGGTTCTGGGACACTTGGCTTGCATTACAGAAGAAAGACCAAACTAGATTTCCACCTTACACTTTTCACAAAAAACAATTCTAGATAGGTCAAAGTTCTTGATGTGAAATGCAAAACTTTAATATGTTTAGAAGAAAAATAAGAAAATATCTTTAAAATATTTGGATAAATAATGATATCAAAACCAAGACACAAAAAGCATAAACCATAAATGAAAAAACTGATCATAAATAACACATTAAAAGTTAAATATCTGTATAAAAATAGGCACCATGAAAAAATGAAAAAGACAGATTTTTTAATGCAAATTAAAGGGCTAAAGGCAATTTATTAGCATCCAAAAGAGATAAACAACTTCAATTCATTATTAAGTAAATGGAAAACAATCCCTCCTACATCTCCAGCTCTCTGGAATGAGAAGAGGTTATGAATAAATAATTCTTAGAGAGGAAGTAAAAACCACAAAAATATCATCCATAGTAATTAGAAAAATTCAATAAAGCAACAGTAAGAGATGAGAAACACTTCCAGATTGTAAAACTAAATAAATCCAATAATGTCAGATATTTAATAGTGTCCAGTATAAGGCTTTGATGCTAGAATCAGGATCTCCCACAGACTGCTATAACCTCTTTGGAGAGGAACAACCCACATGGTCCATCAATAAAGGGTACATAAATATACTACATCATGGAATACTACAGAGCAGAGAAGCCAAGGAAAAAGATTTATAACTATCAACATGGTTAAAACCTAAAATAAATTTGTTGAGGGAACAAAGCAATTATCCCAAGTGTACCTTGAATATGATACCTTTTATGTAAATTCTCAGAACATACAAAATAAGATTGCCTGTTGTTTATGGAAAATGTGTGTAGTAAAAGTGCAGAAAGGCTACTTAACAACCTCAGGTAAGAGTTATCTCTGGGAGTGGAAAAGCTGATAGGGAAATCTATTTTCTTCAAATCTATTTTATTTAAAACAAAAGCTCTGAAGTTATCATGACAAAATATTTTGTGAAATCTAAGAAGTGGATTAAAAACAGTTTTATATATTACTTTATGAACTTTTTTCATGTTTGAAATACATCAAACTTAAAATAAAATTTTAAAAATTCATACAAAGTTTGTGACTAATGCAAACACTGAATAAAATTACCAAAAAATGTAATGCTGAGATTCTGGAAGCATTAATTTTTTAGTAATTTATAGCAAATATGTAAACAGATTTTAAGCTGGTAACACCAGATGGGCTGCTTGGTCATTTTTAAATGCCATGTTCTCCACATTCTCAGCATCGATGACGGTGGAAAGGGCCAGACAGCACTAGGCAGCTCTTGCTTTTTATTAAACCCCTATTTGCTTTGGCTGCCAGGAAGCACAGAGCCCACTAAGTTATTAGGCATAAATCAATTCAACCTAGTTTGGGATCTTATTTATTTACTTATTCCATCTTTTGCCTGGTTTTTCATCTTTGATTTCCCTTTCAACAGCCTTCCAGTCCTTTACTTTAACCAATTCTAATAGCGCTGAGGTTTAGAGACCCTGGTTTTAAGTGAGCTGAAGTTTAATATCGAAGATTTGGAATAGGCTATCGCTTTTTACATGAAACTAATTGGTTCTTCTTAGATGTGACAGAATCCTTCAAATAGGTGTCTCATACACCTTATTTTGTGAACAGTTAGATGGGGTTTGGGGCATGATAATACCAATTCCAACCAAACTACACCTTTACTTCATCGATTACATGTCTCCTTTCAGTAAATGAGGCTATTTATATGAATGCTACAATAGATTCAACGGTTAAAACTTTTTTGTCAAACCACAGTTTTTCTTTAGTCTAACCACGATTAGTAATTGTTCTACCACTAGGGGAAAAAAAGGAGGTGTTTTCTATTTTTGCTAAAATATTCTAACAAGGTGGAAGATACTCAACTGTAAAGGGTTTGAACTGTTCAAATAAAATGTTGCATTTTCCATTTTAAAGAAAGAACTTGAAATTGTGTAAGGAGAAAGCCAGTTGGAGCTGCTGCCATTTGTAGGAAAGTGTGGCCTAGAGAGAAGAGACCAGTCTCAGGAATCAGAAGGCCTGTATTTTTTGTTTTGTTTTGTTTTAGTTGAAATATAGTCAGTTATAATACATCAATTTCTGGTGTACAGCATAATGTCCCAGTCATGTATATATATGTGTGTGTGTGTGTGTGAATATATATATATATATATATATTCATTTTCATATACTTTTTCATTGAAGGTTATTACAAGATATGGAATAGAGTTAGAAGACCTGTGTTTTAATCCGGTGCTTCTCAAAGTGGGGGCCATGGAGCAGTAGTGGCATCAGCAACTCCTGGGAATTTGGGAGAAATACAAATTCTGGGGCCCCACATAGACCTGCAGACTCACACACTCTGGAGTTGGGGCCCAGCCAACAAGCTCTCTATGTAACCCTGATGCACACTCAAGTGTCAGAACCACATATCTAAACTCTTTCACTGTTTCCTATTTATATCCCTTGGGCAAGTCAGTTACCTTCTCTGACCCTCCGTTTTTCTGCGTATTTCCTTCCCTGGATGGAAACAAAAGGAGATTTGGGTATAAAGGCACTTTATAAACCGCCGCAAAGCATGATGCTAATATTATTAATCTAGGACAAATCAGAATCAACGCTATTGAGTTCAGAAGGCCTGGACCTCATTTACAAATGTGTCCTTGGCTTTCGTCGCCCTGTATCCCCAAAGCAGAGATGTCTGCCCCTGGGACAAGTGGCTCAGGCCGTTTATCAATCTGATAGAAGGTTCACGGAAATGACTCTGTGTTTACCAGGGTAAGCAAGAAAACTTGCAAACCATGCAAAAAAGGAACCCCAAAACATTTAACGAGCGTTTGCATCATGGCATAATTGTATTCCAATGTACTTGGTCCTTGTTGACAACAAATTGCACACTGAACTTCAGTCTCACCAATAAAGTCTAAGAACTAAAAACACATTGTGGAAATGGCATTTGGTTCTGGTTGGTCATGCATCGCCTCGTAAAGAGGAAATGAAATCTTTATATTAATTTCTAAAGTAATAATTTTTAAATTAATCTCTTACACACTAATTTCCTTCTTCATTACTAAGCTGCCCTAGCACCAAATGCTCTCAGAATAACACAAGTTGTGGAATCTTGGCTGGATCCCTCAAAAGTCACTGGATTATTTTTTTGATTATGACTATAAAATAATCTGGAGATCTTTTAGTATTCTAATTGAGGTTCCAACATGATATTATGAGCGTATCTGCCCCTCCCCCACCCCAAGTACAGCTTGGTAAAGCCTCTATTTACTAGAAGGTAAGAGATCTAAACGATTTTATTTCCTTCACCTCATAAAGTCAAAAGAGCATCTTAGAAAACTGTACAGACACCGAAGTAAAATCATTGTAGGTGCTATTTTTATTTAGAGCGTGTAGAGAAATGAGTCATTTATTCACAGCTGATTGAGGTCTTGGTACCCATCTGTAAAGGTAGAATCGTATTACTCACTTCCCAGGATTGTTTGGATAATTTAATGAGATAAGAAGATGTTTAAGTAATGTAAAAAAAATTAATGCAGTGGTAGGCACACAGTTTAGTGCTCATTAAGAACATACATTTTATCTCTAAAATTTGCTTCAAAGACCCAGGCTTGCTTTTGAGAGCATATAAGGACCTGTCCCAGTTCTACCCATAGCATCTGGGTTTCCTTCGTAAATATGAATTAATTCACTTGTGGAAATCGCGATTATAGGGGCAGGTATCATATACAAAAATCAACTCAAAATGGATTAAAGACTTAAACATAAGACAAGATACAATAAACCTCCTAGAGGAAAACATAGGCAAAACATTATCTGACATACATCTCAAAAATTTTCTCCTAGAAGAAATAAAAGCAAGAATAAACAAATGGGACCTAATGAAACTTACAAGCTTCTGCACAGCAAAGGAAACCAGAAATAAAACAAGAAGAAAACCTACGGAATGGGAGAAAATTTTTGCAAGTGAAACCGACAAAGGCTTGATCTCCAGAATATATAAGCAGCTCATATGACTCAATAAGAAAAAAATAAACAACCCAATCCAAAAATGGGCAGAAGACCTAAACAAGCAATTCTCCAAGGAAGACATACAAATGATCAAAAAGCACATGAAAAAATGCTCAATATCACTAATTATCAGAGAAATACAAATCAAAACTACAATGAGGTATCACCTCACACCAGTCAGAATGGCCGTCATTCAAAGATCCACAAATGACAAATGCTGGAGAGGCTGTGGAGAAAGGGGAACCCTCCTACACTGCTGGTGGGAATGCAGTTTGGTGCAGCCACTATGGAAAACAGTGTGGAGATTCCTCAAAAGACTAGGAATAGACTTACCATATGACCCAGGAATCCCACTCCTGGGCTTGTATCCAGAAGGAAATCTACTTCAGGATGACACCTGCACCCCAGTGTTCATAGCAGCACTATTTACAATAGCCAAAACATGGAAACAGCCTAAATGTCCATCAACAGGTGACTGGATAAAGAAGAGGTGGTATATTTATACAATGGAATGCTACTCAGCCATAAAAACCGACAACATAATGCCATTTGCAGCAACATGGATGCTCCTGGAGAATGTCATTCTAAATGAAGTAAGCCAGAAAGAGAAAGAAAAATACCATATGAGATCGCTCATATGTGGAATCTAAAAATCAAAAACAAAAACAAACAAACAAACAAAAACAAAGCGTAAATAAAGGACAGAAATAGACTCACGGACAGAGAATACAGACTTGTGGTTACCAGGGGGGTGGAGGGTGGGAAGGGATAGACTGGGATTTCAAAATTGTAGAACAGACTACACTGTATAGCACAGGGAAATATACACAAAATGTTATGATAACTCACAGAGAAAAAATTGTGACAATGAGTGTGTATATGTCCATGAATAACTGAAAAATTGTGCTGAACACTGGAATTTGACACAACATTGTAAAATGATTATAAATCAATAAAAAATGTTAAAAAATATAAACAATCACTTTTTTGTCTATCTACATAGGTAACAACATGAACAGGGTTTCAGTCATGGGGTGCTCTGGACTTGGAGTTTGGGTTATAAAAGAACATTTGTGAAACAATGGATCAATATGTGAACATATCATTGCCCCTGCTGATAAGGAGAGTTAAACAGAGCAGATTTTCACTGCCAAAATGGGGTGCTGATAAAGGTGTCCTTCACCTCCTGATGACATTTAAATTTGGGGTGTGATAAGGTGCCTGCTGCAGTCAGTATGTCATAGTGACCCTGGACCAAGCCCAGTTGTTCCATTACATTGTAGGCTTGTGACCTGCCAGCCCCTATCTCGGCCCCAAATCTCAAATAGCAGCAAGCGTTATTAATAAAAATAATGATAACACATTGAGCATCCACCCTGTGCCAGCAAAGTTCTCTCAGTGATTCAGCTAGTGATCATTTGCCTGTGGAGATGCTTGGAACGTGCTAAGGGTTTAACAGTATATGTGACAAGACCAGCCCCTTCCCCCACCAAGTTCCCCATTAAGTTCTCTGTGTACTTATTATAGTCTTCACTACAGGGAAGATATATTTATCCCCACTGCACAGATTAGAATCATGAGGTTCAGAGATTGTATTCAAATCCAGATTTGCCTAACTCTTAATCCCATCTTATTTTCAAAAAGTCATACAGTCTCCAAAGCTTTCACTGTTTAGCCTCTACTGTCAAAAGAATTATAAACTCTAAATACTCTTTCAGTGGAGATTAGCCACTTTATGTTGACCTAAAGATCATTTGGTCTTTAAAATAGTTTTGTATGTTTGTGGTTAATGACTGTTTTGATATTTTAACAATAACCTCCAAATGGATAGAAAAGAAGTTGCAACAGTGCAAAGGACCTAATTTAATTGTGTGAGAATCTATTCATAGAAAGATTCTGGGATGTTCATTTCCTTCTGGTGTGTTCTCTAAAGGTGGTCTGGCTATAGCTCTGATTTGTACATGAAAACCATGCAAGCCCCATGGTCTTGAAAAACTTAAAGTTGTTTTGTCATCTATCAGGTGAAGCTTGTTTTATTATCACTGTAAAGATTAAAT
Source organism: Camelus bactrianus (assembly GCF_048773025.1). Taxonomy (NCBI): domain Eukaryota; kingdom Metazoa; phylum Chordata; class Mammalia; order Artiodactyla; family Camelidae; genus Camelus; species Camelus bactrianus. The sequence continues at coordinate 33,426,207 of NC_133550.1, read as the reverse complement.
GAGATAATTTATGTAAAAATGTTTTATAAAATATAAACCACAAAGGAAAGTGAAGCATTAAATACTTTGGTGTCCTAAAAGTTTTAACTTGGGGGCATGAATTATGATGGTAAAGGGCTAGTGTTTTCATAACTCCAGAGGCTTAGCGGGAGCTCTTGCCTGGAGGGAAAACATGCCAGTTATTTACATGTCTGGAGGGCAGGTACCGTGACTCACCCATTTTACCTCCAGTACCTGGCACACACAAAAAGAACACTTAGTGCTTAATAAATATCATGAAAAACAAATGAATGTATGAGTGCATGAATGAATGAATGAAAAGTTTTATTTGAAACTGTCTACTGGGGGGTGATAACGTAAAGGGAACGTAAGGCCCTGTAGTTCACCATCAGGTTCTGCTGTAACCTCAGTGGCATGAGTGCCAATAGCAGTTAAGAGTTGGTTCAAAATCACGTGTGGACCTTTTGTATACTTTGTAATTTACTTGTCTCTCTAAGCCTTAGAACTCTTTAAGCACCTGGAACTATGGAGACACTAGCTTTTCATGTTGTGTTAAATTCATAAATTTAAGGAAACCGAAGTATTTAATACTTTACATTTCTGCAATTTATATTTACACATTCCTGAAGCTACAGCCCTAAGATTGCCTATAAAAATATATACAAAATGGGTGGTCACATGCCCCCATTAGCCCAGAAAGCCCCAGCTGCTGTCCTGAGGGTAACTATTAATAGTTCTTTCATTCTCAAAAGTGTACTGTTTTGGATAATTAAGATAAACTGATATGGATATAACTCACTGGACTCCTTTGCTGCAGCTAGAACTGAGGGCAGCAGTGTAGTTAAATGGTTGAGGGTACAGGGCTTTGGGGTCTAACAGCCTGGATCTTAATTCCATCCCCTTAATTTACTAGCTGTTTAATTTTAGGCAGTTACTTCACCTGTTGAATGCCATTAGTAATTCCTGTTATTAAAGCAGGGCTGATGATAGCCTCTACCTCAGTGGGCACTGTGATAATTAAATGATATAATACACGAGGGGAAGCATAAGGCTTCGTGTGTAATGACCACTCAATAAATACTGGTTATCAACTATGAATGTAGATTTCTTTCCCATTTTTTGTGCCACTGAGGTGCAACACAGTCAGCAAGTGTGGTTGTTCTTATCTGGGACAGAGATTGCGGCGGCAGAGAGAACTGCGGTGGCAACTCGTCGATGAGGAGTGAGGATCGGGATCTGACAGATACGGATAACTTTTTGGAGAAGGGAATCAGTGTTCAATGTCTTCCCCACAACAGCTATATGCTCCATGAGGGCACGACCATTAGATGAGCTTTCTACTCTTTGTACAAATTGTTTCCCAGCATCTAGCCCAACACATGGAAGACAGGAGACATTTAACAAATATTAGTTGAAGAGATAAATAAATTGAGCTGAAGGGAACACCACCATAAGCGAATGTGTTTGCCCCTACATGGAGTCACCATTCTGATCGCTCACCTGCAAGCCAAGCACTATCCTTCGTAAGAGGAAGAGAGAAGCAGCAGATTTTGCCAGCTCAACCCAAACTCACCCTTCGTTTTTTCTGTTTGCTCAAGATTCTTGGTGTGGTGGTGCACCTTTGGGTTATGTATGATTCTGGGGAAACTGGCCATTAGCTATCTCATTCAATTATCAACTAGGGAGATCCCAGAGCACCAGAAGTCTGGGGAGAAGGGATGGTGGGGAAGGGCAAAAGACACAGGAGAGCCCTTTTCTATGTTTCTGGAAAAAACAAATGTTTAATTTATAAAACCATCCTTTGCGTAGCACCTACTATGCACTGAGCACTATACTGCGCACTGGAGACACAGATATGAGTAAGAAAAGCTCCTTGCTGGAAAGCTGAGTTCAAGGGACAAAGAGCACATTTCTGGGACAATGCAGTAAGTACAATGATAAAAGCCCATATAAAAAGTAATAGGAACTCTGGGGGATGGTGATTAATTCTACATGCGAGCACTCTGGAAGCCCTCATGGAGGAGGAGACACTCAAGTTGGGTCTTGAAGAGTGAATTTGTGGGATGAATAAGTACAAAGAACGTATAAGTAGGTTCATCATTTCCAGAAGGATGTGATGACCAACTAGTGCGGAAAGTGATCAAGCACATTCTGGAGGTAAGAATATCTGAATCCAGAGCAAGACTGAGAAAGGGAAGGGGTCCCAGTTCCTTAATAGATCAGTTGTTTGATGTAAGGCACTTAATTTCATTTCTTTGTGCCTCAATTTTCTCACAAATAAAATGGAGATAATAAAATTACCAACTTCATGTGTCATTTGTGAAAATTAAATAAGATAAATGACAACTATTTCTATATTGTTATTAGTACTATAATAGTCATATGATTAATATAACTATTATTACTATAGCAATTATTAATAGTGTAATAATTATATTAACATTATAATTGTTTATAATAATAGTAATTATTATTTTTATTAAATTGCTTCTTAAAAGAAGCCTGGATTTGAAGAAGGTAATAGTAGAATGTTCATAGATTAACAAAGGGAATGGATGGAGGTTTCTCAGCATAAGTATTGTATATCAAAAACTTCAGCCAATATCAAGGCTCCAGAAGTTAGTGGATTAAATACTTTGCACTGTGGTCAAAATCATGAACTTCTGGGGACACTCATTCTGGCAAAATAAACCTTGAGTCAATTAAAGTGGGTAGAGACTCAGGTTTGTCTAAATCCTGCTTTCAAATAATTTCCAAGATATTCTATCTATAATAGAGTGGAAGTTTAAAAATAGAGTAAGAGTCATCAAAATAATGCAAATGGAGTATGTTGTCTTCTGCCATACTTAGGCAGAGTTCATAGCCAATTAATCTTCATGGAAGTGAAAATAACATACTCTTGAACTTAATTATGCAAATTAAAGCTTAATTCTAATTTCAGAAATGGCTGAAGAATGGTTTTTACCAAAAACAGAAGATAAATTAATTAACAAGATGGACCAAGGGTTGACTTGGCCCTAGCCAGCTAGCTACATGAAAACCTTTCTTTGTGGCTTTGGAATGCTGCAGCAACATCTCAGCAAGAACATCATTCAAAGGAATGTTGTATCACTGACGTGCCCATAAAATCCAAGAACACTGAGCTGCATCCAATATGGAATGTCCTTAGTCTGCAGGACTTCTGTACCATGTGGCCATGAGGAACAGACCAGGTCAGCATGCAGGGAGGAGAGAAGGCTGGCTTTGATATCTGACTCACTGGGCCAGTGCTGGCAGGCTGTCCCCAAAATCATGCTGCCATTGTCCCATGGATCCAACAGGAGTCAGACCCTTAGGTATTTCTCCCATGTGAAGTTTGATTCAAATGACCACGTGTTCAAGAACTGCTACCCACAAGGGTTCGAGATTTGACTCTTACTGGATGAAAAGATTAGCACCTATAGTTTTTGTGACTCTAATATCTACATTACTATATTTTGTAGCCCAAGTCATACTTATTTCAAATCAGAAGGAAACCAATAACACAAGCACTTGAACATTTGTATAGGGAAATTTAGATGGAAATTACCTTACCTAACAGAGGTGGGATAGATTTCTGTGTGTTTGAGAAAACAGATGAATGGGGGTTAAAGGTGTAGTTTCAAAAATGAAGTGGACAAATGAGGAAATTTTAGAAATTTTTCAGGTTGAACCAGTCATCCAGTTGATGGATTCTGTTTTTTTGTTATCTGAAAAGTTGCCTTAACCCTTTACTTCATTTTGTATGCATAAGTACAGCCCTCATGTCTGCTCGAGGTGGCCATGGTATTCCTGTGATTTTTTTTCCTCATGAAATTCTACAAAAGGAGAAAAGTCGGGGTCAGGCTGGAGAAAGAACAATGGCCACAACTGGAAATGCTTTGAATTTTCAGGGGATGAGCCAAGGGGGTACAAACAACTTTGTTGTTTTCATTCTGCCAGCTTTTCCTTCTGTTTCCATTTGTGACCACTAACCCCTTGTTAAAAAGGAACAGGCAGTGATTTGTGGAGGGGTTCACAGTAAATGCATTTCAGTTATGAGAGTAGAACCAGAATTCCTAACATGCAGGGCGCTAGGTTTTCTGCGTCTATCAGGGAATTTTCTTTGAGACCTGGGAGGGCAATGTAGGGCAAGGTTTTAGCCACTATTTTCATTAATTCACTCAGTCAACAAATATTTGTATTGAGCACCTACTATGTGCCAAGCACTATGCAGCTTCTAGGGATTCAGGAGTAAACCAGACATATAAGGTCACTGGGAATATAGGAGAAAGCCTGACAGGCAGGAAAAATAGCTACATAAACATAAAAGTAAAATGGAGAGAATGTTGGATGGTGATCAGTTCTATGAAAATAAATAAATCAGAAAAGGGAGATAGAGAGTGTCAGCAGAGGGTTGCAATTTTTAACAGGATTATAAGGAATGCTCACTGATAAGGTAATATTTGAGGAGAAACCTGAAAGAGATAGGAGAGCAAGCTGAGTGCCTATCTTAGGGCTGCAGGCTCCAGGAAGGGGAAACACAAGGCCAAGGCTCTGATGGTGAGGAGACAAGGTCTAGCGCAGGGTGAGAAAGTCGGGAATTGAGAAAAAGCTATCATAGGCCAGATCACGATCGAAGGATCTTACAGACCAACATAAGGACTTTGGCTTTTTACTGTGACTGAGACAGGAAGCCGTTGGAGGGAGTGGGCAGAGGAGTGGTTTGGGTTGCCTTGCACCCCAGCAGGATGAACAGGGGCAAGGGTGGAGCAGGAAGCCTAAGGAAGAAAGTACTGTGAGAGCCTAGGTAAGAGATGATGTTAGCAGCGAACTGGTGAGAAGTGGTCAAACTCTGGATCTTTTTCATTGGAACTGTCATTCACAGAGGTTTCTATGGAGACTGATGCATATCAGGAGTTACAAATTGGGGGTTTTCAGGGACTTGGCCACAGTCTGTGTGGCTAGCGCCTGCTCTGTGCTGCCAGTCAGCCACAACCACCCTAAAATGAGGAGGTTACCTGAGGGAAAATTCAGCCAGTTGGCAAGTGTTTGCAGACAAGTAATTGTGAGCAGGGAGAGCAGAAGGCTTCAGTGTTGCTCAGACCCTCCCACTGACTGGGTCAGACAGCAGGCTGCCAGCTTCAGCAGGTGGCAGGAAGTCAGTTTCCAAGATAATCCTCAAGTGCCCCTGGGCACGTCTGTCCCAGCTATGGGTCAAAGAAGGTGTCTGATTTGAAGGAATAGGCAAGAGATATGGCTTGAGAAACCAGAATCCTACTACCCATCACAAAGCACTAATTAAGGAGTCCAGTGAGGAAGAATTAGTGCATGACCAAAAACAAACAAAAAGTTATTCTATGTTTAATATACTAGAACTGTTTCCTGATATGGTAGCCATTGGCCACATGTGGCTACTGGACATTTGAAGCATGGCTGATCTGATCTGAGATGTGCTGAAGGAGCTTAGAGATTTCGTTTAAGAGCAAGAAGTTAAAACATCACGTTGAAAAACTTTCACATTGATCACATACTGAAATGATAATATATTGGATAAACTGTAAATGAATTATTAAATTAATTTCACCTGCTCCTTTTAAATTTTTAAAATAGTAACTATTAGAAAAGTTGAAATTATACTAATTGCGTACATTTGTGGCTCACCTTATGTTTCTATTGGGCAGAGCTGCTCTCAAGTGGGCAGAGCTGCTCTTGAGTGTGCAAAACACTTTCACAAATATCAGGTCACTCAATATTTCAAGGTAGGTGCCAATTTGCCTCTGCTTTACTTGAAGAAGTCAAAGTTCAGGAAATACTTGCCAAAAGATACCTAGCCAGTGGTTGTAACTCTTAACTCTTTCAGCCAGGATAGGACTATGCATCAAGAACGGAAGCAAAGCAAATTAATCGATATTCAAAAAAACTGATATCCATTACTTGGTAAAAGGCTAACAGATGACAGAGAAAGCTGAATTCCTCTTTCACTTGTTTCTGTATTGCATCTCACAAAGCATGGTTTTTGCAAGAGAAGTGGATGCCAATTACCGTTAATACAACTGACAATTGATGAGGACTTCTGGGTCAGACAGCGGTGTGTTCACAAGTGATCATTTCCATTGTTCCCAATTCCCATTAAAACCACCTACACAATATAGAAATAAAGATGGAGGAGACTTAATATAATACAGAAAGAAAGTATTTAGTTAATTCTGAAGGAAAATGTCATTACTTTGCCAGGAACATTGACAGATTTCTGCCAGAAGTTGTGTATGAGAGAGCATGTTGGACAGGGACATTGTCAACTCCCAATCCTTCATCCTGAGAATAAACAGCATCTTAGGATATAAGTGAAAAAGGTTTTGGTGTAAGTGCCTAACTCAGAGTTACTAGGCTGAAAAAAGAGAACACACAGTCTGGGCTCTTCCTTCACTGCAATGAACCTCTGAGGAAGCAGCTGGTATGTCTGGGTCACCCTTAGAGTTTATGGTGATGAAGGCAGCGACAGTAATTGACTACTCATGGCAGGAGCTGTTTCCTGGCTGAGGTAGCACATGCGGGAGCAACACTGCTGTCTGTATCTGCCTCAGGAAACTGGATGAAAATAAAAGGCAGGTTCTGGTAGGATAAACCTCCTAGAGATGTTTGATTTACTGAGAGCAGAAAAGACTGCCTGCTGCTAGGAAGGCCCACTGCTCTGGCCTTTTCCATTACACCTCTAAGAAGAACCCCAAAAAGCTGAATGACCACTCTTGATTTAAAACCATCGAGAAAATCCACGTTGTAACTAGGCATGCCTAACTTCTTAATACAACAAATTTATCTATCCAAAAAGTCATGATAATCATACCTAATGGTTAAATGTTAGTTTCAGATCTATTAATGCCAGGAACAAGATAAGATGTCCATTATGAGAGCTATTATCAACATTTTTCCTGAAGTCATAATCAATGTACTTGTTCAAGAATGGGAAGAGAAGTTAAATATGAGAAAGGAAGATGCAAACTTATTAGCATTTGTAGAAGTGACAGAAAATTCTACGACATTAACTGAAAAAATAAACAAAGAGAAAAAGGACTAAGAAAGGTGCTTAAAAATGCCATCCCCTATTAGTTTCCCATATAAGTTAATTTTTTCTGAAATAAGATTCCTCTCACAAGAACTACTAAATATGAAACAACTGAAAATAAACTTACAAGAATTTTATTCTATGTAAAAATATAGTGACAAATTTACTAAGGGATATAAAAGGGGACATGAATATATGGAAGGGCATATAACACCCCTTGTCTAAAAATGATAAAATATAAATTCTCCCAAAATTAATATTAAATTTAAAGGATTAGATTGAACCGTATGAAATTGCCAATATTCAATCATTTTTTACTTGCAAAGACTGTAATTTCAATAAAATTCCCAACAGATTACTGATGAATTTTATAAATGATTTTAAAGAATCTTTAAATGACTTCAAAGAACGAAAAAAATACTTGCACAACAATAAAAATTATAACTAAAGTTAAAAGACAAATAACAAACTGAGAAATTATTTATTGCATGTAAGAATATTAAGGATTATTATATATACCATATGATGAATCTTATAAATCAACTTTTGAAAAACAAAACACTCAAACAAAAATAAAGAAAGAACATGGAATACGATTCCCAAAACAAGAAATGCAAATTGCTAAAATATGCAAACAGATGTTCAGTCTCACTAATAATCGAAAAATTCAAATTAGCAGTGTGATACTACTCTTTTTACCTGTCACATTGGCAGAGATTTAAAATATTGCTAATATCAACTGTGAATGATGATGTGAGAGATAAGTACTGTCATATAGGGTTGAGAGGAGCATTACTTGATTATTTGATTATTTTCTAGAGAAAAATTAGCAAAATCTACAAAGGTCATCAGACCAGAAATTCCATTTCTAGGAGTCTATCAGAAAGAAATCTTCCTTCACTAAGATTTATGTGCAAGAATATTCACTGCAGTGTTTCTTACACTGGGGAAACACCTGGAAATAAAGCGGCAAAAGAAAGGGCAATGGATAGGCAGATATGGTACAGGAATAAAATGCAGTATTCTGCAATATGAGTTGTAAAATGTGATATTAATGCAATGGGATACAAGACAATGTGCATAGCATAATCTAATTTTTGATATACACAGGTATATTGTTTGCATTGAAAAATGCCTGAAATGAAAATGTGTGTGTGACTGTATGTGTGTATATTTATATGTATGTTTGTGTGTGTATACACACCCACATGTATATGTACACGTGTGAGTGTGTATAGAGAGAGGAGAGAGACAGAGACAGAGTAAGAGATCTCATGGGGCAATCTTGCCTCCCCACTAGGGGACATTTGGCAATGTCTGAAGATATTTTTTGTTTATCACAATCAAAAGGGGAGAAATATTAACATCTACTGGCTGGGATCAGAAATGCTGCTAAATATCCCATAATGAACAGGACAGCCTTTACCTTAACTAAGAATTACTTGGGCCAAATGTCAATACTGCTGAAGTTAAGAAACCCTGAAATATATACACACATATATTTCTATTTATAGTACTTATGGGAATATTCTTTGCTTGATTTTTCTTAGCTTCTTTATCTTCTTCTGTGGCTTAAATGTCTTGGGCAATGAAGCTAAATTATTTTGAGTCAAAAATCATAAAATAATATCTAATTTGGGGAAGGGGGAAATACCTTTAAAGTGCACTTTCTGCTTGCCTCTTATTCTTCAGGAAACTTTCTCTCCCTTCTCTGAACTAATAATCACAGTTCTATTTTGGGCATGGGGGGAGGGTGTAGCTCAGCGGCAGAGCACATGCTTAGCGTGCACGAGGTCTTGGGTTCAATCCCCAGTACCTCTATTAAAAAAATACTTCTAGTTAGTATCACATCATGTAAGACAATTATAGTCCATTTGGTTTTATTCTGGTATAGTTTTCTGTCCGTTTGTCTCAATTCTCCAATTAAATTATAAACTCACTGAAGTCTGGAGCAATGAACAACCTGAGAGGAAGGTTCGTGTTTCCCAGGTGCCTATCCCAGAGCCTGACATGTGAGCTGTGCTTAGCACTTGTTCACAGAATGGGCAGCATGGTTGAGAGCATAGGTTGAGAGCTTGTGTAGTAGAGAGAGCACCAGCTTTGGGGTTAGAGATGTGGGTTCAAATTTTGATCCTGCAACTCACGATTTTTTTCTTACTCAGGAAACACCCAGGGCTTCTCATTTGCCAAGCACTGTTCTAAAATTTTGCAAATACTTACTAACTGCATCCTTTTGGACAAATGCATTAAGTTTTCAGAGCCCTGATATTTCATCTGTAAAATGGGAACAACAGTACCTTGCATGGTTGTTGCGATGTATAAATGTGGTCACAAATGAAAAGTGCTGTGGACAGAGCACGATGTGTGGTAGGAGTGATCATAATCATTCTTGTCATCATTATCCTCATCATCCTGATCATCCAATTAAGTCTTTTCAGATGATGATTATTAGTATGACAAATTATTAGTTATTAGTAGGACTAATAGACTATAAGATTTAAAATATATCTTGAAATTCTTTCTACAAATGAATTGCTGGTTTGCTAGAGGGTAGCATAGTCTTTCACACATTCTTGAGATGTCATCTTCCTCTAGGGAAGTCATACTGGCTGACTGATTTCACCATCTGGGGTACGTTTTGCAGGGAGTAGTGGGGGAAGTGGGAGGAGCTATATTGGTTGACTCAATCCGCAGGGTCTGTGGTGTGGACTTCTCACGCATTTGTCCCTATGACCCTTGATAAGCACAGTGCACGCATGCTATATCCTTGGAAGCTGTACTTAAAGACGAACAGCAGAGCTGTGGACTGCAGGTTAGGAATACAGGAAGAGGGAATGCTGACACCAGGCCCAGAAGCGTGCTTGGGACAATAGGAAAAGAGACCATGAACAGATATGGGAAGAACAATGATTGATTTCTCAGACTCTGTACGTGACTCCAGTGTGCTGTGCTACACGGAGTGGCATCAGGGCATGTTGACCCTTGACCCTGACCAGAGCTGAGTCAGATGAGATGAAAGATAGGAAAGTTGATAGGAGAAATCCAAGCAGTCAGGGTGTGGTCTCTTTGGACATACTTCATTGGTTTATTCCATTTGCCTCCCTCACTTTTCTCAAGCAATAAACCAAGCAACCAAAGTATTTCTTCAACAACTACTATATATCAGACTTGTCCTAAGTGATTATTGTTTTCGCTGCCTGTTGATAAGCTTGCTCAGAGATTAAGGTTCCTCCCTTTTCTTTCTTTCTTTTTTTTTAATGGTATCCTTTCTCACCTATTATGGTGGGTTTCTCTCTATTCATACCTTCCCAAACTTTAGAGGGCATGCCAGCTCAGTCTTCTCTACCCTCTGTAGTCCAGAACACTAAATGATTTTTGTCTTTTATTTCCACAACTCAACTTCTGGCACAAGGTGACCTTCCAATTCACCCCAAATGATTTCTTGGCCCATATTCTGGGGACATCGGCTACTGTCTACTGCTCCGCAACCTAGCCTCTCTCTTCAATATTGTGTGTGGGCCTCTTTATCTTGCCCACCTCTCGTCCTCAGCACCCATCTAAACCCCCAGACAAACACTAAGGATGCCAACCAGCTAGAATCCGGGATGTTTTCCCCATCCTCTTCCCATGGGAAAAGTGCCTCTCCCATGGAGATTTCTGGGAAACATGTGAGTACTTGACATTTTATAATTGCTCCCCCAGATATAGACAACATAGCTACCCGTTCTACAAATAAACCTTTGTGCCAAGCCCTTTAAATATTATGTTTCCTCTGATTAGCTAAACAGTTTGATAATTAGTATTATTACCTACAATTTGCAGGTGGAAGAGCTGAGATGAAATAAGGTAACATCACTTGGTGAAGGTCATACAGCTACAGGTAGTAAAGCACGGATTCAAAGCCAACTTTGTCTGCCGTCAGAGTCTGTGTTCTCAAATTCCAGATGAGGTGGCTCAACTGAGGATTTATCTTTAATCATCATGCTAATAAAAAGAAAATGAAACTTACATTGTGGTTTTCAAAGAGATTTTTGCTGAACCATCTCATTTGATCTTCACAGTAGCCCTATGGGTTGAAAGAGGAAACTGAGGCTGGGAAAGAAGACCAGGGTTATTGTAGCAGTTTGGGTCCTCCCAGAAACTGACTCTGAGCTGGGCTTAGCCTTTACATCATTTCTTAGCAAGTGGGTTGCAGATCAAAAGGAGGGGAAGATTCAGGTGTATATATATATACATATATATATATATTCCTTTTCATATTCTTTTTCATTATAGGTTATTACAAGGTATTGAATATAGTTCCCTGGGCTACACAGTAGAACCTTGTTGTTTATCTGTTTTATATATAGTAATTAGTATCTGCAAATCTCAAATTCCCAATTTATCCCTCCATTCCCCTTTCCCCTCTAGTAACCGTAAGTTTGGTTTCTATGTCTGTGAGTACCACCATGCTATACACCAGAAACTAACACAACATTGTAAACCAACTATACTTCAATTAAAAAAATTTTTTTAAGATTTTTTTAAAAAGACAAAAGTTGAGGAAGGAAGTAGGGTTGGAGAGAAGCAGAAGTCAAGCCAATGTAGACTCAACTCAGCCTCTCCCAAGGCTGGGGAGCTCTGGAAGTAGAGTGACCTTGAGGGGTCAGGAAACTGGCCTAATTACCTCACAGTGATTGGTCACTGGGTGGGGACTACCCCTAGAAGGTTGCATGACCTGGTGTCAGGCACCTCTTTGCTGCTGCTGCAATCCTTGGTAGCTGAGGGGAATCTGGGTGGTGCACTGTATTTGTCCTCACAGCTCTCAACTAGTTAATGGGACAGCCAGCTTAAGAATTTGGTCCTCAGATACCCTGGTGGACATCCTAGCCCATGCACAATTCTAGATAGACTGTGGCATCTCTTTCTTAGCATTAACAGTTCTTTGTTGATTCTGAAACCATATCAGAATACAATAATTTGTCTTGACTATCTTGATACAGCTGCCTGCCTACATGGCTACCCAAAGGGTAGGGGAGTTATGCTAGTGGGAGTTACGGGGCAGCATATAGCATTACAAAACTAATCTATCCTATGCCAGAGAATTCCACACATTACTAGAGGCGAAAAAACTTCCATGAATTAGAAATTATTGTGAGGTACTGGTGAATTATTTGGTGTTCTTGAAAAATTTACATGGAAAGAGAAGGATTTTGAATTCTTTGGGAACACATACAAAATCTGATGCATGAATACGATTAGTCTTGACTCTTAACTTGTTAAGAGTTACGCATTTACTATAGTTCTCTAAGCAGACTGTGTTTTCAGCCCCCAATTGTATTCCAATCTGAAAGCCGTAATCTGGGAAATAATCCATTTTCATTTACTTTCACATAGTATAACTTGTCAGATTTTCCCCTTGATGATTTTAATCAAATTATCTGTGGCTGAGTTAAAGCTCCATACTACTTTGAATTTCCAAGATTTTTTGAATCGTATGTAATACTTCTGTTCATTCTTACCTTGTTTTCTCAGTAGAAATCTGTAAGAAACTCAATCTAGAAAGACTCTCCTCTAAAGATTTTTCTCAGAGAATTAGACACTTTTAGTCGTTTGAGTAGGAGTTCTGGTGGGTGATGGTGGTGGTGATGATATTCTTCTTGGTGGTGGTGGGGATGTTGAAGGTGGGGTATTGGTGGTGGTGGTGGGGCAATGTTGGGTGATGGTGGTGGCGGGTGATGTTTTATTGGTGGTGGTAGTTAAAGAATGATGTTGGTGATGGCGGTGTTGGTGATGGTAGTGAGGACTTCTCATATTGAGAAAGTCACACTTTAGACCATCTATCAAAAAGCTAAGTATGAATTAGACATATTTGCTTCCTCTCCTGCTCTTCCAAAATTTTAGCCAAAATGGGGGTGAACAGTACTGGATAAAACCCTTTCCTGAGATGCTCACTCAAAATTCTTTTCCAGAAAACTACAAATTTCCCACAAGAAAACAAGTCAGAAAAGAAAATTCCTTGCACTTCCTGAGGAACCGAGGTCACCATTCTCCCTATCACCTCAATTTCACTTTTGACTGATGCTGTAGCACACCTCGTGAGCCAGATTGTTTTCTCCCTTTGACTCTGACAAGCCAAGTCACTCTCCATTTTGCTTTTTGTTCATCTTTTGCTTTTCTCTAGCATCAACCCATCCCTTGCTGTTCTTTGTTCAATTCTGTCCTTCAAGATTCAGCTCAAATTTCAACCCCTCTATGGGGCTAATCACCTATCTTGGTAGAATTCTTATTTCCCTAACACCGCACAGTTCAGCACAATCATGTATGTGTGTTGTTCCTAGATGGTGCATGTGAGTTCATCTGGTCTCCCCAGATAGTTTTTTTTCAGCTCTACAAGAGCAATATCCTTGTCCTGTACTTTGCTTGTATTCCCCATAGGATCCAGCACTCAGTAGATACTTAACTGAATACCATACTTTACTGCAAAGCACAAAGAAAGGACACCAAAGTGGAAAGATGGACCCTAGTCCCAGGTCTGCCCCAATCCATTGCATGATCTTAGGTCTTTTCTTCTCTGGCCCTCAGTTTCTTCATCAATAAAGTAAAATATTGAACCAGATGACATTATTTATTATTATTATTATTATTACTACTACTACTACTACTACTACTATTCAGTACTATTTTCCAGATATGGATGATATATAAACTTCTTTTGTATTTTCAAACAATATTACTCAGTGGATTGCAAGTATAACTTTTGAATTTGCCATTATTACTCCAGGCTAAAAAATACCCCCCGAGTTCCTGTTACAGATGTTCCATATGGTGGCTTAAACACATATAGAATCATCCTCATTCTGCTTCTACACTCATAGAAATGATAGAGGACAATATTGAAAAATATGAATAAACATATATAGCTGAGCTCAAAAACTAAAGCAGAATAAGATTTCCAATGACTAAAAAAATTATGATGTATATGTCTCTCTTTAAAAAAAAAAAACAGGCAAGGAAGGAGGAAGAAAATTTACAGAAAATTTACAAGTGAACATGGGCTGACTGAGAGAGGGCTAGAAATAAAGCTGGGCCACACCAAAGGGGTTGAATGAATAAGTGAAGTTTTATCTGTCACAGTCCAATTTTTTAAAGAGACAGTGAAGTCACATATATGATTTGTAATTTAAAATAAAATATAAATATAGGGTACAAAAAGATCAGAAAGTAAATATGCCCAAAATGTTTCATAATGGTGGACTATGTAAGAATGCTATTTTCTTCTTTGTCCATTTCTATACTTTTTAAGTTAAAACAGACAAGTAACTACCACTCCATTTCCTCATCCCATGGCTCTACAGGTCTATCTTTATAGCCTGAAATAATCGCCAAAGTACAAGCAACCTGAGCTCTACGCCCAACCTCCAAGTGGCTAAAATACTGAGAACCCCTGCAGTGGGAGGAGAATCTAAGCCAGTCAAAGGTGGCCTCTTCTGTTTGTAAATGGAGTTGTCATTTGGGAAGATCAGGTGGGATCGTGTGTATGGCCCGTTTGTCCCTTTCCCCACGGTGTCCTTATACAACAACACAACATTTGATCATGAAAGGCTAAAAACCCACTGGCTTCTGTTTTTGAGTCATCCCGTTGTATTGATGCTTGTGGTAGGACAGCCATGAATGGAAGCCAGGCTGACCTAATCTAGTCTAAATATTCAGCACCCGAGAAGGGAATCCTCTGCAGCAGAATGCCAACCTACATCTTTTAATTGCCTCAGCTCCTGATAGATTGGCTCTTACCCCGCTTTGAATTCCTTTGTTGCCAAGGAGTTAAAATTCATGAGCGTCCCATGCCTGGGAAAATTTACTCCAGTGCTGCGATTTTTCCTGAGCCAAGCTGGCCAACATCGCATAGAGTCGGAGGTCTGTCGGGCCATCTGTTACATAATAGTCAACAATCTCGAAAATCTAGGGAAACAGGGATGAGGAGAGCGAAGATGATGAGGCATTTAAACAGAACAGATTGCTGCCTTACTTACTGAAAAAAAAAAAGGGGGGAGAGATAATATGCTTTGATTGAAGCAGAGACAAGCTTTATTAGCATAGAGAACAAAACAAACTTTAAAAAATGGCACCAATAAAGCTGACAGTCTAAAGAGGCTTGGTGACAACCCCCATGTTGAATTGTAGGTCATAGGGGCCCCAAATGTGACGGGGAGACACACACACGCAAACAACCCACAATGTATGTGCTCGCACACAGATGCACACACAGCAGCGATGTAGGAGAGAAAAATTGCAGTTGGATTCAAATGCTAAATACAAGCCTATACTTGAATTTTAAAAGCTCACAGGCCTGGGAATGACACTTTGCCTTGACCACCTTTCAAGCAAACCACCTTTATTATGGGGTGAGAGGAGTCAGGGTCTACTTTGACTATTTCAACAAAGCACACTCACATGTGACCAGCACTGGACTTTCAAATTCCCCACGATGCTGCCTGTAAACTTTATCATCTTTACTATGCACAAGTCTGTTTTTAGCCGCGACCTACATAGCATTCG
This sequence comes from Camelus bactrianus, assembly GCF_048773025.1. Classification (NCBI taxonomy): domain Eukaryota; kingdom Metazoa; phylum Chordata; class Mammalia; order Artiodactyla; family Camelidae; genus Camelus; species Camelus bactrianus. The sequence continues at coordinate 33,410,606 of NC_133550.1, read as the reverse complement.
ACCTGAGAAATAATGTTTCTGAAAGAGAGGAAATTGGAGGTAACAAAGAGTGGGGGGAAAAAAAGAGATGAGGATCATTGGGGAAAGAGAAGAAATAACAAAACAAACGTAAGAAAGTCTGAAAAAGGCATAATGTTAGTAGAGAGCCCCAAAATATAGGGCAAAAATAAAGTACGTTTAAAACCAACTAATTGGCAAACAAAAACTGAACTCCAGTTAATGGTGTGAGGGCTGAAATGTTTGGTGGGGAAGCCTACTGCTGCCTACAAGTTTTGAAATGCATCCAAAAATAAAATGGATTGATAGATGGATAGAAGGATGGATAAATGGATCGCTTTTTACTAAAACAAAAAAGATAACTGCTAATTGTAGACTTTAGGTGGCAGGGACAGGAGTTTGCACTGCACAATTCTTTCACCTTGTCTGTATTTTGAAAATGTCCACAATAAAATATTGGGGAAAAATAAATGAATACTTTGACTCCAAACATTAAAATAGAATGAACACTGAGATAAGAATTCTAGATATTTTTAAATATCTAATTAATCTTCTCTTTAATTTCCATTTTTCTTTCACATGACATTGTTTCCAAATGTGTGGCCTGATTTAGAAACAAAAGAAATGGATTAAAGAACATGATCACAAAGCCAAAGCGACTAGTTTTGCTGCTGTTATTTCCTTATTGTTATTTTGTTGTTTTCAGTAAACTAAAATTAGAGAAATTGGTAAAAGTCATAATTTGGTACCAAAAAAAGTAGATTTTACTGTCACTTTCTCACAAATGGACTCTCTTTGAGCTGAACAATACTAATTCTTCACGAGCTCCTACCCCTGAGAAATAATCACTTAAAAACATACCAACAAAACCAGTTTAAAACCTAAAATATTTTCAGAGCGCTAACCTGTAACGCTTTTGGCAAATTTCACTCCAGTTAAGGTGAAAGTATTTGGTTTATTTTTCTTGCAAGTCTTCACTGGATCTAAATAACTAAACTTCTTAGATGTATTTTTCATTGAGGGGCTGGCCCCAACCTAAGACTCTTACATACCAAAAAGAGAAAGAACGGAACAGAGAATTTTTATTTCTAAAAGTTCCATTTTTCCTACCTCTTTGAACTAAACTATAAAGTACTGGTTTGGATTCAGTGATGGGAGAAATCAGAAAGGAAAAGGGAATTCAGAGGATAGCTGAAACTTCATGTGCGTTTGTCTGTGTCACAGAAAGAGCTTAATCTCATGCTCAGGATATTTTATGCCTGACTCAACCTGTGCAGCAAAACACTTTTTTTCAGTAATAACTAACAGTGAAAATATAAATATATATTTTAACCAAGTCCACCTAGTTTGCTCAAGTCAAAATTTTAAGCACAAGGTATTGGAATTTCAAATAGAAACGTAAGCAATTCCATTTAATATACAAAACGACATTGTGAGGTAACCTCCCAGCTCAGAACATGAAAACGCAGAAGAGGGCAAGGTTAGAGGCTTGGGTTGGTTCAAGAATATCTGTCTGTGAGCAGCACATTTTACACTGGAACATGACAGGCGACAAGGTTATTGTCTGCAACTTTTCATCCTAGGGGATAAAAAGGAAAAAATGTGAAAGTATTTGAGCAAATAGTAGACACTGTGGGGTGTCCTCTTTTCCAAGCCAGCAACAGCGGTTTTAACGCCCTGACCCATGAAAAGAGACACTGGTAGTTCAGTGCTCATCAAATGGTGGGTTTGGGATTCAGTATTGGAAAATTACTGGGTGGAAGTAGATGCAATTTATAAGAGCAAAAGAAGACAGAGGAGCTGGAGGAGGCCGGGCTCTCTGGCTGTTTGTTATGTTCAGTGGCATTCCCAGCCTCTGTCACTCCTTCCACTGTCACATCCCAAGCCTGTGGTCACATCCCAGGCCTGAGAAGTCAGTGAGGTACCACCTCAGACACCAAGATCCCCAGAAAACTGCACTCTGACAAGTGGCAGAAACTTGGCCCCAGTTGCCAACTGTGTCTGCATACTCAGTGTAGATGTGCAAAACCCCAGTCAATTTTTTTATGAGAATGAAAATTCACTTCATGTTTTGTAACAAGTAACTCCAAAGGCTTGCATTTCCAGGTGCAGAGGCTTTCTCTAATAGGGGAAAAGGCCCTTGGAGAATTCATCAGACACAATAATAGAAAAATTTGGGGAAATTTTAATATAATTACAGTCTCTGAAACACAAACCAACCAACCACTTGTTAATAGTCAAGACTGTCTAGGTTTGACTCTCAGCTCTGCCATTTACTACTTGTGTATATTGAGGCAGGTTTTTATATCTCTGACTTCAGCTTTTCTGTCTGTAAAATGCGGATATGATAATAATAACAATACTACCACTATCTCATTATCATTATTATTATTATCCCAGGGTTATTATGAGGATCAAATGAGCTAAATCGAACATAGCATATACCACCACAGTGCTTCACAGTTAAGTGCTTAATAACTTAATGGCTGCTATGTTCATTATTATTATTATCTTCTGGGGAGAAAGAAAATATAAACTTGGGTAATATATATTTGTTGGGGGACTTCTGACTAGGACATGTATTTCTGGAGCTTGGCTTGAAATGTTTTTCAGTAAGTTACTTTGGCTTCATCCTGTTAACAGAAAAAGCAAATGAGAGGAAGAGAAGAAGAAAAAAGCTAAAAGAGTGCATAGATGGGCAACCTTGGCTCTGAATACAAAGTCTTTTTTCTCTCCAGAAATCTGTGGCTATTTGCAGTCACCTTAGTAAGGCTGAGGAAAGTCCCATAGTATTTTTCTATTCCTAAGTCATATCTGAATTAAAGAAGGTAAGTCCCTTAATGAAAAATGAGATACCAGAATGGTAGAAAGTACAATTTTCTGATTTTGCAATGGGCCAAGCAAAGTAGATGCTGGTATCAGCTTTCATCATGCAGGGCAATGAGAAAAATCTTCCACATGTATTACATTTGAGAGTTCAGCTTTAACATACATTCCTTATGGCACTAAAAAGAAGCTTTCACAGGGGGTGATATAATTTTGAGAGGTGGAGGAAAGTTACTTAGCATCCACAACTTAAAAGAAATCACGTTATCCATTTCTATGTAATCAGAGTTCTTGGTTGCAGGCAACAGAAACTGATTTGAGCAACTTAAGCAGAGGGGAATATTTTAGAAGGATATGGAGACTGCTTAGGAGGACCAGGCTTAGGATGAGCAAGAACCCTGAGGACCCTTATAGAGTAAGTTGTAAGAAGTACACTTCTGCTGCTTAAGATGTGTGATTGGCATCTCCATTACCTATTCTTTCCTCAAGGTTCAAATTCCTAGAAGAGCATATCTGATTGGCTAAGGCTGGTCATGTGACCTACTCCTGGCCTCACAGCTTCGTTCTCTTCAGCTCCAAGAGTGGGAGTGGGCAGTATCTCCTGTGACTACATACAATGAGGAATATCCAGCAAAGCAATCAAGATGCTATGAGGATTAGTATTGGATACCAGACAGCCAGGAAAGTACTTTCACACTGCACTTTTCTAACATTCCCAAAAAATTAAATTTGAACTGTTATTTCTAATCATGGTTACTATCTTTCACATTTAAAATGATTCTTATTTTTACTTTTAGAAGGTAATTCTTAGAGTTCTGAGTCTTCCAGTTTCAATTCAGGAAGTTATGGAACTTTTTCAGTTTCACAGAGGCCTTATGAAAAAAGGTAGAGGTGATCATGGCAGTAAACAGAGATATTATGGTCTAGGATCACCTCTCTTGCTTTGAAAAAAGATGGGCTAAATTTGTTTCTTTGTATATGAAATTGACCAACATAAAAATAGAATAATAACCATCAATGACATGAGTATAGTGAACCAGGCACTCTCATACACTGTTGGTAGAAGATTAAATTGGTGCAGCCCATCTGAAGGATTATGTATTTAAAATTCCACATCCTCTGACCTAATGATTCCACTCTAGGAATTTATCTTAAAGGAAAAATCAGTGTAAGCACACATATATTTACTCCAACATTGTATATAGTTCTGAAAAATTAGAAACCACAAAAATATTCAACAAAAAATTAGAAACCACAAAAACATTTTTAAAAAAGATTGGCTGATTAAACTGATAAACTATATAATGAAATAGTTTGCAGTCATTAAAAGATGTGGAATTCTTTGTTAACATTTTAAGATATTTATGATATGTTGTTGAAGAACAACAAAACAGATCACAAAAGAGTATGTGAAGTATGGTGACCTCATGATTTAAAAAATGCAAATACAGTTTGTGTGGATTAATATATACAAATATATGTAAAGAGAAAAAGTCTAGAAAGTTATACTTTAAAATGCTAATAATGGTAATTTCAAGTGGGATTATGGGTGATTTTTATGTGTTTGTGTTTTCTGTTTAATTTTTGACTTTATATACTGTATATGTAATTGAAACATCATTAAAGTTACTTATTAGGCTTTTTTATGTTAAGGAAACACAGGCTAACATAAATGAGCATGCAGAGGCAGGACCAATGTCACTTAGACTATTTCAGAAATATACCTTGTCTAAATTGTGCTTTTTAAGGAAAAATTACCTTTTTGCACAAGTTGACATCTTGAAAATATACTTACATGTTTATGAGACATATAACACTCTTCCTTATGTCTTTGTTCACATGAGGCTAAGATATTTTTTCCCAAAACTGTCTACTAATGCGGTTTGCAAAATCCACGGGCTATAGGAAAAAACTGCTTCATTTGACCATGGGAAGGAGAGGAAAAAGCTCCTGCATTTCACCAAATAAACAGAAAGCCCACTAAGGCATCCAGAACGCTCTTCAGCCTAAATGCCATTCAGGCATGTACACGTAAGATCAATAGATCAACAGATAAAGTGGCTAGCAAATTGTCCCAGACTTTTATTTCTAGGAGGGCAAGGTTGGCTCATGGGGCATACATCACAAGGATGCAAAAGATGCCCTCATTTAGTGCAAATCAAGATGAATTTGTATACTTATTATTTAAATTAAGCTGTACTAGTGGTTTCTGTGAATAAGAAGGCCCATAAAGGATGCAGAAAAGCAAGCCTTAATGTGTTTCCCTACGCTGTGGTCAAAATGAAGTTTCAAAGGAGGAAAACAATTTGGTCTACTCTTTTCCCTTATTTTGACTTCTAGCTTTCATTTTTCTAAACAATTATTTTCTAATTCAGCTGCTTAATAAGAACCTTCAAGTCATTATGATGAAAGACACTTTGCAAAATGAAGAACTAGCATTATATCAAATTAAAGTTTGAGTCTTTGCAATGAATGAACCACTTTCTATATAGAAAGCCATGGCTATGACCTAGGGGCAATACAGAGGTTAATTTTTTTTTTTTTTTGATTCTTTCTAATGAAACTTTCTCTCTCTCTTCTTTTTTTTTTTTTTTCCTTTCCAGTTGTCTCTGTGTCTCAGAATTGAATCTGACTCACTGGATTTCACTGCTAGTTCCCTCCCTTCTCTGCACTGCACAGCAGTAACTACTACACAGAGTGTGCTCTGTGGAGCTGCATTTGTGCAAGGCTGGTGTTCGCCTGGAGTGCTGGTACAGGATATTTCATCTTGTTTAGGTCCCTGGCCCCCTTTTCTATCTTGGCTCTGAAAAACCTTGTTCAGCTGTTATCAGAGAGAACAAAATGCCCAGCAAAATGGGGGAAAGGATTGCAGAGAAAGTCTGTTTACACAAGACATATGGACCAGCAGCCAAAATAGCCTGACTGACTTAGTGGTTTAACTTTTCATAAAGTAAAAACCATGGCTCTGGGGGAACAATGGGAGAAATAAATGTCGGTAGCATCCCCTTCCCTGTTTTAATCAGTCATAGAAAAGAGGGTCATTTAACTTAAAGAGGACTGGCATGGATGGTAGAATCACATCTTTTCCTATATATTTATTAATGGGTGACAAGAGTAGACAGAAAAATGAATTTGCTTCATTCCAAGCAAACAATGTAGGTTAGTGGAACTGGATCCTCACTGAGGTATAGCAGGGACATGGTTAAGTTCACGTGTGAGTCTGCCAGAAGTCCAATTATTTTACATTATTTTTAAAAATTATTGAAGTATTTTAGGTTATTCTAGATTCTTGCCGTTAAGGGTCTTGCTAATTAATGAAGTCTGTGACTGTAGTTATCACTGTATGCCTAGATCCAGAGCCAACCTCTGAAGTATGACTTCAGAGTTACCACTCAGATTAAGTTTCACTTTAATCTATGCCACTCCCAGAGTCCTAATTATGTTTTTAAAAGTTTAGTTTACAATCTTGGTTTGTTATGGTTTTGTTTGGCCCATACTGTACCAACAGGAATACCTAGTTGGAAATTTTCTGCAAATTCCACTTTATCTACAGTTCAGTGCTTTTTGTCCCCCAAATTACCTTAATTTACCATCCTTGTTTGAAATATTAGAGCATTTTTGAAAAGTGTGACTAAAGAGGATTCATTTGCTTTTGATAGTTAGTTTATGCCATCTTTTAGCCCTATGACTTGTTTACTTTTTATTTCTTCCTTTAGTCCTGTGTCTTGTTCTCTGGGTCCATGGACCATGAACTGAGCAGATGTTAAATGGAGGTCATTCTAGCTACATGGATGTGTTAGCAGATCTAAATAATAGTGCTTATTTTAATAAGATGAGGTATCTTGGAACAACCATGAAAAACTTATTAGTTTCCTATTATTTCAGTATTTGTCAGTTATACCTCAATAAAGCCATAGAAACAAAACCAAAACCAAACAAAATAATAAAGTAAGTTATTTAAAGATCCAAGAACGGCCAAGAAAAGGTTATTGTGGCACATCAGCTAGGTACGGAAAGAATGGTTTTTTCAATTACTAGTATTGTGTTAACTGAGTATCACTACAGAAAAAAAGTGTACCTTAACATCTGCTTTACACTGTATACAAAATTAAATTCCAGGTAGATTGCAGATTTAATTGTGAAGGATGAAACTATAAAGCATTTAGAGAGAAACTGCAAAAGAATATCCTCCTGACTTGGGTTTAGTAGATTTTTCTTTAAAACATGACATATAAGGCAAAACCATTAAAAAATTTGTCAAATCAAACTATGCTATAATTTTGTGTAAGCAATACTGAAGAAAAAGAATGAAGCTAGAGGAATAACTCTCCTTGATTTCAGACAATAGTACAGAGCTACAGTAATCAAAACAGCATAGTACTGGCAGACAAACAGAAATATGTATCTATGGATCAGAATAGAGAGCCCAGAAATAAGCCCACATGTCTACCATCAATTAATCTTCAACAAAGAAGGTGAAAATATACAATGGAGAAAAGACAGTCTCTTCAACAAATGATGTTAGGGGAACTGGACAGTCACATGTAAATCAATGAAGTTAGAACACTCCCTCATACTATACACAAAAATAAACTCCAAATGGCTTAAAGACTTAAGACAAGACACCATAAACCTCCTAGAAGAGAATATAGGCAAAACATTCTCTGATATAAATCATAGCAATGTTCTCCTAGGGCAGTCTACAATATAAATAAAAGCAAAAATAAATAAATGGGACCTAATTAAACTTACAAGCTTTTGCATAGCAAAGGAAACCATAAATAAAATGAAAAGACAACCTAAGAATGGGAGAAAATATTTACAAACAATGCAACTGACAAGGGCTTAATTTCCAAAATATACAAACAGTTCATACAACTCAGTAACACAAAAATAAACAACCCAATCCAAAAATGGACAGAAGACCTAAACAAACATTTCTTCAGTGGAGACATACAAGTGGCCAATAGGCACATGAAAAATCAGTATCACTAATTATCAGAGAAATGCAAATCGAAACTACAATGGGGTTATCACCTCACACCAGTCAGAATGGCCATCATTCAAAAGTCCACAAATGGTAAGTGTTGGAGAGGGTGTGGAGGAAAGGAAAGCTTCCTACACTGCTGGTGGGAATGTAGTTTGGTGCAGCCATTTTACAGCCATAAAACAGTATGGAGATCTCTTAAAAAACTGAAAAAAGACTTACCTATAATCCAGCAACCCCACTCTTAGGCATATATCCTGAGGGAACTCTAATTTGAAAAGATACATGCACCCCAACAACCTAAATATCCACTGACAGACGACTGGATAAATAAGTTGGGTTTTTTTTTTAATATATATATAATGGTATACTACTCAACCTTAAAAAAGAATAAAATAATGCCATTTGCAGCAACCTGGATGGACCTAGAGATCATTATTCTAAGTGAAGTAAGCCAGAAAGAGAAAGAAAAATACCATATGATATCACTTACATGTGGAATCTAAAACACACACACACACACACACACACACACACACACACACACACACACACAATGAACTTATTTTCAAAACAGAAACAGATTCACAGATATAGAAAACAAACTTATGGTTACCAGGAGGTAAAAGGGAGGGTGGAAGGATAAACTGGGGATTCAGGATTTGCAGATACAAACTACTACATACAAAACAGATAAACAACAAGGTCCTGCTGTATAGCACAGGGAACTATATTCAGTATCTTATAATAGCCTATAATAAAAAAAAAAGAAAAGAAATATATATATGTATGTATGTATAATTGAATCACTGTGCTGTATACTAGAAATTAATACAACATTGTAAAACAACTATACTTCAATTAAAAAAAAAAACAAGCAAACAAAAACCCAATGCCTTGCAGGCAATCCAGTATCTACCCATTAGTATCACGAGCAGCCAGCCCAGAGGGATGTTTACAGTAGAAGGAGGCAGCTCACTCACACTGGGTGACAGAACCCATTCTAGTGTTAAATTCTAACAAAAAAACTATTTGCAGAAATGCAAACATATGAAAAAAAAAATGTTTCAGCCTAATTGGTAGTCAGAGAACTGCAAATTAAATGAAGAAATGTCATTTTTAACTACCAAATTTGAAAGCTTTTTTTTTTAAAAGGTCATAGTGAATACTGGTGAGGGTGGTATGAAAGTGCTGATTCCTTTCGGGTGATGATACAAAATGACTCAAACCCACTCAGAAAATATTTTGGTGATAACTCAGCAGGAATCTAAAAGTTATTTGATTCCTTCATCTAGTAATTCTCCTCCTGGGAATATAAACCAAGAAAATAATAAGAACTACAGAAAAAAACCAATGACTGAAGTTATATATTAAAGCATTCTTTATAATGGTGAAAGAGAAAATACATTTGAATATCCGACAAGAAAGATAATGATTAAGTAAACCCTGGCACTTTCATCTATTCAATAAAACATTAGACAATCATTAAATATGATGTAGGACTTTGAAACAGCATAGAAAATACTTAAGTCAGAATAATGAATAGGAGGAAATAGACTAAAGTAATAATTGCAATTTATTTGGGTATAGGATAGTGAATGCTTTCTTCCTTTCTCTTCAATTTATTTATATTTTCCAGATTTTCTTTGCTGGGGATAGATTACTTTTATAAGGGAAAAGAGGGAAGAATTAATTTTTTTCCAGAAGACAGTAAGATTATGCCCAGAAAACACAAAGATAGAAAATGATCTGTGACATACTCTTTGCTTAGCTAAAAATAACTTTCCATTTAAAAAATAAGCTCAATTTATGATTATATATTTGCAGCTGTCTACTGGGTTTTGGCTGTACTTTAAATTTCACATGTCTGGAATAAGCTCACCGTCCCCACCACCACTACTCTGAAAAAATGCCTACTCCTATGTCCTGTCGGTGAACTAGTGCCCAAAGTTGAAACTCTCCATCTCTCTCTCTCTCTCCCTTCCCCTCTAAAACAGTACAAGCCCTCTATTCTACAATAAAAACTTGCCTGGAATTAGAAATCTGAACACACCAGTTTCTCTTCTTTGTTTTCACTGCCCCTGCCTTAGTTCAGGTCCTTTAAAATCACTCTTGGACAATGACCTGCTAAATTATTTTTATTTTGCCAGAAGTGTCTCCATGCCCTAGTCCTATAGCCAAACCACAGAGCAGAGTGGGGAACCGAATTGAATGGCTGGGTTTGGGGGTAGTTGGCAAGCATGTCCAAAGGGCATGGGACCTCGTCCTGTAAGAAATCTGATTACAAATGTTGTTGGGGGCCTTCAACTATACCTTCTAGATAGACCACAAAGGCTAATAACTAGGACTGTTCAAATCACTCACAATTCAGCAGAAATGATGAGCCTATTTTGTGAGCAACGATAATGTACTAAGCAGGGAAAATGGCGGTAGCACACATTAGAGCTGCTATTCCTCATCTGGCAGCCTTCCCTCTCCCAGGGCACTCAGGGGTATGCTCAGATTGTTCACCCATGTTATTTCTGGAGACCTTATTAAGGTTATCTGCTAGAGTCACACTTACACAGATGCCTCCTTTGACAAAAGCTGCCCTTTCTGTCTTCTTCATCTCATGTTTGCTTTTTTATTAGTATATATTTTCTAATGTATTATTGTTTATTAATATTGTATTAACTATTGGTGCATATTAATAGCAGTAATTACATTAAGAATTATCATCATAATTTATATTACTTATTTGTTCACAGACTAGGGCTTATTGCCTATTAGGCAGGTCAAATCTGAAAAATCATCGTTTCTGTGTCAGCTTGAACATATCAATGGCCAGTCCATTCAGCGTCTTTGACATTAAAAAAATAAAGCTTTCTCAATCCAGCCACAAAAACCCATCTGATGTACGACTCTATTTTTGTAAGTATAAAAACAGGCCAGACTAATCTGTAACATAGTAAGCCAGTGTGATGGTCACATTTGGGGGGGGTGGTAACTGGAAAGGGCCATGAACTTGGGCCTCTGGAGCACTGGCATGTTCCTTCTGTAGTGCTGATGACATGAGTGGGTTCTGATCATAAAAGTTCACTGAGCCATGTGTTTCTAAGTGCACTTCTCCACATTAACATTACACTCCATAAAAAGTAAAATAAAAAGATAATTTGTTCAAAAGCTTGTCAATAAATGATTTACATAAAAATTAATACATAGGCTAAATGGTATGGAAATTTGGAAATTGTAATTTTATAAAATTTTTATAAAAAATATAAAAAATATTTCCATATTCATCACTATATAATCTGTACCAAAAATCATTTGCTTGATTATAGTCTTCCTGCGTCAATGTTCCTCCTATTTAGAGAGTTCAGACCACCATGATGTGTTGGTGTTTCAATTTCAGCTTTTGTTTTCTAAAAATGAAAAGTGGCTCAATGGTCTAGATACCCTAAAGCTGAGTTTTTTCATCAAATACAGTGAATAAAATAATGAGACATGAGCTGGGGTGGTGGCTTATGTGGTTCGCTTACTAGGTTATAAAAAATAATCTTGCATCAAGGCACAAAACAGGAAACACAGATTATATTTTAAACACCATATGAATCCCTGTGCAAAGTTTTTAAACCCTCCTAGAGGAGAAAAAGATGAATGCCTGTCATATTCCATATGTGCTATGTATCAGATGCTGAGGATAAAATGGTGAGTCAGACATTTTTCCTGCCTTCAAGAAGCTTCAGTCGTGCCATTAATGGGCTTGAGATCCAGTATCTTCACAGCCATCTCAGAGCTGGCCTGAATCTATAGCCTACTCCCAGAACCACTGGTTTTACTGGGACCAAGCCAGCTGAGATGGTGCCTGCCTCAGTTCTCCCACCTCCTCAATCTTTTAATGAGTCATCTGCCTTCTGCAACAAATGCTGTTTGCTGTCCATTTTAATCCCTGCTCCATGCTCATGTTCACACATCCCATTTTTACTGTCCCATCTGTCCATATGCTATGTTCATGGTGTCCTCCAGTTGTATCCTAGGAGTGTATGTGCATCTTCTACCCAACCAGAGTTTCCCAACTCTTTGAAAGCAGGGACTTTTGCCTTTTAATTTATACATGCTTGGAAATGTCTTGTTCTGCCAGTTTCACTTAAGAAGTACTGCTGATCAACTGACCAACTGGCTGAAAGACTCTGAGACCACCTATCCTGCATGACAAAAACAGGTTGGCTAATCCACCAAGGTTCCTCTGGGGTGAGGCCACCCGAGGTGAAACAACAGGGCATTATTCAATGGGGTGTTCACCTCGTGGTGTTTGACATGTTATCAGATGCCAAAGTTTGCTAAGGGTGACTAATAATGAACGCTGGGGTTCACTTATTCAAGTTAATTCAGTGAGAAAAAGTAGCCAGATACCATTAAATAAAAATGCAATCTTTGGTCATTCCCAGAATCTGGCTTTGATACAAAAAATTCCTGAGGTTCTACAACAAAGTAAAATGGAATAATTCCTATAACCATAGGGAACTGTATAGAATTCATCTGAGGAAAACTATACAACACTTCTCCATTCCCACCCCTCCTTTCCTATAAAGGTGTCCAGATTTTCTAGAGGTTAGTGGGAAAGGCTTATAGAGGATTACCCTGTGGGATAGACTAATTGTTCTCAAACCAATTTCTCCTCAGACAAAGCAAAGAATAATCCACAGTGGGACTCAAGGTTACCATTTGTAAGGTATGGGATGGGTCCTTAAAGAGCTCTCAAGGCAACTGCAAACACAACTCTACATTTGTTTATAAGATCCCTTGCTGTGTGGCAATTGCACAATCAAGCACCCCAAACTCCTGCTGAATCCCAGCCCATATCCTCGCAAAGGCAGTTAGACTTCTACCAAGTTAGTCTTAACATCTTAGAGGATTTCTCTCTCCATGGGAAAATAAAATCCTGGGCTCAAGTAAACCGTGACTTGGATGAGGCAGGATATCCAATTATGTCAACATAGCCTAGCGGCTAAAAGTCAGATTGCCTCATTTTGTTCTGGACATACTGTCTGAGTTTGAATCCTGGCTCCACCATTTGCTAAACAATCACGCCATGGGGCAATTTGCATAACTTCAGTTTCCTCAGCAGTAATACAGCAGTAACAGTCCTCACTGAGCAATTTGGAAGACTAAACTAGAAAACCTGTGTGAGATGTTGAACATTGCATCTGGCACATCCGAGTTTTTATTTGTCCCACTCACTGGGTCTCAGACTCAAAATATGTAATGAAGATCATCCCCTCCAAAGGTGCGACAGGCTTTCCCCTCTTGCCACTGCATGGATTTGGGCTCACAAAGTTCTTCTTGAAGGTCCCCAAGTCTTGTAGACTGTCTCCACTTCTTATCCCGAATTCAAACTAGAAGAGGGATCTTATGACCTCCAAATATTGAACCACTATAAAGGATGACTTGGGGATGTATACTTTTAAAATAATTCTTAGGGAAACAGCCTTCACATGAGCAGGTTCCAAAGTAAGTTCTGCCCAATGTTGGTTCTATGAGGTCTTCATCAAGAAAAGCCTTCTGCAGTCAAATGCATTTTTAAAGCACTGGTACCATCTCTCTTCTTGGAGATTCTTTATGTTCATCAACATATGAAAGGCTTGAAAAGATCATGAAGTAGAGAAAACCTATTTGACTTCATCTCACATAGTATTCCTGCCATTTGTTTTATTATAGTCCCTTTGTCTGTTAGTTAATATCTTGGAACTGGTGTTCCTAGGAAAACATATTGGAAACGGGAGGAAGATGTTAAAAACAACAATAAATGGTGCTTCTGGAAACAGCCACCATTCCTTTGTCCCAAATTCTCAGAAAACCTTTTTTTTTTTTTTTTTTAAATGCTCTCTAGTTAGTATTGGCCAAAGTTAAGTTCTCCTTTTGCAAAATTATCTTACCTGGCCACAGAACTGGGGTCTTACAGACTCCGGGACTGTTACAGAGGTCTTCTACACATAGATGACCTGCTGGTTTGTGAGAAACTTTATGGGCTTATTAGGTGCAAATAGCTTGAGTTTGAATTCGATTTTGATTTTTTCAAAAGAAAGTTGTCTTCCTTACAAAACAGATCATTCAACTCCATTCTACACCAGTATGTTTTCTCCTCTCACTCTCTCTTTGTGTAGTCGTCTACTATAGAATCTGTTCCCACAGGTTTGGGGAGGAAAAAAAAGCCTCCAGCCCCCAGCCCCCCTTCCCCTTTGCCTCCCAGTGCCCCCGAGCAGCTGGTAGGGTTTATTGCTCTTCCCCAACATTGGCTTCGTTCTATACACAGAGTAAGATTGATTATTCTCATTCTAAAATGTGGAGATCCAGCGTGCGCCTTTGTCCTGCGTCCCCCGAGAGTGAATTGGCATCAGAAACACGCTGTAAAGAGGCAGTACTTTTGGGGCCAAGAGCAGTGACAGCGTCAGTATGGAGCAGGCGTGTGAGGGCTGCGCCACCACTCACTGTCCTTGTCAGCCTCTACCTTGAGCTCAAGGTCCACCAGGGCAGGCTGCTGCCTCATCAGAGAAGGCTGTGGAGAGAGTAGCCTGGTCTGATCCTCCTGCAGGTCTGCTTGGCAGTGCTGGCCAGGTGGAAGCTGTAAGCACCACTGAAACCCTCTTTTATTCCAAGTGACCTTCAGTTACAACTCTGGGGCTACACTGATGTTGAGCAGGATGTGCCTCTGTGTGAGTGTGCGTGCACACATGTACGTTTGCACACAGATGTGTACACAATGCACACAACGTCTGTCTGAGCGACCCCAAAGACAGGTTGCACAAACCTGGCACAATACGAGATTCTCGCCAGGCTCTCATTTTTCATTTCACCAGTTTGGCTGAAATAAAAACTCGGAGCTCCCACAGTATTGAACCACCATTCCAGAGCCAGCCAAAGTTTGGAACATAAAGAGAGCTGAACAAACCAGCATGTAGGCAACCCAGGGAAAGTAATTGTTCTTCTTAGCAGCACGGCTGCTTCTCTGCTTAGCATCTGAACAAGTTAATTTGGAAACATGGCCTTCTGGAAAGAAATGGCACTCATCTCAGCATCCCGTGGATTCATGGGGAGAAGTGCCCTTTCACCAGGTAGAAACAGTAAATTATATTTGAAATCCATTTCTATTGAGAGAAAAAAAAAATCCTCTTCCCTGGGAGCCACTCTTTTTACCTGATCACACCACTGAACCACCGTTGTCCAACTTCAGAGGTCACTTTTTCCTCACACCAGTGTCTGGCAACTCGGGGGAGAATTTTACTAATTGAACCAGGAGCAGTTTAATTAAATATAAATTTACATAAAGATGTTTGCCCTTTGCTGATTCTGGGCTTCAAGGAACTGATCTCAGCAGCATCTAAATCAGACAAATCGGCTAAATTGATCCTGCTCCAAGGAGAGGGTGCTTCATCTAGATCCAATCAATGGCAGATTGAGGTGTGATGTGAGATGAGGGGAAGGAATCAGGCCGTTCACTGCTTCCGGGATGGAGTCAGTCTTTAAGGAGTAAAAATGCCTCAGTTTCGTGTTGGCTTTGTTACCCCCTAAACACTGGGGCTGTTGAATCGTGGCTCTAGGACTGCCCTTTCTTCTAAGCAGAGGGAGAGATGGCAGTGGGCTCCGAAAGGAAGAGCCGGAGAAATATGATCTAGACACTGTGTCTTTTGTTCTGTCCACAGCTTTGCAAGTCTGCATTTGACCCTCCATCGCCAATTAATTCAACAACAATAGCAGAAAGGACCTGCTATGTTTCTGGCACTGAGTTAGATGTTTCACCAAATTATTTTTCCTACTATAGACCTTTTGAAAAGTCAGCGAGGAAGTATAATGGCAGTAGGTTTGCCTGGAGGTGAATCCTAGCTCTCAAGGATTAGCTGTGTGATTTGGGGAGGGCAAGTCACTTAAGCTCCCTGAACCTTAGTTTTTGCCTCTGTAAAATCAAAACAGTACTAGTGATAGTGAAAGGATTAAATGTGATAATCCTCCAAAAAGCACTTCCTACAGCTGTCACTCTCATTCCCATTTTACAGATGGGAAATGTGGCTCAGAGAAGAGGATGTGCCTCAGACCTCACTGTGAATAACTCACAAGGTTGGGGTTCCAAATTAGATCTATGGGACACCAAAGTCCATGCACCTTTCACAATGTCACCTGACCATGATGAAAAGTGCTCATTATATGCCTTGTGCCATATGCTCTGTGCTAAGATCTGTAAAGAAAGATGAAAGAAATCTAATTAAGTCATTTCTCGTCTTGAAAGCAGTCCAGACAATGAGCATCACGTTTGTCACTTACCATACGCAGATTAAGAGTCCCCAAAAAGACTCTGTTACTACAGAGAGTGACAATACTATTCCTAACCACATGTGATCCCACCCACCAGCCTTGAGTCTTGGGAACACTCTGTAGTCACTTCTTGCTCTCTGACATCACGGATGTTTATACATACCTCTAGAATCTCACTTCTCATTTCACGGAAATTATCCATTTACATATACTCTCTCACTGTCTCTGGGCAGCAAGTCCTTGAAAGCAAGTTTTGTGGCCAGAATTCATATTTGAATTTCCTATTCCTGGCACAGTGCCTGAAACATGGAAAATTCTGAGCAAACAGATGTTGGATGAAGAAATGAGTGAATGAAGGACTGGACATTGCTTGCATAACTCCTTTGTAGGCCCAGAGGGGTGCCAGTATAAGCAGACATTGTCCTGAAGAAATTTACATATCATACTAATATTTTCCATATATTCACATTCATATTTTCATGCCTGTACTGTTCTTTATGTCATTTTCTTAAGCCTTCTTTCTTTCATCCAGATTCTAAGTTCTTGGAGAGAGGGAACCATTTATTTACTTCCTGCAACACCTTGTACTAGAATTTACTTTATTTATAACTCCATACAACACCCTGCACAGGAATAGACTTGCATTATGTCATATTAAATTGAATCACTGGCTCAGTAGGAGAGACAAGATAAATTGGTAGGTAAGACATGTCTATCAATATACTCCCAAATGAGGAATATTCGGATACTGGGATGAAATATGCTCAGAGTTAGGGGAAGTGGGGTAACAGGTCCAATTTAGGACAAGTATCTTCAGACAAAGGCAATAAGGTTTAGCACCACAGGCATACAATCCAGTTGCCTCTTCTTCATGCTGAGATGTGTCTGTGAGATGAGGGAGAGGGTTGCAAGTATATGTCAAAGACAACAACAGATCTAAAAGGTCTGAAAGAGGCCTATGGAATCAACAGTAGGTAAAGCCTTAAACTCATATAACATGGCCAATGAAGGGACTGTTTCCCTCCCATTTTTCTTTAACAAAAGCCATAAGAAACACACATAGATTAGCCTTTCAACTACTATGGGCCGGGTATTATACTAAGAGCTGTGGACATAGCAGTGATAAGACCAGACAGATCCCTGCCCTTAAGGAGCTCACCATCTGAAGAAGTCACACAGCACTGCAGGCAGAACCACAGGCCCTGGAGTCAGCTTTCCTAGCTCTCAGCTCCAGCTCCCCAGCAAGCTGACTCTGTTTCCTTGTGCAAGACACAGGAGCCTCCTGTACCTTGCTTTCCTCATCTATTCAGTGGAGAAAATAGGGTGGGTTTCATAGGGTGGTTATTCTGAATATTTAATGAGATATCATATAGGAAGAACTTAGTGACGTTCTTGTCAAAAGATAAATGCTTAATGCATGTTAGCTGTTATTGTTATTAAATAAATGTCCTTAGCTTCAAGAATCAGACACTCTATTGAACATTTGGGGTATTTTATCTTATTCCACTTGACTCTCACAACAACCCAATGAAGTAGATATTATTATCCCCATTTCATGGACAAGAATACAAAGATTCAGAGAATTTAAAATAACTTAATCATGGCCCCTGCTAAATGAAGTCAGGGTTTGAACTCAGGTCTGTTTGTTCCCCAAGGTCATGCTCTTTCAACTATTCAATCTTATTTAACAAAGCCTTCAATTCAAAGGCAATAAACCCTTCTTCCATTTTAAAAATTCTCATCTGAGATGAGTAGAGATGTTTCCTTTAATATTTATCCTTTTCTTTCCTCTTCCACTGTCTTCGCTCTCTTACATTCATTTGATTTAGTTTTATGTTGGTGATGGGCAGATTTCCCCTCTCAACATGCTAATTATTTTCTTGGGGCAAAGTTCATACATTGATTCTTTTCCTTAAACTGCTCTGCAGAGGAAAAGCTCAGGACAGAACTTGGTATTTATTAAAGGCTCAGAAGTTGGCTATTGTTGTTGTACTACTACTGCTACTGCTACTGCTGCTGCTGCTGCTGCTGCTGCTGCTGCTGCTGCTGCTGCTGCTGCTACTGCTGCTACTGCTACTACTACTACTACTACTACCACTAGCCTTTGTCTTTCCTGATTCTTTAAAAACATCTATCTGAACAACAGTTTGGTATTTGTAGTCCTAAACTTTCTCCTTGCTGCTTTCCAAATGTCCATGCTTTAGTGTACTGCTGTACTCATCAGTATGTGTGAACCGTGCAGCACATTACACCTCTGGTTTGGCAGGTCTCTCTGACCCTGATAGCTTTATTGGGTGTCCAATTATGGTCCTTTCCACATGCAGATCCTTCTAGGTGTATGTCCTGGCTTGCTCCAACTTGACTCAACTTCAGATACCAAGGACCTTCAGGCTCAAGTTAGTGTCACCAAAGCCCTTTTCCAAAAAGAATTGCAACTGACAAGAGATTAGAAGCTCTATTTCCACCAATAAATCATGCATATATTTAGCCTAATCCTGGACCACAAGATGCCTAGAGAATCACCTGAAAACTTTGTTTCCCCAAATCCAGGCTTCTCCCACTAGTTCCCTCTACTTGGGCTCAGACAACAAATCTCTATCCCTGATCTGTAAACTAGTTATCTCTGGAAGCGGAGTTCTATCTTGATCCCACTGAAGCCCTGATAAATTTCTGCCTCTTGAGCTCCTTCAAGCTGAAACCCTGGCCACTAGCTGAGTTCCTGCTTCAATCCAGTAGATTCCCCTGGAAGAAATATGCCTCTGCCCCTCACCTACTATTGACCAAGATTTCCTGTTGTATTTCTTCCAACCACTAGATGAGATTTTGAAATTAGACTTATTCTTGAGGAACTTTCAGACAAGTGAATAGATAATGGGGGAAAAACGTTTTACAAATGGAGGTATAAAGAAAAGTAAGTTAGGGGGAGGGTATAGCTCAGTGAAGAGTGTGTGCTTAGCATGCAGGAGGTCCTGAGTTCATCCCCAGTACCTCCATTAAAAAAAGAAAGAAAAGCAAACTAGAAACAGAAAGAGCATTTAACAAAATCTCCCTGAGAGATATGGGCATGTGTGTGTGTGTGTCTGTGTGTGCATGTAAATGCTTATAAACAGCTCTCTCTTATAATTTATTCTAAATAATCTCCATGTTTTAAGTTGTGTCTGTGTTCACAGTGTGTACATGTCTGTATTACGAAGTAAAGGAGAAAGTATGGAGAGAACAGGAAAATAATTACACTGTTGTGGATACTTTATGCTTTTACTCTCCATAATGGGAGTCTCCAAACATAAATAATTGAAAAAATTATTTTCAGTTTTTTCTATGGATGAAACATAGCAACACATCAGAAAAATGGGGAAGTCTAGAGGCTGAAATGCAAGACATCAGTGTAGTAATTCAAAATGGGACGGTGAAAATCTGGTTTTCTTCCAACCCACGGGCTATGCCATTGAGCCTCCTTTGCTGGCTACTCTTCATCTTCTTGAGCCTTCAACTTTGGAGTCCCCCAGACTTGCACTTTCAAATCTCTGCTCTTTTCTTTCTACACTGTTGCCCTTATGCCACGACTTTCAATGCCTTGCAAATGCTGATGACTCCTAAGCACATACCCAACATTTCACTTGAATGTCTATCTAAGCTTACATGTAGTCTGATGAAAAGCTGACATTTCAGTATTGCCTCAAAAGTTAAATCTCCATTCATTCAGCGGTTCAAGTTCAGTCTCAAGTCTTCTTTCCCATGCTCTTTGTCAATAAATTGGTTTTACTTTCAAAATTTGACCACTTTGCACTACTTCCCCGAATGCCCCAGTACAAGCTCGCATCAGCCTCTCAATTTTCTCTCCAATTCTCCCTACCCCATGCACATATTTTCTGTTCTCTACATAGTAGTCAAGAGTAATCCTTTTAAAAAGTCAAATCATGCCACTCTCTTGCTCAAAATTCTTCATTGATTGTCTATCCCAATGGAATCTGAGGTTTATCATGGTCCTCAACAAGGTCCTCTCCATCTCTTTTCCACCATTTAATGTGTACCTTGTATGTACTCAGTTCAATTCAATGTATGCTATTGTTTTGTGAACTATGGAGGATAGAAATGTGAATTGGCTCCTTACCTTCAAATAACTGACAATCTAGTTGAGGTGACAAAATATAAATTTTAGAGTTTGATCATATTTTTAGAGGTCATCTCTCTCAGTCTAGTCCAACCCTTTCAATCTAAAGAGGTGAGATTACTTTTTTGAGGTTGCACATCAGGACAGGAAGTCATAGTCCTATCTTGTTACCTAATACTCTTTCCACTATGTTATATTTGCTTTCTATGTTATATGTTCCTGCCACACAGATGTCTGTATTGTTCCTAGAATATACTAAGCACATCTCTCATCTTTATTTCTAGACGACTCTTGGCCCAGACAGCCATCTGCTCACTCTCACTTCTTTGCAGTTTCTGCTCAAATATCACCTATTCAAAGGGGTCAGAAAAACAGCAGCACTCCCCAAACCATCTATCAACTTTCCCTGCTCTATTTTTCTTCATGTCATTCATCACTACTTAACATTATACATATAACACTTTAAATATATGCATAAAATATTATACATGTAACATTTTATTTATAAATACAAAATGTTGTCATGATAAATGATATGAAGGGATGAGTGATGTATTCTTATTGTCCATCTTCCCTTCCTATAGGGTAAGTTCTATGAGGAGAAAATAATTGTCTACTTCATTCCCTATCTTTGCTGAATGAAAGACTGGGTGAGTTAATGAATGAACAGATGGCTAGGCATGAGAAGTAAGTTTAAAAAGTGTAACAAAAAGATGAGATGGAAGTGAGGAGCATTATGAGGGATTTCTTTTTTTTACTGAAATATAGTTGATTTACAATATTGTGTTACAATACTGAACAGCATAGTGTACAGCATAGTGATTCACTTTTGTTTTTCAGATTATATTCCATTATGGGTTATTACAAAATATTGGGTATAATCCCCTGTGCTACACAGTAAATCCTTGTTGCTTATCTATTTTATGTAGAGAAGTTTGCATCTGTTAATCCCATACTTTATAATCCCTTTCAGAGGATCTAAGAAGGCAATGGTGAAGGAACAGTTCAAGAGATTTTGAGTCTAAGGCGCTGAGAGAAGAGTACTTTTTAAGAAACTGAGGAGTTGGGAAGGAGATGTAAGTGCTAGAGAGGGGAGTTCAAAGTTATCAGAGAGGCAGCGCTATTGAAGCCTGGGATTTGATAAGACTGCAAACTGGGAGAATGAAAGGAGAGGAGCAAAAACTCCAGGATTAAGCCTTGGGACCCACGGGTGCCTCAGGTTGGGAAGAAGAGGCAGGACTCCCTTTCCCCTTCTCTGTACATAGTATCTGGGACTGGGGAATGTACCTGACTGCAGGTGAGTTAGCTGGTGGGCCTGGGATGACAAAGGAAGCCCAGTGTGAGGGACACAGAAAAGATAAGGTGGTGGGGAAAACTCAAGGAGGATATGTAAAAGACCAGTGTCTCTGGGTTGAGCATTACAGGACCCTGAAATAATGAAATGGCTTGTTTGGGTGACCAGTATGAATTATCATATAGTGCACAAGAAAGGGCAGGATGGAAAGTCCAAAGGTGAAGATCAAGTCCAGTCTCTTTCTAAGAATCAATCATTCCTTTAATCGTTTCTCAAATGTTAGGCAGGAAGAAGGCTACCAATATTCTCCTGCCTTCAAAGATGTCCCAGTCTGTGATCACTGGAAGAACAGAAGAGAGTGATATGAATGAGGGGAAGTAGGTGGGCTGGGGAGTTGAGTGAGTAGGGTTAGAGTTAGGGAAATAACAGAGCAGAGGAAGTCTGGCTCATGAGTTAGCGGTGAAGTAATTAAATGACAAGATTGTGTCAGGAAGTTGACAGAATGAGCCAGAGATGAGTAGTCAATAGTTGTAAGGACAACAGTGAAGATAATAACAATTACATTTTACAGAGCTCTCAGTCTCCTTAACTTTTCTGCCTGCCAATATATCTCATTTATTCCTCACAACATTACATGTGGTGTGTGACATTCCCCTTTACTTATGGATAAGGAAAGAGGCTCAGAGAAGCAAAGGACTTGCCTGAAGTTTCACAGTCCCTAAGCCATAGGTTGGGGGTGAGATATTTCACTGTGGTATTGAGCAGCAAATTCAAAAAGTTTTCTGCCAACACCACTTTATTTCCTAATAAACCATACCCAGATCTTATTGGCCCGTTTCAAGGATGTCCTTACAGAATCTTTCCAACAGTTTTGGTGTTTTGTTTTCCCTGGAATTTTATCCAATAAAAGAACATGGTGCAATAACCCAATTCTAAAGCTAACATTAGCTTCCTTTGCGCCTAGAATCTGAATTTTATCAAATGTATCTCTTGAACCCATACCCTATGAGTTAATAATTAGAGTTCCCACAACATAACCTCCATGGGTGTTTTTGTTTGTATTGCCCAATAACTGGCATCCAGAGACAGAGTCTCCCCGCCCCCCCACCTCGAAAAGGCTTTGAAGTGTGTGCCCTCTTCTCTCCAGGAACAAAATGGCTCTTTGGGAAAAATCAGCACCACAATGGCTGTTAAGAGTCCAATTTCCTCACTTACAGACCCAACCTAAGGTACCAAACAGTTTAATGATTTGCTCAAGGATCCAGGGCTGTGAGAGCATTTTATTAAATGCACATGTTCGTATTTTTGCATTTTTATTGGCATCTATATGCCCTGTATGTAAAATCATGAAATATACTTGATCAGGAATTATCTAGTTTAACCCTAGATAATTTTATAAATGAGAAAACAAAGGCACAGAGCAAAGTGAGAGAGTCTGATTTCACATGGGGAGCCAGTAAGAGAGCTGAAATCCTAGTCTCCCAACTTCCTCCCTGGAAATTTTGCATAGATAGTGCCTCTCTAAATATAGCCCATAGACACCTTCATGTGTTAAAGGAAATCTGCTTCCCATTCTGGACTTATAAAATTATGATTCCTGGGAGTAGCTCAGGACTCTAAAATTCTGAGGAACTTCCGAGTCCTGACATTGCCGATTTTTGTTTTAATGCAGAATTGAATGTCTCATACTATGACAAGACAACTTCTGCCTTTCTCCTGTATCTCACACCTTTATGGAGGAAGCAACCAAAGACTCCTTGTAACTTTCATTAGATTCCCATTCCTTGTGTTTTTTTCTTGCATCAGTGCCTTCCATTAAACAAGTGTTCCCTTCCCTCTTTGAATCTTTTTTCCTGTGATTATTTACTGTGTCAAGAGAAGGCAGTCGGAGGTGGGCAATGCTTACTCCTCACTTTTTCTGCCTTCTGACTACTGTCATGGCTCCTTCCCCACTTTGGCCTCATGCTCAGTTTTCTCTCATCATGTTCCACCTGCTTGGATCACTGCAGGAACTCCCTAAAGATTCCTTCTTTTCATTCTTATTTTGCCTATCCTAAATATTCACAAATTTGGGAAGCATTCTATCTGCATTTTCAAATGTGGAAAGTAAGGTGTTGAATCCATGTGCCCCACATCAACAAGATTATGAATCTAGACTAGAGGCTGACTCTACAGATGTTTAGATCACTGTGCATGCCTTGAAACAATGCTGCCTCGATGGGCTAATGAAAATATAGTTACCACTTATTGAGCATTTACTGTGTTTTAGGCATTGTGCCTGGCAGCTTATTCATATTATCCAATTTCATTACCATAACAGTCCTATAAGATAATTATTATTCCCATTTCATTGATGGGGAAGCTCAGAAATTAAGTATCTTGCCAAAGGTTACACAGCCAATGATATAGCCTGTATTTGGATTCAGAGTCAACTGCATTATTAATTATTGCATTTCATAAGTACTGACTGTAAGTAAGGGAAAAAGAACCAGTCAGTGCAAATCAAACTACACCAGAAGAACAAGACTCAAGTTTAAACTAAGAGTCATGTACCAAGAACTGGTCTAAGTATTTTACAGGTATCAACTAACATAATTCTCCAAGTAATCCCTGAGGTGGGTATTAACATCAACACCCACACTTTACAGACAAGGAAATAAAGGCAGAGGGGCTAAGTATCTTGCCCCAGAACTAATGGGTGATAGAACCAGGATTCAAACACAGAGAGTCTGTTTCAAGACTGAATCCAGACTACTAATCAACATTCTCTCTCAAATCCACTTGTTAGTTAAGAACAATCATCAAATACTTTAACACATTTGAACACCATTTTGTAAAGAAAGTTATCAAAATATGATCCTTTTTTCCATCTCCAAACAAGAAGGCAGACCTAATTTATTTTCAAATAATTATCTTCTATCAGTTATAAAACTTTTAATAATAAAATTCAGTGACTAGTGATGAGAAGGTGTTGGAAGGTCTCACCAAGTGATGCCTTGGTTCACACATTGTGAGTGATGGAGTTGGTTGCAGTACTGTTGTGAATTTTGATGGATCATTTCCAGGTTTAATAGTTTTTGAAATTTATTTGGGGGAGGTTGGTGGTGAATTTTACTCTAAAGGAACCAATAAGACCTATGTATTGTTCTTTTACTAATGGTTGCTTCATATATCCAGTGAAAAGAAAATTTCATTTGAGTAGCCACACACACACCTATGTGTGAAATTCTTCTGCTTACTATTTGACATATCATGAGCACATAAAAATGGTAATGATTGATATCCAGTCAATTTAGATGCATTATATTTTGTTTATGTTCAAAATGCAAGCATAGTATATACTATGGGGAGGTTTTCCCCTAGTAGTTAGGTAATCCAGGACATTCCCTAAATGCACACTTTAATCTCAGTTCCAAAATAGAGAGATTATCTAAATATGACAGGAGAATGTCTAACCTGTTTTATTCAAAAATGAAAAGGCAGACCATACAATATTCTGCACATTGGTAAATTCTCTCCTTGACCTAACCTTGGTCAGGCTCTTCTGAGCTCTTTTTGTGACTGGGCCCTATAGTGGGCTCCTGTGTCCTTCCTTGGACAGTCCAGATCTAATGAGAATCCTGCTAAGTCAGCTTTACCAGAATCCCCGCACTCCATGTCTGATCACCTTCAATACCCGATTGGGTTCCTTAGCCTCCACTACCCCCTACGTGATGTCCGATCACCCTGGCCCGTCTTCAGCCAAACCCTGTTAGGTCCGCTTAACCAGAGTCTCTCCTTACCCCTCATGTTTTCTCTTAGTCATTTTCCATCTACTTCCCCCACTCCAATCCTTGGCTATAAATTTTCCTTCTTGTATTTGGAGTTCAACCCAATCTGTCTCCCCAACTACAAATCCTGATTATAGTAGTTCCTCTTCAATGAAGTCTTCTTTACCACTCTTTTAACTAGTGTCATGAGTAATTTTTTTCTTTAATAATGTATTCTCTATAAATGGTCTGTTTTCTCCTTTGTTTTTCTAAAACTGGTGGGGCAAAACTCCAAGTCACCCTGATCCCAAATTACAAATAAAATGTAAAGATAAAGTTCATTTATGTGCAAGCCCACTATTCCACATTATATCTACTAAACCACAATGAAAAGACAGTTCAAAGAAGGAAATCTTGCAAAGCTCATCACTGCCAAGAATTAGGAGCTAGAAGTTTAAAATACATATGCCTTAAACACTGAGTGCCCATCTTCACAGCTGTTAGGATAAAGCTCCAGGAGTTTATGTGGCTTGGACTGCCAAAGAGAGTTGAGTGAAGTTCAAGAATCCACCAGGTTTTAGAATCCAATAGGGAAAAAAAGGGAATCATTCCTACTTTGACTCCACTTTCAACTCCCTCCCATGGATCATGAGAATAGTGATAAATCTAATGGATAATCACACAACTCTTCAGGTTTCATTGGATGTATGATAATGAGAAAGAGGAAGTGCTTATCAGTTGACTTTGCCCTGGAGTATCTTTTCAATGCAAACTCTGGCAAGGAGACCGGATACCATGACCCAAGATGATTTGAGTCAGACAGTTAAGTACATACTAAGACTCCAGGCAAGATAAAATACCCAGGATAACCACAGCCAGCACATGACTACCTGAGGTCAGCAGGCTGGACACTCGTCATCTGAGACCACTTAAGGCTTAAGGCATCGTAAGTGCCAGATACCTGGTGTCCTGTCATCTTCACCAACCATTGTGGAAATGCCTTTTCTCCGCTCCCTTTCAGCCATGCCATATTTTCCTCTACATCACTGGTTCAATACCACCTCTTGGAAATACTGCTGACTGTTTCCCTGTTTTCCACCGTACTGGCTGATACATGCTTGGAGACCAGGAAAATATATTTGTATAAGACGTGGTTAAGCACACGAGTTTTAGAGTCAGGCTACTCACATTCATAGACTTCATGCTGTGATTTACTACTTTCTATCCCTCTGATCTTGGGAAAGTTGCTTAGTCTTGCCAAGCCTCAGTTTCTCATCTTGAAAGAGAGATGGTAACAACTGCATTTTAGATTGGTTGTATAAATGAGACAATAATGCAAGTAAAGGCTTCACAGACTGCCTAGCAGCCAGTAAATGCTCAGTGATTACCATCAGGCCCCATTTCACAACTCTGGACCTGTTCTACAGCTTTACATGTGCCACTGAACTCTTACAACAACTTTTTGTGGTATCGTAATCACCCCAATTTTGCAACAAGGAAACTAAAGCACAGAGAAGATCCTGAATTCAGTGGTGACAGAACCAGGATTTGAAGCGAGGCCATCTGGCTTCAGAATCTGTGCTCTTTCTTCTTTAAATTGAAGTATAGCTGGTTTACAATTTTGGGTCAATTTCTGGTGTACAGCATAGTGATTCATATATATATATATGTGTATATATATATATACACACACATATATTCTTTTTCATATTCTTTTTTCATTATAGCCTGTTACAAGGTATTGAATATTGTTTCCTGTGCTATACAGTGGGACCTTGTCGTTTACCTATTTTATATATAGTAGTTGGCATCTGCAAGTCCCAAACTCCCAGTTTATCCCTCCACACTCTCCCCTTTCCCCCATGGTAACCGTAAGTTTGTTTTCTATGTCTGTTGAGTCTTTTAGAATCTGTGCTCTTAACCTTCATGTTATATACTTCCTTGAAACAAAGTCCAGTCTGGTATCCACATGGGAATATTCTATGTAACTTTCTCAGGACTTAGGTGTCAATAAGATACTGCCACCTTTTGCACTGGAAAATGATGTTACTATGAGTAAATACTAGTCATCAACTCACTCTTGATGTGGAAATAAATAGGCCTAATTTTTCATAGTGGCTGAGGTCCAGTGGAAACTATGCTTGAGGCCAGAAGTACAAAAATTCTCCCCACCCTTGCCGTTGTTCCATTTTAGTTCATCATTCAACAGTGTATGGAAATGTACCCTGAACTGTATAGAGTAAACCTCTATAGAGATCGCACCCACCTGAAGTATAACTTTTAAGCAAAGGCAAATGGAAGGCATATTTCTATAAAGAACTATTGGATGGACATTCACACACTGCTTCATAATAGAACCATGACTCCCAGGAAGGAGATAAATATGATGGCCTGGTCCCTAGAAAATCAAGTCTCACCATCTGAACTTCTGACACAGTGTGCTCCCTGATGTTTAATGAGATGCCTCAATTCTCGAGGCAAAATGGGCCTCCATAAAGAAAGAATCAAGATGCTCTCCACAATCTAAAGCATGTTAGCCTTTGACCAAAAGTCACCCCAAAGCGTCTATCTACAGCTACCAAAGGGAAAACCAATCCCTTTTCCTTACATTATCCTTTCTGACTCCAGTTTTCCAAAGAACTGAAGAAAGGTGAGGACCCCAGGACAGTGTAAATAATATTTGCAGACAAAGCTTGAGAAACAGACAAGCAGTCCTAAAAGGGAGAAAGAAACTGCTTTTAAAGCATAGAACTGCTACCGTAAGCCTTTCAGGGACACACTCAGAAACCCTGCTGAAAAACCGACCTTCTTGTACAAGCAATCAGATAATAAGACTCCTTTAAGAAGCCCAGAATAGTTAAATTCATCACCATAATTTAATTGTACAGGTTATTAAACAGCAGTTCGCCTCCCCTCTTTCTCCGGCGCTGCTTTTGTGTATTAAACTCAGACTAATCAAATTGGGAATTCCAAGAGTACTGTATTAGTCATCCCCATCCCTTTTAATTTGCTTAATGGCCGCGTGTGTGTGTGTGTGTGTGTGTGTGTGTGTGTGTGTTCTGACTGGCTGGACATCACTTAGCTTTACCACAACACGTCAATAAAGAATGGATAGGGAAACTTTTGCAGAGAAGAATAAAGCGTGCCTGCCTTCTAAAGTTACATTTGATGTTTGAGTAATTCATGGGATGTGTACTGCAAGCAACGGTGCTTATTATTTCTGCTTAGCGGGTCTCCAGACACAGGAGAAGAGAGAGGGCGAAGAAAGGAAGGAAGGAAGAAAGAAAAGGAGTCTGAATTTACACTCACCGCTTCAAAAGCCCTTTTGTACTCAGCCAACTTCTCCTGGCTGAAGATACAGTATTTGCCAAAAAGTCGCCTGCAAGAAAGCACACAACATAACAAAAGTATAAAACAAAACAGTCCATTAAAGAACTCTTTTTCTGCCCACCCCCACCTTCTCTTAATAATTTTTCTTTTACTCGAAAGACATATTTTTAGAAAGTGGCACTTAGTGCTGGACAATGCTGACTGGGCTTAGAAAAGATTAACCTCGTTAGCGAAGCTTTGAGCTCCTCTGGGTTGTTTGGGTCAATTGTCTTTTCACCTGGCTCGAGCCACCAAGTCAACATGAACTAAGAATAGGAGTTACTTAGCATGTAGGACCCGTCGGAGAGCAGCCTTTCTGAGCGGTGGTCTGCAGGGAGTGAGAATGGCAGTCTTGTTTGGGTTGTTGTTTTGAGCTGCTCTCACACATTTAGACTTTCTGTCCATTCAGCCAGACAGGCCACGTGTCCAAAACCTAAAAGGGGCTCATGCTTTAAGAGCAACTTGGTTAAACTCGCCTTTTCCTATGGAGGACAGTTTAGGCAATTTTCTTGCCAGTTTCAGGAATTTTCTAACATGGATGTTTTTAAATGTTTGTATTTTCACACCGATGCTAAAACACCAGCATAGGCTGCTAGGTCTGTGGGCCGGTAAGTAAGGAGGAGAAAGTCGAAATGAACAAAGAGTGATCAGTAACTTCTTCCATCACAGGCTGCGTGGACACCTGCTGAAAAGTCATAAGCCTGGTGAAATTACTGGTTGAATGTTTTGGTTTCCCTGATGCCAATTGGCTGACTTTTCCAATGAACTGACCAGTTGTTTTGGCATTTTTTACAAACAACTCTGATTCAATCTGAATTACTTAGAAGCAATTATCCCACTGGTGGATGATCAAAGCCTGTGCTTTCTTTCTATTTCCTTCCTGGGCACCTGCTTTTTTTGGTCCATTTTAATACTAATTGGTACTCCCCAACCTGGGGAAGTGTATTCAGTTTATTTCAGCTAATATTTTATTGAACATTTGTCATATGCCCAGCACTCCGCTAGCTTATGGAGAAAGAAAGATAAAAAGAGGTGGCTGCTGCTATCAACCATTTTGGGATTTAATGGAGACAAACCTGTTTTCAAAGCAATGCTGCAAAAAAGAAACTCAGAGCTGTCTGGGGCTGCTGGGGAGGAGCCTCTGGCGTAATCTGGGCTCTAAGGAAGGGCTTTTCAAGGAGATGAAGACTGGGATGAGTTTTAAAAGATATGGAGGAATAAACCAGTTAACAAAGAGTGAGAAAGGAATTCCAGGAAGGAATCACGTAAGGAAGTATACAATAGTGGAATGAGCGGTTCAGCAGAACGGGAACATAAAACGTGAGGACAGCAAAAGAGAGGATGCAGGAGAGACACAGGACAGGGGAACCAAACTTTGGAAGGTCTAGCCACCATTTTAGAGTATCTGTACTTCATCTTAGAAGCATCAAGGAGTCCCTGAAAGGTTAAAGCAGGGGTGTGAGGAGGTCTGATCTGCATTCCACTACATCTTCATGTAAATGGATTTGAAGGTAGGAGATGGGAATCTGGTTGGTGGACGACTGCAACCATTTAGGGAAGAAAGAATGATGTTCAGAATGAGGGATTTGGCAGCTAGGTTGTGGAAGAAGATTCATGTTTCTCAAGTGTACAGCAGGTAAACAACAGGGCCAGGAGAGAGGAGAGGCTAGAATGGTCCCCAGATTTCTGGCTTAGACTGGTGCAGTGCTATTGACCCATAGAGGACCCTCAGGAGGGATGGCTTGAAGGTGGAGGAAAAGAGTTGGAGTGAATAGGGAGCATGTTGGGTTCTGGTGCCCACCGGCACAGTGGATGGATGGATGGCTCTATGGGCTTCCAAAAAAACTGATTTGAACCATGTGTTCTCTTGTGCTCACTTCAGCAGCACATATACTAAAATTGAACCATGTATTCCCAGTGAGGCCAACATTTCCCCCAAGGGGGTGAAAATTTATTGGGGGGGTTCAAAAACACTTAAATATTACAATGGTTTATAGCTCTTCAAAAGACTACAGTATATAAACATATTTATGCTCTATTTGTGCTACTAAAATTTTATGGCAGGAGGAGGAGAAGGTGGGTGGCATGTAAGAAAAAAAAAACCTAAAATGCTCCTTGGGAGGGCAACAATGAACCAAAGGTAGAAAAACACTGACTTAAATTATGGTTTTATTGTAAGGTATTAAAAACTGAAAGGCAGTTGACTTCATTAGGTAAAACAGAGTTTGGAGTGGGATTTGAATCCAGCTTGCTTACTAAAATGTGGATACCAGGGCTCTGACCTCCTATAATACTGATTCAGAATTCCAAGTGAGTACAGCCTAGGAATTTTAAATAGATTGACTAATTGCTACTTACTTTCTGTTCTAACCAATTAAAAAATACAGGGAGCTGAGATTGGATTAGGAAGCATTATCTCTTTAATGGCAGATATGAAATTGAAAAGACGAGAAGCAGTGTAAAAGCACCAGCTTCCTGTAAGTGGAATTTCGGAAGAAAAAATTTCCAAATCTTATAAGTGGCAACACATTGCTCTCCATAAATTAGAAAGATGGAAGCTTGGGCAATATTGCTGTAGTTGTTTTCAGTTTAACACATCAGTGGCCTGTGTAGATTGGAAAGGAGTTAATCCACTGGCTGACATCAGTCCTCATGGAGCCAGCAAGGTTAGTTCTACCTAAATCATGCGAGTGTCAGCATAATCTTCTTTATTCACCCAACGAACTCTACTCTGTACCAGGCACTGCCTAGCTCTGGAGTTGCACAACACACATCAAAAATGAATGAGAAATAGCATTTATGAAGACTGCATGAAAGATATGTAATAGACTTATTTATCTACCCTTCACTGAAGCTAAACCATCAAATCTCATACCCCTGTCCTGCCCTCCTCCAACCCACATGTGTGTAGAAGAGCTAAGACACATTTAGGAAAATGCTAAATTGGATTTGGGAAATGCCATAAGCTTAACTGAGCTTCCCTATGAAGACAGACTCTTCCCATTTTGTCACTGTGTCAATCATAAGGATGCTGCTGAGGGTGTTCATTACATTCCCAACACACTCTTCCAATGGTTGTTTCTGTCTGATAGCTAATAATAGTAGTGTTCCTCTTCTGCTATTTTGTTTTCATCTCATGGACACTGAGACTTACAGGACTGATCTGTTTTCCCTCTTCTTTGGAGACACTTAAAAGCAAAACACAGACTTGCTCACACCAATAGCAAGTAGTGGGACCCAATACTATGTGTGTTTTTATTAGCCTTGTTGTTGCTTCCATTTTATGTCCTTAAATAAAAAGTAAGCCAGGGCCTCCGCATTTATGGGTCTTTAAGAGACTTGTAAATGAGGTTAAGGCATTATGTTATCTGGAAGTTACCAGCTGAGCAGGGATTAGTTATCTGATTGACCCATCATAGCTTAGGGCAAAGCTGTAAAGAAACAGATATGAAGTAGGTAAACTCTGCAGAAAATGGTATGGGAAAGGTTGAGCAGGAATGGTGAGGTCAGGAGAACCAATTCTATTCAGTTCTACCCATGTTAGAACATTAAGTTCATTGGTTAAGGGTTGCTTAAGCCAGGCAGTGTTTCCACTGAATTGGTTCAGGGGTAGGCACTTAACCTGAACAGATCAAGTGAGAAAAAAATTAGACACTTCCCACAGCTTCGAGGAGAGAGAATCTTCCTTTCTTTCACTTGATTTAGTGGTGATTTGATGTGAGGTCTGGAGCCACAGCAGCCATCTTGCTACCACAAAAGTTGTAAAATAAGAGTTGTAAAATACCTGGCATATTGCTTGGTGAATCCATTTCTCTTCTTTTGCTAAGACTATTTTGAATTTCCTTTGGTAATTAATCCCTCTCATCCATGTGTCTTGAGTGGGATCAATCTCATCTTTAGCTCCAGACAGTTTGAGTTGGGTTTTCTGTCCCTTGCCAAAATAGACTCTCAATTAATACATAGATCAAAGGATACAGTAAGAAACATAAAATAAAGTAAAGGTTGGGGTTAATGCATGAAATGCATCCACTTGCTTCAGGCAGGTCACTAATTTGGGTCTAAACTTTTCAGCAGCCAGTACAAACAGAGAAACATGAACACTTTTTGCTATAGACTGAATGTTTATATTCCCCTGCCAAATTCATATATTGAAATCCTATTCTCCAATGTGATAGTATTTGGAGGTATGGCCTTTGGAAGATGATCAGATTTTAAGGGTGGAGCCCTCATGAGTGGAATTAGTGCCCCTATAAAATTAAAGGATGCCTCAGAGAGCTCCCATTCCTTTTCCATCTGTGAGGACACAAGAAAATAGCCATCTATGAACCAGGAAGTAAGCCCTCACTAGACACCAAACCTTCCAGCACCTTGATCTCAGACTTCCCAGTCTCCAGAACTATGAAAAATAAATTTCTGCTGTTGATAAGCCACTCACTCTGTGGTGCTCTATTATATCAGCCAGAACTGATTAAGATAGTTATTTTCAAGGTTTACAGTATTTATTGATTAAAACAAGCCAGATGTTTAGAAAAAGAGCAACTATTCCTAGAAATCAGAATCAGAGAAGTTTCTCCCATAGGTCTTCATAATAAGGACACTATTTCATATGGTGAACATCATCCTCAATAGTATCCTTACAATAAATAAAATTAGTCATGTATGCCTGTTTGTTTTTTCATAACCTGTTTTAGTATAAGCTGAAGACATTATAACCAAATATAATTTAGTAAAAGTAACTCTAGCAGGGTCTAAAACCAAAGTCTGGTAATCTAGATTTATATAGCCCTGGATTAATCCAGGGAAATTTTTCTGTTTCTTTAGAGCAATGATTTCCTGTTGAGCCCTGGGAGAGTCCCAATGACCCCCTGGAGCTCTCTCTGAGGCTTGCAAGAATCAGGGACAAGTGAAAAGAGATCTGTGTCCTCCCAAGTCCCACTTCAGCTGGAGCCTCTGTTTGACTTTCCACCTTCCAGAAACAACAACAAAAAAAGATTTTTACTAAAGAGTTTTTAAACAAATAAACAAAATTCTTTCGAAAGTCAATGACCTGGAGAAAATTTCACAGTCTGCCCATTTTTCAGATCTGTCTCTATAAGTATTGCTTCTTTCCAAGATTTTATAAATGTAGAGAGACAAAGGATTTGCGATCATGTATCCTAAAAATACCTCGAGGGCACTCAGCCTATGTCTGATCAAGAGAAGATCTATGGGTTTCAATAGTTGATTTTAATTGGAATATTTGGGAAGAATATACTTCACTCAGTTCTTCCATGTTTCCTTTTCAAAGAGGACTGCTCACAGTAAGTTCGTTTGCTCTTCTATCCTGTAAGTCTCAACTCTGGTTGCCCTTCCCTTAACTCTAATGTGGGGGCATTATTTCTCTTCGGGGGATAAATCTGTCACCTTCTAGGGTTCAGCCAGAAGACTTAGTTGTCTCAAACTAAACTACATCCTTTAACATAACCTCATGGGTAATGCAGGACTGAAGGTCAAATCCTGCCTTAACAGAGTTAAGTGGGGACCAAATAATTCAGTCACTGACATGCAGTCAGCTAATAACGAGATTGATGGAACAACCAGGTGGGCCTCAGTAGCTAACTGGTCGACAGTTCTGTTGCTCCAAGGCGTGATCTAAATCTATCCTGGCACCACCCCATTGAGGATCACTGAGTCAAGATTTTGTGGCTGACTGGGAGTTCCAGGGTGGTTGCAGCAACTCCAGACTCTCCCAGATATTTGATACCTGTTTTTTTCATCTTGACTCAGGGATATTGGGCCAGGAAAATACTGGTGATATGGAGACCCACCCTTCACCTCCCCATTTCTCAAGAGGGGGCTGCCAGAAGCTTCCTCACCTGTTTGCCCTTCCCTCCACATTACCTCTCCCCTTGAAACTTGAGAAAGGAGGCTGGACAGAGAACTGCTCCAACTTCTAATCCTGCATTATCACAGGGCATATTATTACAGGATTTTTTTTACTGTAGTTCTCAACTCCTTTACTTTCACAACTTGCTTCAGAACCTAGGCAGTGAAAAGCAATATTTACTGGGCCCCTATAAAGGCTACTAAGAAAATGCCGATTTTTAGCTGTGATTGAAGCCAAGCAGCTTAACCTCATCAAAACTTGTGGAGACTTGAGCAGTTAAAGCTCATAATTTAAAAGGACTTCCTCTCAGGTTAATTAATTGGAAGTCATGGTTTGCTCATGTCCTTTCTTAAATCTGAAATGGAAGTTTAACTTTTCAGATGGAACCCCTACCGGGGACATATAAATGAGAAGTCACCAATAGAAATACTGCAGTACAATATATTAGGTTGAGTTTACCAAACATAAGAGCATAGAAATTCCCATGTTAATTAGTACCAGACAGTGACAAAAGGAAAGGCATGGTGGCCCAATATCCCTGACTCTTGACCTTCGGGTTATAGTAGAGATGAGAGAAACAAAACGTCTACTGAAAACAGAGACGTATCCCTAAGAAAGATGAGCACCCAACCTTTTAGGCCAGAGGATGGCAAAGGGGTAGAGGGGAGAGCAGAAATTTATTTTTAGTAGAAAGGACATGATTGGATAAAAAGCCCAGCCTCAGGACCAAGCTTCTTCCTCCTTCCACCTTCCTCCTAGAAGCTACAACATCAATGATGACAAAATCACTCCTTCCGCTGGCAAAACGAGCAAGACGCACAATTCCAACTCCAACTTGAAGGCACAGCTTCAGCCTCCACCATCTTAAATTCATGCCTGCATTCTTGGTCCTGGGAGATGCATAGGGAAAAGGGGAATTAGCAGTTTGGAATATGTCAGGGTCAAATGGCCTTACTAATGTCCAATGAGATGGCTCTAAAGAACTGCTGGGAGTCACTGCCCTGAGTGACATAACTCTTAAAAGGTTATGGATGGACCCTAAAAATCTCAACTTCCGTAGGTAATCCCATTAGAAAACCATCAATTCATGAACTCATCTAAACCCGTTTGGATCTGTTCATTTTTCCAGCTTGTATGTGACAAATTTTCTTTGCTGTCTCCTGCTAAGTGTTAATTTTTTTTCCTTTTAACTATTCCAATGATCAGGTCACTTGAGAAGAGATTTCAACTTCAAAAACTTAACTGTATTTAAATGGCATTTGCCCATCCTTGCAAGTTGATTTCTCTTGTCTATTAAATAACTAGCACCACTTCCCTGTGGATTCAATGGTCAAAACTAAAAGAATCTGAAGTAAAAAGAAAGGTAAATTTATCTCTCTGAAAAGAAAATCATTTCTCTCTCCAGATACTCAAAGTGCTTTTTAAACGAAAGAACAGCACTAGATACCTTCTTATCACAGAATTGAATGAGAAAGTGTATTTCACAAGTTATCTGAATCTAGACTACTTAAGCAAAGTTAAAGTAAATACATTTCATAAGATACCCAAAAAAGGCACTAACTAAAAGAAAAAAGATCATAAATTTTGTTTACTTTAAAATTAAGAACTACTGTGATATCATTAAGAGGGTAAAAAGACAGCCACAGAGTAGAAAAGCTATTTGCAATATTTAGCTAATTTGTAATATTTTATACAACTAAAATAAATAAAGATCTTACTTATTTCAAAAAGAAAGAAAAAACTCAAGAGAAAAATAGACAAAAACAGGCTCCTCACAAAAGAGATTGGAATCTAAGTGGATTAAAAAATGCATAAAAAGGTGCTCAAATTATTAGTCACCAAGGAAATGGAAAATAAAACCGTGATGAGACATGGCTGATACCCACCAGATGGCTACATTGAAAACAAACAACAACAACAAAAATACTAAGTGTTGATGAAGATATGGAACAATGGTGGGGAAGTAAGCTGTTTGGCATCACCTAGGAAAATTGAAAGCATGTAAAGCCCATATCCCAGCAATGCCACTCCTGGTTGTCTACCCTAGAGACACACACATAAAAATGTGGGCCAGGAGCTAATTATGGTGAGATTCATAACAGCTGGTCCCTCATTGGGCATTACCCCTGGCCACAGAGAACTGTATTCTCAAGGTCACATACCCTCCCCGGGGGTTGGCTAATGTCTAATAACTGGCCCATGTGGGACTATGAAAGCCCAGCCCCACTTGCCTTGATTCAGGACAACTCTAAGGGCTAATCCATCTCAGAGACCCCTGTGGGACTGGCTACTGCCTCTGGTGCAGCCACATTGTGGGCCAGCTCTCCCTTTCCTCATCTTGCCTTCCTGACTTTCTTCTAGGTGTCTATCCCAAGAACATATCCAGTAAACCTTCTGCCTAAAACTTTCCATCTTAGAGTCTGTGTGCAGAAAACGCTAAGAAAGCCTTTACCAGTTATCTTTAAGAAGAAAATGAGTGAGGGGAGATGCTACTGGGAAGAGACCGTTTGGGCTTCTGGAATACCAGCAATGTTCTGTCTTTAGAACTGGATTTCAGTTGTATACATGTTCTCTCTGTAATAATTAATTAAGCTGTACATTCATCTTTTTGGATCTTTTCTATTAAGTGTTATATATCACACACAAAAAAGGATTAAAAATGACTTTCATTCCTCATGGAGGGAGGAAAAAATTTCTGATTTAAATGAAGTGCAATATTTGAAAACAGTTTCTCCTAGGTTCTTTGTGGGTTTTTGTTTTTGTTTTCTGGTTTTTTGGTTTTGCATTTTTCCACAACAGTTATTTGGCTATGACACATGTATCCCTCAGCCAGTCAAGCATTCATCAGCCATTCTGTGATGGTCCTGGAGCTTTCTACACATGGGAACATCTCCATCAGATCTCTGTAATCCGAACTGCTGTCTCGTGGTGTCACTGAAAGGAATCAGAGACATCTAATTCCCTCACCTTACATATGGGGAAATTGAGGGCTGCTGGAGATTTTAACACTGTGACTCCAAGCTGTCCTGTTTCCTTCCTGATGGAATGCTCAGCTTTCCCCACCTCACTGATGCAAAGATTAGTTCTGTGATACACTTTGTTCAAGGAAATGTGTGCGTAGGAGAAGCATGTTTCTATAAATGGAGATTTTAAGAGTCACTGCTTGATTTGTCATTCTCCCTCTTCCCCCTGCACAAGCAATGTTCATCCACCAAGGTCCCAGCTCAGAGCACAGCTGGCCCACGAAGGACCCTGTCTTACTCAGCTTGGGCTGCTATAGTGAATACCAGAAGCTGTGTGGCTTAAGCAAATAACACTTATTTCTCACAGTCTAGAGGCTGGAAAGTCCAAGATCAAGGTGCTGGCATGTTGGGGATCTGTAAGAGCTCTCTTCGTGGTTTGCACACAGCTGTCTTCTGGCTGTATTCTCACATGGCAGAGAGAGACAGAGAGACAGAGAGACAGAGTAGTCTCTCCAACCCTCTGTAAGGTCACCAACTCCATCATGGGGGTAGAACCCTCACGACTTCATCTAAACTTAATTACTTCACAAAGGTCCACCTCCAAAAACCATCACATCGAAGATTAGGGCTTCAACATACGGATTTGGTGGGGAAGTAGAAGGCACATTTGGTCACAGCAGACATGTAACATGGACAACTAATCATCCTTTGTCATTGTAAGCCACTGAGATTTTAGAAGTATTTGTTATCAAGTCATAACCCAGACTATTCTGACTTGATACAGGATCCTAGCAAGGGATTCTGAAATCCCAAGCACCACATGAAAAAGTCACAGCAATTGTGCAGATTCTTGTGCAATATGCTTTTTCGAAGCCACATTCCCTTCATTTTATGCTGAAATGCATGCACCCGAGCACACACACACACACACACACACGTGGACAAGATGAGCCATCACTGATAAACAGACACCACTTCTAAGCTAAGCTTTGCTGGATAAAAGGAAAAATAAAACCCAAGAGGAGCAAAACTTACATAAAATGACAGCACGGATTTGATCTTGCTTAAAAACGACTCTGCTTTGA
Organism: Camelus bactrianus; assembly: GCF_048773025.1. Taxonomy (NCBI): domain Eukaryota; kingdom Metazoa; phylum Chordata; class Mammalia; order Artiodactyla; family Camelidae; genus Camelus; species Camelus bactrianus. Next base: position 33,372,073 of record NC_133550.1, on the reverse strand, counting down.
AGAGCTCATCATAGCCCCTTTGCAACCAAGCTGAGAAATTTTGATTAAACCACATTTCTTGCTTCCACACCTGAAAACAGTCCGTGGCTGCTGTATAAAGCCAGAGCCGGCCTTTTCATCTAGGTCTATCACTTGTAACAGTTTCTTGGCACAGCCGACCCACCTTGGATATACAGTGTTCCCCACCACCACATAAAAAAGCTAAGAAAGAGATTTTCATCACTGGTACTTATAGACAAGCTTAGCAGAGAATGAAAGAAATGCTCGTGGGCTCCATTTTAAACTTGCTCGAACTCCACAAGACAGCTGGTAAAAACTTGATCAAATCAAATCTTCAGAGACCAAGACTCTCCCACATCAGGGCAGAATGGGAAAGCTTTTGTTTCAGCCGAAGCCAGCCCTTATCACCTCATTCTGTCACTCATACTTCCTCAGTCCACCCTCAAATCCACCAGGATTTATTGCAGATGTAGCAAGCTTGCTGGAAATAATGGTACAAGCAAAGAGGCTAGTCGGCCATCCACTCCAAGCTCTGGGTAATACCAATGGGAAATTATTTGCACAAAAGGTGCGCTGGGGTGACAAATGAAGAGAGGGCTGGCCCACTGAAGATGCTAGGACTTAAGACAAAGCTAACATACTAATACCAAGCCACTCGCTTTATCTGATTACATTCTGGGACTGGGGGCTTCCCACAACCCCCTTTTAGCCCTCCTCCACCCACCCACCCTTTTGAGTAAAAGACACAGGTTGCTTTCTTTGGCGTGCAGTGTACCATGAAATGGTAATCTAGAGAATTACTACATTTATATAAACCACAAAGTGTTTTTATGCCCCACAAAAAAACAACTGTCAGATCTGCAATGTTTTTACGTTGTTGACTAAAGAAAAATGTCAGTTAGAGGAAAGACTGATTAAATATTAAGACTGACATTTTTTTCCCCAGAGTCATTTATGGGCCTTCTCTTAGACACCTTTCTTTTGGACTCTGGTCAGGTTTAATTTTGGAAAACATTCAGAACAACAGCCATTTCATTCTTCACCCATATGTTTGCAAAAAAAGTTTATTTTTATTTTCCCATTTTAATCTTCAAGAAGGCCCATTTGGGGGTAACTTCTTGCATTCATTTCTGTTATTTTTACTCAGTGTGCTCTCGCTCTAAGCAGGTGGCAATGCTGGACTCTGCGTGATGTAAAACGGGCTTAGCAATCCTCATTAGAAAAGCCCTCAAGCTCTTAAAGTGAGGAAGAATTATCCGCATGGACAGAGTTTCTCCCTTTTTCTAATCTCCTCATTTTCATAGAAACAAAGTGAATTTCTTTTTATCTAGGTCACAACTAGACTGTTAATGCTTCTAACTGACTTAGTCAAGAAGGACTGTTCCTGTCCACTTCCTTGCCACAGAACTTCTCAAGTTTGGTAGAAAACAAAAACAAAAACAAAAACCAACAGTAAAATGGTCAAAAGATGAAATTTGAGGATCAGTAATACAACCCTCTAATGCGGTTTTGGGGTGAGAGGTTACCAACAGAATGTGAACTGCTGATTTTTAAAATGAGCTTTTTACAGTATGTACCCAATATATCTGTATTTGTTGTAATGACGCAGCTTCAATAATCTGTTATAAGATACACTAGAACACACAGGCTGTTTACCTCACTCAGAAATACAAAAATTCCTTAAAATCCAGTGGTTTCCATTCATTCATTCCATTAGGTGGAATGATACTCATTGTATCTCCATATATTCAGTGTATGGGTGATTATAACATGGTCTACGAGACACAGCAGAGAACAAAAGAGACTCCAGCTTTAAACTTTAAAATATATGTAATTCATTAGAAAGCTGTGTATGTAAGCACCTCTCCTGCAAAGTTTCTATCGCTGGTCTCCATTTGTTAGCTTATGTCACACAATCCTTAGGACATAAGATTAATAGAAGATGATTTGTAAGCCAATAAAATTCTACCAGCATCATCCATTCTTAAATTGCCCCGAATCTGACTTACGCTGTGGCAACAGCTAGTATTGAGTCACAGAATTGGGACCATTTTTCAAAGGAGAGGTCTCAAGGGCAATCTTTGGAGAAACTCTCATTCCTAAAATTTCCTCCCAGCAGATTCGAGGGGCTCAACCTTTCATTCGTCCCTGATGACGCTTTTATGTCGTTCTTCCTTGTTGTGTGTGGCCAGTCAGCCCTGTGGGTCTGGCTTAAACCTTTAATTCAGCAAGCACTTTTATGAATGTGGAATGGAAAGAAGTGTTTTCTCTCTTTTTGATTTTCAGTTTTTATGCTCCAAACCATTTCTTTCCCAGTGAGATTAAATTTTGCTTATATCAAAGAACAACACATACATAATTTACTGAGGTAATAGAACCAGTGTGTTAAAAAAAAACCCAGCCCCACTCTTTAAAGGCAACTCCTTCCTGCCCTCTTGGATGTTTCTTTCATATTTCTAAATATGTCTCTGCAGCTATGTCGATTTTGACACTTTCTATTGTCTTCCTAATTCAAGAGATGACAATCTGTCACTTTTAGGTTCCTCCAGCCTAGCTTTCCTCTCTCACTTATCCCAAATTATAGTATTGTCACAATTTTAGGTTAAATCAATATCAAATATTCATACTATGTCTAGGCGAATATCGTTCTTTGCTGAGTCAACTCATGAACTATAGTTATATTTTTCCCCTTGCCCAACTTCTACCTTGAGTCAATCACTTCATTTTTCATTTGTATAATTTTCTATACTTGTGATAACTCCCCAAACGTATCAACTAAACTATGAGTCCCTTCTTGATATTCTTTCCCACACAGTCAGATACTCAGGTATTCTACCACTTCCACTTCTCCTCACCTGGAATCTGTTTCCTCTCTTAATCTGCAGCACTGTCATCCTGGGCTTTCCAATGGCTATTGCTTGTGAAATTCCTTTGCCTCTTTTTTTTTTTTGTATATATATTTTAATTGAAGTATAGTCAGTTCATAATGCTGTGTTAATTTCTGGTGTACAGAATAATGCTTCAGTCATACATGAACATACATATATTCATTTTCATATTCTTTTTCACTGTAAGTTACTACAAGATATTGAATATAGTTCCCTGTGCTATACAGTATGAACTTATTCTCTATCTATTTTATATATATATATTACTATCTGCAAGTCTTGAACTCCCAATTTATCCTTTCCCACCCCTTCCCCACCCTGGTAACTGTAAGTTTGTTTTCTATGTCTCTGAGTCTGTTTCTGTTTTATAAATATGTTCATTTGTCTTTTTTTTTAGATTCCACATATAAGTTTTATTATATAGTATTTTTCTTTCTCTTTCTGGCTTACTTCACTTAGAATGACAATCTTCAGGTCCATCTAGGTTGCTGCAAATGACATTATTTTATTATTTTTTATGTCTGAGTAGTATTCCATTGTATAAATATACCAGAACTTCTTTATCCAGTCATCTGTTGATGGACATAGTTTTCATGTCTTGGTTATTGTAAATAGTGCTGCTAAGAACACTGAGGTGCATTTATCTTTTCAAATTAAGGTTCCCTCTGGGTATATGAATAGTCCTGCTGACAAATTGACAGAAATCTTGTGAAATGTCTGAGCCAGAAGAAAATACCTAAGGCATTCTGAGATTTCCAAATCTCAGAAACAGTGTGAGATAATAAATGTTCCTTTAAGCTGCCAAGTTTGGGGGATAATTTGTTATACCGTAATAGATCACTAATACACAAGTTCTTTGTCAAATACATGTTTTACAAATATTTTTTCTGTCTGTAACTTGCCTTTTTGCTTCCTTAACTGTGTCTTTTAAAGAGTATTTTTAAAAAATTTATAAAGTACGTTTTAAAATTGTTTTCTTTCATGAAGTATACTTATGTCCTATTTAAGAAATTTTGCCTATAACCCAATATCACAAAAAATTTTTTATGTTTTCTTCAAGTTTAATAGTTTTAGCTTTTACAACGAAGCATTTGATTAATTTTGAATTAAATTTTGTGCATGGTGTGAGGCCTAAGGGTTAATGTTTCTTCTATTTTTTTTTTCCATACAGGTAATCATTTGTTACTATTTCTCCAAAATTTCTTAGAAACTTTGACCGTATGGTGTGCATCTAGTTCTGGACTCTCTATTTTGCTCCATTTGTCTGTATGTCTGACCTTATGCCAATACCAAACTGTCTTGATTACTCTAGCTTTATAATAAGGCTTGAAATCAGACAGTATAAGCCCTCCAACCCTGTGCTTTTTTCAAGATGATTTTGGCTATTCTAAATACTTTGCTCTTCTTACAAATTTTAGAATTAGCATGTCAATTTATTTCATTTTTAAAGCATGCTAGGATTACCATTTGGATTGCATTTCATCTATAGATCAATTCTAGAACTGCCATCTTCACAATTTTGGGTTTTCCAATCCATGAACATGATGTATCTCTTCATTTTTTTAAATCTTCTTTAATTTCCCTTTGCAATAGTTTATAGTTTTAAGTGTTTAGGTAAGAGAAAAGAGTATTTGACCTGACTCCTGTTCTAAAATATAATTTTAATATCATTAACACTCACCAAATTTAATAATTTTCCTTGATATCATCAAATATCTAGTGTTCATATTTATTTCATTGCTTTATAAATATGCTTTTCTTTTTTTTACAGTTTATTTGTTCAAATTTAGACCAAATGTGGTTCCATGCAATGAAGTAGTTGATAGATTTCTCTTTTAATTGTATGCCCTTCCTTTATCTTTTTCTTGTGATGCTTTCAATGTTGCCAAATAAACAAGTTATTTGTCCTGTAGTGTCTTAAATAGTTCTCCTTGATATCACAGAACATAATACATTAGTACAAATCTGTGATCCCTCTATCTATTTTTCTTTTTGTCTTGATGTTGATTTAGGGGCTATTGAAGATGTTTTGTGATGGCTTGTTGAATGATACCTAACTTTTTGAGGGAGATACCATGGCATATAACAATGGTCTAAACATCCCCTTTTCCAAAACACTGACAAATGCAGTTTCTACAGACTTTGTTCCACTTCATTTCAGTGCTGACAGCTTAGTTCCTCCAACACAAAGGTCTACTTTATCTAGCAAGGCGTGTTCTATATTTAACAAAGTATGTTGACAAGCTGTTACTTGAAAAATATATCCAGAGTAATGAGACTGCTCGTGTAAAAACATCAAAATCAAGCCCACAGACAAGCAGGTCCTCCTCAGGCAAGACATCGTAAGATGAAACGTCCCCACTACCATTATTTGTTGGATGGAAACAACTGTAACCATCAAGGGACACCACTGAAAACCCAGAGACATGTCCTCCCACTGACTCTCCTGAAACGTTAATCCCTCTCTCTGTTGCATCTCTGCAAGGCTGGCTACTGGGGAGAAGGAGTTTTTGCTCCTGTTACTCGGCCCATCCCCAACTACCCTGACCTCACTGCTCATCTTTCCCAGACCAAACCTCACTACAACTGTCAAAAGGTTCGCTTCTCCTTCGGGAGCTCCCCCATGTTCCCCAAGAACGAACCTACTGTTCAAAGTTCTTCTCAACCAAAAACCTCTATACACCAAAGTCAATTTTTTGCAGTGGCAGTTCATCTGACTCAGTAAAATGATTCTCCATAAATATGTACTGTACAGGAGAGAAAGGATAAATCTCTCCCCAAAACAAAAGAAGAAATTTCAGTGAAGGGAAGAGTGAAGGAGAAGGAAATAAAACTCTTCTTGGCCCCTATTTGTGTGAAAACTTGGTTCTAGATGTTTTATTATATGAATACTAACACCTTATTACATTAATACTAACACCAATACCAATGTTAGTGCCAACAAATACTGACAGTGATAATAATGTTGATACCAATATTAGTGCAAATACTATCTACTGACACCAATACTAGTGCAAATACTGATATTGATACTGGTACTAATAAAACACTTCTCAGGTTTCTATCCATATGGAGGGATCTCCAATAGAGTAGAACTCTTGACTTCTTACCCTCTCGGTTACTTGTTCCTCTCCATGGGGAAGGAATGAGTAACCTAAGAGATAAGTAGTAGCCACTGATCAATTAAAAGGCTGTAATCCCTGAAGATTTAGTCTCTTTTCATCTCTCTCTGTTCAAGACTGCCCACAGAAGGCAGTAATTCTGGATAAGACTGTCTATAGAACCCAATGCCCTTCAGGTCTGCCTAAAGGCCTGGATTTGAGGGCTGGTGGTGCAGTGGGCAAGTTGGCCCATTTGACGGCCTAGCTAGGTGCCCACTCCAACCAAGCTCTATCAACCACATAGTTGATGTTTTTGTGCCTACTCTGGAGCAGGATGAAAATACCCAAGCCTTGGAACACAGGACTCAACAGAGAAATGTAAATTAGAGAACATGTTGGATGGGGAAAAGAAAAGACCAACCTGGGACTAGAACTGTCTACACTGAAAATTTCTAAATTTTATAAGACAAGTATCTCAAAAGCCTGCCTGTGAGAGGGGAGGTAATAGAGTTTGTCCTTCAATGCCACCTGTTGTGGATTAAACTGTGGCCCCTTCAAGTTCACATGTTCAAGTCCTAACCCCCAGTTACCTCAGAATGTAACTGTATTTGAAGACTTTAGAGAGATAAGTTAAAATGAGGTCATTAGTGAGGTCTCTAATGCAATATAACTGGTATCCTTATAAGAAGAGGAAATTTGGACTCAGACATGCATGCACACAGAGGGAAGACGGTGCAAAAACATAGGGAGAAGCTAACCATCTATGAGCCAAAGAGAGAGGCCTCAGGAGTAACCAACCCTGTCAATACTTTGTCTTGAACTTCTAGCCCTAGAACTGTGAAGAAGTAAGTTTCTGTTGTTTTAGTAAGCCACCTAGTTTGTAGTACTCTGTTATGGCAGTCCTAGCAAACTAATATATCACCCTCCACACCAGAGTGATAAAAATGGTGTTGAATTAACCTCTCAATGGTAGAGTTCTCTCAGCTGAGTTTAAGTTCACAGGTCATGGGCTCTGGGTGACAAGCATGGACTCACTGGCACACTGGCAGAGACATTAAGATATTTTCCTCTGTTTTCCCTCCTTCCCTCTGATCTGAGGCTCTGTTACAGTCTATGGCAACACTAATATTTGATTCTAGAAATGTGATTCTTCCTGAGGTAACAGCTGCTTTTGCATTTATAGTAAATAATAATAATAATAAAAACAAAAACAAAAAACCAACAAACAACTACCTACTGTTATTTCTAATTTCCCTCAGGCTTGAACTTATCTCCCCATGGGTGCCACAAAACCTCCTTAATGGCTCCTCTGTCCAGAACATTCTTCTAAAGAACCCAGCTGACATTTAATCTCAGGTTAAATATCACTTCCTCCAAGATGCTTCCTGCAACCCCCAAGACAATATTAAGTACCTCTGCTGAACATTCTCATTTCACCCTTTATCTTCCTTCATGGGCCTTATAAAAATGGGAATTAAGCACTTATTACCTCTGATTACATTTTAAATGTCTATGTTGAGAATACGGGCTGTGTCTATCTTGCTCTGCTTGTATGCCCAGGATCTATCCTATTTCCCAGCACTTAGTAGGCCCTCAAGATATATCTGTTAGATGCATGAATAAACCAACCCTACCAGATAAAATATGTATATCTCTAATACTCTCTTGGACTCTGTTTTACTCAAGGCTAAAAATATGTGGTAAGAGCAAAACTTTCCCGATATCTGAAGGAAACATTCTGGAGGTCATTTCATCTAGGGTAGCTGGATAACACGCAGGATGCCCAGCTATATGTGTATCTCAGATAAACAACGAATAATTTTCAGCCTAAGTGTGTCAACATATTGCATAATTAGTATTTGTTGTTGATCTGAATTTCACATGTAACTGGGCATTCTGTGTTTTTATTTGCTAAATCCAATGACCCTATATTCAGAGTATCTTACCTACAGGAAATAAGAAAGTAAGCCAACAAAAGAGAAATGAAAAGTACAAAGTCCTTGGAATAGAAACCAGGTGATTCATCTTAGTATCTGCCCCCTCCCATTCGCGCACACACACACCATTTGTGCCCAGTACAGTACCTGCCACAAAAGCACCAATAATCGATTGTTGAACTAAAGTTTTAAAATTCCACTAATTGTCTCCATTCATAAAGGATCGTGAAGGTCAAAATGCTACTAAAAAGAATAAATAAAGGAATGAGTCAATAATTACATGATCCTGAAGCTGAAAGGAGGTAAGGACCACCTGTCTACTGCCTCTTTCTGTGGAGCTGTTGGGGGAAACGTGATCCAGAGGGCTTCTATGACTCTTCTAAGACCTAACAGTTGGCAGTGGCATGTCTGGGGCTATAACCAGACCACTCTAAATTCCCAATGCTCCTTCTAAAGCCCCGCACTAAAGGTATTTCTGACAAAGGCAAACATTTTCTGGCCTAGAAAATTCCACATATATCTTCTCAACCAGCTGCCTCAGCTGTGTAACCAACCAACATCCACCAAACTATTATGTATACTCTTTAAAGAAATCCAAGTAAGAGCTTTGCCCTCTCTTAAGCTAATAAAGATTACTCTTACAGATGGATGGAACAAAATAAGTCAAAAATGAATATAATTGCTCAAAAATATTTAAGGCCTTTTACATGAAACTGCTTTTTGTTTTACAGACATATCAGATTATACCAAAGAGCTCTTTATACATTTTTTTAAAGAGTGGCAGCTTCAGTTCAATAGTGTTAGTGAGACAATCCTTTAAGCTGTGTCAAAATGCCAGTTATCCTAGATGCCACCCAGATTTGAATAATTTAGAGAGACAAAACACACACAGAAAGAAGGAATCATCTTTTGACTGCCGCTTCTTTTGACGAGGCTGCCTGCCCCTATCCCCTCCTTTTTCCTGAAGCATCTTTCTCTATCAGTGGTGACAAGTGTCAATCAAACCTTCTGTGGCTGAGGAAGCGGGCCGGAATGGGCAGTGAAGCCAAGGGGAGGGGAGGGGGAAGAAACATGAAACATTCTCAAACAATTGCTCAAGGAAGATTCCCTATCAGTGTGTGGTCTGGGGGAAAGAAGTCTTTTCCTTTTTTCGCTTCTAATCTCTAACCGACTATTTACCTCTTTTTATAAACTTGAATCTCTCTGTTGCTCCAAAGACTCCAAAACAAATCGCTGGTCAGCCAGGATTAAGCTGCTTTGTTGCCAACGATTAGCAGGTTTGCTTGTAGTTTTAACATCTTCAGCAACAGCTGAATGTCAAATGATTCAGGAAATGCTGGTCTTATTTTGACCAAAGCCAAATGAATGCTTGAAATAAATTTTGGGGAAAGTACTACATAGAGAAGATTCTAGAACATTCCATGTAGAGTTTAATATGCATAGAATGAGAACTCTATGAACATTTGTATTTTTGGTTTTTTTTTAATGCAGCCATGATTTTGAAAAATATTATAAACCAGCCGACTTCCTGTCTCAAAGAAAAATGTAAAATAAAACATCCAGTTTAAGTCCCAGACTCCAGGAAATATTCAATCCAAACATATTAAATATTTTGTGATTCAAAATCCATATAGCATAATTTTTTGAATACCTACTATATGCTGGGTATTGTGTTGGAATAGACATGAATAAAATCCACTCCCACTTTTCAAGAGTCATCTACTGTATTCACTTATATACCCATATCAGCATTTAATCATTAAAAAAAAACTCTCAATAATACAATTATCTGGGACTCTGCCTGCATTAATTGTGCAGCTTTGAAGGTCAAGGACTATCCCTTCATCTTTCACATCCTCTACTACACTTCACACTGATCTTCTCAAAAAGTAGCTTCTCAAGGTAGCATCATGGTATACGGGAAGGCATTAATCAGGAGTTAGAGGCTAATTCTGTGGTCACAGTAAACCCCTTAATCAGTGGGCCCTCGGCTTTCTGCATTTATGAGAGAAGTCCCTTCCATCATCCCTTCCAATGCTAATGTCTGTGTTTCTTGACCTTGGGGCAAGGAAACTGAATAGCAGGGTTTAAGGATCCTTATCTGATTTTAAGCAATTTGAGGGCAGAATTTCCCTCTAGTTGAATCCCCAAGGACACAGTGCTCTACAATAAAGATCTACATACTTGCAATTCATGCCAAGAGTCTGTGAAGCAAGGTCCTAGGGCTCAAGCTGTAGGAAAGACCTACAGCAGACCCAACTTTATATGTGGTAATTTTTGAGGCAACCAGCAGCTACCAGTGTCCATGGGACTTGCAGAGAGGAGGGGATAAACTTGTCAAGGACTTTCAGGTAATAACGTACTACAGGAATTGGGATTGGAATGAAGGAAAGGCCACAACCTTGGCAGATCTTGAAAAACTAGCTATGCAAATGAAACTGTACCCATTTCCCTTATATAAGTATATTTTGCATACAAGGACACTTTCTCCCATCTCTGAGTGGATTTATTTCCTGTCCCTACCTGGATGTCCCACCTCAAATCACCAACACAACAGTAAACTTACCTTGTGTGTGGTACAAGGAGGGGGCTAGATCAAGCCCAGCAGCCTGACCTCTCTTGCTTCTCTCTCAGGAATCCTGCTCCATCATTTCTCTCATCTTCTCCTGTACCTCAGTCTCTTCCTCTCCATCAGCTTCTTCTGTTCAGTCTACAAACAAACTCAACTGACTTTCATTCATTCATTCATAAATTGTAAATTATTTTGGAGTTTATTTAAATAACATCTAGGAATGACATCTGTTTTTTCCTTTCCTATTTTCATAATTTTCAGCTCTTTTCTTTGTTTTATTGTTCTGTCCAGAATATCTGCTATAAGACTGATTAGAAGTGGTGATAGTAAGTATCTTTATCTTATTTCACAGTAAAGGGAATGTTTTTAATGTTTGTAGTAAATGTTTATTAGATATCTTTTTCCAGGTGAAGCATATTCCTTCTATTTCCTGTTTAGTAAGAGTTGTTTTTGTAAATATGCTTTCATTTTCTTGATTTTCCTGTATCACGTTACATGATGAATTGCCATAATAGATTTTCTAATGTTGATCCAAACATCCATTTCTCAAATGAGCTCAAATTGTGTGGTTAATTTCTGAATTTGCTTTGCTAACAGTTTTTGAAAATTTTCATCTACATTCATGAGTGAGTTACACTTAATTTTCCTCTCTCATAGTTTTCTTGTCTGTTGATATCAAACTTACACTAGCTCATAAAATAAGCTGGAGAGTAAAATCTTTTTTTTTTCCTTTTGAGAAAAATTCAAGATTGAGATTAGCTATTTGTTGACTATTTTCTAGAGCTTATAAAAATCATCTTGGCCTGGTGTTCTTCTTGTGGGAAGATTTTAAGCTATGGATACAATTTCTCTAATGGTAATAAGACCATTCAGGTATCTATTTAATTTTGAGTCTACTTTGGCTATTGGTAACAATTTCTCTAGGGATTTATTTTCAAAATATTTGGTATAAAGATATTTGTAATTTTCTTATCATCTTTTTAATTTCTATGGCATTTATAATTATGTCCCTATTTTCATTCCACATATCACTGAAGTTTTTCTTCTTTCTCCATTGATTCTGCCAGAGGCAAGAACATTGGCCTTCTAAAAGAATTAACTTTTAGCTTTGTTGATTCTCTCAGTTCTATGTTTATCTGCTTTTTCATTTATTTTTGCTGTTATATTAATATGATACATCAGTATTCCTTTTAATTTCTTTGGACTTCTTATGCTGTTCTTTTTATAACTTAAGTTAGATATTTAGTTCACTAGCCTATGGTTTTTCTTTCTTCTAGATAGACTAATTCAAGGTCATTAATGTCCCTGCAGGGACTTTTTTTTTATAAGTACCTCTTTATTATTCACATGATATTTTACTATAATTCCTAGTAAAATATCTTCTATAATACACGAATTAATTAGCAGTATGCTTTAAATTTCCAAATGTATGGGTTTTTAAAAATTATCTCTTTTCAAAATCAATTTGTGATTTTATACACACTGTTTTAAAATTTGTTGATGCATACTTTATGATATATAAAATGTGGTCCATTTTTAATGTGCTTAGGCAGTGTTCCATTTCCTCTTCCCTGTGAACATTTACAGCACTCACTCTATTTCTCAGTTATAAATTGTCCTATTTTGTACTGCATGATATTTTTTGTAAACATATATTCTTTCTCCCATTGGATTATTAAGTACCTTGAAGTCTAGAACTTAATCTTGGTCATTTTCATAGTCCAACACTACTTAGTAAGGAATCAATATATAAGTACTAAAAGAATATGCAAATGTCTGTGTTGAAATGCAGAAACTTTCATGGCTATAACTTCACTAATTAAAAATCACTTTGAAATAATCTGTCTGCCTAAACATCATAAATGTTCTGGGATTGAGCAAACTAATTATAGGATATGAATAGAATTCCATAAATACTACTGACATTTTTGCACTAATTGTATAATTCAAGACCCAGATGTTCCAGACTTCTTGTACTAAAACAACTTGAATCAATTTAACAGCTCAGTTTCTACCCATGGCAGGTTTTGTGACAAGTCAAACCACATCTCCTATTTAGTCAGATTTGTCCCCATTTTCTCCAATATGGTAACTTGAATTAGCTAAAGTTAGAGGCATCAAGAGAGTCTCAGTGTGAGGGTCAAGAAAAGAAAAAAGATACTGATCATTTTAGAACTGGCATTCAAATTTGAGCTTTTCATGAAAATATTAATTATTAAGATGATCTTTCTTTAGATAAAACTATGTTTATAACAACTTTCAGAAGAATTTTTTTCTGCAGAAGTCTAGATAGACAAGTGCTCCTTGTAATGGTATCAAGGCAGTAGAGTTATGAGTACAGAGTGAGCCACACTTTGTGGGTCTGAATTCTAACTCCACCACTTACTAGCATGGGAGCTCCAGTAAGTTATGTAACTCCTCTGTACTTCAATTTCCTCATCTGTAAGTAGCTTTAATAATAGCACTTATCTAACAGTGTTGATGTGAGCATCAAGAGAGTTCATATACACAAAGCTTCTATAGGAATGCCTTTCACACATGGTGAGTGAATTCCTATAATGCTAACATTGTGCTTAGAGACCCAACTACAACTGCCTCTCATTTACATGATGAATCCACGTGTTTTTCTTTAAAATAAAGCAATGAAGAAATTTGAACTTAAAATACATACATGCACTAACTTTGGAATAACTTGTTTACAACTCTTGCCAATTCTGGTGGTGCCTTCTGTCAGCAAAACAGCTCAGAAACGTTTCTGGTGGCCCTGGAAACAGAGTAAGAAACTATTCTCAGTCAAGTGCAAGACAATTTCTCTGGGAGTATCCACCTCCCAGTTGCCATTGTTGAAGAGTGCTAAGATTATATTTCAGGAACTCCTGTATTTTCCAAGTGTTCCATTGTTTTTCTTTATTTTCTAAACAAATACATTTTATTTAAACATCTCAATTAACCACCACTTTTCAACATCTTAGTCACCCATTATATGCATTTGTGAGTTGGGTATGTATTTTAACTCCACATCCGATTTTAACTTTTCATGTCAAATGCTACTTTAATATGGGGACTCTAAGTGTACACTGACATAATAAATGTCTGGGTCAGATTTTGCCAGACAAATAAACTCTTTCAGTATAACTGGAAACCTACTTCCTCTAATTGCTTTAAAAATTAAATATACTTCTAAAAACACTTCCCTTGAAGTCAGTGAGCTGTTGATTTGCCCCATGGGATCTGCTGGTTTTTATCACCTGAAAGTGTCTTCTTTAATAATGGTTGAAATGTATGTCTGCACTTGGATGGTATTTGTGATTATCTCTGTTCACTAAACTGCAAACCTGATTATTCTCCCAATTAAAACAGCAGTGGTTGCCTATTTCTCAGCAAGACACATGGAGCTGCAATGGGGTCTTGAATGACGAAGATTTTTTCTTTCTCAGAATATTTTATATGATTCAGTAATCAGTAAAATTGGTTCTCACAATGGGCCTCCTCTATCATTAGTGAGAATTAGCAAAGTTCTATTGCCTTTAAAAAATAATAAAGTGGTCTATTACCATGAATGAACCTGCTCTTTTTTTGTGTGAAGACTTCTTTTAATTTTAAGGAGAGCTCTCATGCTTTTGTGTTGTGAATTAAATCACCATTTCATGAGGTTTATCTTTGTCCAGGAAGGAAGAAAATCAATCTTTCATTAAAACTGTGAAACCAAAAATCGTGCTTACCAAAAGGACTATAGACCCAGCAGATGAAGCAGCTTGTCAGATGCAGAGTGTCCAGGGAACTGGTTACCCCTTATCCAGTGCCTACTTGCTGCAAAACATAAATTTTTTTTAAGGAAATTTTTAGGTTTTAAACAGGTGCACTAATGTCAACCTTCCTTACGTAGCTTGCTGGCTGGTGGTTTGGATATACATGAAGTTAAATCTTGTGTGCTCTAATGTATAACACATGCAACCCATCCTGAGAGCAATCACACAGGCTGTAGAGTTATGTCAGAATCCAAACCCTACAGCAAACATGTTAGCTAGTGTTTCCCAGTGGATATGAACTTCCAACGTCAAGTCCTCCACAACGCTGCGTGTGTGTGTGGGTGTGTGCGTGCACATGTGTGTGCATCCTGCTGTGTGTGCGTGTAGGGTGATACTGGGGTTGTGGGTGAAGATGAAGAGGGGGATCAAACCAAACTGAGATGGCAAACAATGTTGGCACAGTGACAAAAGCCCAGGCCCTGGAACCAGTTTGAATCCCAACTTTGTCACTTACCCACTGTGCTATCCTTGGCAGCTCCACTAGCTGAATCTTGGTTCCTTGTTTATAAAATGGACATAATACTTAATTCCTGTGGTAGTTGGGAGGATTCTTGATAAGCTACTCATTTATCCCATAGAGAGTATATTAGTTAGTTTCTATTGTGCAAAAAACCAATCCAAACTCTGCAGCATAAAACAAAAGTTATTTAGTTTGCTCACGATTCTGAAACTTGGCAATTCAGACTGGGCTCATCTGGGCCATTCTGGTCATGGCTGGACCCCCACATGCATCTGCCAACAGCTCAGCCCCTGCATTTTCGTGGTGCCTTGGCTCTCCTCTTCATGCTTCCTCAATGTCCATTGGTTAGTGCAGACTTGTCCCTTTGGTAGAGGCAGGGCCCCAAGAGAGCAGAAGTACAGAAGGTATTTTGAGAACTGAGCTTGTAACTGGCACAGTGTTACTTTCATCATGTTCTACTGACCAAAGCAAGTCATGAGGAAAGCCTAAATTTAAAAAAAGGAGGGGGGATAGACTCCTTCTCTGGAAAAAAAAGGATCTGAAAAGTTACATTGCAAAGGGCAGAGATTAGGGAGGCTATTTAATGTGGCCATCAATGCAATCATTAGAGTGAAGTGTGGTGGGGGGGCATGAGCCAAGTCTGGCCACTGCTTGGTTTTGTAAATAAAATTCTACAGGGACACAGCCACACTCATTTGTTGACATATGGTCTACGGTATTTTCATACTACAATACACAGTTGAGCAGCTGCAATACAAATGATATGACTTACAAAGTCCAAAATACTTACTCCCTGATTCTTTAACAGAAAAAGTCTGCTCTAGAGATTTAGTATTCCAAGTGTTGTCTGTGGGCCAGCAGACTCCACATCACCTGAGAGTTTGTTAGCAATGCAGAATCTTGGGTCTACTGTATTACAAACCTGCATTTTAACAAGAGCCCCTGGGGACTATATACTGAAGTTTGAGTGGTGCTAGACTAGAGAGCAGTTCGACTGCTTGGACACGGTGTGCGGAGTGTAATGGTCCCATTGCTGGTTCTTAAAGAGATAGGCCCCAGCTGTAAGGCCCAGCAACTGTAGTTTATTTGGGAGCCAGGCTGCCTGTTCTGGTTCTAGGAGTTCTGTCCATATCTGATCAAAATTTTATCTTTGATCCAGGGACACAGAGGGGGATAGAGGTCTCATGAGTACAGACTGGTTAGAATTGAGTCTATGGGGTGCCCCAGTCAAACCAGCTGGTCAGGACTAGGCTCTGTTTTCTGAGGGACCAGAAGAAGAAAGACCAGAGAATAGTTAGGAGCATGGGATGAATCAAGGTGGTAGAAGTCAGCTCTATAAGCAGTATGGGGTCAAAAGGGGTTCAGGTAGGCAGGCAATTGAGGGATCACCTCTAGTACTGCAGTCACTAGTCAGAGCTGACAGCTGAGGTCTGTGGGGCAGTTGAGACTGGGCCACTATTCTTGCACTTGGGAGTGTGGCTGAGTCCCTGCTTTAGTTGTCTCCTTGAGCTTTCAGTTGTTTTCGCAAAAACAGATGGATGAGAGTAAGTGCACGAGGGGTTTCTATGAGAATACAAATGGGCACTCTATATAAAACTGGAATAAAATAAAACCTTGTGAGCATTCAGTAATTTCATATAAATGCTTAAAATATTGCCTAAAACATATAAAATGCTCAAGAAATGCTATCTATTGTTATAATTATTGTAATCACCATCATCATCATCATCATCATAACAAGACCAAAAAGTCACCAGGGTCCCAGGTAGCTCTTGTGATCAGCTTCAGTCCTTGCTTCCCCTCTTACCTTCCTCCCCTGACTCAACTGTCTCTTCTCTCTGCACCACTTTTGGGATGTCTTTCTGGAAGTCAGCTTCCTCCTCCTGTACTCCATCTGTTTTCTGATCTCTCACAACTTTGAATTGGATATATTCTTGGTTTTGCAATGCTAAGAGTCACCCCTCACCTTCAGCTTCACTGCCAGCTGGAAAATTCGTTTCATGTCACCTACCACGAGAGAGTAGAATTGGTCCAGCTTATCTTTCTGCACTGGCCATAGATGGTTAGGTAGCCAGCCTAGGATTGACTCTCCTTGGTTCAGATACCCATTTCTGGTCCAATCAGCTCTGCATGGTGGAGACTGGGTGATTTCTCTTGGAGAGGAGTGTGGGGAGTACAAATAAGGCTTGGTCTTCTCAGCACTTTTCCAAACCATATTGGTCTAAGGGATGGAGAAGGAGACTTGAGGATGCAGATGACAAAAGCATTTGCTTTATCGTCAGGATGAAGGTAGGAACTAGAGACAAAATGTGCTTGAACTTCCAACTGGAGGCTGGTTGAGGTTCCAGCTTGAAAGAACTGTGGA
The DNA here is from genome assembly GCF_048773025.1 of Camelus bactrianus. NCBI lineage: Eukaryota > Metazoa > Chordata > Mammalia > Artiodactyla > Camelidae > Camelus > Camelus bactrianus. Next base: position 33,354,941 of record NC_133550.1, on the reverse strand, counting down.
AAGGAATGGGAGAAGGAAGGACGAGGCTATACTACCAGAAAATACAGCCCTGAAAACTAGGCATTCCACCCACAGTTATGATCCTTCCAACATGTGCAAAAATCCTTACTGATATCCTTCATATTCAGAGTTATCCAACCACTATCTAACATATTACTTAAAAATTGTAAATATTATCATTTAAAAAAAATCAACATTTACTGGGTGCTATTATATGCCAGGTGCTAAGATAAGTCCTTAACATGCATTTGTTATTTAGACCACATAGCAACTCTGGGTCAGATAGAGAGACCCTCAAAACATCACACAGCCCATATGGCACAGACACCAAGCAATCTGAACAGATACCAACCAGAAACAACTGGTAAGGCCATGCAGGGGCACGCAGGTTTAAGGGTAGCTCTAGGCGTACCTTCTATTATAATCACCATTAGTAAATGAGGAAACTAAAACAGAGAAGGAAAAACACACTGGCAAGTCACAATGCTGGGTATCTGAAATGGGGAATCTAATTCCAGAGTCTTCACATTCCTACCTACAAAATTTGGAGCCCAGAAGAGTCACCCACGTTCCTGAATTAGCCAGAGTTGAAGTAACAGTACATCCACTAGGCACAACAGTGGTTGGACTGTGCATAGGCTTACAGCCAGAGTTTTTTTTTATTTAATGCCAGAACCATTGTTTTAACAGGAATGCTAATCAATTTCTACTTTAAGATTCACTCCAAACTTTCCTTGCAACCTTTCCTGAGCATCCCCACCCTGCTCCACACACAAAATGAGAGTCATGTCTTCCTTGGTATCAGGAGCACTTTGTACACATCTCTAGCAAAGCATTTCTTACATTATGTTGAAATTATGTATGTGTACATTCCTCCAGGAAGACTGTGAGCTCCCAGAAATCAAGGATTAAAGGTTTTCTGACTCTATGTCTAGAGTATCTAAGATAACATTTGGGAGAGAGCAGATACCTTATAGATGTTGCTGGATGGATGAGAGAATGAATAAATGGGCAACATAACCAATCGCTCATGGCAGAATGCTGTTCTTATACCATTCAAACATTGTGAAGAGAAAGTCAGATAAAGTCACTTGAAGAAACGTAAACATCTAATAAAATTCATATTATATTCATTTATGTATTTATTCATCTACTTATTCTTACATTCTACTGCATTTTTGGAAAAAGTGATCAAATTTATTGACAAGGAAGATCATAAAAGTCACTTGGCCTCAAAATACACACTGGCATTGTTTTAAAATCTTGGTGAAAACATAGCTGTTTTGCTTCAAAAAAATTTTTTTTATTAGGTGTTTCTTCTCACATTGTCCTTCCCTTGTCTCTGACTTTCCCTTTCCCCACCTCTTAACAACACACAGCACTCAGATGCTACTTCATTTATTTCAATTTCATTTTAGTAGATTAGTCATTTACCTAATGGAGCTGGTCTCTCTTGTTTGGAAAGCAAACATACTGAAAAGTAAATACAACTGAACAGATAGGGTAACCACGTCCAGCTGCTGCACCTGCTATTCGGACCACTTTCCACGGGCAATTTGAAAAATAACTGGCAACTTCTCTACCTTCTGAAGGTAGAGTAGAAAGAGCACTGAAATACAACTTAGGGAATCTCAGTCAAAACCAGGGCTTTGATCTTAAGAGCAGCATGACTGTTGGCTGGTCACTTTCCTCTCTGGGTCTCATTTTCCTGGTCTTTCAAAAGAAGGTTGGACCAAATTACCTCTGAAGTCCTTCCTATCTTAAATTCTATACTCATTTATTTAATATTCACTCAATCCACTCTGAGTAAGGCACTCTGTATGGCACTGCCAGGGACAGGGTGGTGCAGACAGCATGGCTTCTGCCCTCTCAAAAGGGCTTGAAACTAACAGGAGAGCGTACACAGGATCAAAAAAAAGCCTGAAACATATGTGTTAAATTCATTTGGTTTAAGGCCATTTAGCCTATGTTATAAATCCTTTTCAAGGAATGGTCTTCATTAAGTCCTACAGATTTATACCTGTATATTTATTTAACTAAACACTTGATGAATCTTAAGTAATCTGGAAAGCTCTTCTAGGGCCAATTTAAGATAAAAGTCGTAAGTGAGGGAAGCACTTTCTCATGGTGGATGAAATTTTTTTTCCTCTTCCTTCTCCTTCACTTGGCTTATGGAGTTTAACTACTATTCCAAGTCTTAGAACATGAATCACACAGATTCTCCAACCTCCTAGGTCCAATAAGCCAACAAAAGAACTAATTGTTCACCTTCTTCTCATGAGCTTTCCAAATTCAGCACTGGAACTCAGCTCTGAGACCCACCTGTTCTGAGATGGGAAAATGTAAGGACACTATAGATTGCATTTGTGCTTAATGTAAATTTATTTTCTTTCAGCTGTGGTATGAAGCATTTCTCCAGACTTCATTTCGGTCTTAATTTTTAAAGCAGAAACTTGAGATAATGGCTACATTGTGTTCTCTACACTGATATAACCATGGCAATATCTCTTTTTTTATAGTAGTAGTTTGCACAGAAAAGTTCACCAAATAGCCTATGAAATATTATTTTTAATATATTGCCATATTTTGGTCTGTCTAAAAAAAATGTTGTTTATGACAGTTTCCAAATTACTTCTTTTTTTCTGTTATAAAGTCTTAAAAGGTCACAAAGAACCAAAATTCAAATTTCTCAGAAGTCCTTTTATCCCACTAACCATCTGCAATAAAACAAGCATCAGATGTAGATTCACAAGACATTGCCACTTTAACATTTGGAGTAGAAATATATGGCAATCAATTTGAGTTAAGTGATTAAACATCTTTTTTAAGAAATAAAAAACAATTACTTTAGTAGTTACCTGAGGGAAAAAACAACATATAGAAATCCAAATATATACAAAAGATATACTTGTGATAATTCACTTTACAAAAAGATTCCCAAGAAAATTACATTAATATTAATTTTGTCTAATACTTTGAAAGAAAGTTTATTAATATAAATTCTACTTAAATAAACTTTTAGTGGCACTTATCTATTATGGAAATCATGATCTCTGGCATTATTATATTATAATACTCTTCCTTTACTACTTATCATTTACTGTCATATAATCATAATTAAACTCTCTGGATTTCTATGGACAATCATTGAGCACTTGAATGTTATGGAAAAATCTTACTACATTATGTACTTAAAAGTAAGTAAAGATGGGACAATAAAAATTTTAAAAAGACATGTAGATGGCAAATGTCCCTATGCTGTACATGCCCCAATCTCTGCAAAAATGTTCATTTTTTGTAATTATTAAAATAATTTCAATTAGATATTCAGGGGAAAAATGCCCTGTTTTAGTGTGTCCTACCATTTGCAATTTTAAAATCTGCCCGAAAGACATATTAATATTATAATTACACATTTAATGATTTATCATGCTCTTCTGATAAGTAAAAAATATTTTTTGTTAGCAAACCTCTAGCCACAATAAGCTTAACAATATACTAGTAATTATTTTTAGCCACTAGATCTAATTCTATGAAAGTGCTTAGGCCGTCCTCTTTTCCCAGCTACAGAGGACAAAGTGAAGTCATTAGTGTTTTGTTAGAAACAAGGATGTTACCGATGGTAATGCCAAAAAAAGAAGAAAGTAAAATAAGTATGTTGTATCAGCAAGAAAGGGGTACCTTAGGCCAGTGGCTTTCAATGTTTGTTGTGCATTAGAATCACCTGGGAAGTTTTTAAAAATCCTATCCTATAGGCTACATTTATTCTAATTACAGAGATATTGTGGGTTCAGGTCCAGACCACTGCAATAAAGCAAATATTGCAAAAGAGCAAGTTTTTCGGTTTCCCATTGCATATAAAAGTTATGTTTATACTACACTGTAGTCTAGTAAGTACAGAATAGCAGTATGGCAAAAAAATGTATATACCTTAATTTTAAAATACTTTATTGCTAAAAAGTGTTAACCATCATCTGAGCCTTCAGCAAGTCATAATCTTTTTGCTGGCGGAGGGTTTTACCTCCATTTTGATGGCTGTTGACTGATCAGGGTGATGGTTCCTAAAGGCTGGAGTGGCTCAGCAATTTCTTAAAATAATACCACACTGAAGTTTGTCCCATCAATTGACTCTTCCTTTAATGAACGATTTCTCTGTGGCATGCAATGCTGTTTGATAGCATTTTATCCAAAATAGAACTTCTTTCAAAATTGTAGTCAGTTGTCTCAAACCTTCCTGCTGCTTTAGCAACTAAGTTTATGTAATATTCTAAATTCTTTGTTGTCATTTCAACAGTTTTCACAGCTCTTCACCCATTTAAGTTTTATCATAAGATTATAGCAACTCAGTCACAGCTTCAGGTTCCACTCCTAATTCTAGTTCTCCTGTTATTTCTACCACATCTGCAGTTACTTCCTCCACTCAAGTGTCGAACCCATCAAAGTCATCCACGAGGGTTGGAATCAACTTCTTCCAAACTCCTGTTAATGTTGATATTTTGACCTCTTACTATTAGTCATGAATATTCTCAATGGCATCCAGAAAGGTGAATTTTTTCCTTCCCAGAAGGTTTTCAGTCTACTCTGCCCCAATCCATCAGAGCAATCACTATCTATGGCAGCTATAGCCTTGTGAAATGTATTTCTTAAATATAAGACTTTTCCCTATTGTTTTATGTAGAATTATTATAGTTTGACCACACATACACATTATATTGCATGTAAATACATGTATATAGTATACTGCACATTTTTTCAGTTTTCATATATGTACTAATTATTGTTTCTAAGAATAGATTAGATCTCTAGCTTTTTAAACTTATATAGTTATCAAAGGAATAAAGCCAACTACAAAATAAGAATCAACAGAATGCGGTTATCCAATCATAAAGGACAATCAGATGTGCTTATACATATTCAAGAAATAAAAATGATAATCAGTTCATTTGTGTCCTTATTACTATTGTTATTATTTTTCAGATTCCTCATATAAGTGATGTCATATGGCATTTTTCTTTCTCTTTCCAGCCCACTTCACCTAGAATGACAATCTTCAGGTCCATCCATATTGCTGCATATCTTAAATATAAAACTTGAAACTTGAAATTACTCCTTAATCCATGGACTGCAGAATGGATGTTGTGTTAGCAGGCATGAAAACAACAATAATGTTATTGTACATTTCCATCAGAGTTCTTGGCTGACCAGGTATATTGTCAGTGAGCAGTAATATTTTGAAAGAAATCTTTTTTATCTAAGTAGTAGGTCTCAGCGTTGGGCTTAAAATACTCAGCAAATCATGTTGGCAACAGATGTGCTGTCATCCAGGATTCGTTGTTCCATTCATAGAGCATAAAGCAGAGTAGATTTAGCGTAATTAAGAGCCCTAAGATTTTCAGAATGGTAAATGAGCATTGGCTGCAACTTAAAGTTACAATCTACTTTAGCCCCTAACAAGAGAATCAGCCAGTCCTTTGAAGCTTTGAAGCCAGACGTTGACTTCTCCTCTCTAGCTACAAAAGTCCTAGATGGCATCTTCTTTCAATAGAAGGCTGTTTCATTTACATTGAAAAACTGTTGTTTAGTGTAGCCACCTTCATTAATTATCTAACATCTTCTGGATAACTTGCTGCAGCTTCTACATCAGCACTTGCTGCTTCACCTTGCACTTCGATATTATGGAGACAAGCTTCTTTCCTTAAACCTCATGAACCAACCTCTGCTGGCTTCAAACTTCTTTTGCAGCTTCCTCAGCTCTCTTGGTCTTCAAAGAATTGAAGAGAGTTAGGTCCTTGCTCTGGATTAGGGTTTGGCTTCACGGAATGTTGTGGCTGGTTTGATTTTCTATCCAGATCACTCAAGCTTTCAGTAGTAAGGCTGTTTCAGTTTCTTGTCATTCATGTCTAACAGCTCTCATTTCCTTCCAGAAGTTTTCTTTGCATTCACAACTTGGCTAACTGGCACAAGAGGCCTAGCTTTTGGCTTATCTTGGCTTTCAGCATGCCTTCCTCACTAAGATTTATTATTTTTAGCTTCTGATTTAAAGTGAGAGATGTGCAACTCTTCTTTTCACTTGAACACTTAGAGGCCATTGTAGGGTTATTAATTGGCCTAATCTCAATATTTTGTGTCTCAGGGAACAGAGGGGACTGAGGAGAGGGAGAGGCATGGGGGAATGGCCGGTCAGTGGAGTAGTCAGAACATGCACAGCATTCATTCCTTAAGTTCACTGCTTTATCTGGATGCAATCCACAGCATCTCAAAACAATCACAATAGTAACACCAAAGATCACTGATCACAGATCACCATAACAAATATAATAATAATGAAAAAGCTTGAAATATTACTAGAATTACCAAAATGGGATGCAGAGACAAGACATGAATTAATGCTGTTGGAAAACGGCAACGACAGACTTGCTTAATGCAGGGTTGTCACAAGCGTTCAGTATTTGCAAAGTGCCATAAAGTGAAAAACAATAAAAGGAGGTATGCCTGTGAATCAGAATCTCTGGGGGTGCAGCCCAATTATCAGTATTTGTTAAAGCTCCCAGAATCAATTCCAATATGCAGCTAAGATATGAACCAGAGCTATAGAACAGACAAGTGAATAAAGATCTGAGCTCTGACTGCCTTCATACATTTCATTTTCAGTACACCACATTTCCGATGTTACCAAATAAAATACTCAGCCACCTGGATTTTTTGGTCTTGAAAGTCCTAGTTTCAAAAAAGGCAAGAGCCCCAATTCCTGGCCTGCTGGGGGCTTGGGCTGTTGTCAACCTAAGAAGGGTTCTTCCAGGAAAGAGCTGATGCCCTTCAAGAAGATGAGGGCCATCTGCTCCAAGCGCCCACACCAGCAGCACGGCACCCCATCTAAGGTCATCTGCTTAATGTGGCTTGTTTCACGTGTAGTCTGGCTCACGTATGGATGCTTTAGACAAGGGTGATAATGGTTTTCACTTCTTGGACTACAGGAGTCTTCCTATATGTTTATTCTCAGCCCCAAAGACCTGCTCTGATTAATTGTCTGTCAATTCTAAGTACCAGTGACCCTTGAACAATGGGGTGGGGAATAGGGTCATTGACCTTCCAAACAGTCTAAAATCCAGGTATAATTTGGAGTTGGCCTTCCACACATGTGGTTCCTCCTTATCTGTGGTTCCACAACCGCAGATTCAACACACTGGGATCATGTAGTGCTACAGTACTTCCCAGTGAAAAAAATTCATGTGTAAGTGAATCTGCACAATTCAAACCCCTATTGTTCAAGGGTCAACTCTATATCTCTAACCTAAGCAATGCCTGGCATTCCATGAAAGACGAAAATAGAGGTGAAAATTCCCTAAGTTACTACCAAGACAGAAATGATCAAAAACAGTGCTACAGACATATAAAACTGTACTACAAATAACTACACACAAAATGTCCTTTGGTATTTTGATTTCAAGGCTGTAAATCTAACTTTTTTTTACTTGGACATAATGTACCTTTCACTTTCTTTTCTGACTTCCCTCCCCACTCCCATTCATGTCATTAATGTTCTTTCCACTTACTTTTAGAAATTTATCCAGAGTGTCAAGGTACACCATCTTTAAACTAGTATTCCTACTAAATAACCAATGATGATTCCAAAAATATATGGACATCTCTGTAGGCCTTTATCTGAGGTGGTTTCAGAAGCAAATATATTATTCATCTTGTAAAAGAACATATTTAATGGTAAGCAGTAAACAGAAGCAAAGAAAAAAAGGTGAGCAGATATTATTGTATTATCCTATTTCCACAAAGTATCAGGGACAAATGTAATCAATAAATATCTAAAATAAATAAAATTGTTTAAGTAATCCCAGAGGATTGATAAAAGGATTATATTTTTCAGAACTTGAGCCCCACTCCAACAGTATAAAAAGTGTCTAATACTATTACCTTGAGATAAGAAAAATTAACCAGAAACAGACACTGGAAAATCCACCTACTAGAGAAATTTCAGTAATGGTTATTTGTTATATATCCTTAGGCAAGATTATTAAACTTTCTTAAATCCAGTATTCCTACCTGTCCAACAATAATAATTCTTGAGGGACATAATTGCTTCACAGAAGAGCACAAGCTATGGAGTCAGGAAGATGTGCCATTAAATTCCACTTCTATCAAATACTAGCTGAGCAATCATAGGCAAGTTAATCAACCTTTCTGAGCTTCATATATTTTTTAGGTGAAAAGAAGAGTGAAAATAACCCTTAACATAGAGGGTTATTTAAAAGGTTAGTAAGATAACATTAATAAAGTACCTAGTTAAATGCTGGGAGCAGTCTAAGCACTTCATAATTGGTATTGATTATTATTTCTCATAAAGTTGGAATGCAAAGATTAGTAACTGTAAGATCCAAATATTGGACCCCCAATTCTTAATTTGTTCCACAAACATTTACTGAACCTTGAAAGATAGAAGCCACTCTGGAGAAAAAAAAATAAACTTGGCTTTCAATCAGCAATAATTTAGATGAGACATGGGACACATACATACATAACTATTGGATCAGGCAGTATGTCAGCAACTAAGTGCCTAATAGCTGCACAAATCAAGTTTTTTTTAAAACAGTGCAAGAGGAGTTCCAACTAGAGCAACTCAAGAGACTAGAGTTGGATCTTGAAGGAGTTGCATGAGCCAAAATGTGAATGAAGGACATCCAGGTGGGACAGATGTGAATTAATCAATAAAGCAGCCAAAATAACAGACAGAGTTTACTTAATTTGGCCATATTTCTGACAGAACAGAAATGATCAGCAGTAATTCAATTGCTAAACAATTACTGTGGGTCATCCTAAAACAGTCAATTTGATTTCAAGCTTACAGAGTCAGTCAAAGTAGATCCAAAATAAACTAATATTTTGAAAGCCAAAACATGGAAGCATTCTATGTAACTCTAAGAAATGATCACTGAAGAACACTGAGGTCAAAAGATGCCATGTGATTGAGGATATCAACTCTCTCAATAGCAAATGAAATTGGTTTGTTTCTTTTAATAGAACATTAACTGGAAATCAAAGTGAGTTCTACTGACAGAAATGTCACTTGGTAAACATTTGCCATATATTAATTTACCTCTTTAGCAATTAGTTTTATTTTAAAGGGGCAGGATTTAAAGGATTGGGAAGAATATAAGAATATATTCTAATGATCTTATGCCATATGACCCTGTGCCATATGTGATCAAACTTAATTAAACTGACTTAAAAAAAAAAAAGATGTCATTGTTTGCCAACAGTGTGGATATAACCCTTGGAACCTAAACATTCCAAATATTGGAAATGAAGTCATAAAAGTAGTTCAACCGTGCAGAGATTTAATATCTTTTTAAAGACATAGACCTGGGAGAAAGGGATTATCTGTTCATATGGTCAGAGTAAACAACCCACTTTTGGGCCCAACAGATGGAGGCTTTGAATCTGGGGAAGAGAAAGCAGAGAAGAATAAAAATGCAGAGCTTAAAATGACCATTGGACTATGTTTTAAAAAAACCTTCTTCCCTACCCAGTGTGAACTCAGAGGCTCCTTATTACAAGTATAAGAAAACACAAAAATCCTCTGAATTTCTCAGAAATTTCTCAGTCTAAATTATCCATTCATTAATAAGTATGCTTGATTTTTTAATATGCATAGTTAATTTTGTAAAAACTGATTTAAAAGTCAGTCAAAGTAAATCAAAATAAACTAATTTGCTTTTTCTATTTTCAATAATTTATTTCAGTGCCTTTAGTATTTTATCTTGGTAAAACTATGCTTTACAAGAAACAGTTTTTATGATATTTAACAAAGAACCAACTATAAAATGAAAACTGGATAAGAAATTTGAAGACCATGACTTCTTAACTTGATCAAACGAAGGCCTCTTTTTCACTGTAACAACTACCATTTTCTCCATACGCACACAAAAATTGTTATCAATAGTATCATCATGTTAATATTTTGAGTTAATATTTAATCGAATGACACTGAGAAAATACTTGAAATGTAGGTATTGTAATACAACATAAGACAGGTTAAGTGCCTTGCAGTCTCTGAGACTCATTCTTGCTTGAAAAATAGAGCAAAAATAAACATTTCATTTCTTCCAGACACCATATAACAATTTGGGCCCTGGTGAAGAAATCTAATAGTTTATTCATTTTGTGTCAAAAAAATTTTTATTTTATAAGCATATAATATATAGGCTCAATATTTATTGTACAGTTCCTAAAAATAACTGTTCATTATTCTACCCAGGGATAAAATGTTTAAATGCTGTGAATTTGAAACGAGAAAGCAAAAGTGAAACTCTGACCCTCCAGTTCCCATGAATATACCTAGGCCAGTTTGTCCTCCCAACACCAACCCTCCTTTAAGATTAACCTAACCCATCGCCTTCTCTATGGGACCCTCCTTGATTGCCTCTAGTCCAGCTAGCCCAAGCTGCTTAACCATTCTGTATTTATCTTCTCTAGCAGTTGGACTTGGCTAAATCAGTGATCACGTACCTATAACTGAACTAATCAAGACTTAGTTATAAAGAGGAAAAACAGTTAATAGCTCCTAAGTGATCACTGGGTGCTGAGCTCTCTGTTCCTCCCTTTTATGTGGATCAACATTCCAATCTCTCAACAATCCTATTTGGGATGTCCTATTATTAGCCCCATCTTATAGCTAAGGTGATTGAAGCATGAAAAAGATAAGCAATCTGCCCAAGGTCATGCTGCAAGTAATTTGCAGTGAGAGCACATCAACTCAGATTTTTCTAACTTCAGAATCTGTTCTCTTAATGACTGTGGGGGTACTTCCTTTTCTTAGGGTTTTATTATATGCTTAATACCTAAAACTCCTTTGAGATGTAATTCAGAATTTATAAGGAGCAGCATTTATGAAAAGAAAGCAGTTTAACCGTCTTTTTAAAATAATGAATTGGTTTTTCTTTTCAAATATTTAGCCATTATGTAATGAATTTTCAGCATACATTATCATAATTCATTTATATCTATGGAAATCAACATGATAATGTTTCACATTCACCATTCAAACATCATGACCTGATATTACAGTAAGTCAACAATAAAGTATTCAAAATAATTTAATTTAAACTCTCTCTGGCAGAGTATTCATAGGTAAATGATAATTCAAGTCAAAGCAAGGCAATTATTCATCTAAGGGTTCCATATGAACAAAGTATTTTAAATTTGAAAATCAAGTTATCATTCTTTCAAATGTTTACATGTATACAAATGTTTGTGTGTGTATACATACATATATATATATATATATATATATGTATGTATGTATATATAAAAGATTTCCTCCTTCCTTTGAAAAACATAAAAATGTAACAGTGATGCAGAAAATTTCACAGTAAGGAACTCATAAAGGAGGAGAATTTTCAGTTGATTTTGAGGCAACTTCTTTGGAGCCAAATATAAATGAAATGTTTTTCTGGTTTGATACCCCCTAGTTGTGGGATCTTACACAAACCACTTAACTTCTTGGTCTCTTAATTACTCCACTTGTAAAAATGGTTTATTGAAAGAATTAAATGTAATTATGTACGTGAAGGTGCCTTTAACAGTGTTTGGTACATAGTTGACATTAAATAGTTTGTTCTCGTTAAAACAGTCATACTGCCCAAGGCAATCTACAGATTTAATGCAATCCCTATCAAATTACCCAGGACATATTTCACAGAACTAGAACAAATCATAATAAAATTTATATGGAACCACAAAAAAAACCCAGAATTGCCAAAGCATTACTGAAGAAAATGAAAGAGGCTGGAGGAATAACTCTCCCAGACTTCAGACAATACTACAGAGCTACAGAAATCAAAACAGCATGGTATTGGTACAAAAACAGACATACAGACCAATGGAACAAGACAGAGAGCCCAGAAATGAACCCACAAACTTTTGATCAACTAATCTTCAACAAAGGAGGCAAGAATATACAATGGAATAAAGACAGTCTCTTCAGCAAATGGTGTTGGGAAAACTGGACAGCAGCATGTAAATCAATGAAGCTACAACACTCCCTTACACCATACACAAAAATAAACTCAAAATGGATCAATGACTTAAACATAAGACAAGATACAATAAACCTCCTAGAAGAAAATAAAGGCAAAACATTATCTGACATACATCTCAAAAATGTTCTCCTAGGTGCAGTCTACCCAAGTAATAGAAATAAAAACAAGAATAAACAAATGGGACCTAAGTAAACTTACAAGCTTCCGCACAGCAAAGGAAACCATAAGTAAAACAAAACGACAACCTACAGAATAGAAGAAAATTTTTGCAAGCGATGAAACCAACAAAGGCTTGATCTCCAGAATATATGAGCAGCTCATACAACTTAATAAGAATAAAACAAACAACCCAATCCAAAAATGGGCAGAATACCTAAACAAGGAATTCTCCAAGGAATAAATACAAATGATCAAAAGGCAGATGAAAAAACGCTCAGTATCACTAATTATCAGAGGAATGCAAATCAAAACTACAATGAGGTATCACCTCACATCAGTCAGAATGGCCATCATTCAAAAGTCCACAAATGACAAATGCTGGAGAGGCTGTGGAGAAAGGGGAACCCTCCTACACTGCTGGTGGGAATGCAGTTTGGTGCAGCCACTGTGGAAAACAGTATGGAGACTCCTCAAAAGACTAGGAATAGACTTACCATATGACCCAGGAATCCTGCTCCTGGCCATATATCCAGAAGGAACCCTACTTCAAAATGACACCTGCACCCAAATTTCATAGCAGCACTGTTTACAATAGCCAAGACGTGGAAACAGCCTAAATGTCCATCAACAGATGACTGGATAAAGAAGAGGTGGTATATTTACACAATGGAATACTATTCAGCCATAAAAACTGACAACGTAACGCCATTTACAGCAACATGGATGTCCCTGGAGAATGTCATTCTAAGTGAAGTAAGCCAGAAAGACAAAGAAAAATACCGTATGAGATCGCTCATATGTGGAATCTGAAAAATAAACATAAATACAAAACAGAAGCAGACTCATAGACATAGAATACAAACTTGTGGTTGCCAAGGGGTCGGGGGGTGGGAAGGGACAGACTGGGATTTCAAAACGTAGAACAGATAAACAAGATTATACTGTATAGCACAGGGAAATACATACAAGCTCTTGTGGTAGCTCACAGTGAAAAAAATAAGTGACAATGAATATATGTATGTTCATGTATAACTGAAAAATTGTGCTCTACACCTAGAATTTGACACATTGTAAAATGACTATAACTCAATAAAAAATGTTTCAAAAAATAAAAAATGAAAAAATGTTAAAAAATAGTTAGCTCACTTTCTTTTAATTTTTCATGCATTTATTGAACCACTATTAATATTCTAGACATAGTTCATTCCCTGGGAATACAGAGATTTTCGAAGACGAGTGAGCCTCCTCCAAAATAGTCTACAGTTTAGTGGATAAGAACAATCAGAAAACTTACATATAAAACACAACATACCCTGTGCTGGACAGAAATCAGCACAGACTGGAGGGAGGACCAGGTCGGGGTAAGGGCTCTCAGGGAGGGGATGGGCTTAAGTGAGTCTTAATGGGTCAGAAGAGGATTGGGGTGGGTCTGGAGAGGGCGATCCAGGCTTGTGAATGTTCACGGAGACTGAGAGTGAGGTTCTTTACTTACGTCTTCTCATTTCAACCTCACAGCAAACCTGCAAATTATATATAACTATTCCCACTTTTCAGGTGGTGAGATAGCAGGACCTGGAGAAGGCTTATCAATGTTTATAAGCATGAATACCAGAGAATAAATAAGGATGACAATCATATAGTACTATGATTCAGAGCCATGGCAAAAGAGGATAGTTGACTAAGACCAGCTGGGCCAGAATCTCAACCTAAGTGAAGGAAGAGACTAACATCAACTCTATTCCAGGCTGGAGTACGCTATTTCTAAAAATATCAAAAGTTGTACTGGAAGTCCCAGGAGTGGTGAAAAGTTTGGGAATGTCCCTTTTAGCTAAGAAAACCTCCCCTCATTATCCCACATCTATCTTTTCCCTGGTCCAACTCAATCCAGCAGAGAAGGCAAGCACTCATAAGAGGCTGCTGAACAAACAGAGACTACCCAGTTTCAGCAGAGCTCATACTGAATTAAGAGAACAAACTCAAACACAAAGGGTGGACAAAACCAAGTGATGCAAATCAGTTGGCTTTATGTTATCATATTGAAAGACTAATATTACCCATTCGTTAAGAAACAAAAGCCAGGGTGAGTGAGCAAACCAGTCAACCTTCAGATTTTCTTGCCTTCCAGGAAAGAGTTACATATGTCAACATTGACTCACCGGAGCTGGTTGCTATTTAGAAAGAAAGTCATGTTACACCCACCAAGGTTTTTGTTCAAGCTATGAAAATATTCCCTATAGAACAGCGGCTTCTGCACAGTTAGGGTCATAATCTAGGTTGAAGTAAATAAAAAATTTTTCCCACTTTTACAAAATCAAGTATTTCTGTCCATGTATGTGGGTTTAATTTTATAAAGGACTCATGTATTTTATTTCTTTGAATGTCAATTTAAGAGTCTTTGAGATAAAAATACGAAGAGGTTGATCAGCTCATAGAATAGAAACAGGGCTTGCATTAGACATGCCTCAGTTAGGGCCCAAGTGATGTCACCAAGCCCCGGTTTTCCTACCTCGCACTTCTCTCTTCCATATGGGCTCCCTTCTCCTCTTGTTGTTGAAAGATGGCTTTTGCAGCCCCAAACCTTGCACCTCTTACCTTCACGTCCAGTGGGAAAGGCAAGCCTTTCCCCCAAGAGCACTTCCATAAGGCTCTGAGATATAATCCAGTTGGTCTAGCGTGGACTGCACCTACCCCAGAAGAAACCAATCATTATGGCCACGGAAACGCAACATGTTGAAAACCCAGGAAAGCGAGGGGCAAACAATGAATGCAGTGTTCCTGTTCATGAAATACAATTGAAGAGTTGTCCAAAGGAGAAAAGGGGGAGAATAAAAAAGTACATCAAGCTGATCTTCAAGGGATGTTAGGTAAGAAAAAGGGTCCCCCTCCCTGTAGATTCTGATTTACAGCAGATCATCATACTACTTCAATAGCAAGCTTTATTTTTAAATGCTGTCTTTCCTGTTTTCTCTTACGTGCTTACATGTATTCCTAATACCTGGAGTTATCGTCACAATTCAGTATGCCTTTCTCCTTTTCTATCTCTAAAACCATCTGTAGGCACCCTTTAAGACACTTTAATCAAAATAGGACATTAAACTATTCAATATCATGGGTCATGTTTTCTTCCCACTTGAGAAAAAGAAAGCATTTCTATTTTTGAGAAAAAATTTCTCAAACTTTTCTTGGTTATCTTCTTCCTCTAATCACTTCTCAGAATCCTTCCCTGGCATTTTCTCCGTTTTTGCTTAAGTGTGAGGGTACTTTCAAGGCCCGCATTGAGGATTCTTTTATCACTGTGTATATATCCCTAATAAGTCCATCCACTTCACAGCTTCAAGCACTATTCAGATCCATTTCTCAAATTCTGACTCCTTTTTGGTGCTCCCAAAGAGCACCCCTTTCCTAGTCTCTCAAGTTGCATTCACCTAATTATAAAGCACCTGCAATATGCCATTCATGACTTGATATGCTAGAGTAACAACAAAGCAAAAGCAAGACTTGGTTCCTGCCCTCAGACAGAAGTCATTTTGGCATGAAAGGCAGGTGCAAATGTAAATTAATGCTACAAAAGGAGAAGAACAGGATGGACTGGTAGTCTCTGGACCCACAGTGTGAACTGTTTACTAGGTGCCTCCACCTCCAGGTTTTGCAACATCTCAGTATCTGCAGATTCTAATCCAACATATTCTCCCCAAAATCATGTTCTATATTCAATATCACATTAGTGAAATCACCAACCACACAATTTCTCAAGTTGGAAGCTTCATCTCTTGCCTCTCCTTTCCTCCTAATGGATCACTAAACGTTACTGATATTTATTTTCTGAGTATCTCCTGACATTATTGCTCTCTGTACGCAATATGCCACAGTGAACTTCAGGCTCCTTAAATTTAACATACTCTTTCACATGCTATTCCGAATGCCTGGAGTCATCTTCACAAAGTAATCTGCCTTTCGCCCTTTCTAGCTCTAAAATTTTTGTATGTATCCTTTGTCACACTTTAATAGAAATAGAACTTCATTCCACATCATGGCTCATAGTTTTTCCTATTCCCTAGCCATAAAAACAGTGTTTGGAACATGGCATATCACCATTAAATACAAAATGAATAAATGAATGAATGAATAAACAAATGAAGATGTCTGCCCTACCATTTCCTCCACCGGGTTAAAATAGTATTTTTGGTTAAGTATTTCACATCAGGTAAGACCACATCTCCACTACGTACTATGGTGGTTTTGAATTGCATCAACTTGGTTAAGGTGTAACTACATTTCTCAGAATCCCCCTTCTGGATGGTTCTGGCTTACAGTGGTTCAAAAAGAAACTTGTGAGAGATTTAGAGGGCAGAAATGAGGCAGTAGCCACGATACTTTTGAAGGTCATGGTGGTTAGAAGTGGTGAAATTCAGTTACACAGGTATCAGCAAATTCCTATTTGTTCCCACTCTTAACCACTCTGTGTTCTTTTCTTTCAGACTGCTTCATTTGCTGACCAAAAGCAAACCTAAGCCCATCACCATAAACCTGGGTTCAAACTCACAGAGCTGGGCATATTGAGCTCCTAAGAGTTCTCTGCAAGCTCGGATTTGTCCATCGGCATCCGTGCTTCACGATGGCTGATTAGTGCCTCTGCTCTGACCCTCCAATTCCCCTTTACAGACCTTTAATTCCCAGCTCTTTCTGCACTGTGTAAAGTCCATACCTATAACATATTCCTTAATCCATATTATTCACATAGTGTTCTGCTTTTTAAAAACGGATGCAAACTATTTATTGAATATTTGCCACCAAATATTGTTAAATACATGATCTGGCAACATACCACTTTCAAATTATAATGTCAGAAACAAATAACCAATATTTACAATTCTCTTACGGATTGTTGTATGAGACACTAGAGTGTAAATTTTTTGGCTTATATTTCTTAGACAAATGATAATAGCAAATAAAATCTTTAGTGTGAGACTGTGATTAAGCAGCATTTTACAAAAACCTGGTGTAAAGTGGCAATGATACCATTCAACATCCTGGATTAGATCCCTTCAGGAGACACTGATAATTTATAAGGTCAGACTTTAAAATTTACAGATAAAGGTAGTTCAACACTGCCACTGAGACACACATCTCTTGACATGTACAACTCTGAGGGCATAGTTTTGAAGGTCTGAAATACCTAGTTGGTTTGATGATTTAGTCAGTCAGCATTTATGAATACATTTATTGCCTTGCCAAAATAGATTTCCAGAGTGAAACTTTTGAAGTACTTTACAAATTCTTTCTTTTGGCATTCAAGTGTCCTGTAGTTCTGATATTACTATTTCTTGAAGACATTATTCACTGTATTTTATAGTGCTAGGTAGAGCCTTGATTGTCTGCAGAAACCTCACTCTGATATTGATCTCATCTGGGATCTTACTCTGGGAGTTTGTTTAGGAGCTCAGGCCTTTTCATTTAGGTCTTGGAATTCTGACTCTGGTCGTTCAGTCATATACACTTCCACATCATCTGCTGCCATTCGAAGAAGGGGCTAGTTAATTTCACTTCTACATTTTTTTCCTCTAAAATTTTCAGAATGACTTGTATGAACCTGCATTTTCTTCCTGTTCTGATCTGTGCAATCTTTGTGCTGAGCCTATAGCTCAGGGATTTTACTTTAGCTTGTTTTATATTTCCTACTCTTTAGAAAGGAAAGGTTTCTCAAAGAAACAGGAAATTGACCATGTACCGTCATGACCTCAACTAATTCTGAACATGACCTGAAGAGTATAACACCTACTAGAACTTAAAGCACTAGTATTGGTAATGAGAATCCTTTACATTTATTATGTGTTATAGTTTTTAAAGTGCTGTCATATATATGTCAATTAATCTTCATAACTCCCACTAGTGATTGCTTATTTGCCCCCTACTGTGTACACAGCACCATACTAGACCTTTATGAGACTATCTGATCCTTCCAATGCAACGAAATAAAATTGTCACGTATGATGAAATTAAAATGTACATTTTTTAAAAAGTGGGCATCAAAATGCTTTTTAGGGTAAAAATTATCTTGGGTGGGGAGGGGATTATCATGATAAACAACTGAGAATAAAAGTTGGAGTCCTGAAAGTTTGACTATCAGCAGGAACTTAAGGAAAAGAGGGAGAGATGGTCAGGGAAATGGGAAAAAGCGGGCACTGTGAGGTGGAGCGGAAATGTAGAAAGGGTATCCAGGGAAACCTCCCTAATGTGACCATGAGAAACAAGCATCTTAAGGGATTATCAGAAAACCAGAGGAAGATCTTGAATTTTTATGTTTGAGCTAATTTTACTTGTATCTCAAGGAACAGAGAATTTCTAGCTGTTGTGCTAGTATTTATATAGGGAAATTATATACAGGGAAATTATATACAGATAGGCTAAGAAGAGGGGCAATTTGAGATCACAGAGTTTGACACAAGGTTGTCTGACTTGTGCTTCTGAGATGGGTCTGAGGTCACAGGCTGATACTCCACCAAAGAGTCCACCTCCCCTCTTTTGACTAGACCCCTTCTGGCCGAGGATGGGGAGAACTCATCTGAGCCAAAGAAGACTTAGAAAAGCTTTTTCCTGTGTTAAAGCAGAGCCAAGAGCAGGGATAGCCCTGTATATTCCACAGGTGAGCTTCCTGCTGAAGGAGTCTAAGAGACTGACTAACCTGGTTAGTTACTGGTTGACTAACCTTCCTTGCTCCCAGGCTAAACAGTGGTGCTTAGCTGCCCAGATGTCGGGGGACCAGGGAGGTATCTTAGAAATATTTCCAGGATGTAGTAGATGTTGCAAAGCTCCTGGAAACTCTTGGGAAGAAAGAGATCATAGGCTCACTGCCTTTTTCAGCCAAAGGAATTCCTGGAGGGGATACACAGAGAAACTTCAGCCGCATAGGAATAAATGAAGATGATGGTGTCCCCAAAGGGATATATAGTAAACACCCAATACAGCAAACTTCTGTCCTTAATTATGGGTGTTTTGTTTCCCCAAGCATCCAGGTTCACACAACAAGGGACGGTGGACATGCCAGACGTTTGAGTGTGATGTTCTACCTGCTCAGTTCACTGGTCGATTCAGCCAGTGAGTTCTCATGGTGTTCCTGTGGGTTCTCAGCAATGAATGAATAAAACCCTTGGGGATGCAGCATTGTCTCATTTAATCGTCATGACACATCTACGAGACAAGTAACATTATTATGCTGATTCTACAAATGAATAAATGGAGAATAAAAGAAGTAAAATAACTTGTCAAAGGCCACACAGCCAGTCAGGTGAATCAGATCTATCCGATTTCAAAATCCACACTGTGACTATTTTGAGAGGACAATGAACTTTCAAAAGCTCCTCATTAGACTATGATCTTGAAGGAGATAGGTGGGGTCTTAGTAATCTTTACGATCTTTACCACTACACCACAAGCACAGTGCCTAGCACCCGGTGCCCTGTCACTTCATTCATTCATCAGCAGACTTTTACTGAGCCCTGATCCTGAGTCCAGCACAGTATAGGTCCCTGGGGATACACAGCATGGTAAGATGCACTGGAATGAGTTGACTTTATCTAGCACTGAGAAGACAGAATAATCATGTTCTTGGGCTGATTTGATAGGGCAGGGCCTACATAGATAAATAAGAGGACACACAACTTCCTACTGGGAGATGTCACAAGGCTGGACACTGAGAAACACTGGACAGAACTTCAACTCAGCTCTAGACAATGGAGCTATAAGCATGACCTTAGACTTCTAAGGGTAGCCAGGTTCTAACACCCAGGTAGCTAGCCTGGGTGTGGGATCTGCATCTTCAGTTAGTGGAGCATTGAATAGACTCTGCCTTTTGGCTATGTGATAGAGACCACAGAATGCTTATGTGCCAATCCTGGCTTGGCCACTTAGTAGTCCTCTGACCTTGAACAAGTTGTAAGATGAGATAGTAAGAGCATCACTCTTGTAATATTGTGAGGCTAACTGAGTTTAATGTTTAAACATTGAGAATGTATACATGTTAGCCAATATCAATTCAAGCCTCACAGCCTGACACCGACATCCCACCACACACTGCAGGATGCCTCAGCTTTCACACTGTGCCCTCCTTGTCTTCACACGACATTCACGAGATCATGTACTGTCATAAGAAATGATTGAAAGATACCACCTTTGAGAGTGTGCCAGCGGATGCAATTACTACACCTGTTCCCTGGCTGACTATACCACAGGTTAAGAATGTCTTTGCAAAACAGGAAGACATATCCAGAACCAGGACTAGGGTGAAAAAGAGTAAGGTCCATAGACCTCAAAAGTGAAGGAGGCACTCAGACTGAGGATCATGCAAGCGCATCTGCCCATGGCTTTAAGAACAAAAGCTGCAGGGCTATGATTTCAGAATTTGAATTACTGCTGGGTATATAGTTTATATAAGAATAATTCATTTTCTAGACAAGTTGTAGTTCTCAAAAGTCGTAAAAATTGAATTATAGCTTAAAAACGCTGGGGGAATCTGCTACTTAAAGGAATTAACTGGTGAGTGCATTTGTAGAACCAAGAATCCTTTAGAGAATAACTTATTTTTAACCAGAAACTGGATTTGCCTACATTGTATTTGGTTCTACATTCTTCCTAAAAATTTCCATGTGTTATGCATGTAATATTTGTTTTCCTGATAGCAGAAGAAGTAAATTCATGTGAGGAAATCTATGTGCAAGAAAAATGCAGCCTTGAGGGAAACACCAAAAGGTCCCCAAAAAGTGGTATGAATTTTTCTATGTTGTTGTATACCAGGTTCCTCCCCGAGGGGGAAAAAAAACTTTAAAGTGTGCATCAGGGTTTTGTGAACTCTGTAAGAAAAATGGTCTTGCTAGAGTTTTAGCCACATGGTAATTCTCAAAAAAAAAAAATCCTTTATCTTTTTAAATCCACTCTTTTTTTTCCTATTTTGTGAATATGTGTTACTGTCAAAATATTCTCTTTTTCTTTCCTTAGCTCATTCTGTGGTCCTTTTTTTTTTTAACTTCTTGAGTTGAACACAGTACATTAATTTTCTATTTCTTTTGGATAGATGCATTTACTACTACAGCTTTAGCTGCATCTTACAAGTTTTGCAATTAGTGTTTTCCTTTTCAAGTTCTAAATATTCTAAACTTTTATTAGATTTCTTCTTTGTTCCATAACATATTATGGGTGTTTTTTAAATTTCCAAACATGTAGATTTGGAGAGAGGGATAATCTTTTTAACTAATTATTTTGCTTTGTGGTTGAAGAATGTGGTCTGCATAATATCAGTTCTGGTATTTATTCAGTTTTCATTTGTGACCTTCAACAGACTCACATTTTGTAAATTTCCATGTATCATTGGAAAAATTAGGTATTTGGTAATTGTTTTATGCATGATTCTAAATATATTTTCATTGGATAAACTTTGATCATTGTTTTGTATATGGGAGTGATGTGTGAGTTATAATTTCCCATTTAAATTACAGATTGGTCAATTTCCCCTTGCAATTCATTCAGTTTTTGCTATGTTTTTGAGGATTATTTTCTTAGGGGAATACAGTTTTCTGATTATATATTCCTGGTATATATATATTGCTATTCTCTGTGTAATGATACTGGCTTTTTTGTTTGTTTTCACTAATAATGCTTTTTGTCTTCAGGGCTATTTAATTTAAATTAATATCATTATATCAGTTACATTTTGACTTATAACTGCATAGTATATCTTTTTCTATCTCTTTATGTTAAAAATTTCTGTATAAGTCTCTCTTAGGTATACCTATTATAGAAAAAGCATATAACTTAATTTGTTGTTGTAGTTTTCATTTTTGCTTTAAAGTCCAGTCTAGAGATTCTAGGAAGATGGTAGTGACAGTGACTGCACAGTTTTCAATCTTACTGACTCCCCACATTAAAGCAGACACAGCAATGTAAATAGAAAAATCAAAGATCCATGGGCAACATTTACCACAAAACTAGGCAACAAGGTATCCCCTAATATAAGCAAATGGGGACAAACCACCAACAGCCATGAGACTCACATGGTATTGGCATCTATGCAAGAGAAAGTAGAGGGAAGCAAATGGGGTTGTGTCTAATGCTAAACAGAACCCTCAAAAAGCCAATAGTTATTCACTGGGAAGCACAAAGGGCCAATTTGAGAATGTCAGATGAAACTGAGGATGGATTCTCTCTCTCTCTAATATTGAGTTCAAGGAGCATGAAGTAGGGACTGAAAGGGTTGTAGTAGCTTAAACCTTATGAACTTTTAAAGCTAAAATGGGGTTCCTTCCAATTAAGGAACCATACTGTGGAAAAACTACTAGAAGTAGAATAAAATTTAGCAAAATTAAGGGAAAATTAAGATTAAAAAAAGAGATTTCCACCCAAGTGGAGAAAGGATGACAGGCAGGAAATCTTGGAAAGCAAGTGGCCATATTTTTAAACATTACATAAAAATAACAAAAGAGGGAGCTTTGTGACATTAGAAAAGCTTTTCTGAAACCTGCTTCATTCTAAAAAGTCAGGAAAATGAATTTCACACAAAAATGAGCAACAGAGAAGTATCAAGGTCAAATCCCATATAAAGTTATAATAATAAATGAGATAATTGAGAGCATGGTAACATTTGCAGAGATGATGAAAGCATGCCAGAAAAGTATGTCCACAAAGAAATCTAAGTGCAAGTTACTGCTTCAAAAATAGTTCTAAAACATTAAGAAAATTACACAGAATATGAAAAACAACATCAATTAGAATTTTTAAAGCTGAGAACTAAAATGATAGAACTCAGGAAAGAACTAGGAATAAAAGAAATTATCCTTTAAGAAATCAAGAGTAAAGCAGAAGGATATAGTACGAAAAAAACACACAGGTAATGAGCTAAAGGAAACAGAAGGTGAAAAAGGAATTTTTTAATCAAAGGAAATAAAGACATTATAATAAAGATATTAAAAAAGAGTTCTAGAGAAAGTGACAAATACAAAGATGGGCAAAGAAGATCTAATATACATACACTAGGAGTCCCTGAAGAATAAAATCAAAACAAAGGAACAGAACCAACATAAAAATTCTTTTTAAAAACTTTCCTAAAATTAAAAAAAATGTTTTGAGACTACATATTGAAACACCATACCAAGTACCTGAGATTGCTGACTCAGAAAGACCAATATCAAGAAAATTTTTAGTAAAATCAATAAACTTTAAAGAAAAAAGGAAAAAATCCTTTGGGAATCTAGAAAAAAGTATATGCGAATTACAAAGGAAATAAAATTAGATTTACACCAGACTTTTAACAGCAATATTATATTCCTAAAGAAAACTGAGTACCATCATTAAAATATTTAAAGGAATAAAGTAAGAGCCAAGGTCTACATATTCATTGAAACAGACTTTAGAGAATGTAAGACACAGATGAACTATAATCAACATGTAAGAATGAATGGAATACTATTCTAATGGGCCTTTCCTGAGGAATTTACTAGAGAATAAGTTTCAAATAATCAAAATGAATAAAAACTAAGACTAAATAAGAGCTTGAGGGAGTGTGGTGTATAGTGGATAAATGCTCTCTCATAATGTAGATACTGTAAACTACTTTTAAAATACTATCAGAATGGTGAGAGATAGGTACCAAAAAACCTAGAACAAATGTATATTACATGATGAAGGATTCAATTTAAAATCATGAACAAGTCAAAAATGTCCTATCAACACTTCTATTCAATACTGATATTCTATTCAGTATATCAGTGCTCCAAGCCAGTACAAAGTGCAACGGAAAAAACAACTAATTAAAAAGTAAGAAAAAAATGTTGTAATTCAGACATGACAGTCCAAGAGGTGATAAAAACTATTAGAACTATTAAGTATTCAAAAACTTCTGGATATAAAATCAATGTATTAAAAATATATGTTTCCATATATCAACAAAAACAATAAGAGTATGTATTTTTTTCAAGATACCTTTGAAAACAGCAACCAAAACTTACATGATATCTAGAAACAAATATAAGTGAAGATATATAAGACTTTAATGTAGAAAAAAATCATAAAACTTTATCCAAAGACTCAAAAAGTGATTGAAATAAAAGAAGAGTTATACTACATTCATGGATGAGAAGATTCAACATCATAAAGGTATGAAGTCTCCTCAAATTAATCTATAATTTGACATAATTTCAATTCAAATCCTATTTTAAAAAATGGTCCTAAAATTCACAATACAGATCAAATGGCCAAGCATTTTTGAAAAACAAACTAGTGTCCTCACCCTACCAGACATCAAGATTCATAAGAAAGTTGTAGTAATTAGGATAGCATGTTTTAGGCAGCAGAGTAGATCAACAGACCAACTGAATGGGTCAAGGACCAAGAAAGAGAGACACATAAATAAAAATTTGAACCCTAAATCATAATTGTTTTAGTTGGTTTTATTCTAGAGTCTGAAATCAACTATTTTGTCAGGGCTTAGATTTCACTATTATAAGGTCCTGGACTGGAATTGGATCTATTCTCCTAGAATCATAACCTTGTTATACATAAAATAACTTTACATTTCAGAGTGTTCAGTTTTCACACAGGCTTTTTTTTAGACTATCCACTAAGGTAGAGTGGAAAAACTTTGGCACGGAAGGCAAGTATTAATTGCAGTGTTATTTTTTGTCAGTGGCTCATTGTGAGTGACTCCACCCTTCTTTTCTCATTTGAGGATAAAATGCAATAATATTCACAAAAGCAACTCAAAAATTCTCAGGTATCCTACTGTCTCACAGCCAAAAGTAATAATAAAAATAGCTGTTGGACCCTTTATCATGATCCAGACATTCTACTGAACATTTTATATGAATTATAGGAGTAAATCTTGGAAACAACCTTATGAGCAAGGTTCAATTATCATCCTTACTTTACGGCTGGCACATTAAGGGTAGAAGGAATTAAGTAACTTTCCCCAGATCAAGGTCAATTAGATAGTAAGTAACAGAGATGGGACTTGTATCTATGTCTGCTGAACAGCAGCACCTGGTCTCTTCATTACTTCTCCACAGTCTTTCTATAAACCTGTGTCATCGCCCTATTTGAAACTCAACTGGTACATTTTCAGTCTTAAAATCAGAGTAAAGGAAAAATCATATAATCTGAATTAATTAAAACCAACTGATTATCTCTCCCCAAAACGTCTTTATGGTTCTAAGCCATCTTTATTTTCTAACAGAATCTTTAGTCTGCTGGCAAGAAATGCACAGGTGGTCAGCAGGCACTTCTGAAAACCAAACAAAATTTTAAAGTGTGAGAAAGTTGGAAGGATGCTGTTTCCTGAAACAAGAGTCAACTCCTAATGCCTCATTTATGGACTAGGTCTTACACTGACACATGAAGAAGCTCTTTTAATTAACTGCTTGGAATTTAATATCTTCACATACGCAAGGCAAGTCGACTTGCCCAGGCAACCAGATACACTAAGCTTTGTATATTAGTTCTGCTCTTTTGGCTTCTGAATGAAACTTCTAAGTCATAGGCATTAAGGCTGTCTTCGGTAAGTGGTTTTTCACTCAAGTGTTCTTCAGGAAAATTAGGATATGCTAACCAGTGGCAGAGAATACAAGGTGACCTAGCAAATTAAAACTTAACAATAATAATATTAAGCGACAAGAGCCCAAATTAAGAGATCCAGGAGATTAATTTGCTGAGTGTCATGTGGTCCTCAATAATTGTGGACAAAGAGGTCTTCAGAGCCTTGCCAAAATATGAAACTAGCTATTAGGCAAACTATTAAAATGTGTATCTGTTTTTGCATGGCTTTTTCAGATACCATTTCAAAGAATTTAAGGTGAGTTTTGCCACCTTTCTATAGTGTTGAATTTGAAGGCATATCTTCGGTCTCAGTAACACTGCCAAACTCAGGTAGTTTTTGTATTCATCTTAGTGGTCCCTGAACTTTCACTTTAACAAACTCAGAGTAGTTTTTCCTAAACACAGAATATTATTTCTACTGATAGTTTCCTTCAAGAAATTTAAGAGTTTCACTTCAGACAAGCATAACACTTTCTAATAGAATTTCTTTGTTGTATCATTTACACCTTTAAATTTTTCTTTAACATTTTATTTGAGCTATTTCACCTGTGTCCACAAACTATATTTATGAGATTACAATCACCTTAAGAGTAATAAATATAATAATTCCTATTCATTTGTAAATTCCCCCATCAAAATTCATAATTCTTCATGTAAAAGTTCTACAAAGCTCTTCTGTCCTTCATAAAATTTAACATAGATTATAACCCAGAAGAGACAGGCAGTAATTTACTTTTTTGTGTGGAATTAAATTTCTTTAATTAAAGTTTCTAAAGATTTAACTCTATATATCAAATCTTATAACTTCCATTTTCCCCTCATTTAACGAATATTTATTGAGTTTGTACTATGTGCCAGAAACACATTTATACTACATTTCTTTTGAAACAATTTTTTCACAGTTACAGAAAATAGTACCATAGAATGTTACAGCTAGAGACAGCCTGGGAGTTACTAATTCAATACACTCATTTTACAGAAGATGAGGGAATTTTGCAAGAGTATGCAAAAGTAGTGTCGGGCCTAAGGGGAAATAGCTGGTTAGTGCCACAATGGGAACTGACAGCCAGAACTCTTGACTTTGATGCCAGGATTCCCCCCATCACAAATTACTTTTTAAAATTTCTAGCATATTTATGGGTGAGAAGTTCACCAAAATATGCCATTTATTATACCTGGAAATGGTTATTGGTTGCTGCTTGTTACAGAAATTCTACTTAATAGAAGAGAAATAAATCTGTATTAAGAACATTTATAATCACAGTCAAGAGAGGTAAAATTATTTGTATCCTTTGATTCAGTAATTCTACTTTTATGGATTTATCCTGGGGAAATAATCCAAGATACACACAAGGATTCATGTACAAGACTCGCTGATGCAGGCATTTTACCAAAATATCTAACCATAAATTATGTGACACCTATCTGGCAGAATACTGTACAGTTTCAAAGGACGTGTGGTCATGTAACAAAACTTACTTAGTATAATGTTAAGCTTTGAAAAGGTAAAATTGTATGCAGTCTAATTTCAGTCCAGTAAAATGAAATTAGATGTGTGCAGTAGGACATTCTAGTCTGAAGTAAATAGACCAAACTCATAACTGTGGTTATTTCACATTAGTAAGACTGCCAACAATTTTAATTTTTTTTCACTTTTTCTGCATATCCAATTTTATAAAACAAACATGTATGCATGTACACTAAGAGGAGTGAAAAGGAATGTTATCTTTAAAAGTATACCTCCCAGTCAAGGTAGGCCTGGCAGACGAGCAAGCTGAATGGACACCACAGGAAAAAAAAAAAAGTTGATATAAGTGAAGCCAAAACACCTCTCTATTTTCAACTTTTTAATGATTGCTTTGCTACTGGCCTGTCATAGTTATCTTTTCTTTCTGAACTGAACTTGAGGGGCACCCAGAGAGTAAGAAATGCTCTGAGAAGATAATGATCCTTGACAGCCAGGTCACCTATTCCTGGCAAGAAGTCCCTCTCCTCTCTTTCTGCACACTCTCAGCCTTACCACCCCAACCTGCATTTGAGATCATGAGGCAAACCTCATCATGCCCCTATATAGCTGTGATCCCAGGTCACTGTGTATAATTCAGACTCTGATCCCTATATGCCTCTATACATCCCCTAATCGGAACCAATCTCACATTCCTTCATGACTCCAAACCCTTCCACTGCAGCCTGAGGAAGGCTGCTTGGTCAGCAGCAAAATATCTCACATTGCCAACCTCTTCTTCAAATATCCCCTTCAATATTTTTTAATTAAAACATATCCGATTTACAATATTGCATTAGTTTCCGGTGTACAGCACAGTGACTCAGTTACACATATATATTCTTTTTCAAATTCCTTTTCGTTATAGGTTATTACAAGATACAGAATGTAGTTCCCTGTGCTATACAGTAGGGCACTGTTGTTCATCTGTTTTATATATAGTACTTTGGATCTGCTAATCCCAGTCTCCTAATTTACCCCTTCCCCACCCCTTAAATAATCCCATTCGCAGCAACATGGATAGCCCTTCACTTTATTTTTCAACTGAAACGTAACTGTCTCCTGAGGTCCTTCCTCACTGGAGAGAAGCTGTTTTCTCTCCCATCCTCTACCACCGGGACTGTGGTGGGCTCCATTCCTCTGTGTTCTTCAGTGGGACTTGCAAAATACTCTCCTCCCCAGCCCTCCTTAACAAAACCAGTTCTTGTAAAGCTCTCCATCAGAACATACCCTATCCTGGAAATGCCTTTATTTAATGTTCTGCATTCTTAGCTTCAAACCTGAGAGTGATGCTTCTAAAACATATCCCTAGAGTAAACCTGTGCTTAAAAGGTTCACCTGGCTTTAGGTCATAGACGTGCTGTGACACTGCCACTATAAAATGAGTTCTGTCATTGGTGTCCATTGTCAAGTGAAATAAATGTTCTCCATAAAAGCTGCTGAAATGGTTAGAAGAGAAAGGGGTTTGATCCAGAGGGGGCTACCCATTTGATTACTCTATCCTAGAGGATTAAGACAGGAAATGAGACACCATCCAATCAGGACAACTTCCCTGAGCCAAAGAAAGAGCCCTAAAGACCTTGGCATCTGCAGTCCTCAGCACAGTCCAGGCACAAAGTAGGCCCTCTGTATATTTTTATTAGCTGACTCACTAATGGATTTTAACACCATTCCACATGTTCCAACTAGTTTAGCCGATAAATTCCTGTAGCCTGACATTTCCCATTCAACCATCCACAATTTAGCATGTTATTTGATCTTTTGAATTGACTGGCTTACTTAATGACTGGAATTTGTAGAATCTGTCCCATAGAAAAATAGAAAACAGGTAGACCTAAGAGCAAAATAAATTATGTTTATTTAAAACTCCAAAATTAAGGTCTGAAGCTAAAGCACACTCTGATCATATGGGCTTTCATTTGATTGGCTGATTATTTTCATTTCTTATGGTTCCCCCCACACCTTTATTTATCTGGCTACCTATGCAAATAGCCCCAGGTTACACTGTCACTCATTCTTTGAAACATTTGTTTTCCTCCAGCCAGTATTTATCAAGTGCCTTCTATGTAGCAGGCACTATGCTAGGTGCTAGGGATGCAGTAATGAACAAGAATGACAATGTCCCTGCCCTGTTTACTTTCTACCAAAGTGGTAGACAAGTGCCTTAAATATTTTTATTCTATTTCATTCTGTTCTATTCTAATATACTTATATTGATATAATAAAATAACAAAAATTATTTCAATAGAAATTTGTAATTAACAAAGTCATTTCACAGCCTGTTATCTTATTTGATGCTCAAAAGAAAGCCCCACGGGGTAGGAAAGGGGACCAGTTTTACTGATGTTTTACAGATGACAAAATCAAGATACTGAACATAATGACATTCATTAGCAGATGTTGTTCCTAAGGGACTGAGAATCACATGCAGTAGGGGACCTGGGAAAGGGCAGGGGAACGATCAGGAGTAGCATCTAGTGGGGAAAATACAGCCCTTACACACTGCTCACCATAACCCTTTGGGAATTTCTTAGGCTATTTGTTCATTTTGACTTTTACAGGACACATGCTGCTGCAATAACTCTATTTATCACCATGCCTGAACCTCTAGCCTTGGGGGGTCTGTTGACCAAGGCTACCTGTGATGTTCATCTTAAACAGATATCCTTCACATGGGCATTTGGTGGGAAGACCCCTCTCACCAGATAATCTATCAGCCTTGCAGGGAAAGGACATGATCTTTGCCCAGACAAATTTACTAACGTCACCTGTGGTAGTGTTTAACTCCTTGAAGACACACACTGTGTCTTCTTTTAATGAACTTCTATGAAAAGCTTCCGAAAGCATTAAATAAGTACATTATTGAAGAAGGCCTTTAAGATCAAATCATGATAATTATATAGAAAATATATATTTTTGTTTGGAAAGGATATCAAAGTTCTGAAAACTAGATATCCAAAAGAGAAAGAGGAAATTCCATAGAACAAAATCTGTAGGACTGGTTGCACTTCTTCCTGTATCTTTACGTTACTAGCCCACTGACCTAGCCCTGGATTGGCCAATCGAGGCTACATAGGAGACTGTGTACGGACTGCGTCAGCAGAGAAGTCAGGAATAGGAAATTTCTATTAGGTTATCTAAACTGATCAGACCCTTTTATAAGATTATTTTTTCTCTATGGTTAAAGTAGCTATATTTGTATCCCTCTGTGGCTTTTCAGTTCTGAAGAAATTAAAAGAAATAACAAACAAAAAAAAAAGCAAGGGAGTGTCAACTCGGTCAAGATAAGCTTGTGCAAAAGCAGAGGCTGTCACTTCCACTTCCTCCTTGATCTAG
Source organism: Camelus bactrianus (assembly GCF_048773025.1). Lineage (NCBI taxonomy): Eukaryota > Metazoa > Chordata > Mammalia > Artiodactyla > Camelidae > Camelus > Camelus bactrianus. The sequence goes on along the minus strand of NC_133550.1, from coordinate 33,324,317 downwards.
GGGTGTACAAAAGCAGCAGTCAGATGGAGCCCTGGCTAATCTAAAATGTTTCTTGCTTAATTTGACTATTTAAACTTTTAAACATTTTTTTTCTCTTCTACATCTTAAGAGAAAAGTAGCATATTTTTAGATTAAAGAAATACCATATTTTATGAGCAGGTGGAAAGCTAGAAAATTCCAGTCACCAGGTGTCACACTATCAAACAGCACACCAGGTGTAAAAAGTGGAAAAATAACCTTCTAGGGTATCTGGGGAAAATTCCAAGAAAAGCCAGACAGTGATTATCTTAACCCCTGGCAGCCATTTTGCTTTGCAACTTGACTACAAAGAAAATATGACTATTAAAAAGATATATGCTAATGAGGGACACTTTCAAAACTAAATCTAGTAAGAAGCAGACAGAGAGCAGAGTAGAAGCAAGGCGTACCTGTTTTCAGCATCACTGGCTTTTTCTCACATTATTCCTCAGCTGCAGTGTTCATCCATTCTTCACTGGCCTGCGGAAATTCTGCAGATCATTCCAGGCTCAGGTAAGATGTCATCAATTCTAGGAAGCTTTGTCTGGTTCCAGTCAATTCACCAACACTGTGCCAGGCAGTCAGGAGTCAGCAATGATGAAAACAGACATCGGCCTTAAATTGCTGAGCCTCTCATGCAAAGAGAGAGGTCATGCATTCAATAAAAAACAAACTGACTGCCGCATGGGCCAGGCACCATTCTAGCAATGCACATTAACATGGGTAGATAGCAAGCCCTGTACAGGGGGGAAAAAGACAGTTACAATATGTGCATGTGTATGAATTCATGCAGACTATAAGCAAGTAAGCAGTATCACAGTTGTTTATAAAAAGAATTAGAATTATTTCCAAAAATAACAATAAATAATGTTTCAATAGTAATTTATACGTTACAAAGCACTTTCACATCAAAATCTTATTCAATGCTCAAAGAAGCCCCATGGAATGGGAGACCAATAGTTTTAATGACATTATTTTACAGATGACAAGTACAAGGAGTAAGTAAATGTGGTAAACTTAGAAACACAGTAACTGAACTGGTTACACTAAATTGAGGAAGGGGTTACCTCTAAAGAATGAAAAAGGGTGAGGAGTGGGATGGGAAAAGAGAACTGAGGTGACTTCAAGTTTGTCTGCAACTTTCTATTTATATTATTTAAATAAAATACAAAGCAAAAGGGGCAAAAGGTGAACTTTAATTAATTCTTGGCAATGAATAAACAGTTCTTCCTTTATGAGGCTCTACTTTTCTGCATTTTGAAATATCTCTTCAGAATAACAAAAAGGAATTAATAGCCTTTACGAGTACTTATACTTCCCTCTGTGTCTTTACCACATATTGTAAAAATTAAATGTGAGCACAGAAATGAAGATTCTAGACTGGCTAGTAGCAACAAACATCTTTTCCTTTCATTTTCTTTGTCATTCTTTTTCTTTCCTTTCATTTGCTTTCTTTCCTTTTCTTTTCCCTTATACTCAGCAATTAAATTATTCTGTTTTATATAACAATTAGAGCAAGTTGTTCATATGTCTTCACCCATTCATAGACTGGAGTATCCTGAAGGCAGGGCCTCTGTCTCAGTCACCTTTGCATATTTCAGAGACTGGCATCACACCTACTTAATTGGTACGTAATGAATGTTTGTTATAGAACACACACACAAAAAGGACTTAATTCTAAATGGTACTAGCAGAACTTGTTTGTTTTATTTATTTGTTTTTGCTTAGTGGACTGTTCTTTCATTAGGATTCAGGAATTTTTTTTAAATAAAGATTAAAAAAAAAGTCACTCAGGATCAAGCTCATGATGTCTTTTAAGTGTGGCTGTCTGAATTACAAGTCCTCCTGGACTTGTAAGCAAGATTTGGTTGCATTATACGTGGAGAAAAATGAGGACTTAGTATTGATTTTTCCCCCTGATCCAAAGAGAGTGCAGGTGTTTAAGCATTTATGAAATTGATTGACTCCCCTCTAGCAGCCAATTGATAATAAGTTTAAGCTTTGGAGTGAGGCTGTAAAAGGTTTGATTATATTAACAATACTAATAGTCATGGATTCATAAATCTTGAAAGAAAGGATGCATATGTCACATATAACGCATGAAAAAGTTGTTCTTTTATCATGGATAACTCACTATTGTGCAGAGACCTAGTTGATCAGCTATTCCATTATTTGAATAAGTATCTGATGTCTTGTTTTCTTTCAAGAAGGCAGGTGCAGGATGAAGCAGGAAGCCTGCCAAGAAAGATGATAAATTACCATTTGGTGCTGGCGACCAGAGCTCTGTGATTGCAAGGCTGCCAGGAATTAAGAGGGAGAGTAACCAGAAACGAGGAGGGAAATGACTTCTGACTACAACTTTAGAGGTGTTTACTTTTAATCTTCATTACCTTTGTGGTATTTTAAGGGTCTCTGTTAGTTCTGTAACCTGCAAAATGAAGTGCTGTTTTAAAACAATCATACACCACCTCAAAATATTGTATTACACCTACTGAGGTCAAACATGAAATCAGAGTTCACAGAGAACTGGTCAGCAGAAGCAAATAAATGGCGTAAGTAGACAAATGATGTAGTAAAGCAAAGGTGCAGGGTAGCTGCAGCTTCATTTGGGAGGGACACCTGGGCTGAACCCCTAGGAAGCACTCTGCCCAAGCCAACTGCACTGAACAGGGGCATGCTGGGATTGGGTTTCACCCTCCAAAACTCAGAAGAATTTTTAAAATAACAATAGTAGTGATTATAATCATGGTTCCATGAATACCTCCTGCCTACAGGATATCTTTCCTACTATCCTAAGTTCATAAATCAATGTTTAATATTCATGCAATGACTCTATCGGAATCACCATTGGTCATGGCTGTTCTTAATTTATTAAATTCAACCAGGATTTATTGAGTACTTAAAAAGTCCCTGTCAATCAGGTGTTGGGTATATACAGAGAGAAGACCCAGACCCTCTGACATCATGGTCTAGAGGGGGAGAGACAAATCCAGTGCAGTGTGCAAAGTAGTATGGTTATGGCACAAGTGGTGTCATGGGAGGGTACCTGAGCTCTTAGGTGACATCTGAACTAGAAAACAGTGGGGTAGTTACTTGAACCATTGAGGAAAGAAAGAACTAGAGATGTAGACATGAGTAACATAGCCCTTTTCAATATTCTAGCTTTATGAATGGAACTCAGTGAGAAAGTGTGGATGGCAAGATGTGAAACAAGAGGTTCTCAGGGTTTATACCACAAAGGATTCTGGATTTTAGATTAAGGAGTTTGGAATTTATTCCAAAATTAATGACACATCCCTAAAGGATTTTAAGGAGAGCCATGTGATCCATTAGCATTTGGAAGCAAATAAAATATGGTGGACACTCTCATGGAAACATGATCTAAGTACTACATGAACACAGAAAAGCAGCTATGTACTGTGGGGATGGATTGGGGTAAGTCTAAGAGGTTACTGTTAAGATGCGTTTTAGAGGATCAGTAGGAGTTCACCAGACACAAAGGGAATGTAGCACTGCTATCACACGACAGTGCTAGGGGAGAGACTGAAAGAGAGAGAGACAGAGAGAAGGAAAGAAAGTGAAAGAATGAGAAAAGGAGAGAAAGAAGAAGGAAAAAAGAGGAAAAGAAAAAAAGTCAACGGAGCTTTGAAAAACTAGAAAAAAAACCTCAGATTAGATTTCTATTATTGGTTTTCTGTTTATAGTCATTCAGCAACATCTAGGTCTTACAAATGAAATCCAAAACATGTCAGATGATAAGTCAAAGGAGGTGAAACCAGTACTCACTATCAAAATTGAACTTATTATCATTCTTCAGTTGTGCCAATATCAGAGTGAGATCATTTTGAGTTTCCCAGAGCAAGTGAGGGAAGAATTATAAAACAAAGGACAAAAAACAAGAACCCAGAAATGTGATTTGTATTATTTGCTTGGCCAGTAATTCTGGAAATAGTCATATTTTTTTTTCTCAGCACTAATATAGTGGACAGCAACTTGTGTGTCACTAAAGAGCTGTGTAACTTTTGTAAGCCAAAGTAGCCTACCCTGTAAAGCAGGGCATTGGGCAGGCTCCTTTCCATTTGGGGTTCAGCACCCACCTACACCCGTTGTTTGCACTCTAAGTTGGTAACCAATTCTTGCTACACTTCAAGTACAACAATGGATTAACCACAACAACCAAATAAGCCACTTTGAAATAGTTATCATTGGGAAGATACAATGCTCAGATGCAATTTTCACATAGAGGTGAAATGAAATTCACTCTCTGCATTTCCATCTGTGACTGTGTCAAACAGGTAGCCCTAGACAGTGGTTTTGAATCAGAGGAAGAGCAGAAAAATGCAAGGGAGAGGAAAGAGACCCATCTGCTGGGATGCTGGGTCTGCCCCTTATCGATTGCATGGCTCCAGCAAGGTACTGTCCTTGAGCCTTGGTTTGCTCATCTGTAAAATGGAGGCAATAATGCCTATTTCACTGGATTTTTATGAGAAGAAAATGAGATAGAGGAAGCAAAACAGGTCAGTGACTAGCGCTTAGTTAAGTATTAAGTAAACAGAAGCTTTAGTAGGATGACAGTGAGGCTGGATTGCTATGACCACAATGAAGAAGAGCAAGGACATAAACCACTGGAGGATGCGGTCATTGGGGCCAGTGGATCCACACTCAAATGAAGTGCCCAACACATCTCCAGGATGTGCACTGGAATGGTCTGACTGGTTTCCCCCATGCCAATACCTTTTGATAACTTTTTCAGAATAATTCTTTCAAAAATCAACACAGCACTGAATATTGGACACATGGTACTATAATTAACTGCCACCTTAACCACTGGAGGACACATCCTAACAATGAAATTTCAGCTCCACCACCAACTCTGTGATGTTGGGCCCATCATTTAACTCTACCAGTACATTTTCTCAACAATGAAATGAAAGGAGTGGACTCTCTAATTTCATGATTGTATCTCTGTCAGGTTGATTAATATTCAGGATGCAATGTCTAAAGATCTAAGAGGTGAGAATAGGAGGTGGTATGGGAATAGGAAGACTAATTTAAGCATGACTTTAGACAGTGTGGTGGAATAAACAGGTCAGAAGAAGACCATGCTCTCCTGGAATAAAACACTGACTGGCTGTTATTTCTAGTTCTTGAGCCTCATACCTGTGTTGACCTTAAAAAAGACACTTAGACAAACTGCTTAGCTGGGCATGTTTGGACCAAGTAAAGGAATGATGTGAACACTGAGTGCTTACTATGTGTCAAGCACTGGGCTGAATCATTTCATCCCCCAAAGAGCCCACCAGGCAAACTGAAATCCACACGCAATTTCCCACTTGACAACGATCACACAGCTCATCAGTGATGATACCAGGTATCTGCCTCCAAGGCCTGTGCCCCCAACCATTACGTTGAACTGCCCCTCATGAGAAATTGTTTTGAAAACTTGATCTCATTTAACACATTTCCAATAAAAAGCACCCTTATATTCTAACACACTGCCTCTGACATCTGGTACAGAGACTGGATGTAGAGGGGTTCTTTTCCCTACAGAAAGTAGACTCATGGGAAATAGTGCAAGATGAAGACTAGATAGGATGGTAGATATTGAATCAATGGAAGTCTGTTTCTCTAAAGAGAATTTAGTGACCAGCGAGTCTGAACTCTTCCTTATACACAGGAGAAAACTGAAACCCAGGGAGAGTAAGTAACTTAGGTCTCTGGGACACACAGCTAATTAGAGCCATGGTAAGAGGACAGCTCAGGCCTCCTGACCAGCCTCACGAGTGACCTGCTTTCTTTGTCTCTTGACTGTCACCCATGTGCTTTCTTCTCAGTACTTTTCCAAGCTCTCTGCTTCCAACAAATCATAAGTTCATTACATTCACCTGTAAAGTCTAGTTTGCTCATTTGTTCCCGTTTATTTTTATGCTACCTATATGTTCCCGAGCAGAGACGAAGGAGAATATTTTTAACACAGGTTGTTTTGTTCTATCTTCAACACCTGATGATGTTCAGCTGTTAGGACATTAGTCATTCTTTCTGTGTTGGTGTGACTCAGTATCCCACCCTCTGGGAGCTAGAATCCATGTTTCCAGCTTACAGTTACCACTCACTCACTGGGTGACCACTGGGGAGCCTTGCTCAAGGTTCAGTTTGATAAGAGAAAAGTGTGTGGCCCTCCTCTCCTCCTTAGGGTCACTAAGGTTTTAAAAAAAAGTAATAACAGAAGAATAAGAATATGCTGTGTGTACATAACATACTATATAACTAAAACTATAAATAAAAATTTAATGAACATAATGACTGCTATTAGTAATTATTTTAAAAATAAACACAGCATTTAATATTGGCCATACCCAACTATAATGGAAAACATGCCCTCTGCCAGAGGACACGCCCTAACTATGCAATTTTAATTCCACCACCAACTGTAATCTCGTGCACATCATTTAACTCTCTCAGCATATTTTCTCATCTATGAAATGAAAGGACTGGATTCTTTAATCCCTAATGTCATGACTGAAAATCTGTCTAGTTTATTAATACAAGATGCTATGACTAAAGCTCTAAGAGGTAAGAATAAGGAGGTGGTATGGGAATAGAACAATTAAATTACTTTAGGAAATCAGCAATTAGGGGAGAAAAAGAAGAAAGAGAATGAGGAAGAGAATGGGGAGGCGGAAGAAGAGGAAGGGAGGGGGGAGGGGAAGGGGAAGAGAAGTCCTTGTCTCTTGATGATTTCATGGGTCTGCAGTTTTAGATTGACATACTTGCAGAATGTCTCAGGATACTGGCTATTTGAACTAGAAAGCTAAAGTCCAGAAAGCAGAAAAAAAAATGATACTTTTTTACATCCCCGTGGTGAGTATTCAATGCACTATCCAGGGTCAAGAAAAATCCTTCCAAGAGCATCCCTCTGCCCTCTCCTCCTTTCTCAGTTCATCTCTCCTTTCCAAAGTCATGATACAATATTATTGAGGGCTTAATCAGGGCCAGAAAACATTCTAAGTGCTTTATCATGTATTCATTTATTTTATGCTCACAAGGACTCTAGGAGGTAGGTACTGTTAGTAAACCTGTTTTACAAGAACAGAACTTGAGACACAGAGATGTTAAGTAATATACTCGTGGCCACGCAGCTGTCAAGTAGCAGAGCAGGATTCTAACTCAGAAGTTGCAGTCTGTGCTCTTAACTCAACTCTCTCGAATCAGATGCTCTTGTGTTCTCCACATATGAATTGGTTAATCTTGGATTCATCTAGCCTGAGTCTCATCTTTAAACTGGGAACGAAAAAAAAAGCCTACCTCCCTGGCTTGTACCTAGTATGGCTTGTACCTAAGTATGAATAACACCTATTATATATGAGGGGCTCTATCATTTTTTTCTCTTTCCCCCAGGAGTCTCAAGTTAGGTCTCTCCATTTCTTAGTCTCATTCTTCTTGTGGGCCATTCCTCATTTGCTAACCTTTCTCACTGTGACTGATTTGGAACCTGATTTATCATACATTTGTTCATCTGGGCATGAAAATGATGTTTGTTTTTCCGGTGTGTGTGTGTGTGTGTGTGTGTGTGTGTGTGCGCGCTCTTGTTTTACACCGTATTTTCATTTGGACAGAATAAATGACTCCTTCTCGAGGTTTAGCATTTGCTATCTGAAAAAAACAGAATTACATCCTTTTCGAATTTAATAAACAGAAGTTTCCAGCTGCTACTCTTTCAATCTAGCCAAACACTTTATGCTCAATTTGAAATTGGCCTCCTTTAGTTTCCAGGGTCCTAATTGATATGCCAAGATTGAACTCCCTTTTCTCCTGATATCTTAACTGCTTGGTTCTATCTTAACTGCTCCATCTCATGTAGCATATTTTAAAGAGTTTTTTCATGAGAAAAGAGATAATCTTTGGAAGAAAAAAACATCACTTTTTTTCCATCTATAGTTCATTTTTAAAATTTAAAACAAATGCCTTACCTGAGTTTAGTGGAATTTCAATCCTTAAATACCAACCCTATATTTTTATTGGTATCTCATACATTTCCATTTTCCTGTGGCTGGTAATTTGAAAAGAAGAAGCTTATTTCTATGGATATTTCGTCTAGAAGCTTCAGGAATAATTACTGGAAAATCTGACAAAAAAGAAAGAAAACAAGTTAATAGAATTAGAAAAGATATAACAGATACATTTTAAATTATAAAAGACTATCACGAATAACGATATACCAATAATTTTGAAACCTATATTAAACACTAATTTTAGGAAAAAATGTAAAAAGCCAATATTACTACAAATAGAAACAGAAGACTAATGCACGAACTTGTTAAAGGTATTGAAATTATATGCCTAAGAACCTTTCCCTCCCCTCCAAAACAGCCCTAAGCTCAGATAGTTTTATACCAAACCTCAAAGGAACCAATAATCTTGATCTTAAATTGTTCCAGAGCACAAAACAATAAGGAAATCAGCCCAGTTCACTTCATGAGGCTATGAGTTTATATTAGGTAAATTAGGTAAAAACATATTAGAAGAGAAAAGTTAGTCTTATGTCATTTAATAAAATAGATACAAAAATGCCAAATAATAATTTTTTTTAATTTTTAAATATATCATAATGAAGTAGTTTTTTTTTTTCAAATCATTTTAAAAATCCATTCAGTTCATGTTAATGGACTAAAGGAGAAAAAGTACATGGTCACTTCAGTGTATGTTGGGAAAAAAGCTTTTAGAAATTTCAATGCCATGCCAATATTTTTTGAAATGTTAAAACTACAAATAGGAGAGAACTTCTATAACACGGTAACAAGCTATCTACCAAAAACCAATAGCAAGCATTATATTTAATGAAAAAAATTCACTCATCTTATTAAATGTTGGGAAAAGACAAGGATGACTTCTTTCATTATTATTCTTCCTAGTGTTGGTGGAAGATTATATACTTTTCCTAATAATTACCTGTCCTCTCTACCAGGCCCACTTCTACATAGCTCTTCTCTGGGACCCTCCCCTTAGGAGAGTGGACTTCCTGCATCACTGTCATCAAGTTTGGCCATGCCACATCCAACAAGAAACTCTGGGTTATCATGTGGTTCTACAATTGCTCTTTTCCCTCTGCCGTCAAAAGGCCATTTCTCAGATAGGGGCTGCTGCTTCCACTGGATCCCAGGAGAAAGGAGACAGGACTGCAGCCACCTACAATCATCTGCTCCCCATGGGTAAATGATCAAGAAATAAGTCTCTGATTTTGACAACCTCTGAGATTTGAACATGCTTTGTACTATATCACAGCATAATGAAAGCTGATCAAATACAGTCTTGAAGGTCTTTCCCAACATGAAAATTTTATTTTATCTTTTTTGGCCTTTAAAAATTTTGTTTTTTTGCGGGAAGGGAGGTAATTAGGTTTATTTATTTATTACTATTACTTTTTTAACGGGGATACTGAGGATTGAACCCAGGACCATGTGCATGCTAAACACACACTCCATCACTGAGTTATACCCACCCTCCTCAACATGAAAATTTTTAAAAGTTAGATCTAAGGACTGAAAGAGAAAAGGCAAAGTTTTCATGATTAGATGATATTATGATTTACAATAAAAACCCAAGAAACGCAAAAAACTATTAAAACTCATAAAGTTCAAGCAGGTTGCTGCATATGAAATCAATTAAAATATCAATAACTTACACCAGCCAAAACACAGAAATGATACTCATCTTAAAGAGGTGGACCATAAATCCCCATCTCTTATGTGTGGGCTACCCATAGTGACTTCCTACCAAAGAGTACAGCATGGGATGAGGAAGTTAGTTGCATGGCACAAAAATCTGACAGATATACTTTGCTTTCAAAAAACTTCATAATCTCTAGCACGTGCTTAATCACAAGCTGAACTTTTGATTCCTTGCCCCTGGTAACAAAGAGAAATCTCCAATTTAGGACTCAAATAAGTTACCTGGGTTCAAATCATAGCTTGTGTCCCCTTGAAAATGTCCAGTTTCTTTGTCCCTCTAGAAAAATAAACAGCCACTCAAATAATAATCCCATGATATTTAACAGTTCGTATTTGACTTTATTTCTTGATTTAGCAGTTTTTCCATGGACTCGGGTACATATGCAATAGATGGGAAATAAGTATGTGTCAAATGCTATCCCAACATAAATATATACATATGTGATCATCTTTTGGATCCTAAAAAGATGGGATTAACTTGAACATCAGAGAGACAAAACACAGTGGCACATCAGAGACGATGGCATTCAGAGCTAAATCTTTAATAACAATTAATACCTAATATACACTGACACTTCCTATGTGTCAGATATTACTCTAAGACTTTGACATGCATTGTCTATGTGTTTAATCCCCACAACAACCCTCTGAGGTAGGGACAGCTCTTGTCAACCCCACTTGGGAGATGAGGAAACTGAAGTTCAGAGAGCATTAGCCAAGTGGAAAACAATGGAGCCCAGATTTGAACAGCATTGATCAGGGCTGCATTCAATCGCATACAGTAGCAACCAGGCTTCAGTGGCTTAACCAAATAAAGGTTCAGTTTTTCTTACATAAGTGTACAATATATATATTCTTACAAAATATAAGTGTAGAGAACTCAGGGCTCATATATCAACTCAGGAGTCATCAAAGACCCAGTGGCCTTCTATCTTCCACCTGTCCCATCCTTAGCTTGTGGCTGTTGTCCTCACTATCAGGAGAGGACTGCTCCACCTCCAGGCATTGCATCTGTCATGAAGCAGGAAGAAGCAGAAAAGCAAGGGACAAAGGACATGCCAGCTGAGTCTGTTCTTTGTTATCAAGAAAATGGCAGCTTTTCCAGGAGAATTCCATTTATAACTAGTTGACCAAAACAGATTAACACAGCTAATTTAGCTACAAGGAAGTATGGAGATGTGAATATTTTTAACCTAGCATATTGTTGTCCTAAATAAAACTGGAGTTCTGTCACTAAGAAGCAGAGAATGGATATTGGGTAGACAACCAGCAGTACTCATCACGAATCCAGGTGGCTACTGGATATTAAAGCTCAAATAAATGTGTTCATAACCTCTAAGGCAGCACAAAGGTCAGATATTCTACCTCTACCCCCACACAAAAAATATTTTGAGGCCAACTTGTCACTTGAGTGGTAGTTTTTGTTACGTGGCTTCTTCTAAAAACCCAGTCCTGGAGCGCAAAGGAAGCCTGAACGGGGCCATGTTCTATAATCACCACTTGCCTCCCATACCCCTTTTCAATGCAGTAAATGACCATCAAGCCTTCTGCTCCCTAATGACCAAACACCGAAAATAATTTTCTTTGAGAAGACTTTGTTCAACCTAATTTGTGAGTAAAATTTCCTAAGGGCAGCAGTGAAAGGTCTAAGATAATGAAGAAGTCTTCAAACTCAGGAGAACTGATGAGATCTGCTCTCAAAGTTACCATACACCATTAATCAATTGTTACTAGGCAGAGTCATGGAACCCAGAGAGGTCAATGGATCACATGACCCATGGCATGCCAAACTGCCAGCGTCCTGCTGCTTAAACTACAGCAGAAGTGACTCTGTAACTATTCTCACTTAGCCAAATTCACAAACTTTTTCATAGCCAGAATTCAGTTCAGACTGCAGAGTCACTGAATAAAACAGAGTAGAAAACCTAAAGGTGGGTGGTAAAGTGTGTGTGTGTGTGTGTGTGTGTGTTTTGAGGGGGGAGGTGTTACCAAGTAAACAAGACAAGTTGGTCCTACAGTTTACAAAAAAAAAACAAATTGAAAATAAAAATCACATTTAACACATGACCCAGTTTAACTTACTGTTTCCTTATTTGAAAATTGTAAGTACTTTTATCCATTATTTCAATATGCATTTAAATTTAATCTTGTGCTTTTTTTTTAATCTAAACCACAGATGCTGTATTTCATCATTTTCCACAGAGCATGGTACTTTGATTTTTCAGATGCTTTGTAAACCAGCTGCTATGTTAGATCTGGGATAGATCTTGCCTTTCTTTGACTTCTGCTTGATACTGCTTATACTGTAAGATGCTTTCACTGTTTGTGAGAGCATCTTTAGATGGTTTCTGAAAGGTAGTTAAACATCTCAGCATTGCCATTAGCTATTTCTTACGTTAGTAGAATACAAAATCTGAAACTCCCTCTCTGTTAGTTCATTCTTCCTCTGCTTCTAGAATTTCCTTAGTACTAAGGAAAAACATAAATTAAAATAAAAAATTAAATCACTTATTACAGACAACAGGGTAATTTTATTTGGGAAACAATTCCCTCCTACCTTGGTTCAGCCTGTTCGTTTTAGTCATACTTGGGACAAGATGCTGGGCACCACCACATTTAACAGAAATACACAAAAGGCCTCCAGAGAAACCAACTGGGGAGTGTTAAGGTTCTATTTCCACATCTGTTTAGATACAGAACAGTTAGTGCCTGGAAGCCCCCAGTTTTAGTTCCTGAAGTAAGAGAAGTCCTCTAATTTGTCAAATAAAAACTTTCTCACATTTATACTAAAGCAGAAAAATCTGTGCATATCTAATTAACCATGACAAAAGGTGAAGAAGCGAAATGATCTAATTTAGGACTTCCGGTGTCTATTTTTGGTTTAGGCTAAATCTTTTCTAACTAATATCACCAATTCTTAAGTTCTGGAAGTCAGACAGCATGTCCAATGACATATTAAGGAATCTTTCAGACAAGGGCAAAAGAGAAGCAGAAGTTAAATCTTACTTGCCTTTTCACTGGCCTTCCACATTTAGGAATTTACCATTGTAAAAATAATCAAGAGTCCATATAAGAACATGTGAAACAAAGCCATCATATTCATTACAAAAATACTTGCTAATAGTGAACTCTGTAAATCACTGAAATGCCGCAAAATAATGGACTGGTGAATTTCATTATTATGGTGCAATGAAATTCTCTGTAGGTATTTGCAAATGTAATGAAGATCACTACTTATTGACATAGCAAAGATATTCACAGTTCACTGTGATAGGAGAAAAAATCAGTTTATAGAACAATGTATGCAGTGTGAGCTCATTTTTGGAAAAATAGTGCAAAAATGTAACATGCTAAGAAAAAAGGTAAAAGGATATGCTCCACAATGTAAACAATGCTTGTTACTCGGTTGACCAGGCCACAGACAATTTTCACTTTTTCCACGATAGACAATGCATGTCAAGGTCTTAGCATAGTATCTGACATATGGAAAGTCTCCATATATGTTAGGTATTATTTGTATTAGGGTTTTAGCTCTGTCAGCCATTGCCTCTGATGTCATTGTGTTTTGTCCCTCTCTAAGTAATATCTTTTTCTTTCCTTTTTTTTAATGATAATGACAAAACTATGCAAGAAGTGATTTCCATTTTGAGGGGAAAATAAGGTTAGGGGGTTGGGGAGGTTAGGGAGAGGTTCCTGCAGCAATGCCTGCCTTTCCATCTGGGTTAGTGACATGCGTGCAAAGAGCCTAAAAAGAGAAGTGGAGGGAAAGTGAGAAGGAAGGCTTCATCACACTAAATGAAAAGCAAACAATATGCATATCAACATCCTGAGATGTGACCACTCTGCTGGGAAAACCCAAGACAAAAGAATTATTGGACACAACAGTTCAAAGCATATTGCACCTGTCAACGCGTCTATCATCTTCTATAGAAATGCACCATTCTAAGAGAGAAAAGAGAAACTTTCGCAAAGTCACTCAGGAACAACAGCTTACTTTGTCTCCTTCCTCCAGCCAACTCCTCCATCTGAAAGCCATTTAGCTCCATGCTAAAGATTGCCTGGAAGGACCAGACAATAGGAAGGTCTCTTTCATTGTCAAGGACAGTTACACTTTGAAGATGACGCTCAAAAGAGGTTAAGATGGGTCAACAAGCAATTGTTAGGCCTATGCAAGGACATGTGAAGAGAACATTGTTAAAGTCACACACAAAAAAACTCTCAATCTCAAAGAATTCAACTTTAACCTAGAGGAGATGTGGGAAGGAAGGCACTAACATGCAATACTGATTTCACCCCAAAGAAGAATTAAGAGGGGAGGGGATCTACCCCTAAAAGGCTTAATTAATAGACAGTTTGGGGATGGTCTTTGCCATTCCAAACATCCACCCACACTGTGTATTAGAAAGATAAGCGTCTTTTAGGGCAAAGTGAGAAAAATGTGACTTATCTAAAAATGAAGCAAATGCAAGTGATGTTAACTCCATGCTGGCTATTACATTTGTTAAGAATTATATTTTCTGGATATGCTTTGGGGAATATGTGTGGCATTTAGTCAGATGATAGGTAAATGATTGGGGGTTGGTGTGTATATTTAAATAGTAGTTACTTCTTTGTGCAATTTCTTTGATATTCTTAAAAGGAAAAAATCTCAAAATCAGTCTGAGAAAAACTGATCTAAAGAGAAGTAACAAGGCAAATCTGAGTCAGCCTACCTAGGTGCCTAGGTTTACAGCCTGGCTCTGCCTTGTTCAGGCCACATGACCCTGGATGAATAACTTAACCTTAGCATTGTCGGTTTCCACCTGTGTCAGAGGGGATAACAACAGGCCAGCAGGAGTATTGGGGGAGACTGCATGCACGAAAAATGAAAACTTCTGTCTATATGAAAACTCGTACATGGAAGTTTCTCACAGCACTATTCATAATAGCCAAACAGTGGAAACAATATCAATGGATAAACAAAATGTGGTAGAAATGAATTTAAAAAAATGTGGTCTAGCCATGAAAAGCAATAAGATACTGACATGCTACAACACAGATGAATCTTGAAAAATTATATTAAGTGGAGGAATCCAGTCACAAAAGACTACATATTATATAAATCCACTCATTAAATGCCTAGAATAGGGAAATCCATAGAGATAGAAAGTAAATTAGTGATTGTTCAGGACTGGGGGGCAGGAGAAAGAGGGGAGAATAGAAAGGTGATAGCTAAAGGGTATACGGTTCTGTTTGAGTGGGTGAAATGTGAAATTTACTATGGTGATGCCTGCACATATCTGTGAACCTACTGAAAACCAGTGTATTGTATACTTTAAATGGATGATTTGCATAGTATGTGAATTATATCTCAATGAAACCGCTAAAATAAATCAATAAAAGAAACCAAGCAAGAGTGGTGGACAAATCTTTGTGGCAAAAACAAAACAAAATATTTTTTACAGGAAGGTGGAGAGATACTGTAATAAAGGAATCAGAACAGTGCTTGGCACAGAGTAAGTACTCAGTAAACACTGACTATCAGTATTATTTTTATGAGTAAATATTAAATCATTGTGAATAGCTTTGGAAAAGCTTTGGAAAAGAGTATCGCCATGTAGTCTGACTAATAGTAAGACTGAAATTTCCATTTTAATCTTAAAATATTCATCTTTAAAGATTTTAAGATTCAAGCTTATCCCTTGAAATCTGAAGACAAGCCATTCCTAAATAGTCTATTTAAAAGGTAAATTTCAAAATGAAATGCAGCTTTTTCTCTTCCTTAAAGGGTTTGCTATTTAAGTATATTAAATTATTCTATGATTGTCAAATCTTCCTTAAGCTTTAGAAATTGACTAGCCCCCAAGTCAAATATGAGAACAGTGAGAAAGTTCACTCATTTTGACATACACTTACAATTGGATTCATTCTTTTAAAAAAACCTTTGGACTATTTTCCAAAGACCACACATATTATGCCTGGATTAAAAAAAATAGCTGTTGTCAATTTTCAAAATCTCAAAACAATTCAAAAAGATAAAAATAAGGACTCATTCTCCTCTCCCAGAAGAACCCAACTCTTTTCTCCTCCCATGTGTCAACATATATGTTCCTTTACAGATCTACAGGTATATTTCAATTTATAAAATAAATTACCCATGCGTTTTGCCTTGCTCAAAGATTAATTACAAAGAAACAATGAAATTAAAGCTTCAGGGCCCATATTTGCAAAAGCCCTCTACCTAACTACATTCAGAACTTTGTATTCTTTTCCTTAAAGAGACCCCCTCAAAATATATACGCTTAGGCTCCACAAAAGTTTATCTGTCCCTGGTTGCTACGTCCTGCACACCCATTACTTTGTCCTTTCAAAACCTACACTCCAAAACCAAGTTTAAATCCTGCCGTGGGAAGCCTTCTACACTTACTATAATGCAAAGTGACTTCCCCCTTCTCTAAGTCTTCGCTGCACTTACTAGACAACTTCAGAATCCTTTTGCCAAAATTCACCAGGTCAGTTAAGTTTGGGGACTTAAGTTTTTTGTATATTATTGTGTACAAACTATATATTATATAATGGTGCATAAATCATGTATTATATAACACTATCCCATCAGGATCCCAAGTAATCTCCCATAATCAAATATATTAACACACCTTCGTCAAAATACATGAGCATTCACACTGAATGACATAAATAAAGGCTATTAATAGCCTCACTTCAGTTTGGGTGATAACTAACACTAAATGAGTTATAAAGGAACTTTTAGTTTTCAGAGTTCTTGGATTTTAGAATTATGGCTAAAGGATTACAGAGCTGAAGATTATTGTGTCATTATTTCATGTCTCACCAGCCAGGTTTGACTTGACCAAAATGGCTCTTCACCCTTGTATC
Source organism: Camelus bactrianus (assembly GCF_048773025.1). NCBI lineage: Eukaryota > Metazoa > Chordata > Mammalia > Artiodactyla > Camelidae > Camelus > Camelus bactrianus. Next base: position 33,307,698 of record NC_133550.1, on the reverse strand, counting down.
CCCAGTGAAAAGTGTCTGGCATGTAAGTGGGTGTTCAAGACATTTGACAGGACGAATGAATGAAAGAATGAAGTCTTATACTAGGTTGAGCTTGTCAAGGAGAAGGATTGGGCCCTTTTGAGTAGACATCTCTAACACCAAGGCTAGTGTCCGGCATGTGGTAAATACTCAACACATGCAGTTTGAGTTGCATCACACTGCTTAAATCTCTCACCATGACTACCTAGGATACTGATTCCAAAATCACTGACTTACAGAATAATCAGATTCCCATAGAGGACGGAGAATACCAGTTGGAGGATATGAAGAGCACAGTAGGAGGAAGAGCCTAGATATGGCAAAAATTTGTGGAAAAGGATCCATTCAGGAAATGGTATTTCAAATACCTTGGACTGTGCAATAAGGACGCCCTACCCCTTAAGAATTCTGGAGCATTTTTCTTGGTGACAAGCCTCCTTCTGACAACAACCTCTTTCCCGGTTTCTACATCACTTAGAATCCTCAACATCACAATTGTATTTACAAAAACAGTGCCTTGTTCCTCCCCTTGTCTGGGTAGTTTCAGATTTTTACAGATGGGCTAAAAGACTACACCCGCTGGTAGATACTGCCAACTGGCATTATGTAGTCTAAACTGAACTCTTAAATTGGAGGTTCTAAACGGAATATTTTGTTAGTTTATCAATTATTTACTTTTTTTTTTTTTAATACATAATGACTGTGAGCATGGGTGCTGTAGACAATCACGGCGCAAATTGCTTTGTCTCTTGTGTGCCGGTTCCTCGTCAGTAAATGGGATCCTACTGTACTGCTTACCTCATAACGCTGTGACGGAGCTAAAGAATATAGAATAATAAAAATGTCCCTTTCTCTCGTCAGACAGGCCCCTTCTTCTCTACGGAGAGGGACGTCTCTTGCGACACGAATTCTTTTTTCTCTTCAGGGGGAACCCCTTGTCTTGCGAGCGATATCCCCCACTCTCGCGGGAAAAACCCCTTCTCTCGCAAGACTAGCCCCTTCTCCTCTCGCGAGACTAACTCTTAATTCTCTACTGAGAGGGACCTCCTTCTCCCGACAGTGGTAGGCCCTCCCCTCTCCTGAGGATAACCGCATACTCTTTTTCACCTGCGGGTCCCCATCTCTGGAGAGATTAACCCCTTTTCTCTGGCAAAAATAACCCCTTTTTCCCTTGCGAGAGGAGCCCCATGTCTCTTGAGACTAACCCCTTCTTCTCTTCAGGAGGAAAACCCCTCCCCTCTGCCCCCCCAAAAAACTTCTGAGAGAGACATGGTCACCTGCACCACAAACAATGCTCACTGCAAGTGTAATGCAGTTGGCTCTGTAAGCCTTAAGTTAGCCCTGCATAACCGATGGTAATATTTATGCTGATTATTGTTGATATTAGTCCCAAAATGATTATTTGCATTTGCATTGTGATCTTGCTTTTCAAAACGCTTTGATTTGATGGCAGACTTTATCCCCAAAGAATCCTTTGCAGTAAACAAAATATGTTATCCCAACTTAACAGTGAAGAAACTACAGCCAAAGGATGGAGTGACAGTATGTTCAGGTCACATTTACGGGAGTAAATTCTTGGCTCTTCATATGCACCTCAACCCCTTACACCCGAGTGCTTCCTTCTCTCTCCCTCAACAACATCCCATCCCTTCCATAAATCTGGCGTTGGTCAGCTCACATAACCTTGCAAAGTGCTGCCGTCTTTAGTAAAACCTCAAAACCACCTTCCCTGTCTTTAGTGTCTGAGACTTTGTTCACAGGGATGATGTTACTTCAAACAAAAAGAACTAGGTGATGATAAATCTCTGACCCCACTTTGCTCTTCAGAGTGTTCAAACATACCATATGCCATCCACCCACAATGATCCCCCCTTCCACTCTCCACTTTGTTAAAAGGAGGAGAGGGGATCTAAGTAGAGTTTCTATACCCACCTCACTTAGGCAACAATAGCATGGTATAAAAACTAATTTATATATGATCACTGTATAAGTCGAATACACACATATTCTTATGTACACATATATTAGCTCTAATGATATAATAATATAGTTTTATATACAAACAATATTGTATAATATAGTTTTTAAAGCTTATGTATGTATAACTAGCTTGAATATATATAATTTAATATTAACTATAACAACAATTTATATGTAATTGTTAAATATAAAGGTTCTTCATCTGTGAAGTACAAGTAATGATAATAGTAAATACTTTGTGAAGCGGTTATGAGGACTAAATGAATTAATACATTCTAAATGCTTAGAACAGTCTGTAATATAACATAGACACTCAATAAATGTTATCTGCCATAAATATTACTTATTTTACATATTATAAAAGGATTTCTCACTTGTAAATATTATTCACCAAAGACTCTCTTAAATATTTTGCTTCTTCAATGCACTAATTTTTAAAATTTATCACTATCTGTTTTCCAATGCAACTTTCAGAAAAACATTTTTTCCCTAAAGTGACACATTATCTTCCTTAGAAGACTACTTTAGTATGTGTTAATAAATATACCCTAAGTCAAATCACATACCCCTGAGGAAAGAAAAGCAAGCTGTAATTTAGAACCCTAGCAACAATTATTTTATACCATAGGACCTCGTTCTAGTCCTTAGTCATAGTATTATACACAAACACATATTATTAATTTCCTAAAACTGATTCATACTCAATTGTAACTGTTTAAATCAGCACTATTTTCAGAAATAACGACATTGGAAAAGATTAAACTATGTTTACCTCAGTGCACTTATGTCTAAGTTCTAGTGTCATTCAGAAAGACTTCAACACCCGTAGCCCATAACTTTTGACAGTCAAAGCTGGAAACACTCTTCATCCCTCATTATCTAAGCTATGGTCAAGGTTGGGCCAATGAATGTCCCAACCATGTGCACCCAAAATGAGGAAAAATAAGATAGCTTATTACATTTCTCCAAGGAAAATGGGCTCCTGGAGATATTTATGAAGAGCTGCTTTCCTTAGCTCTATTCTTACCTCACTTTTTAAAAAAGAAATCCCTACTTTGAACCTTACCAGTTTATATGGATTCTAGGATATTTAGAATAGGGTTTTAAGCAATGTTTTATCAACTGTGTTCCACAGGACACTAGAGCTGTAAGGTATTGATAGGCATTATATTTTTTAAATAAATATATGTGGACACACACACATACACACACATCACAGCTCCCTGATCACATAAAATTGGGAAACACTAGAGTTTATCTGATTTTTTTGTCATGGGATATTTTGGGATCCTTAATATAGTACTATAACTCTCTCAGAGGGAGCACGGTGGCCACAGCTCTCAGATACACATATCTATAGTCTTCATTTCACAAAGCATCTAATTCTAGTGTTCCATAGAACACACTTTGGGAAACTGCTGTACAGTATGATGTACCATATATTTCATATCTTTTGCTTGTATCCCTTTTCTCAATCTGAGCAGAATTGCTTCTTCTATTCAGTATTTTCAGTAAATTCACTATTTTATATTTCCACAGGTGAGGAAATTCATTTATTATATATCAAAAACATTGTCTACTCCTGGACTTGACCATTACAAAATTTTGGTTAATTGTTTTATATCACTTAAATCAATGATTTCTTGACCTGAAAAAAAAATCAATTGTGCTAACTCATAATTAAAATATCCCAGTATCAAAATTTTACATAAAGTTCATGATTGTGCCCACACACTTCTCCCCAGCCAAATGGCATGAAGTTGAACTTATGATTATCACGTGAACTCTTGTGAGTAGATGCCATTATATCCTCAAGAAACCATAGCAACTACCATTGATATATCCCCTTATATAAAACAGGCTAATAAATAAATCATAAAAATAAAAGCATTTTTACTATGAAGTCATATTAATCTGAAACAAGAGAAGCTCTAAAGTTTGGGGATATCTTTTTAAGTGCATTGAATGATGTTAAAAAAAATCAAATCGTCCTCAAAGGATTAAACAGACTCCTAAATGTTAAGAAATTATTGGTTATAATATTTCATTCCTATTGAAACTTTGAGACTTAAATTTGGACTTTGGACATGAGGACAAGTTTTAAATGTAGGCATATGACATATAGTATACATATAGTAGTATATAGTATATAGGCATTATATATATATTATATATAAATTGAACTGAAGGGTAAAGTGCAGTAGGATTTACAACCTCCATGTATCAATTTCTATGAATCCAAGCCTGTGGGAAAACTGCAAGAAACTTGAGTGTAAAACTGCACATGAATGTCTTGGTCACATTGATGTGTGTTTCTTCCTGAATGTTGAAAAAAATACTACATTAAAAAGAAAAAATAAACCAAAAAAAATTTTGATAAATCCATTTCCACATTGCCTCATAGTGAAAAGCTGTTATGTTTAACTGAAGCTAACCAAAATCAAAAATACTGCCTAAAACCACCAGTTTGATAAAATGTTCCCTAAGCTGTGCCAATGTTCCCTAGTACAAATCAGAAAATCCAGTACCTCTTTTGCATTAAACTTAGTTCCATGTGTTTCACGGCCTCCAAAGAGGATCCAGCTTCAGGTTTCTGACATTAAAAAGCTTAATATAGCCTAAAGAACTCCCCTAGGCACATCAGGAGTAATCAAATTTCATGTTAACTATTAAATTACAGACATTCAATTATGTTTTCCAAACCTCTGTTTAGAGATTCAAAAGGCCCTCAGAAAACATCCTTAAACTAAAGCCCAAGTTGGCAAGCGAAACCGTTTACCTGAGAGAGCGAAACAAAGAGGGGTCCTGGCCATCCCTGCCAGCTCATTGCAAAGTGGCACGCGATGTACCCCATCCTCATTGTGAGGCACAAATTCTTCGTGACACTGGGAGACACTGGAGAACAAAAATGCTATTAGAAATGCTTCAAAAGGAACATTTTTTGGCTGCGATAGAGACTTTTGACATTATTTATTAGGTTCAAAACTGCTGCACAGAAGCCTAACAATGGTTCTGTGGAAACCAGTACATCTGAGGCCCTTTCTGTTGTTCTGGGCAGGCATTGATTTGAAGATGGGCAGCACTCACGGAACAATTCCCTCGCAGCGGTCAGTGTAAGTGAGCATTCACCCCCGGCCTAGGAGGGGCCTGTGAACAAACCGTATGGAACTGCTGGGGTGTGCGGGACAGGGGGAAGAGCAAACCTTGATTAACCTCTTTGAGGGGAGATGGGTGGGAGCACCCACAAGCACAGGAAGGGGCGCTCTTGCCAGATTGCCATGGAGGGAGGCATCTGCCTCAGGCCCCCCTTTCCCCTGGGGATGCGGATGCTTGGGGAGCATCTCTGGTGCCATGGCAACTGAGCCTCTTCCAACTGTATTTCCTGGCACACCGGGGAGCCGGCTTTGGGAATCTGGGTTTGCCAGGGCACCTCCTGTGGCTGCCATCCTCTCCTCCAGCTCGAGCTCTGAGGAACTCCTGGAGACCCTGGACGCGGCAAAGGGGGTCTGGCTCCTCCTGCGGAGGTCCATGGCAGTGTGAGGCCTCAGGGTGAGACCTGGAAGGCAAAGGAGAGCCAGGGTGGCACGGAAGTGTGTGGACTGTGCCCACCCACTGGGACTTAAATCTCTCCTGACAACCTGATGTTTGAGAAATCAATGTTTGTAATGTGCTGAATGAAAAAAAAAATGTAAATCCCCTGACATCCTCACATGCTTCCCATATTTCTTTAAGAAAATAAAATGCTATCTATTCCTTTCTATTGTTTGAAAGCACCTTCTCCCCCAAAATAATTTTTACAGACTCCTCAGAAAATGTTTAATTTCATGGAAGACAGTTCAAAACTTCTAAAGAGAGGGAAACAGAAGAATTGGTGATGAAAATAAGGCCTCAAATTTGAAATTCAGGAAAAGTTTGCGAGTGGAAATTATTCAGTGGTGTTAGATACCATACAAAAACAAACAGATCCACCCATGTAGGCTTACAACTGTAAATTTAAAAATCCAAGAGGCGATTATGTACTGAGTTTTATTAGGAATTTCAAACCAGGTAAAAATTAAACCAATCAGTGATTTAATCTGATGTTGAGACCACACAGCACATGAATAAACACTAATAATAGACCGGATATTTTTTCTTTCTTTGCCCAACCATGTAATCATTGTTTCATGTAAAAGATATATATGTATATCCACATGCATTTACACATATAAGTATGCATATATATAAAATGTTGATATGTATCATATATATAAAATCTTGACATTTTTACCAAAGAAATTCTGCCCACTGACCTACAAAATTAAAGTCTAATTCTTCAGTAGTCAATTAAGGTAACTATGCTTTGAATCACTTTCTATGCACTTTTAAAAGGCGTTGAATAGCATGGAGATGTCTAAAATATTTGGAACAACCCAAGAGATAACTGGAAAATTCAAAAAATAAGTAAAAGATTTTAAACGCACACTGTCTTGCCAACGGGGAGTGTATCACTAGGTATTTCAGCTTAGCTCATCACGCACGCTTCTGCGCTTGGTATGTACTGGGCATCTCCCACTACACACAAACCAAGTTGAACTGAAAATTTTTTAGTGAGTCTGATTTCTCCAACGTGAGAATTATTTCCTGGAAATAAAGGTGGAATAGCATTTCAGGGTGGCCAGGAAAATAAAAGCTTTCAGGGAACCAATCCCATTGCTTTATGAAAACTAGATGCTTAATAACTATTTGGATCTCCAGCCTTGGCATATGATCCATTCACTGAAAGACGATTCCACCAGAGATCACAGATGTGGCTTTGGGATGTGGAGCAACAGAATACAGCATAGATGAAATATGCCGTCCTCTGTCTTGAGCTAAAGAATAGGAATTCCTTCCCTGAGTGTAATTCAATAATGATGCATTTTGTAACAAACTGTCTTAGAGGAACAGTGAGGTACAATGGAATAAATAGGCATTGGGGGTAGACCATCATAGATTTAAATTGCAGGACATCACCTGGCCCAAGCCTCTTTGTCCTTACTTGAAATGTGAGGATTGTGTTACCTACTTCACAGAGTTGCTAGTGGGATTAAATTTGCTCATTCATTTATTCATTCTTTAATATTTGAGTGTTATGTGCCTGGCAGTATTCTAGGCATCAGGAGTATGTAAAGGAGTAAAGCTGCAATATCCCTGCGCCTATGGACTTTGCTTTCTAGTTATGGGGAGAGGGAGTTGGGAGGGGCAGAAGACCAATAGATAAGCAAATGACGAAATGTGTAAGTATCAGCTAATCATAAATCTTAAGGAGAAAAACAAAGTAGAAAAGGTTAGGGAAGCCTACCCATGTAGGTGACATTTCAATAAAGATATGAAGGAAGTAAAAAAAGCAAACTAGGTAAGTATCTGAGGAAAGAATATGATAAAATGTAAAACATCTAGTACATAGTAAGTGCTCAGTACTCAAGAGCTATTCTTGCCATATTTGGAATCTTAATATAGGAATGCTCTGACCTGGAGTCAGAATGGAGGCTTGAATCCTGACTCCACCCCTAAAGTTACAGGATCTCAATGGTCCTCCAATTCTGCATCTAAACCATGGAAAAACAACAGTTCTTGTCTCAGAGGGTAGCCATGTGGACCATAATTGAAAATGAATGTTCAGATTTTAGCACACTGCCTTGGACATAAGACTCAAAAAGTGTTAACCAACCAGCATCTTCAACATTCATCAGCAAGCCCAGCCTTCCAGAAGTGTAGAATCTCTGACTCAGCACCTTTGGTTGAAAGTCTCCCAGCCCCTACTTTACCATTTACAGCCAAATCAGGACATTCTCCTCTAGTTCAAAGAAGGTTCCCTTTGTACTGTGTCAATATCTGTCTCTTCTATTGGCCAGTTCCAACAAACTGTACACATGTTTCCAGCAAAATCTACCCAAAAAGTACCAGGAAAGAAAGCTACAGAAAATTAGTCTAATTCTTTGTCTACATGACACTTCCTAGAATGTTTGGAGGTATGCATTGTTTCTTTACATTTTCTCTCCTGCAGGCAGACCATCAGCACCATAAACACCACGACCATCATCACAACCACCATTTACTCAGCTCTGCTATGTTCAGGGAATTTTATGTCAACCCCCTAATACCAACATCTCTTCAAAGTAGCGATTGTCAGTTAACAGAAAATACTGTATTCAAGGAACATTTATGGGACTTGATCATGGCGACAAAATTCAAACAGGAGAAAGCAGAAATTTAAGCCCAAGTATTTCTGGTACTGAGCTCAGGATTCCCTCATTCCAAAGCTCATCCCTTCTAGTCCATCTTCTTACCTTTAAATTATTCCTCCTATTATCCAGTTCTAAGATACATCATTTTTTTATACATTATGCTGTGCTATGAATTCACAGCTTCCTTATCTGTAAAGTGGGGATAATAACATTATCTAAGAGTATTATATGATGATTTCATCAACTAATGTAGCATACTTAGCACAGTATCTGGCACAGGGTGAGAGTTTCATAAATGGGGCCTGGGATGCAATACCCGAATCATCAAATCTTGTCATCAGCTCACACCTGTTCTCTCCTCCAATACAATACGTGGAAACAAGTATACTTCCATTAAAGATCGACAACTACAGTTCTTATAGAATGTTCTAGAATAGGACCTGCCGTTGATTCAAATAATGCTGCTCTTTCTGTTGAAGTGAAAAACAAAATGTGACCAGTTGAAAAGAGGGGAAAAGAGCTAGGAACCACAAAATGATACTTACCAGATGGGACAGACTCTCCCTTGGAATTGCGAGAGGGCTAAAGTCTCACGTGCCTGTTGATGTGGGTGCCTGCATCCTCCAGGTGCATAGGATTGGCTGAGTGGGCTTGAATAGACTTTTTTATTACTCACTGTTCCAGGAAGGAATTGCTCCAGGCCTGCTTGGGTGCTCCTCTGGCTCCGATATTAATTTCTCGTTTAACAGTGAAGATCAACGGGGTCTCTTCCCATTCACTGGATGGTGTCGGGGAAGGACTCGCTCCCCCAAGGCTCTCTTCCTCAAAAGAAGCTACACTTACAGCTGGAGGCCTGGGGATACTACACTGGCGAGCACAGAGCAGTCTTCTGCTTGCTATTGGAGTCTGAATCCTTCCTGGAAATACTGTAAAAGGTGAACACATTATTTTAAAGGACGGCACTTCAGTATCACCTGCTAAATGAATAGTAGGAAGGATGAAATCAGGTAATACATGAATTTTTTGTCCATTTCATGTTTCTACCCTGAACAAACAAAATGAGAGAGAAGCCATGGACCCAGGTGCCTGAGTGCAAGAAGAGGAGGGAAAAGGTGTAGAAAGGGAGGGAAAAAGCTGAAGATGCTTTTGTTGAGTTCAAGCCGTGTTGCAGGCATGGTGTGAAGTCATTTAGTCCTCTCAAGAATCTTAATTAACAAATATAATTATCATCTCCATTTTTTCAGGTCAGAAAGCTAGTTTGAGGCTTATGGGTTGAATTGTGTCCCCCAAAAAGGTATGTTGCAGTCCTAACCTTCTGTCCCTGTGGCATGACCTTGTTTGGAAATAGTGTCCCTGTAGCTGCCATCAAGTTAAGGCGAGGTTGTTAGGGTGGGGCATTAATCCAATATGACTAGTGCCCTTATAATGAAGAAAAACAGACACAAAGGAAGAAAGTCACGTGATGACAGAGGCAGAGAGCAGAGTGAGGTGTCTACAAGCCAAGGTACACCAAGGACTGCAGCATCCACCAGAAGCTAAGAGAAAGGCATGAAATGGATTCTCCCTTAGAAACTCTAAATGGTGCCAATCTTGCTGACACCTGGATTTCTGACTTCTGCTCCAGGACTGTGAGCAAACAATTTCATTTTAAGCCATCTAGTTTGCAGTTCTTTGTTATGACAGTTCTTGGAAATTAATATACTCACAATTGTTCCAACTCACACATGTCCCAGAATAATGATTAACAGCAGCCCTTTCCACTAAAGAGAAAGTGTTCAGACGTGGAGGGTAGAAAAGAGGAAAAAACGTAGGTGGGACTATATGGAATCAGAGGGAGAAAGGTAGTCAGTATCTTGAGTTCCCCTGTGTGGAAGAAAGTGTGCCAATGCACCAGCTAATACCAAGACTCCTATTCCCTGTGCTCAAGATTCAGTCAAGTGGCAAAGAGGATGCTGGCCATATTAGGTACCAGGACACCCTACTCCTGAACCACAGCTCTGCCCCACAGATAATAAAAATAAAAGAAGGGGCCAAGTAGGAGCACCCTGGGAGTATATGTCCCATCAGAAAGAGTAAGCCACTTACTTCTCAGATGGTATCTTATTGCCCTGAAAGAATGTGGGTCCAGTGAAGCCAGATTTTTTTCTGGATTTTCAGGAGAAGCAGACATATGTCTTTTATATACATAAAAACTTCTGATTTGTAAATGTTGGTAACTCCCACAATTAAAAAAATACATATGGTAGGGACTCCACAAACATCTGCTCTCTGAATTACCATAGGCCACCAGTGTACATCTTTGGCCTATGGTCAGCCCTACGAAAGTCACACCATCATTTACCTCCTTTACTACTGCCATCATCTCAGAACCTGATTTTCTAAATATTCTGCTTGGAACTGTGGGGATGCATTTGCAAGCTCTGTGTACAAGTACATCACAGAGTTCTAGAAGTCTCATCCACTTCCAACACTGAGATTTTCACTTTAATCTTAATTGAGTACTCCTTTTCATCATAAAGCCTAGAATATGAAACGGCAGAGAAGTGTATCAGTCTTTCTCAAATGCAGAGAAACTTCTATAATCCTTCAAAACAGTAGCTCTGGGGCTCTTGATCCCAAAGGAAAATCCACAACCCTAGAACGAGTGGCATTTGATCTGCACCCATTCTGTTGTTCAAATATCAAGAACAGGTGTAAGGCTGAAGGCATTTTACACACACTCACATCCCAGAAGTTCTGTGTTGCAAGAGACCTTAACAGTCATCTGAGGCTGACCCTCACCACCCTCATCATCCACCTCTATTTAAATACCTCCAGAGGCCTGAATCTCATTACCTCTGTCAGAGACTTCACTGCTTATCAGAAGAGTGAATAAGTAACTTTGTATTCTCTATACAAGAGGATAGATAGATATTCTACATAGGGAATAATTATCAAAGTCACCTTAGATGATGTTGAGACAGGTGGTGACTGATGGTTAGTTATTCAACCAATTTTTATTGAGCTCCTACCATTAACCAGGTACTACAACAATGACAAAATGTTACTCAGGTCAACAGAATTGATCATTTTTAGGTTAAACTGATCAGCTGAGTTTTGGCAAAATGGACCTCAGCACAGCAACCCAGAGCCTCCCAATGTCACAGACTCCTGCACGAATTTCAGGTTTCCTCTATGATACAACTACCAAGTTGCCTGAGTCAAACAGAACAACCAGTGGTTTGGGCTTTAAACAATCAGAGACTGTTGTTAGACATGGAAGGGCCTTTTGCAATCTCTAAGAGCATCCGGCATGCATTAAAAAATACAGGTATGTGGTCCTGGGCCCCAGTCTCTGTAGTCTGTAAGCCTCCCAGGGATTATAATGAGTAATCAGGGAGCCACTGGTCTAACTCACTCAGCAGAGGTTTCATGTACTGTTGTAAACTGCATTCAGTCTAAACATCTATGAACAAGCTAGAGCCATGACATCAGGGCTATCTTTCTCCTCCGAGGATGATCTCCCTGTGAACAGTCTTCATTTCTGACACCAGCATTATCTACCAGTTTGCAATCTGTATATTCGTTTTTATCTCATTTGCTTTCCCACCAGTAACCCTGCTTGAGCCAGACCACAATCCTTCAGCTTACCCACTCTACTGAGGAGGAAAGTGAGGTCAGAGAGTAAGCGTCTGTCCACACCACTGGTCAAGCACCAGAGAAGCTGGGGTTGGGACCCAGGTCTTAGATTGTGAAGGGGTTTTGTTTTGCTACTGCGCCATCGATGCCAGCAGTGCCAGAAGAAACACATGACTACTGTGAACTGGGCCTGATGCAGGAAGGGGTGCAAATAACCACAAGAACAGCTGGCAAACAGTGGGCACTGGCTGCCGTACCACCATGCCTTAGCCCGCAGTCAGTGCTATCAGTCTGACTTCTACTGTACAGAAGAAGAAAGGGCACTTCAGGCTGGGTACTCTGCCCGTGGCCCAGTGACTGAAGTCAACTCCCATGAGAGCCCACATTCTAACTGCACCCTCAGGTACTCACTCACTGATATAAGGGCCCAACTTTTCTCAGCTACTGAGGCACCCTCATTTTTTGGTGTTTCTCATCTTAAAAAATTCTGACATTCAAGTTTGACAAGTTCTTTCAATAAGTAGGCAACTCTGCCTCTTATTTTGCAGCCCAGGTCTTCTATCTGTTTCTAATTCCTTTTGAGATAATATTGTGGCAGACAGGAGATTTCAAGGCACAAGAAGATAAACCTCAGAGCTGAATGTGTTTCACAGAAACAATTTATCTTTCTCTTGGGCTGCAAAGTAGCTCATGATAAATCATGACAGATGCTGATTTATTCCTTTTCTATTCATTAGAAAAAGACAAATATGGTAACCTTAGCACATTCAGCCCCTCAGGGCTCCCAGGGAGCATGATGGTGCACCTCAGCACACCTGCTCCCAGCAGCTCCCCTCAACGTATAAACTCTATGCATTTGTATCCCCACCTTGTCTCTTCTGCTCTCTCAGGCTTTTAACTCTAGCATGTTCATGTTATGAAAAGACAAGAAGCAACCATCCTAGAAGGAAAAACGAAACCCAGAGACAATTCCCCAAAGCTCATTTTGCCCTTAACTGTAGGCACAAATAGAGGTTGAAGCTAATTGACTTCATTTCCTGCATATATAAAATCAAACTAAATCCTAAGCAGGTCTTTAATTAACACTAATAACTCCAATGATATATACTTTTAAAGGACTCTTAGACCACATAATGGAATTTAATGCCCCATCACACTCACCACTTCTAGCTGCAGAGTGAGTTTTTAAGTTAATGGGGTTGAGCCCATGGAAGGAGTCTGGAACACCTCAACCCCTAAACAGTGGTAGAGCCTAGAGGCCAAGTGTACGGGCTCTGAGCCCAGACTTCCTGGATCAAATCTTTGTTTTACCTCTTCCTGGCTGTGCTACCGAAGTCAAGCTATTTAAGCGCTCCATGCCTCAGTTTTCCCATGCATCAAATGGCAATAATGATCATACCTAACACCCAGGGTTGAGATGCAGATTAAACGAGTTAATAAATAGGAGCTTAGAGCTGTGTGTGGCAGACAGGATGTACTCAGTAAGCCTTAGCAGCTCTCATCACTGCTGCTGTTGTTGAAAATATTCCTTCCTCTCTCTCCCTCTATGCTCCTGAATGGCCTCTTTCAGCAATAGGGATTCAAGTGGAAAATAGTATCCTTTCCATACATCCAGCCTCATTTCATTCATTCCTGCATTCAGAAAATATTTATCAAATGCCTACTATGTGCCTTGCTCTGTATTTGGCCCTTGGATATGACAAAATAAGGAAACATGGTCCCTGGCCATATGGAGCTTGCAATCTATGGAGAAAGATAACAAAAACTGGTCACAACTAAGTGATTACAAATTGTAGTGAATGGTATCAAGGGAAAAAACAAGGCACTGAGACAGAGAAATGTGGGTGGAGAACTATGAAGGTAACATTTAACGTGAGACTGCGCTGAATGCTGAAAAGGATGTAGTTGTACAGGAGTGGGAGAAAAAGCATTCCAGCATGACAAGGACTGAGATATGTTCTCAAGACTGCTAGTCCCAGTGGCTGAATGGAGGTGAGCAAAAGGGAAGGGACAGGCAAGGTCTGGAGGTGGCACAATGTGTGACAGAAAGCTACTAAAGGCTTCACAAAGATGAGCAGTGACAGCCGCAGTTACCCATGAAAAAACTCTCTAAGGAAAACAGGCAGAAGGGGATGAGTGTAGAAGCCAGTCAGAAGGCAGTTAGCAGTCAGCTACGTGAGCAGTGGCCACTTGGATGTGCATGGGAGTTTCGTACGGTGGTTGAGACCTAGACAGTCTGGGCTTGGCTTTCCTCATCTGTAAAATGGGGACATTGCTGATACAGGTGCTAGGGAGAAAACATGAAATGGACTTCCAGTTTTACCTCCACCATGGAAAGAGCTTGGAACTCAACAGTCCTATTTTTCCAACAAGGAAGAGCTGAACAAAGTGAAAAGCAACTTTTCTCAGACCCATCAGAGGACTGAGTTGGCAGGGCAAAAGGCCACCCCAACATCTGGAGAGACAGGCATCCAAAGAGTCAAACCGAGATCTGTTTACCTGGAGTAGAAGCCTCTGGAACTGTGCACTGGCAGGCATGTTTAAACGGTAATTTTAATGAATTGCTGGAGGCAAGGGATAGGCTAGCTTGAGAGTGAGAAAATCCTGAAGACTGCAGGGCTAGGTGGTTCCTACACTTCAGTGGATTTTGCATAAAAGAACTCCACTAGTCTCTCAACGTGAGAGTCTGAGAAAGATCCCTTCAGAGTCCTGGTACAGGGAAGAGAAGAATCGTCACAGTACAATATGCCCAGAGCACCCTCTAGAACAAAGGCATGTCAGAACCTTACTGCAGCTGAGGGGAGGTCATCTTTCCCACTCCGGTCTCTTTAGCCTTTTTGTCTCACCTAAGGGGGAGTAAAAAGGCTAAGAAATAGTTGTGAAGGTCACACCACAGACACAGACCCATTAAAAGACTGAGATTAATTATAAGATTGTAGAATGTTTCCCCTCCCCAACACCACCTTGTCATCACACCAACAGGTGTCCAGTATAATAACAGGAGATTTCAGCTGAAAGCAGCAAGATATAGATCCTCTTTCAGGAAGAGTAGTCAAAGCCCAAAGTCTGGAGGGAGGGCAAAAGTGAGGACACTGGAGAAATGAGAAGCCCCTGGTACCTACAGCTACAACATACATTAAACGCAGCCCAACCACCTAGCCGGACTGACACAAAAACCCATGTCAAAGATCTGTTTACACCAGTTCCTATTACCTGATACATCATGCTTGGCTTTCAACAAAAAGTTATGAGGCATGTCAAAAGGTAAGGAAAAAAAAAACCAATCTGAAGAGACAAAGCAAGCATAAGAACCAGACTCAGCTATAACACAGACTTCAGAATTATTAGAGAAGGAATTTCAAATACTATGATTAATAGGCAAAGGGCCCTAAATGGAGAAAGCAGACAACATGAAAGAACAGATGAGTAAGGTAAGCAGAGAGATGGACACTCTAAGAGTCAAAAAGAAATGCTACACAATCTCACTTATATGTGGAATCTAAAAATGTTGAAAACATAGAAGCAGAGAGTAGAACAGGAGTTACCAGGGGCGGGGAGGTGGGGGAAATGAGGGGATGCTGATCAGAGGGTACAAAGCTGCCATTACGGCAGATGAGTAAGTCTAGGGATCTAACTTCCAGTATGATGACTATAGTTAATAATACTGTATTAAACACTGGAAATTTGCTAGAGTAGATCTAAGGTGCTCTTATCACACACACCAAATGAGGAGATGACATGTTAATCAGTTTGACTGTAGTCATCATTTCTCTGTACATATGTGTATCAAGTCATCATGTTGTACACTTCAAACATATACAATTTTTATTAAAAATAAAATCCCCAAAATGCTGCAAATACAAACCACTAGCAGAAATGAAGAATATCCTTGATGAGCTAATCAGTAGACTGAACATGGCCAAGCAAAGAATCAGTGACAAAAACTCTTAAACTATGAGGGGGAAAAAGAACAAAACATACAAGACCTCTGGGACAATTTTATAAGACATAACATACACATCATAGTTGGAATACCAGTAGAAGAAAGAGAAAATGGGCAGAAGAAATCTTTGAAATAACAATAGCTGAGAACTTTCCAAACCATATATTCAGGTAGCTCAGAGAACACTAAGCAAGATAAATGCAAACAAACAACAAAACAAAACACACACTACGTCTAGGCACGGCATATTAAAACTGCCGAAAACCAAACACATAAAAGAAAATCTGGAAAGATCCCGGGGGGCTGAGAGAGGAGCGGGGAACCCTTTTTAATAAGTGTTTAATAAGAGTAAGAATTAAAGAGGATTGTTTGTCAGCATTATAGCTTACCCTTCTCCATGTCTACCTCATCATCCTCCATCCTCCCTTTCTGCCAGCTTGTCTAGGGGTAACCCCTTCTTTTCCCTTGGGAATTAGTCCACATTGCTACATTCACCATAATCACCCATTCCAGCTCTAGTGTCTTGACCCCTACCAAGGATGGCAAACAGCTTTCATCTCAAACACCAGTACCCCTTGCAGCATCAACTTTTTAAAGACAAATTCCACGGCTATGCCTCAGTTCATGCGGAAATTATCGATGTCTACCATAGATGTGGGAGAATGAAGTGCCTCAAGAGGGACAGGCACTTGTCGTAGCTCAGGTACTCTGCTAAGTATGAGGTTGCCTTCCCTGCTTTCTAGGGGAGGGATGTTCCTTCTCCAGATATCAGTCAACACCTCCCTTCCTCTATAAAAGGTCCCACGGAGTCAGCATCTCACCACCCACCAGAAGGTAACTCAAGAGCATTCAGAAGCACTCCTCCCATAACACCTCTTCCCCATGACACTGCCTGCCTTATTCAGTTGTACTTAAGTCACAGAAAATCTCCAGCCCAGGGACATAGATGTGTATTGAAATGTTCTGTTTCTAAACTTACTGGCTACACCACAAACTGCTTCAAACATGAGGTATAATTTGAGAGCCACTGCATTTGGTTTTCAGTGGATTCATTGAATGAATGTCTGCAGGCCTTGATTTCCTCATTTATGGCAGAATCAAAATAATCTCTAAAACATTCTCCAGCCTTTAACTTCTAAAAATATACAGACAGCTCCTACAACTCAATAACAAAAAAAACAAACAACCCCATCAAAAAATGGGCAGGTGACCTAAACAGACATTTCTCCAATGAAGACATATAGATGGCCAAGAGGCACATGAAAAGATGCTCAATATCAGTAAATCAGAGAAATGCAAATCAAAACTACAATGAGGTATCACCTCACACCAGTCAGAATGGCAGTCATTAAAAAGTCTACAAATAATAAATGCTGGAAAGGGGTGGAGAAAAAGGAACCCTCCTACACTGTTGCTTGGAATGTAAATTGGTGCAGCTACTAGGGACAACAGTATGGAGTTTCCTTAAGAAACTAAACTCAGACTTACCAAATGATCCAGCAATCTGACTCCTGGGCATATATCTTGAGAAAACTAATTCAAAAACATCTATGCACCCCAATGTTCACAGCAGCACTATTTACAATAGCCAAGACATGAAAACAACCTAAATGTCCATTGACAAATGAATGGATGAAGAGGATGTGGTGTATATGTATGTACACCACAAGACAAATATCACATGATACCACTTACATGTCGAATCTGAAAAAAGGACACTAATGAACTTACTTACAAAACAGAGAGAGACTCACAGACATAGAAAACAAACTTATGGTTACTGGGGGGAAAAGGGGTGGGTAGAGACAAGGGATAAATTGGGAATTTGGGATTTGCACATACTAACTACTGTATATAAAATAATGAACAACAAGGTCTTACTGTATAGCACAGGGAACTATATTCAATACCTTGTAATAGCCTATAATGGAAAAGAATATGAAAAGGAATATATATGTATATATGTATAAATTAATCACTATGCTGTACACCAGAAATTAACACATTGTAATTCGACTATATTTCATTAAAAAAAGAATGAAATAAAATGCCATTTGCAGCAACATGGATGGACCTAGAGATTATCATACTAAGTGAAGTAAGTCAAAGACACATATCACATATCACTTATATATGGAATCTAAAAAAATAAGACAAATGAACTCATTTACTAAGCAGAAACAGGCTCACAGACATAGAAAACAAACTTATGGCTACCAAAGGGGAAGGGAATGGAGGAGGGATAAATTCAGAGTTTTAGATTAGCACATACAAACTACCATATATAAAATAGATAAACAACAAGGCCCTATGGTATAGCACAGGGAAGTATATTCAAAACCTTGTAATAATATACAATTAAAAAGAATATATATATACACACACACACACACACACGTGTGTGACTGAATCACTACGCTGTACACCAGAAACTAGTACAACATTGCAAATCAACTGTACATTAATAAAAAATAAATTAAATAAAATATTTTCCAGCCCTAATAATCCTGTGAGTCTGAATATTAATTGCATGAAAATTAATTGCATGAAACATTTTTCCCTAATTATCTTATTTATTTTTTGAAGCATTATTCCATCATATGAAATTGCTGTTTGTAGGACAAAAATTGCCAGATATAGGAAACGTCATATGTTACAACTTATATCATGATTACAAGAATATACATGACATATACACATTTTTTGAAGAAAACAAATACCTAGAGATCAACCCAGTTTCATTACATGAATACCTGCAAATTATTCGTCCATTCTCTTAATTATGGGCATATGCATGAAATCCAGTTCTGCTTTATTTTTTAATATTATAAACAAGGCTGCTATGAACATTCTTTCACATGTCTTCTGTTGCATATACTCGTTTCTCTAGGAGTACAATAGCCAAGTCCTAGGGTATCCACATTTTCAACCTATTATACAATACCCATTGTTTTCCAGACTGTTTTTAACCAACTTACACTCCCGCCAGCAGTGTATAAGGCTTCCTATTATTCCACATCCTTGACAATACTCGCTATTTTTGTCATTCTGGTGGGTATAAAACAGTACTGCATTGTGGTTTTAATTTTTTATTTTCCTGGTAAATAATGAACTTAGCATCTCTCCTCCCACCACATTTTTAATCTGAATTGCTCACAAGCTAAGTAATTGTGGTTTGAGTTTCCACCCTTTTCCTTTCTCCAGCTCTTCATATTCTAACCAGCTGGTGAATAGTGACATAGCCCTGGAGGACACAGTAGGGAGCACTTGGATAATCCACAAAGTCGATAATCTGCCAGGAGTTGACCCTCAGGGATTGTACTCATGCAATTCAACTGCTGTGACCCAATGTAATATTTCATGTCTTGCTAAAACTCTGGCCAAGCACTATTTTGCACGCAACCAAGTATTTGGACAAGTCTTTCATCTGAATGATGAGCTTATTTCAGCCACAGCTTGCTTAAGACACAAAGGGCTTCTGCTACCTGCCTGTGGTATCACTCCAGATGGCACCTTAGCCTTCTTACACAAAATGGTTTTCAAGTTGCTCAGCCTTCCCCCTTGAGGATGTGCAGTTTCTCCATGACCCTTTAAAATGTGCTACTAAGACTGGAAAACATTTTAAATTGTGTCATTCAATTGTACCTGTTCAGGAGAGAAACACTTCATTATATTTACTATTAAGAAACAAAGCAAAAGTGTTTCCCCCTGAAGCTAGAAAATGCAACAGGAATGATGATCTTTCTTAAATGATTCTGTAAATAAATGATGCTGATGAATAAAATTAAAGAGAAGGATGGGGGAGGAGGGGAAGGCACACATAGAATCAGAAACAATTGAAAAAGGAATCCAGACTACCCCCAACCCCAGTCTTTGTTGAAGGGATCACCAGAGATCTATGTAGATATTATTTCGAAATTTAGAGCTTCAACTTGTATGAACATGAATGCTCATGCTGAGCCTTTGCATGCCTCTGTGAAACAGCAGAAAGGACCCAACAGACCCTATTCTTGCCTTATAGCAACACACTATGGAAAGCCTGAAAATAAACCATCTATGCTTGATTAATTAGGTTTGTAAGTATTGTTTCAGAACCAAACAATATTTCTAAAGATTTCAATAGTTCAAAGATTGCCCTATGGCCGTCTGGCCAATACATCTTCTAACACACGCAGTTTACAAGCATTTTTCTTCCCAATATGTTGTCTTTGGTTGGTGCGACATTGTTTGAGTGCAGGGCTATTTGGGTCATAGTGGTTTTCTCCCCTGCACAGCAGTGGTGCTGAGCACAGCACTTTGACCATACATCTTCCATGTCATTTCCATCAAAGGCACATGATACTTCCTGGTGACCAATCAGGAGTGGTCCAGCATCCTAACAGAGGGCATATTGGCAAACCAAGCTTTCTTAATGACAGCCATTGTTTGAGGCCAACAAAAGGGAGTTCCTGAATATTAACATGTGGCCTTGTGTAAAGGTCACTTGTGTGGCACATCCATCATATTTCACAGTCGAGAAAGAGAACTTTATAAGTTCTGTCAGAACCTACTGTTGTCCAAATAAATGTATTAGCCTGACAACTGACACCAATGAGGCAATGATCTTGAATGATGATCTCCTCTTTTAAAGAATATTCTTTCACTTCTTTGAAGCAGCAGCAGACATTATGGTGAGAAATCATGTATCAAGAATATACCTCAAGGCCACAGGGCATTGGAATAACCAGGCAACCCAATTAAAATATTAATTTAATAACATGTAATCATTAGAGCAAATGGCATCTCCTTCTAACAGGCATAACTTTCCACACTGAAAAGAGAAATCACCTATTTTAACATCTCAGGGTCTTGAACTGTCTCCTTAATGGTAAAGACCAACAAGTCCGAGAATTCTATCAGTAAGATTTAATACAGCTGGTGTAAAAGAACTCTAAGGCCTGGATCTACAGATGACACTGCATCTTGGTTAAAAGTGATACAAAGTAAAGTATGATGGCAGAATTGAATGAAGCCAGATGGTAGCACGTGCATTTAACTCTAAACCTAAGAGCAGATAGCAAGCTTTCTTACTTGACAATCTTGATCAGAAAGACTTCTATGCTCAATATTAGAAATATGGGGTTCTGGTTATTAAACACCATCTTAAAACAAAAGTTGAAATTCATTTTTATTTAAGAGCCCTGAAAGGAATATAAGCAAGAGAAAGATTAGTGAATCAGCTCCATCTCTCTGACTTCACCATCATAGTCATGGAGAGGGTGGAGAGGGAAAGAGGGAAACAAAGAGAAAGAAGAGAGAGTGTTCTATTCAGTCTTAGACACATCATGCTCTCATACTCTTGTCTGACCTTTCGACAGCTTCTTTTTATCTGGCATATTTTCCACAGTCCCTATTCTTCTGAGCAGTTTCTATTCCTTCCATTCTTTTTCCCAATCCCTAAACTGCTTAGATTTGTCTGCTGTACGTTCTCATAGTTCCTTGGACTTGCTTTATCATAACACTCAACACTTGAAATTGCTCATTGATGTATCTTGGCTTGAAAATTATTCCCAACACCATGAGGAGAGAGACAGGATAGGATAGTACCTACAATTTCATCCTTGTAGGTCCTCCATAAACTTTTGTATATAAATAGTAACTTTCAATAATAAAACTGAATCAAAGTCTGAATTCATCACCTCTTAACTTGTAACAAGTTTCTATAAAATAAAGGAAATTCTTGTGCACATGAAGAAAGGATTCCACATAGGAGCAACTGGCTTTTATTGTACTCTAGAGAAGACAACAAGTAACTAATAATGCAGCCTCACCAATTCATATTCTATTATTTCCAAGCAAGGCATAACCAGATAAGGTCTACGAGGAAGTCAGCTTTTAACCATTTTTAGAAAGGGTGTTCGCTAGGCAAAATTATTGCAAACATGATATATCATGGGCAAAGTTCCGAAAATAATGGTGTTTCAAAACACTGAGCCACTTATCTTGGCACTGAGTTCTCCTTTCCACCTTGACTCCACTTAGAAGGTCCTACACTAGGAGTGTTGCCTATGTGTCTTCATCCTATCAGGTTCAAGGCCCAGGGTAGGTACCACTTCTTTTATAAAGCCTTTCTCTGTTGCTCATGCTCACAACCCTCTCCCTGAACTATGAGTGGCTCTAGTTCTGCCTATATTCTCACTGGACATGAACCTCATTGTAACTGAATGTCTTAGATGAGTGTGCCTTTTTTTCCTAACAAAAAAGTTGTAAATTATTTGAGGGCAGAATCTGTATACTTATACTTTTCTGAATCCAACTCAGTGCCTAGCGTTGAACACTCTGTGAGTGTTCAATGAATATTTTCTAAACAGATATACAAATAATCACTCCAAGTATTTAAGCAAATTCTTAAAAAAAATCTCTGTTGCTAATGTTTTCTTAAACTTACGTAGTAATCATGTTTTATTCTGTCTGCTCAGACACACATGCATATGTATCTTCTTCAGGCCAATGATCCTATGACTCTAAGTGGTTTCAATGAGAATTTCCTGATTGTTGCATTCTTCCTTCTTTAGCTACAGTGGGAAAATCATTCAAGACAGTACCCTACTCCCTGCAGTTGATGGGTCCAGATTCATGCAATTGACCCAAGCTTGGATAGTCAGACTCTTTCAATGGATTTTTGTTCTTAGGATCTCAGAGACTACATTTCCATTTCTTTCCAGAGGGAGATGCTGTGACATATGAGCTGAAAGCTATTGGATCCCATGTTTACAGTTTTCACTGAAGAAGCTGCTCTGAGAATATAAAGATGACATGCAGGGAGAATGAGAAGCACAAATGAAGGGTCTTAAGGATGCTTCCCTGAGGCCCAACTGACCCCAAGTTCCATTTGCTTTAGATATAGAAGACAGCTCTCCTTCTGACCACTTTAATTCCGATTGACCTCCGTGATGTCTACTCAAATATCTTTAATAAAATTAATCACTATTATTATATTACATTAACTGAAACTGCACTTTTTTACAAGTTTAAACTGGTCTGTCTTCTACAAATGTCTAAATTCATAAGAATGCTATTAGGTTTACCTGCTGTTTCTCTTAAATGGAATTTAAGAAGTTAAGACACTTGTTCAGGGTTGCCTAACTCTTCACTGGTAGAAACAATCTTCTAGGCTTAGCACAATGGCTAGCACCCCACAGGTGTACATGTCCATCCATTAGTTCTCTCCCATCTCTTTTTTCCCCCAAGTTCTGGCATTTTTCCACCACATCAATCCCACATCCTTAGGGATTCCTGAAGCCCAATTCTACAACCTCCCCTCCTGACTTAAGGCAGCCCCTAAGCCTCTCTGCCTCTGTTTCCCATCAGAAAGAAAGACAGAAATAGTTATTATGTTCATCAAACAAAAAGGGAATTAATGGTTGATTAGATGCCTGCTCAACACACTGAGGATGAAAACCAGCCTTCATGGTGAATTATTGAATTAGGGGGCCAACTTACAGTGAGGCTGTGTCTACACAAAGCCAAACATCCAGTCACTTCAGCCAAAAAAAAAAAATACAGTTTAGCAACAGGAAAAATGAAAGTAGTTGATCAGGTCTGTGCAGACAAAATAAAATGAAGATACAAATGTCAATACAATAGCACGGTAAAAATCCTGGCAGGGACTACAAACTTAAATGCAAGAATAAGTTAGGGAGATTTTTGATGCTCACTGTCAGAAAAATAGAAGTTCTATTGAACATACAAAAATAGATTAATTTTTTGTGGGGTTATATGCTTCATTTTCAGAATTCAAATATAAGATGTAAATCAAGAAAAAACAAAGCCAGTATCCAAAGATCTCAGTTACACCCCAGCTCAGGATATTAAAAAGAAGCACTCTCCTTTGCTAAGTCTGTCATATATCACATTAGAATGTAATCATTCAATGTGGCTTAGTTTCTTATTTGATAAATCAAATATAATTTTCATTTTCTACAGGGCAAAAAAATATATTGAGATACATATTATCTATGGAGAATTCTAAATAACAAAACTCATTTGATGTTCACACTGATTTCCCCAAGCCACTTTTATACTATGGCAAAAATCAGAAAATCCTCTGTAAGTTGTATAATGTTTTAGTTGACTCTTAGATAGTAGTTGGTGACTAGCATTAGTAGCGTATGTCAACTCTGTTTTAAGGGAATGTCATTTTAATGTCCTGTTATCATCTTTAGGTTGATGTTCCAATTGCAAGCCCAGCAACATTACTGGGATGTAATATGCAGAGGCCATAAGCTCTAAATGGGCTCTAAAACTGCATTCAGTTTTCACAACTATTGACTCATAACAATTTCAAAACTACTGACTTTTAAGAAGGGTAAGAGGAAGAATGATGATGATTTATGAGTGATTTATCACTTCATTAAGAGTGAAATACACTTAATTAAAGTTGCCTATTTTAACTAATAACTTACTAAGTCTTCCCCAATCCTAAAAGAATTAGTCCCAGGAGTTACACAAAGAAAGCCTTCTTCAAGACAAATTGGAAAGTACAGTTTCATGAACTGAGTCCTGAACCCCAAGAATGAACAGTCACAGCTGCAAGATGAACTGTTTTCTGTTACCTTAAATACCACTGGGCCATATGGACCATTTTGGAGGACCTTCTATTTTTAAATGTTCTGTTCATATTTTATGCTTTTCCATATGTCTCATTCTTATTTCAGAGTTTCTATTCATTTCCATAGGAATAAGACCCTTGTTTTACAAGAGATCATTTTTCTCTCTCCCCTTATCTCTATTACGGCCACAAACCCCTACGTGGGTTACCACAGCCACTCTAGGACCAGCCAAATGTGACAAGACGAATGGAGAATTATCTGGAAGGAAAACAGCAGCCACAGATGATCCGTGGGGCTGCAGAGCTCCTGTTTTCTTTGCTCCTTCCACCCAACCCGGTGTGGAGGATAAATCTGACGCTGGTGTTGAACTGTTTCAAAAGGAAGAAAACACTTACAGAAATCATTGCTGAAACCCTGAAGGAGATGCTGAAGGAAGATATAATTTGGTTAACCGAAAATTGACCAAAACGTGCTCTCTGAAAAAGGGAGCTCCCTGTAGTTTGGGGTTGACTTTGAGCAATTATCCAAACAAAACAGTTGGCGCCTGTGTTGGCGACAAAACAATGTTTGCATAAAGTAGAGGGAGAAGACAAATATGCATGGAAATTAAATTTAGGCCTCTGGGACTCCCCTTTTGGGGCCATAGAAGAGTTGATTACATGTTCACAGCTGGAATTGGTGTTGGCAGGCAGGCCTTATTCAGGGGCAGAGGGAGGGACTCCCTTTTTGAGTAACCGTCTTGCAGAAAAGCAAGAACGGTAGCATTAAAAGCATCTGTTTACAGACCTCCAGCCCTGTGGCCCCAAGCTGCTCAGCTCTGGCATCCAACTGGGGTTGTCTCCACTGAGAAATCCTGGCTCAAAGTGTCTGTGTCTGCTCAGGCACAGGTCCTCCCTCACATCCCTCATCACACTCTCATCCACCAGGACTGTGTTTCTGCAACGGTTCCCTTAGAAAGTAGCAAATCCAGCCAAGAGAACAGCCAGCACTTTGGATGGCAGGAAAGCGGGATCTTGTAATATCAAGGTCAAAGATCACGACGTGATGCTGAAGCTGTCTTGGAACAGGGCCCTTTGGGTACTTAAATGACCCACAGTGTGTGTTTTAGCAGCATTTGGCAATAGTTCTCAACATCTGTAGTGGCAGATTCAAAAATGGCCCGAATTCTCCACTCTTCCTTTGCAATGCAACTTTGCCCCCATCTCAAGATGGAATGTGTTTCCCTACCCATTAATCAGGGCTGGCCTTATGACTTGTTTTGTCCAAAAGAGTCACCTGAAGGCTTCCTATGACAATTTAAAGGATGAAGGATGAGTGGAAATTAGCCCAATGAATAGGGAAAAGTGGACAATAATGTCCTAAGGCAAGAACGAGCATGTTATGCTGAATAATAACAGTATGTAACATCCAGTGGGTGCTCATGATTTACCAGGAACTGTTCAAAGCATTTTACATGTACTTACTAATTTAATTTCCCACAACAACCTGATGAAGTAGATATAATTATTATCCTCATTTTTTTTCAAATTGAAAAAACAAGACCTAGGGTAGTTAAGAATCTTGGCCAACATCCCATGGATAGTAATTAGCAGGGTGGGCCAAGGCCTTTTGGTTTCAGAGCTCATATTCTCTCACCATTATGCTCTGGAGCTCTTGAAAGAACTGGAAAATATCAGCAAGGTAAGAACAGGCTGTGAAAGGCAGGAGCCAAGACCTTGCCATCAGGGTCCAATGTCTAGTCTCCTCAGTCTATTCTCAATAGAACCACCAGAGGGATTCTTTTAAAGATTAAATCAGATTTTGTTACTTCCTCATTCAAACTCTTCCAATGACTTCCCATTGCACTCACAGAAAATTAAAACATCTCATCATGGTCACCAGGCCTTCCGTGATCTACCCACTTCCTGCCTCGATACTTCCTACCTACCTACCTTACCACCCTCTATCTTTTCCACTCCACTCCAGCTTCTTGACTTTTCTAAGCTTGTTCCCACCCAAGTCCAATGCCTTTGCTGTTGCCTCTGCTTGGAATGTTAAGTCTCCTAGATGTCGGCAATGGCTTAACCTCTCACTTCCATCAGACTCTGCACAAATCTCACCTCCTCAGAGAGGCCTTCCTTGATTGCCTTATAGAAAATGACACCTCTCAATCTCAGTGCTCTCTCCTTACCCTGATTTGAAAAAATATGAGATGAAGAAAACTTCATAGGACTCACCACTGCCTGAAATTATGAAATGATATATCTGTTTGTTTACTTGTTTACTGTATGGCTGCCTACTAGAATGCACATTCCATGAGGCAGGGCCCTAGGTATTCTTGTTCATTGCCTAGACCAGTGTCTGGCATATAAAGAACATTCTGTATGTTTCACAAAACATCCCAGAGCCTTGTGCTGCTCAAGACTGATTTATCCTTGAGCATTTCTAGAATTTGGAATATTAACCATGGCCCAAAAAGGACCAGAAAGGGTGTGAAGAATACTTAAAGAAGTGCTTCTCAAGCCTCAGTGAACAAGTGTGCACCTTTTGCATCAGGACCTCTGGGGTGGGGAGCTCCTAGGTGATTCTGATCCAGATGCTCTGTGTATAAGGTTGTCAGATTTAGCAAATAAAACCATAGGATGCCTAGTTAAGCCTGGATTTCAGATAAACAACAAATATATTGCACAGGACATGCTTATACTACTAAAAATGGTCTGAAGGATAAACTAAGTGTTCTATATTCTACCCAAAAACACTGAAAAACTCTATATTAAAAAGAGAGATGATACTCAGTCTGGAGAAAATAAGTTTGATTGATTGAGAAAGGGACACGATTTACTACCATATTTAAATAACTGAAGAGGAAGGACTTCTAGCCTTTGGTACTCTAGAGGACAGAACAAAGACTAGAGGTTGAGTTACCTTTCCAGTACATGCAGATGGGCAGTAGTGGAATGGGCTGCCTCTCCCAGCAGTAGTTTTCTGTCTCCAAGAGTATGCAAGCCACTTTGCTGACAGAACTGAATGAATGTTGAGGGGGCAAGTCAGTTCCAGGTGAGGGTGGATCAATTCCAAAAACTCTTCCAACGCTAGGAATTCAGAACCTTAGAAGGAGAGGGAGATGGACCTCCTATGTATTTCTTGACCATCTCTGAACTGAAAACAATTATTATGCACCTAGTATGCTCTAGGTACTGTGCCAAAAATTAAGCATACAAAGATAACTAAAGCATGGTTCGTGCCTTCGGAATATCCTGACCTAGTAAGGGAGGAAGGAAGTGCAGAAGAGATTGTAAAATGATGTGATGAGTACAGCGAGACAGATATTTGTTCAGGGTAAAGGCAGCACAGGAGGTAACATACAGAGGGCTCTTATTACTATCCTTTTCATAATGCCAGGGGCATATGTTTGTGTGTAAGAATTTTTAACATCTTTTTGTTTGTCATTTTGATATTTCAGTGCTTACTAAGGTAGTCCAAAAGAGACTAAACCAAATGATGCTCTTTGCAAAACACAGATACTCTCAGTTTGCTAATAATAAAAGCATATGTATTCATTGTACAAAGTTTGGCAAATAAAGAGATTAAAAAGGAAAAAAATATATAACCACTATTAGCATTTTCATGCTATTTTTATTACAATCTTTCTCCTTTTTCTCTCTACAAATAGATACTTGTAATATATATGTTTTAATATATGTCAAATGTATAATGTATATGTGTATCCATGGAGATATATATGTACATACATATGTGTAACACCTGTAGTAATACAGATGATTTTATATTCTGTTTTTAACTTAATCCTTCATCGTTAGAAATTCCCCATGCTGATAAATATTCTTTTAAGGCTTTCTTATGACTCTATAATATTGCTGTATAATATCACTGTTCCTTTTGGATAGTTTTTTGACAGAGGCAATAAAAGAAATTGTCAAGTGAAATGACTCATCTTAGCAGGCAAAGATGTCAAACTTCAAAACAGACTGAGATTTACAACTCTGAAAATTTTTAAAAATGAAAGTATCATAAACTTTAAGGGAGGTAAAATTTACTTCCTTTGCTCATTTACCTTTCTAATTATACAAGCAATTATGAAATATAATTTTAAAATATCTCTCATGTGATTTTTATAGTATCTTCCTTCCCATTCAGACCAACATCAAAGCATTCTTCATTCTATTTATGGTGTTGGGTGGGGTGAGTATCAGTTACTCTTAATACTCTATTTAAAAGAATTTAATGAGTCAATTGTATTGCAGATGGAGCTATAAAAAGAGGATGTGGCTCTTGATTTTACAGACCTGCATCTGTGTTCAAAGTCACTAATGATTTTCAGATTATCTTATCTTATTTTGTAAATTCAAGAATGAGGAGGTAGTTCCACTGGAGGTAAAGGAATTGATCCCAGGAGTGCACAGGGAGTTCTAATAGGATTAGACCCATTAGTGTCAATAAATCCCGTGGTGTCAAAGTCTGGATAATCTGTAACCATTAACTTTAAACTGAAGTGGTTGGCTGCTCAGGTCATAAAGGCACAATATGGGATTGAATTTATTTCAGAGAGTTGCCCGAGACAAGCATGACTCCATGGGGAAGGATGAAGGTCACTGGTCCACAATCACTACTATTCCTAAATTCTCATATTCTGCTCTCCAACAGTATTCTTTTTCATCATTTTTTTCTGTTCTAACTCCCCATGGGCTTTGTATCTTGAATTGCAGTCACCTGTGTCCTTACATGACACCTTTGTTTGCAAGGATTACCTTTGCCTTCCTCATCCATTTTGTTCCCACGTGTCTATATTTAAGTGTAGAGGAGCTCAGTGTCCAGGTCTCAACAGTCCTCTCTCCCACCCCCAAGCTTACTCCTCTGCTCAGGGTAGGACTGACCAGATGATCAGCTACAGAAATCACTGATCCTCAGAGCAGGAAAATAGGATGTATGCATTCTGTCATCTTCCTGTTTTCTTACACGCCTACTCTCACGCAGGGCAGATTTACCTGGTGCTTTTGATGCCCATGCTATAAGAACACCAGACAAAATTGCCATATTCTTCCACCCAGATTTACCATTGGTTGATGAAACTGAGGCTTTGATCCGATTCTAGCTTCTTGTGTCTACTCTCAATCAGATGGAGAGGGATTAATGGCTACCTTCCTCCAAACCTCCAGCACTCCCATTCCAGTGGAGCACCCAAAGGCATACGTGCTGGGGATGCTTCACTGAGAATGCAACCAGACACACCCCTCACCTCCTGGAAAGGCCTCTGCTCCATGCAGAATTCACTCTCAAGGAAGACTTACAACTTCCACCCAACAATTAATCTGTCATCATCTACTATGCCCAAGGCATTGTGCTAAACACTGGTCTTCGAGCAACAAATAAATGAAGCCCAATCTCTACCTTCCAAAGACTCCAGTCAAGAAGAAACAGACTGTCACCACATACTGTAACAAAAGCTGTCAAAAGAATCCTGTGCTGATGGGATAGGAACATCCCACAGTAGTCTTGCGGTGTAGAGTCAGCAGACATTAATATTTACATTTTACAGATGAGATAACTGAGGCTCAGAAACACTAAGTTCCTGGAGGTTAAAATGGCACAAAATAGAGCCAGGAAAGGTTCTGGTCCATTGCATTTCTGCTACATTATGGCACTTCTGCAGAATCATAGGACCTCATTTATTCTAGATGGGGAGGGAAGCTAAGCTGATTAAGGAAGTCATCCATTATTGCCTTAGGTTTATGATGGGTTGCTCTAGCCCATACAGATATTCTGATGATCTGAACCACTCACTCTTCTAGATCTTCCTCCTAATGGGAAATCATCTAGCACCTGATTTCAAGCTATATTTGTCAGTCAGTTTAAGACTAGCTTACGTTGCAATAACGAACAATCCCCAAATCTCAGTAGTTAACAGAAACAAAGAGTTATCCTCATTCTCAATTCATGTCCATCTGCACGTTGGCATTAGCTCTGCTCCACACCATCTTCATCCTGGGCCTCATACAGAAAGAGCAGTCTCTATGTGGGATGCTGCTTGCATCACAGCAGAGGCAAAAGAGAACATGGCTCTCATAGCTTCTGCTCAGAAGTGACACACTCCTGTTCACACTTCACTGGCCAAAGCAAGTCACATGGCCAACCCTGACGTCCAAGAGGCAGAGAAACAAAAGCTTCCCATAATTCAGGGCAGCAAATGCACTATCTATAGTGCACCTATAGAGGTGCAACTAAATGTAGAGACTGAAGACTTGGAGATGAATACTAGCTCATTCACAGCAGGTAAACGGAAATTAACTCTCTGAACCTTAGTAAAATCACCCATAATACAAGGATAACTATTTCCCTTTATCTCAGGAACTTGACATGAGATTCAAGTACAACGTGTAAGAAAGATACTTGTAACTCAAGGGACACATTGCTCTTGTTCTTGTAAGTTGATTCATGTTCAAATATTGTGGCCCTACCTGTAGACCAGGTGTTACAAATTCAAATATCCACAGAGCCAAGTAGGTAACACAAACATAAATATGTAAGTTGCTTCTTCCGGAAACAAAAACAAAAAACCTTAATACCTACCTACATACATTTTCTTTCTGATCTTGCTTGCTTGCTTGCTTGCTTGCTTGCTTTCTAATCTGCTTTCCAGGGAAAACCATGCATATTTGAAGGCTAGGTTTAACCTACAGAACCAATACCATAGACTGTGCATCCCTTAGGAAAAAAGGTATGTCCCCAAACCATAGTTTTAAATACAGTTCTAACCCTCAGCAAATCCATGATGAGGTTAATAAAATTCAAGTCCATTTTATCAAATATTTATCTTAGAAAAAAGTATGAACAATAGCCTAACATAAAGAACCTAGAATGATATTTAAGACTCACCTGCTAACTGGTGGCTCTTTTTTTAATCAAAAAAGCAAATCCTCAGCATAAAAGATATCATACCTCATGCCCAACCCTGATAAAATCATCAGCTGCTTCAACTGCAAGGAACTA
This sequence comes from Camelus bactrianus, assembly GCF_048773025.1. NCBI lineage: Eukaryota > Metazoa > Chordata > Mammalia > Artiodactyla > Camelidae > Camelus > Camelus bactrianus. The sequence continues at coordinate 33,276,352 of NC_133550.1, read as the reverse complement.
TCCAATCATTTCTTCATTCCTTCATCGAATGCTTGAGTGACTGTTATGTGGCAGGAACTGTGCCAGGTCTCTGGCTCTAGTTTACAGTATGGTGGAAAGACAGCAACTCTCATAGTTGAAGTGGGAAGATAAGGTAAGTCTAGGTAGCTAAAGGGGAACATAGGAGGAGTATGTGGCTCAGTTCCTTGGTGTAAAGAAGTGGAAACAGTCACATTACAGAGGGAGCCGCATGGTGACAGGCTGAAGCAGGAGAGATGATGCAGGATTATAAGGGGAGCACAGAGTGGGAGCGTGACTTGAGAAACAAGGACCCCGGGGAGGTGAGCAGGTTTAAATGACGCAAGGCTGTGGCAAATGTGTCAGCAGCTGAAATACATGGAATTAAAGTAAATGATGTAGTAAATGACTGGATGTAATAGTCCTTGCCAACCAGGGGAGGCGGGTTAGGACACAGCGCAGCAGTGATGGCTTCCAGGCATGAAGCCCTACAGAGAGTTTGAATGGGGAAGGGTTCTAACCTTCCCACCTACACAGTGGGGAGATACACAGTTTTTGAAATGGACTCTGGAAAATGTTGAGGATTTCAACAGAAAGTAGGAGAAGGGAACTACAGGAAAGACACAGAGGTAGAAATTAAGAGAATGTCAAAGAAAGCAATTTGTGCCAAAGAAGTATAAAGACAGGAAGAATAAAAGAAGGAAATGGAAAATCCCACACTGTGGAGCGATTGCTTATCAAGGACCTGTGTGCTGGGCTCTGAGCTTAGAACCTGACACAAACTAGGTTATTTAACTTTCACAACAGCCTCATGTCACTGATAACCACACTGACGCTTTCTTCTAAACTAACTTTCTTTGAAGTCAGAAAGTAAGTGGTGGCCTCTCCAGCTCAACCACTAAGCCAATTTATTCCAGAGGCAATAAGTCAGAGTGGTGAAAGCAGTGTTTGGGGCAAATTCCTTAGGCAATGAAGTGCAGACTGAATTTAAGATGAGAGACTAAGAACAGCACAGGGAAGTTGCTGACATAGCCATTTAACTATCAAAAATCTACCAACAGGGGAAGGGTATAGCTCAGTAGTAAAGCACATGCTTAGTATACATGAGGTCCTGGGTTCAATCCCCAGTACCTCCATTAAAAAAAAAACAAACCTGATTAACCCCTCTAAAATTTTTTTTAAAAAAGAAAACAATCTCATTCACAAATGCATCAAAAAATAAAATACTTGTAAATAAATTTAAGCAAGGAGGTTAAAGACCTGTACACTGAAAACTATAGAACACTGATAAATGATATTAAAGAAAACACAAATAAATGAAAAGATATTGTGTTCATGGATTAAAACCAATACTGTCAATTCAACAATAACAAAAAAATCTGATTAAAAACTGGGGCACAGGACCTAACAGACATTTTTCTAAAGAAGACGTGTAAGTGGCCAACAGTTATATAAAAAGGTATTCAGTATCACCAATCACCAGGGAAATGCAAATCAAAACCACAATGAGATATCACCTCACACCTGATAGTATGGCTATTATCAAAAAGTCAAAGGATAATAAGTGTTGGCAAGGATGTAGCGAAGAGGGAACCCTTTATACACTGTTGGCGGTAACGTAAATTGGTGCAGCCACTATGGAAAACAATATGGATGTTCCTCAAAAAATTAAAACTAGAAGTACCATATGATCCAGCAATCCCACTTCTGGGTAGATAGCCAAAAAAGATGAAATCACTATCTCTAAGAGCTATCTGCACTCCCATGTTTAATGCAGCATTGTTCATGATAGCCGAAATACAGACACAACCTAAGTGTTCATCAACAGATGACTGACAGTGAAAATGTGTGTATAAGTAAATGAAAAGATTATGTAATGTAAATACTATTCAGCCTTAAAAAAAAAGAAGGAAGTCTGCCATTTGCAACAACACAGATGAACCTGGAGGCCTGGGGAACATTATGCTGAGTGAAATAAGACAGAAATAGAAAGACAAATACTGTCTTACATGTGGAACCTAAAAAGTTGAACTCATAGAAACAGAGTAAAACAGTGGTTACCAGGGGCTGGAGAGTGAGAGAAATTGGGTGATGTTTGTCCAAGGGTACAAACTTTCAGTTATAAGATAAATAAATTCTGGAGACCTAAGTGTGACTGTAGTTAATAATACTTCATTGTATACTTGAAATCTACTATAAGATCAGGTCTTAAGTGTCCTCATTACAAAAAACATAAACATATGGTAACTATGTGAAGTGATGGATATGTTAATTAGCTTGAATTTGGGAATCATTTCACAATGTATACATATATCAAAACATCATCTTGTACACTGTGAGTATATACAGTATTCATCAAGCATACCTCAATAAATCTGAGGGGCTAAAAAGGAGTCCTTAATTGACTGTCCTAGCTGAAAAAGCCACCTGAGTTTTTATACTATTATCCTGTTTTTCTAAATAGTGCTCATCCCTATCTGAAAAACTTTATGTGCTTTCCTTTCTGTTTATTCCCTGGAGGCTCCTTAAAAGCAGGACTGGGTCTCGCTGGTGGCCATTGCATCCTCAGTAATGCCTGTCCTGAGCTAGGCACCTGTTGTACGTTGAATTGCGTCCCTAGGGTAAGATATGTTGAGGTCCTAATGGCTAGTACTCGTGAATGTGACCCATTTGAAAAGAGTCTTTAGAGATGCAATTTAGAGGGAAGTTAAGATGAGGTCATACTGGAGTAGGGTGGGCCCTTAATTCACTATGGCTCGTGTTTTTCTAAGAAAGGGAGAAGAGACCCAGAGACACACAGCAGGAAGGTTATTTGATGACAGAAGCAGAGATTAGAAAGGTGCACCTACAAGCTAAGGAGCACCAAGGATTGCTGGCAAACACCAGGAGCTGGGAAGAGACAAAGGAGACCCCTCCGCTAGAGCCCACCGAGAGAGCGTGGCCCTCCGACACCTTGATTTCAGACTTCTAGCCTCCAGAACTGTGAGAAAACAAATTTCTGTTGCTGAAGCCATCTGGTTTGTGGTACTGTTTTATGGTAGCTCTTGGAAACTATCAGGCACTCAACAAACATGATTCAATGAACAAAGTGTGAGGTGATATGAGTGTAAACAGCGAGAGTTGAAAGTGGAAATGGATGGAAAGAAGAGGAATGAGCTACATGGGAGGCACTGATAGGACCTATCGTCGGGAATGACCCCATCTGAGCTCCCCTCGAGTCAAAAAGGTCATTCGTGAGAGAATTCACTCAGACCTGGGAAGATTCTTGTTGTGGATCCTCATACTCTGGAATTCTAGATCTACAGGCAGTATACCAGAATGGTTAAGGGTAAATAGGGCATTTAACGAGACAGGCCTGGGGGGAAATCCGGGTTTGGTTGCTTATTGGCTGTGTGACCTTGGGTAGTTTTACTTGACATCTCTGAGCAGGCTCTGTGGTCTAGCCCAGTGCTTCCTCTTTCAAAATGCAGATTCTGGTTCAGGGTAGGGCCTGTGATTCTGCATTCTTGACAAGATCCTGAGGGATGTCCATGCTGCTGGTCCTCAGACCACAAGCAGCAAGTGAGAGAATGTTAGATTTTCAGAGAAGCTGAAAGATAGATTCAGCAGAACCCAAAGAGGCTAAGATGAAAAATGACTTAGGCTAGAAATATGTTAACAGCTGTCTGGCGAGAAATAGAACACTTACCCAGCAACACTGTGTAAGTCAGCCATCTACAGCCCCAGACCGTATCCGGCCCACCGATGTCCTGCAAAACCTGAAGTACTTACTATCTTGACCTTTACAGAAAAAAGTCTGTTGACCCTGGATTAACAGGTCTGCCTCTCTGTTTTGAGAATCAAACAAATATTTAGGAAGCCACTCCAAACTGCATAATACATAAGCCAAAGACTTGGTACACAAAGACAGGAATTTCAGATGAGAAGGAATGAAAATATAAAACATCAGTTACACTTGTTTCATAGGGAATAAAGGAAAACTACCCAGATTTGAGAACAGAGTGCCAGACTTTTGACTAATAACACAAGTTAAGAATAAATTTCAGAAACAAAAAAGAAACCTAAAGAAGAATTAACACCATTCTTTCCCTTTTTCAGCACTAGCAGGTAAACTGTGGCCTGGCTCTAAAAAACTCAAAACATCACATCTGAGGTAAGTTGAAAACTCTCAGTGTCCTCTTTCAATATTGTCTTGCACTAGAATCACATTTTCCATGATAGGATTTCAAAATGTAAAAAGACAAGAAAAAAGGCCTATAATTCTTCAATTCCAAATCACTAAGCAATTTTGCTTTTCAAAGCTCCAAAATGTAAACCCCTGTAGTTGTCATGCAGGATGTCTCTCTCTCTGAGGACTCCGCCTTGAAAGTCAATCTCCAGAATTAAGACCAAGAACAATGCCTCATATTTAGTGGGAGCTCCAGGGCTATAATTGAAAAGCAAGAATGTCAGCATAAGTCCCTTCCCAGGGCTGTGACTGGGGTACCCTAACTGTAAGTGCTTCTTAATTAAAACTGAAGTTGCTCAGTGAACAATTTTAACTTAATCTGTTTTTATGCATTTTAATACCTCACTAATCTCTGACTCGTAACTTTCTCTTCCTTGTTCTATTTTGTTTCTTTCGGACAATGTAAAATTCAGAAAGTACCCACGTTGTGCCTATTCAACGTCCATATGAGTCTCAGCATTGCTGCATCAGATCCTCTGGGGAGGGAAAAAAAAATGACGCCCACTCCTTCGTTTCAGGAGGTTTGAGTATCCTGAATCTCAACCAGCTCTTATCTTAACCTGCTTATGTGAGATTTACAAATGGGAAGAGAACAAATAAGGAGTAATTTAAATTTTAATTTAGGAAAAAACCCTGTATTTTCTTATCCCTTATCGAACTGCCAGCATTTTCCCTGCTGACAATGAGCAAGTGTCATTGGCATGGCCAGACCCTACCCACAACCAAGGAATCTCTTTCATCTAAGACCTTGATCCCTTTAATAAACAAAATACGAAAAGGCAGTCAAAATTACGCTGTGGCTTTATAAAAGAAGGCAGGGAAATCCTCCGAGTACAATCCCCTACTTGTTATTTTCACATGCCATGTGACTCCAAGTCATTCTGAAGGATAAAGAGACAGGGGCTGCCACCAGATCCCAGCCACGATCTCCCCTCCGTTCCCAGCCCTGGCCCATCTGTTCTCCAGAGGCCACATGAATGGCATATGTCAAGAGAGTCAGAGCTGTGCAAACTGCCCAAAGAAATCGCTCGGCCAACTTCTCTTTGCTTCCACGGCTTCGGCAATTGTTGCTGAGCCAACCACCATATGGCGAATAATTAGTTTTTCGACCCCACTCAAGAAAAACGTCCGCTTCATTGCCAAATGTTAGCAATATGTGGGTTAATGAACAGTGGGAGTTGAATGCCTATACATTAACAAAAGTTGGGATTTTTTTTTTTCCCGCTTCAAGCTCTGTCCCTTTTGCTTTGCTTCCTTTTAAGTAGGTGACGATCAGGAGTCCACAGTATTTTAAAGCAAACTGTATTTTTTTTCTTTTTTATGAGAAACTGCAATCCAATGGGAGATGCCCAGTTTTCACAACCAAATGTCTTTCTCTTAATAAAATGGCTTTAATCTTCTTTTTCTCCAAATGATGAATTTAGTCCATGTGAAGATGGTACGTCAAAGCCAAGTACCAGTATGCTCTCTGCCCTTGACATGTAAGAGGTGAGTATAGATTTATAGAGAATGCCATTAGTGCTATCTCAAGCAGGATGCACTTCTTGGCCTCTTTAAATAAACACCTCCTCATTCCAACAGAACATACCTTAGATGCTCGTAGCATGAAGATTTAAGAACCCAATTGAGATTTCAAGTTTGCTCTCCCCAGAGTAGAACCCTTCATCAGCAGATAATTTCTCTCAAAAGAGGGAAAGATCTTTGTGCAGTCAGAAAATCGACATTCACTCAACATATATAGCACAAGACAAAAACACCTCAGTTTGCATCCGTTTTTGCATTTTCTAAGGCAAAGCAACACTGATTTGCTCCTGATTGGTTTTAAATCTAACTGCTTTTTGATCTTGGCCTTCACATTCTCTGCAAATGGACTAACCCTGAGAAAAAGAGATGGGAAATTGAAATGTTCTCTAATGCAATTCTCAGAGCCTTGATATAGATCAGTGGTTCCCAAATATCTTTAGTTTGCAGACCACTGTACCATGGCAGAAGTCCCCCAAGATCCTCCCTCCTATCTGTGGCTGAAAAAGAAATGCCTCACTGGAATAAATCAGCACAGGGGTGCTGACTTAATGAGACAGTCAAGAGAAATCTCACAAGCAAAATGTGAGTTAATGCCAGAAAATGACAACTGTCATTCTCTTTTTATAGTTGTACACAATTAGGAAAATACCCACATCATGCTCTAAACTACAAACTTCTGTCTGCTCATCACTGTCTCACCAGTACCAACTAGATGGTTGGAGCTACAGCATATGCATTTTCAACAAGCAGTTGTTGAATGGATACCTTAAATACTCTACACAACTTTGAATATTACACAAGAGCAGTCTAGGAGCCACGAGCATTTTGTAGATGATGGTTTGAGAATCTCTGCCAGTGGGCACTGGAAGTTGATATTGAACATAGCACCTGGGGGCATCTTCCATCTCTTCTAATTAGCCCTGTCCCTCTGACTACCACTGGCCTATAATTATACTCTTTATGGCTTTCTGCTCTAAAATTCTAATTGTAGGAAAAACATGATCCATTTTTGGTCAAAGAGCACATGCTGTGGTGTTTTCTGCATAGTTTTGGCCAGAAAATGTAGAGGCAACAGGATAAAGTGGAAGTCACACATCCCAGGCTACGTGCCAGATTCCACTGGCTAGTTCCTTCTTAGCTCCTCTAAGCCTCAGTTTCCTTGTGTGTTTATAAAAGGTGAAGAGAAGGGGAGAAGATAATACCTCCTTTGCAGCATTTTGTGGCTTAAAAAGTAAGTTGTGCAAATGGCCTAATATGATGCTTAACACATAGTTTATCATCTATGAAATGTGGTTATTTTGGGGTTAACATCAATTAATATCCTGAAAGCATCAAATCTACTTAATCCTAGGGCTTCAGATTTGAAGGAGCAATCAATAAACACTAACCTGAAACAAAGGAGGAGCTGATTACAGGTCTACCTTTTTATTTTCAGCAAAGCCTTTTTCCCATACATATCAACTCATAAAACAATAAACATGCTTCACTGGGAGGAAAAAAAAAGATTGAAGTGACTCTCTTCATGGCTTAAACAATGCATTAGAAATGAATTTCCTTTTGCTCCCCATTCTGAGGGGAATAACAATAACCTGGTCAAACAAAGGGTTCTCCAGTCTCTGGCCCCCTACATCCTGTTGGTGGGCATCAAACCTGATTTGAGGTTCAGCCCTTGAGGGAAGGACAGACTTCACCAATGAAGTTGCTCTTAAAGAAAGTGTTTCTGCTGCATAACCAAAAATATTCTGCAAAGTTACAGTTACATGGGTTGGAAACTCTAATATTAAAGCAGAGTTGCATTTCTGATTGGTCTATAGTCAAGACCAATGGATTAGTTTATGAATACAAGACTATGTATTCAAGAAGCCGAAAGGCAAAAATGAAAAGTCAGCTGTTGTGAATGAGGAAGTCACTGCTTGCAGAAATGGGCTGTCCCCATCCCATCGGCCCCTCTGTACACAGCTGAAAAGTTTGTTCCCATACGGCAGCTTCTACTTCCCAGTTGTAGGGCTGGGGACAAGGGTCTGAGACTGTGAGGAGGAAGAGAGAGTAAACTAGGAGGGGCAGGGGGTTGGACTATAAGACATGACTTAGCACTTGGACCGTTTCCCTCCAGCTGGGTAACCTCTCAGAAGCCACACACACTCTGGTCCTCTGGCACCAACCTAAGCTAAAATTCTCCTCTTTCACTCCATGGTCACCTTTCTCCAGCCTCCCTCATCACTGGTGAAGTGGCTTCTTTGTTAAAATAATTTCCTATATATTCCCCTGCAAAATGCTGCCCTGTTTCAAATGAGCTGGTTGGGCAAACAGGAAGTGACAATCAGGGTTAACTATATGGAGCAGACCCCTTCCCACGGGAGGTGAGCTGAGGTGTGCTATAAAGTTTCCCTTCCTTTCCCAATTTATGTCTTTACTAGGTTACCCTGAAATTCTTAGCCTTACATGTAGTCATGGTTTGGGGCTACGAAACTCTCTCTAAAAGTTCCCCATTTAAAAGCCTATATCATATTTGGAAGGGGGTCCCACATTAATTCCTTAGCACTCATTACTTCACCTCTGTAGGCTTGCCACAGTAACCACACGGACCTTCTCCATTCTTTTCTAGCCCAGAACCTCATTCCCGTCATGACCCTTACACCACTGAGAAGATGAAGCCATCGGCCATGATCCCCATCACGTGCTTCCTTTCCTCTCTGTCTCCACCCACCCACCTCGTTTTCTGTCCTCTTTTCTTTTCTATTTTTTTTTAACATTTTTTTATTGAGTAATAGTCATTTTACAATGTTGTGTCAAATTCCAGTGTAGAGCACAATTTTTCACTTATACATGAACATATATATATATATATATATCCACTGTCACATTTTTTTCACTGTGAGCTACCACAGAAGTTTGTATATATTTCCTTGTGCTATACAGTATAATCTTGTTTATCTATTCTACATTTTGAAATCCCAGTCTGTCCCTTCCCACCCCCCGACCCCTTGGCAACCACAAGTTTGTATTCTATGTCTATGAGTCTGCTTCTGTTTTGTATTTATGTTTATTTTTCAGATTCCACATATGAGCGATCTCATACGGTATTTTTCTTTGTCTTTCTGGCTTACTTCACTTAGAATGACATTCTCCAGGGACATCCATGTTGCTGTAAATGGCGTTACGTTGTCAGTTTTTATGGCTGAATAGTATTCCATTGTGTAAATATACCACCTCTTCTTTATCCAGTCATCTGTTGATGGACATTTAGGCTGTTTCCACGTCTTGGCTATTGTAAACAGTGCTGCTATGAAATTGGGGTGCAGGTGTCATTTTGAAGTAGGGTTCCTTCTGGATATATGGCCAGGAGCAGGATTCCTGGGTCATATGGTAAGTCTATTCCTAGTCTTTTGAGGAGTCTCCATACTGTTTTCCACAGTGGCTGCACCAAACTGCATTCCCACCAGCAGTGTAGGAGGGTTCCCCTTTCTCCACAGCCTCTCCAGCATTTGTCATTTGTGGACTTTTGAATGATGGCCATTCTGACTGATGTGAGGTGATACCTCATTGTAGTTTTGATTTGCATTTCTCTGATAATTAGTGATATTGAGCGTTCTTTCATCTGCCTTTTGATCATTTGTATTTATTCCTTGGAGAATTCCTTGTTTAGGTCTTCTGCCCATTTTTGGATTGGGTTGTTTGTTTTATTCTTATTAAGTTGTATGAGCTGCTCATATATTCTGGAGATCAAGCCTTTGTTGGTTTCATCACTTGCAAAAATTTTCTCCTATTCCGTAGGTTGTCGTTTTGTTTTACTTATGGTTTCCTTTGCTGTGCGGAAGCTTGTAAGTTTACTTAGGTCCCATTTGTTTATTCTTGTTTTTATTTCTATTACTTGGGTAGACTGCACCTAGGAGAACATTTTTGAGATGTATGTCAGATAATGTTTTGCCTTTATTTTCTTCTAGGAGGTTTATTATATCTTGTCTTATGTTTAAGTCTTTGATCCATTTTGAGTTTATTTTTGTGTATGGTGTAAGGGAGTGTTGTAGCTTCATTGATTTACATGCTGCTGTCCAGTTTTCCCAACACCATTTGCCGAAGAGACTGTATTCCATTGTATATTCTTGCCTCCTTTGTTGAGGATTAGTTGATCAAAAGTTTGTGGGTTCATTTCTGGGCTCTCTATTCTGTTCCATTGGTCTGTATGTCTGTTTTTGTACCAATACCATGCTGTCTTGATGACTGTAGCTCTATAGTATTGTCTGAAGTCTGGGAGAGTTATTCCTCCAGCCTCTTTCTTTCTCTTCAGTAATGCTTTGGCAATTCTAGGTTTTTCTGTGGTTCCACATAAATTTTATTATGATTTGTTTTAGTTCTGTGAAATATGTCCTGGGTAATTTGATAGGGATTGCATTAAATCTGTAGATTGCCTTGGGCATTGTGACCATTTTAACAATATTGATTCTTCCAATCCAGGAGCATGGGTTATCTTTCCATTTTTTTAAAGTCTTCTTTAATTTCCTTCATCAGTGCTTTATAGTTTTCTGTGTATAAGTCTTTTATCTCCTTGGTTAGATTTATTCCTAGGTATTTTATTACTTTGGGTGCTATTTTAAAGGGGCTTGTTTCTTTACTTTCTTTTTCTGTTGATTCATCGTTAGTGTAAAGAAATGCAACTGATTTTTGAATGCTAATCTTGTAACCTGCTACCTTGCTGAATTCTTCGATCAGCTCTTGTAGTTTTTGTGTGGACCTTTTAGGGTTTTCTATATATTGTAACATGTCGTCGGCATATAGTGACACTTTTACCTCTTCTTTTCCAATTTGGATCCCTTTTATTTCTCTCTCTTGCCTGATTGCTGTCTGTCCTCTTTTCTTTGCTAAGATTCAGTCAACCCTCTATCTGGTCTCATTCCATTCCCTGCCACTTTGCCCTGCACCACACTGTGTTAACTGTCCAGGTTTCCCTGGGGAATTTGAATTTCTTCTTCTATATCCATAAATGACTCAGATCTTTTACTGCTAATATTGCTGTCTTATCTTTCTCTTTCCCTTTACAACCAAACTTCTGGGACAAGCAGGTATCGTCTACTCTGGTCCTCTCCACTTTCTCTACCCCAACATATTCCTCAATCATCCTATATGATATTCTGCCTTCACTACTGAAACTGCTCTCCAGATAGTCATCACCAAACTTTAATCACCAAATCCAGTGACCACCTCTATGTCCTCTTCCTCCTTGTCCATTAGGCAACATCTCCCTATTTTGTATGTTCCTCCCTTCACAACTCTTCTTGTCTCTTGAGACACTGCCCTCCATGGCTCTCTATTCATATTTCTGATTTTCTCATTTTCTACCCACTAGTTCTACCTCCTTCTCTGTCTGACCATCCATCTCTATAAGATGCAAGCATCTCCTTAACCAGCACTAAACAAGAGTATTCTGCAGAGATGGGAATGTTCTATATTTCCACTGTGGCGATGGCTGCTAGCCAGATGTAGCTAGTAAATATTTGAAATGTGGCTAATGCAATGGAAGAACTAAATGTATTATTTTATTTTTTTAAATTAATTTACATTGAAATTGCTGCATGGGGCTGGTGGCTAGCGTATTAAGCAGTGCAGCCATAAAGTTCTCTCTTCTTGTGTGCACCCTCTCTCAGGGGCCACATCCTCTCCCAGAGCTTGTCCTACCTCATCTACGCAGAGAACAACCCAAGTTCTTCTCACAGGACAAAGAAACAGATGCATGTTTCCAGGTTCCTTCTGAAAATCTATACCAGTTCTCTCACCAACACCTGGAACTCAACATTTCAGATTCTGTGTTTCCCTGCTGTACTCATGTACTTGAAACAGAAGTCATCCTGGGAAAGCTCGGAGCAGCATTCAGCTTCTGTACAGCAAGCTCTTCTGAGGACAGAAGCAGTGTTTCCTGGCCACCTGCAACTGCTCTGTTGTATTCAGTCATTACAATCCTCTCTGCCCAGACTATATTTCTTCAGAGAGCCCCTTCTCAAGGTATAGGCTTCCGAAGATGTTTCTATTTTTCCCCAATACTTTTACCCCTTTCAGTTTTCAGGCCTGTTCCTGGGTCCCCAACACTTGTCAAATAAGAGACAGAGCCTCTGTGGATTCTCTAGCTGATTCTCAGTTCATGAAGGCCAACAATGCTGGCAGACGGGTTGGAATGGGAAGCAGTGCAGTGGGCATGACAGCAGGAGAGGCAGAGAAGGTAGGAGCCATTCTGACTGATGTCACTCCTCCCACCATGTATGAGCTGAATCCAGCTCTTCTAGACACAGCCACCTAGCCTCCAGGGATGAGCCTATCTCTCTTTTGTTATAAAGATACATAGAAAAGCACATTTTTGACAGAAACAATATGGAATATTTATTCACATTCAACATAAATATGCTCGTGTTTCATCACTTCACTGATTTTTAAACCATAAAGAGATCAGATTTAGAAGATTCTCTTTTCTTAACCTTCACAATAAAAACAATTTAACACACAAATTTTACCATCGACCCTTGAACAAACACCAGTTTGAACTGCCTGGGTCTTCTTATACACAGAAATTTTTCAACGGTAAATTCTACAGTACTATATGGCTCTTGGTTGGTTGAATCTGTGGATTAGGAACCACGGACACAGAGGACTCAGGGTAAGGAGGGCCGACTCTAAGTTACCTGTGGATTTTAGACTGTGTGGAAGGGTTGCACCCCTAATGGCTGTGTTGTTCGAGGGTGAACTGTATTTGCATTTGGGGTCTCTAAGGCAGGATGACATAATGAGATTCATATATTGTTGGGTAAATTCAAAGATAGATTTGAACTTATATTTCATTTATATGCTATTTGTACTCTAGTAAGCTCATGGTATTTCAGAATTTCCAGTAATATTCAGATCATCTGCGCTCAAATAATTCACTCAGAATTTAAATAAAATAAACTATTGTCTATTATGATGCAATGAACAGAGTTTCTTGGAAGGCAAGACAGACTTCTTAAAATCTACTAGAAAAAAAATTAACATGGAAATTGAAAAGGACAGCAACTCTACAGAGGTGGGTGAAAATGAGGCGACTGCTAAGACTGTCTAGCTTACCACCTTCCAAGAGTTTCCTGGCTGTGGTACAAGGAAGGGGAACCCTGGCAAAAGATTTGAACAGACACTTCACCAAAGAAGATGTCAGTAGCAAATTAGCTTGTAAAAAGATTCTCCACACTAGTTATAACATTGCTGAGATTATAGAGCAACTGGAACTCTCACACACTGCTGGTGGGAATTTAAACAGACCAATGACAGTGCAAACAATCTGGCAGTTTCTTAAAAAGTTAAGCTTGTTAAGAAAAAAGTTAAACTGCTGGATGATCTAATCATTTCCCTCTTAGGTATTTATCCAAGAGAAACAAAAATATTTGTCCATATGAAGATTTGTACACAACTGGTTGTTACCAAATTTATTTATAAAAGCCAAAACCTGGAAACAACCCAAATGTCCCTTAACAAGTGAATGAATAAACAAATGATAGTATATCCATACAATGGAATACTACTGAGCAGTGTTAAGGAAGAAACTATTGGTATGTGAACAGCATATATGAATCTCAACATAATTACTCTGAAAGAAGACAGACCCCTCCCAAAAAAGAGTACATACTGCGCAATTCCATGTTTATAAAATTCTAGAAAATGCAAACTAACCTACAGTAACAGAAAGGAGACGACTGAGTGGTTGCCTAGGGATCAGAGACATGGAGAGACAGGACAGAGGGATTACAAAGGTAAACAACAAAACTTCAGGAGCTGATGGATATGTTCACTATTACAAGTGTGGTGAAGGTTTCATATATATGTCAAAACTTATATTTGTGCCCCTTAAATATGAGTTTATTTTATGCCAATTATGCCTTGATTAAAAAGTTGTCTCGCTTAAGTCTATTTCACATTTTAAAAAGAAATAAAAGATCCCTTAGACTAGAGGAAAAGTACTTTTGGTGTACTTTGGTCTATCATCTCCTAGTTTCTTCCTGGCCTATAATATTCTCTATTTACGGTGCATCCACTGGGTATGTAGTAATAATTAACATTTCAAATAAATAAATAACTAGGTGAAGATGATGATGGTGATGAGAAGGAGAAAAACAGAGGTGGATGGATGGATGGATGAATGGATAGATGGGTAAACTATTTACACCAAGCTGACCGATGTGCAGGCATGCCTGCATTTCTACAGATCTTCAAGGTAGAGGGATACTAGTTTGGATATCTCTGGCACATGATGAAGTTCAAAGACTCAGCAGATGTTCAAAACACTTGATGGATCACCTTAATCTTTTCCTTTTAACAGAAGAACCAACTTCCTAAGACCAAAAGTGTTGCAAAGATATCAAGTGACAGTGTCAGACTTCATCTCTCATTTAGTCTGGGATATGTTATTCCACTCTTACAGAGATCTAGACAAGGAATGGTGCTTTACTGTATCCCATTACAAATCATGTTCAAATAAAGAGAGGTAGCAGACAAAAAAGAACATGTATTGAGTTCCTACTGTGTGCCAGGCACTGTGCTAGGTATTCTATATCTATAATCTCTAGTCCTCAGCTCTAGACAAGTGTAGTTTTATTACCTCATAATATAGACCCCTTAAGAAGTTTAAGTAAACTTAATCAGAGAGCTTGTAAATGAGAAAATATCCTAGCTAAAAAAAAGAAAAAAGAAAAAAGTAAAGAAATCCAAATTCAGATATTGCATATGCATTTCCCCACTGTCATTCTATATAGACAAGCCTACTCCTAAACAAAACTCCATGACAGAAGCTACAACATGCAGAGACAACTGGACTGAATTAAATTAGAGAGATGACGTCAGTTTCTGAGGGTCAGCATTGATGGGAAAACCTCATTGTCCTGTCACCAGGTCTCTGCTGCCCTCTCAGATGTCAGAAAGAAAAAAACCAGACTAGTGTGGGGGGCAAGTTCAAGGGTACTGTTTAAGAATGCTTTGCCTGTTTACTCTGTTTACAACTTACACTCTGCATACCGGATGCAGAGAGTTCTAAGGACCTGTCAGAGATGTTACAACACTGAAAAAGAGAAAATAGGCACATATTAGAGTTTTGCTACAAATCCAAATGAAAAGATTCATTTTCAAAATATCAACGTTTGTTGCCAACGTGATTTAACAAAAATTTAAAACTTCAAACATCCACAAACGGAAGCAAAACTCTTCTATACCCAGACATACACAAAATGATTACCCCAAATGTCTTTCCATAAAAATTGAGATATTTAATATCTTCTTTTAGTTTGTTTCTATATAGGCATTTGAATCACAAAAATCAATTCAGTTTGATTCCTTTTTATCCTGAGAAAAAAATAATTCAGGGCAACAAAATGAAAGCATTGCTTAAAAAGAGAAACATGCTGAAATCAAAGATTTTTTTTAAAAATTAGACTGCAGACACAGTTCTCTATTTCCTAAAGAATATTTATAAAAGTCATTATGTAGTTGAATGATCTTAAAAGAAGCAATACAGTCAGCTGAGGAATACCTCCTGACATGCCTTTTAATGGCATTTCAGAAGCCAGACTCTTTAGCGATGCTTGAACTGAAACATGGGGAGAAAGTCCAACATTTTTCTCTAGGGCTGCTAGTTTTAATGCTACAAATTTATTGAATCAGCATCATTACAAGCACTACCAATTAGTGTATCCATATGCCCTGAATGTATACATCCAGAAGGAAAGATTTTTATCTTTGTCATCTTTGAACCCAGACAAGAAGCAGCAGCCAAGCTCAGGCATGTTACCAGATGTCAGCTGATGTGATCAAAACAGGGAAAGGCCATGCATCTGAAGATCCTCCTATATTTGTGTAAAATTAAGTTGTTTTCAGCCATTTTCATTTTGTTATACAATAAAGTGAGAGGGCAGCTGGATCTTGGATCAAAATAATGAAGTCCTCCTCACTCATCCACGAAGATGAAAGTTAATCTAATTCAAACTTTCTGAAGCTGCATTTTCATGGCATAAAAAGGGCAGCTGCTGAAGTGGTCATGATGATGCCAGAGGGGTAGCCAAGGGACACTGAATCCCTCCTTGCAGAATTATACTTGAGAACTCTGTGCAGGAGCCGATCAGCAAAGGCTTCAGTAGGTGGCAAGGACACTGTCCCTTTGCTCTATACTTAGAAAGCTCTAGGTTTTGCCTCATTCCAACCAGTAATAAATACATCAAACCCTACATTATTGCCTATATCCCCTTCTTAGAGGAAGGGACCTACCCCTAGCTTCATACCACATGACCCACAAACACACCCAATACAGGTGACTGGATAAACCCTGGGACAAATTGGACCAGGCTCTCCATTCTCAGAACTCTGAAATCCAGACACAGGGAGTAAATCAAATGGCTGGAAAATTCTGGTGTACCTAGGGGATGACGGCACATTTGGGGGATGTCCATGATAGTCCAAGAGCAAGTGGAGAGAGAAAGTTGGTTCACAGAAAGAGAAGAGTGAGGCAGGTGTACACAGAGTAGGAAGGAGACCAGACATGCGACACACACACACACACACACACACACACACACAGAGGGAGAGAGACAGAGAAAGTCACAATGGTATACTGGAAAGGGCACTGAACTAGGAGAAAGGAAATGGATTCCAGTCTATGATTTGCTGCTGCTCTTGAGGTTGCTCTAAGTAAATCTTTTAACTTCACTCAATTTGGGCTCCATGATGACTGCATAGATTACACTAAAACTTTAGCCACTTCGGGGTCAGGTAGAGTTGGGTTTGAGTCTATGCTCTGATCTTTACCAGCACTGTGACCTCAGTCACCTGTCTTGCCCTCTTTGGCTTCAAATACTACACATGTAAAACTGGAGTAATAATTATACCCCTCACAAGGATTTTGGAAGAATTAAGTAACAGGATGCATGTAAAACAGTTTGTACAGTCATTGAGAAAAGCACTGAAGAAATATTTTCTGTATAATATTAAAGAATTATTAACCCTTCTGTGTATGCTTCCTCTTCTAGAAAATGGAAATAGTAATAGTATTTTATTCATAGAGAGTTGCTGTGAGGATTAAATGAGTTAATAGGGATAAAGTATTTAGAAGAGTGTCTGGAACACAGAAAGGGCTCAGGAAACTTCAGTTGCTGTTCCTGTCACTATTACTATTACTGATGATGATGTTATTGTTATTATGATTATCATTATTATCCCAGTGCCTTGCAGGACCTGGCAGCACTTTCAGCATCACCACCTTTAGAGATTAAGTTAATCAGAAAATTATGGAGTTATGTTTGCACCTGTGCAGAACTTTGTAAATCCTGGATGCTTTATTAGAGCTATTTTTGCTGACACCACCCCTATGAAGTATGCCGCAAGAGTGATAGTCCGTTTCAATGTGGTTCTTAAATTCTATTGAGGCAGGCATTTCAAAGTTATTCATGAATGGAAAAAAATAAGTAAAAGCAACCTAAATGTCTCATAAGGGAGAAATGCCTGATTCAATAATAAATCAACTGGTTATAATATTTTTACATCTTGTCGAACTGAGCCATGAAGCAATACAGAAAATTATGTAATGTTAAGTTAAAGCAGAATATAGAATTGTATACGTTCTATGATTGAAACTTTGTGATAATACCTATGTACATGGGGAAAATCCAGATAACTCTTCGAAGCAATGATAAGTTTTGTCAAGCTGTGAAGATCTGAAGACTTTCACCACATTGGCCATAATTTCTGTAATGAATTTTTCGTAACAATATAAATAATTCCATCATTCTCGTTAATGAGATTCCTCTATCATTCTCATTAATGAGATTCCTCCAATGTTAAGTGACAAGAAAAGTTACAGAAAACAGGTCAGGTTGTTTTTAAACATAGTAAAATCATGTGACAATCCTCTGAAGCTTTGATTGCAATCACTTTGCTTAATTACATGCCATTCATTATTGAATTAAAATCAGTCAAAAGTTAAATCTTTAAATAAATAGTATGTTATTGCTGTTATAACTATGAGCTAACCTACCCGAATTCATTGCAGCATATAATTCTGGTGTATGTATGAATGAACACTATAAACACCAGCACTTAACCATGTATAACAGAGCATTCTTTTTCTTAATCACCTCTGTGCCGTGCCAGGGAGTGTTGATATAAAATGGGCCTCTGGCAGATGTAGTTAGGAAAGAAGAGATTTTATTCCTCTCTGGAAGCCGCGCTGTGACTTCAGGAGGCACTCCTACACAATTGCATCTGTTTCCAATGGCCATTTGGGACAGAATTCCTCAGCAACTGATTGACATGGTTTCACCACAGTAGGCCTCCTGTATCCACATTCTCGTGTGACAGCGGTGCTGTTAATTCTATTATAAAGTCAGGTATCATCTTGACAGAACTGTTGGTTGAAGAAAAGCCTAGTTCATGAGGTGTTTGTGAATGAAAATAAGGTTCAAACTATATAACCTCAAAAAATGCATTCTTGCTCATTTATGCAGCCTTAGTCTAAGTATCCATGAGGAAGAAAGGAGATAATAAGCTTGTACTCATCAACCTACTTTCCAGCATCAGGCCTGAAAAGGATCAAATAACTTCCAAGTAGATAATAAACTAGAGGCAAATGACATGCTGTATCTTCTAGAAAGCTGCAAGGACAAGGCACTGCTGCTCAAAGATGAAGAATTACGAACTTACATAATGCTATGTATAAATGGATATGTAGTTACATAGAGCAAAATGAGGAAGAGAACATATCATCCTGAAAGCTCAGAAAAAC
Organism: Camelus bactrianus; assembly: GCF_048773025.1. Classification (NCBI taxonomy): domain Eukaryota; kingdom Metazoa; phylum Chordata; class Mammalia; order Artiodactyla; family Camelidae; genus Camelus; species Camelus bactrianus. The sequence continues at coordinate 33,257,828 of NC_133550.1, read as the reverse complement.
CTCCTGCAGCCAAACATTTTGGAACTTTTAGAAAACAGAATTTGGCATCCTTAATGGGATAGAAGACTTAGCCTTACCGAACAGGAACAGAAACCTGAAAAAGACAGGATAAGTGGGAAGGACAAGAGCATTCAATGATTTAAAAACAAGATGACCAGCAAAGGCCAATAAACAGAGACAAAACAGAGCAGGGTGAGATGAGGAACAATTCCACAGAAATTAAGCATCCAATAGCAACATCCCAATCTTCTTTGGATGAATACATTACATGGAATAAGCAACACTCCAAGAAAATCAAATCAATAGTAAGGAAGATGTAGCAGACACTGTTGGTACAAACAGAAATCATATTCTCTGCAAACAGAAACCACCTTTGGTTCAAGTATCCACAGCTCAGAGAAGTAGCTCAATTCTCAGTTCCAGGAAAATCCCTGGGAATGAGAATTGCATTCCTTTCACATGATTGGTTTAGGGGAAGGCTTGTGAGTTAGTTAAAGTCAAGAAGATCTGAGGGGAAGTCAGTTGGGGCTTCTGAGAAGAGTTTGCTCATGAAGATGACGACGCTCCTCTTCTGAAATGTGAGGCTATCTTTCTAATGTGAAAGAAACTAACTTGAAGGTGGAGCCCCCACACTGGGTTTTGTTAGCTATATTTGAAAGAATCCTGATATGCAGGGCAAACTTGAAAAGTTCACCCATTCTCAAAAAAAAAAAAAAAAAAAAAAGGATGAAGAAATAAAAAAAAACAACAGAGAAGAGTAAATAGGGAGGAAAAGGACAAATAACCAAAATTAAACCTAAGAAATACAGATGTTTCCAGATCAAAATAGAGAATAATTGGAATTCAAGCAATAAGCAAAGATACAATTTAAGAAAAGTGATTCAGGGATGAAAATATCCTGATAATTCAAACCAAAGTCCTGTGTTTTAAGTAAAATTAAAATTTAAAGGGTGTTATATAGATTTATAATAGTAATTTTTGATTTTCATTTCAAGGATAGAGAAAAACTATACGAGTATTTACATAGAAAAGGAAAGGATATTCACCTCTGAAGGGATAAGGTTGGCATCCTGCTTCTTTTCATGCAATTTTTTAAGTACCAAAGACAATGAACTAACATCTACAAGCACCAAATAATTTTACTCCTAGTGAAAGTTTTCATTCACAAGGAAAGACAATATAAAAATTTTTTCCTAAGATATGCAAGGGATCAGAAAATATACCAAGTAAATATGCTTCTTTAAAATTTTACTTTAAAATGTCCCTAATAAACTGAAAGATTAATTAAGATTAAAAATTAAAAAGTTATGCAGAAGGCTGATGGTGAACACAGAAAAAAATTTAAACATAGATTGGCCTGAAATGATTGCTGCAAATAATGTGATTCAAATACATGAAAGGAGCTGTATAATTAATCAAAGTCAATTGATTTATGATTAATTAAATACTTACTAAAAATAGTATCCCAAATTCTAAATTACATAAACAAAGACTGGGAAGTTGAAGGGCACTGGGAGTAAGTATTTGCTAAATTCCTTGTATCTAAAGGAAAGAACCAAAATACAATTTTTTTCATAAATTTTACATACAAAAACAGATTGAAGACTATTTTGGAAAATATTTAAGGTAGTCTCTAAGATAATGATTATGATCCCCATGTTACAGTGGGAGGAGACGTTCCAGAGAGACTAGTATCTACCCTTAGCAGAAAAGACAGATAAATATATCATTGATCTCAAGATGAGCAAGACTTGCTATGCATGAAAATGATGGATTTTGAATAGTCTTCTTGATCACATCCCTATGAAAAGCTAAGTGTCTTCGGGGGCTCTAGAGAATGATGTTTCACATCATATGCCACATTTGCTGAAGGCAGCAGTGTAGTGGTTGGTTAAGAGGAGGTTCCAGTTTGAAAAGTTAGCTCTGCAGTGGACTAGTTGAATGTTGTTTAAATGAAATAACATATCAAAGCACTGAGCAGAGTTAATGACACCATTAAATGTTCAATAAATGTGACTTACTATTGCTTCTATCTAATCTTTCCAATATTGGAATAAAATAATACAATAAGTGTTCCGCTACTAACACCTTGTTGAGTAACAAATTAATTTCTCCCTGAAAAGCATAATCTATGAAACAGATGGATCATGGTAAGCATTTAAATATCACTCAAATTCTTCAAATATGGTCTGTTACAACGTGTGTTTCTGTAAAGCAAATTAGCTTATTTGTCATTGATAAATAAGGGACGATGGCAGTATAATGCAATTGTTTGAAAGTCACATTTTTTCATGTCTAATTTTTCCCAGTGTGTCACTGTTTGAACTGCCAGTAAAAGCAGCTGAATACAACTTGCCCTAACACAGCTGAACCAGGGAAGCTGCCAAAGATTAAGTGTACAACTTGCCCATTCACCATCATATCCTTCTTGCTCAGTCTGAGCAACGGCGCTGTCCTACAAAGCTAATTGTGCAAATCTCCCAAATTTTATGCATTTGCCCTTGCCTACAAAACTTAGTAGCCTCAGCACTTCCTTATATTTCCCTACATTAAACTATCTCAAGATTTTTTAAAAGCTATATTTAGCAAGGATATGTACTGATGTGGAAAGATCTTCAAGACAGATTATTAACTGAAAAATGCAAGGTGCAGATCCCTTGTGCAATGTGTTCTCTTTTGCATTAGAAAAGGGAAGAAAAGATAAAATTACATTTCCTTTTACATAAAGAAGCTGTAAGAAAAAAAGACAAAAAAAAATCTGTTAGAAGTGGCTAGCTTGCTCTTGGGTCTGGATTTCACTTTCTTTTTAATTAATGTTTTTTGTACCCTTTGGCCTTTTAAGTCATTTGCAAGTACTTTAGGAATGCAAGAAAACAAAATTTAAAAGTTAAAAAAGTTGTATTTAACTGTACTAGTTCTTTATCAGGAATTTAACATGTCTTTTTAACAGTGTCAGTACTTTTTGTTAGGATTGTCATTATTTTTGTAATATTTCTAAGTTGTATATGCTATGAATGATCAGCCCCAACCTTATTTTTACCATTTTTGTGTATGATTTTGCAGAACATGGGGTTTCTCAGAAAACCATAAATAGTATAATAGCAGTAATAACTAATTTTTCAACAAGCCACAGGTCTTTCTTTCCCCCCCTTCTCCCTCTCCCTTCCAATCCCCTATCAAGCCCAGCATTATATCAGTCATCTCAGATTGTATACCAAGTCTTAGAGACCCTCTAACATCTTTTAACTTCCAGGGGAGATAGTAGAGTGTATTTGACATCTGAAGTGACAAATGGCATGACAAAGCAATGATAGCTCTCCAAAGGAGCTGCCGGATACCAAGCAAAGGACTTCAGTTCTCATACAGGCTGAAAGTAAATTAAGGACTTACTCCTGGAAAAAGAGTTCCTTTTAAAAGCATATGCCTATAGAGGAAGCTGTAGAATTTTAACAGTCAAGTGATAACAGCAAGTCATTCAATAGCAAATGTCATTCCATTTTGTAGATGTTTTTGAGGAATGAGTAACTCTTTGCCTCGAGGCCACCCAGCCTTACTTGGATAAGCACAGATTCACAAGACATAATGCATTAGTGTCAGAGAAAATGGTTTAGGTTTCATGTAATGTACTACCCTAGACTCAGAAGAAATAAATACCTAACGTCCTATGAAGTCTTAAAGCATTGGATGCTCTTTATAGTAGGTTGTGAAGTAAGCTTGGAGGTGGTTACTTCTTGTAGAAGAAAAACGTGCTAAAGATGAAGAACAGGAAAGCCTTCTTATGCAATCTGATTATGTCCAATAAATGGTCAGTTAATCAAAAATATCAAGGAGTCAACATATTTTTCATATATCTTGTCTTTTTTAAAATTTATAACATATGTCTGCACACTTTTAACCACTTTTTTAAAGCTCTAATATTTATTATTTTACTTTATTTATTATTTTTTTCTTTAAGGTTTTTTTGGTCAGGGAGGGAAATAATTAGGTTTTATTTTTATTTAATTATTTTCCTTAATGGAGGTTCTGGGGATTGAACCCAGGACCTTGTGCATGCTACGCATGCACTCTACCACTGAGCTATACCCTCCCCCCATAACCAAACATTTGATGTAGGGCCAAGGTCTTTTCTTTGAGCGTGGGCCAGCTGATGGAGCTTTGAGTCTTCTTTCTTGCATATGTTGCTTTCATAATGCACATTTACAACTGCCTATCTGCTGTCTCTGACTTCCGTTTCCTAAAGTAAAATGGGATGCTTCCAGAATGATCTGAATCCAAATTCATTCTAGATGTTAGTCATTTATTCCTAAATTCTTACCACTATCTTAATAATTTTAAGCGTAATTTAAAAATACTTCTGAAGCATCTGACTTAGTTGTTGAAGAAACAACTCTTTTACCCCCATGTAAGATTTAGTTGTTACATGATCATAATAATATATACAATTGGCACAAACAGGTTAGGGAACAGACAGCTGATTCTTGGCAAACACAGTACTTAATGGTGATAGAACTGGATGGGTAAAATAGAGAGCAACTTACTAGAAATATGCTGTGTGTGTCAGAATGTAACACAAAGGAAACGTTGATGAACCTGGAGGAAGTGGTGGACCAAGTGAGTTGGGGGTTGTAAGAGAATATTTGCTGTAGCCTGGGAATATTTAAGTCTTAAGGTCCCGGAATAAGTGAAATCCAGATGGCATGCACCAGTAGCACTGACTCAGAACTTTCAAATATATTGCATATAGAGTCAAAAGATAACATTCAAGATTATCAAATCCCACGCCTTTGTGTACCAGAGAAATACATTTGGCCCAAAGAATATAAGTGACTTGCCCAAAGTCATGCAGCTGATTAATAGTGAAATCAGACTGCCTCACTACTGAGCCAGCCAACGTATAGGGTGCTGATTATTCTCCATTTGCCACTGACCCTCCCACAATTACTCTCTTTTCTGGCAAGATCTGTGCCTAGAAGGCAAGTCTCCACTGAATGCATCACCTGATCTTCCTCTCCCTCTGGCTCCCAGTTGGATTTGGATCATGGGAGGCACTGAGAGACTAAAGGGTAGGAAGAGAGAAAGAGAACAATGTCTATCTCCCACCTCATCTCACCACAGTTCAAGCACATCCTTCAACGTTCTAATCCCTGTCAGCCAGACAGCTCCAACTCTCACCAGGTGCTGGTAACAACACCTAGAAATAGTAGTGGCCTCTGTCATCATTTCCATTAAGTACCATGTACCTTACCCTAGAGAACCAAAATCCCTGTCCCCCTCTCTGCAGATTGTCCCTTTATTAAATTATTTTCTATGAAACCCTTTTAAGTGTGCCAAATATTTCCTTCTGGACCCTACTGATACAACCAGTTATCACTATGTAAATCTCCAATCATATTTTTCCCTACCCTGGAAACACTAAATCTTCATTTTTTTTAAATTGAAAACAGCATTTTAATGGTAAATAACAGAACATCTTGATTTTATCTTTAGTTTTCAGAAGTTTCATTAGGAAGCATCTTAACATGGATTTCTTTGGGTTTACCTATTTGGGATTCTCTCAGCTTCTTAAATGTGATGGTTTATGTCTGTCACCAAATTTGGGAGGTTTCTCAGCCATTACCTCTTCAAATAGCTTTCTCAGTCCCCCTCTGTCTCCTCTCCTTCTGGGACTCCCAATACACTTTGGTTACTGTCCCACATGGCCCCAAAAGTGTCTTTAAATTTTTATTCTATTTTCTCTCTGTTGTTCAGACTGGGTAAATTCTACTGATCTGTCCGAGTACTTAGATTTTTTTTTAAAAGAGAGATGTGAGAAAATCATACTAGAAATATATTTCCTAGGCATTTCTCTAAAATTTCGTAACATGTTTCTTCCCAGTGCTCCTCATGTAACTGAGTCCTTCTTATTTTTCCAATCCCGATTTAACTGTCACTTTTGCAGGGCATTGCTCCAACTTTACTTCCTTCATAGGTCTTTTTCACAATCTGTAGTTATGTTGTTTATATATTTGAGTGGTTTATTTTCTGCTTCCTCCCCTGGAAAGTCAGCTTTACATGGCAAGGACCATGTCTTGTTTACTACTAGTTTGCACAGAGTAGGCAATCGGCAAAATCATTATGAAGAAAAAGTGAATAAACAGATCTGCTACCCCACATATGTCCAAAGAGAAACTACTCACATGTCCCACATATTTTAGGGACGGGGCTGAAGTTGGACCAAGAAAAAGAGCATATATGCACACACCCTGGGGATTTTAAGATACGGAATCTCTAAAAAGGCGGGGCCCACTTGTGGCCCCTTCTCACCCAGATATGCCTAGGAGATTTAATAAAATCAAACTTAACTGGCACCCCCAAATTACTGAAGATCAAAACAAATCTTCATTTCAGTCTATTGAGGAAATACGAAAGAAGGTTTAGTCGTACACACAACAAATTCCTTGAAAGCCTCTTTCCCCAACTCTCTTCCTCATTTGCTCCCTCTCCCTCCCGCCTTCTTCCTCTCCCTCTCTCCTTCTCTCTCTCACACTCTCTCCTATATAGCAGCACTCTCCCCCATCAGTCCCCCATTCCCCCCACAACCAGCCCCCAAAGCCCTCCTGCACACCAGCTGCCACCACGGGCTCCCTCGCCCTCTTCTCTCTGCCCACTTGACATTATCCTTCTTCTTCTTCTCTTGCTCTTGGTACTTTCCAGGTTCTTCCTATCTTTTATGGTTCTTCACTCAACCATTACCCTGATCTGATATTCGAGGCCAAGGAGCTCACTGGGGAGGCTGGTGACTTTGAAGAGGAGATCAAGTTGGCTGAGGCCAAAGAAAGGGTTCTCACTCTGGAGGGAAGGTGAGGGAGGAGGGTGCTGTGCAGGAGAGAGACTGTGAAAACCAAAACGAGTCCCTTCACCCCATCACAGCCACATTCATGCAAATAAGGACAAGATGTTGAAGCATCTGTATAGTTGGTGCCTTTCAAGACTTCGCTTTTTCTCCCCTGGTACTAGCCTCTCCCTTGTCCTCCATTCATTTCCTCCCCCCATGCTGTTTTTCCCTACGAGGTTTTTAGTCAGGGTTTTACAACTTTACACAATGAGAACTATGCACTGTGGGCTGAGAAAGGAAATCTGTTGCTGTTTTACTTCATCACTTTGAAGAAGGCACAATTCATTAAGAAACTTAAAAACAGAGCCTAGAAGTAGATATCTAACTGTTGATGGTCTAGTTTTAAAAAGTTTAAACAAACTGGCTTTACCCCAGGAAGAAGAAATAGCAGGAAAGGTTAGGCTCACGGGCTCTGGAGGGACTGTATCTGAGTGGTTTCAGCTCCACTACTTAGCAGTGGAGTGAACTCCAGTCCAGATACTAAACATCCCTGATCCCCGTTACTTTATCAGAAAATGGAAATAATATGACTGCCCCATAAGGAATCTACAAGGATGAAATGGACACTTCAGGTGAAGCGTTAAATCAATGCCTGGAACACAGTGAAGTTCAACGAACTTTAGCTGTTGTTGTGCTGTTGCTAAATCAGACATAGGGCAGGTGACCTTATCACAGAAAACAGAGAGGTGTGGGTTTATGAAAGCAACACGGGCTAAAAAGAGTTGAGACCAACATGCATGTCTCTGTCTAACCAAGGCCCTTATCTAATATCCCTCAACATGAACTAACTGCCTTTCATCTCGTCTTTGCTCTTGTTTACACATAAGGAGCTGTAAATGTGCTACTTTTCACTCACAGCAAATGGCACACAATGGAGGGGCCAAAAGACACCCTGAGTTTTCCCTGGGCACAGAAGTAAGCACATGGGCAAGGACAGGAGCTTTGCACACTTAGAGATTCCGGGAGCCTACCTTCCAGAGGGGTTGGGCCAATGGACCAGGGGCTGGGGCTCTCATAGAAAATACCACTCCTTTTGTTCCCCCAGAGCACAGTAGAATATTAAAGAGGAGGGAAGGTAGGGAATAAGGACAAAGGCTAGGTGGCAGAGTGAGTAAAGGTGACTGTGATTTATTGATCCATGTGATTAATCCAGCATGCTAAGGAAGATTCTTTACAGAATTGAAATTTGTGTGGTTTTGATCCACAGAGATTAGAAACCACTGTTGCTTTCACTAGCCAGCGCCTGCCTGGCTTTGTGCTAGAGTTGTATTCTTTGGAGTCTGGAGGGAACAAAGGAGAAAGGGCGTTTATGTGGAGACAGGGAGCACAGGCACTCTGACAAAGCTCTATCCTCCACCTCCCCTCTACTTCTGCAGACGCTTCCTGAATTTCCAAGAACTAAGCCCTGGGTCTGTATTTGCATCATTTCCAGCAAAAGCCAAACAACTGGAAATTGTTCCCCGCCCTCCCAACCCCTCACCCTGTCCCAGCGCAGATTTCTGTCAACCCCTGAAAAGTGGTTTTCACCATGGAAGGGTTAGATGGCAGATCCCACCCCAAGCTCTTTGCAAGAAAGTAGTGAGAATGGTACAAAGGTTCCAGTGGGAACCACCATTTCTTCACAAGGGTAAGTAGCCTGAAAGACTCTGGGCAGAATCAGAGTTTTCTCACAAGTTTTGGTGTGAGAGAAAAGGGAGCCTTTGGAGACAGCAAAAAAGGAGAAACAAAGCCTCAGGGAAGTGGAGAGAAAGTTATCCAGGCGAGGCCCAATCAGGCTTCACCCGCCTTCAGTCAGCGGTAAGCTGATTCTGAAACCTGATGTGAGGTATGTCTCAATGAAGACATCTTATAGCCATTTCATCTCTTCTAGTTTTACTGGGAGGAGCAAAAATGAGTCTTCTCCAGGAAGCCTCTGGGGTCTAGACTGCAGGGGTCTCCAACCTTGGTGAGACTTTTTCCAGAGAATGCATTGTGCTGAGGCCCCTACCGGTGCTGACACAGTGGTGGTGAGGGGTAGTAATCACAGAAACCTTCCCAGGGCACACTTAGGGACCGGGAAGCCCTTGGCTCTCAGATCTGGAAAGAGAACTGTGGCTTGCAAATGAAACTGGAGAACAAGATCTCAGCTCTCCCTCTCACCCTCCTGTCCCCCACCACCTCACAGTTCTCCAGGCAATGATCCCTAACCCCACTGCAAAGACTGAGGCCAGCAGTAGGAGACCTCCCAGGTGAGTGCCAAGATCACCTGGATGCCATCAGTCAAGGTAGTTCCTAAAACAGCTGAAAGTTTATGAGGCCTCCCTATTAGAAATCATTTTACACTCCCCTGACTTTTCTTACTGCTGTCCCCAGTCCCTAGCACAGTGCTTGATGCAGAGATGGCATTTAATAAATATTTGTTGAATTGTATCATGGAACTCATTATCATCCAGCTACTTTCTCCTTTAGGTTAATTCTTCAACTCCTGATTAAATTACAAGATTTTTAAGAACAATCACCCTGACAGATCTATCCATGTGTCCCCCAACACCTAGCAGAACACCCAGAACATGGGAAGTTTTCAGTAAGTGGTGGTTCAATCTGTGGTCTGGGGCATAATTTACTTATGTGCAGTCTTGTCATATGGTTCTCTGGGCAGTGTGATTTGTTTCTGTGTGTATGTGTGTGTGTGTGTGTGTACGTCCATGCACACACTCTTGTCTGCATTTACATCTGTACTGGTGTACAAGTCTGGCTCTGAAAGAAGCAGCACCAAGAAAATCGAGAAGTGAGAAGTCACAAGTTTTGGCTGGTCATCAACCCTCCTATCTGAAAGAAAGATAAAATCTGCTGACTGATCATCTGAGTTCTCATGGGCTGAGTAAAAATTATTTTTAAATGATAGAAACAGACTCACAGACACAGAAAACAAACTTAGAGTTACCAAAGGGGAAGCGGGGGAGGGATTAATTAGGAGTTTGGGATTGGCAGATACAAACTACTATATATAAAATAGATAAACAACAAGGTCCTACTGTATAGTACAGGGAACTATATTCAATATCTTGTAATAACCTGTAATGAAAAAGAATATACATATATATAACTGAATCACTATACTGTACACAAGAAACTAACACATTTTAAATTAACTATACTTCCAAAAACTCAGGTGATAAACTTATCCATGAACTAAACATAGAAGTAAGTCTGAGAGTGACTCCCACCACTAAAACTTTGAGTCATATATCAGTTAGCTTTTGCTGCATAGTAAACAATTCCAAAACTTACTGGTTTTCCAAAAAAAACATTTTATTTCCCATGGTTCTGTGGGTCATCTGAGAAACTCTTCTAGCTGAGCCAGCTTAGCTAGGGCTGGATACTTCAGGGTGGTCTCACTCGCATGTCTACTGTTAGCAGAGGTAACAAACTCAGGTTTCTCATCAGGAGAGCCTGGTCTCATTCAAAGAGTGAAGAGTTTCCTACAGTGAGAGAGGGCAAGCCCTAATGCACAGGCACTTTTCAATTCTCTATTTATACCACATTTGCTAACGTCCCAGTGGCTGAAACAAGTCATGTGGCCAAGCACAGATCCAAGGAGTTGAGAAATTAACTTTACCTCTTGATGAGAGTGTTGAAAATACACATTCCAAAGCGGTTACTTTCAAGGGTGCAATGAATTACTGCGGCCGTTTTTGCAATTTTGTGATATTTTTCTCAGTCAAGTCATGAGAAAAGAAACTAGGGAGATCCTAGGGATGTAAGATTGCTGGATTTATTCAAGAAAGAGTGGGTCAAGAGGTGGCATCTGGGAGAAGCCATTTCAAGGGTGAGAGCAACTGGTCTAGCCTGACCAAGATGGCAATCTTTAAAAGCTCCAAAACTTTGTGACTGATTCCACTGGGGAAATGGTCGTCTTCTACTTTTCACCTTCCACTTTAAAACTATTCCTTACTCAATAATTCCCCAGCCCAGTAAATGGCAGTACCATCATCCAGTTGGTTCAAGTCAAAAAACAAGAAGAATCATCCTGGTTTCCTGTTTTTACCTTCTCCCCATATCCTAATCATTAGCAAGGTGTGTTGGTTTTATCCATCAACAGTTTATTTCTAACTTCCACCCACTCATTTCCATCTTCACTGTCGTTACCATAATCTGTTTCTTCTTCATCTTTCACCTGGACTTTTATTGTAGTCTCTTAAGTGGTCCCCATTTCCTCACTTGCTCCCTCTACAAATAAGTATCCAAACAATACTGTGGTCCCTTATAAAAATAAATCAGAAGATGGCACAGCTCTCTACCTAAAACCTTTGATGGCCTCCCACTGCACTTAGGATAAAATCCAAAACTCTTTATTGTCACCTAGAAGGCTCTTCATAATCTAGACCCTGCTTGCCTCCTAATCTCAATTCATACAACTCGCTTCTTTATCAACGATATTCAGGCCACATTGGTCTCTCTTTTTCTTTTCTAAACACACGTATACATTTATCTCAGGCTGAATGTCAACTCCTCAAAGGCGTCTTTCCTGACATCTATATTTAACAGTTCCCAACCAACCTTCTGCCATCCCTAGATTACTCTCATTCATTTATCCATTGCTTTTCTTATCTTCTTCTTATTTTTTAAATTTTTGGATATAAGCTTTTTTTTATTGATTTATAATCATTTTACAATGTTGTATCAAATTCCAGTGTAGAGCACAATTTTTCAGTTATACATGAACATATATATATTCATTGTCACATTTTTTCTCTGTGAGCTACCATAAGATCTTGTTATATTTCCCTGTGCTATACAGTATAATCTTGTTTATCTATTCTACAATTTTGAAATCTCGTCTATCCCTTCCCACCCCCTGCCCCCTTGGCAACCACAAGTTTGTATTCTATGCCTATGAGTCTGTTTCTGTTTTGTATTTATGCTTTGTTTGTTTTTGTTTTTGTTTTTGTTTTTAGATTCCACATATGAGCGATCTCAACTTACCGTATGACCCAGGAATCCCACTCCTGGGCATATATCCAGAAGGAACCCTACTTCAGGATGACACCTGCACCCCAATGTTCATAGCAGCACTATTTACAATAGCCAAGACATGGAGACAGCCTAAATGTCCATCAACGGATGACTGGATAAAGAAGAAGTGGTATATTTATACAATGGAATACTACTCAGCCATAAAAACCGACAACATAATGCCATTTGCAGCAACATGGGATGCTCCTGGAGAATGTCATTCTAAGTGAAGTAAGCCAGAAAGAGATGGATATAAGCTTTTTTAATGTCAGGTTTATTGAGGTATAATTTATATCGAATAAAACGCACGCTTTTTAGCGTTCAGCTATGAGTCTTGTCAAATACATACAAATGTGTAACCACTATCACAACTGAGTATGTGACATTCTAGAAAAGGCAAAACTATAGGGGCACAAAACAAATCAGTGGTGTCAGGGTCTGGGGTATAGAGGCAGATGACCCTGAAGGGCCATGAGGCAACCCATCCACCTCTTTTCTTCCTAGGTTTTATTAAATTCCATAATAATCTGGTTTATTTATTTCTTTACTTATTAATTATTGCCTTCCTCAAAAGGCACATCCCAGGAGGGCAGGAACCTTGTCTGTCTTATTCACTTCTCCATTTCCAGAAACCAACATGGTGCCAGTCACTAAATAGGTGCTCAACTATCCTTTTTGTAGTGGACACATTCACTCTCTTTAACTTGACCCCCTCCCTCAGTCCTCATCTGTAACCCATAAGCACATATTATGGGTGGTACCTCTTAAATGTCTCTTAGTTCTCTCCTTTCCTCCAACTTCACTGCCATGTTTCTGCTCTTACTGTTTTTCACTTTGATGTGATAATCTCAAAAGTGGCTTCCCCATTAGCAATATTGCCCCCTGAGTCACTGTTTCGGACTGCTGCTAGGTACAGTTGAATTACATCAATTCCTTGCTTAAAAAAAAAAAAAAAGTGATACTCCCATTGCCTAACAACCAATCCAAACTAGCCTGGCTCTTCTTGGTTCCCACGTGTTTAACCCTAATCATCCTCTCCTCCTTTCTACTGATGGGGCTCCACTCCCATCCAGACATGACTCCCAAAGCCAAAATGCTGCTGTTTTTCTATCCTACCTACCGCCAGGGGAGCCCCTTATCTCTGGAGAGTCCCTACTGCCTTCACATCCCCACTCACTAGTGCCCCCTCAATCCTAGCATGCCTTAGGGCTATGTGCCCCCAAATGTAAGATGCATAGCCACATAACAAGGCATTTAGAGCTATCAGAGCAATCCACATATAATAAACCATCACACTTTTCAAAGTTATCCTTTCAACTCTCATGATCTTGATATACTGAATCCTGAAGCCATATGTTCTCCAGATACTGATAGCAGCAATTATTTTCTCTGTCCCCTCATAGAAGTTTGAAAAGAATTAAGAGGTTGGCATTTACTTTTATTTTATTACATCAGTTGGCTGGATCTAACCCTAAATTCCTCTTTCTCTATGAAACTGACAAAAGTAGACTGGGTCAAAATTTTTAACAATTTTAATAGGTGCCATCAAAGGTCCAAAATATCAAATCTTCATTATTTCACTGGCTCTTTTTGAGGCAACATTCATATCCATTAAAAGAAACTGACTAAATAAATAAAGATATATCCATGAAATATATTACTATGAAGTTGTAAGAAATGAATGAGGAAGCTCTCCATCCACTGCTACGGTCAGAGCTCCAAGTTATGGTGTTAAGTGAGAACAGCAAAGTGTGAATGTTTCTGCTCCCCTGCACACTTATATTTGCCCCTATACACACTTTTACTTGCTTAGAGAAAATGGGGAAGGATTCCCAAGAAGCCAGAAAATGTGCATTCCTGTGGGGAGAAGGGGAATGAGACAGAGTAGAACAGAAGTGGGAACAAGACTTCCCACTGTATACCTCTTTATGTTTTAGGGCTTGGAACCATGCGAATGTCAGTTTCTGTAAAGAACAAAGAGTTTGAGTAGGTACCACAATGTGGTTCTCATAAAGCTCCATTAAAATTGCATTACTCCAGGTCTTTGAAACTATCATAAATTCAACAAAACCTTTTAAGGGCACTGATATCTACACATATGCAACAAACTTTACTTATTTACAAATACAAGTTAGTAAATAACTACATTCTAAAATAATACATCATCCAAAAAAAGTATAGCCATTATCTGCTTTATCAATGGTCTTAAATATTTTCTCCTAGGCAGAAAATTATACATAAATTCATTAACCCTTTCAGGTCAGGGAAATGGTCCAAGGTTGTCATAATAGTCTATGGTGCCAGCATTTTATAAAATATAACACTACCACACATTATTTTGGCTTGACACGAAATGTTACTTTTTGCTTGCCCTATATCAATTTATTTTGGGAAACCATCCCCCCTGTTCTCTCCTGCCACACACACACACACACACAAACACACACACACACACACACACACACACACACACACAGAAATATTTTGTATAATTTAAATGCAGCTGTTAGGGTGAAATACAGGAGTAGTGAAAGTCAACTGCTCCCTTCTCCAAGATCCTGATTGTTTCAGGAATGAATGTAAGACTCAAGTTTAGCCAATCCTAGTAATTGGATAGAAGGTGGGGGCTGTTACAAATGCAGAGAAAGAGCGGTTTGGGTTTTTTTTGTTGTTGTTGTTGTTTTTCACTTTTGAGATTACAAGGTCTAAGAATCATATAGCTCTCAGAACCCATTATTGCTATCCATTCTGAAAATAAACCCCAAATGAGAATTAAGTCAACATGGAGATTTTAAAAAGGAAGAAAGAAAAGAATGATAATATTGGTGAACCTTGATCCAGCCATGTTTTGAGCCAGTCCACCCCTTAGATTTACCAACTTCATAAACCAATGAATTCTCTTTTGCTGCTATTTTGAAACACAATTTAAGTGTTCTTTTAAAAGGTATTTATGCTTGGTACCCATTCATATTCCAGAGTTTCCTTAGAAACTCTGGTCTTTCTTGGTATTATTTTTTTTATTTACCTGGAAAATGCAGGGAATGTAGATGGCTAAGTTTAAGAGATTCAGAGAAAGTCTTCATGTGAGCAGTGAATCTGGAGCAGGGCAAGGCAGTTCTTTCATGATGAGGGCTGGGCTATAAGGTAGAGGGGGAAAATACACAAATGAGGTCTATGACTCTAAAAATAACCCACGCCACCTGCCATTCTTACTTCCCTAAATGAGTGAGGTTTTTAGTTTTTTTTTTCTTCTTCTTCTTTATTCTTTAAATGAAATAAGCCTGAAAACAACTGATATTATAGACACCAGATGGACAAACCTTGAAGGTAATGGTTCAGAGCAGGGGCTGGAGAATCATGAAGGCCTGGTAGAAATCTCACCTCCACTCCTCTCTATCTGAGGGAACCAAGGACAACCTACCCTCTCTATTCCTCAGTTTCCATTGCAAAATGGGACTAATGCTACCTCCCTACAACCATAATCCCCATTTTACTGATGAAACATTAACTTACCAGGACAGTATAAGTAGTCAGTGCTGGAAGCAGGTCTCAGATTCACTTTCCTACTTCTTAACCCTGCACCATATTGTTCCCTAAGTGTCGGCATACCCAGCACTCCATTCAAACCAGAACCTGGAAAGTCACCCTGGCCTCATCCTACTCCCTCATCCCTAGATCCACTCATGACTGAGTTCTGTCAACCCCACCCTCTCAATGTCCTCCAGACCCATTCCCTCCCCTAGAGTCCTTTTGTCTTAGCTTCTCTACCCGTCCCCTGCCTCCAGTTCACCTCAATGGAATTCTCTTTCTAAAACCCATCATAATAAATATAATCATAAACATGGCACTCTCTTAATAGTGTTCAGTGGCTTCCCATCATGTAATTGCTGGTTCTCAAACTTTACTGTGCATAAAAATCACCTGGAGAACAGGTTAAAATGCATATTTTGATTCAAAAAGCTGGAAGCAGGTTCAGGAATGGGCATGATTAACAAGCATTACAGGTGACTGCTACAAGTAATCAGTAGATTCTTGTCACTCAAAACTGCCCGTGGACCAGTGTCCTTAATATCACATGGCAGCTTGTTAGACAGTCTCTGGCTGGCCCTAAAGAGACCTACTGAGTCAGGACCTGAATTTTAACAAAATTCCCAGCTAATTCATATGTATGTTAAAGACACAGACCTCATTTTGATCTCAAGAATAAAATAGAAAATCTTTTCCATGGTATAGGAGGCTGGTCATAACTCATCATCTATTTATCCCTTTCCCCCTGATCTCTCTCTGTGATCTAAGTTTGACAAACTAAGGAAATTGAGGTACCAAAAAGCTCAAGAGACAACCCCTGTCTTCTCCATCTTGGTCATCCTAGAGCCTTGCACAGTCCCTACCACATAAGACAGGCTGCTTTATTGACACGTATTGAATCAAACTGAATGGGATCAATGTATATTTTAAAACACAGGTTTTTGAAATACAATATGACATTCTTGTTGTGGCTTTCATCCAGGGACATTAGAATTGGGATGAAAAAGAACGCATGGAGAAAAGACTGTCTATGTCAGGAGCCACATTTTATTCCTTCAAACATGGAACATGTCCTCCAGGGAGGTGGGTATTTAGTCCTGCCTGTGAGTCCTTGCTGTTCTTAGTTGATTAACTGCCTAAAGTCAAACCCATGTTCTCAATATTAAAGCACAACTCCCACCTTATTTTTGGTTTTGTTTAAGAAGAGCAAACTTTTGCCACAAAGATACAAGAACAGTAAATATTGATCTTCTTGACGGATGGTGCACCTCACGCCACAGGCCATTCAAGCATCTGCTCATTACCACCCAGCCCTCCCCTTTGTGGGGAAATAATGCCAAGTGGCCTCCTGTGCTATCGACTGCAGATCGCAAATATTTAAAAGAAATAAATTTCTCTGAGTGAAAGCACCTTTCTTTGTTCTCCAACCCCCTTTCCTCCCAAGTCATGTTGATTTTGGGGCTGTGCACACTGCCAGCACCTGTACTTTCAATTGTTTGCTTGCCAAGATCGCTGTGGTTTTCTTGCTTGGTTTTAGGGACCATTATAAGTACAGTAGCCAATGAAGGTGTGTTTTCTTTCTCTCTTGGCAATCTGTAAGGGAAGCATCAGCTTCAGGACACCTAGCAGCAACAGTAATTAGAGGGCACAGGAAGAGAGGAACAGAAATTGGAACTCCTCTATCTGAGTACTTGTCCCCTAAGATGATGAAAAGTGGACCACTGCCACAGACCAAAAAGAAAGGTCTGGATTTCCTCAACAGCCTTATTACCTGGTAGAAAGTTTTAAACTTGGTTTTGCTGCATTCTTTGAGCATGATGACTTGCAATAAGAAATAAGAACGGGATTTCAGCAAGCAGAAATTTGAATTGTGCTCGAGAATTGGCCACTCAGAATATTACTCCAAGGGTCTAAATACAAATATTGAATAAAACTTCTAGTTCTTCAACATAAAACATCACCCACCATTCAAATGGTCTGTGTAAAGCTTCAGCCCTTCCTCTTATCCGAAGCTGACATCTCATTCAAAGGAAGTGTTGCAGCCTCTACCACCACCCCTGGGGAGGGTATTTGTTACTTTTCATTCCCCACATTATCTTTATTCTACTTTTAGGGAACAACCATTTGGGGGTCCACACAACTCAAAATCTTGATCCATGTGGTTTAAGTGAGTGATTCCCCCGAACTTCAGGGATAAAGCAAATGCTCAGATCTGACACAGCACATGAACATGCTGTTGGCTGCAGGGATTGAAGTTCAGACCCAACGGAATATAATGAGATTTCACTGGGACGTCCGGGATCCAGGTTTGACAGTGAAAGACTGCAGAGTCTGGAGCTGCCGCGGCCATCTCGCAAACATAAGGCAAGCGTCTGCTGGCTCTGAATTACTTTTCTGGTAAGACAGCTGGAGTTGGGTGAGCTGTGCTATGTTGCTGATCTGCCTGGTTTCCAGAGATCTGTATATGATCTGTATCTGCAGTCTCAGGTCATGGAACATGGTTATTTTTCACTCTGGGTAAAACTGATCAGTTCTGATAAAGGATGGTATTGATCAGGAAGATGCCCACTTTACCTGTGTTGTCAACATTTCCTAACCAGCTGATCCAAAAAATCCTGGGTAATTTACTTATTCCAAAAGTGAAAAAGATGATACTTACTACAAACCCTTACAGCTAAAATAAAGAGGTATTTTGGTTTTGTCAATGTATGCGGCGAGCCATGGAGTAAGAGCTGAAACCAGCCTCCCTTTTTGCACTGAATGGTGAAGATATCCATGGAATCACGTAAGTGTGCTGAACTATATGAAAATCATGAAGCCACCTTCCATTTCTTATAAAACCTCCACAAATTATAAGAGATGTCAGAGGAAACATGAAAATACTCTTGGATAAATTTAACCTTAAAATGAAATTCAGACTTACACAAAACAGATTTGTACAAAGAGTCAAATATGTTTAGGAAAATAGTTCTGTGAAAATTACCAACTCTGGATGTAATAAAATTTATATTTTGAAATAATTTCTCAGAAATGCATCCCATAAAATACTCAATAGTTTTAATAACAGCTGCATCAGCAGAAGGAGTTTTCTGAAAATTAAAAAATTATCAAAAATGGTTTGTGATCTCGACTATCCATTTGTACGTAACAGTAGGGCACTAAAAGGCTGACTGCAGACTCTGGACCACTTCAGCAGGACTTGCTTATCACTGGACTTCACTGTGGCGTGAAGCAGTGAGCCTGCCCTTCCCGCAACAGATTCCTCAATGTCTGAACGTGAAGGGTTTTTTCTCTGGTTTCTCCAGAGAAGACTACTCCAAACAGCAGCCCAGGAAATATTTGCTTGGCTGATGGCATTCTGGGAACAGAATAGGAGAAAGGGCCACTATCTAAAATTTCAAGAAACCCATTTGGAGATCCTAATTCATCTCTGAGCCCAGTGCCCTGAGGTTGGGAGCTTCTCTAACTTAATTTTGCTGGAGAATAAATCCTTATCCTGACTCTACAGGGTAAGCCAAGAAAAATGGAGCTCTGTAACCAGACCATTACCAGCCCTTGGTTTTAGCCCTGGGCCTGGTCCCTGCTTTAGAAGATATGTGAAATTTTTGAGTTCCAGGTTTCTTGGGGGTAGAGTGAGTTGACTCACTTTTTCTTGTAGGACCCCTGTATAGACTTGCACTGGGAATCATTCCTTCTGAGAAGTGAGTGGCCACTTTTTAAGCAACTTGACAGCTTCCAAAAAAATGTTGAAATTGCTCACTTGACGCAACCTCCTTTGTCTTTGTTTTTCATCCTTGTGGGTGGATGCATTTAAGGCAGTGCTTCCCAATTCTTTCAAAGTCATGAGAGACAAAAAAGCATTTGTAGGGAACACTGGGGTAAATGGATGACACTATTCAAGGCCAAGGACTACTTATCTGACCTTACCTGCTATCCCAGCCCCACAGCACCACCAAAAGAACTGAATAGCTTAACATCTCTGCCTACCTGCAACTCAATTGTAGCACAACATTCGGGAGGCTCTGTTCTACTATTAATTTTGAGGGATTTAGGGAGACAGAGAGGAGATAAATAGGTGTAGTCAGTCTACCATGTTTAACAAGCTACCCCTCACTGCTCACTCCTCTATACTGTCCAGTTTAGATGATTTTCCCCCCTGTGGACAATCCATCTCATGGTCCTGGAGTATCCATGTAGCTCTTCTAAATGGCATCTCCTTGAGAGGTCTCACCAGGAACATCATTGGGGCCAACTACTTCTCTGTGATGTTCTCCCCGGAAGCAGTGAAGGTGATTTCTCTTACCCCAATCCCCCCACCCCAGGGCAAATATCTCGCTCCATAATGAGTCACTTAAGTCACAGGAGCCTGAACCCCAGACAGATTCAGCCTGGTCCCTGGTGATTGGAGGAAGAGGGGCATCTACCCAGCCAATGAAGTAGAACCACAGTGAAGGCAAAGGGAATAATGTAAAAGAAGCTAACGTGCAGCTTGGCAGGACAGCATAACATAGTACTCCAGACCACGGGATTTGGAATTAATAATACCTGAGCTGGAATCCTGCCTCCACTATTTACCAGATATGTGTTCCTAGGAAAATTATTCTATCTCTTTAAGCTTCAACATCCCTATCTGAAAAACAGGATTTCAGAGACATTCCCATTGCTATGAATGTTTAAGTGAGAAAGTAACTGCAAAGTGCCTCGCACAGAGGTGGTGAGGGAATGGGTGGAAAGAAAATATTGATGAAGGGTGAAAATGAAAAAGATAATGTCCACAAAGAAAGAAAGAGAGGGTCTTATAAAAAAAATTAAACACAGAATAAAAGGGACTGAGGCTACAGTTTACAAACACGCAGATACTTAGGCCCCCACCATCCACATAGAAACAGAACATAGATATAGATATATAACATATAAAACAGGATACATAAAAACATGCATTTATCAGTAGTATCTGAGGTCCTTCTATGTGACAGTGGTTCCAGGAAGTAGCTTCCTGATGTTGTTTTCCAGGAGAGGAACAAAGTTACTATCTCCAGTTAGTTATTAATTAGTCCTTCCAATGAGGTTGGGCATCCTCGTCTATTGTTAGTCCTCTTTTTACAAGACCAGAAATAAAAATACAACCAATCTCCCATCTTATCGTCTGTGTCACTCAGATGCCAGCCCATGTATTATTTTATGTAGCAAAAAGAGCCCAAGGTGAGTATTTAAGACTAATGCGTTGAGGGATGTATATGTGTGCAGGACCCAACCAGCACACACTTGTAACTATGTACCCTGAAGTGTCAAAGGGAAAAAAATGACTAAAGTGGGAGAAAACATAAAAGGTCAATGCCTTCTTGACAACTATGGGGGATATATGTTATTAAACCTACAGATGTTGCTTCTCAAGAAAATATAAACTCAAGTTCCTACCAGGGTCTCCTTACTGTTGGGGTTTAGCCTGTACTCGAACAAAGGAATCATAATTCAATTATCCAATGATTTATTACAAAACACTTTGCCCACACTGGCTATTTCGATGTGTAAACATCGGAGTATTACACTCCCTCTGTCCCAGGCTTCGCATTTCAGATTTCATTAGCCAATAAAGCCAGGTTTATTTATAATAAAGTTAAGCCCTTCAAACCACTGACCATGGAAACCAGATTTTGAAATAATTCAGATTTGTGTTTCTGTTCTTTCTAATTAAGGGTAATATCGGGAAGCACAGACAGTGGGTAGCATTGTTCGAGCACCATGGATTTAAGCAAGAAAATCTGATTATCAGCTCATGTCAGAAGCCAAGCGATAATGCAGCTCAGCATTTGTTTGGGTTTTTTCTTTGGCCAAAGATAATTACTGTTCGTGAGGCCTTACGTAAGTGTATCTAATATCTAAGGCCGTAAATTTATGAATAGCAAAGGCACACAATAGGCAAAGAAGAATTACTGTATTTATTATTTCTATGGCTTGTTCCACCATGATAATTTCATTATCTAGCAGTCAAACCTCTAAAATCAAAGTATAATTTCTTAAAGGACCAGAAGTTAAATATGCTGGCAAGATTTTCTGCCCAGTTTCCTCTGGTGAGAGTTATTTCTAACAAATTAGGAGTAGAACAGCCAGAACTTTAATAGGAAATTCACCAAAGGGGACTCAAGAGTTACGTACTGAGGTGACTGCACAAACAGATGCTACGCTTCTGCAGTGAGGTTTTTTTTTTTTCCATAAAATGTAATTTCTTCAACCTGCGCTGTTGATAATAAATGCAGTGCTTCCTACCAAACAACACCAAAAAACGTGAAAGTTGAAAAACACTTCTTGGCAAAGATGATCGTGTCAGAGTGAGTGTTGCTGAAATACAAACAACCCAAGTATGTATTACACAGAATAAATTCTGGGAACCCAGAAGGGAAAAATTTCTGGAACTAGGGGTTAGAAGTTTGATAAAATCAGATCTAATTATGAGGACGAGAAAAAGATCAAGTTGTGCAATTGCCAAAATAAGAATGCTGAGGTCCTCCAAAATATAAAGAAACAACTGCTTTTGGAAGAGAAAGCATGATTGTCCTTAATTGTAGATTTTCTTTTTAGGAATAAGTTGTATTATTTATGTACACTCATTATATTCCAGCAGTAACTAACACTTAATTATTGAGTACCTACTACAGTGCTCTAAACACTTTAGGCATGTTAACTCCTCAAAGCCTTATAGTAAAGTAACCCTATAAAATTGTTACTTTACTCTCCCCATTTTACAGAAGAGAAAACTGAGTCACAGAGAGGCTAAGTAACTTGCCCAGTTGGCTCCCACTACTCTAAACTTGATACAAAACTTTGTTAATTGTATCCATCCTCATAATTAGATTTGGCTTATATATCAAAACTTCTAACCTCTAGTTCAAGAAATTGTTCCCCTTTGGGTTCCCAGAATTCACTCTGTGTGATAGGTACTCAGGCTGCTTGTGTTCCAGCAATGCTCATTCTGACACCAATATGAAGCAAAAGGAAACGACCTATCAGGACCCATCAGACTAATCCCACTTCTGGCTCAGGCACCAACAACCAGCTCTCCAACCTTGGGCAAATCACTCAACTCAGTTGAATGGAAGTCAGATGGGAGCAACGTTCCCTTCCCTGTCTGTTTCCCACAGTCCCTGGGACAGGATGGAAAGTCTGAACGAGTTTTGAGAAGTGTGAAGAGTATACTGACAGGACAACGCCACTGGCGAAGGCTGGTAGCAGAGGGTGAAAGGTCCAAGGCAAAGCTCTTACAGTCTGAGTCTAGCACATTACCGTCATGACCCTGCTCTGCTCCTGAGCTCTTACTTGCAGCCGAGGTTTATTTGAGGGAGGGAAAAGAAAGGGGGAAGATCATCAGGGTAACAACAATGATGACAATGACAACAGGCACAACAGTAATAAACAAGTGCTCATCAGGACAAAGCAGCAGTGTGTGCTGTGGGTCACAGCACAGAGCCTGGAGCCAGACTGCCCAAGTTGGATCCTGGACCTACCGCTTGGGCAAGTTGCTTTGGTTTCCTCACCTGCAAAATGAGAGTAATAGTAGTTCCTATCCGGTAAGATATTTATGACAATTCAGTGACAATATTCATAGAGAAGAACATCCAGGTAGACACACACACACATATATACACACACATATATATACACACACATACATACACACACACACACACACACACTGGAGAGTTGTGAGTAGTAATATAACTAATCGTTTAGTGACAGGTGCCATCAACTCATTGGTTATTGTACTAGGAAGTTAAAAGATGGAATCACAGTTTTTCTTTGTTTCCACTTTTTGTCCTGATGAAAATGAGTGATTGTTTTCTACCTTGGCCAGAGAACGAGAGCAGGAACCTGTGTTTCACAATTTCTGTGGCTGATTTCATCTAGTTCTGTTTTTACACTTTAGTAACAAAAGGCTCTCTTGAGAACTGGAGAATCACCTTAGACTAGTGAGACTATAAAATTCCTAGAGGAAAACATAGGCAGCACACTCTCGGACATACATTACAGCAAGATATTTTTTGAACCAGCTCCTGGAGTAATGGAAATAAAAGAAAAAATAAACAAATGGATCTAATTAAACTTAAAAGCTTCAGCACAGCTAAGGATACCACCAACAAAACAAAAAGGCAACCTACAGAATGGGAGAAAATACTTGCAAATGATACAAATGACAAGGGACTAGTTTCCAAAATATACAAACAGCTTATACACCTTAATATCAAAAAACAAGCAACCCAATCCAAAAATGGGCAGAAAACCTAAACAAGCAATTTTCCAGTGAAGACATACAAATAGCCAACAGGTACATGAAAAAATGCTTGCCACTGCTAATTGTCAGACAAATGCAGATCAAAACTACAATGAGACATCACCTCACACCAGCCAGAATGGGCATCACTAAAAAATGATAGATGCTAGAGGGAGACTGTTCGTGGGAGTGTAAATTGGTGCAGCCACTATGGAGGACAGTATGTAGGTTCCTTAAAAAACTAAAAATAGACTTAACAAATGATCCAGCAATCCCACTCCTGGGCATATATCCAGGGAAAAATAAAATTCAAAAGGCACATGCACCTCAACGTTCATAGCAGTACTGTTTACAATAGCCAAGACATGGAAACAACCCAAATGTCCATCAACAAAAGACTGGATAAAGGAGATGTGGTATATTTATACAGTGGAATACTACTCAGCCAGAAAAAAGAATAAAATATAGCCATTTGCAGCAACATGGATGGACAAGGAGATCGTCATTCTAAGTGAAATGGGTCAGAAAGAGAAAGAAAAATGCCGTATGATATCACTTATATGTGGAATCTAAAAAATAGGACACAAATGAACTACTTATTATTTATAACTTAGATGATTGATTTCTTGAATATATATAAGCACATTTGACTGTCCTTTATGATTGTATTACTGCATTCTGTTGATTCTTATTTTGTGGTTGGCTTTATTCCTTTGATAACTATGTAAGTTTAAAAAGCTAAAGCTCTAATCTGTTCTTAAAAACAATGATCAGCACATATATGTAAACTAAAAAAAAAATCCCAATGGCATTTTTTGAAAAAATAGAAAAATTCATTCTAAAATTTTATGGATTCTCAAGGGAACTTAAGTAGCCAAAATAACCTTGAAAAAGAAGAACAAATTTGAAAGGTTCACACTTTAGAACATATTACATAGCTTAATAATCAAAACAGTGTGGTACTGGCATAAAGACAGACATATAGACTAATGGAATAGAATAGAGAGCCCAGAAATAAGCCCTTATATATATTGTCAAATGATCTTCAAAAAGAGTTCCAAGAGCACTCAATGGGGAAAGGACAGTCTCTAAAATCTGGTGTTGGAAAACTGGATATTCACAAGCAAAAGAATGAAGTTGGATCCTTATCCTGTACCATAGACCAAAATTCACTTTAAATGAACTAAAGAACTAACTATATGACTGAAAGCTGTAAAACTTCTAGAAGAAAGCATACAAAGAAATCTTCATGATATTAGATTTGGCAATCATTTCTTGGATATGACACCAAAGCATAGGCAAAAATAGACAAGACTACATCAAACTTAAAACTTCTGTGCATCAAAGAAGTAATCAACAGGGTAAAAGGCAACCTATGGAATGGAGAAAATATTAACAAATCATATATTTGATAAGAGGTTAATATCCAGAATTTGTAAAGAACTCTTACAATTCAATAACATTAAAACAAATGACCCAATTTTTTATTTGGGCAAATAGACATTGCCCAATTGAATAGATATTTCTCCAAAGATGATATACAAATGTCCAATAAGCATATGAAGAGATGCTAAACATTACTGATAATTAGACAAATACAAATCAAAGCCTCAAGAGATATTACATCAAACCCATTAGAATGGCTACTAATTAAAAAAAACTGAAAATAACAGGTGTTGGTAAAGATAGAGAGACATTAGAACCTTTGTGAACTATTCGTAGGATTATAAAATGCAATTGCTATTGAAACAGTATGGAAGTTCTTCATAAAATTAAAAATAGAACTACCATAGTATCTAGCATTTCTACTTCTGGATATAAATCCAAAAGAACTGAAATCAAGGTCTTAAAGAGAGATTTGCACATCCATGTTCATAGCAGCACTATTCATAATAACCAAGAGAAGGGAACAACCTGAATGTCCATCAACAAACGAATGGATAAACAAAATGTGTTATATATATAATGGAATATTATTTGGCCTTAAGAAAGGAGGAAATCCTGTCAATGCTACAATGTAGGTGAACGTTGAAGACATTATGCTAAGTGAAATAAACCAATCACAAGAAGACAAATACTGTATGATTCCACATACAGGAGGTATATAAAGTAGTCAAATTCATAGAAACAGAAAGTAGAATGGTGGTTACCAGGAGCAGGGGAGAGGAGGAAATGGGAAGTCATTGTTTAATGGGTATGGAGTTTCACTTTTGCAAGATGAATACATCTGGAGATCTGGTACACAACAATGTGAATATACTGAACACTGCTGAACTGTACACTCGAAGTGGTTGCGATGGTAAATATTATGTTATGTATTTTTACCACAACTAATAATGTAAAAATGAATAAGTAGAAGCTACTACAGAGGGGGTGGAAACTGAGCTGCCCAAAATGAATCCTGTGGCAATACACAGGTGCATGGGATGGAAAAGTAGATGAGACGGTGACTCACGCTCAGTGATGGAAGAAGCAGAGGACCAGGATCAGTGCCCAGGCACGGTGGTCCCTTCAGGCTCCTGCTGGGGGCATCACGGATGCACCAGTGAGGCACTGCCAGGGCTTCAGGGCAAATTCACCTGTACTGAATTTTATGTTTGCTCAGATTACTTTTTTTGATTGGTTCCCCAGGCATTAACTTTCCTCTGGCTTGTTTTTCTTGTTTTTACCATTTTGCTTTAAACTCTAGAAGGTTTTCCACAATTTTTTCTTGCAATCTTCTATTGAATCATTTACTGTCAGCAAGCATATTATTTGATTCCATGAATTCTTTCTGTTTGCTGGTTGCTTATTTTTTGAGGACACAGATGTTTCTTATTTTATGGATTTTCTCAGATTTTCCCAGAGGACACTAATTAGATTATATTTTTAGAGTGAAAATTTCCTTCTGGTTTCTGCATTATGCCTGTTTCCCGTGATGCCAGTATTTCTGTTGGATCTTCTGGCCCTTCTGTGCAGCTGGCTTTCCTTAAAATCTGGCAGTCCTTGATACGGTGGATAAAACCCTAGTTGGTGAATTTCCTCTCTCCTTGTGTAGATGTTCTTTTCTCATTAGAGAATTCTGGGCTTTGCTAAAGGCTGTGAGCTTGGTAGACATGGTCAAGGCATACGAACTGACTGGCTTCGCTGTAGGTGTGGGCGAGCTGCCTGGGGCTCTTCCAAATGTGAGAGTGAGAGGGCTTCGACCTAAGGCACCAATTCCCATACTAACAGTCCTAGTCCTCCCCTAAAAACTCTCACATTCCTTTTTTTTGTTTCTGTCCTGGAGAGAAAAACCTTGCCTGCAAATCACTCTTGTCTTCTCATCAATACCTAGCAGTGGAGTGACCTACCTGATTGGAGAGTTTGGAGAAAAAGAACTGAGCATTCCTGGCTTAGTGAACTCTCCTCCTTTATCTTTGGGTCCACAGAAAGCAGGTTGCTCCCCTATGCCTTTAGTCATGAGGTAAACTTATCGGGAAGTGTCTGTGGTCCCCCACCCCACGAGGGAAGTCGGCCACTTCCAGGAGCTGCCATGGTGGCTCAGGGAAGCCTGCTTTCTGGGGGGTCAGAAGAGAAAGTCCATTTTTGCCACACGCTTAAATCATATTCCTAACCTGCTGCTTTAATTTCTTTCAGCAAATGCCCCCATCTCTCTCACTAGTTCAAAGTTCATGCAAAGAAAAAAGGAGTGTTATGTATTGATTCTTTAGATCCCCAATAGGTACATTTGTCTGGGTTTTGTGTGTTTGCTTGTTTTTGCTTCTTTGTTTTATTTTGTTTGGTTTTATTTTTGTTTTTGTTTTCTGGTCCATTCAGTAACAAACCCATTCTTCGTTTTGTGGGGAGGAAATTCTCCACTGGGAGGCAGCACCCAGTAGAAACTGGAGGGGAAAAAACCCTGTGGTGTCTCCCCAACCACTGGCATCAGGCACATGTCTGAACGTCTGTTTCTTAACCTATAGGGATACTTTAGTTGCTGTTTTCCAAACCCAGCTCTCTAGATTCATACAGACACTATGGACCCCTAATGTCCTGCCTGCAATCTGAAAATGGAAAGGTCCTCCCTGATTCACTCCCCAGGTTTATTTTGAGGAATTAAACCACTCAGTGATTTAACTTTGATCTGCTCTTTGGTCTGTGCACTGTTCCCCTCCGAACAGCTTTCGTGCAATTATTTAGAAGCTGTTTTCTCCACAATCTTATATTTCTAAAGCTTGTTGAGGCAAGAAACATAACTGCTCCTTGGGACAGTTCTTCCACTTAAGAGAAACT
Organism: Camelus bactrianus; assembly: GCF_048773025.1. NCBI lineage: Eukaryota > Metazoa > Chordata > Mammalia > Artiodactyla > Camelidae > Camelus > Camelus bactrianus. Next base: position 33,229,911 of record NC_133550.1, on the reverse strand, counting down.
TTGCTATTTCATTTATGAGAAAGACAAATGATATCACTAAATACATCTGTTTTTTTAAACTATAAAAATAATGAGTGCTCACTCTAAAAATCTTAAACAGTATAGAAGAGCATGCGACTTTTACCGCTCTCAAGAGGTAATTAACATTACAAAAATGTTCCAGTGTTGCTTTCAGAAAGTTTTGACACATATATATAGTGCCATTATACACACACACTTTTATTTTTACACAAGTGAGATCACAATGTAACCTAGATAAAGCTGTTTCCTCCTGGTCCACTTCAGTACGAGTGTCACAAGAAAGCAAGCCCAAGCCCTACATCCAAAAACGAGTTAGAAGCTAACTAAAATCTTTACATTGGTCATTCAAAACAAACAAACAAACCAGAAGTATTGCCTCGCATGGCAAATAGCAATGTGTTCTGAAATCTCTTCTCACCTCTTCCCCTTTTCCTTGAAGTCTCACACATCACAGCACAGTGACCTCTCTTCCACTCTCTTTCTCCCCTTTTTCTTGCTCTCACCCACTTTCTTCTCCCTACCAAAAAACATCCCCTCAAAACTCAATCCAAGATCCCCCCAGTCTTTCCCCGTTGTTCCTGCCTCTCCTGTATAATTTTTTTGTTTTATCCCTTAGGAGCTTCTGTCCATTCGAAAATTACTTGTCTTCCTAGGATTCTTTCTGTTCTTTTCTATACCCATTACTGGTTTAGCCCAACAGAACGTCAGCCATGGTGGGTGGGTCTAAGCAACACACGAGCGTCTCTCTTCCAAGGCCAGTGGAGAGGTCAAGATTATGAATACACACATGCACCTTGTCCTTGTCACAAAATGATACTCACTGTCTTCCATTTGCTGCTCCTACTTGTAAATTCACCCTGGCCATGTTTGCTCATCAACACACAGCATTTGGAATCATTCATTTTAAAAGGACATAGTATTTTATAGTATATTCTTAATAAAATATGCATGTAACCAGTCCCTGCTGATAAATATATAGGTTGTTTCTCGATTTTTGGCTGTCACAAGGAATGCTGTAAGAAATTAGCCTTGTAAACCTATTTCTTTACACGTGAGGAAGTGTGATGTGCACTTGGCAAACACTGAATTGCGTCTCTCTGGCTTAGCTTCACATAACGTAATAACAATGAATACATATTCTTTAAATCTGAATGAATGAATGAGTGAGTGAGTGAATGAATGAGTGAAAAAGTTACCAAGTAACTGAGAGGGTGACAATTAAACCACAACCAAGGCAAATGATGTAGCAGTTAGACCTGTGTTATAGAATTTAACCTCTACTTAGCCACTCTTGAATTCAACTTTCCTCACCTGTACAATGGAGAAGTTGAAGGATTAGATGAGATAGTATCAAAAAGGTGCCTACCCCAGGGCAATGTAAGCTATTATTGTACTAAAATCATGCACGCCTGTAAACCATTCAAATACGTAGAGTTTGGGTGCTGTGAGCTTTTTGTGGACAGAAGTGCTTGAGAACCACAGTGCAGAAGAACTACCTCAAACCCTGGAGGGTGTCTCCACGACTCCAGTAGTTTGGGTAGTATTCACAGCACCACTGTGGGGATCGTTATTTGCCTTGATCTTCCAGTGACAACTTCAGACATTAATTTTGCAGGTACATATTTTCTTGTTCCTAAAAAAAAAACCTTACAATGACAGCTATGTAAACACTCTAAGCCTTAAGGAGTTTTTACATCATCTTAAGCAAAAGGTATTATTAAACAATTGCTTACATGCTAAATGATACCCAAAGAAAGCCAGTGGGAAGATCTTTGGAACCACATAGCCCTAAGTGTAAAGCCCAGCATTCATTCATTTATTTATTTGACACAAAATTTAAATGGCTTGAATGCCAGGCACCGTGTTCCTGTGGGTGAACAAATCTCCCACATTGTCACTTAAAAGAATTTAAGCCTTATCAAATGATTTAACTCTCTTTGTCTAGGGTGCAGTGCCACCTTTGTAAGACTCTCAGAAGGGTAATACATGTAAAGTGCACCGCAGTATTTAGTAAACGATGGTTTCTTCCTACTTTCCAACTAAGGGGTGAAGGTTGAAGGCAATCCACAAATATATTAACACACTCACAGAATTTAATGAAGGAAGCATTAACCCACAGGAGAATAAAGAGCAGAATAGCTACACCCAAATTAAAGCTGGGAATTTCAGAGATCCTGGGACCTAGAACAGGCATATAGTAGATACTCAAAAATGTCTGTCGACTGAATTATTAATCACGAATTCAAATAAGGGGAGTCTCACATTTGACTGGAGGCATCTGGAAAACTAGAATTTTGAGCTACGTCCTTTCTGGGGTGCCAATCATTTCAGGTACAAATACTCATTAAAGTTTCAGGTCACCACTTTGTAGTTTATTTGCCCAGTCTTGAACTGCAGGTAGTTTCTTCTAATCTTCCATCATCTTCCAGAGATGGTTTGAAGGAACGGCCGAGTTAGGTGGATTTTATCAATATAGCTCTGTTGTGTTTTTTACTCTAAAGTATAATGTATAGACTAGCAAGTTAAGAAACACATATCACTGCCCAAAAAAATCCATTTTAAAATCTAAAGACTAAAAATTAACCAGTCACTTCATGTTTTTAGCAAACACACTTACCATTGTGTAGGGCTTTATTGTCCTCCCTAGTGAATAGAAGCTTTTAAAAATGTATACGCCTAGAACTGAATACCGTGTCAAATCTATTGGCACTGTGTGTTTAAACACCTGCATCTCATCATCGGCCCTTCATAATATTGTTAAACAATAATTATACTTATGATGAGTAATGAATCCAAATGTAATCTTCCTTGAGATGTGCTCGTTCCTGTGTTATAAGTAACCCATTAATAGTATATGAAAGCCACTCAGGTAAAACAGGATTCATAAATAAATTCATATAATACTCAACAACGTTTTTAAATGATTATAATAAACTGTAATGAGTTCACCTTCTGTATTAGAGAATTATGACCTTATTTTTCTGAGGATGATTGATTTCATCATTTTTGTTTACTAGGGTTCTAAATTTCACTTGCCTAATCAGATTTAAGCCAAAAAAAAGAGTTTTACTTTGAAAATTGACCAAGTTTAGTTTGATTTTTTTTCTCATATTGAAGTGAAAATGACTGCTTGAGATAAATGGTAAACTGGACTTTAAAACCAACGGAGATTATCATATTAAGTAAGTCATACAGAGAAAGACAAGTATATGACATCACTTATATACGGAATCTAAAAAGAAAAATGATACAAATTCTATCTACAAACCAGAAATAGATTCACAAACATAGAAAATAAACCATGGTTTATTGATACAAACTTAGCCCTCCTTTCTCATGACTCTAAGCCCTAAAACTCATCTGATCGATGTCACATCCACCATAAGTAAAGGAGGCTACTCGAACCCTGGTTAAGTACTCAAAGTCCCTGCCACTTACAATCTTCCTGAACCTGTCATTAATGTGAGCCTTTGATCCTCAGGCATCAAGTTTATCACAAGAGAGGGATAGCATAATCCAAAATATAGCAACTGCTCCTGCAGTGTGTGACTGCTTAAAAGACACTGAGTAGGCTGAAGTCACACCTTCTCTTTTCAACTATTTTTGCTGCAGCCATCATGAAGCAAACCAGCTTTGAAGGGGTTTGAACATTCACACACACTGGAGTGTTGACAGAGCCTCCAGGTGTCAGACCTGGGAGGGCATCCTGAGAACCAGGCCAGGCTGCCCAGACACCCCTCCTTCAGAACCCTGATCTCCTGGGGGAAATCCACACCTGCTAGCTCTTCTCTCACCTCCAAGAAGTCAGCAGGAATGGTCCTGTTAAATCCAAGTCATATCCAGCCACTCACAGCCCTCCAGTGGCTCCTCATCTCATACATAGTACAGGAAGCCTGGTAAACTGAACAGAATAGGGGACCCTCGTAACTGTAATTATTCTGGAACAACAAAGAGAGTAAACCTGGACTGTTAAGCAAACACAGGGTGTCCCTATACCTTCTCATACTTCATCTACTACTCACTCTACTCCAGCCCCTCTGCTATTCCTTCAATATCCCAGGCTTGTTATTGTCTCAGGACATTTGCACTTGCTACTGCCCCTGCCTGGAACACACCTGCTCTTATATCTTCATGGTTTGGTCCTTCATCTCCTTCCCTCTTTACAAAATAGTATTATTAGTGTCCCAGGACCACCGTATATTAAAAGAGGGGAGTCCTTTGATTCCCCTCCCACACACACACACTTATCCCACTTGGGTTCTTTATCACTATCAAACTATCATACATTCTATTGATTTGTGTATTGTCTATCTTCCTTAGGGCCTCCAGACAATTGTGCAGGTTATCCTCAAGCCCACATTCCACTTGTGAAGCCTGACATAAGGGCTTGGGTTAATCAGCCTGGAGAAGGCAGACCCTTCCATCCATAATGGGTACCATTCTCCAATTTGTAAAAAGGTCTATAGATCCTAACAGTGGCCCTGGTCTCCCCCCACTTACAGAGGGATTATGCTTTCCTTCCCATCTCCATACAGCAAACCTCCCAGCCCAGAACTGTGGCACAGCATAGAGGATGGGTTAGGGGGTCAGGGTGAATTAAGAAGGAGTGCCAGGAAGACTACTGTAGATTCCCTTTTCCTTCTGTGTTTGGGAGTAGGGAATGAGATTTGGCTCTATGTGAAATGCCATACCAGTGTCAGATCCACCATGACTGTTCTCCATCCCAAGATAGATCTCAGGATCTGCCCTCCCCTGAGGAAGAAGCCCAGAGGAGAGGAGGAGGGAATGGATCTCTCCCTTCTAACACGCAAGTTCCAGGTGAATTCCTGCTTTATATTCTTTTTGCTACATATCTCTTTTTGAGGGTCTGGAAGCATTTGATGTCTTTCTTCTGAATTTTCTTAACTTGATTGTCAAAGGACCTGTATGCCAGCTCCATCCTTTCTCTTTCAAGAAATGAAAAACACAGCCCTTCCCTTGAGAGCCCTTCTATTTTCTACCCAATGTTCGTGTATTCATTCAACAAGCCATCCTACTAGTTTCAACAGAAGAGGTTGTCCTCAGGATAGGAAGACACAAAGGCAGGGAATTTGCCGAGGAATCCACTGTCCATGAAGATAAGGGGCCCAGAGAAGTCATGAGGCTCAGTCTAAAACCAGGCAGCATGTGCTGACCTCAGCTGCACTCCCAGGTGCTGTTTTCAAGTCTTCATGCATCTCAGATCTCTCTGGAGTCATACTGCTCCTTCTTGAAACACAGTCTTTAGAAATTCCTTTCATCATGATCTGTTGGTGGTGAAATCTCTCAGTTTGCACTTATCTTAAAATATCTTTTGTTCATCCCCATCCTTGAAAGATCATTTTGCTAGTTACACAATGTTAGTTTACTCTCAACACACTAAAGATGTTATTTCACTGTCTTTGGCCTCCAGCATTGCTGATGGAAATTCCACTTCTGGTCCGATTTTCTTTCCTCTGTATGTGTCTTTTCTCTCCACTTTCTTACAATTGCATCCCCAGTATCTGGCACAAAATTTTTAATAGCACCACTTACAGAGCATTTACTATGTTCCACGCACAGTTGTAAGTGTTTTACATCATTTCATCTCTATTTTTATAGTTTTAATATACAAAACAGAAAATTTAACTTTGTAAGCATTTTTGAGTATATAATTTAGTGGCATTAAGTATATTCACAATATTGTGCAGTAGTCATCATGACTATTTCCAGAATTTTTTCATCATCCCAAACAGAAACTCTGTGTCCCTTAAGTGGTAACTCCCTTTTAGCCCCTTCCCTCAGTCCCAGGTAACCTCCATTCTACTTTCTGTCTCTATGAATTTGACTATTTTGGATACCATATATGAATGGAATCATACAATATTTTTTACCTAGAATGTTTCCAAGGTTTATCCATGTTATAGCAAATATCAAAACTTCATTCTTTTTATAGCTGAATAATATCCTATTATATGGATATACCACATTATGATTATTTGTTCATCCACTGATGACACTAGGTTGTTTCTACATTCTGGCTATTGTGATTAATGCTGCTATAAACACTGGCATACTCACATCTGTTTGAGTCTCTGATTTCAGCTCTTTGGGGTATACAACCACAGAGGTGACTACATTACTTTATATTCCCACTAGCAAGGCACAAGGGTTCCAATTTCTCCACGTCCTTGCCAAAACTTGTCCTTTTTTATTTTTTTAATAAAAGCTATCCTAGTGAGTGTAAAGAATTATCTTATTGTGGTTTTAATTTGCATTTCCCCAGTGGCTAATGATTTTGAGTATATTTTCATATGCTTGTTGGCCATTGGTATATATTCTTAGGACACATGTCTATTCAAGTCATTTTCCCATTTTTAATCCAATTATTTGTTTTTTGTTGTTGAGTTGTAGAGTTCGTTTTATGTTCTGGATATTAACCCCTTATCAGATATGATTTGAGAATACGTTCTCCCATTCTGTGGTTGTCTTTTCGCTGTCTTGATAGTGTACTTTGATGTACAAAAGTGTTTAATTTTGGTAAAGTCCAATCTATTATTTCTTTTATTCCCTGTGTCATATTTAAGAAATCACTGCCAAATCTATGGCAATGGTCAAAGATTTTTCTATATGAAGATTTTCCCCTATGTTTTCTTGTAAGAGTTTTAAGTTTTAGCTTTTACATTTAGGCTTTTGATCCACTCTGAGTTAATTTTTCATATCGTGTAGATCCAGTTTCATTCTTTGGCATATGAATATACAGTTCTCCCAGCAAAGTTTATTGAAAAGACTGTCTTTTCTCCATTGAATTGTCTTAACACCTTTGTCAAAAATCAACTGACCATACGTGTGAGAGTTTATTTTGGGGCTTTCAGTTATGGTCTATATGGTCAATATGTTTATCCTTATGACAGTACCATACTGTTTAGATAACTGAATCTTTGTAGTAAGTTTTAAAATCAGGAAGTGTGAGCCCTTCATATTTGTAACTCTTTTTCAAGATTGTTTTGGTTATTTGGGGTTCCTTGAGATTCCATGTGAATTTAGGATGAATTTTTCTATTTCTTAAAAAAATGGGATTTTGATAGGGATTTGCATTAAATTTGTAGGTCACTTTGAGTAGTATTACCACATTAGTAATGCCTAGTCTTCCAATCTGTGAACACAGGATGTCTTTGCATTTATTTAGGTCTCCTTTAATTTCCTTCATCATTGTTTTTAGTTTTCAACATACAAATCCTTCACTTCCTTGGTTAAATTTATTCATAAGTATTTTATCCTTTTTTATGCTATTGTAAATAGAATTATTTTCTCAATTTCCCTTCCAGATTGTACATTGCTAGTGTACAGAAATACAACTGATTTTTACATGTTGATTTTGTATGCTCAACTTTTCTGAGTGTGCTTATTAGCTCTTACTCATTTAGTCTTGAAATAAATCTGTGGATACTATCAATGCCCAGGCACTTGTATCAGGAGCCAGAGTCATAAATGAGTAACAAGTGAGGAAAGGGCAGGAAGCACTTTGCCAGGAGAAGAAACTCCAACTTCGAGTCTCTGGCACAGAAGTAGCTCCAGTGCAAGCTATGGCATCCCATTCTCAGTGGTGGGGGTGGAGGCAGGTGGTAGCAGGGATCACATCAGTTCTGCAGTGTCCTTTAGGCTGTTCTAAGAAGCCTACCCTTGGGTCTGGTTCCCTAACCCTCCAGATGATCCTGTGAACCACTCAGTTTTCTCTCATTCAATCCATTTACTGATCAGTCAACCAGAGTCAGCTTCTGTTGTCTGCAAATAAGAATCCTATTGATACTGTATCAACAACAGCACACACCACCATTCTCTTATCCAACGTTTTCTTTATATTATTTACCTCTACTGACCTATTTGTTTGTTATCTGGCTCTGACATGGGACTGAAAGCTCTATGAGGACAGGGTCTTTCATTTGTCCACTGCTGTATGACTAAAACAATGCCTGGTATGTGTACATTGCATTTAACACAATTTGTTGAATGAATGAAACATCTAACTCATTTAACCCTGACAACAACCCAGGTCTGTCAAAAGCCAAAACCTATGATGTTTATCCACAGCCTATGATGCCACTTCTGAAATATAACCCTTTCCAGATCTACACTCTATGATTCTAGGCAGAGCAAGTTCCTAGACATCAGCAGAGTCCCTAGAGGGACCTCCTCCAGGTGTGCAGATATGTGCCTTGTATCATTTCTGCAGGACACTGATTTGCCAGCTATCATCTGGGACAATTATTATTTTTCTTCCAAAGTGAATGGACATTCCTCTATTTTTCTTTCAGACTTTCATAATGGGTATCAGAAAAGCCAAACTTAAATGTCTGCAGAAGCACTGAGTTGAATATAAAAGTTGTCCCCAGCCCATCTCAGTCACAGCTGGATTACTCCCCTGCTGAAATCACAGAGACAGAGAATGAGCTCACCATCGTGGCATGCTGAGATGAAGACACTCCACCTTACAAATTACTTACTCAGAAAAGATCTGAAAAATGCCTTCCTCTCCAAATCTAACTCCTTTATACACCTGCTGAGAAAATGATGCTCTTTTCCAGAACACAAGTTCCATGACCTGCCCTACATTTACCTACTTCTTACAGCCCTCAGTTCACCCGCAGCACGGCTGCCTCCTGGTTCATTCTTTCAAACACCCATTTCAACACTTGCTGTGGAAAGGATGCATGCCAAGGTTACTACCTGTTTATGACGAACTCTCTTAAAGCTTTGTCTATGCTAAACCACCACAGCTTGTATGCAAACCTTGAGTGGCATATAACTTTACAATACATGTTTAATGTATGATCCCTGATTTGGCTATGATTTGAAACCTGGAACCAATTGAAAGCATACTTTCCAGAAAGCAGTGTATTTTTCTCCACAAATGTTGGCAATTGTGTCCCAACAATGCTGCCAGGAAAAGCTGTAGCAGAGCAAAGGGAAAGCAAGCACTGGAGAGGTGGAATTAGCACACCCACTGCTCATTGTGAGGTACAGATGGAATCCCCCCTTCCATCTCTGTGCCTTGAGGTGGGGCCCAACTACTGAGGCTGACTCCTCACCACAGCAGAGCAAATTTCATCCAGTGTGGGGCTGTGTGCTGGGAAAGACTGGTGGCAGCAGTGGTACTGATGTGGGAGCTTCAAGACCAAAGCAAGGTCATTCCAAGAACCAAAGCTAAACACAGCAATAGAAAAGGAGGACAGAGGCTCACCTGGGTATTTCCAGCACCTGAAGAATGCTCAGCTCATTCCTTCATTTATTCAACAAATACCAAGTTGATATTCAACAAATATCAAGCATCTACCCATGCACCAGATATCCTGCCGGGAGCTGAGAATCTGACCCAAAGTAAGACAGACAGCCTAGGTCCCACCCTTATGGAGCTCACATTTAGCACATAGCAGGCACTGAATCAACATTGCTGAATTAACCAATTGAGAAAATGACTGAATTGACACTTCTCTATTTTCTAGTATGGTATCTTCACCTGCCGCATTACAAGATAAAAAGAATGATGATTTCAAATGAGTTGCCAAAAAGTTGGTCAACTGTATAGCACAGAGAATTCTATTCAGTACCTTGTAACAGCCTATGATGAAAAATATGAAAAGGAATATATATACACACACACACATATACATATAAATGTATAACTGAACCAATATGCTGTATACCAGAAATTAACACAACCTTGTTAAGTCGACTATACTTCAATTAAAAAAAAGAAGTTGGCCAAGATATTTTAAATTTAGTAGGAAGACTTCTAAAGACTTTATATATATAAAGGCTTTATATCCACTATAATTAATGATAACTGTTGTGTATAATGTTTCTTTACATATTAATTAAAGATAGTATGAAATCATGATTAGACTTGAAAAAATAATATTCACTTCCTTGTCTCATTTGTTTTTAAATTTGATGGGATATGTATTTTATAATATATTTATAATTTATAAATACATTAGGATATAGTTCATAACACTCTAATGGAGTTGTACATCTACATAAATAAATGTAAGTAGATTGCAGACAGGCACTCAATTTTTTTTTTCATTACTAGGAGTTTGCAATTAAAATTTGGACAGTGTTGTTTTACATCTTTAGACACAGACTAGCTGGTGAGTAATTCCAAATCAGATTACTTAGGAAAGCTCCAATCCCACCAAACCAGGTTTCACTAGTTCTGAGGCAAGTCGGGCTGTGATGTGAAAGAAGGGAGGGAGCGAAGTGCATTGCTGGGAGACAGAACGGGACGTGCAGAGGACAGAGGGAGGAGTGAAGGTGCTTGGAGAGCTGGAGCAGAGAGACTGCAGAGAAATGGATGAGTGACGAGGCCAGGAAAGGAGAGGGGCTCAGATTGCATAAGGTCTTAGAGCCATAATGAAGACTTTTGGATTTTATTGGAAGTTACATCAAAGCCCATTGGAAGTTTGTGAGTAGAAGAATGGTATGATCTATTCATATTTTTGGAAACATTACCAAGTCCTTCAATCCAGCTTTGACCTGGAATATATTTTCACCACCAATGGTCTGATTTGTCTGTCTGTGTCTCAAACGGCTGCAAACTGGGAAGGGAAAACAAAGGTATGTAGATTTATCCCCTAAGTGACACTATCTATCACACTGAACACATAATTCATTCTATGACTTAATTTACCCACACAGCATCAAGTTATTGAGATTTATCCTTGATGGTATGTGTAGTTTTAACTCATTCCTTTAAACTACTTGCAAGTCCCTTATAAATATGCCGCAATGTATTTATTTCCTCTCCTGTTAATGGACAAGTATGTGTTTTAAGTTTTTCATTATCGAAAATCAGCACAACAAAAAACTTTCTTCTGTATGTTTCCTTGAGTACACGTAGTCTCTATATTTGTAACTGGTGGGAAATTGTTGGGTCAAAGGTGTTTGCATTCTACAGTTGTGGTAAATCATGAAAATGCTCTCCAAAGTGATTCTGCAGCAGTGCAAGACTGCTCATTTCTCTACACATTTGCCATCAGTTGTTGTTATAAGATTTTTTAAATTTATATCCACCAATGGATATAAGTAAGCCTGAACATCAATTAAAACATTTATCAGATAATCAGCTTTCCTCCTTGTGAATTGCCAGTTCATATCTTTTGCTGTTTTTCTACCCCGTAACTTATCTTTTTCTTACCAACTGGTATGAATTCTCTGTAAATTTTAGATGTCAATCCCTTGTTAATGTTTGCTTTCCAAATATCTATTGTTAATTCATCTTTTCCCTTTTGTTACAAATCTTGGTGAACAAAACGTTCTAATTTTAAAATTTATGAACATACTCTTAAAAGTTTGTGATTTATATTTCTTGTTTAAGAAAACCTTCCTAAGCATTAACATCAAAAAATATTTTTTATTTTCTTCTAAATGCTATTCCTTTCATGTATAGGTCTTAAAATCACCCAAAGTTTACTTTTCTATATGCTGTGAAGGAGGCATAAAACTTCACCTTTTTTCTTTAGGGATAGCCAGTTGTTTAAGGCACTGTACTAGAGAATTCTTCCTTTCCCCATCAGGGTCTAATGCCCCTTCTCACACATCAGATTTTATATATTCTATTCTGTTCCACTGTCCTATACTTGAGCCAATAGCTCACTGTCTCATTACTATAGCTTTATGAAAGTCTTGCTATCTAATACAAGTTCCCATACTTTGTTCTTCATAACGCTTTAAGTCCTTGACCTTCCATACAACTTGTAGGTTCAGCTCTTTAACCTCATCAAAAACACTATAATTATTTCTCATTTGTCAGCACAGAGTCTCTTCCTTTATTCAGGCCCTTCTTTATGTTCTTAAGTAGTGTTCTGTACTTTTCTTCATAAATGTCTTACAAATGTTTTGTTAGATTTAGTCTGAGCTAACTAATAGTTTTGGTTTCAATAATTTATAAGTTTTAATAATTTGGAGATAGTTTTCAAGGTAAATCATCAATATTGTCCTTTTCCCCCAATTCTTGTGGTTCTTCTTTTTTTTCCTTATATTTCATTGCTTTGTACCCCCAGGACACTATTGAACAGAAGCAACAATAGTAGACATTCTGGTTTTCCCTACTTTAATAGAAATGTGTTCAAAGGCTCACTCTTAAGTCTGATTCTTTTTTCTGTAAGATTTTTACACATTTTTTTTTCAGGTTAAGGAAGTTTCTTTCTATTCCCAGTTTTCTAAAATGTTTTGCTCTCCCATGAATTACTGTTGAAATGTTTATTGGGATGCTTGTATGATTTTACTCCCTTAATCTATTAATGTACATTTCATGAATTGATTTCTTTTATATTAAGCTATTCTTGCATCCCTAGAATAAGCCCTACTGGATTATGATGCATTTTATTGTCTACATTGCTGAATTTTATTTTGCTTGTAGTTAATTTAATATTTTCCATAAATGAAATTGATCCATAGTTTGTCCCACTTTATTCTCAGAGTTTTACTAACTTCAGAAAATGACTTCGGTAGCTTTTTCTTTTTCTCTATAGAAGGATTATCTGACATTCAAAGTTTTGCTAAAGCTCAGCTACAACACTCCCCAGGCATGCTATTTTTGAGGAAGTGAAAATTTCTGAATGTTGATTCAATAGTGTTTTTAATTTGTTCATATAAGTTACTCATAGTATTGACTCTTAATATTCTAAGTGTCCATTGTATTTGTAGTTACAATTCTTTTTTCATTCATAATGTTGTTTCTCCTTTATTTTTCTTAATCACCGTTGTTAGGCTTGACTATTTTATTCACTCCTTCCAATAATAAGCTTTTGGCTTTGTTGATTTTCACTAATTTCGCTATTTTTGTTTTCTATTTTGAAGATTTCTTATCTTAATATGATGAATTCCTTCTTTTTGCTTCCTTTGAATTTATTCTGTGTCTTGAATAATTCACCATGTTGAATGCTTAGCTCTTTAATTTTTGACCTTTATTTTTCTCTAATATGAGATTCAGGCATAAATTCACCTCCAGTAACCACATTAGGTGCATCTTTGTTGCTGTTTTTGTCATTTAATTCTGAGTATTTTTTTCCTTTTTATCATTAATTCTACTTTGACCCAGTAGTCAGTTTGAAGTAATTTTCTGGCAACTATACTTTGGATAATATTTTTGCTAATGATTTCTGTGGCAGAGATGTTTAGTCCCCTACCCCAACCTCCTCCATTCTCTTCATTCTTTATCAGAGAACCCTGAGTTTGAGGTCACAATGTGCCCAGGTAATGGACATTTCCCAGCCTCTCCTGCAGCTGGGTCTGATTGTAAGACCAAGTTCTGACTAATGAGATGTTAAGTATAAAGCGTTTCAAACTTAACATTCTCTCAACACAACTGTTAATGATCGCCACCAAAATCTATCCTCAAAGTCCCCACCAACTCCACCATTATCCATTCTAGTTGTTTTTTAAGCCAAAACCTTCTTGATTGCGTTTTTCTTCATACATCACATCCAATCCATTACCATGTCCTATCAGCTCTGTCTCCGAGATGTTTCTGAAATCTGACCACCTCCCACTCACTCAACTGCTATGAACCTAGTCTTAGCACCATCTTCCCTCATTGGAATATTCTAATAACTTTTTAAAGGGACTCAAGGCCTCTCAACTTCCCCCAAAATTCATCCTGCATAAGCAGCCAGTGAACCTCTTACAGAGTAAATCAGATCACTGCACCCCCTGCCATAAAATAAACTGTCGTACGGCCTCTGCCTTGCAACCAGAACAAAAGACAAACTCCTTTCATTGTCTGCCACTGGTCACCCAAGGCCCTGTTTGATCTGGCCCCTGTCCACTGCTCTGTCCAGTCCTGTGCTCTCCATTCCCGCTGCGCCTACCTTCTGTCAGTTCGCAGACCTGCAAAGCCCAGCCTGCCTCAGGATGCTCTTTCTGCTTGGAGCAGTCTGCCTCCTAGAACGTTCTGCCAACCAGAACTTTACTTGGGTGCTTCCTCACAGTTATGGACTTAAATGTCACCTCTTCAGAAAGGTCTTCCCGGGACACCCCACTCTAGCTAAAGCAGCAACCTCCTCACCACTCCCTGTCACCCTCAACCTCACTACCCCAATTTACCATCTTTACAACACTGCAGTTCTCATTAACTGCCATCACTTTTTTTTTTCCCTTATTTTCCACTATTTATTTTCCTCCCTATATGACAGGCTCCTAGAAGGCAAAGATTTTTTTCTTTTCAGTTGCTTTTGAAACAGCCCTCTGGCCACCACTGTTGGTCAGTTAATACAATATATAATGTCTAATATTGGAATATACACACACACCATATGATTTTGATGTATAATACATGGTCACATATTATATATGATGTCTAACATATAAAATATATTCTATATAATATATAATGTACCATGTATAATATACAATGTAAAATATATACTATGTAACAAAGTGTATAGTAGTAAATAAACTATAAACAATGACAATAATACAAAAGTCTCTCAAAGACACACATCTTAACATTTTTTAGTCCTACTTCTGTAACTCCACCAGCCATACAAACACACAGAGAAATAGACAGAAAGAAGAAGAAAGGGGGAAACATGAAAAAGGAGATGGGGGAAACATGAAAAAGAAGAAAGGGGGAAACATGAAAAAGGAGATAAAACCATTTGAAAGAGGATCCAGCTGATGCCAAGGAGTGGCAGGTACCCAAGTGGCACTCGTCTGTAAGTCTGAGAGGCATTATATGGCTGTAGCACAAGCTAATTAGCATCGTATGATTCTCACCATCACCTGCATCACTCTTGCCAAGTGAATGGACCTGTCGTCCCCCATCAAGAAGCATCGTGTTACTATATATAGAAAACCCTAAAAGGTCCACACAAAAGCTACTAGAGCTGATTGAAGAATTCAGCAAGGTAGCAGGTTACAAAATTAACATTCAAAAATCAGTTGCATTTCTTTACACTAACGATAAATCAACAGAAGAAGAAGGTAAAGAAACAATCCCCTTTAAAATAGCACCCAAAGTAATAAAATATCTGGGAATAAATCTAACCAAGGAGGTGAAAGAATTATACACAGAAAACTGTAAACCATTGATGAAGGAAATTAAAGAAGACTTTAAAAAATGGAAAGCTATTCCATGCTCTTGGATTGGAAGAATCAATATTGTTAAAATGGTCACACTGCCCAAGGCAATCTACAGATTTAATGCAATCCCTATCCAATTACCCAGGACATATTTCACAGAACTAGAAAAAATCATAATAAAATTCATATGGAACCATCAAAGACCTAGAATTGCCAAAGCATTACTGAAGAGAAAGAAAGAGGCTGGAGGAATAACTCTCCCAGACTTCAGACAATACTATAGAGCTACAGTCATCAAGACAGCATGGTATTGGTACCAAAACAGACATATAGACCAATGGAACAGAATAGAGAGCCCAGAAATGAACCCACAAACTTTTGGTCAACTCATCTTTGACAAAGGAGGCAAGAATATACATTGGAATAAAGACAGTCTCTTCAGCAAATGGTGTTGGGAAAACTGGACAGCAGCATGTAAAACAATGAAGCTAGAACACTCCCTTACACCATATACAAAAATCAACTCAAAATGGATTAAAGACTTAAACATAAGACAAGATACAATAAACCTCCTAGAGGAAAACATAGGCAAAACATAGTATCTGACATACATCTCAAAAATTTTCTCCTAGAAGAAATAAAAGCAAGAATAAACAAATGGGACCTAATGAAACTTACAAGCTTCTGCACAGCAAAGGAAACCAGAAATAAAACAAGAAGAAAACCTACAGAATGGGAGAAAATTTTTGCAAGTGAAACCGACAAAGGCTTGATCTCCAGAATATATAAGCAGCTCATAAGACTCAATAAGAAAAAAATAAACAACCCAATCCAAAAATGGGCAGAAGACCTAAACAAGCAATTCTCCAAGGAAGACATACAAATGATCAAAAAGCACATGAAAAAATGCTCAATATCACTAATTATCAGAGAATTGCAAATCAAAACTACAATGAGGTATCACCTCACACCAGTCAGAATGGCCGTCATTCAAAAATCCACAAATGACAAATGCTGGAGAGGCTGTGGAGAAAGGGGAACCCTCCTACACTGCTGGTGGGAATGCAGTTTGGTACAGCCACTATGGAAAACAGTGTGGAGATTCCTCAAAAGACTAGGAATAGACTTACCATATGACCCAGGAATCCCACTCCTGGGCTTGTATCCAGAAGGAAATCTACTTCAGGATGACACCTGCACCCCAGTGTTCATAGCAGCACTATTTACAATAGCCAAAACATAGAAACAGCCTAAATGTCCATCAACAGGTGACTGGATAAAGAAGAGGTGGTATATTTATACAATGGAATACTACTCAGCCATAAAAACCAACAACATAACGCCATTTGCAGCAACATGGATGCTCCTGGAGAATGTCATTCTAAATGAAGTAAGCCAGAAAGAGAAAGAAAAATACCATATGAAATCGCTCATATGTGGAATCTAAACAAAAACAAAAACAAACAAACAAACAAAAACAAAGCGTAAATAAAGGACAGAAATAGACTCACGGACAGAGAATACAGACTTGTGGTTACCAGGGGGGTGGAGGGTGGGAAGGGATAGACTGGGATTTCAAAATTGTAGAACAGACTACACTGTATAGCACAGGGAAATATACACAAAATGTTATGATAACTCACAGAGAAAAAATTGTGACAATGAGTGTGTATATGTCCATGAATAACTGAAAAATTGTGCTGAACACTGGAATTTGACACAACATTGTAAAATGATTATAAATCAATAAAAAATGTTAAAAAAATAAATAAATAAAATAAAATAAATACCTTAATAGAAAAAAAAAAAAAAAGAAGCATCAGCTTCTCAGGGCCTTCGTGTACGAATGGTGGAACAGCAGCAACAAGGGGACTTGGTTGGAGTCTGTTTCCTCCACAACACAATCCATGCTGGGAGTCATGGAATCCCTTAGTTGCAAGGATTCTTAAGAGATCAATTACTTGAAGTCCAAATGGAAAAATAACTAATGGAACAGTATATCATAGATGCCTTATTTAGACATATTTCGGGGCTTTAGTGATATAAGAACAGCTAGAAAACCAGGTCATCATTTTCATCTTCCCACAGTGGCCTTTTTCTTTCATCTTAACATGTGATTTTCTGCATCTCTTGATTTCTACTCTTGAATTCTATTTCCAGTCACCATATGCTACTTTTCAGTAAGCAGCAATCTGAAGCAATTCTGCCCACCAATTTTGGAAAGTCAAGACTATAGAAGAGAAAATGAGAAGTGCCCCCTCCCCGTGTGCTTGGGACTTTCTGATTTCATCAGTGTCACTGAGCTCTGTGGTCCTCTCTAAAGGACAGTGCCATTCTCTTCATGGTAAATAGGAAGGAAATGAAGGCAGTTAGAGCCCTTAGGATATAAATTTCAGTGTTGGCTGAAAGATTCTTTTTTTCCAAATCCTGCTTCTTAAACAAAGCCCTGGTGGGACTAAACCTGGGAAGCTACCACAGCTCCATGACAACCGGATGGGCCAGCCATGGCGACCATCTCCATGTGCACATCACAATCATTCACAGACATGCATACGCGCTGCAGGATAAACATCCACTTCGGCTCTCACAAACAGGAGAGTATTAACAATCAGTGAGTAGAAAGGTGGGCAGGGGAAGAATATCACTAACACATCAGCCTTTCACTTGATGAACTCAATTGTTTGTTTTTATTGATTATACTAGGATGAAATTATTGTCCTCTTTTCTGTATACTGGGCCACATATAAGCACTGCCCTTCTATTCTTGCTCACCAGATTAATAATATATTTTTCCCAGTGTACATATCTGTGTGTAAAGGAGAAGAGGGAAGTATGATTCTCAAGCAGGGGTCCTAAAGTTCTTCTAGCATTCTCCTTATTTTGAAATTTAAAAAATAAATCTACCAGTTATAAATTTTTTAAAATGAGGGGGAAATCTTCTATTAAGCAACTGACCCCAAAATTACACAATGGACCCAGTCCTACACAGTCACAGTCTGCTTACTCACATTTGCATGGGATATCCTTCTCTCCCACAGGGATGCACTTTTCACAATGGGAATATAGCAGGAGGACTTCTGAAAGATTTGAAACAAGGCATTTAGTATCACTTCAATAATTCTCACAAAGATGTATTTCCATTCCTGAGATGATCTGGGGGCAGATCCGAATCTAATTTCCTTCTTTTTTATGGAATATTACTCAGTCATAAAAAAGAATGAACTTCTTACATTTGTAGCAACATGGATGGACCTACAGAATATTACGCTTAATGAAACAAGTCCTACAGACAAAGGCAAATACTGTATGATATCACTTGTATGTGGGATCTAAAAAATAATACAAATGAATGTATATAGCAAAACAGAAATAGATTCACAGATATAGAAAACAAACTAGTGGTTACTATGAGAAGGGGGAGGGGTAAATTATGGGTAGGAGGTCAAGAAATACAACCTACTATGTATAAAATAGATAAGCAACAAGGATATACTGTATAGCATAGGGAATTATAGCCATCCGCTTGTAATAACTTTAAATGAAGTATAATCTGTAAACACACTGAATCACTGTGCTGTATAATATAGTATTGTAAATCAATTATTCTTCAATTTAAAAATTTTTCAAACAATGGCTGTTCATTCACTGAGTGCCTGATATTGTCAGGACACTGTCCCAGGTGCTAGGGGAAAAATAATAAGGCCAGACATATACAGTTCCTACCATCAAGAGTCCAGAGAAAGACACGGGTAGCAACTATAGAATTATACAAATAAACGTAAAATTTCAACTGTGACAAAAGTTACAAATGACAAAGACAAAGATTTTGAGAACACTGTGATATATTAGAATGAAATGGAATTAAACATTTATACTCTGAAAAGTGCCTTTGAGGTATCATTCACTGGAGTAAATGAAGTTTGTTTCTTTGTCCCACTGATGCTAAGCCAGGCTCCATGATTTGCTCTGACCAATGACATGTTCGCAGACATGACATGAGCAGAGGTTTCAAATGTATATGAAAAGTCTGGCTTTGAGACAGGAGGGAAGGGGGCAGGGCACAACCATTAAAAGAATGACACAGCAACTAGCACCAAGATGGCAAAAGATTCAACTCCCAGTAGAGCTTGAGTTTCATTATATGCTCACTGTAATACATTAACATGCTAAATGGCACTCCAACAGGTGCCATGACAGTTCCTAGGCTGGCCATAAAAGGTTAAAAAAAGTGGGTGATGGCCCAACTCCTGAGAATCCAAGCCGCTTCCCCAAAGTAGTTGGCATAATCCTACCATTTGTTAGCAAGTGAAGTTACCATTATCGAGCCCATAAAAACTAACAACCCCACACCCCACAGCCTCTCTCTCACTCACTCTCTCACCCTCAGAGATAGCCCAAGCTCTGTCTATGGAGTGTGTATCTCTCTTAGTAAATCTACCTTCAACCTACTATGGCTCGCTCTTGAATTCTTTCCTGCGTGAAGCCAAGGACCCTCACTTGATGGGGTGTGTCCCTGGGACTCGCCTGGGACCTGGGACATGGACACCCTCTCACGCCCCATTTTCCTGTATCAGCTTGACCTCTTGCATTTCTGTCTTAGAAAAAAAAATGCCCGAGGCAGCTACTGGTCCTAAAATGAAGAGACACATATAACAGACAAACCTAACCCACAGCCTCAAGCCAACCCAGCAGAGCCCAGCAGACTCATAGGCAATCCAAAGACTTCAGAAAAAGAATAAAAAATGAATACTGCTGGTGGAAAGCCACTGATTTTGAAATTGTTTGTTACACAGAACTATGAAAGAATCTTGACTGACTCAAATATATAATATATACAGTAGATCCATTCAGGGAGGACAGGAAAGGCACCCCTGAGGATGTGACAATGGTAGGGAGCCTTGTAATTTTACTTAAAATAGCAAACCTTAATAAGACAGCATCAGGATTTATTTTCATACTTTTGCTTTTCAATTTGATGGTTTTTATTTGTTTGCTTAGTCATGGTCCTCAAGGTCCCTGACTTTTTGTTGGTCAATATTTGCTAATATAGAGCCTCAACATTTATTAGCCTGGCTAGCCTGGTGTCAAGAAGGAGGGACCCCAGAAGGGCTATGACCAGGACTTGAGCATATGTCTACATACCTAAGAAACAATGTGAGTCCACTACTTTCTTTCCTTAAAGTGATCAGAATCCAAAGCAGGAGATAGTAATCAAAGAATCACACAAACAAAGGCAACATTTCAATGATAGTAAATGTTATGTAAAAGAGATCCATAGGGTCCAGGAATACGCAGAGACAGGTGTATGCATTATGTAGACTTGGCCAGAACTGGAAGAAGGGACAACGGCATCTCTGAAATCAAAGCACCAAGACTGAAGGAAGGTGACAAGAGACATAGAAGGAAATTACAGGTGGAAGAAGAAAGGTAAAATTACTGGAATCTGGAGGAAACCACTGGGGGGCCTAAAACCTTTCAGAGCACTGAAATTGAGTGGTGCTGTAAATGTAGCACACTGGTACTGCCTGGCAGGCACAGCTGGGGGCACGTGGGCCACACCTCTTCATCTTCCCATGAAGTCGGGAAATGTGTCTTTTACACAGTTGAAAAGAGAAGCTACTTTTTACAAAGCAAAAGAAGAATCAGGGATTGGAGTTTTCTGATCCCTGACATCAGCTTTGTGGCGGGCACCTGGTAAGCATCCAGTCAATGTGTTTAAGGAATATAGATGGACTCTGCCAGGATCCTAAAAGGAGTCACACAGTATAAGAACTGAAAGGAATCCTAAATCACCAACATTCTCATTGAGCAGATGAGGAATCGGCTCAAGATCACACAAGCATATAATGACAAGCCAGTCATCAGATTTCAGAGTCTGGACTCCAAGGTCCACCCCATAACCCTATATCCAGTTATCAGCATACATGGTCTTCAAAAATCTAGCTATCAGGTTTGCTTGGAAAAGCAAGCCCATGTCTTCAAGGAGGAGAAGGAGTCTCATTTACAAAGCAAGAATCACCAGATGGAGAGTCAGGCTCACCTCCAAAACCTGCATCTCAGTTCTCCTCAGTGGACTTCCTGCCACTTACTCCAACAATGTCACCTCACACATGTGCCTGTCTTTTGAGCAGGTAACCCTTGCCTAGCATGGTCAGCACCAAGCAGTGAACGCTGTCCTGAACCCAAAATGCTCTGACACATTTCTTATTTCACTGGGGATTTCTCAGCACCACTGCTCAGAGTTATGCTTGATGTGGATGGAACAACTGGATGATATCAGTCACAGAATGCAAGACCAACAATGCCCCCTAAGGTTGTTCAGTGAGTCACTCAAACATCTGTAAGCAGCAGTCTTGAGATTTCTGCTCTCCAAACAACAAGCCGTCATGGTAGCCAGTAGTCTGAGGGACTCATGTGCTTTCTGACTGTTTCATCTTAATAGGAGACGCTTTCTAAAGGGTAAAGGCTCCTGCAAGAAGAAAGAAGAATCAGGGTTGGGGTTATCTGACACCTTAGGAAAGCTCTATCTTGAACTTTTAAAGCAAGCATAGAATGCAGGTAGACTTTTTTTTTTGTAACAAAAAAGCTATTGTAATCAACAAGCAAAAAAAAAAAAGGCTTGAAAGAATAAAGTAGCTGGGATATTCATTGCCAGTCATTAACCTGATTTTCTGATGAATATGGCATTAGGCATTCATTAACAATCATTTGTGTTTATGTTGAACAGTGGATGTATAATGAAGGTTGGTAAATGAAAGCAAAATTAAACCAGGGAATTTTGGACACTTATAAAGCAAGTAACTTGTTTGGCAGTAATTACACATTGAAAGCTAAATCAAGTGCATTTAGAAAGCCACAAGAGTCGCCACATAAACCAGAGGTGCTTTGCTCTAAAATAATGGAAGAACCTCTCTTTCTTTCAAAATGAAAGAGAAAGGCAAAAGTATGGTGTAAATGACAAATAATGCCCAGGTCTAATGAAAAGAAATACGGTTCCAGCCCATTCGTAAGAGAAGAGGCAAGTTACTGAAAAATAGGACAGCTCAGCTAAATTAAAAAAAGAAAGAATTAAAAAAAAAAAAAAAACCTTTTGTAACCACAATGATGTGAAAACAGGTGGTTTGTGGCCGAGAGTTCAAGTTTTTGTTCGTTTGTGCACACAGGCATGCACACATGTGCACACACACACAGGCTACATACTTGAACTACCTCTTAGATGTTGAAGAGTAAAAACTGAATCCACAATCAGGTCCTTGGCCAGCCGCTGCTGCATCCCAGTATGTAGTTACCAGGTCTCTGTCACCGACAATTCTGTAACTTGATTCTGTAAACCAGTGATTGACTACAGCCTTTTTCACTCAAGTCAGCACATGGCATGGACGTCGGTCGTGAAATGCATTCATGGGCTCCTTTGGAAAAGGAGGAGGGAGAGAAATGCGGTGGCAGGGAAAACGGAACTGGTGAGAGAGCAAAGGGAAGGCAACCCAACATTCCATGCAGCCCCAGCCTTTGTAAACAAAAACTTGGCTCCAAAAATACATTCAAAATCCAATGAAGCTTTCAAAATGAGAGGTGAATTTTTTTTTTCAGAATTTTCAATCCAACAACAGTCATCCAAGAAATATTACAGAGGTGCTGGTTGGGTGTATTTCTTTTATTGTTTTGCTTTCCTTGGGCTGCAGTAGGATGCCTGAGTCTTCAGATGAACCCAAAGGTCTGAGCAGGGAACAAAGTTTTCCAAACAAGAGTCTTGAGCATCCTCCTCAAGAAGGATTGAAGACCCACGAGCCCTCCCCACCCGACAAATAGCTCTGCAAACAGAGGCTGTCGGTGCTTGAGGGTTGGTAACCAAAAGAAAGGTTCCCAAGGGGACCCCGGAAAGGGCAGCTGGCTTTGTGGAAACATTTGCGAAGTGCTTGGGTATCCACTATGGTAAAAGCAAATACTTGCTTTGCCTCAGGATTGGAACAGAAAACAGAAACCAGGAGATGGCTTTTGAAATCCTTACACAGGTCATTTATCTGCGACCAAATAAAAAATCTGTTTGCCACGACAGGGTGTGTGAGTTTCTTTCGAGACATGCGGTCTTTTAAGATGATAAATATTTTATTTCCAAGCAGAGGATCAAGACATGAAGCTGAAAAACTCATTTCTAACTTGTTTGAAACCATTTTAAATATGTAGGTCATCTATCTAGTTCTAATCCAACATGGACTGTTTCACTTGAGATTTTTCTCGGTAAGAAAATTACTCCCTGATTTTGACCAAGAACTCATCAATATTTCATTCTCTTTGCAACAGTCTCAACACTGTTTTCTGAGTCTTCATAGACAAATACATTTATATATCAAGAAATTCAGGGAATACAGTATTCTTAAAGGCACCTGCTACCAATTCAGTACTTCTTACATTTTATAGTGCATTTGAATCACCAGGGAAACTAGTTAGAATGCAGAGCCTGATTCCGAAGGTCTGGAGTGGGGCCTGAGATTTAGCTATTATATAACCAGCTCCCAGTCAACACGCTGATTTCCATACAGCAATGTAGTGATCTACTGATCCTTGTAGTAGGCAGCTGGTTTTAAAATTTGTAAGATCAGGACTAGAGGTACAAGGAAGTCTTGGAAATAGATCAGCTCCTCTCCAAAAAGAAACCTGGAGAGTGTGACGGGCCAGAAATTAAGCAATAGAGGAATGAATGCCCATTAGAAATGAAATATAAAAGGGAAGTGGTGTCATCACTACTACTCTTTAATGTGCACTTCCCAGAGGCCAGAGCTCTTTGTCCCTTTCTCCAATTGTTGAAATCTAGACAATTCAGTTTACCAAATAATTACTGATGTGCCATGGGCTATGTTAGGCATCGAGGATGTAAAAACAAATGTTACAATCCCCACAATGCTCCCCCGGTATGGTTACAAGACAGCAGGATAAAAGGACGCATAAGGTACCAGGGGTTGCTCCTGACCCAGAGCTAAGGAGAAGAATGCTCACACGAATTAAAAGTTATCAGGAAACACTTCTTGGAAGAGATGCCAGCTGAGCTGAATATGGAAGCAAGAGCAAAAAAAAATATCCATTTGAAGAAGACTAAGTGTCCTGAGCAGAGGATCAGCATGGAAAAAAATGTCTAGACTGGCAAGACACAGGACATTCTGACCCCAAATAAAACAGTAGGTGTGTCCTGGCAGTAACTCCCTGAATCCTCTACCAAAGGACTCCTGAGAAGCAACTGGTTCTATCATAATTTTGCAGATGAGAAATCTGAAGCCCGGAGAATTCAGTGGCAGCCCAAGGCGAAATCACCAAATAAGTGGTGCAGTTGAGATTCTAGCATGAACCTGCCTAGTTGCAAAGCCTGTGTTAGTTCACTATGTTCTGGGTTCTGACCTAAGTATGTCAGTGTGACTGGACTGTGGGATGTGAGGCTGCGAGTGATCAGAGACTGATACTGCATTTTCCATAAGGATTCCAGCCTTGATTTTTCCTTCCCTCAACTAATATTTTGCTAAATAAACCAAAAAGTAATTCATACCAATCCTATGGTGCTTTAAGATTTTAACAGCCTTGGGTAGACACAGGCTGGCAAAGAATTGTGGACCCTTAAAACACTAATGATTCCACTCTTGATCGCATGCTTATCTATTGTCTTTTAAAAGGTCAAGATTTTGAAGAATAAGATAGGATAGCAAAGGCTGAGACTGGATCAAGGAAACTGTTGACAAAGCCACAGCTAGCCCTATGAAGCCTTTGGGCAAAGTACAAAAAACAAACAAGCAAAAAAGCCGCCCCTCTCTAGACAGATGCAGCCCCAAGACAGGGCTTGGTTTGAGCAGCAAATGAGTCTGAAGTTCAGCTTCCACTTACCCTCTCTGTCTGGAGCCCTTGTGCAGGGTACACCCTTCCAACCTGACATGGTGACCCTGATGCTGATAACTTCAGCTGGGGTACACAGCACATGGCACAGGGGTGGACACAAAAACTAGATTCCAGAAAGACAGTGAAGTGGAGACAAAAGCTGTGTAGTACACATGCTACTTTTAGGAGTTTAACCGTGAATAGAAAACAAGAGCTGAGACAGAAGCCAGACAGGGCAACAGGGTCAAGTGTTGACTTTTTTTGTCCCCCTAAATAATTAGAGAAACCTGGGAAAGCTTAGAAACAGAGGAAGGGGGTGTGGAGGTGAGGAAGAAGGCTTAACACACACAATAGTTAACTTTGAATTCAAAAGCATCAAT
This sequence comes from Camelus bactrianus, assembly GCF_048773025.1. Classification (NCBI taxonomy): domain Eukaryota; kingdom Metazoa; phylum Chordata; class Mammalia; order Artiodactyla; family Camelidae; genus Camelus; species Camelus bactrianus. Next base: position 33,204,571 of record NC_133550.1, on the reverse strand, counting down.
TCCTTATTCTAATCCTCTCTTCAAGGAAAACAGAGTCATCTCAGGATTAAATGATTCTTTGAACTAAGAAGATGTAAACCTAATTCCCTCCAAAAACAAGCACTAAGACTCAGGCTTGAATAAAATAACTTATTCTTTCTGTGTGTCATGACTATAAAATTGATTCCTCAATTTCTAATGGTCAGCTGCTGATTTCAGAAGCCCAAGAGTAACAATAGGAAAATGGGTTTCTAATCCACTTATTTATGCAGTGATTGCTTTTTATTAAAGTGTAACTTATAGGCCAGCTTCTTATTTAACAATTAACAGACATAATAATAAACTGTCCATAACCCAAAACTGTATATTCTTTGTCAACACCTGTTGTAACAGTTTCCTGACACATAGCACTAAAAATAAATCTGCTGGCAGTTCTCTTCCTCTGCTGAGCAGTGAATCCAGGAGATGGACAAGCTGTATTTTGTGTGGCCAAATACTAGTCACCTCATTCTAAATCTATGATGAGAATTTTTATTTGAGTATAAGTAAAAGTAGTAAACGGTTTAAAATATGAGCCTAAACAGGAACAAGAAGAATTAGGGTTGTAGTTAGTCACATGTTTCATCTTTCATTGTCGTCACCATTTCAGAAGGCTCATTGAATTTTTAGGAACCTGCCAGTCTAGCCAAAAGAAATCACAAATCCTTAACTAACGTATGCTAACTTTTCTTTGAGGAACAAAAGAAGCATCTTTGTTTGTTCCTCACCAGCAAACACCAAGCCGTCTAAAAGGAGTCCTTTCAGTGGCAATGTTAGCAGGGAAATTCAATTGTATTTAATTAAGTTCTTCCCCCCAAAACTGCACACAGAAGCACCAAAGAGGTTATCAGAGGTCAGATGCCTGTCATGACTTTCTGACCCTCCCAAAATGCAAAATAAAAGATAATGGTATCCCTGCTGGTAAGATGGGCTTCCACATTTGTGTCTCTCCCTTTCTGCTTTAATTTAATAGCAATCAGCACAATATATCTGCTTTTTTCAGAACAATAGGACAGGCAGAAGTTAGATTTACAGCACGTCAAGGGGAAGGTGGGAGGCAAGAGAGGCTTACTATGGCTTTTAAGCTTCAATGAGAACATCACTTTGATACCCATAAAAAAAACTTGAAAATCTACTTAACATTCATTGTTGTCAGAAGTAAACATATGTGCACTCTCGAAATTTTGTATTCTAGAATTATTTCAAATTGTTAATTTTCTTATAGAGCCTTTTAAAAAGGATATTCAGATGAATAAGATTTCTTTCCTACCAAAAAATATATACATGATTATCTGTCCAAGCATTTAGGAGTGCCCTGACTTTTTAAATATTAGGTATTTAAGTAGCAATCCTTATTTTCCAAATTTCACAATTTTCACAAGTCTACTAATAACCTTATAATGAGCACATGTACTGAAATGGTCAGAAGTATTGAACCAGACAAAAGTTGCTTAACCAAAATGTTATCTACAGTCTTGAATGTCTAATTACAAATGAGCACCAGACATGGAATTTACTTCCTGAGACATTTGACGTTTTAGAAATTGCATCCTTAAGTGACACTGTGAGGAGAATCTTAGAATCAGAAGCCCAGAAGACATCGTAAGGATGACTGACTCCAACATCCCAGCTGATGTTTGAATGCCCTGGTAACACTCCACCCCACTGTCATCCAAGCTGCGGTTGGGTAATTCCACAAAGGCTTCAAACTCACTGTTACCTGCAGCCAACCCATTTCCAGAGAGACAACCCTTTAATGAGCAAAAACTGAAAACCAGATGAAAAAGAGCCTTAAATTTGAGGTCAAGAGCCCCAGATTTTAATCCTGGTCCTACAACCAAATTAGGATCTTGAGCAACTTATTTAATGTCTCTGTGCTTACGTGAAAAAGAAGGTAAAAATATCTGTATAAGCCTCTTTAAGTCAAGATCTTTGTCTTGAAATTTGTATGTTGTGAATTTTTTTCCTGCAGGGCTCTTAGATCAGGATAGAGAATCAGCTTCAACTTGAACACCAGCTCAGATCCATTGGTAGTGGCTACCTGGATGCTACATTTAAAAGGACATTGAGACTTCCAGGCTTCCTGGGAAAAAGCAGCATGACTGACTGCATGACCATCACAGGAACAAGCAAGTATCAGAGTAGAAGGGAAACACACGTCTGTATTTACCATCTTTGCTGTAGGTAATGCCTAGGAAAGAACTAGAAGAAGGACACTTGGGACTGTCCCAACTTTGTTCCAGCAAGAACAGCTGGGAGACAGGGATGGGTAAGGACACAGGAGTTATTTCCAGAGTGGTTCTGGTCTTGGGGATCAGAGCAGCCAAATCTCTGTGCTTTCAGCAAATTAGGTTAAAAGTAGAAGACACTGTATGTTCAGGTTCACTCACTCTCTTGAAAGTCAAGCACCAGGGTCAGGAGAAAGAGGGATCAGCATTGTCGAGCACGTCTCATCACCTCTGGAAAGTAGGTTGTGTTGGTCTCTAGTCAGATGAGAAACGCTGCCTGGAAGATTAGACGACAGTCCCAAGGACACTCAGCTACTAAACAACGGGGACTGGAATTCAGGTCTGTCCCCAAATGCCTCCAAATACACCCCAATAATTTTTTCTACTGTTCTAGTTGCCTTCAAAACAGGAGTACAGAAAAAAAGGCTATGCTGCAGTGGTTTCCATTCTCCCCTGTCCGTTCTAGTGCCATGCACACCTGCGAGTCACTTAGCTTCACCCATCATAGCAAGCCAACAGGCAGCTGATTAATTTGACATATATACATATATATATGTATATATATATATAAACTAATTAATCTTTTATAGTAATAACACTATTCTAATAGGGTTATATATTTAATCCTATTAACCTTTCCTAATATGTGAAAGTTTTAAAAGAAATAAAGATCACAGAGGACTTGGTGTCAATTTTATTATGAAAAACTATACCAACCTATTCTTTCCAGAACCCTTTCTCTTTCTTCCATTTGCTATAGTATCATTGGGTATTATAAAATATAGTTATTATCCAAAAGTAAAAGCACAGGAAGTAAATTTGTAATAGGGACAATTAGAGAGAGAGAGACTTAAAACCGATCATTTGAATTCTGCACCCCATTCCTACTCTAAATATAAATCATAAGGAGCCCAGTGTTGTTTCCCTGGTAACACTGAGTGATGGATGCAGTGAGCACTTGCAACTAACTCCCGCACTCAGAGTTTGTAGACATAATTAAATAGACTCTGCATACACACAGGTGCCACATCTGGACTTGTTACCAAGGCAGCGCAACACCATCTGATACCCCGGCATTAAGCATATGTTCTGGAACTCTTCCTGCTAACTAACATTTTAACTGGGTCCAAAGTTTTAACCTTTGAATCAGCACAAGTGAAATGTCAGATTTCAGAATCGAAACGAGAAATACGTTGAACACCCGGCCCTTTTTTATTGAACAGCCTTTCAACTAAACACTAAGATAATTTTGCCTCACCTAAACAGTAATAACCAAATAGTATTGTAATACAAAGGCACACTGCAGTGTTTATGGGATGAACTGGAATAAAATTTGAGAGCAACTTGTCCCCCATATCAGAGAGTGAACTTGGATTTCCTTTTCACGTGGAAGGATGTGCTGTGCAAGGCGGTTAACACATGGGCTCTGGAGCCTGAGCTGCTGCATTCATCTCTTCCTCCCTCTGCTAAATAATAACAAGAGTAATCACTTATCAAACATGCACGTGTTTACCTGCCAGGCATCTTACACGTGTTAGCTCTTTTAACTGCAGTCCGATTACGTAGATATTAGAGATGTAGATATTACCACTTGAATTAGTAGTAAGTAAAATGTACAATGATATATATAAATAGGATCAAGTTAAAGTTGTATTTTGCAAATAAACCATTTTAACCATCGGAGGAAAAGCCAACCTTCTCCAAACATAAGAACAAAATATACAAGGACAGTGGAAACCTATGACTGTCAGTTTACCACCAAATGGGCCTTTTAAGGTGTAATGGAATTAAGTGAACGATGGTTGCATGATTCTGACCACAGAAAACATGCATAACAGAGCTGTGTGTTCTTGGTTACAGCCAAGACAGGACTGTGTGGCCAGCGATGAAGATGTCGTAGGGTACCAAGATGATACAGGTATAAAGGTGGCAATGGATATGCCCACTTTGGCCAAAGAGTTAAACAGCCCTGCGAGCTTCCCCTGAATGTGTGGCAGGGCTCCCCAAAGAAAAGTACCTCGTGGGAATCAAAAAAAAGCAATAAAGGAAGTAAACATTTAAAGGGGAGTAACTTGTTTGAACTGTCAATGTGAGCACGTGTGTGTGAACACTTCTAGGTATCAGAGACCTCTTTCTTTTCTTGTGGATTCTGGTCAAGTCAATGAAATTAATAAATCATATAACTACACTTCGCACCATCTCACCTGTCCATCCAACTACTCAACCCTCAAACTGCTACTGGGAGAAAGCCATAGCCTGACACACCAGAGCCCTACAAAAGGCAGCCTGCTCTTAATGGTCTCCCCTTCTCCCAGCACCGTCCAAGAGCGGGGGGCCTGCCAGAGGAGGCCCAGCCAAAGCAGCTCTTGCTTGCATTTTCTGGACAGTGACACAGGTCCTCCATCAGGTCAGCTCTGGCATCTGGTAAGAGGTGATGCCATGGGTTCTAATCCTCGACCCCTTGAATACAAAGCGCATGCCTCTCCCACCGCAATCCCCTAATGCTGTCCCACAGATCAGCCAATACAGCCTCCACCACCTGATAAGCATTTAGTAGCTGGAGCCCTCTGCTTCTTAATTTTTAAAACAGCTGCTGAATAATCTGCCAAATACCATGACAGTCTGCGATGCAGGCTTTACAATAACATATGCTTTCGGAGTTTCATTTGATTTTGAACAGAACTGAAAGTACTGAAAGTCAGGCTGCAAGATATTCCTAATGAGGGACAGAACACAATAGTCACCTTACGTGAAGAGCAATTATTTAACATGAATTCACGAATTGCTTCATGGTGTTTTCTTGTGGAGACGGGCACAGCTGCCACGCTGAGAAAGTGCCAAATTGTATGCATTTTCTCCCCCTGTATCCAGGAAGAGAACTCCTTTGCCTTCTTTTGCACCTCCTCATTCTCCTGACATGCGACAACATCAGTTAGCAGTGATGGCTGAGGCACCTTTGTCTGGGTTTCAAACTGTTTCTTACTGGCCTTTCCTCAACTGAATGTGTGTGCTGGTGTGGAGTGAGGTGTCATTTTGGTTGCTTGTCTTTATTATAATTAAAATGGATGTTATTCAATGGGGGCATCTGCATTTATATAAAATAATACAGACGTTGATTGAAAAGAAATGTAGAAAACAAGAGTTTTGACTCCCAGAGTTGTTCAGTTGACCTGAAGAAGTGAAGCCCTCAGAAACTGAGAAAGGAGCCGAGACTCAAAAAGTTTACTGCATTACAGGGGATGGGGAGACATGGGTGGCATGTGGCACTGGGCAGAGCTCAACATACTGGGAAAACAGGCACATTTTCTTGGGCGATCAGAAATCCAGTGGTAGCTAGAGAACATTTCTCTAACGAAGTTTTAGGTTGGTTGTTTTCAACAGGGCACCGCAGGAATGATACATTGCTAGGGACGAGACATTCCCTTGACACTGAAGAAATCATCAAAGCAGCACATTCCTCCAAAAGGAGTGAGTTTATTCACATCTGTGCTCTGTTTACTGCTGTACACAGGCAGTGAAAACAGAGATTGCTTCAGAAACAGCAAAGCTATTTTTGCCCTGAAGTAACAACTTAACACTCTATCTACTCAGTAAAAAAAGACTCTACTGGTCCATACTTTGCATGATTCTCATTTTGTTTTCTTTGAAATCGGGAACCTTGAGAATTGAACCGGAATTTTTCACCTCTATTTTAGCCTTTCATACCCCAAGCATTGGTTTCAAAGCAGGCTACATCACTAATGAGTCAAATACTTGTTTTCACAGTAGTTACACAAAAGATACTACAACCAGTATGTGTAAGACAAAGGAGTGGTTCTCATGTTGCTGTTATTTTACCAAGAGAAAGGGCCTCTTTTTCTCCTCGCTCTCAAACTTGGACTCTGATAACTGTGTCTTTCCCCTAAGCTTTCATATGTCACTACAACAAAAGCTATCTGAATGTTCTGCTTAAGAACTGTTCTTTTGAATGTACAAATCACCCTCCTCAATGTTTAGAAGAAAATCAGCATTGAGCATAAACCAAAAAGAGTAACATAAACGTAACTTCTTTCTTCTATTCCTGAAACACGACCAGTGCCTGAGTAGTTTTAATAGGAAAGTCCCCTAACTTAACTGTGGCCCCGTCCCTGTGTTGTAAGTGACCCAAATCAGAGTACACCTAATTATCTTGAAGCACTAACCGGTCTTCTCTGCTTCTTCTCTCTCTCTTATCCTTCTCCTCCAATCAATCTCCCAAATTGACCTGGATTGAGCTCCCTAAAGAATAGTTAATTTTATGCTATTTTCCCTGATCAGAAATCACCAAAAGTTCTCTACACTCCTTTGTATGAAATGTAAGAACTTCTGCTCCTTTATCCAAACCACCTCTCTAGCCAGAGCCACCAATCTCCCCCAGACAAATCTCAGCACCCATACCACGAACCTCACACTGTCCCGGCTGCACGGGATCATCATGTTCTGTCTTCTTCCTTGGCACTCTTCTCTTCTTATCCGTATCTGGCTCTCAGTTTTAATGATCTAAGAGACAGCTGGTAACCTTTAAGGACTTTGAGAAGAGAGATGTCCTGCTTATTTTTGAAGCCCTTCAGCAACTAAGAATGCCTTGTACTGGGGAGATGCTTACACAAGATTTACTGGGTAGATAAGTGGATGGATGGATGCACAGATAGGTAGGAGAAGAAATGTTTGGATTGATGGGTGGTTGAGAGGAAGATGAATGAATAGGTAAGTGGATAAAATGGATGGATGATTCAATGGCTGGATGAATGAACTACTGAAGTGTATCTTATTACACGAGATTCAAGTAGAGAAACAACAACTCAGTTGACACTAAAAAATTTCTGGAAAGGATCACCAGTTAAACTCCGATTCTAATCTAATTCAACTGCATTCACAAAGACATTTTTAAAGGCTAACATTGGGACTCAGTCCTACAGCCAAGACCTATTTAGAATAGCTGTTTATTTCTTGTGTGTGTGTGTGTGTGTGTATATATATATTTTTATTGAAGTATAGTCATTTTACAATGTTGTGTCAATTTCTGGTGTACAGCACAATGCTTCAGTCATACACGAACATTTAATTTCATTTTCATTAGTTACTGCAAGATATTGAATATAGTTCCCTGTGCTATACAGTATGAACTTGTTTATCTATTTTATACATATATTACTATCTGCAAATCTCAAACTCTCAATTTATCTTTTCCCATCCCCTTCCCCCACTGGTAACCACAGTTTGTTTTCTATGTTTGTCGGTCTGTTTCTGTTTTTTAAATAAGTAAGTTTGTCTTTTTTTTAGATTCCACATATAAGTAATATATGGTATTTTTCTTTCTCTTCCTGGTTTACTTCACTTAGAATGACAGTCTCCAGGAACATCCATGTTGCTGCAAATGGCATTATTTTATTCTTTTTTTATAGTATTCTACTGTATAAATATACCACAACTTCTTTATCTAGTCATGTCAATGAACATTTTGGTTGTTTCCATGTCTTGGCTATTTATTGTAAATAGTGCTGCTATGAATATTGGGGTGCATGTATCTTTTTGAATTAAGGTTACTTCTGGATGTATGCCCAAAAATGGGATTGCTAGATCATATGGTAAGTCTATTTTTAGTTTTTTGAGGAATCTCCATACTGTTTTCCACAGTGGCTGCACCAAACTATATTCCTACCAGCAGTGTAGGGAGGCTTCCTTTTCTCTACACCCTCTCCAGCATTTATCATTTGTGGACTTTTGAATTATGGCCATTCTGGCTGGTGTGAGGTGATACTTCATTGTAGTTTTGATTTGCATTTCTCTGATAATTAGCGATCTTGAGCATTTTTTCATGTGTCATTGGCCATTTGTATGTCTTCATTGGAGAATTGCTTGTTTAGGGCTTCTGCCCATTTTTGGATTGAGTTGTTTACTTTTTTATTATTAAGTTGTATGAGCTGTTTATATATTCTGGAAGTTAAGCCCTTGTCAGTCTCGTCTTTTGCAAATATTTTCTCCCATTCCGTAGGTTGTCATTCTGTTTTGCTTATGATTTCCTTTGCTGTGCAAAAGCTTTTAAGTTTAATTAGGTCCCATTTGTTTATTTTTGCTTTTATTTCTATTGCCTGGGTAGACTGCCCTAGGAGAACACTGCTGAGATTTATGGCAGATAGTGTTTTCCCTATGTTTTCTTCGAAGAGGTTTATAGTGTCTTATCTTATGTTTAACTCTTTAAGCCATTTTGAGTTAATTTTTGTGCATGATGTGAGGGAGTATTCTAACTTCACTGATTTACATGCAGCTGTCCAATTTTCCCAACACCATTTGCTGAAGAGACTGTCTTTACTCCATTGTATGTTCTTGCCTCCTTTGTCAAAGATTAATTGATCAAAAGTTTGTGGGTTTATTTCTGGGCTCTCTATTCTATTCCATTGGTATATATGTGTGTTTTTGTACCAATACCATGCTGTTTTGATTACTGTAGCTCTGTAGTATTTTCTGGAGTCTGGGAGGGTTATTCCTCTAGTTTCATTCTTTTTCTTCACTATCGCTTTGGCAATTTTGGATCTTTTGGTGATTCCATATACATTTTAAGATTATTTGTTTTATTTCTGTGAAAAATGTCCTTGGTAATTTGATAGGGATTACATTAAATCTGTAGATTGCTTTGGGTAGTATGGCCATTTTAACAATATTAATTCTTCCAGTCAAAGAGCATGGGATATCTTTCCATTTATTTAAGTCACCTTTAATTTCCTTAGTCCATGTTTTGTAATTATAAGCCTTTTACTTCCTTGGTCAGATTTATTCCTAAGTTTTGGTGTTTTTTTTTTTTTTTTTTTTTTGGATGCAACTTTAAAAGGGATTGTTTCCTTACTTTCTTTTTCTGGTATTTCATTGTTAGTGTAGAGAAATGAAACTTATTTTTGTATGTTAATCTTGTATCCTGCTACCTTTCCAAATTCTTTTATCAGCTCTAGTAGTTTTTGTGTGGAGCCTTTAGGATTTTCTATATATAGTATCATGTCATCCTCAATATAATGACAATTTTACCTCTTCTTTTCCAATTTGGATCCCTTTTATTTCTTTTTCTTGTCTAATACTATGGCTAGGACTTCCAATACTATATTGAATAGAAGTGGTGAGAGTCGGCATCCTTGTCTTGTTCCAGATTTTAGGGGAAGGCTTTCAACTTTTTACTTTTGAGTATTTGCTGGTTATAGGTTTGTGATAAGCAGCTTTTATTATGTTGAGACATGTTCCCTCTATACCCACTTTGGTTAGAGTTTTTATCATAAATGGGTGTTGAATTTTATCCAATGTTTTTTCTGCATCTATTGAGATGATTATGTGATTTTTGCCCTTTTCCCTGTTTGATGTGGTGTATCCCATTGATTGATTTACATATGTTGAACCATAGAATAGCTGTTTACTTCTACAGCAAGCATGGGAATGGTATTTAAATTAATCTCAACCCAGATCTATTTCTAAAATACTACCTAACCAAATCTTCCAGTCACTGACTGGGAAAATATCTTGTTTTCTCAATAATCATCACATCTGAAAAATTCAGGTTTCTGGATCCATCAACATCTAGACACAGGTCTCTGAGATTTCAAAACAAGGACAAAGCCCGATACCAGCAGCCATATGCTTCTCCTAGTGTGCAGTCATCTCTGAAAACCTACAGATTCTTATATAATACACAGTGCTACCAAGATAACCTGAGCTCCAACCAGCAGCAGATTGCAAGCAGCTACTTGGATACAGTAAGATGGTCTGGCATAGACCAGTGTGTTTACTGCAATAAATGCTAACAATGAGTAGACAATTGCTAAGCAGGGCACAGGAAAACTGTCTTAATAAGCTCATTTTTCACACGCAAAAGTCCATTAAGTTTTTTGTTTTCTATTGTGTGTGTTTGGGGGCATGCTTTTGTTTGTTTGTTTGTTTGTTTTGGTAGCCATATTCTACAGCTTACTTATATTTTCTCAACTATCAACAAAAGTCTGGTGTCCTTTCCACACGTGCTTCCAGTTCTCTGAGGCAATCAGTGAATCAGAGAATTAAACAGGTGAGTCCCAAACAGTTACACTAGAAAAAGCCATCTAATGCAGTCCTGGGTTATCACGGGAAGCTTCCGAATAAAAATGCTGTCCAAACTTAGCCCTGAATGGAGGATGAGAAAGAAGGTAGCACATACAACAGACAGAAAGATGGTGCCATATTCAGAGAACTGCACGTAGTTTAGAGAGATGGCAGCAGAGGGAAGAAAGGAAGTTGAGTGGCAGATAAAAGCTGGAGAGGAAACAGGGTTTAGATGGCAAAGAGCCTTATAAATTTGTAAAGGAATTTGGAATTTGTTCTGGAGGCAATGGAGAGAGAGGTGTTAGGAGGTTTTAAGCCAAGGTGTGACTTTTCCAGCAAAGATACATTTTAGAAAGGTCACCTTGGCTCCGAGTTGGAGGTCATATGGGTTAAAATAGACCAGAAGCAGAGTGCTGACAGGGGACCACACCACTGACAGCAGTAAGGATCCCAGAAAAGTCCAAATGACCCCTGCCAGGAGTCCTCCAGGCTGGACTCCCAAACCCTCAATTCTGCTCAGTGCACACACCAGTCCTTCAGGCCTGCCCGTGTCCATTCCTTTAAGTGAACTTGGGCTCTCCAATTTGGCCTTTGCACTTTCAGGGAAACTTAGCCAAGACCCACTCTTTGGTTCTTTCCATTCCTGGCCCTCTCTGGGGACACCTTGCTCTGCCTCCTGGGACCCAAACCTGCTATCAGTTCCCTCCAGTGTCCCCTGAGCAGAGGTTTTCTGCCACAAAAGTGAATTTGTACAGAGAGTTTTCTCCAACAGAAATTTCTATAATTATTATTAATTGTACAAAATTATACATATATATATATATATATATATGTCATACAATACTGCATTTTTAGAATCCAAAGGAAATATAAGAAAGGGGGCAAATTGCACTGTTCTTCCCATGCATACCTTTTGCATGGTCGTTATCACCGTAAACATACACTTAGAGGCACAGAGGGAAAAATCCCCAGAGACTTAGAAGAAATGAGAAAAAGAGAGAAGGAAGAAAGAGAATGCAGAAGCGAGATAAAGAGACAAGAAGAGTGAGACCGAATAAATGTAAACTTAGAAATACTGCAGCAAATAAAATGTACTGCTAATCAACATGACCTGTGAGCCAGAAGTAGCAAAAAATCTAACTGAACAAAACTTGATGGAACTAATTTTACGCCATCTCAACACTGTTGCTGGAAAACCACTGTTCCAGTACACACCCTTGGCTCTAACTCACTCTAATAACCGAAGGGTGCAGTACTGCCTGAGGTCTACAAAAGCATTTCTGCAAAAGGTACAAATGAATTGCTAAAACTGTCATGATAACAGCCTTCCAGAAGGAATGATCAATTGCAAAATCCCTTCAGTCCCATTCTCTGGCCCCATACACCTGGTCCATTCATCTGCCAAAAAGGGCAATAAGGTGGTCAGAAATTATGCCATTTGTATCTGAAATATATTCATTGGAGCCAGAGGAATAAATTTATGTATAATGAAGTATTGCACTTGATTAGATTTGGTGTTGAATTATTAAATCATTTCTTAAATAAAGCAAAAAAAAAAAAAACAGAGGTGTTGCTGTGAAGGGCAAGAATGGAACAAATCTGAGTGAAAGCTCTGTTTTTGAACAACCCCTTGTTCTATTCAAATCTCTTTAAATTCACTGAAATGAATTTGAGGCCGGTAAAGGTCATGACTCAAAAAAGAAAAACCCAAAATTGATTTAAAGGGGCTAATCAAGACGGAGATTTGCAGTACTTTCAAGAAACAACCTTCTGAAATGGAAGAGAATTGGCCAACAATTCCATTTACTGAGCCACATGTTAATATAACAGCATTTTATTGTTCAACAAAAGCAATATCCCAATTCATTCTCTTTCACAAGATAACAACTCTGGTCTGTGAGTTGAGAAAATAAAATGATGAACTAGACACACGCCACAGAGGAAAAGTGTGGGGTAGGATTTGGAGCTTTTTACTGGATGCAGTACATTTCATTAGAGTTTCTGAGTCTCCCGCTGGGCTCTTATTTCTAAGCCTTTTGTGTGGGATTTTCCTTTTAAAATGATACCTCAATGCAAACGTCCACATTAGTGTAAGAAAGCACTTAGCACACGCCTAAGAAACCTGTAGAATGGTCATGGAAAGCATGGACATTTTTTAAAGCAAAAATAAAGGGAATAAAGTGGAATATTTTAGGACATCCTGGCAGGTGGGTATTTGGTGGTTATAAAACCTGCTCCAAAACAAGAAGGACTGTAACTGCAGCAAGAGAAAAAAGGACACTTGTTCCAATAATCCCAACAAAACTAAATTGCAGACCTGGGAACATTTTAAACACACACACACACACACACACACACACACACACACACAACACCCTTCAAAAGGAAAATAAAACAATGCTCCCAAAATAGGCCCGATTACGTGGGTCACTGCATACTGTGTATTTCCCCTGTAGCATTTTATCGTGGTTACTGTTGCCAGGGGACACTTGATGTTCTCATTATATATGTTTGTCTTTCACATCAGAGCCAGGCTTTTCCTTTGGATGCTCCCAGAACTGTAACAAAAATAAAAATAAGGAATGGACTCCATTATTACACAAATACCTACAAAGCAGAGGGAGTGACCCCTGTGGGTCACCATGCTGTCCCTAGCAGCATTGATGCCCTTGCCCCAGGGGCCCCCAGCCTTTTGTCACCAGGTCAAAGCCAGGACCTCGGCTGAGTATCCTCTGTGAAGAATTAACAAGTGTGACAATTTGTGGGCCCTCCCCCCTCGGCCCCTGGTCCGGCCTGCCTGAATGCTGTAAATAGAGACATCTGGATAGAGCCCTTTCACTGCAGTAATTGAAAATGAACACGGATCAAGTTCTGGCCTGTTGTATTCATAAATCTTGAGGCTTAATTACATTAAAGGAAAATCTAGGGCCCAGCGCTATGGAAACTGCAGATTCTATCAGGCGTCTGAATCATGAATCTTTAAGATAAGTGGGTTTTCTCTCCCCACCCTACCCCCCAACTCTTTAGTAGGGCTGAATGGGAAATTTTCAAATCAAGCCTTCCAGTATTAATGCACCCAGAAAGTTCTGGGAAGATTTTGTGCTCCACGATTTGTACATGTGCTTCTGCTGCGGGCTCACTGGGTGACATGTGTGGCATCCCTCCGAGAGGATCAGCATTTTGAGGCTTACAATTAGGCACATTTCCATGAGTAATGATGATGGACTTGACAGATATTTAAACTATGTCTTTCCCCCAAGTTGAGCAGAAAGAGTGTGCATCTAGTTAAAAGTTAATGAGTTTCAAAAAAAGCATTACAGCAAGTGAACATTACAAAGTCAAAACTCTCAGCATCCCTTTTAAAGAAACAAGTTGAAAAGTTGAAAATTATGTTCCTGCGTAATTCTACTGAAATATACATATATATGTAAAATATGAAATTTTGTATATGCTAAATATAAAAGTTCACTTAACTTTATTCACTGAGGATTCTGAAAGGAAGGGCATGGCACTGGTAGGTTTGTTTGGATTACGTTTTCGTTATCATTTTATGGATTGTATGACCTTTGGGCCACTTTGGCAAATGGATGGCTGGAAAGCACTGGCACTTAACTTAGTAGAAATACATCTACCCCACATGTGACTCCGGCTTGCCCTGCAGACAGTGCCTTTCCCGGTTTCTCACACACAGTGGGCACAAAATAAATGTTGTTGGGACGGGCTTCTAAATGAATCTACAAACTGAATCTGTATGTCTCAGGTCAGCTGGGATGATGGAACCTGTTACTGCGCCCTCTTTGTCTTCATTCCTTTGTGGTAGCCTCAAATAAGAAAAATCACTGAGTATAAAAACATGTGAAGGGCCGTGAGGACAATGGAATAGTAGCTATCATTTATCTAGAATCTGATCTTTCAATTGTGCTAGGGTCTCCATATACAGTCTCTCAAATGTTCATAATAATCCATCAAGTCACATATCATTATTTCCATTTTCTAGGTTGGGAAGCTGTGGCTCAGAGGAACTAGAAGCCCAAGACCACACAGCTAGGAGTGATGGAGTTGAAAATTAAAAGGCCATTTTGACCCTAGAGTCCAAGCTATAGCCACCAAAGTGCATTAATATCTAACCTTTTATGGTAACCTATCATTTATAAAACACTTTCCCAAATATGGTGGGCAGCATAATATTGTGGTAAAATGCTGAGCTCTGGGTTCAAATCCTGCATCCTACATTTAGTTGTAGAAATGCTTTATCCTTCTTTTCCTGTGGTCCAGGGTAACCAAATAGTTGATGAAAGAAAGTTCTTCTTTATAGGAATATTATAGCTAACAAATATAACAGGAGTGATAAAATTAGGCTTTGCCATCTTGTTATCCTTTAATGCAAAAATCAATCTATGCTGATTACCTTAATACTTAATTCTAAAATTATTAAAAATGGATGTTAAAATTATTAGTGAACGGTTGATGGGGAATTTGTAATGAAAGGATCATGCTGACACCATCTGTGTTCACTGATCAATCTTAAGATACCTAAAAAGAGGATGGCTAGATACCTCACGATGTGATACAACAAGAAGGACATAGTACCAGCTTTGAACGATCCTCCCTAAAAAAACTGTACCAGTGTCAAACTGAATCTCTAGATCTAACTACCTACTTACAAAAATATAGGGGTTAGAATAACAAGTTAAAAGACACATCAATGAAGCAATCTGCAAAATCCAGAATGTGGGACATTTTACAAAGAAATGACCTACTTTCTCTAACAAAACAGTAGCACGGGTTGGGGAAAAGAGGAGAGAAAGAATGTCACAAAATTAAAGTGAACTTTAAAAAGGACACAAATGAACTTACTGACAAAACAGAAAGAGACTCACAGACAGAAAACAATCTTATGGTTATGGGGGGAAGGGAAGGAAGGAATAAACTGGGAGTTTGGGATTGGCAGATACAAACTACTATGTACAGAACAGATAAACAACAAGGTCCTACTGTACAGCACAGGGAATTATATTCAATGACTTGTAATAACTTGTAATGAAAAAGGATATGAAAAAGGATATGCATATATAGGTATAAGTGAATCACTGTGCTGTGGACCAGAAACTAATACAATATTGTAAATCAACTATACTGCAATAAAAAAAAATGGGGGAAAAGGAAAAAAATATGACAACATATGCAGAATGTCCAATTTGTTTGAATCTTGATTCAATCCTATCAAACCTAAAAGTGGCATTTTCGAGACAATCTGGGGGAGAGTAACGTGGACTAACATTCCACTGTGTTGATGAATGTTAAGTTTGTTATGTATAATAATAGCATGGTCTATATGTGCAAATATAGAGAGATGTAAATTTAGGTGTGGATATAGACACCCTTATCAATTAACAAGGCACACTGAAGAATTTGTGGATGAAATAGCATGATGCTCGAGGATTTCCATACTAACTCGATTCTCATAATGCTCCATGAAAGAGGGTAGATTTTGTTGTTGCTATTGTTTTTTAAGGTGAAGACACTGGGAGCTCAATTCTCTTGGTTAAGAGGTTTGCCAAGGTTACTCAGTCAGGAAGTGGCAGGACCTGCTTCTTTTAAGTCCTACTCGGGTGTGTATATTTCACTATAGATCCCCAACTACAAAATAAGGAATAAAGGTGTAAATTTTAAATTCACATTTATTCTTCTGCAATAACCTTGCTGGGTGTTTTATTTGCATTATCTCATTGACATTCACCACAAAACCAATGAGTGTGTGCTATTCGACCCATTTGGCAGATAAGCTCAAAGAAGTTATGTGATTTGCACAGAGTGGCCCAGGATTCCAACCCAGGTCTGTGTGACTCCACATCAAATGAGGAATGCAGGTCCTAGGCCTTAAGGTCAAATTAGTGTGGCAATCACCACACACCACAGCTTCCTTCTTTGTGAGCTGCAACCAGACGTGGAACAGAGAAACTTTTTTACGCTGAGCATCTGTTAGCCTCACATGTGTCCACAGAACACACCTTGAGAAGCACTCCATTACTCCATGTTACCAACATGGGAAATCTTACTATATTGCCAGCATTTTTGAATTTAAGAATATAGATGCATACTATTAAATGGGAAAGGAATAAACCCATCTATTTAGCAAGTAGTCAATTGTATGTGACCAGCATCATTTTTCACTGATAAGCAACTATCTTTACTCTGTCAAAAGCAATATTATTTCCTTCCAAGTGTTTAGGCTCCAAAGTATCATACTTTCTAAAAAGCTCATGAGGTCTAGGATCCCTTCCTTAACCCAAGATCATTTCCTAGAATAGTGAACAGAAGAGGGAGAGGAAATTCCCATTTTTCAAGATGCCCTCACATCTTGATGTCACTTAATACAAGTTGAAGGCTTTTGGCTAAGTTTTACCGAAATGTGTTTGCTAATTTTTTTTCTTCACATGTGAAACCTTTGATCTAAAACTTGATCATGAAAAGAAAAAGGAAAAGTGGGGCAATGACTTCAAACCAGGCTGTTTTAAGAAATGCTTTCTACACATAACCAAAAATGTATCACCTCTTCCTCCCCCATCTCTATGTCCCAGGTTTTCATATATCTCAGTACTCAGACATCCATGCAGACCTGCCACTTGGGAGCACCAGCTTCTGAGGCTGTGAGCAGCCCCTGATGGTGCCTCAGTCAGGTGTAAATATTGACGCCTATCATGGAAAAGTCCTCAGAAGCAATAGCTGTGGGGTGAGGGCTGGGCGCTATGTAAAGTACACCATCTTCAGGGTGTGCACAGCAGTATCCTTTATCTTTCAGGCCTGATACAATTTTCAGATGGGCAACTGTGAACTAGGAAAGTCTTCTCTAAAGAAAAACAGAAGCTTCTGTTGAGAAAGGCAGAAATGTCATTCCACTTTAAAGGAAATCCAATCATTAAAGATAAATTCTTCCCTCTCGAAAATCAAGAATCTGCATCGTAAATTTTAAAACTGCCACTCAAATTTTCACATGTTGATTTTCGTCCACTTTCACAACTTTCCTCTCACTTCTTTTCATATTATAAAATCTGGTGTATATCTATTCCCTAGATTTTTACAAGAAGATAATGCAGCCACTAGCCATAACAAATGTGCACACACACTGCCATTTCTTCAAAAAAGCAAAGAGGAAAGTGACTGATGGTCTCATATCTGCTTTTTCAGTCTCAGAGTCACTCAGGATGACAGCTGTGGGAGCAATGACGTTTGCGAGCACTGGACAGCACAGGGGGGGCAAGTCAACAGATTGCTGGTTTGGGCACCCAAGACCTTCAGCAGACTGAAGATAAGGTGGTTCCCCTTGGGAAGCCCTACTGTTGACATTCCACCCTGGTGGATGGTGCCCTAGACTGCTCCAACCCAGCTCCTCCCTGCTGGAATCTAAATCAGCCCTCCATTCAGCCAGTAACCGCATTTCCAGGTGAAAACTTTTCCATTCCCATCCTTATGTATACTGAATTTTCATTTCTTAACAAATCATCAAATCACAGTTTTCTGTGATTAGAACAATAAAGATCAATTTCTTGAATGAACAAATAAATTAAATACCTTCTGTGTGCCAGAGACTTTTCTATAGGCTTTCCATGTGTTACAAATGATATTTTTAAAAGAAAAAGAGAAATGAATTAAAGAATACTGGATATATTCAAGAGTGAAAAACAAATTTTTCATACTATTTGAAATGGAGATTGCCTTGGAAATTATATGTACACTGTTTCTCTCTCATATATATTTATATAATTATATATTTAATTATATATTTAGATTATATATAACATATAGTATAAATATATGGTATATATTATATTGAAAATTTACCTAATTATAGATGTTTGATTATATATTATAGTTATATACGTATAATTATCTATCTATATATAATTAGCACCTTCTCTCATATAATTTTTCATTCAACAAATATGTACTTACTGCCATGTAGATGCCATGAGGTGCTCTAGGTGCTGAGAACAGAGGAGTAAACAGGGCAGGTGTTAAACCTGCCTAAAAGGAGTTAGTCTGACGGAGAGAGCTGCCAAGAAAAGATGGGAGGCTGTAAAAAGAAACTGAAGTTTTGAGTTTGCAGGGTAGAGAGGAGGGGCTGGCTAGCAACTTCTGCACGTTAGAATGAGCTGACAGCACAAGGTTCATTTTTCAAATACGTAAGCAGAGGAGGTTAGGCATCACTGAATATTTTGTCAGGATAATTGGATTGCTCCTCTTGTTTCTATGACTAAATAACAGGAGTCTATTTTATACAACAGAAAAAAAAGAACAACAGAAGCTAAAAGAGGAAGCTGGTACGTTACTGAGCACCTCAACTCTGCTAGAAGTTTCCACGTTCATTATTTTAGTCAATGCCCGCTAACCTTATCACTTTATAACCTTAATATCTTCTCTACTCTGCAAATAGAGAAGACCGACAAGCTCTGGAGTTTAGGTAATTTTCTCAAAACAACCCTGCTGGTGATGCAGAGTTGGGGTAAGAGTGAGGACTGCAGGAAATGGAAGAGCACAGGCCCCATCTAATCCTGAACCATATCAGAAATCTGGGTTTTTAACTGAAATCTCTTGATTTTTTTTAATTGGCAAAAATTCAAAAAAAAACGTAACACATACACAGGCACACAAAATGCATCTGTAATTAAATGTTGATGTCCATTTGAAATCATCCATTAGGAACCCCTGCTCACCAACATTTTGCTCAGCTGAAATTACCCAGCTGACCTGGGGACAGAGATGCCATAAAGACCACTAAGGCAGCATAAGAAGAAGTCACATTAACTCCTACAGGGAAATACGGGCAGCCATAAAAAAAAGAATGAAATTTTGCCATCTGCAACAACATGGATGGACTTGGAGGGTATTATGCTAAATGAAATAAGTCAGACAGAGAAAGACAAATACTGTATGCTATCACTTATATGTGAAATCTAAAAAGTACAACAAACTAGTGAATATAACAAAAAAGAAACAGACTCTCAGATACAGAGAACAAACTAGTGATTACCAATGGGGAGAGGGAAGAGGTGAGGAAATATAGGGATAGGGGATTAAGAGGTACAAACTTTCAAGCATAGAATAAGCTACAAGGATAAATTGTATAACACGGGAGTATAGCCAATATTTTATAATAACTATAAATGGAGTATAACCTTTAAAAATTGTGAATCACTATACTGTACACCTGTAACTTATATAACATTGTACAGCAACTATATTTCAAGAAAGAAAGAAAGATGGGGAGAGAGAGACAGAGGAATGAAGGAAGGAAGGAAGGAAGGAAGGAAGGACGGACATCATGTTGAGTTGGCATCAGTCCAAGCTTATTCTCTTCAGTGGGTTAGAATGGGACAAAGAGATGCTACACACTTCATAGGCAATATCAAATTAAGGAGGTGTGGCTAAGTCCCTGAAATGTAAGACTGAAATGTCAATTACCTATTTACAGATTTAATGTTGCACATCTTTTTAACATTTTAGTATTTCCAAATCTGTGTATTTTACAATGTCAAACCAAAAACTCTTTATCTATGCCATTTCTCTTTTGCCTTTATTATATATGCCAAAGGTTTATTTTACTGTTCATTGCAGAAGTTTTGGTTTTATGGTTCAACTTTACTAATTTTTTGTTTCCCACTGGAATAATTTCTACTTTTATCTTCACTAACTGTAATTATTAGGGTTGACATTGTTATTCATTGGCTAGCTTCTTAAGTTGAAAGCTTGATCCTTTTTTTTTTAATAAAATGCCATTCAAAGCTACACATTTTTCCCTCGGTGATCATCAATAGGTTTCGACATAAGGGTTGTCATTCATTAATATCTCTTAGTTTATAACTTACAAATTAAAAATTTAGAGTAAAATTAGAAGCATTGTCTAAATTTCTATTGCATAATTTTTGTCATCAGTCAATGTGGCCTCTGATATTAAATTTCTGAAATTTTGTTGAGCATTCCTATGTTCCTTAAATACACAAGCATTAAGTACTTTGTAAATTTTCCAAATATGTTTTAAAATGCTGTTAACTATTTGTATTCATATATGCACACAAACACATATATGTATGCATATATTTGTCAGTTGTGACTCTTATATCCTCTAGGGACATACTCATTTCTGTTTACTTGATTCATTTATTTCTCTCCTGAATACCCATCTACATTTTATATTGGTCAGTTCCTCCTTATGGGTGTTTCAATTACACAAATAATGTACCAATTTTCTCCTCTATCAGTTTTTGGTGTGCACATACACACATATAGATTACGTTGTGTATGTGTATATAATACATCTTAAGTGACTGATCCTTTTATTAATATCCAAATTCTTCTCCTTCTCCTTTTAAATGTCTTTTGCACTGAAATCTGTTTTGTCTGAAATTAATAATTAGTACCCATGCTTCCTCTGTTATGTTACCAAATATATTCTTTTCTACCATTTAAATATTTTTGAAATGTATATATACGATATATAGAGAAGAACATATATAGTCATGCATTAAATCAGCAGGCACACAATAAATACATGTGAATCACAATTCTCATTATAAATTTACCAATAATTTTGACACTTCTAGTCTGTTCCTTGCCGATCCCAGCTCATCTCCTATACCACCCACCCAAGGGAAAAACATTCTGTGAATTTAGTGTTTATCATTCTCTTGATGCTAAAAAAAAAAAAAAAAAAGTCTTACCAAGTGTATCTATAACCCTTACAATATGTTGTTTGGTTCCACTTTGTGCTTTATGTTAGTGGACTAATACTTCATGTTCTTCCATGACTTGTTCTGTTTCAATCTCATGTAACATATTTTTAAGAATCATTAAATGTTGTTTTATGTGGCTGTAATTAATTCACTTTACTGTGATACAATATTCTGTTGTGTGAATATTTCACAATTTTTAATACATTTCCTTAAAGTGCATATCTGGACTCTTCCCAGTTCTTAGTTGTTTTGTTTGTTCACTTTTGCAATTACAAGCAATGCTACAATAAGCATTCATAAACATAATCTCCTCATATGTATGTGCAAGTTTCTCATCTAGGGCATATAGTTGGGAGTAGAACTGATGGGTCATAAAGTCTGCATATATTCAAACTTACCAGAGAATACAAAATTGTGTTTTTCAAACTCGTTGTAGAAATTTGTATTGTTTCTGATTGCTTCAGGTTCTCACCAACATTCTAAATCTTTTCCTTTCAGGGGGAGGTGGGAGAAGGGGGGGACCACTGTATTAGTTTGCTAGGACCGCCATAAAAAGTACCACAGAATGGGTGGCTTAAATAATAGGAATTTATTTTCCCAGTTCTGGAGGCTAGAAGTCCAAAATCAAGGTGTCAGCAGGGTTGAGTTTCTTCCGAGGCCTCTCTTGGCTTGCAGACCACTGTTTCTCGTGTCTTTGTATGGTCTTTCCTCTGTGCACACACATCCTGGATGTCTATGCATCCAAATTTTTTCTTCTTCTAAGTACACCAGTCAGACTGGATTAGGACCCAACCATATGACCTCTTTACCTTAATTTCCTCCTTGAAAGTCCTATCTCCAAATACAGTCACATTCTGAGGTACAAGGGGTCAGGATTTCAACGTATGATCTTGGGGGAACACAATTCAGCCCATAATGTTCAACTACTGCAATCTCATTTTGAACTTAATTTGCATTTTCTTGATTTACTGATGAGAATGGGCCCCTTCATATTCTGACTGGCCATTAACATAGGCCAGTAGGTAAAAATGCTTGTGCAAGTTTTTTGCCCACTTTTCTATTGTAGTGTTTGCTCTTTAAAATCAAATGCTTATAAAGAGTTACTTACATATCCTGGCTATTACTACTTAGATTCTGGATTATGTATATTGCAAATAAACTTCCCCCATTTTGCAGGTTATTTCATTTTCTTTACGGTGCCTAAATGAACAGAAAAATTTTACATGTATTTTGCTTATCAAGACTTTCCTTTTATGGCTAATACTGTTTTGTCTTCTTTATGAAAGTGTTCCCTAGCTCAGGGTCATGAAGGTGTTCTTCCATACTGTTTAAGTTTATAGGTTTGCCTTTTATATTTAGGTCTCTAATATGTCTGTAATTGATTCTTGTATATGAGTCAAATTTCTTTTTTTTCTCTAGGGATAATCAGTTGTCCCAGCATCATCTGTTGACAAGTCCATAGTTTCATTACCAAATGCAGTAATAATAATAACCATCCCAATCTGTTTTCCTTCTTTCTGGAACTCCTCCCTGCAGTTAGGACAGCACTTGAATACAACTATTATTAGTAATAGTTGTAGAAGTATAGGTATTAACATGTAAGTCTTTCTTGTCCTGTGTCATTAGCTCTCAGAGGGAAGGACTCTGTCTGTCTCATCTCTGCATCCTTCAGGCTGCACAGCAAAGAGGCTAGGTAGAGAACAGTGTAAAAGGAAGTCATGGAGACGTCCCTTTCAAGATGATGAACCGAGTACCTGCTGCAGTCTCCCACACCTACAAATGTTTCTTGAATTGACTTCATCTGAATTACTTGTATAAAGCTTATAGAGCAATGGCTCTTAAATTCCAGCTCCAGAGTGACATACATTTTACAAAAAGGTGGCATAAGCAGAAATGTCTATATTTATAACCCTTTCCAAATTTTAAGAGAGTACAAAAATGTGGCCCAAAACAATGTTTATTAAAGATGTCCTACCTTCAGATATAGAGAGCAAACTAGTGGTTACCTGTGGGGAGAGTGGAGGGAAGTAAGAGGTACAAACTATTACGTGTAATGTAAGGTGCAAGGACACCATACAGCACAGGGAATACAGCCGACGTTTTATAGTAACTAGAAGTGCAGGGTAAACTTTAAAAATTGTGAATCCCTGTATTGCACACCTGTAACTTATATAATATTGTACATCAATTATACTTCAATAAAAAAATTTTTTAATATCCTACCTTTTCTAGTCTCCTAGAAGTCTTCTGTACTCCTTCAGATAAGCTCTCATCTGCACCGGCCTGGTCTGCCACTTCCTCTGCTCCTCCCAACACTGAGAAGTGTCATCTCTCTACCACATGTTCCCTAAAGGTGTGAGGTTCCTCTTCTACTTTCACTGATTTTCCTCGTAAAAATAAACCCTTCTTTGTCCTTTTCTCTCCTTAGAGAGGAGAAGATGTGAGCCCACATGTTAATTTTGACCCTGTCAGGCTCAGAATTAGTATTTATGAGTTAAATTGGAGACATTTAAAACACTTACTTGTACAATATTCCTTCTTGCTCTATCCAGGATAATTTCACTTACTAAGAATCCCAGGCCTACATATTCTTCTTTGTCTGCTTGATGTTGGTTGTCAGTGATGTTTCTAGAACAGACCCCTTTGACTATGAAGGCTTTTGACATTTATAGGACACTTTCTGGAAACAAAAGGGGTTTTTCAAACCTTGTCAAAGGTCGGTATAAAGATCTTTCATCCCTGCCTTAGTTCACTAATGTTTGGACTCAAAACTCCAGTTTCAGAACTGCTATATTCATTATGCCAGGAAAAGTGGACTTTCAACTCAGTAGCCTCCATTCTTGTTATGCAAATAACAGAAACATAGCACACATGAGAAAAGAACCAAGAGCAAAACATAAAATAAGCATTTGGAAATTGAACATTGAGTATTTCCTCTGATGTCTGCTTGGTTACACAGTACAGCATACATTTTCATAAAAATCAATTGTAGCTTAAAGGCTGAGGTTTATCAGGAGACCTTTGAAATTTGGTTGTATTTTCCCTCTTCAATCTGAATCCACCCACACTCTTTCTTTTAGAAACTCCTCCCAATTCAAGGCTGTTTCTTACGTATTATTTTATCAGGTAAATTAACAATCTAGGAAAAATCTTTTATGCAGTCATTTGTTATTTATGTTTTCTTTGTCTGATTTTCAAAGTGAAATAATCTGCTTTGAAAAGTTCATCAGAATGATGAAAAGACTTTGCAAAGAGAGAGATTATCTGGTCCAACTATCTGGTCCTGAAAATGCAATTTCTAAAAAGCCTAAATAGTCCATGTGTAACACAGAGGGAAAGAACACCTGAGCCTGATGCTTCCTCTCCCATTTGTGACCTTCCCTCCATCAACTTGTTCACCCGTATGTACTGAAGAACTACTATCGATGCTCACAGAATCTCAGCCTCGTGGCTTTAAGTCACTAGGAACTTGTATTTATTTTCTACTGTGAAACTAATGCATATAATGACAGGGGAATGATTCTGGGAGTCTGCAGTTCTAAATGAATGTATAGATCAGACTGAATCTCTACATCATTTTCCCTCCCAAAAGGTCACTTTTAAAATAGTTGGTAAAAGAAGCCACTGGCAGGGGATATCCTGGTGTTTCTCTAAGGACATTCACTTTTCTCGTTTCAGTGTTTGTGCCCCAGAAATGGTTCCTACATCTGTGGCTTACAGGCACAGAAAAGATGAAGCCAGTGGTACCGTTGTGCTTGTGCAGCAGGAGGGCTGTAAGCTTCACCCAGCTGACCATCTCCCTGAAAGCAATGAGAAAATGACAGCGTGGCGCGAAGGCTGCTCTCCTGGCTGAAGCTATGGTTTCTTAACTACATTCCTTTCTGTAATCCCTCCAGTTGTCACAGCAATGTCTTACTCTGGTGTCAGTCAGGTCAGCTGAATGGGGATCTACATGTGTCTGTTTTTGAAATATTTTTAGTTCCCATACTTAGAAAAACATCTAGTTAAGTTGCCTAAATAGCTTGGTCTTTCAAGCTTTTAAATCAGTTGCCATGGTAACTGATGTTCCAGACAGAAACCCACAATTTTATATGAAACTATGTTTTCCTCAACTTGCCACAAGATTCACATTTACATGCTCTACCTTGGGAGGGGGGTGGGGGTGGGGGTCTGTAGGGTGGAAAAGGCACAAGGAAAATTCAACCTTTGTTTCCCTCTTACAGTATACTTTTTTTAAATAAAAAATTTCATGTTGCACTCAAAAAATTGGCCATAACATAATGGTATTTCATACCACTCTTGGTGTTCAATAAGATCTGAAAACATTAAATATTAGTCATAGTAACTAAGAAGGAGAAGGGGGGAAAAGCATTAGGCTCTGTTGCCTGTTCTCCAACTACACTTCAGATAAAATTAAAACTACACAACTCCATTGACTGGTCATCTTGAAACAAAGAACAAAAGCTTAATCACAGATCTAGACAGGGCAATTAAAGTCAAGACCACAGAAATCTAATTCTCCAAGCACATCCATGCATAATAACCACTTTTGGAAATGTGGTCTATACTGAAAAGCCTCTGTGTCTGTATAGATTCTGTAATTCTAAATTATGAGACATTTCACATAACGAAGACATTGTGGGTGGGGTAGGCAAATCCAATAAACCAAGGAAGGAGGCTTTTCCTTCTCTACAGACTCTGAAACTAGTAGGTTTCTAGCACCAGCTTGTAAGGAAAAAAAAGGAAAAAGAAAGAAACCAGACAGTGCTTTTCCAAGAATTCACTGCAAAACTGCTCTCTGAAAAGGTCTGTGGCCAAGTAGTGAGAATATGATGGTTATGGAACAGAGAAGATCTGGGTTCAAACATCAGCTCTGCCTCTTATCACATGCGTGATGCTGGGCAGATTACTTTCTCTCTCTGAACCTTACCTCACCTTTGGGATAAATATATCTACCTGAAATGGATTTTCATTTAATAATCCAATGAGAGCCCAAATGGAAAACATCCAGTTTAGCAAGCTCTTAGTGAAACCTTTAGTTCATCCTTTTCTCTTTAACTATGTCCATCAGGAATCCTTGAGTTTAAAAGCAAGAAATTATCTTTCCCAGTGGCTCTTGCAACTTGATTATCTCATGTCTTGGATGGACCACAGGGCTCTCTGGAGCCACAGCTTACCCAAGATGCCATGTACAGCCCAAGGGCAAAGGCTCATGTTCTGCAGTGGAATCTCACCTAGTCAAGGAACTAGATGAGATCACCACGGGTCCCTCACCTTTTAAGAGAACTGATCCCTTTTTACACTTCCAACAGAAAGATTAGAATGATTTCAAGGTTAAGGTCAGATCCTCTGAGTAGGGAACATCACAACAGATTAGACATGCAAGATATTTATTTAAGGAAGTATCTGTGGGGGGGGAAATGGATAGGGACAAGTCTGACCCTGAGGGAAAGAGAGAGAAAAGGGAAGAAAGAAGTTCAAGCAGAAGCTTTCTAGACTGTCATGCAATCAAGTAAAGTGTATTCAGAACTTTAGGGAGTCCTCAAGCCAAAGTCATCCTTTGGAGAGGAATCTTATCCCTGAGGGTGGGCCTCCATAATCCTACCAAGCATGGCATCATGACAGATCTGAGAAGTGAATTCTTACAGCTGCCACAGCTTCCTAATTAGGTTTCACATTTTCTCCAGCTGTAGACACAGCCTTAAATTAAAACTTGGATGTTTCCAAAAGGATCACTTAGATATATAAAGCCAATCTCCCAATTAATAAGATAGTTATATGCACAAGCAGAAATGTGGATGACACTGCCTTCTGTCTGCCTGGAGCCCTTCCCATGGCTGGAAGACACTCTTTAATGGCTGAACCAACATCTACTACTAGGACCCTCATACTCCTGCCCTTCTCCATATCGGTGCTGTAAAGCCTTCCTCCTCAGCTACCTTCAGAGCTCCCTGTACCCTGATCCTCCTCCCTGGTTGCCATCCCATCTTTCTGAAAAGTTTAGACCAAAGTGGCTTAAGCCCAAAGACACAAAACTTATAAGGAGTGTAAGTTCATGCTTGCTGATATGATAGATCAATTCCCTAAGCTCAGTAGCTTCACATACTTCAAATTTATTTTTTGTATATCCAACAACCCATACACGTATGTAGCAGGCAGCTTTCGACACAATGAGTCAGGGATATCTGCTTGGTCAGGCCCTAGGGACTGAGGATCTTCTCTTCCAAACAGTGGACAGAAAATAATAGAATGTAGGAATCCCTGGGGGAGATTTTCATGGGCAAAGGCTGGACAGGGAATCTATCACTTCCATACATGTTTGTTGACAAGAACAAACTCCAGGGTTACATCCAGCTGCAAAGGAGGCTGGGAATTGTGGTCCAGCTGTACCCTCCAGAGCAAGAATAATAAGATCTGGTTAGCACCTAGCCATTTCTGGCTAAGAAGGGTCCAGTTCTGGGGCCTGAGAACTGGGTTCTCAGTTAACTGACTTACTATCTCTCTGTGCAGTGTGAGCTGTTTTAAAAGGTTTTGCTTTGAAAGGTTTGTGAAGTTGGCTTCAGCACCTAACCAAAAGACTGTGAACTGCTTGAAGGTTCAGCTTTAGACACTTATTAAATGGTTTTGGGTGGAAATTTTCTACAAGGAAAATGTATTTTGAGTTATAAAAAACCTACTTATAGACAGGCTTCAGTAAGAAAGTCCATCTGTAAATTTGGAGCTAAATGTGTGAGAATAAGTGTATATGTCAAATGTGAATTTGGGTATCAGATCACTGACAACTGGTTCCCATCCTCTAACAAGCTTAAATTCTTATCATCAGATGAGTGGATCAGAGACATGATAGGAAATGACTGTCTGAGATCATTTGGGGATTTTCTCGTGCAATATACAGTCTGTTGAAAACACCACTATGTTGATCTTTACCTCTGTGGTCTTTGGGACACAGCAGACTGACTAAAAATACTGTCTTCCATGAACTTCCAATGAAGCAACATGTTTTATGAGGATAAAATGCTTGGACCTCATTTATTGCATTATGGTGAGATTTTTACATTCTTACACATATGTAAATATGCCTTTCTGAACATATGCATGGAGAGAATGCAAAAGACTTCTGGCAATCTAGCCACTTAGACAATGAACAATAGTATCTTTTTTTAAAGCTGCATCAGAGCTTCCTCTTACTTTGAAGATGACAAATAGCTCTTCATAATCCCCTAACAACCTAATCCTGCATGGCATTGCCCATTTTAGAGGACAGACAATATCGTGTGCTTACAAATTAAAGTCAGGAAATTTTAGATCTGCTAAGAAGTTGAACAATACATTCCTGATTAAAGAAATATGCAAAGACTCCCTTCCAGATGCACTTTGCATTTATAAAATATTTCCATAACACTTACAGACACGTGGACATAAATGATATCATATTTGCCATGTCTGCATTTATGCTCATGAAACTGGATCAGATACCAGAGTGTGGTAGGAAGAGCTCTGATACAGGAGTCCAGAGACTTGAATTCTTGACTCAGCTCTGCATTTACTAGCTGTGTAACCTTGAGAAAGTCATCTAACGTCTCTAGGCTTTGGTTCCCTCCTGTGTAAAGGCTTTGGTTCCCTCCTGTGTAAAACTGATATTTTGATCAAACGACTACACCCACAACCAGTATGCTATATATCTTTCAACTTTCTGAGTCTCCATTTCCACAAACAGAAAAACTCTTCATAAAACTATCTACCCCTTTTTCATGCTACGGGTCTCTCAAGGATTAGATGAAAAAACATATGGAAAAGAGCTTTGGAAATTAAAAAGAGCTATGAAAATGTAGGATGTTTTAAAGAAAAATAATCACATTCATATGTCCAAATCTTTTGCATGTTTATTTAGTCTGTACCTAAGGGTAGATACAGTGGAATTTAAGATTCAGCTATGGTGATCCATCTAAACGTCATGTAGAAACTGAAAGTTATTTCCATTTTTGACAAGCTGTGGAAGATAGACTAAAGTTCAGACAAAGAAACATTGTTCACAGCCAGAAAGTGAAGCATCCTCATGTCACAATATATAATCAGTTGCTGCTATTAAGCTGCCTTCTTTAGCAGCTCAAACTCAAATGTCCCCTAAAAGCCACACACAAAACATGTGCATACAAAGACTAAAACTACAGGACGGTAAACTCTTTATGTAAAAGTAAAGCAGTAATGCTGTTAAAAAACACATTAATTACTATGAGACAACTGGTATGGCATTTTTCACATAACTAGAACAAAGAACCCTAAAATCGGTGGAGAACCACAAAAAAAATTCCCAAATACACAAAGCAATCTTAGGAAAGAAGAACAAAGTTCAAGGTATTACATGCCCTGATTTCAAACTATAATACAAAGCTACAGTAATCAAAACAATGGTACTGGCAAAAAACATACACACAGATCAATGGAATACAATAAAGTGCCCACAAAGACATGCTTATATGGTCAACTAATCTACAACAATGGAAGAATATACAATGGGTAAAAGCCAGCCTCTTCAAAAAATGGGAAAACTGTAGAGCTACATACGAGGAAGGAAGGAAGGAAGGAAGGAAGGAAGGAAGGAAGGGAGGGAGGGAGGGAGGGAGGAAGGAAGGAAGGAAGGAAGGAAGAAAGAAAGAAAGAAAGAAAGAAAGAAAGAAAGAAAGAAAGAAAGAAAGAAAGAAAGAAAGAAAGAAAGAAAGAAAGAAAGAAAGAAAGAAAGAAAGAAAGAAAGAAAGAAAGAAAGAAACTGGACCACTTTCTCACACTATATACAAAACAAACTCAAAACAGGTTAAAGACTTAAATGGAAGACCTAAAACCATAAAACTTCTGGAAGAAAACATAGGCAGTACGTTCTTTGACATCAGTCTTAGCAATATACTTTTGGATCTGAAATCTTAGGCAAGAGAAACAAAAGCAGAATGAAACAAATGGGACCACATCAAACTAAAAAAGCTTTTGCACAGTGAAGGAAACCATCAACAAAACAAAAAGGCAGCCTACTGAATGGGAGAAGATATTTGCAAACAACGTATCCAATGAAGATTAATATCCAAAATATACAAAGAATTCATATAACTGAATATCAAAAAAAAATCTGATTTAAAAATGGGCAGAGGACCTGACCAGGCATTTTTCCAAAGAAGACATACAGATGGCCAACAGACACATGAAAAGATGCTCGACATCACTTATCATCAGGGAAATGCAAATCAAAAACCACAATGAGATATCATCTCACAACTATCAGAATGGCTATAACAAATAACAATTGTTTGTGAAGATGCATAGAAAGGGGGAAGCCTTGTGCACTATTGGTGAGAATGTAAATTGGTGCAGCCACTTTGGAAAAACAGTATGGAGGCTCCTCAAATAAATCAAAAATAGAACTATTATATGATCCAGCAATTCCACTTCTGGATATTTACCTGAAGAAAATAAAAACACTAATTCAGAAAGATATAACACCCCAATGTTTATTGCTGCATCATTTACTATAGTCAAGATATGGAAGCAACCCAAGCATCCATTGATAGATGGATAAAACAGTGTGATATATATATATATATATATACACAATGGCATATTTCTCAGTCATAAAAAAGAATGAAATCCTGCCATTTCCAACATAAATGGACCTAGAGGGTATTATGCTAAGTGAAATAAATCAGACAAAGACAAATACCATATGATCTCACTTATATGTGGAATATAAAAAACATAACAAACTAACAAAATGGAATGAAATCAGATTCATAGTTACAGAGAACAGACGGGTGGCTGCCAGACAGGAGTGGGTGGGGGAATGGGAAAAGTAGTTGAAGGGAATTAGGTACAGACTTCCAGTTAGAAAGTAAATAAGTCATGAGGATATATTATACAGCATAAGGAATATCATCAATAATACTGTAATAATTTTGTATGGGGACAGATGGTTACTAGACTTATCGTTACTAGACTTACTAGTAATCATTCATAATGTATTTAAATGTTAAATTACCACATTATAGACTTGAAACTAACATAATATTGTATATCGACTATACGTCAATAAAAACGAAACTAAAATAATGGAATTCTAACTCAGCCTCAAGGAGAAAAAATGTGTAGAAAAACAATTAATTCTCAAAAACGCAAAATAAATCATATGACATTTCAAAATGTTGCCCCATGTGGTAGGCTGCATTAACAGCCTGTTATTCACCCTTCCCTGTATCCACTCCCCTCTGACATACCATTTTGTCATAACTCCCACTCTGAATCTGGGCTCAGCCATGTGATTTGCTTTGGCTAATGAGATGCTAGCAAATACAAACACAAGCATAGCCTTTAAGGGGTCACACTTTTGGACTTGCCCACTCTTGCCCTCTGTCGTTACCATGAGGGTATGTCCAGGCTATGCTGCTGCAGGTCAAAAGACACATGGGCCAGAGCCAAGTCACCCAGTCAAGGCCATTCTAGATCAGCCAACAGCCAACCCTCAGTCAAAATCAGCAGAGTTGCCTCGCTGACTCACAGCTGACCAGATATGTGAGGGAGCCATGCTGAGATCAGCCAGACCAAGACCACATCAGATGAACCCCTCAAACACCCAAGCAAAATAAATATTTACTATGGTCAATCATTTGTTAAATATTAAATAAAATGATGTTAGGAAGTATTTTCCCTTTAAATGTATATCACTAATGAGATCCTATATATTTACTAGAATTTTATTTATAAAATTAAGTAGAATTTATTATTTACTAGAATTATGAAATATGCACATATAAACCTAATCATTATGTAACCACTGTATACTACAACCTGGAATAGCCATCACTGTATTATTGGGGAGGGTGGGGGTGGAGACACTCCCTAAAAGGAGATTTCTGCTAAATGATCTGATGTATACAAATTTCTGCACCACACAGTGCATTCCAAGACTGCGCTTCATCTCTGAATATAATCAGAGGAAGGCACTAACATCTCCAAGTCAAGCAGCTGGGATCACCATGGAGGATTTCTCCCTATTCTCCAAAGACACTGGCTTGTCCTGGCTGAGAAGTAAACGTGCTTTGCCCTTCTTCCCTCGGAAGGAGTAGTTATGGGGGCCCCCCTCCCATGATCAAGGGGCAAAGACTGGATTGAGAAAGCATCTTTCAGCACAGCTGCTCTTTTCTGCAACCAAGGGACCATAAGCCTGCAGAGTTCCAGTGGTAGGAGATCCACTGTATTTCCTTTGGGCCACTGCACCTCAATAAATGGCCTCTGTTCTAAGAGTCCAGATGTCAAAAGGACTTAAGCTCACCTGCCTTACTTGGGCAAGACCAAACATCTATTTTTGTGGATTTCTGTTTATTTGGGGGAAAACAGGGAAGATTGCTGTTTTTCTGTCTACTTTGCTGGTTTTCAAAGCATGTATTTAACCCACATGTGAGGTAAGCTATCTATACACAGATTAGAAAAAACCCAAGGAAAGCTAGATTTTTTTTTTCTACCTGGGCCTCTCGGACTGCCCTAGCCAGGTTCATCTATTTTAAAATGGAAACAATCTATACCAACAGCAAACTTTAATTAATAAAATCAAAATAGGTAAAGTTTCATACAATGTGCCTTAGAAAAATAAGTTATTTCTGAATGTGACTGCATTACAAGAACAAAACTCTCAACTGGTAATACAAGTTCAGCCTATAAATATTTATGTTGAATACTATTATTATTTAATAAACTTGCTAACCACCCTTCTGATTTTATTCAGCCTGCTTTTAAAGTTTAACTAGGCATAGTGTTCAAACAGAAAATGCTAGACTTCAAAGAGCTGTCAATGGATAAAGTATAGTATTCTTCCTCACAAAGGGGGCCTGCGCTTCTGAATCCCAAACTCAGCCTGTATGCAGTTTCTCAGGAATCACTGGGTTAAGAAAGGTATTTGTTGTCCAAGGAACTACAAACACAATGCATGTGATAGTTATATTCATAGTTTTGTTATGTCATTTTATTAACCAGAAGCTTGAACATCAGAATGCAAACTGCATACAAATTGTAACCTGCGGTTGCTTCCTGTATCAGACTTTTAAAGGTGAAATCCTCATTATTCTTAATTCAGACCTCTTTCACTCTTGACTGAGAGGCAATCTCAGTGTTTAACAGGAGGCAGCAATTTAGGAATTCCCTCCCATTTCAAGTGCCCACAGAACTGCGCCTGCCGTTTACAAAAGTTGTACATGAGCCTGGATACAAAACAAACTCTATGGGAAAAACAGGTCCAGTGAATTCACCCAAAGTGCAAATTACCTCGAGATTCAGTCTTTCCTTTTCTGCACAACTAACAAGTGAATCTTAGGAGTCTGGACAAAAAAAAATACCCCAGTGAAGTGAGCCTTTGAGAGACATTTGTGCTGATCATGACAGCATTTTCATGGTAATTTGTCAATGTCCTTGCAAAGCTGTGGTAATTTACTCCAGGAAAATCCAGCTAATAGCCTTGTAGAGTTGAGGCCTTCTTCAAGGAGGCCACATGCGTGCCAGCCTGCTGCCTAGTGCTTGCAGGTCCCCATAGCCACTCAAAGATCCCAAGCTAGCCTCTGTTCTGGCTGGACCCCTGGATCCTCCCTGCCTGCTTTCCCCATGGTCACAATCTCAAAGCCAGTGACAGGTATGGGAGGCCCAACTTGTATTAGGGGGAGTGGGGATTTGGGGAAGCATGGGGCAGAAGGCACAGTATCAATGGGAGTCAAACTTCGAGAGGCCTTAATCTGACAGCTTTCTCTTCCTGGGCAGTCTATGAGAAACAAGACCAAAAACAAAAACAATGTGTAGAAGGCATTTCCCTTTCTGATTATAAAGAAAATACATATTCAGTACAGATTTCGGAAGAACAGAAAGACCCCAAAAGAGATAAAATCATCAATAATTTTACCCAGATACCATGATTCAGTTCTTTCCAGTTTTTCTCTACATAGATTATAATTACTGCATGCAACATTATTCTGTATGAACACTTTTTTTGAAAATACAATTCTTGTAGCCATATATTATCATTCATTGTCTTTATGCACCTGTAAGTTACAGAATGGTCCTATATCTGGACAACATAATTGGCTTCAATTACTGTATACATAAACATAACATTGGAGCGACCATCTTTGTATAGAAATATTGGCCTCACACTCTCATTATTTTTCTAAGGTAGATTCTCAGAAGGGATGAGTGGTATCGACAGATACGGATGTTTCAGCATACTTGATACATAAAATCGAGTTAAACTGCTTTCCAGAAAAGCTACAGCAGTTTGACAGGACGTTCTGCAGCAAAATAAGAGTCTCACATTAATGTACTTTCACCAACGAGTTTTTAATCTGTGCTAATTAAAGATGGAAAGTCACTCTTGTAGTTCATGCATACAAAATGGCTTGGCTTGCTATAAAATTAACATATTTGGCCCATTTGGAAAGCCACAGAATCAGTCATTGGAAACTGAAAGTGACCTCAAAGAGCATATGATATACCGAAAGCGAAGGAGTTTGTCCCGGGTCATCCGACCCTCTAATGATGAATTCAGAACAAAAAAACCAAAAATTCTTCCAATTCCCAACCCAGTTCCTAAGTAGTAGGGATTTTCAGTAAAAATATAACCCATTTTAAAATGTGGAGAGAATAGAGGGATGGGGAGACTTTTAACTGTTGTTTGGTAAATAAACATTTTCCCCAATAATTTTTCACATCTTTACAGCACTGTCCCAGGCTAGCACTCCTGCCACCCTCCAGTTCATAAATTATTACCTTCCATCTCTCAGAGGGGATCATTTGGGAGAAGAAGAGTCACAAATGCAAATACTTATTAGGATTCAGAATTAACCAGAGTAGTGTTATTAGGAAGCCCAGTCCATCCTTAAGATGTCTCAAGTGACAAACTAAAATCAAATACAAGTAAGTCCTCCCTGCCTCTCTGTACCTAATCCCAAATTGTCTGTGTCTCATGTATGCTGAGAACATGACAGCAAAGGCCACAACTGAAGACCTTCTTTGATATCTCCCTTCACATCTCAAACCTCCCTCTAATTTTTGCATTCAAACCTCTTCTCCATGTGACCCTGTTGTGGCTTTAGAATATAGCCACAAATTCTTCCTGATGAGAAGTCTGTGTCCCCTTCTTCTGAATCTGGATGGGCTTGTGACTGCTTCAACCAACAGAGTGCAAGAGAATTGATACTATGTGACTCACAGGCTTAGTGATAAAAGACTATGCAGCCTCCTTCTTGCCCCTGGGAACACCTGTTCTTCGAGCCACAAGCCATCAGGTAAGAAGTCTGACCACACTGAGCCCAGCATATGATAAGGAGGTCCACATCACGTGCAAAGTCCCCAGGTAGATGCCCTGACTGACAGTTCCAGATGAACCCAGACTACAAGTCAGCCCAGGCACCAGACATGTGAGTGAGGAAACCTCCAGACCATTCCAGTCCCCAACGATGTAAGTCAACTGCAGCCTTCAGGACTTCCCACTAACGCTCCACACGTTGTGGAGCAGAAGCAAGCCATCCCTGCTGTGCTCCAACTGGATTCCTGACTCTAACAATTCACAAGCATGATAAAATGATTGCTGCTTTGTTCACTCTGTTCACAGCATTCACTGTGCAACAATAAGTAGCTGGAATACCCCTCCTCCGTCCCATCCCACTGCATTACTGCTGTGGTCTGATTGCTTGTGTCCCCCACCCACCCACCCCTGGCCCCAGTTCATATATTAAAAATCCTAATGCCCAATATGTTGGTTTGAGGAGGTGAGGTCTTTGGGGCTGGTTAGGTCACAAGGACAGAGCCTCATGAACAGCATTACTGCTCTTATAAAAGAGGCCCCAGAGAGGTCCCCTTCCACCATGTGGGGACACAGCAAGAAGTCAGCAGTCAACAACCTGGAAGAGGGTCTTCACCAGAACCTGGCCATGATGGCACCCTCATCTCAGACCTTCAGCCTTTAGGACTGTGAGAAGTAAGTTTCTGTTGTTTACAAGCCTCTCAGTCTGTGGGACTCTGTTTAGCACCCCAAATGCACTAAGACAATTAGTCTCCATCTTTTCCTTCTGCAGCCCATAATCTATCAGTTTTCTCATCTTCCTTTCAAAAATCTCTGAGGATTGGATCAGGGCACTCATATCAATATTGAATATTAATATTTTTGCTGGTTGCACTGAAAAAGAGACTTGAAAGTCACCTGGGGTACATGGGACGACCTAGAAAAGGACTTTCCAGTTGACATTAAAATGTCCACGATGTTTTCTCTGCTCTTCACTACTTGTCATCTATTTCCTATCCCAGTTGCTGATGTCTATCCACATCCTGAATGTAAAGAATGTTCAGAAACTGTCATTACTCCATCAAGTAAAAGGTTAACAGATGTCAATGTGACTTAAAGTAATAAAATAAGCTACCGTTTGTTGAGTGCTGTGCTAAGAACTTTCTCCACATTATCTGAGCATCATAATTATATGTCTTATTAAACCCATTTTATTGAAGGGTAAACTACGGCTTAAATTAATTCAGCCAGGATTTGAATCCAGGGTCATAAGACCGCAAACCCAGTTCTTAACCACAACATCAATAGCTTTCAAGCCTTTTGGCCACATCACACAGTAAGAAATGCATCTCACATCATGGTCAATGAACACCCACACACATAACTGAAATAAAATTGTCAAGAAACAATAAATACCTTACCAGGTACATGGCACATTGCTCTTCTCTATTCTTTTTGGGCTAGCCCTCATTTTTCAAATGTAGTTAGTAATCCATTCGAGTGATTGCACTAGCTTCTGCTAACCAATCATAACACAGAGACTAAGAAAATCACTGCACCACCTTCTCCAATTTGACTTGAAATCATTACCCCAAGACCCTGTTCTACTTTTAAACTAAAGATTACTACCCACAGGGCTAAAAACAAAAAGTTTTAATACAATCTTTTTTTTTAATTAGAAACAAACCTTAAAATTTCTATCAACTTCGTCTCTTTTTAATGTGAAACTAGGTAACAGAAAGCCCTATTTGGTAAATTTAACAAAGAGTAAAATTGATCCCTCAGTTAACATACCTGCCTAGTTGCTGGACAGGATTCAAGATATAGAAAGATGTTCATCCTGAGTTTGCCCTACTTTACTCAAATACCTTCCTGGGAGAGCAGCTGGCCACAACCCCTACCAGACCCCATGGCATAGGACACATGGCTTCCCTTCCTCACTCCAGCTGTTTGGAACGTCAGTGGACTAGAGAATGGTGATGCATCGTGGCATGAGGAAATTGGCTGGGCCAATGTCAGCAATCAGAATGAGAATGATGGGGAAGGAACCCAAAGAATCAGGAGAGTAGACGCTAAAGGTCATGAGGCAGCACTGGGATTGGAGAGGCCACGCTGACCACGGACAAGCCACACAATAAAGAAACTGAAGAGGCCCCCCTGTAGGGAGAGGAGGATGGAGGGCACATGAAGAGAAGTGGGGAGAGGCTCTGCGCCCCTAGACAGAGTCAAAGAGAAGCTGGTCCCTCTAATGGCGGCAAGTCCCACTGGCTTTCTGGTTCCAACTCCAGTAGAATGTACACTCAACATAAAGGTCTTTCTTTCTGGAGATGTGAAAAGCTTTTAATTCTTTATAATCCAAAGGTCCTTAATCAAAATGAATTCCCCAAATATTCTCATAGCAAGAATCTAAGAGAAAGGCAGGGTGGGACAGACAGAGTCACAGATAAGAGACAACTTCATAGAGGACCATTCCTATGCATTTGCCTCTTGGAATATTAAAAATATTCATTACATGCCTTTTATTTGAATAATATAGTACTTTATAGTCCCCGAAAAAAGTTGATTACACATAATGATTACAAATAATAATTGTACCTGCTTCAAATTTTTGTTGTGGAGGTGAAATGAGAAAACACATGTAAAATCTTTAAACTAGTACCTCCGACATAGTAGATGCTCAATAAACAGGACTTGAGCCTATGATAATACTATGGCATGGGCAGGTGTTATATCTGATAGGTGAAGACACAGGCACTCAGAGAAACCCCAGCCCATGCTAAAGGTTACACAGCCAATAAGTGGTAACAAAGGTCTTTGGACTTGGTGTCATCCATAAATATTCCACAGACGTTTATAGAGTCCAGGATCAGTGCCAGGTTCACATCATATCCAGTGACTAGAACCGATGCAATTCGTGCATCCACCACACATATAGTGGAATGTTTCTTCCCCAAGTCTTACCACATTTGTAAAATACAGGCAACAACTAGATAGCTGTTCTTTTTTTATGTCCTGCAAATGGGATTAAATTAAGCCATAATAAAAAGACCAAGACCAGAAAGGCATGCATCTTCTGGTATCTAGAGAAATTAGAGTTGGTGTCTCCTCTGTGGCTGTGGCTGGCTGTACAGCTTCATAGAGCCACCGCACCATGGCGCTGGGCACACTGTACTGTATTTCTTTGCATCATTATCTGTCCCCATCCTTCCACCCAAGACTATCAGCTCCCTGAGGACAGGAACTATCCTCAGAGTAACAAGAGTAGGTGCTAAATAAATATTGCTTGATTTTAATTGAATAAGAGGGCTCTTATCATATCAGTGCAGGTGCCTTGATTTTTCTTAATACTCAAGTTGGTCCTCATTTTTAGTGTCACTGAGAAGTTTCTATTCCTTGGGTTTTTTAAAGTGTTTGTTTGTTTGTTTGTTTGTGTTTTTTCCTCCCAGGGTAGTTTTTCAGGTTAGGAAGTGCATGAGGCTCAATGAGACCTGGAGGAAGTACCCAGGAACTAAAATGGTTTCCACCACAACTACCAATAACAAATCAGTACATTTTCTAATTAATTATATATTTATTTATTAATACAATACACTATTTGTTTTATATATTAGAGAAACAGAGAGAGATCAAGAAAGATTTGTAAAATCTTAGTGTAGGACCCTTTGAAGTCTTCTATTAGAGGTAAATCCCATTCTAAAAGAACTAGGATAACTGCAAATATAAAGTCCATGGTGTTCAAAGAAATTGCGGTCAAGGAAAATTATCCACCAAAAAACAGACAGTTCTCACTTTTAAACCACTTTGAGTTGATTAAACCTTCCCCAAAGTGGGCTTATCTTCATTATTAGCATATTTCATTCCTATCAATTCAGAGTACAGCAATTTTGAGATCAAAATAGCTTCCCACTAAAGCCAGAGTTTACAAAATCAACAGTGCTAAATGTTAATGGATTCCAACCTCATGAATCAGGGGTATGGGAATGTGGCTAGACCATTTTGAAAGGTCATAAAAACTTCATAAATATCAAATACTGGGAATTAGCTATGAAGAGGTGAAGGTTTAGAGACCCTCAAGATAAACTTCCCAAAGTTAGGCTTCTCTCCTGGTTCGCCTAAGTCAATGGAGTCTCTGGGGAATACAGTAAATTTGAACTTTTGTGTGGCCTTTGTATTTGTATGTGTGTGTTTTAGCAAGCACCCTGGAATGGCAAAGGCTTCCTCGTCAGTGGAACCATGTAGGTTCAGAAAATGCCATCTTCCATTGAGAAAACAATTGTTTTCTATAGAGACAAGAAACAAATGCCTGTGACCCAGGTCACCCCGTCCCAGCAGGCTTTTGCTGCGGCTTCCTCTGAGCAAACACAACAAAGTCCGGGGCAGTCAATCCTGCTGCCCCACACTGGGCCCCTGCAGTTGTGCTCTGCTATTTACCCTTCCTATTAATCTGTCAATGTTCTAGTCAAACATGCAAAACAATATGGTAGGCGCATAGTTTGATTGACCATTGCTAAGTAACTTGGGCCAAAGATGAAGAAATGGAACTTCCAACCAACAAAATGTGAGGCCCAATTTGATTGTTAGAAAATGTTCAACAATACTGGCGCATGACAATTTTTCAGGGTGGCTGTGATTTAGCATCCCTCTCACCAGAAGAGAGTGGTCCCATTAATGACATTCAGTTCTAGAATCTAAATTCAAGTCATGTCACTGTTCCTATCATTGTGGGACAGGACTGTCTGGGTATTTTGTAGAGGAAGGTGTTCCATGTAAGATCCCATCATCCTGTTAATGAAGGGACTATTGGATTTGGTTTGGCACACAGGTAAGCCCCTAGCTAAGAAATGAAACAATCTTTGAACGAAAAACCATTGTCCTTTGATTCATTGATTGAAACCATTGATTCAACACTCCTTGAATGATAAAATGTTATAGGCTCCCCAACTCCAAAATGTAAAACAAATTATCAAACCTTTTGAGCAAATTTAGTAGCTTGTTTCCTCACTCCATTTTTCTCCTCTTCTGCTAGCCCAGAGTAAACTTCAGAATCCTTCTCAATA
Organism: Camelus bactrianus; assembly: GCF_048773025.1. Lineage (NCBI taxonomy): Eukaryota > Metazoa > Chordata > Mammalia > Artiodactyla > Camelidae > Camelus > Camelus bactrianus. The sequence continues at coordinate 33,164,166 of NC_133550.1, read as the reverse complement.
CAAAGATCTAGTAGCCATTTCTAATCATCTGGAATTAGAACAAAAGATAGAGCCCTGGAGTCATTCTAGCCCTGGAGTCTCAAGTAAACAAATTCATTGGAATTTAAGATGAATAGATGATCAAGAACTGTCCAAGACATTTCCTGCTAGTGATACAGAGCATGAATTTCCCTGCTGTGTTTTTAGAAATCACGCACAATGGGACGAATAGGTAGAGCTAATAGATGAATCTGAGAGGCCAGGACATAGTACAACAAAGTAAAAGAAAATATGGATACTGAAGTCAGGCTGACTTGGGGCTCAAATTCCCCCCTTTACTATTTACTAGCCACTCAACCTCTGGCAAGTAAAGAAGTCTGTTCTAAGTTTTTTCATTTGTAAAATGGAGAGAACAAGACAGTATAATGTATAAATCAGCACTTTTTGACTCCTGTCCCTGGTCCATTGTTTCCAGCTATATACTTCTCCATAGACCTTATGCAGTTTTGGGTTCATATCCTTGCAGTTTTTGACCCAAGAGGAAAAGGAACCTTCTCTTCCCAGCTTGAGTTTAAAAATGGAGAAAAAGAATTCTGATTGGCTTAACTGAGGTTGTGTCACTCACTGGACTCCCCCGAGGGAGGCAGGCTCTGATTGGTCCACACTGGGTCACATGCCCATTCACAGCTAAGGTGCTGTGCCCAGTCCCCAGAACCACCTGGTGGGAGTAAATAGGAGTGATTTCCCAAAAGAGGTGCTAAGCTGAGGGGAATACTTTCCTAGGATAGACAAAACAGTAAATTTGGGCTCTATAACCACATGGAGTGGGAATAATAAGATAATACATGTTTAAACCCTTTAGGGCTTAGCAACTGGCACATAGTAAGTATTTCATAGATGGTAGCAAAGATTATGGTAATTATTATTATCATTATTATCATCAATCTCTAGTCTTAAAAGTTACAATCAATAGGAGGGGTAGTCACAGAAAGATACTTGATGCTTCACATTGAGTTCATCACTTCCTGATGTCAGTTTTAAATCTGGCTACTCAGATTATAGCACTCTCAGTGAAATAACTAAGTGCAATGCTCATACTTTTCATACTTCAATTAAAATTCAGCTCAAAAGTCAAATCATAAAGATTTCACTTTGGCCCAGATTGCTAAAGAAAATGTAATGCTAAAGGACACAATTAAGGATTTGATTGATTTGTGCATTTACTTCAGCTCCTATGTGCCAGGCACTGGGCTAGATGCTGGGTGACACAAGGGAGCAAAACTGACCAAGTCTCTGCCCTTAGGGAGCTTACTTTCCAGCAGGAGAGCCAGAGAGTAGTGAGAAGCACCATGGAGAAAAAACAAGCATGGTAAAAGGTTAAAAAGTACAGAATGGATTTTAAATAGAGGCAGGCTTTCTGAAAAGCAGCATCTGGGCAGAGATATGAACAAAGTAAAGGAGCCATGAAAATCCCTGGGGGATGGCATTCTACACTGAGGGAACAGTGAGTCCTGAGTCTGGAATGGAGCAGTGTGGCCAGAGCAGAGCGAGCAGGGTGAAGGGACAGGAAGTGATGGTAGACAGCTTACCCACCCTCCAAGTTGTCCATGTCCTGATGCCCAGACCCATGTTACCTTACATGGCCAAGGGACTTTGCAGACGTGATTAACTTAAAGACCTTGAGTTGAGGGCATTATCCTAGATTATCTAGGTGGGCCCAGTGTAATTACAGGGGCCCTTAAAAATTGAAGAGGGAGGTAGAAGAGGAGGTCAAAGGGATGCACTATGAGAAACAGTCAACCTGAGGTTGCTGGCTTTGAAGATGGATTAAAGGTGACAGGAGCCAAGGAAAGCAGGCAGTTCCAGTGTCTGGAAAAGTCAAGGAAACAGAACCTCCTCTAAAGTCTCCAGAAATGAATGCAACCCTGCCAAGACCTTGATTTTAATCCAATGAGACCCATGTCAGACTTATGATCTGCAGAACTGAAAAATAATAAATTTGTGTTGTTTTAAGCCACTAAGTTTGTGGTAATTTGATAAAGCAGCAATAGAAAACTAATACAGTATCATTCTTAAAATTACTAAACGTGATGTGTCAGTGAAAAGTCTCTGTCTTCCATTGAAAGCCTTGACTCATGCAACTTCTCAGGAATACCACCAGCTGCTTTAAAGTAAGGACATAAGTCCCACCCTAAGTGTCAGGAGTCACCTTATAAACACACAAAAGAATGGCAAAGGAAACTGGGGCTGTGTCTGCAGGTTTTCCTAGCAGAGATGTAATGTGTCCCCAGGGTGGCAAAAAATTTATTTTATGAAGGCATATAGAAATATGCTATAATTTACAATGATGTGGATAAATACAGAAACTAAGAGGACGTTCCAAAATATAAGACCAACAGCACTGAATCAAGTATCAAAATTATTGGCTGAAATGGAGCAAACCTACTGACCTAAAAAATATGTAAGAAATTGCATTATCGGAGTGGGGAAGGTATAGCTCAAATAGTAGAGCATATGCTTATTTAGCATGCACAAAGTCCTGGGTTCAATCCTCAGTGCTACCATTAAAAATAATAATTTAAATAAAGAAACCTAATTATCTTCCCCCAAGAAAAAACATTTTTTCAAAAGAAGATGCATTATCTCTCATACACTACCTGCATCCTAATTGCAAAGAGTCTGATTTGTAGCCAGTGAAAATGCTGCTTCTCCCATTGCTCCATACAAATCACGTTAGACATCCACCAGATGAGTTCAACTCCCTGTAAACGGTGGTTGGAGAAAGAAGAGCAGATTTACAATGCAACAATGCAGGGAAAAGGCATTTTTAAGATACTGAATCATCCTAACTATGAACATACTGCTTTCCAAGGTTTGGCAATAAAATTTTATACTTTTCTACATAAAGTTTTGACCATCTTTTGTTAAGATGTAATCCTAGGTAGTGCTGGGGGGTTTTGTTTGGTTGCTTTTGGTTGTTTTGCATTATAACTGGTATCTTTTTAAATTACATTTTTTTCTAACTATGTACAGAGTATAAAAATGTGATTTAATTTTATACATTGTTTTAAAACAGCAAGTTAGCTAGATTCTCATATTAATTTTGAAATATACATCTATAGATTATTTGGGATTTTGATGTGAATAATTGTACCACCTGCTAATAGTGTTCCTTCCTTTTAATTTTTTGTCTAATGCACTAGCTTACCTTTCTAAAATAGCACTAAACAGTTGTGGTGGTAGTGGGCATCCATGTTTTTCCCCCAAACGTATTTACTGTTCATACTACACTGAAGAAAATTAGGCTTGCTTGCACACTCCCCTGTGAATTCTAGGAATTACTAGGATTTGCACAGCATTCTAGGTAGAGAGGGGAAACCTAGAGAAATTGGAAAGCACTTCTGATAAACTGCTTTAAAAAGTCTCAAAATGACAAAACTAAACACACTATTACCGTAAGACCCAGCAACCGCGCTCCTTGGTATTCACCCAAAGGAGTTGAAAACATGTCCATACAAAAAAACCCTGCACATCAATGGATGCTTAAAGCAGCTTTATTCATAATTACCAAAACTTAGAAGCAGGCATCAATTACAACATTTGCTGCTTGTTGTTTATTTATTCTTTGTAGGTTGCTCTAAACAAGATTTCAAGTTAAACAAGTTCTATTTCTAGTTTGTAAAAGTTTTGGGGTTTTGGTGGGGGGATGTTTTTAATTAGGAAGAGATATGAATTCTATTGAATATCTTCTCTACATCTATCAATATGATCAAAATATGATCCCTTCTAATCTGTTAAAACCGATGTTACATTATTCAAATTTCCAATATTAAACCAACCAGGCATTCGTGGAATGAAAACAATTTGGTCATAATGTATTTTCTTTTTAGTATATTGCTGGATTTCATTTGCTAATATTTTGTTTAGTCTTATTTCTTCAATGATCATGATCGAAACTGACTTTTTCCCCTTTATAATGTTCTTGCCTTGCTTTGGTACCAAATTATTCAGGCCTCATTAAATGACTTGGAGAATATTCTCTTTCTCTAATTGCTGATAAAGTTTGTATAGGATTGAAATTAGCTGTTCCTTAAATATTTTAATGACTGTTTTGGTAAAACTATCTTACTCTGATGCTTCCTTTGTGGGAAAATTTTTAACTACTGATTCAATTTATCTAATGGTTATGGGGCTATTTATGTTTTCTATTTGTTTTGAGTCATTTTTTAATTGTGTTTTTCTAGGAAATTATTACTTTATTTTCCAGTTTTCTAAATTTGCCATTAAAGTTTATGCTATCCACTTACATTTTTAATTTATTCATATGAGTATCTGTTCCTGTTTTAATTCTTAATATATTTCTATTGCATTTCTCTCGTCTTTTTTGACAAATCTTGCCAAAGGCTTATAAATTTTATTAAGTCTTTTCAAAGAACCAACTTTTACCTTTGTTAATCCTTTTCATATGTTCTTTTGCTTATTTATTAGTTTTTATTGTATGCTTTTTTAATTATTGTTTTTCTTATACATTTTTGGAGTTTATTCTGCTGTTCTCAACTCACTGATACTCAGTTTTTGAAATATTTTATCCAGCATTATTGTTTTGTCAATTTAGAGTCATATAGGAGAATTAGTCTGCAAATCCCTTAGAAATAGAAAAATCCCCATTGTAGTTTCTAATTTATCTTTATTAATATTTTTAAATTATTAAATTTTGCACTTGTATTGAGCATCAATTAACTTACTCAACATGATCATTTTTCCATTGATTTTTCTCGGATTTTATTGGTGAGCAATAGGTTATCTGCAATGAGTGATCTTTTTCTTCTTTTCAACTAACTATTCTTATTTCTGCTTCATGTTCTATTTAATTTCCTAGAACATTCGGAATAATCTAAAATAATAGTAACACTGTAGGTATCCTTGTCTTATTTGCAATTTAAAAGTCCTCCAGTGTTTTTTATTCAGAACAATAATGACTCCTACATTAAGATGGGTTCTTTATATTAAATTAGTATCTGTCTCTAATTTATAAAAATTATACAAAGAATACTTGTATGTTATCAAAATGTCTAAATGTCTAGCATTTAAAAACATTCTCATATGATTCTTCTTGTCCAATCAACTATTGTGATATATTTGGTTCCCATAATTCCTAATGCTAAAATTACCCTCAAATAACTGGCACATTGTAAACTGACTATACTTCAATAAAAAAATACAGAAAAAAACCTATCATGAAAAAATATTTACTGGGTACATAAGATATGATGTTGATATTAACTATATATTTATATAAAATAATAAATTTTATGTACAGTGATGAATTCAATGTGTTCACAGGGATTTTAGGATACTGGCATCCATTATTCACAAGTAAAATATTTTGCTCACTTTGTTTTATTTCACTACCTTTGTCTAATTGGCTATCAAATGCATTTTTTAAATTTCACTAGTTTTTATGTCTGATAACAATTTCTGCAATGTGGAGCTCTAGTTCTTTAAAACATTGAAAGAACTTAACTTGTAAAACTGCCTGGCTTTGGAGCCTTTTTTGGAGTTAATTATTTGAAAGCATCTTTCATCTTTGTCATGACTACTGTTCTAGTTAGGTCTTCCATCTCTCTTTGAGTTAATTTCAACTATTTTTGCACATTAATATGATCATTTTGTTGAGGCTCTTAAATGTTTCATCATAAAATCCTACACAGTGGTTTCTTATATTTTAAATATATGTACTAAAGCAAGAGGAAACTGATTCATTCTTTCTATTTCCTTGAAATTATAGGTATAGTAGCTTCTGTTCCACTCCTCAGGAGAAAATATTTAAACAAACACATCTCCCCCCAAGAGGTAACTGGTGAGACTGGAGAAAGGCTTATATCTATTGAGCTAAATTTACCAGGAGTTACACTACTAAAAAGGTAATAAGGGTATATCTCTCACTCTGTTTTTATCTTGCTGCTTCTTCTGCCTTCCTGTGCCCAGACACAGCAGGCCTGGTTTCTACATGGCAAGTCCTGGTGTCTACATGACAAGAAGACCTCACAGACCTTGCAATAGGCCTGCCAATCACTATTTTATGTACTTAGCTTCTCCACTGTGACTTTTAAGTTCTCTTCAGTCAATTCAGATTGGAGAGAGTGGGAAATTCATTCTGGCTTAAGAGTCAAGCCTCAATCCCCAATTTATCTCTATCAGGGAGCCCTTTACTAAGAGAGTAATTTGGCCTACATTAGTACAGTTGCTCAGTCAATGCAAAACAGAGCTTTATTCTATGAAGCAGGACTCTGAAAAGGATGAAGAAATTATTCACTTTCCAAACATCATCCCTAACTTAATTAGACACACTTCTTCTCATTCTCAATTTTATTTCATTTATATTTTTTGATTTATATTTTTTCTTAAATCAACTTTCCAGCATTTTGCATGTCACTGTTATTTCACAGTCTAAAATAGGAAATTCAGTCTGTGTCAAAAGTGACTGTAAAGACCCCAACTGCACAACTTTACACATTTTCACTCTAATGTGACTCTTGGAACATGGCACCATTTCCTTAGAGAAACTTACTTCTCTCTGCCACTTTCTCTTCTCTCTAACCAGTAATTTCCTCCCCTTTGACTATGTTTCATACCTTCTGCTTATTCATGTCATTCATTTGATCATGATCTTTAATGGTTCTTTCTCCAGCTCATGACTTTTCAGTACCTCCTCTGATGCTCAGGATTTCCAGTTCAGATTCAGGAAGTAGGGAATCTTCCTAGCCCAGCTCATGCCTTCATGCCAAACCACATTACAGAGCCCAAGGAACCTAGGGAATGACTAGATCCTAGTGCCTGTAAAGTATCTGTCCCATCAAGTCTGTCCCTAAGCCTACCATCTTCAACTGACATCAACAATAGCTCCAAATTAACATGTTGAAACAGAAATCTCGATTCACATCCTTATTCAAACCCATCTCCCATCTTTGTTCTCATTTCCACCCCCATAATGTGACCACTCTCTGCCAGACCATCAGACCTACACCCTCTCCTTAGTTCCTCCTTTTCTCTCTTCCACTCACTCATGTGTTCCCATTCATCAAGTCTCATCATTCTTTGTCTAAAGTAGATCTCAAAGTCATCCATTCTCTTCATTTCCATCAACATTAGTTTAATCCAGGACACCATTATTTCTAATCTCTATTATTACAACAGCCTCCCAAGCAGGTCCCTAACCAGTCACTATACTCCCGACTCTTTCCATCATTCTCTCCATACTCCACACAGCAGCAGTAATGACCTTCTTAAAATATAAATTCAATCATGTAGCTCCTTCAGTAGCTCCCTATTTCTCTTAGAATCAAATAACAGTCTTTTCCCATGCCTGACACAGCTTTCCATGATCTGATCCTGGCTAATCTCTCCACCTTATCTCACAGTATGCTCCCCCAACTTACAGTGCTCCAGCCATACTACCTTCTTCCAGTGACCCAGGATCCTCAAAGCTCTTTCCTGCCCTAGGGCCTCTACACACACACACACACACACACACACACACATACACACACACACGTCTGCTTGCTTGATCTTTCTTTTCTCCTTCACTTGCTTTAGATATCCAGTCTTCTCCAAGTGTCTCTACTTGGTCACCCTATCCAAAGGAATTTTCTCCCAACTTGTCATTCTTTATTTTATTGCCTTACTTTTTTTTGTTTGTTTGTTTGTTTGCCTTTCTTCCTAAATTATTGGGAAAGAAACTACAAAGAGCAGAGAAAAAGCAAAGCCAAAAAGGGAAGCAAAAAACTTTTTTCAAAAGAAAAATGGGGAAAAGGAAAGAAATTAAAAGGAAATAAGTGTAAAATTAGTAATCTTCCTGGAGAAAAAAGTTGATAGAATGTTTAGATAAATGCAAAGACTGTATGTGCCTCAAGTGAACATTCTAACCACTTTTTCCCTAAGTCTTCTGTAATAGTTTCTAACTTTCCTTCCTTCAAAATTTATGTAAGTTGATTTTCCTTGAATTCTGGCAACTATAATATTCTCTAGTTGGAGAATTTATCAAAATGAAGGCTCAGAATGAGTTAGAGGCATTTGAAAAAGTCATTATGAGCCACTAGAAAAGTCTAATGCTTCTTTTCTCATTGTAAGTTTGCATAGCAAGCATCCAAGACAAGTTTTAAAATAAAACAACCCTCTCTTAGGGCCCTGGGTACATGAGGCATCATTCCCCAACAATAGACTGACTCTCTCGCCTCCCTTTTTCCTTTGCAACGCCTCTTTGTAAATCACAGGTGTTTGTGGGCATAAAGCCCATCAGAAGTGAGTTTATTGTGAAGAGTTCTTTCTTTGCCACTTGTTCTGAACCTGTTCAGAAAGTGCTTCATGCCTTAGACCAAAGCTCCATAAAAATCAAGAAACAAGAAGTTTTCTGTACTCCTGCCCAACAGCCGCACTATGACATCGGTCCGACAGTTCTGTGACCCTGCATTGTCCCAATTTTATTCACTACCGTTTTTTTCTTTCTCCCTCCGTTCCTCTTTTTAAGCTTTTAGTGGCATTTTTTAATCTACTGTAAAGTGAAAAGGAGGAGGATGGTTTTTTGTTGTTTTTTAAGCACCCTATGGTGGCAGCTAGAAAAAGCTATCTGCAGTTACTGTAGTAATCGTTTCAAAAAACACCTGCAAATCAAAGAAAGACACCGTAACACTGTCTTCAGATTTTTTTTCTTCCCCCTAAGTTCCTTCTTGGCCATTATAGAGTAGGCTTGGGAATGAATTTATGTGACAGCTATGAAGTTACTATTAAAATTGTGAATAGTGCCTAGCAGTTTTCATGCCCTTACTATAAGATCGCCTCAATTTGCCACACAGCAGTGAATAGGGTAAAGGGGAGGGGGGTGTCAAATGAATGGGAGGAGGAGGGTCTGTGAATGGGAGGGTTTCCCTTGAGGGAGCAGCACGGTAATCACAGGAGAAGAGTGATTTATTTTTGAAATTTCAGAAAGAAAGGCCTAAAAGTCCTGAAGCACGGGGCTGAGGGATGTGAGATAAATAATACCTCTGTATGCATTTAGCAAGTGTCAACGCCAACTCAAGAAGCAGGGACTGGGCGCGGGGTTGGGAGTGGGGGTTGAGATGGTAAATCCATTCCTCTGGTCCTCCAAGACTGAATATTAAATGCCAGCAGGGAGCAGATGTGGGTAGGGGCTGCAGAATGGGGGTAAGGGGCATGGAAGGAGGGGGTTAAGCGTTTATCTCAATGGAAATTAACCACTTGGAGAGAATTAGAAGTGAGCTGGAGCGGGCTGGGCGGGAGAGAATGTCTCTTCTGGTGCGGGCATTGGGGAAGGCATTCAGAAAAATGAGGTGAGCCGGGCTGCGAAGAGCAAGGCAGGGCGTGCCCTCCGTCGCCCCCGTGGCCCCGCCCCCGCGGCACCCCCACTCCCCCCACCCAACCATTAGCATGCGAGCCGCAGCGGGCAGGCCAGGCGGGGGAGGGCGGCAGTGGGATCGCCGCGCGGGGCTCATTGTGGGCCGCGCTCGCCTCCGCTGGGGACCATCTGCTCGCTGTCAATGCATCACCTGCTCGTCTGGGCCGTCGCCGGGGCAACGGGGGGCGGGGGATTAAGGAGCGTGTGCGTCCCGGTTCCTGGCTGCGGCAGCAGCGGCGGGGGCGAGGGCGGGGCAGAGCGCTCCGCGGCCGCCCCCAGCCCCGGGACAGGTCCGCCGGGCTAAGGGGCCCGGCGACTACCGTGCCGGTAGCCGCGGATCGCGGCTGCCCCTCTGGCTTTGAAAAGGCACCAAAGCCGCCTTCACTCGCTGCGGTGGAGGGAAACCCGAGGAGGAGCAGAGAGCAAAATGACCCGCCCCTCGAGCCCACCCGGAGGGCGAGAACTGCGACCCCCGCGTCTACCTGGAGCTGCGTGGGCCAGGTCCCAGGCGCGCGGCCCGCAGCCTCCTGCAGGAGAGCTGGCCCTCACAGCCCGGGCCCTGGGGCTCGGCGCAGCGTGGTTCTGAGCGCCCGCAGTCACTGGGCAACCACAGTGGGGTCAGCATTGCGCGTAGAACCTCCCCAGCTCCTGCGTGCCATCCGAGTCGCAGATAATTTCCACACCTATCCGCTGACATTCTGATCTGCCGCCCATCGCCAAGACTAGAGAAGCCTTGGACATCAGAATATGAATGACACCTGCTCTTTGAGTTTATCCAACCGGGTTGATTTTCCACAGAGGGTGTAGTTCTGGGGATAAAAACCCCCGAAATCCTGAAATCCCCCTCCCACCTATTTCTCTTCCTTGCACTCCACGTAATTTTGAACGGAGAAGAGCAGTGAGTGATGCAGCCAACAGCAGGGGGCAGAGCTAGGCTGCAATGGGAGCGTGTCCACTTTGGGATTACATTTGATCTAAAGTCATGCTCTCTGGTTAGAAATTTCCAGGAAAATGTCTTCTGCCCTTGCCCATCTCCACCCCAGCCCCCAATTGGCCAAGGACACTAGCTGCATCAACAGAGGTTAGTCATATCTGTCAGAGGAGTCCATACCCCTAAACAAAGAGGGAAGAGTTAACGCCCCCACAGAAACTCCAAAGACTACACAGAACCAAGGAGTTGTTCAGCTTTAATAACAACTCATAATATATCTTTTTTTCTTTCTGGGCTGGTTAATTACATTTATTCCTTTCCAGAATAATAGAAGCCACCGAAAGTTGAGATTCACTGAGTTCCAGGCTGGACCCACTTTCCCGGCCCCGACCCTAGACCCACATCTAAAACATTTCCAGCCCAGTAAAGTCCCAGCTTGTTTCTAAAGATCTCTGAGTCAAGAAAGCCCCAATCTTTTCTTGTTAGATCTCATTCCAGGGTCTGGCAACTCTTGAGGAACCAACAGTCTTTCTTTGACTAACTTATTACTGAAACCCATTTTCTGCAGTTCTACTCTCTGAAGAAATGAAATCAGCCATTTGTTTTGAGGAAATTATTAAATTATCCATTAATCATCTCAAATTTTCTCCTTTTACTACATTTTTCTTTTCTTTAACAAAACCTTTAAAGTTACACCAAATCAAATTTGTGATACTGACCCTATGTGTCCTCTCCAACAAAAATCTCATAATCATCAAATAATTTCTCCCATACTTTTATGATTTCTAGATATGAGCTCCATGAATTGGACTAATTATATGACTAAAATGAAAATTTTTAAATTCACTATTATCATCACTTTAGTTTCCTCTCACTTAATGCAAGAGAAAAAAGTCAACTATAAAAATAGTAGCTATGTGCTCTGACATAAGAGATGAAGGGGAAAAAAAAGTGTGTAATGTATATATTTGCTCAAAAGATAAAGAAAATTTTACCCATCCAAAATTGCTTTTCTGATTTTCAAGAATTAACGTTGGGAGTTCTCAGAAAGCATGCTGATTCACAAGGAACTTCCAAATACAGTCATGGCATCATTCCCACTTAAAGGGGATGAGTGTGAGTCCAACCATCCTGTCTCTAGAAAACGTAACTGAAACCGAAAGACAGACTAGACCAAGACCGCTATAGACAGTGGCTGGGGATGCTCAAGGCATCTTCGAGCCCACTAACCTCCCAGAGGAGCAGCTTTCAACACCACGAACACCTCAAAATGCCCTTAATCCAGTCTATTCCCCCTCCTATAGCTACAGGCTTCACAGCAGAGATGAGACCTCTTCACCAATTCAACACAGTCTTTGAACACCTGTCACATGTAAGGCAAACTAGACAAAGATCCTACCCTCATGGTGCTTACTGTTCAGTAAGGGCAAATAGATTTTTTTAACTCTTTAGTCATTTACCCAATAAAATTTTCCTGAGCACTGAATCAACAACTATAATGGGGGAGATATATTCACAAATAAGATATGGGTATCATCCTCAAAAAAAGAAAAATACCACACCAAAAATCATAGCCTAATGTAGTTAATTAGAAAATAATATCACCACAACAAAGTACCATGGAAATATAGAGGAGGCATCAGATGATTTTGTCTGGGTGGTGCCACAGAGAGTGTCATCAACTGGGCTGTGAAGAATTCATAGGAGTCCCCAGCCCCTAAAACAGGGCCTGGAAAGTAGCATATGCTCAACAAACAATTGTTAAATGAATGATGTATTTTCCAAGTGGTCAAAGGAAAGACATTCCAGGTAAAGAAATCACAGTATGAGCAAAGGCTCCAGGACATATTGTTTAAGGAATGATGAATGAGCAATTCACTGGGAGCAAAACAATACAAAGAAGAGGAAAGAGGAAGATGGAATGCTGGTGTGGAGGCATGTGGAGAAGGGAGTTAAATGTCAAGCCAAGAATGTGGACTTTGTCTTGAAGACCAATAGTTTTTCAAGAGCAGAATACTTGTCTTAAACAGAATCTTCCAAGAAACTCAAATATAATAAAACTGATCAAAATAGAACAGCCTACAAATGCTAAATGCTGGAGAGGTTGTGGAGAAAAGGGAACCCTCCTACACTGCTGGTGGGAATGTAGTTTTGTGCAGCCATTATGGAAAACAGTATGGAGATTCCTCAAAAAACTAAAAACAGACTTAGCATATGATCCAGCAGCCCCACTCCTGGGCATATATACAGAGGGAACTCTAATTAGAAAAGATACATGCACCACAATGTTCACAGCAGCAGTATATACAATAGTCAAGACATGGAAGCAACCTAAATGTCTATCAACAGATGACTGGATAAAGAAATTTTGGGATGTTTATACAATGGAATACTACTAGGCCATAAAAAAGAATAAAATAATGCCATTTGCCGCAAAATGCACAGACCTGGAGATTGTCATTCTAAGTGAAGTAAGCCAGAAAGAGAAAGAAAAATACCATATGATATCACTCATATGTGAAATCTAAAAAAAAAGAAAGACAAAAAACAAGAGGACACAAATGAACTCATCTACAAAACAGAAACAGACTAACAGACATAGTAAACAATTTTATGGTTACACGGGGAAAGGGGGTGGGAAGGGATAAATTTGGGAGTTTGAGATTTGCAAATGTTAACCACTATATATAAAAATAGGTAACACATTTGTTCTGTATAGCACAGGGAACTTTATTCAATATCTTATAATAACATTTCATGAAAATGAATATATGTATACATATGCATGACTGGGACATTGTGCTGTACACCAGAAATTGACACATTGTAACTGACTGTACTTCAATTAAAAAAAAAAAAAACAAGGAAACAAAAAAAATAGACTGGCCTTAGTTGAAACAGGAATAGGGTCTGATACTCTGCTCCCTGGCTACAACCTCACCCTCTAGACACTCCTGGGGAACGCTACTATTCCCCTTGGGACCCTGTTTAAAAACCAGGGCCATGGGCAATGAGCTATCACTGAACACCATTAGACATGAGTGTGTGAGTCTGGGTGGGAAAGAGTCTAGGAAAGCAGTTAGGTTGCTACTGAGATTGTCCAGGCACAAAATAATGAGTATTTAAACTAGATCAGTGACACAGTGAAATGGAAAATAAAGAGATTTTGAAAATGGACTCCTTAATATGTGTGGTCTTTCTGCTTCAGGGAAAATAATTTCACCTGTAGTACATCTGAATTTGGATATTTTAAAATGATAATATATAACAAACTGTGCATCCTAACCGTTACTGTAGCCAACACATTCCCACACTTGCAAAAGTTTTGGAAACAAAACAAATTCCTTTGTAGTAACAGCTGAAAATGTGGCTCATATGTCAGAATATAGATTTTGGGATCCTAAGATGAACAAATGGAAGATTTGTAAATATAACCAAAAGAGGGCATAGATGAGAGATATCTAATGCTCCTTTAATTTAGTAATCAGAGGAACCAATTTCTAAGCAATGATCAAGGTTACAGAGCATGGTGACCCCTCCCTGCACCCCTTCAAATGTAAGCATTCAAGTGTTTTTCTTAAAAGCCACATAAAATTCATCACTGTTCACTTACATCTAGATACAATTACCCATTAAAAGCCCCTCATGGGTAGAAAGCTTGTGATTTAAGGAATCCACAACACTCTTGGACTGGCTAAAACAAAAATGTGTGTTCATGCAAATCAACTAATGGAAGAGAGGCAGCAAAGGGGAGCTGGGAAGCCAAAGAAATTCACAGGATGAAGATAGCTGGCATTTGGCCAAAAGTGAAAACTATAAATATTAATCAGATGAGAATCAGTGTCACTTTACTGCAAGAATGTTCTGTAATTAAAAGGGTGGGTATTGTGTTGTGCATGTTAGCACAATTGCCGCCAATAATATTGGATGCCAGCAGCTCCTGAGTGCTGGAGAGAACACGGATTCCTAAGGATGTCACCTAGCAGAAAGTTTACTACATAAGCATCAGCCATTTGCACCAAATTCAAATAATACCCTAAAATAAAGGGAGAAGAAATACCAGGGTTTCAAAATTGTGTTTCCGTCTGTAAGAGAAAAGGCCAGGAAAGAAACACTTGTTGGGCACCTATGCCAGGCATTTACTATGCGCTTTCCGTACATCACTTAATCCTTACTTCAAACCTGCAGAAAAGGTGTCATAATCACATTTCAAAGACAACAGTTCCTACACTGGCATTGCAGTCCAGGGTGTGGCTGTGGGTGAGTGTGTCTGAAGTGGAGCAGAGGTGAAGTGGGGCTAACGTTGGTGAAGTTGCAAGATCTAACTTAAGAATGCTCAGTGGATCATCCACATAAGCGTCGAGTCTCCTGGGAAGCTGATAACCCTAGAGGGTTGGGAAGGGTGGGAGGGAGGCACCAAAGCTCTCATTTGGGGAAATCAACAGTAACTCAACTCAACTGTCACACAAAGGATGTTTGAGCAGTATACCAAGTGTGTCAAAGAAGAAGGGATTGTTGGAGATCAGAAGAGGAATGGCTGAAAGAGGCAAAGGGGGACAAAAGTATCTTGTTCCTTTCTTTCTTCTGTGTCTGGACGTGGATAAGTGAGCATGAACAGCTTCCACTCCAGAGGGTGCAAAGGAAGTCACTTTTTCACAGGAAAACAGTTTTAGTCAGGTCAGAAGTGGCGGGACCTTTGAATAAAGAAGCCAGGAATGCAGAAGAGTTCTGACTAGGTCACTCTCGTCCCCCTTGCCTACAGTCTAAATTCAAATCCTTAAAGGTTATTGAAGTCCTCCATGATATGACCTTGTCCAGTGGTGCCCTGGTTAATGTTTAACAATCATCTCTTTGGGAGTTTGAGAAAGTCCTGATTTGTAGCATTTGCCAGTTTCCCTGGTGTCAATACTCCTATCATGATTGATTTCAAGCTTCCAATGTGACATTAGTGAGGGCAGAGTTGGGAAAGATGTGCACAATCAGCTTTAATGAATCAGTGTTAGTTGACTCAAACACACCACTGCCCTTGACTATTTCATATTTTCCTGTCACTTCTTCCCACCCTGTATTCTTGTACTAAGAGAGGGCTGCTAATGTAGAAACTCGGCATTGCACAGCTCCAGTAGTGCCATGTTCATCACAGTCCTTGCTGATGTGTCTATGTAATATGACAGTTTTCCTTCAGATGACTGGACGCCTTTCCATACTTTTCACAAAGGCATCATTTGGTGGTTGTGCTGCTCAAAGATCACATACAAGTCACAAGCCAAATCCAGCCTACCAACATGAGGGGCTTAAAAATGTTTTTTTTTTTTAACTACCTTGCCAACATTTAAACATAAGGAAAGAAAAACCCAAATTTCTAGGAACTCTTGGAAAAATCAGAGCAGGCTACATTATTAACATATGGAAAGTGCCAATGCCTACAGCAAGATCATCACTCAAAAGATGTCAGTATCCTTCAGTCCACCCTGGCTGATGTTTTATACTCCATAATTCATGCAATCCATGCTACCTGAACTCCACCTGCCTCTGCAGCTCCTCTCTCACCTTCTATCAGTTTCTAGAATAGTCTTTCTACCTCAACATCTTGTACCAGCCATTCTTCCTGAAACACTTCGCTCTCCACCCCTTTCACTTGGCCAACTCCTACTCAACCTTCCAGAGGCAGAGGGTACAGCTCAGTGGATAGAGTGCATGCCTAGCATTCATAAGGTCCTGGGTTCAATCCCCAGTACCTCCCAGCAAAAGTAAGTAAATAAATAAATCTAATTACCCCCTACCCCCGCCCAAAAAAAACCTATTCATCCTTTCATTCCAACTTAGACATAATCTCCACCATCAGTTCCCACCATGACTCCCTAATAGCCTCCAAATTGTTCATACGCATGCCCTGAGCCACAGAGCCCTCAGAGTGACGTTTTTAAACTGTAAATCATGGCACAGGGCAATTATGGTGAAACACAAACTCCTTAAAATGACCTTAAAAGAGCTCTGTGATGTGGACGCTCTCTTCATTCCGCAGCCACACTGCTTCCCTTTCTCCTTCACAAACACACCACAGTTATGCTCTTGTTCCTTCTGCCTGGAATTCTCCTTCCCAGGTCTTCATAGAGCCCACACCTTTGTGTCATTCAAGTCGAGCGCAAATCGACTGCACAGCCTCAGAGATGCCTTCCCCGGCCATCGGTGTAAAATAGCAGCCCTTCTCCCCACCAGCCTCCCTGCAACCACTATCACACCCCTTTGTGACATATCCTGGATTCCCCCGCCTCACCCCTATGCCTCCAAGCCAGAATTCCTGGTGGTGGGACTGTCAATCTGTACTCTATTAAGCTACCCTTGAGGATTCTGATGTGCACCAACTTAGGATGCCCGGGCTATAGCACAATGGGTGAGGAGAGAATAGTACACATGGTAAGGAGTGCCGTGGTTCATCGTCAGTGTTTTGTTCCTTCTGCGTTTTTGTAGTTCACTACTGCGGTGATAGTGTATGATACCGCAAACCTGCCATAATTTTGAAGCAATCAATTACTAGCAGTTCCCTGCCTGTTTATTAGTGATTCCTTAAAGCCTTAGACATCAAAATTCTAGAGAACCTGTTAGAAATAAAACTAAAAATTCCTCAAATCCCCATGAAGAACAGTTGTGATCATACTAATGAAAGGCTGAGTGAAGGATAGACACGTAGAGGTGAATCCAGCCAACTCACAGAATGAAAAAAAAAAAAAAGAACACAGACACATATTAAAAAGAAAGCTGGAATATTTATGGCTTAAGAATCGTTGGGAAAATAACGTCATGAAGAACTGTAAGATTAAAATCTTACTTAATGGTGATGAAAATACAAAGAATAAAGGAAAATAAATGGAAAGTGGCCACACAATCAGCAAAGGTTAATAAATCTTGTGAGAAGAGGGATTGTTTTCCAGCCAGGGTGAATCTGAGAATCATGGAGAAATTACTTCTCAGCAGCTTTGCAAGCTTTTGAATTTGTCTTGGCAAAATTGAAGCCATTTGGGATGTCATTTCCATGGTAGGCTTCCAATTTTTACACTTAAATTGGAAAAGTGTCCCAAGTCAAATGTGAAAGCCCACAACCAATAACTGGAAATGCAATTCAGTAAATACAAGACTGACAGTATTGCTGCTGTGCATACCCCTGCTAAGAAGAAATATCACTCATCTCCGAAACATCCCTCGTCTCCCCATTTGACAGAATCTCTCCTAGGACTTTTTTTTCCTGGAAATTACAGTTTTTTATATATATATAGATAGAGATATAATCTTCCCTTCTCCACTGTAAGTCCCTGTAGGGCAACATGATATAAAGTAATAAGCCTAAGCATTGGAGATAGAGACACCTGATGTCAAATCCTGGCATGGCCACTTGCCAACTACATGACCTTTCACAAATTATTTGACCTCTCCAAGTGTCAATTCCCTCCTCTATAAGAAGGGGGTCATCATTTAAGAAATAACCATAATAAATAATATTTATAAATGCTTATGTGCCAGGTAAGTGCTAAGTGTTCTAAGCGTTTGACATGCAATATTTTAGTCAATCCTCACAAGAACCCTTGGAGGTAGCTACAGTATTTTCCCCATTTTATATATGAGGCGAACTGAGGCTTAAGGATGTTAAATAACTTGCTCAAGGTCACACAGTCTACAAGGGATTGAGTTGCTAATTAAACATAGCCCATCGGATGCCAGAAAGACATAGCTCCTATAAAGCACTCGGCACAGCAGTTGTATGCTTAAGAGTGATCTTTTCACACCAGGGTTTCCTCATGCCCCTTTCCTTCTGTGCCATTTGGTAGGTAGGTATTAATCCTAAACTACCTTACGTTTCAGTCATGCAATGTTTGTTGCTAAAGAATTGGGAGGAGGGGATGGAAATATAAGAGTAAGTATATCAAGTATCTCACTCCTTCTGAAGTTAATCACCACCCAACCAAGAAGCTCAAGGAAGAACCATTTTCCCGGAACATTTCCAAATCTATCATTTTCAAAAGAAAAAAATAAATAAATCTCAGCCCCTCAGCCAAGACTGAACACAGATAGACAAGCCTTGAACATGCAATTTAAACAACAACCAAAAAAGCATCCCTGTATAAAATACAGATGATACTGCCAAAGAAAAGAAAATGGTAAATCAAAGTGGGTTTCCAAGCCTGAACCAATTTAGCATCACTTCTGAGCAGAGCAAGTACTGGATATTATACATTGGCAACACTGACCCTAACCAACTCACGTTTTTATTCTAAATTTCTGTTTTGAGCAGTACAACCCAGCTAGCTTTCAGAGGTCACACCCGTATACAGTATATAATAAATCCTAACAGAGAAGCTTTCTCTTTTCTTCCCTAAACACATAACAACAATTTCCATGACCTGTTTCATCTTAGACCTTTAGACTTTCTGAACCCAGGCAGTTCTCATATGGAGATATAGTTTTCTTTAAATCCCCCTGAAGCAACTTTTCATTTGTGATAAAATTATAGTATCACAATCCCACTCTGGGCTCCCTTCGTCTGTGCTGTCGGCTCAAGAGAAGCCAGGTCATAGGCATTCAAAACGTGAAATCAATAATGTGATGTTTTGCCCCTTCTCTAATGGCTGCAGCTTGATTCCTGGCCCATCCTTGATCCCAGTTGCACTTCTCACACAGCAATTCTCTTCCGTATCCTGTCTGTGCACATCAGGTCCAGCCTCCTCTTCTACCAGGAGACTGCACATTGTTGGATGTTCCCAAGCCAGTAAGTGCAAGATATTACCCGGCCACTTCAGAGAGTTGTCAAGGGTCCCTTCCATGAGGCCGGGGGACAGGACTGACCACCCTAGCTCTCAAGAGGCTCCCAGATGAAGCTCTAATTTTTAAAGCCCCCAAAGAAATGGAGGTGGATAGGAACACCTTTGAGAAGAGAACAGAATTTCATTCACCCAAGACACTAGTCTCATTATGACCTTCAGCTAGATCTGAGTGATGTTTAAAAAGTATAAATAAAAGAGCCCCAAAATAAATGTTACATATATTTAATGTATATTGAGTAGAATTATATTTTATATAATTCATATTATAATAGTATACATTTATATAACACATACATAATAAAATCATGTCTGTATATATAATATATGTGTGTATATATTCATATATATATATATGAAATATATCAAATATTGTCACACTATAAAAACACCTTTTAACCCTCACTTGGGGGTATAAAGTATTTCAAGATGGTTCACTCCATCACTCAACTCTCCTTTTTCTTCTTTCTCCTAAACTGACTCTCACACTTTCTAGAGACATATATAAATACATTCAATTACTCAAAAGAGCCAATGACATGTTAATGCATCTTCAAAACGTTAGTACAACTAAAAGCAGGCACAAGTAGACATCCATTCCTTGGCCTCCAAACTGGACAATAAAGTAACATCCTTGGTAAGATTGGTAATGCTCTGATGCCTTTCCAGCTACTGTTCTTTAAATATTTAAATGTCTTACACTCCTTTACATTACAATAAGTCTTTAAACGTATAAATATACTTTTTAAACTTAGATGTTTAAAGCCCTCACTTCACTGTATGACTTGGAAAGTTACACTCTTGCCTCAAATGTGCTTTAATCTACTCTGCAAAACAGAAGCCATGGAGGCACC
Organism: Camelus bactrianus; assembly: GCF_048773025.1. NCBI lineage: Eukaryota > Metazoa > Chordata > Mammalia > Artiodactyla > Camelidae > Camelus > Camelus bactrianus. The sequence continues at coordinate 33,144,177 of NC_133550.1, read as the reverse complement.
CTGACTGGTCTCCTTTGACAGCAGTGTGGGAAATGAGTGCTCAGATTTAAGCCCGCTCCTTGGGAGTCCTGGCCCCTTCCCAAGTGGACTAGCCATATTTCCATTCATATCATTACCATCCTCTCCATGAAAGGAACCAAAATATCACTCAAACTTTGGGAACCTTTACAGATGGTTGCTGTTGGGGGTGAGGGAAAGCTAGTCTCAACAGCGTGGCAGACACCTATTGCTCTGTCTGCTCAGCATTCACTCCTGTTTCTTCAAGTAAGAGTTTGCTAATATTCCTTTGGGAAGCTTGTGTAGAATTGCCAAGGGACAACATCTCTCAGCTTCTGTCCTTGCCCCCCACTACCTCCTACCTATTTCCTGTAGAGCAACTATTTGATTGCTCCTCCACTCTCAGTTCATGTGTCCAGTGGGCACATGTCTCAGAAATGGCACAGGAACCAGTTCAGAGGACATATGACCCCAACCAGGCCAAGGAGAGTCAGGATGTTTGCATGAAGCTTAAGGAAACAGGAACTCTCTTTCCATGGAGCTTGGTAAGACAGTAGAGGAAAAACACTGGGCCACTTCCTGCTGTCATATGAAAAGGAGAATGAAGTCACAGGGAGGGAGACAGATCCAAAAAAGAAAATTCCTGAGGACAAGATTTCAACTTCATAACTGATGTAGCCATACCTAAAGCCAGTTATGACCCTGAATTTCAATTACATGAGCAAATACCTTCTCCTCCTTGCTTAAGCCTATCTGTATTAGGTTTTTGTTTTGTTTGTTTTGTTTTGTTTATCCTTTGCAACTGAAAAAGTCCTGATTATAAAATCGGGTTCTATCATCAGCCTTTCCCTCAATAACAATAACAAAAAAAAATTTTTTTTAAGGTTTTACCTTGAGATTAGGAAATGAGCTCTTCATCTGAGGATGGATGGTAGTTCATCACTGGATCTGGAGGACTCTAATTTGGGAAGAAACCAAAACCCATTTAAACTAACTTTATTAATAGAAAGAACCTTCAATCTTTTAACAAGCATTTACTGAGCACCACGTGCATGCTGGACGAATCACTGTGCCAGGCAGCATCTGCCTCCTGAGGCTTACACTCTGGCAGAGGAAACCAGCAAATAAGCAGGTAAGTACTGTACCATGTGGTGACCCATGTTTTGGAGAAAAATAAAGCAGGATGAGGGGGATAGGGAATAGGGGAATGGGTTGATAGGAAAGGCTGCTCATCTGAGCAGAAACCAGAAGTATGAGAGGGACCCATACAGCTCCCAGAGGGAAAGGTGTTCCCAGCAGTGGGCAGGGCACATGCAAAAGCCCTGAGGTGGGAATTTCTGGGCAGGGCCAAGGAAAGCCCAGGAGACTGGTGGGGCTGGGGCCAGTGAGGAAGGATCCAGAGGAGGGAAAATCAGAGTCAGGAGAGAGGCAAGATCCTAGAGGGCTCCCCAGGCATTGTAAGGACTTGACTTTGACGCTGAGTGAGGCGGGAACCATCAGAGGGTTTTGAAAACAGGAGAGATCCAATCTGACATCATTTAAGGGACCAAATAGTTGCTCTATAAGAAACAGGTAGGAGGTAGTGGGGGGCAAGGACACAAGCTGAGAGATGTTGTCCCTTGGCAATTCTACACAAGTTTTTGGATGGAAATAGTATAAAAATCTGTAAATCCGAATAGTCTGTTGGAAGTCTACTGTATGCTCTAAAAGGAAGAACTGGGTACTATCGAAAACAACTGTCAATTATACCTGTAGAGAAAGAGTTGAAAACCATAGTGCATAAGTAATTATCATTTGAGTCCCTCATATTTCTAGACCAGTGGTCTTCAATCAGGGGACATTTGGCAGTATCTGGAGACCTTTGGAGCTGTGACGACTGACAGCAGGGAAGGAAGGGAGAGAGTACTCCTGTCTCGTGGATAGAGGCCAGGGAGGCTGCTAAACACGTACAATGCACAAACAGCTCCCCACAACAAAGAACCATCCATCCCTGAATATAAATAGAGCCGAGGTTGAAAAACCCACATCTAGAGAACGCAAAGACTCATTGTTCTTAGTTTTTGTGTGAGTGACTCTTAAACTTGCAATAAATATAAAATCAGAGAAGCACAAAATGAATTTGACTATTTTCCTCATTGGATGATCATTTGAAAGGCAAAGACTGTCATTGCTGTTTTACATTTAAGAACCACTAATTGGGGGAAAAAATGAATAGTGGCCTATGTTCTCGAATAGATCATCACAGGAAAAGTGACATAAGAATATTCCTAAGTTTACAATGGAAGAAAACTTAATTTTTAAAAATATGAAAATGTCATTGCAGGGAAACAAAAGTACCTGGCACAGATTTTGCTTTGGGGAGGAAAATGCCTTTGAAAACCCAACTCGTTGTATAATTAAGTGATAATGAATGCAGAGCTGTACTTTGTATTCCATTCCAGCACACTGGAGTTGAATCTGAGCTTGAAAAGCTAAATCCCTCAGTGTTCTGGCCCCTCATCAGTGAAGTGCAAATCAAGGCAGGCCTTTAACTGCTACAGAAAGGGTGGCTCCAAAAAAAGTGTGAACTACAAATATTATGTTTTCAAACTGCCTGCTTTCTAATGATATGCTAACTGTATTTAATAAAAAGAAATGTTTCATTGGAATAAGAAAGCAAACCATCATATGTGATGTTTTATGCACAATGGAGCAAGGATCTATTTTAAAAAAAAGAGAAAAAGGCTATTAATTTCCATTTTATATGGAGAATAGAAATACTTTCTGGATTTTTAACTTACGGATGACTTCGCTTAGAGAAAAATGAAGTAATATTTTATGTGTGCTCTAGCTAACATCATGTATAAGACAGATGTGTGAGAGTGTTGGAATGAGCTTTTTGCTTAGTTATAAACACACAATATAGTACAGTTAGTCAGTTCTTGGAAATTTGTTTAAAAGAAAGTTGGAGAAACTTTAATAAAGGACCTGCAAACATAAGAAATTTGCAACTTGATGAACTATTTCATATTCTTTCACTATAATTAAAGATCGTAATATACCGACCTGTGGATAGGTAATCATTCAAAGAAGCCACTATCATTTGATGTTTTTATCTTTATGTTTAAAAGACAAACAAAAAGAAAGTTGGAAGAGATGGCAATTTGGTTTTGTTTCTATACAAACTGGTATTTTCACAAAGAGAGACGATAAAAAAAAATTCCACATACAAAGAATTTAGGAGGTAAGCCTGACAGGTAGCCAAACAGACAACCTAATGCATATTCAAGTTCAAGTAGAGTTTTTTTAAATAGGTAAGCTTAAACACCGGAAGAGAAACAGGGCTCTACAACAGGAGGGTAAACAAATGACAAAGGCTGTGAGAATACATACTTATCAGTTTAACAACAACTGGTATCTACCAGATTTAGTAGAGAACCCAGGTTCTCACTTAACTTTGGAGCACGCCATGGGGCATGCTCCCTTGGAGGAGAACCAACCAGCCACAGGTCTGCTAAGGGGGCCAGGCCAGCAGGTAGACAAAGCTGCCCAGACCATGCTGTCCAATCAGTCCATTCCCTGCAGTGGTGACGTGATAACAGAAGGAAGAAGTTTGGGAAAACCAGGTTGGTAACACAGTAAGACAGATCCAATAGATGTTTCCCTTCTGTAAATATACATCCATCTAAGTCTGTCTGCTCGAGAACTTTCTGGATGAGACAAGCAAGTAGCTTCTTCTGCTGGCTCTGGTCAAGCCAGTAGAATTAATTAATGATGGAGCTGCATATGCACGCTGCCCTGCCTTCACTGCAAGTCGACATCCCTGAACCAACAGAACTGTGGACTGGGAAGCTGGCAGCCTGCAGCAAGAGATTCTGGTAGAAGCAGTCAAGGCCACAGCCCCGAGAGCAGGGTGTGAAGGAGGTCTTTGGGATGCCTTTGCTGATGCTGAACACGAAATGTAGTCAGCCTGAATGAAGTTCCAGAGTTGCACCATCCACCGATGGATGGCTTACAGATTAAACAGACCATTTCAGGTGAGTAGTTGGAGAGTTAGATGAGCTAAAACTTATTTTCTGATTAAAAGGTGCCCACAAGACAGCCCAGTGGCACAAGAGAGGCTGGTCACTGGGAAATGTATTACTTGAGCTATGTTTCGAATCATTGATTTTAATAAGGGTATCTTTTCTCTCAAACTGCATTATATATTTCTTACATTTCTCTGTTATCAATCTCCCATCCCTACCATTTAGCTTTTAAAGATAGTCTTTAGCAAGGCCCTGGTCAGAATAAAGAATAAAGAATAAATAGAGGACATTTTTAAAATTTGAAAGAAAATTCGTTGAAAATAATTTTAAATAGTTTCTTGTGAAAGAAGATGTAAAATAATGGTGTGTTTGTGGATTATACTTTCATATTTTTTCCTTTTTTATCATTATAAATCAGAAAGAAAAAAAATGTTTGAGCAATATTCCAAAGGCAATAGAAATACTTCAATGTCTTTGAAGGCCCAGCAGAAATTAGAACACTTCTGTCAGGATATAAAGGTTAAAGAAGCTGTGACTTACGAGAAAGATGCACAGATGTTTCTTAGGACTCTCTCAGTCATAAATCGGCTCACAGGCTTGCCGCAGTCCAATGCTGTATCCATCAGAGTTCTTAGTGACAAACAACAGAATCCACTTCAGCTGGTTCAGCAGAGAGGGGTTTATTAGAAGTTACATAAAGTAGCTCACAGAATCTTCGAGAGGAGCAAGGCTTTAGCACCAAAGCCATTTGGTCAGGAATCCCAGCCACTGCATGAGATTCTCTAGCAAATCGTCACTGCCACCTCTGTTCAGCATCCTTTGCTTGGGAACAGACACCAGAAGCTTGCACTGCTGCCCTAAATGAATTGGACACCACTGGCCCATCACACCCAGAAGACTGACCTTCCCCCGCGTGGGGCCAATTCCTCCCACTACTGTCCTCTGAATACAGTCTCGAGTCTAGTATAGAAGGGCTCAACTGACAGAACCTGTCACACACAGGCATCCCAGGTGCCAGAGAGCCCAGGGACATGGACTTACAAGGTGAGAAAGTATCAAAATGTACAGAGAATGTTCAAAGACAGCAGGCAACCGCAAATGACAGAAGTCCAATATGAATCCCAACCTACCTTTTTCATCCATAGTTCTCCTCCCCAAGCCCCTCGTCCTAGGCACCCTGATCTCTTCATTATTCCCTGTACATCCTACTTCCCAGCTTTACAATATGAGGCGTCTTTTAGTAGCTTACTCAAGAGTGCACAACTACAAAGAAGTAAAAATTTGGATTTGAACCCAAGTCTATTCTGACTAATCTAGAGTCTGCATCTCAGTCATGTGTTGAGAGTAAATTTAAAGCCTACCCTTCACACTGTCCCCAAGCACCAAGTTCTCTGTACTAGCTACTTAGTACCAGGTACTAAGCAGACAGTAATTTAATTCACTTCCACAGTTGCTGTTTTTTAATGCTTAGAATGGAGTCTTAGATCAGCCACCCAGAAATCATGTAATGTTGGGCAAATTACTTAACCCTCTGAGTCTGTTTCCTCATCCACAAAATGTAAATGATGAGTTTCTCAGAGTTGATGTGATGACATTTTTGGAAATGGGCCACAAGCCTGGGCTGGAAGAGACACACAATAACCATCAGGTCCACACATCAAGGAGCACAAGAATAGGCCTTAGGCTTTAATGGAGTGAGCAGGTGCCTAGCAAGGTCCCAGGAAGCCCTCCCAGCCCTCCCAGCCCTCACCCAGGTCTCCTCCCCACCACACACACAGACTGTTCACTGATGACTGAAGTCGGGGAGATGCTGGGATCCAGTCATGGGAAATGAGGTCGACGAGATCATGGGTTTGAATAACCCACTTTTAGAAACAGAAGTGAGGGTTAACAGGTCCCATTCTGAGAGCAGTTCTACAGGAAGAGGAGGGAAGAAGGGGAAGGATGCTGGACCGTCTAGGGGTGGCAGGAGATGGGTACCACAGAGGGCCAACCAGAAGTGAAAAGGGATGAGGCGGCCACCAGTGTGGAGAGTGAGCAGTGAATATCAAGGATCCACAAGACCCAGGATAGGGATCCCAGAAGACCAGAAAACTATGGATTCTGACATGCCTTTATTGCCCTATAAGGGGAACAAACTACCCACAACTCCTGGGCACAGGTAGTGCTAAGTAGAGGCTGGGGGAGCAGAAGAGATTTCACTCTATTTGGACCTCAGGGGCAGAGAGTTGAGTTCATCATCTCTGGCCTATGCAAACCCATCCTATGTGTACTCCCTGATATCCTATGTGTCACCTTACAATAAACACCCCTCCACAAGAACCCTCTATTTCTTCTGATCAAAAGCAAAACAACCAATAAAACCTAACTAAAATAGTGGCCTGAGCCAGGAATCCTTGAGAGAAAGAATGGGGCTTTCCCAAACCACACAGGCTCTTCCATCTCTCTCCGTCCTTGTGTGAATGCCCTTCATCTCTGCCACCACCAGGGAGACTCCTACGTATCCTTCAAGACACAGCTTCATTACTTATTGCCTTCTCTATGAAGCCTTCCCCCAGGACCACAGAGGAAATAGTCACTCCCTTCCCAGTTGCAAGAGGCTTTTATGCTTCCATCTGCTCCATGCTTGCCTGTCTCCCATTCTAAGCAGGAAACTCTTCATTTTACCATGTCATATTTCTCTATGTCCCATGGATTGTAGGCTATGACATGCACTGTGCTCCATTAAACTTTCTAACTCCAGTAGCAAACACAACATATGGTACAAAGACAATGCCCAACAGGCGCTGGTGGAGTGACCAGCACTGACCTCGGTTCTGTTTCCCTCTTTGTTGTGCCTTGTCTCATGGGTTGGGTATCTCTTGAGCTCCACCTCCCACTTTCTTGGTTCATTTTTGTTGACCCAGCCTTTGCTGTGGTGCCAGCTGTGTCCAGGAATTACATGGCAATCTTGTACATCATACACACTCACATCTCTCACATTTCTCCATCACATCCCCATCCAGCCATCTTGACACAAGAGCAAACATAAAAGAAAAAGGGAATGAACACCCCATGGGGCAACCCTTGACCATCAACCATCAGAAGATGGGAGCTGGTAAAAAAAAATGTCCCACTCTTCTGTGTCTCAGGGGATTTCAAGGTGCCTTCTACACAGTTCTTCAAAGGTCCCAACTTGCGTTACAGTTGCCCTCATCAGTAACCAGCTAATAATTCACCCTTCCGTTGGCTTTCCAACCTTCCCAATTTCACTGTCTCACCACCATCCTCCACATCCCTTACTTCCTGGACCACGTCACCTTTGATTTATTTGAAATACGTTATTCGCTGAGTACATGTATTTGTCACAATGGCTCTGGTTGTTTCCTGACAGGATGTCTTGTGATGAATGGCTGCTCAGGAGAAGGACGAACAGAAGTGCTGTACCCAGATCCATCAACAGATAGAACGTGGGTGAAAAGTAAGTGCCAAGAGAGTTGTAGGACATCTCCAGGAAATATTTCAGGGACACCTAGGATGGCACAGTGACGAGAAGCTCAGCACTGCAGTATCTGCATCTGGTTTTGATCAGTGTTGTTTCCTCCTGAGTCCAAGGAATGACAAAACACACCTGATCCAGTTGCTCAACTAACTTAACTACTGGATCTATTAGATTGGGGTTCTTGAGTCTTAAAGGAGCTATGTGGCAAATGCTCTTTGACCTAGCAATTCAGCTCCTTGAGGAGTTTATCTTAATGCATGCAAAGATTTGGCTGCAAAGATGTTCATCACAGTGTGATGATGGTGATGATGATAATGATGGAAGAACAAGCCTGGCACTAGTCTACACACTTCACATCTATTAACTCAGTTTATTTTCATAACAACCCCATCAGGTAAGTGCTATTATTGTTACCACTTTACAAATGAGGAAACTGAAACATCAGTTAATTAATTTCTCAATATCACACAGCCAGTAAAAGGCATGTGGCCTTGGCAGTCTGACCTTAGAGACTGCTCTCTTAACCATGCTACTTGCCAGATGCTGGGCACTCTAGTGTGTTTCATCTTTGAACTATGCAGAACTTTTCATTTTACACCTTATAGTCCTCAACAAAGAACGACAGAGAATCCATAATAATATTCTTGTAACAGAATTACCAAGGTACCTTTGAGAAGAAATAATATATTATCTTCAGGTAGAATAAAACACAATTTGCTTTTTTTTTTCTTTTCAAGTATATTTAAGCTACTCTGGCTTCCTGGCTTGCAGTAGCCACCTTCGTGCTGTATGTTCACATGGTGGAGGGGCATATCAACACTTTCATGTCTCTTCTTCTAAGCGCACTAATTCCATTCTCAAGAGCGTCACACTCATGACCTAATCACCTCCCAAAAGCCCCACCTCTCCAACTACTACTGCATAAAGATTTAGGTCTTCAATATATGAATGTTAAGGGGACACAACATTCAGTCCATAGCAACAGGACTCAGAGAAGTTAAGAAATGTGTTCAAAGTTACATGCTAATGAGTGGTAGAGCCAAAATTCAAATGTTGTGAACCCCAAACTCAACATTCCTCCTAGCATGTATGTTTCTAAAAAAGATTATGAGAGTTTGTACCTTAAAAAAAATAAAGCACCAATGCAAACTAAATTTAATATTTCATCCCATGGTCTTATGAAGACCAATAAATGTCTATCCTCCAAGTACCTGAGAGTTTCCATGAAGGACATGACTTAAAAAGAGAGATGATTCATGTCCCTTACCTGCATCTCATCTCAACTAATCCCAATAAAAAGTAGCTTGAGATCCCAAACTTTGCATCCACTTATTTCACTCTTCTCTTTACCACTATTCATGGCCACAAATATTAAGTTCTAGTGAATCCCCCATGATTTCTTTTGCTAAACAAGGACATAACTCATAGGTGGATTTTCTCAGAATGTAAAATCTGTAATGCTAGATGTTGTTGATGTATTCATGGAAATGCTGTGATGACTTTCGCGGTTAATGAACTGTTTCAAATGTGCCTCAGTGCACCCTCCATTCTCGGGATATTCATTGCCAGGTAAACACTCCATTCTGGAACAATACCACCTCATAAACAAACCGCACTGAGTTAGCACCGTAACCCACGGGTCTGGGCTGGTGGCAGGAGACAGGCAGGGATGGGGGATTTGAGAATGTGAGCTCTACAGACTGTTCTCTACAGTGCTGAGTGGCATGAATTCTGCTCTTCAGAACCCTAGCAGCTGTAATAAGTGCATGTCCACTGAATATTCCAACCTGCAGTTTGCAAAAATCCAACTCCCTTTAGGATGTTTGGCTATTTCAGCGGTGGGGCAATAACAGCCCTCCACTTGGACACTAAAGTCCCATCTCTTTTAAACTTCTGCTTTCCACCCCCACCCTCACACACACCCTGAAAAGCTATTACCCAAATTTTCCTTCATGGTCACCTTTTGTCCTCATTCTTCATTTGATCGCATTACCCCTCTGACACTGTCAAAATTCTCCCCAGAGACCCAGAGAATGGGTCTTAGAAATGTATTTGTACAACCACCCTGTATTGGTTTTGCTGCAATCAGTATGCTGAGGGCAACAAGTTACTCAAAAGTGTATTACTGACTTGACTTTAGGCTTTGAAAGTACAAAGAAGGCTTCTCTTGACACAGCCAGTACAGACGCTGAAAATAATAAAGCCAGGGATGGGAAAATGTCTATCATCCTTTTCAGAGCTTCAGAAGGTAAACGGTGCCAGGCAATCCAAGTAATCGGGCCGTGTGTGCGCAGTTTTCCTGGAGGCCATTCCCTTCTGGAATCCAAACTGTCACCAGCACATGGAGGCCGGCTGACTTATGAAGGGTGGGATGTGGCGGGCGCGTCTGGTATTCTGCAAAGGCAGTGGTGTGCGTTGGGGGCCCCGGGCGTGCTGGCGACTCTGGGGTCTGCCAGGCTTTCACTCTCTCCAGATCGCCCCTGCCTCCCAGCGGGGGCGACCCAGGCTTGGAAGAGGTTAACTAGCACAAACAGCCATCATTTGTGCCGAGTGGGAAAGCCCCATGTGTTGCCCCAGCTTCTCTTTATGTGGCATGCGGGGTGGGTTTTCTCTGTTGTTCAGCCGCTTGGCACAAGGTAGGTACACAGCGTGCTTCTGCTTTAGGAACGGGAAGGGCCTGTCTCCAGGCGAGTGTGCGGGAGGCAGAGAAAGGAAGCCGTCGGAAACCCTCCCACTTCTAAACCCGGGGGAGGTGAGGGGTGAAGGGGGTCGGGAGAGAAGTTGGGGTGGGGTGGGGGGCGGTGCAGAATAGCTCTTTAGTGTGCGCTGAATAAATGCGTTCACCTCGACCTAATCGGTTCAAACGCTCTGTTTTCAGACCCCATCTGCTTATCTCAAGGAAAGTTTGGGGAGCAGCTCCCGTCCCATTGTGATCCCATCATTTTGCAAATCTATTCCCATTATCACAGATGTCAGCGGAGGAATCTGAGCTGTCGGGACCGCCAACCACGAAAAGGAGGGGCCCGGCGCGGAGGAGCCGACAAACAAAACAGACCACCACTCCCCGCCCCAATGTAAACAGGCCTGTTTGTCACAATATTTTCCCACATTGCCCAACAATTCCAGGGGACTTATTTTGAAAAGAAAAGGGAAAAAACATAATCACTGTAACACTGAAGAGGCAGAATACCTCAAGTTCATGTCCTCCAAGTGGAAGGATTTGTAGCCTATTCCAGAAATCATCTTTCTCTGGGACAAAAAATTGACACTATGTTTATTTCCTACAGGAGAGTTTCTTGCTAAAGTTAAAAATGGTGCACTGGCTAACTCTTAGCCTGGGCAGCCATCGATGTAAAGAGTTTAAATTCTTTTTTTTTTCTTTTTTTTTTTTTAAATAAACCTTGCCTCACCCCGGGTTGTGATTAGCAGGAGCCCTAACATTCTGCACATTGTAGGAAGAAGGGTACAGTTTCTTGCCAGCCCTGCCGTCCTGTCCAAACGTCAGGACAACCCCGTGGGATAACCCAGGAGGCTGCCTGTAGCAGGAGGGCATGGTTAAGGGCTGCTTACCTTGGGACTAGTTTGCCTAAACAGGGTCTCCCGTTATCAAAGGAAAAGCAAAGTTGGATTTTCAACTAGAAATACTGAGGGATCTAGGTTTCCCCACTGTGCACGATTTCAGTGGTTAGAGAGCCAAATTTTTCTCACTACATTTTAGGTTATAAGAATATTAACCTGGGAACTATTAAACATTAGCATTCATTAAAACTTACTAATTCCTGGACCCTGAGAGACTTCCTGAATTCCCACCCAATATCAAAGTCCACCCGTGATTTTGTTGGAAGACTGAAGCCCTCACCGTATCTGCAAACAAGCGCTTGAGTCAGTCACACCAGTTCTTTGTTGAAAAGAAGACAAATCCATAAAAAGCAATGGTTCCTTAAACGTTTGATTTTAATCAAAACTTTAGAAGCTACATTAGGAGGAACTGTGGGATTAATATCTTGACACAACTTCAGTTGTGACGTTTGATTGGCTTGTTTTTCTATTTTTAAGACCAAGTTATTAAGGCAGACTCCAGGGCTCAGACCCACCTGGGAAGCGTTACCCGCACGTCCCACAAACCGGCCTGTAGAGAGGAAGCCTGCACCCTCCAACCCCGTCCTGTGCTTCACAGCAACTCACTTCACTGCCATGGCAACATTCCAAGGCAGCCAGGCACACGCTAGCACTCCCATTTTGTACCTGCGGAAACTGAGGCCCTCGAAGAGCGAAGGTTTAAATATGTGTTTAAACCTCTACACCCTATGTGTGAAAAGCCCCAGCAATTTCCACACCCATCTGCATCATGGAGTACCAGACAGACAGAAAAGACACACACACACACACACACACAAAACAGGTAAGAGGTGACTATTTATCAAGATAATAAAATATTTACAACAAAGTGAGAAAAAGCCTGATGCCAAAAGTGTATATAATATGATGCCAATTTGTTTTATAAATGGATTGATACCTAGGTTAGAAACATGTACCAAAACATTCCTGTGGTTGTCACTAAATGGTAGAGAATTTTACTTTCTTTTCCACAGTCACTTTGCATTTAAAACATTTTCTATCATAATTGTGTAAAATAGCTATTTTGTCTGTTGGGGGGGTGCAAAGTACATATTTGTTCTCAATGAGAGAAAATTTGACAGGAAGGGAAAATAGCTCTGTTTTATTTTGTTCAATTCTCCACGAACTCCTGACACAATGACACAGAAACTTCTTGACTTTCAGATCTACGACCTCCATGGCAAAATCAAAGATTGTCATCTGCCGTTTGACTGATATGCTTATTAAATTATCATTAGTATGTGTGACCTACTAACTATGTGACAGAATGCAGAAAAATGAGGACGACCGCTGTCACTGTTCCAGTGGTCTCCAGGCTTGCCAGCCTCCTCTTAACAACAGGGTGAGGCACGGCATTGAGTCTTCAAAGGGGCCACATCAAACCACTCTTGCCCCACAGGCAAGGTGAAGCACAGATCACAGGGACAACAGGGAATTGTGTGTCTGCTGGCAGGACTGGAACCAATGCCAACCAAACAGAAGCTCAACCTACAGTTCAGTCCCCAACAAGATGCGATTCCTTTCAGACTGACTCAACCAACAGAGTGAGCTTCTGAATATTCTCTGGCTGCATTTCATAACGCTAATGATGTAAATGAATATTTAGCCTCGGATATTAACTTGGAGCAACAACGCTGGTTATGTCCTCTAACTCAGTAATTACTGGGCTTATTGAATACTATGGTGATTTGTCATTGCTGAAAATGGCAAATTCGTTTTGGGGAACTTGAATTTTCTTAAATTGTGCCTTCAGATTTCTAGTCAGGAATTCATTCTGACAGTGCAAAGTTTAATATTTGTAATAGCCCAGAAGATGATTTGGCTAATCTGATGTTCACTAGCTCAGTGTTTTCAACGGCTGCTGTCTTCTTCATTAGTGCTCTTTTCCACTGTGCTTTTTGGTCCTTATAGGTCTTAGTGAAGAAACATCCTCTCCCTGGTCCCCATTTTCTATGAAAAAGTCCCCTGGATGACCTCAGGATCAAGGTGAATAATAAAAATGTGGTGCCAGTGGTCTGGGGAACCAAAGCACATCCTGTACTTAGAATATTGAATGATTCTGAAGCTACTTTTTGAAAACAACATTTTCTGAGATGTTTACAACACATAGTTGAGGTGGAAATGTATGAAAGTGACATTTTTTGTAGGGCAAAAAGGCTCAAAGATCAGCAATTTGATTTTATTCAAGCACACAATACTTGTCAAGCTACAAATTTTCAAGTCATAGGATGAGATAATGATCCACTGAAACACATAAAATAGGCTAATATTCTACCACTCTCCTCAGTAAATGATAACCCTCCAACACTAGCACTTTATGGCCAGAGATGCTTTGCGTGGAGTCACGCCTAGGTCTGAACACTAGCCCAGCACCTGCTAACAGCAATGGTCACAGGCGAGTCTTAATCTCTCTAAGGCCTCAGTTTCCTAGTCAGCTTACTGGGGTTAATATAGGGTTACTGTGCAAATTAAATGAAGTATATTAAGTGCTTCACTTCATGCCTAGTCCCTTGCCTGGGCATAGAGTGAGCACTCAATACATTTAATTCTTTAATTCAATCAGCAAAAATGTATTAAGAACCTATTATCTCCAAAAACACCCTCATGGAGCTTCCATTCTGGGGGATGTTACTGTTTTATAAACATTATTTGGGGACTATTTAAAGATTCTTCTTGTACCAGAAATATCTGCCAGTCACCAGCCTTGAGATAGCGTTAAATTTCAAATAAATATCACAGCAATTATCCTGAGACTCTGTATACCAAACTTACATGCTCTGGAAGAGGAAAAAGGAGGAGAAGAGGAGAACTCATAATCACCATCATCTTTCTATTCCTAAAATTATGCTCCCAAATACTTGCCCAAATGTGACCCAGAGAATCCTTGACCCATTAGGAGAACCCTCAGCGTAGCTTCCCAGGTACTGCTCTAGCCTTAGCTAAGAAGAGCTGGACATGGAGCATCAGTTCCAAGTTTGTGTCACAAGTAGAACTGAGGGTGTTCATTCATTCATTCATTCCACAAACATTTACTTCACATATACTATGCTCTAGTCTCTGTCCCAGGGATAAAGCAATGGAAAGAAACTGTAGTCTCCCCTCAAGAAACTTTTAGTACAGCTAGAGAAAATGTCAAATCAGCAAGCAATTACAGTAAGCTGTAATAAATGGTATGAGACAAATTCTCCATAGCTCTCTCAAATTTCTGAATGTCTTATGAGCAGAAACATTAACTGCCCTTTTGTTCAGACTATCTTTTCAAGAATGTTTGCAGAGCAAACAGCCTGGGAAGATAGAAATAGTATTTCCCTCCAAAGAAAGGGCAAGGTTTTTTACCGTCCAGTATAATTAAGATAAAGGCTCTCCTTGGGGTGAATTTCAATCAGGTTTGCTTGCAACCCATTATAGAAGATTCAGGCTGTCTGAGTCCAGGGTTCCCCCCCTATAATACAACCCACTGCACGTGCTAGTGTCACCCAGCCCCCGTTACCTCACCCTGTGGAACCTGAACTCAGGGAACCAGTGCAAGAAAATGATGATATTCTGGCAGCTGCTGTTTCTGTGAGTGATCAGCCCTCCTTTGTCTTTGACCCAGGAGTCTTGCGTCCTCTGCCAGAAGTTAGGATACTGGGGCAGGCTAACATTTTAGAGAAACCTTCCCAGGAGTAGGGATTGAAAAGTCAAATCCTGAAGGCTTCGTAGAGTTCACTTATCAAAGGGGAAGGAAAGTTGCCTCAGATGGAAAGAATGGATGTGGATACTCTGTTTTCCTGAAAGCTCTAAATAGCTTTCCTGACCTTCACCCATCCCCACACCCAGCCCTTCAAACAGTTCTGTGAGCCTCCAATTCCCTGTAATCTTTCCCTCATTGCTTGAAATACCTATAGTGGTTTCTGTTTTCCTGGCCCAAACCTTACTGATACAAAGAGATTGGAGAAGCAAGAGAGGACAGGCCAGTTTATGGAATGAGGACATGGAGATAGTGGGTATGAGGATGGGATCCAGAGTTTGAGTGAAGGAGTCGGCGTCAAAGAGGTAGAGGAATCCTTCATTAATTATCTCTGAAGGGAAAGAAACAAGGATGAGCATGAATAAATCAAAGTGAAAGGACAGGGCACCAAAAGGTCTTTTCTGTCTCAGAAGCAATAATAATAATTGCTAACATGTATTGATCCCCTAGTACATGTCAAACAATGATCTAAGGACTGTCAATGTATTAGCTCCTTCAGTGTTCACCATGATGTAATAAGATACATGTAATGTATTAGCTCCTTCAGTGTTCACCATGATGTAATAAGATACGTGCAATTATTATATCTCCATATTACACAGTAGGGAACTGAGGTGCAGCCAGATTGAGTGCAGAGCCAGCATTTTAATTTGGGCAGTCCATCTCCAGACACATACACATAAAGAGAGAGAAATACAGGTATCGATACAGTTACACAGAACTGAATTTAAATTACCCTTGGTTCTTGTTTATTTATTACTTTAATAAGGAAAAATCACTTGTCTACCCATCACCCAATACATGAACTAGAATATGGACAAGTTACATTTACCTATGTGCTTCCCCAGTTCTGTTCTCCTGCCTCTCCCCATCTGAAATGATCATTACACTGAATCTTGTCATCATCACACCTTTACTTTTCTTTGTGTTATTGAACTATAGTTGATTTACAATATCATGTTAGTTTCAAGTATACAGCAAAGGGATTCAGTTATATACATATATTCTTTTCTATATATTTTATTCTATATGTATACAAAGGATATATATTCTTTTTCAGATTATTTTCCATTATAGGTTATGAGAAGATATTGAATAGAATTCCTGTGTTACACCTTTACTTCCTGAATATAGTCTTAAGACATACATGTGCATTCATAAAAATTGTAGGATTAATTTTTCTTAACTTTAATAAAAAGGTGACATGCTAAACATAATCTGAAACAATTTTTCAGTTTATACTTCATTAAACATGAGATCATGTATATTCTTTTCACTTTTCCAACTCTTTTGTACTAATTATTGATAGTTTTATCTACTTCATCTATCGACTACTGAGGAAGACTTGTTAAAATCTCCCTAGTTTGCTGTTAGATTTGTCAGTTGTTCTTTGTAGTTAATTTTGGTTTTATGCATTTTGAGAGTGGGTTGCTAGGCAAAGGCATCTTCAAAAATTTTATATCTTTCTAATAAATTGAACCTTTTCTTATTATGTAGTAACCTTCATTATTCTCATAGTGTCCTTTGCCTTAAAGTCTAAAGTTATTAATATTGCTACACCAGCTTTCTTATGACTAGCATTTACCAGCTGTAACATTTTCCATTATTCTAATTTTTCTGTATCTAATGTTTTAAATTTGTCTCTTTTAAACAGCATATGGCTATATTTCTCAAAGCCCAGTCTGACAATTTTTGTTTTTTAAGTGGAATATTTATAATTTTTAATTTTTTTGCAATGACAAATACACTTGGGTTTACTTTTACCAACTTATTTTGTACTTTCTTTTTAACCTCACTTTTGTGCTTAATTTTTCTTCTTTCTTGCCTTCTTTTGGATTGATTTTTTCTTATTCCACTGTCTCTTCTAATGATTTAGAATTTATCCTCAATCAGCCACTTCCAATTTGCACAGTATTGTTGTTCCATGTATTTAATTCTGTCTTGGCTCATCACCATCAGTGTATTATACAATTGACGTTTGTTTTGGATTTATACACAGATTTCCAACTTTTTCACTAGTCTCTCCTTCCTGCATCTAATAACCTTCCATCTGGGAATACTTTTATTATTCTTAAAGCATATCCTTTTAGAATTCTCCATAGTAAGAGTCTGTCGGTAGCAAACTTTCTCAGTTTTTATTCTTCCTGAAAATGTCTTTATTTCACCTTGACTATTAGATATTTTGCTGGGTTATACAAGGTTGACAGTTGTTTTCTCTGTACATTCACAAAATTCTGCTTTCTTCTGGCTTTCCTTGTTGCTGTTTAGAAGTCAGTTGTATTCAACTGCCATTCTTTTGTTTAGGTAGTCTTTTTTTTCTCATCAGTAATAGCTTTAAAAATATTATCTTTCTTTGGGGATTCTAAAGTTTGACTGTGAAGTTTCCAGGTATGTGTTTCTTATTATTTGTCCTGAATGAAATGGATTAGATTCCTAAACATGAAGACTGATGCTCTTCATTGGTTCTGAAAAACACTTAGCCATTATCTCTTCAAACATTTCCTCTCCCTCATATATCACTTTTCTTCTTTTGAGACCCCAAATATTAGACCATCTCACTCTGTCCTTGTGTCTCCTCTTTAAACTGTTTTTCATAGCTTTATTTCTTTGTGCTTCATCCTGGGTATTATCTTCAGATTTAGTATTCAAGTCATTAATTCTCTTTTTCATTATGTTTAATCTACTGTTAAAATCCATCCATTGATTATTTTATCTAGTACCAAGTTTCAAGGCAGACCATTTTCCTTGCTGTTCCCTACTGGTGGGGGGTGCTGGCAGCTTTATTTTGTTTACTCTTACATACTCAGCCTGTATGGGCTTATGGGATTCCAGCTATAGTGGGGGTCTCCCTTATGCTTCCCACTTTGGGTGGAATCTAGTTTTTCCCCTTTCTCCCATCCATGAGGTCATTACAATCAAAACCCAACTTCACCGGGGTTTCAGCAAGTGTCCTCAGAATTAAAGTGTCTTAGTAATCTGTTTACCTCTTTGGATTGGTTTCTTCCTAACAGATTGTAAATGCATTTTAGGATTTTTTTAAATTTTATTCTGCATTTGAGGATTTCACTGGGAGGGTAAGTCAGAGTGTATTATCTACTATTCTTCCAGAAATAAAAAACTTGTTGTTTTCAACTGGGAATAAGAACAGACACCAAATCTAGCATATATTCTAAGTTTTTTCCTGAGTGATTCAAGCAGATGTTGGATACACATGATGTGTGAAAAGCAAGTGGTAAGTAAACATGAAGAGTATAACACAATTTTTAATTAAAAATAAATTTTAAGTAAAAATAAATATTTTAAATCCTTCAAATATATATATATATATATATATATATATATATTTGCATATGTGTATGAGCACGGAGAAAGAAAGGGCTACACACAAATTGTTTTGATTAATTCAGAATGGCTAAGATAGGGTGTGAGAAAATAAGGGAAAATATCCAAGTCTTTAAAATATACAACAAAATATCTTCCAAATATGTAAAAATTAATAAGCCTAAGAACAAGGACTGAAAGGTAACATGGACAAATGTCTCAATGATGTAGACATTATTTTGGCCAACCATAAAGGGATTGACCAGATGATCTTGACATAATCCTTTGAAATGCCACTTAAGCAGTCCTGAATTAAAATGGACCCACAGAATTCTCTTCTCTTCCCCAGATTCAGTTCTGGACTACTTCCCTTGCCTTTTTCTATACTTAAATTCCAGACCATCCAGAGTACCCACCATGGCCTACTTGTGACCTTGTAATTATTTTGTCTGTTTACAATTTTGCCTTGATTCTTAAACTCAAAGCTCAATATTAATGAATTTCACTATGGCTTAGATTCTCCATCTGGATAGAGTGCCTCTGGATAGGTGTCCCTCTAGGGACAATTAGTATTTCTTGAGCACTTACTATGCGTCAGGCACTAAATACGTCTTACTGCACATTACTTTAATTGTCTTTACAACAACCCTGTGAGGAGAGGTGCAAATGCTGAAAGAAAGCATCCTAGGGAAATATGATTATTGAGGGAGATTAGCAAAGTCATTCTGAGAAGGTAATGATGAAGCTAAGTCCTAAAGAATGGGTAGGAGTCAGACCAGTGACTGCATATCCAAGAAACTGAATCCACGAAACTCAGCATGTAATGACTCCATACTAACCTTTTAACTGGCAAAGGAAACTATATAGATTTTTTTTAAGACCAAATTACAATTTTGCCCCTAAAGAGAAGCCAACACTTGAAGTCCCAATGAACTTGAGGTTTTGACCAAAGAGTGGTGTCAGTGCCCTGACTTCCTCTGGAAGGACCCAGGGCACATCTTCCCTAAGGGAATGATAAGATCAATTCTATTTCTAAATGACCACTGTTTTCCTGGTTGCTTTTAGGATCTTTGTAAGTTTGTTGTTTAGATGATGGGTTGAACAAAATAAACACTTGAGGGAAGGAATACTTCCCAGAGATCTTAAGGGATACAGGAGAATGGGGAAAAAAATGGAACAGTCACCTGATGGTGAGGTAGTACGGAACGGCAAGGTGTTTTGAAGGAGATCACGACAGGAGAAATGAAGAATGTTGAAGTTTGAAGCTACTACGTGTAATAAGTTATCATCTAGGTTTTCAGTGCTGTCCAATGTGTAGCTGCTAGCCACATACAGCTATTTAAACTTAAATTAAATTAAATTAAAGATTAAATTCCTCAGTCTCACTAGCCATATTTCAAGAGCTCAGTAGATATTTGTGGCCAACAGCTAGTACATTGGAAAGCTCAGATATAGAACATTTCTATTATTGTAGAAAGTTCTATTTGAAGTAAGAACGGTAGTTCAGAAAGGGACATCTCTCTCTAGTGCCCTAGTACACATT
The DNA here is from genome assembly GCF_048773025.1 of Camelus bactrianus. NCBI lineage: Eukaryota > Metazoa > Chordata > Mammalia > Artiodactyla > Camelidae > Camelus > Camelus bactrianus. The sequence continues at coordinate 33,124,480 of NC_133550.1, read as the reverse complement.
TACAGATACAATTTTCAGTGCAGGTTGTGATTGTCTAAAGTTAAATGTCTTATGTGGAAATTCTATCAACCTCAGTAAACATTTATTAAGCACCTTCTAGATACAAGACACTGAACCAACCACTTGGAGTGGAGGGAATTTTAAAAAAAAGCAAATTAGATACGGCCACCGTCTTCAAGAAGTTCATTACCTAGAGAGGAAGAAAGATATGCAACCTGCTTCAGGGGCTGGAAGAACTCAGGAAATTTTTCCTTAAGCACAACTTTTCCTAAAGCTGGAATTGCCAAAAGTACCACATTCCAAATTCCCCAATTTTAGTGTTCAAATGAAGGTTTCTGGACCTTTGGGGACAATGGAACAAGATTTGCACACTGTGAAAACAAAGGTCTCTAACAGAGAATCCAAGATCGAGACTTTTTAAAGCTTTCTCCCCTGCCCACTTTCAAGGTAGCATGAAACTTGTCAGGACAGTATCACCTGGTGCAGTGTAGTTTGCTGCTGTGTGATACTAAATTTTCACGTTCCTCCAAAGAAGGAATGTAAATAGGCTTGTCTCCACCTATTTCCTCATCTGTGAAATGAGCAAGCTGGATGAGACCATCCATTGCAGCCACAAAAAGACCATGTTCAAACGACTAATATTTATGTTCATCTGAAAATACGAGAAAGACGGTTTCACTAACCTGGACTGACACAAGGCCCTCACGTGAGGGCTGTGCCAGAAGGTCTGTGACACATAGAGTATATGAGGAATCCCGAGGGGAAAGCTAGAGCTCCACAGCCTGGCGGCCCTGCAGCCCTCTGCCTTGAACATATGGTGGCATTTTGCAGTTCAGGACCCAGTTTGTAGACTTAAATGCGACATTAACCAGATAATCAATTCTTCCAAGGGGGACAGGTAGTTAAAATTCTGCCAAAGAAAATGCAGACTGAAGATAATGCAAATGATCCAGCTCTAGGTTAAACCACATGAAATTGCCGATATCTGCTCCGTTTTCACATAAGAAAAATGCAATTTAATGCCTGAAAACAACAAGGAAATGGCACTATTCCTGGTGCCAGCCAATCAGCCACATTATTAGGCAAAAACAATGACCATCTAATGAGACTTTACAGAATGTGAACTCAAAGGTGAAATTATCAAGATCATTTGAAATATGAACATATATTTACTCGCCTTAATTATGAACTTCCCTGTAAATATATACTCTGCCTTAAGATATTAACTAACAATAGAATGACGATATCAAAGTGGCTTATTTATTTCACCTTTACATCATTTTTAAATTCTCTTTGGTGGTACATTTTATAATGTATATAATATGTCAGTGTAACAGTACAGGTTGGGCTACACAATTAAAACCACATGGAAATGACTCCATGACCACCAACCACAGGGCCTCAGCGGGAACTCTGTTGGGGATGGCTTATGTTCTACTGCCATCTCGTGGCAAGCAAACTGGGAACATGCCTTTGGGAACAATGGGGAGAAATGGTTTGGACTAGTGAACTCCAAACTTCTGGGGATCTTAGAGCCCAAAGAAAAGAATCTCATGCATGTCACTGCCACAACACATGGAAAATTTCACAACCTAAACCAATCTTACATGGGGATCCTGCAACCTTAGCAGGTAACCTCACTTCTTTGGACCCCGCTTTCTTTATCTGTAACATTGACAGTTTTCTAACTCTGGATGAACAGCAGAAACACCTCCAGTTCTAAAATGTCTATGATATTTATCGTGTCATATGCCATATTTTTATTTTACTAGCTTCCAAATTATTTCTTTACTTTCATTCTTTACTCCATAAAGAGCTGTACAAACTCATAGTTGGTGCCTCTTTTCTGTTTCTGCCACATTATGTATGCATCTGTCTCTCACAGTACTTACTAGTTTTTTTGTTTGTTTTGGTGGAGGTGGTGGTTGGGTTTGGTTCAATTTTACTTTCTATTTTGATATACCTGTAGAGTCACAGGAAGGTGGGCGGGGGTGTACGGGGAGGACCTGTGCATACTTCTCAACCTCCACCAATGGTAACATTTTACAACTATCACACATGAGCAAAACCAAGAAACTGACTTTAGTGCAATCCACAGAATTTTATTCAAATTTCACCAGTTTTATATGCACTTATGTGTGTATGTGTGTGTGTGTGTGTGTGTGAGTTGTTTTTATGTAGTCTGTTATTTTAGAGTTTCTGGCTCCTAGTACACTGCCTGACAGATAGATGACTCTCCTATGTGGGTGAAGGGAGGCAGAGAGGAAGAAAGGAAAGAAGGATGAGGGGAAGGAAGGGAAGAAGGGACTCCTGTCAATTAATAAAGTAAATTAAGCAATCCATAAAGAAATAGCAGTGCTTAACTAAATTTTTCTGACATAACATGGTAGATTAATGTTAAAACCCAGCTTCTCACTCAGAATTTTCTTTTTCTACAAATATTAACTAACAGATCATTTGATAATCCAATCCGCAAGACAACCACGCAAATTACAGACTCTCTTGGCGCTTTCAGTGGCTGTTCAGGTGGCTAATAAGGCCCTAACATGCACCTTCTCTTGTTCTTTTCTTTTTTTTTAAGCCATTTCTAAAAATGCTGCTGAAGGCTTGTTTTGCTGTAGACAGCGACTTCACTCTGAAACTCAGTTTTTACATCTGAACAGTGGCAAGTGTCCCTCTCAGAAATGATATCCAAGTAATTCTGTGGTTCCAAGAGATCAGGCTTTCTTTTTAGAACTACTCTTTTTATTACATAAGAATGTAATAAATATTTGCTTGTAACAAAAATGCCCCAAAAAAGTACTGAAAAAGAAAATCAAATCCCCTATAATCTCATCCACTGATGATACAGTATTAATATTTTTATTGGTTATCTTTGATATCAGTCCTTTCTATACCGGCATTTCATTTTATGTATATATGTGTGTATACACACACACACAAACACACACACACACACACACACACACACACACACACGAATACCTACAGAAAAAGAATATATTTATTTAACTGGGAATCAAGCTGCACTTGGAAGTTCTGGGGCTCCAGGATCCCCAGAAGTTTTAAGCCGTGTGTCTCTATTTATCCTGAAGGTACTGCCTCAGATCATGAAAGTCTTCCAAGTATTTGTAGAGGATTCCCTGATTCTGACATATTGTTAATATATTTAATCCATTTCCATATTGTTATTTATTCCCCCCTTTTTTCCTATTATGAATAAACCTGATATGAACATGCTTGTATGATTATATAAGGTGTATTAATTTCTTTAAGACTCTTGATACAAGACTATACTGAATAATTATATTCCAAAAAGGTAGTTACAACTTACATTTTGCTAAGTACAAGTTCATACATTCATTACGCCTTTGCTAAAATAAATATTTTTAAAACTTTGCCTAAAATTTTATATATAGAAAATTCTCTCCTTGTTTTTACTTATATTTCTTTAATAGCTAATAAAGTCAAACTTCTGTGTGTTTATCAAATAACATCATATTTGTCAAATAGCATAATTTGTCAAATACCATGCTATTTGCAAATTCTCTGTTTTTTGCCTCACATTTCTATTAGGTTAGTATTTTCTTATTAATATCATATTAATATATACATTGTAAACATTTGTTACATTTGTTGTTCAATCTTTGCCCTTAATATTTATGACAACTATCTACAATTTTCTTAACATTTCTTTCATTTTCTTAGTCTCAAAAATCCATTCTCTAGAACTACTTAAATATTTATGTACATTTTTTTCTTTCACTTACGGTTTTATTTTTTATATTCAAATTTTAATACCCAAGAACTTATTATGGTATGAGGTGAGCTGCTATAGTTTTTTTTTTTTCCAAACAGTTCCTCTTCTCAAGAATTTAGGAATCCATCTCTTGTTTCTTTCTGTCATTGTGGCCTGGAACGACACCAATGACCTTCCTGGGCCTCCAGCGGACAGCAGATTATGGGACTTCTCAGCCTCCGTAACTGCATGAGCCAATCCCTCACAATCAGTCTCCTTCTATATATCTATATAGATTCTGTTAGTTCTGTGCCTTCTCTGGAGAACGCGGACTAGTAAAGTAGAGAAGACAAATAATTGCCCTAGAGTGTGATCAGTGCCACAAAAGAGGGAAGTACTTGTTATAAGAGAAGAGTGAGAAGATGTCTCTACAGGGATCAGATGAGATTGGGGAAGGTATCACAGAAGACACAGTGCTCGAGGTAGGAATCCTGGGCATTCAGTACAAAATACTGGGTCCACTCACACCCTCAAAAATGTTGCTAGTTAGCACCTGGGTCTCGACCAGGGTTTCTCAACCTCAGCACTTCTGCTACTGGAGGCTGTGTAACTCCATGGTGGGTGCTGTCCTGTGCATCGCAAGGTGTTCAGCAGCATCCCCGGCCCCCACCCACTAGGTGCTAGTAGCACCTGCTCCCATACACAGCTATGACAACCAAACGTGTCTCCAGACCCTGCCAGACATCCCTAACGGTGGGGGGGGGGGGCACAAAGCACCCCAGATTGACAACGACTCATCTAATCTCTCTCTTCACTTTCTGAGAGCAAAAATGAACATTTAGATAATGTAAGAAAGCACAGGACTCCCAGGCTTTGATTGCTAATCCCTCCTCCCTAGAAAGAGTATAAACAACTGCAGTCCTTAAAACAAAGAAAAGCTTCTTTAATCAACACAGCCTGCAAGGAAGAATTGCATGAAGGAAGGGTTGTCCCATACTCCTGAAAGATTCAGAAACAATTACAATATCAGCTCCTTCACCAGAAGCACAACATAAATAAAAAATGTCTGCACAAAATGTGTGTATCCATAGAAGAAATCCATTTTGTTGAGTTATTTGTAGCATCATGGTGTTCTACTACCAAAAGTTCGTTGGAAATTGATTTGGTCAGTGGTTCCTAAGCTCCCGTGCAGCTTTGGGAATCTGTTTTTGGTAAGTGCCCCCGGTGGCTCTTCTGATCAGGGAAATTTAAACAACACTGATCTAGGGCAGCCCTTCATTTCCCCAGAGGAGACAGCTGAACTGTAAGGAAGTGATTTTCCCAGGATCCCCCAGGTGGCAAGTGACAGACCCAGGACTCTGAGTCCAGAGCTCTTTCCCTAACACCAACCTGAGGCCAGCAGGTCAAATTCCTCAGGAAGAAGGCATAGAAAAGGGCTATCTCAGGTGGGGGTGGCAGGAGGGTTGAGACGTAAGTTAAGCAAATCACCTGTTTTTATGTAGGTTGGGGGTTGGCAAACTTTCCCTACAAAGGACCTGAGAGGAAAGAGTTTCGACTTTACAGGTCATGGGATCTCTGTCTCTTAGTGGATGTCGGTCAAAAGCAGTATAGACAATACGTAGACAAACGGGCATGTCTGGGTTCCCAAAAACACTGTGTTTATCAAAACATAGGGTACCACGGTTTTTGCACGCCTGATATAAATGACATTAGGCCAAGAAAGGAAAACACACACACATCAAGAGTAGCCTTGAAAGGAAAGGGAGGAAAAGGAATAGTAAGGAAGGAATGAACGGCTGAAGTCTGTCCAGTAGTCCAAGAATTGCAAAAAAAAAAAAAAAAAAGTTTGGTGCTACTCAGCTAAAGGTATCTTAAATGATCTTCAACAGGATAAAAAGTCAGTAATTGAGCAAACTAGATAAACTGCTAGCCTTCTTTGAGTTCTCCAGAAGGCAACCCTGAGACCAGGACTGAAGTGCAAACAGTCCATTGGGGAGGTAGTGGGAAATACCCTTAGGGAATTAGGGACATGAGACAGAGAAGGGCCATCAGGTACTGCTGGGCTCCTTTCAAGCTACCACCGTAGGCTTAACCCTGCTGGGAAACAGAAAAGTAGTGCAAAGCAGTGCTTCTCACACTTCAGTGGGCATCAGAATTACCTGGCAGGCTTCATAAACTATGAGTAGCTGGGTCCCACCCCTCAGAGATCCTAATTCAGTAGGTCTGTGGTGGGAGCCCAGGAATCAGCATTTTTAGCAAGCCCTCAGGACCTGCCAATGCTGCAGGTGGCGGGACCACACTTTGAGCAGCTCTGATGGAAAGCAGACTAGTAGCACTGACATCACCTGGGAGCAGGTTAGAACCATCCAATCTTAGGTCCCACCTCGAAGAGCAGAGCAGCCTTTGGCAAAGTGATGCAGGCAAGGGCCACTGGAAGTCAGCCCTCACCACTGAAGTAGTGAGGTCCAGAGATGTGGGTGGGGTACCAGCAGGAATTGCCACTTCCCTTGAAAGACACTAACACAGTGTCCTGTACTGCCCTGAGACACAGCATGTACTGGCAGGAAGAACGAAGCTTTGGAGTCAATCAGGTCTGAGTTCAAGCCTGTGTCACATATCAGAATGCTATGTTAGAGTTTACTTGACCTGAGTTTTTTTTTCCCCATGAAATAAAATGATAGATAGATATCTCACATCTTCTTTATTCACTCATCAATGGACACAGGCTGTTCCCACAGCTTAGGTATAAATAATTCTGCAGTGAACATAGGGGTATGTGTGTATATATATATATATATGTACACACATATATATATATACACACACACATATATATACATATCTTTTCAAGTTAGTGTTTTTGTTTTCTTCAGGTAAATATACAGGAGTAGACTTTGCTGGAACATGTGGTAGTTCTATTTTTAATTTTTGTGAGGAAACATCATACAGTTTTCCTTAGTGGCTGCATCAATTTACATTCCCACTAACAATGCACAAGGGTTTCCTTTATTCCACATCCTCACCAACACTTGTTTCTTGTCTTTTTGATGATAGCCATTCTGATTTTGTGTGTGTGATTTTGATTATTCATTGTAGTTTTGTGAAAAAATGCCATTGGTATTTTGATAAGGATTGCATTGAATCTGTAGATTGCCTTGGGCAGCACGAACATTCCAATATTAATTCTTCCAGTCCGTAAGCATGCTGTACCATTCCATTTAGTTGTGTCTTCTTCAATTTCTTTTATCAATGTCATCGTTTTCAGAGTACAGCTCTTTCACCTCCTTGGTTAAATTTATTCCTAGGTATTTTTTTTAATCATCAGTATATAAAAATGCAACCCACTTGGTATATTAATTTTGTATCCTGCAACATTACTGAATAAATTGCACTTAATTATGGTGTATGATCCTTTTAATGTATTATTAAACTGGTTTGCTAGTATTTTGTTAAGGACTTTTGCATCTATATTCACCAGTGATATTGGTCTGTAATTTTCTCTCTTTTTTTTTTTTCTGGCATCTTTGTCTGGTTTTGGTGTCAGGGTGATCCTGTCTTTGTAGAACGAATTTGGAAGCATTCCTTCCTCTTCGATTTTTTGGATTAATTTGAGAAGGATAGGCATTTGCTAGAATTTACCTGTGAAGCTGTCTGGTCCTGGACTTTTGTTTGTTGTGAGTCTTTAAATTACTGATTTAATTTCATTACTAGTAATCAGTCTATTCAAATTTCTATTTCCTCATGATTCAGACTGTGTGTTTCTAGAAATTTATCAGTTTCTTCTAAGTTTTCCTATTTGTTGGTATATAATTTTTTCATAGTAGTTTCTTATGACCTTTTGTATTTTTGTGGTACAAGTTGTAACTTCTCTTTCATTCCTCATTTTATTTATTTGGGCCCTCTTTTTTTGATGAGTATGGCTAAAGTTTTATCAGTTTTGTTTATCTTTTCAAACAATCAGCTCTTAGTCTCATTGATCTTCTCAATTGCTTTTTAACCTCCATTTATTTCCACTCTGATTTTTATTATTTCCACTCTGATTTTTATTATTTCTCTTATTTTACTAACTGTAGGTTTTGTTTGTTCTTGTTTTTATAGTTCCTTTAGGTATAGAGCTAGATTGAGGTTTTTCTAGTTTCTTGAGCTAGGCCTGTATTGTTATAAACTTCCCTCTTAGAATTGTTTTTGCTGCATCCCATGGATTTTGGAAAGTTGTGTTTCCATTTTTTTGTCTCAAAATATATTTTATTTCCTCTTTCTTTGTTGACTAATTGACTGTTTAGTAGCATATTGTTTAGTCTTCACATGATTGGGATTTTTCCAGTTTTCTTCTTATAATTGATTCTCTAGTGTCATACCACTGTAGATGGAAAAGACACTTGATATGATTTAAATCTTCTTAAATTTATTGAAACTTGTTTTGTGGCCTAACATGTGATCTATCCTGGAGAATGTTTATGTGCATGTGAAAAGAATGTGTATGTTGCAGTTTGGGGATGGAATAGTCTGTATATATCTATTAAAACTACCCACTCTAATGTGTGATTTAAGACCAATGTTTCCTTATTGATTTTCTGTCTGGATGATCTATCCATTGATGTATGTCATGTATTAAAGTCCCTTTACTGTTGTATTATTGTCAATATCTCCCTAATGCCTATTAATATTTGCTTTACATATTTAGGTGCTCCTATGTTGAGTGCACAAATATTTACAAATGAGATATCTTCTTGTTGGATTGACCCCTTTATCATTATGCAATACTCTTCTTTGTCTTTTGTTACAATCATTGTTTTAAAGTCTATTTTATCTGATATAATATTGCTACTCGAGCTTTCTTTTTGTCTCCATGTGCATGGAATCTTTTTCCATCCCTTCACTTTACATCTGAAGTGAGTCTTTTATAGGCAGTATATAGGTAGGTCTTCTTTCTTTATCCATTCAGCCACTCTATGTCTTTTGATTGAAGAATCTCATTTAGCACCTAATCTCAAGCTGACTGGAAGCCAGACCCTTGGGTAGCCACTGTTGAAGTATGCATATATATAGAGTCCTGTGGGGCCACACTTGTAATGCCTGCTGGCCTCCATACCAGGAGATCTGGAGGTGTTTCCTAGATCACAGCTGCAAAAATTGAACCTCCTGATGAGGTTGTATTATCCTTTCTGGGGAGTCTCACTGCACTGTGCTAAGGTCAAGGCGGTGCACAAAGATAGTGTTTCCCTTCTTCTTTCATTCCCTGGGGGCACCTCCTTAGCCTTAGATGTGTGGAAAACATGAAGCCTGTCTCTCAAGGTGAAGCTGCAGGCTAATTAAATAGGATTTTTTTTCATTAAAAGACTGGGATTGTGTTTCAATCTGCTGTTAATGCAGTGCTTTGGGGATGATGACCTGCCAAGAATCATCTTCCTGAGTATTACAACCCCATGCTCAGAAAGGTCAGCCTCCTTGACCACAAAGTTCAAGCAATCAAGGGGTGTACCCTGGGTGGACTGCACATAACCACTGGCTTTAGCCAGGCACCTGGGGAGTCCAGCACATAGGACTGGCTCTCTTGCTTCAGAAAGGCATCAGGAAATGACTTGACTGCATGCACCCATGGGTTTCAGCAATGCAGCACTCTCAGAAGAGTGCCTTGTCTGCACATGTATAGGCTTTAACACCAGCCCCAGCTAGGGAGTTGGGGAATACTACAACCAACAGAGATTTCTGGCTTTAGCAAGGCAGCAGATTAATGCTGCAACTGCTCACCCACGTCAGAGCTCTCTCACCTGTGCTAGCAGGTTAGATGAGAACAGTGGTGTCCACCAGTGCCCCCATCTCCAGGGACCATCTCTACCATTTCCCTCCCATCCAGCCAATGCTTTTAGCTTCACAAAAGACTCTCCTTCATGTACTGTCTCGGCACTTTTCAGACTGCTGCTTTTAAGCTGGGTCTCTGGGTGAGTGAGACTGCAGACAAACCCTTGAAGAGTGAAGTCTCAGTTTTCTGTAGCACCTTGGGATCCTTGGCTATCAGCCTCATTGGTTTTCTAAGCCAGATGTTTTGAGGGCTCATCTCTCCAGTGTAGATTCCAGAGGACAGGGTCCCTGAAGTGGAATGCCAACCCCTCAGTCATCCAGGAGAAGCACCTGTCTGGTGAGATCCCCCTCTATCATGTGCCATCACATCAGGGGTGGGATTTTGGTGAGAGCACTTCTCTGATCTCCTACCTGTCTCAATATGGTCCTTTTGATCCTTTGTTGTGGAACAGGTGTTTAGTTAGTTCTCAGGTTCTTTTCAGAGGGAACTGATCCATATGTAGCTGTATATTTGTTGTATTCATGGGAGGGGGAAGTTCAGATTCATCCTGTGCCTCCATCTTGAACTGCCCCCCTCTAAGGTTTAGTCTTCATCTGTAAATGGGGATATTTAAACCTTCCTTGATTCCTTACTGTCAGGAACATCATAAGCACTCAAAAACAATATCTATTATTATCATTTTATTAATTCTGCCAAGCTATGAACCTCTCAACACTGAAATCACATAGACTGAAAATCAGGACTTAGTCATAATGAATATCTGGGGTAAGAACTCAGAAAACCATGAGTATTAGTCAGGTATCTCAAGGGAAACAGAATTAGCTAGATAAAGAGATATAAAAACAGGTTGATAGGGAGGGATTGGTTCATATGATTATCGAGGCTGAGAAGTCCCACAGTCTGTAAGCTGGAGGTATAGTCCCAGCTCAAACTGAAGGCCTAGGAACCAGGAGAGCTGATTGTGTGAGTCCCAGCCCAAGTTCAAAGGGCCCAAGAACCAGCACCACTGATGTCCAAGGGCAGGAGATAGATGTCCCAGCTCAAGTAGAAAGCAAATTTGCCCTTCCTCCACCTTTTTGTTCTATTCTAGCCCTTAACAGATTGGATGGTGCCCACCCACATTGGTGAGAGCGATTTACTCAGTCTATCAATTCAAATGCTAGTATCTTCCAGAAACATTCTCACAGAGATTTCCAGAAATAATATTTCACCAGCTATCTGGGCATCCCTTAGCCCAGTCAAGTTGACACATAAAGTTAACATCACACCAACCTCCAAGAGGTTAGTTTTGAGTGTTACTTTACCAGAGGCTTCCTCTTCTGCTGGGAAAGCGCCCACCTACATTTTGAGGAAGAGCAAAGGAGCAGTAGCCTAACGGAGTTAAACTGGTGTTGGAGAGGTTATGCAAACGCATCTTGAAAAATATGCATTACCTACCTGTAGGTGAGAACTTTTGGCCCATGTGAACATCAGAGAGTTTAAACTAACAAACCTCACAGGGTCTGTAGGAGGTTATACAGCAGCCTCCCAAAAGAAGTATCCATGTCCTAATCCTCAGAGCCTGTGAACGAGACCTTGTTTGGACAAAGAGTCTTTGCAGATGTAATTAATCTAATGGTCTTAAGACGAAATCATTCTTGATTATCCAGATGGGTCCTCAATCCAACGACAAGTGTTGTTCTAAGAGGCACAGGGAGGAGAGACAGGGAGATCAGAGGAGACAGCCAGGTAAAGATGGGGCAGAGATTGGAGTTATACAGCTATAAGCAGAGGAATGCCTGGAAGAAATAAAGAAGGAATCCCCCCACCCCACCCACAGCCTTCTTAGGGAGTGTGGCCTCAAGAACTAAGAGAAGATAAATTTGTATGGCTATAAGTTACCCAGTTGGTGGCAATCTGTTATGACAATCCTAGGAAACTAATACAGCATCCAAGAGCAAAAGAAACAGTATTTAATTCCAAGAAACCATCTCAATCCTCAAGCTTGCTCAATCAGATGTAATCACTTGGATAATACAATTACAGCAAGACAGTCAAAACACGAGGGGAAAAAATTATCCTAAAGTATTTCAAGCTTCAACTGAAGTTTGCAGATAATTTCCCAAAAGTATTGCCGTAACACATGAAAAATGTAGAATTTATCCTCAGGATGGACTTTGAACTTGCACAATAATTAAAGTCTTTTGTAACTTTCTACTGATTTAAGTAGCATTGGTCACTACTGTCCCCATTTTATAGATGAGAAACTAAAGGTTTCTACTTTGTCCACAATCACAGGCAAATTAGTGGCAGAGCAAAGATTATCCTTCTGGACTCCTAAGTGCTCTTGAAACTGAATTTATTACCTTCGGAGAAGAGGAGGCTGGAGGAGAAGAAAGAAGCTGAGGCCTTGGGTAAGGTGAGGCTCTGACACTCACCAGCTGAGCAACACAAGACAGGTCCATTAACCTTGCCAAGCCTCATGTCCTCCTCTATTAAATAGGAATATTCAAATCTATCCTAAAGCTTCAGTCCTTACTCTGGGGGTTATAGACTTCTAGGGGTCCTTGGATGAACTTCCAGACCCCATGAAACTGTAAGCAAAATTGAAGTTCAAGCTCATGCATACATTTTACTGGTGCTAGGAGGCATACATAGCTTTCATTAGACTCTCAGAGCAGTCTCTGACTCCAAACTGGTGAAGAACATCCAGGATCTGTTTGCATGGTCAGTCACCAACAGGACAAGGAATGGTTGTGTGCAGGTTCTGGAGTGTGACTGGCTTGGAATTCAGCTGAGCTATTACTAGTTATTTCCTGAAGTCTGTGGCTCAGTTTTCTCATCTTTAAAATGGGGGTGAAAGAGGAAAGGCCTCACGGAGTCACCGTGAGGATTCGACAAGATAATGCCTGTAAAGTGGACGGCATACGGCACCATCTCAATGAATGTTAGCTCCTGTCAGACAAGATGAGGTTACCAAAGGGGAAAGGGGTGGGGGGAGGGATAGATCAGGAGTTTGGGATTAACAGATACATACTAGCATATATAAAATAGATGAACAAGGACCTACTGTATAGCACAGGGAACTATAGTCAATATCTTGTAATAACCTAGAATAGAAAAGAATCTGAAAAAGTATGTATATATAACTAAATCACTTTGCTGTACACCTAAAACTAACACAACATTGTAAATCAATTATACTTTGAAAAAAAAAAATGTTAGCTCCTGTCACTGTTCCCACAAGTTATCCAACATAGAAATCTGGGGGGTCATTGTGATCACCTTTCTCCCTCACCCACAGCGTTCAGTCAACAACTATGACTGATTTTCAGTCTGAAACTCCTCAATTCATTCACCTCATTTTCATCCCAAACTTCATTTCTTTAATGCAGGCCCCAGCCTGTCTTCCTTGCCCTTGAATCCTCCCTCCACTGGGGTGATCAGGAGGCATGAAAATTCTAACATGACTTAAGACCCTAAGACCTTGGCCTGAAGCAGGCTCCTCACACCGTGCTTCAATGGGGCCTCTTGAGTGGCCGTGGGGAGGTGAGGCCCCTGCCATCCTTACTTGAGCCAAGCAAGCCAAGTGCATGGGTTCTGTATGCTGGGCTTCCTTCCAGTGTGAAGAAAGGGCTGCACTGCTTAAAACTCACAAAACAAAGAGACAAAATAAAAGACAAAAACAAATAACCAAACCCACCCTCTTTTGAAAAATGGAATACAAGGCCCTAGACACTACTGTAGCATGGCCCCGCTGCATCTCTGCCTTTATCTTTATTTCCACATCACCCCCTACCGCCCACATCATTGATCTAGATGATCCAGGACAGTACTTTTCTAGTTTTCGGGCCTCAGGACCCCTTTCTACTTTTTTAAAAGTGTTGAACCTCAGGATTAGTTTCCTATTAATACTGAAATTACCACAAATTCAGTGCCTTTAAAGCAACATGAATTTATTATCTTATAGTTCTAGCCATCAGAAGTCCAAAATGGGCCAGCAGGGCTGCATTCTTTCTGAAGGCTCTAAAGCAAGTAATTATGGTGTGTTCTGATGCAGGAGATCCCTGAGTCAGGCTTTGCAAAACCAATTTATTAAACTAAAAGCCCCATTTTGCATTTTCTGATATAAATCTTAGCAATGCTCTCCTAGAGCAGTCTACCCAGGCAATAGAAATAAAAGTAAAAATAAACAAATGGGACCTAATTAAACTTATAAGCTTTTACACAGCAAAGGAAACCATAAGCAAAACAAAAAGACAACCTACAGAATGGGAGAAAATATTTGCAAAAGGTGAGACTGACAAGGGCTTAAGTTCCAGAATATAGAAACAGCTTCACACAACTTAATAACAAAACAACAAACCACCCAATCAAAAAATGGGCAGAAGACCTAAACAAGCAATTCTCCAATGAAGACATACCAATGGTCAAAAGGCACATGAAAAAAACATTCAATGTCGCTAATTATCAGAGAAATGCAAATCAAAACTACAGTGAGGTGTCACCTCACACCAGGCAGAATGGCCATCATTAAAAAGTCCGTAAGTGATAAATACTAGAGGGTATGGAGAAAAGGGAATCCTCCTACGCTGTTGGTGGGAATGTAGTTTGGTGCAGCCACTGTGGAAAACAGTATGGAGATTTCTCAAAAAACTAAAAATAGACTTACCATATGATCCAGCAATCCCACTCCTGGGCATATATCTGGAAGGAACTCTAATTCAAAAAGATACATGCACCCAGTGTTCATAGCAGCACTACATATAATAATAGCCAAGACATGGAAACAACCTCAATGTCCATCAACAGATGACTGGATAAAGAAGTTGTGATATATTTATACAATGGAATACTACTCAGCCATAAAAAATAATAAAATAATGGCATTTGCAGCAACATGGATGGACCTGGAGATTATCATTCTAAGTGAAGTAAGTCAGAAGGGAAAGAAAAGTACCATATGATATAACTTCTATGTGGAATCTAAAAAAAGACACAAATGAACTTATTTTCAAAACAGAAAGAGACTCACAGACACAGAAAACAAACTTATGGTTACTGGGAGAAAGGGGATGGGAAAGGATAAACTGGGACTTTGAGATTAGCAGATACTAACTAGTATATAAAAAATAGATAAACAAGTTTCTACTGTATAGCACAGGGAACTATATTCAATATCTTGTAGTAACCTATAACGAAAAAGAATATGAAAAGGAATGTATGTATGTATGTATATGTATGACTGAAACATTATGCTGTATACCAGAAGTTGACACAACATTATAAACTGATTATACCTCAATTTTTTTAAAATATGGGAGAAAAGCCCCCGTTTCGGGGAGTTCTAAGTACTTAATATTAATTTTCACCTTTTTCAACTTACCCAAGTATCTCACTGCCACTGATACTCAACTGCTGACACTAGAGTATCCGTCCCAAGTAGGGCTGCTGTATTCTCTCCCCTTTCTCACTCTGGCTGTTGGATGTACCAAAATCTTACACCTCAGAACTGACGCTAAAGTCATTAGATTTTCTGGCAGTTGGAATCTGGAAATGATTTCCATCTGTCAAGCATTTCCTGTGTACCCAGCATTGTTTTAGGCATCCTGTGCTTTATCTCCTTCAGTCTTCACCACAACACTTTGCCAGAGGAATGCTCATTTGTCCTCATTGGACCAGAGAAAGGGGACATTCAGAGGAGTCATGTGACTTTCCCGCTTATAGTGAGATCACAGGTTTCACTGATTTGGACAACAGAACCTGTTCACCACCACGCAGCTGACTGTCTCTACCAGCGTGACTCAATCCCACCACACTGGGCACCAACATGACTTCACTTGTTCAGAGATGTCTTGTCCAGGAAGGTGAAGACCCAAATCACTCTACTGTTTGTTCCAGGAACTTTCTGAAAATTTGCTATCCAAACTATAAACTCCTTACCTAGCCCACAGCGGGATGAACAGGCTCTTTCTCAGAACTCTCAACTGGGGCCATCAAACCACGGCTGACTCTTCAAAGCTCACTTCCAAACCTCACCACACAAATGTGCAGCAATCCCACAACGTTACATTTCAAAGTGTGTCCCTTCTCAGTCAAGCCCCTGTTTTGAAAGACCCACGTGAACCAGACCTCTAAAACACTATAAGTTCCCTGCCTTTGACACACCACTCCCTCTTCTGTGATGTTACTACCACTGGCAATGAAGTGGTCCCCCTGCAGCAATAAGCAAAGCATTTGCCTGATTAACAAGTTATTCTGACAGTCTCTTCTGAGAGTCAGCAGTCAATCCTTGCTTTCCACGTATCATCTGTGTGTTCCCAATGTGTATCTGTATTCTCTTCAGGTCCATCAAGCAAGTAAACCTTCATAGGCACCTCGTCCAAAAAAGCAGTTAAGTCACTGACAACACATCTCTGGGAATCCTGCCTCCAGGTCAGTCTGGCTCTGGCCCAGCCCTAGAAGTGTATGTCCTAAACTAATCCCATTTATCCTCTGGTCCCCTTGTCAATTTCCATAGTACACTACAGCCAGTTAGAATCTATCCAAGAAAAGATCCAGAATTGCCTCAGAGTTTCCCGTTACACTAAGAACAGAACTGGAATTTAAGGGCTGGGACAGAAATGAAATTCCCTGGGTCCGTATGTCAGTAAGTTTTCACTGCATAACAAATAACCACAATACTTCATTGTCTTACAACAGTAGGCATTTGCGTTTGAGCTCAGCTGGGGTCTGGCCTGGGGGCTCTCCTACCTGTTTCAACTCACACATCCACGAGTCGGCTGACTGACAGCTGATCTAGACTGGCTGAGGCTACTGGGGAGACTCAGCTCTGCTCTACAAGTCCCTCCCCCTCCAGCAGGCCACCCCTAGCATGGTGTCAGGGCCAAGGCAGAGAATCAGGAGATCAAGACCTAGTGTTCAGGGCAATTTCAGGCCTCTGTTTATGTCACATCTGCTAACATCCCATTGGCCAAGGCAAGTCTCAGGCCTGAGCTCGGAATCAAGCAGGGAGGGTACTACAGAGTTCCCTGGCAAAAGGCACAGGTATGACAGGTGAAGAGCAGGCACCAGATGGGGGCTTCTCCTCCAGACTTCCACCTCACAACACCTGCTTCTGTACAGCTCCCCATGAGTTTTAATCCCTGGGTTCTGATTTTATAAACAATTTGTATAACAAATCAGTACAAGAGAGCAGATCCTCTTGCATCGTTCAAGATTTCTTACTCCTGCCAAATGGGTTCCATATTGTTTTTGTCCCTTACTTACCACTTGTTTGTCCTCTCTACAAGAACCATAAGATATAAAAACACAGAACGGGGCCCTGCAGGGGGAAGACACACTGGCAGGAGTCTTCCTTAGCACATGTGATGTTATTCTCCCCTTCTAAGTCATTACCTTGGAGAGCACCCCTCTGATTTCCCCTAGCATGCCCCTAGCTCTTTCTCCCAACACTGGCTCCTCTCAAGTACGAGTTCTCTTCAACATGCCCTGTGGGATTCCAAGCTCACCCCTCACAACCCCCAGGCTACTAGACATCCTTTCACCCAAAGCAGGTGGACTCAGAATGGGAAAGGCCTGCTTCTCTAGAGGTAGGCTTGCCAGATAAAAGAGAAGCTTCCCAGTTAAATGTACATTTCACATAAACAACAATTAGTTTTTTAGTATAAGTACATCCTAAATATTGCGTGATATGAACTTATACTAAAAAAACTATTTGCTGTTTACCTGAAATTTATTTTTTAATTGAAATAGAGCTGATGTGCAGCATTATGTTAGTTTCAGGTGTACTGCATAGTGATTTGACATTTGTGTACATTGTGAAGTGATCACCATGATAAGTCTAGTAACCATCTGTCCCCATACAAATTTATTACCATGTTACTGACCATTATTTCCTATGCTGTATATTACACCCCTGTGGCTTATTTATTTTATAACTAGAGGTTTGTACCTCTTAATCCCCTTCACTTCTTTTGCCCAATTCCCCACTCACCTCCCCTCTGACAACCACCCATTTGTTCTCTGAGCCTGTTTTTGTTGAGTTTGTTCATCTGTTTTGTTTTCTATATTCTGCATGATCATATGGCATTTGTCTTCTCTGTCTGACTTGTTTCACTTAGCATCATGCAAAAGAATGAAACTGGATTACTTTCTCACACCATACACAAAAATAAACTCAAAATGGAAAAAAAAATACAAGACCTGAAACCATAAAATTCTTAGAAGAAAACATAGGCAGTGTGCTCTTTGATATCAGTCTTAGCAATAGTCTTTTAATCTGTCTCCTCAGGCAAAGCAAACAAAAGCAAAAATAAGCAAATGGGACTATATTAAACCTTTGCACAGTGAAGGAAACCATCAACAAAATGAAAAGGCAGCCTACTGAGTGGGAGAAGATATTTGCAAACAATATATCTTATAAGGGGTTAATCTCCAAAATATACAAAGAACTCAAATAACTCAACATCAAAAACAAAAACAACCCAATTAAAAAATGGATAGAGAACCTGAATATACATTTTTCCAGAGAATTTGTGCAGACGGCCAGCAGACACATGAAAAGATGCTCAGCATCACTGATCATCAGGGAAACGCAAGTCAAAACCACAATGGGAAATCACTTCATACCTGTCAGAATGGTTATTATCAAAAAGATAACAAATGACATGTGTTAGCCAGGATGTGGAGACAAGGAGAACCCTGCTGCACTGTTGGTGGGAAAGTAAACTGGTGCAGCCACTATGGAAAATATTATGAAGGTTCCTCAAAAAATTAAAAATAAAGCTACCATAAGAGCCAACAATCCAACTTCTGGGTATTTACTGGAAGGAAACAAAAAAATTTGAAAAGACATATGCACTCTACTGTTTACTGCAGCATTATTTACAATAGCCAAAATACGGAAGCAACCTAAGTGTTTATCAAGATGACTGGATGAAGAAGATGTAGTATATGTACATAACAGAATATTAGTTAGCCATAAAAAAGAATGGAACTTTGCCATTGGCAGCAACATGGATGAATCTAGGGAGTATTATGCTCAGTGAAATAAGTCAGACTGAGAAAGACAAATACCATATGATCTCACTTACATGTGGAAATTTTAATGTAACTGGGTGTCCTGTATTTTTATTTGCTAAATATGGCTACTGTAACCTGAGGAAAAATGAAAATACTCTTCATAAGAGAAGGAGAATGCACACTGGACTACACACACACACACACACACAAAAGAAACAGATCCACTACTGAGAAAAATTGGTTTTAGTTCCATCTCACGTTCCCACTCCTATCCTGAGATTTACAGGCATTTTCAATCCACAGATCTCGCTAGGCATAGGGAGGTATGCTTTCTTTTCCTCTCCCATTCTGATTGCTCTGTGGCAATACATAAAACAATAAAGAATTTTTCCAAGGTTATTTACATGGAGCCATCACATTTTCGAACCAGGAGGGAATTTAAAAGGCATCTCTGTCAACCCCATTATGTGACAGATAAAGGTGCCAGGACCCAAACAGCTGAAAAGACTGATCCAAGGTTACACAGTTCTGTGGAACAGAACTGAGTCCCAAGTTCAGATTTTCTAAAACCTAGGTATTGTAATTTCCACTATTTCTCTGATAACCTTTGCCATAGCACCCAGAAAAAAAGTCATGTGGGACTGACACAGGAACACATTAAATTGAGTTGAGAGAGAAATCTTTCTCATCACACCTAATACAAGCTCTGTGCTCCCCTAGAAAGAGGCACTGCAGCCCAAAAGCAATTTGCTACCCTAGAAGCCAGGGATTTCCTCCAAACATGCACATGACCCAGGGCAACCCTAATTTGCAAAATCAAGGAGAATGTGACCTCTCAAATTCACACTCAGCATCCATCTTAGGTCTAGCCCACTTGGTTCAGCGTGCCTTCCGAGGCAGCCTGCCCAGCTCCTGTTCCTTTTGTTGACAGCAGTCGCACCAGCTGAGCAACTCTTTTGAGCTACACAGCAAAAAGATGCCAAAAGAGGCAGCTTTCAAGATCTAATCTACGGGTAAGACCACCCCTCCCCAGACCAGTGGGGTGGCTGTCAGCTGTCAGGAGCAGGGCCACATTCCAGGGTGGAGTGGCAGCCTGTGTGCCCTCTGCCCAGAGCCACCCCAGCTTGGCCTGATAAACGCCTGGCTCATCACAAGCAACATTCCTCCACAGAGCAGCTGCACTGAGGCTGTAACACGTCCCATTGTGCTGTCGATGTAATGGGGCCTCCTGGGCGCTGTGTTTGTAAATGACAATCATCATAAGGCTAAAGCCAAGGGGACACAAACCATCCTGTGTTCTGCCGTCTCAAAGCTTGCACCAAGAAAGGAAAATGTTTTTAATTCAAAAATAAAACGCAATCATAGTAAAATCCACATGACTGTCTGGAATTTATTAATTTATTAATTCTCCTCTAGTCCAAGCAAGTCGTTATAGCAACATGGTGAAGAACATAAGCTTTGGAGATGGAAACGAGCCCCACTCAATTCATACTTGCTCGATGGCACAAGTTGTTAAACCACATGGAGCTCCAATTTTCTCGGTTGTGAATGGATGTCAAAATTCTACCTTCCTCCCCTCCTGCTGGTGGGAATGTAAATTGGTGCAGCCATTATGGAGGACAGTATGGAGGTTCCTTAAAAAACTAAAAATAGAGTTACCATATGACACAGCAATCCCACTCCTGGGCATGTATCTGGAGAAAACTGTAATTTGAAAAGACACATGCACCCCAATGTTCATAGCAGCACTATATATAATAGCCAAGACATGAAAGCAACCTAAATGTCCATCGACAGCTGACTCGATTAAGAAGATGTGGTATATTTATGCAATGGAATATTATTCAGCCATAAAAAAGAATGAACTAATGCCATTTGCAGCAACATGGATGGACCTAGAGATTATCATACTAAGAGAAGTAAGTCAGAGAAAGACAAATATATGATATCACTTATATGTAGAATCTGAAACAAAAAAGATACAAAATCTATTTACAAGCCCAAAACAGACTCACATACCTAGAAAACAAACTATGGTTACCAAAGGGGAAAGGGCAGGGAGGGACAAATTAGGGGTTGGGTATTAACAGACTCATATTATATATATATAAAATAGATAAGCAACAAGGACCTACTGTATAGCACAGGGAACTGTATTCAATTTCTTGTAATAATATATAATGGAAAAAAAATATATATATATAATGGAAAAGAACCTGAAAAGAAAAAATATGTATGTATGCATATGTATAACTGAATTACTTTGCTGTATACCTGAAACTAACATTATAAATCAACTACACTTCAATAAAAAAAACTTTTTTTAATTCTACCTTCCACAAAGGGCTACTAGGAGGCTGAGGGAGATAATTCATGGATGACACTTAGCCTGACATCTAGTGTTTTATAAGATCTCAACAAGTATTTACACTATATATATACACACACACACATAAACATAAGTGTATATAATGTATCTCACCAAAATACACATGATATTGGAAAACAAGAGCCAAAAATAAGTATACGTGCATACGTATACATACCACTATCAACTAAACCTCCTCCTTACGACGTCTTGATCCCTTTCTCTACCAAATTAGAGAAAATGAATTACTATTCAAAAAGTGATCACAAAGTGACTACAAGCAATGATAAGTGCTGTGGTAACTGTCAGCTGTTACCGCTGTTGTTGTTGATTACATTGTTATTATTATGAACAAGAAATAAACTACAGAGCCCTGGAACTGGAACTCAACCTGACCCACTGATTAACTAATGGGTTTCTTTGCTCTACAGTTTTGGGAGACAAAGGAAGATGAACTCTTATAAAGGATGGAGATGGTCGATGGGTAGAATTAGCCTAGAGCAGGGGCCAAAAAACCACAAGGCAAATCCAGGCCACTGACTGCTTTGGTGAATAAAGTTTTATTGAAACACAGCCCCATTAGTTTATATATTGTCTACGGCTGCTTTTGCATTACAATGGAAGAGGTGAGTAGTTGCCAGAGAGATCTGATGATGTACAAAGCCTAAAATATTTACTCTCTGGCCCTTTACATAGAAAATTTGCTGACCCCTGGGCTAGAAAGAAGGGACCAGGCCTACAAGAGCATTTGGCATATAGTAGGTCATCAGTACATATATTTGTTGGGAAAAAATGAACTGAATAAATGAAAGGCAGGAAGCAGATGATCTATTGTTGGTCTTGACCTATGAAGGTCTTCGTGAAGTCACAACCACTTCATATTGATGTGTCAGCTCTATTCCCATACCGGGGAACTGCTTGAGCCATTGTTGGGAATGAAGAGGGCATAAATATCACTTGTAAATCAGACACAACAGTCCTGGGTCCCTGCCAGTGGGCTCCAAGTGTTCTACCCTCTATTAAAGCAGGAGGGGAGAGGAAGCTGGTAATAGCAGACAATTGAACTTACACTTAGATAACGTAGAGGACAGAGAGCAAAGGGGACA
Source organism: Camelus bactrianus (assembly GCF_048773025.1). Taxonomy (NCBI): domain Eukaryota; kingdom Metazoa; phylum Chordata; class Mammalia; order Artiodactyla; family Camelidae; genus Camelus; species Camelus bactrianus. The sequence goes on along the minus strand of NC_133550.1, from coordinate 33,102,461 downwards.
GACTCTGTAACAGGGCATTTTCTCTCTAGTTGTAGCAAAGGAAAAGGATGCAGCTGACTCCCAAACCTGCTAAACTCTACAGAGAGCAGTAAGCTAAGGAGACCTCGATATTCAGAGAGACCCACGAGCAAAGTCATTTTCAAAACAAAAACAACATAAAAACCTGAGTTTAGATTTGGCTAAGGCTTGGGCTGGACTCGATTATTTGGACACAATTGTCTGCTCAAACTTCTATTAAAGTTCCTAGCTGAAATGTGAGCACCAGGTCTTCCCCCTCCTCTGGAATAGGGGCTCTGCACAGGCCCAGGCTCACCTTTGATCTCTGTTTCCACCCACAGAGCTCAGCACCTTGCCCCGTGCAGAGGGGCCTCACCTGTGGGGCCTGAGCAACACCAGAGGAATGAAGAACTGAAGCAGGTCCTTGAAGAAGTGGTAGATCAGCTGTTCCAGAGGGCTGCTGGACAGTAAGATCAACCTCTGAGGACACCCTTGCTTAAGAGATCTGGAGTTGGACTTCTGGCTCCAGAGTTTGTCCCAAGATTTTGTCATTGGCTCAGCATCTCCCTCACCTTCAAGTATCCGTAACCTGAATTTCCTCGAGGAAACTACTCCTTCCCCATTCTCAGCCCTGTAGTTTACCTGCTGACCCCTTTCCCAATCCCAGGGATGGATCCTAATTTATTTATATATATCACATCCCTCTAGCCATGTTGGCAAGCTATTTTATAAGAAAAACACCAAAATCTCCATGGCTTTAATATAATAGGGGTTTATTTTTTGCTCATATGAATAGAGTCCTAATTGGTGGGTGACCTTCCTCCACGCAGTGCTTCAGGGACCCAGGCTCTTTCTGTTTGGTTGATCAGCCCACCTTAACCACATGGCTCCAAGGTCACCCTGAGGGTCATCTCCACTCCATCAGCCAGAAAGGAAAGAAAAGTATCAGGATCACATCACTCTAGCCACCTGTATCAGCCAGAATTCTGTCATGCAGCCACATCTAACTAGGAAGGAGGTTGGGAAATGGAGTCTAGCTGTTTACACAAAGAGAAGTTCTATTTGGTAAACAGTGAGTTTGTCTCTGCCACAGATGCACTTGATCAGAGGCAATGAGGTATGAGAATAGGTTTTCTGGGAATTTGGGGGGAGGGGAAGATACTCTCCTTTCCCATTGCTTGGATGGAGGTAGGAGGAGTGTGCCTGAAATCCTGGGACTATTAAGCTGTCCCTGAGAACGGAGCCAGCCTGGAAAAAGCAGAGCGGAGACAAGGGTACTAAGTCATCATTTGAATCCCGAATCAAGCAATGCCTGAAGCCAAGTCTGTCTTTAGGCTTTTCACCTGTGAGAACCAATACACTCCTTTTTGGTTTAAGCAGTTTGATTTGGATTTTCTTTCACTTGCTACTAAAATTATCTAAGTTTTACCATTATTGTTGGCTATCAACAGACTCTGCCTCTTCTTCTCAGTTCTGGGGAAGGCAAAGAGGCAGCAAAAATAGAGGTTAAGAGTTCAGAATCTGTAGCCAACTGCCTGGATTTGAACCCCAAACTTGCCCTTGGGCACATTACATCTTTGTGCCTCAGTGACCTCACCAATAAATGACAGGTAACAGTACATACCTCGTAAGACTGAAGATTCGTGAGGTATTTTATGTGAATGCTGAGAATACATGATAATGCTTGATAAGACTGTTATAAGACTTGGATTATTACGTGGCGATGTGCCAGACCTCTGCTGTTCCCTTTGCCCTCACCTCCAAAAAGCCATCACCCTCCCAGCTATCTGATGCTTCCCCCAGCCTCTCCCCTCCTTCTCTCTTCCCTCCACAGCCCTCTCTTCCCCACCCTCACCTCTCCTACTCTCTTAATTGGCATGGATTGGGGGGGGGGGAATTATTTTACCACCCCAAACAGATCCCACTAGCTCACCCTGCATGAAATAGACTCTCTGGACCCTACAGGTGTCATATATTAGTAACTAGTGATACACAGAAGCCAAAACTATCAAAGATAAAAATCTGTATGTGACTGAAAATCCTTCCTTGGAAGGTGGCAGGAAGGGACCCAAGTACAAAGTTCAAAATGCCACTTTTACTCTTCAAACGTAAGGGACATGAACTGCTTCATGAACCAGAGGCGACAGTTTATTTTCTCAAGTTATTTGAGAGCTTTATTCTACATGAAATCTAGGAACTCTTTCTAGAAGATTCCACCCCACCCCATCTCCCCCTAGTGCACAAACACCAGGGGATTGCACCGTCCTAAATTGCGGCTCACAGGGCTCCCACATCCAGACCTGGAGAAGATTGGCGTCTCGGGACCTGTCATTGCGCCGTGCCGCCACACGGGGTCACTGTTAAAGACCGAGGCAGCCGCGGCGCGCTCCCCGCCCCGACTGTCCTGAACTGACTCCCGAGGGAAGTATGTCCTCACCCCTGTTTCAAGTGCAGCAAACGGGCCTGCGGCGCTGCCCGAATTACCGCTTTTAGGGATCGGCTCTTTCAGTTCACACGCCGAGCCGCCTTCTAGAACATCAGCTAACTCCAAGCTCGCAGAATCAGGATCCCTTCTAGCATCGTTCTCAAGGACAGAGTCTCCTTCCGCCGTTTCCAATACAACTCAACTATTTTTTCAAAGCGGTCACATTACGCCTCTTTTCTTTCTGAGACCTTCCTGCGTGGCTCCCAGGTGCCGTGCGTTTAGAAGGGGAACTGCCCGCTGGGATTCCAGGAGACACCTCCCTCATGACAGAAACGGGCACCCGACACATTTAAAACCAGGGAGCGCATCCTGCGAAGGGACAAAGTCGGTCTCTTGCAGACTCCTCTTGGGCAGGAAGGGAAGCGCCAAGGAAGGGAACTTGAGTTACGTGCAGGTCCACCTCTGCCCCTCAACCTCGCCAGGGTTTTTGTGGGCTCTCACTTTAAGAGATTGCTTGCCCTGCGTCTCCTTCCGTTATTTTTATTAAATCTACATGACACGGAAGAAAACATAAATGTTGTGTTTATCTTGGCTAAAATCCTTTTGACTCTCCTTTTTGGACCGTTTTGGATTGTGGACTATCGCGGGGTGGCTCATATGCCTTTAGAGCAGACCCACAAGGGACCACAAAGTAAGCTACGACTGAAGGACATGAGATTTTTTTTAACTTTTGCTTTTTTACCTAATCTGCATCCCAAAGCATGTAGCGATTTTTTCATTATAATGTTTTCAGTAACCTCGATGCATACAAAATTTAATCATTAAAATATACACTGTAATATAACAAATGCTAGTAGTGGGTGTGTTTTTTAAGAACAAGATTAATAAATCAGATCTTTGGTTTTTCAACTACCCGAGGTTTCTTTTACTTGTTTTCCCTTCACCTTCTCCTCTGTCTTCCTCATTGTCTCACACTTTTGCCCTCTTGATATTTCAATTTTTCGCTCCCATGACTGTTGGCCATATCCAACTGAAATGTTTTAATCAATGTATTTACTGAATAAAATGTAATATTCCCTGTTCTTTAAGAAATAGCTTTAGTGAAACTTATTTTCCTATGTCCAAGACACAAACATACTAAATTATGAAAATGTTAAGGGCTAAAACTATAAGAAGCTTTCTGAAAAAAAACATAGGGGAAAAGTTTCATGACTGATTTTGCAATGATTTGTTGGGTATTACCCAAAGCAGAGCCAACAAGAGAAAAAAAAAGACAAATTGGACTTCATCAAAATTTAAAACCATCTGTGCCTCAACGGACACTATCAACAGAGTGAAAAGGCTACCTATGGAATTGGGAGAAAATGTTTTTAAGTTGTATATACGACAAGGGATTAATATCCAGAATATGTAAAAAGCTACAACTAGAATCAACCCCCCAAAAAACAACTGGATTTAAAAGTAAAGGACTTGCACAGACATTTCTCTACACAAATGTTCAATAAGCACATAAAGAGATGTTCAACATCATTAATCATTAGGAAAATGCAAATCAAAATCACAATGAGATACCACTTCACACCCATTAGGATGGTTTCTATGAAAAAATTAAAAATAACAAGTATTGGCAAGGATGTGGAGAAACTGAAACACTTGCGCGTGCTCTGGGAAATACAAAATGGTATACAGCTGCTGTGGAAAACAGTATAGTAGCTCCTGAAAAAATTAAATGGAATTACCAGATGACCCAACAGTAGGAGGAGGTCATCCAGAGGATGTTGACCACTCAGTGACCTGGGAGCTGGACCTTGGAGATCGGAAGCTGCTCACCCTCTCCCCTGTCCTTGGAAAGTGCATTCCGCTTGCCTTCCCAGAACTCGAAGCTGCCCCAAGGACACAGCCTTGAGATAGCAAGATGTTGCCGAGACAATCTGGACAGTATAAGTGACTGAACCCTGTTAAGGCTTCTATATAAACTTTTAAGATTCTGGCAGGCAGGCGTAGAGATCTATTCATCTTGCAGCCTCTGTGACAAGCCTCATAGGTAAGTTCCCATGCTTATTAAAACTGCCACTTACCAATCTGGCATGATCTGCCTCTTTCTTTGGTCTCTCTTTGCCCTTCATGTACAGAGGCGGGTTTCAGATTACACCTGCAGAAGCTCTCGAAGTTATGAGTCTACACCAACAGTTCGACTCTCAAGAATGTGAGAGGATTTTGATCTAAAATGGACCCGGAGGACACAAAATGGAGAATCTCACGCATGTGTCCTTGGAAGACGAGAACTTGAGAACTGAGACTGATTTCCAAGAGACTGACCAGTCAACATCCGCCAAGAATCTCTCCCCATCTTCAAGCCACCAAACTCGCTGCTTGGACTCTGGCTGGACTCCCCACTCTTTGCACTCTTTGCTGGTAAATACAACCCGCCCCAAATCCTCAACAGACTCACCTGTGGCTTGTACAGCATGCATTTCCCGAATTGCAATTCCTCTGCTATTCCTGAAAAAACAATTTCTGCTCATTTGAGCTTGCCTCAGTTTACCTCTTTATTTAAGTTGATAGATGTATATCCAAAAGAATTGACAACAGGGACTCAAACAGGTATCTGTAGACCCATTATTCTTCACAATAGCCAACAATCAACCCAAGTGCCCATCAGAGGATGAATCGATAAACAGAATGTGCTATCTACATACAATGGATAATTATTCAGCCTTAAAAAGGAAGGAATCTCTGTCACATTCTTCTACAGGGAAGAACCTCGAAGACATTCTGTTCAGTGAAATAATCCAGACACAAAAGGACAAGTATTGTGATTCCATTTATATTCAGCCCCTAGAAGAGTCAAATTCACAGAGGCAGATAGTAGGATGGTAGTTGCCAGGGGCTGGGGGATGGAGGGAAGGGGGAATTAATATTTAATGGGTATGGAGTTTTGCTTTAGGTTGAAATGAGGAAAAAGTTCTGGAGATGAATAATGATGCCCAGGCCTCCCTCTCTGGAAGTCCAGGCTTATTTATTCATTTGTTCCTTAACATCTCCAATTGGATATCTAATAGTCATCTTAAACGTACAATATCCAAAACTGAATTCCTCAATAGTCCCTTGCAAAATCCTGCTTTACTCACCGCACCCCCCACCCTGCCTCAGAGCATAGCAACTTTAATCTTTGAATTTCTCAGGCCAAAAACATCGGAGTCATCCTTGACTCCTTCCTTTCTCACTCACCATCCCCATGCAAACTACTGACAAGTTTTGCTGGCCCTCTTTGTGAAACAGATCAAGAATCTGACTCCTTCCTCACCACTTCCATGCTCTCACCATGGTTCTAGCCTGGTTTGTTGCAATAGCCTGTTGAGAAGTCCTTTCACTTACTCCTCCAAGGTCTGTTAGCACAGCAGCTGGGATGATGGTTTCCCAATAAAAGCCAGATCACATCTTTCCTCTACTCAGAACCCTCCAATATTTCCCAGAATCCTCACCAAGGCTCTTTACCATCCATCTCCCATTACCACTCCCACCGAAGGGCCTTTGCTCTTTCTGTTCCCTCTGCTGGAAATACTTCTCTTGGATGCCACTCAGCAAATCCCCTCGCCAACTTTGAGACTTTCTCGTATTTCACCTCTGCAGGAAGGATTACCTTGACTGCCCTACTCAGCCTGCCTCTCCTCGCTCTCCAAACCTCTTCACTCAGCCCTGCCATCTCTGTCTTAAAATTCTTAACAATTTTTTTCACAAAGGGCCCTGCATTTTTGTTTTGCACTAGGCCCTGCAAGTTATGTAGCCAGCCTTCCTTAAAGATCTCCACTTGCCTCTGTCTTTTTGATTTGTAAAACAAGGAAAATAATAGTAACTTTCCCATAAGAATTTTGAGAGGATTAGATAATACATGTCAAGTACCTGGCACATTAATGCTTATAAATTCATTCAACATAATCTACTGTTTATTGACTGGAGATCAGACACTGTTCTGGGCAGTGGAGGAATGCCTAGGAAAAATTGCTCTCACAGAACTTGCATTCCAGGGTGGGAAGAAAGCCAGTAACAAACAAGATACTATCATATGGGATAAGCACCACGTGGAGAACTAAAACGGGGTGTGTGATGGTGGCTGGAGGACCACATTTGCTTACGTGATCGGGGCAGCTTCTCTCTGAAGTGACATTTAAGTGAGAACTGATGGCAAGAAAAAAAAAAATCAACTGTGCAAAAATCAGAGGGGAGAGCATTCCAGACAGGGGGAAAGAGCCAAAGATGGAAACTAACTTGAGGTGTGGGAGACACAGTAGAGAGGGAGGATGGGATCTGAGTGCCTTAGGGAGTGCTTCAGGATGAGGCCAGAGAGGAGACCAGAGCCCGCATCAGGTGGTACCCAGAGCCACAGAGACGAGTTGGTGCTTGGTTAAAAGTGTGACGGCAAATCATTCAAGAGTTTTAGGCTGGGAACACGTGGTCTCATTCGTATGTTTAAAAAGTAACTCTGCTGTTTGAAAAACAGTTTTGGGGGGCAAAGGTGGAAGGAGGGAAGTCAAGCAGAACACTACGATGTTACTATAATAATAAGCAAGAGATGATGGTGGCTTGAATCAAGGTGATGGTAGTAGGGATGGAGATAGTGGTCAGATTCTTGACAGGATTCTTCCCAAAGGGGGAATCAATAGGATTTGCTGGTGCTACTGGTGGAGGAAAAGAAAAGAAACAAAAATGACTCGAGCAACTGGGTGGATAAACGTTCAGGATGATAAAGTAAATACCAAAAAGCATTATGTAAATACCAGACAACTACTACCAGCTATTAATTAGTTGATTCATAATTAATCCTAATTAAGAATTAGGATGTTATCCGGAAATAACAGCTTAACCAGAAAGGTGCCCTGAGGATGATGAGTGCCCAGGAAAGGTTGGTTGATGGAATGAATGAACTGGGTAGGAGGGAGATTGCGGATAGGGAGGTAGAGAGAGAAGCAAATAGAAACTGTGCCTACTTGACAATTTTGCCTAAAGCAGGACCTGCTGACTGGTCTCCACAAAAAGGAAAAACAAAATCACAAAAAAAGAAAGTTCGCTGCATGGAAAGATTTAACCTAACAAAGGAAAAGGAAAGGGCCAGGAGGACAGGAATACATGTGTTTGGATACATCCCCTGCTTGGGAGAGCTGACTCCTGAAAGGGCCAGGATCTGATGAGTATGCAGGAAACCCTTTTGCCCTGTCAGTTCCTAGTAACAACCGGGTGCATTCATTTACTCCCTCAAAGCACGACAAAGAGGAACCAGGACGGGTGTTCAGGGCCAGGTGAAGGCATGGACGTTTATTTATCCGTTTGTTCAGCAGAATGGAGAGGCAATGCTGTGACCCTGGGGTATGTGCTACCTGGACACACAGCATTTCAACAAAACTGACAGTCTCTTGAACCCTGGTATCTTATAATCACAAGAATAAACCTTCCTGTAAATTCAGCCCCTGAGGAATAGTAATGGACTAAGAGGGTGCCTCTCAATGAAGATTAAAGTTTAAAATATTTTCTAATCATAATTAGTGCTAGCCAAGTACATGTAGGGCACACTAGGTGAAGTTGCCAGTATTAGTCCATTTTTGACCTAAAAGAGTGGCATTTCATATAGCTCATCCTGATATTTGCCTCTGTAAGCTGATGAGATAGTTTAGGCAAAATACCACCATGACAATAAATATTTGCCTAATTATATCCCCACTCCCCTCTCCTCAAAATCCTTGAATGCTTCTTTTTCCTTTGAGAAAGTAATGTTGAGGGATTTAAGCAATTACAGATTACTTGGAGGAGAAAGTAATTTACCTATATTCCCATGAGATGCAGCCAGAATTCAAGTCAAGCACCAAACATGTTCAAGACTTAAAGAAATTTGGAGGGAGAGATATCTCCTCAGGGTGAGAAATGTGAAAAGAAATACTTCACAATCCTGTAAATGTGGAGAAGCAGAGTGAATACCCTGTCATCCAACCCCCTTGTTTTATCGTAGAAGCTAAAGGGCTTGCTCAAGGTCAGGGTGAGTGGCCTGGGGCAGGACTGGAACAGGATCCTTGTATGTACTGAACCAACCCTCTTTTCTTAACCAATACTCATAACATATGGTAAAAGTCTGGGACTTTGTGGATGAAAACCACTTTGTTTGTAAGAAATACAAAGCTATTTAACCCAAGTTACAAGCATTTGATTTCCCAGATATTCAAGTAATAATCCAACAGAGTAAGATGTGGAAAAACTCACCAAGACACAGGACATTTTAGAATAACTCCTTCAGAGGAGGATGCGATAGCAGAGCTGAGTGTGGCATCAGGAGCAGAAATAACTGACTTGGGCTCAGGGAATGTAAAGAAAGAAGAGTATGTTTAATAACGGTTTTCAGGGGTGTGGTACTTTACTTGAATTATCCAGCCTGTTTATCTCTGCAGCTGAGAAACTTTCACTTCCGGGAGTTATTCTGCCAGGTAACTGCACTGAGTGCTCACTCATGTTAAGCACTCCTTCAGATGTTTGAGATACATCAGTTTAGTAAACAGACAATAGTCCCTGCCCTAAATGAGCATATATTTAAATCAGGGAGATAGGCAGCAAACAATAAACATAACAGAGAATTGTATGGTGATGTGGAAAGTGATATGTGCAGGGGAAAAGAAAGAGATCAGGGTAAGAAGAAACAGGAGGGCTGGGGTGGGAGTTTTCAGCAGAGTAGTCTGCACAGGTCTCAGGAGAGGGTGGATTTGAACAAGGGCTGGAAGGAAATGGAGTTAATCAAATGGCTCTTTAGGAAAAGATCGTTCCAGGCCTAGACTAAGTCACTAAGGTAGAGGCGTGCCTGGCAGATGTGTGATTCATCATGTGCCCTGTAGAGCTTGTGTGATACCTGTTCCTGGAGCATGGCTAAGTCCTTCATACACAAGAGGAAGCCTCCATCCATTCAATTTGTCCATGTCATGCTATGCCATGGACAACAAGACCAGTAGATCATGCAATGGACCATTGGAAATTGGTGACAATTTCGATTCTGGCCCAAGTGTGCCTGGGGTTGTATGCATCTCAACCATATTCTTTATATTTTCTCTTCAGAACTTCTGTGGTCATGGCCTTGTCTCATGTGACAACAAACAGGACTCAATTCAGTTCAGCATTTTAATGATCAAATTAGATGAACCACAGATAATCCATTCATTAGCTTAAGCATCAGATACCAGAATGGTGGTCTATCTTAACAGGCAAAGCATATAATTAGAGGAGGATTACCTGGCATCTACTAGCTCATGCTAACTTACTGACACTGAACAAATCCCTCAACTCCTTTATACCTCCATTTTCACATCTACCAAATCAAGACAGTACATTTTTCCCAGTCTTATTTCACAAGGTTGTAATAAAGTTTAACCAAGATAAGTGCAAAAGTATGATAAAAGTTATAATGCACAATGCAAGGTGACTTACCCACTCCCATGTCCTCAGAGCCCAGTACAGTGCTTGACATTCCATAAATGTCTGTTGAATGAATGAATAAGTGTGAGGGCAACCAAAAAAAAAATTAATCATCCTATTAGATGTGACTTATGTCTACACATCAAGGTATGTGGGAGTATTTGGGACAACTAGCTACCTAAATCAGGCCAAATAAAATAATATTTACACTTGAAGACTTTCTATACAGAACTTATTTCAAAATGTGATATTAAACTATAGACTACTCCCAGTTTAGCTTGTTAAGTCCTTTGACTTAGAAAAGTGAAAGATATTTTTATCCAAAGCAGGGAAGAAAGAAGGGCAAAGAAAAAAAGAATTCAGTATTTCTCAGCAGATGGGTACAAGAAAGAGTTTTTTAAAAAATCAAGAGGAATCTGGCTTTCTTTCTAACAATTTCTATATGTGGAGTTAAATAGCTGTTGAATTGTTTCATTGTTGCACTAACACGTGAAAGAGAGAAGAAAATATTTTGTACTCTGGCCAAGATGTTTCACATGCCAAGAATTCTACCCAGTAAGAGTAAGTACACACACAAAAATATCCAGCAGAATCAACAGCAAGCCATTCACCTAATAAAATTGGGTTTCACTGAAAATGCCTACTCAGTATTAAATCCACGAGCTAAGGCAAAAAAATACATCTCTTCTCCTGGGAGACTACCTTTAATACTACTTGACATTGTGAACTGAGATTTTTAAAGTCTGCTTTGTTAGTTCTGTTGGCTCCACCTAGGCCAGAATTTAAATTTTATTAAGGACTACATTAGGCTTAGAGGGGTCTGAGTAGGGGGTGAGAGGCATTTCCAAATAGTTCCCACTGATTTTGAGACCACCAGTAATCATTAGTTAAATCCATTTCACTTATAACCTACCTTCACGGTACTTTTAACCGGGGCTACAAAAGACTCACCTGTCCTCCAAGCCGCAGATACCCTAAATAATAAGAAGTTCGCCCTGGTTGTTTTCCATCAACTTGGAGTCAGCTGCCTCTAGTATGAGTTAAACTGGATAAGACCGGATAGGACCGCCAACCCTCCAATTGGGCATGCGCGAGCGTCCACCTCGTGACCTTTCCTGCGTGCAGAAGCTGCGTAGCTGAGTTACACCTGCGCAGAAGGACGATTATTACACTTTTCTCCAATCACGTTTCCCCACGCCCGCCACGCCCTGCCACGCCCGCCACGCCCGCCAGGGCTCAGATTACCTTGCTGCTTTAGGCGTTATCCTATAAACACCCGGGGCCCGTTGCCTTCCAAGAGGTGGAGTTGAGGTTTGTTCCCCGGTTTTCTTGCTTGGTTGCCTTGCGAATAAACTTTTTTTTTTTTCCCCTGCAAAACTCAGCATCTCAGCATTTTGGCTTGCTGTGGGTCGGGCAAAATGAACCTGGTTCGGTAACGACTTCTCATATCGGAAGTTTTCAGGGGTTTATTGTTTTCCCTTTTCTATGTGTTTACTTCCCAAAGTACCGCTTTTAATTTGGGAAAATTCTAGGACTTCTGGGATTTGTTGAAACTACATGAAGCAAATTTTTCAATTTTCTAGATAGCTGCTCAGGAAAAACCAACACCTAGCTGGTGTTCTGAGATCTTTTCTTCAGTCTAGCAGAAACTGCAGAAGAAATCTTAACCCGAAAACTAACCTCAGATCCCCGTTTCTAGCCTTTCTCTCTTCAAACAGGTTTGTTCTACTTCAGAAGCATAGGCTCTAACCCTGTTGGCATCTTACAAGGTCTGCAAAGGAGGTGAGTATCAATCGAGGAGGACATGAGGAAGCAGTGAGAGGGAAGAGGAAAGCCATTCCAAGGTCATAGTAACTGCCAACAGCACGGGAGGGGTTATTGCAGTGAACAAACCACCTGCAAATGTTGTTGATTAAAAACTTGTCTTAAAAGAACTTTGAATGGTTATAGACAATACCTGAAGAGAAATACGGACCACAGTAAAGAAAATGATATCTCAGCCCATGAGGGACACACAGATCAGCAAAATTGGCTTAACGCACGACAGAGGAAATCCAGACCCTCCTCACAGCTACACTGCACTAAGAGTAGAGATTTGTGTAGCTGTTGTATATGACATTAGCATAGTTTAATGATATAATGGTTAAGAATGAGCACCCATGATGTGCTAGGCACATTTTAGACACATGTTCATTGCAGCTGCATTGCGGGGAGGCAGAGGTAGGGATTTGGAATAACTTGAAGGACCTTTGTTCATAGTAATCAAACAAGTCTAACAGAAATTTATAGAACTATTAAATTTCTAAACAAAGACATGTTTAAAAATGTGTTTCTAATGCAAATAATTGATAAAGTGTATGAACAGGTCCTGGACCACAGAATCCCCATGGCCTCTGGTAAGCTAGCTTATGCATCCTACCAATTTAAAAATAATCAACCTGCTAAAGTCTAGAAAGGGCAATAGAACATAGATCTGGAGGTGCTGAGGTTAGTTTGCAAAGGGAAAGTATCTCGTGGCCTAAAAATTTTGGAAATTACTGCTTTAAGCAAAGTTGAACTGTTTTTGTTTGGTTATGTTCCCTAATATTTTGCTACAGGACTTCTCAGAACCTTTAATGAGCTAATAAGTATAGTCAATTCATAAGAAAGAGACATTAGAGACAAGGTTTTTCCAAATTATCTACTAGAATTCTTCCCCAGCAGCCCCTGCAGCATCTTCCACAGCTATTTAGGAAGTGCAAATAGGGGTTCACTTTTTTCCCCCAGGAATCTAACCCATTCCAAGGCCCAGATATCATCCATGTTCTTCAGAGAGAAAAGAATCAGCTTCCAACTTCTTTCACTTGTGTATTAGTTAAGGTAACACAGCTGCTATAACAGATAAGCCTCAAAGTCTCATTGACTCCACAGAATAATTTTCCCTTAAGCAACGGTCATCCATGAAAGTGGAATCACCTAGGAAGCTTAGAAAAATAGTACTTCTGTGCCTCACACCCCAGATGTTCTGACTCATTGTTCTGGAGTAGGGCAGACATTGGAAAAAATTTTTAAGCTCCTCCAAGATTCCAAATCAGATTGAAATCCACTGAACCAAAGGATTATAAGAATTTAATCATCTGGCATCTTCTCATTCAGGCCTCTGGGTTAGCCTCTGAAAAACATATCTGTACTAGAAGCTTCTTAGGTTATTGGTCAATGTTATGTAATGTTTCAAAAATTCAAAGAGAAAGATGTTTCAGAGAAAGGATTATTTAACCAAAGCAAGCCACTGTAACTGCATGAGTCTCCCAGTGTCATGAGATGTACCCTTATAATCCTGTCTTGTTGATAAGCCCAGACTTCATCCCTTGTGGTGCTCGGCCTGACACTTTTCCATCATGTCAATGGGGCCAGAGAGCCACCTGCTACTTACTAAATATTGTTTAGGGTAGTGAAGGTAGTGGTTAACAGTACTGGCTCTGGAACCCTCCAGTTTAAAAACTAGATTCCCCACCTACTAGCTGTGTGACCTTAGAAAAGTTGCCTAACCTCTCTGATGCAGTTTCTGCATCTATAAAATGGGGAAAACAATCCTATTTCACCAAGCATTATGAGAATTATGCAAGTTAATCCATGGAGAAGTCTAGAATAGTGACTAGCACATAGTAAGTTTTCAACAAAGGTTAGCTATTGTTATTTTTCTTATTTTCAAATGTAAGTCTCTGCTCTAGGCTGCCGAGAGTACAGAGAAGATGAAGGCTAGCCCACCCCCTCCTCAAGATATGCACAATTGGATATGAGACAGATAAACATTACCAGCGAATAATGATAGATGTGACTTTTGTAGCATGGTGTGCTGCGGGGGGGGGGGGTCCTCCAAGGAGTAGAATAGGAAGCCTTCCTGGAAGAGGTGCTATTAGATCTGAGCTTTGAAGGGTAGGACAGGAATCCTTCCTGGAAGAGGTGCCATTAGATCCAAGCCTTGAAGGGTAAGGTAAGACCTTTAGACTGTTATTTGCTGGTGAAGTGACCTGGAAGAGGGCAAAGGATGAGTTGAAAACCCAACTATTAGCATCTGCAAAGAAACATTTCTTTGTGGTAGGGTTTGCCACCACCCTCCTCCAAGTCATGACCCAGGCATTCTACAACATCCTCTCCCTGTGTGGAATTATGCCCATTCCTGGGCATGCTCACATATACTGCTGGATGGCAAGCTTGGACCTTTGCTTTCAGAGAAAGAGGCCTGTGCTTTTCCTTGGTATGGTTGTGTAAATGTTGGCAGGGCCTGGGTCCGGGGGTAGGCAGGACCAGAGGCGGGATGGGCAGAGCACTGGGAGGCAGGAGCTTTTTCTTGGGAGTTTCACAAGGCACAAAAATTCCAGACCGTGCCTCAGCCTCTTCAGGATATCCTGTCATTCAGTGAGCACATGTATACGGTTGAGAGTGGCCAATTTCACCACGACCCCTAGGTGGGCCATTTTTCCTGTCTAGAGGCAGCTCTCACATATCATCTGCCTCAGTCTAGGAAAAGAAGGGGAAAAGATTTAAAAGCAAACACTGAAATGAGAAAGAATTCACTGGTAATTCATCAAACTAAGTTAAAGTAGCTAAATAGTTCTGACAGGTGCCTGACGTGGAGAAGGAGAAAATATTTCCTCACCATGCTACAAAATTTTATGCTCTTCTTTTTCGGATTGGTGGTACAAAATCTCTGTTCCCCGCCTGAAACTACGGAGCAGGTAAGATGAAACTTGCATTTAAAAAAAAAAATGTGTTAATTTTCATGATTGTGTTCAAAAGCTTTTTGCTTTCCTATGCTGTCATGGGCAAAGAGCTATCTGGGCTTCACAAAATAAAGCAAGCTTGTGGGAGTAGGGTCCTAATGGTGATCTGTCTGAAGATGGCCCAGTGGTTTCTATTCCTGTGTTAAAACGCCAATGCTGGGATGTCTGATTTAGTGCTAACTTTCCTCTATCCGTTGCGGATTTTGCTATGCCTTTTTTTTTTTTTTTTTTTTTTTTTGGTGTGTTTTAATAGTCTCATCACTCTGAATACCTCCTGCTGCATCACTGTAAATGTAGAAAACAACAATGGCTGTAGAGCTGAGTGGGGAGACACTCTAGGGAATTCCAGGTTGGGTGATGCCTGACTGAGAAACACCGTGTTACAAAGTGCAGGAGGAATTCACCCCTCTACCTACCACAAGCCATAGTAAGAGCGCCAGGTGCAGCCGAATCGGTAGCCCTTGTCAAGTACACCAGCACACCTGCCTGTCCAGCAGGCTCACATGAGTTGTCATCATGGAGCAAGTTCAGTACCAGCTCAGCAGCAAGTCCAGACTAAAGGACGGTAGGTGAGCAGCAATGTGGGTAGTTTATTTAAAACGCATTTCACAGTGTAGGATTTCTGCCCCACTAGTACTAACATGTAGGTATGATTCTGCATCTGTGCCAGGCCAGTTTTTATCAATGCTAGTTTTACTCCAGTTGGCTGTCCTCCGATAATGTTTTTCACTAAAACTTTGGAAGATGGTATAACAATTAACTGCTCCTGCTCTGAGGTTAGATAGGGGTGAGTCTAAACTGGGGCTTTTCCTTAACAGCTATCTCTGAGGACCAGTCACTGGGCTCCACAGTCCCTCTGAGCTTCAGTTTCTCCCCTCCCGGTGCTCCACAAACAGCAGTAATCCTCATCCTTATCATCACCACTGAGTGCTCGCTCCAGTACAGAAGTCAGGCCTTGACTGATGTTTAGAGCTGAGTTTACTTTTCAAGTGGGACTGTATGAGAGAGACACTGAGCTGTCCCATTTGAAAAGGATAATTTTAAAGGTCAAGGGGATTTCCTGAAAGGAGAGAATTCTGACCTAAGAAAGAAAACACAAAGCAATGTCACTCCATATACATATCCAAATGGGAAATCCTGCTTTTAAAAAAGGTAGAGGTGCCCTGACCATTACAGGGAGTTAATTCAAATTCTATCTAAGAATGGCTTTTATTATATCACAAATAACATTCCAGTGCTATTTTGATTCATAACGATCACCCAATGAAAACTGCCAGAAAAGACAGATTTTATTTTCTACATACCACACTGTACAGGGTGCAGGGAAGAGCAATAGCTGACCAAGGAATCAGAAGGCCACTAACTTACAGGTGACCTTGGGCAAGTCACCAAACCTCCCCTCACCTCAGTTTTCTCCCCCTAAAATGAGGATAATGGAAAAAAAATAAGGAATTCATTCGAGATTGTGCACTTAGCAAGATACAGAGCTTGATTCCAAGCTCAGGTCTTTTTGAGTCCCAAGTTCAATGTTTCTTCATGATGCAAAGCTGCTGCTTGGTGGGAGAGGAAGGAAACTTGGGAGAAAAATCCATGAAGGATCAGTGCCAGCATCATGAACAGAGGGATCCCAAGACAAGGCCAAAGTGTGTCTGCATTATTCATTTTAGCAGCTAATTCTCTGCTACCTGATGTTGCTAAGTGACTATTTCTAGTGTGTCTGTGTGATTTCCCACCAGTCATTCATTCAATCAGCAAATATTTACTAAGTACTACTATGTGCTAGACACTATTCCAAGTACTTAGGGAAATGCAGTGGACAAGACAGAAGATCGCTGCCCTCATGCCCACATTCTAACTGGATTGTAATCAAAAGATTGCAAACATCTTTGGAGCAGGAACTGTATGTTCCATGGCATTTAGCACCCAGACTAGACTATTCCTATGGAATCAATGCTGAAAGAATATTCCTGAGACCTAATGACCTATGAGCAATTGATGTCAAACAACCTGTTTACAGTTTACCAATTTGAAAAGTGTACCCTGCAGTAGACCTCAGGTTTCCCATTTGGATATGTGTAGTGACGTGACCTTACTTTGCTGGACTTCAGAGTTTGGACCAGTATGGCAAACAGGTGTTACGAGCAGCTCCTTTCCTCAGCCCACCCCCCACAGACATTGCTTGTTGATCCCAGCACTCTTTGCAGATAATTTGGAAAGATGCACCAGTCATTGCCAGTCAGCCTCATTGCCATCCCTGTCGTTTCATTGGTGTGAAGCCAATGGAGAAGTTTAGTCAATTCAGGCTCTGCTAATGGGACTTGATTTCTTTTTTTAATGTTTTCACAGGCAAAAAGATGTGATAAGAAGTCTCTCCTTACAATTAGGACTGAGTGCCAATCCTGCTCACTCAACTTTGGAATTAAGTGCCCAGATGGTTACACCAAGATTACCAATGGCACCGTAGGGATCCGAGACTGCAGGTACTCATTATGAGAAGATATGTGTGCTACTCAAAGGATTGTGAATCCAAATTGAAACTTCTCAACTCTAAAACTACAAAGCATTTCCATGGTTTTCTCTTACGCTAAGGTCACATTGAGCCCAAACTTCAATAACTCACAACTATGACCTTGAGCCTACAAAATATATTATGATTCACATTTTAATACAAAATTGATTACTTTGCATTGCACAAAAATACTCTCCCTTCATCTTCCCCTTTATTTTGAAAAATCTGGGTTTTGTTTCTTTTGGTTCTAGTCCAAGCATGTTAAAAAGCCTCGGATCTGATAGTCACCTTACTAACTAGCTATGCACCCTGATGCTAATTAGAACCCGAATTAAGGAGACAAATGAATTACAGCTTTGCATTTTATGTGAGTTGTTGCATTCTTGAAGATCTCTTATGATTCAAAGCTCTCATAGTATAAGGCTAATCCTTGCAGAGGGTAACAAGCAGTTCTGCCCACCAGCTCGTGGGTTCAACTATGCAGCTCAAATGCAAACACAATTTTTAACTTGCTTAGTCTAATTTAAGAATTAGACAGTACTCAATAACTTTGTTTTTAATTCGGAGATGGAAGATTAGAAGACGCGTATAAGATGAAAATTTAAATACTGCTATATCACACTATTTTAAATTCACATTTGCTTCATGCAACTGCATGGTATTTTAAAACCCAAAATTATCATTTTTAATAGAAGTTTCCCATCCATTAACTGGACTGTAATTAGGAACCACATGCAGCAGTTGGCCACTCAGTTACACATATTTGCAACCAGATTCTCTGAGAAAGTGCATCAGAAAGCTTTAGGGTTCAAGGTTAAAATTATATAGGGACTTTACTGAGAACTTTTTTATACTGCTTTCTTGTTTTCACAGCCAGGTAGGCACTTGGTTATGTGTCCCCCACCCCACTGTGCCCCTTCCAACACACACACACAGGATAAGATAATTGCCCTCATGCTGTTTGTTTTAGAATTGAAGACTTTGATCTGTTATTCAATGATGCTGAAATAAACCCAAGACTGTTTCTCAATGGGACATTTGGTTCTGTCTTTGGCTCTCCCTTAACTTTTGTTTGTGAAGAGATGCCCCTGCCTGTATGCTCAACCTTTCAAAGCAATCATCAACTCTATCTCCAGCTCGACTGCCCATAAAGCCAGCAGCCCTGCAGTTAATCAGCTACATTCCAGGGACTGGTTTAGGAGTACAAACCTGAACTTACCATCTCACTCTTCTTAACAGCCTGATTGAAAAATGATATTCTTGGAGGAATGGCTCTAGATACACTGGAGCCAAATCCTGGAATAAGCCATCCATACAGAGATCCTTATAAATAGAAAAGGGTTTAACCTCCATAGAATAGCTATTCCAGAATTTTTCCTCAGCTGGTGCAAAAATTGTTCTAAGGAACTTATTGTATCTTGAGGAAACCATGACAAATATTGCTCACTACTTCATAGCACTTCTCACAGAAATTTTCTCTCTATGGTATCTGCCAAAAAAAAAAAAATGCACAAATCCTGAACAGTTTATTTTAAATGTACAGATACTGTGCATCACATAACTCTTGATCTTTCCCTTCTTGCATCGGCTGCTAGGACACTCATTGGCAAGTTTGAAGCCCATCTCTAGCATGTACCTAACATCATTTCTTTCATCTACTAACTTCACTTCTAACGTTTTAGGTATTTCACCATTATTTTCATTGTTCCCTGGTTTTTTTCCATCCATTTCTTACAGTTAAAGGTGATTCATGACTAAGCTTTATTTTTACCTAGAAGACAAAATGTGTCCTATCTATGCATTTTTTAATTATAGGCAAGTATAAAGACCTAAATAAAAATCTGGGGCAACCTCACTGCCCAGAGTTAACTGCATTGCTCTAATCATGTGTTAACATCTCTTTACCCTCCAAGGTACACCTTTGAGGTAAGAACATACTCGCTGTCTCTCCCTGGATGCCGCCATATCTGCAGGAAGGACTATCTCCAGCCTCAGTGCTGTCCCGGCCACTGGGGCCCAGACTGCATGGGTAAGTGGCACAACACTTTTCCTAACTTTAATATTTGCTTCTCAGTGTCTCATTTTACAGAAAATTGAAAGGAAGGAGGCCTGATAAGAGAATGTTAACATCTTTTTCAGCTGAAATTTCCATTTCAGTCTATGTGTAGAAAATCTTTCTTCCCTGTCAGCTTTTATATAGATATCTGCTTTCTTCCATTTAGAGATCTATCTTTAAGAGAATTCCTTTACAAGTCAGAAAAAGGGACAATTGAAAGGATATCTATTTTTATTTTTTAAAAAAAAAAGGTTATTGACAATAGAGAGGAAGAATGCTGGGCTATTGCAACCCCAATACAATTTTCGTTAAGAAGACACTTTATTACAATATCTCAGAGACTGTAGTTCCTGTTTGGCAAACAGAATAATCATTAGCTCTTCTAAAAATTTAAGTCTTAGGATGCAACATCAAACTCTATAATGACTAGGTTCCAATGTAAGAAAAACCACTATCCAAATCTCAGTCAGTGATATAGACTCCTGTGGTCAAGTGTAGTATTTGTTAGCTGAAACTGAACGTCTATCATGGTTAAAGATGTTAACAGTCAAGTAGTGACTAAGTCCTTGACATGACATGCAAGTAATGTCAGAGCCACCCACCCTTTTTTTTTTTTTGACAGTGAAAATCGGGCATTTTAATTCATGAATTTACCATTTGTGTTCCATCTTCTACGATGTAATGCAAATATCTCCTTAAGGATCTACTTAAAGAGATTTGTTCTCTTTGGCTTTGTTTTTTCTCATTAAAATAATATAAGCACATTATACACAGCTTGGAAACTTTAGAAAGGTATAAAGAAAGAAAAAAATAGCAACTAGTATTCTGTCACACAGAGGAAATTCTAAGTAGTTTGGCTGATTTCCTTGGTCTTTTTTTTTTTTTTTCTCCCCATATGGCTTCTAAATAGTTGAGCTCATATTACATGCATAACGTTCCCTCCTCTTTTTTAAACTACTGATTAAATGAATAATAGCTTCCATTTACTCCAAATGGCTGACATTAGGTACTAGAGAAGTAGTTGGCCTATATAATCTGAATTAATTCTTAAATCTTGAGTTAGACATTTTAACCCCATTTTGCCTATGAGGAATCAGCTTTGAGTGTTATCTCTTGCCTGCCTCCTTTGGGGTGGTAAGTGATGAAGCAAGTTCAAGTTCAGGGCTGCCTGGCACCAAAGCCTTCTCTCTTTCTATGCTGTCCCACTGCCTGAAGCAGAACTTGTCAAAAGGAAAAAAGAGAGATGTCCCCAATGTGTTTCTAATTTCTCTTTTTTTTTCTATAAATATTTTTTTATTTTATTTTTCCCATGTTTTTCTTTAATTGAAGTATAGTTGATGTACAATAGTATGTTACAAGTATACAATACAATATAGTGATTCACAATTTTTAAAGATTATGCTCCCTTTATAGTTATAAAATGCTGGCTATACTCCCTGTATTGTACAGTATATCCTTGTGGCTATCCTTGTAGCTTATTTTAAACCTAATAGTTTGTATCTCCTACCCCTATCTGGCCCCTTCCCCATTCCCTCTCCCCACTGGTAACCACTAATTTGTTCTCTGCATCTGTGAGGTTGCTTCTTTTTTTGTTGCATTCACTAGTTTGTTGTATTTTTTTAAATTCTACATATAAGTGACATCATACTGTAGTCATCTTTCTCTGACTTATTTCATTTAGTATAATATCCTCCAAGTTCATCCATGTTGTTGCAAATGGCAAAATTTCATTCTTTTTTATGTCTGAGTAGTATTCCATTGTATGTATGTATGTGTGTGTGTGTGTGTGTGTATATACACACACACATGCATATATATGTTTTCTTTATCTGGTCACCTGTTGATGGACCCTTAGGTTGCTTCCATATCTTGTAAATAATGCTGCTATGAACATTAGGGTGTATATATCTTTTTGAATTAGTGTTTATGTTTTTTTCGATTATATATCCAGTAGTGGAATTGCTGAATTATATGGTAGCTCTATTTTTAGTTTTTTGAGGAATCTCCATACTGTTTTCCACAATGGCCGCACCAATTCACATTCCCACCGATAGTATAGGAGGGTTCCCTTTTCTCCACATCCTCGCCAAAATTTGTTATTTGTGTTCTTTTGATAATAGCCATTCTGATATGTATGAGGTGTGAGGTGGTATCTCATTGTGGTTTTGATTTGCATTTCCCTGATGATTAGTGACATTGAGCATGCTAATTTCTCTTTTGATTGGTAGGTCCCTTCAGCCCTCCCAGTCAATGCCTGAATCATTCTCCTTACCCTGGAAAGGTCAAGGTTTGGACCTTAGGATACCCTCTTTATAAACTGCTCTCCTCTGTTTCACCCCAGCATGTCAGCACTGTGTGTTTCTGAGTTTTTCAAATCAGAATCAAGCAAATAGCCTAGACTTCCAGATTTCAAGAACTTGTTTTTTAGCACCAAATAGGGTCATGGTCACATCTAGTTCACGTAGCCATCCTGATTAAATTAATTTGCTGTTCTCTTTCTAACCCACGAAAGCTAATGTGATTCTAAGCTAATTAATCAGACACACCACAGGGAAAGAAAAGGCTTTGTCTAAGATGCAGTAGCGAAGATTAGCAGGTCTAACATAATGACAGACCACAGCCCAGAAAGCAAAAGAACATTGAGTCAGCTACCAGAAAGTTTTAGATTTGAGCCTATTTCCACCATCACTGGTTTGGGCAAATGACTTGCCTCTTCTCCCCCAGTCTTTCTAGCTGTCAAATGTAGAGGTAAAAAGTCTTACTTTACAAAACTCTAGTAGGGATTTTAAAACATCCATACAGAGGAAAGTACCTGGCAGAGTCTATGACACAAAGAAGTCACTTTGTAAACATTTTAGAGATAAATGAATGAGCAAAACAGGCAAAACAGACTTCTGATAATGAAAGGCAAATAAAATGACTCCCTTTCTCTGGGCCCTTTTTAAATAGCAGGTAGGTAATTAAACAGACCCAGCCAACAGGATTCAGTATCTTCTGTGGGTTTCATGTATCCCACTGGGCTATGCGAAAACTGGCAATACTCAAACACCCACAGTCAAAGGAGTCTGAAGGCTCCACTGAATGTTCCTCCTTTCCCTGTGATCAGTCTCAAGGCCAGAGCAGCCAAATGTGAAAACCAGGACATTTCTTTCTGCTGTCTTCTCACTGGGGCAAAAGGGCACTTCCCCTTAACTTTGTCTTCCAAACATACGAAATGTCTCAAAAGGCTTCCTTCCTTTGGCTCAGGAAAGAGATAAGTTCTCTACGTGGCTGTGTATTTCACCTTTCCCAGTTTGTGGTGATGACAAGCAAGATCTTGACAATCCCTTCACACTTCTGCCAAGATAAGACCATTTCAGAGCTGCTGACATGTGTGCATCCTTCTTTTTGAGGAAGCACAAGCCTTCCTCAATAGCCTTCTTTCCAAGGCAAGCGTGGCACCCACTTCCACAGGTACATTCACACTCATCACCTCTGGTTGCCTTTTAAAATTATTTTAATAGTACCTTATTCAAATTTAGAAAATGCTATAATCGATTCTGAAAACTTAGACAACATAGGAAAACACAGTGAAAAAAAAGACTCATCATCTTCCAAAATTAGGAATATGGCACGAATTCTCACCTGGGGGAAAATATGTCCTTGTGACATAAGGAAGGTGGGTCTACCCACATGTAACTTGCTTCTCCCTCGTTAAAACTTGCACTGCTTTATCAAATCTGTGTATGGGAGTCTCTTCTCACTAGCGCAAAAACATATTTTTACCTTGAAACTTAATCACATTTGAACACCCAATAATCTATTGAGAGGAAAGAGGTTTTTTGATTTGAACATCCCAGCTCTTTTTTATCCCACTGTGAACATGAATGGATTTGCCCAGAAACTCTGAGTAATGGAAAAATATTGTGGGCATAGGGTTGCACAGAAACTCAGCTATGGCCAAAGCAGTCCAATTATTTCAAAGGGAAGTGGTCTTGATTCTTTGTGAGGTCAATGTCATCAAATTATGCACGGTTTTTTTTTTGTATCGAGTTATTTGCATCTTCAGACCTCTTTCTGTTTCCTGTTATATGTTCCCTGCCATTTGCTGCACAGGTTGCAAATAATGGACTATGTGGATTTGAAACCACTCTGTTAGGCATGCCCTTTTAGCTCTGAGTGACTAACACTGAGTTCACATGAGGATCCTATTTCACATCAGTTTCTCAGGCCGACCATTCCAGCTGGAGCTATAAATGGAATATTTACCATTTATAAAAACCAGGACATATTCTCTGCCTAGCACTATACATCAAGCTTTTAAACAAAAGTAGTGGCATGAGGGGCCACCTCTGGAGTTCCTCCAGAGATAAAGTTACAGGGAGGTCCCTGGCCTCTTGCTGGGCAGGAAGTTCATTATCTTCCTTTAAAGAACAGAATAGCTGATGATTTGCTGACAGCTTGTCATGGGTACGCCTTCTGCGTGAGCAAAGTCACAATGCAAGAGACCACCAGAGTAGCAGCGAGCAAAGGGAAATGTGATAATGACTGAAAATAGCCTTATCACTGCTTGGCCCTCCACAAGGCCTCAGTAATGTGCCCTTAGAGCACACTCTGTAATAGTTCTTTCAAGCGTTGACTGCTGAGAATGTGATTTTTACCATCTCTTTTCCTTAATGGGGGCCTGAGGTGATAGAAAATGATTTGAGAAACAGGAAGAAGTTTTCCACTTTTACCCTAAAAAATTTTATTTTAGAAGGGAACAAGTTGTGTTCATAAATTGGTAAACTTAAAGCGTTTGATTTAGGACATAAAATGTGGACTCTGTATACTCTCACACACCTGCTATCTTTTTTCCAAAGTTCCTTCCAGGGTTGGCCAACTCCTAAAAATCAAGCATTTTTTGAGACATTCTATATGCTACACATAGTCACTTCCATAATAAGCCACTCCCTACCCCAAGGGTCTCACCAATTGATGAAGGCGAGGGACACAAAAGCAGATAAGGAAAAGCAATCATGCCTGAGAGTCCAGGTGAGGGCCCTGGGGCTTTGAGGGGGTTTGCAGCTCAACCAAAGAGAGCAGCTCAGAAGTGCAGAGCAGACTAGGAAACGAGCTGTCTCACTGCAGAGCCCCAGCTCCCATCCACTGCTGTCTCCTTACCCAAATGCCTGCTATGTTGGCAAGTCAACTGCTGGGAAGGCAGCCTGCCCCCCCCCCCCCCACTAGCCTGCTGCTGGGAAATCTTGCTTCCACCATTACCTGAGTGCCTGTCACTGCCTGGAGTTGATTCCATGAACTGAGTTCCCCCTAGTTCCCACACATGCAGAGAGGCAGTGTGGCTTTACAATAAGATTATCAACTCTGAAGTTAGCCTGCCTGGCTTCCATTCCCAGCTTTACCCCCTTCTCCTTCGGAGACCTTCCAAGTGACTTACCCTCCCTGTAGGGCTGCCAGATTTAGCAAATACCAATAGAGGACCCCTTGTTAAATCAATTGCAGATAAACAACAAATTGCATACAATACTTGGGACACACTTATTCTAAAAAATTATCCATTGTTTATCTGCAGTTGAAATTGAACTGGCATCCTATATTTTATCTGGGAAACTGATCCTTCAGCCTCAGTTTTCTCATTTATAAAATGGAGATGGTGATGCTAACATGTCTACCTCCAAAGGTGATGCTGGGAGTTAAGTGAGCTGGTACATATAAAGTCCCTAGGATGTGCCTAGCAGATGTAGGCATTCAGAATATGCTAGTTATCTTTTCTGTCTTTTATGGTTCTCAGATTAGTGGCTGGCCTCTTTATTTCAGGAGGTGTGTTTTGGTTTGATTTTCTATTCTAAGGTACTGATCTGTGTACTTTGGCTTAGTGGTTAAGCACTCAATCTTGAATCAAGCCTGATTGTAATGCCAGTTCCAACACTTACTAACCATGTAATCTCCAAGTTACTTACCTCTGTGAGCTTCAGTTTTCTTATCTATAACCTGGGGAGAAAGAGGAGGAAAAGGATGATAACATTCTATACACCTGTTGCAAGAATGAGACCATGTGTATAAAGTACTTAGCAATTAAATGCTTAACAAATTCTATTCATCTATTATTGAGCGATAACTATTTTCCTGCTCACATTTTATGTGGCTTATGGTCCCTTGAGTTTATTATTTTTCTTCCCACCATTGTCATCCTTTCTGTGGAACCCATGAATCACCCTGATGTCTCAGGTCAAAGGAAAGGCCTGCCCTTCAGGAATGTGGGCACAGTAGGTGGCTTTGTCTACGCAAGCTGCTGTAACAGAACACTGTTAACAACAGATGTCTATTTCCCATAGTTCTGAGGGCTGGGAAGTCCAAGATCAAGGAGCCAGCAGATTTGATGAGGGCCTTCTCCCTGGCTTGCAGGCAGCCTCCTTCTCTCTGTGTCCTTGCGTGGCAGAGTGGGAGCTCTCGTCCCTCTTTCTCTTTTTATAAGGGTACTAATCCAATCATGGGATCCTCACTCTCATGATCTCATTTAAACCTGATGATCTCCCAGAGGCCTCACCTCCAGATGTCATCACGTGGGAGGTTAGGTCTTTAACCTACGAAGTTGGAGGGCACAGATATTCATTTTGCCCTTTATCCCTCTGAGTCACAAGCCACTGGCAGAGAGGGCTGACCAGGATGACAAATGTGCTACAGAGAAAGCCTCGTGTCCCCTGCAGAATATGTGATGTTGAGGCTCAGGAAGACCCCAGGAGACAGCAAATTCCCAACTAGCAGATGCCCTCACCCTTAGCGCAGCCATAAGCAGACACTTGATGGGCCCTGAATGGAGCAGCTGCTCATTTCCGAGAAGGAGGCATTGGGGCCCCTCTTCAGAAATAAGCCGGCAGCACAGAGGCTGCCTCAGCGGCCCCTTCCTGTCCACAGCAAGAGGCACACGGGCCCCTCTCTGCCCCGACTAAACCTCCTTCCCTTTCTTGTGAAGACACAGAGAAAACATTACCAGCTTTGAAGATAATTGTAGGCAATTAATGAATGTTGAATTAATTAATTAAATGAATAGCTGGTAAAAACGTTTATGCCATGTAAAATAATTATAAGCAATCCATACACAGAAGCCCAACTACAGCCTTTAAGGTCAGATGGGGCGGGGTGGGAATCATTCTCTCTGACCTAATGGCCGTGTAACCTCATTACCCATCCTCTGCCTCAGTATCCTTGTAGATAAAATGCTGCAAATAACCACTTTCCAGGGTGAAGATTCACAGTTCAGAGCTGTAAAGATTAAATACACTGAGATAATATACATAATGCGCTTGGCATTCCACCCTGGTCCTAGGCTGCTAATAACAAGAAGAAGAAGAAACAAGGATAAACACAAAAAGGAAACATGGTCAAGTTGGTCTTTCTAAGACCAACCTCTGGCCCAGTGGCTTGCTAAATGGTTCTCTGGAGCTGAAGAAATGCTTCCTGGACATTGATTTTCTTACAACTACACTAAAGTATTCAAATGAAAAGATTTAGAGACTGAAGGTAGGAGATTGTAAACGCACTATGTGTTTAAAAATAGCCCTTTCTGATTCTAGTGCCTTGGTTTGTTTTCCTTTCCAGTGAGTATAAACTATAGTAAGGACACCTCTGAGATCTAAATAGAAATAAAGATTCATTAATTAATTTTAGGGACATTGTTTGAAATCTATCATTAAGGCATGTGATCTGCTTATGGATTTTTTCTTTTTTTTTGTTTTTTAACATTTTTTATTGATTTATAATCATTTTACAGTGTTGTGTCAAATTCCAATGTAGAGCACAATTTTTCAGTTATACATGAACATATATATGCTTATGGATTTTTTCATTTACTCCCAAGTCATAAATTATATGCAGTAAAATTCGCCCTTTTTTGGTACACGGTTCTATGAGCTTTGACAAACCTCAGTAGTTGTGTGACAAGCACCATGATTAAGATGGAGAACAGTTAGGTCATCCTCCAAATTTCCTTTGTGGTCAAGTCCTCCCCCAACTCCTAATCCTTGGCAAATACTGATCTATTTTCTGTGCCTCTAATTGTGCCTTTATGTTGTATAATTGAAATCATAGTGTAAGTACCTCTGTGAGACTGGCTTCTCTCACTTAGCATGATGCTTTCGAGGTTTGTCCATGTTGTTATGAATATCAGCAGTTCGTTCCTTTATAATATTTCATAGTCTGCTGTTAGATGTCTCTACTCAAGTTTATCTCTTTACCAGCTAAAAGATATTTGGGCTTCCAGTTCTGTGCAACTAAGGATAAAGCTGATGTGAACATTCATGTACAGGTTTTCATGTGAGTGTAAGTTTTCATTTCACTTGAGTAAATACTTGGAAGTGGGAGTCCTGGATTGTACATTGAATGTATTTTAACCTTATATGAAACTTTGAAACTGTTTTCAAAAATGTCTGCATCATCTTTTTTCATGCCTACCAACAATGTATGAAAGTTCCAATTGCTTGGTAGCAATTAGTGTAATCAGATTTTTTTTTTCTTTTAGCTATTCTCATAGGTGCATGGTGAGTGGCATTTCACTGCAGCCCATTTTAATTTGCATGATTCATGTGTTTATTTGCTATTCGTATATTGTTCAGGTTGTTTTCTTACTATTGAGAGTTCTTTATAAACAGTTGAGAATACATGTCCTTGATTTGATACGTGAATCAAATATTTGTAAATATTTTCTCACAGTCTGTGGCTTGTCTTTTCACTCTCAACTGCCTTTTGAAGAGCAAACATTCTTAATTTTAGTGAGGCCAAATATTTCCGTTATTCTTTTGTAGATATTGCTTTTGAATCATATCTAGAACTCTTTGCCTAACCTAATGTCACAAAGATTTTCTTCTGTACTTTCTTCTAGCAGCTTTATAGTTTTAGGCATTATTTTTAGGTCTCACCATCAAGCTAATTTTTGTATGTGACTCGGTGTGGATCAAGATTCATTTCTTTACATTCAGGTCCAATTCCAGTCTCATTTCATGAAAAGACTGTGCTTTCTCCATTGAGTTGCCCTTGGATCATTGTAGAAAATAAATTGACAGTTGATTTGTGGGTCTATTTCTGGACTCTATTCTGTTCCAATTGATCTGTATGCCTGTCCCTTCACACTGACAGTACCACACTATCACGATTACTGTAGCTTTATAGTAAGTCTTGAAATCGGGTAGTCTAAGTCCTCCAACTTGGTCATTTTCAAAATGATCTTGGTTAATCTAGTTCTTTAGCTTTACACTCTGCGAGGGGCATTTCATGGCTTCTGTTCCTGGCAAAGAGAACCTTAGGAATCTGCCCCTTCCAGGTGATTAGAAACAGCTAGTCCAGTGAATCACCCTTAAGGGACCTCTTGCCTAAATTTTTAAAAAGAAAGGATTGCTGATTATCCCCTGCAGAAAAAGGAGGCCCAGACTTTCTGGACACAGTGTCACAGTCTTGGGAGCTAGGATGGGGAAAATCTCCCCAATTCCTCTGTGATCAGCCTGTAGCTAGAATCTGGCTGTATTTACAATAGATGACTCTGCCCCATTTTCTGCTCTGTATGTTATTACAAGGCATGAGCCCAGTGGAGGGGACACCCAGAGGATGATAGAGTTGACTCTACCTCAAAGACAGGGTCCAGGAGAGTAACTTTGAGGGTAGGAAAGGCATAGGCCAGGTGTGACAGGGAGGGCACTCTGGGGCAGCATGTGGTGGTCTTCTGGGGCTGGACAGAACGGATGGGAGGGGAGTTGGCTCAGTGCATGGAGGAGACCATTTGGTGGAATATGAGTGTGGGAGCCTGGGACTCTGGCATCATTGCTGGCAAAAGTGAAAATGCCTGGGAGAGCACTTCTGCAAGGTGGCACTGATGGGCAGCACTCTTGGTGTAGAGGAGGCCAGGTGCACTTCTGAGCCAGCCCAGGAGGCAAGCTGGGGTCATCCAGAGAGCAGGTTGCAACCTAACTCCAGGGAGAGGCACAAGGTCAAGAGAGGGAAATGGTGATGGAGCTGTCATTTCTACAGTGGTTCTGCCCAGAGTCAGGCCTGACCCCCAAAATACCATCTTCTTCCAAGAAGGGCCTCATATCAAAAGGAAATGGGAGAAGAACTATTTGATAGCCCATGATCTCAGGAAACCCTCTCTTGGCTCCCCTTGCTTGGTATTGTGAACTCAGGTGGTTCAGTTGGTTTTCAGATGAGCTTCAAAGGCATATCTGGTACCTGCTTGATTAGACCCTCTCCCTCCTCTTCATCCTTGCCTCCTACTGCTTTTTTTAAGATAAAGAACACACTCTTTAACCAGGCCCTTCCTTAATGATCTAGTTGTTGCCCTGCTGAGAGCAGATCTAAGTGACCTGGTCTCTGCAGGATTAGTAGTTTGGGGTCAGTCTTGGTGACCTCCAGTAGGTGGAGTGATCAGAGCTCTAGGTTTCTTCCCTGGACAACCTCTATCACAGTCTGTAAACCAGTATTTACCTGATTGTCTGTCAATCCATGACTCTTTCCACATGGGACTGGCAGGACCGTGGAAATAGAGACCAGGTCTGTGTGCTCACCTTGTACACTCAGGACTTTCTGTGGTCCTGATTCAAACAAGTGCCCAATAATTTCTCTCCTGAGTGTTGTTACCTATTACATTGCCAATCTGAAAGAACAGAAACTGGAGAGGTTGCAGAGAAGCCACTCCAACAATAACCACCACCACTTATTGGGCACCTAATATTTACAGTCCCTACCACAACCTGCCAGGAAGACAACTGAGCCAAGTCTCAGAGCCAGGCATTGATTTTCTCAAAGGGATACAGCTAGCAAAGAGTTGGGCTGGAGTTCGAACATTCTGCTTGCAAAGTCTGGGCTTTCTCATGACACCACTGCATCTTGTGTAGCCACTGCCCTAGCTGGTGAGAGCAGCCCAAACCAATGAACTGGTTTTCAAGATGATTTGCAAGCAGTAGCTACTTGTGCGTCTTCTCCTTTGCTCACCTCATGGACATACCTGTTATTGGTGCTGCGACTCTGGTACAGAGCAGTCCTGGATGAGTGAAGAGCTCAGCAATGACAGTGTAGCCGACTCTGGAGCACCTGCCAGGGTTTGAAGCCACGCTTGGCCACTGTTGTGGCAAGAAAGACCACAGGTTCAAACTGTGTGATGTGGACCCTGGAGCTAAGATTCTGCACGCAGGAAAGAAACAGAGGAGCCAGAAAGAACACAGTCTACAGGTGTGCATCTTGACCTTCTCACCTTCCCGTTCCTGCCAGTTATAAATGTTCTTTTAAAGAACTAGCCTCTTAACTCAGGTGAGCCATCAGGGTCTCCTTGGTAGAACTGCTGCTCCCCGAGGTTAGACGTCTCTTTTTCCAAGAACTGCTTTTTCATTTTCTACGGATGCTGATTTCTTGGAGGATATATGAGCAGAGCAAGCTTGTGGCCCAGGAGAGCTTTGGACAAGGTCTTTGTCAATAGGGGTAGAGGAGGAGGAAGGGCAGGAAGGTGGAGACATCCAGTAGAGCAAGGGTAAGTGAGTCTGTCATTATCCTTGCTGGCTGGATGACCTTGGGCAAGTCTCTCTGCTACTCTGTGCATCGGTTTGCTCATCTGGAAAATGGAACTAAAAATAGGACTAAACTTCAGGGTATCGCTTTGAATTCTTCATTATTACCTAGAACTCCATATCATTATTTTGTGGAAGGCATTTGCCTTACTAACTTTAATTTGGGGTAACATTTGATCCTGCCTCAGTCATCCTGCCTCACAATTCATGGCCAGTGCATGATTTCTGCTTAGTGTTTGCTAGTCCAGATCCCTCATTTTAACAGTCAAAACTCACCCAAATTGGCTTTAAATCCATTCAACTAGCACTCCAAGTGTAGAACAGCAAATATAAAAAGTTAACATTTTTCCATCCTCATTATATCAGTACCTGAGCATCTATTACTTACCATTATTTTAAATCTTGTATTTGTTGGACATTTAATATCTAGCTAGCTAAATGTCCCTCCACCCCAACATGTAATATAATGCTTGGCATGTAGTACATACTCCCTGAATGTATAGTGAATGACTGTGAAATCCTCTAATAAATGTCTGTAAAAGCTCTGATTCAGGGTTTCACAGCCCAGAAGTGCAAAATGCATGCTTGTGTGGAATCTAAATTCCTTTGCTTTGCATACAAAGCACTTCATTAATTGGCCCCAACCATCCTACTATTCCTCATCAACTACCACTTTTCCTATACCCCAGCTTCCAAGTTCCAGCCTCACCAAACTTCCTATCATTCCCTTTTACAACTCTCAGACTTTGTACTTGCCCTTCCATTTTAAGCATAACCAACTCCTACTGAACCCTTAAAACCCCAGCTTTAGTGACTCCTCTTGGGGGATGTCTCCCCAAAGAAGCATAAGTAGCTCCCTTCCCTGGGCTCCCTCAATACCCTGTCTAGCACACTGATTAAGAAGCCTGGTTTTGAAGTCATGCTAAGGGCTGAGCTAAATTCCCAGCTTTGCAACTTATAACGTGTAAGACCTTGGGTGAGTTCTGTGACCTCTCTGAACCTGTCTCGTCATTTGCCAACCAGCACCAATAGCAACCTCTGAGAGTTGTAATGGGAATGTTCTAATGAGATGGTTGTGAAGTGTATAGAAAATGCTCAAGAAATGGTAGTCTGATGCATCCTAGTGGAGCCGCTGACTGCATTGTGATTCACTTGCCTCCCCTGTGTAAGCCTAGATGACACCAGCAGGGTCTTCAGTTATTTCTCATCCCTTGCAACTAGCACACTACGTGGCACGCAGTAGATAGTTAATGCATCCTTGCAGAAAGCTTGCAAGCTGTCACCAACGAGTGAATTTACCCTTTGATCTTAGAGTGCCCCGGAGGAGCGAGGTCCCCCTGCAGCGGCAGGGGCAGTTGTGCTGAAGGCATGGATGGAAACGGAAGCTGCTCCTGCCAAGTGAGTTCAAAAATGTCTTCTCCTCCCTGACTCTGTTCTTTGTCCTTATGTGTTGTCCCTCTACACACACTGGGTAGAGACTCCCAAAAGTAGCGATATTAGTAAGAAGAGTATGTCGTCTACAACAAAATGACCTCTTAGAGGCTGTGGACCTTGAGTGAGTCAGTTAACTGCTCAGCTTTAAGCGTATCCACCTGTAAAATGGGTTTGATAATAATACCTATGCAGTTACACTTGTTGAAAAAGTGAGATGAGATCATATATTAAAAATACTTTGTGAAACGATGCCGGACTATAGAAATTGTGTCATTGTTACTGTTAAAAATCACCACGATTAGCAGACTAGTCTTTGGTGCTGTCCTCAACCCCCATACTCAAGCACTGGGCCTGCCAATTAAGGAATTTCTTTGTAATCCCATGAAAGAGACTCTTTGCAAGCTTCAAGCCTTAGATGATTAAAATACAAAGAAATCCTTCTGAAGAGGATGGAGCACAACTGTCTTCAGAAATGCAAAACAGAGAGAGTTTGCATTTCACCCTTGGGTGAAATTAGATATGGCTGTTAGTACTTGCTCCCTGTTTATATCCTCTGACTGACAAAGCAGCTTGCTTCTGAAGGGCTCCAGACTCTTAGTAAAAACTGATGCAGGGATGAATGTCCAAATTATAACACAAAAACAGCCAAGAAAGAGAAAGAAGGAGCTTCAGGATGGGCACAGAGGGAAGACACATTTGAGAACAAATGCTGCCCAGGCTGTCAGGTACAAATGCGAGGGCTTCCCGGGTAGCGGATATCACCTGGGTCTAATGTCATATCCCTGGGTGTTCCGCAGGAGGGGTTTGGTGGAACAGCCTGTGAAGCCTGTGCTGATGACAACTTATTTGGACCCAGCTGTTCAGCAGGTATGTCTGATTTTTGTGTAATCAAATGGATTTGTAAAGGTTGAAAGTCAGACATGGTTTATATAGCTCAAGACCCCAGAAAGAAAGTTCTTTGAGGGGAAAAGCATGAAACATTTACATGTAACAAATCTACACAGGCAAAGCAAAGAGCTGACAACAAATCTGGTAAAATGCAGTCTTTGAAAGGAGAAATAGCCTTTCTGTGGTTTTCACACTTACCAGAAATGCTGTCTGGCAAACTCAGGGGTGTGGAATTCCCTCTCTCCAGGCTCCCAACATCCACCTGTTCCTTAACTGTTCAGCTTCTCCCTCATGTCCTTCCAAACCCTGGTCTCAGCACTGATCTTCTCCCCAGGGGCCTCTCCTTCCCCAACAGGTCCCACCACATTCTAATCTGTCCTTGCCTTTTGGGAATTCACAAGTAAGTACCTGAGGTGATCAGAGGTTTTTGGTTCCATTTTGCAGATTAAACAAACCAACCAACCTGACACAGGCTTATCCAGATTTTTGTTTTTAGTTCAACTCAGAAGTAGACCCTGAAACAAGGATTCTAGTACAAATAGCAAGTTTGAGAGGTGACCCAGGGAAACAGTAAGAAAATGGCACAGAAGAAGTAAAGGGTGTATTATCAAGCCAGAAACCATGTGGATGACCGAGCTTAATCCCCTGGGGAACTCTGGAGCCCATGTAGAACACTCACCATGGGGTTATCTTACCTGAGGGGAGAGGGAGCCGTGGCAGAATAATGGCCCACAAAATGTCCACATTCTACTCCCATGGACCTAGGAATATGTTGCCTTCCATGGCAAGAGAGAATTAAAGTAACAGGTGGAATTAAGTTTGCTAATCATCTGACCTTCCAATAAGGAGAGTACCCAGGATTATCCAAGTGACCCAATGTAAACTCAAAGGTCCTTAAATGTGAAGGCATTAGGCAGAGGCAGAAGATGCAGTGTCAGAGTGATGAGATGGGAGAAAGATGGAAGTCCTTACTGGCTTTGAAGATGGAAGGAGGCCACAAGAAAAGCAACATAGTCAGCTTCTAGAGGTCAGAAGAGGCAGTAAAAGGGATTCTCCGTCCAGTAATGAACACAGCCACCAGCACCTTGGTCTTGGTAAAGTAATGTTGGATTTCTGACCTCTAGAAATGTAAGACCAAAATTGGTGTTGTTTTAAGATGCTAGGTTTGTGGCAATTTGTTACTGCAGCAATGGGAAACTAACACATGCAGTCATCCCAGGGAGTTGTTCATTTCCTGGGACTTCCAGTCCCCAATGAGCACCTAAGCGAAGCAGCCTTCCTATGAAGTGTTTACAGGCTACTGGAAGTAGCTGAATGCATGGGATTGGTAGGGGCTTGAGAACATGGACATGATGGGGACAGTGTCTGCCAGATACACAGTCTCCCAAAAAGGGTAGGTGAGGTGTCCTTTCTCCAGCACCACTTCAGATCTGGCTTTCATGGAAGAATCACATTTGGTAGGCGCTGCATTGATTCAAATATTTTTTGCAAGAAAAACACGCACACACAGACATCCTACCCACCTAAGTTTGCACACTCTGTAATAGGTTTCACCCATAACAGCAAAGACATTATCTCATTCTAATCCATGGGGTCCTTGATGGCAGATGCTGTTATGCCTCTTTATCTCCAGTACCTGCCACAGTGCTGCCTGCACGGTAGACGCACACTACACTTTTGTTGGCTGGATGAATACATGAGTGAATGAGTGAATGATCTAATTCACTCCAGCCCTATCGTCCTAACCTAGAAGCATGGTATTGGGAGGCACTGTGTAGACGTGGTTAGAGCTCCAGCTCTACACTCAGACTGGGTTTCAGCCACAGGGCTGCTACAGATTGTGGGAACCCTAAGTTTACTGAGCACACGCTCTGTCTGTCTTCATCTGTAATAACAGAAATAATACTGCCTCCTTTAGAATTACTATGAAGACCTAATGAGGTAATCAGTGCACAACGAATGTTAGCAATTATTATTGTTATTATTAATACTTGTTATTCCTTAGTATCCCCCAATCTTAGGTTTTTCTTCATTCACCACTTTATGAAAGATTATTTCAAAAGAGTGTTAGCAAAAGCAAATTTAAAACAAATGTTAGTATTCTAAGTGTTTTTAACATTATACATTGTGTTAAAGGACAGTAAACTAAAATATAATTAATTGTTCATAAAGAACATCTCTCTCATATTGGCCCTTCCCTACCGTAATACTAGAATTTAAGTCACATTTTAAATAAATATTGAAATGGGGAGGGAAGATAGCATCCAACATTGCTTACTTACTAAGAAAGAATCTGCAGGTAATTGCAGATGAAAATTTAGAAAGATGAGCTCGTGTTGCCCCCAAGAAACTGATGTTGGTTGCCAATGAGCACAGATGTACTTGGAAATTCCAAACATTTCTAAATAAAGTGGCCTCCCTTCACATTTGTTTGTGCCATGGAGAAAGGGCAAGTGAAAGGCCGAGAGATGTTTTGGAAACCTAAATTTTTAAGTTAAGAAAATTGGAGACCTAAACTGAGGCTTGGGAGAAAAAGTTCCCAGTTCTAGGCTCCAACAGAACTTTGTGAGATGATGGAATGTCCTATAGTGCACCATGTAACATGGCAGCCACTATGTACATGTGGCCACTGAGCATCTGAAATGTGGCTTGTCCAAATGAGAAACTGAATTTTAAATTTTAGTTTGTTACTTACTTTAAACTTAAATAGCCCCACGTGGCTAGTGGCTACCGTATTGGATAGCACAGCTGTAGAACACAGTGGCTAAGAGAGAGCAGGCTTCAAGTCAGACTGGCCTGAGTTTTAAACCAAGCCCAGTTGCTGTGTGACCTGGGGCAAGCTATTAACATCTCTAAGCCCTCTTCATCTATAAAACAGGAATAATAGTATTCCTTGTGGGTCTGACTCATAGCAAAACTCCTAGCAGCAAGTCAAAAGCACTCAAGGGAAGCAAGTATTAAGCGAGGATAAAAGTTAAGTGAACGTTCATTCACCTGTGAAGGAATGATGGCTCAGTGATGGCTGGTCACTTCCCATTGGCAAAAACTAGGGGAACTTGGAAGCCTTTTCAGCCGGGCATCCACTGGGTGCCAGTGTTGTTTCACCCAGGAAGGCTCTGGTTGTTCGTGGTGGCAATTCTGTAAGTAGGACAACACTATGAGTTGCAGTTATTTTTAACACTGACTTTAACCTGCTGCTGGAGCATTCTCCCACCTGACTCTTGATTCCTTTAGAGATGATTTAGTGCTGCATTGGCCAAGGCCAATGGTTCATCTCAGCTGCCAAGGCCCTGGCCCACTTGGTGCCTCGCACCCAGAGAGGGCAAAAGGCAAAGCCCATTTTCTCAAACATGACCCCAAATCAATCCCACAATCATGTCTTGTTAATAACAGTAGCTAGCTTTTGCTGAGTTCCTCCTGGGCACCAGGCAGTGCACGAGGCTTGGCATGTAGAATCTCCTTGGGACAATTCTGCAAGCTGGGTTCCTCGTTTTATGGGTGAAGAAGCAGAGAGGTTACTCAAGGTCACGCAGCCATTACGGGGACAGAGGCAGGATTTGACCCCAAGTGTCTGACTTCAGAACCTGGTCACCCAACCACTGCACCCTTCAGCCCCTGGTGGGCATCCATCCACCATGCATTAGATGGGTAATGGGCATCCAAAGGGGAGAGATTAGGTCCCCACCCCAAGGAGCTGGAAACTGGGTGACAAATATGATCCAGTGTGCACAGCACACATAGGATGCTACATGAGCACGAGAGAGGGCAGCTCACTCTGCCAAGGGGCACGGCACAGGGGGCTTTATGCTCTGTCCCTCTGACCTGGATGGACCTGGCTTTGGCCACTTTGAAGTCATACATCCCAAGTTTCACATATCTCTGGAGATTTGCTGAGGCTGCTTCAACAAATACCCGGGGCTCTTTAAATGACATTTGGGAATCCCTCTGCCACTCACGTCTCCTTCCCAAGGACACTTTCTTGGCAGTGCTTGGTGGCCCTGCAATGTATTTCAGAGGCTCCCAGAAGCTCTCCATGCCAGATCAGTTAATCCAGTACAGAGGCTGTGCTGGAAGACAGGACACAGGGAGAGGCTCGTGCCTGGGAGGGAAGCTTAGCGGGAGGATAGCCCTTGCAGTTAGCATCTAAGCTGGGAACAGGGGCCTAGCCACAGTCGACTGCCTGCTCCCACTCCCTCAGCCTCTTCCTTGGTTGCATGACAACACTTAGGACACCCACGGTCATTGTATCTCTTAGAATCTGGCTGCCCCACTACACTGTAAGCAACTTGAATTTAGGTATCGTGAATAACTCATTTGTATACCTAATCCAGTGCCTGCCATTAGGTAGGGGCTGGGTAGATATTTTTCAGTCGAGTTAAATTGAGCCTTCTCTGCTGAGCACATTTGGAACTTGACTGTTTCAAAAGCTACAGCCACAGGTGGCTGTCG
This sequence comes from Camelus bactrianus, assembly GCF_048773025.1. Taxonomy (NCBI): domain Eukaryota; kingdom Metazoa; phylum Chordata; class Mammalia; order Artiodactyla; family Camelidae; genus Camelus; species Camelus bactrianus. The sequence continues at coordinate 33,064,969 of NC_133550.1, read as the reverse complement.
AAGTGCTTTGTTAACATAGAAACAACAGCAGATCAGTTTCTGAAGGGAGGATGAAAATTGCAAATCCACTTGAATTCAGTTATTTAAGTGAGGACTGGAGCTATTTTTCATTGTAACGTTGGAGAGGGCTTTGTTCGCCAAACAGAGGAATTTAGATTTCATTTGGTTAGCCATTGGGAGTCTCTGAGACATTTGAGGGGAAGATCATCTTGATGCCATTACTGATCAGAGGAACCTCAGCGCATGCGATACGCCTAGTGTGCCTTATATACATTATCGCATGTAACTGTATAGAAATCCCAAGGGATAGGCATCATTATTCATTATAGATAAATGAATTGAAGCTCATAAAAGGAAACAGAAGCCAAGATTCAAACTAGGGTCTCTAGGACTTCAAGCCCATAATCTTCCCCCTTCATCACACAGAATCTCAGTAAACACTGCCTGAAAACAGTGTCCTTCCAGAATCTTCAGAAGACGTTTATATCAGGTAATGAAGAAGCCCCATTTTCTGTCTACAGTGTGCACCTGTGTGCATGGCGTGTGCCGCAGTGGAATTGATGGTGACGGGACCTGTGAGTGCTACTCTGCATACACCGGCCCCAATTGTGACAAACGTGAGTACTTCTAGTTTCCTTAATGCCGCACTCAACCAGTGCACTTGTATGCATTTCAGTTGTGTATTCACATACTGGGGCTGTACATGGGTGAGGTGCCATCAGATGTTTTGCTGGAAGCTTTGCAAAAATTGAAAGGAGAAGGGGGGAACAGAGAGGAGGGGGAAGGGGAGAAGCGAGGGGAAGAAAGGATAATATAGAGGACTGAAAGTCACAGAAGATTTGGGAACAATGCAGTGACATGGCTTCAGTTATATTTTAGAAAGGTCAAGCTGGTGGCAGTACGAGGGCATGATGGAGAGGAAGACATTGGGGCTGGGAAACCAGTTGTCACTGCAATGAGTTAGCCACCTGGTAAGGGAGATGAGGTATGTTCTCAATTACAGGTCTCAAAAACAGCATATTAACAGGAAATGGAGGCTCAGCAAGGCAAAATGACTCACCAAAGTCCACAAAATAGTAAATGGGAGAGCTGGGACTCAGTTCATTGGCTTTCCTCACACGGTCTATCACACTGAGTTCAATCAAGAGATAGAAACCACAGGGTGATTGCAACAAGAGAAGTTTAATGTAAAGAATTAGTAAGCTATGATAGGAGAGCGGTTATAAAAATGCCAAGTGAAGTTTGGGGCCAGTGGAGCATAACAAAGGACAGACAAAGTTGGAAGGGGATGGCTGCCCCCAAGGCTGGGTTCAGATCTTGTTGGAGAAAGGTGGTGTGGCAGCCCACTTAATAGAGGAGAGGTTTGTTGGTTTGTCCAAGTCACCAAGGGGGCACAGTGACCTAGCAGGCAGGCTACAACCCTCTAGGGCACAGATTAGCTGATGCTGAGGGGCAAGAGCACAGAGGGAGCTGGGGCACTGTGGATGCTAAATCTGGAACCTACAGTGTCTGTGTATGGGGAGGGCTGTTGGAAGGAGGACACTGGGTCCAGGCCAAGGATGCAAGGTTACTAATGGACTGTGCACTCTTAAGTGCACAGGTTTGGCAAAACATCACTGTGTCCTCACACACCCACACCACTGACAGACCATGCAGCAGCAGTAGCAAACACAGCAGAAGCACAGCAGAGCCAGGAAGAGGCTCCCCTTCCTCCTGCAGCGGCCCTCCAACACCCTCTACTGGCCAACCGTAACATCATTATAAAGGAGAAATGTTCAGAGTCCTGCACATTATCACAGAGCAGGTGCGGAAGGGTGAATTGGAGCTTCACTGTTAAGAAATTGGACATTCTGCCTGTAACAGTAGCCTAATTTATCCTCCTGGTCTGTAAAGTGAAGGGATTACACAAGGTTCAAATTTCACAAATTCAGACTCACTTTATTCAAAGTCACTGAGGAGCTATGAGTAGTGGTAGTAAGGAGGGTGAATGAAAAAGGAGACAGACATGCAAACACCAATCTGGATCAACAGCAGAATGAAACTCAGGTGGAGAGGACAACCTCTTCAGACCTCAGTCAGCCTCATTCCCCGGCCACTCCTGTCACCGCCAAATGGATTCAGGAGCAAAACAAAACAAAAAACTTCTTAATAAGATAGGAGACCCACTCAGAAGCCAGAAGCCAGCCTAATGGAGAACATGGATAAATTTGCCTCCAAAAGACAAAATAATTCTGTTGAGTCAAAAGATAACCAGTAGACTGGGACAAAAATACTTGGCAATCCACATGGCAGAAATGTTTTTATAATAATATAAAGTCCATGAACCCACTTTTAAAATTGGCCAAGGAGCAGCTAATTCTCAGGAGAAGAAATGAAGACTGCCACCACCAAGCATAGAAAAGGTGCTTAACCCCACGAGGAATCACAGGAAAGCAAATTAAAACCATAATGAAGTAGCATTTTGGAGTTTGGGAAGTTTTGGTTTGGTTGTGGTTTTTTGCCTGCTAGTTACACAGATTGAAAAGCTAGATAATATCTGTCTGTAAGTGAGAAAAATTACAGTCCTGTCCATGGGGATATGAATTGCTATAACCTGTGAGGGAAATGTATCTATTAAATGTTAAGGGAGGCTCAGCATTTGCTGCTGCAGCCCCAATTATAGGAATTTACCTGGAGTAGGTAAGAATATATGTACAGAGAAATTCTTGATAGTATTGTCTGTAAGAACAAAACAAGCTGGGAACAACTTGAGTGTCCATCAGTAAGAGGTGTTGAGTAAAGAGTGGTATATCCTGTTCTAGTTGGAAGAATGCTAGCTGCTGAAAGAAATCAACACAAAAATCCAAGGACTGAACACTGTTGTTCCAAAACTGCCCTAAGATATCCCAAAGTACCCTCATTGACCTCACAGGGCTGCTATGGGATATTTTAAATATTTGAGGGAAACAGTGATACATCTGTAGAATATGGTACAAAATGCTAACGAGTTAGTACACAATTTCAACATTAGGTAGCACTTTTTTTTTTTCGATGACATATCTTTACAAAGCTGCATTTCCAGTGGTTGCTGTGATGAAAAGCAATTCAGGTACAAAAATAATTTTGACTGGACCAAGGGTGGTGGTTTCCAATCTGATTCCAAGGTTTAAGAAGTTGTGAAGCCTCCAGCAAGCTCACAGTTCCCCTTAATAAGTAAATGTGGTTGTTCAAGAATGAAATAAAGTACGTTTCTACTAATCCCATTACTTTTCAAATGGCTACTAGGGTATCATGACATAGTTACTGGATTCTTTGGTTCTAACGACTAAATAAATGGACCTAGTAGATAATTTCTTTTGGACTGGGGCATCTTGAAAAAAAAATTGAGACACTTAAATTACCTGAGAATTTGGGGAATCTCTGGCTTAACACAGCAGAGGTGTACTTCTTACTCGTGTAACAATCTGGTGCGGGTGTTCCTGGCTGACACCAGCTTCCCACCAAGTGGAAGTCCTAAGGTTTGGCACCTCCATGTGGATGATCCTCCCTTGAGTCCGAGAGGAAAGATTTTCAGCAAGTCTCACCACTGAACCCTTCAGCAACTTCGCCACCATATAGTGACCAAGACCCTGTCCTTTCCAGTGACATCTGGATCTCAGCTCTAGAGGGAGGAGGACTGACTCTTATCTTAACCCTAGGGTAGTGGTTGCTCTTTATTTTTCTTCTGTTCCTTCATTCTTTAGAATTTTTTTTAACTCACAGGGGCCAATTCCCTGTCATTCCAAATCACTGTTCATGATTCTTTACACTAGAACTCTCCCTGTTCAAATTCAAATAACTGTGTGGTTTCGTCTCTTGCCTGGGCCCTAACTAATATATAGCCTATTATTTTTTAAAAAAAGAAAAAGAAAACCCTTAGTTTCCCTATACCTGGGGCTCCTCTTCTGCAATGACCTCCGCTGCCTGCTCAGGTCTCAATCTGGCCCTCTTTACATTGCGCCCAGGGAGCTGGAGCTGGAGGAACTGGTACAAAAGTGCCAGCCCTCTGGCCACTGCTCCTGATGTGAGTGATGAACTCTCCTTTACCTCTGACCCAGGCATCTCGTATCTCCTAGCAGCGCCTGTGACATTGTTTCAGCCCAGCTTGTTGGCTTTGCAAGTTGGCTAATACGTCAGACACTACAGTTTTTAACAGCCATCTTAAGCCCCATCTATATTATAAAATATAGTGGTTATTAGAGATTAAAGTACATCCATAAATACCTCCATAATAATATTGTTAAATTAAATCAAGTTCCTACAGATTTTAACTGGATTCCATTTTGTGTTAAAAAAAAAAATCTTGTACATAAATGTATTATATTGGTTGTTGACACTGGTTATTTTGAGAGTGGGATGGGAGAGTGAGAATAAAAAGACAGCTAATTTTTGCTTTACCCAGTCTGTATTTGTTGAATTGTTACAGTGAAACTTTTTACTTTTTTAATAATAGGAAATACTACGTTTGTTGAGTTTTGTAGAACTGGTTGTTCTACTAATGCAGTTACCTCCACCATCTTCCTTTGCAGCCATCCCTGAATGTGCAACCTTGCTCTGCCCAGAAAATTCCAGATGCTCCCCTTCCAGCGAAGATGAAACGAAACTAGAATGCAAATGCCTCCCCGATTACAAAAGTGATGGCAGATACTGCGAGCGTGAGTACACCTTAGATCCTGCTGGTTTATTCATTAAAATACTTAGATTACTCAACAGAAAAAAAACAAAACAAAACAAAACTCACAAGCTTCCTAATATTAACACAATGACCATGTCTGTTTCTCTCCATGAAGCTGAATGAAATCTATAAAAATTTCTAAACAAAGTGCTCATCATGTGGTGGCTCTTCAATAAATGTCAGTTTCTCTGGTTATCAGAGCATGTATGTAGGTTTTTACACATTTTTGTTTTATATCACCCAAATCAATGTTAAGGTGAGATGTAATTCCTTCCTTCCTCCCTTTCACATTCATTCACTTCAGGAGGTTGTGTATTGGTTGTGAACATGATATTGGAGCCAGACTGCCTGGGAGTAAATCCCAGATCTGCTGGTTATTAACTACATGATCTTGGACAAATTCTTTAACTTGCCTTTGCTTCCATTTATGAAATGGGGATAATAGTGGTAACTACCTTAGAGGAGTGAGGATTTACTGAGTTCATGTGTGGCAAATGCTTAGAACAGGATCCAGGACACATAAATTCTATAAACATCAGTGCTTTCTCTCATGCTGTTTTATATTTAAATCCATACATAGCAAGACATAATAATATCTCAACCCAGTATTTGTGGTTATAATTTCTGATGGCTGTGTACAAGTCTGGTAGGTGCGGGTGATCAGGTAGGGTAAGACACAGTGTTTCTTTCTCTCTCTCCTGAAACTTGAATTGCCTTTGTGGCTTTGATGGGCTATAATTTGCAGTCCCTTCACAGTAGGTTCTCCTTCCCTGAGTGTGATAATTGCCCTTTTTTTTGGTCATTGCTTCTCAAGCCATCAATCCATGTTTGCAAAATATCTGCCACCCTCACGCTCGGTGCACATACCTGGGACCAAATCGGCACAGCTGCACATGCCAAGAAGGCTACCGCGGGGACGGCCAAGTGTGCTTACCCGTGGACCCCTGCCAGGTGAACTTCGGGAACTGCCCTACAGCGTCTACAGTGTGCAGATATGATGGGCCTGGACAGGTGAGCTAAGGGTGCCTTAGAACCAAAAATACTCTATCCCAAAGGGGAGATAAGATGCCAGGCAGCACGGACAGATTTATTCAGAGCAGTGAAGATATTCTGGAGTGAGACACATGTGATTCTTTAAATCACATCATGACCTTGACCGGTAAAATTCAGCCTGATCAGGAGACCTTTGCTGTGGAGTCCAGGTGAAAGAGCCCTCTCCCCCAGTATCTCACTCACCCACCAAAAATTCCATGAGTCCCAACTGCATCCATAACTGCTTGTCAAGTGTCCAGCGGAGGGAAATACATCCGTGCAGAAGGCTGCTGCTGCCTTGGGAGGAGGAAAGTCTTCAGCACTTGACCAGACAGAGTCATGGGTCCCTGGTAGTCTAGTCAGCACCCATGGGAACGCTCCTGGAGTTCACTGCAGAGAATCCACCTGATCTCGTCTCCAAGAAAAACAGTACATCATATGACATTTCTCCTATTAATTTCTGAGGCAGGTTTGAAAGAAATTCAAAGGGCTGCCTTCCCATCCTCTAAGTGAGGTCCCTTATGGGAAAAGTCATGTTACACCATGAAATGAGGTCCCAGGACCTTGGGAGTGAGGTAAAAAATATACTTTGTCCCTTAAAAAAATAGGTCGCAGGGCATATTTTTAAGTCCTAGAAAGCCTCCACTGTTCACACAAAAGCAGTGCATTCATTATCAAAAGAGGGTTCCTTAACCTGACGTGATTAACACGTTAGACCTGATCGATTATTCTTTGTTGTAGGGGGTGTTCTGTATGTTATAGGATGTTTAGCAGCATCCCTGGCCTCTCGTGGCACTGTCCCCCTCTCCTATCATGACAATCAAAAGTGTCTCCAGACACTGCTCAGTGTCCATTAAGCATCACGGTTGAAAATCACTCTTCTGGAGAAATAATACCTCCCATCTGGACCTCAGTCTTCTCTCACATGTAGACATTCTAGAATCAGGAGGTGTGGTGCCAGGGAGGCCCCAGGTCAGCAAACAAGAAAACTGAAAAGGTGGACTACCAATAAGGTATATGAGATTCCAAACAGACAAGATGTAAACATGATTTCCAATTCTAGATAAGTTCACAAATTTTAATTTTAGATCACTTTAGATCTCCCCAAGTTAATTTTTTGTGGCAGAATAAAGATGCGAGTTTAAGAAGAATGTCAGGCTGACTAACAAGAGCCCTCTTTTTCCCTTCCTATCTGCTGAAGTCACACTGCGAGTGCAAGGAACATTACCGCAACTTCGTACCTGGGGTGGGGTGCAGTATGACCGACGTCTGTGAATCTCACAACCCCTGTCACAGGAATGCAGGCTGCACCACCATTGCACCAGGCCAAACCAAGTAAGTCTTTGCAGTTCCACCACCATCCTTCCAAGTGGCGGCCAGTCAATGCTGAAAGTTCTTGAAGGGCAGGAAATGCATCTTATTCAGCCTTGCAACCTTCCTCACCCCCACATAGCACAGTGCAAGGAACAAAGTAGGGGGAACTCGATACATCTTTGTAGAATCAATGAATCATTCAATAATTGCTTCCTTTATAATTGACCTTGCCTGAAAGCATGGTGTTAAGTGGCCAGAGCATGGGGAAAGGAAACCACTGTCGCTGGGAAAACAAATGTCTGTTATGATTACAGGGGTTTGACCTCTGTAATGTATATGCCTGTTTCCTCATCTATGACATACTGCTTGTTAGTGGTGCAAAACAAGACCTGGGGAAAGTGAATGCATACTAGGCGGTGTTTCCTGGATTCCACGTTTCAAAAGAAGGGATTTACCATGAGTGAAAATATTTATGTGACAATTCCTGAGGCAGAGGCAGCTTGCATGGTGGGAAGATGGTATTCAGAGTTTAAAGACTTGGGTTTGAGTCTTAGTACAGGTATCTGTCAGATTCATGACCTTGAGAAAGTGACTCCATCCCTCTGGCCTCAGTTTCTTCATGATTCAAACGAGTACAGTGAAGTCTACTTCATACTGCTGTGGTGAGGACTCATCAGAGAATGTTCCTGAAAGTGCTCTACAGATGTGTTACATTTTTATTAGTGGGTGGACCAAGGCTGGAACCCAAGTCTTTTGGCTCCCAAATCAAGGCTTCCATCTCAATGCCGCTTTCCTTGTCACAGCATCTACAAAGAACCTATTCTGCTGTTACGCGCTGTGCGTCTGCCTTAGCCCAGCCAAGTCGGAAAATGGTCTCACCAAGTCTCAGACTTTGGACCAAGATTTCAAATTTAAAAAAAGATTTTTTAATTAGGGGGAAGGGTATAGCTCAGTGGTAGAGCACATGCTTAGCATGCACAAAGTCCTGGGTTCAATCCCCAGTACCTCCATTTAAAAAAACAAAAAGAAAAAAAAATTGTTGAAAAACAACAATAACAACAAAATGTATGTCTCGTATATTCCATTCAGCACTGAGGCCATTAAAATACAATTCTCCTGTATCGTTAGGAAAGACAAGTCAAGTCTCTTTACACAAAACAGATCATTGTCTTCATAACAACTTAGGGAACTTTTAGAGAGAGACATAAAAAGTAACGTATAAAAGTTAATTGTCTTGCTGTTAACTTCAAATGAAACTTACATAATTTAGAGTTGGATTGATTTCCAACAATGACTATTATATCACTTCCAAGGATTACCAGCCTCCCTCTTTGCCTTCTTAAATACACTGTCTTGAGCACAGTACTTATAGAGGAGGTTGATGTTTAAGTAGGAAACTGTTATTTGATTGCATTAAGTAAGCTATTGCTTCATGGTTGGATCTACTGTAGTGATTCCTTATAACAAGGTTTCTCAGTCCCGGCGTGGTTGGCCTTTGGGGCCAGATCACTCTTTGTTGTAGGATCTCTCCTGTGCATTGTAGGATGGTCAGCAGCATGCCTGGCCTCTACCCACTAGATTCCAGTAGCACCTTCACCCCAACCGTGACAACCAAAAATGTCTCCAGACGTTGCCCAGTGTCCCCTAGGGGGCAAAATTGCCCCTGGTTGAGAGCAACTGCTCTGTAAAAGCCTTGAAAGCTGAACCCGTAAATGATCTCCCAATCATTGGTCTTTCTGGGAAACTTACATGCATCCTTCTATAATTAGCGTAAATGTCACTTTCTCCTAGAACCTGTTCCATACTTCTCCAGGCAGAGTTAGTCCCTCCATACCCCCTCTCATCCTGTTCAATCTTCTGTCACGGTGCTTCCTATGGAATGTAAATCATCTGTTTATGGACATGTCCTGCTCCATCCCAGCCCCTCCTTATTACCGTTGTTGTTACCATCACCGTCTCCATCATCATCATCATCTGCCAAGTGTTGAGCTTTTTCTATGTGTCTGTCACTGTGCCAGCTGTTTTTCATGCATTGTCTCTTCCAACAACAACCCTAAAGGTATTGGTAAACCCATTTCATAGATGAGGAGACTGGAATTCAAAGAGGTTAAGTGGCCTTATCATGTTGCCATAAATTATTTGTTTCAGGTCTTTCTCCAGTATGTGAGATGCTAAAAGTGAAGAGTATCTGTTATCATCCTTTTTATAGGCCTCTTATGTAGCTCAGTTCCTAGAATTAAGCAGGTATTTAGAAAATAATCAACTCAACAATGAGGCACTGACCCAAGTGCTGGGTGGGATAGAATGAGAAATAAGATGAGATACAGGTTCTACGAGAGCTTCCCAGCGAGCAGAAGGGACAACACATCAGGAGGTCATTTTGGTGAGAAGGGTTGTGGTGGAGGTGCCGACAGAATGCTCCTGTCGGGGTTGAGTGAGGAGGTCAAATAAGGCTGCCTAGAGCAGGTCACATGGCCAGAGGAGTGCACAGCAATCTAGAAAAAATCAGTTTGGTGTTGCTGGAATTTGCAAGGAAGGAGACATAAGTGAGAACCCCCCACTTTGAAGCCTTGCATGTATGCTAAGCCCTTACACTGTATCCTGTAGACAAAAGGGATTCCTGAGAGTCTTAAGCACACGTCAGATTTCTCTTTGGGAGAGACCATTCAGGGCTTGTGTGATAGACTGATCTGAGGGGAGGAAAACTAAGGGCAGAAAAACCAGTTAGGGAGTCATCGCAGCGATCCAAGCAAGGGGTGAGGAGACCCTAAAACATTTGTTCAACCAACTTGTTGAAAATATATCTGTTTGCAATGGGACTGGTTTAGAAACACAAGTGAATTAGTGAGTGTAGAATTGTTCTTTGGAATCTTCTCCTAAACATGAGCCCTGCTTGTAGTATGCATGACCACAGCATCCCTTCATCTCTCCTCTCTGAAATGCTTTCCTCCTGTCTCATGTTTGGTTCTTCACTTATCTCCAGGGTGCTGGTGAATGTCGCCTTCCTAAGCATCTTGCCAGTTTCAGCCAGCTGTCAACCAGTCTTTTCCAGGTAGCGGTGGTTTGACAGGCGCCAGGGCTTACCGATTCGTAAGAGTTAATGATTAAATTTTCAGGAATTTCGTCGACTGATTAGTGTCATGGTAGTTTGTAATTGGCCAAGGTGGGAATATGAGCCATGGAAGTTGGCAAATACTGCAAATTAGGGCTATTTTTCCCCCCTGATTCTTTAACATCTACCAGCACATCACTGCTAGTGCATCTTAACTACCTCTTTAACACTCTTTGTCTTTTATGAACCTAAACTATTACATAGGATTCTGTTGTTTTCATTGTTTGTATAGTTCTTTTAACTCAGTTACTACTTATTTTACAACTATTAAGTAGCTACTGTGGACCAAGCCCTGTACCAGATCTTGGGGTTATAAGAATGAATGAATACACACACAGCCCTTGTCCTCATACTTCTCAAATTAGATGGGGAAGCAACTCTTAATCAAATAACCACACAGGTTGGGATAAAATTACAACCGGGACCGGTGCTGCAGAGAAGAGCTACAGGGTCCCGTGAGCTACAAGCACACCAAGGGGGGCCCGATCTAGTGTTGGAGAGGGTGGAAAATCAAGGAAGGTTTCCCTAAAGAGGGGACAGTTAAGCAGAGATCTCAGGAAGGAAGGGGAGGAATCTTCCAAGCAGATCCATGGCTCTGAATCTTTGCTTGAGGCTGGCTGCAGCAGTTTATGCTGACTCAGTGGTTCTGCAGTGGGAGCCGAGACCGAACATGTGCAGTAAGTGCTCCGAGGGCTTCTGATATACATGGTCTCTTGCTCATACTTTGAAAAAGTACTGAGACAAAGAGCATATGGAGATATCCAGTGTTCACATATACACATGTCATTTATTGAATATCCATTTCTTTGGGGCTGCTCTGTGTCGGGCACTGCACTGGGCATGTTCACTGGGTTTGTGCCTCTCCTCTCCTGGCCTTGTTCCATTCCGCTCTGGGCAGCGTTTTTCCCATCTGCACAATGAGGGATTTGGACTGTGTGATCTCAACATTCTGTATGGCTTTGAGACCCTGAAAATGTGCTCTCACTCTCTCTGTAGATGCACTTGCAGGAAAGGTTACACAGGCGATGGCTCAACGTGTTACGGAAACATCATGGAGCGACTCAGAGAATTAAACACTGAACCCAGAGGAAAATGGCAAGGAAGGTTGACCTCTTTCATCTCGCTCCTGGGTATGCAGCCACGGGTGCAGACTTCCACAGAGAGGGCTGCCCTCTTACAGGCAAGGGCATCAGCAAGACACAATCATTCAGAAAGGGGTGTGCAGGCTAGGCAAGTTTTGTCTCTGGGGATCAGCCCTTTGAGAAGGGGCCGTGCAGATGGGAGGAAAAGGACAGGCAGCTGTTCCAAGGAGACAGGACTTAGTGCCAAGAGATCCACCAGTGCAACAGCTGAGGATAGGGTTCTGGGCAGAGAAGTGCTCTGCATGGGTCAGTGCTGTGTTTTCAGCATAAATCTTAATGTGTATCCAACACAGATGTCCTGCTCTTTGCAAGACACCCCGCAGGGGATCAGGCATTACTGGCATGCCTCAGGGCTCTCCTGCCTTCTTCTACGTGCTGTTAAAATAGCAAGTGAGAGCAGACAGGGGTGACAATGTCCTTCACAGGCTGGACCCTCGAAGGTTTCCCTAGACAAATTCCAGTCACCCTTTCATCTGCCTAATTTATGAGATGCTGGGATACATTGCCTCTTGTGTGATAGCACAGAGCCCATCCAGCTGTCTCATCCTCACAAGGGGCATGGAAACAAGACCAGCTACAAAACTTGCAGGGCCCATTGCAAAATGAAAAAGGCAAGAGTCCTTTGTTCAAAAATGATTAAGCATTTCATAAAGGCCACAGCAGAGTGTTAAACCAAGCGTGAGGCTCTTCTGGCCTTCGATGGAGCAAAGGCTGCATCTTTGCTCACGGAGGTGGTGACAGCTTGGAAAGTTGGGCACAGGGGCAGGGACTGTCTGAGGATTTTGTCACATGACCCTCACGGAACCTCTCATCCCAGGGTATCTTTGAGCTAAGACTGTGGCTGCAGGGGGAAATCACACAGTTGTGAGGGATGTTTGGGGGCCATATGTCATGGTGCCTCATGTTCTTAGCTTCCCTGTTTGCTGAGGCTTGCACATAGCAGTTACAACAGAGAAGCTTGGGAGTCAGAGGATCTAAATGGACCACAAGGGCCATTGCTTGATTTTGCTCCTCATGTACCACTGACCGATTTGGTGTTTTCTTTCTTTGTGTATTTTGACTCCTAAGACAAAGTATATGCCTGGCCACTAAGTAACCTGGGAACGTTTACCATGCTGTTGCCAACAGACAAGGGACTGAAAGGATTCAATGTAAGTATTTAAAATAACATTATTTATTTTATGAATAGGGACTAATGCAAAAAATAAAAAACCTTAGTAGACAGTATCCTCTTTATTTAAAGTGGGAAACTCCCATTAAAAATAAACCTACTGATGATAAGGATGGCAAATTTTTGTAAATGTTTTTTAGCAAAATATAACATCCTTACAGATAGTATACAGATTGTAAGTCCACAACTCAATGAACTGTCACAAAGTGCATGTACTTGTGTATCTGGCAAGACCATTTCTAGCTCCTTACAACACCCCCAGGGTCCCCTTCCGGTCACTACCCCTCACGGGTTTAGTAGTCTTAGCCTCAGTAGTCTTCATTGTGAGCAGATATTGTCCAAGATAATGTCAGCCAATAGAAATGAAATACATATGCCCAGTGGAGGTGTCCCATCATGATGGTATCAGTGCAATAATTAGATTTAGTTTAATGTAGGTGGTAGACACATTGCTTTGTATGTAATTGGTTTATCTAAATCCAAGATATTTTGTGATCATAATTTTTGCTGCATTAAATTAACACCCAGTAAGTTTCAGACTGTCTCACCCTAATAGGCCACTACCATTCATCTGTCCAAGACTAATCTGTCATTAATCTTCAGAGATGCATTCACATCTCTCCTGTTAAGAAGGAGAACTGATAAGTATTGAAGGCTTCTGGGCTGGACACCTTGCCTGTGGTCTCTTGATTAATATACAGATTGAATTTACACAGAGTTAAAAAAAAGTTTCTGTTGATGACAATAGAATATTGACACAATGTAGATTTGGTCTGATGGATTTCAAAAATCTTAATTTTGCTATTCAAAACTCCATCGGTCCACTCTACCGGCTCTTTTCACGTAACTTCATATTTCATTCCCATCTGCTTCCTGGGCTTGAGATGATTGATTCCTCAGCACCCGCTACCTTCCTTAGTCCTCCTGGTCCCAGCGTTCTGCTCTCCCCAGGATGACCTGTCCCCTGCTAGAGCACCTCCCGTGGTTTGCGAGTACACTGTGCCTCATGTCCCACTCCCCAGATTTCTGCCCACTTTAAGGCCTTGTCATCTGTGCTCCAGGAAAGCCATCTGTGTCCCAAAGAGCCCAAACTCAACTTAGGATGTACTAGCTTTGATGTCTTTGATGCTGAACAAGTCATGAATCACGAACCTCATTTTCCCTGTCAAATGATGGCAGACACAGAAGGAACCAGCTTTCTTTTCTCAGATTAAAGAGCTGTTGATGGATAACGAAGCTGCTCAGTACTTTGTGAAACTCCACATAATTGCTGGGCAGATGAACACTGAGCAAATGAGTAACACAGACACATTCTACACCTTGACTGGAAAGGCAGGGGAAATCTTCAGTGGTGATAAGGTAAGGGTTTCTGACTTTCCCTCCCATGAGTCAGTGGCCACAGCAGGCTCTCTCTTGGTGTCGCGGGTTGTGAAAGGTTATGAAGCACTTCTTTGCTCCTTTGTCAGAGCACTTGCCTATGTAGGGAAAAGTGGAGAGAGCAACATGGGACAGGGTCAGGTAGGCGGGGGCGGACTGTTACGGAAGGGGGATTATAAAGTGATTCTGCTACAGTCTGAATTAGTTTTCAAGGCAACCATCATTCAGCTGCCAGCCAGCAGGAAAGAGGAATTTTACAGTAAACCTGTTTCCTGGAAGCATCAGCACAAAAGCCACATCAGCACTCCTTGTAGGAAAGGAAATGGATTGTTTATGCATCCTCCCCAACTCAACATTCCATCTCTCCTAATGCCATGAATTCTGTTTTGTTTTTAAATAAAACTGTCTTCCTCTTCTTCCTCAAATTAACTCTTTTTAAGACTTTACGGGGCTGAAGGGCACATAATCAACAGAATGGGAGAGAGTGGGAGGGCTATGCTGTTGCATTTCACCAAATATCAGTAGTTGATAGATTAATGAGTACTTACCACGTGCAAAGTACTGGGGTAAATCTGCATTTATAGTATATAAAGCTCACAACAACTCGTGAAGGTTTTTCCTGTGGGAAAACAGAGGTCACAAAGTAAGGACCAGAGCCAGGATTCAAAAGCAGATCTGCCTGCTGGAGAGGCTATGGAGAAAAGGGAACCCTCCTTCACTGCTGGTGGGAATGCAGTTTGGTTCAGCCACTGTGGAAAACAGTATGGAGATTCCTCAAAAGACTAGGAATAGACTTACCATATGACCCAGGAATCCCGCTCCTGGGCATACATTCAGAAGGAACCCTACTTCAGGATGACACCTGCACCCCAATGTTCATAGCAGCACTATTTACAATAGCCAAGACATGGAAATGGCCTAAATGTCCATCAACAGACGACTGGATAAAGAAGATGTGGTATATTTATACAATGGAATACTACTCAGCCATAAAAACCGACAACATAACGCCATTTGCAGCAACGTGGATGCTCTTGGAGAATGTCATTCTAAGTGAAATAAGCCAGAAAGAGAAAGAAAAATACCATATGAGATCGCTCATATGTGGAATCTGAAAAAAAAAAAAAAGCATAAATACAAAACAGAAATAGACTCACAGACATAGAATATAAACTTGTGATTGCCAAGGGGGCAGGGGGTGGGAAGAGATAGACTGGGATTTCAAAATTGTAGAATAGATAAACAAGATTATACTGTATAGCACAGGGAAATATATACAAGATCTTGTAGTAGCTCACAGAGAAAAAAATGTGACAATGAATATATATACATGTTCATGTATAACTGAAAAATTGTGCTCTACACTGGAATTTGACACGACATTGTAAAATTATAAATCAATAAAAAAAAAAAAAGTTAAAAAAAAAAAAAAAGCAGGTCTGCCTGATCCCAAAGCCTGTATCCTTAACCACTGTGTTGTACTGTGTGTGAGGATGAATAGATGGACAGAGGAAGAGGTGGCTTCCTTTCTTACAAGGACATGCATTCATTCATTTATCTGTTTATTCAACAAATATTTTCTATTGTGTGACTTTTCTGTATAAAACACTGAAGTAGGTGATAAATTTACAATAAATTGAATAGTGTTTGGCCTTTCTGTAGCTTGCAGTCTATTGGGAGAGACTTATGCCTGATTCACATTTAGCAATCACTGATAGTCGGTAGTGATTTCATCTGTTATCTCATTTGATTGTAATGAAAGGCCTGTGAACTCAATTGAGCAGATAGTATCATTGTCCCTGTTTTAGGTTAAGTGACTTATCTAAGATTACATGGCCAATACATGGCAGAACCCAAGGATTCAGGACTTCTAAGCCAGTGCTCCATTTTTCAAGGGCACACATTAACTTGGTTTTGTTTTTCCTTGGTGTTTTAGGACAATCAACTAAAGCTTAAACTCTATGGAGGCAAAAAGAAGGTAAAAATTATACAGGGGAACATAGTCGCTTCCAACGGGCTCCTGCACATTCTCGACAGAGCCATGGACAGGGTGGCACCCACATTTGAGAGCAATACTGAGGTGAGATATTTCAGTGAAAATGCGGTCAACTCAAATCCATCCTCCTCTGTCCCCCACAGAGAGTCACGCCCAAGAAGAAAACACATGCTGGCACTATGTGCTCGTCTTTCATTTGTCCTAGGTCTCCAACCATAGGGAAGACAGGATAATTTCTGTTTTCAGTAGAATTCTGGGCACCTCTGCACAGAGAAAGAAAAGCATGCAGTAGGGTTAGGAAGGATGTTGATGACGTGACCTCTTTTATAGCCACACCTGACAACTCAGACCAGTGCCTAGTTGTCAAGAAAATTTCTCCCTCATGCTTTATGGAAGAGGGCAGTCCTCACTGCAAGAAAGTTCATTCCGTCTGCTCTGTTTGAGGGCCAAAGACTATATCAGAACATGCAGATCTCAACTACTGTTTAAATAATGGCAGGAAACTTCTGTACAATGTCTTGTGGTCCACCAGTTCCTTTTATTGCTCTCTACACATACGTGTGAACTCAGTCATCAGTCTTTTAATATTAGCATGTTTATTTCCTAAACCATGTTTTTTTTAATGATTTTTAAGCAAAGTATCTCTTTTTAGCAAACCATAATGACAATGCTACAACCAAGATACAGCAAGTTCAGATCTTTGTTAGAGGTATGTACTGTTCCTGAAAAATGTTTTATGTCTAAGCCTTTATAAAACTGGCAGGCAGAGGTACTGATTATATATATGTTACTTCAGATAGCTTCAGATAGAAATTTTCATTTCTCCAATGCAGGAAACCAATGTGGGACATGTCTTAGATGAGGATGCTGTTGGTGGCCCACACACCATTTTTGTTCCAAGTAATGAAGCACTGAATAATATGAAGGATGGCACTCTCGATTATCTCCTTTCTTCAGAGGTATTGTACCCTACTTACTCTAATTGTGTCCTATCAGCATCACTCCTTCAGTCTGTGTCCATATAGTCTTTTCTAAACTAGGGATGACAAATAAGTAGCACATGTATCACCACCTTCCCTTCCACAACCAAGGCAGACATCATTAATCAATCACAGTACTCTGGAACTAAGCCTAGATGTGGCTCCGATCTCTTCAGTAGAGTTCCAAGCAGCTATAAGGCCAGTCAATCAGACTGGGCACAGGAAATAAAATCTACTTGCAACCCCAGATCTAAATGGTGGGCTTGATTTGTCTGGGCTCTTCTAATATTTCCCAACAGCAAAATCACTGTCTTAAGTGTCCTACAACTCTAAAACCATCCAGAAAACGAAGCCTAACATAGGCCGTTCTGGGCCAGGTCTAAGCTAAACTTAAAAGGAATAAAAGTTAGTTTTAGGCACTCCAGACTTTCCTTTCTGTAGCTTTCATCTGTCTCCACAATAACCCTCTCCTTGTATACCATTAGACTTCAATTCTCTCACATTCTTCTTGAGGAAGGAGATTTTGTATTCCTTCACACTAGGGTATAAATGACTGAAACCATTTAATGTGTTTCCTCTCCCAAAAATAACAAACTTAAACTGAAAAGGATAGCTAATTATGGGTTTTGTTTTGTTTTGTTTTTTCATTAGAAACTCAAATAGTGGAATTGGCCACAAGCTTTCTTCCAGCACCCTGAGGTCATGCCACCATCTTGGCAATGAGGCAAGACTGCCTATGACCTCATGTAGATCAGTATGGATTATACAGAATTGGGAGTCTGAATCTCTTAGAGTGGGATTCCCAAACTTTAGTATACATAAGAATTACGCATGGAGCTTGTTAAGCACACAGATTCCAGAAGCTCATTCCAAACATTCTGACTTAATGGTACTGGAATGAGGCCTGAAGATAGACATTTTGGTAAGCACCAACTTTCTAACTCAGCGATCCCAGGTCATGCTGCTTTTGACACTCAGAAACGTTTCCTAAATGATTTAGAGGTTCACATGGATCATCCCTTTCTAGAATACCTTCAGGCACCTACAAGGATATCTTTCATTCAGAATACTTGGGATTAAAAATTTAGGTATCGAGGAGATAAGTCAGAAGGTAATCTCTTACACTACAGATCGATTTTATTAAAAGATTTGCTACAGGTTTCCATTTAAAAAGCCAGATCTCCCAGTGCTTTTAAAATAGGATGTTATTTTACAAATATGATTCACATTCAAGGTTCCTGAAACCTAGTTGTTGCAGAAAAAGTAGTATTCCTCTCTTCTGAACTCACACTCACAATTTTAAAGCCAAAGAAGTAGTGTTGCTCCCCTAGGAAATCATTAAGATTCTGAGGTTATATGGCCTCTCTGAGCATATAGCTTCTAATTTGATTCAGGTATTTTAAAAATGATAACAAAGGACTTCTCAACAGATTACTAGAAGAGTAGTTTGGGAATGCCATGTTTCTTTCCAGTGTATCTTTGCTTCTCCCTGAAGCGAAATTTCAGTACTGAACCATCCCATCCCTGCAAAGACCGTGGCTGCTGACTACAAGCCCCAGTTTATGACTTCATTACTGAACTAGATAGAAATCAAAGCAGAGGGAGCAACAGACTCACAAAGACCTTGCAAGTAAAATGGAACAAAGGGAGGTGAATTTACAGAGTTCAAGGTCATAGTCACAATTTGGTCGAAAAACTCCCTTTCTGTCTCTGGCACCAAAAGGCTCGGTTTTTGTTGTTGTTGTTTGTTTTCACCTAAAACAGCAGGTAGGAAGTGAGTGTCCTCAGTGGAAAGAATGCACTACACTGAAAGGCTTATCAACAGCCGCACCTGTGAGCTCATCCTGTTGATCTGAGCGGTACTGGATTAAGTCTAACTGAATGATGGCCCCTGGCCAGAGAAGGTGGCAGGCACATGCAGTGGCAGAGGGATGCTGATCAATTCCTTTATCCCTTTCATTCTTCTGTTTCTTAGAAAAAGGATCCAACACCAGTTAATTCTTGAGGCTTTAGAAGTGGATTATCCTGTTGATAAAGTCTTTGCTAGAGAATCAGAGGGCTGGAAGGAGTCCATATCAAGCTGACTACAGGGGCTAAGTGGCTTGCTTAGCAGAAGCAGAACCAGCGTTAAACTCAGGTTCCCAAGGTCCAGCTCGGTGTCCTTCCCAGGACTCCTCCCCTCATCCTTTTAACTTACTGGCACAAATATTTATGCAGGGCCTGCCATGTGCCCCATACTATGCTGAGTGGGGACACAATGATTAATAAGGCAGACAGACCCAGTTCCTGCCTTCTAGGAGTTTGCAGTCTACTTTGATCTGACATTTTCCAGTGGTTCACAGTTTTTCCCACCCCTTCTGCCATTGAGCATCCAAGGTTATAATGGCATTGGTTCTACCTGCACGTCCTTACTTCTGGGTACCATAAAGGAGCTGCAAAGAGGAGTTAATGCACAGAGACTAAGTGACTTGCTCAAGGTGACCTAGTAACAGAACCAGGGCTTCAGATAGCATCACTTCCAGGGCTGGCCACCTGGCAGTCAACTTCAGTGTTCTGATTGGTAACCCTGCCCTGCACATAATGCCATTGACTTATAGTCATGGGGCCTTAACAATTTGTTGTCCACACCAGGACACTTTTAAGATGAATGGGGCTTCCAGGATGATAGGAATAAACCAGGGTTGTACTTGACAAACTAGGATATGTGGTCACTGTTTGCAGGTAATTCCCTGGGCTTGGGGACCAACGCCAAATGCAGAGAAGGGTCTGGTTGAAAGGGACTCAGTTTTGGCAGGGCTTTCTTTCAGCCTGGGACTTCGTGCTGTTGGAACACGTCCTTAGAATGGCCAGTCTCTTGGAGGTTATTATTATCTCGATTTGTGATCCTTTACCTTTCCAAGACAAAGCGCCTATGGCTATGCCACTTAAGTAGCAGAACTCAAGGGCTTCGCAGCTCGTGAGCCCCAGTTCTGACTCAACTGGGAGACTGCAGACACGCTGCAGCAGACCCCGCTGCTTCTTTCCACAAAGAGGGTGGTCCTTGTACTCCACCCCGATAGCTTCTCTCCAAGGCTCCCCTGTGGGTTCCCATCCTGCTTCAAGTCCCAAGACTTTGTTTTTCCCTCCACTGCTGCTTCAGTTTTCTGAAGCATGAGAAATCTGGGAAAGGACCTTGAAGGAGAGATGAGCGTGTACCATGAGAATGCAGGAGAAAAGATCCTGGCCAGATACTCCAAACAAGGACTGACTGCATAGTCCTAAATAACCAGTACATGGTCTGACGAGCACACGGTTATTTATAGACAGAGTGAAACAGAATCATAAACTGAGGCTGTCTTAGAAAATCCAGGATGTAGCCTTAGCCATTCAGAGAGGTGTGGAGCAGAGACCAAGAGCCTGCGTTAATTCTTCGGCTTCTATCTTCAGTTAATGTCATGACCTTGGACATGGCTTTAAAACTCAGTGTTATCACACATAAAATGAGTCAATAGCATCCCTAGCTCACAGGGTTGTTGGAGGATTAAAAGAGATGGGCATACAGTGTTTTCCAAACATCTCCTGGCACAAAGTAAAAATTCAGTGAATGTTAGCTATTTGGAGGATGGGGTTTTTCTCACTCTGGACTTCCAATAAGGAGATTAGGGGTCACTTATTTTCCTTGGCTAAGTGTCCAGAGTCATTTGAGGAAGTTTGCATAAGAGAGGGAAATCAGTCTTTTCCTCAATGACTGAAGAAGTATTTTGATTTCTTTGCAGGGATCTCGGAAACTTCTGGAACTCGTCAGATACCACATTGTCCCATTTACCCAGGTCAGCCTCAGTTTCCTGCCCTATTTTTTCCCCTGCTTTCAAGGTATCTGAAATGTGCTAGAGAATGTGTGACAGTTGTTCCTTATCTGTAGCTTCGAGCACAAGCTTAGCAGTAAATGAGCCCAATATCAAAGAAATCTTCAAAGCCACAAAAACTCATGACATCAAAGCTCCCATCATTCATTTCATAAGCTTTCAGACCATTTTTTTTCCGGGGGGACTTTGTGTGTTGCTCTCTGTCACTTGTCCTCTTGTCCTTGCAGCTTGAAGTGGCCACCCTCATTTCAACCCCTCACATTAGGAGCATGGCCAACCAGATTATACAGTTTAACACAACCGACAACGTAAGTGAAAATTCTACCACTGGTGTCATTGCTCATATGCATTTTTTCCTCTGCTTGTGATTGGGTTACCCGACCTTGACACTCACCTACAGGTTTAAAATCTTTGATTATTTCATTCCTTTGTTATGTCTTTCAGCAAATATTTGCTGAGCAACTACATGTGTGAGACCCTGAACTAGAAGCTGAGGATAAAGCAGTGAAAAAGACAGGCTTGCATCCCAGCAAGGAAAACAGACTTTAAACAACTACTTAGCGACCAGTTAATTATTTAATTACAATAATAAGAAGTGCCACCAAGAGGAAGTTAAGAGGGCTGTGAGAGCTCACAGCAGGAGGAGACTGAGCAAGTCTGGGGATCTAGAAGTCCTCATTCAGGAGATGATGCTTTGGCCAAGCTTCAGAGGATAAGTAGATTGAACTTGTGCAGAGATGAGTAGGAGAGGGTTCTAGACAAAAGAGAGAGCAAGTGCAAAGGCCCTGAGATGAGAGGGAACATGACTTACTTAAGAAACTCAAAGAAGGCAATACTATTTAGCTAACTCCCCAGAGTTGTAATATCAACAGAAATCTGGCAGCATAGAGATTATATCTCCTGTTGATTCACTGTTAATAGTGGTGACAGTGCCCCCTCATCCTTTGAACAAATTTCTATTGAGTGCCAAGTATGTGCCAGACACCATTGTAGGTCCTGAAGGTAGATCAGTGAGCAAACAGACTGAAGTCCCTGGTTGCACAGAACTTTCATTCTAGTAAATAGGAGGATAGACAATAAAACAAATAAGTAAAATAAATCATATATTAGAGAGTAGTAAGTGCTAAAGTAAAAAATAGCCAAGCAAGGCAGTGGAATAGGAAGTGGGTATGGGGGCTGATGTCTGAGATAAAGGTCTGAGAGATCCTCACAGAGAAGAAAATATACGAACAAAGACCTGATGGAAATGAAGGAGCAAGCAATGTAACTACCTGGGGAAAGAGCATTCCAGGGAGTGGCGAAAGCTTAGCGGTAGAGCACATGCTTAGCATGCACGAGGTCCTGGGTTCAAGTCTCAGTACTTCCATTTAAACAAAACAAGCAGAGAACATTCCAGAGAGAGGAAACGGCAACTGCAAAGGCAGGAAGCAGAGAGCGTGCTGACCTGGTTGAGGCACAGCAAGGGCCTCGTGGCCAGAACAGAGGAGAAAAGGGGGAGAGAGGCGAGGAGGTCAGGGTGATAAGAAGGAGAAGCAGAGGTGTGGTCAAGTCACATGTGGCCAAGAACTCAGGGCAAGGATGTTGCCTCTTACTTTGAATGAGAGAAAAAGCCATTAGAGGATTTTGAGCAGTGGAATGGCATGATCAGTTGTGCGTTTGGGGAGACTGGTTAGGGGACAATTGCAATAACTCAGAGTGATGGTGACTGGTGGGGGGAGGGGCAACATGGGGTGAAGGAATAGGAGAGGAGGTATAAACTGTTGGGTGTAAGATAAGCTAAAAGGATGTATTGGACAACATGGGAAATATAGCCAATATTTTGTAACAACTATAATTGGAAAGTAACCTTTAAAAATTGTATAAAAATTTTTTAATTAAAAAAAAAAGAATGTTGGTGACTCAGAGCAGGGTAGTAGCAGAGACATGGTAAGAAGTGGTTGAATTCTAAATATATTTTAAGTAGATCAACAGAATTTGCTGATGGATTGGATAGGGAGTGAAGAGACAGGAAGCCAAAGGTGACTCTTGAGCTTCTGACTGGGGCCACCAGAAGGATGGAGCTGCCATTGACACTGCAGGTGGAAGAGGTCTGGGGGCAGAGCAGAGCTCGGAATTCTCTGCTAATTTGTTCATCTTCTGCTCCCTCCCCTACAACATAAGCAGGAACTTGTATGGGGTTGTTCACTGATGTCTCCCCAGGAACTAATGTAGAGTCTAACATGAGGCCAATAAATGTATGTGGGATCCCCATTTCCCCACAGAGAGGTAAAACCATTTGCCCAAGGTCTCATAGCAATATATATCACTGAGCTAGAATAGTTACACCTGTTCCCTGGACTGGCACCTGTAAGGACATCCTTGCCTGGAATCAGTCAAGAATTCAATCAACAGATTTATCTTTCCCTGTCAGCCAAGCCCTTCTAATAGCAATCTTCCACTCAGGCGAAGGTTCAGTGAAGTTGAAGCCTCTTTTAAGAGGTCGCCATCATTCAGATCTGCCTGGGGCTTGGCTGGCGTTCCCACTGTGCAGAAAGATGAAACATGTCATTGCTTCCTTTCAGGGACGAATTCTAGCAAATGATGTGGCAATGGAAGAAATTGAGGTTGTTGCCAAAAATGGTCGAATTTACACACTGACTGGGGTCCTCATTCCTCCTTCCATTGTCCCAATCCTGCCCCACCGATGTGATGAAGCAAAGAGAGAACTGAAATTGGTAAGAAAACTAGGAAAATAAATAAGGACACTGGAGAGCCCCTGCAGAGCAGACGCTACTCTCCTCATTTCTGAGGGAGCTGAGTTTCACCACAGGAGCCTGCTTCTGAAGGCATTTCTCCCTTCTTGAAGAGGCTGGGGGGCCTGAGGTCCTGTCTCATCAGATGTGAACCCAAGTTCCTGGGGGAGTTTCCACATTGATAGATGCTACCCTGGTATATCAGTTTCTAGAGCTGCCAATATAAGTTATCACAAACTAAGTGGCTTAAAGCACCAAAAATTTATCTGCTCACTGTTGTGGAGGCCAGAAGTCCAAAACCAAGGTCTCATGTTTCCACTGCAGCTTTTTGGCTCAGCCACTTTTCATCGGAGCACCCCAAATTTCAACAAGCTTTCAAACAACCTGGAACAGAGCAACCCTGAAACAAGGCAGAGAGTTAGGACCACCCTCGTCCCTCCACAGACTTCCCTCCCTTAACCCGAACGGCAGCTGCTTGGGGTGAACAAGTCTAATTACTGACTCCTATTGAGTCTTTTCTGCAAGTTGTTCAAGAACTTACTCCCCGTCTTCCCAAGCAATCAAGATGTGGGTTGGAGCTGCATCACAAAGAATTTTAATTAAATAAGGAAAAGGACTTCCCAATAGCTGCCTTAGAATGAAGTCTTTTACTGTTTTCTCTGGGTTTAAAGTCAAATGAGTCTGCTCTGTGTGGTTTACAGTGATTTTTGATTAGGCCTATTAAAAGTATAAATGCATTGTCTGGAAAATACGGAGGGCCAGTAAACAACGGGAGCAGATGGTACCTTCTAGAAGCCTCAGTTTTCACCAGGCTGAACCCATAGCAGCCTTTGGGCATGTATGTTTGGATTTTAGAGGCTTAATTAATAACAGTCTGTACTAGTTAACATCCCTGCAGGAAACAGAATTTATCCCAATGGTTCACACAAAGAGACTTGAATGAAGAAGCTACTACAGCGGGGGCGGGCAGGGCTGAGGATACAAGCAAGTGATGCTGGGGCATCCAAGAAGAGGCAATGGCAGGAAACCATTACCACCACAGTCAAGGGTGGAGAGGGGTTGGAGTTATCTGAGCCCAGTGAGAGTGGGAGGAATGGAAAAAGAGATATCCATCAGGAGCTGCAGGGATGGTGCCCGAGCAGAGAGGGAGCAGGGAAGAAACACCTTGACCTTGCTCTCCTCCTACCCACCAGTATCCTGCTGGTGCCTCACATTGGCCAGGTGGGAACTGGTGAGGGAGCCCAAGAGACCAACCTTCAAGGTTTAGCTGCTGGAGCACAGAGCCCAGTGGAGAAGGTCAGAGAATGGATCTGGAGAGATTTGGAGAAACACACTCCTTCCTTCCTCCTGAACTCAGAACTGATGGAGGAAGAAGCCCAGGAGACTGAAAGGCAGAGATTCAGTGTTCAGCCTCGTTACTGCTAAGTGAATTGGAGAACAGGGACTTAAGTGTGTAGCTAGCGCTAATACTTCCTCCCTGGCACAGGTGAGCAACTGTAGTGTATTCTCAAGGGAAGATGCCTCTCTACACAGCAGAGGGTCAACCAGAAGCCTGTGGCTAGTCTGACCCTGAAAGAGGATGAAGAAGGGGCTGCTCTGAGCAGGCTTGGCTCCTTCTAAACCGCCCCTCCACCTCACAGGGACTTCACTCCATCTCTCTGGGGAGGAGGCAGCAGGGGGCGGGGAGAGAGGCCAAGAGGGTTATGCTAGTGGAGCCCCCTTCACAGGGAGGAGCATGAACCAGACAGGGGGTCTGTGCTCCCTCTTATAGCAACGCCTGTACTAACCCATGGTCCGTCCTTCTAGGGCACTTGTGTGAGCTGTTCCCTTGTGTATTTGAGCAAATGTCCTGCCAACTCCGAGCCCACGGTGAGTGTGACAGCTTCTGGGAACCACACATCTCCCGAGCAACCCCACTGGTGTGGTTTCTCATCCTTTCTACCTTCCTTCTTAAAAGATACTCACTCTAACTGGGATAATATCAGGTTAGCTCTTAGCCTCCAATCTACGGGGGGAGGTGAAAAGACAACCCACCGATCTGTATTTGAATCCTTGCGCGTTTATCCAAGGTAAGTTGCTTGACATTTTTACTCTAATTTTCTTACCTGCAAATAATAGCAACAGCAGGATTAGCATAGATAAAAACCCAAGCACAATGCCTAAATCAAATAGCCACTCAGTGAACATTGCCTCTCTACTTTCCCTCTTAAGTAAAACCCAGTGTTTATGTAAGAGAGGGAACACTTGACCTCCACCCTGTTGGGGTCTCTGGCTGATCCTGAGAATTAAGTTGACATAAGACAAATTAACAGGAGAAAAACATACAGATTTTTACACGTACACAGGAGCCTCTCTTGGAGAATGAAGACCCAGAGAAATAGCAAAACCCAAGTGTGTATGTAGTAGATTGAACAAAGACAGATAACTGTGGAAAAGTAACTAAAGTGTTTAGGGAAGTGATGGTGTGTTGACTAAACTGACTGATCATCATTTCACAATATACACCTACATCAAATCATTATCACCGTGTTGTACGTCTTAAACTTACAGTGTTACCTCTGTAAGTTTCATCTAAGATGAAGTTACATCAGTAAAGCTGAAAAAAGTAAAAATTAAAATGTACAGGGAAGGTAAATTTCCTATATTCTTCTAAAGGAAGAAAAAGAGTTATTTTAACAAGGTCTGTTTGTACAGATTTTTCTCTGCTTCAGCTCCTGTCTCTGGTGACAAGATGTCTCTTTTCTCTTGGTACAGGGAGGGCACCTTTCACATGGGGGTTTTACGCCCTGTTTTCAGAAAGAAAAGGGGAGCTCAGAGTGTTACGGGTTTTTTGTATCTGTATTTTTCAAGTGCCTTTACTCAAAATAATCCATATGCCTGGGGCGGGGGTAAGGGATATTCTGCTGCCCTTCATTCGTATCTGCTCTTCCCAAGCATCATTCTGGAGAGAAATATAAGAAATACCAAGAAAGTGACCCTAGGGACCATCAAAACCTTGTCAAGTTTGAATTCTGAGCACATCTATTGAGAATTACAGGGCTGGTTCAGGGGGCATACAATGAGTAAGATTTTGTTTTATTTTGTTCTTGTCTTGAGAAGCTCTAATCTAAAAAAGAACAGACTGTTGTACAACAATCCGTAACTCATATGCCGAGTAAGTACTCCACTGGTAGCAAAAGCAAAATGTTCTCAGATAAAATAGATGATAGAAATTTCTGCCTCTAACTTCGTCCTAAGAAAGAACTTCCCAGATAGAAAGTTCATTCTGCACTAGAATAGATCACATGGGAAGGTGATGAGCTCTTTAATTCAGTCCTATTGTGGAGCATTTCATAAAGAAAAGCATGAAAATGAAACAAGCACAGGTGTTCCAATACTTATTTTGCGCAATGAAGCCACCCGCCTGAGCCCTGCAGGATGCTGTCAGCTAGGGGATGCAGAGAGGGAGGAGGCAAGAGGAGAACATGGAGACTAGCACCAGTCGTTGCTGTGTGCCAGACATTGTCCTGAATGCTTCATGCGTCAAATCTCTGAAGGAGACACGTTATCATTATAACCACAGTGTAATCTGGAAACTGAGGTGAGGAAATATAAAATCCCTCACACAAGGTTCGCCTGGTACCCGGCAGACCGTGATCCTACATCGCCTCAACCCAAGGGAGGAGGTGGAGGGAGAAAGGAAAGAAAGAATTGAGACACATGGGTCAGGGCCAAGACAGCTCCCAAACTGACCCTCCCAGGCTCCCATGGTCTATACTTGGTTAATTCTCCTGAAGCCAACAAGAGGGTTGAATATTCCTTCCTCAGTGACCTCAGAATTCCTTTATACATCTAAGGTTTTAGGATTTCACTGCCTGTGAAGCATTTTCATTGCTCTCTTCTTGAGTAAGAGCCTAAGACGAAGGGGTGCCTCAGCATCAACTTGCATCTAACATGAAATTTGAGCCGGGGACCAAATGTTCAGGATGAAACTTGAGATCAGCATTATTGTCCCATTTCACAGGTAGGGCAGCTGAGCCCCACAGAGGCTACATGACTTGCCCCTGAGATCCTAAAGTTAGTAGACGTTAGGACCCATTCTCTCGATCTGCCACTTACTAGCAGTATTCCTCTGAAAACTGATTTAACATGTCTGGGCCTCCGTTTCCTCACCTGTAAAAAAAGGAATAAGAAATATCCACATGGAATTGAAGATTGATGGCCTCATATGAGTGCTGTGTCTGGCCCCAGTAGGTTCTCAGTAAATGGTAGTTATCAATAATTGGGCATCAGGGATTAGAGAATGGAAGGAAATCTGCCTCTCCCCCGACACCACACCTTAAAGAAAAACTCAGACTATTGCTCTTTTGTTTGGTGGATCTTTCCACAAAGTAGAGAAAACTCTCTACTAGCTCCAGAATTTCTATATAGGAGGAGGTTAGGGATGACTACTAATTGGAGGGGGAGGCTAAGCCAGTCCTGGAGTGAACAGGACCCTGTTCCCTGATCAGTGAGCAGTGTCTGCCATGGCCTGAGGGGAGGGAGGGAGACATGTGCCCTATGTCATGTAAACCCTGCTCTGTGTTCTTCCAACAAGGACACGGGGCCTAACGAGGGTGTGCTGTGTGCTCTAGTGCTCTCTCCTGGCTCTGATGACAGAACGGAAGTAGACTGTCTAGTGTGTACAGAAGCCCGGTCATGCCCAGAGGACCCCAGGATGCAGACTGCAATGCCTTTTCTCCTCGGCTTTCTTCCAGACACTCTTCACACACAAGTGCGTCTACACGGGCAGAACCAGAAGCCTGAAGAGCGGCTGTGCCAGATACTGTAACACCACCGTGAAGGTGAGGCATGTGCGTGGCCAGGGTCCTCATCCAGGCCACCAGGTCCCAAACAGAAGCCAGCAGGCTGGGCAGCTCTTGGGCCCCAGAGTCCGTGTGGTCACAGGTTGCCTGTGGGGCCTTGGCAGTGTCTTCCTGCCGGGGGCTCCTCTGCCTGGCAGCCAGGTCACCCCTCCCTGTGTCCATCCATCCCATGGTTCCCTATTGCTCTTAGTATAGAGCTCACCCTCTGCAGTGTCTCCAGCTGGTCTCTTGCCCTCATGCCCACCTCAGAGTGTACTCCTTGGCCATTCCCTACTTGGAATTTTCTTCCAGGTTTGCTGGGGGCTGATTCATCTTTCAAGTCTCCATACAGCTGTCACCGCCTCAAGTGGCCTCCCCATCTCCCCTGCCTCTGCCCCCACGTTTGTCTTCCCAGCACTTACCACTCTCAGAAATCTTCGTATTTTTGTCTAGTTCATTGTCTCTTCCCTGACTAGACAGAACACAGGCTCCATGGGCACAAGCCTTTGTCTGTCTTGCTTTCATGGTCCCACAGCTGGCTGCCGGGGTCGGCCCTCAGGAGATCTGTGGTGAGCAGCAGGCTGCGCACAGCCCTGCCGGCGTCTGCAGAGGAGAAGTCACGCTTGTGAGGGAGGGAGGGGCTGATGCTGTTTATGATCATAATGGGAGGTGGAATGTCTTTCCTTTGAGGAACTGGCACTCTGCTTGGGATTTCAAAAGGTGACATGTGTTTTGTTTCTCAGATACCAAAGTGCTGCAAAGGCTTCTATGGGCCCGACTGCAACCAGTGTCCAGGAGGCTTCTCAGACCCGTGCTCCGGGAACGGACAGGTGATAAGGACTGAGGCTTTTCCACCAATGCCAAAGTTGACCTGTTTAAGTTGAAAAAATAATTTAAAACCACTAAACCAAGAAATGATACACTGCCAATCACTGATCCCAAGGAGTGAAAGAAACAGATCAGTTGCTAAAAGAGCAGAAGGTGTTTGCAGGAGAAGGAGTCTTGCCTGGTGGAGTGGCAGGGGGCTGGGTGTCCAGTGATGTTGCTTCTGATTTCCCTTCCTAGTGCTGACTGCATGACCTTGAGCAACTCAGCAAGGCTCCCACATTCCTCCTATGGGAGATAGCAGGGTTGGCCTGCATTGATCTCCAAGAATTTTTTAGGGGCCAAAATTTTGATTCTTTAAAAAAGAAAAAAATAAAACTGCCCAGTGAATGCTTTTTTTTTTTTAACCCATCTGCAAAACCTAGTGAAGTCTAAGGGCCAAAACTTAACTGTCCCAGCTTGGAGGCCAGAGCTAAACAAACAATGGTAAAAGTGGCTGTAATTCCTAGAGGAAATTGTAGATCTGCACATTTAAGAAATCCACATTGAAAATATGCCTCTTTCAAGGGGAAGGAAAAACTGTGTGACCACCAGGTGGGGACACCACACAGGCAAGGGGAACAGAGCGAAGCTGGTACAAATTAACTACTGTAGCAGGTGGTCAGGTCAGGACCCATGCCCAATTCTGATGTATGTCAATCAATACAAATCTACCCTTGAAATAGCCAAGGACCTGCGGGGCAAGATGCTCACACTGAAGAGAGAAACACTGCAGCTTGGAGTCCCAGAGCCGAGCACGTGAGCATCTGGAGAGAAAGGTGGCCTTCATTTTGAAGGCCAGTGGCTGATCAGGCCATCCCTTAAGCATTGTTTAGACATTTTAGTTCACCATTGTGACCCCCGCCCCCATGACTTCCCGTAAAGCTCTGAATCCTGGCTCAGGACCCCCGTATGTCACTGTCTTAGCTTCCTACCTGATGCCCATGACTCCATTTTCCACAAGGGGTCCCAAAGAGTCATTTAAGGCAGAATTAAATTTGAGGCAAAGAAGCAGGCCAGGAAAGGAAAGCGTCTGGGACTCCTTTCCAGGGCCTGTGTTGGCCTAATGGACAGGGCCCGTCCTTTGCTCACAGTGCGCTGACGGCCACGACGGCAACGGGACTTGCATCTGCCAGGAGGGCTTCCAAGGCTCCCAGTGTCAGTTCTGCTCGGACCCCGATAAATACGGACCTCAGTGTGACAAAAGTAAGTGTCGCTTTCAGACCCACCTTCTGCTGCTTAGTGGAGGTCCCTGTAGCAAGCCGGCGGGGCAGGCCTGCATCGGGTGCCCCTCAGCTTGGTGGATGCGCTCATCACCAGGCGTTTCTTAAGCACTTGGGTCCCAGATGGGAGCACGTGTCACACTGCTGGGCCCCACTCATAGAGTTTGTGCCACAGCAGACCTGGGTGGTAGCTGAGGATTTGCATTTCTAACAAGTCCCCTGGGGTGCCTACGCTGCTGGCCCAGACCATGCTTTGAAAACCAGTCCCATAAGGTTTCCCCACATACCTGAAGTGAGCATGGGTTCTATACCAAGAAACAGACTCACTCCCCATCTTTCAAGCAGTCCTTTTCCATCAGCTCCTCCCTTTGTAAAATGTGTGACCTTGGGCTGGTTACTACACCTCCCTAGGCCTCAATTTCCTCATCTATAAAATGGGGTAACAGTAGTAACTACCCCGTAAGGTTAATACAAGTTTTAAGTGGAAAGCACTTGCCTAGAACAGCGCCAGTCACCTAGTATGTGCTCCCAGTATGCTGGCCGCTGTCACTATTATTTTTACTGTTGCTATTATTCTAAGTTCAGTGACATAAATGTCAAGAAGCTCATAGAACATGTAGAAAGTTCCACAACACTAGGCCCTGAAAAACATGCAGTTATATAATCTTAGAAAATACATTATGTTCTTAAAAATAACATCGTGTGAATGTTTAAGTGTTTCGATAGACATATACATCTGTTTCTTTATCTAAGCTTAGAATTTGATAGGAAAAAAAAATTAATAGATCAGAGCTTGCTGTAGAGTCAGACCAACCTGGAGTTAAATCCCTACTCTGCAAGTTACTGGCTGTATGACCTTAGAAAGTCTCTCATTGAAACTCAGTTTCCCCATTTATAGAATGAAGACAATACTGGTACCCACTTCACAGGCTGTTGATTAAGTTAGATTATAATTTAGAACTTTAGCCCAGAGAAGACACCTAGCAAGTAATCAGTAAATGAAGTCATTCTTATTACTATCACTGCTAACTCCTCTCATAACACACCATGCCTCTCCTCTCTGACTTCGTCTGATCTGCACAACTACCTCTCAAGACAGATGGGACACCAGAGCCCAGCAGAATCAAGGCTGCCGATCCTAGTCCAGTGCGCTTTTCACCAAATAAGGTTTCCCAGGAAAAAAAAAATAGGGGTTTATTCCAAAGCCGGATGACATTGGCATTTTTGCGAGGCCAGAGTGCCACGGCGAGGGCCAGAGAGGTAGGCTTCCTGCTCCAGCACCTCTGGTCTGGGTCTGGGGCTGCCCACGTCTCATGCAGGGGATCCTCTGCTTTGTTCTGGGGTCGTCTTCCTTGCAAACTGACTTGCTTTAAAGTCTATGAAAGGTCTTTTTTGTTTTAAATCTAGCTGTGCTTTTCCAGCCCCACCCTCCCTCACTGTTTCTCTTTCCTGGATGTTGGCTCCAAGCCCCCCACCCCACTAATTCCTCTCTTGTCAGCTCTTTCTGGGGCAAAACCAGATTCTGTTGTTTCCAGTCATACTCTAGCCCCCAACTCCTTACCACCTGCCTTTGAAAATCTCCAGAGTGTTGTTTTTACTCCTGTGTACAGAGGAACCTGCCTCTGATAAGCTGGCTCACGTTGCAGTTTTTAAATACTTGTAATCAAAAGCAAAGTTAGCAGCTGAAGTTTGAGATGGTTAACAGGCCGGTGGAAATGCCAGTGTTACTTGTGGTCACTAACAAAAAGGAATTTGAAGGCCTGAGTTCAAGTCCCTGTTTGGGAACTTACCAGTTTGACAAGTTAGGCAATTTGCTTCACCTCTCTGGGCCTCAGTTTCCTACTCTGGAAAATGGGGGTGATAAAAGAACCTTCCTCTGAGGCTGGTGACTGTTAATAAGAGGATAGAAGTTAAAGGCTGGCCCAAGGCTAGAGCAAGGTCAGTGTGCAGATACTGGCCATGGGTTATCACTGGTTTGCTGTGTTAGAGTGAAGAACAAGTATGTAAGCCACACAACAGAGGCTGTGCTGGCAGGAGAAATCACTTCTGTTTATTCCAGAATGTCTTCATGAAAAGGTGAGAAGTTTCCAGACTAAACTCTCCTACCACGAAGTAGATGAAAATTGAGCCCCTTGGCCTCCTTCACACCACCACAAGCCACCCTCGCCCCTGCACCCCACGTACAGACCTGTGAAGCAGCCCAGAGACCAAGCTCTTCTCACTGAGGGTTGTCCCCAACACACGGGGAAAGGTGCTGAGATATAGCGTCCAGAGCCTTCCCGGGCTCAGCTCCAGATTATCCTCTGACAGGAGTGAGTAGGGGGGAGGACCCTGTCCTCCATGACTCCTGAGCCCCACTGCTGAGCTTGTCCCCCATGCCCTGAATGTCCCTCGTCCTTCCCTTTCAGAATGTCTGTGCATTTTTGGAACCTGTGACAACAGGATTGACAGTGACGGGACCTGCCTCGCCGGCACTTGCAGGGGCGGCTCCACTGGGAGGTTCTGCCACAAGCAGACCTCAGCCTGCGGGCCCTACATGCAGTTCTGTCACATTCACGCCACCTGTGAATTCAGCAATGGGACAGCAAGGTAGGCTTTTGGGGATGGGGGGGGTGCCGCCCTTAACCACCCATGGCCACTTTGTTACCTATAGACAGACCTAACCCATATCTGTAGTCTTTGTCAATTGAGGCTGCCAACGTGGCTTTTGTGGAGAAAACTTCAGACTGAGCTGGGGCCAAGTTGCATCACTCCCTGCTTTGAGACATACCAGCTGTGTGACCTTGGGCAGTTACTGAACCTCTCTGAGCCTCACTCTCCTCATCAGTATAGTAAAGACAATGCTGCCTACCTAGCAGGGCAGTAATGGAGATTAGAAAAACTGAATACCAATGTACCCAGCACCGGGGCAAGCACATCATAGGTATTCAGTCGTGGAAACTACAATTACTATCATCACTCACGTGAAGGAAATGAAAGTTTGCCCGCCAACTTTCCAACTGTTTAAAAGTGGCTTTACCTTCAAGGCCATGAATAATAACTGCCCTGTTAAAGGCATCTTACAGGAAATTGGGTCTCTGCTCCCTGGATCGCCATTTGTTTTCTTAATCCTGTCTAACATATGCAGTGGGCTTGGAGGGGAAATGTCAGAGGAGATTTTCTTCTCTAGAAATATCTAGTTCAAAGGCAGTAACCATGCAAAAAAAAAAAAAATCCTGGGAAATGCAGGTAAACATGTGGAATTCTTGGCCTTATTTTTGCAGCACTTTTCTTAATGTGTCATTCCCTGCTTATTTGCTTACCTGTTCAAGGTCTGTCTCCCCCTCTGGTCTGCAGGTGGCATGCAGCAGAGACTGACTGTGCCCTTCTGTGGTGGTACAATAGAAATGCATCTTCCCAGGGAGTTAGTATATACATCAGTGCATAAGGCAAAGTCACAGGTCGTCAAAATTGCCCTTAAAACCTCTTAGATCACCCACAAAGGACTATCAACAAGGGTCTTATTTACTATATAAACTTAAGTAAATCATTGTTGGAACAGAGCAGTCTGTTTCTTCATTTGGGGACCAGCTGAAGTACTTAGTTCCTCTAGGATTCTTGATACATGAAAAATAATTTTATTTAGATTTTTGTGAAGCCCACATGACTGAATTTCCAGTGAGAGTGACGTGGGATTATGATGGAACCACAGGGTGTCCCCGCACAGTCACAAGGCACTCAGTAAATATTGGTTGAATGAGCCTGCAGACTCTGTGGGCGCATGGCATCAGGCACCTGAGAATGTTGGGCTCTGAAAAGAAGACATCTGAGGGACCAGAAAAGGGACAGAGGGGAGGTCTCACTTGATTGGCACATTCAAATAGTTAGAAAACTTGCACAAAACAGTAGAGTCGTTCTCTGCTGAACCAAAGATAGTAACGTGAGGTATAAAGGGCAACCCAACAAGAGCAGAGAAGCCACCTGATGTCCAGCCCTAGAAGATGCAGGTGGGAGCAAGGGCCCTGCTGACCGCTCCTCATGTGTTAGCTCATCACGATGTACCACAGCTGCAGGAAGGAGACATTAGACCCATTTTCCAGATGAGGAAACAGTCTCCCAGAGGTTAAGGAACTCACCCAGGTCACACAGCTGCTAAGAGACAGGGACTAGATTCTCACCCACGTGTTTCTGACCGCAGAGCCAGACGTGCCTGTGACCACCATGGCACCTGGTTCCCGCAACGAGGGCAAAACATCCAGCCACCTGTCCATGAACCCATTCATCCCTAGCTGGCTGGTCTTGGGAGGGAGGGGTCTCGGTGCTTGCATTTCTGGGGCTGACTTTGTGTACTCACTGTTCTTTGCAGGTGTGTATGCAAAGCAGGATATGAAGGGGACGGAATCCTCTGTTCAGAGATGGACCCTTGTTTGGGATTAACCTCGGGGGGCTGTAGCCGAAATGTGAGTGTTGGTCTTTTGTTTCCAAACTGCCAGGTATTTTAGGGAATCCTGAACCCTTCTGAAGTGTCAGGTGACTTTTCACCACATGAGGCACATTTGCTTCAACCCTGTGTCTTAAAGGCGGCGCCAGGTGCCTTCTGTGAGCCTCCGCTCCCTAAATCCACATGTCTGAGGGAAGTGGTGGGTCCACGTTTACAAAGGCCTTGGGCTTTCAGAAGCACAGCCTGAGAGTCAGATACTGGAGATCATTAGTAATAAACTTTTGGTTCAGACGTTACGGCTTACAGGCAGCTTGAATGTGCATGATCTCATTTGATCCTCTCACCTCCCAAAGAAGCAGATGTTTAATCCTATTTTACCAATTAGAAAACTGAGGCTCAGGATGTTAAGTGACTTGCCCTGAGTTCTTTTAGTGTCAGGTATAGCCCAAACCTACCTTTGCTTTCACTAATGTCTTTTAAATGCCACCACCACCACCTGGCCAAGGTCACCTCCGTTCCTTACTCAGCTTAATAGCTGCTCTCCCTGCTACTTCTCTTGCCTATACTCACAGCCAGAGTGGCTTGAAATGGATCAGGTCATGTTTCCCCCATGCTGAAACCCCTTCTGGAACTCCCCCTGGCTCTGAGAATGAAATCAGATGCACGTGCCTTGCCCTGCCCACCAGACCCCCCCCCCTCATCCTTGGGCCAGCCCCACCCATGCAGTCTCATCTCAACAACTTATCTTGCATTTCACTCCCTACCAACCTGTCCTGCAGCCTCCCACTGTGATCATCCTGAGAGGCCTGGAGCTAGCACAGTTAGGAGCTTGGGCTTCAGCATCATCTAGACCTGGGTTCATGCCTTCTTGTAGCTGTGTGAACTTGGGCAAGTTACTTAACTCCTTTGAGCCTCAGTTTCCTTACCTGTAAAATAGAAATAATAAGAGTACCATCCTCAGGATGATGGCTTAACACCTACACAACATTAAGTACAGTCCCTGGATCAGTAAATGTCAGTAATGTTAGTGGTGGTGGCCAGTAGCTGGCCAACAACAAGCAAATTTGCTCTTAAAATCACCTCCCCTCGTTTCCCATTGATCTCAATGCAATTGTGCATTTTAATCCCTTCCATTGCATTCCATGCAAATTTATGTTTCTATAATGTGCTTCTGGAACCCTTTTTTTGCATTTGGAATCATGTGGCTGGATTAAGGTTTCAGAAGTTACACTGCTTCTTTCCTGCTGCAGGCAGAATGCATCAGAACTGGCAGGGGGACCCACACCTGCGTGTGCCATCAGGGGTGGACCGGGGATGGAAGAGATTGCTCAGAGATCAACAACTGCCTTCTGCCCCGAGCTGGCGGCTGCCACCGCAACGCAACCTGCCTGTACATCGGCCCCGGGCAGGTAGGTGCACCGAGGTGGAGAGCACAGAGGAAGCAGGAATGCTGCAGTGACTTCTCCCCCCTAGACACAGAAGTGCTTTGGCTAGAACTTACTGCAGCTTTTTTTATCATTTGTAGTAATGGGAAGGGGTTAATTGTCATAGCAAACCTCTGACATTGCTACTATTTTTTTTTCACCTTTTGACCCCATTCACCCTCATCCCTGCCTCTGGCAACCACCAATCTGCTCTCTGCATCTATAAGCTTGATTTTGTTTGTTTGTTTTTAGATTCCCCATATAAGTGAGGTTATATAGTATTTGTCTTTCTCTGACCTCATTCTCTTAACATATTGCCCTCAAGGTCCATCCATGTTGTTGCCAATGGCAAGATTTCATTCTTTTTATGACTGAATAATATTCTAATGCATATATCCACCACATCTTCTTTATCCACTCATCTGTTGATGAGCACTTAGGTTGCTTCCACATCTTGGCTATTGTAAATAATGCTGTGATGAACATGGGAGTGCATATATCTTTTCAAGTTACTGTTTTTATTTTCTTCAGATAAGTACCCAGAAGCAGAATAGCTGGATCACATGGTAGTTCTATTATTAGTTTTTTCAGGAACCTGTATACTATTTTCCATAAGGGTTGTACCAATTTACATTCACACCAACAGTGCACAGGTGTTCCCTTTTCTCTACATCCTTCCCAAAACATTTCGTGCCTTTTTGATGATTGCCATTCTAACAGGTGTGGGGTGATATCGCATTGTGGTTTTGATTTGCATTTCCCTGATGATTAGTGATGTTGAGCATCTTTTCATGTACCTGTTGGTTATATGTATGTCTTTGGAAAAGTGTCTATTCAGATCTTCTGCCTATTTTTAAAGTTGGACTGTTTGGTTTTGTGCTGTGAGTTGTGGGTCCTTTATGTATTTTGGATATTAACCCCTTATCATATACATGATTTATAAGTATTTTCTCCCATTCCTTAGGTTGCCTTTTATTTTGTTGATGGTTTCCTTTGCTATACAGAAGCTTTTCAGTTTGATGTAGTCCCACTTGTTTGTTTCTGCTTTTGTTGCCACTTAGGTACTATTATTATTCCATCTTATAAAAGAGGAAATTGAGGCATGGAGAGGCTAAATACTTCACTTGTATTGCACAGAACCCAAGTCATGATGTGAGATTCACCAGTCTGGAGTCAGACTGTCTCCAGAACTGCCCTCTTGGTCACCACCCTTGACCACACTCTATATTTCTGTGCCACTCTACCATTTGTTGATCACTTTCACTTAACCTCATTTAAAGGAGACTGAGGCAGAGAACACTTTCTAAGGAATTAATGAGCTCCAGAGGAGGTGATGACAGCTGTATTAGGATTGTAGCCATGTAAAAGTCCTAATCATGAAAGAACTCCCTGCATTCTTATGTCTCGCCAAGCATTTGGCCAACAATTCCATTAATTTTTGACTCACCTGAGTTGCCAGCTTGCATTTGAGAAAGAAAAACAATTTCTTGGTCCAGTGTTAGTTTGCTAAGGCTGCTGTCAACAAAGTGTCACCATCTGGGTGTCATGGAACCACACAGCACTGTATCGTCTCACAGTACTGAAAGCTAGAGGTCCAAGCTCAAGTGTCAGCAGGTTTGGTTCCTTCTAAGGGCTGTGATGACACATCTGTTCCATGCCTCTCTCCCAGCTCTGGGTGGTTTGCTGACAGTCCTGGGCATTCTTTGGCTTATGCATGCATCACCCTGATCTCTGCCTTCATGTTTGCACAACATTCTCCCTGTGTGTATGTCTGTGTCCAAATCTTCCCTTTTTATCAGGACACCAGTCATATTGGATTAGGGACCCACCCTACTGCAGTTTGACCTTAACTTATTACATGTTAACAATCCTATTTCCAAATAAGGTCACGTTCTGAGGTACTGGGGGTCAGGACTTCAGCATGTGAAAGAGATGGGCACAATTCAACCCGTAATAGCATCTATTCCCTCTCTGCTCTAACTTCCTTTCTGCAGACAAATTTGAAAAGCCTTCTGATGGGGGAGATGGAGGAAGAGCAAGGCCTTTTATATAGTGTTATATGAGAAATAAAACAGACCACATCTAGGATTGCCCTTAGTAGTTACCAGTTAGCTTGAAAACTTGTAGATATTCCAAATAGGCACAAATTCTAATTACCATGAATATTTACCTTAAAAGACAGACCAGGTTTGGGTTAGTATGGCAGGAAGTTGTCAAGGTTGCGGGTGCAGGGAGGTGCTACCCCATCCAAGTAGAGAAGATTAAACATCCTGGTTTATAAGGTCTTGCCCTCCCACATAAAGATGTATACATGTGCTTCTGTATGCATGTATTTGTATATAAGATACCCAATTTACCTTATAAGGCATACATAGCAAATAATACTTATACTCTTAAAGATAAAAATTCATAAATAGAAGTTCTGTTCACTTTTTCCCACAACTTAATGGGTTGTCTTATATCACTTGGATCCACTCTCTAGACCAGTCCCTCAGTAATCCTCCTCCAATCAAATGCTCCTGCTTTCCCACCTCTGTTCATGTCTCTGACAAATGCCCTCAGCTTGCATGAATTCCCCACTCCTCCTGCCCTCTGTCAGGGTCCAGCCATGTCCCACTTCCCAGAAGAACATGCCCAGCTCATCCCCGCCTCCTCTGAAAAGGCGCATCCTTTCAGAGATTTTTCCATCATTCTTCCTCATCACAGAAGCATCTCATGTTCCAGTTCATCCATAAGACTTACAACAACTCTTGTTTTCCAGTGTTTCTTAACATTGGACTCTTCTTATTTACTTTGTATGCTTTGTCTTCCTCTCCTGAGTGAAAACAGCTTAAAGGTTCATCACTGTTTCTGTAATAGTTACTCAATTCCTTTGTTATCTGTTGAAGAGATTACTCCTTTCTAAATTATGTTTTGCATTTCAAAATAATGTTTAATAATGGAAGACATTTTGGAAAATAAAAAAGTAGAGAAAAAATTTAAACCATTTGCAGTGTCCCCCACAATTACCATTTGATATATTTTTTCCTTCTGCTCTTTTTCATACATAAGTTCTTATTTGCTGCTACATTGTTGCAGTTCACTGCAGTTTTGTTTGGTTCCTATACTATACTTAGCACAAACATTTCCCCATTTTGTCATATAACCCATCATCATCATCATATTTAATAGCTGCATGACCAAGGCCACTGCTTCTGGGGTGTAGTTTGTGATCCACATGAAGGACCCAGCCTGTGGGGCAAGCAGGGCCAGAAACCCAGCCTGCACCCTGCTCACCAAGGTATGTACCCCAGAAGGAGGACGTTTTTGTTGTGTGATGTTAATGTCTACCTGCTGAGCCACATGCCATGGGTTGTCCATGGCATCTCAACATGAATTGAGGTGGTTCCTTACTCAGATTTGTTTGCTCAGAGGGGATGCCTGTTCTAAATTACACAATGCACCTTATAGACTCGCAGTGGTCCTGTGCTTGGATCTCCACCAAGTGGATGCCCCATGACTTACTTAATCTTCCCCTCTTAGATGGATGGGCCAGTTTTTAAATGTGATGCTCTTTAGGGTCTAAGTTCTCTCTGAGACAAATCCCCATATGGCCCCTCTAGGGTAATGAATTCAAAAATTAAGTACCGAGGAACTATCAGACTGGGAAATGCAATGTAGGATGTGGAGACCAGTAGCTTTGGAATCCGAAGTGTAACAAAAGAAAGACATTAACGGTGTTCTCTGCAAGGAACAAACAGCTATGTTTTCCATAGTTCATTTCTCAGTGCCATGTGAGGGCAAGACATGGAAGGCAGTCATTTTCAATAATCCCTTTGACTTTGCTCTTGGAATTACAGAATGAGTGTGAGTGCAAGAAAGGATTTCGAGGCAATGGGATTGACTGTGAACCAATAACTTCATGTTTGGAACACACTGGGAAATGTCATCCACTGGTGAGTTACTTGAGTTTTTTTTCAGCCCTAAAAAAAAAAATACTTAGAAGGATGGGCTATTTTAACTCTGGGCTTAACAATGAACAAAACCTCTCTTACCCGCAAAGGGAATCCCTAAGCAGAATGTGAATAATTATTGCAACTTTTTCACCCCATTCCAAAGCTGGGAAGAATCAACATACAATTGCCAGATAAAATACTAGATTTCCAGGTAAATCTGTATTTCAGATAAATGACAATCCTTCAGCACAAGTTTGTCCCAAATATTACACAGGACAAATTTATACTAAAAATTATTCATAACGTATCTAAAATTCATATTTAACCTGGTATTTTTATTTGCTAAATCTGGCGATTCTAAATCAACTGGATGGTTTAAAGGGTAACTAGACTCCCATTGTGAATGTCACGGCACAGTTTTACCCAAGGTATTGCCCATTCAAGGGTAGATTGAGCCTTGTGTCTAAATTGTGGAGGAGCTGGTCATGTCCATGTATGTAAAGG
This sequence comes from Camelus bactrianus, assembly GCF_048773025.1. NCBI lineage: Eukaryota > Metazoa > Chordata > Mammalia > Artiodactyla > Camelidae > Camelus > Camelus bactrianus. Next base: position 33,024,382 of record NC_133550.1, on the reverse strand, counting down.
AACACCGTTAAGCATGCAGCATCAGAACCAGTGAAGACGACACCTTACTCACAGCGCTCCTGGTTATAGGTAACAGGATCCACGCAAATCAACTTAAGCAAAAAGGGAATTTGTTGGATGTACACCTTCCCCCACCCCAGCATAGCTCCATTGGCAGGAATTACAACGACCTCCCAAGGGCTTAGAATCCAGATCAAGGCAGCTTCTTCCCTCAATCCTCTGAGAACATGTAACTTCTCACTTTACTTCTCCCTGTGCTTTTACTTTCTTTCTATCTGCCTCTCTGTCTCCCAACTTTAAATGCCGTTCTGTGCATCTTGGGACACGTGACTCCTTGTTCTTAGAGGGACATCAACCCCCACTACCAGTGATGCCCACTAACTTACCGGCAGCCCATGTCCCAGTTCCAACTCATAGGAGAAAGAATCTGACCAGCCCAGCTGGGTCCAGGTGTCCACATAGCCTGTCAGTGATGGCCAGGGGATGGGGTGGCATATGAACAGGACTTCCAGGCCCACCCCTCGTATGTGTTGGGGGCAGTAATTTTCAAAGAAAAGTGGGGGCACATGCTCCTAAAGTATCTGTCATCCAAGAATCAGGCAGGAGAGTACTTCATAAAGCTGAAAAAGCTCCAACACTCTTGCTTCATTTAAGCCTAACCAAGCCCTGACATTCCAAATGTGAGAGGAATTATTACAACTTTCACTTCTTTCCGAAGTGTGGAAGAACCAACATAGAGTTGTCAGATAAAGTGCAGGCCACCCAGTTACATTTGAGTTTCAGATTACAGTGAATCCTTTTCCAGCACAAGTGTGCCCCCAAATATTCCATGAGACATACTCATACAAAAACCTCTTCATTCATCTGAAATTCACATTAACTGGTGTCCTGATTTCTGCTTGCTAAATATGGCAGGAATGAAAAGAAAGAATTTAATTGTGATTACGTAAGAGCTGCACTAAACCTGCAGACAGGACTGCCAGTTACTTCCACCATCTTTCAGCCCCGAATTTGCAGCTCTCACTGTAGACGGACCCTGAGGCCTCACGGATGTACCTCATATCTAATGCTTTAGTTAGGAAAGCAAACCATACCTCTCATCTTCTTTGTATCAGGCAACCTGTCAGTTTACTTCTTCTGGCGTCTGGAGCTGTGTTTGCCAAGAGGGCTATGAAGGAGACGGCCTTCTTTGCTATGGAAATGCTGCAGTGGTAAGTCCTCTGAGTGGAACTCCAGTATAGAATAATAAAGGCAAAACTCTTTCAGTTAAAAAAAAAAAAAAAGCTCTTAGTTAGGATGCTGTTAAAGTGCTCTACCAATCATTTGCTCCAGGAGACTATCTGAAAAAAAGCTGTAAATGGCCTTTGTGCGCTGTGGGTCACAAATTTTCTACAGGTTGAAGGAAAGTAACCTTTATTTTGAAAGTAACCTTTATTCTGTGTACCAAGCAGTCTTGGCTTTCCTTTCTTTCCATTCTGCCTCTTTCCAGTCCCACGTTTCCCAAATAAGCAAATAACTGGCACCTCCTGAGCTCTCTGAGTGATCTTGTCTGGGTTGTGTGGCCACTATAGGTACCCAGGCACCCCGGGTTACCCCGTCTGTGTGTGTGTGTGTGCGCATACATCTTCTGTGTACCAGGCATCTTACTAAGTCCTTAACATGCAAAACCTCATTTAAACCTCAGCCCAACCCTCTGGGCTGTGCTATTATTATGCCCATTTTATAGAGGAGGAAACTGAGAGCTAAGCAGACTTCACCCAAGGTTACTCAGCTGTCTATGTGCAGAGCCCGAGCACTTGGTGGCCAGGATGTTCGTCAGCAGAGCACGTGTCCCACCCAGTTGTCTGTCTCCCCACTGTCACCTGGGACTGTCAGCTCTCGATGACAGGTCTTGGTCTGGCTTCCTACTTCACTGCTACTGTTTATAAAGATGTGTTGAAATGAGAGATGAAATAAATTGGTGATTTTTCTCATTGCTTACTTTTTGTTCAGCTCACTGGAGTTTGGTTCCTGCCCCTCCTCTCAATGGCAACCACTAGCCTAACAATCCCAGGACAACCCCTGCCCTCATGTGCTCCTTGGTGGCTGCAGCCCCTGACCTTGGCCTCCCTGCCTGTCAGAGTCCTCCCCACCCTTCACCACGCACCGTTTTTTCTACTCATCCCATCCAGCCCATCTCCTGACACCCAGACCATGGAGCGTGCGCCAAACATTCTCTCTGAAATGTCCAGGCCACATTTCCTAAAACCCTAAAACCCTGCTTTCACGGGGTCCCTCTCTTGCAACAGAAAAAAGGTAAAGTCCAAACTGTCAGTCTGGTGCTCCAACATCTTCACAGGAACTCAACTCACTTTCCTCCCAACCATCTTGGCTGAGCTGTCACCTGCCCAGCTCAGAGCTGGCTCCATTCCCCTCCCCGCCAGCCTCAGGTCTTTCTACCCAGCTGTACCCTCCTCTCCTTTAAAGCAGCCCCGTGAAGGGATTTACCAAGTGTCTCAGCTCTTGTACTCATCCATTTACTAACTTATTTACTTTCCTGTTGTTGTTGAAAAATAGTTGATTTACAATGTTGTGTTAGTTTCTGGTGTGCACATAGTGATTCAGTTACACATATATACGTGTATATTTATATTCTTTTTCATTCTAGGTTATTACAATATATTGAATATAGGTCCCTGTGCTATACAGTTGGGCCTTGTTATTTATCTGTTTTACATGTAGTAGTTAGTATCTGCTAATCCTAAACTCCTGATTTATCCCTCCTCCTCTTTCCCCTTTGGTAACCATAAGTTAGTTTTCTGTCTGTGAGTCTGTTTTTGTTCTGTAAATAAGTTCATCTGTGTCCATTTTTAGATTCTACATATAAGAGATATCATATGGTTTTTTTCTTTCTCTTTCTGCCTTACTTCACTTAGAGTGACGATCTCCAGGTCCATCCATGTTACAGTAAATGGCATTATTTCATTTCATGGCTGAATAGTATTCGATTGTGTAAATATACCACATCTTCTTGTCATCTGTCAATGGACATTTAGGTTGTTTCCATGTCTTGGCTATTGTAAATAGTGCTGCTGTGAACATTGGGTGCATGTATCTTTTTGAATTAGAGTTTTCTCCGGGTATTAATTGACTTTTTAACCAGTATTTACTAACTTACTCAGTAACCTCAACTACTCCCAAAAAGGAATTGAAACAGCTCTGAGATTTATTGCCTTTTGGTAAATTTGCACATAATAATTGTTACTGCCATTTTCATGGTGTTTAATAGTTTTACAAATGTTTTTATTTACATTAATGAATGTAATACTCATAATCCCAGGAGCAAGGCATCATCATTTTCATTTTTCAGGTGAGCACTTGGGTTCTCAGAGATTTTAAGTGACTTTCCTAAAATCACACAGCTGGTAAATGGCAGACCCAGGAATTGAATCCAGTCTTTTTTAACTCAAAGTCCAGAGCTTTGTTTACTCTATCACCCCTTCAGACATCACTGATCTACTGGCACTGTTGGCTATCTTTTCGAATATTAACTTCCCCAAAATAACCATAAATTGCATGAGATCAGGGGCCATCTTTTCTTTTTCATATCTGATATCCTCCTTCACTCCAACCTGGTGCCAGCTGTGGTGGTTCAATATATATGTTCATTAATAAATCCCATGATGGATAAATTTAAAATATCAGTGGCTGATACTTACTGAGCATGTCATGCACTCCAGCCTCTATTTTGAGCACTTTAAAAACATTAACTCCTCTAATTTCCACCTCAGCCCTATCAGTTGGAGCTTTTATCATCCCCATTTTACAGCTGGGAACCATGAAACCCAGAGAGATTAAGTAACTTGCCTGAAGAACTAGGAAATGGCTGAACTAGAAAGGAAACCCAGGTGGTTTAGGCTGAGTCCCAAGCCCTTGCTCAACGCTGGCTCTGAGAGCAGGCAGTTTACCGAGCTCTGTGACCCTCTGTAGGGTTGGATGGCCATGGTCTTACAACCTAAATTCTAATTTGGAAGAACTTCAAGTTGTTGTTTGTTTCGCTTGAAGTTTCTGGAATTATTTCCTTACCTTGAATATAGAGGCTAATTCGAGCCATTAAGCAGGAAGTAAATGCATGGGTCTGGCTACGTGGGGATTCATCTGGCCCGGGGACCGTTCATGTTGGCGGGAGGCTGGCAGGGAAGACAAGCTGTTCCTGGGGAGGCTAAGTGCGGCTGCCCCGAGATGTGCTGTGGTTATACTTCTCACTGATCCTCCTCTGTGTTCTTTCCTCTCTTCTCCCTCCCTTGCACTAAATGAATAAGGAATTGTCCTTCCTCTCTGCAGCAGCTGTATTTAACGAGTGGATAAATGTGAGTACCTTTGTTGGAATTAGTTAGGATTGGGAATGTATGTCATTTTAGAAATTTGGAATGCATATTATAGAAAACGCAGCTGGTGAGGGGAAGGGCACATGTCTAAAGCAGTGGTTCTCAGCCCTGACTCCACTTTAGAACCCTTTGGAACACATTGTTTTCAATGGCCGTGCCTAGGTTCCTACCCCTAGACCCTCTGATGTGATTGAGCAGAGGTTTGACCCAGGTATCAGTGTATTTTAAAACTTTACCAGCTGGTTCTAACACACAACCAGGGCTAAGAACTTCTGGCCTAGGATAAGCTGGGGGAGCCAATTCTTCAATTAATCCAAATATACAAGGATAGCTCATTCACCACAGAGGTCTTTTTTAAAAATCAGCGTAGTTCATCATCATAATTCACCAAGTTAGATTTGGGATTCATAGTTGTAATACTATAATATTTCATGTGTGTTTCGCTCTCAGCCCAATGTGTCCAGAGGAACTCTTCCCTCTCCCTTGGAGAGTTCTGTAACAAAGAATCCAGTCCCCACCCTCCCCAATTGTCTGAATCTCTGTCATCTTTGCCCAAGTGACCCCAGGTGGCAGGTTCAGCCAGCCATCATGACAGATGGTTTGTCCCCTTCAAGAAGACAGGTGCCCAGATATGTGGTGTCTGGCCAGCACCCACTCCAGGACAGCTTCCTGTTGCTTCTGTGTGGGACCTCTCTGACCCCACCACAAGGAAGAGCAGGGAGGGTCCTGTTTTGTGTGCTGATTTCCATATGAGCTGACCCCACACGCATCAGCTTGCTCAGTGGTGTGCTGGACCCAGTTCATTCTAGCTCATGAGAGCACGTCTTTCCCAGCCCCACTCTCAACACTGTCGTGGTGGTACTTGATCAGCCATGGTGGGAGTACTTACACCACAGGAATCAGTGAAACTACAAACCAGTTGCTAAGTATAAGCCCATCACTTCTTTTACCCAGAACTAGCTGTGGGTGAGTAGATAAAGTTTGATTTCAGGCCTCCAGTCTCTGTTTTATGCGGAAACTGTTCTGTAATCATCTATCATCCTTATTCCAAAAGCATCCAAAGATTCTCAAGATTCTCTGCACATATGCACACATACATATGCACACACATGCATGATTCTATCAAAACTGTTCTCTGCCTTTTCATTTAGACTAAAGGGTAAATGATAATGACTCGAAGTGTGACCTGATCAGGAAAATTTGCCTTTTGACAAGGTTCACACATTTAAATAAAAGGAGTGAGTCTCAGAAGGGAGAATGAGGCATCAGCCGGTAGGTGGGATGCATTTGGGAAAGGGGTCCCTGGGACCTTTCCAGTATCTGTGAAACTGTATCACATGGGAAATTATCATCTCTGTGTTGTCAGCCCTATTTGTCCTCTAACATGAGTCAGGCCACTTTGTTTTCCTTCTGTGATTCAGAATGCTTCCCTCCAACCCATGCTATCAGCTGCCTCAAACCTCACTGTCCTGGTACCTTCCCAGCAAGCTATTGAGGACATGGACCAAGATGAGAAAGCCTTTTGGTTGACCAAGAGCAACATTCCCACCCTAATAAAGTAGGCATCATGTATTTTATTTCTCATGGTAACTTAATGGCATCAATGTGAATGAAGTTCAGTGGAAGGAAGCCACGTGGTCCTTCAGGTCTGTGGGACTGAACATATTCTAGGATCTTTCACCTCCGTCCCCCATTATGGAAGCAGTCAATTTTATTGACAGCCAGCTCTGTGCTAACTGCTTTACAGACAACTTAGTGAATCCTCCCAACCACCCCATGAAATAGATATTATAATTATTCCCATTTTACAGATGTGGAAACTGAGGCACAGGGTAATTAACTCACCCAAGGTGCCATGGCTGATCATTGCAGGGGGAGATTTTGAATCTGGTGTTCTGGCTTCAGAACCTATTCTCTTAATTCAAAATGCCACTGCCTCAAGCACTGATATCTCACGAGAGCCCTCATGGACTGTTGTTTTAGATACCACACGCTACTAGGCACATACGGAGTGGCAGACCTGCAGGCCTTGTCACCTTTGGACATGCTGGCAACGTCTTTGCAGGGCAACTTCCTCCACTTGGCAAAGTCAGATGGGGTAAGAGACCACCATATTTTTTTTTGTTTTGTGGAAACGTGACCTATGTTCACATTGTACTTTTAAATTTTTTCTGTTATGGACATTTCCAAACCTGAGCAAAAATAGACCTAGAATAAAACCTCCATGTAGGTATCAACAATTATCAACATGGGAAAAAAATGAAATAAAAAGAAGAGGAATAGATCAAACAGAGGCCCCTTTACCTGTATAAATATGGAAGAATATGTAAAGAATTTTGATTGTTCCAACACAAATCTAGAGTGACTTTTAAAAATCTGTATCCCCAGATAACTTGTATACAGAAATTTTAAAGTTCACAAATAAAATTAGAAACCGGAGACTTTGAAAATAAAAAAAAAAAACAATATCAACATGTATTGATACACACACACACAGTTACTCTGTAGCAGGGATCCTATAAAATCTGGCTCTCTGCCCACTGGTTGGCCACAGGCTCTTCATGACAGACCACAGACTGATCCAGAAAGACAAATCTTTCAGTTCTTCTGGGTGAAAGCTGTGCAGTTTCACAACGTTGATTTTTGTGGTTTCCTCTCCTCTTCTCCCACCACTGCCCTTTATTTGAAATTCCTCCAGGAACCCTGGGTGCAGAGGGGGACTTGCATCACCCTGAACATTGTGGTTGGGAGCTGGTTACTGGCAACCTTCTAACTAAGTTGTTACAGATTACTACAGTTTCATATTAAGTTAGAGTCGGTCAACATATATCCTTTGAACACCTACTATGCGCCAGGAACTGATCTGAGTGCTGGAGACAGGACAATGCACAAGGAGGAGCAGGGTACAGAAGCTCACCTTGTGGCACTTACTTCAGTGTGTCAGGGACTTGGATTCGGTCTTCCGGGAGGAAGCTGGCTGCCCTGCTGCATGTGGTGGTGTTTCACAGCTCCTTCTCTGAATCTCACAAGATGAAAATGAAGACTGCTGGGAAGGGAGAACTGCCACTTCAGTGGAGCATGTGCCACAGTCAGAATGTTTTAGAATTGCTGCTCTGAAGCATTTCTGCCTTCCTCCTCATCAGTGATGGCGCTGTGAAAAGGCTTGATGCCTAGACTTACCCAAATGTATGTGCTTTATCAGAGCATTCCTTTTAGAAAGCGGAAAAGAGTTACATACAGTTGCAGGGACTTGTGACATCTTATGATCATTCTAGAGCATCGCATACATATATCAGACAATGGCTGGTTTTCCACTGGTGTTTTAAATCATTGATTCTATTAGCAAGCATTAACCGAACACCCACCCTGGTCAGGCTCATCCCAACTTCTGTAGTTTCAAAGGTAAGTCAACCAAGACCTCTGACCTGGAGGAGCTAACCGTCAAAGACACAGTTGTAATGAGTCCTTTTTTTTTTAATTCTTATTTTTTATTGAAGCATAGTTGATTTACAATGTTAGTTTCAGGTGTACAGCCAAGCGATTCAGTTATACATATATGTACATTTTTTTTTCGGATTTGTCCCATTACATCTTATAATGAGTCTTTTATTATGCCTGATATAAATGTCCCCTGTAACCAAAAGAGATGGGCAAGGTGGCCAGGAATGTTTGCTTCAGAGCTTCTGCTGATGTGCTCAGGGTGAGGCAAGTCCCCTCTGCACCCAGGGTTCCCAGGAGGAATTCCAAACAAAGGGCAGTGGTGGGAGGAGAGGAGAGGAGACCAGAGAGAGTGGAGCCCAGTTTTGTCATGGTTGGTGGGTGGCTGTGCGAGTGGGCAGGTTAGGTGTTCTTAGCTCCATTCCCTCATGTAATTAATATTCCTGAAAAGTCAGTAACTGTCTGTATTAGTTTGCTAATGCTGCTATAACAAAGAATGACAGACTGGGTGGCTTAAACAGCAGAAATTTTTGTCTCACCATTCTGAAGGCTGGAAGGCCAAGGACAAGGTGTGGGCAGGGTTGGTTGGGTCTGAAGGCTGTGGGGGCAGCAGCTTTCCCAGGCTCTCATCTTGCCTTGTAAGTGGCTGTCCTCGTATTCACAGGGTGTTCTCCCACAGAGCTGTCTGTGTCCACATGTCCTCTTCTTATAAGGACACCAGTTTTACAGGACTAGGGCTCACCCTGCTGACCTCATTTTAACTTGATGGCCTCTGTAAAGCCCTTGTTTCAAATAAGGTCCCATTCTGAGGCTCTAGTGGTTAGGGCCCCAACATATGAAGCCGGGGGACACAATTCAACCCACAACACTATCTACAGTGTTTTTCCAACTGCAGGGTCACCTTAGTGAGCCTCAGCCACCACTTTTTTTAATGAGGTAGAGTGAAGTGGAAGAGAATCAATGACCAGGTATCTCCCACATGGTGGAGGAAAGTATTGTTTCATTTCAATTTTGTATGTGTATGTGTGTGTAATGTCAAATGGCTCACAATTTTAAAATATTTCTGTGTGTCATGGTCCAAACGTGTGACGGTCACTACTGCTCAAAAAGTGGAACACCCAGAAATAATTTCAGTCCCTAGGTATGCCCTATAAGAACTCACCTTCCCACTGTGGTTTGCATTTACAGAACATCACAATTGAGGGAGCGTCCGTCATTGATGGTGACAACGCAGCCACAAACGGAGTGATACACATCATCAACAAGGTACAGAATCACACCCTCCCACACAGATAGCCCGTCCCCTCCCTGTGTTACTTATCCTCCTGCACAGCATCTTTTGGGGGAAGAAATACTCAGCCTCAATATAAAAGTAACCTGTATTATACTTTATTACTTTTATTTTAAAACCATTTAGAGGCTCTACTCAGTAAGACTCAGTTACTGTTTACTTAGCCTGTATCCTCCAATGGGTCCTATTTAAAGTGTGGCCACATGCATTATATTACTTATTTATGAGAACATCTTACAAGAACCTTAGTATAGGGAAGTCATACATCCTGATGGGATATAATCAAGAACTAGAGGAGAGGTCGCTGGTTATGCATCACTTCTCCTCTCCCCCATCTGCATTAGTGTGCCCTAGAAAAAAATGGGAAAGGGTAGAAAAAGTATTGAGAAATTTGTAAATTTCTTCTAAGATGTGATTCAATAGTATGCAAAGGTATGAAATAGGATAAAAGTTTAATGGGAAGTGAGATTTTAAACTACCCTATAATTTTCAGTTACTATATTAAGATCTTCATTTAAAATTAAAGGAGAATTTAGGATAAATTGGGAAATTCTGAAAAGTGGAAGAATAAAAAAGATAATTAACTAATTTCATTTTAAATAAAATTATTCTCACTTGGCACTTATATACTCACTTTTTTAAGTTACAGAAAACATTAACTATTTCTGTCCAGAAAAGAGGCTTTTTGTAAGACTTCTGAGTGCAATACTTTGTAAAGACATTGCGATTCTCTTGTCTTACCGAAAGGCTCTAGAGAATACAACACTTTTTTGAGTAAGTTATATGTCACTTGCAGGGAACTATGCTGGGCTTATAGCTTCATTTATCAAAAGGCAACAATCCTTATCAGTACTTTTCTCCTCCAATACTGGCTTTCCAAAATACTAAAAAAAAAAAATAAATAAAAAAAAAAAGCTTTTTTTTTTTCCTTTTTCAATCTAAAAAAAAAACTTTTTAGAAAAAACATAAAGTTATGTTTTCTTCTTCTTACATTTACATTTTTGATGATCACAACCTCATTAGTAAAATGGTACCTCAACCCATCTCCTATACGGAGCGTTACTATCACGGGAGCCAGCCCCAGACCCATCTCCTCCAGGAAGCCTTCCCTGATCCCCACAGCCCCTATCACCAAGGTTGACATAGTGCCAAGAGGGTAAGTTCTAGGATCATACAGAATGTGGGTTCAGGCACAGCTGTGTAACTTCGGGCAAGTTACATAAGTTCTCTGAACCTCATTTTTCTTCCCCTGTGAGGATGAAACAACACCTTCTCTCTGAATGTCTACTGCCTAGTGAGACCTCAGTAAATGTTGTTTTTATTCCCTCTTCCTTCCTCTGAAATCCTGTGGGATTTCTTGATCTGGAACTCATTTGGCTGGCATAACTGTGCTCGTTTGGACAGTTGCTCTTTATGGACTGGGTGGTGAGCCCCTGTATGATGGCATGTCCTAGAGGGGTGGAGCCGCATCTTCTCCGAGTCCCTCAGCAGCATTACCACCTCGCCTTGTGTACAGTAATATTGGAACGATTGACAGCCTGCTAGGGCCAGGCATTGTGCCAAGTACCATGCATCGCATTATCTCATTTGATTTTTACAACAGCCCTAATAAAGTACGTGCCATTCTCCTCACTTCTCAACTGAGGGTCCTCTTGGTTAAGTAACTGGATTGAGGAAGAAGTTTATGTGAACACAGAGATTCATGGATGTGTGTCAACTGCTCTGGGTTGCACTGGCTCCCTAAGCAACTCCTTCTGTACCTGTCCATTGGACATTGTGTTCACCCTCATCAGGGCCACCATGAACAGTTGTGCGGGGTTTGCCCTGCCTAGAGGTGTCTGGTCTAAGGGTGGTGTGGGGCTGAAGTCCAACCCACTTCATTCCCCAAGCTACACACCCCTGTTTGGTCTTGCAAACTATCAGAGAAAAGGGTATGATTTGTAAATTTTCAGAGACCCTCATAATCGCATATTGTGATGTGACTTGAACCTGTGTGTTGGAGAGCAGCAAATCCTACCAACATAGGCTAACAGAATTTTGGGGTTTTCTCTCCCAGGTCCTAGTTCCCCAGAGAGGTCTAACTGGCTCCTTACCAAACCTGCTAACACGGCTGGACCAGATGCCTGACTATTCCATCTTCCGGGGCTACATCATTGCAAGTATCATGTTCTCTGCATGGCCCTCTGCTCAGGTTACCTGGGAACGGGAGTCCCTCACACAGTCCTGCCTCTTTCCTTCACAGCAATACAACCTGGCAAGTGTGATCGAGGCTGCTGACGCTTACACAGTGTTTGCTCCAAACAATGATGCCATTGAGAGTTACATTCAGGAGAAGAAGGTCGCAACTCTGGTAGGTATTAGCAACAATACCCTGGGAAATTATTTCCTAGAAATTCAAACACGTAACATTTTTCAGTCGATCAACCATGTACATTTTACTCTTTCATCAAAACTTCTTTGTCAAATCCAGATATTTAACATAAACTTGTGCAGAGACTCTGTGTACGCAAACCTTCCCCAGGCTAGAGCTGCTCATATATTTAGTTCGTACCCCTGGAAGCACACACTCAGGCTGTATACACAAGGAGGCAGGTGTCCCAGGGACCTAGAAGCATCTTCATGGCTGCCCCTCCTCCCGTCCCTGGCTTCTCCCTGGTCTCGCGCAGCAAGCTGTCAGCAGCTGGGACCTAGTGGGAGTGGACTGTCTCTGTCGTCCTCCTATTCTGCCCTCCTCTATCTTCCCTGGTTCCTAACATCTGGGGGTAAACGTCAAAATTTATCAAAGGATTTTGTGAAATAATAAAAAGCTCAGTCCTGCCACTCTGGTTCAGAACCCTTGGAGGGATCTCCATTTTCTGAATGACTAAGTCTAAACTACCTCCCCAGGTACTTAGGGCCTCCAAAGCTCGCCATAATTACCTTCTATTCAGTGCTGACTCCAGAATTTCCATTTAGAAGGATCCCAGGGGTTGTCCCACCCCTAGCCCATAGTGAGAGGACAAGTTTCAAACTGTGTTTGCACAGCTCTATTTAGGGTGACTGAGATGAGGATGCTAAAAAGATGTGGGCTGATACTTGAAGTCCCCCTAAGCCACCCTTGGGCTCACTGATGTCTCCCACCCATTCTCTGCAGAAACCATATGGTCTAACCAGAGTGATATATAGACCCTAAAGAAGGCAAAGGTGTGTTTGGTGCCTTTGCTCCTATGTACACACACATGCACACACATATAGACACACACACCCTCAGGAAGGCTGCCCTTCCTCCTCCTCCACCTCCTGACTCCTCCCTACCCATTCTTCCAGTCCAGTCTCACCTCCTCCGGGAAGCAGGCTCTAGACACTGGAGCTGCAGACAGTCTCTCCTGACTCTGACTTCAGACTGTTGGTACACCTTTCAGCACGTAGACACCCTGGTGTAAGGAATTGTCTTTTCAGCTGGGTGGGTCTTAGCTCTCTAATTAGATTACAAGTCTTTGAAGGGAGGAACGGTCTCTTCGATTTCTGTAACTGGCATGTTGAACAAGCAGAACTCCTGGGATAGAATTGAAAATCATCTTTACTGTGTCTCCCCATCCCTTTGAACCTGTTCTGTGGGGAATATTCTTTTCCTGCCCTGGGATAAAACCTCAGGCAATCCCACAGTCTTTCTGCTTCCCCCAAAAGTTGCAAACACACTCTCACTTAAGTTAAAAAAAAAAAATCCAGCTCCTTGTATTAGTCAACATTTTGAATTAGATTTAAAATTAAATCTTCTTCCCTCACTGTTCCATGCTCAGGCTTTATCCAGACAGTAAACTAGAGGGGGCTTGGTCCTTGAATCGATCAGGGTCCATCAGGAGACAGAAAATGTACCAGGGAGAGTTTAATATTATGAATTGTTTATTGGGTATAAAGCTATATAAGTATAGTTGAAAGGTTAAAAAAAAAGAGATATCACGGAACCATCTATGACCCCAAAGGCTGGGAGATCAGAGGGAAGAGGTCAGGATAACTAAAGCTTAGAAACATAGGGGAGCCCCCAAGGAGCTGTAACTCAGACCTCAGAGGACGGGGTGCCATTCAGCTGGTGTCTCTGACCTTGGAGGAGGGTCCAAGACCCAGGCCTCTAGGATGGGGCATTGCCCAGCGAGTGCTGGCATCTTGGAAGAGGGAGGGACATGATAAATCCAGTCTGGGAGTGACAGGCATCAGCTACCACTGCCTTGGTGAAGAAGTAGGCTGGGGGATGCCCATAGGACCAGAAAGCACAGAGGAAGCAGAAATCCTGCTCCCCACTTCTGCTCCAATGGGCCTCACAGTCTCCTCTAGCACTTAGCGCTGGCAGAACCTAGCAGGAGCACTGGCAAATGGGGAGGGCAGACTGTGGTCCCAGCCCCAGCCGCAGAAACGAGGTAAAGGGTAGCTTGGAGCTGAGAGACAGTAACTTAATTTACCTTCTCTCTTTCCCCATATGAGGCTTCTAGTCCCTTTCCTGATCTCACTGAACTCAGTTTTAGCCTCACCAGGTTTGCAGTGGAGGGGCAGGACCTGTTAGTGATCAGGAGTAGACATTAAGAGGGTAGGAAGGTTGTTACCTCACTGGTACCATCTTGAGATGCCATTGCTCTCTGGGCCTGGTAAGTGTCTCAAAGCTCCCTCGCTCGCTCTCTCTCTCAGGTTCTTTGGAGGCCACCACCATCCCTGGTGGTCTCATACTGTACCTGAGTGCCTGCATCTGTTCCTTCAGCCACTTATTTCCTTTCTTCTGGGGAGGCCTGTCTGCCCTCCTAGACAGCCATCTATAGGATAAGACCTAAGGCACCAGCTGTCTCAGACACAGCCACCCATCTGGTCCATGCACGCCCTCATCCCAGGTCAATGCTGGGGCTGCAGGGCTGTCCCAGGGTGGTGACAGCCTTCCTGCTCCACTGGGGATCAACCCACCGGGAGTCCCTGGCCCAAGACTGCTCAGGCCTGAGCAAGACCCCACAGACCACCCTCTCTGCAGGGGACACAGCTCTAGCCCTTGGCATCATCCCATCAACCCTCCTCTCATGACCCCTGAGATGAAAGGCAGGATGGGGTGGAGACTCTTCACAGCAGTTCTCACCAGAGAAACCAACTTTAAAATCCTGTCCTCGGTCTGGGTTTTAGGGTCACATAATTAGTTCTTCACCATCCGACATGGAAAGTTTGCGAGTCCTGCAAGGTGCTCTGTCTCAGGTTTAGTATTTATTATCCATTGTGCCCTGATGCCTCAGTCAGAACTTCCAGATCAACTGGCTACTGCTCTTGCAACCCCCACAGTGCCCAGCACAGCGGCGTAGCCCAGCTAGTGCCCGGGGCCTGGCCTGTGGTTGACTTTCTATCCTATGTGTCGTCCAGGAGGAGGATGTACTCAGGTACCACGTGGTCTTGGAGGAGAAACTGCTGAAGAATGACCTGCATAATGGCATGCACCGGAACACTATGCTGGGCTCCTCCTACCCGCTCGGCTTCTTCCTCCGGAACGACCAGGTGCGGTCCTCTCCCTGAAACCGGGCGTGGGTGTCTCCCGTCATTTGCACTCACTTCTGAATCGGGCACTCCCACCAGCACTTCTTAAGCCTTGTCAAGGGAAGATAGTTGTCTGTGTCTCGCTGGAAAGCACTGACTCAGCCAGGCCGTGAGGCTCCCCCCAACTCCCCCTGTCGCCAGCCCCCGGATAATCAGTGTGGCCCGACAGATGGCAGAAATGGATCCCAGCAGTCACAGGTGCCCTTCTCATACCAATTCCCAGCAAACCGACAGACAGTCCCCTAGCAGTCTCCCAGATGGACGGGAGCCTGGCAGCAAAGGTTACCTCCCAGGAAGTGCCATTGACTCCAGGGTCTGAGGAGAATGACATACAAACGACCCAACAGCCAGATGGATGAATGTTGTTCTCTCTGCTTTATACATTTGACACCACGTCAATGCAGCACAGACTGCAGTCCTAGGGCCAAACGACCCCCACACCTGTACGCCAGCACTTCTCTCACACGGCCGCTTAGCGCTTAAGATGTTCAGAACCCATAAAAAGGAAGTAGGGAGATTATATAAAAGTCTATTTAATTATTTCAGACATCATGTGGGAGGATCAATCTATGAAAACCCAACAAGAAACAATGTAAATCTAGTAAATTCTTATAAGAAAAATTAATAAAAACTGTTTAATGTAAACTAAACGCTAGATGAAAGTGAATAAAATTTAATTACACATTTTCAAGCTATAATATTCTTTATAAAAATGCAGTTTAAAAACCAATTTTCTCAGTGGTATCGTCATTGAATCACAAGTAAATTTTGTGTACAGTTTTTTTTTAACATGCTTGAGTTAAAAATAAGTCTGGTTCTTCATTACTTAGGGAATAATCTAACTCCAAATATTTTCCTCTGATGCCTGCAAATATCTTACCTATTGTGTCATAATTTTGAGAAGATCCTTTTAAATACATTTTATTATTTTTCCAGGTAAGGCAGGTTTTTGTTTATAAAGATCTTACATTTTTGTTTTTGTTTTTATGTGTATCATCTTTAATTTCACCATGTAGAAATGAATATTCCCATGCAGATACTTGAATCAATTTCAATTCTATCATGTTTATTTTCCATTTGTTTGGAAAGCCTTTGATCTAGAGTTTGTTGGGTTTTTTTTTTTTTTAACAACAGAGGCTTTATCTTACAATAGACAAGTAGTTCAAAGTTACAATATACAGACAACAATAGAAGTTTAGCTTTTACTGATACTCATTTACTCTCTCTTAGGACAATGGAGATATAGAAAAATGCTCTCTAAATGAGTGGACTTGTGTTCAGTTCAAACTTTTAATGCAGCTCGTAATTCTCCAGATACATCTTGCAATAAGAACAATTCAGACTTTTTTTTTAATGCCAAGTTAATAGTATTACTGCATCAGAAGTTCTGCTATTTTGATATTTTGAAATAGCTCAGCATATTGGAATTCTACAGATTTGTGTTGCACTTACCATTTGACACCAGGAATGGCTCCCTGCTTCTTGTCCAAATCTACACAGACCCTGGACCCTTCTGTGGACCTGAGCCATGATTTATCCCAACATCCAATGGAAGTTCATTTGACTCCAAGTAAATCATAAGGGACTTTAACATTCAGTGGAAGTTCAAGTTTAAAACACTTAGGAAGAGTCACTTTAATCTTGATGCAGTGGGGAGTTTGGGGGATGTTGTTAATTATTTTTAAACCCTTGTTAGATATAAACTTGACATCGGTTTAGTACCATAAAGAATACCCCTGTCTCCCAACCTCAGCCCTGGCTGCACCTACACATGCACACACAGCCCCAATTTTTCAAAGAACCATATGTTTTCAGTTATATTAGTTACATTAATGAATTAGTGGCTTTAATAATTTTGCATTAAGCAATCATTAAGACATCCTCCCACGAAAAATCAAAACAAAACAAATTACAACTCAAAGTTGATTTTGAGTTAGCAACATTTAGATACTGACTTAGTCCCTGTGTCTTGGATGCTTACAGACACAATAGGTAGAGACAATACAAACATACCATGAACCTCAAAGAAGCCCGAAGGGAAACATGGGGTAATTGTGACCTCTGAGCAGTCTCCACACACAGGAAAATGATGCGAGCTGGTGGAACACTTTTTACAAACCCTGAAACACTTCAATATGCTAGTTATTTTTATTCTGATGTAACAATCACTTCACCTTACTGAGTGGTGCTTGCCAGTTAACCAAGAAGTAGAGAGATGCTGAAAGGACACTGAGTTTCATTCTCCACGTCTTGGTTTTGGGAGGCTTCCACACCTCCAGGACCGCCAGTGACCAGCGCCGTCAAGCACATCCATGGAGCCATTTTTCCAAGGGCACTCACATCATGATCATGAGTCAGAATTTCTTAACAAAAACCAATCATCTGAAGGAGAGAGAGAAACCTTAGAGATTACCTGGAACAATCTCTTCCTTTTGCAAAAGAGGAAATTGAGATTCAGAGAGGAAAAGCAGCTGGCGCAAGCTCACACAGCTAGAAGGCGCCAGATGCAGGGCTGTTACTCAGACTCCCTTCTCCTGGGCCAGAGCTCTTCCCACTGCAGTATGCCACCTTCCAGGTGAATACTAGAGTACCTCCTAGGCTGTTGTCATACTGATACCCATCCCCATCTTCCCTATTTCCCTTAAAATGACTATAAGAAAAACTTAGAATTAATCCTCTTGTTCACAGCTCTACGTAAATGAGGCCCCGATAAACTACACCAATGCAGCCACTGACAAGGGAGTGATCCATGGCTTGGGGAAAGTTCTGGAAATTCAGAAGAACAGATGTGATATTAATGACACAACTGTCATCCGAGTAAGTTATAGCCAAGGCCAATGATGCAACTGAAGAGTGCTGGCTTCTTGTTTTATAATTTTGAAAGCACAGGACTCATGTCATAGAGTGTCATAGGGTGAATATCCTTGAAAGCTGAGGTGTGTATTCAGCCGTGGCTCTGCAAAAATAAGTGAGACTAGTGCCCTGCATGTCTGGGAAAGGCTGCCCGCAGGGCTGTGTTGAGCAGGATTCTGAAGCTGTGGTCTTCCTCGAAGGAAAGTATGCCAGGCCTGGCAGGAAGGGGGCACGGTGCACCCATGGAAGGTTTTAGCCAAGCCTAGTCTAGTTGGAGTGAAAAGATGGAAATGGATCCTTTCAGTATAATACAGGATGCAGTAATGGAGACTTTTATCTCCATGGGATAGTGTAGGATCTTTCAGTGACATTTATTGGGCACTGTTTACATGCCAAGCACTGCTCTAAGCATTTTACGAGTATTAACCCATATAGTCCTCACAACACCCTACAGAGAAGGTACTATTACTATACCCATTTTGCAGATGGGGAAAATGAGCCACAGAGAAGTTAAGTAACATACCCAGGATCACAGAGCTAGCAAGTGTCAGAGAAGGAGTTTAAGTTCAGGCAGTCTGGCCCCAAAGCCAGAACTGTGAATGACCACACTCTCCCGTCCCATAGGTGCCAAGCTAAGAACTAGTCACATTGGCTTCCCCCTGTTTTAGGAGCAGGTCACACTCGAAAATGTCTGTCATTCTCATCTTGTGCTCTTTGTTTTATAATAGTGTATGTTATCTCCACGCTGAACCCTCAGCTGGACCATGTGCTCCCAAGGCTGAGCACTGTGTGTGATGCATCATTTACTCTCAGAATCTGGCCCGATTCACTAAAAAGTGGGTTTTCAGTAAATGAGGATTGTTGTTAAAGGGATTAGGACTTAAATGAGAGAAGACCTTGACAGATTACAGGATTATTAGCATCAGAAGTATATAGTGGAAGGGGAGGAGGGAACAATTAGGAGTTTGGGATTAGCAGATACAAACTGCTATATATAAAATGAACAACAAAGTCCTACTGTATAGCACAGGGAACTATATTCAATATCTTATAATAACCTATATTGAAAAAGAATATGAAAAAGAATATTTGTGTGTATAGATATGTATGACTGAATCACTATGCTGTACAATGTAAATCGGCTATACTTCAGATTTTTACAAAAGTGTATAGTGAAGACAGCAACGTGCCAACATCCAGGACTGGGAGTAGTTGAAGTGCTTGTCTCAAAGGACATTAAAAGAATTGATCAGATGGGCTTCTGATTTTCAATTCTATACCTTAAAACCTTCAGCTTGGAGGTCTGGAAAATATTTGCAGCCTTGTTTGGAATAATGATAATAACTATGAAATGTTCACTTTGCCTCTGTTTTAACAAGGGAAAGTGTGGGAAGTGTCCTCAGCCAATCTGCCCATTTGGAACTAAACCACTAGTAAGTATTTTGCCTGCTTCAATGTAATAGTTTACAGATCCCAGGGAGGTCCAAATTAGAAAATAAATCTCAAGCATATCTCATTTCTTTGCCCTCATTCCTTCACTGGGTTTTAATTTAATTTTACTTTCTATATCGTATGCATCTTTCTGAAGTCTTGAATCCATTTTTTTGGACCAAAGTAAAATTTTCATTAATAAATAAACAGAAACAGCATTCATTTCAACCAATGCACACGCAGGAAGGGATTTTTCACCCTCTATGTCTTTCATATCTCAGTAGCCAGTTGAGCACTGGAGCAGGAGATCTTATCAGAGGAGGCAGACTTCACATCCACACCATATTCAGCCAGGATGAATTCCACCAGCCTGACTCCCTTTTACAGTGGAAGTTACAACTAACTTGCTCTAAGAAACACGTGACAGACTTGGGGGGAGGTATATGTCTTTGAATTAATTACCCAAGAATAGTGTTTTTTGTAGCTATTTATTGTGAAAGCTACTTCTTTTACATGAATTTACTGGACGATGCCCCAACCATTACAAAGAATAAACGCTCACGCACCCTCCACAGCATGACAGTAATTTACAACAGTAAAAACACTGTCTCTCACTTGAGTTTTCATTTAATCTTGAATATTGTGAGTCTTTGTAAACAGCCTTAATCTTTTCTGAGGCCAAGGCAGAATATCAATCAATCAATCAATAGAAACCAAGCCTCAGCTCAATCAATGTGTGGTGTTAGAAGGACATTTTTATCAGGTTTACACTAGGATTCTATCTGGCTTGAGTTCATCTTCTAGAGAAAAGTTCTTTTTACAGATTACCCCCCAAAGGTATAATTATTTTATATTTTGCCACCTGGTGTTCTGGCAGCCAACATTGTGTTTTGTGTTTTCTGTCTTATGAAGCAACTCCAAGAAGCCAGCCCCCTCCCTTCCCAGAACATTTCAGTTAGCGAGACAGCAATGTATCACCCACCTACTTGCTTTTAGAAACTGAAAAACTTTTTCCTAACTGAGGAATATAATAAATAATATAATCATTCTTATTTCATAGGGTGAAGAGACAAGGAGATGTCTGTATACCATTTATTTCATGGGCAAGCGATCCCTGTTCATTGGGTGCCAGCCAAAATGTGTGAAAACTGTCATCGTGAGTATAATGATTTAGTCAGCCTTGTAATTATTGCGGCAGCATTGAGAAATTTAATGTTGTACTTTGCAAAGTGCCTTTGCCCGTATCCTTTCTGCCATCTCCTCTTCTTCCTCCTCATTATCTTCATTACCATTGTCATTCAAAGTAGCAGTAGTGGTAGCACTGAAAGTCAGGACAGCTCTCTAAATCAGCACATTGGTGAAAGCTGCAGTATTCCATTGCGTGATGAGGAGATCGAGGGACTGAGAGGCTAAGAGGATTTCCCTGTTCTTACAGCAGGGTGAAATGCCCTGTGTGCATGCTTGTAAGCAAAAGAGAAAAGAAATGGGCAACTCCTTAAGGAAAGAGAACATGCATTTAGAAAGTGGGACCCCAGAGCTAGGTACCTCTGAGCTGTTGCTTTGCAATCTGCAGGAAAATTCCTTATGACATCCTGCCCTTCTTTCCCAGATTAGACATAGCCCCTGCTTACCATATAGAGGCAAGGTGGTTTGGCTCTTAAGGTGTGGATCTTGGGGCTGACAGGAGATTTTGCCTGTTAATCCACTCAAGGATAAAGGCAGGCTCCCAGAGCTACCTAGGGGGATGACAGACAGTAAACAAGGAAGTAAACAAGGGTTTTATTTCAAATCAAGGTGAGATCCATGAAAGTAACGTTCTTTAGGTTGAGGGGAATCTAAAGGAATGTTTCTCCAAAGAAGCTGAGATCTGGAGAGGGAGAAGGAATTAGCCTGTTAAGCACAGGGAAGAGAGTCCCAGGAGGAAGGGGAGCTGTATGAAGACCCAAACAGCTGGACGTGTTCAGGGCTGGAGGACCAGTGTGGCAGGAACCTGGTGAGCAGTGAAGCCTTCCTTGATGGGAGACATAGGCAGGCTCATGCCATGTAATACCGGGGAGACCATTTGCTTTTGAGAGGTGTAGCAATTATGAGGATGACTATGCTTTAGATAGATACTACCAAGTTGAGAATTCCTTTAAATAAAAATGGAGTATTCGTGGAAGCATTTTTAAATAGGCCATCTAGCATCGTGCTAAACAGGATCTTCGTTAATACACTTACACATATTAAGATTATGGACCAAGTGGATGTTGCTAGTATCTCTGGGAAATGAGAATATTTTTTATACCTTGCTGTATCGAGTAAATCTTTTATAACTAGTATTTACTGATTTTTAATCAGAAACGCAATAAAACCTGGTTTTCCTTTTGAAAGAAAAAAAAAAAAAAAAAGAACAAAGGCAGGCCCAAGGGCTTCCCTGAACTACAAGAAAGTCATTCACAGAATGTCAGAGGGCTCACCCACCTGGGCCTCCCACCTTCAGCACCAGATGAAATAACATACAACGCAAAGGGTCCGAGTTTGGGGACGGCGAGGGCCCCTCTGGCATTTCTTGGCTTACTCTTTACTTTGTTCCTGCTGCCTCTCCTTTCTCACTTTTATTCATCCTCTACTCCTGCTTGCCTTTTTCCTTCCCCTCCTTCCCACCTCCTCGGCAGAAGCCTCCATGCTGTTCCTGGCACCCTTGGGAATTGCATAGCCTCACCTGGTTCTCAGGGGACTCTGTCCCCAGTCCTCACAATCCCCTCCATGTGGGGTCAAAGCTACAGGCACACATCTAGTCCCACCTGCTGGAGTTGTGCACCTCAGCTGGATGAAACCAGAGGGTGGAAGGGTAGCCCTGTCCCAGTCCAGCCCGGTCCTTCCGTTCCAGACGAGAGAATGCTGTGCGGGCTACTTTGGCCCCCAGTGCCAGCCCTGCCCAGGGAGAGCTGAGAACGTCTGCTTTGGGAACGGGATCTGCTTGGATGGAATCAATGGCACGGGCGTGTGTGAGTGTGGAGAGGGCTTCAACGGGACGGCCTGCGAGACCTGCGCGGAGGGCAAGTACGGCATCCACTGCGACCAAGGTGTGATCCCTCGCCCCACCCACCCAGGCGGGCTCCCACAACCAGCCAGATGTGCAGGAGAAAAGAGTGACTCTGCATGCGCTCCCTAACCGCTGGCCTCCAGGGCAGGCTGGGATCCCCTGTTATCACATGAATCACAGGAGCTTCTGTGTTGTGTAATCTGCATTGGCAGGGATTCCACACAGTTTCAGCCACTAACCTGGACCTGCCAACCCACCCACATTTCTGCATTTGCCTGCCTGCACTGGTCCTCATGGGTATACTCTCAGTTTTGGACATCACTCGATAGTTTGAAAAGCAGCTCTGTGCACATTAATTCATCTAATACACACAGAAACTGTATATACTTGAGTAGTCTGATCTCTGTTTTACAGATGAGGATCTTAAGGAAAAGAGGTTGAATGGCTTCCCCCAGGGTCACACCTGATGAAATGTGAATGCATGCTTGCTTCACTCAAAGCCTTGTTCTTGAATCATGTTCTTTGCATGAAGATCAATCTGTTGATTCATCCTCAGCCAGCCACATGCTCTAAGTTTGTTTTCACAAAAATCGTGATCTAGTTTAGCTGAGTCATCTGCATTCTCTCATCCTGACTTTTTTGTGCCCAGGGACAAACACCTATGAGAGGGTTGACTTGGGAGAAGGGGTTTCGTAATTCATGAGAAAACAAAGTATTTTTTCTACCTTATAGTAAAAACCATACCATTAACCTGGCTATCACTGTTTTCTCATTAGTTAGTCAAAGCCAGACAAAGTCAGTATGTAACTGAATCATTGTAATCAGGCCCTATATTATATAATTGGCATTGTAGTGCTGATTTTTTCTATGTTATATGGAAGAATTATCTACCTACACTTATGCAGGATTTCCTCACCTAGGATCCATAGATGACCCTCACAGGGTCCAGCAAACCCCCAAGGCTGAATGCTTTTTCCTAAGGAAGGTGTCCTTCGCTTTCACTCATGACACTGCTGAGTAACAAAAATCAGCATTTCTGTGTTGAAGAAGGCAGTGCCATGCTGGGTTTATAGAAACTACTAGACATTTTTCTGAAGTCTACTCTTAGGGAACAAACATGGTTCCATCCCCAGGGGTCCCACATAACCTCAGCCAAGGATACAATCACACTGCTTGGGTCATTGCCCCACAGTGCTATATGTTCCCCAAGTGGTGGTTTTGGTTGAAGCATGACCTGGTTCACATATTAGCCCTCTCTATTCTGCCTCCTATGCCCCTGCCCTTCCTGAGAATCCAGCCCTCCCAGTAACAACAGCGACCACCTGGGAGCAGATTGAAGAATTAAGTGCACCAAAGTGAACCTTTGTATTAAGTGATAAATGAGTTGTTGAACACAGGTCAGAAGTCTGACAATGTGTGGGTGTTTTTCCATTTAGCATGTACTTGTGTCCATGGGAGATGCAATCAAGGACCTTCCGGGGATGGCTCCTGTGACTGTGACGTGGGCTGGCGAGGAGTGAAATGTGATAGTGGTAAGAGCCAGCCTTTCGACACTTACGATCTGTTCTTAGCCTCCCTTCTCAGCAGCTACATATTCTTCCTCTAAAATAGAAATGACATCTTTATGTCTTCCTTTGGCAATAAAGTAATTCCTGCTTGCAGCAAAAAAGTTTATAAAATAGAAGCAGAAAGAAGAAAACAAAAATTACTCATACTCCCAAGACAGGGAAAAAACTAGTCTTAGTGTTTTGTTTTAGCCTTGCAACCTTTTTCTAGGCATATAGATGTGTGCGTGGGGCTGTATTCTACACAGTTTTGTAACCTACTTTTTCGCTTCACAATATAAAATCAATATCTTTCCATGTGAATAAAAATAGAGAAATATTTTTTCTTAATTTCTGCATAATATCCCATTATCTGACTACCATACTGCTTAAAATCAATTTTCTGCTATCGCAAACAGTGCTGCAATGAGCATCATATATACGTGTATGTGTGTGTGTGTGTGTATAAATATACATGTATATATTTGTATTTGTCTTATTAAATAATTTTGTTAAATTCCTTCAGATGGGATTTCTGAGTTAGAAGTTTGCACTTTGGGGGAAAAGTTTGCTGCTTATTGCCAAGTTTTCCAAAGATTATATCAATTTGTTTTTTCACCATTGGGGTCTGAGCAGGCCCATTTCCCCCACCCCCACTTCTCTGATGGTTCCTAATGTGCTCCAGGTTAGAGTGATGAGAAGGAAGAGAGTTTTAGGCTGAAAGGAACTCCTGGAATAGTACAAAGAAGTGGGAAAGCTCTGCACATTTACAGAATCCAAAGACTGCAGAGTGAGAGGAATATAGGGAAAAAGAGGGAAGTCAGATGAGGACAGGCTAGAGGTATAGGTGAGAGTCAGATCCCCAAAGGCTAAGGATGGTGGACCTTCTGCTAAAGCCAACGAAAAGCCTGTCAAGGGTTTTGAACAGGGCAGCAATCTGATCTGATCTGTTCTGCATTTTAGAAACATCATTCTGACACTAGTTGGAGAGAGTACCGTCTGGAAGCAGGTATCAGAGTCCCCCTCTTCCGGAGTAGGGGCTGGGGATGAGTCTCAGATGCCTGCCAGCCCAATGAGGGCTCCAGGGATGTGGGGTTGTCAGAGGGAGTGCTTTTGCCCAAAGCCCAAGGTGATGCTAAAATCAAGGGAACACAGATTTGACTGAAACACTCAAGTCAGAGATGCAAATGGCCCCAAGACAAGGAGACATTCTGGAGCAGATATGTCTGGGGTGCAGAGCCAGGGTTTAAGAGGGCCTGGGAAAGGGGATTAGGAAGCAATGGGCTCACATAAACAGGAAGACAGCCTGGGAGAATCCCTAGAATAGATCAACGCATCAGTGACAGCCAGGGATAATCTGGAATAATGTATCATAAATTACCCTTGGCTATCATTTATATGCTGATAAAAGCATGGTGCATGGGAGAACCAACCACATTTAAAGGGACAGGGAACAGCCTGGAGGCTGTGACAGGTTTTCAGGAGGCAGTTAATCAGTCTGAACTAACACAGTGGCCTGACCATGGCAGGGAAAATGAAGGCACTTCATTGTCAGATGAAGTAGAATCAGGAGCACATGGCGACTGGAGCTGCAGAAGAAAGGAAGAGGGAGGGAGGGGTCAACTGTGTGGATGGTGGATCGATTTAGGAAGAGAAAGTTGGGAGGTAGTGCTGTTTGGGGGTGGTTGGGTTTGAGGTGCCAGAGAACATCTGGGTGGAGATGCCCAGGAGGTGTTAGCTCATTCATTCATTCATACATCAGGTACTTGCTGAGCTGGCATTCATCAGAGGCTGGCGGTACACTAAGGACTCTGCACTGAGCAGGGTGTGGTCCCTGCCCCAGTAGTTTGGAGTCTGGGGAAGATGCTGACAGGTCCCAAATGCTGTCACTGTACAGCAGGCAGTTGGATTTGTGGGTGTAAGACTCAGGAGTGAGGTTGAGGCTAGAGATATAAATGTCAGTAAGGAGACAGACATGTATAACTTTGCACCATGAAGGGGAAGAAAGCAGGGCCAAGGACAGGCCACCAGACTGCCGCCCCTTCCTGTTTTCTCTATTGTGAAAGCAGACCCCAGCCCGCCCCCAGCTGCTCACCCTCTCAGCCTCCCCCTCCCTCTCCCTACTACCAGATGTAAATTATTCCAGCCCTCCGCACCCCCACTCCTGCTGCTCCCCTCACCAGTAGCCTTGTGATCCATCTCTTCCACCTGTCCTATTTCCCTCCATTCCAAACTCCATGTTGCTGCCAGACAGAACTTTCTAAAACATAGGCATCTTAGTCCGTTATGGCTGCTATAACAGAGGACCACAGACAGGGTGGCTTATAAACAATGGGAAGTCATTTCTTACAGTTCTGAGGCTAGAAGTCTGAGATCAGGGTGCCAGTGTGGCTGGATTCTGGTGAGGTCTCTTCTGGGTTGCAGACAGTCATGTTCTCATGTTCTGGCAGGAGTGATAAGGGCACTCTCCAGGGTCCCTTTTCTAAGGGCACTAATCCCATTTGTGAGGACTCCACCCTCGTGATCTAATCACCTATCTAAGTCCCCAGCTCCTAATACCAGCACATGCAGTTTCAACAGATGGATTGGGGGGTGAAGGGGTGGAACACAACCATTTGGACTATAGCAGTATTGTTTTCCACCCTCTCCCCAGGACTTGACAACCTGCTATGAGTCTTCATTGCCTCCAGGAGAAATACCTTAGCAGGGTGCAGTACAAAGCAATTCACCAGCTGGCACTCACCCAGTTTTCTAGCCTGGTCTCCAGTGCACACCCTGTACTAGGAGCTTCTGCTCTAGTAATGGAAGTAAATGTTCAGTTGTGTTCCAGAAATTGTGGTATAGGAGTGCAAAGCAAAGTGCTTCTAGACCAGACTAGACAAACTTGTCCACTTACAAACTCAGTCCCAAGCCATGTCAGACATCACTAATTAATCATTGCACTCCTCCGTCTGAGGCCAGCCTAGGGCCACCAACTCCATCCTTCTCAAAAGAGTGTATTACATAGTTACTATCAATTAACTGAAGTTGGCTCACAGGTTTAGAGCAGGTTTCAGAGAGGAGAATCTAAAAAATGACTGGAATTTCAGAGACAGAGAATGGAGAGAGGTTTCCAGTTTCAAGGACTAGCACACATAAAAGCAGAGAATTGCTTTGCACCTACTCTAGCCCATTGGAGCCTGTAAATGTTCCCTCTGACACAAAACAGACCACTTTTGCAGCCAGGTCTCTGTTTTTGGACTTGCTCTGCAACTTGGCCAGACCTAATATTTCTTTTTCAAAAGCTCTTAGCCTGAGCAACCTGTCCAAAGGGTGCTTTTTCCTCATCTCTTAACTATTTCTTTCTGGATCCTTCCCTGCCAGGAAGTATCCATTAGCTGGGCATCCAAGAGCAAGAACCTAATGCTGCTCCAGGAAACTTAGGAATTAATTCAGCAGATAGGTAGTGAATACTTGCTGTATGCCAGGCTCTGAGCTATTTCTGCACATGTAAAAAAATTTTTTTCATATTATAATTAGGTGTTTGCTTATTTGTATCACTTCATAACAAAATGATGACAGACTAGAAAGGAAAAAGAACATAGAAAGTATAAATAAAATAGAAAATCAAGCCCGAGAATGGGTGGTGCATCCTCACCACCTAGCATGGGTCCTGGTACACAGAGGACACTCCATCGGACATTTGACCTACACATTTGGTTCTGAGCTTCCTGGAAGCCCAGGTTAAAAAAGGTTGACGTGGTCACATACATAGTTTTACATAGTTCACATGATGCATGACCTTCTGAGGAAGTAAATCTTTTTCTAGCACCAAGTACTAAAAGAAAGCTCTCTAGTGGGGTTTAGTAAAGGAGGGCTGACACACTACCTGGTTCTCTTTCTCAGAGATCACAAAAGATGACTGCAAGGGGACCTGCCACACCAGCGCCAAGTAGGTACCTTCTGGGCCCCCTTTGGGGGTGATGCAAAGGGGATTTTTTCCTGAGTGTCCACTCAGGCCCTGTCCTTAAGGGAGTTGTTTCCTGAGACCATTTCTGAGGATTTATGGTATATTTAAGTACGAAATGAATAATAAGGCCACTGTCAGCTTGCTAGATCCAGGCTTTTGAGCAAGTTGCCACCTGAATTGCCTGGCATGTTGGCCAAGTACCAATTGTTACTCAAGCTCAAGCCAGAAGGACTCTCTCACAGAAGCACAGGGAGCCCAGTGGGCCTTAATTTTATCAAACCTTACTCGTGATTCACAGCCTAGCCTTATTTCTTTATACTTCAACTGCGTACTCCTGACTCCCAGAGAGGCTTAGTGGACTAATTAATTATGAGCCCAGCAGCTGGAGTTAGACCTGAATTCAGATCAGCCTCTGTTATGTCCATAGACTGCATGACCTTGAGTCAAGTATTTAATGCCTCTAAGCCTTGGCTGCTTCATCTGTAAAATGGGAATAATGATAATACCTACTTGTTAGGGCTATGGGGTATTGTGTGGGTTACATGAAGGAATGTGTGAAGCACAGCTCAGAGCACATAGGAAGCTCTCTAAAGATGGGTAACTACTGTCCTTACACTTGGGCAGGTGCCCACCTACAAACACACGCTCTGCATTTTGCCTGATCGATGACTGCAGCTTTAGCTGCCCTTGGCGGGGCTGTGCTAGGTATAGATTCTCCTCCTAAGCCTTCAGTGAGACCTGTGAGTGCGTCCCAGGGGCAGGAGCTGGGATGCTGGGGATGAAGGGGTATTGTGAGCCCCATGGTGGGGTGGGGTGCATTTTTGTACAAACACCACCTGCCCTTTATCATTGCAGCTGCCTTCTCAATCCGGATGGCACAACCTCATGTAAATGCGCAGCAGGGTTCCAAGGGAACGGGACAGTCTGCACAGGCAAGTGAAGAAGGAATTTGCTGGGAGAAGTGTAGCGTGAGCTGTTGAGAGATCTGTGCTCCTGCAGGCTGCATGGGCAGCTGCTGCCAACAGTTGATACGAAACTGGATGTAGCAGGGCAGCTGCTGGTCTTTCCATTGTTTGGGTCAGCTTTTATTTCTTTCAACGTTTGTAGTTTCCAGATTGTAAGTTTTATACTTTGTTAAATGTATTCCACAGCATTTTATTCTTTTTGATGCTATTGCACTGGGAATTGTTTTCTTAATTTCATTTTCAGTTTGCTTGTTGCTGCTGTATAGAAATACAATTGATTTTTGTCTGTTGATCCTAAATCTTGCAACCTTGTTGAACTTGTGTATTAGTTCTAATTGTTTTTAGTGGATTCCTCAGGATTTTCCATGGCAAGATCATATCGTCTGCAAATAGAAATTGTTTTACTTCTTTTTCAACCTGGATGCCTTTTATCTCTTTCTTGCCTAATTGCCCTGGCCAGAACCTTTAGTGCAGTGTAGAACGGAAGTGGCAAGAGCAGGCATCCTTGTCTTATTCTTGATCCTGGGAGAAAGCATTTGGTCTTTCACCATTAAGTATGATTTTAGCTGTGGATTTTTCACAAATGTCCTTTATCAGGTGAAGGAAGTTCCCTTCTACTCCTAGTCTGTTGAGTGTTCTTATGATTAATGGTCTTGAACTTTGTCAAATGCTTTTGCTCCCTCTATAGAGATGATTATGTTTTTGTCTCTAATTCTGTTGATTTACTATATTACAGTAATGATTTGGGGATATTAAATCACCTTGTGTTCCTGATAAATCCCACTTGGTTATGGTGTATAATCCTATTTATATATTGCTTAGTTTGATTTGCAAGTATTTTCTTGAGCATTTTGCATCCATATCCATAAAGGATATTAGTCTGTAGTTTGCTTGTAATGGCTTTGTCTGGTTTTGGTATCAGGATAATATTGGTCTCAGAATAAACTGGGAAATCTTCCCTTCTCTTCCACTTGTTAGAAGAGTTAGTGAAATTTTGGTATTTATTCTTCGTTAAGTATTTGGTATAATTCACCAATGGAGACATCTGGTGCTTTGCATTCTTTTGAATTGTCCATATTTAATCCAATCCCTGCCATTTTGAAATATCTTCCATTTCTCAATGATTCAAGTAAAAATGCATCAATTTTTCCCCCTCTTCCCCCATCCTGTGCTCTGAATCATCTCTCTCTTCTGTAGCGATCAATGCCTGTGAGATCAGCAATGGAGGCTGCTCTGCCAAGGCTGTCTGTAAAAGAACCACCCCAGGAAGACGGGTGTGTGTGTGCAAGGCAGGCTATGCCGGCGATGGCATCGTGTGCCGAGGTAAGGACCATCCCTCACCCGTCAAGAGCCGTGATTTAAGAGTAGGAGCCCTGTTAAATGATCCTAATACTTGGGCGCTTATTATTAGGACATGTCACTGCTGGGATCATTGTCTGGGTGCGAAGGTTGGAAGGTGTGGAAATGTGATGTGTGATGGTGTGTGATATCCAAAAATCACTTTGAAAGGAAAGAAAGGGGAAACTTTTTCCAATTAATTACGGTGGTGACTGAACTTCTAAATATTTATTTAGTTCTTCTTTTATACAAGTAGCACATTTTCACTAGAAAAATTACAGAATACATATATACTGGGGAGGGGGGTTCTGGAAATACCACTCACCTATTGTTTTATCTCATTTTGCTATATATACACACGTATTTTTTTTAAACAAAAAATTGTATCTCATGCTGCGTAGTGTTTACTGTGCTTAGCAACATAAAAGAACAACTCTACCTAAAAACGTGTACTTCCAGATCATGATTTTAATGGCTATATACTGTTCTAATGTAAAGATATGCCATAGTAAGTTATCTGAATTATAACTTTCTGGTTGTGAAAAAAAATTTACACAGATGTGCAAGAATAGTACAAAAAAAGACCACTTGCTCTTCACCCAGATTCCCTTACTGTTAACTTTTTGCCTCATTTGCTTTTATCATTTTCTGTCTTTAATATGTATATATACACACATTTTTCCTAACTATTTGGGAGTAAGCCATACATATATATGTGTGTGTATGTGTGTGTGTGTGTGTGTATCTCACATTCCCTTTATCCTTAAGTACTTGAGTGTATTTGAGAATAAGGATAGATTCTTACATAACCACAGCACAGTTATCAACTTCAGGAAATTTATTATTGGTATAATAGTTTTATCTAATTACCATTTGCATTCTAATTTTGTCAGTTGACCCAATAATGTCCTTTTTTGACAGTTTTTCCTCCAGTGCAGGATCCAGTTTGGGGCTGGCTGTTGCATTTAGATGCCATGCCTCTTTAGTTTCCCTAAATCTGGGGTGGTTCCTCAGCCTTATTTTGTCCTTTATGATGCTGATGTCTTAGAATAGTATAGTCCACACCCCAATTTGTTTTTATTGAAGCACAGTCAGTTGCGATGTGTCAGTTTCTGGTGCACAGCACAGTGTCTCAATCATGAATATACATACATATTTTCATTTTCATATTCTTCGCCCCAATTTTTTTTGATAGCATGTCCTTCATTCTGAGTTTGTCTGATGTTTTTTTTTTCATGATTACACCCAGATTTTGCATTCCAAGTCACATGAATGATACTGCACCCTTCCCAGGCTGTCACACTGGAGGCTCGGGATTTCCAGGTGCCTCCGTGTGTAGTGTGAAGTTTGACCATTGGTCAAGGTGCTGTCTGATTTCTCCACTGTACAGTTACTTTTTTCCTTTTAGCTACTAATAAAGAGTCAGCCAGGAGGCACTTTAATAGCAAGCCAACATCCTGCTCCTCATCAAAATATCCTCTTAAATTTAGTATCTACTGATGAATCTTCTCTGAACCAATTACATTGTGATGTTACAAATGCTTTTTTTTTAATTCCTACATATCTTCATTCATAGCATGTTGGATTGGACTCCAAAATTCTATTCAAGTCCTTAACTGCAAAAACGTATTTTCATTCAGTAGAGGGACAGAGTCAAGCCCGCAGACATGCTTCTGCTGACACAGTCTTGTCCCAGATGAGTCGATTTTGAGAAACCATATCTGGTACCCACCTGTCAGGTTATTTCTGCTTCAGAGTTGTCAGAAAACTGAATCACACCTGACATCTGCTCCCCTCGGTCAGTTAGCCATCCTGGCTGGTCCCTCAAGATGTCTTTATTTGAAAATGAGGTTTGGTTCTCATGCCACGTGTTGGCTTTTTGTTTTAAAGAGATCAACCCATGTTTGGAGAACAATGGTGGTTGTCACAAGTACGCAGAGTGCACGCAGACGGGACCCAACCAGGTGAGCTCTGCCTCCCCGGGGACCTCAGCTTTCCTAAGAGCAAATTCCTGGGTGTTTAGACCCAGGCCTGAGGGAGAGGAGCTGAGAACAGACCTCTAGGGAACACCAGCATGAAATCAATACATTAGAGGAAATTATGGAAGAATTCCCCTAGAGGCTATTCTTTGGGAATGAAGAGAAATGGCAGGAAGGGGAGGCAGGGGGTAGATGGGGGTGCGGGACAAAAGGTTCTTAGGAGAAGGGACTTCCCTAGAGTGAGGAGAAGTGGGCATCTGCAAATACCACATGGTTCTAGAAGCCCCGAGGCCTCCAGCAATATCTCGTTCCTTTCAGCTTTCTGATGCCCAGAATCTTACAATTTTTCTTTGGCTTGAGGCTCTGAAATGTGTGCAGCACAGCAGCAGATAATGTTTTTTAAGCTGCTGTCATATATTCCCTTGTTGTGGAAAAACGTGTTACAGCTCAGTTGTGACAGCAACCTGGATCCAGGTGAGAAGACCAAGCAGCACTCGGATAGTTGGAGAACTCAGGTTTATTACTCCAGCAGGCCCAAAGGAGTTAACACTCCAAGCTCTGGACTCTGTAGGTCTACACAGGCCTTTATAGGCTGCCAGTTTTACACTTTGCAACATCATATGCAAATAAAGTGTAACAAGTTGACCAATCAGGAACAAGCTTTGTAGAAATAGACCAATCAGGAGTGAGAGAAATAACTAATCAGGAGTGAGCTCCATGCAAATACAGTACTACAAATGGACCAATCATAAGTTAGGGAAGTGGACCAATCCGAAGTGAGAGTAATAACCAATCAGGAGTGAAGGAAATAACCAATCAGAAGTGAGCTCAGGGAGCCAATAGAATTTTAGGGGTAAGCAAGCTGTTTCAGAGGGGAAAAGTGAGATAGAGCCTCTGGGCCAGGGAACCGGATGGTGCGGGCAGGAGAGTAGTGGCTCTGCTTGGGGGCCCTGCCGGTTTTTTTATGGGGCTTCCCGCCTCACCCTAACTGTGGCCCTTGCAGCGCCTCCCTGGGGAGCATGTCTGGGGAGGTGGGAGACACGTGAGGGCTTCAGCACAAGGGAGGGAGAGCTCGAGGGGTGAAAAGACTCAGGTGGGGAAGCTGGAGGCTCAGGGACCCAGGCTTTGCCTCCCTCACTCTCTGTCATGTTGTGAACAAGCAGGAAATTACAAACATCAGAAACTGGGTGATGATGTAAAGCTCCCAGTGAATGTTCTGTTGACTTTGTTGAGCCATTCGGAGACCTCAGTGCCAGGTCTCTGGACAGCAAGTACCTAAGGCGTGCTCCCCCCCCCAAAAAAATGTGTTTTGAAATAATTGTCTCTATGTGTTTACAGACACAGTCATGGGGAAAACCAGAATAGTTGATGTTGGGCTAACTTATACAGATTTGGGGGTTCAGGAGAGTCCTTACTGCAAAGTGCATATGCAGTGGGGGAAACCTGTAAGCTTTCTGGTGCTCAGAGCCTCTAGATTTGGAAGGCAGTGGGTT
Organism: Camelus bactrianus; assembly: GCF_048773025.1. NCBI lineage: Eukaryota > Metazoa > Chordata > Mammalia > Artiodactyla > Camelidae > Camelus > Camelus bactrianus. The sequence goes on along the minus strand of NC_133550.1, from coordinate 32,991,168 downwards.
GGAGTCAATCTCTGAGACAGGACCTTAACCCAGAAAGGACAGCTAGTGGGTGTCCTGTGGGCGACTTGGTAAAGGGTTGAGCAGATATCTGGACCCATAATGAAGGGAGAGGAAGTGGAAACCTGCCGCTTGGCCCTGGCTGACCCTGCCCTGCCCACAAGCTCAGGTTCTTACAGGTAGACATCAGAGCAGAGCCACGGCTTCTGTGTAGGGGGCTTTGGTGTGGGTTAGAAAAACTGCCCCTTGGGTGGACACATCAGGAGCAGGTGCCCCTTATCTGGGCACCTGGCTTGGTGACTAGAGCATAGCTGGGTTTCAGCCCTGCTCATCCTCACGCCCAGGTGGTCCTGAGTAGAGTGCATGTGATGCAGGGGTGAACTAGACAGTCCCCAGCTTCTTCCAGACAGTGTTCCCTCCTTCAACGTGAAGCCCCCCCACTCACTTTCTCAGCCAAACAGTGGGTTTTTTGATTGTTTTCATGGCTGATTCAGCTCCAAAGCCGCCTCCTAGCTTCTCAGAGCACTGGGGCCTCTGGGCTGAGCACAGGCGGAGTGGGAGTGGACCATGGCTTAGCTTCCTTGCACCTGGACCTTTACCAACCAAAGAGAGAAAAGAGGTGGGCACAAGAAGGCAAGGGACCAAATAAGGTGACCAAGTTAAAAAATAAAATTAAGTCCCTTGGCAGCAAAGGTGGGGTGTGTAGGTGAACCCAGTGCGAGTGTAAAGGGGGCCTAATGTGCTAAAATAAGATAACGATTCTCAGTCTAGAGCAGGTATTACCAATACCAAATAGAGGACCTTCTAACATGAGTTACAGAGTTACCATTGTAGAATTCCAGCAGGAGAGCCAGCAGAATGTATCTGTGAAATGACCCATTTTCCTCTCCTCCTGGACAGGCCGTCTGTAACTGTTTATTGAAATACACTGGAGACGGGAAGGTCTGCACACTCATCGACGTCTGCTTAACTGTGAGTGCTCCCTTCACCGCGTCTAGCGTGTGGGGTGTTGAGGTGGCCTCTGGCAGAGCTGCTTCTGGGCCACTTCTCCCTCACATCCCAGTTGCAATGTTGGAGAAACTCCAGTCTCTGCCTTCAGGTGGCCCTCACCTCTGTGTCTGTCTTCTCTTCTAGTGAGTACATTTACCAACCTAAGTTCCCCCAGGTTAGCCCAGGATGATCTCATCTTGAGATCCTTAATTGCATCAGCAAAGACTCTTTCTCTAAACAAGGTGACATTCACAGATACCAGGGCTTATGACTTGGACCTTTAGGGGCTGGGTGGGCACAATTCTACCTACCACAGACCAGGAGGAGTTCAGGTCCCTAACCAAGACCACAGCTCAAGCACACGGTGTGGCCCACATCTGTCTGACTCAGAGGCTGGGCCCTTGACCACTTCTTGTGGTGCTGGTTCCTCCCACAAGGCACTGGTCCCCAGCAGAGGCCGTGTCCACACACCTTCCTTCCTTGTTCATGTCACTGCCCGCCCCGAGCCTCCTGCTGTGAGTACAAAGACGACACAGACACCCCAGAAGTAAAGCCCTTCCTCTTCAAGTGAGGTCCCTACCATCCCCCGTGTTGTCTCCCAGGTTTCTCAGGGGAATGTACCCCGTGTGACATGTCTGTGTAGGAAGAACGAGGAAGAAGCTACAGGGCAGGGAGCTGTGGTGGAGAGCTGAGGAGAGAGGTGAAGGTGGGAAGCATCTTCTCCAGAGAGAAATGAAATGTCCTGGAAGAGTAGAGAAGCGTTGATGTTTGTGTGCAGAACTTTGAAGGGGTCCAGACAGCACACAATCATGAATTTCTCCAGCAATGCTCCGCCCGTCAGGGTGAGCCCAGGGGCGGCAGAGTCTAGCCCAGGTGGGCTGAGGGGAGAAAGGAGCGAGGTGGGGTTTGCAGTGTGCTGCCCGCTGTCTGGGCTGTGCTGAGACAGAGGGCAAGGAGGTGAGCAGGACTGTGGGTGAGAAAGGAGGAGGTGGCCCAGAGGGAGGGGAGGTCCCTGCAGGTCAAAGGAGATTGGAGCCACAGTGTTATAAAAGGTGAATGGAAAGGATAGAAATTGGTGGTCAGAGAGAGCAGGAGGCTTGAAATAGAGCTTTCAGGAGCAGTCCACTTTAATGTGGAACCAAGTCAAGGATGGGTAAGGAGGTGATGACAGGGATAGAGCAGGGGTAGGTTGGCAGGGAATAGGGGCAGGTGCAGAAGACGTCAGAGACAGAGATGTTGGTGCCACCAAGGATGACAACAGGCATGGAGAGAAAGCCAGTGATCCAGGCGCACTGCGCAGACAGAGGAAGAGGAATGGGAGCGTATAGATTCCACGTGCTCTGAGGGAGCTGGCATTTGTAGAAGACGAGGGAATAGAAGTGGTTGGAAGGGACGATGTGCAGTAAGAAAGATGCTATCCCAGCCCCAGCCACGAAGTGCAGGGTAAGGGAGGAAGAGCTTCGCTTGAGGGGCGTAGGGGAGCAGCGTTTGCAGCAGATGGGCACCTCTTAAGTAAGAGGCAAAGAGGGCTTTCTGGGGACAGGAGGAGACTGGGAGTTTGCTACCTGTGAGTCTCAGAAGGCACAAGGTAGGGCCTGTGAGGGCAGGAAGGGTGGGATATGAGGTCAGATCAAAAGTGTATAGAGCAACATGCTGGGGAGAGTCCGAGCAGTGGGAGGGAACCCTGGCCGCCTGAACCCCCGCTTTGACTGAGATGAACTGGACGGTGGGACAGAGGGGATTCATCCTGATGGTCTTAGAGCAGGCTGGGCATCGAGACAGTAAAATCTAGGGTATTTAGCTGCAACATCCAGGGCCCCTAGGAGATGGTTAATGGTTGTGCAGGACTCAGCTTTTTTGCACAGCTAACTGAGCTGCGTCAGCTTGAGGCAGGAATCTGGTGCAGTAAGTCTCTCCTGGGCCGAAATACCATGTTCCATCAATACTTTTGGAGTTGGGGCTGGGAAGGAGGGGAGACTGTACAACTGGCCTTTAAGACTGCTGACCTCCTTCTCTGCTCAACCCCACTGGATTCCTTTTTCCTGAGCTTTATATCCTTTCCCCACTCAGGAACTTGGCTTAGGCTACAGAGCCCTTCTCGGTGTTCTGGTGGGTGTTGGCTTTGAACTATACTTTGCTTTGTTTATATTTTAGGGCTCTGCTCCATCTCCCACAGTTTATAAACTTTCTGCAGATGGTAACAAAGTTCTGCTTTATACTGACTGCCTTCTAGATGATGACTGTTGCCTTTGCTATGTTGGGATTAGAGTTTAGCCTAAAGCTGGGAAATGTCCAACGAGATTGGTGCCTTACTAGCTAACTCCCAGGTGCCAAGACATTCCCCATTTGGCAGCTCTGGGCTGATCTGTATGGGGCTGGAGATCTTCTGGGATGGACCTGCCATCTCAGGATACGGGCATACCTTGGAGATATTGTAGGTTTGGTTCCAGACCATTGAAATAAAGCGAGTATCGCAGTAAAACAAGTCACAAGAATTTTTTGGTTTCCCAGTGCATATAAAAGTTATGTTTACACTATATTGTGGTCTATTAAGTGTACAATAACATAATGTCTTAAAAACATATATACCTTAATTTAAAAAATACTTTATTGCTAAAAAAAAATTGCTAACCATCATCGGACAATGCAGGGTTGCCACAAACTTCCAATTTATAAAAAAAACACAATATCTGCACAGCGCAGTGAAATGAGGTATGCCCGTGTAAGGCTGAGTGAGTCAGATGGCCCTTACAATTGTAAGGAATTGGGGAAGGGCAAATAATGCAAACCAGCCAAGCAGAGAGTGAGACCAAAAGTAAACTTCAGTACAGAATTGCTTTGTGAACATTGGCAGAGCTGGAAACGAACTGGTCTGACTCCTACCCCCCCACTCCTTGGGAATTTTACCAGAAAAACGGCGGCTGTAGTGAATTTGCTGTCTGCAGTCACACTGGACAAGGCGAAAGGACGTGTACTTGCAAACCCAACTACGTCGGGGATGGGTTTACCTGCCGTGGCAACATTCATCAGGTAACGCGAGGCATTTTTCAGTAAAGTAAACTCCACTTTCCTCCCTGTGCAGAATCCAGGAAGCTAAGGAATGTGCAAGAGTTCTCTTATGCACAGAACTCTAGAAAAATGCGAAAGACTGCTTTCATATAAATCAGCAACGAAAAGAAATGTTATCTACCCATGGGAATTCACTTGACCTGGAACGCAGTGATTCCAATCAACAGTTCTAGAGTCAGAAACATCGGGGTTTGAATTCAGGTGTGCCAATTAGTAATGTGACTTTGGGCAGATTACATCACCTCTTGGTGCATCAGTTTTCCAGCCTGTAAAAGAAAATAATAATGGTACCAACCCCAGCAGGTTGTTATAAGGTTTAAATGAGATGATGTGTCTCAGGCACAGAGCACACAGAAACTCGGAGGCATTATCATGATGTGGATTGTTGTTGGAGTGTGTGTTTGCATGACTGCCCATGAGAATCTGTACTGGACGTAGAGGATGAGGCATCGTGATACTTGTTGATTTCTCCTATTAGAAAGTGAACATTCTGTTATTTGGTTTAAAGAAGAACTTAGAGCATACTGGCTGATCAAATACTCTTGTTACTAGAGAAACTAAATCTACCATAAACTTGTAACTGATAATTGATTTTTTTTTTTTAATATTTGAACTACTAAAAATTCTCTTAAAGCTCAGGTGCTTCTGGAAATGGCTGAACCTTTCTGTGGTAAATCAGATGGTGACTCCAGCAAGGTTTTGGAACTCACAGTATGTCCCTGTAGTCATTCTGAACATCAGTTTTAAGCCTATAAATGGGGCTTGAAATTAGCCCAGATTTCCAGCTGAAATCATGGTAGATACTCTAGATCTTAGAGACATCGTCATGCGGTAACCCTGCATTGTTCTTGTGTATAATTCCCAGGCATTAAGTGAACCTTTCCTGTCTTTGTTTCCAGGAGCTTCCCAAGAACCCAAAAACGTCACAATATTATTTCCAGTTGCTGGTAAGAATGTGTGTGTCTGTCTAGCTAGAAGAGTTGGGTCTCAAGCCAGATAGGAGATAAATCTGTAACCCCCGGAGTAGGTGAGGGTAGAAGACAGCCTGGGAGCCTTGATTTCTGAAACAGTCTCTGTGTTGGTCATTTGTGCACATCTCAGGCCTCAGGTAAGCAGCATAGCAGAGTGGCATAAATGCTGCTCTGTTCTGCTGTACACGTGAGAATGTAGTATATGAAACACTGCTTTCAGACAGTGGATGCAAGAAGCATTACTGGGGCCATCGGCTAACTCTTTGGGTGAACATATTAAGTTGGATCTTTCTGCACCTCATACATCTGAATAAGTTCCAGAGATGATACTGAAGAATAAAAAAGTCCAGAAGAATAAAATCATAAACTCTAGAAGGAAATATAAGTAACCGTAGGCTCTTAGCATTGGCAAGAAGACAATTGGAACAGTTAAGTAAATCATCTTATTACTTGTATTTGTATTATTGTCCCAATCATGTAAAACCCATAGTATGTGGAAGAGACACTGGAAAAAAATTTATCTGGAAATAATGGGTTTCTCTGAGGTGTGGGTTATTTTCTTTATGCTGTATTTTTAAATCTTTAATACAGTCAGCATAATGTTATTTTTATAACCAGATAAAAATAAACATTATTTCAATGACAAAAAATCTGAATGAATTTGAATCTGACTAAATAAACCCAGATGTCCCTATCCGGTTTTCACTCCCTCTGCCACTATGTGCTCTCTCTGCTGTTTGTTTGAGCCCCTGCCTGTATTAAGTATGTCAATCTGACCCTCCCCCTCTTTCCACAGGAGCATTCTGTACAAGACCTGATTGGCCCAGGCCCTTTCACTGTTCTTGCACCTTTATCTGCAGCCTTTGATGAGGAACCCAGGGTAAGCATGAAGTGAGAGGCATGTGGAAGAGGTTTGGGACTGGAACACAGTCTTTGGGCATCACCCTGAACCAGCACTAGAGACGTTTCTGGGCAGAAGATTTAGGATCAGTTGGAGCAGACCAGCAATGGAAGGGGCTGCCTCTCAGCATAGGAACCTCTGTCAGGGGAAGCGAATTAGTGGGTTTGGGGTAACCACTGGCCAGAGACTTTCTAAAGGACATTCCTGAATAGGGTAGGAGGTTGGAAAAGAACAACAATTCTTAAAATAATTCTAGCATCATGTAGACCCCACTCCCCGAAAAAGGAATGAAGAGGAATATTGGATTAACAGTATATGAATAGGTTCTTTTCATGCAGGACTTATCAGAGCCTTTACCATCTAACATTCACTCCGACTCTTCATGCTGGATTATTCATTAATATATAATAATGTAGCAAACATTTATTGAATGTGCCAGACATTGTTTCTAGTGCCTGGCTTAGATTAACTCGTTTAGTCTTCATGACAACCCTGTGAGCTGAATGCTATTATCATCCCCATTTTACAGTTGAAGACGTTAAGAAAAGTAACTTCCCCCAGGTCACATGACTTGCAAAATGTGGAGCAAGGACTCAAACATGACTCCAGAACCTGTATTCCTAACCACTGCACATGCTGCTTCTCTCTACATTTATTTTGGACACTAGTAAAGCAGGAACACAAAAATTTTTGAAAAACTTTGACATCTGATGTTTTTTAAAAAGCATCAAAAGAGTTATCATGAAATATTGATAACTTTGTGGGCTTTCTTATGACACTGACTTTGTGGTTAATGTTTTTGTTTTGACCTACAAGTGAAGAAGCATGGTGGTCTCTTCCATACTAAAGTTATAAATCAGCCCAGGCACCCCTGCAAGAGAGGGGCATACTGTGTGGTGTCATCCAGCATTTTGCACAAGAAAACACTTTTTTCAAGTAGCAGCTCGCAGGACTTGGGTGGGGTCCTTGACATGTGTGCTGTGAAATGCTGGACCAGAGGGACTCCAGGTTCCTTCCATGCTGAGATCCTACAGTGGAAGCAGAAGAGGAGCTATAACCACTTTCTCCCTCTTGCCTATACAGTCTCCATCCTGTGTCCCTGACTCCAAGCCAACCCTGACTGCCTGCTCCCCAGGGTCTGGGTGGGGACAGACGTGCGGGAGGGAGTCTGGAGGAGGGGACAGCAAAAGGAAAAGTTGGAGCAGAAGGCTTCTGGCTCTGGGTACAACCCTCTGACCTATTACAGGTTAAAGCCTGGGACGAACAGGGGCTAATGGCCCAGGTTCTTCGGTATCATGTAATTGCCTGCCACCAGCTGCTTCTGGAAAACCTGAAACTGACCCCAAATGCTACTTCTCTCCAAGGGGAGTCAATTGCTATCTCTGTCTCTCAGGTAAGAGAGGCCACTTCAGACTCCCCTCTTCCTTAGAGTGATAATAATGATAACGACTAATGCATGTGGAGGGATTTCTCTGTGCCGGGTACTAGCCTAAGTATCTGATGTGCACTAACTGATTCAATCCTCAAAATAATCCCATAATATACTGTTATTTTTCTCCAATTTGCAAATTAGGAAACTGCGCTCAGAGAGGTTTAGTAACTTGTCCACGGTCGCACAGCAAGTAAATATTAGAGCTCAAATTTTGAAACTCAGGGGGCAAAGCAGCTGCAGGTGGTCAGCAGAACAGCAGCATTGGTCAGAAGCTGAAGGGGGATGAAAGTTTTTGATCAAAGCCACTTGATCATGCTCATCTCCCTCCCCACAAAGAGAAACCAATGGTGTCTGTAGAATTCATTGCATAGGGGAAATACATGCAGTGGGGTCAAAAAGCAGAGGGGTGGTGGGTGGTGTGGAGAACACATGTGAAAAAGAAGCCAATTTGGATCTGCTTGCTGTTTCATTTTTGAGAATCATGGTGAAATGACTGTTTTGGTTGATTATTTGCTATTAACTTCTCCGTGAAAATGACATTCTTTTCTGTTTTCTTTTTATAATCATCATTAAAAATGTGCTCAAGTAACTTGGATCTTCAGAATTTGCCCACAGCTCCACTTAAACATTTACCCTCATGATGATTTAACATGACGGCAGGGCATTCTGAAGGAAGTGATTTTTGTGTCTATTTCTCTTTGTGCTTATTTCTTTTTTCCTTTTTTGGTTAATTTCAGGACACAGTGTTTATAAATAACAAAGCTAAGATCATATCCAGTGACATCATCAGTACCAACGGAATCATCCACATCATAGACAAACTGCTGTCTCCCCAAAACTTGCTTATCACCCCTAAAGATGCTTCTGGAAGGATTCTGGTGGGTACTCACTGTTAGACTCAGCACAGAGTGACTCATAGTACCCATAACTGATTATCTCAATTCTGATTCTGAGGCATTGTTCCAAGACATTTTAATTTTACTGCTTCAGTCTCAAGCTACTATTAAAAGCTTAGTGAATGTTATTCTTAGTAAGAAGTAAGTAGGTAAAAGTCTATTTTAAATAGTCAAGTGGATTTTTATAAGTTTTTCTTCAGTGTCCACAAAGGCAGGTGGTCTTGGATAGATTTGGAAGGTGCAGAAATTACATAGATGGATGATAGATAGATAGGAAGGGAGGAAGAAAGATCTGATGGATAGATTGATGATAGATGATGGATAGATAGACAGGTGATAGATAAATGATAGATAGACAATTATCACTAAAACTAAATCGGGGGTAAAACACCTCAATTGACAGAAAAGACAGTTTCAACTTTTGTTGTTATTTATTAGCATTGGGTTCTTAGCTGGAGACAACAGAATCCACTCTATCTCACTTAAAGAAAAAGGAGTTTAAGATATTATGTATATCACCAAATCTCTTGGAAAGCTAGAGAGCCTAATTCAGATTCTGCACAGCTGGGAATAAAATAAAGCAGCCTGGGGATACCCGCAAAGGAAGGACCCCTGACTTCACCACAGGGCTGCTCTGTGCCAGCTCTGCCAGTGCTGCCTGTCTCCATCACCTAGGACATCAGGGTCTGGACACCAGATGTCTCCACCCTTGTGCTTGTCAGGAGATCTGATATCCGTGCTGGCAGCCACTGCCACCTCATGTTGTTTCTTTCCACCAGTGTCTTGCACAAGCCCTTCTGCTTGGGGGATCCCATATCGCATATGGGGCTCTAGCTGCAGGGCAGTCTGGGAAAATGCAGAGTTTAGCCACCCAACTTCTGTAAAGCAGAAAGACTCGGGTACAAGGGAACTGTGGTGGGTTCTGACAAGCCAGTCTACAGCACCTGCCACGTTATCTTCCTCTCATTTGAGTGACCAAGCTTCTGTGAAAGTGCTTTGTGGGCTGTATAAGGAACAGCTTCATTCCTATTCTTATTATCTTTGCAGCAAAATCTTACGACAGTGGCAATAAACCATGGCTACATCAAATTTAGCAACTTAATACAGGTAAAAACCTAGAAGAAACGTTGCTTCAGGGGAATGTATATCTCAAGGGTTATAACCTACCTAAAGAGGCTTATTTTTTGACAGGTTTTTTGTTTGTTGTGTGGTTTTGTTTGTTTCACTAGCCAGCTGTTGTGGGATCTTTAAGGAAGTCCTAACTTTCTGGATAACAGTCATTCTCTGCCTCTCCGTTCCCAAAATCTTGCATGGCTTATTCCTTGGCTGAGTTAGGAATTGAAGTATTTGAGGCCAGAGCTAGGGAAAGGAATTAGTATGTGCCAGTTCCTGAACTAGGTGCTTCATACCTGGAATTATCACCCCCACAACAGAGATGGGGTAGCCAAAAGGCAGACCTGGGGAATCTCTGCCCATGAGACAGGCAGAAATTGTACCTAAAATCACATCCTTCTTGCTTCAGAGACAGCTCCCACAAATTGAGTAGAGAAACTTCCTGTTAAAACAGAGATTCCAGAGGAGAATCAGGGAGGAGCAGGGTCCTCCAAGGCCCCCCTCTCCTCCATGTATCACAAGCAGTAGGGAAATTTTCTTAGGAAAATTACAAGAAAAAAATGTATATGATGCACCCAGGCTGTAGAAAGTTCTCAAAATGATTCTTCCCCATTCATCTGGCTTTTTTTTTTTTTACGTCTTTGTGATCTCAAAATCTTCTAAATATACAGGAGTATCTTAATATTGTATAGGTTTCACTTTTTAAATGAAATATGAAAAAAAAGATGCCAAGTGGGCCTTCCAGAAATTAAAATACTTGCTTTCTGAGAAAATGAGGATCAGAACGGCTGGAGTGTGATGAGTCTCGAGTTTCGAGCTGTGTCACCCTTGAACCAGCCAGAGTCCCAGTGAGCCCTGGGGTGGGCCTGGAGGGGACCCCTGACTGGCTGGTGTTGGTCCTCCGAGAGACTGTACCTCTTGGCTGGACTGTACCTGTGCATGTGACCGGTTCCCTGCATTTCAGGACACGGGCTTGCTGAGCGTTATCACTGACCCAATCCACACTCCAGTCACTCTCTTCTGGCCTAGCGACCAAGCCCTCCAAGCCCTACCTCCTGAACAACAGGCTTTCCTGTTCAACGAGGACAACAAGGACAAGTTGAAGGAGTATTTGAAGTTCCACGTGATTCGAGATTCCAAGGTATTTTGTTTTCGCACAAACGTGAGATGCAGGGATGCCCCGGGGTGATGGTATCCAGGAATTGTCGGTGTGTCTCCACCTCCCAGCACCAAGGAGGCCTGACCATCCCTGTCCCGCTGTGCCCTCCTCTGACTGGCTGTGGTGAACTGGCCCCTGCAGCTTAGCATATCTGGTTCTGTTTCTCCCACCTGCCATCGGTTTTTTTTCTTGGTTTTGTCCTAACTTTAACCGACACCCAAGAGCATTCTTCCCCTCTTTTTACTTAGAAGGGATACAGTCCAGCCCATAACAGCACCCTATGCCATTTCCCACGGGCTGCATACACCAACACAGCATCCTCCATGGACTGCCAAGTATAGATGGGTACGGACGGGTGATTGACACCAGCTGGAAGAGACTTTCCCCACAGAAAAAACTTCCACTTTCCTAGAGACCCCATGGTTATTCTTCCTTTTGATTACATCTACTGTCATTTTAAAGCTGGAATTAATAGGACTCTTAGAGGAACTTGTATCTGGATTTGGTTTGATGGCAGAGCGCCTTTGGGCCCTTCTTCAGCCCAGACTTGGGGTATTCATGTGGCGCCATCACTCCTACAGATTTTGGCCGTGGATCTCCCCAGATCTGCTACCTGGAAGACCCTGCAAGGCTCTGAGCTGAGTGTGAAGTGTGGAGCTGGCAGTGACATCGTGAGTGTTGTCACCACGTGGGGGTTGGGAGCATATTAACGCACTCCCCAGCCACTGCCCCTTCAAGGAGATGTTCAGTTTTTTCCACATTGAGGAGAAGCTCTTTTCTCTCATTGCCTTCATCGCTATTTCCCCTGAGTAAGTGGATATGAAAAGCCTGATAAATCCTGGCTAGCCCAAACCCTTACCAGGTATCAGCCCCATTGCACTTGTGGAGAGCAGCTTTGGATTGATTTTTTTAGAACTTATTTTCCAGTGTGAGACCCTTACCTGAAGCAAGAAAGTACACTGTCATTCCTTTCCCTTCCTTCCCAGCCCCACTGCAGCCTCACCTCCAGCCCTCTCTCAGCAGTCAGAGCCAGCTCTGGGCTATACCCACCTAGATCAACCCACAGAGAGAAAGTTTGTGATTTTCACCTTCCTTGGCTAGTTCCTGAACAACATTACCTTCCTGTAATTCCATGTGATGAATGGGTCTGATGGGATAATAGTAGCTACATCCTGGGGTTGTTGTGAGGATTAAAAGAATTTGCGCAGATAAAGCACGTAGGACATTACTTGGCACATAATACATACTGAGTGTTTGAGATATCAATATAGACATTGATATCGATATTTATCAGTTCTTTCTGACTAGCAGGTGCTGGTCACATTACATGACCTGGAAAAAGGAGTCTGAGGATTGCTGACTGTTCTCTCCCTCCCTCTCTCTCTGTCTTCCTCCCATTCCCCCTTCTCTCACAGGGCGAGCTCTTCCTGAATGGCCAAACTTGTAGAATTGTGCAGCGGGAGCTTTTATTTGACCTGGGTGTGGCCTATGGCATCGACTGTCTTCTAATTGATCCCACCCTGGGGGGCCGCTGTGACGCTTTTACAGCTTTCGATGTCTCGGTCAGTCTTAAAAATGCTACTCTAGTAAGAGAACCTTGGGCCAGTGAACAGCCCTCATGATCCAGCGTGGACCCTACTGTGAAGCCACTGAGGACTGGTCCTCAGTGAACACAGGACCCGAGCGATCAGAGAACCACAGGACAGCATTCTTTGGGTTCAGAATCAACAGGCATCTACTTCATCCTAGACAAGCCTCACACTATCTCATTTATCCACCCCTTCCCCAATCCATTCATTCCCTCGCGATTAAGGAAACAGTTGATGGAGACAATCTATGTGCCAGCTTTCTGCCAGTCACTTTTAAACCCATCTGTCCATTCAGTCACTCGTTTATTCATTCAACAAACATTTTTTGAGCTTCTGACAGATTAAACTGTTTGAAACTGCCATTTTGACAGGGTATAACTATAAAAATAGCAGTTTCATATGGTTCAATCTAATATATGTCACCCATACCTCCAGTCATGTGCTCACTCATTAATACTTGTTGCACTTCTGTCCTGGGGCCTGCACAATGTGAGGCTTTTGCACATTTCACACTCATTCCTCCATCCAGTACCACTTACTGAGTATGACCTTTGAGCCTGCTATTTGGCTCAATGCTCACATTACCCTTACAATTATCTGATAATAGAAGTAGCTATCATCAACTCTATTATGTAGATTTGGAAACTTGAGTCTCAAAGAGGTGAAGTGACTTACTCAGCAAAGTCTGTCACCAGTTGATTTTAGTACCTGGCAACTTATAGGCATTCACTAAACATCCCAAATTATTAGGATGCCAGTCAGCCAAAGTAGGAGGTGAAAAAACAGTTGTTCTTTCTGCTGCAGAGGTCGTGGCCTTCTTAACTTCCAAAGTACATATACACACATTTTTTCCAGTTGAGCGTTTTCCCTCACCAATCCCCTGAAGATCAAACCGCACCGAGAATTACCATCCCTATTTTATAGATCAGAAAACTGAGAATCAAAGAATGTGATTGGCTAAATTATCACAGTGGATATGTAACAGAACTGAACGTGCACCCACGTTTCCCATGACCACCGCATCATGTGCCTGTGTGACCCTGTCCTGCTCCACCTCCATCTAACAGGGAAATTTTCATCTCAGAGAACTAACCCCAGGAGTTGAGGTACAAGACAGACCTTTGGAATTCTCCATGGCAAAATTGCAGGTGTTTGCTTTTATGTTCCTGATTGTGGCCAGAATCTTAATCAAGATTAATTAAGTTTGAGATCAGCTAATCAAGGCATTAACCAGGGTCATTTTCTTGTGTTTCTTAATACTCTTGACTTACAAGTGCTTCTTTTCTTGCGTACTAGGGGAATTGTGGGAGCTGTGTCAATACGCCCAGCTGCCCCACGTGGACCAAACCAAAGGTAATTATGCACACAGTGATAATGTTTGGAGAGCGGTAGGTTTGTTTCCCTATCAGACCCCAGTCTTCTGTTCGGGGTGAGTATGTATGCATAAGCGTGCATCTGTGGGTATGTTATAACTCTGTGTAACCGTAATTTATGTCTGTCTGTCAACAATCAGGCCAAGGGGTTGAGATGAACATTCTTATCCCAGGCAACCTGTCAACCCACTATCCGTCTTCTAGGAACAGTCTAGAAAATCATGGGATTATGGGCCTAGACAGGGTGGCAAAGAAAATTATAATTATAAAAAATAATAGTTGCATTTTGTTGGCTGCTATGTCCCTGGCTCTGTGCTGGACCCTTTATTTATACATTATCCCTATTCCTCATTATAATACTCATAGGAAGCTATATTACCTCCACTTATGAAAAATGAGTCTCAGAGAGGGTAGGCAGGCAGCCCAAGGCCACACAGCTAGTAAGAAGCAAAGCTAAGATTACAGCCCAAAATGCAACATAAGAGTGATGGTTTAGCCAATGAAATTTGGAGTCCAAGGATATGGGGTCAAATTCTAATGGGTGATCTTTGGCAAGTTACTTAACCTATACGTTTTTGCCTCCATAAAATGGAGCTAATAACAATTCTGTTTGTGGTAATTAGAAAAAGTAAGTTTTAAAATGTGGGTATTTATTCCAAAGCCAGTTTCTTTCTGCTCTACTCTACTAGTAACCCCTCTAACAAAACAGAACAAAATGTAACTCTGTACCTTCTCCTCTGATGATCTTGGCACCTTGCCACAGAACCCTCCCCTGACAGAAAGCTGCTTCTTCCCCACCTCCTCCCCAGGCAGCCAGACCTTTTGCAAACAGCTCTAAGGGTCAGAAAGTCCTTCCTCTTAAGACTGGAGAGAAATCTTTCTGTTGACCAGCTCTGCCCCCTGCCCCATTCATTTGCCACCCTACGCCCCTAAGAATTCCCCATCCAGGGGTCATGGCCCTTGAGTCCCACTTTCGACTTGGGCAGTACCCGAGATCCTCCACTGGAGGCAGACTAGAGCCCACGAGCCCAAGTATGGGTGGTGGAAGGCAGAGGGATGATTTGATCTCTTCCTTTAGGGCAAGAAGCAGAAGTGTCTGTACGACTTGCCCTACAGGAGGAACCTGGAAGGCTGCAAGCAGCAGTGCACCCTGGTGATACAGCTCCCCAAGTGCTGCAAGGGCTACTTCTGGCCAGACTGTCAGGGTGAGGGCACCTCTTACTGCCTCGCAATTCTGAAAGGATTGTACAATCACTGTGGAGCATCTAGAAGTATTGAAAGTATAAAGTGTGTGTGTGTGTGTGTGTGTGTGTGTGTGGTTGGGGAGGGGAAGGCGGTACATCGTGCCTAATGACTCCGGTTGTGTAGTTTCTTTCTCCTTTTTTTTCATTGCCATGTTTTGTTTTTTACAGAGTTGATTCTATCGTGCAAAGATTGTAAATTGTGTACCATGCTTTTGTGCTTAACAATATAGCATTAGACTTTTCCCATAGTGCTAAAAACACCATATTTCCCTGCTGATGCCAGTCCATGACAGTGCTAAGCACTCTAGTTTAAATGCATCTAATTGAATTCTGCCTTGGCAGGTGCTATACCAATATGATATGTGTGAGCCTTTATTTCCTGGGGGGAGAGGGGACCTGCTATAGGATGTGTAACATCACCTTCCCTCCCTTCAGAGGAGGGCTCCTGAAACCCCTGGTTCTTGACACAACTTCTAGCCAATAATGCAGCAGCAACAGCATCACAGATACCGTGGCACTTCCCGTCTGCCATGCATTAAGCAAGCACATTTACTGAGTGCTACTTCGCATGTATGGTAATACATTTAAACCTCAAAACAACCCCTAAGAAGTAGTTCCATTGTCATGCCCATTTCACAGGTAAGGAAATGGAGGCACAGACTGGATAAGAAGCAAAGCCCAAGGTCTCACATTGTGTCTCCAGAAGCCATGGTTTTAAGTACCATGCATACTTCATCACAGTCCAGCTGAGAAAAATCTGGGCTGGGAGTCCGTACAATCACTCAGCCTCCATTCCACTCCTTATCACTAAAGGGTAGACCATTCACAAGTCAGTGCCATCCCTTGTATTTGTTTGGTTTAGTGCTTCATACTCTCAAACGCTCTGTTACAGTACTTCATTTGATCCTCATAGTCACAATGTGGTACAGGCCCACTGGGCACCAGGTCCTCCCCCTCCCCCTCCCCCCCCCTCCTCCCCCCTCCTCCCCGAGAACTGAAGATCAGAGCAAGTTGCTCAGCCCAGGTCAACACAAATCCAGGTCTCCTGACCCCTAAGTACAATGCACAGTGCAGTGTAACGCCCTGACAATCCTATCAGATACGTCTACATTCACTTCCCATAGGCCAGTGGCTTGCCCTAAACATCCAGTGACACTATGTGGGTGTGTCCCCAGGGCCACGGGCCCCTGGGCTAATGGAGTGGAAACCCACAGCTGCGGACGGGCTAGCAGCATGTTCACAAAGGTGCTGAGCTGCTCTGGGTCTGGGGAGACTTGAGTCGCTGCTGTTTTATCTCTTCCAGCCTGCCCTGGAGGACCAGATACCCCGTGTAATAACCGGGGTGTCTGCCTCGATTACTACTCAGCCACGGGACAGTGTAAATGCAACAACGGCTTCAACGGGACAGCGTGTGAGCTGTGTTGGCCAGGGAGATTCGGGCCTGATTGTCAGCGTACGTGGCACCCACTCCCCTGTGCTTTTGCCCGTCATTCGGTTGTGTGCTCCCTGTCCTCATCCACACCATCTGCCTGACCTGGAAGCATCCTTCCCCTTTTTCCTGGCCACCCACCTCCCATCTGCCTGCCCTCACATGCTTGTTTCCTCTTTGGATATACTCCCAGTTTCCATCCACTGAAAGAGCTTCATCTCTAGAAGTGAAACTCACATCCCTGGCAGCCACTAAGGTAAGCTGTGGCCGGCCAACACTCACTCATTCAGTTGTTCAGCTACCATGTATATACCGAGTCCTTACTAACAGTGATAGCTAACGTGTATGGAGTGCCTACTATGTGCCAGGCAGGTATGTTGTACCATTTAATCCTCACAAGAACCCTTTGAGGTAGGGACTGTTATCATCCCCACTTAGCAAATGAGGAAACTGAGGCTCTAAGAGGCTAAGTGACTTGCTCAAAAGCCAGGAACTATTCTAAGTGATAGGGATACAGTGTGGGGAGGGAGGCAAAATCCCTGCTCTCAAGAAGTGTACATTCAAAGGGAGGAAACAAAAATGACATAAACAAAAATAGACATAAAGGTACAAAGAAAAAGCAGCAGGTGAAAGGGAACAGGAAGGAAAGGAGGCACTGTTCTAGAAGCCATCTCACGAAATATTTGAGTAGAGACCTCACAGAGGTGAGGGGGCTGGGCAAGGGGATATCAGCATCTCTGTCCAGTCGAATTTCAGTGATGCTGGAAATGTGCTATAATTCTGCCATCAGGAATGGTAGCCACTAGCCACATGTGGATGTTGAGTACTCAAAATCTATGACTAAGGAACTGATTTTTTAAAATTAGTTTACTTTTAAATAGCCACGTGTGGTGCGAACCTGCTCTACTGGACAGTGCAGACTAGAGGACTGGCTTTCCTGGAAGAGAGATGTGCAAGTGCAGAGGCCCTGAGGCAGGAGTGGGTTTGGCAGGCAAGGAACAACAAAGATGGCTGAGCAGAGTGAGCAAAGAGGAAGAGAGGGAGGAAATGAAATCTGCAGGTCACTAGAGGCCAGATAACACATGAGCTTCTTGGCAGAGACAAGTCTTCAGCATCTAGTCTAAGTGTGATGGCAGCCAGTGGAGGATTGTGAATGGAGCGGTGTCCTGAGGAGATTAGAAAGGACCACCCCAGCTGCCTTGTGGGGGGTACACTGTGGGGCAGCACAAGCAGAAGCAGCGGCAACTTTGGGGTGAGAGTTGGGGTGCCTTGGGCCAGGGTGTTGGTGCTGGAGGTGGCAAGCGGCGTGAGGGTTGGTACACGTCTTGAAGGTTTTACTGTTAAATAGATTTCTCTGTTAGGAGACTTGGATAAGGATTCCCTCCCCCTTTTATTCTAGTACATACTCCATGACACCCTCTGCTCCTGTGTTACAACACGCAGCGTATTTATAATATTCTATTGCCAGTTACTCCTAGGCTGTAAGCTCCACGAGAAAAGGCACCTGGGTCTAAAGTTTCCCCTGTAATCTCGTTGCCTAGTAGTGCCTGCATCATGATAGCCACTGAGTATGTTATTTTTTTTTAAAGAATAATGAATAATGAATGAATGAATGAGTGACTGTCACATCAGCATAGTGCCTCCCATGCTGGCAACGCAGCCAATGGGTGTCCAGTGAGCTGACTGATTGGATTTCAGTCCCTGATCTCTGATCACACTCCAACTTGCTTTCCAGCCTGTGGCTGCTCGGACCACGGACACTGCGATGACGGGATCACGGGCTCCGGGCAGTGCGTCTGTGAATTGGGGTGGACGGGCCGCCTCTGTGACAAGCAGACAGGTCTGTCGTGGGAGTGGTCAGTCACCGGCAACCCCGTGCTACCACAGACCCTGCCAGGAGCACCCAACTGGGGGTGGGGGGTCTGAGCAACACCTGGAAAAAACCAACAAAGCAGAGGTTCCCTTTTCCACAAGGAAAATACAACGCCCCAGGCCCCAGGAGGACTGGTGACTTGAAGGAAACTTGATGAAAAGATTTAACTCAAGCTCATGAAACCAGCACACAATCCTATCAATCATGGAAAGTCCCACCTCAAGCAGAGGATACAGGATTGGGCAGGAATGATCTCCGGGGATCATGGTCATGGTCCGGGCCCAGATGTGTGCAGACACGGAGGTGGAGGGTTTCACAGAAAACGCACAGTTCTGTGGAGTCCAGGGTCTGAACTCTGACTCCGCTCCTTACTAGACAAACGCCCTCAGCTGAGCCACCCTCCTGAGTCCTGATGCGCTCGTCCCTGAAAAGAGCCTTTGCTCTGTTTGTAGGAGAGGATTGTTATGAGGGTTGGGGTCATATTTTTGAAGCGCCCAGCACTCAGTAGCTGCCATTGTCAATCATCCACCACTGTCGTCGTCATGACCTTGATCCTCGTGGAGATGTCAGTTTTCTGAGGCCTCCCTAAAACCCCAAGCCCTATGTTCCTGTCAAAGGTCTGAGGTGTGAAGGATGAATTAGCCCATGTGCATCACTGTGACTTCATCTTCCCCGAGGGCAGAAGGGCAGGACCAAGCTCTTCCTCTGGGCGTCAGCAACCTGATGTTCCAGAATTCCATCAGTCCCCTAACTTCAGTTCTTCCTCCTCCTCACCCCGCCCCTCCCCCCCACCCCATGGCTTCATGCTGCCTCTTGATAACTGCAGTCCCTTCCAATCACCAAAGCTCCAGACTTCTCCCACGCTTAGCAGAGTCCTCAGAAGGCCGTGGAATTTCTCCTCCAATTTAATTAACCACCTCCTTCTGGAACCCCATATTCTTTGGTCAAAGAGCTAATCTGCCAGATTCAGCCTTGCTAGCAAATTTTGAGGTATAAAGTTTTAATTGGTTCCCCTAAAGGTAACATTATTCACATTTTAATCTGGATAATGTTCCAGAGAGAGTGTCTAGATACAAAGGAATGATTCTGGAATCTCAGAATCTCCAGGCTGGGAGGGACCTGAGCAAATCACCCCATCCTCCTGCTGTGAGGGGTCACTTTTGAAACACAGTGACAGGCCAGATCGAGTCTGGGGAAGACGCCTTAGGTGGGGCCCAACACCTCACACCACAGTGCAGGATGAATGGTGGCCTCTTTCTTTACAGTTTTGCCCCCAGTGTGCACACCTCCTTGTTCTGCTCATGCCACCTGTAAGGAAAACAACACGTGTGAGTGTAACCTGAATTATGAAGGGGACGGAATAACGTGTACAGGTAGGTCCCGTTGGTGCATGTGCGAGAGAGCAGCGAGGGGCCTTCTGCTCCGTCCCGGCCCTTCTGCTTCCTGCCTGGGCTGCTTTGGCAATACCTCCCCTCTTTGCGACTCAGTTTCCTCAGTGGGTTTGCTCATCCCTGACCGGCCCACTTCCCAGGGCATGGTGCTGAAATTGCTTTGCAAACAAATGCACTTTGTTTTATAATATGTTTATAACTTCACAGACAACTCAGTCTTCAAAAATTCAGAAAATACAATACTTTAAAAACAACAGTTAAACCTACATATACTCTCAGCACTTGGTGAGAACCACTTTGAACACTGCAATGTCTCTGTCATTAGTAGTGAGAATATGGGTTCAGCTACAGAGACCCAAATGAACACTGGCATAAACAAAGCAGATGTTTAGATGTTCATTTCTGTCTCATGTAGCAGTTTGGATGGAGGGATCCAGGGCTAACCTAGGGTTTCGCTCTGAGAGGTCATCTAGGGGCCCAGACTCCTGTCTTGTTGCTTTGCCGTCACTCACTTGCCTGGCCCGAGGTGGCCACTATCATAAGCATATCCCAGGCCGCAGGATGGAGAGGAAGTAGGCAGACCTCCTTCCCTTTAAGGACACACCTAGAAGTGGCTGAAGTCCTTTCTGCTCTGATCCCATTGGCTGGAACCTCATTATTGGTCACACAGGGAGCCTGGGAAATGTACTCTTCAGTTGGGCAACCACGAGCCCGCTAAGACTCTGCTTCTATGGAGAAAGGAAACAATAGGTTCAGGGAGAGCTCCCCATCTCAGACACGTGGACTCACTCATTTTTTCACTCAATATTCACATAGAGATGCAGAGCTTCCTTCCAGAAATGAGACCATGTTGTGCCTGCTGCTCTGAATCTGCCACAAGGCAGTGCAGAGGTGGGCCAGCAGCAGTGGTGGCGAAGACCCATGCTACTTCTGCTCCACCATTCTTGGGGTGAGGCCTTTTGTCCTCATGTTCCTCCTCTCTGGGTCTCAAGCAGCTGCCACGACTCCAGCCAGGAAATCAGGCGGGAGAAATCTGAGGGCTTTTCAGCTACTCCAGAGGCTAGAGCTAATCTCTTATTATGTTGAAATTTGGGGGGTTGTGAAAACAAAGGTCCTTTAGAAGCAGCACAACACAGTGGGGAAATTACGGGCTTTGGAGTCAACCCAACCTGGGTTTAAATCCCAGCCCCACCACCAGCTGGAGCTGGTTTGCCTTTGTCAAGTTCAGTTTGTTCATCTGTAGAGTGAGGGTAATGATGTCTGTCTCACAAGGTGCTCAGTAGTGCACTAACTCTCCACACACAAAACACTGTCCTAACATTAAAGACCTGAACTCATTCAGAAAGCTACCAAAATGGAACCTAGAGGTATGTGACAAGGGAGGGCAGAGGTGGACAGAGGTCACCAGGCCTGGTCTAGGAGGGTACTAGCCATAGGACACTAGTGTTGGTGAAGGCCAGCACAGAGGCCACCGGGGATGGGAAGGGAAGGGCATGTTGGGACCCATTTTCTCCCCCCACATCACTAGTCCTGGGGAGACCCACATCCCTGATCTGAAGCCCCCTTTACACAGATGGTGCTTCACTGAGCCCCCCTCTTCTGCTCTTGCAGTTGTGGATTTCTGCAAACAGAACAATGGGGGGTGTGCGAAGGTCGCCAAGTGCTCCCAGAAGGGCACAGAGGTCTCTTGTAGCTGTCAGAAGGGCTACCAGGGGGACGGCCACAGTTGCACGGAGATAGACCTTTGTGCGGACGGCCTCAACGGCAGGTGTCATGAGCACGCCACCTGCCAGATGACTGGCCCGGTGAGTCTCTCCTCTCCAAGGAAGTGGGGAGCAGCTATGGTGCCTCGCTCATCCTTGCTTCTCCACTCTGGCCTCTTCTAAGCTTTCTTCCCGCCTGAGTCTATTTCTTGTTAAGTCAGCAGGCTAAATGCAAAGTGGTATCTTAAGCAGAAAAAGACCTTACTGGAAAAAGTGGTGAAATCCACAGAAAGTCTCATTCAGTTGATAGTAAGGCATCAACACTAATTTTTTAGTTTTGACCATGAACTCTGGTTGTGTAAGATGTTAACATTCAGGAGAACTGGGTGGAGAATATATGGGGACTCTCTCTGCTATCTTTGCAACTTTTCTATAAATCTAAAATTATTCAAAATAAAATGCTTATTAAAACAAAAACATTGGTGAGAAGTGGCAGGAGAAGTGCTGTCTGCACACTCACTCAGGTCTTTCTAGAGTGGAATCTGTGCCCTGTGGCCCCATGTCTCTGGGGGGAAGAGAAGACGATGATGTCCATTATGGTTATAAACTTGAACTTAGGGTCAGGTGGCCTTTGAGTCTTGAATCCTGGACTGATGCACTGGGTGTTTTGGGTCTGGTTGCTTAATCTCTCTGAGCCTTATTTTCCTTATTCACAAAGTGGGCCTGATAATACAGACCTCATAGAATTGTTGTGGTGATTAAATGAGATCATTTATTGGTTCAACAAATGTTCGTCAAGCACCTGCTATGTGCTGTTACAGGTGCCAGGGATGTAGCAGTCAAGAGCTTACATATGAATAGAGGGGGAAGGCAACGCCCAGTACAGAAAGGAATGCACAAGATACTTCTAGAGAATGCCAAGAGTCAGGAAGAACAAAAATCAGGCCAATAGAAGGGACTGGAGTCAGGGAGGGTCTCTCCGAGGAAGTGGCATTTGATCTGAGATGTAAAGGAGGATAAGCCTGTACAAAAACAAGCTGGAGCAGCAACTCAGTGACCAGCAGACAGGAAAGGCATGCTTCTTGGTCCTTCTGAGCCTCTCCTACCCCGGAGGGCGACCTGCAGAGCACGTGGGGATCTGGGGACTTAGAGAGGGGCTTTTCCTTCTTTCCCACCCTCCCTGCAGGGCAAGCACAAGTGTAAATGTAAAGCTCACTACGTGGGAGACGGGCTGGACTGTGAGCCAGAGCAGCTGCCCCTTGACCGCTGCCTACAGGACAACGGGCAGTGCCACGCCAACGCCGACTGTGTCGACCTCCACTTCCAAGGTCAGTGTTGCCCAACACATCTGCCCTTCTGGCTTGGGGCAGGGACTGCTGCAAGAGCAAAAGGCAAAAATACTTAAAACCGGGACCAAGCTGCCTGTGCATTGCCCTGGAGCCAGTGGAGGCAGTGGGCCCCTGCAGTCGAGGGGTGAGGGGTGAGGGGCGGGGGAAACTCAGAACTGGACTCTGAGCTTAGAACCCAGAGGGAGCTCCAACGTCAGCTATCATAGATTTTCCTGGCACTTGCTCTTCCCCGGTTGCTTGGTAACACTTGCAGTTGAATTGAATCGGAACCGAATCTGAGGAGCACAGTTTAGGGCACTAAATAACAAAGAGCAAGCGCCTGCCACCAGCAGAAGCAATTTCTTAGCAGTTGTTTTAATAATAGCACATTGATTGGCATACATTCCGTTCACTTCCAAGGATGATTTGAGTGGCTTATCATACACCCACAGGTATAATAAAACTAAGAATTATACCACACAATAAAGTAAAGCCCAAGAGAAGGGCAGAGCTGCAGGTGGTAGGGCATCTTGAAACCTGACGGAGGAAGACCATGGAGGACCCACAAATGCAGTTCTGAGCCAGGACAAAGGAGGACTTCAGTTGGTCAGAAGGCAATTCAGGGCACCGAGCATTATGGACAATCAGAACTTATTGGCTGTCTTTGGCTAGGCTGAGTTTGTTTAGCAGACATGGTAATTTTATTATTTTTTATTATTTTTTTAATTGAAATATGTTGATTTACAATGTTGTGTTCCTGGTGTACAGCATAGTGATTCACTCATGCATATACGTATACATTGTTTTTCCTGTTGTTTCATTATAGGCTATTACAAGCTATTGAAATAGTTCCCTGTGCTATACAGTAGGACCTTGCTGGTTATCTGTTTTATATATAGTAGTTTACATCTGCTACTCTCAAACTTCCAATTTACCCCTACACCTCCCCCATTTCCCCGTAACCGTAAATTTGTTTTCTGTGTCTTTGAGTCTGTTTCTGTTTTGTGAATAAGTTCATTTGTCTCATTTTTTTTAGATTCCACATGTAAGTGATACATGGTATTTGTCTTTCTCCATCTGACTGACTTCACTTAGTATGATAATCTCTAGGTCCATCCATGTTGCTGTAAATGACATTATATTAATTTTTATGTCTGAATAGTATTCCATTGTTTTATATATAGATATATATCTCACATCTTCTTTATCCAGTCATCTGTTGATGGACATTTAGGCTGTTTCCATGTCTTGGCTATTGTAAATAGTGCTGCTGTGAACACTGGGGTGCAGGTGTCTTTTCAAATTGGAGTTTTCTCCAGATGTATGCCCAGGAGTGGGATTGTTGGATCATAGGGTAAGTCTTTTTTTAAGGAATCTCCACACTGTTTTCCATGGTGGCTGCACAGACATGGTGATTTCAGTGAGGCGGTCTGTATACATCTCGATGATAACTATTTGACACCTGCTACTTACTGGCCTAGTCTGTCCGGGTGGCTGCAACACAGACTGTGTGGCTTAGGAATGTCAGGAGTTTCTCACAGCTCTGGAGGCTGGAAGCCCGAGATCAGGGTGCCAGCCTGGTCGGGCTCTGATGAGGACTGTCTTCCGGGTGGCAGACACCAACTTCTTGTGTCCTCACACAGTGGAAGGAACAAGGGAGCTCGCTGGGTCCTGTTCATAAGGGCTCTGCCCATTCGTGGTGGCTCCAACCTCGTGACCTACTTACCTCCCAAAGGCCTGCCTCCTGATATCATCACATTGGTGGGGGTTGGGATTTCAACACACAAGTTGAGGGGGGAAACACAAATATTCAGTCCATAACATGATGTCCTAAGACACCTCAAATCCATTTGAGGGATGAAGCAGGATATATAAACAGGGAAAATACATTGGATATATGACTATATGTGACACTGTCTCTTCTTGGAAGAAGATTCCCAGTGTAGTTGAGGAAATTTTTTTAATTCATAAGGCCAAGGGGAAAAAAGTACTAAGACAGAAGACAGCAATTTATCTCATGCTGTTGGTGCAGCTGAAGTGAGAGAGCGAAACTAGTCAGAGAAAACTTGAAGGCAGGGACTCAAAACAGATGTTTGTACACCCATGTTCACAGCAGCAGCATTCTCAACAGCCAAAGGGTGGAAACAACTGAATCCAACAAACGAGTGGACAAAGCATAGCATATCTGTACGGCGGGGTATCATTCAGCCTATGAAAGGGAGGAAATTCTGACACATGCTACTGCATGAATGAACCCCGAACACGTTATGCTACGTGAAAGAAGCCAGACCCAGGACAGATACTGTACCACTCCACACGTTTAAGGTACCTGTAAGAGGCAAACTCAGAGACTGAAAAAAGAACAGAGGTTACTAGGGGCTGGGGAGAGGGAGTCATTCTTTAATGTGTACAAAGTTTCTGTTTGGGCTGATGTCTTTTATGTATGGCCCAGATTTCTACAGTGAGCACATGCTACTTTCATAGATAGAAAAGAAACAAGTATTTTAAAGGATAGGCTTCCACACATCTCGAAGGGGAGAGGCATCCCAGGAAACCCTGGGATACAACTGGCTTTCCACTTTGAAAGTCCTCCGATGGAGGCGCTGCCAAACGGGGTCTGACCTGGGTGCTCCCTTTCCTTCCCTTCCAGATACCACTGTAGGAGTGTTCCACCTGCGCTCCCCACTGGGCCAGTACAAGCTGACCTTTGACAAAGCCAAAGAGGCCTGTGCCAAGGAAGCTGCCACCATTGCAACCTACAACCAGCTCTCCTACGCCCAGAAGGTGGGTCCCCAGTGAGTGGGCACCATGCAGGCAGGGTCTTCAGGGGAGGAGGTGCAGCTTCCTCTTACAACAGGGGAGGCTGAGGCTGTTGCCTTCCTGGAGAGGAGTGCAGGGAGCTCCAGGAGCAGTAACAGTTTGTCATGTCCATTGGGCGTCTGCTGTGTGTCAGGCACAGTGTGGGGTGTGTCACTGACGTTACTGTCCTTTCTTACATCCCTGGAGGTGGGTGTTCCTACTGCCATTTTACACACAGGGCAACTGAGGCTCTGAAAGGGAATGTGCCCTAAGTCATTGCCCTAACCAAGACGTGGCAGATCCAGTGTTGAAATGTACCCTGACTCCCAAAGTCTGTTCTCAGTTATGACGTTCAACCACCAAGGCAGAGGCACAAGCTGGGAGTGTGCACCTCTCGGCTGGAAACCAGAAAGAGATGGACAACTGCAAGCCCAGGATCTCCCTGAACCCACAGAGCAGTTGAGTGTCTCCGGAATAGCTCAGGCTCTCTGTGTCTGGAGGGGCTGTGAAGGGAGTCAGTGGGAATGGTCCCAGCTCTCAGCCACCAGCAGGTAGGGAATGGAGCTCTGGCCTGGGCTACTTTCTTGGCCTCTAAAGCCAGAGCCTTGCCCATTTGTTACCTGCCAGTGATTGCTTGCTGGGAATAGGGGCGATCACTGCCTACCAGTGTAATTCTACAGCTCCGACTTCCATCACAGCCAGACCTTCAGACCTGAAATTTCTTTACCAAGGAGCAAAAGCCTTTCGTGCCAGGACCCAGCAACTGGGAGGGTCGGAATTTTTCTCTCCTGCTGGCTGGTTGTATGGCCTGGAACAGGCCATTGAAACCTCCGTCCTATCTGGCATGTTTGTATAGCACTAAAGGTAATACAGCACAGTGACTGGCACACAGTAGGAACTCAGTTTTTAAGATTAAGAGCTCTGGAGTAGACTGTATGGGTTTGAATCTCAGCTCTGCTATTTGCTGGCTATATGACTTTGAGCAAGTTCCTTAACCCCTCTTTGCCTCAATTTTCTCAATTGTATGGTAGAGTTTTTTTTTTTAATGTTTCTATCTCAAAGGGTTGATGTGTTAGAGGTGTTGATACATGAAAAGCCCTTGCAACAGAACCCTGCCCCAGAATAAGCTCTCAGTAAGTGTCACAGTGAGGGTGGCAATGGTGATATCTGATGATGGTGCTGATGGTGCTGATGGTAGCAAAGACTGTGATGATGATGGGGAGGATTATGATGGTTATGATGATATTGGTTACAATGGTAATGATGAGGATGGTGTCTTGGCGATGATGTTGAGGATTATGATGGTAGTGATGATAGTGATGGTGATGGTAATAATAGTGTGGTAATGATGGTAAGGATGGTGATGATGATCAATTGGAGTTCTATTAAACCATCAGCAGAAGAATTTGCACCCAAGGGTAAATAACTGACAGCAAATCCTTTCTCAAGAGCAAAAGGAAGAGAAGAGAGTGTGAAGGACTTGGGCACCTAAAAGAAAGACACCACTTTCATCCATCCAGTGGTTCAGTCAACAGAATCTGGTGAACACCTACTGTGTTCCACGCACAGGGATATGATGGGCAAGATGAGCCATAACCCCGAATTCCATGGAGTTTACAGTCTGATGGGGGAATCAGACATTTGCCAAAGAACCTCACAACAAATGTGAAGTTACAGCTGACCCATGTCCATGTCTGTCCCCACAGGCCAAGTACCACCTCTGCTCGGCAGGCTGGCTGGACAGTGGGCGAGTAGCCTACCCCACATCCTACGCCTCCCAGAGCTGTGGCTCTGGGGTTGTTGGGATAGTGGACTACGGGACGAGAAGCAACAAGAATGAAATGTGGGATGTCTTCTGCTACCGGATGAAAGGTAACGGCCCCAACTCCACGTCAGATTCCAGGCTGTGCGGCTGCTGAGCGGTCCTCAGCCTGGCCAGCCAGTCTCCAAGGGTGAGACGGGGCAGCCCAGGCCCCTGCCTCACTGGCGTGGGACCTGGTGTGCTCCTGCCTTCCAGATGTGAACTGCACCTGCAAGGCGGGCTACGTGGGAGATGGCTTCTCATGCAGTGGGAATCTGTTGCAGGTCCTGATGTCCTTCCCCTCACTCACAAACTTCCTGACGGTATGTACCACATCTGCTTGCTTTCACCTGGGGGAGGAGGGGATGCCTCAGAGCAGGTATTAGAGGTGAGTCCTTGAAAGAAGGCAGAGAGGGGCTCACAATCGCGGTTAAGAGCATGGACGCTGAACTGCATTGCCTGAATTTGAAGCTGGGGCTTCCCCCTTACTTGTTGCATCACCTTGAATGAATTACTTTCCCCTCTGAGCCTCAGTTTCCTCCTCTGTAAAATGGGGATGATGATAGCACCCAACTCACAGGGTCATTTTGATAAATAGATGAGTTCATATTTGTAAAGTACTTAGACCTGTAGCCAGCAGATAGAAAACTCTGTGTTGGTGCTGGCTGGTGGTCTTATCTCTGTTGACAACTATAGTAGCTGAACAGTCCGATCTGCGGGAATGAGCTGCTCGTTGTCTTCACAGACAGGGTCGGGCACAGTTAGCTAAGTGGTGATCACCCAGTGAGCCAAATGATCAACATAGAGTCAGCTTGCATTTTACACTGCACATAAAGTCACTTTAATATTCCATAAGTCATGTCCAATGAAGAGAAAGCCCCAATTGGAGAAAGAATTGGTGTTGACTGAGCAAAGAACTGAGCTAATAATAACAACAAGAATAAGAATAGCTAACATTTCTTGAGCATTTCCTTTGCACTAGCTGTTTCACAGCACTTTTCACACTCACTCAGTCCACAGAACATAAGCTCCATGAGGGATCGGATGCTCTCTGCCTTGTGCTAGCATACAGTAGGTGCTCAACAAATACTTGTTAGAAGGAATAAATCCTTATGCAACCTGCTGAAGTCACTTCTGCTGTTATTCCCATTTTGTAGATAAGGAAACTGAGGCTTAGCAATGTCAGGGACACAGCGAAGGAGGGGAGACCGAGCATAAGTATGGGGCTTACAGGATCAGGGCAGAAGCTAGACTAAGGACCCCAAAGTGGTGAGTCTTTGTCCACAGACCAAAGTAGCCACCCAACTGGTCTAAAAATCAGGGTTACTGTAAATACTCTAAAGAACTTAAGAGTATCTACACCCAAACCAGTGTTTCTGCTGCATGGGAGCTTGGCTTGTGACAGCAGTGTCAGAACAAAACCCACTGGCCGTGTGCCCTTCAGCAAAGTAATGAACTTCTCTGGGCATCAGCAGTCCTGTATGCCCAAGGATAAAGTTGAACTGGGTAGTGTGATTTCTTAAAATTTGTTCCATGAGTATTTACTGAGCACTTTCAGTGTGCTTTAAGATGTGTCAATGAACAAAACAGACAAACAACAGAATAAACAAGTAAACAGTATTAAATGCTAGGTGATCTATACCATGGGGGGAAAAGGAGAGCGGTGGGGAGGGGAAGCACCGGGTTCCCATTTTGCACAGAGTGATGAGGGAAGGCCTCAGTGAGAAGGTAACATTTGAGTCATGTGTGAACAGAGGAGAGGGAGTTGGCCATGCAGATTCAGAGGAAGAATATTCCAGGTGGAAGGAATAGCCAAGCAAAGGCTGACAGGCAGGAGCGTGCTGGGCAAGCTGGCGGAACATCCAGGAGGCCCGTGTGGCCAGAGACTCGGGAGCGAGAGGACAGCTGGGCGTGGGCTCAGAGGAGCAGCAGCGCCAGACGGTTTGGGCCTGACGGGCCATTGTAAGGACTTTGGCTTTTCCTCTGAGTGAAGTGGGGGCCCTTGCAGGGTTTTGACAAGAGGAAACTCAAGATTTCACTTCACATTTTAAAGAACTGTGCAGCCTACCATGTTGAGAATGGTCTGTGATGTGGCTGTGACTTGGGACAGTAGGGTTCATTAAGGAAAGGAAAAATCCTAAGGCTTTCCCAAGGAGCAGTCAGGAAAAAGAGCAGATGCATGGCAGCCTGAGTTAGGGCTCCCATCAGGGATACTCCCAGAGGAGTGATGCCACCCTCTCCCGCCACCCCGGTGCCTGCACCCCAGGGCTGACCCATCTGACCACCTCCGTCCTCTCCCCAGGAAGTGCTGGCCTATTCCAACAGCTCAGCCAGAGGCCGAGCGTTTCTGAAACATCTGACTGACCTGTCAATCCGAAGCACCCTCTTTGTGCCACAGAACAGCGGGCTGGGGGAAAATGAGGTGAGTTGGGTTCCTGGTGTCTGTGCCTCAGACTAGTGCTTCTAGATAGTATCAGTTATCTACCACCACAGTAATACCACAATAATGCACTGCCGCAGAGTGCAGGGGCTACACATTTATTTGGCTTACACATCTGCAGATCAGCTGGCGGTTCTTCTGGGCTTGGCCCGGCATGCTCACATGTCTGAGCTGGGCTGGCCTGGCTGGGGCTCTGCTCCACAGGGCTCTCCTCCTCTAGCAGGCTAGCCTGGGCATGTTCCTACAACGATGGCGGAAAGTGGTGAGAGCAAGCCCAGGCCTGCCAGCACTTTTCAAGCCCCTGTCCCGTCATTTGTTATGCCACTGCCCCAGCAGGTCACATGGTTGAGCCCCAAGTCAGAGGAGGCGGCCCTCAGACTTACATGGCAAAGGGCAAGGATACAGGGAGGGGTGAAGAACCAGGGCCACTGATGCAACTGATCCACATCAAATTTCTTCCTGTCACGGCACACACAGGAGCTCGCAGTGTTTGTTCAGCACCCCCACAAGCTCTGACAGCCCCAGGAGCTACCCCTCCTCAGGGCTGAGAGGAGCAATCCCTCTGCTCACATGTTACCCACTCAAGACCCGCTCTTCCCAGGACACCACTGGGAAGCTCTACTTAGACCATAAAAATGACTTTCAAAGTGGAGGCAGAAAAGGCAGGTCCTTGAGAGGTGATTTTTTTTTCAGTGTCATTCTTATTGTTAAAAAGAAAAAATACTGCTTGGCCTTTAAAGACCGTTCTTGTGTCTCTCCCTTCCTCTCAGACTCTGTCTGGGCAGGACATCGAGCACCACCTCTCCAATGTCAGCATCTTTTTTTACAATGACCTTGTCAACGGCACCATCCTGAACACCAGGCTGGGAAGCCGGCTGCTCATCACCTCCAGCCAGGACCAGCACCAAGTGGTATGAAAAGTCTTCTGGGCTAACTGGGAGGACTGGAGATAACACATGGAAAGCTCCTAGCAGACAGTAGGTGCTTAATAGATAGAAACTCAAAATGTGAAAGTAAACGCTAAACCTACAATCAGGGGATGGTATTAGCTGTGCACCCTAACACATCGCACTGACCGTTAGGCAGCCCCTAGCCCTTGGGAAATAAGCCATTAATGACCTCCAGCCTCAGAAGCTGGTAATGAGGAACTGTAAGTGAAACTATTTTAAAACAGTCTGATTCTAGGCCTTTATTTCTGTCAGATTGTCAGCCTATCCTAGGTCTTAACACGTGAGCCTTGAAGTCAAATGACCCTAGTATGAAATCCTGTTCTGCCACTTGCTAGCTCTGGAAACTCAGAGAAGTCATCCAGGCTCTTTGTGTCCTCATTTCCTCCTCTGAAAAATAGGGATGACGACAGTCATGGTGGCGGTGGCGGTGATGGTGGTAGTAACAGTGACATTATTTTTGATGATGATAATGGTGGTGGGGATGGCAGGGATGATGATGGCAGTTGTGTTATTAGAAGTGGTGGTAGTGGTGGTGGTAATGTGACCATGACAACCACAATGATCAAATCATAGGCTTTTATGGAGATTCAGTGAGATTCAAGGCTTGTGATGTGGAGTAACAGGGCCTGTCATATAGCAAGGGCTAAATGAATGTTTTTAATTTTTACCTAATAAATGATCTTTGTTAATGAAGATCAGTAGTTTAGACCACTGCTTCTCAAACTTTAACAGGCACTTGAATCACCTGCAGGTTTGCTAAAATGCACCTTGTAATTCAGCAGGTGCTTTGTGGGACCAGGTTCTGCATTTCTAATGATCTCTCAGGTGACTGCCCACACAAGCCAGTGGCTCACAAGATTAGCAAGGAATTACATCACTTAAAATCCCTTTCTAACAGTGTGGTGTGATGTTCCCAGCAGTGGATCTGGAGTCCAGAGGCATGGGGTTTGCCACTTACGACCTGGGTGATCTTGGACACACTGTTTTCCTTTTGAACCCTCATCTGTTAAACAAGGGGCAGGACAGAAGGACCCCTTAGGTTCTCTGCAGCTCTTAGATCAGCTTGTTGGCCCAAGGGCTACTAATGTGTTCCGAGCTGTCCGGACAGTGAACAGCTGTGAGGATTGGCCTAAAACTCAGGCTCCAGGACCTTGGGGAAATGGAACAACTTTCCTCCATGAAGGGGTTGCCTACATGGAGAAAAAGAGTCAGATGGTCAGAGATCCCCACCAGCCCTCTTTTCATTTCCCTAGGAGACCAGGTTTGTCAATGGAAGAGCCATTCTGCAGTGGGACATCTTTGCCTCCAATGGGATCATTCATGTCATTTCCAGGCCTTTAAAAGCACCTTCCACCCCAGTGGTAAGTATCCAGGGGTCCTGGTGAGGGGCCAGGAGGAGCCCCAATGTTCACCCGCCATGAAGCAAACTACTACTGGAAGCCAGGTCCACCCCCTCCCTCCTCTTGAATACTGGAGGAGCCTTTCCATCTGTGGCATCTGACCTCAGGGATGCCTGGCCCTGCTATATCCCACCCCTGCTCCAGTGCATTAGCAACAGAACACCTGTCATCATCAGTATTTGTTGAACGAAAGGGGCAGGCTGGGCCAATGGAGAAACCACTGGAAGGGGAGAGAGCAATCCTGAGCCCCTCCACTTCATAACCGTGTGACCTTAGACAAGTCCCAGAACGTCACCAAGCCATTTTTCTCATCTGCAAAACAGGTCAGAATGCCTTCCTCCCTGAGTTCTTGGGGGACTACTGAGTTAATGTAAAATAATGAAGATGGTCTCCGGCACATAGTATATGCTGTATGAGAGTTGGTTGCTGGTGGTAGTGTTAGTATTCTTTGTTCTGAAAGTGTGAGCGAGAGATGAGCACAGTTGGCTGCTGAGCGGTTCCACAGCACAGGGGTTGAGCACAGAAGCTCCAAAGCCAGGCTGTGTGATCTTGGGCAAGTGCTTAGCCTCTCTGTGTCTCCACTCCCCCATATAAAAATGGAAACAATAAAAACTGCCCTTATCTCTTTGTGTTACTATGCATTTAAGTGGATTATTTCATGTAAGGGAGCTTAGAACAGACCCTGGAAGTAGTAAGGGCTAGATGTATGTTTTTATCCCAACTGGCACCAGGATGCCTCAAGCCAGCAAGGATGGGGCAGGCTCCAGAAAGTAAACCTCTTTGGGGAAGTCACTAGTTTTGAGTACCAACCCCTCTCCTTTCTATGTTCAGGCTTCAAGCCACACTGGCTTGGGAACAGGGGTCTCCTTTGCCATCATCCTGGTCATTGGAGCCATCATTTTGGCAGCATATTCTTACTTGCGACTAAACCGGAGAACAACTGGCTTCCAGCGTTTTGAGGTAAGACAGGGGAAAAGGGGAACCTGGTGATGAGGGTCCTCTCTGAAATGCAGCTCCTGGCTCTGGGCTACTGTACCAGCTGAGTGGCTGCTTCAGAGAGCTGGCCAGCACTTGGATGCTCGGCACATACTTCCTGTCTCCTGGGTGGGGTCTGTACCCGAGATGAACAGCAGCAGCAGCTCCAAGGCCCTCTTCCTGGCAGGTGGGGTGTGGTGAGGACTGCGGTGGTGGCCAGTAGCCCTTTGTACCAGGGGTTTGGCTTGGAGGCCGTTCACCTGGGAGGAGTCACAAGACAAACACCCAGCATGATTGATTTGGGCTTCCAGTCTGACTCTAAGAGTGGGGGAACAGGGTGGGGGACCTGCAAAGCCAGAGGCCTCACGCCAAAGCCTGCATAACGCATTTGGCCCTATCTGAACCGATGAGCCCACATCCAGGTCAGCGGGTCTTGGCTGACCATGGGGTGACCCTGCAGAGGCACTGGGGCCCGGGTTCGGCAGCAGCACAGCAGCCGAGCACCCTCCCTTCTGTGCTTCCTACTCCTCCCTAGCCCACCCTCTCCTGCTGCTGCCTCTCCCAGACATGTCTGGTGGAGATGTACAGAGCCTTCAAGCAGTATGTCACTGCCTTCTGGCAGATAACCTGCAAATTCCTAAGCACCATGTACATGTGATCTAGAAGAGATCGCATTGAGCAAAAGTGCACATGCTGTACGATGCCTTTCATATTAAGTTCAAGGACAGGCAAAACCACTCCTGGTGATCAAAGTCAGAAGAGCAGTTACCTACATGGGACTGCATATGGTGGTCAAGGAGCATGAGGGCACTTTTTCCAGGGGGATGGAAATGCTATATGCTGATCACACCGGGGTGGACATATTAAGAAGTCATTGGGCAGAACACTTAAGACTGGTGCATGATATTATATGTAAATCAGATCCCAATAAAATAAAAAGGATAAGCTCCCGGAGGTGGGGGCAGGGCTTGCTTTACCTGCCAACTTGGATGAGATGCTCTGCTCCCACCTTGGGGACATCGTGGTGCTCAGCCCTGCACTTGTCTTTCTGAGCAGTCGGATGAGGATATTGACGTTGCAGCTCTTGGCAAGCAGCAGCCTGAGGATATCTCGAACCCCATGTACGAGAGCACGACTTCGGCAACCCCAGAACCTTCCTACAACCCCTTCACGGTGAGTTTGCATTTTTATCTAGGAACAGGTTCAGTCAGGGTGCAAGGGAATGATGTCTTTTAGCAAATCTCAGTGGAAACCTTTGTATCAAGAAATCTCACTTCTAGAACGTGTCTCCAGGCAGCAAGCCTAAAAATGAGTGACACAAGCTGGGTGAAACTGTGCGGTTGTTCAATGCTCCTGCGCTCTTTGGGGTGGATGGCATCCAACAGAGGTAGAAGAGAATTAGGGATTGCCCAGCCCCAACCTCGTGACCAGGTGAGAGGTCACAAGGAGAAGAAATCTGGGGCTGAATTCTGCCACAAACATCGATGAGGTAGCAGGTGCAAAGTAGGACATACAACTGCTTTAACTTGTATCCACACTGTTGCCCAGGATTCCACCGCATTTAGTCAGAGCTGCTTCTTGCTTTAGGAGCTACGTTTCTTTGATGAGGTCTTTTAGGTCTAGAGCACATGTTTTGCTCTGGTCTTCCAGGAAAGGACCATTTATTTGTTTCTAGAGTTAGTGACCCTTGGGCTTAGATGGAGCCTCCACTGGGGTGAGGAGGAGGACCCCGTGGCAGGGCAGGCACCTATTGACACTGAATGTGGAAGATACACCCTGCCTGTCATTTAGTACCAGGTCTGGACTGAGAAGCTGGACGTGAGATAATAGAAAATACACAGTGGTCTCTGCCCAGGTTCCTGGCACAGAGCTCCCAAAACCCTTAGAATTTCCTAAGTGATAAGAACACCAGGAGCATCTTTTGTTCTAATGGGGAGATTCTGGGTGGGCTCCCTGAGTGTCTCCTGGTCACCAGAAAGGCCAAGCCATTACTATCCTGTGGTTCTCAGTGCCTGTGGTAGCAGATTTCATGTTTGCAACAGACTAAAAATTAACTGGATCATAAATCCTGTTTTGTTTTTTAATCAAACCCAGGTAACAGTTTCCAGTCCAGATGGCAAGGGCAAGTTCAGCTAAACTGCATTTACTGATAGTCTGCTTCTGTAAGCATCGTTATGTTGAAATCAACCTCATTTAAAAAGCAGGGGGGTAGGAAATGACACATCCAGTTCAAGGCTCTCCATGCCTTCCCAGCTTTCTGACCTCTTCTCAGGGCTCCATCAGCACTGTGCATGAAAGACTCATCTGAGGCAGGTCACAGTATCCTAGATGCAGGATTCAGCTAAAGCCTTCTAATTGGACCAGATGGCAAACGTGTTCCAGTCACAGGAATCCTAAGCTGAGAGTGCCAGCCCAAAATGTGCTAGATTCTTATGCTTTTGATATGAAAGGTGCAGGTGTTGCTTTCAGACTGTCTGGAGCCACCCTAGACCTCTTGAATAGCCGTTATGCTAATTAACAAAGCTTTGGTGCTGATCAGAGCCAAAGACAGTGAGAAGGGTCGGGGTGGCTGCCTCTAGAGCGTGGCTTCTGGTTAGACCTTCTCAAATGCTCGGGCGTCTCTCCCAGTTAGTATGAATTTTCAAACTGAAAGGACCCTTTCGTAGTCATAGGAAAAGCCACCTTTAGTAAGGTACTTTTACC
This sequence comes from Camelus bactrianus, assembly GCF_048773025.1. Classification (NCBI taxonomy): domain Eukaryota; kingdom Metazoa; phylum Chordata; class Mammalia; order Artiodactyla; family Camelidae; genus Camelus; species Camelus bactrianus. Next base: position 32,955,642 of record NC_133550.1, on the reverse strand, counting down.
TTAATGTTGTGTCTGATTTAATCCTTGCACCTCCCCGTCAAGTAAATATCATCAGGACCCTTTACAGATGAGGAAATTACAGCAAAGTTGAAAAGACTTGTCCGGGGCCACACACCTTCAAACAGCAGCGACTGCACCCAGAATGGGGGCCCCAACGTCCATACCGCCCCACCGCCCAGCGTGAGACACGGGACAGCAGCAGACAGAAGCCACACATGTAGTTCACAGGGCACTCGGGGAAGAACTGTGTTTTAGGCTATAGGGAAGGAAAAGGTTTTCCTCAGCTCTCATAGGATGCTGGGCTGAGTCTGAAAAGTAAACTGACCGAGACAGACACAAGAGAAAATATTCATCTTACTGAATGTTGACATGTACGTGGGAGTCTTCACGAGAGAACACAGACCCCAAGAGGTGACCAGAGCAGGAAGCTTTTGTACCTTTTAGACAATAAATTTAAGAATTGACAAGCGAAAGAGGTTTGGGCCTAGGGGTACTGACTAGTGAAGAAATAACTAGGAAGATAACAGTTAGTTAACAAGGTTGGTACAGATTTCCTGGCCCCCGAACTCCCCACCTCTGGTGCTAAGTGTCCTCTTTCCTCCTGGTACAGGGAGGGCACCTTGCCCGTAGGAATGTTATTACCTGTTTTAGGGAGGAAGGGCAAGGGGGCAGCGTGGGTCAGAGTGACCTTCCTGCTTCTGCCATTTTTTAAAAATTCCTTCAGCTGAAGATATTTAATGCACCAAGGTGTCATATTTGAGGGTAGCGCATCCAAACTCCACCAAGGCCTCAGACCAGTAGCCAAAAAGAACGCGAATCGTGGCAGGATTCCCAAGCAGAACGTCCTGGCCTCTGCGCATTTCACAGACCTCTCTTTTCAGGACCCTGATGACCAGCCGCTGGGGAGCAGTGACCCCCTTGGGGCGCTGTGAGGCCGGACCTGCCCCCACCCGATGGCACCGCGGCCCTCTGGGCCCCTAGAACCTGAGGGGCTCTCAGCTGTGAATCCTCAGCCCGGCGCCTACTGGGAGCGTAAGATCCTTTAACATTTCACAGTGTGAAACCCTCAAGCCATACCTCACCTTTTGGGTTGATCCTGGAGATTATTTTGTTCCTGTGGGTGAGAGACCGTGTGTTAAGTCCACCCACCAACCAGGAGGTCTGCTCCCCTCTCTGACCCTCTGCTGTCCTTCTTTCAAGTGGCTCTTACCACTTCCCACCCCCCAACTCTAGCGGCCCTGTCTTACTTCCCTGTTAGACTGCAAGCTCCTGAGGGCAAGACCTTCCCTCGTTCGTCTTTGTATCTCTGCACCCAGCACAGGGTCTGGCCCGTGAAATGTGCTCAACTATTGGTTATGGAACAGAAATAAAGTCAGTGGAACAAATTCAGTGTTTTGGGAAACAAAACTACTGTTCACCGCCAGAGGGGTCAAACGTTGACGGTAAGGTCAGCTTACCAGGGCCTTTTCAAATCACCAACATCTGCCTTTTAAGTGCCTCTTTCTTAATTCTGTTTTGTTTGCTTGTCTGTGCATTTAAGACAGGAGAACCACAATGGGACACCACTTCACATCCCCTAGGTTGGTTACCATCAAAGGCAGACAATAGCAAGTACTGGCGAGGATACAGGAAAACCGGAGCCCTACTTCTCTGTGGGTAGGATTGTAAAATGGTGCCACCACAGCATGGCGGGTCTTCTAAAAGCTAGACATACAGCTACCATACGATCCAGAAATTCCACTCCTAGGGATAGACCCGAGAGAAATGAAACAATGTCCAGACAAAAACTTACAGATGTAGGTTCACAGCAGCATTACTCATAACGGCCAAAATGTCAAAACCACTCCAAATGTCCACCACTTACAGATGCATAACCAAAGCGTCTGTCCATACAGTGAAGTATCACTCACCTTACAAGGGACGGAAGGACTGATACCTGCAACATCATGGATGAACCTTGCAAACATGCTCAGTGAAAGCAGCCAGACACAAAAGACCATGTACTGTATGATTCCATTTATATGAAATGTCCAGAATAGGCAAATTCATAGAGACCAAAAGATTAGTGGCTGCCAGGGAGGAACTGGGGAAGGGCAGAATGGAGTTACTGCTAAGAGACACGAGGCTTCTTTTAGGTGATAAAAATGTTCTGGAACTTTACATTGGTGATGTGTAGGGCCAGTTCTCCACTGTGCAGGACTCCCCAAGCAAGGCAGGATGCCCACCACACCCTCAAAAGGCCCGCAGGGGCCTCTGCATCACTGACAGCTGGGCACCCTCCAGCCCGCCCACCACCATTTCCAAACTGTCCCCAGGGGTGCACTGGCCAGGCTTGGGAGTCCCTGCTGCGGACAGAGGAGTGAAAGGCTGAGTGGAGCACATCTCAGCCTCTCCTCTCTGTCACTCTCATGGCCCAAATAACTTTGCTCCACATCATCAGAGTTTCTGCTCCCCCAAGTCCAAAGTTCTAGAAGCCTGAGTCTCATAAGTTTCCTCACCACTCCAGGAAAGGAAGGAAGCCCAGTTTCAGGCAGAAGAACAACTTACCACCTCCGCTCAGATGACGTGCCACGATGGCAGCAATACCAGGTTTCCAGGAAATTGCTCCCCAGAAGGAAGGCGGACAGATTCACTAGAGAGCCCACCCACGCCACCACCGCAGGCACAAAAAGGCGAGCGACTCAGAGGAGGGCCAGCAGGCCACCCGCAGGAGAAGTGAATGAGATGACATTCCTGGCACAGTGAGAGGTCAAGGATTAAGTTTAAACACACACACAATTAAACAGTTAAAATAGCTCTTCAAAATATTCACAGATTTATCCAAAACCCAGCAGTCACTTGACATCAAAACATGCACTCCTAATTCAGTATTATTTTCCCTTCAAACGCTTCCAGTTTCCAACTTACCTGGTAATTTGACTGCAAACAGGTCACTGTCTTCCTCCTTGTTCTCGAAGAAGGAACTGTCTGTGAGGGATGGAAGTTCCAGGTGGGTTACTGGCTGCCCGCCTAAGACCACGTTCACACCAGTTTTCTGTCCGTGGCTTAACTTCACGGTCTTCAAGCTCTGAAAACAGGCGGCAGTGCTTTGCTGGGGGTGTGGGGACGAGGGCAGTGAGGAGTACACCATAAATCTTTTGCTGCCTCCTCTCAGGGATGTGCATTTTGGGGTGCATTAGAATGTGGTATTTTGCCACTAAAGCACATAAACCAGATGACTTAAAATAAACTGGACAATTCAAAATTTTATTTGGCAATAAGTTCAACGTCGTATGACATAAAATCAACAATTAGAATAAATAGCAAATTCACATTCAGAATAAATAGCAAGTCTACCTAATTTGCATTCATTGTGTCTGAAATTAAACGATCTGTCATTCTACTAAATAATTAGAAAACGGTTTCCTAGGAGTTGAAGCCTGCAGTATAGAAAAGTACAGAGCACAGTTGTGGGTCGGGTTCCCCAGAAAGCAAACACAGATATGGAGGTTCTCATGCAGGACGTTTTCAGGGGATTGTTCTTGGGATCAACACCTGGGAAGGGGAGCAGGGGTGAAAAGGGAAGGAAGCCAGGCCGGTGGGGCAGGAGCTGGGCGGCAGTACAGACACGAGGAGGCCCCAGCTGCGCACCTGCCCCCCAGCTCTGGGGCTGGATGGGCCTTTGAGGCTCCAGGAAGGGAGCCGGGCCACACCCTCGCCCGAGGCAGGACTTTTCAGCAAGGGAAGCTCCCACAGAGGATGGGCAGCTGCAGACTGTGAGCCAGCAGTCAGGAGAGTAAGTCCTTGGGTCCTGAAGGGGATCCTGGGCAGCCAAGCCCACCACACACTACAAGCACAATCACAGACTACTGCGATGAGAGGTATATTCAGTGAGTGCCGAGCCTGGCAGCTCAATTACACAACGAGAGTCATGCCATGTGCTGGAAACACAGTACTTTACCACTGGCCACATGAGGAAATATGCCCAGAGAGGAGCTCATGGGGGAATCTGGCACACTTGCCTACGGACCTCCTAGCTGCACCTGACCGTGAGCGGGTTTGTCTGCACGCCTCCAGCAAGGTGACCTTGCCCCTGCCACCAACACATCCATCAGAGCAGGGGCCAGCACACCGTGCACGGCCCAAGGGCCAAATCCAGACTGCAGGTGGTTCTCATAGACCAAGCTGTAATGGAACACAGGCGTGCCCAGTCGTACAGGAAGGGCCACAGAAGAGGCCCACAAAGTAGACAGTATTTATTGTCTGGCCCTTTATAGAAAAAGCTTGTTGGGCCCTGCATTAGAGAAATTTCACTCTTTCTTTTCCTTAACCCATCAGGGTATTAAAAGTTAGCTGAACTTGGGACCAACCTCCCATATGCTAACAGAAAAAAAGGAGGTTGGGAGGAAATTGGTACTAAAGGAAATCAGTATTAAGCAGGCAAATCATAGGCTTCCTAACACTTGAATAGAGCAATCAAGGGACTGTGCCTCTGGCCAAATTTACTCTGAGAGCATATTTGAGACAAGGGCCCCAGAGTGGGTCTTTGGCAGCTCACGAACATTCTGCAGAGTGGAAACCAATTCCAGTATTTACCGCACACACTACTGCTTCAAAGGCCTTTGGGGAGGAAAAGAAAGGGAAAGCGATTTAGTTCACCCAAAGCTAAATTAGCTCGGAGGAAAAATTATTTTTCATTTCTCCTTTGCAGTAATTAAGAGGACCAGTGCATTCAGAGCAACAAGAAATTCGGTCTGAAATGTGCCTGAATCAGAAACAGGTGGTTTATGTTACGTGGCTTCAAGGGAGCTGAAGAGAATTTTAAAAAGGAAAAAGAAGGCCATATACGTTAGGAGGAAAGTGGGAGCTGTAAGCCAAACTCCTAAAATATTTTAAAAGCCAGATTTTATCTACAGAAGCAACTCTGGAAAAACCAGCTGTGCAGGTCCCCTCCAGAACAACCTGCTACAGGTACGGTGAGCCTCGCTCAACCGTCACACCTGGCAGGGACTGCCCCGGACCATGAATTTTTGTTCACGTCATTCTGAGAAAATCTGTCTAATGGATGCTAAAAAGAGAAAATACTTTTCAGAGTGCAAACTAATTTTATTCTGTGCACTTCCCAAATCGATGTTTTACATGGTAGAGAATAGACTCCCTTCCTCTGTAACCAATACACATTCATCAGCTTGCACCCCAGGGAACGCACCAGAAAGAACAAAACACAGTGCAGCCTGCTGAATCCCAGCCGAGTCATGACAGTGGCAAGTTAAAATCGATCCCAACTGAGCATAGACAAGGAGCAGGCCTGTCCTTCCTACAGAGACGGCTGCCCAGATCTGTGCGCCCGCCCCGGCATGGGCTTGCAGCCCGCCAGGCGTACGCTCGGTGGGCTCTGCTCAGACAGAGGCCACGTGCTGCTGCCCGGCAGATCTCAACACCGCCATGTTCAACAGCCTAGAGACTGAAACCTTAATTGGTAGTAAATCATAAAATTCACTTTTCATACCCAGAAAATGTATTTCTTCCCCTAGGCTTGGGTCACCTAACCTAGACATACATAAAAGCGGGTTTTAAAAATAGTTGTACTTCATTCTGGAGTAAACAAAACACTCTATAACTGGCACATAAGAGCCATCCAATGAATACTTGATGAGATAAAAACTAAGACAAAGTTTTAAAATAACACTTAACTTCCTTACTCAGCTTCTCAAAAGCAGAAACTATCAGCCAAAGGTACCAGCACATCCTTGGAGAACCCCAACACCAAGCGGTTCTGGGCATCTACCTGTACCCCTTCAATGCCAGCCTCCAACACTCTGATGCTCAGAAGTCCCAGGTACTGACAAACAGCGAACCAAATGCCTACTGCATTCCGAGAAAGGAATGGACTAACTGTGTTTATAATAAAATTTAGAAGAAAAAAAGGGGCTAATTGGGCCTAGGAGGTCTAGAGTCCCCTTCACTATTTTAAACATATTGAAAACATCACAAGTACACGCCAATTACAACAGGCAGCATGAGAGCATGCTACAGAACCCATCTAATTTCTGCATCCAGGCAGGTAGCCTGGGAAGGCCAAGCCAGCATCTCATCAACAACTGGCTCCCATACATGAAAAAATTAAAAATACTGAATAAGCAAGTACTCTCTCCACAAGCCCCTCCTGTCCCAGCATCCCTTCGGTTTAAGGATGCATGTCACTTGCCTTGTTCTCGGAAAGAAATGAGAACACTCAGTAGCTAGGTCATTGCCAGCTGTTTCTCTTAGCTTCAATGGTCTTGATCCTCTCCCACATTAAACACAGACACCTAAAGAAAACCACCCAAACTCCCAAAACAGCCACACAAACGTGGCAGGAAAGCAGTCTAAGGGGAGGAGGGGGTGGGAGATGGTAAGCAGTGAGGCCACCTCCCTCCCCTCCTGCTGGATTCAAGCCCCTTTCCTTGGCTGACCAGTCAGGACAGAGACAGGCACCTGCTCACTGCCCTCCAGACAAGGAGGGTTTCTGGAAATGCACACGTTCGCGACAAGACACACACCTGGTGGGGGTCACGGCATGGCGCCTCTGTACAAGGACATTTTCTGGTTTCATTTTTCTCCAGTAAGCACATTCAACCAACACTTGGGGGAGTGAGGGTTCAGGTGTAACGGGCGCCTGGGAGATCCACTGCAGATGCACTGGCTATTCTCACCTGTTTGTTTCTCGCTGCCTTATTCAACCAACCTGTTCTGTTGTCTGGAAATTTAACCAGAAGCTCTTTTCTCCTCACCCTTCTCTTCTGGGAAAATGAAAGACTGCTCGTCACTTGGGGCACCATTTGTCCCTCCCCTGCACAGGGCAGGACACAGGAAACGGGTGCGGAGGACAACCAAAGCCAAGGACTTGCGACTTCTCTCATTCTTTCTCACATCAGGCTTCCGGGGAGGCCAAGTCTGCTTTCAGGTGACGCACCAGAGCACTGAAGCCGTGGAACCAAGCGATTCAGGGAGCGGCTGCTGTCCAGGGCCCGTCCCTGCCGCTGACTGCCGTGTGTGCCACCGCGGGGCTCACGGATACCCAGCATTCTGCCAGCAGTTCACCCCGGCACCACCTGTGAACGTCCAGTGCATTCTTGGTGCAAGAGTCAAGAGGAGTTTCACAACATCACCTGCTGGAATACAGAGGGGGCATGGAGAAGCCCCGCTCCCAGGAAGGCTGGCATGGGCTACAGGACCTCGGTAAACAAGGCCGATCTCCGAGGGTCAACAGGAAGCAGCTGCCGTCCCCACGTGTCCAGGAGGGCAGCCGCAAGAGCTACGCGCTTCCGTCTTCACGAGTGGGGGTACTGTCCATAATGTATAAAAGAAACATCACAAGGCATACCTTATGGTTTCTGAGAGGGACACTCACTCAGATCCACGCCAAGTCTTCCCAGTGTAGGGCCATTGCTGGTTCCAGCCTTGTTTCTTTCTGGGCCGGGGCGGGCCCCTGGCTACTTAGCCTGGGCCTCCTGTAGGAGGGGGAGCCTGGAGAAGGGGGGCTGGGCGGCCCAGGCGGGGAGCTCATGCTGCAGCGGGGTCCTCCGGGGGTAGAACGTGTGGCTGACGTCATAGTTGAGGAGGCAGCTCAGGGACGCCATGTAGATGTCAGCAAATCGTGACAGGCGTCTCAGGAAGTACGTCGGGTTCTGGTCTGTGCGGAACAAGCTTCCAAACTGGGCATTGAAGAAGCCTTTGGTCATTTCTCTGAAGCAGCAAAAGAAGCAACAGAGGATGATTCCAAAAAGGTCTGTCTTTTAAGTTACTGAAATCCACATCGCCGTTTCTTATTTATAGGACTCAAATTAGCCTAGAGCAGCCCCGACTTCTAATTGGGAAAACCAGTCTGTCTGTCCATCCATCAAAACAACTCTGACCACATTCCCCACACAGGCCAGCTGGAGACGGCACTGCTGGAGGCTCCCCTAAATGTGCAACCCCACCATTTCCCAAACACAAAGGGTGCGGGAGCTTCTGAAGGTCCACAGACATGCAGAATGTTCTCAGAGTCTCCAAACGCCCCTTGTCTGCAGAATGGGATCAAGGCCCCGTTTTTATGAGGTTATAGAGAGAAGTAAGAGAAATTAAAAAGCATATTGCAAACTTGAAAGTACTTTATGTCTAAGAGATTAAGGCATAGTTTATAGAGATGAAAATACATCTCCACCATCCATTACAGGGCTTCAAACGCCTCCTCAGAGCTTGGGTTACAGGCAGATACCTGTAATCTTGCAAGGCTGTTCACTCCACCCCAGGCTCTAAGGCCCTCAATACCCGCCTCTGTGCATAAATCCACACCCCATCACACATTCACAGGATATGCACACCATCCAGTCTGGTAGCTGGGACCCCTACACAGAGACCGTTCCAGCAGAATGGATAAACACCATTTGACTGTTAGTAAATCAGTTATAAACACAGCAGAAAACATAATCTTTTATACAAATGTGTGATAAAAGCTACTAGTCTGTCTTCATAAGGTGACAGATGCTACAAGTAGAAGAAAATTAAAAGACCTCAATTAAGTCTGCAGGTGGAGCAACATAAATGGCTTTTAAACTTTTACTGAAAAATCTCATTGAGATGTGAGGTTGTTAGAGATTTGAATTCAAAACAAAATCTCTGACAGGTGAAATAAATCCATTCTCTAATAGTGTGAGGTCCCTGGAGTGTAGGGCTCAGATTTGGCCTTCAGCGGGGAGGGGCCCAGAGTCTAACAGATCATATGCCCATCACCCTCTCACCAATATTTTTATACCCACATGAGAGCAACAACCATGTCAGAATAAGCTCCCAAGAGACACACTGAGAGGGAGAGGGAGGACTGATTCAATACAGCAGAGGCTTCCGCAGCCCCGGGGGATGGACTCTGCTCCCTCTGCACGCACATCGCCCACGTCAGGTGGCCATCTTCTGCTTAGAGGCCAGAACCCAGGCAGTCAGCGCTACTTCCAGACCTTAACACAGCTGCGCCCGTGGCGGGGGAGGGAGGGGACACGGCAGCCACAAGAGCAGAAACAGTCACGTCCACAGTGTCCACAGACACAGCATCCTCTGAGGGATGCACGCCTGTCCACGCGGCCTCTGATGAATAACCGTTCCCTCAGATGCACACCCACTGAACTCCCCTGACAGCAGAAGGGCTTTCTGCGCCAATAAACACAGTGATGCTGATGCACACACGCTCCTGAAACAGCCGTGGCTACAAATAAGCACCGGGGTGGTAGGAGCCCCAAGAGTTCACTGTGGTTCAGAGCTGCCTCCAGTGCTGCCCGCATTACCAACAACTGGGCCACCAGCCACCCAAACGGGAAAGTTAAGTGGCCTGGGAGGAGGGAAGGGAGAGAGGTGTGAGGGGCTCACCGCTGCCTCGAAGAGATGACATTCATCACTAATGGCAGACGGCTGGGTCTGGGTACTGGGGGTCACAGTGACCCCTGGCAGCTAAAACCGGCTGTTCTGAGTCAGCCTCAGGCAGGCCCTGGGGAAGGTGTGCGGCTGAGTGAGCGCAGCCTGGGGCCCGATTCGTGATATTCGAAACAGGCCACTCTTACCTCATCTCCTTCCTCTCCTTCTTCCACTCCTGCAAAACCAGCTGGGACTCCGCGTCTCTGTGAACCTGCAGGACACAAGCTAGTTATTGAGCCGGTTCTCGTTGTGAATAAACTCACCCGGCCGTGAGAATTTTTTAACGGGCAGCTTTTCTTGGAGGAATTTTAGTCAACCCTGAGACAGACACTTGCATGAAATAAAACATTTTCAAACTTCCCAGCTGCAAACTGCCCTTCATCAAATTAACATGGAATATTATGAAGCTATTAAGTAAGGCCCCTATAAACTCAAGATATTAAAGTGTTATTAAAGGCTGTGTATAATGCATATGTATCCACATAAAATACACATGTATATTGTGTGTGTAATGTATCCATCACATGCATGCAACACCCATATAAACATACTTAATACATTCCTATTATACAAGTAAACATGTATACACATTAAAATGGCAGTTAAGTGGAAACAGCCAGTATAACAGCACACCCACGAACTACAAAAATGTAAAAATATGTGCATGTATTTGGAAACTAACATGGAAATTTTTCTTTAATTTGTGCAAGAGTAGTAGAATTATAATTGGCTTTAATTTTTTTCCCTTAGTATTATATTAACTTTTAAAGTGTTTAAAAGGGAAAACAGTTGTTTTTGTAAAACACAAGAAGGCAGAGCACCTCAACCAGATGGAAAAGCAGAGAATTTTCTGGGTGGGCTGAAATGAGAGCAAAAGGCAAAGAGAAAATGACCACTGCCCAGCCCTAACCAATGGAATCCCTCAAGTCTGTCTCCAAGGCTCTTGTGACTAAACAGGAACTCTGGCCAGAGTCAGAGGTGCACATGACCGCAGGGGACAGGTGGGGCTCCCCGCAATTCGCGGTCACAGGAGCAGCCTCAGATCCTGGAGGAAAATACCAAACAGGCAGACCATCTGCTTCGATGAGGCAGCCAAGGCCCCTCTGTTGATCACATCTGCCCAGATCAAGGGATTGACTGAGTCACCCGCTTAGGGTCTCGGCCACCAGACAAAACCCTGAGCTTGTAACGTGGAGTTCCTGCCCGGCGCCGCTGCCTACCCCACCAGGAAGCAGCCACCACTGCGCGACCCCCGGCTGTGTGTTACCGGAGCACCCGAAGACTGACCGGCCCAGCACTGCTGCGGACGCTGATGTAGGTTCTAGGAACATGTTTCAGTTAACTTCCACACTTTAACAAATTACTCGCTACAGAATTTAGGCTTACAAAGTATGTGACTAGATCAAAGCTCTGTAGGATGCCACAAGGAACTGATTCATATCTGTAGATACACACATACACACAAGCACACACACATATACAAGCACATACACACGCGTATGCACATACACACATACAGCTGTGCACACACACACATACACACATATGCGTATTTATATTCAGCACCTACCATGTGGCAAGCACAGTGCTAGATGCTGAAGACACGAGAGCAGACAGACAGAGGCCCAGGTGAGTGAGGGCAGAGCCAGGGAACCAGACCACGAAAACACGATGTGCTACTGCCCAGAATGCGCTCCAAATGACACTGCTGGCCCCAAAAAGAGCACACCCAACCTCAGGAGACAAATCTCTCTCCTCAGAGAATAGTCTATGTGCTCTAAAAGGGGAGAGTTCTAGGAACATGTGACACAGGATCACTGGAATAATGTAGAGCTTTCCAGGCAAACATGGGGGCAGGAGAATGGGAAGGAAACGGAGAGGACAGTGAGAAATGACACTCATCTGGATATTTTTTAAAGTATCAGCCACCCTCCTCTGTGTCCTAGTGAACCCACCCGGACAGCCTGCCATAAAGTGGCCAAAGCCGAGGCGATACGGCACAGAGGTGGGGGTTCTGGGGCCGGTCGTCCCGGTTTGCGGCCCAGCACCACCCCTTACTATGAGCAAGATGGTTTCTCTCTGTGCCTCAGGCTCTTTGTCTGTAAAATGGGGATGATGCCACTGCCCACTTCAAAGAGTTGTTGTGAGAATGAAACGAACGTAAAGCCCCTGGTGCCTGGACCATAGTAAGCTCTTGTTTCTAAATAGCTTGATTCTGCTGTTCACTAACTTTTCTGGAACAGTTACTTACCTCTCAGCCACAGTTTCCACTCCTATAAAATGGGACAGCAATGTCAATGTCAACTCCCTTATCTTCCTTCCCTAACCACACACCTTACAGAATTAACTCTATAAGTCACAGAAATCTTTCCAGCACTTCTATTCTCTAAAACACACACCCCTTATTCACTGAACTTTTTATACAGGTCAGAGAGAGGAAGACAAAAAAACAAAACACAAACAAAAACCGTCCTCAAAGCTAAAATGCAGTGACATCATCTACACGCAGGTTGCATTTCTGTATCTGACAGCTGCCCACATCACAGAGACCGCACCCAAGGCAAGAGGTCCGGCTACCCTCGAGCTCTTGAAACTGCACAGCCAGGAAACACGTCAGTGCAGCGCTTAACAGCACAGACTTGGGCACCACACAGCCCAGGTTCACGTTCTTGCTTTGTCATTTTATGACCCAGGACACATTACCTAACCTCTTAAATACCCCGTTTCCTTCTTCTAAAGCGGCCTAAGCTACCCACACAGGACAGCCGGGACGATGAGTGAACGATGCGGAGCAAGCACTCAGCACAACGCCCGGCGCGTAACGAGTAACCATCAGTACTGCCGCGACCTATGCACAGACTCGAAACTACATTAACCCAGAACTGATGCCTTTTATTTTTAGACAATTATTTCACCAACAAGCACAGTAAGGGAAACAGAACCAGTCCTCGCCAGAGATGAACCAAAGAGCACTGGAGCCAGAATGCACTGGAAGCAAGGCCTGGGGGACGTGCAGGGCCCCATGTTCTGGAATGTGTGCGCCCTGGAGGAAGGACCTGGCCTGCCACTCCCCACAGCCCTGCCTGAGCTCGCTGCCAGCTGGGCCAGGCAAGACAGCTCCCTGCCCATTTCCAAAGCAGGCTGGAAGGCCGTGGGCAGCAGGCCACGGCCAGAGGCTGCAGGTGTGTCAGCCAAGAGGGCAGCCATCCACGCCCCTTATCCTAAAAGAGTCGGCACGCACACTGAGACGGCCGTGGGCCAGGCCAGCAGAACCAGCGAGATGCCCCATGAGATAGGGGAGAAGGTCCCAGCTGCAACCAGGGGCAGCTGCCACAGGCCAGGAGATCACCACCAGAACAACATTCCTCACTAACTGCCCCCAACAGTCTATACAACTGACAGAAAAAACTGCCACAGAACTCCAGTGAACCAGCAAACTGCAGGTATTATCTTCAAAATCAGATGGAGGCTGTACACGAGGATCTTGACTCTTACCTTGAGACTCTTTCCAGTAAGCTGTGGTGCCCAGCCTGAAGTGTTGATCCCATTTTACAGATGGGGAAACTGAGACCCAGAATGGAGCAGTCCCACAGCAAGTTAAAGGCAGAAGCAGGATTGGACCCAAACACTGACAGAGGTTCTCAAATCCCACTACCCACAGAATCTCCCGATGGGCTTCAGTGGGGAAGTGAGGACACTGCATTTCAACAGACACGGGGACATAAGCAAACACTCGTGCTGACACGGGCCCCACAAAGCTCTTTCTCTAGACGGCTTTGTTGGGGAAGGGGGAGACATTTTTAAAGTTCTCTTCAGGGAAAATGGCAGAACTCTTTCAGGGGCAAAATAACCCCAGTAGTTATTCTACAGGATGACTTATACCTCATAGCTTAGAACCACAATTAAACCACAATTAAAATAACTGTGACCAGTGGACTAATCTCAAGCTTAAAGGAAAAAGTAGGAGAGAAAAAAATCCCAAACCTGCATCTGCTCCAATAACCCGGTCAGGGTTTGCAGCCAGGTCATAGTTTGAACATACTGCTCTGTGTTCATGATTTTGAGCTCAGATCTTAATTCTGGGATAATTGCACCAGTTCGCCAGCCGTGCTTCAGAGTCAAGTCCTGATTGCAAAGATCACAAAAAGTCAACATTAATCTCAACAGAACTTAAACCATTTCACTACCTTTCCCAGATGCAACAGGCATTCATTGGATTACTCTTTAATTGTAATGGTTAGTTATTAACCAAGCTGAATTCAACAAATTACATCTAACTAAAGCCAATTTAGCCCCAGGCTTTGACCATTTCACCCTAAGAAAGTTTCTGTAACAGAAATAACTGCTATGAATCCCAGCCCCTACAGAAACACAGGATCTGGCATCGTTAACCATAGTCTGTAAAACTACATTAGGTCAGGGACAGAAAAAAGCTCAGCTGAGATGTTCCTGAAGGTCTTCACTCAGTTCGTCCACAGAGCGCTGGGGGACACCCACTGCGTGCCAGGCCTTGTGAGTTATGGGGAACCACAGAATCTCAGACTTGGAATGGTCACACAATGTCAACATACATGATCGTGTTTTCATTCCAAACATGGCAATCCCACGATTTGACAATAGGCCAGTATACCCAATATCAGTGATGTCCCAGGAAATCTAAGCTATACAATCATCATACTAAATGGTCATTAATGTTCTCACTTGGCAAACATTTACCAAATATTACAACTTGCCAGGCCCTGGCCAAATACTGAGGATAAAATAGTGAACAAAACTAACAAATCCCTGCTCTCATGGGAAATACAGACAAAAAATAAGCAAGTAAATACACAGTGCAGGTGGTGATAAACACAATGGACAAAAATCCAGCAGAATAAGAGGGAAAGGAGTTACCATTTTATACAGCGTGGTTAGGAAGACCAGGCTGATAAAGAGAGATGGGATTAGAGACCTGAAGGGAAGGAAAGTAAAAGTATGCAAATACATGGGAGGAGAAAAATTTTGGCTGGAAAAACAGCAAGTACAAAGGCCCTGGGGCAGGAACATGCTGGGAGTGGGATGGGTTAAGAAATAGCAAGGCCCAGGGGTTGGGGGGGGCAGAGTAGGAGAGAGGGCAGAGGCAGGAGGTGCCTTCAGAGGGAGGCTGGGGAAAGAGATCAAGCAGAGCCTTGAGGACAGCTGTAAGAAATTAAGCTTTTACTCTGAGGGAGAAAGGGATGTTTTTAAGAAAAGAGATTTTAAGGGTTTTAAGGAGAAGACTGGTATATGGTTTACTATTTTGAAAGTTCACTCTGGCTACTCACCTCAAGCTAGAATCCCGGCTCTGTAAGTCCTAAGAGTGTCTACCTTCTCCAGTGGTTGAATTTCTTTAAACCTTTCAATAGTTCTCTCTGTCCTATAATATATGAAACCCTACACACAGCACACTCTTTTAAATAGTCCCAATGGTGGCAAACTTTTGAAGGTGGACCTTATTTCTGAAAATAAGTACAAAGTCCTCTGGAGCATTCCTAAGACTAAAGTACATGGTAATAAATTAATAATAATAAAACTCATTTTCTCCTTTGCCCCAAACCGGCTCTCAAATCTATTCCAAAGAGGGCACCAAAATGCATTTTGAGAAACAGCAGCAACACTGAATGTAGCAACATTCCTAAGGTCATCCCCTTGAAGGGTAACAATCTTCACTGTCCACATAATTTCTGACAAGTTGATGAATTAGTCTTACCACTTTAAAACAGTGGTTTCCAAACTTTAGCATGGCATCCAACTATATGCTGTCTACAAGACACTTATTTTAGATCTAAGGACACACACAAGCTGAAAGTGAAAAGATTAGAAAAGAAATTCCACGCACAGAGTAACCAAAAGAAAACAGAGGTGGCTATACTGATATCAGACGAAACAGATTTTAGGTCAAAAACTTACAAGACACAAAGAATGACATTATACAATGATAAAGGGGTCAGTTCACCAAAACTATATAACAACTATATGTGCACCGAACAGCAGAGTTCCAAAATATATGAAGCAAACATTAACAGAACTGTAGGGAGAATAGACTGCTCTACGGTAACAGCAGGAGACTTCAATACCCACTTTATATAGTGAATAAAACCACCAGACAGAAGATCAAACGGGAAGTACAGGACTCAAGCAACACTAAAACCCAATCAGACCTAACAGACACAGAGAACTCCACCGAACAAAAGCAGGATACACATTTTTCTCAAGTGCTCACAGAACATTCTCCAGGATAGACTGTATGTTAGGCCACAAAACAAGTCTTAATTTTAAAAGACTAAAATCATACAAAGTATCTTTTCTGATCACTAGGAATGAAACTAGACATCAACAGCTGAAGAAAAAACCGAAAAATTCAGAAACGTGGAACTTAAACACCACATTCTTAAACAACCAGTGGGTCAAAGAAGAAATTAGGAAATACCTTGAGACAAATTAAAGTGCAAACACAACCTACCCAAACTTCTGGGATGCAACAAAAGCAGTGCTAAGAGGGAAATTTATAGGTACACCAACAATAAAAATAGAAGAAAGCTCTCAAATCAAAAACTTAACTTTATACTTCAAAGGATCTAGAAAAAGAGGAATAAACTAAACTGAAAGCTAGCAGGACAAAGGAAATAACAGAGACCAGAGCAGAGATAAATAAAATAGAGAATACAAAAACAACAAAGAAAATCAACAAAACCAACAGTTGGTTCTTCAAAAAGATCAACAAAATTAAGCTTGACTAAGAAAAAAAGAAGACTCAAATTATTAAAATCAGAAATGTAAGTGGTGACACTACCAATTCGACAGAAATAAAAAGGATTACTAAAGAAAAGTACTGTGAACTATTGTATGCTAACAACCTGGATAAAATAGATGAAATGGAAAAATTCTCATGAACACACAACCTACCAAGACTAAATCATGAAGAAACAGAAAATCTGAACAGACCTCTAACTAGTAAGGAGATTGAATCAGCAAGCAAAACCTTTCCATCAATGAAATGCTGAGGACCAGATGGCTTCACCAATGAACTCTACCAAACATATAAAGAAGAATTAACACCAATCCTTCTCAAAGTCTTCCAAAAACTAAAGAAGGAGGAACACTTCCTAACTCATCCTATGAGGCCAGCATTACCTGATATCAAACGTAAGTGTGAAAGACTGCTGAGAAAAGACAGCTCGACCCCACCCCGAGAGCTCCTCAGCAGGTCTGGGGTGAGGCTGACCATTTGCGTTTCCAACTAGTTCCCAGGTGATGCTGATGTCACCGGGACCGCACTTGACGAACTACTGCTTTGTGAGCACTTCTCACAGTGCTAAGACCTGTATGTGCGTGTCACCTCAGGGCCACGTACCCATGTGCCTCAAGGGTGGCACACAGTGAGCCACCCCCTCAGAGCCTGCAGACCACACAGCAAGAGGTCAATGCTTGTGATGTTGCATTGCCTGGCTGGACTCTGGGGGTGCCAACATCCTAAGAGGAGCACTTTATATTCCTACTTTACTACGCACTTTTGTATACATTACCTTATTTCACTCTCCTTACAAACGAGGACATCAGGGCTTGAGGGAGGTGCCCAAGGTCACAGAGATAATGACCAGCAGAGATGGGATGAAAACCTCAGTTTCCTAAGTCTGAGCCCACGATTCCTCCCACTAGGCCTCCAGCCACTGGACAGACAGGATTTTGCGGCGTGTGTGCCAGAGTCCCCTGGGAAGAAGGTCACTAGACACAGGCACTGGGATCGCCCTCTACCTCCACCACCTTTGCAAATTCGGGCTCCGTGGCCCTCAGAGGGGCTCGGGCACGTGTGCTCTGGCCGACAGTCAGCAGAACCAGAGGAACACAGACGTGCACAGATGGGGCAGGTCCTGTGTGCACCAAAATTCTCGGAAATATCAACAGTGGAGTCTGACAGCCAGACACAACCTGACCCCTGTCACTCCCGTGACACTGAGCTTCACTCAGACTTTGCGAGACGTGTCCTGTGCAAGCTTGCTTGGAATCATTTACAAACATAAATTCGTTCCATAAGGAACCAAGTGTGGTTAGAAATGTGACTAACTCAATCTTGCTCCAGTTACAGACTAAATCATAATTCAAGTCCTGAGACACTCGTCATTCCAAGGGGCATGAAAAGCCTTGTTTTCACATAATAGCTATTTCCTGGAAATGCCATTTTGTGCTCTTTCAAAATGACTGGCTGGAAAAACCCTGAATGATGTTTATGAGCTTTTATGGTGCATTTGTATGTTTCTGAAGCTTAATAATAAAAGGAAAAGGAAAGAACATTGGCATTATTTCTTACCATTACTCAAATGGAAAGATTTTTTTTTCTGATAAACTCAGTAAATTGCTAATGTCACCATTTCCAAAAAAGTTTATCTTTTTCATGACTGATCAGTAAAATATGAGACATTAAAAAAAAAAAAGTGGCCCACTCCTTGGCTTTTTTGAAAGCATGAAAATGGTCTTAAACAAAAGATAATTTCCTAATAAGTGGGCCTAACAGTATCTGTCCCCAGTAAAGAAACAGGAAGAGAAGTTCCTCACCGCCAGGTCACTGTATATATGGTCACCAAAATACAAGACTTTAGATCCCCTCCATCCAGTAAGCTTCAAAAATTCATATAAATTGCCCTGCAATAACAGAAAAAATATAGGTATATGATAGTAAGACAGAGACTTGTATAATCCATGGCCCAGAACATCTACTTTTTTAAACTTAAAAAAAAAAAAAAGGTTTTTGCTTTTAATTTCAAATATCAAAATATTAACATAAAAAACACCTTTATGTGAAATATTTCAGACCTTTCTTCTAAGTCAAATGTCCTTTTCAAAAAGAATTCATACTATATATACCTCTTTGTAACTAACTTTTTTTTACATTTAACATTCTGTGACCATGTCAATATTCACCTGCTACCTAAATTTAGCAGCTGAGAACCACCATGATTCATTTTACCAATTCTCTGATGTTGGACACTTACCTGGTTATCTATTTTGTAACTTCATGATAAATATTCTTACAGCAAAGTTTTAGCTACATCTTAATAATTTTGTGAGGCTCACTTCCCAGAAGTGGAGTGGCTGTATCAAAGCTGATCTTTCAAGGCTAAGAAAGAACACTTTGTGCCAAATCCAGAAATGTATCAGTATTAAAAAAAAAATTGTACAGTATTGAATAGTACTGTTTTCTATAATTTTATGTTATAAATATTACACAAATATAACAATTTTTAAAGAATGAGATAAAAAAAACAGTAACTTCAGTAACACAATAATGGTCCGCAATTCAATCATTTACTCAAACAATGAGAGCATTCTATGATACCAAAATATATCAAAACTGAACATAAAACACAACTATCAGGAAATTATTACTAATTTGAATGAAATGCCATGTGATCAAATGCTTCTAAAGAGAAATTTTCAAGGCTTACTACTGGCATCTTAAATTTTGTATCTTATGGAAAAAATGCATTGAATTTTGTTTTTAAAAACTGTTCCATTCTGAGTTAATTCAGACAAAGCCCACTGAAAATACATTGACTTAAGCTTAAATTCCGCCACCAAGCTATAACCAGTCAGTTCCGGCAGAGCACTGAGAACCACGCCTGGCACACAGACAGCCTCAGCCAACGCCAGCTGTTACCATCGTAACTGATCACCGAGCACAGCGACAAAAGGACAGATTGGTCATGAGATACCTGTTTGTAAATCTGGCCTTTCTGCAACTTGTGGATTTTATCCCAGAGTAAGACGCCTTTCTCATTCACCTTTCGGAAAGGTCTACCAACAGAAACAGGAAACATTAAGACATGCAGGAGCTGTGCAGGCTGTGGGCTGTATGAGAAACTACACAGTTACCCCCCAAAAACGGAAAGGAGCATCACAAACCAAAACCAAAACCAAAACCCTGCCACCCGTTCCCTGGCCTCATGCAATACACCCCAAACTGTGGACCCCGCTATACAAAGGAGTTTAGTGAAAAAAGAACTCCAGGGTCAAATAAATTTGGAAAACACTACGCACTATACATGTCCCTCTTTAAAAGTTACTGATGGTTCCAAAAAGCCTGCTTATAAAGAAACTTCCTTTAACCCAGAGTTCCCAAGCTGGTTTGACCATGCACAAAAAAAGCTTATGGAAATAAAGCTTAGTACATTTATCTAGCTTTGCACTTGAAATTCAAGCATTCTAGATATAAACCACATCAGAGAACCGGGCATTTTATTTTACGATGGGGTGTAAGACTAAAGGCCTCGTTTCTCACCCTGGAGGTACTAATCCAAAAAAACAAGGTTTGTTTGTCCTTTTTCATTTTAAGGCAACATTTATTTGGATTGCATTTCTGGTTAGAAAAATACAAACTCACTGCAAAAAATTCTGGAAAATACAGAAAAATAAGATGAAGAAAAGGAAAATCACCCATAATTCCAGTACCCAGGTAGAAACACCATTTCCGTGGCTTTCAGTCTTTATGTATCTGTTATCTTTCTCTTTTCTATGAATTAAAATGAGGATCAGTTGTGACATATATCTTCTTTCCTCCAATGCTGTGAGCAACTTCCCCTGTGATTAGGGGGTCTTCATACATCACTTTTTACAGTCATAAAACAATTCCGTTGCATTTTTTTTCAAATACCATACTCTTAATAACTGCATAATATCCCCTCATTAGGAAGTTCCTTTAAGTTGTCTCCACCCTTCATCATTATAAATAACACCAGGATGAACACAGGTGGAGGATTCTTAACCCAGGCACCTCGAGTGAGGGAGAGAGCTGTGCTGGGACCCCCGGGGAAAATAATCTAGGACACTGCTCTGCCACTGTTACAAACATGACAAAGTGGAGGAGGTTGTGGTGAAAGGAGAGATGTGGCCCTTCCCCTGACCACCCCCTGGAATCTAACAAGAAAACGCAGCAGAGCGTTTTATCAGTGACCAAGCAGCAAGCCAGTGTTCACAGCTGGTTTTGATCAACACTCTAGCTTTCCCTGCATTCTCTTGAATTCTCAGTCTCTGCACACAGTTCTTGGGTTTGCCTCCTCTTCCAGGAGTAACTGTGACACTTGGAAAAGTGGAATTTAGCATCACAAGAGGAATTTAGCCCACTCAACACTAACTACAAGGCACCAAATTATGATGCTTTTAATCACCTAGCAAAGAGGAGGGGAAAGCTGCATGACTACCAACTGCAAAATAGAGAAATGAGAGGCAAAAGCGTTTCAAAAGCAGGCCATTATTAAACAAATACGAATTATTCTTATAATTCTAGTGCAGTAACTCTCAATACTATTGCCATTTGGCGGGGATGAACTCTTGGTGAACTGGTCTGTCCCACAGGTTAAAAGACATTTTAGGACCCCTGACCCCAAGTCACTGTACGCTAAGAGCACACCCAGTTACCATCACAACCCAAACTTCCCCATTCCTCTATTTCCCAAGGCTACTATGGCAGAAAGACTTCATCAAAGTTTTGGAGAGTACTTGATGCAAAACCTGTGTTGCAGAGAAGTTTTGCAAAATCCAACCGCAATCGTCAATGAACCATTCAGAGCTCTATTTAAAGAGATACGCACGGGGGGGGGGGGGGGTGCTTGTTGCTGTTGTTTTGTTATGCTTCACAGTGTGTCTGCATCATGAGATCTAATTTACTGTGTTGGTAATTAAGTTTGGATTTTTCATTGCTGTCGATCGTTTTCTTAAAGCTGAACTCCCTGAAGCAGCCTGTGTTGAATTACACCATTTCAATAGGCACAAGCTGTCTGCTATGTACTAATCCCACCTTCCTTGCAATTACTTGCTCGAAGGGTTAAAAATCAAAAGCTATGTTAGGTGCTTGTGATTTTCCAGTTGGATTTCATCTAGACAAATAAGTATTCACAGCAGCAAATGAAGAAAATCTAGACCCTAGAAAGACAGACACTTACCTCCGCTTATCATTAAAGAAGTTTGGCTTCTCGGCCTGCACAATGACCACATCAAACAGGTCCCTCCAGTCTTTTCCAACAATATACCTCATCCCTTTGTCCCTAGAACAACATGCCAGCCGGTTAGTCTAAGGTTAAAGGGGTTAACCATTCTTGTGACTTTTTCTTCCAAATTTCTAGCTTCTAAAATACACAGAATATAGGAAGTGAGCCCGAAGCCAGTAAGTAAACGCAGAAGAACTTACACAAAGCTGCTGGGGCTATTGGTGATGAGAAACATCTTCTTGCCGTGATCAGCCAGCTTGGCCAACACCGCGCGGGTCTGCTCGGCATAGCAGACGTACTTATCTAAGAGCAAGAGAAAAATGAACACTCAGATCCAGGGTGAAATCAGTCCGTGTGCAAGTGCTTCCTAAGTGGGGCAGGCGGGTCCAGCACCGTCTGCGGCAGCTGGGGGAAGAAAAGCCTTCAGGAACTTGATTCAGAGCGGTGTATTGGTACCCAGTGCATCCGTAACCAAGACCCTGTTCTCCTTACTCTAAGTGGAAAAACCTAAGTGGCTGCAGCTGCCAGCTCCTCTCCTTTTGAGTTGGGATTATGTCAAGTTCTGAGACAAAGGGGAGGGAGACAACTGAGATACAAGGATGCAAAGTCCTTGCACTGTACTCAGAAGAGGTCCTGCAGCCCCTGCTCAGCGCGTGGAGTGAGAGTAAAATGCCTGCAGGATGACCCAGCAAAGGGAAAGGCTGGTCTTCACGATAACGTCGGGTACATACCAATGTCTGCTTCGATTGCCCTGTACATGATTCCTTTGATGTGCACGTCCCGAATTGCATCCTGTCAAGAGAGACATTTTCAATCAGTCAGAGAACAGCTAAGATCGCCTGAGTGCAAGTGAAACGGCATTTGGGATAACGTCTGTCGGCTGAAGGCAGACAATCCGAGCACTAAATGAAATCCAAATTCCGGTCCATTTATCAGAGGCAGCCCCTTGGGAAGAAACTTAAGTTTCCATGGTGATAGCAGCAGTTTCCAAAGCAACTTTCAAGAGTCACTTAGAGGAGAATTGGTGTGAACAATTCTGAAAAGAGCCCCACAGGATAAACAGTAATTTATATGCAGTATCACAAACAAATGATTCCAGGTCATGCGGACAAAGGGAATTATTGCTCTTTGCATCTTTGCACCCTTCTCTAGACCCCAACAGCAGGTTCTGTGATCTAGAAAAAGAGGCAGAGGCCAATGATGGGAGCCTCCTCTCAGTGCTACCAGAGAGGCAAGGAACTGTTAAGGAGCTTTCAAGTCAGGCTGAGATGCGGTCCAGCTGGCAGACGCAGGGAAGTGCCCAGGGATGCAGCAGCCAGACGCCTGGCAGATATCAGAGCACAGCCCCTCTCAGGTGGCTCTGAGAAGGCGGGAACTCCTGGAGGCCCAAGGAAACTTTCTGGCGCCTGTAGCAAAGGACAGGGCTGCAGGAAAATCTGGGCCATAAGCCTTCAGAAATTAGCAGAAGCTTACTGTCAGGAATGAGCACCTTTGCACTGGAAGCTCACCCTCCATTACCTGCCAGCACAGGCCTGTTTCAACTTCACATCAGCAGAAGGCAGAGGTTAAGAGCAAGCCAGAGCCCAACTTTCAGGTCTGGAATCCAAGCTCTGCTCTGTACTAGCTTGTATGCTCTTGGGCAAGTTACTCAACCTCTCTGTGCCTCAATTTCTTTATCTGTGTAAAATGAGCATGACACTACCTCAGGGCATGATTGTGAGAATTTCATTAGTTAGTATGGATAAACGATTCAGAAAAGTTGTGCCAGGAACACAGGAAACTACATGAGTTCGCTATTAGTGGTAATAATACTTAAAGTAAAAACTGAACTTTCTAGGAAACGTCTTTCCTCATGAATGCAAAGGGTTATTACATAACTACAAGTGATTCTTAGAGACGAAGTATTTGTGTGAGCAAAAAGAACAGAAACTAAATATTTAAATAGAGTTCAAATAACAACAGACTGATATTGAGAAACTATAATTCATCCTATATCTTCCTAAAACCCATGATTCAGGGCAGTCAATATTTAAAATGAGTCTTAAATACATAATAAAAACATTGTAGTTTGTAAATATGGATCTTTTTATATTACATGTAAATAGATGCTTAAATATATATATATATTAGAAATAAATGAGAATATCCACAAACACATGTGAACATGAATGCAAATTTTAAAACATACACAAAGTTGTATAAGTGGTGTGTGTATATACGCACATGGAAATTCAGATGACAGTACAAGTAACCTCTTCTTTTAACAACAAATTTGACTGATGTCCAGTTCTCCTAACATAACACAGCATCACGACCCCCACTGTCGACCCCACCTTGACATCTTTGTACAGGTGAACAGGCTCGTAGTCAATGTTGTTCTTGAGAAAGTACTCGTTCACACAGGACAGCAGGGTCATCTCGGGCAGGGAGAAGATGTCCATGAACTGCTTCATGGTATTCCCATGAGAACTCTGCGGGCAGGGCGGGACACGTCAGCACCAGAGGCAACTCCGCAGCAGGTGGAGGTGGCGACTGAACCTGCACCCGGGGTGCTGGTTGTCAACCCGGCTCCCTCCCCCAAGAATGGGAAAATTCTAGCAATAAAAAGCTAACAGTGTTCGCCTTGTTTCTTGTCATTCACGGCAGAGCTGACTCTCTCCAGGCATAGCTGAAATAGCCAAGCCCTGACTCTCCCCAGAGTCTAACCACCCTTCGTTTCCACACTCCTCCATCCCACTTCCAGACCACACTCTTTCATCAAGCACAGAGGAAAGCTGGCACATTGATTCTTGGACATGGAATGGCATAAAAAGCCACTGAACTCTCCTGAATGTGAGCCCCCCACAGACAGCCCACATGGGAGCTTAGAAAAGAGTCTTTCTCTGAATGCCTTCGACTTACACTGAGTTTACCAGCTGACTAGGCATCTTCCTTGCTATCTGACAATGCAAACAAGACAGCACATCTAATAGGATAAGAAACAAAAATTCTGAGAGCAAAGAGGACCACAGAATTTAGAAAGGGAGAGTATAGCACAGGGAAATATATACGAGATCTTATGGTAGCTCACAGTGAAAAAAAATGTGACAATGAATATATATATGTTCATGTATAACTGAAAAATTGCGCTCTAAACTGGAATTTGACACAACATTGTAAAATGACTATAACACAATAAAAAGATGTTTAAAAAAAAAATTAGAAAGGGAGAGGTTTCCCTGAGGCACAGGGTACCTGCCGCCCTTAATCTCAGGAGAGGCGACAGCTGCCACGCTGACGACCCCCAGTGACTTAATCCAGAAGGTGGAGACACACCAAGGGAGGTGGCAGCAAACGGGTGGGTCTGATGAAGGTGTGAGAAGCCTTCATCAGTTAGGGACAAAGGGCTGCAAAACAAGCACTTTCATGAATGAACCCAGAGGCGACCAACAGACTAATTTCTCCCAAATCGAGGGTCTCTCAAAACACAGTCCCAAATTCTCTTGTCAATTCCCTATGAGCAGCCAGAGAGTCAAGCAGTTCAAGATCCAAAAGCTCCCAGGCCAAGTTTTGAGAAGGAAAAAGACAGGCTGCTTTAAATAAATAAGTAACGTCTCAGTACCTTTCCGTAGAAGTCGCTCATCTGCTCCAGAGGCACGTGGGAGCCCTCGTACATCTCAATGACTTCTTCATCGGGGACCACACTCAGGCCTCTGGGAAAACCACAGGCGGGGCGGTTAGCGTCAACCAGAGAGAGCAATGGTGAGACTTCCAGCAACGGCTGGGATTTCTCAACTGGGGTGCGAGACACTGTTGTCACAAGGAGGTGGGATGTGCCACCATGGTACCTGCTACGAATAGCAGGTGAGGTGCTGCTATGATGATTACTACCATTCTGCGGGTAAGCCAAGCAGGGGAAAGGGTAGCTGATGCCGCGCGGCACCTGCCGGTGCAGACAGGAAGGCCACACAGTCATTCACGTCACTCTCGGCAGTCCTTGGAGGGAGCCACTATCATTCTTCCCATTTTCCAGCAGAAGCAACCGAGGCACAGAAAGGTCATGACCTTGCCTGCGGTCACCGAAGCAGAAAGTGGTGGGTCAGGACTGGATCCCAGGCCTCCTGGCTCTTCAAAATCCCCACATCACACTGTCTCCTTCCGCAAGGTGCAAGGCCTCCTAACGCCTTGCCTTGGGTGGGTTTTTGAGGGGTTTTTTTTTGATGTTTTTAATACATCAGGGAGAGAAAGGCTTTTTCTGTCTCCATCATCCTCCTGCTTCTGACACTCTACTCTAAGGTCAGTAATGAGGTAGAAAAGGTCATGCACCAGGCTCAGGTGGACTAAACCCCGTGACGCAGGCAGGACGCCTGCCACTGCCTCTGGGATGAATGGCCGCACGTGCATGGAAGGCCAGTTTCCCCGTCCGTAAGGAGTCAGGGTAACATCCACCACCTGCCTGCCTCCAGGAGCTGCAGCAGAATCCACAGCAGAACCTGCAAATGAATCCAGCTCCTCCACACACAGGGAAAAAAAGAAGGCTGGAGTCTGAGTGGCCTGGCTTCTACCCTTGCCTCTGCCACCAGCGCTGTGAGCAGGTACTTCCACCTGGACCTTGACGGTCTCGGATTTCCTCACCTGGAACCGCCCCTCTAGAATCTTATGAAGGGAGATGTCTGTTCCCCCACTCACTTCTCTAGAGGAGAAGGCACCTAAGAAACAGGCACCAGGGGTGAGGGAACCACAAAACGAATAGTGGGAACACCATGCTGTACTACGGCAGGACTGTAAATAATACAAACAGGCTGCTTATACAAAATCTCTTGGCCAAGATTAAAATACATATAAAATAAAATTTATGTTTGACACGTAGCTTTAATGAAAGTATCATTTCAGCCTTCTCCTTCTCCACCCTTATCTTACTTTGAAAACTATCTAAGGGGATTCACTGAGGTTTTGCCCCCGACCTTGATTAACCTGTAACAACTACTGGCCTTTGAAAACAACACAGCACTGAACTTCCCTTTGTCTCTGCTCCAGAAATCAGACACCAAGACTAAACCAGATCATTCAAGACAGTGACCTTGGAAAAAAGCTCTTGCTACAGTAGCAGCAGTCAGGGGTGAACACCCCTACGACTCTAACCCTTAGAAAGAGGATATAAAAATCAAAGGGATTCTGCTGGGTGAGTTACTTTTCTGCCCCCAGACTAGGCACTGCCTAGTCCTTGGGAAGCCATGCTACCTCTAAGACATATCCACAGGCACGTGGCCACAAGAGCTGCGTCGTTAAGACCGAAGTAAACAAATGTCAGCAGCTCAAGAGACACGGTGAGCTCAGTGGGTCACAGTCAGCTGAATTCTGCAAGAGGCTGTGCCCACAGCACACGGAACTGCTAGAGACAGGCTCGGGCAGACAACGCATCTGAATGCAGCCTCAACCAGCGCTGAAATCAAAACAAAAATTATCTTACACGACCCTGTGTGCTTATGAGGGATAGCACTAAGCAGGCTGGCCATCACCTCCAGAGCCGAGAGCCCTCCAGAGAGCTCCCTTACGGTCTGGGCACACGTCCATCGTCTCCTGGGTCACTCTGCAAGGCGCTTACTGATGAGTTTACTTGGGTGGCTTCCCACCTACACCCCAAGTTCCTTGAGGACATCCGTACAAGCCAAAGCATTAGCATCTAACATGGTAATAGGCCTGATAAATACTCTTGAAAGAGGGAAGAATGGGTAAATGAATGAATGATTCACAGATACAAACACTGCAACCCTCCCCCATCCCTAAACAGTCAGTGGGTTTTGAAACTCAAAGCCACTTGGTTACTTTGGGTGAATCAAATTTACCTCCTCTTACTCTTACCTGTAAACAGTTCCTAGCTGGATGTAATGAAAAGCATCGATCTTCATCAACACCGCCTTCAAAGACATAAGCACATCCACAGATAAATAATGCACAACAATTCGCATATTTAATGAGAATTCCAGGTGTCACTGTAAATCCTACCAACATTAAGTTGTCGTAAACAAAGAAGCTCACTGTATGATTCTGAAAGGTTTGCTTGCTGATTTAAGAACTGTGCAACTCATTAAGGAAATGGCTTGTCTGCAAAAAAAAGATATGACAACCAGCTCCTCCTCAAAACATCAAAAATGGCTACTGGGAATAAGCCGTATTTCCCAGGGGCTAAACGCCTTCATGCTCTTCCAGTACAGTCTCTCAAAAAAGACTTCACCCAAAGATGTTTTGGATAATTTAGTTCTGCAGCCCCAAAGAACATAATTTAAAATCCATTACATGTTCAGCAAGGAAAAGCACCAGAGTACATTTTATTCCCAAACAAGTGAAACTGTAGAAAAACATGAGAATCAAACCTACCCGCTGCACGTCATAATGAAGTCCACGAATTGCAAAGTTTGGGTCATACTCATACTTCCTGATTTCCACGGGATACTAGGAAGGAAGAAAGGAAGGAACACGTTGCAGCTAACGATGTACTAAGTTCAAGACAGCGTCCACATCTGGCCCTTGTATGAAGGCCGAGGTGGCTGGTGCACTCTGATGGAAGCTGGGGTCAGAAGGGACAGACCACAGCTCGCCCCTCTACTTCCAGACCAAGTGCCTCCTGGCCGCAGAGCCCTCCCTCCTGCCCACCCCACTCCCTGTTTATCTGCCCCTGCACAGGTGAGGCCTCACCCCCCCAACTTTTCCAGCCTTAACTGCCCCCTGCCCTCAGCAATCAGTACAGCCTCCCTCCCACTCAGGTCTAGAGACACCCTCTCTCAGTGCATGGCTCCCAGTTACAGCTCCAAGGCTGTTTCAGAACACAGCTTGGCTTCCCCGCTATTTTCTAGTCCTGTCCCTCTTCCTACACAAAAATCCCAGCCTCCTCCTTATTCACTGCAGCAGGCATCAAAGTCCTTCCCTTTCTCCCCAAATCCCAGAATTAGAACACCAGTAACCCACTGATAGCACCAGTGTACCGAGCTGCACAGCAGGACCCACCAAGCCCATTTTACAGATGGGACACCAGAGGCTCCAGACGAAACAACCTGGCCTGGGCCACACAGCGCGGGTGCAGTGGGGCAGGCAGTCAGGTCCCCCCACCCCCCTCTGTCCTCAGAGCACAGACCTGAGGACAGAACATCCACTCCTGAGTCTGGGGAGGCTGCATCCCCGGGATCTTCCAGTCACGATGTAAACTGCTCACCTAAAATCCTAGACAACTAACCACTGATGCAGGAAACCTCTCCGTGTGGCTGCCCTGCTAACTCCTCAGGCACGGCCAGGGTCACGTGTGTGCCAGAACACTTCCTGGGCCCACCAGGCTGAACCACACGCAGCAAGTTTTCAAGCTAAGCTGCAGGAAGCACTGAGTCAAATGTCACATTTGGGCTCTTTTATCTATCACCTGCCATGTGTGCCAAGAAATCATTCAGTGCTATTTTCACTCCTGGGTACTTCCAAGAATTCTGCACACTGTGGATGGTCCTGTATTTTTACCAACATACATCACACACACACACCACCAACACACAGCACCACAGTCCTGTTTCCTTGAGTGAGGTTAAGGAACTTCCCACCTCTAGAATCTCCTTTTAAACTCAGGAGTGATGAATAAGGGGTAGGACAGGAGGAAGAAATTTAAAATGAGGCGCGAGAGAGAGGCATTCTGCCTGAGCCATGGCCACGTGCCACATACTGTCCCAGGTGCATTACGGGACTTTACTTCCTGCTCACAACAGCAACACGAAGCCGAATGATCACAGGAGTCGAGTCGAGGAATTTGCCTGGGCTCACAAAGATAAATAATGGTCGGGTCAGTACTTGAGCCCAGGTCCATATCACACCCACATCCACCTCTAACCACCCTGTAATTAATTCTGAACACATCCCGAGCCCCACACAACATGCTCTTCGCTTCTGCGACAGCAGGTGCTGAGTTTGCGGGAAGGATTCCCAGGCACCGGGGAGCTGGCTGGTTCAGCTGAGAGACGGGGCGTGAATACGAGGAACAGCACCCATCTCTGCACGGGGACCGCTAGGAAGTCTGGCAGCTCCTTTCCAAACAAGGCTCATCCGGACTCCCCAGCAGGACACAGATGACACAAGGAGATATGGCCCCGCTCCCACTCACGTACCCTGCCTGTCACTCTCCCTGTGTGTTCTCAGGGGGCCACTCCTGACGGATCCACCATGTTTTTCAAACAGTCCAGAGACTAGAGAGGACGACCCGGAGAACTGACAGAAGCAGCCAGAAGAGCCTTGACAGGACAAAGTGGTGATGAAGAAACAGGCGCCGGTGCTGAAGGACCAGGTGTCAAATCCTAGTCCTACCATGTGCTGGCCAGGTGATCTTGGGCAAGGTCATCTGTCTCTCTGAGCCCCGGTTTTCTCATCTCCAAAGTAAGGACAACAAGAGCCCTAACGATGTGGACGCTGAGAGGATTAAGGCAAAAGACGCACCCGAGGAGTCGGGCAGCGCCCAGCACACGGCAAACGCCCCACAAGGCCGAGCTGCTCTGCTGGACCGGGAACTGGGAGGCCTGGGCTTTGGACCCACTCTCCCGCCTTTGCTCCTCCCCTGGTGGGCTTCGTGAGAGTCACTGAACCTCCAGGCCTCTTCCTTCATATGGAAAGTAAAATGGTCGGACTGGAGTGATTTCTATGCACCACTCCCGCCCGTAAGTTGTGATTCTCCATCACACACCCAGTCCTCATGATGGCCCCTTCCCAGCGCGCACACACGGCAACTCTGGTCGGAATACCGCCAACAGCACCATCCGGTCAAGGAAGCCACAGGCTCCCACATCAGCCAGGAGGTAACATGTGTCTCCAATGACCTATGGCTAGACTTTCTGGACTCCTCATAGTTTAGAAACTTCCCACCAGCCAGAAGAACATGACTCACCCAATGTGTCACGAAAATACCAGTGTCTCTAAAAGCAGGAAGAAATATAAACAATAAAAGACCTTTACTCGGGATTTGTATTAAAAATCTGATTTAGGCGTAGTCTGGTTTCCTTCAGTACCTGGATCTGTTCCAGTTCCAAGTGCAATCTGGACAGGCTAGTGTGTGTAGGCAAAGAAAAATCAAGGTTTCTCCCTTAAATTGCTACAGACATGTTCTTTACAGCTTCAAGCAAAGTTAATACTTAAATACTGCAGAGAACCAAGGAATTCCCCGAGAATTCTGCAGCTTGGCCACATGGCCCCTTCCCAGATAACTACAGAGCTCTGGATAGAGCTCGTAACCTCTACATTACAACACTGCCCGTGAGTTCCCAGGGGCCAGATGCCTGTAAATATATCCATTTTTCAGAGGTCTCAGCTGGACATTGAAAGTAACCTAAATTATGACTCTAACTAGAGGCAGGTCAGAAGGGTATAAAAACAAAGCTCTCCAAAACCCACACAAAATATGAAGCCAGGGCAAAATGGCCTGCATCAGAGTGGCAAGTCCCCAAGAACGATACTCTAACTCATGGTGGAACGCAATGAATATGTCAAGTATTTACTGAGCATGTACTTGTGACCAGGCCTGGGCACATGGCAGTGAACAAAACTGACACTGTCTCTACCCCTAAGAAGTCCCATTCTATGGTGGGCAGGCCAACCATAAAGAAATAAACATGTGGTACAGTGGCACACAGTGACAAGTCCTACAGAAAGAATGCAGCACAGGGGTCCAGAGAGCTGGAAAAAAAAAAGAGGAGCAAGGCTTCGGGCTGCCCGGAGCCAGGCGGGATGTTCCACACCAGAGGAACTGGCAAGTGCACGGGCCGGAAGGCAGGAGCATGCACGGCGGTTCACGGAGAACAAGGCGGCTGGTGTGGCCGGAGCAGAGCGAGGGCAGGTGGCAGGAGGCTGGGAGACCGGAGCACAGGAGGCCATCTACGTCACCCAGGTGTGATGGGAAGGCCGGAGGGGGCTCTGGGTCCAGGAGTGAGATGACTCATGTTTAAATAAAGGTTCCCTGTTGCTGCCAAATGGAGAATGGATGAAGGGGCAAGAAGAGAAGCCAGGGGACCAGCCAGGAGGCTCCTGCACCATCAGTGGCAGGTGATGGTGGCTTGGAGCAGGGTGGTGGCAGCAGGGGAGGTGAGAAGTGGATGGAGACAGGACACATTTCGAATGAGTGAAAAGAGAGCTCGCAGCTGTGCAGTGACTTCCCCCCCAGAAAGTCCAGCACAGACAGGAAGAAAAGCCTAACCTCACAGTGGAGAGACCTGGCGAACACCACCTCTGCCAGATGATCACGGCCAGCATTGTGGGGGAAAGCCGGGCCAGGGGTTGCACCCTTGGTACCACGTGGTGACGATGACACCCCACGTCGGTGCTCCTCCTCCCCAAGTCCACAACCCCAGCCTCAACATGAGAGAACATCAGAAGAATCCCAAGAAAGCAGCAGCCTAAGAAGCACCCAACTAGTTAGTACTCCTCAAACCTATCAAGCGTGCCAAAAATAAGGAGCTTGTGAGAAACTCTCACAGCCCAGAGAAGCCCAAGGAGACAGGACATCTAAGTGCAGTGTGATGTCCGGGATGGGATCCTGGAAACAGACATTAGGTTAAAAACTAAAAAAACCTGAATCAAGTACAGGCTTTAGGCAGTAACAATTTATTAATATTGGTCCTTCAGTGGTGATAAAGGCACCACAGTAATGTAAAATGTTACCATTCGGGGAAACCAGGCGTGGGGTATACTCTCTGCATTACCTTTGCAACTTCTCTGTAAACCTGACCCTCTTCTAAAAGGAAAGGTTTATTTTAAAAAAGAGAGAAAGAATCCGTAGCATTTGCTGAGAGATCAGAGGTAGAACAGAGGAGAGCGGGAAGGGTCAGAGCTGGTTGCTAGGCTTTGGATTTGAAAACCTGGGTGAACATCAGTGCCCACTAACAATTAGGAACGCTGATGAGTGTGAGAATCCAGGCGATAAAATCAAGAACTCCCCTAACACCCCCTTTCTACCCCTTGCTAGACGTATGAAGTGAATACACAGATACAGTTATTACCCGATACTTATTTCCATTTTTGTAAACACTTGTTCTTGTGGAAAAAAAAAGAGAAAGGGTAATTATGAAGGGGTTGGAACTTTTACATTTCCTTTTGGGGAAGATGCTAAATTGGAAACTTACTGCTCTATTACTGTGCATCTCAAAAGCAGATGCCTTTCATCTCTACAAGTACTTGCAGTCTTTGGCAGGAAAAAATGGCACTAGACTCAATGCTTCCAACAGCGTCTTGGAAGAATTATTTTCAAATCCAAAACAAGAGAAAAATCGCATAAGCATAATTGCTTCCATTTATATGCCTGATATAATTAGTGTTATGACATATTTCTTTCATCAAAGCAACAGACATAATGGGAATGAAATTTCAATGACCTTAAATATAGAAGCTTTTCTAATCATAGAGATTGCACCTTTTTTCCATCTATTTCAACTCTTTCCTCCCAAATTTCATAAACTTTTCATCTTCATGAATATTTTATCTTCATATGAATAATAAACCCATAGGGTAGGAAGAAAAGGTGTTATTAATCCCACAAGCGGCAACGCAATTAAAGGAGAAAGCATCTCTGCCATGGAAATAGACAAATCTAAGTCAAATCCTGGTTCTGCCTCCTACTGGGCTTGTGGCCTTGACCTACCAGCTGAACTCCATAAGCCTCAGTTTGCTCAGCTATAAAACAGACAATATCTATTTGCAGGGTTGCCACACAGATTAGAAATAATAGTAGCAATAGCTAACATTTTGAGTGTCTTCTACATGCCAGGCAATTCACATAAATTAACTCCTTTAATTATCACAATAACATTGTCAGAAAAGTACTATTACTGTGCCCATTTCACGGAGGAAGAAACCGAGGCCCAGAGCCATCAGGTCAGTTGCTCAAGACTACCTAAGAAATAAGAGGTGAAAGCCAGGACTCAAACACCTGCAGTCAGGCCCTAGAACCTGAGCTTTTGGCACCGAGCAGACAACCAACCTACGGTGCTATTAGTACAATAAGCTTCATTTTACAAGTGATTGTCAGTCACAGCAAATGCTGCCAACAACCTGGGACTAGAATGCCAGCACGAGTGACACACCCCTTCAGCTGACGCTCTGGGGGGAGATGGGGTACACCGGCGTACAGGAGAGCAAGGGCAGGACCACCTCACTCTTCCTAACTGTTTCCACCCTCAAAGTCCAGGGGAAAGACTGTGTGTTGCCTGGAAGAGAAGAGGCTCTTGAACACAAATGGACAAGCGCAGCTGGATGGCAAGCGGCTAGATGGGTTTACCTCTTATAAAGCGGTCATAACTAAAGAAAGTTTGGTGGCTGAAGGCAATGTTATTTTTGGCAAATTTCTGCATTTTTGAATAAGGACAAATGAGTTTCTTATTAAATCCACTGATAACCAAAAGCTGAGGGGATCAGGAGATAATACTGCATCAAACAGTGAGGATCAAAACTTGTGAAACTTTAGCAGCATTAATAAAAGAATGACACCCAGAACCAGGGAGATGATGGTTTCCCTCTCATCTAAACTAGTCAGACCCCACCTTCAGGAACATCTTCAGTCCAAAGCCTCACATTTGAGAGGGATAAGCCAGAGCACACACAAAGGAAGGTGACCAAGACAATGAAAAGACTAGGAGAGAGGCCGAATGAGGACCGTTGGAAAAACCAGGAATGATCCAACTGGGGAAAGAGAAGTCTTAGAGCGCATAACAGCTGGTCCATATAATACCCAGCCAGTAGCTCAAATAGTCAAGTATAAAACATCAGTTTCCATGATTTAGGTTTCTAGGTGACAACTGCCCCCTTGCCCACCCGCACTGATAAACTCCTTCAAGATTCCTCTGAAATATCACCCTCTTCTTGCTTCCTCAATTCCCCCAGGCAGAGAAAGTTGTTCCAACCATCCTCTGCACACATAGAGCTCTCTGTTCAGATGTCCATGAGGCCTCCAGCAGGTGGCTTCATAATTTACCTGCCTATAGGGTGGAGTCCCCCCTGGACTGTTGGTTCTCCAAGGCCAGCACCTGTGTCCTACTCACCTCCATCCTCCCTGCCTCTGCTCTAGGGCTCAGCACAGAGGAAGCACTCAGTAAAGGGTGAAGGAATGTGTGAAGGAATAAATGAAGAAAAGAGAAGGTATCAGTAGTAAAAGCTGCATGAGGGCAGAACTGTTCAGCCCATGGAAGAATCTCCCCACATCAGAGCACCGCTTGGAGTGATGCCCTCTGGTCACACATCTCAGGACTCCTGTCGGCGGCACTCAAAGGGCACTGGTCCAGGTGACCTCTGAGGAGGTGTCTCATCCTAGTTCCTGGGATACGTACTCAAATTAGACTAGGAAAAACCATGTTTGGTTTTGAGTGTTTCTTTTTTTTACCTCCTTATTATAAGCTCTCAATAATACTACACATCAGAAGATATTAGAATATTCTTTAACTAAGAACACAATTCAGCTCAGTGATGAGGGTAAAATACTGCCTATGTCTTGAAGAATTCTACCAGAACTCAGCAGGCTGCCACTTCACCTGGCTTTGGGAGAAATCATGTCACTGCTCTGTGAGAAAGACAAACGTCAAAAGCTGAATCTCCTCTAACAAGTACACTGGGACAGGTCTTTTGTCAAAGAGACATCTAAAGTTTTTTTTAAACAACTATCTTCCAGGTACAAAGTTTCAGTTAGACAAGATAAGTAAGTTTTGGAGACCTACTATAGAGCCTTGTACCTATAGCTAATAATATCATACTGTATGCTTAAACTTTGATTAAGTGGGTAGATCTTATGTTAAGCGTTCTTACTATACACACACACATCATCCACACAAATAACAATAATGATAATAAAAGAGGCAGGGGGAACCTTTGGGAGGTGATGGATAGTTTATGACCTTGATGGTGGTAATGGTTTCATATACTTGTCCCCAAACTCGCTGAGTTATATACATTAAATATGTACAGCTTTTCACATGTTAACCATACCTCACCAAAGTGTTATTTTAAAAAACTACCTTCCAGATAGAGTCATTTGGAATGGAACCAAATCTACTCATTCATTCAGCAACACTTTACTAAGCGACGCCTACTGCGCCAGGCAGGCGCCAGGTCAGCCCAAGGCTGGTCCCCAAACGCCGACAGGGGTGGGGGGACTGTGCCGTCCCCGCGCTCTTACCCGGTGTTCGTTGATGAGAAGGTCCCGAGCAGCATTAAATATCAGTGTGTGGAGGTGCTTTGAATAAAACACCAAGGTGTAATCATAATCAAAGCCGTAGATTTCAATGTCCGACAGGCTCATCTCATTGTTTGAGAAGATGGCATCTGGATTCAACAAGTTACTCATAATCGAAGGAACTAATTCTAGAAGTAAAGGGAAAAAATACATTATACCACATGACAAATAAAGGTTAGTATGATTCCTGAAAAAAATGAGTAAAGTGCAAGAGTGATGAGCTCTATCTACCTTGACAACACTGTGCAAAATGAAAGACGCCAGTCACAAAGGACTACGTGTTGTATCATTTGGTTTATATGCAATGTCTAGAATAAGCAAATCCATAGAGATGTAAAGTAGACTGATGGTTGCCTAGAACTGGGGGGGACAGGGAGAAACGGAGTGACTGCTAAGGGGCACAGAATTTCTTTTTGAGGTGACGAAAATGTTCTAAAATTGATTAGTGATGGTTGAACAGCTATTCTGAATAATAAAAACCACTGGGAAACTTTAAAGGGGTAAAGATATACACATACAATATCTTAATAAAAATATATTTTATTTATATGTTACAAAAAATATATTTGCTTTGACATCATAAAGATTTGTTTTGTTTAAGAAAGAATACATGCCAGTTACAGATTTTAGAAGATAAACACGTAGATAATTAAATTTAAATATCACCCATCATGTCATCACCTAGGAAAAAAACTATTAACATTCTATGTGTTTACTGCCAATAATGTACTATGTATATAGTGTACACGGTTGACTTCACACTGTATATACAGCTTTGTATGACACTCTAAATATAATGATCTACCATAATGTATTCTATCATTATATACTTTCTGAGGATATGACTTTAAACCATTCTATAAAATTCTGGTATATAATAGGTACATCAATCTGTAACCTACTCTACGTTACCCATTCAGGTTTTTTCCTATTTAAAAAAAAACACTGCAATAAGTATCTTCAGATATCAGTCTTTGTCTTTCAGATTATTTCCTTCAGATGGTTTATAAGAAGCGTGACTAATCCCAGCACACCGTCCAATGTTAGTTTGAGTTTCTTTTTTGAGTTCTATTTATAAGGATTGCTATTTCATGAATTTTATTTTTTTTTCCTTGGAGGTTTTCCAAAACTCATTCTACCTTACAACTTCCATGAGTCCACTGGACTCTTTCAAAACTCTAAGATGCAGTACAGGATGTTAGTGATCTTATTTTCCCAACATCTTGAAACATTTTGCTATTTTATCACTGCAGAAATTATTTCATCGTTACCTATCAATTATTCCCACCTATGATAAAAAAAAAAAAAAGGCTAAGTTAAGAAAGCAGGAGAATGACAGAAGATTGCCCAAGAGCTTAACAACAGTGAAATAAATCATCAGTGCACTGCTCTTCAGTTTCCTCACTGCACTGCCCAAATACATCATTTTCAGGAGGGCATTTAAAGAAGTCTGAAGATACCATTCTTGCAGTCATATTTTTACTTTCATGGAACATAGTTGAAAATTTGTAACTTTCTATTTTCCACCCATAATGGCAAAAAGCATAAAACTGACAGAATAAATTTCACAATTACTAGATGAGTCAGAAGATGAATGCA
The DNA here is from genome assembly GCF_048773025.1 of Camelus bactrianus. Classification (NCBI taxonomy): domain Eukaryota; kingdom Metazoa; phylum Chordata; class Mammalia; order Artiodactyla; family Camelidae; genus Camelus; species Camelus bactrianus. Next base: position 32,918,424 of record NC_133550.1, on the reverse strand, counting down.
AAGAGAGAGAAAGCAGCTCACTAGAGTCTAGTATCCAGAGAAATTGATCACATGAGAGAAATCTCAGACTATGGGTCTTCAATGACCATATTATCCCAGATGAAAATTAGAATCAAAGAGGGCACAATATATTTCTAAAGAGAAAAAGGAAATACGATATTCTCATCCAGTCATTGCACAGGAAGTCATTTAACACAAAGAACCTCATCATGCAGCATTTTGTGACAAGAACACAGACCTTCCCATTTTGATAAAAGGATATGTGACAGCATTCTTTCACCTTTTATGATGTTTAGGTACCAAAATTGACCCAAAACAGCTCATCAGTAGACAAATGCTGAAGGCAGTCAAAACCACCAACACACACACACACACACACACACACACACACACACACAAAGTGAGCTGTCCATATCTTACTACTAATATTGAACTGTCTCTATTTTACTACTCTTTACATTACTAAGGACACCTCCTGGCTCCATCGTCAGAGCTAATGTTTATTAAGCCCTGGCTACGCACTACGTGCTCAGAAGTACTTTGTATCACCCCGTTCGATCCTCACGACAACCTAATGAGGCAAATGCTCTATTATCCCCATTTTAGGTATGAGGATGCTAGAGGCACACGGAAATGATGTAATTTGCTGAAGGACACACAACCACTAACTGGCAGAGCTGGGATTTGAACCTGGGAAGTCTGGCTTCAGAATCTATGCTCTTAACAGTCCTCCTGAGGATTATGGGAATGAACAAGCATTTCAGAAGGGTGCGGTTATTTTCTAAATAAAAGGGAGTCAATCCTTCCACATTCCAACACTTAACAGAGTCTACAGGGCTTCTCCTTCCCTCCTGCCCACTTCTCTCTCACTAGGCCCACATTAGCCACTTCTAAGGGGCCACCTGACATATTCCAAAAGTACTACATCTCACAGGGTGACAGCTCCAGGCAGAGGACTGTGCCAGCCACAACGAGGTGTTCTGAGCGTTTCAGAAGGCTCCTTACAGCTCTGGAGCATGGATCCGTTTGAGAAGTTCACAGAGGCCATGAAGAATCCTCTCCCCTCCCCAAAATATACATACAAATTTTGAAGAAAACTTCAGGGAGGTTGACCCCTGAAACCTATTCATAGTCAGCAGGCAAGATGCCATGTTACACTAACTTAAAACCGAGCCTTTACATCCCCACACAGAACGTCCAGAGGAGGCAAATGTATGCATGTATGTATGAATGAATGAATGAATTTCTCTCTCCCACTGACAACCTAGGTATGACTTGAGTCCACTGAAAATCCAAATAGTTGAGATTCACCAAATATTCCATTTCACTAGTTTCTTTCTGTCAAAATCAATGAGATAATAACCTTGGCTTTCATTTGTTTGTTTTGCAAACAACCTCCATCTGAGAATAGGAAATACAGCAGCATTCTAAGAAACTTGAAGGCAGACAGTCACAAGAACTAGCCATGAGGAAGGAAGAACCCGGCAGTCCTGAGCTCTTCAGCACCCACCACCGAAGTCCTTGGGGCCTTACATCATCAATGGGCCAATGCGGATGATGTCATTGTCCAGACAGGACCACAGAGCATTGTCCGTATGAAGTAAGCAAGGCAGGATCACTTACAGGGTGACCAAAAGCTCCACTTTCACAGATGACCTTTCCAAGCGAAGCTCTCACAAGCTGTTCACATGAGAACTTCCATTTAGAAACAGTGCTGGCAATCAAGTGTATCTCCCTTTCTGCTATCTGAGAATATGCGAAGCCCTCAAGGAAACATGACCCTGAAGGCACATGGTGCTAACAGTCAGCACATCTCCAAAAGCTGCCCAGGAATTAATACCCCACTGGAATGAAAGCTCAAGGTGTATCTATCACATGAACATCACTACCGGAAAGCTCAGATGTTTAATTTGTCATCACTCAAAATACACACGAGGAACACCAGCAGCTTAAAAGGATCTCGGCACCCCATGCAACCACTTTAAAAAAGTGCTAAGGATAAAAGCAAGTCATTACAAGGCAAAAGAAAAGAATGCCAACCACTCAGAGAGAGAAACGGTCTGTCTAAACCATGGACTCTAGAGTGTAAACAGAAGGGCCCTTGACCAGTCAGTTACATACTGACCCAAAGCAGAGACAAGAGTGGGTTCGAATGTGGAGAGCAATTCCTTTTGCGCCTAATGGATGATGACAGCAAGACTACACAAGGAGGACAGAGACGCGGAGAGACAGCTCTGCTGCTCTACCCAAAGCTCTGACCAGAGCCGGGCTGCAGGGCAGCCACCCTGAGCCGGGAGGTGCACGCCCTCCCTGGGACAGCGTGGCAGACTGGGCACCACGGCACACACACCAGCGTCCGGTCACCCACCTGCTTACCCCACGGAGTGCTGGGGACCAGGCGGAGACCACTCACAGAAATAATCTGGAAGCATTCTGGGGTTTTGTGTTTATTTCTCTTGTGGTAGGTAAAACATGCAAAACATAAAATTTACCATCTTGACCATTTTAAGTGTACGGTGCAGTGGCATTAAAGTTATTCACATTGCTGTGTCACGGTCATCACCATCCATCTCCAGAATGCTTTTCATCTTGCAAAACTGCAACTCTGTACCCAATAAACACTAGCTCCCCATTCCCTTTCCACCAGCCCCTGGCAACCATCATTCTACTTTCTGTCTCTATGAATCTGACTCATACAAGGAGAATCATACAGTACTGGTCTTTTATGAATGGTTTTATTTAGCACAATGTCTTCAGGGTTCACCCAAGTTGCAGCATATGCCAGAATTTCCTTCCTTTTTAAGACTAAATAATATTCCATTGTATGTATATCCACACTTGGTTTACCCACTCACCTGTGATGACATATGGATACCTGGGTTGCTTTCACCTGTGGGCTCCTGTGAGCGACGCTGCTAAGCACGTGGGTGAGCCCCTCTCCCACTTCTTCGGGGCACACACCCAGGAGTGGGATTCCTGGGTCATACGCTAACCTGATTTTTAATTCTTTGAGGACCCACCATACTGTTTTCTATAGCTGCTGCACCACTTTCTGTTCTTTGGGGCTTTTTTCTTTTTTTCTTTTTTTGTGAGGTCGCCACAGAACTCCTTCCTTGCCTTAATTTTATCTTTACTACCGACAGAGACTATGAATGAAATCAGAACTTAGGTATGGAAGTCAGATAGTTTCCACTTATTTAAGGAAAGATTTTTAGACCATGTAAAGCTCTGAGTTTGGGAAATACAACTCTTGCCAAATACTTCATGCCCCATAATGTTCAGAAAAGCACAACTCTCCCTTAATGAAGGCCTGAAGCCTCAAAGAGCAGCGTGTGGGGACAGTGCCGGTAGAAATCCACGGCCTGGATCGTGTCGAGGAATATTCCTAACGTCCTCAGAAAGGCAACATGACTGTCACTCAGCCCCTGGGGACACAGCACTGGGAAGCTCTAAAGGAACACATCCCTTGCTTGCAGCACTGCCCCAGGAGCAAGTCAGACAAAGACAGGAGGGGCGAGAGGGATGGGCCCGACCAACCGGGGGCCTCGGGGAGCCTGTGGTAAACGGTGACTGTGCGCACCAGCTGCTCACCTTCTCTCCTTCCCGGCACCCACGAAGGATTACAACTCTCCCTTCACCCCCACTCCGGCTCAGACTGTGGGCCGAAGTGACACGCGTCACCTCCAGACCAAACCAGAGCACACTCCCTTTCCCTGCGGTGTCTGTCACAGAAACCTGTGCTATGGGGACACCGCAACATGGAGAAGCCTGGAAGGCTAGGCCACCACACAGAGGGCAACTGCCCCGGAGAGCTGCCTGAGGCCCCAGCAGACTTTGCATGAGTGAGAAATAAACTGTGGTATAGTTGCTATACTAAGCCACTGAGATGGGGGGTGGGGGTGGGCTGGCACTGCCGCATAACCTAGCCTAACCTGACTGATACTCCTTCTGCTTCTCCAGTGTGCTGAACTTCTCTGGGAGACCTCTCCTCCCCAAAACTCAGACTGTACAGTCCTGGGGAAGTTCCATCCCTAACTCCAGGAGGAGAGCACGTGACACAGACTTGGCCGGAGAGAACCCCTGAATTCCCTCACCAACCCAGGTCAGTCTGGGGGTGGGCACGTGCCACCCTCCCGATAATCACCACCACATGTCCCTGCAGCCACAGTGAACTGGTGAGTCCAATCAAGGAAATGTATGGATTTGTAGGAGAATTTCAAGGAGGAGACATTCTTTTCTTCTAAACTTGGACCTAAGAGGATACAAATCTGGAGACATGAGGGGCCACCTCTAAGAACCTGAAAAAGAGGCTGTGGGGAAGAGAGCAAGGTTAAGAGACAGAGAGAAGCCACCCAGCGACACCATCTGAACTTGGGTCAAGTCCTGCCGGAAGCTGGTACCACTTCTGGGTCTCTCAACTGCACAAGTCCATAACATTTCTTTTAAATTTTTTGCTTAAATTAAATCAGTTTGACTTGGGTTTTCTATTTTTATTGCTTGCAGCTAAAGGACTCCTAACTAAAATGAACTAAAGGTTCATTTCAAGGATATCCAACCACTCAAAATTCTTACTGTCTACAAATTTCAACTTTTAACATGCATCAAAGGCAGTCCCCACTTAGACTCTATTCTGTCTTCTCAATGTTAAATTCTCCTTCATATGCCCTAATTTCAACAAGACGGGCAATGTGCTACTCTGTGTTCTTCAGAATATACTGTAGTTGAATAATGACGAATAAAAGTCGATTGGAATATTCTCTTTCCTTGTTTAAGTAAATAAACACTGCTTAGCTATGTGGAAGGAATGTAAGTATAACTGAATCGCTTTGCTATACACTTGAAACTAATATTGTAAATCAACTACACTTCAATAGAAAATAAAATTTAAATAAAAGCATAGAATAAATCACAAAAGAAAAATATCAACAGGTTTATAATATAAAAATTCTAAACATCTGTGTATCAAAAACTCATGAATTTTGGAGGGAAGAGTTATATTAGACAAAAGATAAACAGCAAAAGTTTAATATCCTTAACATTAAAAAAAAGCCATACAAATCCAACAAATAAAAAGATAAAGGCTATATCTCACAAGAAAGGAAATTAAATGGATAAAAAAAATAAATGTTCAACCATTCTAATTATTTTTTAAAAAGTAAATTAAAACAATTAGACAGTTAAGAGTAGCTTTCGCTGAAAGGTGGGAGTACAAATGGTTTTACTGGCTTTACTTCACTTACATTTTTTTCTATGATAAGCATGTGTCACTTGGCTAAGAAGCCATTTTTCTCCTGAGACTGCAGTGGTATTTTTGTTGCTATTGTTGTTATTTGTAAGAGGCTTTTTAGGGGGTGGGGTTTCCCCCCTTTCTGTTGTTAATGGCAGAACACAGAGCTGGTGCTGCTGTTGGGACCGGGCAGCTCTTGGCTGTTTAAGAGTACAAATCAGTTTTGAGTTTCTGTAGAGCAGGTTGGCCATAGGAAACAAGGGCCTTTTAAAAATATTCATGCCTTTTGACCTAGTAATTCTCCTAGGAATGTATACTAAGGAAATATTCAGAGATGTGGATAAAGATTTATATACAAAGATTTCACTACAGTTATATTAAAAAGCAAAACCTGGGGGACAACCTACTCCAACTGGATGCCCAAACACATCTCAGATATGTGAACTCAGGGACCAAACATGGTAAAAGGAAAATGATCAAATGGAAAAGCTGGAATGCACCTGAAAATCCTTGAAGTTCAATTTTTTGAACTTAATCCCAGAGACATTAAGATGACATTTTTCTTTATTTAACTAGCTAGAATTTTTCTTTTCGGCATATGCCCTAGACTTCAAGCTCTTGTCCTAGATAAAAAAGAATATGAAGGTACGAAGCCCCTGAAGAAGAAAAGAGGAGAAAAATGGGGAAAAGAAACTTTTTTTCCCAGAGAATTTCAGAGCTTCAAAAACAGAATAAAAGCCTCCATTTTTCCCCATCTACAGTCAGTCCTCCATATCTGTGGTTTACACATCCACATCTACAAATTTAACCAACTGCAGACTGAAAATATTTTTTAAAAATAGATTTTCCATAAAGTTCCAAAAAGCAAAGCTTGAATTTGCCGCATACAAGCAACTATTTATACAGCACTTACACTGTATTTACAGTTATTTACACAGCATTTACATTTATTAAGTACTGTAAGTAATCTAGAGATGACTTAAAGGGTACAGGAGGATGTGCTTAGGTTAGATGCAAACACTACACCATTTTACATAAATGACTTGAGCATCCGGTGTTCTCGGGCTCCTGGAGCCAATCCCCTGCAGACCAAGGAATGCCTGTACCAATCACCACCAACCCTTCTGTGAATCTTCCCAGCACTCAGTGGACCAACATGCATTTTAGTGGCTAGGAAGTATGTGCATGTGCTGTGTGCCAGGCACCGTACAAAGCGATGCACATGGACCCCACTTAACATGAGACACCAGTTACTATCCACCTTTACAGGAGGAAAATGAAGATGAGGCAAGCCTACCAGCTCGGGGTCACCTTCCTTTGCTCAAAGCATGTTTCTATGTTCCTACATCAACAAAAGTTAGAGCAGATTTTAAATATTTATTTCCCCTAATTTGACCAAATCTTAACTCCTGTTTCTATTTCATAATATTCATGTATTTCATATTGATGAAATATTCATGTATTTCATGAATATTCATAAATATTCAAAATACTTTATGAACTAGTTCATATTTACTTAACATGGCTTCAAATTCTCTTTTTAAAGTCAATATGGATAAGTTTCAATACATAGACTGAAAACAATATTTCAAAATTTCTTTTAAAAGTATACCTATAGACTGAAAATACATGAGAAAATAAAAGTGTAAGGACCTTTTGTTTCTAAGGTAAAGCAGTGTTTGCATCTCCCCCACTGTTTCCACAAGTGAACTCAAGGCTCCATATCTAAGTTTTAAACCCTTAAACTGCTCATCTAAAACTGCCAATTCAAACAACAACAACAACAACAAAGACAACCCCCACTACAGATGATTTTCTCTTAGCAAACTGCACCCCATTACAACTTTCTTCTGTCAAGTAAGACCCGGGCAAAGTCCAGTCACTTACTGCTACTGATAATTCCACATTCTCTGAAAAAAACGTGAATTTGCTCTGGTGCAACTGACATGCTAAGGAGCAATCTGACCATAACACAGGTTTCACATGTATCTTTAGAATGTTGTTTGGTGCCAACAAGTGTTACTTGATGTGATTGTGTCCACTTAATATCCTTTCAGCTGATAATTAGTTACAGTCAGGGAAATAAAATTGAGTAGCAAGTGTGACTTAGAATCAAACAATTCATAAGAGCATGCTACTGTTAGACCTTAGAGATTTTAAAACAACTATTTTTAGCCAGAAACTGTTTTCTCCAGTATCTCCAAGAACGATTCACTTGTAAATCACTTTTACAACAGCCCAATAAAAGATGCCAAGGTGAAACAAAGTGTCCTAGGCATCCTTTTCCCTACAAAGTGAACGTCTATGGGGCTACCTGCCCAGCAACCCCAACCCTTAGATAAGAAATGACCTTTCCCCATGGGTAAACACACACATTCTGGGCTCTTCCAGGACTCCACCCGACCTTCCCACCACAGCTGTTTCAGACGAGAACACCGGACTTGCACTGGGCCACCTCCAGTGTCCCACCTCCACGGGTGGGGACCAGCCTCAAGCCAGGCTAAATCGTAGCCCTTCCCTTATTTCTTTGTCTTTACGATGTAAGATTTATTCACATACAAATGATATATAATAAATTGCACATAGAGCATACAGGTGGATGAGGTTTGACATACACACACACCTATGAAGCCATCCTCAAAATAAAGACACTGAGCACATCTAACATCTCCAAATAGTTCCTCACAATTCTTTGAATCCCACCCGTCTCCGTCCCTCCATCCCTGCCCATCCCCACGCAACTGCTGTTCTTTGGGTCAGAATCATTTACATTTTATAGAATTTTATATAAACGGGATCATACAACAAGCAATATTTTTGTAAGTTGGTCTTCCCACTCACTAAAGTCTCAGGAATTTTTTCAGTAAGCACTTACTGCACACCCACTATGTGCCAGACACTGTACAGGACATTGTGCAAGGATTACGAAAAAAATAAGTAATAAAGCACAGGCCCTGCAGTGAGCAACATCACAAGCAGTGGGCGAGATCAAGAAACACTACACCACCAGGTGGGCGTGCCCCCAGAGGGGGACAATTCAGAAGTCACTTTATTGCATCTATTCATCTCAAAAGCAGCTTTCACTTTTCCATTACTTTAGATATTTTGCACCCTCTCCAGGGAAAAGCAATCCATGACAAATAGAATTACTCATCTGAATAATTAATAATACAGATGACATTTATACTACTCCAGCTAGAAGTTAAAATTATCTCTCTTATTACTTTGTAAGTAATAGCTGTAATTCTGACGGCTCCACAGAAATCCATCATACTTCCTAAAGTTCCAAAAATAAAATTATATGCAATTACATTTGAAATAAAATTATATGTAGTAATGGTTTAATGATAACCTAATCTTTAAGTCATTTAATAAAAAAACAAACAACTGCTCAAGAGACGTACATTTGTTTCAAGGGAAAAAATCTTAGAAAATTTAGTCACATCAAAGGATCAAGTACTAGGCAAACTATCAAGAAATCTTCATCAAATATCATAGAAGAATATTATGAAAAACTATATGGAGCCAAAATGGATAACCTAGAGGAGATGGACAAATTTCTGGAAACACACAGTCCACCAAGACTGAACCAAGAAGAAACTGACCACCTTAACAAACTGATCACTAGAAATGAAATCGAATCAGCAATAAAAAACTTCCCTACAAATAAAAGTCCAGGACCGGACGGCTTCACTGGGGAATTCTACCAAACATGCAAAGAACTCATATTAGTCCTTCTGAAACTCTTCCAGAAGACTGAGAAGGAGGGCATACTTCCAAACTCATTCTATGAAGCCACCATCACCCTGATACCAAAACCAGGCAAAGACACTACAAAAAAAGAGAATTATAGGCCAATATCACTGATGAACATAGATGCAAAAATCCTCACCAAAATATTAACAAATAGAATCCAACAGCACATAAAAAAGATTATATACACCATGACCAAGTGGCGTTCATCCCAGGGACACAAGGGTGGTTCAACATACACAAATCAATCAATGTAATACATCACATCAACAAGAGAAAGGACAAAAACCACATGATCTCAATCGATGCAGAAAAAGAATCTGATAAAATTCAATACCCATTTATGATAAAAAAAACTCTCACCAAAGTGGGTATAGAGGGAAACATATCTCAAATCATAAAAGCTATATATGACAAACCTACAGCCAGCATAGTACTCAATGGTGAAAAACTCAAGTTTCCCACTAAAATCTGGGACAAGACAAGGATGCCTACTATCACCACTCCTATTCAACATAGTCTTGGAAGTCCTAGCCACAGCAATCAGGCAAGAGAGAAATAAAAGGGATCCAAATTGGAAAAGAAGAGGTAAAAGTGTCACTATATGCCCACAACATGTTACTATATATAGAAAACCCTATAAGGTCCACACAAAAACTACTAGAGCTGATTGAAGAATTCAGCAAGGTAGCAGGTTACAAAATTAACGTTCAAAAATCAGTTGCATTTCTTTACACTAATGATGAATCAACAGAAAAAGAAAGTAAAGAAACAATCCCCTTTAAAATAGCATCCAAAGTAATAAAATACCTAGGAATAAATCTAACCAAGGAGGTGAAAGACTTATACACAGAAAACTATAAACCATTGATGAACGAAATTAAAGACGACTTTAAAAAATGGAAAGATATCCCATGCTCTTGGAATGGAAGAATCAATATTGTTAAAACAGTCACACTGCCCAAGGCAATCTACAGACTTAATGCAATCCCTATCAAATTACCCAGAACATATTTCACAGAACTAGAACAAATCATAATAAAATTTATATGGAACCATCAAAGACCTAGAATTGCCAAAGCATTACTGAAGAAAAGAAAGAGGCTGGAGGAATAACTCTCCCAGACTCCAGACAATACTACAGAGCTACAGCCATCAAGACAGCATGGTATTGGTACAAAAACAGACATATAGATCAATGGAACAGAATAGAGAGCCCAGAAATGAACCCACAAACTTTTGGTCAACTAATCTTCGACAAAGGAGGCAAGAACGTACAATGGAATAAAGACAGTCTCTTCAGCAAATGGTGTTGGGAAAACTGGACAGCAGCATGTAAAGCAATGAAACTAGAACACTCCCTTACACCATACACAAAAATAAACTCAAAATGGATCAAAGACTTAAACATAAGACAAAATACAATAAACCTCCTAAGAGAAAATATAGGCAAAACATTATCTGACATACATCTCAAAAATTTTCTCCTAGAACAGTCTACTCAAGCAATAGAAATAAAAGCAAGAATAAACAAATGGGACCTAATGAAACTTACAAGCTTCTGCACAGCAAAGGAAACCATAGGTCAAACAAAAAGACAACCTATGGAATGGGAGGAAATTTTTGCAAATGAAATCAACAAAGGCTTGATCTCCAGAATATATAAGCACCTCATACGACTTAATAAGAAAAAAACAAACAACCCAATCCAAAAATGGGCAGAAGACCTAAACAAGCAATTCTCCAAGGAAGACATACAAATGATCAATAGGCACATGAAAAAATGCTCAATATCACTAATTATCAGAGAAATGCAAATCAAAACTACAATGAGGTATCACCTCACACCAGTCAGAATGGCCATCATTCAAAAATCCACAAATGACAAATGCTGGAGAGGCTGTGGAGAAAAGGGAACCTTCCTACACTGCTGGTGGGAATGTTGTTTGGTGCAGCCACTGTGGAAAACAGTATGGAGATACCTCAAAAGACTAGAAATAGACTTACCATATGACCCAGGAATCCTGCTCCTAGGTGTATATCCAGAAGGAACCCTACTCCAAAATGACACCTGCACCCCAATGTTCATAGCAGCACTATTTACAATAGCCAAGACATGGAAACAGCCTAAATGTCCATCAACAGATGACTGGATAAAGATGTGGTATATTTATACCATGGAATACTATTCAGCCATAAAAACCGACAACATAACGCCATTTGCAGCAACATGGATGCTCCTGGAGAATGTCATTCTAAGTGAAGTAAGCCAGAAAGAGAAAGAAAAATATCATATGAGATCACTCATATGTGGAATCTAAAATTAAAAACAAAGAAACAAACAAAACATAAATACAAAACAGAAATAGACATAGAACACAAACTTGTGGTTGCTAAGGGGGCGGGGGGTAGGAAGGGATAGACTGGGATTTCAAAATGTAGAATAGATAAACAAGATTATACTGTATAGCAAAGGGAAATATATATAAGATCTTATGGTAGCTCACAGAGAAAAAAATGTGACAATGAATATATATATGTTCATGTATAACTGAAAAATTGTGTTCCACACTGGAATTTGACACAACATTGTAAAATGATTATAAATCAATAAAAAATGTTTAAAAAAAATTCTTCATCAAAGTATAGAGGAAGTAGAAAAGAATAAATATGCCTTCCATATGCTATGCATGGGGCACCTCTCATTCGTTATCTCAATTAACGACATGAGAGCTCCATGAGATAAATACTGCTGCCCCCAGTTTGCAGATAAGAAAATAAAGCTGAGAAGTTAAGTAACTGGCCCAAAGTTGCACGATTAACAAACAATAAAATATAAGTCGAAGGCCTGGCAGAGCACTCAGCACACAGTACGTGCTCCATAAATGTCGATCCCTTCTCCTTTTTTCTACTCATCCATTCAATGAATATTCCTCCCAGATCAGCATCATCTGGAAACTCACCCCCACACATGGCTCTTGCAGGGAATCTCAGATCAAACCTATTTTTTATAATAATACTTAAATGTGGTAAGCAGAATAGTGGCTTTCAAAGACCTCTACATCCAAACCCCTGGAAGCTATGAATGTGTGTTACCCAACATGACAAGGGGGAATTAAGGCTGCAGACAAAATTAGGGCTATTTATCAGTAACTCTGAGATAAAGAATATCCTGGATTGTCCTGTTGGACCCCATGTAATCACAAGGGTCCTTACGTGAAGGCAGACGTCTCAGTGTCAAAGTGATGTGATGTGGGAAAGACGGACAGCCACTGCTGGCTTTGAAACTGGAAGGGGCCATAAACCAGAGAAATGAGGGAAGCCTCTAGAGACTGGAAGGGCAAGGAAAACTCCTCCACTAGCTGTCCTGCCAACACCTTGATTTTAGCCCAGTGAGACCCGTTTCAGACTGCTGACCCCTAGAGCTGTAAGATAATAAATCCGTGTTCTTTTAAGTCACTAATCTGTGGTGCTTTGGTACAGGACAGATAAGAATTTAATACAGAGATTGGCTGTCTTTTTCACTCCTGTTCTCTCTCCAATGTACAGGGGAGCTTCCTGGAGGCTACGTGACGTCTGATAGTGCAGAAAAATGAACGCCGAATCAGATCTGAGAAGCTGTCTTCTATCAATCCAGACATTACGAAGTTTTGCAAAATTGTGAAACCATCACATTCTTTTGGTTTTATTTTGGAAAATAGTCACTTTTCATAAAAAGTATGTCACTTATGTTAACAAGGAACAGATGTATTGCTGTTATTTTAAATTAATCAATAAGTGCATATTTTTTAAATCTCTCGGTTTTGACTTCTAATACTCACCACCAGTATAACCTATATAAACAAAAGCTTTGGGATCTTCAATAATTTTAAGTGTGTAAAAGAGATCTGAGAGCAAGAACTTTGAAAACTGTAACCCTAGCTATACGCCTGCTTGTTCACTAACAGCTAAAGTAACCAGCACATTGATGGTGCTCAAAAAATACTTGTTAAATAAATGGATACTCAAACAACATTCTGATATTCTGGTATTAATCATGTTTTTCAAGTAGATTTTCCTGCTCCAAAGAGAGCAGAAAAAAAACACTCCAATCTACTTGGAGAGTTACATTTCTAAATACAAATTAAAAATTTATCCAGGTTTACATAACAGTATCTTGTAAGTTCACTTACTATAAAACAATTCCTCAGAACCCTAGCAAACCGAAAGACGAGTTTCTCAATGTTAAGGTCCAACCCATTATAGGACAAAAATTTCCTAAAGAGTCCAGCCTGAGCAATCAGCTAGCCTCCCTCTGCACCATCTCAACTACATAACATGCAGTACCTAACTTTGAAAAGGAGTTTAAAAAAAAAAAGAAAAAAAAAAAAGAGGTGAAAGACTTATACATGGAGAACTATAAAACACTAATTAAGGAAATTAAAAGTGATTTAAAGAAATGAAAAGGGATTCCTTCTTCCAGCAGAGGACTGGACTCCATGACCTCTAGGGGCCCCTGAGGTTCTCTCCTATTTTAGGAATTTCTTTTCCTATCTGAAAATCTCAAAATTATTGTGTGGCATGTTTCTCCCTTAAGGCCTTTTGCTGTTTTATTTCCTGTGGCCACAGAATTACCAATATCACACACCTAAACAAAAAAAAAAAATGATTTCTAAAGAATGTGTCATGACACCCACGTCCCCACCATGCAGCTTAGCAGTTACACCCTGTAAGCCCTCACCTGCATTCTCCTCCTGCCAAGGAGGTAACCACCTCCCCAGTGTTGGTGTTTATCATTCTTCCTGCATTTCTTTACTTTGACCACATACATGTGTATCCCTACAAGTGATCTATAGCATCTTTTACGTGTTTTCAAATCTTTTACAATCGGTTTACGTCTGCAACTTGCTTTTTTTCCCACTCAGTATTATTTTTGCAAGAATCATCCATGTTGATACATAAGCAGAGCTTTAGTTCAGGAGTCAACATACACTTTCTACCAAGGACCAGTCAGTAAGCGTGGTGGGCTGTACAACATGGTCTCTGTTGCACCTGCTCAACTGATGTCACAGCACAGAAGGACACAAAATATACATACATGGAAATAGACGGATGAGGTTCTGTTCCAACAAAACTTAATAAAACAGACAGGAGGCTAGATCCGGCCCATGAACAGTAATTTATGACTCTTGCTATATAATCATCATTTCCTTTCAATGCCATTTCAGCAGCTGTCTGATATTCATACCTGCTGATATTCTTTGGTTAGCATTTGCCCAAGACATCATCTCCCATTCCATTAACTTCAACCTTTTCTACCTCTTTGTTCTGGAGTGTATCTCTTATTAACCGCATCTAGCTAGACTGTGTTTCTTATATCTGATCTGATGATCTTTTAATCTGAGTTTATCATGATCACTGATCTGTTTGGAATTATTTCCACCATCATCTTTTATGGTATTTCCTGCTTTTTTCTATTTTTCACCTCCTCGCCTGCTCTCCTTCCGACTGATTCCTATATGGTCAATATGTTTAGATTTACTCAAACTCCTACCAATTTCTTTCAAATTCTTCCTTTGGGCCTGGGTCAAAGGTCTATTCATCCAGGAAGAATGTGCATTTGCTTCTGTCAGGAAACCCAGGATGCTATCACCCTGGGACCACTTCTGGTTCACTTCTCATCTTGAGATTACAGAAGCAGACCATGCAAGCAGAATAAATTCAAGCCCAAACCCCTGTGAGAACTAGCCTACGATTACAAGGTCATGGGGAGACTTCTTCCAACCTCCCCAATCTTACAGGAAAAAGTCTAGAGCAGAGACCAAGAGTGACACACTGTCCTGTTGTCCCTGCATGGAAGGCAGCCCTCTGTAGGTCCCAGATATACAGGGTAGTCTCAGACTGTGTGTGTGTGGCCCCTCCCAAGAGGCAGCAGGCACCGCCAATAAGACCCAGCAAATGCTCCCAAGACCATAGAGCCTTCAGGGCTGCTCACCAGTCTTGATTTTTAGTCCCTGAGATTTCTCTTCAGTTTCTCAGAGCTCAGCTACACATGCAAATAATGTCTGTATTTTTCATCCACACGTAGAGTGTCCTTAACAAAAAGGTTTCCTGACTATCTACCAAACTGCTGGAAGCCAAAATCCAAAAGAACTTTAAAATACAGAGCATGTCTGTGTTTCCACATGTCTTCAAGAGTTCAACAAAGTACTGGTTTCCAAACCCAGCGTTACTGAGTGTTGTAAAACGCAGCCTGTAGAAGCCTGTAAAAATACAGATTCCTAGGCCCTGGCTCCATGCCTCATGAACCAAAATCTCCAGAGTTAGGGCCTCAAAATCACTTTTAAACAAGCTCCCAGGTGATTCCGACGTGCTCAAGTTTCAGAACTCTCGAAAAAATATATACTTTTAATTCTACTTACCTTCAAAGACTGGCAACAAAATCATCTTTTAATCTCCTTTCTGTATCTCCTTTCACTTCCTCTTTATGCTACTCAGGATACACAGCAAAAGAGGAAAAAAATTCTAGATTTCAACCTCTCACTCTCTGCCGGTAGGTCACCCCACAACCTCCACAGCAGTTACAGAAAACCTCAAACATGCCATTATTCCAGACAGACTGCTGGATGTTACATGCAAATTTTGATCTCGAAAACAGTCCGCATGCTGAGTTCTGCCTCCATAAGCACCCCAACCCAGTCAGTCATTCACACTTTTCTTGCAGGATAACAAAGGGAATAAAGGAGCTCCGAGTTCACCAGATAAGACAGACGCTCCTGAATTATATCCAAAATAGTCTGTGTGTGCTGTGTGTGTGCCTGTGTTATGTATAATGATGCAAATGTTTGTGTTTTTCTAAAAACAGAATACACAGCTTTCTCCAGATTCTCAAAGGGTCCCTATTACTCTCTCTGCTGCACAGAAAAAGCACATTTCTGGTTATACAGTTAAGTATCTTTGGGCATTATTAATATACATTCTTATTATACATATTCTTAGAACCTCCCGAAGTATTCTTCAGAATCTCTGTTTTGAGCTATTACCTCAAAAAAAGGGGCTCCATGGTCAAATTTCTTTGGGAAGTACCATGCCTACATCCTCCCTCTCAGAGAGTCGTGTATTTTACTAGCTCTAATAAGCCTATCTGTAAAGAAGCTTCTTTAACATATATTTTCCATATTTCTTTAACCAAATCTCTCACAAGATAGAACACAGTCCTGAGAAACGCTAGTCTAATTCTTAAATTATCTCACAGGTATCCCTCGGACTGAGGGAAGGGTTTGCATCTTACCCTTATTCTCTGCACACTACGTTGTGTACACACAGCCCTTACTGAACATCAGTCGAGAACTCTAAGTAAATCCGTCACCACCCTATAAAAGCTGTTTCTAACAATTCGCACTAAACCCCATACTTCCTTCCACAACTCAATTTACTTCAGAGCTCCAGCCAAGGAGTCAAATGTTCTAAAAGGACCAGGCTCTGAGACGACTTCTGAAGTGGGGGGAATCCACCAGGCTACCCAAGTGTGTGACTGGAGCAACTTCTCCTGAAGAGACAGGAATGTTCCACTCTGCATGTAACAGGACAGGATGATTATCTGATGAGCACACAGGGAAGGCCAGGGATTAAGTGCAAAGAAGATGTGCACAAAGATAAAGCACAACAGAGAATACAGACCCCACACAAATACATCCAGCCCTTAAAATTATAATCACTCACTGTCCCAGCCAAGAGGAGCCCGAGGAGACATGACAACTAAGTAAATGCAGTGCGCTATTCTGGATGGGATCCAGGAGTAGAAAAGACACCAGGTTAAAAACTAAGGAATTCTGAATTAAATATGGGCTTTGGTTAATACTGACACTTGTTATCAATATTGGTTAATTGTGACAAATGTATCTAAAGGGTTCTGTATCCAATTCCAAAGTGAGTTCTTCCCCACATAGACAATTCCTGGACACAGCAGGGTGTCCTTCGATACAATTCAATTCTGACACCTCCTGGGAAGAGCATCAGACCCTACAGGTTAAGGGCTTGGTCCTACAAGACTGTCCCCAGCCCAACTTCAATTTCAAGTCCAGGTTGTCACCTGTGCCTCTGACAGACCAGCTACAGATTGCAGGTTCCAATAACCCCCTCCTCAGGTTCAATTAATTTACTAGAGTGGCTCACAGAACTCAGAGAAACACTTCACTTTCTAGATCACGAGTTTACCATAAAAGGAGGTAACTCAGGAACAGCCAGAAGAAAGAAATGCATAAAGCAAGGAGTTTCCGTGTCCTCCCAGGGCGCACCACTCTCCCAGAATCAATCTCCACATGTTCAGAAGATTGGAAGCACTTGGAACCCCACCCTTCTGGGTTTTTACGGAGGCATTTATAGGACCTTCATCACACAGGCATTTATGAAGCCCCCATTACGCAAGCAATGATTAAATCATTGGTGGCTGGCAACTGATTCCATCTCCAGCCCCTCTCCACACTCCAGAGCGGGTTGGGGTGCGAAGACACAAAGTTCTAACTCTCTAATCAAAAGATTGGGTCTCCAGCACCCAGGCCCCAACCTTTGGTTGCCTAGGGCTACTCCAAAAGTCACCTAATTAACATAACCAAAGACACTCTATCCATCTTAGGAAATTCTAAGGGTCTCAGGATCTCTGTGCCATATTTCTTATTGTAAATCACTACCACCATCCCATCATCACGTGGGAGGTTAGTAATAGGAGAAATTGCATATAGGGTTTATAGAAGAATGCAATTTTCCTGAAATCTAAAAATGATCTAAAAAATACAATTTTTTTAAGTTTTAAAAAGTTAAAAAAAAAAAAAAAGGTGGAAGAGAAAGGGTAAAACAAAGAGTAAAAATCATCTCTTGCCTGAGCTGGCTTCCTTCTGGTAGCCTCTTCAAAGAGAAAACACCTGAACGGATTGTTTGGTTTAAGGCAAGAGATAAAACACCAGAAAGCAATTATCAGGGAGATTACAAAATTCTTTTGTTCTCTTGTAAACTGGGGGGAAAATTAAAACTGTATGTTTTGGTATGAATATCAGTATTTCTTCTGAGCTCTCACTCCTACAGACACAGTTCGAGGGTCAGCCTCCAGCCTCCGAGAGCCTTTCTGCATCCCCAGCACTTCCCAGCAGTGATCTGCTCTGGTGTCAGCATCCCCGTCTCCAGTCCCAGGGGCTGATGTTTATCTACCCTAAGCTGAACTGTCACTTCTCTGTTTAGCCACCTCCCTCCCCATCTGGTCAACTGGGGTCTCACGCTTGGCAGGGGCAGGTGCTCAACGACTGTGGGCCCTTCCTTCTCAGACACATCCATCTGTGAATCAACAGCCTTCAAGCCTGCTGCAAGGTGCTTCATAAATGCTTGGTGAACGAATGCAAGTTGGGCATGTGTACTCACATAGACTTCAGCTAAAGGACGGTAGGGGTGGTGCAGCCCCAGGCAGGGTGGAGGAGGAAAGTCCCTGTGTTCTCAGGGGTGAAACAGGAACCACGTGGGTAAGTGCTGGGGGCGTGAAGATGGCATGGGGTACCCCGAATACTGATTCACAGACATGCAACACTTGAAAAGGCTCACACAGTTAGTCCAGTGGCTTCATTCTACAGAGAGAACCCAAAGCCTCGAGAGGCTAGGTGGCTTATTCAAAAGCCACATATGGTGCTGCCCTAAGCTAAAGGAGACCCAGACCCTAGAGCTAACTACCCCATCTCCACTGCTTACTAAGCCTGTCTAAGACCGGAAGAGTTATTTAATAACCAGCCACAATAGCTACTAGCAGCTGAGCACCTGTGCCTGGCGCCAAGCCCACACTAGAAATCCTCACTTCATCCCCACATTACAGTTGAGAAAACTGAGGTCAGAGACAAAAGCAACTTGCCACCAAAGTCGCAGTGCTAATAAGTTCAAAATCTCTCTCAAGCTGTCCTACTCCAAGACCCCTCTGGCATTATCCCACACCAAAGCCCAACTCGGGCCCAAAGCTGATCTTTATTACCCAACCCTTCAGCTGTCTCATCTGCCAGGCACTATTCTAAACACCTTTCGTGGATGGACTCACTCAGTCCTTGCCACAACCCCACGACGCTGGTACCACAAGCATCCATCTGCATTTTACAGATGAGGATACTGGGGCTTTGTGACATCCCCAGAGTCTCACAAACTGCAGCAGCAAATCTGGCCCATAAAATTGAAATGGCAAAAATTTTGCCTGTAAACTAAACACACAATTACCATTCAGCCAAGCAATGGCATTCAGGGAAATGAAAAAACATGTTCACACAAAACCTGTACACAAATGTTTATAGCAGCTTTATTTGTAACGGTCAAAAACTGGGGAGCAACCAAGACGTCCTTCCACAAGTGAAGTATGATTGATCATTTCACTGTGGTTAAACAGTGGTTAAACTTTGATATATATGAGCCATGGAATACTAAGCAATAGAAAGGAATGCACTATTGATATACAATGCATGCAACAATTTGGATAAATCTCCAGGAAATCATGCCAGTTCCAATAAAGCCAATTCCAAAAGGTCACATACTGTATGAGTCCATACATATAACATTTTGAAGTGACAAAACCTGGAGAACAGATAGTGCCCCAGGACTCAGGGAGAGCATCAGGAAGGAGGTGGTTGTGGTTATAAAGATAATATGAGGAGTCTTTGCAGTGAATTGTTCAGTATCTTGACTGTGGTGCTGGACACACAAACCAACATGTAATAAAACTGTACAGAGCTAAACACACACATAAGTAAAACCAGGGGATTCTGAGTAAGATCTGTGGGTTGTGCCAATGTCAGTATACTGTTTGTGATACTGTACTACTGCTTTCCAAAATGCTGCCATTGAGAGAAACTGGTAAAAGGTTATGCTGTACCTCCCTGTATCAATTCTTACAACTGCATGTCATACAATTATCTCAATTTAAAATTTCATCTAAAAAAAAAAGGCTTGCCAGCCCAAAAGCTGAGCTAGATGATCTTTTACATTTCTTTCACCTGAGATCTGCAATTCCCAAAGTCTCCAAAGCCAATCCTCTTGCCACCACACAGTACTTCAAACACCGATGCGAAGTTAAACTCTGAGCAACAGAAAACTACGACACCAACCCCTATTTCACAGAATTCTGCACAGCTAGCCATTTTGAGTTCCCTTAGAAAATTATTCCAATTACCGAAAATAAGCCTCCTGCATTCTTTCATTAAACTGACTTCTGGTCAAAAGATGGAAAATGTGATTCTACAGGATGTTCTCTCCACCAAATAGTCTCTCCCTATCTCTCTGTGCCATCCCCTCCCCCCAAATAAAGTCTGTGTGAAAATTTCTGTTCTAAATCTTCCCTGAAAGAAGCAGCACCAATGAATTATCACTGGCTCTTTACTCCAGTTCCCAAATGGCCAGCTGCTACCGCAAGGCAATGAGGAAATAAGATAATGGGTTAGGGGCTGAGACAGACCCCAGGTCAAGCTGTGACCTTGGCCAGGTTCCTTAAACTTGAGTCTGGCTTCTCTTACTCATAGGATGGGGATGTGGCACCTCTTTCATAGGTATGGGGAAGAATTCAGGGAGACAATTTATGTGTCTGACATTAGTATTTACTCGGTGCTCTTTCGTCCCTCTCCGTTTCCCTTACCAACAACCAAAACAAGCTGATTTTATGTTCATCTGGCCACAAAGCGATCACTCCCTGGAATCCCTTCCGCGCTGAGGTTAGTGGATAACTCGGAACACTCCCAAAATGGACCCATCCTATTCCAAGCACAGCAAATCCTACCCTATCCCCTAAGACAAAGAAGGAAAATAAATCAGCCTCCAAACGCTGCCACCTGCCCCGCAGCCGGAATCCAAGGTAACCCGCCGCCTGCCGGACTCCGGCTGTTACTATTATATCGCTCATTAATAACAATACCTAACGGTGCGTGGGGGTGACCATCTCCCAAACGATGTCTGTGGAACCCTCGGGAGAGCCTAAATCTCATCCAATTCAGATTTCTGGCTAAAAATCTCAAGAATTTACAAAACGGCTTTCCCGATAGGAGAAAAGCAAGAGTTGTAAAGTTTCTGGAGGCGCATTTTTCTGCGTTTCCCGGAATCGCACTGCAGAGGCGATGCCGCCCGCGGTTGGGGTTGAGGACCACCGAGGGTCACGATGGGGGCGGGGGGAGCGGCTCTGGAGGTCACCAGCGGACCCGCGTGGGTCCGACGGTGCCGCCTTCCCCGCTGACCGCGTGGCAGGGGGCCTGGTGCCCCAGTCCGGGGGGAGGAGACCCCCAAGTACTGGAGGTTCAGGGTGGGGGGCGCCGCCGCACTCACCGTCCGTGCTCCTCTTCGCCTCCCGGTAGCGCTCCCACAGGTAGTGCTTCATGCCCGGGGCGGTCCCAGGTGCTGTGCACAAGGGCCGCGCGGAAGCCGCGCGCGACCGGCCCCGGGCCGCAGTTTCGCAGCCGCCCCGCAGGGCCGCCGCCGCCGCCCTCGCACCGGCCCCACGAGCCGCCGCCGCCGCCGCCGCCGCCGCCGCCGCCGCCGCCGCCGCCGTGGCCATGCCTGCCACCGCCCCGCTGCGAGTGGCGCGCCAGGGCCGGTGCTCTGCCCGCGCTCTGCCCGGTGGGCGGGCGGGTCCCTGCGTCGGAGCACGTGGCGGCGCGGCCCGCCCCTCCGGCCGCCGCGGGGGCGGGGCCTGGCCCGCCCCGAGTATGGGCGGGGCCGCGGGAGCCAAGAGAGGAGTCTGCAGCAACCGCTTCTTGACCGTGTGACTGTGCGAAAGCGAACGTCTCATGGAATAAAATGACTCCTCGCGGGCCCTGGTCCACGAGACATGACTCCGGCGCCGCCCGCCGAGCTCCACAGCACATTCCTCCGGCAGCCTGTGACTGCCCCCCAACTCTGGCTGCACGGACAGTGTGCTTCTGGCCCCACCTCCAGGAATTGACCTCTCCACACTAATGGCCTCTGACGTCTGGACCTCCCCTGGATCGCGGGGGCGGGTCTAGGACGTCCCCGCCCCACGCCGCCCCTATCTTGGATCCTTCTAGTCCCACCGGTGAGCGGGCAGCTGGACCCGGCGTCCACACGTGGGCTGATATGCCTGAAGGGCACCCCCATTGCACAGCCTGGAAGGCCAGTGCCCTCCCGAGATTTCTGCCTCGAGAGGAAGGTCTCTGGGGACAGCACTCCGCCTGCTCCTGCCCATAGTGCACCTTTCTTCTTTCAGACCTGCGAGGCTGCACCGGTGCGGTGCATTGTGGTCCCACCAAAGCCAAATAAACAGTAAACGTCACCACGCGACATTTCTGTGTGGACTGAGTCAGACTTAGCTCCTGCAGGAAAGGTCTGATGCGGCCCACCCAGAACCTTTGCCAGTGCACCTCAAGGACTTGCCAAGCTACCCAGTGGTTAGGGTTGAGCAGAGGCCGAAGTGCAAATAACCCTCAAGGCTGACACTCTGCCTGGGAAACTACGCTGCCATGTGTGAAACAGGTGGAGCACGATTTAAGACTAATCAGCCAAAGCATTAGTGTACGCTTAAGTTGTGGGCTGGAGGGGTCCGGAGATGTTTTCATGGGGAAAGGTGGCCTCGGGATTTGACCATGACAGACAACAGCTACTATTTATTGAAAGCTTGCTGTGTGCGTTTTCTCAGACAATCCTTTCAGTAATCCTGAAAAGTAGGCACCACAGTTTCTCCCATTTTACAAATAATGAAACTAAGACTAAGAGAAATAAAATAGCAGTCTTAAAGTCACACAGCTGAGCCCATTTTTCCATTTGGATTCCTAATGTAGTAGATAGGATTTGGTTGGGTGATGAGGAAGAAGGAAGCCAAGAAGTAATCCTTAACAGTGAATAGGTAATATCTTACAGATCACTGATAAAATGAAAGGCAATTAAACTGTTTACAACTGATATCAAATCCATGGACTCTAATACTTTAAAATTACTTTATGGTTTTAGTTTATTCCAATTTATATCTTTTTCTTATTCATGCTACCTAAAAAAGATTTGATGATAGCAAATGCAAGTTTTGTTTATATGAGCATTAATAAGTTCATAGATACACAATAGCAATATAAAATAACACGATTAGAACTTTAATAACATTGGTTCAGTGTACTTTTAGATAAGGAACCCTGTGAGATCAGCATTTTTCTACCTACCATAGAAATGTGAATCACTTAAAAATTGTTCTTTTTAGCTACAATCTGTTACAATATTTTAAGGGGCTAAAAAAAATAAAATCCCCAGAACTTGATCATCACCACTCCTAAGAGTTTTACAAGAAAATATCTCGTCAGAGTTCTAAATAAAGACAAGTAGAAAAAAATTACAGACACAAAAGAGCCCATGATAATTTTTATTCTTTCTTAGTATCATTTGAGGTCTTCATCAGTTTTGTTTCAAACTGAGATCTTCTCTGAGAAAAACACTTCTGAGAAATTGAACTGTAATCTAGGCTATGAAAAAGCCACTTTTCTGAGATGATCTCAGATACAGATTCCCAGGGGCTATTTGTGCTAAGAGACTCTAGCGGGAGATGCTGGTAAATTGTGGTAATTTGGCCTTATTCACTTCCACTTTTAGCTGACAAAATCCTTTGCCATGAAAGCTTTACTATGCCATCCGTTTTACCCAAAGATAAAATCTAAGAGGAATAATCTTTCTTTTTCTTTGTTGCTTCTTTTTCTGGGTGATTCCGTATTTTAACATTACTTTGTCTCTTCTGTCGGGTCTTTTCCTCAGGAAAAATGGAAATAATGGGTCTCAAGACCTTTTTCCCTCTTCCAGATGCACATTTTGATTTATCTGAAATTGTATGAAGTGCCTTTTAGCTCCCTGCAGCTTATCTGCATCTGGGCACATTGCAGAGCTCACTGTGTTAGAATTCTGAGCGCTATGGTAGTTTAATTTAAGTAAGTGCTCCCATAATGAGGCACCATTCCTAAGACCCTCAGAATATTGCTGGCTCATGAATTGAGGCCAACATCTCCTACCCCGGATACGCTCAATTTCCCTTAGGAGGCTGAAAAAGATCAAAAGTTGCCAAGAGGTCATTTATATAACATGAATAGCCTGCAGCATATATATATATATTTGAGACATAAAACAGAAACTTACTGCAGGATTCCATGGATCGATGAATGAGAAGATGTCAGGTAGGTTGCCCTTAAATCAAGTGACCTGTACAAATAGTCCACAGCCTCCATCATAACTTGATGACAGGAGTCACTTATCAACAATTGACCTGCTGGATATTTGAAAATAAGAATATTAGAATTTTTAAAGGACTTCTGGCTTCACACATTTAAAAAAGAAAGATGAAAATATAAAAGGCAGCATTGGAACATCACCTATTGCAGTATTCCTGCCAAAGATGTTTAACCTGAGTCTAATTATCAGAAAACAATCAGATACAAATTGAAGGACATTGGGGCAGGAAGGGTAGGGCAGAACCTGACGTAGGCTCTTCAAAAATGGCAGTGTCATGAAAGGCAAAATAAGCCTACTTAAATGTTCTAGACCAAAGGAGGCAACCAAGTGCGCTGGAAGAGCCTCAACAGGACTCTGGATCCAAAAGTAAACACCTGGAAAGAACATTTACTAGGACACCTGGGGATATTTGCATGTGGATTGTACATTAATCGTCTTTCATAATGGGTAAACTTCCTGAGTTTGATCATTGTACTGTGGTTATGTAGGGGAATGTCCTTGTTCTCATATGATACATGCTGAAATATTTAGAGATAGAAGTGTCCTATCTACAATTTTCAAATAGTCAAAAAAAAAACCTATATATGTGTGTGTGTGTGTGTGTATACACACATGTATATATATGTATATGAATCTGTTGTGTTTGTGTGTGAAATTGAACTGTAATCTGGGCTATGAAAAAGCCACTTTTCTGTGATGAGCTCAGATGGATTTCCAGGGATTATTTATGCTAAGAGACCCTAGCAGGGGATGCTGGTAAATTGTGGTAATTTGGCCTTTGGTAATTTGGTTTGAAAGAGAGAAAGAACACAAATGTGACCAAAATGTTAACAACTGGTGACTATAGAGGAAAGGTACACAGGTGTCCATAATATAACACCAGGTGCCATTGTCAACAATGCAATTCTCTAAAATATATGAAAAGTGAAAAAAAAATATTACAGTCAACTTATAAGTGGTACTCGTTTAATTCATTTTACCCACTTATAAGGCTGCTTTTAAGGGGCTGAATTTAGACCATTGATTATAAACATAATGGAAGGCTGGTGCATGTAGAGAGTAATCTGGGTATGTGATAAGAGACTGCTGGGTATTTAAGGTTTAAAAAAAAAAAAACTTGACAGATGACCCAACCAGCATCCCCAAATTAATATTAATAATAAAAACTGCAATTATGTAAGTAATTACCATCTATCAGGCCTGTGTAATCCTGTAAGGTATAAACTATCATCACTTGTCTCTGTCTTTGTAATTTGTTCTTTTTAATAAGACATACATCCACATGGTTCAAAAATGAAAATGGATAAAGACATGAAGTAAAAAGTATCCTCCCATCCTAGTACCTATCTGTGCCGTCTTCTCCTAAAACAAGTGCCCTTTCAGACAATTTTTTGTGCATGTCCATTGACTTTTAAAAACGGGAAACCCGAAGGAGGTTAAGTAACTTGCTCCAGTTTGTGGTGGAACGATCTTGGGTCGCGTCACCCACAAGCCCTTGTCCTTGACTGCTACACTAGGCTGCTTCTTTCCCTGTGCTGGGTTGTCCTGAGTGTCCACCATGGCTTCTATCTGCAGAGATGTTCTCTCTGAGCTCCATTTCATGGGTCATGTCCCAGATCTCATATTGCCCGCAGGTTGTGCTGAAAATCTGATAGGGATTTTCAGCTGTTGGCTCTGCTTAGCAATCTATGGCTGTTTTCCTTCTTTTTGAATTATTTCCATGACTCCCTATGAGGTTCCCAGTTGCCCCAGTCGAGCTCAGCAGAAGGCACTTGTGAAATACCCTGCTCAGGATGGCCACGTTGCATTGGCCTCAACAGGCTTTAAAAAGTAAAGTGGAGAATAGAGCCAGAATGTCTCATGTGGTGGCTGAGCAAGAACTCATTCTGAGATCCTCTGGATGCTGATAACCAGATCCCACAGACTGTTCATCCTGCCTGAGGCCCTTTAAGAGGTTCTGACTTGCTGGGGGATTAAGATGTCACACACACCCGCTGCTGGTGGCCCTGACACACACCACTGCATGCTTGTGCCCCCTACTCCTTGTTGGCCACCACATTGGCTCCTTAGGTCCCTTTACCCTCATGACCCCTTCTGGACCTGTACCTATAGCTTTGACCTCATAACTTTCTTGAACACAATCTGATTATCTCTTTCTAGCAGCAAATATAGTAGTTGTCGGGAAAAGACATGGGGCCAACCCCAGTCCACGCCATCCTCCCTCAGGCTCGGGACTACCTGGGCCGTACTATCCAGCCTGGTCAGTTCTTTCAGCTGAGGCAAGAGGAAAGACCTGGATGGGTTCATTCAAATTAAAGCGAGGAGCCTCCTCCCACTTCAAATCTTCATTCCAGATGAGGAAGGAACTTAACACTTAATTGTAGACTCTGTTTGTAGTTTTAAATACAGCATCTCATTAAATCCTCAGGATAACCGTATAGGTAGAGATTCCTATCCTCTTTTGGTTGATAAGAAAATTGAGACTCAGAGAGTTTATGTCCATAAGCCAGAAAATAGCAGAACTGGGATTTAACTCCAGGTGCCTAGATCCTAGGACCGTAACTTCCAGAAGTGGAAAAAGAGAACACCATTCTCCCTTTTGCATTGGTTCCTTAAGAGATTTTCCATGGAATAGGAACCATCAGTTACCTTTTCCATTTTGTACATCTGGACAGCCACATTCACCTTAAGTCTGATAGAGTTTGAACTGGGGGCGGGAATGAGGAGAGGTCACACTAACTTGCTTGAAAATCTGTTCTCAGATTTTAAATGGTACATTTTCCTATTCCCCCCCAACCCCCTTTTTTTTTCAGTGCTTAGGATTAAAAATAAAGTGGTATCTTTATTATTTCCTCTGGAAAAAGAAAGATATTTTATCAAAGATAGTCCTCTGTCCTCTTAAGTAATCTAAAGTACAACTTTTTTTAGTCTTTATTCTACTGAAATTTAAGCCTATTACTCTTGCTTCATATAATATTTACTGTTACCTAATGGGTAGATTTTTACAATGCCAGTCCTGTGTTTACTTCCTCCCCAGACCCACACCTGTAATTCAGGTGGTTGTCACCAGGTATCAAGGAAAATCACAGGTGTTGGTGGAGAGCCTCAGGAAGTTTCTCTGAATGAGCCCAGACTCTGCGGACACTGCCCAACAGATAATGAGCTTCCCCACTGTGCTGGGTTAAAAAGTGGAGACAATTACAGGCTGTCCTCTCCAGCCAGGAGACAGGCTGAAAATGTGTCATGAGATAGGGGAATATGCAGTATTTACAGGTTCTTTGTTGAAAGTTTCTTTTTGTTTGATAAGTATGCTATGTCTAAAGTTTCCTTGTCAGGAGTCTTTCAGTTTGAGAAATTGAACTTGTTGGCTCATTCTTTCAATAACTGTCTGTTTATAAACAGATTGGGGAGGGAGATAGCTGTTCATCACTGTCCCAAAAGAAGCAAAAGGTTACAACTGGATATCTCCTTTGGCCTTTGATTTCTACCCTAAAGAAAACAATAAAAACCAGGGGGAATGGCTTTTTACTCCATTGCCTCCACTGAGACCACTGGCTATTCTGCTCAGAGGGACTGGCTGCAGATGGCAGGCAGCCAGCTCTGTCTTCTGCCCCCAGTGCGGCAGGAGCTCACTCGACCAACTCAAGGGGCTGAGCCTCTGCAGAGGCCTTTTTTTGGGCAGAGGGAACAGATTCATCGTTCTCTTACACAGGCCTTTGTCCCTACCATTCCACCTAAATTGATGGTTCCCCATGATCATTTGTTGCTAAATGCAATGGTCTGTTCTCCATCTGGTGGTCAGTTCTCAGCCCTTTCCTTTCTTGGCTTGCATGATTTTACTGATTCTCAGCCTACTTCTAGAGTTATTCTTCATCTTTTGCTACAACTCTTTCCTCTGCTCACCCCTTACAGCATTCTCCCAAGTTCTGTCTCCTGCCATCTTCTTGTCTTGTATTCTTCTTGGCTGTTTGAACTGTTCTACAGGGTTGGGCCACCAATTGTACACTAAGGACTCTCAAATATTCTTCTCCAGCTCAGTCTTCTAGCTACTAAGCATATATTCTTCTGCCTACTGAGTGTCTCCACTTAGGTGAGAAATTCAAACTCAACACGCCCCCAGTTAGCTCATCATGGTTCCCACCCCAACCACTTAACGTGTGCTTCCTACCTTGGAATCCACCCTGTTGCCCTGGCCTTGGGTATAGCCATAAACTGAGGAATGCCTCTGACTCATCCCTTTCCCCCACCTTCCATACTCAGTCAAGCACCAAACCCCGTTGGATTTAACTACTAACTCGCAAATACTACCCCTTTCTCTCTATTTCTGCTGTCCCTATCTTAGTTAACACAGGAGAGTCTCCAGTCTCCCCTCAACCAATTCCATCCTCTATTCAGCCACGAGAGTGTTGTATCCAAAATACAAATCTACCTGTGACCCTCCGTGCTAGAAATCCTACAGCATCTCCAATGCCGAACTCTTTAACGTGGTAGACAAGATTTTCCATGCCCTAAATCTTG
The DNA here is from genome assembly GCF_048773025.1 of Camelus bactrianus. Classification (NCBI taxonomy): domain Eukaryota; kingdom Metazoa; phylum Chordata; class Mammalia; order Artiodactyla; family Camelidae; genus Camelus; species Camelus bactrianus. The sequence continues at coordinate 32,889,728 of NC_133550.1, read as the reverse complement.
CTGATTTGTCCAACATCAGCTCCCAAGCCTCCCCATTCCAGAGGTTCCACCACCCTGATTCACTCTTTCTGGCCTTTGCTCATGCTAGTCTTTTTGCTTGAAGTGCTCTTCCTCACGTTCTTCACCAGACAAACACCTGCCAGGACACACAGCCAGCTCACTTTCTCTGGAATGTCTTACTTGTTGCCCCTTTCCGGTGCTTCCCCACACCCTCTGCCCACGTCTGTCACTGCACATATCACAGTAGATCTCAGTTCTTTTTTATGTGCTTATCTTCCCAACAAGACCACAAACTCCGGGAGCCCACAAACAGTAGAGTGAGTGCAGGATTTAGGGTCAGAGGACTGGATTCCAGATCCTAAATCTACCACTTAGTCTCGGTCTTTCTGAGCCTCAGTGATTCCCATATTTAATTGATAGAATTGAGGTAAGTCATATGGCATATCTGCTATTTCCTCAGCTTGAAAATAGCTGGGTACTGTAGACAAAAACAAACAAACAAACAAACATTGCCTGCCATTTCAGTAAAAAAAAAAGAATGTTGCCCACGCATTGAGCCATTGGCCACTGCAGCCGCCCTGGATGATGTTCCCCGAAGAAAATTCAGGAGGGAGAAAAACAGGATACTGGCCCTAGATAGTCAAGACACATATTAAAGGAATAATTTCAATGAGCCCGGTCTCTTCTACCTACCTATACATAGAAAAGCCCTAAATTCACTAACTTGAGAAGTCAGTTTTTGTAATTAGCAGTAATCTTTTGACATTCAACTACATGGTTTGTTTTTTGGTTTGTTTTGTTTCAGCAAAAACTCCTATATATCCTGGCTCCTCCGTTACTTCTTTGAAACAGTTCCTCAGAGCTATCAGAAAGGCTGTATCCGGGGATATATAGTCCTCAATAATGTCCCCAAAATAAAACTTAATCCTTAACTTTTAGGTTATGCTTTTTCCTTTTTTCAGTCGACAGTCATTTCGAGTCCCTTCCAGGCTTAAAAGTTTTCTAAGCTTATGAGGGCTATTTGACATTCCTGCAACCAAGAGCATTTACAAATTTATAACCTATTAAAAAGTATTAAACATACACAACAAGTGAAAAGGAAGCTCTGCTAACAGACAGAGTTGGATTGCTCAGTTAACCAGGGCCCTCTCTTTCCTCTGCAGAACTTTCCACCTGATGCCCAGGGCAAACTAAATGCCTGCAGCTACCACACTCATCTCCCCACTGTGCTGGCATGCTTCTGTTCCTAACCATTGGGTTCTAGCCTGACCAAGAGTCAAATGGTTTCGTTTAGTCTAATTTTGGTCATTAAATTAAGTATATACAAACTGATATAAGAGTGCAAGGAAAAAGTTGTTTTCTATGAAAAATAGGCTGAATGCTTTGGAATTCTTTCAAATGATGAGTGGACAAGAAAACGGTAAAAGACTGACGGGGAGGCAGAAGGATCTTGTCCAGAAGCATCACAATTGTCTAAGTTCTTGCCCTACAGACATCAAAACTAGAAAGTGGGTGATGCATTTTGAAAAAGTTGACATCTAATTCCAATCAGAAGATTCATTAAAAAAAAAAAGACCTTGACTCTAAATGTTAAAGTTCAGGTAAAGGGTTACATTTACATGTTGAGGTTAAAATTAAAATGTAAAGTTTGTATCACTTACCTGACTTTGTGGATTAAGGGACCTCCTGCCACAGACAGGAGGACTCTGGGTAAATCAAGCATTTAAAAAAAAAGACTGACTCACCCACTGAAAGTCACCCACTTGAGCCTTTGTTTAATTTCTTCCTTCTAAATGTGACTGAGATGCTTGGCGTTTCTTCTGTAAAAGAATCCCAGGGAGAGGGAAGTATCATAACGTTCACCTACCATACTTCATCCAAAATAAACACTTCAGTATAGAACACTCAGCTTGACATCGTGGAATATGAGAAACCATATTTCTGTTTTTTCCTCCCACTGAAATGACTTCTCAATAGGCGGATTTAAACACTTATCAGGGAAGGAGAACAAAAAAAATTGGACTGTTCCAGAGGCAGCATGGAACATAAATCACAAAAACCCTCTTTTTATATCAGGATTAGTACTAAAATCTCTATAGTTTTGTTAGGTTAAGATTTGATTTTGAAGCTGGATTGAAGTTGAGAGGAGAAGAGCTGCAAAGGAAATACTGAATCGAAAGAGATCTCATTTTTTATTAAGTGCCTCACAAAAATGTGATCAGAAGAAACAAACTTTAAGACTATCTCCCTCTCACAAATCCATCATTTTAATACATATTTACCATAATCTCCTGCAAAAAAAAATGTTGTGAGTATAACCAAAATCTGAATGATCATTACTGGAAGCCCACTATTTTCATGCCCCTTGGAAGATGACACCTTTCCCCTATTGCAATAGTCCCGAATAAAACCTGTTTTTAATGCTTTAAGGTGTAGTAAAAATTTGTTGAATGAATTTATAAACAAATGACTGTAATTAAGATTAAAATACCCTTAATAATCAATACTTGCTTTTCTAAAGTGGAAGGGTAAATCTGAACCAGCAAAGACATTTCCTCCATCCTACATTCATTCACTCAGCAACGTTTTATGGAGCACCTACTATGTGCCAGCCACTGTTCTAGGAGCTGGGCATACAATGGTGGAGAAGACAGATCAAGTCCCTTCTTTTAACAAGAAAGCATGTTTTTAAAAAAATGAATACACAAATACATAATTTTAGGTAGTGCCAAGTGCTATGAAAAAAAAGAGAGTTGAGTGAAGAGGTAATGAGGATGGGGGTTAATTTTACACAGGATGGACAGGGAATTCACTTCACCCCAAAATTGTAGACAGAATTTAGACAGCCTTGATGAGTTCTAAATAATTCTAAACAGTTTCCAAAAAAAATCTTCTAAATAGAATAAGCCCATCAGAGGATCACTGCAGCCTTCAGTCTTAAACCTCCACTTGCCCACAGGCAGGACTGCCTTCAAATCAGTGCACCGCCCAGGTTCTCCCACCACTGCCTGTTTTCTTACTTCTTCACTTATTGTCTCACCCTTTCTCATAGCCCTTCTGACAGCTCCTGGTCAGTCTCTTTCACATCTTTGTTTATTCCTACCTTTGTCCATGCAGATCCCCTGCCCAGACATGCCCTCTTCTCTGCCAATTCACACCCTCCATCTTCCTTAAGCGTCCCTCCAAAGAGGCTCTCCCTGGGAAACCTCCGGCTACTGGTCACTGCCTCCCTTAAAAGTAGACATGGAGTAGTAACCCTGCAGAGGGCCTCCCAGAGTGCTACACCCTTATGTCACAGATGGGGCCCAGAGACACACCTGGGCCAGAGCACGTGTGACTTGGCAAAGGTCACATAACTGATTACAGCCAGGCTAAAACTAAAACCCAGTTCAATCTCCTCCAACCAGGCTATGCTTTAAATCTTTCATGTGCTCTATATTTTATTGTAGGTTTGTTTTGCCTCCTAACAAAATAAGAATTTGCTCAAAGGCAGAAGTTGTCTTCTTTTGTTTTTGTACCCCCCAGCTACAAAACCTAGGGCAGTGCTTCCAGCACAGGGAATCTAGTTCCCATCTATGTGCTTGTCTGTTACCACATTCAGAAAAGATCAAGACAGATTGTCATTTGAATTGAAATGGCCATATGGCATTCATAAAGTTCATCTTGAGGGACCTCGGGGACCATTTCAAAGTGGTAAGCAGCCCATGCAGACCACACAAGGGAGACAAACTGCAGACAAAGGAAGCAGTTTCCTACAAGAGCCTCCAATCCAGAGTCACAAACACAGATGCAAACAATGACTTGCAATTGAGCTGCCACTCACACAGGCAGCTTTATGCTGAATGCTCCAGGGGGAGCTCCAAGGTAGGAGGCTTGTCGTCTTAACACAGTGAATGACTCTCCCAGACCACCCCAGATCTACAAACTAGTCAGGTTAAGATAACACATCCTTACGATTCTGTCATGCATTACAGTGTATAAAGCACTTAAACCCTTACTGAGTAGATGCAGTGTAAGCTTCACATCCCATAGTCCTTTTTCTTCCTCAGTGCAGCAATACATAGTGTAGACTTTTAAGAGGATGGCTTTGATGACCAGTGCTTGGTAATGCTTTCACTACAGAGGCCCCAAGACTTCCTTAAAAATGACTAACGATCAGTCCCAACTCCATGTTGCTGTAGCTCCCTTCACAGTGCGTGGAGTCCACACGGGCACACTCCATCTAGAGAGACATTTTCCATCACAGGCAGGTAAAGGGGATCATGACACGTCACCCCGAAGCAGGCCACACTGACATGAGGATTACTATGAGCTGAGGCATTTGAGTTCCTGAAACCCCTTCTGTGCCTAATAGCAGAGCCTCCCTCAAAGGATTCAAGTGTTATAAATCCCCTCCCTGGGAGGACAGGGAGCCAGCACCACACCCAGACACTGTCACAAACTATCATATCATCTTTTCTCCTAAGGGCCTATCTATCCTTCCAAAAAGTCACGTGCTTCTCCATGAACACCTGTCCTCCCCCTCCCTTTCCCCTGCTGAGTTAGTATCCAGACCCCAAGTTCAAGCCGCCCCTTGGTGTTGCTCCTCACTAAGTAAGTGTGAAGCACATGCTAATAAACCTCTGTTTGGTTTTTCTCTTGTTAATCAGTCTTTTCTTAGGCTAACTTTATAGGGCCCCAGCAGGACAACCGAGGAGGAGGGGGGGTGATTTTTTTTTCTCCCCAACAGTTTTGGTGACAAAAGTGGGAATTCCATCATCAAGGACACCTTGCTTGGTCCAGAAGCTGCAGTTAAGAGATCCTGGGCCTCAGACAAAAAGCCACAGAAGATCAAACTTCTTGCCAAAGTCAGCCTCCGGGATTTCTGCCCACAGGGTCAGGTGGAATGAGGGTGGTGAAAGGCTGTCTTTTCAATTTAATTTTCAGGCTCAGCAAGGGACCCCAAGAGGACAGAGGACAAGTTTTTCCATCCCTATGCAGGAAAACTGAAAACATTTCTTACATGTTGAGGAATACTGACCCGGAGGTCTCCATAAACGTAGCCTACTTCCCCTGACACGCTCGTCCTCCTGCGCTGACGTCCCAGCCCCACATGGCTCTGGCAGCCACGTCGCACACCGACGCCTGGGCCCTGCTTGTTACTCTCCCGCCACAGCCCTTACAGCTGTCTACAGCACTTGCATTTACTATAGCGTTCGCATTTTGAAGATAGCCGTCAGCTCTCACCACCATGGGCTGAAACAAAAGCACAAGCATCCTGCCTTGACAGCTGCACTAACCATCCACAATGTTCCTGTGAGCCTGGAGCGGGCCTTCTGTTACAGGAACCAGCGTCAATCACCAGCAGGACAGAAAAGCAATAAAGCGGTGGCAAGAAGGTGCTTCTTACAGAAAAATACTTGATCATAACCACTTCGAAAATTGACTGCAAAATTGAACTGTACCACAAAGACTTCTTTAAGAAGTCACAACACACTGCCGTGGCCGTTACAGATGCCTTCTTACTGGAAAAAAAATGAATATGTTACACTTGCATCATGTATTAGACAATTCACCAGAACTGGTAACAAAAAATTAATATGAAGCAACCAGATCAGGGGTACTAGTTCCTTTTCCATAAATGTTCTCTAGATTTGCATCTGCGTTTTCTGTTTATAAACAAAATCTTTCATGCATTTAGCCTGGAAACGCTTACTGAAAATAAATGTACACGTGTACACACACAAACACACTCCTAAATCTAGAGTGAAAATGGAAAATACCTTTTCCCCGCAGTTATCAAGTATTTTAAACCTTTTTCCTCAGCAAATAACTAGGCTGAAAGCAATTATGTTTCATTGTAAAAAGGACAACAAGCATACATGCTGGAAAGAGTGGTTGGTTTGGGTCAGGATTTCTCAGCCTTGGCACTACTGACATTTAGGGATGGACAATTTTCTCCTGTGAGGAGGGGGTGCTTTCCTGGACATTGTTAGGTGTTTGGTAGACTCCCAGGTCTCCACCCCCACCCCCAGCCATCATAATCAAATGTTTCTCCAGACTTTTTGTCCTGAGGGCCAAAATCATCCTGGGTTGAAAACAACTCTTTGAGGTTGAAGTAGATTATGCCCTATGGCAATGAGACTTCAGGAACCCTTACCGGGTTTTTTTCCCCCAAATTTTTCTAGTTGTGGTATTTACAAAAAATGACATTTCTAGGTAGCCTACTGGAAGAAATAAACAAAGCTGCCCAAGGGCTGAGAGCTCTCTGTTTGACACATTGGGTGGGAACCCAGTTACTGGAGGCGCAAAGGTTGGGAAGTGGTGTCCGTGGGAATCATGTCCCTGACTGTCCCCACCCCACCTTCCAGCTGAAGCCTGTCTCTGGCTCATGGATCAAGCATTACTTGCAATCTTCAATTCTCATCAATTCCCGAGCTTGGCAGCAACGCTCCGGGCAAATGACAGAACCCATTGTAGGGCTGCTATTTGCAGAACAAGCTATTGGGCTGCTGAGAACTGAGGCAGTGAAAGGTGAGGTCCTGTCACCTTGGTCCTTGGAAATAGCACAGCCTTGAAAGCAGAACCTTCTCTCAGGAGGCCTCTGAGCGCTTCAGGGGTGACCCTGCAGCACCGCCCTTAAAACATGAGTAAATTCCACCTGGCTGGGATAGTGCCAAGGACAAAGAGACTCAATAGTCGCTAGAAGCCACAGGTAATAATACCGACATTCTGGTGGAAGAAACGCAGAGAAAGTATCGGAACTCACCCCATGAAGGGGAGCAAAAGAATCACAGCAGAAGCAACAAGAGACACCGGCGGGCCCAACCCCATCCCTCCTGGTAAGATTTAAGGCCAAATTTTTAATTTCAACTTGTAAGTTTTATTTAAGTTTTAAATGTTTCTCTTTAATCAGAAAATGCCTTCAAACCCCTGGGCCAGATCTGGGACACTGAGTTCTATGCCCTACAAGTAAAACCAAAAGCAGGCCTATGTGAAAAACCATCTTGCTATTTCTGGTTACGTGTTACTTTCGTATCACAGGAATAGGAAAGAATGAAAATGCTCTTCTATACAAACAGCATCTTAAAACAGAGTTGGAAGGAAGAAGGGAACCTACACTGATGGGACAGGGGTGTGGTTGGGCGTGGTGCTCTGCCTATGGAAGAATGAGAAATGGGATGGAAAAGACTTCTTAAAATTATCTTCCTGTTATGGACTGAAGTTTGTATCACCCCTAAAACTCTTCTGTTGAAACCCTAACCCCCAAGATGATGGTACCAGGAGGTAGGGCCTTTGAGAGGTGATAAGGCCATGAAGGTGGAGCCCTCTTGAATGGGATTAATGCCCTTACAAGTGAGAACCCAGAGAGCTCCCAGCCCCTTTCCTCCACCATGTGAGACACAGTGAGAAAACCACTGTCTTTAAACCAGGAGATGGGCCCTCCCCAGACACTGGCACCTTGACCTTGGACTTCCCAGCCTCAGAACTGTGAGAAATAAAATTCTGTTGTTTCAGCCACCCAGTCTACGGTATTCTGTTATAGCAGCCCGAACAGACTAAGACGCTTACTTAATGAGGGAAGATAAACAAGCAGCAAAAAAAGTTGAATGTACATGGAATAGGAGTCGCTTGCTTCAAAAATGAAGATTGTTTTTAAAATAAGCAAAGTATGCAGGTGAAACAGAGAAAAGTCATCTGCTTCTAATAGAAATACATCAAAGCAGTTACCTAATTTATACAAGGTATCGCTTAGGCTGAAGCTCAGCTCCTTCCAGGCGAGGGAGGAATTGGCCAGAGTGCCTGCATTTTCCTTTATTTTTATCACTTGTTTGTAATATTCAATTGCTTGCTTCCTTTGGAATCTAGAAAAGAGAAATTTAGTTAAAGTTTTGCATCAAAGAAGCATGGCATTCATTTATTTATTCAACAAACATTCACTGAATGCTGCTAGGGCTCAGGTGCAAAGATGGATAGGACTAATCCTTGTCCTTGGAGAATTCCCCGAGGTAGGAGGGGAGGCTGGAGAGTGAAGTGGAGGACCGACCACTCATGAAGGGCATTGAGTGCAAACCCCAGAGTTCTGACTTTAATACTGAAGGGTTTTCCTTAGGAGAATGATGTGATCCAATTTGCATTTTAGAAAGTTCACCCGGGTGCAAGTGCAGAGGATAAACTGAAGCGGGAGAGGCTATAGGTGGGGAGATCAGTTAGTCTAGGGAAGAATGATGAGGGTCTGAGCTAATGCAGTGGCTACAGATGTAAAAGGAGACCTGCTAAGTCTTGGCATTACATTGAATGTTGTGGTTCCAGTGCTGGGAGCGCTGGGCTTCCACACATGCAGTTGAATGACGAGATTTGGGGCTGGAGCTCTGAAATCAGACTCCCCGGGTGCTAATCCTGGCTCTACCACTTAAAAGCTCGGCAAGCATCCTAATCTCCTAAACCTCGGTTTTTTCATGTTCAAAATGAGGATAACAATTTTGCCTTAAGGATTAAACAACAACAACAACAAAAAATGTATGGATTGGATTTAGAATGGTGACTGATAATAAATATCATAACAATATCATGTATTGTTAAGATGATGCCATGGTTGGGGAGGGTATAGTTCAGTGGTAGAATGCCTGCTTATTGTGCAAAAGGTCCTGGGTTCAATTCCCAGTACTTCCATTAAAAATAATAATAATTTTTAAATAATTAAATAAACCTAATTATCTCCCCCCAAAACAAAAACAAACAAAAGCAAAAACAGAAAAAAAAAAAAGATGATGTGATGGTGTTTGCACTGGGAGAGACAGGAGGAAATGTATTTTGTCAGGGAGAGGGGTGGATGTTCTCATTCTTGGAACGTTGACTCTGAACCGCCTGAATACCTTGAATACCCACACAGAGACGCCCCATAGGCAGGCGGGGCACATGTGTGCAGCTGATGAGAGAAGCCTGAGAAGGCGACGAAGACGAGAAGCCATCACCTCAGAGAATGATGACTGAAGCCCTAGGCACCGGCGAGGTTGGGGCACTGAGGCTAAGATGAGCAGGGAGTCCAAGAACTGAATGCAAGAGAACACCACTGTTTGGAAAAGAGTCAGGGAGAGAAAGAGGAAACTCACGAAAGAAACTGAGAAGGCATAATCAGAGAAGACAGCCACAATGGAGTATCTGGGACGCCAGGAGAGTATGGTTTCAGGAAGGGAGCCATCGGCAGTGTCGCATTCTCCAGTAGGAGAGGACCAGTAAGACCAAAGTGCAAAGAGACACGGTTAGGATGGTGTTCATAGGAGGAGCTGAAGTGGAGCTGACGTCGAATGAGGTCAGTGGGAAGTGAGGCAGCAGAGAGACACGTCTGTGGGGGAGACACTGACGACAGGACAGCTGCTGATGAATGGATACGAAGTTGAGAAAGAGCGATGACATTTATTTCACTGAGAACATACCACTGTTCCTCTTAAGACAGTTTGTTGGTTCTTTTCTGTCCCGGGGGAGGGAGGGAGGTTTACTTTTACTTTTGCAACTTGACCTCATGTATCCATCCCTACCTATCCCCACTCTCCAAAGCCCTCAGGACCCCTCGGATTGTTTCTGGAGTGCATGAGAGCTGTCTGAGGGCCCCTGGCCACCAGGACAAAGGATTGCCACAGGTTTGAGAGGTGAGGTGAATTGCACAGCAAAATAGCTCCTGGTCTCAACCAGCGTGGAGGATGTGGTCACCTCAGGACAAACTTTAACAAGGAAAAAGTCTTCCCTGGTCTTTCAGAAGTTGACTGTTGACAGTGAGGTCTGAGGAAAAGGCATCCGCGTACAGTCAGGTCCTCTGACATAGAGGCCACGTTGTGGAACGAACGGCTGCAAGATTGTGTCTCGTGAGTCACACCCTGCCGGCTCTGGATTTGTGGAGGGGCAGCCAGGGCCCAGAGATGACTCAGTCAGTGGGCTGTGTGTTTAGATTTCTCTCTTACAAGGCAATGGTTCTACTGTCAAGCTTTCTGCTCCCCTAAAGAAAGTCCTGTTCTCTGCTCACAGTGCTGGTCTTAAGAGGAACAAAGGGAGGTTTATATGGCGTCAAGGGCCTCAAAAATTACCTTCTGGGGAGCAAAGTAATCACACTAAGAACTCAATTTACCAGCTCTGCCAGTGCGCCAGGCATTCTGCTTAGCACTGTAAACACAGGCGCTCCAGTCCTCACAGTCACCCTGTGAGGAAGATACCATTACCGCACTCATTCTCCCAGCCAGGACATGAATGAGACGCCAACATGTTAAGTATGTGCCCAGGTTCTCACTGTTACCAAGTGGCAGTAACAAAATTTGAACCCAGGCCATTGGACCCCAGAGCCCACCATCTCGGCACTATATAGCACCAGTAATTTTACCCTTAGATGCTCCTTTATTTGGGTGACTCTTTTAAAGGTACATATTCTTGGAAAGGTTTGATATTGATCTGCAGTTAAGTGTTAGAAATGATCCACATCACGTTCTTCCTGGGAGCAAAAGCCGGAAGAGGTCACCTTCCCGATGAGAGGAAAGTTCTCTCAAGGACAGTGGAAAGCAGAAAGTGAAGGGCAGGACAGGGAGCAGGGGGGGAAGGGAGAGGAGCTGCAAGTAAAGCCTCACAACCTTAGAGTCTCACCTAGAGCGTCCCCGGCCCTTCAGGCAGCTGAACTGGCTGTGAAAGGCTGCAGGCCAGGCCCAAGGAAGGGGGTGGTGGACTCTCTGTGTGTGTGGACCCACAGAGAACCTTCTCCCATAGCAACCCATCAAGAGAAGCAGGCGAGCTTGGCAGACCCAACACTGATGCAATCCGGAGGGTAATACCTACAACCATCTTTAAAACGCAGGCGCTGACAAGAGTCCCTCCTTTACCAAACTCTCCTCAGGTTCTTCTGAGCAATTTTCAACTATTCCTCAACTTTTGGACATCCGTGTTCATCTCTGCATTGTCCAATTTCAGCAAGAATCTGGCTAAGTCAGTTTATCCATCCTTGGTATCTGATCACCCTTCATACCTACTCCGATTGCCCAACCCCCACCCCCCAGGTGATGTCTGATCACCCTGGCCTGCCTTCAGCAAGAAGCCTGTTAGGTCCGTTTAGCCAGAATCCCCGCAGACCCCTGATGTTTCCTCTTAGTAATTTTCCATCCACTCACCCCCACACCTCGCCTTTCCTTATATTCGGACCTGAGTCCAATCTGTCTCTCCCACCGCAGACCCCACTGCCGTGGTCCCTACACCTAACACGAGGGCCTGAATAAAGTCTGTCTTACCTTTCTTTAACAAGTGTCACAAATACCTTTTTCTTTAACAGCTTTAGCGATGCTTTGTGCAGGAGGCTGAGAAAAGCCCCACGTATAGCAAGAGAGCGAGAGGACTTCCCCAGCGAGGAGCAGGGGCAGGAAAGCACGGCCGAGGCACTGCAGGCTCGGGCCTAGGTCTTGCAGAAGACAGACCAGTGGGGTGTGCACTGCAGACACATGCTCCACAGAGGCCTGAAATACATACATCTTCCTCACACAACCTGTGATGCTGAGAGACACTCACGAAGGTGTCGTACTCCTTTGTCACTTTCCTCCTGCCAAAACCTCTACACAGCTTGTGGGCCAAGAGCTCCTGTCAAATATATTATGTTCGGTGTCCTGACAGATAGATCAGGACAGAACTTGCAGGCATGGTGAGTCCCTCCAGTATCTGGACAAGGCTGCAGCCAAAAAGTAAGATGCCCCGATAAGTGACCCCCAATCTCCCTGCCACTGGTGGGGTTTTTTGGGGGAGGGTGGGGGGTGGGGAAACGAGACACCCTACTTGAAACATTTCCTAAAACTAACCTTTCACTATGTCTCAGTGGAAAAAATTGTAAATCTGCTAAAAATTCCAGAATTTCTCTAACTAGGATGCTTTTCTCACCAAACTTCTCCTGATATTTAAGCATTCTTGAAATTTCATTTTTGCAAGAGAAGCATTTCCAGCAGCAAATCTGAAAATAAAATGCTTGTGTGCTACTTACAGGGCACTATACATGTTGGCACCTTCATGGTACTATCGAAAGTAATTCTCATAAACATCCTTTTTCTATACAGGAAGATACAAAACAGCAGAGCAGTTTATATTAGCAGAGATTCAAGACCTTCAAAGTGATTTATAAGATGCATGTACATCTTTATAAGAAACTCAGGCACTATTCCCAACCTCAGCACTGCTGACATTGGGGGCTGGACAGTTTGTTGTGGAGGGTCCTGTGCAGTAGGTAGTGTTTAGCATCATCCCTGACCCCTCCCCACTGCATGCCAATAGCAAAGCCCCTAGGTACCATAGGCAAACATATCTCCAGACATCACCAGAAGTCCCATGGGGGGAAGAGTGTCCCCGCTTGAGAACCACTGGACCAAAGAACGGAAAGGCTAAAATTCAGCATTTCTTAACCCTATCAGTGAGGCAGGAAATGGATGAATGAGTACGGGTTAAGTATAGTAATCATAACAATAACAGTGAGTACAAAAAACAAAAAATTTTCAAGAAGAAAGTACTTGTTTACATCAGAACACCTTCCGTGTATTTCATGGTAGCCTGGTTGCAAAGGTTGTTGTCCAGTAAGCTGGAAATTTCAGCAGCACATGGTAAAATGTGATTTTCTTTCAAGTACTCATCAGATGTTGACTTGGCCAGGTTGCTCAGCACTCTGCCTGGAGGGAATAAACGTTGGCAAAGAAGAGGACGCTCAAGGCTTTTTTTCCACCGAAGAATTAAGACATCAGTAGGCAGAGCATTTAGTGTCATTTCTTCATCACTGCCCAAAGCTGGGTTTTTTCTTAGAAAATCAGTTACTGACCTACATTGCGTGGGAGTTGGTTTTCATATGACAAATTTGTGTGTGTACCACAGTTACAGGGCCAAGGAGCTAAGACAATAGATTGAAACCAAATTCAAGTCTGCTTTGCAAATGAATGGGGTCAGAAACAGAGTGAGAATACCGCTGTAGTGAAACCAGCTGTCACTGTGGTAGCTGAGCCCTGCAGAGGGCAGCCAGTACAGTCTTGCAACGAGAAACAATAAAATGATACAGCCTTACAACAGGAGACATGTGAATAAGCCCCATAAACCTAATTAGCAAATTATGGGCTGTACCTGGATACACACCGCCTTGGGAATGTATCCTTCTCAAAGGCCTAACATTTCGCTAGTTTATTGAGACTTAGATATCCTAACGGTAGCAAGTGTTTTCTAAGCCATACTTTGTTACGTGAAGAGAAAAAACCATAATGATGATCCCAGAAGGCACTATTAGAGTATTGCTGGTAGTAAACAAAGCAGATTTAACTACCTGTGCCATGGAATTCCATCTTGGTTATAAAGGATTACATTAAATTATCAAAAAGCATCTTTCCCACCATCAGTAGCATCCATTCATTACCTAGTGCCCACTGCACTGCCCCCCGACTCCCATCCAGAGCCTCATGCCTTGCATCTGGACATCAGGGATGGCCAGCCACGTACCTGATCTCCCTACGTCCACACTTACCCACCACACAATCCATTCTCTATACAGCAGCAAACGTGATCTGAAATAGAGATCAGGTGATGTCATCCCCAGCCCAATTTACAAAAGGCTTCCCCTCGCACTGAAAATAAAATCCAAATGCCTCCCGAGGCCCTGCAGGATCTGAGCCCAGCTGCCTCCTGTCCTTTGCTTACAAAGGCTTCTTTCCACTGCTAGGATACGCCAAGCCCTTTCGCACCTCAGGCTCTGAATGTGCTGTTCCCTCTGCCAGGACTGGCCCCTCCTCACACCATATGTAGCTCCTGTATCTGTCAAGTCTCAGCTTAAATGTCCCCTCCTGGGAGGCCCCCTGACCATCCTTTTGCAAGTGGTCCCTCCCTGGCTTATGCTCTTCCTCCATCTCTTTGTGTCTCTGCCTGCGTTTAGCACAACCTGTAATTATTGCATTTGTCAGCTTCCTTGTGTGTTGTGGGTCACCTCCCTTAGTAGGCAGCATTGGCGACTCTGTCCTGTCCACCCTGCGGGACGCAGCACAGTGCCTGATACGCAGCAGGTGCTCAGTAAACAGTCTTTGAATGTGTGAGCCTTGGTCAGCCTGGAATCCTCGCCCCGCCCCCTTGATATGTCTGCCTGGGCCCTGAATCCCCACCTGACCCTTGTCAGGAGACCGGAAATAGTGTGCTCCCATCAAAGCTGTTGCTAATGACATTTATCTACCTCTGATCCTCTCTGTTCACCCAGACTCCACTCCACCTGCTGGTTTTGCATTTGGAGAACCACCCTTGTCTGTACCAAGCCAAGGTCTGCCAAACTCCTTGGAACTCTGCACTTTGGCCTGCCCAGCTGGCGCTAGAGGACCAGTCCCAGAACCTACAGAAGTGTCCCTGGTTCCCACAGTGGCTTCTTCTGCTCGCCAAGGCCCCAGCATGTCCATGACCAGCCCTGCATTAGGACGATGACTTGGAAGCTAGACTCTCTGTATGGAGGGTTAGGGCTTCATATGTACCAACACTAGAAGAGATTCTGCACAGCAGGGAGTTATGCGGACAGGCGTTAGGATCAGGTGAACCTGGCTTGGACTCCCAGCTCCAGACGTGCTAGTTGTGGGTGCTGACATAGTTTATTTAATCTCTCTGACCTTCAGTTTCCTCATCTGTCGGGGGGGGGGGTAACAATAACACACCATATGAGGTGTCTCTCACAGTAAAAGACATTGCGAGTATAAAGGGCCTTGTACATAGTAAGTGTATGGCGAATGATAACTGTGACAATAAAAGTGGATTTATAGATGGAATGTATAAGGAGCTTGCCCAAGATGACCTTTGATCTCATAGCCATGGTGGTGGACTCTAAAAACAGCTGTAATTCTCCACGCCAAGCTGTACCCAACTCTCCTTTGCAATGCCACTCTCCACCTCCTCCCATCCAGAGGTCAGAGTCTCTTTCTCCACCCTCAAATGGAGCCTAGTTACTTGTTTTGACCAATCGAATGCAGCGGAAGGGGGTGTTATGTCAGTTCTGAGCCTAGGCGTAACCTTCTGCTCTCTCTCTTGGAATTCTGTGAGCCACCAAGTGAACAGGCCTGGGCTATCTTCCTGAAAGAGGAGGAACACATGCCCAGCCTCCTCAGTCACCCAGCCAGACAACCACCAGACATCTGAGTGGAGCCCTCTTAGACCAGCCAGCCCCACTGGCCCTGCCAGCTGGTCACAGATGCCTGCATGAGCCCGTCCCAAATCTGCTGAGCCCTCCCCGGACCAGGGAGATCCCCTAGCCAGCCTGTAGACCCATGGGCAATAATAAGTGGCTGTTGGTTTTAATCTGTTGAGTTTTGGGGTGGTTTGTCATGCAACGAAAGCTAATTGATACAGCCATTTAAATATGACAGAAGGCTAGTGTCCTTAATTTAGTCTTAGTGTAAATCAGTGGGTCAAAAATGCTTAGTAGCTGCATTTACTGAACATTCTTTGTCTCTGTTCTATTAGTGGTACCAGAGCAGACTCGGGCATCAGATGTCGGAGAATAAAATAACGGCTGCACTCATGAGCCCTTAACTACGTGCCAGGCCCCGTTCTGTGTGCTTTATGGTCCCCCAAGAACGCTTGTAGTCTCACAACAATGTGCAATGTAGACACTATTTTTACTTCTCTCTTACAAACATGAAGACTGTGACGCAGAAAGGCTGTCACGTGTCTGAATGCAAAGAGCCAGTAAGCGGAGAGGCAGGATTTGAACCCAGAAAGTCTGGCCTCGGAGTCAAGCTCTGAATGCCCCCCTAACTGCTCAAAGCCTCCTTTTTGGAGGCACATCGCAACAGCCTTCAACATTCTGAAAGGGTGGTCTGTCACAGGAGGAGTGCTCACGGTCAACCTTCTCACTTCTGCCAGCCCACCAAAAACATCAAGCTAACAAAACACACATATCCATTTCCCGTTCTTCATGGGTGGGAACAGGAGTCTGGCTCTGAAACACAGAGGTCATGCCCCTTCACATGCCCACCATACCTTTTTGCTTCACTAAGGCCTGGCTGTCTTTTAAGTCGCTGGGTGAAAATTCCATCAGGTTTGACCACGCTCTCTGGAAATACTGGAGCCCTTCCTGAGTCATCCGTATCTCAAGACGGAGCTCTCCGACTGCATTCTGGACTTTGAAAAGCACTTCCATCATGGACTGACTCTATACAAAATGAAAGAGAACGCTCTCTCGATGGGACACAGCACTACCTCAGGCACAGCTACCAGACACCTGCCCAAGAAAGGTTCATTTCATAATGGTCTTGCAAAAGATTGCATGCTGTATAGCATTTCTCTGAGAATTCTAAATACTTATAAAATGATGGTTATGGTGAAACATTTATTGAGAGACACTGCAAACTAAAAATAAATTTTGGAAACTGTTTTTCACAGGTTATTAGTTAATGACAATAAAACTTTTTGAAGACAAGAATAACATGACGATGTCTTGCATCTGGTAAAGTTCCCTGAGGAGGTTATTATCTAAAATCCAAATGAACACCTAAAAGCACTGTCTATGTGGCCCCTGAATTCAAGTGTGGCCAGAGATCTGCTAGCTTAATTAACGTTTTACACATTTTTGCTTAGAGACTTGGATTTCAATTTCCTTTCCTGGTTTAGCATACTAATTTCAAAGGTGCTTAAACTTCATTACCTTAAAAACCTTATCAATGCATAAGAATACACTAGTTGGTTATACACTTTTAAATGTCCAGTGCAAGAAATGAGAGCTAGTGACGAGGTGTCTTACAATTACTATCTCATCTCAGAAAACTTAAATATTAACAAGCATGCATGTGAACATGTTTGGTAACTAATAAAGCTTATTCAATGGACAGCATTACCATCATCATTGGTCATGTAATACTTGACGTGGTACCGAACTTTTGCCCAGGACAGGACCGACTGAGCCTGGCTCCCTGGTGTGAACTCTTTCTGCTCTCCTGCACCTACTGAAAGCGCTCTTCCATGTCAAACTGACCTTCCGCTTGAGCCAGAGCTTTCCAATAAGTGTCCTGCAAACAGGTTACACCTACTCTGAGACACTGATCTCAGTCCGGGAGGCAGCTGGGTGTGGTGTGGAATCCCTGGGCCCATAGGCCTTTCACAGCTCACAGGTGTCTTTAAAAGTGCCCCCTTCCCAGCAGTTATCCCAGACCTCACCCCGAGTACTCACCCTGCCTATCTCCACTGCGAGATGGCCTCTGTCTAGACTTCCCGGAAACCAAACCTACTCTGAAAGATTACCTTCTGATGTTGGTTAGGATCGTGATTAGCTTCAAGTAACAGAAAACCCAAATTAACACTGGGTGATTTCTCTCTCGTGCAAAAGTCAGGAAGTGGGTGGCCCAGGGCTATAGACACAATGTCAGAGGCTCTGGTTCTTTTATCTTGTTTTGAACCTTGTCTGACCTCCATTCCCAAGGATAACTCTTGGTCTAAAATGGCTGTTCCACTTCCAGCCATCACATTCACAATCCAACCAGTAAGAAAGGATGAAAGAGAAGAGGGAGGGCACACCCTTCACTTCGTGGAAGCTTCTCAGACGTTAGCCACATCACCTCCATCTACATCCCATCAGCCAAAACTTAGGCATGAGCTCAGATCTGGCTTCATGGAAAGTGGGGGGCTCTAGTCTTCTTTCCAAACAGTCACTACTTACCATGAAAGGGGTAACAGATACTGGGAAAGCACGGTCTCTGGTACACCTCACTTACCCTTTCCTTTAAATTTAAAATTGGTAGTGTTCTCACCCATTTTCTTCCCTTCTGCTTATCCCAAAGAAAGAGATGCCCAAACTCCTTACCAAGGATCCACCCCTTCCCAATCTTAGAGTCCTGTCTTCCTCACAGAGTCCCCACCAGCATCTCCAACCTGCCCCTCTCCCTGGCTCGTTTCCTGCTCCACACAAACACATAGATCCTGGCTCGAACCTAACCTGAACCTGACACTATCCTGACTTTTCTTCTTTCTCCTTTTATTGACACATTTCTCAAACAGGTACCAACACATGCACTTCTCTGTTTCATTATCACACACTCACCTCTTAAAGCCCTGCAGTTTGGCTCCTCCTACACACACTCCCTTCCATCTCAGGGGTTACCACTGACCTCCGCTCACCAGACCCAGGAGCCTCCTTTCAGTCCCCATCTGTCCAGACCTCTAGGCAGCAATCGATGCTGTTAGCCCCTCCCTCCTTGATTTAGGGAAACTAGGACATCCTGATTCTATTCTAATCTCTCACTTCTGTACAAGCTCTTTTCCTTCCCTCGTTTTCAGGGGAAGTAATTTCCCAATAATCAGTTCTAGCTGTCATTCAGAGATCCTGTTTCCTCTTGTGGCTTCAGCATCATATGTAGGTAGATGTTTCCCCGCTCTGTCTCCAGAGTCTCAGTCCTGCATTTCCCTACCTGGCTGGATACTCCACTTGGATGTTTATCCTGAGTTGCAAATTCAGCAGTTTAAATGTTAAAAATTCATCAGCCTCCCTCCAACTCCAGCTTCCTCTTTGAATTTCCCCACTTCCATCAATCAGACTCAAATCCTCAGGGATGCCTTGCTTTCTCCCCATATCACTGCCATGTTTCCAGTCAGTCTGAGTGGGACAGAATCCCCTTTAATGGGGAGGCTGACAGCTCCCAACCCACCACTGGGCCATAGTGGTCCTTCCACACTTGAGTCTCATTGCTGGAAATACTAATCGACATGTCAAATGCAATCATATAGTGTCAGCTTCCTCTTTACAAAGACACATCTTTTATTCTCCTCTTACTCCAGACTATCTGCTTCTTGAGGGCAGAGCCCACCACCAAGATCCAAGCATTGAGCTTTGTGCTCCGTGGGTATTCAGTAAATAATGGTCGATATGCACAGTGATTGCGAAGCATGGATACACTTTCATTTTTAGGTCACGGTCTGAGCTGACCACCAACTATGGAGCTAACCTCCTGCCATGCGTGACCTCAGTGAATATTTACAGGAACCCCAGGAAATAGGGATTATCGTTCCTCTATTTCAGGTGGGAAAACTGAGGCTTGACAGTGTAAATTAAATCACCCAAGCTCACATAGCTATCAAGTAGGAGAACAAGACTGTCCAGCCAGACCGGCCTGTCTCTAGCGCTCTGCTCTGCACACTGTCTTAACAAGTGAGCCTCTGATGCACAAACAGAGGCCCCTTCACAAAAGTATCCTTGGGTCTTCCTGCTGCCTGGCGCACCTGCTGTGAAATACAGAGAGTCATGAGACTTACTTTTTTTCAACAAGCATACTACTTTAAATCCGGGACGCCCAGCCTCAGCGCTGTTGACTCCTGTGCCATATAACATTTGATGTGGGGGCTGCCCTGTGCAGTATAGGATGTTTCCAGCATCCCTGGCCTCTGCCGACTAGATGCCACTAGCAACCTCCCCCCACCCCAAGTTGAGACAAACCAAAATGTCCCTCTAACATTGCTAAATGTTCCTTGAGAAACAAAATTGCCTCCCAGTTGAAAACCACTGCAACGAAAATTTAAATAACCTAATCTGAAGAAATTGTAAAAGTGGTTTGGTGCAGAAAGCATACAGCATGAACAACAAGCTCTTTCCCCTCAAGAGCATTAGGCACATAGTTCAAAGGCGTTGTTATTGCCCAAAATAGCTTTAGAACTTCTCTTTTGGCAGTGCCTTCAGAGCCCAAAGAAAATTCTTTTAATAGTCTCCATGGTGGCTAGCCCCAAAGAACTGTGGCAAAAATATTTTGAGAATAAATAAAATCATAAGATTGGTACCTCCAGGAGTGCTCTGAAGTGGGAATCCTCTCTAACGGCCCAGTTTGCGCACACCTCCTGCGCAGCCACCTTCTCCCTTCACCCCACCGGCCCCACAGGGTACGCTTCATCACTGACGGAGACGTTGGCAGTGACTTCAAGCTAGACTTGGAGCTTCATGAGGGCAGAAACTGTGCTGAGAGAATGAGTGAATGGCTGAGTAAGTGATGAATGAATGAACGCAAGAATGACTGAGTGGATGGCTGCGATCAGGCGCTCAGTGATTACCTAACAAATGCTTGGTGCTTCCTAGAGACACACATCAGTGATGGAAATCTGGACCCCTTGGGTGCAGGGGGAAATTCCACAATCAAAATAAGATATCAGAGAGTCACTGGGCTCTAGGAAGATGAAAGAGAGGTCAAAATAGTTTAAATCAAACTCCTATTATTTCTACTTTATAACTCACCGGCAGTAATAACACAACGGCTGAGGCTTTCAATATGTGCCACTCGTTGTGTGAAGTGCCCTGTGCACCTCCTCACGTCACCCTGTTAACAGCCCCATGAGAGACAGACATCAGAATCCTCAACAATGAGAACTCACTGAGTCAGAGGTTCAAATTCTTGCCAAAGGCTCACAGCAGTCAGTGCCAAAGCACTTTAAATCTGGGTCAGCCTGTAAATAGCCCAGGCCCCATGCACTGCTCCACACTACCTTCTAAGGACACAGAGTATTTGCGAATTCAAACTGATTCATTGATTCATTCATCACACTTATTAAGGACCCAAGGGTTGCCATGAAGGATACAAAAAATGGTAAATGAGCATATTCTCTGCCATAAAGGGACATGCAAATCTTGAGTCTTGCAAATCTCTTTAGACAGAATTCTTTCTAGAAAGATCTATGCTGATGGGGCAGAGACAGAGTCTTACAAAAATCTGAAGGTTTTTGTTTTACAACAAAAACAGCTTTGTCTTGGATTATACTAGGTCCACAAACTCTACTGAAACTGGGAAAAATGCATGATTTTTTAAAGGGTAGTTAAATGCCATCCTAAGAATAGTTACAGTTATATGTTAAGAGTGAAAGTTTCATTGTATTCAACAATCCCAAAAGTTCATATTTCAAAAAAATGTTTATATTTCAGAAAAGTAAGATAATCTGTCAACCTTTCCCAACATCTTTATGAAAATTATAACCAAGTCTTCAACCAGTCTGTGTTAGTTTACTTCACTCCACAACTCTCTTTCCCATTTTGTTTTATGAACATTCTTTTCCCCCAAAATGACATCTACTGATATTCAGTCATTCAGTCATAACCCCCGTCTACTTACTGCTCGTCATCTCTAATACACAGATTGGGGCATGGATTAAAGTCAAAGCTTCCTCACTGATGGACATAAGCAATGATTGTTTACTATTCATTATGCATTAGTTCCTCTGCTTGTGGACTAAATTACTCATTAACAAAGGTAAATGATATCTGAAAATACCTTACACAAATTGAATAACGTGTGAAGGATTTAAAATTATTTCCCAATGTACCTGCACTAACATGTTCTCAACAGTCAAGAAAAACTCTTCTGCTTCACTGGTCTTTTCCAGAAGCTTCAGAAATCTCGCAATTAAAAACACTCATCGGCATTTGTCCGCTGCGGTAACCTCAAAAAGCCTGCACTCCAGCACTAGAATGGAAAGAAAAGTAAATAATCCTAAAGTGTATTTGGAAAGAAACAAAGAGTGCCTATCACTTCATCTTGATACAGGAGTTAAATATTAAATATATTACCTATACTTCACTGTTTCTCTCTTAAGGGATCAACACTTTGCTTTTATTAAACTTTACATATATTACCAAGTATCTTAAACTACAACATGAAATTAACTCTAAGACTTTTAAATAATCTTGGTATGTAAATGTTGAAAACCAGAGAGTCAAAAAAAAAAAAGAGTATTTCTATACTCAATCCCTATATTGCTGTAATTTATATTAGGGGGTGATTTTCAGGCAAGACATAAAAGGTATTTAAATTTCTTACACAATTCTGCCCTCTGTAGCAAC
The DNA here is from genome assembly GCF_048773025.1 of Camelus bactrianus. Classification (NCBI taxonomy): domain Eukaryota; kingdom Metazoa; phylum Chordata; class Mammalia; order Artiodactyla; family Camelidae; genus Camelus; species Camelus bactrianus. The sequence goes on along the minus strand of NC_133550.1, from coordinate 32,867,929 downwards.
TGTCTTGAATTACTGGCTTTAAGAGAAAGAATAAAATGTTAAAAGAACAAAACAGGGAGCATTTTTACGTGTGTGTGTGTGTGTGTGTGTGTGTGTGTGTGTGTGTGTGTGTGTAGTTATACCTTACCATACACAAATGAAAATATATAGAATTTTTGAACTTGAAGACTCAAATACATGGTACCTCAAAGTCATCATTTCCAGAATTTCTCTTTCCAAACATTCCAGTATCTACACATCTACATTTGTCCATTTGTTACGTTTCAAACAGTTACACCTACTATGCCCGACACAAATATCTTCCCTGTTCCTCATCTGTCCCTTTATGCATGCTGTAGGCTACCCAGACCTTGGACACCCTCCTGCTTTCTTTCTGCCGACTTTCCATGGATCACCATTCATGAATGGAAGAAATGTTTATTGAGCATCGATATGTCAGGCAGCATTCCAGGCTCTGAACACCAAGCACAGCAGAGAAGGGTGCAGCCCCCAGATCAGGGAGGCTGCTGGGAGCCTCTGAACCATAGCTACGGTGCCTCAGGTTGGAGAGCAAGATCTAAACAGAGCTGGGAGGGAGCGTGCTGAAGGTCAGAGTCCAACAAGTGTGTCCACAGTGGCCGTCTGAGCAAAGAGGCCTGAGGTGTGTAAGAGAACTGAGGGGGTCGAACCAAGCAATGGGCTACCCTAAGAACCAGATGCAGCTGCTCAGAGCACGCGAACAAGGGCAATCTGGACACACAGCCAAGGAATGGGCTCCTGCCCAGAGGTGGGGCTTTTGCACATTCCAAGGGGAATACTGAGTCCAGATTCCTGTCAAGAGCTCAGGTTTGGACGGATGGTGTCCACCACCAAGGGGCCATTCAGCACCCACACCATGCCTGTGCTGTTCCAGGCACCAGGGATGCAGCAGTGAACACGAGAGGCAGGGTCCTGCTCTCAAGGAGCTTATTTTCTAGCAGCTGGGAGGGTGGGAGGCAGGGGCGAGGGGAGCAGAGGTGGACAATTTTTTTAAGAAAGGAAACAAGACAAAGTCGGGTAGCAGGAAGAGCTATGCAAAGAAATAAAACACACAGACAGGACAGAGAATGACTACATACAATGTTGGATTGGGGAGGCCACCCTGAGAGAGAAGCACTTGGGCTGAGACCTAAACAACCAGGAAAGAGCCGGTACTGCAATGAGCGGGAAGAACATTCCTGGCAGAGGGAACAGCTGGCACCAAGGCTCAAAGGCAAAGTGTACTCATACATGTTCCTACAGTTTTCTTAATATAAAATTTCACTTTCTTATATTTAACTCTAATCCCTCTGGAATTTATTTTGGTGTAATGTTTCAGGTAACTTCAATAACTTTACCAAATAGTACATCATTACCACTATTTATTCCATAGTGCATCTAATTTGAAAAGCTTCTATCATTTACTAATTTCTTATACCTGTACCTGGGTCTGTCTGAGCTTTCTATTTTGTTCCTCTGAGCTATTTTTGCTCCCAGCAGTACTTTTTAAATTATTATTATTGCGTCATAATATGTGTAAATAACTTGACATTCAAATTGCCCTCGTTATCTGAAACTCTTATTGTCACATAGTTTTTTTCTCAAAGAACCCTGGAATCATTCTGAAAATTTAGAAATGTTTTCATCCCTTTGGGATTCCAGTTAGAATTGTCTGTGTCTAGCAATCAACTGGAGAAGAACTGATAGCTTTACAACACTTAGTTGCCCATCCTGGAATACAGTATGTAGCCCTACGTGCTGCAATTTTATTTTCTGTAATTCTCAGTATTTTTTCAAATAAAAATAAAGATTCTGCACATTTCTTGTTAAATCTATTCTTAGATATTTCATATTTTCTGTGGCCATAGCAAATTGTATCTTCTATTCTCTTAATTTTTCTGTAGGGCTGTTTTTTTTTTACTTTTTAATGAAACACTTCGTCCCATTTATCCAAAATACTTAGAAGTTCTGAAGGTATCAAGGGCAAAGCTTCATACATTAGTCATGAAAAGCTGGTATTGTCCCATTTACTGCAACCTTCTGACAAGATCCTGTAATGTAATGCATTTACCCTTTGCCCCAGTAAGAAAGCCTGCTCCTTAAACACAAGATGGTTCTCCCCACCCTACAATGTCCACCACTGGGAAGTGGTCAAGATGGAGGCACGCTGGGGCCCAGTTTTCTACCACATCTTCCTCTCACCTTTGACACAGTCCAAAAATGCGACTGCAGCCACATCTTCACCTTGATGTGACCCAGGGCTCCAGCCAAAAACAAGAGTATCATGTTGATAAACAGATGGAAAGATATACCATGTTTTTGGATGGGAAGAATCAATATTGTTAAAGTAGCCTTAATACCCAAGGCAATATACAGGTTCAATGCAATCCCTATCAAAGTACCAATGACATTTTTCACAGAGCTGGAACAAAAAATGTTGAAGTTTGTATGGAAACACAAAAGACCCCAAATAGCAAAAACAGTCTTGAAAGGAGGAATCATGCTCCCTGACTTCAGGCTATATTACAAATCTACAGTAATGAAAACAATATGGCACAAAAACAGATCAATGGAACAGGACAGAAAGTCCAGAAATAAACCCATGAACTTATGGTCAATTAATCTTCAACAAAGGAGGCAAGAATATACAGTGCTGAGAAAACTGGACAGCTACCTGTAAAAGACTGAAATTAGAACGTTCTCTAATACCATATACAAAAATAAACTCAAAATAGGTTAAAGACCTAAACATAAGACCAGATACTATAGAACTCCTGGCGGAAAATATAGGCAGAACATTCATTGATATAAATCACAGCAATATTTTTGAACCAGCTCCTAGAGTAATGGAAGTAAAAGCAAAAATAAACAAATTGGACCTAATTAAACTCAAAAGCTTTTGCACAGCTAAGGATACCATCAACAAAACAAAAAAACAACCTACAGAATGGGAGAAAATATTTGCAAATGATGTGACTGACAAGGAACTAATTTCCAAAATATACAAACAGCTCATACAGCTTTATATCAAAAAAACGAAGTAACCCAATCAAAAGATGGGCAGAAGACCTATATAGACATCTCTCCAAAGAAGACATCCAAATGGCCAACAAGCACATGAAAAGATGCTCAGCATCACTAATTGTTAGAGAAATGCAAATCAAAACTACAATGACCTATCATCTCACATCAGTCAGAATGGCCATCATTAAAAAGTCCACAAATGATAAATGCTAGAGACAGTGTGGGGGAAAAGGAACCCTCCTACACTGTTGGTGGGAATGTAATTTGGTGCAGCCACTGTGGAGGACAGTATGGAAGTTCCTTAAAAAGCTAAAAATAAACTTACCACATGATCCAGAAATCCCACTCCTGGGCATTTATCCAGAGAAAACTATAATTCAAAAAGATACATGCACCCCAATGTTCACAGCAGCACTATTTACAACAGCCAGGACATGGAAACAACCTAAATTTCCATCGACAGGTGACTGGATAAAGAAGATGTGGTATATTTATACAATGGAATACTACTCAGCCATAAAAAGAACAAAATAATGTCATTTGCAGCAACATGGATGGACCTGGAGATCGTCATTCTAAGTGAAGCCAGAAAGAGAAAGAAAAACACCATATGATATCATTTATATGTGGAATCTTTAAAAAAGACACAAATGAACTTATTTACAGAAACAGACTTATAGACATAGAGAACAGATTTATGGCTACCCGGGGGTGAAGAGGGTGGGAAGGGATAAATTGGGAGTTAGAAATTTGCGCCTCTTGAGTGATGGAAATGTTAGCTATCTTGATTGTGATAATGGTTTCGTAAGTGTAAACAGCTATCAAAATTAATCAAATCGTACATCTGAAATATGTGTAGTTTACTCTACAGAAATTATACCACAATAAAATGTTTTTTTTAAAAAGAGTATCATGTCAAAGAGAATCTATAAAAACTGACCCGACCATAAAAGTTATCTTCTTGACTCAAAGACCTCTCTAGTGGCCTATCAGAGATGCAGCTTCCCCAGCCCAGCGCTGCTGGGTAGGAAGGCAAGTCAGGAAGCACCGGGGAGAAGCGAGTCCCAAACACAGAATTGCTCACCATTCCATCAATCCAAGAAGTTAGGCATGTTGTTCTCATCACAGCCACCAGAGGGAGCCAAACCACACCAGAAGGAGAACGAAGACGCTGGGCGTCCACGCCTTCCTTACCAGAGCAACAGCCTGGAGGAGCCAGGGGAGAGAGAGTCTCTTCCACTTTCACTCCTCAATCAAACGAATGACACTGGGCACCCTTAGATAACTCTCCATTTTAAAGGAATCTTCCAGAAACAGGTAGAAATCAAAAGTATAAGTAGACTATTTACCTTTCAGAACAGAATGGAGATAATGAAGAATGAGCCTCAAAAAGATAATTCCTTTTTTGTGGGGGGTAAATAGGTCTATTTATTTAATTAATTTATTTATTATTTTAATAAAGGTACTGGGAATTGAACCCAGGATCCCGTGCATGCTAAGCATGCACTCTACCCCTGAGCTATACCCTCCCCAACAAAAAGAGAATTCTTAATCACCTCCGGGATGGGAAGGGAGGCAGGCACTGTGGTTGGGAGGATGCTCTGGTGGTCCCCAGGAGTCAGGGCTTTCTTTCTACTTGAAATGTGCTTATCTGGAAAGCTCCCCTCCACCCACCTGGCCCTCCGCTCTTAAAGTCACTTCTCCCTGCTAGTGGATTTGGGGAAAGGAATTTCTGTCTTATATCCACTTCCCAACTGAGCCAGTCCTGCTTATCCAGTGACTCCTGGCTCCACCTGTGCTCTAGGCCCTAAACTCCTGTGCCTGCCTGGGCCCCTCATCCCACCTGGGCTTGTGCTTCCGGAATGTGGTGGCTTCCTGAGGCTACTTGTCGTGCCCTGACCCACACTGCCTTAAATGTGGAACATGATGGAGTCTCCCTCGTGCTCCTGAACAACTTGTAACAGGGGCATCGGAGGAGGGTTTCAACACAGCACAGAGAAGAAAATCATTTAAAATGGAATATTAGACATTTAATAAAGTGCATTTAATTGATGTCCAACCTCACTTTGGAAATTTCTAACTCTTTAGTTTCCTCCAACCTCTCTAACCCCACCTTCTTGTCTCCTTGCTGCATCCTCTTCCTCTGCTCACCCTCAGAGCTTTGTCCTAGGGCTGCCTCTCTTCTTCCTGTCCCTGGATGCTCTCATTCCCTCTCCTGGCTTCAATCCCCACCATATGCATGTACCCCTGGCCCGGCTCTCTTTCTCTGAGCCCAGAGAATATCTCCTCCCGGCATTCCACAGTCATTCCAAACTCAACACGGCTTCCATCTCCTAAAGCTGCTCCTTTGGGCGTGTTTCCTGCTTTGGTGGATGGTAATGTCACCCACCTAATCGATCCAGTCAGAACCACGGGAGTCACCTTTGACAGCTCCATCTCCTGGACACCCCTGATGAGCAAATCCTGTGGATTCTAAGTCCCAACCTTCCCCTGTGTCCCCATTGCCACCCCTTCATTGGAGCCAATACTGCCTGTCATCTGCTGCCAGCAGATGTCCGGGAAGCCATGCTTGTACCTTTTCATTTCATTCTTCACACCACACCCAGAATGACCTTTTAAAACCAAACCTGTCACCATCTTGCTTAAATCCTTGATGGCTTCCTACCGCTCTTAGGATCAGTGCCAGGGCCTTAGCTTGACCTTCCGTACTTAGACTCCTGCCTCTGCAGCCGTGGGACTCCCCCCTCGCCCACCCTCTCCTGTGCCCATACTGGCCTTTCTCAGTCCTTTGGGCTTACCACTCTCCCTCTCAACTCTGGCTCTCCAACCACGCTGCTCCCTCTGCCCTTCATCTGATTAGCTCTCACTCATCCTCCAAGTCTCAGATGAAATGTCATTACTACGGGTGATGCCCATGGTTCCCAAGACCAGGCCACACCTCCCCGATCCAGGCTCTGTGCCACCCCACGTACCACTCCTCTCAGCCAAACGGCAACACAGCTGCTTATCTTTTACAACCCACCATACGCTCCACGCAGGCAGGAACCATGTTTGTCCTATCCATCGCTCTATCCCTGGCATCCAGCACCCTGCTTGGTACAACGCAGGCACTCAGTAAATTCTGCTGAATTAACTCAGAGGAGTGGCAGCATTTGCCCAGACCTCTTAGTAAAGAGGGCAGCTCTCCTGAGAGCACAGACCATAAAACAGGATTTCTGGAAAAACTCTTTGAAAGACTATTCCAGTTAAGGGACTTTCCTTCAGCAGCACTCAGACTGTCGCAGGGCTACATGAGGCTGTAAAACCATGGCAGAAAAAGAAATGTTTGAGGAGACCCAGCCAGCCAGCCAGGCCACTGCAACGCCTTCTGTGGCCATTACGCAGGATTCCTGCTATAACTAAGCCTTGTTCTGATGAATCTAAGACATCTTCTTATTGCACAGGTGACGAGTACTTGGCCTTGGGGAAGATGACAAAGAGGGGTCATCTCAAATTTACCAGTGACATTGCCTGTCTTCAGAAATCATTGGTTCCAGTTATGGGGAGGAAGACGCAGCAGCAAGGGTTGCTGGATCAACCAGATGACGTGTGGAAAGAGAACAGCAACACCGGCCACTCTATATCCAGCAAAATGGACGGCGGGAACGTCACGGCTCACGGTTCCTGAGAGTGTGCATCTCCTCCTCATCTTCTGTCTTTGATCTTGGCCACTGTGAGCAGATAGGCCCCGCAGCATCATATCCAGCCTCTGATAAGACATTCCAGTAGTGGATGAGGCGCAGCCTCGTCCAGAAGCTCAGGCTTTGGGTCTTTGATATGAAGTCTGTGATACTTGTAACACAATGTATTGTTGGTGGTCATTTTAGCATTTTATGCCTTGACAATAGCTATTCAGTTTACCACATCCCATTAGCCTCTTCATAAACTTCTTCTTCGCTAACATGACTTTAGAAGGTCGTCAAATAAATACGAGTCTGTCACTCTTCCGCAGTGAAAGCCCATGCCACTCCTCTGTCCCAGAGGCCCCTCCTCTGAGCAGCCTCCCTGAATCTGCAAGCTCCTCCCTCTTGCTATCTGAGCTAGGTCTGTGTCGTTGCTCTAGTGAAGCATTTACCACCGTGGATAGCAACTCTGGCTCCACCATTCCCCACTAGATGGCAGGCACCTAAGGCTTGGGGCCATACCTCATTCACTCCTGCATCCCCAGGGCCCAGAACAGGGCAGGAGACAGAGTAGGTCAAGAAGAGATGTTTTTCTGAATGAATGCACAAGAGACAAGACAGAGGGGGAAGGAAGGGCAGGGAGAGAGGAGGGGGAGAAGAAAAGGAAAAAGGGAAGGAAAAAGGGAAGGAGGCAGGAGTCTCTACTAGGAGAACATGGCCACTCCTGTATCCCTGCACAAATGCAAGTTCTCCTCTCTCCAGAAGGCCTCTTGACTTTGAGAGGACTCTGTGGGGAGTCAGGAAAGGAAAAGAACACTCTGCAGAGCCAGATGATCCAACGGAACTACCTGGGGATCCATTGGCCATTGAAGCCGATGCCAAATGATGGTCCCCATCCAAATGAATGAACTGAATGGATGTGTCTTGTTCAAGGGAACCACGGGTACCTAAATGCAGCACTCAGCAAAAGGAAAAGCAAAATCTGCCAACACGATATAAAAATGATGAGACTGACCTAGGACTTGAGAGAAAGCTGCACAGATCCTCCCAGCAGCCGCTCATCTTCATGTGCCAAGGCAGTTCCTCATACACTCTCTGGAAAGCCGTTTGCCGTTGGAAGAATCTGATCAAGATTCGGTGGAAATGTGTTTTCTTTTGATTCATGGGGTCCTGAGAGGCATATGCACCGATTTCTCTGACGGGAGTGATTACACCTATTTAAAAATCAGTTACAGCTGAATGCATCTGACTTTTTAGTCTATGGAAACACTATAGCAAACAGACAACAGCTCCGTGGCCACAGAGACAAAGTCAAGGTAGCTTGAAAAAAAAACCAGAAATATTAAAAATGTATCTTTTTTACCAGTAAAATAAAATTTTATTTTGTAGTTATTTCCAAAGTTGACAGAGAAAAAAATGTATCTTCTTATAAGGCAGTCTGAATTTACCAAAGAATTAATTACAGCTATGATCACTGACCTATATTTTGAGAAACTTGTGAGCATGTTGATTTTTCATGTTAAGTCCTCTCCTTCCCCCAAGGAAATGTTTGTAACCTACTTTTCCGTTTCAAATTTACACCACGGTTACTGCTTAAATAAGCACTTTGAAACAGTTGAGGGCAAGCATTTTGGAGAAGTTAATCATCTGCCTGCATCTCATATGGGGCAAGGGGGAGCCGAGGAAATTGATGGTTTCGACTGAAATAAAATCACACAACGTGAAAGTTGTGGGTTAAGTTTTATTTGGGGCAAAATGAGGACTATAGCCCAGGAGACAGCATCCCAGAAAGCTCTGAGAAACTGTTCCAAGGAGGCAGGGGACAACTCAGTATTACATGTGATTTCAGTGAAGGGGTTTGTATGTGCAGTCAAGCACACACCTAGGCAGAGGCTTGCTGCCAGTCGTGAGTAGCAGTTGTCACCGTTGATGAATTTAGTGTTTTTCTAGATAGGAGGAGACACAAGAATCTGGGCTCATAAAATCTTCTCCTGAAATTATCTAACTGTCTGAAGGCCTGTTCAGCCAGTTTTCCCACAGCACAGAGCGCCTCATTCCTGACCTCCATCGTGAACTCCTTTCAGGGCATGCTGGAGGTCAGTGGCTGCAGCAGCTCATGATTTAATCCACGCAGTTAGATGGCAAGTACCAATGTGTTCCAATCCTTGTAGAGGCAGAAGGCAAGTGCTGATTTTTAGTTAGCAATGGCGAATTGGATGTTGGAGCCAAGATTACTATATGGGATTTCCAAAGAGACATGGTTCCAGTAGATCACACTATCCAGAAACCAGCTTATCAGAAACAAAAGGGTTTGGTTTAACTCAGTCTTGGTGATATATATCCTTGAAAAGTGAAATAGAAGTTTGTTTCTTTTTAAAGGGGTTTCTTTTTTAATTTTACTGAAGTATAGTTGATTTATAATGTTGTGTTAGTTTCTGGTGTACGCCAAAGTGATTCAGTTTTATATATATATATTTTTTAATATTTTCATTTTAGGGTATTACAAGTATTTTTAATTTCCTGCTTGACACTTTTTCTTGCAAGATGAATGGGATGCACAGCTGGATAACACACCAAGCCCAGCTCTTCATAAGAACAGTAACAAAAAGAGAGTACACTGTTCAAATTACCATTCTGCATTTCTGCTCAAATGGTTTGCAGGTCATCTGCCCATTTGGAGAGATGCCGTGCTAGCTGGTCTGAAGTGTGCAGATTTGCCCAGATGGCATGTGTGGTGCCTGAGACCCCGGGAAGAAAAAGACAAGTCCCCACCCCTGCTATGTGTGGTAAAGGCATTTTGGTGGGCAGTAAAATTGGGAAAGTGGAGTGGAGAATGAGAGAAAAAGAGAACTGGGACAAACATCACCTTGAGTCCAAGATGTGGAGGGTTAAATGCAATGCTTAAAGGGTAAAAAAACATTTTCATATCAAACACTGCATTTACTTTTTATCTTTTTAGAAAATAACTTCTTGAAGAGGATATGGAAAACCCTGTGGTGGTTAATTTTACGTGTTCATTGCCTGCTCAAAATTCTCTCTGGGTGTGTCTGTGAGGGTGTATCTGGAAAAGATTAGCATTTGAGCATTAGCATTGGCCGACTGAATAAAAAAGATTGCCAGCCCTCACCAATGCAAGTGGGCTGAGGGCCTGAAGAGAAAAAAAAAAAAAAAGGCAGAGGACATTTGCTCTCTACTCAAGCTGGAACATTTATCTCCTCCTGTCCTTAGACAGCAACACTCTGGTTCTCAGACTTTCAGCCTCAGACTGGGACTTACACCACTGACTTCTCTGGTTCTCAGGGCTTTGGACTTGGACTAGAACTGTATGCACTACGGGCTTTCTTGGGCTTCCAGCTTGCAAGTGGTAGATCCCAGGACTCCTCAGTCTTCATAATTGCGTGAGCCAACCCCTCATATTAAATCTCTTTCTATAAACCTCTCTCTCTCTCTCTCTTCCCCCTATTGGTTCTGTTTCTCTGGAGAACCCTGGCTAATAAAATCCCCCTATGACAAATAAAATCTACTTAAAATCAGAGCGACCAAGTGGCTTGTCCCTGGCCAGCACATGACCTGTAAGTGTAGAAGCAGGAGTCAGACTTTCTGTCTTAATTCCAGTGCTCCTGCACTTACACGTGGGGTGTGAGGAGTGGCTCGGGCACGGCATCATCTGTGCACACAAAGCTCAGCACAGTTCTCATGGACAGACTTACTGACCCTAATATAGTGCTATTACCTCTCATGACAGGCAAGACTAGGCCGTGGGGACAAACAACCCCCAAATCTCAGTGTCTTAAAACAACTGAGGTGTATCATGTTCATCACATGCTGGCCAGACCTCCAAATCCAGGTCTCCTCACTCCCGGACTGATGGGGCAGCCATCACCCTGAAAGACACCACCTTGAATGCTACCGTGTTAGTCACCACTCACAACTCATTGGACAGAGTCAAAAGGCACCACCCAACAAGGGAACAGAGTATTAATTTCAAAGGGAAGAAGCATGCAGATGAATGTGGCTAAGAGACCAGTGTGCCTCAAAATGACTGATGTGACATCTGGACAAAAGATGTCAAAGGTAGCCCTTAACCAAAAAATGTCACAGAAGCCTTGAAGTCCTCTAGCCCTAGCTTTGGCATCTTTTTCATTCTTGTGAGATGGGCTCACTTCTCATGCCCAGGCCACGTGGAAGTGAATTACCGTATTTACAATTCCTGCTGCCTCTAGCAAGGACTGGGATTCACAACTTGATTCTGCAGCATGGATTTTTTTTTCTGACAATAGTGAATAATGCCAGCAGCATTTTATCTGGGGGCTCACAGTACAGAGAAAAGGTGCAACATGAACTCAGAATTTTAATAGCCACAGGGACCCTTTAGTCCCTGCACCTCCAAGAGTGTGATTGTTCTTTGACAAGTGGAGAAACTGAGTGCAGTGCAAACCATCATAGACCAAGTGAACAGAAGAGCGGACATTATATCTAAGAACGTTCTCATTCCTCACCCTGTTCTTCTCTGCATTATTTAAGAGGTGGTGGGAATGATTATGATGTGGGAGGGAAATAGTAAAAAGGATTTATCCTTAAAAAAAAAAAAAGAAGTAAAAGGGAACATAGTAAACTTACAAGGACATTTGCACAGAGTTTAGATTCTCCCCAGAGGCTATGATTTAAAGATTTTTAAAGTCCTTAGACCTGAAGTCCTCTGTGTAAGTAACTGTCAGAGAGATCTCTGTTTCCAGGTTGGGTGCCTGTGATTGTCATTTCTCTGATTCAGACCTGCAGTCTTTTTCAGAAAGGGGTAAGAATTTGATTTTAGAACTAGAGCAGAGACTTCCAATTCCTACCCAATATCCATTTCCTTCATCTTTGTTAGTGACAGATCCCCACCTTGGTTTAGGGAAGCAACACACCCAGGTGAAACCTCTAGTCCCCAAATTCCCTTGTAACTAGCTGTGGCCAAAAGACGAAATTCTAGGTCAAAGAGACATAAGTGGAAATGTTGGTAGAAAACTTCTGGGAAAACTCCTTAAAAGGAAGTGCAAGCCCTTCTTCCTCTCTTCTTCCTTCTTCTTGCCTGAAATGTGATGGCTGGAGCACCAGCAGCCATGCTATTTCCAGTAGTCATGAACATGAGATAACCTTGAGAATGCAAACCAGTGGAGCAGACATAGAAGGAGATGGGTCCCAGATGACTTTGTGGAACCAACAGAGCAGCCCTGGAGTGTCAACCTCCAGAAGTCTTTCATATGAGAGAATAAACCCTGGGATATTGAGCACTTGAAGTCAAGTCTCCATTATAGCCAAGTATAAGTCTTACTTACATAACCATTTTAATACATGTTAATAGACTCATTACTACTTGAGAAATCCCAGCTACAAGCTTTCCCTTGGATGGGCCTCTCACCTCCCCTTAACCAGCACGTGTCTGCACAGAGTCACGCCTTACCAAGAAGCTTGGCTCCACAGCACTTTGCAGGGATTGGTGCCAAAAGTACAGGAGGCTGTCAGGCTCCTCCTGGACCCACTGTTTGGTGGCATTGCAGAAAGCAGCCCAGTGCGACGTGGTCACTTTGTAATGGTCCTTGTAGCCCAGCATGTCCAGAAGCTGGATTATCTCATCTACTCAGCCAAACGACAAAGTGAGGCGCTCAACAAGCACACGGTGTCGGCCACCCAACTGTCCAGCCCTGTGCAGACAACAGAATGACGATGACAACAACGGAGAGCTCACATGTGCCAGGCAGCATTCGAGATGTTTTATATGACTAACCAATTATTTCTTTCAGTCATCCTATAGGTAGATCATATTACTGCTCTTGCCTCACAAATGAGAAAACGAAGCACAGAGAAGTTAAATGACTCACCCCAGGTCACACAGAAATCAGTGCAGAATTGGGATTTGGAATGCAGACAGCCTGGTTTCAGAACCCATACTCTTAACTGTTATCACCTACATTGTCACAACATCCACGTCACTTGTGCTTACAAACTAGCAAGCTTGCCGATTATTACACTGAGCATTTCTGCTGAACGTTTTTACTAAGATTTCCAAACATCCAATTTGCACAGATGGGTGTGAGTGGGTTTCCTGTATGACGGCTGTCCTGCCTCACCTTCACAGGCACCATATGAACCAGCTACTCATTACTCACCCAGCACTTAGGTGTCTCCACCGTAGCTGGATTTCCCACTGGCTTTATGATCAACCAACTCTAAAGAGATGCTTAAGACCACAGAGAGAAATGGCAGCAAGGTCTCCCATTCTAAATGGATTTCTTATGCTAGGATTGGGCAATGAGCCCCAAATACTTACAACCTTCAAGCAGAGGCAGCTGTTCAGACCCAGCTATACAAGCTTCCTCTGAGGTTTACCCCAGTTTAACCAAGCTCTTCCTGTACCTGTGGTTGAGCCTGAGTGGGGCAGCGCTGGGAGCAGGAAAATCACCTGGAAAAGGAGCAGTCCCTGGGAGGGGAGGACCTGGGCTTCCCTGCACAGTCCTGGAGATGTGGGGATAGCCAAGGGCATGGCCATGGGAGTTTTTGCCTGAGTGATTCTTTATGGGGCACAGAGACCTTGTTTCCACCTCCTTGCAGGTGGGGGAGGACATACTAAATTTGAGGTTAATTTTCTTTGAAGAAATGTAAACTCTCAAGCAAAAAACGGGACAGAACACTATGTTGCAGGACCAAACAATGTGTCTTTCATTCCTAGTATTCTCTGCTTCTCTCTCCATACACTCACTTCCCCATCCCTGCTCCATTTTAAATTCACTGCCCTTAAGAGATGGTTGTTACAGCAGAAATGAAGAGAGAAAAATTCAAGTTTCAAGAGACTTTTGAAGCTCGTCATTAGCAGAGCCAACGGCTTTTGAGAACAACTTTGACTCTCATAAGCCTGATTGTTGCGTATCAGAAGACAAATTCCTAGACAACTCCTGAAAAAACATTTTTTTCACCACAAATAACAGACTCAGACAATTACAGGATGATATAAAGAGAACGTTTTCTTTTCCACCCAGGAAGTAAAGCGATTTTGCTGAACTGAGAAAGGTGGAGGAGTGAGTTGAGAAAAGAGCAATGAAGATGCTCAAGTGGGTTTCTGAAAAAGGGCCTACGTCCTCCCCCAAACCCAAGCGAGCTTGGGGCCGGGAGACATCGACCTCCAGATGCACCCGGGGGCCCAACAGTAGGCAGGACCTGAGCTTGGCTTCCCACTGGAAGCCTGGAAGGCAGCAGCTTTGCAGATTTTGCAATGCCACCAGGAAGAGAAATGGCGGTGGGGACAACAAGGGGGACCTCTAGGGCCTGGGCCTCCAAGTGGCGCAGTGAGAGGTGACATTCTCTATGGGGAATGGGGAATGCCTACAGGGCTGTGGGCTCAAAAAGAGTGCAGAAGTTAACTGAGGGATGCACGTTAGGATGAAGGAATGTGGCAGCAGATGGTGGCATAGATGGAACAACCCAAGAACAGATGGGAACACAGGCATCCTAGAGGATGCCAAAAATGGGGAGCATCAGTGTCTGTGGACCATCTGGGGCCATGACCACCTCAGTGGAAGCTAGCAGGGACAGATGACAACCAAGGACACCCAGCACCAAGGCCCTCAGATCTAAGCTCAACCCAACAGGGACACAGCAAGGACACAAATCCTCACTTGACTGAAAGAAATCCCAAATCGACTGAAAACAAACTACACTGATGAGATTAACCTGGATTAACCTAGTTTCCATCATCAGTGGGACTGTAGGCTCAAAAGAGAGATTAAAATTAATTCTAGAAATAACAAAGGCTCATTTCTTAGATCCCTAAGAAATGTGACTGCAATTTGTGCCTAAAACATTTCCTGTTACAGTCAACACACAGAGTTCCCCAGGTACAGGGTTGCCAGATTTAGCAAATAAAAATATAGAGCATCCAACTAAATCTGAATTTCAGATAAACAAGAAATTAATTTTTGGTTTAAGGATGTCCCATGCAATATTTGGGATATATTTATACAAAAAATTATCTGTTATTTATCTGTAGTTTAATATCTGAGATACGCATGCTAAAAGATTACTTGTCATTTACTGAAATTCAGATTTAACTGGGCATCTTGTACTTTCTCTGACAATCATTTCTCTAGGCCCTCCTCCCTGGGGTGGGGTCCACCACACATCTTTCTCCCTGCGGACTTGTACCAGGTAGTCAATACTAGCCAAAGCCTACCTTCTTCTAAAGCCACAGTGTCTGAATTTGCCTTTTTTTGTTTCAAAGTCCAACTATAGTCTTCAATCCAGCGTTTCAGAATCAATTCCCAGAGCTCCTGAACAGAGGCCACTCCCAAGTACTGCTTCAGACACTGAAACTCGTTTCAGTAGATTCTGCATTCTCTCAATTCGTTTGCCAAGATTGTGAGTTTTAAAGGACTCAAGTTTGTTTTTTTCCTCAAAGTATGTCTGCTCTGTCGGAAGGGATCTTTGTGGGGAAGGGAGAGACACTGTCTAAAGATGTATAGTTTCACCTCTTCATCTCCGGTGCTAACGAGTTCCACCATCCTCACATCGGGGCGGGCACACAGCAACTTGTAGGACCGGCTGGAGGAGATGGTGCCCATGATAAATTTGCAACGAGGAGACAGCGAGCCTGGCAGCCAAAAGTCTCTTGCCTGATGGAGAGAGTCAAAGACAATTGAAAACTTTATCAACTTTAAAGATACTTTGCGGATGGTTTTTAAACTTAGAGTAGGTGGAATATAGGGAGTAAGTATACGGTAAGTGTTGGGGTTACAGTTAGCAGCTTGGATTGTAAGCAACACGGTGGTAAGAACCAACCAGTTCACACTTCGTAGAACCATACTGATTGACATACTTATCCGTCATGAATGTGACAGTACAAATGTGGACTAGAGGCTCCTACAAGCAGGTACTTGAACAAAATCATCACCAAAGAATGACCTACAGTGATAGACAGAGTAAAACTAAGAGAGAGCAAATCGAAACATTCAACTGAAAACAAAGACACTGTTTTAGGCTGGAGAACTGTCACTCTGGGCAGCAATCCCATCACAAGTTAAATGGTTTTATTTTGAATAAAATAGATACCTAGTAAGCTCTCTCTAGATTCCTTTCACAGCCTCTCCCAGCCCTCCATGCTAACAGCAGCAGCTACCATAGTCCGACTGCCTAGGCTGAGCCACGCACTGCATTGTGGATTGTCAGGTACTAACTGTATTAGTTATGTATTTTTATTTTCTGTATCTTACATTATTTTGACATCTCTTGGGGGGCCTTACAGATCTGGAGACAGACTACTTCTCCTAAGCTGATTCCTAGGACACACTAGCCAATCCACGGCCACACCCAACCCCCACCTTCTTATCTAACTCTCACTCACTATGCCAGTACTTGCCCTGCCCTAAATCATCTACCTCAGGGCCAGGTACCAGACAACTAGGGAGAGCCCCTGTGCCCCAAAGCCCACCAGAGTTATTCACCAAGGGTCCGGCTCCAGAGGCAGGCTCCCAACCACTGCACTGATGCCTCTGGTCCCCCCTCCTCCTGCAGAGCTCCGCTTCTGGCCCTTCTTCCAGGAAGCCTTCCCCTAAGGCAACATGACTTCATTAGAGGCCCTCCCAACGCTACCTACTGATCCTTGGCAGCACTCATCACAGTTGTAATTTTATACTTATTTGTGTGATGATATTAATATCTGCCATTCCCTGCTAGAGTGAAAGCTCCATTTTCTTTGCAGGGACCACATCTGTCTCTGCTTACAGCAATTTTCTCATAGTAAGTGATTGACAATTATTTGTTGAATGTATGGAGGTTATCATGTATTAGATTAAAAAGCAGTTTACAAAATAGTATGACATGTTACTTCATTTATATAAGCACATATATGTGTATATAGATATCTACAAGGAAAAAGAAAGCTTAACAGTAGTCAGGCTGTGAGTATATCTAATTTTCTGTTTTATTCTTCTTTATCATATTTTGTGTGAGAAATATACATTACATACATGATGTATAATTCTGCATGTATAAATTCCAGAGAAAATGCTTCACAAAGTAAGGGCTGATACTAAGAGATATTAGAGGTTTGTTCCACTGATCCTTTATCACTTCAAACAGGAGAAAAACTAAAGAAAGCAATCCATCAATGGGATTTGGTATGTGCAAAATCAGTGTAGATAAGGCAGGTCAAAATAAACAACATAAAAAACATAGTAGGGGCCCAGTAAATGCCTGCTCCAAGTATAAAATAGGGGGGCAGAACCACACAGGAGTAAAGGCCACCGTCTCTAGAACCAGGCTGCCCAAGTCTGAACTCCGAGTCCAGCACCATCTTAGGACCTTCACCAAGCCATCTAGCATCTCCAGCTTCAGTCCCTCTGGGTGAACAGGGGGAAGATCACAGTCTCTCTTTTACAGGGTTATTGTGAGAATTAAATGTTAATATTTCTAAAGTTCCTAGAATGGTGCCTGTCCCATTGTAAGTATTATATAAGTATTTGTTCAACAAAATATTCAGCAGTAACTACAAGCAATGCTGGCTGTCACTGTAGATATACAATGCCATGGAAAGGTGTTATGTACATCCTAAATAATGGGGGTTTCTTTTATTAAATAGTAACAAAATGGGTATTATTTTAAAAAGAGATTACCTTCTGTCCTGAAATCCCATAAATGCCAACCAATTCTTCAGTTTCATCTAGTGCAAGTATACATGGCTTTAAACTGCTGGAAGTAATGAACACTTCTACAAGAAGTGAAAAGGCCAAGACATTTGAGTCTTCGTCGAGAATACCAGTTTCAAGCTGAGTACCTACAGTTCAGAAATGTGCTCAAATTAGGTGAAAATGTTCCCATTATTGCTAAAATATGTTAACGGGCTGGGGAAGCAGAAGGGATTGGGAACACTGACTGAGTGCTACTCACAGCTGTACAGCTGACACATATATTGTATATGTGTGATTAGCAGCCTCAGAATATTCACCCCAAAAGGGGTAATGACTTTTCCCACCAGATGCCTCTCATCTGTTTTCAGGATTTTATATAAAAAAATTTTGTATGAACCAAAACATTACTGTCATTTTCCAAAATGCAAAAATTGATCATGTTACAAAGAGTTGGATGGGAAGAAAGAGAAGTCAGGCTATGTGATCCGTGAAGTTTCTGCATCTCCTTAATAACAGGTGCCTGTTAGGGGTCACGGCCACCACCCTGGGTCGGTGGTCTTACAGTGCATACATACAGCATCTCCCACCCACTGCCCAGTTTCTTTGGCTCTAGCCCATATTAAATCTAACATATATGATCCTAGATTACTCTACTCACAGTATTGGAACTCAGCCCTCAGATTCTGGAAATTACAAGGGAGAATTACGTTATGAACCAGCAGAAGGAAAAAGAAAGTAATCTGAGAGGACCAGCTTGCAGACTACGATTAAGTGACACAGTTGCAGCAACCCAAGATTGTAATCAACTACCTAATATTCTCAGAGCATTTTAGTACATGCAACTTCTGTCTTGCTTTTATTTTTCAAAAGCAGTATTTTCTGTAGAAATTTAGGCATGTTAGGATCTAGAAAATCAAGTTATGCAAAGAAGCTTTAATGGATTACGTATCTCAGAGGCATGAAGATTCTGTCAAAGTCATCAAGAATAATTATGTTTAACAAATATTTATTGGTTGCCTGATATGTACAAGGTTCTGTGCTAGATGCCTGGGAGATAGAGGAGATAAAATTATCTATAATATAAAGTCAAGGAGTTAAGGGGAGTGGAAGTGGGTTCTGAACACAAATAATTATATTTCAAGGCCAAATATGAGTCTGAAGGCTACAGGAGTTTGAGGCAGATTCATCACAATAAAGAAAAGCTTCATAGAGAAGACATTTGGGGTGAGCCTTGGAGAATGCACAGACAGAGCTGAGGGCAAGGGCCTATCAAACAAGATGAGGCACAAGTGAAGGCCTGGAGGTAGGAAAGCCCACGGACATTCGAAAACCAGTTGTTTAGGAAAGTGGTACTCAACAGGGGTGTTCAGGGATTCCAGACTTCCAGCAGCACAGGACAGTCACACACAGTGATGCTCTTTCCCTGGGGTCTACCTGACTTTCAAATGTTCTGTCAGATAGCCACAGAAACGAGGTTGGGGGGGTACTTTATAATTACTAACCAAGAAACCAACTCCATTGTACACGTAAATGCAAAGTACTTCTCACATGGGTTTAAAACATGTTGAATCCTCTAAGAATGCAACTACCATGTAAACTGACGGAAGATTATACATTGTTTCATCTAAAATGATACCAAGATTTGTTCACCATTTCAGAAAATCACAACCCTGAGAGCAATATTGCTGGTGATGTTTGTACCTCGAAATACAACACACTCACGTCAGTCTAGGCCATAGCAATTGCTTTCATCCACGAAGAGGTAGGCACTGGCCTTCTCCACTGAGTCTTCTGTTGGAATCACATCTGAGCATTTACGTGTTGAAATCATATTATTTTTATAATAAATCATTTTATCTTTGTTTTTTGTATTATAGTAGCAGGTCATATTGATATTTTTATTGAGGTATAATTGACATATAACATTATATCAGTTTCAGGTGTACAACCTAGTGATTCAACATTTATATTCATTGGGAAATTGTCACCACATCCATCACCATACATAGTTACAAACATCTTTTTCTTACGATGAGAACTTTTAAGATCCATTCTCTTAGTAATTTTCAAACAGGCACTACAACACAATTAACTATAGTCACCACACTTTACATGACATCTCCAGGACTTATAATTGTTGTACTGATTTTTAAAGATATTTTTGTATCAGAAAATGCCCATAAAATCAATGACTTGAAAGCTCTATATAAATGTAAGACACTAAGAAGGAGAAGGTATAAAAAAAGAGTTTGAGCTTGTGCCACACAGTAAAAAATATTTTTCAATGATGGTAAGAGAAAAATTAATCTTTTAAAAAATATTTTTATTGAAGTATAGTCAGTTTACAATATTGTGTCAATTTCTGGTGTACAATACTTCAGTCATATAGGAACAAATATTCATTTTCATATTCCTTTTTATATAAGCTACTACAAGATACTGAATATAGTTACCTGTGCTATACAGTATAAACTTGTTTATCTATTTTATATATAGTAGTTAATATCTGCAAATCTCGAACTCCCAATTTATCCCTTCCGAACCTCTCCTCCCCCCACCCCCACCCCGGTAACCATAAGTTTGTTTTCTATGTCTGTGAGTTTGTCTCTATTTTGTAAATGTTTGCTTTTTTTTTTTTTTTTTTAAGATTCCACATATAAGTGATATCATATGGTATTTTCCTCTTTCTGGCTTACTTCACTTAGTAAGACAATCTCCAGTTCCATCCATGTTACTGCAAATAGCATGATTTTATTATTTTTTATGGCTGAGTGGTATTCCATTGTATATATATACCACATCTTCTTTATCCAGTCATCTGTTGATGGACATTTAGGTCGTTTCCATGTCTTGGCTATTGTAAATAGTGCTGCTGTGAACATTGAGGTGCATGTATCTTTTTGAATTAAGGTTCCCTCTGGATACATGTCCAGGAGTGGGATTGTTGGATCATATATTGTTTCTTTTTGGTCTTTTGAGGACTCCATACTGTTTTCCATAATGGCTGCACCAAACTACATTCCCACCAACAGTGCAGGAGGGTTCCCTTTTTCTCACATCCTCTCCAGCATTTATTGTTTGTGGACCTTTGAATGATGGCCATTCTGACTGGTGTGAGGTGATACCTCATTGTAGTTTTGATTCGCATTTCTCTGATAATTAGCGATACTGAGCATTTTTTCATGTGCCTATTGGCCATTTGTATGTCTTTATTGGAGAATTTCTTGTTTAGGTCTTCTGCCCATTTTTGGATTGGGTTGTTTGTTTTTTTCTTATTAAGTTGTACGAGCTGTTTGTATATTCTGGAAATTAAGCCCTTGTCAATCTCATCTTTTGCAAATATTTTCTCCCATTCTGTAGGTTGTCTTTTGTTTTGCTTATGGATTCCTCTGCTGTGCAAAAGCTTGTAAGTTTAATTAGGTCCCATTTGTTTATTTTTGCTTTTGTTTCCATTGCTTGGGTAGACTGCCCTAGGAGAACACTGCTGAGATTTATGTTGGATAATGTTTTGCCTAGGTGAGAAAAATTAATCTTGATACTACATCCTTTGAGGCTTTTTCTTAAATCTTGAAAATATGGACAATGTTGAGATTCCAGGCCTCACTGACAGAATTTTAGAACAGAAGGGGTTCTTGGAGGTCATCCAGTCTCATCCAAACCCCTCATGTTACAGATGAGGACACTGAGGCCTGGACAGGTGAAGGGCCTTGAACACACAGATCATCAGGAGCCTTGGAATCATTTACTTTTCCTAACCGTTTTTCTTCAAATAACAAGCAATCATGTAAAGACTACTCCATTTGAATTTTCAAGCTGTGTAGTTCATTAGCAGTCATGTATGGATGGCATGGATTGACCATCTCTTTCACAAGGCTGGTGTAGAAGTTAAATGGCCAAATGGAGGCAAATGAACCTCAAAAAGTACACACAGCCTGACAATCATAATATCACCAATAATAATCAGCAAAAAAAGGGGGGGTGAGTATAGCTCAGTGGTAGAGCACATGAGGTCCTGGTAGCATACATGAGGTCCTGGGTTCAATCCCCAGTACCTACATTTAAAAAAAAAATCAATATTTAAGAAAAAACTTTAAAATATAATCAGCAAATATATAATCTAAGGAAAAAAAATACTCAAGGATGATGCTTGTGGATTTATATCCTTGTATATGAAGGAAAGCATCTGGTTAGTGTTTATAAAATCATTCTTTGGGTAATTAGAATTATTTTCCCTTAAAATGATGTTGAAGGTAAAGTCAGCGTTACTAATATTGGGAAATGACCCTAAATATTTCTCTTTATTCTGATAGGACCAAATTATCCCTACTAGATGACAACAGCCTTTCACCTAATTTACATCTCAAGTGTTTACTCAGTGGGGCTAAGTAGACTTATGGGGAGAGAAAAACACTAACTGATACAATTCCATGATATTTTGTAACAAAATGGCTTAGTGGTTGACTAACTTTTTCACTTTGGGGTGGTATTGTCTCTCATGATTCAACACAGATTTACTGAGAACCTTCAATGTGTCAGGCTGTGTCAGGAGTAAGCGTGACAAGAGCCAAATAAAATAGACAGGGTCCCTGCACTCACAGGACCATAGAGGGAGACAATAAAATGTATAATGACAGGACCATGCGTGAGTCACCTGAGGGCCCAGGAAGGCAAGCGCAGTACTGGCAGGGAGACACCCACGTAAACTAGAACACACTGGGACTGGGGCTATCCTTGTCACCTGGCCAGAGTTGGGGGTGAGGGAGAGAGGCAGCCATCAGCCCCCCTTCTGGAGAGGGTGACCTTTAAACAGGGCCTTAATGGATGAGAAGGAATTCTCTGACCTGAGAAAAGGGAGGGGCATTCCAGAAGGGAACTGAGTGAACAGACATGGAGGGAAGATGTGACTGGCTTTTCCAAGGAGGCCATCTCCTTGGAGTAAAGGGCAAGAGATGAGGTTGGAGAAGTAAGCTGGGCCCTGGGTGCGAGGCTAGGCAAGTATAGCTGAGGATTCCTGCCAGTATTCCCACCTGTCCCACATCACTGACTTGAGTGCAGATTTTCTTGATAACCGATGCTGGGAGAGGACCCCGATGGAAATCATCCAAAAGGGAGAAGTGTCCCTCTTTGGGCTCAAAGGGGCAAGAGAGTGCAGTAATGAGGACTCAGGCTTTGAACTCAACAAAGAACAGAGTCTGATCTCCCCGCTCTGCCCACATGCTGCTGTGTGACCCAGCCATCCTGAGCCTCAGTCTTCTTATCTGGGACGATAATGCTATTGAGGACTTGCTGAGAGCATTAAATGAGATGTCAATATTTTATGGTATGGGACACTTGACAGTACAGTAAACTTCACTGACTAGCATTTTTCCTCTTAAAAATTAAGAGCCTGGCTATGGACTATATATATAGCATGGCTTGCAATGTTATGCCTGCGTGATAATTTAGAATGGGAAATTTACACTTTGCTCTCCAAAAGCTTAGTTGGAATTTTTTTTCTTGATCTGGTTTGTGTAATGCAGAATAATGATGTTAGTTTTATAGCCTCATAGATCCTCACATTTATGTATTTTTATTTTCATATGGTTCAGTAATACTACTTTCAATTATTAAATAGGCTGTTTTATCAAACACAGTTGAGTTGGCTCTAATTATTGAATTGTCCGTGCACTGCCTGTAGAAAGCTTTTTTAATCTATTGTGTGAAAGCAGAACGGGTAACTATTACACAGAAATCTAATAGTGCTATTATTTCAAGAAAGACCTCTTGGGAAAAAAATGAGATGCTGATGAAGCCCTTAGCACAGCACTTGGCACTCAGAAAACTTTTAATAAATGGAACTCCTTGTGAGGCAGGGCTACCACCAGGGTCGGGGTAGCAGAGCGAGGAAACATGGAAGTCGGAACAGGGAAGTCAGAAAGGCAGGGGTGCTACCCGCCTGTGAAGCCTGTCGCTGGAGGGCATCAGCAGGGCAGGCGAGGGCGTGGGAATGGCGAGAGCTGGTCACGGGCAGGCGGTCAGCTCTCCTCTGCTAGATCCATTTATTCTGGTGCGCAGAGGAGAGGAGCAGAAGTGTTAGCTTTACACGGAGGCGTTTTGGTGTCTCCACTGGGGAGGACCCCGGGCTCACGGCCCACGCAGGAGATGCAGCTGCGGACAGTTGAGACGGGCACAGGAAAATGCTCTCTGCTAAGAAGCTGACTCTGCTTTTGACCTCTCAAACCCAGCTGTGCTCTCAGCAGCAGCTCCTCCTCCTCTGCCCACATCCACCTCCCCCAAGTGAAACCCAGCTTCCCTGCCGACCTGGGGCCAGCCAGCCATGCTCTCCTCAGCTTCCTCCTGGGCTGCAGTATAGCTACAGCTGCAAACTCCCTTGCGTTGCCGTCCTTGCCGCCCTAGTCTAACTAATGAATAGGAGTTTCTTGTTTCCCTCTGTAGACCCCTATTCCTGCCTCTTTCTCCAGCTCAGTGAGGGATAAGAACAGCAACAATAATAATAATGGCAACTGTGTGCCAGGTACTCTTTTAAGTTTTTTACATGTATTATCTGTTAACCTTCATACGGTGTCATGGAGGTACTGTTAATCCTGTCCCCACTTTAAAGATGAGAAACTGAGGCACAGATTGCTCAAGTAAACTGTCAGAGATCACACAGCTAATAAGTAGTGGAGCCAGAACTGAAAATGCAGACAGGCCAAGTCCAGAACCACAGCCCGTCCCCTCCTCCTCCTGCTATTAACAAGGAGAGGGATCACCTAGCTGTCAAGTTCTCACAAGCCGTTCCTGAATTTATTCTGTTTCGTCAGCTTAAATATGTTTGGAAGAAAGCAGCTGTTTTTATTAGGAGCTTTCAGCACCTAAAAAAGACTCATTAAAATAATAATTCACTTTGGGAATAAAATCATAATTGGGCATGTGCAACTGAATTTGTATCATTAGCCTGGCCAGACTGAACACCACTGGGACATGCCTGAGTGGGATTAGTCACTTTCTTTTAGAACCTGTCACACCTGCTGCTACTGATTTTTTTAAAGGATTTTTTTTTATTGAAGTATAGTTGATTTACAATGCTGTGTTAGTTTCTGGTATACAGCATAGTGATTCAGTTATACGAATATATTTTCTTTTTTATTATGTGTTATAAGATATTAAATGTAGTTCCCTGTGCTCTACAGAAGGACCTTGTTGTTTGCTGCTATTGATTTTGATATTACCCACTTTATATATGCTTTGGGAAATGCAACCATTGAGAACTCAGCCCACATGTTCACTTTATTTACTCACAGGCAACCCCCCTCCCCAACACACACAGAAGGAAGCTCAAATATCTGTCCGTTCATAAAGAGATGATATACATCAAAACTCACCCGGGCCCCACACATTCACTCAATACCCAGAGGCACACATGGGTTCAAGCCACAGGTGAGAAGGGATGAATTCCCAAAAGCAGGCAGTCAGACACATACAAACATTTAAAAACACAGAAGCCACCTAATAATAATAATAATAATATCTAATATTTATTGGTGCTTAACATATGCCAAGCACTTAAGTGACTTTTTTATACTTTATTTCTCAACTACCTATAAAACGTGCTTTTTTTTCTTATTATCCACATTTTACAAATGGGAAAACTGAGCCACAGAGAGTTAAAATAACTTGCCCAAGGTCATACAGCTAAGAAATGGTAGGGCTCCCCAACTGCTCCTAGGAAAGAAGTAGATCCCACAGGATTGTTCTCTCCCCATACATACCTTGTACCTTAAACACCTCATGTCCAAAGCAGAACTCTTGATTCCCCTCAAAGCCTGCTGCCCCACCCCACCAATGTTGTCCCACTTCAGTGTACAGCCCTCACCGTCCATCTAGTTTCCTTAAGCCAAAGACCAGAAGGCATCCTCAGTCCCTCCCTTTCCTTCACTGGCTCATTCAATTCCTCAGCAAATTCTCAATCCATCCAGAGCCCTCCCCTTCTGCTGCTACTGCCCTCCTCCAAGCCACCACCTCTTGCTTGGACCATTGCGATAGCCTCTAACAAGTGTCACCGCCTCCGTGCTTACTTCTCCACCTCTATTTTCCACACATTAGACCGATTTTGATCTTTGAAAAATATCAATCAAATCACATCAGTCCCTGCTTAAAATCCTCCACTGGACTCCCTCTGCACTCAGTAGGATCCAAGGAAGGAAGGAAGGAAGGAAGGAAGGAAGGAAGGAAGGAAGGAAGGAAGGAAGGAAGGAAGGAGACTGAATTCTGTGAAGGGAAGAGGTGAGTAGATAGGTAGGTGAGACAACACAGGGTTTAGACTGGAACAAGAGAAAAATGACCCAAAATGAGCAAAAGACAGAATGATTACTTTCTAACAAAATTTTCCTGAATGAAGGTAACAGTTTGATTCTATTACCATAGTTTCTGGACTGTAATTCTGTGGTGAAGTAATGTATCATGGACATAATGTCACTGCTCTCACAGGTGCTGCCCACAAAATGAGGGATCATCATGTTCAGATGTTTCTTTCTGAAATAGCTCACCCAGCTGGCAATCAGAGTGGACTTCCCACAACCACGTTCCCCAGATAAGAGCAGAATAGACTTGTAAGTTGGAAGAGGATTTATTCTGAAAAATAAAGGAGGGGAATGTAGTCAAGAGTAATTACAAAGGAAGGGAGGGAGGGAAATTTTTCCTGCAGACATTTGTCTCTAAGAGAGGTGAAATTCTAGTCTCTTAACTGTGACCCCAGTTGGCTCCAAACCATTTGCCCTCTGGGCTTAGGCTTTGTCCTGTGTAAAATTAGGAGAGTGGAAAGATGGTAACCTTGGAAGGCTCTTCCAGCTGCCACAGACTCTAGGGTCCAACATGAACCTGGGGTTACATCAAGAGCCCAACCTGCCCAAAGGCCCAGAAGGGAGACTCTACCTCAGACTCACCAGGAGAGAAGAAAAAACTGAGACACTCATGTGCCAAGGATGCCCAGCAATCCTAATGGCCGTGACGTTAGAGAATCAACAAAATGACCGTAACTGTCAGTGGCTCAGAAGTAGCCTGCTGCTCTACGGGGGTGTCATGGCTTATAGTAATGCAGAAATATGATTTCTGTGAACTGGTGTAAGCACAGTATACCCTTTCCCATTGCTTACTTTAGTGAAAAGCTTCTGGAAATGCAGAGGATTCCCAGGTCCATAAGTGTCACTGCATTTAGAGTCTAGCCCTATTCCTCACACATACATAATTTAATAAACATGTGTCTACTGATTTTACATTGATGGAAGTCCCAGGTAGTTACCAGGCTTATCCTAATCACTCCTGGATAGTTAGTGACTGGCATAGTACCTGATCGTGAATTGCTGATTGACTGAATGAAATAAATAAACCTGACATTCAGGTTCAGCAAAGCAAGAGGATCAGCCTGAAAATCCATTAAAATAGAAAACCTAAAGCAGGATCATTAAATAGTAGTTATTCCATAAGAATTCCGTCTCCATTGATATGAGTTAGGAATCAATGCCCTATTGCTTTAGTCATTTCACCATCAAATTAGAACGGATTTGATTTTATGTCCCATTTCCACCTTTGCCCTCTTTCAGTCTATCCTCAGCCAAGCCGCCAGAGTGAGCTTGTCAAATACGTCATATAGGTCATTGCTCTGCTTAAAAGCAGTAAAAGCCCAAGTCCTTACAATGATGCAAGAGACCAACGAAGACCCACACACACACCCTCCTTTAATCCATTACATCTCCAACCTCACCACTGCCACCCTCCCAACAGCTCTGACTTCCTTCCAGCTGCCTGCCATTCCTCCAGCCTCGCGACCTCTGTATTTGCGGTTCCTTCTGTCTAGAATGCTCTCCCAACTCATATTTGCATAGCTTGCTCCCTCATCTACTCCCAGCAGTTATCCAAATGCCATGTTCTCTCCTACCCGATAGCCTATTCCCTTTCAAGCTTTCACTGTGCTCCACAGCACTTAAAGGCATCTAACCTACTACATATTTTCCATATCATGTTGGTTGCCTGTCTCATTAGTGTAAGCTCCACAGAGGCAGGATCCTTGTCTCTTTTGTCTCAGCTGTATCCCCTGTGTCTAGAACACTTCTTAGCACTTAGCAGGTAAAATCAATGAAGGAAAAATACCAATATAACACACCTACATAATTAAGCTAGGGTCTTAATGACTTCTTTTCAAGAACAAATAGAAAATGAAAACATTGCCAAGCAATCTGTGGCTCCCTTCAAAAGAGAAAGAGAAAAAAAGAATGCTATTGGTCTAGGTGGTTGGTTATTAAGACAATGCTTTGAAACTTCAAAAGAATACCTTTTTCTGTTACTTGCACACACCATTCAGGAACTTATAGTGCAAAGCCCTGTTTCCACACAGCTAAGCTCAAAGGACTTAATTGCTGTGTTTTCACTGGACACAATTGGCATTGTTTAATTGCAATAAAATTCCAGACCATTTTCAAGAACCCAGAAAGAAACTCCAGACCTATTAGGGAACATTTTCCTGGTTCCCCTCTTCTCTCATCCCCCCACAGCCCCTAACTTATGTTTGTATCTCTATGGGTTTGCCTATTCAAACCTAAGATAGCCTATATATTTCACACTCTTCTAGTTTTAAAAACATTGACTGAGCACCATGTTGTTTTAACCCAATAAATTATGTTCTTCTTAGCATGGGTTCCCAGAACCACAAGAATACTGGTAGATCTGTACCTGGTGGTGGATGCTGACACTGGGGCAGAGATGGTGGAGGACAGCCCTGAGCCATCCCAGCCACTGTGGGTTTATTTCCAATCCCCAACTCTACCAGAATAAATGAGATCTGTGGTAAGAACTGGAGGATGAAGATGGAAAAAATACAATGATCCCAAGAACCTCCTATTTCTAAGGTTGATATTGGGAAGGACCACAGATAAACCTAGTTCTTTCTTCACAGCCCTGCCTCTTCATGCCTGTGGGTGGTGAACACAGTACATCACCCCCCAGAGAGGGGAAAGATATGGGGGTCTGAATGAGAAGAACTGGACAAAACAGTGAAGGAGTGCAAACTTTGGGTAAGGTAACTCGATTCCTTACACACAAACACAAATAATGATATGGCCCATGGTAAGCATTTAATAAGTGTTAGCTGAATATCTTAATGTAATTAATAATGAGCTGATGATGTATGTGGAAATTCTTTGTAAAATATACAGTTCCGTACAGATGCATTATTCTTATTTCCTAATCCAATTTCTTCTCAAAATCATTCCATCATTGTCAAGAATTACTTAGACCAACTTTGATCTTGGGGAGAAAAAAAGAAGGCAAGCCCTCTGCCCTCCAGGGCTTACAATCTTCTTGAGGATACTGGAAAAAATAGTGAAATAGTCAGGAAAACTTGGCAGTTTCAAAGTGATATCTGATAAGGAAATTTTAACTCAGGGGTGGCTTTTAGGGAGCCTCTCTTGCAGGAAGGGGTGCACAGGAAGGGAAGACATTCCAAATTTGGGGGATCATATTCACTGAAGGCAGGTTGTTTTGCTTGGTATTTCTTGACATCTGACATGAGAACACAGTCTAACCTGGAACCTGCTGCAGTGTTGTTAACATCAAATTTCACATCCTTTAAGGCAAATCTTTCCAAGATTGCAAAGGTTCTATTTGACTCCTTGGAAATAACAAACACTTCCTCGTACTTTTCAGTGAACTCTTCATGATAAAAACGTTCAAAGTTGTGCTTGTAGTCTTTACAGACAAAGAGAGATGTTTCACTGTCTTAGATTTGCAGTTTCCATTACACTCGGTTATTGTAAATGCCCAAGAAAGTACCTCCCCTTCTGTATCTGTATCACCTTCTTTCCATGTTAGTGCCATATTTCATGGCCCATTCTAAAATCTAATGAAAGGAAACTAGGCAAGCAATTTAATCTTCTTAATGCTATTCATACATGAAATCCTACTTAGGATTCCAAGTTATTTCATGACCTCAGAATGATGAGGGTAAAAAAAAAATTGCATTTGCTACATTTGTCCTTTCATCTTTTTAGATTTTTAGGTAAGTATGAAGTTCCCTAATTGAATCTCGTGGCATATGTGTGTGTTTCTAAGCATTGCAATGGTTTGGAGAGCGGGGTGTGTTTCCAGGATAAGATGCCATAATACAATGACAACCATGGGTACAGTTGCAACTCTGCCATTTTGTCCCTTAAACACTCAGGTAAAATAAGTGGCAAGGCCAGACAACTGGATCTCTGAGATTCCTTCCAGTTTCAATTTACTGTGGTACTAAACTCATTGCCTAATTAAAGTCAGGGTGTTCTGGACGGCCAAAATATCCTCCTGTCTCTGGTGACACCTATATCTCCCCGTTTTGGGGGGTTTGTTGTTTTTTCTAATGGGGTAGGGAAGGAAAATGAACATCAGATAGTTTAACCTGGTAAGATCACAGGGTAAGGCTGCCCTGTGATTCAGGTTAGGGCCAGAATAGAGCTGGACCAACAGATCAGGCTAGGTCAGCCTCAAATTTCAAGATCTTAGACAGACTTAGAGATGATCCCACCTGAACCTCTCCCACTAGTCTTAGGTATCTCCAAGGACCTCAGAAGTGCTTCTAAAAGTCAGGAGTATGAACTGACAGCTCTACATTGCCTTATGATAACCATTAGCTACCCAAATGGCTGATTGCTACCCCAGCTGTGAGATTTTGGAACTACCTAGGTGATAAAGGTTATTGAAGATCCAAAAGAAAAATAATTTAGCCCTTCTTTCTGAAGTTTTTTTAAAATAATAATCCATACTGTCTCTAATGCAGACATGTAGTCCATATATTATATATCCAAAACTAAAGTCTAACACAAGCTAATCTTTCAATAATAACCAAAATCAAAGACTAAAGAGAATATTTTGGAGAAATGATCTGTCTCTAACCCAAATACACAGAAAGGCTTGATCCTTGAACATGTTAGTAAATTTTAATCAATGGATGCAGTTCAGATTGAGATCAGTCAAAGAATACCACTATTAACCATATTTCAGGCTTTAGCCAAATATATACTATATTTTCTCAGGACTCATTTTTTGTTATTTATTCTCATTAGCTTACTATGTGTCAGGCACTGTTTTTACGTGCTTTACATGCATTATTACTCTCAAAGTGATTATTGTTAACCCATTATATAGAAGAAGAAAGCTAGGCTTACCAATATGTCATTTTCTCAAGGTCACATAGTTAGGAACTGAAAAATCTGGGCTCTGAGAACATATCTGTCCTTAGATATTCTAAAACTCCAAGCCTGTAGCAAATATTCAAGATATTCTGGGACTGCTCAATATCCATTCATCCTACCTTAATTTCAGTAACAATCCCAGATTATTTTTGGGGATCCCACCTCGTCCCAACTCTCAGTTCATGTTACTGTGGTGGATATGACTTCCTCTAGGCTCCAGAGGTGTGATACAACGCAGGATTAGCCAATCAGAGCATCACACTCTCTTGGCTCCAGTGATTGAGTCATATACAAGTTTATGGTCCAAGTCTGGCTAATCAGAGACAGAAAGACTCAGTGCCAGGGCTTCGAGCCATGTCTGCAGAACTTGAACCTGGAGCTGCTATAGCCATTTTCCTTCCATAATGGAGGAACCAAGGAGTTGAGGTAACATCAGGACAGCAGAACCACGCAGAAAAACAATGAGAAACCAGGGCCTGGTAACATCATTTGAACCACAATATAAAGTCTGACCTGAAAGTTATATTAACTTATATATCCCCTTTTTGTTGAAGCCAGTTTGAGTCATTTGCAACTCAAAGAGTAATGATTGATACAATATTCTTTTCTAGGACTCCAAAATGATTTGGCTTGTAGGCAGAGTTTTGTTTGACCAGCACAGGTGGGATTTCATGCCCCACCAGAAACAATGAATGTGAATGATTTTTGGTGGGTCAACTCCCTCCCGTTCAGTTGACCACAGATCCATCTGCTCCCTATCATATTACAAGGACTATGCCTGCCTAGTCCCTGAAAGCATTTGAGAATGCACCACCTGCATTTTGCATTCCCACATTAATTGGACCCTTAAAATAGTAATTCATAGTCTTTTTGGGGTCACTGAACCTTTTGAGTCTGATCAAAGACAGAGGCCAGCTTCCCATCTCCCAAAACACACATATGCATGTAAACATCCTATTTTTCATATAATTTGAAGGGCGCCATAGATCCCTCCCAAAGTCTGTCCAGGTAAAGAATCTCTGCCCTATTCTGATATTTTCTTCCCTTTTTAATCCATACATATTCACGAGACACTATTTTCAAAATAAACGTAATCATTTCATTTAGAGGCAAGATGATGTCAGGTGATACTTCTCAAACTTCCATGCATGCAACTCATCTGGTCTTTATTAAAATGCAAATTCTAATTCACTAGACCTGGACTGCATTTCCAGCAAGTTCCTAGGTGATGCCAAGCCTACTGGTCCATAGATTACTCTTTCAGTAGTAAGGATGAAGGCAAAAGAGCATGGATTTTGGAGTCAAAAGGACCTGGGTTCAGTCCTGGAACGATCTCTCACTGATGATGTGACATTAGATTAAGTCACTTAATTGCTATACAGCAGCTTTCATTTGTTTATCTGTGAAATAGGAATTACAGCACTTACCTTGCAGGGCTAAACCTTGAAGATTACATGTGACAAGACACAAAAAGGACTTGACGATTAAGAAAAGTTCTCTTCCCTTTAGATCAGAGTTTCTCAACCTTGGCATTATTGACATTTGGGGTTGGAAAACTCCTTATTATGGGGGGGCAGTCTGTGCAATGTAGGATGTTTAGCCATATCCCTCACCTCCACCTGTTAGATGCCAGAAGCATACCCCCAACTGTGGCACCAAAAATATCTTCAAACGTGGCCAAAAGTCCCTTGGGGCCAAAAATCAGCCCTGGTTGAGAACCTCTGCTCTGGATCTACATGTTAGCTGCCAGATATTTTATCTTCTCAGAGCTCCTTGACTTCCTAAATCATATTCCATAGCTCACTATTTGCTCTTATTCTCAGTTTCAAAAACCTTCAAATGAAGAAGTGCATGTTACAAGCATATGGTAACCATTTTAAATGCTTCAGGAATATTTTCAGTCATTTAAAATTTTCTTTCACAAGAAGACATACAGAACACTTGAGCCTATGACAACAGACAGCTATCTCCATATGTACTCACCTATATTTTCCATCATTAAAGTGGCTGGTGAAAGTGTTTCTATCACAACCGACCAGTCCTGGAGAGCCAGCTCACCCAACTCATGGAGATCTCTATAAAATCTGACAGGGAGCCCTTTGCTAATAATCTTGGCCTTAAGCTTCCCCATCTTTAATTTTAACTCGTCATTTGTCAGAAAACCTGAGGATATTATCTCCTCCTTTTCCTCATCCAAAGTCTTCAGCAGCATGATTTCTGTCTTAAAGTAAAAATACTGAAATTGAGGCTCATTCAGAAATGCTGCTTGGATGACCTCTAATTCCATCAGACTGCAGTTGGCATTCTCCAGGACCCAAGGATAACTGTTTTTTGCAGCAACATAGAGATTCTGTTCCACTATGGATAAAGTTGACAAGTCAGTTGCCTCGGAGAACAGGACTGGCGAGTAGTCAGGGACAAAGTCCCCATATGTCTGACCCAGCAAGTAGATAAAAAAGGGAAAGCAGCTGTTCATGTAGTCGAGACAGAGCTTCAGACGTTGCAAGTGGAGACAAAAATGCTGTCTAAACAGGCTGGAGGGTAAGGGTGCCTGGGCCTTCAACGCTGACCACCTCAGGTCCACAGCTTTGAAGTACGTGCCCCAGGAATTGCAGAGTTCATTCAGCTGAGGGAAGATGTAGTTTGCCAAAAAGTTTCTCTCTTCTTGAAAATCATTCAGAGTCGAGCAGAGGTAAGGCTGAACGGGTTTCTGGGGCTGTAAAAGGAATTGGGCATTCCTGTCTACATTCTCATTTGCCTTCTGGCTCATTTCACTTTGCTCAGAGATGACATCACCCTTAAAACAAAACAATTTTCATCCTGGTGCAGCCACTGACCTCTACTGCTTCTGGGACTTCCTCCTAATTATGTCTGCTATAAACAGACTGGAATCCTTGTCCAAAATTTCTTCCCTATAGATATTTGAAGGTGAGTGATGCCAACCAAGGGACAGATCAGAGTTGAAAAACAATCTAGTTTAAGTAAGGACTGAAAAAGAAAAAAACACATTCTTTTTAGGATTACAGGAAGTCCACATCTCCCCGGTTTCCCCAAAGCTTTTGCTGAAGAGCTGAGAACCACAGATGGTGAACAGGCACTGGACACAAGGCCCTCCCTCTTTTCCTCAGCCCCCCATTCCACCTTCCCAGTGTTCCTTCAGCCACCTGCTACTTCTGCCTCCCTGTGAATTTGGAAACTAGGCAAGGGGACTTGCTGAGAGTGTGAAAAGGAAGACTAATGCAGGAAAGGAGCCTAATAAATCTAGGAGCAGAATAAGCCAAGGCCCATGACTGTGACTGGAAGCAAAACTGAAAATAGGTACGAAGTTGAAGTCAGGACAAGAGGAACAAATCAAAATATAATAAGACCCAAGACCAGTAATGCACCTGCCATCTGAGAGGCAAGGAAGTTTGGATCTAAGAACTTGATGGAGTTCTGTGATTATTTTTATCTTAAGCTGTGCAAGCTCATACAACATTCCATTCACCTACACGTGCTGGGAATTCAGTTCCACTGAGCTAGTGGAAAAACACATGCCCTGCAACAATGAGGTAGATATGTTTGCATCTTGTTCAGAAGCAAAAAATCAAATGGAAACTACGTAGTTTTATGAACTTTATCTTAGATGCAACTCATTTCTGTATCAGATGTTGCTTTTTTGATTCTGTTTGTTGCTTTCATCTATGGAGAAACATACCACGTTGTCATGAATAGGGCAATTTTTCATCAAGAGCACCTGACAAGAATATAATCATGCAGTACCTTTTTAAAAAGTGTTAACCCTTTTGCATTTCACTGTCACAATAATCCTATGATAGATAGATAATATCACCACCCTACTTTATTGCTGAAGAAACAAAAGTTCAGACGGGATAAGCAACGCATCCAAAGTCACTTGGCTAGTAAGTGAAGAGCCAGGATCTGAACATAGGTCAGCCTGACTCTAGAACACGTACATTCTACTACCTCCATATCATAGAGATAAGACACTAGGTCTTGAAGATACCGCAAGTCAACAGGTAGGAAACACAAAGCAATACATGACATTACAATAAATAGGTGACAGTTTGAAAAAATTAATTCAAACCATAATCTCACACCACTGTACCAAAAATAAAATCCAGAAGATGACAGAATAGGTATCATGGGCACTTTATTAATGGACTTTTCACCTATCATGTAGAAGGTGAGAATTAGATTATCAGCCCTTGAAAATATCCACTTTCTCCTATTCCCAAGTGATCAGAGGTAATTTCTATCTTGGTCTCTTTCATGTCCCCAACACTTAGTATAAGGACTGGCTCAAAGTAGGTGATAGGTGAATATTTGCTTAATGAAAGAATTTAATATAATTTTTAAATGAAAATAAAACATAATTAAATATTTATCAAACTTGGAAAGGACTTCTAAAACTTATAAGCTGTAGAAGAAATCACAAAAGAGAAGATGGACAGATAATAATTACATTTTTAAAAGACTTAACGGCAAACAACAGACTGTAAAAAATATTTGCCACAAATAAATTTATCTTTATTCTAAGAAAAATACTGACATCCTAGTAGACACATAAGCAAAAGATACAAATAAATAAAAAGAAAAATAACAAGCACAGTAATACACATAAAAGCATATTTACCTTTTCTAGAATTCAAGGAAATTTAAAAGTAAGAAATAATATAGTTTTTTTTTAAGTATAGTTTTCTAAATATTGGCACAACTTATATCTCACATATAGCTATGGAATTTTAAATTGGTAATTTTGGAAAGCTATATCTGGAGAGTAAATGGCAATATACTTCAAAATATATTAAAGTGCTTTTAAATTTTGACTCAATGATTCTACTTTCTGGGAATCATTCCAAGGAACTATTCAAAAGAGTGAAAAACTAGAACCATTAAGATCTTCATTGCATTGTTTATGATAAAAAAAATAATAAAAGAAAGAAAGCAAACTAAATGGTCTCCATGAAAGACATAATTAAGAGGATAAAAGCATAGCCACTGATGGCAGGTGGTATACATATTAAAAAAACACTTATGGACTTCTGCTTTGAGCCATGATAAAATAACAGGGAACAGACCTACCTACCCTCTTCAAAAAACCAGAAAACTGGACAAAATATATGAATTACCTATTTTCAGATATTATACATCAGGCAGCACAGAAGTGTGATCCCTGAGAGAAGTAAACTAGAGGAGTTATATTATTATCAGAAAAAGGAGACTTTAGAACAAGTGTCACTAGGAATAGAAAGTGACATTACATAATGACAAAGTAGTCAATCCACCAAGAAGACATAATAGTTCTAAGTGTATATGTACCTAACAACAGAGCTGCAAAATACACAAAGCAACACTGGTAGAAATGAAAGGAGAAACAGATAAATCCTTAATATGGTTAGAGATTTCAACATTCCTCTCTTAGTGATTGATTAAGTAGACAGATAATCAGCAAAGAAATAGAAGATCTGAAACAACTGATTTTTGAACATTCTACCCAATAATAGCAGAAAACAGATTCTTCTCATCTGCACACATAATACCAAGATATACTGTGTTCTAGGCCAGGGGTCAACAAGCTACAACCTAAAGGCTAAGACCCAGCTATTGCCTGTTTTTATAAAGAACATTTCCTTGGAACACAGCCACTTCTATTCATATTAAATATTTCATATTACAACAACAGAGTTGAGTTGTGACAGAGATCATGTGGCCCACAAAGCCGGAAAGATTTTCTATCTGGCCCTTTAAGTAACAAGTTTGCTGACCTCAATTCTAGGCCTTAAACCAAAACTCAACAAATCAGAAAGAACTGAAATCATATAAAGTATGTTCTCTAACTACATACAGTTAAATTTGAAACTGATAGCAGAAAGATACCTGAAAAATTCACAAATTTTAGAAATTAAATATTACATTTCCAAATAACTCATGGGACGAAGAGGAAGGCAAAAAAAAATTGAAAGGTGACAGAAAGCAGATCATTAGTTGCCTGGTAGAGGGTGAGAAGGAAAAAACTGGGAAGGATCACAAGGGAACTCTTTAGGGCAAGAGGAAAGTTTTATATCATAATCATAGTGATAGTGAGGGGTAGTTATTCATCAAAACCTACCACCTGAACACTTAAAATGGGTGCATTTTATTATATGTAAAGTAGACCAAAATTAAGCTGATTTTTTTAAAGCTGAGAACTTCACAGCAAGAGGAAAAGGTTTATAAGAAAGACTTAACGAAAAAGGAAAAAAGTAAGTATAAATCATAATAACAACAGTGGTAATAAAACATGGCTAAATACGGGAAACAGCACATACAGAGGTGAAAGGTCCTGACTATAGACACTATGTGAGATAATAAATGTTTATTGTTTTAAACTACATGATTTTGGGGTAATCTGTTACGCAGCAATAGCTAGTGCACAGGGTATGGCACCAGACTCAAGTTCTCCATCTATTTTATACCCTTCAATAAGATTTTATAGTTTTCTTCATGTTGGAGCTATATCTTCCCTGACAAGTTTATTCCTAAGCATTTTATGGTTTTTGTCTTTAATATGAAAGAAATTTAAAATTTTCCCATTTCTATGTTTTTTGCAAGACTAGAGCAAGTCCATTGACGTTTATACATTTCTTATAGTCAAAAAAAATTTCCCCCTAACTAGAGTCTCTGGGATATGTAATAAATTCACCAGTAAGAAGGAATCTCAAAATAAAAGACCTCAACTTTTCTAAAATTAATGCCAATTACTTCCTTTTCTGTCTTAGTGTTAAACCCTCCTAAACAGCGTGGGGCAATACTGATAATAGCGGGCATCTCTGTCTGGTTCCTGCTTCCTACTGAAATGAGTTTTAGTGAGTTTTTGTT
This sequence comes from Camelus bactrianus, assembly GCF_048773025.1. Taxonomy (NCBI): domain Eukaryota; kingdom Metazoa; phylum Chordata; class Mammalia; order Artiodactyla; family Camelidae; genus Camelus; species Camelus bactrianus. Next base: position 32,830,525 of record NC_133550.1, on the reverse strand, counting down.
TAAATTAATAGTTTAATAGTTGCTAAACAATACAAATTTTATTATAGAAACCAGAAATAGACTCACAGACAGAGAAAACAAACTACAGTTACCAAAGGGGTAAAGGGAAGAGAGATAAATTAGGAATTTGGGATTAACAGATACACATTACAATATACAAATTAGATAAACAACAAGGACCTACTGTATAGCACAGGGAACTATATTCAATTTCTTATAATAACACATAATGGAAAAGAATCTGAAAAAAATGTATATGTATGTATAACTGAGTCGCTTTGCTGTACACCTAAAACTAACATTGTAAATCAACACTTCAATAAAAAATTAAAAATTTTAAAAGTTGCTATTAGTTTTTTGATTGAAGTAAAATTTACATATGACAAAATTCACTCTTTTTGAAGTATATAGTTTGGGTTTTACCCACCACAAAATCAAAATCAAGAGATTTCTGTCACCCCAAAAAGTTCCCTCTCATTCTTACAGTCTTTCTTTTATATCCCTGCTTCAGTTTAGAGACACATGCACTTAAGATGCAACTGCACTATTACTACTGGTTCAAGCTCTGCACAGAGACCGTATCAATATTGCTCACCCCTGTATTGCCGGCACCTTGCGTAATACCTGGCACATACCAGGTCCTGAACACATGCTGAATGAATGAATGAATGAATGAACCAATCAACCAACCAACAAATTCACCTTGGTGCTCAGCCCCTTTCCTCAGTGCTCTCTGATGCCAACTGCTTTCCTGCCTTGATCTCCCTAACTCCTCACTGCTGGACTATACCTGTCTACCAGATAAGCTCTCTATCCTTCCTAACAGCATCCCTTTGCCTGTTTGATTTTTTTCTCTAAGTTCAACTACAAAGGCAGGTCTCATGGGGCTACCTCTGCTCAAGAAAAAGCTTAACAACAACAAAAACAAAAACAGCAAAGGGAGCTGTTTCCAGTAGTGTTCCTGGACATAGAGTATCAAAAGGGAAAAACTAAAATTAGGAAGCAAGGGGGTCGATCCAAAGGTCGGGAGGTTAATAACAGTCTGGAGTGTAAGTTCTGGAGGAGCTTAACCAAGACAGGAACTGTGTATCAATAACGGGTCAAAAGTCAGAAGAGGTGGAGACTACAGGGGAGAAAGAGTGAGGCTAGGAACTGAGTAAGCTGCCCACTCCTTTTACAGGGTGCACAGCCAGGGATCCTGTCTTAAAAGGGCAGAGTTGAGCCCGAGAACAGCCAGCCATCTTTTTCTACCAGTCTATTGTCTTGTGTTCTGCCTGCCTCATACATTCCCACCATCATCTGCAGAAACATCTAGCTACAAGCAATGGATCTATTTTGGAGGGCTTGTCTGATTCTCAGTTCCCTCCAGGTGCAGCACAAACTACCCACCACTGACCAGTTAAGATGGAATCTGCAGTTTCAGAACTGGTTGCTTACTTGTTCGGAACTAGAGAAAAAGGTGAAGAAATTTTGTGAAATGCAGAAAAGTGAAGGAACTCATCTTTTTCTAAAAACAAAAAATAAGAATTAAAACATACAAAAATGCAATTACTTGACATTCCTTAATGAATTTCACACCGTAGAAAACTCAAAAAAAATAAAGATGCAAGAACAGAAGCATAACAAAAGCTTTGTAAGCTACCCTTTGGTTACTAATAAATACAGGTAATTTGGACAGATGTAAATAAGGCATCACCACAATGAGTAAACGCCAACCACAGAATTAATACTGGCAAACCTAAATAGGGAAGCTATAAATATATGTGATAGACTGTCACTGAAAAGCTTGTCTTCAGGAATTCCGATGATTATCTGAAAACGAATTCGAAGTTCATTTAACCTGTAGGAAGCAGTAAGGAAGGCAGTGTCTCTGTTGGAAATGAGGTGAGGGTTGGGGTTGGGGGCGGCGGGTGGGGGTGGTGAGGATGAGGTAAACACTAGGTTAAAGAGACATTGAAAATATTTCCAAAGGTGCAAGCTTAGTATGAGGGACTTCCCTCACAGGAAAGACACCTGGTGTTGCACGTGTCTTTCTGTATTTCTATGAAGTTACAAAGCTGCACTCCCCCTCTCATTTGCAGCCCCACAGGTTTTGCTTTCAAATATCTGCAGGTGTATCCTCCTACACCCGTCAAATTGAGAAGTTTTTTTTCCCCCTGTGCTACACTGCTCTCCACCTGACGTACAGCAGGAACTCTGGGGCCACTGGGTCACAGCACAGCCTTTGAACTTCATGAAGGAGTCGCGGGTATTAAAGTTGCTCGTAATTTCCCTCGAAGAGAAGAGGGGGAAAGCCCCACTACCTTCCTCCGTAAACCGAATCAGGCCTGCAGACTCCGGCCGCGAAAAGCGCAGAGGCTGTAAGTGCTCCTGCTGGCCAAGTGACACAAGAGAAGCCAGATTCGGAAAGGCGCGTTCACGAACCGGAGGCGGGGCCCAGACTCAGAGGCCGACTCCCAGAACACAGAGCGGCCTCGGCCAAGGCGTGGCAGCTTTCTAGGTCCCCTTCTGAAGACTATGTACACTGGAGACACTGGAATAGCTACAAACCTCTACAGCAATGGGGACGAGACGAACATTCTAAACCACGCAGCGCAGAGTTGCCCCAGAGACAAGCTGGGAAAGTGCGGAAAGGCCAAACTACGCAGCTGACCAAGGACTACAATTCCCAGCACTCACTGCAGCGTTCCCCCTAATAAGTTGCATGCCGGGAACTGTAGTTCCTCACTACCTCCATCGAAAAGCTCTCTAGGGGATTTTGGACCTCTCATGTGTCTCTTTTCTGAGAAGCACTGCCAATAAAAAGTTGACTGCGAGAAGTCGCGCTGGAATCATCTAAAGTGACCTCACGCGTGGACAGGTAAGGCGAAGAACGCGTTGCCATGGCTACCGCTTGCCCTTGTGACGCAATAAATGCGTTCTAAGATCCGGAAGTGGTTCCACGCGACCTCTCCACAAGGAGGGATAAGTTCTGCGCTGACGTTCATTGGAAGGTTTCCCTTAGAGGCGACAGCATCCCAGGCAAAGGGGCGGTCCTGCGTGAGAGGGGACCGCGGAACCATTTGATTGGAGAAAACGGGCTAGGACTGGCCAATCGGAAGGAGCCACGCTTCGGGCATTGGGCACCGGACCTGGACAGCTCTGATTGGTGGGCTGCGGTCCCCCCAGCGAGTCCCCATTGGGTGCAGGAGGTGCGTGGTGCGGCACGATTGGTGGGTTCGTGTTTCCCGTCCCCCGCCCGCGAGAAGTGGGGGTGAAAAGCCGCCGGACCTGCTTGCGGGTAGTGGGCGGATCGCACGGCTTGAGGTGTGAGGATCTGAGCTCAGTGGTGGGAGGGTGGAGGCGGCTCCTGCGAACAGAAGGGACTTGAGACTCTCACCGCCGCGCGACATGAAGGCCCTGTGGGTGCTGGGCCTCTGCTGCGTTTTGCTGACCTTCGGTGAGTGATCCTAGAGGAGCGGACACCCTCCCTCCTCAAACGCGGCCTCTTCTCGAAGGTTCTGGGGACGTTGAGCCTGGGAGAGAGTAACGGCCTGCGCTGGGACGACAGGGTGATCATCGATTTTCCTCGAAAGAGGTTCAGGGGATTTCGATTACTCTATCGTTCCTCTGAAAAGAGGAAAGGAGAACGGAGTCGTTTAAATCCCTTACATATCTCCTAGTATCCGCTCCTACAGGTCTCAACCTCCTCCTCGGTCTCGCGGCCCCCGCATTGAGATACCGCTTCCGGAAAACTTTTGTCAGATGCGGCAACCTTTGGCCATCTCAGTTTGAGGACCCCCGCCCCCAGGCTTCCGATTCCTAGCCAACGCGAGTTTCATTTCTTAGGTGCCGGGCTGTGCAGCATGGGGCCCTGGGGCAGAGGGCCAGGGGTGTCAGCGTGTTCGACTCACTTTTTACTCGAGCTTCTTAACGTCTTCAAATCTCTTAACGTCTCTTCCCTTTCTCAGGCCCCTGGGCCCAATTTCAGTTCCTCTCTCTAGAGGTTGCACGAATCCTATTTGTATTCTGACCTGTGATATTGAAGGCCTCAGTTTTGGCATGGTCAGTTTGGAGGCCTGCGCGCAGCACGTGTGAATATAAAAGGGGCCTGGTTATCAAATCTGAACAGTTTTTGAAGGATCCCAGCGCCATCCCCTTAGAAGTGATGGCTGCCTCGGTATTTCAGAATCTATTGGGGGACTTAAGTATCTGAACTTAGATAAGAAATATGCTGACATGGGTTTACATGGATATTTAAACCAGTGGGTGCTTTCTTCTTTCCCCACCTCTCATATTTACCGACTGAATTTTGCAACCCCTACCCTTGACCTCTTTGATCATGTTTCTTCTGAGAAGTACATGAAGCAACGATGTTTAAGAGTTTTCTGACGTTAAACCTTCCTTCAGGGTCAGTCCGAGCTGAGGATGAAGTCGATGTGGATGGTACAGTGGAAGAAGATTTGGGTAAAAGTAGAGAAGGCTCCAGGACAGATGATGAAGTAGTACAGAGGTTTGTGTTCTTCTGAAACTACACACATAAGCCCTTGGGAACCCTGGAATACTGTAGCTTCTTTTGTATCTCTTCTTCAGAGGTGCAGATGATGTTTAAGCCTCCAAATTGAAATATGTAAAAAACAGAGAAAACATTAGGTGTAACAAGTGTGTGCACACATAGATCTCCTAATTTGCTTGTAAGAATGGCTGGTCAAAATGGAATGAATTCCTTTGAAAACTGTTTTTATAACTAGATTTTTGTCAGTTGAGCAGTGTTTTCATTCGGCCTCTTAGGACATTAAATTTTGGAGACTTGTGGAAGCCAGAGTTTACCAGGCAGAGGGACAGCCCCATGTGAGGGAACAGAAGGGTGACTTTGGTTTTTTAGTAAGGGGAGATTGGGTTCATTTTTCTGACAATTTTAAGCACAGAGTATTTCCAGCTTGGTGTTAAAGGTAACCTACTACTGTGGTAAAATAATAATGAGATGGTAGAGTAGTAATATTTTATTAAGGTTTCCATTTTACCCATTAACCCTTAAGAAACCACGGTGGTCTCATCACAGATTTGTATTTTTGGAGGGAACTAAGCAATGCATATTAGTTTATCAAATTTATTTCCTTAGAGAGGAAGAAGCTATTCAGTTGGATGGATTAAATGCATCCCAAATAAGAGAACTTAGAGAGAAATCAGAAAAGTTTGCCTTCCAAGCTGAAGTTAACAGAATGATGAAACTTATCATCAATTCATTGTATAAAAACAAAGAGGTAAGCAACATGATTATCATACTGTTATTTTGCTTCTGTATGCTAGCATACTTGTTTACTTTCATAGTAAATGTGCTTAGACAGTAATTCCAGGCAAGTAGTTGGTGAAGTTTAAAAACTCATTATGTGCAAGAATGGCTACTAGATACCTATGTGTGTGTGCTTTGGTGGGGGTGGAGGATGATATTTCCCCTATTTTCTTTTTCCCTTTACCCTCTAATTATGTTAATGGCCTGCAAATAGTTGTGAGTCTCAAAGGCAGTCACAAACTAAGGCTCACATATTGCAAACATATACATCACTAGGAGGAAAATAGAACATTACTGCTCTTACCAGTGCAGGTGTCCCTTATAGTTGCTTTGTGTAAAGAGCCGTACCTCCTTTTACCAAGAGAGTAAAGCCACCTCTGTACCATAAGAAGTCTAGTTCTTAAAGAGTGCTTTTTCAGAGTACAGAGGATAAATAAAGTAAGTTAGACATTAAATTTTATGTCTCATATATCTTGAGGTTAATCTAAGTGTGTGTTAAATCTGGCTTCCATTTAGATTTTCCTGAGAGAACTGATTTCAAATGCTTCTGACGCTTTAGATAAGATAAGGCTGATATCACTGACTGATGAAAATGCTCTTGCTGGAAATGAGGAATTAACAGTCAAAATTAAGGTAAGCTTAGAACAATTTTCTTTTAAAGTAGAAATAATCCTTAGAAATAGAGAATCCATATCAGTCAAGATAGGCTAGGTTATGAGGCAGTAACAATTAATTCCCAAGTGTTACGGACTTAAATCAGTGGTCAGCAGAGTATGGCCTGGGGTCAAATCCAACCTGCTGCCTGATTTTATAAATAAAGTTTTATTGGAACATAGCCATGCCTGTTTGTGTATTATCTGTGACAGATTTTGAGAGAGACCGTATGGCCTGTAAAGCCTAAAATACTCTCTGGCCCTTTTCCATAAAAAGTTTGCCAACCCCTGGCTTAAATCATTAATCACAGGCTGCCTGTGGCCTTTGGTTTGCATCATCCTCACTCTAGGACACAGGCTGATTGAGCAGCCGCCATCTGGAGTGTAGCTGGTTGCCATGGTGCAGAGAAAGCTTGGAGGGTCTCACATCAATTAAAGGCTCCAGCCTGAAAGCCACACTCCTGACTCCTTCTTGCAACTAGTGACATGGCCTTATCCAACCGTAAGTGGAGGAAGTATGTGCCTTCTGTATTTCTGGAAGGCAGAGGGCGGGGAGTATTTAGTGAATGAACATTGATCACAGATTCCAAAGACAGAAGTCATTCAAGTTTTGAACCCTTTTATTTTCAATCAAAGATACAGGCAAAACATAAAATTTTATTTTTCTTTAATTTTTTTTTGTAAATAACTTGTTTTGTTTCGGTCTGTCTCTGCTCTTCAACTTTTAGACCAGTATCTGTCCTCTTTATGTTGATACTTGATCAAATACACTGAACTTAAAAATTATTCTCTATAAAGAAAGATGCTTGTACTTTAGATGTGCACTTTCTGAAAAGGCCATAACATACTGTATGGAGGAAAATAACTCAGTTTTGTTTTCTGTATTGGAATTGATGTGACCCAAAGCTTAGTAGTTTCTCAACCAGTATTTATTTTTTCGTATTTACTTTACATACCATGAGTATTAAGCATAACTATCTTGTTCTTATCTTGGTTTTAGTGTGACAAGGAGAAGAACCTGCTCCATGTCACAGACACTGGTGTAGGAATGACCCGGGAAGAGTTGGTTAAGAACCTTGGTACCATAGCCAAATCTGGGACAAGCGAGTTTTTAAACAAAATGACTGAGGCACAAGAAGATGGCCAGTCAACTTCGGAATTGATCGGCCAGTTTGGTGTCGGTTTCTATTCTGCCTTCCTTGTAGCAGATAAGGTTATTGTCACATCGAAACACAACAACGACACCCAGCACATCTGGGAGTCCGACTCCAATGAATTTTCTGTAATTGCTGACCCCAGAGGAAACACTCTAGGACGGGGAACGACAATTACGTGAGTATTACTTATTCCTAATCAGAATGATTCCTAATGAAAATTAATAGTTGTAGTGAGAATCTTGACTCTCCAGTTCTGATTCTGAGCGAACTGCTTATCCTGGGCCTTAATTTCTTTGCCTGTAAAATGAGGAAATTGAACAGTTCTCATTACCTGAAGAAATATTCAGAGGACCAGACCCAGAATTATGATGACTGCTATCCAGGGAGGGCGTAAAGTAGGAAGGGTTGGCTCTTCCAGGGAGAGGGCAAATTGAAGGCCTCACAGAGAGGTTGCTTGGTCCAGGTTTTCCAGGTAAGCAAGACTTAGAAACGTAGTGTCAGTCTGTGAAGTATCATGGATAAAGGCATGGAGGCACAGCATGTTTACAGGGTGAAAGGAATTCCTTTCAGATGGTGGCAGTTACTGCCAGAATTTTTAATTAACTTTTCTAAGATTTTCTGAAGGTGGTGTGGAGCATGGCAGGACTGGATAAGAAGAGACTCTGGGTAACTGTTGAATAGAATCAAGATAGTAACCAGAGTTGGGGGCAGCTTGGAGAGATCAGGTACAGATAAAAGGACTCAAAGTTATGAAAGTTCTTTGGAAGAAAATGTCTTATTGAAGGATAGTTATAAGTTACTGAATTTGAAATGGAATTTGTTTTAAGCCAGTAACTTGTTGGTGTAGATAGGTGGATCTTCGGCCCAGTATCTCCTGGTGCTTATAGCACCGTGAAGTGTGAAGTGGACAGGGCGACAGGGCGGCTTTCTGCCTCTCCACGGCCACCCCCACCCCCCCCCATCTTAGAGATGAGGAAATTCTAATTTAGAAGTCAGTTTCCCAGTTCTGCCAAGTGAAAATGTGCCTACAGCCTCAATATTTTTCTTAATTTTGTTTAAAATTTTCTCAACATTAAGGATTTTTAAATATTCAAGTAGAAAACAAGCATATATATCATTTTGACCAATTTTCATCTCAGAAGACATTTCTTGTCTACATTGTCACAGATGTTCCTTTAATGAAAACTAATTAGATAACTGCATTTTAGTACTTTCACTAATTTACTGTTCCAAATTTACCTTTCTCTACCTTTGTTGTTAACATTCACATCTCCTGACCTCTTTAGCAGGCATCGGTAATAGTTATACCCTAGTGCCCTCTGTGTTAGGTGGTAGAATACAGGTAAATCACACCTTAACTAAAAAGAGAGAGAAAACAATGTCCCAGGAGGTGCTGATGTCTTAGGTTGCTAAGAGACAGGTGAGGTATCTAGATGTAAGCTCCATGAGAGCAGACACTTTGTTGACTACTCCATTCCTGTAGCCTAACGCTTGACTGGCAGATGTTTGTGTGAATGAATAAGGGTCATCAGGATGGTTTAATGCAGTAGCGTGGATCCCTCAATGAAACCGTACAACAGGTTCTCCTTTCTTTGGGCAAAATTGCATTTTTTCTCCAACCCCTTTTTGGCCACCATTCACTCACCAGATAGTCATTTGCGTGCCTCTTACCTGCTAGGGTTTAGGCAGTGGAGAATAAGACAGGTGCTGTCCCTGCTTTCACATGGCTCATTCTACTAAGGAAGAAAAACATGAAATAATTGCAGAGTGGCAAATGCCAGAAAGAAAGCTAGGGGCCACTTCCCTTGTTAGGTCTTTCTGAAATGGTGATAAGTTAGGTTCAGATATTCTAGGCAGCCAGCATGGCATGTTGGAAGTTCCAGAGGCAAGAGGCCCATTTGAGAAACTGCAAGTCTGGAGTGGCTAAAGGGAAAAGCAGTGGGAAGGCAAGGAAATGACACGGTCCAGATCTTGCCCTACATACATAAGACTTCATCTTATATTTGTCCAATAAAGTAGAAGCCATCAGGCAATTTAGTTTCCTACCTGCTTCTTCTATTTGTACTCCTAAATTAGCCACCACTGTACCCATCTGAGAGATTTTTGTGAGGATTAAGTGAGATGATGAAATTAGCATCCTGTAAATGCTATGTGATAAAATTGCTTCTGTTCCTCCTAATACCATGAGGGAGTGTTCACAATTCTCTCTACAGCTAGTCTCTGTTTCTCATCTGTTGTCTTTCATGCTGTCTCCTCAGAGACTAAGCATAAATTAATTCCTACCGCATCTTTTAAAGTCAGCCTTTCCCGAGTACCTTCCTCTTTCCCATCGAAGTGTAATGTGTTGGAGTCAGTCTGGGAGGAGAGGCAGGTATGCCATGCCTGTTTCTAAGCTGTCAGGCACACACTCATTTTCTCTCCCCTCTACAGTTGAGCCTCTCAAAAAAGCACACTTGCCTTTGCTGTTACTTCACCTTCTGTTCACACCTTAGCCCACTGTATTTTGACTTTATCTACCACCTTTCCATGAAATAAGTTACCAGTAATCCTAGTTGCTAAATCCAGTGGATTCAGATTTATTTTAATTGGCATTGCTCCCAGCAATAGATTCTCCTTTTTTCATAGTTTTCCTTTTGTGTTTTCTACAGTTTGCTTTCTACTGCTCACTCCTTAAAACAATCCACTCAGTACCTAGCTTCTGTGACCCTGCATATCTTTTTTTAATTTTCTTTGCCTATTTCTTAAATATTGATGTTTTCTTTCTTCAGAAGTTGAGTTTCAGCCCTTTCTCTTTATCATGTGTTCCTTGTACAGTCTTAACCATGGTCATGGATTCAGGTTCCAGCTCCTCCTCAGGGTTCTCTAATCTATATTCTTAGTCTAGACCAGGAGTCAGCACACTTTTTCTTAAAGGGCCAGCTAGTAAATGGTTTAAGCTTGTAGATCTGTCAGATGTCACAACTCCTAATCTACCTTGAAAGCAGCTGTAAACAATATATGATGAGGTTGTATCCCAATAAAATTTCTTATGGGTGCTAGCCAGAGTTTGCCAACCCCTGGTCTAGATCTCTGCTGGGCTCTGTGCTCATGTGTCTAATTGCCTCTTAAACACCTCTAAGATGTCTAACCATCAGCTTCAATTTGCATCCAAAACTGATACAACTCTCCACCAAATCCACCAACCCTGGACCACTAATATGTATGCACCAAGACCAGCGATTTAGTCACCTCAGTAGGCTGTGTCATCATGTACTATCTACTCGTTGGCAAGTGCTGTTGAACTATAAGCTTTTTGAGGCAGGGAGGGAACCATGGATACAACATTCCCCATATTTACTGGGAGCAAAAACATCAAGATATGGGCTATGTTGTGATTTTGGTATTGTAGTTATCTAAGCCAGTGCTGTCCAGGAGAACTCACTCTGGTAGAAATGTCCTACTGCTGCTCTGTCCAGTCTGGCAGCCACTAGCCACATGTGACTGTCGACTTGGAATGTGACAGTGCAACCAAAGAACTGACTTTGACTTTTATCTGAAGTCACAAGTGACTAGTGACTGCTGTTTTGGATAATGTGGATATAAACAATAGTTCAGATTAATTTTCTATCTATTTTTAAGGTACTTTTTTTTAGGGGTTTGCTGTCTACAATAATCATTTGATTTCTAGAGTAGGTATCAGAGTACATATGATTCCACTTTTCTCCACAATATTTTAGTGATTTCCCATCTTGAGCTATCTTAAGATTTCAATTCTTCAAATGAAAAAAAAAACCCAACACATTCAGATTGTTGGGAACATTTTCATTTTCTACTTGGAACTAAAGTTACTTTCCCCTTGAAGTGCAAGGAAGATTCTTCCTTTCACCATACTCATATTTGGTATATTTAGCTCACAAACCTTTACTGGTAATGAGTTCTTCATATGAAAAATGGGGACATTGTGGGTTATATACAGAACTGCTATTAGTGTCATGTAGGTATTTAGACAAATTTACAATCAGATCTTTTAAACCATGTCTCTCTAAACGTCTTATTTTCCTTACAGCCTTGTTTTAAAAGAAGAAGCATCTGATTACCTTGAATTGGATACAATTAAAAATCTCGTGAAAAAATATTCACAGTTCATAAACTTTCCTATTTATGTATGGAGCAGCAAGGTAAAACTATATGAATAAAATAAATATTACTTTGGCATATATTTAAGTACTTAACACTCAAAGAATCAAGGTTAAATGTGGTTCTTTCAGTACAGGATACTCTCAGGGTTTTCTTACTGAGGACCAACTTTTTGAGCTGTAATTTTGTTTCATATTCTGTAGATGAAATCAGCATTATTAAATGAATTTAACCATAATTCTACTTTAATAGACTGAAACTGTTGAGGAACCCATGGAAGAAGAAGAAGCAGCAAAGGAAGAAAAAGAAGAATCAGATGATGAAGCTGCAGTAGAAGAAGAAGAAGAAGAAAAGAAACCGAAAACTAAAAAAGTAAGTCTGGTTCATTTTCCTACTTAAAATATTATTTAGGATTTGTTAGAGAAAACAGAAAACCCAAGTATGCATCGAGTTTTCGAGGTAAGCTTCAGTCCATAGCGGTCTTTTTTTAAGTAGTGAGTCCGTAGGCCCAACTTTTTAAAACGAAGGACTCTGTGCGTGTGTGTGTGTGTTTTCTCTCTAAAGTTTTAAGTAGCAAATGCAGGTCGTTTTTATGAACAGTTTTCTGACTTCTATATATTACCCAGGACTGGTAGCTTATGATATGTTTTGAATTTTAAAATCTTAAAAAGCTTTTTTGCATTTTCTTTTGTCATATAAGTATTAATATAAAATTAGTTCTCTGGCCTGCTCAGGTAGCAGAGAAGATAGAAGGAATGGTGGTGGGTTTTGAGGATTATTTATTATAAGATGTTGGATTTCTGTAAGTCATGAAATAGGAATATATAATATGTGTATCCTTCTAACATCAGCAGGTATTTTCAAGAAATAACATTTTAGCTAGTTAAAAAATAACTTGAAAAAACCTTAATTGGATTTTTATCCATTATAATGATGACCATTTGCCTTTATTGTATTAAATATCAGTCTTAAGTGTTGCGAGAGATACTATTTTGAAAATTTTTGATCCAATTGGCAGGAATCATACTATAATAGAAGTTCCGTTTGGCACTTCATATATTAATTTATTTTGAAATATTCTAAAGCTATGGTTACCACTAGTATAAGTATTGATACCACCAGTATAACTGCTAGGAAAGACTAAATAAATACTGTAACTTCAGGTTGAAAAAACTGTCTGGGACTGGGAACTTATGAATGATATCAAACCAATATGGCAGAGACCATCAAAAGAAGTAGAAGATGATGAATACAAAGCTTTCTACAAATCATTTTCAAAGGTAAATATTACTTTAGAATAATATGACCATGAAACATTATTAAGTCAAATATGTTTTAAAAGTTTTATAACTATTTCAACACAACTGGTTTTCTTTTTAACCCTGTATATTTTATAGTATGGATAAAAAAATTTTGTTCTGAGAAGGAATCTGTAGGCTTCACCAGATCGCATAGGGGTCTGTGCTACAAAAAAAGATTAAGAATTACCTACATAGGTAGATGCTTGATTTCCACTACAGGACCTGTAGGACATAAAGTTATTATTATGAATGATGATTATTCTTTATTATAATAGCCAGGTTATTGAGTGGCTTTTAACATAAACTTAAAGAGCTTGTTTACAACATCAAACGTCTATTTTGAGGTCATATGCTTAGGAATAATTACTTAATCTGTTTCCTTGCCTGGTTTTTTTTCCTTCTTTTACTGCTCTCTTGTAACTCTTAGGATCCAAAACTAGCATTGACTAAATTGTTTGAAGTTAATATTTTCCCAAACAGCATTTTGTACAAAGTAGAACAGTTTAATGGACATAGCATGGCTAAATGAAACTTAATATTCTTTGATTGTATGTTCTTTACTCTTTATTCCATATGTTGATTTGTTACTTAACCACTTTTATTTTCCTTACATGAACATCCAGCCATCTTTTAAGCTTTACCTCTAAAAACTTTCCCTTAGTTCTGTCTCTACTTTTATACATATGAACTCTGAAGTCCTAATGTATATAAAAGGTACTTTCATCTAGGGCAGCTATATTAGAAATATAGTGAGAACAATGTATAATTTTAAGTCTTTTTGAAGCCACATTTTTTTTTAAAGTTCAAACAGGTGAAGGTTAGCTTTTAATAATGTTTTATTTAACCCAGCATACCCAATAGTATTGTTTCCACATGTAACCAGTATAAAAAATTAATAGAGTTGTTTTCTTTTTGTTTTTATTATTTGGTTGGGTGTTTGTTTTTGTACTGTGTCTTCAGAGTCTGGTGTGTATTTTACATTCACAAGCACATTTCAGGTGGACTAGCTACATCTCACGTGCTCAGGAGCCACATGTGGATACAGTAATGGCTATTGCAGAAATTTCTGTTCTTATGCTTTGTAGCTGTTTACTTAACATACCTCTTTTTATCAGCTGCTGCAGTCCAAATTTCATGGAAGAAGTCTGTTCCTGAGTACTTTTTCGGTTGAACAATACACTCGGGGGGTGTTGTATATTATTTTGTCATTTGGACAGGATGGTGGTTTTTCTGTCTTGCTCTCTCACATGTGTGGAACCTAGAATCATCCATTCTTCCTCAAGTTTAGGAAGTAGAATAATATTATTGACAGTCATCATCAAAACAACCATGGTCAGTCAGTTAGAACAGTCAGAAGTGCAACCAGTCATTCTACCCCACTCCCCCTTTTTGGTAAGGCAGCTCTTTTGTTAGTTAAATGTTAAACTGAATGTGTACCAAGGGATAAATTGCTTAGCCTTTGCATTGCCTTCCTCCTGTGTCTTGTTAATGACTAAGATAACAACTTTCTAGGAAAGTGATGACCCCATGGCATATATCCACTTTACTGCTGAAGGAGAAGTTACCTTCAAATCAATTTTATTCGTACCTACATCAGCTCCACGTGGTCTGTTTGATGAATATGGATCCAAGAAGAGCGATTACATTAAGGTGAGTTTTTAAATAATATAAATTGAGTTTAAAATTTGAAAGTAAAATTTCTAGAAAGTAACCTTTTCTTTTTTGGTCTCCTAGCTATATGTGCGCCGAGTGTTCATCACAGACGACTTCCATGATATGATGCCCAAGTACCTTAATTTTGTCAAGGGTGTTGTAAGTATCTGGAGATTATTGGTTGGGGGGCGGTCTGGAAGGGATCTTTTGATTTATTTGATTGGTTAGTTTTGTTTTTCCCTAGTTTCTATTGCTCACTGAACTGTCTTTTGCCATCTGAAGGTGGACTCAGATGATCTCCCCTTGAATGTTTCCCGTGAGACTCTTCAGCAACATAAACTGCTTAAGGTGAGTCTGGGAAGAGACTGGCCACTTTGCTTTTTGATTGGGCTTCAGAGGACAGGCTGCATTAGTGGAGTCACCAGGTTTTGAGACTAGTCCTTGGCTCTTCTAATGAAGAACTTAATTTTACTCTGGAATGATCAAATCCTTAGAATCTGATTCTTTTTACAACATTTTATAATAAAAATTTTTGAACATACAGAAAAGTTGAAAGAATTTGTGTGGTGAAAACCCATATACCCACTACCTGGTCTAAAGTTAGAAGATAAACATTAAAGCAATCTTGTGACTGTTTCCACTGACAACTTAAGTTTCTGCTCAGTCTCATACAGGAATGCTCACTGTTCCTACCCCTTAGTAAATGCCAACGTCGTCGTATCTTTCACTACTGCTCCCCTGCTACCTTACATATTGTAGGTTCTCAAAAGTTTGAGATAAAGTTCTCTAATCAGTTATTCTTTAATTTTGTTAGGTGATTAGAAAGAAGCTTGTCCGTAAAACTCTGGACATGATCAAGAAGATTGCTGATGAGAAATACAATGATACTTTTTGGAAAGAATTTGGTACAAACATCAAGCTTGGTGTGATTGAAGACCACTCAAATCGGACACGTCTTGCTAAACTTCTCAGATTCCAGTCTTCTCATCATCCAAGTGATATTACTAGTCTAGACCAATACGTGGAAAGAATGAAGGAGAAGCAGGACAAAATCTACTTCATGGCTGGGTCCAGCAGAAAAGAGGTGAGGTGAACTTGACCTAGTTCTGGTATGCAGCTGGGGATTTATAGCCAGCTCTTGAGGGAAAAAAAGGAAAACTTAATTGTAATTATAAGCTGAAGTAGTTGAGGCCTAGTCAGTCACTGGCAGGAAAAAAGTCATTTGTATTCTCTGCACCTCTTAATTCTCCACTTGTAAGATGGGGTTGCTAGTGTACACACACACCCCCACACCCACACCCCTACTAGGAAGAACAGGTATACCAAGGCCGGCTTGGAAATTTTTGTACTTCTCTTAATTTTATAGGCTGAATCTTCTCCATTTGTTGAGCGACTTCTGAAAAAGGGCTATGAAGTGATCTATCTCACAGAACCTGTGGACGAATACTGCATTCAGGCTCTTCCTGAGTTTGATGGGAAGAGGTTCCAGAATGTTGCCAAGGAAGGAGTGAAGTTTGATGAAAGTGAGAAAAGTAAGGAGAGTCGTGAAGCAATTGAGAAAGAATTTGAGCCTCTGCTCAGTTGGATGAAAGATAAAGCCCTCAAGGACAAGGTACTCCAGAAATTAGAAGTAGTGAACATTTTAGCAGCTACATTTTAAAAAATTGTTTGTCAGCAAATTAAGCTTTACAACTGGTTACTTTTGTAACCATTAAAAGTTGTACAGAATAACACTTAATGTTGTGGTTAAATTATTGGGAGGACAAACTTCAAGTTTACGAACTACAATGAATTAAAAGGATAGTAGCGATTATTCTGTAGGTGGGTATTATTTTTGAAAGTTTTCTTTGACTTAATATTGCTTTTGTAATAGTTTAAATTTTTACAGGTTAAATTCAAGTTTTATGTTTTTAAAAGTTGATGTTTATTTTTTTCTGACTGAAAAAATCAGATTATTAAATGACAGTTTCCTAGAAATCTGAATGAGAGGTACTTTTATGATCTGCCTGTTTATGCTCTTAAGTGAGGAGTCTTTAAGGAGTTGACGTGCAATTACTTACTGGCCTTAACTATTGATATTTATATATACCTAACTTTTGCTTTCTTATTCTAAGATTGAAAAGGCTGTGGTATCTCAGCGCCTGACAGAGTCTCCTTGTGCTCTTGTCGCCAGCCAGTACGGGTGGTCTGGCAACATGGAGAGAATCATGAAAGCTCAAGCATACCAAACGGGCAAGGACATCTCTACAAAGTAAGCACCCTGGCGAAAGTCCCTGCCAGCATGGTAGCTCTTGTCCAGCCTCCTTTACATAATGCCAGCTTCTGTACAAAGAACTGATGCGGTTCAAGTGTCTACCACTGCCTACTACTGTTTACAAAGGGATTCCTCCTACGTTAGATTGCTAAAGAAAAGGTCTTGGACTTGGGATTTATTTTATAGTAGTTTATATACAGATGGAAATTTTCTTAATCTGTTACACATATTGTCTTTAAGTATTAGATTGTATGCTTGCCTTGGTATCTGGACTTCTTTTACATTTTTAGATAATGGTTACAGATGAAGGTAATGACAATTATATTTCTCAAATGAGTTAAATACTTTTTAACTACCTCTCCCAACGCCAACCTGTATGCTCCATGAAGTAAAGGGTAAAGGATGCTCAAGTTAACAAGTATTTGAACTTGAGGGCTAAGTACTAGAGGTACACTAGGTCTTCAGTACCCTTTATTTAAAAAATAAATATATATATATTTCAAGTTTATATTTTAATATAACAGCAATGGCTTTGAAAATGACTTCTTTGTTGCTTTTATTCTCTTCTACCTGGAATATCTCCGTACAGCTACCTAATCATCATACTTTTTTTTCCCCCAGGCCTAGCTTAAGAGTTCTTCTCATAATTGTAGTTTCTATCACCACAATCCCAAAACTCCATTTAAAAATACATCTGTAATATACTTCATAATGAACATGACTCATCAGTGTGTAATATTTATAAAATAAAATGCTGAAATGCTGTCTTACATGTCTTGTCCCCTGACTAGATGATAATGTCAGGTGGAAAACGGGTTTCTGCTTATATCCCACTGTGACACTATAGTGGCCATTTAAGTAATGTCCATATATTTCAGTCATTTATTAATAGAAAGTTACCTTCTAAACATCTGAGCACCTACTGTGTGTGTATACTGGTGCTCTAAAGTAGACGTCGCTGCTGTCCTTTGTGACATTCAGACTAGTCAGGATGGTCATAATCCTCTAAGCCCTGCATGTATAGCAGGTCTATCAAGATAATAGGGAGAGCTGGTCCTCCTCTCTGTCCTTGGCATGTAGCTGTAGGAGGGAGAACAGTCACAACTGACGGTAGAATGCTAAAGATGAGGAAGGTATACTCAGAATGCATTGGGAACTGAGCTCAGAGGAAAGAAGCAATTTTTCTCAGAACCATATAGGTTAAGGCAGCACAAAGAAGGTGTGATTTGAGCAGCACCCAGAGGCTGCCTAGAAGTTGCAGAACTATGGGAGACACAGCTGCAGTTAAGATAGTGAACACATTTAGAGGGATAAACAAGACATTAACTCAGTTCATCCACTCAACAAAGGCCCTGGGATTCATTAGTAAATAAAAGATTTCTCTTTATTATCCTCTTTCATCTAACCATGCACATTTCCCTTTAAAAGCGAAAGCCTGATGTAACAATATATAATCATGTCTTAATTTTTCGAAGAATTGTTCTCTGTAATTATGAAAGTTAGTAACAATATGGGAAATGTATGGACCTTAAAATTTGGTATATTTGTTAATGTTCATTTTTACTTCTTAACAGTTATTATGCCAGCCAGAAGAAAACATTTGAAATTAACCCCAGACATCCACTGATCAGAGACATGCTTCGACGAGTTAAGGTGAGCACTGTCACAGCCATACTCCTTTGTCTTTTAATTTGAACACTTTGGACCCTTTAATATTAATCAAGTGTGACATCTTCCATTTCAGGAAGATGAAGATGATAAAACAGTTTCGGATCTTGCTGTAGTTTTGTTTGAAACAGCAACACTGCGGTCAGGATACCTTTTACCAGACACTAAAGCGTATGGAGATAGAATAGAAAGAATGCTTCGTCTCAGCTTAAACATTGATCCTGATGCAAAGGTTTGAAATAATTTATTGAATGTTTGAATCCCCAGCGTCACACACTATGCTAGAAATTGAGAAATTCCCTTTTACTTCCTTTTTTTCGGTCTGTCTCCCTTTGTTAGCTTGACTGCTAACTCTAATTAGAGGATTTACTCTGCAGCTCTGGATAAACAGGAGTGAAGTTAAATACGATCTTACACATTTAAGTGAGCAAAGTGAAAATAGATCCAAAGCATCTGATGCGTTAATGGGCTCGTAAATGTTGCCCTTAGGTGGAAGAAGAACCCGAAGAAGAACCTGAAGAAACAGCAGAGGACACCACAGAAGACACAGAGCAAGATGATGAGGAAGAAGTGGATGCAGGAATGGATGAAGAAGAACGAGAAACAGCAGAGGTAGAGCAAACCACCAATGGGACTTGCATTTTTAGTTCCTGCAAATTTAAGACTGTTACTGAAGTCAGATTTACAGAAATCTGCCAAGAGATAGGCATATGATATCAAATTCAAAAGCTGGAGCAAATCACTTTTTTCTTTAAATTGTGTTTTATTCCTAGTTTAGCCATCCATTCTTGAGATGCTTTTAAACAGATGTTCCTTAGCTCATGGTGCTTCCATGTTCTTTGTGCTTCTGCCCTAACTATAAGTACGTTAGAGGATATTTTAAGTTTTTGATTGTTTGTGTTCAGGCACTACTGGTCTTGGTGGGTTCTAAGTTATTTTGCAGATTAGCAAAGTGAGGTTCTAGCCTACAGCTCAAGTAATGGAACCGGGCTGAGCCCATTTCAGTTGTTTTTTCCGTACATGAACCTTCTGTGAGCTAAGGTTTACTGTGCTAGTTTTTAATGTCTTCTGATTTTTCTGTTTTCACAGAAATCTACAGCTGAAAAAGATGAACTGTAAATTATACTGTCACCATTTGGATCCCGTGTGGAGAAGGAATGTGAAATTTAAGTCATTTCTTTTGGGAGAGACTTGTTTTGGATGCTCCCTGCCAGCCCCCTTCTCCCCTGCACTGTAAAACGTTGGGATTGTGGGTCACAGGAAGACGTGGGTTTTTTTAGTTGAATTTTTTTTAACATTCCTCATGAATGTAAATTTGTACTATTTAACTGACTATTCTTGGTGTAAAATCTTGTCATGTGTATAAAAATAAAAAAGATCCCAAATACTCAGTGTCTTGCCTATCTTCATTATTCATTTTAGAACTACCTGATAATTTTTTTCTTCCAGTTTTGTTGTAATAATTGACCTTCAGCACTGTTCAAGGTGTAAAGCATAATGACTTGACTTGCATACATCATGAAATGATTACCACAATAAGTAGTGAACATCTGCCATCTCATATAGACATAAAATAAAAGAAAATATATATATGTATGTTTTTTTAAATCATGTGTCTTGGATATTCCTCCTTACAAAAGAAATTCATACTTAAAAATGGTTTGTTTTTGTTTTTTAGTTATTTTTAAAAATCACCCATAGAAGGAAGAGATACTCTTCCTTACATGAGAATTTCAAATAGTACCTGTAGATGCTTCCCCTTCTAGGAGGTGGAACTTAATCCTCCTTTCCTTTTTGAATGTAGGCTGGATTTGATGACTGTCTAGAAGGGGAAAACAGTGGCTATAGCAGAGAAATCTGGCAGATGCTACCTTAATAACCAAGTGATCAAGGTTAGTATTACCAGTGATGTTACGTACCCCCTGATGTGATGAGGAGGGTACTTCACCCTGGTGTTCTTTTTAAAAAACTCATAACCTCAACCTAGAGTATGTGAAGAGTACTCTTCAAGTTTTTCAAGGTCAAAACCAAAGAGAGTCCCAGACTGGAGGAGACTGGAGACACAGCAACTAATTGCAATGCTGGTAACCTGGGTTAAAGCTTGTGAAATCCATTCTGAGGTATAGCTCACTGGTTTCTTAGCTCTGGCATATGTAATATGGTCAAGTAAGATGACAGCGTTTATGGGATCAGGGATACAGGAATTCTGCTGACTTTGCAGTTTCCCTGTAAGTCTAAATTTATTGCAAAATCAAAAGGCTATCTTAAAAGTCAGCTATAATCCTACCACAGATAAAACTATAGATACTGAGTGAGGATCCTCATTGAGCTGTTGTTTACTTTGTTTTGAAATGTGTTATTTATGGGAGAAACAGTTTCTCTAATTTCACTAATAGCCATCTGAAATGGGGTTTCTGCGTTTTTTTTTAAATGGCTAGGGAGAGAAAATCTTAGTTGCATATTCAAAGGTCATGGTATGTAATAAAGTTCTATGGAACCTAATTTTAAGTACTATAGAGTTGTCGGGCACTTCAAAATTTTCTTGATAATTTAGGACCCTTTCTGGGCATCTCATAATTTTTGTTCACTATGTACTTCCTATCCCTCCCCACCAAACTCTAGGATTAGGTTGTAATAATCCCTTTGAAACTTCTAGATATCTACCCTACTTGACTGTGTGTCTTTTTAACAATCTGTGCTGCTGCTTTTCCCTTTTAAGAGAATGGGAGCTCATTCATAGAGAAACATGCTATTAATTAAGGTACAGTTTCCTTTCATGATCCAGTGTTATTAGTTATTAACTAGCTATTGTAGCATTCGTTTCCAATTTTTTGGCCACTGTAAATGACTACTTTTAATGAAAATTGTTACTATATAAAAGTTAAAGCTATTGGGTTGCATTAAACTTGTGACATCCATCTAAAACTTTTGCTGCTCAGAATCTTCCAGTTACAAATTCTAAATTTCCACTGTTACCATGAGGGAGCATAAAAAGCATCATACTCCCTCAGGTTGTGGTCAAAACAAGCAGCTATTCCACACACACCTTACACCGTCACTGTTTAACCGGTCTGATTTAATTAGCAAACAGGTTGCAACTGGTCTATCTTGGACTTTTTCCCCCCACAGCTTCATTAAGGAATAATATTGGACTACTTTTAATATTTGGTTTTTGTTACAGATTTGGTTCCCCAGGAAGCACTGAGATGGAGTTCCATATGGAGGCTGCTTATTAAGGAGTGCCCATGAATCCACCTGTGGAAGGAAGAGAAATGGAACTGAGCAGAAGGAGAAGCTGAGCTGTAATGCAGGTACAAATAGCCTGTCAACCTTGAGGGAAGCTGAGCTAAAATGAGTCCCCTCAGAGTGGCCCAGTATGTCTGCATTGTGCTGAGTGGGCTGGACGCATAGCTCTAAGCAAGGCTGTGCTAGCTGAGGCCGTCCCCACAGGAGCTGGCAACTGAAGGAAGCTCAATGATAAGCACTCAGCCCTAGGGTGACATGCCTTTCCTTGGGAATCCAGATGCTACATTTCCACACCCACCACAATGTTTATTTTTCACAGTGAGGCTCAACTTTAAAAAAAGAAAAGAAATACACATCTTGGTTAAAATTACTTAGAATTAACATTTACTGAAATGATGGCATTTTTACTTTTGGTGCATTTTTATTTTAATAGCTATAAAGTTAATTTTTCACCTTCATGAAGGTGGGTTCAAATCAATAGCCAGACCACTCTACTTGTAAAAGGAAGGTATAGGGATGCTTTTATAGTATGGTCCACTGCATTCATCCATGGTATGAGGGTCCTCTCCTTGTGCACAAGCTAACCTCAAGGGGCAGGTCCTTTCTTCAAGCAAAGGGTGAACAGTGTCCCCAAGCCTTCATTCTGGAAAGTAATAAAGGGTTCCTCACTGGTATCTACAAAATGTGTATCAAAGCTCACCTATTTGGTGTTCATGTACTAAAGTTAATGGAGAACTAGAATTAGTAAATGTCCATTTAACAAGAAGAAAAACTCCACCTTCCAAATTCAATTGATAAAATTAGTTTGGAGTTAAAAAACAATGTTATTGTTGATTTATAGTAAATCAAGTACCCTTCCTGAAGCCTTTGAGAATTCCAACTCCTCGAGGAAGTTAGGCAACTGGATGAGAATTACTGAATTAATGCTTAAGAAAACATTTTTTAATTCTTTTAATTTAAAAGTCAAAATTTTTCTAGTTTGATATAAAGTCCTTGCAATGACAGCTGTGGCAAGCTTCACCATTTGTGAAGTATACAATTTTTTTCATGAAAAAAGTATACAGTTAATGGCAACTATGGAATTTGATCCAGAGAAGGTAAGTCTCATGCATAAGGTCACAATAAATTAAGTTTCAGCAAACAGCAATCAGTCTGAACTAAAAATTCCATCTTCTACCTCAGAATCCCAGGCCTTTTCCCCCTAGGGTGGGCTACAGCTCAGCTGTCACTAACAAAACTGAAGATCCACTTTGTGCTGGGAGCATGTGATAAGGTACCAAATGACATGCAGTGGAAAAGAAAAATCTTGATTATGAGGTTGGAAATAAACCATTTTGTTTAGTTGCTTTATACTGTTAAACTGAAAGGGGCATTGACTGTGGAGAATAAAACAAAAGCATTTTGTTTGCATTTAGGAATTTAGTATTTAAGATTTTAACACTGACCCTAAAGATCAATGTCATGTAGCAATTTGCTAACTGGCTAAGAAGTAATAGGCTTAGACATGATCTTTAAGAATGCAGAATTCCGAAAAACTTCTTTTGGAAAAATAGCCCTGAATACAAAGCTGAGTGCTTTATAAATTACTCTTGTCCTGCTTTTATAAACTCAGCAAAGGGCTAAAACGTTTGTATTAGTTTCCCAGGGCTGCTTTATGGTTATCCAAGTACCACTGTAACTAGATGGCTTAAAACAATAGAAATTTATTCTCACAGTTCTGGAGGCCAAAAGTCTGAAGTCCAGGTGTTGGCAGCGCCATGCTCTGAGACTCTCGGGAGAACCCTTCCTTGCCTCTTCCTAGCTTCTGGTGGTGACCACTGGCTTGTGGCTGCTCACTCCAATCTTTGCCTCTGTTGTCATCTGGCATTCTCCCTGTGTGTCTGTCTTTCCGTGGCATATTCCTCTTCTTATAAAAAGACACCATTTACACTGGATTAGGGTTCAGCCTAGTGACCTTATCTTTACTTAGCTACATTTGAAAAAACCCTATTTCCAAATACACATTCACAGGTACCAGGAGTTAGGACTTTAAGATCTTTTGGAGGGATACAGTTCAACTCATAATAATACTCATTTATCAGTTATTTTAAAATATATTTTATAAGAAATTAAATGCCAAAATGGTTTCTCAAATTAGGGGTAAAGAACTTGTCACAGTCCAAGTCACAATTGTTAATTTTGTTACATACACAATTCCAAAAGAAATTCAAATTTAAATATTTCAACTGAATTCAGTTTAGTATAAATAGTACTTTCCAATATTTAGAGAAATATTAACTTCACACCATAAGCATTCATGGTCAATGTCACTTTTACTATAGTTAATTTATAATTCCCCTTCGCTGTTATAGTCAAGCTTATTCAGAGAAATAAACCAGAATCATAAGGGCAGGAGACACTGCAAATAGTCTATCTCATATGATCTTCAAGACTAAGTATCAGACCACATTCAGGAAGCTGATATATAAGCTTTGGCAGTTTTTAAGAAACACTGGTCAAACCATAATTAAATCTCAATATGGATTAGTGAACATCTACTGAGCACCTCCTCTTGCAGTTAGCATTGTACTAGTTGCTTAAAAACAAGGAATTTGACTCATTAAATTTTTTAAATATGTATTTAATTCTCATAATATTATTCACAAAGTTCTTGGCAGAGTTGGATTTTGAGGTTCATGCTGTCTCTTTTTCAGTCCCAAAAGCTCTGTTTTGAGTTCTCCAGGCTTTGGTGGAATTTCAGGTATTGTCTATTAAAACAAAAACAAAAACAAAAACACACAAAAAAATAGATACCAGTGCTTTCTTTGACTATAATTAAATGTGACTTGAAAAACATCGAAGTAAAAAGTTAAAAAGAACAAAAAGTCCTCTGATACTCAATGATACATCTTTACTATGAGAACCCATAGCTGATCTAAGTCCCTTTCTAGCCCTATATTTATATGCCTCTATTATCCAGGCTATACCTTAAGTACTAGAGGAGTCAAAGAGGGAAACTTTGCATCAATATTAATGGACAACAAACCTACAGCCAGCATAATACTCAACAGTGAAAAGCTGAAAGCCTTCCACTAAAATCTGGAACAAGACAAAGAAATTAAAGATGACTTAAAGAAATGGAAAGATATCCCATACTCTTGGACTGGAAGAATTAATATTGTTAAAATGGCCATACTACCCAAAGCAATCTACAGATTTAATGCAATCCCTATCAAATTACCCAAGACATTTTTCACAAAAGTAGAACAAATAATCCTAAAATGTATATGGAAAAAGACCCAGAATTACCAAAGCAATATTGA
Organism: Camelus bactrianus; assembly: GCF_048773025.1. NCBI lineage: Eukaryota > Metazoa > Chordata > Mammalia > Artiodactyla > Camelidae > Camelus > Camelus bactrianus. The sequence continues at coordinate 32,805,903 of NC_133550.1, read as the reverse complement.
AGAAAAAGAACGAGGCTGGAGGAATAACCCTCCCAGACTTCAGACAATACTACAGAGCTACAGTAATCAAACAGCATGGTACTGGCACAAAAACAGACATATGGATCAATGGAACAGAACAGAGAGTCATAAATAAACCCACAGACTTAACAGTCAATCTTCGACAAAAGAGGCAAGAAAATACAATAGAAAAAAGACAGTCTCTTTAGAGTGGCATTGGGAAAACCGGACAGTCGCATGTAAATTAATGAAGTTAGAACACACAGATCACAAATTTGAATAAGGGTTTCCTCACTGGAAAATTCATTCCTGCGCTATCCTGACTCTCCACCATGTGCCTGGCACAGAAGACAGTTACTAGGAATAAACTCATTTATTCAACAACATTAAGTGCCTATTACGTGGAAAGCATAAAGCTGTGGGCAAAAAAATACAAAACTGCCTTCAAAAAGGTGATCAGGAAAAGCCTGAGAAGGTGACCTTTTTTTTTTTTTTTAATTTGTAACAGCTTTAGTGAGATATAATTCACATACCATACCATTCATCTATTTAAATATTCAAGGGCTTTTGGTATACTCACAAAGTTGCACATCCATCACTACAATAAATTTTAGAACATTTTCATCACCCCAAAAAGAAACCCTAAACCCATTAGTCACCCCCATTTCCATACAATACCCTCCCCCACCACCCTGATCACCAAGCCACTGCCGTGTCTCCATAGACTTGCCTACTCTAGACATTTCATATAAAGGGTATCAAACAATATGTGGTCTTTTACGACTGGTGTCTTTCATTTAGCAGATTTCCAAAGTTCATCCATGTGGTCACATATATCAATATTTCATGCCCTTTTAGGACCAAATAATATTTCATTATAGGACATACCATATTTTATTTGTATAAATAAATATTTTATTTTATTGATTCTATTTATTATTCATCAGTTGATGGATATTTGGATTGTTTCCACTTTTTGGCTCTAATGAATAATACTTCTATGGACATTCATGTACAGGTTTTTGTGCAGATGTTTGTTTTCATTTATCTCGGGTATAACCTTAGAAGTGGAATTGCTGGGTCATATGGTCACTCTATGTTTGAGGAACTTCCAGATTGTTTTCCATAGAAGCTGTACCATTTTACATCCCTAACACCACTGTACGAGGGTTCTAATTTCTCCACATCCTCACCAATACTTGTCATTCACTGTTTTTTTTTTTAATTATAGCCATCATAGTGGTTATAAAGTGGTACCTTATTGTGGTTTTGATTTGCATTTCCCTGAGGGCTAATGATGCTGAGCATCTTTTCATGTGCTTATTTTCTAAAAAGGTGACTTCTGAACAAAAGACATGGAGGGGGATGAGAAAGCAGCCATAGAACTATCAGGAGTGTTTCAGGCAGATGGAACCACAGAAGTGGAAAACCTAAGGCAGCAATGTGCCCTTGTGTTCAAGGAAAAGCAAGGTGGTCAGCACAGCTGGTCCAAGTACTCAGCGAGGGGTTAGGAAGAGACAAGGACAGAGGGGAAAAGGGGCTGCAGAGATGGGAAGTCACTGGAGGGTTTTGAGCAGAAGAGTGACACGACCTGACTTAAGTAAAAAGATGGTGGTTTTGTTGAGAAGAGGCTGTCAGGGTGCAAGTGTGGAAGGCAGGAGATAGGACTGGAAGCTACGGCAATAACTGTGGGAGAGATGACCGACAGTGGCTTGAACTGAGTGGTAGCAATGGAGGTGGTGAAAAGTGGTGAGATTCTGGATATGCTTTCCAGATTAAGCCAGAGAGACTTGCTGTTACGTGCAGTATGAGAGGAGTTAAAGATGACTCCCAGGTTTTGGCCTAAACAACTAGAAGAATGGAGTCACCACCTACTGGGACAGAGCAGACTTCCAAAGAAGAGCAGGCAGAAAGCCAGGAGCCCAGCTGTAAACGTGTTCACCCACTGCACACCCAAGTGGAATTGTCAAGTGTGCAATTAATAACTCAACTGTACACTCACGGGAGAGGTCGAGGCTGAAGGTATAATTTTAGTATACAAGAAATAACTTATGCTTTGAGATAAGACGGGTTCACGGAAGTGAATACAGACAGAGAAAAAAAGTCAAGTACTGAGCCCTGAGGCCCACCAATGTTGGGAGATAAGGAGATGAAGAGGAAATAGCAAAGACTAAGAAACAGTGACCAAAGAGACAGAAGAAACAGGAGTGGAGCCCACAAGCCAATAGAAGTGTGAAAGGAGAGAATATTCCACTGTGTCGATAGATGCTGACGGGTTCAACGACAAAGTCTGCTAAAAAAGACCACAGGATTTAACAACATGGAGGTTGCTGGTGACCTTTAGAGGCATTTCAGTAAGTATCACATGCCTCCATCTCCCAACCTTCATGTGGCCTGTTCTCTCCTCCCTCTACACAGCCCCTCATACTGGCACTACCAAAATTCTTCTCATTGCCCAAGGCTCAAGTGACAAGGAAGATGACATGATTCCCTCCCACAATGCCTTTCCCACCACTGTTCACCCATCTCTGATCAGAATTAACCCAAAGGCCCCATATCATAATGATTTAGAGGCATATCTGTAGCCATCGGCTATCAGCTTATACTGTAAGGTCCCTGAGGAAAGGGACCACATCTTAATCTCCACCTTATTTCTTACAATGCTATGAGAATATCCCTCATAGCAAGAAGCAGTCAAAAAATGTGCTGAATGAAAAAAATCAACAGACTTTGCTCTAGACTCTTACAAGCTCATAAGATTAGAGAAATAAAATCTTTACCCAAATTACTTTACACAAAACTGCAAGATTATTCTGGCATAATTCCAATTATATCAGAAAACATCAATAGCTTTTCAATGCCTAAAGTTCAAAACCTTTGTCCTGGGCTCATTTTATTCTTTTTTTTCCCCCCCTAACAGTTAATTAATCCTACAGAAACACAATAGTTTAGGAAAGGATGTGGGGTTTGGGGATGTGGGGATGCTGGGTTAGGGTAATAGCAGAAGTAGGAAGGTAAAAGATATGCTGCCTAGCACCATTCTCATTTTGAAGTGAAAATGACTTTCTAAAAAGTTCAGTGATAGGAAATGAAATAAAAGCTAGAGTAACTTGTCTGATGATTTCCTCTCTTAAAACCAGTCCTAGGATTTGATATTCCAATCCCTTCACTTCATACAAAGAATGTAGCTTGTTTCATGTTCGTTAAACAGTGGAAACTAATTAATTTAGAAGGGCTATTTTTCCCTTAAGTTACAAAAGCAAAATTTATGCGACGTCACAAAGCCCTATAAAATATAATATCATGTTTCCAGTTTCTACAAAGTATTCTTAACCACCTACTTACGCACAAACACAGGCACACATTTGTAGTTAACCTGAATTGCCAGTATATAGTATAAAGCTAAATGACAATTTGACTTCGATTAAAAAAAAGATGGCACTTCTTATTTACATACTAACTATAAAATCAATTTTTAAAAGACTAGTCAGTGTTTGTTATAAATAGTTACCAATGTCAGCAGAGTTTCTAAGTAGCAGTTTGTGTGTACATGGGTATGTCTGGAGACAACCAAAAATAAGCGCTTTAAAATGAGTCCATAGACTGTGTCCTTTGACCTACTATGTCTCCAATAATAAGTACATTATAAATTAAGGAAAATAGAACAAGTAAAGTAATGAAAAAGTAAAAGGAAGCGCAAAAGGGAAGCTCCAGCAAAAAGCACACTCTATTCCAGGATAGAGCATCTGCTTTGAGTCTGCCTCCTCTCCTACTCTGATGAGCTGTTCTGGATAACTAGAAAAAAGTGCCCTTAAAGCTTCTCCCTTAAGACAGCACTGAGCACAAGCCCTAGGAAGCCCTCAGGGTCTCCTGTGAGACCTTCTAGCTGTATGGACTAAAAGACTCCTGCAAAGGCCTGTGGCTCTTACAACAGCAACAGTAATTACTGGAACAGTACCAATAGACATAGGTGAAGAACATAAATTCCTTAAATGTTAGTAAAGCTTACAGCCTCCTCCACACAGCCAGCCAGCATGGCCTGCAAGTCCCTACAGAGGTGCCCTACTGTCGATGCCACCACCTAATCAGGATGAGGTGGTCTAAGACACTCTGGTGTGCCCTTTCTGGAGATTCTGGCTTCATGCTGCCTTCCCCCAAGGTCCAGGTAGCTGCTGGTAACAACCCTTGCACATTCTCGCTTATGAGATGGGCGAACGAAAGGTCAGTTTCCTGGGGTCAAATCAGAGGCATTCCTTTCTTGGTAAAGCCTGTCTGATGTCTACTCCTGAACAAGCTAGAGACCAAACTGCATTTCTGTGGAAGGTTCTTACCTCTTCTTATCTCCACTATGTACCCTTGATGCTTCCCTAGAATTCAAGAGAAGCAGTCTAAAGTGGCAGGAAAGAGCTACGGCAGCATTGTTTGTACAAAAACTAGATGCCACCTAAACGTCAATAAGGAATTGATTAAATAATATATGGAATATCCATATCATGAAATACTATTAAAATGACCAGAAAGAAAACAGGCTATTAATATAAACAGATCTATTTATTTGGATGTTAACCAAACAAGCAAGTTGCAGCGAAATGTGTAGAACTCCTATTTACATGGGAAAAACACCCCCCACAAATTCTGTGTGTGTGTGTGTCTATTCAACAACAGTAAAAATCTGGAAGGATACACCAGCCAACAAATGGCAGTTGGGAGCAGAAGGGAGCAGACTGGAGAAAGGGAGTCATCAGTGGGGGATTTTCACTTTTACTCCACATGCTTGAATTCAATTTGGATGTTTTACAAGGGTGTTGTATCATTTTATTAATGGGGTCAAAAAAGGGAAACACTAAACAGAAAGCTTGGGCTTCAAATCCTCATTAAGCTATGTAACTTCAGGAAATCACCCACATCCTTCTGAACCTATTTCCTCATCTGAAAGCAAGAATAAACACCTCCAAAACTGTAGTACTAATTCACTGAAATTAGAAACAAACAAATGGCTGGTTCTCTGTAGTGTTACCTGTCCAGAGACCAGACAGAAACGACTGTTCCCTACACTGTGCTCCAAACCACTCTATATATTCATGGCAATCGCACAACACCCAGCACATTCTTGTAGTTATTTGCACTGTTTCCTTACATCCACCTCCCCAATGCCATAACTCCTCCAAAGAACCTCTAATTCCAAGTTCCAGTTTAGGGAGTGCTTATCAAAATTAATCTAAATTTCTCTCTTTTGAATGCCTATATTCACTCATTCTTCATTCAACAAATACTTATTGATCATCTACTACAATCTAAGCTCTTTTCATGGTGACTTAGATACAACAGCGAACCACTCGGGGAAAGTCCCTTCCTGGAGGTTACATTCTAGTGGAGGAAACAAAAGAACAAGTAAAAAGACAAATGAATAAAATAATTGCAAATTGTGACAAGTTCCAAGGGAAAGCAAGGACTAGGACAGAACAGCAGAGGAGGAATCCTTTAGGAGCTGTCCAAAGGCCCCTCACTGCTGGAGGAGACATTTGAGCAGACACTTGAAATTTTGAAGAAAAAAGTCAAGCCAAGATCTGAGAGAAGCATTCCAAGAAGAGAAGCATGACCTTGAGGTGGGGACAGGCTTGATGAGATTGCGAAACATCAAGGAAGCAGGTTGCAACAGAGGTGAACAAAGGGCAAAAGGTGGAAGATAAAATTCAGTAGGAGGTAGACCGTGTAAAACCTTAAAAACGTGTAACACTGTGTAAGAGCAGGGCATGCATTCCTCTAAATGCAGTTGGATGCCATCCCAAGGCTTTAGAACCCGGGGAGACGTGCTCCTAATTTTAAGAGTACTTTGGCTTCTTTGAGAATGGAGTGGTCCAGGAGTGAGGCACGAGGACCCTCCTGCACTCACCAGGTCCGGCTGATAGTACCTGTGCACCGCTTGGGCGCCGGCGCACATGGCCAGGAGGCTGGCGGCGAACATTTTCAGGTAGGAGGTCCAGGACACGCCCGCAGGCATGGTCGGCAGGCTGGACTGGAAGGGAAAGCGGGCGGTGTTAGAAGGTGCCCAGGTCCGGGCTAAGCTGTGCGGGGAAACAAGCCCCTAAGCAGCGCAGGGGCGGAGTCAGAACACCTGGGTCCTCTTTTGCGAAACGAGGGCGCCGAGCGTACGAACGCCCTTTGAAGGCGGAAGACCAGCCTTCGTTGGGTTCTTAGTGTGCGGGCTCGGCCTTCGGAGTTTAAAGACAGCACCAGCGGAGCGAGAGGAAGGGCGCACCGGACGGTTTCCCGCACCTCGTCAACTCTGGGAGGAAGGGGACTGCAGACCGCACTGCCTGGCCTAGAGGCGCGCCCCGGGGAAGACTGTACCGCAGGCTGTACCGGCGCTGGGCAGCGGGTCAGAAGACGGAGGAACGGCGCTCGGTAAACCGAGCCGGCAGCCGACCGGACAGACCGGAAGTGCAGGGGATGCTGTCCGCGTCGGACCGGAAATGGGGATGTCACTGCGGCGCGGATACGTGACCGGGGGAAGTGGGGCTTTGATCCAGAGCTGGAGTCTTTTCTTTCTTTTTTTTCTTTTTGAACAAATTCCCAGAACTTTCCCAGCCCCAGGCTTTCTGCACCCTCATCACGCTCCCTCTAGTTGGATTTTCCTGGCAGATGTTGAGTCTCGGGTCGGCTCTGGCTGTATTCTTCCATTATTTGTCCTTTCGCACGCATAAAGGAAGTTACTCACGTTTACCGCCTTTTAGGAGCGGGTGGAGACTAGCACACTGAGCCGGCCCGCTGGTGCTTAGGTGAGGGCACTGTGGAGTGAGGTTAAAAACACTCTTGGTCGTAGTGCCCAGCGCGTCCTTTTATAACCTGAAACAGAGCCACACCCAGACAGATATGACCTTGTGCTGTGGTGCTACTGGAAAAGAAGAATGAAATCGACATTATTTAATCTACGCGTTTTTAAGATTGTGCTTTGATTATGGATTGCTTTTTGTTTAGCCAAAGGTTAATGCAGGACAGTTTTGAAGAATTAATCTTGTATGTATAAAGTGTATCATGGTACATTCACATTTTTAAACAGTTTTCTGGAGGTACATTTGACATTCAGTAAACTGCACGTATTTTAAGTATACAGTTGGATGAAGTCTGACATATCTTACACCTGTGAAACCATTACAATCAAGATTATGAACTCCTCACCCTTAAGTTTCTTTGCGTCCCTTTTTAATTCCTCCCACACAGCCTCATTCCCTAAGCAACTTTTGATCGTTTTCTGTCACTACAGATTAGTTTGCATTTTCCAGCATGTTAAAGAAATTGAGTCATACAGTATGTACTATTTTTGGTCTGGCTTATTTCATGCAGCACAATTATTTTGAGATTTGTGCACATTGTTGTATGTATCAGTAGTTCACTTTTGCTGAGTATGCTTATACCACAGCTGGCTTATCCACTCACCTTTAGTGGACATTTTGATTGTTTCCAGTTTTTGGCTAATGCAAATACAACTACTATGAACAGTGAAGAGAAGCAGAAAGACGTGTATACAGGTCAATGAATACATGCTTCCATTTCATTTGGGTACATTCCTAGGAGTAGAATGGCTGTAGCATATGGTAGGTATATATCAAACTTTTAAATAAATTGCCAAACTGTTTTCCAAACTAGTTGTACAACTGTACATTCCCACCAGCAGTATTAGAGTTCTAGTTTCTCCACATCTTAACACTTTGATCAGTCTTTTTAATTTTAGCCATCCTAATAGGTGGATGGCATATCATGACTAATCATGTTGAGAATTGTGTTTATATTTTCTTTGGTAAAGTATCTACTCAATTCCTTTACACATTTTTAATTGTTTTTTTTTAATGTGTTTCGAATTTTCTTTACATATTATGGGTATGGATACAAGTCCTTTATCAGATAGATTTGATCTACAAATATTTTCTCCTGGTCTATAACTTCTTTTTCTTAAAAATCTTTTGAAGAGCAGAAGTTTTTAATTTTAATGAAGTCCAGTTTTCATTTTTCTCTTTTGTGAGTCATGCTTTGGTGTTATACCTAAGAAATCTAACCCAGGGTCACAGATTCTCTTGGTTTTTCTTCTAGAAGTTTTATAGATATAGGTCTTACGGTTAAGTTTGTGATCTATTTTGAGCTAAACTTTTTGTATGGTATGAGGTGTGAGTCCAAGTTTTGTTTTGTTTGCAGCTGGCTATCCAATTGTTCAAAAAACTTATGCTTTTGTTGAAAAAATTATGCTTTCTCCACTGAATTGCCTTTGTACCTTTGTGGAAATCTGCTGATTGTCTATATGTTATGTATCTATTTCTAGACTTTATTATTTTCCATTGATGTATTTTTATCTATCAAAATGCCAATACTACATTGTTTTAATTACTGTAGCCTTATAATCAGGTAGTGTTGGTCCTCCAATTTTTTTTTCTTTTTTTTTTTGTTATATTCACTAGCTCTATTTTTTAGGTTCCACATATAAGTGATAGCATACTATTATTTCTTTTTAAAGAGTTGTTTTGGCTATTCTAGATCTTTGCATTTCCATATGACTTTTAGAATCATCTTGTCAATTTCTACAAAAAGTCTACTGGGATTTTGATTGCCATAATATTCAATCTATTCAATCTACAGACATCTTGACAATATTCTGGTGCATTTATCTCTCTACTTTTTTAGTTCTTAATATATCTTAGTAATCTTTTGTAGTTTTCAGGAAATATCAAGTTTATCCCTAAGTATTTCATATTTTTTGATGCTATTGTGAATGGTGTTTTTTCTGATTTGTTGGTAGTATATAGAATACAACTGATTTTTTATCTTGCAACTTTGCTAAACTTATTCTAGTACATTTTTTTGTAGGTTTCATAAGATTCTCTACATTAAACCATAAAGTAAACTGAATAAATACAGTAACTTTTTTATAGACATCATCTATCAAGCTGAGGAAGTTCCCTTCTGTTCCTAGATTGCTTAAAGTTTTTATCAGAAATGGATGTTGGATTTCATGGAATCCTTAATCTGTACTATTGAGGTAATCATACGGATTTTTGAAAAAACCATATGCCTGAATGCCATCTACTATATAGACTTCAAACTTTGGTATTTTTACATAACCAAAGTAAAGCAAAGAACAGTTTATGTAAAAAGCCATTTTACAATCACCCTCATTTTACAGATTAGGAAACTGAGGCCCAGTATGATACAGTGCCCAGGACCCACAGGTTTTTTTATTCCGAAGTCTCTTCTCTCCCCTACACCCCAGTAATTACTTGATAATTAATGCAAATTGCTCTTTCTAGTCAGAATAAAACGTTGGGTGGAAAGGCCGGGATAGTTCTGGAAAGCATAACCGCCTACCTACACAGTGACCACAGAGGACATCAGACAGACAAACAGACACACACACACACGCGGGCGCGCGCGCGCCCGCCTACACACACACACCACCGAAAAGTCGGGGCCCACAAAAGCTTACGTCAGCGAAGCACTCCCCCTCCCAGCCTTTTTGTCCTCCACCCTTCCCGAAAGGCCAAGTGGCCAGCAGAACCAACGAGGGAAGCGCGAACGTGATTGGACTGTCCTGTGTCACGTGACGACAGTGACGCCCGCAAGGCGTGAGATTTAGCTCAGAGTAGACGGAAGTAGGGCGCCGAGGGTGGGACTGGCATGGGGGGTAGGGGTAGGGGAACCTAGAAGCTTGGGGGAGGAGCTTGAGGGCCATCCGCTGTCCCAGTTCTGCCAGCAATCGTGTCCAAGTGACTGGTTATTATCGTGCCGCCGTGGGTGCGCCGCGGTATTGCAGAGGCCAGTCGCTCGCTTCCCTGGCAGGAGCAGCCGCGCCCGCCAGCAGGGAATGGAAGCGGAAAACACCGGCAGGTAAGGCCGGGGCGGGGCGCCGCCCCTCCCCCCGCGCCCCTCGCGGCGGGGCCGGCCGCGGACGCGCGCACGCACGCACGCACGTACGTAGGGGGTCTTTAAGGTCTTTAAGGCCGCGGCCCGAGTACAAAGGCCGGGGTCGCGCGTGCGTATTGGCTGCCCGGTCCGGCTGTTCCTTATCCCGGCGGCTCGAACCTGGTGCCACCTGCCTCCGGGCCCCTCCTCAGCCCTTCCCAGCACCTAACTGGCTTTGAAATGCAGTAAGCAGCCAGCAGTCTCCGGTTAGTATTTCTTTCTGGTTGCCATTCTTAGCTGCATTTCTCTTCTCTCTCCATTATCATGCCGAGCTGTAAAGGTGGAATATCACACCTATCACTCCAGGAGTTTCTATTTTAGAGTTGCTGTGGCTTCCTTCCCCAAAAGTTTACGCCAGGGGCTCAAGGTAGATAACATTGCCATACCAGAGCTCTTGAATTCTGGGACTATGAGTAACAATCCCAAGGAGTCATCTAAAATTGTGTTCTGGTGGTCTTAGGGACGATCATAAGAATTTACTTGTAATATGTCCTTTAGGGAGTTAGATACGTGGAGAGTTTTGCAAAAGCAGAGACTTCGCAATTTGAATTCCTGACGGAAAGCCATATGAAAAACTGAATATGGTAACAGAGTCTTTAAAAAGAAAAAATAAATGGTTTACTTTCGAATACTATACTGTTAGACCTAATGAAGAATTATCCTGACTGTGGCTGTTGGGCCCTGAACTTGGGTGAGACGCTAAGTTTCTCTACCCTGTTCATGTCTGTAAAATAGGGCGTCTCTGGAATCCAGTTGTGACATGCTGTGAATCAGTGTTATGTGGAAGGGGCATGCTTAAGTAATTAACATGAATTGTCTTAGGGTTTAGGGAAGGAGATATATGTAAGTGAAGTTCAGACTTACCCTGACGTTGTGGATCAAATTCTGAAATAAAGTATTCCACTTCTTTCCCTGAAAAACTTAACTAGTAAAATGAATTCACCAGGACTTGTGGAAATCGCTGTCACTTTTGTGATCTTCAGATTGGAATTGAAACCTGGGTAAAGCCTACCATCAAATAAATTACAGTCATCCCTCGGTATCCGTGGAAGATTTGTTCCAGGACCCTCACGGATACTGAAATCCATGGATGCTTAAGGCCCTTATGTAAAATGGGCAGAGTCCAGCTAGTAAATGGCAGAGCTGAAATTTGAACCCAGGCAGTATAGCTTCAGAGCCCACCTCCCTAATATCTGTGCCATACCTCTGCATTTTGTGGGCAAGATGAGGATTGACTGGTGGCAGTCCTATTAGGTGACATCAGAACTACTTTACTACTGGGAGAATCAAGGACAGGCTGAAGAGAGGTCTGTACTGATTTGCCATGTAGTCATACCCCAACTTTTCAGTTTTAACAGCTTTAAAGTGCTGATGGCATGCTGATAAAATAGTTGAGTGACTCAACTCTGAGGGGTTTGTGAAATTGATAGATTGAATCAGAATCCAAGTCAGTCCCAACTGGCTACAATGTGAATCATCTTTTACCAAAAAACGGCACAGTCCTGTGCTTAGGTGTAGAAAAATCAATGATACAAGTGTGAGATGAAGGAGAGGCCATAAAAGGACAGTTTTCATTTGATGATAAATGCAATATGAATCAACAGTATAATGTGAGTGCCAGTAAAGTTAATGTAATGGTTCTGTAATATGTCTCCCAAATGCTCAGTTTCAGGATGATGAAGGCTAAGGAGTATTTTTATTTTTATTTTCTTTTATTCTGAGCACCACATAAATGACCAAATAGTGAGGAAACTTGAAATGATGCTATATGAAGAATAGTTAAATGAACTGGGGGTTCTGGCTCATTCTAAATTTTTGTGTTTACAGTTTCTAGTAGACTGTGTACACTTAAGTATCCAGTGATGCATGATGAATGCACACACTTCCACTTAGCAATATTGAATGTAGACTTTAAATAGTTATGATGGTATTCCATCATAGTTTATGTAACTAGTCCTTTTTAGTTAAGCATTTGGGTTACTTAGCATTGATTGTTATTTTGTAAGCATTCAGTGTTATATATGCTTATTTAAATGAAAGTTGCTGTAGAGTGAATGTGTCTTTCCAAAATTCATATTGAAACCTAACCCCCAATGTGGATGTTTGGCGGTGGGGCCTTTGGGAGGTGATTAGGACATGAGGGCTGAGCCCTCCTACATGGCATTAGTGCCTTTATAAAAGAGATCCCAGAGAGATCCCTCACCCCTTCCGCCATGTGAGGACAGAGTAATGCAGCAGCCTAAAATGGACCAGAAAGCAGGCGCTCACCAGACACTAAGTCTGCCGGCACTTTGCACTTGAACTTTCCAACCTCCAAAACTGTGAGAAATAAATATTTGTTGTTTATAAACCACTCAGTCAACAGTGTTTTGTATAGCAACCTGAACAGACTAAGACAATGTATTTAGAAAAAAGAAACTTACATCTTTAAAGTAGTGGAAAATAACTGGGGATTAAAGTTGGAATTGTTCATCTTTGAGAAGCCTTAAAGAGTTAGTTTTTTGAAATACAGCAAAATCTGAATTAACTGGACTCCTTAGTCAACTCTGTGTGTGTGTATGTGTGCACGTGCAGGTGTGCACACTCATGTATGTTTTGAAAAAGTCAGTCAGAAAATACGCAGTTCATCAATTTCAGACGGCTGTAAAAACCAGTCCTTGACAGCTACATGTGAAAAAATGAAATTAGAACATTCTTTAACACCATATACAAAGAGAACTCAAAAGGAGTTAAAGATTTAAATATAAGACCAAATACTGTAAAACTTCTAGAGGAAAACATAGGCAGAACACTCTTTAACATAAATTGCAGCAATATTATTTTCGATCCATCTCTGAGAGTAATGGAAATAAAAGCAAAAATAAGCAAATGGAACCTAATTAAACTTAAAAACTTTCCCACAGCAAGGGAAACCATAAATAAAATGAAAAGACACCTTACAGAAAAGGAGAAAATATTTGCAAATGATGAGACCAATAAGGGATTAATTTCCAAAATATGCAAATAGCTCATACAGCTTAATATAAAAAAAAAAACCCTAAACAGTCAAAAAATGTGCAGAAGACCTAAATAGACATTTCTGCAAAGACATACAGATTTGCCAACTTACATATTTTTAAGTTTGGATTTTTATGAATTGCTCAAAAATGGGACAGATCTGTGAAACTCTGAGAGCAGTAACAAGAAACACAGAGAGTGGTACGTTGCCTTCCTGACAGTGCAACAGACTAAGAACAGACCTTCCTGGATTCTTTTGGCCACTTATGTACTGTGACCACATGTGTTTACTCATATATTCAAGCTGAACGGGGGTGTTACCATCTCAGAAGATGCCACTGACTATAATCAAAAGTTACAGTGCATCTTACTAGAATTTCTTACTAGTTACTAGAAGGTGACTGCACGAGATCTCTCGAGTAACCTAGCTATAGCCAACTCCTCAGAGTATCTAAATCATAAACACTGAACAGCCAGTGTTTTGACAATTTATCCAAAAACGCCATGAAAAAGTGCTTTTTATTAAAGTGTGGAAACAGAAGGACACTGGACTTTGTGCCAGGCACAGTTTAAGCCTTTTTCATTTTTCCACCCATCTTCTAGTCCTTGTCTACATATTTTCTCCACGTGCAGCCTTAGCTCACAATGCTATTTTGTATTCTTTTCCACATTAAAATATAAACATTTGCTGTGTTTTTACATATCAATAAATTAATTTTCTGTAGCTGCACAGAATTCTCACAATAATTTAGTACTATTGTTTACTAAATCATTGTATTGTCTTTTTTATAATTTGAAAACAATATACTTAAAGAAATAAAATGCTTAAGATATAGTTTAATATCTTTCTCACTAGTTCTTCACCTTTTCTGTACCATCTTACCCTTAAAGATAGCTTGAAGCTAAAGTGCTTCTCCGGTGGTTTGTCCACAGATATCTTTGAGTATCAAATATTCTAGCCTAGTCACCCACAGGTGGTCTGTTACCCTGTGTCTGCTTGGGCCATTTAAGTTTATCCTGGGAAATGTGTTAGTTTGCCATTTTATTAAGATATGATTTACATACTGTAAAGCTCACCCATTTAAAGTGGACTTGTTTGCCTTTTTAACCTCTATTTTCTTTCTCCACACATCACAGAAAAAGAAAACTATTAAGTAGAGTAGCTTGCCACAGAAAACATGGCTTTTTTTCTCTCCAAATGGTAAATGATTCTTATCCATTTTATTTCCTAGTGTTTTTCTTCCTTCTGCATATTCAGTATCATTATTTGGCATTAGTTGTAACTCAAGTTTCATAAAATACATGTTTGCTTCCCTAGCTTTGTACTGATAGCAACAGCTTGAGGTAGTGGTTTACAGTAATCAAAAATATTTTGTTAGCGGTTTTCTGTGAAGGCCTGTGTTCTTTACACTGAACAGAACACTTTGAACAGAGTTTAATTCAGGTTCAGAAGAGTGGTTTAGCGTGGCATTTTCCATAAATTCACAGATATTTATAAAAGATCCATTTCTAGTCCTCACTTAGTGGCAAAAAACCAGCAACAATTAAAAAACAGATCTGATGAGTAAATGAGTAAATGAGTAAACAGGCAAATAAACCAAAAGAGAACTCTAAGTTAGATTGGACGGGGGTGGGAAGAGGGAGATGATGATCAAAGGGCACAAATTTCGAGTAATAAGATGAACACGTTCTGGGGGGTCTAAGTACAGCATGGTGATTATGGCTAATATTACTGAAGGATATACTTGAAAGTTGGGAAGAGAATAGATCTTAAATGCTCTTACCACAAAAACGGTAATTAGGTACTGTGATGGAGATGTTAGCTAAGGCAATGGTGGTAATCATTTTGCAGTATTTGTGTATCAAATCAACACTGTTGTATGCCTTAAACTTACACAATGTTACATGTCAACTGTATCTCAATAAAGCTGGGGGAAAAAAGGGTTAGATTTAGATTGCAGGGACTCTTTGTGACCAGAGCATTGAAGGTACGAACGCAATTTATTTTTGTGGCTATTTCAACCCTGTATGAGCTGGTGGGCCTTTCAAGTCTTTCTAGGAGAAAAATTCCCACGGTCTCATTTCAGGGAAAGTGCAGGCTGACCTGACAGGACTGGTAAGTTTTATTGATGACACATCTTGTCATTAAACAGTGTGAGTAAATTATAGTTGGTTAGTAGGCACTCACTAAAGGTTGGGTGAATGTGTACGTATGGGAATAGATCTTCCTCTTCTCTTTTCCCTGTTGTTAGCTCTAAATTAACACTACAGTCTGGTTACAAGTATTTGGATCCTGAGAATTTTTTAGAGCTGATCATTTAAACTTAACTTGGATAATTTGTCCTCTTTTTTTTATACTTAATTGTACTTTCAGCTACTCCCTTCAGCAAACTCAAGCTTTTTACACATTTCCACTCCAACAAGTGATGGCGGAAGTTCCTAATGTGACAGTTATGAATGAACAAGAAATACCAGCAGACGTTCCAGCCCCAGCTCCTGCTCAGGAACCCATACCAGGTAGTTTTCACCCACATAACTTAGAAAATTAGCCATTGCCTTAGCCAACTTACTTAAGAAAGGGTTTCATGATGAATTTTAGCTCTCTTTTTGTGTTAAAAAATTTAATCTGCTTTTTAAATACTTAGTGTGTGCCAGGCACTGTAACAGGTTTTAGAGAGTGAAAGAATGTAGATCTTGCCCTCAAATGTCTTATAATATAGTAGGAGAAAATTAAAACATGTGACTCCTCAGCATGCTAAGTGGTGAGAAGGTGCACAGGATGCTCTAGGAGCTCATGGGGCTGGCACCTGACTTGGACTGAGGCTCAGAGGAAGCTTCCCAGAGCTCTGAAAGTCAAAGGTGAGGGAGTAGCACGTGAAGGGTGGTTTGGGGAAAATTTCAGGCCGAGGGTGCAGCGTGCACCAAAACACAGGCATGGAGAAGCAGGACATCATTGGAGTCTGGGGTATAACAAAGAAATGGTGAGAGATGAGGCTGGATAGGAGGCAGTTGAGGCTTGTTGTTTCAACTAATGAATGAATCTTGAAGGCAATAGGAAGCTGATGAGAGGGTGACTTAAATAGGTTGACATTTTACTATTATGGATATAGTAGAGTTATATAATATGTATCTAATTTTATATATATATAAATATATAGTATGAATACACACACACACACACACACACACACACACACTATACTATAAAATAGTATTGTAGAGAGCAAGACAGAACTTGGAGGCAAGGCCATGACTAATGGATTTCATGTGGGGGAATGAGGGAGAAAGAGGAGCCTAGAAGTAACTCCCAGGCAGTTGGATGAAGGAGATACCATTCACCAAGACAGAGAATCAGAAAAGAGGAGAATAGGTTTGGGGGTTGGGGTGGAGAGGGTAGCAGTTTTCTCTAATGTAGCAGTATGGAATGAGAAATGTGCTCAGAGTTTCATTTTACGATTGCAGGGACACATCTCACTCCACTACGTTGGAGATACCGTCTGCCCTTGACTCTCCTCTGTGTTTCTGGGCAGGGAGCACTAGGACTTTTCCTGGCCACAAAGCCAGTGGAGGTGGATCTCTTGGCACAGGGAGTGGCTAAAGCAGTGTGAGGTAGAAGGAAGGATGGGAGACTCAGTTGAGTAAATGCAAATAGTAGTAGGGTGGTATAGGGGCCCAAGAAGGAAAGAGATTTTTAAAGAATTACAGGTAACAAAACCGAGGCTTCCTGTTGGGTACTTTCATGTCATTGGTTCTTGTCCAGGGGTAGTTTTTCCCCAAGGAGCATGTGGCATTGCCTGGAGATAATTTTGATTGTCATGACGGGCAGGTGCTAGGGTGTCTAGTGGGTAGAGGCCAAGCTTGCTGTTACACATTCTTTAATGTACAGGACAGGCCCCCGCAAACCACAGTTATCCAGCCTAAAATGTCAGTAATGCCAAGGTTGAGAAACTGCTTGAGGCCTTGAGATCAGAGCTATAGTCTTATCTTTTGAAAAATACTGCCAGCCCAGAGATTTCATCCCCAGCATTTCTGAATTCACCTCTTCGTCTGTGTGGGGAACAGAATATACACTCAGTCTCTAAAACGAGCCCACAAGCCATTTGAGGTTTTCTTCTGCTGCAAATTATGGAGAAATTGAGTTAAAATGTTTCCCTTCCTCCCTGTTTTTCTGTTTATTCTTGCATTTGTTTACTTAACTATCTATGTATTTACATTCAGAATTCTTATAAAATGGTACACAGATACTTGTATCCCTGGGGAGGCTAAGATGCCAGACAAGATTGTGTGGAAAATCAATCTATGATTGTTACGGACATTTCTTCCCAAGAACTTGCGTGCTAGCCCAGGAAGGAAGGTGGGCCACATGAAGCCAGTTCTAGGGTGAAGGAAGGGGGCGATATTGCAGAGGAGACTGATGTTGGGAAATAGAAGAGGAAGGTAAAAAAGAATGTTAATAGGGTGACTTTCCTGGGAAAGCTACATAAAATTTGTAAGTTAAGATTTTCTGCATCTACATCCTGGAAATCATTGTGTTTCAGAGACTCCAAAAGGAAGGAAAAGAAAACCCAGAACAACAGAACCAAAAAAACCAGTGGAACCCAAAAAACCGGCTGAGGCCAAAAAGTCTGGCAAGTCCACAAAATCAAAAGAGAAGCAAGAGAAAATTACAGACACGTTTAAAGTGAAAAGAAAAGTAGACCGCTTCAATGGTGTTTCGGAAGCTGAACTTTTGACCAAGACTCTCCCAGACATTTTGACCTTCAATCTGGACATTGTGATTGTAAGGATTTTTGTCCTGGTTTGGCTTTATAAATAGCATTGGTAGATTAACTTTAAACATGTCCTTACAAATAGCATTTTGCTGGAAAGAACCATTTCTAAGAATCCTTTTGGGAGTAAATGGTATAACCTTCTTGAGGTTGTATTAAATGGATGTGTTAAGAGGGTGGACTCCAGAGCAGGGCTGTCTGGTTTCAGATCCTGCCACGTGAGTATGACCATGGACAAGCCTTAACATTCCTAAACACCAGTTTCTTCATTGGTTAAGTAGGGGTGATAGTAAGATGGAGGTGGATCCCCTGGCATAGGGATTGCAATTAAATGAAATAATCCATGTGAATCACTTAAGTTGTATGACATCTGTGGGTTCTCTGTAAGTGATAACACCTTTCTTTCTTTCTTTCTTTCGTTCTTTCTTTCTTTCTGTTCTTTTGTTCTTTCTCTTTCTTTTGTTCTTTCTTTCTGTATGATTGGTTTACAATGTTGTGTTAGTTTTGGGTGTATAGCAAAGTGATTCAGTTATGATATGTATCGATGTGTGTGTGTGTGTATATATATATATGTGTATTCTTTTTCTTAATTCTTTTCCATTCCAGATTATTACAAGAAATTGAATACGGTTCCCTATACTATACAGTAAATCCTTGTTTATCTATTTTGTATATGGTAGTATGTATCTGTTAATCCCATAATCCTAATTTATCCCTCCCACGCTTCCCTTTTGGTAACCATAAATTTGTTTTCTATGTCTGTAAGTCTGTTTTTGTTTTGTAATTAAATAAGTTCATTTGTACTATTTTTTAGATTCCACATATACATGCTACCATGTATTTGTCTTTCTCTGTCTGACTTCCTTCACTTAGTATGATAATCTCTAGGTCCATGATAACACTGAATTTGAACTTTGATTTTTGTCAGTAACTGTAAGAAACATCAGCTTGTAAACAACTGTGTAGATGATGTGGAATAAGCTGCTTGTTGGGAGCTGAGAAGCAGACTTGTGGCCGGACACAGGCTCAGATTGATTGATTGCTCCAGGACCTCTCTCTTTGCAGCCCAGCTGGGGGTGAGGGTACTGGGGATATGAGGAAGTCAAACTGGTTTTTAAAAACAACAGCAAAACTGTTAATATAAAGGAAATCTCTTTCCTCAAAATGGAATACTTTGTTCAGGTCAAGAGTAGATAATTGATAAAGATATTGCTTAAAATGCTGGATTAAATTTTTATCAATGTAATTTTGTCCATCACTTCTCCACAGAAGCCCTAAGGCTTAAACCTACTTTTCAAGGCTAAAACGTATAAACATGTTGTTTTGTAGATTGGCATAAACCCAGGACTAATGGCTGCTTACAAAGGGCATCATTACCCTGGACCTGGAAACCATTTTTGTAAGTGACTACTTTTGTTATATTTTACTTTTAAACTAGTTATCTTTGTTAATAGTTTGGGTTTTGTTTTTTAAACCAAATTTTGTTCTAAAAAGAGACTGTATGTTTGAGTAAATACACATACATCTTTTCTGTGTGTGCATACACAAAAATAAAAGGTTTAGAATGATCTGGGACTGTTAACATTTTGGCATGTAAGAGTGGAGGAGCATGAAAAGGAGTACTTTCTTTTTCGTTTGAATTGTTCTTAATGAGTTTCACTACCTTTTTTAAATTTTTTTTTTCAGTTGTTATCTACAGACATAGTAACAATGGTACATCATTGTGCCAGTGCAGACAGAATCCTTACTCTCCAGCTTTCTACTAATCTTATTTCCTAGGAGAAATGAAATGCATTGGCAAATAAGTTGTAATAGCTAAGAAATGCTCTGATTGGGGACATTCTCCACAGATACTTTGTATCCTGCAGGAAATAGTATTAAAGACCTTCATACTTACAGAGTGAGCTTTAAGATCAATCTCCCTGCTGCTGTATTGTCCTATATATAGATCATCTTATCTAACACTGCCTAATAGAACAAGGCATGCAGTAGACAATCAGGAAATACTACTTGGTTATCTAAGAGCAACATTAAAAATTTTTAGGACAAATGATAGTAATGTGGTTTTGGAACCAATAACATATTATCTCTATTAAAGTGTTTGAATGTTCTCAGTCCATTGGTGTATGAGGTATCTGTTTGAGGTATCCCAGGGGCAGGTAGTGGTACTTCCAGTTACTAAAAAGCAAAACAGTTTCAGAGTTTCGTACCCTGACTAGCTGTGTACTCAACAAGCATTTACCTTGACCTCCTGTAAAAAGGAGAAAAGTAATAATAGTATCTCATAAGATAGTTATGATGATTTAATGAGATAATCCATGTGAAGGACTTAGCATAGTATCTAGCATATAGTAACTGCTTGACACAGTAGTTGACTTATGGTATAATTTTTAAAATATCCTAAATTTTTTTTTTTTTTTAATTTCAAGAATAGACTGTAGACAACCACATTAATTCATGGGGCAGAAAAACCTTTGGCCTTTTACAGAAATAAACTGAACTCTCTTTTTCACAGGGAAGTGTCTATTTATGTCAGGGCTGAGTGAGGTCCAGCTGAGTCACATGGATGATCACACTTTACCAGGGAAGTATGGTATTGGATTTACCAATATGGTGGAAAGGACAACACCAGGCAGCAAGGATCTCTCCAGGTGATTACATAACATTTATTTTTACAGTTGGAACCTTGACCATGATGTTGCCTCATGTACCCCAGGAACATCCTGTGGCTCTGGTTCAAGCTGAGCTTAACAAATGTGCGATTTGATCTTTTATTGAAAGCTATCTGAATTTAGCATATTATAAATATTGCCATATTTATGTTTTGACTACTTTTTAATTCAATTTTAGTAAAGAATTTCGTGAAGGAGGACGTATTCTAGTGCAGAAATTACAGAAATATCAGCCGCGAATAGCAGTGTTTAATGGAAAATGTAAGATTTACTTTTAAATTTTATCTTTTTTCTTTGCTAACATTATGGGCAATGTAAATATGTCTGTATTTCATTTTAGGTATTTATGAAATTTTTAGTAAGGAAGTTTTTGGAGTAAAGGTTAAGAATTTAGAATTTGGACTTCAACCCCATAAGATCCCAGACACAGAAACTGTAAGTCCTTACAATTACATTTGTAAATCAACTAAATATGAATTTTTTTCTAGCTAGTGTCCCGTTTTATTTGTCCTATCCATTGTAATTTATACCATTAAAAAACACTGTATTTTATTGAATAATATCTATATATCAACTTGAACTAAAAGTTGCAAGTTAATTCAGATAGTGTTACAGTTTTATTAGAAAAGAAACATTTATCAAATAAATATCTTTATGATGTTATGTTATTTGGCTAAAATATTGAGAGGAACTGGTTCACATGCTATATTCAAGATATATTTAATGGCATATTCTTGTCAAATGCAAGTGGGTTAGCCCGTATTCATATGTGAAACAAGTTAATATAGACATGAGCCTGATTAGTGAAATTGCTAATCACTCCCTTTTTATATATCTCAGCCCAGTCTCATTTTAGAGCAATATAAACAGCACAGCCCAGTTGTAGACAGGCATCTGGCCAACCTGACTGGCATTTGGTACTATTATCTTTATACATAAAGGCATGATGAAATAACACATTGGTTTTCAAACTCTATAATTTCTGTGGAGTCTCTTCTGGTATTTCGTCTAAATTTTGCTTCTTAAATAGTTTTGAATTTTGTTTACAACTTCTAAAATAAAAATACACATGCACAGACTTCTGTGTTATAGATAATATTCTAAATGATGAGAAGCCAGTGTGCCAACAAGTTGTTGTGGAGACCTCAGAATAAAGTTTCTGCCATCGATATATATTTTAACTTATTTTAAAATCTCTTCTTTTTTTTTAAGTTGAAGGAAAAGTTTATTAGGGGTATGCTGCCACAGATGACAGCAGGCCACACAGACTAGAAGGTGCCTGTGTGAGCCAAAACTTCTTCTGTTTTTAACTTCTTATGAATAAGTGATTGATAAAGTAGGTTGTAGCACTGGTCTTTCTTTAAATTGAGGCCTACCCTTGTCTACTTGGGTGAAACTATACGGAAGGGTTCACCACTTCCTATAGATCACTACATTATTGTCCCTTCAGTGCCAGATGAGGAGGCTCAGGTACATCTCCTGGATATGTGATCATAGCTATGCAATAATAAGTGACCTTGAATCATATCCAGACAGGTAGTTTCAGCTCTTACAATGATCTGTGAGTGCATTTATCTTAATAAATTTATTCCTTATCTTGAAATATTCACACATATTGATGATATTAATGATTCAGCTTTGAAAAAAATACTTTTTCAAGTTTATGGATCACTTTAATTGAAGGATATCTTGAGATTTGAAAATGTGCTATTACAAAACTTGGTAGCATTTGCACCTACATATTTTTATGAATCAGGATTTTCTAAATACTGTATAAACAAAGCAAAATAAGTGAATAATGGTTTGGGTTTTTTCTGTAATACATAGTTTGGAGACCAATTTAAAAATTGCAACAGAAACAGACTCACAGACATGGTAAAGAGGGGAAAGGAGGTGGGAAGGGATAAATTGGGAATTCGAGATTTGCAAATACTAACTACTGTACATAAAATAGATAAAAAACAAATTTCTTCTGTATATCACAGGGAATTATATCCAATACCTTATATTAACCTATAATGAAAAATAATATTAAAAAAAGTATGTATATGTATGACTGAAACATTATGCTGTACACCAGAAATTGACACATTGTAAACTGATTATATTTCAATTTTTAAAAATTACCAAAAGAAAATGCAACTCTAAAGTTCATAATTCAGCAGCCTCACTCTTTTATTGATAAGATATATGTCCTTACATATTTTGTTATGCTCTATGAAGGATAGTTTGTCTCCATTATCCAAAATGGTATATGCAAATGTATTTCTTCCTAGCGATTCCACTTCTAGGAATTTATCCAACAGATGAACTCATACATATTTGAAATTAAATATGTACAAAGTTTTTCACTACAACTTGTAATATTAAAAGATTGGAAACTAAATGGCAACAGGTGACTGGTTAAATAAGTTGTGGAAGTACTACACAGCTACGAAAAAGGAAGCTGTAACTCTGATATAGATATCTGATACAGAATTATCTCTGAGATACAGTTGTTGAGTAAAAAAAGCAAAGTGCACAACAGGGGATACAGAGTGTGCTTTTTAAAGGGGCGAGGGAGAGTACATGTATCAGACACTTGATTGTATATTCATGGAGTACCTCTGGAACTTGCCCTTGGTAAAGAGAGCTAGGTGGATAGAAACAGAATTAGGAGGGAAGACTTTTTGTTGTATACTTATATGCCCTTTTTGTATGAATACTGGGGGATAAAAGCCTCATTGTTTTTGGTTTGTTGACTTCGTCATAAGTAAATATTACAAATTTGAATTTCAGCACAACTACTGTTAATTGATTTTGATATACTGATATGTGATAAGTATCAAGTTATTAACCCAAAGATAAATTTTCTGATGTCAATATGAGTGGATTCAATAGAATTGTAAGATTTTTGTAACTGTAAGATTTTATGATTCTAGCTCTGCTATGTTATGCCATCATCCAGTGCGAGATGTGCACAGTTTCCTCGAGCCCAGGATAAAGTTCATTACTACATTAAGCTGAAGGACTTAAGAGATCAGTTGAAAGGCATTGAACGAAACACAGATGTTCAAGAGGTGCAATATACCTTTGACCTACAGCTAGCCCAAGGTATGTTGCCATTATCACTCCTGTCATGTATATATATGTTACAGAAAGCATGTTGTGGATTTAAACGCAGGAGAAAACAAAACAATTTCATTTGCAGCCATAGTGCTCTGATAACAGATGTTAGTCACTGCTAAAATCTCCATTTACCAAGGACTTCCAGTCTATTCCTACAGATATTGAGGAGCTAAGAAACATTATGGCTCACCTAAAATTAAACCTAATAGGTTTTTACAGTTCTTATGAGTTAATTTGGTATATGTTACAAAGAGTTTAAAGCAAAAGCTGTATCTCAGTATATGTGAAATTCAAGAAAAAGATTTGTTCATGATAATTTCTGAATAAAGCTTTTTCCAAAATTGGTATACAAGTCAGTTTTAAATCCCTTTTACCCTCCTCACAGAGGATGCAAAGAAGATGGCTGTGAAAGAAGAAAAATACGATCCGGGTTATGAAGCAGCATATGGTGGTGCCTATGGTGAAAATCCGTGCAATAGTGAACCTTGCAGCTTCCTTGCAAATGGGCTGAGTATGTCTCTTCCATCTGTTTGTTCCTTTCAAAGACTTGGTTTTTAGAGAGAACAAATCACTGATGAATGGGAATGAAAATATAAAAATCTATTTAGTGACTTAGAGTGAAAATTTGATGGTTATTTGCTGTTTAACTATATAAGCTTTTACAGCTCATTTTCTTTAAGCCACTGACTCTAAGTCATCTTGGTACATTTTCCTCCTTGAATAACAAATGAGGATTTATCAGTCCTATGTCTTAAAACAGAACAGAAACTTTTAATTGTATTCAGGAAGCTTGCTTAACTATTTTAATATCAGTTCTCCTTCACTGGACTGTTAAAATTTCCTAATTTGATCATTTAAAGCTTTTAAATAGAATAAACTAACATTCTCCCCCCCCCCCCCCCGACACCCAGCCCCCCACCCAGCAGCTGACAATGGAGAATCAACTTTCAATGACATTCCAAATGGGCACTGAATGACCCAGTCGTTTACAGACCGGATTCCTTCCTTTAATAATCACTGGGACGCAAGAACAGGAAGAAGGAAACCATGCTTAAGAATGGTGCTTCTCAGCCCTGCTTAAATGCTGCAGTTTTAATGCAGCTGTCAAGAAATGGCCCTCAGTTTGCTAACTGAAGTATTTTATTCGTATTTTACTATGGTGATGTAATCATGGTACAGCAGAATCAACTGTACAAATCTTAAGTAGTTTGGAAAGAAAAGGTAGGGTTTTTTGTATATGAGTTTTTGTATTTGAATTAACCATCATTCCAGCTTTTTATAAACTATATTTCATTTACGAAGAAATTGATTTTCTTTTAGGAGTCACTTTTAATCTATAATTAATTTAAAATGCAACAGTCTGAATATTTATATTTGATTACTGTGCATAACCCTTGATACACCATTATCCCTTTTGTGCCTAAGAAAGGCATGCTAATAGTAAGAATTACCATTGGCGAAGAGGCACATATGTTGATTTTCATCTATGAGGTTAACCCTCAGTGGAGTCATTCATTTGGTAGTTTTTAGCCACATTTAATGGGCTTCCTGAGTTGTATTCACACTCAGACCTCCTTGCTTTATCAGTGGCAAGCGTATGTGAGAGTTGCCTGGTAGTAGAAATGTATGTACAGCCTTGCAGCAGCAAGGCTGACCTGGCCTTACCCGTCAGGGCAGTGAGCCCTGGCTTTGGCCCTCTCACCCCCATGTGCTAACCCTCTAGTAGGCAGAAACTATTCTGCTGGTATGGTAAGTTTTAGAGACTGCAGAAGACCTTTCACATTTTCTTACTTCATCTGTGTTTTACTTGAGAGACATACATTTGATAGGGAAGGAACTGAATATCTCAATATCTATCACCATTCTAATTTTATCCTCCTTCACTTTAAGCATGTAACATGGAAGTGATGAGAAATGAACTTTCAGGTTGAATAACAAGATGCTGTAGATGTTTGATAATCTTATTTAAACTGGTGCTTTATGTACATGAGATGTACTAAAATAAATAATGTAGGATTTTTCTTGCTAGGTAAATCAAATAAGCCAGTCATTTAAAAAAATTCGTTCTCTGCATCATTGCTATTTGTTACTGTGGACTAAGTGAACCTCATGGCAAGGTTAGTTTGAAGTAATGTACCTTTGTGATTTTCTAATGCATTTTTCCATGGTGCTACAAATAGTCCAGACTACTAGGCCTGGTAGATATTAAAGCTGGGTATTCAGAAATGCCGTTTGCATTTACTCCTGATCACTTCTGAATATTCTGATTTCATACCTACCCAGGGAGCATGCTGTTTTTCAATATGAAAATATTTATTAGGTTTTGGGATTTTTTTTCTAAAAGGTTTTACGGCCTGTTCTTTTTATAATAAGAGAAACAAATTCTTGTTGTGAATCTTAACAGACTTTTTAACTGTGGCTATGATGGATTTTATTTTTCCTTTAGTCTAGGTCAAGCTTTGTAAAAGTCACTGATGTTATTTAAATCATGTACTGTACTGCTGTTTACATGGATGTTTTATGCGGGTGCTTTGAAGTGCCTTGCATCAGGGATTAGGAACAATTTAATTATTTTTTCATGGGATTATGTAAAGCATGTAACTAGGTAGTGCTCTGGTTTTTAACAACTATAGCCTTACAGTAGATTTTTTTTTTGAGTGGAGAAAATCCCCTTTAAACTACAGTGGACACTCACTAGAGAATGGGTTTGAGGAATTTTCCAAACATACAATAATGGTGTTTTTCATTAAATACAACAGATGAATAATAAATGTTGATATATCCTATAAGTGACAATATGAGGCTTTTTCATTAAATAATATTGAAAAAGTTTTTAAATTCATTTGAAAGTCTGATGGGTTTTACAATAAAAAATAATAAGAATGGTTATCCTTAAGTTGCAGCGTTTTCTGTAGCAAGACTTACTGGTGTTCCTTCCCCTTGTCAACCTGAGATCAGTTTACTTTCTATTAACATACAGAATAATGTATAAATATAAATGATGAAAATCATTAAAAATCTATGAATATTTTATTTTTTTCAGGCATTTATGCTTTAAATGTACATGAATCTATAAAAATCTACAAAACACAAGATTGGCAATTGGCAACCTGTTTAAAAATATCTACATGTGAAAAATATATTTAGAAACGTTTTTAATTTGTGGATATAACTCATTCAGAGTTAAGCAAATTGTTGAAATCTACATGGGTTTAATTCCTTACAGTAATACATTTCACTCACATAATCCTTTATAATTGCCACTTGTACTTAAGGAAGTAAATCAGAATCTATATGATCCAAGGTACTATTTGCACAAAGTGGGTTTTTTTTTTAAATTGTGGATCATATGTATCAAAGGTACTGTTCAGAAAGAACAGTGTTATAGTAGGCTACAAATGGACAATTGCATATATTTATAGAGGAAGTATTTAGAATGTCAAGTTATATCAGCTGTTGGGGTGATTGAGTTTAAATATCCCTGCAGGGTCAGGCACGAACCAGCTCTCCCATAGGTCATTGTGAACACTGGGGAAATCCCAAGGTTTATGTCTTCCGTTCCAGTGGAGTAGTTTTGCTTCCTGCAGAAAATGCTCTGAATATCTGGTATCTGGATTCCAGCCTTCATTGTGTTTAGAGGAAAATAAGAGGCTTGTTAGAAAATAAAAATTTTATATTAAAAATAGAATACAAGTTTATTATAAAAAAAGAAATTGGACAAATTAAAGGGTATACAATGAAGAATTTACCATCTACCCTAAATCTCCAAAATAACCACTGTTAAAGAGTTTCTCATGAAATTCTTCCCAGTAATGTTCTACCTATACACCAGTTATGTGTGTGTGGATTTTTTTTTTTCACCTTGCCTTTTAAAATTACTGTCTTGGGAAGCTTTCCACAGCAGCACATGTGAATTTACTGAATCAATTTTTTTAAGTGCTTAATCATTTAGTTTATAGCTTTTTTTAAATTGAGTTACAGTACTGAATCATTTGTAATGACTACAAAGAATGGATATATGATTACTTAGTAAGTTCCTTATTAAGGATATTTAGGCTGTTTCTATGCCTTCACAAGCAAAAAGAGTGCTACAATGAATAGTCTAGGTGACAGACCATCTGCAGGATTGTTCTGAGAGCTGGAAGTAATGTTCACCTCTATCACCAGAGCCTAGCCCAGCGCGTGGCAGTGTATGGGCACCTAGTAAATTTAAGTCCGCAATCCATTGTCTCTAATTATAAAATAATCAATCCCCAAATGTCTGAAAACATAAAGATTTGTAATAACTTCCTCAGCAGCAAGATCTGGAACCCACCCAGGGTACTGCATAACATAAGCGTGTGCACACCTTACATTTTTAAACTTCAAAACCTTTCTAAATTTCTAAACAAATCCACTCCAGTGGTTTTGGCTAACAGACTGTGGCCATGTGTTTGAACAAATGTGAATGTCTTCTGTGCCAGGCTGTTCCGAGCAATTTACACGTATTAGGTAACTTATTCCTTATAAAAACTTATTCTACTAGCTTCAGTTTACAAGTGAAGAAACTAAGGCACAGAGAGCTTGAGTAACTTGCCCGAAATCATAGATAATAGCAGAGCTGAGATTCCAGTCCACACCCCAGAGCCCACACTCCTGTAGTGAAGAGTGAATAAAAGACCTGAGGGACTCACATAGTACACATCAGTAAACAACTCGTTTTTAAAAGACAGTTTGCAAGCTATCCAGAGTCATCATGAACTGTTATGCTAATTCACTTGGTTTTGTCCACTGTAGGCTGTTGCAAGAGGGCAACAAAGGCATTTTAAAAGTTTTGATAGTGAAAGTTCTATCTTAACAATAGTTAATGTTTATCAAGGACATACATATGCTAAGCATGAGGCTAACTGCTTTTCAGGAATTCCGAGAAACACACCTCCCAGGTCATTTTTATAGGCTGCATTTGCAGAATCTGAGCAAGGAGGGTTAAACAATGTGTCCAAGGTGACCTCCAAGGTCACCTGGAGGATCTAATTGAGGAAGCTGCTGCAGTAGCACACTCTCCTCACCTTGGTGCTCCCTGGTGTTCTTCTAAAACACTTACCCAGGTGCCTTATGTGCCACAGGGGGTTGATGGTGGAGTACTTCCCGTGAAACACAATCAGCATCGGGGAGGTGGCCACCCCTCCTCCCAGGGAGCTGCTGTACAGATTCTCCCTAAGAAATAGAAAAGTCCCACAGACTCAGGGGAAGCAGAAGCTAATAATTTTAAAAGGTGTAAGTCTCTCACTATATAATAAGACTATGGTCTTTCATTTTTCTCCAACTTTATATTTTGAAAATTCTCAACTCTACACTAAATTGTAAGAAGTATAGGATGAACTCCCATATACTTCACCTCAATTCAGTGTTAAAATTTTGCTGTTTTACTTCTCAGGCTTTTTTATGGCAAATAGAAGGTCAAATTCTGATCCTACATTTAGAATAACCTTACTCACAAGTTCAAGGTTATGGTAGTATTAAAATATCCAGATAAAAAAGATGGACAGGAAATACAATGACGCAGTAGTAGTGGCTGTGTTAGAGCTATTTTCACTTTCTCATAAAACTTCGATAATGGAAAATGATAAATTAAAAAATTCAATCTTAAAAAAGTTGACTTTATAAAATAATTCTTAAAATCTGTGTAAGAAGGAGAAACTTGACTAAGATAAATGATTTTCAGTTGAAAAGGTTCACTAGAATTCTGGGAGAAGATTTAAAATCACGTTATTAAACAATTTATTAGAAAAATGTTTGTATAAAAGAGAATCCACAGGATCTCACTTCCTCTGGGATATCATTTGAGAATAGATTTTTCATCCACTGCCTTCTTTTTTCTCAATAGTGCTTCTGTAAGAAAATCTGACCTCAGATGTCTGTGAAATATTTCTAACCTTTAAGCTATGCATAGAAAATTAATGGAATAATTTTGTTCCCAAGCATGGAAAAAATGGTAGAGTCTGCACATACTCCACATTTTTTTGCATCCATTTCTCCAGTTGCTTGGTGATGCGCTGGTGCTTCCATTCTGTCATGTTGGCAACAATCACACCAGGATTGAAAGAGCAAGTGCTGGGGCTTATGCCCAGGTCTTTTATGGTCTTCTTCCGGTAGTCCAGATAGCCCATATATGTATTCTGTAAAGGAACGGGGTATGCATGCTTTTGACCAGCGAATCTTGTTTCTGGAAAATAGTCACTTTCTTGAAACCTCTGTGTGTATCCCTGGGTTTCCTCCTATGTCACTGGCCACTTCCTGGAGTCCTTTTCCAGTTTTCTCTTTTGTTTCCCCAACCTCTAAAAGCTGAGTGCCGCTAGTCTCATTTCCAGCACCTGTTCCTGTCCGGAGCGTGAATTCCCTAGACAGCCTCATCTAGTCCCATGGCTCTAAATCTATTCATGCAGACAGCCCTGACCTCTCCTCTGGATTTCCAACTCCACTGCATCTGCCAACTCAGTGTCTCCTTCTGGATGCTTAATAAAGGCAGCTCTACTTACATCCCAAAACTGATCCCAATCCTATTCCACACCTGCTTTCCCACAACCAGCCCTGCATCAGTTAGAGGCAACTCCATCCTTCCAGTTAGAAAACCTAGGGTCCTTAGGTCATCCTAGACCCTTTCTCCTCCCTCACCTTTCATCCAAATCTCTGCAAATCCTGTCAGTCCCATCTTCCAAAATATACTCAGAAACCAGCCACTCCTCAGTGTCTCCACTGCTTCCTTCTTGGTCCAGACCATAATTACCACTCTCTGGATTTCTATAAGCCCCTCCCAAGCTGTGTCCCTGCCTCCACCCTTCTCAACCCCATGCTGTCTCAGTGTTGCTCATCTGCTCAAGGCCCCTCAGTGACTTCCCGCTCATTCAGAGTAAAAGCCAGCCTTCCTAGAATGCCTGCCATGCCCTGCACCATCTGCCCACCCCATTACCTCTCTAACTTCTGTTCTCCCCCTTGAGCCCTCTGCCACACTGACCTCCGTGTTCCCTTAACACACCAAACACACCCCTGCCTCGACACCTCTGCAGTTGCTCTTACCCCTTCTGGAATGCGTTTCCCCTAACTACCTGCTTAGGTAGCTCCCTCCGTTCTTTCTGGTGCAGGTTCAGTGGTACCATCTCAGTGGAGCCTTCCCTGATCACCCAATTGAGTGAAGCACCACCAAGTCCTTTGAGTTTTAAGCTATTGCCAGTAGTGCCCTGGCAAGTGATATTGCTAGAATTATTTGGGTTTAAGGCTAAGCATAGTGGGGTATCTAATCCCAGTATGGACCTTAGCTATCGTGCATTCAGAGACAGTTAGGGTCACTTTCATGGCTCATTTTTATTTTGGCTGTTGCTTTTTACAGCTTAGCTAAAACTTAACTCTATTTTTTATCGTTCTTGAATGCTCTTTGGGCTGAGTTTCTATTAGTTTGGGTTAATCGTATGACCGCAGTGGCTGGCATGAAATTTACCAACCCTAAATAACGTAACTTAGTCAAACTTTTGTTTATGGCTTAATTTTTATCACTGTTGTCTCCCATAGGAGTGTGGCTAAACAAGGCATTATTAAGTAGCTTTGTGTACTTGATACCAGCTCCTTTTAATCTTTCATGATTCAGAGGGCATTTCATTGGGATGCAGATACTTGCATGTGTAATTTTATTAAAAACTAATAGAATGGCTGGGATCAAACCTATGGGTTTATGGAGCTGTAACTCATCTAGAGTTTACAAACTCCAACCCCACTTCCACCCTGATCCTCTGTTCAATATTTTGTTTACACACTGTCTCTTCCCAATAGAAGGTAAACTACACAAAGGCAGGGATTTTAGTTTTGTTGACTGTGTTACTAGTGCCTAAAATAGTGTCAGGCACGTAGTAAGCCCTAAATGGGTGGTACTGAGTGAATGTAGAGTGAGGCAGACACATCGTTCCACCTACATAGGCTGCCACAGTCCACCTCATGTGATGCTCGAGTATGACATGGACTGTTGTAATAGGTCAACTTGAGCATGTTTCCATGTGTGGGTGCTGCTCTAAGAACGTTACACACACTACCTCGTTAACTGCATGCAATAATTTTACATGTATTAACCAATTTAATTCTTGAGTAACCTGAGAGTGAAGTACTATTATTACCTCTATCTGACAAATGAGGGAGAAAATGACTGGTTAAGTAACTTGACCAAGGTCACAAAGCTACTAAGTGATGAAGCCAAGCTTTTGACAGTCAGGTCTGGCCCCAGGGCCTCAGCCTTAAAGTGTGTCATATCTTAAATGTGACACATACAAAATTATTTCCTGAAACTTTTTTTGAAGAAGAGCACTTGATTCTGAATAGCATCTTGTATTCTAAAGCCTTTTTTTTGGTTTCAGTATTGCATATAGGTTCAACTTTCTTCATTTCTATCAGGGTAAGGAACTCCTTACCTTTGAACAAAATTAATATTTTCCTCTACTGAAAGGGGCAGGGGAGGGAGGAGAAGCAATGGTCAAAACTGAAAGTAGAACCAAAGTTTCAGTGAGTCTCTTTTACAGAATACACTATCTCTGACCTAGAGTGTGGTTATAAGCGACCTACATAACATTTCTGGAGCATTTACCGGACACTTTGACATCATGTTATTTCATCACAACTCACAAAAACATAACAAAATAGATACTATTCTTGCTATGTTTCAGATAAGGGAAGTGGGACCTGCAGGGTTAAGTAACTTGCTCCAGAGTCAGTGAGGAGCAGGGCCGGGATGGGAATCAGAAACCAGGCCCTGTGCTGTTTGTCTCCCCGCTGTCCAGACTGTCTGGCTTCTCCAAGGTGTGGATGGCACTCATTCTGAGGTGCAGGGAAGAGATGGGAGAGAGGGTAGGGTCTCCAAGACGTGCTCACCTGCAGCCCCACAAGTCTGTGTATGTCCTGAGAGGCAGGCAAGTCGCAGTCATCTGAGAAAGCTGCTGCATGGCCCAGGGCCAAGGTGGTGTCGTACAATTCTTGGATGTCCCCTGAATTTGGAAACACCAGGAGTTACAATATTACAGCATTCATTTTAGGGCTAGATAGAGCATTAGAGCTTAAACAATCCTCGATTTTGCTGTGGGGGGAAAGTACATGGTCCCTGATTTCAAGTGGTTTGGCAATTTGCCTGATAAGAATAGCTCATGTCAATTTTAAAAGGCACTTGATAAAAGCTCAGATCAGCAGTGGTCAAATTTCTTTATTTTTGTTGCTCTGTAGGTACCACACTAATGCTCATCTTATCTGCATGTGGGCAACATTTAAACACCAAAACTTAGCTTGTTTCTAAGAATGTCATCAGTGAGGCTTTATCCCCCTATGTTTTAGGGGTGCAGAGAAAGGAAAGGCTACAAGCTAGCTAGTTCTTACAGACTTTGACACTCAGAGAGTTGCTCTCAAAAAGTCAACTGGATTGTCCTGGAGAGTGAGTATCAACCCTTGTTTTCAAAATATTCTCCAAGTTACAACAACACTGTACTCCCAACTTGAATAAGCAGTCAAAATCACTGGGTGAGAATGAAGAGAGAGTCATTCCACTTATCAGCTGCTCCTTTTCGGAGTGTTCTTGGCAGTCGATGAGCATACCTTGTACGATTATGTCATCGTCCAAATAGATGACTTTCTCATGTTGGTGGATAAGCAGAGGGAGATAAAATCGAACAAAATTCAGCTGTTAAAACAACAAAAGAAGTGATGGTGGGGAAGAGGCACAAGGCTCAGTGTCTAATAGGGGTGCTGGAGGGCCGGTTTTGACTGTGACCTCAGCTTAGCTCTGGGTTTGAAGGAGAATAAAACAGAGGCTGCAAAGAGGCCTCATCAGAGCTTCCTGGTGCCCAATTTCCCTGGGCCCTGGGACTGAAACCAGCACTGGTCAGTGGTTCTTCAAGATCCAAACCCCCCACTGCTAAGACTGTCACCACCTTCACCCTCTGTGAACTGCTGCTGGGGGCGTCACAGAGGCTATCACTATTTTATACCACAAAATGCCTGCCTTCCTCTGTCCACGGTAATCTGATCTCTGTCAACTAAAACAGCCTTAAACACACACACACACACACACACACGCACGCGCGCGCGCATTGTCCCCACCACAAGCTCAACCTCTTAGCAACTTGGGCCAGAGAAAAGCCAGAGAAGCATGGGCTGAGGATGGGGATCTTAATGCTTTAATAGTCACAATACTGTATAATCCAAAGTCCCAACTCAGCTAGAATGCTTGATAATAAATATCTGGAACAGGGAAAAGATCACGTCATTAGATGAAGGGCTTCAAATTTAGTCAATGTTCAAGGATGGATTTAAGTAACAATCATACATAGAAGGTGGCTTCATTTTCTGTAAACCTGCCATCAAAAATACCACTCTGTGCAGGAGAGCGTCCCTTTTGTAAAGAATTCTTGCAGTAAAACACCTTAAGATTCCCAATGCTAGGGGTAAAGTTGGTGTCTCCTGAAAATATCAGCCGATTCTACAAAGTATGTAATCAATCCATCATGTTACCGCCTTTCCTTAGCTGCTGGACTACTCTGAGCTAAATGCAACGTCCAGTCACTGTGCACACAAATGCCTGTGGGCGGGGAGTATTTTTTTCCTGGCCTCACTACTTGGCCTCCCCCACCCCCCCCTCCCCAGGCATATTCACACACTTAAATGCATCCTACATTCTCTTATGCTTCATTTCTTCTTTCATTGCTTCATTATGTTTATGTAAACCATCTTAAATCCTTTCTGAAGCAGGTGGCTTATAAATTATAAATAAGCAGAATCTGGTGGAGATCCAACACTGGGAGGCTTCAAAAACATTCCGTCTGCATCCCAGTGGCGGGCGCTCCACAATGAACAACGGTCTCACCAAGAACGTTTCCCCAACTTGCGCGATCCCTACTCACAGGCTGGAGCAGTTCCGGTCTCGAGGAGTCTGGTCTGATCTTCCCTTTGAGGACCATAGGGTTGAATTCCACAATTTTAAAGTTTATTTCTCTCAGTTTAGAATGTTCAATCCATTTTCTAGAGAAATGACCAAAACAACAATAACAACAACAAATATAAAAAAACTCCTCTAGCACACAACTCCAACCTTTCCTCAATTTGCCTATTGCCTCAGGATCAATCTGTTGTCTCCTTAGAAAGTTAAAAATAAAATGTGTGTAACCTTAGTAGAATTTAGTCTGTAAATCTTTCTGATTTTTTTCCTCATCTGGTTTGGCTTCAAATCTCCTTTTTTTTTTCCATTCACATAACTCTTTCCACAAAGGAAATGAAGCAAAATAGTAATAACCAAATATCTCTCCAGATCCACATAATCTCCACAGGAAACTGGAAGAACAAAAAGTGTCCCTTCTTTCTTCTAAAGCAGCGTCTGTGACTGCCTGTACGCTCTCCACCATAGGCTAACAGCTCTGTAATGAAGCAGGACGTTCTGAACCTGCCACTCGGAATCATGTTTGCTCTGCTGTTTTGACCCCAATGATGATTTGCATTTACCATTGCCTCTTTGTCTCTCAATCTTCTGTCCTCACTCCTCACCTTTCCCTCCTCCTCCTCTCTACCCTCTTATCTTATGTTTTCTCAGCCTTGCAGAACTTCTGATTATTTTTTATCCAATTCATCATCAGATTCTTGGTAGAAATCATCTCAAAATTAAATTTCCAATTTTATTTTCATGCGCCACACATTTTAAAGCCACACATGGTAGCGTTTAGGTTGATTAAAAATCAACAAAAGAATTCAGTCTTCCAAACTAAATTTAGATCTTTAAAATCCAAACCATAAAAAATCAGTCATTTATACAATATTGTAGGTCAATTATATCTCAATAGAGCTAGGGAGGAAAAACAGTCTCATCAACAAGAAAAAGAGACAGCCAACAGAAAAATAAGCAAGACACTTGTCCAAATGGGAATTAGGACCAAAAAAAAGTGTTCAATCTCATTAGAAATAAAGGAACATCAAATTAAAACCACTATTCGATACCCCCAGACACCCATCAGATTGGCAAAGTTAAGAAGACTGCCCATGCCAGGTGTTGGTGTGGTGGTTACAGGGTGTGTTTACTTTGGGAGGATCACTAAGCTGTACATGGGATTTATACAATTTCCTGTTTCTGTATTATACTTCAAAGAAAAGAGTTGTAAAAATATTTTAAAACAGGGTGGTGGATGAGACAACCAAGAACTAGGAAACAGTCCCTGTTCAAACGTCCTGAAGTCCTGCAGCTCATGCCTCTTGTTCAAGTACAAACCTTCACTCATATTACACACCATTCTTTTGGGTTTGGTTATCTGGTTTTCATACCCACAGATAATTAAAGGGCTGTTAATAGCAGGCTACGTGAACAATCTGCAACAATAATTGATAAGGCTGGGAAACGAGACAGACAAACCCACAGTGGCCAAGGACCATTTAGATTAGGAGCGAATGTCTTTCATATCTCAGTACCTCCTAATGGTGCTGTTACCAAAATAGCCAATGATGAAAGTCGTACATAAATACCTTGAAATACCTTGAACTTCCCTTCATCACTGCTTTCTCCACTTCCTCCATCCTCCCTAGAGACAGTCTCTGTTAATGTTCAGAGATCTTTCTGGGTCTTTTTCTTTACAGAAACACATATATGTACATGGACATATTTATAGTTTGGGGGGTTAGATTTTCATTGTTACAGACTGAATGTTGTGTCCCTGACATCGTATGTTGAAACCTAATTCCCAATGGGATGGTACTTGGAGGTGTAGCTTTTAGGGGGTGATTAGGTCATGAATGTGGAGCACTCATGAATGGGATTAGTGCCCTTATAAAAGAGGCCCTAGTGAACTCCCTTACCCCTTCCGCCGTGTGAGAACACAGCGAGAAGGCAGCCCACTGTGAACCAGGAAGTGGGCTCTTACCAGACATGGAACTGCTGGCATCTAGATCTCCCCAGCTTCCAGAATTTGAGAAATAAAATTCCCTTGTTGATAAGCCAAGCCACCTAGACTGTGGCATTCTGTTACAGCAGCCCAAATGGATTAAGACATTCATAAAGTGGATCATACTATATGAGGTGTACTGCAACTTGGATTTTCCACTTAATAATATTCCTTGGGGATCACCTATGCTTGCTTTCTTTTTAATAGTTGTATTGTATTCCATAGTTCATTTAAATATTCTTCCATTGATGGACCTTTGAGCACTTTGCACTTTTTTTTTTTTTTTTTTACCATTTCACATAATACTGAAATTAATACTGTTGTACATAGATTTTGGTAATATGTAACAGAATTTCTGTAGCGTGGATTCCCCCAGCAGGGGAACATGGAATGTCTTTTCACATTTGCTGGCCGTTCATAGTTTCTCTTCTGTGAATTATCTGTATTCTGTGCTCATTTTTCTACTATATGCTTGTATTTTAAAAAAAAATTGGTAAGAATTCTATATACATTTTGGGTGGTAATCCTCTGTCTATAATACATGTTGAAAATATCTTGCCTAATCTGTTGTGTGATCAATTTCACCTATAGTGTTTTTAAACATTTAAAACTTCTTAAAGGTTAGCAGTCAAATCTGTCAGTTTTTCCCTTATGATTTTGGGCTCAGGGAGTCACTCTCCATACCAAAATTATACAATTATCCCCATTTTAATAATACATTTAGAATTTTATTTTCTGTTTATCTCTTCTAAATCCAACTCCAATTTATGTTTTAGTGTGGTGTGTGATAGGAAAGTGATCACTTTGCAATTCAAAAATAATAATTAGTGATGATTTAGAGCCATGTTAAAATGATTATAGTATATTAATAGTCTCTCAGGTTAAGAAAGCAGAGAAAAGAGAAACCATTTTAGAAATAAAGACTTTTATATAAAATGCTTGAGGACTGGGGTGCCTTCATTCACTGGGCAATTCATTTCTGCAGAATGCCTGGTGCAGACTGCCCTACCAGGCTAATGAGGCTTTGCTGAAATTTCCTTAGCTAGGCAACACATTTATCAGGCCATCAAGTAAACCTCAGGCCATTCCCTCATTAATTTGAATGACATCTATCAAACCAAAGAAAGAAGAGAATCCACTTAAGGAAAATCTTTAAGGAAGATTAAAAGAAAGTAGAATAGCCAAGACAGGGAAGCAACCTAAATGCGTATCGACAGATGACTAGATAAAGAAGTTGTGGTAGATTTGTACAATGGAAAACACCCAGCCATAAAAAAGAATAAAATAATGCCCTTTGCAGCAACATGGATGGAACTGGAGATCGTCATACTAAGTAAGTCAGAAAGAGAAAGAAAAATACCATATGATATCACTTATATGTGGAATCTAAAAAAGGGCAGAAATGAATTTATTTACAAAACAGAAACAGACTCACAGACTTAAAAAGCCAACTTATGGTTACCAGGGGAGACAGAGGATGAGGAGGGATAAATTGGGAGTTTGGGATTCACACAAACTAACTACTATATAAAAAACAGATAAACAACAAGGACCTACTACACAGAACAGGGAACTATACTCAGTACCTCATAATATAGCCTATAATGAAAAAGAATATGAAAAGGAATATATATATACATATATATAACTGAACCACTATGCTGTACACCAGAAATTAACACAACATTGTAAATCAACCATACTTCAATTTAAAAAAAAGTAAGAAAACCCCAAAGTCTACAGCACACAAATTACCGTATTCGGGACAGAGTGTTCCGGAGTCCAACTACATAGAACAAAATGTTGGCGTCGGTGTTGCTGTAGATGCTGTTGATGGCAGCCATAGCAGCACCCATCCTCCCTGCTGCTGCACAAATCACCACGGGGATCTCATCTTCCATTTCCTCAGCAGCCTCAGAGTCATCACCTGGAAACATCAAAATCAGTGTCCTGGAACATGAAGGCATTTCACTACAGCAGAGCCAGTCTAACTTGCCTTCCACACTCCTGGGAGAAGACAGCAGAGTGTGGAAGAGACTGCCAACTGTTCTCCAACATCCAGTTCTTCTTCTCTTAGAAACAGAACATTGGGACTTTAGCTGGCACACAGCCAACCAAATATCCATAGAATATTCTTTCCGACTCCCTTGCAGCCTCTTTGTGATCAAGTTCTGACCAAAGGGATGCTTGTGCCAGTGTATGTGCAACTACTGGGTTTGCCTTTAAAAGGAATTTGCTTGCCCTCCCCTTTTCTTTTCCCCCTTCCCATTGGCTGGATTATGTTTTAACAAGCCCTCCGTGTGATTCTTGTATGTGCTGAGGTTTGAGTAGCGCTGATCATTCTAGAACACAACTGATAAGCTGATGCTGGGTGGATGTTCTATAAGCAGGTCCTTGGAAGCTGACTAAATTTTCACTTGTCTCTGAAGCCAGCTATTGAGAGGATACAAACTGTGTTCCTAGGTATCTCCTCTTGATGGACCACATGCCTGCTTACTTGCTTCATTCTTTTTTAAAAAAATTTTTATTGTGGTAAAATACACAGCAAAAATTTACCATCATAACCATTTTCAAGTGTACAGTTCAGTGGTCCTAAGTACATTCACAGTCGTACACAGCCGTCACCATCATCCAGCCCCATAACTTTTCATCTTGTGAAACTGAAACTCTATACCCATTAAACAAGAGCTCCCATTTCCCCTCCCCTCCCAGACCCTGGAAACCATCATTATATGTCCTGTCTTTATGAATTTGACTACTCTAAGTATCTCATATTAATGGAATCATACAGTATTTATGTTTTTACGACTGGCTTGTATCACTTGGCATACCTGTTTCATTCCTGAGCACAGTCCCCTTATGAACTTTCTTATACAGAATCCCACAGAGGGTCACAATCAGAAGGAACAGCAACACCTGATTAACTGGAATAAAAACAGAAACACGTTCAAGTATAAATTATCAAACTGAAATTGTGGAAAAGTCTGGAACAGCCATGTGAGTAGATCCCCCCTTATCCCAACACACCCAGGAGTAGAGACCTAGCACCTTTCTCTAAGCAGAGAGCATGTGGAATAAAGAGTTCACCTGTGAGACTACTGATGCCCAAGGATACATAGATGTAGTTTAAGAAGGATCCAGGGCTAAACCCAGGTAGTCTTCATGGTGGAGGCTACAACCTTGATGACTACATGATGCTGTTTTTGGAGCCACTTTCTGTGCATGAATGCTTTGCTTTATATAATATCCAACACTCATATAACACATATGACAAGCCAGTACTTATTATGAGTACATGTTCTTAGCCATTATAACACAGCTACTTCTCAGTTAATTCAACAAGTGGTCAAGGATGACATACAGAAAATTCTTGCCCTGAGGAAGAGGTTAGAAGACCCCAACACCTCCTCTAGTTGTAAGCCTCCAGGGCCATCCATTCCAGAACAGTGACACTTGCCCTTGGAATCTACTGAGAAGTAGAGTGGTGTAGGCAGTATTCTCCTATTGAGGGAGCACATACCACTGGTTGTTCACGGGATGGTTTATGAGGCTCATGTTCATAGCATTAAGTAACATTAAATCACAGTATGAGAAATCAGATACAGGCAGGCAACAAAAGCCACCTAGAATTGAATAACAGTATCCTAATTATATATATTTGTACAATAAACTTCTTTTTATTTTATTTTTTTAAACATTTTTTATTGATTTATAGTCATTTTACAATGTTGTGTCAAATTCCAGTGTAGATCACAACTTTTCAGTTATACATGAACATACATATATTCATTGTCATATTTTTTTCGCTGTGAGCTACCACAAGATCTTGTATATATTTCCCTGTGCTATACAGTATAATCTTGTTTATCTATTCTGCATAAGCCTATCAGTATCTACAAATTTTGAAATCCCAGTCTGTCCCTTCCCACCCCCCGTCCCCTTGACAACCACAAGTTTTTATTCTATGTCTATGAGTCTGTTTCTGTTTTGTATTTATGTTTTTTTGTTTTTGTTTTTGTTTTAGATTCCACATATGAGCAATCTCATATGGTATTTTTCTTTCTCTTTCTGGCTTACTTCACTTAGAATGACATTCTCCAGGGACATCCATGTTGCTGCAAATGGCGAATAACCTTCTTTTTATGATAGTGATAACTGCTATTCTATTTACAGAAAGGAAATATACTTTATATTACAAAATACACTTATAATTTAAAAATAAGTCAAGTCAGTCATACACAGGACAGAAGGAACACAGATGATGAAAAATTGAGAAGATGGTACATTGCCATATGTGGTGCACAAATGCCTGCAGTTTGGTAAACACTGGTAGAAAGGGAAGGGGCTGGAATTTGAAGCCAGACTCAAATCTCACTTTTACCACCTCCTAGCTGTGTGGCCTTGGACAGGTTACTTATCCTCTCTGAGCCTCAGTTTGCTCATCTGCTAAACGAAGATTGTAATAATAATTATGACCTTTCAGGGGTGTTTTGAGAGTTAACAAAGGCAATGTGGGCCCAATAAAGCCTTTAAAATTGTTAAGCATTATTATTTACTATTTTTGTGCATCAAGATATTTATACTTGTTGACCTCATACTGATCTATTTTCTGGCCCCAAGGCCTTTGTCTTCACATCTGTAAAAGTAAGGAGTTGGGCAGTCTCCACAGATGCTGTGTTCTGAGGCTCAATGGTTCTACCGTCCTGACATGTATCTCCCCTCTGCCTTTCTGGGTTGTCAGATTCAGCCTGAGACAACCAGATACCAGACTCAGTTTAAAATAAAACTACACAGAAGCAGAAGACAAGGGACAAAGTTCTATAGTTTATCAATACAACTGATTAACATTCACTTCCCACAGCCAGTTCGGGGAAGCAGCCCAATGTCTATTACCATCTGACCCTTTTTTAGTAAAAGTATGTCCCATGCAATATTTGGGATATACCTAATACTAAAAAATTATTCATAGTTTACTAGAAATTCAAATCTAACTGAATG
Organism: Camelus bactrianus; assembly: GCF_048773025.1. NCBI lineage: Eukaryota > Metazoa > Chordata > Mammalia > Artiodactyla > Camelidae > Camelus > Camelus bactrianus. Next base: position 32,764,488 of record NC_133550.1, on the reverse strand, counting down.
TAGCAGATGTCTTTTGATCTGCTACATTAGGCTCCTCTACCCTGAGGGTAATAGTAATACAGTTAGGTTATTATTTGTCCCCTAGATTCACAAACAACTGGATATAAAATCAGATGCAAATCCAGATTTTGATGGGGTCTGAAGATGACATAACTTGAGATGATTCTTTAAGAATAAGAACACAAAATTACAAATGCTAAATGAGACAGAAACATGAATATTTATTTACAATGAAAAAATAAATCATATTTACAACTCTTATGGAAGCATCTGACTCCTCTCACGAAAAATTCACTCTGAACAAAACACTTAACAACTTTCTATGGGAATCATCCTAATGTGCCAATGCCAAGAACTGTCTGTGGGAAAACTATCCATGAAGAGCAAAGAAGATCTGAAAAAAACCCCAAGACCCAGCATCAAAACAATCCTCCAAAATGTCTATTTTTAATCGTAATTTTCAAAAGTTTATAATCTTACTTTTTCGTAATAAAGCCATGTGTGTTCACGTGGATAAAAACTGTGACCTGTGGATAAAGAATAAAATTATGTTTAAAAGAGAATCAACCCAAAAGTCATAATACAATTACTAAGGACGATGCCTTTGACCATTTGATACGTGGCCAATTTTACAATTATTCTTAACTTTCTGAATCTAGAGTTTTGGTAACTAGATAGTTCTTGAATGTAGAGCTCACCATTTCAAATTGATTTCTCCAGCTGTACAAAGCACACAAAGGCCCCCAAAGGGTCATCTTTTGCCTTCTCTAGAAACAGCCCTGTCAACCCTCTGGGTTAGTTGATCAGATGGCACTAACTGGAGGAAATGTCACACAAGAAGGGTTCCTTGATCTAAAATACCAATCCCTTGCCTTTTTTCCTGCTATCATAACTTCATTCCTTTGATAAGGAAGCTTCTACATCTTTAGGAATCCCTTGTGAAAATAAAACCACCCTGAGAAGGGCACAGCTTACATTCCATTCAATCATCCATTTGGTAAATATTTATTGAGATCCTACTAAAAGCCCAGCACTGTGCTATGCACTGGGGATGCACCAATGAACAAATCAGTCCCAGTCCCTATCTCCATGGAGCTGTTTTCAGTGGGGAGAACAGACATTAAAATGTAAGCAATAAAATAATTAGATTATGGTAAGTGATACGAAGGAAACAGCAGAGATGTTGGGACAAAGGTGAACAGAGATAGAAAGGTATCTTAAAGAGACATCAGGAAAAGCCTCACTGAAGAGACAGCATTCAATCAGAAGAAAGAGCAGGAGCCAGTGGAGAGAACGCAGAAAAGCATCCCAGGCAAAGGGAGCAGCAAGTGCAAAGGCCCTGAGGCTGAGGATTCTAAGTACCGCAGTAAGTTCAATGTGGCTGGAACACAGTAGACTAAGGGAGAGACTGGCTGGAGGAGGTAGAGACAAACTGCGGTGTCTCCAAGGAGTAAAGGAGCATGGATTTTATTTTAAATGCATGTAACCTCCTCCATCAGCCTTTGTCTTCATTTAAGTAACAACTGCAATGTAATATGGAAACATCTGATTTCTACTGATGATGAAGTCACAGGTACCACCATTACTTCTGTGATTTGTTGCCACAATTGAAGGAAATGCTCAAATTCAATTAGAGGTTAGTAAAAATCAAGATGTGATTTTTTTCTTATCGAAGTGCATGAGAAAATGAAATGTATCCGTCGATGTCTGGAGTGCCTGTGCACCCTACGTTAAAGATCAGAATCCTGGGGGTAGGTTGATTCAACTTACATCTGGGTTATGATGGCATAGAAAAGTGATGTTTTACCATCTGGAAAAACTGCTGCTTTGGGAAGATCTGCCACGTTTGTGCTGTGGCTTTTCACAGCCCCAGGCCTCTGGTGTGATTCCTCAGGGGACTGAACTACACAATGAACAACTGGTCCCACACAAATAGTGAGAGAGGAGCAGGCTGACTCTCAAGGTGACTGCCAGGGGTGAGGAGCACAAATGGAAAAGAAAGCCCTCACAGGAAGGCTGGAGAGATGCCAGAGACAGAATTGGGGTAAGATTTTCCTGTTTTGTATTGCTATCCACTGCCGGAAGTGATTAAAATACCCATATTTCACAACTTTATGCAGACCAGGTTGAAAAGCCGTTCTTCTTCTATATTAAACATTAAAAAAATAAGAAAAGGGTCCAGGACACAAAACGGAGGGGGACTTGTCACTTGATATTCTTACAGGACTTATACTGGACGTATTTAGTAACCAGTATGGCTCTCAGCATCAATCAACTGAAACAGGGATGACTGGTGTCCCACGAGTGTGTTCTGACTAGTAAACAGCAGCCTTGGTGCCCACAGAATGTCAAGTCATGTGCATGTATTATCTATTCAAACAAATAAACCGTTGAGCACAGGAGATTCTAAACACACACACACACACACACACGGCACATTATATTCTGATAAGCAACAAGAGTTACTGTCACACCATCAGCCATTCTCATCTTCTACCAGACCAACTTTTTACCTTTTTTGCCCGAGACAAAGTCAGAGCAAACTCCAAGAGGCCTACCAACTAGACGTGTCCCAGGAACATCTCTCCACGGAGGAGGCCCACTACTTCGTCAGAGAATAAAGAACTGGCCTCATGACAACTATTTTTCTGCCAAGACATCTGATACATGTTGACAAGGTAATTTCCTCTTAGTGTCCTGGATTTCCATAAATTTCTTATTGTGAACTTCTATAATTAGAAAGTGCTTTAATGTTTCATTCCAATTTCAGGGCATCCAAAGGGAGACTTCTGATTTATCAAAGAGTTTGAATGTAGAGAATGATGTGTATCCCAAAGAAGGTTTTAGATTCTCTCCTCCACCTTCTACAAGAAGAATTATAAATCTGGATAGCAAGCAGTAGCAAAAAGTAAGTTATATTATCAAATAAAGATTCAGCAATGTTCTCAAAGTAGCACCAGGCTTAAGGAGGCAAGAAAAGGGCTGATATGACATGAAAAAGTTTCAACCAAACATTTCCCCAAATTCAAATCTTTCACAATATTCTGCAGTATTCAATTAGTGCTCTGAAAATCCAAGAGAGCTAACAAACTGTCTGTTCTCAAAATGTATCTGTTATAGCTGTTACCTGGTTGTTGTCCCAGCTTATAATTTATCCATATGCCTATCACAATACCTTATATATTTATTAGAAGAAGCAGTGGGCATTAAGAGAAGGATAGGAAAATTGGGCAAGTTTAATGACAAAATGAAGTTTAACCATTACAAACGAATTTTAGGTTACAAAATTCATTTTAGTTTGGAAATCTAAAATTAAATTTTTTCACATATTCATTCACTTCTTTGAGGCATTTTGACAATCACCCCAGGAGCAGGAAACCGATTTCTTTTATCTTTAAAAAAAAAAAGTTAATTTGCCATTAATAATAATCTGTCTTGAGAACTCAAAGTTTATTTTAAAATTAAATTGATCCTTCTTAATTGCAGTCCTTCAAAGGTACTTCTCAACTTGACTTCTGACCAGAGGCAGCAGTTAGCAAACAGAGAAAAATAACCTTTAGAAATTAGCAACATGACAGAGACAGCCCAGAGGATGCAATCAGGAAAGGCAGCATATCATAGTACCCCAGGGTCTCTTTATGAACCAAAGTGTTGGAGAACGTGTTGGCAGTGATCTAGGGAAATTCTTCAACCGGGACTTGATTCAAGCCTTTAACTCATTGTAAACAACCAGCTACAATGTCCCTTTCATTTTCCCAGGATATAGACTGCATACCCAGGAGCTCTGAGCGCATCTGCAATGGCCCTTCTCCTTTTCCCCTCCTGCACTTGGGAAAGAATTGAGTCAAAAAGTAAGTAATGTTATGGTCCTTCTGAGATTGGTTTCAGGTACTTTTTTGTCCCTTTGCTATTTTAGATGATACGCATTCAGCTAACTTTTGGGGGTGATGCCAGCCTAGAATGGTCTTTGGCCACATGTCTGCTCCCTTCCAAAGACTATCTAGTACTACAGGAGAGAATGAGGGGAAGACCGGGAGGCTCTGAGCTCCAAGTCTCAGAGGCCAGTTCCTCCCTGGAGATCCCAGTCAGCCACGCCAATAAATTCCTCTCTTTTCCTTAAACTGCTTTGAAATGAGGTTCAATTTCTTGAAAACAAGAGTCCTTACAAATACATTCCTTATGGCCAGAATGGTGTGCACATATAGGGAAAAGTTTGCACAGGGCTAGGTAATAATAATAGCTACCATTTATTGATAGCTTAATTTGCATTCAGCTCTATGCTGACCATTTAGGTACCTTATCTTCTTTAATTCTTACAACAAACACCTTTCAAATGGATATACTACTATCTCAATTTTTCAAATGAGGAAATTGCAGCTCAGAGAGGATCAGTAATTTGCTCAAAATCACACAGCTAGTAAATGGGAGAGCAAGGATTTGATGTTAGGGCTCTCAGATTTCAAAACTGATGCTCTTTAACCACAAGGTTCTGGAGCTCTTGAAGGGCCAATCTGGCTACCCCAGAGGCAGGTGAGGTGGGCTGCAGGTCATAGATGTCACTGTATGCTGATGAAATTTCACAACTCCTGGGGAAGCTGCTCTCCCCTCTAGTACTTGGTTACTCTAACTGCTGAGATCATGCCAGAATCAGAGAAATGTAAGTGCTGCCTCATCTGAGAAGGAGGCTCATCTCTGCCCTGCCCAGCAGGTTGCCAACCCTAAAGTCTCTTTAAGATAATATAAGATGCTCCAGGAAGCAAATATGGCACATGGAGTTGTAAGGTACAGCAGTGGTGAGCCAGGAGTGAAATTCCTAAAGCAGATTCTTGTAGGTAACCTCCTAAGGCGCTTTTAGAATACAAGGCAAAGAGGAGTCCTTGAGAAGCATGCACTTCTAACAGAGAGCCTGTTTTACCTCCTTTTTCTTTTTTTAAATTTGAAACCGTATAAAGATTCAGCATGCCTGACTGGCATCCTTCTCATCCTCTTCACAATTTCATCTCACCTCTGATGGTGGCACTTCCTCTTAAAGCGGCTGTAAATTGGTGTTTCCAGCACTTGCAGCCAAAAGCATTCTGATGGATTGAGTAGGTGCACAAGAAACACCTGCAGCTTCTAGATGGGAGCTGATTGTGTGGATCTGGTAGAGGGATCAGGGCTGGAAAGGGGTAGAATAGTGATGGAGGAAGGCGGGGATGAGAGCTGGAGGGAATGGCTGCAGGATATCTTAAGAACACACAGAATAAGAAGCGGAGATGTGGGGCCGAGGGCAACTGGACCGTCTAGAGCAGAGTCAGGAAGAGCATCTTCTGGGTTAACGTGGTTCTGGCCTGCGAGGAAATGCACCACAGGACTCACTGCTGTGAGGGCAAGGCCTGGGCCCATGAGAGGTGCAGACCACCTGCCGGCTCTCTCCTGTGCACGTGGCCTGTGGGGCTCCACGCTCACCTGCTTCCCCACCACCTTTGTGACTGTTCACCTCAGTCTCTTTGGCTGCTGCCCCTTCTCTGGAACTTCTAAATGGCATAACACTTCAGGACTCAGTTCTTGATTTCTCTTCTCTCTCTAAACTCTCTCCTTACTAGGTCTCCTTCTGTCTCATGGCGTAAAACACCATTTCAATGCCAACAACTCCCGAATTACTGTCTCCAACCCAGATCTCTCATGTGGACTCCAGACTCCTAAAGCCAACTGTCCACTTAGTGTCTCCACTTGAAGGCATCATTTGTCCAAAACTGAGCTCCTGACATTTTCCCCCAAACAGGCACCTCCTATCATCTTCCCTGACTCAGTTAATGGCAACCCCATTTTTCTAACTGCTTTGGCAAAAATAAACTTGGTGTTATCCTTGACCCCTCTCTGTTTCATTTCCTACAGATGAACTGACAACAAACCTTGTCAGCTCCACCTTCAACACATATCCAGAATTTTCGCCACCTGTACAGCCTCTACCCTGGCCTGATCACCATCATCCTTTGCCTGGATGATTCTGCCTGTCTCCTTTTAGCTGACTTTCAACAAAGCAGTCAGAGAGAGCCTGTTAAGACAGGAGTCAGAGTATGTTGTTTTCTGTTCAGAATTCCCCAAGGCCTCCCTATTTCTCTCAGAGTAAAAGCCAAAGTCCTTTTTGTGTCCTACAAGATCTCGCCCGATCACACTGGCCTCCCTGCCAGACATTCTCCTGCCTCAGAGCCTTTTACACTTGTTCCCTTCCCCTGGAATGCTGTTCCCTTCACCTGGAACAGTCCCACCAGATATCTATGTGGCTCGCTCCTTCACTTCCCTGGACTCAGTCAAAACCCCCTAGCCCCAGCAATACATCTACTACTTTTCCTCAGCAATGACCACCACCCCACATACTGCCCATTTCTCTGGTTTTCCTGTACCCTCCCAGTGATAGACTATAAGCTCCATGAAGGCAGGGAATTTTGTCTGTTTTGTTCATTGCCAAATAGCCAGCACAAGTACCTGGAGATAGAAACCCTCAAAAATATTTACAGACTAGAGGGATGAACACGTGACCTTCTCCTCCAGGAAGCTGCACAAGCACCTCAAACCTCATCTGTTCACAACTGAAATCAGCACCTGCCCCACAGAAATCCCTCTTCAGTGTTCTCTGAGCATCCTCTTCAGTTGCTTCCTCCCAGCCCCTCATCCAGTCAGTCACTGATTCACACAGTTTCTCCTCCTAAGTGTTTCCTTTTTAACTTTTTTTAATTGAAGTATAGTTATTTCAGGTATACAGCAAAGTGATTCAGTTATACATATATGTATCCATTCTTTTTCAGATTCTCCATTATAGGTTATTACAGGATATTGAATATAGTTCCCTGTGCTATACAGTAGGTCCGTGTGTGTGTGTGTGTGTGTGTGTGTGTGTGTGTGTGTGTGTGTGTATGTTAATCCCAAATTCCTTATTTATCCCTCCCCTCCTTTCCCCTTTGGTAATCATACGTTTGTTTCCTATGTCTGTGAGTCTGTTTCTGGTTTGTAAATAAATTCATTTTTATCTTTTTTTTTTTTTTTTTTTTTTTTTAGATTCCACGTATAAGTGATATCATATGATATTTGTCTTTCTCTGTCTGACTTCCTTCACTTAATGTGATCATCTTTAGGTCCATCTAAGTGTTTGTTAATCCACCTCCTTTCTACCTTGCCTCATCTCATTCAATAACGTCCCACATGGCCTTCCTGCCTCTAGGATTCAAATTCCCCCATTATTCCAACATTGTTTTCTATAGTTTGGTTGTCATAGCTTTAGTTTCTTTTACTCTTGATCAGTCCCACCCTACCCACACTGCCTTTTTATTTTTCATGAAAATTTTTTGGAAGAACACAAGCCAATTGTCTTGTAGAATTCTAATGACTGATTTAAAACACTACTCTGAGTGTCCTTTTCCCCTCTAAAGCCCTTCACTGGGAAATCCAGTACCAAAAGGTTAAGGCTGGAGCTTAAGATTCCCATGGGCCCTCTGGGCCATGCCTTCTGTCCAAGCTCTACTGCTTGAAGGTTCGTCTCCAGCCCTCCGCTGTCCTCCACACCCAAGACTATGCTTTTCTTGTCTCTGGACTTCAGTTTAAGCAGTCCCCTCTGCCTGGGATGTCCTTTCCCCTGCTCTTTCCCCAGCAAATTGCTCCTTGTGCTTTAAGGACTCCTCCTCCTCCTTCAGGAAGCCTTACGTAACTACCTTGCCTGGGTTCTCCTCTGATCTCCACTGCGATGCCTATCCCCGCACTCAAAACACTGGGTTCTAATATGGCTGTGGCTGTCTCTTCCACTAAACCATGAGATGACAGAGGACAGGGACTGTGGCTTGCCCACCCTGTGTGCCTCAATAAATGTGTGTGGAATGAATGACGGAGAAACAGGAGAGAGGGAGAAAGGGCTCCTGTTGCTCTGTTCTTCAATCCCAGGAAAAAAGGGGTCAGCATACCTTCAATAAGGAAGAAAGCCAGAAGGAGGGGAAAGCCAGGTTGATGGTCCCACTCCAGGAATGAAGACAGAGGGCTCTGTTTTCTTATTGGCCTTTCTCTTAACATAACAACAAGGAGAATTGTGTCCCCTACACCTCTGTAAGCTTTCCTAGGCTGAATGATTTCTGTGTTGTGCTTTTCCTGTAATAAATAATCAAGCCTTTAGCATTAAGAGCCCATAGGCCTAGGGAGGAGGGTATAGCCCAGTGGTAGAGCACATGCTTAGCATGCACAAGGTCCTGGATTCAATCCCCAGTACCTCCATTTAAATAAATAAATAAACCTAATTACCCCCCTGAAAAAAATTAAATAAACTAAAACTAAAATAAAATATTTTTTAAAAAGAGCCCATAGGAGCTGGGGGAGGGGGGGCTCACCTAGCAGCCAGTGTTGGAAAGAGGAAATCCCTAAGCAGGGCAACGGATGGAGGGAGCCTCAAAGAGGAGTGGTCCTAAGGCCTGTGACTGGAAGAAAAGGAGAGCTTAGAGAGTTGGTCTGGACCAGAGAAGTGTCCGCTAGGTTTTAAAAAAGGCCCCTGAAGACCTTGCATGAGGAGCTGTTTTACCAAATGCCAAAGAGTTTGGGCCTGTGCCCAAATCTGGAAAGAATGTCTTAAGACCTGGCAGCGGCTAAGGGAATTAGCTCTGCCTTGGAAGAAAAGACAAAAGTGGGAAGGACTCCAGAAAAGTATTCTAAAAATCAGCCCCTAAGATTTATTTTACATGCCAACTCTAATCAGTTGGTAGGAGCTTTCAGTACTGCTAAACTGAGAAGGAGTCGAAAACCACCACCAGACTCGAAAGAAAGAAAGATAGGAAGGAAGAAAGAAAGAAAGAAAGAAATGTAATTGTAATTGATTAATCATGTCTGCCATGGGATCAGGTAAGGAGGAACAAGAAAGAACCTGGGAATTCAAAGGAAGATAAAAGAGAGGGCTCCCAAAAAGTACCGTTGAATGACTTAAATCTGGAAATATGGGGTTTGCCACTGGACAGAATTGACTTTGAAACCTTGTTCTGCCTCATTTCTTACTGTGTAATCTTGGGCAATTTACAAAACCCGATCTGTAAAATGGGATTGTTCTGCAGATTAAATTAAATGCTATATTACAATGATAATAGGAAACACTTACACTGTAACTTCTATGAGCCATTTTTCTAAGAACTTTATATATATATATAAATTAATTAATTTGATATGCACAACAAACCTATCAGATTATTATCCCCAATATACTGATGAAGAAACTGAAGTTCAGAAAGGTTAAAAGACCTGCCAAGAGTGACACACCTAGTGAGTGGCAGAGGCAGAATGCACACCCAGGCAGTCTGGCTCTGAGATCATGCTCTTGATCACCCTACAAGCTACTATAGCCACCTACTTTCCACTGCTGATTGTTCTCATGATGGTCAAGCAACTGACAGAAGCTCTATGATTTCACATAACTCTGTAAGACTTGCAGCCTGAAGTTCACACATGCGTAACACACATTTAATAGAGCACTTCATCTTCAACCAGGCAGGAGAGAGTCATGAACAGGACAGGAGCATAGGGTCACTTGACAATAAGAGAAAGAAGAACAAAACCAGGACTCAGGAATTTAGCCTCCAACAAAACACCTCTGGCCTTTTTACTTTTTGCTCTAGCATGGAAAAGGCTTACTCCAGATTCACTAGAATACACAGGACAGGGAAGCTGAGGGAGGGTGTCTTCTGTTTGTGGAGGATCCATCTTGCTTTCTCCTGTGTGGGACTGAGGTGTTCTTTCACAACATGGCTGTAGACCAGGTGTCAACTAACCATGGCCAACTCCTGCACCAAAGGTTTTTATAAACAAAGTTTTGTAGGAACATAGCCAGGCTTATTCTTTGATGTTTTTTCCATGGTCATATCTACTCTACTTCAGCAGATCTGAATTGTTGCAATGAAGACCATATGGCCTGCAAAGCCATGTATCTGGCCCTTTGTAGGAAATGTTTGCTGATCCCTGCTGTTCACCTTAGGCCAGACTTTCTACATATCAATATGGCACACATGATCAATTCTCTGTTCTTAACTAGGGAAGGAAGAAGATGTCCTCTTGGGTGTTTGCCAGGGAAGATATGAAGTAGGATGTCCATAAGAAGAAACAGTATGAAAATAGACGTGGCCAAAATAGGATATTGCAGAGTGATATCATATGTTAATCTGTGTGATGTGATAACATGGCTCGATAACATGGCTCAGGGGTCAACTGGGAACCACTGGGTTAAACAAACAAGCAGATTTTGCTTCTGCGGGACTTCTCAGGACCTTTAAAAAGCCATCAAGCCTTGAGAGGGCTGCGAGAGAGACAGGGCTTAGAGAATGTCTTTTGTCTATGGAGCTATCTTCTTCAGAACATTCTTTGACAAATGCTGAAACAAAAGAAGTCTTTAGAATCATGCTCCCTGGGAACCAGGAATGAAAACTGTGAGCGCTATGGCTGCATGAGCATGCTTTTTCTCGACAAGGAAAGAGGCAGAACAGAGAAGAACTAAAGAGTAGAAAAAAGAAAGAGGTGTGTGAAGAGGAGAAGGAAGGAAGCAGGGCCCTGGAGAGACAACTTGTAAGGATGTGAGGAACACTTACACAATTGGACTGTCGGAGGGAACAGCATGTCAAAAGCTGGGCTGGATGTGTGGTCACTTTCACCATTACTATTGTCATCGTCCGCACCACCAGAGAAGCTTACCTTCCCTGAGGGTCTGACTACTTGGCAGATCCTGCATTATATCCTTTAGACACATGATGTCACTTAATTCCCATTTTACAGATGAGGATGTAGAGTCACAGACAAGTTAAATAACTTACCCAGAGTCAAAGCTTATAAAGATTATAAGTGGCAGTGCATAAATTCACCTTTGTGAGTTGGACCCCAGAGCCCATGTTCCCAGCACTGCCCTGCCCTACTTCTAGCTGAGTAAGATGGAGTCCTGGCATTCCATTGCACGACACACAAAGGATATTGTATACAAATGCAACACCAAAACATTCCGAGGAAAAGACAAAACAAATAAAACAATGCCACTTGGGATATTTGGCTGCACAGGGCCAAACAGCTAGAGGACCGCCTTTTTTTTGCAGCACATTCAGATGTTTAAGTATCATATTTTCTTCCCCTCTGTCTTTTTACTTTTAAACTATCCCCTCTTAACTTAAGTCATAAGTTATATATCAGGCTGTATCAGGCTTATCCAGTGTATTACACTTGCTCATAAAGTGAACATAAGAAGACATTTTTGAATGTTAAAAAGCATTTTCAACCCAAACACTATGACTACTGTATTTACAATAAGCTTCATTTAGATTTCATACAACTGCCAGTTCTTTTTGGGGGAATTGGGGCCCTCAGAACAGCTACCTAGGACAGATTCCGAAAACATGAATCACAGCTCAATTAAATATTTCATGGCTCAGAAACATGCCTGCGTTAAATGCTCACATTTATCCAGTCTGAGCTAACCGCTGATTTCCATACTTAAAATATGATGAAAATAGAAAATCACACTACCTGGGGGTTGGGGGAGGGGAGAAATGATCCCAGGTCTGGAAAAGCAATCCAGGATGTGAAAAATTTGCGCATTGAGTATTCTGGATTTGCTACAAGGGGAAAAAAAAAGATGGTTCCGCTGACATGCTACAAAAATCAGCTGTGGGCTCCTGAAGGCAGTTTGTGTGGGACTGACCACCTCTGATTTACTTTCTTGAGTCTATAGCAAATAAAGGACAGCTGCAGGCGGGCCAGAGTGAAATAGAAAGGCTGTCACACTGTTGTAAATTTCTGTTTACCTGGTAAGCGGTGAGGGCACGTCTCTGGGCTCCTTGGTCCAGAAGAGCTGCAGGGCAGAGCGTTCAAATCGTGGCTGCTGCCCTTCACGCTGCTCCAGCTGCTTCTAAGATCCCATTGGAAATCCCAAAGGGCTGGAGAGCCTCAAGGCCAATATTACGTTTCCAAAAGTCTTTCTCCCCCACCAGACCCTCCCCCCCACCTTGCTTGCGTCGACTTTGGAGCGGCTCAGGTTTCTTCCACCCCTGCTCCAAGCAGCTGGGAATCCAGGCGTTATGCTGGCCAAGTGAGGCGGCCCCTGAAACCACTTCCAGATGTGCTTGGCAGGCGGGCTCCAAAGGGCCAGACTTCCTCTTGCGTCCTCCTCTGGCAGCCTGCAAATCATTTCGAAAACAAGGCTGCTCTGGAAGAAAAGATTCAAAACTGGAGAAAAGCAAATTCTTGGAGGGTGTATTTCTATCACACGTTGGGTCCAGGTAAACTTTGAAAGAGCAGAAGTGAAAAAAATTAAGTTCATACTGATTTTAAGAAAATCTTCATGGCCACTAGCTTCTCCTGAAATGCCCTAGTCATTAAAATGCTGTTGTCCCCAAATCACAATCCACGTAAGAGCCATTGTCTCATTCTACCAAGGCAGTGATAGAGGTTTCAAGATGGTGTGTTTTGTGCCTGAACGTGGAAAGGAATCACGCGGAGAATCAACCCCACCCAGCTCTGGGCTGTTCTGTGTCTCTGCCATTGATTCTCAGAAACCCAGGAAATGGTGCCAGCACCCTGCCAGGGATCATGAAATTTATTCCTGCAACAGCCTCTCTCCCTAGATCCTATAAGGAAATGAGTTTGCCTCTACTCACTGCCACCTTCTAAAGTGGTACTCCCCAAAAGAAATACAATGCAAACCACATTGTAATTTAAAGTTAGATAGGAGTCACTTTAAGTACAAAGAGGTAAATTAATTTTAATGATATATATTTTATTTAAACCAATATATATAAAAATAATATTTCAACATGTAATCAATATAAAACATTATTAACAAGACATTTTATACTTTTTTTGGTACGAACTCTTTAAAATCTGGCATATACTTTACACTTGCAGCACATCTCAATTTCAACACTAAATTTCATCAGGAACAATTGATATGTATTTAGGTTTCATAAAATTTGCATTTTAAAAAGTAGATTCGCATACTCAAGTTGCTCCAAACATTCTGCAATTTTCCAATAACCGAACTGCAAGTCAGTTTTACAATTCAGTTTAAACTGATTAAGTAAAACATAAAATTCAGTTCCTCAGTGGCACTAGGCACACTTTAAGTTCTCACAGCCAGTGTGGCTAGTGGGTGTGGCTAGTGGCTCCTGTACTGAACAGTGCGGCTCTGAAGAATCTGGTGGAAGTTTTTCAGACTTGAACTTGGAGGGTGGGAGTATCCCGAACAGCTTCCATTTGTATAGAACTTTGAACACCGACAAGGAATTTTTTCACATCTTTTATTGTGTTTTATTCGCACAATATTCCCATTAGGTAAGTCGAGAAGATGTTTTTGCCCCAATTTGCAAAGGAGCACATGGAGGCTTTGAGCAAGTTAGTGATGAAGCCAGGACTGGAATTCCTGTTTGGTGCTTTAAAACTGTTTCTTACCTCAGGCGAGTCTCAAATACTAGGATTTTTGGCCGCAACTCTAGGGTTAAATTGTATCCACTGTTATATCTTCGCTTGGTCATCCTTCAGCATTCAGGCACTGTATAGAATTACTGGAAGCTCTAGCAGCATTCTTATATACTCCCATCCTAAAGCCCTCACACCATTCAGCACGTATGTCATTTTTATTTGGAGCAGACTCGACATTACGCTATTCCTCTTCTCCCTTGGCTCCCAGTGAGCTGTTTTAAATCACAACTCTACTCAGTTTTTTAGCTAACAGACATGGCTGTAAAATGTTTCTCTTTGGTTGTGGCAAAGATACATTTTATACATTGATTACATGCAGGAAGTCAGAAGGTTTGGTGGCAGCACAGGGTACTGTGCACTAAGTATTCCTGCACCAGTCCTCACTGTACCCACATAAGCAAAAATAGCAACGTTTCCTGGCTCAGGGCTTGACACTGCCCTTCCAGAATTATGTGCTGTCAGGAGCAACGGGACAGTCCCTCAGACATGTCCCAAGGCACCATGTTGGAAAGCACTCTAAACTGACTCCTGCCAGTCCAGTTTCCTTGAAAGATTGGGTTTTCTCCTCCTTTGCATCTCTCATCCACTTAGCAGAATGACTGACCCAGGGTAAGAGCTGGTAAATAAGGAAGTTCAGAGGGTATGACAATCAAAGCACACCAGAAGGGGACTTAGAATTGAAATAATAAAGACGTTGTTTTCATAGATCCCACTTGCTATTCATATTAACTTCCATATGGACCGAAATCTCTCTGTCATTGCTCTTTGTACACATTCTCCCTGACCCCCTACTGTCTCCAACTCCAGATTCTCCTGTATTTCTGCTGGGCCATGTACTGAGGATGCAAGAGGCTTATTTCTATGACTTTGATTCCTACTTTAGATGCACAGATTCTCTCCCCTGGAGAAGAAATGAAACCAGAAAGAGACACAGGATAAAAGGGGCACTCTGGTAAGTGCAGTGGCTATTGGCATGGGCTCTGAGAAAGACAGACAGACAGACCTAGGTGTTAGCTCATATGTTATACTTACACACTACTGAAAATCTCACCTTCAGTTTCCTCATCTGTAAAGTGGGGCAGCCTCTTGGGGATTAAAAGACATCATGCACATAAAGCACTCGGTAAGGGCTCTGTACATGGAAGTTATTATTATTGTTGTTGCATGAAGACATCCCAAGGTATGAACTAGACAAAGAAATTGTAACAGTAAGTTACTGGTAACTTCTTTTTAAAAAGTCCAAGTGAGTTATATGATGTTGCAAACACTGCTGGTAGCCTATTTAATAACCTCTCTGCTCCTTCCCTTCAAATAGAAACACTTTTTCATTTGAGGTAGCAAATGCCCAGTTAAAAATACCTTCTCAGAGGGTCTGCAGCTAGAGTGGCATGTGAGTAGAAGTCGGCTGTCTGCGACTTCCTAGAAAGCTGTTGTTTTCCTGGCAAAGAGCTGTTGGTGCCTTTTGCCCTTTCCGCCTGTCTGAAATCCAACGCGAATGCCTGGAGGTAGAGTAGCCATCTCGCAGCTCTGTGGATAAAAGGCCCACACTGTGTGGCTGCATATGGCTACACGGGCTGTGTGCAGGGACTACAGTGTAAAATCAGTTAGGGTCCTGGCAGGACGCAGATGGCTCACTCCAATGGGCTGATGGTGGAGACTGAAAAAAGGCACCATCCGGAAAGGTGTAGTCAGTACTAGGGAAACACGATTAAGAGATGGTGCAGTATCCTGGGGTTAGTAACTGCAGGGGGCTATTACCACTTCCAGTCCTGAGGACAAGAGTATGGAGTGGTTACCAGGACTGGGAGACAGTAGCTGCATGGACAAGTCCGCCTAACAGGAGCAGCCTCTGCTGACCCCCACAAAAGGGACGGGGGTTCTTACTCCAACCTTATAATCTCCTGTTGGTGGTGCTTCCCATTGGCCAAACCCAACTGGAAGTCAGACAGCAGGAGAGCTCACGTGATGTAATACATCTAGGTCAGCTTCAGGGCACTGAACAAGTTAAAGAAGAGGAGGGAATAGATCCGAATAAGCCAAAGGAAATTATCCTTGTACAATGTGGCTAGGGTTCTCTGGCATTGTGTGATTCAGCAGCCCTGCACATGTTAATGTTAAGGAGGGCAGAGCAAGGACATAGGAAAAACCCAAGTCCCTGGTGGCACTGGGAGTCACCACAGCAGCCCTGAACTGACCACTTTTGGAACATCTTACGTGAGGAAAGTAAACCTGGATGTGGCTAAGTCACTGTGGTCGGGTTTCAGTGATACGCCCAAATGCAGTCCTATGTGAACTATACGCATTTTTGATTTGTAGTAGCAGTAGTCAACACAACGTATGTCTGAATCATTATTATTCCATTTTATTTCTTATTAGTTGAAAGTCAAACGTTCAGCATTTCTTACCCAATGGGCCTGCCTTGGCTGAGTGTACTACCTTGTAGATAAAGTCTTAGATAAAATCTCCTAAGGCTGATGAATGTGACTGGAAGGGAAGGAAGCAGCATTATGTGGCAGCAGTGAATCACTGCACTGGGTCAGGCTGATAAGCCTCTACTTATTGCCTTGATCAACTAGGGCTGGGCTCCAAGATCACCCACACAGGGCAGGAAATCCTAATACAGGAGTCTCAATTCCCTTTCTTTGTCTCGTAGGGCTCAATGACAGGTCATCTTCTTGTTCGAAGCTGAGGTGCTCTGGCTCTTCCCTGGAGCCCCTGAGGTCCAGCAATTACTCCTGCACCTGACTCTCTGCACTTGGGGTCCCTTTCTCCCAGATGACATGACTGGTTTCCTTCCTTGACTCTTGCACCAGTTCCTTGCTCTGGTAACTTGTATAGGCTCTACCTGGCTTGGAGTCCTGCCTGGCTCTTGCCAGCTACCCTCTCCACACCTTGGCCACAGCTCTAGCCATGGCCGGAGCCCGGCGATCTGGGAACAGACCTCTCAGACACCATCTGCTCTCTTCATCTCGGGAACGGTGCCTGCCTAGGCTCTCTGCTGTTGTGCTCTGCCCACCTGCTGGCACTCCTCAAAACCCCTTCTTAGACTGCTGCCAATAACCCCTTGGCCCAAGTCCTCAACTGAGATTAAGGTATCCCTTGGACAAGGCGATTTACACTCTTGGCTGAAAACACAGCACTGTCTGCCACCTCTCAGCTCCAGTCCCTCCCTCTCAGACTGACTCCCCAGTGGCCTATAGCTTAGGAGGAGCAGAAACAGTAGTAATATAATGAAAATGATGACAATTATAGAAGTAAAACAATCTACTACTTACTAAATGCTAACTACATGCCGGGCAATGCATAAGCAAAGCCCAGTACTTTTGTGTTTTTTTTGCCTTTTGTGCACAGAATCAGAACAAATTTCAGTTACCACAGTTTAGTTTAGTAACATCAGTTCCCCAACAATACAGTTCAAATCTGTTACCATAGTATATCAACTATGAGTAACTAGATAGTTACAAACTTCACTGCCGGGTTTTCAGTCCACAAACTGACTAAGCAGATAACAGATCCACATCATGATCAGGGATCAATCGTGTCACTTCTCTGACTGTCTGTGTTTGGTCACTGGATAGCTGTTACTCAGCTTATGTACAGACAGAAGAGCATGTCGTTGTGTTGTTTCCTTAATTCCTGGTGATAAACCCATGTGATATTTACAAAAATAGATAATAGAACTGGCCAACAAAGATAAAAGTATAGCATTGGGGATCTGAATAAGAAGATGCCACAGCAGGAGGTGCAGACTAGATGTCTAACCTGGGAACTCACAAGGATCCCTGTAAATGCCAATAAAGGATAAAAACATGCTGGAAAAAAAAAAAGAAAAGTGTAGCAAAGGAACGAAAAGTGACAATGGTGGGAGTGAAGTTCAAATCAAAAATAAACGGAGGTAGAGAAGAAACAGCTGGCAGTGGGACGACACTGTCACTATTCAACTCTAGCTATACAGCCAGAGAAATCTAGGAAAGGTGACTTTCTGAACATAAATAAGGAAAGTGGTTGTGATGAGAAGGATGAAGATGCTCCAGAGGAAGTGACATGGGCAAAAAATTCACATTAAAGCAACTCTCAAAGATATTTCACGATGTTGAAAGTGCAAAGGATAAACTATGGGAAGCTGATCCAAACTCAGAAAGGAGCATGACAATTTGCCAAGGCACATAACAGAGGCTCACTCCTTGAAGGAAGTTTTGTGACAAGAAGATAAGCACTCAGATACTCTTCGTGAGTTGTATTAAAAAACAAAACAAAACAAAATCCTAAATATTTAATTTTCTATGCTTCCAATGTTTTAAATTACAGTATAACAAATAAATATTAGGTCTACTATTTTTTTTCATTTCTTAATATATTTAAAACCAACAGTCTATATTCAATGTCTTATAATAAACTATAATGAAAAAGAATCTAAAAAGAATGTGTATGTATAACTGAATCGCTTTGCTGTACACCTGAAACTAACATTGTAAATCAACTACACTTCAATAAAAAATAAAATTAAAAAAAAACAACAGTAAGAGAGTTTTAAATATATTAACAAAACATTTTAATGATTGCAAACAGAACAGCAGCAATTTTCTGATTGAGAATTAAGATCGCGTCACAGGGTTTCAACTTTCATGGTCATTTTCATAGAACAGCACTCCCATGCAAAGCAAGGACTGCCTATACTTTACATACATGATCTCATTTGATCTTCAAAATAACCCTAAGAAATAGATGCTATTATCAGCCCCATTTTATAGACAAAGAATCTGAGGCTCAAAGGAAATAAATAATTGGACCAAGACCACATAGCTCATAAATGGCTATGCATACTGAATTCTAAATCGCATGGTCTGAACCCCAAGGCTATACTGTGAGCCCAGGTATGTACTGATGGGTGTTTGATATGTGGGGACAGGAGTAAACGAGAGAAAGAGGTGAGAGATGAAGGTACCTTCTCTAATATAACTTCCAGGGGCTAGAGCAGCATTGTCCAATAGAGGTTTCTGTTTTCTATTATATTTTTATAGAAGATAAATATTTATGTAATCTATAATATAGAAATAGAATATATTGAACCCTAGTACACATGTAAATCTACACGTACCTCTGAATCCATCCTTTCTTGATCCTCCAGGATCCTGCTCCATTAAATTTCAACTCTCCCTGAAGCAGGCCTACTTGATTAACTCAACCAACTCTCATTTTCAACCTTCTCCCTTGCTTGCTTCTCATTAGTGAGGCTGAAAACAAACAAACAAACAAACAAACAAACAAACAAACACTTTCCTGGACTCCTATCACCACCTGCCTGCAAGATGACCTCTTGTTTTCCTCTGTAACAGAACCTTGACAATTAGCTAGCTGGGCACTTGGTCATTCTAAATAAAAACCACATTTCTCAAACTTCCTTCAACTGGTTGTGGCCTTCTGACTAAATATTGGCTTATGAGATGTAAGAAATAATAGGTACAATTCCAAAATGTGTTCTGGAGAGAGGAACATTCCCTTACTCTTTCCTGCTGGCTAAAATGCAGATACAGTAGCTAGAGCTGGGGTAGCCATCTTGTGTCATGCGCTGGAAAGAGGAATTCCAATCCACAAAGCCTACAAATGCTTGAAGACTTGGCGAAACAGACCTGCCACTTTGGCTTTAGATGGTCGCTTCCAAAATTCATTTACCTGAAAGAAATATAAACTTTTAAAGCCATTATTATCTTGGTACTTCATCTCTAGAGCTAATGTAACCTTAATACACCAACTGTCCGATTCTGACCAGCAAAACCTAAGGGCAAGTGTGCTGGGTGTCTTCTGGGGAAAATGCTTTTCCTCCCTGTAAAAGGAGAGTTCTATTTCCCCATCCTGCCCATCTTCCTGCTTCATGCCTTTGGGCGTGTTTGTGTGAGGATACAATGTCCAGAGCTGCAACAGCTTTCTTTCGACCACAAAGGAAGGGTCAAGAGAAATTCAGAGTCACTAATTGGAACCCTGACACCACTGAATTGCTGAACTAACTCTGGACCTACCTACTTTAAATTTATTTTGCAAGATAATTAAGAGCCTTACAATCTAGCCACTTTGTGTTGGATATTCTGCTACTCATGACAGAAAGCGTTTCCAAATGAAATATTGTCCTGCTCTGATCTAAATGTTTGTGTCCACCCCCGACCAAATTTGTATGTTGAAATCCTCCCCAACAATGTGATGGTGTTAGGAGGTAGGGCCTCTGGTATTTTGGTGCTTAGGTCATGCGAGTGGAGCCCTCATGAACGGGATTAGTGCCCTAACAAAAGAGAACCTAGGGAGCTGCCTCATCCCTTCCACCAGGTAAGGAAACAGCCAGAAGTCAGTGGTCTGCAACCTGTAAGAGGGTCTTCATCAGAACCCAACTATGCTGGGACTCTCATCTTGGACTCCCAGCCTCCAGAGCTGTGATAAATAAATGTATGTGGGTTATTAGCTGCTTAGTCTGTAGCTAATAACAGCAGCTAATAATTACAGCAGCCCAGACTAAGACATCTCTATTCCTCCTTCAGTCTTACCTTTTCAACTGGATCTTTCTTCTGGGCCCTCAGTCAAGCTCAAGTCTCATCCATGAACAATAGTAGGAACAGCTTGTCCTGTACCCATTTTTCTTCTCCAGCCACTGTTCTTTCTTTCCTTTCGTGGGCGAGTCTCTGTAAAAAGTAGACTACACATGTTATCTGTGCTGCCTTGCTTGTTGTTCATTCTTCGATCTTCTGTGGCTTCCCTCCTCCCACTCCTCTGAGTATTTTAATCTAGGCCATTAATAACCTCCTAGTTTGCAAATCCAGCAGACACTGCTTCTTCTTCTTATCTGACCTCTTTATGGCTTTTGGCTGTGATAACCACTTCCTCTCTGTGAAAGCTCCTTCACTCAGGGCTTCTTTGACATTGATCTCACCTAGTTCCCTTTTGACTGCTCTGGCTATTCGTTCCCCATTTCGTTCATGAGTGCCTCCTTCTGTCTTTGCCTCTTAAATACTGGCTTCTTCAGGGCGCTATTCTGCCTCCCTCTTCTCTGCCCTTTCTCCACTCTCCTCCTAGGTGGTAACTTCCATTCCAAAGTTTCAAAGATTGAAGGTAGCTTTCTTAAGAATTGGGGACCTATTTTAGACTCCTCACTTAAGCAAAGTTGAATCAAAGCTGCTCTGGTAAAATATCTTTCCTATTGGATTAAGCATCTTGTCATGGATCAAACTGTGTCCCCCCAAAAGACATGCTGAATCTTAATGCCCAATACCTGTGAATGTGACTTTATTTGAACATAAGGTGTTTGCAGGTGTAATCAAATTAAGATGAGGTTCTAGGATGGGCCCTAATCCAATGTGACTGCTGAACTTAGAAGAGAAACAAACACACAGGGACTACGCCATGTGATGACTGAAGCAGAGGTTGGAGTGATGCAGCTACAAAGAAGGTCAAGGATTGATGGTCACCACCTTAAGCTAGAAAGAGGCAAGGAAGCATCCTCCCCTACAGGTTTCAGAGGGTTATGTCCCTGCTGACACCTTTTTTGAATTTCTAGCCTCTAGAACTAAAGGTGAGACAACAAATTTCTGTAGTTTTAAGCCATCAGTTTTGTGATACTTTGTTACAGCAGTCCAAGAAAACAAATACAGACTTTCACCACTGTGCTGAAGCTCCTGATCTAAGCAGCCAGTTATAACTTGTAATCTCTTTCGCTTAATAATTTGCCTTCATCTTTTCCTTGGTTCAGAGGTTTTCAGCCTTTCGAATACCATGCACCAGTTTTGCTTTGTTTTTTAATTTGAATATCAACACTGGGGTTGCAACTTTTAATTCTGTCATTGGTCTTTTGCTATAGGACATCAAAAAAAAAAAAAAAAGGTACGGGGAGAGTATAGTTCAGTGTTAGAGTGCATGCTTAGCACGCATGAAGTCCTGGGTTCAATCCCCAGTACCTCCAATAAAACAAACAACAACCATCTACTTACAGCCTCATTCATAAAAGTTAAGACATTTTAACACTAAACTCTCAGAATAAAGCCGAGTTCTTTAAATATTTTAAGTTTTATGAAAAACTCATTATTCTATACCAACTTTTCCAGTGTTGTTTCAGATACATAAAAATTTTATAACCAAAATATTTAAGAGCCCATGTTATGTATATGACCAAGAAAAATATCAATACACACATGCTCACAGCCTTCTTTGTTCCCAGTCATCTTCCCATTCCCTTTCCAAATTCTCTCTGACCATATTATGAAATTGGGGCGTTAATCAGTGAGAGTAAGAACTTGAGGAGCAGGAGCTGGAAAGAATAGTAAGAATTTCTTTTAAAAAGGGAGAGAATTACCTCTCAAAAGGAAGTTTAGATGAATGAGAAGGTGGGAGAGGCATGCTTGGGTTTGAGAGAGTTAGGGGAGGGGGGATGAGCTAGGCACATGAGAGAAATTGAAAACAGTAAGATGGAGAAAAATAAACTTTAGAAAACTTGGTCTACATTATGTGTATTTGGTCTTTGATACCTTCTTCAGAGAGTGAGATAGGGATTTAAATTGTTTTCTTTTTTTCTTTTCCTTTTCCTGCTGGACTTGTAACTCTTGAGTGTGATTCTGTGTAGGACCAGATCATAAGGCAGCACGGGTTACTTAAGACTGATCAGAGTAAGTATGCTCTAGTGGTTAGAGGCTGGGGCTCTGGAATCAGAAATTCTACGTTTGAATCCTGACCCAATCCTTTTCTGCTGTGTGCCCGTGAGAGTATTACTTTACTTTTCCGTGCCTCATTTCCCCATCCACGAAAGGGAGATAAAAGTACCCACTTCACTGGATCGTTGGGAGAAACATAAAATTAAGGTAAGGAGGAAACTGCTTGCCAATGAAAGACCCTCAAAGGTTAGAGAGTAATAAAACAGAAATCTATATATAATCTCCCACCTGCCTAAACAAAACAACTTTCGCGGCTCACCGTTCCTAAACTTCTTGTCATGGCACCCCGCCCCCAACCTGATCTGCCCTATTTGCCTTTGCAGGCTTAGCGCCAATCTTCCCTCGGGTGTTCTTAGCGGCTGCGGGCACTCAGCGCTCGCGGCAGCTCGGTCGTGGTCCAGACTCCCTCCCTCCCTCCCGCCCTCCCGCCCGCCTAGGCGGGCATCCTTAACGCCTCCGCGCCTCGGGGCTCACGTCACCCCCTATGCAGAGACAGACTTCCTTCTCCTCTCCCCGCGCTCCTGGCACTTCAAAACCTCTACGTGAGCTTTTCTCCCGCTGTTATCATTGTTCACAGGGTTTGACTCGCCCGCACGCCCTAGATGCTCAATTAAAGTGGTCTTAAAGGAAAACGCTGTACCTTTTCCCGCAAATACAAAACGGGGGGCTCTGGGTGGGGAGGGGAGACTTGGTCGGTAAGCAATGTCCTTCCACCCTTAAATCCGTTGCCCCGAGTGCCGGGGCCAGCCACGTCGCCCAGGGGTCTGGGCGGGGGCGGGGCTCCCTCGCCAGGACTCCTCTGCTCTACGCGGACCTCCAGACTTGCCCTGGACGCCGGCGGTCACGGGGCCGTCGCGCACCACGCAGCACCCCCAACCCCCGCGCACAGCTGGAGACGGGTCCCCGCCCTTCCCCCGGAGCGGCGGCGCCGGAGCGGGCGCGGTGCATTGTGGGCAGAGGGGCGGGGGTTGGGAAGATGGCGGCTCCCAGCCTCCTCAACTGGAGGCGAGTTTCCTCCTTCACGGGGCCGGTCCCCCGCGCCCGGCACGGACACCGGGCGGTGGCCATCCGGGAGTTGATGATCATCTTTGGAGGGGGCAACGAGGGCATCGCGGACGAGCTGCACGTCTACAACACGGGTAGGCGCGGCGACGGTTCTTCGGCCCCGCCTGTGGGAGCCGCGGAGGGGGAGGGGAGGCGAGGCGGTGGCCGCGGCCCTGACAGCTGTCACCGCCGGGTCACTGCCTCCACTGGCGGGTGGCGGGGAGCGCGGCTCGGCCGGGCGGCCCCGTTCCCGCAGTGTCCTGGGCGGGAGCTCCATTTCCCCGGGATCCGCGGGGCAGAACTGGCCCTGAGCGGGGCGCGCCGGCCCTCGGGCAGGCGGTCCCGGACCCCCCCGCTCCGGCCCTGCTGGCGGACGTAGGCTAGAGAGACTGTTTCCACCCTCCTGGGCCTCTTCCCCAAGTCTCGCCCACTCCGGGGCCCCGAAATCCCGCCCCTGTCAAAAACCAAGTCCAAACCAAAGCTCTTCTGGGCCTTTCCTGTCTTTGCCTTCCTTCCTTCCTTCCGTGGGAGGAAGAGAATATAGTGGGAATGAGGAGGAAAAGCGAGAGGCCTTCTAGTACTTAAACCACAAATACAACCCGGTATCTGGCAGGTGCAGTCAAGATTTTTACCCCATTGGTAGCCCTCTTAACTGACGGCGAAGTGGTTCATGGGTGAGACCCGCGCCTGTCTTTGCATGACTGAGTGTGTGTGCCCAAGCTCATCAGTGCAGCGCTCGCTCGGAAAGAGTACTGTCAGCTTGAGTGCCGCTGCAAATCAGCAATGCCCCCAGCCAGGGAAGCCCTGCTTTTGAGTACCTCCGTGGAATAGAAAGGAGGTTGGGATTTCATTTTTTTTCACTTATAAATGCGCCAGCTATCATGAGAAAGCTGTTTGCTTGGTGTAAGTTTAATTAATGAATTTTGGGTCTATGTCATGATCAGTAACTTTTCTTTGACCAAACAACTTAATCTTAGTGTCATTTAAAAATTAATAAAATGGTGATGTAGAGGGAATTTTATTTTTTCACCTTCTCCTCCTCCTGACACCCCAGCATAAAAAGTTTAAAAGTTAGTTAATAATTTAGTGTCATGTAAAAACCTTGGCTTTGGAATAAGTTAGACCTGGTTTGAATTTTGCTTTGCCAGTTGCCCAGAATCAGCGCTAAAGTTAGTAAACCTAGGTGTCAGATTTTTCGCTTGTAGACTGGAGAGGATGATACTCACCAAGTAGGATTTTTGTGAGAAATTAAATTATATAGATCGGGGTTTTTCAACAGCAGCACTATCAACACTTGAAAGGGAGACTTCTTTGTTGTAGGGGGCTGCACTGTATTCACAAAGATGTTTGACAGCATCCCTAGCATCTACCCACCAGTTTCCAGTAGCTTCCCCCCCCCACCAGATATGACACCAAAATTTTTTTGTTTGTCCCTTGGGGCAAAATTATTCCCAATAACCACTGATATAGATGATACATATAAAAGTACATACTTATAGTTTGTTATAACTGTTTTTTATAATTGGTTTTAATTTTATTTTGGCAACTAGTTACAAATCAGTGGTTCCTACCAGCTGTTAGAGGAGACATCCCTCCAGGCTGCGCTGCCCATGGATTTGTCTGTGATGGTACCAGAATATTAGTGTTTGGGGGAATGGTTGAATATGGAAGATACAGCAATGAGTTATATGAGTTACAAGTAAGTGTCTTTCAAGTTTATTATCTCAAGCTGAAGCTTTATTAACGATTGTGTTCATAATTCTTTGAAATTCTTTGCAAAATATTTCATTAACATACTTAAAATAGTGTGAGCTTCACATTTTATAGCATCAAAGAAAACTTTTTTTAGCCAAAGTTTCTAATGTAAGTCTTTTTCCAGTATCCAGTGCAACATTTGTAACGTTAAGATACCTGTTACTTAGCATCAATTGTACGTGTTATATGTTTGGCCTTTTGTATCTTAGTGCAGTGTTTTTCAACTTTAGCCCGCAGCAGAAGCACCTGGAGGGTTTGTGAAAACACAGATTGCTGGCCCCTGCCCTCAGAGTTTCTGAATCAAGATTCTCTGTAGTAGGGCCTCACAACTTGCGTCTCACCAAATTCCCACCTAATGCTCTTGGTCTCCAGACCATCCTTTGAAAACTTCTGTCTTAGTTATAGAAATTGTTACCCTCACATTAATAATCACTTTTTTTTTCTTTTCTGGCAAAACATACAAAAGGGGTAACAATTTCAAATAGCCTTTCTGAATTTGACTCTCTAATAAACCAGACTCAGAGACTTCTGTGACAGCTCTGAACTTTTATTCCTGAACTGTGCATATATTCCTGGGGCTATAATCATGAGGGTATCTGGTAGTTGGCAGACGTAGGTGGATTATGTCTATTTACAAGCAGTTCATTTAAAATTTTTTAAAAAATAGTTTCAGATAATCTTTATTGCTTATTTAAAGGTTAAAATAAATACCATTCATGGATTACCTAATTTCAAAAAGTGAGAGTACATAAATTACATTTAATCTTAAAGCTGTAAATAATGTTGAATTTTTCATTTCAACAAATATTTTAGAACTGCTAGTGTTTATTTTTATAAGCTTAGCTTGCCATTGTGGAAAGCTGTGAATATGAATGACTAGACTGAATTTCTATTGCAACATTCATTTTGATTCCAGAAGTTATCTGCTTACTTGTCATTTGTCCCCAAAGTACCTTTTTGAAACCTGACTGGATTCGGATTAAAATGTATTGGTATGATGTTACACTATTGACTATATAGGAATACTTTCCTGATTTTGTCTGAGTTTATTTATGCTCTTTTTTAGGCAAGTCGTTGGTTATGGAAAAAAGTGAAACCCCATCCCCCTTCTTCTGGTTTACCTCCTTGTCCTCGGCTTGGACATAGCTTCTCTTTATATGGTAACAAATGCTATTTGTTTGGTGGCTTAGCAAATGAAAGTGAAGATTCAAACAATAATGTTCCCAGGTATGCCGACATTTTTTCAGACCAAATGTTTATTTTATGATTTAGATTAAGAATGTTTTATTTCCCACATTTAATTATTAAAAGGGATGAAGCTTAGTCGTTTGCATTTAAACCTAACAGTGAATAAATTTGTTTCCATTTGTGTTTTTCTTAGTCCTAAAATATATCTGTTTTCAAAATTATGCCTTTTCTAATCAGAAATCATCTTATTAAGTTGTTATTAATATAACTGCTTGTAGCAGTATATTTGTAGATGTTAAGCCATAAAGTAATTTAGTTGTCGTAAGTGGTAATGAAAAGTAACATGGTTATTTTCAAATTAGATTTCTCTGGGAATTTGGTGACAAAAATCTGACTATAAATGAAGGCCAATATGTTTCTTATGTAGGAAGCTGTTAGAGTGTCTTACACATGCTAATAATTTTTGAACCAATCCTCTCCCAGTTTTTGCAAACAGAATTAATCACTGCCTCCTTTCTTTTTGTATAGTGTTTTGATCACATGGTCATTATAGGATGTGAGATTTGGAGATTTAGTGTCTAAAAGGCTCTTTTCTAATTCATTGCTTACCGTGTATGTCCTTTAAAGGAAGTAATCTAAGCCTGTTTTCCTTCACTGTGAAATGGGAGTGATTAAATACCTACTTTTCAGTGCCACTGTGACCGCTAAATAAGATCATTGGCATAATTTTAAAAGCACTTTCAAGTTACCATCAACATCAGTAGTTATCATCACCACAATGTCTTTTTACCAATGTTAGATTCATTAGTTTGATACCAGAATCTTAGCTTTTTTTCCCCTCAAACTTTAAAAAATAACATATAGTAAAACATCATGGAAAATTTGGAAACTGTAGAAAAGGAAAAAAAATTATCCCATCACATGAATCCAGATACTTTTAGCACATCTTTTTTCAATTTTCCATTTAACAGATTTTTTTAGATACAGACTCATAAAATTCAAGAAATTAGAAAGTATACAAAGTTATTTCTCTTAGTATCACTGTTCTCAACATAGGCAAACACACATAATTCAACTCCATGTGTATCTTCTGGGACCTTTTTCATGTAACACATTATATTAATCAGCTTTCAGTTGTGTTAAGGGCAAACTTCTCAAGTTTATGCTGCTTGAGGGAGCAACTAGATACATGTGATGCTTTTTAAAGCCTCTTATTAAAGCTAGCAAGTTCATTTCTCTTGACATTCCATTGGTCAAAGCAAGCCATAAGGCTAAGACCTGAGTCGATGATGCAAGGATGTTTATTGTGGTTGTTAGGAGAGGAGAGTGGGGAACATTAATCTGATCCTACACAGACATGTATTTTCCTTTATAAAAGTGGGATCATTCTTTTTGCTTTATGACTTTGGATGTTTACTTGTTTGGTTTTTTGTTTGTTTGCTTTTACCTTTAACAGTATATGTTGGAGATATTTACATGAAAGTAGATATGGATTGACCTTATTTTTTTTTAAAGGCTGAAAAGTAGTCAGTTATGCAAATTATTTAACCATTCCTCTACAGATGGACATTTAAATATTTCCATTATTTTGCTATTACAGTTTTTGCACATGTATTAATATTTTTTATAGGATTGATACTTATATAAGTGGAATTGAGAGGGTGGTCAAAGGGTACATTTAAGTTTGTTAGGTACTCCTGAAACAACCTCCAAAGAGACAGCTATTTTATATTCCCAATAGTGGTGTATAAGAGTGCCTACACCCTTGGCAATACTGAATCGTCTCACTCTTCTTAGTTTTTCCTAACACAATCAATGAAATACATTTCATGGGATTATTTTGATTTATTTATTTATTTTTAAACTAGGAATGAGCTTGATTAACAATGCTTTTGGACATTTACAATTCCTTTTCTGAAATTGTTCAAATCTTTATTTTTCTTTTTTAAAAAGAATTGAAGTATAAATTATATACCATTAAATCCATCCTTTTAATATGTACAATTCAATGATTTTTAGCAATTTACAGTGTTGTGTAACCATTACCACAATCCAGTTTAAGAACATTTCCATCAATCCAAAAAGAAACTTCTTACTCATTTGCAGTCAGTGCCTATTCCCATCATGATTCCTGGACAACTGCCAGTCTACTTTCTGTCTCCATAGGTTAACCTTTTCTGAACATTCCATATAAATGTGATTTTCTGCATTTATCTTCTTTCACTTAGCATAATGTTCTTGAGGTTCAGCCATGTTGTAGCATATGTCAAATATCTCTTCCTTTTTATTGCTGAGTTGTGTTGATACATCACATTTTGTCTATCTGTTCATCAGTTGACAGACATTTGGATTGTTTCTAGTTTTTGGCTTTTATGAATAATGCTGCTTTGATAATTTGCATGCAAAAGTCTTTGTATATATATGTATTCATTTTTCTTGGTTAGTAGTAGCAATTCTACTAGTAGAATTGCTGGGTCATATAGTAAATTTAGGTTTAATTTCTTAAGCACTAAGACTGTTTTCTGAAGTGACTACCATCTTACATTCGCAATGTATGAGTGTTTCAAATTTTCTACATCCTTGCTAACACTTGTTACCATCTATCTTTTTTGATTGTGGCCAGCCTAGTGGGTATAAGGTGGTGTCTCGTTGTGGTTTTAATTTGCATTTCCCTAATGACTAATGATGCTGAGCATCTTTTCATAGGCTTTTTAGCCACTTGTATATGTTATTTGGTGAAATTTCTTTTTTCTTTTCTTTTTTCTTTTTTTTGGTGCTCAGTAAAGGTTTATTACGTTAAAAATACATCATCGGACATCAGGCACTCAGGTCAGACCTGTGTCTTTGGTGAAATTTCTATTCAAATCTTTGTTCATTTTAAAGTTAAGTTGTTTGTATTCGTATTATTGAATTGTAAGAGTTCTTTATATATTCTAGATGCAAGTTTGCTTTTTAAAAAATCAGATACATGATTTGCAAATATTTTCTTCCAGTCTGTAGCCTGTCGTTTCATTTTCTTAATGGTATCTTTTGAAGCATAAAGTTTTTACTTTTGGTAAGTTCTGTTTATCCATTTTTTCTCTTATGGATTATGCTTTTAGCATCCTTTTTAAGAATTCTTTGCCAGTCTCAAGGTTATGAAGATTTGTTCCTCTGTTTTCTCCTTAGAGTTCTATAGTTTTAGCTCTTACATTTTTTATCTGTGATTCATTTTGAGGTAATTCTTATGCCTGGGGTAAAGTGAGTATCTAATAAATTCATCTTTTTACATGTGGCTATCCAGTTGTCCCAATACTGTTTGTTAAAAAGATTATCCTTTTCCCACTGTATTGCTTTGGCATCTTTGTTGAAAATCAGTTCGCCATAAATGCAAGGGTTTATTTCTGGACTCTCAATTCTTTTCCACTGATCTGTATATCTGGCCTTATGCCAGTACCATACTGTCTTGATTATGATACCTTTGTAGTAAGTTTTGAAATAGGAAGATGTTAAGTTCTCAAATTTTATTATCTTTTTCAAGAGTGTTTTGTCTGTACACTTACCTAGCAGGGGAGATACCATGATCACAAAGGTGGTTTTCCCAGGGCAAGGATTATCCATTGCACTTCAGATGTGCTGACCCCTGCAATTTCCCCAAATGTGGGAGACTGGACTGTATAATTTGTAGCAGTGGGAGAAGGAAAAAAAAAAAAGAGTGTTTTGTCTATCCTGAATCCTTCGCATTTCTGGGTAAATTGTAGGATCAGCTTGCCAATTTCTGCGAAAAGTTCTGCTGGGATTTTGATAGGGATAGTGTTGAATATATAGATCAATTTGTGGAAAGTTACTGTCTTATTGAGTCTTCCAGCAATATTTTGAGGTTTTCAATGTACAAATCTTGCTCTTATTTTGTTAAATTTATTGCTAAGTTTTTATTCTTTTGAATGACATTGTGAATAGACTTGTTTTCTTAATTTCATTTTTGAATTGTTCATTGCTAGGATGTAGAAATACAGTTTGTCTTTGTAGATTGATCTTGTATCCTGTAACCTTGCTGAATTTATTTATTATTTCTGATCATATTTTCATGGATTTCAGTTTTTATTTTTATTATTGATTCTTAGGAGTTCTGTCTATATTTTATGTTCCAAATATTTTTTCCAAGTCTTCTGTTTGCCTCCCCCCTCCCCCTGCTTTTTAAGGATTTTCATTTTTGTTTCATCAAGTTTGGCAATATATTTTTTTAATGGCTTTCTGGCTTTATATCTTGCTTATTAGGAAATCTCTTCTATCCCAACACTATGAAAATAATTTTTCTATATTTTCTTCTAGTACCTTCACAGCTTTGTTTTTTTGTTTAAAATATTAATACATTTGGAATATATTTTTGTGACTAGTGTAAGGCTCTTTGCTTTTTCTTCAGAATGGGTTTTCAGTTCTCCCACCACCATTTATTTAATAAGCCATCCACCCCCTACACTTTAGAAATCCCATCTCTGTCATATCTGAATTTTCATATAAATGGGTCTTTTTCTAGGTTCTTTAGACCAGGGGTACAAACTACATTATGTAGGCAAAAATCTGGCCTGCTGCCTGTTTCTGCTAGTTAAGTTTCGTTGGAACACAGCCATGTCATTCATTTACATATTGTCTATGGCTGCTTTCGTATTAAAAGAGCAGAATTGAGTAGTTGTGACAGAATTTATGGCCTGTAAAGCCTAAAATATTTACTCTGTGATTCTTTACAGAAGGTTTGTCAACTCTTGTTCTACACTCTATTCTGTTTCATTAATATATTTACCTTTCTATCATCAATTATGATGTTTGCTATAGACTTCTAGCATATGCCTTTAGTCAGATTAAGGAAGTTTTCTTTCTTTAAAATTTATATATATATATATTTTTTTGTTGTTGAATTATACTTACTGTACAATATTATATGTTACAGGTGTACAATGTAGTGATTCACAATTTTTAAAGGTTATATTCCACTTATAGTTATTGTAAAATATTGGCTATATTCCCCATGTTGTACAGTATATCCTTATAGCTTATTTTGTACCTAATAGTTTGTATCTCTTAATCCCTTACTCTTATATTACTGCCCTCCTTCCTTCCCTCTCCCCACTGGTAACCACTAGTTTGTTCTCTATATCTGTGAGTCTGCTTTTTTGTTATATTTACTAGTTTGTTATATATTTTTTTAATTCCACATATATAAGGAAGTTTTCTTAAATCTATAGTTTGCTAATTCATTTTTTTCTCTTTTTTTGACCAAAAATGGATGTTGAAATAGTTCTAATTCATTTCAGGTATGGAAATGAGCTTACTATTTCTTTCCTTTAACCCATTAATTTTGTGAATTATTATGATTAGGTTCTGGAATATGAGCTACCTTTTAATTCCTAGTTAAACCCCACTTTATTACGTTAGTGTTATTTTCACACATTACTGAGTTTACCCTGCTAACATTTACTTATACTATATATAGTTATTTGTTTGTCTACATTGTCTTTATTTCGGGAAGTGAAATATTATTCTCATCTGACTTGAGTGTCAGGATTATGTTACCTCCGGGAGCATAATCAAGGTTATGCTCTGAGATTATGGGAAATTCTCCATCTTTCATTATGCTTAAATAACATTATTTCTTGAATATTTAGTAGAAATTTCCCATAATTGTCTGGTATTGGTATAATTTAGGAGTTTTGACTGCCTTTTCAATATCTCTTATAGTTACTGATCTGTTTACATTTTCTCCCTTTTCTTGAGTCATTTTGGTAATTTATATTTTCCTTGAAAAATCATCTACCTCTAGATTTTTAAATTTATTGAGAAAAACTATAAGACAATTCTCTGTATATCTTTAAAATCTCTGTGTAGTTTTATCTCTTTTCTCATTCTTAAATATATGTATTGTTTTTTCTTTTTTCTAACAGATTTGCTAGTGGTTTGTTATTTTATTGGTGTTTCCAATGAACCATTTTTAGTTTTATTAATGATCTGTTTTTCTTTTTTATTTCCTTAACTCTATTTCACGTCTCTAAATTTTTCCTTTTTCCTAACTTCTTTTAAACTTCTAATAGGTTGAATGCTTTTTCTAACTTTTTTTTCTAAGCTTTTTCTAACTTCTCATAATCTGAATGCTTATTAGTTTATTTATTTTAGTAGTGTTTCCTAATAAATGCTACACATTTTCTTCTGTTTACAGCTTGGACATATTTTATAGGTTTTGATATATAGTGCTCTTCTTGTCATTAATTTCTCTTTTCTCTTTAATCCAAAGGTAATTTGGCATAATTCTCTAAAATTTCCAAATGGAAAGTTTTGTTATTATTGTTAATATCTAGTTTTATTATACTGAGGTCAAAAATTGTAGTCTATTGGGTTTCTCCTTTATAGTAATTGTTTTTGTGGTCTTTTTCACAGTCAGTTTTTATAATTATTCCATAAATGTTCATAAAGATTGTGAGTTCTTGATTGGGTACAAGTTTATTAAGTCAGTGTTTTAAATCATTACTCAAAAAGCTTTTTTATTTTATGGATCTAGGTCATATCAACTTCTGAATGATGTGTTAAAATCTCCCAGTGTGATTGTGAATTTGTGTTTTGTTCCCTGTGTGTCTGATTTCAACCTGTGTATATTATTTTGTTATAGACTTATCTTTTGTAAATAGGACTAACAATTAGCCAGTATAAATTGGTATAGCATACTGGCTGGCATTCATTTTGATCTGTTTAAGTCTATGCCATATCACTTGTTAAATAGTTTTAATATCATCCTTGCTATTAATAGCTTATAGCTGGGTTCCAAGTTCTTTTATTTTGTTTCCCCTGCATACTCCCTACCCCTAAGAGACTTTGTCTTATAGTAAGGAAGTTTTTTCCTGCCCTTGTAATTTTATGTCTTCCATCTACTCTTCTTGCTATTGCTTCCCCACACCCATATTCTTGCATTTGCTAGATTTGTAAAAATTGTGATGAGGTTGAATATTTACGTGTATATGTGTGTTTACATATCTTTTATGTATGTGTATACTCACACATTTAGATAATTTGTATTTCCTGTTCTGTGAGCTGTCTATCTGTATCCTTTTATCTATGTTGTATGATTTATCATTATCTTGGTTTTGTAGGAACTCTTTATATTAAGAAAAATTGATCTCTTTCTGTGATGTGTACCAAATTTGTTTTTAGTTTGTCTTTTCTCCTGACATTGTTTATATAGCATTTTTTTCCTAACCATCTTATTTCCATAGACGATGCTTTGCTTTTTTTTCCCTCTCCTTCCTTTTTCTTGATTTATTGTTTTTCTTTGATTCTTTCTTTCCTTTGAATGATTTGAAAATTACACATGCTGATTCTGTGCTTCTTTTAGTTGCCTGGAAATTATCACACACATTTAAACTGAAGATGCTTTGTCATCTTTGGGAATAGATTACTATGTTTGCCTTTAGCCTTTTTTTGCTTACCCCCTTTTTACATGTGTTTCATACAGTCGTGGATCTTATTCCAGATTACAATAATGTTAAGAAATTAATTTTTGTCAGCCTTTCTTAGTGATTATTTAGACCTCACAGCTACAGTTATCAACATCAATTTAAATTTAATTATAAATTACTATTTTCTTTGCATTACCATTTCTTTTATTCAATGTATTCTTTCTTGGATTTCTTTTTATTTTTCCCAGATGATCTAGAATCATTTTTCCCCCAAACAATTACATGGCTAAGCTTTGAAGTTTTATATATTCTAAATATGTTTAATTTTGCCTTCATACTTGAATAATAATTTGATTACTCAATTCATTAAGGAATAGATTCCTATAAAAGCCATTTTGGTCAAAACATCCATGTCACAGATGAGACATTTAATGCCTATTTCTAAAGTGAAAAAGCTATGTAGGGCATTGCTATGACATTATAGAATGAAAATTTTAAAAGAAAAAAAGAGTTGCAAAGCAACATTGGTAGTATCCCTCATTTATACAAATGTGGATATCCATAGAAATAGGTCTGAAAGGGTATTTACTAACTATTGTCAATAGTGATTGTTCTGGTTATCTAGTACCATGTAATAAACTGCCCCAAAAGTTAGTGATGCACACTAGCAACCATTTTGTTATGCTCATGGATTCTGTGCACTGGGAATTCATGAAGTACACAGCAGCGATGGCTAGGCCATCAGATGAGAAGGCTTGAATGCTCACTCTCATGTCTGATGCCTCAACTGAGATGGCTGGAGGATGAACTCAGCTGGAATTGTCATCCTGTGTGCCCACACATGGCCTCTCCAGA
The DNA here is from genome assembly GCF_048773025.1 of Camelus bactrianus. Lineage (NCBI taxonomy): Eukaryota > Metazoa > Chordata > Mammalia > Artiodactyla > Camelidae > Camelus > Camelus bactrianus. The sequence continues at coordinate 32,730,083 of NC_133550.1, read as the reverse complement.
TGGTGGTTTTGTGATAGTTGGACTTAAATGGTGGTTTGGGATTTCTGTGAGGAGGCATTCTATAGGAAAGCTGTATTGGCCTTCTGTGACTGAGCCCCAGTAGTCACATAGTGTCATTTCATCATACTCTGTTAGTCAAAGCAGTCACAGCCTGCCCAGTATCAAGGAGAGGGGACATAGACCCTAGCTTCTGATGAGAAGAGTGTCAGAAAATTTGTGGCTATATTTTGAAACCATCATGGTATTGTCATGGATAACAGTGTTGGCTAAATGATGGCAGGAATTTTTAAAATTTCTTCTGTTGTGTACTGATCCCCACAAGAGTGCCTGGTGCACAGTAGTGTTTGATAAATATATGTTGAATGAGTAAGATATGGGATTTCTGTTCTCCTAATGCGTTTCTATACTACCTGCATTTTTCACAGGAAGCATACATTATCTTTATAAATAGAAACTAAAAGTAAATAAAAGGTTTAGACCATGTTAATGTTTTAATTTCTTTCATTACATCCTAGATACTTAAATGATTTCTATGAGTTGGAGCTACAGCATGGTTCTGGTGTTGTGGGTTGGAGCATACCAGTGACTAAAGGGATTGTGCCTTCTCCCAGAGAATCCCACACAGCTGTTATATATTGCAAAAGAGATTCTGGAAGTCCTAAAATGTATGTTTTTGGTGGAATGTGTGGTGCTCGCCTGGATGACCTATGGCAACTTGACTTAGGTAAGCTTCAGTTGATTCAGGCTTAGGAACTGGTTATGACTGATAAAGGCAAATATAAAAATTGCTTTGAAAAATATTTTTGATTACAGTATTTATTGAGTTGTACTTAGATTTGATATGAATGGTTGCTGATCAGTCAGGTTGAACAAATAAATGTTTGATTTATGACAGTAACTCTCCTGTGCTCCCTATAAGTAGGGTCACCGTATGTTCTGGCTTGCCTTGGATGGTCCTGATTTATACTTAATTACTGTCCCATGTAATTATCAGTAGCACCTCCTTTCACTTTGTAGAGTGTTCCAGATGAGGATGGTCGAATTTATGTGGTTACTCTGCCTAGAGGAAATGTGTGTGGCATTAGTAATACTGCTGCTGGCCAGTGAAAACCCTTGCGTAGCTCTTTTAAAGGGATCCTAGGAATGGATGATTGGAGAGTACGAGTGCTCTCACTTATGACTGTCTTCTACACAATGTGTTCTTACTTCAAATGTTAAAATCCCTGATCTTCGTTTTGATTCAAAACCGGTGACACCCTAGGTGCACCTCTCCATTGCATATACTATCATTCAAGTGTAAATAGATTTCTGAGATTGGCAGTTTATGTCAGCTGGAGATGTTTATTTTAAGATGAAATTAAGTAATGGTTTTGAAACATTTTTGCTTCCTTTTGGTAAGTTCTCTTTTTTTTTTTTAATTCTACAAATTGAGGTAATTTGCTGTTATTACATTAAGTTGCTCATATACTTATTTTTACTTTTAGAAACTATGGCATGGTCAAAACCAGAAACTAAAGGGACAGTGCCACTTCCACGAAGTCTTCATACAGCCAGCATTATAGGAAACAAGTATGGTATTTTTTTGGTTTTTGGTCTTACTTTTTTTTTTTCTTTTTAACAAGCTTAAGAAAGATACATACAAAAAAGAGTGATGCTACAAGTTTCTTGAAAATGATTTAATAACGTTTGATTGTGCTTACTGAAACTAAAATAATGTGCCCACAGAAGCTATAGTGCTTACTGTGCCATTTTCTTACCACGCTGCCTCTTTTACCTCTTTACGTTCCTTACTCTGCAGAGAGTAAGTGTTAACATAGTGTAAGCAAAGTGTTATCAAACTGATCTATCCTCCATCGACAGGTTTGACACACCAGCTCTTTCTTTTCACATATTTTTGGTAGTGCTTGATTTGTACTCAGGTATATATTTAGTATGTATGCTCAATGATTATATTTTGAGTTACAATCATTATGATATTATAGTTACAGAGTTGTGGATAGAATGTGGAGTCTGTAACCAGATTGTTAGAATTCACATCTCAGCTTTGATTCTTTGTCCTGTCTGTTCTGGGGCAAGGAAACTTAATTTCCTCAAGTATAAAATGTGGATGATAGTAAAACCTCCTTTACAAGGTTGTCATGAGGATTGAATGGATTAATACATATAAAATGCTTCAAACAGTGCATAGTATGTAAAGCACTCCATAAAGGTTAGCTGTTACTATTATCAACAAGTTCCCTTTTTTGTGCAACATTGGGCCAGGAGTAGGGTTACTGTTTAAATAGAATTTAAGTAAGGAATTTACCTGTGTAGGGACTTCATGTTAAAAGTAATGTTTCGGAAACAATTACTTGTAATTTAGAACCTCATTAATTTCTCTTAAAAATAGCTGTAAACAAAGTCTAATAAGATGTATTTTTTTAAAACAGCAGAATCCTTTTTATAAAAGGTGGTTGTCCATTGGAACTCTCATGTATAAAAGAGGTAAAACACAGAGCTGCTCTGATTGGCTTGAGGCCACATGGCCCTAATCTCCACCTCAGGAGCCTTCTTCAGCAGCCATTAGGCATATCTCAAAACCCCTAGGGCCCCAAGGGACATAGTTTAAAGTTTTTCATTTGAAGATACCAGTGACCAGAGTTACATGAAATTAAATCCTCTTTGGTTAGTGTACACATACAATTCTTAATTTGACTTTGGATGTCACAGATCCCTTGAGTATCTTTCTGACTGAGGTAGCCTTAGTATATTGCATACAATATTGCTTTTCAAATGTATTATAATTGAAATATTTCCCACTTTAAGTGGGAAATAATTTTGCCAGAGAGAAATAATTTTGGTTCTTGTATTGCTTCATAAAATTTTAAACTCTTGAAAGAAGATCACTTTATTCATTATCTTATTTCCATCATTGTGACAGTGATAAGTGAGTTAATAGTCCTAAAGCTTTCAGTCAACAACAAAAAAATTTGTCTATTCTTAGCATTTTAAATCTAAAAAGTAAAATTAAAGCTTTATGAAACAATCAGCTACGTTATGTTTCCTTTTTTTTTTTTTTTTGCTGTTCAGGATGTACATCTTTGGTGGATGGGTTCCACATAAGGGGGAAAATATTGAGACTTCACCTCATGATTGTGAATGGAGATGTACCAGTTCATTTTCTTACCTAAATCTGGGTGAGTCTTTTAAGAGCTACTTATTAAAATAGCATTTATTAAAAAAATAATTTTTGTTATTTTGTCATTTAAGAAAAATAGATTAGTCATGGATATTTCTATTTAGACACAGCAGAGTGGACTACCCTAGTATCAGATTCTCAGGAAGATAAAAAAAATTCAAGACCAAGACCAAGAGCTGGACACTGTGCTGTTGCAATTGGCACTCGATTGTATTTTTGGAGTGGAAGAGATGGCTACAAAAAAGCACTGAATAGTCAGGTTTGCTGCAAGGATCTTTGGTATCTTGATACTGGTAGGTAAGAGTATTTAACAAATACAGTTTTTCCTTTAGATAAATAAATACTTGAATAAACGCCTGTCTTTTAAAACTACTTTAATGCTATTGCCTCTCTTTTTCATAATTAAAAATGAATGGAAGAAATAGTATATGTAGATACTTCTCACTCCAGGAGAGTTTCTTAACTTCCCTCTCCTTGAGTTTAGAATGGATTTAATGACTCCCTTCCAAAGAATAGAGTATGGAAAAGGAGAATGGAAAAGGAGAACTAGTAGCTTTACAGTATAGAAACCTGGCAAACATCACCTTAACTAATCAAGTTCAGTATCGCCAGTGACAAGTCATGTTGATATCATTTACCCCTACCTTCCATATCATGTGATAAGAAGAAATTTCACTTCTGTGGTGCTCTTCCCCAAAATCCATAACACTGTTCTAACTATGAGAACATATCAGACAGACCCAAATTGAGAGACATTCTAGACATTCTACAGAATATGTGAACAGTACTCTTAAAAAGTTTCAAAGTGATGAAAAACAAGGAAAGACTGAGAAGTAGTCACAGATTGGAGGAGATGTGATGACCAAGTGCAACGTGATAAATCAGATCAAATCCTAGAACAAAAAAGACATTACTTGAAAAACTGATGAAATCTGATTGTCTGTGATTTAGTTAATAAATAGTATTACTCCAGTATTAATTTCTTAGTTTTAACAAATGTGTTAGCATTAGGGGATACTGAAGGAAGGGTATATGGGAACTCTGTAATTTTTCTGTAAATCTAAAATTATTCCAAAATAAATTTAAACAAAACTATTATAACACCAAAAAAAATTTTCATATGGAACTTATATCTATAGAGTTTAAATTGTTTTTAAAGCACAATAGTAAGTTATTTATTAGTTTGAAGGAGAGGGGTGTCATGATCTAATGTACATTTTGAAATAATCACTGCACTTGTGTGGAAAATAAATTGTGGAAGGCAAGAAGAACACACAGAGACAAAAAGAGGCTTTTGCAATAGTCAAAGAAGTTTTCCACTCTTGTGTTGACAGTGGAGATGGGGAGAAATGGATAAATTCAGACATATTGTTGGAGTTCTTGTACACAGAACTGACTGATGAATTGGGTGTGGCAGATGACAGAAAGAGGAATGAAGAATGAATTTTTTAGCTTGAATAATTTGGTGCTATTTCCACTTACTGAGATGGGAAAGACTGCAGAGAAAACAGGCTTGTGGAGAAAATTAAAAGTTCCATTTAAACCCTGATAAGTTTGAAATAAGATCAAGTAGGCAGTCAAAGGAATAAAGAAGTCTGAAAGTCAGTAGGGAAATCAGATGTGGAGGTGTAATATATATTGTTATATGAGAAAAGGGGATTATCAAATGTCTATGATTCCAGTTTTTCTTTTAAGTATAAACAGAAAAATCTAGGATACACTGTGTACCAAAGTATTATCTAAGAGGTAAGATTGTATACTCTCATGAAGTTTTTCTCTCTTACCTGTATTTTCTACAGTAGCATGCATTGCTTTTATAATGTAGAAAGTTTAATTTTAAAATTAAGATAATTGAAAAAATAATAAAAGAAACAATAAGATAAGTGTTTTCTGTAGAAGAAGTACATACTCACAAATAGGGAAAAAAAATAGAAAATTCAACTTACTGAAGCTTTGAAATTGGGAATTATTAACTGAAGTCCAAGGATAAACTTCAATCTCTGAGATTAGAAGAAAAATGTGCACTTACAAATTTTTCTCAGTAGCAAATATGTCTAACCAGATTCTCTAAGAGATCTGTGACTTTTAAAAGGTTGAAAATCATGGCTCTGAATGGCCAGTTTTTCCATTAAAGGCTGTAGACACAAATATCTATTGAAAAGTAATTATGGTCACTATCATAAAGGCAAAATTTATGTTTTGCTTTTCCTCTTGTTAAATTGGCATCAGTTTGGATGGGTTGAGGGGGAGAAGGGTTCTTTATCTTGCCTTTTTTCACTCTTAGTTAAGTTTTGTGCATTTGCTAACATTTAAAAGAGTAATATATTTCCATAAGGCTTTAAAAAAATTTTTTTTTAATTGAAGTATAGTCAGTTACAATGTGTCAGCTTCTAGTGTAGAGCACAATGTCCCAGTCATGCATTTACATACATATATTTTCATATTCTTTTTCATTAAAGGTTATTACAAGATACTGAATATAGTTCCTTGTGCTATACAGAAGAAATTTTTAAAATCTATGTTTTTATATATCATAAGACTTTTTAATGAAAAGTAGTGGTCTTTTGCTCCCACTTTCCTCCTGTTTTCCTTGCTTCACAAGTATGTGCTTTCAGCTCTGTTAAACAGTTCTTATGATATTTACTTCCATACCTCCATATAACATGAATTTATTACTTTGACTTTTATTAGTTTAGGCATGATATGCCACTTTCTACTGTGGGACTTAAGGATTTCTCTCTTCTTCTCACAGCTCTTCACCTCTCCTATGTACCTTCCCTATCCCCATTCTCTAAATATGAGTACACCTTAATTTTGTTAGATGAATGTTCAGTGTTCATATTATGACCATATAAACGCTGTTCACAGGTGTGCCATGTAGAATACTGTGAATAGCTTCCTTGCACAATTTTTTATTTGCCATGGATTAATAAACCTCACTTTGATTTCGGTTTGCGTATACTTACCACTAATTCAATCTGTGCTTTTTTATTTGTTTAAATCTTTCATTATGGTGAGATGCATCAGATATTCTATCACATTTCCTCATCTTGAAGAAATTTCTCCTCCTTCAGTCTGGGATGTTTGCCTTCCACAAGTCGAGTACACTTACCATCTTGGAGTCTCTCTTCATCATCTTTCTGAGGATATCTTTTGCCTCTCACCTGTGCTGGACTCCCTGTTTCCTGGATCTCATATTTTCCCTTTCTTAGTTTACTCCCTTATTATTTATAGAACACACCCCAGGAAAAGGATACATAAGTGATAAATTTATTTTGAGATCTTGCATTATGTGAAAATTTATTTAGTCTTCCTACTAAATTAAAGTTTGCATGGATATTGAATTCTATATTAGAAGTCCTTGTCCTTCAGAATTTTTTTTGAAAGTTGTTATATTGTATTCAAGCCTGTAGTGTTTTTCTTGAGAAATCTAAACCACTTCTAATTTTTGTTCCTTTTAAATATGACCTTTCCCCTCATATCTGACAGCTTTTAAGATTTTTTTCTTTGTCCTCCTATTCTTAAATTTTGTGATGATGTGTCTTGTTGTGTGTCTATTTTTAATCTATTGTGTTGAGTACTCAGTGGGTCCTCTCAGTCTAGAAACTCATGTTCTTCAATTGTGGGAATTTTCTTGATTTATTTTGCTGATTTGCACCCTTCTGTTTTCTCTATTCTCGTTTCATGTAACTTCTATTATCTGGGTGGTATACCTCCTGGACTTGTCTTCTTCTTGTCTGCTTTTGTTCAGGTGTGGTTTGCCTTACTTTAGGAAATACAAATAAACTAGATTGTGAATGGGATCATGGAGGAATTCACGTCTGAATAGTTGAAGGAACTAGGCTTAATTATCCCTTTTAGGGATAATTTTAACTCATCAGACTTTCTGTAAAGGCCCAGAGAGTAAATATTTTAAGCTTTGTGGGCCATATGGTGTCTGTTACAACTACTCAGCTCTACTGTTGTACATAAAAGCAATCATAGACAATACATAAACAGATGATCATAGCTGTGTTTCAATAAAACTTTATTTGCAAAAACAGGCACAGACTGGATCTGGCCCATGAGCCACCATTTGCTGACTCCTACTCTAAAAGATACAAAGAGGTAGATATTAGACTTGTTATATAAAGATTAGATTATAGCTTATAGATTTCAACTCATTAAAAGAATGAATTTTCTTATATAACTTATCCAAAGATGTAATGTACTGCCTGGGGATTTGTGAGTTCCCTGATTTGGTAGATAAACAAAAAGAAGACAGGGATATTGTAAAATAATCTTAGGTCCTTTTTTCCAGTTCTGAAAGTCTGTGATTGTTATTTGTTTTAGAAATGTTGGTAATATTTTATGCCAAAATAATTACATGTTTTGGGTAGTACGAGTTTTAATAAGAGAGTATTAACTTCAAAGAAATTATGTTTTTCCAAAATACCATGTCCAAATCATCTTTGCTAACATTAATAGTACTTCTAATATTTATGCTGTTGGATAAAAATTGACTCATAAAATTAAAAACTTGTAAAGAAGATAAAATAATGTAGCTATAACTATAACGTACTTAGTTTTCCCCTTCTAGGATTAAACTTTTTTTTTTAATTTGATGACTCAGCTTGGAACTGGACTATTTTGTTTGGAGATTTATTTGTATAAGGAATTAAGTAAATAAAATCAGAACACCAAATTATTTTCATTTGATCTACTATAGCTATGTTTATCTGAGTAAATTTTCTCCCTCTTAGTAAACAGATGAAGTATTCATTGCTGATGTTTTTAGAACTCCAGGTCCATACAAGCTATGTAGGTAACCTGTTGATATATTTCAAACTTAAATATATAATACCAATATTGTTCTTTAGAGAAACCGCCAGCACCATCACAAGTACAGCTGATCAAAGCCACTACCAACTCTTTTCACGTCAAGTGGGATGAAGTGCCTACAGTGGAGGGCTATCTTTTGCAGTTGAATACAGACTTGCCGTACCAAGCTGCATCATCAGATTCTTCAGCTTCGCCAAATATGCAAGGTAACATAGTTTTCACACTTAAACGTTGTATGCTCATATGCTTAAAAAAAAAGATAATGTAGAAAAACCCTGTGATTAGGCCTGGTTTAAGAAATTTTATGCTCTGATGTTTCCTGCCCAGCAAATCAAATGTATGTTATGTTTCAACTCTAAAACTTGACTATCTTACCGTTATAATGTAGTAGAACACATAGACATGTAGGGTAGAGTATTTTTTCTGTAGTTAATTTTGATGTACTTTCTTAATTTGACAAGCTACTTGACTTCAGGAGATGGTTTTAATTAGCTTTCATAAGTATTTCAGCTGTTTTCAAAAGTATTTTTAATTAACAGGCATTTGGAAAGTAAAGCAAATTTAGTTTTACATGTTCTTCCAAAAAGGATTTCAGCCAACTATTAAGCAGACTATTAAAAAAACAGATAAACTTTGATTAAGATACTATTTTTTAAACCTTTAATATATAACTTTTAAAAATATTTGATTGTAATGTATTTTCTTAAAGCTAATTTAGAGCGTATCAATCTGAACTTTCCCATTCCTACAGGAGTCAGGATGGACCCTCACAGACAAGGCAGTAATAGCATCGTTCCTAACAGTGTAAGTTAAAAAAATGGGTAATGGTAAATGAATGTTTATGATTACAGTCCCAATTTTTATTAGTATTTTTAGTATATTACCCTAGGACAGGGGTTCTCAACCCTAGCTGTATATCAGAATCACCTTTGAGATTAAAAAACAAACACAGATTCCCAAGCCTTTCCCTAGATCTAGAAAAGGAGACTCTTTAAGGTGATGCCCAGGTTAACTCTGCTTTTAAGGAAAGCTCCATAGATCATTGTGACAGTAGCCTGAATTAAGGACCCCTGACCAGGAAATTGAAGTCTCATTACACACAGTATCAGAGGCTAATACACGCATGTGTGCACACACACTCACACACACACACGCTGTATATATATGCATATATATATTTTTAAACAAATTTAGATGATATTGCAAGGTTTATAATGAGGAGCAGAGTTTCCTACTCTGTTCTTGATTCTGCCTCCCTAGAAACAAATACTTTTTTTTTTTTATAACTACTTTTAAATATTTCAGTTTTCTTCTGGTATCTCCTTTTGTGCCGTTAAATCCTTGTGCTGCTGCTTCTTGATGTTCCAGTTTTAGAATAGTTGTTTTCAATAATGAATAATGAAGATTTGATGATCTCTTAAAATACTGCCATTTCTTCCCCTTCCCAAATCCTTTAAATATTTTTAGTTTAATCATTATTTGATGTTTACATTGTGATGGTAATGTATTCATAGCTGAGCTATGTAGTATGCTGTGAGCATTGTTTCTTTTTCATACAATTTTTTGTTTTTCCTGGCATTGTTAACTGCATCACTTTTTCATTTGCTTGGTTTTCTTTTTGCCTGTTATTAATTCATTCTCAGATTCTCCAATAAAATAATAAAACTCCTCTCAAAATACTCAAACATATAAGGTAGTTTCTTTTTCACCCCACCCCCCGCCCCTGGAAACATCCCTCTGAGTCTTGATGCTCTAGTTTACACTGATTCTTCTCTAGGTCTGCTACAGAGCTGTCATCTCAGAACTTCCGTTTGTTCCATATTGGCAGTTTCTTTTATCTTTTTTCTGTGTTAAAAGCCCATGCTTCTTGATCTCATTTCATTCTCTTTCTTAGGGTTCTCCAGTAGTTTTCTGAGAAATGATTTATAAAAGGTAAACTTTTTGAGATCTTGCATTTCGGAAGATGCCTTTTCTCTGTTCACGTTTGATTGGTAGTTTGGCTGAGTTATAGAATTCTGTGTTGGAAATGTTTCCCTCAGAAATTTAAAGGCATTTTCCTACTGTCTTTTAGTATGCAGTGTTGCTGTTGAGAAGTCTGATGCCACTTGGATTCCTGATCACTTATATGTGGCCTAATTTTTTTGTTTTTATCCCCAGTCTTCCAAAATTTCAACAGTTGTGTATTTTAGAGTATGTGTCTTTGGCTCATTCACTGTGCTGTGCACTCAGTGGGCCACGCCATTCTAGAAATTCATGGCTTTCGTTACTGATTATTTCTTCCCTCCATTTTGTCTGTCTGTTTTTCAGTAACTTCTGTTTATTGAATGATGGTCCTCTTGAACTAATCCTCTGATTTTACTTTTTATTTCCTATTTCCTGTTGTCCTGTTTTGCTTTCTGTAAAGTTTCCTCATTTATATTATAAATGTTCTATACAACTTTTAAATATATTCAAATACATTTTTAATTTCTACAAGTCTGCTTTTATTCATTTCTTTTATAGAATCTCATCCTTGCTTCATAAATATATCTTCCCTTATGTCTTCAAGAAGTTATGGTTTTTTAAAAAAATTGGAGTTATATTTTGCTGTCAGCAATATTTCTTTTTTTCATGCTCATTTTTTAAAAAATGTGTCTTGGCCTTGGACATTCATGTTAAAGCAGATGTCTAGTGATGCTTGGCTGTCATGTTTAAACACTTCATGTTTTAAGTGAGGCATTAAAAAAGTAGCTTGAAAGATGTCTTAGTCCATTTGGCCTGCTGTAACAAAATATCATAGCCTGGTTGGTTTATAAACAATAGAAATTCACTTCCTACATTTCTGGAGGCTGGAAGTCTGAAATCAGGGTGCCTGCATGGTCGAGTTCTGGAGAGGAACCTCTTCAGAGTTGCAGACTGTTGATTTCTCACTGTATCCTCACATGGTGGAAGGGACAGAGGGTCTTTCTTGGTCCACTTTTACAAAGGCACTAATCACAGCCCAGGGGCCCTACCTCCTAATACCATCACGTTGGAGGTAGGTTTCATTGTATAAATTTGTGTCAGACACAAACATTCAGACCATAGTAATTCTCTGCATATGGGCATGCATGATTAGGAGACCTTAATGAGGGTTATTTGGTGGGGGGCCACAAATGTCAGTATCTTTTCCCTTGGACCAGTGGCTTTCCCGTGAAAATTCTCCAGCCTCTTGCCTAAGGGTTCTAAGCCTGGCTGTCAGTATTTTGGGAGTTTAATGTGAGCAGGCAGTGTCTGCTCAGCATACAGACTTTCATTTAATCCTCACTTTCAGTATGGGTGCCTCCCCTCCATACTCACCAGAGACACCATACCACAGTCCAAAGCCTCCCATTTCAGTCTTTCTACCTGTCTCCCTTCTTCAGTTAGAATGCGGGAGTGGAACCTGTCTGCCACTGTACGCTGGAAAGGCATAGCTGAGGCCACAGCACTGTTTACATAGTCTTCCATATGATGGTCCTCTGGTGTTTACTTGCACTCTGCACCTTGGCCTCCAATTCTCAAGTCTTTCTGGGCTCTTCAACACAAATGGTTTACCTCTTAGTGACTTTCCACCTACAGCATCTTGGCTTTCAGCTTTTTCTGCTTTATAAAAGCACACTTCAGTTTTATACTTCACTTTATTGTGCTTCCCAGATAGTGTATCATGGAGACTTTGCAGTGAAATGAACTTAGGTTTAGAGTCTAGCTCTGCTACTTACTAGCTGCCTGACCTTGGGTATATTTGTTAAGATCTCTAAGTCTCATTTTTTCCATCTATAAGCTAGGGGTGATATTACCCAGTTTATAAAATTCTTGTGAAGATTAAATGAAATACAGGCTTTGTAAACATGTAGCACGATGCTTGTCACTTGGTACCTGGCTATCATCATCATCATTTGTTAACAGCAGCACAGTCACCATCAGTTAGATGGGAAGTACAGGGCGTGTATGACCAAGTATCCTTAGAGCCCTGAGAGATTATAACTGACATTAAAGGTGGAGACAGAAAAGTGACAACAGGTAACTAAAAAGGGGCAGCAATATTGGGGTATTTGAATAAAGCCAGATCACTTTTATCGTTCAGTAGACCTATGGGTATTGCTGTATAATAACTGATATTCAGATTGATAACTTGAATTACCAAAAAGTTTAAATGTGTTTATTATAGTGTCTTTCAGGAGACAAAGAGAAATGTAATTAGGAAGGTTTCTATCTAAAATGTTTAATGGTGAAGAATATTGATGTGTGTATATATTAAATCTTGACGTCTATATGAAAACAGTCATACAGAATAATTTATGTTTGAAAGTTCATTATAACTGAGATTTTTCTTTCAGGAATTGTAAGATCTAGGTATCCATGTCTGATCTTGTCAAGAAAATTTGACCAAAATGTTAAACTCAGCAGCTTTGTTGTTGTTGCTCATGTTACATATGTATTTACTTGAATACTAACTACTACTTATAAAAGCGTAGATTTTTTTTCTTCCCTCAAAATAACTGTTCCTTTTCCCCTCAGAACTGGTCTTTTGAGAATGGAGATTAAATGAAAAGAAATTTTCTTAAACAATTATAAAATTTAAAGAATAATCCTATACAAATTAAACATATAATTTAAACTGTTTTATATTTTGGTAAATTTATTTTCAAAAACATTTAAGTTGTAAATTATTTTGCTTGTTTTTTTACATGTATTTCTATGTAATTGAACATTGCTTGCTACAATAAACCATTTTATTTCTTGTAGATCAGTGATACAATGAACAGTGCAAAATCTGAGCATACTGCTATGAAAGGAGCTTCGGTGAAAAACAAACCAGATCTCAAAGCATCAACTGATTCTAATGCCATTTTACATTCATCTTTGGCAACTAATGCTTCTAATCATAATAGTTGTGTTGTGGATATGCTAAGGAAAAATGAAGGTATAAAGACAGCATTTTAAATAAAGCTAAAGCTTTTTATAATAAATGGTAGGGAATTTTAGAGTCTTTGAAAAAGTAAATGTTACATGGTTTTGATCCATTTTCAAAATAAAATATATACTTATCATATTGACCCTAATTAGAATGATGTCACGATACTAAGCAAGAACTTACCCGAATGGTAATGATTAGTTATTAGGCGTAGAGTTCTGATGAGACAAGCTCCTGTATAACTTTTGAGGTTGGGCAGTGTGTTCAGTGTCACTGTTCTATTACTCTGTTGTCCTGACGCTTATAATTATCTGAAATTATTTATTTTGGGCCAGATTTTGTCTACCTTGTTCATGTCTATTTCCCTAGCACCCAGATCCATGCCTGGTAAATAGTATTCACTTAATAAATATTTGTTTAACTGGATTATCCTCAGAAAGATAGTTCATTTGTGAGAACTGTTGATTAGCCCATTGAATTCATAGGACAGCGTATAATTTGGTGATCCTTATATTTAAAATAATTTAATTTGAGTATTCTGATGCTGTCCGAAATATATTGTGTTGCCTCTGATTTCAGTATCTAAAATTATTTTATAAATCTCATTCTGATATTTTCCTAGTACAGGAATATGTGACTTTATTTTTAATTTGAAAAAATTGTGATAGTTGATTAAAAAGTTAATTCCTCTTCAGTGAATAACAAGATAATTTTTTATTTCTATTTTTCTTTATGAGTCCATGGTAGATAAAAATATTCAAGCAAAATAATTTCCTGTAATTTTTCTGATTTCATTACTTGTGGAAGAGGAGAGCACTTTTGTTTTGTTTATTTTCTGATGTGAGGGAATCATTTGGTCAAAATTATAAAAGCTTGGTCTTGACCTCAATCTAAATTTTTTTTTTAATAATGATTTTCTGTGTCTATCTTATAAAGAAGTTTATACTCATGAAAACAGATGCAAGCTTTCAGAATTTCAATGCACTTGAAATCCTACTTGTAAGGCAGTTTGGTTAAAATTAACATTAGGCAAATGGGGAAGCAAGAGTGGTTGTACAATGACAGTATCTGGCACATTATAGACATTTAAGTGTGTGACTGAATGGCTACCCAGTCTCAAGTTAACAAGAGGAGATCGGGCGTTTTCTCTGTAGGTTAGAGTAGCTGGTATATTTCAAAGGGAAAGTGTGACATGATTAGTTTTTGTTTGGTTTTTGTTTCAGAAAGGGCATTCTAGCCTCACCAGCAGGAAGAACTATAGTAGGAAATGATTGGGTGACTTGTTAGGAGGTTCTTTAAGGACTCCAAGAGATGCATAAAGACTAAAGCAGTGGGTGGGATGGAGAGGAGAGAATACATAAGTTCAGAGACTTTTAGAAAGTAGCACCTATTAGCCTTAGAAAGTGGGTGAATATGAGAAGTAAAAATGAGTTGAACATGATTCCCAGTTTTCTGGATTGGACACTCATTGCAGGATGATACTCCTCATCAGGATAGGAAAAATAGGAGCAAGAGCAGATTTGGAAGAAAGATAGGTTCAACTTTGAGCTTACTGTTTTTGAGGCCCTTGAGGAACATATTGGTAAAGATTTCTAGTGGGCAGTTAGATACTTAGATCTGGAGTCTAGAAGGCAGTTCTTGGCTGGAAGTATAAATTTAGAAGTTAATAGGATCTGAAATACAGCCTCCATAAGACCAGGGACCTTGCCTGACTTGTTCAGTTCTCAGGACCAGGCTCCATGCCTGGGACATATGTATTTGAGAGATGTATGATTTGTGAATGGTAGTTAAGGCACCAGGAAAATATGTAAAGGGAGAAAAGAAAGGGCTTAGAAATACCTGGATTTAAAGAGTCATTTGAAGAAGAGAAGCCAGCTAAAGAGACTGAAAAGGGGTTCCAAGAAGGTTAGGGAAAAAAACAAAAAGACTGATATATTTTTTTTACCTCCGTAGTGGGCATCACCATTTATGCCTATACATTGATTGTGTATGCATGTTGTCTCTACTAAATGACTGTTAAGTTCATGAGGTATGAACCATGCCTGCTTTGTCTCACCACTATAAAAATGTCTAGTAGATAGTAAGTCTTTAATATTGTGGAATATGAGTCATAGACAGAAATAGCTTCAAAAAGGGGTCTGTGGTCAGCATTGTTTACATTGTAGAAAGGTGAAGTCAATGAAAATTGAAAAGTATCCCTTAGAAATCATTGATGTTTTTCAGAGCTATTTCATTAGAGTGTGCTAGAAATCAAAATTGGGAAGTCAGGGGAGTCTACAGAGACTGTTCTAAAGCAAACTAGCAAGGGGGAATGGTAACTAAAGAAGATTGTAGGGTCAAGGAAGATGCATGCTTGAGAGATTTGATAATGAGACTTGATAATGTTTGTAGACTGAGGGCCAAAACTACTGAAGAATTTGAAAACCCTGAAGAAAAAGGAATGATTGATAAAAGAGGGTCCACACAGACATAGAAAACAAACTTACGGTTACCAGGGAGGGGAAGGGAGTGGGAAGAGATAAATTGGGACTTTGAGATTTACAGATACTAACATATATAAAATAGATAAACAACAAGTTTATTCTATATAACACAGGGAATTATACTCAATATCTTGTAGTAACTTGTGGTGAAAAAGAATATGAAAACAAATATATGTATGTTCATGTATGACTGAAGCATTGTGCTATATACACCAGAAATTGACACAACATTGTAAAGTGACTGTACTTCAATAAAAAAAAAAAAATATATATATATATATATGCACACACACACACAATAAAGGAACCTAAAAAATAAATTTTTTTAATTAAAAAAAAAAAGATAAAAGAGGTTCCCAAAATATGGGAGAAGGAATGGGACCAGGAGCACAAGAGGATAGATTAAACTTCCTTAGGAGAAAGGTCAGCTCGTCTTATGAAATGGAAGAGAAGACAGGGGATGGGCACAATCATAAATACATTTCTAGTTTAGGACAAGAGAAGGCAGAAAACTGATGACATTCATGCCAGATAACCTGTATTTTTTCCCCCTAAAATGGGAAGAAAGGCCATTTGATCTATGATTTATTAGAATTCAAGAACAAAGATTCAGTGTTTAGAATGGAAGAAGGAGCTGAGAAGTTGGACATCCATTATGGATATATTGATTGCACTTTATTTTTCTAAATATTTTATGCCCAACAGTTAATTCATATAAATGACATTTGCAGTGCTCTTGTTTATTATTTTAAAATTGAAAATGCCAAGAATTGTATGAAAAGAACTATAAGATACAACAATTACTTGCAGATACTATGTTAATAATTGATCTTTTCCCTTTAATTTTAGGTCCTCACACTTCAGCAAATATAGGTGTTCTAAGTAGTTGCCTGGATTTAAGAACAGTAATCCCTGAAACTTCTGTATCCAGTACTGTTTCCAGCGCACAAACTATGGTAACCCAGCAGACCATTAAAACTGAATCATCCAGTACAAATGGGGCAGTTGTTAAAGATGAAACTTCACTAACAACATTCAGTACCAAATCTGAAGGTTTGAAATGTGTTTCACATACTGTATTTTGAACCATTTTTGTATATAAATTCATCAAACGTATTTGTTTTAGATGGGAATTGCATTTCATCTTGGATTGAATCAAATGTAAACAGATAAAGCATTTCAGTTGAAATCATTATATAATATATTCTCTGCTACCTTCCATAAAATAGTTAAATTAGCACACACTAAAATACAATCAGAATGTATCTTTCCTACTGTGAATTTATTCAGCAATTTTTTTTCCTTAGAAATGATTAGTTCTATACTGTGGGGTAACAATTCTCCTAGCTTCATTGATTTCTGATTTTGTAAATTCTCATTTTATTCTTTTGCAACAGGAATTGTGTTTCATTTTTGGTAAACATTCTCTGAAGTTCCAGCTAGTCATCAAACCCTTGAAAAATGAGCTTTGTGAACTAGTTCAAGTTAGAGAGTCCACATTTCTAATTATTGTGATTTTCTCCCTCTGGCTATTTTTTGTATATTTATAAATTATATTTTAATGTGTCTGGTAAGTGATTATGTAAATCTTATCTGATGAATTATTTAATTTCTAGTTGATGAAACATGTGCACTGCCTGCAACTAAGATCAGCCGTGTAGAGTCACATGCTGCAGCGATGCCATTTTCTGTAAGTATATGACCTGAAGATGATATGTGTTTACAGATGGCTAAACATGCTTTAAATGCTGAGCAACTTCAACATGAATTCAGGAAAAGGCTCTTGGGTGTACTCTAGTAATGACTTGACATAGACTGAGAAATGAAGGGTTAAATAGGAAAATGTTCACAGTGTAATGTTAAGTGACAAAAGCTGGATGAAAAGTTGTATATATACTGTGTCCTCAATTTCATTAAAAACACACAGAGTGCATACATTCATGCTTCGCATGAGTCCACACACATCTACACTACAATGCTTAGATGGCTTTCTTCAGGTTGTGGGGCCACACATAATTTTTACTTTCTTTATGCTTTCAATATTTTTCTATTATAAAATGTGCTACTTTTATAATCAGAAGTGTGTCTATGTATGTGTAAATTACATTAATGGTTTAAAGAGTAAAAGGACATGTTTTGGAACATAAAACTTGAATGACTTTATTGCTAGCTGCTTAATAGGGGAACAGCAGAAGATTGCAGTATTGAGGTAGACATACCTGTAGAGTATCCCAATAATCTCTGACGTTGGGTGGTTGTGTGGAAGGCCAGAATCAGTCTGCTTGGTACCAAACTTAAAATACTAGGAATGTGCCTCACAAATATACTAAGATTTTCTTAATTTGATAAATACAAGGATAATATGTATGATCTGTGTATTTTTAATTGATTTTTAAATTATCAGTCATTTCAACTTCACTGCTATGAGCAAGAGTTTTTGACCTAAAATTTACCTTTTAGAATCTTCAAGAATAGTCTATAATTTTAGTTTTCATTCAATCATGATTTTTATGGATTTGGTCATATATTTACCTTCATCAGCTTTCACCTTTCCAGAATGTTAAGTCTTACTGTTCTTAGATTCTTCTCAGAGAATTACTAAAATGAACTTTTTCCCTCTTAAATCTATTTTGCAGTGCATCGGCTAGAATGGTATCTGTTATTTCAGTTGGAGCCAGTTGTTTTATAAAAGTTGTTGAAGAGAGTTTTTACAACTTTAAAAATGAAAACAAGTTTAAAGCTATTCCTTTTTTAAAAGAACCTTAGACTCTTCTAGCTAGCTTACTTTGTCATGTGTGATAGCCTAAATGACAAATAAATGTGAATTATAAGCATGTACCTCTGCTGTTATATATTTAAGACAGAAATAAATAACTGAAGTGCACATTTGTTTTGAGCTTCTGGAAACTGTCTCATTTATAAAGAAGATGGCTTAAAAAGGTTAGTTCCAGGGATAAGTATAATTCACTTATCACTAAAAGTAGCTTAAGGTAGAGGAAGTTTATTTGTCTTAAAGCAAAGGTAAAAATGTAAAACTGTTTAATCTACTCCTCTTTAGTATATACTAAATTATATTTAAATTGCATTTTAGTTTTGAACATTTTTTCTCCTTTTAGGTTTGGAGAATCACAGGTATTTCAAGTACAAAGATCACTGAATTTCTGCTAGTTGTTTTTGAATCTAGAAATAAGCCAGCTTGGAATGAATTTTTCCTTATTTGCTCCGTTTGGAGCAAGTTGTAATGTCACACTAAAGGGATTATTACATTTTCTGAGAGATTCTCTGAAATGACAATGTTCTATAAAACAGCTGGCATTTTAACATATCACTGATTGGAAAGCATGCTAACTCCAACTAGGTTGATAGTATAGAGAGCTACTGACTTGGAGAATGCCTGTCACTCCCTATGTTTGAATTGGCATCCCTTTTTCACTTGTCAGTTGACCTAATCTGTTAAGAGTTTATTTACTTATGAGCTATTAATGTTGTGGTGTTTACCCATATACCTACTTATAGATCACTGCATGGACTTATTAAATCTTGAGATTTCTTGTATGTTCAATAAGAATCTTCATACACATTTTTCCTTCTCTGAAATTAGAAAGAGACTCCTTCAAATCCAGTGACTACACTGAAAGCAGGAGAACGACAGTGGTGTGATGTAGGAATTTTTAAAAATAATACAGCTTTGGTGAGCCAGTTTTATCTGCTGCCAAAAGGGAAGCAAAGCATCTCAAAGGTACCTATTAATATATTTTCTACACTGCTAGTTATAAGCCTCAAGAATGAGATTTTTAAAATAATCCAGATTCAGGTCACTTGAATGAGTGAAATTGGGATCTGTTCACAGTTTGTAATTGAGAATTCTATATATCTAGTTATCTTGTATTCTTTTTAAAGCTCTTTTTATAGAATAAATCATAAGCAGTTTACTTTAAAAATCTTATACAATCACTGAGCTGGATTTTCAGTCATAAATAATATAGTCTGGTCAGTACAGATGAAGATTTTTTTTAAATAGTTCTAATTTTGTTACCTGGTGTGTTTAGAGAATAGAACATTTTTTCTTACTGAGAACTTTTTTTCTTCCTAACTTCACAATTTAAAAAATTTAAAAGCCCCTATGCTATTAAAAACAATCTAATTTTCCTTAATTTTGAAGCCCCTTAAAGAGGACCTCATATATATGAGACATTGGCCCTCTAAGAATTATGAAGTAGATAACAGCTCCAAAGCATACTGAACTAATTTTTTTTCTGAAATGGGGGGTTTTAGAGAGGGAGTTGCCAAAGAAATATATTCTGAATCTTCCAAAGATCTTACAAATGGAGAATATGTCATTTATCATTATATTTTAGTTTCTTTAATATTACTGCTGGTGTCCCTCTTTTTCATATTGAATTCTAATTCTTGACAAAAATAGACATCCTGGTTAACAATTTGTTAGCATTATGCCTAACAAAATTTCTGGCTATAGTTTGATTTCACATATATGGAAATACCCATATCTAAGGGCCTAGTAGCTATCTGTTTTTCCCAAAAGTAAAAAAAAAATGTAAAAGCCAGTGAACTTGGGTTTGAATCATTAGTTCCAGCACTCAACAGTGTGACCTTGGACAAATCACTTGTTTAACCTTTCCTGCGACTCGGTTTCCTCATGTGTGAAATGGAGATAACCTAACTCCCTTAAAAATGGAATGATACATAGATACTGACAGGCATATGCAGAATAGATAAACAAGATTTTACTGTATAGCACAGGGAAATATATACAAGATCTTGTGGTAGCTCACAGCGAAAAAGAAGTGACAATTTATGTATGTTCATGTATAACTGAAAAATTATGCTCTACACTGGGATTTGACACAACATTGTAAAATGACTATAACTCAATAAAAAATGTTTTAAAAAAAAAGAATGATACATTGGTGCTACCTATCTCACAGAGATGTAGTGAAACTTAGGGAGAATATGTAAAAATTATTAGCAAGTTGTAGATGTTATTATCTTCCTACCAAGAGCATGAAATTCAGTTATTTAATTTAACATTTATTTAGCATCGGCTGAATATTAATTTTTAAAATGCTCCGTACTACATGCTAGTTGCTCCTTTTCTATTAAACTTGCTTGCCCATGTCCAAAGGGTGTTTTTCCTGGCTAGCCCATTTGACAGTAAATCTTTTGAGATTTCTATCTCTATACTCTTCATGTGCAGAATATCCTTATATTTCTTTTCATAACCAGTGATTCTTGACTGGAAAGGCACTTTTCCTCTGGATAAGAATCACCAGTTTATGGGCTTGGTTATTTTTGTATTGGAGGATTCATTCCATGTATGAAAGAGGAAAATAAATAATGTGAACTACAACCCTGAAATAGAATTCATTCTTTAAAAGTTTTGTTGTTTAATGAAAAAATAATTAATTGCATCTTTTCTTTGACTTTTGCATATATTATATTTTAGATAGGAAATGCAGACGTACCTGACTACAGTTTACTTAAGAAACAAGATCTTGTTCCAGGCACAGGATATAGATTCAGGGTTGCTGCCATCAATGGTTGTGGAATAGGCCCTTTCAGCAAAATCAGTGAATTTAAAACTTGTATTCCCGGTTTCCCTGGAGCTCCTTCTGCAGTCAGGATTTCAAAGGTAAGACATTAGGTCAAGACTTAACGATTTATACACCAGAAGCTAACACAACATGGTAAATCGACCCTACTTCAATAATAAAGACTTAATGGTTTAAATTATTGAAACTTTGTACGTGAAGTAAAACTACCAGTTTAGAGATTTTTGACAGTGTCTGATGAAATGAGCGATAACTAAAAGGGGTGGATTAATAGTTTTGTAAGTATTTGTTGCTAATCATTCGTGATATTTTTAAGGACCAAAATTTCAAGCATAATTACAACATCCAAATTACAAAAAGTCAGTAAAATTTGTGTATGCAGCTTAATATTAACTTTATTCTTGTTGCTATGGAACCAAAAAGTTTGTGCTAGAGAATTTTAAGAGAACACATGAAATTAGATTATATTTTATCCTAAGGTCCTACCTCTATTTAGAGAAGAGAAGTCTACTTTCAGGTAACTATCTTCTTTGGGATAGTATAGGAAGACATTTAAGTCTAGCAGTGTTTTTTAAAAGGCATAAATTAAACAGTGTAGATCCAATTAGGGTAGGTTTTTAAAAATCAGCAATAAAAGTTCTAACACCTAATGCAGTTACTTCAGTGAAAAGCATCTTGTGTTCTAAAGATAGACTCAACATAATAAGTGATATTAGAGAAAACTTTAGAACATTTACCTGTTTGTTTTTTTTTTTTCCCCACCTCTCTTCAAGAATGTTGAGGGTATCCATCTTTCCTGGGAACCTCCCACTTCACCTTCTGGAAATATTTTGGAATATTCAGCGTACTTGGCTATCCGCACAGCACAAATACAAGATAATCCAAGTCAGCTTGTGTTTATGAGGATTTATTGTGGTCTTAAGACATCATGTGTAGTGACCGCTGGGCAGCTTGCAAATGCACATATCGATTATACATCCAGGCCTGCCATTGTGTTCAGGATATCAGCAAAGAATGAGAAGGGGTATGGACCAGCAACACAAGTTCGATGGCTTCAAGGTAACAATAAAAAAGCACCTTTAAATTGAATTTTTTTTTTTTTACTGAAGCTATTGTGATTATTATTTATTAGTAACTGGTTATGAAGATTTGTCATTTAAAAGAGTGTTCTCTGACTGTATTTCTCGTAGTTATGAATTTGAGTTTGTAAGTTGTTATTAAAATGTATTTGCTCAATTCTAGATCCAAATAAAAATAGAAAAGAAGCAAAGCCTCTCTGAAAATTAGTATATGGATTCTTCCTTACAGTTATAGCTCTTTTATAAAGGAAAATAGTAAAATTAAGATGCAAGCTAGAAGGCTTTATTACCCCAATATCTTTTATAAAGGCCATGTAACTCAGTCATCCTAGAGTTATTGAGATGATTCTAGTAACTGGCTGTTGTACACTGTGCTGTCTTATATAGTAAATGTTCTCTACATTGTAAAGGCCCTGTCTTTGAGTATTCCCTCTAACTTTGTTCTATTCAATGAGCAGTGGTCCTCTAACAACTATCTTCTAGTAGATAATATTTGTGATACTAATTTTAGTAGCCATTTGATTCATTTCTTTGTTTATATACAGTTAGCACAGGGCTTAAATTTAAAAAAGAAAGAGGCAAGTTCAGAAGCTCTGCTTTTGAACTTTTGTCATTTTCCAAGAATCATGGCAAAATACAAAAAGATTAATGGGTTTTCTTGATTTATACCAGGTTGATATGTTGGAGTATATTGAATTTTGGCCAAAGCACTTAACTTATCTGGCCCTCAGTTTCCTCGTTGTTAGATGAGACCGTTAAAAGAATTTACCTGTAAGGTCCCTATCAGCACTGAAATTCTGTATTTTCGTCAGAACTGAAGTATATCCCTAAACATTTCAACATCTGTCTTAATGGATCTAACTTTACTTTTGCAGAAATTTAAACATTCATAATTTAAAATTCAGAATTAAAGTATATGTCCTCCTTATTGCAGAAAGAAAGAAGCACCTTAACAGGACACAAGTTTTGAAATAGTGTTTTAAACATTTGTAAGATTTTTGTAAATGCTCTAAATGTTTTATTTTTGCATTGTTTTTACCTCGAAATTGTATAAACTTTTTTACAACTGAAATAGAAGCATTAGACAGCTTACTCAGGTTCCATTACAACCTTAAGGATGAGTATATAGGCATTATGGATACTCTGCTACAGGTAACTTGTTTCAAACCTTTTAGGAATTTCATGGTTCCACTGCCTATTCGAATCTGAAATGAACATACAGAGCAATAATTCCAGAAAAGATATTTCAAACTCAGAGCTGCAATAACTGCAGGGCACAGGTCTATCTTTTTTATACTATGTAACCTTATGCCAGTTTAGGTTGACTGAGTAGCTGTGTCCTCAAACTTCATGTATAATACTCCCAGCAAAGATGGATTTAATTGTGCAGAATTGATATGTATGTATGTTCCAGTTACTAATTTAAAGTGTATAGAATATTTTAATATATAATTTTTGTAAAGAACTGGGATTTTTATACTACAGTATTTGTAATTAATGTCTCACTAATTAAGTTTCTCTTGAAGAAAATATGCAGACTGTTAGACACGTAATGAGTGATTTCCAAACTCTAAAGGTAAAATAAATGCACTACTATGGTGTTGTTAGAATACCTTTTTTTGTGGCTGTATGAATCTATAATCTTTAAATGTGTATTTTACAAACAATGTTTACAAGGAGCTTCTCTGGTTTATTATCCCAGCACCTACCTTGGTGAGAGCTTCATTCTGCTTTTGTTTAACTCATATGCTTTGCTTTTGGCATATGCTTGCTTTTTGCACTAGTAGGATTTTAACTTACCTCATTATTATGTTTGTAATCATCTGTATAGCTTCCATAATATGTCTGATATAGGCTAAAGAAGTACTTAACCAAAGTTAAAATAAATGGTAAGCAATTTTGCACATATTAAATGCTAGGGTTTGTTGTGTATATGTGTGTGTTTAGTTATAAAAAAAGAGTAAGAATGGAGAGTTATAGTTTGTTTCAAGCTCGATTATTTGAATGGTCTGTTTGCTTCATTAGGAAAAGGTTTGACTTTTAACCCCTTATTCTCTGCATTAATTAACAGTTTGCATCTTGAAGCACTTCTCTTAATTACAAGGAATAAGTTGACTTTAAGCAAAGAATAGAATATTTGTTTGAGCGTATACATTTATACCTGATTAGTATTTTGTTTAGTTAACTTTGCTTAAATGCCTCTAGTGTTCTAGACCAGGAGGTGACAATGAACCTGTGGTTCTAAAATATGTCTTATTTTCTAGAGAGAAAGACAGTCTTTCAATACCAAGATATTTGTTAAAATGTTTTTACTTTAAGAATTAGCCAATTCTTTACCATTTTCTGGCATTTGTACATTAAGTACTAGTCACATTTATCTCTCTGATAAATGATTGGTGACTGAAAGATGCCATTGAGAAATCTCTGTGGCTTTGACATTAATAGTTAATAAGAGAACTTTGAGCTATGAGTTTATGAATAGAATGGATTGGGGTAAATAACAAGAAAAGTACATTTACCTTCTTACGATTTGCACATTTTTCTAAGTGAAGATTCCTTTGAGTAGCAGTGGGCTATATAACATGCAGATATCTTTCATAAGAGGATTTACACAGAACCAAATTACTTTATTTACTCCTCCCTGCTGGATAAGCAACTCAGATGTACAAGCCTTTGTGCCACAGTCCTCTTCCTGGACTCTGCAGCTTTGGTTCACATATGTAGTAAAAAGATTTTGATGTTGCATGCTCTTAGAATTAAGTTTTCTAAAATATTGCATTGGCTTCATTTTAGTTTAGTAAACTGTTTGGCAGCTTAACTAGAAATAGAATATTATAAACTCATTTTTATTGCATTTTAAAAAAATGGAAATAATCTGATTGCATGTATGAGGCTCCCTGCCATATAACCCAGTTACATAAATATAATCATCTGTAAGAGGGTGAAACTGTTGATCCATTATTTCAAAGACTTATAGACTAGCAGCAGTTTGTTCTGGTTAGAGATACAGTCTACTATAACTGAAGATATTTTCGTTTTTAAAAATTGCAGCACTTGTAGCATAAAAATAATTTGTAACATTGGATATGAAGAGATTATTAATATTTAAAATTAATGTAGTCATCTGGTCATAAATGAAATAGATTACAAAATAGACTTGGTCTTTGACCATTTAAGGTATAATCGACAGTTAACGTTTTCATGACTGATTTTAGGCAGTTTTATGTATTGTGTACCAATGATATATAAAATAAAGCACCTTTTATACTATAACCAATTACAACTATTATTTATTTTGAACTACATGGAAGAAAAACTAGTGATGGCAGAGGAACTCTGTAGAAATGTTGATTTTATAGCAATCACTTAAAATAATATAGGCAGTCTCATAAAGAATGGATTGTGTCTAAAAACTTGTTTACAAGTTAGTGGATTGTGTTTGGGAGTCATTTTCTGATAGAAATATAAAGCTTATCTAACCTTTATTGCAGCTGACCTAGTATGTTTGAAAGTAAAAAGGCAAATGGCTCCAAGAAAGAGACTTAAACTTGTTGTCACCTTTTTTTGATCTCCTTTTAATTTATGCTTTTCACCCATTTTAGTTCATAGCAGCCTGGCTTCTGTCCATCAGAGTGGCTGTAGCAAAGGTTAGGGATAACTTCTCATTTCCCAAATCTGGTGAATTCTTTCATTGTACTTATTAATCTTGTCATTTGAAACTTTTAACCACTCCCTTGACAGTTTCACATTTTTCTAGGTTCTGTCATAATGTGCTCTCTATGTTTTTTTATGCATCTCCTCTGTCTGCAGTCCCCTTTAACCCACTCACCTGTCTCCATTCGTATTTTCAAGATTAGGTAAATTGCCGACCTGATGAAGCCTTTCCTGACATACTCTATTTCCAGGTAGATTTGACTCCTTTTTCTTGTGCCCCCACTGTCCTTTGTTAAGTCTTCTGTCATAGCAGCTGAAAAGCTGTTGTGCCCTTACTTGTTAGCATTGTTCCTCCTCTTCTGACAGATGGTAGGTCTTTGAGACGGAGACTGAGTCTTTATATCTCTTTCATATCAACCCTTTATTCTGGTACTTAAATATTTTAGCAAATGATTAAAGAAAATTGTCACCTTTACACCTCTCTCCATATTCTCGCTCCCCTTCTAAAATTGGGTCAAAATGGGAGGGAGTCTTTGAAAAGGAAAGAGATTTGAGCAGATTTAATAAGCCTCTGGAGGAAACACAAACCCCAGCTTTGTGTTACCCTACCCTGCTGTTACTTAGGTTCCTAAGAGAAGTCCTGGGATAAATAAGGGATATGTCACATATTTACTAGGCTAAAAGGGATTTAATATGGGTGTGTTTAGATTGCAAGAGGAAGTCTTTGATCTAAAAAGATCTGAGCATTTAGTGAGATTGGTGGGCATTGGTAGATAATGATTTTTAACATTGGATGATCAGGAAAATGAGCTAAAAATATTTCCAAAGTCAGTCTCTCTGATTTCCCTATGGGAAAGCCATGGGCAGTTGTCTAACATTCGAAAAAACTACCTACCTATTTAATATGTTGTAAGCATGGGGAGCTGCTGGAGGACGCAGAACACCAGCATTAGAACCACACTGGAGTCTTATGTGTCAAGTCAGGTCACTCTTGTCACCTCTAAGCTTATAGGACAAAGGACTCTTACATTACTGGAAAACAAGATGATATTGGCACACCTTTCTTCCTAGTTTTCCAGTTACAGTTGGGAGTCCTTATACTTATATATTTCTATAACTCAGATAAAGTCCTTTTTATAATTTAAATCATGCCTGGAAAAACATGAACTACCATATTCTGGGGAGAAACAATAAATTCTATAAACTGAATGATGAAAGAAAAAGCTATACTGGCCTCCTTATTGAAAATAGATTTTGATACCTTATTAGTATTAATTTGCTTCTTTCCTGTCCTCTGGAGAACTAAAATCAGGAACATGTCCACTTGTGGGACTGTTCATCTCAGCAAGGTCATCAAACTGAGTGCAGGTTTCTTTTGTTTCATATTTGGTGTCTTGGATAAGTTGAATCGGGCAAGGGCCTCATACTTTAAGGTCATCAGATTCACAATCTGACTACCACTCCTGCCAGAGCCTCAAATTCGAGTCTTGAGAATTCAGGGTTATGAAGTCTTTGGCTTTGTATAGAGAGAAGACTAGGAAACCATAGCTTTGAGGCTGTGGAGGAACTATTTCCTGACTTGATTTTGTTGGTTCAAAACAAGTTTTTTTCAGAGTCCTCAGAGATGATGGGGAATTTACATATATTCCCTGAAGATAAAAGTGCAAGAAGTAGGAATTGGTGGCATATCAGATATGAAAGCTATAGCAGACAAGGAAATGGCTCTCCATTCTACCCATTCCCCTTTCCTCCTCTCCTTGCCACCCAGAGACAAGAAGCTAAAGGATTCCTCATTCCTCAGCATGAGAATTGGGGAAGGCCCAAGGAGAACCGTTTATGTCTGAGCATGTACAGGGTAAAAATAAAAGGTAGCAGCCAGTGTTTGTTTTGGAACATAAAGTAACTCTGTCTACTAGTAAGGCATGGTCCAACAAATGTCCAACTCTGACCAAGAGGATTATCCATTCCTCCGCCTCTCTGGAGAGAAAGAGTGGGAGTTTCCTAAGAGCTTGAGAAAGTTTCTCTCCTAATTTCTGTTTCTTATTGGAGAAGGAGGAAAAAGCTACAGGCATAATAATTACATCCATTTTAACACAGTTTTGGGTGTGCCACTTAAGGCAGCATAGCATGTTAAGAGAGTGGGCAGAGAGCTCTGGTGGTCCAAGCAACTACTTGATCTGAATCATCCTGCTACCAGTTGCAGTATAGCACCCCCTGGTGGCATTGTCCATTCCAGCTTACATGTGGGTAAGATTTGGGGTCTTGTAGCATTGGATTTTGAAAACAGCTACAGAAATGTCAGGAAATTTCTGAATGTCTGGAACTCAGTTGAGGAAATTGGACCTGAAGATACACTTTCTGTTTCTCCGTTTCCTGGGAATGTGTTGCCAACCATTTGCTGCTGGGCCTGGTCTACCTCTTGTACCAACTCCTAACCCAAGATAATAACTTTAGCCTGTCTTCTGTGGGTACAAGGGATGGATCCAGTGTTTCAAGATCTTTTTTTTTTTTCCAAATTTCTAAATTGTATACCAAAATTCATAGCTAGTCCCCTAATCAGGAGAAATTGCACCTTAACTGCGCCTTGTTTAGTCTGCAAAATGGCACTGCCAGTGATGACATGATTGGCAAAGACATGATTGCAAAATTGTTCTGACATTTGTGTGACCAACCTGGCACCTGTAATTGATCAATGTGGAAAAACAGTCAATAGCCACCATACACTTTCAGTATTTTTAGATTGCTTAACACATAAATGTACTATTAGGAGAATGTGCCAAAGGGAATTTGTACTTTTGAAAGTCAACAGAATTCAGTAAAGAGGCAGTCTTTGGCAGTTTATTTTGAGATTTGCATCACCTATTATTTTATTCTCTGCTTTATACAAATAATTATACCCAGTAAACCAAGTAACCAATTAACCAGAATCATGCCAGTGACTCTGAACCAACTTGGCAGAGCAGTACTATAATACTGCCATCTCGTTGGATCCTGACTCTCTGGGAACCTAGTTAACTTCTGTGAAGAATAGCTCATATTCATTCCTTTTTTCATATTGTTATGTATTTCTTCCTCACCAGTTACCATTATTGGCTGACTTTCAATGCAGAGCAGTGGCTGAAATATCAGATGTTCTCTCTCTTTGTTGATGAAATTATATATTACATAACCTAGAATCTGTTTTCTTTTAAAATGTTGAGAAAAAATGATCATGCATGTACTCAGTCTTCACCTCAAGAGCTAGAATGCCCTCAGATGCTTTGAATTCCTCCCTTTGTCTTCCTTCTACACGCACCACATGAGGTAAACATTTTTCTGGATTTTCTGTTAATAATTCCCATGTTTTTATTTGTGGTTCTACCATCTATGTATGTATCCCTAATAATATATTGTTTAGATTTACCTGTTTTTGAACTTCTGTGTAAATGCTATCATGCTGTATGTATTCTGTGACTTTTTTCTGACATTGTTTTTGAGATTCCCATCCATGTTTATACATGTAACTGTATTTCATTTGCTTTCACTGCTGTATAGTATTCCATTGTATGACTATACTGCAATTTATTTATCTGTTCTTCTGTTCATGGAGATTTGGATTGCTTTCTGTTTTGGGCTTTTCTGAACGATGCTGCTATGAACATTCTGCAAATTATAGTGTAAGCTCCATGTGGGCAGGGATTTTGTCTGTTTTGTCTAATTTTGTCTGTTTAAATATTCATAATGTCTAGAAAAATGCTGGCACATGGTAGATGCTTAATAAATATTTGAGGAGTGAGTAGATTCTTGTACATGTCTCCTGGTGCACGTGTGCAAGCGTTCCTCTAGGGCAATTGTTTTCAAACTGTGGCCCCGGGAGCCTTGAGGGTCCCTGAGACTCTTTTAGGGGAGTCTGTGTGGGCAGAACTATTTTCATAAGAATACTAAGGCATTATTTGTCCTTTTCACTCTCATTTCTCACGTTTAAATATTTTCCAGATATATGACATCATCACTCTGATAGCTCATCAAGTGTGTACCAGTGTATTTTTGTTTTGAAAATGTCTTTTAATTTTTAATATGGTAAATATTGATAAATATAACCCATGTGAACAACAGTTCTTTGAGGTCCTCAATAACTTTTAAGGATGTAAGGAGGTTCTGAGACCAAAATTTTGAGAATTGATGCTCTAAGAAGTGGGTTTTACTTGGTCATGCTTAACTGTTTTTTAAAACATTTATATCAGTACGCTCCCACTGGCAGTGGTTGAGTGTCATTGTTCCATATCCTAGTGAACACTTAATCTTGACTATCTTATTTGCCAATTGGATGGTGATTATATAGTATCTTACTGTGGGTTTAATTTGTATTCTCTGATTGATAATGAAATTGTTTTTTCGTATATGAACGTGTTTCCTCTTCTGTGAAGTACCTATTTGTGTCTTTTGACCATTTTTCTATTGGATGTGTGTCTTTTTTTCATTGATTCATATGATTTCTTTATATATTCTGGATACCAATCCTTTGTCAGTTAAACATGTTATATGTATTTTCTCCCAGTTTGTGTATTATCTTTTGTAATTGTACTGAATCTGTTGATTAGCTTGGAGATAATTGATATCTTTTCAATAAGTCTTCCTAGCCAAAAACATTGTGTATTTCTCCATTTGATTTTCTTTTACTATCTCTCAATAAACTTTAATAATTTTTGTCCATAAAGGCCTTAACGTCTTATATTAGTTTTCTTCCTAGGAGTTTTATATATTTTTAATGCTGTGATAAATTTTTAAAAATTACACTTTCTATTCTAAGTGGTTGCTGCTGATTATAGACACATTGTTGCTATGTGTTGATTTTGGATCCAGTAACCTTGCTAAATTTTTATTCTAATAATGTATCTAGATTTCTTTTTGAGTTTTTTATATAATCGCATCATCTGAAATAGTGGAAGTCTTCTTCCTTTCTGATCCTTGTACCTTTAAAAAATTTCTTCTTACATTTCTGTATTTGCTAGGACATGTAGTACAATGTTGGAAAGAACTGATAGTGAACATCTTTGCTTTAGCTTCAACTTAAAGGGAAGGCTTTCGACATTTCAGTTCGTTTCCCCCCCCCCCCCCATAAATGGTCTTTATCAGGTTCAGGAGACTCTCTTCTATTTCTAGTTTGCTAATAGTTTTTTATGAATGAATGTTGAATTGTTCAATGCTTTTTTTCTCATCTATTTAAATGGTTGAATTGTTTTCTCTTTTAATATTAGTGTATTAGATTTTGATAGTTAACTTTTTAATACTGAACTGATCTAATTCTTAGGATAAACCGAATTTGGCCATGGTGTATGTGTATTTTAATACATTGTTGGACTCAATTTGCCAATATTTATTTAGGATTTTTGCTTCTATGTTCCAGAGTGAAGTCAGCTCACAATTTTCCTTTTTTGTCCTGTCATCTGGTTTCAGTATCAAGGTTACATTACCCTTATTAAATGAGTTTTTCAATTTTCTGGAAGGTTGGAACTAGTCTTTAAAGCCATTTGGTCATTAAGAGAAGATTTTAAACTACTGATTCATTTCTTTAAAGGTTGTAGCATCATTAGGATTTTATATTCTTGAGTCAGTTTTGTTAAATTTAGTAAGTTCTAGGGATTTCTCCACTTCATCTAGCTTAAAATTTTTTAACATGAAGTTATTTGTATTACCTTTATATCATTTTAGTTTCCACAGCATCTGTAGTTATGATTCTTTTTCATTCCTTTTAGTTTATTTGTGCCTTTTCATTTTTTTAATTGTTAATCCTTCCAGAGGTTTGACTGTTTAGCCCGTTAGTTATTTTAAAAGTATGTTTTCAAGTGCTTAGGGGTGGATTGTAGTTGTCTTAATCTGTATTTCTAAGATCATTTTGCCAGAGAACCTGAGCTGTAGGATTTTAATTATCTGAAATTTGAGGCTAGCTTTATGACTTATCCTGTGATCAGTTTTTACACGTACCCCACGTGTACCTGGTGAGTAGGGAATCTCCAGTTGTTGAGTATGGTGTCCGTTAGCTCAGACTTTGTTAGTTGTGCTGTGCGGATCTTCTCCTCACTGATTCACCTCAGACTTGATTCCTTATTTACTAAAGAGGCTCAAGATCTCATTATGGTAAGTAGATTTCTCAATTTCTCTTGAAGTTGTATTTGCTTCTTCTTTTGGCTTTATTTTTAGTTGCATACCAATTTAGAATTTTTCTGTCTTCCTTGGTGAACTGAACTTTCTATATAATTATGTAACGACTCTTTCTATGAGTGCTTGTTGCTTTCATCTTTTTGGCTTTTTATTTACTATAGCAATATTTTGGTTAGTGTTTATCGGAATAGCTTAGATATTTCTTTGGCCTCATATTTTAAGTGTGCAAGAGACACAGTTAAAATATAAGGCCACAGAAAAAAATATGGATAGTTTAGTATGTTTATATCTATTGTGATTACAGTTGTGATTTGGACTTGTTTTTAGGTCCTCATTGTATCACCTCTTTTAAAATTTTTGTCCATTCCTCCCTTCTTGCCTTATCTTTCATTTCTCATTTTCTTCTTTGTTTTTCCCTTCCTTTGTTGGGTTTTTATTTTTAATTATTATGATTTTTTCCTATGAGTTATGTTTGGTTTACAAAAGTACTTGTTTGTTCTGTGTAATCTTTTGCTCCTTATTCATATTTTCTATGCTTCTATTCCTTTATACATCACTAATTTTTCTTGTGTTGCTACCAATATTCTTTGTGGGCAAATCTACTGTGTGTTGTATAAATTGTTTTTTATTGGCGGTGCCATTTCCCCTTGTTTTGTGATATCTTAAACTTATTTTCCTCAGAAAAATAGGAGTTATTTGAAGTATGGAATGAAATTCAGATCCT
This sequence comes from Camelus bactrianus, assembly GCF_048773025.1. NCBI lineage: Eukaryota > Metazoa > Chordata > Mammalia > Artiodactyla > Camelidae > Camelus > Camelus bactrianus. The sequence goes on along the minus strand of NC_133550.1, from coordinate 32,697,518 downwards.
TAAGAGAATTTGTTGCTCTACAAAACACCAACCTGAGATCACTTTATCAGCTGGAACGTTCTGTGATTTCAGATCACAAACATTGAGAGCTAGCCAGTGATTATGAACTTGAGGGTGATGGCAATTTATCCTCTTCCACCGAGCACCAAAATTGAGACAGGCAAGGTTCCTTGCTGCCCACTTCACTTCTCTGTGGTGGCCTGACTATACTTCAGCCTAAGTGAGCCTCAAGCTTCATGTCCAGTCCCCCCACTACTGGTAGCTTCTGGTCTCCAGAGTTCAACAGAGCCGTCTGGGGAAAAGCAGGCTTTGGTGCTAGCTTACCTCATAGGTTTCCTGTTTCCACTTCACTTTCAGAGTTTTGCAGATGTCTTACACTTTCATGTGAACTCAGTGATACGTTTTAAAAGATACTTTATGTTATTTAATATTAATTTACATTGTTTCTTACATCTTGTTCAACATTTGGTTTTTTAAACCAGGACTTACTGAGGGTATCTAGACTGCCTTATTCTTAGAAAGTCTAAATTAAAATTTGCCCTTGATGTGAGTAGGAAACATAACAGTTTGTAGTCTACACAGAATTATCGGATGCCTAGTTCTCTCCTTTGTACTTTCCTGAAAGACAGCACATTTATGGTATGGGGCTGCGACTTGCAAGGTTGGAAATGTACAGAAAACCTTTTTAAGTAACATTCTTTCTCCACAGTAAGGAATGGTTCCACCATTTCCTTAAATGGCTGTTAGCCCAAATATTACTTGTGTTCTTTGATTAGTGATGGCATTGGTCCAAAAAAAAGGATTTGAATTTGGTTTCTTGTAAACCTAGTATTGGACGTTAGATATGCATGAATGGGCCTTCTTGGCACACCTGTCCTGGTTGAAGGGCACTGTCTACTTGTGACTTGTCTTTGCCTAGCAGCTTGTTTTCAACCAATTACCCAGTGTTTAAGGTTCAGAAGTATCTTTCATTCAGATGTATTCTGAAATTGAGCCCTGTAAATCAGGTGCAAAATACACAAAACTGTTACTGTTTGCTCTTAGAGGATACTCAAGAAAGACCTAAATTATACCTTTTTACAAGAGGCAAAAGTTTACACTAGTGTCAGAATCTTCTCATCTTAGGTATTTTTGTGGAAGATGGAGGAATTACCTATCAACAACTTGTTATTTCCTCCCCTAAAACTAATACAGAGCCAGCACATATTCTACTGACTTTATTTGGCATGCCTGCTGGCATTAACCTTGGCAAAGGAGTTCTTACAATACATTACCTTGCACAGGCATCTATTTAATATGCAAAAGGAAATTGTCTCTGGAGTTGGGAAAGCTGGAACCTTATCATTAGGCAAGCTTACATCTTGAAAGGTGATGCCCAGAAGCCAGAGATATGAATGCACCCCAGTGTCACCTGTGGCCCATGATTTGAAAGGATTCTGCCTTATGGTTTTAAAATCCTTAAAATCAGGTATAAAAAGCAGCACATCTTGAAAGAAATATCCAAGGGGCTATAGCAGCCAGCATGTAGGCTGTTACAAATCTACTCAGTTTTGGGTGGTGCTATTTTCTGTTTTTGGTGATTAGTACAGAGTTTTTATAAGTCTTAAAGGCCTTCCTGATGAAGTTTAAGCTGAGACCTGAAGGATGAGCGGGACTTAGCCAGGCAGAGGAAGAGAAAGAACGTTGTAGGCAGAGGGAAGTATATGTGTTTAAAGCCACGGCACGGTGGGTGGGAAGAGGCAAAGAACATGGTACCAGGAGCCAAGAGACCAGGGTGGCTGGAGCAGGATGAGCCAGAGGAAGCTAAACTTGGTGAAGTTAAGCAAAGTAATATTTCCAGCCCTAAAAGGAGCCATAAATTAAAGCTAAATATTTTTTGGACAGTATAGCACAGCTCCTTGAAAACAAAATTAGAAGGGTTCTATTTTTTTTATTCCTTAGCACGCTATATGACTCAGTATGTTTAATATATAAATTGTCTAATGCAGGCAGACCAAAAATATACACTTAAAATAGACAAGTTTTGGTATAGATCTTACCCAGTATCACTTATTTGAGTAATGTATTTTATCACATAAAACAACAAATATTGTCTTGTTTTGGACTGCTGATAAAATAACCTTCCCTAAGAGGAAATACATTTTCAAAAAAACTCTTGCATTGCAAGATTTCATTCTTGGCAAATGGTAGAAACTATTTTTTTCATTTTTCATGCCTAACTGATACTGCTGTGAAATCCTTTTAGTGGGCCTTCGTGGAGTTAACTGGTATTCCTTTAACCCAGTAAGGCAATCTGGAAAACAGGCAAAAAGGCATGTTTTTGAAGAAAGGAAAATACTGCATTGATACTACCCTCTAAGAGGAAAAGAAATACAAATAGCTTAAAACGTCATCATACCCAAGTATATGACATTAGGAAGGTAGCAAAAAAATTCCCTCTGGACTAAAGCATCTCCGCTATAATGAGTTAGTGAGGGGATAGATAAAAGCTACTTAAGTCCCTTCTTCTATATATGACTTGGTAGTTACTGAAGCCCATTTCTCTCTTAGATACTCATAAAGCAACATGTACAAAATTATTTCTTAAAAAAAAAAAAACTCTTTTAGGTTAATGTAGGAGCTTATATACTGAAGAGGTTCCAGGGAGGAAGAAAGTGTAACATTCAATTCCATGCAACTTAGCCAACACTGCCTCTCATGTGCATAAAAGGAGACTATGGATCTGACACATGCAGAATGCCAATGTTCTTTCCAAGTTTCAAGCTCATTTAACCCAAAGTTGACCTAATTTTACCTACTCTATAGTTTTAGTACTACCACTGGATTATTAAATTTAGAATTTTATCTTGACATATAATGATACAAAACTTTAAGTTCTCTAATTTCTTTTGTTGTTTGTTTGTGTTTTGGGGGGAGGGTAATTAGATTTATTTGTTAAAAAAATTTTTTTAAACGGGGGTCCTGGGGATTGAAACCAGGACCTCATGCATGCTAAACATGCACTCTACACTCTACCACTGAGCTATACACCCCCCTAATTCCTTTTTTTTAATCTTGATTCTTAAATATAGCCCAATCTTTAAACTTTGGAGAAAGAATCTGATAACCAAAGACCAAGTGCTTTTATCAGTTATATAATGACATACTGCCTGGATCAAACGGAAGATATTTCAAAAATACATTTATATATGTATCAAAAGCCTTAAATTTTTGCTTATCTGTTAAACCAACAATTCTAAGAATCTATTTGAAGGAAACACTCATGAATGTACACAAGATTCAGTGAAGTGTTGTTTATAACTGTGAAAAGATGTATATAGTCAAAATGTCCAATAGAGGATTAAATAAATTATGTTTCAGCCATACAACAGAATAATAAACAAATAAAAATAGAAGACTGTATAATGACCTGGGAAAAATGTTCACAATATATTGTTAAGTGAAAAAAGCAGAATACAAAACAGTATGCAAGTATGAGCCCATTTTTATAAAAATATACATATTTAGCAAAGTAAAAGGACAAATGATATTTACCAAAATATTAACATTGGCTGTCGTAACATAGTAGGATGATGGTTGATTTTGCTTAACCACCCTTTTTTGCCTATTTGAATTTTCTGTGATGAAGATTATTTTTTAAATGGGAAGGTAGTGAGGGAGTTACTAACTTCAGATTATCCCAATTGTGTCCCCAAAATTCCTTCTGGCAAAGTAAATGTTTCTGTTCAGCCTATAGCTGGGAAATTGTTTCTCCCTCATAAATTTGAATGTCCTTCCAGGATGACATTCACTTAAGGTGCCTTTTAGGCAAACTATACAAGAGCAATTGTTGATTTAAAAAAACCCCAAATATTCACATTAATTACCACCAAAAAAAAAAGTGAGAAGATACAAATCCTCACTTTAAAAAAGGAACAACCCAAGTACATACTACTAAATTATACAGAGTTATGTTATCTAAGTTTAGTTTATTGCAAAGATCAAGACAGCACACTAGAAGTTGGCGGCTTCTCTTTCACACCATTCGGAGCACTCACTCTGCTCATTTCATTCACTCACCCATGCAGAAAAGGTCTGTGCACACACAATGATGTCTGACGTTTCTTGGTTCCCATAGTATAATAGGAAACTTGACATTTCAATTAGAAAGGTAAAATGAGGACCCTTACCACCAGACTATAAAATTCCTCTTCTGGAAGAGGATACTATATAGGTTTTGAAGATAAGCTTTGGGAAAACCATATACCAAATGAAAGGGGCACCATTTCAAGAGCACTAGAACTACATTAAACTTATTAATGAATTCCAACACTCAATAATTTAACTCAAAAACAAATCTAGTCTTAACAAAAGCTCCAATGAATTAAAACTATCTTAACAGGCATAATGAACAGTGTAAACACTGTTAATGGGCACCAAGTTGAATAGGGCAGACAATATTTGCTTCTGCATTCACACTTAATTTCTCAATTACATTTTTTTAAAAATGGTGTTGCTTAAACTATGAATGTTTTACAAAAAAATTAATTTTAATAAATATGGCAAATGCTAAAAATCTAGCTAGGTTATCATGCAAGATATTATATAACCAAGACAAACTAAAATTTATAATAAAGGCAACTTGCATTCAAAATGAACTCTACCCTTATATTTTATTAAAAGGGCAAACATGAATTAACCCAGCTGCTTACTTGAATTACAAAAGTAACATGATTCAATATGAAAATAAGAAACTGTCTACAAATCTCTGACAGTAATAAATTGCAATATACAATGCATACAGGAGTCATACAGAGCAACAAACTCTTGTACAAAACAAAAATATTTTAATACCTTTAAAATCCAAATTTTTCTTTAAAATCATTCATGAAAAAGATTCTCAAGTCAGAATTAACACCTCAATTAGTCAAGCATTGGGAAGCTACATTACAGCTATTTAATGTACAAAGAGACATCTTTTCACCAGTCATTTCCTTCTAATGTCTCTGTTCTGGAATCATACACTTTTTCTACGCTCTCCATTCCATCATTTCTTCGGATCATGAAAACTGAATTTGTTGAACACCAGAAATCTAAGATTTGAAAGTTCAAATTGAGTAGAATTAAGGAAAAAATAGTTTAAAGCAATATATTATAGACATTCAAAGAATAAAAATAATAGACAATGAAAACCAAGTCTAGTTCCCAACCCAAATCTCCATTCACTCTACCTAAGGGAACTACTTTACTAACTTCTTGTGTATCTTTATAAAAATATTCTATGCAAATACAGTTGTCTCTTCAATATCCATGGGGGATTGGTTTAAAAATGCTCTGTGTATACCAAAATGTGCAGATGCTCAAGTCCCTTTGTTGGCCCTCTGTGTCCTCAGGTTCTGCATCCATCAATTCCACAGCTAAAGATTCAACTACAGATTGAAAACAGCACATGATCCGTTGTCGGCTGAATCCATGGGTGTGGAACCCAGGATACAAAGCACAGACTATATGAACATCTGTGTACATATTTTTAACTGTAAGAGAATACTGTACACAGTTATATTTTAAGAAAACAATTTTAACACCCTTCTTTATCAGATTCTTAATAATAACAGTTAACTACCTGTGATTTTTAAAGAAAAATCAATGAATATAATTTTTTTAAAGAATTTAAATACAAAGAAGGTACTTTACCTGTTGATATGATGTTGTGTAAACCATAACATTTTGTTGCTGACCATCTGCAGTTATTAAGCCAGCTGGTAACTGGTTAGCTAAAAGACAAAAAAAAAAAAAAAAAAAAAGTTAAAGCAGGAAAAGCATCTGCTTTCTTGGCCTAAACCTTAAGGTTGTGTCATTTTTTTCATTTTAAAAAAAGCTCCCTAAAAAGCACCTTTTTTTCCCTATAGCATTTTCTGATTTTCTGAATCTTCATTTCTCTAAAGTGTACTTTATAGTTATTGCCCATGTGCAGAAAAGATTGGATGGAATTTCTGATTCATAAGTAGACCTACACTATAAGGCTGGGCTGGGAGCAAGCCTTACATATCTAAGCAGCATATATTTTAAATATGAGAAATATATATACATATAAATTTTATAAGAAATACCACCATAGACCTTTTATTTCACCAATATGACTTAATTTTTAAGAAATCTTCAATTCAAATTTATTTAAATCCCAAGATTTTATATTATAAACAACAATTTTCAATATTTCTATCTTGTGTGAATCTTAAACCAAAAACTAGGACTACTGAAGTCAGTCTGAACTATTGGTAAAAGATTATAATCTGTGCAGAATTAAAATTTCTATGCTTATCCTTCACCGACTTCAAATATAAGGGCAGGAACTAGTAAGAGTTATTCAAAATAGTGCTATATCAAAACACTCAGTGCTTAAAAAAACAAAAACACAGTGCTACTATTCCAAAAGTTCCACTACTGACATATAGTATTAATCACTTCCAACAATCTACATGATGTGTAAGAACAATTCAGTTGTATACATGTAGCGTAACACTGCTTACTGAATGCCTCCTCCGTAAGCTCTTCACTTAGTCCATCCGTAGCTGTGACTGCTCCACCAATTCCTTTCTCTCCTTTCATAGCCTGGGGAAGGAAAATTAAAAAAGTAATCACTGGTATTCAGTAAAAAAAAACTCCAATAACAGAAGACATGTTTCCTAAATGAGAATACTTATTTCCTAAAATTAGGAGCTCTTATTATTACAAAAGAAAGTACTTATTAACACTTCTGGTTAATAACACAGAAAGAGGCACTTCAAAATGCTAACTTTTTATGTAAGTAGTCATCACAGGTTAGTAATGTTAATAATGACCTAGAAAATCTAAAATACTTATGAGTAAAAGTAAATTATTCTAATTCCACACAACATCAAAAAGAAAACAGAAGTCTACTTACAGATGTAGTCTGCAGAATACTATAATCAGCTATAAATCTACACGTGATCCAAGTTATCATTTAACTATATATACACATACATATGTATACACAAACATATACATATATACATTTAACTATATACATCAGCCAACTACGCAGTGCTGTAGTATCCAGTCTGTAGTTTAAAATTCCTAAATCAAAATTACAGTTTGGATCAAAGAACTACTAGTTTCTGTCTATGCTAAGGTTCTAACGATGCTGAAGATTTGGAAAAGTTCTGTAAAGAACTTACACATTCTCTTCCTACTTTAATCACTCTGTGCAGATATCACTAATTGAATGAGATTCCAACACTATTCCAACACTAAAGATATTATGAAAATATTTTGAAAGCAATGTGAATGTGACACCCAAATTGGAGTGTGGAAATAAGTATGCTGATCTCAACTCATTTTCACAAAATTCATACCACAGGCAAAGAAAAACCAAATAGGAAATGTAGAAAAATTCAATCAATAATAAGAATAGGACATAATTATAATTCCCTTTTCCTTATTTAAAAGGCCCCAAGCTTTGAGATGCTATCTCTTTAAATTAATAACAATAACAGCATGCGCTAACATTATCGAACACTCACTAAATGCCAAGCTAAGTGCTGTATGTGGGTTATTTTACTTAGTCCTCTCAATAACTGTGAGGTAGGTACTATTATATGCCTCACTTTACAGACCAGGAAACCAATGCCAAAAGTACTTAAATAATCTGCTCAGGGTCACAGAGTTCAGCATCCAGGTGGTCTGAATCCAGAATCCATGCTCTTAATCATTAACTATGCTGTCATGAGTAATTGAGAAAAAAGAAAGGACTTACTATTTAATATTTAAGCACAGTAATATAAGTGATTACATACTTCTGAGAAATGAGTAATACATTTAAAAAGTTAAAGTAAACAGAGTACCTCATTTTCTTAAAAGCATAATGGAAGACACTTTACTTACCTCTCTGAACTTCTGAAGGTATAACTTCAGAGGTTCTACATAACTGTCGAAGCCTAAGGTAGACATGGCAAAGAGAATATCTTCTCCATTGATTGTCTTCCGTTTCTCTTGATGGCATCTTTCACTTGCTTCAGATGTAATAAAGCTGATGAACTCACTTACACATTCTTGAACACATTCTTTGGCATCTTTTGCAATCTGAAGAGAAAAATCGTAAGTAAATCTGCAGGGAATATAACCATCACCTTCCTAACAACCTGCAAAAATAAAAGACTATTCAGAATAATAAATTTCAATTTATTACAGTTAACCTTTAATCTTTAATATATATGCTAATAACACAGACACAACATGTGCTATCAAAATTCCAACTCTCAGAGTCAGAGTAAAAACTCAAATATAAGTAAGAGAAGACCTGACAACTATTCACAGAAAACAGATAGACTTTAGGTGTAAAAGCAACCACTGGATGTCCCTACCACCCCAAAAGATAAAACTCTTACTAACCAAGTGCCCTAAGAAAATCAATCCTGTCATGTCTGGAGTGTACTGTGGGCTAGACTTAGGTACCACTTCTCTGCCCTGGCATTTCCCCCAAAGAGGACACCAGAAAATTTTTAAAAACAAACTACACACTGAATTCATGTAAAACTTACAAGGGAGTGACATTTTTATTAATGAAGATACAAAGTGTCAGGTACAGGTTTTGAGTTTACAAAAAAAAAAAAAAAAAAAAAAAGCCTACCAAAAGCAGCATACACCTGCCATCTCATTATAAAAACAATTCTCTTCCTAGGGTTCTAGGGTTTGAAAGTGAAATTCTAGTGGATTACATCATGCAATTCCAAAGCCACTTCTAACAGGAATGACAAAAATCCTTGCTGAAACCTACAGTGTTTCACCTCAAAGCCTATTTTACATCCTGGAGAAAAGTCACAAGAGTTGCATAAATGCAGTCAAGCAAGATGATATAAGGAGAGCTGTATTCATAACTAGATTTTCTAGCAGCTACACTAAAAAAAAACCAGGTGAAATTGTTTTTAATAATATAGTTTGCTTAACCTAATAAATCGAAAATATTATTTAAGCACAGAATTAATTTAAAAATTGAGATATCTTAAATACTGTCAATCAACTAACTATAAACTTCATTTTTTTTTTTTTTAAATTGAGATTTTTTTTCCCCATACTAAGCCTTCAAATTCTGGGGTGTGTTTTACATTTACAGTACATTTTAATTCAGACTGGCCAGCATCTCAAGAGCTTGATATCCACATGTGGCTAGTGGCCACAGTACCAGGCAGCACAGGCCCGGCCCAGGAAGCAACATCAGCACTTGTGCTTCTTCCCTTAAAACATTAGGAGGACCTCTCAGGTGATATATTTTAATAATGTATTTCTTTGTAAGCTTTATTACTTTCCTAAGTATTTTCTGAGCTATAATAAAGTGAGAGAAAAGCTTATTATGCAATATAAAACAACATAAAGTATGGATTTTAGTTCAGACCAAGTGATAAGTAGAGTGACAATGAGTTCTTAAAACCTATTAATACTGTTTATACAGCTATCTCATAAGACAAAACTATTTTTAAAAATCATGCCAGCTGAATTTAAATGTACGTTAATATTTATAACTATATACAGTTTCCAAGTATAAGGATTTTAGGGAAAAATCCTCACTACATCCATATCAGGCTAACATGACCCAATTTTGCTACAACATTATGGAAGTTACAACTTCATATGCCCAAACCTGTCAGTTCTGACAATGCACCTATTTTTAAAGTAATTCTTAATTCTGTTTTATCTGCTTCCAGTAAGGTGGGGAGAGGGGAGCACTGGAGGACATGAGAGAACTGAAACTGGAACACTGCTCAGTAACTAGGTATGTAGAATGGGAATATCTATTTAGCTGAAAGGCTGAATGACTGAAATCAATAGCTAATTATTTTCATGAATTACATTTTCATGTAGTTTTACACCCCCCCGCTTCCCTATCCCCAAGGGAAAAAAAAAACCTAGTCAAATTTCTCCTCTGCATTACCTTTCCCGTTTGAGGTATGGCATTTTTCATTATCCTTGCAACATTTGCAATTGGAAGATATATATCTTGTTCTCTAAAACTTTCTTTTGAACCGTTTGTGTCTTCATGATCATTCATGCTGTCCTCAGTATCTAAAATAAAAATAGCAGTTTAAAGTTTCTCATAATTTGTACTTCAAGATAGAGAAGACTACCTGAAACAATCTAAGAATCATTCTGGTTTATTTCCTAGTCATTTTTAGAGGTTTGGATAGCTGTTTTCACAGTTTTCTTAGGGCCGTAACTGAACCTCTTAATTTCAAACCCACTGCCTAGAATACTTTTATTCTCAACTCTGCCTACTAAATCCTACTTACCCATTCTCCAAAAAGCTCAAATCCATCTCCATAGCACCTTCAGAATTGATCTCTCCTTTCACAAAATATCACAAGTGCTTCTTTGTGTGTTTTCTCTGACATACTTTATGATTCTTATTTCTCATTCCCCCTCTTAGATTTCTACTTGAGGCCAGGGATCAGCTTTGTGTCCTTCCTAGAACTTGGTATAGCACCTTCAACATAGAAGGTGCTCATAAATATCTGTTACATAACTTAGCTATAAGAGACTACACTGAACTATGGCTCCAGGCAAACTGCTAGATTAAGAGGCTGTATGTTTACCCAAAGCCAAGTTTATAAAGAATGGAAAAACTGGACTTGACCATTACTGACCCAGTAATAGTTTTTGAGCAAAGCTATAGCAGTAATCCAATGTTCTTCTGTAAGTAAACTTCTCACTCTTTATTAAATAAAAAAGGTACTTAAGCTGACTCAATTTACACTTTCATATGCTTAAAATGATGTTATCAAAGTTAACTTCAGTACCTGTTTTAGGATGAATAATCACCCACCACCCAGCTGCCTTCTACAAAAATGTATCTTACAGTTTTTTAATCTTACACATCATAATGCCACAAAGTAAATTATTTCTGATAGGTCAATATAATACTGACATTCTAGTACCTGACATAGTTCAAACTCAATAATGAATAAAAAACAAAAATAAGTCTATTCATAATACTAGAAACATAACAGCTGGCCACCTACCCTCTAAAAACTATTCAATTTACTGTATCAATTGAATTAGAATTTGCTATATTTAATGCTTAAATAGGAAATTAGTAACAAAAAATTTTTTAAAGTGTACCAGCTTTAAAAAGGCATACTTTTAAAGAATTCTTTTCTAGAACCCATCATTCTTTTGAAAACTACTTTTAATAAAAAATAGCACAGTATACCTTTTTAGACTATCACTGAACTGTGACACAAGATCACTAATTTTACTGTAAAGACAAAAGTAACCTAAAACATCACATCAATAACATTTCTAATTTGTTTCTACTTGTGAATTTTTTTCTGTGGCTTTCTTACCATCATGAGGCTGTATAACGTAATGACTTCCTCCAATATAGTCTGCAGAAATTCCTAGTTGAGAAGCATCTGTTGTAGAGCTGTCACCATCCATCTGTGAGGAAAAAAGGTTTTCAATACTCTTCAGTTAAACTTGTCTAAAAATTATATAATAGAGTCAATGCTCATAAACTGTCCTAGGATGGATCAATTACATTTTTCATAGCCTTAAGCTTACTAAAAGAAAACATGTATATTTCCTGATTTGGAAACCTTTTGATAACTTGCCAGTGATTCAGGAGTCTCCTATCCACCCTCCATAAGTGATAAGCCTAAGACCAACAGGGAAACAAAACAAGGAAATGAATCTAAAACACACAGCTCTATCTTTTCAATTGCATAATCCTCAAATATCATAGAGGTACCCTGACTTACAACCTAATTTATCCCTGGAATCACAAGTAAAGCCAAAATCAGCTTAGTAGTCCCCTGGAAGTCACCTATATCTACCACCTTCAGCTCTCCTGCTAAAACCTGATATTCCTATGCAAACTCCTTTGCTCTTGCTGCAAACTTTCTTTACTGTCTCACAGAAGTTCCACAATAGACAATGTTTTGGTACAAACTGTTGTTTGGTATAAGAAGCATATGGATTCCTTGCACAGTTCTGTACCCATGCAACCGAAAAGTACACCCACATTTTGCACAAGCTCATCAACTCTTCCCCCCTCTCTCAAACTTTTGAGTCTTTAAAGGAAAAAGAAAAGGAGGGGTCAGGGAGATTAGAGATCTGCATATAAAGATAGGAAAATGAAAACCACACACAAAAAAAGATAGGAATATGATAACCACAAAAATGACCATCTTAAAAGAAGTCTGCTTAATTTTGCTCAGAGGTAAATGAATTCTAAGAGGGAAAATCTGGGGGAAAAGAAAATTGAACCATCAGCCCTGAACTGTCTCTATTTCATTTTACCAACATGGCAAATCCTGGAAGTCTTTCTGTTTTGCAAATAATACTATTCAAAACAATAAGGGACTGACTATTTGTGGATGGAAAAATTCTGAATGCATTACCTGGATAAAAAGTATAGCAAAAATTAAGTGCAATTTTTACATGCTTTCAGGCCAAGTCAAAAAGAGACACTTGATCCTAAATGTTTATCAAGGCCTAGGACACAGCACAAACAATGTTATTAATTGCAATATTTGAATCCTTATGTAACACGTCTTCTTCTCCATCTCTGTTGGTTTAATCTAATACTAAAATACCAAGCTAACGTCCAAGTCTTCAATAATAACGGCGTTTCTTTGATGCATCTATTGACTGTGTTATCAAACTGTAAATAAAGCTACATTTCCATAATTTATATAGCTGTTTTAAAGGAGCAGAGAATAGAATTCATCTACCTTTAATAATCTGTGAAAGTACAGGGTACCTATTTATTGATGCTTTTTAGTAGCCTCTAAGGGGAGGTAAACAACTGTCTGTGAGTTCTGATTTTGACTCTCCTATTGATTCCAGAAAACAAATGTCCCTACTGGTCAAAAGTTATTTCTATATAAAATGGAAATAACAATTTTGCCTTTCCCATCTTAAACAGCTAATATATAAATAAGTATGAAATATTACCCAAATATAAAATGCTATTTTGATCCTAAAATGCTAAAAAGATACCAGTAGAGTAGTCTTTAATAGATATGATGATGGATTTATTAGCCATGAAAGAGAGCTCAATTAGGATGGTTGTGAATTGATCAGTTTTCAGAATGCCCTAGGGGAGATGAAGATGCAGGAGACAGGACTGAGGTGGTTGTCTGAGAGCCTACATCTGGAAACAAATCTAATTTGTTTTTTTGGGAAGGGGAGAGGGGTCAGTAACAAATCCTTTGCTATGTCTACAGGATAGCCTGAGTCTTTTTTAAATTAGCTGATGAGCAGGACACTGTTTAAATAACCATGATCTGAGAGATTAATCAATTTACAAATACAACATAAAAAAGTATTAAAGGCAAATGATTTAAATCACATTATCCTGTCATGCACTGGAATTAGCAGCAAGATTATCATTGGGATTAATAGCATTAATCTCTAAACTTCAGTCTTCTAAAAAATATTTCTGAAAGTATTTCCTAGAGTTGTCAGAATTAAATAAAGAATAGAAACCTGCTAAGGACAATGTTTGGCACACAGTGTACTCAGGAGATGTCAGAGATCTTGTCCTCTCTCCTTTGAAAATAAGCCGCACATCATCTGCTTAGCTGTATGTGTCTTTGGTGCTCTGCAAGTTTTAGCTTTTTTGTCATCTCATTGCACTTTGTCTTCCTCTCCTTTACCTTTCTACCATTAAACTCCTGCCGCATACTTCAATCCCAGTGTTCCTCCATCCTCCAGAACTCTTTCTGATTTATGCAACTCTGCAAACCAAATATTAATGTTCCCATCTTTGAATCCCCAAGGCTCTTAGAATCCTCCATTCAACAAATTAGCCTCATCTTTGATGCTTACAACATGCTAGCTACTCTCCTATATATATAACGATGGGGAAAAACTTGCTAGAGCTATCCCAAAGGTTTTTTTCTAGGTCTAAAACTTATATAAAAATTTACAAAGTAGATTATAGATTGTAACTAAGCCAGTCAATAAATATTTACCAATATTTGCACTTAGTAAGCACTCACTATTTATCAGGTCCGTGCTATGTGCTGACAGCATCACAGGTCAACAACAAAGACAAGGTCTCTGTCCTCATCTTGCAGAGAAGACAAATGTTACGTAAAATGGGGACAGGCGAAAGGGGTGGTGAGCACAGCCTTAGTATTTCCAGGGCACAGGCTCTGGAATCAGATCACCTGGTTTGAATTCCCTGCTACTTACTGGCAACCGAGATGAAACTAGGACTTACCATGTTAAGACATAGCGTAGTACAACAGGAGTACTCACTAAATGTTATATATAGCTATTAAATAATTACAAATAATTAGTTGCTAGTGCTAAGGAAAACAAAGATGTTTTGTTACAGGCTTTAGGAGTTTATCCCGTAAAGGACTCACTAGTCTAAAGAGTCAAGGGAAGGCTATCTTAAGGAAATGACATGTAAGCTGAGACTTGAAAGATGAATAGCAATCAGGCAAAGAAAGAGGGGAAAGAATGTCCCTGGCAAAGGAAACAGAAATAGTCCTGGTGGATTGGAATGAGCTAAGTAGAGGGCGGATGAAGAAGTACCTTGTGGACAAGAGTAAATAAAAGAAGAGTTTTAGCAGAAGAGTGCAAATCAGATTTCTTTTTTAAAAGATCACTTTGGCTGACAATCCAGTGCAGGATATGAACTGGAGGGGAGCAAGAAGGGGGGCAAAAGGCCAATAAGGACCATAATGCTGCATTTAGGGCATGTGTTCAGGCCAGATGATGAACATTCCCAGTATCTGGTCCAGAACAACAGCACTAGAGATCAGGAGAAGCAGAGAGACTACAGAGCTTTTTCACTGGTAAAATCAACAGACTTGGTGACTGACTCAACAGGAGCTAGAGGAAGAACCAAGGATAACACTGGGATTCTTACAGCTGGGCAGACAGATGGCTCTCCCCAGAGAATACAAACGGGAACAGGAGTGTTGAGCGATGCAAAGAGCCTAGATGAAGTTGGTGACCAGGAATGTTTAGTGGGACCAATATGTCCAGTTGTGATACTTACAAGGCCTGATATAAGAACAGAGAAGCTTAAGTGCTGGATTCCATCCAGACAACAAAGAGGGAAGAGCACATAGGATAATGATGGGAATGGGTAAAATGATGAATCATTAGCTCCAAGGGAACTGATAAATATGGACAGAGTAGTTAAATCCCATTAATTTTTTGACTTTTCTAATTATTTAAACTAATAATACTGTTTTCTAAAATATTATGTGAAGTAAATGGTCAGCTGACTAAGCTAATAAATTTCACTCTAACTTTTTTGATGTAGCAATATTTTAACTATACTTGTTTGTATAGTTTTAACAAAAACAATTTGTTGCACAAACCCAGTAAATAGTGACCCCTTTAATATGTTTAGCATTTATTGAACACTTTCTAAATATCTCATGCAATGCTCATGACCCCACGAAGCAGGTGAGAAAATTGAGGTTATATGAGGCTAATGATTTGCCAAAGGTGGCACACTAAATGGGACTGAAGTCCAGAGTCTCAGATCCAAGTACTTTACAGTGTTTGTTCCTGACAGTTTTTCAAATAGTCCTTAAGCGTAAATCTGTAATTTTTCCCCTCTAAATTCTGAATCTACTGATTGTATATTGAAAACATAAGGACAGTATTTGCGAAATGGTAAGAAATGCACCTGATTTCAGGTTAGTCTTACCAGAAGGCTTGACTAGGAGCACTGGCTTAGGACAGACTACCTGGGTTTGAAGTTTGGCTCCGACGTCTAGCTGTGTATCTTCACTTACCATCCTTTCTGTGTTTCAACTTGCCCATTTTTAAAATGAAGTTGCTATGAGAAGTGAAGTTGTGTAAGAAGCACTTAGCACGTGCATGATACACAGTAAGAACTCAGCAAATTTAACCTAGTATTATCACTGTCCCTTCAAATACAATTCTCATTATTCTTCCCAGGTGTAAAGTGTCCTCTCTCACAAAACCCCTTTCACCTGTTCTCTCGAGCAATTCCTTTTTATCTCTCTTTGAAGATAAGAAATAATACAAAGATTCCTTTTTATCTCTCTTTTAAGATAAGAAATAATACAAAGATTCCTCATCTGTAATACCAGCTTCTTCATTCTTCCTTAAACATGCTTAGTCTCCCTAATTAAACACACTTTAGTGCATACAGACATATAAAACCTTAGGTCTGCTCCACACCCTGTCTGGTTATCATTCTCACCCTGACAGTCCTTACATACCTCTTCATTTCCTATGTAGACTCCAAAACATATGCTCCCACCCCAACATGATACTGAAACTGCTCTCAAAATTTGCCAATGATCTTGCCTTCATCCTACTTGACTGTTCTTTGTAGTGCTGGCCACTGCTGACTCCACAGTGATGCCTGGAATTCTTTTCTTCCTGGTTTCCAAAGCAATATTCTTTCCTTCCCACTTCCTAACTGTTAGTTTTATCCAACAATCATTTTCTTTCTTTCTTCCCTTTACTTTCTTAATAAAATCATTAAATGTCACTTCTATGCTCATAAATCCTACATCTACAGCCCTATCTTGACTGCCACTCAAGCAAGTGATGCCTGTAAAATATGTCTGCTATGCCACCACTGCAAACTTAAGTTACTGGAAAATGAAATTCACTTTCTCCATCCCCTGCAAGGAGGCAATGGATAAGAGCTCCTTTTGAACTACTGCAATTCTATTAAGAATAATGCCATCTCTGAACTCTTCCTGGCTAATTATACCAGTGTCATCTTAAGTTCCCCCCCTCCTCCAAGTTCTACCTAATCTATAACCTGTTTTAAAACGTTTTCCGGATATGCCCTTCCTTTTCTATCTCCACTGGATTAATACCCAACCCACCTGGGTACATATTGTTTTAAGACTAAACTCGCTGAAACATTGTTTCTATAGCTCTTGAACCTATAATGGTTCTAAAAGTCTTCCCATCAGATCCAAACCTAGTTTTCATGGCTTTACATGAGTAGTCCCCCTATTTAACCTAAATAAACTGGTTTCCAACTCTTATCTTCAAGGCTGATTTAAAAAAAAAAGGAAAAAAAACTTTTGCTTTATTTAGGGGTCACCAGGTACAGTTCTTTTGTTTTAGGAGTCAGGCAATCATGTCTCAAAGAAGTCGTGACATGCGTGACATCACAGATAGAGTAGCAGATTCAGAACCAAGTATCCAGACAGGCCAAGTGGCATCTCTTCACTAGATTATCCTATGAAATCCCCACCTAGACCATGCAGATCTACTTCTCAACCACTAAACATAAGTCACACACTCCTGCCTTCAGCTTTTGCTTTTGGTGATACCCTCCACCTATCCAACCTTATACACCCTTCAAGACTTAGTTCAAGCCCTATGGCTCCCTCCATAACATTCCCAACTACCCAGGCCAACCCCATCTCTCTTCTTTTCACTTGTGTTACCCTTAGAACCAGCATTTTCCACACATAACTCTCCTCTAAGTATCCAATTTGACTAAAGCCCTACCAGCTCAACAGACAGCCTCTTGAGAGCTGGGACAACACTCAGGGGCCCCGAGGAAACACTTAATACATGCAAGTCACTAAAAAGAGGGAATCTCCAATCAGGAAGCTCCAATATAAATCAGTTATAATTTTGTTTCCCACTAATTACTGTTCAAGCCTGATTAACAACCCAGGGTAAAACATACTTACTGTCATGAAATACTGTGTGAACCGTGTTGTCAGTGGGACTCAAGAACACCTGTCTAAGAAGGGGTCTAATCCTTCCTTGCCCAATTTCAACCTAGAAGACAAACATCTATTAGTAGCCAAAAAGCAAAGCCTATAGGCTTTCTTCCTAGCAAGATTTAAAAAAGCATGAATAATTTTACCTACACTATTTTTATTTAATGGAGTACATGGTTACAAAATGGTGCAAAAAGCAAGCACCCAATAAATGCTGAATTGGAAGACATATTTTGGAGAACTTACAAAAAAGTTAATGCCATCGGGGGGAGGTACTGCTTTTCCAACATAACCCTATATTTAGTCATGTTCATCATAAATATTCATCACAACACATCAAATTATGTAAAATGCAAGAGACCAAAAATTACATATCTAAACTATTTAAAATATCAACACCAAGACACAAGCACCCCACTTACCAACTTAATTTTTTGGTGATGGTTTCCTTAATGTTTTAGAGTGAGATTTAGGGTCCAAAAGCTCAAAAGGGGAGACAAATTTATTTCAGAATACACTGTTTTTAAATTAAATATCTCAGATTGTAGTGGGAAGAAGATACATGTGGTCCAGAGAACATCCAGAGAACACCACCACAATCATGTAAGACCTGTATTTATCATTTTAAAGCACCACCATTTTGGACTAAAACGGCATCTCAATAGCACTTCATTCTCACTATAAGGCATAAACAGCTGAATAAATTGGCATCAGTTACAATGGTACAATTTCCATTTCTCATTTGCTCTTTTCCTTTTTTTCAAGTGAAACAAGGGGGGAGTAAAAACGTTATCTTTTCAGTGTTAATTTTTAAAAGAAAAATTACTGATATGCATTCAAGGATGAAGCCTAGTGAACAGCTGAAAAAACTGTAACCACTGAATTGAATTTTTAAATGCCATTACAAGGGTCCAGCCGGCAAAGACTGGCTGACATTGTCTACTGTGCTATAATCTTAAAAGCAATTTCTAATTTCATTCCAAATATTGTCATCTTTCTAACCCCAAAGCTGCCCAGAAAATTCCTTCCTTGTAGCTATAACTGTTATTTTCTAAAGGGTGTCTCTGGGGAAAAAAATCCTCAGAACCCTTAAAATATAGGAACTATATATATTTATGTATTTTTGCTGGGGGGGGGCGGCGGGGAGTGCCACACTTCACAATCATTCACCCAAGTAGTTGAGTCAGTATGTATTTAGATTCTATATATTAAAGAAAAACACTATCACCTCATATGGCATGTATTTTCTTAAAGGCAGGTTATGATATATGTGAAAACTCAAGGGAATGCATACATCTGTTTAATGTTTAAAGAAATGCAAATTTGTATCCAAGAAAAGCAGCAGACCCTTCCTCCACCCTCCATTCTTTGGCATCCACAACCAGAGTTTTGCATCAATATAATCCTTAAATTAAACTACAGGAGCAGCGCAAGGAGGGAACAATTGCCTTTTAAGGAATTTTGGCTAAACTTTCAATACTTTACAGATAGAACCCCTATTTGTTAATGCCACTTATATTGATCAGTTTACCTCATCACTTTATGTTGTTGATTAGTTTCCATATAAGAGCCGAAACTAACCCTATGAACTGTGGAATCCATGCAGGTTTGTGGGATGCTATTTTTTAAGGTCATACGCTACCTAACCTTGCTTAAATCTTGTTAGAGTACTTCGGGCAAGAACACGACTTGTGGGTGCTCTGTAATTCTTTGTTCTCCGAGACTACTACTCCTAAAGCCCGGTATATCTTCCCCGCCTCCCACCGAAGATTAAAACCTTAGTCTAATCCAGACGGCTTCCTTCCCACCTTCAGGGCAAGTCCAGGGACCGCAAGCCGCCAGATGGCTGCATTCTTTTCGTGTAAACCAGACTGCGGGGAAACCAAATCCATTCCTTCCTCCCGGGGACCTCGCTTCCTCCCCATGAAGGTGCGCGGGCTGGACCCGGCCCCACAGACCGCCGGGCCGACCTGTCAGTCTCGCCCGTGCGGCGCGGACGCCCCTGGCGCGCATCCCCCCGACTCGCCCGGCCCAGGCCCTGGGCCTGCGCCCAACGCCCGCCGCCCGCACGCCGCGCGGCACCCGGGGTGCCGGGGCAGACAAAGCGTTCTGGCCCCGCCATGCCCCCGCGGGCGGGCGGAAGGGGGGCGCTCCCCGGGGACCCCCGCGCCGCGACCAGGCCGGGGGACAGGATCCGGGCCGGGGGTCCGGGCGGCGTCCCCCCGCCTGGCTCTCCGCACAAAATGGAGCCGGCCGGGGTGCCGCCGAGAGAGGAGCCCGACGGTGCCCCGGCGCCCCCTCCTCGGCCTAGGGCCCGGAGCTCGGCGGTGGCGGGCAGGAGGCGGCCTGGCCCGCGTCCCGCCGCTCCTCGGCCCGACGCACAAAGAGCCGCGCCGCGGCCCCGCGCCCGCTCCCCGGCCGGGCCCGCAGCGGGAGCGGCCTCGCAAGCGCCAGCGCGGCCCCGGCCCCGGCCCGGGCGGGAGGGCGGGCGGGAGGGAGGCAAGTGCCCCCGGCCGCGGCGGCGTTGGCGGCGGGGACGGCGCCGGGAGGAGACGGACATTTCATTCGAGCTAAAGTGGAGTCGGTTTAGGAGCGATCATTGGCCGAAGCGAGACACAAACCTCCAATGCAGCCCTGGTTGGCTCCCGTCTCCAATCGGCTGTTTGGTTGGACAGAAAATGGCTGCGAAGGAACCAGTCCCAGCGCGGAGCTCCGCTTCCAGGACTCAGCCTCCCCTCCCTCCGCCGCAGGCCGCTTCCCTCGGCGCGACACCCTCCCTCCGCGCCTCCCGCGCGCCCGCCCGGCCCCGCCCCGCCCCGGCCCCAGCCACGCCCCAGGCCACGCCCGGTGCGCCGAGCGGCCGCAGCTGCGCGCGCCTGCAGAGCGGGCTGCGGTGGGCGCCGGGCAGTCTTTGCGCCGCGGCAGGAGCGGGCCGGCGGCCTCCTTGCTCTGCAGGGGCTTCGTGCTGCCGGGCCCCGGGCGTGATGCTGCTAAGGTCAGTGAGGGCTTGCGTCCCGAGGTGTTTTTCCCGGGCCTTTCGAAGCGTAGTTACTCAGCCCTCCCTCTCTTTTCAATTCCTTCCTCCCCTTCCACGTGAAAGTGCCTCACCCGCCTGTGTGCAGCCTTCCTGCGCCTCGATTTTTAAGAAGGGGAAACCAAGGGCAGAAGCCGCCGGCCAGGGCGACACCCGAGCTACAGGTTGATTTGAACGACGGTTGCCACCTGGAACGCTTTCAGTACCTCGTGTTTGCCTTGTGTCCCTGTTGACGTTGCCACATGCACAAAGCTCCCTCTCACTCGATCACTGAAGTCGGCTGTTCGTTTTTCACATTTCACCTACAGATAAATCCTCTCTTCAGGTTTAACAAGCTGGTCAGTCTAGCCAGCCTTCACCCCAGCTTAAAATGTTGCATATCCTGTCCCCCACCCCCATAATATTTGCAACAAGATACGTGTCTTTTCCCAACTAGATGACATTTGGGCTGCAAGAATCCATGGCCCGTTCTTGCCTCAGTGCAGCCAAGCTCCCTCGCTGTTTTGCCTGACTGCAGGCTGGATCAGACTTCTCTCGGCTGTGACCATCACAAACGGGCGGTGAGCCAGGCATCACTCACGGCAAAGAGGGCAGGATTTTTGCAGCCGGAGCCGGGAATCGGGTTTCTTTTACTTTCACTAAACAAGTGGCCCGGTGCCACATTAAACTTTACAGCTTTAATTAGTGAAAAATATATAGACATGATTTATTTATTAAGCTCCTACTGTTTCTCTGCATGTTTTCACATTTCCGAAGCAAATAAGGAAGCAAAGACAAAAGAAAGCCTCAAAATTATTCCAAGAGGATTAACTAGCAATGCCACCGTGGGATCAGACAACCTGATTTGAATTTGAGTGAGAGCCCCTCCTCTCACTGGCTTGTGACCCTGGCCAAATTTCTTTACCTCTCAGTGATAGTTTTCTCACCTCTAGAATGGGAGTAATACTAGCTACTTCTAAGGATTGTTTAGAATTCACTTACAGTAAATGCACATAGAAAGCCCTAAATGGGGAGGGTGATAGCTCAGTGGTAGAGTGCATGCTTAGCAGATCCTGGGTTCAATCCCCAGTACCTCCATTAAAGAAAAAGGAAAAGCCCTAAAAAAAGTTGGCTAATTAACTTAAGATCTTTGTATCATATGAAAATCAAACTCTTAAACTGTTATTTATTTGCTAAAAAGGAGTAAAGTTGGCCTGCATTTAACGCCTCCCTTTCTCTGTGATTACCCATAAAGTGGAGTTTTAGGAGTGAAATGATGTATTCAAAGGCAGGGTATGTAAAGAAGGAAGTAGTAGAATTGGGAGAAGTATGAGTGGATGATGAACCAAAAGATGCAAAGATGACTGACGATTTTTCCTGAGTTAATACAGTATTATTTCAGTGCCATTGATCTAATCTACATGCTTGTTTCAGAGTCAACAGAAAAGATTGTTTAGTTGCTGCTGTCTACCAGACACTGTGCTAGGAGCTCCAGGGCTATAAAGGTGAATAAAGCACTCTCCTTACCCTGGGAGCTAACTGTGGGAGACAGGGGACCCAGTCCACACGCCCTCTGCAGTTGAATCCCAGGCCAACCTGCCTTGACAACCTGTGTTCCCTGTGCCTTTAATACCTGTATTCAGGAAGCCCCCAATAAACGGTAACCATTTTTCATGATCACATGGTGAGAGAGAGAGATGTGGATCACAACTTAAAGTCTCAGAAAAGACATCATCTAGACTAACCCAGACTTTGTGTTAAAGGTCAGGGGATAGGTGATATCTTTTTTCCTTCCCTAATCTATACACCACAGCTGCCCTTTAATTTATACCACCATATATACGAGTTATAATTTGGCAAACATTAAAACAGAATCCCTGGCACAATGAAAACTTCTCAGTTGGATTTCACTTTATTACTTTAATGAGGCCTCGTAAGTTCCCCTGATGACAGTGTGTATTATTGTATTGTCTCACTTTCCAACTTCCTGCTCCTCTCTTGCCCCTGTCCTCTCCATCCATTCTCTGCACTGAAGGCCTGGAAGGATCGGGCTTCGGCTTCCCTCTCCCACCTAAGCTGTGCCTCTCACCCAACACCCCACCCTCACCACCTTCTAGACACGCTGGCCTCAGCTCTGCTACACACTCCCACCCACATACACACGTAGGCTCTGGCCTTAAGGTCTTAAGGCTCTTTTTCATCTTTGAGGTCTTCTTACCTCTTCAAGGAGGCTTTTCCTGGGGGTGGTGGGGTTGCTCAAGTGATTGAGCACATTCTTAGCATGAATGAGATCCAAGGTTCAATCCCCAGTACCTCCATTTAAAAAGAAAAAGGGGAGAGGGGAAAAGAGGCTTTTCCTGACCCCTCCTAAAGTAACCCCACCCGGGAACTCTATAATGTCATCCAGTCGTATCATAATAAATATTGTTATGTTCACTCCAGTGTACTTAGCCTACTTGGATTATCTTGGGTTTTGGTTGTCTATCAATATATCTAAAACAAGAACACTTCTCATTACGTCCCCTCCACCAGAGCGACTGCAGGGACCTCCCACCTTGTGTCCCTGCTTCCACCCTGGTCTACACAGCAGGCAGAGTGATCCTCTGAAATTGTCAGTCAGACCTTTGGTTCAGAAACCCTCCGGTACTTCCTCATTTTCCTCACAGCAAAAGACAAGAGACTTGACAGTGGCTTCTGCAAGCAAAGAGTAACAAGTCTGTTTATTCCAAGTTGAGCAAAGAAAAAGACTAATAGTTCTTTGGCCATAAAACAAGCAACCACCAGAAACTATTTGAATCAATCAACGACAGCCTCCCAGTCAGGGACATCCCCTTGCTTCAGAAAGTTAGCCAGCCAGCAATAGCAACGCTCCAGTGACCTGCTTCCTTAGCTAAAGGTCAGGCCATCTCTCAGCAGTCCACCTTCTAAAAGTGTGTACCTATTTTATATATAGTAAAATTTGTATCTGCTAATCTCAAACTCCTAATTTATCGCTCCCTCATCCCCTTTCCCCTTTGGTCACTGCAAGTTTGTTTTTATGTCTGTGAGTGTTTCTGTTTTGTAAATAAGTTCATTTGTATAACTTTTTAGATACCACACATAACTGATATCATATGGTGTTTCTCTTTCTCTGTCTGACTTGCTTCACTTAGAATGATAATCTCCAGGTCCATCCATGTTGCTGCAAATGTCGATGTACATTTAAGTTGCTTCCATGTCTTGGCTACTGTAAATAGTGCTGCTATAAACATTGAGGTACATGTATCTTTTTGAATTAGAGTTTGCTCTGGATATATGCTCAGGAGTGGGATTGCTGGATCATAGGATAACTCTTATTTTTAGTTTTTTAAGGAATCTCTATCCTGTTTTCCATAGTGGCTGCACCAAACTACATTCTACTAACAGTGTAGGAGGGTTTCTTTTTCTCCACATCCTTTCCAGCATTTATTGCTTTATTATGCCAGCATTTATTATTTATAGACTTTCTGATGGTGGCCATTCTGACCAGTGTGAGGTGTTACCTCACTGTAGTTTTGATTTGCATTTCTCTGATAAATAGTGATGTTGAGCATCTTTTTATGTGTATGGCCTTCTGTGTGTCTTTGAAGAAGATATTTAGGTCTTCTGCCCATTTTTTGATTGGTTGTTTGGTTTTTTGTTATTGAGTTGTGTGAACTGTGTTGTGTGAAACATTTCTTGATGAGATCTCATGGTGGAGATAGAGAAATGGAAAGTAGTGGATAGATCGGTAATGTATTTTGGAAGCAGAACATTTTGGTGTCAAAAAAGAATAGTGAAGAACTAGTTTTCTCTGGGGTGGTTGGCTTGGGTAGCTTTGGTGAAGGGCTCTAGAGAGAGACTGCTTGGTACAAAGTCCCGGTGTAAGCAACCACCAGCTGAATGACCTTGGGTGCACAGGCTACATAATCTCTGTGCACCCCAGTCTCCTTACCTGAAGCGATTTCCTCATCCATTTTGAAGATAACAACCTAGCTCTTAAGGATGTTGGGAGGTAAGAACTAACATAAAGAGCTTAGAAGAGAGCCTGACACGTTGAAGAATAGCCAAAATTGTTAGCCATTATAGTTGTTGTTATAATTGTTGAGATGGGGGATGACTTGAAAAAGAAATCAAAATTAAGAATGACAGTGAGTACTTAGTAAGTGATGGTTATTAATATTTCTTTATTACAGTGGAATCTTGCCATCATTAAAGGTTATCTAGTTTACCCAGTTATGGGAGTAATTTATATGCTATGTGACCATTAACTCCCATGTCGCTGTGGATTAGAGTTGCCTGGGGGAAGGAATAAAAGGGCAGTAAATTTTAATAGGGATGCTAGGAAGTGGTCCTACTAGAGAGCTGTGATGAGGCAGGCTGAGCCCTGGAGGGGAAGGAACTACTGAGGGGAGAACCTGGAGGAGAGGAAATGGGAGGCCACAGACCTTCTTCCCACCACTCAGTCCAGAACAGCTCCTAAGGATGTTCAGTGGCCCTAAACACCAAAAAGACTATGATGCCATGTCTCCCATATGTAATTCAGGATAAAAAGTGTACCTCACTGCAAAATACATGGACAGAAGTCCCACAGAGTTTTAGCTTTCTCCAAAATGAGTACTCTGATATGTTTTTCAATGTCAAATTCTTTCCCCCAAAATGTTTCCCCCTCATTTTCTGATACCCTTGCTTTGCCTGGTCCCTAAGCACATTCTTGGTTTGCATAAAAGTTAATGCCACCTGGGAAGTTTGGGCAACTGACCTCTCACCCATTGCCATTTGCCTGGCTGATGTTTACAAATCCTTCAGAATTTACTTTAGATATCACCCCCTCCAGGAAGCCCTCCTGATTCTCTTAAGTCCAAACCTTAGAATTATATCCATCTTGTTCACTGAAGCACAACCTCCTGTAGAATGTAGAGTCTGTGAGAGCCAGACCATATCCATCTTATTCATCACTGTGCACTAGAACAGTGCCTGGCTCAAAGCTGAATGAAAGTTTACCAAATGAACAAGTTATCAGATGGGGGACACCCCCCCAACTCCCTCACCGCGAACAAGTCCCTGGACAAAGATAACAGGCCAGCTCTATGGAGGTTACCATGACCTGACACCAAGGCCCTTGAATTTCCCCTGCCTCAGAGTCAGAGAGCCTCCCTCCACCATGCCTTTGACCTGACCCTGATTGAGTTCAGTGAGAACCCAATCCAGTCAAGGGATACAAAATTATAAGCACAGACTGAATTTACACAACTTTATTTTCTGAGCCTAGAGTGATAACATTTTTTAAAAGACATTTATGACCTCACTCTGGGAGGTTGCTGAATTTTATGAAAAGTAAAGAGAAGAATGCCTAGCAAATTCTCCCAACTTAATTATCTCCCACCTTAATTATCCTTGTGAAATTCAGTGTTCCCAACTGGAAAGACTCCTCCCACTTTTGTTTGCTTATAATCAAAGTCACATTTTCATTCGCAGAATTGCTAAGAAATTCTTAAGACCTTCTAACTCAAAAGTTACAAACTCCTACTCAGCCAGTGTGGACTTTGGAGGCAGCACATGTATTTTTATTTCACTTGTATAAGGTTTGGAGTCGGGAGGGAGGAATGTAAGTACTTTGGGGGTGACGGCTTCTTTCACTTGCCCCAGGCCCCAGAACCCCTGGCTTCTACCAGGCTATTTCTCACATTTATGTGACCTGCCTGACCTCTGAAGGCTGATCGGAGTTTTGGCGACTGATGTTGATTCCACCTCCAGCCTATCCCAAATAAGAACCCTTAGCCAGGGCTGCAAACTTGACACCAAGGAGAGCAAGTGTCCGCCTCTCTCTGGCGTCAAAACTGGAGGAGCTGGCCTGGTGGCTGCTGGCTGCCTGGCCCCTAGCCTTGCAGAGAAAGCAAACACACACACACAGAGAAGCAGGGGAGGGTCTCCACAGAGTTCTAGTCTCTGATTCTCCATTTTGTCTACTTTTTGTCAACTTAGTACTAGTTGGGTTTTTGTCCCTTGAAGTTAAGTCCTGAGTAACACATCCTGTGTCTAGTACAGTCCCAGACATAATAACTACAGAGGGAAGGGAATTTTGTTCACTGTGACGCTGCTGGCCATCTCCTTTCATCTGAGTTGATATATGTGCCCCCTCTCCAGCATCCCAGGTGATGTGCAGTGCAAAAGATCATTACAACGCTTATAACTAGGGAGATAGTATCCGAGAGAGAGCCAGGGAGGAGGGGAAGTACAGAGAGACACACAAAAAGAGGAGTCAGAAAAGGGAGACAGTCCGAACTAGACTTTCATTTTTTAAATTTTCGACTGAAGAACATGTCTTTGTGGCACCAGAATCGAACTTTAATGGGCCTAGCGTGATTATTTGGGAAACTATTAGGTAGACTCTCTACCTTATTACCCTACACTAAATTGATTCCAGATGTCCTATTCATGACCCTCTCCTCTGACATCTACCCTGCTGCTCCCCAAAACAGGGCAAGAGTCAGATGCCCCCATTTGTCCCATAGATCACTCTGAGGATCTTAGCACTGTAATCATGGCAGGCATTTTTTTTTAATGCTATATCAATACAGTTAGTAGAGCAGACATCACCTGTGAATACAGCACATCTCTCTGCCCAGCAAGGCTTTCCACCCTTCTTCCAGTAACATCTCTCTTCCCTGCCTCTAGCCATGTGATCTTCCCCCTCTCCAGCCATGTGGTCCACATCAGGTTATGTGGATACTTGACTCATGCTCAGCAGATCATAGTACCTACCTCCACAGCTGCGGTAATTAGCTTGAGGAGTGGGCATGTGACCCAAATCAGGACAGGCCTTTCATGGGGTTTTAAAATCTAGCTCTAGAGGAAGAAGCAGCAAAGAACTTTCCTTTCCTCTTAGATGGTGAAGCCATGATGTGACTGAGAGTTCTCAACAGGCACCTTCCTTGAAGTATAGAAAATACTTGTCCACATAGGAAAAGAAATGCAGAGAGAGAAAGAGAGAATATGAGTTCAGTTTCTGAAATCCCTGAAATGCCCTGTTGTGCTTTCCTGAGGCTGAATTGTCACACTTCACTTCTGAGAACTACTCCGGTATCCAATAAATCACTCCGTCTTCTTTCCCTTTACAATATCTTGAATTCAGTTTCTTTTGCTTGCAAACAAAGGGTCCCAATCAATATATAAATTGTCTGGGATCTATTTTGGATTTGCCTGAGGAGCATTTAGAGAACCCAAATGAAAATCCTGTAGATTGGGAACAAACTTTCAGAATCAACAGTCTTAAAGAGAGCGGTAGAAAAGAACAAGAGAGAAAAAAGCTCCAAATCTGAACATATTTTGTAGCTCCTTATGATAATAATAGCTATCATTACCTAGAAGGTAAGGGGTAGCTGCATTTACAGGTGAGACAACTGGTCCAGCAAAGCTGAATAGGTAGTAATTGACAGGCTTTGAACTCAGGTCCCTGCGATTTCCAAGTTTAATCTTCATTTCACCAGATTAGGGTATGTTCCTGGCATGAAAAGCAAAACTTCCTGTAACCTAACATATTTTCAGGAAAATATTTGAAATCAAAAATTTGCAGCTGGAAATTCCTGCCCCAAATCCCTTCTTAGTGGTTAGTCAGCCACACATGCTTTCTTTCTTGGACATCTATAGGAATTAAAGCAGAGTCCACTGACTCATTCCTTCCCGGTGCACTGAAAGAAGTCCAGATTGCTTATCGGTCAGAAGCCAGAACTGGGGAAAGGCCATTCAAACAGATACATCAAAAGTCTATCTGGAAAAAAAAAATAGTCTATCTGAAGGCAAAATGATGAAAGAATTCTTAAGTGTCTAAGGCAGGGTTTGGCAAACTCTGGCCTCCAGGCCCGCTGCCTGTAATTGTAAATAAAGTTGTATTGGAACACAGCCACACAATCACTTATGTATTGTCATGGCTGCTTTCCCACTACAATGGTAGTTGAGTAGCTATGATGCAAAACTTAAAATATTTACCATCTGTCCCTTTAAGAAAAAGTTTGTTGACCTCTGGTGATGGGCAGTGCTCCAACATAAGAAGTCAGGAGGCTGTGCCACAGTTTTTAGGCCACTTCTGCTCCAAGCTGAATTGCCCCTGGGATCTGCCCATCAGAGAACACCCTACTCAGCCAACAGCCTTACCACACCTAAATCAGCAGTACATGGGGTTCCCACCCCCACCTTCCCCGTTCCTACCCTCCTATTCACCTTAGTTTTTATTTCACTTTGATTTTCCTGGTCCAGAAACAACTCATACATCTTTCCTGTGCCTCCTGCCCGCTAAATCACTTACTCACCTCTGCCCAGCCCTGTTTCCACCACTATCTTCCAGCTGAGGGACTCAAGCTCTCTCCCTGAGTTTGGCCACTGGGGAAGGAAATCAAAGGGAGGAAGATAGTGGGGTTGGGGTATTTATTTCCCTGGTTCCTTTCCTGCTGGAAGCAGTGGGTTTGCTCTACCAAAGGCCATAGTCCTTTTGGGCTGCCCTCTACATTCGGCTCCTCTCCATAGATTCTGAGACTCTTCCCTCCCATTGCTCCTTCATTCCTTATGGTTTCCTGCTCTTGCTAATGCCAGGGAACCGCACGACCTGTCAGTTGACAAACCCTGCTCACATCTTTGGCCATCTGTACGTCTTCTTTGGAAAAATATCTATTCAGACCCTTTCCCCATTTTTCAGTTGGGTTATTTATTTTTTTTAGTGTTGGGTTCCAAGAGTTCCTTATATATTCTGGTTATAAATTCCTTATTAGATGTCTGTTTTGCAAATATCTTCTCCCATTCTATAGGTTGTCTTTTCAGTTTCTTGATAGTGTCCTTTGAAGCACAAAAGCTTTTCATTTTAGTAAAATACAATTATCTATTTTTCACTTTTGTCTCTAGTGCTTTTGGTGTTATATACTTTAAGCTTTGTCTAACCCAAGATTCCAAAAATTTGCTCTTATATTTTCTTCTAAGAATAGCTTTTACATTTAGATCTGTGATCAATTTTGAGTTAATTTTTATGCATGATATAAGGAAAGAATCCAACTTTATTCTTTTACATGTAGATAGTTAGCTGTTCCAGCATCATTTGTTGAAAAGAGTACTATTTCCCCATTAAATCATCTTGGCACCCTTATTGAAAATCAATTTACCATGAATCTGAAGGTTTATTTCTGGACTGTTGATCTATATGTCTTTCTTCATACCAATATCACACTGACTTAGTAACACATTTTTGATGTATTTTGCAAAGGTATCAATTCACAGTGGACTGAAAAAGAAAAACTTTGTTTTTGGGTTTTTTTTTTTTCCAACACCAACAAGCAACTTTCCAATATCAGCTGAGTGTTCTACAATTTAGTTCAATTCTGACAATATCTTCCTGGAAATAGCTTCATATCCTTCAATAGTCAAGGGCTCAGGCCTCCAAGATCCCCACCTTGCTTCAAGACACCAATCGCAAGTCCAGGTTTCACCTGTGCTTCTGACCATGGGCTATAGATTGGAGGTTCCAACGATCCCCTCCTTGGATTCAATTAATTTGCTGGAGTAGCTCATAGAACTCAGAAGCATTTACTTATGTTTACTAGCTTATTGTAAAGAACATCACAAGGAAACAGATGAGCAACTAAATGAAAAGATGCATAGGGCAAGGTGAATGGGGAGGGCTGGGAGCTTCCATGCCCTCTCCAGTGCACTACTCTCCCCAAATCTCCAATTGTTGGCCCACCCAGAAGCTCTTTGAACCCTATTCTGTTGAGTTTTTAATGGAGGCTTCATTATATAGGCATGATTGAATGAATCATTGGCCATCGTTGATTGAACTCAGTTTCCAGCCCCTTTCCCCTCTCTGCAGTGGTGGGTGAGAGGTAGGGAGGGGAGAAGATTGAGAGTTCCAACCCTCTAAACACTCCCCTGGCAACCAGCCCCCATTCTTAGGGGCTTTCCAAAAGTCGCCCCATTGACATACACTCAGGTATAGTTGTAAAGGGGTTGTTATGAATATTAAGACACCTTTATCCTCTTATTAGGAGATTCTAGGAGTTTTAGGAAGACCAAATTGCTGGAGAACACAGTGGGCCGTGTCACGGGTGGTAAAAGAATTTACCAAAGACAAAGGCAAGTTTAAGAAACAAAGGAAAAGTTTAATAGGTACGCTGCTAACAGCGGGCCACACAGATGGGAGGTGCCTGCGTGAGCGCCGAGGGTGAACGCGCAGTGTCATTTATTAGGCAAGGGGCTGTGCACACCAGGGGTAGGGGACTGCGTGATCTGCTCGTGCACAGGTGCCTGACTGGTTACGAGTGAGGTAAGACTTGCCTGGGCTATTCTAAGTAATAGGATTTATGACTCTGGAAAGGGCAGGCTGTGTAGTGAAGCCTGTCCTCCTGGGTTATTGTGAGACTAGCCGTTTCTAGGGGTAGTTAGTTCTGTTAGGGCAAACACGCATCAAGGAAGAATGGTCTTTATCTTCTGGTGAAATAATGCAGGCACACAGAGGGTCCAGGAATGGGGCATTTGGGTTTTATGAACTTCAAAGAGCGCCAGCCAGCCCCTACACAGATATCTGTTTTTTATCATAAATCACAATATCACAAAAGCCAATTGGTTCTTCACCACAAATAGCTTGGGACACCCCGTTCAGGTGAATTCTCCCCATCCCCTCCCAGCTGATCAGACTTCAGTGTGCATGACAGCCTGGAGGGGTGTGAGGCAGGGCCCTGCTGGTTCTGTCACAGAGCCACTGGGTTGTAGGTGTCAGAATGGGCTCTTTAGCTGTCTGTCTCCTTATCTTAACCATGAATTCTTGGAAGGCAAGGGCATATTTTGTTATCCCTAGCATACGAGCCATAAAAACTTCATGTTAGTTAAGTGAATATATTAATGAATAAATACATAAAGTGTTTTTTTTTTTCATGGGTGAAAGACAGCCTCCCAATTTGGATTTGAGAATTGTGACTGGCGCTTGGTTTGCATACATCAAGATGCTCTGGGAAAATGTTTCTTAAGTGTCCATAGAAATGTTATGTTACCTCAGAGGAGAGAGGGACGATCCCCTGCTCAAATGAATTTGAAAATTCTGCGAAGTTAAAGAGATTTTTTTTTTAATTGCAAGGCTACATAGAGCTTGTATTATGTAATATGCATTGTGATTTTCGTGGTTGCTTTGTTTACTATTTTTGGAAAAGCATTTCTCTGGGACTACTGTTCTGTGGTCCATGCTTCAGGAAATGCTCGTCTTTAGATTTGAATTTAAGAGATTGTGGAACCATCCTTTGCTTTGGTGCAGTTCAACAAACATTTGCTGAGTGCCTACTAGGTGCAGGCATTGGGATTACAAATATGAATGAAACAGAGTGTTTCCTGCCTTCAAAAAATGATCTAGCAAAGGAAGCAGTACCTAATTTTTCCAATTTCAGTGTGGTTTGTGCGGTGAAGAAATTGTATTTAGGGGAGAGACGGAATATGGGAGATGATATTTTTAACTCTCTCCAGGGCAGGATTCAGTGTTAGGAAAGTTTCAGGGAGGACAGGGACAATGAAACAGATTCTGAAAATTAAAGAAGCCACCCCTCACTGGATAGACAAATGGGAAAGGAGTACACTGCTGTTTGCCAGGACATTACTCAGCTGAGCTGGTGATGTGATAGCTCCCTCACTCTCCTAGATCCCCAGGGTGGTGCACTGCCCTAGGCCAGGGAGCGCCATTCACTTGGATCCTAATGAGCGATATCCCCTGTGGCTGTGCAACATGGTGGCTCAGCCCAATCCGCACAGCTGTCATACCTTGTCCTCCATTTCAGCTCATCCCCCACCATACCACACCACCACCCTGCTCAGAAAACCCATGCCTGGCACAATCCTGGACTATTTCACGTCACAACTATAGGACACTTAATTTGTGTACACCCCTCTTTTAATTGGAATGATACAAATAGCAACAGAAACAGTCATGAGACTAAATACAGTATGGTTTCCGGTCCTTTTTCTGTTAGCCTTTCAGTGATATCAGGTGTTTCTGGCTCTGAGGCTTATTTGCCTTGGACCAATTTTAAATTTGCTAAACTACATAGGCTCAAACTAGCCAATTCTTTTTTTTTTTTAATTGAAGTACAGTTGGTTTACAATGTTGTGTTAATTTTGGCCAATTCTTGAATTCTAGAGACTTCCAAGGATATAGGGGCAGTGCAGGGACCAATAGAAGCAATTCAACAAGTGACACTTGATTTATTCACTAAGGAAGGATAGAACCAATGCTAGCAAGT
Source organism: Camelus bactrianus (assembly GCF_048773025.1). Lineage (NCBI taxonomy): Eukaryota > Metazoa > Chordata > Mammalia > Artiodactyla > Camelidae > Camelus > Camelus bactrianus. The sequence goes on along the minus strand of NC_133550.1, from coordinate 32,664,552 downwards.
CTTAGCCTTTGGAGTTGGCTGTCTGCTTGCACATGAGACCACAAAGCCAAAGCGTTCAGGTTTGCTGCCAATAAAGGCTTTTAAACATATGTTTTGGAGGGAAAACTGACTTGAAAGTTCAAAGTCCTCCTGCCCTTTTGATCTTTGAGTCAGTCTATGCTTATCCTTTTACTTCTTGGTACTTTGCAGAATTCTTATTAAATCATACTTGGAATGCATGCTTATCCTGTGTTCAGAGTTATCTTTAGGGAGGGTTCATAGGTAGTAGCTCTCCAATAGATAAGGGCCCAAGGCAAGTTACACTCTGTTCATTGTTCCTGGTTCAAAACATTCAGGGCAGATTAAGTGACATTAAAATTACTGCAAAGAACAGACTAGAGTGGAAAATAAGACACACAACAAGATGACCGAGGAGCATGCGGGGCCCCAGGGTCCTGTAACCCACCTGCCTCCACTATTGGAAGAGTTCATGGGCTGACTGTGTGCAGGTCTTTTTTTTTTTTTCTATTGCCCAATAGCTAAACTTTTCCCACACCCAGGTGGTCGTCACACAGAAGTTAGATCCAGGGATCCCACTGGATAGAAGCTTTCAAAGTCTTTGAGCATAGATTAAGCTCTATTGGCAGAAATTGGGAAGAACGTTTGAGGCCATGCGCCCTGCCCATCTCACTGCATTTCTTTGGCCCAGATCCTGTGAATTCTGACCAAAAAGTGGCCAGCAGACCCTGTGAGCTGGGGAGAACTGGGAAAGCCAAAACACATTACCTAGGGGCAAATAGATACGAGCTGCTGAAGGTGGAATCAAGGATCAAAATAGCCTGGTATCCACTCAAGAAGATGAGTTCTGGATACACTGAAGGCGGCAGATGGAGACAATCAGGAGGGATGTTTAAAGATGACAAAACCAGGACGAGAGGATCAGGCTTAAGTAACACCTGAGAATTCTGGCTATCAGTTCAGAGGAACACCAGAGAAAGGCATTTTCTGCCCTAGGTCTCAGGCTGTTTTATATGCTGTTCAGGAGAGGCCTTGGGTGGAGGGCCTGTGAGATATTTGGGATCTGCAAAAAAGTAGTCCTCTGAAAGACAAAGAGAAAAATCTCCAAACGTAAGTTAATGAATGTTAAATAACAGTGTATGAAGCATCCTTATGTCAACTTCATTAATTGTTCAATCCAGTTAAAATGTTCTTATATTGGACAGTAATTAACACAGCAGTTCAAAGCATGGACTGTGTAGCCAAATTGCCTGTGTTCAGATCCTGGCTCCTCATTTGCTGTGTGACTTTTAGCAAGTTACACAGTCTCCCTGAGCTTCAGTTTCCTCATCCTCTGTAATCCCAGATATAAGATGGGGATAGTTATAGCACTAACCTCAAAGACTGTTGAAAAGATTAAATGAGCAAAACACTTAGAAGAGCACATGGCACACTCTGAGTACTGGGTGTATATAAATTGTTGTCACTATTACCATTACTTTCTCACTTGGAAAGAATTCCAAACCATGAACTGATTTCTAAGAAACTGCAGCCAAACTAAATGAGTTACTCATACTCAAGTAGTTTTAGAAATCAAAATTGTAAGAACTCTTTTTGAAGAATTTCTTAAAACGTTTCCTCAATGAAACTTTCAAGCAAATACAAATGTAAAGAAAATAGTATAATGAAGCCCAGATACCTTTCACTCAGCTTCATCGATGATCAACTCATGGCCAGTCTTGTTTCATCTCCATCCTTACCCATTTTCCTGCCCTCAAGCCAGGATTATTGTGAAAAAAATTTCAAACATCCTATCATTGTTTGTAAATATTTCAACATTTATTTCTAAAAGATAAGGACTCTTTTAAAAAACATAACCACAAAAACACACACACAAAAAACCCCCAAACCCCATAAATATAAACACAAACATAAATAAAAATAAACAGTAAAATTTTAATATTATCACTATCTAGCCAGTGTTCAAACATGTGAGTTTGTTTATAGCATTGATTTTTTTTTAACAGTTTGTTTGAATCAAGATCCAAATAAAGTCCATTCATTGTAAATGAATATCTCTTGAATGACTTTTAATCTATAGATTTTCCCCCACCATCTCTTTTTCTTCTTATTGACAATTTTTCTGGTTGAATAAATCAGGCTGTTTGTCCTGTGGAGTTTACTGTAGTCTGGATTTTGTTACTTTGTGCCTCTCAGGGTCATTTCACATCTCCTTTCCCTGGTGTTCCTCTGAGCTGGTAATCAGATCAAGCAAGATACTTGATTAGATTTCTGATGGAATTTTTTTTTGGACACCTCCTTCAGAGGTACCTCCATCAGGAGACACACAATGTCTGGTTGTATTTCTTTTTGAGGTATTTGCAGCCAATCATGATCATTGCCTAGATCCATTAATTCATTAAAAGTTATAAAATGGTGATATTCTGATTTTATCATTGCTTCTTTTAGTAGTTGGAGTACTATAAAAAGAAATGTCCCCTCATCAATTAGTTGGCTACCCTGAAGCATAGTTGTATAAAAAAAGGCAAGGTAAATGCTTGATTCTTTATTTACTAGCTTTCAAAACAATGAGTTGGTTCTCCGGGATCCTCCTGTGGTGCCCAGAGAGATGTTTATTATTTTGGTCTTAGTTCTTCACAGTGTGGTTGTACTAACAACTGGTTATACAGTTAACTTTTTTTTTCATTTTTCTTTCAACATTAAATACTGCTTTTTGGCATTTAATTTTACTTTTATAATTATATAAAATATCTCGTGGTTCCTTGAATCTACAAAACAAGGTATATTCAAAGTCTAGCTTTTATTTCTGTTCTTTCCAATCAGTTTCTTCCTCGCCCCTATAGATAACTGTTGATTTTAATGGTGTATTTTTCCATTGTCCTTTTCTCTGCCAAGCGTGTATATTTGCACCTCCCTTTTTAAAATATAAATATTGGCATATTACACCCACTTTTCTCCATCTTGATCAAATAACATCTACAGGAAAAAAAAAACATTTCTTTAATGTGTGATGCTGTTGGGTGTTATTTTAATGTCTGCTATAATATGTAGGCAGGCTTACAGAAGCTCAGAAAAGCGAATCCAGTTGCTTTTATTTTCCCAGCCAGATAAAATCCAACCCTAAGCCAGGCCACTTTGAGGTCGTTAGAGCAACTGAAGTCACCTGACTGGCTGAATGTGGGATGCATCCCGGAAAGGTGAGGAAACAACAGTTCTCGCCAGAATCAGTTCCCAAGAGGATCACGGTGAAGAATTGTCTTCAACATCAGACCTTTGCTATGCACTTAGGCTTTGAGGACCCTGCCACCTCTCAGAAGGTAAGGTGGAGGATCTCGTTAGGTGGACCACATTGGTTGTCTGGGTCTAAAAATAACAGAACCTTAGCGTGAATACTTCCTGCGTTGTTTTGGTTTGTTGTTTTACAAACCCCAACAACCCCAAGCAGAGTAAAGGGAGAGATAGATGGCCAGAGCCAGAGGCCCGCGTTCCGGACATTCAGCACAGGGCCGGGGCGGGTGGAAGGGTGGGCTGGGGTGGGGGCGTCGGGTTGGGAGGGTGTGGGGCTGTGTTGGGGGGGGTGAGGGGTGGAGCCAGGCGGTGGGTGGGGTGGGATGGGGCGGGGCCTAGTGGGATAGGGGCGGGGCTGATGCCTGGCCTGAGAGGGAGCTGCATGCTGGCCACGCTGGGGCCGGGTAGGGTAGGTAGCACCGAGCCCACGGAGCCCAGCCTGCGCAGCTGAGCCTCTTCCAGCAGGATGAGAAGGAGGCGAGGTCGATGGAGTGGAGGAGAGAGGAAGTGGTTAGAGTGGTCTGGATACTCTTCCCTTCTTCCTCACGCAGTCTCGGGCTGCATCTCTGCGACCAGGCCTCACTGGACCAGCGTAGGGGCGGGGCGGGGTCTCGTCTTCTACAGAATGCCTGGCGTCTCTTGTTCCTGAGGCTGATTTATTTGCTCAGACTGCCTTTGGTGTTCATTTAAAAGTATATTTCCGCCTGCATTGAAAGTGGCCCCACTTCTGGGATGGAAAGAGAAAGAACATAGTAATTTGACCTAGGGAAGTCTCTGCCAGTGTCTCTCCACTTTTGTGACTCAGGAAAAGGGCACAACATAAATGGTCATGGATAGAAGCACATTGATGAAGGCACGTCCCTGTATAGAATTCTATGCAGCTGTGAAAAAAAGTGGGGTAGATCTGTAGGTGCTGATGTAGAAGGATGTACATAAAATACTGAAGACTACAAAATAAATCAAGTTGCAAAATGACTTATACATTTGTAAATGTATTGGAAAAGTTTATAGTAAAATATCAGAGGTTTCTTCTAGCAAGTGAGATTGAGGATAATTGTATCCATGAAAATGCTTTTTGCTGCAAGTAAAGAAGACCCCAGCTCAGTGGTTCACACAATAAGGAAATTCATTGCTTTCAAAACAAGAAGTCCCAGGGGTTGATTAACTCAGTAGCTCAGAGCACCACTGGGGACCAAGGTTCTTTCTATTTTTCTGCTTTATGATTTTTGGTAAGCCGGCTTTGTTCTCCTGGGAAAATAGGTGTGGTAGTTTCAGAAGAAACATCCGAACTTAACATTCCTAGCAGAGAAGGCCAAAGGCACATAGCCAAAGTCCCCTCTAACCAAAGTCACCTCTCAGTGGAGTCCCATGTCTCCCAGAAACAAGTCTATTAGTATCCCTGCCACACTCCATCTGCTGGAAGCAGCCCTGAGAAGCTTGGCGTCAGATGCTCAGACACTGTTAGTCAGTGACGTTCTCTGCAGCTGAAGAGCTGAGAAGACATTCTCATGACAGTCACAGGCATGGTCTCTTTTCAAGAACAAATGCCCCAGCAAACATCCCTTTTGTGTCACATGGATCACATGTCCTTGTGTAAACCAATTGAGATAACTATGATTGATTTAAACATAGACCAGTCAGGACCACATCCTCGAGATAGGCTAGTGCCCACCTCCCTGGAAGCATGTGGCTACTGGGGGAGGATGGGAACCTGCAAAAAAAATTCCTTCTGTTAGGAAAAAGAAAGTAGAGAATGAACATCAGGTAAGTAACCAACAGGGCCTGCTGCAATGAAGGATGGGAGCTTTTTATTCTATATATTTCTGTATAGTTTGGGTTCTTATAAGCATGTATTACTTGTATAATAATAGTTATCAATATTTTAGTTAGAGCAGTTAAGAGAATGGGACTGGGCATCAAAAAGAAAAATATTTGATTCCATCTGTATGATTTATAATCTGTAATCTTGGACAAGTAACTTAACATCTTCAAGTTTTTATTTTTAACAAGTTGAAAGTGATTTTCAAGTTGAAACAAAAAGTACAGAAAACATTAAAGAGATGTGGGCTTCTCTTATGTCCTAGGGAACAAATTATTTCCTATCTGTAAAGATTCAGAAACATAAATTATATCACTTTAGTTTTAGTTATTATTCAGTATTTCAAAGAATTGGAAAAATATGGTTCTTCTAGAAGCGCAATGGGAGAAAGTCACAATGATTTAATTGAAGTATAGTTGATTTACAATGTTATGTTAGTTTCTGGTGTACAGCAGTGATTCAGTTATATACGTGTGTGTGTGTATATATATGTGTATATATATATAAATAATTCTTTTTCATACTCTTTTCCATTATGGTTTATTACAGGATATTGAATATAGTTCCCTGTACTATACAGTAAGACCTTGTTATCTTATACATAGTAGTTTGTATCTACTAATCCCAAACTCCTAGTTTATCCCTCCCTCATCCCCTTTCTCTTTGGAAGCCGTAAGTTTGTTTTCTATATCTGTTTGTCTTTGTCTGACTTGCATTACTTAGTATGATGATCTGTACATCCAACCATGTTGCTGCAAATGGCAACATTTCATTCTTTTTATGACTGAGTAATATTCCATTGTGTATATATACTGCATCTTCTTAAACTAATCATCTACTGATGGGTGCTTGGGTTGTTTCCATGTCTTGGCTATTGTAAATAGTGCTACTATGAACATTGGGGTGCATATATCTTTCCAAATTAGAGTTTTCATCTTTTCTGGATGAAATGAATGTATGCCCAGGAATGGGATAGCTGGCTCATAGGGTAAGTCTATTTTTAGTTTCTTAAGGAAACTTCATACTGTTTGTTTTTTTTAAAATCTGTGTACTGGCTTATTTAAGTGATTTACTTACCAATTGTGATTTTCTCTTTCCTATATATTCTTGCTGCTTTTCTATTTAGAGAAGACCTTTCAATATTTCTTTTAGGATAGGTTTAGTATTGCTGTATTCTTTTAGTTTTCACTTGTCTGAGAAATTCTTTATCTCTCCTTCCATTCTAAATGATAATCTTGCTGCATAGAGTATCCTAGGTTGTAGCTTTTTCCCTTTCAGTACTTCAAATATACTCTGGTCCCTCCCTTCTGGCCTGTAATGCTTCTGTAGAGAAATCAGCTGATAGCCATATTGGGGTTCCCTTGTAACCAGCTCTTTGTTTTTCTCTTGCTGTCTTTAGAATCCTCTCTTTAACTTTTGCCATTTTAATTATATGTCTTGGTGTAGGTCTGTTTGGGTTCATATTGTTTTGGACCCTCTGTGCTTCCTGTATCTGGATATCTGTTTCCTTCTTTAGGTTTGGGAAGTTTTCAGCCATAATTTCTTCAAATACATTTTCAATCCCCTTTTCTCTTTCTTCTTCTGAGATCCCTATTATGCATATATTAGCTCACTTTATATTATCCCTTACGTCTCATATATTGTTTTTATTTTTATTTTTTTCATTTGTCTTTCTGTCTGCTGTTCTGATTGGGTGATTTCCATTATTCTAGCCTCCAGATCACTTATTTGTTCTTCTGCATTATTCAGTTTGCTATTTATGGCCTTTAGCTCAGCTTTCATCTAGCAAATGAGTTTTCTAATTTTAATTGGTTCTTTATAGTTTCTAGTTCCTTTTTACAGTGATCTGCATTTCTATTGATAGCCTTTCTTAATTCCTTTAGTATTTTTATTACCTCCTTTTTGAACTCAGGATCTAGTAGACTGGAGAGTTCTGTTTCATTGTTCACTCTTTCAGGGGAATTCTCTTGGCCTTTTAATTGGGAGTGGTTCCTCTCCTTCTTCATTTTACTTATATTTCTCTGATTCTATGAGTTTAGCAGTAACAGTTACCTACTGTGGTCTTGAAGGGCTGTATATGTGGGAGGGCCCCTGTGTAGCCTGTGTGAATCTAATATTTTTGCTGTGAGGGCTGATTTTCATATGCATGGCTGCCATGTCTTTCCTCAATGTGTGCTGGCCGTTATCCCCTTGATGGGAGGTGTGATTGGTGTTGTGGTGACCAGAGCCTGCACTGGATGTTGAGCAGGGCCTCCTCTTTGCACTGTGGTTGTCACAGCCCTGTTGGGGGCAGGGTCTGTTCCCCAATTGTTGGAGTAGATGCCCCCACATCTGTTTCTGAGCTGTGGTGTGAGGTGGGCAGGACTGGAGTGCTCTTGCTGGGAGAGGAGCCACTGAGTATTCCTTCTCAGGAGCTATCCACTGGGAAGTGAGCTCTGTGATGTTGTCTGTTACCCACTGTGTGGGATCACAAAGTACACTGTTGTTGGCATTACTCTCGGCCCCATTTCAGCTGTGGGAAAGCAGGCAATCAGCCAGGTGTCCCTCAGGTGCTGTGCTCACAAAGCCACCAGCACAGACCTGTTTGCACAGATGTCCTGAAGTCAGGCACCTGGACCTGCTGTGGGAGCTACAGGATCAGCCCATACCCTGGCCCTGCCTCCATGTGTGCATGTCCAGCAAAGCCCACAGCTGCTAACACCAGGCCCACCCCAGCCAGTGGGGCACCAGTAACTGCTTAGATGTCCCAAACTTGCTGCGCTTACAAAACCACTAGTGGTGGTGGTGGTATAAATCCACTGATCACAATAGGCAGTAGGACATGGCTCAGATTTCAGGCCTGCCTCCACATGTGTGCATCCCCCCCCACCCCCGGCACTTGTGTGCTCCCAGAGCTCATAGAGGTAGAGTCGTAGCTGCTGTGAGCACGCAGAAAATAAGCACGTTGCTGTGGCGGGGCCCCACCCTTCCCTTCTCATGTGCGTTAACAATGGGGCTTCTACAGTGTTCTGCTCATACTCCAGTCACGGCTTAGACCACACTCCAGCCCCCTTGGGCTGTCTTCTCACAGCCAACCCCAGTCCTCTCTCTGGGTCTGTCTGCTGGACCCGGAGTTTCAGCACCAAGCCCCCACACTCCCCAACAGATGCACATCTTGGGCTGGGGAGTGCAGTGAGGTGGCCAGGACTGTCTGTGCTCGTCTCTCTCTGTCCTGCCTGCCACAACCCAGCTTCTGCACTCTCTTCTAAGTCTCTGAAGCTTCCCTTCTGTCTCGAGTGATCTCCCAGTCAGTGAAGGGTGTCCCCAGGGTAAGAGAACATTTCCTCTTTCACAGCTCCCTTCCAGGGGCACAGGTCCCATCCCGATTCCTTTTTTTTTTTTTTTTTTTCCATTTCATCCTACTTGGTTACATGATGATGCAACTTTGGTTGTATGAGATCTTCTGCCAGTGTTCGGTTTGTATTCTGTGAGAATTGTGCCACGTGCAGATGTATTTTTGATGCATCTGTGGGAGAGGGTGAGCTTTGTGTCCTTTTATTCTGCCATCTTGATCTTCCCCTTGACTCCACAATGATTTCTTTTTAACAAGTTAAGTAGAATGCTCTTTCATCTCCTCTGAATTAATTTGTTGCTTGGAATGACAGAATAATATATTTCCCAGAAGGTTGTGAGTTTTGATTATGAGGTTGTGTGGCTATTTTGAAAATTATCAGTTTAGTTTTGTTTATTCATACAATTATATATAATTTTGGTTCTTAATCACTTAAAATGGAATTAAAGTCCACTATCTTAATATCACTTTAAGATAACTGCTAAGAAAACTGGGAAGTTAAGGAACCATGATTAATTAGTGGGTTTAGGTTTGGATATTTTTCAAGAGATACCGGAATTTGCAGGGATGAAGCGGTGTTTAGAAAAGTCTAGGATGTAAAGTACAAATACAGATCCATCCCCATACTATGATGAGATCTTAGGGTTGGTCATTTATCTTTGCTACTTTTAAGTTTTCTTGCTTATGAACAAAAATAATTAAGCTGTTTGAAGATTACACAGTAACTGTTATCTATTGCTGAATTTAAAAAGTCCTAAAATTCTGTGACTTAAAACAGCAACCCTTTAATTTGCTCAAAACTTCTTTGGGTTAGTAATCTGGACTGAGCTCAGCTAGATGGATTTTCTGCTGGTTATCTGGGGTCACCCCTGTGGTGACAGTCGGCATACAGACTGGTTGAGAGCTGGTTGATCAAGGAAGTCCCAGCTGGGATACACATTTTCCTGTTGGCTAGCTCAGGCTTCCTCACACGGCATTCTCAGGGAGCAAGAGAAGGCAAGCCCAACATTCAAGCACATTTTAATTCTCTGCTTGTATCACATCTCCTAATATTCTGTTTGTCAAAGCAAGTCACATGGCCACACCAAGCGTCAGTGTGGGAGGGGTCTACATAAAAGATTGGATACAGGAAAGGGTGATAGAGTGGGAGCCATTATTGGAACAGTCTACTGCAGGGACATCGCATAAATCAGTCAGCAAATATGGAGAATCATATTGCAAATTTTAAAATACTAGATGAGTTACAGTCATAAAGCCTAAGGGCAAGTAAAGCAAGTTACTCAGAGTACATTTAAAACTGCAAGATACTTGGAGAAAAAAGTGTCTTGTGAACTCAAAATGAATTCTATCAACGTATCAAATATTTTCATTATTTTGACATCTGCTTGACTCAAATGACCTCCCTAGGTGAAAGGCAGTGTGGACAGCCCCACTCAGAACCCAGCCTCATCTTACTACCCATCTTAGGAGGTTCTCTGCTCCCTTCACTTCTTTTCATTGCACCTGGAATCGATTGTCTTCATACATTTAACACAGTTTGTACATTTTAACTATACATACACATGTTTGTTGTCCTTTCCCCCAGTAAAGTATATAGGAAGCTCATGATGGCAGGAATCATGTCTGTTTCACTCCCCAGTTTGTATCTAGCATCTAGCACAGGACTTGGCACATAATGGGACTTAGTACATATTTTTTGAGAAGTGAATGAAGTGAAAATCTACACAAATGCAACACACTCTTCCTGTTGTGTCCCAGAAACAAGCATCTTCTATTCTGAGAATACAGTGAACTTCCCTGTCTCTTAGTGGATGATTAAGTCTGTCAATAACTTGCCAGGGGAGGGCAGTAGCACCTTGCTTCTCCATATACCTCTTCTGTTAGACTATTCTTCCCTAAACTGTGGTAGAAGCAAATCCCACGGGTTCTACCCACGCTCTGCCTCCAGAATCCCACTCTTCCTCCTACCACTGGTTTAGGGGTCTTTTCATTTCTGGCTAGGATTCCCACCTCAGCCTCCAAACTAGGCTCCTTGCCAGCAGTCTTGCCCAGCCCCACCTCACTTCCTGTCAGCTGCCTGAGATATCATTAAATATTTGAAAAATTAATTCAGGGTCAAAGACTTTCTCAAAACTAGAGATAAGATCGAGTCCAAATGTTTTGGTGAGAGGTTCAAGGTGTTTCACAATTTGCCCTGCGCTCCCTCTCCCAGCTCCTCTCTCATCACTGGTCTCTCTTTCTCCCCTGCAGGCACTGCCCCTGCCAAGGGGAATGTTCCAGTGTTGAATGAATATTCCTCCCCTGCCAGGATGCCACAATTTGATGCCAGCTGTCTTTTTTACCTGGCCTGTCTTCACCTCTCCTCACTCCCTTCCCCATCTCCCTCCAGCTCACTGCTCAGACCTGCCTCAAAATTATATTCTCTGGAAGCCCGTCCAGCCTCCATTGTTTATATCTCTATTAAAACCCTCATACGTTATGTTGTAAGCCTGCAGTCCTAGCTCCTGCTGCTGCTGTTCCAGCAAGCAAGAAAGGAGGTTTGTTGGAAGAAATGAAGGAAGAAAGGATGAAAACAAGAAGTTAGAAAAGAAAAAACATTGTGTCGCATAATTGGCACCCCATCCCTGACTTCTTCTGGAAACAGCATTTTTCTTCCCTGTGGGGAAACCTGCCCTATGTAGTTTGATTGGGTTTCTCCCAAGGGATACTCCCATGCCCTTGGACATAATGAATGGTTCAGGGTTGAGCACATGACCCAAACCCAAACAAGACCATTCAAAATCTTCCTTGAGACTTTTCTGCTAATGAGATTTAGGAAGATGCTCTCCTTTCTCTGAGGATACTAAGCTGGTAGGATGTAAGTCTGAGCTGCCAGTGATCATTTATGATCTCCAATAGAGAAAGCCTATTTAGCAGAAAGGGAATACTGATGATCCCATTTGAGCCCCTGGATCAACCTATGCCTGAAGCCAACACACTCTCCTTTCTATGAGTCAATAAACTGTCTTTTCACTTAATCTAGTTGGTTTGGGGTTTCTGCCATTTGCACCTAAAAGAGTCCCCAGCTACTATCATTTTTAAACAAAAATGCTTCATTATTGCCTCACCTTTACTCAGAGGAGATGCAGATTAGACATCAAAAGTAAGGCACTGATCTCACAGCATAGGGCAGGAAACAGGACTGAGAATCTTGGAGTGAGGAAACTATGGGTCTCTCTAGCCCTTTTTGGGTCAGTTTCTCACAGAGCATTCATTGTCTAGATATGTGTCAAGAAATCAAACAAACCCATTTCCAAATGTAAATAGCAAAATGCATTCCTTTGTCCAAGATGTGCTTTTTGGACTTAGTTCTCTTTTGGGTTGTTAAAACTTTTATTTACAGATGCTATCTGTATGGCCCCTTTAAAATGGCTGGCTAAGAAGCCTGGTGCTCCTTTTCCAAGTACCAAAGCCATGGGCATTTCCACATTTTTTTTTCCTCCCAATGATTTCAGGGAACCATCATGTTTTTTCTTATTAATGTTCAGAAAAGCCTAATATAAACACTTACTCCTAGATCCTTCTGTCAATGTCCATCTCAAACACAAAAGATATTTCATGGCAACTAGAAATAATCTGGAACTTGAGAAAGGCCTCATACATTTTTGAGGAACCAGTAGGTGATTAAGGAAGATAAAAAAAGAGAAGCCTAAGAAATGATAGCACTTTTAAGATCTTTCCATATACAGGGCTTCAAAAGACTTTTTGTTTCAAATGGAGAATTCCTCTATTTAGAGGTTCTTAGGGCAAAGCAAAATTATGGGCCATTTTGGGAAAGAGAAACTATAAAAGAGACAGGATTGACAAGAATCAACTAGTACAAAAAAAATCTGCTTTTAAACCACTGTCGGCAGTTCAAAAAAGGCTGGTGAACTCATGGGATGATGTTGAGAGAGGAGCATGGGTGAAATGCCATTGAGAATAAAATCAACTAGAACCTCTTACTTCAGGACAACTTTTCTGAAAGAGTCCATGAGAAGCTGTCATTAGAAACAAGTGTCTGAGAGGCCTGGAGAAAGATGAGCTTAATGTGGTTTGCTCATTGACCGTCCTTCCTTTTGTTCTGTAGCACCTTGAGATCATTACCAAGTCCAAGTAAATAGAACATTTTTTTCTTTCCTTTACTTGCTCATTTGAGAAATGTGAACTGAGCAGTGATTCTGGGCAAGGCACTGATGAGCAGCCCGTGTGGCTCAGAGAGGAACAGGGGAGCTGGGTCATAGGACTCCCGTCCCACTCTGCACTCCTCACCAGCTCTAGCCTGGACTACTCACCAAATTTTGACAATAAATGCATAGTGTCTGCCAGGCACTGAATTAGGCACTGGGGTGCCATAGAACCAGTTATCCCCCCTTGCTGTAATGGTGGCTGGAGGGGTTGATTCCTAAAGAAACCTAATGGGACCTTGAATGACAATGTTGCGAAAAGAGCTATAACACAGCAGCAGCATTAAAGTAAGTTTATGCATAGGAAGCGGTACGGGTCTGCGTCACAACAAAGGGTCTGTCATATGTAGACACCAACTGTCTTCTTTCTGCCTGGATGAATGGAAGCAGTTTTGCCTTTAGACCAGGAACCACCAACACGTGCACTGAACACCTTGGAATCAGTATCCAAAATGGAGTATAGCTGGGTTTCTCATCCCTGCTGGTCACTCAGGATATTCTTGCAATGTAACCACCCCAATGACATAGCCCCTCAGTGGGGGCGACAGGGGAAGGGGTCTCACTGAGACCAGGTGCAAATCATCAGTCTCATAGTTGTTAATAAACAATGCTTACAAGCTGGCAAAAACCGCCCTGAACTTTGCCTTGGATCTGTGGTTACAAAGCAATGCTATTAGTCAGGCATTTTATATCTTGACCAGAGGCCAGTACTATGCAGGTACATCTTTTACTTCAGCTACTAATCTCAGGCCCGTAGGCGTTAACCTGGGAACTCCTCCAATCCATTCTCCACGCTGCATCCAGAGAGTTTTCAAAAAATAAAATGAAACTCAGTCTGAAAAAAACAAAAAATAACAAATGTTGGCAAGGATGTGGAGAAATTGCAACCCTTGTGCACAGTTGGTGGGAATGTAAAATGGTGCAACTTTGACAGAAGACCGTATGGAGGTTCCTCAGAAAATTGAAAATAGAACTTCCTTATGATCCAGCAATCCCACTTTTGGTATCTATCTGAAAGAATTGAAAGCAGGGTCCTGAGAAATATTTGCACACCCATGCTCATTGCAGTCCACAATAGCCAAGAGGTGGAAGCAACCCAAATGTCCATTGACAGCTGAATGGATAAACAAAATATGGCATATACATAAAATGGAATATCATTCAGCTTTTACAAGAAAGGAAATGCAGCAACGGACAGCTAATACACAGACGTACCCCTAGAGTTTTCAGTTCTGTGAGCCTGAATGTTCCTTTTTTAACTTTAGCTAGTTTGAGTTATAGTCACTTGTATTCAACAGATTCCTGACTAATATGATTAGACGTGCATTATCTCATGTATGCCTCATGGCAACCCTGCGAGATAATTTTTTCCTTTTTTAAAAAATTTAGATAAAATTTATAAACAGTGAAAAACATGCAAATCAATACAATTTTCTTATTCAATAGACTTATGAGGTAATTTTTTACTTAGGACATTTTCAGTTGCAGATAATAAATCTGTTTGAAGTGACTTAAGGGAAAAGAGGAGTGGGGGAAATTAGGGTAAAAACAGAGATAAATCTCATGGTACTTGAGGTCTCCATTGCTGTGTAAAGAGTCCCCCCAGTCTTAGCAGCTTGCAACAACACACCCATATATTATCTCACAGACTGATCGCCAGGTATCAGCCAGGCCAAGTTCTTCTCTAGAGGCTCTGTAGAGAAATCTGCTTCCAAACTCATTCTTGCTGTTGACAAATTCAGTTCCTTGTAGTTGTGGGACTGAGATCAGAATTTCCTTTCTGGCTGTGCCACTCTCAGCCCCTAGAGCTCGCTTACAGTTCCTTGCTATGTGGTCTTATAGGTAGTTCACAACAGTACTTCTCAATGGGCAGCCTGGTGATTTTGATTCCCAGGGGACATTTGGCAATGTCTAGACTAATTTTTGGTTGTCATAATTGGGGGACAGGGATGCTACCGATGTCTCATGTGTAGAGGCCAGGATGCTGCTAAATGTCCTACAATGCACAGGACAACCCACCACAATTACCCCAGCCCAAATGACAATAGTGCCAAGGGTGAAAAACCTTCACATAGACTAACACAGGGGATGCTTAAGGAGAATCAGAGCACGGTAACCAGAAGGACAGGGGCCTAGACGTTGGCAAAGGCACAGATTTCACTGCAAGTACAGTGTCTGGACCCGAATAGGTGTGGGGGGCGTTTTTGTTTGTTTGGGTTTTATTTTTAACCTTTAAACTAAATTGTTTATTTAGATATTAGATAGGGACCCCACAGAAACAGTCACCTGTGATCTTACATATCCTAGGGGTGACCCTGGTGAAGGTAGTACCCAAGACTTAGAAGACCTGGGTTCTGCTTACAGGTAGCTTTGACTCAGGCTACACATATGTAATCCAAACATTCGCAATTGTTTCATCTCCCTTGGGGAAGCCTTCCTTTTTCATTCCTTCCATTTTTATTGAGTTATGATTGGCATACAGCACTGTGTAAGTTTAAGGTATACAGCATAATGACTTGACTTACAGACATCATGAAATGATCACCACAATAAGTTTAGTGACTATCCATCATCACAGATACAAAATTAAAGAAATACAAAAATACATGTATTTTTTCCTTGTGATGAGAACTCTTAGGACTTATTCTCTTAACAACTGTCCTATATAAATACAGTAGTGCTAATTATATTTATCATGTTGTATGTTACATCCTTAGTACTTATTTATCTTAACACTGGGAAGGTTTTAATAATTTCCGTTTTCTTTCTTTTTGTTCTTTCTGACTTGTTTTCCCCCTCTACTTCTGACTCCAGCCTCTTCACAGACGTCCTCTTAGAAATAAGCCTTCCCCCTCCACCTGTCCATGAAGGCCAGTTACCACAGTCTCTCCTATAACCTAAAGCCCTCTAGAAATTCCACGTCCCCCTTGAATACTGAGGGGTCACTTTTCTCCCTGACTCCAGGCCACACCCACCTGCCATTCCAAACACATCACAAAGGTAAGAAGTCATGTGGTGGTAAATGGACGGCGTGTCTGTTGAATATGCACACTTCTTCAGCCCCACACGCCCAGATAATCACATATTCTTTTTTGGCCCATTTCTCCTCTAGAGATCAACAATAATAGCAAATTCACGCAAAAGCTGCTTCTCTCTCCTTCCTTTTCTCCCAGCTCTGTGTCCTCTCACCATGACTTAGTCTAGATACAACTTTTTAAAAAAGAGTCTTTCTCTTTTTTAAAAATATGGTTTGCATTCACATGGTTCAAAATTTAAAAGGTACCAAAAGATACATGCCGCCAAAGTCACTCCCACCTCTGTCTCCAGTTCCCTAAACCCTCACAAGAGGCAGTTGTTACTGATTTGTTCGTAAATCCTTACGAGATATTATCTGAATTTACAAGCCAGTATATATATAGGGTCTCCTTCTCTTTCCTTTTTTTTTGTTTTGTTTTAAAAAATAAAATAGTAATATACTATTCATGTGACTATGTACCTTGCTCTGGCTTATTGTATTTAAAAATTGTTTTGGGGATTGTGCACATCATTATATATATAACAGCTTACTCATTCTTTTTGTGGAGGTTTAGCATTCTATTTTATGAATGTGTCATAATTTATTTAACCACTCTTCCTGTGCTGGATGCTGTACACTGAATGTTTGTGTCCCCTCCCCCCTTCCCTACCCTCCTCCAAATTCATGTGTTAAATCCTAACACCCAGTGTGATGAGATCAGGAAGTGGGTCTTTGGGAGGTGATTAGGTCATGAGTGTGGAGCCCTCATGAATGGGATTAGTGTGTTTATTAAAAAGACCCCCATGGAGATCCCTCTCCCTGTTCACCATGTAAGGACACAGCAAGAAGATGGTCCTCTGTGAACCAGGATGGCAGCCTGCACCAGACATCAAAGCTGCTGGCACCTTGATCTTGGATCTTGCAGTCTCCAGAAATGTGAGGAGTAAATTTATGTTGTTTATAAGCCACGCAGTCTATGGTATTTTGTTACAGCATCCCCCAGGGACTAAGACCCTGGACATTTAGATTGTTACTAATCTTTTGTTACAAAAAAAATCCACCCTCACTTTGTATAGGTGTGAATACATCTACAGGGTGTATTTTTAGGAGGGGAAATAGAGGGTCAAAGATGAAGTACATCTGTTGTGTTGGTAACAGTTTCCATTTTGTCTCCATTTTTCTCTCCCACCAACCATGTATGAGAGCAGCCATTTCCACCACCCTGTCACCAACATGGTGACCACTGTGGTCAGATTCACTCCTAGTGGTGTTTGCAGGGAGCAGGGCTAGTGGGGTTCCTATAGAAATAGAGAGAATTGTTGGGCAAAAGTGGTGAAACTCCTGCTCAGGTTGAGCTCAAGGTGGGTAGTTTCTAAGGTACAAAAGAAATGAATGACAATAATGGGAGGTTACTCAGCTGTGAGCATAGTGAAACCACACACCAAAGGAAGTGAGGAAATCAGAATGCATAGAGAACCCGAAAAACAGGGCCTTCTGGTGCTCTGTGCTAAAGAAGTAACTCAAAATATAGGAAAAGCTTTCTGCACTGTCTTGGTCTGCTCAGGATGCCAGACAAAATTCCATAGACTGATAGACTGAGTGACTTAAACAGATGTTTGTTCTTTAACAGCCTGGAGGCTGGAAGTTAGGTCAGAGTGCCGGTGTGGTTGGTTTCTAGTGGGAACCCTCTTCCTGGGTTGCAGGTGGCCGCCTTTTCACTGCATCCACACATAAAAGGGGGGTGTGTGGCCAGGTGCGGGAGATGGGGTGTGGGAGAGCTTGAGAAGGGGAGGCTGGGCACTCTTTGGTTGTCTCCCAATGGCCCTAATCCCACAAGAATCCTTGGGACCTCATCTGACCCTAACGATCTCCCAAAAGCCCCATCTCAACATACCATCACATTGGTGGGGGGGGGGGTGTTAGGCTTCAACATACAAATTTTAGGAGACACAAACATTCAGTTCATAATATGAACAAAATTGTTAATCTAACCTAAATGCCTAGCAAGATGGACATGATTAAGTGCACTGGGTACAGTCCTGAGATGGACGATTATGTATGTTTTATCAAAAACCGAGTTTGCAAAAAAAAAAAAAATAATAATAACAACTTAGGTTTATCATGGTTCTTTGAACATAAACAAAAGAAACTGACTTCAGCCTATTGAAGCAGATGTTGGAAGCTGAGGTCATCCCAAATTAAAATGAGGCTGGAGCCCCAGGAGGCAAGTAGGCAGGGAATAAAGGTAGTTTTGCCCAGAGTCGTGGGCAGTGGATTTCTCCAATGGTCTCACAACAGGGCGGCCCCTGAGAGCACTCCAGGGCAATGAACACCCGGAAGCACTTCCTTCTTCCCTTGCATCTTCCACCCATGGGCTGCCTCCTTCCCGCACAGGGGTGAGAAGATGTAGGATCTGGCCCCTTCAGCTTCTGCAGGTGGAGGGTATCACCTGGATTTACCTTCACATGACCCACTAAGTGGGAAAGGGAATTTGCAAGATGTTGTTTGGAAAATAAATTGATGTAGGTTGACCTCTTCAGTGGAGAAATGTTTATATGGCACTGTTAAATTGAAAAAGTAGGCAATGCAATTGAATATTTGGCACAACTCTGTGGAAAATATACTCATAAAGACTGGAAAGAAAGACAAATTGCTACTAGTTCTTGTCTTTGGGGGGTGGATTATGGGTGTTTCTTCTTTCTACTTTTCCATATTTTCCATTTTTTTCCAAATACACCAGATTCCTGTTTCTTCTTCTTTCTTCGTCTCCCAGTTAATGGTATTTTTAAGTAGGCAGCCTGAGCAGACTAATACACTTACTATATTTTTTGTAAGTGTTTTACATGTATTAACTTGTTTAGGCTTCAACACCCAAGGAAGTAAGTAATATCATTATGACCTCATTCTCCAGATGGGGAAAACCCAAAGCCCAGAAACACTGAGAAACTCACCTAATGTCAACACAGCCAATCTGTGCTGGCCCAGGAGCTGAACCAAGGCAGGCATACCAAGCATTTCTAGGACTACAGACACTTCTGGATTGGTTTCGAACACATGTTTATAGATAACGTTGTATTTAGTCAGGGTTCTCCAGAGAAAGAGAACCATAGGATGTGTCCGTGGCTATGTAGAAAAAGACTTAAGGAATTTATAAGGAATCGGCTTATGTGGTTAAGGAGGCTGGCAGGTCTAAAATCAGATGTGTGGGTCAGCAGGCTCGAGACCCAGAAGAGCTGATGGTGCAGATGAAATCTGAAGTTTTTGCAAAAAGAAAAAAGTTCTCAAGATAGATGGTTGCCCAGAAATGTGAATATACTTAACACCACTGAACAGAACACCTAAAAAGTGATTAAGATGGTAAATGTTATGTGTATTTTACTGTAATTAAAAAATAAACAAATTAACCCAAAAATTTTTTAAAAATCCAACCTTTTATTATATCACTATTTCTGTGGGTCAGAAATTTAAGAGCAGTTTAGCTGGGTGATTCTGGCTGAAGGTCTCATCAGGTTATAGTCAGATGCTGACTGGGGCTGCAGTCATCTAAGACCACAGTCACCTGAATGCTTAACTGGGATTGGAGGATCTGCTTCCAAGATGTCTAGTCACATGGCTGTTGGCTGGAGGCCTCAGTTCCACACTGGTTTTTGGCAGGAAGCCTTAATTTCTCACCACGTGGACTTCTCCATAGGGCTGCTTGAGTGTCCTCAGGACCTGGCAGCCAGCGTCCCCCAAAAGAAGCCACTTCATCTGGGAGAGAAGCACATGTCATTTATGATCTCGCCACAGATGACACACACTCACGTTTGTGCAACATCCTCTTTGTCGTAAATGAGTCACTGAGTCCAGCTCATACTCAGAGACAAGGATAGTAGGCTCCACCTTTTGAAGGAACTAGTGTTAAATAATTTGTAGACATGTTTTAAAACCACTCTAGCATTCAAACTAATGCAGGAACAGATTCTAATAAAAACTACTTAATTTCTCTAAGCTTCTATTTGCTCAAATGACAGTGACCAAAGGGATGAGGTATGTGATTGTTCTGGTCTGGGTTTCCTTGTACTCGCGGTATGGGCTTCTCCCCACCAAAAGGAGGATTCTGTTTCCAGAAGGAGGAGGAGTGGGATGCTGGGCAGTTGAATGTGTCCATATGTCCATGGCACACATCATTTTGGTACAGAAAGTGTCAACATGAGCATAATCCAGTAGAGGTGTTGCCCTATGACCTATCTGAGTCAATACTAGTAGGTTAGAGGAGACAGCATTTTTTCTTTTTAATTTTCCATTTTTAAAAATTGTGATAAAATACATATAACATAAAATTTACCATTTTAACCATTTTTAAGTGTATAATTCAGTGGAATTGAGTACATTCACATTGTGCAACCATCACTATCATTCATCCAGAGTACTCTATTTCATCTTCCCAAACTAAAATTCTGTACCCATTGAAGAATAACTCCTCATTTCTCCCTCCCCACAATCCCTGGTAACCACCATTCTACTCTGTGTCTATGAATTTGTCTATTTTAGATACATCATGTAAGTGGAATCATACTGTATTTGTCGTTTTGCATCTGGCTTATTTCACTTAGCACAATGTCCTTACAGTTCATCTATGTTGTAACATGTATCAGGATTTCCTTCCTTTTTAAGGCTGAATAAAATGTCCCATTGCATATATATACCACACTTTGTTTATCCATTCACCCATCAATGAATGCTTGGGTTGCCTCTACCTTTTTGCTATTGCCAATAATGCTACTGTGAACACAGGTGTGGAGTCTCAGCATTTTATCAGGAGTTCACTTGGAACAATTGAAGACTTTATTCTAGACTTTGGATCCTGAACTCTAAGATTTGCAACCGTGTCAGGGGAAAAGCACACTGAATGTACAGGCAGAAAACGCAGGTTGAAGTCTCCGCTCTGCTGCACATTAGCTACATGCCTTTGGATGAGTCACTTCGCCTCTCTGAACTTCATAGGATTTTCTGGAGATTCAATGGAAATAATAAAAATGGAATGGCTATGCAGCTACTATGGAAAACAGTATGGAGATTCCTCAAAAGGAATTAAAAATAGAACTACCACACTATCCAGCAATTTCACTCCAGGATATTTATTCGAAGAAAATGAAAACACTAATTAGGAAAGATTGCATATGCACCCCATGTTCATTGCAGCACTATTTACAGTAGCCAAGATACGGAAGCAACCTAAGTGCCCACTGATAAATGAATGGATAAAGAAGATATGGTGTATATATGCAATAAAATATTACTCAGCCATAAAAAAGAATGAAATCTTGCTATTGATTATTGACCTAGAGATCTAGAGGGTATTATCCTAAGTAAAATAAGTCAGACAGAAAAAGACAAATACTGTATGATTTCACTTATATATGGAATCTAAAAAAACAAAACAAATGAGCAAGCAACAAAACAGAAACAGAGTCATAGATGCAGAGGACAAACAGGTGGTTGTCAGAGGGGAGGGGGATGAAGGGAGAAGAGAAATAGGTGAGGGAGACTGAGGTACAAACTTCCAGTTGCAAAATAAATGTCATGCATATGACATGTACAGTGTGGAATATAGTCAGTAATAATGTAATACCTTTGCATGGTAATATAACGTAACTAGACTTATCATGGTGATCATTTTGAAATCTATAGAAATATTGAACCACTATGTTTTGTAACAGGAACAAACAGTGTTGTAGGTCAATTATACTTCAAAAACAAACAAACAAACAAACTTATTGAAAAAGAGATCAGATTTGTAGTTACCAGAGGCAGTGGGTGGAGGGAGGAGGAATTGGATGAAAGCAGTCAAAATGTACAAACTTCCTAGATGAATAAGTTCTAGGAATGTACTGTACAGCATGATAAATATAATTAACACTGCTGTATGTTATATATGAATGTTGTTGAGAGTAAATCCTGAGCATTCTCATCGTAAGGAAAAAACTTTTTCTATTTCTTTAATTTTTGTATCTATATGAGATGATAGATGTTCACTAAATGTATTGTGATCATTTCATGGTGTGTATAAGTCAAATCATTATGCTGTACACCTTATACAGTGCGGTGTGCCAATTATATCTCAATAAAACTGGAAGAAAGGGGTGAAAAGAGGCAGGGCCTAGATGCTGATGCAGATGCCTGACGTTCTCTCTGCTACCAGCTCCACTGGGAGAATTTCTTGAGATAGGCTTGCATTTTTTGTAATGTGTGCCAATGCAGCCTTTTATACACAGCAACCCTGAAATAGGTCTGCTGAAATAAACATGTCTATGATGATTAATTCTGTTCTTAGGAACAATGAGTTCGTGCATTCGTATAAGTAGAGGAATAGGTTGGGACATGAGAAAACTGGAGGGATATTTTACAATTTATCATAATAAGTATGACACCCCCATTAAAAATACATAAACACCACCTGAAGTAGGAATAAAAATTATCAGTAACCATTGGTATAAAGTTAAAGATTTTCAAACAGTAACTTCACATAGATGAAATATTGATTCATGTTACTTTGATGAGTTTAATTCACAGAAAGTTAGTTTTTAAAAATGAGGGAAAAAACAGTGAGACTAATGAATATAATATTCACCAAAACACACACCTATGATATCTGTTTTCCCCCCTTTGCATTCAGTATCCCCTCCTCACCCTTGCTTTTTCAGCCCCTCACCTTCCCATCTGACTTTCTGTAGTAGCCAGTCTCCAAGATGGCCTCCAGGCACCCTCACCTTTAGGCATTCCTGTTTTTGTGTAATTCCCTTGCATATTACACAAGGATTGGTTTGTGTGACTGATGGAAGATAAGCCAAAGTGATCGCATGCAGCTCTAAACCTTTGTCGTAGGCGGTATTGCAACTTCCGTCTTGGTTTCCTGGATCACCTGCTCTGGGGGAAATCCAGGGGCCATGCTGTGATACTCAAGCAGCCCTGTGGAGAGGTCCCTGTGGAGAGGAACTGAGGCCTTCCACCAACAGTCACTTCAACTTTCTAGTCACGTGAGTGAACATCTTGGAGGCAGATCCACCTCCAGTCAAACATTCCATGATGGCAACCTTGGCTCACCTCTAACTGCAAACTTTGGAGAGACCCTGAGCCAGAACTTCCCTGACAGTGCACGGTGTGAGATAATAAATGCTTATTGCTATTTTTTAAAAATGGATTGGTTAGAAAGATAGATTAAAAGGGACACAGAAATAATTGTGTAGTTGCTTGACTTCTTTTCCTAGTTCCTGGCATGAGGGAGGCCTGAAATATCATAAGTACTTAATAGATGCCTGCGAGACAAATGAATTTTAGAACCTCTTGTTATATTTGATTCACAGCCATAATCTCCTTGTTTGTGACAGTATCGTTAGACTATGATTACTAGGTTCCACCTGTCTTCTTTTATTACTCTGTACATAAAGGTTCCTCGAGATGACATTTTTCAGATAGCACACAATCTTGTTTTTACATAGGATCCAGTCACAAGAGCATCTTTCCACAGGACACCTGGGTCCAGAAGCTCAGAGCAGAAGCCCCTTTTAATGGAATAAAAATCCGGTCTGTCTCCAAGCTGGTTGGTCTTTGATCATCCTTAATCCTTTCAGGCTAATCTGGTATTTTCCCCCAGAAGCTGGCTGATTTTCACTATCATTAACACTAATTCCTCATTTGCCTGATACGGAAAAGGACTCAATTCTCATTTTAAAGATATGCACTGATTGTAAATGCAAAGATTCTTTCTGGAAGGATCTATAAGAACCTAAGAGTGGTTTCCACTAGGCATGGAGATTTGAGCTTGGTATAAGGTGGTAGGGAGAGATTTTTTTAGTGTAAAGGCTTTTGTATTTTGTGGGGAAATTTTTTTATGTGGTGTGTGAATTACTTTTAAAAAGAAAAACACTCTTCTTGAAGCAAGAGTAAGTGCTAACCACATGTTCAGCCAATTCTGAGTCATTGACGGGAAAAAAAAAGATGAAGATGGCAGAGGAAGCAGTTCTTGAATCAGAAGACAAAGCCAGCCTAAAGAAAATTATAAACTAGATGAAGTGGCTGTAGAGGCAATAGTTTGTAGGATCTGTCACCAATGCAGGTCGGATAAAATTGGGAGTGAATTCTGGCTTTGCTGCTTTTTAGCAAGTCTACTTAACACCTTGAAGTTTCAGTTTTTTTCATTGCAAAATGGGTATAATGATGCCCATCTGTTAACTGCTATTGTTGTGGGGTATTTGGAGTGTTTCTCAGGGGATCTTCGGAGAACACAGCCCCCTGGAAAAGGCAGAAAATACCCACTTGTTGAGTGTCTACTGTATGCCAGTTATCATGCAGAGTGTGTGCTTTTGTTTCTCCTTCATAGCTATCCTGCCATGTAGATATTATCATCGTTCTTGTTTTATAGAGGATGGAGGCTCAGAGAAGTTCAATCAATTGCTCAAAATCACACAGCTAATGAATGCCAGAAGCCAGATTCTTATCCATTTCTGCCAACAGAGCTTGGTTCTCTGCTCTACTCACCGGGGGTTTCAGCTCTAGGACAGGCACCGCCAGAGCTTTCTGCAGCAGGGAGCAGCTCTGGCCGGAACACATCAGGAAGAGCAGCCTTGCAGGTACAGCTCTCAGCCACCTGCCACAGATGGTGCTGGAATCTACCCTTCTGCCCAAAGCAAAACCAGAAAATCAAAACCAGCACTCATTTTTATCCTTGGGTTGCCCCTCACACATAGTGGATTGTTTGGGGTGAATAGACCATGGAGAGCCCTACAAATATGTGGCCCAGTGTTATAATCACCTTTAAAATGGAGCACTGAGTTTATATATGACTCAAGTAAAAAGTTCTAATACTAGAAAACTCAGATGTAGGGAAATTGCTTTAAATTTTAAATTCCAGGGCAAATTTAAATAAGCAGAAAACTCGAATGACTAGAATGTTCATTGATGTATAATGGATGATTGACATTGGGTGATAGGTTTTCACATTAATTCTCTTAGACACTGAACCAGGTGCTGGGGACACAAAGATGAATTAGAAACAGAACTGCCCGTGACAAGTTTGCCAACTAGTAGGGAAAACGTTGGTGGGTGATGTCAAAGGGTAGCTTGAGGGACTTAACCTCTCCAATCCTCCCAGCCTCCCAGCCACTCCCAGGGCATAACTGGGGTGGGGGTAACGGGGGCTAAGGCACCAGCAGTGGGGCTGGGAGCAGCAGATAGCTGGAGAGAGACTTAGCAGGGGCAATGAGCAGAACTGTGGACTGAGGTAACCTCTGACCATGGATATTGGGACCGGGAGTTGGGCAATCCAGGTAAGGCACACAGAGTTAACAAGAACAGGATATTCCTCGACCCTTCTGGATAAGGAGAAATGGTCTGTATCTGGATTGCCAACACTTAGAGATTAAATTAACCAGACCATAGTGGAGCCATAATTTCGTTGGCAGTATAAAACTTGGTTCAGAAAAAAAAAGAAAGAGAAAAAAGAAAAGACTTGGTTCATAAGCTCCAATTACAGAGCAGCCCTCTGAGGTGGACTGATGGTTTAGTTTAGATGAAATGTTTTGACTTTGATCTGACAGCAGCTTTTACTTTAATCACCCCATATGTAAAATTATAAATATGGTAGTGGGGGTGGAGTCTATAAATTATTATCCTGTGATATTCAGAATATTACCCTGCATACAGCAAAGGCTCCATAAATATTTTTTGAGTGAATGAAAACTGCTTCAAGATCATGAACTTGTAAATCACATCGGCGTTCCTTCCTTCTTCCAATCAGCAAATATTTAGTGATTGCCTGCCAGTGCCAGATGCTGTTCCGTGTGTCACGATTATAGCAGCAAACAAAGCAGATGGAAATTCTTTCCTTGAGTTTACATTCTCTTCCGGGAGGCAAACAATAATCAAAATGATTAATTAAAATGCTTAGAGCATACCATGTTATCATGATATATTACAGACTGTCTTATGTTGTTATTATCATTCTCCTGTTGTATATTTAAATGGTGATCATACCTAAGGAGAAAATTGAAGCCTGGAAGGGAGAAAGGGGGGTTGAGGTCAGCAGCATAGCAAGGGGACTTACAATTTGAGAAAGAGTGGCCAGGGAAATCTTCAATGGGAAGATGCATTTTTCTTTTAACACCTTTATTGTAGTATGGTTCCTGTACAGTAAACTATGCATATTTTAGATGTACAATTTGATGAATTTTGATAGATGTATACACCCATGAAACTACCACCACAGTCAAGATAGCTAACATTTCCATCACTCTCCAAGAGGTATAATTTTTGAATTCCCAATTTATCCTTTCCCATCCCCTTTAACCCCTAGTAACCATAAGTTTGTTCTCTGTGTCTGTGAGTCTGTTTCTGTTTTGTAGATAAGTTCATTTGTGTCCTTTTTTTTTTTAAGATTCCACATATAAGTGATATCATATGGATTTTTCTTTCTCTTTCTGGTCCACTTCACTTAGAATGGCAATCTCCAGGTCCATCCATGTTGCAGGAAATGACATTATTTTATTTTATTTTATTTTTTTTATGGTTGAGTGGTATTCCATTGTGTAAATATACCACATCTTCTTTATCCAGTCATCTGTTGATGAACATTTGGGTTGTTTCCATGTCTTGGCTATAAATAGTGCTGCTGTGAACGTTGGGGTTCATGTGTCTTTTTGAATTATATTCTTCTCCAGATATATGCCCAGGAGTGGGATTGCTGTATCATATAGTAAGTCTATTTTTAGTTTTTTAAGGAACTTCCATCCTCCATAGTGGTTGCACAATTTACAGTCCCACCAACAGTGTAAGAGAGTTCCTTTTTCTCCACACCCTCTCCAGCATTTATCATTTGTGTACTTTTTAATGATGGCCATTCTGACTGATGTGAGATGATATCTCATTGTAATTTTGATTTGCATTTCTCTAACAATTAGTGATGTTAAGCATCTTCTCATGTTCTTATTAGCCATCTATATGTCTGGGAAGGTGCATTTTGAGTTAAGACCTGAAGAAGGCAAAGGAGGGAGCCAGGTGGATGTGTAAGGGAAGTGTGGTCCCAGCAGGAGGACCAGCCAGCACACAGGCTGCAGGAGGAAGTGTGCTCGGTGGGTTTCAAGGAAGAAAGAAAATTAGAAGGGAGTGAACAAGTTGGAAACAGGCAGGAAAGGAGGTTGGAGACGTACAGGCTGGGGATGCCTCCTATAGGAATTTTAGGCTACTGGTTTCACTCTGAGGAGATTGGGAGCCATGGAAATGTCTAAGCAGAGGTGTGACACGGTTTTAACAGGATGCTTCTGGTTGACCTGTTGCAACAGCAAGATGGGGAGGGGGGCAGGTAGAAGCAGGAAGACCATTAGGAGTCTGCAGCAATCCAGGTAAGAGGTGATGACAGTAGTAGTAGAGCTGGTGAGAAGTGGTCTTCTTTTCTTTCCTTTTTTTTTTTTTTTATGTCTTTTTAAAAACTTAAGGAAAATTTCAAACATACAAATTAGAGAGAAAGTGGGGTGACTACCTATGAACCCGTCAGCCAGCTTCAATGGTCGACATCTGGCCTGTTAATTTTATCTCCATCTCTACCCAATATGCTGGATTATTTTAAAGAAAATCTCAGGTGTATAATTTCGGTTGTAAATATTTCAGGATGAACCTCAAAGAGATAAGAACTTTAAAAAAATTACTTCAATAAAAGAATCACAATTGAAATGCTAACAATCTATAAATATTCAGTCTGTATTTTACATGCATATATATGTATTAATGTTTTTATACTTTATTTATTCAAATCAGGATCCAAAGTCCACACATTGCATTGTACTGAAACATACATGAGAAATTAACCACTTTGAGCATTTTTAAGGGTACAGTTCGGTAGCACTAAGTACATCCCATTGTTGGGCAATCATCACCACCATCCATTTCCAGACCTTTGTCAGTTTCCCAAACTGAAACTCTGAACTTATTAACCAATAACTCACCATTTTCTCCTCCTCTGCCCAGCCCCTGGCAACCACAGTTCTGCTTTCTGCCTCCACAAATTTGACTCTTCTGGGTACCTCCTCTATCCTAAGTCTATTTGAATTGATAAGCTCCCACTTCCTCTTTTTCTTCCCCTGCTGTTATTCATTGACAGAATGGCACAACCCTGTGGTATTGTTTAACTTGATCCTTTGTCTTTTGTTTCCTGTAAACTGGTGGATGTTTTTTGTTTCTTTTTATTTTAAATCTCATTGGAAGGCAGCAGCGTGAATAGGATTTGCTGGCAAGTTGAATGTGGAGGACTAGAGGGAAGCGTCAGGGATGGCTCAGGGAGGAAGAATGGAGTTGCCATTTTCTGAGATGGGAAACCAAGGGAGGTACAGGTTTGAGGAGAGGACAATCTGTTGGACATTTTAGGTCTGAGATTTTTTTAGACTCTCAAGCGAAGATGTTGGGTAACCAGTTAATATGTGAGTTCATGGAAATGGATAGAAATTTGGCTGTCATCAGTGGATAGATGGCATTTAAAGCTTTGAGACAGAATAAGATCAACAAGGGTGCAAACACAGAGATAAGTAGATAGATAGATAGATAGATAGATAGATAGATAGATAGATAGATAGATAAAAAGTTTAAGAACTGAGTCTTGGGATATTAAGTGCCAGGGAAACTGGAGAAGAATCGGCAAAGGAGACCGAGAAGGGACAGCCAGCAAGATAGAAGGAAGTATAGGAAAATCTGGTACCCTGGAAGCCAACTGTTCTAAAGGTGGAGAAAATTAGAAATGGGTCAAATGCTGTGGACGGGTCAAGTAAGATGAGGACCGAGAATTGACTATTACTAGGTGAGATCATAGAGATGTCCTCTCTTCTGATGCTCTTTAAACAAATCATGTATGATTAAGTTAAAACAAAACATTTCCCAGGGATGAGTCCTTTTCATGCATAGGAATTAGTGGATTGCAGTATCACAATGATTAGAGAGGTTAGTAGTTAAGAGCAGAGGCCTGGGAGCTAGGAGAACTAGGTTTACATCAGGATTCTCATGTGTAAAATAGGAATTATAATAGTCCCTACCACACGGGGCTTTTGTGCAGGTAATACGAGATGGTGTGAGGAAAGTGCTAAGCAGGATGCCTGACTCATCTTAAGTGTCCAAGAAATTTGATAGGATGACTCAGGTAAGAACATGACTCTCAGCTACTGTTGCATAGATGTTATGTATTTTTTAATGAAAAAGCCATCATTTTAGTTAGTTATGTGCTTTACATACAGAAAAAGAAAAGACAGCTACAATTGGAATTGTGCTGACAAAATAGTAACTTTAGCATAAGTTGAACAAGTATATTTTTAAAAAAAATCTCTGAAACAATCACTCCAACTGAACAAAGGAAATAAACCTGGCTCACCAAGGGAGGGAGCTTTTCTTTGCCTTAAATCAGTCGTGGCTTAGTTATATTAGTTACTATTATGACAGACTGCAAATACCTATATGAGGTTGTTATTAAGATTCACTTTGGCTTGGGGCAGTGTCCCTTTTTAAAAGGCTTTGGGTCAGCTTTTATTTGTTTTCTGTATTTAAGCAAATAAACACTCAGTGTTTTCCAAGAGCATTTTGATTCTGGGTGGCTCCCAAGAGAAGCAGGAAATCAGCTTGCCCACAAGCCCAGGTTAAAAACAAAGCCTGTACCATTGCCACACATCTGGTGAGCAGACAAGTTCCCTACATCTCAGCTGGGATTGAAGTTCCTCAAGAGCAGGAAACTTGTGTTACACATCCTGTAACCCTAGAATAGAGCAGATATTGGTTGGATGCTTAACATATGTTAATTTATTGAAAGAAGGGAAACCAAAGCACAGCACTGGCTGAGAACAGTGAACCCCCCCCCCCCCCAATTTGATGTGGCACAATGTGGTTCTGGTGTTAAAAAAAAAAATCACTCTCGAGTAGTGTGGGACTTTTATTCAGTACAAATGGAAACCACTATTCTGGATAAGTTTTCAGGCCATGTATAAGGAGAGTCTTAAATCTGTAAACACAAAGATACTGGCTGAAACTGTATTCATAATATTTTTAAATAAGCAACAAACTAAATGTCTACCAAAGAGATCCAGGTAGGTGTGGTACATGACTCTATCGGAAGAGCTATTATATTGCTGATTATTTTGGGGGAGGAAAGAGGTAATTATGTTTATTTAGTTAGTTTTTAATGGAGGTACTGGGGACTGAACCCAGGCCGTGGAGCATGCTCAGCATGCACTCTACCACCGAGCTAACCCTCCCCCCATCATGTTGCTAGTTATTAAAATAATGTTTCCTCCCTTCTTCCTTTCTTTTCTTCAATATTGAATTCCTGCAATGTCCTAGGCACATTTCTAGGCTTTTGGGGTACTACAAAGGAAAAAATATGCAAAGGTGCTATTCTGATAGGGTATATATTTTCGGAGGAACAGAGTGGGAGCAGGAGACTGAGAATATAGGGCAAGTTAGAGGGCTATCAGTGCTATATAAACAAAAGGGTAGGGTCTAGGTGAGGGTGAGGTGAACAGGCTTCTGTTTAAAATAGACCGGTCAATGTGAGTCCCATCCGTTGGCAAACCCTGAGGTGTGTGGGTGGGAGCCAGGCCGTGATCTGGGTGGCTTAGAAGACTATGATAGTACTGAAAATGCTAGTCTTAAGTGAAAAGCTGTGTGCAAAACTATGCATTGAAGAAGGGGAAAAAAACCTGGAAAGAAGTAGTAAATGGAGCCACAGTAGTTTGAAGGGTAAGATTTTGGTTGATGCTTTTCTCCCCCCTTCTGTCCACTTTGCATTTTCCTATTTATCTTTGGCGAGCGTATTTTGTTTATTTATTTGTTAAAAATTTTTGTGTTTTATTGAAGTGTAGTTGATTCACAATGTTAGTTTGACGTGTACAGCAAAGCGATTCAGTTATACATATACAGACATATTTTTTCAGATTCTTTTCCATTATATGTTATTACAAGAAATGAATATACTTCCCTGTGTTATATAGTCGGTCCCAAGCGTATTTTAATGTTCAAAACAAACCCACGGGCTTGAGAGAAGGGGCGTGGTCCCGGGGTCTCCTCGAGGGGCGGCCGGCAGGGGGCGCGCGGCCCCCGCTGGGCGGCGCTCCGCGGAGAGTTCTCTCAGGGTCCCTCACGCCAGGAGCGGCGCCAAGAGCCAGGCGGCGCGGGCGGCCGAGCGGCCCCAGCCCAAGGCCAAGAGAGGCCTCAGCAGCCTCACGGCAGGTACGACCGAGGACGCGAGCGACGGCGCGGCCCGGCGGCCCTCCAGACGGCCGGCGTCGACCCGCCGTGGTTGGGGGCCCCGCGCCCTGGGGACCGGGGCCTGGCTTCCCTAGGCCGTCGTCGCGGGCCGATGGGCGCCGAGCTGGACACGCCGGAAAAGGGCGAGGCCTGCCCTGCCCGGGGCCCTGGGGATGCCTCGCGGGGAGAAAAGTCGCCTCGGCAGTTTAGCCAAAGACACGGGGGTGGCGGCTGGCCGAGGGCCGGCCCTCAGCGAGGTTGGAGGTGGTCGGGGCAGGTGCCGGGACCGCCGTAGCCAGTTCAGACACAACCCCGGAGGGAATTACTGGCCCGCTCTTTGCCCGCGGCCTGTTGAGGGTGTGCCCCTGTTTCCCAAGAAAAAGTGGAGGGAAGGGGACCACGCCGCTTACTACTCCGGGGAGCTACCTTCTCCGAGAATCCGGGACCATGGGCCGCGGGCGACAAACCAGAATCAAAGGAGCTAAAGGCCCAGGGGAATTTTAGGCCTGTTTAACTGGAGGTTCTGACTGGGCAGGTCTGAGGTGGGGCCTGTACCCCCAGGCCCGTACACTCTCCTGCGGTCCATCCCGATCTTATCAGACAGGTCTTCCCTCTGCCCCACCCTCTTCAATATTAGGCGCATTTCTGATACCACCATCCCACTTTATCCTTTCAATTACTCTTGGAGATGAGAAAGGTGCTCTATTTTCTCCGCTTTGCAGGTAATGAAAATAATGGCTAACAGTTACGAAGCACCATGCCAAGTACTTAACATGGATAATCTTTTGTTTTATCGACAAAACTCCGAGATAGGTTTATCATACCTCCCATTTTACAGATGAAGAAACTGAGGCATTAAGAGTATGACAGTTGCCCAAAGTCCCACAACTAATTAGGGGTGGAACTGAGATAGAAGCCGAGGCAATTTGTCTCCAAAACCCAGATCATAACTATTATACCGCCCGTGTCACCTCTGGTTTTTACAAGTGTGAGAAGTGAGACCAAGAGAAGTAACTTGCCAAATGATGCAACTGTTAAATGCCATAGGATCTGTCTCTTTCAGAGGGTTACAATTTAGTGAGGGCTGCATATAGTGAAGGGCTCAAGAGGAATGGTAAAAACAGCCAAATGGCAAAGGCAGCTCCCATGGAAGAGCTAGGATTTGGCGGGAATGTCCAAAGGGGGAAAGATCATTCTTGCTCTGGGAGCAGCTGGAGATGGTGAGGATATGTATCCTGCTGGAGTTGAGGACTTGAGTTGGGGGAAGGGAAGAGTGGGAGAGAAAGTTGAGTGGAGGCAGTTCCTGCTCAAGGTCAAGTAACTGATTTGTCCCTTGAGTTTCTTCTCATCTATACAATGAAGGAGTTTGAGTCTGTGTGTCACTCATTTGCTTTTCATGCACCAGCTTCAGGATTTTCCCCGTATCTATGTACTACCATCTGTTTAGTATTTTCTCTTTAACTACGTCAACCTTTTGATACACATTTTAATTGAAGTATACCATACGTACAGAAAAGTGCAATTATCATAATACAGCTTACTCAGTTTTTGCAAACTGAGCATCCCTACCCAGGCAGCGCCCAGCTAAAGACACATTTCCAGCGCGCCTGAAACCTCCTCATGCCTCTTACTCTCACACCAAGGGCGACCACTCTGCTCAGTTTCACCTGCGTTACATTTACTTTTTGAAATAAATTTAGTATTGTTTTAAGCATTAATCTATGAAAGCACTGCATTGTTCTAGGTGTTTCTCTACACACATCCATATATGCATCCTATTGAAATTTAAAATGTTCTTTCGTGTATCACCTGTGAACGTTCTAGAAGCTATCTTTCTTAAGGATCACCAGTGATCTACACGCCAAATTTGCTGAAATGCTGGACCACATGATCTCTAAGTTCCCTCCCACTGTAAAATTACATGGCTGGATTTCAAGAAACTGATTTTCTTAAATGAGCAGCCAGAATCTAATGTGAGGTTTCTCACAATCTGGCCTGAGTTGTAATGATGAAGAATGTCTTGATAATGACTCTTCAACCAGGCATCTGTTACTTAATAGGCACTAGGGACACCAGAGTGAATAAGGCATGATCTCAGCCCTTGAATGTAGTCTAGTGCAGAGGAATAATACTGAAAATGCAGTGTCATCATGTGTAATCATAAAGGTGGATGGGTCCAAGGTACTTGGGAAGAAGTTAACTTCTGGGTGCTTAGACTTTGATTTGTATTTTTGCCATGACACATCTTCCATTCTATTTTAATTAACTTGTAAATGTTTATTTTTACTTCTGGGTTCTTCAGAACCAGAAATGTGTCTTGTTCATTATTGTGTCTCCCACAGTCCTTGGCACACTGCCTTAGAGATAGTCGGGACTCAATAAATATATCCATATAGTCCATATGGCAAAGGGCAATACTTTACAAGTGAGGAATTTTCCAAAAGCCAATGTTACTAATGCTGGAGAGGTGGTAGATTTTAAGCACAGCTTCCTCAGTGAGGCATGAAGACAGTGTTTCATAAAGTGTGGTCCTAAGACTACCTGCAAGAGAATTAATACACATAAGGGATGTGTAAGTTAAAAGCTCATTTTCCTGGTCCCCACCCCCCACCTAAGACCTATTAAGTCAGTCTTAGGGTATTGGGCCAGGAATCATCATTTTTAGTGGCTCGGCTGATTCTGTTTGAACCAAAGTCTAAGAACACAGCAGTGAGGTGTTTGGGCCAGAGTCACACCGTCTTTTCCTGGGAAGAGGCTCCTGTGCTCAGCGATGGGGCTGAGGCTTGGGTGGAGGCAGCCACTGCAGATCACCAGGCTGGGAGAGTGAGTCAGATGCAGTAAGAGGAAACTGAAAGCCATGCTGTAGAACCAGAGGTCATCCTAACTGACATGCCAGGAATCTGCAGTTAGGAGGTAATGTGGCGTGATTTACTAGGTAACTCAAGAGAAAATTTGCTTTTTGCCCATATTAGCCAGATCATGTAAATGAAGTCTTCGCCCACTATTTGGATCTTCACCCTTAAATGTTCACTTTTTCATATTAATGTGCACTGATAATATGTCTTTGTTACCTGTTAGATTACATTATAGTGCAATGATTTTCAGCTTTCCAGTGTGTTAAAACTTTTTTATAGGTGTGCTACAACTTTTGATCAATATGTAGAAGTTATTTTTTTTCTACAGTTGAGGGTGTATGTGTCAGGTGTGTGTATACACACATACAAATGCACTTGAGATGTCAGTGTCTGTAAGAAGAAAAACTGAACTGAGCAGGTGGTGGGAGGTGGTATAGACTGAGAAATAACTTGTTATGAGAAGAATTAGGAGGCCATAGTTGAGGGGTTGAAAACAAATATATACGGGGCAAAAAGTAATACAAATGAGTGAAGCAGGCAGGTGGTAAACAATAGGGACTGGTGGAGATTGCGATAAGTTGAGGAATGAATGCTCTAAAAGGGGCAACTTCAACTCTCCCCTTCCCTTGGGTGGGAAGATGAGTGCAGTGTTGCCAGACCTTTTGATTTCTCAAAAGAAGCTAGAAATCCATATTTATTATTTTTGTGACTTCCAGTCTATAAATTTATAAATTTCCAGTCTGTAAATTTCAGCAATAATTCCACTAAATAAAACAAAACACTGAGAGCCAAACAAAATATGATTATGTGACTACAGGTAATTATGGTCGTGAATGTGTAAAATAATGTCAAGCTGGCACACATTAAAAAAAAAAAAGGTGGTACCTTTTGAATGTCCAGAAGAAGTGGCTAGAGCAGAAAAGAATTTTTCTTAGGTAGATGACAATGCAGAGAAATGGGTGGGTGAACAATGTCATGACTGTTGTTATAGTATGGTTTTCAAAAAGTTAAAAACATGATTCTTGTACACAAATAAAATGAACATATATACAAATTTATTCAACTCATCAATTAATGAAAGAATCAGGTAGTGTCAAGGGCAATAATCAATAAACAATCAATAATAAGTATAGAAAAGTGTTTTGTTTGAGCCAAACTGAGGACTAACCCGGAAGCCATCTTCTCAGATTACCCTGAGAAACTGCTGTGGAGAAGCAGGGTTTTCAGCACGGCTTTATATCTTGTCAGAATTAAAGAACATTAAACAAGTCAGGGATACCTTCCTTCAAGGTTTCAAAAACACCAGAGCAGCGCATGCACTGTGGCCTTGGCACCTGGGAAAGGAGTCTTATCATCGAGGGAGGACCAGCATTGGCGTCCTGGGAAGAGGGGCATTTAATCTTTATTTTTAACATGGACATTCTTTACTTCTGGTCAATGTGCCCTTTCCTTTAATAATTAAAGCAGATATACAATGTATGTTTGATAGGCCACAAACAGGCTGTTTTTTAGTTAGCATAAAATTCAAGTTAATTCATGTATAAGCCAGAATGACTTCCATGTATCTCAATATGTGAACATTTATTTTATCAGTAGTAAAGCGGATTTAAAGGAGAAGTTGAGGCACAGAGACTGGCTTGATCAAAGAACTGCTGGATTGAATTTGCTAATAGTTATAAAACTGATTCATATCATACAGGTCAATAGAATTATAGCCTTTGTTATTATTGGACAGACATGTACAAGTTAACATGAAACTCGAGTGTCTGGACTCTAATGAAATAGTAAACAGCAAAGTCAAGTGCAGGTGCATTCTCTTAGAGCGTTAAATGAGCCTTGACTGGGCTTGTTAGACAATGCCCCAGTATGATATTGAAAGGACGTTATCGTTCCTTCATTTACTTCCAAGTTTTGGATACTTTTTCTTAAGATCATGGATAGTACACCATAATTATGATTATCTTGGAATTATTGCTCACTTATTTAGTAGTTTTAAGCTGCTTATTATCCATCCTCAAATATGCCACCCTAATTTCAACCTTGCAAAGTGTTTAAAGTCACTGTGAGCACACTGAAGCCTTGTCCCCCTCAATATCCAGTTAGAGATTGTTTCATTAAGTGCTTCATCACGAAGATTTTGCCCTCGGTCATCATGTTTGCTTCAGGTTTACGGAAGTAATTTGACCTATTTGAGTAAGACCAGGATTTTTTTTTTTCCTTTTGTGTGTGCAGTGAGATCAAGGAAGAAGGGGGAGTAGAAGGAACTGAAACTCAGTAAGCAGCTCCCCACCTCCAAGTTGAGTTCATCAGAAATACAGTACTGGGCTAAAGGATCCTTGTGTTGGGAGAGCAGGAAGCAACAGGGTTCCATGGCATCTTCCTGGATGAGATTTGAACTGACAGACTGGTAGTACAAGCCTCAGGATTTGACCAGGCTGATCTGAATGAAAGGAAGGCTGAACTGGGGTTTGGCCTTCAGTCAAACACAGGGACCACGCAGTAAGAGCTATGGTGTCACTAAGAGGCAGCTGAAGGTTGGAGCTGGTGAGGAGGGAAGCGTGAACCGCTGTGTGTCTGTCATCTGGTTTTAGGTACCGCATGCATCTGGAGCAGGCTTGCTAAGGAGTGTCAGTTGTATTTATGAAGACGACAACAACAAAACAAAGCTAAACCAGCTTCTCTGGCTCTGGGTGTGGGCAGAGCAGCGTGGGACGGGGAAGTGGTAGATTTTAAAGGGATTTGTGTGTGAAATCTTTTCTTTTTGCATAGGCAGTGGTTAATGATCGTTCACACTCAATTAGATCAATGCTGTAACTCTTGGTGAGCTTTCTTTTAAAAACAAAGGACTCTTGGCAGATTTAGGCTTCTTTTTAATGCTTCCACTCTTGCATCTGGCCCTGTTTTGTTTTGCTTTGTTTTGTTTTTCCCTCTGTTCCCTAACCTTGCCAGGCTCCCTCACTCATCTCTTCTTGAGTGGTCTCTTCTGCCTGCAATACCCTTCCTTCTTCTCCTTGCTAGGCAGACTCTCCTTACCCATCAAGACCCAGTCCTAATGACAGTTTTGTGATCTCCCAAATAGAGTTAATGTTGCCTTTTGTGGACACCTGTGGCCCTTTATATTTCTGTTATAGGACACATAGTATATTGTGTAATAGATTCTTCTATACTGAGTTTCTAGGGCAAAGCTGTCTTGTTCAGAGTCAGATTTCCTGTTTGGGACAGTGCATGGCACATAGAAGGTGCTCAGTAAATGTTTGAATAAAGTAAGTCAAGTTTTCCCTCCTATCTGATTTTTTCTTCCACTGTTGATCCGTCCAGGCACCACTTTCCCCCCTTGGAAACATCTTTCCTCTAGTTCTCTTGACTCTGACTCTTTGGAATCTCACAAATGAGACAGCTCAAGAGGGTAAAATTACCCTTGTCATGAGTGAAAAGGAATAGTTTTTCCAACATCCTATATGGAATATTGTAGTTCCCAGTAATGTTTTTTTTCTGAGGGGTTGGTGGGAAGAGAGAAAGATATATTGCAGGGCCAAGTAAGGAGGACAGGGTGGCTCATGCCCAAGAAAACCCCAAACTCCTTTTTTTTTTGGTAGGGAAAATAAGTTAGGTTTACTTATTTATTAATTTTTAGAGGAGATACTAGGGATTGAACCCAGGACCTTGTGTATGCTAAGCACATGCTCTACCACTGGAGCTATACCCTCCCCTAGTTTTTTTTTGAAACAGTGGGTAACTCCTAAGATAGTCTTGTAAATTAGGCTACATCTACTCACTCAGCCCTTATAACCATCTTCTAGATGTTAGCCATTGTTGTGGGTGCTGGGGATATGAGTGAGCATGCCTTTCTGGGGTTGTTTTCTAGAGTGATGTATAACTTCTGAGACTTTTTATGAAAAGTAGTGGTATTTATGAATGCTCATTGTGAGCCAGGCACTGTGCTGGGTGCTTTGCATGTATTAACTCATTTAATCATTGCAACAACCAAACGAGGAAAATGGGGCACAGAGAGGTAAAGGGCAAATAACTAGGAAGCAGTGGAGCCAGGGTTCTCCCCCAGGAAGCTGATGCTCTACTGCCTCACTTGAGATTGATTAGCCATTTTTAGCCTAATGAGAACCTGCACCCCTGCATCCGCTTATAAGACTTGATCGTAAAACATTGTGTTCCCATGAAGACAAGCAGTTGAATTAAAGTAAAGCTTTTTGGAGGATTACCATTACCTGGAAATGAAGGTGAGACGGAGTATATTCAGGACAGTTTAACCTTATATTTAGGGACAAGTAGACTAAAAACGAGCCATAGAAATCGTGAATACAGCTAAAATTGTCCCGCTGAGGTGGTGAATGCTGAATGCTGGGGCCTCACTGGCCCTGCCTACAAAGCAGAGTAGAGTCCCTTCATCACTTGTGTCCACAAGATCAGTTGTGCCCCTGGAACTTCACCTTGAATCGGAAAAGCCTGATATAAAACAACTTAGCTTCTAAGACTGATCCCCAATACAGGGGCATCATAACCGAGAACCCCTGTTACATTTGAGGGTTAGTGACTTGGACTATGGCTCCACACGTCACTTGAGGGGGAGTGGAAAGAGAATGAGTCAGTGGGGAGGATATAGCTCAGTGTAGAACACATGACTAGCATGCATGAGGTCCTGGGTTCAATCCCTGGTACTTCCACTAAAAAAGTAAATAAATAAACCTAATTACCTCCCCCACCAAGAAAAAAAAAAAAAATCAGAGTCAAGAAAACAAGTTCTAGCTCCTGTTTTACCATCAACTAGCTGTGTGATTTGAAGCAAGTTCCATAGCATTTTTGGGCCTTGGTTTCCTCATTTGCAAAATAAAGTGAATGGATAAACATTAAATCCTTTCCAACTCTAAAATTCTGTGGATCTGTCTCCCAGAAAAATTTAACACCAAGCCCCTAAATGCTCAGAACATGTAATAACTCCAGATAAGAATACCTAGCATTTTATAGGATTCCACAATATACGAATAATTTCACATATGTTATCTAAAATGTGTCTGTTTTCCTGTCTTGGCTCCTGGAACACATGCCTGAATAACTACTATGATTTTAATTCATTCACTTCATTGTATGTGGGCAAGTTAGCAACTCCTGAGATAGCAGGACAGAACTTGCTTTAAAGTAATAAATACATTAAGATCCAAAATATTGTCTTTATTGCATGTGAAAAATATTCGAGTAGAGGAATTTGCATAACTTCAGGTACACTTCTGGAACCAATTCTCTGAAAGGAATGATCCTTAAATTCATGTTCCTCTTCTATGTGTAAGTTCTCCATTGCAGTTTTTTATTTTAAAACAACTGCTCAGTAAATGAGTATATCTTTTGGGATATCTTTTAAATTTTTATTTAAAAAATTAATTAATATGAGTAAAATTGACATTGTGGTTGTCAATTTTATAAGTTTTAACACACGTGTACCACAGGATATATTACAGTTCCATCACTCCCCAAAAAACTCCCTCTTGCTATCCCTTTGTTGTCACAACCTGCCCCTAATCCTAACTTCTGGCAACCACGGATCTGTTCTCCATCAGTATAGTTTTGTCTTTTCAGGAATGTCATATACATGGAATCACATAATACGAACCCTTGAGATTGCTTTCTTTCACAGAGCATAACACCTTTGAGAGTCATCCAATTTGTTGTACCTGTAGTTTATACCAATTCATTGCATGTATTACATTGTAGAATGTACCATAAGTTAAGCTTTCATTTATTAAAAGATTTTTGGATTGTTTCTGCTTTTTTGGTGATTATAGATAGAGCTGCTATAAACATTTGTGTACAGGTTTTTTAAAAATTGAGATATAATACACATACCATAAAATTGTCCCATTTAAAAGTGTACAGATAAGTGTGCAACCAACATTGCTATGCCATTTTAGAATCTTCTCACTACCCCAAATAAAACCCCTATTCCCATTCCTATTAAATACCCACTGCACTCCCTCTTCTCCAGAGACCCTGGCAACCACTAATCAGTTTTCTGTTTCTATAGATTTGCCTATTCTGGGCATTTCTTAGAAATGAAATCATACAATATGTGGTCTTTTGTGACTAATTTCTCTCACTAAGCATGTTTTCAAGGTTTATCTATGCTGTGGTATGTACCAATACTTCATTTCTTTTTATTGCTAAATAATATTCCATTGTATGGATATATTGCATTTTATTCATCAGTTGATGGACATTTGGGTTGTTTCAACTTTTTGGCTGTTATGTATAGTACTGCCATGGACATAAGTGTACGCATGTATGTGGGCACATTTTCTTTTCTCTTGCTATGTACTTAGAATTAGAACCACTGGATCATATAATTATGTTTAACTTTTTGAGGAACTTCCAAACTGTTTTCTGAAGGTCCACACCATTTTACATTCCCACCAGCAATTGTTACTATCTGTCTTTTTTATTTTAGCCAACCTAGTGGGTGTGAAGTGGTGTCTCATTGTGGTTTTGATTTGCATTTCCTTAATGACTAATGACTTTTTTGTGTGATTATTGACTATTTGTGCATCTTCTTTGGAAAAATACCTGTTCAAACACTTTTCCCATTTAATAATTGGATTATTTGTCTTTATATTGTTGAATTGTAAAAGATTTTTAAGAATATATTATGCATACAAGTCTCATAAGTGATTTGCAAATATTTTCTCCCATCTTGTAAGTTATTGTTTTAACTTTACTTGACGGTATTCTTTGAAGTACAAAGCTTTTAAATATTGATGAAGTCTAATTAATCTATTGTATTCTTTTGTTGCTTGTGCTTTTGGTGTCATATCCAAGAAACCATCCAAGGTTACAAAGATTTACTCCTGTCTTTTTCCTAAGAGTTTTATAGTTTTAGTTCTTCCATTTAGTTCTATGATCTATTTTGAGTTAATCTTTGTATATGGTGTGAGGAAAGAGGTCCAACTTCATTCTTCTGCATGTGGATATCTCAGCATCTCATTTGTTGAAAAGATTATTCTTTCCCCATTGAATTGCCTTGACACCCTTGTCAAAAATCAAATGATTTTCTTTCCATGCGGTGTCCTTGTCTGGTTTTGGTATCATGTGATCTCATAAAATGAGTTGGGAACTGTTTCCTCCTCTTCTATTTTTTGAAGAGTTTGTGAAGAATTGGTGTTAATTTTGCTGTAGATGTTTGGTAGAATTCTAGTGAAGGCATCTGAACCTGGACTTTTCTTTGTAGGAAGGTTTTGATTACTATTTCAGTCTCTTTACTTGTTATGGGTCTATTGAGATTTTCATTTCTTCAAGAGTCAGTTTGGATAGTCATGTCTTTCTAGGAGTTTATCCATTTTGTGTAGGGTATTGAATTTGTTGGCACACAATAGATCATGTGGTTTTTCTTTTGAGACTGTAAATATGGAAGATTACATTGATTTTTGAATGTTAAACCAGCCTTGCAGTCCCAGGATAAGCCTCATTTAGTATTGTTTTTATATATTGCTGGATTCAGTTTGCCCTTATTTTGTTGAAGAATTTTACATATTTGTTTATGAGGAATATCAGTCTATAGTTTTGTTTTCTTGTACTATGTTTGTCTAGTTTGGGTATCAGGGTAATCCTGATCTCATATAATGAGTTGGAAAATGGTCCCTCCTGTTGTATTTTCTGGACAAGACTGTGTAGATTGTTAATGTATCTTTTATTAATTATTTCTCTCCTGGTGTTCTTGTGTGTATGTGTGTGTGTGTACGTGTGCAAATGTTTCTGAATCAGCGGGATTTTTAAGTACCCCTGCTTTCTATAGTTTTCTCTTAAGCCCTGGGATTAAAAGAAATCTGTTCAAATGCAATGCAGTCTTATCTCTTATTTCTAAATCTTTTATGAGAGAACTGGAAAGGTTGAGATAGTTTCTTTAAAAGTCTAATGTTGTCATATTGGCTGAATATTTTAGTGTACTATGATTATTCCATTTATCGGCTATTATTAACACTCAGGTAATATAAAGAGTAAGAGAAATGTAAAATATTTTCTGTATGGATATTTGAAACGTTTAGTAAAATCATGAGAATTAATGGGCTGGTGTAGGTGAGAGAACTTTCAGTTTGCTTTTAAGTGGTGTTTAGGTGTGTGTGGGGGTGGGGATCAGTTTAGTTATTTTCTTAGATTTCCTTTTATGTTTTAATGACTGTAATTCAGGTTTTATAGTGGGTATGTTATACAGTCAAAGGTAGCAGCTGCACTTTCTTCCATGAATATGCTTTATGTCCAGAAAAGACATATTTGCAGAAACTTTGCATGAATCTAGACCAGCTCTTATATTATAAATACAGAAATTGAAGTCCAGAGGGCATTATTAAGCCAAGGAAACATTCCATCATAGATGAGAAAAACCTGATTTCTCAAGTCATTTTTAAAAGATAACATACTAAGGGAAACTTTTAAATTTTATTCTTTCATGTAATGTCTTTTGTGTTTATATTTCTGATTTTTAAAAAGTTCTATAATATTATCTTTAAAATGATTTTCTTTTCTTAAAATATCAATATGAAATTCAACAGCTAGGAGAAAGAAAGCTGGATTGTCTTTCTTCTACCATTTACTCCTTAAGTAACCCTTCCAAGTTCCCAGTGGTAAATCCTAACCCTGACAGGATAATCCTTGGGCTGAGTGAGCCAGTGAACCAAGACTAACCTACTCCCACCCCCACACAAAGAGAGCTTCCCGTAACAACACACTTGAACTTCTGGAGTTTCCCCATCATAAACCAGTCCTTTGGGGAAGAGATATTTCCTTTCAAAATATGTATTCTCAGGCTCATATAGCCACTGAACCCTGGACCTGGCATATAATCATATTAGAACACAATTGGGAGTGAGGCAAATGAGAAATTCCTTGTAGGCTAGGACTCCCACCACAACCCAGGTTTAATTTTAACCTTCCAATAAGACTCTTCTGAAGGAGACACAAGAGAAGCTAAAACCAGGATGCTGGAAGCCTTTTTATAGCAGCTTGCTTCTACCCTAATTAGTCCTTCATGTGGGAAGTTCTTTGTGAGACCTAAAAACCTCTTTTAAAGCTAAAAAACCATCCCAGAGTTTATTCTGATTTGGAAAATAAATAGTACTAAAAACAACTAAAATGTATTTATTATGTTCAGCATCAGAGATTCATCAGCACATCCCATTGAGGAGTCTCTAGTCTTCTTGGGTTTCCACAAACACTTGTGTTGTATTTTTCTAGCATGTCTCACATCCTGCAGACTTTAGAAAACATATATAATTATCTCATCTTCTTCACCTTATAGATCATATATGCTTCCCCATTTAAGCTTCCCCACTCTTAGGTTTTTTTTTTTTTTTTTATGAAATAACTTATTATTTGATGGAGTCTTTTTATACCCGAGTGTAACAATATTCCATGTTTCTTGTGGTTTGAATAAAACACTATTTTAAATTATTAATTTATTTTTAAAAAATCTGAGAGTGGTGGTGTGTCTGCAAGACTCTTTGTGCTTGAACTGAATAAAAAATTTTGTTAAGAACTGTGGGATCTGCTGAAATCCTTGATTCCTTCAGTCCTCGTGCTGTCCAGATGCTTTTAACCACAGGCAACAGAATAAACACATGCACATGACAAACCTACAAACCCGAAAGTGATGACAGCAGGCAGAGTGGAGGGCTATAAAGTTTTTACCATCACATTTGAAGTGATCATGCTGCTAATTAATGGGAAGAATTAAAGTTGTAACAAGTGGCAGCTCCAGTCTGTTTAACCTTGGCCGTTTTGCTTTCTTC
The DNA here is from genome assembly GCF_048773025.1 of Camelus bactrianus. Classification (NCBI taxonomy): domain Eukaryota; kingdom Metazoa; phylum Chordata; class Mammalia; order Artiodactyla; family Camelidae; genus Camelus; species Camelus bactrianus. Next base: position 32,621,007 of record NC_133550.1, on the reverse strand, counting down.
TGCTGAACTTCTCCTTGCCTTCCCCCTTGCTCCCCTGCTTTGGAGTCCGTAGGTGACTTCTCTCATCCTTTGAGTGGTGTAAACCTTTTGACCTTGATCTGGTCTTTTCAAAAGTCTAATCAGTCACTTCTCATGATGATCTGCTGGGTTTTTGTTAGCTGCCATGACCACAAATAGAAACACAGGCCTTTGCCACTTCAATACAACGTGCTGGAATTAGAACTCACAACAAAACAACAAGAATTTCTTAAAAAGAGGCCTAGACTAAAGGACTTCCCTGTTCCAATAAGTTTTGAGAGCTTTGAAAGAGAAGCCAACTTGTGTTCATTTCACTTAGATTTAAGAGAAGAGCTTACTGTTTTTTGCAATCCTAGATAAAAATTTTAGGGCCTTGTGAAATCCCACTTTTCACATATTCTTTCTTTCAAACTTTTTAAAATGTCAAGGTTGGTAGTTTTCAGTAATTTGGTTTCAGAACCTCTTTACTCTTAAGCATTATTAAGGACCCCAACAATGAAAAAGGCATTGTATCTTATTATTATGAAAATTATTTTGACCTTATGGACCTCCAAAAATGTGTTTACCACTTTTTTGAGGGCCACTTGTCTGGGAAACTATTTTTAGAGATGTTTATGTCGCATCAGAGAAGTTGTAGGAGTTCTGCCTGAACAAAAGAAATCAAGAAATTAGTCCCAGGAATTCTTCTTAGCCACAGATTGATGTTCCCAGGGTTGGCTGACTTACAACTGCCTAAGTTTTTCAAATGCAAGCCAGCCTCATGGCAGGGACTTGACTGAAGGTGATGGGACTAATAAGCCAGACTTCCCCCACAAATCTGAGCAGGAATATACTATTATGGGCTCTACAGAAAAGTTGGGTTTTTTAGTCTTTAAAAAAAATTTTTTTATTAAAGTGTAGTTGATTTGCAATGTTAGTTTCAGTTGTACAGCAAATTATTCATTTATCTATACGTGTATATATATATTTTTTTCTCTATATAGTTTTTTTAATTTGTCTTTTTCCTTTTCCATTTCTTTTTTTGGGGGAGGGGAAGTAATTAGGTTTATTTATTTTTTATTGGAGGTACTGGGGATTGAACCCAGGACCTCATGCATGCTAAGCAGTGCACTCTACCACTGAGCTATACACTCCCTTCTTCTACAGATAAGTTTTAAAAGGTACTAACCCAGCAATTCCAGTCAACAGAAATATTGAAAGAGTAATATAATGAATACCCATATTCCCTTTATAAGATTCACATTTTACTTCAGTTGTTTTATTTTCCTTCCTTCCTCCCTCTTTTCTCTGTCTCTCCCAATCTCTCTCCCCCTACACGCACACACACTCTCTCTCTTTTTCCTGAACCATATGGAATAAGTTGCAGAGATCATGACTTTTATACTAAGTATTTCAGGATGAGCCTCCTAAGAACAAGTGCTCTTCTACATGAAACCAGTGGACTTAATGGTGATACAATAATATCATCCAATACAAGTGCATATTAAAGAATACTCAGTTGTCTCCTAAGACTTTTTGGCTCCCAGATCCATTTGAGGATTATATGTAGCAATTTGTGACCAGTTATTATGTTTTGCCAAAAAAAAAGTTTTTAAGTTTGAGAAATAGAACAAAGGAAAAGCCATGCATAATGCTGTTATGCCAGTGCAACACATATGACCTCTTTGCAGACTCCTTTTCAGGATCCCTAGATGCAAAGTTTCATGTAATTGTAAAACTATAGTACATAGGATTTGGTATTCTGTTGCTTTTCAATTATCCTTATATCAAACTATTTTCATATTGTTTTGAATCTTGAATAGTATGTAGCCATTAGAATTATTGAAGAACAAAAGAGCTGCTGTAATTTAGCCATTCTTCTAACATGGGACATCTGTTATTTCTAATTTTTTACTATAACTAATGATGTTGTAATTAAACAGTTGAGAATAATTAGGTGAAAAGAGGGGATTGAGGACTGGGGACAGAAAAGTGGTAGACTGGCTAGAGAGAAGGATAAATCTGTTTGTAATACAACCTTTGGAGGGAGAAAGGCAGCTGGGAAAAGATTTCTCCATCTCTAGAAAGGTGATACATATGTTCCGGAGGCAGGGCGTGGAGAGTGTTAGTTAGGTCAGTGGCCTAGATTGTTCCATTGGATTTTACAGGAAGTTAACACGATTATTCCTAAAGTTATAGAACTTGTAAAGAAAAGGGATTTGGAAGTTTTCTGTTAACCAAGAGATGCTAGTTATATTAATAAAAACTACTGAAAACTTCTTTTGTAAAAAGACTAGGAGGTGGGGGTCATTTTTGTGAATATAATGTTTTCATTATTTTAGATTTTCTTAAAGGTAAATTCCCACACATTAGAATGCTGGGTTAAAAGGTATGGCCACTTCAGTGGTTTTTTGATCCATACTGTCAAATTATTTTCCAAAAGAATAGTAATAGCTTATTTATATACCTCTTACTCCATGGACTCTCCTCAATGTCCATTTATTTATCAGCAATGGGAATTTATATTTTTAATATGTAAGAAGTGACACTTCATTGCTTTAATCTGCATTTCTGATTAAGAAATAAAGTAAAATGGATAGACCTTTTTGTTCTAGATTTACTCTTTTCTTTCTAATGAATTAAAAAATTCCTATTTTTATTCATTTTATCATTTGTGGTCTTTCTGTTTTTCTCACCAATTTGCTTGAGTTCTTTTTGTTATTTTATTCCTTTGTTTAATGTAAATATTTTAAAGGGTGCTCTCTTGCCTTTAAAAACATTATTATTATTATTATTATTTTGCAGTATAATCTGTCGCTCTTTTCCTTTGCATTTACTTCTAAGCTTAGGAAGTTATTGCCTCAGAGATCTGGTAAAAGTTCCATTTAACATGCTTTGTTATATAGTAAGAGATAAGTAAAAAAACCTTTTTTTTCAAATTATCAAGCCATCATTATTGCACTATTTAAAAAAATGCATTCTCTCTTTATTGCTTTGTGATCTTTTATCATAAATTATTCTATATTTGTCTATTTCTGGGCTATCCAATCTCTTTTATTGATGAATATAATTCTTGTAAATGTTTAAGTATGGGACATATTTTATTATTACCTTTTAGTCTGAGTTTTTACAAGTGGACAGTAGGTACTTCATGGATCCAAATATTAGGAATTGATCTTACACAGAAGAATTGGGGCAAAATAGAAGGAACTTATAATTACAGTTTTACCTGGGTTTTTCTGACTACTTGATCTTGTTCAGTTCTTGCAACATTTGCTTAATATATTTCTTTGAATGCTGCTTCAAATTTTGTTTCAAAATTGAGGGAGGAAATTTGAAAATAAATGATACAATTATTAACTAAATTTTATCTGCCTTTTTTTGTTAGAGGCAGAATTTAAGGAAAAAGTCTGATGATTTTGACTAGTTAGGCTATCTTTTATTATTTATTTATTTATCTATCCATCTATTTGGTTATTTTATTTTTATTTTTGGTGACTAGTCTCTCCCCAGTAAAATTGCAGCTCTTTTTGATTACGGAAGATAATCTTTTCCTTGTGATGGCCCTGAGTAATGTGTTCTGTGTTCTGGCAAATATCTGCGCTTAATAGGAGGGTGGTGCCCTTAGCATAGATGTTATGTAAGGAATTGCCACCTTCTTTCAGAGTCAGTCATCTCGTGAAGTCAAAGGAGTCAGTAAGGCATAATGGAATCAGGAGGCTTATGGAATCAGGTGGCCCTGACTCCAACCCTTATTAATTACTTGTCTGGACCTCAGTTTCCTAATCAGTAGAATGAGTAGGTGGGCCTCGTGACCCTAAATGTCTTTCCCCTGCTGACATTCTGTGATTCTCTTTCTATGAGATGTTACTAGTAAGAATCCTTATTTCCATGTTGCCTTCTAAAATAAGCAAAAGAGAAAATGAAAACCAGAGTTTAATTAAAAGTTTTCGAAGTGTAATTTGTTGGGTTGTAGTCGTGTCATGTTGTCTTAGTCCCATAGTTCTTAATTAGGAGTATGCATTAGAATTACCAGTGAAGATTTAAAATATATGCATATATATGTGTGTTTCCACATCATAGATACATACACATACATAACATACAAGCTTGGTCCTATGCCTTGTGATTCTGATTCACTAGGTCAAGAATGAAACCTAGGGAACCTGGGTGATTCTGATGCAAATAAGTGTTGAGAAGTCTACAAGCTTATGGAGGGCAGATACTATATAGTCTGGCCTGGAATAATTTGCAATAGGTACAAAGCCCAGTCGCTCTTTTAATTGGCTGGATTTTAATTTTTATTTAAGAAGTACCCATTCTTCATATTTCAGAGATAAGGGGATTTCTATATCCCTTTTCAGCTGTCTATCTATATATCAGGTATTAGTAATATTTGAATGTCTGGTATATTGAAAAACAGCCTCTTAGTTGTTGACCCTGTCTTAACAGTATATAATAGGGAGTATTTTTAAAAATTTATAATTAACTAGCTTTTAAAAACCTTTTTATGAGAATAGTACATATTCATGGTTTAAAACACATAGTGCAAATGAGTATATGATGAAAGCTGAAAATCCAGCTTAGTAGAGATAATCATTGTTAACTTTTCTTGGGATTAGCTGATTTTGTTAGCATTTTGTTTAAATATCAGTCTGGGTGCAGTGACAGTATAGCATACTGGTTAAAAGCATAGGCTCTACCCTTGCATTTATGATCAATTGATTTTTGACAGAGGTGCCAAAATATTTCAATAAGGAAAGAATAATCTTTTCAACAGATGGTGCTGGGAAACTATCTACATGCAAAAGAATGAAGCTGGAAGTGTTCCTCACACCATACACAAAGATGAACTCAAAATGGATCATAGAACTAAATGTAAAAGTGAAAACTATAAAACTCTTAAGGGAAAATTATAGGAGTAAAACCTTTGTGACTTTGGCTTAGACAATGGCTTTTTAAGTATTACATCAAAAGTACAAGAAAAAAATTAATAAATTGGACTTTGTCAAAATTTAAAACTTCTATGCTTCAGAGGACACTATGAAATAAAGTACAAAAAAACCCTACAGAATGGCAGAAAATATTCACAAATCATATATCTAATCATATATCAGATTTGTGGATATTTTACAAACTTAACAATAAAAAGACAAGTAGCCCAATTATAAAGTGGAAATATAATTTGAACAGACATTTCTTCAAAGAAGATATATATACAAATAGTCAGTAAGCACATGAAAATTTGCTCAAGTTTATCAGCCACCAGAGAAATGCAAATCAAAATTACAGTGAGACACAACTTCACACCCACTAGGATGGCTGGAATCAAAAAGACAGATAGTAAGTATTGGTGTGGATGTAGAGAAATGGGGGCCCTCATACATTGCTGGTGGGAATGCAAAATGGTCTTGCTGCCTTAGAAAACAGTTTGGTGATTCCTCAAAAGATTTAGCATTACCCAACAATTCTACTCCCAGATATTTACTCAGAAGAATTGAAAACAGGAGTTCAAACAAAAACCTGTACACAGATGTTCACACCAGATCTATTCACTATGGCCAAAATGTGGAAACAGCCCAAATGTCCATTAACTCATGGATAAATAAAATTTTGTATATATCCATGCAATGGAATACTACTTGGCAATAAAAAGAAACAAAACACTGACACAAGCTACAGCATAGATGAACCCTGAAAACATTATGCTAAGTGAAAGAAGCCAGTCACAAAGACCATATTGTTTAACTCCGTAAAGTAGATTAGTGGTTGCCTAAAGGTGGTGAAGAGGGTTTTTTGGGGGAGTGACATTTAATGGGTATAGGGTTTCTTTTTGGGGTGATGAAAATGTTCTAAAATTGATAGTGATGGTGGCTGCACAACTCTGAATATACTAAAAACCATGAATTGTACACTTTGAATTGGTGCATTCTATGGTATATATCAATAAAGCTGTTTTTTTTTTTTTAAGTATGGGTTCTAGAGAATTATAACCTAGATTTGAATTCCAGCTCCATGACTTACTGTAAGCTGCACAACCTTGGGGATGTGCTTAACCTCTCTGAGTCTGTTTCCTTATTTGCAAAATTGGAATGATGGTAGCAGTATCTACCTAATGGTATCCTTGTAAGGATTAAATGAGATGATACACATAGGTCTTCACTCCCTTTCTAGTCCTGAGTAAACATGAATATGAACTATGAAGATGATAAAGCAATTGGAGAAGATTAGATAAATCTCAGACAAGCAGAAATGAAAAGAAGCAACTTGTGGAGCAAGTAATAAGGGTAGTCTTGAGCTTGGTTTGTTTGTGGGCCCTGAAGAAGGTAGCTAGTTCAAAATATTTACAAGCCGGAGGTAGCAATCTCTGAGAGGTTTTGGCTGTCAATGATGCCCAGGATGACGGTGCTGTCATGTGGGGATAACATACCATTCAGCTGGATCACGTTTTGTTATGGTGCCATATTGGGCCACAGCAAAAACATGGGGAAGAAACAGAGATTCTGAAGAAAGTATTCTTTTGAAAATTTGCTACATCTGTGGCCTGAAGGTCCCGTGTCTACTCATCCAGGAATTAGCTGGAGAGAAAAGAGTAGGCCTTGGTTTGAGTGGTCTACCCCTGTGTCTCCGAGCAGGGTTGTGTGATTTGGGGCCCCCCTGCATGTCAACCACGGCTAGGAGTGGGGGTGGGGTAAAATGTGGCTCTTAGAGTCCAGAGCCTGTGTCTCATTCTCCTCCTTGCGGGGATGGTTCAGACTCTTGCTGTCATTTGTCAGGATCCCCTGAGAACTCATTTTGAGTGTGGCAAAATGAGTTGGGAATACTGAATGAGTTGCCAGAAGTCTCCAGTCAGATGACAGAAATAATGTATAATCTGTGTTAAGAGCCCTTCCTCAGATTCCTTATTTTGGCTGTGGAGGCTAAAATTATAAGGCCTTTAGAGTGAACCTAATATTAGAAAATGCATCATCATGTTTTCCTTTCTGATAATTACCATCTTTGCTTCTATTACTTGTAGCTAAGGATCATCTCTCTAGTCAAACTTTGCCAAAAACCTCAGCCACTGGTGTGAGTGGCCCCTCAGGGTCCACCAGCAGGGCCACTGCAGACCCCAGAGCCTGGCTACGGGCCTATGTTGACAGCCACCCTGTGGTCGTCTTCAGTAAGTCCACGTGCAAATGCTGTCCTGAGGTAAGGCTTTAACCCTAAGGGGTGGTGATAAATTGTTGACTGATAGAAATTTGACAGACTTTTGAGCTGAGGTGGAAACAATTGGATTTCACCTTAGGACGGGGTGTGTGTAGGTGTAACTTGCTTCAAAGTACCTGGGGACTGTTGATTTGAAAACAAAATATTGCTCGAGTAGTCTTTTTTTGAACTTTTGCAAAATGCTAGATGTGTTTAGGTGTACAAAACCAGGGAAGATTAGGGTGGGAGAGTTACCAAACAGGTGATTTGCTGCTTTTTTAGGCATGTCTGGGGGAACATTTCCTAAGGGACTGTTTTTAAGGTACTCCTATATCTTTATGTTCTGGTTTATTATGGGCCAAGAATAAACTGTGCTTCCTACTCGGTTCATAATATTAGATTATTAGAAAAAGATCAGTAATCACAGCCATAGGAGAGGCGGATTGGTTTAATCCACTTAGATTTAACCGCAGAATAAAGTTGAGAGTTGAAGGACAAACCTGATCAGGTGCTTTACAGGAAGGTTGAGGGCATTTAAATGTCACCGAAGTTTAGATTTAAATTACACTCAGGGTAGTTCTAGGTCTAGACACACTGGACTTAAGTAAACGTAGCTGGCCATCTGTCCAGGTAATTTATTAAGTTTAGTTTTCCCTCAGCTTGTCTATCTCTTGAATTATTTTCCAGCTCTCAGAGAGGTTGAATTCAGAAGTTATTTGTTTTAAATTCTGGAAGCATTATACAGAGACAGGCTTTTTTGACTCTGCGTGTGTGTGTGTGCTTTTTTTCCAAACACTTAAGTTAGGCTGAACCTTTCATCTTTGTTTCTTACCTGAACATCATCTGCTTCATTGTCCCTTGAGGCTTCATCCCTATTAACGCTTTCCTGATGCCTTTTGTGTGGGACATCATATTAGGAGCAGGGCTGCAAAGATGTAGGAGGCACAAGTAAGTCTCATTCCTAGAGAGTTTATTCCAATTGAGAAGGCAGAACGTAGGTCTAAAAAGAAAAATGATCTAAAATAACCCATGCTAAATTCTAAATGATTAGTATGGGCAGTAAGCGGTAGAAAATTTAAAAGGGGGCTGGGCATTAGAAATCTGTTGTATGATTCTTGCCCTCTGGGGGCTTAATTATCTAGTTCTGGTTATCTTTTGGGGTTCCTCTCCTTTGTTTATTGAATCTTTAAAATGAAGGGCTCAGACTAACTGATGATTGAGATCCTTTTAGTTCTGAAATTACGTGGTTGCCTAATCTTTTCTGTTACCAAACAATGGTTAAGATCCTGAACTCTGAAGTCAGAGTTTGGATCCTGGTTCTGTGACTTATTAGACATATGACCTTGGTTAAGTTATTTACCTGTTGTGCCTCAGTTTCCTCATTTGTAAAATGTGGATAAAAATAGTACCTGTCTTGTAAATTCATTGTGAGTATTATACTAGTTAATACTTATAAAAGCCATAGAACATTCCTGGCACGTAGTAAATGCTATTTAAGTATTGGTAAAATAAAAGAACTATTTACTCTTTCTATTTTCCTATCGGGACTTAAAACCTGGGATGGTGATCTTCCTTCCATCAATTCTGAGGCTCAGCTAAACGGCCATCAACGAATATCTGTCTTTATTCCAAGCATAGTTAATCCTATTAACAAGTGGTTACTTTTTCTAGTCCAACCTCTCCCTTCAGAGCTCCATGCTCACGGTGGTCCAGCAGAAGGAACTCCTAGACTGAAAAGACCTCAGTTCTCATCCTGTAAGTCTCAATTTCCTCAACAACACAATAAGGATGGCAATGCCTTACCTACTATACTTGTTAAATACACAGCTATTTCATGAGGCCCAAATAATTTCAAGTCTATATGAAATCACTTGGGAGCCTACAGTGTATGCTTGTATTAATAATAGCCACCACTGAGTGCTTGCTTTGTGCTGGGCACTGTTTGGTCACTCTATTTATATTTTAAAACACTAGTAAAGAACTGGAAAATTCTGATCTTGACTCTGCTCTAGTTCTGCAGTGATGGGCTGGGCTATTGTGGGCAGGATTGCTGCTAGCGACAGGAAGTCAGATTGTGTGTTCCCTGCAACTGCAGATCTCTTTGACCTGTCCGTTACTTCCATTCCTATCTTATTCCTGAATCCCCCTAACTTCCTCATTTCTCAGCTCTCCTCTGTGTCTGAAAAAGCAAAGCCTTGTCATTTATTTATATATGTATTTATTTTGGCAGTTTTACTTAATTAACTGTACTCTGGGAATGATGGAGTTTTCCTATCCAATTTGTGGTAGGTATTTGCATACTTAATATTTAAGTATTCTGGCAACTTTCTTTAATGTCATTATCTGAATAATTTCTGGGTATGCCAAGTCTTCTGGACAAATGTCCCCTGATTTTACCTTGACAAATACCAGTCCTTAGCTTTTCAGAATATATAATATATAAACTGTTTTCAGATTTGTGCCAATTAATATGGAAATTGATTTTCAATGTCTTTGGCCATGAAGGATGGTTAGGTGCCTCTCCTGGTAAAAACAGTGATTTTCTTCTGTGCAGGTACAACTTAAAGACTTGGCTGTTTACATTCATCTTTTAAAAAAATTATCTTGAAGTAGAATTTCCTCAGGTTATTTCCTTCAGTTTTGATTGTGGTTGTAATGTGAGTAAATCAGAGTGGAGAAACTTTGTCTTTATATTTGTACTTGGTCATATTTCTCTCTGGGTTGAGTAATGCAATTTGCATTATTTCAAGTTGGGAAATGCCCACAAGGAAATTAACTTCTACATAAAGTTAGTTTTCTGCTTGTTGTATAACGTATTACCGTTTGTGCTTCAAGTGGGTTTTAAAGAGCAAAGATACCCACCCTACCTTTTCAGAAAGTGTGATTTTTGTTTCAGTGGGAAGTCAGAAGTACACAGTTAGCAAATGATGTCTCATTACAGCTTATCCATTGCTCAATATCCAGATCCACCACCATTTCTCCATAGTGTGTCTATTTTACAGACAAAGTTTACCATTCCCTGCTTTTATCAATAAGAATATGCTAGAAATTGGCAATATTCAGTACATGAGTGGTTTTTTGTTTGTTTTGTTTTGTTTTGTGTTTTTGCTTTTCTTTTTGTGGCGGGGAGGGAGGCAATTAGGTTTATTTTTATTTATTTATTTTTTAATGGAGGTACTGGGGATCAAACCCAGGACCTTGTGCACACTAAGCATGTGCTCTACCCTTGAGCTATACCCCTCTCCCCTGATATTCAGTACAGATCTTCAATTTCAAACTGTGGAGAAATGTTTAGGTTTAATCAGAGTTAAAATAACCCACAAAATAGTTTCTTGAGGTGGGGGTCATGCAGCCTCTAGAATTTAGAGAGTATATTTTCTATAATTTCACATATTATCATATTTTGATAATTTTGAAATTTTTATAATTTACGTTTAGGAGCAACTTTTAGGATTTACTCCCTGAATCTAGAAAACTTATTTTTTAAGTAACAAACTGCAAGTGATTTATTTCTAAAACTTAGCAGATAAGGAAGTCTTAAGAGTCCATGCTTTTGTATTATGAAATTTTAATTTTTACTCTTAGAAAATGAGCATTGGAATGTGAATTGACTTTTGTCCATGCAGTCACCAACTATAGATTTCCTTGCCTTTTCTTTAAAGTCCCTCTTTACACACCCACCATTCTTCAAAAGGATTCTTATCTTTTTAAATGTATGTTCCTAGGGGGAGCTGAATTTGGACTGGGGAATAGGTGCTGTCCACAGGAGTATGAGAGGAAGGCCACTGGGGTTGTGTGAATGAACTCGTTGTCTCCTTTTAATCAGAATGTTACATTTGGTCCTATAGAAATGACGGACGTCTCTCAGTGTACTTCTGTATAATGGGAAGCTACAGTTTTAGTAGTTAAATTAGACTGGTACAAGAATACATCCTCTTGATTGATGATGTCTGTAAACGCCAGGCCAGAGTACTGGCCTTTTCCATTTTATTGTAAAAGTTGGAGGAATGTGGTTCTATACTTGCCTAAAGTGTTAATGACAGGCTGTTAGTATCTAGTATGTAAATGTCATTTTAAACTCTCTTTTACTAGTAGTTTAAAAGTTATTTAGTGGTATAAATTTGGCAAATATAACTCTTATCTTTCAAAGAAAATTTTGGGGTTTTTGCCATTAGAATTTATATAATCTAGGGAAGAATATAGCTGAGTGGTAGAGTGCTAAGCATGCACAAGGTCCTGGATTCAATCCTCAGTACCCCCTCAATAAATAAACAAACAAACAAACAAACAAACAAACCTAATTACTCCCCTCCAACCACACACAAGCAAATAAAAATTAGAATTTATATAGTCTTGCTCATATGACTTTTGTAACTGATTTGTTGGTTAAAAGTTACTTGGCCAAAAAATAAATAATACTTTAACTATTATGGGATGTGTTTTTTTTCCTCAGGGTTGCCACATAATGTTTTGGAAATATTAAGTATTCCAATACCTTTTTAAACATGGTTAATATTAAACCCACTTTATAGTAGGGTAGACTGAGTCACTAAACATGTAAAATATATTTTTTGAAGCCATACAGGTGAATCATTGAAAACAGAATAGAATCAACAGACCTCAAATACCCTTTTAAATATCCTATCAACAGGGAAAATCTTGTGGGTTACATAAAGATGAACTAGAAAATATTTAAGGAAGGCTGTTTGAGGAGGAAGGTAACAAAGGTGGGTAAGAGACTGCTGTTGGTTATAATTCTTTTCTCCTTTCTGTCTTTTAATATCTTCCAGGTAAAGAAGTTATTTAAGTCCATGTGTGTTCCTTATTTTTTACTCAAACTTGATCAAGCAGGTAAGATTCTGTTTAATATGTAAATTATATTTGCTGACTATATATTTTATTTAATCTGTTCTGCCAGGCTTTTATTTTTATTTCTTGAGATTTTTATTGCTTTTTAAGCTCTTACCAGTTGATTCTTCTTCTTGATCATTTAGACAGCACACTCCCCTAAGACTAATCATATTTACCTTTAGTCTTTACCTAGTTTATAGCCTTGGTATTATTCTGAGTTTCCTATTGTTAAAATCTTTATTTCTATTAACCTTGAGTCAAGTTACAGGTACAGTATTTGCTGGTTTTATGGTAACTATTATTTTTGTAAACTTGTCTCCTTTCTGGCAAGTCATATCAAGTAATATTTTAATTAAATATAAATTGAGATATATTTAGAAACTGTGGCAAGGACATATAAAGAGCAGGAATGACAAAGATCCATAAAAGGAGCCATTGGGAAATAGTTGTGTATGGCTGGAAATCCTAGGGAAGGAAAGGCTGGCAGAGTAAAGTGGATAGCCTCATCCTAGGACCATGAAAGATTCATCAGTCAAACATTATTAAGCATCTGATCGAGTGCCAAGCATCATCATTTCTATTGCAAAAAATGGGTCCCTCCAGGTCAGGAAACATAGAGAACTTTCATGTCTAGTAGCTTGGGGAAGCAGAGTCCTAAGCATTTATAGTCTCAGCGCAGTCCCCAAAGGAATAAAACAAAAAAGCTGGAGAGCAACATGGGAATTGGGGTAGAAGGCTCATTTCTAGAATCAGGAGGAAGGAGGTAGTTGTGGGGCAGGAAACTATTATTTGATGCTTCTAAAGAGAGATTCCTTAACACAGAACCGGATAATACCTGCCACTTTATTGAGTGCCTGCTGTTTCATAGGGACTCTGCTGGGTTTATATACCAAGTCACTAATCCTCACAAGAACTCTGAAAACAAGATATTATCTGTGTTATAGATGAGAAAATGGAGTCCCAGAGAGGTGAAATAGCTTCCCTGAAGTCATACAAGTAGATCTATAATTTGGACACAGGCCTGTCTAGTTACAAAGTCTACATTCCTTACATAATACCATGTTGTCTGTCTCTCCTAGTATGACCTTTCTATTCCTCCGTCAAGGAAGACTCTTGCCGCTAAACAACCAATAGTATGGGGAAGGAAATCCCAATAATTAAAATTTCATTTGGGCCAAAAAATGGCCTTTTAAAAATAAAAGTTTTTCTGGGAAAGTTAAGCCACTTGCAACTTGGTGTGAATTAGGGGGAGGAAAAAGTAATTGAACTAATAAGATAAAGCAAATGAACACATCCGTTAAGGATGGGAAAATTAAGGGAAGTAACATTGGAAGAGGATGGTCAGGATGAACATACTGTATTTGGGAGGCATAAGTCGGAAGGCAAGGAAGTTGGGAAAGGTGCCAAAAGGTGGATGTGAGGTCAGTAAAGGCAAGCGTCAGTACTCTAAAGTTTTAATTCTGGCAACAACGATCAGGTGGGACGCTCCTTCCCTTTGCTATGAAAGTGGCCATAGATTTGTAGATCACTGCTGGGAGCTCCCACTCACCTCTTGATAGAGTCCAGCCTAAGAAAACATGAAGTAGATGAGTTGGGATAGGTTGAAACTGTCTGTAGTTGAAGGATGGGAGCCTCTTACTAGATGAGAGAGCAGATGGTCCTCTGTGTCCTCCCTTTTTGCTTCATCACACACGAGAAGCTATCTTCTCATATCCATAGTCTGGGCAGCTTGTAGGGACAGATCAGGATTTAGAAAGTAAATCAGCAGTTCTCAGAATGTGGTCGGCAGACCCCTGGGGGTACCTGTGACCTTTGGGGGTCCTCAAGGTCAAAACTTTTTCATAATAATGTTGAGATGTTATTTATCATTTCACTGTTTTGACATTTTCATTGATGGTGCAAAGCAATGGTGGGTAAAACTGCTGGTGGCTTAGCCTGAATCAAACCAGGGCAACTAAACTATGCTAGTTTATATTATAGTCTTCACCATCACACACACAGTAAAAGAAAATGTCAGTTTTGCTTAAGACTATTTTTGATGAAGTCATAAAAATTATTAACTTTATTAAATCTCAACCCTTTGAGTACACATCTTTCTAATATTCTGCGTGATGAGGAAAGTATGTATAAAGTGTTTTGCTGCTTGAAGTACGATGGTTGTCTCAAGGAAAAGCGCTTGTGCAGTTAATAGTTTGAGTTGTAAACTGAACTAAGTGCTTTTTTCATGAAACACCATATTTACTTGAAAGTATGACTGACAGTCAAACTATGGTTATTCAGGCTTGGGTACTTGGTAGACGTTTCCCCCAAAATGAACACTTTCCTGCCACTTCAAGGAAAACAACTGACAGTGTTTGTTGCCAATGAGCTTTCACATGAAAATTAGAATTTGGAAGCTGTTATCTGCCATGTGAGCTCAATAGCTTTTCAGTAAAGACTTGTCTGATGAGGTTGGTGGTACTATTTATGAATGTAATTATAAAAACTGTTCTGAGTTGAAATATGTCAACATTTGGAAGATCTGCATAACTTAGTGAATGAATATTTTCTTGATAATCAGTGTCTGATCTTACAAAGTCATTCATGGGCGAAAGAGCCATTCAAAGTGTAGGACAGACCAATGGGTTTTAATGTGATAGAGTATAAAAACCTCATCCACATGGTTTCAGATTCCACATTGCACCTAACCTTTAATCAACTACCACTTGTTGAGTTTTGATATAGCATCAAAAAAGAATGTCCCCAATTATCTGAAAAGTCTATTAAATATTTCCCCTTTTTTCAACTGCTTGTCTTTGTGAGACTGGGTTTTCTTCATATGTTTCTAAGAAAACAACATATATCACAATAATATTGAATGCAGAAGCGGATATTAGAATCATCTTCTTTAAACCAGACACTTAAAAGAATAGCAAAAATGTGAAATAATGCCAGCCTTTTCATTTTATTTTTTTGTTTAGGAAAATACAGTTATTTTAAAGTAGGTTATGTTAACATGTAATGGGTCAGTTATTGTTAATTTTGGGAGAATTAACAAATATTTTTAAATGCCTGTTTTAATTTCTAATACAGTAAATATTGATAGCACTAACCCATATAAACAAAAGTTCTTTGGGGTCCTCAGTAATTATTTAAGAGTGTAAAGGGGTCTTGACACTAGAAGTTTGGCGCCACTTGTTCTGAGGCTAGTAGGAAGTGTGAGTGTTCATGCAAGCACTTTGGATTCTGTGAGCCTTGCTTGTCCCCAGCTTAGGAGCAACACGGTCCAACACGTGTTGGGCCTCAGGACCAGCCATATGGAAGAGATACATGATCTCGTCCCTGTCTGCAGGAAGCTTGTAGTTATGGAGCTGGAATTGCTGGTGTGAGCTCTAAGTGCTGGTTTCACGAACAGTCCTTATCTGTTTCTGCTTGGCTCCACAAAGAACCCTCCATAGGCATGCTTTTCATGCCAGTCTTGGCTCCCTAACCTTTCCAGTGCCTAGATCAGCGTAGATTCTCAAAGAGCCAGAGGGCCAACTGGTAGTCAGGGGCATTTGGTATAGAATCAGGTGGGTGCATTTATCCTATGACCATGAAGCATGATTAGTGAGTGCTTGCCATGCTAGGCTCGGTACTAGGCACTGGAAATACAGCAGAGAGCTAGACAGGTGTGCTGCCTGGTCTTACGGAGTTAACGTTTGTCTTTTCCCCAGAAAACCCCCTTTATCTTCCTTTGAAGTTGAGAGCCCGTGGCAGCCAGTGCAGTGTACCACCTAACTGGATTGGTAGTGGAGTGAGTGCCTGTGTTTGCAGTGGTATCCTCTCTCAAAGAAAATCAGGAAAGGGAGGCTATGCTGCCGGGAACCTCCCCTGCCACTCTGACATTTTCTTCTTCCTTCGTTTTGGGCTGTATTTGGAGCCTGTCTATATGAATAAAGGTTATTATTTGAGAACAACTGTCAAGATGATCTGAGGTCTATTGAGATTGGTATTGGAGAGAGGCAGGCGCTCAGGGCGGGAAGGCATGACATCAGTATCTATGTGTGGGCCATGGTGATGGTCAGAAATACTATCCTCCCTGTGCCAGAGGCTTATGCATGCTCTCCTATTTAATCTTCAGAATACCATCAGTGAGGAAGGTGGTGATGCCATCTTTGTTTAATGAGGAAGCAAGCATAGAAAAGTACTGCTATAGAAGATAGGTGGCTTCTAATGAACCCATTGGTAATTCCTGGTCCCTCCCCTCTGCTTCCTCTGATTCCCTCCTCAGAACCTTTCCTGACTCACTGAACTTGCCTTATGTCTTGTCTTAATGGTACTGATACCATGATAGGTGTTCCTGGAAGTGACCTGTGGCTATTGTAATTGGAGGTTGTGCAACCTGCCACCATGACAGCTGCATCTTAGCTCTCCCTGTGGACGAGCTGCACTCACAGGGCTGGTTGGTACATGAAGCCTCGTGTCTAGGCCTCAGTTGTCTGCCCAGGGGCTTTGATCTGAGCAACAGACAACATCAAGTTAATCATCTTAATCTGATCTGGTGGCTGCTGCCATTCTTCGACTGTCAATGTGGAAAGCAGATATAAGATCTGAGAGGACTTGTGTGACAGTTTACCAGAAGTGTGTATCTGGATGTCATGTGTTGTTACTAGCTCAGGGGTTCTGGGGTGTATCATCCTTGTCCCCTGGCTGCTTACAGAGAGCAGGCTTTAATGCCTTCAGCAGGAGGGAGAGGAACTAACATTTGAGTTATATTGGTGAACTAACATTCCCTTTTTAAAATTTTTTATTTTTTATTGAAGTGTAGTTGATTTACAATGTTCGTTTCAGGTGTATAGCAAGGTGATTCAGTTATACATATACATATATACATATACTTTCAGATTCTTTTCCATTAAATTACTATATAGAAAATAAACAACAAAGACCTACTGTATAGCACAGGGAACTAAAGTCAATTTCTAACATTCCTTTCTTATGCCAGGGTTTCACATCTCTCTCAGTTAATCCTAACAATGACCTTGTGAAGTTGCTGGATTTGATTCTGTTTTGCAGGTGAGGAAGCAGGTGCTCAGCATTTTCGTAGCTTGCTCGGGGTTGCTGTGTCAAGCCCAGGTCTATCTTGGCCCCAGTTGCCTCTTCAGGGATTGCTTTCCTTAAGAAAATAAAAGCCCCTAACAGGGAGAGGTACCCAGGCTAGCTTAGATCTCACCACTTTGGTACTGATGCTTATTCATTTAACAGATGTATTTGGGGCACCTATTTATGTGCCAAGCACTGGTAGGAGAAAAAAAGATGAAAAAGGCAGACTCTTGTTCTTTAAGCTCATTCTACTCATTTGAATCTGTCTCCCTGCTAAAGGCTGTGGGATCACAGAGTAGCCATGATAGGATGTTGGACAGGTGTTTTCCTGGCAGAAAAAGGTGGTAGGGAAGGAATTCATCATGGCTTGTTCATTGAGAGTGAATCTAGTATGCAGGGCCTGCAGAGAGAATGATGACAGATAAAAGTGGATATGTAAAGAGACTTTATCCTGTAGGAAATGGGGATCCATGGGAGGTTGTTCTGTTTATTTTATGAATGAGGCTTTTTAATTGCCAGATATACATTCTAGTAAATTATTCATTCTTTTCATTCTTTTAACAAATATTGGAAGGTCTGCTCTTATACATAAAGGATATGAGTTCTGCCTTTCATGGGGTTAAATTTTGAACAGTGTCTAATGTAACATATTGTTGATGGTTACTGTGAATAACTAACGTGTCAAAGGGGAAAATCCAAAGTCTTAACCATACTGAGGTCTTCCTAGATTTATACTATGCCTCAGGATGTAATGGTGATAAATAGTGAATATCTACCACGTTCTGAGCCCATTACATCTACTTACTCATTTAATTTCCACTGCCACATAAAGTGCAGGTAAACTGAGGCACAAAAAGGTAGCAGAACTTGCCTAAGGGCATGCCGCTTGTCAGCAGAAATGCCAGGTTAGGTGGCTTCCGTAACTATTGGGCCATACTGCTTGTCAGGAGAAAGCTAGATGAGGCTGTGGGATCAGCTCAAATATCCACAAAAGAGGAGAACTGGCCACATTTGGAGGCAGGAGGACTTAAATATTAAATTGTCCTGGATACAAGTAAGGAGAGGATATTTAAGGGATGTGGAATCCCGAAGACTGCTTGGAATTGGGATAGGTTGTGGGGCTCTAGTAAAAGTGATCTTTAGCAGAGGTAGAACCATCCTCATCCTTCTGAGGTTGCAATGAAGTCTAAGTGTAGAGAGCAGCTATGAAGAGGAGATGCAGGAGGGAAAGTAGGAGGTACCTGATGACCTTAAGCTTTAGGTGGTATGCTGGAGCTGGTCCTTACAACTTCAAGAGAGCCATGGTTAAATGGTCAGGAATTTTGCAAGCAAGTTGGTAGCTTGAAATCAGTCAAAGTGGGAGTATTTATACCACAGAAATTGGTAAATGCTGTAAATTAGGACTCCCCCCACCACTGCCACCTAAAGCTGGTTTACCTGTACACCTTAGACTCTCTTCTCATCTCCACTTCACTAACATTTGAAAGCATGCTGTAGTGCCAGTTGAATTCAAACCTCAAGTGAGTGCCTGCCTGCTATGGGAAAGGCTCTGTGCCAGGTACTAAGGATACAAATGAGTTTACTCATCTGCAGATGGAGGTAATAATACATATTCCAAAGGGTTATTAAGATGATTAATGAGAACATGTAAAGCTTCTGGCACAGAAGTGCTCAATAAGGGACAGACAGTTCTACGGGTGGCAGACATGTAAACAGACAGCTTTAATGCAGCCTGATGTAAGAAATAAAGGAGTGACTAATTCTGTGTTTGATCAGAGAAGGCTTTACAGAGATCATGGTCCCCCAAGCAGATTTCAGAGTTTTCAAGGTGGATGGTTCATGGATGAATTCTGACTTGGTTCTTGTCAGAAAATTAATGCTTTTTTTGTTTTTTTGTCCTTACAGCATGTTGCTTTTGCCTTATTTTAGCCCACACCTCACTATACATTATTGAATCACAAGACAAACAGTGGATTTGGAGATAGGCACACCTAGATTTATATCCTAACTCCAACACACCTGCTTTGTGAACTTGGGCAAGATTCTTAACTTCCTGGAATTTCTGTTTCTAATTTTATAATATGGGTGTAATTCTTGGATGATTTTGAGGATTAACTGAGAATGTAGGGGAGAGAGCCATATACTTACCTGCTTTGTGAGCCCCAAACTGAATCCAGTATACATTTATAGTTTCACTTCCCCTTGTGTTTCTGCATCTAATGCAAAAACACACCATTTCTTTCCTACTACTGTGTTTTTGTACATATTGCTGCCTCTGCTTGGAAAAATTCTTCTCAAGAGGTAGAACAGCATTGTGGTAAGAGTGGGTATCAGTCTCAGCTCTGCCAATTATTAGCTAGGTGATCATGGGCAAGATAATTATCCTCCCTATACCTCATTTTTTTTTCCCATAAAATGGGGGAAAGAATGGTATCTTAGTCATTGGATTTTGAGGATTAAATTAGGCATGTGAAGACCCAAGTTTATGCCTGGCACATAGTAAGACCTGAAAAATTCTTAGCTATGATTCCCACTCCCATTACTACTCCCTTTATTACTCCTCCAGATATGGTTCAAATATCACCTGCTTTGTGAAACCTTCCCTAATTTTCCCATGCTAATATTTGCTTCCTTCTTTGAAGCTGATGGACCAACACAGTTTGAGCACTTACTGTGTTCCGAGGCACACTCCTAGGCACGTTACAGATGTTATATTATAGATGTTATTTTATTTAGACCACCCAGTATGTCCTAATTTACTATTCCAACTACCCTCGGATTGATAAAATTCTTAAAGGTCAAATTCATTTTTATAGGAGGACTGAGATCTCTGACAGTTACCATGTAAAGACTTTTTTTCTTTCCTTTTTTTTTTTTTGCTTGCTTTTTGGTGGGGGGAGGTAATTAGGTTTACTTACTTACTTATTCTTAGAGAAAATGCTTGGGATTGAACCCAGGACCTCAAGCATGCTAGGCATGCACTCTACCACTTGAGCTATCCACCCTCCCCTCTTTCTTTTCCTCTTAGAAAAAGATGGAATCCACAGATTAACTAGTAATATCCCCATTGTACAGACTGAGTCTTTCAACAAGTGTTTATTGAGCAATTTCCAAGTGTGTGAACTGAATTAAGTGCTGGGAACACTGTGGTGAACATATATAATCCCAGTCCCTGCACACGTGTGGCTATTTACATTTAAATTAATTAAACTTAAATGAAATAAAAAACTCAGAACTGCCATATTTTCCAAGGATTAAACAAGGAGAAATCTAGTGGAGATGCTGGGGATCGAACCCAGGACCTCATACATGCAAAGCATGTGCTCTACCATTGAGCTACATCCCCAAGTGCTCTAGTTCTATCTTATTTGCTCAATAATTACATATGGTTAGTGTATATTAGGTTGAACAGTGCTAATGTAGAATATTTACATCATCACTGAAAGTTTTATTGAACTGCACTGTTCTAGAGGGGAAGGCATTGATCAAATAACCATAAATAAAAATATAACTGCCATTGTGGTAAGTACTAATCGTAGAGAATACCATGGTAACACAGGAGCATTTCATAGGGGGATTTGGTCTATGTGACCAAGACATATTTGAACCAAGATTTAATGAATAATTGGGAGTTAGCGAAGTCTGTGGTTAGGTAATTAAAGAGACTGAAAAAAGGCTAATGGCCAGGGCATAGAGAGGAGGAGAGGTTTAGGTGAGATAAAAGAGGTAGAAGGACCACAGAGGACCTTGTAAAAGAGGATGAGGAAGCTGAGGGCCTGAGTAACTTGACTCTCTAATCAGTGATAGAACCTAGATTTGACTTAAGTCTATTTTGCAAAATACGTATATTCAAATGACTTTGCCTCTGTAATGATCTCCTCTCTCTCCTTTCCTCTTTGGAAATCACCAAATTTCCCTTTACTAGATTATTTCTTCAGCATAAAAACATGCTATAATAATTTCTTTCTCAAACAAAACAAAACCATAAAACTTTCCTTGATCCTACATCTGTCTTCAGCTATTCCCCCCCCTTTTTTTTTCTGTTTTTATAGCAAAACTTGAAAGAGTTGTCTATACTTACTATCTCTATGTTCTTTTTTTTTCTGTTTCTTGTTGAACCTCCTCTGCTTAGGCTTTCTTTCCCTCTGATCATTTTCAATAAAATCAGCAGTGACTTCGATGATTCAGTCCTTATCTTGCAGGATTTCTCAGCAGCACCTGATGTAGTTGATCTTCCTCCTTTTCGGAGCACATCTTCCTTGAGACACCGTATTCTCCTGCTTTTCCTCCTACCTCCCTCCAGCTCCTTCTCAGCCTCCTTTGCTGGGCCTTCTCTTTTGCTCTTTGCCAGGTCTCAGTACTGGACCATCTTCATTTCTCTAAATATGTTAACTTACTAGGTAATTTCATCTAGTCCCATGGTGTGATGGTTAATTTTATGGTGCCCAGTTGTCTGGTCAGACACCAGTCTAGATGTTGCTGTGAAGGTTTTTGGTTTTTTGTTTTTTTGGGGTTTTTTTGGTGTGATTAATATTGAAATCAATAGACTTTGAGTAAAGAAGATTATTTTGCATAATGTGCTTCAGCCTATCAGTTGGATGGGCTTAAGAGAACAGATTGAGGTCTCCTGCAGAGGAAGGAGTAGTACCCCCAGACTTGCCTTCAGACTCAAGAGTGCAACATTAAGACTGATGGAATTTCCAGCCTGCTGGCCTGTCCTGTAGGTTTCAGACTTGCCAGCCCTCACAATCCTGTGAGCCAGTTTCTTAAAAGAAATCTCTCTCTCTTTTTTCTACACACACACACACACACACACACACACACACACACACACACACACACCCTATTCTATTTATCCAGAGAACCCCAACATTGTATACAATGCAATATATATGGTATTAAGTATCTTTTATATTTGACTTCCAGTTTTTATTTCTAGCCCTGCCTTCTCCCCAAATTCCAGATTTGCATACCAACTACTTACTCAACATCTCAATTTGGGTAACAGTAGGTCTCTCAAACCACACTGTGGATTTGTCCCAAACTATTGCTTTCCATCTCTCCCATCCTCATCTTTTCCCCCTGGGTGTTCCCTCTCTTCATTAAGGAGTGTCCGCATTTACCCAAACGCCAAGGCCAAAACTCTGGCGTCATCACTGATCCTTCTTTCTTTTACATCCCTCATTCTGTCCACCTGTAAAACTTATTAGCTTTTCTTCAAATGTATCTTCTTGCTTCACTAATCCAAACCTTCATCCTCTCAGCTTGGACCACCACAGTAACTTCCTACCTGGTTTGTGTTCCTCCATTCTAAGTCCCTACCCCCTTAGTCTCTTCTCCACAGAACAAAGCTCTCCTTTAAAGATTCAAACTAGATCATTTCCTGCTCCTCCCTCAAGATACTTTGGCTCCTTATCACACTTAGATCAAAATCCAAAGTCCTGATTATGGCCTTTGGGATCTGACCCCTGGCTACTCCTCTGACCTTACTACCTACCACCTTCTTCCTCACTTGCTGAGCTGTGGACACACTGGTTCCCTGGCAGATCCTTGAACAAATCAGGGGGCTCCCAGTTTAGGGCTCTAGTACTCCCTGTTTCCTCTGCTTAGAAAGATTTCCTCCTTGTAAGTCTTACTCCCTCATTTCACTGCGATCTCTGCTTAAGTGCCTTATACTTCAGTCTTTCGTGACCTCCCTACGCAACTTTATTTATCCTTTAGGAGACAAAAAGTATTTTTATTCCCCCTGTGAAGGAGAGCAATGAAATGAAGTGGTAACTACCAGGCTTGGGCACATGGGATCATGGAAGGCTTTTTTAAATGGGAAAACTATATTATGTATTATTATGGGAATGATCAAGTAGAGAACAAGAAAACTGATGATGCCAGAGAGGAAGGCTGATTTGAGGAGTGAAGTTATTGAAGACTGAGAAGGCAAAAAAAGATGAAAATCTGCACACAAGTGGAGGAGTTGGCCTTCACTGAAACAAGAGTGAAGGCAGAGAATATGGCAGCTGGGTGGTTGAGATGGAAATAGGAGGGAGTTCTGTCTAGTTGATTCCATTAAAGTAGAAAGCAGGTCATGAGCCAATGACAAGGTGTAGGAAAGTGTTGACTTAAAGAAAAACACACAACATAAGAGCTGGGCATTTAGGCAGAGTGGGTATAGCTCAGTGGTAGAGCACATGCTTAGCATGCACAAGGTCCTGGGTTCAATCGCCAGTACCTCAATTAAAAATAAAATAAAATTCCACTTCTAAGCGTTGTGAGTTTAAGTTTTATTCAGGGTCTTACTGAAGACTGTAGACTGGAGACAGCTACTCAGCTCTGAGGAGCTGCTCTGAAGAGGTAGGGGAGAGGCCAGTTTAATTATGATATATATGATTTTTTTTCTTTTTTTGGCTAGGAAATATGCACACTCAAGCATACATCTTGGTAAAAGTTTACTGCTAATCACAAAGAACCGATACCTCAAGTTAATTATTCAGTGCTTATCTAAATATGGGAAGACACAAAGATCTGGGGTCATTTTCATTCTTCCTGAGATATGCATCTAAGGGCCTGTTTATCCAAAGCACAGAGGGCCTAGTCCTGATTGCATCCTGAATTCCTCTCAGGTCAGTGAGCAACTGCATTGGATTAAGACTTAATCCTGCAGAACTGGGTGGTGTGTGTTGTGGAGGGGGAAGTTTCCCTTCCAATATATTCTGAGATTTTGTGGCTAGACTAACACTAAAATTGACACAAGACAGATTAACAGGAGGAAGAAAATTATTCTCCTGTTCTCCATTTTAATTCATGCACATTGAGATCCCATAGAAATGGGACCAAAGCAGGCAGCTTCTAGACTTTTTAGACAAAGAAACAATACATGTGTGAAGAATTGACAGGACAGAGGAACTTAGGTTTTGGGTGCCCAGTTATTGAAGCATATAAACAGAGGACATGGGGTAGTAAATTAAAGAAGCAACAAGGTTTGTCTATGTAGACTTACTGGCCCTGAGTTGCCTATCTTTTGCAATAAGGCTGTGCTACCTCCAGATGCAGGAAGTGCACCTTTCACATGAGTGACTTCTTCCCTGCTTTCAGGGAGACAGGAGGGTCAGAGTGTCCCTCTTGCACTGACCGTTTCTTAAGTAACTTTAATTCCAAGTAATCAATTTGCATTAAAGCACATTTTAGGACAGCCTAACCTGGGCCCCAACATGAGCAATGCTCTTTGTTTTTGTTTGTTCACACTGTGTTAGAGGTTTGGAAAAAGAGGAATAAGTATAAAATAGTCACTCTGGAAATTGGGAAAACAAATATACCAGAGATGCAAAGGACTGCTGGGCAGCTTTGGGGACACATTGAGGTTTGTGATCTTGACTTTAAAGTGAAATCACTTTTAATTTCTATATTTTCTCCAGCAGTGTATTCTGGCTGTAGGGTACAGAATATATAGACATCTAGGCTTATCAAAGATGTTCCTTGCTGAGGCTGGAGGGCATAGCTCACTTGGTAGAGTGCATATTTAGCATGCATGAGGTCCTAGGTTCATCTCCTGTACCTCCATTAAGTAAATAAAGCAAACTTAACTACCTCGCCTTTCAAAAAAAACCAAAGAAAACAAACCCACAAAGATGGCCCTTGCCAAGTCAGTATATAATAGGGGAGTTTGGACTTTATTTTGAGGTTCCTAGAGAGCTACTGGAGGTTTGAGCAGAGAAGATTTGGGTGTCAGAAAGGTGGTTCCAGCTTAGTATGGTGTATATGTGTCTGAGAAAGGCTTATTGAGAAACAGTAGTTTTAATGCATTAGGACCCTTGATCAAAAACGCCTTCATAGACCTGTTAATAATGTGCTTAAATGACAGCTCAGGAACATAGAGAGTCTCTCCCAACATTTTCTGCAAATTTACTATATATAACAGGTTCTCAGTGGACAAGATAAATCAAGCAAGGGTTTGCCTTCCCAAAACTCTCTTGGATTTAGATGATTTGTGATTATTTTTAGGTGTTTGGAGACACAGAAGAGGAAAAGAATGATAAACACTGGGTAGGAATCAGGACAGTCCTCCTGAGGAGGTGACATTTTAGATGAGCTTTGAAGGAGTAGGCCTTTAGCGAGGGAAGATAATTCTAGGCAGGGGGTATAGCATGAACCCAGTCAAAAGATGTAAGATGTATGACTAGAACAAATGCTGCATGATGAGAAATGGTGGGACATGAGGCTCTTCTTCCATTAACAAGCAACTATGTAGAATTAAACAGTTTTCTGTATTTCCTGACAAGGGTAAGGCATCTGGACCCTGATCTGTAGTAAGACTGGTTTGAAAGGAAAGCGAAGTTTTTTTTTTAATAGTGATTTATTTTTCAGACTTAAAAAAAAAAAACTACATGAAACTACTCTAGGGATTTGTGCTATAATCTGATCACTTCAGGATAGTGTGAAGTCAAGGAGGGGAGGGTATAGCTCAGTGGTAGAGTGCATGCCTAGCATGCCAAGGTCCTGGGTTCAATCCCCAGTACCTCTATTATAAATAAATAAACCTAATTACCTACCCCCTCCAAAAAACAAAAGAAAATGAAGTAAAGGGGCCACACCTTAAAAAAAAAAAAAAAAAGAAAGAAAAGAAAAGAAAGAATAATGTGAAGTTAAAATGCCTTACCTAGCCTTTTCTGGAATGCCATTAGAAAATATCAACTGTGGTATCACTGACCTGTCTGTCATACAAGGCTGTTAGGAGTCAATCCTTATCATTTGTTTTTAGTACATTATTTTAAGTTAAATAATTTTAAAGTCCCTCTGTATCCTAAAACATGCTTTTGAAATGTTTTTATATATTTTTAAGACTGTGGACTTATGAGCCTGGTTCCTGGATTGTTATTGTATAGGCTAAATGAAATAAGACATGTAAAATGGTTAATACAAAGCTTGGCACAGCTGCCAGGAGTAAATGCTAAGTTTTCTCCCTTAATCCCAGCTTTCTTTCCCTCACATTTTTCATTCTTCCGTCCTTAAGTCCTCTTGTTTTCTAAACACCTGTATGCTAGACCCATACTCTGTTCTAAGGACCCTGGAATAAGGTGAAGCATACACTCACATAACCACTAAACAGGGAGACTGTTAGTTTAGCGTGTTGTAGGGGAACAAAACTTGTCATCCCCAAATGTGTCTCTTTGGCTTGAGGCTTATTTGGGGCCGATTACTTTTAAGAAACAAAAGCTCAGTAAGAACTTTTTACCTTCTCCCCTTAACCTAAAGGGCCTCTTCCAGGAAGAACAGCTATCACCATAGAAAACTAAAGTATAACATGAAATAGGTGTGGTAGACCGGGGAACTCAGCAAGGCCTGTTTGATCAAAGTCCTCTTTGGATCCCATTGTCTCTGCATGGCCCAGCAAACATTCATTTATCAAACATTTGCTCACTTTCATCTTCCTGTAAATTACTTCCTCCCCTTTGAAGTCCCAAACCCTTAACTTCTCTTTCTCTCGGAAGGTATATAAGCTTCAATTGCCTAAACCTTACATTCTCATGTTGCTCCCCATGTGTGTAATTAGATTTGATTTTCTCCTATTGATGTTTCTTGCCAATTTAATTCTTAGACCAGATAGAAGAACCTAGGAGGGTAGAGAAAAGGTTTTTTTCCCTCCCCCACAGTCTGCGGGGGTGGGAGGTGTGTGTGTGTGTGTGTGTGTGTGTGTGTGTTCACACTGCACCAGGCCTGTGACTTGCACTGGGAAGGGACTCAAAGGAGCAAATCATGGCTTCTCGCTGCCTTGAGAAACCAGGAACCCTTTCGCCTGAGCATGCTTCAGTCTGGCAGTATCCAGAAAAAGAAGTGTGAAAGACATTCATTTATTTATTTATTCAGCAAATAGTCCTTGCCACCTACTAGTGCAATGTGCTGAGTAAGATGATGAATAAGAGCAGGAAAGTATGAGAGCATGTGGCTGGCTTGGTCAGCTAGCTGCAGCTATCTTGGCATGGCTGGAGTTAAACATACTCTCTGTTTTCCTTAAAACAAGTATGACAAACCAAAAATTGAGTGGGATAAGGAGGAAGTACTATGAATCGAAGTTATGTGTTGGTGAGAATTAGTCAGGATGGACTAGATGATAATTTTCAAAGCTTGATCACTTCCTTTAGGGAATCGCCAGACTGACTAATCCATTCCCTTAGGGCAGTGGGTCCTACACTGCTGTTCACTGGAATCATCTAGGGAGTTTTAAAAAACTCAGATGCCCAGGTCGCACCCAATACCAATTATATCAGAATGTCTGGGGGTGGGAGCCAGGCGTCAGTATTTTTAAAGATCCTCGCGTGATTACAATCCGTAGCAAAGTTCTGGAGTCACTGCCTGAGGGCATAGTCTATTTGTTTTTTCTTTCTTTCCCCTTTTTTAATAGTCCAGTTTTATTCAGTTAAGACACACTCTTGGTTCTGGTTCCAAACATTCCTTAAATGGTTTTTGCCCCTTTCTGGGGTTGGGGGCGCTGTGAGCAGGAAGAGGATGTGCTGTCACCCAATTAGGAGATCCCACTTTGCTAAGTCCATCAGCGTAGTTGCCAAGGCTGCACGAGGAGTGGATTTTTGCTTTGTCATTCTGACTCTGGCGGTTCGCCCGCCCATTCAGAGGAGGGCGTGGCTTCTCGTAGCCACTGGGAGCCCGCAGCCCTTTCCCCTCAGTCTGCTCCAGTCCCGCATTGCATCGGAGCTGAAGGTGGTGAGACCGCTGAAGCAGCGCCGGATTCCCGGGAGCTCGCGTTCGTGTAAGCTTCGGTTCAGTGAAAACGGAGGGAGCCCCGAGCGTTTAGGCTGTGAGCACGCTGGGGCCGAGAGCATCCGCCGGTCGGGTGCCGGTTGAACGCTGGGGACCGGGAGAGGTTTGAAGGCGTGTCTGAGCAGGGGTGAGGCTTTTCTACGGCAGGTGAGCTTCCCGGCGGCGTTTATTGTTTTGCTCGGGTCAGTGAAAGCTGAGCTGTGGTAAATGAGACCGGCCCCCTGACGGCTGGTGGTTTCCTTCCTCTAGCTCTTCTGTATAGAGACGATTTGCAGAATATCGGAGAAAATGGGGTTTTATATCATTTCCCAGTGCCCGAGTCTTGAGATGTAGGTATCAATGTGATGAAGAGATTAAAAGACTCATCATCAATGAGAGTATAACGATTTAAGGATGCCTTTCAAGGAATTTGCACACCATTGAATCCTCAGAAATCATGAGAGGTCTCCATGTGTTCAAGTGGGGAAACCAAGGCTCAGACTCATGAGACTTTCCCCAGGCTGTTAAACAAGACAGCTAAGAGGAACCGGTGCTTATCTCACTGTATCAGGCGGAACAGGGAAGGGGTTAAAGGCTATCCCACACTGCCTGGGTGGAATCCTGGCTCTGCTATTGACAATAACTAGCTGCTTGAGTTTGAGCAAGATCACTTTTCTGTGCCCCGGTTTTCCTATCTGTGAAATGGACCTGATAGGACCTACTTCAAAAGGGTAGTTTGTGAAAATAAAGTGTTAATATATGCAAAGCACTATAGAAGCATTCGCTGCTGTATTATTATTATCAAACAACTACACTTTTGAGTGCTTGTATGGATTTTGTCTGATGAATGAGCCTGATACCAGTGTAACTGGAGTCTATTTTTACTTCTCACTGACTCATTCTGTACCTGAGTTCACCCATTTGTAAAACTGGACCAGCTGCACCCGGCTTGTCATGTAAGGTGTTGATGTATTATCTTAAGGTTCTTAAATAAAAACACCCTAAGTAGGCAGAGTGTTCTTAATTTTGCCCCATGGTTTCAAATTTCAAAGAAGCACTGGAAGTTGGTTTTTGGCATTCTGTACAGATGCAGAGTTCAAAGGCAGATTAAGTTGGGAGGTGTTTTGTAAGAGCTGAGATAATTGTGCCTTAAGCTTCCTTTTAAAGTTCTGGGTCTACTGGAAAAGTAGGACGTCTATTTCAGCGAGACTAGCTCGTCTTCGAGTCGGGCCGGAACCCTGGCGTTTGTAGCCGGCCCTAGGCCCGGTTACCAGCCAGCGTGCAGGTGCGCCGGGTGGGACCCGAGCCGGTGGCGGGCCTCGGTCGAGGTCGGGGATGGGGCTGGTAGGGATGCGCTGGGCGGGCGGCGGCGGCGGCGGCGGCGCGGTCCGGTCCCCGGGGGAGTGCAGTTGGGGACGCGGAAGCCCCGCCCCGCCCCGCCGCGCACTTCCCGCCGCGGCCGCGGGCGGAAAGACTGACCGTCCCCCTCTGCTTTTGTGCCACAGAGGACGGGCGGGGCCTCGAGCGAGCGCTCTCCGAACTGACCTCCGAAACCGACGTACCCGTTGTGTTCGTGGGAAGGAGAAAGCTAGGCGGCCATGGTCCGACCCTGAAGGTGGGTAGGGGGGCCTTAACGTTTCTTTCACCCGCCGGAACTTGGGAAGGGGCTCCTCGAGCCGGTGGTCGTCTTGGGCCCTGCTATCAAATCCCGGGCAGTTGTGAGCGAACCTCCAAACGGAGCACAGCCTTAGAAAACGACGGAGAAACGCGAGGGCCAGCTCACGTGGTTATCCACGTTGGTGAGACATTTCAGAACTGGGAACCTTGCAAGGGCATATGTACCTATTGTCATCTTTTAAAATAGGTTTTAAAATTGTCCTTTTCTTTCTAGTTCCCTTCCTCTTTTCCTCCCGATAAATCTAAGTAACAAAAATTTTTAGCATCGGTGTAAACTGCTTAAAGTGAGTTTTTTAGGGAAGTATTGAGAACAGTGGCTCAGGAAGTGCTTATCTTTATCCAACTCTAGCGTCTTCCTCTTTAGTTCTCAGGGAGGGAAACCCAGAAACCCTAGGCTCGGGGGAGAGCAACCAGTAAGCTCCTAGAATGAGTTCATTTCCCTTTAGGTGTCTTTTTTCTAGCCCAGAGTTAACAGCTGGGTAGAGGGAAAGGCGAGAAAGAAATCTTTCCTCTGGCTGGTGGCGGGGGCGGGGTTGCAATCTTCCCTTAGGACCACCCACGAAGGGTGGGTGGGTCATGGTCTAGCATATGGGCCAGGCGATGGTAGGCTGGGTACGACATGGATAATGTTCTACATCAGGTGTGGTTTCCAGGTTAGAGCCTCGTAATATCTTGATACATCTCCTTTAAGTTTTGCTGATGATTTTTTTTGTCCTCGTCCTTTTGTGTCTGTGTAATTTTTAAGAAATGTCACTCATACTTGAACATTGTCTTCTAAGGAGTGAGCTTGAGGTCTCAGGAAAATGTAAAAATGTATTTAGATGTGTGCATCTTTAGGAAGGGTATAACACTTTGCACCTTCGTTTACTATTTCTATCTTCTAAAAGAATCTTATTTACCATTTTGAAGAAAGGGTATGGGGAATGGAGATAGACTTCAAAGACAAAAACAGTAAATTGATGGAAAATAATTAAAGGAGATAAAAAAGGTTTTTAGCTTGATATAAAGTATATTGTGTTATTCAGACCTTTAGTTTGCAAGTAGAGACAGTTCTATCAATAGTCCATCCTGTCTGATCTCGTTTCTCCACCTGTGTCATAAATTTGCACTTAAAAAGTTGTATAGGCATTTGATCTTTATATAAATTCTGTAGACGGTCCTGGTTTTAACACCAATCGGAGTAAAAAAGATCACTTTTTATAAGCTTTGCACCCACTTTATTTATTGATAAGATCTGATATTTTCAATGCTATATGATCATAGTTAATTTCAGACATCTAGTGATGTGAATGAATGAAAAGCATGTCAAGTTATAATTAAAATTAAACTATTAAGCACATCTCTTCTAAGTAAATTTACCACTCTCCTTTCTATCATTTATCTTTGGTTTTTAATGAATACTAAGAAATGAAAGAAGACAAGAAGATAAGGAGTACTGCTTTGAAATATTTGTGAATTCCCAGCCAATTGTTGCACACATTTGGGACTAAATGGTAGGTTCTGAAATTCTTTAGGGAACATTGGGTTTGAGTGGAGAAAGGCATTTATTTAGTGGAGAAGTGAGTGATTATAGGATTAGTGTTATAATCCTGAAGTTGGCACCTTAAAAAAGGTTAAGATTTCCTACTTCAGCTGCAACATAAATAATGGAGAGGGAGCTCATTAAAATGTTTGCTTTTCCTTTCTCCTCTCAATGTTGTTTCTTCCGTTGTCTTCCTTAATAAACAACAGCAGCCTCAAAACCTACCTTGCTTTCACAGTGTGCTGTAGAAGACAAAGGTGATCCTATTGGAAGGAACTGATAAATTTAGATGACTACCTACAGGACGAAGGCTTTAAAGAAGTATGTTTCAAAGAACTGTAGTCTGTGCACCACCTGCACAGAATCCCCTGGGGTGCTTGTTAAACATGCATGCCTGGGCTTTTCCTGAGATCTTGTTCATTGAAGCCTCTGGAAGGGGCTAGGATCTGCCTTTTCAACAAGCCCCCTCAGTAATTCTTAGGATAAATATCACATCTGAGACTCTAATGTATAAGGTAGTTTGGTCACGATCAGTTGCTAAATAATTATAATCGAGGAAAACCAAACAAGACTACTCTTTAGTGCCTAAAAGATATTAGTTAGAAGAGAGCAAATAGTAACTCAACAGGTGAGTAACACTTTGTATCTGAATAGGAAAATGGGAAGTTATGCTATCTTTGGCCAGGGCTTGTATGTCCATGTGTGAAATTGGAACTAGTGTGTGAATAAATTCTTAAGAACTGTAAGTAGAGTTCCTACTGCACAAAGACATACACTTCCATAAAAATTTTAATGAGAATAAGTTTGCAAAATTTCTTACAGGGATCCTCTTTTTTATGTAAATCAGTGTCTCCAGGATTCCAGCATTTTGAAACCAGTATGAAATGAAATGAATTGGTGGTATTGAGAGGAAAAGCAAAGTGAGTGAAAAAGTGCTTCTTGGAATATTAAGTGCCAGGCATGGTTAAGACTTCAGTAGTTTGAGGTAATAGACTTGGGAGATAAGACTAAAACTTGCAACATGGGGTTTAATTTCTTCCAGGTAATAATAGGGATGATGGACACAAAGGAGTACGTGATTCACATCCAAGTGAATTATGGAGACAGTGTGGGAGGAGCTTAGGGGTAACCAAGTTTTAGTCAGGCTGGGGGCCCCACACTGGGGGCAGATAGAGGGGTGTGTGTGGGGGGGTTAGACACTGAAACAAAGGCAGGGCTCCTTTCAAGTCTAACTTTTAAACTTACCAGAAACCAGATTCTTAACTGAATAGATACGAGAAAATGAGTAGTAATTTAATAACTCTCCAGCCATTCCCTTTCCTTCTTAATACTCTACCAAAACTGGCAGAAAACTTGATTTCTTTTGATTCTTTCCTCTGAGGTAACCCCTTCTGCGGAGATTAGTAGTGTGTGTGCTTTTTGGCCTAGTTGTTAAGGTTGAGGCCTAAGGAGAACTGAAGGACTGCTTTGGGGATGAGGGAAGTGACTGGATTCTGGTTTGTGTAAGAAGGCAAGGGATAAGGACTCATGAGGTTTATAAGAGGCAGATTGTTAGGAATGCAAATAAGTTTGTCTGGTGCTGATTCTGTAGTAAAATTTTTCCTAGTTGTGAATCTGTGTTGAGACCAAGTGCTTCTTCCTCCTACCTAAACCAAGTGACAACACCAAGCTCTTCTTTGCTGGGTGTCTATTCTTTTACAGTAGTGTCACTGTTCTGGTCCTGGCTTCGAATTTCCTCTCATCTTCTGTCTGTCCATTTACCCGGCCCTGACTGTCTCCCACAGAGGTGCCTACCGCCTCTGTTACCTTTCGCCTAGGCTACTTCAGGTCCTTATTTCCTCTTGCCTAAACCACTTCAGTGGTCTCTGACTGGCCACCTGCATCACATTTCTCCCCTTCAAGTCCATCTGCTGCACAGTCGTCTTCCTGATCGCTTCCTCACTGCCCCCAAATCTGCTCCCAGGTTAAAGTGCACCTTCCTTGGGTTAGTGTTCTGTGTCTTCCAGGGTCTGGCCCCAACCTGCTTTTCTGGTTATCTCCTCTCCTCCTTACCTTCTGGAAGCTTGTGGGAATATTGTTGCAGCTGTAGTCCCTAAAATGTCCTTCCTTTGTTCTGTTCTTTATTTCAATTCCTGACTTCTCTTTCCTGCTCAGACCCACTTTTCCAACTGCCTGCCAGTTTCAGAGTACAAGGCCAGATTAGCCCATTCTTTCCCTCCTCTGTGCTCCCACAGCACTCCCACAAATCCTTATCTCTGGAAAAAGGGGGACCTTACCAACGATAAGGTTTTCGTTTACATATCAAAAGTGGAGTTAGACTTCTTTGTGCCTATGATCCCAGTTCTGTTCAGAGCTCAGCAGATACTTAAATGAACATGCCTCTTAATGATAGTAGCTATTACTTGAATGTCTACTGTGTGCTAGCCTCCAAATGCTGTAGTACCTAGTTGGTTGAATCCTCACAGCAGTCCCAGAAGGAAGTGGTATCATCCAGTTTTACAGAGGAGCAAATGGAGGCCCTTAGAATTTAAGAAATATGCCCAGATGACACAGCTAGTAAGGTGGCAGGGCCAGGAATGGAGCCCAGGCCTGTCGGTATAGTTCACTCTGGTGTACTCACACTTCTGGCACTTGGCTTTATGTTATCACCATGAGGATATGTGCCTGATCTCCCAGGGTGATTGTGTGCCCATGATTCAAGGCTGAGCCCATGCAAATCTTGGTATTCCTAGCATAGCTCTGGCAAATTGGCATGCATGCATAAGATGCTTGCTGAATGGAACTGCATTCCTTTGTGCCTACCAAACTGTACATTCCTTTAGCACAAAAATGATTTGTTTTTGTATCTTCCATGTGTTTTCTGAACATCCTGTATGCACTCAGTAAGTATTTGTTGAGTGAATGGATAATGGTAGGGCCCGAGGAGACTCACTTCCATGAGGGGTTTAGCTGCAAGGTGTCTGATTTTGTGAAGGTGGACTGTCTCTTTCAGGGATTAAGCCCTACGTTGCTCAGGAGAGAGCCTGGGCAGTATATAAAGCAGTTCGGAGCAGCACTCCCCGCCTGCAGCAGTTTGTGTGTCTGTGTCGTGGTCAGCTGAGAAAAAGGTCATATTACATCTATTTAGCTATTGCTTATTGAGCCACCTGTATTTTTGACATTGCGCTGGGCCCTGTCTGTTATCTCTAACATAAGTCTGTAGGGCGATGTATATATTTTAAAAAACATTTGTCAGCAGATGTTTGTCTATGATTTTTACAGAGTCACAACCACTCTGTATGACAGAGAGGAAATCCAATAGACTCGTACAAATGAGGAAATTCGAAAACTGTGAAGGAAGCAAGTGGAAACTATAATAAAGCACTAGTTTTAATTTTAGCCCAGGCCTCCAGAGCTGAGTTTTTTCAAGGCTACCTCCTTTAGAAGACCAATACCCAGTGCTTTTCATCCCCAGTCCATCAAAAAACGAAGCTCCTGGTCAGTGCCAATTTCTGAGGTGTCACAGGAGAGTTGATAATGGCTCCTATAACCTGAAAGGTTCTGTTCTCTTCATCTCACACCTTTGTTTATGTTCCTTCTTGAGACTTGGCAGGTCAGCCAGCGCTCGGTTTTCTGAAGTGTCAGTTAAGTGTATGACTTGACCACAGAGCAAGGGCAGAGGTTTTATATACTCTAAGGTATTTCAGTGCGTGGGTCTAAATTATTTTGTGGGACTTGACAGTCATTTTGTCTTTTACTTCAACTAACAACAAAGGCTTCCTATTTGAATAGAGCAGTTATTCAAAGCCTCTTTTGGATACCAAGTTTTTCAAAGAATCTGTGGAAATCTAAGGAGCCATTCATGAGAAAAACATACATAAAGAATTTTGCATATAATCTCAGACTCTTCGTGACCTGCTGCAGAATACCTAGTAGAGTGGTTTACCCTTCAAAATACTATACATACTTCCATTAGTTGAAATCTTAATAAGCTTTAAAATTACATGGCAGATTTATTTTCACTGGTAGTATAATGAAATACGTTTCTGTACTCCTTATGGATTTAGCCTTTAAAATATTTTTCTGTTCCCAAAACAACATCCAGGAGTGAAGCTACTAGTTTGTATACCTTTTTTTCTGTTTAGAGTCTAATGTTTTATTAATAATTTGCTATCTTTGGGATACTGATGATGTATTAAGTACCTACTCAATAGTTGAAAATATTGTCAGAACCATCACATAATTCTCATTCAATACATACAGTAACTTTATAATGTAAGTAGTAATATTCCCACCTTACAAACGAGGAAACACTAATAGCTAATAGGTCAAGATTGGAACTCAGGTTCGCCTCCTTCCACTGTCTATGGTCTTCCCAGAAACTCATTTTAAAAACACACAGATACCTGCCTTGATCATAGCAAAATTTGCCTTTAATACTGAAAAACCAAACAAAGCAAAAATGCACATACAAACATAAAAACCTTAAAGGAAATTAAGATGAAAGAGAACATAAACCTAACATCCTGATACTCCAGCAGATCAAACTAGGCTTTCACCATGTCTCTTCACAGCTGAGTGTTCAACAGATACCCTGGCAGGATGAGAGGAGAATAACTGCTGGAACAGAAAACTGTAGGGAGGCAGCTAATAGCAGGATAAGTTTATCTGTCAGAGTGTGAGACTTGAAACTGACTTGTTCCTGGCTTTGGCTGAAAGTCTCTTACATATCTATTTGTTGTAGATTAATCGGGCAATAATAACCCTACTAGAAAAGATAGAGGATCCTGTGTAACCTCTTTTTTCATTTGATTGTAGAGAGACCCGTAACATCCATCTATCCCATCATGTTTGTGTTGAACATGGGGTGTGGTTTGTGGGAAAGAGCTTAAGAATTCTTTGAATGAATGAATCTCTGAACTCCTAGCAAAGGAAATGAAAAATAATTTCAGAGAAAAAAACTAAAGAAAGGAAGAAAGGAAATGGAGGGCCATACGGAGCCTTTGGCAGCAACTCCTGAATGAGGAAAAGAGGGGAGGGGAGGCGCTAAATTATCTTGGAGGCCAAGCTGTGTCATGGGGTCCTGAGCTAGTCTTACTGCATGAAAAGGGTAGACTTTAGTGATTTCTTTAAAATACTTTGCACTCTTGCTCTCTGTTACAATCATAGAGAAAGCAGGTTGTAGAAGAACTGAAATTATGTATTGCTGTGCATGCTTTTTAAGCTGCATTTATATAATTATTACTAGTAACTGGATGTAGGGTTAGAAAATCACTGTTCAGTAACCTAAGGATTCACAAGTGTAGAAATCCTGTTCTTTACATGATGAGGGAAAAGCACAGATTTTTACTTTGTAGCAACACCTAAACCTTGTGCTCTAAAGGTAGATTTTAAAAGACAATACAATGCAAGTGTGACTTTCTGAGGGTGATCTCAGTTATATGTTACCTAGGTTCTTAGAGACAGGATCTAGCATAGAATGAATTCAGCACTGGAAATCACAGCTTAGTAATACCATGCTTGTCTTGATGTGTGCTGTTGCTCCCAGCAAGCTGTGTAGGCTGTTATCTGCTGAGAAATCTCTGTAAATGGTATTAGTAATACTTTATAAGTAGGTTGGGAGAATTTATTTTTCTAAAGCACTTTAAAATTCTTTGGTGGAAAGCTCTGTATGGAGCAGATTGGTGTCAGCCTGTTTTTCCTCCTCTGAGCCAGGAAGAAGATAGGCACTTTAGGGTGGGAAGTTTGGCTTATCTTTTGGAGTTTTGTTTTTTTTTTTTTAACATTTTTTATTGATTTATAATCATTTTACAATGTTGTGTCAAATTCCAGTGTAGAGCACAATTTTTCAGTTACACATGAATATATATATTTCATTGTCATATTTTTTTCTCTGAGCTACCATAAGATCTTGTATATATTTCCCTGTGCTATGCAGTATAATCTTGTTTATCTATTCTACATGGAGTTTTTATAAATTGCCTTTATTGAATTTGAAATGAGTATCAGAAGCTCCCAAGAATAATGTTAACTATAAAAGCAAAGTTTTATGGATTTGGAACTTGGAAGTATGTGTTTTCATCAAAGATTTAAAACAGATTTA
This sequence comes from Camelus bactrianus, assembly GCF_048773025.1. Taxonomy (NCBI): domain Eukaryota; kingdom Metazoa; phylum Chordata; class Mammalia; order Artiodactyla; family Camelidae; genus Camelus; species Camelus bactrianus. The sequence goes on along the minus strand of NC_133550.1, from coordinate 32,583,880 downwards.
AATATTAATTTGTAATTGGCCAAAATTTGGGGGGAAAATATATCCTTTGATGATTCTGGGTCTGAACTTTTTCTCTTGCTTTTTTTTTTTTTGTATTTCAGAGAAGGGATAAGGCTAGTTTTCTGAAAAGTAGTTAACTTTTATTTTCAATATGTAAGATCTGTTTCTTCCACTAATCTGTAAAATTGATATTTCTGCCAAATAAATTGCAGTAGATGCTGGAACAGAGTTTCATCTACACTAATACGTTTCAGTGTGCATACTTATATGTATTCATGTGAAAACAGTTTTGCTTGGACGATTTAAAACCAAGTTCTTGCTTTAGGGAAGCTAAAAGTCTAATAAGCCAGAGTAATATATATCACAAGTGACCATAATGCATAGTTACTGAAAAATTTGTGTTTCTTCCTGAATTACCGTTACTTAAAAATAATAATGGTGGACAATGAGGAATATAACTATTGAGTAATTTAAAAGTACTGGGCTTTGCTGTTCATGCATTTGCAAGAAACTTTCTGGTAATGTCAAAGAAAAATGAACCACTATAGATGAATAGGAAGGAAGGTAGGGCCAGTGTACTTCCTGGTGCCTTGAAACTGGAGCTGACAGATGCAATGTGGTGGTCCCTTTCCCTCTCTTCCTGTGACTGATGAGCTGAGCCCTTTCTCCAGCTGTATGTGATGTTCCAGTGAACTAATGAGTGTATTTTTCAGCGTACATTAGTCACCTGATTCAGCATTCATGTTCATATAATATTGTGTTTAAAATCTTAATAGGTTTCTGTCCTTTTAGGGTTCAGATTTACTATCCATTCGGTCTGAAACCTTTACTTTTGGCAGGCTTCCAAATAAACAGCTCTTTGGCAGAGCCCCTACCCATTTTATTCTTCCCTTGGGTGGTGGAGAACCAAAGACCACTTGTGTAAAGCTGGAGGACGGGGGTGGGGCGGTGGGGGAGTACACCTTCGTGCATGCGCTGGCTCTGACACAGGCACACACAGTGAACCCGCTCCCCACTGGGATAGGTTGGAGAGGATTTGGCCTTTGAAGGCTTTTGAGGGCCCAGGAAGATAATTAACCCAATTTACATTTGTATAATGCAGAATGAGTTTCTGGCAACTACTCTGCAAATGAACCCTGAGAATTTGGTTTATCTGTAACGGAGATGCTGCAGGTCACGACCCTTGGCTTTATGAGCAGTTTGTAATTTAGCCAGATTTGGTTCTCAAAAAAAACTAAAAAATGTCCCAACTTTTAATAATAGTAAGAAAGAAAGAACGCTGCTACAATATGTGACAACAAATATTTTAAAGCCACAGGAAATTTAGTCACCCCACAATTTTGTCATGAGCTTGTCCAAGTGTTTCTTTGAAAGCTAGATGGCCCTGTCAGTAAACGCCAGAATAGCACCTCTCGCATGAACCGGTGGCACTCCAGTGTGGGGTTGGGCCTGTCGCCGCCCGCGTTCTGTGCGGGTCAGGGACTTGTTCTCGAACGCTGGGGCTTGGGCTCCGCGGGGGCGGGGCGAGCTGGGGGCGGGGCCGCCGGGCCGCACCGCTAGTGCGCATGGGCAGACGTCCTCCTCGGCTCCAACTGACCCCTTCAATTTACGCCGTTGTCCGAAACGTTGCGAAGGCCGTTACCTGAGCGCCAGCAGTCCCCGACATGGCTGATGAAAAAGGTACCCTGAGGGGAGACGTAGAGGAGGGAGAGGAGCCGGTGGTGGCCGTCACCGGTAGTGCGCACCCTGGGAAGCAGGCAGAGGAGGAGGAGGAGGAACCGATGAAGGTGGAAGTGGCGGTGGGGGCTGATGCCTGCTCTGACGACCTCAGCTGTGGGGAGGCCGATATCGATCCCAGCCTCCTGGAGCTCGCGGACGAGGAGAAATGCCGGAGTATCCGCAAGCAGTACCGGCAGCTTATCTACAACGTCCAGCAGAACCGTGATGACATCGTGAACACGGCGAGCGACTCCCTGACCGAGGCTCTTGAGGAAGCCAATGTTCTGTTTGATGCAGTCAGCCGAACAAGAGAAGCAGCTCTGGATGCCCAGTTTCTTGTTTTGGCTTCTGATTTGGGTAAAGAAAAAGCAAAGCAGCTAAACTCTGATATGAGCTTTTTTAATCAAGTAGCGTTTTGTGACTTTCTGTTTATATTTGTGGGTCTAAACTGGATGGAAGGTGATGGACGTGAGTTGAGTGATTATGATGATAATATAGCTCTTTCCTTCTGGGAGACAGTGCAAAAGGAAGCAACATCTTGGATGTTGCAAGCTGAGAAATTCCACTTTATTTTTGGTTCATTCAAATCAGAGCCTTCTGCGCGAAAGCCCCGACTTGAACACCGGAAAAAAGTTCACAGAATGGAAGAAAATGGGGATATGCCTACAAAGCTGAGGAAGTTGGATCTGAACAGTAATCAAGAAGCAACAGAAAAAGAAGTAGAAAGGATCTTGGGACTGTTGCAAACGTACTTTCGAAAGTATCCTGACACTCCCGTGTCCTATTTTGAGTTTGTGATTGATCCAAACTCTTTCTCTCGTACTGTGGAGAATATATTTTATGTTTCTTTCATTATAAGGGATGGTTTTGCAAGGATAAGGCTTGACCAAGACAGGTTGCCAATACTAGAGCCAATTAATATTAACCAAGTAGGTGAGGGAAATGATCCCAGTTCCCATTGCAGAAAACAAGGAGTTATATCTTTGAGTTTACAGGACTGGAAAAATATTGTGGCAACTTTTGAAATTTCAGAGGCTATGATCACAAATTCATACTAAAGATTTTTGTTCTTAGTATAGGATGCATTTTGTGGCTTTTCTAAAGCATATCAAAATGGATAGCAAAATCCAAACAGAAGCACATATTGTATCTCTTGTAAAGTGATAAAGTATTTTCAAGAACATCAGAAATTGTTTTGCTGTGCAGTGCATTTTTCTTGGTAGTTTATAAAGTTGTCAAGATTGTTACTAAAAAGTTCATTGGCATGTTCACGGAAAAAAATTTTTTCTCTTTAAGACTTTATTAATAAAAGTTCTGAATTTCATAGATTAAAAGGTATTTGATAATTTGCCCCAGAAATCAGTTACGATTTTTTCTCTGTGATACTGCACTGCTTCCTCTGCTACGGGGAATCAAGGGAATCCCAAACAGGCCTCTTAACCAGGATGGGGGGAAGAGTGGGTGAAGAAAATGGTCAATAAAGACTACCTGTAGGGCAGTGTATGTGTGACCTTAATACTGAAAAAAAAAAAATGCAGATGCCATGCTGTATCGCAGAGAGGACTCAGTAAGATTAATGAGTGGGTATCCATAGTCTCCTGTGATTGGACTCAACAAAAGTAGAATATCTTTACTGTAGTAGATGAGGCATCAACAAAGTGCTGAAAGATGAGTAGGAATTGGCCAAAGATAGGAAAGCTATTCTAGCAGGGAAATATGGAGGCCAAATACATGGAATTGTGAGAAGTTATGGTACCAGAGACCTATAAAATTTTTTGGAACTGTTCCATTTGAATGTTATAATGGGCAAAAATTGATTTACCTCACCTATTTGTATTCTCAGCGGTGGAAAATATCTTTGTCAAATTATTTAAAACACTAAAGTCTTTTAGCATCCTGTTACAATTTTTATCTGCTTGGTTAATTTCTTCTCCAGCCCCTAGTTTCCCTTTGTAATTTTTGCTAGTACACACAGTGTTCCTCAGAATCAGTGATGTTTCATTATGTAACAGCCTTGAATATTTGTTCCCAACTCAATTTTGTATTTCTTAACAGGGCTTAAAATGCCTGGAAGTTGTCCTTGTTTAAACTGAAACATGATTAATTTATCCAAATGTTCTTCACTTGTATAAAGCCATAAAGTTTTTTTGTTGTTGTTGTTGCTGCTTTTAATTGTTTTAAGAGTATAAATTACAACCTTACTTGGAGGCTACTGCTGAAAATGTGGGTCTTCAAGAAAACAGTTTTTGAAGGCACAGTGAGCATGCTATAAACCTCTTGATCCTTAGAGAGTGGGTGGTAGTAGTGGGTCTTACTATTAAACATCATTTGGCAAGTGGATAAGTATCAGATTTGCATGGCAGTAACGATAAACTTTCCTAAGTCTAATGTAGTACAGGGAAGGAAAATCCAAAGACTAACTTAATGACATTGATTTTGAGAGGAGATTGAGATTGAGAGATTCTTCAGTAATAGTGGTTTTAGCAAAAATAGAAATTTCTCATGAAACTTGGCCAATTATTTTCTAAAGTACTCATTCTTCCCACTTTTTCATATGAAGGGGTGCTAACCCTTCCCAGTGTCTACCACCCTTTGATTTAGCAGTTGTGGAAGCATCATTTGATCTCACTGATCCTTTCTTTAGCGTGCCTCTACCAACCAGGTTCCTTAGGTTTTCAGAGCTTTGTTGTTTGGGGAAATGACATCTTAATGATAGCAAAAAGATCTTGCCTCAGGTCTGCTCACCAGCAGATCATTCTTTTAAAGGCAAGAGTCTTTACTAGGAGTGTTTGAGACTTAGTGATGACTGAAAGCATTACTAGAAAATGTAGAGGTTTGGAAGGAAGGTAATATTTTGGGTCTTCTCTGAAGTTATAGCTGTTAAAATATAAATCAAGTTGACCACTTGTTTCCATTTTTTAATTGATTGTCATGACACCTGTATTGCCTCATTTATTGGAAATTAAAGCAACTATTTACCTTGAAGAAAAAAGGATAATTGACCAATAGATAATACATTTATAGAGATTAGATATGAACCAAACTGAAAGTCTGCTAGTTCCTCACTAATATAGTTATAGTGGCTTAAATTTCACAGGTTCAATAAAATCAGATGAAGTTTAGGAGAATATTGTGGAAATTTTTTAAACTAGAATTTTGTTGTATAACAGAACCGCATTCTGATCAAAGGTCCTGGGATCAGATCCTGACTCTCAACTATTCTAGTTAGAGATTTTGGGGAAATTAGATACTCTTTAGGTAAATTATTGAACCTGCAAACTTCAGGTTTTTGATTTGCTAAGTGGGAAAAATTATGTATGTATTTACAGTAAGGATACAATTAGAAAATGTATGTGACAAGTACTTTGAATTACTGGCTATAGTACAGTGAAAAAAGAGATGTGTAATCATTTAGACCTGGGTTTAATTCTTGACTCATGGGCAAATTTCTTAATCTTTAAGGCTTTCTTGTCTTTTCTGAAATGGGAATGACGTACTTGGAAGACTATTGTGAGGATTAAATGGGATGGTATATGTAAAGCATCTACCACAGTGTGGGGCTCGTCATGAGCCCTCACATTAGTGCCTCAACAGATCATCAAAAAGTCCATCATGACATCTCTATCATGGTTCACTCAGATTTTTTAAATTCTAGACATGACTTTCTCTACCCTTGCCTTTGTTCTGGGGAAACCATTACCAAGTGATTACAGTTGGCCTTTGTTAATTCACTCAACGGCTATACCAGGCACTGCTCTAGGCACCCAGGGAAAAGTGGTAGACTGAAAATTGCCCATCTCTCACGGAATTTATATTTTAGTAGGTGTGTTAGTTTCCTATTGCTGCTATAACAAATTGCTGTTTAGTGGCTTAAAACAACACAAATTTATTATCTTTTAGTTGTGGAGGTTGGAAGTCCAAGATCGGTTTCTCTGGGGTAAAATTAAGGTGTCAGCAAAGCTGGTCCCTGTTGAGGCTCTGAGGGGAGGATCTGTTTTCTTGCCTTTTTCGGTTTTTCGAGGCCACCTGCATTCCTTGATCACAGTGTCTTCCGCCATTTTCAAAGCTGCCAGTGCAGCCTCTCTGTCTTCATCTTTATTACCATAATGAAGTCTCCCTCTGCCTCCCTCTTACAAGAATTCTTGTGAATAAGTTGGGCTCCCTGGGATAATCCTAGAAAAAATCTCCCCATAACCAGAGTCTCTTTTACAGGTAGTGTATTCACAGGTTCTGGGGATTGGGATTTCAGTGCTGCGGGACCGCTGTTGAGCTCACAGCATGCGAGACGACAGTAATCCTGTTGATGATGAGTGATGTGAGGAAAAACTGCTTGGATGGTGGTTGAGATGCTATCTTGGTGTGGTAAGGGAAGGCCCCTGGGAGGAGGCATTGGAAATAGAATGTGTTTGTTGTGAGTAATCTGCAAGAATACTTGATACAGAGTAAATGTTAAATATTACTGCACCTAGATATTTTGGGCACAAAATAGCTGAAGATCTGCATGATTAATTGGTTATGGAGAATCAACTTCCCTTTCTCCTTGGAGAAAGATACTGTAGCAAGCATCTCTACTTCCCTGAGCAGGAAGACAATTCTTTGATTTGTACTCACCTCAGTATTAGTTTGGTACTTTCCCAGCACTACCCAACAACTGACTCAGATTTTCCCTAGGCCAAGAGTTGGCAATTTTTTTTTCTGCCAAAAGCCAGATAGTAAATATTTTAAGCTTTGTGGGCCATATGGCCTCTGTTGAAACGAATCAGCTGTGCTCTTGTCGCAGAAACAGTGGCTATAGACAATATTGAAACACATGGGCATGGCTGTTTTCCAATCAAACTTTATTTATGCACACCAAAATTTGAATTTCATATAATTTTCATGTATCATGAAGTATTCTTGATTTTTTTCCCTCCTCATTTAAAAATGTTGTGAACCATTCTTAGCTCAGGGGCTGTTTAAAAGAAAAAAAGGCAGACCTACTGGGTTTGCTCCATAGACTATAGTTTGCCAATTCCTGTCATAGGCCCCAGGGCACAGACTCTTCTAGAAAGTTTGTAGCATTTAAACCATCATTTAATGTTATCTCCTGCTTGGCCCGTAATCCTCCAAAGCACAGCGAGGTTTGAGGCACAACCCCTAGCGGGTGCTGTAGCACACTGGCAACATAGTCAGGTTTCAGAGGAAACAAGCAGTCGGCACCTGGTGTAATTTGTATCATCACTGCAGACAAGGACCCCAGGCAGGAGAATTTCAGGAGCTTGCCCCCTATTATGTAAGAGGCAAAGTCAGGTTTGGATCTGGACTAAATCCAACTTCTAATCCATGATGCTACACCTCTTGTACCCCACACTTTTATTTTCTTGGGTGAGAAAGCTGAACTGAAGCCCAGCCTCTTAGTATACATAGCAGAGTAGAAGCTAACACCCAAGTATTTTATTCTAATAATTTTATTCTAAGAATATTTTCCAACATCACATACATGTAAAGTTGGCACTGGTGATACAGGGATGAAAGACAAGATGCCTGTCCTCGCAGAGTTGATGGGAGTGTATGAAGATGCCAGTGCATCCTCCTGGCTCCCTGCCCCTTCAGGAAGTCCTTGGAGGTCAAAATTATGTTAATACTAAGATGTTCGTTGTCTTTTTCACTCTAATTCTCTTGTAAGTCTACCATGGAGTTTTCCAAAGGCTTCATGGCAGGCAGTGGTGTAACAGACTGAACACAGAAAAGACATGAACTGTCTTTTAATCACAACAGACATCAGAGAGAATTATGGAGATATGAAGCAATGCCACTCTTCTCACTAATTAAAAAAATAATTTTAATCGTTTATGTTTAACAATAATGTTAAAAGTTTTAAAGATATTTAGTAACTTAAAATATTTTAATATTTAAGGTATTTAAAATTTCCCCTTACTTTTTAGTTTCTAATATACTAAGTCCCACACTAATCAAAGTTCTTTGAGTGAGAGGGGTCCTAAATAATTTAAGGTTGTAAAGGAATCCTGAGACAAAAAATGTTGAAGACCTCCTGATCTTAATCGGCTACTCTGATAAAGCTCCTGTTGCTAGCAGTTGTAGTTGGGGAACGGGGAGGATGCAGGGGGCATTTTCCCTCTTGCCTCACCATACCCCATCTGCGCACTCCATCCATGCTTACACTGTAGGAGAGCTGTCTTCTGCTGTCTGTCTTATTTATATTTCAAGTGGTCAACCACTTACCTGGAGTTGAATGACAGCAATTTCAGTTTTAAGTTTTAGTTCTGGGGTCTCCTGAATGCTATAATTGTCTTCCTGATTTCACTTTACAGAATTAAAAATCTTCAGGCTCACTCAGAGCTTTCTTTGTAAAATCTGTGCACTGGTTGATACAATTTGACTTAAACCTGAACCATAAGAACCCAGGTCTGATACAAAATTTTAGTATATAACAGATTATAAACATTGGTGGGAGGAGTCTAACTTTTCAGCATGACGGTGCATTTTCATCCTTTTGTTCCAGTATATATGTTTGAGGGAGGTCGTTTTTATTTAGACAGCCAGTGATTGTGTTCTGGCACCATCTGTGTTAAGTACATGCAGATAAAATAAGGCTGAGATTTAAAATGGTTATTTTTCCAGAACATCTAGCTGCGTTTGTCTCTTAAACTAGAAAGTCAGCCTTATGCTCTGAAATCAGCTAGAGAGGGACGCTTGTGAACTGAAGCATACGTTTATTCTCTGATCCGAAAGGCTGTTATTACCAAGTTGTGTCTCCCCCAATAGTGCACTGGAGGAGCCTGCGCCATAATGCCAGTTGAAGAGTACTACTGGCTCTGTTTACCAGCCTCTCCTATTAGACCTTTGGTCCAGACGGTCCGGGTGGTGCAGTCTTGCCCCCGTGGTTGCTGGTTGCCTCTCGTCCTCCCTTCCGTCCCTGAGCCCTCGTCGGTGCCTGCCCCCATGCCCGGCGGCAGCCACAGTGCCGCACCTCCTCCTCCGCCTTCCTCCACCGCACCCCCTTCCGCATCCCAAGCTGGCTGTCCTACTGACTCTAAGCTCTGCCTTTTGCCCCTCACATCTAATGGTAGGCAGGAGAAAAATGGGCAGTCTGGGCTGGTAAGTTTGGGGACTTTTTTATTATTAAAGTTAAAACTTGATTTTTTAAAAAGTATTATTTTGTGCTCATCAATTTTTCCAATCATTATCTCATGTTAGCACAGATTTTTGTTTTAATAAAAGTTAATATTAAATATATCACCAAAATAATGTTCCAGCCTAATGTGAAATGTGACTAATATGTATTAAAACAAATGGAATCAAAGGATTTTTCTAAAATTAAAAATCTAACATTTACATTGTAAATGCAAAGTACATGGAAACCAAGTACTAAATACAGGAGGCTTCGTGCATAGGTAGATTAAAGAAATGAGCTTTAAGGGTTGCTTATTTATTTAGCCCTTTTTTTTTCTTTTATTTAAAATGCCTTGCATAAACAAGTTTATACTGTATGTCACAGGAAACTATATTCAGTATCTTGTAGTAACCTATAATGAAAAAGAATATGAAAATGAATATATGTATATGTATGACTTAACTGTTATGCTGTACACCAAAAATTGACACATTGTAAACTGACTATACTTCAATTAAAAAATAAATTAAAATAAATAAAATACTTCGCAGAAGCAGGGACTTTTACATTTAACTTTTCATGCAGGTAAATGTCAATTAAGGATTTTGTTCTGAATTTCTAGATTTTATGCTTTACCTAAACAATGTACAGAAGTGTTAAATATTGGCTGATCTGTTTCAGTTTGTTTCTCTTTATCAGGTCCCTATCTTAATCTGAGACCTTAGCCCACTCATTCTGCCCTTGACTAGAAAGTAAGAATAATTGCTAGATTGTATTGGGTCTTTTAAAAACCTACAGTACTGATGTTTTTTAAACTAATTTAAAGCCTCGTTTAAGAACTCTAGGGAAAAAGAGCTAGTCAAACTTAATTTAGGCCAAAGTTGATTTTATCGGTCTGTCTGGACCTTACTTTTGTAGAAGTGCTGTGTGAACACTTCAAAGTAGCTCTCTGTGATGTGGAAAGGAAGTAGGACAGTCTCAGAACGCAGGTCACTGATCACCACTTGAGGGAAGGCTGAACATTTCTAGTTGTGTGCTGTAGTATAAACCAAACAATATTTTCCCCTTTTGCTGTTCTTTAAAGAAGGGTTTTCTCACAAAACTTTTCAGACGTTGTTGCTTTTAAGTAAAATTATTTTCCCTTCCATTGTTTTTCTTTAGTCTTATCAGGAGGACAGACTTCAAAAGCTACAGAAAATGAATGGCTCTGAGGATCTCCCCGAGTCCTATGACTATGACCTCATCATCATCGGAGGAGGCTCAGGAGGACTGGCAGCGGCTAAGGCAAGGCTCCTCATGCGCTCTGGGATATGGGTAGAGAAGTCACATCCCTGACCAAGTTCTCAGGTTCTTGGTGGAATTTGTTTGAGCTACTCTTGTGACATTATGTGTATGTTAACTTGGGCAGGGCATGATAAAGGACATTTTCCCAAGTTGAGCTATATGTTCTTTTTATAAAAATATTGGGCCCAGTGTTTTGGGACACATTTTTATTTATTTTAAGTTTGATTTTTTAAGGTGATAAGGGGTTTATGTTGGGAATGGCTTGAAATTAAATAAATACATTTTTATTCTTTATAAATGTAATTGTTAGGTTTTTCCTCTTTGATGATTTCACTGTTCACAAACCCACCTCCCCAATAGAAAGATGGAGAGCAGTTGGATTTCTTAGACTTAATTATTAAGAGTGCTTGCCTTCTGTGTATATGAGGTGAGCTAAGAGTCCACTAACTCTGTGGCCTGGGGGTGGTGGGGCAGAGGGTGTACAAACAAGGGCAGTGAGGAGTGGGGCTCCTGGCCCTGAACATTTTCCATATGTGAGGGGCCCTTAGGCCTGCCATTCCTCCCCAGCAGTTTCTTTTAAAAGATGAGGTGGCTGGACTCCTCTAAGGTATAGCTTGTGGTGAATCAGTAAAGAAAAGTAAAGTGAAACTGTTCAAGTTGGGAGTAGGCCACTCTGCTGTCAAGCAGTGCTTTGCTGTAAATGACTCAGGGGTGAGCCTAGTTTTTTTTGTTTTTTTTTTAATACTGAAGGACACATGGACTCAGTCCTTTCACATCACCTTTGGAGGTCTGGTTGCAAATACACAAAACTAATTCTCTGGGAAAGATCAAGCATACTCTGCAAAATGAACTTCTGACTGTTGTCACCACTTCCCTAAAATATTTGGAAACCTTATAGAGATCTTCAACTTCTCCATTGGCTCTTCACATGAACATTTTAGGAAATCTTAACAATTTCAGAAGAAAAACTTCTCCAGTATTCTGCCTGTAAACTGAGTTAGATAAAATGTAGAGGTACAAAAACATTATCTTATTGGGTACAGGGTGAATTGGGGACTGTGGAGTATCAGTATATCTATTTCACTGGCTTTTACCACTTGCTTAGAAATGGCCACATATTTTTCAGATTATTGCTTAATTTGTTATTGTTTGAGTGGAATTATGTAAAAGGTTTCTAGAGTTTCCATCAGACTCTTGACAGTTTTACAGCTGTAATCTGTTTTCTTTAAAGCTACACTTGTGACTAAGTATTGCTTAATTTTTATCTTGAAGTTGCACTAATCATCTTAGCATATGAGATTCCCAGGTATTAATAACTGGTTATGCTTTAGGTTTTACAGCTTAATAAAAACAGCATGAATTTTTAACAGCCCATTTCCAGTCCATCATATTAACCGTTCTAACTCATTTTAATAATTTTATTTTCCAGGAGGCAGCCAAATATAACAAGAAGGTGATGGTCCTGGATTTTGTCACTCCAACCCCTCTTGGAACTAGATGGGGTAAGCATTTAAAATACCTTAGAAATGAATTTGTTCAAACAGAGGTTTTCCCTGGTGTTGGTTTAAATGGCTTCTAAAACCCAATTTAAAAATTTAAAAATTAAAAAAAGTACACAAAACCGGACACGTACTACTTTTACTTGCACTAAGTTAAAATGAACCCCAGTTAAATGTTGAAAATTTCCGTTCCTTGGCACAGAGCTAAGATAATACAAAGCCTTATCCACAGCTATTAATGGTGATTTAAAGCTGTGTATATATGAGTAAACTGGTACTTAGGGGTTTAATAACTGAAAGTTTAAAACTCTTTGTAGATTTCTGTTTTACATCCACCTCCTACATCCAACAAGAACGGGAATCATACCTTAATGGATAGTTCTTGCTTCTTCTGCATCTTGGTGAATTCTGTGTTCATTATTTATTTATTCAACAAATATTTTTTGAACACTTATTATGAAACAGGGCCATGGGGATATAGCAATGAACATGGTAGGTATAACATTCCTGCCCTTGTGGGGTTTTCATTCTAGTGGGAAACAGAAGAACATTATGAATTATGATACCTGGTACTGAAAAAATGATTTGGTGGAATAGAGAGGAATGGGTTAAAGAAGAATTTGACTTTGAGAAGATTATCAAAAGGAGAGCTCTGAAGAGGTGGCATTTAGATGAGGTCAGAGAGTAAGAATGAGCCAACTGTGCTAAAAGCTGAGGAAGAATCTTCCAGGCAACTTTTCTCTGTCTTTCTCACAGAAAAGCACACACAAAGGCCCTGGGGTAGGTGTTGTTAAGAGTCCTTCATGCCTGTGGTATGGATGGTAGGAGCTGGAGGTAAGATTGGAGAGAAGGACAAGTGTCAGACTGTACAGGTCCTTGTAGGCCAAGAAGAGGAATTTGGACCAGATAATCAAAACACAGTGGGAAGCCTTTGAGGAGGGACGTCATATGATAGGTAAATTTTATTAAAATGATCCAGCTGCTCAAATTAGAAGGAGGCAGGAAGTCTGGGTAAGACAGTGTCACAATTTCTAATTCAGTCATTCAGCAAATACTTGTTAGGTGTCTCATACTGGGCAGAGTCACTCTGGCCTGTAGAGCTCACACCCCATGTAGCTTTCTCCCCAGAGGGCCTAGGTTTCGTAAGCTTGAAGTCCATTACCATCTTGCACTCTTACTCGTGCCGTTTTGACTACCTCCCCTCCTGCCTACACTTTATTCTAATGGAAGCAAGCTATCACCGTGTTCTTTAAGCTTAGAGACACTAAATCTTTTTGGGGTGGGGAGGGGTGTCATGAATCCTTTTGTGAGAATTGACAAAGGCTGTAGACCACCTCCTTGAAGAAATGCTCATGTACACCAACTTTTACATGTGGTTCCAGACCCACTGCAGTCCACCCATGCCCGGCTCAATAGTCCCTTTATGTTAGTTCTCTTCATAGATTTGGTAGCAAGTATAATGTTGTGTGCATTCAGTTTCTGACATCTTTACCAGTAGTCAATGAATTTTGACTCTTTCTAAGTATATGGAAGTTGTGGAAATCTGCTCATTTTTGTTTTAGAATAATTTCACTATAGTTGGTCTGTAAGGCTTTCTGAACTTAGAAATGTCTCAAGACTAAGGAATAAATTTGAATAAACAGTATTGACCACATTAGGCAAATAAATTATGTTTAATAAAATAGTGTTGGGGTTTAGGGCAGGCTGCCCCCAAAACATGCACGATGGCATATTGATTATTTTGAATTAAAGTTGCTTAAGAAAATGGCCAATGCAAGAGAAACATTGTGACCCACCTTCTGTCTCCCTGATAGCAGGAAATAAATGACATGAAAGGTGCACTCCCTACATCTGGTGGTAGAAGGACACCCTTGGACACCCTTACCACAAAAGATAGGGAATCTGGGGCTAAGAAGCCTATATAAACAAACCTTGTTGCTTTTATAATTTACTGTCCCAAGCACAAACATGGTTTAGATTCTTCAACTGAGTATCCTGTTTCTTGGTCCTGTCAGTTCTCAAACATGTATTGTTTCTTAGTTTGAAAAGTTATAAAAGCTGCCTGCTTTGGCCACTTCTTAGGTCCCATTTCTATGACACCTTCATGTGCACAAGCTAAATTTTCTTTTTCTCCTGTTAATCTATCTTACATCAAATTTATTATTAGTCCAACCACAAGAACTCAAGAGTGGTAGATGGGGAAATTTACCCCTCCCTGACAGTGGTAATAATCGTTGGCCTTTTTCTGTGGAGGATTGTAGGGCAGGCTATAAACTGATTTCTCAACATTGTTGCAGGTCTCGGAGGAACCTGTGTGAATGTGGGTTGCATACCTAAAAAACTGATGCACCAAGCAGCTTTGTTAGGACAAGCCCTACGAGACTCTCGGAATTATGGGTGGAACGTGGAGGAGACCGGTATGTGGGGGAAGCCACTCTTCTGCTCATGCTTTTGAGGGATTTGAGCTGGGGTCTTGCAATGCACCATCCATTTTTATAAGACTAGCAAATAACCTGAAAGTTGTTTCTATTTTTTTTGTTTGTTTTTAAGTAGGTAAAATCACTGCAGTTATCCTGTGTCATGTTAGCCACGTAGCTATTATGGCAAGAACAGATACTGCATTTGGAGTATCTTTCTATAACAGAAAACCAGAGTTCTTCCAAATAAATTCTCATAATCATACAGAGCTTCGTAAGGGCTTTGATGCTGTTAATTTTTTCTCTCGCCAAAGAAGTCTGTTTCATGAGTTGATACTTGGAGGGATTGTTTGTTAAGAAAGGAATAGTTAGTCCTTGTTGGATTAAAAATACTTCGAGTGCCTTAGAAACCCTAGAAAAGTTGAAGAGGAATTTGTTGACTTTAGAAAGTAGACTGCATTATCTGTTGGAAAAACAAAAAGGTCTGGCACAGCTTCCTGGCTCATTAATTACCTTGGTCACGGTGTCCTTGAAGAGTGAAACGACAACTCCTACCTGATTTTAGTTTTGAGATCTGTAGACTTGGGACATTTAAGGGAAAATCTTCTACCCAGTAGCTCTGGTAATTTATTTTGTGGCTTTTTCTGAGTTTTAAGTAACAGTTTATTAAATTTATACGTTTTTAAAGGCATAAATACATGCTTTGAAAAATGTTGCTCTTACTCAAGCTAGTTATGCTGCCTTTGTTGATGCTTTTACTTAAGTTTTCTTACACTCGGGGTCATATCTCTCTCCTCTGACCTTTACAAGGCTGCTTTCTGTCCATGACTCTTGGAGACCTGAGGCTAGTACTGGGAATTTTGTTCAGTTCTGAGATGTCTTGCTCTGTGTCCTTCTCTCTTGTCCAACAAAAAGGGCAGTTGAGCAGACTTTTGACCTATGGAACAAGAATTTAACACATACTCTCCTACTAGTCTGCCTCCATTCTTTCTTCTGCCTCCCCACCCTGACCCCCTCCAGTTTTTGTTTACTCCCTGGTCTGAATGCTTCACAAGATCTGCCATTAACTCACTCTTTCCCTTTCTGGAAATTCCTCCTATTAATATACTCAGATAACAACAGGGGCACCCTTCAGTTAATGTGTTAGATTTCTTAGTAAACAGTTTAGAAATCCTGCTAGTGAGGTTGTATATTACTAGTGAGCACCTCCCTATTTCCACCGGCGTCTGTGCTGGGGAAATACAGAGATAAGTGATACAAATCCTGTAGGTACACAGGTTTTGCTCTCCATGATGTACTGATGTAATTAATGTACCAACTAGGTACCCGGGAGCCCAGAGGTGGGCTTGGTGAGTGTGATTTAAGACGTGACTGGAGATGATTTCTTAGATATTGTGTCCTTAACCATCAGCAGAGGGGAGGGGAAGGTTCACTTCATTTAGATGGTGAGAGAAGAATGAACAAGGTGCATATTTGAAGAATAGCAGATATCCCAGTGTGGCTAGAGCAGGTGCCTGTGGGGGAAGTCCGTGAGGAAGAGTGTGAGGACTGTTACTGCGGGCAGAACACTCTGGGTGGTTTGGTGCGAGGGTGGTAGGAGGAATGCAGATCAGCCTAGCAGGCTGCACGGTTTTGCTGAGGGCAAGTTTGAACAGATGCTTGCAGATACTTCCTTGTGTGGTTCTTGGGATAGTAGCAGGAAGAAAGTGGGGAAAGGAGGTAAAGACCATAGATCTGGGGAGTGGAGTAGCTGAATGTCACAGCTAAGAAATTGTTGTCACTAAGATTTAGACTGAGTTCTTTCTGACTTGAAAGCACATGGGGTTATACCACGAGCCCTCGTGGCTTCAGTGGCAGCCCTTTGTAGGGGCAGTTTTTGGGAGCTGTTGTAGGGACACATGGAAGCCTTTGCTGTCTCTGTGCACCTCTCTTCACCACATGCTCCCCAGAAAGGGTAAGTTCTGTGTGTGGTCTGTAGGTTGTGCTCCAATTTCTCTTCTGTCTTTGGGAGGAAAACCTAAGAACTACCCATTTTATTTTCTAACCACTCTTAAGGTCTGTGATTCCCCCACCCCCACCATTCCATGCTCTTCACCAGTGTTCTCAGTGAGACTTTTTTCCTAGAATCCTAGAATCACCCCTGCCCACTTGTCCCATCGTACCGGGTAGGTTGTTAGAGTAGATAGACTTGTGCCCTCATTCTGACTTTGCTATTTACTGCCTGTGTGGTAAGGATTAAATACAATAGTGTGATTAAAATACATACCCATCAACAAATGTTAGTTTCTGAACCTTCCCCCTGGACTCGCTTCTTTTAATTCTTCCATTCAGAGTTTCAGTAAATTGGAGTAGACTCTGTCAAGTACTTTTCTTGGTTCTTTGTCTAATGGGTTGCAGAAAAACACAGATATTATAGAAATTTGTGTATTTAAACCAAGTTAATTTCCTCTTAGAGAAGGACATGTAATGAGAATATTAATCTGACAAAGTCTAGAATTTGTTGGAAAAATAAGGTTGATTCAAGCAAATTTTGACTTAATGCAGTTATATTTCCATGTACTTTGTTTTTCATTCTGATTGCCACTGGCCCTTAAATCTTCACAAGTAACAGTGCTGTAACTTAGAGTCATAAAAATTGTATTCACTTGTATAAGGTTTCATACCCAAATTGGTGTGTTGACATTTGCTTTAAACTATCAACTAGTTGACGTTTGCTTTAAACTATCAACTCTTAGGGAAAATGAAGTCAGTGGAACAGAATAGCTTCATATGGTTATAAATGTTTAGGAAAAAATATATAGTGGGTCTTTAGAATCTTTAAAAGACAAGAAACACGTACAGGCTTCTGCTGAGTGAATTTCATTAACAGGGCCAACTACATATAATTTTAATAAATTCAGTAACCGAGTGGGTGGTGAAATATAATGTGAATTGACACAACTTCCCAGCAAAAGAGTATGTATGTGGCTGTCATGTAGCCATAATAAGCAGTGGCTATGCTTATGTATGTTGAATTTATTTCTAAATTACATAGTCAGGAACCAGTGATTGAGGCAATAAGGAAGCCACTACCAGCATGGTCCAGATCTGCACGGTAAAACCAGCAAAAGCTCCCTGAATTTCACAGAGTTTTAACACTTGGACCAGTCCTTACAGAAATTATTTATTCAACTAGTTTTAACAGTTTCAGCTATTTTGTGTTTCTTCCCCTTTTCCAGGTTCTGTTTGTATACCTTCTACCCCCTGTACTCATTTGTGAGCAGCAGCAATCCCCAAGTCTCTTGACGAGAGCTGGTGAAGAGCTGTGCCCTCTCTTTAAAGCCCTTTACTCTTCCTAAATGGAAGCCCGGTAGTTTTATTGTTATCTTCTCTTTTCTCTTTAGGCTGCAGGCCTTCTGAAGCAAGCTGTGGCCTGGCTCTGAGAACCAGAGCTGGGTGTGTTGGGAGTGGTCCACCGGGCCAGCCAGGACCCACCTCTAAAGGAGCACTCATTGCCTCCCTGCTTTTTGTGCTAGAATGCTTGTGGTGACGAATTCTGTAGATTTAGACAAAGTCCAGTTACTTTGTCATTGGATCTTAGAAGAAGAAAGAAACTCAGAGGTGTATTTTTCAGATGAGAACCCCTTAGAGGCTGCTTAATCCATGCTCCCAACAGATGAAGCATGCAGGCTTATTCTTCATTTTTCAAATGAAAACATATCTAATCTCGTGTCCTTGACCAAAGAACAGTGCTCCAGCTTTCTTGGAAGACTGTCTTCTCTGACACTGCAAATAGCTGTGAGCAGGGTGAGGGAGGAATGGGACCTGGGCCAGGCAGCTCAGCTGAGTCTGCCTGGTGACGGGGGAGTG
Organism: Camelus bactrianus; assembly: GCF_048773025.1. Lineage (NCBI taxonomy): Eukaryota > Metazoa > Chordata > Mammalia > Artiodactyla > Camelidae > Camelus > Camelus bactrianus. The sequence goes on along the minus strand of NC_133550.1, from coordinate 32,565,998 downwards.
ACACGTCCAGGACTCAGCCATGATCTGCCGTTTTCGTGAAAACTCCAAGCTGAGAATGTGCCGGGAAAGTCTCAGGCCTTAAAAAAAATTGCTTGAGCTGTGAGCCATATAAACTGGGTGAATCGGTCCTTTCTGGAGGGTTTACTGGTTTCATATTTTTTCAGGTTTATTTGTTTGAGTTCTTCTGTGCTCAAAAAGTAAATTTGCCTTTAAAAGTCAAGCATTTTGGAAGTTTTAGAATCCTGTTGTCACTAGAGGGAAAGCAAGGTCATTGGTTTGCAGTCGGGGACCTGCAGAGTTTCTGGATGTACATATTCCCCCACTACACACCTACACATGATTCATACACGGTGTGGCTGTGATGGCCTTGAGTTTGTGTGTGGCCCTGTGCAGGTCACCCATCCTTCATTTCCCTGTGTATATAATGGAAATAATTTGTGTCCCTTCAGGTGCCTTGAGGTTCAGGTGAGCAGGTAAAGATGCTGGTTAGCTTCGTTAGCCTGATTACTGTTGGTGAATCTAAGGATGTGGCCTGCTCTGTTGTGGGTAGGGGCAGATCAGAAGCAGCAGAGAGTCCAGCTGCTGAGGTGGACGTGAGAAGACATCCGGGCGAAATACAAGTCCTGCCTAGCCAGCTGGAATCTACATTGCAGAGGCTCAGCATTGCATTACCACTGGTAGACGAAGCCAGCCAAAGCAGGAGGCCTAGGGGAAACGCTGGGGCTCTGCCAGTGAGTGGACTGAGTGGGGATGAGGAGTATTTGAGTATTTGGGAATGCAGGAAGGTGGTGGGTTTGGGTATTATTGGAAGGCAGGGCAACCCTGGAGAACTGGGGTTCTGGGCACATCACCACCCACAGTCCACAAGGATCCAGTTACCACTGGTAACATATAAAGTAGAAAAGTTTTTTTTACAAGATTTTACAAGACAGAAACTCAGTTCTCAGAATGGAATGCAAGATCAGGTCCATAGGAACAGCTGGAGTCCTGGGTGCTGAATCCCAAACTGGTGGGCTGGAATTTTTAAATTTCTCCTACCTAAGCATAATCACACTAGTGATGGGTGACCGCCTATTGTACCAGGGGATGAAGGAACTTTGGTAGAGAAAAGGAGATTTGAGGAGAAGGAGAAGGAGAAGTCAGGTGGGGCCTGACAGTTACAAAGGAAGGCTTTAACAGAATTGAGGTTGGATTAGGTCTAATGATTGAATTTGAATTTCTCTCATTGAAATAGTTTAATGTTTTCTTTTAGAACATGTTATTTTCCTGTAGGATTAGCAGAGTATAATCTGCTTAGGACTCCTACCACTGTAAAATTTCAGAAGTGAATCCTTCCTTTGATTCTGTTTTTTGTTTCTCCCTGGAGGCGTTATTGGCACGTTGGGCCAGATAGCTCTGAGTTGTAACAAACTATAGTGAAGGATATTTAAAATCACTGGCCCTTGGGTATCCCTAAGTCACAGTGACAACCAAAACCACGACCAGTAAAATGATGTCTGGGATTCGCTTAAAGTATCCTGGTACAAAAAGAGATGAATGTGTAATGAGATTGGTAAAATGTTGGTAGTTGTTGCAGCTAGACGATTGGCACATGGGAGTGAGTTACATGGTTCTGTTCTATTCCTGGTGGGGAAACAGTGAGTCTTCTTAAAGTGGTGGTAGATGGAGGTCAGACCAACAGGTTGGTCGAGGCTCTCTGCAGTGTCCCCATGCCCTAGCGCCTAGTCCATGACCACGGTGGCTGCCGCAGTCAAAACTTTTTTTTTTAAACTATTGAATGGATCCCTGAAGGTTTGCTTTAGTTCAGACATTTTATGATTCTATGAATTGAATCTCTGTTATTTCTTCTCTTCTTCCTTTTGGCCACAAACCAATTTTTGTGCTGTCATTCCCACTTCCAGAGGCTGGCCACTGGTTCTCATAGAGTTGATCTTACCACTTCCTGCCTCGCCAAGCTACTTATAACCCTGACCCTAAGACTCACTTCTCAGTTCTGTGACAGTTCTTCTCAATTTATGTTGATTCTGTTTTCCTTGCTTCAAAACCACAGCTTCCCCAGAACCTGTCTTCCTGCTACCACCAAAATATGTTTTACCTGTGTCCTGTTTTTTTTCCGGAGCCATTCATTGTTAATTATTAATGAATGAATGACAAAGGATTGATTTTTACCCATTGAAATTTAATGTTATATTAGTGCTTTGGCTCAAAGGATTAATTTTATGATAGAATTTAAAAGATCTTCCTCTCTGGTGAGATGGGGTTTTGTGGGGGGCCAAAGAGACTCTTAAAACTCTCTATCTAAACCAGGGATCAGCAGACTTTTTCTGTAAAGGGCCAGATAGTAAATATTTTATGCTTTGCGGGCCATCTGGTCTCTGTCACAGCTACTCAACTGTATCATTGTAGCACAAAAGCAGCCCTAGACAGTATGTAAGTAAATGATCGTGGCTGGATTTCAATAAAGCTTTATTTACAAAAAAAGGTGTTTGGCTGGATTTGGCTGGTGGAGCCATAGTTTGCCAGCCCTTACTCTGGATACTGTTACCAGTTTAGTAACTCCAAGCCTGGCTACTCAGAATCCCTTGGTGATTGTTACACATACAAAATCCTGGGCCTCACCACACCTCATTACCTGAACAATCTGTTGACAATCCAAGGTAAAATTGGTTGGTTGGTCTCTAGATAAAGAAGAAAAAGTTCGGGTATGGTTATTTTAGTCTTAAGAATTGCCAGGATTTTTGCACTAAGCTGCATGGTCATTTTCTAAAAGGGAGAGAATACGTGAAGATGAAAATGTTATGTGCTTGAAATGAAGGACTTGTCCTTTTAGACCAAATAGTTACTGAGAAATGATATTTGCCAGGTAGTGGGAAAGCTGAACGTTTTATCTTACTTTCTTGTGCAGTTAAACATGACTGGGAAAGAATGACAGAAGCTGTGCAGAACCACATTGGCTCTTTGAACTGGGGCTACCGCGTAGCTCTGCGGGAGAAGAAAGTCACCTATGAGAATGCATATGGGCAGTTTGTTGGTCCTCATAAGATTAAGGTAATGCAGTGACAGCCTGAGTAGCTTTTCTTTGTTTGTGTTTTTAAGCTTTCGTTGGGGGCCAGGGAGGAAAAGAAAAAGGTGATTATTCTATCTAATAAAAGTAATAGCCCCTGTGACCAAGACCGTCCAGTTTGGTGGTTTGCAGTCACTTCTTACGGTGGTGCAGTAAAGGGTTAAGAGGACTGGATTTGAGGCCAGGTTACCTGGATTTGAGTATTGGCAGCCAAGACTGCCACTTCCTGGCATTGTCACCTTGAGCAAGTCTCTTAACTACTCAGTCTTAATATCCCTTTCTTACTGCATTAGCAGATTTTTCTGAGGATCAAATTGGACAATATGGTAAACAGCCTTTTTCATTTGATGATAAGTTACTAAAAATTACATTGATTTCTTGTAGACAACAAATAACAAAGGCAGAGAAAAAATTTATTCAGCAGAGAAATTCCTCATTGCCACTGGTGAAAGGCCACGTTACTTGGATATCCCTGGTGACAGAGAATACTGCATCAGCAGGTAAGGACAGACTGCAGGAAGAAAAGACGGGCTAGTCTTTTTTTCTTCAAATCCATTTAATTCTTTTCCTGGAACTTAGCTTTTCACCACGTTTTTTGCTGAAAGGGGCAAGGGATTAGGAAAAAGAGAAAGGAAAAACTATTTCACAAAAGAGAACATTTAAAAAATTCAGAATTAAATGTTGATCATCTTATCACCCAGAGTTAATATCACCGCTAACATAGATATATGCTTATAGTATTTGTATTTGAAATTTATATATGTGAATATATATTACAAATGTATACTGTATAAAACCAGATGGATATTCACATTTTGGAAAATAATTGATACATGTGTATGTACTTTTTTCTCCTTTTTTGCAAAACTGGAATCACGTGTGTTATGTCTTATGTGGTTGCTAAAAGAATTCGAGGGATAGCACGCCATTTAGGTTTCTTAAACTCTAGTTTTTCCTTACTGATTGCTCTTTGAATGGTTGCAGTGTCAATGTAGAGGGACCTCCTGAAATAAATGAGTCAAGCAAGGTTTTGCTGTGTGATTTATTTTTTCCCATCAAAACATTGTTGTTCAGAAGTTTTGAATTATTAAGTTGTTAAGACAGACTGTTGATAGATAGGTCCTCTTAGTTGCTTTTTGCTCAGGAGCTCCTGATTGTGTTGTAAATTACTCGTTTTTATTATAATATGATTTTATCCTTTGTGCCTCCTCTGGGGCAGCACAGATGACAGTTCTTGTCCTTGCTGGCTTTGGATGGTCTCCCTTCTCATATTTTAAAATCTCACTCCCTGATGATGCTTTTATGATCTATCATGTCTTGTATCTTCCTCTCCTGGAAGATTTTGTCATGTTTTGCTTTTTTTACAGTTGGCTTTCATATTCCGAAACCCATACATTAAAAGTTTTTTCCCACCTCTCTCTCCACTCTTGATAATATTGTAGATGAGAAGTAACACAGGTTTCCACCAGGGAGAGCTGGGGGTGGGGACTTGGGTTTGCAAATGTATGATTTCTAAACGCATAAATGGAGAATTATTCCAAATAGTACAAAATAATACTGTTTGATCATGGGTTGGACTAATGTCAGAGTTACATGGTTTGTGTGGTTAGCCACGGGATCTTGAGCTACTCCCAGAGGAACTGAGTGGCTGGAAAGGGAGTGTCTAAGACCTTATAAAAACTTCTCAAGTATTATGCGTGTAGCAATTGTATGCTTTTAATCTGAAAAGTGTCTTGTTCTTAAGAAAGTAAAAATGTTTACTTTGATTTGGTCGTTATTCACATATGAACATTTTTCTCATTCTTTTCTTCTTCTTTTTTTTTAAATTTTTTTTCCAGTGATGATCTTTTCTCTTTACCTTATTGCCCGGGTAAGACCCTGGTGGTCGGAGCATCCTATGTCGCTTTGGAATGTGCTGGATTTCTTGCTGGCATAGGTTTAGATGTGACTGTTATGGTACGATCCATTCTCCTTAGAGGGTTTGACCAGGACATGGCCAACAGAATTGGTGAACATATGGCAGAACACGGTGTCAAGTTTATAAGGCAGTTTGTGCCGATAAAAGTAAGTGGGGTTGCTTAGAGGTTTGTTGATTCTATACTGTGCGAGAAAGAGTTGGGGTGGATGATTGGAGCATCCTTTCGGTGTTATAAACCATTAGGAATGCTAACATGAGTAATTCTTTGTGTGATTTGGGTGTATAAACTTACACCTTCTTACCACCTAGATAGCTTTTGTTCTTATTTGCAAATTAATAATTTCTTCCTTCCGTTCTCAACTTTACCACCTTTTGTTCTCTTCTGTTTAATGCTTCCCTTTATACATTCCATCATTTTATTATTTTTGGTCTATTATACTTTCTTTTTTTTCTACATACCAGAGATTTAAATAAGAGTTTTAACACTAGGCTGATTTCTTTTTTTTTCTTCTCAAAAGACATTTCTCCTTGGTATACAGTGTAGTTCACAGGTGCATTATATTATTCTGGCTTCCCTGGAAATGATTATTTAATTTTGTTATGTGGACTGACCTTTTTTGCTCATTTAATCTTCTTTCAAAAATGCTGAATAATAAGCCAAGTTATATCTGGGACTTGTTAATATTACCACAAATGTTTTGATAAAGTGACAAATCTATTACTTTGCATATCTTAAACTAATAGTTTCCTTTAGTGCAAGTAAGGATGGGACTATTTTGTTAAAGTTAAGAAATTTTTGCTGTCTTTTAAAAAATAACTTAATGGGTTAGTAACTTAGGTTGTTTGCAGGACCATGAATCTCTTGTAGCTGAGAGGTAACAATATGAGCACTGGGATCAGAATAACCTGGGTTCAAATACTGTTCTGCCAGTTTCTTGCTATATGACTTCGGGAGAATGACTTAATTTCTCGGAGCCTCAGTGTCTTCTGTAAAATGATGGTAATAGATAGCACCTATCTCAGAGTTCTCCTGAGGATTGTGTTAGCATTAGGACTATGATGGGAAGATGACAGCTGTATGTGTATGCTGTGCTGATGGAACAGCAGCGTCTTCCTTTATAATAGCTTAACATTTGGGGAGTTGTGGGCCTCCGAGAATGTGGTGGACTATCCCAGGTGACATCAACCTGTGTCTGTATACATAGCATTTTGCTCAGGTTACCAGGGTGTCTCTGATCCCTGAAGGCGGGAAGTGAATGCTGGCTGTATTACAAAGTGAGTGAGTGGAAGAACCTTCTACAGAGAGAAGGGAGAGAGTGCATTTTGGACAAAGAATATAGCATGTGCAAAAAGGCTGTGTGGAATAAAACTGTTCCAAAGGCAGAAAGTGTTCTGGATACAGAAAAGGCCTGACTGGAACACAGAAGTGAGTAAGGCAGGAAGGAGTTTGAGGTGGGATGAGACCCTTATTCTTAAGCAGATCTAAGCCATGAATCAATTCAACTCTTCTCCAAAGATTAGAATATTTTAATTTAAATTAAACAGGAAAGAGATTTTCAATATATTCAGAGGGGCTTCACTATTTAATAAATGAAGGGAATTTTAGAAGGAAATCTTTTCTATTTGTTGATGTTGAAAATAAAAGGACTTCACAGTTTTCCCATTCAGAGTGTGTTGCATTTTACAGGAAGAGTAGAACTTGCAGATGATTTTATGGGTTTTCTCCTAGTAAATGTTTTACAGAAACCGATGATTTGGCGGTTGACCTCATTGTGTAATAGGCTAAGTGTGTTCAGTCTCATTTGCCACAGCACAAGTACCAGGACTTGCTCATTCTCCGTACACCTTTAACAACTGAAGGCAGCCCCCAGTTGTGAAACATACCTCCATGCCCCTTATGATTTTTAGGGATTTCAAGCTCTTAACTGTATCACAACAGACCTACTCCCATGTCTGTTCTTTGCTGGCAAAGCTGAACATTGTAGTCAAAAGCGAATCTATGAATGTGAGCCCCAGGGTATTAATGGTTCTGGGTAAGTTAGAAGGTAGGAACCTGGGAGAAGCAGTAAGTCACTGGTTTAATTTTAGAGACTGTAGTGCACTTTCTCTGGCCTTTTTCCTTTCCCACGTTTCTCTCTGAGCTCTGTTCTGTTTGAGAACTATCATAAAGAAAACCCCTCTAGCAAATACTAAGCAGTGAGAAGACGGTAAATAAAAGAATCACATATCATCCTTATGATGTTAACATGAGGAAGGTGGGACGTGAAAGCCAGATTTCGTGTTTTAACTTTGGGTTAACCAGACAGAAGGAGAAGACACAGTTATCCTCTTGACACATGTGTTTACTGTGGAGTAAGACTTTATCACTCTTACAGGTTGAACAAATTGAAGCTGGGACACCAGGCCGACTCAGGGTGGTAGCGAAGTCCACCAATGGTGACACAACCATCGAAGAAGAGTACAACACGGTAAGAATGGGCCTCGGTCACACTTCATCAGAAAGCAAATAATGTGCTCTTTGGATATTTGCTGGGGAGTAATAATAATGGCTGTTTACTATTTCTAAAACCCTTGGTTCTATTCCTGTTCTAAGACATCTTTATTACTTGTGATATTATAATTTGTTTTGGTTACAGGGATGGCTTCAGATTTTCTCCACTGTAACTTAAATCTTGTTTGTCAAATCGTGATTAAAAAGTGTCAGCACTTTTAAATGAGCTAGAATTTCTCTGCCCCATGTTCTTTTATCTCCCCTGCTCACCACTTAAAATAATTTAGTTATAGGCTATGCTGTCTTTGTCTCTAAACTTGGCTAGATTTATTAAGGAATTGTTCACTCCCTTTTTCTTAACAAGAAATGGGTAAGGATTTTTACTTTATCATCTTCAGAAGATTTAATTTAAATAATTTTGATTTGTTTTAACTCTTATATTATTTTCTTAATGTATTATTTCTTTCCAGGTCTGGAAAATGAATCAGATTGGCTTAATAAGCAGAGAAAAATATGATAAAATAACTCATGCATAGCCTTTTTGTTAACAGTCACTATATATTAATAATTTTTCAGGTATTGCTGGCAATCGGAAGAGATGCTTGCACAAGAAAAATTGGCTTAGAAACTGTGGGGGTAAAAATAAATGAAAAGTAAGAAAAAAATCTTAATTATGTCCTATTAAATACTATTTTAGTTATTTATAAGATTGATTAATACTGGAGTCTTAGATTTTTTAAGTTAGCTTTTACCATAGTTGGCAAGATCCCTTTTTAAGCTTAGAAAACTCTTCTTTTAGTGCCACTCACAGTATTTCCTGTTTGTCTTTTTTTCCCCTCTTCAAAATCTAAATGAAAGATACCCTGCTTTGCATATTGTTTCTTTAAATGTTTATGTGTACAGAAAAAGACCCCTCCCCAGTTAATTGCAGGTATGTGCTTTGAAAGTTTCATGAAGTACGTAGATTTGAACCATGTTTAATTTAAAGCTACCAAGTTTTATGGTAATAGAGTGGTCACTACATTTCTAGTGACAGTTACAAGTCTGAAAACTGATTTTTCAAAGGTTTTAACAGGTAAAATCCTTTGGACTATACTAGATAATAGAGACTGTTGTCTGCTTATAGGAGTGGCGTGGGGTATTTCCCAGTGTCACCTTTCTTATATCCAAGTGAAAACAAGTACACAAGTGCTGTGAACCGCTAGCTGCCTTGGAAACTGAAAATAGGACAGTTTGTTTTTTTTTTTACCCCCACCTTTCAGGAATAACATTTATTCAGAAGAGATTCTTAATCTTAGTATGAGGATTTTTGCTTTATTATTATTATTTTTTCCTTGAGTGGGAGAGACAAGGGAGTTGAGGTCTAATAAAATTTAGCAGACTAAATGTTCCACCACCTTAATAACCATCTAGCTTGTTTCCAGTTAAGGCCAGGGTTTTCCATTTTGTCTAATATTAATAGCTAACGTTTATTCTGTACTTACTGGGAGCCATGGACTGTTATACTAATGTTTTATATGCATTCTCATTCAGTCCTCACAGCCCCTTAAGGTAGACTGGTGGTATTTTTCTTCTTACTCTTATTTCTATTATCATTATTCCCACTTATAGGTGGGAAAATGAGGCTTAGAGTTAAATAGCTCTCCAACATGGCAGAGGAAACAACTAACAGACCTGATTATAACAATTTAGAATCCTCATTAATTCTTAACCACGGTGTTTTAGTTCTCCTGTTCTAGGGTTTCTAAAAATTTTCCTCCTATTGCTTTGATTTTCAAAATAGCCAGAATCTCTAAGCTTTTGGTTCCTCTGAGTTTTGGTGGTGGTGCTGCTTTGATAATAAATTAGAACTTTGGTCTCAGGTAGGGTCACAGTATTGGGCTTCTTTGGGAGAAAGGGGGTTTTGTTCTGCTTACTTAAAAGTGGTAATTGATGATGATTTTAACTGAATGAATTTGCAGGACTGGAAAAATACCCGTCACGGATGAGGAGCAGACCAATGTGCCTTACATCTATGCCATTGGCGATGTGTTGGAGGGGAAGGTGGAGCTCACCCCAGTAGCAATCCAGGCAGGAAGATTGCTTGCACGGAGGCTGTACGCTGGCTCCACCGTCAAGGTGAGCGTGTGGCTGCCACCCACCAGGATACTGTTTTTAATACTGCTCCCGGCGCCCTCTGTAGGGATGGTTGTGAGGTTTGACGGTGGCATCCTAGGTTCGCTTTATTAACTGTATTCCAGACAAAGAATCATTGTTAAGACTGCTGTTCCTTTGTGATTTATTAGGAAATTTTTACTCTTAGAATCACACTAAGAACAAAATGAGCTTGATTAATCAAGTTTCAGCACTATTATGTTCCATATACTCATAATAGTTACACTTTGCACCAATTTTATTATTGCCAATTCAAGTATAATTTTCTAAATCTTTTTATGGTACGTGTCTAGGCTATGACAGGATTTGGGGGTTCTAAGTAATAATGTCAGTGTGCAGAGCTGCTTAAACCAGAAGTCAGACTTTATTCCCCCATTCTTTCTAAAAATAGGTCTTCTGCTCGTGGAATGTGTAATGTGGTGTATTAATATTTTTAATTTAATATTAAATATTAATTAAATTAATTAATTTAATATTTAATATTAAAATATTAATATTTAATATTTTAGTTTTAAAAGTTAGTATAGGAAATTGAAACTCTTAGGTGGGTTTCATGGGACTAGATGGCAAAAAAAGAAATATGTTCCAATTTTTTTTTAAGACAGTTGTTTTTAGAGCAACTTTAGGTTCACAGCAAAACTGAGAATTGAAGGTATAGAGATTTCTCATATATCCTGTGCCCCATTATCAACATTCCTTCCCTAAGTATTTTCTTTAAAGGATTCTGGAAATGTTGATTGAAGAATTTAGTCATGACTCATTTTCATTGTGCATAAATCATCATGGGTTGATTTAGGTTAGTGACAGCAGTGGAAACCTCAGTACTGCTAGTAAAATTTGTGACAAACATTTTGAGTGTACCTGGGATTATGTTGGATTGTAGCATAATAAAATCTTGTATTTTGAAATTAACAAGATTGAGGTTAAAAGGGGTTAATCCCAGGTTGTCTGATCATCCAGGGAATAGTAGTTGGTTCATGTTGCTATTTGGAATAAACTTAACTACCTCTTTTTTTTTTTTAACTACCCTTGTGAGTTATGTCTTGTATTGTTGAAATTATTGAGTTACATGGTGACCAAGAAAGTATATTCAGAAACGTAGCTTGAGGTGCATTTAGTTTGTTCTTAATCTTTTATATTTGTGATTTCCTAAAATGGAAAGATATTTTTTATAACAATAACCAAAGGGCAAATATGCAAAAATTTGCGCCTAAATAAATTTGAAATTATTGTACCACAAAATTCTAAAAATCTAATGGATCTTTCCACCTACTTTGGTTAAATCCTTCCATGTATGGGTGTAGTAATATATCTTAGCATCTGCCAGGTTGAGCGAATTCTTTCTTAAAGTACCTTAAGCTTTTATGAGCAGCAGAATTTAATGTAAACTGAAATGAAAGGACTCCCTTTTTTGCTTGTTTTTTTGGTTTGTTTTTGTCTAATATGGAAAGTGCTTTACCGAACGGGAAAATAAACAGGTGGTGTTCAGTCCTTAAGTTTGAAATCTCACCAGTCTGTCCTTCAGTACAATAAATAAAGCTGAAATGTCAATAGATACCTAGACTAATTGTATTTGGAAGAGTTACACAAGTTTTTTTTTTAAAGAGCTGTGTAATCCCTTTAATTTTGTATTGATGAGAACGTTCACAGTTTCTGAGAGCGTGAGAGGATCCACATCTGCCTTCCTTGTTTCTAAAGGAGCAGCTCTCCCTTAAGCTGAAAAATTCAGCTTAACATAAACCCTGCCTAAATAAATCTGTTATGAGATTTTAAGAGAACCCAAATTGAATCATGGGTGTTTGTGCCTTCCTCTGAATTGATGACATATATTCACTGCTTCATGAGAATGTTCGAAGCAAAGGGGACAAAGAGCAGCTATGTTTGATGTGCTAAGTGTTGTGCACACTTATCCCACCTCGGCAGCTGTGGAGACTGGTGACAGTTACAGGAAATTAGGTAGCTGTCCAAGATCACAGTGCACAGAGGCAGTGAAGGCATAAATCCAGTCCACATCTCATTGTAGGTACTGCTGTCTTAACCATGAAAATGTATCATTTGAGAGAGGAGGAAGATTTGGGAAATATGGATTATAGAAGAATAGGCGATGAGGATAGAAAAGATGTTTCAAGACTTGAAAAAATATACTGCACCTCTGTAATTTAATATTTTACTAAATAAAATGAAGTGGAAGATATATTGGAAAAATTTAAATGAATCTTCTTAAACACTTAGTAATGATGAAAGTCATTTTCAAAGTTGCTAAAAGTATTTGCCACTAACTAAAGTAAATATTCTGTTTTTTTTGAAACATAAATGAAAGAATGAAAAAAAAATTACCATTTCAAAAACAGATAAAGAACTGACTGTAAAACTGAGTCAGCCTATAGATGATGGGCTTTCCACGAAGCTCTTTAAAAAGCCAAGTGTTCTGACACACGTACCAGCTTTAAAGCACAGGGTGATGATGGGCATTCCAGCTGTCATCTCCAAGGACCAGTGTCATCCCTTAGATCTTTTTAGAATTCCTCTCAAACACTTGAAATACTTTTATGTTTACAAATAGCAAGTGTTAGCGTCTTTATTATTACTTAAAGAGGTACTTTGTAAGTTAACTCAATTTTTCAGTAAATATAAAAACATTTTATATGGAAACTGTAGAGAAACCATAGTACACATATCTGCAACTTGAGAATGGGTTGTATTCTAAAAATTCATTAAGTTGCTTGTTGTGAAAACTGCAAAATGTTTTATCCAAATAAAAGTATTAAAAACAAGGATTACATTTCGCGGTCTAGGCCATAATAGTTCATTGAAACCAATTGGAAACTGAGTATTGGGACCAAGGAGAAAAAAAATACCATATTATGTGGACCCAGATTTCTATTTGATACACCATTTTCTGCCTGAAGAACTTCCTTTAACAGTTATTTAGTGTATGCACGGTCATGGTTAATTCCTTGGCTTTTGGGTTTTTCTTTTTTCCTCAAGTTTATTTTGCCTTCGCTTTTTGGAAGATAATTTTGCTGAATATAGAATTTTGGATTTGCAGGGCTTATTTAAATATTTTAATAATTTGCCCATTGTTTTCTGGTTGCACAGATTCTAAAGAGAAGTATGCCATGCCATCATTTTTATTTTTGTTCCTTTTAAGATTTTGTGTTTATCACTGTTTTTTTAGCAGTTTGATTATTGTATGCCTTGGCTTATTTTTCTTTGTAATTATTTTGCTTGTGTTTTTGTCAAGATTTGGGGGTTTATATATTTATAGTTTTTCATCAGATTTGGAAATTTTTCATCAAATTAACCATTTAATTAATTTTTCTGTTTTCACTCACATTTCTGTTTTTCATTTTCTTAGTCTATTGCAGTGTCTTCAAGTCCACTGATCCTTTCTTCTGCACTGTCTTGGGCTGTAAATCCCATTCCGCGTTGTTTGCACTTCAAGTGGTTTCTTTCATCTCTGAGTTTTATTTATTTAAAATATATTTTCCTTTTCTCTCTTCAGCAGGTTCTTTTTTTTTTTTTTTACCTCTTTGAATATGCAGAACGTATTTATAAAACCTCTTTTAGTGTCCTCTGCGAATCCCATCATCTCTTTTGTTGTGTCTGTGTTGATTCATTTTTCTCTTGGTATTGGTTCATGAATTCTTGCTCATTTGTTTCGTTACTTTGGATGGAAGTGAACTTTGTGCATTTTACATTGTTGGGAGCTGAGTTTTGTTGAATTCCTTTATATAGTGTTGGACTTTGTTTTGGCAACCCATTATGTTACATGGGAGTAGTTTTATCCTTGTGTAATTACTTTTCAGCTTTTTTAGGGTGTGTCAACAGCAAGCTTTCATCTAGGCCTAATTTAGTTCCACTCCTAAATTGATGCCCTTCCTAAGCCTCCTCGGTGCTGCCCTGCCTACCATCCAGTGTCTGCAAATGTGTTGCATATTTGTCTGGTTTTCTAACTAAAGCAGGAAGTAAACCTGGTCCGTTATGGCAATAAGCGGATGGCTACCTTTACTTTTGAATCAGAATTCCAAAGGTTTGTGTTCATTTTAGAGAAAAAAGATTATATACTACTTCTAGAGGGAGGCACATTTTAAAGATTTTACTTTACCATTTTAGAGAGCGAGAATTGATTGAATTTCTCATATTTTAAATGCAGAACGACTTACCTCTGTACAGATTTGGCTGGGTAGGTTTAGCATTTACAAACATATTTGGCACTTATGTAATTACATTTTCACAATTCACATCAGCATATTAAAGGCTCTGAGAATTCTGATAGTTGAGAAACCTGTTTATTTGCTTAATACAGCATTTTACAAACTTGTTTGACTTCAGAACCGTTTTGTCATCCATGCCTATTAACATAAAATATGCTTTAGAAAAATTATCATTTTAATGGCTCCTTAATGTTACACTGGGAATATGTACTATAGAACCACTTCCTTATTTGTGTTTTTAAAGCCACTCCAATATTGCCACTATTGATGAGAACTGTGGCATTGCTCAATTAATGCATGTAGCTTTTTCTGTATATTAAATTATTACAGATTTCTGAAAATGGGATTATTGGGCCAAAAAGTTTAACATGTTTTTGTGGCTCTTAGTATGTATTACCTAATTGATTTTCCAATAACCTGTTAACTTCTGCCACTGATAATATGAGACTTTCAGCATTGGGTACACTAGTATTGTTTTGGCTGCTTAATTTAAGGGAGAAAAAGTATATCCTTGTTAACATCAGTTGGTAGATCAATGGAGAAGCCACATAAGCCATATATTCATGACTAGTCTTGACAGACTTTAAACCTCTGCTAAAACTTTATTGCATCAGTTAATGATTCTCGGCATAGTAGGTTTTTATTAGCCTACTTTCCTCTCCTAATTTTGAACCTTTTTAAACTATATACTTTTTTGAGTTATAATTTCTTCTGTCATAACTCTCCTCCATTTTCAAACAGTGTGACTATGAAAATGTTCCAACGACTGTATTTACTCCTTTGGAATATGGTGCTTGTGGTCTTTCTGAAGAGAAAGCTGTGGAGAAATTTGGGGAAGAAAATATTGAGGTAAATTCTACTCTTTACTACTCTTTTTTTCCCCCTAACTTTAAAATAATTTCCAGCATACAGAGAAGTTGAAACAGTAGAAAGAACTTCCATATACCCATTATACAGATGCACGTATTACTAACATTTTGCCCATTTGTTTCATATTTTTCATACTCTCTCTTTGTCTGTCTCTGTGCATTGCATCTGTGTGTATTTCTTTTTCCTGAATCATTTGAGAGTAAGTTGAATACCCTTTTACCCCTAAATATTTCACTGTGTATTTCCTATGAACAGGACATTTTCTTATATAACCACAGTGTAGTTACTACTTTTAGACAATTTAATTTTGATACAGTACTTTATCTGACCTACCTTCCAGTTTTCAGTTTCATCAGTTGATCCAGTAATACTTGGTTCTACTTTTTAAAACCACTTTTATTAGTTTCTTTTTATTATTACTATGAGAAAAATACAGGAAAATACAAGGAAGAAAACTGAAAGGTACCTGCATTTCTCCTGTTCAGTTAGTAGAACCTTCTGTTTCCCTCTAATTGTACTAACTTTTGCCCCTCACCTTTTATCCTATAGTCAAGGAAAATGCGCATGAAATAAACTACTCTCATATACACAAATAACACCACACAAAGGGACTTATGTATTAACCCATTTAGGGGAGAAAGTTTCTAGTAAAACGTTCTTCTAAAAGACCAGATTTATGAATCAGTAAATTTTGTGATATAGAAGTCTAGTTTAAATTTCTTAACATATCTTTTATTATATGCTTTAGTAGTAGCATGTAATATTGGTATATTAGTAACGTATTATTAACATTTTTTTCTGATTATAAAAATAGTATATGCTCAAAGGAAATTTGAAAAATCAGGAACATATTCAGAAGGAAATTTTAATTCATGAGTTCATATGATCATGTTGTATGTATAATTTTGTGTAGGTCCATTTATCTAAAATTTTTAACTGTGATTAAGTTATATTCAGTTTTCTGTCCTACTTTAAAATTAATGTTGGATCACAAGCATTTCCCCCTAAAAACACCATCTTTTAAAATGAGAGATGCTGTACAGTAATTTGTTAAGCCATTCTTTTATTGGATTATTTACAGTTTTTCACCGTTATGAGTAGAATGATGACCATCTTTTATATTTGTCTGTTTCTCTGATTATTTTCTGAGGATAGATTACTATCAAGAGGTATTTAGGTTTTAAAGTTCTTAATATATATTTCATAATTTTTTTCATAACCTTTGGCTTTTGTTTTATTAGAATTTGCATTTTTCATTATAAAAGTAATACATTTGTGTTGAAGAAATTTTGAAAAATGTAAGGGAAATAGGAAACAATTACTCATAGGCCTATGTCTGTAACACAGCAGTTGTTAGCAATTGGGGGTAATTTCTGTAATTGTTTTTTTCCCTGTGTAATGGTTGTGACACTGTGATACTATACATTCAGTTTTGCAACCCACATTAAAAAAATTCACCTCATTACAACATAAAGGAATGTTACATAATGTCTACAGAATCAGTATTTCTTTAAAAGATCCTACCAACCATACATGTTTTGAATTGAAGCTAGCAGTTGGAGGAGGAAAAACCTCTCTTCAGTCACTTAAGACTTAAGCTTATGAAATACCAATACAGACGTCTGCGTGTCCTCCTGTCTGCCATCTTCCTTCCTCCCTCCCTCCTTCTGTACCTTTGGTGAATAATCCCACAGGAGGGGATGTCTTTGGAAATATTTAGCAAGAAAACTAGATACTTGCTATAATTGTTTCTGGCCCAAGTTGTCATTCCTGTGAGAATAGTGTTGGTGTTTGTTTCTTTTTTAAATTCAAGACAGCAAGAAATTACATGGCTTCGTCCTCTCATTTGCTTGCTCTTTGTTGTTGTTACATAAGGTTTACTCTTTTGAGTTTGAGATGTAATTAAGGGATGAGCTTACAGTGAAAGGGCTTGTCACCTATGAGTTTAAAGTTATTTATCTTTTGGCCAGATTCCTATTTATTTCATGAGTTTTACTGTTTGATGAAAGTACTTATTAAAGGGCCTGCACCATCTTCACTCTATGACTAGAGTTTGACAGGCTACTCCTTAAGACGATGGGTCTAAATTGTGCTGCTCTCTTCTTAGGTTTATCATAGTTACTTTTGGCCGTTGGAATGGACCATTCCATCAAGAGATAACAACAAATGTTACGCAAAAATAGTCTGTAATATCAAAGACAATGTAAGTGCCATTCTCATTTAATCCTTTCTACTAATTTTATTTTGTTCTTACTGTGTAACTCTGTTTTGATCACATGGTACATACACACGGCATTCCTTTAGTATTTTACCTGTCGGTCTCCCCAGCTTTATGGACATTATTTGAGGTGAGGACCGTGACGATACTGCTTGACTCCCTGCTGCAGTGGACATAGTGGACAGGCAGTCAGAACTTACTGAATGAAGGAACCAGGAGGGAAACTTGAGAACTGTTTGTGTTTGTTAAAGGGGACCAGTGACGCCATTGACTATGTAAAAATAACGACAAAAAAGAAAAGAACGGGGGTAATTACCCAAGTTTGTATCCTAAGCAGCTGGCACTAGTGAGAAAGTTGTATTGGGAAGAGCTCTTAATTGGGTTCTGATTTTAAGATTTGCTCGCTGCTTCACGCAACAACTAGTAATGAACGCCTGTGGGCAAGCTCTTTGACCTCACAGAGTTTGTTTCTGGACCTACAAAGTGATTGAATAAATCATTGGTTTTTTTGAGACTTTTCTGATTGCTGCCCCCATTTTCTCTTGTAACCCAGAACAAGTGTGTATCTCTGCACATATTCTGTAAATGTTGTGGATTGAATCCGTGTGTGTGTGCGTGTGTGTGTGTGTGTGTGTGTGTGAGATTAGAACTTTTACAATTTACTTTCTTAGCAGCCTTCATATATAACATTCAGCAGTGTCAATTATGTTAATCATGTTGTCCATTACATCCCTAGTACTTACTTATCTAATAACTGAAAGTTTGTACCTTTTGACTGTCTGCACCCAGTTCCCCTCTCCCCACTCCTTACCGCTGGTAACTACAAATCAGATCTCTTCTTCCATGAGTTTGTTTTGAAGGATAATTGATCTACAACACTGTATTAGTTTCTGGTATGTAACATATTTCTGTACATTTCAAAATGATCACCACAGTAACTAGTTACCGTCTGTCACCATACGAAGATACTACATGATTCTTGACTGTATTCCTCAGAGTGTACATTTTGTACCTGGGACTCATTTTGTAACTAGAAGTATGTTCCTCTTGATCTCCCTCACTTAATCTGGGTTAAGTCTCATGAGAATTGGTATTTTTAACATAGCTGAGGATCTTTTTAAAAAAGTATCCCCAACAGTAAAAATACAAACAATGCTAAGGAACCTGTATGTTAAAAGCCTAATAAACTCATTTTCTTATCTCCAGATTTGAATATAATTAAGTTATATATTCTGTTTAGAAACTACTGCTCTAGACAGCACAGTTGCAGATTGCTTTTTACAGAACACAGGATTCTAGGAAAACCTGGATCCTCTACAAAAAAGGTCATCATAAATGCATTTAATAAATGAATGTACTAGGATAGCCTGTACCAAGCTATACAAAGTTGACCTAAAGAACAATTTTATGTAGAGACTTTTCTTTTTATATTGTCTTATTAAAGTCATTTTTATGAGTATACATTAGACACCATGCTACTGTGATAGAAGGATCCAGCAAGAGATACTTCATTTGCACGTAACAGTCGATGAAACTGCAAATGTTTCCTTTACACCAAGCAAATCTATTTAATTGTATAGTTTTTTTGTCCTTTTTTTTAAAACTACTGTCAGTTGATGAAATGGCATTTTTTTATATAATATGAAAAATAATTTTCACTACCAGTAAACTCAGTTAAAATGACTGAGGCTGTAAGTAGGATGGTACTGTTGTTAATTATTGTCATAAACAAAGATAGAAGAGAGGAGTACTTGCCATTGCTTGTCATAGTGATCTCGAACAAAAGCGTGCTTCTAGAACTTGACCTTCCTTGAGGCATGCTTTATTCATTCCGAGTCATTCACTTCACAGTGTATAGATGTGCTGGATTTTAAGTAGTGTTTAACTTGCTAGGCTTTTATTCTTTTTGTATGCTATTCTATTTTTACATGAAATATTTAAAATTTACATTCAGAGATAGGGAAAATACCTACCATCCAGACTCAGTGAATAGTAACATTTTCCTATATTTGTATCAGAGCTTTCCTCTTAGAAGAGAGAAACCATCACAGAGGCAGTTTGTAATAGCCTCTATTTATTAGTGCTTGCTGTGTTCCAGGCCCTACTTAGTGGTCGACACGTACAAATTCATTTAGTCCTCACACAACCTTATGAGGTATGTGCTGTTCTTACCCCCGTTTTATAGATGAGGAAACTGAAGCATGTGGAAGCTGAGCAGTTGTGCCCGGGCACTTGCTAGTTAATGGCAGAGCAGGAATTCAGTGCTAGGCAAAGTCGAACCCGCGCTGTTAACCGCTGGCCTGTGCCTGCGTGGTCCTTTCCCTCCTCCTGGTGCTTCACCCGCCTTGCCTTCCCTACCCCAGACGCAGCACTGTCCTCAGTTTGGACTGTCTCACCTGTTCATATTTTTGTGTTATTTGCTGCCTGTTATGTATCCATAAACATCATACGTTGTGGTTTAAAGAAGAGGGGTATCCTTAGCTAAATAGAAGCCTGCACCTTTTTTTAAAATCTCATTTTTGGAGATTTGTCCATTTATTGCATGTAAATCTAGTATATTTTAAGAGCTATTATAGTTACGCTTTGTTTATCCCTATACTCAAACCCTGAATGTCAGGGTGAATAATGTGAGAGTCTAGAGTGGAATATGTCATGCACATGACCTTCCTGATGGTTTCCAGGGAGCTGCTGAACCTTAGATTTGGCCTTGCCCCTCACAGCCTGAGCTGCCTCATCTATTATGAGGGGACTGGGCTGGACAGTCTGGCTCAGAGCTGGCTCTCAGAGTCTGCACAGGGGAATGCATCAGGTTTCCCTGCTTTCGGCAGAGGTAGCCTGAGGTTGGGGCTTAGATTTATCCAGAGTAATTCCCACCCAGGTATTTCAGGGTTGCCAGATGTTTTTCTCTTGCTTTCAAAACTATTTTCACATTAGAAGGGTCTTAAGTCTGTGCTATCTACCCCCAAACCTTAGTATAAATGATTTTTTAATTTGAATGACTGCTCTTAAATGTTACAGCTATCACAGGTAGTTTATTTGGGGCTTTGATACAGCCAAATGGAGGAGATGGGGGGCCCACATTTTTGCTTTTCATGTTTTTCCTTATCGTCACTCGTGGCTGGTTCTTGCCTCTTCTTTCTTGATGTGACCACCAGGCTCTCTATTGGCCCGTGTAGGAGTATCTTCACCCAAAACAGCTTCTAGCAGCAAACATTAATATAAGTCTTTGGCCATTTCTGAGTGGGATTTTTAGATTAGACTGGGAGGATATTCCAGGCAGTTAAGGGGAAGAAATCCATGTAATTGTATTACTCTTTTATATCTCAGGAACGAGTTGTCGGCTTCCACATGCTGGGTCCAAATGCTGGGGAAGTTACCCAGGGCTTCGCAGCAGCACTCAAGTGCGGACTGACCAAAGATCAGCTGGACAGCACCATCGGCATCCACCCTGTCTGCGCAGAGGTGGGTCGCCCACACTTCGATAGCTCTGTTTAAAAGTGACAGCATCACCCAGCTTACAGGGGGCAGATCTGGGATTCTGCTGTTCTTCCTACTGTTCCTGAGCTGCTTCGACCACCTTACAGCTTATTAGTGATGGAGACTACCTCGAAAGAAGGTCTTGTCTTTAGGGGCAGTTTTTCCTCTTCCCAATGTTTCTCCTTCCTGGTAACTGGATAGTATTGCCATGCTATTCAGTGATAAAAATGATGAGAGTGATTTATAGAGATGTGCCTTAAACCTTACATTTCTCAGGCCTCCTAAATTATTTTGGGGGCAATTAGCTAATAATGTCATTCATAGTCAGCAGCATAAATCCTAGTCATCCTAGAGCCACCTGGAGGCTAAATGATGTGTACCTCTTTAACTTTTGGTATCAAAGAATGAGATTTCAAAGTGATGCTTTTTAAAAGATCAAGAGCTGGAACTGGACTAGTCTGGGCCTCTGGGTGTCAGTGTTTCTTCATGCCTGTCAGGGCTCATCCAAGAGTTGAATGTTGTGATACCACTAAGGAGGGATTGTAAACCCAAAGTGTGTCTACGCTGGAGAACTTGGAGTTTGGGAGGAGGTGTCTCATCAGGAGGCTTAAGTATGGAGCTGAACATTGTAGCCCTGGAAAGTGTTGTCACTTCCTTTTGCTTTGCCTTTTCTCTGATTAGGGCTAGTGTGTGTCCTTCTCTATATTAATATGCATCTGTTTAGTGACTAGGAAACTACTCTGTGTGTGTGTGTGTGTGTGTGTGTGTGTGGTTTGGTTTTGTTTTTGTGAAGTAAAACTAAGTTTCAAAAAAATAACATAAAAATTGAAAAGAGAATAATAGATTTTAAGAATCTCTTAAAGAACATGTAATTAGTCTTTTATTCAGTGTGATGACTAAGACTGTCTGCCTAGGGAAGGAGCCAGTTCATTTTTTTTAAAAAAAACAGTGTGTTAGTTTCCTAGGGCTGATGTAACAAAGTACCAAAAATGGGGTGGTTGAAAACAACAGAAATTTATTCTTTCCTAGTTTTGGAGGCTTGAAGTCTGCATTCGGGGTGTTGGCAGGGCTGTGCTGCCTCCAACGGCGCTCCCTGTGGAAGACTCCTTCCTTCCTTGCTGCCGCAGCTTCTGGGGGTGCCAGCAAGTCGTGACAGTCTCGGCTTGTAGATATGTGACTCCAGGCTCTGCCTCCATCTTCACGTGGCCTAGTCTCCTTGTGTCTGTGCTGAAATTTCCCTCTTGATATAGGACATCGGTCATTGGATTAGGGCCCACACGAATCCAGCAAGACTTTTTTAACTTGATTACACCTGCAAAGACACTATTTCCAAATAAGGTCACAGTCACAGATACCAGGGTATAGGAGTTGAACACATCTTTCTGGGGGACTTAATTCAACCCACAGCAGTGAGTATATTTAAATGTTTAGATGGCAGCCTAAGATACTTCAAAACAGCAAGTCCTCTCCAACATGGATAAAAACCTAACTTCCCAACTTGGGTGTGTGAGTGTGATTTTTTAACCTGAATTCAGTTCTCAAATGGGCTGATTAAGAGGCTGATGTGTGCTTGGTGAGTGCGGCAGCTTCTGGCGGGGGTGCAGCTGCCGGCTGGGCAGAGCGATGCTGGGAAGAGGCAGGCGTCTTCCTGAAGCCCGGGCCTGCAGGGAGGTCAGCCAGAGGCCTGCTCCCCGTGCTATGCCTGGCACTACAAGAACCCTTCTTAGGTTTTTGCTGCTGTGTATCTCCAGTTGTTGGTTCTCTTATGACTTTGAAGCTCAGAGGTGAATGTTCCATTCCTTTGATAGGGCTTTTTGCCTTTTCTTTTTTTCCAAGCTGGTGGCTGATGAATGAAATTGAAAAATTGGATGCTATTTTCTCACTCTCTGTGCACATCTGTTGTGCAGCTGTGTGCCTAGCACTGTGCTGGGTGCTGGGGGAGCAGTGGGGATTTAAGCCGTGATGCAGAGCAGGGAGACAGATGAGGAAATGCCAGATACAGTTCACTGTTGGGAATCCCGGGATCAAGGTACATATAAAATGTTTGTGGCAGGATAATTGGGGGTGAGGGGGGTGGTTCTTGCAAAGCCGAGAAGGCGGCATTGGTGTTATCCAGGCAGAGGGAACAGCAAATAGAAGAACTCTGTGGGTGAGATCATGGCTTCTTCAGGGAACTGAAAGGCCCTCAACATTGCTGTTGCTTGAAGAGCTTACAGGAAGATTAAAAAAAAAACAACAAAAATTAAGCTGGAGAAGTAGGTTAGGTGGGAAGATCATGGCCTTGTAAACCAAGACAGGGTATTTTGACTTTGTCTTGGGGCCACAGCAATTCAGCTGAGAGTTTGGAAGCAGGTGGAATGGGGTCTGAAGCATTCCTGAGAGAAATTACTTTGGCCCCGCCGCCATGGAGAATGGGCTGGAGGAGGCACATCTGGAGACAGGGGAGGAGGTGCTGGGTGCCTGAACTAGGGGAGTGGCAGTGGATGTCCAGAGACTTAGATATATTTGAGAGGGAGGAATAGGAGGTAGCGTTGATGGGACTTGCCCACTGTTCGGAAGTGGGGAGAGGGGAGAGCTGAATGGTTCCCTTTTGCTGCTTGAAGGAGGAAGCAGTCATACAAAGAGGGACTCCTGGGGAGCCATCTGGCAGGAGCGCCAACGTTTGTGAGGGTTTACTGTGTATCAGGAGTCTGCTCTCTCCCTCTGTGTGTTGTCTTATGTAGTCCTTACAGGAACCCCACCAGGAACGTTGCAGTAGCATCTCCATTCGACTGGTGGGGAAACTGGGGACAGAAGGGTTGAGTAACTTGCCAGCTGGAAAGTGGCAGAGCCGAGATTCAAACTCAAGCAGTCAGCTTCCCCACACCTTATGGATGATACTCAGCTTCCCCACTCCTCCCTGTCGGGTGTTGACGGGGAGAGGATGTGACTCGCAGGGTCAGGGAGCCATGCTCTGCGGAAAGTGACTAGGGCAGCTCCTGGCCTTTGGTAGATGTCCAGTAACTGCATCTGTTAGCTGGTGTTCCCCCGGATATTTCATTACAAAAGATGTGGCTTGACTGAAGGGTCATCATTAACAGCATTTTGTGGGGAGGGGAGGTGGAGGAAGGATGTGTATTTTGAAAAAGCTCCTCTGGTGATTTCTTTTACCTCCTGATTATGAGCTACTGGCTTAGAAACTAGACTTTGAAAAACCAAAGACTTCTCTGACAAAATCCTGACTATGGAAATCTTTCTTAAAGCTGCTTGATGGAGGGAAAGTGAAATGTGACTGGTAGGAGAATTTTAGGGACACTCTTGCTAAATGCTGGGTTCTCACTGGCGTAGGATGTAATTGGGTATGCTACTGGATCCACTGTTTTGTTTGTTTGTTTTGCTTTGTTTATAGCAAATAACCTTGTATTGTATAGGGCACCACTCAAAATGCAGTCCACAGAATGTTTGCTACTAATCCATAATGAGATAAGGAAGGAAATGAAAAAGAAAAGTTTAGAAACTTAAGGGATAATTTGACAATATCTGATACAGTAATAGAAAATCTGAGTTTTCATTTCATATGCCTTTTAAAAGTTCATTTTCCTTATTCATTTGATTGAATTTCACAAATGTCAGTCCATTGGTTGGATTAGAAACAATAATAATTTAAAAACTGGTCCTGAGCACTGCTTTAAAGTGCTCAGAAGTAGCCACAGCTCCCGGGCCAGTTGTAGGTGGTTTGCAGAATGAATCATTGAGTGAACACTTAACCACCATTCTGACAAAATAGCCCAGGCGATTGCACAGCCTTTGGCTCTGAGAAGTAATTACTTACAGAGGTTGACAAATTCTTCATTGGAGACTTTGAGCACAATAATTTCCAAAGAGTTTCCTTCTGGAGTTGCTGTAGGAGGAAGAGAGCCCAGTGTTGTTTTGACTGAAAGCCCCTTGGTGTCAACACGAGGGGGAGTCTTGGGGCCTGGGGCATCAGTGATGCATTAGCATTATTCAGTGTGAAGATAGTATGGTGAAAATTTATTCTGGATGCCTGAGCATTAATAATTGAGTGGGAAACTGATTATGCATTATTTTGAGTAGTAATTTCAACTAATCAAGTTTATTTGTAGGGCAGAAAATAATAGCTCAAGAAGAAAGAGCAAGGTCCTGTGGCATGCCATAAAATGAATTTTATGCCAAACATCACAAGTCCTGTTTTATTAATAGTCAGCATAATCACAGTCTCCAGTGAGGGGTCTTGCGAGGCTGGGAGGAGGTGCTGCAGATGGAGATGCGGCATCCGAGCCTGCCAAGGCATTTGTGCAGCATTTGACCTTCTGTGAGTGTTGTGTGTGTTGGGATAGAAAAGCGTGAAGGGGCTGCCTCTGCTCATTTTTTAAAATGGTGTGTTTATGAAAATTCTAAAGCAGCTGCGTGCAGAGAAAATCTTTGTAAGAATTGACCACACACACACACCCCCTCTGCCACCCATTTTTTCCATTTAGACTAATCAGTAATAACAGTTTGGCTTCTCCCATCTCTTTAACATCAGTGTGTTTTCAGTATAAGAAAATTAGATAAGAGCTATTTTTGTTTTGTCCTTAATTTGTTTCCCTCTTTTGATGGGTTTAGTTTTCTGTCCACATGTCCTACAATTTCTCTTCCTAAATTCCTGAGGAATAAAACTTTTAAGCTTGCAAATTCACAAACCTGAAATTTGCTTTAATGTATTCCCTGGCTCATTATTTTTCTTCCTTTAAAAAAACTGAACAGAGAGCATATCTGATGGAATTTTAAATTGCCCGTGATGCCATCACCCTAACACAGCTGTTTCCATCGTCGCACATTGTCTTTCTGTCCCCATCCACAGCCATGCATCTTTTAAACAGAGGAATTTACTTGCTTTTCAAAAAAGACTTGTACTGGTTTATAATGTCATCAGCATTGAATTTGAGTGCTAATGAAAACCTTGCAAAATTCAGTGTAAATTTTTCTTTACTGAATATGAAAAGCATAACTGACTCAAGGATTTTTACATATCTTTGTTAACGAGGATGAAACTCTTATAGTTATTATTTTTCTGGATGTGAATTGTTCATATATTTTCTTCTGGGTTCATACTTGAAATGTGTTAAGATACTAGCCATTATTACTTGGGTCTGACTTTGTTGAGGTGCTGCTGATATGTTGGTATATAGAAAGGAAGAAGGCTTTGGTCCCTGCTTTGAGGCTGAAGTAGGGCAGGATTTCTTTCTGTTTCATTCCTCCTTAATTCACAAGTATTTCTGATGCTGATTCTGGTTGCTTTGGCCTGTATATATCAAGTGGCCTTGATTTCCTCTTTGTATAGAAAACTAGGAAACCAGTTATTTCTCAGAAAGAAGAGATTCAGCTGACCAGAAAGTCTGTCCAGGTGTCCAGGTGTGCCAGCAATGGTGCAGGCACTCAGTGAGTCTTGCTTCTACTAAGGCCTCTCCCAAATATGCCGTGGCCTCTTGTGTCATTGAGACACTCAGTGGCTCCAGAAGGTCAGCCTCGCTTGGAGCAGGACAGGTGGACACTGTAGAATCTCACCAGGGTTACCCTTCAGTTCACTTCGTGTGGCCAGAGATGCTTGGCTTGAAGTCTTAATTGTATTCAGTTACCATATAAGTTTCTGAACTTAATTGAATGAGCGCAAAGCCCTTTTGTGTTTTCATGCCTGAGCAAGTCGATGGTCAGCGTGGGTGGCATTTTTGGTTTTGTTTTGGTTTTTGCCTGTAGAAACAAACGTTTATTACTCACGGTGCTCTGTGGCCACTGAGGACCAGCTGTGGCTCAGCTTCCATGTGTCATCACTCCAGGGCCCGCTGATGGGGTGGCCTCTCCCCGGGTCACTGCTGGCTGAATGGCAGGGGACAGGAGGTGTCAGAGAAGCACATTGAGCTTCTGTTTAGAAGTGATGCTTCCCACTTCTGCACGTGTTCTTGGCCAGAGCAAGCCCCTGGCCCCCACATCCTCGTCC
Organism: Camelus bactrianus; assembly: GCF_048773025.1. NCBI lineage: Eukaryota > Metazoa > Chordata > Mammalia > Artiodactyla > Camelidae > Camelus > Camelus bactrianus. The sequence goes on along the minus strand of NC_133550.1, from coordinate 32,539,612 downwards.
AGGAGGACAGGAACATATAATGTATGGGCTACACAGGAGGTCCTCACGGGTGAGGAAACCGTGTGTTTTGGAAATGAACAAAAATTTCACAGTAGTTCAGTCAGTGTTAACACAAAGAGGATCAGATTTGACAAAAAAGAAGCAGAATATCTAAAACTTACTAGTTGGTGATATATCAGCAGTAATACAAATAGAAGAATTAAGGATTAATTCCAAATGCGTGACCTGAGCAACCAAGAAGTGGTGATGGATTACAGGAAGGTAAAGGGTTCAGTACGGGACAGCGTTCGATTTGAAAGTGTCATCTTCCCAGAGGTGCTGGTCAGGTCTCACTGGCTTGGAGCTCAGGAGAGACACAGCGGCTGGAAAGGCTGCGAATCCATCGCTTGAAAAGGGAGAGAGTCAAGGCCGGGACCCTAGGGCAGTGCTTCCTGGCCTTGCTTGTGCCGCGCACACGTGGACGGCGGCAGGACTTGGCAACGCACTGGAGTAAGTAGATGAGGTACCTGGGTCTGCAGCCAGCTCACCTGGGGGATCTGGCCACCTCAAGGGCCAGGGGGAAGTGGTGTTTCAGCAGCACATCCCTATGATCGGGCTGAAGAGTAGCCACGAAAGAAGGAAACAGAAAAGAGAGCTCTCACGGAAACAAGAAAAGGAAAGAGTTGTTAAAAGGTCAGTGAGCTCAGCAGCAAGAAATGCTGCAGAGAGGCTGCAGAATCAAAACTGCAAGGTGCCCTCTGGGTCTGGCCAGTAGAGGGTTACTGATGAACTGCAGGAGAGCTGCAGGTTTCCTGTTTGGTGAAACTATGAAACTGAGCAACTGACGGTTAGTTCAGCGTGCAGCAGACTTCTCGGCTTTGGATTTTGCAGTGAACTCACAGCGTGTTGCCTACGCTGGTGTTCCAACAAGAAGTTCTAATATGTGGTCTTCAGGCATCCTGCATTAGAATTACCTGGGACTCTTGTTAAACATGGGATTCCTGGGCCGTACCCTCCGTCTGTCATTTCTGTGTATTTTAATCCTTGTGAACAGGTTTGAGAACCCCCCTTTTATTTGTAGAGGCCATGCTAAATAGTAGCAAGTCAAGGTCACCTAAAATGGTAAGGCTGTAAGTCCACAAGGACCAAATGTTCTCAAGGATGTGAAACAAGGAGAACTTGTCATTTACTGCAAACGAGAGTAGCAGTTGGTCAGGCACTTTGGAAGTGCAGCCAAGTCAAAGTTGCACCTGCCCTCCCAGTCAGCCGTTGTGCCTCTAGGTCTGGGAGCAGGGAGACGTACTGGAATGTCACAGCATATCGGCTATAGCTTGAATGGCCAGCAAAAGGAGCCCTGTTATGTAATTTGTAATATATTCATGATTTGAGTAATTGAATGCTGTAGTATGTACACTATACTCTATATGGTGTAGTATAGGATTGTAATCAAATACAATTCAGTGAAAAAAGGAAGAATTAGAGCTATTTGTGTCTGTATGCTTAAATCACAGAAATACAGTATTAAGCCAAGAAAGCAGGTAGCAGAAGAGTATGTATGTCATCTTGCCGTTTGTATATAAAGTTTTTAAAAACCTACAAAGAAAAGCAGGTAGAAATGCACAGAGGTGGTTAAGCACTGGTTAGAGGGCCAGGAGGAAGAGGTGATCAGGAAGGGACTCGTGTGGGGCTCCAAGCCTGTTACACAGCTCCCTGAGCTGGGTGGACACAAGGGTGTTTGTCATCATACTCTTTACTCCTTCTTTGTACCTAGAATATTTCAGGATGCGTTTCTTTTAGAGAATTGACAAGCAAGTGGGGTGATGTTGTTTTAGTTACCTCATGCTAATAAGTGCTTTATTAGATATAACTTAGATTTTTTCCCTCTCTCTCACCTTGGTTTTAAGATGCTCCTCTCCTTTTGTCCTCTGGGGAAATTGCAGATATCCTTGGTCATATTACTTCTCTGTTTCATTCATTTTAAGTAGTCATCCAAGTCATTCTTAATACGTATGGTGTTGTCTGAACTACTCCCTGGTAACCTTTGCCCAGATGTCTGAAAATCTCGTGCTGTCTCCCCCCCTGCAGGTATTCACGACACTGTCGGTGACCAAGCGCTCTGGGGGAAGCATCCTCCAGGCTGGCTGCTGAGGTTAAGCCCCAGTGTGGATGCTGTTGCCAAGATTCTAAACCACTCCTGTGTTTCTTGCCCAAATCCAAGGCGAGGTTTTTGGGGAAGGTTCCTGGGCTTCAGCACCTGCTTGTCCTGTGCTTACACTCCTGAAGCCCCCTTGGATCTCATGGGTAGCAGGTGGTGGGTGGAAGGCAGACAGCATCACACTGGGGTCACCATGATGGACTCGAAACTGACATTCGGTGAGCATCGGAGAGATGCGCCCATGAAGTCACCAGCCTCAAGCCCGTGCGGTGGGCGGTGATGGAACCGTCGAAGCAGTTTTCGCATGGCCTTTCCTTTGTGGGCTTTCTTATCTACATTGTCAAGCTTTCTAATGTTGATTGGTTTTTGTTTTTTGGGTTTTTTTTTCTCCAAGATGTTAATGATACTAGAGACGAAAAAATGTTAGCAGTCAATCTTTCTCCTGCTTTTGGCTTCAGTGTGGAGATGAGGTGGCTCGTTGCTGGGAAGGTGTGATGGGCTCATAGGCTTGTCCCATGAGAAACAGCCGCCCAGGGACCCAAATGTGGTATTTTGCTTGGCTGGCCTGTTCTGCAGTGGCTCCCTAGGGAGTTACATGCCCAAAACAAGTCAAGTTACGATTGGCCAAATTTGCCCCCTTGCGCTACACTGATTTTATTTTTAGTTCTGTTTAGAAAAGGAAATGGCTGCATGGCCAGCCTATTGGAAGTGCTGTTCCACTGCACGGAGCTTGGTGGCATATTGTGCTTTCCACCGTCATCTGTCACAGAAGCAGATGTACACCTGAAATGGGGAAGAACAATAAATGTCTTTATTTAGTCCATTGTGTGCTGGTCTAAGTGAGCTGAGGTCTTTTGCAATGGAAACACTTCACGTGTTTGAAACTTCGGTGGGTGGCTTTTGCTTTAGGCTAGAAACGCAGAGTATCACAGCTTGTCTGTCTTATGTGTATGTGTTACGTATCTATCCCTAAGAATTAGATTCATAGGAAAAATAAGTCTTTCCACACTTAAATGATTTCACTCTTTTGTGGTAATTACTTTTTTTTTAAAGGAAGCTGTTAATATCATAACTTATTATTTTTGAGCACAGGTGGATGTGAAGGATTTTCATTTAAAACCTAAATGTTTTGACTTTTTCTATTGAATGAATAACTGCCCGGGGTGGTATTTTTGGCACAAGTGTTTCTGCTCTGCTAGCATTCCAACTTGTATTACCACAGAGAGTTATTACCTCTGCAGTTACAGATTTTTTGCTAAATGTGCTGACTGCGGGGTATGTCAGGCCGTTTTCGCTCTAGAAGCTGGGTTTTAAGCCTGCCGTGGACATTGGGCCTCCCCCCAGCAGTTCTTGAAGCTCCTTTTTTCCCTTCCCCTCTGTGTGTGTTTCTCAGCACTGAGTGGTTGATTCAAAGTACATTTCCTGTCACCTCAGGGAACTCTTGCTTCTGCCCGGCGTTTGGTCAGCAGAGCTCCTAACCCTGTCTGCCGCACAGCTCTGCCTCATGCCTCATCCCGTCCGCCTGTGTGGAGAGAATGGGGAAGGAAAAGGGGGTGGGGGTCGAGGCAGCTGACTGTGTGCAGTTTTATTTATTTTTTTTTAGTTTGTTATTTCTCCGAGTCTGCCAGGCTCTGAAGTCAGAACAAGGCAGTGTGAGATGATCATGCCTAATCATGTTGTGATCCTGTCTTCCTAGTGGAATGGAACGTTCTGCCCCCACAAGGAGGATTACACCTTATCGACTTCTTCTCTGTAATTGTCCACTGTATCAAAACCCGTATTAAATTCCATGTATTTTTGTTAAAAGTCTTTTGAAGAAAACAATGTGAAACATTAAAAAGGTATTAATATCCACCCTGTGTGCCTTGTTATTGAACGGGGGGCTTGGAATTCTTTGCCCGAGAGCCTTGCGGCCGTCCGGCTTCGTGTTGGCGAGTGTGAGACCTCGCCGCTGGTTATTTCCAGTGACGCGTGCTGTCTGGAGTGGTCGCCGTGCTGAGCTTTACATTTTAGCAGCGTTGGCTTTTCAGATTCCATTTTCCAGCTTGTCCTAAGTTGACCTGTAAATCTTGGTCAAAGCCTCCCATCCCCCGCAGCACTGCGAGGGGGTAGGGTGAGCCTGCCTTTCTCCCTGGACCGGGTCAGGAACATGCTTGGGGGTTCAGAAAGTATTTCACGTCGATTGTCACACACAGATTTTTCACTCACGTGCACTGCATTCTCTTGTGTCAGTTGTTAAGTAGAAACTCCTATTTTGTGGTAATTCTTACCAAAAACCTCCAAGATTTTTCCGCCCTGAGTAATTGCAGCATGTTAACAGTGCCGGTAAATGCGTGTCCCTGCAGTGCGTGCCGGTCACACGACAGCCCTCAGTAAGTGCTCCTGTACCCACCTAGAGATGGAGAAGCCAGCTTGGGTAGAACTCCGCTTAGGATTGCACAGCTGGTTAGTGATATGGCACGTTCTCACAGCCCGAGGTCGGTCTGTGCCATCGGAGGCCCATCTGGTGTACTGCCTCCGTTTATCCTGAAGGTTAGTGGCTTTCAGGGCAGCAGACTCAGTTCCTGGCGTCTCATCTTTGTTCACGTGCCGTCGAGCAGTGTTGTCCACATGATTCATAAACACCTTGTCTGAGATGTTGAGATGTTTTAGAACTTTTTCGAACTAGTCTTCCCATTGCCAATTTAATTCCACACTATAGTCAGGATTTTATTGCTCAGACTTCCCCTGCCCCAAGCCCTCGGGGTTTTCCAAAGGCCCATAGTCCCCTGCCAGGCACGGCCTGTCACCTGCACTGCTGACCTCTTTTCACTTGCCCATTCTGGCCACACCTGCTCTCTGCTCCTAACCTCCCTACCCTGGATTGCCTCCAGCCAGGATTCATTCTGCCTGTACTCCACAGGACTATTTTCTCTGGAGCACTTCAGATTACCCTGCATGAACCCATCCCTAGAGAACTAGGGTTCTTCACCTCTGTGTGCTGCATGTCTAGCACAAAGCCCGCAAGCGCACTACAGAGGTATGAAAAAATTTTGCCCCTTGACTCGGGGCTGTCAGAGATGGCCACTTCGGGATACAGTTCATTTCTCTTATGTCAGGAACCTTAAATGTCAGGAACCTTAAATGTCAGAAAGGGCATTACCTCACTGGGTGAGGAAATGCAAATTAAACTGCTGTTAGACACCATTTCCTACCCTTTATATTGCAGATTTTTAAGTCTGACAGCATCAAATGTTGGCAAAGATGTGCAAGTGGAACATCTTTATTGCTGTCAGGAGTGTACGTTGGTACAATCATGGAAGATGGTTAGACATGACCCAGTAAAGTAAAAAATCTGTGCACACCCTGTGACCAGCTCTTTCATGCACAAATGTACATCTATGCACCAGAAGACACGGTACTGTTAGTACAGAGTGAAAAGCAAAACCTGGAAACAACTCAAGTACTCATCAGCACAGGAATGGACAGGTGAATTATGCTGTATCCATGTAACAGAAAGCAGTAGCAAAATATGTTTAACGGATGATTTAAGAAGCAGTACTGAGTGACAAAGTCAAAGGAGTGTTGCAGTGTGATTCCAGTATGTACACAAACAGGAAAACTCAGCTATCTGTGTATGTGTTTAGATGGACAATTGGGATAGAAGCATAAGGCGAGCAAGAGAATGCAAGTTCAAAATGAAGAACATGGAGTTGCAGCTGGTGGTTACCTAAGAGGGTAGAGCAGAGACTGCGGTCAGGAAGGAGCAACCAGGACCTGAAGGCTTCTTTCCTAACCCAGGTGGAGAACTTGGGCATTTGTTGTGTCATTATTTATGTTTTGTTTTGTTTTTAACAAATATTGTTTGCATCTATTCAGTAGTGCTTCATATAGCTTTAAAAGGGCGGGGAAGTGGCACCTTGGATCATTAGATGCCGGGAACAGGAATGTGTCCATCGAGGTTTCACTTAAGGAGCCAGGAGACCAGACTCAAAAGAGAAAGAATACAGCAGAAGGCCTTTCCTGTCCACCCATCATGATTCCATCCTTGATACAAGATCTCCGAATGGGCTGGACACGCACTGAGTTTTGGGTTGGTTTGTGACACAGCAGGAGATAATGGATGTGTGGGAGGTGGAGAGAGAAGTCACAGAACAAGCAGCCTCTTTCCTTAAACCCACTTTAAATCAGAGCACTCAACTTAACATTTCAAAAGATTTTATGTAGAAAAAGAAAATAACTTAGAACAATTTTTTTTTTTAATTTGAAATTCACTCTAAAGAAGCAAGGTTTTTTACTGCAGAATCTTTCCTGCTGACATCCTGTGGTGTCAATACCATATGTTGCTCCTTGGACACGCCTAAGAGTCTCAGGAGGAGCTGAGCAGAGCAGGATTGGGGTGTTTCTGGGTCCCCTGGCCATCTCTGGGCGTGATCCTGCCACCGAACAACCTTACTGCAGCTGTTCGTCTCTCAGGCACTATTGCGTAGGCTTTGAGATTAGAAAGGGAGGTCAGCTCCTCCAAGATCATCTACGGACACAGAAACTGAAGGCTGGACAGTTGAAGCTGCCTAGTCAACATCAAGGTCAAGGTTAAACAGCTAAACAGCAGAGACCAGAAGCCACCTGACTTCCAACTATATACTTTTCCACAACATGTTACTACTTTGTTCTGCTACCGTCTCCCTTGTAAATTCTCCCACATCTTTTAGCGCACCTAGCCGTGTAAGCACACCCTGGATTGCAGTGAAATTGAAGGACATGGTGTAGGATGTGTCAACTCTGAAAAAAGTCAATAGATGTTCCTTGGCCTGTGGTTGGCCCACAGTAGGTGTGCAGGAGATGCACGCAGACTAACCTGAAGTGAGGCATCAGAGCCCTCAGTGCTGGCCTCCCTGCGTGTGTGATGGGGATACCTTCTTGTCTGTCAGGAAAATGAGGCACAGAGCCTGTCTCGTCACTGTAGAAGCAGCGCCCTGGATGAGTGTTTACTAAGTGGGTGAAGAGATCAGAAACGAAGTGATGGAATGCTCCTTACACCAAGGCAGAGTGAATACAAAGTAAGCGAACACTGTGGTGGTTAATTTAGGCATCACCTTGACTGGATCCCAAGATGCCCAGACCTTTGGCTAAACATTATTTCTGAGTGTGTCTTGAGCTTGTTTCTGAATGAAATTAACATTTGAATTAGTGGACTCAGTAAAGTGGTTTGCCCTCCCCAATGTGGAAGGGCACCATCCAATCCACTGAGGGCCTGAATAGAAGGGCGGAAGAATTGGGCTCTTCTACCCGATGGCTTGCGCTGCGACAGCGATCTTCTCCTGCCCTTGGTGTTCCTGGGCCTCAGACCTTTGGACTCAGACTGAACTACACCACCTCTTTCCAGGGTCTCCAGCTTGCAGATGGCAGATTATGGGACCTCTCAGCCTCCATACTTGGATGAGCCAATTCTTTATAGTAAATCTTTTTATAAATATATGAAAAAAGTATATAAATATGTATTTGTAAGCATATATAACTACATAAGTACATGTAAGTATATACTTATAAATATATATCTATGAATCGTTACCCATAAAGCATTGAGAGCATATATGTATATAAATATATACTCTTATAATGTACTATATACTATATTATAGTATATTAGAATATACTATATAGTAAATCTTTTCATATATATAAGTATATATAAATTTGTATGTAAGTAAGTTAGTTCTATAGAATGTAAGATGGTGATGAGAAAAATATAAGCAGGGAAGCAGATGGGGTGTGAGTCGTGGGGAGGGGAATTTTAATTCAGGTGGTCAGGGAAGACCCCACTGAGAAGGTGACATTTGACTGAAGACTCAAAGGAGGTGATGGAGACCCCAGGGGAAGGGGCATTCCAGGCAGAGAGGTCAGCGAGTGTGAAGGCCCTGAGGCAGAGAATACCTTGGATGTTTGGGGGAATGACTGTAAGTCCGGCATGGTGGGGTCCGCGAGCAAGAGGGGATGAATATGAGTTGAAGTCAAGAGAGGTAAGAGAGGGCAGGCCATGCAGGGTCTTGTTGGTTGTAGTAGGAACCAGCACGACTGGGGGCATCTGGAGGGCTCTGAGCAGAGGAGGGGCAGAGGTGCGACTCCACTTAGGACTATCAGGGGCGTTCTGGGGGCGGGGCTGCGGGCAGCCTGAGGCTTGGGGCAGGGTGGAGGTGGCTGCAGTAATCCGGGGAGAGATGTCTTAGCCCCGTGTAGCAGTAGGTGTGATGAGCAAATCCCAGTCTGACATAATTTGAGAGTAGAACCAATAGGATTTAGTGTTGGGTTGGACCTGGGGTGGGAGAGAGAAGTTAGGGATGACGCCAACATTTTGGGGCTTCAACTCCGGAAAGACTGAGGCTGGAGGTGCCATTTCACTGAGATGGGAAAACTGTGGAGGAGGGACAGGTTCGGAGGGACTATCAGAAGGTCCAGTTCTGGGTGCCAGGGCATGATGCCAAGTAGACGTCTGAGTAGAGCTGTGGGGTAGGCAGTTGGACACATGAGCCTGGAGTTCCAGAAAGAAGTTTGGGATAGAGAGTTAAATGTCAGAGTGTCATCCCAGAGAGGATGTTTAAAGTCCCGAGAATGATGAGGCCCCCAGGGAATGGGAGCAGATGGAAAAGAGGAAACCAGCAGCTGCCCCAAAGGAGGGACCCTTGCCAGGGGAACAGAGCAGGACGAGGGGGTCTCCTGGGGATACTCCTGTGAACCAGATGGCAGGTTTTAAACCCATGGTATGGGGTAGAGAAAGGACTTTGCAGACGGACCAATCAAGTCGCAGAAATAGAAAATGAGAGAAAGATGGAGAGGCGAGTTGTAAGTTGTCCCAGACTTCAGGCCATTGCTTTTAGACGTCATCATGGGGCCCTGGGAAAGAGGTGGAGAGAGTACATGACTGCGGGACCAGGACTGGGGTGAGGAGAGTGAAGCAGGCACAATCAGGGTGGTGGACGTGCAGGGTCGACCCCTGCACAACTCTGAGAATTAAATCCCTCACCCTCGGCTCCTCACTCACCTCAATGATGGGCAGCTGGGACCAGTGGATTAATGTCTTACCTGACTCGAGAACCAGGCAACGCAGGTTAGAATTGCCACTCTGCCATTTCTTGGCCAAGTTGTCCAGGCTTATCCTCACTCTGCCTCAGTTTTCTCATCTTCAAAATGGGAACATTAATTGTAGCTTCCTAGAGTGGCTGCAAGGGTTAAATGAGTCGATACCAGTAAAGCATGGAGAGTAACTCATGGTAAAGTTGACTGTTGTTATCACACTATCTGATCGGGATAAAGAGTTGGAAAGGAGGGTCAGAGAGAGAAATCTGCAGGCAATTGCAAGTCAGAGCAAGAGATAACAGGAAGCCTGAAAAAGGCAGCTGTCAAAGAAAAGATGAGGTGATGAATATTATCAAGAGAAAAGTGATAAAATCGGTAGGACCTGTTGGTGTGCTCATTCACTCCACAGCTTATGTGTAAAGTTCTTACTACGAACTTGGAGTTGTTCTGACAGCTGATTGCTTGGAAAGCAAGGGAAAGTCTAGTCTTCGAAAGAAGACTCTGGGGGATAAAAGGAAATGAGCAGATGGCAGCCTCAGCTCAATCCCCAAACTTCCAGCTGGGAAGTTTGGCAAAAGAGACCTAAAAACAGGCTCATTCGTTGGCCTGGGGGAAATCCCAGGTGATTTGGGGGTTGCAGGTCTCAAAGCGGGAGGAAGGTTTGAATCTCCAGCAGGGCCTGGGGCAAGGCTTACCGCTGCTGCTCAAAGGAGCCTGATGGAGCTTGGATCCTTCAGCAAAGAGAGAGGCCTGAGCCCCGTGCGCTTCCAGGCAAGTCCACACGAGGCTGAAGTGGAAGGGGTGGGTCATGGGGAACATGCCTTGTCTCAGCACCGAGTCTCCCCTGAGAAGGGGACTACCCACTCATTCGTCGTGTATGAGTTTGTCTGTACTGCCTGTCAGAATCCCCCAGACTCGGTGGCCTCAGCAACAGGAATGTACCTTCTCATAGTTCTGGAGGCCAGAAGTCCAAGGTCCAGGTGTTGGCAGGTTTGGCTTCTCCTGAGGCCTCTCTCTTTGACTTGCAGACGGCCACCTTCTCCCTGTGTCCTCACATGGCCTTTCCTCTGTGCGTGCATCACTGGGGGCTCCATGTCCAAATTTCCTCTTCTTTTAGAACACCAGTCATGTTGTATGAAGACCCCGCCCAGATGCCCTCTTTGAACTTCAACCACCTCTCTAAAGACCCCATCCCCAAATACAGTCAGGTTTGGAAGTTAGGATTTCAACTTAAGAACTAGGGAGAGGGAGGGACACCATTCAGCCCATAAAACACATTCATTCTCAAACATTTCAGGGCCTGCAGTGCCCTGTGCTAGACCCACATTCGTGTCAAGCTAAAAGGACAAATGACATTGGTTTCCTTTTAAAATAAATGTATTAAATAGCGGTATAGCTGATACATGGTATGGAAAAAAAATTACAAAGGTGAGTTTTTTAGTGACTCCAGTTGAGAAAACACTGAAGAAGATGAAAACAAGAAGTGAGAATGCAGACTGACATAATCAACAAGCTTATATAACTCTTTCCCTACAAGGAGAAAAATACACACTTTTCTTTTACATCCATGAAACATTTCTTGAAACCACAAGAGAAACCATAGTCCGTTTCACAGAAATGTGGTATCACAACTCTAATACCTGATTACCTAAATCAGAAGCAAAAATGTAATTCAGAAAACTTGCCCACCTGGAAACTGAGAAACAGTCTTCAAAAACTGAATCAAAGAGGTACTTAAACTATAATAATTGAAAATAACAGAAAAGAGAAATACCTATGGGATGCAGTTAAAGTTGTACTCAGATGAATATATTTAGAGCCTTTTTTAATTAAAAAAATTAATAAATAAAAATTTTTTCAAAAAAATGAAATAAAGATTCAGTTGAAGAAACTATTAGTTTTAAGTATACAGCATAGCTAAGGTGACAGAAGGAAAAGGAAGCTGTGCACCAGGCATTATGCAGGATAGTATAGACTTTATTTTTTAAATTCTCACAATAATCTAGCTAGGTCTTATCCCCACCTTCCACAGGAGGAAACTGAGGCCTAGGGAGATTCTGTAATTTGCCTAACAATCTGTGATTCCTAGATTACAAAACTGAGATCGAATCTAGGTTTCAAGCGCTTGTTTAAATACAGATTTCAGGGCCTCACCCCAGACCAGCAGAATCAGATTCCTCAAGGGATCAACCAACCTGGTGATCTGTATTTTTATCAAATACTCCAGGTGATTTTTATGAGCAAGCCCGTTTTGTAAACACAAGAGTACATCCTATGGAAAGACTACTCTGAACAGAGTAGTAACAGCAAAAGGGAATTTAGTACTTTCTTGTCCAGGTACTTTGCACGTATTGACTCCTTTTTTAGAATCCTCACAATAACCCGAGGTAGGGATCATTAATGTCCCATTTTACAACTTAGGAAATGGGCATAGAGAGGTTAACAAACTTGCCCAAGGTCACAGCTAGTAAATGGCAAGACAAGAATTCGCACCCAGTGGTCCTGGTTCTGGGCCTACGTTCTCGGCTGCTACTCTGGAAAAGATTACCACCCACCCCCAGCCCCCGCCCTCAAGTGGCGGTCCAGACCCAGCACTCAGTGGGGTCCATCAAGTGGAAGATGGGGAAGGAGGGGCGGCACTGGGTTTGGCAGTGTTTACACAGAAGGGCTCATGGCAGTCAGAAGACGAGTTAGTGTTGCTCAGGGAGAGAAGGCTGGGCTGTTTTATCCACTAAGTGCAGTGAGCAAAAGACCTAGTGTTAACAAAAAGACTTGAGACCTTTTAAAAACTGCTTCAAAAGATGAAGAAAAAAAAAATCAATGCAGCAAAATTGCAGTGGGCAAATCGTTAAGTGTCTTCATTATATTATTCCAGCCAATTAAATGCAGTTGGATCCAATGCTCATATATTCATAAACATATTTCACGTGGGAAGGGGATGCATTTCATTATGTTTGGAATGATATGAGGATAGCTCTGCTAGTACAAGTACATGGCGGGGTGTGCGAGGGGGTGGGAAACAAAGGCCTTAAAATGGCCCTGAGAGGAACTGTGAAGAGAAGAGGCATTATTATTGGAGCTGTGGACCAGGAGAAAGAACTACACATCCAGGGCACTTTCCATGCAGTGAGTGGTTCAGTTAGTCTTTGTAAGAACCCTCAGGACCCATTCTTCAGGTGAGCAAAATGAGGCTCAGAGTCACTGGTCATTTGTCCAAGCTCACATGGCTTGTGAGGCGCAGAAAGAGAAGGTGTGCCCCCTAGTGTCCATCTCTGTGAACAGCAGGCTACCCCTTCTGCCTGGCAGCCATGGGTTTTGTTTTGTTTTTTTTAATTTTTTAGTTGAAATGTAGTTGATCTACAATGTTAGTTTCAGGTGTACTGCAAAGTGGTTTGGTTATACATATACATACATCTATATATTTTCTTTTCAGATTATTTTCCACTGTATGTTATTACAAGAAATTGAATATAGTTCCCTGTGCTATACAGTAGGTCCTTGTTGTTTATTTTGTATATAGTAGTGTGTGTCTGTTAATCCCCCACTCCTAATTTATCCTTCCCCATGCTTTCCCCTTTGGTAACAATATTTTGTTTTCTATGCCATGGGTTATTTTTTAAATATGTTTATTGTGGTATGGTTCCTGTACAGTAAACTATACATATTTTAGATATACAATTTGATGAAATTTTTTTAGCAGCTTAAAAATTATTTTCTTGGTTTATTTTATGTTGCTGCTACACAAGCCATCCCTTTTTGTGTGTCCATCAATAAGATATCTGTGGTGCTTTTGTACAAAGAACAAAGATGCTTTTTATCAATTTTCAGAAGTCTATAGGACAAACCATTCATGCTGTCAAACTCCTTAAAACCCTCTCAGCAAATAATGAAATCCATCAGTGACAAATGACAATATACTAATTTGTTAAATGCAAAACAAGAGCAACATTCAGACAAGAAGCTTCATTTCATGTTATATCAGCACTCCAATTTGTACCAAGTTTATGGCAACCCATGGATCATGCAGTATTAAACGGGACTGTGTTATAATGACTAAAACTGGGACAATAAACTGCCCTTAGCTAGAATGCTGATAGTGCAGCTGACACACATGCTGTGATTCTAGCACATTCACCTTCTTACAAACTACCAGAAATTCTATGAAGACACCTATTTCTAATAAAGAAAATATACATTTACCAGAAATATATTTGGTATAACCCAAATAGATGGGTTTCAGGTAGATGAGAAAAGAAACTCAAGAAATAAAATTGAAGTCCTAGAGAAGACCTTAAAACTCAGTCCAACAAGACCAATCAGAGGAAAATGAAATTCTTTTTTTATTTATCAAATTTATTTTTTTATTATGGATATTGTTATAGCAGAATATAAAAATTAAATGATAAAAGTTTTTCTAAGAGTACAATTTAACTTCACCTTAAAAAAGTTCATCTATTTTTTAAAAAAATATACATATTCAGGTAAAAAAGGCTCTTTGACTTAAACTTATGACTTCAGAATTAAACTCTAGAAATAAATGCTATGGCCATCTAAAAGTTTATATTGACAAACTGCATACATTTTCAAATTATAATCCAATATTTGTACACAGAATAACTATATATACACTTCACTTACATTGCTGATACATAATAGTTACCCAAACTGTCTTGAGAAATGAGGCTTAATATAGATGCAAACTAAGTAGAAGATCAGTTTCAATGACATTTCTTTCACAACTAATAAGAGATAATCCAAACATTTGCTGACTATAAAAAAAAATCCCATGCTTCGTGTGTGCTCTGGGAATTCCAGTATTATTTTAGATGAGAGATGTTGACATGAAGGAGTTCACTACTGTGCTCACTTGTAAAGTTCGAGGAACTCTGGTCTGAAGGAGGGGATTGCCCTCCATCCATTGGCCTCAGTGCAGCTCAGGTGGGGATCTGACTGAGTGAGTGAGTGCAGCCTGGCAGCCTGGGAGGCCTGAGTGGAGGCGAGGGAACAACACGGCTTTAATACGAGGGCCCACTCCTGGGAAAGGGACCATCAGGACTTGGTGCTTGGTCCCCTGGCTGGTTTGTAAAAGCCCCTTGTGATGTGCTGATTCTCATGACCTCTTCCAGGAACTTGAGCGCTTTTAGCATCTCCGCCCTCTCTTGTATAGACTGCAGGGATCTCTCTGTCTTCAGTTCTTAGACGAGAAAATTGATTTCCTTCCTCGAGCTCAGGTTGACCATCATCAACTTTCTCTAAGTGTCAGCGAGGCTGGGTATATTTGCTGGCTCCTTCTCTAGCCTGGCGTTCTTTACAGTTGTCTCCATCCTGGCACACTCCTTTTTAGCCACACAAAGCTTGTTGATGAGGTGGCATTTCTCCTCAATCTGTGCAGCCAGTGTTTTTGCCAGTTGCTTTTAATGTCTTCCATTAAGTTGACTTCTAACAGACTGAATAAGTCTGAAAGTAAATAAGATACCCACCAAAAAGGTGAGGACAGGCAGACTCAACACTGTCTCCCAGTGGAGGCTCTGGAACATGAACTGAGGAAACAGGCCATTGGGCGGCAGCAACACCAGGACCGCACTCAGCTTCCTAAGGATCAGCCCAAAGCTAAGCTCCACAGAGGATGGCAACCCCTCCATGGCACTGACCCACCACAGGGCTCTGCCTAGTTACCGTGGATCCACCAGCCACAACAAGTCCCAGGGAGCACCCCAACATTCCACCTGGAACCCAACCAGCAACTGACATCCCAGATCGGTCAGTTCTCTGGTCAGTGTTGGTGGGGAGGGGGAGGGTTGTCAGAGGAGTGGGTTGTAACTCAAGTGTCATTTTCTCCTTTATTGTCTAATGGTAATTTTTTTCTTACCTCTTTCTTTTTGTGTTTATACAATAAAAATCTGTATACAATAAAAATATGGTGAAATGTGTCAATGTAAAGTTTATGATTTTAGAAATCTTTCAAATTCCTAACCCTCAACAGTATCAGAAAAGTCAGTGTATGAACCATATGTTTGAATCACATACATTAACAGAGAATATATACCCTTGTCACATTTCAGTTGAAATACACACACTCTCATGACATGCATCCCAATTTGATGAATTTTGATAGATGTATACACCAATGAAACCACTACCACAATCAAGATAGCTAACGTTTCCTCCCTAAGAGGTGCAATTTTCAAATTCCCAATTTATCCCTTCCCATCCCCTTTACCCTCTGGTAACCATTGTTGTATATGTTTGTGAGTCTGTTTCTGTTTTGTAGATAAGTTTGTGTCATTTTTTTTTTAGACCCCATATGTAAGTGATATCATATGACATTTTTCTTTCTCTTTCTGGCTTACTTCACTTAGAATGGTGATCTCCAGGTCCATCCATGTTGCTGCAAATGGCATTACTTTACTCTTTTTTATGGCTGAATAGTATTCCAATTGTATAAATATACTACATCTTCTTTATCAAGTCATCTGTTGATGTACATTTGGGTTGTTTCCATGTCCTGGCTATTGCAAATAGTGCTGCTATGAACATTGGGGTACATGTGTCTTTTTGAATTATATTTTCTCCAGATATATGCCCAGGAGTGGGATTGCTGGATCATATGCCATGGGTTATTTTGATTGGAACACAAACTATCCTCTTGAATAAATAAGGCCACAGAGCCTAAAAAGTTACAGGGCTTGCAAATCAAAAGAGAAGGACAAATACTTTAGCAGATAATGTGTGGCAGACTCGATCGCTGTCTGTGTAACTGTAAAACCTCATCCTTATCTAGCACTGGATAACAAAGGTGAGACCTAAATGTGCATGGTACAGCCGTGAAGTTTATGTGGTAAATACCAAAAATATCTCTGTGACCTAAAGGTGGAGGACTTCATAAACCATGGCCTCAAAGCACAAGTCATAGGGCACAATGTCGAATGCATGGACTGCATTGAAAAGTCTGACCCATAAAGACTATCATGGAAAAGAGTTATTAGAGAGACAACCACACTGGGTGAAGACAGTTTTAGTGTCTAAACCTGACAAGGGACTTAGACCCAGATGACAACAAGGAATTCTGGCTCATCAATAAGAAGACAGGAGCCCCCAAAGGAAAGCAGGCAGAGGACATTGAATTGGTTATTCCTCAAAGAAGAAACACCAGAGTCTCTAACAAAACATGAGAAATGTACAAACTCATGAGTGATTGAGGCAAATTAAATTAATGAGAGATCGCCTTTTACTCATAAGATCTGCAGACAGAAAGCTGATGAATGCCAGGTGGGGAGACTCCCGGGCTCTGCTGGTGTGAGAATAGACCGCTTACTTCTTGGTGTGCAGACAAGTCAAGCACTGTGTGCCCCAGGACCCAGCATCCTGCTCCTGGGCATCAGCCCAGAGAAGCTGATGGACGTCTCACACGTGTTCAGGAGGGAGCATGCATGAAGACGTCTGCTGTGGCATCATTTGTGATGTTAAGAAGGTGGACCCAATCGTGACATCTCTCATTGAAGGATGGAGCAGGCCAGGTGGAGGTGGGACAACGCAGCAATATAGCAGGATGTACCATGACAGGGGTAGATGTGAATGAAAGACAACACAAGAAAGAGAATGAGCACATCCACCTGTACATGAACAAACAGATGAAAGCACAGCCTTGTGCCTTCCCATTTAGGAACCCTGTAAGGGGACATGGTGGTGGGTTTTATCAGGAGCCAATACCCCCATCCCCCTTCCCAAAGCCCTAGTGTAGGAAGGGGATTTTGTGGGATGAATCCCCTTCTAAGGAGTGACATGGTGATTGGCTCTGTCACCAGTACCTACCTTCTCTGGCCCTCTTCTGCATAGTGAATTTGAGCCTAGTAGTTGGTGAAATGAATTTCTCACAGTGAAGTGAGGAGACAAGAAAATGATTTAGAATGCAATTACCTTGCTTCCTATGTGGCTCACCAGCTTAATGACTGCCTTATTCTAAATCTCTTTTTATGATTCTTGTGGCATTCATTCTGCCGAGGTCCACATCCAGGGCTATTAAGCAGAGGAAGGGAAGAAAAGACCATCTGTGGCTGATCTGGCCTGGATCTGCTAAGGGCTTGTCCCTGGCGGGTATGGAGTCAGGTGGCTCCAGAAGACGGATGGGGCTCCCCCACGCCACATGCAGAATTTCAAGAACTGGGCTTCCCACGGGCGTAGCTTGCTGTCACTGTCATCACTCTGCCCTCCCCTGAGCCTCTGAAATCAGAAGGATGCTCTAATAAAAATGCCGTCTGCCACACACCATCTTTCCTGCATTATCGCATCCAGCTCCCAGGTGGACCCGAGTTGAGCATTATCAGCCTATTTTTCAGAAGAACCTCCTGGTGGTAACACAGATGCAGAAAGTGGACAATCTAGTTTCTTCAACATATAAAGTAGAAAGGGGCATAAGACGGAAGGAACCAGTGATCCTGGGTGACCAGCCCTGGAGCACCCCGCCCACCTCCCACTGCTGGATGAAGGAGAAAGAAATGTGTGGCTTCTCTGGACCACCCTTTGAAGATACAGCACTTTGTGGTCTCTGATATAGCAGCTTAGCCTGTATTCCAGCTAATACAGTCATTTAAATCTTTTTTTTTAAAGAAAATATTTAATGATATGAGAAAAAGCTTATAGATTACAGCTTAGGAGGAAAATCAGTATATAAAAAGGAAACTCATAGGGCAGTGTAACTACTCTGTACGATACTGTGATTGTGGATACGTGTCATTATACATTCATCCAAACCCAGAGAATGGACAATACCAAGAGTGCACCCTCATGTAAACTATGGACTTTGGGTGATAATGACGTGTCATTGTAGGTTCATGGATTGTTAACGGCGGGGATGGTGGCGGTGGTGGAGGCTGTGTAGGTGTGTATGTACTGGGCAGAGGAGAGGGTTATGTGGGAAGTTTGTACCTTCTGCTCAATTTTGCATAAACCTAAAACTGCTCTAAAAAATAAAGTCTAGTTTAAAAAACCGCCGTCACATAGGTGTACATCAAATATGAAAGAAACCCACATGTTTCTCTGGGGTGTGACCTCAGCCTTCTTACGGCTCACTGAGAGGCCCACACATTTACTGAAGGCAGCACCTGGGACTTGGAGTTTTGTATCCTAGTAAATAACATAAGAGGCATCTCTGTGAGAGATGTTTAGGTGGGTTCCCCAAGGTTTAGCTGGGCCTGGGTCTCAGGATCCCTCCAACCAATGAATGAGCAAGAATTCAGAGATCACAAGAAAATCAAGCCTGCTACTACGTAAGCGACCATCATGTGACACGCGGTGTATCACAGAGTGACTATTTATGACGGTCATAGGCATTTCTGAGCAAGTTTTCATTTGAAATTAGTTGGCCTTGTTCTGTGCAATGGTAGTCACGTCCCACCTCTTTTGAATGCAACACAACTCCTAAAACTATTTAGAAGAAGTATGTGCTTCGAGTTATAAGGGCTGATTTTGAGTCTGTGTGTATCCTCTGAAATCTAAATTTAGTCATGGATAATGACAGTGTGTAGCTCTTTCGAAACTTTGTTCATTAGATTCATGAGGTGTTGTATCTGAGAAGAATGAGAACGCTAATTGTATTTATAATGAAATTCATTAGTGCATAAATAAAATGCATTAATATTTTATCCATAATGATTACGAGCTGCAGGGGCAGCCAGCACTGTGCTGGGTACCAGGAGTTTGGAGCCATTGCTCCATTTCTGCCTGTTCTCTGCTCCTTTGCTCAGGTGCACGGGGACCCACAGGCACTCATGCAGGCATGTGCACACACCTACCCCAAGGACCCTCCCACAGAAGGAAAAAGGACGATGTCCAAGTGACACATCCTTTCTGGAAGCAAATACATGTCAGGCGTGATCTGATGGAGCCTTCATTCCTTGGATGTGACAATAGAAACAGAGACCCCAAATGGTTCTGATGGTCCACGGGAGACGGGAGATGCCCTCTGTGCTGAGAGCCTCCTCCTTAGGGTCTGTGCCCTCCGCCTGGGCTCCCCTTTCTTCAGGGGAGAAGAGGTCCTGGGGAGGGACTGTTCTTGAACCTCAACAAGCACCTTCTAGCCTCCCTCAGTGGGGGAAGACGGAGGGGGTAGTGAAGACCCTGTCCCCCGCCCCCTCCCCTGCAGAGATCCCCATGGACTTCCTGTGCGTGTTATCCTTCCTGAGTCACACTTTGTGTCACCTCTCTGTATTTATCTTGCACTCTACCTTAAATTGACCCCCCTTCTTTTAAATGTAAACACATTTCTTTGAAAAGAAAATATATATCCACATCGTAAATGGAAACCAGCCTCATTTGTCACAGAGATTAATTTTTAAAAATAAATACAAAAACATATTTGCATATACTCACATGCACGTAAAATATTTCTGGAAGGACAAATAAGAAATGCATGTGGATTGCCTGTGGAAAGAGAAGAGCTGTTGGCTAGGGGTGGATTTGGGGACAACTTGTAGTGACTATTCCTGTGGATTCCCACTGATACGTTCTGCTTTGGGAATTAAATAGAAACAGACAGTTTGGCATTAAATTCTGGCCAGATAGGGTCGCTTCCTAAAGGCACTGATTCCCCGGCCTCTCTGATAAAGAGGACTGGCACGCTCAGGGAGGTGGTCAGGAGATGCCAGCATCCAGCTGAGACGTTCTCTTTGATGTGATGAAAGGAGGAAGCAGAGTAAGAGACTATCTTTCCCACGTTGTTATTCATGCCGCCTTCCTTTCTGCCCTTCGTCATTCTGCTGCCAGGTCTCTGCATCCTGGCCCTGACTTACCGTAGGCATTGCTCCAGGAGCAGAACGGACTCCAGGAAGTCAGAACTGAAGGCCGCCCTAGGGGGCCTCCAACCGAATGTTCCCGCCCTGGTTCAGGCATCCTCCAAGGGGCTCCGTGAACCCTTTGAAATTTTACCCAACATTTTATGCTCATGCGTATTTCCTAGGGAGATGGTGCCTGGTCTTCGTCAGATTCCCGAAGAGGAAACTGTGACTTCTAAAAGCAGCTCACTTTGCAGAAGCAGAAACAGGTTCAGAAAGGAGTGACTTCCCCAAGCACATGCAGCTGGTGCCTGGCAGCGGCATCAGACCCACGGCTCCTGGCATCTCTCAGCAAACTCTTTTTGGATGCATTAGCGAGGTCATGGGAAGGAGGGTCCTAGATCTCTCAGCTGCAGGAAAGAAACTGCAAAGATTCATTTTGTCCAGCTGTCTGCCTCTCAGGTTCAATTTCCAAAGGAGGTGTGGAGGCCCAGAGAAGCTAGGAGATCTCAAGGATTCTGATGGCTCCAGCATTTACACAGTGATCAATGTCACTGTCATTCAAAGCAAGGCAACCCGAGTGTGGGAAGACCCGCCCTGACAGCGGGAAAATGGGAATTTCAGACATCACCGACTGCCGGGACAGAGACGGCACTGACTGATGGCTTGTGCTCCAGGGCACCTCTGCTGTTCAGATTGTGTTCTTTCCCAACTGTGAGGATGATTCAAAGATGGGAATGTGCATCAGGCCTAATTCTCTGTAATTCTGAAGGCTGTCTCTCCACTAGAAAGTGGAGCCTGGGACTGTGTTTTGGCCACGTGTTCACAATTAGTCAGTTTTCGCAGGAGGTTGAAGGCTCCTTCCTTTGATTGATGGGCGTGTTGACTGTGTTGGAATTTCTAACCTGATAGTTTGAGAGCAGTAGTTCCCAGCTAGGGGTGACTTTAGCCCCAGGGGACATCCAGCAGTGTCTGGGGACAGTCTGGGGGAGGGGGTAGGGAGGAGTGCTACCGGCATCTGATAGGGGGAGGCCAGGATGCTGAGAATCATCCTGTGATGCACAGGATGGTTCCTGCCACAGAGAATTATCCAGTCCAAATGACCAACCACATTG
The DNA here is from genome assembly GCF_048773025.1 of Camelus bactrianus. Classification (NCBI taxonomy): domain Eukaryota; kingdom Metazoa; phylum Chordata; class Mammalia; order Artiodactyla; family Camelidae; genus Camelus; species Camelus bactrianus. The sequence goes on along the minus strand of NC_133550.1, from coordinate 32,518,541 downwards.
AGGCAGAGAAACCCCACTCAGGGTTACTTAGAACGTCTTTCAAAGCTGTTTCCAAGATGCCACACAAAAAACCCCATGGAACTCTGGAAGGACCTAGGCATTTGACACCTAGTTGGGTCACCTCTGTGCTTTCAAGGCCTAAAACAAAAGCCAAATCAGAAGAGGAGAGAAAATGGCATTGGCCCAGAGAACATGTCACCCTCCTCAGCTAGGTGGAGGGACTGAGGTTCTGAATTACAGGAAGGAAAAAGAGCCACTGAAATCATTTAGTTATCTGTTCATTTATTCCCTCAGAGACCACCACCGAGGGCCTACTGTGCCCAGGCTCTGTGCTAGACTTGAGGCCATGTCTGTCAATGAGACCAACAGGGTCTCTGCCCACATGGAGCTTCCAGTCCAGTGGGGGGAACAGACCTTAAATAAATAATTGCATAAATAATTATTTTATTACCATTGTGATAAGAGATACAAAACACAATACAGAGAACTTAAGACTATTTGAACAGGGCAAACCACTAACGCCGGAACTGGGGATGAGGCCACATGAGCATTTATACAGGCAGATGGAGGCCGAGGGTCATTATGTTCCTTTTTGACACACAGCAGTTGTGCTCATTTCTCCTGACATTATCCAAGAAGGTGGTGGCCAGGACCCAAGTGTACCAGTGACCACACTCAACCATACCTCTAAAGTGGGAGAGGAGTTCACTCAGTATTACTTAAACCAGACTTAACACATTCTCAAGCTTCTGACAGCTACAACAGTTACTCTTCCCTTTCTGTGACCAAAGTACCAACGGGTTAGTGTCTGAAATTAATTGAGAATGCCATCTTGCTTGCACAGAAACTTGGACCATTGACTCAGGAAAACACATTAACTGCTTGAATGAAGTATTTATCTTTCATGGCCAGTAGATTTTTCTGCTGTATGGAATTTCTGCGACCACAGTGGAGGCAGCTGTGAAACAGCAGGGAGAGGCCTACAGGGCATGAGAAAACTTTAGCCCATGTTCTGTTGACTAGCAATGGGACCTTGAACAAGACACTCATTGTCTCTGACCTCGCTTTCCTCATCTGAATAATGGAGATAGTAATACCCAAGTGTATTGTTTAGGAGTGGTTTTGGCTGCAAGTAACAAACACCCAGTAATAGGGGCTTAAACAAATTAGATGTTTATTATTCTCACATAAGAATTTCCATGGCAGGTGGTTCCAGCTATAGGAGCAGCATCTCAGCAATGTCAGGGTTCCAGGTCTGCTTTTTTGTAGTTCTCTTGTTCTTTCCCTCATGGTCACAAGATGGCTGCTGCAGCTTCAGATATCAAATCCATATTCAAGGTAGTAATAAGAGGGATCAAAAAGTGTGGAACCACCCTATTACATTTTATTCAACTGTCCTGACATTCCCTAGCAGACTTTTGCTTTTACTTCCTTGGACAGAGCTGTGTCCGTGGCCACCCCTAGCTGCAAGGGAGGCTGGGAAAGTAAGGGTTTTTCTAGCTTGTCCGGTCTATTGAGTAGATTAGTCAATAAACAGCATGTAAAGAAGAGACAACATTAGGCAGTGGAGGGAGGCAGAGGAGAAACTAATCTTTGTTTCATGCCTGTCCTCCTCCCACAGGCTCCGCCCACTAGCAATGGGACCTTGAATAAAACACCCCCCACAGTCGTTGTAGGGTTCAAAAAACATTGCTTATGTGAAAGAGCTTCGTAACGTGCCCCACAACAAGTTATAGTTGTCACTCAGAGCATCAGAGCTGCCTGAAAGGAAAACAAAATTAACCATCCTAAAACAGTCTGCTTTCCCCTCTGCTTACTTGTTAGAAGGTTTGGATTTGAGTTAAATTGTCATTAAGCAGCCTCAGCATTTGCTTGGAACCCTTACCTCTTCTGATCCCTCCTTGTTCTGTTCATTCTTTGTTCTCCGTGCAACAGGGACCAGTCAGTTCTCTCTGCAAATAAAATCAGCGGGAAACCTTCCGGGTATGCTTCCAGGCACAGACGGCAGCGTGGTGAATGCTGACTGGGCTGGGGCATGTTAATTCATCAGCAGGGAAAAGACTCTGTCAATATTTGCAGAGGACAGAAGTCTCTGCGAGTGAGAAAGGCCACATTATGGAAATGGAGTGTTTGATGCACAGAGACATTTTAGAATCAGGGAGGGTTGGTGCAGAAGCTCGGAAGGGTTAAGTACTTGTATGTCAGAATACGGCACAAACAAATCTACTGGCTGAGAAATAAAATGAGACTTCTATAACCTGCCCCGCCCTGCTGCCCCATGTCCCCATTTTAGGAAATAATGGACATTTCCCAGGGACTGTTCTGTGGAAAAATCTGGAGGTGCCTATGCCAGAAAGACTGAGGGAAAATCACCGCTCCGAATCACCACGAGGTCCTGTGTTCTGAGTAGTTTGGCTGCTTTGTTCCTCTTTGGCCAAAAGAATTTAGAGGAGGGTGGTTGAACTAACAGCTTCTTTTTACATTTTTAATTAGTTTTGAAAATTTTTATTGAAGTATAGTTAGTTTACAATGTTGTGTCAGTTCCTGGTGTACAGCACAATACTTCAGTTATATAGAAACATGCATGTATTCATTTTTATATTCTCTTTTACCGTAAGTTACTGTAAGATATTGAATATAGTTCCCTGTGCTATACAGTATGAACTTGTTGTTTATCTATTTTTTATACATTAGTTATTATCTGCAAATCTCGAACTCCCAATTTATCCCTTTCCACCCCTTCCCACCCTTGGTAACCATAGGTTTGTTTCTATGTCTGTGAGTCTGTTTCTGTTTTGTAAATAAGTTCAAACTTCTTAAGCTGGACAAGCTGGGTTCAAATCCTAGCTTAGCCACTTACTATGTGATTTTGGTCTTGTCATTTAACCTCTCTGTGCCTCAGTTTCCTCAGGTGTAAGATGGGGAGGTAACATCAGCACCTTCCTCGTGTGGTTGTCACGGGGATTAGATGAGTTACCTGACAACCAGGAGGCACGTAGAAAGTGCTCTGTCGGAGGTGAGCACTGATTATTCGTGAGGCAGGTGGCAGGTTTGGCTGTCAGGGAACACTGGGTTTTTCCCATCCCATGAATGTCTTGTGTGATCTGTCAAAAGACATGTTTTTCTCTTTCTTTCCCCTTTGGTAACCTGAGCAGTGATTTTGCAAACAATCCATGCATTTTTGAGAAGGAAGGCACAAGAGACAGGGGTGACCAGGTGCTGATAAACAGCATAGCCCAAAGGCAAGGCGTCCGAGCTTTGCCATCAGACACGTTTGGGCTTGAACTTGGTCACTGCTACTCATGAGTGCAGTGCGATCCTGGAGAAGTTACCTACCCTCATGTATGAAGGAGAGAGGGTGAATGCCCCAGGGTCGGAGGGCTGCTCAGCAAGGTCATAGGACAATGACATAAAAAGTTTGTCACCATGTCTGGCACATGAGGGTTCAATAAGTTAATTTAGTAATGATAATTCAATCAAAAGCAGCCTGTGGCTGAGGGAGAGGGGTTTGCCTCCCGACTGTCTGCGCCATAATCCCTCATCCCACCAAATGGCAGACGCAGACTGAATGCAGGGTGGAGGTTGTGATTGGGACCTGGCTTTGAATGGAAAGCTGCCATTTCCCACTCCACCCATTTCCGGTCATTCCTCGGCCAGTGGACGCCACATGGGCAGTGACCAGGGACTGCTAACAAGGTCTCGGAATCCTGGAGGGCCACCCCAAGAGCTGGGCTTTGAGAGGAGGTGGATGTCAGGAGCTGGCACTGGATAGGGAAGGGGGCTGTAAGCAGAAGAGACTGGACAACCTCCCCGCCGTCTTTGGAGTCCCCTTTCCCGTTTTCATGCATAAGGCGTGGGCAGAGGGGGCTTCAGGTGAAATCGCATACCGGCCTCTGTCAGGAGAGGAGCAAGCTATCCGATTCAGGAGCTCAAGAGAAGGCACTAAGCACACTCAACGCATTCTTTCCCCTTTGAGGGCAGCCTGTCCACAGGAAGAACACTTTCCACCCAACCTGTGCCCCAAATCCCAGCAGCTTGCAGGGGCAGGTCCAGGGTATGAGCGGGGTGGGGAGAGGCCTGCAGAGGCCCAGACCTGCCCCGGGGTTGGGTGACCGCTCGTGCTGCAGGGGTGTCTCAGGTACCCCGTACACTGTCTCATGCCTTCTGTCCTCCTGCCTGGCTCTTGGAGAAATGAGTTTTACTCTCCATCCTGTGACTCCCACGTGCTCCGTGGGCCGGCGGGGTAGGGAGGGGTGTTGCCGATTCACCCCAATTCTGTGTGTCCCTTCTGCATGCCCCAAGCAATGCTTTCTTGGCTGCAAATTCTACAGTTTTTAATTCAGAAGGATTTTTTTTTTTTTGTATTTGACTCAGGAAGATCTGAAAATTATTCAAATATAGGATGTTTAGCCTTTGGGGCAGAGACAGACTGCTTTGTTCATGTATCCCCTGGGCCTAACATAATAGGTATTCAATAAACATATGTTGAATAAGTAACTGAAAATTAATTTAAGTAATTGGCATCTGAAATATGTCATAGGCACGAAGATGTTTGTTGCAGCATTATTTATAATGGTGAAAAAATGATCTTTTATGGTCTGGGGGAGAAATCTGTGGTATTGAATACAATGAAATGGATGCTATTATTAGAATTAATGTGAGGACTATAAAAACATGAGAAATTGTTTATGAATATAAAAGAAAAGGGTACAAATGAAGTTTAATAACACTGTGACTCAAACAATACAAACATGGAAATGAACAGAGGTTAAGATTGGAAGGTACACTTGGAAATCGAGTTATTATTGTGTAAAATCAGTGGGCTTCTGAGCAGAGAAGCACTTTTGATAACGTTTTACAGTGGATTCAAGAATGTTTTCTAAACATCTTTTAAAGAAACCCCTGCAGTACTTTCTAAACAGATGAGCCTGTTGTTTGCTGTTTTCCAGGGTCTGTTTGGTGAGCTGTGAAAGGCCCCATTGGAGAGGGGGCTTCTGAAACTTTCCACCTCTCCACCTCCTGCTGCAAAGCAGTTGGGACTTGACAGAGTTATTCTTGGCAAACATAATCTGTCTGGGTTCTCCGTGCAGAGAGCCTCCAGCGACCGAGGTGCTATAATCTGTGTTGGTAAATCCTGGTCCACAGCGGTGGTTTGACAGAGGGCTTTTCAGGCCTTTATTTCCAAGTCAGCTCCTCCTCCTTTTCCTTTTCTTTTTTTCAGTTTTGGTAAACAACCCAGGGGTGTAGTTTTGCGCTCCTCCAGGTCTGTGTGGTTGGAACACGTGGAAGGAAGCCTTGCCCTGGCTCCCTCCCACCCCACCCCCACCTCCCCACCCACCCCCCGCCGCCACCTCTGCTCTGTCCCTGCAGCCCAGCCCCTCCCACCCCAGCCCCCATCTGTGGTCTCACCCAGGACCCCAGGGCTCACAGAAAGCCAACCTGTGCCCACTCTCACACCTCTTGCCGCTGGACCTCCCGTGTCCCTAACGAGACAGCTTGACTCTTTGTGGGACCTGCTGGTGTCCTGCCCAAGCGTTGGGTTAACTTGCTCCTGGAACTGCAGCTTTAAATTATCCATGCCTTCATTTGCAACAACCACCCTCTGGGACACCGAAATAGGTCTCCCTGGAGGTCCAGGTGGCCCTGGCCTGGGCTCTGCCCAACCCGGCTGGGGTGCCAGTGAGACAGGCCCCAGCTCACCAAGGCGGGCAGAAGCCATGTGGGGCCACTGCAGCTTCTGGTGGGCACTGCCTTCTCAAATTTCTGGGCCTTCTGCTAAGATGAGTTACAGCAGAATTCTGAAGCTTGGCTTTGGGGCCTGATAGTCTAGAAGGGTCTTAGTGTTTATCTGGCCCCACCTGGCATCACAGGACAAGCAGAAACTTTCATTTCACTTTTACTTCCCAGAACTGCCATTTACTAGGGCACGTTTAATAACCACTCTCATCTGTTCAGCACTAGTTAGGTGTATGCTAAGCATTTTACATGCTCCATCCTCTGTAATCTCCGCAGCTCAGGGGTATGTGTACTCTTCAGAGATGAGGTCCAGACAGGGCAAGCTACTGGTCCAGGGACACCCAGCTTGCAGTTGGTGAAGCCAGGATCCAAACACAGATGGATTTTCCTCCCAAGCCAATGACTTAATCCTTGCCATGCACTACTTCCGTCTGTCCTGCTAAGTCAGTTTCCCTCAAAAAGCAGCAGAATGACTATATGCCATGATCCCATCTCCATAAACCTAAACTGCAAAACTTCTGAACACTGGAAGTTGGTTAAAAAGAAAAAAAGTACTTCTAGCTCCAAAACTCTTCTAGTGGTAAAACCTGCCCTGAGCGGCCATGAGGCTCTTTGTGGTCTTGATTTATCTCACTTATTGTGAATGTTCATGTGTTTTACTGAGGAATCTAAATAATGAGTTGGGTTGTGGGTCTGCCCTGGAATCTGCCGGAGATGTAACACAGTATGTAGAGTGTACCTTGTGGTGCTTCTCTAGAACCTGGAAAATTCCGAATTCTGAAATACATCTAGTCCCAGAGGATTCAGGTGAATGCTGTGGATTGTATAAAACCGTCCCCTCACCCCACAAGGGCTCTCCTGCTCACCCAGTCCTTGCAGGAACTCGACAGATGTAGGCAATTTGGGTGTAAATGTTGGCATGAACATGCCCGTTGACTCAGCAATTTCTTCTCCAGGAATTTCTCCTAAGGATTTTGGGATAAGGGTATTCATCACCAGCCTGGGAACAGCCTAAACATCCCAAACTAGGGAAATAGTTTAAATAACGACTGATACATTCATACAGTAGAATGCTATGCAGCCATTAAAATTGGTGCCTGACTTGTAAAGTTAGTAATATGGAAACGTGCTCATTATGTGCTATTAAGTGGCTGGGAGCAGGGAACCCAGATTTACAAAATAGTATGTACTATATGTCCTATTTTTGTGAAAAGGAGAAAAAAGGTAAAATGACAAGAAAGAACATGGTCAACGCATGTCCACTCCTGGAAGAACATCTGTCTGCCTCGCATCTCTCCCTCAGCACTGGGCTGTCAGAGCACGGCGCTGGCTGAACTGGCTGTTGAGCTGTGATGATAAAGGACGCCGTCCATCCCTGGGTCATTCAGACCCTTCCTGTCCTCGTCACTGCCCTCCCTGTGCAGGGCCCAGGCGTAGATGGCTGAGGTGCTAGAACAGATTTTCATTGCAGCGTTTTCTGCAGCCTGATGTGGGGTCATCTAGGGATTTTTCATCCATTCCTTCAACAAACATGTCCTGTCTTTCCCAGGCACTGTGTCCAGTGCCAAGGGTGTGGAAACGAACAGGACAGGAGGCTCCTGAATTGTACGCTCCCCAGCAGTGGTAGCTGTGTCTATTCATCTCTGTCTGCCATGTTTAGCGTGGGACCTGCCACCTCCTAGGCAGGGCTGGCCAGATGAGTGATGAATGAAGGGGTCACTGTCACGGTCTGGGAGAGGGAAAGAGGTGAAGAAATAAGTTTGATTGGATGGTCTTGGCGGCACATCCTGGTGGGCACACACAGGAGGGAAGATTCATTCTAGGGGCGGGGGAGGGGAAGGCTGGTGCTAATTCAGGTTTGGTTGGTTTCACAAGCCCTCTCTCTGGGTGGATGAGCTCATTGCACCTAACTGGACTGTTAACTCCATCGCAAAGACAACAAGCTTAGTGCCTCGGAGCAGAGAATACGGGTGAATGTGGGCTGGGATGAAGTGCTCCTCGTGTTAAGTTCCTAATAAAGGATGGCGACAAAGATGATGTAGGCGCCTGCCTGTTTAACCCAGCATGCTCTCTCCCCGTTTGCTGTTTCAAGTCAAGGGGAACTTGGGGAGGAGTGGAGTCCCGGGAGTTCACCGGTGGAGCCATTTTATTTTTCAGACTAGTTTCATGGCCCTGAAAGTGCCCTGTGCTTTGTTTAACCACCTCCTTCCCCCAACCCCTGACAACCACTGATCTCCATAGTTTTGCCTTTTCCAGAGTGTCGTATAATTGGAATCATATGGTACATGGCCTTTTCAGCTGGGCGTCTTTCACTTAATAATATGGATTTAAGATTCCTCCATGTCTTTTCATGGCTTGATAGCTTCTTTCTTTTTAGCGCTGAATAACATTCCATTGTCTGAATGTACCACAGTTTATTTATTCATTCACCTGCTGAAGGACATCTCGGTTGCTTCCCAGTTTCAGCAGTTATGAACAAAGCCGCTACAAACATCAGCACGCATGTTTTTGTGTGGATGTAAATTTTTAACTCCTTTGGGTAAATACTGATGAAGTAGCTTGGGTTATGGCCATTCTGCTTCCTGGTTCATGACCCAGCAGGAAGGACCCAGCTAGGTGACACATGGTCAAGGGCAGGACCAGAGGGGAGGTGAATCTGGGCACCGATAAACAACTGGGATTTTAAAAAAGTATTTATGCTCATTAAAAGCAGGCATTTAACAAATAGTTCCAGCGTGCCTACTCTGGCCACAAACAGAGCTGCTCACAGATCTGACTTTCCAGTAAGAGCCCTTTGTCCCTGCAAGTGACAATGCCCGTGAAAGTGCAGTTGTAGACCAGGAGCTCTGAGGACCCCAGGGCCACTGGGGCATCTGGTATTCATGGGGAAATCAGTAGGGGACACATGAAGGGGGATGTGGGGGAGAGAAGCCCAGAGTCAGCCTGGAGCCTCCCTGCGTCATCTTCCCAACTCTGAAAAGTTCCCTCTTGACCTTTCGGAGGTGGTCAGGGAGACAGCTGTCTGTCCAGCAGCCAGAAAATACAACCACCTGCAACTTTCTGATCACCATGAGGTCACTTCAACCCCTTAAATGGGGTTTGTGGTTTCCTTTCCTTTAATCATAATTGTAGTGCTCTGTATATTCCAGACACCATTCTAAATGGTTTACATGCAGTAGCACCTGTAAAATTCTCACAACAACCCCGTGAAGTAGGTCCTGTATTTTGATTTTTGTATCCATTATTCAGAGGAGGATGCTGAGGGAGAGAAAGCTTGTCCAAGCTCACCCAGCTGATAATCCATAGAGTTAGGATTTGAACCCAAGCTGACTGAGCTCAGCACCCATTTTCCTAACGTCTGGGCTCTGACGCCTTGGGTTAAAATGCCAGTGGGTAGGATATGGTCTGCGCACAGGAGGCACATGACTTGTTGAGGGAGACAGGGCTGTAAATAAGTAGCTGTAATGCAGTGTGGTCAGAACTGTGACTGTGGTGTGTGTCTGGTGGTGGAGAGATGCTTACGGGGTGACTGACTGCCCAGCAATTGTCTATACTCCTTCCTCTCTCCCCTTCCTTCCCTCTTTCCCTCTGTTCCTTCCTTTCTGCCTTCCATTTCCAAATATTTATTGAGCATTTATTATAAAATGAAGATATGAACCAGGCTGTAATACAAGATACATGGAGTCTGCCCCTGGGGATCACTGTCTAACGGGGAAATCAGAGAGTGAGGGGGAATTGCACCGATCCTCCGAGTCTTGTGTAGGGTTACCAGATCATCCTGGTTTTAGCACACAAAATCCCCAATTCTAGGAACCCCCTCAGTCCTGGGCCAACAGTGTTGATTGGTTTGCAGGTTGTGTGCAAGGGGAAGTTTTAACTTCTGTTTGATTTATTTGTAAATTTGCTTTTTGATAAGTATCAGTTGGGATTTCCTTGTTACGTTGCCTTTCTTTTGATCACAAGGGAGGTTGAACAATGCTTTTGATGCTTTTTAACCAGATGTATCTCCTTGTGTGTGAGTCAGCTGCTCCCGTCTGTTGTCAGAATGTGTCTACTGAGGCAGAGGCTCTCAAACTTGAGTGGGCATCAAATCACCTGGAGGGAGAGCTTGTTAAAACAAAGATGGCTGTTTCTGATGTGGCGTGGGGCCTGAGAGTGTGCATTTCTAACAAGCTCCCAGAAGAGGCTGATGCTGCAGGTTGGTCGGTCCACCCTTGAAGAAGCGAAGTGGGAGCTCTTCATTTCACAAAGTGGCTCTCAGCCCCGCTGCACGTTAGAATTACCTGGGGAGCATCCCAAAACAAATACGGATGCTCAGCCCTACCCTGGACCAAGTGAACCAAACCTCTGGGAATGGAACTTGGGCTTTGGTGGTTTAAAAAAGCTTTTTACGTGATCTCATCATCTCTGTAGAAATGGGCAGCAAGTGGAGAAAAGAAACTGCATCCTACTTTCTTCAAAATAGCTTATTGTATGGGTGTGTTTTACACTTTAGAATTAGTTTAAATTTGCCTAAACCTAATCCCAAAGACTTTCTCCTGTCTTTTCCTAAAAGTTTTAGTTTTATGTTTTGCGTTGAAGCCTATCACCTATTTAGAGTTAATTTTTGTATAAAGTGTATGGTTTATTTTGAGGGTTTTGTTTTGTTTTAGGTTTTTTGTTTATATATTGTTTGTTTGTTTGTTTGCCTGTGGATGTCCAACTGCACTTGCACTGTGTATTGAAAAGGTTGCCTTTCCTTCATTGAATTACTTTTGCATCTGCCAGTAATTAATTGAGCATATTTGTATGGACCTATTTTGGGGTTCTCTATTCTGTTCCATTGATCTATGTGTCTAATCCTCTAATGCCAGTCTTAAGGGGAAAGCACTCAATCTTGCATCATTAAATAGGATGTGTGTGTGTGATGGTGAGGGTGGGGGGCAGGGAGGTAGGTGCTCTTTATTAAGTTAAGAAAATGTTCCTTTATTCCCATGTTTCTGAGTGGTTTTTTTGTCATGAATGGGCATTAAATTTTGTCAAATGCTTTTTCTGCGTCAATTTATATCAACACGTGGTTTTTCTTCTGTAGCCTGTTGTTATAGTAGATTCCACTGATTAGTTTTAAAATACTGAATCAGCCTTGCATTGCTGGGATAAACTACACTTGGTCATGGTGTACAGTGCTTTGTATATATTGCTGAATTCTACTTGTCAATGTTTCATTAAGGATTTTTATGTCTATTCATGAGGAATATTGACCTGTAGTTTTCTCTTTTGTGTGCTGCCTTTATCTGGTTTTGATATCAGGGTAATACTAGGATAATACTCGCTTCATAAAGTGAATTGGAAACTGTTCCCTCCTCTTGTATGTTTTGATAGACCATGTGTATAATGTCAGTCCTTCTTTAAGTATTTGATAGAATACTTCAGTGAAACCATCTGGATCTGGAGACTTCTTTGGCCGGGGTCGGGGGAACTTTTTAATTACAAATTCAATTTCTCTAACACTTGTAGGCATAATCAAATGATCTGGTTTATATTGAGTGAGTTGTAGTCATTTGTGTTTTTCAAAGAATTGGCCCGTTTTATCTATGTTGTCAAATAATGTGTGTTCTCAATACCTTTTTAAAATTCACTTTCTTCTATTAGTTCCTCTCGAACTGAAGTGAGTTACCTCCCACACCTTCCCCACCTTCATTCAGGTCACAGAGCTGATCAGTGAAGAAAAGCATTATTCTGTGTCTCAACCCCGAACTGGCATCCTGGACCCTCAGGCAGAGCCCAGGATGGGGCAGTCCCCACATAAACTCACAGAGTTTCAGGGAAGCAGCTGGCTTTGGGCTTCTCTCAAGTGTCCTGGAAACCAAGAGGGCAGGAGACCCTCTAAATCTTCCAAGCCTCCCTGCAGAGACCTCAAAGAAAGGGAGGTAGTCAGAGCCCCTTCCTCCATATCAGGTTTGAGAAGAAACTCTAGGGACCCTGGGCACCACTAGGTGGCGCTCAAAATGCACAGTTGCTTGCAGTGGCCAACTGTAGATCCCAGTAGCTCAGCTCAGCAAGACAGTTGGGGCATTCTGTTCTTTTAGTGAAATGAGCTCTTAAGTCTACAGCCTGCAAAGACCCTGGGAGCACTAGGCTGGAGGAGTCTGCAACACTTTCTCAGACTTCCCTGCAGACAAAGGTGCTAAAGCTTGAGAGGGTGGTGCTGGCTGTGAGATGTCAGAAGCACCAAAGAGCAGCTGCAGAGACAAGAATGTCTCCCCGGAGCCTCTGTCTGGTTAGGAGGCAGTGACCACCACCCACCAACCTCCCAGCCAGTCCTGGAGCAGAATCCCAGAGAATCTGCCCTGGTTCCCTTCTAGCCCTGGCTCCTCAATGCCAGGCTACCCATTCCACCCCCAGGATCCAGCCCCACCAGAGACACAGAGATCCCTCCCCCTCATTAAATATACATTAAGGAAAGAGCCCTCTGGAGTCCATGGTGGGGACAGAGGTTGTTTCTGCCTCTGCCACTACCCGTGCGCCTCAGGCAAGTTCTGTTCCAAGTCCAAATCCTGACTCAGCCACTCCCAGGCTGTGCCACCTTGGGAAGTTGCTTAGTCTTTGGGAGCCTCAGTGTCACGCCTGCCACGTGGGGATCATGATGACACTCGTAGTTTTGTGACACTTTAATCTAGGCTGATGGCAGGACAGAGTAAGCCCTCGATGGATGTCAGCAGTTATTTTTATTACTGCTCCTATTAGTTTCTGTGCCTTTCCCACCTGGGGCCCTAGCAGTAGATGTATCCGTTTCCTGCTGCACTGTTAACAAACTACTACAAACTTAGAGGCTTAACACAGCGCAGATTTATTCTCTTACAGTTCTAGTGGCCAGAGGTCTATGATTTAGGTGTTGGCAGAGTCACATTCTTGCTGGAGGCCTCGGGGACAACTGGTTTCCTTGGCTTCCCCAGCTTCTAGAGGCTACCCCAGTGCCTTGGCTCGTGACCCCGTTCTCACATCACTTCCGACCTCTTGCTCCCATGGTCACAGCTCTTCCTACCAACTCAGATCCTCTTGCCTCCCTTTTTAAAGGATCCTTTTTACCTTGGCCTCATCCCGATAGCCAAAGATAATTTTCTCATCTCAAGCTCTGTATCTGAATGATGACACCCAGTGAATAGAGGAGCAGTGTGTGAGAGACTCCAGGGAAAGTTCTCTCTTCCACGGGTCAGGAATGAAAGTGAAAATCATTTAAGCAGTAGGTGTGTACAAATGCCACATGCAAAGGATTTTCCTCACAGCATTGCCCGTAACAGTGCACAACTTGAAGAAGTCATGGAGTTTGGTTAAGTGAGCGCCAGTGTATTGATAAAAAATGCTGAGCTGTTATTTAAAATTATACAGCAACTATAAAACATGAAGAAAGGTTTATAGAATAATATTAAGAGAAAAAATTAGGCACAAAACTCCGGTATATATTATATTAAATATGCTGTGATTATAACTATGTAAACATTATATGGGTCTATAAGAATTAAAGTTAGAAGGCCATTATTAATACATGGAAATAATTACTTTGTAAGGCTGCTGGGATTTTGAGTCGTTAAAAATACCCTTTAAACTATTCTACAGTGGACTCTATATTTTAATTCCTCTAAAGGCCCCCCTGCAGTAATTTCTGAACAGGTGAAGAGTTCATTCCCATTTTCCAGGGTCTCCTTGATGAGCACAATATCCCAATTTCCCTGGCAGTCACCCGCCACTCTTGAGGGCTCCAACCCTCAGATGGATGCTGTGTGTGGCAGAGTGGAGAGACTGAAGGGGACAAGGTCCCTCAAGGTCTCAGCGAGCTGCACGCCCACACTCGTGACTTCCACCTGGTTGGGCCCAGGTGTTTCCCAGTTTAACACAGCTGGGCTTGGGCTCCTGTCGGAGGTAGAAAGCATCATGACGTCAACCCCTTTCCATGATTTCTCCACAGCTTTCATCCCATGTCAACAACATTATAAGGTCAACATGTTACCTTTAAAAAGCTGTTGAAAAGAGCCACTTTTGGAAACTGTGTTCCATAGAAACCACCTTTCCTTATGTCCTTTGTCCAAACTTTTGTCCATTTTTTCCTACCGTCTTTTTTTCCCTAGAGCTATGACCCTCAAACTTAGGCTATGTCAGAATTATGGAGAGGGGCTGGGTTTTTTAATGCAGATTCTTGGATCTCACTTCCAGAGTCTGCTTTAGTCCAGTTCCTGAGTGGGGACTTTGTATCTACATTTTTACCAAGCTCTCCAGGTGACTGTATAACCACTGGATTTGAGAATCACTGTCCGGCTACATTCAGGGATTTGCCCCTGGAATCATGGGCAGACCCAGAGAGGGCAAAGGGAAGAGACCATCTGAAGAGAATCAGCAGTGTACCTGCTTCTTTTTCCTTCAAATGCATAATTAAACACCCGAATGAAAAACAATGATGATATTTACAAATCATGTATCTGATGCAGGGCTAATATCCAAAATATAAAGGACCCCTACAACTCAATAGCAAAAAACCAAATAATCTAATTTAAAAAATGGGTGGAGGATACAAATAAACATTTTTCCAAAGAAGACATACAGATGGCCAATAGGTACCTGAAAAAGTGCTCAAGATCATTAATCATCAGGGAAATGCAAATCAAAGCCACAGTGAGATATCACCTCATACCTGTTAGAACGGCTATTATCAAAAGACAAGAAATAATCAGTGTCAGAGAGGATGTGGAAAAAAGGCAACCTTTGTGCACTGTTGGTGGGAATGTAAATTGGTGCAGCCACTGTGGAAAATAGTACGAAGTTTCCTCAAAAATTTAAAAATAGAACTGCCATATGATCTAGCTGTTCCACTTATTTATTCAAAGGAAACTAAAACACTAATTTGAAAAGATATATGTACTCCCTCATTCACTGCAGCATTATTTACAACAGCCAAGACATGGAAGCAGACTAAGTGATGGACCAATGGATAAAGAAATTATTGTCTCTATGCACAATGGAATACTATTCAGCAATAAAAAGATTGAAGTCTTCCCCATTTGCAATAACATGGATGGACATTAAGAACATTATGCTAAGTGAAATAAATCAGAGAAAGACACATACTGTGTCTTACATGTGGACTCTAAACAACAGCAACACACTGAGCCCAGAGGTTGGGGGTGGGGATGGGAGGGCAAACTGGGTCGAGTGGGTCAAAAGACGCAAGCTTCCAGTTATAAAATAAACAAGTCATGGAGTTGTAATGTTTTGTATATTTGAAAGTTGCTACAAGAGTAAATCATAAAAGCTCTCACCATAAGAGAAAAAAATCTCTGTGCTAACTAGACTTATTGTGCTGACCATTCCACAAATATTGACTCATTATGCTAAACACCTGAAACTATCATCATGTTACATGTCAATTGTATCTCAGTTTAAAAAGTGACTTGTGACCTGCACATCCAGAAGAACTTTGGTAGAGATTTATATGCACCTGATTTGGGTCAAAATTAAGCAGCCGTGCTGAAAACTATGCCCTTGTCAATGACAAATTGAATGTGCTCAAAAGATTCATTTGAACAACTGATTAAGATCCTGACCGAGGTGAAAAGTTCTTTACAATCAGAAGAAGGCACGGACTTTTGATGATTCAACCATTTTTAATATGCTATGTCCTGTTTATAATGAGAATGTAATACTATTAACGTATTTTCATTGATTCTAAGGTGCAACTCCTGCCCCCCATTACACACATTTTTAGCAGTTGTGTAATTGGGTGTCTTATGATCAGTGTCTTATTGTTATTGACACAAAGTCATGACGTGGTTGTCATTGCCTGACACCATCTGTCAGATCCAGAGTGTAGCACCCTTGAAAGAACATTCCCTCATCAATGCCATCGATTGCCTAGAGGGTAACTTTGGGCTGAAAATAGGAACATTGACAGCATTGAGTTGAAAATCACTAAGAAGATTTGGACTGTGAAGAAGTTTTCAGAACAACTTAACCATTTTTTTCACTTGTATTTTCCACTTTAGGTGTTCCCAGTGGCGAATAAGTACTTTCGATAAGTCTGAAATACAAATGTTAAGAGAAAAAGCATTGCATCATAGTTTAATTGGTAGCAGTTTTTTCTTTCCTAGTGCATAGGACAGTGGTGCTTCTCACAACCGCTAGCATCCTAGAACCAATGAAATGCAAGAACAGCTCACACATAGCACTTCCGGCTTGCCAGGGATTAACACCTCATACCCACGATCTCATTCAAATCCTGTCAGTCCATTTTACAGATAAGGAAACTGAGGCACTTAGGAAATAGGGTCACACAGCCAGACACTGGAAGAGCTGAGTGGGGTTCCACCCCTGGCAGTCAGCTCCAGGGCCCAGGCACAGACACTGCACTACAGGGTCTCATGTAGAAGCGTGTACATTTGCAATCTGTCAGATAGTAAAGGGTAAAGAGTTTTCAACCAGATTGGTATTTTAGCATTTTAGCAAGCATTGTATTAATTAGGGAAGAAAGTGGAAATGTGCTGCAAAGACAAGGTCTATTCTGCGACAGGCAGAAGGGCAGCAGAGGCAGCCTGCATCAAGGTTATTTCTCACCCTGAACTCCCCTGCAAGCACTGCCTCGTTTTAGCAGGAGCACCTCACATCAGAAAGTGTCTCTCTGTTTCTCATTGCATCCAATGGAACATTGAAAAGAGCAGAAATAAAAGCTGTTTGGCTACTTATCTTTTCCCATATTACACTGAAATGAGGAACAACTTAATGAAGACTTTTGCACAGATGTTTGCTGCCTTTGTCAGGGGAAGAGGCAAACCCAGTTTTCAGGGATCAAATTCTGGGTTGAATTATTATTCTTCGCAAAAGATTAAATAGACACGAGGACAAAGGGTAAAAATGTGGACTCATGGTAGAGGCTACCTCACAGATTTGCTTTGCTTAGCAGATTTTTTAAAAGCCTGAATTAGTGCCAATTTTATGTTATTTTATTGCTCTTGCCACACATGACAAGATTGATACGATGACAATGAAATCTGAGATGTGGATGACTGCAGTTGATCATGAAAACTGAATCTTTGAAGGATTAGTTCATTTGCAGGTGACAAAAGTTCCAGACTTAGTGATAAAACAGGAACAAAAGAATCAATCATCTTTGCTCATGGAAAATTTCTTTTGAAAACAGTTTTTTTTCCCCCCGAGGTAAAAACAGCCACCAAAAAAAGAGACTGGGATCAGAGGCCCTTAAAGCCCATTGTCTAACTTAAGCTTCCTGCTCTCTCAGCAAGAGGATGCTCATGGACTGTCCCGGGACAGGAGACTCAGAGAAGTGCACAGGGCTTCATCTGGGTACCACTTTCTCCTGTGACTTCCCCACCAGCATCTGCCACCTGACTTCTGCAACCCATATCTTTATGAGCATCTGAATTCTCAAAAACCATGAAAAGAAACTGCCTGGGTCTTGAATCTGCTATGCGGCATGCACTCCCTTCAATTCAGCCCAAATTTTCTGGAATTTACAGCCTTGACAACTTAGTATTGACGGGGGGAAAATGTAGAAATGTTTAGGAAACTTAAGATTCATTTAAAGCACTAGTTTTGTGTTAAGAATCAAATGCAGCTGTATTACTGAGGAAATGTGAAATCTAGGTGAATTTTAAAGAGAAAATTAAAATTAGCAGATATATTTCTGGCTCCCTGGTCAGCTTTGTGCTAGACCCCCTACCCCTAACAGCCCCCAGAGTTGAGTGAGATTCGTTTCCAGCTGCCCTGAGGGATACTCATGTGGAAAAGTTTGAGAAGCTCTGCTTGACAAAGAGTCCCTTGAGCCTCATGGCCATTGATCATCAAGTGGGAAAATACACTCGGTCCCTTCTGTCCTGGGCTGCCTTCCAGTGCTGTCCACCCATGGCCGTGGTCTGCCCATTGATGGGCAGGGTCTTCGGAGTTGAGGGCTCCCTTGGCAGAATGCTCCCTGTAGTTTTAGCCCGGGAGCCCGTGTCGTGTGGTTTTCAAGGCTAAATTAGAGACCACCCTAGAATTTTGAGGCTGAAGTGGAGACTTCTCCTCACTCTGTCTCATCTGGTTTGGGTGTTGCAGGGAGTCAGAGCTGTGATGGGCTTGATTTGAGAGCCCAGTGAACAGAGCACTTTGAAAAACCAACAGAATCCACACCTTTGTGCATATAGAGGATGGAATCTTTGCAAATCTTTGAATAAAGCTTTCCTTATTTAAAAGAAAAAAATACATTTCCACATATTTGATATTCATTCAACCATATTTTGGAGCTGCTGTAGGCATAGGGAATGCAGCAGCAAACAAAACAGATGAAAATCCCTGCCCTTGTGGAGCTTACGTGCTAAGGTGGGGAGTGAGAGAATTTTAAAAATCATTAAAATATCTAGAATATCTGATGGTGATCTATAAAGAAAAATAAGGGAAGAGGGGTGAGAGTGTGCATGTTCATGGGTTGGCTGTGATATTAAGTAGGATGTTTAGATTTCAAACAACTGAGGGATTCTGGGTCTGTTAGGTGGCCTGAGGGATGAAATATAGGGTTGGATTGAGAGAAGGAGAGAAACCAGAGAAACCAAAGTGAGATAGGCAGCATATGGCATGGTTCCCAATGAGCCCTGCCTCCTGGTATTCATGTCTTTGTGTAATTATGTTCCTCTTGAGTCTAGGCTGGACCTAGTCGCTTGTTTCTAATGAGTAGACAGACCATGGCAAAGTTGATGGGATGTCAGCTGGACCTAGTGATTTGTTTCTAATAAATATAACATGGCAAAGTTGATGGAATTTTATTTCTGTGATTAGGTTACAAACGATTGTGATGCCCTCTTACTGGCAGATTCTCTCTATTGCCTGCTCAGCCTGCACGCTTCAGTGAAGCAAGATGCCTTGTTGGAGAGGTTCACATGGCAAGGATCTGAGGGCAGTCCCTGGCCAACAGCCAGCAAGGAACTGAAGCCTTCAGTGCAACAACCCATGAAGGAACAAATCCTGCCAAAAAGCACATGAGCTCAGGGTGGGTCCTTCCCCAGCTGAGCTTTGAGACGAGATCACAGCACCTCCTAACCCTGCGATTGCAACATGGGAGAGACCCCAGCTGAGCCCATGTCCAGATTCCTCACCCACAGAAACCTAGAGATAATACACATGTGTTTTAAGCTGTTAAATTTGGGGATAATTGGTTATGCAATAATATATAACTCACACACAAGATTTTGGGTATGAACAACTGGAGGAATTAAATTATCATTTATCATATCATAAGATGAGTGTAGATAGAAGGATTTTTTGGTGGGAAAATAGTAAATTTGGTTTTGGGTAAGTACAATACACACATATTTCTGTTTCTGTGAGCATGTGTCTCATGAATTTTTCAAATGGTAGCTACCATATATGATCTAGATGCACTGCCATGAACTGCTTTTAAAAATGTTAATTAATGCATCTTCAAAAATCAGATTCTATAATAATTTCAGTCACAATTATTTCTAGAAATGGAGAACATCAAATCTAGTATCAACCCATTAATTCTGATGTCTTGCTTTCAAAGTTTTTTTTTTCGAGTTTATGCAAAAACTGGGATAAATTTTTGTATTTCTATAAGGAAAAGTTTTGCTGGAACAGACCGACAGTATAAACCATTTAACAGAAAGAATCTTTAATTTTTAGCATTCATAAAGGATTTACTTTACGTTAACAAAGCCATTCACTGTTGGTAGAAGATTATCCAACCTACCAAGGTTTTGAATTATGATAGCCTAGAGAGAGACCAAAGTAAGGCATGGAACCAAGAGACATGAAGGAGGTAAAATTGGCAGACAGTGGGGATTGTTTGGTGTTGGGGTGAGGAAGAAGGACTGTGGAGATATTGTATGCTGCTTATCCACTCTCTCATCTTTCTTGCCTAAAGAATACCATTTTGTTTCCTGTATCAGGTGGCCAGTGTGACCAGAGACGCTGGGTCTATACATGACCCAAGAAGGTGAATCATTGTTAATCTCAGCCATTCCGATAATCCCATTCCCTTTGCCCATGACTTGTTTACCAGTGGATACATGGCACAACCCTGGGGCACCTCTGCAAACGGTTTCTGTGCTCTTTAGAAGAGAATATTGAGGGGAGACTTTTATATCCTACCTCTGGACATTGCTGTCTGCTTACATGACCTGGATCCAGAGACACCATCTTGGGACCATGAGGGGAGTCAGGCTAAGAGACTGAGTCAACAGGCTGAGGGGGGCCAAGTGGAAAGACAGAGGAACTTGGGTCCTTGGTGCTGAGGTTGATCTGCCACATTAGTCACTCCTGGAACTGCTGCATTTAGGGGCTTGTTTTTACATGAGATGGAATGTTTCCTAATGGTTTAAGCCATTTTGAGTTGGGTTTTCTGTTACTTGCAGCTAAAAGCATTCTAACTGAGACAGGAGATTCAGGGATAAGATCTAGTTTTCTGGCTTGGTCAGTGGACTCATTTACTGAAAGAGGAAATTCAGAAGGAGAAGGTACTGAGCTAATGAAGGAGAGAAAGTAGAAATGAAGGAGAGAAGGAGAGAAATGAAGGCCTGGGTTCAAGACATGTTTAGTTAGAGATGCCTGTGGGACTCCCAGGTGAGGACATCTGTGGAAGTCCTGATGTGCAGTTCTGCAGGTTAGGAGTGAGCTCTGAGCAAAGGAAGAGCAGTGGGCATCCTCGTGTAGCACAGAGGTGGTAGTTTTTAACACAGCCTTGGCTTGAATTTGAGTCCAAGAGTTACCTCTTAATACCTATGTAAGCTGGGGTGGGGAACGTAACTTTTCTACTTCCCCATTTGTAAAGTGGAAACGCTTGGTTGCCTTAGTGCTTCCAAAGTAGGAATCTTACTGCAACATAGCAGAGACCATGCTAGATCTTCATAGAATGAATCTGTTTTCCTTTCCTCCTGGGCCCATGGGCAAACCTCATGTCTCAGCATCCCATGCTGTTAGGTGGTATCATATAGACGAATTATGACCAGTGGGGATGTGATGCTCTCCCTTACCTCACCTGCCAGCTGGATGCAGAGAATCCAGAGGAGGCCCTGAGGCTCTAGAGAATGAAGGAACCTTTAGATGAAAGAAGCCTGGGTCCCTGAGTGACTTTGTCCCAATTATCTACATGAAACTGTGGCATGAGCAACGAATAAACCTAGACCATGTTGTTTCTGTATTCCCTGACTCGCCTGCCCAGCATCCCCTTCCCTGACTCACCTACCCAGCATCCGCTGCCCTAACTTGCTACATAGCAGTCCCGACCCTGACTTGTCTACCCAGCATCCCCTACCCAGACTTGCCTACCCTGGATCCCCTACCCTGACTTGCCTACTCAGTATTTCCCAGTGTTTGATAATCAAGATGATTTAGGTGGTACCCAAATCATTACAAATTTTAAATTGTTACACTTTTATTTTAAAGGTATTAGAAAAAATACATATGTGTGTGTGTGTGTGTGTGTGTGTGTGTGTGTGTGTGTGTGTACACAGAAAACTAGCTTGATGCATCAGTCTTATGATTTCAGAAATATTATTACCTGGGGCAAGGGCTGATTTAGTAAATTTAGTTGGTTAAAAAATATCAAAAAAAATACAGGTGTTAGGTGAAAATGGTAAAAATGTTAATGGCAACACACACCCTGGCTTACTTCATGAGGTGGCTGTGAGGCTAAAAGGACATAATGTATGTAAAGTACCTCTCCAAGGCCCAGCACATAGTAAGTGTGTGATAAATGCTAGCTTTCATCTTGTAGCTCACAAACCTGTATCATAGCATTTATCACCCTGCATCACATGACTGGTTAATCATTTACTTGCTTATGACCCCCACTAACACTGAGCATATTAAAGATGGGGGTCTATTTTATTTCTCTTGGAATCTCAAGTTGTAGCTCAGTGCCTGGTACCTAATGGGAAACCAATAAATGGAGGATGAATGTTGATAATCTGGGGGCATATCATTCTTTCTAAGATTACAGATTTAAATACACTAGACTATGAACCCCATGCAGACAAGACCCATCTGAGTCAGTGCTGGGTCCCAGCATCCAACACAGCATCGTTGGTGCTCAAGAAAGGTTTATTGTGAATGAATATGTTTAATTAATCACTCTCCTGAACTCCTCCATTGTCTTCATGGGCCTGAACCCATGTTACCAGCTGAAGATGAGGGACGTAAAGTCTAGAGAAGCAAAGTGACCCCAGGAGATCACATAGACACAGGAATGTGCCGTGGGGCCTTTGAAAGTTACATAGGATGTGGAATAATTCTTCATTGTATAAGACTGTCCTGAGCACAGTGGAACATCTAGTGTCCTTGCCAATGCCCTCTCATGCCAGTGGTGTCCCTGGTCCTTGCAATCATCAAATATGCTCTCACAGATTTTCAAAACACCCCATAGGGAACAGTACCCCAACTAGGAACTACTGGTCCCAACTACTCTCCCAAATGGATGAAGAAACTAAAACCTAGGGAGGGAGAGAGACTTGCCCAAATGCCAGAGCCAGGATTAGGATACAAATCTTTGATGTTGCATCAATAATCTTTCTCCAATCATTGATAGTGTGAACTGTTCAGATCAAAAAGTGAGCTCCAGGAAGGAGCCAGGGTTTGGGTTTGGTCATGACTTACCACCCCAAGGTGGTATTAAGGCTCCTCCCACTAGCTGATGAAAGTGGAGCCCATACCCTGTTCTCCATCCCTCCTCTTGTCTCCCAGCAGCTCAGTCAGACCCCAGGGAGGAGGAGGCATGTGGGAGCAGGGAGAGTGTGGCCAGTGAATCTCCCTCCAAGGTAAAAGCTGGCTCTGCCTCCTAATAGAACTGAGATGAGTGTGTGTGTTTTAAAGCAAATAAATGTTTCAGGACCTGAGAAGGGAGATGTTAATGGCTCCATTCGAATTCAGTAGAATTTATTTTCCATCAGGGCCAGACTTTCTGAGAAGCATGGTTCAATCAAGGTTAGACATGAAAGAAGCACTTGTGGGCTGAATGGACACAAAGTCAACCCCTAGACATTCGTCCACTGCACATTTCTTAATTAAATCTCTGAACCTGCAGCTGCCTCTGGCTGGAACACAGAAAGACATGCTAGCTTTTGCTTGCTCTTTTTGGCTTTTTCCATGTTGGAAAAGATCATCTTTTTAAGCTTGTTTTTCACAATCGGCTTTGAGACAACCAGCTAACTTACTCCCCTAGCTGACCACGTGTTTGTTGCTTCTCCATCCAAGGGAGTGCCCATCAGCTAGTAATGAGAAGTTCGGCCTGTCCTTTCAAAAAGATTATTTTAAACAATGAATAGTGTTTGCAGATGTGAGACTGCGAATAGAGATTCATAATGAATAGCTCCAGCAATAATTACTTATCTTCTATATTTATCGAAGAGAAAAATGCAGTAATTATCACAGCTACTTATCTACTTTCCTATTTTAATGACTAGCAATTGCTATTTTTTAATTACTAGGGCAAAAAAGAAAATGTTACTCCTTAGATGAGATGGCTCTAGTGTCCTGAGAATGCATTTGCACATTAATATCTGTAACTTGGTGTGCAGAGAAAAAAATATATGTGTAGTATTTGGGCTTTGCAGTAGATCCCCCAGTTGTTAGGCCTATGACAGAAAAGCAACTTGGGGTTGAAACTGTTTGTCCCTGGATTCCTAAAATGAGTTAGTTTTCCTCAGAGTTGTATGTGAATCACCTCTCTTAACAAAGGAGGCAAAGTCTAAGAGCCCACATTCATTTATGTTTAATGATGTACTGGTAAATGTTTAACGGGAGACAAAAATCCTAATATATACTGTTGGTCAATTTCTATGGTGTAGATACTCCCTTCATGGCAGATTTGAAGATACCAACATGATATCATTGAATGTGCATTTGAACCGAGATGTGTGTAATTGACTCTCATGAGCCAGAGTGAGCTGGCTCCAGCACATGGCTGGATATAAGTCATATCTGACACGTATTTATTGAGACCCTACTAGGTGCGAGGCACTGTCATAGGTGCTGAAGTCACAGCAGTGAATCAAATAGAAAAAGACCCTGCCCTAATGGAGCATAGATTGAAAAGGAGCGACAGATGATAAACAAACAAGCTAACCAGTGAACATGTAACATACCTTCAAGGAGCGATGAGTGAAAAACGAAGCAAAGTGAGAGGGAGTGTTGTGACAGGGTTGGAGGCAGGAGCGCTTTTGCATACAGTAGACAGGGATGGCCTTTCTGAAGGGTGTCACAAGCACAAATTCAGTGAAATGAAGGAGTGAGTCCAGAAGGATGTCTGGGAAAAGAACATTCTGGGGAGAGGAAAAAACAAATGATGAAGTGGGAGTGGGGAGGATGCCTGGTGTTGCATTTGGTCTCTGTTTCTGAAGGGCCTAAGATATGGCACATCTAGGGTTATCTTCTAGGACACAGATTTCTGGCTATTCATGCTCCAGTGAAGCATTCGTCTTCTAGATTTAGGCAAGGATTGAGACTGGCAGTGACCCACAACTCTCTTCCTCCCATCCAAGCACAAAGGTTCTCTTGCGGGGTTACATCCCAGCTTTTATTCTCATGTCTACCATGCCTCCAGCTCCTTCTTGTTTCCTCTCATAGACTGGCTCTTGATTTCCACATTCCTCTTACACTCAAACTTATGCCCCCTGCCTGGAATGGCGCTCTACAGGGAAATATTTGTACACTGCTGATTTCCCATCTTCCATAATAGGGCCTGGTCCTGTCTGCTGGTCAACATTCAGTAAATATTGAATTAATGAACACAACAAGATGTAAGCGTCTGACTGGTTCATTAGGACTTCCAGCCAGGTCTGGCCTGAGCTGGTACTCACACTCTCAACATTTCATGTCCCTCTTCCTGCCAGTTTTGTTCACCACTCAGCACCTTCAGAATTGTTTGGGAATAGACACTCATAAACATTTGTTGAATGATTGAAAGCATGGATATTATTTTAGTCTAACTGACTTTAATTTTTATTCTAAATTACTGTTCTTTCTTCCTCCTTCATATTATAGATAGGACATTCTATTGATTTTTTTTTTCAATTGTGTGTGCAGGGAGGTAAAATTATGATTTCATTTCAACATGGCAAGGGCGGCCTTACAATCCTGTGTTCTATGAAGGGGTACCTGGGTCTGACAGGTGTGAGAATTGCTGGGCTGGACAGAATGATCCTCAGTTTCTTTCTAGTTCGAACAAGTCCTGGTGGTCACCTTGAGCATCTCTGAGGCTGTAAGAGAATGTGGGCAGGCTGAGGGCAGCTCTGGGGACCTTGGGAATCTCTGCTGGGGTCTTCAATGAGACCCACATATGGGACAAAGGCAGGCTTTCCTTTCTGGGCATCCCCAGTAAGCACAAGTTAGAATCCAGAGGGAGAACCATTTCATTTCCAGTGCTTTTAGAATCTGTGCAATGATTCAGAGAGTGGAGGTTTGGAATGAGTTTCTCACTTCATGCCATATCTGATGTCCAGTGCACAGAGAAGGTACAAAGTCAGAGACCTGAGAAGTGAGGGTCCCTTCCTTGTGGGAGCTAAGTCTTGCTGGGTTTAAACACAAATCAATGTGATCTGTGCTAATGATGAGGTTGGGAAATACATTGACAGTGCAGGTGTTTTAAGTGTGAAGATAAAACAGACAGCTCTTTTGATCTATTTATCAGTGACAAGTCTCCCAGCTCAAGAGAGTTTGTTGTTCTATTTTATTTCTTTTTCACACTGAGTTTTAAGGTAAAGAAATTCACTGAAGGACCTGATCTACAGAAATAGGTAACTGACAGCTCAGGTTTCAGAAAATGATACTGAGGGCTGTCATAGAGTAGACTTTGGCTCTGCCTGCCACATCCTGTGATCAAAGCTGGAACACATCTCTGTGTTAGAAACCAGGAAACCAGGCTCAGAGAGGTGGATGGATTTGCCTGAGACCAGCCTTCTGTGAAGGGGCAGTCCCGGGCTCAGACACAGGCTTTCTGGCTCTAAGAGTTTTGACAGGGGAGTTAATAATAGATGGTAGGAACCATACTCTATCTCCAGAGAAACAGAACCAACAAGATGTGTCTACACAGATATTTAGAGAAAAAGAATTTATTCCAAGGAATTGGCTTACCCGATTATGGAGGTTTGGCACATCCAAAACCTGTAGGTTCAGCCAGCAGGCTGGAGACTCAGGAAAGAGTTGGAGTTTGCAGAGTCCAAAGGCCATTTCATCTGCTGGCAGAATTCCTTCTTACTCAGGGAAGGTCAGCCTTTGTTCTATTCAGGACTTCAACTGATTGGATGAGGCACACTCACATTATAGAGAGTAATCTACTTTACTCAAAGTCTACCAATTTCAACGTTAACCTCGTTGAAAAATACCTTCACAGAAACATTCAGAATAATGTTTGACCAAATATCTAGGCACCATGGCCCAGCCAAGTAGATGCACTAAATTAACCAAAGCACATACATAAATTTTTAAATATATTTCTTAATGATAGCAAATGCAGTATATATTCAATATAGAAATATGAAAATTATAAAAAATATATATAAAAAAAACTTTTAATCCTACCAGGGCCTATTGGGATGAATATTCCTTATTACCTCAATTCTAGGCATACAAACACCATAAAAATATTTTTTCATACCCCCAAATGGGATCATTTCATGATAATGTTTTGTAGCATTCTAGAGGAAGGTTTTCTTTTCTTTAGGTTTCTAGGCTGGAGCAAGATAGGTTTAGGTCTAAGATTGCTGGAGACCATTTTTGTCAATACTTGGACTTGATTCTAAGAATGAAGCCAGTATATAGGAAAGCAAAGTAGAGAAATGAAGAAAAGCAGACTCTTGATTACATTATTTGAACACCTGGATCCAACCATGCCTGAAGCTACTCTCCTATACTTTTCAGCCATGGAAGATAATAAATTCCTCCTTTTTTGCCTAAGCCAGTAGAATTAGATTCTATCACTTTCCCCTGAAAGAGTTCAGAGTCCTATCTGATATTGTATCTCTCCACCTGACAGGCACCAGTACGTGACTGTATGTTGTTTTTGTTTTTGTTTTTGTCTTTTTTGACAATTTACCCATGATGGGCAAGATGTTGCAAAGGGATTTGGAGATTGCAAGGTGACTTAGATATATTTCCTGATCTCAAGAAGCCTGTGATCCAGTAAGTGAGGCCAAGTACATTTTCATCACTTATAGGGATGTAATTCCAGCAACTTATGGGGATCAGGACAGCTTCTCGGAGGAATAAGCACTTGACATTGACCTTGAAGGAGAGGGAGGAAGGATTTAAAATTCCTTGTCTGGATCCAAAATATCCTATGTGGCCCAGTCCTGAACACAGTTTAATGTGCATATGAATGGTCTGGGGATCTTATTAAAATGCAAATTGGAATTCAGTAGGTGAGGGGTGGGGACAAGTTTCTGCATTTATAATGAGTTCCCAGGTGAGGTGGGCCCTGCTGGTCCACAGGCCGCACTTTGAGGAGGGAAGGTACAGCTCTTGCCCACTCCTGCCTCACCTCACAACAGCCCCCGCGTGACCCCTCTGCCCAGCCTGGAAGGCTTCTTTGTGTTCTGGGAGCACACCCAGCTCTGGCCTCCCTTGAGGCTTGCAACCCACTGGAACCTTTGCCTGGATTGCTATCTTGTGCCCTCCCACAAAAGGGCTACTCTCCAATCTCCACTCAGATGTCCACACCTCAGCAGGCCATCAGTATCCCTGACTATTTCATGCGGCACCTCCCCAGCACTCATTATTTGCAAGCTCTTTTCACATCATGGTGGAGGCAGGAAATGATACTGGTAGGGCTCACCGGACTAAATGGGTGAGGGAAACATCACGGGGCTCTGTATCTCTCACATCTGTCATCTACTCCTGGCACGTGGCCTGGAAGCTCTCTTAGCAGTTACCAGAATTTGCAATTATCAAGTTGATTTGTTCACCCTCTGCCTTTTCCAATAGAAGATAAAGCCCTGAAAGGCAGAGCCCTGTTCATGTTGCTCACTGTTCTCTCCTCAGTGGTGTCTGACACGTGGCAGATGCTCAGCAGATATTCCTGAAGGAACTAAATGCATGTGTGGATGGGGGCACAGACTGAGACAGGAAGCAAGAAGGACATTTCTGGCAAAGGGAAGATCCGGAGCAAAAGTGGGCAATAAAATGAATCCCCCAGTTTAGCTGGACCCTGAGCAGAGTGTAGAGGAGGAGGTAGATGGTAAGGAGGGTTCGGACTGTTCTGCAGAGAGAGCTCCTGGCGAGGAGCAGTACTTCATGTGACAGGTGATGGGCACCTTGATCAGCTTTGATCACACCTCAGCTGGAGGAGTACCCATCTGGCTGGTGGGGTGGGGAGAGGAAGAGGGGGCTGGGAACGGGCACCGGTAATTGCAGAAGGTTCCTAGGGCAATTCAGGTGAAGGTGGATGTGGCGGTGGGAAGGGAGAAGAGGAATAGATTTGCAGGCAGGTGAGGACTGGGAGTGAAGAGGATGATGAGAAACATGACTTGGTGACTGAGTCGGGATAAAGGACCAGGGGTGTGCACCCAACGAGTGTGAAGCTCTGATCAGAAACGGAGGGGCTAAAAGAGAGGGGCAGATTCTGAGGGGAAACCTGAGTGAGGTTAGAGAAATTCCTTGGTTCGTTGATTCTGGTTTGGAGGACAGATGGAGTTATATAACTTGAAGTTCCAAACTTAATGAAAGTGTCAGCCTGGGGTGCTGATGGCAATAGCAGGGGATGCTTCACCTACTTGTTCTGAAGTTCAGTGTCTCAGATCTAGAATAGAGGTGACAAGTGTACCTTGTAGAACTGTTGTGAGGTTTTGAGAGAGCACACATAGTGAGTGTTCGTGGTAGGATGCAGTGGGGGCATGTCACACTGTACCTGCTGGAACCCCTCCAGGACAGGAGCGTTTATTCCCCTAGTTGCTGGGTATGTTGGTGGCTTATGGCTGACAGCTGTCGCTGTAGAGCCCTGCCTCACCCAAGGTCAGCCCCACCTAGGGGCGGGTCTATGTCATGGTACAAAGGCAAGTCTGAATCCCTAGCCTAGCTCCAGAGCTCCCAGTGGGATAAACGAAGGTTTTGTTGTGACTGCATCACAGCTCATCCTCTCCCTCTGTCTAGTCCTGCTTCCTTTGCTTCTCCGACAGGGACATACATTCCCCAATAAACTTCGTGTGTGTGAATCTCCACCTCCGTTTCTGCTTCCTGGGGAACCCAACCTGTGATGGATGGGATTATTTTGGCACAGTGACTTTAAGTCACAGAATATAGGGTGTTGCACACTGGCCGGACTCTTTGACATTATTCTGCAAATTTGCAGAAGCTGAGAAAGAAAGCAGTGTGTTCTAGAGGCCTGGCCTATGAGTCACAAGGCTTCTCAGGCATGTTAGAAATTCTTTTTTGTGCTATGGACCCATTCCTAGATTAGTTTATAAACGCAAAAAACAAATACATAGGGTTGCAAAGGAAGCCCATTTTAATGAAACATAGTTATCACACTATTACAAAAGTAGACTATGACTAATAATAAATGATACAGCAATATAAAAATTATTGTGATACATTAATATAGCTAATGAAATTTCTGTCAGTGGGTCTAATAATCTAGAAAAACAATGAGTTGATATCTCAAGATGTACATGGCAGCTGAAATATGATATGAAAATATCTGGCTTCTGTTGATGAGAAAGTACAGGGTTTGCAAATACTGAGGTCAATGAAAATAAAGACGTAATTTTCCTCCACCCACAACCCACAGCCGAGGAACCCCTGAATTCTATGCATGGAAGCCCTGGGAATCTGTCCAGTTGAAAAAAAAGCCTTGGTATTATAATGTCTGTAATCTACCTTAAGATACTTAGTTCCAGACGGTTACGCCAGTTAGGAATCCACACTCCCCGGGTGATAGATAACATTGGATCAGAAGGGTCACACCTCAAGGAACCTGCAGCCAGCTCTTCTGTTTTCCTTCTCGCTGGTCAATGCCAGGTGTCTTACTAATTAACAAAGAGGCTAGCAAAAGGGGGATGTTATCTGTGAGGTTTGTGGCTAACAACCTAACAGATGTTAGAAATGGGATCTTGTTAATAAAATTAGTGATATTCAAGATTAGGGGATTGGCTGAAAGGTTTCTGAGACACTCTCCATGCTTGGATGAATCGGGCAGAAGAATCAGACAAGGCTCATCCTGCACCCTCAGGGATGGTGCCTGTGTCCGGCTATGGGGTTGGAGGTTAGCTGGTTGCCTAATGTCAACCATAGGGATAAGCGGGTCCTGCCTCTGAAATCCTGTCATCTGATCCTCAAGAAAACATTCCCTGTAACGTGTGAGCAGATCTGTTAAAAAATCGGAGAGCTGGAACTTTACAGAGTTTATAATTATGTGTTATAAACCACTTAACTCCATGCTTGCTAATAAGTAAAGTCTGTGACGTGTGGTAGAATTTGGTCTGAGGCTAACTTTCAGTATTACTGGTAGTGAGGTTTCAGAGACGTTAACCTTTGACCACTTCAGAGGTTCTGGAAACTTCTTATATCTCTCAAAATGAACCCAGGAGATTGTGCATGACTATATTGGCTTAGGTCCTTTTGCAACAGTGAGACTTAAAAGTTCAAGAGTTCTGTTGATCCAAAATCATCGACACCACCACCAGTGCTTTACAAAAGACAGGTTTAGGGTACAGATGGAAGACCAATCAGAGCAAAGGAGGTGGAGCTTTGAGTTAATTACCCTATGGATGTTTAGATAATTGGCCTGGAGGGGATGAGAGGAGGTCAGAGCTTTACCCAAATGGCCCCAGAGAGAGGGTCTGTTTGACTTGGCTGCTTCCCTACGCAGCTAATGTGGAACAATTCTTGCTTTGTTGGGATGATTCCAGCCTTAACAAACAGCCAGCCGGGCTCCCCTAAACGCTCCTCCAGAGAGAAATGAATCCTGAGACGGGAGGGTCAGGGAGGGCCAAATGTGAGAGTGCTGTGTCTGCTCTCCTCGCTGTATTGGGCTGCATCAGAGACGAAGAAAAATCTCTTTGAGTCTCTTACTTGGAAAAAATGCAAGGTTTTATCAGGAATGGATCATAGTCTGAAGTAATCCTTTCTTTTTACCAATAATCCTTTTGTATAAAATCAAATAGCACTCACAAGACTGGGGTGAAAGAAAATAACACACTGATGCATCTGTAAGTTATGAGAGAGGGGAAAGAGGAAAGAGATGAGCCTGCCATCCATCCACATCACCTCAGTAAACACTTCGTTCATCCCAGAACATACACTGAAGACCAACAGGCTAATCCATCCACCATCCACCCACTCATTCATTCAACATATGCTTATTTATTTATTTATTTTACCACCTACAGTGCACTGGTCACTCTGCCATACTGGGGCTTGTAAAGAACAGGAGAATGAAGGTCTCGTGGATCTTAGACACATAATTACACAAATTAGCATATAACTCTAATCGTAATAAATGTTAAGGGGGAAAATGGAGAATAGCATAATGTAAAATGGGAGGAGTGGCATCTAAGGTAGCCTGGGAGATCAGGGAAAGCCTCCTTGAGGAGGTGACATTTAAGCCAAGGCCTGAAGATTGAATCACACATGAGGAATGGCACCTAGCACATGAAGAGTGTGTGTGTCTGTGTGTTGGTGTATGTATGTGTAGAGCATTCCATGTAGAAGAGCTCATGCAAACGCCTTAAGGTGGGCAGTAGCCTGGCCAAGTTCAAGATGTAGAGAGAAGGTAGAGTGACTGAGGTGGCGCATAAAGGCAGAGTGGTAGGAGAGGCAGGGATTGTGCTGGGGATACCGATGTGAATTAGATACAACTGTCCTTGGGGCTCACCATCAAGTGGAAGAGATCATTGTAGGACTGGGTGAATCATAGCAAAACAGAGACAGCTACCAAGGGCCTGAAAGTCTTCAGAGAACAGAGTAGTTGATACTGCCTGAAGGAATCAGGGAAAGCTGCCCAGAGGAGGTGATATTTGATCTGGGTCTCAATGGTTGCATAGGAGTTTGTTAAGCCAAAAGAAAGGCAGATGGAAAAGCATATGCAAAGGTGATCAGAGTGACTAGATCATAGAGTGTGGTACAGGAAATATCAGGAAATGATCTAAGACCTAAGATGTGAGCTGAGGGCCAAGGATATTTATTTTTTCTTTTAATATTAGCTCAAATGTGAATTTACTCTGCCTTACAGACACATTCAGCTACATTTTACTGATTTGAAACACTGAAAATGTTGCCATCATTTTTGTTTTCTGGGCTCATAAGTGGATTCAATCCTTGTCCTTGGTTGGTTGGAATCTTTTCAGTGACCCCAAAGCTAAGGCCTCTGCAAATATCTTTAAAATAGTTATAATCTTGCACATTTATTCCACACTACCCAGCCCTGGAGTCTGATATTTACATAACTCAGATGTCTGAGCTGGGGGCCATGACACTGATTAAGCTTTGAGGAATTTACATTTTTCTATTTGGAGACTTAGTGAAGCACAGCAATAATTCTTGCTGTATCCTTAAAATCCTCTCATTACACACATACACTACATTGCCTGGATCTAGGTAGGGGCTTATTATTTCTGGAATATTCTCTAATCCCATCCATTTCCCAATCCATCAACAACATACTTGGTCTGCCATTTCCCATCAATAGAATCATGTCTTGGTTTTGGTTAAATATTAATATTTCCATTATACCAGTGATTAGCTATGCAGTAGTGTGCCAGTTAACAGGGAGGAGGAGTCATGATTTGTACCGTCTGCCAATTTCTATCGTGTGAATATTCCCGTCATGCTAATTTCAAGCAACTTATTTTTAACAACTGGCTCACAAAATTTCTAAAAATTTAGCAATCGGCATCCCACTGGAGCAATGTGACCTTTGTCAATTTACTTAACAACTTCCGACTTTTCTCATCTGCAAAATGGGATAATAATAGTAACTACTTCCTAGGACGGGTATGAATATTAAATAAGTTGATGCATTGAAAGCTCTGGCCAGAATACTCATATATATAATAGAGCATGCGTTTGACAAATAATTGTTGATTATTGTTATAGTTTACAAGTACCCAATTACTATTTAATGAATTAAGCCAAAACAAACAAACAAATCTGTGGATTTCCACAGATTGCCAGATAGGTGGGTCATGTATAGTTAATTTGCTGCATATGAGTATTTTATTAATAAGTGGGATTTTAGTCACTTCCATTTAGCAAAAGACAATTCTACAGTTGCTTCAACAGCATCCTGCTAGTGTATTGTTAAACTTTCATGACTTTGTCATCTTAAAAAAAATCTTTTGGCTTTTCATGATTCAAAAAAACCCTGCTGAAAGCATGAAAAATGTCCCTTACAATTTTCTCTTTAATACCCAGAAAGAACTGAATTATACCCTGTTCCTTTGTGTATTTCAGAGGGAACGGAAATTAACTTGCCTGCTTTATGCCACTAATAATATAGTACACGACGCTGTCAAAACAGCTTTGTAGACTAGCAGCACTACCTGCGGATGCCCTGCCTGCCTTCAGAAGTTATATTAATGGGCAGCTGCTGAAAATCTGGCAGAGGGAGCATCTGAGATAATGGTTTGGGTGAGAGCTTCTAGAAAGTCTCTTGTGATCCTTAAAGAAAAACAGACTAGGAGTGTAATAATCTTTCATTTTTATAATAAAGTGTCAGGATGTGTCTGGCTACACGTTACAGAATACCTAATGATGACTGGGGCAATAAAGACATTTAATTATCTCTCATAACACGATGTCTGACGATAAGCAGTTCCGGGTTGGTGCAGTGGCTCTGTGATGACTTTATCTCTCCCCTCTGTCATCTTCACTATGTTGCCTTTGTTCTTAGGCTTGTTGCCTCATGGTTGCAAGGTGGCTGCTGCAGCCCCAAGCATATTGTCCTTATACAACCATGTTCAAGGCAAGAAGTGGGGAAGGGATGGCATTAAGGGACTCTCCTCTTGTGACTTTTATCAGAAAGCAGAAGCCCCCAAGCTAACTTCTCCTTGAAACTCATGGGCCAGAACTCAGGCACGTGGCCTTGCCTGACAGCAAGGGAGGGTGAGAAAGACAGTAGCTGGCAGAGTGCAGTGGGATCACCACATTGGATTAGACCAATCATGATTTATCCCCTGCGGTTTGGGGAGGAGTCCTCAGTCCCATATTTCTGCTTCCCAAGTGCCTGGCACATAGTAGGTTCTTGTAGTAGTTAATCCTTCCATTGGGATATGGAATCTATATCCCTTCTCTTGAACCTGGGCTATGAGGTTGGTCAACCAGAAGAATGTGAGTGGATGCAACACTGTGCCATTTTTGAGGCCCAGGCCTGAAGAAACTGGCAGCCTCTGCTTCCTGTCTCTTGGGCACTTCGCCACCATGCTGTGAAGAATCCCAGGTTGCCCTGCAGAGAGGCCCCCATGGAGAAGAACTGACAACCAGCACCAACATGATAGCTGGGGGAGTGAGCCAACTTAGAAGTGGATCCTCCAGCCCTAGTTGCTCTGTTCCCACTGACACTGAGTGGAGGTGTGACCTGCTGTCCAGCAGAGCCCGGCTCAAACAGCAGATTTGTGAACAAATGAAATGATTATTGTTGTTTAAGCCGTTAAGTTGGGAGTGATTGGTTATGCAGCAACAGATAGCAAAATAGGGCTCAGAAAATTATTCAGGGAAAGACTAAGTAAATAAACCATCAGGATTTAAAGAGAGGAAACAATTTGCTCTTTAAAGGATTCTTGGTTGTTTCACCGAAGCGTAATTTTAAAGTTTATGAAGCATGTTCACAAAAGCAGGGAGGGATGATGTCTTTCCAAATGAATAATGCTCCAGCTGTATTTGCATCTTGTAACAACCAATTAAAAAGCAGAAAAATTCAAGAATGGCCACTTCACTTTGAATGGCTGAACTTGATGGAGGTATTGATACAGATTTTGTGTAATGAAGCTACTTGGAAAGGAAGATTTCAGAGTTCACTGTACCACAGAATCTGTTCCACTCCCACCCCCACCCCCAGGCTAAATCCTGAGCAGGGAGCTGGAATTGGGTTTCCAGGGTGGGAGGATCGTTTCCCACCCACTTCTGGAATCACCGAGTGATATTCTCCTTCAGGTGCAACCCAAGGTTTGATTACATCCCTAACAAGTCTGCTGAGGGGAGAGCACAGAAGCCCTTTCAGAGGAAAAAGGCATTAAGAATTCAACATCAAGATCTTGATTTATAACATTCACATCTACCTGTCAGTCTCCTTGGATACGCCTCTCAATTGCAGGGTGCGGTTTCGGTTAGGAATTCTGCTCACATGCCAGGGTTGGTAGCTGCATAATTGAACAGAAAAGAGTCACCCAAGGAAGCTGGAGGAAGATGACTGCCTTCGGATGGCTGGCTAGGGAGGAATCCCAGGACCTCAGAGCCACCTGCTGCTCTTTGCCACTTCTTCCCACCAGAGTGGGAGATGTTTTGCTGCCTACAGAAGGCAGGGGTTTATCAGAACTCCCTCTGACCTTTACTATTGATTGCATGGCCTAGGTCCGACGCCATAGCTTACTGATGCCTAAGTGCCCTCCCTCACTCTGCATTAGGCCCATTCACCTACCCTGGACCAGGCAAATGCAGGGCTAGACCACTAGAGTGGGTTGAATAGTGTCCTTCCCAAATTCATGTCTACACAGAACCTCAAAATGTGTCCTTATTGGACATATGATCTTTGCAGATGTAACTGGTTAAGATGAGATCTTACTGAATGAGTGTGGGCCCCAAAGCCAACGAGTGTTGTCCTTATAAGAAGAGGAGAGGACATAGAGAGACAGACACAGAGAAGACCCTGTGAAGACAGAGGCAGAGATCGGAGGGGATGCAGCTACAAGCCAGTGAACACCAAGGATTCTTCCTCAGAGCCTCCCGAGGGAACCAACCCTGACAACACCTTGACTCAGACTTCTGGCCTCCTGAATGGGAGGAAATGAATTTCTGTTGTTTTAAGCCACCCAGTCTGTGGTACTTTGATCTGGCAGCCCTGGGAAACTAACAACAGTCAAGGACAGTGATGTTCTAGGCAGACAACAAGGGAAAGAGGAAGGATGGACAGAGCCAGGAATGCTCTGGTCCTCTCCCAACTCACCAGGAAGATAAGTCACTTTGGGTTTGGAGGGGAAGCCAGGAGTATGCCCCATGTGGAGCTCATTTACATGGAGAGACTTGAAGGAAGATGAGAAATGTCTCCCTCGACAGCACCAGCAACAGAAATCACCCCAGTGGAGTGAAGCCTTAATTTGACCTTTCGTACTGACTAAGCTGGAGTCCTCACCTAATGAACTTTAATTCTTTCCTCTTTCTTTCTTCATCAGAAAAATAAATACGCTATCTCAAGGACTTGATCAAAACATAACCACATCCAGAGATGATCATAAAAACGTGCAGATATTTTTATCTGCAGGTTAGCAGTACACTGTTTGGCTTGAGAACAGTGACCATAGCTGTTCAAAGTGGCATGAGTTCATGGGGCTCAAATTACTCAGGCAGGAAAGGCCGCCAATAAATGTTATATTTCCAACCACAGGTCTGGGTATGGCTCAGTAAATAAGAAAATTCAATCATGTAGAACATATATGTATTTGCCTTGAAAATTGTAGTTAATCAAATTTCACTTCTGTCCGAGCCAGCCTGGGGATAGAGCCAAGCCCAGGTGACACACAGAGCAGAGAAGTGGATCTTGGTAACATTGTTTGGTGCCTAGATGAAGCTGTGCCTGAAGCCATCAGTGCCCACTGCCTTTTTTAAAAAATTGGACATGAGTGAAGAAGGCTGAGTTAATCATAATCCTCAGCTCATGGCACTCTATGCAGACTCTCCTATTTATTTCTCTATTTCTAGTAACTCTTACTGCTTACTCTCTTTCCCCATCCCTCCCTGTGGGCAGTCATTCTGAAGTGTCTAACGTGTAACTTTGTGTTTGTATGCTTTGTTGCATGTATTTTTAATTTACACAATGACTTTGTCATGTTTCATTTTTTTCCTTTATTTTTTTCACTATGTACCATGCTTTTTAAAATTGAAGTATAGTTGATTTATAATATTGTGTTAGTTTCTGATGTATAGCAAAGTGATTCAGTTATATATATATATATATATATATATATACACACACACATATACATGCATATATATGTTCTTTTTTAGATTATTTTCCATTGTAGTTTATTACAAGGTAATCGAATATAGTTCCCTGTGCTATACAGTAGGACCTTGTTGTTTATCTGTTTTATATGTAGCAATTAGTATCTACTAATTTGTCCCTCCTCTCCTTTCCCCTTTGAAGCCATAATTTTGCTTTCTATGTCTGAGTCTGTTTCTGCCTTGTAAATAAGTTCATTTGTATTATTTTTAGGTTTCACATGTA
The DNA here is from genome assembly GCF_048773025.1 of Camelus bactrianus. Classification (NCBI taxonomy): domain Eukaryota; kingdom Metazoa; phylum Chordata; class Mammalia; order Artiodactyla; family Camelidae; genus Camelus; species Camelus bactrianus. The sequence goes on along the minus strand of NC_133550.1, from coordinate 32,481,406 downwards.
AATGATATTGTATGATTATTTGCCTTTCTCTGACTTATTTCACTTAGTATGATAATCTCTAGGTACATCCATGTTGCTGCAAATGACTTTATTTCATTCTTTGTTATGGCTGAGTAGTATCCTATTATGTGTGTATATCTGTATGTACCACATCAGTCATCTGTCAGTGGACATTTAGGTTGCTTCCATGTCTTGGCTGTTGTAAATAGTGCTGCTGTGAACATTGGGGTGCATGTATCTTTAAGAATTAGAATTTTCATCTTTTCTGGATATATGCCCAGGAGTAGGACTGCTGGATCATATGGTAGCTCTATTTTTAGTTTTTTAAGGAACCTCCGTGCTGTTTTCCATAATGGCTGCAACAGTTTATATTCCCACCAACAGTGTAGGAGGGTTCCCTTTTCTCCACACCCTCTCCAGCATTTATTACTTGTGGACTTTTTAATGATGGCCATTCTGACAGTGTGAGGTAATACCTCATCGTAGTTTTGATTTGCATTTCTCTAATAGTTAACGATGTTGGGCATCTTTTCATGTGCCTATTGGCCATCTGTATGTCTTCTTGGACAAATAGACAAATGGAGACATGTCCATTTAGGTCTTCTGCCCATTTTTTGATTGGGTTGTTTGGGTTTTTGTTAGTGAGTTGTCTGAACTGTTTGTATATTTTGGAAATTAAGCCCCTGCTAGTTGCATCGTTTGCAAATATTTTCTCCCAGTTCATAGGTTGTCTTTTCGTTGTGTTTATGGTATCCTTTGCTGTGCAAAAGCTTGTAAGTTTGATTAGGTCCCATTTGTTTATTTTTGTTTTTATTTCTTTTGCTTTGGGAGACTGACCTAGGAAAACATTGCTGCGATTTATGTCAGACAATATTTTGCTTATGTTCTCTTCTAGGAGTTTTATGGTGCCCTGTCTTACATTTAAGTCTTTCAGCCATTTTGAGTTTATTTTTGTGTAAGATGTGAGGGAGTGTTCTAACTTCATTGATGTAGTTATGCAGCTGTCCATGTTTCCCAACATCACTTGCTGAAGAGACTGTCTTTTCTCCATTGTATATTTTTGCCTCCTTTGTCGAAGATTAATTGTAGGTGTGTGGCTTTATTTCTGGGCTGTCTGTTCTGTTCCATTGGTCCATATGTCTGTTTCTGTGCCAATACCATGCTGTTCTGATTACTGTAGCTCTGTAGTATTATACAGAGTACCATGTTTTTAAGGTCCAGATATGATACTGTGGCTACTACATTAACCATGCTTCTTATTAATTTATACTTCTCCCTGGTGTATTATATTCACTCTATTTTACATTTATATTCCCCTGCCACAAAATATACTGTTTGAACATGCTCTAAATGTCCCCTGATGGAGCTAAGTAAGAGTTTTCATGGGTCATAACAGCATTGAGACTGCTGGCCCCTGCATGACTCAATTTGACTAAGCTGCCTGGTTTCTCTGGGTAGTGGATGTCCCAGTCTGCACACCCAATAGCAGTGTCTGAGGGTTCCCCCAGTCCTTAGCACTTTCCAGCTTTCTAGTTTCTACAGCCAAGTAAAAATAAGGTAATATCTCATGTTTTTAAAATTGGCATTTCTCTGATTACTAATGACTTTGAGCATCTCTTCATATAGCTGTATTTTGAGTCACCATTTCTACAAACTGCCTTCTATAAACCTCTGTAAACTGCTTCTTCAGATCCCTTGCCCATTTCCTCTTCTTAATTTGCACAGATTCCTAATATATTATAAAAATTAACCTTTGTTGGTTTTAGAAACTAAAATTTTCCTTTCTTTTATCTCTCCATGAACTTTCCCCACAGTTTCCTTTGTGGGCCAGAAATTCTTAATTTTAATGTCATCATGGTAGATAGAAATCCAAAGATGTCCTCCCAAGATTCTCGTCACCCCTCCCCCCACCACCAATTATTCAGTCACACAGTAATCAAGATACTGCAGTGCAGGGACTTTGCAGATGTAATAAAGATTATGCGCTGTGATAGTTGTTCTGGCTGCTACAACAAAATACCAGAGACTGGGTGGCTCACACACTTCTCTTTTGCCATAAACAAACGTTTATTTCTCACAGTTCTGAAGGTCAAGCTGTTGGCAGATTCAGTGCGTGGTTCACGGATGGCACCTTCTGGCTGTAACCTCACGTGGCGGAAGAGGCAGGGGAGCTCTGTGGGGCCTGTTTTATAAGGGCACTGGTCCCGTTCAGGAGGCTCTGCCATCATGACCTACTCACCTTGCAATGGCCCTACCTCCTCACACCGTCACCTTGGGCTTAGGTTTCCACACATGAATTTGGAAGGACACACACACATTCAGATCATAGCACAGACCTCAAAGTAGGAAGATTACCCTGGCTTATCTGGGTGTGTCCAAGCTAAGCACTTGAGTCCCTAAACGTAGATGTTTCTTTGGCTGACGTCAGTGAGATGCAGGAGGAGAAATCAAGAAGGGGAGTCAGACAGGTTGGAATCTGAGAAGAACTTGAATGTGTGCTGCTGGCCTGAGAGACGGGGGAGGAAACCATGAACCAAGGAATGGGTGTGGCCTCTAGAAGCTGAGAAGGACCCCTGGGCTGGCAGCCAGCAAGCAACCAGGGAGCTCAGACCCACAGCTGCGTGGAGCTGTACTCTGCCGACATCCTGACTTGGGACCTACAGAATTGTGAGATAATAAATAAATGCTGTTTGAGGTCAAAAAAATTGTGGTAGTTTGTAGTGGCAGCAATAGGAAACTGGCATACTAATCAGATTTATCAATTTTTTGCTTTATGATTTGTGCCTGCTTTTGAATTAAAAAAATTTTTTTCTCCTAACCTATATGTGTGCAGCATTGCCAGTGGGTGAGGTGGGATGGTGTGGGGGTGATCACCCCCAAAAAGGGGAAAACTAGTTTCTGAGAGGTGAAAGTTATCTTTACTCCTTTTATGTATAAAGCACAGCTATATATACAATATATAAACAGAATATCAGTATATATGGTATTAAAATTTCCCTGGGGTGAGGGTAGGGAGTTACATTTAGTAGAGAAAAATATCTAAAAAAGCTCCTTGAGAGGTGATAACAGAAGAAGACTGAGAAACATTGGCTCGTATCACAATGATATTCTGTATTTTTAAAAATTAACTTTATAGTTTTATCTTTCATATTGAGGTCTTTATGTACAATTTTACTGAGTTCCTCTAAAAAATCCATATGAAATTTTTATTGGGATTGCATTGAATTTATAGTTTACTTTGGGGAGAATTGACAACTTTATAATATTACCTCATCCCACCAAGAACACAGAAGGACACTTCACTTATTTGGACCATCTTCTGTATCTTTTACCAGAGTTTGAAAGTTTTCGCCATAGAGGTTTTGTGTATTCTTTGGTAAGTTGTTCCCAAGGCACTTTAAAATATCTGTGACAATTGTGAATGGTGTCTTATTTTCAATTCTGTATTTATTTGACTCTAAGATGCCATCAGTGTAAGATGCATCCCAATTTCAAAGATATTAAATGGGGAAAAAATAGTTTAAAGTTTTTTTTTCCTGTTGGTGTATTGCTGGTGTCAAGAAATGCTATTGATTTTCATGGGCTAATCTTGTATCTGGCAACATTGCTTATAAATTCTAATATTTTGTCTGTTGATTCTGTTGGTAGTTTTCTAGGTAAATGATGACAGTTTTATCTCTTCCAATTTTTACACCATTTCCTTCTTACTTTATAGCCTTGGCTATGACCTGTAGTACTGTGTAATCATTAGTGGTGATAGTTGACTCTGAACTTTCAGTTTATTGGTTTGTAAGTTATTTTTCTTAAGTCAGTATGCTTGGGTTTTCTGAAATTTACAATCCAAGAACCCTAACTGATATGAAGTAACTTCTTCAAGAGTACTGAGTGCAGAACTATATAGCCAATTCTTGAAGGAATCTTAATTTTTTAGTCATCCATCTTGTCTACAGCACCTGGTACAAATGTAGTGGCTTGATACCAGTTTGGTTTGTGAGTGAAGGCAGATTCTCTTAGAAAGGAGTGTGGGCAGGAAGAGAGTAATTAATGGGTTTAGTAGAGTGATAATAATAATTAAGATAATGACAAAGATAATGATGATTCTTCCATCTTTATGACTTTAAGTTTTCGAAGTAATCCTTTACCACATTTGAATCTCATGACAATCCTATGAAGTTGGGTAGGAAAAGTATCATCATTTTCATTTTCTACATGAGGAAAGGAGAGCTTTATTTTCTACTTGGGTCCATGGGTAGCTAGCTTCTTGGCACTTGGCTTACAAGGGTAGGGGGAGCAAGGCAATGGGGTAGAAGGGTCCCTGGATCAAGTAGAGCTGGGGTTGGGAGTGGTACTGCTTATTCAAGACAGCCTGCAAAGCATGGCTCAGATAAAGAGCTAAACATGTGAAGATGCCCACTGTCAGAAAGAGTATTAGATCTGAATGGAGAAGATCCAGTTGAGTAATTCAGAACTACGACTTTGAACCCAGGTCTGTGAGAGATCATGACTGAAAAAAAGCCCACATCACATTTGAAATTTTATGTCTGCGCTATGCTAGCATTTGCAGCAAAGGACTTGGACAGAGCAGCCCTGTTCAAAATTTTGTTAAAGGTCCTTCAGCCCCTGTATCAGTGAGAGTTCCACCAGAGAAGAGGAACCAGTAAAATTCCTATTGATTGATTGCAAGGAATTGGCCTGAGCAATTGTGGGGACCACCTAGGCAAGTCTGCAATCTGTGGGCCAGGCCACGATGCAGGGCAGGCGGAACTCTTGGCCATGAGCTGAAGTTGCTGTTCACAGGCAGGTTTCTTCTCCCTCAGGAAAGGCGCAGTTCTGCTCTGAAAGCCATTCAACTGATTGAATCGGGCCCATTCAGATTATCTAGGATACTCTTCCTTCCTTAAAGTAAACGGATTATAGACTTTAATCACATTGACAAAATGCTTACACAGCAACACCAAGATGAGTGTTACATTGAATAAGTGGAAACTATAGCCTAACCAAGTCGGCTCATAAAAGCATTGGCCCCTCTGGAAATAGCAGAACCACGTTCATCTCTTGAGTCTTTTCTAACCTGAGTCTGTTGACTCGAGAAGTAAGGCTGTTGAAAGGTGGTAAGCCCTGAACTGCACGAAGAGAAGACAGTAGGTTGATGACATCAGTTTCTTCCTCCCAAACAATCTCTTCCAACCTTCCTTCCTTGCTGCTGACTGGCCTACAGGAATAAACAAGCCGTCAGGTGTAATATAAATCAGAGAGAAATATTAAAACTAAAAAAGGAATATCCACCCATTGTACCTTGGCTGCCCCACCCTGCCTCTTTGCTGTCCTTGACAACTAAGCTTGTGTGGGTTAGAGAATTGTTTTGTGAAGCTCTTGCATCTATTCAGTTTTCTTGTTTTGTTGGTTATTACACTCTTCGATTTCATACATTATGCATGTTTGTCTTTTACAAACTCTCCTGAGGGTAATGTGGTGAGTTTCGAAGATGAAGTGTGAAGTGGAAGAGGAGAGTTCTAGGGCTCGGTCTGTGGGCAGTCCTGATGCAGTTAGCGACGAGGAGAACATGTGAGACCTGACACTGAAAGTCAGTCATGAGAAATTATGGTTTTCTGAGACATCTCCCTGCACTACTCAATTAAGAGACACAAGCCAACTGTTCTTTACAATGAAAGCCAATCATGGTGATTGGCTTTCACAAGCTGGTGATCCACTAGGTCCTGTCCCACTGTGCGCAGGTGTGACAAACAACTCAAAAGTGCAGCCATGGCCTGGTCCACAGGAAAGGTGCTGAACTACAGGCCATGGTCATTGGATAAGGAAAGAGCTGGTCATCTGAAATGGCTACCGGAATCTCGAACAAACAGTGTAAAGCTTTGGAGAAGAAGTCACACTCAGGTGCAGAAAGCAGGTTATCTAGCAGCAGAACTTAGAGCCCAGAAAAGGAAAGGTCACACAGTTCATGCAAACCTAATAATACCAGTTAAATTTTAGTGAATAAAATATCAGAACAAGCTGTAGCATGAGGAATTGGAAAGTTTCCACTCTCAAAGAGTATTACAAGTCAGTGTATTGACGACATGTCACATGATGCTGAAGAGGTTTATGTAATAAACTGAAAAACAGTAGCTTCTCTATCCAGGTTGAGATGTCAACAGATTTCACCAATATATGTCATGGTGTAGCATTTGTAAAACTTATAAATGATGAAATTTTTCTGCTGCAAAGAGTTGTCCCAAACAAGCAAAGGCCAACATGTAGCTTTTATTGTCTTTTTTGCATCATTTTATTTTATTTTTCATTACAGCTTTATTTTGGTATAATCGCCATACAATAAATGGCATAATTTGATGAGTTCTGACATACTTGTACACCAGTGAAACCATAATCCTATAATCAAAATAATGAATAAACTCATCAACCCCAAAGCTTCCTCATACCTCTGTGTAATCCATTTCTCTCTGCTGCTGGCTCAGATGAAACCATTGATATTACTGCTACTATAGCTTAGTTTGCATTTTCCAGAATTTAATAAATTGCAATAATACAGTATGTATTCTTTGGTGTCTGGCTTCTTTCATGCAACATAATTTTTTTGAGATGCAACAGAATCATCCTGTTGTGTATATCTGTTCATTCTTTTTTATTGCTGAGTTGCATTTCACTGTATGTATATACCACAGTTTATCCATTCACCTGTTGATAGTCATTTGATTTGCTTCTTCTGGCCAAGCCTCTAAGAACATTCATGTACAGGTATTTATGTGGACATACACTTTCATTTGTTTTGAGTAAACACCTAGAAGGGGAATGGCTGGGTCATATGGTAGGTATACGTTTGACTTTATAAGAAACTACCAAATGGTTTTACAAAGTGGTTGTACCATAGCAAATCTATCACCTGCAGACTGTGAGGGTTACAGTTGGTCTACATCTTCACCAGTATTTGATATGGCCTGTCTTTTCAATTTTAGTCATTCTATGGTGGGCAGTGTTCTCATTGTGGTTTCAGTTTTTATTTCTTGAATTACCAATATGTTGAGCATCTTTTCATGTGCCTTCTTGCCACCTGTATTGCTTCTTTGGTGAAGTGTTCAAGTGTTTTGCCCATTTCTTATTAGGTTGTTTATCTTCTTATTGAGTTGTTAGTACCCTTTATATTCTAGATACAAGTCCTGTGTCAGCTATATGTTTTGCAAATATTTTTCTGTCTAGCTGGGCTTCCATTTGAATTTTCAGAGCTGTTTTTTGAAGAACATATTTTTAATTTTGATGAAGTCCAGCTCATTGATTTTTTTTCTTTCATAGTTCATGTTTTTTTGTGTCCTATTTAAGAAATCTTGGCTGAACCCAAGGTCACTAAGATTTTTTTCTAATGTTTTTGTTTAGAAATTTAATATATTTAATGTTTTTTTCACTTTGGGAAGCAAATGGTCTGTCTTATTTGGCACCATCCATAGTTGACTCTAGGAAAAGTTTTGCCTCTCTTATAAAACTGACAGTCTGGATGTTGTCAGAACATCTGAAAATATAAAAAAACTCTTGGTGATTAATTGAAAAAATTCTGACTGAAGCCACAACAGTAGTTAACTTATTAAAGGAAGACAAATTCATTCAAGATTGTTTAAAGATGGTGTGAAAACCTAGGGTGAAGAAAAAGGACTTTTCTCTTGGAATACTCACTCTTGTGATCTAGCTGCCATGTAACAAAGCCCAAGCAGGCTATGTGACCACAGGAGAAAGAGAGGCCCAGTGTTCAGCCATCCCTGCTGTGATGCCAGACATGTGATTGAAGCTATTTTGAATGTTCCAGTCCCAACCACCATCTTACTGAAGCCACATGAGAGACCTCAAGTGAGACCAGCAGAAAATGCTACTGAGCAAAGGGCTCAATGACTGACATACATAGAAGCCAATACTATGGCACCACTTTCTGAGAAAAGAGCTTTATATGAGGTTGACCAGCAAGAAGACAGGAGGCAAGGCACAAATCTATTTCCCTGATTGGAGGTTTGGTCAGACTTTTATGAGTTGGGCGAGGGGGCTGGGTGGCAGAAGCACTGACTGGAGGGGTTTGGAACTTGGCCATTTAAGGTAAGGTGTGGTAGAGGGGCTTCAGCAGCAGATCTTCCTGGACAACAACTCTTCACTTCTGAAAGATTTCTGGCCTTCAGCTTGCGGTCTTGTTCCTGTCCTTTGGTTCCATGTGGGGAGAAACTTAGGTTCTGGGTGTAGTTTGAGGTCAAAATCTTCCCCTCTGCCCATGCTTTGGCTGCATGACTTGCAGGTTTGTTCCATTGTCTCTGAAGATCAACTCAGTACCTTGTTAGAAACAGGATAGAACTAGTTTGGGGCTACTTTTGCCGTTACAAAATGAACCAGCTGGTCAACCCGCAGAATTCTGCAAGATAATAAAATGGCTGTTGTTTTAGCCATTAAATATTGGGATAGTATCTTACCCAGCAATAAGTCATCAAGCAGTCTAGTATAAAAGTCCCCTCGGAAGCTTCCAGGGTTGAGAAAATAACCTTATTGTAGAGTATGACATTGCCGCTCTTCCAGCCTTTGGTAAGTTGCTCCCATGACTGAACAGAGCAGAACTCCACCTCTGCCTTCCTATAGTCCTGCAGCCTGTTCCCAGCCTCTTCCGAGTCCAGCCAGCCCTGTCACCACTGTGCCCAGAGCAGGGGGTCTGTGGGTCAGAGATGCAGGCTCACATTCCCCTCTGCACCCCTGCCTTGGAAGCATTTGCACTTGTGCCCCAATATCCCTCTCTATGCCTTTTCTCTAGAAAGATCCCTGACTCTCAGGTTTGTTTCGAGAAAAAAAACTGTGTGTCTGTGTGACTTGTTAAAATGCAGATTCCTGGGCCATATGCTGCATATGTGGCTTCAGGATGCAAATAATTACACAGCAGATGATTGTGAATAGGCTGTCATGGGACCATGTTTTGAGAAACTCCACCCTGGGTTTACAAGGTTCTCCTGGTGGACAAGGGGCATTTCTTTGTCATGAGTTGTTCTTGATAAGTGACGGTGTGAACACACACAAGAATGTGTGTGTATAAGTGTGTGACCGCCAGCACGTGAGCACGTGTGAGTGAGCGTGTACATGTGATACAACTGTGTGAACCCACCACTGGGAGCATGCGCATCAGACTCCAAGTAGGACCCAGGGTTGGGCGGCGCACAAGCAGGGGAAGGGGTGCAGGTGTCCCGGGAGGAAGAGAAGGCCTTTGGGGTGGGACACAATTAACTTGGTGGCAGTGGTTGCTGTCCCTGGTGGCCGCCAGCGCCTAGCAGCTGCTCTGCTTTTCCTACAAACACGTGTGCCTGTGCTCCTGCTGAGTCCAGAAGCTCACGTTGTAAAAAGGTGTCCTGTGCAGGTAATGGAAAAAGGGCAAAGAAAACCATATGGACCTGGGAGGGGATCTCGGCTGTGCCGGAGCTTGGCAGGCGGCTGGGTCCTCCCCAGGCTCCCACCGCCGCCTACCAGCCCTCCATGGCCCACGGCCACACTCATAAACGGCCTGGATGGCGGGGGATTGCACCTTGTTTGGTACCGCCCCTGGCTCCCTTGAAGCGAACTCCTGGCACTTGAGCTGGCAATTAGTCTGGGTGTGCTTTTCAAAAATTCTCCACTGCCGTTTGGAAAGTCAAAGACATAAGAACAGTAATAATAACACTTGCTAGAATTTATTGAGCGTAATTCTCCATTCCAGACACTGTGTTGAGTGCTTTTGGGGCCTTTGCTCATTTAATTTCAACTTGTAAGATCATAGATATCGTCTATGATCTTGAATTTAACCTTAATCCTGAAATTAACCTTTAAAACAAAGTATAGATATCCCTGCTTAAAGGAAAAGTTTTAAGTAAAAATATAACATGTAGGAAAATGCACAGTGCATCAGTATGCAGCTCAGTGAGGTCACATAGGTGAGCACACCTGTGTAACCAGCCTCCAGGAAGAGAAATAGGGCTTTGCCGGCCTTCCCAGAACCACTCCCGCAGGCCTGCCCAACCACTTACTCCTGCCTCCTTTCCAAAGGAATTGCTGTCCTTTCCTGTAACCCCTGGCTTCATAAACCTTCTGTGAATTGACCCACACAGGAGGTAGTTTCTTGTGTCCGGCTTCTTTCCCTGGATGTGTGCCTGTTAGGTGCAGCCAAGTGGGGCATGTGGCAGTGTTTCCTTCGTTCTCTTTGTGGTAGAGGATTCCATTGTGTGACGACACAGCATTTTATTTATCCATTCTTTGTGGACAGATCTTTTTTCGGGCTTGGACTATTACAAATAATGCTTAGGTAGCTTCACTTTTTATTGTTTGGTTTAAGGAAATAGTATGATATATTCATACCATATTCATACCATATTCAACTGACGGTCAAAAGTGCCAGATTCACATCCTGGATACACTGCTTACTAGCTCTGTGAAATTCGGAAAAATTCTTTAACCTCTCTGAGTCTCTTTTTCCCCTCCCTGGATGTAATAACAATGCCTACCTGACTTCAGTTTCCTCATCTTTCAAGTAGGAGTGGATAAAACCTACTTCCTAGGACTACAGTGAAGGATGGATAAGATAAGACCTTTCCTCAGTTCCCCCTGAGACCCTTGTGGAATTAAATGAGGCATTTCCTCCAACATGCTTGGTGACAAAGTAAGAACTGAGCCAACATATTTCCCTGTCCTTGTGTTAATACTGGGAAAAAGAAAAAAATAAATATTCCTGGAATATGTTAAAGAGAAAAACCATGGGCCCAAAATGGCGTCACTTGTGCTAAAGCCTGTGATACCAAACCTGTGTTTAATACCTAAGCTAACTGGAGTTTCAGTGTTCACTGAAATCTCAATCATGTAATCATGATTCAGACATGTAATCTTAATCAACCAGTTTGGAATTTTCTGGTCAACACAAATGAGGTGATTTTTCACGTGGGCTCTCTCTATTCCTGCAGTAAGTCCAATGAACTTAGTTTTGCCTGACCTCTGGGTTTTTCTGGTCTTTTGGGAGGTCAGTGGTCAGCATTTCCGTTTCTGCTCTCTTCTTTCCAAAGGTATCATCTCATTTGATCTCCTAACAGCCCTGGAAAGTGGGTACTATTTATCCCTATTTTATAGATGAGAACGCTGAGGGTCAAAGAGAAGTAACTTGCTCAAGGCTACAGTTTGTAAGTAGAGGGTTTGAAGTCGGGTCTGGCCACGCTAAGACTCTGCTTGCCTTTGTGCTTAGTGCCAAGCAAGTGGGAGGCATTATTTACATAGTTATTACCTAGAGTTAAGCTGACCCCTCTTTGCCTCTGACCACTGCCTCCTGCCTTTAGTCATCTGCTGTTCTAGACCCTGTTTTGTAGGGGAGGAAAAATTTTCCTTCTTCCCTTATAGATTCTTTGGCTGGTCTAAAAATTAAATTTACAGAAGACAGCTTAACTGGAGAAAAATGAAGTTCAATAACATGTATACCTCCTGTCTACATGGGAGAGACCCAGGAAACTGAGTAACTCTCTGAAAAGGTGGAAGCCTGCACCTTAAATACCATCTTCAGCTAAAGACAAAAGAAGATGTTCGGAGTGGGAGTCAGTTATGGGAGGTGACCAGGAAAAAGCACAGTGAACAAGGGTAAGGTTGTGAGGCAGGTTTAAGTCCTTGCCTTCTCCACTGATAAGAGTTTCTAGAGACTCAGTCATCCCTGTCTTTCTGGTACAGCAGGGAGACACCCTTACAAATGGTGTCTTATGTCTTATGTCTTATGGTGTACAAACCTTATGAAGGGTGACTTCTCTTTAATTTTCGGAGCTTCTCCCTGTCTGCCGTTTCTTAAAAATAACCAATTTAAGATAATCCTTATGCCCAAAAGACATATTTTGGGGTGACAAATTCTGCTCCCCTATAGTTTATATATTCAACTAAAATAGTCTTCTCATCAAGACAAGCAGCTGAAAGGTGGGGGGTATATCTCAGTGGTAGACTGTGTACTTGGCGTTCAACCCCCAGTACCTCAGTTAAGGGGAAAAAACAAAATTAAAAAAAATTTTTAAAGAAGACCAGCAGCTGAGTAGTGAAGACTCCTGCCTTTCATCTCACACCAAGTCAAAAGCTACTGTATCATATGTTCACCCAACCCCAAACACATGTTACTATTCCATACTCAATTCACCATTGAAAGTGCTGAATTCAAGTCTGGATACAGTACTTCCTAGTGCTGTGAACCTTGGGAAAATTACTCACCTTCTCTGGGTCTCATTCTCCTCTGGAAGTGATAATGCCCAACTTGCCTCAGTTTCCTATTCAATCTACAAGTATTTATCAAACAGCTGCCACACACCAGGCATTGTTTTAGGAGATTAAGGTGCCAATAGCACAAAGATCCCAGTGCTATTTTGTGCCTTCAGTTCCTCCTTTTTTTTCTTCCAGTTTTATTGAGATATAATTGACATATGTACTACGTAAGCTTAAGGTGGACAGCATAATGATTTGACTTTGATACATCATGAAATTATCACAATATGTTTAGTGATCATCCATCATCTCATATAGATACAAAATTGAAGAAAAAAGAAAAAATTTTTTCCTTGTGATGAGAACTCAGAGGATTTACTCTCTTAACAACTTTCACATGTAACATAGAGTAGTGTTAATTGTATTTATCATGTTGTATGTTACATCCCTAGTACTTATTTATCTTATAACTGCATTTTGGACCTTTCGCCTGCCTTCATCCAATTCCCCCTACCCCACCCTTCAGTCCCCTTTTCTGAGACGCTCTCTCCCCTTGAATCCTCCCTCTTCCTCTATCCCCACTTCCACATTTTCCCTAGCCATCGCCTCCTCATTCTCCTACACTCAAGTCTTCCTTTCCTCTAGGAAGCTGTCCAGCAGGGCACTGGTCACTGTTTACTGAAATGCTGGGGAGCTCATTTTCTACAGTGGTCTCTCCATCATCTGTGAGCTTCCCAGGCAAGGACTGGATTTCCTACACCTTTGCATCCTTGGTACCTATTTCAGGTTGGCTTATGGTGAATCTCAGTACAAGTTAAAAACAATTTCTGTTGTACAGGTGGCAAAAAAAGCCAGTGCGATGGACACTCAAGGCGTATCTGTTGAGTCATCGGCACTCCAGGGACATGAGTACTGCCCTCAGAAACCAGAGCTTAGTCCAGGTAGTTTGCAAGGGATTCTGCCATGTTATGGGGGTTTGGGTCAAGAACTTGCCTTCTCCAAGCCTCTGTTTCTCGTCTGTTAAATGGGAAGAGCAAGAGCTGACTTTACAGGGACATTTGGAGGCTTAAAAAATATATATGTGAAGTATCAACATCTAACAATAATGGACACACGGACTAAATGTTTACTATCTATTCACTGTCGACTGAAGAAAAACACAACCTAAACGTTGCCAGTTCTGTTTTATTTGGGGATCTTCCTGAGAACTGTAGTCTGGGAGACAGCCTCTTAGCTCTAAGGGACTGTTCTGAAGAGGTAATGGAGGAGCCAGGATATTTAGGAATTTTTGCTAAAAAACAAAACAAAATCCATGTAGTCGGATATCAAAAGATTACTGCTAATCACAAAAAACAGACATCTCAAGTTAATGATTTTCGTGCTTCTCTGTGTATGGAAAGATGCAAGAATCTGGACTCATTGAAGTTATTCCTTAGGTATGTATCTTAGTTTAGGGCCAGTGTCCTGTTTTAATCCATCCTGAATTGCCCTCAGGGCGCACCTTCAGGGGCAGCTACAGTGGCTGATGGCTTGAAGGTGGTTAACAGCCACTGTTTACTGGAATGGCAGGCAGCATTTTCTGTCAGCCCCAGTTTAAAAAGTGCTTTCTATATTTCAACTCATTTAATCATCTCCACACTTTCGAGGGAGGGGGCTATCATTATTGCCCATTTATAGATGAGGAAACCAAGGCACTGGGGGTTTGGGGAATTTGCCCAAGGCTACGCTGACCCAGCCAGTAAGGAGCAGGACTGGAAATGAGACTGTGATCTTGACTAGCATGGGCCACACGGCTTGGGGTTGCTGCTGCCACCCCGAGACTCAGCTCAGAACGTCCACAGAGCATGTTAGCACAAGCTACACAAACCCGGCGGATCTCTCTCTTCACCTGCTCGCTTCGGGCAGTAAGGTCAGGGCCAAACACAGCTTCCTTTGAAAGCCCAAGCTCGGTTCTCCTGTCTTTGTTGATGAGACCTCAGGACAGATGAATTCTTGCCTAAAGACAGCAGCAGCAGCTTATGTGTGGGGGGAGCTCAGCGAATACTAATGATAGTTGAATCGAAACACTCAATTCCGAATGTACTGATAATAGAATGAACTGATAAATTCATTCATCTTATTTAACAAATACGTTTTGAGCACCTACTCTGTGCCAGGGCGAACTAACTCTAAACAAGACAGCTGAGGGCCTTGCCCTGCTGGAACTTACATTCTTGAGTTGGGAGGCACAAAAAAAGTTGTGTTTTTTTCCCCCATCACTTTTCCTTCTTTTACTTGTTTAGTTTGTCCAAATTTTGGTATTTTGGTTTTTCTGGTATTTTCTGGTATTTGGGGGGGATATTTTTGGTATTTTGGCATTTCATTGTTACATTTTTTTCCCTAAAATATGAAAGAGAGTTTAAAACTTTATATGTATATATAAGATATATATACATATGTGAAAGTAAAAATGAAAGTCTTAAAGAGGGATTTATACAATCTAAGAAACATGAAATTCTAGCATTGGAAAGAAACTGTCTGATCCAGACACCTGTCAAGAGAATTCCATATGAAAAGTCACAGCACAGTAGAGCTGGCAGGGACTTCTGAGGTCTACTAGGCCAGTATTCCTCAGGCACTGATTTATGGAATGGCCTTGGATTTCAGGGAATTTTCCCCTACTTATAGAACTTCTAAATCTGAAGGTATTTACTTTTTGAGTCACCTGGACACAAATGGACAAACACAAACCTTACTCTCCATGGTCAAGCCAAAACTGTGATTTTTTTTTTTATGGCTCTATCTAAATATAATTTCCCTATGAAGATTTGTGGGGTTTTATTAAGGCTAATGACTAAAAAATGAAAGCTTAGTAAAAAAAATTCCTAACTCTCCTGAGGAATGTAATATACATGCTACAGACTGAATGACTATGTCCCTTCAAAATTCCTCTGTTGAAACCCTAACCCTGCCATGTGACAGTTTTTGGAGATGGGGACTTTGGGAGATAATTAGGTCTCAAGGGTGAAGCTCTCATGGTGGGATTACTGTCCTTAGAAGAAGAAACAGGAGAGAGCTTGCTTCACCTCTCTTTGCTCTTGGCCGAGAGGATGTGAGGATATGGTGAGAAGGGAGCTGTCTGTAGCTGGGAGGTGGGCTTGCCTCCCCTCACAGTCAGCCTCAGAACCATCAGAAATCAGTGTTTGTTGTTTAAGTCACACAGCCTATGGTATTTTTGTCATAGCAACCTGAACTAACTAAGACAGTATGCTTAACGCATATCTGCTTGTGCTCTCTCTCTCACACACACACACACATACACATTTATATATAACTATGCAATTTCAGTGAGCAATGATCAAAACTTTAGATATTTTAGCATTCATAGTCTTATTGAAAGATAAGGAAACTGAGGCCACCAAACATACACAGGTTAAACATATACATATGTTAAACACATATCCATATGTTTGGAAGAGAAGAGTTGGATCTGAGCCTGGAGCTGGTGTTGGGGGGTTGCAGGAATAGGGCTGATGAGAGAGGAGGGGCCAGTCTGTCATGTGATTACTAAGTCACCTGCTGAGATGGTGGGAGAGAGGTGACCAGTGGGACTGCTGAGAAAGGGGGCCGTTTCAATACCAACAACATGGGGGCTTGATTACATCTAATTGTATAAAGGAAATGTAGTGAGTGGTGAGAAGGGAGAAATCAAAATTTAGTCCAATAAATAATTTACACAACCTCTTGAAGGGGTGGGATTCTCAAAATTAAACGCTCAGTCGTATAGATTCCATCCTGCACCCGCTTCTCTGTAAGACATCAGCTGGGTGCGCAGAGGAGGACTCAAGTGACTTCTAGAGGTGGGGGAAGAGGGCCTGGGTCAGGGCTCCCCAGGATCACCCCCAACTTTGAAGACTTGCTGGGAGGACTCTCAGGACCCAGCACGCCATTCTGTTTGTGGCTGTGATTTATTACAGTGAATGGGTACAAAGAAAAGTCAGCAAAGGGTAAAGGCACCGCAGGCGAAGCCTGGAGGAGACCAAGTCCAAGAGCCCAGTGTTCTCCCAGTGGGGTCACACAGGATATGCTTTCCTTCAGCAGGGAGTTGTGACAGCCCATGTGATACGGTGTCTATCAGGGAAGCTCCACTGAACCTAGGAGTCCAGGGCCAGTCAGGTTGGCACCTTTGCCTGGCATGTCCGGAAATTCCAGGCTTCCAGAAGGAAGGCAGGAGTTTTGCGTAAACCGTATCATTAATGCAAAGAGTTTTGGCCCAGGGGGCCACTGTTGCCGGTTCTGGGGATGGTGAGCACCCTCTCCAAACCTAAGTTCCCAGATGGTAGCAAAGGGCTACCCTGGCAAATAGTCTCAAGCCGGCTACGTTCACTCTTTTCTGCACCAGGCCCAGATCCACACGTGTCTTCTGGATCCTGGATCTGCGACCACGGGGAGCTCTTGGGAAAGAGGTGCGCACTTTCCGCAGCAGACGCAGAGCTGAAGAAGGTAAGCCTGGAGCAGGTGGCGACCACCTGAGAACAAGGATGACACGAAGGTGAGCAGAGCAGAGCCTGGAGAGAGACAGTGTCCTCAAGACACAGCGGGAGACCTTGAGTGCAGTCATCCCTAAAGCTGGCTTTGCCCCTTTGAGATCCCAATTACAGGAGCCAGTGAAGGCCCTTTTTGTTCATCCTAGTTGGAGTTGGATTTCTGAACCCAAATGTTGCTGACTAATAGAGTTGCTTGGTCAGGAGTCACCTTACTGGTATCATTTGATGATTGATTTTGTTCAAGTTCAACACTCTTTTTTTTGGTAGGGGTGGGGGTGGGCAGCAGGGAATTAGGCTTACTTATTTAGCTGTTTTTAGAGGAGGTACTGAGGATTGAACCCAGAATCCTGTGCATGCTAAGCATGCACTCTCTCACTTGAGCTGTACCCACCCCCTGAAGTTCAGCACTCTTGAGCGTAATCTAGTACAACTCCACAGGAGGTGCGGTCTTGTCCAAATGGCATTGACCTTACAATTAAAACCAGGGAGAAAAGATGGATCCTTCACCCCAGAGAATGTTCCTGCCGAGAGTTACTACTTGAATCCTCTTACTTAACATATCCTAACAAACCCTTGTGTATCTGGGTATTTCTTTCCTCTGGCCTTATCTCACGTGGCTGTTGAGACCCAGGGACGGGCAATGACTTGCTTTAAGCCACCTGGTCAGCTGGTGTCTGACTTTGGATTGGAACTCCTGCCTCTGAATCCCGGCACTGCTCGCTCCCTGAAGCATCTTGTGTGAGCATAATCCCTCTTGCTCCCGTGGCTCAGAAAATTCACACCCTGCTGTTTACAATTAGTCCTTGCTGCCTCCTTTGCTCATCAGCGTTCCTAATTTCATTTTCAGAGCTCTGAGTTTATCATTATCATAACAAGATTATTTAACATCTTGAGTATTAAAAATTTGACTCCACAGAATAAGGTTTGTGTTCCAAGGTGATGGCTGTTTACCCACACCCATCATTCAACCTGCTCTTTTTTTGTTGTTTTTGAGAAACATCAGTTTGAGGGCAAGACACCCCCCCCCACTCCGAGAAGAGGTCATGTTTAAAAGGATCTCCTTTGGGTTCCTGATACAGTTGGCACTGATGTGACCCATCAGCGGGAAACTAGAATTATCAGCTAACAATTTTAGAGTCACCCCAGGATCAGAACAAGAAGGGATCTTAAAGGTTATTTAGCCTGGTCTTTGCAATTTTTAAAATCATATTTCTTCTATTATTTAAAGATGTGCTTTTGCAGGGGGAGGGTATAGCTCAAGTGGTAGAGCACATGCTTAGCATGCATGAGGTCCTGGGTTCAATCCCCAGTACTTCCTCTAAAAATAAATAGATAAATAAACCTAATTACCCACACACACACAATAATTAAATTTTTTAAAAAGTATTTTTTAAAAAAAGATGTGCTTTTAAAATTAACACTTAATTTTTTTAGAGCAATTCAAGGTTCATAGCAACATTGAGATGGACGTACAGAGACTTCCCATATACCTGCCGTTACTCATGCACAGCCCCCCATTATCAATATTCCCCACCAAAGTGAGACATTTATCACAAGTGAGGATATCCTCATACAGCATGATCACCGAAAGTCCATAGTTTACGTTAGGGCTCACTCTTGATGTGGTGCAGTCTGTGGGTTTAGACAAACGTGTACTGGTGTGTATCCACCACCACGGTATCACAGAGAGTGTCTTCACTACCCTAAAAATCCTGTGCCCCAGCTGTGCATTCCTCCCTCCCCTCTAACCCTTGGCAATCCCTGATCATTTTATTGGTCCATAGTTTTGCCTTTTCCAGAATGTCATATAGTTGGAATCATACACTGTTTGGCTTGTTTCCCTTAGAAATAGGCATCATTCCTTGCATTTGCCGATGGGAAAAGTGAGCTTTGGAAAGTCAAGTATGTATCAATGGGAGTTCTTGGTTTAAAGGCAACTACTCTGCTAGCTTAAGAAGATCGTGAATATTTGAAAGGATGTTAGATAGCTCATAGAAATCCTAGGAGGGTCAGAGAAGCAGGTAGGAGCCTACTAAACCAGAAACTAGCCCCTCAGGGGCTGCTCCAGTAAAGATTTCGCTATTACTGTCTGTGGTGGGTTGTAGTGGATGATGGGTGGCCGCCAAAGTGATAGACGTAACCACCCTTGGTGGCTCAGCCCCATTGCTAGGATAAAGGACACCTGTACTTCCAAAGGGGTTGTTCCAGTTGCTTCAAGGAAAATGTATCATTTAACACAAACCGTTGCTACTTTGATACACTAAAATGGTGTCTAAGAACACCAAAATGGTGTTTTGGTTTGCTTATTTTAAACTACTGAGGGTATACCTTTCCCCATGTTCTATTATTGAGTTAACTGTCCTTTCTGGATGTGTGAAAAATGCCATCCGTGTCTTTCGTTCACGTGTTTTTTGGGGTCTCGGTGGTGTATTAGGTTGTTCATGTGAGCTCTTTATATATAGTAGTTTCACCTTTCACCTTCCTTCCCTCCCTCCTTACATTCTTTCTTTCTTTCTGTGAACATTTCCACCAGATTTTTCTTTGCTGTTTAACTTTGTTCCTTTTTCTTTGACATACGGGAGTTTTATATTTTGGAGATAAACATTTAACAAATATTTCTCAGGCTGCCCACATAATGCAAGAGATTGTTTTTTAGGGAAAAACGTCTCTAACCCTGAATACTTAGCTAATTCCTCTTTTTTGTGCCCCGCCACCTCACAATGCTTTTGGGTCAGTAAGTTTATAGAGAGCCCTTTCATCTCCAGAGAGAGTCATAAACAACTCTGAGAGGCATGGTTTTTCACTACACCCCAGGGCAAAAAAAAAAAAAAAAAAAAAGACAAAGATGAATATTGTTTGAGCCAATCTTTTACACAGACTCAACTCATCCTTCCATCTAAACTATTGTAGGAGGAGAGGTGAGGGGGGACAGAGAGGCTATTAAGGTCTGGTTTAAAAGCCAATGAGATTTGACCCATACTAGGAAAGGCTCTGAACATGAGTTTGTCTGTGAGTGCAAAGGCGAGAATCCAGATGACTGGAGGAAAAACCTCTCCTTTAACTCCTAATTGCTTGCCCCCAGCTCCCCTGCACACTATGATCTCTGTCTCCAAGCTCATTTAAGGGTTGATCTTGATAAGGCATGATCTTGATGAGAAGTCTAGATGGGGTGCTGTTAGATGTCTGTGGAGCAAATAGACATGGTTGATAGACTCTGAAGCATGGGTCTTGGTTCAAACCCACCTCCCACCCACGTGGAACAGCTGCATAAATGTGGGCAAGTCCCTTAATCTTTCTGAGGCTCAGTTTTGTCATCTGTGTAATGGGATACTCATGCTGTCCTTGTGTGACTGATGTGAGGATTAGTGGCAGTGTGTGTCCTGTGCTTAGCAGTGTCTGGCCTGCAGTAGATGTGCAACCGGAGCCCATTCTAATGTATCAGGAAATTAACTGGCAAGGGCTTGTGGGTCATCTGCTGTGTGTCCAGCATTGCACCATGTCTGTGGCAATAGGTCCCAGCGTCAACCTTCCTGAGCTTGTGCAGCATGGCCCAGGAGACATGGCATAGCTCACCAACTGACTCTACAACTATTCAACAGCCTGGAAGTGCTGAATTATCGAGGAGGGGTTTAATTCTTAGAAACAGGAAGATATCTCTGTAGGCTGAAGTAAGTAGGGAAAGCTTCACGGAGGAAGTAGGGGCTTGAATTGGATCTTGATTTAAGAAACATATTCTCCTTTTATTAGAATCTTTTTTCCTCTGAAAATGAAATAGCTATACAGTTTTCCTTCTTAAAAATAATATATACTCTTTAAAAAATACTTACAGGATATAATAAATCAATTTTAAAAAATCTCGATACCCATGGAATACCTATTATTAATATTTTGTTGTATATATATTTGTATATAAATATATTTGTATTTGTTTATTTATACAAAGCAAGAGCACATCTAGACACCTTTAATTGGTTTGGCCATTTCCCTTTTTAGTGGCTGTAGAGTAAGCATTCCATTGTATGGAGGTTTTATAATTTGCTTAACCAACTCCTGTTTATTAGACACTTAGGTTATTTTTAGCCCAGCTCCAGATCTCTCAACAGTAACTTAGTGATATTAGTCAAGTTATTGCTGGTTCAATTTTCAGAAATGTTGTAAAAGTTGTATAATTTACACTCACTTCCACTCTCGGTATATAAAGGTTCTCTCTTCTCCACATCCTTCCCAGCACAGGGTATCACCAATATTTATAATCTTTACTAGGATGCTGGGTATAAATTATATCATTCATTTAAATATGTATTTCTAGACGGTCCTGTGTCTACACTGTCATGTTAGATGTGATACAAACGTGGTCCCAGAGCTCAGAGACCACTGGAAAAATACACATTAAATAAGTAATTACTGTAAATTCTTGATGAGGACTGTTACAATAAATTTCTTTGAATCAGGTCTTTAGTTAAATAAAATAAAACAGGCCCATTGAGGTTTTTCAGTGATGTAACCTCATGTCTATTAGTGGACCAAGGAGTGGCTGTTCTTTTTTGCCTCTGTTAACCCATGGAAGGACATAGATCATAGGGCAGCAATACAGGACATCCCAAGGGATTTGGGGGAGAAAGGTGAATTCAGTCATGCTTTTCTGACCTCATTTCTACAACATCATTGGAATTCTGTTATTATCTTGAGGACTGCAGCATGCTTATGGGGATTTACATCCTGATGTGGCATACTTTAATTGTACAACATGGGCTGAAATCATATAAAACAGTGCTGGAACAACTGGATATCTGTATGGAAAAAAAAGAAGAATCTCCATGCTTACCTCACACTGTACACTGCAATTCACTCAAAATGGATCAAAGACCTAAATATAAGTGCTGAAAATATGACACTTTCTACAAGAAGCCACAGGAGAAGATCTTTGTGGCACTGAGTTTGGCGAAGATTTCTTTCAGAGAACACAAAAGACATGAACCATCAAAGAAACAATTTATAAAATGGACTTTATCAGGTTTGAAAACTTTTGCCCTTCAAAAGGCCCAGTGAAGAAACACTAAAGGGCAAGCAGATTGAGATTAAATATATACCAACCATATATCTGAAAGAGCTGATACTCAGAAAACATAAGTAATTTAATAATATTACAACTAATGAAAAAAGAGAAATCACTCAATTTTAAAAAACTGGTGAAAGAGTTGAACAGATATTTTACAAAGGAAAATTTCTGAATGATCAAGAAACACATGAAAAGGTGTTCAACATCGCTAGTCATCAGGGAAGTGAAATTAAGACTAAGTAAGATATTACTACACACTCAGTAGAATGGCTAAAATCAAAAATACTGACAGCACTAAGTGTTGGCAAGGAGGTGGGACTCTCCTACTTGGCTGATGGGAAGGCAAAAGGGTATAGTCACTTTGAAGAAGGCACAGGCTCATGGAGCATCTTAGATGGTTGCCCAAGATAATGAAAACATTTGTCCATACAAAGACTTTTACGTAAATATGCATTGCAGAATCGTGTCATTCAGATTAGTTGAAAACTGGAAAAAGTGCAAATGCCTATCAATCAATGGATGAATTGTAGGAAATCGATACTACAGGATACTGCTCAGCATTACCTCTTCCAGAATTTTTGCCCCCAAGAATGTCTTTATCAAATCCCTGAGGCAAGGGAGCACAAAGCCTGCTTGAAATGGAGGAGCAGAGAAGTGAAGAATACCAGGAGAGCAAAAGCAAATGACTATTTCAATAAATTACCATGTTGTGATGTCAAAGTGGGTTCCAGAAATGCTAATGTCACTAAGAAGGGGCATACCGAGGGGCTAGCAGAGGTGAAAAGGAAAAAAAAAACAAAACCAGGGAAGTCACCCAACAGTCGCTGAGTGCCATGTCACCCTCTCTGGTGTCCTGCCCATTGCCGCAGCTATAGCTGCCTTCATTTTATAGGCAGAGAAGGTAGGGTATAGAGGGATGAGATGACCTGCCTCAGGTCACACAGACCCACCTGGTTGGTCTGAGCCCTCAGCCTGACTGGCAGTCTGGAAGGAGAAGAGAGGGGACCCTGGAGTCCCTGCCGCTGGTTGCTTTCTAGCTTTTCGACCTTGGATCTGCCAGCACCAGCTGTGTGACCCTGGGTGTGTCACCTTTCTCTGCCTCAGTTTCCTCCTCTGTAAACCGGGAAGAATGGCCCCATCTGGAGGCTTGTGGTGAGGGAAAATGTGTAAAGCACTGAGGACACCATGTACACATCTGGCTTCCCCTGTGGCCACACTGGAGACGGGTCCCTGGGGTCGGCAGAGGCAGGACCATCTGACTGGAGCTGAAGAGCTTCTAGGTCATCTGGATGGGAGTTTGGGAGTTGACCAGGGACCACCAGTTAAGAAATCCTTGAGAGAGATGAGCATCTTGGGGAGCTGATTTCTGGGCTGTGGGTGGAGACAGGGAGGGTGGCAGAGGCCACCGAAGGCAGTTGAAGGGAGCTTGGGGTAGTGCCCGAGGGTCTGAGGGTCCAACAGATGTCTTTCCTCTCTAACGGAGGGAGAGGAGTCTCTTGGGCCTAAACTGGGTGGAAGGTCAAAGGCAGAATCAGAAAGTGAAACAGAATAATAGCAGCTCTTTCTTTCCTCCCTTATTTTCCTCCTCTCCCTCCCTTATTTTCTTCCCTCCCTTTCTCCTTTCCTCCCTCTTTCTCTATCTCCTCTTCTCTCTGTTCTCTCCTCCCTCCCTTGTTCTGAAAGGCCAGGGAAGAAGAGCCTCTCTCAGAGCCATGTCATGAGTAACCCACTTGTGTACTTGCGGTTTACCTACCTGGAGAAGAGTGGTACCCTAAGGTCTCCACATGCTGTAGGCAAATGGTTTCTGATTCAACTCCACAAATATTTACTGTGCTCTGGTTAACTGAGCGTACTTTGTGCTGGAGGTGCCAGAGAGATGCAAATGGGCAGAGCCCATCCTGGGAGGAGCCAGTCTGGGGCTCCTGGCTGATGTTGGCTGAAGACATTACCCCCGCCTTCTCTAAGGATGCTAAAGAGCTCTCTGTCTACAAGTGCCTTGAGCCCACATCTCCTTCCAAAAAAGTGCAGAAATTGGCAGCCAGTTCTGCAAGATCTTAACAAGACTGTACATTGAAGGTGTCACCTACAGGAATGAGGTAGAACTCAGCCTGCAGGTATGGGAGGGCTTGGTAAAGATCTGCTGGTTCACTGCTGATGGCACACACAAGCTGGAATTCTGATGTTGCATCTTTCTCTCCTCTGAATTTTCCAAGATCATCCACATACACAGAACTTTCTCCTCAACATGGTTTTCAGGGGCCACACCAGCAGTTTGAAATTGACAGAGCCTCAATTTAATTTGTATATGTTGCTTCATTTGGAGAGTAAGATTCATGCCTCACGATCAACCAAGGGTTAGCCAGGCCCCATGATGAGCCCAGAGCCGATGTGCTGAAGCTCTCGGAGGTGAAAGGGTATTTAGAAAGACGAGGGAAAATAAGGTCTGAAGAGGGACAGGGGGCTGCAGTCAGGAAGACAGTTTCCAAATGCTTTGGGCTTTCTGACTTCCTGGCCTGGATGGGATGTAGAGCAGAATATGAGTAGTTCTGGCCAATGAATGATGAGCAGAAGTGACACGTGCCTTTTCTGGGCTGGATCACTGAATTGTTGGGGTGAGGCCTCCTTTCCCCAGGCAATGTTCTAGCGGAGTGCTGCTTAAGCCTCTTCCTGTACGAGGTATTCCACATGTTCAGCCCCTCTGCTGACCCATGGCAGACAGGTGTTGGAGTGAGACCTCAGCCCTGGATGTTTTAAGCCATTAAAGTTAGGGCTTGTTTGTTATTGCAGTGTAACTTCATCCGTCCTGACTGGTACATTGGGAAAACAAAAAGCTTGATGTGAGAGGCAGCCTTCTGTTTACTTCTCTTCAAAATTCAATACATCAAATATCCTTCCTCTTCAGTCTTATCAGTGAACACTGTCCTTTATTGGGTCAATATTTATCATGTAGCATGCATAAAAGATACAATGAAGTTTTGTTACGATAGAAAAGGAAAGAAAGCAATGACTGTGTGATAAGAAGACAAGAAATAGAACTTTTCTCTCATCCCTAATGTGCATAGAACAACAGAGTCACAGACTATCACCACTGACCATTACCATAGACTTCAGAAGGGATCTAATTCAACTTCCTAGTCCAAGAAGGCATTATATCTCCATCTCAGACTTATTTGTACCAGAGCAACCTGGTGCCAGTTGCTCTGCTGAGCACGAGAAAGCAACAGATGAATAAACTCAGTTTAGTAGGTACAGTGACCCAAGAGGGGTTTGGACCTAGTGCTCAGAGCAAAGAGGTGGAAATAAGCCACTTCAAGTGAGAAATCAGGGAAGGCTTCTTGGAAGAGGTGGTGATTCACCTGTCAGAACCTTATTCCTCACTGTATGTTTGGGCCCATTCCTGACTGTGAGAATGCAAAAATGGATGCTGGGCATGGTTCACCATCCTTCCTCACCAGAGGGGCCAACTAAGCCTTCCATGACCCACCTGGGATTTGGCTTCTGACCTCCACCTTGGCCCCATGACTTCCCAGACTGCCTTATGCATGTCCAGGCTTTTATACAGGAAGGCGAGAGACCAGTTGGGTGACCTGGGAGCAAATCCCAGCCTGTTTTATAAAACCAGGAGTTAAATGAGAGCCTTACATTCTCGGCTAAGCACTGCGAGTGCCCATCTAGCCATGCTCCTTGCAAGGAACCCTGCCTTGGTGGAGGTTGGGTGTGTAGGGTAAGTGTAGCTCTCATTCCTGATCTCCTGTTGGGGGCACAAATCACTGAAGAATGACTTTGTACTGGATCTTGTTTAGCTCGGCTGCCTTTACAGCTCATTCACAAGTAAGCACAAATTAATACAGTACAAACCGGCCACATAAATATTGTGCTGTAATTGTCTTCTGTAATCAAAGTCAAGGCTGCTGACTTTGTTACTTTCCCTACTTCCCAACTGCTGGAGGAAGACTTTGGGGGAGGGGAACTGAGGTTGTAGAGGTGGTTTTTGTTGCCTGCATCTGTTTTCAAGTTGTGTGTCTTATGTATTCAGAGGAGGATAAGGCTCATTACATTCAGATTCAATAAGTATTTATCAAATGCCTGTTATGTGAGATGTATTGAAAGACACATTATCTTATTTCATTATTAGATGAGTTAATAGTAGTAAAGATTTGACAACATGCACAAAAGTTAGTCTTTACAATAACTTTTTTTCCCTGGTATATATTGTTGGAATTTGAACAACCCTTTAACTTTAAAAAACCTGTTGTAAACGTATAAAAGGATATGACAGCCTTATCTCTTTGCTCACAGAATTCACAAAGGGCAGAACAACAAAATCTTCCACTCTGGGTAGTTAGATAAGTGGACTATAGTAACCAGTTTTCTCCAGCTAGTACTGGGTGAGTGAGTCAGTGATCTCTGCACTGTATACCAGTATCCACTTGATTGCTAAACAGTCTAAATGCATGGAGTTGGAATTTTCAAATCACTTCACCCAAAACAAGAAAACAACGCCATCTTTCCATTTACCTGCCAGTGCTAAAGCGGGCTTGGTTTTTTCCAGTGGTTGGTTGTACCAGGAGGAGTGACTTCGTGGGGGCATCCTCTCACATCCACTGCGCTGACTTTTTTTGCACTTTGGAGGATTTGGAGGGAGCTCTCCCCTTTGGGAAATCAAACTTCGAAAATCCAGAAAACCCTTTTTGCCCTGTTGAGGGGGGTGGGTGTCAGAGACTCTGCATAAACCCCCGGGAAAGCTCAGCTGTCGCCTGACCCCTGAGGGTTATGTAGTTTTCCTAACCCTGACCTCAAGTCAGCCGTCTTTAACCCCTTTCCAAAAGGTCGCTCATGCTGGGCTGTCGTTTAAAAGAAAAAAACCGAAACCGCTCGGTTCAGAGCTACAGGAAAAGGCCACTCGCTCCCTGGGGGCTTGGGGTAACTTCCAGGCTACCCTAACCAGGGATTCGCAGGAAACCAAGGATTCCGCTGGACCTGCTCTTCCCGTGTCCCACCCGCTCCCCGTCACTTCCCTCTTCACACGCCGGCAGGAGTGGGTGGCAGCACCGAGGCGATTTTACTCGTATTTTTTTCCTCCGAGTTTTGTCATGGAAACGCTGACACACACAGACGGCGGCCGGGCACGGCCGGGGACTGAGGGCTTTTGGGACCCTGCGGGAGCGCGGCGCGCGCTCCGCACTCCCCGGGAAACAGCTGGACGCGACCAAATCCAGGGTAGGGGCGGGGGGAGCGCGACGCTCCGCCCCGGCGCTCGGGTCCCTCCCTCCACCCTGCTGCTCTCCGCAGGCGCCCTCCCCTCGCCGGGGGCTGCGAGTTGCATTTGGTAAAACCCAGCCCCGGACTATACAGATCATTGGAGCGCAATGAAGTAGCCTTTGGAGAGGAGGGAGGGGGCCGGTCCGACTGCCACAACGGCCAGCGCAGCGGCAGCGGCGGCGGCACCATCATCATCGCTCGCACCCCAGCCGCCCGGCCCGAGAGGAGGCAGCGGCGGCCACCGGCGAGAGCGGAGGCGGCGGAGGAGAGGCGAGGAGGAGCAGCCGGAGGAGCAAGAGCGCGCGGCCGGCAGGTCCACGCATCTCCGCACTTCCAGAGCAACTCCGGCGCCTTCCACACCCCTGCCCGGGGCCGGAGGCTCCGAGAGCGCCGCGAAGCCAGTCCGATCCTCCTTGCGAATCCTGCCCAGCCTTGCTCTGCGCCTCCCGGGCTCCGCTCCGCACGGCGAGGTCCTCTTTTACGCGCTCCGGGCGCGCCTCCCGGACACCCGGGTCCCCGTAGCCAGGACAAAGCCATGAAGCCGGCGCTGCTGGAAGTAATGAGGATGAACAGAATTTGCCGGATGGTGCTGGCCACTTGCTTGGGATCCTTTATCCTGGTCATCTTCTATTTCCAAAGTATGTTGCACCCAGGTAGGGGGCGCGTTAGCGTGGTTTTGTTGGATATTTTCTTCTCTCGCGCGCTCTCGCTCGCTGTCTCACTCCGCCTGGTTTCTGCCTCTTCCAACCTTACCTCTTCTCCCTGGGCCACCTCAGGGTTCCTTGCTGACCGGGTCTGCCTGGATCACCGAGTCGGGATGAGGAGGAGGAGGGAAGATGTGCACGCTCTTGTTCTTCCTTCCTGCTCGAGGCTGGAGGATGGGACCAGAGCGGCGGTAGTTTTTTTTTTTTTTTCTTTGTGTCTCTGGTCTGCCAGTCTGCGAAGGTAGCAGGGCAAGACAGAGGTTGTGGGAAGCTCCTGGGGTGGGAGGTTGATTTGAAGAGAACGAAACTCCCTCCTCTCTCCTGCCGAGGTTTGAAGATGAAACAGGCGCTGGGAGTCGGCCGCCCCGCGCCCCAGCGCTCTGCCTCTTCCTGGCTGGGGGGCCAGGGGCGAAGGGTGCGCGCTCCAGCAAGGTTGCGAGTCCCCGCCGAGAGCTGGGGAGCCCGGGGCTAGGCTCCCACGTGTCCGGGGCTTGGCGCCGCGCTGAGCAGGTGTGGGGAGAGGTTGGGTGCTTGGTGCTACCCCTCACCTGGCTGGGGAAGGGGCCCGGCGCCGGCTGTTTGCCCCCGGGGTGCGGCTCCGCATTGACCTTGCGGCTGGTGCCTCTGGGCCTGCTCCATCCCCCACAACACCACCCCCTCGACCCTGCGCTGGGGGATTCAGAGCTCCTGGGTCGTGCCTCCGTAGTTTGGGAGGAAACTTTGGCCGAATCCTGGGCTGACCGTCAGATTGCATCCCCCACTCCTGGGTTCTGAGCATCTGGAGTCCTCTGGTGGCCCCGGCCGTGTAGGAATGAGCCCCCTCCTGGTAGCCCCCACTGTCTTAGACAAATTACGCACCTGAAATCTGGACTAGGGGAGGGACAGGGCTAGCCCCTTCCGAGGGGCTCGAAGGAAAGTTTGGGACTTGGGGAGGAAGGGGCGCCTTCGAGCGTGGCGGCCCCTAGTTCGCAACTCCGCTCTGAAGCCCAACAGGTAAAACCTTCCAAAGAGGCTTCCAGGGTAACGCGGATCTCCCCGTGGAGCCTTGGTCCTCCACTTCCTGCCCCCCAGCAAGCCCCTACGGGGCCACCTTGGCTCCCAAATACATTTTTCACGTCTCCGAGTTGCCCTTCTCTGTATAGTCACAACAATAATTTGCTTTTATAATTGCAAGGAAAAGGGAGCTGGAAACACATTTCCTTCCAGGGCTATAGGGTTGGTGTTTTCTTTTTGCCTCCTGCGTTCTCCTTTCAGTGAGTATCTAACACTTTAGCACACGCAGACCCGAATTCATCTAGCCTGCGTTTGGGTCCATGGCAGAGGAATAAAGCTGTTCTTTCCATCAGACAGGCACAGCTGCCGGGTGTGAGATTCCTTGACTGCCGGGGATGGGATGGCCCCTCTCCCCTGCTTAGTCTGGAGCAGTTGTTAAGGCGGCCACATTGCCAAGGATATGGTCATATGGCAGGACACTACCATATGTAACCTCAGGACATCCGAGCCAGTCTTGTAAAAGGTGGCTTTTGTTTGCAGCTGGGTATTTTTAGTTTCATGTCAGCAAACTACAGCGGTGTTTGTCTCCTCACCCAAACCAGTGGTTGTGAAACTTCTAAGGGAATTTAAAAATGGACCTGGCTTGCTTGCTGGCAGCCAGGCGGTGGTTGCAGTGGGCAGGACCAGACAGACAGCGGCATCCCAGAGACCAGGCCAGACTCCGCCCGAGGGCTGGGGGACTGGGTGGTGTGCAAACATACTGGGGCTCCAACAGTTTAAACAAAGGGTCAAATGATTTGGTCTAGACACTGCAGATGTGTTTGGGCCATTTAAAGTTTTGCCTGCACCGAATGTGCCAGGTAATTCTCTGCGGAAATGCCCGGAACAGGGATGAATATTAGTCTCCGGCAGGAGTGTACTTTAACCTGTGAGTTGTGTAGTGACATACTCACTAGTCAGACTGCTACTATCCATGGTTTTCATGCATCTTGTTCTTTTCTTTTCCTGTGTGAGAATTAGGAAATAATTTGCTAGCCAGAGATGCCAGGAAGAAACTTCCAACTTATAATTGGCACTTGCAAAAACTCCCAGCTCTATTTGGAATATTAAGGTGACTTGAAAGTGGCATTAGCCCCTTTCAGTCTGGCCTTTTGGAATCAGGGACAGAACCTTTTCTAAGGCTGTCCTGATAAAGCTTCTCTGTCCCTGAGCCTCTGCTTTCAGCCTTGGCCTCCCTTCTTGGTCCCGTTTCCTCCCCAGAAATGGCATTTGTGGATTATTTGCATCTATATGAGTATGCTCATCTGATATTTTGTCCCCAGTCCATAGCAAATACTACTTTCAATACATTCTATTGAACATAGAAGGGCAGGTAGCTCAACTGAAAGGTCTTCCTTATTTTGAATTACATATGGTTCCAGAAAAACTCCATGTCAATGGTTTATTATTACATGGGACATAAAAATATGCTTTGAGATTCTTATTAAACATTTACTTTTGCTCTCCATTTTATTAAAGCACACTGATGACAGCTGATGCTAAATCTTTTTCTTATCATTTTGAGTTTCCTTAAAAGTTAGCTGAAATTTGTTTCTTGGAAGGATTCAGGGTAATGATAGATGATCCTTTAGCCTGCCTCTGCAGTTTCTGTCTCTCCAGATCACCCTGGGAGAGGCAGAAGGGACCACAGCATGGCACAGATTGTGTTGCTAAAAATTTGGAGCCCTCTGGCAGGAGGGCTATTTCTGTTTCTATCTGGAATAGCAAAATAGTATTCTAAAAGAAATGGATTCCTGGCTTCATTGATAGCTAGCGAATACCTGGAGTGTGTGGGGAGGGGGAGAAACAATAAAAGGAGACAGCTGGTGGGGGGCTCGCTGTTGCTCCCTCTAATTCTAATTTGAGGTTCATTATCTTTTATACTTTTCTAATATATAAACTTGAATAATTGATCTTTAATTTGGTTGGAGGGTTTGGCAGAAGTGGGCCTTGACAGTAGAGGTGGTTTTCTTTAGATCTTTGACACTCTGGGTTAACAGTCTTAGGGCGGGGACCAGATTTTAGACCCCATTCTAATCCCAGTGTTTTACACAGTACCCGGCACATAGTAGGTTCTCAATAAAATAATTGCTGGAGGAATGCAAG
This sequence comes from Camelus bactrianus, assembly GCF_048773025.1. NCBI lineage: Eukaryota > Metazoa > Chordata > Mammalia > Artiodactyla > Camelidae > Camelus > Camelus bactrianus. Next base: position 32,450,504 of record NC_133550.1, on the reverse strand, counting down.
AAGTGCCTGGACTCTAGGAGATCTGCTTCTTCAGTTTTTAGCAAACCTTGCCAAGATGTGTAGTCAGTAAGTCTGGCTTTTGGGAGGGAGGACAGGGGAAGGGACAGGGAGTGGGGGATGGAATAATTAATTCTCCGCCCTCCTGGGCTCTGAGGTCCCCTGAGTCTTGGATCTTGCTCACCCTGCACCAGACGGCAGCATTTCCCATGGCATAGATTTGCTGTCCTGAAGTGTGAGGCAGTGAGGCACTGCTGGGTGTCCTGGGCCCTGGGGAAGCTCGGCCTCATTTAGTCACTGACCAGTAGAAACCCATCCACATGAGAGATACCTTCTGTGGGCGTGAACTGCTCCTGATTTCGATGAGAATGGAGCTGCATGCCTGTGGTTTGTGCACATGTCAGAGCCATCAGTGAATGCATCCCGTGAAAGTGCATCCCCAGGATTGAAGTGTCTCGCCTACCTGCCCCAGCCGGCTGGCCTTTGATGGAGCTGTGTCGGGCAAGGCAAAGCAGAGGGGCCCCCAGGCTGCATTTGTGCTGAGTGTGTGAAGACAGCTCCTCTGAACCTTCCTTTTGTGTGACTCCGTAGGATTGTGGTTTTGTTTGAAAGCTCCTGTTCATAGAAGAGAAGCCTGCGGAGAAAGCCTTTTTTTGCTTTCTTTCTCCTCCTCTCTCTTTTTTCCCCTTTGCAATATGTTTACTTTCACTGTCGCCTGGGATTTCTTCGCCTTGGTTGAATGTATTGAAAGATTATACCCTTTATTTCCAGACTTCTTGGGTTACCCCTTTGTAGTTCACTTGATTAGACTGAATGTAAAATACTCTTGTATTATCATTTTAATCTAATTGTAAACACAGTGGGTGCTCACTTCAGAAAAATTTAGGAAGTACAGAAGAAAAACAATCTTTCATTAACCTACCACCCAGAGGCAATGGGGACTTTCTTCTGTAGATTACAGAATATATATTAAAAAATTAGTTGAGGTCACATCATGGGTTTTGTATCTTGTTTGATGGACAATATGTGTTTTAGACAAGTGCATCATTATAGTGACAAGTTATTAAGTTTAAAGACAGACAATTTAACCACAACTGTTTAAATTTATAGAGTTGCATTCACCTCTCTGCTCTTGCCCCCAGCCCCTTTGCAGGCTATCAGTCTGCAATGGTGCTGCTTTTTTTTCACCCCCTGCACATACTTAATTTTAAATTAAAGAATCTTTCTGCTGGTACATGAAATGAGTTTGGATCACACTAGTTTGTAGGGGCTGTTCTTATGTTATCTATCTGAAACTTCCTTTGAAAAGATGTCAGAAGGGCCTCAAATATAAGACTGTTATGAATCCTGGAAATAGCACTAAATAACCCAAGGATAAGACGTTTCCAGCATGGGGTGTCTCCTTGGCAGTTTAAATGTTTGCGCCTCAATGGGGAGTTCCATAGCTGCATGAAGATGAGACAGATACACTTAGGCAATTTCCTTTGACAGTTACAGCCACTGCCCAGGAGTCCCCATTTCTCTGCCTCTGAAATCGGAGTGGTGATCAGGCACTGGAGAGAGAGTGGTTGGGGAATTTCTGATGGGGCAGGGGTGAGGGACTCCACCCTCCTGCAAAGGTGGCTGCTGTTTGTATTTATCTGGATGAAAAGTCATTTTGCTTATGACGAGCTCTATCAGCAACAGCCATTTAAAAACAGGAAATCAAAGGCTTACAAGCACGGGCACCACCCTTTCCCTTCTTAAATCCACTAAAGGGACAAACCTCTTCTTAATCTGTTAGTAAGAAAGACTCTTGAAAGTCGCGACCACTTGTAAGGTCAGATTCTGAGCAAACCCGGAAGTTGTTTTACATACTCATTTTCTCTTTTTGTTTTTCTTCTCTTGAATTTTGAGTCCCCATCTTTATCCCAAGTGAAGAGAGAGGCATTTCATCTTAGGAGCTCATTGAGTGATCTGATCTGTCCATTAAAAAATCCCGGAGTTTGTAATGTGGTGTATTTTAGATCAGATATGACTGGTCAAAACTTGAAAGCAGAGTTGCGCTTTCTTTCTCTGTTTCTCTTTGCCCTCTACTCTGGGTCGTGTATTGTTCTAGGCACTGGGGGTATAACAAAACATGACTTCTGCCCTCATGGAACTTAGATTCTAGTGGGCTAGGCGGACATCAAGCCAAGGCAGAAGTCACATGTCTGGCATGTCAGATGGTGTGCAGAGAGAAGAACAAAGCAGAGGAGATGAATGAGGGCTGTGGGAGGCCAGGGTTGCAATTGAATATAGAGGTAATTATGGGATGTCCCTGATATGATGACACTGGAGAACAGAGATCTGGCCATGTGGCCACCCAGTCCCAGGCAGAATGTTCCAGGCAGAGAATAGCACAAGTCTAATCCCCGAGGGAGGCAGGACCCTACATGGCAAGCAGCTCTGAGTTTGTGGAGCAGAAGGAGGGAGCAGTTAAGATGATGAGGTGGGGAGACTGTGTGGACCTTGGTCTTGACTGGGACGGGATGGGAAGCCCTGGAAGAGTTTTCTCCTGGAGGAGGGGTCACAGAGCAGGGGTGGACATGCTGGAGCCTTTGTCTTGCAATTTTGTGTTTATCTTAAGGCAGCCATAGTGCCCTTTGGTGAAGTGGTTACCCTGTAAATCCCACTTTCCCACCATCAACCCCCCAAACTAGATCACCCCTGTTTTCCATTTTTTAAAGCAGTAATGTATGAATCAGAAAAAAAGATTTGACAAAAATTGTAACTGTGCTTGTGTTGGGAAATTCTTCAAATATTCAGGGTACGATCCATGGCGTTCGTAGATAAAAACAACCACAAATGGCCCCTGACTTGCACAGGCATTCAAGAAAACTGGAGACTGAATGGGTTGATGATTTGGGAGTGAAAGACCAGGGTCCCTGTGTGGGGACCCCCTACTGCCTAACCCCATGAACTATTATATTGTATCAATTTTAAGATACTCATTTTTTTTTCACATTTTTCTATTTGTAAAAATTTGTGTTGTAATCGATAGTGTCCTGATGCTGTGCCGACCTTTACCGAGGAGCTTTTTTTCCTTAGTGGTCCGTCAAGTGGTGGTATGTCTTACAGCTGATGCCCTCGGACCTGCTCCTGTAAATTGTGAAGTGCCTTCTGTAAACCATGGCACACTGTAACCTCAGTAAGGTGATGAAAAATGGCACTCCTGCAAGACTCAGGCTCCAACTGAGGGCCTGGAGGTACCTGATCAGCCCTGATCACCTGCTTTGTAAAGGCTTTGCCAGCATGCAGGCCTTTAAGTTTTTCCTGCCCTCCCTGGGAAATGTGCACTCTTTTCAGAGCCTTAGGGCTTGCAGTCAGTCTCTCTTTCTCTTTGGTTAACTGATGAGGTTGGTAAGTGTCAGAATGGGAATGTGGGAAAGTAAGTTATTTAACATGGGGCTTGAGCCTGGAAGTTCACGGAGAAATAGACATGGATGTTTCTTGGGGAAAGTGTCACCAGTGTGGATTTCTTTCAAGGCCGTTGAGGTCCCATGATCCTCGAGCATTTCTTTTCCCTAGCCTTTTTAGAAATGCGTTGTAGTTGGTTGTTTACTTGTACATCTTCCTCTTTTGAGAAACCTGTGCCATGTTCCTCTTTATAGCCTCTGAGTTTGGTCCAGAGATGCTTAGGAAACATTTAGTAAGTAAATAAGTGATTGGCCAAGATGCCTCTTCTGCCCCCACCCACATCCCACTAATATGAATAGAGTCCAAAGGGGAGAGCCAGCTTGGCTTACTGTGTCCAAACAGCTTCTGATATGGTCTGTTTCATTTACCTCCCAAAACTCTTTGCTCCTGGTTTGCTAGGATTCAGTCAGGCTTCAGGGCAGGAACTAGAAAGCGGTCTAGGTATTTTAGGCAGAAAGGTATTTAATGGAGGGAATCTGGTGCTTATAAAATTGATGAGAAGGCTGGAGGCATAGGGCTCTTGGCTGGGCCTCCAGAAATGGGTCCCAGCTAATCGTGGTAGTGTCTGTAATAACTTACAAGCACATATTGACATGACTGCTCAAAAAAAAAAAACTGACCCACCAAGCTTGCTACTACTTTCAAGACCATTTCTGGAACCACTGAATCCAAGAACAAACTAATGACACTGGGAATGGGGCGTCAGAAATCCTGATTCCAGAATTGGAATGTTCTCCACTATAGTCACCTCTTGACACCCAGAAAGCCTTTTCATGAAGCACGGTGGCCCCTTTCATGCTGTTGCAAAAAGCCTTCACATCCACATCACCACGTCTGTCAGTAGGAAGACAACCCAGAAGGCGGGAAGGGGGCCTTTAGCTCATGGCTTCTTTCTAAATCTTGAGTGAGTGCTTCTATTTCGGGGAACCAAATTCACATTCAGAACCCTGGTTTCAAGAAAGCCTGGGAAACACAGCTTTTAAATTAACAGCCTCTGCCATGTAGAAAGGCCTTCTAGAAGGGGGTGGAATGCATGATGAACAAACATCCAGAGTACTCACCACACCCTATTGGTAAAACATATTTGAGCAGATATCCCCCATATATTTTGCTTATGGAAAATTTATACACATTACTCCCATTATCCAAATATGTAGAATAAGGATATTTATAACTTTCAACAATAGTGATTGTCAATCCACATGTTCTTTATCATCTGGATAATTCTGTTAACTGACTCCTTGTCAGTTCTGATTCTCTCATCCTTTTTGCCTTGTAATGTGGCATACAAGACTCAGGGAAAGAGAGGAAGGCCATTTTCTTGTGTGTATGCGTTGTGAATATTATGTCCAAGCTGTGGTTTCTTGGCTGGGATCTCTTTAAGCTTCTATGCCATTTTGTGAAGATTAGTTTAGGTGACAGTAGACAGTCATATCTGTAAATCTACTTACGATTCAGCTGTAAATGATGGCTCATTGAAATATGCTGAGCGTAGTGGGATTATTGAGTTTCTTCACCTTGTGACTTTCCTCCTCGGGATATCTGAGTTTCATAAACAGCATGGAACTTGGTATGACAAGTTAGATTTGGGTGTTTGTTTCAATTCATATTTAACATGAATCTGTATTTTTAACATTAAGTTTCTTTTTCTAGAGTCAATGAAAATGGAAGGCCTGATGTTTCCTATTCAGGCCCCTTTGTGGCAGAGTGCACGTCCACTAGGCTTTGGAACCCAAGGTGTAGACTTGTCTTGAATGTAGCTGGGTGATTGGCAGGCCTGCCACAGTCAACTTTGGGTACAAGGACAGTGTTAACCCAGGGCTAGTTCTAGCAAGGGTGAGTCAGAGTTTGGCTTTAGATAAATAGTATGGGCAGGACTGATACTTACAGGATCACTGGAGCTTAACTCTAACTCAGATAGATATGGATTAGACATGAAGAAACCTGGTAATGTAAGTGTTTAAGTCCTTATCAATCTCTGGCTTAAGCGGTTATCTTAAAAGCCTTGTGAGAAAAGAAAAGAAAAAAAAAACCCACAAAGGCAACGCAAATGAAATAGGCTGGTGGCTGGGTTTCTGTTAGAAACTGTTAACTTCAAAGAATCCCGGAAGAGGCACAACACAAAGGCCCCTCTGAGGTGGTGGTGTAATGGGACTCATTACATTTCTTAACAGTTGACATAGTTTACCTTTAATGCCATTGTTCATGGTCATTCACTCTGGTGCAGAAAAGCACAGAATTTGCAGTCCAGAGACCAGTGTCAGGCCTTGGCTGTCCACTATATCCATTTGACATCACTGAAGAGATTTTTGTTGAATCCTTGTTGAGTTAGGCTCTGTTCTCGGTGCTGGACATTCAGCAGGGACAAGGGACAAAAGTCCATGTCCTCGTGGTACATCCGATGGGGCGGAGACATAATATAAACAAATGCATGTTTAAACCATAAATATGTTTGATGGTGACAAGTGCTACAGAGGAAAAATAAAGCCAGAAAGGGGGATGTGAAATAGAAGCAATGAGGGGACTGCTCTTTGAAATAAAGTGGTCAGGGAAGGCTCCCTGAGGAGGGGGCGTTAAAGATGGAGGGAGATACGGGCCCAAGAGGCAGGAGCTGAAGAAGAAATACAGATATTTATTGGATATTATTTATCGAAGGCTGACATGGGTCAGGTGTTTAATACGTATTATTCCTTACAGGAATCTGACATGGTCCACCTGTTATAATCACCATCTTACAAGAGTTGGGGGGAGACCGAGCTTACACAGGGAGGAGCTGATGACACTAGAATTTAAACGTGGCTGTCTGACTCTGTGGCTCTGAATGTCTAGTAGGGGCTCTCAGTTGGGGGTACTCTCTGCCTCCCCTATTTGGAAATGTGTAGTGATGCTCATTTGGCCTGAGGATTGATGACGTCAGTTTAGTGGTCAGGGCCAAGGATGATAGACATCCCGCACAGGGTGGGATCTTTCTGCCCATCAAATAGTCATCCTAACCAAGGGCTGATGGTGCTTCTCCTGGAGAAATACCTTAAGACTCTTCATGCTTAACAGCATCTGGCGAGGTACCTGGCCACCCTCCATGGCTTGGGAAAGTGCCCAGCATGCTGTAGGGGCTTAATAATCGATCGAATGAGTGACTGAGTGAAAGTCACAAACTCAGAGATTTGGTCCACCTCATTTGCCAAGTGAAGGTAGTAATAGGACCTCTCTTATGTGGTGGTGGTGAGGATTCAATGACAAATGAAATGTGATAAAGACATTGAAAGTGGATGAAAGGTATATGTGTATTGTTAAAATAAATGCACTGTGGTTCCTCATCCTAAAATTTTAATCTTCATGTTTACAACAGTGCTGTTAGATTTCATTCTGCTTGAAACCTGAGCGAACGTTTATCTGTTTCATAGGTGTGACCTACACCGTAAGGTTTGCTGAAAGTGTCGTGCTCCTAGAGTCCCACAATACCTTCCTTCTATACACACTGACCCGCCGCCTGCTGTGCTGGCCTTGTCCCTGCCTCGGTGTAGTGGTGTAGTGGTGTAGTGGTGTTGTGGTGTAGTGGTGTAGTGGTGTTGTGTTTTGCAAAAGCAGAATTTATCTGGTGAAAAATCAGCTTTGTAGTTTCATGCTGAATGCAAAGGCCATAGCTCCCCCCTACCCCTGGTTATGCCCATAATTACCCATTGAGTTCCCATTAGCTTTGAATAGTGACACTTGAAAAACAACATGGGACACCTGTCAATGCCATTTCTGAAGCTGAACTCGGAGGTGGATGAGAGTCATTTCAGAACGATAACCGTTGGGTAGCAGCAGCCCTTACAGGAGCTGGGGATGGGGCACATTGCCTGGGACAGAATTGATTGGCCACTGTCTCCACGTTTGAGCCTGTGTTGTGCAGACGAGGACTTTATGGGTTATTCTTGAACAGGGACCAGTCAGCCCCACTCTTAACCTATTAGCCGGGAGCTTCCTCTGGTGCATGGTGCTCAGCAGGGCAGAGGTCTGTTTCTGAGCATCGTCACCGGAGCGGGTCCTGAAATTTAGTCTCAAGACTGTAATCTGGATTTGGGTGAGGTGCAGAGTTCTTCAGCCTGAGACCGAGGGCCTATCTGACGTTCTTCCTCTCCACCTCTGGTCCCTCGAGACAGTCCCTGCCGGGCTTGATACTTAAGTGTGAGTGGAGGAGTCTGTCAACGCTAGTGATTCTTTCAAGTTGAAAAGTATCTTTTAAACCATGCAGCTCTGCTGGTGAACTTTCCTCCTCCCTTCATTGATGTGGACCAGCAGTTTTCTCAGCTGGGGACAATTCTGTTCCCTTCTCTCCCCTACTGCGGGGGCCATCTGGCCATGTCTGGAGACAGTTTGGTTGTCACAGCTGCAGAGGTGGGTCCTACTGGCGTCTAATGGGCAGAGGCCATGGATGCCAATAAACATCCTACTATACACAAGACAGGCCCCCACAACAAAGATTATTCTGGCTCAGAATGTCAGTAGTTGTAAAAACCCGTGTTTAGACTTCATATTTTTCAGATACTTTCCTAAAAATAGCACTAATGAGTACGATCACTTAGTGATGCTGTGCATCAGACAGTATGCCAACGGCTGTACTTGGATGGTCTTCACCATGACCTGGTGAGGGTGGGCGTTTACCAGCCCCATTGTACAGATGAGGAAACTGAGGCTCAGAGAGGGTAAGGAGCTTGCCTGAGGTCACAGAGCTGGAAAGTTGGAACAGGACCCTGGCTTGGGTCTGACACCAAAGACTATAGTGTTCATTTCAGCAGTGTATCCCATCTACATGTTCTTGGTTTTTAGCTAATTAAGTCAAGAAGTAATTATTTTATAAGGGCCTTAAGCTCAGCATAGATGCTCAGTGGGACCTTCAGTGATAGCCCCTTCTCTTCTTACCCTCCACTCTATCCCCTGGTGAGCTCATTCCCCCTTGGGGCCGGCACTGTATCAGCTGTGTTCAGATGACACTCACCTCTCTTCAACTTGGATGTGTCTTGAGGTGAAAGTCCAGTTCATATGTTACCTCCTGTGTGAAACCAGAATGCAGAGTAAGGGGTTGGGTGTCCCATGGTCCTTCATGTGTGCACACGTCTGTTGTGACAAGTGCTGGTATGCCGGCTCATCCAGAGCAGGCCGTGTCTTGTTTGCCACAGTATCTCAGCACCTAAATTAGAGCCTGGTAATAGGAGTTGTCTTACTCTGGCTGGGCTGCTGCAACAAAAATCCCACAAGACTGGGTGCTTCTGAGAAAAAGAAATGTTCACATGTTGATATAGGGAAGTCGTTCTGGCTTGTACATGAATTCACTTGAACTTTATGCTAACCAAAACAGCCTGTTTGCAGCCTAGCAAACATACATTGTGCATCTGCTTTAATTATTAAAGAAAAGGGCACATTGACCAGAAGTAAAGAATGACCATGTTAAAAATAAAGATTAAATGCCCCTCTTCCCAGGACGCCAATGCTGGTCCTCCCTTGATGATAAGACTCCCTTCCCAGGTGCCAAGGCCACAGTGTACGTGCTGTACGTGCACGCACTGCTCTGGTGTTTTTGAAACCGTGAAGGAAGGTATCCCTGACTTGTTCAATGTTCTTTTTCTGACAAGATATAAAGCTGTGCTGAAAACCCTGCTTCTCCAGAGAAGTTTCTCAGAGTAATCCGGGAAGCTGGCTTCCGGGTTAGTCCTCAGTTTGGCTCAAATAAAACTCTTTTTTATTCTTATTATTGATTGTTTATTGTTTATTTTCGTTGACACTTACAAACAACAGACATTCCTTTCTTGCAGCTCTGGAAGCTGGAAGTCTGAGATCAGGGTGCCAGCATGGTTGGGCGAGGGCCCTCTTCTGAGTGGCAGACTTCTCATTGAATCTCCACATGGCCATGGGGCAGGGGAGCTCTCTGGGATCTCTTTTATAAAGGCACTAATCCCACTCATGAGAGCTCTGCCCTTGTAACCTAACCGCCTCCTGAAGGTCCCACCTCCTGATACTGTCACCTTGGGTACTAGGTTATCAACATATGAATTTGGAGCCGGGTGGGGAATAACACAAATATTTAGACCATAGCAGTAGTCACTTCGTAAATATTTATTGAAAGAATGAATACACTAATGGTAACTGGCCACCCAGAAGAAAATCCCCCTTATGGGGATGGCAGATATGGAATCTTCAGCTATTTCCTTGCCGATCTGATTTCAAATTTGAGTCTACAGTGAGTAAGAGAGCAAAGAGCAACTCATTCAGCACCATCGCTAGATGTAGACACAGCCAAATGGTGAACAACTCTAGAAGATGTGGTTATTATAGTAACCAGTGTGCCCTGGGAGGGGAGTCTGCTGACTCAGCTAGGAATGCCCTTCTAGGGCAGTGCTGCCCAATAGAAAATGCTGTCAGCTCCATAAGGAACCCTAAATTGTCTGGTAGCCACATTAAAAAAGTAAAAAGGAACAGATGAAGTTAATATCAAAAATATTATCATGTTAAGAAGCAATACATGTTAAAAATTATTGAGATATTTTGCATCGCTTTTTTTGTACTGGGTCTTTGGAAACCCAGTGTATATTTTACATTTACAGCACGCCTCAATTCAGACCAGCCACATTTCAAAATGCTCAATAGCCATGTGTGGCTGGTGGCTACCATATTGGATAGTGCAGCTCTGAAGCATTGAAGAACTTTTTATGCATTGGATTAGAGTTTTTTGGTTTACTTTTTCTTCTTTTTTTGCCCCTTCCCCCTTTTTTTCAGCATGATGCATTCTTCCCCAGGTTTAAGCTATACTCTTTGAGAAGACTGTTGACTCTCTTAGGACTCAAGGTGTTAAGTAAGAGCTATCTGTTGTGGCGTCAGATGTATATAGCTAATTTCAGGCCTCTAAGGTCTCTTTAGAGTCTCTTGGCTAATCAGTTGCCATCTGAAGTTTGACCCTCCAATGAGATCCTAACAGAGTCTCTAATGTAGAGAGAGAAACTATCAACTTCCTTCTACAGAGGCAGTGGAAACTCTGTGGAGTTCAGGGAATTGCTTAAATTTGCTTTAAAATGGTTCTAATGCAGAGATTTGAGTGCAAAGACTGGGCCGAGGAAGATTCATTCTGTTGGGGTGGACAGAAGCACGTGTGATTGACTGTTGTAGGGGGCCACACGTAACTGGGGTTACAAAGAGAGACAGACTGCTAAGGAAGGGGTGGGGTGATTGATTTAGGGAGGGGCGTGGAGGAAGACTCCACAGGACAGGTGATGTTTGCACTGGGCCCCGAAGGATGGGTAGAGATTTGCCAGGGGGACATGGAGGAAGGAGAAGAGAGACACTCCAGGTAAGGGTACCTGTCAGAGTTAAGGCAGGGCGGGAAGGAGAGTGATGCCTGGAGGCCGCGGAATGGAGAGGTGGGTGGGCAGCCGACCTGGAGGGCTCTGAGTGCTCTGAAGTTTGAATTTTATTCTTGGGCCCAGGGAGCCATAGGAGGTTTAGGGTCTCTTGTCTTTCAGATGATGAAGATTAAGCTCAATTTCATGAAACACTCTTGTTTCATTAGAAGGGCAGAGGTTTTCAACTCACTTGCTCACAATGAACTTGGAACCATTTTGAAATGGTTTCTATTATTATCATTTAATGGAGGCTAAGAAGATTATTCATGAATGTCTAAAGTGCAAAGTAGGAACTAGCTTAAAAGCACTCTGTGATGGGGCTTAAAACCCCGCTGTCTGCACTACTTGCACCAAAATTAGAGGCCGTGGAGGTTAAATTGCAGTCTCTCGGTTGTTCATGGGGCCCTAGGCTCACCCTCAGAGGCCCTGGGGGGAGTGGCAGGAGAAAGGAAGAGTGTGTAAATAGTTGCAGGAGGAGAATTTCTCGCTTCAGTGTGAGCTCTCGGGTCTGTCTGGGGTCAGGTTGCAGCTGTGGGCAGCCGTGGAGATGAGCCGGGTAGACTGGACCAAAGTCAGCCACTTCCTCCTGGGAACCCAGACCCCGAGCTTTAAGGCCCCAGGAGACGCGTCCCCAGCACCGTGTGTGGGGTCTGATCTCATTGTCTCCCTGAAAGCTGCCGCCCTGTGTAATCTGCTATGAAAAGGCTGCCTCTTTGGAGTCCGGGCTCCTGGGCTGTGGGAGAGAGGATGGGTTAATTGTAGAGCTCACACACAATGTGAAAAGGCATCTCTGGCTTTCAGAGTCACTTCTAGGGGGCATTGTGCTAGGCACAAAGCTGAGGGTCCCCTTCGTTTTCCCTGCTAGCCCGGAGCACTCGACACCTGATGGTAAATATGCTAGAGCTGGTTTCCTCATTGGGAAATCTCACCACCTTTGATCTCCCGTTTTCTCCCCGTTAAGACAACAGCACACAGGCAGAACTCTCCCAAAGGCTTAATTAAAAAACCAGAAAGTACCATAATGGCATCACAGATGTGCAGCATTTTGTAAGGGGTCATGTGGCCATGTAAACTACAGGGGTTTCTGGATTTACACTTGCCGATCTGTTAAGGATTTGGGGATTAGGGATTGGAAGGTCTAATTAAGACACTACCTGTTATTGAGGGTCTATGCAAAAGTATTGGAATCTAGCTTACTTTGAAGATGGAAGGGTTAGATCATGAATCCTTTAAGAGCCAAGGTTTTCTGGTACCTAAGGGCTCGCTGTATAATTTTGCTGTTCAAAAATGGAAGTACAGGTTTAAAATCAGAAATGGAACTGGCAATTTTTTAGTCACCTGTAATAAAACAGCTTTTACTGGGAAAGCGTGAACCATTCTATGAAAGACAATTATGTGCTTAAAGATACTAACTGGTAACGGTGGCCTTGCTCATTTTGGGGTAATCCATTTAATTCAGGAGGGGAGTGGCTGGGGGCTCTTTTCCTACAGGATTCCGGAGAGAATTCTTTTGAGGCTTGTGCAGCCTTTGTTTCCTGTGTCTGTAAAAGCAAATTGAGAATTTAAAAATAAATACGGGCCTGATAGCAAATGCCTTCCTGCAAATGGGATCCGAGCAACGTGAAGGATGTTGTCATTGGAAAGTCACAGCGACATTCCTCCTTTATTTTCATAGGAAATAAAAGAATCATGGGTTCAGAGTGCTGAGGTCTCAGCCTGTAAGCCTTGGCTTTGATTCGTTCTAAAACACGGGTAACCCTGCCAAGAAGCAGAGGTGCAGTTAAGGAGAAAGGGCGCTGGGTAGGGGGTCTGGTCCCCGTTCATCTAGGGGCCCTCTCACCTGTTACTAATGAATGTAGACGTTGGCAGTTTTCAAACTGCTCCTCCAATCCCAAAGCAGAAAACTTAATATCAAGGAAGGTTCCAGTAACCCCACCCTCCTCAGAGTGGCTCTGTGCTTATCTGTTTTATATTTTGAGGTTCTGAGTAAAATTTTGTTAGGAGAAAGTGTTTCAAGGCTAAAACCACCACCAACTTTGCAGTTGACTGCCGAGACTATTTCTAAGTCTGTTTCTCCCAACTCAGATTTTATTCTGTTAGCAGTTCTCAAAATTGATACACATTTACAGTTAGAGTTAAATCACAAGTGACGTGAATAATGACCATTAATCCAGTATGATCAGGTTGACCTCTTTCCACCCCTCCATCCATAACTCAAACATTTATTGACCAAAACATTCATCTGACTACAGAGACAAATCTAAATAAGACTTAGTTCCTGCATTCAGATAACTTGCCATTTAGCAAGTGGTGACAGACTCGTAATTGTGAGCTGGAAAGCTTTTCAGTAACAGCTATGGGCCACTAGAAAAAGAAGAGTAATTAATTTAGGGGAGGTCAGGGAACTTCACAGAGGAAGAACATCTGAGCTGGACCACAGTCATTTATTCAGTTATTCAACAAGCATTTATTGAATGCCTACCGTGTGTGCCAGGACCCTTCCAAGTGCTAAGGAAACAGCAGGGGACGAAACAGACAAAAATCCCTGTCTCAATGGAGCTGACATTTCTTGGCATACAATTTATAAAGTGTCAAGTTTGGCAACACCGTTGGCTCCTTCTCCACCTTTGCCCCCTCCCCTGCCCTGCAGTATCAGAATAAAGCAATGGTTTGTGTGTGTGTGTGTATGTATATATATGTATATGTATATATATGTGTGTGTGTGTGTGTGTGTGTGTGTGTATATATATATATATATATATATATATATATATATATACACACACACATATATATATATATATATATATATATATATATTTCAGATTATAAATTAAATTCCAGCATAATACAGAGAATTTTGAAAAAGATGAAAGCCACTTCCAAAAGAGTCACCCCTGATCCTCCCAGCCTCTGGGTAACCTCTAGTCTGTTTTCCTATGCATCCATACAAATATCTCTATTATCTATCTCTATGTATTTACAAAGATGCATATATTATAGTGTGTCTTGCTTTTGTCACTTAGTATTGAATCATAAGTATTTTCTCATGTCATCCCATTTTCTTTGAAAACACTATAATATTCCATCGTATGAATATGTCATCACATGGATGTAATTTAGTCACTCTCTTTTGTTGAACATTTACAAAAAAGATTTTCCCTTTTAAAAAATGGCCATGGTTCACCTTTCTGTACATAAAGCTTTGTCTGAGTTTCTTAATGTCTCTTTGAAATAAATTTCCAAAGGGGAATGCCCACGTTATAAACTGTGGGAGGCTCTTGGTAGGTGTAGCCAAACTGTTTTCTAGAAGGTTGCATCTATTTCTGCTCCAGCAGGCAGTGCAGGAATGTGTTGGTCTGCCTGATGGTAGCCGGTTTGATTTGGCCGCCGTCCAGATTACTAACAGAGCCTCCCTCAAACTCAGCATGGATGCTCTTGTTTAGTTTTTGGTCCACACCAGATAACGGGCTTCCGGAGAGCACAGAGCGTGTCCCTAGTGCCTGCCCTGTCACAGACTTTGAATATGTGCTTGCATGTCTGAACGAGTAAGCCGCAAAGGTGAGGAAGTTTCAGCCGACAGGGGAAGAGAATAGAACTTCTGCACCTTATCAGTGGACTTTCAGGAAGAGGGAAACCCGTCAATACACAAGTGCTTGTCTGAAAGCCACCTTCACAATCCTGATACATATCTTAGAGGCCTGTAAATCATCCTCAGGGTTGAAATTCATTTAAAAGATAACGCCTGGACTGCTGACTCCCTGAGCGTCCTTTATGTGTGTTAAATCTAGCGAGGGAGGCACTCAGTTTTAGGTGGGACTCAGAGATGTTTTGTAATTAACTTAAGGTAACACAGCACAGTGGTCTAAATCTTTGTGACCTCCCCAAATTCATATGTTGAAATCCTAACCCCTAGAGGTGATGGTATCAGGAGGAGGGAGCCTGGGGGGTGCTTAGGTCATGGGGTGGAGCCCTCGTGAATGGAATTAGTGCACTTATACAAGAGGCATCAGGGAGCTCCCAGCCGCTTCCACCACATGTGGGCACAGAGAGAAGGTGCCAGCTATGAATCAGAAAGAGGGCCCTCCTCTGACCATGCTGGCCCCTTGATCTCAGACTTCCAACTCCCAGAACTGTGAGAAATTGATTTCTGCTGTTTTGAAGCCACCCAGTCTGTGGGATTTTGTTGCAGTGGCCTGAAGGGACTAAGACACAAGACTGGTGAGTGATAGAGCTGCGATTTCCTGGTCTGTTGGACTTCGGATGCTCTCCTAAGAACCTAACTTCTGTGTGCAAAGCATGGGCTAGTGTCTCTGTGAAAACCTCCTGTCTGTGGTTGAGGAGGAAAAGTGGATACCAGGGCGATCCGTGAGCTGGAAGGAGAACAGAGTTGTTCTACAGTGGCTAAGATGTAATCAACCATAGATCAAGAGGCATTGTGTACCCGATGGTTCCCCACCAACAGTGAGGAAGGATTTTGTGTAGTGACCAGGATCGAGACATTGTGGCACTGTGGAGCAATTCCTTACATGCTTAGCACCACTCTCAGGAGTGTGCTGGTTAGCAGCGCCTGGAGAAGGAAACCTTTCCCTGGGAAGATGACGCTCCCAGAGTAGGGGAACAGGCTCCCCTAAACAGGAAGCGGGAGTGGAGGGGGTGGGGAGAGAAAACCAAAACCAAACCCAACACATGACTATATCTTTCCTTTTGCAAAAGTGAAAGATACTGCTGCTGTTCACACACACACACACACACACACACAGAGCAGATGGGGGCTTCTCGTGTACTGTCTGCATTGCCTCTGCCTTCAAAGAGTAGGCCTAGATATAGTTAATCATTCCTTTTTCTTGGATATTTTAAAACACAATCCCCCCTCCTTTTTTTTAAAGCCACAATAACCATTTTTATACATTAATTTTTGAGTTTTGTATTACTTCTTTGAAATAAGAATGGAAAGTAATTTATTCCTGCTATTAGAAAGAGACTTGGTGTCGGCCACTCTGGTGGCAGCACCAAGGGGTGGCTTAGGGCAAACTGGGCCCCCCATAATTTCCACCAGCCCACACCAGGTCTCCCCAAAATGCACACTAAGGAAAAATGCAGTGTTTGCTATGCAGGTGCAGTGCCTGGCCCCGCTCCTCCTCCAGAGTCTCCCCACAGCCTTTTTACCTCCAAACTCTGGAGCTGTCATAGTTCCTCTCCCCGTATTCCTTTTACATACGCCCTGACTTTCCGTCAATGTGGCACTTAGTGGTAGAAGCAGATGAGGAGGAAGTGAGAATAAGTCTAAAATAGCCAGCTATTAGGTTTCCTGTTAAATAGGATGTAGTCAATTAACTTGGGTTATCTGTGCATCGAATTCAGGCCCCCCTGCAACAGTGAGTGTGCAGAGGGCCCGGTGGTCCCTGAGTGGGCTGAAAGCAGTTACCGGGAGCACCGGGACCCGATGACCACCTTGAGAAAAGCCACTGTGATAGAGCCCTTTGTGAAATGAAGGTGATGCCACCTGTACCCCTCAGCAGTCACAGACAATTTCAGGAGCTCCAGGCGATGGCTGGAATCACCTAGTCACTCATCATTTAGGGGCTATTGACATGGCTGGGTTCTTAACACGCAGTGGGAGAGGCTGTGAACTGGTCCCTCTGATCTGGGAGGTTACTGAAGGGAGGTTTTTTTTTTTAAACTTTTTTTTATTGATTTATAATCATTTTACAATGTTGTGTCAAATTCCAGTGTAGAGCACAATTTTTCAGTTATACATGACCATGTATATATTCATTGTCACATTTTTTTCTCTGTGAGCTACCATAAGATCTTGTATATATTTCCCTGTGCTATACAGTATAATCTTGTTTATCTGTTCTACAATTTTGAAATCCCAGTCTATCTCTTCCCACCCCCCACCCCCTTGGCAACCACAAGTTTATATTCTATGTCTGCGAGTCTATTTCTGTTTTGTATTTATGCTTTGTTTGTTTGTTTTTTTTTTAGTTTCCACATATGAGTGATCTCATATGGTATTTTTCTTTCTCTTTCTGGCTTACTTCACTTAGAATGACATTCTCCAGGAGCATCCATGTTGCTGCAAATGGCGTTATGTTGTCGGTTTTTATGGCTGAGTAGTATTCCATTGTATAAATATACCACCTCTTCTTTATCCAGTCATCTGTTGATGGACATTTAGGCTGTTTCCATGTCTTGGCTATTGTAAACAATGCTGCTATGAACATTGGGGTGCAGGTGTCACCCTGAAGTAGGGTTCCTGAAGGGAGGTTTTTTAAAACTGGAAATGACAGATGGAAGGGGAAGGGGGAGGGCCTGGGGGTGAGGAGTGTTCAAGGGCCATGTTTCAGAAAAGTTACCCGTCTTTATGGCATTTCCAAACTTGCTGCAAGTATTTGAGGTAGTCTTAAGGTATTGGTCAGTAGTCTTTCAGATGCAAGTCTTCCTCCCCCTGGCCTCAGTCAAATTGGTTTAAGCCAAAAAGGGACTTTGTTTTGGCTCCGGGAACTGAGAAAGTCATGATGGCAGGTTTCTGGGCTCTCATCCCTTATCTCTCTCTGTGTGGTGGCAGAATGGCTCCCAGCACTGGCAGCCTCCATCTCATCCTCTCAGCAATTCCAATAGAAAGAGCACTTCTCTTTCTGAGCAGTTTCCAGAAAAGTCCTGGAATATAAACCTCACGAGGGCAGGGATTTTTGTATTTTGTTCACGGTCATATCCCCAGATCCTAGAATAATGCTTGGCTTAATATGTGTTAAGTGAGTAAGTCTTTGGTGTGGCTGGGGTCACATGCCTAGTTCAAGAGTTGGGCTGAAAGTAGGGGAGGATGGTTCCTAGAGCAAACTGGGGTGCTGTTCCTCAGGGTGGGGCATTGGGTGCTGGACAGAAATCACCCAGCATTTGAGCTGAGCTGTCCCAAGGCTGTCAGAGCCATGTTGAGAGCATTGGAGGAGCCGCCTAGCAAAACCGAGATGAGTCCTGGGTGCAGCCTGAAACCCAGCCACCAGGGCTGGGATCCTTTAACTTCATGATGCCCTGATTGACAAGCTCAGGTAAGAGCTTCCAAGACTTATCTTGTGACCAAAATAAGAGGCTTAGAATGGGCTGTTGAAAACTTTTTGAAAAATAAGACAGCATCTGGGCATGCTCGCCCCATGTACAACTTAGGGACATATGTACCCAGATAAATGTGGCCCGGAGACATGGTCCCCATGTGGCATCATGGCTGCTTTGGCCCAGGGTCGCCCTGGGCTGCTGAAGGATTTTTTTTTCTATGATAAATAACTGAAGCAGGAGGTGAATAATCTATAATTGGATTTAAAAGACACTTGGTACTCTTGTAGTAGGTGGTACTCTTTGGACTTTTTTTTCCCCATTTGGAAAACCTATTTGTATTAAAAGTAGTGACATGATTTTTTTTTCATTGTGTAGTTTTTTCTTTTTAAATTGAAGTATAGTTGATTTAGTTGATAGTGTTGTGTTAGTTTCTGGTGTACAGCATAGTGATTCAGTTGTACATATATATATATTCTTTTTAATTATAGGTTATTACAAGCTATTGAATATAGTTCTCTGTGCCATACAGTAGGTCCTTGTTTATCTATTTTATATATAGTAGTTTGTATCTGCTAATTCCAAACTTCTAATTTATCCCTCCACCACCACCCCCTTTCCCCTGTGGTAACCATAAGTTTGCTTTGTATGTCTGTGAATCTGTTTCTGTTTTGTAAATAAATTCATTTGTGTCATTTTTTTTTTTTAGATTACACATGCAAGTGATATGATATTTGCTTTTCTCTGTCAGACTTACTTCTCTTAGTATGTACCTAGATATATCTCTAGGTCCATCCAGGTTGCTGCAAATGGCATGATTTTATTATTTTTTATGGCTAAGTAGTATTTCACTGTGTGTATATACCACAATTTCTTTATTCAGTCATCTGTCGATGAACATTTAGGTTGCTTCCACGTCTTGGCTATTGTAAGTAGTGTGGCTATGACCGTTGGGGTGCATGTATCTTTTCAAATTAGAGTTTTCTCTGGATATGTGCCCAGGAGTGGGATTGCTAGATCATATGGTAAGCCTATTTTTAGTTTTTTAAGGAATCTCCTTACTGTTTTTCTAATGGCTGCACCAAACTGCATTCCCACTAGCAGTGTAGGAGGGTTCCCTTTTCTCCATAGCCTCTCTAGCATTTATCATTTGTGGACTTTTTAATGATGGCCATTCTAAGCAATGTGAGGTGATACCTCATTGTAGTTTTGATTTGCACTTCTCTGATAATTAGTGATATTGAGCATCTTTTCATGTGCCTATTAGCTATCTGTATGTCTTCATTGGAGAAATGTCTGTTGAGGTCTTCTGCCCATTTTTTGACTGAGTTTTTTTTTTGTTATTGAGTTGTACCAGCTGTTTGTATATTCTGGAAGTTAAGCCCTTGTCAGTCGCATTGTTGCACATATTTTCTCCCCATCTGTAGGTTGTCTTTCCATTTTGTATATGGTTTCCTTTGCTGTATAAAAGCTCGTAAGTTTAATTAGGTCCCATTAGTTTATTTTTGCTTTTATTTCTATTGCCTTGGTAGACTGACCTGGTAAAACATTGCTACGAGTTAGGTGACATGAATTTTTGATTCCATCTACCTCCTGTGGTCCATATGTTTCTCAGATAAGCCGTTCAGGGCTGATGCAGTGATGCCCTGATGCTGGAGGCCCACACGCCCTCCATCGTGCTGCTCCACTCTGCCTGTGTCGTGATCTTCATCCACCTGTGGAAGCTGGCTCACCTCCATGCCTGCCTCCTGCCAGTGGGTGTGAGGAGCTCCGCCGTCACCCCAGAGGGCGAACACAGCACATCTAACACCCAGCCCTGACTCGGGGTCATTCGGCTTGTGTGCAGATGTGACAGCAGTAAGATGACTGAGTTTAGCCTTTCTCTGCCGAGAGAAGACCGACGCAGGCACCTTGTCGTGCTCCCATCCATTGTCGGAATTGGGAGCTTGGGTTCAGATCCAGAGCTTGGTCTTTAAGGTTGCACAGCACTTTTATGATTGGGGGGCTCACCATGAGTGCGTGAGCTGCAAATGGAAACGGTGGGACAATGAAAAGGCCCCTGACCGCAGACTTCCTGCTGGCCTCCCTCCCTCCTTCGTTCGGGTGCACCCCGGGTTGTAATTACCGAAACGCTATTTTTAGGGGTCAGGGCGATCTAAGGTGAATTGGGTCTTTGCACAGCTTGTCTTGGCTTGAGGCTGGAGCATAAATCATCATGCAGCTCTGTGTGTGTGTGTGAGTGTGTGAGTGTGTGTGTGTGTGTGTGTATGTGTGTGTACGTGTCTCTCCTTCCCTCCTCGCATCCTTCTCTTCTCTGCTGGGGCTTGGGTGCCTCCTGTGCCATGAGTTTCACTTTGTGGGGCTTCTCCCAGCCCATGATGCTGCAGCTACTCATTCCTGCTTGACCTTTAGATTTTTCTCTTTAGGGAAAATATGATCATTAGATGTATTCTCTAGCAGATGTATTTGAATCACAGGCTGTCTTCCCACCTCCCTTCACATCCATGGGAGAAAAGTGTTTTAAAGTCAGCGTACATTTTTAAAAAATACTACAGAAATGAATACTAGATGAGAGGACCATGATACGGCGAATGGCCGTTCAGGTGAGAGTCCTTGCTTTTGGAAATGATGACTTCAGCTTTTGGGGGGTCTGGCTTTTGGCCTGTTGGCAACATGAATCGGCTGGACTGTGGGGTTCATGAGCCAGAGCCCAGCCCTGGAGCTCGTGGCCGTCTGTGCTGGAGAGTGCGCTAGGGCCAGGCCAAGTGTAAGGGCTGCCTCTTGTGCTTCGTTCCTCTGGATGGTGAGATCGTCTGGAGGGTGTGTTCCTGGAACTTCTCAGTCACCATGGTGTGTATTCAGTGACCACACATGAAAGGCCTGACGGCCAGGGCCACTCCCCAGGACAAACTGAATCACGGACTCTCAGGACTGGAAAGAGCCCCCTAGCAAACCCAAGGGAGGAGACCCTCCCTAGGGCTGGGGAGACCCCCACTCAGGGCTCCAACTGGCTCCTGTTGTGGCGGAGATGGATTTCTGATGGAGAGGGTGTTTAAAAGCCTTGGAAGCCTGGCTAGCTTTCCACTTTGGTTATGCAAATGAGTAACAGTCCAATTTAGTAATCCAGTAGAGCTGCATCCTTACGAGTAGGCATACCCAGATCGAATTAAGACTAAACAAAAGCAAGCCAAATTTCCGGTGTGATTTTTCAAGTCTCACCTTGTTTTAGGTGAATCCATTGGTGGAGGCATTAGACTGTATAAATGAAGAACCCGGCCTTGGGTCATTTTCATTTCTGCCTGCCTAAAAATAGTCTCCTCCCCACCCCATGACTGTCAAAAATTCTAGCTTATAATGACACACTGTTACCAACAATTACTAGACTAATAATAGTGGCGTGTCTTCTTGAGTGCCCACTACAAGCTGCCCTGGGTACTTTAGAAGCAATATCTTGTTTTACAAGATTACAACAGCGTTTACCAGATTGCAGCAACTTTGGAGAGGTTCTCAGTGTCCGTATTTTACAGATGAGGAAGTTGGGCTTGGAGAAGTAGGGAAATTTCTTTCAAGGTCACGAGTGGAACTTAGATTGCTGGTTCCATTGATGCTTAAGAATCCTGTTAAAATGCGCACGGAACAGTCTGTATCAGCTTTTTATAAAAAAAAAAAAGTAAATCTTCCTGGGTAACAGGTAGAGTTATAGGTCGTTTTATTATTTCCGTTTCCTTGTATGTATTCTTTGCATACTGGTAAAATCTTCAAAAAGGCATATTATCTGACAACTGAACTTTTTATGTGGGTGATTTTTTCTTTTGTAATTAGGTTAGCTAGTGAGGGGCCAGGACTTGGGGGAATCAGACTGTGCACATGGGAATAACGTTTGAGGGAAGGAGGGGAAAGAGGCTTGTTCTGTCCCAGGAAGCAGATCTAGGTCAAGGCACCTGGGAGACTGAGGATCGCTCCTGTGGGTGTGTATGTCTGTGTGTGTGTGAGTATGTGTACACACCCAAGCCTGCTTGTTCCCCACCATGTTAGTCTGCTCGGGCTGCCACAACAAAATCCCACAAACTGCGTGGCTTCAACAACAGAAATTTCCTCCCGGTTCTGGGAGCCGGAAGGCTGAGGTCAGGGTGTCGGCAGGTTTGGCTTCCTCCGAGGCCTCTCTCCTTGGCTTGCAGATAGCCACCTTCTCCCTGTGTCCTCGCGTGGTCTTTCCTCAGTGATTTACTTCCTTTCTTGAAAAGTTCAACACAGCCAAGAGGGAGATTGGATCTAATGCTATATTTTTACTACATGTTAAGTCTTGAAACCGTTTTTGCTGAACTCGGGATCGGGGAATTTGAGAAGTAGAAACTGGTCTTCTCTCAGGCTTTGAAAAGAGGGGATAAATTCATCGCAAGAACTGACTGACATTTCAAAAAAGAAAAAAGGCTTGAGTGCGTGTGATGGGTCTGAAGAGAGAACCACTAGATCTTAGGAGTGCTTATTTGTGAGCTGTTTCCAAAATTCTAGAGCAAGATGTGAGAAATAAAATATTGACCATTGTTCAAAGGGAAAAATACAGGGTGATCTTTGGCAAAGCTTGACATTTGGCTTACACTTCCCTCATTTCTCTTACTTGTGAGCCCCTGCCGTGGACCAGCTCCTTTGCTGTATGCAGGAAAGGTCTCTTGATTTTTTTGATCTCTGTGTTAGCATCGAGCTTAGTGGACACGGTATATTAAATCATTTACTCATTTACCCAGCAAGCATCTCTGAGAGCCTGTTGCATTTAGGCATGGCTCTGAGTTCTCAAATAGTCTCTCACTGGGCACATAGCAGATGCACATACTGTTAGATTTTCTCCAGATACCTCCCTTCGTGACCACCAGAGAGAATCCTGTAATTGCCAGTCCCTTCAACCACACTCACTGCATTTGATCCTGACTTTTTTGAGAATGACCTGGGGTAGGATGGATAGGAGAATTTAGCAAGAGCATCTAAGTAAAATCCACATGAGGAAGTCAGACAACAGTCTGAAAGAGATTTTTTAAAAACAAAAATCAGTTTACCTTAGACCCTTCCTTAAAACCCTCCAGCAGTTTCCATCGCACTTGGGATGAAATTCTGACCACCGTGTACCAGGGTCTACGAGGCTCTTCAAGACCTGGCCTTTACATGCCTTTATGACTGTTTCCTGCTACTTGTGGCCTTACTTGCCATGCTTCAGTCACATGGGTCTTCTTTCTCTCTCAAAAACTGCCTCAGGGCCTTTACACTTGCTATCCCCACTACCAAAAATGCTCTTCTTCCTGAAGTCCACCTGATTTCTATGAATCAATCTCAGCTTACACCCAGCCTTGGAGACACCTTCCCTGACCATCCGTTCTAAAGAATTCCCCTTATTACATCACCCTCTTGTTTTTTTCAAAGCTTGTATCACTCTCTGAAATTAGATTCTTTCTTCATTTCCCCTATTTTTACCCTCTTCCCGCAATCAGCATAGAGGCTGCCTGAAGGCAGAGCCTCTGTCTGCTCATCCGTCCCTGGGTATCCCTGGCATCTATCCAACTACCAGCTTGGAAGTAAGAACTCAATAAATATTATTGTTGACTCATTGAATGAATAAATCCCTGTTAATGCCCTTTGGAAGCTGTGAATAAAGAATGGAATTCCTGTTTAAAATTACACTTCGGGCTGTTGAGCTAGGCTTCTGGAACAAGACTTAGCTTGGAGATACCACCATGGGGGCCTGGATCAGTTGAACTGATGCGGTTTTATTAACAAGCATCCAGGAGGTAACTGAGGACAATTTTTAGTTGAAATCCTATGCCACACTTACCCATAATTCTCTGCTCTGCTCTCAGCCAGGTTAGATTTTCTTGACTAAAAAAAAAGTGAGCACGTGAAACCGTCATTGAAATGGTGTGTTGCAGCTCAGTGGTTTGCTGGCAACTTGTGTAGCCTCGGCTGTTCACATGCACCGGAGGGGCTTCTGATCTGTGTGTACTTCAGATCTGGTGTCTATCGACGTGACAAGATGTTTATTGCTTTGTCATCAGATGATGGATGTGGAAGAGAATGTTTCTGCCTGGAACCAGGTAGGCTTTGGGCCATTTCTTGAGCTCTTTCTTAGAAACAGGTGTTTTCAGAGGCCCCAGTCATTCCCTTAACAGATGCTTATCAAGCACACCTATTAAGTGCGAGGTACTGGGTGTACGTTGCTGAGTAACGCAGACGTGCTGACTTGTAATCCAGTGGCTTGGGACACGTACTGTGTGAGACAGGTGGAAATAACATATGCAAATATATCACCTGCTTCATAGATGGTAAAGGCGTTATTTACTCATGTGGGAGATGTGCTGGGAAATCAGGCTTCAGGTTGGCAGCGGAGGGGCCGTTTGAAGGCCTGAGGGTGTGAGGAGCCAGCGAAGCATCCCTCCCTCGACCCCGGCGCAGCCTGACGCTGTCTGCCCAGCAGGAAGGGAAGGACAAGAGGGACTTGTACGGAGGAAGACACTTAGTCACTCGGTGTGATGCTCCCTGGGGTTTTACATGTGCAGAGATGAGTCTTTGCCATTTGTGACCCAGCCACTGTACGAGGATTTGGGACTCCAGGCTGGTGGATAGAATTGGGCTCCTTTCCCCAGATCTCCAGTGGGGTCCCATCTGAAGGGACAGCATGGAGACGACAGAGCCTGTACCGCAAAGCAGAGACCCTTGGCTGCGGCTCCAGAGCCGCCATCACCTGTTAATGTTCCTTACAGCGGCTTTTATTTGAATGGCTCAGAGCTAACAGCTTTGAAATGCAAAAATATGGTCTCCACTTCTGAGGATGTGATAAGTGATTTGGAGGCGATTTCCCAGGGGAAGGGTTTTGTCTCCAAGCATTCCAATAGAATCCATTCTAAGTCCGAGTACTTGGAAAGTTCACTTCTCGGAACTCCTCCATCCTTATCCTCTCACTAGTGGCAGACTCCACCACTTCTCTGAGCAGTCTTGTAGGTAGCTGAGCTCTGCAAATCACCAGCGATTCTGAATAATATCTCTGAGGTGGGGTGGGGGCCAGCTGATGGACTTAAAAGGCATTGAGAGGTCATTAAAAAAAAAAACATTTAAACAATGCATTTTTTTTTGCACAGATTAAGAAAATTGGTTGTTTAAAAAAACACATATCATAAAATTTACCATTTTAGCCATTATTAGGTGTACAGGTCAGTAATGTTCAGTATATTCACATCATTGTACAATAGATCTCCCAAACTCTTTGTACCTTGAAAAACCATATCCATTAAACAATTCCCCATGGCCCCCTACTCCCAACCCCTTGCAACCACCGTTCTACTTTGTTTCTTTGAATTTCACTATTTAAATACCTTATAAAGTAGAAACATACACTGTCTATCTTGTGACTGGCTTATTTCACTTAGCATAATGTCCTCAAGTTTCGTCCATGTTGTATGTCTCAGAATTTCCTTTCTTTTTAAAGGCTGAATAATATTCCAATGTATGTATATATCACTTTTTTTTTTTTAATCCATTCATCCATCAGTGGACGTGTGGGTTGCTTCTACCTCGTGGCTATTGTGATGAGTGGTGTTATGAGCATGGGTGTGCAAATATCTCTCTGAGATCCTGCTTTCACTTCTTTGGAATAAATATCCAGAAATGGGATTGCTGGGTCATATGATAATTCTGTTTTTAATTTTTTGAGGAAACACTGTACTGTTTTTTTGTAGCAACTGCACCGTTTTATATTCTTACAGTATACAAGGATTTCGATTTCTCAACATCCTCCCCAGCACTTATTTTCTGTTTTTTGTTTTTTTTTTTTTTTTGGATAGTAGCCATCCTAATGAGTGTGAGATGGTATCTCATCATGGTTAAACAATGCAGTTTTATTACTTCTTCATGTTGTAATCAATACATAAACTGGTACTAATCTAAACTACTAGCAACTGTTTATTGAGTGTTTGTTAAGTCTTCTAAGTAACTCTCACTACCATTCTATGAGGAAGGTTCCATTTTTACCCCATTTTACAGATGAGGAAATTAAGGCTCAGAGACTTTGAGTAACTTAGCCAAGATCACACAAATAGTAAAGGCTTACGTCTGGATTTGAACCTGGCTGTCTGACTTCTAGAGAATTCTCTGCCTCCTTCTTCCTAACTAACTAAGCTGTTTAAAATTCACACCCTGAGCTGACCCATATCACAAAAGTTACAATAGATAATGAGATTCTCACTCGAGAATAAAGCTCCTTGGTGGGCTCAGGAGTTCAAAATCCCAGAATAAGGCCCATGCTTCAGTCGTCACTCAAGCGTCCTGTGGGAGCC
Organism: Camelus bactrianus; assembly: GCF_048773025.1. Lineage (NCBI taxonomy): Eukaryota > Metazoa > Chordata > Mammalia > Artiodactyla > Camelidae > Camelus > Camelus bactrianus. The sequence goes on along the minus strand of NC_133550.1, from coordinate 32,424,322 downwards.
CAAAGCTGGGACCCCACGAAAGGAGGCCAAGCCTCCTAAGCCCTTGACTTGTCAAAGACTCTGTGCCTTTTTAGCCTGAATTCCCTTAAGTCTTGAGTAAATAATAGAAGAACTGAGGCAAGAGACATAATTTTAAATGTTTCTTTCATGACAGTATTCACCTCCTGAATTTAGTTTCTATTCTGTGTGTGTGTGTGTATGTGTGTGTTGGGGGAGAGAGATGTTGAATTAATGAGTTGTTTTTGCATTAGAGGGTTTATTCTTAGAGCCCCTGGATTTTCTAGAAAGCCATGGAAATATTGGAATGCCTGCCAATTTAAAAATCAATGTCAAATACAGTCTTCCCTTGATATTCTCTGGGGATTGGTTCCAGGATCTCCCACAGACACCAGAATCCCTGGATACTCAGTCCCTTATATAAAATGGCTTAGTATTTGCATATAACCCACACACACCCTCCCGTATGCTTTAAGTCATCTCTAGATTACTTGTAATACCCAATAAAAGTAAATGCATGTAAACAGTTGTAAATACAATGTGAATGCTGTATGAATAGATGCCAGTGTGTGACAAATTGAAGTTTTGCTTTTTGGAACTTTGTGGAAAAAAAATTTTTTTTTTTGATCCATGGTTGGTTGAATCTGCAGATGTGGAACCTGCAGATACAGAGGGTCGACTGTGTTTGGTTTATTTTTTTGTTCATCTTTATCTTATTTAATTGTTTTTAAATTAGGCTTATTATTAGGTTTCCTTTAGGGTGTTACTGAAGTGACTGCTGGCTACAATCCCCCATATCAGTTCTGGGGTTTGTGTTGGATTACTGTATTCACAAATGCTTTGAATTACATTAGGAAAACTACATTACATGATTTCAAGTCAGGGGAGCAATGCTGCACTCACACCCACTAATCCTGTCAGTAAATAATGGCCCACAGCCGTCCTAACAGAGCCAGTTCAATCTCTGGGCTCACTCTTCACTCCCTGAGATGTTTTGTTTACAATTTTCTTTTTTTGGCACCATAAAATCATGTCTCCATTAAGAGCTCAACTCACAGACTAATCCTCTAAAATTTTTTTTTTAAACAAGACAGAGAAAACATGATGTCGTTTCCTGTAACAAAGTCCTAGAGTTTGAAGGATGAGTTTTACGGTGTGTTCTGGGTTCACTGAACTGGGGAGTCCAGAAACAGCCTTTCCACTGGAGCTGGGGAGGGAGGCCTGCTCACCCCTGGCCTGGACTCAGCCCTACCTCTGTGGTTATGTTCTTGGATAATTTAGCCACCTTCTAACTGTGTGACACTTGGAGCCCTTGTCTATGGCTTGTGGAGAATACCTGCCTCCTAGGACCTCTGCGAAGATTTAAGCTGAGGTGCATCAGGGACCTGGCGTTATATGATTGTCACACGCCTTAAAGGATGGTTACTGCCACTGTCATTTGTTATGGGCTGAACTGCTTCCCGTCCCGTGATCTTGCTCTCTCTCTCTCTTTTTTTAATGTTCTTTTTTCAATTAAAAAATATTTATTTATTAAAAAATTTTTTTGAAGGAGATAATTAGGTTTATTTATTTATTTAGTTAATTTTTAATGGAGGGACTGGGAATTGAACCCAGGACCTCGTGCATGCTAAGTACACACATTACCACTGAGCTATCTTCTCCCCGACGCTGTTCCAAATTCATATGTTGGAGTCCTAACCCTCAGGACCTCAGACTGTGACTGTCTTTGGAGACAGGGTCTTTAAATAGTTGATTGAGTTAAATGAGCTCATATGAGTGGACCCTCATCCAGTCTGACTGGTGTCTTTGTAAGGGGAAATACGAACACATACAGAGGCAGCGGAGGTGCAAGCTCACAGAGGAAAGACGTGAGGACACAGGGAGAAGGCGGCTGTCTGCAAGCTGGAGAGAGAGGCCTCGGAAGCAATCAGCCCTACTGACACCTCAATCCTGGTCGTCTAGCCCCGGAACAGTGAGGTGACACATTTCTGCTGTCTGAGCCACGCAGTTGCTGGTGTTTTACTGTGGCAGTTGTAGCACACGGATTCCTTTGATGCTGTCACAACTTGCTGAGTACCTTGTGAGTGAAAAGAAAAGTTCGCATCCTCTTTTCTCTGCAATTAGTTTCCTTGAAGTTTTCTTCTTTTGTTGTTTTCTGGGTTTTTCTCTGAGGGGCCGAAGTCTCTTGGCCTCCACTCACGTTTCCTCCCCTGTGTTGATTCTGTCTTCTTTCTGGGGCCCTGGATCTGTGATGGGACTGGGATGGGATGGGGAAGAGGAAGGCAGATGCCAGCAAGCACGCTGAAGCCAGCTGCTCCTTCACGGGCCATGTACATGTCGACACGTGGCGCCTCGTCAGGGTCCCCTGTGCGCTGCATGAGTGCTGGTGGGCGTCTTCCTGGCCCGTCTTCTTGTCCCCTCCTTCGTCCCATCCTCTGGCTCCAGGGATGTTGGACATCACGTCTCATCTCCAGCTTCGAGAGGGGGATCTCCTCTCCCTCCTGGTCTGTCTAGGGGTCAGATGTAAGCTTCTCCGCTTCCCTATGCACATGGGTCCATTTTGTTTAAAAGGCTTTATTGCTAACCATTACTGAGAGACAGACAGATAGAATGAGGAGTGACTAGATTTCAGGGGAGTCTTAAACTGCCAGGGTGAGAGCTTCACTTTAGCCCTGTAAAAAGCAGAAGAACAGAGGGATGTGCACATGAAGGACAGGGGCGGTGTTCATGTCTCATGACCGGAGTAATCTACCGGAACTATTTGTGCAACTCCTAATGATTTCCGAGAGCCTGATCAAGTGGATGTGGGGAGGATTCAGTTCAAAGAGCTGGGATGCTTGAGTTAGCTATTGATTTTAATAGTCTTTTGCAGCTGATAACATTGTTAAAGGTATCTTTTAGGAAACTTCTAATAGTTTTGAGGAGGCTGGGGGGAGGAGTTATTTTTGTTACTGTTCTTTTCCAGCAGTAAGAAGAGAGAGAGAGAGAAGTGATTCCGTTTTTAATTTCTTCTTATTGGTTCTTGATCTTTTTAACCCCTTTTGAACGTGGCCACCACTCTCCTGCTCTACAGCCTTCAGTGGCTCACTATTGCCAGTCCTCGTCTTCTTTTTCTCCCAGGGCTAGTTTAATTTAGGTTTCCCCAACTAGTCCACGGTTCTTGTTTTACAGTTCATATGGATCTCAAAGACTAGAGCAAGCATTCAGCAAAATTATCAGTGACTCTTATTTGAGGGGAAGGAAGGGATATTTGGATTTTTATCCTTTTCTAATAGGCTATTAGAGAAGCAGTTTTTTTCTCATTTAAAAAATTTTTTAATTGAAGTATAGTCAATTTACAGTGTGTTCAGTTTCTGGTGTACAGCATAGTGATTCAGTTTTACATATATTTTCAGGTTATTCTGAATATAGTTCCCTGTGCTATTACAGTAAATCCTTGTTGCTTATCTATTTTATGCATAGTGGTTTGTATCTGTTAATCCCATATGCCTAATTTATCCCTTCCCCCCTCCCTTTCCCTTTTGGTAACCATGAGTTGGTTTTCCATGGAGAAGCAGACCGTTTTGGTTTACTCCTCTGCACCTGGACTTTCTGTACAGGCCACTGGGGGTGAGGATATGAGGGGTGGGTGTCTTTGAGCCTGGATAAGAATTGGGGTGAGACCTGTGACCAGCCATTTGGAGCTTCAACAGTTGAGGTAGAAATGCCTGTAGCCTCCTACTGGTCCCTCGCTTGAATGGGGTGGAAGGGAGGAATTGGGGGACCCCCATGTCCAAGCACCTGGGCTGTTCTTTGACCCTCTCCTCAAGCCTGGAACAGCAATTGCTTGTTGGGTCATTAACTTTATGCAGTTTGGGGGCCAGATTGTGCATTCTTTAACCTTGGCTTCAATAAGAAGACATCAAGAGAGAAGACCTGGAGAAAATGTGCCCTGACAAATGGATACAGATCCGTGTTGGTGGGTTGTGAGAGCTTTGTTGAGTGTGAATTAGTCATTATTATGCAAATCAAATAGACACTGAAGTCTGGACAGCAGGTAGCTCAATACTGGAGAGTTCAGACCAAAACCAAAAAAAGAACCCCCCCCCAAAAGACAGGAAGGGGAATCATCAAAAACAGGCATGGGTTCTCTGGGGCCTCAAAACCACCTCCTGCCACTGTGTAGGTCCTCAGTACCCCCTCCTCTCATTCTGTGCCTCCTTTTCTCTTGTCCTCTGGGCATCCCCCCACCTGGCAATGAGGCTGCCACCGTAGGGTCTAGGGCGTTCTCTGGCCCCCGACCCCGTACCCAACGCCTGGTCCAGGCAGCCGGGGGCCCAGCGGGGAGCTGCTCCCTCTTTTGACGGCACTAAACCAAATTCAGACAGCTTCGCAGAATTTGATCATGGACTTTTATTCCAGCACCCCAGGTGACCCTGAAGCTCTTTCTGTTTCCCCTCCACTGTAGCTATCTTCTGAGCTACATTTGCCCGGCCTTGTTAATGGTTTGTTTTTTCTGCTTTGATTTATTAGATTCCAAGCTCTGTTCTTGGCCTCCCCGCCTCCTTGGGAGATGTTCTTGCTTCGTCTCCATAAAACGTTGCTGTTGGGCTTTTTCCTGGTTTATTGCTCTGCATTAATACCTGGCAGTTTACATCTGGGCTTTCTTTTTATTTCCTTAATATATAATATTGCCTCCCCTTTGGAGGGCCTGGTCCTTGCTAAGGGTTTGTTGGCCTCTTATTTTTTTAAGTTGGGAGGTTAAGGGTTTGGATTTATCAGAGCCAGCTTAGTGATAAGCAGCACAAGAGAATTTTAAATATTCATTTTAAGCAATGTGATAGCGGGCAAAATGAACCAAGGGTACAGAAACGAATGGGAAAGGAAGGAGGTGCATGGGCTTCTGACGTATTCTGCCCTTTGGGGTCTTACCCGTATATGACTGATTTGTTTCCAGCTTGGTGTTTCTCTGTGAGGCAGTAGAAAGGATTACAGGAGCGAAGAGAGGAGCGTTCAGCAGGAAAGGGGTAGAGGAACAAAATGCTTTGGTGATTATGACGCTGGGTCTATTAAAGTCACAGATACACTTTTCCCCACAAAACCTATTTCAGTAGAGGAATTCATACCCCTTGCACGGCAGGGTTTCAGTTGGATGACAGCCGCAAGTCGTTTCTTGCCCTGGGTTGGCGTGGGACTCGTTCATCCTCAGGGTTTTAGCTTTCAGTGCATCCGATTCTCTGAAGTAAGGAAGGAGTTGAACTGTTGCAGCAGGCTGGTGGGTTAGTCTGGGATGTTAGGGAATAAACTGGGTGGCAGGTGGGGTTGGGGGAGGTTCCTCAGGTTCTGATCTCTGCAGGGTCCCGTCTGGAAGGTACGTTTTCTCGGGTGCTTGAGGGGGTTGGGTGGAGCCCTTTGATTCCATCCCTAGCGCAGCAGCCGGCATTCAGTGCAGGCAGGGCCCGCAGGAAAAGACGCTTCATTCCCCTCAGAGTCCTTGAGGATGGGAAGGGCTCTGAGCATCTCAGGCTTACAGGGAGAGAGGGGCATAAAAGTGGAGCAGCTTTTCAGAGCATCTGGAAGAAAAGCTAAGACCAGGATCTGGGGACAGAGTAGAAAGAAGCTCGAGATAGGACCCCTCTCTTGCATTCATGACTGGGCCCCTGACTGTAAAGGCGGCTGTCTGGGAAAGGACAGGTGTTAGTACATCCTGGTGGACACACAGTGGGGCGCTGGGATCCAGGAGGTAGCAAGGCGGCACTTCTGAGTCCCTGGAGGCAAGCACCTTAATTTTGCTGGGTAATCTTGTGGAGGCACTAGGCGGACGATGTTGGACCTGGAGTACTTTTCTCCCACTTGGGGACTGTGGTCTGGTGTTTGATGGTCACATCGTCTGTTCTAATCCCCGCCCAACCACAACTAGATCCTTGACCATGGGCAAGTTACTTAAGCTCAAGGATACTGAGGCTGACCCGAGAAATGGGCTCAGGTTGGTGTGGGGAGCATCCTCATGGACATTTTTTTGTCAGGAGGATGTGGGGGTCAATGAAGGGATTGGTGTAGGAGTAGATGGCTTAGGAGTTCTGGATCCTGCTCACTGAGAAAAATTAAAATTGCTAGTTATAAATGGCCTGTCCCTTTTAAAATAAGGTTAATGGAATCTTATTCAGCCTGAGGGCCGGCTAGTAACCTCAGCCTGGAGGGAGTGGACTTGTAGTTACAGTCTGCTCAGGTCCAGATCCATCAGGTGTCCCCAGCTGTGGGAGGAAGGACCTAGTCTGCCCCTAGGAATTCAAGGCAGGTCTCAAGTACCTTCCACCAAACCCTGGTGTCAGTCACTGTGGGAAGTGTTCCTTAGACCCTAGGACCCTGCCGATTTCAGGGTCAGGCACAACTGTGAGCAAACACCTGACCTTCCCTTCTCCCCCTGACAGCACATCTGTGGCCTCAGCCACTCTTTCCTCTTCCTTCTAAGTGCATGGTTTTTACAACAGACTGGATTGGCCAGATAATTCAGTTAATGAATATATACACTTGTCAGAGTGCCTGTTGCTTGTTATGGGGCAAAAAGTAAAATCCCTGAAAACAGAGCTCCTGTCTTTCCCCCAGGTGACTAGTAACTTAATTGGCTGGAGATCATTTGATTTGTGGATCGTCCTCTCCGCAGCCGGTCTTTTTGCTTTTCAGCCCCACCCCCTGCACGTGTGAGACAATTAACAGGTGAGCTCTCGGGGAGACAGCGCCCAATGCTAAATTGGGTAGCTGATGAGACGCTGTGTGAACAATCAGAAGTAAGATGGGGGGGACACCAAGGTGGGGCGTCATCAGGAAGGAGTTTCTGAAGGAAGTACAGCAATGGGAGTGAAAGCATCTTTTGTTAGGCTCTTAAAAACTCCTGAGGCCCAGAACCCAGGAGAGGAGATTCCAGGGGCAGCTCCTCATACTGAATCAGGAAGAGGAGGGTCTTATCTGCGCTTCTCAAATTGGATTCAGGGGGCTGGGGGCAGGGCCTAGGATTCTACCTTCCAACAAGCTCCCCAGTGATGCGGATGCTGCTGGTCTGGGGACCACCGTCAGCGTAGCCAGGTCTTAGGTACTATGTGTAGATCTGTAACGTGACGAGAGGCGTTAGTTACCAGGGAGAAGAACTGTTGGCACATGGGGCTAATACAGTGTGTCTGGCCAGACGTTCTCCACAACGGTTGCAGAGGTGAGTGGCTTTGTGTGGCCTGCTTCTTAGGTGTGTGACTTGGTGTCAGTCTCTTCAGGCTCCTCTAACAAAGCACCGCAGACTGGGCAGCTTATAAGCAACGCACTGATTTCTCCCAGTTCTGGAGGCTGGGAGTCTGAGATCAGGGTGCCAGTGTGGTCCGGGGAGGGCCCTCTCCTTGGTTCATAGCTGGTGCCTTCTGGCTGTGAGTTCACATGGTGGGAGGGGCTGGGGATCTTTCTGGAGCCTCTTTTTTAAGGGCATTGAGCCTGTTCCTGAGAGTTCCACTGTTAGATTTAAAGGACCTCTCAGAGGCCCCACCTCCTAAGGCCCTCATCTTTGGGGTCAGGACTTCAACATATGAATTTTGGAGGGACACATTCAGACCACGACATGGGCAAGTCGTTAACCCTCTCAGAGCCTCTTTGTCCACCTGCAAATGGGGGATAGTAATTAGTACCCACCTTTAAAAGAGTGTGTGTTTAGGAGTAAAAGAGCAGGTCTGTGTAAATGCTGACAGCAGCTCCTGGCCTACACAACCAACAGGAGTCTTTCCATTCTCTGGTCTGGGAGCACCTCTGCTTAATTGGACTTGATTAGTGAGACTTTCGGCCCACAGCCCTATGTCCCCTGGGGACCTGGCCTCCCCTCACCTGGTCCTTCCTGGGAATTCTGGCCACCACCAGCACACAGGATTCATTAGGGCCCAACCCCTCTCTCTTTGAAGAACTGACTAGAAAAGCCAAAAAGAAGGGCTGAGACTGAATGGATGTGGATTTGTGGGAAGAAAAAATCCTGTGAGGAGAGGAAAAAAAAATCATTGGGCAGATTCATGAATTAAAAATGGTGAAGCAGCTTGGGACTCAACTTAGTATTCTGGAGCTCAGAAAGCCCCTCAGTTGCTTTGTTCTCCGCCCAAAACTTGGTCACCGTAGCTTGGTGTGTAAGTCTAGGAACTGCAGGTCTGGTCCTGGGACTGGACGGCATGGCAGTCAGGGCTTCTAACTACACCCTGGGAGGTGCTGGCTGAAAATTAGCATTGGTTCAGGAAAGTTCCCTTCAGATATAGGAAACAAACAAAAGCAAAAAGATGGGGCCTCTGGGGTTCTTAAAAATGAGCCCAGTTCCCTTCTCACCGTAGGTGCTGAGTGTCCTGGAACAAATGACTCGGGCTCTGAGCCTCAGTTCCCTCATCTGCAAGACAGAGGCCAGGATGATGGAGATGGTGCATGCGTGTTGGATGCACACTGCGTAAACGTCAGCTGTGTCTCTGTGGCTCTGCCGAGAACCTTGCACTGAGCCTGCTCCCGTCAGGTTCTGGCTGACTGACCTGAGGGTGCCCCGTACAGCGGGCAGCATCCTCACAGTCATCCTCTCACTGCCGGCAGAGTTGGTGGCTGGGGAGGAAAGGTTCCTCCGGGCCACCATTAGCACCTCGTGCAGTTCCGCAGCTGCGGAAAAGTCCCACGTGTGCGTCTGATTTCCCATGACTGCCCTTGGCTGGAGAAGCCCCGCCTTACCCGACTCCGTCAGGCCTTGTTAGTGTAATTAGCGGCAGGTGTAGGCGGCATTTAAGACCATCGGCCCCAGAGTGCTGCCTTCAGTCCTGCGGAGCGCCACGCTGCGGAGCTGGGGGCCTCCTCGCTGGGCCCGGAGCGCCTGCGGGGCCCGTGTGTGGTTCATGCTGGTTGGATCGTAGCTTGGGGGAGCCTGAGGACTCTCAGGTATGATTTGGTTTCTTGGAGTCAACTGTCAGCAGCCTGTTTGGGTGGGGAGGAGGCCTGAGTCACTGACAAAGAGGGTAAAATCCTAGAATTTAGGGCCGCTTGGAGTGTTCTGGGCTAGTGCTTCCTAAAAGCCAGTTCAGGGATGCGGTGTATTAGAATGTTTTGAGGAGCTTGTTTAAAAGGCAGATGCTGGGGCCCCATATTTAGTGGATGTGGATAGTTGGGTAAGGCATCCCTTAATCTGTATTTTTAAAACAATTCCGAGGTGGTTCTCATATGCAGTGAGGTTTGGAGAAGCCCTGCTCTAGTCCAGCCTTTTTGGTGGTGGGGCTGGACTCAGGTGCAAATCTAAGTCTGTCACCCCAACTTCACAGGGCTGGCACAGACAGACCTAGAACCCAGTCCTTGGACCTCAGAGGAATTTTTTTGGCCCTGACAAACACACAGGCCTTTGATTTGTGCTTACGAACCTCTGATCCATGCCAGAAATTCGGCCCAGCAGAAAAGCACACTCATCTAACTAGTGGTTCTCAGCTGGGGGCTGTTTTGCTCTTCTAGGGGGACCTTGGATACAGCTGTAGATAATTTTGGTCTTCATGACTTGGAGAAGAAAGTGAGTTCCTACTGGCATCTGATGGGTAGAAGCCAGGGATGCTGTTAAACATCTTTCACAGCACAGGACAGCCCCCACAGCAAAGAATCATCCAACCACAAATGTCACTAGTACAGAGGCTGAGAAACCCTGGTTTAGACAAAATGCTTCTCAGACTTAACCTCAATTAGTAGGTTGGCTGTGTGGCCTGGGATTCTGCATTTCTAACAAGCTCCTGGTCAGTGTCCATGCTGCCCTTCTGGGAACCATTCTTTGATAGCAAGTGTTTTTACAGAGTTGATTTCAGAGGGACTCCGATGTGGGTTGAAATCACAGCTCTACTACTTAACTAGCTGTGTGACCTGGGGCAGGTTTTTCAACCTCTGCACATTTAAGTTTCTTCACCTGTGAGTTGGGGATAATATTACATGGGCTCAAATGAGATGATGTCTGTAAAGAGCTTGGCCTTGGAGAGCATTCACTAAATGTAGCTGTTATGTTCATTATTCCTGTTATTATTATTGGCTTAGCAATTCAACGCTATCTGTGTACCTACTTTGTGCCTCATGCTTTGCTAAAATAGGATTAGTTGGGAAGAGATACAAAGGATTATCTCTGTGAAGGTGAACTATGAAGATAACTAGTGTCAGTTTTACTCATAAATCACCCCACCCTTTGGCATTGGGTGGGAATTGAGGCTGGAACAGATGTAAAACCAACAGTGTTGTTTTCACATCCCTGAAACACAGCAGTCATACTACACTGGCTCACCAAAAGTGAGGATGGAGACAGTTTCCTAAAAATAAAGTTCCTGTTTTCAGAGGGGGTTTTTTTGTCTCTTTTTTTTTCTTTGAGGGGGAGATAGTTAGGTTTATTTTTACAGGAGGTACCAGGAATTGAACCCAGGACCTCGTGTATGCTAAGCATGTGCTCTACCACTTGAGCTATATCCTCCCCCGCAGAGTTTTCATTCTAATAACGTTTTGTGGATAATGGAGAAACATGACAAGTGAACATAGATCCCTATTTTCATCAGCTTTCAGAAATACGTACGGATGTCAGCTCGCATACAAGTATTTCAAAGCAGGTTTAGAGTGAGAGGTTGATTTTTTTGCTCAAAGCCCAACATTGCCAGGTATTAGCCATGTGACCTGGGCATTACTTACTGTCTCAAAGCCTCAGTTTCCTTGTCTCTAAAATGGGACAAAAACTACCTACTTCTAGAGCTGAAACGAGGCTGAAGTGAACCGAAGCATAAATTACTTGCTGACTGTGGACCAGTATTGTTCTCAGCCTACAGTGTAAGGTTGTCACTAAGAAGACAACTTTTAAGAGTTAGTGCGTTAGAATTATGGGGGAAACTTGTGAATCTGACTTCTAGGGCCTCCCCCAGGGAGTGTAATTCATTAGGTCCAGGGTGAGCCCAGGGGATTGTGGTACTGGTGTGCCACTTTGAGAAATGCAGTCCTAATGCTGAGGTTAGAGTGGTCACCTTTGGTACTGTGGTGTTGGGCAGAGATGGAAAACACACAGGAAACGTGGCCGAATGAAGGGGGGAGAGGATACAGTAACTCCTCAGAGCAGTTCTGACAGACATTTTATTTTGGCAGAGGCTTATGCTTTCTTTGCCAGGCTATCATCCATTACTTGGAAAGAGGCAAGAGCATGGGGTAGGGAGAGGGGACATATACAGCTGGCTGTCAGAGCAGTCAACCTCCAAATGGGATAACTTCAAAGCCAGGCTTCAGGCAATCTGGAAGCAAGACGTGGAGGTGAGGGAGGTGAGAGCGGAGGCAGGTGCTCAAGGCATTTCTGCAGATTTCCTGGTAAATGTGAAAAGGTGATGGTGCCAAGCTGGAAAGGCTTGCAGGGGGTGAGCACGGTAGGGACATCGGGTGGAGGGGACACCTTTGCGGCTCCAGGTGCTGGTGTTACCAGACTGAAGTCCGGTCTGCCTGGCTGATGCACAGCAAAGCTAATCTACTGACACCAGTTGTGGTGAAGGAAAGTAAAGTGTATATGGCGGGGTGCCAAGCCTGGAGGACTGGCAGCTTGTGCTGCAAAGACTCCAATTCCCCGATGGCCTCAGAGAAGGGTTTTTTCCTGTTGTTTTTTTTAAATATTGAGATATAGTCAATTTACAATGTTTTCTTAATTTCTGGTGTACAGCATAATGATTCATACCTATTAATTCATATTCACATATATACCTTTTCATACTCCCTTTCATCATAGGCCATTACAAGGTATTGAACATAGTTCCCTGTGCTCTACAGTAGGACCTTGTTTATCTATTTTATATACGGTAGTATCTGCTAATCCCAAACTTCCAATTTATCCCTCCACACCCACTTTGCCCCCGGTTACTTAAGTTTGTTTTCTATGTCTGTGAGTCTGTCTCTGTTTTGTAAATAAATTCATTTTTGTCCCCCTCTTTCTTTTTTTAGATTCCACATACAAGTGATTTCATATGGTATTTTTCTTTCTCTTTCTGGCTTACTTCACTTAGAATGGCAGTCTCCAGGTCCATCCATGTTGCTGCAGATGGCATTATTTCATTCTTTTTTATGGCTGAGCAGTGTTCCATTATATGTACCACAACTCAGAGAAGGGTTTGTAAAGGCAGCATTTGGGGTGAGGGTTGCAACACATGGACTTTCTTCTGATTGGTTGGTGGTGAGGTAACAGGGTGATGTCTGGAGGAGTCACAACCATCAACCTTCTGGTTCCGCTCAGTGTGAGGTCTCCGTGCTCGTGGTCAGCACGAGTCACCGTCCTCCGCTGGGGAGGGTGGTCTTAGTTTCTGCAGAACAATTCAAAGATAAGTGTCAGATTGTTGTCTGTATCCCTTCAGGAAGAACTAGGAGTCCTGTGACTATTGTTCTAACCATTAACTGCTTGAGTCTGCTCTTTGGAACAGAAGGAAGGCCAAACAAGAAGTGGGGGATACGGAGGGACTTTAGTACCTGGGGAGGCCCTGCAGGGTCCTGCTCAGTTTCAGCACCCCCTTGTCTTTGATACTCCTTAATCCTGAGGGGAACAGAGGTGGGGCAAGAAAGGGAATGAAGTTTTGGATAGAGAGATTCATCATAACCTTGGCAGGGGAGCTCAGGTTTAAGAGGACTGGGTTCCACTGGCCCCAAGGACGCATCTTTCGGAGAAGAGGATCTGAGTGGTGACGGTGCAGTGCGGGGAGAGGTGTGGGGAGCTCAGGTGGGCAGGCTCCCCCTGCGTGTTGCAGAGTTCCTGGGAAGAGCAGATGGTCCCCGTCACTGCCAATGCTAAGTCAGTGACTAGAGGGAGGTGAATGCACTAATTAGCAGATTCCCAGGCTTCCCTCCTCCCAGCCTGGAGGCCCCACCTGGAGCCCACGAGGAGTGCTTTGCCGCCTGATAAAGATTCAACTCTGACTGCTTCATGGAGAGAAGCTATGGTGAGTGAGGTGGATAACAGCAGAGACTGTAGAGCCACTGCCTGCCTTCAAGCTCCATCTTCGCCGCCTACCCGCTGTGTCGCTGCGACAGTTACTTCCCTTCTCTGTGCCTCTTCCTCCGTCCATAAACTGGGGGCGATGACAGTAGTACCCCCGCAGTTACTGCCACAGTGACGCTGCCTGGCAAACAACCGCTAAGCCTCAGTAGCACACGATAATAACCGATAACAGTTCACACATCTGGGGGTCAGAGGGCTCTGTGATCTTGCTTCTCATTAATCCAGAATGGCCTTGGCCGGGGTGGCTGAAGTGTTTGGACTCTGCTCCACGTGTCTCTCACTGGCAGGGTGACCCAGGCAAGCCCTCATGGATGTGATTCAGGTGCACTGACCAGCAAGCCACTCGTGCACGTGCTTTTAAATCCACTGTGGGATGTTGCTCTCATTCCATCAACCAACCAAGTGCCCCAGCTGAGCTCAGAGAGCGAGGGGCAGAGCGTGCTGCCCAGAATGGCACACAAACTTATGGCCAGAGGGGTACGTCAGGGTAGGGTGAAGAAATGGGGCCATTTTTGTAACTGACCACACTTACTAACCTCACAGTTCTTTACACGAGCAAACCCTCACCCACCCCATATGACATAGGGTGATTTTTTTTTTTTTTTTTTTTTTTTTTTTTTTTTTGTGGATGTGATAACCATGTGAGAAAATGTGGTGACGTGGAAAATATCTCCTGTGATTATTTGGTGGGACAGTCGTTCTAATAGCTGACCCAGCATTTTACTGCCATCGAACCATCATCCCTACCACCTCCTCCAGCACCACCAGAATTATTGTCATCATCCTTTAAGCCCTTGCCAGATCATCTTCTCTTGGATGACCTTCCTACCGGCTTCCCCCAAATAAGTAATAATGCTACACTATTTTGTATCTTGTATGTGCTCCTGTTCTGTCACACTGCATTTGGTGTCCAGTATTGTTGGGTCTCCTGTTTACCCCTCTGTAAGGGGGCAGAAAACATGTCTCTGAACCTTTGTATTGAGAGCAGAACCTTCCGTGGAGTGGGTGCTCAGTGAACACCTGTTGAGGAACCATGGGTAGAAGAGTCTTTCTTTCCTCACTCTGTGATACCGTCGTTCTCAGACCAAGGATCGTGGGACAAGCCTGCCGGGCTGCTGTGCTTTCAGAGGCGCATAATCTGAGTAGCGTTCACAGGTGACACTGGATCCCTGGATAGGCACATTTTAGGAAGCCCCAGATCAAGTGGGGGCTCTTAGATGTTAATAAATGGACTCCTCATGACTGCCAGTATTATTGAAAGTAACGTTAGCTTCAGTAACATAAATCCCCAAGTCTTAGTAAATGAACACAAGAAAAGCTTCTCACTGAGGCAGTGGTCTAGAGTAGGAGATCCTGGTTGGGCAGTTCTGTGTCATTTGGTGTTTCAGGGACCTCAGCTCCTGCCATCTTGTTGATCTGCCATTTTCAACACAAGGCTCCCAAGATCACTCTGAAGGTCATCTCCTTTTTTTAGGCAGCCAGACAGATAAGAACACTGAATTTACTGAGTCAGGCCTGGAATTGGTTCCTGTCACTTCTCCCATTCTGCTGGCCAGAGTTTTGTCTCGGTGAAGCAGAGAAATGTAGTTCACTATATGTTCATTTTCATTTAGTAAGACCTCCCATGGCAGTGTGTAGGCAAGAGATGTGTAGCATTCTGTTTTTTTTTTTTTTTTTTAACACCTCTATCTGATTTTCCACTGTTGAGCCAATCTTAACCAAATCCGACTTCCATTTCATGCAACATTGGGTTGTAGTCTGCAGTCCTGTGACAAAATGGTGATCTTTGCACCAGGAAGGAGGGGTTGGAGAATGTGAGCTGCTACTAGCGTGTTGAAGATATGAGTGTTGCTCTATGTGCTGCTTAGAACATAGATCATTTTTAGGCTCAATGTTCATAGGTGTGGTATTGCTGGCTGGCAGCTCCAGGGACACAGATTCCATTTTGCTTGGTTTAAAGCCTTTGAGAACAAGGATGGCTGAATGTGCTTTCGGGAGCAGAATTTAATCTGCAGGGAGGTGGTGACTCTTGAATTTAGTGACTGCAGCAAAACTTTGCTTTTTTCTCTGTGTCGTGGAAACATTGTACAGCATGTCTTCCATAATCAATACAAGCGAGGCATTGGTGAAGAGAATCTCTTGTTCAGCAGACAAAGCTTTCTCTTTGTTGGGATTGAGAGGCTCAGCTAATTTCCTGGGAGTGTACTTAGGAGAAGGCGGTTTGTGATTCTTGGGAGTATGAAGTGAGGTTCTTGAATTTGGGTTTTTTTTTTTTTTATTTTAAATTTTGCAGAAACGTCAACAACCCATTGTGTTCTTGCAAAAGTATTTCGGTAGCTTCTAATTTGAGGAATGTACCCACAAGAGTCCCTAGTTTTATTACATACTTTAAAATAGGTTGGGTGGAGGGAGGATTTGAAACACGAACATCTCACTTGAAAGAAAAACATCTTGTGTTCCACCTGAAACTGCCATCCATCAAAGCATTATGGGAGGTGAATTTTCTAGATTCTATATGTGGGATTTCACTGACAAGAAGTTGGACAAAATGCCAGAGAAGTCCAGTGCAAACCCTTGGTTCAGTAAGTCTCCACCCTCGTGGAGTTTATAGCTTAAATGCCCTTCCTTCCGTGAAGGCAATTTTCATCGGTTCTGTTTAGTTATAGAACCTTCCCTCCCCTCCCTTCAGAGAAGCAGGGGCTCACTTCTTTTCATCACTTAGGAAATTCTGTTTGTGGGCCCCATTTTTGGGGTTGGCCAGCAAAGTTTATTTGGCACTCGGATATCGAGATGCCAATTTCTGCCTCCCTACTTTTGCTCAAAGAGAGGCTGTGCTGTAAGTTACCACAGGGTCCTGCTGGCGTTCTTCCAGGTCTCCTCTCTTTCATTTACTTTGAATCCACCTCATGTGAGAGTTAAGTCCAATAGACAGTCAGTGGTATAGTTGGACCACGCATGGCCAATTTCATGGCTTTGTTTAGTTCACTGAGTATTATGCCACCTTGTCTCGATCATGAAATGGTTTTGAAGATTAACACGTTGGAACCGAGATGTTACGGCTGGTGAGTTTTCTAGTCAATGGAAAGGAATGAGCTTGGCCAGAGTCTGTGACCTTGTGGGAATTCTTTATTCTTGCTGAGCCTCAGTTTCTTTACAGAGAGACCAGGTCTACTGATGCTTTCCTTGTTAGGGTTGTTGGGAGAACACATCTAAGGTTCTTCAACTGTAATTAAATACACAGGACTTGGTAAGTGATTGCTACCTTTAATAATAATAATAATAATAATAATAATATAATAATAATAATAATAATAATAATAATATTATTATTATTATTATTATTATATACACAAAATCACTATCAGTGAGAGATTTAAAAATAGCCATGGTGGAAATAGAATGAGCCAGAATATTGGAAGCAGTGATTTTTCTGGTAGGATTTTATTTTGTAATCTCCAGCATCATTTTGGAGGCAAATCTGTAGCAGCTGAATCTGTGGTACCATTTAGAATGCCTATTATTTGGAGATTTAGTTCCATAAATGTTTATTATTTAGCACCTATGGTGTTTCAGTGTTATGCCAGGAGCTATTTGGTTAAAAAGATCAGACAGAGTTAACAAGGTAAGACAATGCTCTTTTTCTAAGACCTTATATTTGGAGTGACCCTATGCCCCAGTTTGCCCTGGAGAATTCTAGTCTCTTGTGGTTGTCCTGGCATAATTATTAATAGTGCCTCTTTCATTTCAAAAGTATACTGTTTTGAGAAATTAATTACATGGTCACTAATAGTCTGCTATTGAGACAGAGGGAGTTTCTTAAGAAGAGAACTGTTGAAGTCACTGAACAGGACAGAGCACAGTGAAAGCTGTTCCTCAGTGAGTTGAATCCAGGCTAGATGGAGGACCAGAGAGGAGGAGGCAGAGGGGAAGGCATTTTGGAACTAGAATAAGCCCTACCAGTGGGATGGACAGAAGTCCAGCTGGAGACTTGAATTCCACGGTGAGAAGAACCAGCCTCAGGTGCCCAGGCTTTTTTGTTTAGGTTTTACCCATCAGCAGGTCCCCTCGTTTTTTCATGGAGACCCTAAATATCAGGTTTTAACTTTTGCCTAAAGAATTCCCAAGCAGAAGAAGGGAGGGAGGTCTACTGCCTGCATGTCAGATGCTGAGCTTCGCTGAGTTATTGCCCTGGTTTTTATGACCATTTCCTTTCTGATTCTAGGTACTCGGGTCCTGAGGGGTGACACTCAGGGCTACTTTTTGCATTTCCACCAGGTCTTCAAAGTGACCCGATTCCTGGGGGGGAGGTGGGGCAAGGCGTTAACCCTACCTTGACACAGTGTTTGAAATCGGAGGGCTTCGTTTGCTTCTTTGTGCCACATCTCACATACACAGAACACTGCTTGCAGTGGGTTTGGGAAGCATTATAAGGTGATACGTACATGTGTCCAGAGGTTATTTCTAAGGCAACAGCCAGGCAGAATGCAGTTCAGTCTTTTTGGATTTGGGATGTGAATTTTTCCCCCTGAGTGTTTGCCTTTGGTTTAAGCATCTTAATTACCATTCAGGGAACATTTGTGAAATTAAGGTGGAAAAAGAGTCACGCCTGGCTTAGGTATTGAAGTATGACACTGTGTGTTTATTGTGGAGCCTTCACCTTTGGAATTCCTATTTGCAGACCTGGGCAGCGCAACCAATTTTCTGTGTCGTTAACTTTTTCCTGTAACACCAAAGGGCAGGAGGCTGCTGGTCTCCACATTTGCTTTCTCCGAGGCAAGTTGCACCAACCATCTGTGTTGTGAGATGGATGGTCTGTGGTTGCCCTCTTGTTGATTTGGTATTTGTTTTAGTACAGGGATCTTTGCTGATTCTGATGCTCACTTCACTGGAATGCTTGCTCCCTGCTAATTCTCTGAAACCAATGATGAATTGATTGAGGTCTCTGTATCCAGAAAAAAATCAAAGAAGAGCAGTATTTCCTGACACATGAGAATTCCATGAAATTCAAATTGCCAGTGTTCATACAAAAAGTGTCACTGGAACTCAGCCCTGCTCATTTGTTTACGTATCTCTTGTGACTGCTTTTGCATTACCATGGCGGAGTTGAATAGTTACTCCAGAGACTGAATGGTCTGCAAAGCTGAACGTGTTGGCCTGGCCCTTGGCAGGAAAAAATGTGCCAGCCCAAATCTAGAGCAATGATGATTCTTGTAGCAAGATGAACCAGGCTCTCCACAGAGATCTTTTTCCCCTGATGAGGCTAAAGCTTTGGGAAAGCTCAAGCTCTCAAATCCCTCAGGAAGGAACTCTAAGCTAGTTTGTTCATTCATTTGTTTAATCATTTGTTCATTCTTCCTTGCCCCAGGTATTTCTTGAGTTCTTGGCATGTGCCAGATGCTGTTTTGGGTGGTGAGGAAAAAGCACTGAGCGACATAGAAAAACATCCCTGCCCTCACAGAGTTTACGATCTAATGACAAGAATTAGATAACACGTGGATGAAAGCCCCTGTCAGGGGTGAGCAGTGCTGGGGATGGGGGGAAGGCGGGGATGGTCAGGAAGGGAGGGGCCTTACTAGGAAGGTGATAGTTGATATGAAGGAGGTGAGAGGTGAGCCCTGACAGACATGACAGGTTTGGGGGCCAGGAGGGAAAACTACTCAAGCAGAGGGGAAAACAAGCCACAAAGCCTTGGGATGGAAGCTTCAGAGAAGCAAAGCAAGGCGTGCACAGTGGGGTTGTTTTGTTTGTTAATTTCAGCATTGGCTACAGAGCTTTGGTAATCTGATTTATTGCCATGTCAAGAAAGTGTCTGTTGTCCTCTTCAGGCCCATTAGAAAACAAGAGGGGAGCCGATACAGTGCAGTGGATAAGAGGAGAAGTTCCGGGGCAGGGTTTCTCAGCCTCTGCACTGTTGACATCAAGGACCCAATAATTCTATGTTGTCCTATGTACTGTCGGATGGTTAGCAGGATTCCTGGCCTCCATCCACCAGATTCCAGTAGTAATCCCTCAGTCATGACAGCCAAAAATGTCTCCAAACAATGTCATACATCTGCTGCAAAATCACCCCCCCCCCCCCCCCCCCACTGAGAACCACTAGCCTGAGGTTAGGCTGCTTATCAGCTGTGTCACTTTTAGTAAGTTACTTAAGCTCTCTGGGCCTCAGATGTCTCATCTGTAGAGTGAAGGTAATGCCTCAACCTGCATCCTAGGGCTGTTGAGAAGATTAAAGGGACTGCACCCAGCACTCAGCTCGGTGCTTGGTATGGCTCAAGCCCTTGACAGATGTTCACTGGGAGAGCAGAGACCCTCGCTCTCAGTTTTCTCTCATTCACCTTGTTCTTCAGCAGACAGCACAGTGTCCATTCGTGTCTTGGTGAGAAGTGTATTTATGTGCTTTATATGATTGGCTCAGATCCGTGTGCAAAAGGGTCATCTTTTATTTTTTTTTCCCTTGTCATCATCATCCTTCATGTGCAGCTGCCATTTGACAGCTTCCAAACTGACCTGTGAAGCAATGAGGCGGACATCATTTCTTTTCCTTTTACGGGTGGTTGGAAATGGAGAGCCTCTGATCTTAAGGAACACTCCTGAGGTCCCTGAGTTCTGAACCCTAAAGGCAGGGCGCTCCAGCTCCTGGGGGTCTGGGCAGCCCGGCCAGTGTGATGTGAAAGGGGAGGCAAATTGTGCAGTTAAAAAAGGAGACAAATTTTTGCACTGTTCCTCTGTGGCCGTGCTGTTGACATATCCATTAAAAATATATATATGAGGGGGAGCGAGTAGGTTTATTTTTATTTGTTTTACCGGTACTGGGGATTGAACCCAGGACCTCATGCATGCTAAGCACTCACTCTACTACTGAGCTATACCTTCCCACAACACATCCATTTAAAAGGGCTTCTGTGCCCCAGGGAGCCCCTGGAACAAATGCTGGCTAATTCTGACTCATAATGTCTCCTCTGGCCCTACTGGATGAAAGGGACACCTGCTTTAAGAGGAGTGACAACTGGAAAGAACTGGCAAGACACATGGCAACTTGGCATTTTAAAAAAATTTTTTACTTATTGAGGGGAGAGGTAATTAGGTTTGTCTGTTTATTTTTAGTGGAGGTACTGGGGATTGAACCCAGGACCTTGTGCCTGCTAAGCATGCATTCTGTCATTGAGCTATACCCTCCCTGCTGCAAGCTGGCATTTTTGTCTCCCAGTCCACTCAGGGCACCAAGAAGGGTCACACTGGGAGAGCCTGAAAGTGCCCCTGTGCATCTGTGTTCTCTGTTGGACTCATTTGGGCTTATTTCCTCCCCTGCACCGTTCACCTGTGTCTGGGTCGTGGGACAGAGTTCCTGTTGGCACTTCCTTATGGACTGTCGGTTGGCGAAGGAACAGTGACTCATGTTACTGAGCACTTCGAGTGTGCTGGGAAGTGCGCCCTGTGCATTATCTTGTTTCCCTCTCTTCCTCCCCATCAGGGCTGTTATCTCTACTTAAAGACCCAGAAGAAAGTTCCCAGGAGGTGAAGTAACTTTCCTAGGTTCAGTAATTTGGAGAAGCTAGCTGGAATTTGATCCCTCCAGTCTTTTTCTTTCACAAAATCTTGGATGCAACAGAAGAGTAGGCTTCAGATTCTCCAAAGAAATGAAAATCGCACCCCAAAGCTCAGAGTCTGGTGGGATTCCTGGGCTCCACCTTCAGAGCGTTTCACCTGTCACTGATCCTACTTTTCAGTATGAATGTGGATGAGCCCCTTAAAATCTGTCTCAGTGATGGGCCCACTATGTCTTGACAGCTTTCTGGGGAGTTATTTTTAATAGTCTCACAGTGTCCTCTCCATTTCTCCATCAGCATTCTGAAGCTTGTCAGTTTTAAGGCTGGGAGAACTGGGGTGCATGGGGGAGCCTTCCCTCAACCTCCCCCCCGCAGTCATCTTTATAGAGCACGCCTGGATGTGGAGGACTCCCCCCCAGGGATCTGGTTAAAAAGCAGATTGTGATTCCTTTGTAGGCCTGGCCTGGGGCTCGAGTCTACATTTCACATAAACTCCAGGGTGAGGCTGAGGCTGCTGCCCACTGATCACACTATAGCTGGATATAGATGTCACCCTCACCCCCACTTCAGAGGCTGAGCCAAATTCTTAGAAGAAGAGTATTGCCCCAGAAGAGACTCAGGAACCAGGCCGCAGGAAGAATTCCATCTTTCCGGGGCGCATGGAATCAGTGTGATGTGGGGTTACTAAGCTGACTGCTGATGAGCCTGGTGGAATTAAGCCGGATGTTTTACTACTGATCCTGGCTATTAAGGGAGGGGCTCGTATCTTCTGAACACCTGCTATGTGCATTTGCCTTTTGCCACTGAAGAGCACGCTAGATCACTTTGGACCTGAGTTCCCTTTGGCAATGAGAAGTACAACTCCTTTCTAATAAGCTCTGGCCTTCAGTCAGCAAGCCCGCCATCCATCTGCTGGCCAGGAACCTGTGGGTGAGAGGGAAGATGAGATTTTACACACATTTTCATGCTGTATTTCCTTCATTAGTTACATGGGTTCTCGGAGCCAGCTTCTTGGAGGCCCGGTAAGGGATGTTAGGGAGGTTTGTCAGTTTCCTCTGCACCAGATTTACTCTGACTTTCATAAAGCCCCTGGACGGGCCTTCACTCTCAGACCCCATGTTGTCTGTGCCCGTTGATCCGGGTGGCACTTAGGAGAGCCTGGGCAGACACGCTGTCACAGTCACTACACCCTGGGCTTTCCCCTTGCTCTGCATATGGTGGCTTCTGTGAAGAAAATAGACTAGAAAATCATCTGTGTGTCTCTTGCAGGAAAAAAAACACTTCAGGTAATGAGGCAGGATTTGAGGATTTGAGTGGGAAGTGATGATAACAAACCCTTCATTCCTTCTCTGCAAAGTAGTCAGCACACCGTCTCCCAAGCTGCCTAATGAATGTAGCGCCCGACTGGGGAATGCTGGGGGGGCAGTAGTTTTTATCTGTGATCTGATATTAATTTGCCTTAAACAAAAGAAGTAATTCACTATGTACTTCTGAGGCTTAGGGTGTTTCTACTAAGTCCTTTTATCTTTTGAAAGATGGTGTTAGGCATTTTAATAAAAACTATTATTTTCTTTATAATCTTTTTTTTAAATGTTTTCTTCTCTCTTCAATCAAATCATAGAGTTGGAGCTAATATTGCAGAGAGCTTTGAGACCCAGAGCTGCAAATCTTGAGGGGTGTGTGTGTGTGTGTGTGTTTGTGCAGACAAGTGTGGTACGATACCCTTTGTGGAGAAAAGCACAGTTGCTCTCCCAGGGGCCTTGAGCCTTCCCAAACTGTACTTGATTTGGGTTTTGTGCTGTGTGTGACGTTTAGCCAGTCTGTCAATTATAGGCTTCCTTTAAGGAGTTTCCAGGAAACCCTCTTACCCTAAAGGTACAAATTAATGTTTCTCTAGTTTAATGACAGCAGTTTTGAAAGGAAGCACCTTTCAGACCATTATCTAAAGCCGGCTTCCTTTAAAATTAGAGGAGGGCACAGCGTAATAGATGGAAATCTGCCCTAGCACGCTCAAAATCACCCATGCCTGGGGGCAGTCACGTGATGCCTTTTGCCCTCGGAGGAGAGGTTTAGTTTTTTTGGAGATCGGAGTGGGGGTATCTGTATATCAGTGAGTGGAACGCCTTTGTCTTAAGGCTGTCATCATCCATGTCCGATTCCAACTCTCTCTTTAGTATCCACTTCCCTGCCTTGCATGGAAGTGACCCCAAGGAGCCCGTTATTACGGTCCTGGCTTGAAGGATAATTACTGGTTATGAGGTTTGATTTGACACCAGCATTTTGCATGATAGCCTGTTGGATTTGCTTGGCTCCAATTGATACTTCCATTCATCTGAGCCTGCAGCGTGGAAACATGGTGGGGTGGGGTTGGCCCAGATGTAAAGATTTCCTGTGCTATAGCCATACCAGGACAGTCGTCCTGAGAGCTGTTTCAGCAAAGCCTTCTCAGTTGAAGGCTTCCCTTGAAGGCTCTTCTGCAGATGCGGGCTTGGATTCTGAAGGATGATAGTCTGGTTTTCCTGGGAGACTACTTGCAGTGTGTGTACCTGTGTGTGTGTTTAGTGTAGGAAGCCCAGCTGTAGAAGAGAAGGGGACTCTGCCGGGGTACGAGGGCTCCTGCTGCTGACCTTTCTAGCTGCTGGCATCAGAACTGGACAAGGTGCAGGCTGTCATCAGAGTTGCTTGTCTTTCTGCACAGTCGTGCTGCAGGCAGTGAGGGCTGCAGTAGCAAAAAATAAAGACTTATTGCTTATCAGCCATAAGGCCTTAGGGGAACTGCTGAGCATCAGTTTTTTAATCTGTTAAATGGGTCTAATAACACCTGCTCTGCTTACCTCACATGGTCATACATATCCTGTGAGATACCAATAAGTAAATGCTTTATCAACCATGAAGGAGTAAATGTGGGTCCATTCAGTGAAAGGCAGTACCACCTGATGGTTCGTGGTGATGAGTGAGCAGAGTGGTTGGAGCAGGTGTTAGCAGTAAGAAGGGGGGTAGTTAGGGGGAGAAGTACTACGGCTGCTACTGCTTAGCCAGTTGCGGGGGTTTTTTGCCTTTTTTTTTTTTTAAACTGTTAGTTTACTATAGGACAGATGGTTCTGTCGCCTGAAATTCCAAAGCACTTGTTGAAGGAGATTCTTAGGTTGTACTCGTCTTGTTCCGCGATAGGACCTTTTTTGCGGGGCACGGCCCTGGCAGCGTACAGGCAAAGCTCTGTGCATCGAGCCAGTGCGGTGCGGTGTCCTGTGGGTGAAACTAAATCTGTCCTGGGCTCTGAGCCTCGGAGGGGAAGGTTTTGAATTCCCTTAAGGGACCTTGACCTTTTGTCTCTACTCAGGAAGTCAGACAATCCACAGCCCCTGGTGCATGTATCTCCCCTTGTGTTTTCTGGCCTTGGAGGCTGCGGGCCTTTTGTTTTGAAGTCGACTGCCTGATACTCCTTTGGAATACATGAGTCAAGGGGGAAAGAGCTGGACACATTTCGAATTTTGCTGGTGGCCTTTTTTCATCTATTAAAGGAATCTTGGCATCACTTAATCAGACATCTTTTTTCCCCTAGTTGATTTGATTAAATAATGGTAATAATAATAATAATAATAATAATAATAATAATAATAATAATAATAATGTTGATAATTGATCTCAGTGTCCCCTGTTCCCAGTGCAGTTGCTCATACGTATTTATTCAATGAGTGGATAGACTTGGAGATCTACAGATCTTCTCTTGGAAGATTTGGAGATGTACCATTAGCTTCAAGTCTAGGGGGAGCTTTAAGGCAAACATTCTTTTTCTCTGGACTTCAACTCTTTCCTCGTCCCACATAACCATTTTCATCTTATCCACACGCATACTGCGATGCACATCCCCATGGATGAGCTCGGGCAGTATGATTACAAGTGGGTTGGCTTTTTCCCTCCTACAGCTTCCCTGTGCTCAGCATCTCGGGAAACTTTATAGATGGTCCAGCCGGCCCGGTGGCTGCTGTGGTCTGGGTTTTGTATGATGTCAGAGCTGGTAGGGAATTCAAAGATGATCTCTTTTCACCCCTGCATTTTGGAAACTCAGGCTCAAAGTGAAGGGACTACTTGCCCAAGAACACCCTGAGTCAGTGGGGCGGCCAGATAGAAACCTTCCTCTCCTGACTCTTCCTAGCTCTGGCCGAATTCCAAGAAAGCAGGCTGTGACTTCTGCCCTTGAGGGCCTGGCAGAGATGACACCCTGGAGGATGATAGTCTGCATGAGGTCAGAGCAGAGCACCCTACTCTGCCCCTCTGGGGGACCCAGGGTGACTCTGAGTCTTTGGACACTGAGGGAAAATGGGCTTAGGTCTTCTCTGCTGTCTGATTAAGATGGGACTTGCCCTGCTCCAGTCTGACGAATGGTATCCTGTTTCCCTGCCAGTGGGCATTTTCTGCCATTATCCGCCCTCCTGGCTGCTGAACAAGGCACCCAGGCTGTGACCGGCAGGGCTGCCCTGCAGGCTAATGGACTTGGTTGGCTTCGTTCCTCCTTGGTGGTGAAATCCCAGACAGGATTGTTGCACCCTCCCTGCACCCAGAAAACACAAGTCTTTGCTGGAGCTTATAAAATTGGGGTGTCTGTCTCCACTGGCGTTTCTTTCTCAGTCCTATTAATCAATAATAGGAAATTAAATCAAGACATTCCTTGAATCTTCGCCAGCCTCTCAAATACTTTTGTGGTCTCCGTGTTCTAGTACTCACTCCAGCTCTTTTCCTTAGAAGGGGATTTTCTCCATGATTGCAGGAGCACAGAGCAGGCTTTCTTGAGAAAGCCTGGAGGTTCATACCTTCTGGGCAGATCAGTATACAGTTGGTCCAATGTATTTGTGGATTCTGGCTGGAAAGCGGGGTTGGGTGAATCTGCAGATGCAGAAGCTGTGGATACTGAGGGCTGAGTGTAAGGGACTTGAGCATCTGGGGATTTTGGTATCAATGGGGAGGGAGGCTGCTCTGGAACTAATTCCCCGCAGACACTGAGAGTCCACTGTATTACACTGAGGTCCAGTTTTTGTATCTATAAATGGGTGTAATCATGCCAGTCTTGAAGATGTTGTAAAGATGACCTGAAATTATACTCTGTGTGGAATAGGTCTCCCTCAGGGCTTGCTGCTTGGTGGGTCTACACATTGAGGTGGATGCTGGCCAGACAGCCTTCACTCTGGTGTGATCTGTGTAAGTGTATCACAAGGGTTTTCACGCAGGCTGATCATCAGAATTACCAGGGTGCTTTCAAACACAGGCACCCCCAGCACCAGATACCTGGGCCCCTCTGGACCACTCATTCATTCAGATCTCCAGAGGTGGGCCCAACATTCTATCATTGTAAAAGGCTCCCTAGTGCTGCTTTTGATCCCACACAATGTTTGGGAACCTCTGCATTTTTGATCAAGGCAAAAATGATTTGAGGGCTTAAATATTCTGGCCATTTATTAATGTTTGCTTTGGGCTCTGTTTTCACAGTAAGTTATGTGTGTTGGGACCAGTTGAGTGGGAAATGGGACAGTTATAAAAAATTGTCTAGTAAGAGAAAGTGTGATGCTTGGCTAATTAGAAATGGATAATTTGCTCCTAAAAATGCCTTCTTCATAGCATGAAAGACAACTGGATTGTCTCTCTATTTGGGCACCCCTGGGTTTACTTCCGAGACGGAAATTTGTCTCTGAGACAGCTTAAAGGTGGAGTCAGTCAGCTTGCAGAGATGTGCAAGTTGCTTCCGTCTCTCTCCCAGTTCCTTCCCTCTCTCCTCCCTCCCTCCCTCCCCTCTTGGCTGGCTTGGAACTGAGAGAGATCTTACCACCTCCTGGAAGACCTTGGTGCTTGTGGCGTCAAGGAAGCCAGCTAAAATTCTGTCTCCAACCCTTAAATGGCTGGAAATTCCATAAAAAAGGGAACTGTTCCTAGCTTGCAACTTATCTGAGGATGGCCTAGCTCTCAATATGAGGCCTTCAAATGTTTCTCTTGAGCAATGAGAAATGTATCAGAGAAGGATGTAAAACGTGCCTCTTTTCCCTTTCTGGTTCTATGACCTGAGACAAGAAATTAATCTTATAATGTGAGCTGTGGTTCCCTTACTGGTTAAATGGGATGTTTGTGTTTCTTTCCTTCGCTTTCCCAAATGAAATACTATGTAAAGATGCTCTGTAAAACCACAGAGCCGTGTCACCTTATTGTATAAGGAGTGTTTTGTTGCTTGTTTAGAACACTGGCATTTACAGTTTTTGCTGGTGGTTTGCGTGTTATTTCTGTGTGTAACATGGCAAACTTTTGTATGTAAGTTTTCTTTTCTTTTTCTTTTTTTGCCCTTCAGTGCCCTGGGAACCCTTCTGTACCCAGGCACTTCGAAGGAGGGTTTTCTGGAAATCTCACATGGGTTCCCCCCAGCACCCCCATCTGTCTTTAAAAGTCTATCTCCTGTGCTGTGTTTGCTGGAGAGAGAAGACAGATGCCTCTATGCAGCGACTGACCAGCAGCCTCAGTGCTGCAGTGTTCACAAAAGCCAGAGGATTTTTTTCTTTGCTCCTCAGGTGGAATGGAGTGGCACTGCAGGACTTGTTTTCTGGTGTAGTTACTAACCCAAAGCGTCTTTCTTGTGAGTGATTGTTGCTTCCCACGATGGGACTGTGGATAGAGAAGGACACAGAGAGAAGATGACAGATGTGCTTTGGTGCCAACAAATGGAGCTGCCTTGCAGAAAAGTCATTTGCATTTATCATGTGTTTGTTAAATGGGGAGTTATAGAGTGCAGTTGCTGGCCTCTGTCTGCCTGTCCTTGGGGAAGTTTCGGTAGCAGTCCACCTTTGGCCCTATCGTCACTGTGGGCTCTCAGCTGGGTCATTTGTTTATCTGAATCTGGGATGGACTGTTGAAAAATATATACCTGGACAGAAAACAATCTTAGACATAGAATAAATTCCTTACAGATCATTTTTTCAGTGTTTAAGCATAGGTATAGCATCCCTTCATCCATCCATCCATCCATCCATCCACCCACCCATTCATCCACCCCTCCATCCATCCATCCTCCATTTTGGCAAATGGTTATTAAGCACCTACTATGTGCCAGTTTGTACTATGCTCTGGGAATAAAAAGTAACGTAAGACAGGATCCCTTTCCTCAGGAAACGGGCAGTCTAAGGTGTGTGATGTTCTCCTAAATTTTAAACCTAAGTTTTCTTCAACATGTTCCTATTTTTATTTTGTTTCGATTCTCATCTCTTGTAAACAAAGCACAGCATGTAACTACTGTGACATTCTCACTTATTTTCATAAACCCAAGTTCTAGAGTTGGATTTCACATTTTGCATAACTCTAAGCACAGTGTATGTGCCTGTATTATTAAACAGAGAAAGGGAAGAAATAATTCAGAAAAAAAGATCAAATCTTAGGACAGCAAAAATGTATTAAGGTACCCATTGGAATTCTTAAAAGCTGTTTTAAAAGCCTCACAGTGTATAATATTCAAAATTGCTTTTTAAGCCTTGGGTAAACTTAAGTGCAAAACATCTTCTAAATATATTAAACTAGAAAGCCAGTTGGGAGGCACAGAGTTCCGTTTTTCACAATAGCACAGGGACAGGCATTATAATTAGTGATTACGAGTTCAGATTTGGGATCTGACCAACCTGGATTTGGGCTCTCTATTTAGCCGCTCTCTACCTGTGTGACCTTGGACAAGTTACTTAACCTCTCTGAGCCTCCAGTTTCCCTCTTTGTAAAATGGGAATAGCGACAGCATTCACCTGTGAGAATTATTATGAGGATGGAGTGAGAGCAAAGATTTGTAGAGTGCTTTGCACAGGCTTGACACATAGTAAGTGCACTGGAAAGTCTAGCTATTATGATTATTATGAGAAAAGAGATTGGATGGTTCCAAATCTGTATATATAAATCTTGGCAACTTGAGGTTTTAGTGGTAGAAATGAGATGTATGGTGCCTTTTGGTTTTATGCAACTCCCAATCCCTTGAGAAGTATTAATTTGATGCTTTTCCAATAGCCTTTTTTTTTTTTTGCTGCTTTGCTACAATGGGTGTGAATGGTGAGCAGGCTGTTTTTGCAGCCAAAGGGTTGGTGAGTGTGTGTGTAGAGAGCAGGGGGGAGAGAGAGCTTTACGCCTCTAAGCAGTGTCATAGATTCTCAGCTAACAGGTCTGAGCCGTTAGCGTATCATTCAGGTGGGTCACCGACTAAGGAGAAAATCCAATTCTGAAATTAACTTCAACAAATCAAAAGGCAATTGGTAACTGGAGCTGACATTATATTTTTTAAAGGGCCGACTAGCAAGTTCGATTTTATAGTAACACTTGAGGCAAAGCGTTCCATGTAGTGGAAATTATTTTCACAAAAGGATCATTTTCTTAAAAAAAAAAAAAAGAGGGGAGAGGGGTTCTCTTGGTGTTTTGTTTTCCATGGAAGGTAGTTCTATATACTGTTTATAGAGGCCTTGATCCTTTTTAAATTTAAGGAGCACAGTTGGCCTCCGTGGTAATAAATCGAGAACCATATGGGGTCTCAGGGACACTTAATTTATGTGCTCGACTTTCCCCCCAAATTCAGCTGGCTGCTTCCTGGGATGGTGTACTTGATTGATGACTCTCTGGCATTTGGTGCTGCCTGGATGTCTTTTGAAGTTTCTCCTACAGGGCTTGAAGTTTGCCCCTGGAGGTGTTAATGGACTTCCTGCTGGGGCTTTATTTGTGAAGGGTGCTTGTTACAGGGGCCTCAGTGGAGCGGCTGGGGACACGGAGCTCTTGTTCTTCTGAAGAGCTGACTCTCAGGCCTTGGGTTTCCAGGCCCCCAATTTGTGTTTGGAAGGCACCGCATCCTTGTTTTTATTCCTGCTCCCCCAACCACAGTTTGTGTAGCTTCTGGGCATCCCCAGACCCTGGAGGTATTGTTGGTGGGTGATCAGGCCCAGCCTGGAACATGCTGGAAGAGTGAGTCTGAGAGGAGAATCGAATCCACGTGGACGGAAGGCTCCTCTGGGCAGGGGAGAGCAGGGATTCTCCCTGGGTGACAAGAGATGGTGTCTTGAGAAAAGCAGCCTAAACTCGTGCCGAGGTTGGTCACTGCACTGTTCTCCTCAGTGGCCGGCCTGCCTCTAGGCTCTCCCTTCCCAAATTCCATTCTCCTCACCACCAGCAGAGAGCTCTTTAGACAGTGAAAACCTGTTTGTCACTCTCCTCTTGCAACTCCTTTCATGGTGTTATGGGTTGTGTTGGGACCTCCTGAAATGTCTGTGCTAAAGTCCTGACCCCTAGGACCTCAGAATGTGACTCTATTTAGAGATGGAGTCTTTAAAGAGGTGATAAGATAAAGGAGGTCATATGGGTGGGCCCTAATCCAGTCTGACTGGTGTCCTCATAGGAAGAGGCGATGAGGACACAAACACGCATGCTCACAGAAGTGAGGCCATGTGAGGACACAGGGAGAAGGTGCCGTCTGCAAGCCAAGGAGAGACCAACCCTGCCAACACCTAGATCCTGGATCTTCGGCCTTTAGAACTGTGAGACAATGCATTTCTGTGGTTTAAGCCATCCAGTCAGCGGTATTTTGTCATGGCATCCCTACCAAACGCATACACACGGCTACCTTTGACCTGTGGTCTACCTTCCCAACCTCAAGGAATATCACAGGAGGTCCTTTGTTTCCTGGCTTCTGACTGCCTCTCTCCCCTGCCTGATGAACTATAGATCCTTCAGCTGAATTCAAGGGCCACGTGCCCTGTGAGGTCCCCCTAGACCCCCCATCTCTATCCTCACAGACCTGGATCTCCCCTGATAACCCTGCAGCTCCAGCGTTTCCCTCAGCCACGGCCCTATCCATCATTCTCTACTTGTTTGTTCTTTTGTCTCTTTCCCACATTAGACTGAGATCCTTGAAGGTGGGGATTTTGTTTATCTTGTCTCCCTAGCACGTAGCTCTGAGCCAGGTAATTAGTCTACATTTACTGAATCAGTTAAAACATACCTTTTACTATTGTTTTCTTAGGGAGCCTTCACTCCCCACACCTCCACCCCACCTTTGTATGGTATGAGAAGAGATGATAAACCTTGATTCTCCTTGGGGTGTTGATAGCTCCCCACAGGTGTGTCCCCAGGTGATAATGGTAGAACCAGTCATTTTAAACTGGTATTTATTGAGCACGTTCTAGATGCCAAATGAGCATGTATCTCATCTAATCATCACGACACCCTTTCAAGTAAGCACATCTTCAGGGAAACTGGGGCCAAGTTTCCCTGGAAGATGATGTAGCCTTAGCTGTGAGCAAGAAGGTGTGGATGTTAAAGGCTTCTGGGTCCTTCCTGGCAGCCTTGACAAAGCAAAATTTTAAGATGCTCAATTGCATAGTAAAATTTCAGTGAAACGGATGAGAAATGAAACCTCCCTTAACACACTCTTCATTTGAAAACCCTAGGGAGGAATTGCTTTCAGCAAAAGCCCTATTCACTAGACCTGTCATGAATTCCCTGGCTGCCCTCTAGCTTGGGAGTGGGTAACCCGTGGCTCTTTTCTCCCGGCCACTCTTTGGATATGGAACTGAGACCTGGAGGCATTTCTGAGACTTTGTCAGGTCCTAAGAAAAGTCAGTGATTGAAACAGGTTCTGCTGCTTTTCCTTTGGTGTCCAGATGGAGGAGTGAATTTTAAATTTGCTCTATCTCAGTACTGTTGGGGTTTTATAGCTATTCTTGACTTTGAAAACTTGTGAAAGAAGAATGACGACTGGGCTGTTTTCAGTTCAGTGCCTTTGACAGCATTTCCTTGTGCTGCTGTGTCCCTGGGACTGACTTGGCAATTCTTTCTGAGTTGTGCCACATAACACAGGATCCACTGAGGGGAACTGTACTTTTTGGAAGGGAAGTGAGAAAATGAAAAAGCATAGTAATGCAATAAACCCATCGCTAGGCTTACAGAACCTCAGTCTAGGGTTGAGAGACCCAAGCAATGTCAAGAAATAGCTGTGTCTGCAGCCCTTCGGCAGAATTCCCATTTCATTTTAGTGTTCAGGTCAACTCTACGGAGGAAATGAGATTTAAACGGAGAGGCAGCGAAGTCTCCACCTGAGCTTCCCTGAGTCTGGGAAAGGAGACCGAGGGCAAACTGATCCCCTAGAGACTGGAACGGCCAAGGACAGCCAAGGAATTGTGCCCCCTCACCTTGGCTGGAGAGATGATTAAGCCTGGTCTAAATTTTTGGAAATTGGTTAGATTCCTTCCTTGGTTCAGGTGGGCTCGTTGTGTGGCAGGGAGTTGCCAGATTCTAACCCCTGGAATCTGGCTACCTTGTTCAGTCAGGCCTTGCTATTTGCTTAACAAGTGACTTGTCCCTCTGGGCCGCAGTGTTCTCCATGGCAAAATGAAGGTAACAGCAGTACCTGCTTTATAGGGCTCCCTATGGATTAAGTGAGATAATGCATGTAAAGTATATAGCATTGTACCTAGCACAGAATTTTATTAGTTCAGCTGTTTTGAGAGGCTCAACATAATAGTTGCTTCCAAAAAATGAATGATTATTTCTATCTGACATAAAGGCCAGGGGAGAGGGCCCAGGAAGGTTACAGAAGTCCCACAATGATCAGGGACTCAGCTTCCTTTACCTTGTTGCATTGCTGTCCTTAATATGTACCTATTTCATGTTCCAAGGTGGCTGCTTTAGTTCCTGCCATCATTTCTACATTCCAGCCAGGAAGGGGAAGAGGGAAGTGGAGGGTGTGGTCTGCATGTTGCCCACTGTCTCATCCCATTGGCTAGCACTAAGTCATATGACCATATTTATTCAAAAATGAGTTAGGGAAATTTTAGTCTTTAGCTGGTACCCAACTAAAAACTCTTATTACTATGTAAAAAAGAGAGATTGGATATTAGGGAACAACTGGCAGTTTCTGTTCAAGAGTTAGGTGTTCAATAAATGTTATCACCACCACTGTTATTACTGCAATCATCATGATCAACATCATTTCTGATCTTAGCCTGTAAGATCATTCTCCATGAACACACTTCCTAATTTACCCCTCACTTCCCGTTTTAGACCATCTTAGCTTGTACGTTGTTCCATTACACAATTTACTCCATGTCCATGTACTTCTGCCACCTTTTTATACCTAGAAGTTGGCAACGTAATCACAGCCCTCCAATATCCCGTGTGGCAGAAGTGAATATTAAAGCTGGTGAAGACATTGACAGTTTAGGAATAGGGGAGAACAGAGCATGAAGTCTTAATAATTCATTTGGCACCTTAATTAAAATATTATAGGAAAAGTTGATGAAAGGAAGAAAAAAGTATAACTACCTTTAAATGTAGGTTAAGAATTTGTTTTGTTTTATCCCTTCTGCTCACATGTTTGTGAGCCTCTACTGGAGGTGTTTTGACTCTCCATGGAGGTCTTCTCCAGCCTCCTCACTCTCTTTTGAGGTTTCCAAGATAGAATAGGCTCAAAATCCTTAGCCTGGAAAGATGTGGAAGCTGAGTTTCTTCTAATTCAGAATCACTTTAAATAAATGAAGGGATTTGTTCCGTAGACCCTTATTCATGATTTAAATGCTCTGCAAGAATCTTTCGTGGTGGAGATGGTTCTTTGAGAAATCATATGGACTTAGGACTCATTAAAGTGTTGCGAAGACGGATGCCACTTTCCTGTCATAAATCCCAGTGAGGCTAATTTAATGGAGCTCTAGCTTTCACAGTTTCCATCAGCCATGTTTCATCTCTAATATTTGTCTCCTCCTTTCTCCTTTAAAAAATAATGTGTCAGAAAGTTACATTTTTCTCCTAGGAAGAATTGTGCCGAGATTACAACCTTGCTTCTTTCTGCCAAGGCACTCATCTTGAAAGATGAAGGGCCATGAAGACAAGGGACTGGGAAATCCCCAGAAAGAAACATCGAAGACATTGTCACTTTTTTTTCTCTTCCTCATTCTTTCCTTCTCCCAGCCCCTGGTGGTGTTCTCCAAGAAATCTCTTGGCAATTCCTCTCCTTTTTGTTCCTTCTGTTACTGTTCTAGTCAGGCCTTCAGTGTCCCTTGCTAGGACTGTTGCAGTAGTCTGGTTTTCCTGCCTCCTTCCTCTCCCCCATCCCATGCATGTTCTCCCAGCACAGATCTGGCCTGGTCCCATTCTTGGTTACAGATAGTCATTCCTTTCCATTGCAATCAATGGCACAGAATCAGCCTTCCTTGGCATGGGGTCCAAGGCCAGTTGTTACTATAGTTGTCTGCTAATGTATTCATAACAGGCAGAATAGTGAGCAGGGTGGTAGGTAAATAATTTTAATCCTCTTTCACAGCTGAAGAAATGGAGACTAGAGAGATTCAGTCACCTACCCAATGGCACCTGCTAAGAAGTAGTGGAATCAGCATTGCTGGCCCTCAGGCATCATGTCATGTGTTGGACTTGTTTCTTTTTGGCCTTTCTCTGGCCACCTCCTTCCCTCATGCCCTGGCTCCCAGCCCCACTAATTGCCTTTCACGCCTGTCTTGTTGCCGTGAACAGTAAGGCCCAGAAGTCGCCTGTATCACTGTGTCTGTGTCTTTGCCTTTGCAGTGCCTTCTATGAAGTGTGCCTTCCCTTGCTTTTTTTGGACTGGCAGAGTTCTACTTCAAAGTCTAGCTCACAGCCTCCTCTAGGAAGATTCCCCCTTCCCCTCCTGTTAGGTAAATGAGCCTAAGATGGTCACTGTGTATTGGCCCCAAGGTTTTTATTTCTCCACCACAGGCTGAGACCTATTAGATCAAAAACCTGCCGGCGCCAAACTCAAATTTCTACATGTCCAATTGCTTTTAAAATAGCCCAAACAAGCGGATTTTTAGCCGTTTAGGGTCTGTCTGCCCACTTTGCATACCCTGAAACTACGCCCAGCATCTGTTGGTCATTGATAAGATGGAGCCTGTGGTTGTAAAACCCCAAGCTGCTGCTGCCCTTTGGAGCTCTGTGACTCAGAGTCCCCCCACTGCTGCTGAGTGATAACACTGAGACAAGCCTTCCCTTAGAGCTCCCCTCCCTCGGGACTTCCCTGGTCCTCCTCCTCCTCTTCTGAATGGTGGACCTTGAGCCAAGCCTCTGGATGGCCTCCTGCTGTGAGGGGTGTCCCTTCCCAATAGAGCTTGTCGTGTGCCTCTTGTGGTCATATCTTTCCCTCAATCAGCCCCTGAATCTCTCGAACCCTTACACCCCCAACAGAGCCAACCACACTCTTTTATGAGTTTCCATCATCTTTTGAACCCGCCTCCAGTACTGTACTCATCTTGCCCCGGTTGGCGGAGGATCACAGACCAAGAATCTAGGAAGCTGAGGAGCCCTGAGTTCAGAAGAACTGAAGGAAGTTTAGCCCATGAACATGATCGCACTTTCCCGTTACAGATCCATCTGTTGTTCTGTACCTAAGCACACTTCATCCTGGTGTCCAGTATGTAAGTGTTGGTATTTTGTGAAATACTGGGAGTAGGTCTCATAAGTTTAATTTTTTCTGATTCAGAAAAACAAAAATGACCGTTGGAAATACATTGGGTAGGGAGGATGATGGAAATTTAGAGCACTTTTCATCAAATCTTCTTTTGATGGTGGTGTGTGTCCCGCCCCCTTTTCAATCTGGATTTGCCAGTAAAAACAGAATACAGGGATAAACAGGGGTTGGGGAGTGAGGGGAGGGTTACTGGCAAGGCGAAAAGATTCTTCTCAACACGTGTCCTTCCCAGTTGTGCTCCCCTAAGACTCTAAAGTGGCGGCTTGAGGGTCGGCAAGGCTTGGTGGGGAGAATGGAAATGCAGGAGCCAGCGGCAAATGCCGATCAGTAAGCAGTGAGAAGATGGTGCTTCGGATGTGGCCTCTGGGTCACATGCAGCTTTTTCAGAACAATGCTTTTTGGGTGTAGTTCATGTCTTGTTTATGTAAGCCTTCCCTCTTTCCTCCCTCCCTCCTTCCCTCCCTCCCTGTATTTATGCAGCAATTAATTTTTTTCTAGTTTTATTGAGAAATCATTGACATGCATCACTGTGTAACTTTAAGGTGTACAGCAAGATGGTTTGATCTACATATATTTTGAAGGGATTACCACAAGTTTAGTTAACATCAATCATCTTGAATAGACAGATTAAAAAGAAAAGAAAAAAAATTTCTCCTTGGGATGAGAACTCTTAGGATCTATATATTGTCTTAACAACTTTCACACAGCAATGTTAATGGCAGTCATCATGTTGTACATTAACATCCCTGGTACTTACTGATCTTGTAACTGCAAGTTTGTACCTTTTGACCATGTTCCTCCAGTTCCCCCTCCAAGGCATTTCTTGAGAATGAAACTAAAATGTACTCTCCCCCCATCCTTTAAATGGGATTAAAGTCACCCCATAATGAAAGAAAGGTGTGGGTTAGTAGAGATGCTCTTTAAGAAAGCAAAACCAGAAAAACCCCTGAAATTCTAAAATGTGATTTTCTTGGCACTTGGCAGGGTTCATTTTGAAGTAACTAAGGTCTTTTGTTTTTCTTTCAAGATTATTAATGTAATAGTGATAAGAAGTTTTAAGGGTAAATGCACTTAGTGAGCAAATCAACTTATTAAAAAATCTCTGTGACACGTTTGGTTTCCTAGTTGAGTATTTTATTAAGGAGCAAGAGCGGCAAACTGGGTACCAGGGGCTGTTCCTCTAGTTCCCATGTTCTTTGATAGTGTAACAGACACCACACGTGAAGACGTTGGCCCTGAGACAGTCGGTTGTTTGCCCAGCAATTCTCAAGATGTAGCTTCTTAACTCTTCTTCCCTCCGAGTCAGGGAAATGGAGTGAGAACACATTTCCGACAATATTTTTCCAAGTGGCAGTTAGTCACTTGCCGCTCACAGTCCCTCTTTACCGATTTCCTTTTCACTGAGCTTTTTGCTTAGCGTTGAGTGAAATTTACATTCGTTTTTATCCCATGAGAAACATGTATCTGAGGGTTGCCAGGAAGGTGGATTTCAGCTGATCCCCTTGAGGACGTGAGAGAAACTGCTGTCATCTTCACGTTTCCTTCCAGGAAGGAGGGATTTGGGGTGTAACCCCGTATGGGTTTCTGCCTCCCTCATCTGCAGTCTGCCAGGTTGAAGAACGTTAACGCGTGTGTAGGTTGATTTCTTGGGAGCTTTTGTTTTGATTAGTTTCATTTGCGTACTGGTTCATTAGGCACCAGAACATAAGGGCTCAATTTTAAAATTTTTATTTTATGAAGGAGCTCAATTGTTCTTAGTCTCCGGAAGCCAAGTTTCTTATTGAGCCGTACCACCCCGTCTACATTAGTCAACTGAAGATGTGAATTATACATTTTTTTTAAAAGTAGCTAATTATGGTAAAACCTGACACATTTGCATTTCTGTAAAACATCTTTCTGCAGCAAAGATTCTGGCTAGAAGACCGTATCATACTGAGTTTACAATCACTTGTGGTGG
The DNA here is from genome assembly GCF_048773025.1 of Camelus bactrianus. NCBI lineage: Eukaryota > Metazoa > Chordata > Mammalia > Artiodactyla > Camelidae > Camelus > Camelus bactrianus. Next base: position 32,387,342 of record NC_133550.1, on the reverse strand, counting down.
GAGCTAGTTCTTCTCATGAGAAAACGCGTAAATGTGAAAAGATTGCAAGTGATGCCTTCCTAGCCTCTATTCAGAGGCCTCGCTGCCCTTTGGTGTCTGTGGGCTGTCATCACAGTCCAGGGGCTCTGTCCTGAGACTCCCTCGTCCTCCTGGGTTTCAGGCTGGATTTGGGGGTGAAGTGACAGGACTCTAAAGACATCAAAGGCAGACACTGCCTCCTGTTCAGGTGGCAGCTTGTCTTGGGGTGTGTCCGTCCTTGGGGCTCCACGGGTCACATGCACTGGGTCTTCACTGCAAACTGTCTCAGCACAATAGGGTCTTAATGTCTGGGTGTTCTGATCTGCTCATCCCGATGAGTTCTGCATGTCCTTAAACCTCAAGGCCAGATCTCACACTGACTCTTTGACTGTGCTGCATTCCAGAAGCAATGTGGAATGTTGCTTACCTCAAGGAACATAAACCTTACATTGTGGGACGGAGGCATTTGAAAATATCTTCCCCTCTCCTATTGCCAAGGTGGCTCAATGTGCACTAAAATTAAATCCATATGGGTACACTGAGCAGATGGGGCACTTTGGAGGGGTTGGAAAGTACACTGCCTTATATGTCTGTGATGACATTCGTGTACCCAGAGGTAGCCTCAGAGTTATAAACCAGGGCATTATTGCCTAAACAGGCTCGTGTATTCATTTATGATGCTATAGAAAATCTAATTTTTATATATATATATATATATATATATATATATATATATGTGTGTGTGTGTGTGTGTGTATACACACATGAAAGAGATCTTCGTTCTGGATTCAATGTTAATAATTAGATTCATTCTAGAATTCCACATACAGTGGTGAAGGACAATTCTTTTTGTTATATTACATTAACTTTCCTTTATGACATCTATTAGTTCAGCTATCTTCAGTGGTAGGTCAGTAAGATTTAGAGGGGATGTGCATTAGAACGGGGAGAGACTGTAATTTGATAAAGCATATCCATTCAATTTGTTATTTTTCTTTTCTATATAAAATCCAGAGAGTAAAGCTAGACAAGTCTTCTGGCCTAGCAGGGCCAAGATGGGCTGGGAAAGTGTCTTAGGGATATAGGTTCGGAAAGGCTGAGAAATGGTGCCTTTGGGTTTGTGAAAAATGGTAGTGGGAACTCTCTCACACCCTTTGGGGGCAGAGTAAGACCATTTAATTTACTCTAAGTCCTGTGTTGGTGTCCATGAACCCAGGATATAAGTCTAATGAGGCCAGCCTCTCCCTCGTGTAGAACAGTCTGTGAGTTGATGGCCGTTGTTGCTGGGTAAGGGCGCCTACTCAGACATGTGGTCCGAGGACCACACCACCAGCATCACCATTGTCAGATGTTAGAAATGCAGAACTCGGGTCTCCCCTGCCCGGGTGATGCCCTTGTATAAACTGTCCGCACCTCCGCTTCGCTGTCCTTCCCTGTTATCCACGAGAGCCCGCGACACAGGGCATTGCTTTCTTCCTTGGGTAGCGAGGTTTTGGATCATGACAACCGTGCTTGGCTCTGCTGCTTGAAAGTTATTTCATGTCTCTGCCTCATTTTCCTCATCTGTAAAGTGGGGAGAACAGCCACGACCTTGTAGGGATTTTTTTCAAGCATTAAGTAAGAGAATATTTGTAAAATACTCGTTCAAGAGCCAGGCGGATAGTACATGGTGGTTACTAGTGTGGTAATGGTGATATTTGTGTCATATTTCCCCTGCAGATGGTACGTGTGTTAGAGGCTTCCTGTCTACTTCATCTTTGTTTTCCTCCAGGCCCCTTCTCTGTATCTAGAACCTGTTTGATGGGGGACAGTTTTGTTGTCCAGAACTAACATCTGTAGCTTAAAATCCTTGATCTTTGGAAGATTCAGTTGGAGTCGGAGGCAGCAGCCCTAATAACTGTAGCTCCACGGGGGAGCGTTCTGAAGCCTGTTACAAGACAGCTTCTTTGCCGTCAGGTTCGGGCAAGCCCACGACTGCTCTCTGAGTGCATACCGCATTGCACGCAGGTGTGTGGGACAAAAAGGAGTAGTTGCTGAGAAAAGGCCAGCTCACTGTTTCCATCATCATGTCACTTTGGAATGAGGTGGAAAATGAAGAGCCTGAATACATTTTAAGTTGGCTGAAATTGCCCATCAACCTGGGAAGATGTTGTCTTGGATTGGGGTGCGGCTGTGAGACACAGAAGCTCTAAAGCATCAAGTCCTGGGGCGGTGAGGTAGACTGTGGGCCACCCACCGGCTGAGTGGACCACGGACACAGCCAGTCCAGTGGGACTTTTAACCACAGGGCCAGCATTGAATTAGCACTGGTCTTGCAGTACCCACAGGGGCTTTCCATCGTACTAGCGGGCAGCGAGCCCAGGTATTAACTGGGTGGGCCCTGAGGTCTGATGACCCAGGTTGAAATCTTAGCTCTGTCTTCTAGCAGCTGGATCACTGAATCTCACTAAACTATACCACTAGCAAGAAAACTAAGGTGAATTTATGCCCTGCCTTGTCCCTGAGATTTTCAGTCGGCTGCTCAATAGACATTTAAAAGCCTCTTAAATACATTTTAAATTTTGCAATAATAGCTTTAGATTTAGAAAAAAGTTAGCACATTTAGTGAAGATGGCACAGAGTTCCCATATGCTCCCAGCCCAGTTGCCCCTACTAACATCGTACACGAGTGTGGTACGTTTGTCGTAACCAGTAAACCTCTATCAGTACATTATTATTAACTGAAGTCCATACTTTATCTCGATTTCCTTCACTTTTACCTCGTGTTCTTTTCCCAGTCCAGGATCCCCTTTATGAGACCACGTTACATTTAGTTGTCATGACTTCTTCGGATGTGGCTGTGACAGATTCCCAGCAATTCTTTGTTTTGGGGGATCGTGACCATTTTGAGAAATACTGGTATTTTTCAGAATACCCCTCAGTTGGGATTTTGTCTAATATTTTTTTCTCATGACTTGACTGGGGTTTTGGGATTTGGAGAGGGAGACCACAGAGGTAAAGGACTGTTGTCCTCATATCCTGTCAAGGCTATATACTCTCAGCATGACTTGCAGCTGTTGACTTTGACCTTGATCACCTGGCTGAGCTAGTGCTTGTCAAGTTTCTCCATTAGAAAGTTGTCTCCTCACCCCGCTTTCTATGCTGTGTTCTTTGGGAGGAGGTCATTGTCTGTAGCCTACATTTAGGAGTATGTTCAAAAGAAGTTTGTTTTTTAAATTTTGCCCATACCTTTATTCAGTGGTTTCTACATCCTGCATCTGATCAAAATCCATCCTATTTCTTCCCACCACTAGGTTGTAATTTCCTCTATGGGAAGAACCATGGCTTATTTGTATAAACATTATAGGTCAGGTGACCACGTTACTTGACATAGGGGATCAGGTACCTGATTTCCAATCCATACCCTAATTCAGTATAACAGGATCCATCACTGGGGAATGCTGACTGTATTTTGAGAAGTGCTGAGTTTTGAGTAACTGAGGCCTAGGAAGTTCACAGCGATAACAATGAAAGCTCACACCTATGTACGCTTCTCAGGGGCCAGACACAGTGTTAGCAGTTAACGTATGCTAACTTTTTTAACCCCATAAGACAGCTACTATTATTATCCTCATTTTACAGGTGAAGAAACTGAGGCACAGAGAATTGTAGTGCACAGAGAAACATTGCCCAAGATTGTGCAGCTCGTAAACTCCAGAGCTGGGCAGTGGAATTTGGAAGGCAAAAAGTTATCTGTATGTTTGCTGACTCTTCTTCCCTGCTGCCCACACTAGCCGAGAACTCCATGAATCTCTTTCCTCCTGTGGTAGCAGAGAGTCCAGGCTTTGGAGCACAATAGCCCTGCGTTCGTTCCTGGCTCCAGAGCTTACCCACTGTGTGCCTCTAGGCAAGCTACTTCCCTTTTCTGTCTCTGCATCGGTAGAATGTGGATGATAATAATATTGGCTTCCCCTTGAGAAGCTTTGATAAGATAATGCAAGTAAAGCACCAAACCTAGCATTTAACATAAACAAATCCAACTGCCATATTTTCTGAATTAAGTGTAGGGAGACAGAGGGAAAACCGTGTCAGTATAGGGACAATCAGATGAACTATTTAAAATTTCATGTCCTGAAAGTAGAATGGATGTACAGTGAAACTATAAGATGCTCGGAAAGAAGATGGGAGAGCTCAGTGGTGGGAGAGACTGAGAAGCCAGAACAAGTCAGGCGCTGTGCCATTTAGGAGAGACGTATCTCGAGACCACCTCAAACACTATGGATTGTCGGCCAGAATAGTGTAATATGTAGTGAAGAATAAACCAAAAAGTGCAGTAATCTTTTCACACTTTTAAGAATTATCCAACTATAAGAGTAAAGGTCATAAATAACATTATTAAGTAAAGCTTGCCATTAAAGTGACCTGTGTTTTAAAATTTTATTGTGACTTAGGATCCATAAGAAGACTTTAAGTAGCATCTCAGATTTAGGGGAAGTCACTATGTTTAAGCTAAGAACTATCAACCCAGACCTTTTTTTTTTAATTGACGTATAGCTGATTTACAATGTTGTGTTAGTTTCTGGGGTACAGCAAAGTCATTCAGTTACACATACATACATGTATATATTCTTTTTCTTCATAGGTTATGCCTATTGAATATAGTTCCCTGAGCTACACTGTAGGACCTTGTTGTTTATCTGTTTTATATATAGTAGTTTGTATCTGCTAATCACAAACTCCTTTATTTATTCCTACCCCCTCTTCCCCTTAAGTTTGTTTTCTATGTCTGAGTCTGTTTCCCTTTTGTAAATAAGTTCATTTATATCATATTTTAGGTTCCACATATAAGTGATATCATATGGTATTTTTCTTTCTCTGACTTACTTCACTTAGTGTGATAATCTCTAGGTCCATCCATGTTGCTGCAAAATGCATTATTTCATTTTTTATGACTGAGTAGTATTCCATTGTATAAATATATCATAGCTTCTTTATCCAGTCATCTGTCAATGGACACTTAGGTTGTTTCCATGTCTTGGGTATTGTAAATAGTGCTGCTGTGAACATTGGGGTGCATGTATCTTTTGAAATTAGAGTTTCCTCTGGATATATGCCCAGGAGTGGGATTGCTGGATCCTATGGTAAGTCTATTAGTTTTTTAAGGAATCTCTCAATTCCTAGACTTTTTAATTTTAGCTTTGCTTCTGTCAGTAACTCTGGCAGGTATCTTTTTAAGGAGAGCCATATTTTGCAAAGAAAGAATGAAAGTAAGTGTGTGAGAGTATGTAAGAGATAAAACCCCATGCCATCAACCCATAAGGGCGGATCTCTGGTGACCTAAGGCCCCTCACCTGGCCTCTTCTATACCCTCACCTGGATGCTCTTGACTCAGATTTGTGCCTCAGCAAAATCAAACAATTGATGACATGTCAACATGTCAAGGACCTTTGGGGAAGGTTGCAAATGGGTAAAACCACCGAGTTTGGTCTGGGAATACCAGTGCTCTGTCCTCTAAAATTACAAAGCTAATGAGAACTGGAGCCAGGGCTCCAGATGGCCTGCGGTGAGCCAGGAAGAATTTGATGCCCTAAAATGGCACACGTTTTCATTCTGAAAACACTGTCTTATCTAATCGCTTATGTGTTGGATTGAAGTAGAGGGATGGAAACTGAACTTTGCCTCTGAGATTTTGCTTCCTGAGTTCAGGTTTAAGTCAGGTCAGAAAAATGCTTTTTCCTCTACCACTTCCCGACAGCCAAAGCAAAGAGCCAGTGGCAGAATTTCCGAATAATTTTTAGAAGACCCAACATCCCTGAAGTATCCAATGCACTACCTTGTAAGAACAAGGATCAAAATAAGATAAACATTTTTCTTTCACAGAATGTTTTCAAAGTAAGATAAGTCTCTAGGATTATATCCAGCAACAACCCTTTTTGGTTTTGTTTTCACACACACACACACACACACACACAGAGTTAAAAAGTTTTCATCTGCCCTGGTCACGCTGTCCTCCTTTGGTGATTAATAGGCAGTCTTTGACTTCACTCTGTAGATGCAAAAGTCCTTGAAGGTGACCTCCATGCAGTAGTGTCAACCTACAGAGTGATTCATCACATGGCTGAGAAGTTAACGTCTTAAAATGACAGTCTGCCCTCACATCCCTTTTGGGGTTTCTTCTCAGTGCCTGCAAGACCCTTTCCATTCAGAGTGGTCCGTGTTCAGCTTGCTTGTTCTGTGTGGTTCTTTCTTTTCACTAAAACAAAAATGACAGTTTTCTTGTCTTGATTTCTTAAACCTCCTTGCCTGACGTTTGTGAAGTGGTTCTCTTTAACATTGGAAAAATTTCCATGGTGGCCCAGTGGATGTTCTGAAATAGAATTTCAGCCATTGCCTCATCCTTTAGCTATCCCCCTGTGAGGACAGGATCTTTACTCAGAATGCATGTGTTCAACATTTTAGAGACACTCTTGCTCTTCACCCTGTTTCCTGGGGGAGTTGGGATTACAGCTGAGAGAAGGTTATTTCAGGACAGTTACTCTGAAGGGCAAGAAATATCTTAGGAGTAAAGACTGTCAGACCACCTGTTAGACCACAAGTAATCACTGGAAAATAACACCACTGCATTTTGTTTCCTAGCAGTTCTCATGTCCACGATTTGAAATCTAGGATGTGTAGTATCAAGTTGGGATTAACATATAACTTCATTTCCCTTAACTGTGAGAAAAGTGAGGAATGCATTTTAAAACAGTAGTATACAACATCGTGGAAAGTATGCTAACATTTGTCTTAAAAGTAATCCAGCACATGCAGCTGCCATGAAAAACAGTATGGCGGCTCCTCCAAACTTCAATGTAGAATTACCAACGGAATTCACTTCGGGGTATATACTCAAAAGAACTGAAAGCAGGGAGTCAAACAGATAGTTGTACACTAGTATTTATAGCAGTGTTATGTACAATAGCCAAAAAGTGGAAACAACCCAAATGTCCATTGACAAATGAATGGATAAACAAAATGTAGTGTGTGTGTGTGTATATATGTAATGAAATATTATTTACTCTTTAAGAGGAAGCAAATTCTGGCACATGGTACAGCGTGGATGAACCTTGAAGACATTATGATAAATGAGATGTTAGTTATAAAAGGACAGATACCATATGGTTCCCTTTATGCAAAGTTCCTAGAGTAGCCAAGTTCATAGAGACAGAACATAGGGTGTTGGTTGCCAGGGGCTGGGAGGTAGGTGGATAGTTAGTGTTTAATAGGTACAGAGTTTCCATTTGGGGAGATGAAAAAGTTCTGCAGATGGACAGTGGTGATGGTTGCACAACAAAGTGGATGTACTTAAATGTTCTGAACTGTATCCTTAAAAATGATTAGAATGGTAGATTTGATATCTACTTTACCAGAATATATTAAAAAAAGAAAAAAGTTCACACATACCAGCACATTCACCCAGTCGCCTGTACAAGCACAGACCAATCTGGGGAGGATACACAGGAAACTGGTGTCTGTGATTATGCTTTTATGCCCTGGACTGTTTTATATACAGTGTTCTAGCACACAGTGTATGTTCTATGAATACATTTTTTTCCCCCAGTGAATACCTTTGAAAAGATGGCGGTTGTCTAGGGTGGGCGGAGGGGAGGAGGGAAGGTGTATTTGCGTCCTAAGTATCCTTTCGTGCCTTTTGAGATTTTTGGGTATTGCATGGCTTCATCATTCATTCAAAAGATAAATTCACTCCTTAGTTCCAGTGGCAGTGAAGGTGGTCCAGGGAGATGGAAGTCCCCTTGAGAACATTTTGGGGCCTTGAAAGGGTTGTTGCCTCACAGAACAGTTGCTGGTGGCACTCAGCCTCTGAGAGGTCTTCGCAGACAGAGGCAGGGTTGGCTGGACAGGGAGGATAACTCTCGGTGTGTTTTCATGGGTGGGACAGGTATTTTTGTCACTGTGTCACAGTTCACATGTTTTCACTTGGTCCTGGATGGGGGGGAGGGGAGTGGGGATCACTTCTAGCCTTTGATGCCTTCACAGTTTTGCTTTGAGGAACATTCCTGGTCATGGCCCCCAGTCGGCCCAGTCTGACAGGAGCCCGAAGTGTCCACTGAAGGAAATAAGCACGTTAGGTTGAATCTTGCCTGATGTCCTTTATCTGTCTGTGGCCTCATGCACAGTAACAGTCACTGAAGTCGCCTGACACTTTTCCTCCCCCTCCCCCTCTCCCTCCCCTGAGGAGTCAACAGATTCCACTCGCTTGGACCGATTATTGATCGTCTTCCCTTAGCTCAGTGTGGGCACCAGTTAAGAGATATGAAAATAACTGATTAATTTCCATATATAGGATTTCTGAAGAGGACCTTCCTGATTCCGAAGAAGAGTGTTGACCAGCTAGCCTCTCTGGGCTAGTTCCTCAGAAAGCAGTGAGCAGAGTTAAGGATATTAGAGGAAAGTGTAAATTGAGGGACTGTGCCCTGTGCCAGCACAGAAGAGTTAACAGCTTGGTGGGGGGAGGGGAGAGGAGAAAATTTGTTCTGCTGTTGTGGAAATCAGAAGTTTGAGCAGAACCAATAAATGTGGCAGTCAGAGTCCTTCCCTTTTTGGTTTCTCATGATAATAATAAAGGCATTTCCAGCCCCATCTGAATCACTGCTGTAAATTTCTGTGGGGTGGATGCTGGCCTTTTCACAGCAACTGTGTGGTTTAGAAGTGTGCTGTCATTTTGCCCTGTGGCTGGAAGACGGGGAGTGGCTGTTAGGTTAGATCCGGCCAAGCAGCGTCCTTGTTTTGAGAAGTGGGAGGTGCGTCCGGAGTGTGGCACACAGTCCTTCTTGTTTGGATGGCCTCTGTGAATAGCAAGAATCCCCAGAGCCGGGCACAAACCCTCCCTGAGCGTCCTTGCTGTTACCCTGCAGGGAGAAAGGGAGAAGAGGACCAGGGGGAGTTCTGTTACAAGTGGCGGGAGGAGAGGGAGTCTGTTTGCTGCCTTCTTAACTTCTCAGCCACCTTGTGCAAGTGAGGTTTAAGGACTAGGAGCCAAAGGCCCCGCGAGGGTAGGGGGAGGTCTCCTGGCTTTGCTGAACTCTGGTGTTATGACCCTTGGAACCGATCCATCATGTCAGCCAGCACTACTTTGCGGAGCTGGTCCAGGTTTCCTTCATTGAATGAATGTGGACTGTGTTCCAATGGAGGGCGGAGGGAGAAAAACCGGGCGGAGGGAGAAAAACCACCCTGAGTCAGGTTTTTGAGAATAACATTCCTTGTCTCTCTCTGCTGGGCACATGCTTGGTTGATTGATTGAAAATCTAGAAACCTGGGCTTAAATATAGAACAAGTGGATATTAAGATGCTCTTTTTTTTTCAGAGGAAAACTAATATTTATTGAATGGAAACTCTGTGTTCTAAATATATATATATATATATATATTTCATAGGCCTCCTAAGATGGAGGGAAGGCAGATAAAATGAGTAACATTAATTACAATCAAAACCATGTATCAAGTTCTCTTCTGAGTATTCAGTGTGTAGAATTTATGGATTTACTCCTTTCAACAGTGTTCTGAGGGTAGATTTGAGAACCCAGGACTCTGAGACACAGAAAGGTTAAGTAACTCACCCAAGATTACACTTAGTAAGTGACAGAGCCAGGAGGCGAACCCAGAGCTTGGGCAGAGACTGACCCGCTCCACTGTGGGTGGGAACCTGCCCAGCGGCATCCAGCTGTAAGTGATCAGTTTTCTTACTATTTCAGATGGATCAGGGATAGTGAAGAGCTGAGCTTTCCTTCCCAGGTTCTCCTTGGCTAGCATAATGGGGATGTTCTGAGCCACCCAGAGTGCCCATTTAGAAAGCTCGGATTTTGCTTCAATGCCTATTGAAAAGGGAATTAGAATGTCACCCCTGAGAGGGGTGTGGTGGCACCTGGAGATCTTTTTTCCAGGGTCATGTCAGGTTCCTGCAGCTGCTTCAGTCCAACCACTTCTTTTCTCTCCCGGACAAAACCAAAACAAAGCAAAACAAAGTCAGAGAGAGGTGGTGGTAGGACCAGCTGCATTCCCTGTGGGTAGTTGGCGCTTGCTCCTGAAGTGAGCCCAAGCTTGCATGACAAACACAGCCCCAGCCTGAGCCTTTTCTAACAGCTTCCTCCAAAGCCCTAGTTAAGTGGTGCTTCAAATTCCAAACCAGATGACTTTCTGTGCAGATTAGGGTTTCTGAATATGTCATAGGGACACCGGAGAAACCAAGTAAGGAACTTGTTCTGCTTAAAAAATTATAGCACAGGGAACTATATTCAGTTTCTTGTAATGAGCTGTAATGGAAAAGAATCTGAAAAAAAGAATATGTATATGTATAACTGAATCGCTTTGCTGTACACTTTGAAACTAACATTGTAAATCTGCACTTCATTTAAATAGAAAATTAAAAAATGATTAATAATAAAGTACTCAAGTCTTTTGGCCACTCTAGCAAACACTGATGTTTTTCCTCTTGCTGTGTCTCGGGAGGATAGTTGGTGGGGATGCCAGTGAGGTTGGAATTTTCTGTGATGGAGAAGTAATTGGAACAGTACGAACGGTAAGATCTTCCCAAGCAGCGGGTACAGTGAAAAGGAATGCAGCCCCAGCAAAGGGGGTGTGCAGTTACAGGCAGATGGGCCAAGGTGGTGGTCTGATTGCCAAGTGGACTAGAGCCCAAGTCTTCAGGTTTTCAAGTAGGTAATTAGCACAGGAAGGAGCCAAACGCAGGCCTGCTGGCGCCTGGAACAGCAAGATTTTCCGTTCAGGTTGGATGGTCATAGAGATTAGATGGGTGCCTGTCAGTTAACAAATGCAAGCACCTGATATGTCCATGTTTGGGGTGGGGGTCATGGAAGAGTGAGCAAACAGGATTTCCATTCCTGAGCAACAAAAAGTCTCAGGCTGAAAGATAAATTCATGCAGCAGTGGAGAACAGTACATGGCAACTAAATAGGCAGTAGATTGCATGCTTTTGCTCCCAGGTTCTAGCCTCTCTAGTTAGCAGTGTTCCTGACACAGTGCACGCTCTAGAGTCAGAATGTTGGGGCTTATATTCTGGCTGCTCAAGCTGTGTGGCTTTGAGCAAGTGAGTTCATCTTTTGGGGCTTCAATTTCCCTATCAATGAAATGAGAATAGTTCTAGAATCTACCTCATAAATTTGTTATGTGGATTCAATGATTTTTTTTTTCCTGGATAAAAAGAAAAAGGTCTCTTGCTCCTGCTTCTTGCTTTTGAATGCAGTCTCGATACTTAGAACCATAGCAGCTCTCCTGTACACATGAGGCAGTGAGCATGGGGAGAGTTGATAATACAAAGGATGGCCAACAGGAGGGGTGGCACTGTTGGGGACATTAATGACTCTGCTGGGCAGCCAGACCAATACTTACCTCCATACTACAGACTGCTTTCATTTACGAATGAACCACTGCTGGTTGGGATTCCTGGTTGCAGCCAAATGTATCTTAATTGATATAAATTTATTACAAGACTAAATTCATTGAAGGCAGGGCAATGATGTAATCGCCTTTGAGTTCTCAAGGAGAACCTAACATAATGCCATGCATACAGTAGGTACTCAATGGTTTATGAGGAAGGTGGATGGTTGGAAAGAGGGGAAGGAGGGAAGGTACTGGTAAATGTTTAATGTTAGCTCTCTGGGGGAAAGAGGTCCTGGTTTGTAGCATTTGTCAGGTTCAGTGGTGTAAATGTTCCCATCATGGCTGATTTCAGGCTGCCAGTGTGATGCCGCTGAGCTCAGTGATGGGAAGAGACACACATGGTCAGCTCTTGTGGCCGGTGCACACCAGCCCAGCTCACCGTGGAGGGGCGGAGGGGAAGAAAGGGAGAGAGAAAAGGGAAGGAAAGGGTCTATTAAAATTTGTAATAGTGATCATGATAACAATAATAATGCCTAAAATTGAGAGTCTACTCTGTGCCAGGTTCTGCTCTGAGTCCCGGTGGTTGTCTTTCTCCTCCTTGCCCTAAACTGGGTCACACGGCCTTTTCCAGCTACCAGAGAGGCTGAGAATAGAGAACAGAGGGCAGTGGACATGCTGTAACGGGCTTGGACCATTCATGTGTCCTTCCCTAGAGCCGGGCCCCTTGCCTCTCTGAACACATGTAGGCATCTGCCGGCAATAAGGGACAGCTCTCAGATGGGCAACCAAGAGTGTCCCAAAGGGCAAGGCTTTCCAAGCAGAATGGGTTGCTTTTCAATCTTCAAAAGTGCCTTTTCAGCAAAGTTAACTAGCCCCATTATCGTCAAAATTATAGAGTTCTCCCCTGCCTTCCTCCATCTCTGGCTACCGCTCCAGACATCATAAACTGACCTCGTCCTTCACAGTAGAACAGTCAATTTTCTCAGCCAAGCAGATACTAACTCCAGTGATAAATGAGGTGGGAAGAAAGGAAACATATGTGAATCCTCAAAACAAGATTGCAGTAAAACCTCCAGGAGAGAAAACAAGTGCTTCCAGTGTGCGGACTCACTGCATTTCATTTGGGCGGTGAAGTCCTGCATGGGTTCGGGGTGGGGACCAGCTCTGGCTGCAACGAAGTGCAGAGAATGAGGCGATGGGGGTGCCCACTGCAGAATTCCTGCTTTATGGGGTCAGCTTCCTCCTTTACATGTCCTCCGGGCAGATTGCTCACACCAGAGTCTAGAGTCATCACCGTCCTCTGGCAGGTGGAAAATATATAATAAAGGAAAATGCCAACATTGGGGTTATTGTTAGGGGAAAAAAGGCAAGAACTATTGTAAAGGATATTTCTGTATCGCCTTCCAGACTTTTGTAGATTTTATATCCAGATGTCAGTTTCTTAAAAAAATAAAAGATTACAAGTGATTTATCAGTTCTACCTCGTCAGAGGCCCAGAGATTGGAGCAAAGGCAGAGGAGGAAGAGATGTGAGGAGACAAATGATTCTGCTGAGAGAACGCCACATGACGGACAGGCCCAGGCACTGCTGCCTACCCAGTGGACGTGAGAGTGATGAAGGGCTGGCAGGTCAGACCATGCTGGAAGAAACACCTAGGAGAAAGGGGGTTCAGAGAGGCCATTCTTTCTCAGCAGGCTGCAGACCACACACTGGGAGTCAGAATCGATCCCTCCCTGACCCCTCTGACTGTAAAGGAGGCACCACCCTTCAGCCATGTTGAGTCGACGTCCAGGGGCACATCGGTTGGAGGCATCAGTTTTGGGGGGCTTTTCCAGTATAGGACTTGTTTTAACAGCAGAGGCGTGGTGTTGGTTCTTTGTTATCTACAGTGTTTTTTCCAGGTTGGCTGGCATCTCTGCACATGGTCCATCTTGTTGTTATAAAGGCAGAATTGCTCTAAGTTAGAGATCAGGATCTGGGGACCCAGTCATCAGCCAAATATTCTGACTTTTTTTTTTTTAAATGCAGAATGGAAAGTACCTTGTCCTTTTACTCTGCTATGAGCATTGCCTCATTCTTTTCAAACAGGGGCTGGCAGACTTCATCTTAAAGGCCAGACAGTAAACATCTTGGGCTTTGTGGGTCATATGGTGTCTGTCACACCTTCTCAACTATGCGGTTATAGAGCAAAAGCATCCTTAGGTGATAAATGAATGAACGGGTATGGCAGTCTTCCAGTTAAACTATGGAGTTACAAAGACAGGCAGCAGGAAGGGTTTGGTTCGTGGGCCGTGGTCTGCTGACCCCTGCTCTAAGGGAGTCTTAGGTGGAATGGAAGCCTCCCTTGCCAGTATGGATGATAATGCACTGCAAACTGCAATGTGTTATTATGCTGCAAGACCCTTCCCCACTTGAGCTCAGAGTAGGGAACAGAAAGGGGACAGCAGACCCCCTCTTGTCCCGTTGACAGTGATACGGCTAACCTAGGGGTGGAAGAGGCAGAGAACGTCTTCAGGCCACTTTAATGATATCACTGCTCTTGTGTGAATGGTGCGCCCCTGAGACTTCCAGTGAGATGGTGTTGGTGTGTTTCGTGCTGGCTGGCCACTGACTTTCTGCCCAGGACTTTGCTAAGGCCTTCCTTCTCTTATTTCCTTCATCCTTCTAAGTCTGGATGAAGAGGAAGAAAAGGTGAGTGCTGACAATTCCTACTTGACACATATGGCAACTTATTTCTCAGCAATTTTCAGGCTTTGGTTTTATTTCAAAGGCGACCTACTCTATTGTCTTGAAGTAAGAGTTGGGATTCACTAGCATTTTCTTCCAGACTGGGGATGGCTCTCCGAAGAAAAGAAAACAGTTTCCAGTTTTGGAACTGCGATTTCCCTCATAGACTTTCAATAGGACAGATTAACCCACAGTTGCACAGTGCACAAATCTGTTTTCACGTGAAGACCCAGAGGGGGTATGCTGGGGTCAGGCTGACGCCTCAGAGACACACACATCGGTGTGGAGATCAAGCCCCACTCAAGTTGCTGGAACTATCCAGTTTCAGTCACTTTGCGGTCTTGCAAAAAGAGATTATGTAACCTCACTCCCTCTTCTCTGGCGTGTGCTGTGCCATCGTAACTTAGAAGGGCGCCCTCTCTATGAAAAGTCTGGATTTACATATTTTGCTAATTGTAGCTGTCAGATTCCTCGAGGTGATTTAACAGTGGGGAGACCTGACGAGTGTGAAGAGTATTTTTAACCTAGTTGTGTGGGTTTGATAGCCATTTGCAGACTAACAGTGGAATCTAGAGCTCCATGTGAGGCTCCAGGGAAGCGGCAGGTGGGGTGGGGGCTGAGGCCATGAAGGACTTGGGTGTAGGCAGCCGGTGGGTGATTTGATCCTGAAGGGGGCTAGTGGTCTTCTACCACATTCTGCTGACAGCTGTCAGTCAGCCTGCTTATAGGGTGTGAAATTGACTCCCTGCTGTCTGGGATGGGGAGCCTGTCTGGGTGCTGTGAGGGCTGCAGATGGAGTTGGAAACTTGATCTGCAGAGCATTCATTCATTCAACAATCAGTTTTTGAGGGCCATGCACTAGAGTTTCTCAAACTTCCACATGCATGCAAATCACTAGGCTATCTCGTTAATATGCAGATCCTGATTCAGTAGGTCTGAAAAGCTCCTGGTTGATGCTGGGGCAGGGACCACACCCTGAGTCATAATGCCAAAGCTCTGTGTAGTTTGGTGACATATGACAAGATGAGAACAACAAGCTTGGACCCACCTCGGGGTCTACTTTCCCATGTGCCCAGATGCTGTTCCCCTGGGTCACTGTGTGGCTCATTCAAGTCTCAGTAGCAATGTCACCACCTTGGAGAGACTTGTTTTCCCTGATGGCCCACATCTAAAGATGGCCAGTCTGTTGGCCAGAGGCCTCCCTCAGTTCCTTGCTGATGGGCGTCTCCGTTGGACAGCTCACAATGTGGCAACCTGCTTCATCAAAGCCATCAAGAGAGAGTGTGGCAAAATGGAAATTGTAATTTTATGTGACATCATTACAGAAGCGACATCTCCTCACATTTACTGGATTCCATTAATCAGAAGGAAGTTGCTAGGCTAGCCCCCTCTTAAGGGGGAAGGGAGATTACACAAGGCTGTGACCATCAGGATTTGGGGATCATTGGGAGTCATCTTAGAGTCTCCCCACCACCCAAGGACCAAGGGTAAGAGAAGAGGGATAGGGTCAGGGATAGGGAATAGCACGTGCAAAGGCACCAAGGCACAAGGGGCCATGTCCTACTGAGGAAATGTGTGTCTGGTGGGTGTGGCTGACCAGCGCTTGGTGGAATGATTGGAGATGAGAATGGACCAGGAGCAAAGCTGCGTGGGCTCTGGTGATGGCACCACTGCTCTGGCAGTGACTGAGGGCATGTCCCTTGCTCTAGCCTTCCATTTCCTCAGCTGCATAAAACAAGATCAGGCGTTTTCACTTGGGTGCCAGGGAACTTGGGCTTCCACCGAGAAATCTCAGGGGCTGCTGGGGAGGATGGAGGCATGGGGAGGTGCACATACTCTCCCCCTCAGAGCAGCTCTGCTCCAGTCTGTCTGAGATTGGATTTTCTGCCCAAGGGTTTCTTTTAGCAGAGTCTTCCTTGGCTTAAGAACAGGTGGGAACTGCCTGCACTAGCTGCCCTCGGAGGTGGCTCTGATAGGGTTCAGATGGACTTGAGCCAAGACCAGGACCGTAGACTCTGAGCCACTCAATTCTATTGGCATCGTTTTCCCATCCAGAGTTAGGAGAAAGAGGGACTTGAGGCTGCACTGGGGTGGGTAGGTGGGTGGGTTACCAAGTTACTGGAAAAGCAGTTTCTAACCTTGTGATCAGGACTATTTCATTCATTGGCCCCAGCCAGTCATTCATTCATTCCTTTGTTCATTCAACGCGGGGTCAGGCATACAGTGTTCGGTGTCGTCCTGGGGCCTTCTGGGGTTCACCCCCAGTGTGCTTTGTTAATGCTGAGCACGTGGCTTAAGAAACTCTGATCCCAGTCACGTCAAGGAGACAGGTAATAACTGAGGTCAGCTCACCGTGCGGCTTGCTCTCCGGAGGATGGCAGGGGGCCCTGTTCCTTTGATCTCATCACATCAGGGTCATTGTCCCTTCCTTTTTCAGGACCCTATGGGAAGGTAGGAAGAAAGGACAGTGAAGATTAGTAGGGTAAGGAGGGCTTGACCCTAGGAGAGGGAACTATATTGCTGTAACAGGGTTTTCACATTTTAGACTCGTAGGTGTGAAATTCCACTAATATGGAATGACCCAGGGAGAAGTCTCGCTGATTTTCTAGACTAGAGACACACACTTTTCCCTTTGCCTCTTTCCCCCTCACTTCCTGTCTTCCTCTCTGCATATTTTTTTTAGTTGAATTTGATTTACAATGTTGTGTTAATTTCTGGTGTATAGCATGGTGATTCAGTTGTGTGTGTATATATATGTATATATGTATTCCTTTTCATATTTTTTCACTACATACTATTGCAAAGTACTGAATATAGTTCCCTGTCCTATATGGTAGGACCTTGTTGTGTATCTGTTTCATGTATAGTAGTTAGTATCTGCAAATCCTGAACTCCCAGTTTATCCTTCCTCACCCCCTTTTCCCCTTCTCTGCATATTTTTAATTTTTATGAAAGACATTGCTGTTTGTAGGACTCAGAGCCACGGCAGGTCCCAGTTTAGGAGCTAACTGCCACTGACCAGCTGACGGACCTGGACCAGCCGCCCAGCCGCCCTGCACTTAGGTGCCGAGGAGGAGGGGATTGGGTTGCAAGAAGCCCCTCCTGAGGCCTCTTCTGGCCTTGCCTGGAAGGCTGGGTTCTGGCTGATTGCTGTGTCCGGAAGCATTAAAATTCATTGTCTTCCCTGGAGCCAACTCTCGCTCCATTAAACAGCTTGTCCCCAAGGCAGATGGAGCTGGCAGGGGGACTGTCCTTAAAAGCAACAGGTTGGGTGCTGGCAGGCTCACAAAGGAAGTCTCTGGGGAGATCCAGCCTCCCTGCTGCTCTCTGGGCAGGGGCTCCAGAGCCCTCTCACAGCCTACTGGGCGGAAGAAGGGATTGCTGAGCCCAGAGTGGGAAAGTGCTCCCAAAGGCAGACCCTGGAACACTTGACGGAGGTGGAGGACGGTCCTGGGATGAGCTCCAGAAGGACAAGAAAGACCTCCTAGACACAGTGGTCATAGTAGTATCAGCTGATGCTTCTTCATCTTCTAGCTATGCAACTTATGTACAGTATCAGTAGTGCCGGGGATGATGTGGTGCCCCACTTTACAGAGGGGAAACTGCGGCTCAGAGAGCTCAAGGGACCTGTCTGAGGTGACTCAGCTCAGAAGTGATGGAGCTGAGATTGGAAGCCAGCTTTGGCTTCAAGGCCCCCGTTGGTCCGTTGCACCCAGTTAAGAAATTATAAGAGGGGCAGAGGAAGGGGCTCTGTGTGGTCCTGGAGTGTGTGTGGCTGGGTGCGTTAGTTTCCTAGAGCTAGCATGGCAAATTACTACAAATTAGGTGGCTTGACACAACTGCAGTTTATCCTCTCTCAGTTCCAAGGGCTGGAAGCCTGAAATCCAGGGCTGGTTCCTTCCAGAGGCTCTGAGGGAGACTCTTGTCTGTGCCTCTCTCCTGGCTTCTGCTGGGTGCCAGCAGTCCTTGGTGTCCTTGGCTTGTCAGTGCATCCCCTAGTCTCTGCCTCCTCCTTCTGGTGAGCTCTCCCTGTGTGTTCTGTCTTCATGCCATCTCCCTCTCTGCATGTCTCTGTGTCCAAGTTTCCCTTTTCTTATAAGGACATCAGTTGTTGGATTAGGGCTCACCCTCATGTAACCTCATCTCAACTCGATTACATTTGCAAAGACCTCGTTTCCAAATCAAGTCTCATTCACCAGTACCCAGCAGTTAGGATTTGGACAGATCTTTTTGAGGGACACAGTTTAACCCACAGAGAGGGGACGGCTTTAAGGCGGAAATAGACAGAAAGAGGGGGTGGGGTTCATGCACAGCCGGGACCCCTGGGAGAAGCCAGCTCACAAGGGCTCAGGGACCCTGCTGAGGACTTTGGACTCAGTCCTGGACTAGGCATTGAGGGACCACTGAAGGACCAGTCAGGTGGGCGCGGTGAGCCCTGGGAGGAGGATGCGATGGGTAGGACCAGAGGGGACTCTTCATGCTATTGTGAGTCTCTGTCACACCCGGGTGGTGGGGGCGGGCGGCCGGCGAACAGGGCCTGAACTGAATGTGCAGGGCCTGATCTCAGGACAGGGCAGGAGGGAATGTTGTATAAGGAACTGAAGGATTCAGTAGAGGAGGGGGTGGACTTTGGAAGGAACAGAGGGCACGGTGGAAGGAAGCCCACAGGAGAGAGGCTTGGAAGCCAGGTCACTCCACCTGTGGACTTTTTCCTGGAGAGTGTGGGACCCGGGCTGGTTCATCTCAAAACTTCCTTCTGGCTCTAATATTCTGAGGTTTCTGTGATTCTGAATCCGTGCAGGCTGGGGCAATCAGAAGGCTTCATGGGGGAGGTGGTCTTGACTTCAGGGAGGATGTGGAGGGGTAAGAAAGTAGGGAGGGCATTTCAGGGGTGGGGACAGCCTGCACCGAGGCCTGGAGCTGAGCTGAGTGCCGTGAACGGAGCAGCTTTGATGTGCCCGAGTCCTTTCTCGGCAGCGCCAGTCCTCCTGTCGTGGGGAAATGCAGTTATTCTCCCTCATCAATATTTCAGCCTTGCCTCTTACAAAGCGCCTCCCTCTGCCTTTCGTCTTTCTCAGCAGCCTCCCACATAAAGGGAAGAAGTGTCCCGGCCCAGCAGGTGGGCCTGCCAGGGGGCTTCCCAGGCCTTTGAAACCTTTGCATCTGTTTGTGACTTGAGACAAGAGAGACTCTGGAAAGTGAGCCCCCAGTCCCTTCACCTGCACATTGGGGGCTGTCATGCTTGTCCCCGCTCTTCCCCACTCCCCTCCCCAAGTGTGTGAAATTAATTCCACTGTGCTATCATCAGTTTCTCCCTTCAGACAGGAACTCTTCATTCCAAGTCCACAGGCACTGGGAGCATCTCATAGAGACTTTTCAGAAATAGTTTTAGCTGGTTATCAGAGGCAGGGGTAGGGGTGGGGGTGGACAAAATGGGTGAAACCTATGAGCTTCCAGTTAAAAACCAAAGAAGTCATGAGGATGTTGTGAACAGCACGGTGACTAGTTAACCATACTGTATTGTGTATTTGAAGTTGCTAAGAGTGTAGATATTCAAGATTCTCAACACAAGAAAAAATATTTGTAACTATGTGTAGTGACGGATGTTAACTAGCTAGACCTATTGTGGTGATCATTTCACTATATAGAAAAACAATGAATTATTAAGCTGTGTACCTGAAACTAATGTGATATGTCAATTAGATCGCAATTTAAAAAATTAAATGAAATAGTTTTAAGCTCCACCGTCAGCTCTTGGTTACCTGCTGCCTGAGGGTTTCTAGGGGCCGGCTCTACTAAGGTGTGGGCGGAATAGGTTCTCAGAAAAGTTATTTGAGATCCTACTATGTGGAGACCCTGAGGAGGCTTCAAGGACACAGCAGACTCAGAGGAAGGAGGCTCTGCCTTCCAGAAACTCTGTCCAGCAAGACTCCGTCTCCCTCCAGCCTCCCCAGGTGGGCCACCTGCCTGTGTCTTCCTGGCTCAGCATCACCATGTTCTCCTGTGCAGACTGGCCCATCCAGGTGCTCAGGCTTGGAGCCCAGCATGCCCACTCTGTGGCTCCCGAACTGGTGCAGTGCCCGAGCCACGTGTGAAATCCACAGATGCTGAAGGACTGAAGGAACAGCATGTTGCCTTGGGCGAGTCACTGAGTCTCTCGGTGTCTCAGTTTCTCATCTGTGAAGCAGGGATAACAGAGGAGTCAATGAGATAGTGCTGCTGGAGTCTGAATTCCACAGCCCAGTGTGTAGCAGGTGTGCAGAAAACGTAACTGCTTTTTTTATGACATTGTTCCGGTCGCCCCTGACTGCTCCAGACTCTCAGAGCCTCGTTCCCTCTCCATATTCAGCTCCATCAAATCTTCCTCTTTTTCTCCCAAGTCTGCCTCGGGTTGGGATTGTCCAAGAGGGAAATCAATGATCTATTTTCTCTTGATAAGACATTTACCTTTTACCTGCAGGGGGCCTCTGATGGTGAGACTTGAGGCTTCCTGGCTGCAAATGGTGGGAGCAGTCAGGACCAGTGCACATGTCTCTGAACTGCTATCCTGAAACAGACTCTCAAGGCCACCTTGTACCACCCCATTTTTTAAGGGTGTTAGTAAATTGCTTACTGTGTATTGGGCCATGGCTCAGAGTACCCCCAGCAGCTAGACTCTCTGCCCCTGGTATTCGAGGAGTCTGTAGGCAGCGGAGTGGGATGAATGCATGAGGATGCCAGGGCCCAGGGGAGGAACCACGTGGTCCTGATGTTGCCCGCCTGGTGGTTAGAAGCCTGGCTAATTAGGGCATTCTGCAGTTGGTGATTTCTTGTTCTCAGCAGTCCCTTGAGACTGAACTGGTCCCCAGATCATTTCCTAAAGGAACACAGCATAGCATTCTTTCTCCAGCAGCTGTAGCATCTCGCTTGGCTGTGCAAGCTGGAGGGAAATGGAAGTGGGGACAGGAACACCCAGACTGTTTACCAAGTTTCTCTGAGCAGTGGGATGGGCCGTGTGGAAACCAGGTTCTCCTTCCTCTGCCCATCCTCGGTGAGTTCGCTTCCTGGGCCTGTCGACATTCCCGATCCCCTGGCCCTGCCCCACTGCAGCCCACAGCGGGATGTCTAGTCCATGTTACTACGGTGTGGGAAGAAGAGGACTTGGAAGCCGCTTGCTGGCTATGTGACCTTCATGTAAAGTTACCATCAACTCTCAAGCCTCAGTGTCAGTGCTGTAATGGGAATCTGGAAAGTTCCCCACAGACAGGTCTTGAGGCTTCAGGGTCCGTCAGTCACTTCTTTCTCTGTTCCCTCTCCCAAGCTCTATCTCAGACTCCATAGAAGTCATTATTGTCACCCGTGTGAAATTCCACTTTCTCTTTATTTTTTAAGTTTTATGGAAGGGGGGGTCTATCTATAAGGTGAGAACTGCTCATAATGGGAATGATTTTAGACTCTCACAGAAGATATTGTGAGTCAGCAGCTGTGCAGAGATGCTGGGAAACCATTCCACCATCCCACCAGGTCCTGGGGGAGGAGAAACTCGTGACCACCACCTTGGGGCCTGCGTGTGCATGGAGCTTGTGGGAGTGGGTTTGGGACGGATCTTCCCAACACAAACAGTATTTTTTTCTCTATTTGCAGCAAAGAGATGGCTTTGAACTCACAAGTGTCCCCTTTATAACTCAGTGCTCAGAGTGTTTGAACTAAGAGGCCTTTAGAGATTCTAAAATAACCCTCTGTTTGGATCTCAGATGATTATTCAGGATCTTGGAACTATCAGGAGGGTCCTTTGAGCTGATCCAGGTACTAGCAAATAACCCTCCTATCTCTCCTTGGTGTGACCACAGTGGACATCACCAGTGGGTCCCAGCATCTCTCTCCACACCAAACCAGAGTGAGTCTTAGAATCTTTGCCTCACGGTGTCCAAGCCTGAGAAACCTTGTGCCTTTGCAGGTGTAGAAATTGAGACCCAGAGCCTCATGTAGGCAGCTCAGGGCAGATCTTCTTGTTAGGTGGACTAAAACACACACACACACACACACACACACACACACACACACACACACATACACATACATGTTCATACACACATAAAGTTTATACACATAAAGTTTATATGAGCAGCTTTCATAATGTATAAACATGCACACGTGTGTGTGTGTTTAAAATAATCCATATTAATGTTTCTCCCCCATTCCTTTATATCTGAGGTTCTCCATCAGGACCAATTCACCAGAGGCAAAATTTGCTGATGTCTCTAAAGAATAAAGTATACTGTCACTCTGATAAAGTATCATAGCCACTTAAGCCAGCGCATTAAAGCTGCAAGAATCTTTGGGAAGTGGAGCCTCGTGAGTCAGATGGACCACATTACGTGAAACAGGCAAAATGCGTCCGAGGTGGAGGATGACTGGCTAGTTGGGCGTCTTTAGATAGGCAGGGAAGTGCGGTTGCAAAATACCTTCGAGCTTCAGTCTGACCTGGAAGACAATTCAGTGCTTTCTTAAAAGGCAGAGAAAGGTTTGTCTTCAGTGGTTAGCTTCTCTTTGGGTAGAAAGCTGTTCCCTGGGTGCACGGGTCTTGTGTCGTTGC
Source organism: Camelus bactrianus (assembly GCF_048773025.1). Classification (NCBI taxonomy): domain Eukaryota; kingdom Metazoa; phylum Chordata; class Mammalia; order Artiodactyla; family Camelidae; genus Camelus; species Camelus bactrianus. Next base: position 32,364,647 of record NC_133550.1, on the reverse strand, counting down.
CCTTTTCCCCTGTTTTGTCCTCTATTTCCTTGTGTCTTTTAAGATCCAGCTCCCTCCTCTGGGCAACTTTCCCTCTGCTGAGAGCCTGCAGCCCCTCTAGCTATGCTCCTGTTGAAATCCACTCTTGTGTTGCTCTGTCCCCAGTGAGAGATTCCCAAGCTCCACTTGGGCATAAGCTCTTTTGTGAATCTTCTGCCTCCATCCTGGAGGCGTGGGATGGGGTTCCAGCCGTGTAGAAGGCTTAGAGGCTAAGCTTGTATGTGCATTTTTGGCTTCTCAGGGCAGGTCACCCTGGGGAAGGACGAAGGTGTCTGTTCCTTTCTACACCAGGATTCAGAGTCTGGGGCTGAGCCCTGTCACTGGGGCTGCTGTTTAGGACTGGGGTCTCCTTGCCTTCCAGCCTCAGGGATGCTTGGATGCTGACTGCAAGGAGGAGTGGGGCTCTCCTCTCTCACTGCAGTTTGTGGCTGCTCTGCTGTCTTGGTGGCTCCCACTGAGAGGCAACAGCCAACGATACCGTGCCAGTGGGCTCCTCCCACTACTTGTGCGTTTGCCCCTCCGTCTGTCCCCCTTTGCTCTCAGCCCTGCTGCAGGATGGGGATGGGGGACTGGAGCAGCAAGCCAGGCCAACTTTAATTAATTTCTCCTTGCTACACCTTCACTGATGAACTGTATGCTAGCGACTTTGAACAGAGCTAAGATGGAGTGAGAGTGGCTCATGGCTGGATACCTAGCTGCTTCTTGGGGCTCTGACTGTTATCTTGACATTTTACAAATGTGACCCTGGGAATTGCTGGTGCTCCTTCCCCTAGAAATACAATGCCAACAGAAAACTGTCATGTTTTGCTATTACTTACTATGTGTTTTCACTCACTTAAGGCTGAAGGCAATAGTAGTTCCAAACTTTACAGAAACTAAATCTCAGAGAGGTTAAGTAACTTGGCCAAGATCACAAAGCAAGTAAAAGGCAGAACTGGGGTTCAGTCCCAGGCAATGTGGGTTTTACAGTTTGAGTTTTTAACCAGTATTCTATACTGCCTTTCTACTTGTAAAACATAAATTGAAACCTGCCCTTAGAGATCTTTAAAAGTAGGTCATTAGCTTTTGAAGGCAGTGCTGCCTTATGTATATAGCTACATTTATTAAGTATTTACTTAATAAAGTAAGACTTAAAAGTGTGTCAGGCACCTTTTAAGTGCTCTTATAATAGCTCATTCATCCCCACAACAGTCCTGAGGAGTATTACTATTAGTCCCATTTTAGAGATGAGAAAACTGAGGCAGGTGGAGGTTCAGTAACCAGTCTAAGGTTCCAGAGCTAGGATGTGACAGAGCCGGAATTGGAATCTAGTTTATAAAACAAAACAAGCAAATTTCTCTACTTGGTTATTCCAGGGGAAGAAATTCTAGGGGTGGAGAACCCTCCTGGAGTTACCATGTTAGTTACTAGAGCTCAAGTTCTGAGACCCCCTCATTTTTCAGAATGTTTTTAGATTGAATGAAAAAAAAGCACATGACAAATATAACCTGTTGAATTTACTTAAAGGAGCAATCAGGATTTGTGGACAGTTAACTTAGAAACCAGTCTCCCTTACATTCTCAATATTCTGTTCTGAGCAGTTGCCTTTAAAATTTAGAGACGAGTTCAGAGGATGTCTGATTCCACTTTGTAATCTTCATAACAGTGTAGGCCAAGGACATCCTAGGCACTCGGGGACACAGTCAACATGCTGGATTGATTGAAAATTGAAGTTATGCCTAGGATACAAGGATAATGAAGGTGGGAAAGATTCCAGGCTGGGTATGTAGGGACCACATTTTTTCCCCCCTTTTTAAAAAAAGTTGAAGTATAGTTGATTTACAATGTTGTATTCGTTTCTGATGTACAGCATAGTGATTCAGTTGTGTACACACACGCACACACACTCTTTTTCATTATTCCAAGCCGTTAAATCTACTTCCCTGTGCTATGCAGTAGGACCTTGTTGTTTATCTGTTCTGTACATAGTAGTTTGTATCTGCCAATGTCATTGACAGCAACGTGGATGGACCTAGAGATTATCATATGAAGTGAAGTAAATCAGAGAAAGACAGATACCATATGATATCATTCATATGTGGTGTCTGGGAAGGAAAAAAAACGACACGAACGAACTTATTTAGAAAACAGAAAGAGACTCACAGACATAGGGGCTGCACTTTTGGGGGTGCCTGGAAGGTACCCAGCCTACACCCTACCAGTCTGTTCCCCGGCTCGTGGGCCACTGTGGGACAGGTCATGGTGCTGAAGGCGAGTGGTGCAGGTGGTGCCGTGCAGCCCCTGACACCTGGCTTTCCCCCTTGAGGGCCAAGACTTCATGTAGAGTCTGCTTCATAATCTTATTTTACAGTTAGCAGAGGAGGACACGATTGCAAAAGAAACTCTTTGCAGTCAAAGCCCTTGGCCACCCGAGCAGCTCTGCTCCACATTCTGCCAAATTGCTAAACTCAGAAACAGTTAACGGTCTTGACATATCAGACGACCTGCAAAACCGCCACTCCGTGTTTGATCTTCCCTTTGGTGTCACAGAAGCACGAAATGAGCCTTGTGAGCCAGGCTGTGACCCAACCTGTCGGGGAGGATCTAATTTAACTCAGTGGCTCCCCTGCCCTCCCCCCAACTCCACTGCTTTCCCGTCTCCTGTGCCCCCCTTCCCCCCTTCCCCCTACAGGGTTAAGTTGCATAAGAGCCGGGGCGCAGGTGCCTGTTTCTCTCCTTCACACCCTGTTTGTTTCTCTCCCCATCACCTTCTTGTTTGTTGATCTTGTTGTCTGAGAGATAGTTGACTCATTTTTAACATTTAACCAGCCTCCCCCTCCACTGGTAGGTGTGTGAGCAGCTGGGGATTTTACCATCTGTGAACTCTCCACGCTCCCAGGAAAGTCTCTACCTTTGTGGTGCTGTGCAACCAACCCAGCCCTGCGCCTTCTCTGTGTCCCACCTACCCTGTCTCCCACACCAGGAAGCAAGCTGGATGGTGACGGGCGTGGGATGACTTCAAAAAGAAACCCCCTCATGTCCTTCCTCCTAGAAAAATGTGCCAGGCATTTGGTGTTAGGGATAGAGAAGTGAGTATACAGGGTTCCTGCCCTCAAGGGGCTCGTGTGTTTACAAGAAAAGGCCACAACGTGGATGTCACTAACTGTCGCTGTTGGAGTGCTCAGGATGGGCCGGGTACAGTGCTTTACCCAGATAGTCTTACCTGATTCTCCCAACAGCCCTGTGAGCTTAGGAAGCCTTCTCCTCATTTGGAGATGAGAAGTGGCAGGGATGGTAGGTAAACTGGCCAAGGTCACATGGCTAGCAGGTGGTGGACTCAGGAGCCTGTCTTCAGAGGACAAACAATAGTAGCAGGATTCATAACATTTACTGAATGTCCACCACGTGCCAGATATCAAGTGCCTAAACACAGGCTGTTTTTCTGTCTCCCTGAAACACTGCGAGGGTGGTTTTATCAGATGGTCTTGACTTGCTGGGGACCACGCGGTAGGAAGTAGCAGCTCGGGACTGATACCAAAGTTTGTCTGATTCTAGAGCCTCCAGGTTCCTAACCCCGAGCTCTGTCACCTTTCGTTAGAGCAAGATTCACCATCAAACCTAGCCGCTTGTTAGTGAAAGGAGGAACTCTGAAAAATGGCTCCAGGACCCTAGGCACGGATAGGAACATCTCAGGGCCCCTGGGTTCTAAGTTCACCCTGGATGGGATGTACGAGTCAGTCATCAGGTATTTTCCGACATGCTGGGCACTGCTGTCACGGGGAGCATGAATGAGGGGCTCCTAGAGCTTGATGTGCAGGGGGGAAGGGGCTGTGATGAGGTCCTTTCAGGTGACGGAGAGGTCAGTGCTCTGAGAAAGACACACAGGAAAATGGGATAAAAGGGGTGGCAAGAAGGCCTCCTGCAGGTGGGGACGGCTGAGCTGCAGTCCAAGTGACGATCAGGGTGAAGAGGGTCTTGGCTAAGGCAATCAAGAAGGCAAAGTTCTGGAAGCAGAAACTGCTTGACCTTTGGAAGGAGGAGCAATTTCTGGGTGTGTTTTGAGACCTGTGAATGGTTCTGTGTGGCTGGAAGGTGACATCATTGGGTGAGGTGGAGTGCAGTCTGAGACTGTCCTGCCTGAGACACAGCTCCGGGTGGCTCCCCACGGAGAGACGCCGCTCCAGGAGCAGCAGGGTTGGGGGCCCTTCTGATAAAGGAGGCCTCTTGCCCAGAGAGTGGAGAAACTCACTTTTGAAATAAAAGAGTTGGCTTCTCAAAGTCACTGTTGGCACCTCGAAGCCAAAGGATCATGATTTGTAATCACAGGGTGGGTGGCATGTACAAGTTTTGGTCTTTCTTAATAATAAAAGGGTGACAACTCTCATCTCTGAGATGTGTTCCCTTCCAAGCACATCCACATGCAGCATGATAATGAATATACTAATAGTTAATACTCAAGTGCTTCTTGTGTGTGTCCCATTGGGTTGAAGGCTTGCATGTAAATGGACTCTTGCATCAGTCTGTTTAGTCCTCAAGGGAACTCCGTGAGCTAGGCACTGTTTTGTTACCATTCCAAAGATACGGAAGCTGAGATCCAGAGGGGCGACGTGTAAAGAGCCCAAGGCCACGCAGTTGGGAGAACAGGGCCTAGAACCCGTGATGCAACCGCCCTCGGAAGCAGCCAGGGCAGGCATTATCAGGCCCATTTTACAGAGGGAGAAGACTGAAGCGTGGTCATGGAAAGGGTGTGGAAGAGAGCTGGGCCTGGAATCTGGGTGTTCCGGTTCTGGCGGATGGTCCACTAGCTGTGGGAATGGTGGTGGAACCACACACGGTGTGCCTTGCTCGGACTTGGTCAAGAGCTCAAAGCCAGGCGCTGATGTTGGAGAAGAGCCCGGGCAGCCTTCCCTGGGGAGGAGCTGGCGGAAATCTCCTTGGCCCCACCCCTCTGGCCATTTCAAAAGCCCCTGTAAGGGCTGCATCTGGTCCATCTACCTCCTCTGCTCAGCCCTTTAATACACCCCGAGTCCCCCCACGTCACCTGGGACACTTTCAAAAGGGCAGATTCCTGGACCTGGAGGCAGGCCTGTTGAATCAAGACCCTGATGGTGGGGCCCTGGAATCTGCATTGACCTCCTCACAAGGCAGGCCTGAGGGGCATGCAGGTTGCAGAACCCCTGGTCTAGGCCTCAGGACTTCGCCCCCCGAGAGGGGTAGAAATGGCTGTGGGTTCACTCTAAGGTTCTGGGCATGAAGCTTAAACAAATTCTGTGGTTACTTTGGCCTGGGGGAGGCTATTATCATCAGCCCCAGACGTTTTGAGGACTGCTGGAAATAGCTCACTGGCTGAGTGTTTCTATTTTGTATCAGTATGATTAGGTGTGTCTGGGGGCCGCAGCCTAAACCCTTTTTATTTTGGTATCGTTAAAAAAAATTGTGGTAAAATATACATAACACAAAATTGACTATTTTAACCATCTTTTAGGTGTACAGTTCAGGCACATTAAGTACATTCACATTGTGGGGCCTGCAGCCCAATCCAGAAGTCTCCTTTTTTGGAACACTCGGAGGGGAGGGCTGGGTACACACTGGGTGCTTAATAATTGCCTTCAGATGACAGTGGAGCAGCAGGGGTGATTGGGGTGACAGGGTACATTCTTATGCATTAAGTAAGCATCCCCACTTCTGACTTTCTTATGAGCAAGTTAACCTCAGTCTGAGATGCTGGCGAAGGAGACGCTGGGGAGCTATGTTTAACGCTCAGTTTCTATTTCTGAGCCAGGCAGGACGATGAGTTCATTGTCTGGTCAATGCCAAAGGCAACTTCCCTTGCCTCCCCCAGGTCCTCCCCCAGTGGAATAGAGGATATCTCTGTAAAAAATCTGTAAAAAATCCAAATTTCCCTCCTACGTGCGTGTTGGTAAGAGGCAACCTACACTCATTTCTGGGACTAGGGTTTCAGATGCTGCCGACTCAAGACCAGTCTAGTTGAGAGTCAGACAAATGGGCCTTTTTATATTTAAGAGATTTTTTTCTTTTTTACTTTGTGTCAACAAAAGATCTGTAGATGCTCTTGTTGTACATTTCACACTGCTGACTTCATACATGTGAGAGCACCACGACCCATTTACATTTTTGGGTGCATTTGGGTTTATTTCTGTGGTTACCGCTTTGAGGAGGTCTACAAAGGCTGGCCTGTTCAGTGGTAGAGCACGTTGCCAATGGAATTGGGTGAGCCTTGCAGCAGTGGAGGGGAGGGCACTGAGCTGGAGAGCGGACTAAGAGTTACAGAAGTATTGAATTTTGCAGCTGGAAGGGATCTTAAATGGAGTAACCCCCCTTTACTTAAAGATGAGGAAATTGAGACTGAGAAAAGAGGGTGGGTCCTTACCCAAGGTCACACTGCTAGTGAGGAACACAGCCCAGCACTGGCTTCCTGGTCTGCAGCCCACTGGCCTTCCGCTGTGTCAGACCTTTCTAGACCTTGAACTCCAGCTTCCAACAACTGGATGGCTTACAGTGTAACAAACCTGCAGATACGTTTTCCTGACTTGAGAAGTTTTTCCAAGTTCATTTATATGTGTTGTGCCTTTGCCTTTTCCTGTATCTGGGTGGAGTTGATCTTTGCTCCTGAGCAGACCTTTCTCTTTGAGTTCCTTCCCTGAGATCTTTTTCTTCCTGATTATACTTGGAGCCTCTTGCCTCGGTTCGATGAGAGCCCTAGGTACACTGGCTCTCTCTCCAGGATGGGAGCAAAGCTGGTTGAAAAGCAGGAGACTGAGTCATCAGCTTTCTGGCATGGCTTATCCTGTCCCAGAATTCTGAAGTCCCGTCCGATGTTATTTCATCACTGTCCTTTTGGTCTGGGAAGTGACTCAGGTGTCAGCTATGGAGAGAACTCAACAGAGCCCTCTGTGATGGGGATGCTTGAGGAAGCACGGAAAGCTGGCTGTGTTACCTGGAGATGGATCACCACACGAGAACCAGACTCCTCACATGCCCGAGTAAAAACTTCTAGGAAGGCTCTGGGCTCTTGGGATGTGCAGTCATCTCAGTGGCAAAACCAGATATTAATGGGCCAAGTACTAAATGTTTATCGAGAACTTATTTTGTACTGGCCCCACTCCAAGTGGGAGACACAAAAGGAGTTTAGCACAGTCTCTGACAAAAGGAAGAGGCCATGAGATGGTGCCCAGGTACCTAGTAAGGGGCTTTATTACATGCTTCCGTTTCCACGTCACCCTTAAAGAAGCCAAGAAAGATGCCAGAAGAACGACAAAGGGCACTGTTGATCCTTGAAGCTCAACGAGGGCTGCATCAGCTCTCCTTCACCTCTGTGGTCCCAGGACAGTGTGGCTGCTCAGTGAATATTTCTTTCCATACATAACCCCCCTCTCTCCCTTTTTTTTTTTTTAACTTTCACACGGGAGGCAACTGTTGTGTAGAAGGGAGTAAGACTGAATCTGGGCCTGAGTTACCTGGATCTGAGTCTCTGCTCTTCCGCTTAGCTCTGCACCTCTGGACAAGTCACTTACCTCCCCGAACCTCCGTTTCCTCATCGGTAGAAGGGAGATGCCATGATTCTTGCATCATGGAACCTCTCTGATCTTGGAGTTTTCCTTTTTAAAACGAGAGGCAGTGAGGGTGCGTGTGGAAGGCCCATCAGACTAGGCAGACAGCTAGACAGGCATTCGTTATTACCAGTCTCGTGTCAGGAATAGGCTTATTTACTCTTTCACCTCCAAGGCAGTTTCAGGAGTCTGAATACATTCCAACGTGGGCAACTTCCAAGTGCTGGTGTGTGGACCTGTCCCCTGGGCTGTGTCCCTCAGACCCTCAGCCCTGATTCTGCAGTTGTGCTCACAAGATGCAAGGTAGTCTGAGTAACTGTTGAGGCTAGATGTAACTGGAGGTAAAAGCTGGAAGTCCAGGAAGACTGTCCAGCAGTCCTGGCTGACTGGAAGCCACGTTTTGGAACACCTGCTGCTTCTGAGTGGCTTGTAGCATCACACTGTCCACCAGCATTGATCATTGAGAGGGACACGGAATGGTTGTCTGTAATTGAAGGCCACAGATAATGGTCACGTAAGATCAACCCTAAGTAATAGGTCCCTTTTATTTCTGATAGACATTTGAAGAAAAAGGCCTGAACTTTGAATAAAACCATTTGGTTTTTGCCTTCGTGGCCCTTCAGTTATTTCAGTAGGGAATTGATGCCAGAAATTGTTAGTGACTTTCCCCTTGTACATTATATAGGTTTGGGGGAATTAAATACCTTGTGGTTTCTGTTATCAGGAAGGAAGAGTCTAGGCTTCAGCAAGAGTATAAAAGAAAATTGAAACTAAAGATTGGTTTCTCAATTTGAGTAAAGTTCCCAGTATTCTCCAGCCACAGCGAAGCCAAAAGCTCTGACTGCATGCATGGGCTAGTGAAATAAAGCTCAGGGATGTTAAATCAAAAGGGTTTAATTAGGTCAATTAGGTTTGAATGTAAGCGTCCTGTTTCCAAATGCCACGAGACTCAATTTCATATTTTCAGTTGGAGTTTTAAACTCTCATGAACCGTAGACATGTTGATTGTGGATAAATTAAGAGAAGGGTGAATGAAGACTCGGTCTGTCAGGTCCAATTAGAGCAGGGTGGACAAATTTGGAGCTGAGCCTTCAACTTCTGCAGCAGGGCGAGAATCGTGCCTCAGGAAAAGCTTCTGGAAGTAAAGAACCCCATTCTTCTCCCCCGTGCTTGTTATATCCTGCTTCTGTGAGGTAGCTGGGGCCGGGATGATTTTTGTCAAGAAACGGGTGCTCAGTCCTCCGAAGCTCCTTACTTCAGTTGGAGGGAAGAGGGTTTTTCACAGTTCTTATTGTTGGCTTGCTTGAGTGAACAGCTCAGAATCTGAGGTTCCAACATGCTCATTGTGAAAAACAAGTGTTGACATTTATTGCCATTAGAAGGAAGTGAAAGGCCAAAGTGTCTTCCCTCTGTTTCTGTGGTCCTCCCACTTCTGTCCTGACTTCCCTCTCTGTGAAGTCACTCAGCCTCGACCATGGACATCCAGGAGCCTGCTTCTCCCATCAGAACTTCTCGTCAGCGATTGCATCCTGCATCCTCACGCTTAGGGACTTGGGTCCTGCTCCCAGGGGTGCTGAGCTCCTTTACCTTCTCCTGGAGGAACAACCTCCAACTTGATGAGACGGAGGATCACCTGGCAGTCACTGCGCTGTGTTAATAGTTTTGAGATATTAGTACTACATCTACATATGTATACATCTGTCCATGTATATTTTAAGCATAACTACGTCAGCTGTTTAACAAAGTGTATGGAAGAAAAGCTTGATAATTGAGAAAATTCTATCCCTGTTTGTTTTTGATGTGGGTTTTCAGACTTTTAGAAAGCTGGTTATTATTTGATTTAGTGGCTAAACATCAGAGAGTTAACTAGAAACCAATCATGTAAAGGAGCGCTGTATGGGATTTCGGGCTTCAGCAAGAGCCAGGGCAGTTATTTGGAGGAAGATTGGGCCTTATAATAGAGGGTCTTTCTTGATTCTGCTAAGGACCCACTGTACCCCATTCTGCCCGATACTTACAGGATGTGGTGGCTTCTGCTGCCATTAGGGATACGGGGGCAGGGGCCTTGGCATTGTGATGAATGGCTTGGGCACTGAGCTGTCTCTTTGGGGTCACCCTCAGAGAATACAAGGCATTTTGATGCTGTGGCACTTTGTCATTTGGACCTGAGGATATTCGTCTTGGCTTATAAAAGAAAGCATCAAACTTGCAGCCAATTGAGAGGGAGGGAGAGGGGGAGAGAAGGAATACATCCCTTTCAGGGGTTTGGGCTTTAAGATGAGGCATAGGGATGGGAGGAGGCCAGTAGATCTGTGAAGGGAGTCAGGGATCGTCGTCATCATCAACATTATCATGTCCTATTTTGTCCAGTGTAAAAAGGCTGTAATTCTGAGGTGCACCTCGATTTCAGAGAAGTTAAAAAACAAAAACATGTGCACATTAGAATCATGACCAGCAATGTATTCGGTGCTTTCATCTCATGTGAACTTCCTGATGACCTTAAAAAGTAAATTCTCTTGCTCCCATCTTACTGGTGAGAAAACTGGGGCACAGAGGGGTTAAGACTCCTGCAGAAGAATGAACGCTCAGCTGGCCAGTGGAGGAGCCCAGGTGGAAGCAGGAATTCCATCACCCTTAGAGCTAACATCTTAAGCCACTTTGCTCTACTCCCTGGCAATGAAGTCCATGGTGTTTGAATACTCTGATGTCAGCATTTGGACCCAGCTGTGTCAGACATGTTAACTCTGCTCCATGACTTTTAGTAAGTAACTTAAATGTCATCAACATATTTTCACGTTCTTACTCTTACTAAGGGATGGACCCACAGTCGTGAAATGCTGCTTTCTGTGTGTTTTGTGTCAGCTCTGCTCCCCCTCCTCTCCTACATGAGGTAGATCTCTATTGATAACTCAGAGTAATAAACATTTACCTGCTCTATCAGTCTAGAGAGTCTATCAGTTACTGACTGTGTGACTCCTTTGCAAATACCTCTCTGCATTTGTTTCCTCATCTGTAAAATGGGAATGGTAACACATTTCAGGATGGTAACAAGGAAGGGGAGGTTAAACAACATTTACTAAAGTGCCTGGCATTCAGCATGGCATATAATAGGACCTCAAAATATGTTCTGCTTGTTCCTGGCCCCTTCACCCCGGATCACCCAGATAGTAGGTGGCTGTGAGCCCTGAACCAGGGCCTTTTCTAACACACCTGGCCACGTCTCATATATACTGACAAGCAAGTGGCTCTCACATCCTCTTGTAGCTAGAATCATTTGCAAACCACCTTCCTATTGTTTTACAGCTTTTGAATTTGCCTGCACGAATAGAGGCTGCCTGGCTGACACTGAAGGAATTTTAATATCTAAACCCAGGGTTTAGTATTTAAACCCTGGATGTGCCTGCTGCATCCCAAGGGGCCAGACCTTCTTGCTGATCATGGCAACAAGGATCTTGTGCATAACTTCCTTACTTTTTGAAGCAAGATGGGACTCTGTCTCTCCATATTGTCACAAAGCTTTTTTCTTTTTTAAGTAAGTCTCAAAATGTGAAACATTTCCCTGGGGAAATTTGCTACAGTAGCTCGGGTGCTTTCTTTCCCCTCTTTGGGTTCATTCCCATCCCACTGCATGTCTTCGGAGGGACTATGAACTTCGGAGTGAGGTTCAGCACTGCATCTTGGATTCCCTAGCGGGGAGGCAGGGAAGGGGAGAAATGGGAGCGTGGGCATGCGTAATAGGATACAGCTGATCTTTTCCCTCTGACTGTGTTTCAAGACGAATAACATTCGAGGTGCAGCCTACCTTCCCCTGAAGCCCCAGTGTGCCTTCTCTGCCCCTGTCCTGAGCCCCTCTCCCCGACATTCATTTTCAGATCTCCTCTGGCACCTGCTTTTATCTGACTCACCCCTGCACCACTTCTTGATGGCAGCAACATAAGTTACACTTAAGCAACATATTGTCCTGACACATGCAGAAATTAAGCGTTCTAATTTTTTCAAAGATCTGTTGGGGAAAAATATCCACATTAGTGGCTGCAGATAATTCTGGGGTCTTCTTTGGGGACATTCCAACTTTTTATTTAGAACTCCTCTGGCTTTCCAATAGCACCTTTAACACTAAGACTTGATTTGTATCTAGTATTGTATTAAAGTCATCATTTTTAAGTTGAGAAAAATGATAACGTGGAAGAAGGCATAAAAGCCACTCTAACAATTGTTTTCATTTTTCTAAAAATTAAAGGGTAGTCAGTTTACAGTGTTGGATAAATTTCTGGTGTACAGAATTGTGATTCAGTTTTATATATATATATATTCTTTTTCATTATAGGTTATTACAAGCTCTTGAATATAGTTCCCTGTGCTGTACAGTAGGACCTTGTTTATCTATTCTGTATATACTAGTTTGTACTTGCTATTTCCAAACTCCTAATTTACCCCACCCCCATTCCCCTTTGGTAACCATAAGTTTGCTTTCTATGTCTGTAAGTCTTTGTGTTTTGTAAATAAGTTCATTTATGTCTTTCTTTAGATTCCACATATAAGGGATATCATATGATATTTGCGTTTCTCTGACTTCACTTAGGTTTGATGATCTCCAGGTCCATCCATGTTGCTGCCAATGGCATTATTTCATTCCTTTTTGTGGCTGAGTAGTATTCCAGTGTGTGTGTGTGTGCACACGCGCACACGCATACACATGCCACAACTTCTTTATCCAATGATCTGTCGATGGACATTTAGGTTGCTTCCATGTCTTGGCTATTGTGAATAGTGCTGCTATGAACATTGGGGTGCATGTTTGAATTGGAGTGTCCTCTAGATATATGTCCAGGAGTGGGATTGCTGGATCATAGGGTCACTATTTTTAGTTTTTTAAGGAATTTCCATCCTGTCCTCCATAGTGGCTGCACCAATTTGCAATCCCACCAGCAGTGTAGGAGGGTTACTTTTTCTCCACCCCTTTCCAGCTTTTATTATTTGTGGACTTTTTAATGATGGCCATTCTGACTGGTGTGAGGTGATACCTCATCGTACTTTTGATTTGCATTTCTCTGATAATTAGCGACATTGAGCATCTTTTCATGTGCCTGTTGGCCATCTGTGTGTCTTCACTGGGGAAATGTCTGTTGAGGTTGTCATCTTTATACGTAAGTATATATTTCCATAGCCAAGATCCTGGTCCTCATACTATTATGAATTCCGCTGCTTTAACTTAAACTCCGTTTCCATGTCTTCATGTTATTACTTTTAATAACAGTATCATTTTTTGAGCAGTGAATATACTGTGATTTGTTAATGACATACCTAAGTGGACTGTGATTTATGAGATTATTCCTCTGATCTTGGACATCTTAGAGTGTTTACAATTTGGGGCCATTGGAAGAGAAATATATAGTGAACATCTTTGTGCATTAATCTTTTAGCTTCTGTTGAATTATTCCCGTGGTGTAATTTCCCAAGAGGGAAATTGCTGTAGTTGAAGGCTGTAAGCATCTTCACAGTTCCAGTGACATAGGGCATATGGGGATATTTTTAAAATCAGTGTTCTCTCTGGTAGCATCTTGTGCCAGAAAAATGTCAGGAGAAAATAATACAAATGAACAATTAAAAAGATAATTTCCATGTTTAACTCATCTAGACATATGGAAATGAAAATACGGATGCGTGTCGATGGGTGGCTGGCTGCCTTGGAAGGCTCCAGCTCTTTATTACTGTCAGCTTGTCTTTCCCTGTGGGAAGCAGTCTCTTTCTAGCTGTCTCCGGCCTCTGGAGAAAAGGTACTCATGCCATCTGTTCACACCCCCACTTCAGTGTCCTGCACCTGCCTCACGCTTGTTTTGAGCAAAATGGTTAGATACCCATTGTGCCTCACCAAGTCCTTCCGTCCATCAACAGCATCATAGTTCCTCTCTGATCTGTGAAATAACCTAATGTCCACAGATTAACATGTGTATATCATGTGCACAACTGTGAATTTGAGGTTGGAATAGAAGAGGATTTTGAGGGGCTCTATTAGGGGATAATTAGACAGAGAAAGTACCAGACATCAGGAGTGGTCAGCTAACTATAGCTTATTGAGCACTTACCTCGGGCCAGGTGCTGTTCCAAACACTTGATGTGCATGAGTTTATTTAGTCCTCACCACGCCCCTACTGCATGGGCATATCATTACCCACATTGTGCCGATGAGGTGACTGAAGCCAAGAGATTGAGGATCTTGTCAAGGAACCCATGTGTGTTTGTTTGCTAGAGCTGCCATAACTAAGCACCACTGTGTGTCCCTCTGTATCCTCTCCTCTCCTACCAGGACCCCAGTCATTGGATTTAGGACCCATTCTCATCCAGGACGACCTCTCTTAATTTAATAACATCTGCAAAAACCCTATATCCAAGTAAGGCTCCGTCCTGCAGTTCTGAGAGGACATGAATTTAGGGGGACACTATTCAGTCTATGACACTATGGTCTTGGCCAGAGCCCCTCCCTGCGTTCTCAGACAGGGTAGAGAAAAGGGGAAGAAGGCAGAAGCCCAGGTAGGACCATGTTTTGCCCAGGTGGCTTTGAGAGAGAGACAGGACAGGTGACAATTCCCTTGGGCCTTCGAGATGGCTGCATGGTGGGGACTGAGTGGAGCTCTGTGAGAGAGATGGGGTTGCCTGGTACAGCCAGACTGTTTCAGCATGAAATGATCCTGCCTGGAGCCAATCAGCTTTGGCTACTCAACTGGAGAGGGTAGGTTTGGGGTTAGGGACCCGTCACGCTTGAGTAGCTTGAGTAAAGATTCTGTAGAATATTTGCCTTCTCAAGCAGCCAAGTTATTCCTTATACCACGTTTCTGAAGCTGTAGGGGAACCCCGGAGGCAGACATAAATGTCTCCGGTCGTAAAATCAGACTTGGAGCACTAGCCACAGGGAAGAAAGTATTTTGGCATATTATCTGCATCACTGCAAAATAAATTTTAAGCGTTCCAAGGAAACTGCAGGGGAGAGTGTAGCAATTCTCCAGCAGGCAAGGAAAGGTAAATGAAAATTAACTGTACAATGCCCATAATTACTCATTCGAGGTGTGTGGAATGTAATTAACACGATCCGGACTGCTGTGCTGTCTCTAGTTTTATGTAGGTGAACATAAAAGGTAATTTATAAGGGCTTTCCTAGGATAGCCGCCAGTTTAATTCCTTAAACTGTGCGTTTCCGCAGGCTCTTAGGTTTCTCAACAATAAAATTCAGCCACTGCTGTAAGGGTTTTTGGGAACAGAATTTGTGCTGAGGTTTGGGGCGGGGGCTGCTCTTCCTTCACCCGAGATGCTCAGTCCACTCCACTGTTAGACTAGCCCGAAGGTGCCAATTCCTGTAAATTCTCTGTTAATGTGTTTTCATGCAATTGAGTGTGAAAGTTGTATACAAAAGAAGCTTCTAAAAAACTTAAAGTTACAGATCTAGCAAGCTAGCCTTTAAAGTTGAGACTCTTACACTTTGACTTATAAATCTAGTAAATTTCTACAGTTATATTTATGTACACTGATCAATAGTTGACCCTTGAACCAACTTAACCTCCTTTTAACATTTTAAATTGCATTTAAAATGTCTTATATTTAATTTCTTTTTTGAGTACTTCACATGTCTGATTAACAAGTACTTTAATGTAAGTCAAATACTTCAAGCTTAGATACCTAAAGTTTCTGAAATGCTCCAACATTATATGTAAACTTAGAAGGTTTCAACTTAAAATCTCGAGTCACATAAATTATTTAGTTGAATTCTTCATATTGGTATGGCAAGGTAGATCCTTCTACTCAACTAGGTTAGCATCTTGAAAAGATTAATCTTACGGGTTTTTAAAAAAATTTATGTACTTATTTTTTAAAATAGCCTTAATGAAATATAATTTATATATAAAATTCCCTTATTTTAAGTGTAGAAGTCAGTGAGTTTCAGAGCTCTACAACCATCATCACAATCTAACTTTAGAGCATTTCCATCGTCCTGAAAAGAATTTCTGTGTCTGTTTATTGTTCCTCGCCACTCCCACTCCCAGCCTTAGAAAACCACTAGCCTGTTTTCTGTGTCTATATATTTGTCTGTTTTGGACATTTTTGGTACTTAATTTGAAATCATACTAGGTTTGTAAGAAAACAATTTTGACATCTCGAACAATGTTGGGGTCCCCTTCTCCAGCAATTTTTTGGGTTTCTCCCTCATTGGCTTGAGGTTTCTTTGTGAGCCAACCCTTGGCAGGGGAGTTGAGTTCCGCCTCCGACTGGGGGGGGGGGGGGGAGGGCTCTCTCACAGCCCATGACCCAGACTCAAGTCACTTACTACCTAATTCAGATGTCTCTCCATGGACGACCAAACCCCACCAAGTGGCTTCATTCCATTCAGATTCCTTGCCTACCCACCAGGCTCCCTGCTCTAGTACCTACTTAAAGGGAGAGCTGACTGAAGACTTCTCGTGGTGGTGTCTGGCTCGAGGCCACCATCTGGTTCTGAGGTCATACCCTGTGACCACCTACCATCTTCACAGCGCCCGCTTGGAGGCCCTCAGCCAACGCACTCATCCTGCTGCCTCTTGGCCCTTCTCAGGTTCACATTCCAGGCACCAGCAAGACGGCTTAGAAAGCAAAACCCCAGCAGGGATTCAACACTCGTGTTCATAGCAGCGTTATTCACCATAGCCAAAAGGTGGAGCCAACCCAAGTGTCCATCAACAGATGATGGATAAACAAAATGTAGACAGATGTACAGTGGAATAGCACTCAGCCTTTGAAAGAGATTCTGACACATGATCCACCATGTATGAACCTTGAAGACATCATGCTCAATGTAATAATCCAGACACAAAAGGACAAACATTGTATGATTCCACTTATATGAAGTACCTAGAAGTGGTCACATTCATAGAAACAGAGGATAGGATGGTGGTCGCTGGAGGAAGGGTGAAAGGCAGGCAGGAGCTAGGTCATGGGGCCTCCTAGGCCATGGAAAGGACTGGGATTTTGTTCTAAGGTGGTGGGAGGATTTTGAGGTAGAGAGGATGCTGTTACCTGATTTATATTTGGAGAAGATTATTCTGGCCATTGACAGGGAATAGAGTAGGGAGGTCAAGGTGGCAGCAGGGGGGCCAATTAAGAGGATTTGTCCTAGTGCAGGTGGCAGTGATGGTACTTGAACTGTTGCAGAAAAATGTGTTACAGCTCAGTTGTGACAGCAACCTGGATCTGGGCGAGAGACCAAGCAGCACTCAGAGAGTTGGAGAACTCAGGTTTATTATCCCAGCAGGCCCAGAGGAGTTGACACTCCAAGCTCTGGACCTCCTCTGTAGGTTTACACAGGCCTTTTATAGGCTGCCAGTTTTACACTTTGCAACATCATATGCAAATAAAGTATAACAGAAGTTGACCAACCAGAAACAAGCTTTGTAGAAATAGACCAATCAGGGAGTGAGAGAAATAACCAATCAGGAGTGAGCTCCATGCAAATGAAGTACTACAAATGGACCAATCAGAAGTTAGGGAAGTGGACCAATCAGAAGTGAAGGAAATAACCAATCAGAAATGAGCTCAGGGAACCAATAGAATTTTAGGTGTAAGTTAGCCGCTTTAGAGGCAAAAAGTGAGATAGAGGCTCTGGGCGAGGGAATCGCACGGTGCTGGGAGGAGAGCAGTGGCCCTGCCTGGGGGTCCTGCCAGTCTTTTTATGGGGCTTCCCGCCTCAGGACCTGGTGGTGAGGAGCTGATGGCAGGGAGAGGGATGATGGCGGGTGAGGGAGGGGAATTAAGAATGACTCCTGGCGTCTGGTCTGCCCAGCCGGGTGCATAGGGGTGGTGTCTGCTATGGTGGGAAACACTGGGGAGGGAATTTTAGGAATGGAAGTCATGAATTCTCTTTATCAGTGTTTAATGTGTTCGGCTCATTTGCAACCTCAAGTGGAACCTCAGCCTCAAGGCACTCTTATCCCTGACCTGACTCTCAAGGTATCTAAGTCAGGGAGTTTTTGGAGGGGAGGGTATATAGCTCAGTGGTAGAGCATGTGCTTAGCATGCATGAGGTCCTGAGTTCAACCCCCAGTACCTCCACTTAAAAAAAGAAAAGGGAAAAAAAAGGAGAGTGGTGGTACCAAGGGTGATGCTGAACTCAAAAGAATGTGAGAAATCTTTGAAGGCGGCAGAGTTGCCCACTCTGAGATTTCCTCACCCAATTCCCTCCTGATGGAATTTGAGGCCAGAGCCCTGGGTGACTGAGACAAGAGGGTTTTGATCTGAGAACTACCCCCATGGCCCTTGCTAGCAGGGGAGGTCTCCTGCCCTGCTTCCATACAGGGAGGGAAGGCATCCCCATTTATTACTATCATTATTACTGTTATTTGTAGATGGTATCTTTCCATACAAAAAACCATGTAGTCTCAAGCAGGATGGCCACCTGTGGTGGCAGATTGTAAACAGAGGAGGAAACTGATGGGACATCTGTTTGTTTCACAGCCAAGTGTTGTTTTTTCTTTCGTAGCCTCTCCTGGCCCCATACTCTTCTCTCCCTCCTTCCCCCAAACCTGCTTAACTCTCACTTGGCTCCTCTGCCCCCACCCTTGCCCCTTCTACCCTGCCCTTCTCCAGGGCTATTTTAACGTGTGGTTGTCCAGAGAGACCTCCTGCTGCCCTGTGCTTAGAAATTAGGAATTCTGAGTCAGAAGGGACTTAGAGATCACCTGGCTTTACCTTTTAACCTGACCAGGGAGAATTCTGAGGTCCAGGGAAACCATGTTCAAAGGGAGGCTCTTTGCATGGCGGCAGAGCTTACGGGTAGGATCCAGGCCCGGGACTTTTCTCATGGACACTTTTGGGGGCCAGGTCCCAGGCTAGTTTACATTTTCATTTAATCCCCCCACCCAGGATTTAGACAGTTTAACATTGAGTTTCAGAGATGAGGACATTGACCCAACATCCCAAGACTAAACCAGAATTTGAATCCAGTTCTGGTTGACACCCACTCTCCAACCTTCTTATTCCAAAGAGTGCTGTCGGGTGATGCAATTGTCCTGGATTGCCTGGGACTTTCCTGGTTTTAGCACCAGAAGTCCTGAGTTCCAGGAATGTCCTCAGTCCTGGACAAACTAAGACAGTTGGTCACTCTAGCCTCAGTTCTGTGACCTCTGAAGAGGATGGGGAAGAACTGTGACATAGTGACTTTCAGGGCAGGCTGTGGGCCCTGCAGCTAAAAGCAGAATGACCCGTCCTGATGGAAGTAACCCTCTGAGGGAGCTGGGTATCACTCACCCTTGTTCTGACTCGATGAGACTGACTCAGTCACTGTCCTGTTCCAACGTCCTTTTGACAGATGGGCTGGACTGGACTGCACCGGGGCACCAGCAAGAATTAGTGCCTTGGGAGTAGACATCTCTGTAACTGCATTGGTGCTCTGCACTCAGGGCGTGGGGTGGAGGAGGAGTTATGCCTGGGCTGTTAGCAAATTAGGAGATTTGGAAACAGTCCAAGGTCCACTGGGTGTCAGAGCTGTTTTGCTAGCAGGAGGAAGGCATACCCTTTTGGACTTGGGTGATTTAGGAGAGAAGTGCCTCACTTTGAGTGTCGAGGGATGTGAGAGCACTGATTTTTGCGGTGGGAGCTCTAAGTGTAAAAGCATCTCTTCCTGCCTTTAGCTAAAGCATAAGGTGGTTCTGGAAACAGAAGGTTGAAATTGGCTACTTGCTCTGCCATTTGCTGGGGGGTGTGATTTTGGGCAAGTTATTTAATCCCTCTGGGTTTCCCTTTCCTTGATTGTAAAATGGGAATAAGTGATATTATTTAGTATTTCTAATTTATGGGGTTCTCATGAGAATTGAATGAAGCAATGTGAGAAAAGGGCTTAGCATCAGGTCAGGCATCAGGCACTTGCTGAATTCTCAATAAATGGTCATTCTCATGATGACTGTTACTGACTATTGCTGTATTTCATAAGACCTGAGTTCCGGCCCTGCCTCTGCTGCCAGCTACTCTGGAGACCTAGTGCTTAAGTTCTCTTGAGTTTCTTCTGTAAATGGGAGGAGCTAGACTGTAATCCCTGAGAATTCTAATGTCTTTGGTTTTACAAAATGCATCAAAAGCGAGTTTCCACCCTGGATCCTGCAGCATTTCAGTTTTGTGTCTTTAGATCTGAATTAACAATCCTGCAGTTCCTTCTGCCCCAGCCACACTGGCAGGGTTGCAGGGAGCCGCTCAGGGAGTGAGACAGGCTTCACTCCTTTGTCGCTAGCTGACTTTCTGTCACCTGTTCTCGACTGACTGGAGGGGGAGTGTCCACTTAAAAACACGCTCTTCATCGTAACATGAAGCAACAAATACCAGTGGATTGATTTTAATTTTAATTTTATTTATGTATGTTGGCATAGTGACGGTTCCTGGCTTACGATGATTTGACCTATGATTTTTCAACTTTACGATGTGGTTGAAACCAGTTCACATTCAGTGGAAACCATACTTTGAATTCTGATCTTTTCCCAGGCTAGTGGTATGTGATACGATGCTCTCTGGTGATGCTGGGAGCAGCGGGGGCCACAGCTCCCAGTCAGCATGCGATCACCAGGGTAACCCACCAATACACAAACACCCATCCTGTACCCAGACACCATTCCGGCTTTCACTATCAGTATAAATTACATGAGATATTAAACACTTCATTATAAAATAGGCTTTGTATTAGATGATTTTGCCCAACTCTAGGCTAATATCAGCATTCTGAGCATGTTTAAGTAGGCTAGGCTAAGTGATGATGGTAGGTTAGGTGTATTAAATGCATTTTCGACTTAATGATATTTTCAATTCATGATGGGTTTTTCAGGACATAACCCCATTGGAAGTCAAGGAAGATCTGTATACACAACTGTTTCTGGGTCCAAGAAATCATACTGTGAATTGGACCAATGAGATTCTTACAAAATGGTCTTGCAGTTTATTGATTTTCTTACTGGAAAATCTAACTGGTTCTTATCTTGCGCAGGAAAGAATTCAGGAGTGAACCATAGTAAAGCGAAAGCAAATTTAGAGAGATCACGTTCCATAGACAGAATGCCGTCCATCTCAGAGGGATCAGCGGCCCGAGGTGTGGGAGTGGTTAGTTTTTAATGGGCTGGGTAATTTCATATGCCAATGAGTAGGAGTAGGAGGATTATTCCAGCTGGTTTGGGGAAGAGGCAGGGGTTTCCAGGAATTGGGCCTCTGCCCACTTTTTGGTCTTTTCTGGTCAGCCTGGGAACCGTCATGGCATCTGTGGGCGTGTCATTTAGCATGCTAATATAGTACAATGAGCGTATAATGAGGCTCAGAGTCTATTGGAAGCCAAATCTTCTGCCATCTTGGACCTCATTGGTTCTAACCAGTTTATGTTGTATCTTCAACAGCTGTGTCATGCTTTTAATGGTTGTGCCCTACCCTCTTCCCTCCTGTCTCGATCTGAGTTTAGAAGGGAGAAAACAAGTGTTGTAGCTAAATAAAACTCGTGGTGGTGGGCACACAGCGGAAGGCCACCTTTAAATGTCCTCAGGGATTCCTCTCTTAGGGGTTTTGATCATCAGACCTTTCATTTTCAAAGGAAAAAAATAACAGCAGCCTGATGCCCCTGGCAGTTTCCTTTATACATAGTAGGAAACAATCTGTCTGATGGGTGTAAAGGGAGCCTTGAACCTGGATCATTCATGAACCTCTGAGTACCTACTGTGTGCCAAGCACCAGAGAAACGACATGAATAAGTGGGAGAGGGTCTTTACCCCCCTTACCTAATGTCTGGTGTATCCTAGGTGCTTAATAAAATCTTGTCGAGTAAGAAAATGAATACAGGGAAAAACTAATAGTTAATAGTTTGGCCATCACATCACATCATTTTGACTACTCCTATAATACTGGGTTACATTTTAAATTGGTCCTAGAAGTGGCCAGCCAGTCAGGTCTTGGGCCAGGAGGAAGCTATTGAAATGTTTGAACCTGGCACTGGACATCAGTCCAGCAGGGTGGCCGAGAGCATGGACTGCCCATGTTGGAATCCTGTCTTCACCTCTTCCTAGTCACAAGACCTAGACAAGTTCTCTAACCTTGCTGGGCCACAGTGTTCCTATCTGTGAGGTGGGGACAGTAGTGGTGTCCATCCTGTAAGGTTGTTGTGTGAGTTAAGGCATGAACTGCTTGGCACACCGTGGATGTTCTCGAAACGTCAGCTGCCACCCTCTGTGTGTGTTGGTCACTCAGCCTCCTCTGCTGCAGTAGACATGACCAGGATAAATATACTCGCATGTATCACTGCTGGTCCTTCCTTCGCCTCCCACGTACACAGTAGGTCCTCATTGTTATCATTTGGGTGTGAAAGAGCCCAGGAATCAGGTTTGAGCCTCAGCTTGGCAACTTCCCCACCACATGGCCTTGACCTTGGTCAAGTTCCTGAGGTTAAGGGAGGCTCAGAGAGGTTATCTGTAAAATGCAGGTCCTTTCCTCACCGTATGAAGGATTACGGTCAACCAAGTGCCTGGCCCACAAGGTGCGCGCCTTAAATGGTGGAATTGTTATCGTCCCCATAAAAAGCACACAAGGCCCCTTGGCTTTTGTGGCCTGGGGTGCCGAAGTTGGGTCACCGGGCGCCAGTGAAGTCATGGGCAGGCCTGCAGGCAGCAGTGGGGGCGGACGGCCTTGGGAAAGGGCCCATGTTGCAGGCCCCACACGGCCAAAGCATTTTAAAGGCCTCGTATTAGAAACATAAACCAATGAAATAATACGGCCCCCATAAAAGCTGACTTTTAATGGGTTGTGTGGTGGGGTTTTCTCCGTGGCGGTCCTGTAGCCACAGGTCTTGGGGAGACTGTCTGCCGCCATGGGGAGAATTTAACCTTGCACGGGGTGGGCATGACTTTACAGGTTTTATGGCTGTTTTTTCTCCTCCAGAGTGTTGCTATGTCATTGTGCACCAAGGGCAACCTGCATACATTTAACAGTTTACCTGGTTTGGGGTGGAAATGAAAAATGAAGTAATAAATTAAAGAAAAACACAACGTGGATTTTACCCCCCTCTTCTCGAGGCAACCATGGAGGAACAAAGAACCAGTGTTTCCCCGGACCACTTAATCAAATTCTAATGGCTTTTATGTGTGGACACTTGCCTGCAGGTTCCCCCCTCCCCAGAGGGGGCTACAGGGCATGTCGGGTGTGTTTGGGGCTTGTACTGCCGACCCGAGGGCAGGGGTCAGCAAACTACAGCCCAGGGGCCATATCCGGCCCACCGCCTGTTTCTGTGAAACGCTTGGAAAAAAATCAAAAGAAGATCTCCTAACATGTGGGAATTACATAGACTTCGGATTTCTGTGTCCAGAAGTGGAGGTGTTTTGGCACGCGGCCCCGCCCGTTCATTCCTGTGCCGTCTGGGGCGGCTTCTGCATGGCCCCAGCCAGACTGAGGAGTTCCCATATGCTGTATTATTCAAAGCCAAGTGCTCGCTCGCCCTTCATGGGTACGGTTGGCCGACCCCGCTCTAGGAAGTAAAGGAGAGGAGAGAAGACGGCTTCAAGTTTCTTGGAACTGATGATCACTCTCAGGGTTCCTATGGGGCTCAGAGGGACAAGTCAAAGGAGAACTGCATGAGAAGGAGCCTGGAGACCTTCCAGAAGTAATCGGCTACTTGTGGAGATGGCTTTCCTGGCTTTTCTGACCGCAGATTGGCTTCTGAGCAGAGGGGCCTGCGATAGCCCCCTCCCGTCAGCCCTCTTCGGCTGCCTGGCTTTCCTGTCAGAGAATCCCAAAGCCTGGCTTGAGGTCTGGTAACTTCTCATCAGCTCCCTTGATGTCTCAAAAATAGAGACATTCGCACTTTCCCTCCCAGGAGGCAGGTACTTTTTGTCCTAAGTGATGTGTAAAGCTAGTTTATAATCTCCAGTAGCTTCAGAAATTTATAACAAACACTTTTTGGCCAGTGCAGAGAATAATAACTCATTTAATCTTCACAACCAACCCAGGGAGGGAGCTCCTTTTCTCACTTTCATTTTACAGGTGAAGAAACAGAGGCACAGAAAGGTTAGGTATCTTGCCTAATAAGGTTGCACAGCAGGTATGAGGTGGAGTCAAGATCCAAACGCGGGCTGCCCGCCCTGCTGCCAATACACAGGGCTGAACTCTTTTGACCCGTGCACGGGTCTGCTTTCCTTGTTCTGCTTGTGCCCCGCCCTGTTATTCCACAGGAAAACGGCCTCCTGCATGGGAAGAAAGC
The DNA here is from genome assembly GCF_048773025.1 of Camelus bactrianus. Lineage (NCBI taxonomy): Eukaryota > Metazoa > Chordata > Mammalia > Artiodactyla > Camelidae > Camelus > Camelus bactrianus. Next base: position 32,340,827 of record NC_133550.1, on the reverse strand, counting down.
ACTTGTTACTTCGTTAATTCATCCCTCCCTCCTCCGTCCTTCCCTCCCTCCCTCTGTCCCTTCGACAAATAATTATCAAGCAGGTGACTATGTGTTAGACACTGTGTGAGGGACTGCATGAATTGAAGGTGTTTTGTGAACAAGAAGAATGAAAAAAGAGTCTTTCCTTTTAAAAACGGTTCTTGGTGTCCTCAGTGCTGTTGGGTTTTTGAGACGTTTGCTTAATTCCCCCTCTTTTATTAATTGTAAGAGCTCTCTCTGTCAGTCTAGAACCATACACCCTCATCCTGTCTGCCTTAACCTAATATTTTCATGAACAATAACCTATCTACAAGAGGCTTTGGGGAGGCCAGGCCTCTGACTTAGCCAGTGGGAAGGCCCTGCGCCATTTCCCCCCCTCAGCACCCTCAAAGGAGGCACTGGGGTGAACTCACCACCCAGCTCGGGGACCAGGAATAAGAGGTCATAACTGGTTGCTGAGGAGGAGGTGCAGAATTTTAAAAATAGCACCCAGCTTGGTGTTGGCAGAATTCACTCTCTGGGGACAACTTTTACCCTGTATCCTGTAAGTGGCTTCATTTGAGCGTTTCCAATGCCTGTCTTATTTTCTCAAGGATTTGCTGGGAAAAATTTTCAGCATGATTTATGTCCCTCTGGGTGTGGACAGGCCTGAATGTTGGGGAAGACACAGCGGCCCCGTGGTGCTGGACGAAGGAACAGCTCTGCCAGAAGCCCAGTCTCTCTCCCTTCCCCCTCCCCGTTTCTTCTCTCCTCCTCTGGGCCTTTTTCTGTGTCAGTTGGTAGACGCTGGTTGCCCATTTCTGATGAGCCTTCACTTTCTCTCCTCAGTCATGCGGAGGAGCCCCTTCGGTGTGGACATCTGCTGCCGGAAGGGGTCGCGAAGCCCCCTGCAGGAGCTGTACAGCCCGACCCAGGTAAGCCTTGCGACCTGCCTTGCTGCTCGGCTCTGTCTCCATGTGTCGGTTTCTTTGGAGTGGGGGATTACAGGGTGGGATTGGAAAACTCCAGAATTCAGTTCTTTTGGGGATTTGCTCGCCATTTTACCTTCCGTGGGTGCTGTCTCGGTCACCCTTCCTCTACGGAATGGCTCTGAAGTTCTAGTCAGAGATAGTTAGTATTAGAGGAATGGCTTGGTGGAGTGCTGGACTGAGCTTTCAGACCTGCCCAGGTTTTGGATCCCTGGGAGCCACACGGTCACAGGTGCCAGCAAGGGGGACTCTGAAATTACAGAGCCTGCCAGGCTGTGGGGTCTCCCCCTTGGTACCCCCAAAGAAGGCTCACATGGGGACGAACTCACTGCCCTGCTCCCACATCCAATTATCCGAGCCCAACGATGCCCCCAAGAGTCCTACCGCGCTGCACCAGTTTGACAAGAATCCCTCGTGGGGGGACTTTTTGCTACGTGACTGTCACGGTAAGTTCGGACTTGATGATGGAAAGAGTTCCTCTTTGAGCAAAGTAAGTTCCAACCAAGGCAAAATTGTCCTCTGTGGAAAGCTAGGAGCAAAGAGGTGACCTGGCTGTCATGGCGATGGCCTTGGTGATGTGTTTGGGTCTTGATGTGCGGACTCCAAGGGTGGTCCTTTTATGGGAACGTTAGTTAGCTCGTGATGCCAAGAACTGGTGAATGAACAACTCGTGGCCCATCAGCTGACCTTTGATAGCTGCTGACAAAGGGGAGAAAAATGTATTGCTTTAACTCTAATCTCAGAGTTTTGATTTGTATCAAATTCTTAATTTTATACTCCTGTGAGCAAGGTGATTGGTGGAGGAAGATAATGTTTGGTCCTCAAAAGTGCTGAATCCCCAGAAGTCTTGCAGAAGGATGAGCCTGAGAACTTTGTGATCCCACATCTCTTTCCTGTCTTTCACCCACACTCCCTTCTGGAAAAAAATGGACTCCTGTGTTTGTGCCAAAAAGGGTGGCCTAACCCTTTGAATTCACTTCCCTGTCAGCCCCACCACTTTGGAGCTCAGCACAATGAGGCCAGATTAGGCAGGTCATTGTAAACTCAGATTGCCTGAAGCCTCCTTTACTGGGCTCTCTGGTGACTCAGCAGGGAATTTGGATTTGAGTTTTGTCTGGTAATTATAGGAAAGTCTCCCAGCCTGTTCACACAGGGGTCCTAGGGAAGAGGCAGCACCAGCGTTGACGGAGGAGAGGGTTTCTGGTGAGCCATGGGGAAAACAGCGCGTGCTAGTGAGGTGCAAACCTTCTCTGTCTTTTAGTAGACATCCTCTGCTCTCAGATCACTTTCTCCTTCAAAACAAAACTGCTGAAGCACTCCTGCTTTCCTGAGGAAATTTTGTGGGCAACATATGGTGTCATGGGAAGAGCTATTTCTGAAGCCCCTCTGGGCAGGAAGTCCACAGACTGTCTGTGCTGGTCACTGTTGTATCTTTAGCCCTGGTCCCTAGCAGGTGCCCCCAAATATCTATGATTGAAAGCATGAAAGTCCAGGTTCAAACTCCTGCTTCACTGCCAGCTGCTTGTGCAACCTTGAATGTGTGGTGAATTCTCTTTAGGGGTCAGCTTTTGCATCTCCCTGGAATGTTGGGAGGAGGAAATAACTGACCTGTCGGGCTGTGTAAACATGATTCGTCATTATCGTGGTCATGAGAATGGCTTCAATATTGGAAGCCTTGCCTTTAGAATTTAGGCTGGGTTCAAAGCCTGGTGTCCTCATTTGCCAGCTACATTAGCGTGGGCAAGACCCTAAGCCGCCCTGAGGCTGCGTTCCTCCTTTATGTTCTAACAGTTCCTTCCTTGCAGTGCTGCACGAGAAGATGTGCTTTGCTCGGTGCCCTCTGTGAAATTTGTTCATTCCCAGACGCATTCATTCATTCACTCATTCATTTTTCTCTCCGCTATTACAAGTGCCCCACTGCGTGCTGCGTGTACCACGTGCTGGGCACAAAAGGGCCGGCAGGGCCTGTGTGGTTAGCCTTCTGCGTCTGATTCTCTTCATTATTCCAGGGTTGACTTGAGTAAGCTGCCTGGCAAGGGAGACCCTGCTTGGTCCATGTGTAACCCAATCAAAGGGCAGAGAACCTTCCTGGGAAGAGGTTATCTCTTCCATCCGGTGGTGTTGAGTGAGATGCTCACTGAGCAGGAGCCTCGGACCTGGGGGACTAGTTGGGGAGGTGGGGCTGTAGAGGCAGCTCTGGGAGCCATTTGTGTGGGCGTAGGTGGGTGAGTCACCACCCTTCTCCAGAACGTCATGGGCAAGCTGTCTGGCCCCTTTTGCTGGTAACCAGGAAAATGTTCCTGCAGGAAGATCTCCCCGTTTCCTCGGGATGTTGTCCCGGGATGTTTTTTCTTAGGCTGATTTCCTTTACAAGCTGCAATTATGTTCTCTTCCCACGCAAGTTCAGTCAGTGGTGCTGCTTGGAGAAACCATCTTGGTGATCTTTGGGGGTCGTTGCGGGCTGGGGAGTTCAAAGGACAGAAGGGAGCGAGCACCCTTGTTGAGTCGGGTTAGGTTTTGTGTCCACAAGACATTGACAAACAGTGTACCCAATCGGCCTTGGTTGTGGTTTCTCCCGTTCCCCTCGCAGCCAAGCTGTGGAAGCCGCTAAGCCTGGACTGATGTTATCACGGAGGCAGAGGGCAAACCTTGTAATTGCTAGAGTCCCAACTGCTCCCGGAGATGCCGTTTCCCCTTTTTCTGCTGACTGGTTATTTGGGTTTGATATGGCAGTGAAAGCAGGAACTGTTTATTTTAGATGATAAGAAACCAACATTACAGCAAGAGGGCACCATCTTGGTTGCTGTAGACCGGATGCTTTCTAGATGCTTATGAACATCTCGTCGGATGCTTGTATTAAGCCCCAAGCTAGGTATTACACCCCCGTTTTATGTTTGGGAGAACTGAGGTCAAGGAGAGAAATGCCTACATGCCTAAAGTCACGCAGCTGGTAAGAATCAGAGTAAAGGTTCAAACCCAGGACAGACTACAGATCCATTTATCTCCATGCTGTAGTCACTGTCACAGCCATAGCAAAGTTCTCTCGGCAGGAGTTACTCCATACAAAGAAAAAAAAAAAATCACACCCAGATTTTCATTGCACAGAGGCTTAAAAGCTCCCTTAGGAAGACTGGCTATAATCTGATTTTAGTGTCCAAGGTTTTCTTATTTTAGTGCCTTGCAAACCCCCAACTGTTACAACAATCCGTGAAAAAAAAAAGTTTGTAGTTGATATTCTTAGAAAAACTGCGCTCTGATGTCTTATAATTTTCCTGGTTCTCTGTTGTCTTCCTGGCCCTAAAATAAAACGTAATTGCTGATCAGATCAGCTGGCGTCAAGTCACCAAAAGTTCAGGAGTTGCCAACTGCATATTTGTGGGCCGAGCACATCTGTGGGCCGCCCGGCTCAGCTCAGACTGCAAGGCAGAGCTGGGCTGTCAGCCATTAATAGGGCATAATTGCCTCTCAAATGCCAGCGAGGGCAAGACAGCTTGTCCTGCCTCGCCCACCTCCCAGTCCTCTCGTGGGTTCCCTGAAATCTTCCCAGCATCACTCATGTGGTTCAGCCCTGCCCTGCCTGGTTCTTTCTTTAGCGTTTCTACTTGGCTCTGTGATTACCGTGTTCCGAGAAGACAGATGCTCAGCCGGGGGCTGACCAGGAACTGGTAAATGCTGAGTCTAGGAGGCTTCCACAAGGTACCAGCGGTCTGTGAGCCTTCCTAGGGCCTCTGAGGACCGGTCAATATAATCTTTTGACCTGTCAGTATTTAATAATAGTAATTATTATTATTATTGTAACATTATTATTATTATTATTATTGAACTCTTATTGATCCAGTCTTAATGTGTTGAAGTAAATTTACTTCCCCGAAAGGTAGGCTCCAGGAGGAAGGATGGAGAGAAGGGGGGAGGTAAGAAGGAAAGAAGGAAGGGAAAGAGAAAGGAAGAAAGTTACTGTTTATAGAATGTGTAACACATGTCAGTGACTCTTCAGGACACACATCTCATGGAATCTTCACAGCAATCCTGAAAGGAAGGTATCTGAGAATCCCATATTTTAGATAAGTTAACTGAGGCCCACAAGGGCTAAGCAACTTGCGAGGATCGCACAGCTTCTGAACAGTAGTGAGGGTCTGTCTGACCTGCAAGATCATAGGAGGAAGAGAGCCTCTCCCTTTATCTTTCCCGGGTGGAAAAATGCTTCCTTGAGGTTCTCTTTCACAGCGACTGAAGCTGAGATCTGGGATGTGCTCGGGATAGTTGTAAAATTCCCAAAGGCCGGGGCCAAGGCTTATGGTATGGAATGCACAATAGATGTCCAATAAACGATTGCAGATTTCTTTTTTCCTCACTGAACCCGATACTTGGAAGGGCCTTTGGTCTCCGGGCTGGAGCCAGGCTAAGCAAGAGTCACCCTCACCCTGCGATGGAACAGCGCAGCTTGGTGCCCTTTGGAAGCCAGGATCTTTGTTTCAGTTTTAGATTGATAAAAGCCTGAATCATCCAAGGAGGCAGGGAGTGGGAAACTTTCCTAGTCCCAACCTAAATCATCTTCTGAGCAAGGCTTGCCAAGATTTGTTTCTTCTGCAGATGTTTATAAGATAAACAGAGGAAAAAGACACAAAGCATGTAGGTAATAGAACTTGTTAAGTACTGTGGGATCTAGGCGTTTGAAAAGGTTACAGGAGAATCTGGAGTGAGCAGTTAACCCTTTGAGGTGCAGGGCACAGTGGGAGGCTTTCTAGAGGAGATGGCATTTGAGGCAGGCCTCTGAAGATGCATCAGACTTGACATGACAGAGAAGAGGGAACAGCATCACAGAGGGAAGGAGCAGCAGGAGTGAGGCGCACAGGTGGGACAGTCCAGGGCACATCCAGAGAATGGTGAGGGGTTTGTGGCTGGTGTGATGGAGCGTGCTGGAAGCTGGTTGTTTGGGAAGGAGGCAGGAAAGGCAGGTGGATACCAGCTGGATAGGGCTTGTTCACCCTTCTGGAGGATTTAGTCTTCACCTGTCAGCAGGATTGATGGTCCTGGGGAGCCCAACAGAGATGGTGTGCAACTTAAAAATCAGCTTCTGCTTCAGACTTAGCTGCTTGTTAACTGTGGGGCTTCTCTACAGAGGTCTGTCCCCTCCTTCCCACAGCCTCCTCATCTATAAAATGAAGGGGTTGGACCAGATCCATTTCTCAACACCTCCTCCTGCACTCAGGACCTCTGAAAAAATATGCAGTGCCCAGGCCTTACCCCCACCCCAAGATTCTGACTGTACTGCTTGGGCTGGGATAGGGCTGGGGCATCTGTTTTTCCCCCATCCCTAGTTGATTGTAATGGACAGCCAGAGTTTAGAAAGACTGTGTTGGAGATTCTTTTCTGTAAGGGCCTCTCCAGTTTTACAATCTTTGATTCCCACATAACCCGTGACCCATTCCTTGAGAAGCAACTCAAAGCGCGTGCACTGAGGTTGCTCACTCTTCCCTACTCTCTTTCTATATGAAGGCCCTGTGTCAGTTTCTTTGCACTCAGCCTCGTCCACTAGGACATAGAGACCACATTCCTTCATGTGCTCCATTGGAAGGTTCGTGGGTCAATGCCCTGAGTATTGGAGACTCATTATGTGGACAAACCCAGGAAATGGAACCCTTGGGTAGAGTTTTGGGTGGAGCCCTGTCTAAATGATAATTGAGCCACATGGCTCTCAATCCCATAAGGAGAGCCCAGACTTGTTCCCTGCCAGGCATCAGGTGTGCATCTGGGAAGGATCAGCTTCAGTCTTATGAATAAATGTGAAGGGGAGAAAGGACTCTCTGCCTTTTAAATTGTTCTTTGGGAAGAATGACACAGAGTGGATGGATACACAGGGGGTAGGCATGAGAGACCAGACATTGTACAGCCCCCAACACTGGTCAATTCATCCCTTCCTTACCAACCACCTGGTAAATGACAAGTCCATCTAATTATCTTGCTTTGACCCAACAGCTGTCTACCAGCCAAAGAGGGATTAATTGATTTAGCTGTGGACTGGCTCCTTATGCAAAGATATTACTTACTGTCAGCCTAGCAGAACGGCAGCTGGCTGGCAAAGATGAAATATTACATCAACCTGATCTTACACACAGCACTCAAGAGAATGCTTCATTATTAATTGCAAATTACAAAAGATGAGCAAAGCCCATTGCAAAAACCAGGGTCAGTGGGCCACCTTTTTCACTGTGGCTCCATTATTCTTGAACCAGGGAAAGTGCCCTGGTCGGGTTTCCAATCAGGCCGGGCCAGATGGAAGATCTAGAGTCCGTCGCAATTCAGGTCGGAGGAGAGGACTGGATGCTGGAAGGAACGAGGGGTCGCAGCCCAGGTGTATGACCTAGGGCAATTACTTAACCTCTCCAAGCCTTGATTTCCGTATCTGTAAAATAAGAGCGTGATTCCTGGCTTGCAGGTTTGAGAGGTGGTGATCATCAGTAGCTGTCAGTGATCTGGGTTGAGTTAGGTGACCTGGGACTTTTCTTAGGGGGTCTGGAACCCTACTATGTCCCTGCCACTGCAGACTCAGACATTTGGCGGGTGCACACTTGGAATTTTGTTAAATGTTAAGAAGGCGGATGATTTTCTCCTGCCTGGAAGCCAGTAGCTGTTCATCATGAGCTAAAATTTTTGATTCAGATTATGTGTCTGGTAGACTCTGTTACTGGGAAGCCCGCTTTTGCTGATTGTAAGGCCATGAGTGCCTCGTGTGGGAGTGTGTGTGCATGTGGGTGCTCAGCCCACATCCTGGAAAATGGGCAGATACAGCTGTTATGTTGTAAAGGTCTCCTGTGGTTGTGTTAGTCAGACCCCCAGTAGCTAGCTAAGTGCCTCAGTAATTCTTGTTAAAATAAGACCATCTCTGGGCCGTGTTCATGTGATGCCATTGATTTTATTGATTGGTCTGCATTTCATTCAGTTTTTATAGGCAGTTGTTCTGTTTCTGGAAGCCTGATTTGACCCGATATATTCAAATCTGGATAGCTCAGTGCTCTAATGGGGTTCTTCTGTGTCAGTCTGTGTGGGTATACTCTGGCATATTTCAGCTAGAGGAGGGCATTCAAGTGACAAAACGACCTTAGCAATTTCCAAATGGTAACACAGCTGTAAAATCTGCCATTTTCAGAAAGTTATTTCCTAAATTACCCTCAATTATAAGAGGCCTCTACATAATTTGATTTTTCTGTAAATTATACAACTCAAGGAGCTTCTCAGCCAACTGGATTTTAACCTTGTTGGATTGGATAGAACTGAAACAAAGCCCTGGCTTGTTTTCAGATTCTCTGTAGGAAAGACGTGGGGGCGGGGTGGGGTGTAGGGGTGGGTGTTGGCCTCCCCCCTATCCTGCCATCCTCTTGATGGCGAAGTTAGCCGGCAGGTCTGGTGGGGAGCAGGGTTTTCACCCTGCCTCTAGCACTAATTACTGTGGACTCTGGGGCCAACAGCTGAACCTTTTTTAAGCACTGGAGACCTTGCTTTTAAAGTAGGAATAAAATACCAACTGTTCAGTTATTAAGGATTAAATTAGAATATAAATAACAAGTTCTGGGCACATGGCAAGCTGCTCAGTCAATGCCGGGTATTTTGGTTGTTGTTTTTTTAAAGTGCAGGTGAAACCTCCTACAGGAAGCCCTCCCTGATTTCCCCCCTTTTCAAACTCAGGTTAAATGTCCTTCTAGAACGGTGCTATCTATTCACAAGATATATGACTCACGTATGTTGTTTGCAATTTTCTGGTAGTCACATTTTTAAAAGTAGAAAGAAAAACAGGTGGAATTCATTTTAATAATATATTTAACCCAGTATAACCAAAATGTGATCATTGCTACATGTAATCAATAAAAATATTAAGATAGTTGACATTCTTGTTTTTGTACTGAGTCTTTGAAATCTCATGTGTATTGGACCCAGCACATCTCACTTTGGGCTGGCCATATGTCACATGCCTGATGGTTCCCCTAAAAAACATCCTTCCCAAAATGTAAGTGCAAGGACTGTGGAAGGGCTGACACTTAGAAAGATGCTGGTCATTTACATCTCAGCTTCATTTTTATAAGATTCTCTCTTGAGATTGGCATGTGACAGTGTGGGTAGGGTAGAGAGAATGTGTGCAGGGAATTGGATTTTTGAAAGGACTGCAGAAAGTGAGTCAGAGACTCAAAAAAGAATGGGGGAAGGGCAAGGGGCTGCTTAATCCAGACCTCGCCCTTCCTCAATACACAGCCCATCAGGGTGACAAAGGCTATGCACACACCAGAGCACACACACATCCAGCCCTCTTTCTTTCTTCCTGCCCTCACCCTCCTTCCCTCCTTCTTCCACAGAGTGTAGCACAAGTAGAAACTCAATAAACATGCATTAAATGATACAGAACTGAAATTCCTGGACACCACCTTTCCTTCCCACACTTTCCATATACCCATTGTATTCATTTGCTGTGGCTGCTTACTGTAACACAGGACCGCAAGCTGGGCAGCTTAAACAACAGAAATGTATTGTCTCCCAGTTCTGGAAGCCAGAAGTCTGAGATCAAGGTGTTGACACGGTTGGTTCCTTCTGAGACCCGGGGTGGCATCTGTTCCATGCCCCTTACCTAGCCCCTGGCAGGTGGCTGGTAATATTAGGCATTCCTTGCTTGTAGAAGCATCGCCTCAGTCTCTGCCTTTGTTCTCACGTGCACTTGTCCCTGTGAGTGTGTGTCTGTCCAACCTTCTGTTTTTTATAAGGATTCCAAATGTGCTGGCTCAGGGCCCACCTGCTCTAGTAGGACTTCATCTTAAATAATTATATCTACAATAACTCTCTTTCCAGGTAAGGTCACATTCTTGGGTACTGGGGTTAAGACTTCAACATATGAATTTGGAGGGGTGCAGTGCAACCCATGACACCTACTGTATGCATAGTAGTTTGCCAGATGCTGGAGCATTTAAGACAAAGATGTCCTTGCCCTCTGTGGTTCATTATCAAATGGGCAAGTCAGGCCGATAAACTGACCGTCACAAAACGGAGCTCTGTTTGAGTTCGGTGCGTGATGCTGGGGGAGCGTAGAGATGGACCATTAAATTAGATGAGGCATGTGCAGGTGGGTGTGTGTGCTCTGGTGTGTGCATAGCCGTTGTCACCCTGATGGAGCAGAGGCACAGGACAGGTGGCACAGAGAGGAATGTCTGTTTTCACCCTCCCCCGCACAAACATCAGCAAAGAGGAGAGGATGCACTGACTAGCCAGGCACGGGAGCACGGTCCCTCCTGGGCAGGTACCCCCATCCACACCCCTCTGATTAGGACCGGCAGGCCAGGGATGTGTGAAAACCGATTTGACTGTAGCTCCTAACTTCTAGAAAGGTCTGCAGCTCCAGCGTCTACAGCCAGTGTTCTGCTGTTCAGTATCTACATGACCATGCCAGGGGACACTGCCAGGTTGGCCTCACCCCAGGCTTGGCAGGTGCAGAGCTGCTCTGGAAAGCAGCTGGTCGTTCTGGAACATGCCACAGGGGTGTGACGCCTGGGCAGACTCCGCTGCTGCCTAAAATGGCCTATTGCAATATTTCCTTCTCTTCGTCTTAAATCAGAGGTTTAAAGCCACAGAATGGCCAACATATAGTTCTGGCAGTCGCTTGGACGATTGGAGAAATAGCTCTGGTTGTCTGTTCTATCTCCAGCAAGTTCCATGCAGGATATCCACAGGTATCCACAGCCATCATGAGTCTTGCCAGTGCAGGGCTTGGCTGTTCAGAGCTGGGCAAGCTCACCACTTGCTTGGATCCAGGCCTCACGTCCCGTCCCAGTGTCTGGGGGGAAGTTCTGGGAGAAACGGGAATGTTTGAGGCCCTGAAAGTGATTAAGAGCGCAGACCTTGGAACCGGCTGGAAGCCAAAGCCATGCCCTGTCAGCTGTGTGACTTGATGACGCTTCTTACCTTCTCTGTGCCTCGGTTTCTTCACCTGTAAAATGAGGATAAGACATCCTAGCACCTACCTCATAGGGTTCTTGTGAGGATTAAGTAAATGAGGACACGTGGAGTGCTTAGAAAGGTGATGGAATGGGGCAAGGCCGACGTGTTTGCTGTTACCATTATTCAGGCACAAAAGCCAGAAAGGAGGGAATGAGTGATCCATGAGGACAGATGAGCAAGTTGAAGTTCAGATCAGATCCCTTGGAGGGCAGAGCTCCAAGGAGCCAGTTCATCTCTGTTAAAAGGGGGCTCCAACCAGAAATTGACACAACATTGTAAACTGACTATACTTCAGTTTTTAAAAATGGGGGATAATAAAAAAGGAACTCCATTTTCTAGCGCAGAGGGTCTCCGTTTTGGCTGCTTTCAGAATCAAAAAAGAAAAATTTTTAAATCCACACTTTCAGCCCACTAGATAAGAATGTCTTTGGTGTCGGTACTTTTTTTAAAAGCTCCCAATTGATTCCAATGTATAGCCCAGTTTGAGAACCAGTTGCTCTGGGTTTTTCCTGCTCCAAAACAGGTCCTGCAGCCAGCAGCCAAGGCCTCACCTGGGAGCTTGTTAGAAATGCAGAACCTTGGCCACCACCCCAGCCTTCCAAATGGAAACCTGCATTTTAACAGGGTCCTGGGTGCTCTGCACCCGCATTAACTGGAGAGGGCTCCTGAGAGAGCAGCCCACTCCCTGGGGACTCCTGCCTTAGACAACAAAGGACAGGTGGTGCTGAGTCTGTATGGATTTCAGAGGCAGGGACCAAGAAGTGGTCCTTACCCTTCCTGGAGCTTGGCACGCTCCTGCTTTCTGAAGACTTAGAAGGCAGATGCTATGTTTATGCACATGGAGTGCTTGATAGTGGCAGGGAGCTGGAGTCCCCTGGTGGGCTAGATGGATGGACAGCCTCTTGGGTCCTCTGGACACATTAACTGTGAAATAGATGTGGCTTTGAACGGGGACCATGGAAGCAAAAGCCGCTATGATGCCCTTAAAAGGCAGCGTTGTCCTTCCTGGGTGCTGGGTCCCTGGGGTGAGGGGGATTTGCAGGGTGAGGAGCTGAGCTGGGCTCCCGTGGGTGGCTGCAGTCTGAGTTTGTTCCCTTCATGACTGGGCTGTTCCTGACCTCACTTTGTTAGGAAGGAGAATCCCACGGGAGGCCATCCATGCGCTCCCACCCTCCCTCCGGCCTCTACTTCCAAATGATGTTTTTAAGTGTCATCCTCCCTCCCAGCCCCATCGCACCCTCCCCAACTGCCCCCAAATACCAGGCACAGCAAGTCTCAAACAATGCAGTTTAATGGGAAGAAAATGGAATTTAGAGCCATAAGTCCTGAGTTCAGATTTCTGCTTCTTTCCACTTACTAGCACTGTGATCTTCGGCAAGTATCTCAAAGTGGGACATAAATGATTAATTTTAGCTGAAGAGGCTACATAGTATAGCTGTTAAAACTGGGGGTCTTGGAACCAGGCTTTCTGGGTTTAAATCTATACTTGCAGGCAGAGTAACCTTGGGTCAGTTATCTCATCTCTGGGTGCCTCAGTTTCTTTATCTGTAAAATGGGGATAATAGCAGCACCTACCTCTTCGGATTGTTATGAAGATTTAATGAGTTGATTTGTGTCAAGGGCCTAGAACAGGAGCTGGAAATAGTCAGATATGTCAGCGAGTATTGTTTTTTGACCTTTATGTTCTCACCTTGAAAACTTCCCACTCGTCTTCCTTCCAAAAAAATTGTCATCACAATTTGGTATCTAGCAATAGACTCTCAAGAGAAGCTTCTCTTGCCCAATGAAGTTTATAGTGCCTCACTTTCAAATAACCTGTTACTGCTTTTCAAATGCAGCATTCCCCATTTTTCAGATGGGGAAACCGAGGCACAGAGAGGCATTATTGTCTTTTAAAGTAACCCATGCAGGGTCATCCAGTCCAGCTGAGGAGCTGCAGAGCCACAGCTCAGTCCAGATCGGTAGCCTGTTGCTCCTGGGACCAGGCCACCTCCGCCAGCTCAGTGGGTAGAGATTCTTTGACTCCATGAGTGACCTGAACTCCTTTGATTCTTAATTCACTGGTCCTTAGGTAGAGATGAACTCCCCTCTTCCCCTGAGGGAGAACTTGCAAATGGCTAGCTCCTGCCCGCCCTGGGTGGGTGGGGACCATGGCGCTCGGTGAGGACATACCTGGGTGAAGGTTGCCACTCCTGAGACCTTCCTAGGATGGGGGCATGTATCCGCCTGCACTCTGTGCTGGCAACTTCTCTCCACTTCCTGGCTTCTCAGCCTCTCCCAGAGCCTCACTCAGACTCCTCATGAGTCAGACCGCACATCCTTAAACCACGAATGAGATTGCTCAGGTCAGAGATGGTATCTGAAACAGCGAAGTTACAGGAAGTGCATCTGAGGGTTTAAGAGTTGGAAGACTGCTTTTCTGAGTTCTTCCCTGCTCAGGCACAGTGACCATTTGTAATTGTCTCCTCAGTTCGTTCTTGTCAGGAGCGAGCAGTCAGTTTTCAGTCATCTTCCTGGGTCTGTGTTATGAGCTCAGTGGAGACACCATCTGTCAGCCACCTTTCATCTACTGGCCAGAGCCTCAACCAAGTAACAGTGTTCAAACAGGAATCAGGCTGATTCTAGGTTTCTTTCCTAATTAATGAGAAGCACAGAGCCACCAAAACAGACAGACAGCTTGGTAAGGGCAGGGTGGGGGCTGCCCATGTGGGGAAGGGTTGGCCACACTAATTGGTAGATCCACTGGGCTTCTGCTGGATCCGTGTTGGTTCCACAGCCTTGCACAGACCACAGCAGCAGCCGGCAGAGGGAATGGTAGGAGTTAACTCACCCCCAGACCCACTGATAACTAAGAGTAAAGAATGAAGCAGACTCACGCAAAGCCATTGGTTGTTGCAGATGGAATGTTCTGGGTTTCACTTTTTGAGAGCAGCCTGGAAGTCTGTTAATAAGGGGCAGCTTGTCATCTTTCAGAGGGTCCCTCAGCTAACAAGTGAGCCCAGCCAAGCCCTCAGCACAGCAGCTTTATAATTCTGTAATTGTCATTCCTGAAGAGCCTTCATTCTAGGACTGGTGGAGCTGCTTGAAAATTTCATCTCCTTCTGCAGGGAAATTGCATCCTTGCATGACATTTGGAAATTAGGAGTCTTGGGACTTGTCCCTCAAACGCATTTTGTCACCACAGAGACCAGCTCACCAATGGTACCCCTGCTTTCTCGCATTGCCGCACTGGGTCTCTCTCATTCATGGAACAGTTAATCTCCATTTAGAATCTGGACCTTGGCTCTCAGTAGGTTTTCCTTTATTCCGCAGGATAGATGAGCTGGTGCCTGAAAAGAAATGTGACTTTTTAAAGGAATTGGCAGATAGAGGGGAGTTCAGAGGCAGCTGATGTCCAATTATTCATGGTCATAGGGGAAAGGGATTGAATGAGAAATAGAAATCCACACATAATCTCCAGACCTCATGTTAACCAATAGCCTTCTCTTCCAAGATGCCTTTAACCGGTGCCAAGAAATGGGCTGATTCATTGCTTTCTTCAGAACTGAGGTCCTGAGAGAGCAGTACAAAAGAAATAATTTGCCAACCCTTTTCTTCATGAGAAGCACTAGAGGACCTGAAATTCTTTATTTAAAACTTTATTATTATTTTTTTACTCACTCAGAGTGAAGTGTCATTTTTCTCGAGCAAGTGGCAAAACAAGCTTCTTTTGTGGGTTGGTTTGTTCATTGTCTTATCAGAAAACAACATATAACACTGTGGTTTTCTTTTTTGCCGAAAAAGAAAGTGATTGTTGGGATTCAGGCCTAGATCCCGTTGAAATAAGAGCCAGGAGCTAGAAGGAGAGTGGATTGCAGTTGATAATTGAGTCTCCTTCCCCAGATTTTATGCTGTAACTCCATCCAAGGGGAAGGAGTGATAAGTATCTTGCTGAGATAAGGCCTTGCCAAAAACAGCCCCTGGCAAATTGCTGCCATTTGTTCTCAGATTAGTGCGCAAGGTTCAGTCTGTCTTGAGCCTAGGAAACCAGGCTTGCCTTTATCAGTTGTGTTGTTCAAACTGAACTTGCTATACATAGCAATGTCCAAATCCAGTGCAAGCCTCAGAAGGTGTTGGTGCTTCTGATACCAAGCTTTGTGCAGTGGGGTCCTAGGGAACCCCACAGACCACAGCCACTGGTTTGAGGGTGCCTTAGTCAAAGTCCAGGGAAAGGATTTATTTGAGGAATAAAAGCCAAGCCTGACTCAGAGGTGAAGCTAAGCCCAGGTAAGGGAACTGGAGCAGACGTCTGCTCTCCCTCTCTGGTGCCGTCCTTGCCCACGCCCCTGCCCCAGGGTCATTCAGAACCCAGGGCCTGTGTCTGCTTGCCTCCTAAACCCTGGTAGGCAGAACGGCCCCACAAAGGATGTCCACGTCCTAATGCCCGGAACATGTGACTGTGTTACCTTACGTGGCAAAAGGGACTTTGCAGGTGTGATTAAGTGAAGGATTTTCAGATGGGAAGGTTATCCCACCCTAGATTACGTGGATGTATCCAGCATAATTAAAGGGTGACAAGAGGGTCCCAGTCAGAGTGGGAGGTGGAGATGGGATGCTGGATGGAAGCAGAGGTCGGGGTGATATGAGGAAGGGGCCATCAGCCAAGGGATGCAGGTGGCCTCCAAGAAGCTGGGAAAGGCATGGGAATGGATTCTCCCTAAGAGCCTCCAGAAGGAACTACCAACGCCTTGACTCTACCTCCAGAACTGTAAGAAAACAAATTTGTGTTGTCTTAAGTCATTGGTTTTGTGGTGATTTGTTACAGCAGCCTCAGGAAACTAACACACCAGTTCCCACCCATATCCGGGGTCCGAGATGTGGGTCTGTGATGTCAGGAAAGCAGAATCTAGCAGCAGTGTGGTGAGTATGATGACGAAGGTGGTGGTGATACTGCCTTCCTCAGAGATTGTTTTGAGCATAAGGGAGGTAGCAGGAAATGCCCAACAAATGCACGTTGTGAGCCCACATCCCTGCTGGCCGAGGCTCTGCTCATCGTGGCTCAGGAACCTTCGGGGATTGGCTGAGATGACAGCGCCCAGACCCTTATATTTGTAAGCATCTTTGTGACGACTGTACACGTCACCTGAAATTTACATCAGAGCAATTTTGTTGATGGGTTCCCATAGTTACTATCACTTTGTTTAGTCAATACATTTTTTAAAAAAGAACCACATACTTATTAGGAGTTAATGGTGTTACATTTGTCAAGATTTTCCTTCATGATTACGTAACACTGCCAGTGTTCTCTAAGTACCTTCACATGGGCTAGCGTCACTGAAACTCACAGTGCTGTGAGGATCGGCAGGGTGTAGGTGTCATCTCCCATGTTGCAGATGTCAACAGAAGGAGCTCAAGATACTAAGTCTCCAAAAGCCAGCTCTTCATACATGACTGAGATGAGACTAAACCTGAACGTCCAGCCTAGAGAGGGGAGTAGATAGTGCTGGTTAAGACCAGGTAGTCCTGCCAGTCACTTGCTGGGTGACCTTAGGCAAGTTACTTGACCTCTCTGCTCCAGTTGCCTATCTATCAGTGTAGGGATAATCATAGTATGTACCTCAGAGGTTTGTTTTGAGGGCTAAGTGAAGATAAAGCAATAAAATGCTTAGAACAATGCCAGGCACACAGCAGGGCATTTGATTGTGTATTGTATCCGCAGCAGCAGCCACAAACCCCAGGCAGAGTCAGCCGACTACCTAGTTCAGTGTTCGATCCAGGACTGCCCACAGACTGAGAGCCAAAGCACCCCAAGCCATCTTGCTCTACTGAACCCTTCCAAAGTGCTAAACTAAGTTGGTGCCTCAAGCTCTGGACCAGAGGTTTGCAAACGTTTTCTAGACAGTCAAAGTTTAGGACTCCATTGGAACGACTCAGCTTTGCTACTGGAGTCTGAAAGCAGCCATCGGCAATATGATGGGCACAGCGGGATTTGGTCCACAGGCAACCTCTGCTTTAGACACTGCTGAGAGCCAGAAGCCCTGAGTTCAGGTCCCAGCCTCCCGACCCTACAAGGGCTTTCTTGAGCAAGTCAAAAAGACTCCCAGGGCTCACGTCTTTCACCTCTAAAAATAGGAATAAGAGTGCCTCTCAGGAGAGATGGTGAGATGATGAGAGCATTTGTAAACTGTAGAGGACTGAGCTTAATCTGGTTGTTAGTATTTTGTTGTTGATGTACAATCGTGGGTCCAGGCCACCTGTGGTGGATAAAGCATGCATGTAGAAAAATTTTGGGTGCTGGCCACCCAGCTCTCTTGTCTGCAGTTGCATGATGAAATCCGGAAAGGGCTATTTAATTTCAATTACATTCATCTTATTTGGGGATAGGAGAGAGCACCAACCTCTCAAAGCTTCCCTCTACTGCTGTGAGATATTTCTTGAACAACAGTGCCTTCGGCCCAAAATGATCCCCATTCTGGAAATTGCAAAATGACTGTGATGAATGAGGGCTCTGGAGAAACACAAAGCTTGGGCTCAGTGTCTCAGGCAGAAGAAGTGAAACCTGGAGACTTTATTGAGAGAAGATGGGTGGGAAATGAATTGCCAAGCCGAGTTGCATGATGGTTGGTGAATCAAAGCATTGTGCTGAGTAATTATGCATCTCATTAAGATGCACTCAGTTTCAGCTGCGAGACTAGGGGAATTGTCAGAGCAATTATGTGCAAACCTCAGTTTCGAGGTTTAAAAAGGGGTCAGTGCATAATTGGCAGGAGAGGAAAAAGAAGAGAGATGGGTTGAAACAATTGGTATTAAATGGCCGTTGCTACAAGGAAGACAGGAATGGAAAGAGGCAGATGCCCTGATCACTCAAGACTAAGCGTGTGTGGTCTCAGCAACACATTCGGGCCACGTGGATAGTGCATTTGGTGCCCTTCATAGGCCTTCTTGCAATCAAAGCAGTTTTCTCTGTAGAAGGTTACAAGTGTGCTTGGGACGTGTTTGTTGAATGAATAAATGATTGGTGCTTGCCACATGATTGCCCAATGAGTGAATGAAAGAGGGAGGGAATGAATGAACAAATGAATAGACCAATAACTCATGTAAATGAAGATTATAGCAGTACCTACCTCGAATGGCTGGTGGAAGAATTATATGGGATAATGCATCTGAAATCCTTAGCACCGTGTTTGACACCAGCAGGCACCCAGTTTCAGCTAGTACCGTTACTACGTTTTCCCCAGGTGTACTGGTCTACTGGGACAGCCACAGCAAGATACCACAGACTGGGGGGCTTAAACAACAGATGTTTATTTTCTCAGTCTGAAGGCTAGGAGTTCAAGGTTAAAGTGTGGGCAGGGTTGATGTCTGGTGAGGCCTCTCTCCTTGCCGTGCAGACAGCCCCCTTCTTGCCATGTCCTCACGTGGCCTCTTTGTGTGAGTGAAGAGGGAGATCTCTGGGGTCTCCTCCTCTTCTTCTAAGGACACCAGTCCTGTTAGATTAGGGCCCCACCCTTTCGAGCCCTTTTAAACTCAATTACCTCCTTAAAAGCCCTGTCTCCAACTACAGTCACTCTGCTGGGAGTGGGACAAGGTGGATTAGGGCTTCGACATACTCATTTGGGGACGGCACACTCTGTTATACTCAGTGAAGATTCAGACTTCGCTTTTGCAGTTATTAGGCTGAACCTTGTCACTAAGCCAGCTACACTAGAATGATCTTTTCCTGAGAAGAGAAATGATGCCCCAATGTTCTGGAAAATTCGATGGACTTCCCATAGCATAAGTCTTTCCACATGAAGGTGCCTGTCTTCTCATCAAAGGCCCCAGCAGTTACCCTTTTACTCTCCACTGTTAGACAAATAGACAGCTCACTGGTGTTTCCCCCTCCCCTCCCCCGAAAAGGGCAAAACACCTGAACTCTCTAAGGCTTCCATAAAAACAGGTGCCTGGGAGCGGAAATCGACCCCATGAACTCGCTATTCTGTGTTAGAGTGAGCGTTAACTAGATCTCATTTCTTTTTCTATCTTCTTTTTCATCTCCAAATCTGCCTGGAAGACAGTGAAAGGTCATTAATTTGAACCCTGCTAATTTAGAATACGAAACATTTCCTTCCAAGTTCACCATGAAGTAGGAATTCGTGAAGCAAATTAATTGTGTGAACATAAGTAGAAAGGATGAGTCGTGTAGAGCTGGGAGGTACCTGGAGGTGATCCAGTCCTTTCCCTTGGTGGCTTTCTCTTTTCAAATGAAGAAATTGAGGCCCAGCAAACGTTCCTGGCTCCACCAAGCTCACACAGTGGGACTGTTTACCCTTGTTAAGGACACCAGCCTAATTCACGGAGTCTTGTTTGTTTGTGAAAGACACAGGCACTTTACTCCTATGGGCTCCTTTTACTATGTGGGCTTCACATATTAAAAGTACATTTTTAAAAAAAGATTCTGCATTTCAGGTTTTCCACTAATTATGACTGGCCGTCTCCCAAGTTAGTTTGAGCTATTTTGGTGAGGTTTTATAGTTCTTTAATAAGAAAAGCTTTTTAAAAACCTCGTAAAACCTTCTGTACAATTCATTCTAACCAACACTCCCTCTTACAATTATGTCACTAACAACTTCTTTTTGAAAGACCAGAACTTTTGTCTATTCATGTTAACCTTAAAAGCAGCATTCACCGAACCCCTGAGAAACAAGATACGTACTACTTTACAGGACGAGGGCAGAGCAAATGAAATAATGCATGTGAAAGGGTTCTCTACATTTGGGAAGCAGGTACAAATGCTTTATGTTTTTCTTAATTGCCATCTCTGGCCTGGGCAGCCCCCCCAAAGAGTGGTCAGGATATGTTTATGGATGTAAATGTAGCATTTCCTTGGAGATTCCTCAGGCAATGGGCTGTTTTTCCATGTGATTAAAAAAAAATAAATGAGATGCCTATTTATAAGTCTAAATCAAACTGTAACTGCCACAAGGACTGGAATGTTCTCATCAGCGCGTTTTCTCTCTGGAGTCAGACCAATTAGGGCACCAGACAGCAATCAACAGATTATTTAGTGAGCCCAGGCTCAGAGCACCAGTGAGGTGGACAGAATTACAATGTGTTCCTTAGCCTTGGGACTTGAGCAATTCTCTGCACAGCCATGATCAACAAGAGTGGACCACTCCCAGTATGGGGGAGGATTCTGAATCTCTCCTTCCTGGGTACTTAATGCATTTTAACCCCGTTTCAGGATTGTGGAAGGTTAAGGTTGACTCCCTTGTTCCTGAAGCCAGTTCTGCACTTGGTAGGACGGTGGGAATGGTGGTGGTAACAGCAGCAGTAGTAGTGGTTGTTAATATTCCTTGCACACTCACTCTGTGCCAGGTAATATTTTGAAGCTTTCCACATCATTTGAATTATCACAACCCTATAATGTAGTAACTCTGTTTGACAGATGATGATGCCAAGGCTCAGAGAGGTTAATAACCTTCCTGAGGTCACACAGCTGGCAAGTGACAGCAATGGGAGGTTAACTGCAGCCATCTCATACCACTGCACTGCTGCCTGGCACAGTGCTCTAAGTCTTCATCTGTCAAGGTTCTTAGGAGTCCCAAGACACATGTTGCTCCCATCATGGAGACTCTGAGGACTGTGAGTGATGTATGTCAGGACCCCAACATTAAACCTGGGGTCAGGAGACAGGAAACTGCAGTTCTCTTGCTTAATCCCAAATGTGCCATTTTTCCTGTGTTTCCTTTGGAGCCTTATCATCAGCTGACAGGTGCTGACAGGTGGCCCCTCACCTCACAGAGCCCACTGACCACATGTGCCCAGACCACCTCTTTAGGGTTCAGCTTTTTGCATTCAAAAAAAGACAAAGATCGAAAGATTCCTATTTTTAGCTGCCAGGGTCACAACATGAGCCTCTCAGAGCTTGCTGAGTTTGGAAGCATTTCCAGTTTCCTTCTCAGAAAGCAGTAATTTGACTTTGGGCCACTGGTGCTCAGGAAAATGAGTTTCCCTTATCTAGAATACTGTGGCATTGAGTTCATCTGATGGGTAAGGGTCAGCTGCTCAGCTACCATGAGCAGCATCGTTTCAGCTGAACTGGCCCCTCCTTCCCACTTCAGTCTCATCTCAGGCCCCTCCTTCCCTTCCCACCATGGTTTACTTCCTCTGCTGTACTTGCTTTTCCTGCCACTGGGCCTTTGCACATGCTGTTTCCACTGTCTGAATAGCTTTCTCCCCTTCCTCACCTCTATTTGGTTGGCTCACGCTCAGCCTAGGACCTGTTTCATGTTCCCTTAACACTTTTACTTCTCTTTTTCAGCACTTTACCTATTATAAACTATTTTATTTTTTTGGCTATTTATTTAGTGCTGCCTTCCCCATTGGAGGCTAAGGTCCATGCTGGCTGCCTCTGTGCCTGCTTTATACCTAATGTAGTTCCTGACGTGGTGGGTGCTGGGTAGTTGAGGTGAGAATGAGGTGCCCCTTGCTTCATGAAAGCTAGGTCTTCTGATCAGTCTACTCAGTAGCTCCTTTTCCATCCACCCCAGATCCCAGATCTAGAGAAGCAAATAGAAAAGGGGTTAAGGTGGGAACTCCAGACTCAGGCTGTCTGGATTTCCATACCAGCCTTGCCTTTTACCAGCTATATTTTTCTATTCCTGAGTAACAAATTACCACAAATGTAGCAGTTTGCAGCAACACACATTTATTATCCCAGTTTCCATGGTTCAGGAGTCCGGGCAGGCTGAGCTGGTCCTCTCTTCAGGATCTCACCAGGCTACAATCCACGTGTCGGCCAGGGCTACGGTTCTGTGTCAGACTCAGGTCCCTTTCCAAGCTCTCGTGGTTATTGGCAAAATTCTTTTTTTTTTCCCTCCAGCTGTAGAAATCACAGCAGCTTGGCTTTTCCAGGTCAGCAGGAGAGTTTCTGAGTTTAAAGTCTAAGCCCTCTTTAAATTGCTTACCTTTTAGATTAATACAGAGTCAACTGATTAAGGACCTTAATTACATCTGAAAAATCCCTTTGCCTTATAATGTAACATAATCATGGAAGTGATATCCTGCCATATTCCCAGGTCCTTTCTGCACTCAAGAGGAGAGGGTTGTGTAGGGCATGTATATTAGTGGGGCAGAAATCACAGGTGCCGTCTTAGACTTCTAACTACTGCTCTAGCTGTGTGGCCTTGGGTAAGTTGCTTAACCTCTCTATGCCACTGTTGCCTCATCTGTAAAGTAGGACTAATAGTAGTACCCACTTCACAGGACTTGTTGTGAAGATTAAATGCATTAATGTCTGTTAAATGCTTAAAACAATTCCTGGTAGGTGGTGAGTATTCAGTAAACGTTAGTTGTTACAACCGTAAAGATGATGATAATCCCCGACCAAGCTACTGGGATCCCAGTTTAGAAACACAACCCACCAACTAGCTGGAAAGTGAAACCGGAGAAGCCAGGCCAAAGGGGGAAAGAAGAGACTGGAGAACATCAGTGAGCTTGGTAAACTGGCCCTGCTAACAGGCAAGCTGACTGCTTCCACCCCACGGGGTGGGCACGGGCGCAGCAGATGGAACGCTGTATCAGGTTACTAAAGCAAATTAGACGTAAGTGGGTGCACGTGCTCCCCATTTTAGTTACTCTCATTAAAATCTCTCTTCTCAAGGTGCAAGGAGTTAACATACTCATCACTCCAGAAAGCTTAAAATCCCTTATGTCAGGAATTTTAATTAAGACCGACATCCCGAATATGAAGAAATGAGTATGACTGGATGTTTGGGCAGTTTTTGTAAGCAGCTGCACCCCCAAATTTAGCTCTGACCTAAAGGAAGGCTTTCTTCTGAAAGAGGATCTCAGTTTGTTCAGTATAAAAATAAGGGTCCCTCGTTACTCCGGTGAGACCCACCATCTTGTGAACCAGTATTGTGCACCGAGGCCAGAGGGAGGCCAGCAGGGAAAACTGCTACGTGGTGCGTGCGTCTTGGTGGAGAGGGTTAAGAATTGATTTGCTGCTCAGTCTGGGATGCTGTTAACCAAATATGGGAAGATGCAGCGAGGTGAGTCAATGAAGCAAGTTCATGGTGGCATATTTATGCGTCGCGGCTGTCAGGGAGAGAGAGGTGATGCAGCTTCTGTCTTTGGAAGGGAGTCCCTTCACTGAAACCCCTTTCAGCTGGGTCTCCGAGGGCAGGTCATTCACTCTTCTTTGGATCTCATACTTTGCATCTAATAATTCAAGTCAAGTACTGTTGATGGTGGTAGTGGACACTGTTGACACTCTGCCCAGACCCCCTCGCATCCCCTTATGGGTTTGGACACCCATCCTCCAGCTTCTACGTGCTTTGTTTCTAATGGCTACACCTGCAACTTGCTTCTGAGGCTGTATTTGGGTTTCTGGAGTTGCTTCCTTTTATGCACAGAGACCGGGAAGAATAGAGGCTTTACTTTTGTCTGGGCAGCCCTCAGCCTGGGTCTGTCATTTCAAGTCAGGACAAACTCAGAAGAGTAAAGTTATGCTCTCGAGCTCCCCAGGGGATCTGGTTTAAGATTGTCATTACGCCTGAAATTACATCCTTGCTGGGCTTCTTCAGTCTCCTATCCTATTCCCAGGACGAGTGACGTAAATTGCAGGGCCCCTTGTTAAAATGTTATTAAAAATTAAGAATCTCAAGATGATGACAGCAGAGCATTACACCCAGCATGAGACTCTTGAGGTTGGCAGGGTCCCTGTGACCTTACAGGTTGCACACCTGCAAAGCTGATCCTGCCTGCTCTCCACTTTCCTGGGAGCATCCCTCATTAAGTCACTTGCATGTGAATTCTTGTCTCATGCTCTGCTCTGGACGGATTCTAAGATGAATATGCTACCAAGCCTTCCCTCGAGAAGCCAGGGGAAGATAGATCAATGGCACAGATCATTAGATCACACATCAGACCGTGAGGCAAAGCCTGACCCTGGAGGTACCTGCAGCGAGTGGTGTGGGGAGGAAAATCCATCTCAGAGTTTGTGAGGATTTCTGGGTTCCAGGCCTGGGCTCTTTCTTCTGCCCTGGGAATATGGTGTGTGTCTCAAATGCTGGACAGATAGAATTGGGGTTGATGGTATGGGAGAGGGGATGGGAGGTGAGTTCAGAGAGGAGGCACAGCATAAATAAAAGTATAGAGGTAGGATCTCTGTTTATTATTTAGCAGGTGCCTACTATGTGTGCTCAGTGCAGGAAGTTTGAATTAAAAATGACCAAGTCCCTGCCCCCAGGGTGCTCCTGAGAAATGCTTATAACCAGGTTAAGTTGAATTCTGTACAAGGAAAGTGCTAAGCTGAAGTGGGCAAGAGGAAGTACTAGATATAAGAGAGGGTGTCTGGTCAATGCCTTATTAGACATTAGGGCTCCTAGAGTTCATGTCAAAGAAAATACTCTCTAACTGTGGAATTTCAGAAATCAACAAGCTATTGGGATTGATTTTGGGGGGAGATGAGGGGGAACCTCTGGAAGCCACTCCATGTAATTGGTTCTCTAGTCCACTCAATTTGGTTTCTCAGCCTAACTCATCAGTTTTCTCAGATGAGTGTTAAATCCTCTTCCAAGTTTGTTCAACTCTTAATTGAAATGAATTGAGGTCTCCCAGTCACACTTCAGCTGCATCCCAAACTGGGCTGGTGATAATGCTCTGTAGACAACACACACTCTTTCTTGTTCCTCGCCAGGGAGCCCACAAACACCCCAACAGTTTCCCAGAACTCTGAAGCAATTGTTGACATGAAGGAATCTTCCCCTCCAAGACAGGAAATGCAGGCACTGGCTGTGGTCCTCCCAGTGAAGGAGGGAAAGGGAGGAGGTACTGAAATGCCCATGGTTCTGCAGAACCCTGAGAAACTCTTTTCTTTATCGTGGACTTCATCAAGCTGAAGCCATCCCTCATTTTTCACAAGCTTGCCTACGGGAAGGGTAGATGACAGCTCTTCCACTGGGAATAAGAGCATAAATGCCCTAAAAGTTGCCGGGCTTTGCCAGGAAGCAGGAGGAAGGGGTCTTCTTCGCTTTATGTTGTGCTGTCTTTCTAATGGTTGAAATATTTCGCTGCTCCAAAGTGAGCACCCACTGATCAAGGCTCATAATTCTTCCCTGGCAAAGGTCCCACTGGGATAATAGTTCGTGATTTCTTCACTGTCTTCTATTAAGCAATTAAAGGAAGACACATTATTCTACGGATATACATAATCAAATGATTTTTAATTACTTAGTGGTGTTGGAAGGGGGAGAGAATGGTGAGGGGAAGAGCTTCACAGTTTTCTCTCTCTACTGTCTTAATTTGGATTTTTTTTTTTTTTTTTTTGAAGGCTTGAAAAGCATCCTTGAATGTGGCTCTGCACGCTGGAGCCCCTGCTGGCCTCGGGACATGTCTCAGAGTCCTGTTTCCTAGGGAGGTTTCTTTCCATCCTTCGATACTCCTGGCCGCGCCTCCCGTCTCACTTCCCTCTGCCTGTAGCGTCCTCCACAGTCTCAGATCTGCTTACCGTGGCTTCCTCAGGAAAACTTTCCCTGGTGCCCCCAACTAGCTTAAGTACTCTCTCCACAGGCTCTTCCTATGCCCTTTGCTTTTCTTCTGTAGCACTTCATTCAATCAGTGAGTCTTTATTGAACACCTACTATGTGACAGGGTCTGTTCTAGGCACTCATGACTTATCAGTGAACAAAACAGACACAAACCCCCATCCTTACAGAGCGTATGTATTCTAAATCCACTGAGACTGTGGCAATGAGTAATTGTTTGGCTATTAGTTTATTGATGTGTCTTCCCCAATAGCCTGGAAGCTCTGGGAGGGAGCCCTATCTGTCTTTGTTGACCACAGTCACTATCGTGCCAAGTGCCATGAATCCCTGGTGCAGAGTAGACGCCCAGTAGGTTCTCAGGGAATAGGAGGCAGCTGGTGAGCTGTGGCTGCTGTTTGATCAGCTGGGCTCCGTGAGGTGGCCGTGTCTTCCTTTGGAGTCCAGACGTCATCGTGTGGAATTAGCTTCTCAGGGCTGGACCACAGCCCATGAGAGGGAATGTGAGGGAAGGGGTGTTTGCTCAGCTACAGGTCTCCCAGAACCCCGGGGGTCTCCTCTGTAATGTACCCCACATGTCTCGGCCAGCCTGAGATGCACCAGATCTCTCCTGTTTAGTTTCTGTGTGTTTTAGCTCATACAACTTCTTGGGGTCATTTTATTTTATGCCAAATCTGTATTTGCTGGGTGATTGTGAAAGGAGGCCACCTCATCCAGGTGTCACAAGGGGTCTCCCTGTGCTTGGGGGTTGGTTAGGCAATGCCTGTTTCACCACCTTTGTTTTGAGCCCACGTCTGGCTACTTCCTTCTGATCTATCTTCAGATCAGGCATTAACCTTCTAAAAACCCTCCTGGAAAGAAAAAACAAAACCTGAGCTGGGAAATGGATCATTGCCTTCCTCAACAAGAGGTATCTTCTCCATTTATCTTAAGGAGGGGGTTCATTTAACCACGTGTTCATTATGCATTCATTCATAAAATGAGGGAAGGACAAAGGGAAGGAGGGAGTAGGACCAGGACTAGATCTAGCCAGGCAAGGCTCCCAGGTTTGAAAAGGTAGGGCAGCTTTGACTGTCAGGGCTGGGCAGGTGCAGGGTAAGTGCAGGGCAAGTGCTGGTGGGCAGCACTGGCCCTGGGGGGAGAGAGGGAGAAGAGGAAGGAAGGGTCTATGGGTGTGATTGAACACACGAAGGTCTTTGTCTCTGGAGCAGCAATGGAAGTGCAGTGTTGCCCTGTCTCTAGAGCCAGCTCCACCCCTTATAAATTTCATTGATCACAAAAGCCTTTCACTAGGTGACCCTGACACCCAGATGTGAGCCCAGGGTAGCACATCAAGGGGCCTCAATACAGCATTTCTGGATCCCCCCACCATGTCTGTGCTCTGAAGGTAGCAAAAGCCTGTGAAAGACAATGTGGAGAGGGGAGAGGCCAGAATCTCCACATTTTCAGGAATGAAAAGTACATGTTTACACTTAAATGATCATTTACAGGCCCCTTCCATCGCAGATGCTGCCTGGTCATCTGGAGGCATGTGTCCAAGGCTTGTGATCTTTTCATATGTGCCCAGACTCTAAAGGGCTGCAACTGCCAGTTGTCTTGCAAGCAATCATCTCATCACAGAGGGGATTAGGAAGAGAGTTCAGGAGGCAAACAACAGCAGGAACACCTGGCGAATCCAGTTCAGCTGGATAATGTCTTTGAACAGGACAAAAAATGACTGTGTTGACGGCTGAGCGTTTCCAGACATTTGGTGGATTGACATAACCGTAGGACATGTCTGTGGCCACGTCTGCTGTCTCAGACCTCAGCTGAGTCCCCGTGTCTCACCACTAGCTGGGGAAGAGTTCATCCGTGCTAGTTTTATCTGAAGAAGTGAATTAGGGAGTCTGATGGTGGCATGTGTTGGAGTGTGGCTTGCTAACCACTAATGGAGAAGCAGCTGCTGCTCTCCAGGCCTCTGTGTTCAGCAGCTCCCAGGCCATCACGTGACCCAGCCTGAGTGAGCCTCATTCTCATTTGGCCCCATGTGGTTTTCCTTCCAGGCAGGATGGGCTGGACCAAGTACAGTTTAATAGCAGTAGTAATAACATAGCTAACACTTACTGTGGATTATGTGCTAAGAGCTTTGCATGAAGTTCTATAATGGATTGAACCATCATGGTCCACTCCTTGCTTTACAGAGGACAGTGGAAGCCCGGAGAGGGGAGGCTGATCCAGAGAAACATCCCAGGTCTCTATCCTTTGCGTGTTTCTGTACATCTGTTCTCTCTGCCAGCCTGAGATGCTCCTCTGACAGTCCTTGGCCCTTTGGGCATGCCCCAGTGTCCTCCATCTCAATGACACCTTTTATGGCCAATTCAGGGAAAGAGGCAAGAAAGAGCAGCCTCTTTCCTTCTCTAACACTTATTTTTCGTGCCATTTATTTAATTAGGGACATTGTATAGTGTTTAAGAGCCTGAATGTGAACCTCAGCTCTGCTACTTACCAGCTTTGTGACCTTGGGCAAGTCACTTAACCATTCTGTGCTTCAGTGTCTTCATCTACAAAATGATAATGCTGGTAGCAGTAGGTGTGGAGTGAGGGGCAGCCACAGGCCTGGACCTGCACTACCGCCCTCCTGAGTGGAGGTGGGATGGGAAAGAGTGATCAACACCCGACTGCTGCTTTGATTGCCGTCACCCACCATTCTCATAAAAAAGCAACCGCTCGGGGTGGGGTGGGAGTTGGGATGGGGTGGAGCATGGTGCAAAGTTGGGGTTGGGGGTCACACGGAAAACCAGCTGAAGCGTCTGCCAGGAATCTCCTTCTGTCGGCCTGGCCCTTTTGAAGAGAGAGTTGTGGGTATTTGTCTCCAGTTCCTCTTCCTGTGCTGCTTTGGTAGAAATCTCCAGTGAATATGTGACGGAAGAGTTTCTTTATCTGGACAGGTCCTTTTGTTGGCTGTAAGTTTAGTTTTCAGCTCCTCCCCACCCTCCTTCTTCCTAAAACAAGAAGGGTATCAGCAGTCTTCAAAGAGTGGTGGCTTTGAGTTCAGCAGATCTCAAATACCAACGGCAGGCACAGATCCAAGGAGTGTGCACAGGCTTTTTCTCCTGGCACTCAAGCTGAGAATGTCTTTTCTAGAAATGTCAGTTTGAGAGTGGAAAGCTTGAAAAATGTCAGTGTGAAGTGCATTTCCTGGTCTTGTTACTTTAGATGCATGTTGGCTTGGCCACTTTCAGGGACGTGCTGGGGTCTCAGTTACACCTGGCTTCCCATGACCTTAGTTAGAACGTTAGGCCATCCTGGGGTCAATGGGACGTGTGGCAGTAACTTCTGACTAATGTGCTTTGAAATACAGGTTGGGAGTCCCATATCCCATATCACCATTTTTGGTATCAGTTGACACAATTTGGACTAAAATAGGACATACTTGTATATTACAGGTTGAAAATTCATATGACAAAATATTTTAAAGCAGCTGGTCATAGCACAGAGATTGTCCATGAATGTTCATAGCATTATTCATAAAGGCTTTAAACCAGGCACAGTGCAGATGTCTACAAACTTGTGAACAGAGATATAAAATGTGGTACATCCTTGCAGTGGAGTACTACTCAGCAATTAAAAAGGAGCAACTGCTGGGACATGCAATAACAAGGCTTAATCTCAACAACATTATGCTGAGGGAAGGAAGCCAGGTTCAAAAGACTGAACTGTTTAATTCCATTCATGTGAAATTGTAGAAAAGACAAAACTATGGTGGTAGATCAGTTGTTGCCTGGGGCTGGGGGTGGGGAGGGTTTGACTGCAAGGGGCACAAGGGAACTTTTGGGGGATGATGGAAGGATTTTAAAATTTGGATGTGGTAGTTGCAGCTACTAATGTAATGTATATTTATGGAAACATCCATCTGAACACTTAAAATGGGTAAAATTTATTGTATATAAATTAACACTCAATAAATTGGTAAAAAAAAATGACTTTTAAAAGACAAGAAATATAGCTGGAATGATTAACATGACCTAAAAATTGATTATACTTAGGCCATTCAGGAGAGAACACAGATGTCAGTTAAAAGATGAAGGTACCCAACCTCACTAATAGTTTTTTTCAAGGGTGAAGTTAAACAGTGAATCTAGACATAGGCCTAATGCCTTCCACACAGATTAGCTTGAAATGGATCAGAGGCCTAAATGTTAAATGCAAAACTATAAACTGTAACTCCTGGAAGATAACATTGGAGGAAATCTAGGTGACCTTGGGTTTGGTGATTGCCTTTTAGATAAAACAAAAAAAGCATAATCTTTGGAAGAAAAAATTAGTAAGCTGGATTTCATTAAAATTGAAAACGTCTGCTCTTCAGTAGATACTGTTAAGAGAATGAAAAAAACAAGACATAGATGGGGAGAAAATATTTGTAAAACACCTATCTGTTAAAGGACAGGTATCCCAAATACACAGAAGAATCTTAAAATTCAACAAAAAATACAACGCAATTAAGTAGGAGTCAAAGAGCTTAACAGATGCCTTACCCAAGAAGATACACAGATGGCAAGTAAGCATATGAAAAGATGCTCAACATCATGTCATCAGGGAATTGCAGCCTAGAACACTGAGACACCATGGCACATTGATTAGAATGGCTAAAATCCAAAACATTGATAATACCAAATGCTGACGAGGCTGTGGAGCAACAGGAGCGCTCATTCCTCTCATTCATTGCTGGTAGGAATGCAGAATGGTACCACTACCTTGGAAGAGAGTTTGGTCATTTCTAACAAAGCTAAATACTCTCACCATGTGATCCAGTCATTGCAATTCCAGTTATTTATCAAACTGAGCTGAAAATGTCAGTCCATACAAAAACCTGCATGTGGGTGTTTATAGCGCGGCCTTGTAGTCATTTGGTTACAGTGGTTATAGTTACTTGGTCAAGTTTGTCAGAAGTTAGAAGCAACCAAGATGTGCTTTGACAGGTGCATAGATACATAAAATGTGGTACATCCCGACAATGGAATATTATTTAGTGCTAAGAAGAAACATGCTATCAAGCTATGAAAAGTCATGGTGGAACCTTAAATGCATGTAACTCAGCTACATACTGTATGATTCCAACTATGTGACATTCTGGAAAAGGTGATACTTTGGAGATAGTCATAAGGTCAGTAGTTGTGAGGGGTTGAGGGGAGGGAGGGATGAATAGGCGGAGCACAGGAATTTTTAGGGCAGCGAAACTATTCTGTATGATAATGATACATGTATGATATGATAATGGTAGATAAATGTCGTTACACAAAGAATGAGCCCTAATGCGAACTATAGCCTTTAGTTGATAATAATGTATCAGTATTAGCTCATCAGTCGAAGCCAATGTACCACACCAACGCAAGATGCTAGCAGTAGAAGCTGGGGGTGAGGGGTGAGGAGAGTAGATGAGAACTCCCTGTACTTTCTGTTCAGTTTTTCTGCAAGCTTAAAACTGTTTAACCACCCCACCCCTGCCAAGTCTATTAATCTAATTTAAAAAACAAAACAAAACAGTGGGCTGACCCTATTCACCTTCACACCAGCAAAAATGAAATGGAGAATGGATACTCCTCAGTGCTGGCCAGAGCTGTCAATCTCTGGAGGGCCTGTTAGCAATGGGTAACGAAATGAGAAGGATGTAATCCCTTGAACTCGCTCATTCCACTCATAGGAGTTGGTCTTCCTTCCTTCCTTCCTTCCTTCCTTCCTTCCTTCCTTCCTTCCTGGAGGTGGTCTGGTCTTGTCTTCTTTCTTTCTTTACTTTAATTGAAGTATAGTCAGTTTACAATGTTGTGTCAATTTCTGGTGTACAGCATAATGTTTCAATCCAACATATATGTACATATATTCCTTTTCACATTATTTTGCATTGTAGTTTATTACAAGGTATTGAATACAGTTCTCTGTGCTATACAGTAGAAATTTGTTGTTTATCTATTTTATATACAATAGTTAGTATCTGCAAATCCTGAACTCCCAGTTTGTCCCTCCCCATCCCCTTTCCCCCCATAAGTTTGTTTTCTGTATCTATGAGTCTGTTTCTGTTTTGGAAATAAGTTCATTTGTCTTTTTCTTTAGATGCCACATGTAAGTGATATCATATGGTATTTTTCTTTTTCTTTTTAGCTTACTTCACTTAGAATGACAGTCTCCAGGTTGATCCACATTGCAGCAAATGCCATTTTCATCTTTTTATGACTGGGTAGTATTCTGTTATATATCTATATATATATATATATACCACAACTTCTTTATCCAGTCATCTGTCGATGGACATTTAGATTGTTTCTGTGTCTTGCCTGTTGTAAACAGTACTGCTATGAACGTTGGGTGCATGTATCTTTTCAAATAGAGTTCCCTCCAGATATATGCCCAGAAGTGGGATTGCTGGATCATATGGTAATAAGCCTATTCTTAGGAAGTCCTTTTTAGTTTATTTTAAGGAATCTCCATACTGTTTTCCATAATGGCTGCACCAGACTACATTCCCAGCAACCGTGTTGGAGGGCTCCCTTTTCTCCACAGCCTCTCCAGCATTTATTGTTTGTCGACTTTTTAATGGTGGCCATTCTGACTGGTGTGAGGTGACACCTCATTGTAGTTTTGATTTGCATTTTCATAGGAGTTGGTCTTAAAGCACTGGTTCTCAGCTGCCCAATGTCTGGACACATTTTTGGTTGTCACTGGGGAGCTGCCACTGGTATCTAACAGGCAGAGGCACCTAACAGGTAGCTGCTGCTAAACACCCCACACTGCCTACGACAGCCCCCCACAACAGGGGTCATCTAGACCCATCTCTCATTAGTGCCGCTGCTGGGAAACTCAGCTGGGGAAGTGGGCAGGACATAGATACTCATCTCAGTGGTGTTCATAGTAGTGAGAAATTAGAAATAACCAAAGTATCATTCAGCAGAGATTAGTTACCCAAAAGATGGTGTATTCATACTGTGAAATCCTGTGCGGCCTTTGCAGATTCCTAGGAAGTACACAGCTAATATGAAAAAAATGTTCATGAGACATTGCAAATGAGAAAAGATTACAAAGCATCATGCAGAGAATAATTGTGTCATTGTGAAGTCTGAGTGTCTACGCATGTCTTAAAACATCTGGGAAGATAGCTACCAAAATCTCATGTTGGTGTCTGCGTGGTTGGAATATAGGTGATTTTTATCTTTTGAAATTATTTTTGATGTTTAGAATTTTTTTTTACAGTGGACATTAATTATTTTTCCAATTAAAACAACACAACAAAAACTTTTGAAACTAAAAAAGTTATGCAAGTGGCAATGTAGTCAAGTAAAGTTGGCTGAAATTTTAAGGTTGATTATCAACTGTGACTTAACATTTGAAAGTATTTTAAGGAATGAACTCCTATACCAGTGAAGAACCTGCTACTTGCCAGATTTCAATATACCTCATTTGCTTCTCAAAATGCCCTGTGGTGTTGTTGCTCCTTAGCCCTGTTGAAGAGATAAGGAAGCAGGAGGGTCACCCGAGTCAGTAGCAGTGATGGGATTCTACCCCATGGTTTCCAGATCCAAGGCTCGTCCCTTCCCTGCTGTACACAGTAAAGTCTCCGCCATGGCGCACAGTAATGTGCTGGTGTTGGGTTATCGGTCATACATTATATATTTTTTTCAATACATCTTTTAAAGAACCCTCACACATTTAGGGGATTTCCATTTTGAGAATTTAGAGAACATTCTGAGCATTTCTGTTCATACACAAAAAAGTTTTCATTACTATTTTTTGTTTGTTTGTTTGCTAATGACAGTTGGAGAGCTTTTTCTTATTGGGAAAATTCCTTTGTCTGGAATAGCCCATTCTAGAGCAAGGATGGAAACGTGAGTTTTGCCAGAGAGCTGGGGTTGTGTCTCTTGAATGTGTTTACTGGCTCCTATGACACAAAGACTTCTCTGCTGCAACCCGGGGCGAGCAGGGAGCGCATCAGAACGTTTCTGGGCTGGCATCCACCATCAGACAGTCATGCCTTGTTCCTCTGGTACCCAGAGGAAGCAGTTTGAGTTCCCTTGTTTCCCCTGGAGTTTGAGTGCAGTTAGTGATGAAGGGACCCCTTAGGTGTCCTCAGCTTCGCCACCTGCTAATGGAGGCTGGTTTTCTTGGAGGGAGTTGTCTGGCACAGTTTGGAATGACTCACGGAATGGAGAACCACTTCTTCTTGAGAGCAAGAGGCATTTTCTCGCTACTCAGAGTCCTTACTGATGCTGATAGGCTGGTGGGAAGTGAGTCCTGCAGCTTCCACTCAGCACTCACCAGAGCAGACACTCCTGAGCATCTGTCCAGAGAAGTTTCCAGACATCCCCAGAATGGCTCCCTCCCCACCTCTGACGCACCTGGGCCGGATCCTGCGTCCCCTGCTGTGTTTCATCTCAGATTGCCTTTTGATTCTCCATCCCTTAAAATTACATGCATCGGCCTCCCCAAACAGCACCTTCCCACTGAGGTCTTTCCTCAGTCACCTTCTAAGTGGTTTCTCTTTGGATCCGTCTGTCATCAAGGACAGATTCTATTTCCTGTGTCCAGTGTCTAATGTGTGGCCAATCATCTCCCTTCAAAGGCAGAGCGACTTTGGGGACCTGCCAAAAAGGCACACCTGTATCCCTCCAGCTGGCCTGGCGCTGCCTGGGCGTCCAACAAGCTGGCCTTCCTTCCTTCCGGAGAAGTGTTCCTGCTTTGTGTTTTAAAGGCCCCAGGAGCAGCATTGGGGAACAGAGGAAAGGGCCTGGGGCTTGGGGTCTGGTATTGAGTCCTGGACTTACCATTGGCAGCAAGCAGTGTGGCCTTGGCCTTGTCAGCGTGGCACTCTGGACAAGCTGGTTCTGTCTCTGAAGGAGGCTACAGGACTGGCCAGCTTGGGTACATGAAGGACATCGGGGGACCCCCAACTCAGGTCTGTGCCTTGAAAGAGGGGTCAGGATAGATCCCTTGGGTGCCTGATTCTGGGAAACAGTCTGGGGTCAGAGCTGGGAGGGGTCATTACAGAGGCTGGGCCTGGGTGCCGGAGTAGCCATGGCTTATTTGCGTGAATGCCTGAGGACAGATCACCAAAGCTGGGCTTACCGTACTTTTCAGTGAATAATGATAGCACCATGGTGTGAGTGTGCTCACCATGCACCGGGTACTTGCAGCAATCCTCTGACGTATCTGATTACTCTGATTATCATCCCCATCACACAGGTGAGGAAACTGAGGCTCAGAGAAGTTAAAAGAACTGGCTCCACCCAGAGCCAGGGGCTAGGCCGGGACCAGAGCTCAGGCCTCCCGGCTTCTGCTTTGAAAGAGGGATTTGCGTTGGGAACCCGGCCTGAGCTGGAGGAGGAGTGACCCCCAGGTGGCAGTGGGCACGCAGGTGTCTTTATTTTGGCGCCTCCTGAGTTTGCTGCCTGTCTGCCTGAGCTCTGGAGGTGCATCCCCAAACCCCGCTCTCCCCGCCCTGGGCCCCCAGCCCTCCTCTCCACCCTCCTCCTGGCTTAGCTGAGGACTAATTCCTTTTCCCATTAGGTGAGCCAAGACAAAATTAGGGCTTTATTAAAAGGAAATTAAACTAGGAAATGAAAGGATAAACAAATCCCCAACGAGAAAAAACAGCAGCAGCAAAGCAGATGAGGGTACTGAGCACGTTCTTCATCCCACGGGGCGGACACCTGCCCACACAGCGGTGTGGCTGCCACCTGGCGCCGTCAGCCTCGTGTCTCCCCCCTCACCGGCTCTGCAGGTGGGCCGTGGCCATGGTGGTCTCAGCAGACGTGGTCCTCTCGGGGCCTGGCAGTGGCGCCATGGTCTCTAGCACCTCTCGCACATCGGTCCCTCCTTTGGCCCCTTTCTGGGTCTCACGTGTAGAAAGCTGCTGGGTCGGCCAGCTGTTCCCTGGGGCAGGGACCCAGGTAATGGCTTCCACACATCTTACCCCATGGGTGGGGAGAAGCTGCATTTCATACCCCTCTGCATCCCATTTCCCAAGGCCGTGGGTGGCCCAGTCCACTCACCACTCCAGCCTCACTGCTCTTCCTCTCTGCTCCTGCCCACTGTCATTTCTATGGCCCCAGGCTCCTCGTGGCCTCTGCCTGTGCCCTTCTCTCCCTGCAGTCCTCATCCCCCTTGCCACCTCTTTTCTTGGCCCAATCCAACATTTTCTTCAGACCCAGTCTTAAATGTCTTTCTCAGGAAGGCGTTCCCTAACCTCCCTAAGCAAGCTAGGTTTCTCAAGGCCCCTTGAAATCCTCCATTGCTTTCATGATAGTGGTAATTAGGTATTTCTTTAATGCCCATCCCCTTTGCTAGACTCTAAGCTCCTTAAAAGCCAGGACCAAGATGTGTCCTACTCAACACTAAAACCCTGAGCTCTAAATGCCTGGCAAATAATATGTATCCATTCCGTTCATCCATTCACTTATTCAGTCATTCATTCAGCAAATACTTCCTGAGCATCTGCGGTGTACTATGTACCATGCTAGGTGCAAAGAGTGCAGCAACGAACAAAGCGAAGTGCCCACTTTCATAGTGCTGGCAGAGCAGCCACTCATTCCATGTTTAGGAACACCTGTTCCTTCTTACTGAGATGTTTCTAATAAGAAGAGTTGCAGCCAGTGGACTGGCTGCCCTGTGTGGAGGTGAGCTCCCTGTCACAGGAAGTATTCAAGAAGAGCCTAGACGACCCAGTGTCATGATGCTGCAAGTGGAGCCTCCTGAAGGTCCCTTTCCCCAAAACATCTTTGATTCTCTGAAGGACACTGTGGGCTGGCTGCTGTGTTGTAGATATCAAGCCACTGCTGGACTCAACCCACAGTGGGGAACAAAGTGAGATCAGGAAAAGGACCCCAGGCAGCTTCAAGAGGGATATTGTCTCCATGTTTTCTTGGTGGAAGTAAACAGAATTCTCTTGAAAGCTAGAACCAAATATTTTCATTTTATATAAAATTAATTTCCATAAAAAAAGCTATCCCAGGGAAGCAAAGTTTTTAAAGTACACTTTTTTTTTTTTTAGATTATAAAAAGTGATCATTTTGGAAAACACAGAAAAACTTGAAAGAAAATTGGAAGGACTCTTAATTCACCTACCCAAAGATAGTCATTATAGACATTTTTATTTACCTTTATTTTCTTCCAATCTTTTTTGATGAGTATATAAAAATACACATGTTAAAAAAAATGGGACTACATATTGTGTCTTGTTCTCTTCACTTAGTAGATTGTGAGTATTTTTCACTTTGCTAAATATTGTTCCAAAATAAGATTTTTACTAACTGTATGATGTTTCCATTTACATATTATCTACTGAAATCACCCCAAAATTTAGTGGCTTAAAGCAACACTAATCATTATCTCTTCCAATTTCTGTGGTTCAGAAATTTGAGAGTGGCCTGGTTGGGTGATTCCGGTTTGGAGTCTGTGGTTTGGTTGCAGTCAGGTGCTGGCTGGGCCTGCAGTCATCTGAAGACTAGACTGCTACTTCCAAGGTGGTTCACTCTCGTGGCCGCCAAGTGGCTCTTTTCTTCATGGCCTTTGCACTGGACTGCTTGGGTGTCCTCACAACATGGCGGCTGGCTTCCCCCAGGGTGCATGGTCCCAGAGAGACAATGAGCCAGGCAGAGGCTATGTCTCCTCTATGACCCAGCCTTGGAGGTCACACCTGCCATTTAGGCAGTATTCTCTTTGTCATACAGGTGAGCCCTGTTGTGTTGGAGGACATGAATACCAGGAGGGAGGATCATATGGAGACACCATCAGGCTGACTGCCACCCCCTCCTACTTCTGTAACCACCACTTGCTTAATCCCCTACTGTTGGACAACTGTATTATGTCTGCTGTTTTGCTATTCTGTGGAAGCCTTAAGCATTTCATGTTGTGCAAGTGCCTCACCTGCAGTTGGTTTCACTTAGTCCAGCCAGGGTTCCAAAGTCATTTGGGGGCGTACCCAGAGCTGGGCCCCCTTTGGACCACACCCTATAAGCACTGACACGATGATGTCCTGGTAATTCAGTGAATTATCAGGGTCTGGCAGGAGACAATTCAACTCAGACTGTAATGAAGGAACTTACAGGGATGTGAGCAGGGAAGGAAACTTAACAAGATTTGAGGCACCCTGAGACTGGCCAACAGAGGTGAGCCATGACCACCCTGAGGCCCGTGGGGGCAGGGCAACAGAGCTGCCAGAACCACAGTGCAAGCAGGGAAGATAGACCCTAATCTCCCTCCTCTGTCCACTCTCCTGTCTCTGTCTCTCCCTCCTTCCCTCTATCCTTCCGCTCGTTCCTCCTATTGGCCAAACTGAAACAGAGGTCAGCCAATAGCCAGCATGGAGCCCGATTAATGTGGTCCACGGGGCCAGCCTAAGGGTGAAGAGAGAAGCCTGGGGGCTGGATGGGAGGCTGGAGAGAAGAGGGAATGGAGACTAGCCAGCACACTGTCTGTATTTGGGGGATATCCATAGGGTCCAGAACAATATATCAGAACAGAGGTAGGAACCCCTGCCATGCTGTAGATGTGGAGTAATTTTATTATTGTTAATAATCATAACAGCAGTTTAGCCATAACGTGTTAAGTATTTTCCATGTCCAGGGCAAAGTATTACATTACAGGGCGTTTTACACATGCTGTTTCTAATCTTTATAGCCAATCTGTTGGGCACATGTTATTATGAGCATTTTTCAGGCAGGGAAATATGGGCTTGGAAAGGCTCAGGACCCTGCCCGAGGTTACCAAATTAGTAGCAGAGCTAGGACTGGACTCCAGTCTGTTTTACTCTCAACTCCAAATTCCCTACTCTCAAAGCAGCCTAGGCCAGCCTCACGGCGTGGACCGATGTGGTTTCTGCAAGAAGCCTTCAAAGACTTCTTCTAGAACAGAGCAATACTTTTTTAAAAAAAGAGTAAATCTTTAACACACCATCTCGTCTGGACAGCTGCCCAGGAGTTCAAGTATCTAGGAGTTAAAGTGTATTTGGCAAATTATGAGTTTTGTGCCAGTGCATGCAAAGTAGTCAGGAAGAAAAAAAAGCAAGATCCCCCTTGGAATAGTGGAATGAGGGACACAGCGCTCAGCAAGGTGAGCTGACGTAATGGAGGTCACCTTCGAGATCTCAGTCAATTGCTGTGCTGAGGCCGCTGCTGCGGGAGGTACGCCGCCCTATCCCCCCCCCCCCCCGCCCCCGCCTCAAAACAACGGCCTGGCAGTTCTGGGCACCCAGGAGGCACTCTGTCAATTACTTGGTTCTAGAAGAAAATTTCCCCTTTGCTGCAGATGGATGGGTGTGAGGAGGATTGGAGAGAAGTAGGGGACGGAAGGGGGAGAGAGATGTAACTTAATTGCATGACTTCACAGTCTGCCTTTTGCAATAATGAAAATTACCCACTCTGTCTTCAGTACTGGACACGTGGCAGTACTGGACACGTGGTAAAAAAGTTCAGGAACTTCCCTGGTTTGTTTTCATCTACATCCTTGGGATTCTTCTGTAAGGGAGAAGTGGCCGTGGCAACATCATGCTGGAGAGGTCACCTCGGTGGAGGAGGGGCTGGAGCTGTGGGGAGGACCGTGGCTCAATGCTTCGCTCTCCTGGAGCTGCGGCCAGAACCTGGTGGGCCTGGGGGGTTTGTTTTGCATTTCTCTTCCCTGTAGAGATTCTTCTATTTATACTTCAAACTCTAGGCGTCATGATTGAAATACCTAATCAACCCTGGGGTCATGAGACATTTACCAGGGTAATCTCGCTAACTGGAAGCCAAATCTGCTCAGGGGTCTCTGGAACGGTCACCCGAACACTCTGCTTATGCTGGAGATGCAGGCATAGCATGGGGGTAGGGGTCGCAGTGGGGAGGAGATGCTGGTGGGGGTGGGCAGCCCGTGTGTTTACAAAGTTCCCAGGGCCGAAAAGAGAGGACCAGGTCTCCATCCAAGCCTTTGCCAGCCAGTGGGACAATGCATGGACTGGAATTTGAAATCAAATATGATCTGAGCCTAAAATGTGGAAAGCACAGTAGGGCTTGGTGGACTTTGGCCTCAGATCCTGCTCACAGTAGGTGTTCCCTCAGTCAGCATTACAGTGTGGGGTTGGTTTAGGATGGGGCCTTGGGAGCCAGACCACCTGGGTTTACATCCCCTGCTCTGTGATCATGGGCGAGTGACAGATAATAGCCCTGCCTGATGGGGTTGTGACAAGGGTTAAATGACTTAGTACTTGTGAAGAGCTTAGCACATAGTATCTATTAGTCATTATTATCCCTAGTTTTTAGCCCCATTTTCAAATAGTAAAGATGGCCCTTATACCTGAGTTTTTTAGGACCCCTGTCTGGGGGCTCCATTGCCAGTTCACCTCCTGGTTCAAACCTATTTAGCATAACACCATCAGATTAATTTCTAAATTAATTTAAAGCTCTGTGCTCATTGCTTATTTGCATTAAAAAAATTAATACGGAATGTAAGAGCCCTTGCTTACAATTGGCATCCATTCACGGGAATATGATCCATGGGTTCACGCTGAAAAAGTTCAACGCGGGCCAAGAATGTGACACCCTGGTTTGTTCGTTTGGAAATGGAGGATGTTCGGGTGCATATAATTTAATTAACATCGATTGAACACCTCCTCTGTTCAAGGCCCTGTGCGTTCATCACTGCACATCTCAGCAGTGCCTCTCCCACCCCCGCCAGTGGTGTTGAGAAGAGAAACACTTTAAACAAAATATTAACTTGGAACCTCAGATAAAGAGAATGGTTCCAGTTTGGGGTGGGGTGGGAGAAGCCCAGGGCCCCCCGTTCAGCCTTTCTCCTGCAGCCAGTCCTGCGTGGGGGCCCCAGCCTTGCCCCTCCCTGGTCACTGCTTCTGTGTACCCGTGGGAGAACTGACCGGAAGGGCCCAACCCAAGGCCATCCAGGGAAATAAACCCAGAGCCCATGACTCCCAGCCCAATGGCCTGCTTTCTTTTCTTAAGTCTTTTATTGCTCTTTGCTCCTAATTAAAAAAATAACTTGTTCTTTCAACTGCCCCTGACGCCTCCCAACTCCAGCTCATGCTAACTTGACCTATTTTCTTACGCATTGGATCTTGCGTCCAGAAGTTCTTGGTAGGTTTTGGTGGGGGGGGGGTAAGGGTAGGGATGGGATCGCCACTCTCCCTTTGCCTAATACAAAATTAACCTCCTTTCCCTCTTTCTCTTTCTTTCTCTTCCCTCCTCCCCCTTCCCCTCCCTTCCTTCCTCTTTCCTTCTCTGTCTGCCCACTATTCCCCCCCCCCCCCCCCCCCCGTCTCTTGCAATCATGAGCAAGTCCGCTGAGTTCTGGATTTACTGATTAGGTGACATTGGATGAGGAAGGTGATTTCCCTAAGCCTCAGTTTCTTTATCTGTAGTGTGGGGATAAGCACACACACTTAGCTGGGCTATGGGGCATAAAGGAAGTGTGACTGTCTCCAACCCAGTGTTCGTGAGATCCCCTCCTTCCCGCCTGTCCCAGCTCAGAGAGATCATGAAAACTGCAGAGGGTATTTTTTAAAAGTATTTCTTAACAGTCATTTACATTTTCGGTGCAGTCGCACATGCAGTTTGATTGAGGGGAGAAGAATAACCGGCAGATGCACTAAAAGCAGCACTGGGCAATGACAGTCATTGCCGGCAGTGGGATAATTGATCTCATCACACAAAGGAAACAGCCCACTGGGGATCCGTGCCTGTCAGCCCTGCAGGCAGCAGCTGATGCCAAGCCAAGGCCTGGGTGGCTCCAGGAGGCCTGGAATGGGACACACAGGTGAGGGGACAGTGAGGCGGGCAGTGTGCCTACAGTAGGAAATAGTTTCCATGGAGCCAGCAAGTGATCACTGGTGTATATCCTGCCTGGTTGCCTCTGGAGAACAGAGCACAGAGCGAGCACTCGAGATGATTTAGAAAATATTTTTGGACTGTTGTATTGACTGTTAACTCACCCAGTCCTGGTGGGGAAACTATTAAATTCCTAACACCCAAGACAGAGACATCATTTACAAACACAGCCTGGAAAGAGCTACCCTCAACATCTTGGAAGCCCCGACACGGCTCCCAGGTGGAAACGAGGCTGTGAATTGGTGAGTCTTGTTGGTTTTGATCCTGAGCTGTAGTCCTCTCTGGAAGCAGGTGCAAAGGGCCAGGGGCTGCCGCCTTGCTCTGAAGATCCTCTCTACCCATGCCACAGGCCAACCTGCTTTGCCCTGGGCCTAATGACCACCCATTCTCTTTTAAATATGGTTAAAAAATGACACATAACGTAAAATTTACCGTCTTAACCATTTCTGAGCATACAGTTCAGTAGTGTTAACTATATTCACATCATTATGCAGCGGATCTCCAGAACTGTTTCATCTTGCATATCAGACACTCTGTACCCCTCAAACGACAGCTCCCGTTTTCCCCTCCCCTTAGTCCCTGACAACCACCCTACTACTTCCTGTTTCTGTGAGTCTGAATACTTTAGATACCTGTGTAAGTGGACTCATACAGTATTTATCGTTTGGTGACTAGATTATCTCAATCTGATGCTCTCTGGGTGCATCCATGTCATGGCCTGTGAGAGACTTTCTTTCTTAAGGCTGAGTAATACTCCACTGCATGTATGTGCCATATTGTCTTTATCTGTTCATTCATTAATGGATATTTGTGTTGCTTCCACCTGCATTTGCCCTTTTAAAACAAAGATTTCCTGAGCACCTATTATGTGGTAGGTACCGTGTCAGCTGCCATCCCCAGCACCCCTTCTCC
The DNA here is from genome assembly GCF_048773025.1 of Camelus bactrianus. Lineage (NCBI taxonomy): Eukaryota > Metazoa > Chordata > Mammalia > Artiodactyla > Camelidae > Camelus > Camelus bactrianus. Next base: position 32,298,608 of record NC_133550.1, on the reverse strand, counting down.
ATGTGCCCAAATGTGTACAAGTGTGAGGCACAGTGTGTGTGATCCAGGTACCTGGGAAGAAAGAACACTGCACCTCCCACTGAGAGCTAAACGCAGACCACAGCAAGCCTATGATGTAACAGCCGTGTTTATTGCATCCCTACTGTGTGCCAGGCCCTGGGCTGAGGTCTGTATTTGTGTTGTCATTTTACCTCATCTCATTTAATCATATCAACAACCTTATAAAGTGGGTGCTACCATTGTCTCCAGCGAGGAAACAGACTGAGAGAGATGAAGTGACATGGCCAAAGTTGTATGGCAGGGAGTGACGGGAGCAGGACCAGGACCCGGACCCGGGCAGTCTGGCTCTGCACCTGCAGTTCTGAACTGGTAGATGTAATAGTTACACTGTGGACTCAGGCCCAAGCAGTGAGGAGCATCCCGAAAAAGCTTCTCAGGCAATTTCCTTGCATAGCCTTGACCAGTGACCCCAAGACCCTTGTCCCCACCCCTGTTCCCCCAAAAGAGCTGCAGGCACTTGCTGGAAAACCTCAGGAGGGTGCTGTGTTTACATCTCCATGTCCTTTGCACCTGCCAGGGGCCAAGATGCTGCTCCCATGGCAGTGAAGGCCCCCACTCCTACCCCACCCCATGGTCTGGAGCAAATCATGAAGTGTGGGTGGTTTCCCAGTTCGCAGAAAGTAATGGGGTACCGTGAGAGGCCAGAGAGAGCCCAGCGGGCTGACCACCCTATGTGGCCTTTTCCTGTCTTCATAAGACAAGGGAGCGGGTATGGGTTTGTGACATTCATCTTCCAATTATTTATTAAGCACTTACTATGTAGGGTGGAGCTTTTGGAAGACTGAGGCCAGAAATTAAGGGGAGGGAGCCCTTGGGCCACCCACCTGTACAGATGGGTGGCCAGACAGCCCCCAGCATTCAGAATCCTCCAGGCTCATCCTAGCACTTGGTGGATCCCAAAGACTTTTCCATCAGCTCCTCCCTGTAGAGTTTTCTAAAAAGGCTTAGGGCCAAGAGTATTAAAAGTGCTGCCTGGTTGTCACAACAGGGTGGTGATGCGATCAACAGAAAGATGCCCCAGACCTGGTGGGAAATGGCCCAGGGCGTGGAAGTGTATGGAAGGGGTTGTAAAGTGGGCGGTGACACAGTGCACTCCTGGCCGGGGGTGCAGCTTCCCGGCTCCCTGGGTTCCCTGTGGGGATGACACCCCACCGAGAGGAGGGGGCCTGCCTGGCGGGAAGCTTTGGTCACCATTCCTGTGGGGGTTAGACCCCTGCCCCAGCCCAAGGATCTGGAGACTTGGCCTGTCCGCTCACCAGGAGCGAAGACTTGGTGCCAGATGACCCCCGCACGTTGCTGAGGCTGGGTGATACAGGATTGCTTCTGGAAGGTGCTCGTGAACTCGCCAACCATGCATCCTCTCCAGCCCTACTTTTTATTCATCTCCACTGCTAACTTCCCCCAGAATGTGGACCTCATCATCAGATCACCGGCCCCTCCTTCTTCAAAATAGAGATGATAATGGCATCTGCCCTGTAAGGACTGAGTGAAGTCTATGTGACATACTGGCTCAGTGTCTGGCAAATAAGGAACACGCTGTTAGTTCTCATTTCTCTTGTCCTTTGACAGCTGGCATGTGTATTTTAGGTCTCTCTCTCTTTCCCTCTCTCTGTCTCATCCCTTCATGAAATTCTGGGAAATGCTCAGAAATTGAGGGGATTTGTAACACTTGGTGGAAATGGCAGGGGGCTTTGTGGAGTGGATGGGGAAGTTTTCTGCCTGCCCCACTTTGGGTAGTGGAGGAGGGGAGCGTCTTTGCAGAGCTGGGAGCAGAATTCCAGCTGCTCAGCACAAATCCTACCCAGACCTTCCAGCTGCAGCAGCAAGCAGGTATTTTCCACTTCATGGCATTTCTTTTCATTCTTTCCTGATTAATGCCAGTGTGGAGGCAGCTCTGCCCCTTCAGCCTCAGCAGGATGTTGAGGGATGGATTCCTTCTGTTCTTACTCCCGAGAAGATCCATCAAGCCTTTTCCCTGGGCCCTGGGCTGGAGGAGGTGGGGGAGGAGGTAGACCCGTCTTCTCGTGACTCCTCCACGACATACGACGTGCGTTAGGGGAGACAGGCTGCCTTCTCGGTTTCTACAGCCAGAGGTCACTGGCAGATGTCAGGCTGCCTCGCCTTACTTCTTGCTGCTCAGACAGAATATGCTGGAGAATCAGCCTGACAGAGAAACTGTTCCATGAAGTGGATAAGAGACTTGGGTAAAAGAAGAATGGAAATGTAATTGTCTTGAACCCTAGAAGCCCAATTGGGTTAGAAAATTCCAGAGCGTAATGGGGATGCTGTTAAACATGGTAAACCAGGGTGGACCCATTCAGGTATCAGTTACAGAGACCCCCACTATAGTGGCTTATGTGAGTTAAGAGGGTTTTTTTCCTCTCTCTTGAGAAGTGCAGACTTAGAATTGTTCTCATTGGGTCAGTAGCTCACAACTGGCAAAGCCGAAGTCTCTGTGATTTTCCTGGTTTTTCCCATGTGGTAGCAAGGTGGCTGCTGCATCTCCAGTCATCATGTCTGAATTCCAGGCACCAGAAAGGAAGAAGGGGGATGCAAGACAAAAGTGGCAGTGCCTAGAGCTAGAAAGCAAGGCTTTCTTAATAAACCCCTGAAGATTTCTTGTTAACAATTCGTTGGGCAGAACTATGTCAGGTGGTCATCATGAGGGAGGCCAGGAAATTTACTGTCCACTCCCAGGAAAATCAGGTTCTCTTTGGTAAGGAACAGAGTGGGGTGGGTAATTAGCACCCCTGGTATAGTGCTTTTCTTGAATTAATCAAATTCTGTCCCCTTTAGTAACTTCCACTTAACTTTTCTCATTTTTCCTATTTATCTCCTGCCTTTTGTCCAAGTCATGCTTGAGGCTCCCCAGCACTGAGATGGAAGTGGTCAGCCTGGGACTGAGGTCCAGGATCTGTCTTCTTAGACTAAAGACAGTGTGCCTGACCCCGCCACCCTGCAACGTCTCAGTCTCAAGTGGCCACAGTGACTGTTTAGATCTCTGTCATCTGGGGTCACCCACTGTGGGGCCAGCTGCGGTATACTGGCAGAAGTCCTTTGCTCTGGAATTTGAACTCCAGAGCATCCTCAGCCCCAGGCTAACTACAACTGGTTTAACTGATGCAAAAGTGGCCCCTGCCAGCTTTGCTTCTGAGACATTGGAATTTTGCCTCCAGCCAGGGAGTTACAGGGCAACACACCCACAAACCATCTTCATATCCACAGGGGGTTTGTTGAGGTGGAGGGGAAGACAGTGGAGGAGAAAGGAAAGCCAAGTCCTTATGTACTATTTTTCTGTTCAGCAAGCATTTATTGACCCTTTTTAGGGACTCAGGCTACAGAGGTGACCCAACCCAAGTCCCTGCCTCTTGTTCATACTCGGGAAGTTCTAAAGTTTCTGATACATGAAATTCTTTGCATAAGGACGACATGCTAGGAAAGACTGACACATGTTGCCTAATCAAACTTCATCTTTTAAAAAAAAATAATTAATGAAGAAAGGAAGCAAGTGTGGCCTAGGGAAATTAAGTGAGTTACTTACAGCAGCAATGTTTATGAAGTTTCTGGAGCCCAGTCTCAGCTCGGGGTCTGTGGGCTGTCAGTTAGCCCCGTGCTAGCACACCAATTTATTTTTCCAGTTACATAACAGTCTAGTGGAATCACATTCCCTGTGCTAGGAAGCATCCATAATTTACAATTTGTGGGTCTTTGTCATCTCTGGGAGAGAAACCAAAAGAATAAACCTTGAAGGTTTTGCATCCTTCACCCTAAATGACCATTCGTCCACATCCTACGTTACTGTCAGTGATCTGCATTTTATAATACAAGGCTTGCGTTTAGCTAATTCTCTGGGGTGAAAGGCATGATTGATTAGAAACTAAGAAGCTGTTCACAGAGAGGAACGTGAGGTCTTTCAGGAACCCGCCTCTCACGCGGCAGTTTTAAGGATGGAGAATTGATCTGGGAGTCAGGGCATCCTCTTTCTTCCATGGCAGATGAGAAAAACCCTCAACATCATTTGCAGCGCCCCCACCCCACTTCTGTCTGTGAGCAGCATGTGAGAAATAATGCACATCTCATTTCACAGCTTGGAAAATTAGCAATAATTGTCTCAAATTGCTGGGCTTTGGGAAGGAAAAGAAAGATAGAAAATTCCCAGTGCCCCATGTGTTTGAATGAACTGATCATCGTGGCGCTGGTGACCTGAGCGGCTCCTGCCACCTTCGCCCTGAGTTGCTGCTCGGGCCTCAGATGGATGTCTGTGCATTTTTGAGGGTCCGAGGGCTCCAGTGTAGTGTGCTGGGTGCACGCGGAGGGAGAACCATGCTCAATGAGCCACTGTGTCTGCCTTGGCTCAGGCTGGAGCACGGTGGCCAAGGGATCCTGGACCCGAATAAAGACACGCTTTATTTCCCTTTCAGTTGACAGAGGGGGATTTTGAAGGTAGCATAGGAAACAGAGTGAGCAGTGTTCAGAGCTGCAGCCCACCTTCCTGGGTAGTTTTCCACTGCGACAGCCCCGCTGAAGCAAGCTGGCCGCGGAGACAGATTTTACAAGCTCGCTTTGCGGCCTGGGGCCACGCACTGACCGGGAGGCCCATTTGCAAGGCCCCCATCTGCAGCATCGCTTGGTCAGGGGTATGGGGAAGATGTGTGTCCCCATGTGTATTAGTTTCCTACAGCTGCTGAAACAGAGAACCAGAGTGAGCGGCTTAAATGACAGACGTTACTGTCTCCTGGTTCCGGAGGCCAGATGTCCAAGGTCAGGGTGTGGGCAGGGCTGGTTCCTTCCCGGGGCTGCGAGGGCATGAGCTGCCTCAGGCTCTCCCCTTGGCTTGTGGATGGCCTTCTTCGCGTTCACGTGGCCTTCTCCCTGCGCGGCTGTGTGTGTCCAGGTTTCCTTCTCTTCAACAGGCACCAGCCATATTGGATTGGGACCCTTCCTGATGACCTCACTCTAACCTGATTACCTCTATGAAGACTGTATCTCCAGATAAGATTACTTTCTGAGCTTCTAGGGGTTAAGACTCTAACATATGAATTTTGGAGGGACACACACAGTTCAGCCCACGACAGCATGAACCTTATTTATATTCCATCTTGTTTATCAGGAGATGGGGAAGCAGCTGTGGGGCCCACAACTTTGGCATTTGAGAGTGGACTGATGATTGGCCCTTTTCTCTGCCTTCTCCTTCCATCCTCCTCCTTCCAGACACACTTGTCAGAAACCCCCAGATTCTGAACCCTGTTTTATATCTTAATAATTAGAGCTACTCCTTACTGGGTGCTTCTTAAGTACCAAGCAAGGTGCTGGGCACTTTATTTGTATTAACTCATGTAATCCTCATGATGACTCTTGAGGTAGGCCCTATTATTCTCATTGTACAGACAAGGGAACTGAGGCACAGGAAGACCAAGTAACTTGCCCAAGGTCACACAGCTAATCAGTAGCAGAGTCAAGATTTGAACCCACGCCATTTGGTGGCAGAAGGTACATTATAAACTACTTCTTTACTTAACAGACTCAATATTCAACATGAAGCCTTTCATACCCTCCATGCCCAAGAATTGGAGTGATGTGATGGGTCAGAGCATGAGCTCTGGATTCTGCATCTATGTTCATTATTTACCAGCTGTGTGACTTTGAGCAAGTGATAGAACCTCTCTGTGCCTTGCTTTTATCATCTATGTCATGGGGATGACATTCTCTTAGGGTGGTTTAGAGAGGATCACATGAGAGACTGCTTAATAAATATAATTATTGGTGATAGCATTATCCCTCAAAGAGCCCATTGCCATCTCCACCTCGTTCTCCATCTTTACAGTCCAGAGCAGTGCTGTTCAGTATGGTAGCCCTAAGTCTTACTGCGTGGTTATTGAGCATTTGAAATATGGCTAGTGTGAACCGAGATGTGCTATAAGGATTAAACACACAACATAATTTGAAAATTTAGCATCCCCCCCCCACAAATGTAAATTATTTCATGAATAATTTTTATAGTGATTACACATTGAAGTGATAATGTTTTAGATATATTGGGTTAACTAAAATATATTATCAAGATTAATTTATTTTGCTTCATTTTTTTAATGAGGCTACTAGAAAATCTAAAATGGCATATGTAGCTCACATTATACTTCTGCTGGGCAGCATTGGTCTAGACTGTAGACCATAAGCTCCACAGAGCACATCTGCTTCGTGTACTGCTGTATCCTACTGCCTTGCTCAGATCCTGGCCTTACAGGAGATGCTCAAAATACAGTTGTTGATGCAGTTTTGATTATACAGATGCTCTGTTCTTAGCCCCTGCTAGGTCTGTAGGGTACCAAGCCAGGATCTAGGAAAGCCCTTGGTTCCCAAATCTTGGGGAAGCCCCGTAGGCTGGAGTCTCCAGCTCACCCTTGGACTCGGCCAAGGCTGGCCTCCCACTGGAAGGCTAGTTTTGATGGCTGGGCCTCTGACTCCCTTGAGATAGTCTCGCTATTCAGCCTGAGGGAAAGCATGGCTGTGGAAGTCTCTTCTGTTTTCAGCACGTTAGAGAAACCAATTTTGCACAGAGGACATGAAAGCTCACTTTATCAGCCAAAGGAGGCCCGTGAAAGAGACCACTGTACATGGTGAGCAGGAGAGAAATGCTCGGAGGAAATTTCCACCAGGCTTGAGGTCCTCTTCTGGACTTGGCATCTCAAATTGAGCCTTATAAGTTAGCAAATTTAATCTTTCTACCTCAGTCCCTCTTCCACATCCCCTTCTTCCCAAATTGAACCCCAAAGCCAGCCCTTGTAAGAGGGTGTGTATCTGACATCCCTCTTTGACCTGAGGCCTATGGAAACTGAAGCCAGCTTTACCCGCAGTCCTGACACATCCCAAGATTTGAGGTCACTGGAGCGCTCAGGGGAGGAATTCCAGTCAAAGAACGCTGGAGCTAGAAGGGTTCTTAGGGACTGGTCCAGTCTCTTCTCCCTTGGATTTCTGTGGTTCTTATCCTTCCTGTGACATCTCTGCTGCCAGAGAGGGCTCGGCACATAGGAGACGTGAACCCCATGACCTCATCCAGCGCTTGACCTGGTCCACTTCCTCCTCGCGCCACAAGCCTCTCATTCCCTCTTCGGAGGGTGATGTCTCAGAATTTATATGCACTTTGATTCATCTGTACCCAAATCCTGATATCACTTTGCTTGAGTCATATGTTTTCAAGCAACTGATGACTTCTCTGAGACTCAGTTTCTTCTATAAACCTGGGAATAGTAGCACCTGCCCAGCTTGTCCTTGGGGTTATGTGAGATAAACATAACATTACATATATGATGTAAACAGCAGCAGACAGTGCCCAGAACGTGGTAGACGTTTCAGAAGCACGAACGACCCTTGTCTACTTGTTCCGAAGTGTTTGCTCTTCCATCTCACCCTGCTCTGCCTCCTGGTTCACGGCAGCTGGATAAAGTGCTTCCTTCCTCTGACAGGGACAGGTGAAGGCGGGTCTCTACCTACCACGTGTAGGATTTTCACCCCAATTTAATGGCCCCTAGTGAAGCAATCTCTTACATGACACTTTGAAATCTGGAGAAAGTATTCTGGAAGTTGGAGATTACTAGTATTCCTACCTCTTGGCCTCTCAGAAGCCACCTGTTCTATTTGTGTCAGGATTAGAATAAGGAATCTTGGCAAAGAGGAGATGTGGCTTTTGATTAAATATCCAGAGCCTCATTTCCCATTTGGGGATGACTCAGTGAACTCCATATGGGTGCAGAAGGGGAGCAGGAAGTCATTTTTTACATGAAGTATAAACTTGGATGGTCACAGGGATTATTAATGAAAGCGTAGGATTCACATTGCTTAAGACGGCACCTGGCACGTCGTAGGATCTGTGTGTGCTGAGTTTTTGTCAAATGTCAGCAGACTCTGCCCACAAGCAAGCCACTTTCCATCTCTGAGTCCCAAAGAATTTTCAATCTTGAAAACTGGGAATAACCACAACGCTACCTACCTCATGCGTTGGTGTTATGAAGGCTGAAAGTGTTCTGTAACGGCAAAACACAGAGTATAAGTGCCCCATTCTTAATTATTGTGGCTAATGATAATCATTGTACCTCTTATTTGATTTGGGTAGAATATTAGTCAATTCCCAGTTGTGATTCAAACTAGATTTTTTTTTTCAAATTTCTAGACCATTTCCCAACCAATTAATGATCATGTTTGCTTTCTGGGAGAAGAAACTTAGGTGTCTTTCATTTTTTATCCCTTTCTGCCTGATCCATAAGCAATCCCCAGCTCACCAAGGTACCAGATGGGAGATCAGGAGCTCTTTTGAAAATAAAGAAAAAGCCCTTTGAAAAACTGTTGATATAGAATGTTTATTTAATTGCAGAGAAGGAGGTGACTGTTTTTGTTTTTTAGGTGCAATGCAAGTAGAGTTTATTGCTGCTTGAGCTTTTAATTGGTTTACTAATATTTTTTATAGCTTCTTATTTTAATGTTTGCAGGTCCCCAGATGCTGAGATTTACTGACATCCATGAAAGGATTGATAAATTATTTAGTTGAAATAGCAAAACTAGAGGCATTGTATGAATTAGAAATTGTGCCATAGAGCCCACTTGGAGTCAGTAATTTGTTTAATGTGATCTGCGTTCTGCAGCTGTTCCTCACCACAGCCACAGGAAAAACAAATATTAACTGTTCCCCCAGAAAAGCAGGGGGTTGCCCTAGGGATTGGGGCGAGCGTGGAGGGCGTCCAGTAGGGGCTGGCAGACTGGTCTGGGTTAGGTCAGCAGGACTGGACTTCCCTCTCTTAATCCACTCCATCATCACCTCTGTGTGAGTCTGATGGGGTTTGTCTACATGAAAGGAGGGGAAGACGGACACATGATCCTCACATCACTTCAGAGCACCTTTGGGACTTCTGCAAACAGATTTACCATCTTACGTCGGCTAGGGCAGAGTCCCTCTAACGATTCTCTCCTGAGTCTGTGATTTTGCTGAGGCTGATTTCTGTGGGCTTGTTTGGCTGTTACGTTTTCTTCCCTGGCACAATTAGAGATTTCTTGCAATTTTTAAAATGCTTTTTTTTTTCTAGTATGAAAGAGATCCTTGTTTATTACAGAAAACATAAAAAATACATACGGGTCAAAGTGAATTAGCTAGAAATAGATAGCAAATCCATCATCCAGGGATAATCATTGTTAACAATTTTGATAAATATTTTTCCACTTTTTTTCTCTGATATACATCTTTATATTTTTAAAAAATGGACACACGTGGCCTGCATTTTTGGTAGCCTGCTTTGTTCACTAGTCATTCTCTGTAATTGTCAACAGTCTTAGGCTGGTGTTCAAAGGCGCTTGTTCAAGACTGACCCTAATAAGTATCTGGCAGGAAGTGGTTTGCCCAAGTGCATGGTGCCCTTGCAGAGATGTGAGATTGACTGAAGCTGTGCATTTCTGTTTGGGTTGTTTCAATGTCATCAGAGAGCACTGACATACTACAAAAGCCCATCTCCTTTTCTTTAGCCCATTTAAGGTGGCATTCTTAACAAATTCTTAAGGGTGACTGTTACTCTTGTTCCCTTCCTTTCTTTCATCCATCCATTCTTCTGTCCAACCTATTGTTCATCTGTCCTTCCATTCAAACATCCATCCATCCAATGTATTTAGCAACTAGGCTGTGCCAAGCTTTGTGTTTGGTGGTAAAGATGCAGAGATATGTAATACAGGCCTTTACCCACCAGGAGTTACCAGTATCCACCCAGAACTTCCATCTGCCGTGGACATGAGATGGTACCCTCCGTCCAATGTCTTCATCATGAAATTGATCAATTCCAAACAGCTAGCAGGCAGATAACTGGGGGTATGACGAGTAATTGCTCCTGTACGCTGGAGTAAAGGGTAAAAACTCTATATTGCTTTTTTTCTATAAACCCCTGAATACTGACTACACCTGTAGCCCAGTACTCTGTGGGACCACAAGAACTGAATATTAGAGCAGACTAAAGTGGCAGCAACATTTTTAAAAAGCCATTTTCTCCTCAACTATTATGTATTTCATCTGTCAAAGAAGGATGAGGACTTTTGGCTCTTTTTAAAAGGGTGGTCTCTGAGAGACAGCAAGTGTATTTTGTTGAGGTTTGAACAATATTCCCCTCCCTCGTGGTGTGTTCTAGAGAAGCACGGCTTTGTGTAAAAAGGTAAGATTTATTTTTGCCAGTAAAATACAACTCAGAGCACAGCCCAGCAACAGCATACAGCAGGAGGAAGTGCCTCATTGGATGCCGGCAGCAGTTACTGTAAAATGTTACAAGTGTGAACAGCCCCCACTCGCCCCCACCTCAGACAGAGTAGGCTGCATTTTTTCCAGGGAAGTGGGTTGTTTCTTTTTATGAGCCATTTCGACTTCCTAAGACCGCCATAGATTTATAAGGAAATAATTCTTCCAATGGGCCTTAGTGACATCCTTAAAGTTTTACATGTGCCACTTATGAAATTGCTAGAACCGTTCCGTGCAAACATTTCCATGTCACCAACTTAGGGCCGTTTATTACCTTTATGCAACTATGCTGTATGTGTTTTTTTTTTTTTTAAGATACCAAAATATTTTTAATAACCCCAACCCTGAGGCAAACCTCGGAAGTTAATTATTATAACGAATGTGCTCGACACCCTTGCTCTGCAGAAAGAAACGGGCTCCTGGCTTTGCCTGAGTGCTGCAGACACATCTTCCACTTAGCACAGAGCCGGGAGCTCCTCCATAGCCCCCTCATCTTCACCGTCCCCTCCCTGCTGTCATCTGGCCACCCTTGGGTTGATTGCAGATGTATGGGATCAGCCTGTGCCTGAGGTCTGACTCTATCCACCCAATTTGTTGTTAGTTGTGTGGCTTTGGTTAAGTTTATCCTCCTCAGGGCTCACTTCTCCATCTGTTAGAGGCTGTAATAATAACACTCATCTCAGGATTTGGGAAAAATAGAGCTTTGGGAGGGGAGCAAGGGGAAATATAGGAAGAAAAGAAGGAAATAATACTACTATACTACTTTACCATCATTTAAAAATGTACCATCATCTGGAAAGTCTCGTTTCAAACTGCACTGTCTATGTAGAGGTAGTTGTGTTGGAAGTTACAAGTGCAATTTTGGGGTCACACTGGGTGTTAGGTGAGTGTGTAGTGTGCGGCTTTGGGCAAGTTATGTATCCTCTCTGTGCCTCCATGTCCTCTATGTAAACTTGGGATAATAATAGTAACTATTCATGGGGTTGTTCTGACCATTAACTTAGATAATCAATCTGAAGTGCTGCACACAGTGTCTGGCACATATATGTTCAATAGATGTAAGTAGTAGCAGTTTTAATTCTTAACTTTTTTATGCCTATTGAAAACTGCATGTAAATTTGAAACAAAAATTTGTAAATTTTCTCTGCATACAGAGCAAATACCCATTTCAAGTGGGTTTTTTCCTTCTTCTTTCCTGTGTCCTTCCTTCCTTCCTCCTTTCTTAGCATCTTTAGGCCAACAGAGATAGAATTGGCATTGGGATACTTCATTTAAATAGCTACCAGTTGCAAGTTCTGTTTAGGTAGGGGTTAAAAATATATTTCATATTTTGAAATTGTGGGAAGGGTAGCTTCCCTCTCCCTGAAAAAGACCTGAACTATTTTCCTCAAACTTTCTCAGCCAACTGAACTTTAGATGGAGGCAAGAATAGAGAAATTTAATAAAGGAAGTTTGGGGTTTCTTTTTCCCAAAATGTGATACAGGAGACCAGGGGCTATTGTGAAACACGTGCACTCTCTTGCAGCCCCCTCTGCCTTGAATTCTGCCTTGCCAACACAAGATTTTATTAAGATGAGACAACCCAATTTCCTTCTGTTATTCTTGGGACTCCGCATTTTTGTAACGCATTTGCATCTCTCTGCATGTTGAATTCTAGAGGGTATGATTACGGACAAATAAAATGGGATGAAATAATATGGGCATCTTGCTACATTGGTATTCAAATTCAGTATTCAAGGCTCAACATGCCTGAAATACAGATTTTGCTCTGAAATACAATGGATGGCCAACAAATGTTTCTTGATTAAACCAAGAAAAAAAGGAAGGAAAGGGCGGAGGAGAGGCAGCAGGAGAGAAGAGGGTACAGATGGGGAATCCAACGTGGAGAGGTAGGCTGGGGTCAGAGAGGTGGGGAGCAGTGTGATGACTCCCACAGTTCTACAGCACTGGGCGTGACAGGGTCTGTGGGGGAGCCAGGACAGCAAATTGCTGTCCCATCCTCTTCTCCCAAACTGTGCCAAGGGGAGCTGGTGAGGACTCTCTCCCGTTCATATTCCTACTGCCTGGTAAATAATAGGTTCCTTAAAAACACTTGTTAAATGAAACATTCTGCTGACCTGACAGTTGTGTAATGAACGTAGCTCTTTCCATTTACACAACTTGCGCTAAATGATGTGACTATATTTTGAGAGGTAAGTGGCCCTGACTCATCCTCTAGAATCATTCAGCTTAGTGAGTTTGATCCAGCAGTCTCTGGTTCTTTACAGTCCTTTGGCCTAAACTACCAACATTAAGGTTCTTCTGGCCTCTCTCATAAGATGTTGACAGCATCTTAGTGCCTTGGAGGTCTGCAGCTGTCCCCCTCCCTGGCTGCTCTTTTTGTAATAAGATGTGACAGCCATGCAGCCGCAGCCCCTGTGACTTGGTGCTCTGGCTCCCATGGGTCCTCCAGCTCCCAGATTGCACGCCATGGCTGTGTCTTCCACAGGGCTTGCTAGGACATGCGTCTGGCCCTAGATCAATGTCATACAGCAATGACACGTATGCTTTTGAGAACTCCAGCCCTTGGAGTTTCATATCACCCCTCACCTTGCATTCTCAATTAGCAGCAGAATTTTGCCCTTTGTTGGGGAGGGGCCCAGTGGAGACAGAGAGCCATGTTGGACAGTGGTCCTCACCTCTTCACCCATGTCTCCATACAAAGCAGGCTGTGGGGGCTAGAAGGCACTGCAGCGCCCATCCAGGCTCTGCTTCCTACTTATTTATGACCTTGGATGTCCATAACCCCTGGGCCTCAGTTTCCTCATCCATAAAGCAGGGATAGTAGTGGTCTACCCTTAAAGGGTATGAGGACCAAATGAAGCATGTTAGCTTCTTGGCACCACCTGAAGGCCCAGATGATGCTGGTTATTGTGGTCACACATCCAGATCACCTAGAGGGCTTTTCAACTGCCTGAGATGCCCAGACCTGACTCAGAATCTCTGGAGGGGGTGCCCAGGAGTTCATGTTTTTTTAAAATCCCCAGAGATGATTTGCAAGTTCAGCCAGGGTTAAAACTGATTCTAAAGGAACTGAATTCATGGAGTTTTCTCTACAGGAGACAGTGTAGCTAGTATAACCAACCCATAGAAGCTGGAGTCAGATATTTGGGTTCCAACCCCAGCACACTTCCCTCTGTCCCACCAAAACCATTTGTCATTGACTGTGAGCCAACAACTTAACGTTTGTGAAAGTCAGCTTACTCAACAAGAAAATGAGGACGTTAGCACCCCTCCTAGGGTTAAATAGGGATTAAATAAGGTAATATATGTCAGTCTTATAAGTACCCCAATAAGTGATAAGCACTTTATACATATTAACTCATTTAATCTTCATAACAACCCTAGGTGGTAGATACTGTTACCATCCACATATGTGGAGATAAAGACATGGGGCATTTATGTAACTTAGTTCTAAGGTCACAGGTGTTTGAACCCACTCCGCGATACACCGTGCTCCTCACCACAGCACGGCACAAAACAAGCCGTGATGAGCTGTCAGCCAAGCCTGAGCATCTGCCTCGCTAAATGGCCTGTGAGTGCCTGGTCCAGGAGCTGCAGCTGACCACACAAGTGGGCACAGAATACGTTCCCCGTAATGATGTTTATCTTCTCTGGGGCTAGCCATCGGCTGTGTGGTGCGGAAGGGAAGAGGCATTCCAGGTCCTTCCAGCTGCCTCCCCGTGAATGTTTACTGTGTGCCCAGGGTGGGAAGCATTAATTCATACCAGTCAGATGGCAGCAGCCCCCAGAGATGTATATGTCACAGCAGAAGAGGGAGACGCTCACCCCAAACCCATGCTTCTCGGAGGGAGGCGGATTCTGGGGATTTATAGCCCTCCGTGTACTGTCCTCCTTTTTGGAATCAACGCAGTTGTTTTCCTGTGGGGGAGAGAAGCCCCAGGCAACTCTGGTTTCCAGAAGTGAAGGTGTCCTCAAGCAGCCATGGTAGCCCTGACATTTCTCTCTCCCATTTGCATGAGCCAGGAACACTGCCCCCAGGAATCAGGGGGGGTCCCCAGCTCCATCGCGCCTCAGACACACGGTCCTCTGCAAGCCACAGCCCACACAATTGCCAGCTCTGTCTCCTGCCAACCAGCTGGGCTGTGCGTTCCTGGGCGCCCAAGCCTTTTCCTCCCCCCTCCCCCCTCCCCTCTTCTCCTGCCTCCTGGCTGCACACCCTCCTGAATGTTCCATTCTCAACAGCCACAATCAGGAGCCTGTTTCTGTGCTGGGAAAAAGAGCAGCATGAAGACTTTTAAACTTGCTGGGTAATTTAAGGTATTTATCACTATTCGAAGAGCTTTGCTTGTTTTGAGTCCATTCCCCCTCCAGCTTTCAGAAATGGTGCAAATGATTATTTTTTTTTCCTTTGAAAAAGATGCTTCTGGGTCCTTCCGCTGCCCCAGAGGTTGGCTTCTGAATATAACCTCCAGACCTGGGGGCATTAGCTGAAGTTTTGTTCATTCTTCATTCAGCCTGGCCATAAACATTAATTAGGCGCCTCCTGGTTCAAGGCCAGACTTCTGTCTGCAGACAGCTCCCCCTTTCCGTGCTGGACTGTGTTTCCAACATACGCAGCAGCAGCCTCGGAGGTCAGGGAGTCTGCGTGGTCTTGACTCTGAGGTCAAGCAATGCTCTGCCAAAGAGCTGTGGGACCCTGGGCACAGTGCTCAGTTTTTCCAGAATTTTGTTTCCCATCTGTAAAATGAGTGTGATGATGGGTCCTACCTTACTGCTCTAGAAGTCAGACTAATTGGGTTCAAATCCCGGCTCTGCCACTTCCTCCTTCTGTGGTCTTTGCTTCTCTGTTCTCTGAGTTAACTTATCTTTAAGTTAGGAATAACAGGGAGTCCTCAAAAGGTGGTGAGAGGACTGAGTGAATGTATACAAAGTGCTAATGCCTGGTACTTAGAAAGGGCTCAGTGAAACCAGTGGCAGAGGAGAGAGACAAAGAGAAAGCACACGCATCCCACCGTGGCAAGAGGCACTTGATGACTCTAAGTTACTCTCCACCACTCCCTCCTTTCCTCAAGCCAGAGCAAGCCAACAGCTGGACAGTGGCGGAAGCTTGCCAAGAAGTTGGAAGCGTCTGTGTTCTCCACTCAGTTTCCTGAAGCTCTTACTGCCCTGACAGGGAGAGGAAGGAGAAGGGGGTCCCCTCCGCAGGCACACTCCGGCTGGAAGAGTCCACAGAAGGCCCCGTGGTCTACTAACTCCTCTCCGCCCTTGAGATGCTAAGGGAGGCCCTCTCTAGGGGACCTGCAGCAGACATGGTCTCAAAACCAAGGCTCCGAATCTACAGGCAGTGTCTGCTCCCTGAGACACAGTGGTCCTTTCTCCTGTCCTGCCTCCTTTTCCTTTTCAAGTCCATCCATGAACTGCTACCATCTCCCCTGTGTCCCCAACTCAACCTCCTTCATGCACAGCCCCTCGCCGCTCACCCCGACACACACTCCCAGCTTAGTGTTTCTGCCTTTTCAGTTACTTTGATTTTCCATGTGTGGATTATCCAGAAAACAAAACTGGTTTTCCTGACCTGCCTTCTGAGGATGACGGGCAAATGAGAAAGCCTTGAAACCATGTATAGAGATGAAAAGATAATCACCTGATTGGAAGGTTTGAATTAAAACAGGCAAGTGGTGATTGTTATCTTTTCTCATGAACAGGGGTGGGAGCAGGTGATCTTTCCTCCTCAGCTGAATTACCTCTAATCTGCTATTCTGCATCCCCTCCTCCTCGAAGCCTCCCGTGACCTCCACTCTGATTGGACACTGCAGTTTTGTGCTCCCACAAGCCTGACCAAGGGATGCAGAGAGGGCAGGTCGAGCCAGGCTGCTTGATTGAGATCTTGACTCTGCAAGTGATTTGCTTTTGCTGTGCCTTGGTTTCCTCCTTTGCAGAATGGAGCCATTATTAGTCCCTGTTTCATGCGTTGTTATGAATATTCAGTGAGACAATCATTATGAAGTGCTTAGAATATCTGACCACTTAGCATTACTATTACTAGTATTATCTTGATTTTCATCACAGAAGCACTTACTAGACTGGACCTTAATCAGTGATTTCCTTGTCTACTTCCTTCTCCCAAGGGTCTGGCAGCAAATTAAGAGCCAGAACAGTATCCTACTCAACTCCAGAGAACAACTGTAATGGAGAAAAGGTCACTGTTACAAGCAAGGTGATACTTTGTTTCCAGAAGATTCCTTTACTTACAGAAAGGCTCTCTTTAACTTAGGGTTGGATATTTAGACATTTCAGCCACTTTTTCCTTTTCTCTCTCACTTCTCTCTTTCTTCCATGTTACATAAAGTGACCAGAGACTTTTCCACGGCCCAGAGGAAGGCCCCTGCATTCCTTACAGGTGTGTGGCAGTGGGAGCACCGAAGCCAGCCAACCGGGGGCGATGCAGCAATTTCCTCCCTGTAACTGGGGTCACTGCCAGCATTTCTTCCGACCATCAGCGATATCAGTTAGAAAATAGCATTTTAATTATCAGCCTTGTAGGAAAGATTTCTCTGATTCTCGATGTTTGGATAAGATTTAGAGTAGCCTATGTTTTTTTCTGTGTTTTGTTTGTTGGTTGTTTGGGAGAGAGTAATTAGATTTATTTATTTGTTTATTTTTATTTAACAGAGGTATTGGGGATTGAACCCATGACCTCGTGCATGCTAAGCATGCACTCTACCACTGAACTATACCCTACCTGATAAGGTAGCCCATGTTTTTGATCCTTAACCTTGAGAATGCCTGGGCAGTACAAGGGTGGTTGTTTCCAGAAGCATGATGAACAAGGCTCTGGCATGGTGCCTACAGGCTCCCCGAGGTCCGCCTGGTCCACACAGTGGGATGGAAACTGCAGGAGTAAGGGGGCTGCAGAACAGTTTCCACAGTGAGCCCTAGCGCACAGAGTAACAGCTTGTAGGAGTGACATGTCCAGCTGTCCAGCTGTCTTACTGCAGGTGTCCATGAAGAGAAAGGTGGGAAAGAGCAGATAGCTCCAGAAATACAGAAGAACGAGGCTGTTGCTTTCTGTTTCCTGGCAGATTCTATTAAGATAGTACAATAAATGAAAAACTTTAAAGGAAAACCACTTAATGAGGTATCCTGTAACTTGCGTCCATTGATTTCATGAACGACTATTTCGGAGAGCCGGCCACCTGCATGGCCCTGGCTTCCTGCTGTAGTTGCACATGTGAATGTGGTTGGCTTCCCAGAGCCTAGTCTGCCAGTCTTAACCTCCAAAGAGACCTTGGAAGGAATAACCACCCAGCTGGGCAAGATGACTTCCTGGGATGGACAGCTTGGTACATGACAAGGAGTTACACACTCTGCCAGCAGCTCTCCTGGCCGGAAAGCTGCCTCATTATCTTAACTACAAATCTTACTCCTACTGCTTCCACGCAGTGCTGTGTCTTCCTCTCCTCTGTCTCTTAGAAGGACACTTACCATTGGGTTTAGCTTCCACCCTGGTGATCAAGGATGATCTCATCTCAAGACCCTTAACTCAGTCACATCGCAAAGACCTTTTTTCCAAATAAGGTATCATTCAGAGGTTCCAGGAATTTGGATGGGATATATTTGGAGGGTGGGCCACATTCAGCCCATGGTACCTCTTAATGGAAAGGTCACTTGTGGATTAATACTGACGTGAGGAGGTTTTCTACGATGAGCCCAAAGCATTTTCTCAAGAATAAACGTCTGGTGATACCTGTTTGTAGCTGTTTGACAGATTACTTCACCTCTCCGGGCCTCAGTTTCTTCACCTGTAAAATGAGAATAATAATCATAGTACCTACCCATAGGCTTGTTGTGAAGACAAATGCAATGTATCAACAGCCATCTGGCACATAGCAAGCGCTCTCTAAATATTAGCCTTTTTTATGGTAATTATCATCATGGCATTATAACCACCATCGGAATCTACCCCATACAGCGAGACTTTCCAAGACCCCTCATTTAACATTCAGTGTGTTCATTTACGTCTCAGCCTCTTGGCTTGGTGAAAATAGCTTGGAACTTGTTGCTGTGTGACCATGGACAAGTTCCTTAACCTCTCTGAGTGGTAGAACTCCTCCCGAAAAGGCTGCTCAAAGATTAAAAGCGGTCAGTTGTGTGACATATGGTTCATATCAGTCCACATTGGCTCAACAGTGAGAAAACAGCATGTTTACAGTTTGCTGTTGTTTCACAAACAGTGGTAGCATTTTTCTTCCCTGCCTTTGTCTTTACTGCTACTTGGATTTCCTCCGCTGTCAGCTCTCCCCAGCCTGTAGTGAATGGCGCACTGTTAGCTTTCGTCAATTTCCCCCTCTGAGCCTAATTTTTCGTCAGCTTCCAGTACAGATGAGGCTCTGTGTTCCAGACTGCTGTCCCTGAGCGGCTTCTTGCTGGCATGTTAGGGGAGGAAGTTCATCGGCATCTAAGCAGACCACTGCTGTTCCATTAGTTACAAGGTTTTTAGGTAACTTCTAGCTTGGTGTGCTTAAACCTCCTAACCTTTTGTTAAAATGCTGCCTCGTCTCCCTCAGCGGTCTTTCACAGTGGGCAGTAACCAGACCATAACGCCTCTGGTAACTAGCACTTCTATGCTATATGGGCACTCTTACATCGTGCTCGCTCACCTGCTGTGAAGACCAGCCTCAACTCCTGATACTCAGCCACCCTTCCTGGTCACCTGCCTAAGGCTGCCCCGACAAACGACCACACTGTCCTAAGCCCTTTTCTGTCCCTCCCCCTATCCTAATGAGGAGGATCCTGTTACAGTCCCCATTTCACAAGTGAAATAAATGACGCCCCCAAAGTTTCAGTAGCTTCTTGCCCAGTATTACGCAGGTTATAGGTGGTGGAGCTGGAATTCAAACCCAGGCGCTCAGAGTTCAGCAGCTGGAGTTGAGCCCCTCGTGAAATGCTGCAACAATTTCTGGGAGGCACAGGGTTCCATCAATGTCTTATAGAATTGAGTGTTGAATAGCTTTCCTGTTCACTGAGGAGCCTCGGTGTTTGCTAGCAAACTGGAACGTCTGCCCCACCCCCAGCCTGAGAGGACTGCAAATTTGTCTTTAAGTGGATTTTCCCACCTAGGCTTGTCTTCTTACCTGTGCATAGTATGAAGGGTTGGTTTTTCAAACCCAAATTCTGTGTGATCTGGGTAAGCCATATTACCTCTCTTAGCTTTCATTTTGTGGGATTCATAACATTTAACACATTAAGTGTGTTAATGTATATGAAGTGCCAGGCATAATAGTAAGTCTCAATACACAGTATCCTGAAAAGAGAAATAAAAAATACTTTGCATTTTTTCTGAAGAAAGGTATTGTGTGATTCTCAAGATACATTTTTATTTTGCTTGCTCAGAGAAGTCTCGCACAGATACCTCTATTACAATGACATGCATTTTTAGTGGAGATCACTCTAATGCTATTTACATTGAACTCTTCTGGCCAAATGACAAGTTTATAAAGAATACTTTTAAGATTGAATCAGAAACGGATGATGATCACCATCGTTATGTATGAAACAGAATAATTTCCCACTGACATGGGTCTAATTCAGAATTGATAATCGCCATCAATTACTTCGGCTTCTCGTGGAAGCTGTGAACCCTTGCATGCTTCCTCCAGAACAATGAAGGATGGTCTCGAACTGCCTGGTGTGGAGCCTGGCTCTTCTCTACCTGGATGATGCAGAGTTCTGGCTTTCCAGCCTTTGTTGTTCTCCTCTCTTTTTCTTGGAACTATGTATCGTCAGTAGGATGCATTACTACCTTCAGGATCCAAAGAAATTAACTGGGACCAAGAATAACGGTAGTCATAATAATACTGAATAATGCTAATAATACTAATGTTAACAGCAGCTGTGAGGAGCTCAGTGCTTACCCAGCACCAGGTATCCTGTGTTTGTGATTGAAGGACCCTCCCCCACCTCCAGCTCTGAAGTCAGATTCCTGGTCCTGAGCCACGTACTTGACTGAGCAAGTGATTTCTCTGTGCCTCGACTTCCTCTCCTGTAGAATGGAATTTGTAACATTACCCTTCTTATGGGGTGGTTTTGAGGTTTAAAAGAGATCATAGGCGTTAAGTACAGAGCACACTAGCAAGCTGGACGCACTTGGCCATATTTATTAATGTTAATTCCTCGGAGAACTTTCCTGGTGGAGGTAGATGAGGAACTCGGGCTCTGGGAGGCTTGGGGTCACATGTGTGTTGGCTGCAGGGGACGGGGCAGGGGCTCAAGCCCAGCTCTGACTCCAGAGGTGGGACTCACATCCTCTATCCTCAAACATCTCAACTGGTCACCTCCAGGAAGTTCGTCTGTACAAGAAGGAAAACGAGCAACGATTACCATTGTTATAGCAGTTTGATGTCTGGACCATTATCTTGTTTGGGCAAGAGAATGGCCTTCTGTGTGTGGATGATACATTAGTTTCCTATTGCTGCTGTACCAAATTGCTACAAATTAGGGTCCTAAAACAAGATAGCTACATTATTTCATGCTCTGAAAGTCAGAAGTCTGAAATGGATCTTACAGGGCTAAAATCAGGTTGTCAGCAAGTCTGAGTTTCTTCTGGAGATTCCAGGGGAGAATCTGTTCCTTGCCTTTTCCAGCCTCCAGAGGCTGCCTGCATTCCTTGGCTTGTGGTCACAACACTCCCACCTCTGCTTCCATTGTCACATCTCCTATGACACTTACCCTCCTGTCTCCCTCTTATAAGGGCCCCAGTGATTATCTCCTGAGTAATCCAGGATAATGTTTCCATCTTAGGGTCCTTAACTTAATCACATCAGCAGAGTCTCTTTTTGCCACGAGGTCACGTGTTCACGGGTCCCAGGATTCGGACATGGCCTCTTTGGGGGCCGTCGTCCTGCCTGCCACAGGTGGCCCTCCACCCCCCGCCTCAGTGCTGACCATGTTCTCGTTTCTCAACTGCCGTGTGCTGTGGGATTCAGGATGAGGAGGATTTAGTCTCCATCTCAGCCTCTCCCCTTAGCTGTGAGCCCAGGCCAAGCATTTCATTTCTTCATGCCCCGTTTTCTCCTTTCCTCGTCTGAAAAATAAAGGTTTCCGCACCCATGTTTGCAGGGCTGTTAAGAGCACAAAGTGAAGGTATGTGTGTAAAATGCCTGGTCCTAATTGGCTCTGAAAAATGGGAACCATTATTCTCACGATGATTCCTTTCAAATTATTTTTCATGCTCCTGTAGCAACAAACAGAGCCCAGTGTCTTAGTCAAAAAATGAACAAGGGTCTTAACATGTAGGTCAAGGGGTCCCTGATAATAGCTTGCAAAAAGCAGGGGGAAAAAAACCCAACCTGGTTCCAGCTCACCACAACTGGACTCAGTGGGGAACAAAAGGGTTATTCAGCTGACCAGATGACAGGGGTGATGCAGAAGGGGACAGGGAGCCGAGATTAGCTTGTCAAGCAGTATTTTACTGTGAAAGCTGCAGATCAAGGCAGTCTTTTGTAACAGCGTTTATATTGCAAGAGGCACAAGATATTTTATGGCCCCCCTCGTGGCTCAGAGCCTAAATGGCAACCCTGTTTGATTAGCCTTTCACAGGTTATGTGATGTCTCCAGGAGGAATTGGGTATAAATCTCTCAAGGTGTCCATCTGAAAATGGGGGGAACCACTGGGAATTTGAGGGGAGTAGAGCTGAGGGAGGGGAAGGGAAGTCCAGCCCCTCTGAGCTGTCACAGAATTTCAGTCCCGGCATGTGGCCGCCTTAGGCACCCTGTTGCCAAGACGGACAGTTGGAGACTGGGTGGCAAAGGGAAAGGGGTTCTTTGTTTCCTGAAGAACCACCTTTCTCTTCCAACTTCATCTCACATCACCCTGCCTGCCATCTGTGTCCCTCAAACTTATCCCCACCGTGGGACTTGGGCAGTGGCCATTCTGCTCCAGGAACCTACGTCCCCGTTGACCACCCTGTGGTTGGCTCCTTCTTGTCAAGCCTCAGATGAAGTATCACCGCCCCAAGAGGTCTGCCAACCTCCAGTCGCTTCTCTGTGCTTCGCCTTCTGTATTGTCTTCACAGCACTCAACACCATCAGAAATGAGCTCGCTCATTTGTTTGTCTGTCTGGTGTCTCCCTCACTGCCTCTGGAATGTAATCTCAAAGGGAACAGGGACCCTGGACTGTTATTTACTGCTGTCACCCAGAGCTGGGACAGTGCCTTGCACACAGAGGGTATTTATGATAATAATCACTCACTCTTACATATCGCTTATTTTGTGCCGCATCCCATGCTAAATGTCTCAGGTGCATTAATTCATTTAATTCCTCTCAGCTAATCCATTTCACAGATGAGGAAACTTGAGACATAGTGTGATAAATGAATTAAGTCAAATCAATAGGCTATTTAGCCGAATGCCAGATATGACTGAATTAATTTAGTAACTCTCAGTTATCTATTGCTACCATCATTCTGTATAACAGAACACCCCATTTCTTCATGATAAGTGTCAAGGGTGCCAAGGAACGGTAAGAATGAGCTTTTTTATTTTTCCGCTGGATGGGAGATAGAGATTGCATTTTATATTTTCAGAGAGTTGCTGTGCACATTAACTGAGCATCTCCCCTGCGCTGGGCATTCTGCTACATTTTATTTTATTTAGTTTCTGGGATTCAATCTCCACAGTTGAGTGCGTTTTATTTTTAAATAGTGAGAGCAGGCCTAGGAAGTACAGCACTGGACCTGCTCCATTCAGTCTGGAAGACTAAGGGGGGTGACAGCCCTCACGCCCTCCCGGTGTCTGTTCTACGTTTGTTCTCCTGAGAGCCTCCGGATAAAGCCTCTCCCCAGAGCAGAGCGCCTCGGACGTGGTAGCTACTCTGTAAATGTTAGCTGAACTGAATGAAGTGGGAGAGGGCACCAGCCAGCCTGTGAGAGTGGGCTTCCTATCTTCATCTTCCAGATGCCGAGACGGAAATTTCAGGAGATTCAGGTCAAGGTCACCTAGCTAGTCAGTGAGTCAGGATTCCATCCCAGACGTTTCCAACTCCTCCAGCCAGTGTAGCCAGTGCAGGTGAGGCTCAGGACCCACAACGTCTCCTCTGTAGTTTTTAGATGTCTCCCCAGGAGAGAAGCGGTGGGGTCGAGAGTATACATGTAGCTTGTGTGACCCCTGAGAGGCTACCCACTTGGGCCCAGAATCCCCCAGGCCCGGGAGCACTGCCTGGCCCTGGGCTGCCATCCACTTTGAGTGGAGCTCTGGAGTCTGTGTTCTGCCCTGGCCTCTGCCCCGTGTGTGGCTCCGGGAAGATGGGTTGGGAATAGAAGGAGCCCTCCAAACAAAGCCATCCTGCCTGAGGGCCTTCCTTGGACAGTGAGACCAGGCCTGCATGGATGATGTGTAGGATTCGGGGCTTGGCCAGAGTGTGGCTGTCCAGCCCTGGCCGCCAGGACAGCCAGCGCTGACACTGGCCATAGGGCAAGCAGACACCTGTCATCTCTTTTGGAAACTGCTCAGGCATCATTCACCACCAAGTGTGGAACAGGTGGAACAGAGCCCTGCCCTGTGGAAAATCTTAATTAGCTTCCAGAAGTGAGGCCAGAATCATTGCTAACTTATTCCCAACTCCTGCCACCAGGCAGCTCTGACTGCAGCGGGGAGGCCTTGCCCACAACCCCTGTGCTGTGTGTTGTTGTACTATTGCTGTTGGTTTGTGGATCCTCCCTCCCCCTAATCAGAGTTTTCTGCTGGACCGCCTCTCAGTTGGCAAGGGTCTACTTTCACTTAAGCGGCCTGAATCTATTCGGCATTCATTCACTCACCAAGCACTGATTGGGCTCCTGCTATGTGCCAGGTTTGCACCAGGCCCCGGAGACACAGCAGTGCACAAAGTCATCTGACTCTTGTCCAAGGGGGACAGAGTCTAGTTGAGGGGACAGGGCAGTGCCAGAGAGAGAATGAGAAGACGCCAGGTAGTAACAGAGTGCAATAAAGACAGCGTGGCTGGGCGATGGGACAGTGGGGAGGGGGATCAAGGAAGACCTGGCTACAGCAGGGACATTTAAGTTGAGTGAGGGGAAGGAACCAGCCAGGGGGACACCTGGGGATGTGTTCAGGCAGAGGGCAGAGCAAAGACAAAGGTCTTGCAGTGGGAGCAAGCTCGGTGGTTTGAAGAACCCAAAGCGAAGACGGTGCGGCTTGGGAAAGACAGAGGGTGGGAAATGTGGGTAGGCAGGCGGGGGCCAATCCACAGAGCCCATTGAAGGCCACAGAAATAAGGATGCTGGACCAGGAAGCGTCTTCAGCCCGTGATGTATGATTTCACTTCATCTACGTGACACGTCCAGAATAGGCAAATCCATAAAGACAGAAAGCGGTTGTGCGGCGTTGGGGGTAACTGCTGCTGGGATGGGGGTTTCTTTGGGGAGCAGCAAACATGTTCTAAAATTAGATTACAGTGATGGTGCAGAGCTCTAAGTATATTTAAAAGTCACTGACCTGTACACTTCAAGTGAGTGCATTTATTACGAGATTCTCCTACCACCCACCCCAGACCTTGTAACTTCGATGGGGTCCATCCTTGATTTGCCAACACTAGACTATCACTCCCAAGGGGAAATTTTTTAAATTATTATTTAAATGTTTTTATTTGACATTTGAACCTGGTTCATTGCTGTATCCCTCAGCACGTTGGTGGGCGGTTTGTAGAAGCTTAGTAGCTATTTGTTGAATGAATGAAGAAGTGAGTGAGTGAATGAATGTGTGAGTGAATGCCTGCATTTGCACCTGTGGGAAAATACACTGCTACAGGATATTCCCCTGGATTCAGTTCCATCATGCTGGTGTTTCTTAGCCATGTAACCCAAGCTGGAGAGGCAGCCTGGAGAGGCCTGCATCAGCAGAAGGGCAGAGAGGACAAAGAACGTTCCCATAATGGTTGGCACTTGACTGTAAGTGCACGCTGCTGGCAGAACAGTCAGCAGTGGGAATGAGGGAGAGGCAAGGAGCCGCAGCAGAAGCACTAGGGGGGCAAGGCTGCAGATCCCCAAGCTGATGGCATTATTGGCAGGAAAGGACTCTTTCTGCTTAAGCCCAGACGCATGGGTGTGGCTCCTTTCCAAAGGAGCCTTTCCTTTTCTTTCTTTCAGGATTACAGAATAAAAAGGAATTGGTAGGAAATACAGATGGACAGATGGACTGGTGGATGGATGGATGGAAGAACAGACGAGTGGGCATTCAACATGGCGCCGTGTAAAGAGCTTTGGTCTTGAATGGCAAAACTAACAGCCTGCTCGCTCCCTGAGCCCAGTTCTGTCATCTGTAAAAAGAAAATGATACGTCCTGCCCCTCCCTAGCTCTAAGGGCCATCAGAAAGCTCAAAATAAAAGCCAGACACCTTTGATCAATCATAGGGCTTCACAGCTGTAAGGAATTACTATCTGGGTAAACTCTTCCCCTCCAAAGACTGCCTGTAGTCCCCCACATTGCAAATATATTATGATTAAAGTGCAAGAGTAAGTCAAAATCTTAGTAAACTCTGTGATCACTTTGGAATTCCTCCAACGAACTCTGCATGGATTTTTTTCCCCCTCCTCTCAGCTCCCAAGCCATTTTTCTTATGTTGGAGGTTGCCAAGATTTTATGGCTATTTGGTTATCTTATCCATGCAGATGGTTAGCATTAATTTATGCTGAAATAAATCTGCAAAACCTCATCTGTCTTATTGCTCTAGAAGCGTTAGGTATAAGGCCTAAAAAAAAAATCCTAATGTATGGCCTCTAAAAGAGCTGAGGTGTGATCTGCATGCTTTTTATTCATTTTGACTTGAAATTCTTCTTTCTATCCCTTGATATTTACATATAAGCAAGTTAGGTTGTTTGGTATTAAAAAAAAAACTTATTTCTATGACTCTTAATACATGTGCTTGTCTCAAATTACTGAGAGTTGCTTTGTATTGAGAAAAATTAGGCTGTGATTTATCATCCAGTGATAAATTTTGAACAGCCCTTTTCCATTTTAATTTACTTTATTGTTTTTTGGAGGTACTGGGGATTGAACTCACGACCTTGTGCATGCTAAAAGCATGTGCTCTGCCACTGAGCTGTACCTACCTGCCTCCTTTTTGATTGTTAAACATGAATCACTAAGGCACAGTACGTGAGTCAGCGACCAGGGATTCAAACGCTAATTAGCTGTGTGACCTCGGGCAAGTCTCTCAGCCTAGCTGAGCTCCATTTCATCACGCAGGTGAACACCTGCTTGGGGGACTACTGTGAGGGTGTGTGTGGAGTACCTGGCGTGTAACAGCACTGAGTAAATGCTATTAGGTAGCACTGTTGTTGTGGTTGCGCTGATGGAGGGTTCTGTGTGAGAGATTGGCCCAGATTTTCCTTTAGAGCAAGTCAGACCTAAATAACAGCTGAGCCCCTGCTCTCTGTGCATTGCCTGATCCCTGAATTGCTTTGCCCCCTTACTCTTGTGCTGTTTGGGGGTTTTTCAGTCTTATGCTCTGGTGTTTTCTGATGGCTCCAGAAATTCATTCAAAACATTTCTACAGAGTGATTCCATCAAGTTGACCTGACTTGTCCTAAAAGTCAAAGGGACAGCTTCTTTCTTGCTGTGCTCCAGGGCTTGGCTGATTGTCCCCAGGTGCCGGGCTGTGGGACAACAATTCTCTGGGAGAGAGTCTCCTGCATCTCCTAGCTCACCCAGGTGCAGAAGACGCCAAAGACCAGGTGGCTGGATGATGACCGCTGTCATAAAGTGTAGGAAACTTGATTCTGGTGCTCACTGGGCGCACACAAATCCAGCTCCTTTGTGTCACTTTCTGTGGGCTCCTTCTGAAGAATTTTAGGTTCTGCACAAGGCGAATGGTTTGGAGACGACTATATCTTAAGGCTTTCAATTGTGAAGCAGTTTCCCTCTGTCTGTCTGTAGGTGTTGGTTTGAGACTGGTTTGTGTAGGTTCCAACTTGCAAGGCAGATAGTCCTCCTCATGTGTGGATGCCACTGACCTACAGTTCATGCAGCAACCTCTCTGCGCATCACCAGGTATCAGGAGGGGTTGTGATGGAGCCTGGGATTCAGGAGTTGCATTGGGGAGCCAGCAGGGCCCATGCCGTTGACCAGCACTTCAGGGGCCATCATGTTAGCGCCAAATGTTTTATACCTTATCATCTTCTCACTTAGGTGTCCAAGCCAATGGTTGCTGACTGAATTCTCAAGAGCACCTTGCACATTAGAGGTATTAAGAAAATGTCTATAAATCCTACCTAGCTCGGCAGTCCACACGACTCATAATAATGGCTCTCGCGCTTAGCGGGCACTTACGGCACGGCACACACCATGCCAGAGTGCTTTGCTCAGATGAGCTCGTCTCACCCCCCAGCTGCCCCGGGAAATAGATGCTGTGAGCAACCTCATTTTACAGATGAAGACGCTGAGACCAAAGAGCTTAAGAACTTGCCCACCGTCACAGCCAGAAAGCAGGCGCAAGGCTTTGGCTCCAGGGCGGTCTTTAGACAACTTCTGGGAGGTGAACCGGTGCTGTGAGGTGAGACGAGAGGATGGGTGCCAAACTCAGTTTAGCTCAACCTTCCTTTGAAAGAAACGGACTTTTCTGCCCAGAACGGTCGTACTGCAGTTAGCGCGCAAGAAAAATGTTCTTCACGACTTTAGAACTTAATTGAGAACTAGTCCAGATGCAGTCTTCCGATACGCACGCCTCTTTCGTCACACCACGGCCGCGTTGCCCGCTGCTTAATGCTATTGGGGAGGGGGTGAGGCTGTCATTCTGTGTTTCCTGCTTGCAGCCCGTGTGTGGAGGGGCAGGAGTTCACATTTGAATTTAGCAACAGTGTGGTCGTGTTTTCTGTGCGTCACTTCCCGGCATGGCATCCGATGAGCCTTATAATTCTCAGAAAGCCCAAAGGTGCCTGGTTATTTCTGTGTCTGTCAACCGGGGACCCCATGTGTGTTTTAAGGCTATTACAGCAGAGGGGAACCTTGGAGACCCGGGGCCCCTCCGTTCTCCCATTTTGCAGAGGAGACACAAGCATTCAGGCAACTCATTGCGCTGGATTTTAACTGTGGATGAAACGTTTGCTGTTAGAAAAGCAGCTTCAGAAAAATTCCCGGAGCTCTCATCCTGGTCCTTGATTTGGCCGTAGCCAAACTTCCTTCCTCCCTAACCCGCAACCTCAGGGCCGTAAATCACCCACCACCTCCTATAACGAACGTGCTTCCTTCTGGTAGAACCACATTTTTCTGTTGCTGAGGATGAGGCCAGTGACTGTTCTCTCCCATGTCAAGCAGACAACGAGACCCTGGTTTGTGTGTTGTGTGCTGATTAAGATGAGCAAGACTCACCCCCAGCATCTGTGAAGCTGAGGACGAGGTGAGCTCCGTCTGTTCAGGGTTCTCTCATGATCCATTTAATGACCTTTTATGAAGGACTCACTGTAATTTTGTGATGAATAACAGTAACTGTACTTACTGGATGCTTCTCTGTGCTAGGCACTGTGTTAAGTGCTGTCTTACATCAGTGCCCAAGACATCCCAAGGCTAGAATGGGTGGGGGAGGCAGCTGGTCTATAACATGATGGAGAGTTTCGGGCCACCCTCGGAGAGGCAAAGCCCCAGGAAGGCCATCACTGGGAAAGCAGAGGCCAGCACAGGCACCATCTGCGTCCAGCTGGGTCTCTGTCCCCAGCTCTGCCCCTGCACGCCCTTTCCCAGGCCCCTCTCCCGAGCAGGTGTTTCTCTCCACTTTCTTCTCTTTACTGTCCCTGTCCCCCCCACCTCTCATACGCATCACTTTCACAAAATGCTCCATGTATTTTTTTTTTAAATACTACTGTGCAGAAATTACAGTTTAGGTCAAAAACAGGTAGATTCCATGTGGGAAGCTAGATGAGGCCGTATGAAGTTCTCGAGAGTATTTTTAATTTGTCTAATAGCTGTTGTCTCCCCATTCAGGTAGGCTAGAACCCTCGTGACTAAGGTGAGGATTTAAATATAAATGATTCTCCTGTAGCCACAGGAAATCAAATGAGCAGAGAAACCATTGGAAAGAAAGAGCAAGCAAGGTTTAGTTTTCATTAAAATAACACGGTCCCTATAAATAAGGTGAGAATCCGGTTAATAGCTTTCTATTCAAGAGGAGGCGTGACACTCCAGAGACGTGTGTGTGGGAGTCCTTGAAAACTGAGACCTTCCTTTCCACTTACATCTTCTGTGCATCCTGAGGGCTGAATCACTTCATCTGTAGTTCTCTTTTCAATTAGCTAAAACCATTGTTACCTTTTTAAAAAGTTATCTTCCCTGTTTCCTTCTTGGGTAAGAGTAAGTTGGCTTCTGACTCCAGCTCATGTGAAAAATGGAAGCATTAAAACCAACATTCGAGGCCTTCCTCTGGCCAGTCACGGAGAAAACAGAAACGGCCTGCTTGAAAAGAGGTAGGAATGTCTTAGAAATTTCCCTGGAGCACAGAGGCCCTACAAAAATATTTATTGTGGCACTGTTTATAATAGGGGGTTGTTTGGATACCCAAATAAACCATGTTATATCCAAACTATGAACTACTAGGCAACAATTAGGAAGAAGAAGGTAAATCTGAGTCACATCTGACTGTTGAAGAAAAAGCCAGTAGCTAAAAAGTCCTTTCCAATACTGCATAGCATAAGAAAATTGCAGTATATCTTCTGTGGGCGCACTTCTGATAGACCCATATGAACGTACAGAAAATAGTCTGGGAGGACTTACATCAAACTGAAATCAGTGGCTACATCTCGAAAGGTAGAGAGGGGACCAGGAATAACTCATGGGTGACACCCTCAGAGTCCTGTCCTCCTTGGTCCTTGGAGCCTGAAGCCTGAGAACTAGGCTCCTGGGCTGAATGCTCCCTGACCAGCCTGGTAAGCTGGGCCTTGGGGGTGGCTTTGCCCCACCTCTGAGGTCAGGCTTTTGTTCATCCAGGCAGCGTGTGCGACTGTCTACCTGGACAAGACACAGTGTTAGCCTTGGGAATTAGCGTGACTTCCAGTAACAGCTAACGGCAACGTGTCAGGTACTGTTCTAATCGCTTTGTCCTCACAATGAACCTATAATGTAAACACTATTTTTATTTACATTTTAGAGGAGGAAATTTGAGACCCAGAGAAGTTAAGTCACTTACCCATTGTCACACCACTAGAAAAAGCCATGTACTTAAGCTACTATTCAATACATAGGACAGCCGTACGATTTATCCTCCAAACTGGGATGCTTTTGAGAATGAACAGGGAGATTAATACTTATGCAGGTCAACAGGCATGAGCTGGGACTGTTCCCGGCAAACCACCAGGATGTGTGGTCACCTAAACTGCACTGTTTCTCGACCCTGACAGAATGGTGCCTGCCCTCCTTAGAGTCTGCTGTTCGGGGGGGGCGGGGGGGGGGGCGACAGCCTGTGGGAGTTACAGGGAGCTTTAGAATATGGCAGCGCAGAGAAGGGCCCCTGCTTTGGTTTCTGGGAATCAGAGAGGGCTTCCTGGAGGAAGGAACAACTAAGCTGAGACTGAGGGATAAGTAGGAGTTAGTCAGACAGAGCAGAGTGTGTAGTGGTGAGAGCTGACATCGGAGGGTTACCAAGGCCTGAGTCTAGACCGGACGTCTCTGGCCTCAGGCACACCCCTGCTCTCCAGGACCTCAAAGTGAGATGTGGATTATAGGGTTTATTTAGGAGTCTGCAAACATTTTCTTAAAGGGCCAGATAGTAAACATAGGCTTTGGGGGCCAAGAGGCAAAACTGAGAACGTTGTGTGGGAACTTATATAACCATTTAAAATATGAAGATCATTATTCGCTCTACGACCGAAAAAAAATGGCAGGGGAGGGGGGCCGGGGGGCAGATGATTGGATTTGGCCCTGGGGGTTTATGTCAGAGGTTATATGTTGCCCAGGTTTAACTGGCGTATCTATTCAGCAGAATGCTTTGCTGGATATCACATAGACAGTGGGGAGGCAGCTTAGAATCAGGGACATGATGCAGCTCAAACCCCAAAGGCCCAGCGGCCCCATGCTCAAACTCAGCGCTGCCACTGAGCAGCAGTCAGCCTCCCACAAGCCGCTTAACCTCCCCCAGCCCCAGATTCCTCAGCACGTGAAAGACAGCGGGCAGCCCCCAGCTTCCCAGGGCTGCCGTGAGGACCCAGTGAGAACCCATTGGTTCGCGCCTTCTTTCCTCTTACTCAGCACATATTCTGGGCCAGGCGCTGCAGCCGGCTCTGGGCGGTCAGAGGTGACCCTGTAGCCAGGACATCATCCACAGGTATTTTTTTTTTTTAATGTGTTTGTGGTGGTCATTTCTATGAAAACTCTGGGCCCGTGATCAGAAGCACAAGCCCCTGTCCTGACCCAGCTTTGGTGGAGGGAACGAGTTCGATGTAGAATGTGTCTTCGCCTGAGTCGTGGCCGGGGGTTCTACCTGGGATCATGTTTACTTCAATAAAGTGATGCCTGAACGTGGCAGAAGGGGCGGGAGGCTCTTTGAATCCCTGGGATAAAAAGACTGAGGCGTCACTAGAGCCGTTCGTCCCTAGGCATCAGTCCTGGGTGAGTGGGGACTGATTAAAGCTGGCTGGAGTCGTCCTTTTGTATCAGAACTTTCTCTGTGCCCTTAGTCAGAGCGGCTTTCAGTCCTCAGCTTTGATGTGGGAATTAGAGTTCCTCGGACCTGAGTCAGACTCCAGGCCCTGAGCTGCAGAAGTTGGGAGCTTCCACATGGCCGAGAGAGTTCTCAACAGACCCTTGGCAGGGTGGGAAACAGAGCAGCCAGAGAAGACTCTGGAAGCTGGGCCTTGAGTCAGCTCTTGGGAAACTGCAACAGCAGGGGGCACGGGGAGTTCTTTGAGGCTGGATGAGCTTTCGTCACATCCTGGCATCATCACTTACCAGTACATTGTGTAACCTTGAACAAGTAACAGGGCTTCTTTGAGCCTCAGCTTGCACCCACCTGTAAAATGGACATAGTACTGCCCTCCCCCACCCTGGCTTGTGAGGACTAACTGGGGAAAATCACTGACAGTGAGTGAGTGAGAGCTTCATATGTGCAAGCTTTGGGCTAAGGGCCTCATCTTGTCCTCTTCAAGGTGCTGTGACGTGATGGTACAGAGCCAAGAGAGGTTCCATGTACCAAGAACTTAGGCAATTTGGTTCGAGAATCCATATCCTAGATCATTAGGTGTCACTGCCCCGTTAAGAGAGAGAAAACTCAGAAAAACAGAAACGTAATTCTCAGAAACATGTGTTGGGGTGAGGGGCGTGGAGTTCTATTTCTTGAGCAAGCATTTCCTGGGCAGCTACTCTGTGCAAAGCCCTTGAGACATAAAGATGACAAAGGCACAATTCCTGGCTGTAAGGAGGGAGCTTCCGACAACTACTTAATCTTGTCTCTAAACTAATGATAAGAATGCTTCCTCACTCTCAGTTCCACCCCTTGTGTGCTTGAACTTAATAACAAGTCACTTTTAAAACTCTGTGCCCCATCACAGTTGTCCTTTCTTGTGCATATCTGGTATTGCCCCATAACCGAGGTGACTTGGATATGACGCTTGACAGTGCAGTCACATTCCTGCTGGGACTGCCAGGGACAGTGGGACAGCCAGGAAGAGCGAACAGGATGGGTAACGTTCTAGGAGGCGTGCAGACACAGAGGACCTCGTGTAACTAAAGCGGGTGACTCCCCCACCCCAATTCTGGCAGTGGTGCGGGGCTGAGAAAGGGCTGCACAGGCAAGGCGCTTCTTTGCCTTTGCTGGAGCAGTCATTCCCAATGTACGCAGCACAGAAGCAGGCCCGGGGAACCTCTGGGTGTGTTAGATAACCATCTGCACAACCTTTGCTGTGCAAAGACCCCAACTGGTGGGGCTTGGTGAACAGTTTCCAAGCCTTCTGTTTTGCTCCCACTCCATCTTTTTCCTTTTTCTTTTTTTTTAATTTGGGAAATTTTTGAAGATAAAAATGTAGCATATGGTATAAAAACACCTTTTACTCACTCTCCCAAATGAACAAATACAGCATTTTGGTGTGTTTGCTTCAGCTCTTTTACAGGTACGCCATTTAATAGAAATAAATCATCATCAACGTAGAAATGTTTTAACCTTCCTTCATTCCCCTCCTCTCAACCTCGTATTACACATTTACTATATAAATGCCAGTCTGTTTTTACACTTGAACCTCCACTCTGGGTAGCCATATACAATACATAGGATAGGTTTGTGTTTCAGAATTCATATAGATGCTGTCATCCTGAATACATGAGCCTTCAGTTTGCCTCTTCCACTCAACCTTGCGTTTTGAGGTCCAGCCCTGTGCGTCTTAGTTTAATTGCTGTATTGTTTTCCATCATAGGACTGTGCCACATTCTATTTCTCCATCTCTCTGTAGATAGACGCATCAGTTGCTTCCAATTTTGGGTCACTACAAACAGCATTGATTTGAACACTCTGGTGCACGTCCGCCTCCGGATGCACAAATGTAAGAGTTTCCCTGCAAACGGTGTGTCAAGACGCCCACCAGCAGTGGGCGAGGGCTCCTGAACCCTGGTATCCTCCCGGCCACTTGATTTGGCAGATGTTCTGCATATCTTACCAAAGAAATGATCTCTCTATTGAAAAAACAAAATGTAAAACAAGGGGGAAAAAATAAGGAGCTGGCACCGAAGTGTCATTAGCCTGCCCTGGGGCTCTTAAGAGATTCTGGCTTCCTGAGCCTCTTCTCTTTCTTTCCTGGGACTTTTCAGCCTCTAACACAACAGCTTTGCATGTCGGCTTTAGCCAAGTGAAGGGAGACTCCCTACAGCAATTTCACCAAGTCTTGACTTTCTTACTCTGGGTCATTTGAAAATATCTGTGCTTCATCTCCCATCTGCTGTCAGCGCTTGGTCCAAGTCTCATTACCCGCCTCTCACCTGGATGGCTGCCCCTCAACCGCACTGGCCTCCTGGCTTCCATTTCCCCCCGTTTCAAGACTTCCATTCATTTTATGCAATCATTTATCAGTCCATTTACTCATCCATGATTGACTAAAGCCCTGCACTGTGCATCCCTGTGACTACGGTTCTGGCCCCCATTACCTGTGGGGCCAAATCCAAATGCCTTAGCCTGGCCTTCAAGGCGTTTCACCACCCCAACTCCAGCCCCTTCCCCTGGCATCACCTCCACCTTTTGCACCCCAGGCAGCCAGTCTGCTCTCCCACAGTTCTCCAGACACTCCTGACAATGTTCTCGTGCTCTCTGCCAAGGTTCCCAGTCTTCACTTGTTAAACACTTTGTGGTGGCTGGAGGCTCAGCTCAGTTCCCATCTGAGGAGCTTTCCCGGGGGTCCAAGACAGAACCGATCTTTTCCCTTCTCTGCTCCCACAGAGCTTTGCACATCGTTACCCATCTTGCCAGCTACTGTGTAAACTCTTCCAGAGCATGACCCATCCTCATTCACCTCTGTAGCTCCAGGGCTGAGGGTTGTGTCTGGCATATAGAAGGTGCTTAATTAAAGCTTTTGATGACTCTCTCCCACCCCCTTCCCTGCTGCACTTCCCAGTTCAGCGCAGGCACCACTACCATCCAACTGATTGTTATTTGTTAAGGAATTTTTCTGTTGAGCAAGTTAGTGCTGGACACATGATTGAAGGTTTGTTTAATCTTAAAAAAATTAATTAGTTCTTAAAGAGTTTAACATAGTGTGTGCCAATGACAATTCTCTATTTTTGATCAGACTATCTTATCTAAAGCAAGCATTCTACTTAGAAACTTTTTGGAGTTTACTTTTATTTTTAAAAGTAATTCAACTGAATGTTATCAAATGTTGAGGTCTGTAATTCAGATTTTGCTAATTAAGATCAAGCTTTTCCTAGTCCATATAATTAGAGAAGAATCCTTGCTGGCTGTCTGGCCAATCTCAGTGAGGCACCGTAAATGACCGGGCTGCATTTTGTAAGCTCACTGGTGCCAGAATGACCAGTTGCATCAGAATCTCCTAGAATGTGGGTTAAATACAGATTCCCAGGCCTCACCCTAGCTCTAATGACACTGAGAACATGATGGGGCCTGGAAATCAGTATTTTAACAAGTGATCCAAATAGACAGTGAGACGGAGAACCATAGATTCGGATCTGTGCTGTCCAGTAGTGACATGTGGCTATTGAGCACTTGAAATGTAGTCAGTCCAAAGTGAGGTGTGCTGCACGTGTGAAATGTAC
The DNA here is from genome assembly GCF_048773025.1 of Camelus bactrianus. NCBI lineage: Eukaryota > Metazoa > Chordata > Mammalia > Artiodactyla > Camelidae > Camelus > Camelus bactrianus. The sequence goes on along the minus strand of NC_133550.1, from coordinate 32,263,056 downwards.
CCTGACCGTCAGGCTTGGTACCCTCAAAAAGGAAATACCTCATTAATATTTGTTAAATACTGGAGACATGTTTAAACCACACTATTTGGGATATACTGAGTTAAATTATTAATTTCACTTGTTTCTTCTTAATCTTTTAACATGGCTGCTAGAACACATTAGATTACAAGTGCGGCTTACCTCGCATCCTTGTGGGGCAGCGCTGGTCTGGGTGGACGCACTGAGAACACGGTGCTCGTCTCCTGGTACATTTCCGACAGTTGGTATTCATTGTCTATTGGATGAATGAGGCTGATGGCTAACACATGGCTTCCGCTTACCTTCTGTGGGACCTCAGACAGGCTGCTTCGCTTCCCTGGCCTCAGTTTTCTCATCTGTGAAAGAAGCAGAGTAACTGAAGTGCTACAATCTGCTTCCAGTTAGATCTTGTCAGTCATCTGGAGACAGGATCTCAGTCCTCCACTTGCAGGGACTGCGGAGCATAGCGCAGCGAGGGCAGGAGGTGATGGTGTCCCCGGCTCACTGAGTGGGGAGGTCGGCAGCCTCTCTGGGAACCCTCTGTAACTTCATCTTCCGTTGCAGTCCTCCCCAGATCTCCTCGGGGCTTCAGTTAGAACCAGGAACAGTCCTGCCGCAGAGCCCATCTTTCTCACAGCTGTCCCCACATAACTTCTGGAATTTACTATTCACTTTTCTCCCATCACACATAATTTATGACTCAACTCTAGAAATATCAGATTAAACATCAATGGGTTTTTTTTTTCCCTCCTACATTTGCTTTAAAAATTATGTATTCATGAGGCAGTATGGTAGTCATAAGGGCAATTTCCCAAGTCAGATCATCTGGGTTCAAATCCTGCCCCCTACATCTTTCTAGTTATGTAACTCTGGGCAGAGTACCTCAATTTCCTCATCTGTAAAATGGGGATAATGCTAATAATGAACTCATGTAAGATGGAGAGGGTTACATGAAAATAGGATATGCAAAGTAATTAGCATGGTAATATATTATTATACATAACTGATTATATATCATAATTCATACATTTATGATTATGCTACTGATTGCATTTTCAAAACCTTTATTCCATACCCACTCTATGCCAGACATTACTGGGATAGTACCCAGTATCCTAGAGAAGGAAAGTTTTCCCCCATTGTGGCAGCTTTTAGGGAAAATAGCAGAGAGAAAAGATGAAGGGTCTAAGCAGCCGTAGATTCAGGAAGGAGAGGCCATACAAGCTGGCCAGGCACAATATACACACCACCGACAATAATAACACTACTGAACACCTGCCACAGACCAGTCCCGTTACACATTCGCTACATGCACAGTCTCATTTCATCTTTATAACTACTTCCTTCGACACGGATGGAGAATCTGAGTCTCAAAGGCTGAGTCCAAGGTTGACCCACTACCGAGTGGCCGAGCTGAATCCAAACTCGTCCCTTCTGTCCACAAGGCCTCTGCTGCTTCTACCACCTCCACTTCTCTCTGTTAAAGTGCTGGGATCATTCCTTTCGATGTGTTTGAGAATCTTCTGTTCCTATAATAAGATATTTTCTTCCCCCACATTACTGAAGACCAGGCAAAAACAAATCACTGAGGTTTAAAGCCAGAAGACCCCCCTCTTTCTGAGAAGTGCACCTCTCGGGCATGCTGCCTGGGTGGGCTGTCCATGTCGCATGCAGTGTGTAGGATGGTTAGGGGTGGGGTGGTTGGCTGGGCTGCCTCGGTTTGTGGAGCTCCCTGTCACGCAGGAGTCTAGCAGAGGCTAAAGGTGCAGAGGTCAGGAATGTTCAGCACTGAGATCAGCAAGGTCCCTCCAGGTGAGACTTTGAGATGGGAAGTCAAGATGGGGCAGGGAACTAGACAGGAAGCTGGGACCTTGATCACCCCCTGGCCGTTCAGCACATTCTGTCCTAGTGGGACTGGGCAGGGAAGGAGGAATCTGGTGCCCACTTGGGGCTGGAACGTGGCAGGGGCTGAACCCTGGCCACAGACTGTCCTACATACCCCTCCCCAGTTATGGCCACACTGTTTCTCCTGGGGTTGGGGTCAGGGTAGACTCAGCATGCACTCACTCATGGGAGCCAGGCTGGGCCAGGGCAGCCAGGACTCACAGGTGCACATACCTGCCAAGGTCACCTTGGATTCTAAAAGTCCATCTTCTACTCATTTGACAAACAGGCTGAGAATTCTTCTCTCTTCCATTTTCAGAGATCCCTGGAGAGAGTTTCTCTACCTTGGGTAAGTCATGATAGTGTCTCATTCACCTTGCCCTCTTACAGGCTGTCTGTGACCCACTTCAAAGACACCCTCAGGCCAACACATCCTAGGCGCTCAGTAAATAATAACTGCTAACAGTTGCTGAGTGCACTCTGTGACAGACACTGTTCTAGGTCATGCACTGTGCAGCTTCATTGAATCCACCCAGCAATTCTGTGAGAGTCCACAATAGCCCTAATTTATAGATGTGGAAGCTGAGGCACAGAGAGGTTGAATCCTTTGCCCAAAATTGCACAGCTCGCCAGGTCAGAACCCCAGATGGCCCTGAACCTGTGTTCTGAATATAGACACAAAGATACATTGGAGGACGGGGCCCGGGGGACTCCTCAGGGTCCACCAGGAAGCTTCAGGAAAGGCTCAGACAGTCATGCGTCCCAGGAGGTTGAACGACCTCCAGCCCGCTGCGGCAGATCATCTCTCTTCCCTGCTCCCTCAGCTCCTTCCCAGATTCTGTCCTGCCTCATCAGTGTCTTAAAGCCCACTGGAAACATTTGCTCATCCCCCGCTGTTCGTCTTGGCTGGTGTTGGCTCAGACGGTACAGTTTGGACATGTCTCCAAGGGCGGACAGCAGGGCGGCAAGAGTCGATAATGGATTCCAGCAGGTTGGACACCGTTCAGGTCTCATGTGAGGCTGGTGTCCGCGTCCTCCTCGAGTACTAGCAGCTGCTGGGTGCGGCTTCCCGGGAGGGGCTTGGGTCCCAGGGTGCGAGGGGCTGGGGGGCTCAGCAGGTGGGTGGTCACGGCTGAAATCCTGGCCGCTCAGGCTCCCCAGCATCTTCCCTTGTCATCGTGCCCTCCCAGGCCTGCTGGTTCTTGGAAACTCACACGGGCATGACTGTCTTTTTGCTCCCCGCTGCATCTGCTGCAATAGTGTCAGCCCACAGTAGGTGCACAACAGGGTATTTGTTGGTGTTTGTTGAATGAGCATTGGTAGTTCCTGTCTGTAGTCTTGCTTGGCTGACACACGGGTCCCCTGGGCTCCAGACTTGCCTTCCTGTCTGCTTCTTGGATGTCTTCATTGGACGCTGCCAACTTAACATGCCAGAGAGTGAGGCAAGCACTCCGCTCACCTCTCCCACCTCAGCAGATGGCAGCCCTTCCTTCCAGCAGCTCAGAGCAGAATCCTCAGAACCCACGTGGACACGCTCTTTTTCCATGCCTCGTGTTCAGCCCATGCACGATTCCTCTCAGCTCTGCCTTCAAAACAAACCAAGAACGCGACGGCTTCTCCCCACCCCCACTGCTGCCTCCTTCCTGCAGTCTCGCCTGGATTATCCCAGCTTCCACCCCTTTTCCCAGCAAAGAACATTCCAAGGCTAAGCCAGAGCTGTTCTAGAACGTAGATTGTTTCATGTCAGTCCTGCACTCACGCCTCCACCTCACAGTGAAGGCCCGGGTCCTCCCCATGGCCTGTGAGGCCTGGTGCTCACCAGCCCTTCCAGGCTGACTGCTTCTTCCAACACACTGGGCACACACCAGACGCACGCCAGGCACACGCCCGACCTGGCTTTTGTCTTGCTTTCCCAGATACACTTGTGGTTAGCTTCCTCACTTCCCTTTGGGCCCCTGCTTAGTAATCACTTTTGATGCTTTGAGGATTAGTGAGTTAACATGTGAAAAGCATTTAAAACTGTGTGGTAGCTTTTGTTGCATTCTCATTAGGGACTCCTGGGGCCTAATTCATAGCAGACGGTCAGGTTGGCCAATGGGCCACATGTCCAGGGCCTGGCTTGACGCCTGGCACCAAATGGGAACTCCAGCATCTGTTGAACTGAAAATGCAGAGTGAGGCCGTGCACCCCGCCTCTGCCCCCCGCCTAGTGTAGGCCATGAGAACTTAACAGTTTGAGAAAATGCTGGGAGCCCATCATTTCTGTGTCTTGTGGAGGCAGCGTTTCCTGCCTGCGCCCACTGGCCCACCAGCCTGGGGAGCTACCCCTGCCTGGGTCACTTTACTCAGGCCTGACCCTTCCTAGCTCCAAGCTCAGGGACATTGAGGAAAGCCAGAGACGAGGCCTTCTGGCAGGAATCGGACTCCTGACCAGGCTGACGGGGTGGCTGAGGGTGGGGAGAGGGAGCAGGTGACAAGGTGGAGGCAGCCTCCCCTGCAGAGATGACCCCTTGTACTGGGCTCTGCCACCCTCACCTTTGGCTCCCAGGTTCTGCCCAGGCCTTCCGGAAATTGCTGCTGGTCAGAGGAGGTTGGGACCATGGGCCTCGGCTGTCACAGCTTCTGGCTTTTCTTTCTCAGCCGCCCCGGGGAAGCTTTTGCCCCGAAGTCTGAAGATGAAGGTTGTGGCCCGAGTCTCTTGGTCTCTTTCTAGGGCAGAAGAGCCTTGTTAATCTGCTCTGTTTGGAGTAGCTCATAATTTGAAGCAGCTGCTGTCCCCAAGCAAAACCACTCTGTGGGTGTTCCAGCCTTTCAGAGGTCTCCCCTGGTTGATTCGACCTTGGCTGTTAGACCCTGAGACTCAGAGGGAAATGGAAGGTGGTCGTTTCTGCCTCCCTGGGCCCCCTTAGCCTCTAGGACCATCCCCAGCCGCACGCAGAGCTGCGCACCCAGCTTTAACCTCAGGGCACTTGATCGGGGGTAGTCAGTGCCTGGGTTTCTGCCTGTTTATGCCCCAGTATGTTGAAAAACAAAAAGCATGGAAGGTACTCGTGGATAAAACTGCTCTGTGAAACTTCCCTCCTCCTCAGCAGGGATGACCCAGATGTTTGTCAGAGAGGCATCTCGGCTGCTGATTAACCACACACCCTTGATAGACAAAATAGAGCAGTGCTCTGTCCCTGCGAAGCTTGCTTTGGAAGGATCCTGGTTTGGGTCATCTGGTTTATGCAATGTTGTTATTTTGTGAATGGGAACATCATGGCCTGGTAGGTCTGGAGTCAGGGAGACCCAGGTTTCAGCTCTAAATCCATCGCTTACTCACTGCATTTATTTCACCCCTCTGGGCCTTCATTTTATCATCTCAGATTCGGGAGTGATGATATACACCTTGCAGAATGTCTGTGAGTACGAGGGACCGTGTATGTACAGAGCCCAGCACATAGGTGCTCAGTAAATGGGAGCTGTTATTCATTGACCCAGGCAACTGCTGTTTATTGAGTGCCAGCTGTGTACTTGATGGGGAATAACAGTGGCAAAAATCCCTGCCCCTGTGGAGTTAACATTCTAGATGGGGAGCCAGACAATAACCAGATAAACAAGTCAAATAGGTAAGTCAGGAGGGAAGGTCGCAGTTTAAACAGTGTGGACAGGGGGAAGGCTTGCCGAATAGGCGGCATTTCAGCAAGAACCTAAGGCTGAGAGGGGGCTGGCCACGCAGACACCCCTGGAGAAGCAATGCCGGCCTCGAAGGGGAGGCTCACCCGCCGTCTCTGCTGCTTTTGACATGAGCTGTCCAAAACATGGTCTCTGAGCCCCATTGCCTGGCCTCTGCCCCTTCATTTCTGAGCCTATTGACCCACTGAATCACCCTCTGCAAGATCAACTGTGTCTTTAGGGAGTTTGTCTTAATAATGGAATTAATCAGACTGAATGTTATTTTGAAATGTTCCAGGGAAAGAAAGAATATGTGCCACTGTAGGGCTTCCAGATTTGAATGTGGAGTACTTGGGGCAACGTGTAACTGAAAAGGAAGAGGAGAGCGGGGCTGGGGAGGGAGGGACAGAGTCACTGCCTGTGTCTGAACTGAGTTCAGTTTCTAACCTCTGACGATGGAGACTGGAGACAAAATACAGGATAGTCCTTCTCCCCTGCCTCTTGTGATGCCAGCTCCTTCTCATCATTCAAATCTCAGTGCCAATGTCACCTCCTCCGGGAAGTCCTCCCTGACCAGCCCCACAGAATTACCTTCATAAACCTTGTCACCACCTGAAACTATCAAGTGTTTTTAGGTTTGTGGTTTATTATCTTCTTTAGAATGAAAGTGCCAGGAGGGCAAAAAACTTGTTTCCCTAGAACCTAGACAAGTAGTTGGCATGTAGTAACTGCTCTATGTTTATTTGGTAAATGGGTGAATAAAATCACTACATAGAGCTAGGGGAGGAGTCACTATAGACCAGTGTTTTCAGACTGCAGGTTATGTCCCATTAGTGGGTTGTGACAGCACTTTAGCTGACATTTTAAAAATTGAAATAGAGAAGAATTTAAAATACCAGCACATTACATGTGGTAAGGGTAAGTTTTGTTTTAAGAAACATATATACATACATACATGCTATCTATATGGAATGACATACTTTATTTCTCACTGTGGAGTAGTCAGAAGAGTTTGAAACTCAACAGTGAATTCTAAGTTTTCTCAGGCTTGATCTTCAAAAGGAACATTCTTCTCTCAGAGACTGTAAGCCTAGTCACATAAAGTTTACATTCTGGGGCCCCAAAGTAGAACTTTAAGAAAAGATTCCTTTGTTTCCTATTAACTGAAAAAAATGAATAACTTTCTACTGTAGAGGGGACCCAATCTCCTAAGTCTCTCCCAACACACATGGGGTTAAATTTACACACTCACTCACACATATACACAATCATAGATACATAGCCACCAACACACAAGCACGCAGACACGTGCTCACACACGTGCACACAGACACGTACACTCTGTGCACACACAGACATGAACACAGTAATAGTCACAAATACACATCTATACGTACAAACACACGTACACACAGACACATCCACAGATATAGACAAACATTCATGTATACACAGACACAGAAGCAACACAGACACAGTTACAGACATGCACATGCACACACATACACACTTATATCCACACAAGAACATCCCTGTTCCGTGGAGACTCCCAGGCCATTTTCAGATGGGCACCCAGGCAGGGGCGCCTGCAAAGCCCAGCCTGTCCCTGACCAGTGTCCGTGGGTGGCTGGACTGGGCGATTCCCTAGGCTTTGAAGGTGGGCAGACTTGTCTTCCAACTTCTGCTTACTGTCTGGGCAACTTCGGTCAGGTTCCTCCGTCTCACGGAGCCTGATCACCTTGGGCAGGATCCCTGAGAGGAACTAAGATCTGTAGGAGGAGCGTGGGCACAGGGGCTGACAAAGCTTGTCACAGGCTCCCCCTGCCTCCCAAAGCTGTATCTGCCCTCTCAGAGCCTGCACCACCCTGTGCTGTCCTCTGGGGCCACTCGGAAGCCAGGCTGGGCTGTCCCTAGAAAACTACTCTCTCTGCCAGTTAAAGATCTCCCTTTGAAATGACATCTGTAATTTCTTGTATGGCTCTCCCCTTACTTCTGTGTGATAAGGATCAGCTCCCCACCTGCAGAAGGCTCTGGTATAAGGATCCCATGATGCCTGAATTGGGGCCCCCTGCGGTCTCCCTGGGGTACAGTCGAAAAGACTGTGTCATTTTCACTTTCATGGTTTCATGGCCTCTGGCCATAGGGAAGAACATGCCAAGAGTCGTGAATGTAGGGAGAGACAGGTCACCAGGATGGAGTGAAGGCAGCAATCATGGTCCAGGGACAAGGCACATCCAAATAGAACAGCCCGGATGGGGAGAAACAGCACATCCCAGGTACATTTTCTGCTCTACATTTTGCCTCCAGAACACCACAAAGCCACAGATGTCAGTGACAAAGAAACTGAAAAACAAAGACATGCATTAAACGTAACCAGAAGGCAGCAGTTTGTCTTCTGCCTGGCGCTGCCTCCTGGCCCTCCCAAGCTGGCGTCCACATGGGGGACCCGTGAGCTGTTCTGCCCACTGACCTGCCACACACACCCCCCTCAACAGCTCCATGGCCACCTCTCTCTCCTCTGCTTCCTTCCATCGTCAGCCAGAGCACATGGGTGTTTACTGAGGCTCTGATACGTGCCCGGCACACGCCAGGCGCCTTTGGGGTCAGGAAAGTGAAGGAGCCAGTCCCCGCCCTCCCGGAGGTTTTCGTCTGGTGAGGGGACAGATGTTACCTGAATCATGACGCACCCACTGCCCAGGAGACTGGTTTCTCTGCCAGCTCAGGGTAGGGTCTGGGAGGTGGCGTGAATTGGTTCAAATGAAGTGGTTAACTGGTGACATCCCATTTACTCCTTACCACCTCCCTCTGAGGGAGGGGTTCCAGCGGCCTGCCAAGGAACCCAAGTCTAGAAAGAGGTAGGGCTGGGATATCTGGTCAACACGTGTGGTCCTTTCACTTAGAACCAGTCACAGAGAACCACGTCCTGTGCAATTCCATTTCCATGAAATGTCCAGAATAGGCCCATCTGTAGAGACAAAGTAGATCAATGATTGCTTAGGGCGGGCGGACGGGGGGAGATAGCTAAGGGGAGGGCTGGTAGGTACGGGCTCGCTTTCTGAGGTGATGAAAATGTCCTAAAATTAATTGTGACGATGGATGTTCAACTCTGAATACTGACGACCACTGAGAGGGATGCTTTAACATTGTATGGCATGCGGATTTTATCTCAAAAAGCGGTTTTTAGATTTTTCTTTTAAAGTCGAGCCCTCTTCTCCTCGGCTCAGCTGGCCTGTCCCTGCAGCTGGGGAACAGCTGGCTCAGGTTCTGCTGTCTCTCTGCCTCAGGCTTTTAAGTGAGGAGAGCGGGGGAGCGGAGGAGACGCAAGACGATTCTTGCACGAGTGATGCTGTCTCGAGTTGGCCTTGGCTCTAGACCCGGCAGCGGCTTCCAGCGGGCTCCTTCTTGTGTGGGTTCTTTGGAGACTTCTCAGTCCCCGAGGATCTACCACCTTCATTTTCCTTAAAGAGGCTCTATCCCAGCTTGTTGCTTCCACCTTGTTCCTCAGCCCCTGCTGAGGACCTTGCATCCCACAGTTACCCTGCGGTTAGCCCAGGGATGAGCCTGGTGGGCCCTCCCTGAGCAAGGCCCTCATCTGGTCCCTGGGGAGCCACATCCATCCCTTCCCTGATGAAGCCCCGAGAGGCAGCTGCTGTCCAGTTCAGCCAGCGTTCTTATTTGTTGTCAAAGCTGCTAAGAAGTCGATATGGCCCCTCACATGATGGGAGACCCATCTATTAAATTCTTCAGTGATTTCAAAGCCCCCCTGCCCCCACCACCCGCCATCAATTTAAGATAAAGGGGAACCTCCCAGCCCTCTCACTTGGGTGTGTGGGTAGGTGGGATTTGTGGCTCTTCAACAGCTCTGTACAGTAAACCACTCTAAAATTTCTTCCCATCTCTTAAAACTCAACGCTTTTGTGTTGATGTGGGCAATTCTGGGTGGGACTGTGGGTCGGGGTTAAGAGTTGGGCCACTCAGTTCCTAGTACTCACTTTGCAAAGTCCACCTGTAGTCCAGTACCTGCTTTGAATCGAGCCATCTCGTGTATAATGTAGCTTTGCACTTCATCGGAAACTTCCATTTTAATAGCCTGATCTAATTATAAAATATTTGTCAGGGAGGGAGAACATGTTCTCACATCTTCCCCGGAGCGGCTGTGGCTTGTTCAGTAAAACCGAATAGATGCCAAGATGGGCTTGTCCACTGAATACATTTCCTGAGATGCCCCATACATGCTTTCTAAAGATGTCCTTTTTCAAACGGTGCCTGCAGTTTCCAGATGGATTTGATTTTTTCACTCATTTATGGATGAGTTTCCTCTTGTAGGAGGTCCCAGTGTTTTCTTGTCCCACCGACACACCACTTGAATAGGTTATATACTCAAATAAATAACAAACACCTTTTTTAAAAAAAAAGAAAAGAAAGTCGATGTTCCAGAATTACACTGGAGTTTTGACCTGTTTGTTGGCACATTTATCCTGAAGTGTCTAGCAGGGATGTTACAAGAAGATGGTAGAAAATAGCATTAGAAATTACCCCCCCCCTTTCCTTCCTCTGTGAATAAACAGGCAGGCTTATGTTTTTTTGTTTTTTTCAGAGTTTTTTGTTGTTGTTGTTGTTCTTTTAATGCCCTTAGTGTTGCTTTTACAGTTGATCTTGGGAAGGACCCAAAGACAACATCAGCCAGTTTATAACTGAATCCAAATTGAGGGGAGGGTGTCAGCAATGGGAAGTGAGTTTATTCTCCTCTCAGCCATGTGCAGGGTCATTTTTCAAGCACTGCTGCAGGGTGAATTACAAGAGGCTTCAGAGGGCAAAGTCGAGCTGGCAGCCAGGCTCTTTGAAGATGAGGGATGCTTTCGGAAACAACTTTGAAGGGAAATAACTAAAACACAGAACCTTGATGGAGACCTTGCATCGCTTGATTCCGAGTTTACCTCAGGCTCAGGATCTTACTGGTTTGCCCTGTTTCTCTCCAACAAGAAAAAATGTGAAGCCACAGCGGATGGAAAAATCCTCCTCAAAGCTTCAGTGTGGCCCCCTTGGTGCTTTCTCTGACCCCAAAGAATTATCTTTATGGGAGGTATGGGAGTGTTGGCAGCAGGCAGAGGCACGAAAGGAGTATCTCAGGAAGAGCTGAGTCTCACTGGAGATGTGGTGATTGGGTCTGAGCATAAATTAGGATTGGGCTGAGTTGGGCCAGGAATGAGCTGTCAGGATGGAAAAGTTGCCCTGAGAGTGTCTGTTTATCAAGCACTCCGCTGTGTATAAGGCACTGCGTGAGCGTTTTATACAAATAGTGTCATTTGGTTTCTATGAGGTCAGTACTGTTATTACTCTCATTTTACACCCGTGGAAACTGAGGCACAGAGAAGCCCACCTTCCCCCATGGTCCACAACCAGCTGAGAGGTAAAATCAGGATTTGGAGTCTGCCTTCAGAGCCCGTCTTTCACCCCTCATCCTCCCTGATGAAGTAAGAGGCAAAAGAAACAGAGGATACCTTTTGATTGTGTGTTTGCTGTGTGTCTGATAGAAAGCTCCTCACAGCAACCTCATCTCTTAGCTCCCTCTTCAGGGATGAGGAAATTAGGACCCAGAGAGTTTAGGTAACATGTCTAAGGTCACACAGATGGAAGGTAGTAGAGCTGATATAAAAATCCAGGCCTGTCTGGTTCCAAAGCCCACACAGCCATCTTCTCCCAGAGCCGCTGAGCTCTGGAGAGCTGCGGGAAAGCATCTGGTATGAAGACCACTGGGCAAATCTACATTGATCCGCTGTTAACCCTCAGAACTACCGACCCAGAGGAATCCCAGTTTGCCAGAGCCTGGCTCCCTCCACAGTCCCTCTGACAACACTGCATGGACATTCTTAAAGCTGACGTCATTAGGCTTTAAGCCTCCCTGCTCTCACCAGCACAAACGGCCCTTTCTCCGTGGCTGAATGGATGAGGGCCGTTCCTCCCAGTTTACGGGGTGATGCCAATCTGAGCTCTGAGCAACGTGGCTGGGTACTTCTTGTCGACCATGGGGGCAGGGGGCTTATTATTTTAGGGGACAGTCTTCTATTGTTTTGTGCAAGCAGGCCCTGACTCCCAGCCTCCCACTGTTGGACCCCAAGGTAAGTAAGAAAGTGCGCTTGATAAAGGACCCCAGCCCGTAATTCTCGTAGCTGGGCAGTGAGGACCCAGAGAGAATGTGCTCTTGTGGTTCTCCTGGTGGCCAAGGAGCACAAATTGTGCCTTGTCAACCAGCCTGGCCATGCTGTTCTGGGAGCTCAGCCTCTGCAGACACAGGTCAGGCTGCGTTTACCTCCACCTCAGGCCCCCTCAGAACTCCAGGAGTTATTCGAGCACGTGGCTAAGTCGCATTCATTCTGCTTGGGCACGTGACATGGCCTGACTTTCCAGTACTCTTTAGTAAAGACCAGTGGGTGCGTGTGTGTCTGTGTGACAGAGCCCTCCCCGACAGGAATCGGCCGGGCTAGCACAGCAGCCTATGAGTGCGTCCTCTGAAAGGCGGCTGCTTACCTGCCTTTGACCGCTCTTGAGTGCTGTAGGTACATCTCCCAAACCTAGGTGGGAGCCACCTCCTCCAAGTATGCCTAGCCAGATGCAAGGAGACTGTTCCCCTCACCCCTGCGTAAAGATGAAAGAGAGCAACCCACACTCTGAAGTTTACTCTGCAAGGGTGTCTAACGGCAAGTAGAGGGCATGTGACAAGAGGGGATGCCTGGCTCTGTGACTTCCTCCCTGGGGAGCCCTGTGGATGACTCACATCCTCTAGACCACGTCTCTGTCGCACGTGGCTGATTCCCTGAAGTCTGATCCCAGTGGGATTTTGTTTCCTGTTCAAGGCCTCTTTTTCCCAGCACCCCTTGATGCCGCAGTTCTGGGTCTCTCATCGTGGGATTGCTAAGAGGTTTCCTCCACGCCCACGCCTGTGCAGAGCCCACCCTGAGAACCTAGGAGCCATGGGCGTGGCTGGAGGGTACACATATCGGTTGCATTTTTGCCAGCCCGCCCTAAGTGGGCCCTTTGTGGTCCTTCAGGCAGCGGGTTCTCCTTGTAGTCAGGATGCTGTGATGTTTGGGGAAGCTGGGCAAAAAGAGCTGTTTCTAAGTCTCCCCAACCCGTCATGTGCTATCAAGGTGCCTTGTGGGTAGCTCCGTGACCCCTTGTCTCCCCCCAAAAATGTCTTGGAACATTGTGATTTGTCCAACCCAAGTCCAGTAACATGAGGCTGTGCACACACACTGATGTTTCTGTACATTCTGGGAGGTCAAAGCACATGAAGAAGGAGCACAGAGGGGGACCCCTCAGGGGAAGCCCCATCCCTGTGAGCAAACTGACCCCAATCCCTTTTCGGAGGACTTCCTGCTCCTTCTCCCCAAATGCAGGGGATGAGCAGATGGGGGCGCCGGGGGAGAGGCCCCAGCCTGCGAGGTTGTGGAGCTGAGTGCAAAGCCTCATCTGCTCCCAGAGAACCCTGGGTGGGCCTCAGGCAGTTTCACCCTCTGCACACTGGGGTTGTCTTCCCTGCCTCTGTTCGCTATCCGAGCTGGGCTGAGGCTTGAGGGACCTTAAGGGATGGATGGTAAAGAGCATGAAAATATACGAGATGCTTGATAAATGTCAGGAATCGGGTTTGCTTCGATGATGGTGGTGACAATGGTGATGGGCTCTGCCGGACACAGTGCTGTTTGACCTTTGACCCTGGCACAGCATCCAAAGGCTCCTCTTCCAAGTGAGCTTTGATGGCAATGGGAAACGCTACATAGCAACAGTTTGTATGACTGTATAGGGTAGCATGTAGTTGAGAGACAGCATAGAACAGTATCAGAAGACTGCCTGGGTTCCAAATCTGACTCCACTACCACCCAGCTCTGAGACCTTGGGCACATCACTCAGACTCTCTGTGCCTGAGTTTCTTTATCCCTACAAGAGCAGTACTTCCATCATAGAGTCCTCGGTTTCAGAGACCATAGGCTGGAACTGGAGACCTAGTGTTCAAATCCAGACCCGGTGCAAACTCAGAGTCTCTGACCTGGAGGCAGGGCTGTGGGAAGAGCCAGTCTTGAGTCTTGGGTGCAAATCCTACTGAGACCCTTGACTTGCCAGGAGTCCGTGGGCAAGTTCTGGCCCATCTAGGAGACTTGGAGTTCTCATTTGTAAAATACAGTACAGGTCACTTCTCAGGGCCACTGTGCAGGATAAAATAAGACTCTGTGTGACATAAACACAGCTCCCACTGAGTCTGTGGTCATTAGGTGCCAGCCACCCAGCAAAACACTTCATATTGTCTCACTTAATCCTCCCTGACCCCCATCAGGCAGGTATTATTATTGTTCCTTACTTTATGGGTGTGGAAGCTCAGATCTGCGAGGTTAAGGAACAGGGTGTTGGAGGTGCAAGTTGAGGGATGCTGCAGCCTCCGTGCACCGCAGCCCCTCCCCACTCTCACTTGGCTCCTGTGCCCCCCCCCCCAGTGTGAAGCCTTGCCATCTCGTGGAGCCCACCACTTGGGGAATATTGCGCAGGGATGAATGGGTCTGGGGTGGCAGGCTGTTGCTGGAATAAATGAGCTCGTGTGTCACGCCTGTCTCTCACTGAGTGAGCATCAGCCTATGAATTCTCGATGAGCTTACCCAACGGACGGCAATATTGGATCAGCCTTTCAATGGATAGCCTTGTGCTCACTGACAATGAGCAGTCAATAAAGGACTGTTGACTGTCGGCTCGCTTACCCTGCTCGGGCTCAGGCGTGGGGTCCCTGCCAAGCCTGGAGAAAGGTGCAGCCCCAGCCCCAGGCTCCAGTGGATCTGGTGGTGCTTAATTCGCACAGGGGGTGCCAAGGACTCTGTGACCCTATTTAGCATTTACTTTCACACCTGCCTTCTCAAAATCAGCCCCCAGAGCCAGCATCACAGACACCTGCTCTAAATGGGGGCTCATCCTTGTCCAGGCCAGAGGAACACCTTGGGGGTCACAGTCACACCTACATCCCCTCTGGGACTATCCCCATTCCCTGTTGTTTTAGACGCAACCTCGAATACTGTATAAAACTGCCTGGACCCCAGAGCTGGCCCGCCACCGCCCAGCTCTGTGACTGTGGGCCTATCACTCAAACGCTCTGTGCCTCAGTTCCCTCATCTGTAAAATGGGGGTGATAACCAGTGCCCCAGTACCTCCTTCAGGAGTGCTTGTGAAGGAGTTCAAATCTGGAAAGGGCTGGCCCCGGGCCGTGCACATAGAGCGCACCATAAAAGTGTTCATGAGCTTCCTCCATAAATACCTGCTCAAGATCAGTGTCCGCTGTTGTCTCTGAGCTCCGTGAGGGCGGGGTGGCTGTCTGTCCTGGTCACTGCTGTGTCCCCAGTACCTCGTGCCCGGTCTGACCTATGGCAAGTTCTCAGAAAGTACCTGCTACAAGGGTGAGTGAGTAAATTACTGCTCCCAACTTGATGGGTGTGGAATGGGAAGAGCTGCTGCCGAGCCCTTTAGAAGTTCTAAAGGCCGAGAAGGAAACATCTGGGGCTGCGTTAGTTTCCTATGGCTGCTATAACAAATTACTACGGATTTACATCTCACCATTCTGGAGGTCAGAAGTCTGATGTGGGTCTCACTTGGCTGAAGTCAAGGGGATTGTAGCTTCAAAGGACCCCCTGCATTCCTTGGCTCATGGCCCCTCCCATCTTCAGAGCCAGCAACACTGCTGAGTCTTTCTCACATCACATAACCTTGATACAGAGTCGATACTGACTCTTACCTCTTTCCCATTTAAGGGACCTTTGTGATGATACCGGACCTACCTGGATAATCCAGGATACCCTCCTTAAAGTCAGATGGTTAGCAACTTAAATCCATCTGCTGTCTCAGTTCCCTCCCCCTTTGCCAGGTAACGAAGCACTCACAGGCTTGGGGAGCAGCATGTGACCATCTGGGGGACTATTCTTCTGCCTACCACAGGGACTTCCACTTGTTTAGGAAGATGGGGAAGCTAAGGCAGAAACTCTCCATTTAACTGCCCCCAAACCATTTTTGGAGGGTCAGGGTCTTAGAACCAGCACCTCCTTCATGGTAGCTCTTCCTGAAATGCAGAACTCCAGACTATGCTGTGGTGATTCTCTAGAGCTAATGGTGGGTGCCAGTAAATCCAGCCTTAATAAAAGATAAGAGCCCAGAATCAGAATCAGGAAATGTTAAGTGGGCCCTTCCTATGGGCTAGCGTTAGCTGCACTCAGCAGCATTCCTGCTGTTCCAAGCCAGTCTGGGTTCACACTTACTCTGGGAAATGCACTCGACCAAGCACTGGATGCCCGTTCTCTCACTGCATTCTCATGACAGGCCCTTACTGTAGGTTCAGTTGTCACCCCCACTGGACAGATGAGGAAATCATGGCACAGAAGGGTTTAGTGACTTGCCCAAGGTCACACAGCCCATCAGTGGCAGAACTGGGACTTGAACACAGAGTTGGACTCGAGAACACTGCTCTCCCCTGGTTTGCTCTCCTGCTTCTCTGCCGTTCATGCACATTATCTCATTTCAGTTGTACATCTGCCAAATGAGGGCAGGGTTTCTTTTTAATCCCCATTGCTAAGATTAGGAAACCAAGTCCAAGAATGTGATTGCGTGGTCAGCCCAGCGATACCCAGCCGCTGAGTGAGTGCCCTGCTTGGACTCTTTCTCTGTGTCAAGCTGCCTCACCGTGTGTTACTGATGAGGAATTTAGAAAAATGACAAAACACTCCCCATGCCCCAGTCCCTTTCAGAAGTGCCGGCTGCTTTTAGTCCCGCCCCTCCTTCTCACAGGTAAGTAATCACTACTGTTAGAAAGATTGGCTGATGTCTCCCGCCTGCCACCCAGGACTTGCATTTAGCAGAAGAGCCTGAAAGGCAGACAAGGTCAGGATTGCTTTCCAGAGGCTATGGAAGAGGGACCAATTCCTAAACCATTTGCACTTTCACTCCAGGAAATGGGTGCCAGGCAAAGAAAGCTGTGAGCAGGTTGCTGCGTAGGAAGTGGCTTGGGCCTCCTCGTTCCTGGGGCTTCTGGAGGAAGTAGAGCCTGTAGGTCACCACTGGCCACCCCCCTCCCTGAGCATCTCCCAGTGCCGGCCACTCCTCTGGCCAGCTCATCCTCTATGCCACCTCCCCAGGTCTGCTGGCCACTCAGTAACTCTTTAACCTGAAGAACACTTAAAGGAAACGAGGAGTCTCAGCTAAAATGGGTGTTTATAACTTGAAAAGTGCTGCTGATATGCCTACCAGTCATTTGCCCTGAAGTAGGTATTAGCTAGAGCAGCATTTCTTGGAATTAAAAAAGAACTATGAATACACTGTTTGGCTGTATCTGCAGTCAGGGGCCTCCAATTAATGGCAGGAAGCCTATATTCCTGCTGGACTGCAGCCAGCATTGTGCATGTGCGTGTGCGTGTGCAAGGGAGAGAGAGGGGGAGAGAGAGGGGGAGGGGGGAGAGAGAGAGAGAGAGAGAGAGAGAGAGAGAGAGAGAGAGAGAAAGGATGAGCTGGCCAGAGGAGTGGCCGGCACTGGGAGATGCTCAGGGAGGGGGGTGGCCAGTGGTGACCTACAGGCTCTACTTCCTCCAGAAGCCCCAGGAACGAGGAGGCCCAAGCCACTTCCTACGCAGCAACCTGCTCACAGCTTTCTTTGCCTGGCACCCATTTCCTGGAGTGAAAGTGCAAATGGTTTAGGAATTGGTCCCTCTTCCATAGCCTCTGGAAAGCAATCCTGACCTTGTTTGCCTTTCAGGCTCTTCTGCACTTTGGGGTCTGACACTGTTGTGGTTTTACAAACATGTTGCTTTTTGTGAAGTGAGTGAGCGGACTTTTCTGGTTCCATAAATACTGCTGGAGGCATCTGGGGCTCCAGGACACATGCTTCCTCCTGAAACACACCCCCAGCAAGCAGGTTGGCATTCAGAATATTGTGTCGGCTCCATTTCTTGAGGACCTGCTGTGTGCCGAGCATCTGCCCCACGTGGGGTCCAAGGCTCTGCTGCGTGGTGGGTAAACATGACCTTCCCCTTTTTATGACTAAAGAAGATGGAGCCGAGGAAGGGGCAGTGAGCCTGTCCACAGCTTCACAGTTGTGAGCGGCAGAGCCAGGATTTTTGATGTCAAACTAGGACAAGCACTTGACCCAAGTTTCTGGGGACTTGGGCAGTCATCACTGCCCTGTTTTTGAGGTGTTTGTCTTCGGTTCTGTGCCCACTGCCCTCCTGAGGGCTGTGACTCAGCCTCCCCTTCAAGATTCTTGTCCTGCAGGCCCCTCACTGGGCACGCCTGCCCCGCGTCTCCCCCCTCCAGCAGGGCGTGGGGGCCGGCCACACTCACCCCATTAGCTGGGCGAGCCTGCTCCGGGTCTCCCCAGGACCACGGCCATCTAACATCCATTTCCCCCAAAGATGAACTGTCACAGCTCCTCATTTCAGACAGTGTAAAATGCCACGGTCAGCGCCAAGACTGAACAAAGCCGACCGGTGCTTAGCCTCTGAGAGAGGAGAACACTGTGAACTCTCCATCGCCTTCCTTTTGATTTGCTATTCAATTAAGAAAGAAAAAAAATTGGAGAGGATCAGTGAGTAGAAATCTAATTTGAAAAAAACAGAACCAGTTCACACAAACAGGAAGTGTGGTGTGCTGTGAGCTGGTCGAATGCTGCTTCAGGGCTTTTTAAAATGACAGTGCATATTCTAGACCCTGTGTGCGTCTCTCCTGCCTCCCTTAATGCGCCGGCGTTCTTAGGTGTAGCTTTCTGGGGTCAGAGGAGCAGGGCTGAGCATAAGGGACGGGGTGGGAGTGACATCTCGTGCACCCTTTGCTCCTCCGGCCACTGTGGCTTCCCTGGTCTTATTGTCCATTTACTTCTGTTTTCCTTGGGAAATGTTTGCTTGCAAAGGAGATAAACCCACCTGATGCTGCTAAAACAAAAGGGGAGTTTACTGGAGGGGCAAGCCCTGGGGCAGGAAGGGTATTTGGGTTCGTGCCTGGCTCCCACTTCCATTCCCACCCCATCGGGCATCAAGGGGTCAAGGATTTGGCTGTGACTCCCCAGCGCGCGCTCTCTGGCCCTCGAGTCTCTGCCACTGCTGCTTTCTTGGTCTCTACCTCTCTCCCTCCCTCCTGCTCTCTCTCATATACAGACCATGTAGCCACCTTGAAATGGTGCCTTCAGCCTAGAGCCTTCATTTCCATTTCCACTGCCAGATCACCCTGTCCTTCTGGTCTTCAGTGCCGCATTCATGGGAAAGAGCATATGACTGATCCATGTCTCTCTCTGCCTCCGTTTCCATAAAGACAGGGATGTTAATAATACCCACGTCTAGAATTTCTGTGAGGGTGAAATGAGTTAGCGTTGCTTAACTCACTTAACTCTGTATAACTCTGTGCCTGGTACATAATTAGTGCTCAAAACGTGTGGCTATTTCTGCCGCCCTCTCTTGTTATTCAGTAGTCCTTGTAGAAGGAGTCATGTGATCAAAGATGTTTTCAAAACTACTTCAAAAAGAAAACAACTGGCATAGAAAAAGTTTGTTTCTCTTGAGGCACTAATATGAACACTTCATGACAAGTAAGCTCTTCGTAAGATATTTTTAATGTTCAAAGTCCTGCCACTGATACACATTTCATTTGATTCCCCTAGTATTTTGCAGTATTAGTTAAAGACTGTTCCATAAGGGAGGAAACTGAGGTATTGAAGTTAAGGTATTGCCGGAGGGTATGTGGTCTGCAAGTGACAGAGCCTCAATTCACATCTGGTCTCAACTCTGAATCCTGTGTGTTTTCAGCTTCATCAGAGGTGGAAGGTTTCATAATCCATCATATTTCTCTTTATACTTTGGCTGCTAGCAGCTCAAGCTAAGTGGACGCCCAGACTCAGCACTCCCCTAGCCATGGCTCTCAGTGTATTTCTTGTATTGTGATCAACTGCAGTACGCAGAAACAGTAGATCTGCTTTGTAAAACACAGCATTTGTGCTTTTACAGGTAGACAAATTATGCCCTCCCAAAGCATGAAAAGTGATGAGGGTAGATTTTACTTCTAGAATGTCATGATTTCTGTTTGTGAGAGAGGACAGGCTCTGGTGGATGCAGCCCGGACCTTCTGCCTGCCTACGATGTGGGCCTCTTTTCCAGCTTCCATGTCAGGGGTATTTGCCCATCTCTTTCTGGAGAAAAAGGGTCCCTTCCTCCTCCCCAGATTCTCTCTCTGCCTCTCTCTGATTTGGGGGCGGGAGAGGGGCTTTTCTCACAGGCCCTGGCAGTGGCACATGGTCAAAAGCTTGCTGAAACCTCTCTGAGGCTGCAGTGGGGACAGCATCTTTGTGGAGCTCTAAGCAGGGTCAGCCCCTTAAAGATTTGAAACTTGTCACCAGTAAACCAAAGTGCATTATGGGAAGGGTTGATGTGTGTCTGGGTGGAGTCTAATGGTTTTCTTGGTTTTTGTCTCCAGTTCTTGGTGGGGGGTGATGCTGGGGTGCTTGGTCAAACATCTCACACAAGATTCTGATTTCCTCCAGAGTTCCCCTTCCCCTAGACAAGAGCCAGACATACCTGGCCTGAGTCCCAACTCTGGTGCCATGCAACCTCCTGAGCCTCATTTTCCTGATCTGTAACATGAGGGTCGTGTTACCTCCCACAGGAGTTGGTGGTAACAGCCAGCGGTCTTAATGACACTGATAACAAGGACAGCAGACACTCAGAGAACACTTTACCTACCATGTAAGAATACAAGCTAATGCTTATTAAGCGCTCACGATATCGCAAATGCATTAGTGAGCACTTTGTGTGTTTTCACACGTTAATATCTCACAATGGCTGGTGAGAAAAGAGAGGTTAAAATTTGCCCAGAGTCACACAGCAAGTACACAGCAGAGGTGAGACCCAGAGATGAATGGAAGGCTCAGACCACAGCATGCAGTGGGTTTCTTGGCCCTTCCCCAGGGACTGTGAGGCCAGTAGCCTGTCTCCCCTGTGGGGTCATGCTTGCTGGCAGGGCGGTCAGGGCCTCCCCTTGTTCCTCTTTCTCTGAGCCCCTTCCACCCTCCACTCATCATTTTCTTTCTCCTGTAAAAACCCAGCCTTGGCCTTAGCAGGCTGCATGAGGGGCTGGTTTTGCAGTTTCCTCCTAAGAGCACCTGCAGGGTTCTGGGGCCCCCAGATCCCCAGGAGGGACAGGGACACCCCACTGGTTCTGAAAGGGGCCTGAGAGCATCTGACCAGAGAAAACAACCAGAAGCAAGGGGCTTGTGTGACTCTCCCTTTTAATTTTCCTTATTTTGCCAAATCAGTCCTCTTCTTAATCTAGATGAATTCTGTCTCCCAAATCCCACTAACAGACTTCCCAACACACCCATCCAATGGGGCTTTGTCTTCTGAGCATCGCCTCAGTACCCCCACCTTCTGGAAAATAGCCACCTCTCACGAGCACTTGCTGTCTGCCAGGCATGGCTACTCGGGGGACCAACCTCACCCCCACCCTGGGGTACCGCCCTGTCAGCCCCATTCCTGACAGTGCAGACAAGGCACAGGGGCCAGACCGCGTGCAGCCTGGTGACCTCGCCACACAGTGGTCCATGGTTCCGCTCTGGGACTCCGCCTGCGATGCTCGCAGATGCCAAAGTCTTGCTCAGGCTGTGGCCGGCGGCCAAGTGGGAATTTACTCTTCTCCCTCCCCTGATGCTCACCCTCGGTAAATCACTCCCTGTTTTAGTGGTATTGTTAGAGCCAAAATAAAACCTCCCCGGAGGCCCCATATATCTGCCTCTGGCTTACTGCTGGGACCTCTGGTCAGGAGAGAAGTGCCCCCAGGAGGTGGTGAGTCCTATCAAAGGGTGGGGGGTCCGAATTGGACTCTGGGGAGGGGGCTGCCTCAGTTGCCCTGCCCCCAGTGCCCTTGACTGTGGTGACCTTGGCCAGCCCTCCCTGGAAAGGGGCTCCATCCTGTCCCATTAGAGCCCAGAAGACTGAGTGTATCGGGGTGTTTTCTGCATCTCTTCCCAGAGAGAAAGGGCTAGATAAAGCGAACTCTGTTCAGCCTAGAAAAGGAAGGAAGTCCTGACGCAGGCACAGCATGGACGAGCCTCAGAGGTGTTGCGTTCGGGCAGTAAGCAGACACAAACACTGTCTGATTCCGCACATGAGGTACCTCGGGGAGTCAGGCTCATAGAGACGGAAGGCAGAAGGGCTGTCGCCAGGGGCTGGGAGAGGGGGAGTGGGGAGTTAGTTTCAGTCTGGGGCGATGGAAAGTTTCTGGAGCTGGATGGTGGGGATGGTGGCACAGCAACGTGAATGTATCTAATGCCATTGAACTGCACACTTACAAATGGTTAAAATGGTAAATCCTGCATTGTGAATTTTGTTCCACAATTTAAACAAACAAACAACCTAGGTGGTTTTCTGCTTATGTCCCTGCCCACGGGGTTCCTTTTGTTCTGTGGAGTGAGGGTCTGGGGAGTCATCCGGGGACCTCCCTGGGTCTCCCTCCTGCACCTTCAAGGCCTCAGTGTCAGTTTTCTGGGCTGCTGTGAGCAGCTGCCGGAGAACTCGCTGAGTTACTGAGCTTGTGAGATCAGCTGCATCAACCCTGTCATTTTACAGAAGAGAACGGAGACCCCGGGGAGGCCTGCCTGAAGCAACACAGTGTGTTAGAGAAGGGATGACAGAGAAATACAGGGTGCGCAGTTAATGTCGAGTGTCATAAACAATGAACAGATGTTTTAGTGTAAGTATGTCCCATGCAGTATTGGGGGCACACACACAAATTACCTGAAGTTCCAATTTCACTAGCACTTTGCATTTTCTTTGCTGAGTTTGGCAAATGACATCAGAGGCCACCCACGTCTCATTCTCCCGGGTGTCTTAGCGCTTCCTGGCCAGCAGCTGGTGGTGGAGAGCGGCCTTAGGAACACAAGCTCCCGTGTCAACCTGGTAACCTGTGTGACCTCAGGCACGCTACTCAGCTCTATGAGCCTCAATTCCGTGTCTGCAAACATGGATGATAATAGTCTCTACCTCATGAAATGGGAAAGGATTAAATGATAAGACCGGGGAAGCCCTTAGCACAGTAAGCATTCAGTTAGTGGTAATGCTTCAGTTATTCTCGTTACTTTCCTTCCTTTGTGGATTAAAGATAACCATTTACTTGAGGCTGTGGTGCCAAAAGAGAAAAACATTGGTCCCAGCCTTGCTGTCATAGGCTGTGTGACCTTGGGTGAATCCGTGAACCTCTCTGGGTCTCAGTTTCCTCAGCTCTAAATAGGACCAGACAGTTCTAAGATGACTTTCAAATTCAGGAGTGTAAATTGTACCTCAATAAAGCTGTTAATAATAACCTTTTTTTCAAGTTCCAAAGTGTGCCTCCCCTGTGTCTGCACGAGGCACCCCTGTCGGTTTTCTCACAATGTTTGAGACCCTGAGCAGTAGGGCCCCCTTTCCCCATGTGGCAAATGAGTCTGAGGACTCAGAAGAGCTCAGTAACTTGCCCAGGGTCACACAGCTGTTACACGGCAGAGCCTGGCTTCCAACGCTGGCCATTCTTACCATCCTCTACAGACCAGGGATTGACCTCCCTGGAGGTGACGGAGAGTGGGCAGGGTCCCACAGCCACAGCCTCCGGTCAGGAAGAAGAATCCCTGGGTAGTGGGTTTCTGGGCAGGCTCACCACCTACCAGACTCCAGCAAACCCAGGCGGGGCAGGTGTGCATGGCTCTGAAAGGCCCACAGAAACTGCGTGTGGACTAGTCTCCCTGCTGCTTTGCCGCCACCATCGTGGACAATGAAGGTGCAGCTGGCCAGCAGAGATGTCTTCAGCCTTTAGTCATCCACCCCTGTTTGTCCATCCCTTATGCCCCTGAAGTAGGGTTGGCAAGAACAGTGCCTGTGATGAAGGCACTCTCACCGAGGCCTCTGTCAAGCAGAGGACAGAACAGAAAACAAACACACCCTCTTCCCGCCTGGCAGAAGTAACTGCATATTTCATCAGGGGTTCGCAGCGGCTCACCTAGAAGCCTTAGCAGAATATGTAGCCAGATGCTGTTTAGTCCTTTGCTTTAGGGCCAGCTTCAAAGTTCAAAGGAGTTTCTGTCCTTTTCATTATCTGACAAACCATTCTGAAATTGGGTTTTGGGTGGTCTCTGCTGACCCGTGAAGACTGTGTCGTACATCCCTCGGGTGCGGAGTCCAAGCTTGAGGCCAGACACTGGAGCTGCCCCTCCGGGTGTTCTAAGAGGAAAACCACAGCCACTGGACGGAAATGGAAACCTAAGGGGCTTGTAATTAAAAGGCTGTGGTATAAAGCCGGGGCCTGGGATGGTACCTGCTATGGCGAATTAAAAATGGACCCTTTCCGCAAAGCAAATGGGAAAATCCCAGTGACGGTGGGTCACTGGGAGCTGGAAAACAAGAGGCAGCACACATCTGCCCACCCATCTCCACATACACCACCCCACCCCCAGACAGAGGAGCTGAGCAGTGCTGCTCCACAATGGGCTTTTCTAGAAATGGCACTCCAGGTATACTGGTGTAATGCGGTAGGATGGGGTGCGCTAGGATGCGAGGGTCCTCAAAGGCTGCTGTAAACCTGCTGGAGGGCTGAGACGTTACATGTAATTTCTCAAGTGTTTTCTAGACACGTGTTTTAACTGCACTTAGATACGTGTGATTAGAACACACTGCCAAGTAATGTATCTGAACAGCCTCATATCTGTCTAGCAGAACTCAGGGCCCTGAAAGACTAGGGTGTGGGGCAGATAAGTCTGAGCAGACAGATTAGAGAAGAGATCAGGGACAAGTTTAATAGATTAATTAGGGAGAATGATTTTGCTCACTTGGCAGTTTTGTCTGGCCCACCAAGCTGCCTTCAGTCACCAGTGTAATTTTGAACAGACAGGTCTCTTGGGACCTAAAAGGAAACAGGCATTTATTTGGCTACATGTTCCCCACCCTCCCCACCGAGTGACGATGTAATCATGGCAATGACAAATTACACTAGTAGAACGTTCTAGAAAGAATAGTACCTGCTCTCTGACAATTACTGGGGATTCCTGAGATCTTGATTGGTCAAATGGTGTGATATACCCCACTGGGCCCTACTTTTAAGACCTTTTAAGGTCAAACCTTGCTCCCAGCTCATCCCATTAACCCTTTGAGGAGCAGTAGATGCGTTAACCTAGCTGAGAGCTGACACCAAGGCTGGGGACGTGGCCTCTCCACCCAGGTGACTGAACTTACACGAATCCAAACAGAAATTTGCTCCTCAGGGCCCAACAAGGCAGGGCTATAGGGCCAACAAGAGGGCCGGTGGGTGTGGGTGGGCCCCAGGAGCACAGGGCTCTCAGGAAGCAGGGCCCCCACACCCTGGCATGGAGTCTCGGATGGAGATGGAGTGGAGGTGATGAGATTGGACAAGTCCATCCACCCCTAACACACTGCGGATGCTCCTCAGTGTTTGTTGAATGAAGAAGTCAGTGTGCTTTTATAATTGCATTTAGACAGAAATCTCTACTCAGAAGCTGAGGAGGAAATCTTTGGGCCTCCAGTCTCCTTCTTTCAGTCTCAGTAGGTATTTACTGAGCATCTGTGACGAGCTAGGCAGGGCTGGAGGTGTAGCAGTGAACACGACAAAGAAACTCCTTAACTGCATGGAGTTTGTGGAGAACAAGCAAGTGGTCACAGTCACGAGCTATGCTGGGAAGGAGGAGTACCGGGCCCTCACGGGCTCGGCAAAGTCCTCCCAGGAGGCGACATTTTAGCCTCGGCCTGTCAGGTGAGGTAGGGGTCGGCAGGCAGAGGGGAGGGAGAAGTGGCCCCAGGCAGATAGCGGTGCCTTCTGGTGGGCACTGGGGTAAAATCCAGGACTGACAGAGCCGATGGCCTCTAGACATAGCACAATTTTTGAAAATACTACTACTCATAGCTGTGATGTCTCACTGCTCTCAATCAAGAGAATCTTCACTTCCCTTTCACAGGCTGCAGCTTTAATTGGGTAAGTGGTTCCCTTAGAAATAATGAGAGATTGTAATAAGTCACTGTTCAGAAGTCTTTGCAGGAACTAATTTGCAAGTCTCTTCAGGCTCGGCCTTAAAACTTCCCCAAAGCTGTGAGGACGTGTAAATCAAAGCCCCTGAGAACCACGCTGGGTTTCAGACTAAAAGAGAAGAGGAAGTGCCCACAGTCAGCACACACCGTCTCTGAGTCTCAGTTTGTGGCAGCTGTGAGTTTGCTGTCTTTAAGAAGTATGGAGTTGGGAGCTGGAGTAGGACTCTCACACACAAGCCACCCATCCCTCTGAGGTTAGCACAGAGTTTAGAGTCCCAGACCTGTGTTTGAAAACTAGTCCGTCATGGCGTTCTGCATTTTGCAGTGTCCCTGTGGGAAGTGCTAGTTGCAATGAGCTATTTCTCCCCCATTTCAACTAGAGAAAACAGTGGACACCCCTGAAGTCCTGCCCCCAAGGCCTGGATCATCCACAGGCCCCCATCCCTGCCCAGGAAGACTTGCTCCCCTGCCCGCCCTCCCAGGGGACCACCTGCTCTTGTGGTTGCTAGAGGGGCTGGGGTAGAGGATGACGGGGCAGGGGCCAGTGAGGAAGGCAGTGGGCGGAAAGGGATGAGGTAGACAGCCAGTGTCTGTCTCCCCTTCAAGGCCCAGTTAAAGCAGTACTATGCTTGCTTTTGCTTAATTGTTGGAAGGGAAAATGTGGTTTACAAAATAGTGGAATCATCAGTAAAATGTAAGAACTAAGCTGGAAAAATACACCAAAACACTCATAATAATTATCTCTGGTCAATGGAAGTTTGGGGGATTTTTATTTTCCTCTTATTGTTTACCTCTAATTATTACTTTTAGTTTCTAGAATTGTTTTAAATATTATAGCAGGAAAAAAAGAGAAACTGAAACAGACATAGAGGCCAAGATAAGCTGGCAGAGAAACGGACACATGGCTAGAATGACCAATAGACCAGGGCAGTCTAAACTTGTCTCCCCTCTGACTCGCTCTGTCACGTTGAGCTAATGGCTCTCTGAACTTCAGCTCTCTCATCTGTGCAGTCATGTGCCCATGCCGCCTGTCTGGACTATCTTATCAGTTGTGGCAGTGCTCAAGGGAGAAGATGTAGGGGAACCTGGTAAATTATGAGATTGTGTACATGAAGAGGATTATTTTTACCCAGTAATTAAGTACTGAGGATTTAAACAGTATTTTTTTTTTTTTGCAGGTGATTTGCTAGAATAATTTGTTAAGAATGCAGATTCCTGGGCACAGATTGGCTCCCTGGGAGTGGGGCCCCAGCATCTGCATTTTAACAGACACATACATGCCCCTTCACCTCCCCTGCAGATTCTTGTGTTCATTAAAGTCTGAGATCCAGGCATGTAAAGAAATGGCATCATGGCAAGAACATGAGAACCGGCTATGTAGAACCATAGTGTGTGTGGTTAAATAATGTGTATGCTTCTTCAGAGGCAGCTCGACAAAGCTAGGGAAGGGAGATCTGCAAAGGGTGGGTCGGATTTAGAAAGATGAAGAGGACAGGAGGTGCGGAGCATCTGGCTGGGGGTGCCTGGGGAGCAGGGGCACAGAGGTGGGAGGGGATGTCCTCCCCCTCCTCTGGTCTTCCTCTCTGGATGCGTGTCGGGCTGCTGGGGTGGTGGTTGGGGTGATTTTGCACTCTCTGTTCTCCGATCTCCACCTGCCCCCATGACTTGGGGGCTCTAAGTAGCACTAGGCTGACTATAGTACAGACTTGCATCTGGTTCCCTAACCTACTGGGCTGGCTGGTGTCCGATGATGGCAGAGCCACTCCAAAAACAAAGGCAGCATCGTCACCTGCCTCTGGGTCCATGTACTTACTGGTCTTCTCCCAGTAGGCTCTGAAAGCCTGTCTGCATCGCCGCCCCTCCCCACCCCCCGCACCTGGTTCCTTCACCCATTCATTTGAGAGGCAGCATGGCGCGATGGCCAATGCACCCAGGAGCCACCTGCCCAGACTGGAATCCTGTCTCTGCCTCTCGCTCACTGTGTGACCCATGACCAGTTACTTAACCTCTCTGTCCACATGGCTGCTCATCACTGAGGGTTACCATTAAGGATTCTCACTGAGATGATACCCACAATGCAGGGCTTACATACAGGGCTCCGTAATTGTTAGGTATTGCTAAAAATTATCAGCTGTTTCACCCAGGTTCATGGGAACCTACTGTGCTAGGTGTGGAGGAAGGGCTAGAAGCACTAGATGCTTATCATGCTGGGGCCTGAACAGGTGTGAAGCCGCTTCTTGTGACACAGAATGATGACAGCAGTGTGTCCAGGGCACAGGTGGCACAGAGCGTGGCGCGGCTGCCTTGGCAACTGGCCCAGAGGAGGAGATAGTGGGGTTGGGCCTTGAAACAAGAAGGGGCAGAACTGGGTGTGGAGGCATTTGGGGGAAGGATGAGAGCTGTGAAAAGCAAAAAAGCCTAGGGTATGACATCCTTGCTCATTTTCAGCTCTGCTTTGCAAAGAATGGGATAGGACGGCCTCTTGATCGCTCACCCTCTGACTCTGCAGGAGGCCGACAGTTGAATTCAAGGCCACCTCGGAGCAGACGGAAGGTAGTTCCCCAGAAGGGCTCTCCTGGCTCCTGGGTTGCAGCTGCCAGAAGAGTCCCAGCCTGGCAGGCACCCCAGCCCAGCTGCAGGGTAGTCAGCCTCTCAGAAGCACCTCTGCAGCACCCTGACGTCAGTGCCGGTACACGGTGAGCATCTTCCCACTGGCCTGCAGCGGCTGTGCAGTGTCCTTCTGAGCATGGCCTGCTGTCCTCTGCTCACAAGCTGTCTTCCTGGGGCCAGTCTTTGCCACGTGCCCCCTTTCATTGTTTGTGCCTTGACTTTGGCTGTCTCCTCTGGCATTCCAAGCCAAAGAGCACACACTAACCAGAACTTTCCTTGGAGGGCTGGTTTGCTGCTCACACGGCTTTAGAGGAGTGGAGGGTGGATATATCCATCACCCAGATTCGGCTGACCCTCCACCCTGAAACAAGCACAGTCCAAACACAGTTGCACCCCCACCAGCAGAACAAACAGGAAGTTCAGTCCATAGGCAAACCAAAGCCCAAAGGTGTGCACCAGAGAGATTTCACTATTGCCTGATGCGTGCGGGCTGGTGGCTCTCTCCCACGACCTTGGAGCATAAGCCCGGCTTGGGTTGGAAGTGTCAAGAAAACAAGCCTGAAGGGAGGCTTCTCCTAGTTTTATTTGGGGAGATGGGGAGCAGAGGAGGAGGCAATCTGGTACCTCCTATCTTGTCTATGGGCTTTCAACCTATCGCCCCGAGGCCAAATTTTGTAACAGAAGAGCAAGCCAGCTGGTGTGACCCCAGCACCCCTCCTTGCCAGTCCTGAGACTCAGGACCAGAACTGGACCTCCCTGACTTTCAGTGTTATCTGTCAATCAGAGATGAGCTTACCCACCTCTCAGGGTTGACATAGGGACTCAGGAAATACATCACGTTTCTAGCACCAAGTAAAGGTTTCTGAAATGTTAGTTCCCTTCCCTCCCCTTCCCCAGGATGATCCCCATGTGTCATGATCCCAGAATGTGATTTCAAATGAAACCATGGCCTCCCCCAAGGGCGTTTGTTCCCCAAATAGTCCTTAGTGCCTGGTGCTGTGCTGGGCTTGGAGGATCCAGCTGTGAAAGAGACAGGAGTGGTGCCTGCCCCCATGGTCTGACGCCCTGCAGTTATTCTGGCCTTTGCTAGAGTTTCTGGTGATGGCAGGTCTACCTCGGGCATCCTGGCTCTGGCCTCAGGCAGGAGAACATGGAACCAGTTTCCCAGCTATGTATTATTGTTCCTCCAGGGAGATCATGGAACCCTGGTGGCTGGAAGTTGTGTGCTGGGGCTCAGGGGCAGGGAGTGGTGGGTCATGTCCATGCTTTGTATGGCCTCTCAGGGGTCAATGACCTGAGACCATTTGGACTTGACTGTGCCAGTAGCATGTTCTGTATTGGCCCACGTGCCGGGAGCTAGCAGGGCTTTTTCTGCACACACGCAGACCCTGGGAAGATGAAAAGCAATGATGCCTGTTACTCTAAGGACCTTCTAGTTCTTGACCACGTCTCAGCAGGAAATCTAGACTGTTGGCACATTTTCATGGCTGTTTTAACCCCAGGAGCATTTATTTGCATGTGGCCTGAAAACCAACTCTGAACTTTCACTTACTTTTAAAAAATTCATCTCTCACATTGAAAATCAACCTTCTTATCCTATTTCTGAGTTTCCCTGCATCTCTTATCCCTTCTCCAAGCCCACCCTCCAAGGGGTCAGGGATGAGAGGGACTTCAGGATGGGGGATGGGCAAGACGATCATCACCCACATTACTAGATAATGAAACATCTCTTGGTGTTTCGCCAGCTGAAGTCACCCGGTCCCACTCCCCTCAAAGTGGCGGGATAAAAACCTGAGCTCAGTTAGGTAAACCCATTCATATTGGTGTCTGGGCATCACGGAGGCGTTTGCTGAATCTGGGCGGTTGACATCATCTCTCAGATCATCAGTCTCCAGGGTCCCTTGGCTTCCTCCTTCCCAGCCTGTTCATCACTTCTAAGACCAGATGGCAAAACAAACTGTGATTTATTCTGCAGTGACGTGAAGAACTGGAAACTTTCTTTCCTTCTGG
Source organism: Camelus bactrianus (assembly GCF_048773025.1). Lineage (NCBI taxonomy): Eukaryota > Metazoa > Chordata > Mammalia > Artiodactyla > Camelidae > Camelus > Camelus bactrianus. The sequence continues at coordinate 32,232,824 of NC_133550.1, read as the reverse complement.
GATTAAGTATTTATTAAGCATTTTTAAGCCCTTATTTGCAGACACATCATCCACCAAGAGAAGGCATCAGCCTGTTCTTTGAACTTGACAGGTACTGTCTAGTTTAATCCTCCCTGTGCACTCTTTTGTGTGGGAGGTGCTACCAGCCCTATTACATGTAGGGAAACCAAGGCCCAAACCAGCTAAGTGACCCACTCCAGGTCACACAGCTGGGATTCCCACCCCTGCCGCTCGTCTCTAGAGTGTGCGCCCCTCTCCGTGATGCTAGGCTGCCATCAGGCTCTTTAACTAGAAGATGTAGGTGAGAAGTATCTTGCACGTAAGTATAGAGTCCAGACTTTGATTTTTGCTTAATATAAGATGTTCAGATCACACAGGGAAACGATCTCCAAATTGATCCAAGATTCCCCTGTGGAGTGGAAGAAAGAGGAAAGGGGACGTTTATAAGGCCTTTGTGGGAGGGAGGAACCCTAGGACTGTGGCTGTCGAGAAAGGGCCTTGCCTGCTATGGGAGCATCTTCGAACCTGGAGAGCTCCTCAGTGCCCACTCCTGCACCCTGAAGCCTACCCACCAATCAGTTCTAAGCCCCTGAGCCCGGGTCACTTGGTGGTAATAGGGGCCAACACTATCACTGGCTGTGTTTCAGGCATTCTTCTGAGTGCTTTACATATTCTGTGAGGTTGGTCCAACTGCTATTCCTTTCCTAATGGATGAGGAAATTAAGGCACAGAGAGGTAAAGTAACTTGCCCAAGGTCACAAAGTGTGGCAGAACCAGGGTTCAAATCCAAGGAGATTGGCTCTTATCTCCACTGGCTCTGAGGGGAGGAACTCTGCATTTGAGACTTGAAGTTAGGAGGAGAGGTGGGTTTGGGGGTGGAGTGGAGAAGGGGCGGGTGTCTTCGAAAAGGGGTGATGTGAGCTGAGGATGCCAAGGTGGCTGTTCTCCAAGGTCACCTCTGGTGAGGGTGAAGGCCTGAGTGTTCACTGGGGCTGCCCAGGAATGTGGGCTCGGGCCCCTCCCTGCACCTCCAGCTCTCTCTGGCTGGGCCTAGCTGCTCTGAGGAAGGCAGCAGGGTCCTCCCTGTGTCAGCAGCTCCCGAGACAGACAGCGGGGAGGGGCAGGAGGGCCGTGCTCCTGCCTGCAGCGCTGTCAGCCGAGGGGCACCCAGCGGCGAGTGCTGCCGCTGGGAGGGGCGCGGGGTGCTTGTTCAGACCCTGCTGGCAGAGGGGCCGATGACTTCACCCTTCCCTACAAAGTGGACGGGGTCCTTTCTGTTACTTCTATTTTTTTTAAATTTATTTCAAAGCGGTTGGAGATACTTAACTGCTTGAGGGAAATCCAGCCCCAAAATTCCTAAGAAAGAGGGTGGCTGGTTTCAGGGCCTGATGTTGGTTCTGCTCTGTACAGGAGAGAGGTCCCTCCTGAGGGGCCAGTAATTCTAGGTCCTAGGTAAGCACATGATGGATGGCGTTCATTGCCCTCTCACCCTGGGCCCGTTTTTACAGAAAACAGAAACTGAGGCTCAGGGAGGCTGACTTGTCCAAAGTCATGTGGCAAACAAGGGGCAGGGTTTGGACTCAGGATTTCAACTCAAGCACCTGCTCGTTCCTCCTTACCCTCGCCCTGAATACGGATGTAGGTGGAAAATGGGATGGAGGTAATACTCTAGTCCCATAGTTCTTACTCTGCCAGGGGCAGGGGTGGGGGGCACTGGTTCATTGCATCCTTCACCCCCCAGGATCGAATGTATTATATTACACAACTAGAAGTTAGAACAGTGCTTGGCACACAGCATTCAAAAAATCGCAGCTCTTTTGGTGGTGCTGTTGGCTGTGCAGTAACAACGATAACAGTAATACTATGTGCAGTGCGAGAGGTAAGCCCAGGTCCCTGGGGGACACCAGGAAGAGGTGGGACCTAACTGATCTGAGCCCGGAGGAGTGGTCATCTTTTTGGAGAAAGTGAGGTGTGCAGGGGGGGGTCTGCAAGCCCACAGCAATTAGCAGGAAGAGAGTGACAGGAAGAGGGAGGTGTGAGGAGTGAGGCTTTGCAGCAGAAGGCTCACGTCTGCACAAGTCTCCTGTGCGAGAAAATGTAGCACTTCCAGAGAAGCCACAGCTGGCCGGCATGCCCACCGGGCAGCTCTGCACAAGGGAGCTGCTGAGAGACGTCGGACACACACGTCCAGAGTCCAGGCTCTGGAATCTAACTCCCTAAGGAAGGCAGCAGACACTCATTGGGAGCTTAAAGCACATGAACAGTTGGGTCAGTGCTGTGTTCAGAGGGACTGATCTGGTTAGTAGGGGACCCGTGCTTGGAGTCCCAGCAGCCATCCAGGCTAGAGGTGATGTGGTTTGTGCCAAGGTTGCCTGGATGAGATGTGGCCAGCCTACGGGGAGCAGATGTCCAGGAGTCTGGCAGGGCGCTGGGCACAGAGCAGCGCTGTTCCCAGAGGTGAGGACACGGAAGAGGCGGGTGACGAGTCACCTTTATACATGAGGAGTTTGAGCTTCCTGTTTCCAGGGGGATAGCCATTGAGAAGGTGAGCACGTGCTTTCTACTTTCTCCCTACAAAACAGCCACCATCGTGTCCCTGTAAGGTCTGGGGAAGGCGCTTTCCATGTAGAAGGGACAGGAAGTTCAATGAAATGAGTGTGGAGAAGGAAGGAAGGTGGGTAGACTGGGAGAAGGACATGAAGGGGAGGGAGGGACAGAAGCAAAGGACGGAGGGTGAAGGGAGGGCAGGCAGGAGGGAGGCCATGTCGCAGAGGAGGATGCTGGGGAGGGGGCAGGAGACTCCAGCTCCAGCCGTGAATGCCCGTGCTGGAGCTTTGCCCCGAGGCCTCCAACTTAGTCCTGTGTATTTCCAGATGTTTCTGGTTAGACGCTCCCATAAAACTCAGAGAAAGTGTCCCGCCCCTCTGGATTCTGGCCTGTTTGAAGAGCACCCAGGCTGACTGCGCCATAGCGGAGCCCAGAGAAACAGGGTGGGCAGGAGGCCGGGGGTGGACCTGAGCACTGCGCTGTGCACTGAGCCGGGGTGTCCGAGCTGCAAAAGGCTGGTTCAGATCTGCACGCCACCCGTGTGCCCATGGAAGGTGGGCCCCTTTCAGTTCCCTGAACAGAGCTGTAGATGTGCCGGACGTCATGCATAAACTACCGTGAAAATCCGATTTATGAAAGCCACAGGGAAAGACATCCATCCCTGTGCTGTGTGAGGCGTCCTCATTGCAGGTCTGGGCAGATGCAAAATACGGCTTCAGGGGACAAGGCAGAAACCACGCCCTGTGGCTTACAGAAATGGAACTGGTAGTTTCTTTGAGAAGAAAACTTGATTTCTCTTTTTAACACCATGTATAGATAATCTTTCTGGGACATGCTGCCTACGCCATGAGTTATGAGAATTGTTGAAATTCCTTAACAGCTTCAGCAAGGGAGTTTTATCAGCTCTTCCACCCTAAGATTTTGGTTCAGTAATCATTGCCTCAGTGTCTTACATGCACCCAGATGGCGCACCTGCCCCTCTTAGATAGATCTGGGCTGTGGATCAGCCTATGTGCTCCAGGCTCTTCCTGATGGGAATGACTGAGGTCATAAAGGTGGATCAGCTGAAGGTCAGTATGGGGGTCAATGTCTCGGAGCTGAAGACCCATGTTCCAGAACTGGGCCACCAGGGTCGAATCCATGTCTCATGACTTATAAGGTATGGGCCTTGAGATGTTTAAGCTCTCTGAGCCTCAGTTTACTCATCTGTAAAGTGGGGATCATACTTCGAGGTTGTCATGAGGGTTCACTGAGATGGTGGCTGCCAAGTGCTTAGCAGGATGCCTGGTGCATGGCGGGTGCCCAGTGTCCTGACTGGACAGGCACTGCCAGCACCCTCCATGTGGCACCCAGGCACAGTTCCCCAACAGCACACTGCGCTCCAGGCATAAACATCCCGATCACGGTGGAAAGTGCTTTGCTGGGTGAGAGCAAAGACGGACTGACGACTTTGGAAAATTTCTTAACTTTCTGGGCCTTGGTTTCTTTATCTGTAAAATGGACGTGTTAGTTTACACCTCATGGAGTTATCAGAATCAGACATAAAATTAGGTAAAGCCTCAGCACAGTAGGGCTGGGTCTGCCATCGCCATCTTTGTGACTCCCTCTTTGACGAACAGGCCTCCTGCTGTCAGTTTGGCTCTGATTACATGGTGCCTTCACATAAGGATGCAGAGTTCCCCATGGTAGTAAAGAGGCAGGAGCCCCCACATACTCGTTTATTTCTCAGTCCTGTTGGTCCCAGGCAAGAGTCCACCACGATGCAGAGCCCCTTATCCCAGCCCACGGTCTTCCCGCTCCGTCCCTGTCTCTCCACCATCTCAGATCCCCCCATTCAGCCCAGCACCTCACCTGCCACATGACAAGTCCTCACTAAATGTCAACCTCAGTAAATGTAGCATCTGGTTCTCTTCCTTCTTCCACTTGAGACTGCAGGTGAATTTGTAGTTTCCTGCTGTCTGACTGCCTTGGGGTTGGAGGTTTGTTGACGAATGGTCCATTGATCTAGACTCTTCCAGATCATTGCTTCACTCCAGACCTCATGCTGACCCTTTGTCCAGCATCTTCCTCAGAGCAGCCTAGGAGACACCAGAGTGGAGGTATTCCTGCCTCTCGAGTCACTGGAATTCTTGTTTTTTCCAACAGAAAAGAGAAATCAGGGAGGGGACTCCCTCGTCAGGTGGTTTTGCACCCGGCCTGACCTGCAGAATTCGCAGAGCCGTGGGGGGAGGGGAGTGCCAAGGCTCCCTCCCCTGGGAATGCGGGGTGGCCTGTCCCTGGGCGTCATCAGGTGCCTTTGTTCCCTAAGGGGCCTCCCCTCGAGGCTTCAGTCAGCACAGGAAGTAGATCCATTCATGAAAATCAGTCCCCCCAGACCCTGACCCCACTTGCTTTTCTGAACCTCTGCTCATTGCTTTGGCTCAGGGAAAGCCACTTAGTGTACAAAGACAGACTCCCGGCGGCCCTCCTTGCCCCACCCGCGTAATGATGTCTGTGAAACTTCCTTTCTGGAAGGCCTGGGGCGGGGGGCGCACTGCCACCTCCCAGGGCCCGCAGGCTCCTTTAGCTTCCACGGACCAGCCTGTCCTTGCCACTGGGGGCACGGACAGTCCTGCTCGCTGTTCCTGCTGAGTCTTGCTTCCTCTCCCCAACTCCCTCCCTGGCTCACATGGCCTTTCAGTCCGGCTCACAGCTTCTTATCTCTCCAGCTTCTCAGGAACACTCCTCTCTTGGGGAAGCCACTTCCCACCACAGAGAGGGCGCTGCCTGTGTCTTCTGGTCCTACTTCATCCTCACGCCTACTCGTGAGATATGCGGTCTCAGGTGTTAAGTGCTTTTGTGCCAGGGTGTACGGAGCTCTTCTCATCTGATCTTTCCCACCACCTCTGAGGCAAGGGGCTCTTGTTTTGCCCCTTTTACAGATGAGGAAATAGAGGCTTGGGGAGGTTGAAGAAGCCCCTCGCCTCTAGGCTAGGAGGTACTAGGTCCGGGAGCCTGCACACTGCCACACTGCATTATAATTTTTCCCTTGCTTCATCTGTGCCCACCGTTAGGATGTAAGATTCCTCCCCGAAGACAAACATTACCTGGCTTGGCACCTGCCACCCACCAGCACCTGAGCTGGGGCCTGGTTTCTTAGCTGTGCCAACTGAGGCACTGGGGCAGAATATGGAGCGGCTGCCCAGTTGGAGTTGTCTGTCCCCCCTGGGCCTAGAGACCAGGGCCAGGAGGTCAGGGACCTACTGGGCAGTGGGAGAGCGGACAGCTGACCAGTCCACAGCCCACCCAGGCATCAAACAGGACCTGCAGGTTGTAGTCTGGGTCAGCCCGGAGGCTAGGGCACCACTGTGTTGCGTGCCAGTCAGGCGTCAGGGCCCCTTCCACCGAGCTCAGGAGCCTGGGCCAGCAGTTCTCTCTCCTGCGCCGCCTTGGACTTGCCACTATTTGTCCTCCCCCCAAGGGAGACGGGGAAGTGAAAGGACAAATGACATCAGGCTCCCTCCTTGTCAGCACTTGAGGGCAGGGGTCTAGCTAGGGAAGGTAACGTGGGGTGTTTTCTCTTTGTTACCATATTGGCCTGAATAGAAGACGAGCAATGCCTCTGTGACAGTCACCTGTGCATCCCCAGTGCGTGGGGCAGACAGTGAGCTGTTACCACCATCACAGTAGGAGGTCAGTGCTGGCATGAGCCCCGTTTTACAGATGGGAATGCTGAGGCAAGTAACTTGCTCAAGTTCCACAGCCAGTAAGTGATGGAGCTGGATTTTAACCCCAAGCTGTCTAGCTGCAGAGTCTGTGTTCTGAGCCATTCTGCCCCTTGATGGAAACAGTTACAAAGTAACTCTTTTATTTTTCCCCATGGGAAAGAACTTTTAACTTTGAATACTAATTGCATGTGCATTAAGAGCAGCTGTGAGCCAGGTGCTGTACCTAGTTCTTTGCAGACTTTATCCCTTTAACCCTCATGACAGCCTGGGAGACTTCTGCTGCTATCAGCTCCCACTTTACAGATGAGGAAACTGAGACTTGGAGGATGGAAATGATGACCCTGGCTCATGACTGCCTCATTGCCAGAATTCGTGTCCATATGTGCCTGCCTGACTTAAGAGTCTGACCTCTGACCTCTGTGTCTAGTTAAGCAGAATCCTAGACTTCCTGGGCAAGAAACCAAATACTTTCATTTGTTCAGTATTTATTTAATAGGATCAGGGAGACACAAATTTTCTATAAAAATTTTATCCTGAAATTGGGTCATGTATTTTCTAACAGTCATTATTCTTTACAAAGAAAGAAAAGAAATTGTCAAGACTTTGCCCAGTTCTTGCTCCACTTTTCTTTAATGGGTTCCTCAATCTACCAGCCCAGGGGGACATATGCCATAGTCCCTATTCTGGATAATGAAAGAGGTCACTCACTCCTCTTTATTTTCAGAAATTCCACTGATCATGACTCTGTGTGTCACCAAAATACTCCTAAGGCTGATGGAAGTAGGGTTGTGTTCTCCACCTTACAGAGATGTTTTAGCACCATGTAGATGGCCCACCCATCGTTCTGTTCCTGAATCCATCCCTATGCCTTTCGGTTTACAGTGCAGCAGCACAAAGGGGCAGAAGTCTTGGGTTCCAGTTCCAGCTCCGCCACTTCCTGGGAGTGGGCTGATGGGTTAGCATCTCTGAGCCTCAGTTTTGTCATTGAAAATCAGGATGTGGTAACAGATGATCTCAAGGGTATTTTCCAACCCTGAAGCTCTGTTCCAAGGACTCTAGGGATGTGAAATCACTCAGAAGCTTATCTGTTAGTTCTGATCAGTCTATGTGCACGTCCCCAGAAGTGACCTGAGAAGCAGCCTGGGTTCTTAAGTTTCTCAGTAAAACAGCTAATGAATTTATACACACACACACAATTTTTTTATTGAGGTATAGTCAGTTTACAATGTTGTGTCAATTTCTAGTGTACAGCATAATGTTTGAGTCATACATGAACATATATATATTCGGTTTCATATTCTTTTTCAGTGTAAGTTACTACAAGATATTGAATATAGTTCCCAGTGCTATACAGTATGACCTTGTTGTTTATTATATGTTTACTTTAGACTAGTAGTCATGTAGGCACAAATACATCCTAAGAAGAATGAATGGAAAAAAGGAGAGAGAAAAAACTATTTTCTTGCTCCCCTCTCCCTTTTAGGATTTTGATGTCCTTTCTTTTTCACATCTTCATGTTTATTCTCTTTCAACTCATTGTAGTCATCACATTTCCAATTATGCTTTTCTCATTTCTATAGCTTCCAGCTTCGTTTCTATTTAGAGTGGACCTTTCAATATTTCTTTTAGTATAGATTTAGAATTACTGAATTCTTTCAGTTTTTGCTTGTCTGTGAAATTCTTTCTCTCCCCTTCTACTTGAAAGGATAGTCTTGCTGGATACTGTATCCTAGGTTGCAGCTTTTTCTCATTCAGAATTTTGAATATATCTTGCCACTCCCTTCTGGCCAGCAGTGTTTGTGTGGAGAAATCAGCTGAAAGCCTTATGGGGGTTCCCTTGTAACTGACTCTTTTTCTCTTGCTGCCTTTGGAATTATTTATCTTTAGCTTTGGCCATTTATGTCTTGGTGTAGGTCTGTTTGGGAAGTTCTTGTTTGGCACCATCTTTGCTTCCTGTACTTGGATATGTGATTCCTTCTTTAGGTTTGTGAAGTTTTCAGTCATGATTTCTTCAAATTCCTTTTCAATCCCCTTTGCTCTTTCTTCTCCTTCTGGGACCCCTCTTCTGCATAGGCTGGCACACTTTATATTATCCCACAGGTCCCTTATATTGCTGTCATTGGTTTTTACTTGCTTTTCTGATTGACTTCTGCTGTCCTGTCTTCTCAGTCACTTATTCGTTCCTCTGCATTATCTAGTCTGCTTTTGTCTGCCTTTAGCTTGGCTCTTGTCTCAGCCATTGAGGTTTCTGTTTTTAATTGGCTCCTCTTTATAGTTTCTATTTCTGTTTCATAGTATTCTCTGTCTCTATTCATAGTCTCTCTTATTTCCTTCAGTGCTTTTATCACCCCCTTTTTGAAGTCATGATCTAGTAGACTGTTGAGATCTATCTCATTGTTCATTCTTTGAGGGGACTTCTCCTGTTCTTTTAATTGGGAGTGGTCCCTCTGCTTCATTTTACTTACATTTCTCTGACTCTATGGATTTAGGAGTATCAGTTATCTACTGTGGTCTTGGAGGGCTGTTTTATTTTTTTATTTGTTTAAATAAGTGGGAGCATTCCTGTGTAGACTGCGTCTAATAGTTTTGTTGCAAGGGCTGTTCTTAGTATGGATGGTTGCCACCTCTTCCGTGTGTGTTGGCTGTTATCCCTTTGATTGGGGGTGTGATTGGTGGTGTGGTAATCACCTGCCCTGATTGTTGTTGTCGAGTGCAGCCTCCTTTTTTGTTCTGTGGTTGTCACAGCCTTGATTGGGGCTGGGTCTGCTCCCCTGTTGCTGGACTAGAGGCTTCTAGACCCATTTCTGTGCTGTGGTGTGTGGTAGGCAGGGTTGGAGCACTTCAGCTGGAAAGAAGAGTCACTGAGTACCTCCGCAGGAGATGTCCCATTGGGAGGTGCTCTCTATTGTCTGTCACTTTATGCGGGTTTGCTTACGAAGTACTCTTTGTTGACAATGCTGTTGTCCCCGCCTTAGCTGCGGGAATGTCAGCCATCTGCTCTAGTGTCCCCCTGGTTCTGGGCCCCAGGACCACCAGTGCAGATCCACCAATGTCAGGTGCCAGGACCTGCCGTAGCAAGCATGCAGTCGCACACCTGATTCCGTGGTGCACCACAGGGTCAACGCAGTCCCCAGCCACGCATCCACATCCGGTAAGGTAGGGTATGCCAGCCTGTTGTAAACCCGTACTTGCCTTGATTGTGCTCCAGAACTCTGCTTACTGCCTGTTCATCCCCAAGACACGGGTCCATGAAGGATCCAGAGACGGCACATTCGCCCTCCACCTGGGGCTGTAAACAAATCTCAGTCCCACCCGTAAAGTTGCAGGGCCACTGGGTATGGATTCAGCTTTCAGCCCCGCCTCCACACAGCAGTGATGGCTATGACTGAGCCCCAGCTCTCTTCTTGGAGAACACCCCAACAATGGAGCCAGCGTCTATGGCACAGCTGCATTGCACCCCTCCCCTCCACGCACACCAGCAGCGGTGTGTTTTTAATGGGGTCCCAGGCTGTTCTGTTCCGCACACACCCCAAGCCAGAGCTCACACTGTCCTCCAGTCCCCTGAGGCTGCCTCTATGCAGTGGACCCCAGCCCTCTGCCTGGGCTCCCCACTGATCTCTAGCAGCCAGTCCCGGCTTGTCCCTGCCGGCTTATGTCTAGGACTGGGGATTGCAGGGACCCTGTGATTCAGTTTCTCTTAGGGGCAGCCGCTTGGCAGACAGAACGTTCTCCTCCAAGCCTCAGAAGCTCCACTTCTGTCCCCGCTGACCTCCTAGCTGGAGAGGGGAAGTCCCAGCGTGAGGGTGCCTTTCTTCCCTGTGCTGCTCCCTCCCTGCAGAACCAGTGCTACACTGATTTTTTTCTTTTTTCCCTTTTTCTCTTACCGGATTTTGTGAGAATCCTCCTGTACTTTGAAACGAGACACTCTGCCAGAGTTCAATAGGCGTTCTGTGCGATTCAGTGGGTTTGTAGATGTGATTCTTGGTGTATTTGTGGGAGAGGGCGAGCTGTGAGTCTCTCTGCTCTGCCGTCCTGGCACCTCCCCCAGCTGATGAATTTAGATGTGCGCGTACCTGTAGTGCTCAAAGATGGTCTTCCTGTTGCACGATTATGATGATCTCAAATGGGCCATCCTTGGACAAGGGAGAAGGCAGCAAAGCAACTGAGACAGACAAAAAGTCTTAGTACCAGAGAGGCATTAACATGTTGGCACAAAGCTAGTCACACTCTTTTCTAAGTCCTGCAAGTATTTGCCTGTCACTGAGACAGATCAATATTTGGGCTGTGTCCTAACAGCCCTGGAGGAGGGAAATGAGTTGAACTCACATCTTTCATGGTGATGTAAATATGATCAGGCTGGAGCAGCCTGAGACAAAGGCGTCTGGGTAAAAGTGTTGGAAATGGCTCCTTGGGGGCCCAGGTGTGTGGCTGAGGGAGTGGTGGGGTGGGAGGAGGGCTCTGAGGCCCCATCTCAGAGCGGGCTTCACCTCTCCTCCTAGTGAAAGACACAACATTCAGGAATGAAAACCCAAGGGAATATACCCTTTGAACAATACGGAAATGGGGTATTACTGAAACATGCTACTTGAGTAAGAAATAGACTAACCTTCTGGGGTATCTCCCATCCAGCGTTCACTTTCTCTGAAATTCCACGCATGCTGTGCTGTCTGTCAATACATATTAACAGCTAATCTCTTTACAGCTAGAAAATTGCTCTTTAGACCTCCAATTTACTTAACAGCTGCCAATCCAAGTTGCCTCCACTTGCTTCTATCCATCTCCGATGTCAGTGAGATATTGAATCGCCTGGAGCCAGGCACTTTGCACAGATGACAAATGTGTTGGATGTTAAATGCAGAACCTGCTCATGTAAAAGAGATGTTTGATCAGCAGTTTTCAAAACGGGACACAGGACCACCAGCCTTGGAATTGGCCTGGTAGGATCTCTGGGGCAGCTGTCAAGAGCACGTACTGGGGACAACCAGACCCGCTGAGTCAGAATTTCTCAGGGTGGTGTCTAGGAGTCCACATTTCACTAAACGCCCATGTGATTCTTAAACACGCTGAAGACTGAGAGGTGCTGCTAGACAGAAGAAGGCAGGGTAGCGTGCTTGGTGTACTGCTGGCCACTACTGAAGCCACAGGCTGCGATGCTTATAATGACAGAGAGAAGTCCTGTTTACAGAGTGCCTGCTACGTGCGAGGCACCACACTAAGCACTTTCCTTGTAGGCTCTCCCTGAATCCTTTCAACAACCCTGAAAGGTAGACACAAGAGTCCCAATTATTGTCCCCATTTTCCAGATGGGGGAACTAAGACCTCAAGAGATCAAGTGATTTGGGCAAAATGTTAGTAGTAGGGACATTCTGGTGAGTCTAGGAGGAGAATCAGAAAGAGAATCAATGAAGCCAGTTGGTCCAGGGAGGGAGAGACCAAAAGGAGAAGCTGGTGCGTCATGGCCCTACCTTAGAAGATCATCACCCTCTAGGAGGCCAATCGGGGTGGGGTGCTGTCAGCCACCTAGGCTGGGAGAGGGGTGAGCCACTTGAGGAGTGGGCTCTTCCTCCTACCTCCTGGCTGCCAGCAGTGACTTCCGAGGGCCCCAAAGCATCAGTCAGCCAGGTGTACATTCCACCCACCCTCTGACTTCTGCTTTCCCAGGAAATCCAGCCTCCCAAGCAGTGTGGGAGCCACATCCCTTCCCCACCATTGTCCCTGTTCCGGGCTTCCATTCATCGGACACCGGTCCAGCTTGGCAGCAGCCCCATCCCTGCACCCTGCCCAAGCCTCCGGAAGTCCAAACAGCTGATCTGAGATGGAAATGAACCCTCTCCAGCCGCACCTGGCCAGGCTGAAAGGGAGCCCTGGCGGCACGCACCCTGCGACAAACCCTCCCAAAGCAGCCCTTGGCAACAGCACCCTCTCAAATGAGTCCCCTCCTCCTGCTTCCTGGCCTCACCATTCAGGTGGAAAGTGCCAGTCCCCCCCCCCCCCACCAACACTCGTCAAACGCTGTTGCAGACACCCCGAGCCCATTTCCACCCGGTGCCAAGCTCCCCAGATGCTTGTCTCTTGGCCTCCGGCCTCTGGGCTGATACTGAGCTCTTGTATTGCAGCTGCAGGATCTGTGCCAAAAACCCTCCATGGGAAGATGGGCTGGGGCTGTAGGTTTAGGCACCAGGAACCCCAAGCCAGCTCATCAGCTATTTTTCAGCCTTTAAAATCCATGCCATCCCAGGATCATTCTTCATCCATTCATTCAGCAAAGCTTTGAGTGTCTCACTTGTCCAGGGCACTGAGGTTACAAGAGTGAACAAAAAAGTGAAAACCACCTGCCCTCTCAGCGTTTATGTTCTGGAAGGGGAGAGACACATAAAATGAGCAGATTGTGAGGAGAGTGTTAGAAGGAGGTATGACAAAGAAAAGTGAAGCAGGAAAGGGGATGTAGATGGGGATGGGGAGAGCCGAGGTTCTCATGGTAACAACTGCATTCTGGAACTTCTGCAGCCTGGCCTGAATTTTTCTTCCCCTCTCTTGCTTACAGTTCTGTTAACTGAGCCGGGCAGCTGGGCAGGAGGCAATAGTGGTGGGAGCTGCTCGGAACAGCCAGTTGCAAGAGGGCACCTCCTGACTAGCATCACACACCTGGTGGCCCTCAGGCAAACCCAGCCTAAACAAGTTTTTTAAAAATTTTAAAAACACCATTTAAAAAATTTTTAAATTATAGCTAACGTTCAAGAACGCAGATTACACAGAAGATCGGGTCTTCTGGCTTACCTTGAGAATCTGAAATGTCCTGAAAGACCAGTTCCCCATTTCCTCATGCCAACATGAGTGAGATTTAAGTGGCATCTCTTACCTTCTGTGGTCCAGGGGCTCCCTGCTGTCTCCGGAGGGCAACTGGGTTTGTCACCTAAACCCAGGTCACCAAATTTAAACCCTGGATACAAAGGAAGGATCTTAACCAATAGTCTGAAGCAACCCTCTGCTTGCTTGTTTCTGCTTACAAAGCTCCCAAGGTCAGAACGCAGCTCAGAGCCTTAGCCTCACCTGTGGCCTTGTCAGCTGAGCCTGGCTCGGGGGCTGCGTCCAGAGGTCAGCACCCTCCATCGCCCAGGGTCTCCTGTACCCCTGCCTCACCTTCCAGAGCTCAAAATTCTTCCCATTCCTTGTACCTTTTCCTTTGCTTTGGAAAGATAAGTAAAGCTCCTGCAGAGATTCAGTCCTTGTAATCAAACAGGTGATTCCCTAGTGACAAGCTGAAACCCTAAGAAACCAACTTCCCTGGCAATGTTACATCACTTCTTTCCTAAACTCTTTAAGGTTTGTAACAGGTGCAGACTAGATCGTTTCTTGAAAGGCTCAATATTTTTCTCCTTTATTTCCTAAACATAAATGTTTTTAAGCATTATAGACTTCCTAGTGGTTCCCTAAGGATGCAGCCAAAGATGTCAGAACTGTGGCCTTCTAGACCTTTGATCTCTGGCCCTACAGAATGGAAAAACCCTTTGTCTCAAATCTGAAGACAGGAAGGTGGAACTTGCCCAAGATCCCACACCAGTCACTCCTCAAGTCCACTGTGTGCTTTAGTTTACAGCTGCTGGCATCGGAGCCTCTAAGGCAGTAGGCCCCACCTGGGCAGCTTTCGAATACCCAGGGAGCTGGTCACACACCCAGAGCAATCACATCAGAGCTCTGGGGTGGGCCCCTGGCCCCAGTGGTATCTAAAGCTCCCCTGTGAGCTCCCGGGGTTGAGACCCATGGCTCCAGCGCCTGCCCTGGCAATGGTAACTCCCAGGTGGGCCTGCAGACCCTGAGGGGGCTGCACAGTGCAGGGTCTCCAGGCACAACCTGCCTGGATTTGAACCCCAGCCCCAGCTCCCAGCTCCCTAAGCTCAAGCAACTTACTTAATTCTCCCTGTGCCTCAGTTTCATCATCCGTAAGCTGGGGGTACTGATGTACCTATCTGTCAACTGTGAGGCTTTAACAGTGGCTGGTACATAGTAAGTGCTCAGTAAATGGTAGCTACTATAAATATGGGCCTCTTTTTCCCTCTGGATGTGGTTTCTTCAGTGATTCCTCGTGACTAGCCTTTCTCATGAGAGTTTAGGAGTTTCTATACCAGAAGGAAATATAATGGAATCATAGCAAATCAGACCATTGGGTTTTCCTCTCCCTCTTCTGGTTCTAAAATCAACAGGGTGATGGCAGTGCCACTGAGATGCTTGAAGGGGTTCTGTATTAGGATTATTCAAGTGGACAGTTGTTAATGGCAGCTTCTGCCTTCAAATTTACCTTTTTCTCCAGGTTTCCATTTCTCTGCATCTCCCCAACCCAGGGCTGTAAAATGGACCGGTTGCTCCTCCCTCCCTTTGGGTTCTTGTGTCTGAAAGAAATTGTAAACACCACAGAAGATGTTTTAACTTAAGGGAAACCAGCTTGCCTTCCTTTCAGGATGAAATGTAATAGTTTTAAAGACTTTTTCAAATGTCCCCTAAATTTGGTCCTTAAACTAATTATAGTTGCCGTTTTAAATGTCTGAATTAAAAAGAGACATCTACAATGAGCACGCAGGACCCGGCCCAGAGCCTGTAGCCATATTCACAGTTTCCTAGAGTCAGCCCTCCTCTGCCCTAATTTATGTTCTGGGGAGATCAGAGGGAGGTGCAGGCGGTCGGGGCTGGAGCTGGAGCTAGAGGTAGAGGTAGAGGGAGGAGCTGCTTGGCGGCCGACGCCCAGTTCAGCTCTGTGTTCTGTAATTAAGAGTTGCTCTGACCTGGTGAAAGATGTCCGATTACAGGCCTTTCCTCGGCGTGTGAAGATGTGGTTCTCAAAGTGTGGTCCCTGGACCAGCAGCATCTGCATCCCCTGATGTTCTGGGCTAAGCTGTGCCCCACACCCCCATACCTCAGAATGTAATCCTGTTTAGGGACAGGGCCTTTAAACAGGTGACAACTAAACCAAGGTCATTAGAGTGGGCCCTAATCCAGTGGACTGGTGTCCTTGTAAGAAGAGGAAGAGACGCGGCAGGTAAAGATGCACAGACGGACGACCCTGTGAGAAGGCAGACGTATGCAAGCCCAGGCGAGGCCTCAGGAGACTGAGAAAGGTCGTCTCTGCCGCGCAAGCCGCTCGGTCTGTGCTGTTTGGCTGTGGCGGCCCTAGCAGACTGATAAGCCGAGAACTGGCTAGAAATGCACATTCTCAGGCCCAATCCTCCTGATTTGGAAACTTGGGGTGGGAGCCAGCAAACTGCATTTTAACAGGCCCTCCAGGGGGCGGCCATGCATGCTAAAGGCTGAGAAACAGTACTGTTAATACCTGGTGGGAACCAGTCCAGAAAAAGATGACACGTGGTTGGAAGTAAGAGCTGGTCTGCTAAATATAAATCTTCCTTTAGGAGGCTCTGGAGAAGTCCTGGTGGGATCCTTAAGTGGGACGGTGGGTGTGAAAGTGTCCTTTGAATGCTGAAGTGTTCTGTGGACATTGGGTGGTGGTGACGCCTAACACTAGTATTCGGTGAAGAAAGCAACCCTCTGAAAACTCTAACAGGAGCAAATTGAATCCAGAAATCTCCCTCCTCGACTGAAATTTCTGTCTCTTAAGATCTTGTACATTTTCTGCCCCAAGCAATTGGAATGTTTCTCCTTCCCAAGAACAAAAGCAAGGAGATTTAATCACATTTACCCTTTTGTCCCTGCTCCTAGGAAGCCCACCTCTAGAAAAGATCCTTAATCACAGCCCTCTTAGATTTGTTTTTTCCTATTTCAGTTGTATACTACACATATCCTCTGTTATGGTCTCTTCAAATACCTTTGAGAAAAGAAAAAAGGGAGAGAAAGGGAATAAAAAAGGGAAAAGATTGATTTCACAGCTCAGATAATTATCAGAACAACAAACCTTGTTTGTAAAATTGATAAACAACTGGAGAAGGCAGATGTTTCTTCCAGTGACAAGGGAGCAAACTGTTCATCAGTGAGTGCTCGTCACCCCCCTGTCTTCCTGATTCCCCAACTGGTACTCAGGGAACCTCTTAGTTGCTAGAGAGTTGGGACTATTACAGAAGCTCCTGTGAACCCTGCTTGGGGACAACTGTGGAGGTGACATGATCAGCTTTGCATTTTCCTTAAGGTTAGAAATCACTATTTACCTGATCACAGTTTCTAACTGGCTCTTGACCCTAGTAACAAAAATGGAAATATCTGGAACAGCCCAGGCTGCTATGCAAAATCTCTACCGGAAAAGCGAACCCTCCTACTCTGTTGGTGGAAATGTAATATGGTGTAGCCACTGTGGGGAACAGTATGGAGGTTCTTTAAAAAACTAAAAACAGAGTTACCATATGACTCAGCAATGCCATTCCTGGGCATATATCCAGAAAAGAAAGATGAAAACTCTAATTCAAAAAGGTACATGCACCCTAATGTTCATAGCAGCACTATTTACAGTAGCCAAGACATGGAAGCAACTCATGTCCACTGACAGATGACTGGATAAAGAAGTTGTGGTGTATCTATATACAATGGCATACTACTCAGCCATGAGAAAGAATGAAATAATGCTACTTGTAGCAACATGGTTGGACCTAGGGATATTAAACTAAGTGAAATAACTCATAGAATGACAAATATATAGTATCACTTATATGTGGTATATATATCACTTATATATCACTAAAAAAATGATACAAATGAACTTATTTACAGAACAAAAACAGACTCACAGACATAAAAAACAAACTTATGGTTACCAAAGTGGAAAGGGAGGGGATAAATTAGGAGTTTGGGATTAAGAGATACACATTACTAGATATAAAACAGATAAACAACAAGGACCTACTACTGTATAGCACAGGGAATGATATTCGATATCCTGTAATACCCTATAATGGAAAAGAATCTGAAAAAGTCTATGTGTGTGTGTATATATATGTATATATATAAAAAACTGAACCACTTTGCTGTATGCCTGAAACTAACAACACTGTAAATCAACTATACTTTAATAAAAATAAATAACATTTTAAAAAAGAAAGCAATCTCTCCTGCCCCATCTTGGCAACAGTGGTGAAGCCTTCCTCCCTTCCTCTGACCCGTCCATCCAGGCATCCCCTTGAATCTTGGTTTGAGAAACTTGGATTAAAGCATCCACATATATAACTCCCAGGGGTCTGAGTTGTGTATGAGAACTAAATTAATTTCACATTTTTATTTTGTGTTTTTATTTGTATTTGTGTAAAAGTTAAAGCATTTCTGGATTATCGGGGCCACCCCTGATAACCTAGTCCTGCCACGTGAGATTATGGCATATGTGTTCACTGATTGTCTCAATGGTACCACGTAGCTCCGTTTTTATTGTCTTGGGCTAATTAGAAATAGGCAGAGACAAGAAATACATAAATGATGCATTTGTACCAAGTAAAAGTCACGTGCTATTACAGGGTGCTGGATTTTACAGTAACTAGAAAGGAGAAGGTGGTGGGAAAGAAAGTGAGGAGCACTGAGAGGAGGGACGCCTTACTGCAAAGAGCCTGTCCCAGGTGGACAGCAAGCACCCTGCCTGTTTTAAGCGGGGCTTTGGTTCCAGTAAAACAACATCATCCGTCAGGTTAATGTTGTTCATTTGAATGTTTCTGTTTGTTTTGGTCTTGTAGTTGTATACCTAGTTTTATATTTATGCGTATTTTAGTAACATTGTATTTTAATAGGTTAAGTCAACACTAGCCTGGAATTATTTTAAAATAAAAAGGTAAAACAAGTTAAAACGTTTTGTTAAAAATTTCAACATCAGAGGCCTCGGTGAATTTCCTCCTCTGAGAAGGGGCCCGGACACGTCCCAGGATTGAGAATATGCTTATACTCTGAACCTGAGTCCTCCTGAGGGAAATGGTGCTGCCTCGCTGTGGCAGATGCACCATTTGCCACCTAAACTGCCGTGGAGAAGAAGGAAGTGGAAGAGAAAGGAACCTCAAATACCACATTTCAAAGCCCCTTTGAGTTATTTTTTGTCTCTGCAATTGGACGTAAAATGACACTGTGGTATCGTTTCCATTTTTCATGGCTTTGTGGTCCTGAATGCAATATTAACTGACATGCCACCTCCCCAGGGATTCAGATGGCCAGAAAATTGGCTCCAACTGAAAAGAGCGGGGCTGGGGGGTCGGGGAGGGAAAAGGAGATCCTCTCGTTTCTCTGCTCATTTAGCAATTTATTGCCTTCAGAACTGCCCAGCAGTGAGTCAAATGGGCAAAGTTGATGGACCCTTTTTCCTCCCTAGTCCTTCTGTTTCCTTTAGGACAATTTTGGTTTAGTTTGGTTTTTAAGTGCCATGAATGCTCCTTTTAAGTGATGAGTACTGCTCAGAAGTCAGGAAATGCAAAAGTCAGAGTTTTACTATTCAAAATAAATATTAATTGAATGCCATGACCTAGGGCTGGCCTGCAACAAAATTACAGAGCTTTCACCAGAAAGTTGTCTTTGAGATTTCTGGCCTTCTTTTTTGGATTTTTTTTCTTCTTTCATAAGGAATGCATATGTGTTAACTGCTTCCTGCACATTGTACCCCATCCAAATTCTGAACTAGACTTGATCTTATTTTCTAAACGCCAAACCACACCTTTTCTGATTTAATCAGCACCCCTGCAGGCTACGTGGTACTGTTCCCATTTTGCAAGTGATAGAACTGAGGCTTAGAAAGTTAAGGGCCTTGCCCAAGCCTAGGTCTCCTCATCTCAGACCGCAGCTACTTACTGCTCTAACACCCTTTCCTTACTCTTCTGTGTAAAAATATTGTCGTGTATAATGTCAGCTTCTCTTACACATTTATGTTTTACTGTAATTTGCTCAAAGTTAGTGACTGAAGGCCTGGCTCCTGTATTAGTTTCCTAGGACTGCCGTAACAAATTACCACCAACTTGGTGGCTTAAATAACAGGAATTTATTCTCTTACAGGTCTAGAGGCTAGAAGTCCAAAATCAAGGTGTCAGCAGGGCTGTGCTCTCTCTAACGGCTGTATGGGTACACCCTCCCTTCTCCTTCCCCTTTCTGGTTGTTCCCAGCAAGCCTTGGCGAGTCCTGACTTGTAGATACCTCACTCCAGCCTCTGTCATCACCTGCCTTCTCTATGTGTCTCTGAGTCACTGTATTCTCTCCTGATAAGGACACTAGTCCCTGGACGATGGCCCAACTTAACCCAGGATGACCTCATTTAACTAAGCGCATCTATAAAACACCGACTGCCAAATAAGGTCACATTCTGAGGCCCCCCTCCATGAATTTGGGGGGATCACTGTTCATCCGAGTACAGCCTCTACTAAGAATGTTCTGGCATCTATGAACAATTGGGAAGTTTCTCTAGTTAAAGAGGGGCCTCCCTACTGTCCTTATCAAGTATCCCTGAAGAGATCATTAACCAATTCATTCATTCACTCAACAAAGACTTACTGATCATCTACTACGTGACTTGCACTTTTGCAAGCACCGGAGAGGCCGCTGTGGAATGACGAAGTTCACATTTCATGCTACTTATACTAGACAGGGAGACCCCCGTGCCAGTGTGGTCTGGAAGTATGGCAGCACAGGGTGGGCACCGCAGGGCTTCCTCACAGGCTCCAGAACTCACTCGTCATCACTTCCACCACATGCTCCTAGTCAGAGCAAGTCACAGCCAGCTGGAGTCAAGGGGCTGGAGCAATGGACTCTACTTCTTGATGGGCAGAGTGACAGTGTAGGGTTGCAGAGGGGAGTGGCCATCAGGAGGGCACTAGCGACTCCTTTGGGATTTTCCACAGTTACTGGTAAAGCTAAAGTAGCCAAGACACTCTTGTTATTTGCACATGGAACTGTCAAAGCATTAGCACTGTGTCTTGGTTTGCTTCCATCCCTTGAGTGTGGACATTTCCAGTGATGATAACATCGAGTTCAAAGAATTGCTGGGAAGATTAAAGACAATGTATTTCAATAAACTATGAAGGTGCCTTACACAGAGTAGCTCCCCCTACTGTCTGCTGCTGTTTCACACCATCTGATCATCAACATCAAAATCGTTGCCCTGGGGACTATGACAGCAGACAGACACAGAGCCCTAAAGTAGGGTGTAGTGACTTCTCTCCAGTGGCGACCAGGATATCCCTCAATTACCCAGTAAACTCATCAGTGTTCCTAATTTAGGCCCACCCCAGTTGCCCTGTGCACATTCTAAAATGAACTGTACAGATTGTGGTTCAGAGTTGGAAACGCAGGGCCAGCTCTTTGCGTCCCACCCAAGCCTTGGCTCTACCAACTTGGCTGTCCAGGTGGTGGTGGTGGTGTATCACTGATCCTTCTGCATTCTCAGGACTCAAGGCCACCCACAGTCTGGCCCAGAGTGGGTGGTGGCCACACAAGGCCACCCACAGTCTGGCTTGGAGGCGGTGGTGGCCCTGTGGCTCTGAATCCCTGTGAAGCAAGCGTTCGCCCAATTTGAGAAAACCAAGCCTGAAGTACCCAGGGAAACTGCGCTGTAAAGGACACTCAGTGGGAGGGAGTTCAGAGGAAGGAGCCACTCTGCCACTTGTGTGGCAGGACCTTCGTGGATTGTCTGGTTTGTACCAGCAACAGTGGAAAGGGAAGGATCCCAAATGGGAATGGCTGGCACAAAAGGAAAAGAGTGAATAATTGCTTTCTTGGGAGCTCCCTCAGTTCTGAAGGGGGGAGGAGTGGGAAAGAGGCTGGAAAAGTCACTGGTGCTGGACTGTTAGGAACTCAGAAGATGAGCATATGGATGGGGACTCCATTCCTGGGGCAGGGAGCAGCCCCAGAGTGTCTATTCCATAGCCCTGGTGCCTCAGTTTCTCTAAAACTTAATTATTAATCATAATTAATATTAATATCTTTTATATTTAAAAGAAGAGCCACTTTGCATATTCAGGAAGGTAGATGGAGGCATAGCATTAAGCCAAACAACCATAAGGCATCTCCACTCCGTAAAATCTCTGAGTCTCTGGGATTAGAGACCAAGACAGTGGCACATCAGGGCAGCATGGTCTGTGGTCTCCTATTCTAGGTAGACTGTGAGAACTAGTTCAGGTTGCAAGTGAATGGCTTTGGGGGAGAAACTTTTGCTTCTAGAATTTAGAGGAGCACACACATCTTCCCCTGGGCCCCTACTGAGATTGCCAGCATTCTGGCCTGGTACCTCCAGGGCTGAGCCCTTCAGGAAACGGCTGTATCTCCCACGGATGCTGAGCATAGTGCCCTGTACATTGTGAGGTCTGAACACATGCTTGAATGGACAGGTCAATGGAAGAATATGGCAGAGAGGAAAAGCTCAAAGGTAATAAATACTCATATATGGTGGTTCCAAATACTATAATCCAGACTCAAACTGCATTATGCACCAAAGCAAACATACTGACTAATACAACAACAGTCCAGGAGTTGGGGTCTGGTTCCAACAATACACAGACCTAGGTATTCAGATGTCACTGGGAATGCACTCCCTTGTCTTTCAGCTCATCTCTCCTCTGCTCTCTTCATTCTCAGTCTAGTTCTCCCTGCATAGTGGCCCTCCTCCCTGTCTCCAAGCTCCAGGCTGCCATTCTCACAGCTCAGCATCTGGAGAGGAAAAGGAGTTGAGAATGAAAGAAAATGGGTTCCCAGAGGAATACTGAGGCACTGGCACTGAGGAAGCAAAAAGCAACAGATGTCCACAATGATGGCTTATAGCAAAACTGGATCCCCTTGCTTTGAAATAGATCAGTTAAATGCCAAAACTCCATGCTTTCTCCCTGCTGCAATCAAGGTGGGAGTACTAGACATCAGATTAGAGTGGGAAGTGGGCAGCTTTGGTTACCAGGAAGAACTGAGTTTGAATACTGACTCTGTCTCTTCCTGTGTGATCTAAAGCTAGTAACTTAACTTCTCTGAGCCTAAGTGCCCCTTTCTTTCCAGCTAGACTGTCAGCTCCATAAGGGCACTTACCTTGGTGTACGTTTTTCATTACTGCGCCCCCAGTGCCTAGCAGCATGTTACCTAGCACAGTGGCAGGTATTTGATACAGTTAAATAAATTAGTAATGGTTCAAGTGTGCTGTATGGAGAAAAGGAAAACTGTATATGAAGCTCTAGTAAAATGCCAGGCATGTAGACGGTGATGGAAAAGTTACAGGGCTGATCATTATTAATTACTCTCCAAAGGAAGTATGGTGGAACAAACAAAAAATAGTCGAGACAGCTGATGGAGAATTGGAAATGGAGAGGGGTCATTTAGGTTGTCAGCTGGGGCCGCCTTGGCCACCGTGGTTGTTGATGTGGCCAAGTATAAACATCCCACACAAGTACTGAGTTCCTATTCCTCTGTGTCCCCTCTGCAGCCGGAGCTCTCCAACACGGCCGTCCTGCACCAGATGCGGCGGGACCAGGTCACAGACACGTGCCGCGCCAACAGCGCCATGAGCCGCAAGCGGCGGGTGCTGACCCCCAACGACCTGAAGCACCTGGTGGTGGATGAGGACCACGAGCTCATCTACTGCTACGTGCCCAAGGTGGCGTGTACCAACTGGAAGCGGCTCATGATGGTCCTGACCGGGCGGGGGAAGTACAGCGACCCCATGGAGATCCCGGCCAACGAGGCGCACGTCTCGGCCAACCTGAAGACCCTGAACCAATACAGCATCCCCGAAATCAACCACCGCTTGAAAAGCTACATGAAGTTCCTGTTCGTCCGGGAGCCCTTCGAGAGGCTGGTGTCCGCCTACCGGAACAAGTTCACGCAGAAGTACAACACCTCCTTCCACAAGCGCTACGGCACCAAGATCATCAAGCGGCAGCGCAAGAACGCCACGCAGGAGGCGCTGCGCAGAGGCGACGATGTCAAGTTCGAGGAGTTCGTGGCGTACCTCATCGACCCGCACACCCAGCGCGAGGAGCCCTTCAACGAGCACTGGCAGACCGTCTACTCCCTCTGCCACCCGTGCCACATCCACTACGACCTCGTGGGCAAGTACGAGACGCTGGAGGAGGATTCCAACTACGTCCTGCAGCTGGCGGGAGTGGGCAGCTACCTGAAGTTCCCCAGCTACGCCAAGTCCACGAGAACTACTGACGAAATGACCACAGAGTTCTTCCAGAACATCAGCTCAGAGCACCAGACACAGCTGTATGAAGTCTACAAACTCGATTTTTTAATGTTCAATTACTCAGTGCCAAGCTACCTGAAATTGGAATAAAGGGCGGGGGTGGGGAGAGGGAGAGAATCCTGCTTTTTAATTTAAGATTTTTATTTGTCAAAAGAATTATATGGATATTGGGTTATTTTGTAAATTAATATTTCTTTGGGGGTGATGCTGCGAGCAGCATAGTGAGAATTATTTAAAATCCTTAGTAGGGAAAGACGGCTGTCTTTGCAGGGGAATAGGATGGGTGTCCTTGTTTTTAGACGTGAATACTGCAACACTGTCTCAGAGGTTTCTTTGCATTCTGGTGAAGTCCAGGAATCGCGCATCCCATAAATTCTAATTAATGTTATTTATAGTTATTTAAACATGGTCTCTGTACAGATTTCTTTCTGTGGCAGCAAGATTCTAATGTCTTTGGAGAAGAAATCTATGTTTCGTTCTATGCTTACAACAGCTCATGTGGGGGCATAAATGTTCTCCTTATGAACCGCTCAGCGAGTCACTGTGTGATAACAACCATTGTGATGTCTGTTGATGCCAACATTCTGGAAATTCTGCTCGAAATAAATAGAAAGAGCCATCTTTGCAAGGGACTAATTCCAAACCGATTTCAGTCAACCCCGAAGTCCCTCACACTTTGTAAAAAAAAAAAAAAGTGATTCTTTTTAACCCAAGGAAAGAGCCATCTTTGCAAGGAGAGAGCTGATTGTGGCTTTTTTTTTCCCACCAGAATTAGCAGTCTGATAGAATAGGCTTTTCTACAGAAATTTCCAGCTGGCAGTGCCAGTTGTGATGAAGGCGAAGTGGCTGTTGCTTTATTTATTAAGCAACTACTATGTGCTCGGCCTAGATATGTGGATAGAGCAGTGAACAAAACCAATAATCTCGGCCCTCAAGAAGCTTTACAGGGACACAGAGTATCCAGCTCAACAATCAGCAAACCCCTGAAATTCATGGACTTACCGTGAGGCTTGGACTCTTCATGAACAACCCCAGAAGGTCCCTGACCCCTACAAATTTGCATTTTTCTATGGCCCAAATTTGAAAATCACATGCTTGGAGCAGGCCACTTAACTTGGTGAGTAATCCAAGCTCACTAGCCCAACACAGGAGATGACAAAAATGTTTCCTCTCATGTGCTCACTCCAGTTTATTGGTAGTATCTGCCTTTAAGCCCCAGAAGAGATTTGCCAGGCACAGCAGGGAAGAGTGCTGTGATTAACTGGTGATGTCTGCCTTGGGTAAGGGAAGGGGAATATTTGCCAGCCGCCGCCTCCTGTTATTTCCTGCCCAGCATTCAGGTCTCTGGGCAGAAGTGTTGTTTTCTATTCTTTGCCATGTAAAAGGTTGAAATTTTGTGGCTGGTCTCATACATTCAAGGATTTGCAAGGGTCTGGCATTTTTTACTCCTTGTGAAGTTCAGACGTGGAGTGTTTGTACACATATGCACGTGCAGAGCCCCTCCCAAGTCCTTCAGAGGCCGAGAGACCGCAGGCACCTTTGCGACCACCGGCAGTCAGCAGCAAGGACAGCCTTCTGTGATCATAATCCATGCTCCTTTACTTTGGAAGGCTGGAAACATTCCATTTCCCGCACCTTGCTAATTAACACGCTTCTCATGTCCAGCCATTTCTGATGCCTTGGTTGAAGTTTGAGCCACATCCCTCTTACAGCTAGGGAATGAGTCAGTAGCAGATACTGTAAATAATAATAATAGTTCTAATAATAGGGGGAGGGTGGGATGGGGTGTGGGTCAGTTTTGCTTTGTTTTGTTTTTGATGCAGTGTATAGCACAGAGATGAGAATATTCTAAACAAACAAAAACGAATAATTTATTCACAGAAACTATTAAAATTGTATCATAAAGCTCACAGCCAGCTCAGTGAGCAGCAGCCGCCACGTCTCACCAAGGAAATTATTTTGTTGAATGTGAGTGAGGCGTGCACTTGAGAGGGTGGTCGAGGCTATTTACAAAATGTTGTGTACCTTCTTCCATGCTCTCTCCCCTTTGCCAAGGGCACAACGACTGTACCCTTGATGGACAGAGGTTTATGCAATGTGTTTTACCAAGTGACAGACTTCAGCTGTCCCTGGAATTGTCCCTGGATCCTATTTCCAGTCAGGGGACACTGTCCTCAGGAACATGGCTTCTGCTGATGAAACAGGTTTCCAGCATTTCCTGATACTGTGCTTCACAGAACACAGATTCTAGGGACAAGTCGGTGTGATGCAAAATAAAGGTTTTGTGGTCAGATATCCTTGGGAAACAAAGTGAAGTCAGTTTCCTTTCTGCAGGACTTTTCAGAGCCTTGACATTGTGCTGTGCATTGGGAATCCCTAAGCGCACCACTGATTGAATCAAGCATTTCCTGACCTTATGTGAGCAGGATGCCTCTATCTTGCAGATCATCTCACAGAGCTAGGGTTCCACAGATATCCTTTGGTTACCTTGCTTGGGCATATCTGAGGTCTTCAAGGATAAAAACTGCTTCCTTGATCACCCCTCTCCCTCCCCAAAATAAAACAGCACCACAGTTCCACCTGGTTTACAGCAACAGAGGTACTTCACCAAATGAATTCAACTTTTGCTTAAGCACGATGGTTCTAATTCTGAATGTTACACGGGCCCCTCCCTCCCAAAGGGAGTGGAGAAGAGTCTCGGGTGGTGTGGGCAGGACCGAGGGGACAGGCACAGGTACAGCTGGTGCCCTTACTGTTCTAGCCTAAGGATGCTCAGAGCGAGCCGAGACAGCTCATCGCTTGACGACTGCTCCTTCAATTCCCTAGTTTGGAATTGTTCACTGTGTGCTTTTTGTTTTTTAAGTGGAAATTCACGTAGGTGTCCCAAGTTTTGTGTTTCCGCGTCGCGTACCGTTTTTGATCAGCTGCGCGAGCCGCTCCGTGCCCGGTGCAGATGCCTTCTTTCATGCCTTCTCTCTCTCCAGTGGGAAAGAGTATCCTTCAGGGGACGACCCGGCAGTCTGGTTCTGCAGTGAGGGGCTCTTTCTCCTCCTGTTGTGTTTTGTGTTCACATTTTATTTTCTAATGGCATAAAAATTTAAAAAAAATTTTGATTCAACTGTTTGGCAGAATGTAGAAAGTTCTCTGTGTCCTTGGTTTAAAAGGATCTATGGGTGAAAATGTGCCTGGAAAACAAAGTTCTTGGATTTTTTCTTTCTTTTTTTTTAAATTTTTTAATGAAAACTGTTTGGAAAATGCTTTCTATTGCATGCTTAGCTGGAGAAAAGTACAGGCAGGTGTCCCATCTCTCAGCCACTTTTCAGAGATGCTGCTGTGTTTTCAAAACCAGGTACAGAGTAGTATTTACAAGGATATTCCTGCTTAAGTGCTCCGTTTAGTTGGAAAACTCTAGAGTATTAGCCACAGGGTTTGAATTCCTGCAGCTTCTCCAGACGCCCCTCTCTCTGCCTCCCAGCTGGTCTGGGAAGAAGGGCAGTCTGCTGACCTGTGGTGTCTCAGAGGGGACCTTCCTTCCTCCCTGTCCTGCCTGTTCACCTGGTTGGCGCAGGAGAGCAGTGGGCAGTAGAAACTTCCGTCGGACCAGTCCTCCTGGTGGCAAAGATGTGGAAGCACAAGGGTCTAACCCCTGCTGGCAGAAACTTCCCAGGACAAAACCGAGTCCTTCGCACCCTTAGCTAGTGGGGTCTGGACCAGTGCTGAGGTAGTGACTGCAAAAGTCCCTGTTCTGGCCAGAAACCGAGGGACTCTGTCCCTGGTGGGTGGTGCTCAGAGCAGATCTCTCACAGCCTGGTCCTCCCCAACACACACTGTCTAAGCTGCCCCATTCTGTGCGATCCTGGTGACCAGAAATCCCTTGCCCGCTCGTGTCAGCAGGACTGACCTCCCTCATCACTCCCCCAAGTTCCCACAGCCAGTCTTTCCTCCAGCCTTTTCCCATCACAACCAACTGGACCGTACGAGCAGGCAGCGGGATCTTCTACAACCAGCTTGACCCTTGGCAATTAACGGGCGAACTGCCGCCTCCTACTCTTTGTCGGGTACAGAAGGGGCTGCCCGTACTATTTTCTTATGAGCATGCTCATCACGGCATATGGACATATAATTTAACATCTTTGTGGAGTGTGACTTTTTTTTTACATATTCGTATGCAGTAGAAGGCTTGTTGTAGAAAACTCTCTCTGTATCTTACTGTACTGTTCAAGAAAGAAAGCTGAAATTCTACATTGCCAACAAAAGCGTGAAAATGTTCATGAACCTTCCTCCAGGAAAAGCCATTCAAGCCTGATTATTTTTCTAAGTAACTTCAATTAAATTGAAGAAAAAAAAGAAGCTTCTCTCTGTGTACGGTTTGTTCATGGCTCATTGACAAAAGACTGTAGGGATGGGTGGGCTGTGTTCCTTAGCACGTGGGGGGCCCTGCTCGTGTGCATCAAAGGATGGAGAGGGACAGACAGAGATGCAGACCCTGTTGGCAGTCTTGGCCATGGTAAAGAACGCCACAGATCCGAACCCTTTCTTTTTAGCAGATGAATAGAAGCTTTCTTCATTTCTGTTTTGTCCATAAATTCTTTGTAGATCAATGCATGAGAAGGCCCACCATGATCACACAGGCCATTACCCATGTGAAAAATAAGGAAATAGGCCCTGGAAAACTAAAGGACACTGGTGGCAGGGCCAGTATTCAAACCTGGGCTCCTGTGCCTGCAGAGCCCCGTGCTTGTGGCACTAAATGACGTGCCTCTCTGAATGACTGTCCACTACCCAGAAGTTACAGACCTGCCCTCCAGGCCCCAGTTTTCCAATTCCAAATCCATTCCCTTTCTGATGTCTCAGATAGCTTTTTTCAGTTCCATGGATGGACTTTTTTTAACTTTACTGATAAAAAATGTTTATTTGCCAGAGAAGAAATCACCTGCAAGGTTTTCCATTTTATCGTACCCTAACTTCTCTAAACATATTATGTAAACATATCAGCATGAGAATATTGGATGAGGAGATACATCCCATTCTTCAACCTTTCAATATGGTGTATAATGTGTCTGCTCACCAACTGGTTCTGACCACCAGTGGCTCACCTCCCACCCATTCTGGTGTCATCGCTGTCCTTGCTCTGGTCTCATCTGGTTGGCAAATGGCCAGACCGTGGAGCTTAGTTTTCTTAAATTAATGGGACATGTGCTTACTCTCTAATGTGGTGAGTGGCTCTGAGTTTGTCATGCCTGGCCCTGTCTCGTCTGGGACACTGTCGTATCAGTGTGAAGCAAGGCTGGAAGAGGATATCCGGGTCTTAGTTTACTCCCCCTGGAGTAAGACTAAGATGCCCTCTTGTGTGTGGCCAGCTAATCATTATTTCTGATGGTGCCACGGGTGCCCTCAGGCTGACACTCAGACCTACAGAAACCAAGCCAAGGCCAGAGGTTATTACTGATCCACTACTAAGGGAACAAAAATAGCACCAGGCAGAATCATTCATATTCAACGCCAAAGTGTCCTTCCTTGGGAAGAGTGCTCATTCCTGAAGTTATGTCTCTCCTGCATTTTGGTATTCTTCCATAATGGCAGATGTTAATTGATATTAGAAAGTAAAAATATTGGCAATTTTATAACAGCCCCCCAAAGTCACTTCAGGTATTTTCTCAAAAAGTCATGATATCCAAAAAGACCAGAAGCCGTTGACCAAGAACGCATCTAAGGGGGCAGAGACCGTGGGGGCTTGGTGGAGAAAAGCACTCTGGGAAAATCCTTCCTGCACAACTCTGAGCTTTGCAGAGCCGGTACCCACATCCTGCTGCTTCACCATGGGCCCTGGGGTCCTGGGATGACTTACAAGAAGTTCAAGACTGGTCTGGTCTACATTCAGTTCACCATAGGGAGTTTATCAGACATCTTGGGTCTGGGGTGAAGGGTAATTCCAGTATAAAACAAAAAAGGGACAATCTAGCAAGAGTGACATGAGAGAAAAATCAACCAATCGAACAGCCTTTTCCCTGCTCCACCATCCTCTCCGGGTACCAGCTTCATCCTCATGTCATAACAACCCACAGAACAGTCAGAATGGGAGCAGCCTGCTGTTTCCAGATACGCAGCTGGCTGAGAACCGTTCACAAACATACTACCTCAGTCCCGTCCTCTCTGATACAAGCGAAACAGCAACATCTGACCTATGCCAAAGTTGAGATAAATAAGAACCCTTGAGATCGCAAACTGCAGTTCATCCGCCAAGGAGTTGTTTGTACTCTAGAGATCATCCCTTCCTATTTGGGTTTCAGTTTCCTCAACTGTAAAATGACCAAATTGAGCTCTATCTGTCATTTTCAATTTTGGGGGGAAAAATGAGTCTCTTAAAAGTTTTTTTGTGTGCTGAACTCATATGTAAAATAGATGAAACGGAGATATTGTGATTGAATAGTTGGAGGCCCAGCTGAGCCTCTTTTTTCTGTAAAATGCCTGTGGACCTCAAGGGACCCCCTGCGGTTCTATGGAACAGTTTGAGAACCACTCAGTTAGAAGACCTTGGCACCTCCAGTGTTGACTTTCTCTAATGAGCTACCCAAATCCTCCTCTGCGCCTCTTTGTGGCTTCACACCAAAGAGGTCAATGAGCAATTAGACAGTACCACGGAAGTAAAAAGTGTTTCCAAGAGGGGATTAATTTCATTCCAATGCTGTTGCCTTAAGATGGAAGAAATAAGGAAAAAGAAAAAGGTAGAAGCAGCCTCAGAAAAGAAATGACTCTACACCCAGATGTAAGATGGGCGGAACCAGAGTTTACACTCCACTTTCCAAATGGTCTTCCAAGGATACACAGGCTCCAAATTTCTACAAACCTCCATTAATTTGAAATACAAGAGACTGGAACGAAAGTCTCTGTATTAATCTGCCTTTTATTTTTCAATATTTGTTTTTAAAAATAATAGAGCGTCTGGTTATGGGAGAACAGCAAGGGCTTTGGATCTCCTGTGGGTTTGGACCAGCCGGCAGCCAGAGGAGATTTTTTTGTGGCCACGTCCAGCCTTGGAGCTTTACCTGAGAGATCCAGCCAGAAACAACTCTGTGCCTGGAACCAAACTGGCCACAGGATGAAGGACAGATGCCTGAGGAAGCAACGAAGTAAGAAGGACCTGTGACTACAGTAATGATGCCTGAACACTGAGCTTCTCAGTACAAGAAGTACAGAATCAACTGCAGGTGGCTTGGAAGTGTCTGCTTTTACTGTAGTCTTTTCCAAAAGTATATGGGTTCATAAACAAAGCTGACCACGAAAGTGGCTAAATTTTACTAATTCATATAGTTTATTATATGACTTGTGTTAAATGCTTTCCATTCAATCTTCACAACAACCAACAAGGTAGATATTTTTTACTCTTTTTACAGATAAGAAAGCAGGTGGTTGGAATGCTTAAATAACTTGCCCCAAATTACTCATCTAATAAGTGGCAGAGCCAGGATTCAAACCCACATCTGGTTGACTCTCTAGCTTGTTGGAATCAGTATCACTGATGGGCCAACAGGGGAGGGGACCAGAAGTCTAAACCCTGGGGGTAATGATGCTACAAGCAGACATGGAGAGACATTAAACTTTAGCCAACGTGGCAAAAGCTGATGAAATACAGCTGAAAGAAACAAAGACAGGATAAAACAAGAGAGCAGGAAGACTAAAAGGGTAAACTTTACCCTAAAATAGTCACAGAAACTAGATGATCCATCTAAGTAAGTTGAGTTCCTCCCTGTGTTGTTGAGCTAGGAACCACTCAGTTCCCCTCCTGTGTTTCTCCTTTCCCCTCACACCACTGTCACACTCAACACTTCTAATGCCAGATGAGGGAAGAGGGGTGGTTTCCCCACAACAGACAATTCTCTGCGACATCACTGGGTGTCCCAATTTAACTCAATTCTGACACCATCTACCTGGACATAACATCAGATCCCACAGGTTAAGGGCTCAGTCCTACAAGACTGATCACCCCAAGGCCAGGTTGTTGCTTGTGCTACACATCAGACGTGCCCACAACTCCTCCCTCAGGTTCAATATATTTGCTAAAGTGATCCACAGAACTCAGGAAAACAGTGTCCTTATTGTTTACAAATTTCTTATAAAAGAATTTGATAAAAGGATATGGGGGAGGGACCAAGATGGCGGAGTAGAAGGACCCTCTTAGCTCACCCTCTCCCATGAATACACCAAGAGACATCCACCAACCCATCCATTCACTCAGAACACCTGCTGAACTTTGACAGAACATCACCTTCTTCAAAAGACAAGACTCCTCACAAATCTGGTAGGAGAAAAAAAAGAATAAGAAAAAGGAAATTACAGTGAGACCTGTCCCGAAGGGAGGGAGTGGCAAAGGAGGAATAGCGCTCTTATGCTGGGATGTCCCCCTCTCCAATGGAGAGGTCAGCGGGGATGGACGGGGAACCTCCGAGGCTCAGACAAGTGCACAGCAGCTCGGCCAACAAGATTGAGAGAAACCAGAAAAAGGGTCCCTGTGATCCCCAGCCCTAGACACAAGCTGGCCAGGGTGGGAAGGGACAGGCTGCTGGAGCCAGGAGGAATGCTGGGGCCGACTGTGCAGAGGCAGCCTCAGGGGGCTGGAGTGTGCTGCGTGCCATGGCTGGGAGTGTATACAGAACAGAATAGCCTGGCTCCCACCCCACAAAAAAAGAAAAAAGCAACACTGCTGGTATGCACTGAGGGGAGGGGCACAAGGTGGCTGGGCTGTAGCCTCTGTCTCCGCAGACCCATGGCACCATCGCTGGCTCCTTCTCAGGAGAAGAGAGGCAAGGCTCAGCCATAGCCACCATATCTGCAGGCAGAAGTAGGGCTGAAACCTGAATCCAAACCCAGGGGCTCCGCAACTTCACAGGAGGGGCTGAGATTTGTTTACAGCTCCAGGCAGGGAGGAGCATTATGCTCAATGGATACCTTTGTGGACCCACGCCTCTAAGACAAAAGAGCAAGGAGGAGAGTTGTGGCACACAGCAGGGGTGAGGGCTGGTGCAGAATTTTCAGCAGGCCTGCCTACCATTCACAGACGATGCGCTGGGGATGGAGCTGACCCAGTAGCACGAACACACAATCGCCACAGGGCTGGGGGCTCTACTGGCGGAGCATTTGGTGCTGGGGATGGGGCTGACCCGATAGTGTGCAGCGATCCAGGTGCACGACCCAGAAGTCAGTGTAACTGCGCTGGTAGCTCAGAGGGCAGAGAACCTGGGGGACACCAAAGCAGAGCACTGACACTCCCACGGATAAAGCAGGGACAAGGGCAGAGTCAACAAAGAGTACTTAAAGCACTCCACCCCACCTACCACGCACCACAGCTCAGAAATGGGTCTGGAAGCCTCCATTCCAACAAAAAGAGAACAGGCCCAGCCCCTGTCAGGGCTGTGACAACCACAGAACAAAAAGGAGGCCCTGCTCTACAACCAGGGCAAGCTCTGATCACCACAACACCAGCCACATCCCCAATCAAAGGGACAACAGCCAACACACATGGAAGAAAGATGTGGCAACCATCCATGTTAAAACAGACCTCGCAACAAAACTATAATGGGCTCACAGTCTACACAGGAACACATCCTCTTTAAAAAAACAAAACCAAACCAGCCCTTCAAGACCAGAGTAGATAACTGATGCTCCATAATCCATAGTGGCACAGAGATATAAGTAAAATAAAGAAGCAGACGAACTACTCCTAATTAAAAGAACAGAAGTCCCCTCAAAGAATGAACAATGATAGATTTCAACAGTCTACTAGATCATGACTTTAAAAAGGGGGTGATAAAAGCACTGAAGGAAATAAGAGAGACTATGAATAGAGACAGTGAATACTATGAAACAGAAATAGAAATTATGAAGAGGAGCCAATTAAAAACAGAAACCTCAATGGCTGAGATAAGAGCCAAGCTAAAGGCAGGCAAAAGCAGACTAGATAATGCAGAGGAACGAATAAGTGACTGAGAAGACAGACAGCAGAAGTCAATCAGAAAAGCAAGTAAAAACCAATGACAGCAATATAAGGGACCTGTGGGATAATATAAAGTGTGCCAGCCTATGCAGAAGAGGGGTCCCAGAAGGAGAAGAAAGAGCAAAGGGGATTGAAAAGGAATTTGAAGAAATCATGACTGAAAACTTCACAAACCTAAAGAAGGAATCAGATATCCAAGTACAGAAAGAACAGAGGGTCCCCAACAAGAAGAATCCAAATAGACCTACACCAGGATGTATTATAATTAAGATGGCCAAGGTTAAAGATAAAGATATGATTCTAAAGGCAGCAAGAGAAAAACAAAGAGTTAGTTACAAGGGAGCCCCCATAAGGCTTTCAGCTGATTTCTCCCCACAAACACTGCTGGCCAGAAGGGAGCGGCAAGATATATTCAAAGAATGAGAAAAAGCTGAACCTAGAATACTCTTATCTGACAAGGCTATCCTTTAGAATAGAAGGAGAGAGAGAATTTCACAGACAAGAAAAAATTAAAAGAATTCAGCAATACTAAACTGATACTAAAAGAAATACTGAAAGGTCTACTCTAAATATAAAAGAAGCAGGACACTACAGAAAGGGGAAAACCAAAATTGCAAATGTGATAACTACGAGTTGCAACAGAATAAACATGAAGATGTAAAAGAGGACATCAAAATCATTAAAGGTGGAAGAGGGGAGGAAGAAAATATAGATTTTTTTTTTCTTTTTCTTGTTCTTTTTAGGATGTGTTTGAGCTTATATGACTACCAATTTAAAGCAAACAGATAAAGTAATGTGTTAATATACTTGAAAACCAAGGTAACCACAAATCAAGAGCATACAGTAGAGTCACAAAAACCAAAAGGAAACCAAATAATACAAAAGAAAATTATCAAACCACAAAAAGAAAAAGAAGAAGAAAGGAACTAAGAGGAAATGCCAAATCAACTAGAAAATTAAGTCCAAAATGACAATAAACTTAAACATCTGTCAATAATTACCTTAAATGTCAATGGACTAAATGCTCTAATCAAAAGACACAGAGTGGCAGATTGGATAATAAAACAAGAACTTACAATATACTACATACAAGAGACCGACTTTAGGGAGGACACACATAGATTGAAAGTGAGAGGATGGAAAAAGATACCTCATGCAAATGGAAATGACAAAAAAAGCAGGAACAGCAATACTGATTTCAGACAAAACAGACTTTAAAACAAAGGCCATAAAGAAAGATAAAGAAGGACACTATATAATGATTAAAGGAGCAATACAAGATGATGATATTACACTCATTTACATATATGCACCCAATATAGGAGCATCTAAATATATCAAACAAATACTAACAGACATAAAGGGAGAAATTAATGGGAACACAATACTAGTAGGAGACTTTAACACCCCACTAACATCATTGGACAGCTATCCCAGACAAAAAATCAACAAGGCAATGGAGATACCAAATGATACAATAGAAAAGTTGGACTTGGTAGATATTTCTAGGACATTACATCCCCCCAAAACAGAATATACATTCTTTTCACATGCTCATGGAACATTCACGAGGATATATCACATACCCAGGCACAAAAGAAGCCTCAACAAATTTAAGAGGATAGAAATTATTTCAAGCATCTTCTCTGACCACAGTGGCATGAAACCAGAAATCAACTACAGAAAAACAGAGGAGGAAAAAAATGACAGCATGGAGATTAAACATGCTACTTAAAATCAATGTGTCAACCATTAAATCAAAGAAGAAATTTAAGAATACCTTAGACAATGACAATGAAAACACAATCACACTAAATCTATGGCATGCAGCAAAAGCAGTCCTAAGGGTGAAGTTCATAGAGATATAGGCCTTCCTCAAAAAACAACAATCTCAAGTAAACAACCTAAACTACCACCTAAAAGAATTAGCAAAAGAAGAGCAAACAAAATCTAAAGTCAGCAGAAGGGAGGAAATAATAAAGGTCAGAGAGGAAATAAATAAAACAGAGATAAAAAACAACAGAAAAAAATCAATCAAATCAAGAGCTGGTTTTTTTTAAAAAGTAAACAAAATGGACAAACTTCTGGCTAGGCTCACCAAGAAAAAAAGAAAGAGAACACAAATAAACAAAATAAGAAAGGAAAATGGAGAAATTACAATCAACACTACAGAAATACAAAAATCATAAGAGAATACTATGAGCAAATATATGGCAATAAATTGGACAACCTAGAAGAAATGGACAACTTTCTGAAAATATACAGTCCACCAAAACTGAATCAAGAAGAAACAGATGACTTGAACAGATCAATCACTAGAAATGAAGCAGAGTCAGCAATAAAAAACCTCCCTACAAACAAAAGTCCAGGACAGATGGCTTCACTGGGGAATTCTACTAAACATAGAAAGAACTCATATCCATCCTTCTCAAACTCTTCCAAAAGATTGAAAAGGACAGAGTACTCCCAAACTCATTCTATGAAGCCACCATCACCCTGATAACAAAATCACACAAGACACTACCAAAAAAGAAAATTACAGGCCAATATCACTGATGAACATAGATGCAAAAATCCTCAACAAAATATTAGTAAACAGAATCCAACAGCACATAAGAAAAGATCACACACCATGATCAAGTTGGATTCACCCCAGGGACACAAGGACAGTTCAACATATGCAAATCAATCAATGTGATACACCACATCAACAGAAGAAAGGACGAAAATCACATGATCATCTTAACAGATGCAGGAAAAGCATTTGATAAAATTCAACACCCATTTATGATAAAAACTCTAACCAAAGTGGGAATAGAGGGAACATATCTCAACATAATAACAGCTATTTATGACAAACCCACAGCCAGCACAGTACTCAATGGTGAAAAGCTGAAAGCCTTCCCGTTAAAATCTGGAACAAGACAAGATGCCCACTCTCACCACTTCTATTCAACAGTCTTGGAAGTCCTAACGCCAGCAATCAGGCAAGAGAGAGAAATAAAAGGGATCTAAATTGGAAGAGAAAAGGTATAACTGTCACCATATGCAGATTACATGATACTATATACAGAAAACCCTAAAAGCTCCACACAAAACCTACTAGAGCTGATAAAACAATTTGGCAAGGTAGCAGGATACAAGATTAACATTAAAAAATCTGTTGCATTTCTTTATACTAACAATGAATTAGCAGGAAAAGAAAGTAAAAAAAAAAATCCCTTTTAAAATTGCATCCAAAACAGTAAAATACTTAGGAATATATCTGACCAAGGAGGTGAAAGACTTACATATGGGGAACTACAAAACATGGATTAAGAAAATTAAAGATGACGTGAAGATATAGAAGGATATCCCATGATCTTGGACTGGAAGAATCAATATTGCTAAAATGGCCATACTAACCAAAGAAATCTACAGATTTAATGTGAACCCTATCAAATTATCCAGGACATTTTTCACAGAACTAGAACAATTAATCCTAAAATTTATATGGAATCACAATAGACCTAGAATTGCTAAAGCAATATTGAAGAAAAAGAACAAAGTTAGAGGAATAACCCTCCCAAACTTCAGACAATACTACAGATGTACAGTCACCAAAACAGCATGGTATTAGCATAAAAACAGACATATGGATCAATGAAACAGAATAGAGAGCCCAGAAATAAACCCACAGATCTATAGTCAATATTAGACAAAGGAGGCAAGAATATACAATTGAAAAGAGACAGTCTTTTCAGCAAGTGGTGTTGGGAAAACTGGACAGCTACATGTAAATCAATAAAGTTAGAATACTCCCTCACATCAAACACAAAAATAAACTCAAAATGGCTTAAAGACTTAAATATAAGACAAGACATGATAAACTTCCTAGAAGCAAACATAAGCAAAACATTCTCTGACATAAATCTTAGCAATGTTCTCCCAGGGCAGTCTACCCAGGCAAGAGAAATAAAAGCAAAAATTAACAAATGGGACCTAATTAAACTTATAAGCTTTTGCACAGCAAAGGAAACCATAAGCAAAACAAAATGACAACCTACGGAATGGGAGAAAACATCATTTGCAAATGATGCAACTGACAAAGGCTTAATTTCTAGAATATATAAACAGCTCATACAACTTACTAAGAAAAAACAAACAACCCAATCCGAAAATGGGCAGAAGATCTAAATAAGCAATTCTCCAATGAAGATGTACAAATAGCCAACAGGCACATGAAAAATGGTCAGTATTGCTAATTATCAGAGAAATGCAAATCAAAACTACAAAGAGGTATCACTTCACACCAGTGAGAATGGACATCATTCAGAAGTCCACAAACAAAAAATGCTGGAGAGGGTGTGGAAAAAAGGAAACACTCCTACACTGCTGTTGGGAATGTAGTTTGGTGCAGCCATTAGGGAAAACAGAATGGAGATTCCTCAAAAAACTAAAAATAAACCTATCATATGATCCACCAATCCCAATTCTGGGCATATATTCAGAGGGAACCTTAAGTCAAAAAGATACATGCACTCCAATGTTCATAGCAGCACTATTTACAACAGCCAAGACATGGAAACAACCTAAATGTCCATCAACAGATGACTGGATAAAAAGTTGTGGAATATTTATACAATGGAATACTACTCAGCCATAAAAAAGAATAAAATAATGTCATTTGCAGGAAACTGGATGGACCTAGAGATTGTCATTCTAAGTGAAGTAAGCCAGAAAGAAAAAATACTATATGATATCACTTATATGTGGAATCAAAAAAAAAAAAAGGCACTATGAATTCATCTACAAAACAGAAACAGACTTGCAGACATAGTAAACAATCTTATGGTTACCAGGGAAAGAAGGTGGGAAGGGATAAATTTGGAAGTTTCAGATTTACAAATGTTAGCTACTATGTATAAAAATAGTTTTTAAAAAACAAGTTTCTTCTGTATAGCTCAGGGAACTATAGTCAATATCCTGTAATAACTTTTAATGAAAAAGAATATGAAAAAAAAAAAGAAAATACATGTGTATATGCATTACTGGGACATTGTGCTGTACACCAGAAACTGACACATTGTAACTGACTGTACTTCAATTGTTTTTAATGTTAAAAAAAAAGATAAGGATATGATAAAAGACGCAGATGAACATCTACATGGAAGAGATGCACAGGACAAGGTATGAGAAAGGGGCTAGGAGCTTCCATGTCTTCTCTGGGTGGCACCTTCACCTGTTCACCAACCCAGAAGCTCTCCAGATCCTGCACTTTGGGATTCTTACAGAGGCTTCGTCATGTAGGCATGATCGATCATTAATTCCATTTCCAGCCCCTCAACCCCTCTCTGGAGAATGGGTTGGGGTGGGGAGTGGTGAAAATTCCAAGCTTACAATCATGGCTTGGTCTTTCTGGTGATCAGCCTTCTCACCAAGAGTCATGTCATTAGAACAAAAGACACTGCTATTACCCCGAAAATTCCAAGAGATTCAGGAGCTCTGTGTCAGGAACTCGGGTCAAAGACCAACTCTTAGAATCCAAGATGCTGCTAGTATTCTGACTAGTTAGGAAGTTACAAAAGTTTGAGGAGCTCTGTATCAGGAATTGGAGCCCAGACCAATATTTAGATTTTCTATTATCTATTATAGTATCTTACCAAAACAGCTGGACTAATTATCAACAAATTTGGACAAACTATTCAGAATGGTTGAATAAAAAAAAAATGGTTGAATAAAAGCCAAATGGCAAAAGTGAAATTCAAACTGGGGTCTCAGAGGAGGCTGGGAGTCTGACGAAATGGAACACATAAGCCATAAATAGTCTGATGGTCTGGACAGACAAGCTAACCTGGGCTTCAGACATCAGCCTCAAATGAAGTTTCAAGGGCCGCCACTCAGGATGAAGATGTTGTGTTCAAGCAGCTGCTCACGTAGCAATGTCGTGCAGCGCACCCTGGGTGAGCAGCAGTAGGACAAATGACCCTTCTAAGCAGTGTAGAGAGGCCAAACAAAAACAGGTCAAGAGAGAAAGGCTGTACAAGGGATTTTTAGGGCAATGAAATCACTCTGTATGATACTATAGTGGTGGCTACATGTCATTATGCATTTGTCAAACCCACAGGATGTACAACATCAAGAGTGAGCCCTAATGTAAACTATGGACTTTGGTTGATAATAATGTGTCCATGTTGGTTCATCGATTGTACCAAATCTGCCACACTGATGAGGGATGTTGAGGGTAGGGGAGTATGTATGTGTGGGTGGGGAGGGCTATAAGCGAACTCTCTATTTTCTGCTCAATTCTGTTGTGAACCTGAAACTGCTCTAAAAGAATAAAGTCTATTTTTAAAAAAAAAAGAGAGAGAGAAAGGCTGAGGGGCAGGTGGGAGAGTCTTGGGGCAGAAACAGCTCTAGGTGTCCATCAGGCCTCTGTTCTTCACAGCTCCCTCAGCGTGGTCAGGCTTCCTGCAGACATGTCCACGTGTTACTCTAGCCCTGGGCAGATCTCCTGTGAGCTAAGTCCTGGGCTTCCCCATCCCTTCTAGGAACCTGCAGCTGTCTGAGGAGCCGTTCGTTCATTCATTCATTCAAATATGTGTTGAGCATCTGCCTATGTTAGACCCCCATGCAGGATGCTGAGAATACAGGGATTCTTAGAATTCATAATTCAGTGGGGAACACAGAAATGTTAACAAGTAGTTATAAAATAGTCAAAACATTCACATTTCCACCCCGGGGAAAGAAGTGATCCAAGTCCATTGCTGGAGGAACAGAGAAGAGGTGAGGGTTTGGAGCAGCGGTGATTTTACCCCCTAGGTGGACAGACATCCACAACAAAGAACTGTCTGCCTCAAAAATGCTAAGGTTGGGAAACCCTGAACGGGAGAAATATTAAGAGGGTAGAATCTGTGGCTTTTAGTAGCTAAATGGATGTGTGGATGAGGAGGAGGAAAATGAGGCAAGGAGGAGGAGCGTATTCCCAGGTTGGGATACAGTAAGTGGAGACTGGGGCCGTTAATGGAGGCCAGGTATTCAGAAGCAGGTGTCTGGGAAGGGCACAACTTCGGTATGGGACACTGTGAATTCAGTTAATGTGAGACATCCAAGGAAAGATAGGTAAGTGGGTCTTAGAACCTCACTACGCAAAGTGTGGTCCCTGAACCAGCAACATGAATATGACTTGGGCGCTTGGTAGAAACAGTGTTTCAGGCCCCGCACCAGCCCTCCTACATCTTAAGAAGCCACACGATTCACATGTAGAGAAGCACTGGTCTGGAGAACAAGACACAGTCTGAGGTGCCTGGCCAAGGATGGGGCTGACACCCGACATTTAACCTGAAAAAAGAGATGTGTTTTTCTTA
This sequence comes from Camelus bactrianus, assembly GCF_048773025.1. Lineage (NCBI taxonomy): Eukaryota > Metazoa > Chordata > Mammalia > Artiodactyla > Camelidae > Camelus > Camelus bactrianus. Next base: position 32,192,117 of record NC_133550.1, on the reverse strand, counting down.
CCCTGATTGCCAAGTTATCCACAGAGGGGCTGTGACCACCCAAAAGGTGTACTGTTCTAACATGCACAAAACCCCTAAGGCCTAGCAGTGGCCCTACATATAGTACAGTTCCACGCTGCCTTATCTGTGGTTTTTAAATCTACAACACCCTGAAAACCAAAAGTTTTTTCATAGATTGGCAGTAAGCTCATTTGACAGCAAAACCCAACCTTAGCTAACATGGATTAATTATAGTCTTTATTTATTCCATTTACTGTGAATACACCTACATTTTCCTGCAGAAATACTAATGTAAATATAAATTAATTTTCTTATGGGGTGCAGCTCCATGCACTGCTGAAGTATTAGGTAATACATGTTATTTGCCCAGCATTATTTTTTTCTAAAATTTGCAAAATTCTTAATTCTAAAACACATCTGATCCAAGGGTTTCAGACAAGAACTGTCAACTTGACTACCTCAGTTTACACATGTGGAAACTGAGACTCAGAGAGGTAAAGTACATGAGGGAACCAAGGTTCAAACCTCCTGCTCCTCTGCATCACACTAGTTCCAAGAAGCGTTTTACGTCAGATGCTGCACCACACACAGTCCAAGCCCCTCCCTCACAGGCACTGTGCATTTTCGGACAGAAACATGGGTAAGAGGCACAAGGATCTGCCTTTTGTGCGGGTCTCCCGTAACAGAATGCTAGTCCCCGGGCCTGAGCGGCACATTTCCAGACAAATCTCCGGATATACTGACAAAACTTAGCCCAAAGCCAGGCACCCCATGCTAGAAGCATCCACCAACTTCTGCCTTGTTGGCAGACACAGAGAATCCCAGCAATACTGCAGGAAAACAAAAGCAAGTGAATTCTCTACGGATCTGTGATTGAAACAACACTAACTAAAGCAAAACGGCAGGGATGGTCTGCTGCTGGGCTCGTCTTCTGCTGAGCTCTTCTTATTCTGCAGATGGAGGTTTCCAGCAGCTGCAGTGGGTTCCAAATGCCAGTTCCTTCCTGAAAAGACACTGTGTGCTTTGGAGTGCACAGTGCCTGTCATCTCTTCAGAACCGAGGGTTGCTCCTCTTTCCTCTGCTCCTTTAACAAAGAACTGCCTTTATTCTAACAGAAATAAGCCTGGAGCTATAAGTTATCAGCCAGATAAGAGTCAGTGGGCCATCCTCTCTGAAATTTTGCCAACTCTTTAAATTATATTCATGTGAGTCACAGCTGTATTCTCCACTTTCAAGTTTACATGTTTGGTGTTGCCACAAGCTGCATGCTGGAAATTTGTCAGGCTGTCACCAAAATCAATGACCATTCACTCTATTTAAATGAATTGAAGCTTTTATAAAAATATTTGCTTTTTTAAAAACCATTTTAAATCATTTCAGTGAATACTGCACTCAAAATTGTTTTCTGATTCATTTGACTCTTTCCATTGGGTATATATGAATTACATATTTATGTGTGGTTATCACTTTATATGATTTAACTATACATTTACATATCTTTTTTGGAGAAGTGTTTTTCAAATTTTTTGCCCATTTAAAACCTGATTTGTCTTATTATTGACTGGTAAGAATTCTTTATAAATTTTGCATTAAAGTCCTTTATCAGGAATGTGTTTTGCAAATGTTTTCTCCTCATCTGTGGCTTGTCTTTTTCATTTTCTAAATGGTGTCTTTCAAAAAGCAAAAGTTCTAAATCTTGTTGTAGCCCAACTTACCCATTTTTATTTTATGGCATGCTGTATCCTATGTAAGAAATCTTTGCCCAATCTGAAGTCTCCAAGATTTTCTCCTGTGTTTTCTGATTGAGTTGTTATAATTTTAGCTCTTACATTATTGAAAGTTAATTTTGCACACGGTATGAAGTAAGGGGCATAGTTAAGACCATACAGATACCCAGTTTTTCGAGTGCCATTTGTTGAAAGAACTGTATTTTTCTCACCTTGGTACTTTTGTCAAAAGTTGACCACACATGTATAACTTTCCAGCCTCTTTATTCCGTTCCATCGATCTGTATGCCTACCTTCATGCTGATAGCACACTGACTTAATTACGGTAGTTTCGTAGTAAGCCTTGAATTCACGTAAGTATAATTTCCTCGGGTATGTTTTCTTTTTCAATTACCCTGGCTGTGGCCTCCAATACAAGGTTTAATGGAAGTGGTTAAGAGGAAAGCATTCAATTTTGGTTAAAGAGTGCAATGGCAGCCGCAAGCCTTTTGTGGATGCCCTTTGTTAGCAAATTGAGGTGGCCGATCGGCTATTTTATTAGGGATTCTGCATCTATGTTCATGGGAAATATTGTCCTGTGGTTTTCTCTTTTCATAATGTCTTCACCTCGTTTGGTGTCAGGGTAATGCTGACCTCGTAACATGACTTCTTCTTTTTTCTGGAAGAATCTGTGTACAAATTGTATTATTTCCCCCTCAAATGTTAAGTAGAACTTACCTGTGAAGCCATCTGAACCTTGAATTTTCATTGTAGGAAGACATTTAATTATAAAGTCTTTTTAAAAATAGATACTTGGATACTTAAATTATCATTTTTCTTGACTGAGTTTTGATAGTTTATACCTTTTAAGAGGTACATCCATTTCCTCTAAGTTGTTAAATTTATTGGCATAAAGCTGTCCGTAATATTCCTTTATTACTTTAATGTTTTTGGATATGTATTAAATCCCCTTTTATTATGGTGATTGGTGTCTTCTCTTAGAAATTTATCAATTTCATTAATTTAGTTTCATTAATTCTTCTCTGTTGTTTTCTGTTGTCAATTTCATTGATTTGTGCTCTCATCTTTATTATTTTATTTTCTTCTTGCCTTGGGATTAATGTAGTCTTCTTTTTCTAGTTTTCAGTGGTACCTAAAAATACTAATTTACATCTATTCTTCTTTACTAATACAAGTACTTAAAGCTATCATATTCCTTCTAACTCCCCCTTGAACTGCATTCCATACACTTTGGTAAGTTGTGTTTCCATCTTCATTCAGGTCAAAGTATTTCCTAGTTTTCCTTGTGATTTCTTCTTTGATTCATGGGTTAGTTAGAAATATGTTGGGAGTTTCCCCTATTTTCCAGTCATTTATTTCTAGTTTAATTCCATTATGGCCAGAAAAACATAACTGTACGATTTCAATCCTTTAAAATTTACTTGGATTTGTTTTGTAGCCCTGAATAGGGCCAATCCTGATGTATGTTCTCTGTGTATCTTAAAAATACATGTATTCTGCTATTACTAGGTGGAGAGTTCTATAACCATCAACCAGGTTGAGCTGGCTGACAATGAGGTTCAAGCCTTCTATTTATTGTTTCATTAATTATTGAGAAAGGGGTTAGAGTCCCCTATTATAATTGTGAGTTTATCTATTTCCCCTTGAAGTTCTATCAGTTTTTGCTTCATATTTTGAAGCTTTTAAAATTAGGTACATACACATTTATTACTATTATGTTCTCTTGATGATTAACCCTTTGTCACTATGAAAAGTCCTATTTGTCATTAATATTTCTTGTTCTAAAGTCTACTTCGATACTAATACAGCTATTCTAATTTTCTTTTTTCAGAGTTTGCACTGTATATCTTTTCCTTTTCTTTTACTTTTAACCTATCTGTATCTATATTTAAAGTAGTGCTCTTTGTTGACTGCACATAAATGGATCTTTTTAAATCTAACAATCCCTGCCTTTTAATGATAGTATTTAATTTAATCTACTTGAACAACTCCTGCATTTTTATTATTTAGACTATTTACGTTGAATGTAATTATTGATATTGTTGGGTTTAAAGCTACTATCTTGTCATTTGTTTTTTATTGTCTTATCTTTCTTCCTTTTTCTTCTCGCCCTTTCTTTTCTTGAATTGATTTTTTAATGATTCCATTTTTTCTCTACTCTTGAGTTATTAGCTACTCCTTTGCTTGTTATTCTCAGTGACTGCTTTAGGATTTAATGCTAAATTAATGCTAATATGCAGCTTTTAATTTATTACAGCCTATCTTCAAAAAATATTATACTCTTTGTACATTTTGTGTGAGAACCCCACAACAGATTACTTTTATTTACTTTTCTTTTCCTTTTTACAATTGTTGTCATACATTTTGTTCTGCATGTCAGAAACTATACAGTATCTTATTAGTTTTGATTTATCAATCATCCTTTAAAGAAATAAAAAATGGGGGAAATGTTTAATATTTACCCATACCTTTATCATTTCCAACACTCATTGTTTCTTTGCATGACTGCAAATACTGGTCTCATTTTCCTGCAGCCTCTGGTAACCACAAATCTGATCTCTTTTTCTATGAGCTTGCTTATTTGTTTGAAGTATAACTGACCTACAACACTATGTTAGCTCCTGTTACATAGTGGTTTGACATCTCTGTACATTTCAAAATGATCACCACAGTAAGTCTAATTATGATCTGTCACCATACAAAGACTACACAGTTATTGACTATATTCCCTACATTGTGCATTTCATACCTGTGGCTCGTTTATTTTTCAATAGGAAGTTTGTACCTCTTAATCTTCCTCTATTTCTTTCCCTTCCTCTCTACTCCCCTCTCCTCTGGCAACCACCAGTTTGTTCTCTGTATCTATAACTCTGTATAATACTCTCCATATCCATTTATGTTGTTGCAAATGGCAAGATTTTGTTCTTTTTTATGGCTGAGTAATATTCCATTGTGTCTGTATATATGTGTGTGTGTGTGTGTGTGTGTACTCACATCACATCTTCATCCATTTATCTGTTAACGGACACTTATTTTGCTTCTATATCTTAGCTGTTGTAAATAATACTGCTATGAACAGTGGGGGTACATATATCTTTTGAAACTTAGAGTTTTTGTTTTCTTTGTGTATATACCTACAAGTGGGATTGCTGGATCATATGGTAGTTCTATTTTTAGTTTCCTGAGGATCTACCACGTTGTTTTCCCCAACAGTTGCACCAATTTACCTTCCCACCAGCAGTGCCTGAGGGTTCCCTTTTCTCCACACCCTGGCCAACACTTACTATCTGTTATTTTTTGCTAATAGCCATTCTGAAGGTGTGAGGTGGTATCTCATTGTGGTTTTGATTTGTACTTCCCTGATTAGTGATACTGAGCATCTTTCCACGTGCCTGCTGGCTACCTGTGTGTCTTCTTCAGAAAAATGTCTATTAAGATCCTCTGCCCATTTTTTTATCCAGGCTGTTTGATTTTCTGATGTTGAATTGTATGAGTTCTTTGTATATTTTGGATATTAATGCCTTATCAGACATATTATTTTGAAAATATCTTCTCCCATTCAGCAGGTAGCCTTTCGTTTTGTTGAGTTTCCTTCTCTGTGTGAAAGCCTTTTAATTTGATGTAGTCACATTTATTTATTTTTGCTTTTATTTCTGTTACCTGAAGAGACATAGTCAAAAAAATATTACTAAGATCAATATCAAAGGGTATACTACCTATGTTTTCTTTTAGAAGTATATGGTTTCAGGTCTTACATCAAAGTCTTTAATCCATTTTGAATTTATTTTTGTGCTTGGTGTGAGAGAGCAGTCCAGTTTGATTCTTTTGCATGTAGCTGTCCAGTTTTCCCAACACCATTTATTAATGAGGCTGTCTTTTCCCCATTGTATATTCTTGCTTCCTTTGTTGTACATTAATTGCCCATATAAGTGTGTTCATTTCTGGGCTCTCTATTCTGTTCCATTGATCTATGTGTCTGTTTTTGTGCCAGTACCATACTATGTTGATTACTGTGGCTTTGTAGTATAGCTTGAAATCAGGATGTGTGATGCCTCCAGCTTTGTTCTTCTTTCTCAAGATTGTTTTGGCATGCTGGATATTTAAATTTTACATTGTTGAGGGCTCAGTTTTCTTGGATTCTTTTAAGGATGCTGGATATTTTCTGACAGACAGTTGTATTATTTGTGGATTAGACTGATCCTTTTATGGTTTGTTTTAAACTCATATAGGGTAGATCTAGAGTAGACTTTATTATAAAACTAATTAAGTTCCACTTGCAAGGTGTGACCTTTCTGAGGATCCTATTTAGTGCCTTGAATCCAACAGGATCTGTCACTCTGGCTAGGGGCAACTCAAATAATTTCTGGCACTGTGTAACATCTGAGCATTATTTTTTAATAGATCTTCCCAGCAACTGTCCTTTCCTTGGAGATTGTTTTAGTCTCCTTATGGGATTTTACCCTAGACATGCAGTCATTGGTCAAAAACTCAAGACCTCCATCCAAATTTTTGAAGCTCTTTCTCCGTACAGCTCTCATCTCCTAGACACCTTACTCTGCCAATTCTAGCCACCGTGGCCTCACAGAATTCCAGCCCATCTCCTCAGCTCAGAGAGACTAGTCAGTTGAGTCTGGGGTTCTTCTCTGTGAGCTACAGTCTGGGAGTTACCTCCAGACAGAAAGCCCTGACAACAGGAGACCTCACCTCAATTGTTGTTCCCTTTTCTTAAGGATCACAATCCATTTTGGCCTGCTGTCCAACATCCAAAAATAGCTGTTTCCTATATTTTGTCCATTTTACTAGGTTTGTTTTTTCAATCATGGGAAGGTAATTCTGGACTGTGTCAATCCCTCAGGGTCCTTTGCAAATGTCTGCTTGTTGTTTCTGTAGCTTGTAGCTTATAGCAAAGCCTACACCCCATGACTTAATTATTCACTTTAACACTGAGAATGTGGATTATTTAATTTTTAAAAAATTATAAACAGTGCCAATGTTGGCACAACGTTGTTTTAAAAAAAAAAAGTCTTTCATTTTCTTTAGAATATATTTCCTTGAGACTTAGTAAAGTTACCAAAACAAACAATATGAACAATTTTATAGTTCTTGTTACAGTATTTCCTTATTGTTCTTAGAAAGATAAAACCCATTTACAGTGCCACTAGGCACTGTAATATGAATACATTTCTCTTGATTGCCAGCATTGGACTTTATCATTTTAATTTATTTTTGTTAGTTGAAACAATGAGAAATGGTGCCTCGAAGATGGCTTAATTTATTTTTTTCTTATACTGCTATGAAAATTGTGCATTTTTGCATCAGATAATTAAATGTCTGAATTTGCTTGGATATAAACTGTTTATCAACCTTGATGACGTATCAGGAGGAATTATGGTATTCATTCTGTAGGACCTCATTATGTTTCGTAGGCTAGTAAGCTACATAGCTTAACCACTTCTTTTTCTTAACGTATGACTTTCATTTTTAAGCATGCCTCTTTAAGTAACATTGTTAGATTTTGTTCTTAATTCTGTCAGTGGCTCTTCTTTACCTAGAGGATTCCATCTTGTTAACTTACATATAAGTGATACTTTTTTTTAATTTTTCACCACCTTCTATGTACATTTTTAATTGTTACAATGGCTTGCTTTCTATTTGATAGCTGCAGCAATAAACTTTAACGCCTCAATTTCTCTTTATTCTGTATCCTCCTCAATCCACTGGACTTTAAATTCCACAAACCATGTCTGTGCTGCTACCTAATGTCTAGGACAGCAGCTGGCACACTGATTTATTCATTTAAAAATGATTACTGAAACCTTAACTCAAAAACATACATGCACCCCAATGTTCATAGCACTATTTACAAAAGCCAAGACATGGAGACAACCTAAATATTCATCAACAGATGACTGGATAAAGAACCTGCAGTATATTTATACAATGGACTACTACTCAGCCATAAAAAGAGTAAAATAATGCCATTTGCAGCAACATGGATGGACCTGGAGATTGTCATTCTAAGTGAAGTAAGCCAGAAAGAAAGAAAAATACCATATGATATCATTTATATGTGGAATCTAAAAAAAAAAAAAGACAAACTTATTTACAAAATAGAAACAGACTCACAGACATTGTGAAGGAAAAGCTGGGCTGGTCTAACAAGATAACTCACAAGTCTAGGAATGTGAAGGAGAGGCTGGGCTGGGCTAACAAGATAACTCACAAATCTAAGTATTGGAATACTGATCAGAGTTCTGCAGGACTAACTTGTAAATCTAGGTTAATTAGTGTTGGTTTGCTGTTCATGTTTTTTTGCTAGCCAGCTGGGTTTTCGAAGATACATATCTGGCTTTGGAATGTTGGTTTGCTGCCTCCCTGCCTCCACTTTAGGGATAATGATGCTGCTAAAGCTGTTCCATGCCTATTGGCCGAATACCCCAAGCTTGTACTTTACCCTATAAAACCTCATGCACACGTCTTGGAGGTGCTCAGAGCTTCGGAGCAGAAGCCCCTCTGAGCCCGCCGGTGTAATACATCTGAGTACTCCAACCCTCCGAGTGGTGCTTGTTTCTTGGCTGGCCTGTCGTTTCCGTAACATTTCTGGAGGCCCCAGCGAGATACAACCATGCCGGCCCCTTGAGCCGCTGGACTGGTGGCTCCGGCCGACAGGGGGACGGGACTCCGGCAGCGAATGAGGTGGCGCTGCCCGACGGTATTCTGGGTTCTCCTTCGTGACAGCAACTCGGCCGGGTGGCTGGGCTACAACCAGAGCCAGACTCCGTGGAGGGACGGACAGACTCACCAGGTGGCCGTCTGGACAAGGTAGGAACCCCTGGGAGGAATCAGGTCCTGTCCCATTGGACAGAAGAGGAGGCTGATCCCCTCCTACAGGCTCTCCGTCTGATGGTATTTCAGATGGGGAAATCAGGTCAGGAATCAGGTCCTGTCCCAGGGGACAGAAGAGGAGGCGGATCACCTCCTACAGGAAACAGGATATTGGTATTGGTGGGAGGACTGTTGTTAACCTGTGTGTGTGTGTGTGAGTGAGTGAATGAGCAGCCTGTGAAGCATGCGATCAGGCTCGAGTTTGTAGCTCCACGGCATTCTGCTACAGAGTTCGAGTGAGTCCCAACCTGTGGTTCCGTGGTGACCTCATACGGCTCAAGGCGGTATCGGTCCCTCAGGGTCCCGATCGGAGTCAGCGGCTTATACTGACCCACCAAAGCTAAGAGGCACCTTCATCCCCACGAGGGGAGCGGCCAGGCGGACGCATCGAAAACCCTCCCTTGTCTTGTCTGCGACACCGGCACAGGGTGGCTACACTGGGAGGGAAAAGGACATAGACAGCCAATGAGTCAACGCCCCTGTGCCCTCGGAGGCTAAGATGCTATTTATTTGAGAAAGTCTCCTACCTGATTCTGTCACAGAACACCCGAGACTTATTGTTCCCCTACTGAACTGACCCAAGTAGTGCCCCTTTTGCCTAGCCTCAGACCCCCAGGACTCAAGTTTAGAAGACGAATTCCTTCAGGACCAGGCTCACCCGGCCTTGGAGGTCCCTTTTCTAGTCCATTTGTTTTACCATCTGCCGTCAGTCCCACGCCCTTAATACAATAGTTCAGATTATAGAGAGGATTTAATGAAGAAAGTCCCTGGAACTGCTTGAGGCCTTGAGCTCCAGAGACATCAGCTGTGACTGGAACCCAGACTCCCTGACCAAACTAGCCTTCAAACAACTCATAGACCCAGCAAGAGAGCAGTCTCTCTGGGAACTCCGGTGTTTTGAAGAGTAAAGAAGGGAAAGATATAAAGGCTACCTTCCCAAACATCTAGAACAACAGATCTATTATACTTAAACATCTAAAAAGAATGGGAGGCTCTAAGTCGAAACCCACCACTCTAGACTGCACGATTAAGAATTTCAAAAAGGGGTTCTCAGGAGACTATGAAATTCGAATGACCCCTGGCAGGCTCCACACTTTTTGTGAGCTTGAATGGCTGGCCTTTGGAGTTGGGTGGCCCTCAGGAGGAACTCTGGACCTAGCAACAGTGCAAGCAGTCTATCAAATAATCACTGGAACCCCAGGCAACCCAGATCAATTCCCTTACATTGACTCCTGGCTGAATATCGCCCAGACTCTACCCCCATGGGCTCGGTTCTGCTCAAATGGACCTGGACAATGCAAGATATTAGCAGCTCAGCCGGTCCAGGCCAGAAAGACAGAAAAAAAAAGCCTATTTTCCAGGGAGACACAGAGAACAAAATGTGCCTACCCCCTCCGTATGCCCCCAGGGCACCAACACCTCCCCAACCTGAGGACCCAGAGGCAGAGCCCAGCCCCCAGCCTGAGCCGGTAGGAAGGAGACTCCAGTCAGCACAAGCCGGGAGGCCAGCACCACCAGCCCTCCAAATGCCGCTGCAGGAGACACAAGGGCCACAACAAGTTGGGGAAAATGGGACTGTTCAGCCCGGGCAACCCGTACTCTGCTACCAACCCTTTAGCACTACAGCCCTTCTCAATTGGCGCCATCATACTCCTTCCTACTCCGAAAAACTGCAGGCATTTCAATCACATTATGGTCTAAACAAAATTAAGAGCTTCCACAATAATAGCAGATAAAGAGCCTCTGGTAAACCGGTCAGGATTTTTGGCCTGCCCTCCAAAAAAAAAAAAAAAGGAGTGAAAAGTGTCGGAGCGGGCCACGGAAGATGTCAAGGAGAGCCACGCCAAGCAGCAGGGGATGGAGCAGCGGCCACAGCTGCCCAGCAACAGCAGCAGCAGCAGCCCCCACAGCCCCGGTACCGCCTCCACCTCGGCCGCTGCCGCCTCCATGGCAGCTGTCGGGGAGCACCGGCCCCTGCCCAGTCCCAAAGCAATGCTGGGATAGTAATAGGGCTCTGTCACAAAGACATGTGAATATTTGGTCTCTGTCCAGCCCACGATGATTTCTACTTGGTGGTATGTGACAACTGTAATCAGGCTGTCAAGCTGCAGGCTATGATTGACCTCGTAGAGTCTATCTTCCATTCTCACCGGCCCACCTGGGAAGATGTCCGCCAGCTGCTTCTGACTCTTCAATACGGAGGAGAGGAGACGCATTCTCACTGAAGCACGAAAATGGCTGCAGGGCTGAGCCCCTGGGGACACAATGGATGTTGAGGGGTGGGCCATGACACATGCCCCTGACACCAGACCAGATTGGGACTTCAACACCCAAGAAGGAAGAGAAGCACTGCGTGAGTACCAGGAGGCCATCCTACAAGGGCTAAGAGTGGGAGCCAAGAAGCCAATTAACATGTCTAAAATGACCACAGTGACCCAGAGGCCAGACGGAACCCCCACTGACTTCTATGAGACTATGTGAAGCATTCCGAGTCTACACTCCTTTTGATCCTGAGGCCCAAGAAAACCAGCGGATGGTCAACGCTGCCTTCGTAGCCCAATCATACCCAGATATACGCCGGAAACTCCAAAAAACTGGATGGATTCGCAGGGATGAACGCTATATAGCTGCTGGAAGTAACAAAGTTTTTGTAAACCGAGAACGGGAAGCCCAATGAGAAGCAGACCAGCGAATGAAGCAGAAAGCCGCACTCCTTGCAGCAGCCCTGAGGAAAACAAGCTTCAGCCAGAATCCTGCACCACCCCGGAAGAGGGGACCCCAACCAAGGATGCCCCTGAGCCGAGACGAGTGCGCATACTGCTGGGAGACAGGACACTGGAAAAATGAGTGCCCAAACAGAAAGGATAGAAAGAGAGCACCCCCAAAAGGCCTACTTATCAGCTGGAGCCACCAGCCAGTAATCACAGCGGACTGGCTGGGGTCGACTCAGAATAGGAGAGACCGGGCTCCCTGCCCCTGGGCCCCTGGGAGCCCAAGGTCAAGATGCTTATAGGGGGCCAACCAATGACTTTTCAACAACAACACGAAGCCACACATATGGGAAAAACGGCATTGGAGGCCCTCTTAAAGCGGTATTTCCAATTTCTCGTCTCCCTACTCTGTGCGCATCAGTCTCTCAACGCTGCTTGCTCTGTGCACAAAACAATCCAAAACAAGGGCTCACTGGGCCAATGAGAATACAACGATGCAGACTGGCTCCCTTTGAAGATTTAGAAGTGGACTTTACTGAACTTGGGCCCAGTAAGGGATGTAAGTACCTGCTGGTTTTTGTCTGCACCTTCACAGATTGGGTAGAAGCCTACCCCACCAGGACAGAGAAACCAAGGGAAATGACAAAGGCTCTCCTCAGGGATGTTATCCCTCGATTTGGAATGCCTACCTCCATCGGGTCTGACAATGGACCCACCTTCGTGGCAGAAACTGTACAGCAAGTGGCAAAGGCACTGAGCATCTGCAGGAACCTGCACACAGCATACCAGCCTCAAAGCTCAGGGAAGATAGAACGAATGAACAGAACTCTAAAACAAATGATAGCTAAAATCAGCCAAGAAACCCAGCTCCCCTGGGTGGACATTTTACCCTGGGCTCTGTTGCAAATAAGATGCACCCCAAGATTTAATATTGGGTACTCTTCCTTTGAAATCCCCTATGGACGACCACCACCTTTAGTCAGGATGGGAAATCCCACCCCAGAAATAGGAAATTTAGGGCTCCACCAACAACTGTTGTACTACGAGAAGTTTGAGGTTGGGTAATAGAGAGAAACCCCATTTCGTTAGGGGTCCAAGTGCATCCCCATAAACCAGGTAACCAAGTATGGGTGAAGGATTGGAAAAAGGAACCTCTCAAACCAACATGCAAGGGGCTATATTTAGTGGTATTAACTACCCCTACAGCTGTTAAAGTTGCAGGAATCATCCCTTGGATCCACCACTCCAGGGTTAAGAGAGCGACTTCACCTCAGACAGAGGGTCCCTAGAAAATTGAGAGTGTCCCAGGAGACCCGCTCAAGATCAAGATTAAGAGGGACCAGAGAAGGATCAATGAGCCCTGCTCTAGCCACACCCGGAAGCTGGCTAGTCAACGCAAGGCCGAAGCTTGAGGAAAGCTCAACAAAGCTGTTAAATGTATTTCTTTTGTGCTCCCTTGCCTCTTTCCTTGTTTGCTATACTAGTCTGCGCATTAGCAGTGGGGCTAGCTAGGGCCGCCCCACCTGACTGGAACATAGGCACAGGAATCGGTGGCATAGCCTCTTCCTCTTATTACTATTATCAGCTTACAGGTGAATTCAGCCACAATCTCCAACGAATAGCAGAAACCCTGGGAACTCTGCAAAATCAGACTGACTCTCTGGCCGAGGTGGTCTTACAATACAGGAGGGGTCTGGACCTACTCACGGCCAAAGAGGGGGGACTACGCCTCTTCCTAAACGAAGAGTGCTGTTTTTATGCCAATCAATCAGGAATTGTCAGAGGGATGGTTCAAGAGTTACAAGACCAAGTGGAAAAGAGAAAACATATTTTAGATAAAAGCCCATGGACAGGACCCTGGGGCTGGACCTCCTGGCTGGCACCGTTCATAGGTCCCTTGCTCCTGATTTTTGCAGTTCTGCTATTTGGGCCCTGTGTCCTAAACTTCCTGACCCGCTTTGTCAGTTAGCGGATAGAGGCTATAAAACTTCAGATGTTAGCCTCCAATTATGAGCCCCTGCAACAGATAAGTGATGATGCTTACTCCAACTAGGGTTGTGAAAGCATCAAGAGGGGGGAATGTGAAGGAAAAGCCAGGCTGGTCTAACAAGATAACTCACAAGTCTAGGAATGCGAAGGAGAGGCTGGGCTGGGCTGGGCTAACAAGATAACTCACAAGTCTAGGAATGTGAAGGAGAGGCTGGGCTGGGCTAACAAGATAACTCACAAATCTAAGTATCGGAATACTGATCTGAGTTCTGCTAGACTAACTTGTAAATCTAAGTTAATTAGTGTTGGTTTGCTGTTCATGTTTTTTGCTAGCCAGCTGGGTGTTCAAAGATACATATCTGGCTTTGGAATGTTGGTTTGCTGCCTCCCTGCCTCCACTTTAGGGATAATGATGCTGCTAAAGCTGTTCCATGCCTATTGGCCGAATACCCCAAGCTTGTACTTTACCCTATAAAACCTCATGCGCACGTCTTGGAGGTGCTCAGAGCTTCGGAGCAGAAGCCCCTCTGAGCCCGCCGGTGTAATACATCTGAGTACTCCAACCCTCCGAGTGGTGCTTGTTTCTTGGCTGGCCTGTCGTTTCCGTAACAACATAAAAAGCAAGCTTATGGTTACCAGGGGGCAGAGGGGTTGGGAAGGGATAAATTGGGAGTTCGAGATTTGCAGATACTAACTAATATATATAAAATAGATAAACAACAGTTTTATACTGTACAGCACAGGGAACTATATTCAATATCTCATAGTAACTTAGGATGAAGAAAAATATGAAAACAAATATATCTATGTTCCTATATGACTGAAGCATTGTGCTATACACCAGAAATTGACACAAATTGTTAACTGACTATACTTCAATCAAAAAAAATACATATATATATAATTATTGGGACCTTACTATAAATGCTGTGGAGACTAGGTATGTGGTTTAACCCAGAAATCTGACTTTTTCTTGAGTCAGGTTTGCATCTCGGCTTCTCATATTTTTGTGGTCTCACTGGTAGACATTAACATTCTTTCATTAGCCACGCCCACCCTGGGAAGATACTAGACAACTTCTCTTTCAGAAAAGATTTCCTTTAGCTCAAATCTGCAGAGTTTCTCATTAAAGTTCTTGCAGCTGTGGGATTTGTTCCAGTACCTCTTACAAACACCCTTTTGCCTTCTAAAAGAAAGGTCAACATGGTCTTTATTAAAGGTCAGGCTAAAGGTTAACCTGGCCAACCCTGCATGAATACCGACAACCTCGTTTCTCTTAGCTTGGTGCAAATTTTCCCCAAAGCCTTCCTCTTCTATTCTCTAATGGTTTAAGGGGTTAATGCCAAATGTTTTGTTTCTCTATCTCTCAGTGTTTCCTTTCTTAAATCCTTAAAAGAGCCTGTCTTTAATTCTGATGTTTAAAACCTTGACCGGTAGCTATTTTCATTTGAGCTTTGCTCCTGCATGGATTTCTATATTGTTCCCTCCCAATGACGGAATCGAGGTTGCCATTCAGGTCAGAACACTGATCTTGAGTAATTTCTGTTCGTCCTGGCCTTTCCTCTGGAGCCCCAGACACTCCTGGGATGTGTTTGTTCTACTTCGTTCATTAGGTCCCTGCCAGGACTTCCACGGTCTGTTAATTTTGCTTGCATTATACTGCCTGCTTTTATGATTTGGTCTTGATTCAGGTTGTTATACCGATGCGACTTCCACCTTACTCAATTCTCTGTGCCAAAGCAGTCACCTTCATTTAAGCTTTCCGTGGACTTGCAAACACTGGGCTCGAATGAAATCTTATGCAGAAGTCCAGTGTGGAAAAGAGACACACCCAGAGCTGCTCTGGGGTGTGGTGGTGGTGGTGGAGATCCACAGCCTTCTCAGCCTCTTCGTCTCACGAGGGGACTCTGAGATCCCGAGGGATCCTCTGAGGAGCTGTACTCAAGCCACTCTAGTGTGTCAAAGCCACCCTCCCTTCTCAATTCCTCTCCCCGGCCACATGCATGAGCCTCCCTTCCGTCTTTTATGTTTGCTCCACTTCCCTTTTTAACAACCATCATTTCTTACTTAATCTTTCACATTAATTTAATATCTTATTCTTTATGCTTCCTTGAGGGTCTTTGGCAGCTTTGGTTAATTTTTTTTTAAAGCTATTTACACTTAAGGATTGTAAAGAAGCCAGGAAAGAAGTGTTGGATTTTAAAAAATACACATATGGGTTTCTTTTTATTTATTAACAGCTTTTATACATTTTCAATATTATTCCTTAAAGCAGCTGTTTCTTTGGATTCTCTTTCACACCTGCCTGTCACTTCAGATTTCCATTTGTTAATTTACAAATCTGAATTAGAAGTGATAAAAAGAAAGCACAAGGTAATTTTACTGATTTTAAATCTGGACATATATCTGAGAGTCATTTAGAAGTTCTATGTATATTCAGCTAAGGTCACAGAGACAGCACTGGTTCATTCCCCATCCCCTATGTACTGTTTCTGAGGTGTTAGTACTACTATAATATTTGCCAAACTTATATTAGTTATGCTTGTATGTTTTTACTCCTAGATTGTGAAAATTCTGAAGGGAATATTTTTTCCTCTATCCATCATCAGTGGTATTGTGAAGGAAAAACCGGGCTGGTCTAACAAGATAACTCAGAAGTATAGGAATGTGAAGGAGAGGCTGGGCTGGGCTAACAAGGTAACTCACAAATCTAAGTATTGGAATACTGCTCTGAGTTCTGCTAGACTAACTTGTAAATCTAAGTTAATTAGTGTTGGTTTGCTGTTCATGTTTTTTGCTAGCCAGCTGGGTGTTCAAAGATACATATCTGGCTTTGGAATGTTGGTTTGCTGCCTCCCTGCCTCCACCTTTGTGATGATGATGCTGCTAAAGCTGTTCCATGCCTATTGGCCGAATACCCCAAGCTTGTACTTTACCCTATAAAACCTCATGCGCACGTCTTGGAGGTGCTCAGAGCTTCAGAGCAGAAGCCCCTCTGAGCCCGCCGGCGTAATACATCTGAGTACTCCAACCCTCCGAGTGGTGCTTGTTTCTTGACTGGCCTGTCGTTTCCGTAACAGTATAATGCAAGTGAATAACATATGCTTTGCTGGAAAAGGCATCATCTATTCATACTTTCAAAAAGTATTAAAATTAAAATTTAAAATTAAAAAGGTTAATGATCTTGGTGTTGCAGAAAACAGGATACAAACTGACTTAAAGAGAGAAAAGAGAATAGGGGTAATGTTCCTTTTCGTAGGAAGGAAAGAACATAATGTTCCCTGCTGGTCTCAAAGAGAGCGCATTTTCAGAGAAGTGGCTCTTCAGGGTAGTGAAATGGCAGAACGACAGGGCTGACATGGTACTGACAGCACTTCAGTGTGGCAAATACAAAAGGGGAAAACACCCAAATCAAACACACACAAGGGTGGCTTGGGATCACTACATGTAGCCATCCCTCGGTATCCGTGGGAAATTGTTCCAGGAGCCCCTGCAGATACCAAAGTACCGGATGCTTGAGTCCTGTATATAAAATGCTGTAGTCCAGTGGCCCTCTGCAACCCGGGTTTGCATCAGCAAATTCAACTAACCAGGGAGAGAAATGTCCATCAGCAGTTGGTTGAATCTGCAGATGTAAAACCCGGAAATAAAAAGGGCCAACTGTACATTTATTAGAAAAAATCCACATAAGTGGACTCATGGAGTTCAGCCTCTGTTGTTCAAAGATCAACTGTAATTGGAAGTCATTATCTCTAAGTTTAGCTTTGAGAGAAAGTATGGGAGAATGAACTTAGTCTCACTGGTGAGACTAAGCAGCAACATAGCACAGCAAAGGTGATGGTCCTCCTGCCAGGCCTGGGCACATGCAGACCCTTGTCTCCATCATATTCGATCTGAGTTGCCTCACCTGGGGTGGATTGCTAAGGGCCTGGGCAGTCACCTCTGACACATTCAGCAGTTAGCTGGCCAACATTATTGGGTTGGTGTTATTTGATGAGCTGGGTCAGGCTCTAAGTAAATCTCCACCGCACTCAGGTTATCCATTCATTTATTCCACGTGTATTTACTGAGACATTGAGGAATATCAAGGTGGATAACAGTCCTTGTCCTCAAGTTGGTCAAGGGCATAGCTCAGTATCTTGCAAGGGAATCACACTGAGACAATGATACTTAAGTGCTGACGTTTGCAATTCTATGATTGACCATTACTCCTTGCCTCCCGATGTATGAATAAGCCTCTTGCAATATACATGTTACTTGGGATCCCAGAGAAATGTCCTCCATAGAAATGGCCAACTGCCCTAATTATCCTAAAGTGACACCCATTAGTCAGCAAACGAAACCCATGCGTGGTCTTACTCTTGACTATAAGCTGACTATAAACTGTTAAATTAAACAAGAAAGCCATTAGACTGGTGTCTTCTGGCATAAGCTGCAAGGCATTAGAGCCACTAAAATCTAAGCCTGTAAGTGCTTCAAGGTTATGAAATCAACACCCTAAGGACAACCAATCACAAACAACCAACTAGGCTTTAAATTATAGCCAATTGAATAATTTCTCTTCTTTGTTTCTGCACTTTCCCCATGTAAGTCTTCCCCCTGGCCCCATGGGTGAAGAACTCCTAACCACTTCCTGTTTGGTGCTGATTTGAATGTACTTTGGTCC
This sequence comes from Camelus bactrianus, assembly GCF_048773025.1. Lineage (NCBI taxonomy): Eukaryota > Metazoa > Chordata > Mammalia > Artiodactyla > Camelidae > Camelus > Camelus bactrianus. The sequence continues at coordinate 32,174,139 of NC_133550.1, read as the reverse complement.
AAATAAACTCTTAAAATTTTTAATATGCCTCAGTTTATCTTTTAACAAAGCATATAGCGAGGAGTCTCCAAATATTTGCGCAAGCCATCCAAAACAAACAAACACAAAGCAAAGAGAAAAAATAAATCCAGAGAAAATAGAGAAGATTAAAACAAACAAACCCCACTAAGTAGAGCTGGTATCTTCCCAGAGGTAAGAGAGGATATTGTATTCATAAAGCAAGAAATGCCAAGAACAAGGAACAAACAGAGAATAAAAAGAACTCTTCGAAATTAAAAATAAGAGAGCCAAAATAAATTCAATTGAAAGATAGGGAGATGAAGAAACCTCAAAGAAAGGAGACTGAAGAAAAAAAAAAAAAAAAAAAACCAGGGATAGAAAACAAGAAAGATGAGAGGGGTGGTTAATCTACCCACAAGGTACAATTTCCAACTAACAGGAATTCCAGGGAGATAAAACAGTAGGAAATTATCCAAAAATAGTGGAAAATGTTCCGGAAGTAAAAGGAGAGACTATTCAGCACAATGAATAAAATATAAAATGCCCACACCAAGAGACATATCATTATAAAATTTTGTAACACCAGGAATAAAAGCTTCTGGTAAAAAAATAATAATAATAGTAAAGGCTCTACACATAGAGGAGATGAGAAGAAATAAGAATTAAAATAGAACACAGTATCTTTTGGTTGAAGATGACATACTGAGCAGTTGAGTTTATCACCTCGTATTCTTGGAAACTCAGTGAAATGATAGGGAAGAAGAATTAAAGTGAATAAAGTCATTAAATTGCTGTGAATTGAAAAGGAAGTGGGCACCCGTATTCTTCAACTGGGAAGACCAGGAGGATGGGAAATGAAGAGGGTAATACATAAGAGCAGGGAAGGAACCTCATCCCAAGCACATGGTAGAGAGTTCTTGCCTCCAGGGTCAGCAGACACAAAGGACAAATATGGGATGAAGAGCAGATGTTGATGGGAATCATGGAAAAACATCAATCATCAGCTTCCCTTGCCCATGCCAGTGATGGTGGCATTTGCTCCCAGGCTGAAATCTGAGAAACATTCTCTAAATAATTAGACTAGAAGGATTTCAGGCTCCTCCAGTGGTGACTGAGATCTCAAAGTAGAGAGAACCATCCTCATCTGGAAATTTTGGGGAAGAAAGTGTATCTGCCCATTCCTAACCTGTGCATATGTTAGTGAAAGCTTTGAGTGAAGTCGGCCGTTGGATGTGCTCATCAGCTACCCCTCCCTCGCCTCAAACACACATGCACACACATGCACAACTACAGATAGACACCCACAGTATAGTCAGCCCTCCCACTCAGGAGAAAGGTCAGTAAAGATAGAGAAAATCATGCCAACTACCTAAATGAATGAACCCAGTGTCTCATTATCAAATATAAACAGGTAACTAGCAATACAAGGAAAAGCTACTGCACAAAGTGGAAAAACTGAGGGCAACACACAAAATGACGGATCCTCTCATCAATCAGGGCTTTGAGCTGCAGAGCACAGCATCCACTCCACCTGAATTTATTCATGTATTCAGTGGGTACTCAAAGACCTACTATAAAAGGGGCACTATTCTAGGTATTGGGGGTATAGCAATGAACAAAACAGGCAAAGGACCCTCCTTGCAGTCAGGTGGGTCCAGGCCTTCTGGGTGAAGAACAGCAAGCAGAAAGGCCCTGAGATGGGAACAGGGATTGTATGTTCAAGGGACAGCAGGGCCCCTGTCCGGCTTGGAAAGAGAACAAAGGGAAGAGCAGCAGGAGGTCAGGTCGGACCACACAGGGCCTTTCAAGTCATTGCAAAGAATTTTGTCTTTGCTATGAGGGAGATTAAGACCTATAAAATGGATTACTTTGACTCCACATTGAAAACAGACTCTAGAAGGATAAAGGCAGAAGAAGGGAGACCAGTGAGGACACTACTGCAATAACCCACATCAGAGATGGTAGTGCTTTGGTCCAGGGTGGTGGTGGTGGAGGTGATGAGAAGTGGTCAGATTTTAGAAATATTGTGAAGATAGAACTGATAGGATTTGCTGACGGCTTGGCTATTAGTTATGAGAGAAAAAGAGAAGTCAAGGATAATACCACTTTTTTACCTCAGCACTGAAAGGATAGGGTAGCCATTTATTGAGATGGGGGAAGACTGTGAGAGGAGGAGCGTGTTGGCGGCAGGGCCTGGTTTTAGACCTACGTATTAGTGAGCTATTGCTGCATAGCATATTATCCCAAAATGTAGTGGCTGAGAAACACCAAACATCTATTATCTCACAGTTTCTGTGAGCCAGAAATCAGATACACTTTAGCTGGGTCCCTCAGCTCAAGGTGTCTCATGATGTGGCAGTCAAGCTCATGGGCTAAGGCCCCATTTGAAAGCTCAACTGAGAGGGGATCTGCTTCCCAGCTGACTCATGTGGTTTTTGGCAGGCCCTGGCCTCTCACCACGTAGGCCTCTCTGCAGGGCTGCCTTATGACATGATAGTTGGCTTTCCCAAGGGTGAAGAATGATCCAAGAGAGAGCTAGAAAGAGTGACTGCCCAAGTTGGAAGCCACAGTCTAACATAAAGTGTGCCAAACTAAGCATTATACAGGTCTCAGAAGGAAAAAGAGCAAAGAGGATTGAAAAGGTATTTGAAGAAATCATGACTGAATCAAGAAGAAATAGACCACTTGAACAGACTGATCACTAAAAAGGAAATAGAATTAGCAATAAAAAAAACCTTCCTACAAACAAAAGTCCAGGATAAATGGCTTCACTGGGGAATTCTACCAAACATACAAAGAACTCATATCCGTCCTTCTCAAACTCTTCCAAAAGACTGAAAACTCATTCTATGAAGCCACCATCACCCTGATAACAAAATCACACAAGACACTACCAAAAAAGAAAATTACAGGCCAATATTACTGATGAACATAGATGCAAAAATCCTCAACAAAATATTAGTAAACAGAATCCAACAGCACATAAGAAAAGATCACACACCATGATCAAGTTGGATTCACCCCAGGGACACAAGGACAGTTCAACATATGCAAATCAATCAATGTGATACACCACATCAACAAAAGAAAGGACGAAAATCACATGATCATCTTAACAGATGCAGAAAAAGCATTTGATAAAATTCAACACCCATTTATGATAAAAACTCTAACCAAAGTGGGAATAGAGGGAACATATCTCAACATAATAACAGCTATTTATGACAAACCCACAGCCAGCACAGTACTCAACGGTGAAAAGCTGAAAGCCTTCCCGTTAAAATCTGGAACAAGACAAGATGCCCACTCTCACCACTTCTATTCAACAGTCTTGGAAGTCCTAATGCCAGCAATCAGGCAAGAGAGAGAAATAAAAGGGATCTAAATTGGAAGAGAAAAGGTAAAACTGTCACCATATGCAGATTACATGATACTATATACAGAAAACCCTAAAAGCTCCACACAAAACCTACTAGAGCTGATAAAACAATTTGGCAAGGTAGCAGGATACAAGATTAACATTAAAAAATCTGTTGCATTTCTTTACACTAACAATGAATTAGCAGGAAAAGAAAGTAAAAAAAAAAAATCCCTTTTAAAATTGCATCCAAAACAGTAAAATACTTAGGAATATATCTGACCAAGGAGGTGAAAGACTTACGTATGGGGAACTACAAAACATGGATTAAGAAAATTAAAGATGATGTGAAGATATAGAAGGATATCCCATGATCTTGGACTGGAAGAATCAATATTGCTAAAATGGCCATACTAACCAAAGAAATCTACAGATTTAATGTGAACCCTATCAAATTATCCAGGACATTTTTCACAGAACTAGAACAATTAACCCTAAAATTTATATGGAATCACAAAAGACTCAGAATTACCAAAGCAGTATTGTAGAAAAAGAACAAAGCTAGAGGAATAACCCTCCCAGACTGCAGACATCAAAACTGTGGTATTGGCATAAAAACAGATATATGGATCAATGAAACAGAATAGAGAGCCCAGAAATAAATCCACAGATCTACATTCAATTAATCTCCAAAAAAGCAGGCAAGAATATACAATGAAACAAAGACAGTCTCTTCAGCCAAGGGTGCTGGGAAAACTGGACAGCAGCATGTAAATCAATGAAATGAGAATACTCCCTCACTCCATACACAAAAATAAACTCAAAATGGCTTAAAGACTTAAATATAAGACAACACATGATAAACTTCCTAGAAACAAACATAGGCAATACATTCTCTGACATAAATCTTAGCAATGTTCTCCCAGGGCAGTCTACCCAGGCAATAGAAATAAAAGCAAAAATTAACAAATGAGACCTAATTAAACTTATAAGCTTTTGCACAGCAAAGGAAATCATAGCAAAACAAAAAGACAACCTATAGAATGGGAGAAAACATTTGCAAATGATCAGACTGATAAGGGCTTAATTTCCAGAATATATAAACAGCTCATACAACTTAATAAGAAAAAAACAAACAACCCAATCCGAAAATGGGCAGAAGATCTAAACAAGCAACTCTCCAATGAATACATACAAATGGCCAATTGGCACATGAAAAAATGCTCAATATTGCTAATTATCAGAGAAATGCAAATCAAAACTACAATGAAATTTCACCTCACACCAGTCAGAATGGCCATCATTCGAAAGTTTACAAATGATAAATGCTGGAAAGGGTGTGGAGAAAAGGGAACCCTCCCACACTGTTGGTGGAAATGTAGTTCGGTGCAGTCGTTATGGAAAACAGTATGGAGGTTCCTCAAAAGACTAAAAATAGACCTATCATATGATCCACCAATCTCACTTCTGGGCATATATCCAGAGAGAACCTTAATTAAAAAAGATACCTCAATGTTCATAGCAGCACTATTTACAATAGCCAAGACATGGAAACAACCTAAATGTCCATCAACAGATGACTAGATAAAAAGTTGTGATATATTTATACAATGGAATAATACTCAGCCATTAAAAAGAATAAAATCATGCCATCTGCAGCAACATGGATGGACCTGGAGATTGTCATTCTAAGTGAAGTAAGCCAGAAAGAGAAAGAGAAATACCATATGGTATCACTTACGTGTGGAATCTAAGTAAAAAAGACAAATGATCTTGTTTACAAAACAGAAACAAGAGTCACAGACATAGGAAACAAACTTATGGTTACCAGAGGGGGAAGGGGGTGAGAGGGGATAAATTGGGAGTTCAAGAATTGCAGATACTAAGTAATATATATATATATAACTGATATATAATATATATATAGTAGATAAACAGTAAGTTTATACTGTATAGCACAGGGAACTATATTCACTATCTTGTAGTAACTTATGGTGAAAAGCAATATGAGAACAAATATATGTATGTTCATGTATGGCTGGGGCATTATGCTGTATACCAGAAATTTACACATTGTAAACTGACTATACTTCAATAAAAATATATATATACAAACAAAAAAAGAAGTGAGTCAGTATGCTCAGCCTTCCCACATTCAAAGAAAGGATTACACAAGGGCATGAATACCAGGAAGTGGGGTTCATTGGATGTCCATGTGGCAAGGTTATGTGGGCAGTTTGAAAAAAATCTGGAATTTGGGGGAAGTCCAGCTAGAGAGTCATCACCAGGAAAAGTATTTGTTACTGGGTATTAGGCATCTTAGAAAATCTTTGAAAGGATAGGCAGAATCAATCCTCAGTCTCCAGAAACATCTCCCAGAACCATACTGCAGAACCAGTCTGGCAAAGGATCTACTGTGGTCCCTGCTGCTACAGATCTCTGAGAAAGTTTGCCTCTGCGTCCTGTCAGTGCAAAATATATGCCAGGTGTCCTAGCAGTCTCTGCATGTAAACAACTTTAGAATCAAAGTTCTCAAAGAAACATATTTTGATTGACAGAACCCAAACCTATGTCCTAGTTACAAGCAGTTGCAAATGTGATTTTTAAAATACATCCTTTATGGGAGGAAAACATTAATATCATGGAGAAGTATTAAAATATAGAGTGCTCAAAAGATGTAAGGCATCTTACAAAGGACCACTGTCCTCACATTCTGAAGGAACCAAGATAATTTAGCAGAAATTGGGGATCATAAAACAAATCTAACTAAAAGCCACAAACAGATATGGATAGATATTAATCATGTCCATTAAAAACTCCAAAAAGAAGCAAAGAACAAGAAATAGTTTGTGATAGTTAAAGATGTAGATACAGAAATTAAGAATGTAAATTAGGTGGAAGAAACAGATGTGAGAATCTTCCAAAGTATAGAACAAAAAGAAATGGAAAATCTGAAGAAAAAAGATAAGAAACACATAATCTTAATCTAAAAGGGCCCACATTTAACCAAGACATCTTAGAAAGAAAAGAGGGCATGAAATTATTTTTTTAATGTTTTTTAATTACCAGAACTAAAGGGAGATACTTGAACAGTTCTTCTGAGTACCAAATTCATTGAGTGCAAAAGGACCCACAGTTTTAGTATCATGAAATTTCAGAATACCCAGAATATAAAGATGTTAATGACGATGAAACTGATTCAAAAAAAAGCTAGTATTTTTATACTGCTTACTGTGTGTGAGCAGCTGTTTCAACTTTATACATATTACATTATTCAATCCTCAAAATAATCCTATGAGTTAGCTACTACTATTATTATTATTAGCATTTTTCAGATGAAAAAACGGAGGAATTTACCCAAAGATACAGAACTAGCAGGTGGCAGACCTGGGATTCAAACCAGCAGTCAGTCTTAGTACTCCTGACCACTACTTCCTTTTTCAGTGACACCAAATTCTAGAGGGCAGGGAAATGCCTTCAACATTTTGAAGGGAAATGACTTTAATTTTAAAATTAACCAAAACATTCATCAGATATTAGGGGAGCATAATATATGTCCTGATACGCAAAAAATCATCTATTCCCAAACCCATTTTCAGACATGCAAGAACTCGGATAAGTAAAAACACATTTTCAGACATGCAAAACACTGTATACTTTTTCTGAAAAAGTAACTTAAGGATCTAGTGCGACAAAAGGAAAAATATATCAAAGACATGAGCTCTAAAAACAATGAAACTAAAGAGGGTAACAAAAAGCTATCCCAGCATAACTACTATGCAAATTACCTAGAAATAAGTCAATGTATATTCATAGCCTCAGGATATATTGAACACCTGGAAGGTATTAGTTATAGGGTAAAAAATTTTCCCCTTACAACAAAAAACAGACTTTTAAAAACGCCAGGGGTACAAAATCGTACAAGAATATTAACTCCAAAAGCAAAACAAACTACACATAGCACTTTTCAAAGTACTTGACAGAGTTTGAGGGATGAGAATGGATTTGACTTTGACTCTTGGAATATCCTTGTTGACATGAAATTTGATTTTTCTGCGCATCCAACCTGCCCTGTTTCTTCATTAAACAATGTTTATTTAAATGTAATTTTCTAAACTATCTTCCATTAAGATAAACTGACAAAATAACACAGCTAACTGGACATGGAAAGAAAAGAGAAGTAAAGAAATACGCAGGCATGCAAATTCCTCTACTGTGCATGTTAGTAAAGAAACAATATCTAAAGAGCATGGCTCAAGAAACAAGTTTAAACATATCACTTAAAGTTATCAAAGTAACCAAAATAAGACGCAGTCTTTAAAAATAGAACTAACAAGAGCAGGAGGAGGGTGTCAGAAAAGGAGACAGTAGAAGTGAATTAAATTCCGCGTTTTTCACGCTGGTAATTCGTAGACATTGCTTAAAACCCAGGAACCGCGGCGCCGAGGCGTCAACGACCACGCGGGTAGCGCGCCGGAGGCAGCCGTGAGGAGACGCAGAGACTGCGACAGGCTTACCTGGGAGCAGGACGGCTGCAGAGGCGAGCTAGACTATCTCCGTCTTGTCTGAGTTTCAATTTCCAGATACACGTTGAAAGAAATCCAAAAAGGCGGATGCTTTCCTCAAAAAGTGGAGGCGGCCTGGAGGCACGGCCGCGCGGCCCCCCTGGGCGCCCGCCATCTTGCTCCCGCTTCCGCGCCTGCTCAGGTGCGGGCTCGGCTCCAGGCGCAGGTGCTTCCGTTTGGAGCCAATTGACCTCCCGCCTCCTGGACCTTTGGCAGCGCGTGGATTGGCCCAGAGAGGGGCCGCGGGTAGAATCTGACGCCGTTTCTCAAGAGACTCCAGCTGCCGCGGCCCGAAGCGCCTTGGGCATCCGAGGAGCTCAGGAGGGATGGGCCGCACTGGCCCGGGAACGGGGCCCTGCTCGGGCCGCTCCAGGTTCTGCAGTTTTGGGGCGCCTGGAGAGTGGACAGCGGGCTGTCAGGGCAGCAGGAACACACCCCCCCCCCCCAGTGTATCTTGAGCTTCGAGCATGAACTGGGAGGTACTGAGCTGAAGAGCTTGAATTATGTCGAAAAGGACCACCCCCCAACCCCGGGGCCACCTAGACATCACAGGGTGAGACTCGGAGAGGGAGCTGGAGGTTCTGTGATATGCAAACGGAGTGACACGCAGGAGACATTTAAGTCCTGCAAACATATTGGAAATACCCGAGACCTTGTTTGTACTCACAGGTTGGTGAGGTCTAGGGAAACTTGAATTATATTTACCCAGCTTTCAAATCATCATCATCATTCTATTCTGCAGAAACTCAGTGTAATATTAAACGTATTTTATCTCACCTTTTTGGATGCAGAATGTGTTGTCTGTGTCCTGATCCAGCCTCCCAGTGCTGGCCTTGCTCTCCACGTATTGTCTCCAATCCAGCAGCTGCGGCGGCGGCCCCTGAGAACTGTAGAAACACACAATGCAGCCTCGCCCCAAGCCTTCCCCAACCAGAAACTGCAGTGCAGCAAAAGGTCTCCCACCCCGAACTCCTCATGACTCATGAAAACATCAAAGCCTGAGAAGCCCTGCTCTGAAAGAGTAGTTCTTAACCTGCCTGTACTTTAGAATCACCTGGACAACTGAAAAAAATTCGGATGCCTGGGCCCCACCTCAAAGCAATTAAATCAGAATCCCGGGGAGTGGAGCCAGATGGCAGTGTTTTATAAAAGCTTCCCCAGGTGATTCTAGTGGTCAGCTCCTGTTGAAAACCTTTGCTCAAAGGGTCAGCCTGACTGAATTTAAGGGATGCCTTTACCGTGGCTGCCCTCCTTACAGATTCAGATATGCTTCCCTCTCCTTCTCTCTGCCATGGACTTGCCTACTTTGGGCTCCTTCTTTCTTAATAAATGATCCTTTGTCCAGTGCCAGTCGGGAGTCAACCATGGAGGAAGATAAGGAGAAGTGAGCTCAGGTGATTAAATGAAGAGTGAGGAGGTCAGCCCTAATACCAGTAAAAGCTTGTGTCAAACTGAAGTGAAGGAGGGAGAATTATGAAGGACCTTGATGGCTGGGCAGAAAAGTTTATTTAACATGGTGGGGCGGGGGAAGAGAGCCATTGACGATTGGAGAGAGGTGGAGAGAAAGGTCTGATGAGAGTTTAGTTTGGTAAACTGAATCTGTATCTGAAAATACATCTTTACCCATTTCAAACCAAAAATTGAGATGATAGTCACTTAGGTATTCTTCTGATAACCACCTACCAAGGTGTTTCTCATACCAATCTGCTCTGGGGCCGATAATGAAATCCAGTAAACCCTTGCTAATTACATTCTCCAGTGAATTGTAAGACTGCCTTATCCACAGTCCAGAGATTTGTGTCATCAATAACTGTGTTAAATATCCTCAATTCCTTACATTTGGGGTTTAATTTTGGTGTTAATTGTACCAATTAACTCACACAGCATAGTTTTACATACCTGCAGGACAGTTAGTGTGCTGATTCCTCTGAGGACACTATCCACGTTTCTCTGGCCCTGAAATTAATCAGCCTTCTGGATAAATAACCGAAAAGTCGAAATTTCTTCCTCATGTGAAACACTCCATAATATCTTTGAATTAAAACTCAGAATCAACCTTACTGGTGTGGCCCTATCACAAATGTGGCTGAAAGATAGATTAAAGAAAGTGAATAGGCTTCCATCCTTCAGATCTCCTTGAAGAAGGACATTTGTCATTTGAGCTAGCAGTTTTAGGAGCCAAGGTCTTCTCCAGCTAATCAAATCATCTCCATCTACTAGTACTTACTCCTCCCTGCCTGGGCTGTATTATAGTTTCCTTGTATTAACTTACCAGGAAAATTGGTAAACCCAAGTGGCGTGTTTCTCCCTAATCTCTGGGTTGGGTGGGGCAGTGGAAGACAATTTACAATAAAATCAAACTGCATATTTTTTTCACTTATATTGTGAGAATTTCCCCCCATGACATTAAATGCTTTTGGAAAATATGATTGTACATGATATAGTTTACATATATTTTGCAAATTACATACCATAACTTTTTAAACCATTCCTCTACTGTTGGACATTCAGTTTGTTGGACAACTTTTATTCATCAATAACTGCCATGAATTTTCTCCTGTGTAAATCTTTGACTCCTTAACAGATTATTTACTATGAACTGCAAGTACCTTGTTTCTCCTTAGCATTCTCCTCAGTGCTAACAGTAGGCGTGGTTTCACATATGGCGCTTAATAAAAACACGTTAACTCCACTCGTGGTCTAGATCAACTTGCATTGGGGCCCTATTAAAACTATCTCTTTAAGAAAGAAAAATACCATATGATATAGTTTATTTGAGGAATCAGAAATAAAGGACACAAATGAACTTATCTACAAAACAGAAACAGGCTCACAGACTTAGAAAACAAACTTATGGTTCAGAGGGAAAGGGGATGGGAAGGGATAAATCAGGAATTTGAAATTTGCGCCTCCTGGGGAGTGATAGAAATGTTAGCTATCTTGATTGTGTGGTGGTTTCATGGGTGGTATCAAAATTTATCAAATTGTATATCTGAAATATATGTAGTTTACTATACAGGCATCATGCCATAATAAAAGTGTTTTAAGAAACTGTCTCTTTAATATTAAGCTATACAGAATCACAAGATTGTGGCAAATCCAATTATCATCTATCATGAGTTGTTCACTCTATAAATAGACATCTTACATTTTGTTATATTCAACTTCTGAAATGTAGCAGACACCATTAAAGCACTAGAAAATCAAAGCACAAGTAATAATTCTTTTAAAAAAACACTTTCCAACATGTATATATCATGCATATTTATTCATCTGCTGCAGCAGCAAAACTCCCTATTCAAGTGATGTCCTTTCAAGAGGAACTATTTAACAAACCTTAGGCAGTACTGGATTTAAGCTACCTTCCTGGTGCCTTATATGATGTATGCCGTCATATACAATGTATACCATCATATGCAAATTATAGCATCAAGTCCCGATTTGACTGTCGGATGCAAACATCACACGCATGCACATGTACGCAAGCACACACACTCATATTCTGTGTATGGCAGTAATGTCCCAAGACTAACGTCCCAGGACTGATATGACTATCAACTGTTGAGTCATCAAGAGAAACAGAACACCAAGACAGAGGAAACCTACATCCCAAAGCTATTTAACTACTGCCTTTGGGGAAAAACAGAGTAACAAAAATACAAAACACTTCCAGAAATCATCTTTAAAATGTTTAGTTTTCCCAACATCATGAAGTAGACTGAACCCAAATAGGATTTAAGTATCTATCCAGCTCTGGGCCCAGAGTTGCTCACGGAATACAGGTTAACTTCACAAAGATTTAGACTGAGTCCATTTACTTCTGATATATTGTGGGGTTTTATTGTTGTTGTTGTTTGTTATTTTTGTTTGTTTTGGTGGAGAAGTACTAGGGCTTGAACCCAGGGCCTCGAGCATGCACTCTACCACTGAGCTATACCCTCCCCCAATTTACTTTTCATCCCTGCAGGGGTTCTGGAATTGTTTCCATTCTCTGTGGTTTTACCTGATAGCAGCTCATTTTACATGAGGGGAAAAGAGATTCAGTCATATTCAATCTAAGGGCATCCTTAATCTAAGGGTATCCTGCTTCCTAAGCAATCTAGGGACAACTGGAGATTTACCATTTCAAAAATCATCCAAGTACTTTCTGTGTATATATGTAGGCTATATTTAGGCTCTCATTATCTCTTTGTGTTATGTAACTTGACTTTGCAACTTTTACTTCTGAAAGTGCCTGGTTACAGTCATGTATAACATATTAGCAAAGGCTGTTTCCTGGCCTATTCCCAGCAGTTACAAAAGAAACTTTCAGGCCACCTTCCCTATGATGTGCAGATGGGTTTGGTGTGCACCCCAGAGATGACAGTCGTCCCCTCTGCCCTCTCTGTTAGAGCCAGAAGAGGCAATCCAGTCACCTTGTGATCCCTGACCTTACCTGGCCTTAGCTGATTGGACACCAGACCCAAGATGACTCAAGCAGATTTTCTGCCCCAAGGACTTGGAGACAGCGACTCTGTGACTGAGTTGGCTAGCTGTATGTGTTTCTCTTTCTTGTGTTCTCCAAATAGCTTCCAGCCCTTCAGCTTTCTGAGTCGTGTGCTCCTTTAATATCCAAATAAAATGTAGTGAGTGCTGTGATGGAGACACATGCCATGTGTTCAACCAAATTTCATTTCCTTTTTCTCTTCTTGGGCACACATTTCCCAGCCTCCTTTACAGTGAAGTTGGGGCCATGGGAAGAAGTGATGTCAGCCAATTCCATGTCTGGTCCTTAAAAATGCAGTTCCCCAGCTTTCTCCTTCTCTTCTGTAGTGACCTTAGATGCCATGTGTTCAAGATGGTGACGAACCTCATGTCCTACACCAGGCTAAAATGTTTATGGTGTGAAGCCACTGAGATTTCAGAGTTTATTTGTTATCCCATCCTAGCCTAGCCTTTCTTGAAGAATACAAGCCTCACTTCACATATGGTGACAATCCCCAAACCTCTAGAAGTAGTTCTGAAAATTTCCAAGAACGCGCGAGGGCTTTAATTCTCCTAGTCCTCTTTGTCTGAATTCCTGTAACTGTTGAATTCTTGATGCCTCTTGAGCCACTGTTCTTGCTTTGTATTCCCTTCCCTCCTGACCTGGAAGGGCTCTTTTTCTGTTGCTATAAAGCTGTTGTATGTTAGTCTTTTTACTAAAAACTTTGAGACAATGGACCAAAACAACATCACAGTACAGAACAGGAGACAATTTCAAATTAACCATTAGACATAATAAAAGTCAATGGCTATCTCATGGGGCACAGGTTAACAATTTTGATACTGCAATACACATGTGTTGGAGTTGGACAATTAAGTAAGTAGATGGCAAATGGTTGAGCCAGGCTTCTCTAGTTGGGAGTGGGAGTTTATAGTAAGCAAGGGGAAGAGGCTAGGATAATCCATGTGGTAATGGATTAGAGTAGGAGACATCAGTATAGATTCATGTTTATCTTGAAATGAGAGAGATGGTTACATATAGAAATATTTACAGGTAGGTATGTATGCATAGGTTAACAAACATGCATATATTTCCTTGTTCTCTGAGCTGAGAGGGCTGCTCCCCAGCAGCAAGGAACACACATAGCACCCAGATCTTTGTTTCTAATACCATTCTCTAATAAAAGGAACCAGGGCTCCTTGGAGAAACTGCTGATTCTAGGACTGGGGCAGGAAACATACAAGATGAGCCCTAAATTTCTAGTCACAAGGGAAAAAAATTGTAACTGTGTATGGTTACAGATGGTAACTAGACTTATTGGGGTGATCATTTTGCAATGTATATGTATATGGAATCATTATGTTGTACACCTGAAATGAATAGAATGCCATGTGTCAAATGTATCTCAATACAAATTTTTAAATTTAAATTTTGAAAAATGAAGAGGCAATTCCTCCAGTATTTGTAAAATACATAACTCATAGAGAATTTCAATATGAAGAATTCCTACTACTCAGAAGACAAACAACACAGTAAGTTTAAGATATTCGTGCTATAGTATGCTCAGGAAAGGTGATATGGTCTCTAGAGTAGAAAGACATTCTAACATCTCTTAGGACACCCAAAGTTAGTGTTTGTTCCATCACAGCAAAATGCTTCTTTTCTAAGACCAAGATGAAATAATACAAGGGTAGAGTGGAAGACGTTCTCCTTTCCAGACACCGTATGTACATAAAATATGGGAGAGAATTAGTCCTGGAAAAATCTAAATGCAGTAAAAAAGTTTTCCCCTATTTTCTGGAGTCTTGAGATAACACTCTACAAATACTGAGGACATATACATTAAAAATCCATATCAAACTCTTATTAATTCAGAGCATTATGGGGGAAAAAAAGGGATAAGCCAGGAGCATGTTACAGTGCCAGAAAGTAGGAAAGTGCACAAAATCAAGAAACAAAACACAAAACTCAAATAATGGGATGTGTCAAAGCAATACAGGGGCCAACTGAAAAGGAAAGAACTCCTAATGGCCAGAGCTGGCCAACATTTGAGCAACAAAATAAACAAAGTAGTACTGGATTATAACCCAAAGCATAAATAGCCATGAGTCTATACTGACATAAATAAATGACTGAATAAATAAATGGGAGGCACAGACAAATATCTCATGCAGAAAAATTCTCTTTCCAGCAATGCCCAGTGACCTTGCCTGTCACCACCAGAAATGCACATTAGGGAGTCTCTCGAACAGGCTTCTTCCTCTGGCGTCCCCCCAACACAGTTGATGCATCTTTCTTTTTTTTTAATCAGGTTGACCTTCTTCATGTGCTCTGTCATTCTGATGAGCTCAGAATTCTCCCAACTCTTTCCTGAGCTATTGTGGTTCCCCGGTCGCAGCTCTCAGAGAAAACATGCACCAGGGAGTGGGACTTGCAAAGGCATTAGGAGAAGTCAGAGGAAGCTGTGGAGGTGGAGGGGGACAGCTCTTGGTGAGGCGGCTTTAAATTTTTTTCCATTTTTGTCTATCATTTTTCTGGACTTGGTGAGAAGGAACGAGATTTCAGGGTTGGCCATGCTGCCATCTTGAAACTGGTCTGTCCTCTAAAATGTGCAAACAGTAGAGCTGTTCCTTTCTTTTCTTTTCTCTTTACTAGCATTTTCTCCTTCCTATAATCAGCCAAACGCCCCCTGCAGAAACACTGTATATGGATTGGCAATTTAGTTCCCCAAAGTTCAGTTGTAACTCTGCAGATGTTTCAAATTTAAAACTATTTTTTTCCATCTCTGGTTTCTCAAAGATTCTTTGACCCTACAATTAAAAAAGGAAAAACAAATAACTACCAAATGAACGCACTAAAGACCATACCTCTTGACTCAGTATTGTTAACTGTCTATATAATGTTAATCACCAACCCCTGAGTTCAGGAGAGCAGACAGTGTGTGCGCACCCCCGGGAGCTGATGCACAGTCCCCTCAAAGACGGCTCTCCTGCACTTGAGTGGGTATCTCATGTGACCCTGATTTTCTCACAGATGTTTCATGCTGTAATTCTTGATTCTACAGTTGTTAATCTTACAGAAATAATTTAGCAGAAGGCAGAAAAGCTAGTATTTATTAAGTACATCCTACCTGCCTACTATTTTGTTCCACGTACTTTATCTCATCTAATGTTCCCAACCACCTCATGAGGTAGGAATTACTACCCACTTCTTATAAATGAGAAACCTGAGTCTTGGAGATTAAATGAACTGCCCAAGATTGAGCTCCTTATTAAGCGGCAGAGGCAGGATTCAAATCCAAAGCCCATGTCTTTAGAACCCACCAAACTGAGAATTGGATACATTTAAGTGAAAACATTGTGGAAAACATGTTCTCCCGATAATTACTATTCATTCAGCCCTTATAATATACATACTTTCTCTCTAATCTTTGTGAAATCTGTAAGTAGGTATCATTGCTGTTTTATAGAGAAGGAAACTCATCCTTCAAGGTGTTGATTTGCCTGCAGTCAGTCTCATGGTCAGACAAGGAACTGGTTCCATACAAGGGTGGGACTGAGGTTGGAACCCAGGTCCATGTTGTTTCAGAGATGTGCTTTTTTTTGGTAGATCAGCTGGATCTGGTGAACTCACTGAGAGTGACTGTTTATTGAGGTCTAATTATATGCCAGGCACTAAATGGAAGAAATTTTTACATATTGAGGTATGGAGAAGTCATTCTGGCTTATACATGATTTAACTTGAATTTTATGCTAAGACAGCCTGCTTATAGCCCAACAAAC
Source organism: Camelus bactrianus (assembly GCF_048773025.1). Classification (NCBI taxonomy): domain Eukaryota; kingdom Metazoa; phylum Chordata; class Mammalia; order Artiodactyla; family Camelidae; genus Camelus; species Camelus bactrianus. The sequence goes on along the minus strand of NC_133550.1, from coordinate 32,157,969 downwards.
AAACATTGTGCATCTGCTTTAATTATTAAAGAAAAGGGTGCATTGGCCAGAAGTAAAGAATGTCGATGTTCATAGTGAAGATTAAATACCTCCCTTCCGGGGACACCAATGCTGCTCCACTTTTGATGGTAAGACTCCTTTCCCAGGTGCCTAGGCCATACTGACGTGCTGTGTACGTACTGATTTTTTTTTTTTAAACGATGAAGGGTGTCTACTGATATTATCATCATCTGATTGATTGATTTTCCATTTCTACTCTAAAATATAGCCCCCACACAGACTTTAGGGGAGTCATTTATCAATGTACCCCCAGCTTCTAGAATAATGCCCAGCATAAAAGAACTGCTTAGTAGATAACTGAGTTACACTAAATCAATAGGCTAGGTAGATTCAAGTATTTGTTGAATTAAATTGCATTAAAAGGTTAGGATCTGTAATGTGTCTGACTGACACACAGCTAGGAAGCGGCAAAGCCAGAAAGTGAGCTCTGCTTATTCCAGCACGTGTTTATACAGAGGAAACCCAGGGAACAGGAAGGAAGAAGATCTCAGTACATCGGCGATATAGCCCAGGGGTCAAAGAAGACAGGGGAAGGGAAAGGGTTTCGGCTGACAGGTGCTGAGCAGAGAGGAAAGAGTGAGGAAGAGGAGGCAGGAGCAGCTACTGCACAGAGAGCTGGCAATTGGAGAGGAGAGTGGACAGTGTTAGTGGAGGCTCCTCCCTCTAGGGGAGGCTTTGGCATAACAGGGAGCGGAGAGTGAGATCCTGATGCTGAAGAAAAACAGGTAAGGGGGAGATGTGGCAGAAGAGGCATAGGTGAAAGGGTCAGCTTTCAACAAGGCGGGATGTCAGGCAGGAAAAAAGATGAATGGGTAGCACGTCCTGGAGGCCTCAACCTTCTCCTTGTGGAGGAATGTAAAGAACACCTGCTGAGAAGTGGGGGTGGAGAAGGGGGGCAGGGAGAAGGCTGGAGAGGGAGGAGGTCGGGAAGTGTCTAAGGGCAAGCTTGTGCAGATGGACAACATAGGTTTGTAATAAACCAGGTCTGAAGAGTTGGTGCCAATCCCCAGAAGTTTGGTGAGGCTTGGGAGAAGCACCAGAAAAGGCTGCCTGCGGGAACTGCCCAGAGTTGGCAGCCTGTGACAGTATGACGTTGTAGCCTGAAGGGCTGGTGACAGGGAGGGAACTGCTCCCCTCTTCCGGGCCCACATTTATGTGTTATTTCTTCTTATAATACCCCATCATCATTAAGTATGAAAGCAGTCCACTTCTGCAGAATATCTTTCCTCACCTGCAAGAATAAAAAAGAGATTCCCATTTTAAAAATACATTAGGTGATCATTACTAAACAGAACAAAATCAATCTTTTTTTTTAAGAGTCTGAACCATGGTTAATTGCTAATTAGAGTTGGGGACCTGTTGTCTAGAAAAGTAATAATTAGAACAGATTTCAAAAAGTAAATATACAAGCAACATGTTCATTATTGAAAATCTGGACAATACAGAGAATTTTAAGAAGAAAAAAGTATCTGTAGTCACATGATCCAGAGGAAAAAGCATTTTTAATATTTTGATGATTTTTAAAGCTGGAATCACCCCGTTGATTATTCTGTACACCATGCTTGTCACACACTGTCAGGAATGTTTTCTAACTCATCAAAGAATTTTAAAACTATGAATTCACTAACTGTGTCATACATTTTATAGATATACTACATTTAATTTTTTTTAACTTTCAGCCTGTTTCCAAGTGAAAAATTTCAAGTTGAAAATTGCTGCAAGGTACATTCTAGTCATTACCTTAGAACAGATTTATAGAAGTGGGACCAGTAGGTCAAAGAATGTATTTTTCAGGTAAAATTTTAAAATTATTTTTTGAATGAGTAATACACACATAGGTCAAAAATCAGAATGACCTAGAAGGTCCACAGTCTTATTCCCATCCCTGCCCTTGTGCTCTTTGACCCCTATAGTTAACTTTTTAGTTTCTTATTTTTCCTTCCAGTGTATCTTTCTTAAATGTTTATCCTTAATTCTCTCATTCTTACAAAAAAAGAGAGACTATCTTTACACAACTGTTCCATGTCTGGTTTTTTTCACTTCATTATCCTGGACATCTCCCCCTATCAGTGTGTAGAGATACTTCTTATTCCTCATCTCCTAGTGGTTATGTTTGATGGTGTGGTTGTACCACAGTTTATTCCACCAGGACCCCTGAATTGTCCTCCTCTGCTATTATAAATAAAGCTATCATGAATAACCTTGACATATGCCATTACATAGATGTTCGGAAATAGCTGTATATAGATTCCAAAAATGAGATGTAGCGTGACCCCCTGCTGCCAGGGTGTGCAGGAAAACATTCTTTGCAGAGCTTTGACCTCATAAGCAATCTGATTTTTAAATGTTTTACAAAATTCTTGGGCCCATGTGAAGTATAGAGATTTATCGCTGAAACTTTAGTATAATGAGTAAAAAAGAGATACTTACATATTTGTGGATTGTCCAATAAATGCCAAGATTCTTCAATGTGCAGGTACCATCTTTTTGTGTTCGTTATTGTCACATGCACCATTCCTAATTATTTCCACTGTTAAGATAAAAGGAGCAAAACTGTTATTACTTGCAATGCTCTGGCTGTTCGGGATCTACTCATATTGCAACAGTATAGATTTTCTGGCCTCTGCTTTTCCCTAGTACCATTTATTTAGTGCTGTTCACATTACTTGTTGCCACATCATCCATCTTGCCCCCGGGGAATACAGACTTCTAATGGCTTTCTTCAAGGTTGTTACTGTGCTGTGTTGATGGCATCCACAAACTCTAGTCTTGCCAAAAGTATGCAGGAAAACGTGATTGGGAATTTTTTTTCTGATCATGGAAAATTTACCATTTAGAATTTTATCACGTACATGTACGACAGTTTCCAACCATGTCTTCTCTTGAAACTTTAGCCTGTGGTTACTACATTTCTAGGTGTGATTTCTTTCAGTGTCGACTGCACCCTGACAAGGAGTTAAACTTTAGTCAGGCTCTGGAAACTTCTCCTCGGTCCATCTATGCACTTCCTTGTAAAACCCAGATGTAGCAAGAACCCCAAGTCAATTTAACCAGAACCCCTCACCCTAGATAACTGATCACCCTTGATATCTGAATGGGTTTCTCATCCCTGACCATCCCCCAAGTGATGTCCTATTACCTTGGCCTCTTCAGCAAAGAAACCCGTTAGGCCCAATGAAGACAATATTTCAAGAAGGGAGACTCTCAAATACTTTGACTGAGTAAGATGAAGATTCCTTACTGAGGACTGATCACTGACATGCAACATAGAGACTGCTGGTGTCCCTGACAGGTGTACCTTCAGTGGAGCAGTGGGGACAGAACCCTGATCTCCTAGAGAGTGAAGTAATTAGAGAAACAGAGTAGGCTCCTGGGCAGTTGAGGGGTAACTTGATGTCTGAGGTTATAAATCTGAAGATCTGCCCTAGCAGTCATGTGTTTTTCATGAGCCATATTCAGCTGCTCAAGTGCAGGCAAAGAGGAGGCAGAGGAGAGCTGTACTTAACCAGAGCGGTCCAGTAAGTATGAAGGAGGCAGTTGAGGATGTACGGATTGACGGGCCAAGGAATGTAAGCTGAATAATGAGTGAAAGAGTGGTAAAGCAGTTGAGTGGAGTTCTAGGTATGGTCAAAGCCCAATTCAGTATGCTTGTAAATACAACATGCGTACACAGATCAGAGTCTCCTCTGGGTGAGTTCCACACAGATTCAATGTTCATCTAGTTTATCAAGAAGTAAGTACAACGAGGCCGGGTAAATATGTTTTAAATTTTATTCTTATTTGAGTTTACAACAATTCAAAGATGGCAGATGCCCATTATAAATGGGTATACTATACCAAAGCTGTATTATAAGGCAAGGAAGCCCAAAAATTACTGAAAGATCTTTAAAAATGTACTTCATTTGGCCACATCATTGATAGTCTACGCTGTGGAATTTTTGATGTCTCTCAGAAGATACATTTATGTCAATTTTCATTTTTATCAGGTTCTAAGAAACTTCATTAAAAAAATGACTGGTGGGAAAAAAAATGTTTTTGAAAAGATTATTTGTGTTTAAATAAAATGCCTGATAAATTAGTGAAAGGAAGAAGTTTAGAGGGCAAACTTATAAAAATACTGTGAATTTGTATTAAGTAATACTGATAATAAATGATTTTTGTGGGTAGATAAAGAAAGTAATCTTTTTGGTTCCATATGTATATAAAGGCTTTCAAAAAACCAGTAAACATTTTTAAAGGAATTTAAATCCCTTTTATAAGTTAATTCAGCTAATTAGTAACTGACTTTTCTATGCCTTTATTTTTTTCCCCCATTACATGTCTTTTGGACATTTTGCTACTGTAACCAATATTGGGTAGCAAAAGAGAAAGGGGACAGAACTCAGATCAGTCATCGAATTACTTATTAGCATCTATGAAAAATGCTAGATCTGGGAAGGGCTGTGACAATTAAATGTTCTATGAAATAAGGCATTGTTCTTTCTTCCAAAATTTTCATTTATCTTTGTTTTCCTTGGCCTTGGGAACATGAATAATTTAGCATTGCCTATACTTACCATCAAGGTACATTAAATGAAGATTCCCTTGTCTGAAATCAGAAAGATGTAGCAATACTCTATTCTACTTTAGAAAATCCTGTTTCTCCAGTTGATTTCCTCTCAGTTAGTTAGGTACTCTTGGTACACTTGGAGGGTCTTAGAAAGATAACTGGCCTAGGAGGTTGGAGACCTGGACTTTAGTCACAATTTGGGCAATTTGCAGCTGTACAACATTAAAAACGTAACTTCTCTGATTTTCAGTTTCTTCTGCTGCAGAGACAAGAATATCTACCTGACCTATTTCACAGGTACTGTTGGGAGTACTAAATAATACAGTGTATCTGAATGTGCTTTGCAATATGTAATGCATTAGATTAAAGTTGTTGGTAAGTGCTTTAAAAATGTGGTTTGCTATTCGTAAATGCTTTAAAAATGTGGTCTGCTGTGTTCTTTTTATGTTAAAAAATCAAAACAGAAGTCATTGGGAAATATAAATGCTTATGAATCATATAGACCAAATGTAAATAAGTAATTTACAAATGCTTTACAATAAAATCAAAGAAATTATTTACGGATTTTTTAAAAATAAAAAATCTTTGATGCTAAATATTCATCAACTTAACTTAATCATTCTTTCTTTTATAAGAATGTTCACTATGTGACATTATAACTCTCCAAAGGAGAAATTCTATAATTAGTTCAGTTCTCTGCCTTTAAAGCTTCATTATAAGGCAGAAGAATGGAATAATTGAAGTTTTAAAATAAGCAAAAATATATAACTCTAAACCACAGTCTCCTTATTTTAAAGAGCTTAATAGGAACACTTCCCCCAATATATTTATAAACAACTTACTATTTATATAATGTTAACACTAACTCACAACTTAAACCACAATGATCAAAGTCAATGTGCATTTCTTCTTCCCTTTATCAGTTAAATTACTAAATATCTGACAGTCTTCAGAGATTTCTCTGTATTTATTTTAAATGAACTATATGTAATATAAAAATGCTTATCTATTGAATAACTAAGGTGTTGGCCAAGTGTTTGGAATATAGATCAGGATTTTAGAAAAAATATCTGAGAAACATAGCAGTGTACCTGGTAGTGTCTCATGTACAAATCAGCCTGTGCAAACAGATGATATGGACAGGCATGAACAATAACTGAAGTAACCCACCAACCCCTCTTTTAAAATGGTAAGCTGAAAAGTTTCAATAGACTTCTTAAGAGCAAATGAATCATTAGTTCATTCTAAATCTTGTATCTTAGTTATATTAAATAGTGCAGTTTTTTTAAATAAGAAAAGTATTAATTATAATGTAGGTATAAGAAATACTAAATTCTGGGCAGAAGCAAAATTCTTGCACCAAATGACAAAAGCGTAACAATAAAATGTGTTACTGAGTAACTCTAGAATGCTAATATGCCAATAGCACTATCATCTTTGCTATCAACAGTCCAAGATTCAGCTCTCCATCAAGAGTCTCTGTCTCCCTCTCACACACATACACTCTGACGATTTCTCACAGCATCTTGTCTTTATAAATGCAGCTCAGATTATCTTGTTTTTGACTATTGTCTTCTGAAAAAGATCAACATTCTTTCAACAGATCAGTGATCAAAAATGACCCCTCACTTTCATTAAAGGCCATTCTGTCTTTAAAGAGTAGCCTGCCAAGAACTTGCAGAGTTGAAATTAAATTAGCATTAAATTAAATTAAATTGGCACATACAAGCAGGTAAAAGTGAGTTTGTCTCACACTCAGCAGAACATACTGAGGTCAGGTTAGGAGCAAGTAATTGGTAAATTTACCCTCAGCGGGCAGAGAGGTGGGCACAGTTAAAACTATTAAAAGCTTGACCAGGCCCCTTTCATTGTAAAGTTTGCTTTGCAGTTCACCCCATCTGTGAGACAAGAAAGACTAACCAGAACTCTGTTTCCTCTAACATGGCATTATAAGTTAAACAGTAATACAGTACATTTCTGCTACGTCTGCGGTTTTTAAATTATTCATTGTAAATGTCCTATATTCTTTCCTATTTAATTAATTTCAGGGATTGAGCTTGGATCTATGCCTACGTCAAATTATCATTTATTCTCTGAAAAGCAGCACAAATACTGTTCATTCTGGTTTCAACACAAGTTCCTTAAAAAATGTTAAGGCCATTTAATGGAATCAAGGTCAACTGAAGATTACCCTGGCAGAAGTCACACTACTGAATAAAAATTTTTGAAAAAGAGCCATAAGTGGTTGTCTTGTGTTTTCCTTCTTGGTAACTGGAGAGCAATTTGTAGGATTTATTAGTCTCCAACATCTCCATCTCGATCTCCGATAAGCCAAAGAAAATGAAAACTTAAGGCTAACAAGGCTGTCCCGAGCAGATCACCCAGTGCCGTCAGATAGGGGATGGAGAAACTGTCTGGGTCCTTTCCTTTCCTCCAGAAATGATGGACCATCCAGTCGGCAATCCACAGCAAGGTAAACACCTAGAAGAGAACACCAAAAATTACTGCTGTGGCCTGGATGGTCCCAGCCCAGACAACATGGCCATATGGCTAAGACACTGCTTTCTCAAAGGAACAGCATCTAACTCAAGAACCATTCTGGAAAAGAATAATTGACAGGAATATTTTCTTTTCATAAGGGAAAAAAACCTATGTATCTCTGCAATTTATAACATTTTTCTTCAACTTGTCACATCTTTTCATTTTCTTCTAGCCTCCCCAAAACCACAATGATCCTTATATTTAACAGTGTTTGTTTTACAGTTGCCAAACCACTGTTACATGTCAACTTCTTTCTATGTGATAAATCTGTGAAGAAGGAAGAAGACATAGGAAGAAGGAAATAAAAAACTAAAATAAGGAGCAACATTCTCCTACTGCAGGTATAATGAAACTAAATGAAGATGGAGAACGCATCATTCATTTAATTACTAACTATGAGGCCCTCAGTGGATTGTCAAGGAAAAATCCAGTGCAATAGTTAGAACAATAGCCAGAAGGTAGGTGAACTGAGGAATGAGTTGTCTGTATAGATACAGACATGGACAGAGTCAAAATATTTCAAATGGCTGTTCAAATATGAAGGTGATAACATGTATTTTCTAGGAGATCAGGAATATTAAGACCTTTGTAATGCTGTGAATTTTGAGATCAGACAAATGGTTTTTTTCTTTGATCCATTTAAAGTAAGAAGATTCTCTAATTTTCAAACTCTTGAAGTATAAAAGGGATTTGGAATTAGAGAGGTTAATGTTGACTGGCTTGGGCCGAGCTGGCAAGTATAGTGCAGTGGTTAAGAGCACTCCTCCACACCTTCTAGCTGACTGTGGGCAAGTTATTTAACCTCTCTGATTCTGTTTCTCCAAATGAACATGAGAGATAATAATGGCATCTACCCTCGTGAGGATGCTGAGAGGGTTAAACAACAGACTAAATAATTCAGGGCTGGGCACGCAATAAACTTTCAATAGACGCCTGTTATTAGTAGATTTTAGCAGTGTCACTGCTGTTACTAGTTGCAGACTCTCGGACAGTGAGAACACGGGTATGCAGAGGAGGAGGCCCACCCAGGTCTAGCCTCACCCAGGGTCTGTTACCCTTCGGTGCTCTGACAAGTAGGCTGTGGAAGTAAGGTGTCTGCCCTGGTTTCTAAACTTCTGTGTGCTGTGCTTTAGCTCGGACACCTTGTCCAAACAGAGAGATATACACCTGTCCCAAAGGAGTGAACTGCAGATGTCTTTGGACGTCCATCAGAGAGAGGGGTTGTACTTAAGTCCTATTTTCTTTTGCATGAGGTTGATTCTTCGTTAGTGTTTCACTGGCAAAGACTGCGAATCATACAACATTTCATCAGGACAATCTGTTTGCATGTGCAGGAAGCATGGAATATTAGAAATATTCCTGCACTTGGAAGTCATAAGGTCTGGATTTGATTCCCAGTTCTGCCATTTATCAGCTCTATACCTTTTGGGCAAACTTATTACCATTGAACCTCAATTTCCTCATTTGAAGAAAACAAAACCCAAAAGGGCCTAATACCTGCCATACTTAACTTTGAGATAATTAGCAGGAGCCTTGGTTTAGGAAGATGAAGGGAAAGGTAAAAAGGTGGCACGGCCTCAGGTTACATTAATAAAAGTGTAATGTACAGACCCAGAGAGGGTGTCAGCCCACTGGGCCTGGAGGATTCCAGTCACATCTAGGCAGCGTGTTAGGGACTTGTTCACCCCCATGTCTCTAGTGCCCAGCAAACTAACGAGCTCACAAAGTAGACGCTCAAGAGCTGACTGAACGCGTGAGAACCAGCTGCAGACAAGGTCATACGAGAGACTCCTGTGAGAAAGAGGACTGTTTGTCCTGGGCAAGGGGGGCAAGAGATGTAAACTTAGGAAGGTTATTCTGTCAGCAGACACCAGTTTATAATACACAGCACCAGAGTTTTAGGGTAAAGGATAAAAGTTACCAAAACAACTTAAAAAAAAAAAAACAATTTGAGCTATCTATAAATGGAACAAGTTATACAGTAAACCCTGTATGACTGAAGTATATGAAGGCTTAATAAAGAAATGTGCTGACTGTGTGAGTAATACGTGCAGGAGGAAACAACAGTTTTAAAGACAATGAGGGGAGCTATTTTCTCTGGGATTGGTAGGAAATATAAACAAATAATCCATATTATATATGTGTTATAACATTACATATTTATACATTAACAATGTATTAAAGCTATATTTATGTACATTTAGAAAATGTACATCATACACACATGACATACAACTCACTGACTCCTAGTATAACATTCAGACTGAATGGGAGGTTCATCTAGAATGGGGGCTGGCAAACGACAGCCATGGGCCCAATTCAACCTACTGACTGTTTTTCATAAATAAAATTTTACTGGAACACAACTCTACCCATTTGTTTAACATTCTGTGTATCTAGTTTATGATTTAGTCCTCACAACAGTCTTATTAAGTAGGTACTATTATTATCTCTAATGTTCACTTGGAGAAAGTGAGTCAGAGAAGGTAAGTGACCTGCTTTGGGGCTACAATAACAGAATCACGTAGATGGGACAGAAACTACATGGCCCACAAAAACTGAGATATTTACTATTTGGCCTTTTACAAAAAAGGTGTGTCACCCCCTACTCAGGGGACAAATGCCTGCTCATGTGGAAAGAAAGAAAACGGCATCCCTACCTCATTCCCCCAGGTGAGATCCAGGGAGAGACAACTATAGAGAGCAGTACTTGGAAAGTTTAAGAAGACAATGTAAGAAAAGATCTTCAAAGCCTTAATGTAGGGAATCATTTCATAAATAAAATGCATAGTATATTAAAGGATCAGTTTATAAACAGTCTATAACCTACATTAAAGATTCCTGTGGCTCAATAAATACCATAAGTAAAATTAAAAATCATGCCCCTGGCTTGGAAAAAAGAAAATCTCTGCACTACATGTAACTGACAAAACATTGGTATTCCAAATATTTAGAGAGAATATCCAGAGAACTCCTACAGTTCATTAGAAAAAGAAATAATCCAACAGAAGAGAAAAGGAAACCTAAGGCTCTAATAAACATATGAAAAGATGCCCAACCTCACTCATAATATACGGGTGTAAACTGAAACCACATTGGACTCCATTTCATATCCATCTGACTGGCAGAAATCAACTTTTAAATGACAGTAACAGTGAACATTGTTTTTGAAATGGCCTGTTATGGGGCCATGCAGTGTTCAAAGAGGTTAACATGTATGAATTGATTTAATTTTCAAAACATCTCCGTTAATATGCTATGGATTTTTACTATCCTTATTTGATATATGAAAAAACAAAGGCCTTTATAGAGTGTAAGAAACCTGCCCAAGATCACACAGCTCATAGGTGGAGTCAGGCTCAAACTCCTCCACTGAAGTTTAGTCTAACACTAAAGTTCAAGTTCGTATCCATCGGTACAGTACACTGTTTTGATAAAACAGAACTCCACGTTGGCAACAGGAGTGCAAACTGGCACAACAACTTGGGGAGCAAAGTGGCCCTGTCTATCAAGTGTGAAGATGTGTATCCCCTCCATTCAGCAACTCCACATACAAACTGTTTTTTTTCCCCTTCTGCAGCACAGGCAAAAGGATAGAGCTATGTAGGCTAGAGGAGGCTGGCTAAGGGGCTCTGCTGACCCCAGGTCCTATGTGGCCCCCAAGGACTGAGGGGACCAATATCTGGGTGTCCTTGTGGCTGTTCTGTATACATACGTACTAAGGGAAACGTACAAGAGTATTCACTGCATCGTTGTTGTAAAAGCCAAAAACTGGAAATAAGCTAAAATGTCTACTGACAGAAGAATGGTTAAATTAACTCTTAGATCACACAACTGAACACTTTTATAGAAGCTAAAATAAATGAAAAAGAGCTACATGAATCAATATGAGTATGTCTCAAAAGCATAAGGTTGAATGAGAAACAGTTAAAGACTATGTACAGTATGTGATTCTAATAAGGTTTATAAGTATTAAAAGCAATACAATGTGTTATTTATAGATACACATATCTGTAGCAATAGTATAAAAACATGCATGGCAACGATACATACCAATTTGGAATGCTAATAACTGCTAGGGAAGGGAATGAAATGAGACCAAGAAGGGATACACAGGAGGTACCAACCACATATATAATGTATTTTTATTGATCATTTTGAAATAGTTATTTAAATAATCTGCTAACGGTTGCTAAAGCTGGGTGGTAAGTACATGGCTGTCTTATTTCCTATAATCTCCTGTACACTTGTACTTTGTAATACAAAGTGTAAGCAGCTGGGACAGTGGTAATTCACTGACCAGGGCTGCCTGAGCTACAACTTAAATACCTATCCAGAGGGCTGCCGAGAAAGGAAGGCAGTAAGTATGCCCTGTAGCATCCATGAAAGTTTGGATTTGTAAGTACCAAGTGGTGCTGAGGCTGACACCAAATGATTATTTAGAAGTCTGTGAATGGAGTAAGCAAATGTCTGCATTTTCTCAGCATTCTGGCAACTGTCCTCCCCAGGTAAGAGAATAAAGAGATGTTTTCTGGAGAAACTGAATGGGAAAGACTCAGGCCTCAAGGATACTAGGCTAGCCTATGAAGTACTGGCTGAGAATGAGGCTGAATTGGAAATCTGCAGTTAACAGTGGAATTCCTTCAGACCTTTATTTTCCTCCAAGAACAGTGGCAGGCAGGCATGTAACTCCCCAGGGAGGAGGTTGGATGTTCAAATCCGGAGGGCTCCCAGCAAAATGGCCAGCTGCCCCTGCCCCAATCCTCCAATAGTAAAGTGCCCAGTCAACAGTTGTCCCACTGCCAAGCTACTTAGCCTCTCCACGTGTCAGTCACCATCCTGTAAACTAGAGGAAACAACCCCTAACTCATGGAGAGGATGATGGGCGTATTAAGTAGTGCAGAACACTTAGGACAGTGCTTGACACACAGAAAGAACTTAACTACTCGCTATGAGTTTCTAAAAAAAAAAAAAAAAGGGTCCTATATGAAGAAATAAGAATCTAACTTTTTCAACAGCAGCAGTGGGAGAAAAGGGAGCAATACCTTCAAAGTCCCAAGAGAAAAGTATTTCTAATCTGTAATTCTGTGCCCAATTTATCAACCAAGTGTTGAGGGTAAACTAAAGATATCTTAAGACATGCATGTACTTAGATAAATTCTCCCATGTTCTCTTTCTTTGGAACTTTCCTGAAGATTGGTTGATGCAAAATGAGGGAGAGAACCAAGAAAGACAAAGGCTTGGGATCCTGGAAATAGAACAGCCAACCTAAGAGAGAGTGAGGGAAGGCTCCAGGATAGAGCTGGACAGCAGGCTGGGGACAGAATCCAGACAGAGCTGGAGGACAGGGTGCTCCAGGATAAGGGCAAATTAGCAATTATCTAATATAACATAGAGTTTTGGGGCAAAAGCCTAATTATAGGTGGGTGATAGCTGTGATGGAGCACTTGGCCAAAAAATTAAGGATAGGTATACAGAAAATGATGCAAGTGAAAAACACAGGGCAATTACCTCCAGAAAAAAACTAAAGAGACTTAAAAGGAAAGGAAATAAATTATAATACATGATATGGCTCTGTGATAAATGATAATATATAAATTACAATATAATTATTACTTATTTATTAAATAAAAATTGAGCATTACTACATTAGAAGGATGAAAGTTAGGGACATAAGGCTTTGGATAAAATAGCTAAATCCTCACTAGCATAACTCTAGGTCCACAGATAATTTCTTAAATTGATAGAGCAGTATTAGCAATACAAGTACAGTAGAGAGATAAATAACAGAAGAAAGAGCCAAAGGAGCTCTGGTATCTAGAGTATTAGTGTCTAGTGTTTACACACACATAAAATATCTAGAATAAAATGAATACAATGGAACAGAATAAAAACTATCAGCATGTAAAAAAAAAAGTATTAGCATGTATAGCACACAGTAAGGATATTTCACAAAACTTTTGTTTCAGCTATGAAATTATATAAATTTATATATAAATAAAACACATAAGTGTGTGTGCATTTATTTCAATATAAACATATTTCTTACTTAGGGTTATAGTAAAAAATGTTTAAAAGCTACTGATCTAACATGGACACCTTACCTGTTACATTCTAGGGATTCAACAAGTAAATCCCTGGAAGAGGAAAACCATGTCTTCTTTCTATTTGATCTCTTGGTTCCCAGCAGAATATTTACACATGATAAGCCTGAAACCAGTGGCTGGGTACTGAAGAGGCTCAACCACTGAGTAACCGTGTTACTGTTAACAAGTGAAAAGACCTCTACGTCTTAGTCTCCTCATCTCTAAAATGAGACTCCCAGGCTGGTCACAGAAGTTAAATGAGATAATACATTTAAGGGGTTAAGCAAATATTTGGTACAATAAATATTAGTACTATCATCATTGACCATTGATTGTTACTCTGTCTCAGAATTTATGATCTTCGTTTAAAAAGTAATTGGAATACAGACATGACTTTTAGCCTTCAGAAGCCTTCGTTTGGGCTTCTATTTAAAGTGGATGACTTTATGGTTCCACATGTTCTGGGTCTAAAGTACAAAAGTAAGAAATTTGCTGTCATGAACCACATAGTGATTGCTCTTACCTTTGCGTTTCTTCCCCCACCCCTACCCACATTCTTAGTCTAGTAAAGGAATTTATTTAAGTTCCCTTCCCATGCAATTTCTTTTTAAAGGTATTTTGACCACTGAAAGTTCAAGCAGGTTTAAATTTATTAATGTTTTTATAAATTAACAAAGGATATCAGTGTTTTTTTTGGAACACTGTGTAAATCAAAATCACAATAAGTATCAGATACTTCTTAAAGCAACATGCATTATTTTCAAACAAAATGATTACTTAAGAAATGTATGCTTTTTCACTGGGAAAACACACCCAAAATCTAACCAAGGGTAGACTGTGTTCTTACATCGTCTGTTTTTTATGAAATATGCATAACTTCTTTGGGTAAATATATCTTCTGAAAAGGCAACTTTGTAGCCCCAGCTAATTATGCATGTTCTAGATGTACTGCTTGGAATTTAAATAAATACATAAAGCACAAGAATATATATTTGCTTTGGACGATACTAATTCTCTCAGCCAGCTCCTTTTTTGAGCTAGAATCAACATTCTCATGCAACTACCCCTCAGTGTCCTGCTGCCAGTAACAGCCTTGTGTGTCGTGTGAAGAAAGATGATTTCTTGGGGAGAGAAATGTTTAGAAAGAGGACACAAATAAACACCACAAATAGCAAGTTAGTACAGTTCTTCCTAAGCTTTCACTTGCAAAGGCTGAATTTATTTCCCCTATGAAAATATGCTTCTCTAATTCCCAGATTGGATATGCTACTCAATAAAATCCAATATTTAAACATCTGCTAAGAAGAATTAAGGATATCGGTCAACAGGAATTCAATCTACTCCTGATATACAGATAAAAGCATCTTTTCTTTGGTGTGAATTATTTTTATGAGCTGGAACATGGGGGGTAATAGTCACTGAAGTTCCCAAGGAGTCCATGACACAAAAATGGTTATGACCTTTTATCCAAAAAAACCCCTTAGAATGTGTCCAGGAGACCATACAACAATATTCATAGCCTCGATTTTCAATAGCAAAAAAACTACAAACAACCTGTAAGTCCATTAAAAGAAGAATGGATGAAAAAAAAAAAAGAATGGATGAATAAATTATGGAATATTCATACAATGGAATACTGTATAACTAAAAGAGATGAACAACAGTTCCACATATGAATGAATATCAAATACAATGCTGGGCAAAAGAAGAAAGCCGCTTAAACACAAGTTCACTATGACTCCATATTTATAAGTTTCAAAACCATGCAAAACTGAAAGTATACATTCTTAGGCATACAAATAAATGCATTAAGTCATAGGGAAAAGCAAAAACTTGTCAGCCATGCAATTCAGAATCAATAGTTTGCTTTGAGGAAGAAAAAGGAGTGCATAGGTAGCTTTAAAAGGCACAGGTACTAAGGCACCAGTAGTGTTATAATTCTCAAGCTGACTGGTGAGTGTCCTCGTGTTCATTGTATTATTATTCTTTATACCTTACGCATGCCATTATTGTTTATCTATTCAATAGTTAACATACAATTAAATTTTTCTAAAAAACACAGTAATTTTTGGCTGAGCATTCATTAATCCTGGCCCAATTATTCCTGTCATTGGTCACTCCCTCATCTGACCATGTCATTCCCTTCCAATCATGCAAAGAACCAATGATAGCTAATGTCACTTAATATTATGATATGACAACCTGAAAATCAAGAAAAAAGTCAAACTAAATAAGATATTTCTTAGTTTAATAATAATAAGGAAAAAAGAGGAGAATAAAACATATATAAACAGCTAGAGAAAATGAACATTTACTGATTTTCTACTACACACTAAGTAAAATTACTTT
The DNA here is from genome assembly GCF_048773025.1 of Camelus bactrianus. Lineage (NCBI taxonomy): Eukaryota > Metazoa > Chordata > Mammalia > Artiodactyla > Camelidae > Camelus > Camelus bactrianus. The sequence continues at coordinate 32,142,384 of NC_133550.1, read as the reverse complement.
AATGCTGTTAACATCCATAGAATATAAGGGAAAGATGCAATCAGCAGAGATCAGGCCCTAAACAATTTAGGTATTTCCTCTTTGCCCTCTGCCTGTAGCCCAAAGATGGCCCTGCTTCTAATGCCACCCCCTTTTCAAGTAGTAAGACTGTTGTCCAGCAAACCATTTCACTGGAAAAAAAGAATATTCATTCATTCAAAACTATTTATTGAGTGTCTTTTCAATATATTACTCAAATTTGAGATATTTAAAAAAAAAATAGCACACAATGGAGATTCCTCAAAAGATTAGGAATAGACTTACCATATGACCCAGGAATTCCGCTCCTGGGCATATATCCAGAAGGAACCCTACTCCAAAATGACACCTGCACCCCAATGTTCATAGCAGCACTATTTACAATAGCCAAGACATGAAAACAGTCTAAATGTCCATCAACAGATGACTGGATAAAGAAGATGTGGTATATTTATACAATGGAATACTATTTAGCCATAAAAACGGACAACATAATGCCATTTGCAGCAACGTGGATGCTCCTGGAGAATGTCATTCTAAGTGAAGCAAGCCAGAAAAAGAAAGAAAAATACCATATGAGATCACTCATATGCGGAATCTAAACAAACAAACAAAAAACATAAATACAAAACAAACAGACTCATAGACATAGAATACAAATTTGTGGTTGCCAAGGGGGCGGGGGGTGGGAAGGGACAGACTGGGATTTCAAAATGTAGAATAGATAAACAAGATTATACTGTATAACACAGGAAAATACACACAAGCTCTTATGGTAGCTCACAGAGAAAACAATGTGATAATGAATATATGTATGTTCATGTATAACTGAAAAATTGTGCTCTACACGGGAATTTGACACAACACTGTAAAATGATTATAAATCAATAAAAATAATGTTAAAAAAATAAACATGCAGAGAAACATGAAAAAAAATAGCACATGAAAATATTCGTGGTGGTAGTCTTTGAGTATGGGGGTTATGGACAATTATACAATGATGAATAGGTGTTGCTTTATGATAAGAAACAAAACTCAATAGACTAAAAATATCCCCATGAAACAAGACCAAAAAGCCCTTCCTTGACTGAGCTCAGTATGGAAATCTGTTTTTCCCCTTTACTAGGTAACATACAGTCTCAGAGAACAGATTTAAAAGGATAACAGTGAAATCTATAGGAACTGAGTAATGGATATCACTTGAAAATGAAAACTACCTGAAAGAAAATTTTGCAGGTAAAAGAATCAGAAGTACAGTTCTGAACTTCTCTGACGTACGAAAGCTAAACAAACCCTGAAAAGAAGATAACCCATTTTTATGGGAGGGGATTAAAGGAAGGGGCAAAGAAATAACTAAGATATTTGAAACCTAGAAAATAGATCTTTTCTTGATAAAGAAGGGTGTAGTCATTAGAGACAGAATATAGAGAAAAGAAGAGACTAGAATTGGATATACAAAGGAAGGAGCATGCTTAATTAATTAACAGCTAAGAAAAAGCAGCTTTGAGAAGTGCAGAATGGTATAATCACTTTGGAAAAAGAGCTTGGCAGTTTTTTTTTTATAAAGTTAAGCATGTATTTCCCATAAGATCCAGTAATTCTACTCCTGGGTATTTGCTCACAGGAAATAAAAACATATGTCCTATACAAAGACTTGTACACAAATGTTAATAGCAGCTTCATTCACAACAGCCCCAAACTGTACACAACTCAAATGTTCATCAGCAGGTGAACGGATAAACCAACTGTGATATATTCATAGGACGGAATACTAAGGACCAAAACAGAACAAATTATTAATACATGTAACAATATGGATACACTTCAAAAACATATGCTGAGTAAAACAAGGAGAAAACAAAGAGTATATACTTAGATTCATTTATATGAAATTCTAGAAAAGGGGAATATAATTTATAGTGACAGAGAAATGATCAGTGGTTGCCTAGGGCCAGGCTTGAAGGGGAACTGACAGCAGAGAAGCATGAGGGAACTTTTGGGGATGAAGGTAATATTCTATATGTTGACTGTGGTGCTTGTTACATGGATGCACACATACGTCAAAACTCATCAAATTCTACACTTTACATGGGTGTATTTTACTGTATGTAATTATACTTTCATGTTATTTTCTTTTAAATTGCATAGGTTGGAGAGGTCATCTTTGTATGTCAAGAAGCAATGTGCTGCACATAGGAGAGGTCTGACAAATGTCTGTTGAGCTTTTGAACCTGTCCAGAAAGGGAATGCCTAAAAATCTACAAGGACTCTGGTAGAGTTTTCTTCTCAGCAACAGCCTAGAGCAGGCGTCGGCAAACTACAGCCTGCAGGACAAATTTGGCTACCACCTGTGCGGCCCATAAGCTAAGAACGATTTTTACATTTTTAAATGGAAGGAAGAACTGTATTTTGTGACCTGTGAACATGATATGAAATCCAGTTCTCAGTGTCCATGAGTAAAGTTTTGGGGGCATGGCCATGTTCATTTATTCACACATTGTTCATGGCTGCTTCTGTGATGTCATGGCAGAGCGGAGGACTTGTGACAGAGGCCATGTGGCCCTGCAAGGCCTAAAATGCTGACTACCTGGCCCTTTACAGAAAGTTTGCTGCTCCCTGCCCTAGAGTACAGAGCCTCTTGCCGTCATCCTTCACCAGCAAACAATGAAATTACCAGGTTAAGTTCTCGGTCCTTTTACTTGTCCCGTGATGGAGCAGACAGAAAAAAGACTTTGGAGTAATACAAATCTAAGTGCACATTTTATCTACCACTTAACTACTTCTATTACTTTTGGCAAATTTTTAAAGCTTTCAGTTTTCGTATGTGTCACTTGGCAAGTAGGGAAGGCTATACGTATCTCAGAGGATTGCTCAAAGGATTATATGAAATAATGTAAACAAAACACATGTCTGGCAGTTAATAGACATCATAAATATTAGCTCATATTCTTCTAAATGAGGTCTTCAAGAACAGTGGCTTATCAAAGGGGGCAGGGTAGGGGGAGAATGAACATGATCACCCACCAAAAGCTATTGTTCCCCACTTTGCCTCAGTTCTATTCTGGCAGAAGTTAGTTATCAAGCTTCATTTACTTTTTTTTTTTTTAAGCTGTTAATGCCCATTTCTGTTTCTAATGTAAATTAAGTGCTCTTTCTGTGTCTGGCTTCCTTTGCTTGACCTCATGTTTGTGATAGTCACAATATTGTTGTGAATGTACTGTTGCATAAAAGCGTAGATCATTCATTATTCCTGCTCTGTTCATAGTGAAATACACTATATTTCATTGTGAAACTTTGGTTTTTAAAATAACTTTAAAGCTTAGCATTCTGTTTAACTGGCTAAGATTTTTTTTTAATCTACATTGTTATAACGCTTAAGCAGTCATAAATATTTTATTTGTACTTGTTAAGCATATAACACTGCTTTTTAAAAAAGATATCCTCTTCAAATTGTTCTGTGTGTATGTTTCACCTCTCCAACAGATCTATTATCTCTTTTAGATGGGGAACATTGTCAAGTATTTGCCCTATTACCCAAACAAAGTACACTCAATATATCCCGAATCCAATTTAACAAATATTTACTTATATCTAACATACAAAACACTGTGATAAACCTTCTGGAGCATTCAGAGTAGAACAAGACATGGTTATTGCTTTCAATGAGATCAGAATCTAAATGAAGAAATATAACTGAAATGCCAAAAATAATCCAAGAATAATATAAAGCTGAAAATTCATTTTATAAATATTTACTGTACCAGGCAGGGGCTGGATGCTGAGTCAACGATGATGAATAAAACATAATCCCTGAATGAGCCTGAACTAGCAACACACTCTGCTATCCTCTGGGGAAAAAATGGAAGAGCACCCAAAGTAATAAAATATCTGGGAATAAATCTAACCAAGGAGGTGAAAGAATTATACACAGAAAACTATAAACCATTGATGAAGGAAATTAAAGAAGACTTTAAAAAATGGAAAGATATTCCATGCTCTTGGATTGGAAGAATCAATATTGTTAAAATGGTCACACTGCCCAAGGCAATCTACAGATTTAATGCAATCCCTATCAAATTACCCAGGACATAGTTCACAGAACTAGAACAAATCATAATAAAATTTATATGGAACCATCAAAGACCTAGAATTGCCAAAGCATTACTGAAGAGAAAGAAAGAGGCTGGAGGAATAACTCTCCCAGACTTCAGACAATACTATAGAGCTACAGTCATCAAGACAGCATGGTATTGGTACCAAAACAGACATATAGACCAATGGAACAGAATAGAGAGCCCAGAAATGAATCCACAAACTTTTGGTCAACTCATCTTCGACAAAGGAGGCAAGAATATACAATGGAATAAAGACAGTCTCTTCAGCAAATGGTGTTGGGAAAACTGGACAGCAGCATGTAAAACAATGAAGCTAGAACACTCCCTTACACCATATACAAAAATCAACTCAAAATGGATTAAAGACTTAAACATAAGACAAGATACAATAAACCTCCTAGAGGAAAACATAGGCAAAACATTATCTGACATACATTTCAAAAATTTTCTCCTAGAAGAAATAAAAGCAAGAATAAACAAATGGGACCTAATGAAACTTACAAGCTTCTGCACAGCAAAGGAAATCAGAAGTAAAACAAGAAGACAACATACGGAATGGGAGAAAATTTTTGCAAGTGAAACCGACAAAGGCTTGATCTCCAGAATATATAAGCAGCTCATACAACTCCATAAGAAAAAAATAAACAACCCAATCCAAAAATGGGCAGAAGACCTAAACAAGCAATTCTCCAAGGAAGACATACAAATAATCAAAAAGCACATGAAAAAATGCTCAATATCACTAATTATCAGAGAAATGCAAATCAAAACTACAATGAGGTATCACCTCACACCAGTCAGAATGGCCGTCATTCAAAAATCCACAAATGACAAATGCTGGAGAGGCTGTGGAGAAAGGGGAACCCTCCTACACTGCTGGTGGGAATGCAGTTTGGTGCAGCCGCTGTGGAAAACAGTGTGGAGATTCCTCAAAAGACTAGGAATAGACTTACCATATGACCCAGGAATCCCACTCCTGGGCTTGTATCTAGAAGGAAATCTACTTCAGGATGACACCCACACCCCAATGTTCATAGCAGCACTATTTACAATAGCCAAAACATGGAAACAGCCTAAATGTCCATCAACAGGTGACTGGATAAAGAAGAAGTGGTATATTTATACAATGGAATACTACTCAGCCATAAAAGCCGACAACATAATGCCACTTGCAGCAACATGGATGCTCCTGGAGAATGTCATTCTAAGTGAAGTAAGCCAGAAAGAGAAAGAAAAATACCATATGAGATCGCTCATATGTGGAATCTAAAAAACAAAAACAAACAAACAAACAAAAACAAAGCATAAATATAGGACAGAAATAGACTCACAGACAGAGAATACAGACTTGTGGTTACCAGAGGGGTGGAGGGTGGGAAGGGATAGACTGGGATTTCAAAATTGTAGAATAGATAAACAAGATTACACTGTATAGCACAGGGAAATATACACAAAATGTTATGATAACTCACAGAGAAAAAAATGTGACAATGAGTGTGTATATGTCCATGAATGACTGAAAAATTGTGCTGAATGCTGGAATTTGACACAACACTGTAAAATGATTATAAATCAATAAAAAATGTTAAAAAAAAAAAATGGAAGAGACCCTTGGCAGAGCTGGAATGTAACACCACAGAGACCTAAACTGACATTCTCCAGAGCACTTCCCGAAGCAGATGATTTATGGAAGTTAATTATTAACCCAAGATTCTCAGAGAGAAGAGATGACTGCACAAAGTAGACAGCTTCTACCCAAGACCAGCAAAAGAAGTTATAGTTACAGATAACAGAATGGTTTTTTAGACTTTCTTTTGGCCAACCAAAACTATTGCCAACATTTCATACTACACATGAATTAACGTTACAGGTGAAATAAAGACAACCTACAGGTAGGATAAAAGAAAAGCTATTCCCTGGTTACCTAGGAAATCGCTGAGACTTGTTTTCTTGGTCAGGCCTGGAAAATCTGAGGTTATGGAAGTGAAGTGTACTGTAGCCCCTTCTTAACAATACTTCTAATTCTTGCTTATCTCACACATATTACTGTCCAGTGTCTCAAATGTTCGACCCAGCTACTGTACCATCAGATGTTTCAATAAAAAAATTCAAAGACCCCTCCGCCACAAAGAAATTATGCTGACTGACTCAAACTGAAAATCAGATACCCCATCTTCAAGAAGAATCAACACGTGAGGTGAAGGTCTGGATAATCCTTACTGATATCCTGCAGCTTTGACTGAGTGAGGAACAAAAGAGGGGACTGAGAATGGAAAACATTCCCACATCCCTAGGAAAAGACTGATCTTTAGTCATGGTAACAAGAAGCCACCAAAAGTGGTTTCAAATTCATTCAATCAATAAACAGCTTGCCTTACCGAAAGCATTTTAGAAGGAAGCCACTCAGTCATAGTCTTTGCTTCTGAAGTAGCCAATTAGGAATAAATCCAGTTTAATAAATGTAACTCTGAGGACCAACCAAACAACAGTAGTCACACCCAAATATCCACACCTCTAAAGATGACACCAGCCTACTCAAGCTTTTAAAAATCTGCCCAACCCTGAACTCCATGCTTCTCTAAAACTCTATAAAAGGCCATTGGTTTGCTCTCCTTGGAGAGATTTTGCCTGATCCCAGCACAGATCCCTTACAAGAGTAAGCAAGACATTTAATTTTGTCTTTTTACTTCGGACACTGAATGATGGTCTCATCACCCTTTGATATCCTTTAAAGGTCCCTTTTAATAAATGCAAAAATCTTTAGAGACTTTTTGCTTTTACACATTTCTCTAGATGGTACAAAAAAAAAACCAATTTAGATTAGCTTTATTATGCAGAACTAACACAGTCACTTAGCTTTGAAATAAAAAAGCAGTATGGTGCTAAACATTTATTTTTTAAATCACAAAAACCAAATTTAAATTACAGAATCATTCAGGTCAGTATTTTCTGGCTGAATATTCTGGGATCACAAGCAATCGAGATTTTATTCTGGCAAATTTCTTGAATAAGGATTTTTATGCTTTTCAATTAAGTGCTTTCACATAGCTGTGTTATAAGATTTTTTTTTTTTTTTTTTTGTAGATGATGTGAAAATTCCTCTAAGTCATGTCTGCAATCTCAGCAAAATTCAGAAGACAGGCAGTAACATCTTAACCAGAGCACTAGGAAAAGAGGGCTTAGCTTCTCTGGTCCTAACTGCATCCTCATTAGCCCTGACAGGAAGGAAAAGAGCTCCCTTTCTCAACGCCTTGCTACACAGGGCTTTCGCACACTGTGCCTCCAATGAGGCAGGCAGTCATTTCATCTTCTGTGCTTACTGGCCTGGAGCCCAAGTATATCTCTCCAGAGAATGAGTCATAAATATGGATTTAGGAAAGTGTCTCAATTTTAAAACCCTACACCTAAGCTATAACAGAATAACACACTATTATATCACAAAAATGCAATCACAGGGCTAAAAAGGAATCTTAAAAAAATCACCCATTTTAATTTCCTACCTTAACCATATTAATCAACTCCCAAAGGTAAAGGAGGTATTTTCACAACTATTAAAAAAAAATCTTCCAACTGGAGATCCTCCCTTTGCACCTCCCTTATCATTCTCTTCACACTTTTCCCTCAACCCAAGCTGACAGACAGAAACCAATTTAGAGACAGAAGCAGAACAGTCACATAGAAAGAATACAGAGATCTTTACTTTCCAGTTGGAATCTAGTGGATTTAAATCCTGAAGAATGAGAAAGAAAGGTGAGTGAAGTTAGGCAACCTTTTAAAATCTCCTGGTTGCTTAGCTCTTTCCTTTGAGATGTCATCTGGGAATGGGATTTGAGTTAACGTCATAATAAAAAAAAGACATAATCACACCATTTAATAGGGGCCTACTATGTGTCAGATATTTTAACATTATAACTGCTGTGCAAAGAGGAATCATTTTCCTCGTTTTACAGGCAAGAACAATAAGACCCCCAAAGAATTAAGTAACTTGCCCAGGGCTAAGCCAATTAACTTGCTCAACTACTGGGTGGTTATCCTGGGATTCCAATTATGGCTACGTTGCCACCGTATGGCTACATTTTCTTTACTCAGAAGAATGACTCCAAAGAATGAGTTGGGTAGCAGAATCATGGTAGGGACTCAATGCTAGACTCACAGGTTCCGATCCCCTCACTGACACCCTGAGACTCACTGCCCCGGTGATCCACAGCTACTAGCGATGATGATATTAAAAGGCTAAGACAACAGCTGCACCTTACATGCATTATCTCATTCCATCCTCACACCAACCCACAAGGTAGTTCTGTTCTTAGCCTCTCTTTACAGATGAGAAAACAGATGTGAGATTACCTTCACTAAGCCGACACAGGCAGTGAGTGGTGAAAACCAAAGCCCAGGCCCCTTCATAATATATGACCTTGCATCACAGGACTGGATTAGATTTCTCAAGTTCGTCAAGAGTGGAAAAAAGTGGAAAATCATTATTCTATACAAAAACCAAACTCTTCAGTCTGGTCTCCAAGGTCCTTCATGATCCTGCCACAATCTATAACCGTCAAGTTTATTCTCCATCATTCCCTTGCATAAACCATATACTCCAGAAAATTTTTTACTATTGCTGTAAATATCCTGAGTTTTCTCATTTATTTAATGTCACTCCTGTCTGCTGAATGGCATTTTCTGTGGATTCCACAAAACAAAATTTTATCCATTGGAAAGCTTCCCTCCCTACCTAGGAAAAAGACCTCTCCCACTACGGAGCTTCCGCAGTACTTAATCCTTCTCTCCGGACATATTTATGTCCTTGACTGGATTCCTCCTTGACTTCTGTAGGCACAGATCCTGAGTAAACTTTGTGTAACAAATGTCCTTAGAAGGCAAAACACCTGGCTGGAAGAAATATGAAGATCTAATGAAACCAGAGAGAAGAGGCAGCTTTAAGCCTTCAGCAACTGCCATCTTAAAAACTCTGACCCTCACTAAGAGCAAAACAAAGTGTCAAACTTATTCTTGTAAAACACAGTGGTTAGGAGCATAGGCTGGATCCAGACTCCATCTTGCTGTGTGGACTTGGACAAGTCCCTCAACTTCCCTCCACATCAACTGCCTCATCTATAAGTGGGAACTAACAGTGTAGCTTGCCTCAGTGGGTAGTGGTAGGTATTCAGTGAGCTCATGTATGTGAAGTGCCTAGGACAGCACATGGCTCAGAATAAATGCTATATAAATATTTGCTATTACCATTTTTGAAACTCATATATACTGAAAAAGTGGCTCAGATCACTAAACCTCACGAAGGGAATTGTCAGAGATGGAAAATTTTCAGAATGAACAACTTACGTGATAAGGAGATGGACTGGCTTATATGGAAGAGAACCAGTTCTTTTTATCTTCCAAAAGTTGCAGATGAAGAGGAAATATAGCTGAACACTATAAAATAACAAGTCAAATTATGGCAGAAAGAGATAAATATAGACTTCCAGGTAAAGTAAGAGATACTAGAACACAGAGTGCACCTGGGAATCTGAAGGAGACTGTTTTAGGCAGAACAAATATAAAAACAGACAGCTTCTAACTGAAAAACAGACTAAATCTTTTCACTTGCAGCTTCCTGTCTACCATCCCTACTGATAGGGGAAAGATTATGAGAGAAATAATTTAGTTTTAGACATGTTAAGTTTGAAATGTGTTTTCAACGTTTAACTGAAGATGTAAGAGCCCAGCCTGGATCTATCAGTTTGGGAGTTAGCAAGGAAAGGGTGGTATCTGAAGCTTAGGGCACTCACCAGAAGAGCAAGAAAAAGGGGTCCTGCAGTAAAGAACAGGGGTCAAAAGGAAGGAGAATGGTGAGGAGATGAAGAAGGCCTCAGGGCACTGAATAACCAGCTCCAATAAAGAGAGGAAGATAAAAAAGGCGTCTATGACAATAATGAAGATATACTGCAGCTACCGCCATTATTGGCAACTTATTATGTTCCAGGAACTCTACCAAGTACTTTATTTGCCTTAGCTTAGTCTTCATTACTATCCTCTGAGGTAGGGAAAAAATAAGGCCAGAGGTGTTACGAAACTTGACTAAGGTCACAAAATAAGCAGCAGAGCAGCAATTTAGACTCAGGTCTGACTCTAAAGACTCTGTGATCTTTCTACAGTGTTCTGCATACTGGGATCTTACCTCCCCTCTTCTTTCCTTTGTCCTTTGTATGTGAAGTACATGATGATTTATAAGGTTTATAAATATTTTTCTTCTGGGAAAACATTTATTTTTATGTCTTCACAGTTAAATGACACTGAATCACATGAATGTGACTTCAGAACTAAGACACTGGCAATGCTTCTGTTAGTAAGTATGCAGACCATATTTCTACTACCATGTTCTACTAGATGAGAAATGGAAGACGTTTGCTCTCAATTTGTACTATTTGTGTTGTGGCCATGTTCATGTCACAAACACAGGTTTCAAAATAACCATGAACTATTACTTATAAAACAGAAACACTTCTTAGGACATCCAATCATCAATATCCAGTTTATATATTTTTTTCATGAAGGGCATTCACTTGCTCATTTAAGTTGGGCTTGGGATTTGCTGAGAATAATTATTCTTGAGACTAAGAATCTATTGGGAAGTGTAAGATGGTGCAACTTGTACATAAGTGTAAAATTAAAAAAAACCAAACACTGCCTACTGAAAGGTAGTAATAAAAACTAAGGAGATTTCTGCTTTCAAAATTATATTAATAGGAAGTATAAGTATTACTATTTTGCTAAGGGCAGTTTCACATTTATTGATATGGATTCAAGTTTCTCATCAGGTGTAATGTAAACTTTGAACCTCCCTTCCAAAAAAAAAAAAGTATTAAAGCACTTTTAAAGAATGAAAGCCACGCATAGGCACAAAGTGTGATTCTGAAGTTACACAGGAAGATGCCTATAACTTATTGTTATAAGAAGGTAAGTCTTAGGCTCCTCTCTAAACTATCCCATGCATTTAAACCTCATCTCCCACAGCTTAGAGAAGATCCTACAGCACAAGGACAGTATCTTCTATTTCTTTGTACAGTGACTAGCACAGTGCACTACATATGTGATAAAATCCTGATATTTATAATTCTCACCTTTATATACTGAGAATCTGTCATTCCACCATTTAAGGGAAACGTTTGTCTCTCCCACATTAAAAAACAGATACAGGCACATTTTCTACAACCAAACTTTCACATTAATTTCCCATGGGATTGGGTACTTCTAGAAGTTTAGCAAAATTCTTAATAACCTAATTTTCTGTATGAAACAATCACTGCTTAAAAACGGGAGTTAAAATTTTCATTTAGTAATAGTTTTGATTCATTGAATTATATTAATGAACACTTTGCCGGAATTTAACAGGCACCTAGGGCTAGAAAAGTCATTCTTCTTTCCTACTGAAATATTTTCCAGCAGAAAAAAAAAGTAATATACTCCAAATGGGCCTATCTTTTTGCCTTCCGTAGGTTATGTCATCCAAAGTTTAAGCTTTTATCTCTTTATAGACAAAGGAAGCATACTAGGATTTCAAACACAAAGGGGAACTAGTAGAGGCTTTAAATTAAATAGGGAAATGAACCACAATGTACAGCTGTTTTTTCTTTGCTCAAGAGATTGCCACTCTGTTTATCTGACTGACAGTTACCTTTGTACCTTCTCCGGTTTATTATGCTATCCACGTATTATGTCCTTGAAAAAGGCCATAGGGAATAAGGCAAACAAATGAATTACAGACAGAAAACCCTGAAGAGGATATCAAAATTCCCTTCTGCATCTCTTAGAAGGAAGGCCAACAAGGTCCACCACAGCCTGGAATTCCATATTATGCTTTTGATTTCACAAATTAACAGGTTTTGAGCAGTCAATGGAGTATCTGAATAAGTAAGATGTGAAGGCAGGGAAATGACCGCTTAGAGGGAAAGAACCCAGTCATCTCTAAATTTGGAGAAGAAAGTACACTCTGGTTCTCTGAAGTTGTGGGTTCAGTGGGCTAGTTTGATACAGAAGAAAAATTACGTTCTAAACCCAACAACTGTGCCCTTTGCCAGAGTCTCATGAATGCTGACTGACGGCACAAAAGGTATAATGGGTAATCAGTATGGTTACCTTGGTGCCAACCCATTCTTCATGTGGAAAAAAAAAAAAAACAAACTCAAAATGCAGTGTGGCTAGGGGTGTACCAAATATGAATGCCTTTTGCACATTACTCTGGCCTTGACATATTCCAACCACTCTGATTGCTCTTGGGCACTGCGTAAGAATATGAGTAAGAGTACAGTCCAGCACATCTACAGACTCTGGTTCAGTGGCCTTAATGTCACAAAACAAAATCACATTTGTTAGGTTCCTTCTACTCTCAAAACACACAACAAACACCTAAACAATGAAACTGACATGTAAGTAGATTGTTAAATTTTTTTAAAAGTTTCAAAAAATGGAGTCAGTGGGCACCTATGGCAAAATGAGACACGAACCCAACCACTCTAAGTCTCAAACAATTTCAAACTCAAGTTGTCTTCTTACTTTTCACTTTCAGTAAGAAATAGTCAGCTACAGGATCAAAATTAGAAAGTCAATATGCTCTGAAAAATCCTCATTTTAAAACTCCTTACTATGTAAAAATTCAAATATATACAAAAGTAGACAGAATAGTACAAATTATCCCTACACCGCTCATGTTCCATCCTTCAGCTTCATCAATTTTCAACTCATTTCCAATTTTGCCTTATCTAAAGCCAAACTTGCACTTTCCCTTGATATCAAGTCACTTCATCTCTAAACATTTTAGTAAATTCTTACAATTTTGACTGAATGCTGATAGCATTTGTGGTTTTGTTTTATTTTTCATTGCTTTTATTTTAAATACCTATGTCAATGAAAGAGGAAATTTGAGCAAGGAGAAGAAAATTCAGTTTTTTTTTTTCATTTTTTCTGGAATTTCTGGTACCTAAATACAGTTGTATACTTTTCTCCTTCTGAAGGGGAGACAGAGCTAACAAGATATAGTCATTCAGTCTAACAAACAGTAATTGAGCACTAGGGATGAGGCTAGGTGCTAGAGATACAAACATGAGTAAAACAGAGACCCTTTCTCTAGAATGGGTAAAACAAACACACAAACAGATAATGTCAATACAATGTGGAAAAGCTAGGATAATGGTATTCATGGGTACCACCACCAGAACAGAGAATAAAGGCACTTAGACCAAATTAGGTATTCAAGAAAAGCTTCCAGGGAGAGATGATACCTGAGTAAAAGCAAAAATACTGCAAAGAACTGTTACTATGTCATTATAATAAGTTCAATATCAAGTTTCCTTCCATAGGATTTCCTTCATTTAGTTGACTGGGGAGTTAGGGGGCGGGGGTGGGGGTTTCCTTAAAGAACATTAGCCTGGGAAGAGGGTGAAATATCAAGAATTAAAAAAACACTCTATCATGTCTTATGGAGAAAATCAAAAAGAAAAAAGGCTTGGTCTCTACCCTCAAGGAGGTAGGAATCTGGATGGGGAGAAATCAAACACATATTAGAAAATTTTACTATATAATAGTCAATCAAAATACAGAGTTTAGTGATAAGAAGACTGGTGTGTACTGAAATATGTGAGTAAGAGCTGGAACTTAAACCCAGGTTTTGAATATAAATTTACCCAGATGAAAAAGGAACCCAACCAAGTAAAAATACTAAAAGTTGAGTCTTAAGTTGTGAAAGTCTTCATCTTTAAAAAAAGTATCTATTTTTTTCTGTCCATCTTTGAATGAAGTATGCAGGAAAAAGTGAAGATCTTCCATCTAACCTTAGTCTCCAAAGAGATGTACGAATGTGTGTGTTTGTGTATGTGTTATATATGTTAGTGTCAGAGCACGAAGATTTGATTTGAGAAGTTACAGTGTGATTCTAAGCTGTTCTGTTGGAATAATGCACAATGTCAGGTACAAAAACAAAGATCTACTCTGGCAGATACCTGATTTTGGGGGAAAAAACAAAAACTAAAACCCATAAAAATGACAGTCATAAAAGACACATAAGAAGATTCACTCAATACTATAAGGTAAAAAAAATTTCAATTGTCATTCAGCAATCAATGGCTCACCATTTATAATTGTTTAATAACAACAACAGCAGTGTCAGGTAACACTCATATAGCATCTACTACACAGCAAGCTTTATGTAATTAATTCATTTAATCCTCAAAAGTGCCTATGAGGTAGGAACTACCACAGATCTTCCTTGACTTATGATGGGGCTCCACCCCAATAAAACCACGGTAATTTGAAAATACTGTAAGTTGAAAATGCATTTAATACAACCCTACTGAACACCATAGCATAGCCTAGCCTGACTTCAACATGCTGGGAACCCTTACACTATCCTACAACTGGGCGAAACCATCTAACACAAAGCCTATTTTATAGTGAAGTGTTAGAGTAGCTCACGTAATTTATTGTACTGCAAGTGAAAAACAGAATAGTTGTTTGGATACAGGATGGTCTTAAGTGTATCGGTTGGTTACCCTCATGAGCATGCGGCTGACTCGGTGCCGTGGCTCACTGCTACTGCTCAGCATCAGAAGAGAGTATCACACTGGATGTCACTAGCCTGGGAAATACCAAAATTTAAAACGTGAAGTATGGTTTCTACTGAATGCATTATCGCTTTTGCACATCACAGAACTGAAAAGTCCGAAGTTTGACTGTCTGTGTTCCTCCCATTTTATTGAGGGGGTAACTGAGACACAGAGATATTAATATTCTTTCCTCAACTCAGTTTTTCAAACTTCACTGGTCAGAATTTAGGTCAGAGGTTTAAAAAAAGACATCTAGGTATACTGTGAGCATAGGTTGAAATCTAGTATTTTTATAAATTCAGAAAAATTTCTTATATCCTTCACTAACTTAAGTGAAATGATACATGATCGTATACTGGCACAGAACCATAAACATAAATGTCAAATCAATCCATGAGGTGAAGAGGTAAAGTTACAAATAGGAATTTGCTCTAAAAGTGGTGTGTTTATTAAAAGACCAAAGAACAGTTTCTTAAATATTGCCCATGGGATTAAGGAATGCATCTTTTTCATAATACTTACACATATGGAGAACATAAATTATAATAAATGACCGTATCACATACAGCAATAAAGATAGCCAGTAGTAAAAAAGGGTATTTGAAATAACTTCGTCCCTAATGAACAGCAGAAAAATATTACTCCCCAGGTAGAATCAACTGCTTTTTCTTCCAAGCCCTGACAGCAAATTATGCGTACCTATTCCCAGCATTAATATTATGTTACATTATAATACAGTTATTTGTTCATGTAGTAGTCTTCCCTCCAGACTATGAGTCCTTGAGGATAACGTCTGAATTTATTCATCCTGGGATTTAAAACCCACCGTGCATCAAGTAGAATGATGGTTTACTGAATGAATAAATGAATGAATGAATGATTTAGTAGGTAACTTTTAATAAAATCTCAAGCATTAGAGAAAAGTTACAAATATCAATTAACTCACAGGGTTTTCGTTATTTTATGAGTAGATTCTTGTCTCCCTTATCTGGATTTAAGGCCTTTCTACATCAGCCCTAATCTACTTTCTTAACCCTATCTCATCTACTTTTCTTCTCTTGTTAGATCCTCTGTATGAATTACTTTCTCTTTCTGGCATACACTCTGTGCTTTAAAAATTCAGTAATCTCCAAAAGCTTTAGACTATGCAGCCCTTCCAATGTAAATGAGAATGCTTACTTAACATTGTGCTAATAGATTATGTTTACTGGAAAGCGATCTTAAAAATAGAAGAAAATAGACATTTTAAACAAATAAGGTTAACATATAAAAGTTTAAAATCTTTTCTTTCTGTGCACAAGGCACGGTTCTGTATGTACTTCAGTTTAAAAATCACTGATTTATATCAAAAGGACAAATCTCATAGAGTGTGAGAATTAACTGAATCTGTGCATGTAAAGCACTAAGAACAACACTGGTTGTATAGGAAACACATTAAATGTCAGTTAATGTCATTAACATCATTATTATCAATGCAGTTTCTTTTGACTGGCATAATTCCCCATACTTACCCTCCAGACTCACTCCTACAAACTGCTTGAAGGCCAAATGCAAATGTTATCTCTTCAAAAAATTATTTGAATGCATCTCTTAAGTTAGGATTTCTCACTGTAGGAGGTACCAAATCCTACAGAGCTTAGCAAGAACCCATGGCCAAGAAGCCAAAATAAAGTTGAACAGTTGGAAAAAATTAAAAATGGGTTTATGGAAAATGATGCAAATGAAAAAAGATGTGATTATTAACCTTAAGAAAAATAAAATACACAAAAAGAAAGAAGGTACATTATCTGGCTCTATAGTAAACAATGTTTAGATAGACCTAATGATAGAAACACTGACTACTAATGAAACCAAAAACTGTGATATAACCATATGGGAAAGACCGGTCATTATAAGAGCACCCAAATCCTCGATTTTCATTAGCAAGAGTCTAAAGGAGATTAACCATGAACTAGAAATTCAGGCATATTATTTTCGGATTTACAGATATATACCAGAAGAAATTTAACAACAGGGAAAAGGAGAAGACCTTGCAAGCTTCTAGAAATATAAAAGTAGTTTTGTACAATGAGATCAGCAGTGAGAATGGCATGTGTTGCTATTTTTCATGGTAATAGGAGAAGTTAAAAAGCAAGGAAACAATGCCTTCAAACTTCTAAAGAAACAGAATTCTATATCCAGGCAACCAATTCATGAAAAACCATTTTACAACATGCAAAGACTCAAAAAATTTTTCCTTATGTAGCACTCTTTCTCAGGAATTTATCTGAAAATGTGTTCATACAAAACAAGAGAACAAAAAGGAAGACGCAGAATCCAGGACACAGGAAATTCAAAGGTTCCATTGATCAAATTAAAAGTGGTCCTGAGTTACTAGTTTTAAGAATATCAAGTCAATACACGAAGGCATTCAGCTGAGGTTTGAAACGCTAAAGTATTTCTTTTACTTCAACTTGAGCATAAAAGAGATTGCAAGAGGTTTTAACTCTTACCTGTAACACAGCAGCAATTAAGTATACCACTACGAAGATTACAGTTAAAGAAGTGTGACCACTTTTCATCAAATGAATAGTGTAGAGGAAAATTAAATGTCCAGGTATCACTAACAGCAGCAGAACTTGAGCTGACTTATTATTTACTCCTGTAACATAAAATGTAAAAGTTGTTAAAACAAAATCATATTTTGGTGAATAAAAGGTCGCGGTTGTTAAAATTTGAGGATTACTTCTAGTTACTATATTGTATAGAATCATATAAATGTCAATTGCTTAAAATAAATTTTAACTATTTACAATTCACTTAACTTTTAGAAATTCTTCCTATATGTTACCTACTTATTAAATGAAAGATAGTTGCTGAAACCTTGCTCTGAAGACCTTTGGTCAAACTATAATATCTATTATAAAAACAGAGAGAAGACAAAAGAAAAAATATAAAGTTCCTAAAGTACTGAAATGTTTAATTTTATTTTTCCTTTAGGATTCTTTCATTGCTATTACAAGACTGGGCATTTCTGATCCTTATTCAAAAGTCAATAATTACATTTACTTTCATCAGAGAAAAAAGTTGTCAAAAATTGTGAGGTTTAAAATTGTTTAGTTTTCTGGGCATCCTATGTCTGGGACATAAACAATGCAATGTTCCTTGTAACTGAGGTTATCCTCTCTCATTCTGTTTGGGATCAAATGCCTACACTTGGAAAGGCCAAAAGGATTAACATACAAAAGACAGTATATCTGTCTCCTTAAATCACCTCGCAATGCTTTCTTATATGTACAAGGCCCCTCTTTCTTGACTCATAAACAAGATATCCCAGAGAAAGATAAAAGACAAAAATGATGCAAAGTTCCTCAGCAACTACAAAATTGATACAAATTCTTTTTTTTGTTGTTGTTCACTGAGATTTAGTGAACAAAATCTATTTAAAATCTACTTAGCTCTCAGAAATGGAAACCTGTGCAACATTCACAAAACATGTATTCAACAAAGGCTGCCTGCCTATACTCATAAGAGTTCACCCACGAGCACCTACCTGGACCAAAAAAAGTTCTAAATGGGTAGTAACAACCTTTGGGTTCATCAGGCAGTTCTCCTGGAATGCTGTGTAAATGGAGGTAGGTAGAAATCCTGCTAGCCTGAATGGCCACCAAATTACCACCAATACCTGGAAACATAAAGAAAAACAATGTAGCTATCTTCTTATTTTAAATAAGTTGCATAAAGTCAAGTAAATATAATCCAATTATGTCACATCGTGGGCCAATAAAGCAAAACAGAATTCTTCTGAAATGTTGACTTATTTAATGTTGAGGTAGATATTCCAAAGGCATAAAATCATTGTTGTGAAAGACTCATTCATTATTTTTTCAAATCTAACTGGTCTGAAAGCAGAGTAAGTAATTTAAAAAAATTACTATTACAACTAAAATATAAAACTAGGTTATATGATGTTTCACGTTCATCATCTTAATGAGAGGGAAAATGAGCTAGATTTATCCAAATAGACAAGGTTTGATATTTGTCTTCTCAGGTTACTAAAGAAACTGGTATGAGACACTGAAAGAAATACTCAAGAAAGTAATCTTTTAACCTAGATTATCCTCTCATACACTCTGAGAAAGGTGAGTTCGCAAAGGGCAGTAAGCGCCCCAAAGGTGAGTTAGGACACCCAAACTCTTTCTCCTTTGACAGAGTATAGGAGGAGGATGTAGTAGCCATAAAATCAAGTAGGAAGAAAACAACTGAAAATTTCAAATCCTTAAATACTAAGTGTGGGCTAACTGAACCATTGAGAATACCTGGGGACCCTACTTACAAGGGGAGTCCACGTTCACCTGCTTGCTATCTCTGGGTGTTTGTGAGACAGACTGAGATAGGGCAGAACACTTGACATAGCCAACCTTGATGGCACACAGCAAGAGAGCACATCCATTTCTGAATCTCTCTCTCACATGAAACAAACTATGCTTGGGGTGGTGAAGAAAACACCCCAGCTGTCTGATACCAGGCAAAGATCAGCTGCCACTGGAGGAAGAGCAGAAGCAAAAGCTGTCTTCCTGCTCAAAAGAAAGTCTTCCTGCCAAGACCAATCTAGCAGAGTGACAGCCAAAAGGGGAGGGAAAGAAACACTAAGAAAGCCTTACCTCTGTGGACCAAGTGTATAGGGACTGCCTAAGAATGGTAATAGTACAAGAGAATCCCAAACTCCATCCCATGCCTTGCATCATGTAGCAAGCATCAGCAGTCTACCATGAGCAGAGGAGCAAAAGCACAAACAGTTAAGCCTTCCATGCTGCAGGCATATAGAACTCCACGTTTCACACTAGGCGTAAGGAGCAGGAGCTCATCAATAAAGAAATTTGAAGTCAGTGATGCACTGAAGGTAACTATAATTACCACAAAAAACAAACCCAGCTCAACTGCTGATGAGACTGACTCAGTCCTCTATGGAAATGAACTAACAGAAGAAAAAGTCTACCTTTTTTAGGCACAGATAATATTTGTCTCAGTTGCCAATGTTCTTTTATACACATTGCCCAGTATTCGATAAAAATTTGAGACCGTAAAAAGCAATAAAGAAAACAGACTATTGTCAGGAGTTAAGAAGCCAAAAGAACCAGACCCAGAGATGACTAAGGTGTTGAAACTATCTGACAAAGATGTTAAAATAACTGTGGTTAATACGTTAAAGGATCTAGTGGAAAAGATGTACAACGTGCATCTTTAGACTCATAGACATAGAATACAGACTTGTGGTTGCCAGGGGGGCGAAGGGTGGGAAGGGACAGACTGGGATTTCAAAATTGTAGAATAGATAAACAAGATTATACCATATAGCACAGGGAAATATACACAAAATCTTATGGTAGCTCACAGAGAAAAAAAATGTGACAATGAGTGTGTGTTTGTCCATGTATGACTGAAAAATTGTGCTGAACACTGGAATTTGACACAACATTGTAAAATGATTATAAAACAAAAAAATGTTTAAAAAATATGGGGATATAGATTAAAATTAAAGGTATGGAAAAATATAGTATACAAGCACAAGTAAAAAGAAATCTAGAGTGGTTATAGCAATTTGAGCAAGGAAAAAAGAAGACTTTGTGACCGGGAATACTACCAGGGATAAAAATGAACACTGAATAATGGTTGAGGAGGTCAACTCATGAAAAAGACATAACAATTTTAAATGCAGATGCAAGATCTTCAGAATAGATAAAGGAAGAACTGATAAAACTGAAAAAAAAAAAATAACTCAGACAAGTTCTTGTTTATATTTGGAGACTTTATCACTCCTCTCTCATTAACTACAATACACAGATTAAAAAAATCAAAACTACATAGATGTTTGAAACAATATTATCAATGAGTTTGATCTAAAGGACATTTATAGAACACACCACCCAACAATAACAGAATATATACTCTTTACAAGTAAACACATGAAACATTCACAAAGATAGACCATATCATGAGCCATAAAATAAGTCTCAACAAATATGAAATAACTGGAACACATAAAGTATGTTTTCTGGCCAGAACAGATAGATATCTAAGAATTCCCCCAAATATTGGAAAGTAAATAATACACTTCTAAGTAACCCACAGGTCAAAGAAGAAATCACAATGGAAATTTTTAAATATTCTGGATTTAATGAAAATGAAAACACAACATATTGAGATTTGTGGGAGACACACAAAGCATACTTAGAAATTCACAGCATTAAATCTTATGTCAGAAAAGAAGAATGATCTTTTATCAATAATCCCAGATTCCAATCTTAAGAACATAAAAAAAGAAAAAATTAAGCTGAAAGAAAGTATAAAGAAGGAATAATAAGTTTAAGAGCACAAATCAATGAAATAGAAAACAAAAACAACAGAGAATAAAGAAATGAAACCAAAAGCTGGTTCTTTGAATAGATCAAGAATAAAATATACAAATTTCAATAGTAAGAATGAAAGAGGGGTCACCATTACAGACTATGCAGGCATTAAATGAATAATATGGTTATGCCAGAAAATGAGAGCTTAGATGAAATTTAAAAATTCCTTGAAAACCACAAACTACAGAAACTCACTTGACAAGAAACAGTAATATGAATAGCCTTATCTCTATAAAGCAGTAGTTCTCAGCTGGGGGTAATTTTGCCACCAAGAACCAACCCCCAATTAAAAAAAGAGAGATCTGGCAATATCTGGAGACATTTTTGGTTATCATAATTTGGGAGGTGCTACTGGGATCTAGTGGGCAGAGGTCTGAGATGTTGCTAGACATCCTACAATGCACAGGATGCTTCCCCCATAATAAGAAATTATCTGGTTTCAAATGCCGATAGTGTCAAGCTGAAAAACCCTGTATTAAAGAAAATGAATTCATAGCTAAAAAGTTGTCCACAAAGAAAACTTCAGGGCCTGATGCCTTCACTCTATGGAAACCGAGAAAACACATCTCCAAATAACTTGTAAATTAAAGAAGAAATCATGATTACAAATTAAAAACCATTTGTATTTGAATGGAAATTAAGTATTACATACAAAAGCATGTAGGATGTAGCTAAAGCAGTACTAAGAGGCACACTTACCTTCTTAAATGCATACACTAAAAAGCTTACGGACCTAAGCATCTATCTCAAGAAGCTGGAAAAGACAGAACTATTAACACAAACTTGAAGAAGAAAAATAATGAAAAGAGAAAAAATTAAGAAAGTCAAAAAAGTTAAATACCGGTTATTTGAAAAGAAAAAAGAGGAAGCACAAACAACAGGGAAAAAAAGGAAGTCATAATTCTAACTGCTGTCAATATTTCTAAAATAACAATATGAACACCTTTATGCCAATAAACTTAAAAATTCAAATGGGAAAATATCCTAAAATATACACAACAACAAAAGTAACTCAAGAAGAAATAGAAAACTTGAATCATTCTGTAATGATTAAAGAAATTGAATCTAAAATTTTAAATCTTCCTCAAAAAACCTCCAAGCCCACATAAGATGTTTGCTTTATTGTTTTTTTTTCAAGTGAGTTCCACTAAATATTTAAGCAACAGATAATAAATAATAAAAACAGCAAAATCTTACACATACTATTTTACAGTGTAAAATGAGTAGTATATCTAACTCACATAATGAAACTAGCGTAACTGAGTTCAAAATCCAACAAGAGCAATATGAAAAAGGAAAATTATAGGCCCACCTTATGAATAAAAACACACATAAAAAGATATCAAACTAACTGTTGGCAAACTAAATCCAGCAAAATGTTAAATGCATAATATATCACAAAACTGGATTTATCCTAGGAATGTAAGGCTGATTTAATATTTGAAAATAATGTAATACAGTGTATTAACAAATAAATGGAGGGAAAATATAATTATATTAAAAATGTAGAAAAATAAAAGTAAATGCAGAAAAATTAATAAAATTCAGCATTTTACTATTTATTATTAAAATCTCTAATGGAGAGGAACTTCTGATAACCACACACAGACATACACACAAACACACACACACACAAACACGCATAAAACACACAGAGGAGGTGCTGCAGATCATTAAGAGTGCTACAGACTTTTCAATAAATAGTGCCAAGATAACTAGTTATTAATATGCCAAAAAAGTCATGAAATTGGACTCCTGTTCATACTCTACACAAAAATCAGTTTCTGGTAGATTAAAGGCATCATATGGAAGACAAAATAACTAACATAGTGTGGAAGCTTATTAAAGTTTTAGCCTCCCATGGAATTAAAACCCCATTATGAGCTCATCATGATCCCTGATTATATTTTTAAACTACAGCAGAATTATTACCTTGGAATAATTGGCTTTCCTTAATGCCAAAAATGCTTTCTTATTATCATGACGTACACTATACTTCTACTAAGAGCTGGGCTATCAGCATTTCTTTTAAATTACTTAAATTCCTCACAGACTAATTATACTACTAAAGCTAGTGGAGAACATCTAAAGATTGTCACATAAATTAATAACATTAATAAAAGCAGACTTCCAACATATTAAATAATTAGTGAGAGGCTTCGGTGTCCACAAGAACTAATTTTTAAGTACTTTATTGCTAGAATGGTAACATATGGTTTGATAGTATGAATAAATTCAGAAGGTTCATCTAAGGACTACTTTAAAATCCAACCTCATGTTTTATTAAATTTAGAAATATGTTTCCAGGAAATATTTAACACTCACAGCATAGAATATATTTCAAACTATGTCAATGATTCTTTTGGACTGTCCCAAGGGGACCTGAAGTGAAAGTTCATTTCATTAAAAAGTAAACCCTTATAATCAACAGCACAACAGATCTCGTATCTTCCATATGTACCTACATATTTTAGGCACCTTCACTTCTCCTCCTTTCATGACTCCTTATCAGAACTCACATACAGGTATTGCTCTTTTAGTTTCAAGAAATGCAAAGGGTAGTAGAAATAGACATAGAAAACAAACTTAACGGCTACCAAAGGGGAAAGAAGTAGGGAGGGATAAATTAGGAGTTTGGGATTAGCAGATACACACTCTTATGTATAAAATAGATAAACAGTAAGGTTCTACTATATAGTACAGGGAACTGTATTCAATATCTTGTAATAATCTATAATGAAAAAGAATATGAAAGGAATACATATATATTTATAAATGAAACATTATGCTGTACACCAGAAATTAACAAAACATTGTAAACAGACTATACTTCAATGAAAATTTTTTAAATAAAAATAGTAGATAAACAGCAAAGTCCTACTGTCTAGCACAGGCAACTATATTCAATATCTTATTTATAAAGCACAGATATACATATAGTACAGAAATGGATCTGTGATATTAAAATTTCATGGATGGGCACATTTAGGGGGAAAAAAAGGTTTAAAGTGGCTCCAGAGGGCAACAATGAAAAAAGGCTGAGAAACGCTGCCTAGAAAGGAACTTCCCAAACTAGAATGTCTTAAACAGGTTACAGGTGTGTCTAGGTACTGTTCTCCTAAGCTCCACATGGGTAGGATAGGTCTGAGGCAGCTGCGGCACTCAAGGGGTTGCTTCTGGTAACAAGTGTTCTCCTCCTTCTTCACCCCCATGTGCCATCCAAATATTGTAATTTTCTGCGTGTGCCATGACATGAAACAGTTTGGCAAATACTGCCCTAGAGAAATGAATCTATCTACCTTTCTTGGGACAACTGAGAATGTCACTGTAAGTAAGGCCCTTCACCTTAGTCTCTCTTCAGGACTCCTTTTATTACTCCATCGAAGTAAGGGGTATCCTTTCTTTCTAAGGCTACTTTGTAGCCCATCATTTTGTGGACCTTATTCCTTCATTATTTACCATTGCTCATGCATCCTTAATCCTTCCTTTTCTATTACTCCTTTGCCTCCCTGCCAATAAATGTATCAACATCTCTCTCACCTTGGTGAGCGAATCAGGAAGGCTACTTTATTACTTGAATGATGGCTGGAGTGAGACATTAGTAGAAAACAACGGTAAGACATGCTTGTTATATAAGTAAATGAACAAGTGAATTCTGTTAAAGCACAAAGACACAAGGTTTGGCCATCATCTATTCAAAGAGGATGAAGGGCCGGGTTGAATTAAATGGTTCCATGATTTTAAAGGCAGGTGATGGGCAGAATGTTGGTACCAGGAAAACCAGGAAGGGCATCTCTGGGGGAAATTTGTTCAGTTACCCCAAGATTAAAATGTTCAGTAAAGATTTTTAGGTGTGAAATTAGATTTGGAGAACTTGCTTTCATATATTTTCTTATACATAAGTACATAAAAGTAATTTATATTAAATGTGTAGTATATCCTGTGATGTATATTTCCCCAGGTAGAATTATTTTTTAAAGTATATAGGCTTGGGCTATACTGAAATCCAATTTAATGACAGCCAGCCCAAAAGCCAGTAGGACTAGACTAAAATTATCTTATTAAATGGAATCTGTACAAAAAAATCCCTGTGAATTTAAGTATTGTAATTTCCATTTTATAGATAAGAGAAAATTTAAGGCAGATTTGAAAGGGATCAGCAGAGGTATGATAGATTTTAATGGACTGAAATGACACCAGCAATGCTTAATCCTAGCTAACCCTAATAATTTACCCATCAAAATCGACAAGGGCAGCGACAAAACAATACAAGGCAGCAGATAAGCCCAAAATAAACAGTAATACAGAATTGAAATATCCCATTTTGCCATACAAACCTTAAAAATCAGGTATGTCTGACTCTCAAACAAATAGTGGTAAGATTAAAAAACAGTTGTTTTTAAAAAAAAAAATGTGTTCTGCACACAGAGAACAGGGAAGGTACCTTCCACCAGCAGTAACAACCTAGGATCGAAAATAAAATGGACGGGATGGGAAGACAGACCTTTTAAAATCTGAACCCAAAGATACCTGTTAGTACCTAAGAATACAGAGAGATACGGTATCGTTATGAAACAGTATATCTAATTCTTACCATTAATAACTGGTGTGTAAACAACAATCCCAACCAAGTTTGGATCAGATACAGTTGTGTCCAGAATAAGGCCCCCAATGCTGAAAGATATAAAAACATACAATTTAAGGAAAAGGAAACGAAATGTGCTAATTTGAAGCTGTTCTTTATATACAAACACCCTTACTTTTACAAATAAAATATTTAGATATTAAAAAACAGAATAAAAAGAAAAAATATTCAAAGCAAAAATCAATGTCAACAGCAAAATGTTGAAAATAAAACATGGCATAAGCTGTGGTCCCACATTTTAGGGCTTTCTTGTCTCCAAGATATGTTACATGCAAAAAAGAAAAAAGCATAAACTTTAAGTGCATTAAAATGTCTGGAAGGACATATAAGAAATTAAGTATGTCAATCTCTAGGGGGTGAGACTGACAAGGGACTCATGGTCATTTAATATCTTTCTATACTTATTAATTTTTAAAAGCCATGTTCATTTATTACTCTTACAACTAAAAGATAGTTTTAAAGAGAGTATCTTTTCATACTTCAAGTATACAAGCCATTAAAAGGATAATTTTTATCATGTTAAAACTAGATACAGTTAGGATGTGTCTTATCACTGGTAAATTAAAATAATCAGTTGTAGCCATAGAAAGAGCTCAATTGGAGAACAGAGGTCTGGAAAAATAAAATACGGTTCTATAGTAGAAACATATACACTCTCAACATCTCAATGGAGCTGAGCGATCTGTTTTTGTTTCCAAGATCATTATCAACTGGTTAACTTCAGTCTCCAGGTCTACATACTATAAAGCATTGCCAGTCGCAATATTCCATGGGATCCTGTTGCCTAAATCTTCTAGGAAAATGCAATCCACATTACAGGAGAATGAACTATATGCTGACACAGAATGGGGCTGATGCCAAATATCAGATCAGATCTTACCACACTACCTGAGAGTTAATACTAGGAAATTATTATATTTTTATTATTTTAATTTTTTAATAAAATAAGTGAATGGCTTAATAATGGTATAATGGTAGGAGTTCCCATTAAAAGGTATACTATAAAGTCCAAAAATAATCACCCTTAGAAATATTTCAGTATTTTAAGCCCTAATTAAAAAAAAAATACATATTTTATAGAATAAACTAGTTATGTGTTAAAGAATAAATTTCCCTACCAAAAATACTCGGATCATGTTGTATATATAACATGAACACTTGCTAAAATACATTTTAAAATATTTTTATTACTCAGGTAATAAAACCTATTATAGAAAAACTGGAAAATACAAACAAAAAGAAAATAAAAATCAACCATGGTTAAACTGACATATAGCCTCCCAGACATTTTTAAACACGTATATTCTTAAAAACAAAAACTCAAACTGTAAAAGCATTCTTCACTTTCATTAAATATTTTTATCAAACAAATGTATGAGCATCATTTAAAAAGTGAAAGCACCACAAAACTTATCAAATAGTCCCCTGCCCCACCCCGGATCCTGCTCTCTCTTCACAATGCTTTTTAACTTCTTTAACTGTTTCTCCTGGAATTTAATCATCTACTGCTAAACAGATTTATACAGCTATTTCTTGACTCTGACATTTACTAATGACTTCCACTGCGGCAGATGAGCATTCAGTCTCTCTTACCCTCCCCTCCCCACCTTAGTCCCTTCACAATTCCCTTCCTCCCTCTTTCCTGCCAGTTGGCTATATTATAACTTTTTGGTGAACTACTTAGGGTTTACTTTATTATAACATCATCATTATTCACAAATGAGCCACAAAGTGTATGATCAGATTTCCTCACTTGTACTTTTTTGTGCTGTCTTATATTTTTCTTAATTTTTTTAGGTACTTATTACTAATTCACCTCAAATTTGTAGCAAAGTTAATGGAAGGCCTCTGAATAGGGTCAAGCTCATCAGGTAATCGATCAGTTCCACTTTTTTTTCCCTAGACATTCCTCCCTAAGCCCACTGTCCTCCTGCCAACCTGGACACCTCTCTCTGGGCCTGATGCACCACTGTCATTCCACACCTTCCCTTCACTCTCCCCACGATGGGTCTTGGTCTGCCTACTATGATCGAGTCCCAACATTTTTGGGGATCCTGTTGCCTGAATTTCCCAGGAAAATGCAATCTGCATTACAGAAAAATGAACCACATGCTGTCATGGAATATGTTTCCTCCTTCCTGTGTCACCCTCCTTCCCAATGATTTTCTCACTTTGTTAGACCTTATCTACTTTCAGCTTCCATATGAAAAGATATACAGGAAGCAAATTTTTTGAGATCCCACATGTCTGAAAACTTCTTGAGCCTACATTTGGTTGATTTAGTGTTACATTTTATGTTCAAAATAATTTTCCCTCAGAATTTTGAGAGAGTCACTTTTGGTGTTCCAACTGGGCATCATTCCAGTTCCCAATACTTCATAAGCAATTTGATTCTTCTTCCTGAAAGCTTCTGAGGTTTATGATAACATGCTTTGATTTGGGTCCCTTCTACTCTAATCCACTGTTCAAGGTACTCAGCAGGCCCTTTCAATCTGGAAACACACATTCTTCAGTTCTGGGTAATTTTCTTGTATTATTTCTTTGATAATTTCCTCTCCTTATGGTTCGCCTCCAATTGTCCACCTCTTTGCTTTCTGTTCTACTTTCCAGGATAGTTCTTCAACCCTATCTTCAAAATTTTTCTGCTGAATTTTTTTGTTTCTGCTATTTATATATTTTTAAATTCCCAAGAGCTTTTTCAGCTTTTCAAATCCTCTTTATTAGAGTATTCTGTTCTTATATTATAGATGCCATAGCTTCTCTAGTTTCACTAAGAATACTGGTGATAGTTTTTTGAGACTTTTGGACTATGCCTGTACTTTTTTTGAGCACCTTTTTTTGGGGGGGGGTCTCTGTCATGTTAAAAGCCTTGATAATCAAATGTCTGACAATCCTTTACTGCCTGCTCCTCCTTTAGGGACAAATGCAAAGCATACTTGGAGCTCTCTGTGTATGTGGGCAGAGCTTGTCAGCAGGTGGGCCTCACTGAAGAATGGTCAGGTAGGACATGCAGCTCTTTCACTAAAGGACCCACAGGGTCAATCTCTGCAGGTCTTTCTTTTGTGCTGATGAGTTTCCCCAGAAAGGAATGACCTAATTTTTCACCAGGGGGTATAAGCCAGACTGCCAGCATTCTATGAGAAAAGGAAAGGAAGTAGGATAGAGTATTCACTGTTCAGCATGTAGACTTTTCCTTAATCCTTGTTTTTCACACTGCTTAATCTACAGCCTCACTGGTGCAGGTGATTCTGAACCGAGAGGCTAATTTAGCCTCTCCAGGGTTAATTCTCATCTTCTGCTAGAGTGCAAGGGGGCAGGCACCCTGGCACTCAAGCTGGAAAAGGGCTTTTAGGAACAATTGCTTCTTATATTAACACAACCAATCTTCTTAATTTCAGCTTTTTGAAGTATTTAGTGCCTCTAGTTCCTCCATCTTTGGGGGTTTCCAAGGCTTAAATCAGCTTGCCTCTTATGGGTGCCCCCTTGTCCTATAGGC
Organism: Camelus bactrianus; assembly: GCF_048773025.1. Classification (NCBI taxonomy): domain Eukaryota; kingdom Metazoa; phylum Chordata; class Mammalia; order Artiodactyla; family Camelidae; genus Camelus; species Camelus bactrianus. Next base: position 32,113,129 of record NC_133550.1, on the reverse strand, counting down.
AGTTAGATTTAAATTTTCTTCTTTCTGTTAGTTCAGTTAACAACCATCCAACGAATTCCTATCTTACTAATTTTACTAAATCTCTCACCTAGTGTCCTCTCTGCTCCCCTTTTGTTTTTGCAGTTGTATAGCTTTTTTCTTTTACTGTCATTTTAATAGTTTCAGTAAGAAGACAAACATGAGTCAATCTACCAAGTTTAATAGGAAATTCATACTCTTTTCTAGTTTTCTCCTTTCACTCAATTTATAATGAACATCTTTCCACATCAATAGAAACATTACAATTTTATTTCTGACAGCTGGCTAATATTTCATTTTATGACTATGCCATAATTCATTTGATCAATACATGATTGCTAGATATCTGTATTCTTTCTCTTTTTTTGTTATTAAAAGTTCCACTGTGATGAGGATCTTTAAAACTTAATCATTTGCATATATCCTTAATTATATCTTTAAGTCCTGTCAGAATCCTAGAAGTGGAGTAGTCAAATGGTATGTACATTTCTAACATTTTCTGATACTTATCTAAGCAACTTACTGTTCAAAATAAGTAATGTCATTGTCAGCTTAAAACACACACATACACACAAAGATAAACACCACTAAATTTTAGTCATCCTTCTGGTAAGAATTTGGTTGGGGAAAATTTTGAAACCAGTAGCCAAATGAGGTTCTGTACATCTACTGATTTCAACAACTCTTGTAATTTCTATCCCTACTACCTGGGATAATAAAGAACTCACATTAAAATGACGGATCTAAGAAATAAAAACAGGCAACTGGTTTGTTTATATCAATCTATCTATATGTCTATTTATATATAGATAGATACATGTGTATAGTATAAACTCGCCCTTCCCCATCCAAACACACACACACACATTTTAATACTAACCTACTTATAACCATAGCTGTTATGACAGGCTCCCAGCCTGAGTGGAGAACTGTCCTTGTGGCTGGATGTTTGGCAGCTATTATAATCCAGATAGGAGTTAGAGCCAAGAAAAAGACACCAACTAATGGAGAAATGTAGTAATAGGTCTCTAAAATTAAAAAAGAGAAAACACTTCAATCTCTCTTCTAACTATGTAGCAAATGTAAATATTAAAAGTAAAAGTTTATCAGAAGATATGATGTTATCAAAGTTACTCATGCCATATATTTTCTAAAAATTTCAAACAAACTGAAAACTGTAGATAAGGTAAAAATGTTAAATAACATAACTGAAAACTAATACATTTAATTCAGCAAGCATTTATTGAAATAGCTATGTGACCCAGATGGGAACTAATGTCACCAACAAGAATATCAACAGTAGAAAACCTAACATTATTTGACTCCTACCATTTACCAAGTACTGTGGTAAATGCTTTATATTCATCTCATTTAACTGTCCTCACCAGTACAAGGTAGAAACTCATTTCAGTCTTATGAAGAAACTGAGGCCTAGGAGCTTAAGAGCATGGCTAAGAAACGGCAAGAGCTGGGAGAAAATTACATCTGTAAATGACGCTGAAGTTAGTGCTCTCAACTTCAAACTATAAAGTCAAATAGAACTAACAAATGAATTCAGCAAGGCAGCAGGATACAAGATTAATAGATAGAAATCTGTTGCATTTCTTTACACTAACAATGAAACATGAGAAAGAGAAAGTTAAAAAAACTCATTTGAAATTGTGTCAAAAAATAAAATACTTAGGAATAAAGGAGGTGAAAAACATATACTGAAAACTATAAAACACTGAGAAAGGAAACTGAAGATGATTCAAAGAAATGGAAAGATACCCCATGTGCTTGGACTGGAAGAATTAATCTTGTTAAAATGGCTAAACCAGAACAAAGAACTATATTCAATACACTGTAGTAACTTATGGTGAAAAAGAATGCGAAAACAAATGTATGTATATTCATACATGACTGAAGCATTATACTGTGCATCAGAAATTGACACAATGTTGTAAACTGACTATACTTCAATACAAATATATATATATATCTATATCAAAAAATGGCTATACCACCCAAAGCAACCTACAGATTTAATACTAACCAGAATAACTAATCTAACTATCTAACTAGAACAAGTAATCATAAAATTTTTGTGGAACCACAAAAGACCCAGAATTTCCAAAGCAGTTCCTGAGGAAAAAGAACAAAGCTGGAGGCATAACCCTTCCAGACTTCAGACTACACTACAAAGCTACAGTAATCAAAACAACATGATTGGCACAAAAAGAAATATATGGATCAATGGAACAGAATAGAGAGCCCAGAAATAAACCCACACACCTACAGCCAATTAATCTATAACAAAGGAGTCAAGAAAGTACAATGGAGAAAGAATGTCTTTTCAACAAGTGGTGTTGGGAAAGCTGGACAGAAGACACATGTAAATCAATGAAATTAGACCACTCCCTCACACTATAAACAAAAATAAACTCAAAATGTTTTAAAGACCTAAATATAAAACATGACATCATAAAACTCCTAGAAGAGAACACAGACATTCTCTGACACATATTGTAGCATTATTTTTTTTAGATTAGTCTCCCAAGGCAAAAGAAATAAAAGCAAAAAAATTTAAAAACCCACAAAAATTAAAACAAAACAACAACAACAAAAACACAAATGGAACCTAATCAAAGTTATAAGCTTTTGCACAACAAAAGGAAACTGTAAACAAAAAGACAACTTATGAACTGGGAGAAAAGGTTTGCAAATGATGCTACTGACAAGGGGTTAATATCCAAAATATATGAACAGCTCATACAACTCAATATTGAAAAAACAAACAACTCAATCAGAAAATGGGCAGAAGATCTAAATAGACATTTCTCCAAAGAAGACATCCAGATGGCTATCAGATACATGAAAAGATGCTCAACATTGCTTATTATCAGAGAAATGCAAATCAAAACAACAATGAGGTATCACTTCACACAGGTCAGAATGTGCTATCATCAAAAAGTTTACAAATAAAAAATGCTGGAGAGACTGTAGTGAAAAGGGAACCCACCTACATGGGTTGGTGGGAATATAAATTGGTGCAGCCACTATGGAAAACAGTATAGAGGTTCCTTAAAAACCTAAAAATAGAGCAACCAAATGAGCCAGCAATCTCATTCCTAGGTATAAATTGAGAAAAGACAAAAACTCTAATTTGAAAAAAATATATGCACCCCGATGTTCACAGCAGCACTATTTAGCCAAGACATGGAAACAACCCAAGTGCCCAACAACAGATGACTGGTTTAAGAAGAAGTGGTGTGTGTGTGTATATATATGTATGTATGTATGTATGTATGTATGTGTGTGTGTGTGTCTATATATATATATAGACACACACACACACATATATATATGTGTATATATATATATACACACACACATATACACACAATGGAATACTACTCAGCCATAAAAAAGAATGGAATATTGCCATTTGGAGCAACATGGATGGACCTACAGAATACTATACTTAGTGAAATAACTCAGAGAAAGACAAATATTATGACATCACTTACATGTGGAATCTAAAAATTAATACAAATGAATCTATATACAAAACAGAAACAGATGCACAAGCATAGAAAACAATCATATGGTTACCAAAAGGGAGAGAGGGAGGGATAAATCAGCATTATGGGATTAACAGATACAAACCACTATACATAAAATAGATAAGGAACAAGGATTTATTATATAGCACAGGGAACTATATTCAGTACCTTGTAATAACCTATAATGGAAAATAATCTGAAAATAAATATATATAACCAAATCACTTTGCTGTATACCTGAAACTAACACAATACTGTAAATCAATTATACTTCAATTTAAAAAAAGAATAACTTAGAACCTGAAAAACAAAGTCAAATAGGATATTGTTTTTACCCATAAGGATCTTATAGTACAAGCATTCCATAGAATATTGGTCAATCGATTGATTAACAGATAGCCTCCCAATCCTAAATAGCATTCCAAGCTCCAAAATAAAATTGACATGCTAGGTTTGATAAAGTTAGACACAGTTCTTCACTGCAGAATTGCTCAGAACATTTAATATGCTAAGATAGAATACAGTACACTGTATTAACCATATTTCAATCAGACTACCTAGTTTCACATGTAGGTGTTAAAATTTACCGTGGACAAGAAAGTTAACTTCTATAAATTTCAATTTCCTTATCTATAAAACGTTAAAAATTACAGTACCTATTTCATGGAGTTACTGTGAGTTTTAAGAGAATTAATACAAGTTAATTAGAATAATGCCCAGGCACAAAATTAACATTTATTCAACACTTACTATCATCATAATCATCATCACCATTATTATTAACATCCTGCTATTTGGGACATACTCAGATAACAGACTGCAAGGACTTTTTTATACCTCTCTGTGATAGACTGTCTTACTTGATCACAATTATTCATTGTCTCCCCTTGTTGTGCTTTCCTACAGAAAGAGTTTAGGAAAATCTTGCCTACAAGAACAAAGTCCAATACTTTGCAAGGAAAAAAAAGTCAAGCACCTAACATTACATTCACAATGTCTGGCATCCAACCAAAAATTATTTTTAAAAGTTCAGAATTATATTTGGTTGCATTTACAAACTTAGGAAAACACACTGAGATATTCTATTTACTTTAGACATTTCACTTTCTCACAAAAGTTTCCTAGAACTTAAAATAATCTTTCTAAATCTAATAAATTAAACACAGAAATATGGTGAGTCTTAAGTTTTCATAAATATTCATACCATGCATACAAATTTGGTAATCTTTCTATTTAACAACTACAAGAAAAAATGATTAATTATAAATTTTAAAATGGAATTAAGACTGACATGTTACTCTAACAGGCTAAGTAACAAGTATACTTTAAAAACTGGGGGAGGGTATAGCTCAAATGGTAGAGCTCATGCTTAGCATGCATGAGATCCTGGGTTCAATCCCCAGTACCTCCTCTAAAAATAAGTAAACCTAATTATCTCCTCCCCCTACCAAAAAAAAAAAAAAGGTTAAAAATATGTACTGCCTCTTTAGCATAAAACCATTCATAACATAAATTTGCTTCTCAAATATTTTTATATTTAGTTTTAAATCTCCCTATGTTTAAAAAGTTGCCCACATTCTTGAAATAGTTACATCACCCCCAAAACATGTTTGGTAATATAATTCTAGCTGATTAAGGTTTTATTACTATCAGAGATTTCAGCTAGGACATTCCTGAATTTTTCTGAAGAATTCTAATACTTACTTTGTAGGGTAGGGACTTCATAACTTCAAGACTGAGTTGATCTTACAGTCCTTGTAGCCTGCAGTCTTAGATTTAAGTTAAATGTTACTAAACTTCTCTGACATCTCACAAAATTCTTCAACCCTTATTCATATTCTTATCTCTGATTGAATTTTGTGTTTCCTCATCTTCTTGAGAGATTTAAAGCTCTCCTCATCTATGACTAAAGGTGTTTGAATTAGATAGAAACTCAACTTTTTATTCCAATCACGTAGGAACAATTACTGTAAGTATTAAAATAACATCCAAATTTTATCCTCATGGCTTTGTCTGGATTTGCCACCACATCTTCAAAATAATTAGAATAAAACAAAATTCTTTAAATATTTTCTTCCACTTAAAGGGACAAGACTAATGTTACATATAGAATCATCTTCTCTGTAATTTTTTTAAAAATGAAAAAATCTTTATTGGATGGATTCCCAGTTCTCCTTGCTAAACCATCAGACAGGGATAAGTAACATTTCAACTAGGAGGCATTCTTACCTCCTAAAACAACTAATGTTGCCAACAGTCTCTTCATAGAATCAAACAGAAAACTAAAAGCATTAAAACCCACTAACAACAAATGAAAAGAACTATTCTGCTAAGTCAGATCATCTTGGTATTTCATTTTCAGGTCAAGAGAGGAGCACCATGCCAAGCTTTTAAATTATTCTCAACATTACATCTCTGGAAGGACATTTGAAGTTGAAAAAAACACTCACCATCCTAACCCCAGAATCACTGCCCTGAATTTTCAAAGAGGGGAAAAATTTCTCAGGAAAGAAATGAAAAATAACAAGTGGGCAGTTCCTCAAAAAGTTAATGAGTTACTATATGATCCAGAAATTCCACTCATAGGTATATAACAAGAGAACTGAAAACATATATTCACACAAAAACACAAAATGTTTAAAGCAGCATTATTCATAATAGCCAAAAAAGTAGAAGCAATCCAAATATGCATCAAATGGTAAATGGATAAACAAAATATGATATAACTAACCATACAGTGGAATGTTATTCAGCCATATTATTAATCCATACAAGTAAATATTATTTATGCTCAGATGAACCTTGAAAACATATCAATTAAAAGAAACTGGATATGAATGGTCACATATTATATGATTCCATTTTTTGGAAATGTTTAGAATAGGCAAATCCATAGAGACAGAAAGTAGATTAATGGTTGCCAGTGCAGGGAGGAAGGGTTGAATGGGGAAGACAGCTAAGGGTTTCTTTTTGTGGTGATGAAAATGTTCTGGAATGAGATAAAAAGTTGCACAATCTTATGAATATGCCAAAATCTACTGAATTGTACACTTTTAAAAGGTAAGTTATATATGGCAAGTGAATTATATCTCAATTTTTAAAAATTCCAACAATGAAAAAAAAAGGAGGGGGACTATATTCTTTAAAACTGTTAATGTTATAAAAGACTAAGAACATACATGTATACATACAGAGAGATGAACAGAATAAGAGATGAAGTATATGGGGTAAAATGTTAACATTTGGTGAACATTGGTACAGTGTACACAGGATTTTTTGGGTACTATTTTATTTTTGCAATTATTCAATAAGTTTAAAATTATCTCCAAATAAAAATTTTAACATTAAAAGAAGAATGGGAAAGCCATGATAAAATAAAAATATCTAAAATTATTTTCTGCAAAAGTATTCTACTTCAACTTCCCATCAAATCTAAAATGCCCATTCCTAATGAATTAAATTATATGTTAAGTTGTATAGGACCCTCCTACCTTTTCCCTGGTTAAATTCTAATCCAATAGGGGAAAATTATGAATATACAAAAAGGGAAGGTGCTAAAACATACCTCTTTTTAGGATATATTGGTGTTTTATATATGTCATAAAATTAAAGAATTACCTTTAGAAAACCACTAATGACACAATAAGCAAGAGAAAATGCTTGATTAAAAATCAACCATAGACTTCTATATTAGTATCAAAACCTAAATGTGTCTTCCTTCTAAATGAAATGCATTTAAATGATCCTAGTCAAAACAACATTTTGTATTAATTTCTGGGCATATCATAACGGGTATTGTGGTAAGCTGAATAATGGTCCTCAAAGGCATCCACACCCTAATCTCTAGAACTAGTGCATGTTATCTTATATGGTAAAAGGGGCTTTGCAGATGTGATTAAGTCAAGGATTCTGAAACAGGGAGATTATCCTGGATTACTTGCGTGAGTCCTAAAGTAATCACAGGTGTACTTACAGTCAGGAAGCAGAGAGGAATCTGACTGCAGAAGACAAAGCAATGTGACCAGAGAAGCAGAGATCAGTAATGTGACTGCAAGCCAAGGAATGTTGGCGGCTACCAGAAGATGGTACAGGTAAGGAACGGATTTCCCCCTGAAAGCTCCAGAAGGAATCATCCCTGCTGACACCTTGACTTTAGCCCTGAATAATTGACTTATTTTGGACTCTGGCCTCCAGAACTATATGAAAATTATTTTCTGTTGTTGTACAGCAGCAATGGAAATGAATACAGGAATACAGATAAAACTTTGTGGAATTTCAAGCCTAATAAATGTCTGTGTACATTAGTACTGATTCCACAATATAGGTAAACTACAGAACAATAAGGATTAACACAGCTAAAGTGGTTCAAATTGCTATGATTCCACTTAACCGCCAAACACAACTGCCATCTTTTGATTCACAACTTTCACCTTCTATTAGATTGTTGGAAGCACTTTGCAATTACTGTTACATAATTTCATTAATAGCATTCATTATTTTCACCTGCAGTACTTCTGAAATATGTAGCTGCTATGAGTGACATTTTTATGTTAGCTGTTTCTGGGCAAACAACAAAACGATGTGCATGAAAAGTTGTAAACATTCTTTAAATGCCTTTTATAACACAACCATCAGAATTTTCTCACTAAACTGACCTGTTAGGAATCACTCTAAACTAAGATGGCACAGTGCACTGAGGAGCTTTGTAGAAGAGTGAAATGTACGATACTTTAGGTTCTACTCACATCACCACATCAAGGCAGTGATATTCTAGGATGTTCTGTAAATAACCAGGTGGCATCCCTGTTAGTCTCCACAGGACTGAAGTAACAACCTAAGGCTGACTGTTATTGCTCTTAGAGTTTATTGCTTTGCAAGCCATCTTTTTAAAGTTAACCTTGAAGAATGAGAAATGAATAAAAACTTTGCTTCCCAGGTCTTGCCTAAAAAGAGAAAAGCTGATAATTTTTCAAATCAGTAAACATCATGTACATACAAGGATTATACAGTCATGTAGTTATAAATAACTGAAAGAGTCTTTAAAATCCTATTGAAATTATGCAAACAAGAAAGAAAAAGCAACAATCACTGTATAAGTATACAGGTATTTCAGTTACTGGCCCAACTTTAGATCCTTTTAAGAGCTTTTAAAGATTGCTACATGTTTTAAGATTACTATATGAATGAATAAATAACTTTATATTTTCTCTCCAAGTCATATCAAAGCATATCATAATCTAGAGCTTAGGATACTCTCTAAACTTGCTATTTCCTCTTCTATTTTCATTTGAAATAGATCTTTTCTAGGCATATGTTGCCATTTTAATTTTTCTATGTTGATACTACTTTCTAGACATTTCCTGCTAAGGCACTCTACCATTCCAATATTTTCCTAATAATATGTCCTCACTGAAAGGATCTGTTTTTGAGGGAGAGGGTATAGCTCAGTGGTAGATTGTATGCTTAGCATGTACGAGGTCCTGGGTTCAATCCCCAGTACCTCCATTAAAAAAATAGTAAAAAATTTAAAAAAGAAAGGATTATTTTTTCGTTACAATCTATTATGTTAGTGGACAGATACTGTGGCAAAATCATTAAGAGGGATAACTGTCCTCCATTTTCCATGCATATATACCACTTCCCAAATAATTTCTACTCACATTAACTGGATAACTTTCAAAAGGAATAAAGCATTTGGTAAAGTGTTATTTATTTAACATCCACTATGTATACGGTACTATGGGGTGCTACAAAAAAAATAAAATAAAAACACAGTTTTGTCCATAAGAAGCTTATATACCCTCATAAGGGCAGGTATCATATTTACATAAAAAGCTATAATGACATGCCAAATGTAAAGAATCAATAAAGAGAAGACTCAATAAAGTGTTATAGGAATTCAGAGGAGAAAAAGGTTCCCTAAGATTAGAGAAATCTATGAATTTAGTATTGAAAAATGAGGATCCTAACCGGCCTTCATGGAGGAGAGGGGAATGATGTAAGAAAGATAAGAGAAAAATCACAGGCCGTGTATGAGAATCAGTAAATAGCTGAGTATGGCTGGAGCACAAGAGAAGGAGGAGCTGGCGGAGCTTGAGAAGGTGAGACCCCAGGAGGCCTGAATACCGGGCCAAAACTTCCACTTTGTTCACTAAGTAATAAAGATTACTTACAGTGACTACCAAAAGTCAGTAAGAGTAAACAGAGCTTTGTTTCTTCTGCCCTTTTTTGGAGAACTGGAGAGGTGAGAAAGGAAATTCCAGATTGACTTCAGATATCAGAAATCAGCACATTTTATCAGGAATAAGAGAAAGGTAGCAGGTTAAATGGATGTAGAGTGAACCTTAGTACATGTATCAAAGCTAACAAGACACGAGGGGAGCTGTTCAAAGTCATTTCCAAATATCCAAAACTCTAAGTGGGGAGTTAAGTGAGACCTTCCTCAATGTCCAGTTCTTTGAGAGCTATACAGTTCATGGCCTCTATTGATAACCAAAGCCTATGGCCACCATGAAATCCTTTTTTAATCTCTGAAGACTGCTAAGTGTTTCTGATATAGTTCAGGAATTAAACTTTGTTTCCAAGAGCTAGGCATCTCAGCAGGATGAATGGGATCTTGGAATTTAAGCCTGCCCATTCCTAATCTCTGTGTTCAGAATATCCCCAAAACTAGGCTTCCAACTGCTGGTTTTATGAGGCCCCCTAGTGTTCATAATGCAGACACTTTAGAAATTCAAACTGACACTTCAGAAACACCTTTAAATTAACTATGGAATCTATCAGTAGCCCATTAAAAATATCTTTTTAGGGAAACAAATGATACAGATGAAACGTAAAAGATACTGTTTTAATAATTCATCTGGATATTTTGAGCCAACTTTCAGAAGACAAGTAAAGGCCTAGAAAAATCAAAGTACTATTTAATAATAAAATTATCTTTCAATGAACAACTATATGGAAACAAATTGGACAACCCAGAAGAAATGGAGAAGTTTCTGGAAACATACAGTCCACCAAGAATGAATCAAGAAAAATAGACCACTTAAACAGACCGATCACTAGAAATGAAATAGAATCAGCAGTTAAAAAAAACCTCCCTACAAACAAAAGTCCAGGACCAGATGGCTTCACTGGGGAATTCTACCAAACATACAAACAACTCATACCAATCTTTCTCAAACCCTTCCAAAAGACTGAAAAAGAGGGAGTACTCCCAAACCCATCCTATGAAGCCACCATCACCCTGATACCAAAACCAAAGACACTACCAAAAAAATACATTAATTTCAAAACTATGGTATGTAATTTCACTTTTTTATTTCTTGATCTAGTTAAACTACTAATGTATCATCTGTAACACTCAAAGTACTTGAAGCTTTAGAGAACGGATTGATTAAGCTTTTAATAAGGAGAGTTTATCACTTCCAATTTTTAAAAATACAATTTAACAAGTGAGCACACACTATTTTCCTTAAAAGCTCATTTATCTTATGGAATGTCATAATATTTAGTCTGAATCATTATAACAAGTGTCACATTTATTATGACAACATTCTTCAATGGCTTCAAATGAGGAGACATCATGGTATTTAGCAAGCAGCTGAGAAATGTGTTACAAACGACTTCATGGTAATTTAAGTACCCAAGTCTATACTAAGTTAAGCTTCTCTTGATAGCTCCAAAAGTAGTAGAAAAATGACTGCCTTTATTAGGTGAAAGCCCTTTCTTCAAAAACATTTATCTGAGACTCTTCTTCAAATCAAATGTACTTTAGATTTATTCCAAAGTATACCATAAATCTGTCTGGAATCTATAAAAATATATGAGGATATGTGAATAAATGTTTGCTTCTGGCTTGGCTTATAAACCTTATTTGTATTGCTGTGGGTTTCTATTTTCATTTTTTAAAAATCTGGCATCTAAAAAAAAAAATGAAACTACAACCACCTTTCAGCACTAAACCTATGTTCACAAATGACATTCATTTACACTGACAATAGTCCCAGAGTATAAATTTACATTAAAGCAATTCATTAGAGTCTATAAATATTCTCTTACTATCAACAGGAATCACATATATAAGATGGCTGCAAATTCACACAGCATTCAGGTTAATTTTCACGGTGATTTTTTGGTGGTTGTTATTAATTGCCACATTGGTTTCTGATGGGGGGAAAATCACTAAATTTCAAATACCACCATAACTTTATGTTCTGAGACAGTAACACAACAAGTGTACCAAAATCCTCTGGGTTGACTCCTCACTGCCTGCACATTGAGATGAAAAGGCAGAATTCATAGATGACAGGCCTGTGTTCAACCTTCCTACCAGTACTGGGTAACACATGTAATCTCTACGACCCTCAGTTTTCTCATCTGAAATTAGAGACGATAATCCTTATCTTCTAGAATTTTAAACTCTCTAAGAAGAGAAGACAATATGTGAGAATGACAACTCATAGTAGGTATACAACAAACAGTAGTTACTCTAACCAGCTACAACCACAGTTCTAACACAGATGAAGGCCAACATGGATTCATCACATTGCTGCAACAACATTTACTTAAAGAGACTCTGAACAACACATTATATTTAATTTCAAGTCAACTTACCAAGACAGGAGTACAAACCCTGACTTATCCAAGCTAATATGGCAAGAGTTATAAGGTCGCCAAAACTAGCAGCAATGGGTGTGGCAACATTATCAGGATTTATACCAGTCTTCTTTGAACCAACGATAACCCCAACCATTATTATTCCTAGAAAAAAGAAAGCTCATTACTTTTTGTGCCATGATTTAAAGAAAATCAATCTTCCTAAATACTGAAATTTACAGGCTAGACAAACAGCATACCAGTTCCAGTTAGACTGCTTAGATAAGCTGACTAAAGCAAACAAAACATTTTACTCTAATGCCTTAGCAAAATGTCTTTCAACAAATTCCAAGTGGGGATCACAAAAGATTTGGAAAGTTCAATGTTGCATTTAGAGATTTGAAAAGCTACTGTTACAATTTTAAAGCTAAAGTTTCAAATTTAGTAACATGCATGCCTTCAATGTAATGTATTCATGTATATCAAAGTCAAAGATTTTATTTTAACCCTTAAAGTATGAAATGTCAAGAAAGGTGAGTCATTTTTATACACATAGCACTTGGGGAGAACATCAACAAAACCAGATTTGTTTACATAGTGGTAGCCAGCAATGCTTCCTTCATTTTATTATTAAAAAGTGTTTAAGTATTAAGAAGAGAGAAGTAATTAAATTTTGAACACTGGAGACCAGAATACAAGAAGCAGTCTTTGTAAAAGATACTCTTTAAACTCAAAAGTTTCTGAGTCTGAACCTCCAACAACAGAAGATGAAAATCTGACTGTGTTCTTATACTTTTAAATCTTTATATTCTTGAATCAAAGAAACAGGAGAAAAATAGCATTTCTATCCATACTCAATTGTACAGATTTTCTCATGCCAATACATTAAGAGGATGTAGTGCAGAGAAAATTTAAGATTAGTTCATTTATGTGCTAACCATAAATCAATATGCAAGCCTATATATGGCTATAGAAAAGAACCAGACTTTCACTGCATTTTTAGACTGAAAAATGACTCAAAGGATTTTATTCTAAAGTATTCATTTTACAGATAATAAAACTGAGGTACTAAGAGTAGGTTTAAATTCTTGCCAAAGGTCATATAGCTTGTAACTGGTTTTTTTCTACTACACCATAAAGCCAAAATTATTAAAAGCAAAATTTTTGTCTTGGTTCACTGTCTCACGTCTTATATTCTGGAGGGTTTTTCAATTTAAGGACTTATCTTCCCCATGATATTATTGTAAATTTTAAAAAAAGGCGATAGAAGTTTTTTTTAATGTATTATATAATAATCAATCAAGATGTGATCATATAGAATTCTTTTTTCAAAATCAGCACCTTTTAAGACTGATGTGGAAACTTCTCCTATGACAGAATGCCATTTATATCTTTTCAGCTGAAAACAACTATTTTGTCATCATGGAGAAGTGGAAAGAGCTGGGAGGCAAGAACCAGATTTTAATTCTGATTTTTTTGTGAACAAGCTGATGAAATTGGACGAGTCCCCTTACCTGAGTACGTTTTCTCACCTACAAAAGGTGGTTAATAGTATCTGCTCTACATAAAGGTCAACTTATCATAAAGTCAGAATATGTATTATTCAAAGTAAGAAGGCTTAAGCAAATGTATTTTTAAAATCTGAATTTTTATGGTTTTAAAAACCCCAGGCAATACAAATATGTTAGACTGAAAATTTTTAAATAATTATTTCTAAATGAAACAAGATTAGAAAGAACACAGAAGCAAATAAGCCTAAAGAAACAGAGTGCTAATGCTTTAACATTTGTTTTACCAGAAATTAATTTTCCAATAGCATAACTTCACTCTGCTTTTGCCAGTGTTAACACCATTCAATTCTAGTAATTCTAATATAGAAATAAGAAACCACCCCTGGTATAATTATGTACTAAAATAAAATGCTTGAAAATATTTTGGAAGTCAAGTCTTAATTTTAATAAGATTCTCTAAATTACCAGAACCCAGACAAAAAAGTTAGCTTCGTTGTATGATCACCTGACATGAGAATTTTCCATTTTAAACTTTCCTAGTTATACAAAGTGAGAAAACGGCAATAATAAAATAAAAAGAAATCAGTTTTTATGATTATGATTCCATAAAAGTTCTCTTGTGTAAAGTTAATATTAATAAATCAATATTAAGAATGACATCCCAACAAAAAAATTATAATGTAGTTAAACTTTAAAACCTTCTGGCTCTTTAAAGTTCTATAGCCAACAATATGCTGTGTTAAGCATATGGTTATACTTATATTGCCACAGAAATAGTAAAAAAAAAAAAAATTGAAATCTGAAACTTTAAGAAATTTTAACAGAGGGACTGCTTTTGAAGCTCAAAATTCCTAGAGAACTAGTTATTTGAATGACAATTCAGTAAATCCTCTGCATTATTTCCAGAAAGGTGTTTCTCAGTTAATTTAACTTACAGGAATAAATGAATATCCAGCCTATTTTCCTGATCTTGTCTGGGAACTGTACCAGGGGACTGAAGACCGGGAGACAACCGCAGAAACTTGCTCTATACTAGGTTTACATATAATACATATAGATATATCTGAAGTGAGATATTTTAAAAGGTAGATAACTTTTCTGCTTTTTATAATGAACAAGTGTCATTTAAATAAAAACAGTTAACATGAAAAGTAATTAGAAAGTAAAAGATTGTAGGGTAGACATTTACCGATTTACTTACCCTGCAGAAGAGATGCAATGAAAGCAGTTGCCACACTGCTAGAGCACAAAAGTATGGAATGATCAAGATAGTATTTTCCCTCTGGAATCCACCCCAAAATAATTGCTGCCACAGCTGCTAGAAAGCCAACTACTGTTGCTTGAACCTTAAAAAAAAGTTTTAAATAGAGTCCAACTGAGTTATTCATTTTCAAAACACATTTTTATTTGATTCTGTAAATAGGCATACAAGTTGAGTCAGAAGAAATAAAGTATATTATTCGGTAATTGAGCTGTCTTACCTTTTGAAGAAGCTACTGCATTTTAGCTTTAAAATTCCCTGAGGTGATGGGTTCTTAAAGTGCCCTAATCTGGCAGCAGTAGGAATGGAAGGGGATCTAGGAATCTATTTTTAACAAGAACCCCAAGTGAATTTGATGGTGTAATCCACAGATCTAAGAAAATACCAACCTTAAGACTGAAAAGTACTCAATCCACACAATGGAAGCCTAACTCTAGAGGCAATACTGGCAAGAGATGGATTCTATAATTGAATGACGAGAGTTTGATTTCTGGCTATACCACTCAATCTTGTGCCAAGTTATTTAAATTCACCCACCCAACAAGCATTAATTCAGACTCTACTATGTACAAGATGTCTGCCTGGTGCTAGGCTACAACAGCAGTCAAAACAGATTTATTTCCTGCCCTCACAGAACTCTTGTCCAATGGGAGAGATGGACATTAAAAAATAACCTCACAAATAGTCACGATCCTGATTAGTGCTATAAAACTTCCACTCCTAATCTGAGAAATGGTAACAATAATATCGAACATGAAAGGGTTATTTTGAGATTTAAATGAATCAAATACAAAAAGTGCTTTCCACAGTGGTGGCACAAAGCAATCCCCACCCCCCGCAAAAAAAGACAATTTTAAAAAGTCACTATGAACTCTTAAAATCATATTCACTAAGTGTTAGAACTAAAAGAAACCCTAAAGGAATCATCTAGTTCACTGATTCTTAACTGTGTTTGTACCACGGACTCCTTTGACAATCTGGAGAAAATTTTATTGAGCCTTCCCTCCACAAAAACACAAATGCATCTATACTTGAGTAGAATTTATGGTTGATCACAGATTTTATGAAGCCATACCATGTACTGGGATCCAGGGACACAGGTAGTCTAATCTTGGCACAGAGTAAATCAATGCAAGAGCCCAGGCTAGCGAGACCAGATAGCCTAGATTCTGGTCCCAGATCTTTCATTACGGCAGATTCAGAGCTGAGATTCAAGCTGTAAGGATCACTGAATATACCAGGTGCTAAGATATTTCAGCATTCTCATACTGGTTATTCAATAATATGATATGTAAAAGCAATAAAATTAACTAATAATGTAAATTCTAGCATTGTGATTCCAAGGTTTTTCTTAGAAATAAAACACAGAGCTTTTACTTCTTGGAAATAAAATACAGAGCTAGGGAGCCTACAGAAGATATCACAGCATGCATGCGCGCGCGCGCGCACACACACACACACACACACACACACACACAAAGTTTAGATTAAGAAGTCTTGTTCTGTGAACCTGCAAAGGAAATGTCCAATTGCACCAAAGAGAAGAGCAAAGTCTGGGTTAAGGAGAAGGTGGGGAGGTTCACAAGAGACACAGGCCTAAACAGATGTGAGTGCCGGGCATACCCTCCTCGTGGGGTACTGGTTCTTCATTGGGATTGGGAACTTAGCTTTATTCGACAATTTATGGACAGGTCGAGGTGGCCACTGGGTATAACTGTGAAGAAATCTATGACAGGTCATCTGCTTCGGATCCCATTTAATAGTCAGGGAAGCTGATGACAGCACAAGCCTCCTCTGTCCTTTCCATCCTTCCCTACATCCACCCTCCACAGCTCGTCACTAGAAAAGGAGCGCTGCGAGCCCATCCCACTCCTCCCTCCATGTGATCTACTCTTTCACAAGTTTTGGCTCAAGTTTTTAGATAAAGCTTCAGAGAGAGCACAACCGCCACCCCCCACCTGACCTTGCTTTCTTACTCCCCTCTGCTTTCGTCCACAGGTAAGTGGGCTCCAACCAGCTGCTGCCTTGCTGGCTGGCACCATCTGTGTCCTGATGGGCCTGTGTGGGCTTCCCTGTTTCTCATGCATCCTTGGTGGAGTGGGACAAAAATACAGACTTCAGGCTATGGTAACTAGAGTCAGTGACTCCCCGGCCATCTCTGGCTCCCATCCTAACCAACAGATGCAGGGAGACAGGAAGACAAGGGAAGGGTGGAGAATAGGAGTGAAAGGAAAAATTAAAAGCCTAGATGGAAATTATTAGAATAATTTGATAAATAATCTATAGTACAACTCACATCACTCAGTAAGAGGGTGTTTAAAGAAGAAAATGGAATATATTTTCAATTTTAATTCATACATTAATTTATAGTAGTCTACTTGTTAGATATTTTGGCTATTAGCCCTGCATAGACTTCTACAGTTTCAGGAAAACGATTATGGACATCCCTAGTGCAATACTGTGACTTAAAAGAAGAGGAAAATGAAGTGCAGGAAGGTCAAGTAAGTTAACAAAGATTATATAGCTGGTTAATGTTAGAGCTGAGATTAGATACCAGACTTTATTTCTAACCCTGTGATCTTAGAAGCAGATGCATAGATTTTTTTAAAGCCTACATTCCAAAAATTCCTTTATTTCTTTGTCTTTGAAACGTGTTACATGATATTACTTTTCTGCAACTCAACATTACGTTCCAGTTAACCTAACATTAAAATCAGTGAGCATTTCCTAAGCTCACACTTGCTAGAGAATTGTTAGAGGGCTGCAGTCTTGTGTCCTGGGGATAGGAGAGGGTGGTGGGAGAGAAAGAGATATTCCCCTGAGATTAGAAGGAACTAGATACACTATTTACAACAGCCAAGACATGGAAGCAACCTAAATGCCCATCAAAATATGACTGGATAAAAAAGTTGTGGTATATCATACAATGGAAAACTTATCAGCCTTAAAAAAGAATAAAATAATGACATTTGACGCAACATGGATGGACCTGGAGATTATCATTCTAAGTAAAGTAAGTCAGATAGAGAAAGAAAAATACCATATGATGTCACTTATATGTGGAATCTTAAAAAAAAAAAAGGACACAAATAACCTTATTTACAAAACAGAGACATTCATAGACATAGAAAACAAACTTATGGTTACCAGGGGGGACAGGGAGTGGGGAGGGATAAATTGGGAGTTCGAAATTTGTATATACTACTATATACAAAATAGATAAACAAGGTCCGAATGTATAGCACAAGGAACTATATTCCATAACTTGTAATGCCCTATAATGAAAAAGATTATGAAAAGAAATATATATATGTACAAATGAATCACTATGCTGTGCACCAGAAATTAAACATTATAAGCTGACTATACTTCAATAAAAAAAGGTATCCTAGACTTAAAAAAAATTTTAAAAAGAACTAGATCATCTATATATAATTCATGTATACATAATTAACAATTTAATGTGATCATTTATAGTAACACTGAGAGCATTAACAAATTAAAGAAAACTCAGCTTAAACACACATCTGACAACGACATATCAAAAAGAGCTAAGTTTAACTAGAAGGTTTACTTTAAAAAAATCAGAGTTAAAAAAATAACACCTAAGCACTGAAGTGCTAAACACTTACTTATGGAGATATTAACTCAAATTCTGGCTCTATTACACACAAAGTAGTGTATTTATTCTGTATTTTGTATATTATATATTTTTCATATTTTGAAGAATCTGATCAGTTTCTAGAGAAATAAAACTTTCAGAAGCCATGGGTATCAATTTACTCTATCATTTTTTTCAAAGCACTAAATTATTGTTATAGGTCCCCTGAAATAATTAAATGGTAGACTTAAGAGCACTAAAATTTATTCCATTCTTAGAGACAAAACCCAAGAACTATAAACAAATATGTGTATCACTTACCTGTTTTAAAGCCAAGTTGCCAATTATTAGGTTCCACTTTTCAATGGGTGAATCCATCTTCCCAATATTTACCTGTTAAGGTGGATATTTTCATATATCACTGAATAATCTATATGCCCTCTACTCTGTTTAAATAGCATATGAAGTCTTAAAGCCAAAAATAATCCTTTAGTATATCCTATGTGCTCACACTGCAAACTAATAAAATTCTGAATTCACTACAAGTCTTTCATCTCACATTCAGCTTGCTTGAGATGCTGAGAAAAAAATTTCTTTCTACTTGATTATTAGTTCACAAGAACTAGTGAACTAGTTAGTTAGTACTATCTACCTAACCTCTGATGTTATTTTTACAACTCACATCATCAGGTGTCTATTTGTTTGTTTTTTGTTTTGGGGGAGTTGGGGGGTAATTAGGTTTATTTATTTATTTATTTAAATGGAGGTACTGGGGACTGAACCCAGGACCTCGTGCATGCTAGGCATGTATGTACTCTACCACTGAGCTATACCCTTCCCCTCATCAAGTGTCATACTAACATGCCAAACTCTGTGTACTGAGGCCCAATATAAATAATTACATAATTATGAGCTGCTAGGATTTAATCCCACATCGTGAAACATACGTAATTTGAAGAATTGACCAAAAAACCCAGATACAAACAAGTCATTCATATGTACATGATTTATATTTGAGTCATGACAAAAATTGTTATCAACAAAAAATTCATTCAGTTCACATATAAATTTTGATAATGTATCTCACTATTAAAATTTATACATCTTTTGGCTAAATGGAAGAATATTCTCTAAAAAATAATATTATTCACGTACTCAATTGCTCTGTAGGCTAAATCATACTTATCAATCTCTTAGGATTCAAAAAATATATATTCAAATCTGACAAGATTTTCTAATGCAGTCAATTGGAAAGCAATAAGCAATCATTATTAAAAATATACTGAACTGGGTTTCAATTACTCATCATCCCATTGGTCATGGAAGACAGGTGAATGGGTAAAGAGGGAGATACATAAGGGTTATTACTTATGGGTAGTTTTAATTATGGACAAACTAGAGTTTAGCTTGCTGGCTTCAGACCAAAAGATTAAGTGGGACATCAACATTTCCTGTATCAATAGGGAAAACAGATTCTGCTCTCAAACCTCACTCTGAACTGTGGTCTCAATGTATCAAGCAAATGCAAGTATTAAGATTTCTCAGTGTTTCAAAATAATTATTCCTGCTGTCTTTATTTGTATATTTCTTAACTAAGCCTAAAAATCCAAATTATTGATGAAATTTGTGTTTGTAGTTCTAGTAATCCCAATCTTCACGTTAGTGAATACGTTACAAGCAATGTTTAAAGAGTGAACTTATCTCAGGCTTAGTGTTCAAGAAATATGTATGAGAAAAATGAGTGTTATTTTTAATAGCTTTTAAAAAGATTCCTATAGGTATAGGAAGCAATCTAAAATGATTCCATGAAAAAGTACAAGTTGTCAAGACTTCAGGACTGCTTGATGATCAGTGGAGACATACAGTAACTGAGGTCCAAGAAAAGGAAGAAAGATGAGAGTGACAGAATGAATGAGTGCTATGAATTAGGTATGCAACTGTGTCAGATTCACTTGGTTTCATTACTGCCAGTGATGCCTAGAGAAACATTCCTCAAAATCCCCTTCCCTAGAGCTTCAGATTATAGTCTGCCAGTGAGAAGAACCTAAGATTTGAAAGGCAAAAATGAAGGAGAGGCTATTATTTTTGGAAGGTCTCACTGGTCAGATATGGTAAGTATTAAGACCTCTTCACTGCAAAGCACTCGTGGCTTTCTCCCCCTACTTCAGAGTTTCAGGCTGTTTCTCTGACCTTCCCATCACAGATCTTCATTTCAATTTCTCCCACATTTGTGTAAACCCAAATGGGTCTATTAAATTTCTTACTGCCACAGTACATAACATGGTTCTGTTTTCCTGACCAAACCCAAACTGACAGAGCAACTTCACACTACTCAATGAATCGCTGTATAAATGATGATGATCACAATCTCTAAGTCCCTTCTAGCCTAGAAATCTCTGAGTCTATAATCCTTTTAGTGCAAAATAAATAATTAGCAAGTTAATGGCAGATGTGAAATAAAATAATTTCATGTTTATGAAATATAATTTATGATGTGAAATTTTAAAAGCAGAATATATTCTCAAATAATAACTTCATTTTTATACAGCAAAGACTTTTAGACATAAGGATTTAAAAAATAAAATAAAACTAGAGGAATGTTGACCCATTTCCATAGCTAGGGAAGACAGTTATGGTATGGGCATGCATTTAAAGTGGGGGTGGGGATATGGGAGGACACAGAAAATTGATCTTTGTTGCCTCCATCTTGTGAAACTGTACCAAGAATTGGGCTGACCCATCCTACTGTCCAGAGGCCTAGGATGAATAAGAACCATCTACATTTTTCCAGAGAAGAAGAAGCATAAATGTTATATCTAAAGGCCTTTGTTCTACCTACGTTAATTAGATTAGTTGACCTGATGGTGCTCAACTAAAGAAACTAAGAACTTGAAAGCTGATAAAGCATAATAGAGCATGATATGATAAAGACTTCTGTGTAACTCAGATTCATTTAAATTACGTCTGTCTTAAAAGTATTAGGAAAAGAGGCCACTATTTTGGCAGAGATACCCACTAGTCTTTTAGGAAAGAGTAGAGCTGAGGTAGCCAGAGCCTGAAGGTGGTGTTACGTTTGGCCAAAACAGTGGTTTTAAATTTCTGAATCTGAGTGCCATTAGGTGGAGTCTGCAGTCTCCACTTTTTATAATTCTTAACACCTTTCCTCTTCATAAATGTATGTTATTCATTATTTATCTGACCCTCAAGTATATGAGTTATAGATAGGACTCAAGATTTATTGGGGCTAAAAATAAAAATGGGTTGGGATGACCTTGAAATTATACATATACAAATATAGTTACTACAATTGATACTAGAAAAAATATGTTTCACATGTAAGTACTTGAAACAAAAGGGTACTAGAAAATTTCCATTGAAGTACTAGTCTTAAAAAAATAAGTATTAAATATAACACCAAAAAGATAGGCATATAAAAAAATAAACCATTGTTATTTCTGGATGATGAGTTTATGGATGATTATTTTCTTCTTTGTTCTTCAGTGAATTTTTCAAATTCCCATTACTGAAAAAATAGTATTGGTATAATGAGAAATTTTATTTAAAAACACACAGTTGGTGAATTTAAAAACTGGCAGCTAGAAAAAGAAATAATCTCAGCTTTTTGTCCACATGTAGGTTCTACAATATAAGTGACATTAAAATTCAAAGAGTATTAAGATGAAGACCATAATATAAACTAATAAGACCGCTCTAAAAATAGGAGAAACTGGAAGTGAACTAAAGAATGATCTGCATACAGTAAGACACTAAACATCTGGAAGAATGAAAAAGTGGAAGGAGTAGAAGGAAAACAAAGAAATGAGAATAAAGTTGGGAAAGGCTTCTAGGAGAAAAATTTGTTTTCCTTTGAGAAGAACTAGAGAAGTGAGCATAAAATACATAGAATCCTTGAGTCTTAGCCACTGACGGTTGGTACACTTTTCTCAGAGGCTGTAAAATCTGCTCTTCTTAAGTTTTAAAAAATCGGTCAATTCTCACCTATCTAGGACACACTCGCAGTCTTGCACAAAGTAAAGATTTGACTAAACAATCTCTCTTACAAAGACCACAAATCAAAACTTAAAAATATGTAAAAAGTCCTGTAAAATATTAGTATTAATTAAAATGGTAGAAGAAAATACCATAAACGTGGAATCTAAAAGCAGTATAGAACTAAACAACTTAAAAAGCCTAAAACCTCTAAATACTATTCCCCACTCAAAAAAAACAGGGCTCCTTCGAGAAATGGCCGGTTCCAGGGCTGGGACAGGGGAAGTATAACGGTGAGCCTGGAACATCTTGTTGTGCCAGAAAGTAACAAAGTGCTCAAAAAATAGTAAGGGCATGTCAAAAGGACACAGGACTCAGTTTGAAAGGGCTTCCCCAGCCAAATCTGAGACAATGAGGGCATCAAAATGAATAATGGCAGTAATGGATTGTGACACCTTGAATAAAATAAGAGCCTATTGAGTCCACACTGTAGTTTAACGGTCAGCCAAAGATCTGGGCAGAATTCATACTCAGATTTTGGGGCCCATCTTCTCTGTGGTTCGCATACTGCTGGGATTTCCCCATAATTTCCACCTGCTCTGTCAGCTCCAAGCCTTGGTATGTAATAATTCAAGCCAATAAAACTGCAATTTTCTGCCACCATAGCTAAGCATAAGTCACAGAAGGCACTTAATTAAAAATACCAAAAACTCATAAATTTTAGCCGTGTATTTTTCTTTCAAGTATAGGCCCCTCTCATGTTTCTGCCTACTTTTCTCTTTCTTTTTTTTTTGCCAGACTCCTTGACCTCTGCCATCCCAAACTGGTAAGACTTGGGTTTTCTGCCACATGAGGCTCAAGAACTGGGGAATTCCATCAGGCAAAGAGAACCACAAACTTTGCAAGTCTTACCCATTGTAGTTATGGTCTTTTAAGGTTAAACTCTAGCTTCTGACTGCCTTTGATCACTTTCCATTCCCTTCAAATTATTTATTATCCAGATTTTTAACTTATACTCTGGGAAAGTTCATTCTTCATTCTGCCACTATATATTGGGAATAATTGAAATAATTTTACATGCTTGAAATATTTTATAATAAAACATACTAAACCACACACATATACCCACATACACACTCTAATTGCTTTTTGAATGTATAGGGGTGATGCTCATAACCCTGATTGTGGTGATGGTTTCAGGTACATACTATGTACTGAAACTCATAAAATGGAAGACTGAATTGGTATAGTTTCTTATGTCAATTATATCACAATAATGCTTCAAAGAAATGGGGGAACTAAAAATCTAATTGATTGAAACAGTTTTAGATAAACATAAGCAGTTCTACTCCACAAAGCTATGACTATGGGTTGGTATTTATAACTTAGGAGATACACTTTAAAATTAAGAACTAATTAACAAATATGCAATTCCATTTGTATCTAACAATTAGGGTATGACATGAACATATAAAATTCTAAATTATGCAAAATTTAGGAAAAAATACTGAGATTTTAACTGTACCTAAATTGTACCATAGTTATTAATGTCATTATTTGGGGCTTTATTTTTCCTTATTTTAGAAGTTTTACAATTTAAATGGAAACTTTGATGTAAAATTATTAGAGAAAGAGGTTTTGCCAACTTCTTCATATCCTTCCACTAGAATGTAAGCTCAATGAAGGCAGGAATATTTTCTGGTTTGTTTATTACAGATTTCCTAGCACACAGAGCAGTGCTTAGCATATAGTAAGGGCTCAAAAATATTTCTTCAGTTAATGAATTTAAAAGGTAGAATGTTTCAAAATAATTTCAGAGGATCAAGAGTTCTCTACGAAGAGGTTTAAGGCAACAAAAATCACTTTTGCCTAGAGTGGAAAAGTGCTAGGCAATTTAATCCTGAAAAATAGTTTTATAGGCTTTTTTGCTTTTAAATACTGTCTTTAGGACAGTGAATATCATTTCTGACTCTTATATCTAGCATTCAGAAGCAGAAAATTTTAGACCTCAGATAACAGAACTTAATCTCAGCAATTTATAGAATCACTGTACTTGGTTTATTTTTCAACTATATACTACTGTTACATATCTACAACAAGATCTACTATAATATATATCTACTGTTGAAAAGATAAAAATTTGGCAAAAATTATTCAAGATAGTCATTATACCTTTAGAAATAAATTTTGACTAAAGAGGACAAGATAAAGTTGATTCAGATTCAAGATTACTAAATCTCCCTTGTTAAAAGTGGAAACCTATTTTATTGGAATATCTTTTTATCTGTGAACATTTAATCTTTAGCCTTATAGAATAAAATTTTAAAGATAATTGACCTTCAACAGACTGGATGAGGAGGCTGTATCTGATATCCTATGTTTTAAGTTCTCTATCTTTATACTTACCCAAGGCCTTCCTTAAAACCCTATAAGCTCATTTATCCTGATTCTACTACAGACAATTATAAAAATGAGAAAAGAGAAAAGAATTTAATGGAGCAAAAAGAGTGAAGTAGATTGGCCTTCAATAGTTAGAATGATTTTTATTCTTGCTTTCACAAGTGAAAATTAATACTACATAGGAAAATTGTAAAATTTTGAAAGAATTATTATTAGTTTTTTACCATAAATGAAAGAAATGACTTTCAAATGGTGTTTGTTTTAAGTTTTAAAAAGATTATACTCATCCATCCTTCTCCCCGGAACCAGGGAGTACAGCTAGAAACCTGCTACAGCAGTCCCAAGTATAGACAATAGATGACTAAATTAAGGTGGTGGCAGGAGGGGGAAAGGGAAAGAGAAGAGGATTTCATAGGTGGAACTGGCAGTCTAGACAGTAACTGGATAAGAGGCAGGAGGTGATTGGTAATGTTAATAAACTGATAAATATAGAAAGCACAGCTAAAGTAAGGGAAGAAAATGAGTTTAGTTCTGAATGTAGTGAGTTGTGCAGACAATTGAAAACTCAGCTCTGGAAGTCAGGAAGGAGACTGGGGATATGACTGAGTCAGCAATGTGCCACAAGTGGTGGACCACATGAAACTACTGATGGAGAACATATAAGACAAGGTACTAAAATTTCAAGAAAACCTCAAGTCAAGAGGATAAGCAAAGAAAAAGAAACCAAAATAATAGACTAAGAAGTCATGATACTAACTAGTATATATAAAATAGATAAACAAGTTCATCCTGTATAGCATAGGGAACTATATTCAATATCTTGTAGTAACTTATAGTGAAAGAGAATATGAAAACAAACATATGTACATTCATGTATGACTGAAGCATTATGCTGTACACTAGAAACTGACACAACATTGCAAACTGACTATACTTCAATAAAAATACACATATACAAAAAAAAAGTCATGAAAGAGGGTGGAGAGTGAAGAGAATGTGGGGTCTCAAAGTCAAGGGTTATAAAAATTTCAAGTAGAGAGCAGTCAGTGAAGAGTCTATGGAAGATGAGGCTTTGGGGGTTTTGCTATTAAGAAGTCATTAACCTAGAGTTGCTTTAACAGCAAACAGAACATCAGAACTGGAAAACTGCTGACAACGATTTTTCCAGCACTCCGTAAGAATGGTAGGACTCTGCCAAGCAAACTTGAGATCAAATTCTCTAATGCTGCCTTTAGAAATATTTTCTTTGAGGTAAGTTAGCCAAAATTTCAGTTTTCCTGGCAAAGTTATCAAGTTGCTTAAATGTCTGTATGCTTAATTATATTTATCAGAACAAAGTTCACTTTCCAACAAAATGAAACTAAAGCCACCTCTTAACTCTCATTCTAGTAACTTTCTTCTACCTTACATGTTTCTACTTTTGTTTTCCTAGATCTCTTCTTTATTCTCTCCTGCCAAAAAGCCTCTTGGGTTGAGTTCTACCTAGGTAACCGACCAGTTTTAAAATGTAATGCAAGTGTAGATCACCAGGAAAAGACGGCAGATAGAACACAAATACATAATTTCACTAACTCTGAAAACCTTAGTAAAACTACATGAAAGTTTTTGTTTTGTCTTTTAAGACAAAAACTGGAGGTACTCTGGACACACATTCCAGCTGGATGCCAAATGGCCAAGTATTATAATAAATATTCTTCTGACACCAATGTCACCATTATATGATGAACTGCTAGGATTTTAGAACAAATGTGAAATTTAATCAAATTTTTAAAATCTTATGACCATTTTATTATTAAATTTTTTTAGAAATAATTTAGCACTGAGAGCTGCTAGATTGATCCTAAGGTCACTATACTTCATATTTGAATTACTATATAGATGCTCACTTTCAAAGCCATTAGAGAATCAAGATTGTTTCTGGTAGTTTTGTCAGTCTAGATACTGCTGAAAATGGTAGTGTTACTAAAATTTTTGGCTTCCTTTCCTCTTATATTATAATTGATAAAAGACTTATCTCCTCTTTAATTCCTAGGTGGAAGTTTTGGTTGATAGTATGATATAATTTTATTGAAATAATTCCATAAACTGAAGTTTTATACATTATTGCATGACGACGATGCTTTCTAAATATTTTTAGATGAGTCAAAGATTGTTGCCCTAAAACAATTTTTTTATTTTAATATTTTTACATGTACCTACTGCTTCACACGATCACTTGAGAAAAATCTGCATTTAGCCCTTGAATCTAAAAGTGTAACAAATAGAGCAACATGACTGGCTTCCAAGACACCAAAAAAAGTAGTAAATTTCCATTTACAGCTCAGCTTTTATTGCATTCATGCCAATTTCAGGATCTTCTCAGGAGGAGAATGATAGGAGGACTTTTATAGAAGAGACTTTGTAAAAAATACTTGTACACTTCAAGGTACATCCATTTGGTTACTTGAGAAGGTTCCAGTAAAAGAATTGCTTTCTCTGTAAGCAACCAATGGTTTATTAGTAAGTCTTGTGACTGTTGCCTTCAGAGTATAACATGAAGGCTATTTTGTTCAAGCAACTCTCCTTAATATATAACTTTTCCATCTTGTTTTAATATCTCGCAGAAGTACACCACAAGGCAGTTTTGATATCTCTTCTATGCCATGTAATTTTCCTTAGGCCAAAAGAAGTTTCCACTCCTGGCATCTAGAATCAGTAGTCCTCCAAATCTGTAATCCAGCTCTGAGACCCACGGCGTAGAAGGCCCCACTTTGCACCTCCTTTAGCTTTGCCCCATTCTACAGGAAGAAGAATACACAGGGCCCAAGCAGTGTGCCCACTCGAAGCCTATGCTTCATCTCCTTCTAGGCCGTGCTCCAGATACCTGGGACCATGAATTTCCCTGACCAAGTGGCCTGCAGCCCAATCCTAGGGCCTCTTCCTGAAGTCAGTCCTCCTGAAGGCAGATCATACCACCATTGGTGAATGCCCAATCCAAGGAGTGCTCAAGGGCTGGCTGATTGCTGGGGGTATAGATGGAGCTTGGACATGAGGCCTGAGGTTGTGACATATTTCAAAGTCCAGGACACAGAGCCAAGGAGAGGGGAGGAAGGGAGCAGGCCTCAGACCAAGGGCTGGCTCTCTCTACAACATTATGTTCCAAAATAGGACCCAAGAAGTCCAGGAATTCTAAATTTGATCTTGGACTTACAGATCTTCAAAGAACATATTTGCCAAGGTAGAAAGATAGAAAAAATTTTTTTAACTTGTAAGCTTGTTGTACAATTTTAAACTACATAGATATATGGTCATATGGGCTTCTGTCTGTATTCCTGCCCCAGGCTCAACTGCAAAAGTGAATCTGTATAGAATACTTATAAATACCTCACATTATTACACTAACATCATTACACTGATTAGATACAACCGGAACCTAGAGGGGTCTTTTCCCAGATTTTGACATAGCTAATTCACCTTTATTATTCAGGTTCCAGCTTACACACCGCCTCTCAGAGAAGTCTCCCCTAACCACCAATTATAAAATAGCCCTCGTGAATCATCTTTCATCACATTATCCTGTTTTATTTTCTTCACTGCCCTTACCAGTATCTGAAATTATTTATGTAAATTCCACCATAGCAGAGACCTTGCCTGCCTTGCTATTCATTTACAGTCTAATGGATTCTTATCTTATGCCACAGGTTATAATCTGTAACTATCATTATTTTGTGGCCCAAAATGTCCCAGATCTGGCTAGTATGTTACACTCTATCTTTTGTTGTATCCTCATCTCTCTCTCTTTTTTTTTTTTCTTTTTGCATTTCTTTACTTTCTGGCATGACAAGATGCCTCAGTCTCTCCTCTGTAAAACAGGAATAGTGCTTATCTCCTAGGGTTGTTATAAGATATCCTTGTAAAGCAGCTAGCACAGTGCTGGTGCACTATGAGTGCTCAATAATACCCAGTATTTCATTACTGTCCTGGGCAGAGTATGGCTATATGACCTTTTATCTGTAAAAAAAAAAAAAAAAAAAAAGGGGGCTTAGAAAGTTCCATAGGGCATACAAAACATTTCCTCTTAATTGAGCAAGTGAATAGTAATATTAATAAAACATTATTTAATGCATTTCCTCTCCAAACATCTGCTTTACTCAAGAAACCTTAGGGAATGTGTAGTTGCCTGGGGAAAAACAGGGAGAGGGGAAGAGGAAGAAAGGAGGGCTCCCATCAGCAACATGGTTGTTCAGCATCCACATCTTAGCTACCTTTAGATACACAAATGTTTTTTCCTAGTTCATAGATAGATTCACTTGTTGTAGCTTCTTTAAAGAAAAAAAAAAGCCTCATCTACTAACAGCACTGCAATTAGTTAACTTTTGATGATGGCTTAGTTAACTTTTGGCTAATACTCAGTGGCTCATTGACATGAACCTCATTAGCTACATGGTTTTAACCATAATTTGATGAATCTCCAAAGAATGGTATAGTGAGAAAACAATGTCTTTTTGGGCTACTAAAAATAACTCAGAACCTTGAAAGTGGCCATATTTTCAAAAATGTTTAAACTTTCTAGATGACAAATTTGCAATATGTGGCTAAAGTCTTAAAAGTATGTTTTTTTCCTGAACAGTAATCACAAGGCTAGAATTTGCCTGAAAGAAATTAGGAAAGAATGCAAAACTATACATATAAGAATATTCATTACAACATTGTTTACAGTAGCAAAGCCTCAGAAAGAATCTATGTATTCAGTAACAGATGGTGGATTAAACTGTGGTAGAGCTATGCAACAGAAAAACACATAGCCAATAAAAATAATGACATAGGTCTACATTTACTGACATGGAAAGATGATTATGATGTATCTTCAAACGGATATCACAGATTATAAAAGAGAATACATAATTCCAGCTCTATTTTAGAACATACAGTATGGTTTTATATATATAGTGTGTGTGTATATATATATCTACGTTATGATATATTTATGCTTAAGTAGAGATACCCAATACCCAAGTACAGAAGGATCTATACCAAAAATATTAATAGTGATTATGCCCCATGAAGAATTTGAGGTAGTTCTAAATTTTCTTCTTTATACTTTTTTCCCTTCCTTTTTTATAATAAACATGTATTATTTTCACAATCACAAGAAGTTTAAATACCAATCAACCAACCATCAAGCCATAAAGAATCTCAGTATCTCAGCTGCCCATGTCTTAAGCACTGATGATAACTACCCAAACACCCTAGAATGAGAGGCAAGAATACTTCTTCTCAGGATAAAGGAGGGTCTATTATTCTAAGATGAGACAGTTGGGGAACATTCAGGGCATGATAACAGGCACAACTACTTAGCATAGCCCTGAGGTTCAGAAATGTTATCAGTAGACAGAGGAGAAAATCTTTTCCTGATCCAAGTTCTCCTTAATTTAGAGAAACAGTAAATATAAAGATAAAATACATGCTTTGAGGTAGGAAAAAACTTACCGCAGTGGATAACCGGGATGCCAATGTCATTTCCAAGTTCCCTTTGAGACCAAGAAGTGCAGGAACTAAAATGAAAACTTCCGTTACTTTTTTGAACACCTCCCAGTGCTGTAAGAAAAAAAAAATTTTTTTTCTGACACTCTTTTAAAAACATTTGAGAACAAAGACATCAAAAAACCTCAGCCTTTTTTTCCAATGTTGTGTCTACATTTTGAGTAACTATACAGGTCATTTAATCAGTGAATATTTAGCTTAACTCTTCACCAGAGTTCTGAAACCTGCATTATTTGAGAAGATTCAGTTAGAGCTGGGAGTAAGAGCTGACACAGTCACCACAGCCCATACACCGAGTGTGCTACCAACTCTGTTACTCTTACATCTTACTTTATCCCTTTATGACGGCATGAGTCAGTGTAACTAGAGGTTCAGAGCACAGACCCGAGAACCAGATAACCCGTATTTGAATCTTGATTCCAACACTAATTACAATAAACCCACAGAAAAATTAAACTAATATTATTAGTTAATTTCACAAATGAAGAAATAAAGATTCAGAGAAGTTGAATGATTTTTCCCAAGGTCAAAAGACGGGACCTAGAATTGACTCCAGGAGCCCTGAGTCATCCCATGTTCTGGCCCCCATTTTAGGGTGTGAGGCAAGAGGAAACTGGAAATAAGAAAATTTGTGATACCAGGCATGGATCTGTCATAACCTGGCTGTATGATCTGGATGAGTTATGTACCTTTCTGATCTCAATTTCTTCATCCATGAAATGAAGATAAAACCTGCCCTGTCTAGCCTATAGGAAATAATGAAAATGACAGATATTAAAGTATTTAATAAGGTAAAGAGACCATACAAATAACTTAACACAAAGTGCTTTTTTATAAGTGCTATTAAGAGGTAATTGTCCCAGTATGAGACTTTACGGACTTAGCATATTAATTTATGCCAAAAAAAATCAAGAACATAGTTTTGTCATTAACATCAAGACAGGTGAGAAAAGTAAGACCTAAATCCATCAGATAAATGAGAGAAAATTTCAATTTGTCCCCACAGTTTTCCCTAGAGGCTGTTTCAAACAGGTGCAGAACTAGGGCCTAAAAAGAGTTTAGGAACTGTTCATCAGATCAGGTAAAAACCTGGTTCAAAAGATTCACAAGGGAATCCCTCCACAGTTCAAGTCAATTAAGGATGGGCTTAGAAAAAGCAGCTTCTCAGATCCCTTAACCTGTCAAAAAACTAACAATTTTGTCTGTTTTATGATGGGTAGGGATTCTGCTGTGCTAGTGGGATATGCACCCTTCAGAGATGATGGTGGCAGTGATGATAATGACCATGATGAATAACAAAATATTATTATTAGTAATAATAATAATAATAATTTTTAAAAAAGTAACAATATTCAACTGATTGCTTGTTACGTGCCAGATCCTGTTCTTAAGGCTGAATCATTTAATCTCAACAACAAACTTACAAGATAGATATCATTTTTATCAAATTAGACGTAATTCAGGAATACATTTTCCCTAGGTCGTAATTTTAAGACATCTAACTATATGACTTTAGAAACACCAGAATATCCAAATTTCTCTGTCAGTCACATGTCATCCCACTTTAGATCTGTTGGAATGCACTCCTTTGGGTGATTAGCACTCTTTCCAAGCTGAATTCAAATCAAATGCTCCTGTGAGAATTACTGTGAAATCACTAACACTAAGCACTGCTAGAGCAATAAGAACTATCACATTGATTTCCTACCTTGTGCCCAATAAATTTGCCATTCTTTTCTCTACAACTGTAAGGGTGTGCTTATAGACGTTCCCAAACTTTCTCAGCTCACACGTACCCAGGTGTTTCAGCAATGTTTTCATGGCATCCCAGGCCAAAAGAAATACCTAACAGTCCTACTAAGTAGCTAGGTCCAAATAGTAAGTATTTCCTAACAATTTTGTAGTCATATGAAGAAATAATACAAATAAACTGAAAAAAATATTTTTATATCATATAGTACTTACTAGTGGGATGTGTGTACCTCTTAGGAATGGCACAACTTCTCAAGCGTTGGAATTGGCAATTACCACCTTCATTTCTTGTTCTATATTGATTTTTGTCTGACACTTGCTTTTTTTCACAGCACCACTGAAAATCTAGCTTTGCAAAGGTATGTCATCAAGAGAAATAGAGTATGATCTAATGTTGAAACACCTCGAGCCAGCAGTCTATAGCTTGTCCAAGAGATGTCATTGTGTTTCCCTCAAAAATTTACAGTATCTCACAGCAACCCTGGGGTGTCCAGACACACAGTTTGGGAAATGTGAGGACAGTGAAAACAGTACAGTACATTAGACAAAGGCAAGGACTCTGGAATCAGATTATCTGAATTGAAATTCCGATACTACGATACTACTACTTTAACTGGATAACTTGAGCAAAACTACGCTTTACTTTCTTCATCTAAAATAGGGTCATAATGGTACTTATCCCATACAGTTGTGCTCGGGACCATGCCTGTACGTAGTAACGAATAACAATATTGAGTGTTTATTAGCTATAACACCAGAATACATTATCAGTTAATTTTCCTGTCAAGAGGACATAGTGCAAAAAAAAAAAAAAAAAAAAAAAAAAGTCCAGAAAGAGGATGCTGGGACAGCTGGTGCCCAAAACAAATCTCACTTACTTACAAATTTTGCCATAACACAGACATGTCCTCTAAGGCTATGAAAATTATTATGCACTGCTAAGCTTCTCTACAAGAACATACCCTAAAGGAAATCAACTTCTAACCTTACCTAATTTTGGATATCTATCAATATCCACAATCTTAGGCAAGCACACAACAAACTTAGTGTCAGATTGCTAACACAGGTACTGGACTCAAAACCAAAAAATCTATTAATGTCCAAAAGGACAAATAAAAACGAAACAAACAAACAAACAAAAACCAATAAAATAAGTTGAGGAACACATCCATAGAGTCCTATCTTAAACAGAAAAGGCTTTAAAAAATCTAATTGGTAAAAGAAGTTTATGCAGTTTTAAAAAACTTACATACCCCAAGTTTGGAGAAGATTTGTTTCTCATTTTAACTTATAAGTTGTTTAAAAAACTAAATCCATTCACTTTTAGACATATGACAAAATGACCAACCTCACTCATAATTACAGAGATGCAAATGAAAAGGTGATCAGTTTTCTTCTGTGAGACTGGTAAAGATCAAAAAGTTGAATAAGGGAAAGGGGAACAGCTCAGTGGTAGAGCACATGGTTCAATCCCCAGTACCTCCGCTAAAAAATTAAATTAAAATTTTTAAAAAGTTGGATAATACTCTGTTGTTAGAAAAAAAATACCCTGTTGGTAAGAGCATAAGGAAACAGGCACTCTATTACACTATTAAACCTATGTAAAGGTTTAATTTATTTAGGAGAATGTGGCAATATCTATTAAATGTAAAATGCACAAAATTTTCAACTCAGAACTCTACTTCCAGGAATTTATCCTACATATAAACTTGAGCATGAATTCAAACATACATGTAATGAGTCAACTTCACCACTGTTCATAATTACAAAAGATTTGAGGCACTTTAAGTCCCCTTCATCAGGTAACCTGGTAGAAAAACAATGACACATGCATACAATAGAGCATTATATAGCTGGACAAGAATCTGGTAAATCTGCGTGTATCCATATGGAAGATCTGAGATAAACTGAGAAGAGTAAGGTGAAGAGCAACATTATAGGATGTTTTTTATTTGTGTTTTTTAGCAAATACACACACACACACACACACACACGTT
This sequence comes from Camelus bactrianus, assembly GCF_048773025.1. Classification (NCBI taxonomy): domain Eukaryota; kingdom Metazoa; phylum Chordata; class Mammalia; order Artiodactyla; family Camelidae; genus Camelus; species Camelus bactrianus. The sequence goes on along the minus strand of NC_133550.1, from coordinate 32,078,936 downwards.
AGCATATATATATGCATGTATATGCATTGTGTGTCTATTGAAGGAGACAGAAAAAAATACCAGTAAATTCTAAAGAAGGGGATAGGGGAAGGACATATAAAAGGAGACTTCTTTCTCCACTACATATTCTTTCACACAGTTTAAGTATGCTTTACCAGATACATAGGTTTTTCATTAAATTTTTAATTTTGAAATAATTACAGATTCACATGCAGTTACAAAAAGTAATACAGGGAAATTCTATGTACTCTTTATCCAACTTCCCCCAATGGTAACATCTTGTAAAACTATAGGACAATATTACAACCAGAATATTGACACTGATATAATCAAGATATAGAACATTAACATCACAAGGATCCCTCCTGTTGCCTTTTATAGCCACATTCACTTTCCTCCACTCTCAGCCCCTTCTTAATCCTTGGCAACCACTGATCTGCTCTCCATTTCTTGAATCTGTCAATTCAAGAATGTTATATAAATGAATATAGTATGTATAACGTCTTGAGATTGGCTTTTTTCACTCAGTATTATTCTCTGGAGATTCATCTAGGTTGTTGCATCATCAATAGTTCATTCCTTTTTGTTGCTGAGCAGTATTCTATCATACGGATTTACCAAAGTTTGTTTAACCATTCAACTTTTGAAGGACATCTTGGTTGTATCCAGTTCTTGGCTATTGTGAATAAAGCAGCTGTAAACATTTACAGACAAGATTTGTGTGAACATAAGTCTTTATTCTCTAGAATAAATGCCCAGGAACACAATTGCTAGGTTGCACGAGAGTTAATGTTTAGGTTTTTGTTTTGTTTTAAGAAATTGTCAAAGTGCTTTCCAGAGTGGCTGTACTATTTTAAATTTCCACCAGTAGTATGAGAGTGCATTTCTCTACATGCTCAACAACATTTGTTATTATCACCACTTTCTGTTATAACCATTCTGGTAGGTGCGTAGTGCTATCTCATCGTGGTTTTCATAAAGTAGAAAGGTACTGAGTATCTTTTCAAGTTTATTTGCCATCTGTACACACACTTCAGTGAAATGCCTCTTTATGTTTCTTTGCCCATTTTCTAACTGTTTTTTATTCCTTTTTTTTATTCCTTTGTTTTTGAGAGTTCTTTATATATCCTAGTCTTTTGTCAGATGCGTGCTTTGCACCTATTTTTCTTCCACTCTGTAACTTGGCTTTTCATTCTTTTAACAGGGTCATTCACAGAACAAAATTTTTATAGGATGAAGTTCAGTGTATCCACTTTTCCTTGTATGGATCATGCTTTTGGTGTCAAGTCCGATTCTACCGAGCCCTAGATCCTGAAGATTCTTGCCAATGTTTTTCTAAAAGGTTTATAGTTTCGCATTTTATATTTAAATATGTGATCCATGTTGAATTTATTTTTCTATAAAGTATGAGACTTAAGTTGAAGGCTTTTTTGTTTTGTTTTGTTTTGCCTATGGATGTCCAACTGCTCCAGCACCATTTGCTGAAAGGGCTCTTATTTTTTCTCCACTGTATTTCTTTTGCATCTCTGTCACGTTTAGTTGGACATATTTGTGTGGGTCTATTCTGGGGTTGTCAGTTCTGTTGCATTGATCTGTGTGTCTATCCCTCCACCAATACCACAGTCTTGATTACTGTGGTCATTTTAATAAGTTTGAAATCAGGCAGACCGATCCCTTTCACTTTACTTTTGTTTCAAAAAAGAAAATTCTATTTTCTTTCCCTTTGCATATAAATTTTAGAGTATTATTTATTCTATAAAAATCTCGCAGGGATTTTAAAAGTTCTGTTAAACTTGTATATCAATTTAGGGAGAACTGACATCTTTATTATGTTGGGCCTTTGAAGCCACGAATATGGTATGTCTCTCCATTTATTTAATTTTCCTTGATTACTTTCACCAGTATTTTGTAGCTGTCAGCATACAAGTCCTATACGTTTTGTTAGATTTATATCTAGGTATTTATTTGAGTAAACGCTATTTAATTTTTAATTTAATTTGTTGTTAGAAAAAGCATTTATTTTTGTATGTACTGTGTATCCTGGGCCTTACTTACTAAACTCATTTAACAGTTCTAGGAGGGTTCTGTTTTTTGTGTGTGTGGTGGATTCCTTGAGATTTTCTAAGTAGACAATCATGTCATCTGCAAAGAGGAACAGTTTCATCCTTTCCAATTTCTGTCTTTTATTTCCTTTTCTTGACTTGTTACACTGCACTCTGTTAAAGGTAACAAATGTGGCCATCCTTGCCTTGTACCTGATCTCAGGGGGAAAGCATTCAGTATTTCACCATTAAGTATAAGGTTGAGGAAGTTCCACTCCATTCCTGTTTACTCGAGTTTTTCTCATGAATGAGTGTTGAATTTTATCAAATGCGCTTTCTCCATCAGTTGATATGGTCATTTGATCTTCTTCTTTAGCCTGTTAATATGGTAAATTACATTGATTTTCAAATAGTGAATACTTGCATCCCTGGAATAAACTTCGCATGTTTGTGGTGTGTAATTCATTTTATATGTTGCTAAATTCTACTTGCCAATGTTTTGTTAAGGATTTTTCTTTCTGTATTCAGAAAAGATACCGGTCTGTAAATTTTTGTTTGTTTTGCACTTTCTGGTTTTGGTATCTGGATAAGACTAGCTTCTTAAAATGAAGGTAAGTGTTCCCTCCTCTTCTATTTTCCAGGAAAGCTTGTGTAGAATTAGTGTTAATTCTGCTTTAAACACTTGGCAGAATTTTCAGGTGAAACTATCTGGGTCTGAAGCCTTCTTTGGGAGCTTTTTAAATTATGAATTAAATTTCCTTATTAGGTATAAAGCTATTCAAATTATCCACTTCATTTTGGGTGAATTATGGTAATTGTGTTTTCTGAGGAAGTGGTCCACTTTAAGTTGTAAAATTTATGTGTGAAGAGTTGCTTGTAGTACTCCTTTGTTACCTTTTTGATGCGTACAGGCTCTGTAGTGATAAGCCCTATTTCATTCAGATATCGGTAATTTATATCTTCTTTCTTTGTCTACTGCCAGTCTTGCTATGAATTGTCAGATTTGTTGATCTTTTCAAGGGATCAGCTATTTGTTTCACTGATCTTTTTCTACTGTTTTCCTGCTTTCAATTTCATTGATTTTTGCTTTTATCTTTATTATTTCCTTTCTTCTGCTTGCTTTGGGTTTATTTTGCTCATTTTTTCCTAAGTTTGACATGGGAACTTAGATGACTGATTTGAGGTTTTTTTACTCTAATGTATGCATTTAGTTCTATAAATTTCCATTTCTGTATTGCTTTACCTGTGACTCACAAGTTTTGATGTTGTATTTTCATTTCATTCAGTTCAATGTTTTGTTTTGTTTTTTATTTTTCTTCTTCCTCTTTCACCCACGGATTATCTGAAAGAGTGCTGTTTGGTCTCTAAGTATTTGGAAATTTTCCTTATGTTACTGATTCCAAGTTTGATTACACTATGGCCAGAGAACATACTCTGAATGATTTCAGTATTTTAAATTTGTTGAGGTTTAGCTGATGGCCCAAAATATAGCCTATCTTGGTATATGATCATTAAGAGCTTGAACAGAATGTGTACTCTTCTGTTTTGGGGTGGAGTCTTCTATAAACGTCCCTTAGATCTTGCTGGTTGATGGTGTTGTTGAGTTCTTCTACATCCTTGCTGATTTCCTATCTAGTTGTTCTATCAATTATTGAGAGAAGGGTGTTGGAGTCTCCAACGCTAATTGATTTTTCTATTTCTGCTTTCAGGTCTATTGGGGGCTCTCATTGTCAGCTGACAGGATGAAAGTGCCAGCACTCTATTTGCCCTTCTCCGATTCCATCCTGGCTGAAGTGTTGCAGCACCTCATTACAGCCTCCTCTCTCCTACCCCAGCTTAACTGACAGATAAAATTATATATAATACATTTAAAATGTACAGCACAATGGTTTGATAAACATATACATTATGAAAGGATTTCCACCATCAAGTTAATTAACCATCCATCACCCCATATTGTTACCTTCTGGGAGTTGTTTGTTTGTTTTTTGGTGAGAATGCTTAAGATCTACTCTCTAAGCAAATATTGAGTATTCAATACAGTATTATCAACTACAGTCACCATGCTGTATGTTAGATCCATAATGCTCTTGTAACTGAAAGTCTGTACTCTTTCACACCAATCTCCTCCCACTTCCCCTACCCCCACCGTTCTACTCTCTGTTTCTGAGTTTAACTTTTTTTTTTGGCTTAAGATACCATACATCTGTCTTTATCTGACTTATTGCACTCAGCAAAATGCCCTCCAGGTTCATCCATGTTATGCATTACAGCTTCTTAAGGAGGAAGTCTAAGTTCCCCACTGGGCCTTCGCTGATGCGGGTGTGGGTGGGGCCACTGTTTTTTCTGTGGTGTCCAGCTAGAGCAGAACAGTAATTGTCTAAAACTTTCCTGTCTTGTTAGGGCGCCCCCTTTCTAGTCCTTTAGCTACAAAGAGCAGGCTTTTGTTGGGGTTTTTTTGGTTTGTTTTGTCTGCCCTTAGCATTTCTCAGTTGCTGGCTTTTTTAGCTCTAAGTCTGGGATACATGAAGCAAGAGAAAACCGAGGGAACTCACCACTGTTTTATTCCTTGAGTCCTAAGCCTAGGCGGCCTGCTTTCTTCTTTCCACCTTTCAGGGTCTTCTTATATTTGTTTTATACAAAGTTCCCAGTGCTTTTTTGGTACTTAATGGGAGAAATAGGTAAAAGTACATCTACTGCAGCTTCTTGGAAGTGGAAGTCCATCTATTATTTTTAAAATAAAAACTAGAACATTACATCAAGGTGCTCGTGCCTTCCTGGGGTCATAGCAATGTTAAAAGAGGTATCTTTAACACAAACTCTAAAACTGCAGCTATATTTTATAGGGAGGGACAAACATGGTGTGACACCTTTCTAGCTTTGCACAATGAGAAACTGGTGACAAAAATTAGTCCAACATTGATACTGCCCTCTTACCTTCTCTTTGCACTTCTAAAACACTGGTATTTAATTCACAAAACTTTAACAAAGCATCCCTTTCCTCTCTGACCTCTCTACACATCAGAAAAACAGCTCTACTCAGAGTTTCAAGGTTAGAAACATAACTCAGGTATTGTATCATTCCATTGAATTTTGAAACATACACACAATGCATTAACAGCACAGTAATAAAATAAGGAATACTTGAGAGCTATACTATGGTTTATTTCAAAAGAATATTTTTCAGCACTGCAATAATACTGTCTTCATAAAATACAAGATCTTGGGGCTTTGTAGACATCAGCTTCCAATAATATTCTAATAATAAGTACAAATTTACCTAGGAATTACTGGAAGTTCTAAAGGTATTAGCTCAGTTTACTTACATTTCTTTTAGATGGATGGGTGGCTAACACTAATCTCATTTTACAGAATCTTATAATATATTAAGTCTATAGACAATCCAACATTCACATATAGCATGCTATACAGAGAACAGGATTTATCCACAGACAGGGCTCTACCATTTACTAGCTGCATATTCTTGTCTGAATCACTTAAAACTCTTTGCTCATTTTCAGTGAGAGAAGAAAAGACAAGGAGCTTGGACCAGGCAATTGCTAAGGATTTCTGATCCTGACATTCTATGACTTAAAACTCTTAAGTTTGATCATCAAAATTCCAAAATTTTTATAACAGAGGTAGAACTTAATTTAACTCATTCTTTTCAACAAGGAATCACGGAATGTCTGTTCTGTGTAAGGCGTTAGGCTGGTTTTTCCGACTGGACCCTACTACAGAGGGACCAAAGACTACGTGGCCAGTCTCACCCAACCCCACCTACTAGTTGGAAGAGAACTTGGATTTATTTAGAATATTAGTTCTCAAACTTCTGCCCACATCATAACACTAGGAATCCTTACAGACTGCTTAAAAGAGAATGCTGGGCCCCACCTCCAGGGTTTCTGATTCAGTGGAGCTGGGGTGGAGCCTGAGAATCTGTGTGGCTGACAAGTTCCTAGATGATGCTGAGGCTGCTGGCTTAGGGAGCCCACCTGGAGAATCTGATTCAGGTAAGGTCCTATATATGAGGAGCCAATCCTCTAAAGGTGTCATTCCTGCCTTCTCTGCACAATTTTCCATCTTCATCTTCCTTGATACAATACCCACTCCCTCTCCTTGGAGAAGCAGGAACATTCCTATTTTTTGTGGTTCTGGTGAAATTACTGATCTGAATGCTCGTCTGTCCCAGGGACAGCAGTGTAACTTGAACTGGGCTAATCATAATACAGTACCTCCCTAATCACATCACTGATTCTAGGGGTAAGTGTATGACCAAAGACAAGCCAACTGCTCCATTTTCCCCTAGAATTTTCCAAATTAAAGACAGGAGAGTGCATTCTTTCCTTTGTAAAACAAACTAAAAGGATATGACCTGACAACTGTCAGCAATCATATGCAATAGGAGCGAATAAGGACAACAAACAAAATATAAGCTGAAGTAAAAGACAAGACAGAGAGAAGGTAGAGAGAAGGTAATCATAAATTAAGTCCCTGATTTATTTGTATAAGGTAGGCTGTACACCTGCTTTTCCCAGTTACCAAAGACAATGCTTTCTTTCTTTCTTTGGCTTAAATTACAGTTAATTTAAGTTAGTTGAGTTTAAATTTCTTATGACAGAAGAGTGCTGACTAGTAGAAGGTAATCCAAAGATAAGACATGTTCCCTATAAACAGACAGTACGGTATTTGAAAGCGTAAGTTTTAGAGTGGGTTTAATTCAGCCAGTTGTGTGAACTTAGGCAAATCTCTCAGTTTCATATATAAAATAAAAATAACATCACCTACCTCAGAGTCCTCATAAGCATCAAATGAGGTAACTCATGCAGCGTACCGACAAAGAACATTCACTCAATGAATGATACGTGTTAACATTACACCACTTACTGAACACTGATCTCCCAGGTACTGTACTAGTGCTCTACATGCTCTTTTACTAATTTGCGGCCAAAATGAATATAAGGGATGTTCAAGGCACAAGCACACAGAGGTAGGTTAGACTGAGACAAAAGCTTACTCCTTTGGATAAGCTTGAATATGTAAAAGCAGCATTCTATATCCCTATAGGTCTTTTTGGTACCGCTATAGAATTCCTATGGCAAAGAATTTTTACCGCTATGGGTACTTGAATATATCTGCAACAAACAGAAAATCAATTTTTTAAGAACTATATCACTTACAGTAGCATAAAAAGCATCAAATAACTAGGAATGAATCTAACTGAAAATGTAAAAGACCTATAAAGACCGAAACTGTAAAACGTCTATGAGAGGAAGTAAAGACGACCTAAATAAACGGAGGGCTGGTCCATGTACATGTATTAGAAGACTAGGCATTGAGAGTCAATTCTCCCCCTAATTGTCTCTGAATCACAACTGCAACAACATTTTTTGAAAACCTATAAGCTGTTATACTGAAACCAGAGTCAGCATCAGTTCACTTTAACTAAAGGATAAACTAAATCTAAATATGTTTGAGATTAGTAACCTACAGAAAGTACTTTAAACAACAAACACAGTGAAGTTAAACAAAGATGAAAACCCACCTGGACTATATCCAAAACCATGCCAGCTGAAACTGTTCCAAAACCAGCTAGCAAAAATGGCACAAGTATTTGCAGTGCCATGACACCGCTGGATTCCTTTGGTAACTTCTGGTTTGCTTCCACAATGACATCTTCATCACCATCACTAGATACATCTTCATCTTGTAACATGGCCGTAGTTTCCGAAGTCTCCCTTCCATCACAGTAATTGTAGTTGGCACAGTCGTCATACTTTTGGCTACAGCTTGATGGTGTGTGCCCATTATTGCCATGAAAAGACTGCTCGGAGAAACTGTGATATTCCATGTGTTGTTCAGATCTATTACTAAAAGTCTGTGCTGCAGCGGATAACCCATCTTGCCAAATGCTGTTTGCTTTTTTGTGCCTATCTTCCTGGTTTTTCTGGTAAATTACTGGAACCATACTCAACAGCAAGTTTAAAAACTTATCAGACTGAATTGTACTTAAACTTGAAGTCCAGTCTACAAAACCTCCTCCATTACTTGGACCATTACTTGTTTTATTAGTAATAGACCTTCCTTTAGTATTAGTCATATTGTCATTGCAAAAGACCCTGCACTCCTTAGATCTCAAGATTCATGAACTATAGCAGATGAATCAGAACCACACCAACACTGGTTTAGATTAAGATGTTGACTTCATTGTGCAAAAATGTTTCCACTAATAAAAGATGTTCAGAAGTTCCACAGAGGGAATGGATCTGGAAAAATAAAATAATTTTTAAAAGTCAGATTAACTTTCTTGATACTTCATAGTTAAAGGTATAAAATATACAAGTTCTTTAACCAACCCCAAGGTACTGATGTTATACTCTGTGGGCTTCACACATAACCGCTTTGTGCCATACAACTACTTTGTTCATAGAAATATACTAGACAGTTTTTTGTGTTCGCTAAATCTTAAGTGTTTATCTTTGCATATTTTATATAATTAATACCCATGTTAAGTCTTCAAATATCAAGTATCTGTAAGTTCTACAATAGACAAATTTATTAAATAAATGGCTTCCGTTACTTATGTTGAGGTCTCAGAATCAAATTGCTACAGCCCTTAACGTATGTCAGTACAACAAAAGGGAAGGTACATGACATTATATTTTAAACGTTAAATAATAATCCATGTTACTTTATTTACAACTTAATATAATATACATTTTATTATTAAAATATGAAGAAACAATGACAATGTTCACCATGAAATTACTTTATAAATATCCTGAATACTGTTCAGGGTATTTATTATACATATAAAATTAGGCTGATGTCATAGTTCTGATATAGAAAAAAGTCATTATAGTTGATTTAGGAATATAATCCCTCTGTTAGCTAGGAAATAACCAAAATGGAAAGGGATTACAATATTCACTTAATCCTCTACTTTGCAAGCCAACCAAAAGAAAGCTTGTAATGCCCTTAATCACTTAATGTCCTTCTCAAAGTCAGCTCTGACCCTCAATCCCAGAGTAGGCTCTTGATTGGCTGGCCAGTGATGAGATTCTCCCTAAAGGTCTTGAACTAAGAGACACAGACAGATATTGTGACTAGTTTGAGAGTGGCGGGCACTGAACTTGCGAGGTCATTCATACATCACCTGCCCAGGGAGAGAGTCTATTTGGCCTGCTGCTACCACAGATCTGGAGGCTTTCAAAGCTATCAGAGTAGGTCTAAAGGCTTCAGGAACACCCAGCCCTGTGTTACACTTTCAAGAGCACCCAAGATCAAGAAATTGGCCCTGATTTGATAAAGGATAGATGGCCCCACTGCCTAACTGGACTGCCCACCCACCTAGACTAAGAATTGCTCCTACTATACTTCTGCTTTTAATGAAAACTGTCATATTCTTTAATATCTGTTTTCGATTTCTTAGAATATCGATCTCCTCTTCTTGGATAGGAAGATCAATAACAAGGAATGGCTGAGGGAAAAAGAGAAAGGGTTATGTTGGGGACAAGTGGATGCTAAGGCCTGGTTCATCTATTTAATCACTCACTCACTTTCCTTTCTTCCCTCTTGTAATTATGGAGGAGTCTGGGAATTCCTGCTGGGGAACACTCCTCAAATACAGATTTTAGGACTCCAGACCCACTGACTCAGAATATCTATGTCTGAGGCACATAAATCTTTTTTTAAGCTCTCCAAGTGATTATAGGGCAGACATCCTGTGGACTTGCACCGAGAATCCAGACATTAAGCACTAGTTGCCATTTTTGCCATTTGCAGGCTGATACAAAGTCAGTGTTTAAAGAAAATCAAATGAATGGAAACAAGGTCCAGAGTGAAGCAAAGAAGAAACTAAGCAGTCCAGAAAGAGAGAGAAGGCCAGAATAGCTGCCTGAGAACCTTCCATGCAACAAGAGGTTCAGCTTTATGTTGGAAGTTGTGAGCTTCCAGGCAGCCTTACGTGAGTCAGTGGTTTCTTTCCTTCAACCCATCCACCTCTTTTTAAATAGTGAGCATGCCCCAAAGAGATCTTTAATCAAACAAAATATAAAGCAAATCTCAAGGGGATTGAGCTTTAAGACAAGTCTACTCCTCTGAAGGGCCAGTGATGGATACAGGCAGTTTATTCTTCCTCTTGAAGCAGAACTATAAGAATGATCAAAAGGAAAATGCAGAGAAATGTAGATAAACAAGAAAGATGACAGTATCTGTATCACCACTTAGTCACCATTCAGCTCAAAATGCATGCTCAGGAAACTTGACCCGTAACACTAAATAGAAAAATGGAGGGGAGAGAAGGGAAAAAAGGGGTGAGGGAATCTCCCAGGACATCTCTCCTAGAAAATTTGCAGGACATGGCTAAAAAGCACATAGTTTACACTGAGTTTACTGAGTTTACACCGAGTTGACTGGTGGGATCCAGATGCAAAGACACATCTAGCTCATACTTCTGCTCCTAGCATTCTTACTTCACTATAAGCTATCTAGGTTAGACAGATACTCAACCAGGGCCACTGTGTACAGAGATTAGACAGCCTTTGTATAAATTTTAAGAGCGCCTCCTAAAAAAAAGAAGCTCCAGGAGTGGAGTCTTGGGCTGGATTTCAGCCCCACTCCATCCCCTCAGCCAAGTACCATCATGCCCTGCAGAACCTGCACAACCTTACACAGCAGACTGGGCAGCTAGCTGAAATATAAACCATGCTTAGAGAACATAAAACATGTATTTTTGTTGCTGTTTCCTCAGCATGTTTCCAATTTTTAGCTAATGGTACCTCCATTTCCTGCATGAAACCACACTTGTCCTATTCCATGAGATTCTGGTAACCACAGTACCCTACCCTCCAGACCACATAATGACAAGCACCTAGAGCAGGCCTGAGTCCTTCCCTGGAATTTCACTTGTTTGTTGGCTATTTCCTGAGTGTGCCTATTAGATGCTAGAGTTACATGATTAATAAAAGATTCACCATTCCTGCTTCTAATGGATTTTACCTTATAGCAGGAAGGAAAAACAACAGTCAGTTAAGCAAATAAATAAATGAGATAATTTGTGATAAAGGCCATGAAGGAAACAGTTGATTTAAGAAAAAGTGAATGACTTACAGGGCTATTTTAGAGGGGAAGGCCTCTGGAAGAGTGTTTTCTTACTTCCATTTGGAGTGAAATAATTCTGAAGCTGTCACTATGCCTTCCTCCTCAAAAAGCATCATCCACCACCACCCCACCACGAACATCTAGAGGAAAGCTCGTCTTCATTATAAGGGGTTCCAGAGAAACAGAGAATCAGAGCTAGCAGATGATGAGAGGGTCCTGACAACATAATTAGAACTTCTATCTCATTTATTTAAACCCTATTCTTCTATTCCCTATTAAACCCTATTCCCACCCCTATTCTTCCCAATTAGACTGGCCAATAAATTTCATCGCTCAAGCTAGTCTTAGTGGTGTTCGTCCTAACATCTGTTTTTTAAATAATGTAATTTGGGAGTACTAGGAATTATCTTACTACAAGTGCGTGCCATGGACTACATATCACCAACCTGCACTGAGGAAAACATGTTTATTTTTATTTATCCTTCATTTTATCCAGGTAATGAGCAGCCAGTTATTCTGATGCTTGCATACTGACAAGGTCTATTAGCTCCCTAAAGACTCCTTAAACTTTCTTCCTTTAAAGAAATCACTTAGAATAACTGATTACAATAAAAATACTCTGTGGCTGATTTTAAATAGGTAATGTACATATATGCCACTAAAAAAAAAAGCTGGTTGCTCTATATTGTTATTTAGCCTAGAATAAATAAAAACAAGTAAAAATTTTAAAAAATAAGTGAATAGAATTGGGCAAAGTTTCCACTGGTTTAAGGTGCTTCAAGTAAAGAATGCCAGTGGAGATATTTATGGGTCACTCTTTAGCCAAATCTGGTACCAACATAGCTGAGAAGAAACAATATCTCTAAAAGTTTGTATAGTGAATTAGGTTTAAATTCTCAATTCCCTTTGTAAGTTATAAAGCAACCCATCTCCAGGAAAAAAAGAATCCACTACTTTATTCACTAATGGCCAGTATTTGCACAAAACAAGAGAATGGTCACATTTGGGGAAGCAGTATAAAAGCACACTGGCGTGGGAGTTGGGAGTAGTGTTAGAGCGTGTGCTTATTAGCAGGCATGAGATCCTGGGTTCAATCCCCAGTACCTCCATTAAAAAGAAGGCACGGGGGGAGGGCCTCCAAAGATAGTGGTTCCATTTTTTTAAGCTTGGTAGTAGATACCTAAGTGTTTATTGTTCTTTAAAATTATTCATTACATTACATGAGTGCTTCAGTATGAGTGATACTGTGACAGATTTTACTATTAATCCCAGTTATTGCTTTCCTCCTACAAGAGGATTATTATCTCTACCTCTTATCATGTTACTTGCAGGGAGGATTATACTTCCTCATCTCCACTGACATCAGGGTTGGTCGTATGACTCATGATGGCCAATGGAATGAGAGCAGCGGTAACATCTACAGAGACAGTGATTCAGCTTTGCCTTCTCCTCCCTCTGTCATGAGAATGACATGTCCTAGGTAAGTGCTGCTTCTTCAGACTGGGTCCTGGGACAAATAGAACATGCAGACCCGAAGCTACTGCAGCCAGTATGCAGCAACCTACAGGCAACACGTAACATGAGCAAGAAATAAAGCTTTGCCACTGACAGACACTGAGAGTTTAAAATCGCTTACAACCCACAGCATGACCTAACAAAAGCTAACCAAAAAAGTATGTATTTTAAAAAGAAGTCTGAGAATAGGAAAAAGAATATGTATGTGTATAACTGAATCACTATGCTGTACACCAGAAACTACTATAACATTGTAAATCAAAAAATTTTTAAAAATAAAAATAAAAAGTAGTCTGACCTACAGATTCCCACCTATGTTAGTTTAGGAGAGTCTCTCTGATATACTAAGCACTTAAGGGTTGTGTCTATGGTTAAAGAGTTTTAAAACAGTGGTTTCTAAACATTTAGATCTCATTAACTCAGTCAAATTTCCACCCAAATTTGACCAAGTTAAAAATAACCTTTCCCTTAAAAATAAGTGTACATTTTAACATGAAAATGTAGGAAGGACAAAATCTTGGACTAAAAACTTTCCACTGAACACATTTAGATTTATGAAGAACTCACTCTACGTTCCCTGTAAAAGCGTTGTCACGGGCCAGCATTAATCCACAGAGTCATGTCAGGGAATCACTGACTTAAAGGAAAATAAACTAATACCAGACAATCCTTATGAATTCAACTTTAGTTACAAAAACAAAAACCTTAATGCTAAAGTTGCTAATTTTTAAAAATTAAGAAAAAGAAGTGTATGTGTGTTGATTTACTAAATCAGTATCTTGTAGAAAATCTGCGGGTTGTGCTGAAGGAGGGATTCTGTTCCATTGCAAAGGTTAAATGATACAATTGAAAAACTTAGCAGAGCTGTGAGTTAGCAGGCTTAAGTCAAGCCTCATTACTAAGAAAGGCAATAAATGGAAGTTTAATACTTTGTTATCTTCTCATAACCAAAACAAAAAGATTATCACATGCAGTCAAAAATCCGTTATCAGGTGGGTATTTTACATTTGTATAAACACATAAAACCACAGCACTTTCACACACATATATACATACACAAAATGACCTAGAAGTCAAGTCATATTATGGTGATTATGTATTCTGAGCTTTGCCACTCTGCAAGTGTGCATTCTGCTCCTTCTATTTCCTCTTTGAGTCTCTGTCTTCTGTGTTTCTGTTTGCTAGTAAGAGATATAGACAGTTACCAAACAGGATGTACTATGTGGTCAGCTAAATCAGCTTTCAGAGAAGTCACGCCAAACAAAACTAGACCTTAGCTGATATTGTACAAATTATTTTCTTTTCTTTTAAAAAGTTTTGGTACATTCTTTTGAATAATACCCAGTGAGCTCTAAATTGTTTAACTGTAAATTGGTTCATACAGAAGGACTGTGTCTATTTAATTTACTTTTTGCAGAACTCCCAAATCAGGCTGACTTTATGGCAGCTTAGTTTTCTTCAACTATTTTCATTTAAAGAATGAAACCTGTATAAATGTAAATCCTCACCAATTTCAATGATTAACTCTTTCCATTTAAACAAAAACGGTTTTTAAAGTCTCAGTAGCCTTTTAGGTATCAGTTTCATCATCTGAACGCCTCAGCTTCTTCATTTCATACCCCAAACTCCTTTTTCCTGAAGAATTTACCATCACATCACTTTTCTCGGCACATATCCCAAACAGCTCTTAAACAGTCATCCTTCCAGTCTTTTCATGTTCACTCTGATGCCCCTTTCTGCCATCCTGTCTGCTGTGACTTGGCTGCCAAACCCTTCTCCCTCAAGAACTCAACAGAACCCACAAGGACATCCTAGTCCCATTTATGCGGATCACAGACCTTGACTACTAAACCATCAGAGCTAGCTCTACAGCTATTACTAAAATCATTCCTCCTTTTTAACCCTTTGACTTCACTATTCTCACTAGGCTCCCTACATTGCTTATTTTGGGTTCCTAACTGTTTTAAACTGACTCACTGCCTTCTATTAGATTTCTTAAACCAGTTAATTATTACCTTTTATTCTTCTCTAAGTTTCCTTTATTCAATCAGATTTCCTTTATTCAGCACTTCTACATTTTCTACCAAAGTGTTCCTAACGTCTGGGAACTTCCACCTCATTCAAAAGGTCACACTAAAAGTTTACTACCTCAAAGAAATCTACCCAAATTAATGTAGGATTAAGGGTACAGAGAGGGAAAAAAACAGTAAAAATTAAATGCCCAAAACAGTTAGCAATTTTCCTATCACTTACAGCAAAAAAAAAATTTTAATGGGAAGTATCCATTTGGATATCTAGCAATTCTCACATAGCAAAGATGACATCTTGTTTTTCCTATGATATTTAATATATCACATGACCCTCAAAAGTTAAAAATCAATATGGCACTGTAAAAGAAATCTCCAGAATTCCAAATGCACCATTGCTGCTCAGCAGAAGTATAATTCATGCTATCCATTAAAAATGTGTAACTAGAAAGAAAGGAAAAAAAGGGTACAGACGTCTCCTGTAGCTAACCAAGGAAAAAGGACTATCCCAAAGCAACAATTCTAAAGAATCAAGGTATGTCCAGTCAGTAACTATCCCACAAACTTCATAAGGTGTAAGTCCAAACAACAGCTGAAGTATAGTAATATACATATCTTGTCCCACAATTTTTATACTTGTTTATTAGCTCATTTAAAAGTACTTGGAAACTGAAATACAAAAAATGCTACCTCACAAATACTGTCCTCCTTGATTAAAAAGCTCACATCTAAAGTGGAATGAAACTATCTTCTCCCCCACTCCTTTTTTTGTTGTGGCTGAAATGCATAGACTTAGCTTCTAAAACAAAAAATATCTTGACTTCTTTGGCTTAAACTGGTAACTGTCTACTTAAATTGAATTTAAGCACTCACATAGCTTGCATTTAGGTAAAAAGTGGTGACATCAAACTTTCTTGGTTGGGTAGTCCTGATATTCTGTAACAAACACAAAAGCTCGAGAAATCACGGGCATGATTCAGCTACTGATATCCTAAAGCTAGCTGATTCCACAAAACATCGCTCATTTCTAAGCCTGACCACTGATAGAAAAGAGTAACATCATAAAATTTATCCATCCTAAAATTTCTATCTGCCTGAAAGACAGCTAAACATTTGTAAAGAATTTGTTTGAGCCCAGAGAAATAAGTGGGTATAATAAATCTTCTGTAATAAATCCTCAATACATCTGATACATTTTCACATATTGAAATATAGGGAAGTCATTCTGGCTTACACATTAGTTAACTTGAATTTTATGCTAACTGAAAAACAGCCTGTTTGCAGCATATCAAACATACATTGTACATCTGCTTTAATTATTAAAATAAAGGGTATACTGACCAGAAGTAAACAAAGTCCTTATTAAAAACAAAGATTCAATGCCCCTCTTGCCAGGATGCCAATGCTGTTCCTCCTATAATGATAAGACTCCCTTCCCAGGTGTCACGGCCATACTGACTCACTGGTCTTTTTTTTTTTTTTTTTTTTGAAAACTTTAAAGAAATATATCCCTGACTTTGACAATGTTTCTTTGTTCTGACAAGACATAAAACTGTGCTGGAAGCCATGCTTCTCGGGAACAGTGCCTCAGAGTAATCTGGGAACCCAGCTTCTGGGCTAGACCTCAATTTGGCCCAAATAAAACTCTTTCCTATTTTTATTACTGTTTATTGATTATTTATTTTGATACATCTCAAATAATTTTTCAGAGGAAACCAGATCCAGACAACTGATTTTGTTTTCAGAATCATAACCCTCAATCCCACTTGAAAAAAAAAGTATTTTTTAAAAGAATGTTTATTTGGAAGAAGGATATATCTAAAATAAGCCAATGAGTCAACTAAAACACAGTTAAACCATTTCTGCTTATTGAGAAAATGCTGACAGAATACACACGGTATATGTCCAAAGAACTAAGTGTAGTGCATAAACAAACTACAGTTCATTCTACCAGGTGCTATCAGTTAGATTATATTTAGCCCCTATCAAACCAACTGAAAAGTGAAAAAAAATCAATTATTTAACTCAGTATTCTGACTAAATTAATAACAATACATAAATAGTTTTATAATACAGGAAGAACACAATTACTAACAATATCAGTTAGTACTACTGTTTGAAACAACTCAGTGAATGTGGCTAAATTGCAAAGGAGTTAAATGAGAGGACTCTGTTCTGAAGCCAAGAAACTGCCTTTAAACAACAACAAAAATATATTTCTCACAGTGTCTTCAACATTTCTTACGTGGATCTTATTCAAAAAAGCTACCAAACACACAATGACTCTCTTCTGCAATTAGCTTGCAATTGACATTCATTAATTTCCTGCAAACTGCTGGGGAGAAATCACCTCCCTCATCCCTATATAAAGACGCATGAAACTTTATTTAGAATTTATATCTACAGAAAGCCTTGCTACTGAAAATGGTATTTTTCTTTAATAAAGACTGAGTCTTTATTAAAGAAATAAAAGACTTTTATTTTACTTAAGCAACAAAAAAACTTACAGCTACATCTGAAACTCAAATCTATGATGGATTTATTCATCTTAATATTATACTCCTAGTTTTATTTTCTCTGGTACTGGTTTTGTAACTTTTTTCTTAAACCAATACTTCTTGTAGATATTGTCTTTTATAAAAAGACTAACACTTTTGTATAAAAGATACTGCACATAAATAATATATTTCCTTACTGGTTTCTCTGGTACTTATAAATCTGAAATACCTAAATTTAGAAACTAGGTAACTAGAGTTCATCAGTATTTTAAAAATACAGAGTAATTATTATTCAGAACTCACTAAAAAGTATACTTTCATATTTTAAGCCTTAATACATCTTTATATTCTTAGAGAGAATTCAGTTTTTTAAATGTGAGCACACTTCTGGGACCTACCTAAAATACACACTTTACTCTTTGTATAATTCAACTGACAACTAAAAACAAAAGCTTTCAGAATTGTAAAGTGCAGAAAGGTTGCCAATGTGTCAAAGTTTAAAAGAAAAAAATCTAAGGAAAGGGAAAAATGATTTGCCAATGTAAGGTTCCCATTCTTCTACATTTTAAGACCCCATGATTTTCATGGTGATTCCATTCCAAATATTTACTTAGAGCATTTCAATTCATCCAGGGACCCTTCTTTTTTCCCTGCCCCGGAGGTGAAGCAAACATCATGATAACACCCTGATCAAAAGGCCACACTATAAATTACATTACCTTCCACTAGGTAATGAAACAGGACAGCTCCCACACTGAGCGAGGTCTTCCTCAGGTGGCAGCCTAACATTACCTTCCCTCACTGGGACACGTTCACAATGGCACCAGCCAGGGAAATGAAGCTGATCTTCTACCTCCCCCAAACTGTATTTTCCCTCAGTCCTACTCCCTGGTACACAGAGCTATGAAGTCAGCTTAAGTTACAAACTCACTACAAGAGATTCTCTGCAGATTAGGTGAACCACAGGTACACAGTGTCCTGTTACTCAACCATCTTGGCATCAAACTGAAACAGTGACCTAACTCTTTCAGTATCTTTACTCTCTGCAATCAAGTCTCTGCTCTACCCTTTGGTCACAACTGCGGACTTTTTATTCAAATATCAGTTTAAAAAAAAAAAAAAAGGAGCCCTTCCCTGAAGGGCTCAAGTCCAACTTGAAGTTCAAACTAGAACTATGCTCAAACTCACCCCAAAATGAACTTGGTTGCCACATATTTGGTCTTTGCTCATAAAAATATCCTGACTACCCTTCTTTCTCAAGCTCATGTAAAACAATGCTTCTAATGTCCACTGGCATAGTATTCTCTTTTATTGTTTTTCTGTTTTTCATAAAAGCAATATGTATCCAATGCTTGAAAAAAAAAAAAGCCAAGGACAAACAAAAATTGTTTATTCTGGAAACTCACCATCCAGAGATAATCACTGATGATGTATTAGTGTATATGATAGCTTTACTATATTTTTCTCTATATATATTCAAAATAAAAATAGACTCATATTATACACCCTGTTTTGCATTCTCTCTGCATTTCATAAAAAATCAAAAATGAGTTTATCAGTATTCTACAGTTATTTTTAATGGCGACTTACAACTTCCTCTTATTAAAACTCCCAGGAACTCTAAAATTTTTCCTTTCTTTCCTACTTCTCCCCCTCCACAATTCCCCAATAAGAACACAACCAAAAGGCAACAGCCTTCACTCAATTAACATAAACCTAAACACTTCCAAACAACTAACATTCTGCTGTATTCATAGCCATGATTTCACTTACATCTTATATTCGTTAGATGACTGTG
The DNA here is from genome assembly GCF_048773025.1 of Camelus bactrianus. Taxonomy (NCBI): domain Eukaryota; kingdom Metazoa; phylum Chordata; class Mammalia; order Artiodactyla; family Camelidae; genus Camelus; species Camelus bactrianus. Next base: position 32,059,954 of record NC_133550.1, on the reverse strand, counting down.
AATAAATAACTGTATCCGCCCCATCAAGCTCCAAGGCAGGGTGAGACTGCCACCAAGATTATGGTGTGTCTCATCCATCCACCACATATAATTCAAAACAATAATTACTCCAAACAAAATAAGAGTCACAAAAAAGTACAACTTTTCCTAGAAAGAGTACTTCACTGTTTCTTTAAAAATTACAAAACATTAACAGATGGTCAACAGGCACATGAAAAGTGCTCAACATCGCTAACAGAGAAATGCAAACCAAAACCACAATGAGGTGCCACTTCACACCTGTCAGAATGGCTATTATCAAAAAGTCTACAAATAATAAATGCTGGAAAGGGTGTGGAGAAAAGGGAACCCTCCTACACTGTTGGCTTGAATGTAAATTGGTGCAGCTCTGATGGAGAAGAGTATAAGGGTTTCTTAAAAAACTAAAAATAGAGCTACCATATGATCCAGCAATCCCACTCCTGGGTATATATTCAGAAAAGACAAAAACTGTAATTCGAAAAGATACATGCACCCCAATGATCATAGCAGCACTATTTATAATAGTCAAGACATGGAAACAACCCAAATGCCCATAAACAGACCACTGTCTTAAGAAGAGGTGGTATATATATACAACAGACTATTACTCAGTCATTAAAAAGAATAAAATACTGCCATTTGTAGCAACATGGATGGACATAGAGAATATTATACTTAATGAATTAAGTCAGAGATAAACAAATCATATGGTATCACTTATATGTGGAATCTAAAAAAATAATACAAATGAATCTATATACAAAACAGAAACAGACTCACAGACATGAAAACAGATTTATAGTTACCAAAGGGGAAAGGGAAGAGGGAAGGGATAAATTAGGAGTATGGGATTAACAGATACAAACTACTACACAAAAGATAGATAAGCAACAAGGATTTACTGCATAGCACAGGGAACTATATTCAATATCCTATAATAAACTATGATGGAAAAGAATCTGAAATATATATATATATACAGAAGTGAAAAAAAATTACAAAACATTAAATTACTAAAATTTTCCCCCTCTTTTGGTGCCCTCTTGCTAATGCTCAAACACATGCTTGGATTGTCTATTAAACACTGGCCCCAGGGACTGAGAAAAGAATAGGTTTTGTTCTAAGGAATAATACAAGTTTAAACTCAGATGAAAAAATCTACACACAATCAAAATCCCATACCTGAGTACACAGATTTCAGTCAAACACATTTTGAAAAGGAGAATATTAACTGCCTGTTCAAACCTGTATTATTCATGTGGAATCACGGGCAAATGCTTTATGCTATGTTTGAAACTGTACAAAGCTTATCAAGATATTTGAATGTTTTCATTAGATGAATAAATCAATAACATGATTTGCATTGAGTGATTTGGGGGGGAATTTCAAGTGACTTATTCAGCAAATCTTCACACTTCAATTAAAAGAGATGATTTGCTTTCAAAAAATTAAATGTGAAGAAGTGTCAACACACTAAGATACTGATAGCGTCTGGGCTGGGCTCTAACATCAAACTGCTTTGGCTTAAATTCTGACTTCCACTAGCTACGGGACTTATGCCTCTATACTCGCTTCCTCATGAAAAACTATCTCCTCCATTGGATTATTGTGAGGATTAAATGACTTCATACATGCAATGTGCTTAGGACAATGTACTGGACCTTCAATAAATATTAGCTAATTATCGCTGTTCTCATCATTATTATTATACATTTTCATAGAAGGCTCAAAATCTAACTTCCCATCTCTTTCTCCCTTTACTAAGGAATATACTAGCCCATACAATTACAGAAATGTTATACATTGCTGTATTAAACCCCTGGCTTATACTTTTCAGATCAACTATCTTGTTCTACTCTTCTCCAAAAATAAACTGAAGTTTAATATTTACATTTTATACAACATACTGATCCTACTTTTAATTAAAGTGTCAGATTGCTACAAAGTACTGTGTGTGTGTATATATATATACAGTATATATATATATACACTGACTGGTATATACACACACCAAACAGTATGTATGTATACTAAACAACACAGGTTTTCAGGAAACCACAATGTTTTAAAAGGAACAAAGAAAATGAAAGCTGGACTAGGAAGTAGCTCTAACAGTGCTGTTAAATTTAAATATCACATTTACTGTATTTTTTAAATTTTAAAAAGATATCTAAACAACATTTTTACAATTTACAAATAAAACAGATGACCTTAAGCCATTACTTTAAAGTTTATTCTGGACTAGAGAACTAAGATTACTCACCAGAATGTGAAGCATTACAAAGAGAATCATGAGTTTGGGGTTATTCTGAAACCTTACAATTCAGAAATGCCATAGTACAAGAATTTTCTGATTTTTTTAAAAAAGAGAATTAGAATGTTACTATAAAAAACCTTTATTGTTTGTTATCTAAAAGAGGAAAGTAGCAGATAAAATGAAAATAGACCAGGCTTTAGACTCTGGGCCTACTTATTAATTTTGCTTTCTTGATCACAGATAAACAGTCTGCTTTAAATCCCAAGGGAATAGACCAGCTAATAAGGGAAAGGATTTACTTCCCCACTAAACATTCTCTGGCCCTATTACTTTCCTGTATTGTTTATTCTTATCTTACCAGGGATAAGAATAGCTTATCAAAACGTCACTCTCAGACTAAAAAACACTTCTTCACAGAACGAGAGTCTAATCCATAAGGCCTCCAAAATATTTAAAAACTTAAACTCAAAAGAAAGGAGAACAGTCACCCATTCTATAGAACATCAAAACCACTTAGAGCAAAAAGAATAGACTTCATTTGTCTGTACTTATATAATCTTTTCTAAAAACCTAGAAGATAGACATGTTTCTATGCTACAGTTTGGGAAACTGAGTCTCAGAGAGGTTAAGTAATATGCCCAAGTTATAAAGTCAGTTTAGATAAAGATACAGGACTCAAATCCACGACTTTCTGACTAACCAGCTAATGATAAAGAAGAAACTACAGGCATCCTCTGTACACCAGTGTGAGTGGCCACGGGAGACAAGGAGTCCAGGACCAAGGTCCTTCCAGTGCTCTCTCCCAACTCCATTTGTGCCCAACAGTGGAATCCAGTCAGTTGGATCTGGGTTGTTTTGAACACCGTTGACTGCTCAAGAATGAAAACTAAGTCCTAAGTCTCCTCTCTAATTCACAGGTGAATTACCTTCTGCATTATTTTCTTACTACTCAATAAAAAAGACCGGAAATGTACCCATATAATCAACTACCCTTTTTATAAGTGCCATATAAAATAGTGTAGACGAGACCACATATATCTTCAGTATCCGCCCCTCAAATGCTCTTACTTTATAATACATAACTGCACTTATTTACATGAAGGTCACCCTCTACTAGTCTATGAGCTTTTGATACAAAATTCTGTATACTCCCTACTCAGTAATTAGTCAAAAGGTAGGTGGTGTCCACTAAATACACCTAGAAAGAAGGCGTGAACGAAAACAATAACAAGTCAAACCTTAAAGAACAAGTAACATTTAGAGAGATGGGAAAAAAAGAAGAGTAGGTGCATTCTAACAAGGTGGCTGGCAGGCAGGCAGGCAGAAAACTGCTGGGGAAATGAATAAATAGGTCTCAGTAGAACAGTCCTGTCACCAAACAGCAAAATGGTAAACTGGAGAAGATCTGGAATTCCTAAGAGGGTTAAGACTTCATTTTCTAAATAAGGCTAATTGTTTTTGAATACCTATTTTGAATGCAGAGGAATTCCTTGTTTAAACTAAACCCTGTGTGAAATCCCAATACAGACAACAGGTAAAAAGCAAAGCAGTCCAGGATGAACCACCACTCAGTCCCCACCTCACCTAACCTGAAAAGACCCCAACGCCCCTCCTTGGAGCACAGTTTGAAAATCACTGGGTTAGAAAAAAGGCCTGGAAGGACAGATACCAAGAAGTTCAGAGCACTGACCTCTGGAGAACCCGCTTGGCCTAGATTGGAGAAGTAGGGTAACGAAGGACTTGAAATACTATTTCCACTTTTTAAATTCTGTATATTTTTATATTATTTGAACTTCTATTTATATTGAGCACTCTTTACTTTTTAACTTAAAAAGTAGTAAGAAACTACTGCTCTAAAAAAGTATTTTTAATGGTTAAATGTCTTCAAGTCGATTGCCATATTTTAATGAATCACATCCTTATAGCAGGACACTTTCTTGTGTAAATTACACCGCACTGAAAACGAGCATCTTTGTGCATAAAACTTTCCCATATTTAGAATTACTTCCTTAGGATAAATTTATACAAGTTAACGGTTTCAATTTAAGTTCTATAATGCACGGCTTAAAATAGGACTCTGTAGAACATAAAAAACACAAAATTCAAAAGCCGTCCTATACTAGCAACATTTGATTCTAGTGTTCATGTTTAAGATACATAAAATCCAATTTACAAAACTAATTAACAAAGTTTCCACATCTCAAAAATGTATTAAGAAGAAATCTGAATCAGAACTTGAAATCTCTCTACCTTTCATGAATTTTTCGTAACTTCTCTTGCCACTTATCAAAACCATACACTGAAAGAATTTTCCTTCACAGTTGGGTTTCACAATCTAATTCTGTGAAGTCACAATACTGTGACAGAACAATCATTCTCTGGCAACAAACTGACATCATTAAATTCTTATTTGTAAGGTCTATGGGGTATATGGATGTTCTATTTTTTACTTCTTCTAAGACCAAAATATTTTCTGCTGCCTCTCCATTAAGCTCATATGATTGACACATTTTAATCTAATTTTTCCTCTTTGTCCCCAGCCATCTTTGTAAAACCACCTTTTGGAGAATGTTCAGAGAATCCTATCAATTCAAACAAAATATAAATGGCTGCTGGATTGCCTCCTCCTGTGAACAATTTGTTACGGCTTTGTACTCCTTAGGAGAAACCCCAAAGTGAGAAAGTCTTGTTCTTTTTGTTATTTCTACTATTGTTTTAATATAACAAGAGTACTTTTTGTTAAATTATCTTTTAAGTAAATGGGATTCTATTACTAATGATTCCAACTATGGAAAAAGAATTTCTAGTAAAATCTTTTTCTTTTTCCAAAAGCAAGTTTTGCTAGAAACATCCAGGTTATTTCTACGTCTATGTAACAGCTCTAATAGTAACGGTATTTAGACTCTTATCAACAAAGATTTTCTTAGTCTGTGCTGGGTACCAGGCACTAAGCTAAATGCCAGAGATTCGACGTGAATGAGAGAGAAGGAAGGTCTGCTCTCGCAGATTTTTCTGGTCTTGGTGCAAAGGCACTTTGGCAAACCGTCAATCTTTGTGAAATGAGAGGTTCCACTACCAAAAATAGTAGAAATATTTTTTAGAAAAAGAGACCGGAACCAGATTTTGGAATACCTATGACACTGGGCCAAGGAATGTGAAGTTTATATTCAAGTAGAGAAAAACCATGTACTCAAGGGATCTTTAGAAAATATTAATCAGGCCCTGATTAAAACTTTTCAATGGCTTCTCATTTCCTCTAAGATAAATTCAAAATCTCTAAAAAAGGTTAACTAAATCTTGCATCATCATCATCATCCCCACTGAACCAAGATCTGTGGTCACATTGTACTTTTTCTCTGTTTCGTCTATTGCAGGGATTTTCAAACTTTAAATGTCACAATCTAGTAAGTATCTACGTGTGACAGACTTTTTTTCTATTTTATTTCATTTTAAAAACATGCAAGTCACAACACTAAATTGGTTTTACAGTCTCCGGGTAGGTGCCCGCAATTTGAAAAATATCACTTTAGTATCACACTCTCTCACTTCTTAGCCTTTCCACATGTTCTTTTTGCCTGAACACTTCACTCATCCCATTTTCTGGCTACTTCCTATTCTACTTTGTGACCTTAGCTCTCAGACATCATCTCCCTGATTCTCTTAGATTAGTTTCCCCTCCTCTGTGGTCCCAAACACTCAGTGCTTTCTAAGATTTTTTAAGCTTTATTGTAGCTGTACATGTACTAATTGTCTTTCTAGGCTGTAAATTCCATGACTGCCAGGACCCACTCTTGTTCACTGCTGAATCTGAGAGCCTAGCTCAGTGCCCATTAATATATTAGGCACTCAACAAATGTTTGAGGAGTAAAACAAGTGTGCCCTTGAATCAACTATATATTTAACCATACAATGAAATAATCACCAACTTAAAAATTGTTAAGAGGTTTAGCTATTTCCAAGGAAAATGTATTCTCAGTTCCAGTTTTATAAATGGTGATTAAGTTCCTAAGCCAGCCTACAAAACACTATTACCCACAACATACTTAACTGATGAGAAGACAGGTCCTTATTTACCTCTCGGCAAGGACAACAGAACTTCCACTCCTCTAGGTAGGAGAAAACAGGATTAAGGGACACTTTGCTTTTTTTCTACCCCATCAGTTCCTCCTATAGCAAAGTGACATATCTAATGGCTGTGATAAGAATAAAGGTCAATATTCCAGACAGGCTCCACCCCTGAGCTCTCACTGGCTCTCCTGGACTTGTATGCCTTCAAGAAGAGAAACCCTTCCTTTCCATTCTAACTCCCTTGAGGTAATCTCTCTGAGACAGGATTTTCCCTCCCTACAGAGGAGACCTGCAGTTTTTTTAGGTGCTCTAGAGTCATCTGGGTAGACAAATTAAGGAACAGATTCAGCATGGGTCTCAGCTAAATTCTCCAATCCAGTTTTGCAAGAAATGAACATTAAACCCTATTATAATCTTCATCTGGCTTCTTGAATCTGATCTCAATTTGCAGAGTCTGGAGAAGAGAGGTAATCAGCCCACTGAAAAGCTCCATGAGGAACAACAGTAATCCCAGTCTGCTTTCTGGGTCCTAGGAGAAGAGAAGCACAGAGGAACAAGGTGGAACAAAAGGGAAGAGGAATGGAATGAAGGAGTAGAGGGTTTCTCCCACTTTTCCTATTTTGAATTTTTCTTGGGCAAAAATATCTAAACAAGTTGAATCTGTCTTCGTGTCCTACAGCCTTCCCTTCCAAACTGTTTCTCACGCTTGCTTTATCTTCCAGACCCATTATGCTGCCCAAAGAGCCCCATTTTCAATACTTACACTTTTAGAAATAGAGCAAGTTTCCCCCAAACCTCCAAAATGTTCCATGACCGCATACCACTTACCTCTCCTATCTCCCAAGTCAAAACTCCCATTTCCTCAGTGCAACTGGTCAGGAGGAAAGCAAACTGATTAAACCCATTAACATTAAGATAAAATAACTGGCTGACAGTATAGCCTTTGAACCCTACTAGAGATATATACATTTTTTATTTTACACACACACACACAAACACACACATTTTTAAGTCATAGAAATCTAACCACAGTAATTTCAGAGAAAAGATGAGGGGTGCCTAAAAGTCTACCATAAAAGAGGCAGGTCCACTCTGACCGGCATTTCCCAGGGACCATGTCCCCAAAGTTGTTCACACATTGCCCCCAACTTTCGGTCCTTAAGTGACACTAAAAACTCCAGGGGGCAGAGAAAGCCAACTTGGGAAAGCATCTGTAGCTACAGGATATTTGCACATTCACTGGGTAAGTCAGTAACAATCAGCATTAGGCTGGATAGGTTATATTTTCAGTATGTTTGATAATCATTCTATTAGCTAAAACAAAAACAGTCAGGTTATACATTGGAATCATTACCTCATTCTACTAATGAAGTCAATGAGGCATAAAAGGGTTAAATAATGTTTCCATTGTTTAAAGTTCAGTGAATTGAAGAGCGGGATTGGGCTGCTCTTCATACACTTTCAATCAGTTGTTTATCCACTAATTCCATACGGAATTCTTTAATTTTATTTTCCATAACATTTCTAAAATTTAGCAGTATACTTCTGAACAGTCATATTAGAGTAAAAAAAAAATGAGCCCAAATTCTTGGGAGGCAAGCATCATGTCTTTTTCAGTGATTTTGTATCAAACACCTGAGACTAATGCTGAATTTTTCTGCACTCAAATTAACCACGAAATACAGCATTCATTCAGGTGCAAGTGGCTCTTAACTTCAGCGCCATGAAAAATATTTGCTACCACAATATTGATACAGTTATAATAAAGACCATACCAACTTAGGATAACAAGATCTTCCACTTTGCCTGAAAAGCATATGAAGTTTTAATTGGGTAATTGGTATTTGCTATTTTTTATTGGTTTGCTTAGCTAGTCACCAAAATAAAGTATTTGTGTACTTAAAGTGATAATTGGGACTTTTCAAACCAAGCACAGAATGAAAATGCTAACTTCATATGGTCTCTCTTGACTCTGGTCATGAATCCACCTTTTATGGCTTTTCTCAAAATACCATAAAGGGTAAAGGGGCAGTAAGATGCCCAACAACTGACAGGGTATTCTGCAACATTTAAATGGCACTTACTCACTTTCCCCAAGTAGAAGCATTATGTTGCTTGGTATCAGATTGGTTGGCTTTTTTAGTCAGTGCTAGCCCCCCAAACGTAGAATTTGTTTTCTATAAATGAACGATATAACTCAACAGTAAAAAAACAAATAACCCAATTAAAACACAGGCAAAAGATCTGAGTAAACATTTCACCAAAGAAGATGTACAAATGGCCAATAAGTACATGAAAAAACGCTCAACATGATTAGTCATAAAAGAAATGCAAAGCAATACTACTTCACACCTACCACAATGTCTGTAATAAAAATTAGCCAACAGTCAATAACAAGTGTTGATGAGAACGTGGAAAAACTGGAAGCCTCATCCACTGATGAGAATGTAAAACAGTGCGGCTACCTTGGAAAAGTTTGACAGTCCCTGAAAAAGTTAAACATACAGACCCAAAAGAATTGAAATCATATGCCCACAGAAAAACTTGTTCACTAAATGTTCATAGCTGCATTATTCACAATGGCCAAAAAATGGAAACATTCTTAATATCCATCAACTGAAAACATATAAACAAAATGTGATATTGTGGTACAGCAATACAATGGAATACTATCTGGCCATAAAAAAGAATGCAGTACTACAGCGTGGGTGAACCTTGAAAACATCATACTATGGAAAGGAAGCCAGACACAAAAAGCCACATATTGTATAATTCCACTTATATGAATTTTCCAGAATAAGCAAACCCACAGAGAGGGAAAGGAGACCGACGAGTGGTGGCCAGGGCGTGGGATAAGGCGGGGAATGAGAAGTAACTGCTGATGTGCACAGGTTTTCCTTTGGGGGCTTGGAAAATGTTCTGGATAGTTGTGACAGTTGCAAAACTTGGTGAAAATACTAAAGGCTACGCCTTAAAAGGATGAATTTCACAGTATGTTAAGTGTGTGTGTGTGTGTGTGTGTGTGTGTGTGTATAAAATATTGCTCACTTACAGAAAGATTACATATACAGGTAACATACCTGTAAGTGTAACGTTATATACATAACCTTCTATAAATCAACGTTTGGGGTCTTCTGCTGAGCTATACTTCACATATACAAAAGAATGAAAGAATATGGTGACACGGAGCAAAAGTCGAGCCCTGAAGCCGTGGATCTGGGGTGTGCCCCAGCCTGCCTCGCAGCGTCTCCATCCGTGCTCACCTTCCACCCATCGCTCAGCCACCACCCGCCGTCTGGCCCAGTGTCAGGGCCCGGGACAGCACACCCGCGGCTGCCCGGCTCCGGTGCGGGCGCCCAGGGCCAGCCTGCCCTCCCGCCCGAGGTGGGGCCGGCGCGGCGGGCCGGGCTCCGGCGCTGCCCGCGGGCCGGGCGCAGACACGGCGGCTCGGGCGGGCCCCGTCGCTCGGCCGCTGCCCTGGCCCCGGCCTCTCCCGCGCCCCGGCAGCCGGGTTCCGAGCCCGGTCCCGCCGCACCTCCCTCTAGTACCTGGGATGCGCCCGAACACGGCGCCGCAGCCAAAGCGGAGACTTCCCCTCCATTATCACCTGCCCCGGAGCGCGGTGTGAGGAGAGCGGACCCCGCCTTCTCAGACGCGACCGAGGACCCGGGGCGGGGGACAGAGGGAGCATTCACCTAGTCCCCCCGCGGAGGCGGCGGCGGCGGCGGCGGCTGCCGGGAGCCCGCGGCTCGTTCCCCTCAGGCGCCTCCTCGCGCCGTCGCGGCCCCGCGTTGACAGCCCGGAGCCAGCTCCCGCCGCCCGCTCGCTCTCCAACGCCCGCCCCGCCCAGCCCGGTGCTGCCACCCTGCGCAGGCGCAGCCGCGCCGCCGCCCGAGGGAAATCAGCGCCTGGTGATGTGGCCGCGGGGGCGGCGACCTGGAGCGCCAGCGCCGCCCCCTCCCGGACCCTTGGCCGCACCCTGACCCAAGCCGGCTGGGAACCCGATGGAGCAGGGCAAGAGGGAAATTTTCAAGGGAGCCTACTTAACAGAGAAGGGCTGTGGCCTTCCTTGTTCCGCAGCCCACTCCGTCCCCACCGACCTACGCACATCCACATCGCCCGTTGCTCCTAGGTCCGAACCCCGAAATCTATGACTCATGATTTCTGTTCTCAAACCAGGGGCCTCCTGTTGGCTGGCTTCGTGTTTCCTTCTCGCTGACTTAGGTTAAAACTATATGCCTTTCCTCAGAGCAGCTCAGAATGGGCCATGCTTGATCCGAGGTAGGAGAGAAGGGGATGGACCCCGAAGGGGATGAGATTTTAGAGCAGCTCCCAGCACGCTTGAAGTGGGCAAGAGAGGTATGGGCAGAGTGCATGGGCATGTGGAGGTGGCTGGAATGCCAGACTTTTCAAGTTTGCCCATGCTTGTTTTTAAATCTGTGTAAAAGTGAGCCAAAGTTTGCAACGTGAAGCTGAGAACTCATGTATTTTATTCAACAACTATCTGGTGAGCATCTTTTGCATGTGATTTAGTTGATGGGCTACGCCTGGGAAGTATACCAGTGACTGAAACAGGTTTCCGTCCTCAGGCTCTTCTAAGAGAGAGACTGTCCTTTTAAAAAGTGCAGAGCTAGTGTCCTCAAATCAAAGCTTCCACCAACTCTAAGTCACTCCAATGATTTAGTAGTAGATTTTCAGGTGCTAAAGTATACCAGAGCATACATTTACCCAGTTTTTTTTTTTTTTCCGCTTTGCCATTAAACTGAGTTTTGACCTTCACCTTCAAGAAGGAAAGGTGCTTCTGTATCACTCTTGACCATCTGAAGTAACGCTTTTTATAATGGCCCATGCAAGTGTTCTTCACCTTTAAACATCCTTAGGAATGAAAGTATAATTGCAAGGAATATGGAAAAGCAGTGTTTTAATTGCAATTCCAAATGGTTTTTGTTCTTGTTTTTAATAGCTTTTTAAACTTTCAGGGAGTTTTTTTCTTGGGAAGGGATTTATTTATTCTTTATTTTTAATGGAGGTACTGGGTATTGAACTTCATAGGGGAGCTATATCCTCCCCACAACATTGTTTCTAATGTTCTGAATTATATATCACTCAAAGGTAATTAGCTGCTCTTGAAAGTCTGGCAGAAGTAAAAGTTCCAAAAAAGTGTTCCTTCTCTGTTTCAAGTAGTCTTTCAAGATTTCCGCACAAAGCATGCATAGGAGAAGCCACCCTCTACCGATTTTGAAAATTGTACTAACGTTTTTTCTGACAGAGCTGACGGTTTTGACTGCCCTAAATTTCACTAGTTGACATGTGGCAGGCAACCTTCTACTTATGCGGTGCCCTTCATTCTGCATACCACAACATAGTAGGTATTTTGTTTTAGATATTTTAAGCTTCAAGTTGGAACCCAAATTTAAATTAAATTTCAACCCTGAAAATAGCTCAAGGTGGAAGCTGGCAAAGAGATACCCCCTTATGAAAAAAGGTCCCCATGTGTGCCAGCAACACCATCACATTCCTACTTCATCTTCTGCCTGACAACTGGCCGCTTCAAAGGTGAAGCAAGTGACTTAGAATTGAGGATATGTAGTAATTACTGTTGTGATGATTGCTAGAGAAAATCCTGGGAGTTATGAAAGTGTGTAACAAAGGGATCTGTTCTAGGTGGTAAGAGAGATCTCTCTGAGGAAGTAATATTTAATCTGAGCCATGGAGAACAAGGAGTAGGCCAGGCAGCAAACGAAAGGGGTGGGGCAAGGAGTGTGCCCTTGAAGCTGCAGAAACTACAGGTTGGAAGGCCCTTTGGTAGGAAGGGGTTCACCTGTTGAGGCCCTGGCTAAGGGCCACTGTGGCTAGCGAGATGGCTCATTCTGCAGGAGACAAAGGGGAGGAGCCTTGAAGGCCACGATTAGGATTTATTCCTAAAGACAAAAGGAAGCTACTAAAGAGTTAGAGATGGTCCATCCAGACATGATCAGCTGTGTGTTTGTAAAAGACATTTCTGGCTGCAGTGTGGAGCAGGAGTAAAAAGGGAGCAACAGAGGAGGTGTGAAGACCAGTTTGCAGGCAATGGGAATTAGGAGGTGGTGAATCAAAGAAACAGATGAGGGTTAGAACTGTAAGGACGTGATCTTTGGCTGCATGTGGAAGGTGCAGGAGAGAAGAGTCTCCAAAAATGACTCCCAGGCTTCTAGCTTGAGCTTCTCCACCCCCTGAGATGGGGAACCTGGAGGAGGAAGTCTGGAGGGGACCATTTTGAGTTGGTTTAGATACAAGTCTGCTGTCTCTCTGAGACATCTCAGTGAAGATGCTGAGAACTCCAAGTAGAGATCTGGATGAAGATGAAATCAAAGCTAAATTCTAAGAGAGTAGGGAATATGACCCATGTGTAAGAATTTAACCTCTAATCTTTAGAGAAAATGAGCAGAAGCAATGGGAACCTAAACTTACTACTTGTGAGACCCTTCACAGAGGTTAAGTTATTTACTCCTCACACCATGTGAGGATGGTAATATAATCCCATTTTTCATATAAGGAAACTAGGGTTAAATCCTTGTTCAAAATTACTTAAATTCCAATTAAATAAGAAAAATTGAATAAGAATTTCTGATGATCACTGAGGTTAAAGAATCACCCTGTGGACTTCTTAAAAGTGGTCCCAAAGCCATATAAAACACTTGTAAAGAGAAAGGATCAGAGAAAGCCATGATTTGAAGGGCATGCAGCCCATGCAGCATGTTTGCAAACACATGTCCCAGTTTCTGCCCCCCCCATCCTCCATTCTCAGCACCTTTCCTGGGAATCTCTAGAGCATTCATTTATTCATTCTCTCAGCAGGTGGTTACAGTGGATCTACTGAGTGTCAGAAAATCATTCATTCATTTAAAAATATTTATTGAGCACTTAAACCTAATGCCATGGTCTTCCCGTCCTATGCTCTAGGAATAAGCAGTGCACAAAAAGAACAAATGCCTGCCTTACAGAGTTCACATTCAAGTGGGGAAAGACAACAAAGACATATTTATGTACCGACAGACAAATGTATATCCCATTCAGTGATAACTACTAGGAAGACAAAACAAGGTAAGGAGTTGGAGAGTTTGAGGGCAGGGTTGTGGGGGTTGTAGAGAGAAGTGGAGACTGTTTCATACGGGTGATCCAGGGAGGTCTTGCTAGTCTGAACAGGAAAGAGTGAGGGCACAGCTATGCTCTCTGAGGGAAGTACAGCAAGCACAAAGGTCCTGAGACAGAAGTGTATGTGTCGTGTTCGGGAGATAGCAAGGAGTCCTGTGTGGCTGGAGTGTGCAGTGATCAAGGGGATGGTGGTAGCAGATGCAGTCGGTGAAGTGGCCTGAGGCAGGTCACCAGGCTCGTAAACCAGCATAAGGTGTTTGACTTTCATTCTGGGTGAGACAGGAGCCAGTGAAAGGACCTGAGCGGAGACATGGCTTACGTTTCACTGGGATCACCATGGAGGACTGACTGAGGGAGGAAGGGTGGAAGCAGGAGGACCGGTCAGGAGGTTTTTCCAATAATCCAGATGAGAGAACTGGTGGTCTCGCCACCAGGAGGGCAGGCACAGAAAAAGGGGTGAGGAGGGGCTGGACCCTGGATCCATTTGTTTGAGAGTGGAGCTGACAGGATTTGCTAATGGATTAAATGAGTGTGAGAGAGGTTCAGAGAGAGAGGAGTTCAGGATTCCTCCAAAGTTTTGGCCTCAAGCCATGGGAAGAAGGGAGTTAGCATTTGCTGAGAGGGGAAAGGCTGTGAGAAGAAAGTCGGGGGACAGTTATGAGGTCATCGAGTGAGGGCTTGGGTCTGGATGAACTCATTCAGTCTTCACGACAACCCTCTAAAGCGAGTACTGTTTTTATTCCTATTTTATAGATGAGGAGTGGAGGCATCATTCTCCAGGGTGCCTCAGAGTCCACAGCTGTAAAAAGGAGATAATATTACTCCTGAGCTTACTACTGCACTGTCCATCAGGGGAGAGAGACCACTAGGTAACAGTTACAGCAGAATCTAGCTCTGTGCGAGGGGAAGCCTGAGGGGCTTCAGCTGTACAAAGTAAGAGCATCTTCCAAAGTTTGAGGGTAGGAAGACAGGCAGGGGTCAGGAAAGATTTAAAGAGAAGGTGACAGTGGGCTGAAATCTAAGGGATTAATAGCCAAACTACAAGACGTTGTAGGAGGTACTATAGGAAAGGAAGGAGAGAGTATTCCAGGGCGTGGGAGCCAGTTGTGCAAAACAAAAGAGAGGGTGGGCAGTGGGGATTTTAAGGAATGAAAAGAATTTCTGTATGATGTTTGTATCTCTTTTAGAGCACCTTGTTGATTGGTCCCTGTTGAAAGTTTTCCTCCACAAACTCACGGGAATGAACCAAGGGTACGCTGTTCCTGGTGTCTTTGGAATCTCTCTGTGAGAAAGCAGAGGCCCTAGAATACTCAGGAGGGCCCTGTTGTTCCTCAGCCATGCCCACCAATCCTGCCTCCCAGCTTCGGGACTTGCTGTTCTTATTAAGTAGGACACTCCATTTTCCCATAAACCTTCCTGGGTCTGCACCCACCAGGTGGACTCAGGGTCTTTCCTCTTTTCTTCTAAGACAGCCAGTGAAGGGCATGATCATATCACTTAAAAGTACCACGTTATAGATACACATTACTGTAAATAAAGTAGATAAACAACAAGGACCTACTGTATAGCACAGGGAACTATATTTGATTTCTTGTAATAACATATAATGGAAAAGAATCTGAAAAAAATACACATATAGTATAACTGAATTGCTTTGCTGTACACCTGAAACTAACATTGTATATCAACTTCACTTCAATAAGAAAAAAAAATACTATGTTGTAAAGGTTTACTTATCTGTCCATCTTTCTACTAGGTTGTCAGCAGGGCCTTTATGTCTCAGACTAGCACACTGTAGTTAGCCCTAAATGGATACTCAATAATTTTCACCCTGAAATAATTGACCTCCCTTTAGTTTTAGTGGTGCTGCTACTGACATTTTGATTTCCTGTTCCCATTCCACTCCCAGCAGATTTATTAATATATTTTAAGATATAATTATATATTGCATTGTTCTGGCTTCTTGAACCTGACTTTGGAATTTGTTGGGAGACAGTCTTTCTGCAACACTGGTACGCTGATGGCTGAGGTATTTTTCAGGAACATCTGGGTGTTGACTACTCTTCTGGAGATCAGGATGTGGCCTTGCTGATACTGTTTGGCTTAAGGACCAGGCAAACCCAATATCTGTAACCATTCCTTTAAATGGATGCTCATATATCCCCGCAAAAAAGACTATTTAAAACTGTTGACAGCAGTTTTGTCATAGTTGTCCAAAACTGTAAATAATTAAAAGTTCATCAATAGGAGAATGGAAAAACTAATTTTGGTATGTTCACAGAATAGAATCCTACTCCACAATGAAATGAAACAAACTATGGATACACTTAACAAAAAGGATGAATCTCACTGACACTATACTGAGACAGAGAGAGCCCAGACAGAAAAAATATACATACTATGCATATTCGTTTTCCATTGCTGCTGTAACAAATTACCACAAGCATAATGCCTTGAAACATTTGTTGTCTTGCAGTTCTGTATGTTAGACGTCTAATATGAGTCACACTGAACTAAAAAATTAAGGTGTCAGCAGGACTGCATTTCTTCTGGGGGCTCTAGGGGACTATTCTGGAGGCTAACCACATTCTTTGGCTTGTGGCTCCCTTCTTCTGTCCTCAAAGACAGCAGTGTACACAGAATGTTTGACTCTCCTTCCAGCCTCATATCCCCTTTTTCTTGAGGGGGAGAGGAGGTAATTAGGTTTACTTACTTATTTATTTCTAATGGAGGTACTGGGGATTGAACTCAGGACCTTGTGTATGCTAAGCATGCACTCTACCAGTGAGCTATAACTTCCCCCAATACTCATATCTCTTTGATTCTCTTCTTGTGCCTCTCTTTTCAACTTTTAATGACCCTTGTGAGCACATTGGGCCTATGCGGATAATCCGGGATAATGTCTCTATTTTAAAGTCAGCTGATTAGCAACCTTAATTTTCTTTTACCACATAATGTAAATATTCTGAATAGATATATATAGAGAATAATGAAAGTCAGATTTCCAGTGGTGCTCTGCTAAACTGGTTCTTTTGCAGGGTATTAAAAAAAAACTGATCTGCAGCATTTGCCAGTTGAGATAGTGTAAATGCTCCCATGGCTGATTGCAAGCAACAGACCAGCTCACAAAATTACAAATAGTAATCAGTCTTCCTGAGCCGATTCATGCTGGTTCCAGCACACTGCTGCAAGCTTCTCATTCTTGAAGTTTTAAAATATAGAAATAAATATAGATAAATTGTGCATCTAAGTATATATGTATGTGTTTCCTTGCCCCCTACAATGGGAGGGCCTAAAGACTAAGACGCATGAGTAGCAATTCACATGCTTGGCTAACTAACACATCCAGATCTTGCTTTCTAAATACCATACTCAACATTAAAAAGGAACCAGTGCTCCTTGGAGAAAAGGTTAATTCCAGGGCTGGGGCAGGAAGAGTACAAAATAAGCCTGAAATAACTTCTACCAGAAATTAAGGAAGTGCTCAAAGAATGATGGGGATATGTAAAAAGAAGAGATTTACAAATTAAAAGGGCCCCCACCTGGGACAGTTTTAGTATCAAAATAAATTATAATAGTAATGGGTTAAAACCCATTAAGTAGAATAAAAGTCCATGAGCCAAAACGGGTATAAATAATGAATAAATAAGTAAATAGGAGAAGAGAAACTCACAGTGGAATACCAACTAATACATAGAGTATGAATGAAAGAGTTAGAAAATCATCAATAGACGTAAAAATTAAGGAGTGAAAGTTTAAATTAAACATATCTCCCCACAGATACTTGTGAATTGAAAAGAAATAACTAGTAATTTTTCAGTGCAGAATCTCACAGACACCATCTTAACCAAGTGATTAAAGCTGACATCACCCATAATACGACAAATCTATATCAAGTGAATTCCTGAGTCAACGGACTGAGAAGGACTTGATATCACCTCTGTGGTATATTTGCCAGAAATATATGATCTGAGTTTAATCACAGAGAAACAGGAGAGAGACCCAAATTGAGGGACATTCAACTAAATCTCTGGTCTGTTCTCCTCAAAAACATCAAAGTCATAAAAGCAAAAAGGTGACCAAGGGAACTGTCACAGACTGGTAGACAGGACTGAGTATAGCACATGATCTTGTGTTGTGGATCCTGGACCAGAAAAAAAAAAAGTTATAAAGGACAGTATTGAGACAATTAAAATTTGAATACCAACAGTGGATTACATAATGGTACTATATTCATGTTAAAGTGTCTGATTTTGTTCATCATACTCTGGTTATGTAGGAAGGATCCTTATACTTAGGATTTATACATTGAAATATTTATGGGTAAACAGACAGGAAGTCTATAATTTGCTCTTGAATTACTCAAAAGAAAAAAAAGACGTATGTGTGGTATGGGGAGAGAGAGAGAAAATATGACAGCACAAAACAAACGGGGCAAAATATATCCATTTTTGAATCTGGGTAAAAGGTATACAGGAGTTGTACTATTGTCGCAACCTGTCTATACATCTGAAATTATATCCCCAAAAAGTGACAAAAAGATTGAGATGGGGGAACAGGACATAAGAAGTTACTTTGGCAACATCCCACCAGTGTGGAGGGAAAAAACAAACAAAAATGTGCTGCTTCTGCTTTTGCTGTCTGTAGCCACCTCTCTTCCGATACCTTCTGTATTCTCGCTAAAAAAAAAACAAAACAGGAACTTAGAGCCAGTGTGTAGGTGGTCTGTTTGGGTAACTTCAAAGGAAGACAGCTTTTGTGAAAATGAAAATACTCATTTTAAATTAATAAAGACCTCTCCGTCTTGGATAGCAGTTTGGGGCTCTGTCATAGTTTGTAATCAGAATGTGTAAACTTGCAAAACGTTCTTAACATGAGATAGATGAAACAGGTAGCATAGGATGAGGAAAAAGGAACAGTACAAAGTGTACACAACTTGCCATGTTAAAAAAAAAGTGTTTCCTTCCAGTCCCCTCCCATGATTTAACTCACGGGTGTTACTTCTGATTACACTGATATTTAGCAGAATTTAATATAGGTCTTCTTTGTGCCCTACTATGGATGGAACTTTGAGAAAGAAATGATGCCTTGTACTATACACAAAATTCAACCCTGAAAAAAATTTTAAAATTCCAGCAGGTGAAGTTTTAAGCCAGTTTATTGAAGGTGGCTACTCTTCAGAATACTATTAGAAATAAAATCCTGCTACCTGCACGTCCCCACTCACCACCCCCAAGAGAAATTTTTACCTTGCTAGAAAATAAAGCATTTCTTTGAAACAAATGTTTGATTTTGTCCATAGCATTAAATAGATGAATTAAGAGGCCAACCAAAACAAATTATTTGCAATATAATTACACCATAATTTCCAGCATTAACGTATAATGTCTCTAGAGATAAAATAGTTTTGATTTGCAAAATTGAGTAATTAAATTAAGCAGATAATTGTTCCTAAGGGCCTGGGAGCCAGGTAATAGCAACTTGAAGAGTTACCAACATAATCTGGTTAGTCTGCTGAAGATTTAAAAAATTGAGTAAAATTTACCTGTTAGGAAAAAAACCTCTAAATAATAAATTCTAAGTATTATTGACCATAGTAGATGTGTGGGCGCCTCCCTAATTTCTTTTGCACCCTTTCCCTATCACAGCGACTCTGCCAGCTGCAGGGGTAGACCCTGATTGGCTTAAACCAATTAGGATAATTCATTCCTCGTTTTTCACCAAGCTCAATGGTACACCCATGACCCAAGCTGGTTAGTTCTACATTTTAACTCTTGAATGGCAATTTGATTCCAATTTCTTGGAAAGGTTTTATTGTAACACCCAATCAGCAACCAGGGGCTGCTGTTCTCTCCTGATTAGAGCTTGTCGATTATAACACCTATAACCTGTATGCAAGTCAACCAAGTTTCTTATACTGACATGCCTTTTAATACCTTAATATTTAAAGCTCATCTTCCTTTTGTATGATTTTCCTGTTGAATAAAACAGGTATTTATCCTGTAGGATTTCCCACATTGTAGATTTGGCTGATTGCTTCCTTCAGGAGTTTCACGTAACCCTCTTTTCCTTATATTTCCAGAAAATGGTAGGTAGAACTAGGGGCTTGATTTAGAAAAGTTTTCACCTTTTTACAAAATGTACTAGCTGGTGGGAATCTCTGGAGTTTGTTCCAGATTCCTTGTGACAAGATCCCAGTAGTCTTTGAGAGCTTCCTGGCTTTCTGGCTCCATGGATGTTCCAGGCTTGAATTTCCTGACTCAGCTTGTGATCCGTCATTCGTCTAAGAAGCTCAGTTCCATTTTGTGGAGAAAGGTATTTAGCAGGCATGATCAGAACTCAGGGATGCTTGTTCTGGTGGGTTGTTATTGTTTCTAGACCTTCCAGTGGACTAAGCTAGGGAATAAGTAGTTTTTCAGAAAGAGAAAAGGAAATCATGAATTCATACAAATATTACCAATTCAAATTTAAGATTACAGGACAGTTTTACTTTTATTTTTTTCTCTTCAACAAAAAATTTGAGCTGCAAGTGGTGTTAATGTAATTACTTATTTGCTTTATCTAAGAATATGTGTATAGCAGTTTCAAAATAACCATACCAATCATAGTACTAAAAATTAAGGTGATTGAATACATTTTAAGAGTTCTCTGAGGGTGTGTGGTTATTGTCATTATCCTTAAGACATACCATACAAAAAATGTGCTGTCCTAATAGAGAGTTCTAAAGTCATCTAAAATAATTCTTTTCTGTGTTGTTATGCCACAAACTTGATATATAGTTAAATTTAGTTATTTCAGTCTGTTTTCAGTTTGGTGGGGGTGATTTTCTTTCTTTTTGTATTTAATATTTTTTTAGTATAAGGTATTTATATGATTCCAAAGTCAAAACTATAAAACAAAGCGCATTCAGAGAAGTCCAATACCCTTCCCTGTACCTTTTTTTTCCCCTCTAGGTAACTATTTTATTCATTTTTGGCTTATCCCCCACGGATTCTTTTTGAAAATACAAGTATATGTGCATGTGTACGTGTGTGTGCGTGTATCAACATATATAGATATTTTCCTCATTTTATTGCACAGAAGACTATATACTATAAACACTCTTCTGCAATTTGCTTTATTCACTTATCAGTGTATCCAGAAAATCACTCCATAGCAGGATACACACATTTTCCTTGTTTCTTCTTATATTGGGTAGTATCCCTTTTTCCTTTTGCTCAACTAGATCCCCGTTGATAGACATCTAGGTTATCTTAGCTTTTACTATTACAAATATGCCACAGGGCAAGTGTTATCTTGCATTTTTCCCCAGAGTATCGATAGGAATTTCTGGAGAGGAATAGGGTAAAGGTGAATGCTTACGTGTAATTTTATGAGATAATGTCAGTTCCTTTCCATAGCAACTCTACCATTTTGCATTCCCAACATTACTGTATGGCAGCACCTGGTTCCTTATAATTTTGCCAATAGGTGTGTTGTAACTTTCTATTGTTGCCATTCTGATAGGTAAGAAGTGGTTCCTCAGTGTCATTTTCTTGTGTGTGTGTGTGTGTGTGTGTGTGTGTATTTTAAATGAGTGAGTTTGAGCATCTTTTAAAACATGTTTGAGCACCATTTGTATTTCTATTTCCATGAATTGTCAGTTCATTACTTTAACTCCTTTTTCCATGGAGTTATTGGCCTTTTTATTCTCAGTTTTTAGAAGCTTTTAATGTTATGGGTATTGACTCTTTCCAGTGAGAGAAGTTGGAAATCTTGTTTTCAAGTTTATCTGCCTTTGCACATTGCTTATGCTGATTTTTCTTCTGTAAAAGTTACTTTGAATTTTTATATAGTCAAGTCATGGATCTTTTCTCTTACTGATTCTAGGTTTTGAATGATAGTTAAGAAAGTTTTCCCCATCTATTCCAGTTTTAAATTCTCTCTCTCTTAGTACTTTAAAGGTTTCATTAAAAAAATTTGAATCTCTAATACATTTGGAATTTATCTGGATGCACAGTGTGTGGAATGGATCCAGATTTCCCTTTTTTCCCCAAGTGGCTATTCTTTTGTTCCCAAACTACTTATTAAAAAATCCATCTTTTTCTTACTGATTTGAGATGCTCCCTTTATCCACACCAAATTTCCCAATGCTCTGGGATCTATTTCTGAATTGTCTTTTTTTGTCCTGTGTTTTGATTATGCACCAATACTGTTTTTAATTATTATGCAGACTTTATAGTATGTTTTAATATCTACCAAGGGTAGTTCCTCCCTCCCACTGTCACTCTTCTTTTTCAGAGTCTCTTTGCTGCTACTGTTTGTTTGTCTTTTTGTATGAACTTTATAATCACTCAAAGGGAAAAACATACCTGATGGCATTTTTATTAGGATTCTGAAAATTTCATAATGTACTTTGGGAGATTGACATATTTTTGATGCTGAGTCTTTTTATCCAAGACCATGGATATATGTGTTATAGCTTTCCATTTATTCAGATCTATTTTTTATCTTTCAAAAATGTTTTATGGTTTTCTTTATATATTTTTTGCAGATTTCTTGTTAAGTTCATGCCTAGATATTTTACTTTATTTTATTCCTCTTAAAAATGGGTTTTATCTTCTACTTTATTTTCAAATTGGGTGGCATTTATTTTATTTCCTGTTACTTTACCAAATTCTCCTGTTTGTAGCCATTTTTCTGATGCTTCTTCCCACCCCCAACTGTAGATATAATATCTGCATATAGAAATAGTTTTTTAAAAAAAGGAAATAGTTTTACCTCATGCTTTCCAATTCTTACGATTCTGTTTCCTCTTATGTAATTATTTTAGCTAGCACTGCCAGCTCAATGTTAAGGTAATAGTGAGGACTGTGAACATCCTTGTATTTCCTCTGGAGACTTTAGCAGGAAAGCCTGTATTTCCCCATTAAGTTTGAGGGCAGAGGTATAGACATTTTCTTATGCATAATAGGTATCAGTTTTCATCTTATTGAACGTTGAATTTTGTCAATTATGTTTTGGACGTCTCTGGAGATGATTATATGATTTTTCTTGTTAATTCTGTGAAACCGATGAATTCTAATAATGACTGTACTAGTATATTGATGAATATACTAATTCCTCCTGGAATAAGCACCTCTTGTACAGCATCTATTTTTTAATGTGATCTTGGATTCTGTTTGCAAATACTTAATTTGTTGCATTAATATTCATAATTAAGACTGGAATTGTAGCAAAAGTTGTCAGAGCCTCACCCAAGCCCCATTGGCACTTACCATTTGTGTACACATCTGCCCAATTTTCAATAGCCAGCGCTGTAATTCTTTGCCTGAAGATTTTCTCTGGCCACTGGAGCCCACTGAACTAGAGAGAAAGGAGCAAGCCAGAAATGCAGGGAAATTCCCACCCCCTAAGGGCACCCCTCAATGATGACTGACATAAGCTGGTGGATAAACACCTAGTATCACCCAGAATAACTGGAGAATTTCCCAGAAGGATTAAGTTCCAATTGCCCTTAGTGACAATTTGCTTGGTAGTAACACATTATTGAGTCCCTTCTTTGCATGTTTCTCTTCCCCGTTCTGGCTCCCAAACTGCTTGCACTTAAACCTTATCTCTAGGTTGGCTTCTAGGGAAACCTAATTAAGCCAAGTCTATCATTTTCTTTTTTTGTACAATCTTTGTGAAATTTGGATATCAATGCTATAATCAATTCTTAGAATCTGGGACATTTACTTTCATTTCTAATACTCGGAAATAGTTTAAGTTGTGATAGATTTGTCTCATTTTCAAAGGTTTGATAGAAATCCCCTATAAAACCAACTGAGCATGGTGTTTTTATGTGGGAGCTCTGACAAACTTCTCTATAACTTCTATAGAAATAGCTCTATTTAGAACTGCTACTGACACTGGGGAAATTTTGTATATTTCTGGAATCTTATCCATTTCAAATGATTTCATATAGATTTTCAAATTTATTTGCATAGAGTTGTGCAAGGTAGTATTTATAAGTTTTTTGTATATTTCCACTGATTTTATGGTTATTATTCCATTACCTTTTATTTCATATATTTATACCTCCTCGTCTTCCCTATTTTGGTCTAGGTTAGCTAGTAGTTTGTTTATTTTCTTGACTTTTTAAATACTTAACTTTGGGGGGCACAATTTCATTTCACGATTTCCTCTTGATGCAAGGATTGTTTGTATAGTTTTAGGTGGAAGAGACTTTTGTATGTCATTAATTGCTAGTTATATAGAATTGTGACCACAGAAGGCCACATATCATTTGCATTCTTATGAGGTATTGAAATTTTCTTTGTGGACTATATGTCAATTTTGTGAATTTTCCACATGACTTAGAAGAAAGTTTAATCTCCATCATCAGGATTCAGTGTTTAATACACATTTATTAGATCTACTTTGTTGATAATTTTGTTTAGTTCTTCTAGATCCATATTACTTTTTTGTCCAATTAGGTCCATTCTGTTCTGAAAGGGTAGACTTTCTGTTTATTTATCTTTGCATTCCTTTTTAGTTTCTGCTTTATAATACTTATTGCTGTCTTAGGCACGTGGATTCTAATGATAGTTTTCCTTTGTAAATTGTAGTGTTTAGCATTATAAAGTGTCTTTCTGTTTCCTTTTTGGGGGATGGGTCTGAATTCTTCCTTGTCTAATAATAAAGCCTTGACCCTTTTTTTTTAAGTTGAGATCCAATTGACATACAACACTGTATTAGTTTTAAGTGTAGAACATAATGATTTGATATATGTATGTATTGCAATATGATTACCAGAATAAGTTAACATCCGCCACCTCATGTGCTTATAATTTTTCCTTGTGATGAGGAACTTTAAGATCTATTCTCTAAGCATCTTTCAAATACACAATACAGTATTGTTAACTGTAGTCACCATGCTGTACATTACATCTCCATTATTTCTCTTATAACTAGAAGCTCACCCATTTCTCCCACCACCACTCCCCTCCACTGGCAACCATAAGTTTCTTCTCTGTATTTATGTGTTGTGCTGTTTTTTTTTCTTTCTAAGATTCCACATATAAGTGAGAACACACACAGTATTTGTCTTTCTCTATCTAACTTATTTTGTTTAGCATAATATCCTCAAGGTCCATCCATGTTGTTACAAATGGCAGGATTTCCTTCTTTTTATGGCTGAATAATATATATATTAATATTTATATTAATTATATAGATATAATAATACATATATCTCACATTTTCTTTATCCATTCACCTGTTGATAGACACTTAAGTTGTTTCCATGTCTTGGCTGTTGTAAATAATGCTGCAAAATACGGGGGTACAGATATCTTTTTGAGTTAGTGATTTCACTTCCTTCAGATAAACACCCAGAAGTGGAATTGGTGGATTACATGGTAGCTTTATTTTTAATTTTTTTCAGGAACCTCCATACTGTTTTCCATAGTGACTACACCAACTTACATTTCCATGAACAGTGTACAAGTTTTTCCTTTTTCCACATCCTCACCAACACTTGCTATTTCTTGTCTTTTTTGTAGTAGCCAGTCTAACAGGTGTGAGGTGATATCTCATTGTGGTTTTGATCTGCCCCCCTTGCTTTTTAAATTTAGATTTTATTTAGAATGGATATAGATTAATCAGGTGTATTTAAATTTAAAAAATACCCTTTTATTTTACCATTTTAATTTTATATTTTAGGTAAGTCTCTTCTATCTAGTATATTCACTTCCTAGAAAATCTGAAAATCCTTTCCTTTTTATAGGTCAGTTAGCTCTATTGCATGTATTGATAAAATTGATTTGCTTTGCTTTGGTTTTGTCATAATCATATACATTTCTTGCTAAAAGTCTGTTTTATTTAGCCCTCCCTCTCTCTCTCTTTCTATCTCATTAATTTTGGTATTTAGGAATATATTTATTTTATTCTAATAACTTTACTCAATACCATTCAGTCCTCTTTTATTTTGAGGTTGTCTTCTTACTATGAACAATATTGTAATTAGCTAGTAACTTCCTCTTTCTCTTCTCTCCTTTACCCCTCAAATCTAACTTAAAAGTATTATCCTTTTATTCCCAGTTTTTAAAAAGCAAAATTTCCTCTTCATATACAGTCTTTGCTTTCTCCCCATTTTTGATAATTTGTATTATATCCATAATATCAAAACCTATAAAAATTAAATACTGTTCTTTCAACCTTATTCTCACTATTTCTCCCCAGTTCTACTGTAAAATGCTCACCACAAAAACTTAAATTGAATTTCTCCAATTTTTGGAATCATATTCTCTGGTAAATTTCTCAAGAAGGCTATGGGAACAGAATTTCTTGAGTCCTTGCAAGTTCATAATGGTCTATGTCTCTAAAACATGATCGTGTTATGTATATATAAGAATACATCAATAATTCAATAACGACAAAGCAACTTGTATTAAAATGGGCAACGGACTTGAATATACATTTCTCCAAAGCAGACATACAAATAACTAATAAACACATGAAAAGATGCTCAACATCACTAATAATCAGAGAAATGCAAATCAAAACTGCAGTGAGTTTACAATTAGTTATCACCTCACACCCAGTATGACAGCCACTATTAAAAAAAAAAAGAAAGAAAAAGAAAATAAGCGTTGGTGAGGATGTGGAGAAATTGGAACCCTTAGGCACTATTGGTGGGAATGTAAGATAGTAGTCACTATGGAAACCAGTACAGAGTTTCTTAAAAAGTTAAAAATAGAATTACTATATAGTTAGTAATCATAATTCTGTGTATAAATCCAGAAGGATTGAAAGCGCTATCTCAAAGATGTATTTGCATAGCTATGTTCATTGCAGCATTATTGCAATATCCATGAGGAAGCAATATAAATGTCTATCAAGGGATAAATGGGTAAAGAAAATGTGGTATATTCATGGAATAGAATATTATTCAGCCTTGACAAAGAAGGGAATCCTTAAACATTGAGTCCGTTATACTAAGTGAAATATGCCAGTCTTGAAAAGATACGAAAAAAATACTTTATGATTCCACTTATATGAAGTATCTGAAATAGTTAAACTCATAGAAACAGAAATTAGAATGGTGGTTGCCAGGAGCTGGAGGCAGGGAGCAATGCAGGGTTGCTCAATGGATACAGAGCTTCAGTTTTGCAAGATTAAAAAAAAAATTCTAGAGATCTGTTACATTGTTATGTAACTGTACAGATAAAAACAGTTAAGATGGTACATTTTATGTTATGTATTTTTTCTACCACAATTAAAAAAAATAAACTTAGAAAAAAGCGAGAGGAGAGCAGCCCTATGGTGCACTCTTGTTCGGATTCATTTAGCTAAAGCCGAGCCTTGCCACGTCTTTCATCCAATCACAGGGTCTCTAGAGCCTCCACCTTCCTTTTCCCACGACAGGAATGACCTCGTGGCTCCGCTAGGTGTCGCCCGGCCGCGGGCCACCGTCTCCCCGCCTTTCGCCCCACCCCCAACCCCGCCCCTCCGATTTTCCTCCAATCGCAGTCTTGGCCCCGCTCTCTGCCCCAGCCTTTTCCTGCATCCGGGCCTGGAGGGGTTGGATCTGAAAACTAGCGACCAGCATGGAAGTTCAAGACGATCCCCAGTCCGGTCCCCGCTGCTCGTCGTCCTCCCGGGACGGCTCCGGGGTCTCGGTGTCCAAGGAGCTGCTAACAGCGGGCAGCGGCGGCCGCGGAGGTAAAGGGCAGGTGACGGCGGCGCGCGGCTGTTCCCTGCGCAGGCCTGGCACTAAGGAGGGAGCCCCGGGTATGGTCGCAGGACTCCTGCTTGCCCCCCAGCCGCTGGGCTGGGGGATTGTGCATCCGGCCTCGGGACCGGGTGTAGTTCCTGTATTACGCACGGTCATGAACGCCCACCGCCGAACGCCGTAGCGAGACACCTCCCCTAAGGGGGCGGCTCTAAGGTGGGCCCTGGGTTTAAGCAGCTGGCTGGTAGGGGGAGCAGATGAATATTATGAATTAACCACCCTCTCTGCGCAGATGCCCACAGAGCCACCCTTAGTGCCGGTCTTTTCTAGAGGGAGACGGGTCCAGAAAAATCCTCATAGGATTTCAGACACCATAATAGAGAACTAAAAAGCAAGTGTTCAAATCCCAGCTCCACGAATAATTAATTAGCTGTGGAACTTTAGGAGACTTGTTTACATTCTCAACGCCCCAGTTTTTACATTTGGAAAATGGAGGTAGTAGTACCTATAGAATTTTTTTTTTTTTTGAGAAGAATGCGCCTAAGATATTGAGCACCTTCTCATTAAATATTAACTTGAAGAAAAGATTGTGTGAGAACCCAGAATATCAGAAGAAGTTACAGTAATAATAGCCAGAGCTTCCGTACTTACTATGCCCCAGGAATTAATTCACCTCTCTAATCCTCCCGACTGCCCTGGGTAGAAGGTTCTGTTATCCCTGTTTTGTAGATGAGGAAACTGGGTTCTGGTGTATCGTACAGATAAGTAACTTGCTGGAGATTGTGTGGCTGGAAAGTGGCAAAACTGGGATTTGAATCCAATCGGCGAGGCTCCAGAGTCCATGCTCTTTACTTTTAATCCAGTTGCTAAGGCCTAAGGTATAAGCAAGGAATGCTGAGCTGCTGCTTTGATGGTGAACAGGATTTTTATACCGGAGTGAAGAGATTTTCTTCTTCTCCACCAGGTGTTGGAAATAGGGTGCTCAAAGCCTTGAGTTTTGAAGGACAAGCCTTATTCTCTGAGCTCTGATGGGCTGGAGAGCTAGGTTGATTTGAGGAGTAGTGAATGTTGAAACTGAATAAATGGAATAGGGAGGGGACAGCAATTCTCCAAAGGGCTGTTTTGTCTAGGTCGGATATCTTTGCCAAAGGGGAACTAACCAGGCAGGTGGGTTTTATAAATTAAGAAGCTAATGCTCAAAGACATTAGGTAATTTGCAGAAAATAACACAGCTGGTAACCATTTCTGACCTCACTTAACCCTTACCGTACTTTGAACTGCTTCCTGCATTCTGTCATTGCCGACCCACAGTTGTCATTGATGGATTTCTGACCCAAAAAGGTCTAGTTTAGTATGCATTGATTAGTCGGCATCAGTGGCACAGAGATGTAGGAGACAGGCTTAAGAAAGGGGGTAATCTACATGCATAAAGACCGGAAATGGAACAGAATTTGTGGAGTGTTTCTTTAGAAAAATATCTTGGGAAATGTGGAACAGTGAAAACTTGAGGGTGGTCTCAGAAAGTTTGCTGATGGGTTCCTATCTCTTTGTGCTTTAGTAAATTAAGTGTGTGTGTTTTCAGGTATATGGGACACTTTGCTCATCAACTCCAAGCCTAATTCCAGAAAGAATTCCACTCTTCAGACAGTTCGAATAGAGAGGAGTCCCTGTAAGTACCCTTCCCCCCGCCTCTCTCTCTCAAGATCCCTTTCTGGTGTTAAATTCTGCCTAACTAAATGGTTATTTGATGGGACAGTGTCTGCCTTTGTGGTCAGCTATCAAGCCAGAGTCCAGCTGAGCACGTCTTACTTGGGATTTACATTGTGAAGTTAGTGTACAAGGATAAAATTTCTTATATTACTTCCCTGCTTTAAGAGGGTAACTTTGTGGGATGGATTTTTGGAAATCAAAACCAATTATTCTTGATCTCCTTGGAAAATTTTTTTCTAGGTTACTGAGTCCCAAATTTAATATCCATGTATGGGAAAACATCACCATATTCCATTAAATTGGACATAATTATTTAAATAGTAAATGTTACTCATACATGACATAACAGGGCCAGTTCTCTTCATTAATTACTCTGATACTGCTGTACGCACACCCAAATATACATACCACTCAGATTTTGTTCATATAGCCTTCATGTAATACTCAGCATCTGTGTAATTCCCTCTTAATGTTTAAAAAAAAAGAAAACACAAGAATTAGTGAAAGCAATGTAACTAATACATGAGGTTATCATGTCTATAAACTAAGAAGTCATGAGTATTCTGAGGTGGGGAACTTAACCATAGCATGCGCTAAATTTATAACAGCTAAAGTAACTGCATGGTGGCTCTCTACTCAAATATGAGCTTTTGTATGAACATAAGTTTTCATTTTGGGGGCTATATACCTCAGAGTGGAATTGCTGATCATATGGAAAGTGTACTTTTTATAAAGAAGAACTTGCCAAACTATTTTCAGAGTTGGGTGCACCACCTTGCATTCCCACCAGCCGGGTATGAGAGTGTAATTACTGCACATCCTCACCAGCCCACGGTGTGGTCTGTCATCTTAATTTTAGCTATTCTAGTGCTATGTAGTGGTATTGCAGTATCTCCTTAATTTGTTTTCCCCTAGTGACTGAAGATGTTGAACATCTTTTCATGTGTTTATTCACCACTTATATGTCTATTAAAGGTTAATGGATATAGAATTCTAGGTTGACCAGTATTTAACATATTTTTTTTAATCATTCAGTATTTTAAAGATGTTGCCCTGCTGTCTTCTGACTTAAATTGTTTTTGATGAGAAGTCTGCTATCGTTCTCATCTTCGTCATGTATAGTTCTTTTTCTCTCTGGTTGCACTTAAGATTTTCTTCTTTGAAAGAAAGAGGCTGGAGGAATAACTCTCCCAGACTTCAGACAATACTATAGAGCTACAGTCATCAAGACAGCATGGTATTGGTATAAAAACAGACATATAGACCAATGGAACAGAATAGAGAGCCCAGAAATGAACCCACAAACTTTTGGTCAACTAATCTTCGACAAAGGAGGCAAGAATATACAATGGAATAAAGACAGTCTCTTCAGCAAATGGTGTTCGGAAAACTGGACAGCAGCATGTAAAACAATGAAGCTAGAACACTCCCTTACACCATATACAAAAATCAACTCAAAATGGATCAAAGACTTAAACATAAGACAAGATACAGTAAACCTCCTAGAGGAAAACATAGGCAAAACATTGTCTGACATACATTTCAAAAATTTTCTCCTAGAAGAAATAAAAGCAAGAATAAATGGGACCTAATGAAACTTACAAGCTTCTGCACAGCAAAGGAAATCAGAAGTAAAACAAGAAGACAACCTACGGAATGGGAGAAAATTTTTGCAAATGAAACCGACAAAGGCTTGATCTCCAGAATATATAAGCAGCTTATACAACTCAATAAGAAAAAAATAAACAACCCAATCCAAAAATGGGCAGAAGACCTAAACAAGCAATTCTCCAAGGAAGACATACAAATGATCAATAGGCACATGAAAAAATGCTCAATATCACTAATTATCAGAGAAATGCAAATCAAAACTACAATGAGGTATCACCTCACACCAGTCAGAATGGCCGTCATTCAAAAATCCACAAATGACAAATGCTGGAGAGGCTGTGAAGAAAGGGGAACCCTCCTACACTGCTGGTGGGAATGCAGTTTGGTGCAGCCACTATGGAAAACAGTCTGGAGATTCCTCAAAAGACTAGGAATAGACTTACCATATGACCTAGGAATCCCACTCCTGGGCTTGTATCCAGAAGGAACCCTACTTCAGGATGACACCTGCACCCCAATGTGCATAGCAGCACTATTTATAATGGCCAAGACATGGAAACAGCCTAAATGTCCATCAACAGATGACTGGATAAAGAAGAAGTGGTATATTTATACAATGGAATACTACTCAGCCATAAAAGCCGACAACATAATGCCACTTGCAGCAACATGGATGCTCCTGGAGAATGTCATTCTAAGTGAAGTAAGCCAGAAAGAGAAAGAAAAATACCATATGAGATTGCTCATATGTGGAATCTAAAAAACAAAAACAAAAACAAACAAACAAAAACAAAGTGTAAATACAGGATAGAAATACTCATAGACAGAGAATACAGACTTGTGGTTGCCAGGGGGGTGGAGGGTGGGAAGGGATAGACTGGGATTTCAAAATTGTAGAATAGATAAACAAGATTACACTGTATAGCACAGGGAAATATACACAAAATGTTATGATAACTCACAGAGAAAAAAATGTGACAATGAGTGTGTATATGTCCATGAATGACTGAAAAATTGTGCTGAACACTGGAATTTGACACATTGTAAAATGATTATAAATCAATAAAAAATGTTAAAAAAAGATTTTCTTCTTTATCACTGGTTTTCACCAATTTGATGGTGATGTGCCTTGTCATTTTCTTTGTGATTCTTGAGCTTGAGGTTTGTTGAACCTCTTGGATCTGTGGATTTATAGTTTTTTTTTTTCAAATTTGGGAAATTTTTGGTCAGATATTTTTTAAGTCCCCCTTCTTTCTCATCTTTCCTGCAGGGACTTTAATTACACACAGTTTTGCTACTTGAAATTGCCCTACAGCTCACTGATGGCTTGGTTTTGTTTTGTTGGTCTTGGTGTTGTTTCTTTTGGTCTTAGTTTTTGTGTTTCATTTTGGATAGTTTTTGCTGTTGCGTCCTCAAGTTCACTAATCTTTTCTTGTCTAATCTGCTGTTTAATCCCATCCAATTTATTTTTCAAATCAGATATTGTAGTTTCCATCTCTAGAAGTTCAGTGTGAGTCTTTTTTATATCTTTCATTTATCTCCTTATGGTGAGGAATGAGAAGAATTTACTTGTTCTTTTTCTCTGCTTTCTTGAATACATGGAGTATATTTATAATAGCTGTTTTAAGTGTCTTATTGCTGATTCTATCATCTGTGTCATTTCTGGATCTATTTCTGTTGATTTTTTTCTTACTTATGGGTTGTATTTCCCCGCTTATTTGCATGCTTGGTAATTTTTTTATTAATTGACGTATAGTCAGTTTACAATGTTGTGTTAATTTCTGGTGTACAGCATAGTGACTCAGTTATATATATGTTGTTTGCTCATTTCTCTGGGGATAAAAAAAAATGCCCCAGTGATTTCAGGTGCATCTGCATCCGGGTGTTCAGTGTCATCAGGGATCTGCTGCTCCGTATCTGTTGGTTCTGCTTGTCTAAGCATTGGCTTTGTCTAAGCATTGGCTTTGTCTAAAACAAGCTCATCCCCAATGTATAGCAAGTGGGCCAGTTTATCAGCAGCTGTAGGCTTACATTCAGCAGCTCACTCAAGCCGTTTACTCCGAAAGAAGGGATGTCTTTCTCAGCAGTGCAAACCAAAGTCCCAGGGTGATATCTTATTGGCCTGACTAGATCACGGTGTTGCTGAACCAAATCAGAGTGGCCAAGGTTGTAGAACAGGTAGGCATGAACAGGGTAGGGACAAGAGTGACTAAGAGTGACTCTTAGTTTAAAAGGAAAGTCGGGGTTATGTTATCAGAAGAAGGGGAACAGATGTTGGGAAGGTCCAAGAAACCTCTGCTCATGCCCGAGGTAACTCAGAGGTGGAACTGGAATTCTGTTAATAACCTCATCAGTCTGACTTCAGAGCCTTGTGCATATAAGTTCTACTGCTGCTTGTTAACTATTTGTTGAAGGCCAGCCTTCTAGGAATTTCCACTTCTGGGGGTGTATGAAAAACACAAAACTTTGAGACATAATTGCTGAATTGATAGTCCTACTGCTTTAAGAATTCAGAAGATGATGGAGGTCTTTAAAATGGAAGAGATTTGAAAGATTTTTTAAAATTATAATTATTGTTATTATCAAGTTGAGAAGTGTTTTACAAGAAATTCTAGATTTTGAAATTTGAAGTTTGGCCAAATACTAACATAAATATTGATAAACTATATTTCTTCTCCTTAGTGTTGGACCAAGTACAGACCTTCCTCCCACAGATGGCTCAGGCAAATGAAAAGCTAAGAAAAGAAATGGCAGCTGCACCGCCTGGTCATTTCAACATTGAAAATATTGATGAGACTCTTGGAAAAGTTATACAAATGGTAACTATGGTTTGTTTTCATTTCATAAAGTAAAAATTACCAGTATGTATCATCACGCATACTGCGTGAAGAGAAAGAACTTTTTTTTTTTTAATTTTGGGAGGTAATTAGGTTTATTTATTTATTGTTTTATTGGAGGTACTGGGGATTGAACCCAGGACCTTGTGTATGCCAAGCATGTACACTACCACTGAACTATACCCACGACCAAGAAAGAACTTTTAAAATTTTAATTCCAAGGGTTGTTTTCCTTTTTTAATGCAAAGTCAGCTCATGTTTCCAGTACCTCATAGGTACTTGGTCATTTTATGATTAAGGGTCTAATAGATCAGTAAGCTTCCCTGGGTGAAGTTTAGGAATTTAGTAATTTGCAATCATAGGGAAGCTTTTTCAAGTCAAATGTTACATTTGTTATCTTGAAGCATTTATTTGCTAAATGTCCTAATTGGATTTTTTCTTATTTTTCTCTCCAAGGCCCAAAAGAGGCATTCATAGTCTGATTCATTGAGAATGCAAAAATAAACGATGTGTAAAACAGAGTAACTGATTACATAGCCACCTGTGAGAATTGCCTCTCCATTTAGGCTCATATCTTATTTCCACACTGGAATTCCCTTTATTCCACTTGTGTCTGGACAAATCTGACACCATTGTTAATAATAATACCTGATTTGTCATCAAATCTGTCAGCCCTATCGCCAGAATATACCCCAAATCCAGCCATTTCGCACGGCTTCCACTGCCACCAACCTCGGTCTAAGTGATTACGGTCTCCCCTGTGGATTATCCCATTGATTCCCCAACCAGTCTCCCTGCCTCCACCCTTTCTTCCTGGAGTCTTTTTTTCACACAGTGTGTGTGGCCCACAGTTTGGGAACCACGGGGGTTCCCATCACATCTCTAGTAAGTTCAAAGACCCCCATGGGCCTGTGTGATCCTGCCTCCAGCTCTGTACCTGACCTCATCTCCCACCCGGCCCCTCGTTTACTGACTTCAGTCTTGTCTTCCTGCTCCACGCCTTTCCCTGTTTGTAGACTGCCCTTCCCCACATTTCTGCATCTTCACTCCCTCCATCTCTTACTTCTAGTCACCTCAGCAAGAGGCCTTCCCCGATGGCCTGATTGTTAGCTTATTCTTTTTTTTCTTTTTAATTTTCACTGCCCTACACTGTGCTTTATATGTGATTGTTTATTGCCTTTCTTTCCCAACTACAACAGAGGTCAGCACATGTTTTCTGTAGGGGGCC
Source organism: Camelus bactrianus (assembly GCF_048773025.1). Taxonomy (NCBI): domain Eukaryota; kingdom Metazoa; phylum Chordata; class Mammalia; order Artiodactyla; family Camelidae; genus Camelus; species Camelus bactrianus. The sequence goes on along the minus strand of NC_133550.1, from coordinate 32,025,392 downwards.
GGACAGTAAATACATCAGGCCTTCTGGGCCATGCCATCTCTCATGACTGCTCAGTCCTGCCATCTCAGCTGTAGATGGTACTTAAAGAATAGACAAGTTTTACAAATTTCATTTATAGACACTGACATTTGACTTTCATATAATTTTCATGTTTCATGAAATACTCTTTTGATTTTTTTTCCTACCACTTAAAAATGTAAAAACTATTCTTAGCTCATGAGCTGAACAAAAGCAGGCAGCAGGGTAGGTGTGACCTGCAGGCTGTAATTTGCCGTCTCCTGCTCAAAAACATAGGTTCTACAAAGGCAAGGATTTTGTCGTTATCGTGAAGTCTCTAGTCCCTAGTGCAGTGCCTGGTTCGTGTTGATATTTATTGAGGGAATATTGTTCAATACATTCAGGATAAATAGAATTAGGTTGTGGGGGACTTTTTAGACTCGCACTGAATATAGATCATTATGGTCGACTCTGGCAACTAAAGAGTAACAGTGCTGTATTGCATTAAAAACTTTCTTGTCCTTCGTGTTTCAGTATTTGTGCTAAATGTTGGTTGCTCCATAAGGTGTCGTTAAAACTTTTTAGGGAACTGCCCTGAAATAAATTTCCCACATGGTGTTTTTTTGGCAGGATGTGGCCTTGTTTGAAATGAATCAGTCTGATTCACAAGAAGAGGACTGTTCAGAAGAGAATTCTCAAGACAGTTCAGAGGACAGTTCAGAATCTGAGGATGAAGATGACAGCACCTCTTCTGAAGTCACCATCGATAACATCAAGCTTCCTCATTCAGAAGATAGAAAAGGCAAGATAGAGGTATTGGACAGTCCTGCCAGTGAAGAAAAGAAATAGGGAAATAAATGATCTAAGAAAGAGGTGATAGAGCCTGCTAATTCTGTGAAAGAGAATGTGGTTCCCTAGTTATTTTGCATTTCAGATATCTATGGTGCTTCTATGTAATGTCAGACATATTTTGCTTCTTGGAGAAACAGAAGCTGGGTTTTAAAGAACTGGAAGAGAGAGCCTTTGGGGATCTTTTAAGAGCAGACTGAATTTGATCTCATGCTAAAGATATGGTTTAGAAAGCTTAACTTTACATACGGTGATGAGTGAATTTGTTGGCATCTTCTTTCTTTAGCATGGACTTACAGGTATCAAACTTTATTTTAAAGTAAAAATACAAATCACCTATTTATTTTTGTTTTAAATTATCCTCTTGGATAAAACAACCTAGGTTTGTTCTTTATTTAAGGTTATTATGAAGTCAAATTTATTGCTGTCAAAATGGGTTCAGCGAGGGAGAAGTTTTTTTTTAAGATTTTTTACAAAGGGAATATTTATATTTAATTGCTGTCAGACATATCTACTTTTACTTAGAAAAAAAATCCTTTCCAGTTTGAGCTGGAAAACCAGTGCTCTGTGCTTTAATCACTGTTGGTGAGTCTGGAGCCACTCAGTACACATCGAATTTACTGCTTGGAAAATTTGTAGGTTTTTGGTGGTGTTTTTTCTTTTTTTCATAAAGCAGTTTTTTTTGTTTCAGCTATTAAAATTATTCCTCACAGTTGCCCACAGTTTTATAAACCTATAAATGTAGAGAATAGGGACACCACAGGAAGACTGGGCACAGTATATAAACATAATAACTGGTTTTCCCTTTCAAACGACAAAATGATCCTCCATCGGAGTTGCCTTTCTGCCTCATTCTTGACCTTATTAAACTTGTTTGTGATCTCATCTGCCAAGGGACTGGCTTTTCTTAGGATGTAGACCTGAGAGTTTAAAGGATTCTCCAACTGTGTTGAGCTGATAGACCTTTGTCCCCTCATGTTATAGGGTTCTCTATTAACTATTTTTTCCTGCTTCTCACATTAGTCTAAGACATCTTGTAAATACTCAGAAGATAATTCTCAGGTATTTCCCGTTGGAACTTGGAACCCAGGCTAAAGGTATGAAGAAGTGAACAAATCTGGAAACGAGACTTCTTAGCTGGGGTTATTATGTGTAGCAACAAACACAGCTGTGCTGAATTATTGGTGTAAATATTTAAAGATTGTCTTCTACCAGATAGTAATTATGCTACATTGTGGGAAGAGTTGCATTTGTCCAGTTCACTTCTTAGCATGGTGCATGGCACACAGTAGGCACTGAATGATGTTCATAAGTGAATTAGCAGGTATATGAGGATGTACAGGACATTTTAAGCCATGGTATCTATGGAGATATGAAGGTGTAATTTCACAGGAAATACATATCCAACTAGAAATAGACTGATGGTCAGGGAAAGAGACTAGTCAGTCTAGAAATACATAACTAGTGTAGAATTTTAATGTATTTCTCTCCTGTGATGGCTGTCTCATATAATACAACTAGGTGTTCTATACAGTTACAGTTAAGTCAACCAAATTCAATACCTCTGGACAGTCTTATGACAGGAGAAAATAGAAAACCAAAAATTTAGTATGTGATAAGGATGCCATTTTTTAAGTAAGTCCATAAAATGGACAAATTATTTACAGTGTCAGGGCTACTTTTAAACAAGTTTAGGTTCTAGCCTCTTACCGTGTACTAAGATACATTATATATGGATTAAAGATTTAAATATTAAAAATAGAATTATAAGAATTTCATACTAAAATATGGATGAATAGTTAATAAAAGCAAAAGCTTTTTTTTTTTAAGGCAGAACATCAAAGCCTGAAATCACAAAGGAAAAGACCAGAAAGTCCATAAATATTAAAAACTAGTGGGTGGCAAAGAAATCTAAAAGGCAAGGGACAAACTGGGAAAAATATTTGGCAATATAAGGCAAAAAGTGAGTACTATTAGTATATAAAGGGCTCTTAAAAATTAGTATAAGAAAATGACTAGTATCTCAATAGTGAAAAAGCCTTAGGACATGAACAAGTAATTCACAGGAAAAAAATGTTCAATCCCATTTTTCAAAGACATGCAGATGAAACCAAGATTGTATTTTTTTACCTGTGGCAAAGTGGCAGATGAAACAACAGCCAGTAGTCACTGGGCCCCTTCTGTGTGTCAGCCACTGTTCTGGTGTTTGACATGTAAGAGTTACCACCACTCACACATATATAAAAGCTTCTTACTGGGTCATACATTTAACATTTGTGCTCTTTATGTATGTTACACCTTAATTGAAAAACTGTTTTGTTTGTAAGCGGTTTGCTCTCCAATCTCTTGAGAACTAAGTCCCTGTAGTGCTTTGGTTGGTCTGACCCTGTGGTTCTCTGCTTGGTGCTTAGGTGTGAGATGATGGCAGCCATTTGGAGAAGGGTCCTTCTCCTGCTAAGGCTGGTGAGATGTTCTCTTCAAACTTGTGTATTATCCTTTTATGGCTCTTGACAGTTATAAATCAGAAAATTAGGTGTAATTGTCTTTAAAGCAAAAATATTCTTGATGAATCCCATCTATTCTAATAATCCTTTAATTGTGCACCAAATATGGTACTTAAAAAAACAACTGCCTTGCAAAGTAGTTTGTATTCTCGTGCTGGAATGTGGTAGGAAAGACAAGAAAAGAGCTTGAGTCTTTGATTTGTATTTCCCTCAGTGCCTGGCATGGTGCCTTTCACTCAAAATGTACAATAAATGTTCATGAAACTTTTATTTTCCCTCTTTGTGTCAGTAAAGTAATACACCTTAAACATCAGTGGTTCATAATCCTGAAGAAAAAAAGGACAAGTTTACGATCATTTGGCTTACTGATTCGTAGGCTTTTACCAAAAGTTTAATGTTGGAATCTCTGTGTGGTTGAGTCCCCTCCATTTGTTCATGGAGAACCCTTGCCAGTAAGGAAGTACATAAAGAGATGATTCCTTTCTTTTGAAGGAAAGGACTGGGTATCTTATGACTGGATGTGATTCCTGGAACTCCAACCTAGTGGACAAAATGGAGCCGCTCTTGAGGGTTCAGTCAGCACACCAAGGATAGCAAAGAGAAGCAAACAACAGAGTTATAGCATCAGATAACTGTAGTAAAGTCTCACAGTAGGTAAGCGGTGGAGCCAAGCTTTAAGTTCAGTTAGCCACACCTAGCCCTTGAGGGCCTGCTAGTCACTCTGCCACAGGCACAGGCTCTAATGCTAGATCCAGCCCAGCCCAGCCACTTACCTTATTTTTCCCATTTGTAAAATGGGGATAACGGTATCTCTCTCGTGGGGTTTGGGAAGAAGCTAATGAGTTAATATACATCACATGCTTAGAACAGTGCTTGATGAGTGTGAGGTATTATGATGCTGTAAGAATAATAGTACACCAGAAAATAACACAACATTGTAAATCGACTATACTTCAGTTTAAAATAGAATAATACACAGCGGTGGCAAAAAAAACTGGAGAAACTATTGGTGAGTTTATAGATTGCTATGTCCTTTGAATCAGAGATTCTACCTCTAGGAATTTATTCTAGGTAAGCAAATACAGTTGTGTTCACAAGATTGATTGTGACATTTAAAATAGCAAAAAAAGATAAAAATATAAATGTCCAACAATAGAGAACAAGTTGAATTAAAGCCATATGCAGAGGTGTGTTTACTGACATAGAAAGATGCTTACATATTGTTAATGGAAAAAAGCAGGTAAAGTTATGTATAGTATTATACTAGTTCTATAAAAAAGTATATACATTCATTGAAAATATCTTGAACAATCTCAAATATCATCTGGTTATTTATGGAAAGTTTATGGTTTAATCTTACTTTCCCATTTTATTATTCTTACAAAATTAGGTGTTACTGAATCATTTTAAAAAAATCCCCTTGGGTATTATTTGCATATAGTAATAATAATAATAACCCACCCTATCCAGCATGTCTCATGGCTGATAACCTACTTGTAGCCCAGGTTTCCCTTGATAGCTTTTATTTTCTTAGCAGGTAGGTACGGGGGAACTTGTTTGCTGCTTCATCCTGTCTCTAGTCATTTCCACAAAAGCTCTTGCAGTTAGTATCCACTCTGCTAGCTTTTTAGTTTGATGGATATTTGACATGTGGTCCTATTCACTACTCAGGACCTGATTTAGGCATTTGATAACAGCATCTTAGCTTGGTTAAGACTATAGCTTCCTTGCTTGAGTGCCTGTTCTGCCACTTAACAGCTGTGTGATTTGGGCAGGTTACTTAACCTCTTTCATTTGAAAGCAAATATTTATTGAGCTCTTCCTATGTATTAGACACTGGAGATACAGCATTGAACAAAACAAGCACCTGTTCATGAAGCTAACATTCACGAAGAAACGGTGATAATTTAGTCAGTGTGTTAATTAAATCATCTAGTGGGCTGTGGATCATTATGTTCCAATTCAAATTCAGTGGTAATTTTATAAATTCCATGGAGCCTTTGATTCTGGTCAGCAGTCAGATAGAAAAAAAGCCCCTAAGAACTTTAGAACTCACTATGGAAAAAGGAGTTCTTAATCTGGAGCTCAAGCATGGGTCTCAGGAGGTCTGTGACTAGAATCAGGTATGTACGTGTATATTTGGAACAGAAGGGAGCCACAGCTTTTATTGGATTCTCAAAGAGGTTTCTGTCCCAAAGATTAAAAGCACTGCTGCTGCGGTAAAATTCAGTCTAGAAGAAACGGGCATTTTATTTATTTATTATTATAAACGGGCATTCATTCGCCATTTTATCTGTCCTTACAATATTTGGTAAAGTGATGAATCACATGCAATCAGTTAAAACACTACATTTAAAAAAGTGGTTCCTTTATAATAAGAACTTTGTCATTTTATGCAAATATGAACTGTCAGTTTGGACCCAACGGGGTCCAAATTTAGAATTTCACCTGTGCCAAGCTCTGATGGTGAATGAGTGGTCGCATAATAAAAAACACACTGACAGGCAAAACGTGCTCTACTGATCATGTCGGGATCGTACTGGGTATTCCTTCTGAATGTTTTCTGCGCTTGATTTGGTTATTGTTTATTGATGATTGATCCCCTATACTCCTCTTATGTTAAGCTGCTGAGTTTCCAAAGTAACAAGTAGTCCCTAAGGGCTTCTTCAAAGCCAAAGAGATAGAAATGTTTACTGACATTTTACTTTACAAGGAGGACTAATGGAAGTTAATTGCTCCGACCAGCTTCTGGAGGCTTTTCAATTCAGGAGCTCACTTTTTTCTAGTCATACACAGATGGTTAGAATTTACCCACCTCACTATTTTTGTCTGACAGTGGGCAATTAATTATGTGATTACTGCATGGATTTTAATAATTCCTATTTCTTGAGTGTGCACTATGGTCCAAATACCTTGTTAAGTGCATTATTTTATGTATATTATCCCACTGGGACATTACAATAACTAATGAGATAGGGACTTTATCCCTATTTATAGATTCCAAGGCTGGGCTTTGAGATACTCGGTAAATAATCTGCCAAAGATCACACAGCCAGTGAGAGGCAGAACCAATAGGTAGAAAAATGGAAAACCAAATGTCCTAGAAGGACGAATGAGCTGCAGAAAGAAAAGCACCCTTTTCCTTGGACCATTGTCATTTTTCATTCCGTGGCATTTTCCAGTGCTGCCGTATTGGGCACTGGCTCAGACAAGGGATGAGAAAGGAGCACAGGAATCGATGACTACTGAAAAGGGTTGTATGGGAATTAATTCACTGAATTAATATACCTCACTCTATTTTAAAAATGGGGATAGGGGAGCAGTTAACTTTTATTGAATATTTACCATAAAAAAGCACAGTGCAAGGTGCTTTACTTAGATTATTGCATTGAATTCTCATAATAAGGCTCCTCAGGGAGACATTTCTGTCCCCATTGTACATATAAGGAAACTGAGGCTCAGAGAAGTTGCATAAGTTTCCCAAAGTCATATAGATAGTAAGATGGTATGATATGAACAAAGATCAGCCCCCAAAAGCTATTTACTTTATAATATATTATACTATAAAATTCACTTTAAAAGCTATTGACTAGAATTAAACTATTTGGGACCAAAGATCATGTCATTAAATTCTGTATACTCCTCAGGACATAGTAGGTACACAAGAACTGTTTCTGGATTGGTCACTCATCACAGTGGGTTGAAAATAGAACATCAAAGGCACAAAGATGTATCTTATTTCCAAAAAATCCAACAAAACAAAAACCTTCCTTCACATTCCTTACAGGATATACTGTTCCTTCAGAGCAAAGCTATAGAAAACCTTTTTAATAACCCCATATGCCTGGTTCAGAGGTTAAAACCTATAAATATGATACAGGGGTTCAAAAAATGCACCTTCTGTATTATAACTGCATGATATTGACATTTTCATGAGTGGTTAGTCTTGGTAGGGGGAAAAAGCAGTTTGGTATTTTACAGAAATATGTGTGGTATAAACATAGTTAAAACCCAACTGCAAATCATTTTAAGATATAAAAGGATATTAGAAAATACCCAGGCACACGTGTAAATGCTTAGATATGTGGCCTGACCTTCTTCATGGTCCATGTGCGTATTTTCTGGCTGATGGCTGTTACCGCAGACCTCAGCACACCCCGGCTTCATGTCGAGAGTTGAGGAGCTGGGTTGTCTGCTGAGAGCTTCCTGACGACGGCATTGCTCTAATACTCCAGCGTCACAGTCTTGGTTTTGAGGTATTCGTTTAGAGCTTCCTCACCTAGGGAAGAGACAAGCAGTTGATGGACCATGTTGACAGGTGGATGTGATGTCCCCAGATCTCGGACACAAGTGTAGACATGATCAGTCACTAAGCAAACAGAATGGGGCCAAGGCCAGTGCTTCTCAAACTTTACATTTCTTTTTTTTTTTCCTTAAAAAATTTTTTTTAAATCTTTTTTTTGGGTGGGGGAGGTAATTCAGACTTTACACTTCATGTGAATCACCTGAGGATCTTGTGAAACTGCAGATTCTGATTCAGTTAAGTCCAGAGTGGGCCCCAAGATTATGTATTTTTAAACATTCTCAGAAGATGCCGGTGGGCAAGGGCCACCTCTGTGGATAAGGCTTTGGCCAGCTCCCAGGCCTTCTAAGGACCAGAGTGCTGGCTTGCCAGTCTCCTCCCCAAACCCTTCTCCTTTATTTCCCATCTTGCTGACAAAACTCTCCTTTGCTATCCTTTGCCCATTTAGGCTGAATAGAAGTGATCAGGGTATGGTCCTTCAGGTTACAGTAAATGAAGCTGAATAGAGCAGCAGAAAGAAAAGCTTAAGATCAGTTGTTCTCATCTTATTTTAAAGATAAGAAAAATGCAGTTTTCCCAATTTATGTCGTATGTTAGAAACACAGAGGGCATATCCAGGCGAAAAATAAGTAGGTCTGTCTGTTTCTACGCTGTTGCGATTTTGAGCTAGCACACTCATGCATTTCTACAGCAGTTAAAGAGCATGAATACTACAGGTGAAACTAATGAGTGTATGATACGGCAAGCTGAGCTAAACCCAGGGTCCTTAACCTTAAATTAGTATCACCATAGGGAGGTTTGAAAATTCCTGATCCCAGGTCACACCCAGACCAATTAAATCAGCATCTTTGCATTTTTTCAAGCTCTCAGGTGATTCTAATCCAATGATGCATCTGGGAACCACTGAGCTAAGAGCGTTTCAAATTAGGAAAGGAAGAAACTGTTAGGTAAAGTTACTGTTTTATAATAAAACAGACATGAAGTGAGTTGATTATTCCCTATCAAAAGACAAGTGGAACACTGTTCTCTCACTTCATAATAATAATTTCCCTAAGAAAATCTCCCACTGTGTTTTGGATCCAGGGAAGAAAGCCAGATTGAAAACATGAAAGAAAAAAAAAGACTTTACCCTAGAATTTAAATGGAGACCTACTTTTATTGTTGCAAATACACTGCCAAAAGTCATCAGGAAAGAGAAAATGTAAAAATACCCCAAATTAACCAAATTTATGTTAGCAGACTATAATTTTGGTAAATGGCAAATATTTCAATTTTTGAAACAATATGCCAGACTTTGGGGCCTAAGAACATGGGCTGCAGGGCCAGTGGCTGTCTGTCTGACTTTGGGCAAGTTATCCAACCTCTCTGAGCCCCATTTTCCTCAGCTGTAAAATGACGACAATAATGGCACATGCTCCCATGGCTACTGTGAGAACTGCTCGTGCCATTACAGAGAAAGTAGTTAGAACAGGGCCTGGTGTATCTAGTGTTCTGAGTAGCTATTACTGGAAATGTGACAGTGTCACTGCCCAGTGAATTACATTTTGGGCTTTCTACAAACTCTAACTCTAGTTCCCAAATGCCCAGAAGGCCCTGCCAGTTTCAGGGCTGACTCTGAAAGACTGCCAAGCGGCTCAGAGACAGGGTTTATTCTTGGAGCTACCTGGTTACTGCCTTCTACCCATTTTCCTTTCTTGGTTCCACTTGGTCCCAGGAAATCTAAAACAAGTTCATGCTGAATGTCAGGTCAAAAACCCCAAACATAGTTTACCTAAAAGATACTGTCAGGGTTTTCTTTTCAACATTAATCTTCTCCTTTTAGAAAGAAACACTTTCCCACACAATTTGTATACTTTTCCGTATGTACATTATGTTCAATAAAAATGTTATAACATTTTAAAAAAATTAGTACCCTTGAAAACCCAGATCCAACTGCTACATAGGAAATGCCCTTCGAAGCAACACACCAGTGTTGAATGAAGCATGAAGCAGACTACTCTGATGTGGCAACAAAGGTGACATGCAGTAGAAAAGGAAGGCATACCTAAGTCTTTTCCAAAGCCAGACTGTTTAAATCCACCAAAAGGGGCTGCCACATCCGTCTTGTTGTAGGTGTTAATAAAAACAGTTCCTGCCTCTAGTTTTTCACTCACATACATAGCTTTATTTATGTCTCCTGTAAAAACCCCCGAGGCCAAACCGTACTCTGTGTTATTGGCTCGCTGCAACACTCCATCGATGTCCCTACAAGATGTTTTTAGGAAGACATAAAACTTCATTAATTGTAAAGCAAAACACTTGCATTTTAGGTCCTGCTATTTTCCCCCTCCATGCTAGAAATAGGAAAACGTTACTGCCCATGTGCTTACGTTTTTATAAAGGATATAGTCCAGGCTTACACCAAAAGAAACTCCCAATGAAATATTACAACCCTACTATTACATTTTTCTATGTAGCATGCAACACCTTTAAAAAATCTGAAGTCATCTTTTTAAACTTCTTCATGGGTTCTCCTTCATGACTACCCCATTGCTTCTCTCCCTTGACTTCCACTTCTGGATATGTTCTCAGAGTGCCCCCATGTCCCTCCATCTATCCAGATTTTATACACAGTTCAAGGTTTATCCGATGCCTCAACTTGAAGCCTTCCCAGTTCCCACAAGTGCCACTGTTTAGCCGGTAGAGTGAGTGTAGGCGCCCCATGAGAAGGCTCTGCAGCCAGACTGCCTGGGTGACCTTGGGCAAATGACTTAATCTCCCATGCTTTTCTTTATTCTTACAAAAAGTGGAAATAATGATAATAGTACATGTCTCATTTGTCGTGAGGATTAAATTAGCTAACAGTGTCTGGAAAACTGGAAATGCTTGGTAAAAGCCTGTTATGATCAGAAGCATGTATCTCTCCAGCTCACTATTTTGGTTTAACTTTTTGTGCATCTGTGGTTCACCTTCCAGCCAGACTGGAAGCTCCCTGAGGGCAGGGATAACATCTTATTTTTCTTTATACGAGGCTGTTGCATCATCAAATGAGAGTGAACTCAACTAATACGCTAATTCAATAAAAGGATAGTAAAATAATCCCTTCAATCAGGCTGAGGACTCCCCTGCCTTCTGACTCAGTACACGTGCTTGCCCAAGTGCAGATGGGAACCTGCTCTTCTCTTTGCTGGGTCCAGTTACGTGCCTGGCGTAGTGAGTATCTCACCTTTATGAGTGTCATCCTAATGTTTAAAAATGCATGAATTTCTACAACATGGCCAGTAAATGCAAACCAAGGTTTCATCTGGGGCTCTGGCAAAAAAAAAATAGGATTTCTGTTCCAAAACTGGAGGAAAACAGTTGTGCTGAATTCTTTGAGAAACAGCACAGGCTTCGTTGTGGTACCTTCCCAACAGATTTTCAAAGATCATCTTGATTATACACAATTTTCAACTCTCATGAGAAATGTGGAATCCAACTAGGAGTGGACTGAGGCTCTGCTAAAACTCTCACACTTCTGGGTGCATTGCATTTGAGTGCACTCCAAATTATATAGACTGGACTAAGGCTGAAAGATGGCTGTAGGCCACTGCCCACTGAGAACTATTGAGATGACAGCTTCACAAGCATGATTGCAACAGCACCAAAAGCAAACACTTGACTTATTTAATGCTTAGAATGACCCAAAAAAGTAGATACTATTAATAACCCAATTTCATAAATAGAGAAACTTAGCAGAGGAATTAAGTGGCCCAAGCCCATAAAGGGAGTTACTGCAGACTCTACCCCCTGCGCCTCCCACCTTATACCCTCTGCCCCCATCTGTCTCCCCTATTAGATGGCGAGCTCCTTGAGGACAGGAACTGTGACTTATCTAGGCTTATACCCCCTAAACCCTATATTCTAATATCTACATGTTTAACACAAAGGCTATCCTATGGGGGAATTTATAAGGAAAAGAGGGTAACAGGGCATCCTTGGGTCAGTAAGTCAAAAGCTTACTCGCGACAGCTTAGTGTCCCCAAGAGTCTCTTATAATAAGTCTATCAAAGCCCAAGAAGCCCTTCTGAACTCCATACTCTGTTTTTAAATCCTTCTCATTAGTTAAAGGAAAACTAAAGCCAGAATTCTGAACTGGGTACAGTATACCATGAAAGTCTACTTACTATATTAAATATTCTGATATGAGCTCAGTTACGGTAATGCCCTCTTTGATATGCTAAATGCTTTGGAAAGTTTCAGGTAACATAACAAGCCAGTATGTCATTTTCAGTTGATTATATGCTGATTGTGGACATTTCTACAAAGAGTTGAGTATTAGGCTTTTGGGAGCATGATCTCCTGTAAAGAAAGCAGTCTTTCTTTGGGAAAATCAGATTTCATAAATGCTGCCTTCCCTAGAAAAGTAAATACGAAAACTAGTTCTGTTATTCTCATTTACCTTATTCCAGAGACATTTCAAATGCTGAATATACAAAACTAAAACTTAGTCAGCTAATACCCTATAATGTTAGCCATTAATTTAAGCTAAGAAAATATACTACAATCTACATTAGTTAGCATTCTCTTCTAATTATTTAAGTTAATTATTCTTCTGGTAGAGAATTACATGCTTATTGATTTTTATGCTCTGTATATAGCACAATGGCAGAAGAAAAAAAATGTCTCTAGTCAGTCTGGTTAAATTGTGCCTGAAGAACATACCCATTTTGAAATTTAGAAATGACCATAATGGGCCCAAAGGATTCCTCTTTGGCAAGATACATGTGGTCTTCCACATCTGTGAACACAGTAGGTTCCATAAAAAAGCCTGTTTGAGAAACAGAAGAAAATAACATCAATTATAGGGTAACTTTTCAATGAATAGTTCTCTCATTTAATTACATTATAAATTTTTTTCTTCCCTTCTGGGTCTGTAAAACCAAGAAGAGTTTCATCTTCCTATTTGGCGTTAGCATTCTTAGGTTCTTCTTTTTTTTAATTCCTTATTACAAAAATTTCAAACAAATGTAAAAGCAGAGAAGATAATCTAATGAATAGTAAAATGAGTATTTATGCACATTTTGCTATATTTGATTCATTTTTTCCCTACTGAAATAGTTTAAAGCAAATTCCAGAGATTATAATTTATACTCCAAGTTTTTTAGTACAAATTTGTAAAAAAAAATGACATTTTATTATACACCACAATACATTATCCCACAGAACAAAATTAATGCTAATACCCTGGGCCCCATCAACCATTCACCTAAATAACTTTAGCCTCCATTGATGATCATTGCCTGACTCAATTATTTCACTCAATTTAGGGCATACCAAGCAGTGATTTTTCTATTCTATAATTTTTCTACATTAATTAGTAGAGATTCTTCTGCCAAAAAAAAAGTCTCCTTTGTTAGCTACATGGTTACCGAGAAATAGATTTCATACACAATACACAGCTTAAACGTTGGATTTTTTTTTCCCTTCTAATTACCAATTTTCAGAATGACGTGTTGGTGCACAATCTATCTACAACAATTAAAAAAAATGAGGTTTGCTGTTGTTATTTTTCTCTCCTTTTGGGTATCATGACACTGAGCCATTCACATGCTGCTGTAACAAGTACTGCTTTAGACAACAGGAATGAATCCTCCCAGGCTAAGCTGGCTAAAATTAAATCTCACAATTCCAGGAATGAAAACCAGCAGCTCCTGAATAATGCTGTTATCCATTACACTTGTTTACTGTGCAGCTAAGTGCACATCCATTTTATTTGATTTTTACAGCCTTGTAAAGCAGGACGTGCCTATTTCACCCCATTTTACAACTCAGGCTCAGAAAAACTGTGTTGTCTAAGGTATCACAGCTTATAAGTGGCCAAGCAGGATCTAGAAAGTAATTCTTCTGATCATATATAAATGCCACTATTTACTTTTGAGGCAACATGGTGCTGCAGTGAAAACCGTTCCCATTTATTCCAATTTAAGAAGCCAGGCTCCCCGTACACCTCCTAGGGAGGTGATCTTACCTGGCCTTTGAACTTGTCTTCCTCCATACACTAAGGTGGCCCCCTCTCTCACTCCAGCTTCACAGTACTGCAGAAGCTTTTCCAGATGGGCCTTATGATTTTGGGGCCCGTGATCAGTAGATCTGTCAAGTGGATCACCAATTTTCATCTTTTTAATTTCTTCTACCTGTATGTCACCCAGTTCACAAAACACAATTGATTGTTTAATAATAATAATAGATACATTTGACTGAGCTTCTACTGTGTGGTGGGTGTTCTACTAAGCTGTTAAAAGATGTGTTCTCATTTAGTCTTCACAGTAGCATTGGAGGTAGATATTTATTATTTTCATCTTACGTATGAAGAAACCAAGGATCAGAGAGGCTAACTGACTTGCCCAAGGGCACACAACCACTAAATACTGTAAAGTTTTCCTAATTTGAAAGCCCCAACTTTTAATCACTGAGGTTTTACAGAACATAAGCTACAAACACTATATTAAAATTATCCTGAATATTAATCCATTAAAATAGCAAACCTCACGTTCTAGAATTTTTAATACAGCATACTTACACTTTTCATAACAAAATCATTTCTAAAATGGCTACATTGTTATCTTTTTTCTCTCCCAAATGTGGCAGACTGCCCTTGTGGAATTCTCACAATACAGCCACACCAGGGAAATCACTAGAATGTCCTCATGAGAAACCATCTTTATCGCAGTGTTCATCACTGACATGTGCTCCTTGGTTATCTTAATCTATTTCTGCATTTCTGATGTTAAATCTGATTATAGTAAGAATAAAGGATGGGAGTTACCATGACCCCCCAGGGCCATGAATTTGAATTTAGGTCTCGCAATAATCCCTCAGTAAGTGCTCAAGAAATAGCTGATGAACAAAGGAATGAATATAAATTGTATATGTACAAAACATGTTTGTTGATGGACTGATACCATAAATTCTGGTCTCAGCATTTGAAATTTCAACAAGCTATAGTTGTGAGAGCCCATGACATGTAGTGCTGTAGCCTGTATTTTACTGAGGCACAAAACTGGATTACAGGGATGTTCATGAGGCAGACACACTGCCCAGCATCTGCCTCTCCATATGACTTCCTTGCTTCCCACTCTCATCAGGAAAGATGCCTTTGCTTCTTGAGGGCGGGCTGGGGGAAATTGGCTCTGAAGGAAAAAAGCTGGGTGCTGGTTTTTCAAACAGAGACAAATTCATGATTACTATTACCATAATAATGATATAATGTAGTATGCTTTAGAGTTTATTTTAGCCATAGAATTCATCTTAATAGTTTTATAAATAGTTATAAATAGTTCATATTTAGGAAATCATGACCAAAGTACTGGGGGGTGTTTATTTACTTATCTATTTATTTTTCTAGAGGAAACTATATGCTGTCATGTTAACTGTAAATTGAGTATTCGTAAGGATCCAGTGGTATCTCTCTCATAGTCAGTTTAGGGATTTATACAAATCCAGGCATATATCTCCCACAAATATCAAAGATCTAATATACTATAATGCAGAACAAGATATAGGTAATAACAGCTCTTAAGTATACATTTTTAAAAATAGGTTTTTAAAAATAGACATAACTTTTTATTGTGAAAAATTATAAACACATAAAAGTAGACATATAATATAATAAAACTCCACGTATCCATCAGAAGCTTCAATAATTTCCAACTCATGACCAATTTATTCCCCCATTTACTTCCTTCCCTCTTGGGTTATTGTGAAGCAAAGTCGAGATATCATAATTTAATCTGCAAATATGTCAGAAAGTGGCTCTAAAAGATAAGGATTGTCTTGTTTCTAAAATATGTAACTGTAGTATTATTATTGCATCTACAAATTCATTAATAACCCCATAAGTACTTGTAAAGTAAAGAAAATTTCTATACAACTTCTAGAGTAAATCTGAAGACGCTTACCACTTTTGTCACAAATTCATCGTGGATGGATTCCTCCACGAACAACCGTCCAGCTGCAATACAGTTCTCTCCTTTGTTGAAAAATACTGCTCCCATGCCCTTCAGCAGCAAAGGAGAAAATATTGTTAACATTACTGGGGAAGTCAAGATTGTCATAAAATTGCACACACTGAAAATTAGGTGCTCTCTACATCAGTTTGTAAAAACTGCCCCCCAAGTTTTAAAAAACACCTTTAATTATAAAGACGTTATTTTTAAAAGTAAGTACTCTGAGCAGTCCCAAATCTAAGCATAAAGAGGATGGCTTCTATTTATGATTAGAGAAAACCAAACCTCATTTTAAGATTCTTGATAAACAAGGTGAAGTCTGTCTCATAAGTAGGCACCTGTTTAGTTGGACTTGACCACTCTTACCATTCGCACAGCCTTGTCAAGTTCACAGTCATTGAATATTATAAGTGGGGATTTGCCACCAAGTTCAAGCGAAACTTTCTTCAAGTTGCTTACAGCACAGCTAGAGAAAAATAAATGGGATATGAGTTTTTTGTCTATCGGTCCCTCTCTATAATTATTACTTGGCAAGGAAAACATAACAGAGCCTCAGATATTTTAAGAAACTTATTCAAAGACAAAACATGAATGGCTGAATGGTGGTAATTGCTGAAGCTAGGTGATGAGCACAGGGGAGTTCATTATGCTATTCTGTGAGCTTTGTGTATATTAGAATAAAAACTTCTGTAATAAAAACTTGTCTCTTTTAAAATTCTGTGGTCAAAGGATTAGATATCCTCATAGGTAAATTTGGACTCTTTAGGTATAAGAATTTTGGTTACATAAAGACCTGGCAAAGAATTTAACTTTTAACCAGATTACTGGAGCACTGGGGGAAAAATATCAAGTTTTAGAAGTATACAGTTTATTTCTCCCTTCTTACAAAAAGTACTGTTATTTGAAGCATTTTTAAAATACTCTCAAAAATTCAGAAAAAAGAAAAGAAAAAAATAAAATTCCATTCAATGGCTCAAAGATCATTTTTATATTTTGATACACTTATTTCTGGTCTGTGTCCAAGGACAGCCTTTGCATTATTTAACATAGGGTTACCCAACATGTTCAATTTTGTACTTTATTTTTCTTTCCATTTACCATTTAACAACACAGCAATGTCATTAAAATTCTCCATGAATATGACTACACTGTATTCTGTTCTGTTGACATACTTTAACCACTGCCTTATTTTGGACATTTAGATGGTTTGCATTTTTTGAACTAATGTTACTGCTTTTTAGGAATTCATTTTATAAATAATCCAGAGTTGTCATTTATATGTCTTTTCAGTTTCTTTTTTGTGCTCCAAAAAAAATTTGGAGCACAACTTTAGTACAGAAAATGTTTTGCGCTGTATCGGTAAAGCTCCCAGAAGCCTGCAGAATTTTAACATGCATCTGGTTTTGCTGACATTGGGCTTTACACTTTGGAAAGTATTCTACTGTATTCCAACATTTCAGTACCCTGCTGTGATAAATTGATTTCTCTTCTAAATTTGATGTGGATTTTCTCCCTTTAAAAAAAGCAGAAACAAAGCCAAAAACCAGCTTTGACAGGATTTCTAGCAAATCCACACTAAAACCAATACCTCTTCATGATCTGTTTGCCAATCAGAGTGGAACCAGTGAAACCAAGTTTGCGGATATCAGGATGTTCAGATAGGCGCTGTCCTGCTATGCCACCTGTGGAGTCATGGAATAAAATATGAATTAAAACATTACTCAAGTTCTTATGGTGAAGGTGGCTTTGAATTCATTGAAGTAGATTTCCAAACTCTCATTTATATCTTAGTTTTACATTTTCTGTATTAATAACAAAGTGACAAAAATCTAAATAGTATCCTCCAGGCAACTGTCAGCCCTCAAAAAGATGGGTAAGCCTTGGTTTTTTAATCTTCCGAAGCAATTTAAAAAATTGAATTGGGCCACCTTAAGGTAGTTTTACAATGTTGTACAATTTCTGCCCCTCCAACCCTACTCACCCACCATTGTATTTCCACTTTAAGATTTTAGCACATGGTAAATATTTTTATACTTAACTGTTTGGTAAGCTGTATTTAGTTTTAATATAGTTATAAGTCGAGACAAGACTCCAGTGGGAAAAACAGTCATTCAGCTACCCTTGTACCATTCATTAGTTCCAGCAAGTGGGTCATTTGTTGGCTTACCTGAACCTGGAATGATGTTGATTACCCCCTTTGGAAAGCCTGCTTTAGCTGAGAGCTCTGCAAACTTCAAAGCAGTCAAGGGCGTGACCTGAGCAGAAGCAGACCCCAGTTACCTTCTTCAGATGCTGTCTTGTCCTTTGGACCAATCCCAGCTTTCCCTTTACGGCTGCACTAGAGTTCATTTTACTTTTTCTTTTATTTTGACATGATTTCAACTTACAGCAAAATTGCAAAAAATAGTACAAAGAATTCTTATGTATCCATCACACAGATTCCTCAAATGTTAACATTTTATTACATTTGCTTTATCCTCTCTCTGTGTACGTTTTTGAGCTGTTTAAAGAATAAGATGAAGACACTACCTCTAAATACATTTGTGTACATTTCTTAAAAACTAAAGGATTGTTTCATATAAGGAAATTAACAACTGGTAGAATACCTAATTTACACCCCTTACTCAGTTTTCTCCAACGGTCCCTATAATGTGCTTTATAGAAAAAGAAAATCCAAGGTCACGCATTGCATTTAGTTAACACATCTATAGTCTCCTTTACTCTGGAAGACTTTCTGAGCTTTCTTTTATATATCATTACACTGACATTTTTGATAAACACAGGCCAGTTGTTTTGTACAATGTCCTTTCATCTGGATTTGCCTGCCGTTTCCTTATGATTAGATTCAGGCTATGTACTTTTGGCAAGCAGACCACAGGAGTGATGCTGGGTTCTTCTCAGTGCATCAAATCAAGAGGAACATGCTGTCAGATAGTCCCAATATTGGAAATGTTAGCTTTGATCATCTGGTAAAGGTGATCAGCCAGATTTCATCACTGTAAGTTACTGTTTTCACTTGGTAATTAATAAATATTTTTAGGGAGATACTTTGAGAATACATAGGTATTCAGTTACTCTTCAAACTTCTACTAGTATTAGTATGCACTGATGATTCCTGTCTGAATCAATTACTATGATGGTTGCTAAATGGTGATTTTCTAATTCCATCATACCTTCTACATGTATTAGTTGGCTTTCCATTCCAAGAGCTTTCCCTTCTCTTTAATTAATAAACATCAGTGTGAACTCATTGATTCTTACTTTATTCAAATGGTTATCTTTTACCACTGTTACTTCTTTTGATGTTCAGATTGTTCCAGATTTGGCTGATGGGAGCCCCAATCATTCTTTGAGCATTTCCTTGCTTTTTGGCCCAACAAGATGTTTCAGGAACAGTTTGTATTCACCCTGATCCTAAGCCACCCAGGTTCCTTTCAGTGCAGAACAGTATTTTAAAACTGTGCTATAATGAGAAGTATATATTTGGTCTTTGTCTCTGGGTCCTGGCACACAGTTCCCAAAACCTTGGAAGCTCAAGTGAAAAATGTCTTTCATATACTAATGAGATGAGTGGTTGCTGGGAGACCCTAGGTAGTTTCAGGATGGAATCTGGTCACCAGAAATACCAGGCTATGATTAGAGATTTGGAACTTTCAGCCCCAAGCTAGGGAAGAGGGGAGGGAGGTTGAGTTCCATCACCAACAGCCAATGATTCAATCAATCATGCCTATGAAAATGAAATTTCCATAAAAACTGTTCAATAGTGGGGTTCAGAGAGCCTCTGGTTGGTGGATGCATCCATGTGATGGGAGGGTGGCACAGCCGAAATCCATGGGGACAGGATCTCATGTGCTCATGATCCTTCCAGACCTTACCTTATGTATCTCTTCATCTGTTCATTTGTATTCGTAATAATATCCTTTATAATAAACCAGTAACAGTAAGTAAAATGCTTTCTAGAGTAATGGGAGTCATTCTAGTAAATTATCTCATCTGAGGAGAGCATCACAGGAACCTCTAATTTATAGCTGGTTGATCAGAAGCACAGGAGGCCCAGGGTTTATGAATGGCATCTACAGTGGGGGCAGTCTTACAGGCCTGAGCCCTTTACCTTTGGGGTCTGTACTGAAACTCCAGGTAGTTAGCATCAGAACTGAACTGAATGGTAGGATACCCAGTTGGTGTCTGGAAAATTAGGGAACAGGTTAGTATAGGAAAACAAAACGAAACCCGTTTGGTATCAAAAGTGTTATGAGTAAAAAAATATGAAGATTTTAGAAACAAAGATCTGGACACAACTGAAGTGTCATTGCTTCTAGGCCCTCTCAGTGGACAGGGCTGCGAAACAGATGTTTGCATAGAGGTACACAGATCTTTCTATCCCCACATATTCCGATACTCATTTCTTTATCTAGCTCTCTAAATGTACTAAAACCCATGAGCTCACACTGATACCTCCATCCAGTATCTCAGGGCTCATCCTGTTCTCCTCCTTTTTCACATGTGTACTTCTCCAACAGTGAGAAACATAGCTCCCAATAGCCACAACATATTTACTTATTTACCCTAAAATGTACAGAAATTTGAGAATTAAGCCCTGTTTCTATGAAAAAGAAGCCTGCTAACTTCAGTATTTATTTGCAGTGTTTTTGCCTCTAGTCTGAGGACATGCAGTCCAAATATTAGTCAAAAATTACTTGGGTTAGTGCTTCCTCACTGTCCTCAGTGTGGTGATATTATTCATTTGAAATATGCTTTAATTAATTTTTTGGTTTGTATTCAGTTTTACAGTTTTTGCCCCATCTATGTTGACTGTATTTCTTTTCTTTATTGGTTCCATTGCTATCATTGTTGAGTATGGGAAACATGCTTCCAAAAGTGAGGACTATACAAAGGCACATTCAGAGAAGTGTCGTTCTCCCACATCGCCCCAGTCTGTCCTTTCCACCTCATTCTCCCCGTGTCTTGTAGATAATCAGTCTCATTAGTCTCTGGTTTATCCTTCCTATGTTTCTTTTTGCTCAAATGAACATGTACATATTTTCTTATTTTCCCTTTCTTTTTACACAAAAGGTGGCATAATTATGGATCTCATTTTAAACATCTGTTACAGCAACACATATCTCAGAAGCAAAATGAAACTCCTATTTTTACACTCTTAAAAACCAACACTGACTAAGTCTTAAATTAGTACTTGGTTAATGTGGTCTCAAAAACGGAATGTGCAAGAAGATCCATTGAGTTGTGAATAGAAAATTGTAGAGCTTCTGTTTATAGATTTTAACTGAGAAAGATGTGAAATAAACCAAACATAATTAACATTTGTTATGTGACTGAATAATGGTACTTTCACTGTTTGAATGAAGGTTGGATGGTTACCAGTAACTAAGGTGTGTGTGGTGTCCTAGGAAAGAACAGGAGCTCACAAGGCCAAGGGAATGATGGTGTTTCCTCACTTGCTCATGGGCTTTCAGAATATTGCCATGTGCTAAAGTTTATAGGCCTGGTTACATGGATTCACAGACTACATTGTTGTTTTAACTAATGCAAACTTCATAAAAAGGTCAAGTGACTGAAAAGGAATCTGTATAAAAACAGCATGATAAATAATAATACTAACAAAGCAACCACAAGCAAACAAGAAAAAGGCAGGGTTAATTTTTCTTCCTTCTCATAACGGGTCTTGACAGTAACATTGTCAGGTTTAAAAAATGGCAGTCTAGTTAGACTTGATGAGAAATTTCAAACGCTTGAACATTTGCAATTGTCAAGAAGATATTTCAAATGGTAGACTTATATCTATTATAAAGATGATGCTATACCAAAGTATATACTAGTACGCTGTAGTATAAAGTCATCATGATTAGAAAGACTTGAAAACTAACTATCCTGAATTAATGACAGTTTTTTTAAAGTAAGAATAAAAAGACGTTTATGCCATTAATAAATAAAATACAACAAATTGTCTCATCTTTATTTCATCTCTTTTCATTTCTACTGCTTTTCTTTCATTTAGCTAACCAGTTGAAATATAGGTTGACATCATGGCAGGATTATAGGTTTCAGTGATATATGGGAAAGCATTTAGCAGTTTCTAGGCAAGAGTAGATCATTGCTAAATATTAGGTTTAAAAAGTTGTTAGAACCTGTCAGACCTGGACCAGTTCAGACCATGGGAATCTGTACTTTCTTACATGGTAAAGGGCAAAAGCCATTTGATTCAGTCCTGATATTCACACAGGCCTTAATATTATCAGTGGCTTCATACCATGAAAAAAAAACCTCCCACGTAACGAGGGTTACTTTGGGTCTTTCATTCTCAGGATTACAATGATCATCAATTATTAAACTATCAGTTTTAAATCTCAGATAGAGCCAGGCTATGATTTACATGCGGACAGAAATTTTATGTCTTTGTCACTGACAATATGCTTGGCAACTAGCGTGCACTCGATAAATTTTTGTAATTTTGAACATTACATATAGTCACTGGAGTTCTCCAATGATTAGCGCTCTCATTGGAAACCATATATGATTTTCAACCCAGGCCGTACCTTAGGAACAAATGTGAAGGTTATAAGTAATACCAATGCCTGGCCTTTGACCAATTAAATCAGAATCTCTGCCAGTGGAGCCCAGTTACTAGTATTTTTAAAAGAGAATGCCAGATGATTCTAATGTGCAGTCAGGACTGAGCACCACTGGGCTAGGTGATCTGCCTCCTCTCTTCACTTCACTAGCTTCCTGCTGTGTAATGAGTGGTGCTTCATGGGAGAAACAGCACTCATACAGAATGCTGGTGAACATACAATTCCCATGGAAGGATGTGCCAATATCTATCACACAAATACATGTATCTGTTAACTGCTCCTGCTATTAGGAATATAACCCTATAAATATAGTTACAAATATGCATGATGCCATATTTACAAGGTTACTAACTGCAACATAGAGTATAATAATTAAAAGGTGGGAAAAATCTAAGTAGCCATTAATTAGGAATTTGTTAAATAAAATATTGTTTATACAATGGAAACCGTTTTTAAAAAGGAAATTTTTTTCCCTTTTGGTAAGTATGTGTAGAATGCTAGTATTTTATTTTATTTTTGTATCGTATTATATTGTGGTAAGAACGCTTAACATGATATCTACTCTCTTAACAAGCTGTGAAGTGTAGAGTACAATATTGTTAACTATAGGCAAAATGACGTATAACAGATCTCTGGAACTTACTCCTCTTGCATAACTAAAAGTTTATGCCTGATGATAGCAATTTCCATTTCCCCCTCTTCTCTGTGTTTTTTTAATGGGTTAAAGACATATTTTTTTAAAAAATTATCTATTTTAAAGTTTATTTAATTAAAAATATATGTGTTTATATGTGCAGAGAGTATCTCTGGGATACCTAAGAAACTAATAAATAACAATGAATAACATTGGTTGCCTCTGGGAGGTAAACTGGTTAGCTGGGGAGATAGAAGGGCGACTTTTCACTATTTATCTCTTTTATCTTTTGAATTAAAATTTTTTTGAATGTATACCTGCTTTTTTTAATGAAACTGTTTCTAATGAAGAAAACATGATGGCTGCAGTCAATGGCTATGTAGCTATGCCAAATGAAATTGTGTTTAAGTCCTAAAAGAATAAATAAAAGGAGAGTTAATAGGGAACAAACTGTAAACTCTTCTAGATTAGAGAAAAAATTTTCTCCACGATTTGGGTACCTCAGAATGTCTACTACGGTGCATACAGAGTAAATGCTCAGCCAGATGTTAGGTTGGCTACCATATTTTTTTCTTGAAAAGCCATTGTAGCATTAGTAGATACTTTTGAGAACTCTATCATATGAATTTTTTTTTATTATTTCCTTGTTTTCCACATGTATATATTTTCACACAGGTGCCACAATCATGTACTTTCTCTAACATGTTTTTCCTTCATCTTCCATGACTTGATAATATTTTTGATAATTAAAATTTGAATGGCTACATAATAATTTTTATTTTGGTATCTCATAGCTACTGTAAATAACTTCTTCATTATTGGGCATTTGGTATTTTTCAAGAATTGAATTGGTTTGTAGAAATTCAGTGGACTTCACTGACATACACTATGTTTGCTTCCATTGTCATGGAAGTTTTAAATCATGGACTCCCCATAGGATACACTGGGTAGCTATTAAAAATGAATATTTACTACTATGAAAAGATGCCCATGATATATGAAAAGACGACATAATGTACAATCTCATTTTTGTTTAAAGATATACTTTTTGTAAATGTATGTCTCCGGTTTTTAGTAAGTAAGAGAGGAGAAGATGCTGCATCTGGCCCCGTGTGTCTCACCTGCGCTGGCTTGAGCACTAAGGTATTGCCTGCTGCCAAACACGCAGCACTCTTCCACGCCAGCATCATCAGCGGGTAGTTCCAGGGGATGATAATGGCACAGACACTGCAGGAGAAGAAAGACGACATCCTCAATTGTCTTAAACTAACACAAGTCACTCAGAGGTGGTTTCCTTGTCTTACCCAAGTGGCTCCTTCTTGGTGAAGGTGAGATTGCGATTTGGACGGGCCTGGTTGATGGGAATTGTAGAACCCTAAAGAATAAAAACGGTTCACACTTATTTTACTAATTTAAATGTGTAAATTTAATCCCAAAGAATCCATTTTCTGCCTGCCTCTCTTGCTTTTTCTTAGCTGATATAAAAAGGCAGTGTTCAATTTATAAAAAATATATTCACATTTTAAAAGGAACTGCTGAAAAATAAAAAAAATAAAAAGGAACTGCTATACCTTTCTCAAAAGAACTGAGGCATAGGAGAATAAAACCATAATTCTAATTTAATCACCTCCATTCCCAATTTGTTGGCATGGCAGAGAATGTTAATTGTCTGCCCAATATCCATTCTCCCCTCTATCCTTAGTAACAGAAACCCTACATTAATAATGAGGAAAACAATGTGCCCAGATAGTGTACTGTGTTCCCCAGTTTCCATAGCAGATAAGGATGGTCAATGGAAGATAAAAGCACAAAGCACCGGGAGGGGAATGCCCTTTGAAGCAGGCTGACCCAGCTCACACAAGTGCTCTTTTTACCCTCCCTCCCACTCCTGCTTCTTCCTTCTTCCTGCTCAGAATGTTGCTAAAAAGGCTGGCACTGCAATGGTTATCATGAGACCATGAGAAATGGTACTAAGGATGGCCTGGCAGACAGAAAGAATGAATCTTCATATCCCATGCTAGACCTGATTGCCTTCCTTTGGACTCCTTGAAAGTGAAATTAAAACAAACTTCTAAGTTGGCTTTTCTATCATATGCAGCCAAACTTAATCTCAGCTGAGTCACGATAGTAGTCTTTAACTGAAGCTATACATTTGTTTTGCCACATAAAATATTACTGCTGTTACTAATACAAATAAGTGTACAGTCTCTTATTGGAAACTCTTGGGGTCAGGTGTGTTACAAGATTCAGAATTTTTTGACTTTAGAAACATAATATAATATATATACCTTTTATAATGTTATTGTCTATAAGGTCTGAGGCAGCCCCCCATAATCAAACACAGTAGTATTTTTTCAGTGAAATATATGCACATTCACTTTAAGTGATATAAATAAAGATAACAGATTCATGTTGGTTCAGGTCAGGTTTTGGCGTCAAATGAGTTTGAACCAATTAAATCAATTTTTAGATTTCAGAGCAATTTGGATTTCGTAATTGAGGATAAAGGATGGACTTGAATCACTATTACAAATACTTATCTACATATGACTTTGTGGCTGAACAATGATAAAAACTAAATTTATGTGCAAGACCTACTATGTTGCAGACTTTAATTCTGTACTATATAAACACTTGTTGTTAATCTTCATTATGTAATCTGCAAGGCATGCATGACTGTAGCCATTCTACAGAAGAGGAAAGGAAGGCTCAGAGAGGTAAATAACTTCAACAACAGCAGCTGGTAGGTGGCAAAGCTGAGACGGAACCAAGTCTCTCTGATTCTAACACTGAAAGTGGTGGCAGCAATGTGCCCAAATAAAATATTACGTTTCCCAGTCTCCTTAGCAGAAAGAGACAGCCAATGGGGAGACATGAGCACAAGGCACTGGGAGGGTGAGGATGGTTTTTGAAGTCCTTTTACCTTTCTCCCTCTTCCTCTTTGCTGCTGGAAATGTGGCTATGATGGCCGGTGCTGCAGTGGTTACCATGAGTCTATGAGTGGCATGCATTCTGCTGTTTGCTACAAGCCCTGTCTTGCCCTTCTGTATCCCAATACCAAAGCCAAGAGTAGTTGCCATTTATCAATCACACATGTGATATTTATTTTCTTATAGGCAAAAGAAAATGGGAATTTTTATTGTACTCATGTCTTTAAAAATATTTTCTTATAACCAGTCTGCTTAGCCCATCTATGTTAGTTCTCTGACTTCTGTAGGCATCTGAGTTTCAATTCCTCCTTGATACCAGGCTTCTCTCTATGTGCCCAGAAGACTAATAGGTGCTCTCAGGAGACATTATAGTAAAGTACAAAGGACATCATTAGATTCTAGGTCCAGAAAACCTTAAGTTCAAATCCTAACTCTGTGGTTTACTTACTATGTGACCATAGATAAGTTATTCATTGTCTTCAGACCTCAGTTTCCACACCTGTAATAAGGAATAATAGCTATCCTCCTACCTCAAATGATTGTTATAAGGATTAGATGAAAAAAACCTACATAAGAAGCAGTTTGACTTTACAAGCTAAGAAATATTTGCCCCTTTTCCTTTTGGAATGATCTATATGGAGACAAGCAACATTAACGCTTACCTGAATTTTGTCACACCACCCAGCAAAATATCTGAATGTCTGTACAGACATTCCAATGTGAGTCTTCAGAGCCAAGGTATAGACAGCTCCTGAATCGAGGGCTTCAATGGTTGCCAGCTCTTCTTGGTTCTCTTCCAACAGGTCTGCAAGTCTGTATGGTTAGTGAAAGAAATCTATTCAACAAATATTAATTGAGTCTCTATTAATGCACCATCCTAAGGGCCGAGATGGACTAGGTCTCTGTCCTCATGGAGAATATGGTGAGTAGGGAAAACAGACATTTAAAAAATACTTTCACTAATAATTTGTTTCAAGAGTTATAATGGAGAAGCAAAGGGTATTGGAAGTCAGTATAATTTGACTCATAAGTAAAACAGTGATTGAACAGTAATCCAAGGAGAGCAATGATAGAAAACAGTGAGAATGTGGACAGTTCATGAATATACAGGGAGATGTTAAAGGGCAACCCACACCTCTTGAGAACCTACAAACACTTGAGGATTTCTGGTTGGTACAGAAGTATTTCCAACATTAGCTGAAGAGGACAAGACAGAAATTCATGGAATGAATTACAAACACCACAACAGATTTCTGTTGGTGTATAGTTTCTATGGGAAGATAAGTACGGAACTGTTCAATAACTGCAAAACAGTCAAAACTCATCTTCTGTGGTTATCTCCTCCATTTGTTTTCCTTCCTTCCTTTAGTGGTTCTGAGCTGTGCCTTTTGGATCATTTCAAAGTCAGGCTTGAAATCCTCCTCCCCTAATGTTTCTTCCAGATCCTGCTCTAAGAGATCTTTAGACCAAGGTCAGCTAATGGCTTTCAGTAAGTAGAAAACTGAATTTATGTGGAATCTAATTATGTTTATCATACTCAGTTGCCAATTTACTTTCCAGGCCTTAGTGTTTTTCCTCCTTGCTCCTACTCCTTACACATCAAGTAGATTTAAAATCTGTCTTTGAAAACAACAGGGTGCTGGATGTTCTCAATGTGCTGCTTGTGATCCATTCTCCACCCTGCTCTGTGACCGGGAGGATGACCTTTAGAGACTACATCACTGGCTCCTGTGCTCTCTCACTGGGCTTGGTTAATGAGAGGCCAATGGGAGGCACCTCCAGGAAACTGACAAACTCGAGAAGAAAGTGGGCGAGGATTCTAATCTGGCTTCCTCACTGGTGGCTGTAGTTCAACAGCTGCTGTGTCCCTCCACCAAAATCACTGTAGTGTCTGCTCTTCTCCTACAGGTATAGATCTTGCCAGATTCTAGTAACAGCTTCTTCCTCTGTTCCGTCAGGCCTTGGAGTAGAAGCAGTTCCCCCCTCTTCTACCCAGCTTGTGCTTCACTATCCTTTATTGCATTTCCCTGTAAATATGAATCTTTGTAAATACAAAGTCCTTTATTAAACTTCTTCTCCTACAGGGACGACTGAAACTAGCAATAGTGCAAAATTTGGGAAATCATATATGTGGGATTTTATATGATGCAAGTAACAAAAGGCATGTTATGTAATAGGTGCATACTAGAATGGTTTGAAGAAATTTTTAAAATCTTGGCAATGGCAATAGTAGTCAATATTAAAAGGCCACAGATTTGTGTTCTTAAAAAACATACCTGTACATCAATCTTCCTCTTTCTCTTGCATTCATTCTTCCCCATTCACCATTTTCAAAAGCATCTTTTGCTGCTGCTACTGCTTTATCAACATCCACCAAAGAAGCATAGGATACTTTGCATATTGTCTATTTCAAGGTAAGAAAAATAGGTTTTTTAGATGGAGAGATAAAAATGTTTCTTGAATTAATATTGTATTATAAACTCCAAATAATTTTTGGTGGAAAATAAATACTTCCAGTAACATAGTCAAGAAAAAGAAACACTTTTAACTTGAAAGTTGTGAGCCTAAGATTTGGTACTTCTCTCGCTGCACTGCACTACAGGAAGAGACATTTAGGAAATTGTTAACTATTTCTTCTAGGGTCTTAGAGAAGTGGAATTTGTTGCCACGAGCTTGCAAAGTCTGAGATTTTTTACCCCTACGTATAGCTTTATGTGGAATTATGCATCTGATATGTATAGGTATAGCTGTCAGTCTAAATTCATCATCAATATTCACTCTATAAAGTTGGTTATGGAAACCAGTACCAGAATTGAATAGCTGAGAGAAATTCATGAAGCACATTTATATTAAGTGCTTGGAGGCAGAGTAATAAAGTAACTTCTTAAGACTGTCTGTTTTATAACTGTGTGTAAACAAAAAATCCATGATCAGTGATCACGTCACACACCAAGTACTCACAGATCCATCTGTTGGGTTGATAGTGTCGTAAGTCTTCCCATCATCAGCATCTGTGAACTGTCCATTTATGAAACACTGATATGGCATTTTTACTGTCATTTCATTTACCTCCTTTGAAATCTAAGAGAGAGAATTACAGTAATAGGTGCAATGAATTTCTGTGCTCATGCATTTGATACCAAATAGCAATAAACAAGCTTATACACCAGTGTAGAAAGAGAGGCTAAGCTGATGGGATTCCAGTCCTCACTGTCCAGAAGAGACAAGTGTATATAATACTTGGGCCTCATGATGCTCAGATTAGCCACTGAGGTAGGAGATTAGCATCTTCATGATCAAAGCGCTCTAGACTGGGCTTTATAAAGATCTGATTTTCTTCCTCACACAGATGAAAGACAACTCAGAAGACCTCCGGGTAATGGAAACACCACCATCTAGTGGTAACACCTATAGACTGCAGCCATTGCTTTCATTTAAAGCCTTAAAACTGCCTTTGTTGAAAGGTTTCCTTTTGCCTTTTAAGTGTTCTTTCCTGTGTCCTTCCCCATTTTCACTTTCTCTCTCTTATATATGTGTTGCTTAAACTGTGCTCGCTACTATCAGCTAGCAAGTGAATTTAGGTTAGTCCATTCACCTCTATAAACCTCAGTTTTTTCAACAATAAACTTTCATACAGTTATTGTGAGAAGTAACTAAAATGACATACGTGAAAGAGCATTATTGGCATAAAATTCCATATCAATGAAAGATAATCTAAAAGGGAAATTTAATGAATTAAGAAATTATTCTATATAGAGAAGTCAATAATGTTTAGAAAAGAAAAAAGCAGCAAGAGGGTATCTCGCCTTAACCCATACCAACTACTCATGTCCCATGATATATTTCTATTTGTTTACATATGATATAATGAAGGAAACGATCTGAATTGATGTGTTCAGTCCCTGCGTATAGTCCAGTTTTCCAAATTCATCATTCTGGAAATATGCTAAATGTCTTACATATATTATCTAATTTGATTCTCTCAGCAATCCTATGAGTTGGATGTTATTATTGTTCCATTTAACATATGAGGAAACTGAGGCTTAGAGAAATTAAGTAAATTGGCAAAGGTCACATGGCTAACAAGCAATGAATGTTACATGGATTCAAATTTAGGATGGTCTTACTCCAAAATTTATATTCTTAACCAGAGGATGCTAAACGGTTTTCCAAACTCACCTAACTCAAAAAGAAAAAAATGGATAAGAAGCACTTCTGGAATAGTATATTAAGGACCTCTGAAAATCTGATCCTTCATAAAAGAAATAAGAACACTAGAAAATATTGTCAAAATCATTTTTTCAGTATTCTGGAAATTAATCAAAGGCTTGCAAGAATCCATTTATTCAAGTAAGAACAGTGAGCTTTGTGGCATGTTAATTTATCCTATTCCCATCTCTCTTGACAGCTCTGCAGTAACTTGAAAAGCAACATCCTTGCAACGATGGTAGCTGTGAAAACCTGCAGCCTATTAGCCACTGGAGGGGGAGATGGGTCTGAAACTCTCCAAAAGCCTTATCCCCAGAAAGTTATTACTATTTGACCTGGTAGCTCCCTGAAAAGCTCCATTTTGGGGGCTTGTCTTAATTTGAGCTGAGTCAGAGCTAGCTATATACAAACAGCTCTATCTCTAGAGCGTTTGTCCAAAAGAGTCAGTGGCAATTGTATAACACTGCAACTGCCCGAGGCAGTAATGCCAACTGGGGCTAACAAATAGATGGCTAAAGACCTCAGAAGGAAAAATGGGCATGAGACATCCATAGGAAGCTTTAGGAAGATCTGACATATTCCTGGGAATCTAGAAGGCCAATCTGGTGCAAGACTTGTGCATGTGCCCAGGAAAGATCTTGGAAAGCCCTAATCTCTTACTTCTGGCTGACCTGAGATTCTGTGCAAGCAGGAAGAAGGTGAAGACTAAGACAGTGTTGTAAGCTGCCTGCTGGAGGTTTAAAGGTATACCTGAACATTCAGAGTCCTTCACTAAAAGCTGGGAGACTTTCTCGTTCAAGGAATTTGAAGAAATCTATGTCTAATCATTAGCTGACCACTAAGTGAACCAAGCAGAGACTTAGGTAGTGGAAAACAACAAAGAACACAGGCTTTGCAGAATTAGTTCAGGAAAGTCACTAAACAAACAAAAAGCAACAACAACAACCAGCAATGACAATCCGTGAGGACGTAGCTGGGGTCTGATTTCCAGAGTTACCACATTCTATTATTTAAAATAGCTCACAGTGGGAAAAAAAGTGACAATGAATATATGTATGTTCATGCATAACTGAAAAATTGGGCTCTACACTGGAATTTGAACAACATTGTAAAATGACTATAACTCAATTAAAAAATGTTAAAATAAAATAAAATGTCCAGTTTTCAACAAAAGATTGTAAGATATGTAAAGAAAAGGGAAAGAATGCTATATACACAGCAGAGGGAAGAGCAGTCAATAGAAATCATCCATGAAGAAGTCTAGACGTTGACTTTATTAGACAAAAGTTTTTATAAGTAGATGCAAAGAACTAAAGGAAACTATGTCTAAAGAATTAAAGGAAAGTAAGAGAACAATGTCTCACCAAATAGAGAATATCAATAAAGAGATAAGAATTATAAAAAAAAGAACTAAATAGAAATTCTGAAGTTGAAAAGTACAATAAGTGAAATTTTAAAAGTCACTAGAGGGGCTCAACAGTAGGTTCAAGCAGGCAGAAGAAAGAATAGGAAGGAAAGGAATTTTAAAAATGAATAGAGCCTCAGAAGTCTGTAGGACACCATCAATGTACCAATACATGCACAATGAGAGGATGGGTGAAAAGGGCAGAAAGAATATTTGAAGAAATAATGGCTGAAATGTCCCAAATTTGATGAAAAACATTAATCTTCACATCCAAGAAGCTCAATAAACTCCAAGTAGAAAAATCTCAAAGAGATCCATTCTAGACACATCGTAATAAAATAGTCAAAAGACAAAGACAAAGAGGGAATCTTGAAAGCAGCAAGGGAGAAGCAACTCATCACATAAAAGGGAGCCTCAATAAAAAATTAACAGAGGACTCATCCTCAGAAACCATGGAGGCCAGAAAGTAATAGGATGACATATCCAAACGTGCTGCAAGAAAAAGACTGACAACCCAAAATTCCATATACAGCAAAAATATCTTTCAAGAACAAAAAATAAATTGTCATTCCCAAATGAACAAAAACTGAGATAACTCACTGCTAGCACATTGCCCTTCAGAAGGACTAAGTGGTGTCCTTCAGGAAGAAATGAAAGGACACTAAACATAACTTGAATCTGCATGAAGAAATAAAGAACACTACAAAGGTAAATACAAAAGTCAGGATAAATGTACTTTTATTTTTAAACCCTTTTCTTATCTGATTAAAAAGACAACTGCATAAAGCAATAATTATAAAACTGTTTTGATGGGTTTATAATGTATAAAGGTGTATTTATATGACAATAATTGCACAAATAAGGGGGTAGGGAGCAGAGCTATACTGTAGCAAAGTTTTTCTACACTATTGTTATTAATTTGGTATTAATCTGAGCTAGAATGTTTTAAGAAAAATGTCTATTGCAATCCTCAAGGCAACTACTAAGAAAATAACTAAAAATATATAGCAAAACAAAGAAAAGCTTAAGCTACTAGCATACTAGCCAATATCCATTTAACAAAAAAGAAAACAGTAAAGGAGTAACAGAAGAGCAAAAAAGGCATAAAACAAGCATATAGAGCCATAAACGGCAAAAGGACAAATAGATAAGTTAGACAATCAAATTTTTAAACTTTTGTATGTTAAAGTACACTATCAAAACAGTGAAAAGAAAACTCACAGAATGGGGAAAATATCTACAAATAATATATCTGGCTAGCGTCTAGTATCCAAAATATAAAAAGGCCTCAAACAACTCAAAAATTAAAAACACAAATATCCCAACTAAACAAAAGGCAAAGAAGATATGCAAATGGCCAATAAGCACATAAAAAGATGTTCATCATTAGTCATTAGGGAAATGTAAATCAAAACCACAATGAGATACCACTTCACACCCACTAGGACAGCTGAAATAGAAAAGACAGATAATAGCACATGTTGGTGATGACATGGAGTAATTAGAAGCTTCTTACATTGCTAGTGGCATTGCAAAATGGTGTAGTCACTTTGGAAAACAGTTTGGTAATTCCTCAACAAGTTAAACATAGAGTTACCTTATGACTCATCAATTTCACTTCTAGATATTTACCCAAGAGCACTGAGACCATGTGTTCACACAAAAACTTACACGTGGATTTTCAAAGGAGCATTATTTATAATAGCCAAAAAGTGGAAACAACCCAAGTGTACATCAACTGAGGAATGGATAAACAAAATGTGGTTTATCCACACAATGGAATATTATTTGGCTGGAAAAATGAATGAAGTGACAATATTCAATACAACATGGATGAACTTTGAACACATTATATTAAGTGAAAGAAATCAGACACAAAAGTCCACTTATTGTATAATTTCATCTATACAATGCATAAATTCACTCTAGAATAGGCAAATCCATACAAACAGAAAGAAAATTACCAGTTTCCAGGGGCCAGGGCCCAGGAGAGGAGAGCAGAGAATGACTGCCAATGGATACAGGGTCTCTTTTCGGGTGATGATAGAACTGTTCTATAATCAGACAGTGGTGATGGTTGCACAACTCGGTGAACATACTAAAAACCACTGAATTGTGCTTTTCAAAAAGGTAAAATGTATGATATCTGAATTATAATCTCAATTAAACTGTCATTTTATTTTATTTATTTTAATTTGGGGGGGGCGGTAATTAGGTTTATCTATTTATTTATTACTTTTGGTGGAGTTATTGGGGATTGAACCCAGGACCTCGTGCATGCTAGGCATGCTCTACCACTGAGCTATACCCTCTGCGTAAACTGTCATTTTAAAAAAGCTATACATGTGAAAATAAACGGATGAAAGCCACAGCATTCTTTTAGAGCTTGTGGGTCTTAATAGTTTAGATTCTCAATGACGTGGACAGGCTTACATAATCCACTACTAGCTCCGCTTCTTGATCTTCTCCTCTCAGTTTCCTCACGACTTTTTGGATGAAGTCTTCAAACTTGGTGGCCATATAAACATCTTCATTCTGTAACTGAAGCCCTCCACATTTCTGCCTGATCTCTTCAACTAGCCTGAAAGGAAGAACCAGCTCATGTAACTTACATTTTTTAAAGAGTTTAGGGGGACTGTAGTATAACATTTAAGTTGCTTTGAAGTAAGACATATGTCCCATGCATATTTATGTCCTATGAGCTCTTCTACGATAATAATCAGAGAAATTGATAAGATTGGGAGAAAAAAATTTTATAAGCTGTCTTGCAGGACAGTGGCAATCTCTTTAAAACTTTATACATGACTAGAAATACAAGAAATCAAGGCAAAGGTATTTTAATTACTTGCAAGCAAGATGATAAAGGGCACATAAAATTAGTTTCTTTCCTTTCAAATGTACTCAAGGAATAAGATATAAAGGAAATTTCTGAACTGTGAAGATTATGAGAAACAAAAGTTATATTGTAGAATATCTCCTCTAGATCTCGTGTAAGAATAAAACTAACATTTGTTTGTACTACATGGCTAAGATAGGTATTAACTAGAACCATGGAGTAGGTTAATATAATTTGTAAAGTCCTTTCCAAGCCTTTGATTTTTCACTGTTAATTTTTCAATTTACAGCTGTAACCTGACATTTCTTGAATAGCAGTGGTGTATTAGACACAGTGTTGAAAGCCTGCTACAGTCATTTATCCTCTAAAAGAGATGAGGTGCCTTGGTAGTTCAAGATAATAGTATCAGATGATTTTGGTAAATCAGACACTCAAACAGGATATGGGTAATTCCTACAGAAGCATTTTGCTAAGTGAAAAAAAAAAAGTACTAAAAGTCCAATGCTAAAATCTTTAGTTGGGCAAATTAGAAGTTTCTAGGAACTCATAAATCATAACAGAAATCTGTAACTTGAGGAACCAAAACTCTTAACTTCTGATAATGATATTTGCTCTTGAGAGGATTATTTTTGATCACTGGAATAAAAAGGATCCATGAATGAAGGGATTTTTTCTTGTTCATGACAGTATCCCCAGTGCAAAAAACTGTTCCTGATACGTCATAAATGTTCAATAAATTTTGTTTAAAAACAAAGTGAATAAATGAATAAACACAGTATTCATCAAGAACACTCACTGTCAGCATGAAGGACTGTCAAGAGGAGTTTACCTTGTTAAATTAGTGACTGGCCATTGTGTGGCCCTCAAAGAAAAAGCACCTGTGCAAGACCCCCCACTTTTAGGTCCTGGTCCACTCAGTATAGAGGGGGGCTTTCCAGTGCTCCAGACCTTCCATCTTGTTGTAAACCTCTGGAGAGAAATTCTGACTCTAGGGTGATTGTTCTTAATCTTGCAAGTAGCCTGACAGTCCTCATTCTAGGCATATCACACTGGGTCACTTGGGGAGATACGAAAACAAGATTTAGGGTAAATAATCAATGACAGGTATCCTTTTGGATGAAACTATATAGGAAAATCTCTACTGACATTCTCACCCAGAACTTCTCAATTCCAATGTCATACTGGAGGAAAATCAGCTAAGAAATATGAAGATAGATGTTTAAAAGAAACAATTAGAAGTGTTTTTCTAAGTATATTGGAAATATAAAAACAACACTTGGTTAGCAACAAAGAGAAGGGAACAGATACATGTATTTTAACCATGGAAACAAACAAACCAAAAAAGATGAAGAAATGAGAAATATCGTAGATGGGTAGGATAGAGTGATTACATCCAGTACAAAGGATATGAGTTTGATTTTCAAAGTTGAAGTCAAAAATCCCTGGTGGAGGGGTGTAAATCACTAAGGTGGTGATTCAGAAATCGATGTGTTGTAATTTCACACAACACTGTAAAATGACTATAACTCAATTAAAAAATGTTAAAAAAAAGAAAGAAATTGACACATTGTAAATTGACTATAAATACATACATTCATACATGCATACATACGTACATACATACATAAGATGGTGATTTTACCTGACAACATCCATTGAGCGTGCTCCAGATTTAAAGAAGTCTGTTGAGTCTTCAATAACAGGAACATTGCTTAAAATTCCAGCCCAGATGACCTACACAAGGGAAATTTTATGGGGGAAGTGCCATGTAGAACACTGTGGCAGAGACTCGCTAGCTTCTTACCAAACCCACTTTTTTACGTGGCTTGACTACATTTCTCAGGATCTCTTGAAGTTAGGTGCAGCCGTGTGACTGACTTCTACCCAGTGAATACGACTATAAGTAATCTGTCCTCCCAATCTTGGCCCATGAAAAAGCTCCCTCACACAATTCTCTGTGTTCTTGTGCCTTTCTTGGCTGTTGGAATGAAGATGAACCCCAGGGTGACCCTGAAGATAGTAGAGCCTGGGTCCCTGTGTGACTCCACCTCTAATCCTCCTGTTCCAGTTTCACCCCTAACTCCCATGCCAACCTAGAACCACCTTGGATTATTTATGCAAGTGAAAAATAAATTTGTGTATAAATTTAGGCATTGACTTATTTTTGCAGCTAATACAAAGAAAAAGGATTAATGGTACCAGTTACAAAAATGGTTATGTTTTCCATGGTAAAAAGTACTATTAAGAACTTCACGTATTTACCTTGATGATCTCCGCCACCTTCACCTCTTCAGCTGTTAGTTCTACCACTGATGTCTCACCCGCTGAAAAGTACTGAGATGCAGGAATCATTTTTCCATCTTCAAACTGCAGATTTCTCACTATCAGCTATAAGATAACAAAACAAGCAGAAGAAATGAGTATTAGGACAGTTCAAAAGTGAGGTTGGTGAGAGAAGGAGTGCCATACAGGTATGAGGACCAGCTTATTCAGCAAATACAAGAATATGAATTAAAAGCACTCACCATTATGTGTAAAAGGACTGAGATGGTATTTCAACAGTGGCAGCAGAAAGGAGAAGGTTAAGTCTAGGAGCAGATACATCTCAAAATGGATGATAAGTCCCTCCCAAAACTGACATTCAGATGTAGGTACTGGATCTAAAGCCTACTATAACTACCACCACCACCACCAGTGCTACCATAGTACTGCCGTCATCTGAACACTTAATATGTCACTTGCATGGTGCTCAGTATGTATGTGCTGCAGTATCATATTCACACTCTTAAGTCCTGATGGAGGCAGATGCCATTATTACCCCCATCTTACTGATGAGGAAATGGAGGCTCAATGAGGTTAACTAATTTGCCCACATGGCTAATAAATAAGTAACAGAGCTGGGGTTACAACCCAGAACCAGCTGGACTCTGAAGCCTACAATCTTAATAAATGATCTGTCCTATAAGCCACCAGAAAGTATCTGTGAGTTGCAAATTCCCTTTTGCTTTCTTCACTGGGCATCTACCCAAGAGCCTACTGAGGTCCAGAGTCCACACTCCCAAGCACAGGCGGTGTGGGTGGGCATCTGTCTGGTGAGGCGAAGGGAGGAGCATCTGAAGAGGGTAACATCATTTGATCCTCCCAGACTAACAGTGGGAAGGCAGCCAGATGAGATTACTCTCTCTGTTTTACAGAAAACTGAACTCAGAGGGGAAAAGCATCCTGCCAAAGACCTGTAAGTGGCAGAGCAGAGATGCACATCCTGTTTCCTGACTAAACTCCAAGCTCTTCCTACCATATCACAAAGCAAACTGTGCAGGTCTGTGGGGCCCACCCTGAGAAGTCTTGTTCTCATCAAGGAACACAGAGCCAGTTCATCTCCAGGGAGAAATGGGGCAAAGACATCTTGAGCCTCCCATGTCCCACTGCAAAGCCAGATTACCCTGTGACAACTAGTCCCTCAATAGCTTGGGTTATCGAAGGAAACCAAAAAAGTTACTTTATAGGTAATCATATTGAACACTCACTGCTTTTCCATCGTTACCAAAAAGAACAAGTCCTTTTTTGGTAACAAGACCAGGCTTCTTGGCACCTTTAATTTCCAGTGGTTCTCCAGGGGGCACGGAGCTATTCAGTAGTGATGAGCCATAGAAAGTTACCATCTAATAAAGAGATCAAACCCAGATTGTGAAATGAGGAAGTGAAAGCTGTTTATAAGGGTGTGTGCAAGTAGCACACTCTGCAAAAAAGCTGAAGTTGGAATTTCCATTTATGATAAAATTTGGACCCCTCATGTAAGAGACTATACCCCATATCTATAGAGACAACATAAAGCAAGAGAGAGTTTGGGAATGTGTGACTGAGGAGTTTAAGAAATGCCCCACATCCAGGCGACATAAGGGTACATTTATTGCTTATTCACATTGACACAAAGGTTAATGAGATAAAAGCTCTCTCAGAGTTGGCAGCCTGAAGGTAGGGTTTATGGGGGAGTAAAGGTGTCGGTGGGGGGTCAGAGAGGGCAGATACAGAGTAGTAAATAGACTATTACAATGCAGTGGGGTGCGTGATAGGAAGTCCAGGGTGCTCTGTGGATCAGTTCATGGACACAGAACTGGATCCAGACTATAACCAAGAGAACTTGACACTAACTGATTTCTTATTATAGTTATTATTATAATTCCATGGCCATTAGCTATCATTTATTGAGCACTATAACAGTTAATATCATTGAATATATATTCTATGCCAAGGGCTAAGTAGTAAAATGAATGAACATATATTAACTCATTTCATCTTCACAACAATCCACAACTTATAACAGAGGCACTGTTAGTTTCATTCTACAATAAGGCAATCAAGGCACCCAATGGTGTAACCTGCCCAAGGTTACAAGCAGAGAGTGGCAGAGCCAGAATTTTAATGAAAACATTCTAGTTTCAGATCCCACACTCTTAACCACCACACTTAACTTGCTCCCTTGGTCCTTCATTGATCCCACATATTTTTATTGACACCTAATATGCATGAAGCACTCTGCTTAAGTGCTGAGCTAATCAAGACAATAATATGATGCCCTTGCCCCTAAGGGATTCATAGTCTACTGGGGGAAGCAGACGTAAGTGATGATCACAATATATACTATGCTGTGTCAGAGGTAGGCAGGGCGTTGTTGGAACAGATGGGAGTGATGCCCAGGCTGAGAGTGGGAGGTCAGGAGACTTCATAGCAGAGGTGAAAGCTAGAACCTGAGTTGAGTGGAGACTCCCCAGGGATTAGAAGGCTTTGCCTGCCCCTGCCCACCGCCCCTGCCTCACCTCTCCCCACGCCTCTCACACCTGCTCCTCACACCTGAGGCTCCAGCTTCACTGAACTCTACTTCAAGTCCCTGTCTGGGTAACACACCCTCCTACCTCTGGGTCTTTAACTCTTCATCTCATTCTCTACCTGTTGACCTCTTCTTAAAGTATGAGCAAAATAGTCAGCTTTTCTAGGAAGCCTTTCCTAAGACACCTGAGTCTGGACCTCAGTTACAGTATCTGTCTTACTGCATTGTATTTACTCACTTCTCTGCTTTCTCCATAAAACTGCAGTCCCCCTGAGGGCAGAGGCTGTGCCAAGCACCTGCTTCACACCAAATGCTCATTATGTGCTGAGTAAAGACGGGGGTGTTTTCTTTTAGCTGGTCACATACCTAGAACACAGACCCTCCTCACAGCCAAGGGAGGAACTAGAGTAAGTCCAGCCTTATATACCCTCTTACAAAGGTCATATGCAAAAAAAAAAAAAAAAAAAATTGGTCCCTGGAACTTACCTGTCCATTGATCTCCGTCCAAGCTCCAGGGACTTTATCATGACCTCGAATCCAGTTATGCAAAACTTCAGCAGGCTGATCCCAAGAAATCTAGGAATGCACAAAGCACAGGTTGAATTTCCCAATGCTGCAAGTGTCAAAGGCAACAGAAACATCTCTCTTCATCAGTGGCAGAGGTAGGAATGGGGCATTCTGGCTTGGAGCTCTACCTTTTGGTGAGGAAATGTACACTGGGAACTGCTTAAAGGTAGAAGAAAATGAACTTTGAATTGTGTTATTGAGTTGCTGTAAATACCTCAGCATCTTCCTTTCTCCGGATACCTTCATACGTTGCCCCTTCTTCTGGCTGGGGAATACGAGGAGCTTTTCCATCGGCTATGAGTTGTACAGCTTCTACCTAAAGCCCAAAATATTACCTGCATTAAAGCCCAGTGGTCATCAATTGCATGGACTGTTTCACTGAAGTTTCTGTTTAACAGAATTACTACATATAAATCTGTCCAGAGTCAGACTTTGGTAATAACTACCATTTTTTTTGATCCATAATTGCGCCAGGTAGTGTGGTTAGCTACTTTATGTAAAATATCCTTTGCAACATCACACCAGTCCTACAAGGTGGATATTATTAGTGCTGATTTCCAGATGAGGAAACTGAGACTTGGAAAAAAGCCTCAAGCAACTGGTTTGAAAAAAAGGCAACTCACTCCAGATCACAGTGTTAGCTTGTAGGAGTCAGAAGCAGGATATGCATCCAGGTCTATCTACTGCCAATACCCAGCCTGTACTTTTGAAGATGACTCCCTTATTTAAACAAATTTCAATCCCCCCTTTCAAATTTCAATGGGTATTTCAGGAATATAATTGTAAAATAAGTCATTGTGGGTTATTTCCACTCATTATGATGATTCTAGAAAGTGATACATTGTTATATTTAAGGAATTCAACTGGTTTTCCAGCTTAGGACACCAGGAATTAAAACAAAAGTTAAAATCTGTCCATGAGTTTGATTGCCTTTGGGATAGATGTGTCCTATATCCCCTTCCGTGCCATATTTATGTTTACCTTAAGTTGAGAGACTCTCTCCTTCACTGGAAGACCTATGTGAGCTCAAGTTCTCAGATTTCTAAGTACTCACAGCTGCTGACCAACCTGCCTGAGAGCTCATGGAGGGAGCCACCTGGGAACAGGTCCAGGGTTACAGCTCATTCATTCCACCCACTTTGGGTATAACAGCACCAGATACAAGCTCCAGGATTGAGCTAATGCTACCAAACACACCAAGTACTATTTTGATTATAATTATCATTTTGAGTACCTGTGTGCTAGATGCTTTACACAAATGTCATTTGATTTTCACAACCACCCTCTAAGTCAGACAGTATTATCCACATTTTATAGATGAGGAAACCAAGGCTAAAGAAGCTAAGTAACTTGACTATTATCACACAACAAGTAAGTGGTAGAGTGAGAAATCTGGTGCCTTTCTGACCAAAACCCTTTCTCTTAATCATTAAATGATACAAGCAAAGCACTGTTCTCCTTTCCTAAATCAATGGCTGCTGCTTTATGCCATCTTCTTGTCCATCTCTGTGTTGAACCTCTACCATATCAAACTCTGAAAGACATTAAATAACACTGAAATTGCCTTTCAATGTTTTACAATCTATTTTTACTTCATAGTATACATGCTTTGAGCTTTTTATCCAGAGCATATCTGAATAAATAAAGCAATGCCAAATTTCACCCTGTCCAATAGACTGATTTCAAATACTTCTGAAGGAAGTCCAAATTATATACCAACATTTCTTAAGATTCTGTACACTTCTTTACAATGAGTCATTATAAACAAAGTTGGAGATTCAAATATTTGGTAAAATAAATGAAGAAGTTTGATTGCTACTTTTTGTATCTAATCACTGCTCTCAGAAGATCAAGGCAGCTTCATAGACTAAGAAATTCTAAAGGTCAGATTTCTACCCTAAATATACCATCCTACTGGAAAATGTAAAATCTAATTTTGTTTTTCAGTTTTATATTTTTAATAAAAACTCATATAAGCAAATTCTCAATACATGAAAAATATTGCCAAAACTTCAAAGGTTTACTAAATTCTTTTTGATGGCATAAATATACTGACCATGGCCTTGATTCCTTCAGGAAAAAGAAATCGGTTATAAAGTGCATCCACTGTATCATTGGGTTCAACATCACATGACTTCTGAAGAAGAATAGGTCCTGTGTCTAAACCATCATCAGCCCAGAAAACAGAAAACCCAGCTTTCTTATCTCCCATGATTAGGGTCCTGTGAAAAGAAGAGTTTCAACTTAAAGCACTGGTTAACTGTATTGTAAGATGATGAATTAGTGACATTAAAGTATGAAGTAGTTACAATGGGAAGTAGAACGTCAATGAAGCTACCATGAGGAACTGCAGTAGAGCTGGAAGGCGACAGCAGTCATGAGAAGCAGAACTTAATGGTACTGCAGTTTTATACACCCTCATGTCTATAGTCTTGTTAACACATACTAATGACTCGTAGTCTACTCAAAAAGGCATTAGAGTCCACCATTGCTACCACTCACTGACTCCCAGGTGTCAGCTTTCTATGGCAGCATCAAGTAATTTTGCCCACCAGGGTCCAATTCCTATATCATACCTGACCCTCTATTAGGCAGAATAAGATAATGAAAGATAAAACAGAGGATGATCAGTGCAATGTGAAGAGGAGAACTGATTATTAATTTAGGTTGTGTAATTCAGGTATAAGCATCACTTAGAGCCAGAATTAATTCTAGATTGTCTATAAATTGTAGTAAAAGATGGCTGATCAATTCAACTATTTGTATTATGTGTTCTAAAAAATTTAGCCTAAGAGGAAATGCTGGCCCCACAAACCTTATGATACAACAAACCAGATATGTGGAAATACATACACACATACACACACACACACACACACACACACACACACACACACATAAAAGCATATCACAGCACTATTTACAACAGCCAAGACATGGAAGCAACCTAAATGTCCATGAACCCATGAACAGATGACTGGATAAGGAAGCTGTGGTACAAACATACAATGGAATACTACTTGGCTATAAAAAAGGATGAAATAATGCCATTTTTAGCAAAATGGATGGACCTGGAGATTATCATACTAAGCAAAGTTAAGCCAGAAAGAGAAAGAAAAGTACCATATGATATTACTTGTAAGTGGAATCTATAAAGAAGACACAGATGAACTTATTTACAAAACAGAAACAGACTCACAGACACAGAAAGCAAATTTACGGTTACCAGGAGGGACAGGGGGAGATGGAAGGATAAATTGGGAGTTCAGGATTTGCAGATACTAACTACTATATCTGATTAAACAGCAAGGCCTACTGTATAGCACAGGGAACTCCATTCAATACCTCGTAATAACATATAACGAAAAAGAACATGAAAAGGAATATATATGTGTGTGTAACTGAATCATTATGCTATACACCATAAATTAACACAACATTGTAAACCAACTATACTTCAATAAAAAAAGAATATAAATTAATTAATACCAAAGGGGGGCATATCAGAGAGCAGGCTAATATAGACAGAGTATAATCTAGTATGTCAGTCATGCTCTCAGTCTAAGTCATTTTTACCTTTCTGAGCTAATCAAGCAAGACCTAAATCAATCAATCTACCACTCTTCAGAAATATTGAGGAATTAATTGGCACTGTGTTAACAAGAGCTTTGACAATATTCATATACTTTGACTCAATGACTCTGCATGTGGAAGCAATACAAAACAAGAAAAAAATACATGTTTCAGTACAAAGATATTCATTACAGCACCATTCACAAGAACAAAAAAGAAATCAATTCATGTAATCAATCTTTAAGTACAATGAAATGTTTTTCACCACATTTAAACTAAGCGTAGATTTTCTGCTATCTGATAACTTGAAACCAAGAGATATCAGGGCGATGTTAGGTAGAGGAGAGAAGACAGACAAAGTGGGAAAGGCCCACCTTGACCCACAGCATA
Organism: Camelus bactrianus; assembly: GCF_048773025.1. Lineage (NCBI taxonomy): Eukaryota > Metazoa > Chordata > Mammalia > Artiodactyla > Camelidae > Camelus > Camelus bactrianus. Next base: position 31,981,810 of record NC_133550.1, on the reverse strand, counting down.
GTGTACCTTTGGTACTGGGCTCCTACAGTGTACCAGGCATTGTTCTTGATATTGGGACATAGAGCAGTAAAAATGTTAGACCATAGTCCTTTCTTCCCTTAAGAAGTTTAACACTGAATGGGGGAAGACAGACAGAGAGAAAGATAATTTCAGATAATTCAGCATTTCCTGAAATGTACTTGAGTTCCATAGCCAAATAAGTTTGGGAATACTTTGTACTCAGATTCCCTCTTGGAGATTATGATGCTCACATTAAAGCATATGTTAAAATTTCAAGAAGTTCCGGGATAAAGAAATCCAGCGTTAACCTAACTTCTGACCACAGGATCTTTGCTTGCTCAATACCTAGTTATATCCAGTGGAGCCAATACTCCATAGACTATTCTTGGGAAATGCTGTTCTGGCTTATACAGTACCTCTAGATCACAGGGGAGTTCCTGCAATAGTAGCAATCAATCAGGACTTCACAATTATTCAAGTATACCCAGCTCCTTGATCACCTAGGTAAGAAACAGAACGATTACAGGCAATAGAAATAGGCCCGTCTTGGTTATTAAAAAAAATCTTACCAGTTGATAGCAGAGGCTCCTCTGTGCCTCGGAAGGATAGACGGGTGATAAATGATGGAACCATGCTTTGGGCTGTCAATTACATCCATGGGGATGAACTGTGTGCAGAAGGGAAGCACGTTTAGCTCTGCACCCACAGATCTGTAGGCCTCTGCCACCTCCTTTATGGTCTTGCCCTTGACTCTCCATCTTGGGAACTTGAACACAGGGGTCCCATTTTTCTCTGCAGCCAAAGCTGAGCATGAAAGAGAAGATTATTTTCATCAAAAAAGTTTTAGCTATAATTTATATTACTATGAATTCACATACCGTAATTTCATGAAACATTTACAAATAAAACATGATGAAGAACAATTTAGATTCTGATCAGGATTTGACCTGTTACAATGTTATCCAGATCCATCCACTCTTACAATGTGATTTTTTAACCTAAATATTTAAGGCATAATATGTTTGAACTTCAAAGTTTGTGGCTAGACAACATTTTGAGATTTTAACTGAAGCCACTTCTCTTATAGATCAAAAATTGTACATTTACTACTGATACAGCCATTTAGAAAACTTAGAAAACATTTTAAGATTTGAAATCAAGTGCCAAAACATCACCACCCAGATCAGACACAGGATGGAAAACCCTGAGTCCCTTCCAAAGCCCATTTCCTGGAAGACCTTTTATCACAGGGTAGATTGTCAACTGGAACAGTTCTCCCTGCCAAACAGGCAGATCCAAAAAGATAAATGGAGAAAGTCATTGACCTGAGCTTGAGCCTGTCTAGTTCCCTCTCCTAGACTTGCCAATCAGATAAGTCAGTGGAGGAGAGAGGCCAAGAATGGAGAATACATGCTCCCACAAGGGTTTTGCCATACTGAAGCCAATACAAAGCTCTTTGCTCAGGAAAATGTTGTCCCTTCTGAAAAGAATGACCCCATTCTACCTCTGTGTGAAATGTAATGGCCCTCCAAAGCACAGACAGCACAAGCTCATTTTTTTTCCATAATAAAGTATCATCTTTACTAACTACATCCCTTACATGTATTGTGCATACATATATTTATTGTCTATCAGTAACACAAAGAAACAAAGGCAATATCCAGAAGCCTTACCTAAGGCTTTTTACCTGCATGTTTTGGTAACATTCACTGACACAACATTCAGGAGGGCATGATGCCTCCACCACAAAGCCTAAATTCCAAAGCCTAATAAGTCCCAAAAGGACTCTGGCATTCAAGGTAATGCCTTGGTCGATGCATTTGTAAGAATTTGAGAGACCAGTATAATAATGTCCACAAAATGTAAATGTTCCTAAAATGTTGAACAAACTGTGAACAACTCAAATGACAGATGATAGGAAAATGGGTAAATGATGATTTTTAAAAATGTGGTGAAACTGAGTGAAACTTGTGAAAGATTAGACTGGGACAGAAAAATCGGGTGGAAGAGACTTATAAGTCTTCTTTTAAGAAATCTGCTCCACTGAGAAAGGCCTGACGCATCCAGGTGTTGTCCTCCCACACTGATCTTTGACTGCCCCAGGACTATTTTTGGCTGCTCTATTTGACCATTCTGACAACAAAAATAGTTAGCCACTGTCACTACTGATTCTTTTTATGAATCAGGTGCAGTGCTGAGCACTTTACATACATTATCTCATTTGATCCATGTGAGATGGGTACCACTGAACTAAGCTCAATGAGTTTAAGTAACTTGCCCAAGATCTCACAGCTATTAAGTGGCAGAGTTGGAATTAGTTTCATGATTCTAAAACATACACTGTTAACCAAATGCCTGGGACCAGGCACTAGGGAAAAGTTCATTTCCTAGGACATACTCTGAAAGGAGGTTTAAGAGTCACATGTTTGCAATTCTTCTGAAGGTCATGTATATGGTAGAGAATGCTACTTGTCCCCTTTCATCCTTTAGAAGGGATTTCTCTACTTCAGCTGAACACATGGCCACCCCAAATAAAATCTGTATTTCTTAGCTTGTTTTGCAAAGATTTGGCCAATGTCTAAGTTCTAGCCAACAAGATACAAGTGGGAGTAATATGTGCAACTTCTGGATTATGCCCTTAATTGAAGGCTTGCCCTCTGCTTCCCATCTTGCCCTTTCTGCTTGTTGGAATGCAGAGTTGATAGCTGGGGCTGCAGCAGTCACCTTGGACCAGGAGATGGAAGTCCAGTGTTCATAATGGCAAAACAACAAACAGAAGGAGCCTGCATTGTGATAACTATATGCTGCTACAATAGCTGGGATGGCCAACTCAGACTTGAGAAATGGATTTTTATCCTATTTAAGCTAATATTATTTGAAGTTCCCCTGATTCAATAGCCAATCTGATATCTCAAATGTAAGTCCTCCCAAACATCCCACACACAAAGTTGGTGGAAATAGATAATGATGAGACAGGTAATCCCAGCAACGGGAATCTGTCCTCTTCAGCCTTTGGAGCCAGGCATGAATTTATGAGGCAGCTTCCCTCAGAATTCCCCCGTTGAGATAACCTTTTTCTGAAACAAGGATAATTTCTAAATCAAGTGATTAAATTCATGTGCATATGTGCTCTTGGCCCAACTTTTTTTTAGCTTGACTCTTTTTTTTCTTCCAGTTTTACTAAGATATAATCAACATATAGCACTATGTAAGTTTAAGGTGTACAGTATAATGATTTGACCTACATACATCGTGAAATGATTATTACAATATGTTTAGTAAACATGTATCATCTCATATAGATACAAAACAAAAGAAAGAGAAAACAATTTTCTTCTTTGTGATGATAACTCAGGATTTACTCTCTTAACAATTTTTATAATATAACATATGGCTGCATTAATTATATTTATAATGTTGTACAGTACATCCCTAGTACTTACTTATCTTGTAACTGGAAGTTTGTACCTTCTGACAGCCTTCATCCAATTTCCCCAGTAACAAGAACTAGGATAAACCCCAGAGCTGCTTCCTCCAAGAAACAAAATGTAAACTTTTAGAGTTATCACAGATACTGTTTTCCAACCAATGTATTGCATCACACCAGTGATTTATAAAGACTCAAGTCGTAAGCCAAGATTTTTAGATGCTAGCTCTTATTCCTTACCTGCAGGCTGTTTCTGTCTCTGCTTTTTGCACTCTTTCTCAGCATAACAATAGTGGGCAAATCAGAACCACAGAGTGGGTTTGCTCTGAGGATGGCTATTGTCATTACCTACCTTAATAGCCACGCAGCCATGGCTATAATTGTCCTGAGATAAATGCGTTGTTTATTGACCCCATGTCAATTGCTATTATTGGGTGTGGACTCCCCTTAATTCCTATCAGCATCTCTGCATCAGACATTATTCTAGATGTCCCAAAGCACCTTTGAGCTATTTCACAAGAGTAATTCAGAAAAAACATATGCTTGGAAATTCCTTTGACGGACCTGGTGACTACAGTGAAAGTAAGTACAATAGAAGCCTGAAAATCTTTGTCTTCACAGAGAAGAGAGAATTCTTGAGTCTGTACCTACTATACAAATAGACTTGGCCTGAAAAGGCTTCCAGTAGGCAGAGTTCCTGATCCAACTGTTCCAAGATACACTCACCCAGTGGGTCAGCTTTTCCATCCTTATCTGGAACTGTGAATACTCCCACGACTCGGTGGCCCTCTTTGCAGAGCTGGCTGTAGACCTCCTGTCCAAACAGACTCTGACCAATAAGTGCCAACTTCAGCTTGTTTTTGAAATATACCTGGGAAACAATTCAATAGTGACAGGTGTTAGTGTGTAATGTACTATGTACCATGTTAACTTTCTCCAATGTGAATAATTCTGAACCTCAAAATGCATTTGGCTCTACATGTTTCAGATAAGGAACTGAGGCCTTCACATTTCAGGTAATTTAATCCTCACAATTATCCTGTTTTATTATCCCCCATTTTGTACCATTTTATGAATGAAGAAATATTTTGGAAATGTCAAGTATATCTCCAAGGTCATACTGTCAAAATAAGCAAGAGGTGGGATTTGAATCCGGGTCTGTCTGACTCCAAAGCCCACATATATACTTAAAAATAAAATGGGCCACCACCACTCAGCTCTTCCATGTCCTTTTCAGAACATTAACACTGATGCACAAAAACACAGTGGTTGTCAATAAATATAAATATCAAATAGATAAGAGTGGCACTGAAGGGGTTAAAAGTTTTTAAGGCCTGTCTTTAAGCAATTATGTCTTCTGTAAATTCTCCCAAGATGAAGCCTTTTCACAAAGCTTAAGGTAACATGTGGATGTGATGACTGTGAAGATGGTGATGAAGAGCCATCAGGTGAGGCAGGCTAGATGCAGGATCCTGGGTGTAGAGATGGTAATCAGAGGGTCATGACTGCCCATGTGCTTCCCGTTTTGGCAAAGGACCAACCCCAGCTCCCCAGAACTCTTTCCACCTTCTATTCCTCCATGTTAGAGTATGGCTTCACAGGATTTGGATTTAGAATATTTTTCCTTCAATCTAAATGGGATTAATTAATGTTCTAGAAAGTCATTCTAAAGTAGTAAAGCCTCACTGTTAAAATTTTACTCTAAGGAAACTTAATTTTCTCTTATTTCCCACACTATTAATGACATAGATAGCATCCCTTTTTAGGCATGAACTTAAAAGCATATGGGTTCACATCTTCCTTATAAGTGAGTTGATAATTAAGCAATTAAGGTTTTAGTTTAGAAATTCTTTTCCAGGCCCAGCTAAAGTTTCCATCCCCAAAGAGCCTACAGCATCTGTGTCTAACAGATTAACTCTAAGAACAGCACACCTGGCCTACAAATAATGCATAACTATTTCATTTCCTCTTAAAAAGTCAAAATGGTCTTTAAATATTCTATCTTCAGATCCTATAATTAATGCTGTTGCTTGAAATAGAACTGACATGTTTACAAATTACAAAATTTGGCTTTACCTCATGCCATTATTAATGCCACATATTTTAAGACTTCTAAAATATTACTCTAAAAACATACAAGAGCCAAGAGGATGAGTGGACTCAAATGTAACGTGCTCTCAGCTGTCATCTGGTTATTGGGAGTTCAGTTTCAGAGTCAATATTCCCCTAGAAACACAGTATTTACAGAAACCATGGCAGTATGTCTGGAAATTCTACATTCACTGAAACACTTTCTGAGCTTAGTGCTAAAACTAAAGCTACAAAGGTGAGTTTCTAACAGTGAGAACATTTCAGATTTTATGATTTTAAGTGTTTATAATGAGTTAGTATAATTCCAAAGAACTAGACTGGGATATTTTATCTCAGTCTTATTTCTTCAAGTATGGTCTGAGGACTGACTGTCCATGTTGGCAGAATCAGCTGGGAGGAAATGTTAAAAATGTGGTTTCCTGAGTCCTACCCCTAATCTACTGAGTCAGACTCTCAGCAAGCTGGCACTAAGTCAAAACCAAACGGGCAAGTTTCAATCCTGCTGCTGCACTTTATTAGTCCAGGAAGCTGCATTTTAACAAGCTGTCCACTGACAGACAGGCACACAAAAGTCAGAATCTCTGCTGTATGGAGTGTGTCCATTCTCTACAAAAAAAAATTCTGCCCTGGGGAGTCTGGGTCAGGTAGAAGTGGTGGAAGTAATAGTGAACATTTTAACAAGACCCTAGTATGTGCCAGGTATTTGATATAATGTTACTTCATTTTGACTGCCCAATTACTCCCAGAGACAGGCATTAAACAGCCATTTTACAGATGAAGAAAGTAAAGCATAGGTTAAAATACATCCTGGAGTCAAACAGTTACTATGTGGCAGCTCTGAGATTCTAACTCTAGTTCTTATTCCAGTACCATTGTTTTTCCATAGCACCAGCTGGGCGATCTTGAGCTGGGTCTCATCAGTTAAAATCTGAACAATAACAGTACCTATCTCATAAGGTTGCTATAAGGATTTAGTGGGATAAAGTACATAATGCATTAGTGCAGTGCATGGCAATAGTAAATGCTCAATAAATGTTCACTGTCATTATTCTACCACAAGTAATATCTTGGTAAATAAAAATGATGATAATGGAGTCTTCTTACTGGGAGTGTACCATAAGGCAGGCACTGGATTGAGCCTTTTTCACTAATTCAAAAAAAAGTATCAAATCCTTATTATGTCTTTAAGCCTCGCAGTGACTCATTTTACAAATGAGAAGACAAAGGGAAGTTAAGTAACCTGTTCACAGACAGGGCTAAAAAGAGGCAGAGGCAGGATTCAAACTCAGGTCGCACTTCAGAGGATGTGCTTTGTGGTTTTCCTATGTTGAAGATCCCTCTTCCCCTTTAAAAAAAAAAACATGGCAATCATTTGACAGGTCAACTATGGGAAACACTTCCATCAGACTTTCTAAGGGACTACCTTGGTGGTCCTGACATGCTAGACAGCACCATTCATTCGGGGGAGCGAGGCTGATGACCAGAGAACATCCTTTAAGGCACTATCGTTGCCTGTTATATTGGTGACAAAGAAGAGGGGGTTACATAAAATGACCCATAGCACTTATAAATCAGGGGGTACGTGCTATTATCTTGGAGTTTTCTAGAGAGAACATTCTGCATTAGAAGAGTCTGTTGCAGGGAATCGAGTTTTTGCTTTTTAAACTATCAAATATTGCATTTCCAGCTATTCACATCCTGGTAAAATTCTTTGGAAAGCAAGTTAATATGAACTCTGATTATCTCTAAGGATTAAAAAAAAAATACACACAGTCTTCTAATGAAAACTCAAAGGCATAGTGCTAAGTGTCTCCCCTGATCCATAGCCCTTTTTTGAAGCAGGTGCTACCTAAATAGAACCATCTAAGCTTGATGTCAAACAAGGTCAAAGCTGTTCATATTAGGAACTGTGAGAAATGGCAGCTTTTCCAATGAGAAGTGGAAAGGAGAAAGAACCTTTCCACAAAAGAATAAAACAAAGTTAATTTTTCTGAGACAGCGAGATATCTAACACTTAGTGGAGCACTTGTCACGTGGTGCCCCTAACAGTGCCTGACAGCGTGCAAGATCTGTTCAACAAGCATGTTTGAACATCAGCCATGCTCTGGGCACAGTGCATGGTAGGGACTGCTAATCAGTGACCCAGTAAGAGTGTTGGCAAAAAAACTGTGGAAAGATTTTTAGGAGGCTTCACATTAGCAGACTGAATTTCTGACTTCTCTTTAAAAATCAGGAGGTTTGTCAATTAAATACTTCTTTCTACATCCATTTCTTCAAGAAAAAATGGAAACATTAATTCTATCAGGAAGTATTATAAACGAATTTTCCCCTTGGATGTTGCTACATTCTGAGAGTTTTTTTTTTTTCATTCTTCATTCTGCTTTAATACCAAACTCAAAAGCACTGTGTGATTTTAAAAGTTTTTTTAAGAGGAAGGTGTAATTTACATACAATAAAACACACCACTTTCAGTGTATAATTCTGTGAGTTTGGACAAACACACAGTGATGTAACCACTGCTACAATCAAGATAAAGAACAGTTAGTTCCATCACCCCCCAAAACTCCCTCCTGCCCTCTTGCAGTCAACCCCTTTCCCTTCTCCTGTCCCTGATAGCCACTGATCTCTTTTTCTGTCACTATAGTTCTACTCTTTTGAAAATGTCAGACGAATGGACTCATATAATATGTAGCCCTTTGAATCTGTCTTTTTACACTTAGCATACATATTTGAGTTTCATCCATGTTGTTGTATGTATCAGTAGTTCATTTTTTTTGTTTGTTTGAGTAGGAGTCCAATGTACGGACAAATATACCACAGTTTGCTTATCCTGTCACCAGATGAAAGACATTTATATTGGTGATTATGAATAAAACATCCATAAACACCCATAAATAGGTATTTGTGTGAACATAAGTTTTCATTTCTCTTGGATAAATACTTATGAGGGAAATTGTTGAGTTATATGATGGTTTATGTTTAATCTTATAAAAAACTGTCAGTTTTCCAAAGAAGCTGTACCATTTTATGCTCTCATCAGCCATGTCTGATTTTGAACAGTACTACAGAACACAATCCAAAGGATGACTCTCCATTTTCTATGGAGTAAAATATCGCCAATTCTTATTACTCCATGTCTTCCTTTGGTCATTGAAAAACCTTTCTTCCCAGCCATATGTCACTGCTTCTACATGTATTCCCGGGGTAGTCTCTCAGGTCCTTGACCCCTGTCTGTGCCCAGTGCTTCTCCATGGGTGTTTTTGCTTATGCCATTTGACACCTGGGCTGTTCAGATTTTTATTATTAAAATCTTATGTAAACCCCATGATTGATATCTTTTCACCCTTCAGGAATCCCTTCTGCTCTCCAAAAAAAGGCAATTAAATGAAAGGTGTTGACAGAGGAGGCCAATAAAACAGGCAGGCACAAACCCCTTGCTCTCTGTGCCATTCAACCCAGATTCCCATGTGCCACGTGGCAGGAGAAAGCTAAGCAGGAGTCCAGAGCACTGCACAGGAGAGCAAGCAAAATCTCTACCATAGCAAGTCTCTTTTTCCTTATTTGAAAAAAAAGGTGAATACTCCCAAAATAACTAGAACTGACTGCATGGGATAAAGTGAATTCTCATTACTTGGGGCTGTCAGGGGAACAAAAGCTTTTCCACTTATGCTACTTTGGGCCAGTTTCTGATGCTACCCAAGACTTCTCTCTGCCTCCAAGTTTTTATATCTGGATGTGTACACATGCACATGTGACTCTGGCAGGGAAGACAAATCAAAAAAAGCAATTTCTTTTATAACAGGGCAAACATGCACTTCCTGAAAAAGTGATCATGTACATGGGATGGATTTTTTTTTCCCTTTCCTAAACAGCCTGGAGTCTGTTTCCTAAACAGCCTGGAATCTGCCTAGATGCAGGGAGGCATATCTCCCCAGACCCCCGAATGCTGAAGGCAGCCCACATGCAACGTGTCCTCTCTCCTTCCATTTCTGGAGAAGCTGATGCAATTCCAAGGCCCTGGGCTGGGCTAGGGCTCGGTTCTTGCGCCATAGTTTACAAATGTTCAAGGGTGGCTGCTTCTGCAGCGCCTGGTAATCCTAGAAATCTTGCTGCTTGCAGCTCAGGAATAATGAGTTTGCAGCCACAAAGTCGGAGTGCTATTATCTGAATGGGCCCTGCATGCCAGTCAGAGCGCTCACATGTCTCAGGCCGGACCCCGCTGACTTGATACGACTCTCCTCCAGGAGATGGTCTCGGTCCTGTATCTCGGCTCCATCTCATAATCAAGGATCTCAAGATTGAAATGAAAAAGGAAAGGAAGCCAACTCTGGCCCCCTTGCAAAGCGACTATCTCCACTCTTTCAATCCCACCCATACCTTAGATGTTCAAAAGCTGCATCCTCAGCCCTCTTCTCTGTGGAAGACAATGGCTCGCTTGACAAGCCCCATCCAGAACCCTCCCCAGATCCTCCTCTGCAGTATCCCTGTTTAAAAAACGTTGTTTGGGCTTTTAGCAAAGTCTAAACATCGCCATCCACTCTCAGCCCCGCTGCTCGGAACGCCCTCCCCCACCCCCGCCCCCGGGTTTGGAAATCAGCCCGGGACGAGAGCAGGGACGCTCGCCCGGGCCGGACTCACCCGGCCGGTGGAGAAGCGCCGGAGTGCCTGGCCACCTCGCCGCAGCATGCTGGAAAGGAGAGGGAGCCGCGGGAGCCGCGGGAGCCGCAGGGGCGCAGGAGACAAGCGGGGGCCGCTCAGCCTGGGTGCGGCCTGCAGCCTACTAGCCCGAGGCAGAAGCGCTCGCAGCTCAGGGCCTCGGCGAGTCCCGGGACCCAGCTAATGGCTCCGCCCCCTCCAGCTGGCAGGGCTCCCGGGGCCAATCCCATGCGACTGGGCGGGGCGTACCGCAGTCTCCCGGGCAGCGCTGGTGCCCAGCCAGAGGGACAGCTCCCGGCGGCGGCCTCGGTTCCAGTCTTACTAGCTGTGGGATCTTCTACCGGCTACTCACACCCTCTGAGGTACGTAAGGGTCTGCCTTAAACATCAGTCCTTAACACAGCCCTGAGAAAGCAACAGGTATGTGCGTGGAGCCACGAAAGATAAGGGATGCGGGCACCTTCGGTACATAAGGATCCGGATCCCTATCTCGTAGTCTGACAAGAAGATTTAATGAGAGACTGTGTATAAAGAAACCTGGCACGTAGCTGCTCCCCAGTAGATGACAGATAGATAAATGATAAATATCCTTATTTCCCTTATCTGTCTGAAGAAACCCTCAAGACATGCTTTAGCTGAGCACTTGTCTCAAAAAGAACTAACTCCTCAGACTGGCATTCAAAGCCGTCTGCAGTTCGGCATTTACTTTTATTTCTCGCCAGTCTTTTGCACATGTAACTCTGCCAAATCATTGTATTTGCCTATTCCTTCCTGGACAACGCTTTCCAGCAAAGCTTACCACCTGCCACTTGTTAGCATCTAGGCATGAACAATTCCTTCTCTTCTTAAGAGTATAGCTCAAATGCTTCCTCCTGGAGACATTTTTCCTGATTCTTTCCTCCCTAACCTCTTTGTTTCCCCCAAAGTAATCTCTCACAACTCTGAACTGGGAAGGACTTTTGTCTATGCATCTCTTATGACACCTCAATCTGTTACTGGTATTTATGTATCTGTCATCTTCTCTACTAGAAGCTCTTTGCAGGCTGAGTCCGTGTGTTATTTATCAGGATTTACAGTATTGAGCACTAAGCAGAGCTTAGCATATACTTGTTGAAAGAGAGAAGAAATAAATGAATGTGTTTAAGAAGGTAAAAAGGAGAGAAAAAAAAAACAAAACATCCTTAAGGCCTGGAAAGCTGCAGCAAACATCCAAGGTTTTGCTTTGGGAACTGCCTCTTGACAATTCAACCCATTTCCCTGCCTGCATTTTGTGACTTCTTGCTTCTATTCAACTTCAATTCAAATATTTATATTCATTTTACCTATTCTAAACTGGGGATGGTGGGCAAAGAGTGTGGTTTTTCCTGAGTGAAGATTCTACATTTATATATACTCCAACTCCTAACTTTACAAAATGAGTTTATAGTCACCCAAATACAATGAAATATTTATGATGTCAAAAATTTTATTCTTTAAGAACCAAAAGTGTAGTTCTCTTGCTAACTGGAGGTCAGGCCAGATGCAATTATAGAACTTGATAAGTTAAAAAAATTCCTGCCAATCTAGATTTCTATACCCAGTAAAAATGAAGATGAAATACAGTCAATTTTAGAAACTAAAACCTGAGAGAATTTGTTATCAGTAGATATAAAATAAAGGGAATATTAGAGTATCCTTTGAACAGCAGGAAAATTACCCACTTGGAAGCCCAGAAATGCAGGAAGGAATGAAGACCAACAAAAAAGGCAAATATGGGAGTGAGTAAGTAAACACTGATCATATGAACAATATAATAATAATGAAATCTTGTAGATATATATATCAATAAGACACATATTTATAAATACATAAACATATACAAACAATAATAAAAATTGTCAGATAAGTTTGGAGGACTTGAAGGAATGGAATGTTCTTTGGGTAAAAAGAAAATAACCCCAGATGGAAGCTCAGAGATGAAAAAGTGAAAAGCAATAGAAAGGGTAAATATGAGGGAAAATTTATGTTAATATTGTCTAAAACAATTCTAATAATGTTTTATGGAGTTCAAATGTATATAATTAAAATACACGATAACAATAACATGATTTTTCAAAAACTAAATAAAACAAAAAATATATGATTTTCAGGGAGAAAAGGTGAAGTTAAAAGGTTCTAAGGTTGCAGCATTGTCTCGGAAATAATAAAAGTGCTCATTTACATTAGATTTTAATAAGTTAAAGATGCATATTACAATCTCTAGTACGGCCCCTAAAATAGTAGTAATACAATCAATGTATAACTACCAAGTTAATAGAATGTAAAACTATCAAAATAATAGAATGATAAAAAAAATCAATCCAAAAGAAGGCAAGAAAGAAGAGAAACAGGAAGATGGAAGAGGTGGGAAAAAAGTAGAAGGACATAAGTAAGATGTTAGATTTAAGCCAGTAATTGCAGTAAATGAAAACAGACTAAATGCTTTAATTAAAAGACAAAGATTATCAGGTTGCTTAAAAAACAAAACTCTGATGAGAGAGACTCCTAAAATATAAAGATTCAGAAAAAATGATTTTCTAAAAACCAAACACTAACCAAAAGAAAATGTTAGTTTGACAGAAAGATATAATTCTAAATTTGTATACACTTACTAACAAGACCTCAAATTTTAAAAAGCAAAACTTACAGAACTTCAAGGAAAAACAGACAAATCTGCAATCATACTTGAAGATTTTAACATACTTTTATAACTGACAGAAGCAGGCAAAATATTAGCAATGATACAGGATATTTAAATGAGATGATTAAGGCACTTGGCCCAATTAAAAATTTTAGTCACTAGTGACTAGCCAAGTCAAAGTGCCTAGTCTAGAGAAAGCTGAAGAAGCAAAGTTGAAAGCAAGTTACCCTCATTTGAGATGCAAGTTTAGGGGGCAGATTTCTTGAGGAACTAGTTACAAAAAGACGATTTAAAAAATCCTAGAGATTACAACATGGATAAAGCAAAAATGAAGATCAAGCAATTTTTTTACTGAGGTATAGTTGATGTACAATATTATATAAGTTTCATGTGTACAATATGGTGATTTACAATTTTTAAAGGTTATATACTCCATTGATAGCTATTATAATATACTGGCTATATTCCCTGTGTTGTACAATACATCCTTGTAGCTTATTTATTTTACGCATAGTAGTTCATATCACTTACTCTATTTCTATCTTGCCCCTCCCCCATGAAGATGAAGCAACATCTATTGTAGCCTCTGGTAAGACAGACATGACTAGGGACCATATTCCCACTGGACAGGACCATTCCTTGTGGCTAGCAAACTGGCTGAGTAAAAGAGCTGAATTGTGAATGTTCTCATTTGTATTATTTCTTTAACATATTATTTCTCAGCTATTTATTTTCTTCCATACACTATGTCATTGGGATAGCTTTGCAGGTAGCAGTGGTATGTGCTGTTTCTTAAGGGATACAGTTTTACGATCTGAATGTGTATAATTTTTGGATTAAACAATGCACCAATGAAAAAGATACATTAGAGCAGCATAAAGTAATTTACTGAAAATAAATATACATACTTCCTATTTTCTAGCATAGGACAAGATCTAACAAGTAATAAGTAAATTTTATGATTTCAATGTTTTGGGTTTCCTCACTTAATTGTAAACTTTTAATATTTTTCTTATTTTGTATAACCTCTATTGTGTTACTTTCCTGTCTTTTTCTTTTTGGATTTTGTAAAATAGAAGTTTAAGACCTCAAGTTAGAAGACATCACATATTTCAAACAGATATGACAGATCTGTGTCTCTACAGTTGAACCTGATTTGCCTTCAACTTGTTTCATTTTTAAAAATAGAATTTTTCTTGGGCAGTATTTGCACATTCTGGTGTACCTGTATGTGACCTTACTTAAGAGCAGCCCATTGTATCTCGTGTTTATCACTTTCATAGTGTTAGAATATCTTTTTTGGGTTTTTTTTTGTTGTTGTTGAAGATGTGAATGAAGTATGTACATGCATAGACTGCTGAATTCACTTTTGTGCCATTTTTGTAAATACAGTAATTTATATAACTTTTTGCAAATGTCTGAATCTATTTCACACATTAGATGATAGATACCAAGTTGAAACCCAAGAATTCCCACACAAAACTCTGTGTGTAGAGCTTTGTAGAGTAAGAGTGGTTTATAGTCTTGAGCTTCCAGAATACAACACTGAAATCTTTACTCAGTGTGCCATGGATAAATGTTTTCTTTTGTGATTGATATCCGTGACTTTCAGGGGCTTTGTGCAAATATGTTGCTCAGGGATCTATTTTGTCCTGGGTAGAACATTCATTCAGAATTTTATGCAACTGCAAGTCACATAATTTATAAAAATTTTAAACATAGAGAAATTTTACTTTCATAGTCAACTTTAGGAATTTAGAATAAAACTCTGTGAACTTTCATACTTTTCCCTTGTTTCGTTACTTATATGACTCAAATTGATGTGCAGCCATTGTTGCTATTTGGAAACACAGATGTGTGTATTTATTTGGTTTTAATTTGCTCTGCTGAATATTTTATTATTTGTTTTTGGAATGGTGTTTTCTTTATAAATTCTCATTTTAATTTAACCCACTTGAACCTGTATTATTATTAATGTTTGATTATTGTTTAAGTGAAAATAATTATATGATGAAACAAATACTTGAGAGCACTGATCCAGGGATCTATAACAGGAAGAACTGAATTTTGGTAATAATTTCAATGATGAGTTAAGTGAATCAAGCTTGATACAACTAGACTATCTAATACAAATACTCTATGGAATATGTCCCTAGTAAATAATTAGGTCTTTTTACTTCTGCAAATGTCACTTTAATATTAATATTCATTTAATTTTTTCCTATAGTTGATCCAATTAAATATATGAATTTTAATAATGTTTGGGATACCTTTACAATGATGCATTATGACACTGAGCATCAGGGACCCAAAATAAATTATTTTTCAATTTTTCTTCTCCATCTTTTACTTGTAGAGAGCCTGCCAGCTTTTGGACCAGGCATTCCTTTTAGATTTTGTTTCCATTGGTATAACTACTTTCCTGTGACCCCAAATTGTAGTAATGATAATCTTGAGCATGTCCACTGATGGACCTTCAACTGCAGAAAGCATGACTGACTGATGGCTTCAGTTGCTGTACTCTGAAACTAATCTTCACATCCACATTAAGTCCATGCCTCCCATGGGTTGCTCCCAGCCAATGACTGGGAGTGGCAGGGATACCTAGGCAGGGAAATGCAGATCACTGATGACAGAGTGACTCCCCATTGGCCTACTGGATTTTCTTGAATTTCACAGTAATCTAATACTCTTCCCTCGCCTACTTTCCTTCCCTCTCTCCTTCACAAAGGGTCAGACCTGAATTGCAGCCTGGCTCTTCCACCCTCCACTGGGTCCCTCTTTATTTTCCCCTACAGCTGTATCCCCTAAAAACATCTCTTGGATGTTTAATCTCATCTTGGCATCTGCTTCTCTGAGAACCAAATATATGTAATAAAAAGGATCAACAAAACCAACAGTTTGTTCTTTGAAAAGACATAAAATGAATAAACTTTTGGTGAGATTGACTGAAAAAAAAGAGAGAGAAAGCAGAAATAACAAATATTAAGGACAGAAAAGTGAACATCAGTAAGGATCATACAGACATTAAAAACATAAAAAGAGACTTCCTTTTCAGTTATGATAGTCCTTTGAGAAGATCAACACTCGAATCCAGAACAGCTAGTACATCTGGATAAACTTTTCAGCATATCTGTCTGAAGGCATCAGAAAGCTACCTTGATGTAGCATGTCTTTGAGGAATAAGAAGCTCACTGAATTGAATCCAACATTTTGCATTCTGCTTTCCAATTTGAAATTCACAAATTCTTGGTTTGGGGAGAGAAGCTGAAAAGCGAGGCAGGGAGCAGAGGCCAACAAGCAGAGAAACTAGCAGATTTCGGCAATCTCATGGAAGCAGAGAGAACAACTGGAGTTTGAGCAGCCAGAACTTAAAAAGCCAAGACCTTGGCGATAAGGAGGTTACAGAAGTGCATGTAGCTCCCAAAACTGATTTTCAGTTTAACGTATTTGCTATTCTTAAGATGCGTAGGATTAAGGCCATAAAACCAAGCAGAAAATGGCCAAAAACCAAACCAAAAGCTAAGAAATTGGAGTTCAACATCTGCCAGGAAGAGGGGAGTCCAGAAAATATTGCATTCTCTCTCAGCTGATACTCTTGGAAGACATACCCCAACACAGAGTACAACTGGAAGGTAGAACAACTACTGTAAGACTGCAGCCTAGCCCCACATGAGTTCGGCCCTGATTGTAATGAACTAAATTGCTCTACTTTAGCTGACTGCCAGAAAATAAAGTCAGTCTTTTCTGGAGAAAGATAACAGCCAGAACCTCTGCAATTATTCATTCATTCATTCTGCATTCAATCAAAAATTGCCAGAGACATCAAGAAATATGACCCAAAGAAATAAATAGTGTCATTTGAGAACTGCTGGAGTAGAAAAGACCACCACCACTTTCATATTCGTACCAGTAATCTCTGGGCAATAAATAAACAACATATTGCTCCATCATGTCTGCTCCCACCAAACTGTGTCAAATTTAAGGACAACTGTTCAATAAATAATCTTTGAGCACCTGCCATGTTCTAGGCACTGTGGCAGGTGCTGGGCTAAAGAGATGACGAGGCAGATGATTCACTTCCCTCATGTTGCTGATAGTCCAGCAGGGAATGGCAAATAAGCAGTGTGATCAGTGCTATAAGAGATGAAACAGAGTTTTATGGAAACACAAAGTAGGAGGACCTAACTCAGTGCTAGTGAGTGTGCTGATCAACTTTGCACCCCAGTACCCAGCACAGTTCTTGACACATGGAATAACATGTTTATGGAATACAGAAATAAATGAATTTAGTGACTGACTAGAGGCTGAGGAACAGACAGAAAGGAATGACTAGTTTCAGTTGCATGTCATAAGGGAGGATTTCACAAAAGATTTAACTCCCTGCTGACCCCAAACCCCCAACCCAAAAGGTAAGTTTTGAAGGGGAAGGATTTACCAAAAGATAAAAGTGGAAACATCAGAGGCACAAGCAACAGCAAATAAAAGTCATGAAGGAGAGAATTAGCACAGCAAGATCAGAAAATGCTTTAATGGTATCTGGAATAATGACTTTTAAACCTTTATTTAGACGCTAAAGATATTCTTTAAAGGAAATATAATGAAGAAGCCCCAAACATTAAAAAAACAAAAGGCAGGGGTATGGGGGATGCTCTGAGTGAAGTAGAGCCCTTAATCCCCTTCACTGAGCTCATTCTGTTAGCCAGTGGCTACAAAGAGCATTCACTGGAGTCAGGGGGAGTAGGCAAACATGGAGAGGTGGGACGGAGTCTCATAGGGCCTGTATACCATGCTAAGTAGGTGACAGAAAGCACCAAATCTTTTTCTTCCACTCGTTGAATACTGTAAAATACCAAAATGTATAAAGAACAAAAACATCAAATCACCAATCCCACAATCCAAGGATAACTACTCAATATTTTGGTTTTTCTCCTCACTGAAGCTGAGATAGGGAGTGCAGGGAGGTAATTACACTGCATTTTAGGAAACTGCTTTTGTTAGCAGTATGGAAGGTGGAGTGACACCAGAAGCTGTTAAGGAGAAACTGCAATAGGCCAAACAAGTACTCCCTGTTACAGTGGGAAGAAAAAAAGGGATCGATTTGAAAGACACTGTTAAAGTCAACTAAACCTTGTGCCTGATAAGAACAAGAAGATGGAGAGAGAAAGATAAATAGAAGGCATGTTCACTGTATCTCGACTGGGCTTCTGTGGGAAATGAAACCATTTGCCAAGACATGGATGGCATTACAGGGTGAGAAGCAGGTGCTGGAGTGGAAGATGATGAGTTCACTTGTAGACAAGCTGAATTTGATAAGATGCCTGTGGGAAGTTCCTGTGGAGATGTCTAGCTGACTACAGAAAAATCATGAGGGATACACCTAAAGATCTTTGTGAATCTCAAAGTTTGGTGATTAGAGCAATGTTTTGCTCAGACTTCTGGGGTTCTCCAAATCATATTTCTGCCAAGAGAATTTCTTGTGTAAAGAAATTACCCTTTAAACTGATTCCCTTTCAACTTTCCCCCCAAGTTTTGTCTCTCTTTTGATGATCTTTGTTTTTATGAGAGAAAACAATTCATTGCACAGTTTCCTTAAGAACCTGTATTAGATGACTAAAACCTTAGAAGCTCTTTTATCCTGGAGCCTAAACATAAGAAGCATCTAAATGATGAAACTGTTCTAAAAGGAACTTTGATACAGTGCACCTTAAAAAAGAATCCTACTATAATAATCAAATAATTATTTGCTCTAGTACCTGACAAATAGTACCAGTGTGATCTACTTGACCGCAAATGACCAAGTGGCCAGTTAATGTAATGACCATGTATTGCTTTTGCTGCCTGCCATCTAAGTCCACATCTTGGGATAACAGTACCCTAGTTTTCATCTAAGGATCTGCTTCTCCTCCTTTCTGAGGCCATGTGGTTCCTATGAAGTTACCTTTCCCACTGAACTCCCTAGGATCCAAGGGTAGAGCACATGATCTACACTATGCCAATCAGTGCATCCCTCCCACCTCCTTAGTTACAATGATTGGTTCAAAAGTGTGTGCAGTATCCCAGTAAGGCTAAGCAAGGCCAGCAATACTTAATTCTGGGACTTCTGTTTGAGCTATCAGTCAAGCATACTCCTTTTCTCTCTTTTACTAGATTTGATATTGTGATAATATGAGGCTGAAGTTGCCAAGGGCTAGCATATGCAACCCAAAGAATGTAGCAAAAACTGTGGAAGAGATAGAAAAGAAACAGTGAAAAGCCAAGACCTGACATCATTTGAATCCTAGAGCCAGGTTCACCTGAAGGCCAGTCCCACCACTACATGTTTCAAAATGAACATACAGCAAAATTGACTTTATTTTTGGTGTACAGTTCTGTAGGTTTTAACGTATGTATAGATTTGTATGAGGAACACTACAATCAGGATACAGAACAGGTCCATTCCCTAAACACATCCCCTTCAAAATCCTTGCCCTATCCCTTTGTAGTCATGTCTACCAACCACCCTTGACCCTGATAACCACTGATAAGTTCTCTATCACTGTAGTTTTATCTTTTCAAGAATGTCAAATAAATAGACTCATATAGTACGTGACTGATTTTCTTCATTCAGCACAATGACCTTGAGATGCTAACATTTAGAAACTTCCCAGGAATTTTGAGATTCTTTTGTTATTGATTTTAATATAATTCCACTATGGTCAGAGAACATAACTGTAACATTTCAATCCATTTAAATGTATTGAGACTTGTTTTATGACCTATCTTGCTTCTATACTTGAAAAAATGTCCATTTTGCTGTTTTGGGGTGGGAATATTTTATAAATATCAATTAAGTCAAGCTGATTGAGAGTACTGTTCAAATCTATATTGCCTACTATATCAAATACTGAGAGAGAAGTGTTAAAATTTCCAACTATAATCATAATTTTATCTATTTCTTCTTTCTAATTATGAGATTTTAATTAATTAAACTTTATTGCTGGTTATCAAAAAAGAAGCCAGTTTACCAACATTCTGGATTCTGTTAATGTTCTTAAGAAAATGATTGGGGTTTTGATTTAAAAAGAAAGAAATTTGCTTGGACTCAAACCTCATAGAGTGCCGTAGCTTATATTTTGTACTTAGTTCTTCATTTAAACAAGGATTTGGCCAATGTTTTTGCTCAGATTATGGGGTTCACCCTCTTTGCTGTTCCCTTGATGATCAGTTTTTCCTGTTTAAATTTCAAGCTGCTCTGCCAGCCCAGTCTCTGTTCTCTGCTATTTATAACTCACAGGGCTTCAGCTTTTGCTCCCCGAGATGCACATCTGTTGGGGAATATATGTAGCCAGAGGGCAGCAAACACACTTCTCACCCAGTGCCATTGTTTCTCAAGGACTCCTGACTGCTATTTCAGCAGGCCCTGGGCATGTAGTTCAGAGGTCAGCCACGGATTCGGGCCAAGTTTACATGCGGATTTTGGATCTCATTTCTTCTGTGGGTCCCTTGCTTTGGGATTCCTCCCCCAGGTTTCCAGGTTCTTTTCCAACAACCCTTAACTTAGTTTGCTACCATCTTGAGCCAGTAAGACTGCTGTGTTTCACTTCTGGGGATGGACACTGTCAGGTAAAAAGCCACAAATTCATAAATATTACCAGTTGCTGGGTAAATTCTCCTGTGGTTTCTGCTTAAATTTATTGTCTTTCAGATCTTTAAAATGTTATCTTTATTATATTTTGTTTTATTTTCTTTGTTATTAGCTGCAAGTGGGTTTAACGAGTGCTTTAGGTGCCTCTAGTATCTGTCAATTACTTCTACATTACATTACATTAAATTTTAATGATAAAATTTTTCTAAGAAAGTTATATTTTTAAAATTAGGTTATTTCAACCCGTTCTGTAGACCAAAACTTATATAGAAAACATATATAAGTATATATACTTTTGCTCATTGTGCTCTTTCAGAGTTAAAAAGGGTTGACAAACTTTTTCTTAAAGGACCAGATAGTAGATATTTTAAGTTTGTGGGCCATATGGTCACTTTTGCAACCATTCAGCTTTGCTACTGTATTGTGAGGCAGCTACAGGCAAAAATGCAAATAAATGGACATGACTGTGTTCCAAAAACACTTTATTTACAAAAGTAGATGGCAGATCTGCTGACTATTCTTTGCCAATCCCTAAGTTAAAGTATCTTATTTCTCCTACCAGATAACTGGGCTCTTTGAAAGGTGTTAGTCACGTGGTGTATCAAACAGAGAAGGTTCTGATTCCACACTGGTGGAAGAAATGAACAATTTTAAAAAGCCACTTTTTAAAATGAGTTTTTTTTTTCACACTTACAGATTGCTTAACCAGCAGTGCCACCTACTGACAAACTAAGAGGAAATAATTTTTGTATAAAATGAATATTATAAAGCAATTTAAAAAATGATAATTATTGGTTTATTCTTTGAAAAAATATGTATATTTATCACCTGTGTACCAAGCACTGTACTTGACATTGAACTGTATCAAAGAGACATGGTTTGGATGTTTATAGAGTTTATAATCTAATGGAAGAGACAGCAAGTAACCCCCAAATAATTAAATGATCAAAACTTTTGATAAGAGCTACAAAGGAAAGAAATATATAGTGGATGTTAATAATAGGGGTACCTATTTGGGCTTGTGTAGTCAGGGATGTTCTCACTAAGGAAGTGACATTTAATCTGATCTATAAAAGATAATTGGAAGACAGCCAGTAGGGATAGAACTTTCCAGGCAAAAAGAGGGCACAGTGCGAGTGCAGGCCTTCATGTGGAAAAAAGCTCCATTTGTTGGAGGAACTGAAAGATCAATCTGGCTAGATCATAATGAGCAAAAAAGAAAGGCCTAAGATGATGCTGGTGAGGTAGACAGGTTTTTCCAACAGATGCTGTATTTTATTGTAAGCACAACTGGAAGCCACTGACAGTTTTTTAAACAAAGAACTAGGATACTTGGATTGTGTTTTAAAAATTACGCTCTGAATTGGTTTTGTCAGTATGTTTTATTTTAGCCATTCTAATAAGTGTTTAGTAGTTTTAATGCATATTTTCCTAATGGTTAAGGATGTTGAAAATCTTTTCATGTGCTTATTTTCATCTATATATCCTTCCTGTTGATGTGACTGTTCAAGTCTTTTGGCCATTTTTCCAACGGAGTTTTTATTTTGTAACTGTCGAGTTATGAGAGTTCTTTATATGTGCTGGATACAAGTCCTCTGTCAGATGTGAGAACTGCAAATATGTTCTCCCAGTCTGTAGTTTCTCTTATTCTTTTAACAGTGTATTTCACAGAACAAAAAGTTTTGATTTTGATGAAATTCAGTTTATCATTTTTTTCTTTTATGGCCCATGCATTTGGTGTCATGTGAAAAAACTCTTTACCTAACCCCTCATGAAGCTATTTCTCCTGTTTTCTGTTAAAAGTTTCATAGTTTTCTGTTTTATATTTAGATCTATTTTTGATTTTCAGTTAATTTTTATATAAGGTGTGAGGTTAAGGTCAAAATTCTTTTTTTGAATATCTAAGTCCAATTGTTCCAATGTTATCTATCTTTTCTCCATTGAATTATCTTTACACCTTTACCAAAAATCAATTGGTCATATTGGTGTGGTTCTACTTCAGGATTCTATATTATGCATTGATCTATGTGTCCTTCACCCATAGCACACTGTCCTGATTTCTGTAACTTCATAATAAAGTTCATAGTAAGTCTTAAAATCAAGTAGTGTGATTACTTTGACTTTATTCTTATCAAAATTCTTATTCTCATTCCTTTGTCTTTTCATATAAATTTTGGTATCAGCTTGTCAATATTGACAAAAGATACTATTTAGATTTTGACTGAAATTGCATTAAACATATAAATTAATTTGGGGATAAAATTAAAAAATAAAAGTCAAGCTCGGACTACTAAGACAAGAATTAGCTGAAGAGAGAAAAGAATGGAAGCAGGAAAGTAAGCAACAATATTTACTAAAAGCAAAAATAGAAAAACCTTCAGGGTTTCTGGCTTTGACTGCCTAGCTTATATCAGAACAACTTCCTGCTGAGAACAACTAGAAAAGATGGTAAAATATATTTTTTAAATCTTCTTTTTTGGAGACTTTTAAATTATGGTAAAAAACCATGTAATATAAAATTTACCCTCCTAACCATTTTAAGTGTACGGTTTAACAGTATTAACTATACTCACGTCATTGTGTATCAGATCTCTAGAAGTTTTCCATCTTGCAAAGCTGAAACTCTACATTCCATTGCACAATTCCCCCTTTCCCCTCACCTCAGACCCTGGAAACCACCATTCTGCTTTCTTTTCCATGGTTTTGACTTCTCCGGATATCTCATGTAAGTGGAATCATATAGTATTTGTCCTTTTGTTATTGGCTTATTTCACTCAGCATAATGTCCTCAAGGTTCATCTAATGTTGTAGCATGTGGCAGAATTTCTTTCTTGTTAAAAGCTGAATAATACTCATTGTATACATATATTTTCCTTTATCTACTTACCTGTAGATAGACATTTGGGCTGCTTCATCTCTTGGCTACTGCGAACAATGCTGCACTGAACATGGGTGTGCAAGTATCTCTTCAAAATCCTGCTTTCAATTTTTTTGATATCTACCCAGAAATAGATTATAATATGGTCATTCTAGTTTTAGTTTTTATAGAAACCTCCGCATTGTTTTCCATAGAGGCTGCGCTGTCTTATATTTTTTCCTCCAGTGTTGTACAAAGGTTCCAATTTCTCCACATTTGTGTCAACACTTGTTATTGTCTATGTCTGTGTTTAAATTTTATAGTTGCCATCCTAGTGAGTGTCAGGTGCTATCTAATTGTGGTTTGGGTTTACATTGTTCTAACTATTAGTGATGTTGAGCATCTTTTCATATGCTTGTTAACCACTTGTATATCTTCTTTGGTGACATGCCTATTCAGGTCTTTTGCCCATTTTTTACATTGAGTTAGTTGTCTCTGGTTGAATTGTAGGAGCTCTATATATACTGGATATTAACCCCTCATCAGATATATGATTTGCAATTATTTTCTCCCATTCCATAGGTTGCCTTTTCACTCTGTTTCCTCTAATGTGCAGAGGTTTTTAAGTTTGATATATTATCATTTGTTCATTTTTTGCTTTTGTTGCTAAAAATCTTTTTGAAGGCACTGAAGAACTAGGACACTGAGGATATGAGGAACCGAGATTCAGGAGAGAAGGTCCAGAAAGGTGAACATGACATACGACACCACATTTCACCTCAAGGCATTTGCTGATTTGTAAGTTGCAGCTGACAATCTAAGAGGCTGAGAGGCAGAAAGCAGTAGCTGTGAGGTTGAAAAGATGCAAAGAGGTTTGGCAGCACTTGCCAAGCACCCTTGTGGAGCTACATCCTAGGATTAAGATGAGACAGAAACAGACCAGCCCTCACAAAGACAGAAACCCAGCTTGGAATCAGAATAGTCCTAGACTGGGTTAAAGTAATCTGCTCCTACTCTAATAACCTTCCAAAAGAAACAGTAATCTTCTCTGGAGAAAGATAATATCATCCAGATCCTTAACTTATCTCTATAATTTTTTATACATAAAGACAAGGATGCCTTAAAAAAATTTATCAGGTATATCAGGAAACAAGACCAAATGGTAGAAAACCAAGAGGAAAAACAAAAACAAAACCACACCAGACAATAGAATAGAGACATCCAGATAAACACAGATTTTGGAATTATCAGAAAAAGTGTCCTATATGTACATGGCTAAATAATAGACTCTCAAAAATGTCCATGTCCTAATCTCCAAAACCCATGATTATGTTACCTTACCTGTTTAAAGGGACTTTGTAGATCTGATTAAGTTAAGACTCTTGAGGTAGGGAGATTATCCTGGATTATCTGGATAGGTCTAGTGTAATTATAAGAGTCTTTATAAGAGGAAGTCAGGAGAATCAGTGCCGGTAGTAGATGTGATGGCAGAAGCAAGAAATTAGAATAATGCATGAAAGCAGAAAAAGGCAGGAAAATGGATTCTCCCCTCAGTGTCTCCAGGAATAACCACTCCTGCCAATACATTGATTTTAGCCCAGGGAGATTCATCTCAGATTTCTGACCTCTCGAACCCTAAGATAATAAATTTGTGCTGTTTTAAGCCACTGAGTCTGTGGCAACTTGTTACATCAGTAATAGGAAGATAATACACAGCCTAATAGGGGAGACAGGTATATCAACATACAATTTCAAAGAAGTAAGTACTATGGAAGCACAGGGCTGGAATACTCAGTCCAATCTGAATCAGATATGATGGTAACCTAAATGATCCCATAATCACTGGTCACCCATGAGTACAGAAATCCATAAACGCTGAAAGGCAGATTTTGGAGTAATCAGGAGGCTGAAACAAAACTTCACTGCCTCCCTAATTAACCTGTTTGTTTTAATGGACATACTACCCTGCATTCAATACTCAAAGAACATAAATTTTTTTTCAGGCTGACACGTATTTTCTCATTTCATCAATTACTAGGCTATAATTAGAACATAAATGAAGTCTCATAATATATGAAAGAGTAGATATCACATAGACCATCATCTCTGACTACATGCAATGGAGTTAGGTATCAATTTTAAATGATAAATTAAAAACCCCCAAGCATTTGGAAATTTTAAAACACATTTAAAATCACACATAAAAATAACTACTGGGTCAAAGAAGAAATTATAATGAACAATGAACTTACTAAAAATGTCCAGATGGTAGTGAGCTAGAAAGCTCTAGGAGACTTCTTTAGGATGATGAAATTAATGGACCACCTGAAGCACCTGAACATCCTGAGAAGAAATTTAGACAATTAGTGAAGGCCTTCAGTTTGAATTGGTAAAAACAAAACTAAGAAAATGCATTAAAAAACCCCAAGATAATTATAGCAGGAAAAACAAAAAGCTTTGCATTAAAAAATAAATCATAGTGTATTACATGGCTCAAGTAAGAGCTGCATTAACAGAGTCATAACATTCAATATTGACCTACCAAAATTATTATATAATAATATATTGGAAAAAGGGTGGGATGGCAAAGATATGAATGGTGGGGTGAGGGAAGAAAGATATTTACATCTTCATCTCCAACAGGGGGAAGACAATATATAATAACTATAGTCAAAAATTAAAGAAGTAATATTGTACTTATGCTACTTAGAGAAATGGAAGTAAATAAATCAACTAAAAGAGATAGAAGTGGTTGCCTTTCGGGATAGGATAATGGGGGAGGGTGTGGGTGAGTTTGCTGTTTTCCATAACAAATCTTGTATAACTCTATGATTCTAGCCAGGGGTTGGCAAATCTTTTCTATAAAGGGCTGGGCACTTAATATTCTAGGCTTTGCAGGCCACATAGTCTCTGTTGCAAATGCTTAACTAAGCCACTGTAGTTAGAGCAAAAGCAGCCATAGACCATTCGTTCAGGAATGGATATAACTGTATTCCAATAAAACTTTATTTATAGACATTGAAATTTTAATTTCCTGTAATTTCAAGTGTCATAAAATATTTTTCTGTTTTTCCCCAACTGTTTAAAAATGTAAAAATCATTCTTAGTGTGTGGGCTGTATAAAAACAGACTGGATTTGGACTGGGCTGTGGTTTGCTGATCACTGCTCTAAACAATGTACATTTAAAACTATCAAAATAAACAAAACCCCAACACAACTCTTTCAAAAGTAAGACTAGAAGGAGAATTTTTTTTTATCTTGACAAAGTGTACTTTTAAAAAAACTACAGAAAACATCTTTCTTTTCATAGTCAAAATGTGCATGTAGGCACTTATTTCAAAAAATCAGGAACAAGACAAAAATATCTGCTATTACTTCTATTTAGCATTGTACAAAATTCTAGAGAATGCAGTAAAACAGTAAGAAAAATATATAAGGATTAAAAAGGAAAAGCAAAAGTATCACTATGCACAGACAAGTATAACTGTGTAGGAAGAAAATGCAGAAGAATCTACAAACTATTACAGTTAAAAGAATTTAGTAGGGTGGCTGAGTATAAGTTCAACATATAAAAATCTATTATTTTGATATACCTGCAAGAAACTGTTAGAAAACATTAAAAAATATACTGTTTATAAAAGCAACCACTGAAAGCAGATTTATTTTAAGAGAAGGTCTAACAAAAGATGTGCAAGAAGTTTATGGAGAAAATTATAAACTTTTATTGAAAGACATTATGGAAAACCCGAATAAATGATAGTGTTAGGAAGACTCAACATCACAAGAGAGATCTACTCTCGCCAAATTGACTTAGTGCAATCTCAGTCAAAATTCCAACAGGGTTTTCCACAGAACTCTACAAACTGACTAAAATTTATTTGGAAAAGCAAAAGGTCAAAAATAAAAATATTCCAAGAAGAGGAACCAGGTATGAGGCTTGCCTTACTAGACAGCAACACTTAAAAAGTTGCTGTAATTAAGACTGGGGTTTTTGGCATAGGGATGGATGAATTTGTTCAACATCACAGACACAGACTCATGAGTATGTGGAAACCTAACACATGACAGAGATGGCTTTGATGATGTTGGCTGAACCTCAGTTGTGAGGATTCAATAACGTAATATATGTAAAAGACTTAAAATGCTCCCTGGTACACTGTAAATGCAAAATAAGTGTTAGCTGCTATTATCTTTACACTCACTCCTAATCCCCACTTTACTCTTTTCCCCTAATATTCAAAATTTCAACTTCATCTCATTGGCCAGAACTTCATGGTACGTCCACACCTGACTATAGGTGAGCCTTAGGAGAGAGAATCTTTGAGTTGGGCGGCCATGGTCCAACCAAAAACTGGGTTCTTTTACAGGGAGAAAGGAATAATATGTCTTGGGAGGCCATTAGTCTCTGATATAAAAGCTAATGTCCAAATTGACTTTTGACAATATTATAGTTGGTTAGGGGACCAGGCCTAGAAGGCATGCTCTTGACTGAAGGATGGACTGGCATGTGTAAACTCAAGAAGGTTGGAAGCAGCAGGACTTGTTTGAGGAACTGCAAATGGTCTGGTATTACAGCAGAGCAAAGTGGGTATAAATTGGGGAGTAGATGGGCAGAAAATTTAGAGAATAACCAAAGGGCAGACTGGAAGAAGCCTTGTGTTCCATCCTATGAAACATAAACTCCATGCCAAGGACAATAGAATCCACTGAAGGACTTAATGTGGGGCATTCCCTGATCAGATAAGTTTTGAGAAACTTCACTCAGTGGTGTGGACGATAGAAAGAAAAGATCTGTCATATATCTATAGTAAATGATAGGGTTGGGAAGACTGACTCTTGCCCAGGTGAGAGATTATTTTGTAAGGAAATATATTAATTAACATATTAGGAATCTTTTTGGCAGGTACACATAGGACTCTGACAAATTACAGAGAGAAATGTCTTTAGTGAGTTATCATAGATTTTTCTATTGCAGGGAACATACTTTATATTAACAAACAAGTTCGCTACGATCTTGGCATACACACACACACACACACACACACACACACACACAATGTTTTGATACAGAATAAACTGGTACTCAAGTTGTGGATATAGGGTTAAAGGCAAGGATTCCCAGGTGCCAGCAGGAAGGCACATTCTGAGGGCAACTGTTCTAAAGTTCTTTAAAGCTTTCAAAATAGCATAATACTGTCCATATGGAATATCTCCCCTTCTAGTTCCCAGCTTGCCTTTCAGAAAGTACTGCTAAGAATGAAGTAGAAAGAAGGATATTTAACTCTTCAAAATGATTATCTGCCTTTGGTAGCCTAGGCCTGAGAAATACAGGACACCTGCTGTAATAAATAACTTTCAGATAGCACATTTCAGTTTATAGTGAATGTGCTTTAGATTTAGTATCTAATTTATAGTTCTCTAATAAAATATGAAGTTCTAGGTGTAGAATTTGATTTAAAGATACGTAAGCTAAGATAGGCAATCCCTGAGATTTCTTTTAAAACAAGGTTATAATGATTCAAAACTGTAAACATTTCTATAGTATGTGGTTGGCGTTGTTCTGTGCCTCATATATGTATGAATGAGTCCTCAAAACAATCCTTTAAGGTGTTTACTACTATTGTTCCCACTTTATGAGGAAATTGAGGCACAGGCTAAATCACTTGGCCCTAAATCACATGGCTAGTAAAAGGCAGAGCTACGATTTGGACCTACACAATTTGACTATAGAAACTGTGCTTTTAGTTATATTACATGACACTGCCTCTTGCACTGATTTAATAGATTACTGAATATGCAGATTCAAATTGCTCTGACCTGTGACTTCAATGTATCACAATGACCTGTTGGGAGACTAATCACAGTGATGAACCAAATGTAAGGAATACAGCAAAGTCAAACTCACAATCACACAGAAAGTAAAAGAAAAAATGTTTGTCAGCAATTAGGTACCAATGTTACGGGTTATTTTCCAATTTTGTTTCTTTCTTTTTTTTTTCATCCTTTCTAAAATGCCCACTAAGACCGCAGGCGTCTGTTTTCTTGCCTGCCTTTTTCATAATCTCTGCATCTAGCATGGTACCTAGTGTGCACTCAAATACTAGCATGGCACCTAGTGTGCACTCAAATATTTGACCTACTCTGCAGATTCACGGGCCCCATGGAATGGTCTTCAAGCGACTTTTCACTTGCTTTATTAAGTTAGTTATTTTGGGTTCTTTCTGAGGTTACAGAAGTAAGACCTTAATAAATTCTCACTTACAAAGATTAAAAAACTCATAAGTAGACACAACAGAACCTGAAAATGACTTTCTAATCACCAACTCTTCCAGTTGACCACTGTCCGGTTTAGTGTGATTTGAGTTCACTTTCCATGCGTTTACACGCACATATGAATTATACACGTTTATATAAAAACACAAATGTGGTAACAAATACGCATTGTTCTGCAACTACCTCCTGTCAGTTTCTCATGTCCATAAATCTACTTCATTTAACAGCCATCTAATATTTCACAGCATGGACGTATGAACTTTATGTAATTACTCCCTATCGATGAACATTTAGATCGCTTACTAGTATCTGATAAAATCAAGCAGCAATGAACACTGTTGTGCAAATACCTGTATACACGTAGCACTACTGGGTAGCACAGATCTCTGTTCACCAAAAAGCCATTTAGCAGGTAAGGGCATTTTAGAACCCACATAAACAGCGCTTCTTCTCCACCCCACTGCCTTCTGAGTTGGAGGTGGGTAGAGAGCCGGTGGGTGGAAGATAAGCAGCAGAGTAAAATTCCTCCCTAAGGTGTTCGTAAAGTAACTACTCTTCCACGCCGTATTTTCTCCTCAGGAACCATCCGCACAGGGTGCGCAGGAGAAGAGCGGTAAGAGCTCGGACGGTGGCTACCCGCAAGGCGTCGGATATACGGGCTCTTGGAAGAAGCGCCTGGACGGCGACGTCCTCGAGGACCACGCCTTCCTGTGAAGCCCCCACCCCCAAAATTTTGCCCTTTTTAGGCTTGACTGAGGGAGCAACTTCCCTAGTATTAAAAATGGCCTGGAGTCAGCAGGGCGAAATGTAAGGTATCGATGTGGCCTGAGAAGTAAACTGAACGGTGCGAAGCCCAAATAGGAACGGGAGGAAACCGCGAGGACCGCCGCCGCCGCCATGGCGGCCTCCTCCGGCCACTGCGGAGGACTCGCTTTCCCAGCGGCCCCCGCGGCCCGCAGAAGCCTTGAGCCCGGCCCGCCCTCTCGAGCGGAGGTGGGGCCGGGGCCGGAAGTCACGTGTTATGACAGCAGCCTGGGTGAGGCCGCTGTCTTCACCCAGGCTGGTTGGAGCTGTGACTGTGGGAGGCGCCGGGGTGATGGCGGTGGAGACTCTGTCCCCGGACTGGGAGTTCGACCGTGTTGACGACGGCTCACAGAGTAAGGGAGCAGCAGGGCGAGGGCTGCGGGTGGACGCTCCCCGGCCCGCCTCATCCCTGGCAGCGCTCTTGCGGGAGGGCTCTGCTTCGCGGTCGCAGCGCAGCCGTCCGGTTCGGGACGCTTTCTGCGCCTTGGGGTGCGACAGGGACGCACTCGCGAACGGAACTTTCGGAGTTGGGAGTCTCCGCGTTGGTGGGTCAGGCTGGCCGCGTCAGGGCTCGGCGTTCGGCGCGGTGACTGGCCTGGGGAGCTCGCGGTGGTCCGAGGGGCGCGGCGTCCACTTTGTGCAGCCAGGGGCTCGGGCGGGGCGCGCCCGGGGAGGGAGGCCCGGAGCCCGGGGGTGGGGGGTGGGGGTGCGGAGGCTGTCCTGTCTCTGGCCTCTCGGGGCTTTCGCCAGATCCTCAGAACGCTCAGTTCTAGGTGAGGCTGAGGTCTGAGTTCCTGTTTCGGTTTCCTGTTTTTCTTCTTTTTTCTCCCAAACCAACTTTTGGAAGTTTGAGTGTTTTTTCTTTCTTTTGCTTATAACCGTAGAAGATAGCGAAAAAGAACTCTTTACGTGGTAAAAAAAAACAAAACAAAACAAAAAAACACGTGAATGTCAATTTATCCCCTTCCATGCCTTTTATTTGCGTTAAGTGGTATTTTTCAGTGATGTCCTGTAGTTTCCAGTGCACCTAGAAAGGTTTCAAAAATTACAGCAAATATGTTTCAAATTTTATTTCATAAAATTGAAATGTTTCATTTTAACTTAGAAGTCTAACCAAAAAAACGGTAACAAATTCATTTCACGCAGCAAAATTTACAGGCCAGACTATTTTAGTAAAACTGTTTAAGATTACTGCAAATTGGCCATCTGTTTCTTATCTTTGGTGTTATTAATCTGTATAGGTGGTAAGAGATACTGGGACATACTGCTTGTGAATTTGCTTTTTTTTTTTTAATGTAGTTTTCTCAAAATGTGAATGTAATTTTAAAAAATTACATATGAATTTTGCTTAATTTTACAAAGACAGACAAATTAGTTGTAATTAGGCTTTATAAGCCCCTCAAAGAAACGTGGGCTTAATTCAGGATGCTTAGCAGTTTTTCACAAAACATTCCGTAAGTTATTAGCTCTCATATAGCATAAAAAAGCAGTCCTGATGGTTGTGACAAAATCCTTCAACTTTTCTATGGAGAGGATTCTGTATTTGTTGTTAAAGAATTAACTGCGCCTTGTCATGTATGAAGCTTTATGAATAGAAGTTCCCTATTCTACTATCTGCAAAATATTGGAATGAAAATATGATTTGGATTTGAAAGCAGGTCAATCAGGAGAATGATCTGATTCACTCAAAGACATTTTCTACATACCAGGAACTGTGATAGGTATTAGGGATACAAAGATAAAACAAGAAATTCAGTCTGTTGGAAGAGATAAGCATGTAAACAGGTTTTTAGAATTTTACTCTTGGAGAATCACTGTGGAGTTCTTATTTTAAATCTTTTTGTTTTAACTTTTTCCTGTTACCAGCAAGGAGCTTTAATGTTAAATTTTAAAACTGTTACCAGCAAGGAGCTTTAATGTTATTGCAGGTTTTCCCAAACGAACTAAATGAATAATTCATTGGCATGTTTTTCTGGTGTTGTCATTAAGAACTCATTTGGTGGTTAAATGCAGCTTTGGTCATTTCCCATGTAATTGAGAATTAGAGATTTACTTGGGATTTTGAGGATTTTACGCGGTTTTAAAAATTTAAGGTGTAGGGAAAAGAAGACTTCTCTGTGCTTGGTTTTCATTAATTTTTGAAATACAAATGATATCTAGACGAATTGTTTTCCAGAATTGTCTAGATTGATGCTATAATGAAGTAGGAACCTTAATGAACTAAATTGATCCACCTGATTCAGAGCATTAGTTGCAAAATAAGGGAGAATATGAAGCTAGGTCTTTATCCTTAATAGGTCAGAACGTACTTCATCTTAGAGTTGCTTCATATTGCTAATTTGAGGAGAGAAAAACTTTACTTTTTTTAGAAAACAATGATTGAATAAAGTAATTCACATCAATAAAAGAAACTGAGTTGGAGTTGAATTTGCTGCCTTTGGAATAATGATGAATTCTTATGTATAACGTGGAATATTTACTTTCATTAATTTTGATGACCAGGCATACCTTTATTGTCCAGTTTATTCCAGTGAATTCCAAGAGTCATCAATTGACGTGTAAATTCTATAAATATCAACACAGTATTTTGTACTTAGTGTTCTTTACTGGCTTTTCCAACTCTTATAATTAAATAATTAAAATATCTTGGTAAGTTTGGGGCATCTCAGGGATAATATGATGAAATGGGTCTAGAACCATTTAAAAACATAATTTAAGTATGTTTTTAGACATAGTTTACTATGTATGGAATTAAGCATTACATTTTAAAATTTTACTTCTATGACAATGCAGATTTTTGCACCTAAATCAGGTCATTTTTTTCCACAAAAAGTTGTTTATGACTAAGACATAAAATCAGAACATTGAGATGTCTAAGGCATTATTCATATAAGATTATGGGGTAAATTGTATAGTGACTTTTTTGCAGTACTTAAAGTTATGGTTTTAAGATTGTATCTCTATCTACTGCTTTTACAATCATTTTATCTATTTGGAAAAGATTGAAAGCTCAATTATTGTTTAACTTTGAAACTATTTTCAAGAAGTTCAGGCATTCCAAAGTAATATATTAACAATGCTTAGTATCTACTTTGCTATGACTTTTGAGATTATTTGAAGTAAATGTCTTGTAATTCATTACTTATACTTCTCACGAACTGTTTTAAAATTAAATTTAGAAATCCATGCTGAAGTCCAGCTTAAGAATTATGGGAAATTTCTTGAGGAGTATACCTCTCAATTGAGAAGAATTGAGGACGCACTGGATGATTCAATTGGAGATGTTTGGGATTTCAATCTTGATCCTATAGCATTAAAGGTTTGATTTTGGTTTTATTTTTTAATTTATGTATGTATATTTAGGATGTAGTATATCTTAAAAACAATTTTTAAAAATGAGATATGTATTTTTTATTATTTGGAATCTAGAGAACTAAAAGAAACTTGGAGAAAAATGGTTAATTTTCTTTTCTCTAAGCCATGCATGTGTTTCTGTTTTTGTTTTTAAAAATAATGACACAAACTCCAAGTCTTTAGTGTCAAAGAATGATACAAACTCCACCTCTTTGAGCTAGCTTTTGTTTTTCATTATCAAGAAAATGGAGAGGGTTGAAATAGAATGTCCAGGCTTTGTTTTTTATTGAGGTTATTTTGTATACAGTGAAATGCATAGATTTAAAATACACCATTCAGTGAGTTTTGCCAAAAGCCTATTCTCATGTAACTCATATCTCAATCGAGATACAGAATATTTCCATCATTTCCCAAAATCTCCCTTGTACTATTCAGAGGATATTAATATGGCAGTGATTTTTTTTTTAATGTATGAAATAAGACACTCTTGCTCTGTTCCATTTTGAGGTAGTTTTATTTTATCTTTCAAATTATAGCCTGTTACCACTTAAGTAATAACTAACATTTATTGAGCATTTATTATGTGCTAGACAATGTCCTAAGTCTCATATTGACTTTTTAAATAACAGGTTTCTTCTGTTGTAATGCACATGTAATACAGTTCTTTGGGTTTAGTGTGTTCACAGAATTGTGCCACCATTACAAGAGTTGATTTTAGAACTTTTAACCACCCCAAAAAGAAATCCTGTATCCCTTTGTAGTCACTCCCTATCTGGTGTGGTGCTAGTGCTGAGTACAGAGTCTAACATCTAGAATAGAGTTAGTCTCAATTTGTATATCTAAAATTTTAGCTTTTTTTTTTTTAAATTATAAAGAAATTTTATTTTCCTTTGTTTTTTTAGCTTTTGCCTTATGAACAGTCTTCCCTTTTGGAACTCATAAAGACGGAAAACAAGGTACAGATTCCCAAACCTAAATACCTGTTTCTAAAATACTTCAGTTACCTGGTATAATTTACTTTTTTCCTTTTGTGTTTTTACTCATAAATCTAGGTCTTAAACAAAGTCATCACTGTTTATGCTGCACTTTGTTGTGAAATCAAGAAATTAAAATACGAGGTAATTATTTGTACTCTTAAGACATTAAAAACATGATTTAAAAGCAAATATGTGCTGACATGTGTACAGTGTGCATAAATATTTATTGAATGTTGAATAAGGTGTTTATTTATAATAATAATAATAATAATGAGTACCATTCACTGAGTATTTAAAAACATTCTGCTAACCCTGTGAATACTCATAACAGCTCAGGGTGGTATGTGAGGAATAGCTGAGAAAACTGAAGCTTAAAGAGGATGTCACTTGCCTAACATTTTTACTAGCAGTTATGATTTGAGTCTGGGTCTGCATAGATTCTAAGTCTGTGCTACCTGTCATGTATACTGGCTTTCTAGATGTAACTGATTTTTTTTAAAGAAGCTTTGAATTTTTAATATGTTTTGTGTTTCCTCACCCATGAGTCATTAAAATTCTAGTAGAAGATGGTAAACTTCATCTTTTTCTCTCTACCTTTTTGATAATTATAGTTGCTTTCACTTATGAACTAGTGGAAGGATACGGACAATAAGACAAAGTAAAGGCTGAAGAAATCAAGAAATGACTTTGAGTATCAGTAATATCTTTGGTACTCTAAAGATAAATTGAATTTACCTATATTATGAGCAATTTTTGAATTTCAGTATATTTGTATATATGATGTAGTCATCTGCTTATTAAATAGGGGTAACTAAGAGCTTAGGAATTTAGAAACAAAATAGCAACCTTTAAAATTATTTTAATTTTTTTTTAACAGGCTGAAACTAAATTTTATAATGGTCTCTTGTTTTATGGAGAAGGAAGTAAGTATTAAAATTTCACATTGTAATGTTGGGATGCCTTTTTTGGGATTGAAATGAACAAAAAGTTAACTGAAAATATGGGACTATCATGATCATCCAAAGTATTAGTGTGAGAAAATAAACACTCAGATTTTTTATTGGTGTGTTCTTTTGATGGCAAACAAGTGAAAAAAAACCCTGAGGGATGAAGCAGCAGCAAATTCTCTATAAAATTTGTTTGATATTTTTATAAATTATAAAGCACTGTAGCTAGATGAAGATTTTCCTAGAATTCATTAAATAGTGAAACAGATGATAACTTTTAATTGTGTGATTAATGATTGTCTCATTTTCCTCCTCAGTGTAAAAATTCTTTTTTTAGTAGTATGCAGATTAGAAGATGTCCAGTAAATAAAAACCATATTTTTCTTTTTTGGCATTCATTAAGTTTAAATTTTAAAAATTAAAATATTCTTCATGTTGCCTTTTAAAGCTACAGATTCCAGCATGGTGGAAGGTGATTGCCAAATTCAAATGGGGAGATTTATTTCATTCTTACAGGTAAATGATTTTTACTTTTTATTGAGGCTTTTCTTTGAAAAGTTTGAATAAATTACACATAATCAAAAGAGTTCTGAAAGACTCTGTTCTGTGAGTTGGTATTGGATTATAGTGGAGGTCTAATTCCTGGAGGATTTTCGTAGCATTTTTAGTGAAATTTCTTTATGGACAGTTTATCGCCATGCCTTTGAAAACAATTTAAACTTTGTACCTGGTACAAAAAGATAATTTATGTTAGAAAAAATTGTTAATGGAGATCATTAAGCTGGTATATAAGCAATGATGAGATTTTTAAAAGCAGCAGCACTTGATGCTTCTAGTTAAATGTTTCAATTTAGGTGAGTTTTTCATCACTGCAAAGTTTTAGTTATTCTAGGTCTTTTGGTTTGATTTTATCAAAAATATGAAACTTGCATTTTCCTCCTCCATTATAAAAACAATGCTTGTATAATATGACAAAAGCAAAAATTGGAGATAAGGGAAAAATACTTATAATCCCACTTATCTTCTGATTGTTGGGTATAAGATTTGATATATTTTATTGATTTAAGCATGCTAACATAGTCAAATCTTTTATATTTTTACTACTTTCTTTGGTCTTTTTGACTTAATTGAGAACATTTTATTGAAATTAACCTCCATTATGGTGTGTGTCAGTTAAGGTTCAGTCCGGAAAATATGTTACACAAGGTATTTCAAAAGAGGAGATTTAATAGAGCTTTCTTATGATCCAGCAATCCCCCTCCTAGGCATATATCTGGAAAAGAAAAAGCTCTAATTCAAAAAGATACATGTACATCAGTGGTACAGCACTAATATTTACAATAGCCAAGACATGGAAGCAACTTAAGTTTCCATCAACAGATGATTGGATAAAGAAGATGTGACACATATATATACAATGGAATATTACTCAGCCATAAAAAGAATGAAATACTGCCGTTTGCAGGAACATGAATAGACCTAGAGATTATCATACAAAGTGAAGTGAGTCAGACAGAGAAAGACAGGTATCATATATCACTTATATGTGGAACCTAAAAAAAAATACAGATGAATTTATTTGCAAAACAGAAGCAGACTCACAGACATAGAAAATAAACTTATGGTTACCAAAGTGAAAAGGTGAGGGAGGGATAAATAAGGAGTTTGGGATTAACAGATACACACTACTAAATGTAAAATAGTTAAGCAACAAGGGTTTACTGTATAGCACAGGGAACTGTACTCAATCTTTTGTAAGAATCTATAGTGGAAAAGAATTTTTAAAATTTGTGTATAATTCAATCACATTGCTGTACACATGAAAGTAATATAATACCAAAATCAACTATACTTCAATTAAATAGGTAAATAAATAAAGAGGAGACTTAATATAGAGAATTGGTTACATAAGAATTGGAGGGCTGAAAGAAAAAAGAAAACAGTTGAGGTAAGCCAGAGGAAGCAGATATCACCTCTACGTCTAGGGAAGAGGAAGAGGTTGGGGTTGCCAGATCTTTGAGCTAGGTGGAGGAGCCCAGGGGAATTAGTGTCATATCTCTGAGGAAGCAGTGCTGCCTGGCAGCTGCTGGTACATCTGAGAGGGCAACACGTGATTGGTTCTGTAGTGCTGAAAGAAGCTGGAGACTGGGGCAGGCTGCCGTTGATGGGGTGAACTGCTCCTGCCTGGATTATGCTGATAAAAACAGCAAGAAATAGAAAGGATGTCCTTTTCCTGCCTTCTGTTCTTCTAGTGCCACCTTTTGGCAGAACCTAACAGGAAGCCTGCTGGACAGGAGTCTAAGAAATGTTAATTTGCAGAGTTGAAGTGAATGTGTCAGTTTCTCCCTTTAGTTTTTATCAAATTTTGCATTTGTCATTTTTGAGGATATTTTATTTGGTGCATACAAGTTTAGAATTGTTTATCATTCCCAATAAATTGAATCTTTTATTATGTAGTAATCCTCTTAAACTGTGATAATAATTATGTATATAATATATAATTATATATAGTAATTAGCTATAGTAATGCTAATGAAGTCTGTTTACCTGATATTAATATCACTGCCCCAGCTCTGTTTTAGTTAGCATTTTCTTTTTTCTAATTCATTTTATGTTCTTTCACCCTTTCAGTGTCATTATGTTTTATTGTGTTTCTTTAAAACTGCATCTATCTGGATTTTGCTTTTTTATATAACCTAAAAATCTCTTACATTTGGTTAATTTCTATTTCTTTATAAATAGTCTATTATGGATCTGTACTTGTTTCTACCTTTTTGCTTGCACTAATTGTCCTGCATTTTCTGTTCTTTTCTCTGCTTTTATGAGACT
Organism: Camelus bactrianus; assembly: GCF_048773025.1. NCBI lineage: Eukaryota > Metazoa > Chordata > Mammalia > Artiodactyla > Camelidae > Camelus > Camelus bactrianus. The sequence continues at coordinate 31,943,309 of NC_133550.1, read as the reverse complement.
TTTATAAATTTAATAAGAAATGTAAACCTAGAGCTGTTTAAAATTGAAATGCATTATTTATTTTCATTGTCAGAAAATTTAAATTGTGGATCTCATTAGCAGCTGCACATAATTCCATTTTTAAACATTCAACAAATGTTTTATGAGCCTAGCACATGTTAGAAAACTGTTCTTGGTGGGTTACAGCAGTGCACAAAACCAACAGAAATTTCTGCCCTCATAGAGCTTATTATAATTTAGAACAGCTATAGGTTTAGTTAGGTTTTAAATACTTTAGGATACTAACTGCTTCTATAGTTTTAAAAGTTGAGAGCTGTTGAAAAATTTTTAAAAGATGTGGGACTTGGTAGATGTGAGTTAATTATTTAATGACAGACATATTTCTCGGATAATTAATATTTCATATGGTGTGTGCTAAGCGTGGTTATAGATAAGGTTAAAGGTAATAAACACTTAAAGTTATTCTAGAGTAACTTTAGGAGACCTCTTCCCCTCATTGTCATACTTTCTAAACTGGTAGCTTTTGAGCTTCTTCATTCATTCAGGTGTTCATTTATTCATTTTATAGGACAGAAATTTATTGAGAAGTAGTTGAGGTTTAGCCACCATGCTGGGCAGTGGACATTCAAAGAAGGAATAAGACAGTCTGTCATTTAGGAATTATATGAATAACAAAAACAAGACTTAAAATAAAAGGATGAATGAAATGCTGTGGGGGCAAAGGAGTAGAAATGACCTTCGGAGGTGAATTAAGAACTGATTGCTTGAAGGATACTCGAAGTTGCCTTGCTGCAGGTTAACTGGAGATTTTTATTGGAAAATTATTTTGTTTTTATTTAGCATTGTTATCATAAAATTCAGTCAAATGGTGACATTTACTCAACTTGTAACATATACTCAACTTGTCATTTCAGGAACTGTCTTGTTTTGTTACGAGGTGCTATGAAGTGGTGATGAATGTAGTCCATCAGTTGGCTGCTCTCTATATCAGTAACAAGTAATGGATTTTAGAAATATTTTTGCATTTTTAATATACAGAAAATTTTTTCTTAAACTAGCTAATTATATGAAATAGTTTTTCATTTGTTCACTCACCTATTCACTCATTCCTTCATTCACTTACTCAGCATTCTTTGAACACAAATGATGTTTTAAACACTACTTGATGTGTGTAATACATAGGTTAGTAAGACACAATTTCTGCCATGGCGAATGAACCCATTATCTGTCTGAATGAGAGTGCTGACAGAATAATCTTAAAGAAATTTGATTATATAGGAAAGGTCTAGTATAGAATTAATACATGTACCAAGTTCTCTCTGCTTAATCTCTCTCCTTTACTTTGAGGGTCCCTGGCTCATTAGAATCATGTGAGACTTCCCTTAAACTACAGAGTATTGAGGTGTGGGGCTAGGGAATCTACACTGGAAACATTTTGAGTAATTCTAATGATCTTCCAAGTTTGTGGACTGCTGCCCTAAATCAAGATAGATCTTCAAATTTTTCTAGAACCCTTAGTATTCCCCACCACCACAATTATTAATCAAACTCACATTTGATTAATACTTTCTACTTAAAAATTTTCCCACTTACTATTTAATTATAATCTTAAAGTAACTTTAGATATATAACTAGGGATTCTCAATTATGAAAAGAGTAATAGCTGAGGCCCAAAGGAATCATTTGCCAAGATTCCGTACAATTTAGGTACTGTTCTTTTAGTCACCAGCCAATTCATTTTTGTTCTTACTATATACCATGCTGCATCTTAACTCTATAAACTGAAAGATTGTTAACTGTTTCTCATTCTCGTGTTTTTCCACTCGGTCAGGTATTTATTTTATGTTCTGTGCTTTCACTGAAGTTCTCCTTATGGCAGAAGGGAATGAGAGCATAGCTCCCCACAACCCCTGCAGTACCTGGTGTGTCATTCAAAGAGGACTCCCCACTACCACACCCTTGCCCTAGAAAAATGAAATTTCTTTGTTTTGTGCTTAATTTTGAAAATATTCTATCTTGTGGAATACTTACATGTGCTTTGATATACATGTATTAATTTATTTACTGTTGAATAGGTTGACTCTCTAGGAAGTCGAGTTGAATTATCCTGGGGCTTTTGACTTTGGTATAATTCCTTTTGTATGCATTGTTTTTTTCAGTAGGAATGAGAACTCCAGAAATTCAAATTAAGAGAAGACTAGTTCCCAAATGCCAGTTTGGATGAGATAACAAAGATTCTAGTGGGGAATTGAGAAATTCTAATAGTTTAAAAAGAAAAAGAGAAATGAGTATCAGTTTTGTTATTTCTCTAGCTCCGTCCCAAGCTTGATCCTTTAGGTTTGAGTGGCTAAGGTTATTCACGGGCTGCATGTTGACATATACCTACCCATTGAGTTGGCTGTAGGCAAGGAGAGCTGAGAGTCTGCATGTGCAAGTTAGTTCCCTTCTTGGGAAAGTGGAATATGATAGTAATTCCTTGGATCTCATAAATTTGAGTGACTAAAGCCTAAATAAGGATAAATATATACTAAAATTCCAAGAGCTTCTGCTACTATGTGTTTTCCTTAAAATAAAAGTGAACTGTGACAAAAATAACTTTTTTTAAAAAGTTGGTTGTTATTTTATTGCAGGATTGCACCCAAAATTATAGAGACAACTGGCGTTCATTTTCAGGTAAAAGTTATTTAACTGAACCTGTAAAGCTGTAATTTTTACTGTATTTTACTTTGGAGTTTGTGTGATTAGGAGGGTAAAACAATCATTGCAAAACTCTTTAAGGATTTCTCTTCTTTTATGTTTGTTCTCGTTCATCTGTAAGGTTGATGAGGCTTTGCTGACCCACTATCTGTGTAACTTAGTTTTTCCTAGTAGTGGCCCAGTGCAGATTCTCTAGTCTCTTTGGGGGATCTACAGTATCACCATTAAGGATGAAATATTGGGTGAAATGTTTCCCAATTTAAGGCTAATTGTTCCATCTGAAGATTAATAGTTTCATCTGTAGCTTAATTTACCCACTGCTTTAATTTAGTAATTAGCCCAAGTGTGTTGAACTTTAAAAATCTACATGAAGCTTAACTTCTAACTAGTGATTAAATGATAATCATTAAAGGTTTCTTGACAGACTATGTATGAGCACTTGGGAGAGCTGCTAACAGTTTTGCTTACCCTGGATGAAATTATTGATAATCATATCACATTGAAAGACCACTGGACTATGTACAAAAGGTGAGCCAATTAAAATGTTTAAAATACTCTCTTACTTTGTATAGTTAATGTATTAGTAAAAAATAAACAAATGTAAACAGATCCTTTAAAAGACCTGAAGATCTGTATTTATAAGAATCTTACATCAAATGTTTTTTTTGAAGGGAGTAACCATTCTTTCAATTTTAGATAGACTTGTTTGAGAATATGATAAACTTGTATAAAGCATCCTAATTCTTAAAGTGTAGTTGAATGTTAATTTGACAGCCTTAGGACTCAGATTAATTTTTTCCTTATTCAATATAAATGATAATTGTTTATCCTGGGTTTGATTTTATTTTGTTGTATACTCCAAGGTGTTTTATTATTATTTAAAAAATTTTTTTAATGGAGGTACTGGGGATTGAACCCAGGACTTCATGCATGCTAAGCATGTGCTCTACCACTGAGCTGTACCCCCCCAACTCTAAAACTTTTTAAAGTCAAAACATTTTATTCAGTTAATAAGTATTCACTAAATGTCTGGTATCTAGAGAGCACCAGGTATGTGAATTTAAGATAATATAAAAAGATACGATTAGAAAATTAAATATATTAGGATTGTTTTTGTTCATATTTTCAAATGTGTAGAGCCAGACAAGAAATACAAATATAAAACTTTGATTTCTGAGAATATTTTTAATACAAGGATTTATTAGGCAAATTGAAGGGCTTTCTCCTAATTTTCCACAAGGTTACTGAAATCTGTCCATCACAATCCTTCAAAATTTGGAATTCAGGAGGAAAAACTAAAGCCATTTGAAAAGTTCTTGTTGAAGCTAGAAGGGCAGTTACTCGATGGAATGATATTTCAGGTATGAGAGCTGTATCAGGCTATGATAAATGGGCTTCTATTAGTTGACCCAGCTCAGAATTATAGTGGGACACTTTCATAGCATGCTTTTGTGATTATGTTTTTCTTTAAAAGTACTTTGGCTTAAACACTGTTAATGTACAAAAATATAATTATATCATTATCTAGTAGCAAACAAAATTAATAGTGTACTGGTTGTATTTGGGGTAAGGGTTTTTAAAAATTATGCAAAAGGATAAAACTGTTCAAGAATTAATATCTAAGTAGTTGTGTTAAGCAGTTTGTTTGTTGTTAACCTCTAGATTTAGATTTGTAAGACAGCCTTTTAAAAGTCTGTATAATTCTTCCTAGACTTAGGGAATATAATTTGAATCTGCACAATCCATGTGGCTTCTAACCGTGTGTGGCTATTTAAATTTAAATTAATTAAAATAAAAATTCACTTCCTCTGCCACACTAGCAATGTTTCAAATGCTTAATAGTTACATGTAATCTAATCATTGCAATGCACACTTTAAACTTATATTTATGTCAGTGATATCTCAATAAAGCTTGGAAAAAAGCCAGCTGTGGCTAATAATCATATCAGCACAGATGTAGAACATTTCCAGCATCACAGAAAGTTCTGTTGGATGGCACTGCTTTGGGTAGTAGTCACCAGAAATTGCTTACAGTGACCCTTCAACAACATGGGTTTGAATTGGACAAATCCTCTTCTATGGATATTTTTCAATAGTAAACACTCCACTATTACACAGTCCATGGTGGATTGAATCCGAGTATGTGGAGGAACCGTGGATACAGAGAGCCAGCTATAATGTATATGTGGATTAACTACCACTTGTTCAGGGATCAACTGTAAATATTTCATATAAAATCTGCTTCAGGTTTACCTTTAATTTATATTTTAAATGATTACAATTTTTACAGAATGATCCTAACTCTTGTTTAATATCAATTTAGCTATTAATTTGTTAGTTTCAGAAGGACCTATTTCTATACATGCTGTAATACAGTGCTAGGAAAGTAATTGTAAACAGATAAAGTCTACTCTTAGAAGTGCAAATTAAAGTCATAAAACATGTTTTCCCATGCTTCATTAGATACACCTTGTATACATCACCAAGCATCACTGTGTATGTCTTCATGTAGAATTTTAGATTTTTGGTTCGGTTTTATTTTACATAACAGGTACTCAAATATATAAGTACGTATACATTTTACATTCAAAAAGACTGGTGTTAGATTAGATTAAGGTAAAAACCTGAGCATCCATGTTAGTAGAATTAAAATGATGAATGTAGGAGTTTATCACTCTATATTTTTATCTGTTTAATAGCATATTGAGTCATAGTAGCTTATGATAGTCTGAATTTCTCTAAATGTTTCCTATCTAGGGCTGTATAGAACAGCAGTTTGATTCTCTCAATGGAGGAGTATCTGTGTCAAAAAATAGCACTTTTGCTGAAGAATTTGCACATAGTATTCGCTCAATTTTTGCAAATGTAGAAGCCAAACTTGGTAATGTAAAAATGCATTTTTTGGTTTTTGTTTAAAAAGTTTTCATTTCCTTTAAAGGAGAATTTTAAGTATATTGTTTTTCTCTCATGTTATTGTCTTATAAGGAGAACCTTCTGAAATTGACCAGAGAGACAAGTATGTAGGAATTTGTGGACTCTTTGTACTGCACTTTCAAATTTTTCGAACTATTGATAAAAAGTTCTACAAATCTTTATTGGACATTTGTAAGAAGGTAAGAACTTGGAACTTTTATTTTTTCATTTTGAGTATACGGAAAAGATTTTGGATAAAACTGGATTTTTTTTTATTGAGTTATAGTCAGTTTACAATATTGTGTCAATTTCTAGTGTACAACACAATTTTTCAGTCACACATGAATATACATATATTCGTTTTCATATTCTTTTTCACCATGAGCTACTACAAAATGGAATGTATTTCTTTGTGCTATACAATATAAACTTGTTTGTTTATTCTATATATACCTGTCAGTATCTACAAATCTCTAATCCCCAGTCTGTCCCTTCCCACTCTCCTCCTCATTGGCAACCGCAAGTTTGTATTCTATGTCTGTGAGTCTCTTTCTGTTTTATGTTTAAGTTCATTTGTCTTTTTTTTTTTTTAGATTTTTACATATGAGTGATACCATTTGGTATATTTCTTTCTCTTTCTGGCTTACTTCACTTAGAATCACATTCTCCAGGGATATCCATGTTGCTGCAAATGGCATTATGTTGTCATTTTTTATGGCTGAATAGATTCCATTTGATAAATATACCACACCTTCTTTATCCGGTCATCTGTCAGTGGACATTTAGGTTGTTTCCATGTCTTGGCTATTGTAAATAGTGCTGCAAAACTGGATATTTTAAAATGTATTTTTATTACTGTTTACAAAGATAAGAATTATTGTTTATAATAATAATTATTATAAAATAATATTTTAATATTCATTTAAAAAATCTAAGCATTCCAGAAATAAGTAACATAGTGAGTGAAAATATTCCGTAATTCCACATCATGTAAGTACATACTAGTGGATGCTTTTCCAGATCATTTCCTATTCATTAACTTTCTTTTACTGTTAGAACTTTTTTCTCTTATTTCTCTTCCTTTTCTTCTTGCCACTTACTCTCATTATTGAAGTAGAAAAAATTTAAAATACTTTTTTTGTATATCTTTCCTGTTTCGATGATGTGGGACCTGCTTTTAAAATTGAAAATTTAGTTTGTGTGTAGAATCAGGTGATGTGTGACCGTGAGAATCTAGCCATCTTAGATATTTATTTTCTATTTTTTCACTAATATAGAATGAAAGTTAAGGTCATGAGGACTCAAGTTTTTGTTTAAGTTTTGCATATTTTTATTCATCTGAAAATCTGTGAGCATATGTAAGTGTGTGTTTGGGGCACGTGTGTGTGTGTGTGTTGTTTAATATTTAGGTAGAATAAAATTAGTGTCATGCTCCACACTAGACATAGGAATGCTTAACTCTGTGGCACAGTAGCATAATTTGTCTCATAATATATTCATGAGTATTTATTATTATTATTTTTTCTTTAAATAAATTGTCTTCCATTGTATATTGCAGAGCTACTGAACAGTTTATTGTTTAGCCCCATTTAATGATTTCCCTCCTCTTCTATTTCCTATTTTAGGTACCAGCCATCACTCTAACTGCTAATATTATTTGGTTTCCTGATAATTTTTTGATCCAGAAAATACCAGCAGCTGCTAAACTTCTAGACAGAAAAAGTCTTCAAGCCATTAAAATATACAGAGATACTTTCCTACAGCAGAAAGCTCAGTCACTTACCAAGTAGGTTTTTATAAGTACCCATAATGAAAATATTTAGATATTTTGTATTTTCAAATCTTATACTGATTCTAAATATATGGAAGCATTTGAATTATAAGATCAAATATAGTTACTCATTACTGGAGAGAAGATTGGGCAGTCTCTAAGTGATTTGTTTTCTGGGAGTGTTTTTTTGTTTTAAATGTTTTAGACTTAAACTCAATTTAAGATGTAGGCAGATTATACTTTATGGAGATATGTATGTGTGTACATGCATTCATATACACACACATACTTTTTATCAAATGCAGTAAATATTTTTTTGTCTAAAGTGCAGTAGATGTCATTTGATAACATTAAGAACATTACGTGACTCAGTGTTGATTTTTGGAGCAGTTGACTTTTATTTGATTCACTCCTTTTTTTTCTTTATTTTTATGAAAGTAATGTATGCACATATTTAAGAAGTTAAAACTACTAAAGGTTCAAAGGGAAAATAATTGTCCTCTACCCAATTCCCCCCTGTATTTTAGTCCTGCTCCCTAAAAGAACACTTTTAACTCTTAGTTTCTTCTGATAGATACATCTTTATTTTTAGTTTCTCTTACTATGTAAAAGTTTCAAATATACACAAAATAGAGAAAATAGTATCATGAGCCCCCATGTTCTCTTCACTTAGCCTCTCATCACCTAGCCTCAGCAATTAAATTTACTGTGCATTCTTACTTTAGTATACTGCTAAAGTTACATGGTGACCTGGATGAAGATTTTAAATGAAGCAGGACTCTGCCATTGGCCCTATGCTGGACGCAGTTTTTATCTGTAACATTGTTAAAGGGTGATAGGGATTCTTATCCACTTTCTGTTGATCTTGACTATTGAGAGGAAATTGGGTCACTCCTGTACAATGGGGGAAGAAAGGATGTGTCTGGAATATAGGAGATCCCCCTAAAGCATCTCTTAGTACTCCCAAGTCATGTGATTGAAGTCAGTGGAAAATGACAGCAACTCAGTTCAGGCAGGACTACTCATAGCAGAGGTTTCAGGGCTCTCCATTGTATTCTAAAACGGAGCTGAGGAGGGATAAAAATGTAAGTTTGGGTTTAGATTAAAGAGATGAATTCAGTAAGATGGAGAGATAGGAATCAAGTTTAGTAACAGTAATTTAAAAAAAAAGATGTGGATATTTCAGTTATCAGAGACAGTGTTTTTTTTTAAACATTTTTTTAACATTGTGTTGCAGCTGCTAAAAACGTCAGTAAATACTTAAGATTACATTAATAACTATACCCACACTGGGGGTGGGTATAGCTTAAGTGGTAGAGTACTTGTTTAGCATACACAAGGTCCTGGGGATTGAATCAGTCCCTAGGACCTCCTCTAAAAAATAAGTAAACCTAATAACTCTGCCCAAGGTGTAAAAACTAGTAGCTATAATATCTAGGGTAAGGGAATTGGTAGTTCCACTGAGTTCTTATTGGTCAGACTATAATTAGTGTTTGGTGGTGCCACATTTTAAGAGGGCCACATACTGCAGCATCTCTAGATGAAGCTGATCAGGATGTTAAAAGATCTGAGAACCATGACCTTTGAAAATTCATTGAAAAGTATTTAGTTTGATCTTTAAAAGAGAAATCTGTGGAATGATATGTTAGATTTCTTTGAATATTTAAAGGGCATTCATGTTGAAGAGGAACAGATTTGATCTCTGTGGCTCCAGGTTGAAATGCAACCAAAAGAATAAGATGATGGATATTAATAATAATTGCCAACATTATCAAGCTTGTAACTATGTAGCAGACATTATGCTAAAGGCTTTAAACCCACTGTCTTTTGTAAACCCTGTAACAACAGCCTTCTCACCTCGGAAATAGTAAAGTCACAACTAATATTTACCCTATGCTTTCTACAAGCCAATAACTATTCCATGAATCTCATATGTATCATTTTTTATAATCATCAGAAAAATCCTGTGAGGTAGATACTGTTGTTATGGCTGTTTTATAGGCGAGAAAATTGAGGTACAGACAGATTAAACTTGCCCAAATTTAAACCACTAATGTGTGGCAGAGCTGGGAAGTCCACCTCTGGAGCACAAGCTGTTGACATTACCTTATGGTACTATTTTTATCCCATTTTCAGATAAGGAAAATGAGGCTTAGCAAAATGAAGTTTACCAGGTCACACAGCCAGGTACATGTCAGAGAGGGCACGCAAACCTGTGTAGGCTGCCCTGAGAGGTAACGTACTCTTCCACAAGAGCTAGGTGGGCAGAATATAGATGGCCATCAGTCCAAGGTGCTGTAGGAAGTGAATCTTATTAGGTAAAAGACTGATTAAGTTGACTTTCAAGGACCGCCCCCCCCATATGATAACAGTTTAATATTTCTAAATTTTTTTATTTCAAAAATATACAGACACTCTAGAACTTCTTTGAGCTGAATGAGGCAATGTCTTTTTCATTCTCTTTGTAACTCTGCCAAAGAAACCTAAAATTCACAACACTACAGCGACCCTTAGGAGAGAGGAGATGATATGATCAGCATGAGCTTTGTCTGACATTCTAGGAGAAGTTGAAGGAAGTGATCATAAGGGCTGTCCCAGTCAGGCTCCAGAGTTCATTAGGAAGAGGAAGCAGTGGGAGACAGTTTGCCTGCTCCCACACTATACATTAGACCCCAAATGGCCAAGTGCCCCAGCCAAGGGTTTGTAGGTTGCTGCATTTTGCTTTTCATTCACAATTGTTATGGTGTTGGGAATACTACCCTCAGAGGGTAGAATTATGAACGTTTATTTCAAACCCAGATGATACACAAGTGTTGACACTGTTGATATTTTATATTAGAATAGGGGATTTATTTTTTTCCCCTAAGTGTTTTTTGTTTCTTCTTTTTGAGATGAAGCTGAAAGGACCCCTTTTGGACTCCCTTTGTCAATTAACTTGGCTTTTTAAAAACTTGAAGCAGTTTCATTTTTATATATTTATGAGAGACAAAGATTATCTGGTGTCTGGGTGTAGGAGTGATGGGCAGAGTGACAGACAAACCTCTGCTTTATCCTGCATAGTCTGATCTAAAACTGAGTGGTTCTTGACTGCCCTTGACTGCGTGTTAGCCTCCTTCATAATGTTACTGACTTGATTGCCATCAGCTTGATTGCTGTTGTAGTCTAGGACTTTTCCTTCTGTCCTTGCTCAGGACCTTTCTGTTCCCTCCTGTGCATTGTATCCCTCCCTGAGTCCTGGTCACAGCCTCCTCCTCAAACTGGAAACATTGCCCTAGGACTCTTCTCTTTCTCTGTGTTTCAGACTTTTAAATTGAATCATCCACAAGTCAAATAATACATTCCAGTGCCGTTTGAGGCAAAGCCAAATGTACAACTATTGGTGTCTTTTGTCTAATGGAATCTTGGCTCAGCAGAAATCATTTTTCTCAGATTTGATTCTGAGATTTCACCTTCTTAAAACACATTGAATTAATTTAATTTATTGTTTTTAAAATAAAAAAGAAATACAGCTTTAACAGCTTGTGGGCTAGAAGTTCTCATCTTGAGTGATTTGAGGTATATTCATAGTGATTTAGTGTTTATAATCAGCCTGCATAGTAGAATTACATTATTGATTTAGTCTTTCCAGGATGAGAAAGCTCCCTAGATTTGGGCTTAAATCCTGACTTACTCTGTACTAGTTGTATGATCTTGGGCACATTACTTCTCTGTTTCAATTTCCTCTTCTGTAAAATGGAGATCATTATAAAATTAATGTGAGGATTGGACAAGTTAATTTGTGTAAAGTGCTTATAACAGTGACTGGGCATATAGTAAGCATTCAATAATTGTTGACTTTTATATTCAGATTGTGACCACTTGCATTGTTCCATTCTGATTCAAACTGTCATCCCCTTTATTCTGCATTAGAACAGGAGCTTCCTAAGCGGTTTTCCTGCTTTTACCATTGTTCCCTTTATAGCTTATTTTAAACACATCAGCCAAAGTGATATTGATCCTCTTCAGAGTTAGAGTAGGTCACTCTGCTCAAATCTTCTAGTGGCTTTTCTCTGAAGTCCTTACTCCCTACCAGGCCTTACACAGATCCCCTTTCCACTCCCCACTTTTCCTATTCCTCGAGCCCACCCCCCCACCACTGTACCTCACTGATTTTTTTTTTTTCTGTTCTCATCCTTGCTCTGTGCTCCAGTCATACTGACTTGTTTGTTATTACTTGAACATGCCAGACTCACTTCCTGTTTTGGGATGATTGCATTTGTTATTTACTTTCCTAAAATTCTCATCTATTATATATTTGCATGAGGATTACTTACTCATCTTCAAATCATGGTTCAAAATCACCTTTTCAATGAACCTACTTTGACCACTGTGTTTAAAATTATACTCGCCATCCCAGTTGCTCTTTTCCCTGCTATATTTGTTCATTGCACAGATCTGACACCTTAAACAGATTTCAGTTACTGATGTCTTTATTATACAACTCCTTTCTAGAATGTAAGCTTCATGGGGGCAGAGATTTTTGTCTATTCTGTTTACCTCTTATTTTTGTTTTTTAGTAGTGCCTGGCCTGTATGGGCATTCAGTAAATATATGTTGGATAAGTGAATTATATGTGTGTATACGATATGTATATTTTGAAAACCAGAAAGATGAAATAGCTGCTGCAAAGAAATATTTCATCCCAACTAACATGAAGAAATGGAAGTACATTTTCTTTCCTGTGCTGAATAACTCCCATGTTTTCCTTTGTTAGAGATGTACAGTCTTATTACGTCTTTGTGAGCTCATGGATGATGAAAATGGAATCTATTTTATCTAAAGAGCAGAAAATGGATAAATTTGCTGAAGATCTCACCAATAGATGTAATGTTTTTATACAGGTAATTGCATCTTCTTAGAATATTTTGAGAGTCATTTCTTTGTTAATTTGTTGTACAGAGGGTACATTTTGAAAAAAAGTGCAAAAGGTAGGATATGTTTTGGTTTTTAGAACTGAAATTGATTTGGTTATGTATGTTCGGAGAAATCTTTATACTCCCTTCAAGGAGTAATTTTCTTGCTGTATCCCATAAATTTGGATGTGTTCTATTTTTTATCCAATATTTAGTTCTAAGTATTTAAATTTTTTGTTGTGATTTCTACTTTGCTCTGTGAGTTGTTTTGAAAGATAATTCTTAATTTCTAAATGCTTGAGATTTTCCTAGTTATCTTTTTATTATTGATTTCTAGCAATACTAAAATACTTTCAGTATTTTGAAATTTGTTGAGATTTGCATTATGGTCCAGCCTGCGGACAACGTGGCAAACATTTCATGTATACTTAAAAAGAATGTAATTTGCTTTTGGTGATGTAGTGTTCTATGTATTGTCAAGTAGGGTCATGTTAATGATTTTATCTGCATATTCTATCAGTTACTGAGACCCTTGGGTTAGAATCCCCAGCTTTACGTGCATTTGTCTATCCTTTGTAGTTTTGTCAACTTTTGTTTTATATATTTTGAGATTAAGTAAGTGCATAACATTTAGAATTACTGATGAGTCAAACCGTTTGTCATTATGACATGTCCTTTTTAATCTTTGGTGGTGCTTTTTGTCATAGGGCTCTTGTGTCTGATTAGTAACACAGCTGTACCAGTTTGCTTTTAAATAAGGCCTACATGGTACATGTGTTTCGATCCTTTTACTTGGAACCTGTTTGGCTCCTTTATTAAATGTGTGTCTCCTGTAAGCAGCATATATTCCTCCCCAATCTGATAATGTTTATTTTTTATTTAACTGTTTTTGATATATGTCAATACTGATACTCAGATTTAAAATTAGCACCTGACTAGTTGCTTTCAGTCTGGCTCACTTTTTCTGTGTCCCTATTCTTTTCCTTTCTCACTCTTTTGAATTATTTTTATTATTTTATTTTTCCTTCTATTAGTTTACTGTGTTTTTTTAGTGGTTACTTTAGAAATTTAAAGATGCATTACTGAACCAACATAAATTAGTAGTTTTACCACTTTCTAGACAGTATAAGGATCTTAAACCACTTTAATTCTATTTATCCCCCTCACTTGTGCTGCTGTTGTATATTGTGATTCTATATGTATTTTAAACCTCACAAGGCATTGTTGCCGTTGTTTTTAATAGTCAGTATTCATTTAGATTTACCAATATATTTATCATTTCTGTTGCTTTTTGTCCTTCCTGCATCTCTTCATCTTTCTACTTGTGGAATACATGTTAGTATTTCATTTAAAATGTCTTTCTATTGATGAATTCTCAGTTTTTTGTCTGAATATACCTTCATTTCAACTTCATTTTTGAAGGCAGTTTTGCTATGTATAGAATTTTAGGTTGGCAGAATTTTTTTCCTATGCTTTTAAAGGTACCATTTTATTGTCTTCTGGCTTCCTTTGTTTTTTTTGTTGAGAAGTTATCTGTCAGTTTTGTTGCTTTTTAAGTATGTGTCTTTGTTTACTTGCTTACAAGATTTACTTTTTGGTTTTTAGCAGTATTACTTAGGTGTACCTAGGTGTGTTTTTCTTTGTGTTTGTGCTGCTTGAGATTTGTAGAGCTTCTGGAATTTATGGAAAATTCTCAGCCATTAACTCTTTAAGTACCATTTGTGTTTTATTCTCTCTCTGTTCTGATTATCTCTCCAGTTATATCTAATCTGCTGTTAAACCCATACTGAGGTTTTTTTCCCTGAGTTCTTAATTTAATAATTTTACTTTCGATTTTTGTTTCTTTTTTTTACAGTTTCCAGTTCTTTTGTGAAATAATTTTGTGTTTTATTTCCTTTAACACATTCAGCATAATTGTTTTGAAACCCATGTCTAATAATTTCATTAACTGGATATTTCTTTTATCTATTTTTGTGGATATGTCTTAATCTCTTCATATGCCTGGGTTTATTTATGAAAATTATTTATGAAAAACTATAATTTGATATAATATGAGGATCTGGATATTGTTTTTCTTCCTGCAGAGAGAATTTAATTTTGCTTCTGATACACAGCTAGTCTAGGAAAACTAGGAACCCAGATTATCGCAACCCAGTCCTGGATTGAGATGGTTTGAAGTGGGACCTAAATCCTAAAATGACTGTTTTTCTAGTTCAGTTACTTTTTAGAGGGTAGTTTTTAAGGATCCCAACTCAGAGCCTAGGCGATTTACCAGGACCTCCTCCCCTCCTTGATGGGCCATGAACTCCTGTTTTTATCCTCCTTCCCTTCCCCTGAGATGTTGAAAGATATGTTTGGCTTCTGTCTTAATTATTTCTTTTGGAATGGGCAGGTGCCTCTATGGGAAAGAAGCCTCAAATGGCAGGCTCACTTCTCTGAGTTTCTGTCTCCTCCCAGATCTTGGCCTTAAATTTTCTTATTTTCTTGATAACTCTTTGATGCCTTCCAAGAAGTTTGAAAAATATTTTGCCCAGATTTTCTGGTTGTTTTCTGCGGGAAGGTTGATCCAAAATATTTATTCTGCCATGAACAGAACAGAAACAGACCCCAGACCTCTCTCATCCCCATTTAGATGTTTAAAATACATCCTTCATGTATATCCTTCACAAATTCATGACCATCTGGGAATGGTGTAGTGTTGGCCCATGAGTTCTATGCCTCCCTTTCCCTTCAAAAAAGAAACTCCCTTTTTCTGCCTGCCTTAGAGTTACACTTTTGGTGTTCCTTGTTTCTGCTTTTTAACTTTTCCCAGTGCTGCACTAGGTCAGAGTCTGGTGTAATAGTCCTATAGCTGACAAGGTAAGACTTGTGGCTCTTCCCTGCATGTATGCCCCAAGCTTTGGTCTTACTGTCACCTTTCTTAGGATGCTACCTTCTCTCTCATTTCTCAGTTCTTTTAATTTTAGCACATCTCTTCACCACAGAGCTACTATTGACTCACAGAAATTCCTTCCTTCCCTGCCACTGAGTATCATTCCTTCAGTGAGCTGCTTACTGTTACTGCTGGTAGAGCAGGAGAAAAAGGCTGAGAATCAACTGGCCTATAGGTGCTGCCCCAGCTCCTTGGATATATTCACAATAGTATAATTTAGGTTCATCTCTAAACTGTACATGTATCTTTTTTTGGTCCTTCTTTACAAACCCAAAAGATCTCCATTATTATGTTTCTCTGTGTCTTTTTTGAATCTAAATGAAAATGTATTTGAGAGGTAATATCCTTTTTCCTGTTTCCCTTGGGATTACTAGCACTAACTACAATTTTTTTTTTTTTTTTTTAACTCACAAGAGCTGTGTGCTTCCTTCATAAGAAGAAGGACAGGAGAAAAATCTGTTCTTATTGGGCTGGAAGGAGAGCAAGTCTGATTACCATCAACTTAAGCAGGGGACATGGTAGCACATAGATAGTAGGGACTGGCCTGGGTGAAAAAGAAAGGGAGCATTGGCTTGGAACTCAAAATACCTTTAGATATTATCTGTACTGGCCAGAGAGCAGCTTTCTTTGTCTTTCTCTCATTTTTCAATTCCTACTTCCTTAGAGTCCTTAGCTCTTATCTTTAGCTGCAGCAGGTAGGAGTTTTTATCTTCTTGTCTGGCAGGTAAGATAGGGATGAATAAATAACTTCCTGACATCCAGATCATTTCTTTGAAAGTTTTGTTTTTCAGTGAAAAGATTCTTTAACTGTTGATTATATGCTATAATGTCAGTAGTACTAAACTTGTGGCATGTGATAGGTTACATGACTTTTATGGGCTGTTTTGAAACTTTACCACCGTGTGTAACATTGTGTTAGAAAATATTTCAAAATCTTAAGAGCTGACTTTAAAATGAACTTTAAGAATTACTAGTTATTGGCAAGTTGCTGAATAATTATTACATAGAGAATGAAATCTTGAAGAAATGAAGCCTTTTCTTGTGATTATAATCAATGTTTTATTTTTTATAGGGCTTTTTATATGCATATAGTATTAGTACCATTATTAAAACCACAATGAATCTCTACATGTCCATGCAAAAGCCAATGACCAAAACATCAGTTAAGGCATTATGCAGGCTTGTTGAACTTCTCAAGGTAGGTTTTAGATTATTTTACCTTGCCATTATAATTGAGAAATGACCGAGTTTAAATTAGGATTTTAGGGGGTAAGATTTGATTTCTTGATTACAAGAATAAAAAATTATAGAAAAGTCTCCTTATCTCTCAGTTGGATAAAGGAACTAGCCATTGAAAGAAATTTCTGAGTAGTTTTCTGTGGATGGCCAATATATTTAAACTTTATTAAAAGTTAAAATACAATGAAAGAGAAAAGGAAAATGAAAAGTTTAGCCTAAGTAAAGTCTTAACGAAAGTTTTAAAGTTTTTGCATGAGTTTAAAAAAGAAAGAACATGGGACATTTTCTATTATTTTATAGTATTCAAATGCATATGAGGCTAGTCAACATGAGGCTGTTTATTTTGTAGCTTAGAGAAAGTATTGTAATCTTGTGTTCTGAATACTTCTGGAAATGTGGTAAAAAAAAACCTTACAGGCATAAGAGTCCACTTTTAACCTTCTGTAAAAACTGAAATCAAGATTTGTTAGTAAATTTCTGTTAATGGCTTTAGATTTGCTTAGGAAATAAAGATAGTTCTGGAGATTGTGTCTTTGGAGTTTTAGCCTTTTTTTCTTTAAGATATATTATTGTCAGTTTTATTTTTTTATGAATTATAAATACAGAAGTATATATATGTATGTATAGATGAATATACATCTTATAGCTAATATGTAAGCATAATTAAAAAAACAATAAACAGTTAAAAACCTATCATCCCATTTAAGAAATAGAATGTTACCAATGTCTTCAAAGCCCCCTGTGTTGTCCCTCCTTGATTGCATTTTACCTGCCTCATCAGAGGAACCATTGTCCTGAGTTTTATGTTTATCATTCCCTTGTTTCTTTTTGGTTTGCCACATATGAATGAATCTATAAGCCATTCATTGCTTAGTTTTTGAGATTTATTTTAATGGAGTAATACTTCATATATTATTTGACTTGGTTTTTTTACTCAAAATTTTTTATTCGAACCAACCCATGTTGGGATGAGCAGGTGTAGTTCATTAATTTTCATGACTCTGTAGCTTTCTTGGGGATGGACTTTCTGGGTTGTTTCCAGTTTTTACTATTATGAACAATGTTGCCATTCTTGTTTATGTTTTTCTGAGGAATTGTATACCTATGAGTGGTTCTATGTTATGGACATACTCAGCTTTTCAAGATGGTGCCAGATTATTTTCCAAAGTAGTTATATCAGTTTACATACCTCCCAGAGTTTATTAGACTTCCCATTGTTCTCTAACTGGCCAGCATTGGTATTATCAGGCTTCTATGTGTGTGGGTATGTGTGTGTGTGTGCGTGCACATGTGTATGCATGTACATGCAAATTAGTATATATAAATGATTTTATAGTTAACATTTATTTCCCTGATTGTTAACGATGGTATCTTTTCAAATATTGCTTATTGTGTTTTCCTTTTGTGAAAAATATGTTCATGTCTTTTGTTCAGTTTTCTGTTGAATTATTTGCCTTTTTAAAAAAGTGTTTAATTTGTTTGGTGTCTTACATATTCTGAGTACTAATCCCTTGTGTGTGGCAGATATTTTCTCATACAGTGGCTTGCCTTTTTATTTTCTCTATAGTGACTTTTGATAAACAGAAATTCTTAATTTTAATATAGTTGTATTTACCAGTCTTATCCTTTATGATAGTACTTTTTGTGTCTCATTTACAGATTTCTTACCTAGCTCAAGTTCATAAAGATATTCAATAATTTTGCCTAACAGTCTTCCATCACTTCTGATTCTTTTTAGGCAATAGAGCATATGTTCTATAGGAGAAGCATGGTTGTGGCTGATTCAGTCTCACATATAACACAACACCTTCAACATCAGGCTCTTAATTCTATTTCTGTGGCCAAGGTATGAAAGTTATTATGTATTCAGCATAATTATCTTTCTCATTTGCCCTTCCGTTGCTTTATATGTGTTTTCTAGTTCAGCCTGTTTACTCCATTCCTTCAAACGCAATATTCTTGGTCATAATCTCCATGGTATTTCATGATTTTACTTAGAGTGATCAAGTTATCTTTACTCTGAACTTGGCAGCATTAGCACACTTCTATTAAAAAAGGACATATTGTGCATTTTAAAAATAAGCATTTTTTAAAGAAATGATTTCCTTATTAAATTAATATGGTAATTTTGAAGTATGCCTAGTAATTTGCTGTCCTGATAGTAGTAAACAATTTACAGGAATAAATCTAATACTATGAGAAGAAGCTGAACACAAAGTATTTGCTTAAGTGCTCTTAAATTGAATCATGGAAAAGATAATTGAGAAACTTTTCTTCTGATTCTTTTATTATTGCCTCAGATATAAAACTGATGTTTCCTGTTTTCTTTTATCTTTAAGAAAAGAGTAATTTCTGACAAAAAATATAGTGAGCAGCGTCTTGATGTGCTCTCTGCTCTGGTTTTGGCTGAAAACACTCTAAATGGACCAAGCACAAAGCAACGACGACTTATTGTTTCTTTGGCACTGAGTGTTGGCACACAAATGGTAAATGTATTGCTGTTACTTACAGAATAAAAATGAGATCTGAGATGTCACACTTCCTTTATTACTGACTTTAAGGAACCAGTCCTTCAAGTGTAACTTCTCTGTCTTTTTTCCCTGTCCCTGATAGAAAACATTTAAAGATGAAGAGCTCTTTCCTCTTCAAGTAGTCATGAAAAAGCTGGATCTTATCAGTGAACTTAGAGAAAGGTAAGTAGGGATATGTAATGATGCTCAAAAGATAGGACTAATGGAAACATAACTTTTTTTTTTTTTTTAAGCATAACAAGAGAAGAAATATAACCCAAGTAGACCATTAGTTCCTCTTTATAACTTCTTTAGCATGACTAAAATGAGACTGTGACAAGGGATCGTATTTCTTTAGCTTTGCTTCTCTGGTAAGGATATAGTTCTTGGAGGAACTGACATGAGGAGATGTCATACAGCCCCGAGAGCATCTGGCAGACCCTGGTTGCATTTTGTGTTTGTTGTGATGGGTATCTCTAATGGAGTTTTAAAATTGCTGCTTTATATTTATAACAAGGTTCATCTATTTGTGAGAGACTTAAGAGCCATCTCACGTAGTCTTCTGTAATTTTATTTGGGTTGTAAATTTGAATTACATTGTTGGCAGCCAGTCACTAAAGGTGAATTCGTTTTTGGAAGGCTTATTTTTGTGGCTCCCGTGGTGTTACTGTTTTCTCTTTATTGAATAAGCAGTAAATTTCTTGAAGGGAAGATGGGTCCTCTGAATTCTGATTCTCAGCCGAATTAAGATTACAGCTCAGTTTTTATTTAATATTCATATTTATAACAATGTTTTCGTGGTTCTGAGCAGCTCAGATTTTTGTAGTTCGTGGCATTTAACTTTCCGTCCTTAGAAGAAATACTAAACCTTCTTCACTGTAAGATACTTAATGATCATTTTGTTGTCACAATATTGAAAATAAATTTACTTTAAACTCTATTTAAAATTTATCCATATTATTTTTGAAGTATGCTTTAAAACTAAAGCGTATGTGCTGAATTCTGACAATGTCAGGTATTGGAGTGTTTTGTTACTGTTGTTCAATGTGAAAAATACTTACTTTGTGGCTTTTCTGTACTGATTTTGGGTTAAGTGATGCAGGGAATTAAAAAATGAGTAAGACAGAGCTCTTTATGGAATATAATGCATTCTTTTCATTTTTGGGGGGGTTTCTTTAGTTTTGGTACCACTAATTACTACTTTACATTGTAGAGTCCAAACACAATGTGACTGTTGTTTTTTATACTGGCATCGAGCTGTCTTCCCAATTTATTTAGATGATGTATATGAAAATGCTGTGGATGCAGCCAGATTACATGTAAGTAAAGAATAACATAAAAAATAAACATCATTTTTTTAGTCACTGTACAGACCATTTTAAAACTGCTGATGCTGGTTTTTTTTTTTTTTTCTACAATGCTGTATGCATTTTCAGTAAAATTTATATAGTCTGTCAGTTATAGAGAACAAACTAGTGGTTACGGGGTGGGCATCATAGGATAGGGGAGTAGAAGGTACAAACTATTTGGGTATAAGGCGTAAGGATGTATTGTACAACATGAAGAATATGGCCAATATTTTGTAACAACTGTAAATGGACAGTAACCTTTAAAATATAAAAGGTAAAGTTAAAAAACACTGAACAAAATTCAGGAGGAAATTAAAAACTCAAAAATGTATGTAGTCTGTAGGTAAATATTATATTAATACTAATGAGTTAATTTAATATATATTTAACTCTTCCCCTCATATTGCTAATCTTTCTTGTTTCACTTGATTTTAGTTTGTATCAAAATAATCTGACTTTCATTTATCAGCAAGGTGTATGTTACTCAGATCTTTCCATTTCTTTCTGGAAATGAGTATGTTTGAATGCTCAAGATCAAAAAAGGATAAATGAATGAATTTTTTAGTATACTTAAAATATATGCTTTATAAAATAAAATTCAGCTCTTATTTGGGAAAGTAAGACAGTCATGTATAAAAAAAACAGCCTTCAGATTGAGGTTTTGTCTTTTAAGATGTAGTATTCTTTTGAGATCTAGTTTTTCTAAACTCATGTATATTCTGACTTTCTTTTTAGTACATGTTCAGTGCTTTACGTGACTGTGTGCCCGCTATGATGCATGCAAGGCATTTAGATTCCTATGAAATACTTCTGGATTGCTATGACAAGGAAATTATGGAAATTTTAAATGAGGTAACATATTTGACATTGAAAAGCTTATAAAACATGTGTTTGGAAAAACTTCTTAGATTGAAGCAGGCTTTCACAAATTTAAAATTATTATTTATAAATCACTGTCTAGAACAAACGAACTATCACTATTGTGCTAAATTGGTCTTTAATTCCTAATTTTTAATATAGGAATCCAGATTAGGAATCCAGAAAAAAAAATTCTTATACTTTAGTAAGTAGTATATTTGAATTTAAAATTGTGTGTTAGAAGAATGCAAATATGAAACTGGTTTGAATATTGTCTGCAGTTAGTGGTAATACAGTTAAGACAACTATCAATGTTTTATTGAATTTCATTTGGAGAGCTACTGACTAAAATCTTTATATTGAAAAGCATAAACACTATTACTTGTGTAACAAATAATTTGAATATAATAAAGTACATTCCTTCCTATTTTAATGAAGTGTGTATTATAAACACTGATATCTTTAAAATTGTATTTCCAGCTAGCAATATTTTTATATGGAGGGAGGAATTAAAAATGAGTAAACTTCACAATATAAACTTTATTCAGGTTTGATAAAATTATGAAAATTATAATTTCTTGTATTAAATATTCTTATTTAGAAAATAAAATACATATCTGGCCAGTATTTAGATTAATTTCATTGCCTTTAGCTCAGTGAATTTTGTAATTTTTAATTATTATTATTATAAGGAAGCTTTTAAAAAATTTCCTCTCGCATATTCTCAGGACCTCCTTTGTTGCTGGTTTCTATAAATTTTACAGTTTATATTGTATGTTCATGTCCTTGTACTGAAGCCATCAGACAGAAGCTTTTGATTTTCTTTTCAAGAATGTTAAAATATTAATGAAAAAAAGCTTAGATCTTATCTAACTGCTCCCTGGTCAAAAAATGATTGATTTAAAGTGGATAGCAAAGTAATTTCACTCTCCCAATAAAAATATTTTACCATTGAGTATTTAGACTCTTAAACCAGTTTGACAGATTTTTTTTCCTCATTTCATTGATTATAAAACTGTAATGGTCAGAACACAGACATCTAGAAGAACAATACAATTGGAATATCATTTTGAAAAATTAAGATGTCAATTCTTCTGTGAATAGCATTTGCTGGACAAGTTGTGCAAAGAAATAGAGAAAGATCTGCGACTTTCTGTGCATACTCATTTAAAGCTGGATGACAGAAATCCTTTCAAAGTTGGCATGAAAGACCTGGCCCTTTTTTTCTCTCTGAATCCAATTCGGTTTTTCAATCGTTTCATTGACATTCGAGGTGAGTGTTCTGCTTTCCTTCTTAGGGTCATATTCTGTATCTGTTTGCCCTGACTATCAAAGATCAAGTAGCAAAAATGAGACTTTGAGAATATCTTCTTTCGTGTTAGTCCATTTATTCTTGAATTCATATTTGTTTCTTCATTTCATGCAAAGAAAGAAATTTAATGTTCCAAGACAGGTTGTTTCCTTTTTAGTTTCATTTCTGTTTTCTACTATTTCAGAAATCAAAAATTAAAAAATTGTTTTTTGTAGCTTATGTAACTCACTACCTAGACAAGACTTTCTACAATCTAACAACAGTAGCTCTTCATGACTGGGCCACTTACAGTGAAATGAGAAATTTAGCTACTCAGCGTTATGGATTGGTTATGACAGAGGCACATCTTCCTAGTCAAACTTTGGAACAGGTATAGTATAAAGTGTTTTTATTATAGTCCGATTGTAGCATGATAATAGTATTTCTCTAAGAAACATTTTTTATTTTTACTTTATTATGTGTTTATATTTCAAGAAGATATTTGCTATATAAAACCTCATAATTGACAAGAATAAAAAATTAGTGCTAGTTTGCTTTATGAAGGAATTTACCACAGGCTTCCAAATGTTTTTATTTTGCCTTTTGTTGAACATTTGAAACATACATAGATTTATATATAGCTTCTCAGAAATATATTGGGATAGTGAGGTGACTTCTGCAGAATTGTGAAAAGTTTAGTCAAAGTCATAGTTAAGGATTTTAAACCTAGATTTAATATATAAACTTTAATATCTTAGAAAATGGCTAAATTCATGTAATTATAAATGTATTTGTTCTTAAAATGAAGAGTGTAAAATAAGTATTTAGTGTTGCTAATTCAGTAAGCTTATTTACAAGATGGCAGTGTCTTGTGAGTGCAGAAGTTTATGTTTTCAATTAATTTGCATGTCATTCTTTCTAAGATAATCCAGGTAATATTTACCAAAAAAGGTTTATTCACTTCAAAAATTTTAAGAATCATAATTTTTCCTTCACTGTATTGCATATACAGGGACCATTTCCGGGATCAGTTTGTATATCCTTTCATTCATTTATTTATAAATTTAATATTTACTGTGAAAACATGCTAGGCACTGAACTAGGTATAGGGATAGAAAAATAAACAGAAACAGTCTGGGCTCACGCACATATAGCCTAGTGGGAGAAAAAAATGAGTAAATTTTTAGATTAAAACATGAGAAGATCTGTAATAAAAACTTAAAGGGGTATTGTGATTCTAGTTTGAGCACCAATTAGGAAAGCTGTGGGACAATTTACACGATACCATTAAGTATTACAGTAATAACTGAAGAATGAAGGATTCTTATTAGGTATCTTGTACATTAAAGGTGGTCTAGTACAATTAAAAGAAGCATAAGGATTTGGAATTAGATTTTCTAAAATCCCTGGGTTCTGCTTTTTCTTAGCTATTTGACCTTGGAGAACTCCCTTAGCTTCATTTTCTTCAGCTATGGAATTTAGAATAATACCTCATTTTTGAGGATTACATGTAAAGAACCTTGCACTGTGCCCGAAAAGTATGTATTTTATAAATATCACCACATATTCTTGCAACCTTTTAAAATCTGGCCATTAGTTTACTTTGTAAAAAATACAGAAAAGCTCCTTGGGAAGACAAATCATCTCAAGAGTAGTGCGGAAATGATTGTGAGTCATGGATTTTCAAAATTTAACTGTTCCTGTCTACACAAAAGGGATAAGATAACAAGCAGCTAGATGTCCCCAGACAGATAATCCTGATTGTACATGTCAGAAGGCTCTTTCAACCTTTGGTTGTACTCTTTGTACAGTTGTTCTTTAAGAAATGTTTAAAATATTGGAAGGCTTAGTGTAAGTGGTAAGTCACTATATTGATGCAAGTCTGATTATTTTAAATTAATAGTAACTGTGTGGATTGTTTTATAGGGCCTGGATGTCTTGGAAATTATGAGAAACATTCATATATTTGTGTCTCGATACCTCTATAATCTCAACAATCAAGTGAGTGAGTTTTAGAAAAAAAATTTTCTTTTAAGACACAATCTTTTTGTTTGGGAATCATTTAAAACTTACAAAAAGTAGCAAAAAAATGAAATAGCACAAGACACCCTTGTACTCAGATTGTGTTCTCTCTCTCTTCTCTCTTTCCTTGCTCACTTTTTGCTGAACCATGAGGGTAACACACATCATGTGCTTTATCTGTATCCCATTTCCTAACGATAGGAATGTTCTTTTTTTTTTTTTTTTAAGAAAAAAATGTGTAACTGTGGATGGATAAATAGTAGGAAGGCTGAGGGGCAAAGAATTGATTGTAAATAGTGAAAATTAGTGAAATACAGAAAACAAAAAATAATTGGAGGTCATCTTGTTTCTTTGCTTTGACTGTGTTATCTTCTCAAATGACTTTCCAATTAAATTATCTTTAATGAAATAGATTCTAAAATTCTTGGGCTAACTGACCAAAGTTTACTTTGGATTGTGTTTGTTTCATTACAGATTTTTATTGAACGAACAAGCAATAACAAACATTTGAACACTATTAATATTCGGCACATAGCTAATTCAATTCGAACACATGGCACGGGAATCATGAATACAACAGTAAGAATCTTTGCAGGAGGGTTGGGTGGGTAATAGACCCCTGTTTAATTTGGTAGTTTGAAAAATAGTTTTTTCATCAAATATTCTGGTTTTTCATCAAATATGTTTCATCAAACATCATTACCTGTTTATATTATACCTGAATTTCCGTTTTTCTGGTTGGTATAATTAAAATGTCTGGCACTGAAATTGTGTTAAGTGTAATGGAAGCTCTGTGATTCAGAAGGCAGTTTAGAATGTCTTACTGTCTGAGGATCATCATAAATGACATTGGAGATTTGAGGACATCAGCATAAATATATATTGATGTGGGTTGTCTGATACTCTCTGCAAGTTCCTTTTGAAAGTGAATTGTTGATAGCAGTTTATTTAACATCAGTCGTGCTCTTTTTGGGGGAGTAGCTTACTAATTATTCAGTTACTTGAGAGAATCATTTGAGTTTGTATGCTATTTTTTCCTTTGGTGGAAAAAGATAAATCTTTAAGTTTACTTGGTTTTCAGGCCACAGTTTCTCCTTGAGGAAAGAAGAATGTGAATGTTTAGATAGTAAAATGTTATTAAGCATATTTGGGAGTAAGGGTATATGCAGAAATTACATAACTGGAAAGTTACTTAAGGACCATTTTAGTATGGTGTGGGAACCATTAAAGTATTTGAGCTGATAAGTAATGTGATTGGAACTCTGTTAGTGGTAACCAATAGAGAAATGAGACAGGTTTTTAATTTACAGTAAGAAGTCATCCATGTGGAGATGTCTGAACCTTTCAGAATAAACTCTGATCCTTTAAGGATAAACTCTTCTTCGACCTCATATATCAAACACTCTTTCATGTAACCCATACAATTATGCTTGTATTTTACATGTCTCAGGCAGTGTGCTGGGCACTAGGATGAGAAAAACAGACATTTCCTGCTCTCACAGTAATTGTATTCTGGCAGGAGATACGGTTGTTAACCAGTTAACCACACTAATGAATCTAAATTTTGATGTCAGATATTGACGAAGTAAACATAGAAGAAATGATATCAGGCTGGCAGAGCTGCCTACTCTTAAGAATGGGAGGAAAAAAGACTACTTCTCAGACTACTGCTACTAAGGAGGTCAAGAAAAAGCAATGTTTAAACCTCAAGAAAAATTCTGAGAAAGCACTCATTTTTATAACTGAGTAATAGAGTGTTCAAAAGGGCATATGTGTGCCAAAATAATTAGTAATATTTGAGGGTGGTGGGGATGGAGATTAGTACAAGATTAGTGCAATTCTGTAGGTCAGAATTAATCTGATGTTGTTTTGACTTTAATCTCAGCTCAAATCCTACTTTTTCACGCTTTTTTTGAGTCTAGGTAAGGACCTTTTAATTCATTCTCAAAGCACCCACACTTCTCATTTTAGAAATTATTGCAGTTGAGTTTTAATAGTTTATTTAATGTATACTTGTTTTAAAATATCTATCACTGCTGCTGGAGTATACACTTAATGGTGACAAAGACCATGTTTATCATGAGAGCAGGCACACTGCCTTGTGCATAATAGGTGCTCAAAATATTAATGGCTAGATAACTGAATATTTACTGTCTTCCTTCAGGAAAGTTCAAAGAGCACCATGTTTCTTACTTTAGTATCATTTTAGATGTGTAGATTAGTAATAAATAATCTTATAGCTGGAGGAACATAGAAACTTCTGACTGGTTTATGACTGAAAAACTAGGGTGTTGAATCTGGTTTATGATTCTCACTATGGCTCTTGGTCTTATTGTGAGAATACTTTCCATGTTTTAATTTCTTTTTTCCTTTTGTGTCATAAAAATATGTAAGGAGAGTTTATAGAAAAGTTTTGTAAACTTAGGCAATAAAAAAACTTCATTTATTTAAATATTTCAGGTCCATTGTGAATTAGACTTTATAAATAGATTATTTCATTCAGTAAACATTGATTTGAAATAAATTTTTATATTAATTTTTTCCATTTTTTCAAATTTTAACTTTACAGGTTAATTTCACCTACCAGTTTTTGAAAAAGAAGTTTTATATATTTAGCCAATTTATGTATGATGAACATATCAAATCCAGATTGATTAAAGATATTCGGTTTTTCAGGGAAACCAAGGACCAAAATGATCATAAGGTATTTTTGCCTATTATTTTTAAGGTAGTTTGATTCAACTATTGAATATATAAGCGTACTTCATGTTAATGAGCTTTGCTTTATTATGCTTCACAGAAACTTCATTTTTCACAAATTGAAGGTTTGTGGCAAAGCTGTGTTGCCAGATGATGGTTAGCAGTTTTTAGCAATAAGGTTTTTTTTTTAATTGAACAGTCAGTTACAGTGTGTCAGTATCTGATGAACAGCACAATGTCCCAGTCATGCATATACATACATATGTTCATTTTCATATTTGCAATAAAGTATTTTTAAATTAAGGCATGTACCTTTTTTTTTTTAAACACATAGTGGTATTATTGCATACTTAATAGGCTCCAGTACAGTGTAAACATAACTTTTACATGCACTGGAAAACCAAAAAAATTCATGAGAATCACTTTATTGCAATATTTGGTTTATAACAGTGGTCTTGAACCAGACCTGCGTATCTCCAAGGTTTGCCTGTATAGCAAAGATTTATGCTAAAATTCATTATGAGTTACTCTGCTGGGTTTTTTTGTTTTCTTTATTATCTATCATGTAATGTCTCCTTGACCTGGCCTCCAGTTTTCTATATTTTCCCTTGCAGTTTCTTACTCTTTGCATTCTCTATAAGCTATAATGTAAGGAAAAATTAACAGTTAACACCAGTGTAGCCAGGTGTTACTTTTATTTTAAAATAATACAAAGGCAAATCATTCTCATTTTAAAATGTTTAAACAACATCGAGTACATAAACTGAATGTCCTCCCTCATTTCTCTTTCCTTCCAATTCCGTTTTCTGGAGGCAGCTGCTATTTAACAGTGTCACGTGATGCCTTCCAGGTATCTGTGTGATAAACATATATTTATACAATACAAATACTGCTTTTTTCTTAACAAGAATGGACTAAGACTGTATATACTATTATGCACTGTGCTTATCACATGTCAGTACATATAGGTCTACCTCATTCTTTTTAAGGGTTGATAGTAAAGATGTGTGTTGTAACTCTTTTAAGTTTATCCTACTGATGGCTATTTACGGTTTTCTGATTTTTCTGTTACAAACAGTGCCACACGTAACATCCTTACACATTTATCTCTGTGTGTTTGGAGACTGTTTTTGAAAGAGATTCCTTGAAGAAGAAAAGAGCAAAGAATATGAAATTCTGATACATTTTGCCAGGCACTCTAAAAATACTGCACCAGTTGACATTCCCATCTGTCATTTATAAGAATGCCGTTTTCCATTCACCCTCTGGGCTAAGTTTTCCCAGAGTGAAATGAAGAATTTTAAGTAGTAGCAGTCAGAGTCACATAGCCTTGTGGATTGAGAAGCAACAGACTGAAATGGTCTTATGTTTGATTTGCCACATCCAGAACTATTTTAATTACTCCTCTTAAGCATCACTTAGTTCCAGCCCTCTTATAT
The DNA here is from genome assembly GCF_048773025.1 of Camelus bactrianus. Taxonomy (NCBI): domain Eukaryota; kingdom Metazoa; phylum Chordata; class Mammalia; order Artiodactyla; family Camelidae; genus Camelus; species Camelus bactrianus. The sequence goes on along the minus strand of NC_133550.1, from coordinate 31,914,696 downwards.
ACTGGTCATTAGTTCTTTTCAGTGTCAGAGCAGCAAAATATTACTTTCTAGTGAAATACTATTAAAATTTTAGTGATCAGTATAAAATTAATGCTAACACTCACTTTTATTGGAATGGAAATTACTAGTATTCAGAGAAATAATAATGCTATAATTGTGTAAGAATAGTTCCCATTTGTTATTAATATAAAATGAGTAATTTCTAAATCATTTGATCAGCTAAGACCTGAAAAATCTTTTTTTTTTATTGGTGATGGCAACTAGAAATTTTAGCTGAGCTGGATGTGTGTTATATGAGAAGGAGTGTGTTTATATAAGTCCCTAATAACTTTTCAACCCACAGAAACTTCGTCACACATCTCTAGCAAATGTTTCTAGGAGGAATTGGTTTCTTTTATCTACCTGATAGAGTAGTTGGGTGTTGAGAGACTACTAATGGTGGTGGGAAACCTAAGTTTGGTAGTATTAACAATTATTGCCCTTAGCTAATACCAAAAAATTTTAATTTATATTGACCTTGAATATTGGTAGTTTTTGTGCTATAAGTTTTTTGTCCTTAGACTTGAGTGATTTTTTTTTTAAAGCACAATGGAAATACAAATTAGAAAAGAAAATGGTATTGGCATGGTTTATTTGGTAGGCATTTTATGTTTTAGGGGTCTTTATTATTAATGATAGTCTTCAAATTATCTCTGTAGTACCCTTTTGAAAGAGCAGAAAAATTCAATCGAGGCATCAGAAAACTTGGAATAACCCCAGAGGGACAAAGCTACCTCGACCAATTCAGGCAACTCATCAGCCAAATTGGTAAGTTATGTAAAAGTGTTGGGAAATAAAGTACAAATCCCAAGAATCTGTCTCGTATACTAAGTATCTCATACAAATAAACTTAATATGTGTCTTGAGTTCAGCTTTATTCCACTAGTAATTTCCTTTTCTTATATAAAGTTTTTCAAGTATGATTAGACTGTTGGTACAGAAATAACTGATAGATTGTGGATTAATTTAAATAAATAAAATACTTACAAACAGAGTAAATATTTATTCTGAGTAAATAAAACCTCTTAAGTTAAATTAAAAATCTATTAACTAACTCATCTCAAAGGCCATACTCATAGTATATTGTCAACTGGTACCTATTTGTTGGGTACTTACTCTGTTCAAGGCACTGTTTTAGACTTTAAAATGAGGTTCCCTCAAGTTAAACCTGAATACAAAGGTGTAAAATGTTTGTATGAAAAGTCAATTAACAATTTTTCTATGCTACATCATTTCACGTTTATGTTAATTTCTTGAGTTGTCCTTCTGCCTTACAAGTAGAACTTGTCTTCTGAAATGTGTAACGTATTTAAAAGCAAGAACTGCATTTAAAAGTAATCCTAGTTTTAAAAAAGTTATACTTACTTGGGCTTTTCACATACATTATCTCTGTTAATGTCCTCATAATACCTCTTGAGATAGGCATGTAATCACCTTTTTAAAGATGAATAAACAGGAACTCATAGAAGTAAGTGGTGTGCTGGGACTTAAACCAGGGCTTTTTGGCTGCACATTCGAAGGTGTTTTATATTCTTCACAGTTGCAGACATTAAGCAGTTAGCAAATTCTTACTAACTGGGTAAAATGATGCCTCCTGAGATTTATGCATTCATTTGAGATTTATGCATTCATTTATCAAACATTTGTAAAGCATCTGTACACCAAATATTTTTCTAGATGCTGAGAATCCAGATAGCCTTTGTTCTCAAGGGGCTTTAAAGTTACTAGTGGAAAAGGTATTATAAGCATTTAATTAGGGAGTAAAGTTTCTGAACACTAGCTTATGTTTTATAAATTAATTGGTTTATGTATTAGACCTTCCTATTTTGTATCAGTACAAGAACTTAGAGAATTTTACTTTTGTAAATTTTTAATTTTAACCAATTTAATAATGAGGCATTGTCATATAAGTACTGTTTTATTCATAGTGATGCTTGATGTCATATTGGATTGTAAACTTCTGGAGCAGAAGTTTTTAACCCTTTCTGAGAATCTGATGAAAACTCTGGATTGATTTTTCCCAGAACAATGCCCAAATGCACATACACATACAGTGTTGCATATAATAGACTGAAGTTCAGGTGCTCAAAGTTATGGACCCAAGTCCATGGGCCTCAAATTAAGAACTGTTGTTGTTAGAACTTCATTTAATTTACATACTAATATCAGTTTTTTCCTCATGTGAATATTGCCTGTAGTGGTATTTATTCCATGTTTTTTTATTTTTTAAAAGTATAATTTTGCACTGTGAATCATTAAATCATGAGCTTAGTATGCTAGTCATTTTTTCTCTAATGGACATCAAAATACACATTTTCCTCCACTACACAAAATCTAATGTCACGTCTGTTGTCACTAGCATGTATTCTGCAGTTTGCAAATATTATCCTTTCACTTTGTTCCAGCATTTTACTCTTTATTCTCTTCTTAGAAAATATAAATTCTTTACCTCTTCCTTTGAAAATTTGTAATGTGCTTTTGAGTCTGTTAAATCTCTTGAGAAAAGGAAAAGGAGTAAGGACTCTCAGAGCTGGGAGCAAAATGAGAAGTCCTTTTGTCTAATAACCTGCCTGCTGAAGTTAATAACAACCATGATTAACATTTATTGAGCATTTGCTGTGTGTCAAAGCTATTCTGAATGCTTTATGTGCTCTAACTCATATAAAGCTCACAATGCTATGAAGTAAGTATTTTTTCCATTCATTCATTCCACGGATACTTATTGAGGACAACAAATGTTTCTGGGTGGCGGTGATATATATGACAGTAAACAAAGTCTTTTGCCCCTGGAGAGCTTAATTTAACAGATTAGGAGACTATGGCACAAAGTTTATAACTTGACCTAGGTTTTATAGCTAAAAAGTTGAGAGTCCAGGTTTGAAACCCAAGCAGTCTGGCTCTTAACTGCTACTCTGTATTTGCTTCTCACTAGCACATTTTGATCGGCTAGATACTGGTTTGACAGTTTGGAGGAAAACAGTCAAACTAGATACTTGAATTTTCTAAGATGCATATTGAAGAAACATTTTAACATCATCTCTCATATTGAGATAAGCCTTAAAATAGTTTCAGTGACACCTTACTTGAGGGTTTTTAAAGACATCAGATGAAATAATGTATGTAAAGCATATATTACTGTAATGTACAATTGTGAAATGTATTAACTACTTCTTAACTTTTTGTTTTTTCTCCCAAGTAATTTCAATTCAATTGAGCAGAAAATGTTGGCTCTAGGCATGGAGCAGTGAAGAAAACAAAAGCTGTATCACAGATCTTGCAGTCTAGTGAGGGGAGATACAAGCAAAAAGAAATATATCAGGGTTAGGTGCTGGGGAAGGCAACGGGGCTGGGCAGTGCTGTTCAGTGATGTTCAGAGAAAGCTCTAAGGAAGTGACATTCGAGCAGGAACGTAAATAACATGAAGGAATAAGCCATATGCATGCACATCTAGGGAAAGAGTATACCAGACAGAGGCGACAGTAAATGTAAAAGCCTCGAGTCTGCCTAGCATTTTTGGGAAATAGGGTCTGGAATGGAGTTAGTGAGGGCCTGAATGGTTAGGGCATGATATCAGGACAATAGCAAGCGGCAAGATCATATAAGGCTATGTTGACCATGTTAGGAATTTGGGTTTTATTCTGAGATGGGGTTGAGGATCTTGAGTTTGAGTTGGACATATTAAATTAAAAATTATTCGTAGACGTGTAGGTGTAGTCACTGGATTAAAAAGCCTAAAGAAGTAGTCCATGCTGGAGATACTAGTTTGGGAGGCATTAAATAAGGATTTCTTGACACCACTTCCAGTTTTGTGTGTGTTTATGTGTGTGAGTGAGAGAGACACACACATACACAGACACATACTTAATGTGAGAGTAAAGAAATTATTGATATAGTAATTTTTAAATTTTGATTTTTTAAAATTTCCACCATTTAATGAATTAGTTTATCAAAGGAGTTATTTTTTTAAATATTTATTATAGATATATAAATATGTACATTTATATTTTAAGCACACAAATAATGTAAGTTACTTTTATAGAGCAAAAACTAAAGTAAAATACAGGAGAATCTTTTGGTATTTAGGAGTGGGAACCTTTTAATTAACTGCTATATATAACTGTAGTCCTGATTATTAGAACTTAGAGTTATTCGTATAAATATCTTATATTTTTGTGTGTGTGGTTTTTAAGGTAATGCTATGGGCTATGTACGAATGATAAGATCTGGTGGCCTTCATTGTAGCAGCAATGCCATTAGGTATGGATGCAAATATATTTTTACCTTGTTTATGCTATTTAGAAATTTTGTATTTAAATCTATCTTTATTGTAAGTCATATTATAGATAAGGGTTTTTTTTTTCTTGTTTATATATGTTGAGATCAAATATGGAAGAAAACCATTAATTCTACTAGTTAAATTTTTTTCTCAAATTTTAATAAGACTATAGCAGACCTTTGAAAATCTTTATTTCTCTTAAAGTTATAGTTATTTTACTTTTATCAATACAGTTTCTGAATGGTTCTATAGATTACATGATTTTAAGGATTATAATTTGATTATTCATGTATCTAAAATTCAATTTTAGAACTAAAGAGGTGATATTAATAGTGTAATGGAAATGCAAAGTTCTTTCCAAATATGTAGTGGAAAAATTTAGTTTTACAGTACTGCTTTCATATCTGTGTCAATTGCACATGTTTAACTTGCCTTAATAAATTCCTTCCCAAATTCTTACGTAGATTTGTACCTGATCTTGAAGATATTGTAAATTTTGAAGAACTAGTAAAAGAAGAAGGTCTTGCAGAAGAAACAGTAAAAGCAGCAAGGTAATCTAATTTTGGAATAATTAAATTTGGAGCTTTAAAAAGTGTATGTTCATTTAAACATTAAAGAGATGTGGATCTTGAGCACTTAATATATGGCTAGTCCAAATGTGCTAAAAGTGTAAAGGTCATAACTAATTTTAAGGATTTAGTGTTTAAAAAAAAAGCCAAATATCTTATTAATAAAATTCATCTTACCTATTTCTTTTTACTTTTAAAAAATATTTCTATTTGCCATCATGGTTCCAGAATATTAGCTCTTCCTTTCCTAACCTTTAGAGCAGCAGTGTCCGGTACAGTAGTCATTACGATGTGTAGCTGTTGAACACTTGAAATAAGGCTAATTGAACTAGGAAATTGAATTGAAAGTTTTATTTCATTTAAATTCAAATAGCTAATGACTATCTTATTTGACAGTACAGATCTACAGACTTGAGTATGTAGGGATTTTGAACACAATTTAAAAGTTAAGCAAGGCATGCAAAATTGTTAATAAAGTCTTTAGAAACCAAATTTTATTATTTGTAATTATAACAGTTATTGAGTCAGTCATGAAAGGGCACTCTTGGACAATTAGTGGGGACAATTTGAATGTTGAAAAGGATAATGGTAGAAATTGATTATAATACATTGAGTTAAAAAGGAAACCATGAATCATAGTGACAATAACAAAAGTTGGAAGAACAGATGGAGAGTTCTTTTTTATAGTGCTGGCCAGCTAGTAAGTACAGAAGAGATGAAAAAATTAGGGGAAAAAAATCACTATTGTGCAACCACCACTAATACTTGAAATCACAAAATCATCAATGGGTTCTCAAACATTTTTGGAGAAAGAGTATTCACCATGAAAAAATTATTTCTCAAATTGCTTATTAATCACAAAGGGAAAAACCATCTTCACAATGGAAAGACTGATGTATTCCATCTTAACCCAGTGATCAAACTTAGTATCTCCAGTAACAGGGCACACTGACATTATAAGGCCCCTGATGCAGTGTATTTTTAAGTACATATGTTGCATTCTCACCAGAAATGTTCACTCATCAAGCAAAGGGAAGTTCTTGGCAAGTGAAGTCGAGGAGTTACGAGGTTATGATAATGACTTGATTATCTAAATGCATATTGAGGTCTTCCAGAATGATGGAGGAGAACTGGAACAAGCATCACAGTGCAAGATAAATAAATATTAGAGCAGTGGTTAAAACGGTTAGGAGATGCTTGCTTTCAGGAGCAGGTAGTTGGACATACTTGGGTCATGTGAGTCTCAAAGGAGAGATTTCTACCATCTAATGGTGGGGGAATGATAATTTGAACATGGTAATAGCTATACATGAAGGATGTACTAGAAAAAGCAGCTAATGTTTCTGAAGGCTGAGTGGGTAGCTAAGTTCTTGAAAAAGAGAGGTTTCACTTGAGGTAAGGAGACATAGAAGAAATATTAGTAAAGAGATTTAAGATGAAAAGGAGTTTATTTACAGTGAAATGGAATTCTACAGGGCTCACTGTGAGGAGAAGTACAAAACTCTATTTCAAGAGGCCCTACACATTCTATTTTGGGGACTACGTTAATTAAACAGTATTGATTAGCTTCTGTCTGTAAGAAAATAAGTTCATTCTGAACTCCAAGGAAGTTTACTTAGAGATCTTGTACAGTATTTGTATTTTTGAGTGCTCTCATCTAAACTAATGAGAGATGGATTTAAAAAAACACATCTTTTGAGAAAGGAACAAAGTAAATAATTTTTTTGCATTTTAGGCATTTGGATTCAGTCCTCAGTGATCACACACGAAATTCTGCTGAAGGCACAGAGTATTTCAAAATGCTTGTAGATGTTTTTGCTCCAGAATTTCGAAGGCCAAAGAATATACATCTCCGAAATTTCTATATCATTGTTCCCCCTCTGGTGAGTATTTTTATTATCCAAAATGAAACTTTTAAAAAAGTATTAATAAATGGATCCAGTTTTTTTGCAGCAGGAAATGCACACAGACTATATTCTTGAATTTCTGGTTGATCTCAGTGAGTGTGGCCTAGAATTTTTACTTACTAGCTATGCAGAATGAGACTTACTTACAGTTAAGATAGAGTCTTATTTGTTAATAATAACTGCCAGAGAAATCCTAATGTGATTTAAGTTACTTGGTTGTACACCATTTTATATATATACCATATAATCTTTGGGCTGAATTATACCATATACTCATTTAAAGTGATTAATGTAGACTGCTACAGGATGAAATATTTCTTAAACGCATACTATTTGAGGGCAATGTCTCTCTGTTTAGTGGTAAATATTTAACATCTAAACTAAATTTTTAGTGCTTCCTCATAGTATATAGTGTGTTCTGCTCTAATTCTATAGTGGACATCTTAAAAATAGTTCAAGTTAACCAAAATTGTATTATAAAAATAATTGTTAAAGTGGGGAAAATGGGAGGTAAGATATTAGAGAGGTGTACTAGCAATAAGTTATTTTTCTCTAAAGTTTTCTGTAACAAAGCTCTTTTTAAAAAAAATTTGTAAATGGATAACTCTAAAGTCTAAATATCACTGAGCAGATGTGGCTTTTGATTACGTCAGCTTTGATTAAGAGTAATAACTTTTCATGTTGCTACCTGAATTAACATATATATTCTAACATTTTGTAACCATTTCCCATTGAAAGTAGTAACCATGGTCTATGGACAGCTTTTTTCTTCATGTATTTTCCTTTCTGCTGTTTTTTTTTACATTTATTATTAATGCTCTGTCATAATAATTGTTTTAACTATGATGTAGCAGAAATGTCCATATGTAGCTAATAGGCATTATCTTTTTGTCTTCAGATAGTGTCAGACTAGAGGCCAGTCTACCTTAGTTACTTTGATAATAGTGTGGTTAACTCATAGTGAGTTCTCACCACAAATTTTTAATTTGAAGCCATAGTAAACAGCAACGGGGAACTGTTTGTGAGTTTGAGGAGGAGTGTTTTGCTGGTCAGCTGTCAGAATTCAGTTAGTGATAGAGAAGACATGATGGATTAAACACTGCAAAGAATCATAGGACACTATCTTGTCCTTGAGTTTATAGTCTAATTCCAGAAAAAAAAACCAAACCATTAATGAGATATCTAAAAAAGATTTAGGTAACAGTTGACAAAGATTTTACAAAATGTGATTAATTGCCAAGTAAGTTTTACAGGCAAAAAAAGAAACTTGATAATCTTGTTTCCAATGTAGGCTATTATAGTACTTACCACACTGTCCCATAATTATTTCTAAACAGGTCTCTATCCCTGTGCTGTGCTATCCTTTTGTAGCTCAAAGTGGCTCCCAGTTCCTCGATTTTGCTAGCCACATTGCAAGTGCATAGTGGCCATATGTGGCTAGTGGCTTACGTATTGGACAGCATAGACGTACAGCATTCCTGTTGTTGCTGGGAGTGCTGCTCTATAGAGTGCGAACTCTTTGATTGTATTCATTTTTTATTATAATAATTTAATAATGCCTGGTATATAGTGAGTTTCAGTAAATCTTTATTGAATAAATGATCTGATTAGATAAGGTATTTTGGAGGAGCTAAATTTTTAGGGAAGTGCTTTTTGGGGGGGGAGTTTGTCCAAATGACTCCTAAGCCTTTTAAACCAAGAATACAATAAGAAATACTATTTTAAAATGAATTAGGTGGGCAGAAGTAAGGACTGCCATGCTTAAGAGCACTTAAGCTTTGATGTAAATCAGGCCTACTTTTCTGACTCCAATTTTGATTTAGAGTGTGACTTCAGGCAAGTTACTAAACCTCTCAAGTCTCAATGCCTTCATCTGTAAAATGTGCTTAATATTTTAGAATAAACTATGTATAAAGCACTGTGCTTGGATTAAATGGTATTGAGGGAGTGCTCATATTTAAAGGAGTTGGAAAGAAGAGCCATTAAGAGATTCTTACACATATCATGACCTCACCAAGAAGCTATTTATATGAGGCAGATGTTTCAAATCTCAAGGACAGGAACTTAGAAGAGATCCCATTTATAATTTTTCAAATGTCTGTTCAGAACTAAATTCAGAAGATTTTTTTTTGCACAGTTTTTTTTTTAATATATTGTTGTGTCTTTTTAGACCCTCAACTTTGTAGAACATTCCATTAGTTGCAAGGAGAAACTGAATAAAAAAAATAAAATTGGAGCTGCCTTTACTGATGATGGCTTTGCCATGGGTAAGCTTAATGGAATCGTTTTCCCATGAATTTTATGTTCACTTACAATGGGTTTTTATAGAAATGTTTGCTTGAAAACAGATCTGTGTACTCTTAGTAGATTTGTTTTTCTCGAGTAGTGTTTACTGTTTATTTTTGCCTGGGTCATCTGATTGATAATACTTGTTTTCCATCATTTATACTATTGTTCTTGCTCCTTTGGTATTGCTATCACTTAGTCTAGTTGGACCTAATATTTAGGTTTTGTTTTGTTGTGGTTTTACGGTTTTAGCATCTTGTATTTGGTTTGCCTGGTTTCCTTGTAGCGTCCTCAGTAGTCAGTTTAGCCATGGAAGTTTTTCCACACCCTTATGGCCATATGTTATCTCCAGGTGATGAAATAATTTTTTTCTTCTTGATAGGCTGGCTTGTTTTTAGTTCTTTATATGTTCACATCTATTTTTTTTTAGGAGGAAATTAAGCCTTGTTGCTAAATTTATCATTCATTTGTGCTATAAAATGTAATTTGAAAGATTAATTCAAAGTGGTTAGCTTTATCTTAGGAGTTATTGGTGGAGTAGAATACAACTTCTGTACACATGTAATTTTGTTTTGGTTTTGCTAATGACTCTAGGTGTGGCTTACATTCTAAAGCTCTTGGATCAGTACCAGGAATTTGATTCACTTCATTGGTTCCAGTCTGTTAGAGAGAAATACCTGAAGGAGATAAGAGCAGTTGCTAAGCAACAGAACGTACAGTCAGCTAGTCAGGATGAAAAACTACTACAAACCATGAATCTCACTCAGAAGCGACTGGATGTTTATCTACAGGTAAAGGAGAGTAATAGTCAAATCTGCTTTGACTTTTTGATATCCATTACTTCTTGATCGCTGAAAAAACATAAATCATATGGAAACCCCCATTTTTAACAAGTGAGATGAATAGTGGTCATAGGAGTGTATTTTTAAGTGAATGGTATTTGGAAGCCATTTGACTATCTTAAAAATGGATGAATTACTTAGTTCAGTTTCTGTATTTATGATTTGCACTCACTAGAGTTTTTTTAGAAATAATGAGATTAAATACGAATTTTGATATTTTGCTAAAATAAGTATTTTCAGCTTTTATTTCTAATTTCTTAATTTACTTAGGAATTTGAATTGCTGTATTTCTCACTGAGCAGTGCAAGAATTTTCTTCAGAGCTGATAAAACTGCAGCTGAAGAAAACCAAGAAAAGAAAGAGAAGGAAGGTCAGTGAGTGGCTTAAATCTGCAAAGGTCAATAAATCTTTCTTTAATAATAGACCCTAATACTCCATTTTATCTAGTCAAAAATAATATAGATTTAGAAATGTCTTTTTATAAAAGTAAATCCTATGTGGATCATTTGTGAAACTGAGAAGAAATTTAACATAGTTTATGCATTTCATTCTGGGATAACTGTTTATTCAGTTCATCTTCTCTTAATTAAAAAAAAACAAACCAAGTTTTTTCTTTCACCCTTCAACTGTATCAGATGAGAAGGAACAAATTAGAGGGAGGAGAGTGTTGCTGAAGGCAGAGCTGCTGATGACTAGACATTGAATGTATGGGACAGGTGATTAAAGAGGCGTGAAAGAGTAGGGGCTGTTTTAGTGCCGCAGTAAATAGCGTCCTGCGCCCTCCATAGCCAAGTCTAGGGGACCAAGGAGCAGGGTAGCCGTAGTAACTGAGGTCACATCAGTGAGCTGCAGTCATTAAGGATGTTTCCTTTTTTCTATTACGGAAATTATGTAACTTAGGTTTCCTCTTTGCTTGGAAGCTCAGAACTAGGTACAGTAACATGACAGTTTTCATGTTCGCTCTTTTTCCTTTATTCTTACTTGTATTTCACAAATCAGAAATAAAAGATATTTCCTAAAACATGATCAATATTTTCATTAACCTTATTTTGTCAGTTAAATTTTTAAAAATATTTATATTTTACACTGAATAGAGTGATTAATTTGGGTAGACCACTTATATCCATTACCTTATTCCCTAATAATGTTGCATGAGTATTACTTATTAGGAACATATGCAGGCATTTTTGGAATCTAGATTGAATAAATAATTATATGCTTGAAAAATGATTTCATGCTGTTACCTGGAAGATACTCAATATTTATTAACTGAAAAAAATAGATACATATTATGTTAGGGTTCATTTAAAAGTAGTATGTAGGAAGTCATCTGGAAGAATGTGAATTACTATAATCTAAATTGTGAAGAAACTCAGTTATTGCTTAGGTTATTTCTGCTTAGGTCTTACACGATGCTAGACCCTTGTGTCCAGTCTGGGTGACTGGGAATACTCTGCAAGTGGATTGCATAGTCACTTTAAGGCCTGAAGCAGTAAGATAAAACAAACATTGCAGTCTCAGTGGAGCTCCTTGCTCTGGAGTCCTGTTCTTAAGGAACTCTCCAGGGTTCTGGGTAACGTGTCACCCACATGCCTGATGGCCTGGGTTGTTCTTCTGTTTTAGGACTCTATTTTAGCTAAAGGTTGCTCAGAGATGTTGTGAGCGTTGCTGAATGCATTAGTTTAGTAGTTTTTTTCTGTTAATGAGACATATACATGTGACATTTTGCACAAAAAGACAGAAATTCATTTTATCACAATCATAATAAAAAAACTGCATTTAAAAATAAATTGTTAATAAAATTGAAAAGTTATTCATTCCAGTTTTATATGTGAATTTTCAGCCATGTTTCTATCAGAAATAGCACTGTGATTTCTCGGCCCAGCTAGGGGAACCAGCCTTGGTGGGGAGCATGCCTTCAAATATGCAGTGTGAAACCCCATACCAAATGCAGTTCTAATCTCTCATAATTCTGCACCCTCTTTACAAACTAATCAGATCATATAGTTGCAGTATTTAGCCTAGATTGCTAAAATATAAGGTAAACCAGATGTAATTTGTGATATTAGAGAAGTATTTGGTAGATGGAAAATTTTCTTTAATTTGAAATTTAGCAATATAGTTCTCAATTTTATTAATTCATTTTTTAAATGAACATAAATATGTCCATTATTTTTGCTCATGCTTCCAGAAGAGATTAAAACAAGCAATGGAGACCTGTCTGAGAGCACTGTGTCTGCAGATCCTGTTGTCAAATGATATTGATGGTATGCATTACCTGTATGAAATCATCAGAACTTTATGTGAGATGGATGTTAATAAGCTAATGACGATGTGTTTCCTGGGCCACGTCTCTGGGAAATGTTTAGATGTTGCAACTCTCCAAGGCAGTGCTCTAAAGTTAAGTCCGTTCTTCTTCTGAAGGCTCTACTTTTCAAAGGTTGAGAATGAGATTTTAAAATTGGATTTTTGCCTGGACTTTAGGCTAGCTATGCCTAAGAACAGTTACTTGAAGTGATGTTTTAGAAGGGCCAACCCAGAATTCTAAACTGCCACCTCAGATCTCTTGTAATCTACATGAATGTTTATAATTTGTATTTGCCTAGGTCTTCGATCCATTTTTGTCTCAGTCATTGGAAATTCATTGCATACACTATGTACAGCCAGTAAATATGTTTAAACAAAAGGAGTTGAGCCTGAAATTCATGAAGCATACATATCAATGTTCTTATAAAAGGGATATATGAAGCTGGTTTTGATACTAGAGGTGAGGCACAAAGTGTTATGTACACTTGATGTACAGTATGAACTGATTCATTGTTGATTTCACGTGACTCACAAGAACTGTTGCTGTCTTTGCTGAGATATTTTATAACTAGTTTACATTGCTTTGAGAACATTTGACCTCCAACAACTGCTTTAAGATTTACATAATACTCAAGGTGGAGGAAAATACAGATAAAGCCATAGAGTCCTGCTTGAGATTCACTTTTGGTTGAGGGCACTATGTATAATATCAGAGAAAACTGAATGAATTCTCTACATCCAAACTCAGGTTTCCTCTACATTAGGTTGAATTGAAATATTGATGATGGTTTGAGCAGGCTTTTTCTTTAAACCAAGTATAATCTAAGAAGTCAGATTAAGCACTGTGTAGGCTTTTAAAAAATTACCACTGTGAGAATAAAATTCTAATAAATCATTTACTGATTTAAAAAGTACAGAAAGATTTTGAGTAAATTTAATTCCTGGCAAGCTGTTAGCTTTATTTTTGTAAACATTATGTCAGTTAATAGTTAAATGGTTAATCATGGCATATAATCTTTTAATATAATACAGTGATACCTTTATAGTGAAAATAAGAAAATTTAAAACTTTATATGTAATACTAACATCATCTTAGGAAATACTTGATTTTTCCATTGCATTTGCCTATTAAGCATTTCTTTGGGTAAATCCTGCAGGTAATTCTAACATTGTTTGATTTCCAGCTTTTGCAACAGGTGCACAATGCCCTGTCTGTATTTAGTGATCACAGTCAGGGTAACTTTCCCAGCTCAAGATAAACACTTTCACTGTTAAAAGTCAGAAGAAACAGAATAGGTAGGAAATGCTTTTGTTTATTATGTAATCCTGACTTACAGAATTATGTACAATAGATGGGTTAAAGGCATTTAATATTTGTAATTCATACTAACTGCAGAAATGGCCCTAAAGCATGCTGCATAATTAATAATTTATATTTTCAGTATTGAGTTTATATTAATCTTGCATTTGATTGTATCAAATTCATCAATTTTATAGCAGCAGTTTTGGTTTTTTGTCTGTTTTTCTTCTCTTAACTTCTCAAAAATCACCTCATTTTTGTTAAGGATAGAAATTGTAATTAGAAGAGAATCAGATGTCTGTTATTATTCCCACACATGTCAGTTACCTTTATCAATACCAGACAGAGTTCACATGTTGACTCCATGGATACCTATGATTAAGAAAAATGACAGATTTTTATTTTGTCTTTAGTTCAAAATAATGTCACTGCAGTCTATATAAGTTATAAGTTCACTTATTTGAAATATGATCCCTGAAAAGATTAAGCATTAAATGCTGTTAAAGTACAGAGTCAACAGGACTTGAGTGTTTCACGCCTAAGTTAATATACACATTTAGATGATGGTTTTCCTTGCCAACATATTAATGGTAATATTTTCATTTTTTCAGACATACTGCAATGAAAACTCAGTGTGAGCATTTGTTACAAATTCACAGAAAACTTAATGTTCAAATTCTCAGGAATTAAAGACTAACCATAACATTGTCAGTTCTAATTAAATTTTATAGAAGATGGCAAGTGTGTTATCTCACTTGAGTGGGGCTTTCCTCTCCCCCAGTTCTAAGAGAATACAATATGTACAATAAAAGAGTAATAAATATAATTTCAAAAATTCACTTCCTTTGGATGTGTGTGTTTAAAAATGAATGTCTTAAACCAGTAGTTTTTAACTTTAATCTTTTTCGAGTCCCCTTTAATCTAACAGTGTACAGGATCTGTATTTAAAAAAATACTTGCATGCACATAGGCCAAAAATTTCAAGTGAAAAATTGGTATCGGCTCCTCTCTGCGTATCCCAGGTGAAGGACTTCTGTTTTCTTTCCTTTGTACCTTCTTTATCTTTCTATTGCTTGCTGTTTTCAAAAAAAAGAACCCATATGAATGCTTAATTTTAAATCTTAATCCTGGGAAGGGATCATCAGTTTGCAGTGTTTAATGTTAGAAATAACTGTAGTGCCATTTGCAAACAAGAGTTGAACTGAAGCCTTCATAATAAAGGAGAGCCTTTTAAATACTATGCTAGAGAAACTGTTCTTGATAAAATCTGATTGCTGCTCCCTTTTCTCTTCTGAGGTAGTAAATTGTATGGTTGTGGGAAAGATGAGATAATACCATCACATACATACATCATCGTGTTACTTTTATGCTACGTTGGCCAAAAGTAGAAAGTAGATTTTAACCAATTTTAATAATTTTAGTTCTTTTTCCAGCTTAAGTTGTGTAAGTTTCAGACTGATGGTATTCCTTTTCTTAAGGAAGATTTAGTGCCACAATTTTTTTTTTTGTATTTAAATGTTAGAAACAATTTAACAGATTGTCAAAGATTTTAGTTTAAAAAAAGGAATCCAGAATAAGTGGTTCTATAGAGATCAAGTGAAGTAATAGGACTATGAAGTGAATTTAGAGATGATGATGGCAAAATTAGTTTATACAAAAAGTTCATATATACATTGTATGAAAGGTCAGTTTGGGCAAGAACATGGATTTGTTCCTCTATTTTAATAGTTTGGCTCTTCTTTACCTAGTTTACCTTGATAGTTCCAGTTCCCATCAGTGGAGACATTCTCAGGAAAATGGATGAAATTTATCTCCCGATCAGTGTAGATCTGATGTCGTAATTCTGGGATCGTCTTTAAGGACTGTACATTCTGTAGTGTACGTAAGATCTGTGTGTACTGAAACATTCTTTGGTAATGCCCTCATTATCACTAAAGTGAGGGGAAAAAAATGAACACTTCTATACCTGGAAGTGCCTATCTATTTAAGATTAATATTACAGTAATCATTTCAGAATCTGTACAGAAGGTACCAAGGCATTAAAGATGAATTTGATGTAATTGCTGAATATTAGAATAGTCTTCAAAGATTAATATATTGAGAGAAGCATCTGGAGATTGCTTTGTCTCTGGTTTTCTCTATGTGCTAATAAAACAGCACATAGGGGTTAGAAGCATAGATTCTGGAGCCAGACTGTGATTTGAATCCTGATTTGCTGTTTACCAGGTTACTTAACCTCCCTCAGGCATAACATGCATAATAATACAGCTCATAGCTTGAGGATTGAATTAATTTGTATAAAGCACTTTATATATTAGGAAACAGTGACTGTTACAAATATTAGCTATTATGATGATTGCTTCTAGAGGCAGAAATGCACTTGGCATATAATTATCTGTGGAAAAGTTTGAAGCTAAACAGTCTGTATTTGAGTTGGTCTCATAAAAAGTATTCCTTTTTAAATGGCTCAGCTAAGTGTTGACAATGTAGGGCAGATCCTTCCCTTCCCTAAAGGTAAAGTCTGACAGATGGCTGGACAACCAAAGGCAAATGAAAATTGGTGAGACTAGCTGGCTAATAAAAAGACCTCGTTTTCCACCCTCCCAGCTTTCATTTCCTCGGCACTTGTTAATTTTTCAGAGTGCTTTCCTATGGCATCAATACGCATTTAAGTTGAGAGAAAGGGCAAGTCACTCACTGTTTCTAAATTTTAAAATTATTTTATTTTAAAAGTAAGATACATGCAAAAGAGTATATATGTATGTACTGCTTAGTAAATAAAAATGGAATTCTTGCACAGCCACCACATGGGTTAAGAGTCTGTTGCTGCCTTAGTTGGTCCCGTTATTCCTTCTCAGGTATCAGCTCCTTTTTCCACTGCAGAGGAAACCAGTGTGGAATTTTGGTGGTAACCATTCCTTGCTTTTCTTTAGGGTTACAACTTATGTGTATTTTTCTAAAGAATATGGTGGTATTTTGCATGTTTTTTCAGGTTAATATAAATAGACTCTGTGCTTATGACTTCTTTAATTCCGTATCATTTTTGAAATTCATCCATGTGATGCATATAGCTATGTAGTTCATTTAGTTTTATTTCTCCCATATTCTGTTATATGGATACAGGTATTCTATTGTGTTGAGATGTGGATTATTTCCAAATTTGGGATAGTATGAACAGTGCTGCTGTAATTGTTAGTGTGTGTGTGTCTTTGGGTGTGTGCTCACAAGTGAATCTCCTAGGTGGTAGGGCCAGGTGCACCTGCAAGTTCAGTAGAAAGAATGCCCAACTGTTCTCTCATCCCAGCAGAAGGTGGGATTCTTCATTGTTTTATCCCTGCCAGTGGCTGAATTTCTGCTGTCTGGTCAGTATATCATCTGTGTGGTTTTTCATTTACAGTTCCTTGATTATTGTATGATTGAACATATTTTTGTTTAAGAGCCCTTTTTACCCTATGAAATGCCTTTATGATTTCTATTTTTTTCAATTTATCTTTTTCTTACTAATTGTAGGGATATTTTATATATTCTAGACACTAACTTTTGTTGGTCATGTGTGCTTGCTTAATATGCTAAAGTTAATGTTTTCATTCTATTTTTTTATGAAGTGAATTTTAATGTATTGGATTTGTCTTATGATTTGCATGCTTTGTGGCTTAGTTAAGCCACACATTTTTTAAAAATTGAAATATAGTTGATTTACAATATATATCATGTTTTGGGTTTACAGCAAAGTGATTCAGTTTTATATATATATATTCAGATTCTTTTCTATTATAGGTTATTATATTCAATATAGTTCCTGTGCTATACAGTAAGTCCTTATCTATTTTATATATAGTAGTTTGTATCTATTAATCCCATACTTCTCATTTATCTCCCCCTCTCTTTCCCCTTTGGTAACCGTAAGTTTGTTTTCTGTGTCTGTGAGTCTGTTTTGTATATAGATTTATTTGTATTATTTTTAAGAGTCTACCTATAAGTGATATATAACATTTGTCTTTGACTTACTTTTACTAAGTGTAATACTGTCTAGGTGCACCCATGTAAATGGCAGTATGTAATTTTTTATAGCTGAGTAATATTCCATTGTGTGTGTGTGTGTGTGTGTGTGTGTGTGTGTGTGTGTACACACACATACATACATATACACACCACATCTTCTTAAGCCGATTGTCTGTTGATGGGCACTTAGGTTGCTTCCATGTCTTGGCTGTTGTAAATAGTGCTGCTATGAACAGTGGGGTGCGTGTATCTATTCAGATGAAAGTTCCCTCTAGATACATGCCCAGGAGTGGGACTGCTGGATTATATGGTGAGTCTACTTTTAGTTGTGTGAGGAATCTCCATACTGTTTTCTATAGGTATTTACACACATTCTTAATTTTTTAAATTAAAAAAAATTGATTTCCGTTTCCAATGATACTGTTCCCCTCCCCTGCCAAACAATTCTAAGCAAGAAATTCAGGAGACTGTGGCTCTTGAAACCTGTCAGAACTTACTGATCTACTGTGGTTATGATACACAAATTGTAAGGCATTAGTTAACACTGAACTAATATTTTATGGTGTATAATCTCTTACTATTTTGAACAGCTCACTGTGTCTCTGATGGTGCACACATTATTCCTTAGCTAAACCCTTTAACCTAATTTTGATTTGCAAAAGTTGTTTTATTAATCTACCGTTTTTAAAAAAGCACCACCTTTTAAAAACTCGGCATTGAAATCACATTATTCATCATGTTGCATAGTACCCCCCCCCCCGGCTATGATTTCATTATGCCTTGGTTTTTGGAAATTAACCGAAACAATTTTAGTTTTCTTCCACGGGTATTCTAGAAAATAACCACAAAAAGCAAAAGAAACAGAATGATAGTTTTTATTTGCTAGCATTTATCGCTAGGTTAATTTATTACAAAGACAATGATATTCTTGGTTATAATTAAACACTGTAGCAATTCAAGATCATTATACTTATTTCATAGTGGGCTGGGATGCCTGGAACCAGATGTGTCAGGGTGGAAATAGGAACTTTCATACTAAGCCACATGGCCAGCTGTGCTTCAAGTGAGTTTTAAAATTAACTGGTCCCTTCTTTAAGGAGGGTCTGGCTCAGAAGAAACAGGAATTGGTAGAGCTGCACCCTGTCCATGGTGATCCAGAAGGACCATGAACTTCTAGAGTGCTGGTTCATTAAGGTTCCCATGTAAAATGAAACATCTTTTGTGGTACTCAGCTGCTAGTCTTTTTATTGCATGATGTTTGAACAGTTACCAGAACTAGACTTGCATTTCTGCTAGTGCCTGGGCCTCAAAGCACAGGGCTCATCACCTGACTGTGCAAATTAATGCTGCTAGGTCCAATTACGAGACAAGCTTGATTATAAATACACAATTTTCAGAATGACAGGCACTTAAAGCTCATTAAGTAAAATACAAAAATAGATTATATTAATAGGAAATATTTAGTGTTTATCAAATTATAAATCTAGGCTTTTACCATTTTTTTTAAAAGGATACTGGAAACTGAAAAGAGATGACACTGAAATAAAGTGAACAATCTTTTTTTTTTTTTTATAGATTTCATTCTGAGTGCTGAACAATGCAATCTAAGAAAAGAACTTACCACAAAGCACCTAAAATAACATTTGTAGTTGGGTATGTTGTCAACCATTTCTTACTGTTTCCCTCCCAAGTCTCAGTATCAAGGCATCAAGAGTACATTCCACAAGCGATTGTCAGCATTCTGAAACCAGGTGGTGTGCCTGTATATATCAGAGAAGTTGAAAACCCTTAAGGAGGCAGCTCTCCTTCCTGGGTGCTCTTCCCCCCAAAGGCGCAAGACAGTTATGCTTCAGATTCTGCGCCTCTGTTTTCACTTGGACTTCCATCATTGTCATCTGGTTGATCATTTAATAGTACATATTTTCCATCACTGGTTAGTGGTATGGACAGCATTAACTGAGCCAATGCTTCTGGATCCTGAAGTTAGGGGAGTTTAAGAAGGAGAAAAGAAAATGCTTAAAATGCACTTAAAACCCCTTTGGCTTTGCTGTCATTATGTTTGTGTTCTGTAATCTAGCCTCATGCCTTCGGACTCCTGTCTATGTGTGCCTTCAGGTGGGTCTTCTTGCATCTCTAAAAAAAAAAACTTAATCACATTACTACTTCCAGAAACTAGGCTAAGGCTTTACTTCTCAGCCAAAATATCATTTATTTAGCCAACCCAGAACCACCTTCCTGGGGAGAGTCCAGACAGGAGCTTCCTTTGCACCTAATTTAAAGAACACTTTTGTCTTTAAACACCTTTCTTTCCTCTCTTTTAATCTATACTATACCAAGAGTTGGCAAACCATGGCCATTTGGCTTAAACTACATTTTTATAAATAGTTTTACTGGAACACAGCCATGCCAGTTATTTACATACTATCTATGGCTGCTTTGGTGTTAAAACAGCAGAGTGGGTCATTGCAACAAAGATGGTAAGCCTAAAATTTATTATCTGGCCCTTTACAGAAAATTTGCCAACTCTGATCTATACCATAAAATACAAACTTGCAGTCAGTGCTTGCTATTTTTTCATGTATGTTGGTCTTAATCCTTCATCTACCTGCCCCTCCCTGATGGAACTGCACTAGTGTGACACCCATTAGCTACCATTACTATAAAGTCTGGTTCCTTAGTTACACTAGCCATAGTCAATCTGAATATTAAATAGATCATTTCTATTACTGCATTAGGTTCTGCTGGACAGTGCTGAACCAGAAGCACCCTGAGGCAGGAACCGTCTGTCTTGCTCACTGCTGTAAGTCCAGGGTTTTTCTTCCACAAACTTTGCTCTCAAACATTTGTTGTGTCAATGAAAGACTGTAAGCTGCTGATGGACAGATAGGTGTGAGAGGCTTCACCTCCAGGAAGTTTCCAGGTGACATCTGTCAGTGTTGCTGGGCCTTTGACCACTCAGGAAGGAGCAGGGCCTTAGAGCACACAGTAGACACTTAAGTTTGTATCATCTTAATTTGAAAGAAAGGAAATCTAGCCAACAACAGCAGGCAAAAAAACCTGATAAGACAGCAGGAGCTACAGCAGTGATATTTATTAAGAACTCCATGTGTTACCAGTGGCTGTAGAACTAGCTGATCGGAAGTGTTTGGTAATTAGAACGCTTAAAAGGAAATTCCAAACTTGGCCACCCTGCCTTGTGAGCATCATTTTTCTTTTTGAGCGAAATCTTAGTATGTGTACAGATGTCTCCTAAGTAGTTGTTAAACCACCACGTTTAAAATGCACCTTACCTTCTGAGCCTTAATTATTTCTTTTCCCAAATTAATAGCATAACATATCTGCAAAAGACAAGAAAAGTAGTGTTTGGCAAAGGCAGCAAAGGATAAAGAATTTTAGAAAAAAATGTGATTATGAAAGTATCAGGTCACTGCTCACGTCAACATAGGGACAGGGGACCTGGCTACAAGAGACTCTACACGGGGCTCTGAACATGAGCATCCACCTGTCTTGGTCTCCTGATGCCAGTTTGTGTGTACAAAAAATATTCAAGTTAAGTGAAAACTGAAGTTATTAAATTGTTTAAAATTCTTAACAGGATACTTTTTCTTTTCTCTCAACCATATTTCACCACTGCATGTTCATATACACAGTGGCAAACAGATACTTCCTGAAAGGGTTGATGCATTTTGATTAATTCTAAGTAGTGAATGTCAGCCACAAAGTTTTTCATACTAAAGAACACTTTAGATGTACTTTCCCGACATCTGCTTCCTCGATTTGCTACCTGAGAACAGACTTTCCTCATTGTTATTTTTGCTTTAATTTTTTTAAAAAAGAATAAATTGAGGGAAACTGCTTTTAATGTTTCCTGATATCTCTACTAAAAAATACTTCAACCATTAAATTTCGGTTGATATGTATTTTCTCCAGGGAAATTTAACCTGTCAGTTTTCTTTCAGTTGGGCCTTCCCAGGAGGTATTACTAGCTAAACTCCACAATGAAGACAGGCAGAATAGTCAGAATATCCAGGGAGGTGGTACAAAGTAACCCTTTAAACACCTTTGATTTGGACTGACATTACAGAATCTTAAAGTGAAGAAAGTAACAAGACCTTTTCGCCTTCTGAGTTGCTTTCAAAAACATATGTGCTCAGAGACTCTCCACCTGTGGATTCAGGCATGCGGACCACAAAGCCAACCAGTCTCTTGTTTTCTTGATGAGCAGCAAACTGAGTGACACTGGTAAGTTCAAACTACAAAAAAACAGGAACAGACTGACTATCAAACCACAAACTGGAATTAAAAAACAGACAAGGTCATTCTTCATGGAAAAAGTCATGAAAAATTGCACTATTAGTGGCATTTAATTTGGCAACTGTATTAAAAGTGCCTACTTTATGGTTAAGGTGGCTACAAAGGTGAATTAAAGAGTAATCATTAAAATGAGCGTGCATGCAGGTACTTACATTGGCCCTTGTTACTTGAGTCTGAGGATCTATCAACCTGAAATTTTAAGAGATTCATTATCACAAAGTTGGATAAAATTATATTACGTGAGTTTGTAGAGGTTCAGAATGGAATCACACAAATACCCTCCAAATACGAAAATATAAGGCCTGGTTGAGGGTGAGGTGAGAGCTCCATGGACCGTCCAAGGGAGCGTGTGCCGTGGTTTCTGCCTCAGCCGAACCTGTGAGGTTAGGCCTCAGGGTATCTTTATGAAAGACTAGCAGAGAATTAATTTCACAGTATTTCAGTACTTATCCAAAAAGGCAGCATTATAATTCTCCAGAAAATTCTGTATAACGTGGATGGATCACATTCTATACAGCCACCTTCCCAACATTTATTGACTGTCAGTTTCCCTTGAAGTACTGGATGAATAGATACTTATAACAATTTTTATTTTTTTTAAAACATGGGGTAGAGGTGAGAGAACAGTGAAGGGATTTTAAAACGATTCCCTATCAGTTTGGATGTAGGAGTAACTTTAAGAAGGTATTCTAGATACACTCTTAAACAACATTTTAACCGTCATCTAATATAATCCAATTGATGTCTCTGGGAAGACTAATTGCATGAGAGAATTTGCTGTTACCCTATATACAGATACACATTTCTACTTTCTAACACATGGTATTATATAAGTTACTGATTTGCTTATTATGCTTGATTATTATTGATTATATGAGTTTCGTAAGTAAAAGCAAAACAATCAATTTGTTAAAAAGATGGTTATAATTCCATTTATATGAAATGTCCAGAACAGGCTCATCTATGGAGACAGCAAGATTAGTGGTCAGTGGCTGCGTAGAGCTGAGCACGTCGCAGGGAAGGAGGGAATGACTGCTGACAGAGACGGGTTTTCTTTGGGGGGATGATAAAAATGTTCTAAAACTGGTGATGGCTGCAAAAATCTGAATGTACTAAAAACAGTGGGTGAATTGCACAATGGGTGAACTGCACAATACGTAAGTTATGTCTCAAAGCTATTACCCACTGCCACAAATGGTTAGTGTTTGAAATATAGGCATTTATACTTGTTAAAGCGAGGGATTGAGAGGGCTCAGATCCCAACCTGGCTACTTACTTTATGATCTTGTGCGAATCGCCCTGACTTCTCTCAACTGCTTTGTAAAACTGGGATAAGAACCTCCGTACTTCAAAAAGGTGGTTAAGAAAATGAGAAAATGTGTATGGAATTTTAAGCTACAAAGCTAAATCAATGTTAAAGTGAGTATCAATTTAATGATTTTTAAAATCTACACCATAAATAATTTCCCTCAAGTTGGGATAACTTTCTTAGGTATTTTGTAAAATTTTTCTATACATGAAAACTTAAAACATGCATGTCATACTTTCTGAGTAACTTTTAAAAGTTTTCTGTCTAAATCAGGTAACCTGGATTTGCCTCTCAAGATCTGATTTTCTGTGTGACTTCTAGATTGTCTCATAACGTGAATTCCAGTATACAAGTGTGTGTATATATAGTGGTAAAGTACACCTGACATAAAATTGACCACTACTGATATTTAGTACATTCACAACATTGTACAACCATTACCACGGTCTAGTTCCAGAACATCCTCATCACCTCAGAAGGAAACACCATACCTGTTAAAGCAGCTGCTCCCCATTCCACCTTATTTTCACTTTTTGGCAGCTTCTCACTAACTTGCTGTCTGTTTCCACAGATTTGCCTATTCTGGATAGTTCACATAAGTGACCATACATAGTGGCTGTCGGGGCCTGCCTTCTTTCCCTTCATGTAACATGGTGATGGCTCATCCATGTTGTAGCGTGTACCGGTACTTCATTCCTTTTCAAGGCTAATATCCTACTGTATGTATATACCATGTTTTGTTTATTCATTTTTTGATCGACATTTGGATTATTTCTACCTTCTGGCTATTGTGAATAGTACTATTATATGAACGTTTGTGTACAAGTTTTTGTTTAAAGTTTTTTTCAGTTCTTTTGGGTATATACTCAGAAATGGAATTCTGAACGTTACAGAGGAACTGCCAAATTATTTTGAACAGTGGCTGAACCATCTTACGTGCCCACCAGCAATGAGTTTCAGTTTCTCCATATCCTTGCTGACACCTTTTTTTTTTACTTTCTTTTTAAAAAATATTTATGGCCATCCTAGTAGGCATGAAGTGGTTCTGGATTTGATTTGCATTTCCCTAGTGACTCAACACTGAGCATCTTTTCATGTGCTTGTTGGCCATTAATATATCTTTATATAGAAATGTCTACTCAAGTCCTTCATCCATTTTTACCTGGGCTTCTTTCCTTTGTTGATTTGTGAGAGTTCTTTAGTTTTGATACTAGACCTTTAATTAGATATATGATTTGCAAATGTTTTCTCCCACTGTGGGTTGTCTTTGCACTTTGAGTAGTGTTTTCTGATACACTACATTTTTCACAGTGCTTTCACATGTATTTACTCTGATCTTTTTGGTTGAAATTATAAGAACAATTAAACAATGCCTATGAAAGGTTCAAGACATACTTGGAGAAAAGCCTTAAATAGGTTTTATTCATAAGAATCTCATTCTCAATAGAAGCTTTATAATAAGTGAAGAGGACTGATTTTTAATAAGTGGAAGAAACTATATTCTGATTTTTGCCAAAGCACTAGTTAACTTTTTGGAAACTACCATTTATCGAACACTTTCTACGTGCCAGTCATGGCTGTAAATGTTTTACATGTATTAATTCACTTATTCCTCATGACAACTCTATAGGGTGTGGATATGGTTGTTTTCATTTTGTAGCTGAAGAAACCAAGGCATGGAGGTTAAGTAACTTGCCCAAGTTCATACAACTAATAAATGCCACAGTCAGGAATAAGGCTCTAAAGCAGTGCTGCTGTCCCACAGAAATTTAGTGTAAGCCTCATATGTAAGTAAAAAACTTCTAGCAGCCAGTTAGAAAAAAAATGAAATGGTGAAATTAATATATACTTTATAGATCTATAATAATACCAGCTAGACATGTTACTAATATAAAAATTAAGATAGTGTGCATTCTTTTGGGGAGATAGTGTGCAATCTTAGAAATTTGGTATGTGTTTTATACTTACTACACTTCCCAATGCAGATAAGTTAGGTTTCAGGTACCAGATGGAGCCACAGTATTAGAGAGTGCAACTCTTAACAAAGCCCATGCCGACCACAACCTGACCGTCGTCTGCTGTCATTCATACAGATCTTATTACTTGAGACCCCGAAACATGCAGTTAATATGGCTTGGCTTATTTTCGACCCAACAAATACTAATCAGATCTCCCTTGTGGTGATCTAGTTGTCTCAGGCAAGCTTATGGTTCTGTTTTCACTGTTAATTAATTTTTATAAATAGTATTCTCAGAGATGGAAACGAAAAAAAAATCTTCCATTTTCAAGCTCTGAGATACAGAGTAACTCTCATGATGGCATCTTTATGCACAGTAGGGTAGGATTCACTCACCACTAAAGATAACCAATTTCTAAAAAACACCAGCTCTTGTCTTTTAGGGAGCATCTTCCATTCATTGTATCTTATAAAACAAACGTAAAAAAGAGCAGAAAGAAGAGTAGCATCTTCACTTAATCAAACAAGTACTCTAGGATGAACATTCTAGATGAGTAAACGTGCCTTAAAAGAGGAGTCAGACGAAGCTGTAAGAAAGTCTGAAAATGAAGCTGAATGTACCTCAGAGTCTGACTGGTGACCATCAGATGGGATTCCGTCATCCGGAAGATGTTATGAATAGCCCGAGCAGCCAATACTTGTCTCATCGCTTCGTAAATCACTTCAGTAGTGGTGTCTGTTTTAACTGCCATTGATCCCAAAAACCGAACTATGAACATCTGTTGCAAAAGAGAATCTGCAAGAGAGCATTTTCTGCTCAGGATCACATTGACTCCCTGCCTGCCACTCCGCACACCAGAGGCAGATGTGCCGTCTGGGAACAGGCTGAAGACCTCAGGTTTGCCTTGCTTTCTGGAGGGATTTCCACCCAAACGCAAAACTCAGCTTTTATAAACCCCAAACGGACAACGCTCTGAACTGTCCACATTTGTCTGGAGCTATTTATTAGGCTAGAAAAGCACCTTTTTTTCTTCATCTATAAAATGAAACCAAATGAACATCCTTCTAACACTAAAAATTCAGGTGACTACATCTAAGTGGCAGTATATGCATCTCACCTTTTCTCTGAAAATAAGAGCTTTTCCACCAGGCAACAGAAAATTCATTCATTACTTTGGCCTCTTACAGAGGAAAATCTATTTGAATACCTGACCTTGGGTCTCATTCAGTTAATTTACATCATTTATCGCTGAAGGGCAGTGATGATACTCCACACACTACTGGAGCTCTCAAACTCTATGAATTTTTTGGTTCTGATGAACTGACAGCACTGCCGCCCTGATGATGGCACATAACCTGACAATAGCAAGCACAACTGGAAGATCATGAAGGTTTAAAAGATCTTTTTTTTTCTGTAACAACAATTCACTTACTCACTATCTGAAACTAAGAGGCCTACTTTTTCTTCACTTGCCCTATTAGTATCCTTGTCTCTAAAAATAACTTAAGGTTTACAAAACTTATTAGGAAAAAATAACTGATACAATGTCATAAGTGGTTACTCCCATATGAAGATAGTTTTTACAAGTCTGAAAGTTCTTTGTATAGACTGCTAACAAACTGGACCGTATGAAAAGCCAGCTATATGTAAGTGGAGAGTCAGAGTTGAGGCACAGCCTATTTTTTTTCCTTTTCCTTTTTTTAAAAATTGAAGTATATAGCTGATTTACAGCAAAGTGATTCAGTTATGCATGTACATATCTATCTATAGTTCCCTGTGCTATTCAGTAGGGCCTTGTTATCTATTTTACATATAGTAGTGTGTATCTGTTAATCCGAAATTCTTAATTTATTCCTCCCCCCACCTTTTGTGCCTAAAGCTGTAAGGAATGCCAGTTCTTAAGTCCTACTTTTAAATTTAAATGAGTGGCATTTCATTCTGATGACATTCTCAGGCTTCAGTCATGAAGCTGTGTTAAAGTGAGGTCCTGCCAGCACCTGTAATGACTAGATCGCCGTGGCTAGGCACTCAGGTTCCGCTTTGTGCAGGAGCAGGCTATGGTCAGCTCTGTTGAGTATGTTCTTACGTAAATCAGAACAACAAAAATCTGAATCTGAACTAATACTTTTTTCATGTTATCTTCAAATTAAAAAATGAGCCATTATTTGTGCATTTGGTTTTCTGAAATGAAATAGCGCATTTTTGACTCACCTAGATGGTATTTTAATGTGACCACTTTATCCTCTTTGAGTGTTTGCCATTTAGTGAAACTAGATTTAGATTTGGCAGCATTTCTATGCAGGAGTTAGAAAAAGGGTATGGATGTGGCTAATGGTACCACAGGGGTAGGAAATCTGTCAGCCTCCCCCTGACCTGCCCTACGGCATGTGTCCTAATGAGTTTTCACAGAGGACACCACATCTGTGGGTCATAATTTCAACTCCTATTCCAATTCATAGCTCTTTAGAACATGACTTCACATCTTATTTCAGTGGCCCTGGTCACTTTGTGCCAGGGAAAGAACGAGCACACAAGAGTGGCCACTTACCTTCTGCTTCTGGAAACGTATCATCCTCAGTTTCACCAAAAGGGTTGGCACGCCTAGGAGAACAGCCAGAGTCAACCATCCTGATGGTGTGGGCTAAAAGGACACCTAACATTGAACTCTTAAGTCAGAAGGCGGCGGTCTTTGGAGGTGAGTGGGGACACAAGAGATGTTAAATTTATTTTCATTTCTCCCAGAGTTAACCCCCCTGAGCCCATACCTGCTCCCTCTGTTCTGATCAAGGAATTCTGTAGCAGGAAGCACAATATCAAATTGAATGGGTGTTCCAGGTGCAATTAGTTGTTCCACTTCAGGTATAATGCCTGCTGCTTTGGGAACAATCTTGTCATTTTCCATCTGTGAACTTTGCAGGTTCTGGCTGGAGTACAAAATAGGAAAAAAAAAATTAAATCTTTTAACCATAAGCCTTTAAAATCAAATGAATACATGTTGAATGCTGATGTGACTTTTACAGATAGGTAAAGGAGATTTAACCCACTCTACAAATAAATCTTCGTGAAATGTCATCCATGTCCATGGTTAAAATCCTTTAGCTCTCCCCATGACCCAGAGTTAGTCCTGGTGCACAGCATTCTGCCTTGTGTTAACTGCTTACTAGATTACCTATTAATTTCCTGTTTGTATCTTTCTCCCTTTGAGACAGGTTTTTGAGGGCAGGGGCTGTAGCTAAATCCTATTTATTACTTGGTACATAATAGGAACTCAAAAATGTTAATGAATAATACATCTTGGCCTAGCATTCACGCACCTGGCTCTCCTTTCTCCTGGGAGCCTCCCTCTCCGCTCCCTTCACACACACCCCAATAGAGCTCCACCAGACACGCCATGTGCTCTTCCTCATTTCTGGCTCCATCATGGTTCCGCTGCTTGCCGGCTCTCTGTACTTCAAACACCAGCTCATATCCTCATTCATCCACTAGGCCTTTCAAGCCAGCCTGACCGTGTCCTTCCTCTGCGGTCCTGCGGTTCTCACGAAGACAGTCTTGGACCTCTCTGTGCCTCCAGAGCTTAGCACTGTACCCACATGGGCTGTTTTGAGATTGTGGCACATAAAAGAAGAGTACCATCTATGTAGTGATTAATCATGTGCCACGTGTCAGAATGCTGTATTTAACCTTTCATATGTTCATAATCTTTTCTCCCCAGCTAGAGTGTAAATGCCTTTGAGGGCCAAGGAATGTCAGTGTATTTTGATTTTGTACATTATTTGAACTGTAAAAAGACTCTCAATATCTTTCCATTCATTTGGGTATTTTGTTCATCAGTATTCAAAATTTCTCAAAGTATGTCTTAGTTATGTATGAAACATAACTATATTGTATGAAACTTTTATAATACCACTTGATGAATGAGCATAATGAATGGAAAGAGGGTAGAAACACAGTAGACAGACTGGTAGATAGTCACTGGTAGATAGTCAGACTGGAGAGACACTTAGTTTAAGCTCCACTGTTAACAGAAAAGGAAACCAAAGCCTCTAGAGAAACTGAGAAATGGCACTCAGTTATCTGGTGGGTGAGCCAGATTAAGAACTGAGGTCTCACAGCCAGTATAGTGCTTTCCTACAGCCTCACACTGCTACAGTCACCAAAATGAGAGAATCATATCTGCTATTTGATGCAGTCTGTAAAAAGGAGTATGGTTTAGTAAGTGAAGCACTGGAGGAAGGCATGAGTAGAAGCTTCAAGGGGAGGAAGCAAGTCCTAAGCCTTTGGCTCCCCGGAGGCTCTAAGGGGAGATGACACAGGGAAGACAGGATGGGGCCAGGTTGTAGAGGGCTGTAACACCATCAGGTGGGGTCTAACTTGACTTCTGCATGTAGGGAGCCACTGAAGACTGAACAGAGGAATGAAAGGATGCAGACTAGAGCATCACCTGTGATCTGCAGGTCACCAGCTCTAGTGGACACTGATCATCATCCTGCTTGATCTCTCAAAGCACCTAACATACTGACCTTGCCTCCTTGAAAGTTTTCTTTCTTGGTTTCTGCTGATGCCTCACTTTATAGGTTTTCCTCCTACTTTTCCTGATGTTTCTTAGTGCCTTTTGCAGGCTCCTTCTTTACTCCACACATTGGACTTCTTCAGGCTTCTGTCCTAGGCTCCTCCCTCGATGATCTTTTCTCCTGCCATTTCCATGCTGATGGGCTCCCAATTCAGACTCAGCCCAGACATTGTCTTTACACTCCAGGCTTGTATCATTAGTTGACTGATTACCAGACGATATACTGGAATGCTTCACAAGGCACTCAAACTTACCATATCGAAGACTGAACTCTGGATACTGACTACCAGCTCTTTTCATGTCTTTAAACACTAACCACCATCTGCCCAGGTGCTCAACCCAGACTCTGGTCATCCATTGCTTTGTTCCTTTCCTTCCATTCCACATCTCATATATCGCACATCCTGCAGATTCTGCCTTCAAAATAAGACCCAAATCTGTCTACTTTTCATCTCCTCTGCCACGATCCTGGATTAAGACACCATCATCTTCCCTTGGACTAATGCTACAAACTCCTCATTGGATACCTACTTGCCCAGCTCTGCATTCTGCGTCCTCCACACCAGACGGAGCTGACCTTGGAAACTGTACACTGGATACACACACACCCCTCCCTCCTAAAACCCTTCCACAGCTCCCCGACCCCCTGACCATTACTTTCTTTATGATCCGTCCCTGCCACGATCTGGCCCCGCCTCCTCTTGCTCTGGGATCTCCCTTTGCCGACCATCTCCTTTCATTGGTCTCCTTTCATTTCCTGAAAGATGCCAAGCTCGGTTCAGCCATTTAGCCTCCACATCTGCCGCCAGGAATGCACTACCTCTGGCTTTTTGCAAGGAGGCTACTTCTCATGTTACTTCTCAGTTTAAATATTGTCTCGACAGATAGGCCCTAAATAGGTCTCCTCGTTACTCTCCGTGACAGCACCCTTGTCTTTAACATAATGGTGCTTTCCTCCATTTTCACTCAGTGTTTGTTTACCTACTGCCTGTCTTCCCTTCCAAGTCTGTATGTTTCATGGTCTAGCTCAGTACCTGGGCATATACTGGAGACTTAACATCTGTTGAATAGCTGGATAAATGAATGAGTATTAGATATGAGTAACCACAGAATGAGGGAAGGCCACACGTGATACTTGCTTGGAAGTGAACGGCAGTTTGTTCCTAAGAACATAGTTTTTCTGCTTCAACCCCCAACCCAGTCATCAAAACATTTCTTATTTGTAATGAGTTGACCCTAAGGGAGCTAGTACCCCTCCCCTTCATAGCTCTGGAGCCATCTGACAGCCCCATCCGCCACCTTTCCACTCTTTGGGTTGATTCAGCTGGCTGGCTAGTCACTCTTTTCCTAGGGGTTCTTGTCCCTTCTATGGGGTCTTTTCTAAGAATGTGATTTACTTACTCTAGTACAGAGGAGAAAAATTAGTTACTGAATAATTAAATCTGAGTTGCAAACTGTTTCTTAGAAAACCAGTCACCTCCTAATTACTAACATGAACTAAACTTCACATTGGCACCCTAGGGAGACAGCATTTTAGAGCTGGAAGAGGCCTTGGAGGTGGTCTGATTTCTCTCATCTTATGCCAAAAAGCTGAGGAGAGGCCCAGAAAGCTGATGACTCACTCAGGGACACCCAGCTGTGTTCAAAGCAGAGCTGTTATTAAAACCATGTCCCCTAATTCCAAATTGAGTGTAGTGTTCTCCACTCTGTCCCTCTGACATTTGTGTGCCTTTACAGAGAGAGATGCATTTGCCCAGTACAAGGCTCACAGATTAGCCCACTGGCTGGATCTTCCTTTCTGTTTCTATTCATAAAGTGCTTTCCTTAGAGCAGTACTCTGTAAGCATGCTGCTTGCATAAACTGTTCCGTCCTTAAATTACGGCGCTGGAGTGTCCTCAGACTTGGTGCCTCTTCCCCGTTTTTATTACTTTTGTTCAGCTTCTCATGTTCCGCTTCACAGCTGCTACTGCAGCGACGTGCAGGGGGCCCCTCTGCCCCTGCCCTCTGAGACCAGCCCCGACCCGGTCCGTCCTTGCCGGTGCTGCCTAGCAGTCTGCCCAGTGCTCCTGACTACGCCTCCCCTCTTCAAAGCCTGCAGTCCTGCTCTGGGGCCTGTGACTCCTGAGCAGGGCACCTAGTCTGTGCACGGTCAGATCCAGCCTATTTTTTGCTTTATCTTCCGCTGTTCCCTCTCACATGTCCAGTGTCAGGTGTGTGAACACCGGCTCCACTGCACAGCACCAAGACCCTGGGAAGTTACTTAACCATTCTGAGCTTTCCGATAACTTTGTTCTGAAGTCAGACAATATCTGTAAAACATGAAACAGGGTTCTTTCTACCACACCACTAATGGTGGAGGCCAAACACAGTCGTGATGTTAATCTACCCTCGTCAGCATAACAGATGATACAGCCTTCTGTTGTTTAACCAAATGGAAACTCCCGTAAGATAAAAGGGGGCATTTCTGGAATAAATCCTGAAGCAGTATTCAAAACAGGAGGAAAGCTGTATGTGTGAAAATGCTTTCTATAAATGGTAACAGCAAAATAAAGGGGAGACAACCTAAATATTCAAATAGCCAATAATAATAATGATAGAATAGTGTGTAGTTAAAGGAATAATTATTAAAAATGAAAACATGAAAAATACATATGGTGAAATAAATGCACACATGAAAATACCAGTATATGCTGATAAGGTCTGCACAGAAACATGGTCACACAAAAGGTGATTTTCTTATTTAAAAATATTTTGTTTTGGTTCCACAACTTTGCTGATGCTGATACAGAATGTGGGCAGACATCCTGACTAGGACACTCAACTGCGTGTGCTGTTCACTCAGACTGCAGCCGCACAGTCCGGGGGAAGGATGCGGGTGTGGAAATCAGACAGCTTTCAACCCATTTGTGGTGGGAACATGGGCAAAATACTTACCCTTTCCTGGTCTGAGCTGCTGCTTCTGTGGAACATGGCTGAACACCAGACCACCGCTGGATGGTTTGTAAGGGTGAAATTCCTAATACATGTGTAATTCAATACACAGTTTGTCTCCAGAAAAGCTAGCTTTCTTTTGTCCTTTAGTTACCTGGGGCAGGAGTTTTCTTGTTTTCTGGCAAAACTTGTAATGGGAGTCACTGCTTGGAGAGCCGTCTGATTCAACTTGATGGCGACTGCCTGAAAATCCACAGGAAGACATGCTCAGTTCCGGGAGGTGGACGCTTACCTTTCACACTGAGAAAAGGGCTGAGATGCAGGTAAGGCAGCTGTGAGTTACCTCTGGGTTGTCAGTCAGGTAGATCTGTCTGGAGATGTTGTTTACCGCACATATCCACTGTGGAAGACATTAAAAAACCCGCTGAATCCCAAAGTCACCCGCTATACTAGAATAGAAGTGAAACGAACAAGACTTTTACCTCTTCGTTTTCCTTTCTGCTTTCTGCCTGGAGGATTATTCCCCTGAAATAAAATATATCTAAGTCAGTGCTTCCCAGATCTCAGTCACTGAGGATTATTCTACATAACCTGAACTCAGCTGGCATCCAGAAAGGGAAGGGCCAGGAAGGCAGCATGACGGGGAGGAAACAAATAGGGTTCTGGGTCTGGCTCTGCTGTTCATGGACAATGTGATCTTGGACACGCTTCCTTTCCCTGGGCCTCCAGCTTTCCCATCTATAAAATGAGCAAGCTGGACTCAGACCTACTAGCCCAAGTCATGATTCTACAGTGTGGGCCATCTTGCTGGCCCTGCTTAGATGATCCAGTGCACACAGGACTGTGGCCCCGCCACTCGTGCAACCAAACCCAGAGAAAGAATCAGCAGTCATTCCGCTCTATCTGCATACATAAGGCTGGGGAATAAGATACTAATAAGACTGCCCTGCTTTTACGGAGGCTTCACTCTTTAAAGGGACTCTGCATCTGCCTGTTCCTCTGTTCCTCGTCTCATCTATGGGAGGTGGGGGACATAGATCTCATCCCTGTTTCTTATCTGAGGAAACCCAGGGCCAGAGGAATTAAGTACCGCCTGGGACGGTGACTAGAGTCCAGAACCTTCATTCCCAGGTCATTTCTCGTCACCTAGGGAAGAAGGATGTCTAAAAACACCCTGCCATTCTGAGAGAAGACAGTCAACACCGTACGAACACCACCCCTCTCCCGAACATGCTACTGTTTAAATAAACTCTCAACTTAGAAGCCCAACAGAGAAAGCCAGTGCAAGCAGAGAAGCTCTGACTGAGGATGGGGCCACTCCCTGAGCAGTCGGGAACCACTACTCTATGTGAGGGGGTGCCCCTGGGAGGGGATCTGCCGTGATGATACAAGGCTGCCATTCTGAAAGCATGACCTCCCCTGGGCCCACGGGGTGCATGGCAGGGCATGGGGACAGCGTGTTCGCCAGTGGTACTGCAGTGGAATGTACTGTCCACATCTCCTGTGTCAGCTGGAAAAATGGCCTCCTTGGGCAGGTGTTCCGTACCCACTCTCCTCATCCCTGCCCCGCTGTGATGCAGACGCGAAGGCTAAGTAGGAACAGGCGAGGAGCAGCCGCGGCTGCACCTCGGGTATGCGCGGACAACAAGCTCCTTCTATCGCCCTCTCACACATGCAGGTCATCTCTCTTCCAAGGCCACAAACCCTCCCCAGGACATCTTAAATAAGGCAGGCTGGATTCCATATGGTCCTGTGGGCTTGCTTAGAGGGCACAAAACCCCAAAAGGTCAATAACACCCAGAGCGGGGCTGCTCCCATGGAGGGCGGGCACAGAGGAATGACCCAGGAGGTCCTGGGCAGAAGTGGAGTCACTACACCTGTTTGCCCCCAAATAAAACCCGAGCATCATACGATTTTCCATTGGGAGTGGTGATCTGAAAGCAGTATCGTCGGTCCTCACAATCCACCGCCATCACTGAGCAGTTGTCCAGGTCCTGGATCAAGCCTCCAGCCACGGCGCCCCTCGGCTGACACATGAGATTCCCGCCTTGGGTGAAGAAGTAAAGCCTCTCCCAGGTGGTGGTGACCAGCCCTGTTTTACTGTAAAAATTGTTTTCAAAAGCCCATTAGTACTAGGAAGCATGAGCAGCACCTCAAAGTCTTTCTGCCTTTTTGTGGGTACTGGCAGCATTTGAGAAATAATGTTTCTTTAAAGTAAAACTGCCCTGAAAAGATTCAAGTGCAGAGAGTAGCAAAAGAGTGGTACAGTTTAGCTTGAATGAGCTGGGAGGTTCTGGGCTCTGTCCCGACGGGAGATGCCAGGCCCAGGGCCAACTCCAGTCTGTGGGTGGGGTGTGCCTCCCCCACTGCAGCCAGACTCTGGCTTCTAAACCTGACATGTGGAAACAGAACTGGCCCATCACCATCAGGAACTGAAAACCTGGAAGATCGTGTCCCTAAGACACAGAGCTGAAATGCTCTAAATCTAGCTGGAGTCACCAGGGTCACCTCAGCTCACAGCACACCCCCTGAGTCGTGGGGACTTTACCATATTGGGTTTTGTTCCAGCTAGATGTTATTCTGTTTTGTGGGCTGCTTACAAGAGAAAAATCCAGTTCCTGGCAAGTAAGACCAGAACCTTGTGGAGTTTTCTATTTGTACAGGACTAAAGGAGACATTTGGTTTGCGATCTGAACAAGCTATACAGACCTCTGAAGAGCTCCACCCCGGGAAGAAAACAGCTGGCAATTCCATTTGGGGGATATCAAATATATTTACCTGACTCAGTATTTACTGAGTAACAACTATGTACGAGGCACCAAGTTTCCTCTCAATAATTATAATTTCCGAAAATGGCAATAGCTAACATTTAAGTGCTTACTACCTGCTAGGAATTACCTCGGTCACTCTTTGTAACCACTTTATGAAGTAGTGCAATTTTCAGCTCTATTTTACAGACGAAGTGATGGGGGGGGCCCAGCCTGGCCCAGCCAGAGTGTCTGACTGAGTCGAAGCTCAGCACCGCACCTGACAGCATCCCCCCTCTGCTCTTAGGCACAATTAAACCTGCACATCATCCCTTTAGTTCATAGTGGACCTGAGGGTTAATATGTGATTCAGTCTATATAAACCTACATGACTCTGAAAGCTTCCTGGCCCTTAGACTCTGGCCTCAGTAGGGGGGTCACTAGCACTGCTCTCACCCGTCAGGGGCCTCGGGGAGGGGTCTCAATGGTCTAAGATGATGACAGTTAAGAGGAATCTATCCTCAAATGGCTATGGTGATCAGGGGAGGGGTGGCCTGTGATATCTTGGAGCCCACGCACTGGGTTCTTACTCACATGACTGTTTCAAGCCCCATCTCTCCGTGCAGTGTGGGACCTGGGCCCAGAGACTTCCTGTGTGCCAGGTGGGAGGGGCGCCGTGGCAGGGGTTCTTCCCCAACCTTGCACACCCCCGCCCTCTTTGGGGCACTTAGCAGATGCTCTTTAGCCCCTCCTAGGGAACACAGATTTCAGGAAAAGAGACAGGCAGTGGCACTCTCACTTTCTAAGATTAAGGTAGCCAGCTTTCTGGATGAGGTTCCTGTTGATCTGTGGTGCAGCCACATCAAAGTCCGGAGTGTAAACAGATTCGTCAAGGGAAAGTAATTCTTGCTGGGATGCCCGCATCTTTTCCGCCTCAGCTTCCAGTTCCACCTGGATGCTTGATACAGAAAGTGTCAGGTCAGTCACTTGTCGCTGGCCGACCCAGCGCTACTGAGCAGCAGATGGCAGAGGCCCCACCCTCCACTCCACCCCATGCCAGCTCCCTGCCTCACACAGGAGCCACAATGCTCCACCTGTCTCCAGGGCCCCGAAAGCTGGAGGTCACAGGACTCAAGTCTGTGTTACCATGAGCGTTTACGTGACTGCTGTTTCTAAACAGAGCATATAGCAAATACCACTGGATGATGCCTGAACCCAGTTAATTTCTCAGCTGACAAGTGGTATCCATGCTCAAAACTGGTGATGCAAATTTTAGAAGATGACCGCATCCTCAGGAGCCACATATGCTGGCAGCCTGTCAAAGTGCCAGAAAGGCAAGAAGGAAAGGGCAGTCATTCATGCCCCTACCCCTACCCCCAGTTCAGGCAGGAGGGGAGGAGACAGCCACTGGAGACAGGACAGTGACCAGGCCATGGTACCAAGATGCAGCAACACTTTTCCTTTTATGAAAGCCATACAACTGCCCCAAGGCGGCGTGGACTGGCCAGCCTGCAAAGGTCTCCCATGGCCGGCTTTCATCTCCTTGTGTCCTGAGGTGTGGAAAATGAGAATTCTTAAATTGAGTGCTTTAGCTGTTCAAACCAGTGTTTTAAGCACTACTAGGTTCAGTTGGGAACCCTGCCTGCTGCCCTCTTAACGAAATACGACTCCTTAGGCAACAGAAGCACGACTCACAGAACTAGACCCAACCCCAGAGAGGGCTGTGCCGCCAGGGCCTTAACGCCCTGTCAGGGAACCGTCGGAGCGGCCAGGGCTGCAGGTCGGCTGGCCTAGTAACGGCTCACAGAAACTCTGACAGGAGGAAGGGTGTAGGCTCTAGGCCTGCATAAAGAGTACACTCGGCAGCATCTCAAAAATGGGCACAAATGTCCGGCCATCCATTAATATAAAAACCTAGTGTGCGAAAATAATCTGAAGCAGAGCCAGTTCTCTCAGAAGCAGAGAAAGCATGAAGTTCTGAGAGTTAGGATGAGAAAGAGACACAGGTAGGGGAGAGGGTTCCGAAGTGACAGGTTTAATAGGCTCCCTTCTTTCACTTTCTCCTGACAGTCCCGGGGGCTGACCATCCAACTAAAAGGCAGGACGTTGAACTCAGATTTCACAAACTGCCTTCTAGCGTAATTCTACATCTAAGCTGCATCACTCACTGCTGTCAGCGATCAGGGAAAAACAGCTCAGGGGCTTTCTGGAAGGAATATATACTTTTCTGAACGACAACTCTCCCCTCATGTCTATACGAACACTCAGCACTGGTTTTCTTGGGATTCATTCTTTACTTTCAGCATTTTAGGGAGACTTCTGCCTAAAGAGATTCCACTGCTTGGCCCTCTTAAGGAATTTCGAAATGCAACATCCTCAAGAAAGTGAACAACATTCTCTTCATTTTTCCACACAAAAACAAAATCCTATACTTTTATTTCCATTTTGTATATTTACTTACGTACCATAGCTATACATACAGAGAGACATTATTTCTATACTCCAGAGATCGTGAGGGGTACTGTGGGAACCACGCGTCTGTGGGGTACTGACATGAGCCTGGTGCTGGCGGCGCCTGGGCGCCTCCTCTGAGCTCAGTACTGTGGTCACTGAGGACAGGGAGCAACGGAGCGACAGCAGCCACAGCATCAATGAACGCGGGCAGGACGGTCTGAAGAGATGCTGTACTTTTTGAAAATAAACATCTGCAAGGGTGAACTGCCGTTTGTTAAATTAATTCAAAGGCTTAATGCCTTACTCATCTATTGTCAATTAATGTGATGCTAAGTTTCCTAAAAAGTTGCCGCACTTCCGGCTACTAACCCCATCAGCTCTTAAAGAAAAAAGCAGGCAGCTCTTCTAAATCCACAGCACATCTAAACCAGACTCACAGGCTATAACATGTGAAGCCTGAACATTAACACAAGGAGGTCCTAAGAATAGACACTTGGATTTCATGGGAACGTGGGCGTTTTCATCTTTCACTTAGTCTTCTAGTGTAGTAGGTAGGACTGTGGGCCCCACACCCGCCGACAACTGCAGACATCCTTACTTTTCAACCACACTGTTCATAAATAACAGCAGCTGAGAAGGTGGCGCCGTTTCTGAGAGTTCACAGACCAGAGTGGGATGGGGGCTCCGTGGGACCCTCTGCGGTCAAGACACCGCCCCACCCACCCACCTCCCAGAGAGGCTGATTCAGTGGGAAAGGCAAAAAGCACATGAGATTCAAAGCAGAGTGCAGCATTACCTTTGAACCATGGCTGCCACGGAGGATAAGAAGCTGTCCATGCTTTGGGAAAACATCTCTGCTCCCTTCTTAAAAAAGTTAATCTGAAAGAGAAAATTATGATATTCTGAAAGCCATCTGGGAAAGGTGATCGGTGAATTCATTAACTGTGAGACTGACAGCGGGAGAGTGGCAGACACTGGCCGGCCCTCCGGGCCCGAAGCGCTTGCTGCCCCTCTCCCACCTCACTGGCTAAGAGTTACTCCCAAAGCCCCAAGTGCATTTGCAGTGAGGACGGTGAATCCTGCTAACTTACTGAAGACCTGTAAAGAGCAGGAATAATGTAAGAGCTTGGTACAAACCACCTCATCAGTAACTACTACTGATAACTACTTTGATATTATCATCATCAGCCTTTCTCCCGCGTGAATTCTAGTTAGTCAGTTTCCTGAGGACAAGGATTTGGTCTTATTCACCTTCACATCTCCAGGGGCTAAACTGGTGTGTGGCCAATGACATGCACAACACCAGCAAGAAGCAGATGAGCAGCCTGAGGCTCAGGGAAGTGAAGGCCACCAATGACTGACCCTGTTCACTGAGCCACGTGTGACTCTGAAAACGGGCTGGACGGACGGCAGCTTGGATGTGATACGGCAGAGGGCAAACTGGGCTGAAGACCCAAAAAGCCTCTTTCAACCCTGACGTCAACTTAAAGGGGACAGTGGATGTGAAGGACATGCAGGGCTCTGACACTGCCCAGGTGCTGGACACAGGGAACAGGGCCCTCCTGCTCCCCGATGTTCCATGATGGATCCGCCCTCCGGCCAGGGGAGGGGGGCCCAGCACATCTGAGGACTGTACAGTTTGAAAATGAAAACTGCAGTTGCTGACTTTCTGGAAACCAACAGAAGGAATTCCTTATTTCCTGTGACTCCTGTGTATTCACTTTCCTGAGAGTTTGGGTCCCTGACAAACTCTGAAGGGCAGGGGCAGGGGAAAAAGAGAAAGAATTCTGTGCACTGCTGTTATCTGCAACCATCCTGCCCTGAAAAGCAGAAGTTTCCATTTCTTTCTATAGCCACAGCTTTAAAAAAAAATCCCAACATTGGGTGTGAACTGCTCCATTTTACATCCTATTATAGAAAGATAACAGGTGTAAACCTGAGCTATGAAAAGACAAGACATTCAGCCTGGACATGGATGCTCTCCCATGCGATGTGGGTGCTACTGCAGCTCTTGATCTGGAAGCAGATTTGCCCTGGGCAGTGGGCATGGAAATCAGCCTCTCACCTGTAGGAGGCTAGTAGGTGTTACTGGCACAGTTCTGACATCCTTACACAGGGTTCCCCGGATCCCCTGGGGAAGTAAGTACACCAGTGTCCTCAGTTTTCACAGTACACAAACATGATGATCATGAACATCCCAACGCACGGCACAAGTGCAGGGAGGTGTTCTGGCCCCACAATCTCAGAATCATACAGAGACCAACACTGTAAATTTCATGCTGAATCCCTGAAATTTTCAGTACCAAGGTCTGTTACGTGAGCACTCTACTTTTCCAAGGGCACAACATCATGGTGGCCTTTCCTCTCCTCCTCCTCCCTGAACTCCTTGGAATTTACACTCTAAGTCCATGTTTCAGCTCCTCTGCTATTCTGCAAATGCCTAGGGCAGGGACTCACAGAATCCCTAAAAAAAAAAAACCTGACGAATAAATGAATGGAAGGAAGGGGATATGGTACTGGCTCCCATAGCCACATTACATAGACTTGTCCTGTAAATACACCACCAGACTTCACTTGTGTGTTCTCATTAACCTGTACAGATTACAAAATCTCACTCTGATTGCAGGCATGAGGACTGAATCATGGTCTAATTGAAAACCTGCTTAATGAGGGCCAGGGAAGGAAGAAATGGAGTCAAACCACCTACATCTGATTCAGTGGAACATGATCCAAAGACCAAAGTTCATGGGCCTTTGTGAACAGCAGGAAGTTTAATGGTCATATGACCATCAGCCAACAAAGGACACTCCATAGGCACTGGTTTAAGAGGGCTGGTGAGGCAGAAGGACAGCAAATGCTTTGGAATCATCCAAAAGATTCATGCTGTCACAAAACCACCTGGTCTACGGGAAGGATCTATAGTTTTCATCAGGATTAAAAAGCCTGCAGGGTGAAGGACTGTTTGGTCTTCTGTCTTGAAATCTGGATACTTTTCATATGGCAAATGAAACATGCTGTCCTCAGTCCTCAGAAATGCTGCTGCCACCACCCACCAACGACAATGCACTCTGTCCTGCCCTCCTAGGTACGGGGGCTACCCGGGGCTACTGTGCCCACAGCCCCATCTTCCCGCTGCAGCCGCCGTCCACCTAGGAAGTGCAGGCCAGGAGAAGCTGTGGTCCTGGGCCGTGAGAGTGAGTGAAATCAGCTGCAATCAAACCCATCCTTTAGCCCTGTGCGGACCATCCTCTAACCTACCAAGCTCCCCAAGCACTGACCCATCAGGCCTGGGGCAGTTCATCTTTCTGAGACTCTAAGCCCAGGACCCTCCCTGATTCAGGGCCTCTCACTGAGCAGAAATAACTGCCTCAAAGGCAAGAACTGTCAATCCAGGGAGGACAGATGTGACAGGAAGTATTAATCAGAGAGAGCCAAGGGAGTACTGGCATTCTCTAACAGAGTCAGGACGCCTGCAGGGGGAGAGGGGCAGTACTCAACAGGACAGAGGAAGGCGACAGAGTGAGCGAGTACACACGTGGGATGCCAGCGCCCTCTGTGAGGGAGCTGGACAACTCCCAAGGACTTGCTGAGGACTGGAGGCCACAGCTGGACACTGTGGATTTTTGGTTTAACCCAGCTTTGCTCAGCTGACACAGAAGGATGATACTGCTCTATTTTAAATATTACCTCTGAATACACAGGCTGACTCCAGTGTCCTCACCACTCGACAATAGTAAGAAGACAAACAGCTGGGCCTGGATGTGTAAAGAGTCTCTCTTGTTCTCCTTTTCCCTGAATGAAACTGATACTGTATTTTTTTTTAATATTCTAAAAAATGTATTTAAAAAATAATAGATGGTCACATGTGGGGTTTATTTTTTAATTGCTGACTTCTTTTCTTCTCAATATTTTGCTTCCTCACATCCCTTTCTGTTCCAGATTGTCAACAGAAAGAAGATTCTCAGGTGCATTTCTCACGTGCCCAAGTGAGGTTTGGAGTGAACCTAAGCGGGGCTAAAGCAGGCCAGGGATGGAGGGTGAGAGCTGGTGCCACAGTCAAGGCCTCAGTCTGAAACTGGAGCCTCCCTGCAGACAAATGCTCAGCAGACCATGAAATGAGAGGAGGAAGCCAGAGGAACATTCTGCAGAGACTTCATCAAGCAGCAGCGACATCTGCCCACACCCCAGATGCCAAGGTGCTGGCAATAACCTCAATAACACATCGTCTGGAAAGAGCCCAGCTGAGGGTGATCTTTATCACACGGGGAAGCCAAGGAACATGTGGAGTCCTAGGCTGTAAGCCCAGCTCCACCAACCTGGGCGTCAGCTGCTTCTCACAGAGTCAGACCAGGCCTGGCTTTCATTTGGATCAGAGATGAAGGGCCATGCCGGCTCCTCCCCACCGGAGTCTTGGGATCAGGGCCATCATTTCCTGCACTCACAGCCTAACAAGTTGGGCTACGATGATCCAGCCCCTCTGGCAGTTCTCCAAGTGCTGAATCTCAGAAGTTTCCAGGGAGGCTGTGCCTCTGTGCTTCTTTCTCTGACAATGCTTCAGTGTCTCCCAAGTGCTACGTCAGCAGACGGCATGCTGTTCTCCACAGCTGACGTATAGGTCTGAGGCCTCGGGGGAAGGGCCCACCCTACCTGTCCGTGCGCAAAGCCCAGCATGGGCTGCATCATGGCCACGCGCTTTCTGTACTGCAGCGCGTTGAGGGCACAGTAGTACTGAAGGGATGAAAGGTGCTGCTTCCGCCGTGCAGCCGCCACCTCCTTCACAACTTCAGTCTTCAACTGATCAAAAGGGGAAAGGAAGATGTCAAGCTGTCCAATGCACGTGGCAATTCTGTAAGAGCATGCAACTTCCAAACATGTTTACTTATTCATTAGAACCATTTTTGTGACAGACATAATAAAACACAGATAAGGTTCTACTTCAAGTTTCTAAAAACCCAAATTAAAAATACCAAAGTGGTGGCATCTCAGTGTTTGTGAGGCTGCACTGGGATGAAGCCACTATTTTCTGCTGGTTGGTACAGATTTGTAGCTACAAAGCATTATAATCTTTTTAGGAAAACAATATGGTGGTATGCACTAAAGCCATAAACACTTTGGTTCTCTCATAAGATTGTATTCCAAGGAAATCATAGAACAGAAGTAAAAATTATATGCCTGAAAATACTCAATACTATCTACAGTATCTAAAAAGCTAGAAATCATGAATTAAAGAAGCAGAATCAACACCCAGGGCAAGGAGTTCGAGTGCCTGACTATATGAGTCAGACAACCATGAAGTACCCAAGCTTAAGTTAAAATCATTATGCGACTGTTAACTTTACGGTGGTTCCAAGTTGGTGTTTGACAAACCGGTTTGAAAAGCTAGAACAGAAAAGTGGAAATCTACATAGGAGATTTGGAATAAACATTTAAAAAATCCATCTATAGGGAAAAAAAAGTTCATCAAGACATCCTCAGTGCCACGAATTCACAACAGGAAAACGCCAAAGGAGGGTTAAGTAAAGGAAGTGAAAAATAACATGTAAGGTAGGTATTCTTACCTTTTCGTTGTCCTTTTTTTTAGGAAGCCTGCTATATTTTGCCATTGAGAGGTCATGCTCTAAAAATAAAGAGACACTTTAGCACAGGCAGGCTGAAAGGCAGGAACATTCAATCAGCCCACAAACACACTAAACCCACATACCAAGAACAGAGAAGATGCTTACCACTGCTGGCGAGTCCAAAGAGATCCTTTAAAGTGCTTACTTCTGAACAAGAAAAAAGAAGTATCTTAGAGAAAAGAAAAATAAAAGCAACCCAGAGCTGCGCTTTCCCAAGAAAAGAAAGGTAGAAGGGGGAAGGCTCTGCCAGCACCCTCAGACCCTCTGCCCTCTGGGGCCTTAGCCTGGTGGTTTGGGACCCTGGTCTCACTGGAGCTTGTGGCTGCAGCTACACCCCATTCTCAGTGACCCTGACTGCCCACAGACTCTTTTTCTCTCCAGACAGCATTCAGGGGCCTGCAAAGGAAAGAATACTTTGGGGACATGGGCTGGAGTACGTGGAGACCAGGTACTGTTCATGGAAACCTGGAGTATAAACTCTGATTCTTCAGCCCCTAAAAAGACTGTTTTCATACACCTTTCCTCCGAATGCCCTGACTATATCCAGAACCTAGAAATTCCCTGTCGTTGCCATTTTAACATCTGACAGTCACCACTGACAAAGGAATATGAGCGCTTGTTTTAATGAAAAAATCTGAAGCAATCTAGTGGACTACTTGCAACAAGCCAACAGCAGCAACTATTACCCCATGTGGGTGCCACACCCACTGTGCACAAAGACAGCTTAACAGGGTCTACGTGAGAGCAATGACCGTCCAAGGTTAAAAACTTAAAAACAGAGATGTTTAAAAGGATATGACACTTTCTACAATTCTAAAACAACCCATTTTTACT
Organism: Camelus bactrianus; assembly: GCF_048773025.1. Taxonomy (NCBI): domain Eukaryota; kingdom Metazoa; phylum Chordata; class Mammalia; order Artiodactyla; family Camelidae; genus Camelus; species Camelus bactrianus. The sequence continues at coordinate 31,870,432 of NC_133550.1, read as the reverse complement.
TTGTCAAACAGAGCAAAGCATTTTCACATCTTCTGCTGTTTTTCAATGTCTCAAAGCTGCCTCCAGCTTTTAATTTTCTCTTCACATTATTCTTACTCTTTCCAATATAGGGCTACTTTCTGCCTATTCTCAGATTTTCCTTTCTCATCTTTTACTTCCTCTTGGGGCAGTTTTAGGGTTTTATTTTCCTCCTCAATTTTAAATAGCTTCCTTAATATCTCTTATTTTATCTTCACTCATATTATGTACTTGTACTGGTAGGTGAAGGAAAAAGGCAACAAAATGCGAGATGAAACACCATTAAGCAGAGGGGATGCCAGATTCTAATTTCGTTCTGATGTTGACTCAGGTCTGACCTGAGCTAAACACTTCAAATTTCTGTCTTGGGGTTATCAGAAAAGGATACCTGATTAACTCTTTTCATAGCTACCAGGAGGCTTCTCTTTTTACTACTATCAGGCAGTTTTATTCTCCTAAAAAAAAAAAAAAATCATCCTCCTGGGTAAATACAACTTCTAGAGTGGAGCCCTTCCGGACTAAGGGAGCCCGTGTCACTGACACTGCTGGGCACTCTCAACCCTGGGCTCCCGTAAACAAGCCTGAAGACATAAATCTGACAATACAAGTCTTAGGAGGTGATTGTTTTCTTTCCAAAACACTTAGAATTTGTTTTTAAAATGATATCCCCACACGTTTCCAATGACTTCGCTTAGAGAAAATCTTTTTTAAAAGTGCATTCAACGAGGCTTTCAGTCACTACTGGATAATCCTCACACGACGGCACTGATGTTTGAGGTTTACATGCGATTAAGGGATGCAACACTAAAAAACACTAAAAATCCTGCTTAACCAGGGTTTCTCTTTATACGAGCTAACTGACATATTATGTACTATTTTTTATTTGTCAAGTGTCAGTGCTGTCAAGCTGCCTGTAGGTAGAGTTTGTGCCAGCTCCACTGCTGCCTCCACAGCCTCAGATGACATGACCCCAGAGGATCACAGTGAAGGGGAAAATGCTTTCTCTAAGATCTGGCCTTCTGTTTAGCACACCTCTTCTGCTTAAAAAGAAAATGTTAAACTTTAAGATGTTATATTTTAAAGAGGAAGTCCTATACTGAACAGCTCTTTCAGTACTCAGGTTTAGATTTTTTGGGGTCTGCAATTTTTTATATCAGTACCCTAGAAAATACAGTTCTTTAGTCTCTAAGTAATGTATATTTTCAATGAAATAAAGGACAAGGGGACTAGATATCTGCACTTCCTTTTGTAACATCAAGTAAGTTTTTTCAAAATTATTTGTTCTTTTTTATATTTATTTTTGATTACCTTGATTTCTAATGATATAAAATTATTCTAAAGTCTTATTTTAGTTGAAGAATCAAAATTAATTGAAAATACCCCCCCACTCACTAAATGTGAGCTCCACCAGAACAGGGACCCCATATATCTTGTTCACAGCTGCACCCCCAGAGTCTAGCACAGATAAAACATGGTCCCTACTCTGTTCTTTCTTCTCCAAGCCTCCACTTCACATTCCAAAGTATTCATGGCTCCCTAAGAACAGCGTGCCTTTACAAATGCCCCCTAACCTGAAATATAAGCCTTACCATCTTTGTCTGCTTGGTAAACGTTTATTTCGCTCTCAAAACCCAGCTCAGGGATCATCTCCTCCAGGAAGCCTACCCTGGCACACCACCCTCAAAAGTGTAATCACGTCTTGCAGTGTGCTGTTGCTATTCCTGTTAAGTCTCTGTCCTGCTGCACCCAACACATGATTTATAATCATCTGTTTCCAAGTCTGTTTTCTCATTGGCCTATGACTTCCTTTAAAGTGAGCCAAGAATATAGTGAGGATTTAATAAAAGCTGAATTGAATTTCTCAAGAAAAGAGGGCATTTCTCAATGGTCCATACACTTAAAGAAATAATTGCAGTAAAAATTATTATTAAATGAATTAATATTCTGAAAGTATACGGCACTGAACTTGGTTACTTTACCTGTGAGATCCTTTTCTCGAAATTGTATAATAGGTAGAACCATTGTGTCTGCCAACTGTTTAGCCAGCCCTGTATGGAGAACATTAAGCTGAAAGAAAGAGAAATCTATTGAAGAAAATTATACCCACTATTACTGACACTGTCTTACTTCAACCAAGGGATCACACTGAACACTTCCACGTGGTTAAAGAGCTCAGATTCCTTAGTAAATAAAAACCCTTCATAAAATGGCAAATGATATAGGCTAAAATGTATTAAAAACTAAATGCAAGGTTCTAGCTGACCGGGGCATCAGCGAGGTTTGCCAAAGGAGTCTCCGAGCCGGTGGTTACTGTTAGTTTACTGTGCAAACTCTGGCTGTGTTCTCAATCTGAGCCACATCCGCCTGGAAAGGGAGAAAGCTTTGTTGTGCTTGCAGCGCAGGTCAGCACTTCACCAGGCTGCCGTGAGCTCTCTCACTCTCAGAGGGGGCTGAGGTCAGACCTGAAAGACAGGCCTGCTGGGAACCTCCGAACTCCATGACGGCAGGCACTATGGGCCTGGGAATTACCCTGGAGAGAGACTGCTCCCCACGGAAACAACTCAGCCAGATTTCAGACCTTTCTAAGAATAAGACGACTGTGTTCAAATGTGTTCCTCCTCACTAGATAATTTTAATAGCTCTGGACTCTTTCTTCCCTTGTACCTCAAGGCCTTACTAAATCCTGTCTTTGCAAATGAACTTGGAAAAATAAAAATAACCACCATCAGCACAACCACCTTTGAGCACTTTGTGTGTGCCAGCTTTACGTGCTTTATACCATTTAGTTCCCACCCATTCTGCGAGTTAGGTATTATTTATTATCCTCATTTTACAGATGTATAAATAAATCTCCAAATCCAGTGAGCAAACAAGTGGCACAGCTGGGATTTTAGGCCTGGGCTGTTGGGATCTAAAATCCATGCTCTGTCCACCACACCATCTGGGGTACAGTAAATAATGGTAGTTAGCAATGAACCCGGTGGAAAGCGTGGTAGTTAGCAATGAACCCAGTGGAAGGCCCAGACTGCCAGGAGGATGCTCTAGGATCCCTGTTGGCTGTCTAAGGGGAAATTACCTAGCAGTCATTTTTTTGGACTAAACATCTGGCAAAGTTTCTTTCTGCAGGGACAGTAGTCACATGTCTGAATCTCCCTTCTGCACACAGATCTCCCAGCAACAGATCTGGTCCTTAAGGGTTGTGCCTACAGAAGCTGCTCTGATGACCTTAAAGACAGGCCTGAGGTCAGCCATTTGCCAGGCAAGGGAGCTATTGGCCAAGCAGTCAGCGTTCTCCTTATCTTTCCATCAAGCCCAAACATGGCAGTTTATTCTGCGGGGAAGAGTTGAACACAGTAAATGCCATCAGGATAGAATGTCTTAACCACTTCTTCTGAATAACTTCAATAAAAATGTACTATTGTTTTTTAAGAGCAGTTAATTGAGTTGAATGGACTGGCTCTGTGCTCGATGCTCTCATGTAATTATTAAATTTACTCTCTAACTGCCCAGTTAAGTGGGCTGTCCTACTACTGATATTTACAGATTAAAAAACTCAAAACTCAGGTTAAGTGGCTTTCTTTCCAATGGTTATACACTTCAGGAATGACAAATTTCCTAGCTACTCATTTTCTTCCTAACAACTTCTTAAAGATCAAGGAGTTTGTATCACCAACGTTTTGCCTTGAGGCTTTTGAGAGGCATGGGATTAGCGCTTCCCCACACAGCAGCCTTGCTGAGGGGAGCACAGAAGAGCACAGACCACCGCCTGGACCTTCAGTATCGTCAAAAAAGAAAATGGGGTAACAGCATCTTCCTTGCGTGGCTACTATGAGGATAAAACAGTAGCATGAATGAAAAACACTCAGAGCAGAGGGCCTGACACACACTGGGCAAACAGAATACGTAATGACAAAGACTTCCTGTCTCATGCGCACTTCAAGGAAGTGATCTAGAAATTACTTTGGGGAAAATCACCAAGGGTAGAGATCTCTGTATGCCTATGATGTCGAAGATCTGGTTCCAAGACATTCTATTAAATATAAGTAAGAAAAATGCCTACTTTTAGTTGGATTTTTCTTTAATTTCTGGGTCAAATTACTTGTCTTGAAAATTTTTCAACCCCTGGTAAAGGAAACAACCTCAAAAGCTACTCTCCTCTTCCCACCTGACTTAACTGCTTTCACTGGCCTAGGTCTCTGCATCAGGAGGCTTCTGTGAAACTCCTTACCAAGCTAAGCTTTGGGGAGGCCATCAAACTACTTATAAAACCACATTTTAAGGCTTCCATCCTTGGGAATCCTTTGGGAATGATTCACTCCCCAGTAAAAGAATCATTATTCCTGCCCATGAAAATGTAGTTGTGAGTAAATATCTTAAAGAAGAAATCCTGGTTTAGAGTTTTGATAATTAACCACACTTTCTTAGCAAATCTTTTCTACTCAAGAAAACACATAACCTCAGTGGGTGTAGTCTACTGCTTCTCCTCCTGTGTTATTCATTCACTGTTAAGAAAAATTCTTCTCATCTTCAAAAAAAAATTACTTTTTGCTCCTAATTCCATTTTCCATTCATCTTCTTCCTCTTCTGGAATAGATATGCATCCGTATTAACACACACTTCAAAGAGCCAGAGCAGTGGGAGAGAGGACAAAGCTAAGAACTGGATAGCTTGTTCTGTTATATCCCCAGTGCCTAGAATTGCATCTACAAAATAGCAGGTGGTCAGTAAATGTTTGTTCAATGAATAACGACTTGATAAACTTATTTGATGAATGAATGAACATGCAACTGGTACAATTTTACATGAATGTTAATTTCTCATTTTATAAGCTGGATGAACTGTCAACTGTCTTTTTTGCTTACTCTTTATGATGATTTTCTATTGTAAGTACTACAAACTCCCCAAAAGATGACATAGTTTATACCTACTTAATTTGGCAGAGGGTTCTGCCCAGGACCAATAGCATTTGAGTGCTTTTGTTTTTTTACAGTTAGGATTTATGCACTTTTCCTATTACAATACCTGCTTTTCACAAATATTCCAAATGTCCTGTACAATACAGCTACAAGAATGGCTGTATGAATCTCTCTGTCCTGGGTTGAATCATGCTCCCCACAAAGATATGTCCACCCCAAACACATGAATATTTGGGAAAAGGGTCTTAGCAGATATAGTAAAGGGTCTCAAAACAAGATCATCCTGGGTTACCCAGGTGGGCCCTAAACCCACTGACAAGTGTCCATCTAAGAAGAAAAGACATAGACAGAGGAGAAAAAACCTGGGGGTTGACTGTGGAAAGAAGGCTGTGTAAAGTCAGGGGCAGAGACCAGAGTGATGCTGCCACAGCCAGGGAGTACCCGGAGCCACAGGAGCTGGAAGAGGCGAGGAAGGAGTCTCCCCCAGACCCTCTGGAAGGAACGTTGCCCTGCCAACAACTTGATTTCATACTTCTGGCCTCCAGAACTGTGAGAGAATAAATGTCCATTGTTTTAGACCACCTACTTGTAATTTTAAACAGCAGTCCTGAGAAACGAATTCTCCCACTTTAGGAAACTGAATTCCTAGAAATCTTTCTTTTGGTCTATTGTTTACGTATAGCAAAGTCTTCCCCCTCAAACCAGAAACAAACGTAATAGCATACAACCTCTTTTATGAAATAACCCTTGGAAGATAAAGTTGAGATACCTTCTCAGATATTTAAGTAGATATTGAAAAATAGAAAGTGGGCCAAGATAAAATGAAAGAAAGTTAAAAAAAAAAATTACAAAATTTTGCCACGTTGCTATCTTACCTCATCCACCACTTTGGAAAAATAGTGCAGTGTAGAAATTACTTCTTCATCGCCTTTGCCAAGAGCAAAATTCTAAGACCAAAGAATTCAGGTGTTAACTGGATGAGAGGGAATTCAGCACTACAGCATCGCCCCACAATACACTGCCCTCTGCCACCCTCCACATCGACTTCCTCTCTTCTCCCAAGAGCACGTCACGTCAGAGCGTCTGACTGCAGAGAACCAGAGCTGTGCCCCAGCGGTGCACTCAGCCGCCCCTCCCCGGCTGTTCCTTCACTGGTCATCACCCTTTTGCCTAGATATGATGGTATCTTTCAGTTTATTCCCTGGAATTGTTAGTGTGGATTCACTTGTAATCCCTCGAAGGCTATGAATCCTCAAGGGCAGGTGACTACTTCTGTAGGCTAAATGGAATGCATCATAAAGACTTTGGGATAATCATCAGTTAGAACTTATCAGTGGAAAGGAAAAGGCAAGAGAAAAGGAAAAATGGAAATGGACTATGAAAAAAAAAAAAGGAAGGAAGGTCCTTTAGGATGTCTCTGGAGAATTCCTTTCTAAGAACTCAACGTAAGAGAGTCCTGAGCACAGCTTCAGACTCCACGTGTTTATCGAGTTACCTGTTTTTCATACGCCAGCAGTTGCTTAGAAAGCTGTTGAGTAGCCAGACACATTTCGTTCTGTAGGGAGAAGAGAGAAACAAGTTAGATTTGTCCAGTGCATACACAGCCACTGAAAAAAACGCCACCTCTGAGAATCACTTAAACATAGTATGTGTGTATCCGTAAAATAATAAAATACTTTGTTCAGGAATTATTTGGAAAACAAGACCAAAACATATTAAAAGGTTAAAGCTTGCTTTTTCTTCCCCACCATTTATAAACTGGGGCTCCTTCTGGTCATTCAGTTGGTAAACAAATGTAGTGAGCAATTAAAATGTGCCAACATCCAACAAAGATGTGGTCCCTGTCCTCATGGGGTTTATTAGGGCAGCAGACATCAAAAACAGTGAGAACCACAAAGGAAATACTGGGTACATTAGGAGGCTCTGACAGGAGGACCCAGATGGTCTCCAAAGAAGAGATGTTTTAAGCAGACCTCTGGAGAAAGACTAGGAGTTAGCCACAGGGATGAGTTTTCCCGAAAGAGGGATGAGCATGTACTAAAGGTACCTAGAATGTCTAAAGAGCTATAAAGTAGGGTGTAGCTGGAACAAAGGGTGCAGGGTGTGGAAGTGAGACAAGGCTGGCAACGTAGGCAGAGCGAGGACACAAAGGACTCTATGGCCCCGTTTTAGACTTTATTCTAAGGGCAGTGGGAATTTAAGCAGAATTATGACACATCAGATTCTACCAAACTTAAAGCACTAGGTTAGTAATGATGGATGGTAACACAGAAGCACTACTACATTGCCTGAGATGGCCCCTTCTGTGCTGTTCTGCTCTGGCCAATACTATCCATTTTCTTCTTCTCTTATTTATCCTTCTAATCTCTAGCTACATAGCAGCTGTCTGCCACTATCCTCCCACCATCAATGCCTAGAAAACACGTCTTACGCTTCTAAAGCTCAGTTAAGGCTTCTCTTTAGATTCAGGGTGTATACCTAAGAGAGGGGCGGAGCCACCAGATCTGACCTGGAGCAGGTGAGGGGAGGGCATTGGCTGGCCTTGGCCTCCACTTGCCTTCTAATTCTCCTGGGTTTGCTGTTCCTTAGGGGTAAGGCCTGAGCTCTGCAGGAGCTTGTTTTGTTTTTCACAGGCCTCCTTCGCAAGACCCATCAGAGCCTAACCCTGTTTTGGGGGCCCTCTTTGCAAATAACTGGTCAACCTATTTCCTGACTTCTTTCAACTGCCCCAAAGAACAGCCATCAATAGTCCCTGAAACGCGGTATTCTCTCTTGTCTCCCAGAATAAAGTGAGGCAATCGTAATGAAAAGTCCCAGCTTTGACATCCTACTGGGGTGCCACTACTTTGGAAACTAAGCAGAGCAGGCAGCCACATTGTCAAAAGGAAGGAAAACAAATCCAGAAGCACTATGACCTGGATCTAGGCAGGAATGTGCAACTATTCCTAGCACAGCACAGGCATTCCACAGATGTTTGATGAATGAAGGAACAAAGTTAGAAGATTCATCTAAATTTCTAGCTTAAAACAATACCTGGAATCATGGTGTGAGAGGAAAAATACTTCCTCACCCTATAAGGCAACATCACAAATGGGAGGCAATAAAATACAAAGAGTGGACATGGATGAAGCAATCAGCCAGAAAACAGCCTGTTGATCATCTTCAGCAGCGTTGTTTTGAAGATCAGAGTGCACGGAGCACGGGTCTTGGCCCATTCACTGAGCTGCTACTCTGCTGTATCAGAAAAGCCCTTACTCCCCTTCTATGAGTTCGTAGTACTGTGTTTAAGACGCATTTGTTCAAGTTACCTTAGCATCTTCCTCCCCAGGCAGCACCATGTAGACTATGATTCACAGACCCACAGAATCATCCTAACAATAGCAGTTAACGCTTACAGAGTACTTAATTCATGCCAGATGCCACACTAAGTGCATTCCAGGCATTATGTTGTTTAATTCTGACAACCCCGTAAGGCAGGTTATAATTATTAACTCAATTTTACAGAGGAAGAAATGGAGGCACAGAGATGTTAGGCCACCTGCCCAAGGTCACACAACTAGTTAGCAGCAGGGCTGGAATGTGAATCCAGGTCTGCCTGAGTCTAGAATCCACACTCTTAAACACTATTCTCTAGGATCCCAAGTCCTGCTAAAAGACTTGAGAAGGCCACTGCTTTAGGCTAGAGTTGACAAACTTTTCTTGTAAAAGGCTAGATTAGTTTTGGCATATGGGAAAATTGGTCCCTGTCACAACACAAGAGCAGCCACAAACAATGTGTGAAAGAATGAGTGTGGCTTCGTTCCAATAAAACTTTATTTACAAAAAAAAAAAAAAAAAAGGGGACCAGTCCAAGGGCTGTAGAGTGCTGATTCTGCTTTAGACAGTAAATGTCTCAAAACACCTGTCCTCTGCCACACCTCCCTCAGGAGGCTCTCCATTAAGCTACAATCCTTCAGATTCAAGAACAGTTTCTACTCTTCTATATCATTCTTTTCTCTATTTTAGTTAAGTCTAAAATATTACTCTTCCATATCTGTATCCTTTCGAGACCAGTCAACAGATATGATAACCACCCTCTGTGGTTTTGTAACAAGCAAGGGCCACAGGCTACTTGAATTCTTCTCTTTTCTGGAGCTTATTGGCAAGTGCCCACCATGGACACGAGAATCCTGCTGGGGAGCTGCCTGCAGAAGACTGTGCCCAGACCAGCACAGGGACTCGTGCCAGGCACACAACTCCATCGAGGCTCGGGAAGAAGGGACAGCACATGACACACACAACTGCTTTCCAAAATTCCCGTGTACAGTGGACTCTGCCTGGTCTCTCCTAGAAATACCTTCTGGAAATGCTGTGTATTTCGGATGTGTGTGATTTCAGGCGGCAAGATTCTACTCTACCAGCATGATTCCACTGAGCACAAACCATACGTGTACAAAGTGGCCAGTCACTTGCCCTGAAAAGAAACGAACCTCCCCTTACAGAGCACATGACATGAAGTCTTTTGAACGAGACCAACCTTAGTCTTGCTCATAATCTATTGTACACAAAGGTTTTATGAAATGCTTTACCAACACCATATAATTAATCCACACCCTGTGAGGTAAGCCCGCCTAATTATCTCTGCAACAAGACTTGCAAAACTGGAACTTGTGTGAAGAGTAAATATTAGTAAGACAATAATAAAGATAGCTGCTAACATTTATTGAACCTTTTCTAGGTTTAAGAACTTTTTATATATTATCACATTTGAACTTTACAAGGCACCTATGGGGTCCTATAGGGCAGGTAGGGACTACTACCCTCATTTTACAAATGAGGAGAAAAAGGTTCAGAAAGGATAATACTTTCCTGTAATTACATAACTAATAACTGGCAGGGCAGAGACTCATCTCAGATATGCCAGATCGGAAATCTAAAGCCCAAGTTCTTAACATTATACTATTCCAATCCAAAGTCCAAAACTGTCCAGTACTACTCAGTGCCCTCGCAGAGCCTGTCAATATCGGCGTACCTCCCATACCTTTCTAGCGACAGTCCAGCAAAAGTGGTGGCCTAAACAGATTCTAAATGGAGTTCCGTGAGTAAGATTCCTTTGACACTCTAGAATAGCTCTTTGGTTACTATCTACACTATTGGAGGCCTCGTAAAAGAGGCCTTAAAAAAATCCTTAAAAGAGGATTCTGATGAAGAGTTTACTGACAGAATGTCCTATGTTAAACAGAACTTCCCAAGGCTGGCACTGAGAGAGAAACACCAATAGGTAACAAACCAGGACAGAAAACCGAGCTTTGGGCAAAGGAGTGTTTATCACATGGTGGCACAGAGCACTTATTAACTGCAACTGTCACCTGAAACCACCCGAAGGCCTCTGGACAAGAATGGAGAGGCTAGGAGGCGGGCAGGAGAAATTCATTAGAGTGAAAGGCACAATGCAGCCATTGCTTTGATCTGTACCAAACGTTTGGCCAGAAATGCTGCCCAAAGCCAAGCGGTTGAGAGTCTCATTCATCACAGCGCTACCCCAGAGCTGGGGTCAGGGATCGCACTGGATCAGATGCCCTGAGAGGAGGTGCACAGGGAAGCAGGGAGGAGTGCAAGGATAGAGGCTGGAGAACTGGGTTTGGCGCAGGCCATGAGGGGACACCTGCTCAGACTCTGACGTGATTCTGGAGGCACTGAGGAAGCCCCAACGAACTTGGGCATAAGAATGCCAAGATCAGATGTGAGCAGAAGAAAAATCATGAGTGACTATGGTGAAAGCAAACTCTGAAGGGAGAAGGAGGATGACATGAGAGTGAGGAGACCATCTGAAGTCGAGTGAGAGAAAAAAGGGTCAGCCTGAGCCAGGAAGTGGAGAAGGTAGCAGAGCTCTGCCAGGTGTCGCTGAGGCAATGACGACAGGTTATAGTGAATGAGGAAGAAGGAGCCAGATGACTGGGCTCTAGGCTGAATGAGATGATGGTGGTGCCCTTAGCTAAGGCCCTGAGGAGGGAGACAGATCTGGGAGTGGCAATAAAGTGCACAGTGGGGATACACTGACGTTCTGGTTGAGGAGGCCCGAATGCAGTCCTTCATTTAACCTGTTTATCGAACACTGAAGGGGGCCAGGCAAGGTGTGGGCACTGGAGACAGGGTGAGTCTGCTCTCAGAGCTCACAGCGCACAGAGGGGCAAGAGAATCCAACACGCTGCCCCTACCGTAATCTGACCAACAAGAGTACATGGAGTCTGTAACATGGGTGAAGGGGGCTTTGGCCGTGGTGAGAGAAGGAAGAAAGGAAAGGTGTCAGACACCTCAGACCTAAGGCCAGTCTTAAAAGCCAGGAAGGCCATTTGCAGGGGCAAGGGGTCACGGGGATTCCCAGCAGCAGGAACGGCAGAGCAGTCTCGGGATGTGAAGAAGGGCCTGGCACATCCTGGAACAGCCAAACACAAGGCTAGACGAATAAGCTGATACTCCGCATGAAGCGCTTTGTGTGACTTGCTGAGGAGTTTAACCTCTGCCTTGTGGTTCCAGACAGCCACAGAGCATCTGAAGACTGAGGGAAGGGAGGTTTGGGCGTGGAATTTCGTAGAACACCAAGATTTAAGGGGCAGGTCAGCGAAAGGGTGTCAGGAAAGGGAAACAATCAAGAATGATGAGGAGAGCAGATACTAACTACTATACATAAAGCAGATAAAGTCAGAAAGAGAAAGAAACATACCACATGATATCATTCATATGTGGAATATAAAAAAAAAAGAACTCATCTACAAAACAGACTTGCAGACATAGTAAATAATCTTATGGTTACTGGGGGAAATGGGTGAGAAGGGATAAATTTGGGAGTTTGAAATTTACAAATGTTAGCCACTATATATAAAAATAGATTTTAAAAAAACCTTCTGCTGTACAGAACAGGGAACTATGTTCAGTATCTTGTAATAACCTTTAATGGAAAAGATTATGAAAACAAATGCATGTATGTATATGCATGACGGGGACATTGTGCTGTACACAGAAAGTGACACATTGTAACTGACTATACTTCAATTAAAAAAAAATAGGGGGGAGGGTATAGCTCAAGTGGTGGAGCACATGCTTAGCATGCACAAGGTCCTGGGTTCAATCCCCAGCACCTCCATCAAAAAACTAAATAAACCTAATTACCTCCCCACTGCGGGGAGAAAACAAAAGACAAGTTTCTTCTGTATAGCACAGGGAACTATATTCAATATCTTGTAGTAACCTATAAGAAATAGAATGTGAAAACGAATATATGTATATGTATGACTGAAACATTACGTTATACACTAGATACACCAAAAATTGAGACAACATCAAAAACTGACTATACATCAATTTAAAAAAAAGAGGAAAAAAAAAAAAAAGGATGGGCAAGAGACCCAGGAGAGATACTGTCATGGGAACCAAAGGAAGACAGTTTCACAGGGAGGCACTGCTAACAGAATCAGGTACTCCCAGGATGGAGAGGGTGGAGAGAGGCCGTGAACTAGACAGGAAGCAGCAGCACTGCCAGGGCAGGATGGAGCCCAGATTGGGGAGCAAGAATCAGCTATGCAGTGAGGAAGTGAAGAATGCAAGTACAGACTGCTCCTTCAAGAAAGCGAAGATCACAGGACCAAGCATCTATTTACCCCAACTCACAGCTCCAGAGTACAGTGCCATCTATGACTATTATTCTGAGACTGAGAAGGTGGTTATGTCAACAGTGAGCACTCTGCCAGGACTCATGTTACACTTTACAGGTGTTAGCTCTATCATTCCTCACAACCTGTGAGGTGGTTAATATTATAACCTGTTTAACTGATAAGGAAACTCAGGCAATCAAGTGACTTTCCCAAGGTCACATAGCAAGTGGCCAAGTCAAGACTGGAACTAAGGTCTGATGCATCTAAGGTCACACACTTAACCTCTATACCTAAGGAATGAGCCTAGCCCTGAATACTCTCCTGTACCAATCTGAACGCCTTCGATGCCAGTGTGAAGAAAGGCTGTAGATCCCACATGTAAACCAAGGGCAACAACCCAGAAACCATTCAGGGGCCCTCTGCTCCTGTACACTTAAAGCTACATACATATTTCTTCTCTGTCCCTGTCATGTAAACCTCAATTTGACTGTTTTTAAGGGCTGTTAAAATACACTGATTGAAACAATTACAGATAAAAACCAATTAAACAAAGGAAGCTACTCCCGGATACAAAAAGGAGTGGGCTCCCACCTTTAACATACTACAAAGCTTTTAGGCTGATAAGTGGGGGTGTTCTGTGATGACAAGAACAAGCTTTGAAAGCTCCTACTTCCTTAGCCTCTGCTGCCATTTCTGGACACCAGTACATCAAAAAGTACAGCACAGAGTGAGAGTGCAGGTTTTGGAGTCAGACCTAAATTCAAATTCTGGTCCTGCCACTCATCAGCTGTGTTACCACAGGCAAGCTACATAACCTCTCAGCTTCTCCATCTATAAACACACTACAATAATACCTCTCCTTTACTGTGAAAGCTAAATGAGATTATCCACAGGAAGTCCCCAGCCCCAGTGTGTGGTACATTTATGTGCCTAGTAATATTTTTACTATAAAGCTATACAGTTCTGACCCTGTCTGCCTCCCAAATCCTTCTCTCTCCTGTCACAAACTCACACTCCCGGATGCCCACTACTTTGTTTCCCAAAACATTAACTTACTTAGCTTGGTATCTGTATTTCATCATTTCTAAAGAAAAAATATTTTCTTCTTTATAATACCAAATTTATGCATATCTTCCCTTCAGTGTATTTCACTACCATCCCCTCTCACTGTCTTACCCCAATTTGAAGAGATCCTATTCCCACCTCCAACGTGGGCGTCTAGTTTTTAGGATTAGGATCTGTCCTCCAAAAGGTTTGGATGAGAACAGTTGCAGTGATGAGGCTGTATGTGAGTAAGCCTGCTCTGCTGAAAGTGAGAGAGCCTTAACCATGGTTCTCACTTCAAAAAATTTCATCCAAAATGTACTTGAAAAATTCCACCCTGAAGGCACCAACTACAGAGGCTTGTTGTCTGTTGGAGGAGAAATACAGGTTCCAAGAGATGCCACGTTTCACTAATTCTGCTGGGAACATCATTCGACCTGCCCCTGTTTTCTCAGTACAGTATCTGAGAGAAGCAAGGTCACCTGAAATTTCATTTATAGACCCTAACAAATTCATTTTTAAAAAGACTTTTAAAAATTTAACCTAAGAAAGAAACAAAATTATGACATATACAGAATCAAACAAGTATATTAAAATGTATTAAATGCAAATTTTAAGCAGATTTAACTGAACATGTACACATATGCATCTATTTAGATACTATGGAAGTTTTAAACTCATTCAATAGTTTGAAAGATGGCAGAGCTTTCTAAGTAACTCATCTCTGCTTCATTAATGCATGAGAAACATGTTCAGCTTCCTTCATTCAAATGTCCCTCGATTGAGTACGCAGTCCCCCTCATGTGCGAAGGCACAGATATCTGACAGTTGAGAGACCAGATGTGACCCAGGGAAGGCTGTAAAATGCTGAAAACAGCTAGAGCCTATAGTTTCATTCTACTGCTTAAGCCAAATAAAATTTAAAAATTTCCCCAAACTAGCCAAAATCAGCAAAACCCCTCAAAGAACTTTCCTCTAGTTTTTCTCACTCTTCCTCTTTCTAAAACTATGATCCAAACAGTATTCACTATATCAGAATCCAAAAACCTACCACGTGGCCTGACTTAAAAAACTCTTATTTATAAGCAGCATAAACCTGGTTTTTAAAATATAATAATGGAAAACAACATCTTGCTAAGTGCCTCTGTTTTAAGAAATGAAATTATAAAACTCTATTAATCTAATTTAACATGCCTAGGTATAAAATATTTAAGGAACAAATGTTAAATAAAATCAACAGAACATAATTTAGGGGGAAAAAGTTGAATGAAAACATTAGTGAGTTTTTCTTTTCTTCTTTTTTTCTTTCTCTCTCTCTCTGCCCATCCACATACATAAATACATACAAACTAATCAAGGAGGACTTAGAAAAGTTTTGTTTTAATTAGAAAGGAACAAAACAAAACATGGAAGCCTTCAAGTAAACCTGAAAACCAACTGACCCTGACCCGGCCGATCTGAATGCCACTGACCACTGCCTGCATCTGTCACTGAGTTGGCAGCACTAGCCAGACGTCCCTGCTAGCTTCTGCAGCAGGAAACGCCGAGGCACGAGGAAGGGTTTCTGGCCAGTACGAGAACCCATGTGATGGTCATGTGGTGTGAATTAAAACCTGGTTACAGCCTCTTGGAATGCAAGACCCACTTAATTCTGGCAAAACTCAATTTTCTGACTCAAAAGAAAAAACTCCTAAGAGAGTGTTTGGACATCTCCAAGTAAATGATTCTGACAGACATGGAAAGGCAGAACAGAGTGACAGAGACATGGTCCCTGAAGTGTTGGGGCTCTTAAACCTTAATCAGGAGACAAATCATTTAATAACAATATTCAAATCACTAAATACCAAGCAAGTTCAGGTATAAGCTCAGTAAAAAATTTCCTGTTCTCTTAAATTTTGAATATTTAGAGAAAATACAAAACATGCAATATAAATACGGCTTTAAAAAAAATCAGCAAAGTTTGTCCCAGTTTCTCAATGTCTTACCTAAACAAACAAGCAAAATCACAAATGAACACATGATTCTTTTGGTTGTTAAAATCAGTTCCAGTTAATAAGTTACTGTATAATACTTGTATAATACAGTAGTTTGCAAATCTCTATCTCCAGCCTAACTCTGGATCTGAAGTTTCAACAAGATCTCTTTCCCCACTATGCTGTCCCTTAGACACCTCAAACTGAGCCTTTCAAGAAAGAATTAAGATCGGCATCCCTGCTATGCCTGCCACACACATGCACGCACACCCACACCCTGCTCCTTTTCTGATGTTCTCCCAGCTCTGCACCTGCTGTTCAAGTGAAAGATTTGGGCATCATGCTGGATTCATCCTTCACCCCCCTGACCTCTTCACATCCAATCAATCACCAGTCCACTTCTTCCCATTTCCACAGCCACGTCCCTATTCAGGGTACCCTCCTTACGCTTAGCAGTTGAGAGTTTGGGCTTTGGCTTCAGGTCGACTCGCTCTGCCATGTATTAATGGAGTGGACTTGGAAAGTCGCTCATCATCCGAATTCTTAAATCTCCTGACCTATGTACAATGAGGATAATAGTAACAATACCCACCTCACAGAGTTAGGGAATTTAAGTGAAATGATTGATTACATGCTAAAGACCCTGAAACTGCACCTGAAACCTATGAAGTATTCGATAAATCTCAACTGTCACCATCATCCTCCTTTTGAGGGTCCAGCACAATTCCTCTGGATTAGGTGGCCTCCTCTCCTAGCACCTCTAACACTCTGGTAATTGTTTTATCTGTTTCCCAACCCAACTGTAAGCTGCCTAATGGCAAGGACTGAGTCTTTTTCCCATTTATGATATGAATGAATGATTAATAAAATAATGATAATAATAAATGATTATGAATATTAAGAGCTATGTAATAAATGACTAAACATGATTATTAATATACATTACTATTATACACTGAATGTGGTATTTATTTAGAGATCATCAATGAGAAAAAGAAATATATTAACACACAGATTTAAGTCAGCAAAGAATAAATAATGACAAGTATCAGTTGCCATAATATAACCAACTTTATTTTTAAGTTACTCAAGTCTTCTCTAAGAAAGTTAACGTGCATGGGCATTTCTTAATGCTAAAAAGATTCATTTTTGCTGCTCAGCAATTTATTTTCCATAGTTTTGCAAGGCAGAGATATTTGTTCCTCAAAACAAAGAAGCCACCCAACAGTTCCAGAACTGTGACTCAAGTCTTTTCAGAGGAAGCACTTGAAAAAAACATCTCTACTCGCCGGCACTGACATCTAAGACTGCCCATTTATGAGAAAGACAAAGAGCCATGCCTCAGAATACTGAGCCCACTCAGTCACAAGTAGGAAGAGGAGACTCAAATGTTTCCCTTCAGGGTTGAATTTTTGAAAAATTAAAAGCAATTATGTGGTCCCTTTTCACTGGTTCTATTGTTGCAGGAAAATTATCCTCTTTCTTAAGCTGTGAAAACAAACTGTCCTCTGTTTTTTGAGGTGAACAGAGAGGAAAACAATTGTGATTTTATTTCAAAATTTTAAATGATGTTGTTCTGACTCAAATCTCTCAACCTCCTGAGAGAAGTTTATGATGAGGGCAGGGGGCTCCTACTCTGTTCCTCTCCAGGTGAGGGGCAGGAGGGTACCTGGGCTCCATAGACGCGCTGCATCGCCTGCAGCAGCTGGTTGGTGTAATCCGTGAGAGTGCCGGCATCTTCTTCAAATACACTCAGTAGAGAGCGAGTCTGCAAGAACACAGGTCAATTTTACTTCTAAGTGGAAAAATTACAAAAGAGGTAAAACACACACACACACAAATGGGGAGGGAAGATGCCTATTCTCTGGCTTTATTCTTTTATTGATAATACGAATATAAGCTGATTCCTGGAACTTCAATTTACAACTCCTTTTCTAATCCTTTAGACTACAGCGCAAGCGCAAATTGAATACAGTTTGAGTATCACAGTAGAGAAGGAAAACTAATTTTTAAAGGGTTAAGATCAAGGGCTATACTCTGCCTCGACTTTAGCCTCTACCCAAGCACCAGTAAAGCCCATGCAATAAAATAAGTGTTAAAAAGGGCAGCCTCTCCCTTCAAACCCATAAACTGAACTCAATGTCAGGCCTGTCTGTGGACCTGGGGTGTGGTCACCCGGTACTATATCATCACAGCAGTCAACCATCTGTCTGGTTTTCTGCAACCTTGGACGTCCTGCGGGATTGTGTCATTCTTTCCACTTAACTTATTACAGTCAATTTCCAGGTCTTTTGTCATACACTATTCAACCAATTTTCAAAATCATGGCCAGGAAATTTCATGTACCCTGGGCTCACCAGTGGTAGCTCTGTGCACAAAACTCAAATAGCAACTTAAGAATGCTAACTCAGTTCCTTCAGGAAGAATACTCAGTGCTTTGAGATCAGCTGAGCAACGTCTCAGATAAAGGTATTTCGTATCATTTTAGTGCACAGTGCTTGACATGCTGAGCACCAGAGAAATAATCACATATTGGATGGTGTCTAAAGAAGCATCAAGGCATCACACAAGAGACCATAACTATTCAAAGGACTTCTGTCAATATGTCCCGCACAGTGGGAATTTAGAATACTACATTAGTGATAATGGAATCTCTAATTCAGAAAATAACCCCTTAGGCGTAGAATGGAGAGTAACCTACAGAAATGCTTTTCCCCTGCAGCTAACGTCATACTCAATGGTGAAAGACAAATGCTTTCCTCTAAAATCCAGGACAAGCAAAGTGTTAGTTTTACCACTTTTATCCAACAGAGTTGAACAGTATAGTCACTGCAGTAAGGCAAGTAAAAGAAATGAATGGCACACAAACTGGCAAGGCAGATGTAAACAGTCGATGTTTGTAGATATGACTGTCTACAGAGAAAACTGCAAAGAATCTGCCAAAAACCTTAGAACTGATAAATGAGTTCAGTAAGGTTGTAAGATACAAGATCAACATACAAAAATCAGTCACATTTCTTGTTCGCTATCTTGATTGTGGTGGTTTCACGGGTGTGTATACCTCTATCAAAACCCATCAAATTGTACATCTGAAATATGTGTAGTTTACTGTACAGGAGCTATACTACGAAAAGGTTTTTTTTTTTTTTTTAAAAAAAAGAAATGCTTTTAATGAGGTGATACCAAAGCACTTTACAAGAACAATCCATTAAGGCTCATTATTTCCTTGCAAATGAATTTCAATTCCTTCTTTCTTTTTCTAACCTATCTCAGGTAAGTGAACAGTAAGTGACCCCAAAGCACCCTCAATAAAGAAGAAGAACCCCTGTGTTTGAATTTTGCTGACAAACTCTGGTGCACTTGACAGCAGTACCACTTACCCTGGCTTTGCCTGAGGTCTTTAAGGCTAAAAATACCTGCCCTGAGACCAATGTGCTCTCTTTGGTACCAATCCTTATCAACAGATGGATCAGAACAAGCAAAACAAAACAAAAATCATGGATGTGACCCGCTGGATCTCATAATCCATTAGCGGATTAAGGGATGTCAATGAGCAGGTGAAAAATGTTGGTTTAGAATTCTTTATTATCTCTTTAATATACACTTTTTATTTGAGAAAGACATTTTCTGAACCTACCCTGGTTGTTCTATCACTCTATACTCATTCATTCATGGATGCATTTCTGCCTTCATCCAACGTCTGATGAAACACTGTGCTGAAATCTGAGATTCAAAGGCACTGAGAACTGACTGTTCTCCAGCAACTTATAGTCTACAGAGGCCTCTGAAAGGATCTGCGATCCTCTTGGAACAGTGTCAGTCCTGGGTCCAATTCAGGCTCTAATACTAATTTGCAGATAACAGTAGAGGTAACGATTGTACATCAAGTGCCTACCTATGTGATGCCTAATATACAGTGATAGCTGATGATACTGGTTATGAAGAGGACAATGAACTTTGATTGCTTATAACATGTTGGACACTGAGGGCTTTACATGTATAATTTCATTCCAACACTACAGCAACACTGTGTTATCTACACAGTTAACTATAAATGTCATTTAACAGGAAAGAATCTTTTGGTATTGATGGTGCCAACGCTGGAGGAGTCCACCAAGGTTTACTATGATTCTGGTTCCTTTCTTTGCTGTAACTATGTAGTCATAGCAAAGAGAATGAAAAACAGTGACACAACTGGATTGAGGGTATTTAATTTTTTAAAAACTAGTTATATCCATTTAGTTGAGTCGTATTTATTGCTTTTAGTACTCTTAGGAATTAAATAAGAATGGAAAATGAGTGATAGGCTGAAAAGAGGGCTTATGTAAATGTCCTCCACAAAAAGAACAGAAAGAAAACTAGAACTACCATTTAATCTGTACTTCCTATGTGTCAGACACTGTGCTGGGCACTAAACATTACTTCACTTAATCCTTCCAACAACTTTATAAGGTAGATACCATAGTTACATTAACCCCATTTTACAGATGAAGAAACTGAGGCTCATCAAGGTTAAGAAACTTGCTCAATTTCCATGGCTGGGATGTAAACCCACGTCTGGCTGGCACCAATGGCCATGCTTTCTCCACTGCAGAAGGCTGCACCCGTCACCCAGCTACATGGATCTCATCAATGGGCATGTGTTTTGGTCCACAGCCCACAATCCTGTCTGGAGGCAGGATGCAGGTTGCCTGGAGCTGGCTTCTCTTTGGTCATACTACTGTCATGCTCTCACCTGTGATAACTGCCAAAACTACATCACAAGGTTTTTTTTTCCCTTTATATTGTGAATGTTAACCATGACACTAATTAGAATTGGCAAAATGCTCCATTACTCCCCTTTCTAACTAGTTCATGATCATCCTTGAAAAAAATACATCCACCTATCTTAGATACTATATTAATATCCACATTTATCAGCTCCACATCTGCTTAAACTTATATTTGGAACAACAGGAATGTTCTGAGACAAAGAAGGAGTGAGACCAAAACTCAGGCAAACATACACCAGTTGCTCAGTTCTACCAAAAAATCTGAAAGACATTGGTGCCTATCATTTATAGATAATAACAGCAAATAACTCAATCTTTAATTGAATTACTATAATATGCAGGTGTGAAAATACTTTAGATATTATTTATTCTTATACATATGTAAGAATTAAGTAACTTTTTTTCCTAATTTTATACATGTTGAAACACAAGCTTAGAGAGGTCGTTACCTGCAGAATCAAGGTTTGAATTCCATCCTACTTAACTACCCTACACTCTCAAGAATATGCCTGGATAAAAAAAAAAAAAAAACACCTTAGCCTTAACTCCACATCACCCTCTATCTTAGAAAAAAGAAACTGGATGTCATCTAATAAAATAGTCCTAGATATTTTTCACTCCTAAGAATAGCACTTAATTTTATAGTGGAACAACATTAATAGCTATGATTGTAATATATACATATTTAAATATAGAAATTTTAAATGTGTTTACATTAATCATATACAACATATAAATATAAATATTGTATAGATATATTTTTAAGATAAAACATTTAAAACTCTTATACCCATAGTGTGGGAGATGGAGAGAAATGTCTCAGTAGAACCAAGACTACTGAAAGAAAAACGTACTATAAACAAAGAGAAAAGCAGAATAAAAGCCCTCCGCAATGAAGGTAAAACCACTAGGTAATGTTCTGAGGCATCTTGCTTGAGTAAAGAAAGGTCTGGTGTGGTCAGAGAGGGTGGTTCTCAGCCTGTGTAATCTCAGAATTTAGTCTAAGTTTTCTATGCCTCAGCTGCGCCAACTACAAAGGAAACAAAAATCAAAACAAAACAGCAAGCAATAGTGCTTCACTTTATCCTAAAAGCACACTATCTACAGAACAGAGAAAAAGCTCCTGAAGAACTGCTTTTGTGTTCCTATCACAGCAGCTTTCACACGGGGCCGGAACTGCTGCCCTCCTGCCTGTCTCCTGGAACAGACTGTGGACCAGTGGAGGGCAGGCACTCTTGTCGTATTTGTCATTACAGTCCCAGCAGCTAGCAGCACCTAGTGAGCAGAGGCTCGCAAACAGCAATGGAGACAAGTATCTTAATCCCTAAACATTCTGCTTCTCACAGCCTGGAGGTAACCAGAAATAATACGTGTACGCACACAGACTAGTCTTAAAATACACTGTGCAGCACTGTGAACTAAAAAAGACATGAACAGATGTGTCTAACGTCAGTCAACTGCTACTCAGCTCTTTCCTGGGTCACTGAGTTCAAATACAGAAGCTTCTGTGTTCTTTAACGAATCTTGTGCAACCAGGTTACTAGAGCAACCCTCATATATACTCTACATAAAACTAGCAGAAACAAACAATAGATGGTTTTTTAAGATGACTTCCTCTCAGTGACACATTTTAAGTCACTGATGACAGAAAAGCCAGGTGCTCAGTAGCTGGGCTAATTTGAACAACACAGGCAGACTGCCTGGGTTCTAATCCTGGCTCTGTCCCTTTATGATGCATAATCTTGGGGACAAGTTATTGAACGTCTCTGCTCCTTGATAATTTTAATAGAGGACCTACTTCAAAAGACTGTTGGGAAGATTAGATGAGGCAACATACGTAAAGCATTTAGAACAGTGCCTGCCACATAAAATGTATAATACAGGTGTTTGCTATTGTTTTTATTCTTTATAGATAAAATGAAGAAGTTGGATTAGAAATCTTCCAGTTACAAGTCAATGGATCTCCTTGGGAGTAAAGCTGCATTAGGCACGTGCCGCACACCAGAGTGCTAGATATGCTTTGATGATTATCAAAAACCTTCCTGGAAGTTAGCTTCCATTCAGACCTCACCAAGAACCCTCATATGGTGACACACACTCAAAAGGAATGACAGATTCCCTACATAAAGAGGAATACTGAACAGGAATGACAATGGCTCTAAACCTCCTCTTCCTCATATAAGCTGAAAGTTAAAAACCATGCAGATATGATAGAATTTTAACCACCTTTAAGGTCATCTGCTCCATGACCCTCGTTTTGCAGAAGGTCATGGAGCAGATGACAGAGCAGGTCAGAAAACTGAGCCAATCACAGAAGGAGGATGAGTGACTTGCTCAAATCAAATGACAGGTTAACGTTAGAGCCAGAATTAGGACCCAGGTGTCCTGACTTGTTTGCCAGGCCTCCTTCTCCTTCCTTACAGCTGAGCACATCCTGTAAATCACTCAGAACTAGTGCATATTCATTTATGAGAGAGCCAAAAATTCAGAATGTAACTCCTCGGTGTCAGCAACATGGAGAATCAATTAGTGCAACCTCCCTAACCTGGCTCAATCATCACCATGTTCAGTCAGGAAGTCAACACATCTTTGCAACTCAGTTTCTCCAATCCTTGTTCAAAATGGTATCACAGAAATTCCTCATTATTATCTTCAGATCCCACACAGTAGTTGTGAGGATGGACAAAATGACTTTTACTAAGGGCTCTGGTCCCTTTAAAATGCCAGTTTAGAGACCTAAAAGTGGCCTTTGAAAAGCCCATCAGACCAGCGGATACCAATTAAAAAAAAAAAATCACAGCTTGCTTATAGTTTCTTACTTGCCCACATAAAGATCACAAAGAAACGGGCACAAAGCATCTAAGTACACAGCCCTTTGAATACTCATTCTGAACTGAAGAGATGCAACGTGGGTGCAGGTAAGTCCATCAAAGGATCATCCCAGAGAAGCACAATTCTCTAAGAAAATGGAAAGGAAGCAAAAAGAGAAGGGAAACTGTGAAAGGAAAACAGGTTACTCTAATTTTTCAAGAGTTGACATACCAGGGAGTAAGGAGACTAATTTAAATAACTCAAGGATGCAAACCACTAGAGTAGATATGGAGCTGGGAAAATGATAATGGAGAACAAAAGCTCCCTGGGGAAAGGTGCACTGAATTATGAACTAACGGCATTCTGTGCTCATTTACTATATTTATACACCAACTTCCACCTGCAGAGCTCAAAGGACCTGACTCTCATCACGGGTGTGCTAATGAAGTTCCCCTGTGAGGCAAATGGGGTAGGTATTGTAATTTCCTATTCACAAATGGGAAAACAGTGCCGAGGGGAGGTTTGGCACCGTTGGGAAGGAGGTCTAGGCTCCCCGCCACCCACTCTGGCCCTAAATCCACGGGGTCCCATCATATCAGTAGCAGTAGTAACAATGATAAAGACTGACTTCTTATTCTGTACCAGACATTGTCCACTAACAACTTTACAAGCATTTCCTTATTTAATTCTAACAACTCTAGCAGGCTGGTACAATTATTACTCCTATCTTACAGATGACAAAACTGAGGCACAAAAATGTTATTTGCCCGGGGCACTCGGCTAGTAAGCGATGGAGCCCAAGTGTAGGCCGAACAGCCTCGGTTTCTGCTGAGTCTGGAAAAGGGGTCAGGACACAGAGCCTCGGGCCACAGGGGGCTTTCCCAGGGTCTCCAACTCTGCCTGCGGGATGCCGGGTCCCCGAGCATCCCAGGCTCAGGACGCAAGGCCGGGCCCGCCCCTTCCTCGCCCCGAAGGAGGCCCAGCGCACACCCGGCCTCCACCCCAGCGGCTGGAAGGGCCTCCCCGGCCTCAAGTCCTCGGGTGAGGGAGACCCGGGCAGCGGGAGGTACCTGGGGGCTGTCCTGCAACGCCTCCTCTAGCAGGAGCTTGTCCACAGCGGGCATGGTGCCGCGCGGCAGGGGCCGAGGGCCGGATGGAAGGACGGAGGCAGGAGGCGCGCGGTGCGAGGGTGCTCCTAGCTCACGGGACGAGGCAGACGCTCTGTGCCCGCCGCGGCCCCGCGCGCGCCCACGCCTGGCCAGTGGCCGCCGCCGTCCGTCCGCCAGCCCGCCCGCCGGCTGGCCGGCCCCCCTCTTAACCCAGCCCTCAGCCCTACCCTCAGCAGAGCTGCATCAACAGGAAGTGTGGCGAGCGCCGGACCCAGCCACCGGAAGTGTGGCGGCCCCGCTTCCGCCCGGGCCCACCTCTCGCGGGAAACCGCAGACCCCGCGGCCCCCGCCCCCGGCACTCCCCAAACGCTTCAGGCTCCGTGGTTTAAGGATAGGTGCTTAGAGAAGTCGATTCATCTAAAGCCCAAGATGCGGAACTGAAGAGCGGAAAGATAAGGTTTTATCTATTTGTGGCTACCCAGAAAGACATTTGAGTCGCAGGAGCTAGGAGCCAACAGATTTCCTGCTGTGAAAAATCTGTGAAATGCTGTGTGAAATTGCTACACTTCCTACACTACTTTTTCTAGATAAATCGGTCAGGTAGTTCTAGGAAAAAAATGGATAACTGAATCATCTGTGATATTCAGAAGTAACCTTTTTGGAAACCACAGCTATTTAATTTGGCCAATACTGTTAGGTCTCATCCTTGTGATTTGTTTTGTTATTTTCAAAAATTTCATAATCAAGTTTTTAGAAGTGGAAGAGATAGATGATCTAGTTCAGTGTTGTCATTTAGAGATAAGAAAACAGGACCCAAAGAATGAAGTGATTTAGTCAGAGTCAGTTAATGAAAGCTAGAGGAAGGATACAAGGAAGGAAGGAAGTGGGGAGTTATGGGAAATATTGGCAAATGGAAGTTGACAGCTTTTTATACCAAAGGCAAGATTTAAGAGTTTCCTTCTTTAGGAATCTGTAAGATTTGTGCAGTAGAACACGTCACCAAAATCAACAGGCAGTATATAGTAAAATTATACGAATTCTGTATTTTCTAGAAACACATAGGTATATTAAAGCACAATCTGAATCGCAAACACCTCTCACAATCTGATCGCAGGCTACCTGATGGCTTGAAAACTCCAAGACCTCTATTCCCTGTTTGACTCTAGATAGCACTAACCTTTCCTGAGCCATTGTGTAGCCTCCATGGGAAAATCATCCAGCATCCTTTCCCCATCATATTCTTTCTTTTTCTTGGGTAGAATCATGCTCACATCATGTTTCTTCCTTTTCATATATTTTCTATCAAGTACCATTCAGTTAATTTCAACTCATAAATTCTCCCAGCTCTCTTCTGACTGAAATCCTCTTCCACAAGGCCAGACTCAAGCTCTTCCCTCCCCCGCCCCAAGATCATTGCCTCTTCAGAACAGCCATAGCCTTGATTGTCATCTGGTATGACTTACCCAGTGGTGCCTTTTCTTTCTATGCATTGGTCTTGCTCCCTCTGTAAATAGTAAGCCTCTCAAGAGCATAGGATGTCTCCTTTCTTCTAAATACTGAGACACGGTAACAGATATAAGTTTGCTGTTTATGACACTCTCATTTCTTCCAACTCTTTTCCAATTACTTAAGAGAAATTTCCCTCAATCTTCAACCTTCCATCTTGCTTTCCTACCCTTCCATCCAATTGGAAACACAACAGTTATTAATTGCCTACCAGGCAAACAATAATGATCCTGCTGGAGATAAGAATAGCATAAGATCATATCAAGGGAAAGAAATGCATGCATTTTTATTTTGAAAATAGACCTAGAAAGGAGACAGTGCTCTCTAGAACCCTTGAAAGTTTTCAGAAGTCCCCCTGGGAATCACAACATTTTTTCATGCACCATCTTATCTCCTAAATAAAGTTACTTTCCCTCAAACACCAGTATTCAAAATTGTTTAAACAACATTCTTACACAATACCATTACTTTTATACATTTAATTGCTACATTATAGACTAAAAAACTTCAGTGGGATTTCTTGGCACTTAAGTACCATTTGTAAAGTTGTTTCTGTGGGAAAATGCATCCCAAATTCAAAACAACCAAGTTACAAAACCAGCTCTGGAAACAACACTTTTGCAAATTGTTAATTAATTTCATTTATTAATTCATTCAATTATTCATTAATTTAATAAGTGTAGACTGCTTGGTGTTAAGCACTGTGTCTCCTGCTTATTTCACTGTCTTTATTATGACTCATTTAAATTCTGAAGCCAAATATTCTCCTCTTCAACAGATAACCTGTGCAAAACTATGTAAGAGGAATTTTTATGTAAATGTGAAAATTTTTTCAATAGTTCATTAAAAAGTATCTGTCCCTGTTAAACTATTGTGAGGGTGGATGTCAAATATCCACCCAACTGTAACTGAAATCCCTGGATAGCTGTGCGGTTGGTGACAAGAAGTACAG
This sequence comes from Camelus bactrianus, assembly GCF_048773025.1. Classification (NCBI taxonomy): domain Eukaryota; kingdom Metazoa; phylum Chordata; class Mammalia; order Artiodactyla; family Camelidae; genus Camelus; species Camelus bactrianus. The sequence continues at coordinate 31,843,700 of NC_133550.1, read as the reverse complement.
AAATGGACAATTTAGAGTTGCCATGTCCCTGGGGGAGATTAAGGATGAGCTCTATGAAACGTCATCTTTTTAACTCATTGAACACCAAAGGGGAAATCAGGATACACGCTGATTCCATAGGCACCTATCTATGTGCCCTGTATTAATCAGGACTTTTTCAGTTGCAACCAACAGTAAGCTAACTCAAGTTTGCTTAAAAAACAAACAAACAAACAGAAAAGTCTGGGAGAAACTGAGGGTTGAAACAAAATTAATTTCTTGGATTACTTGTACACTGATGAGAATGATCCAGTAGAGTATGGAAGAAACTGAAGATACAAGAGGGTGAAATGACAATGGCAGGAGCATAGTCCTTGAGTAGACAAAAGAGTGGGTCCAAATCATACATGATGGGGATAGAAGCAGGGACAGTGCAGTTATTCTGATACACATGATAATAAGTTGATAGATAATGGAGGAAGATGAACAAGTTCTTTTCTGATTGCTTCTCTTTTCTCAGTAAAATAAGAAGCAAGCCCATCAACTCAAAGTAATGATGGTGAGAGGGTGCTGGAAGTTTGAAGAGAGAAAAGAGTATGATGAAGTCATCTTGGGTCATGGGAAGATGAGACATAAGTATTAACACTCGCATTTTACAGATGGTGCAACTGAGGCTCTAAGAAATGTTCTGTGCCTAGGAGTCCTTCAGCCTGAGAGACTACCATGGAAAACAATTTTTAAAAAGGAAAGAAGAGGAAAAATCTTCGTTAGCTTTGAGTATTCATCTCATGGTGAGGACTGGACTTTCACTCAAGAAACAAATGTGATCATGTCACCATGCTGTATAAAACCATTGTGTAATAATAAGGGCAATAATACTAATAGCAAATAGGCATTTACTGAGCTATTACTGTGTGCCAAGTATTACACTAATTAGGGTGGGAAGGGATAAATTGGGAGTTCGAGATTTGCAGATACTAACTACTGTATATAAAATAGATAAATAACATGTTTCTTCAGTATAGCACAGGGAACTATATTCAATATCTTATAATAACCTGTAATGGAAAAGAATATGAAAATGAATATATGTACGTATATGTAGGACTGAAACATTATGCTGTACACCAGAAACTGACAACAGTGTAAACTGACTGTTCCTCAATAAAAAAATACATAATAAATAAATAAATAAACCAGTGAATTTTATGATATGTGTATTATATCTCAACCAAAATAAATTCCTAAAATTCAAGGGTTCTATTATTGAAAAAATAGAGAAGGGAGTAATTATTGGGAGACAATGGCCTCTGCCACAATTCCCTAGAATGAGTTAATCAGAAAAGATACTTTTTAGGCTACCTTTAGGTTAATGAAATAGAAGGAAAAGAAAGTTCTGTGAAGAAGAGTACATGGCAATGAATAGAGAAGGAGGCTTGAGAAAAGCTCTCAGATGTTCTCAAGTTCTGAAGCTGTGGGCTCAGTTTATCATCACCTCTTTGCTGAGAATTAAGACTTGTCTTTCCATCTGAGCTCATAAAACAAGACAGTTCAGGAAAATAATGATTTGATCATAAGGTCACTGATGTTAAGCTTCTACAAAATTAGCAAGTATGCCGTCTGCTATCAGGGACTTTTATAGTGGGAATAATCAGATCCTGGGAAATGCTGCAGAGAAATCATTGTCTGGTCCTCATAGCTTTTGGTCATTAAGCAAGAAACTTGGCAGTTCAGTAGCATGAACATCACTAAATTTGAAGCCCCATGTTATAGAAAAGAAAGCTGAGAATGATGGACAGACTAGGAGGAAAATGCAGCATCCTAGAAAGATCACTGACTTTAGAGTTAGATTTGCATTCAAGTCCTGGCAACGCAGTGTGCTAGCTGTGAGACTTCGTGCAAGTTATCCAACCTTTCTGAGCCTCAGTTCATTTCTCTATGATACGGGAATGGTAATATCTATCACAAGACATTTCCATGGGCACCGAGCCTCGGGTCCTATATTAATCAGGACTCTTTCAGTCACAAATAACAGAACTCTAACTCCAGTTAGCTTAAGGAAAACATAAACAGTTGGGAGAGTGAGGAAGGGAGCAAGAGAAGGCTGGATTTCTGAGATAATGTCACCAGGAAGGGCAGACATGAAGCTGGGAACTGTGAGAACTAGGAACTCAAAGCCCTTGGGGCTTGCTCTCGGGTTCATTATTTCTATCTTGGCTTCAGTCCCTTAGACCTCAGGGTCCTTAGAACCATGTCTGCTGGCAGTTGCAGACTCACCTCTGGCACTAAAGAGGAAAGAGATGCCTCCCAGCTTTACTTTGAAACATCCTAGTTAAGGACTCTGATTACCCTGGCTTAGGACCCCTACTCACCCACTCCTTGGACCACCAGCTGTGGCTGTGTGTGCGCATGTCCACACAATACCTGGTACCATGGTGGGCTCAGCCTAAGTCAGACCACACCCTTGAAATCAGAGGAGGTGGATTCAGTTCCCAGAAGAAGGTGGAGGGGGAAGCACTGCACGGATCTGGGCATGAGAAGTCTACCCCATCTCCCAGACCAATCTTCACCTTCCACCCATTCCTCCTCCTTCACCATCCCATACTCTCTCTTCTACTCTACGTCTCAGTGAATGACTTCACCCAGAGGCTGAAGCCAGAAATCTGGAGTAAAGCTCTATTCCTCTCTCTTGCTTCCCTCCCCCATAGGATAAATCCCCAGTCCTGGTACCCTGCCCGTGAACTCCTCACACATCCATCCCTTTCTCCATCCCCCTGCCCTGCCCTAGCACAGACCTCACCATCCTTTGCCTGTGTGACCGTGATAATGGAGCTTCTTTCCCCTTGTAGTGTCTCCCTCCATTCTAACTCCCACACTCTGGTGAGAGCTATTTTTCTAAAGTGATAGTCTTGTCATGTCTCTTCCCTGCTCAAGATTTTTTTAATGTCTCCCCATTAAGGCCAGCTACATACTTTGTGCGGCCTGGTACAAAATGTTCAGAAAGCCAGGGAAAAGTGCCATTAAATTGTCTCAAATATAAAGTTTCCCCCCTTTTTTGGTAGTTTCTCTCTCAGCATGTCATGATGTTTTAATTTGCCACTTTAGTTTCCAAGCCAAGAAAAATTCAAATGATAAGTTATTAGTGTGAAGTCTATTGTTCACCTTTATATTGTACAATGCCAGTTTTAAAATGCAAATATGAGTGTTTAACTCATATGAGGAATCACTGAAATGATACAGATTGTGTTTTATAGCCCACTGCACAAAACTGTTTCATCTCAGTTTTTAAAATGTGCACAGTCTATTAAGACTCAGTGGAAGCTGGTGCCTTCCATAGTATGCTTCCCTTGTACCCGCTTTGAGCTGCTCAGCTCCCACATGTAGGAGGCCCACTGGAATACCGCGCTCCTGGGCCGTCACAAACACTACCAGGGGCGAAGCAGCAAGGTAAAGCAGACGTGCGCGCTGCATGTATCTCCTCTGCGCGTGCTCGTTGTTCCATTGCATGTCACTCACAGAACACAAGTTCAAAGATAAAATTATTTCCATCGATAGATGAATGGATAAAGAAGATGTGGTGTGTATAGACACAATGACCAGTGCGTTCCCCGCTCCTAACACCGGCCCTGACACGCGGTAGACGCCCGCTCACTGTTTGTTGAAGGAAGGACAGCCAGGGCCCAGAGCCCACTACGCAGAGCACAGCCATAAAAAGAATGCCATTTTGCCATTTGCAACAACATCGGTGGACGTGGAGGGTATTACACTAAGTGAGGTAAGTCAGAGAGAAAGAGAAATACTGGACAAGCTTACTTATATGTGGAATCTGAAAGAAAACAAAACAACAAACTAGTGAATAAAACAAAAAAGAAACAGACTCACACATATAGAGAACAAACTAGTGGTTACCAGTGGAGAGAGGGAAGCAGGGAGGGGCAATAGAAGTAGGGGATTGAGAGGTGCAAACTATTAGATATAAAATAAGCTACAAGGACATATTGTACAACATGGGGAATTCAGCCAATATTTTATAACTGTAAATGGAAAGTAACCTTTAAAAATTGTGAACCACAACATGGTACGCCTGTATCTTATGTAATATTGTGCATCAACTATAGTTCAATAAGAAAAAAGTAAAAATAAAATAAAAAAGAAAAAATTATTAAGAAGTTCCAGCCAGCCGACAGCAGAGCATTAAACCAAGCGTGGGGCCCATCCGAGCACAGCGCCCTGCGGCCTGCACAGGCCACACACCCAGGAAACCCGCCCTGCTTCTTATTTTCTGTAGGGAGAATTCAAGCTTCTTAATGAAATGCTGGACCCTTTACGATTAGGCCTGTGCCTCATTTCTTGCCTTTCTCCATTTCCTCTCCCACTTCTTTGCCCCACAGAATTTTTTCTCCTCCAGGGGTGAGCTTCTGGTAATTTTCTCTCACTCCATCCTCCTTGCCTGAAATGTCTGAGAACCTCTTGTCTCAAGCCTCCGTTCCGAGCTGCCCCCGCTGTGAAGACTGCCTCATCTCTCCCAGGAAGCCTGAGAGCCCGGCCACATCACCTGCGCTCTGAGGCAGCCCGAGGTCGTTACATAGTGCACGGCCATTGCCTGTGGGTCTGCCTCCCCAGGACCGTAAGCTCTCTGAGGGCAGGAGTGGTCCCTTTTCTTTTTTGAATCCTCAGGGTGCAGCAAAGTGTCTCGCAAATAATAGGTGCTCACTCACTAAAATATTTTTAAATTGAATGAAAGAATGAAACAAATACCTGCATACAGTAGGTGTCCATTAATTGATTCTTTCAAAAATAGTTACTGGTGGCCACCATATAATGGGCTTTGTGCCCTGTCTGTCCTTCCTTCAACAAACAGTGGGTGTCTACCACATGTCAAGGCCCATGTTAGGAGCTGGGAACACACTGGGGAACAAGGCAGGCAGGCCCCCTTCCCTCTGAGACCTGATATTCCAATTAGCTCTCAAGAAATGTGATTTCACTTTCTCCACCTTCCACTGTGCCTCCCAAGTGGTAACCAAATCAGTCATACATATTTTAAGACTCTCTCTACCTCCACCTTCTGCTCAGGTTTCTCTTTCTCTGCCTCGTTCTCAGGTACCAAGAGATGGGTGCTGGATCTTGCCAGAGTTGTTTTTGTTTTGTTTTGTTCTGTTTTGCTTTTCAACCACTGCAGAGATCAACAGAGAATGAACACGAAGCCAGCCCTTTGGACCCTGTCCCAGCTCAAATCTTCTCACTGAATTATTCCAGAGGTAATTCCCCTTGGGATCAAGAAAATCACTCAGGGCTGGCTACTGTTTTCAATCTCTTCCCCTCACCTAATTGTTTCTCTCACAAATTAGAGGTTTATTTCCTATTAGCACATATCACGGCTGATAGTCAAAGCCGCGTGGGTCTCATTTGGAGTGCGGCTGGCCCCAGAGCGCAGCTTAGCCCAACCGGAGAGAGGATGGAACCGTTAGGATGCCTGGGCTCTTGGTGACAGAGGCCTATTTTCTATCCTCCCTTTGCTCCGCTGGGACCTTCTGCCTTCGTGTAATTTCTGAGTGCTCTGCAGTGGGAAGGAATGTCATGAAGTCTCTGTGTAAAAGTACCCTTACTCATACAGAGTTGATTTTCCTCAATGTTCTCCCAGCTGAGATGAAATTTTTCTTGCTTCATCATGGCTAAAAGAAGAAATATTTGAGGCAGTCTGACCAGTCTCCCATTCAGGAGCTATTTATGACTTAGAAAATAAAGAAGTCAGGGGTCCTATTACACCGGAAGAAAGGGAAAATGAATATTGAAAACAGTCTCTGCCATAAAAACCTGCCGTTCTCTTTATGATAGTCACCATAATCAGGGACCTTAAGTGAGGTCCCAAAACTTCACCATGTTATTTTCAATAAATTCAGTAATGGGGCCCAGCATTATGCTTGGCACTGATATACAAGCCATAAATCTAGGCACTGGGGAGACAAAGATAAATAAGAAACAGTTCCTCCCGAAATAAAAATAGTACAGTGTTTCATGTGCTGTACCAGTGGTGGTTACACAGTGTTTCTGGACGTGGAGAAAGGAATGATTAAAACTTCTGGAAAAGCGGGTCACAGGGGATGGTCTGGGGAGGCCTCACAGAGAACAACTTTGTCTGAGACCTTCATAGATAAAAAGTGAGCAGATACAAACCCAAAACCAAGTGCTGGGAGCATTCTCCACTAGGCAAGGGATTCTTGGCTCAGATAAGTGGATTCAAGCAAAGAATTAGAGAGAAAAGGGATGGAGGGGAAGAACCTGTCCCCTCTTCCTTCCCTGCACCCTCAGGAACCAGAAGGAAAGAATGGAATACAATGATTCTTCCTTACTTTCAACCACTTATTGCTCTAGTCCAATTTTCCCCTTGAAATATTGGATATTTTTCATGCTGAAGAGCAAATCTGGCATAATGTGAATGAGGCAGAGAGATCCTTTTTAGAGACAGATTAAGAGTATTGAATGGCAGAGTTAGCTGGTATATGCATGGTGTGAAATTTCTGCTAAAACAATAGCACATAATCTCATTGAGAGAGTTAATCAAAGCTCTGGGGGAAAAGCTGCAGTGATGGCAATGAAATCAGTCTCCGTTCATTATTACAGATGAGGAAATGGAATGATAAAGTTAACTAGCTTCCTCAAATCATCGGGCTTTATTGTGGAAGGAACTTAGATTTTCTTATTCCTGACAATGTCGGCTACCCTCAGTTCCTAAGCCTCTTTTGAATGTGGACATAGAGTTTTCTACACTGCATACATGTGATAACAAATTGAAGTCAAAATGGAGTCATCACAGTTTAGGCATACAAAAATGGAACTGGGTGGCCATTGAGGGCCTGGTTTCAGGCCTGTCTCTGCAGCACTGGAAACGTGAACTTTCTTTGTATTATCCCAGACCCAAGGACACCACCAGCCACATTCAGAACAATACCTGCCAGCTGCAACCTTATGGTCTCAAGGTCTCCCCTTGTATTTATGTGGCCATTTCGGACCCCAGCCGATCCTTACTTAACAAGCACCTGTACTTCTTGACAGCTCCAATCATAATTGTTTTTTTTAAGAACCATTCAGTTTTATTAATTAACATATATTAAGTTCACAGGTAGTGTAAATAAATCCTTTCACAATTCACCGTATGATTAAATTAGAGATCAAGTTACAGGTGACAAGAATTCGGAAGCATTCTTGTTCTTCTGATATACTGACCCGAGAATTGGGATTTCTGTGGTTTAGAAACAGAGGCTATTATTTAACAAACATGGAAGTACATTAATTTTCTGACCTTTTAGGGAAATGTTACTGATACTTTTCTTGAATACCTGTGAAGATGTCTTTATTTTAGTCACGTCAACTAATATCCATGATTACTATTGCTTTTATGAAGACACTTCACAATTTTAATGAACTGTCATCTTTTTATCCTTAAAAAGCAATTGGTACAACTATTTAGAGTGATCTTCAGTCTTACTTTAATACAAAAAATGATTCCTGGAACACTTAACCCTTAAATGGTTATCTATAGCAATGTTTTAAATCAATGACAAACACCATCTCCATTTAGATTTTCATTGCTCGTTTTATATATTTGTTGTTTATATAATTCTTGATAAACAACTCATGTAACTACCTATAATCTTGCAGTTTTTGCCTTTATAAGCCTCCCTCATTTTGTAGTCTGGCAGAACACAATCCAGGTGCTTCTTGAATCTGTGTCTCCTGGGCTGCAGTCCCACTAAACCCCAAATAAACACCTTTTTATTTCATTAGGTCTTCGTAGTTAAAATTTTGGTTAACACATGTAACGTTTCAAATTCCAGTTTGCTTTCTATTTTGCTCCAGCATGCATACATTCTAACATAAACTCACATGTACAACCTGAAAAGACCTAGAGTTGACTGTGATATATATCTTGATAAGGCTTTCACCGTGCATCTGGATGACAAATTAAATGGCACAGATAGTGATGCTGCAAAACTGTCACTATAGGTGTAGAAGCTATCACATGTCGAAACTGGACTCAAAATAATTTGAAGATACTTGTTTCTAAAAGAGAAAATGTATCCAGCCCTGCTGAGTGTGACATACACCTTCCTGGGGTTGGGGTAGGAGCCTTTGAGAAACTAAAAACTAGAAGAAAGAAGCATTTTGGCCATTCTGTTTTAGGGTTCTTTCCTGCAGGTTGCACTTCCTCTGTGAGGAGGGAATAGGAAAATGATAGTCAAAAATCCACCACGTGGCGGTTTGTGATATTCTACTTAACTGAATAATAAAATGTATATAGTGCACCTTCTATACTGTGTCCTGTCACACTCCTCACTTGTGGTCTTGGTAAAATCCTGAAAAGAAGTACTCCTAAAGACTAGTTATGGATCTGAATGCTAGTTGAATATCTGAGCTGGGTTACAGGACTGTCTTAGTTTGGATTCTTCCCAAACCAAACCCCTGAGGCAAGAATTTCAATGTAAGTTGTTAATTGGCAAGTCCAGGGAACACTGTTAGGGAAATGAGCGAGTGCTCCAGGGAAGGGAGGAAGCCAGTCAGGGGACATTGTGAAACCTTAATGGGCAATTGAAATCTAGTACCACAGGGAAAGTCTAGGAAACAATGAAAAACACACATCTCAGAATAATCCTACCCAAGGGACAAGGCCTTGGGTGAGAGGGTGCGGAAAGGTTACTAGCTACTGGAGTGGGGCAAGGCAGGTGTCTGACCTGCTGTGAGCACCCGCCAGTTAACTGTGCCCGAGGTGCCCCTGCCGGGAGCTCCGTCAGCTGGTGCACCCTGAGTCGGTAAGGGCTGTAAGGGGGTTACCAGTAGCAGCTGCTACATTAACCATTGCAATCAACGCAGGCTAACTGGTTCATATCCCAGCCCCATTATTACTAGTTGTAAGAACTTTGGCAAATTTTTAACCTTCCCAAGCCTCGATGTGTCAGCCTAAAAATTAATACCATCCTTATAAGGTTGCTATGAGCATTAATTCAGAAAATGAATGTCAACCAAACCCTGGCACATAGCAAGTCCTCAACGTTGTGTCTATATATATATATGGGGGGCAGGGGGTAGAGAGAGAGAGAGATCGAGAGATATCATTCTTGGGGTAGGGAGACCAGGCAAACTGCCTTCTTATTGAATGTATCTTTAACAAGGCTTTCTTTGATCTGCGAGTGCTCTGTATTACCAGCCACATGGGGAGAGGAAAGGCCCCTTTGCATGTTAGATCATCACCCCCGTTATCGAGTCTATATAATACAAACAGGATCTAGATTGTTATTCCCAGAGCTTGAAGTAACTTTTGAAAAAGCAACACGGGAGAACTTTTGTGGCCTGGCAGATGGCTTCACGGCTCTCTCTGCCCTTATTCTGTGGTTTGGTCCCGTGTACAAGTCCTGTTGAACCCTTTTAGATAGTGGATGTGTGACCCTCCTCCCCTTGGTGGTAGACATGAGGGAACAGGGGTTGCAGCAGGTTTCCAAGGGAACCATTTGTCTCAAGATGCCTAGCAGACTTCTGTGTTCTCTTCTCAGTTTGTGGCCACAGTCACTCCATTCTTAAATAATGGAATGTGCTCTGAAACAATAGTTCTTTTATGGAAAGAAAAATGCTGTCAAAAGAGAAAATCTTCATTGTTTTGCAAAACCTCTAAAATGAAACAAATGTAAACTGTTGATTTACCTGTGTGCTTGTTTTTCAAACGAAGAATGAAATATCTTTTTAAAAATTACCCTTTATAAAAAGATATTGACATTTTACAGGTCAAAAAATTCTTTTTCTTACTTTGTTATTGACAGGCTGAGAAAAGCCCTCTTGCATTTTAAGTTATTTTTGTATTAAAAAAAAAAAAAGACTGTAAGTAGCTTCATTTGGATGGTTCTTAAATATCAGGGTGAGAATTGGATTTGGATTTTAAAGCCAGTCTCCCAACCAGCATTATTGAAGATCCACTTTGCAAGAGTACAAATTGAAAGGAGGCAAAATATTCAATAAAAATAGATGATTATTGAGTTTTACTTAGAATGTCACTTTCTAATACTTGTTCTTGAGAAAAGAGTTGCAGTACCTTCAGGATATTTTTAAACAGTTGATCAATATTTGCTTTCTGGTTTGATGTGAAAGCCAATTTGAACCAAAAAATTTACCTGGTTCACTTTTCACAGTCTCTTCTTAGCTTCTGCTTCCATGGCCTGACCGCAGGGAAGAATATCTTGGAAGTTTACTGGCCCAATGTGTCTCCTTTCCGCATTCATTGGAATTGTCATTTTGTTTCTAGATTGATTTCTTTCAAGCCTGAAACTAGAGTTGATTTTTTTTACATACTAATTTCTGTGAACTTAGATTTCTTTTTTGTTTGCTTGTTTCTCATAATAAATTTTAGCCTTTCTTAATTTCAGCCTTTTTTCTTAGCCACCCTATTACATATGATACCCAAGGTCTCCTACCCTATTCTGTTCAGAGAAATGACCAGAAAACCCAAAATTGAATGCCATCCACTTCCAAACTCATTTAAGCCCTGCTAAAGTGGGACTGAGATTTCTTAATTACTTCTCCACTTGGCAGAGCTTTGATTTTTTAATCCCTGTCTGCTTGGTTCCAAAGTTCATGCATTTTCTTTTAAAACTATAAAGAAAAAACCCTTTATCTTTTTTTGATGCTCATGTGATGAATGCTCCTGGTGCATCAGGACCAAGGAATAGGAAACTCATAAACAATGGCCAGCAGTAATCACCTGTAAAGTGCTTGAAATTTTTTGGGAGAAATTTTTATAATCTTAAGAAAACATTTCACTCATTTCCTTTACCTTTTCTAGTCATTTCTGAGTTCCCTAAGATAGTTAAGTTTAAGATTTAAAAAACATTCTTTATTCATTGTATCTGCTTTTATATTTACTTTCATTACCATCACTGAAACATCTTGTTCCTGCAATTTTTCTTGCAAATGGATAGAATTTGAGCAACATCAAGGCATAAATAAGCCTCTGTGGGTTGATCTGGGAGCCCTGCCCTTTAGAAATTGTTTCTATGAGAAAACATGTTTCAATACTAAACAAACAAATTACAACAAAATCCTTTTGTACGTTGGACATGGCTGGTTTGTACCAGGTTAAAAGCATGGATTTGAAGTAGGATTGATTGAATTCTAAATGCTGGCTCTGTTAAAGCTCGGTTTGTCGTCTTGAGCAAGGCTCTAAACCACTCTGAACCTCTATTTCCTCTTGTCTAACATGGGGGAAACGATAGTACCTACTGCAGATGGTTCTGTAAGATGTGAGTGATATACTGCATGTAAAGCACATTGGTAAAGCTCAACACATATTAGTTGTTATGATCATATTCTTAAGGGACCCTTTAGACCCCAGACTACACAAGTTGGGAATTAGAAAGATCAGGGCTCAGGCCAAAAGTCCTTTCTAGCATGAAATCCAGTGGTTTATTACAGGGAGATTACTATTACTACTAAGGATTCCTTCTATAACCCTGGAAAGTTTCACAATCTTCTGTGTCTCTGTTTCCTTCTTTAGAATAGATGTAAGCATGCTAAACCCACCTCTCCTTTTTTCTCCAGTTTGAGATATAACTGACATATAACGTTATGCAAGTTTAAGGTGTTCAACATGATCATTTGATGCATGTATATATTGTAAAATGATTAACACAAAAAGTTTAGTTAACACCTCCATTACCTCACATAATTACCTCTTGTGTGTGTGATGATGATTACACTTAAGATCTACTGTTTTAACAACTTGCAAGTATATAATACAATATTGTCAACTATGGTCACCATGCTGCACATTAGATCCCCAGAACTTATTCATCTTGAAACTGGGAATCTGTACTCTTTCACCAGCATCTCCCTGTGTCCCCACACTCAGCCCCTGGCTACCACCATTCTACTATCTATTTCTATGAGTTCAAAAACCTACATCTCCTTAACTCACGGAACAACTGAGAAAATGAAGGAGACGATCTTAGCTCTCAAGGTCGACTAAACAATGCCATAAATAGGTGTCCTGAATCTCAGATGTGTACTTTACACATACAGTCATTCTTCTTTGGTGAGTAAGAGAGTGAGAGACCAGACTACAGGGAGAGCTGAAGCCACTGGCTGTGGGTCTGCGCACAGTGTCTGACACAGGCTCAAGTGGTCAAAAGAGTAGAGATGGTGATGAAGATGATGATGGTGGTGGTGGTGGTGGTTATGATGACAATAATGATGGAGAGGACGGTGATGGTGATAGTGATGATGATGATGGTGATGGCGGTGGTGATGGTGGTAATGATGATGATGGTGATGATGATGATTTTGTTGATTTACTGCTTAAAGTTGTCTACCTTTAAATATCACAGCTGTTCATTTTTTTTTTCAGAGTTGCTGTTACTACTGCAGCCACAGGTACTTAAAATACAGACCTGAACCCTCCAAAGATGCTCCCTTCTCTATTTGCTAATATAGTCTTCTCAAAACTGCTGCCCTGCTTAAATTACATTATTGGTTCCATATCTACCTTCTGTTTTATAAGCCATGTAATTTTAAAACAGAGAGAAAGAGAGATGATGCTAGACATATCTTCCTACATTTCCTTTTTTCATTTAATTTAATGACTTTTCTGCTTGTTTTAAAGAGAGAACGATGTTGGCAGAGTGTGCAGATTGTCATTTTGATGGATCCTTGTCGTATTTAACAAGATTTGACAAAGAGTTTTCAGAAAGTGTATGGTTTGTCAAAATTCTATTCTGTACTTTGTCAAAGATCCGTCATCATTTATTATAAATCAGAGACTTGTAGGATAAAAGCGTTGTCATAACAGGGGTTGTCGGTCTGCTCCTCAGGCACCCTGTACCCTCTTCAACCTAAATAGCTACTATTTATATATTCTGGAATTCTAGATGAGATTTCATTTGAAAACAGGTTCCACAGCTAAAATGTTTGCGCTTTTGTACATCCATGGCTTCCTGTAGGCTTAGACAGGAAATATATTTTCAGACAAGAAAAAAAATTAGTCATTTTTAGCAGGTCAGAAAGGTAATGGAGGAACGATGGGAGGTATAAGGAAAAAAGGGAGGTAAATAAAGACAGGTAGATAGACAAGGCACAGCTGATTAGGGAAGTACATTTTAAAAACATTTCTTGTTTGATATGAGGTTAACATATCCTTGAGATCTGAGTTCAACCACCAGCTCCTTGAGGATAGGAACTGGGTTTTAAACTGGGTTTTGTACAGCTTTAGGAACTGCTTTGGCATAGTTCAGGTATGGGTGGATCCAGAAGCTCAAAAACTGATTAGTTAGTGGTCTCTTTCTTTTCATCTATATGCTCTGCTTTTTATGGTGATTCATGTTCAGATAGGATTTTGGCAACATCAATGATGCCTGGTGCCTCCATGGTCCATAGCTAGTGATCCCGGGGGTGGGGTATGGGGTGTCGAAAATTGCTCCTCTTTTCTGGTATTACCAGAAACAGTCCTAAGCTTGACCCTCATTAGCCTGACTTGAGTCAAGTGCCCATATCTTAGCCCATTACTGTGTTTAGGGGAATGAAATACTCTCATTGGTCTTTTCTAGGTCATACATGTGTTCACTGCCAGAGCTAGGGCCAGGAGGTAAATCCTAGTTGATGTATGTGGACCTGAGAGCAAGGAAGGGGTTTTATCCGCACCCCCTCCCCCAAAATCAGTGTCCATTTCCAAGAGGAAAAACAGTTGATATACGCTACACACCTGAAGCTACCTCTTCCCCCTCTTCTCTGGTTCACTCCCAAAATTCTCAAAAGGGAACACTGTACAGAAGGAGTAAAAATACCAACTTTGGAATAAGACATTCTGTGTTTAAATTCTGTTATTGTCACTAACTTGGTGTCTCCCTGGACAAATGACTTAACCTCCTTGAGCTTCAGTTTTCTCATTTCTAAAGTAAAGATAACAGTAGCATTTACTTCACCGGTTGCTGAGAAGATTAAATGAGATAACCCTAAAGCACCACTGGGGTGCTTGGATCTAGTAAGAACACAATCAGCTTTATATTTCATAGACACTCGTTAACCATTGTCTACTTAATTTACGCAGCTGATCAAACGTCACTCTCCATTTTCTCTTAAAACATACAGATAGACACCCATGACACACTGGCATGCATGCTGGGTATCTGGACACTTCTGGTCCCACCCTTGGAGCTGCAGTTGTTCCCAAGACTGTATATCCCATGTGTGCCTGTTATTATAATTACATGATTAAGGCTTACTAAACCAATGTCATATAAGTGCAAAAAGAGTTTTTCTGTGAAACGTCTTTTGAATGCTTTGTAAATGTTCTGGAAAGACCTGATAAAAGTGAATTACTAAAAAGAACTGCTACAAACTTAGATATGGGCAAAACTAGTGTAAAAGATGGGGGGAAATGTTAAAGTTCTAGAAGGATTCTGCCCACAAAATGGTTTACAAGTGTGGTTTTTTTCAAGAAACAGGATACAGAGCTCTAATCACAGACCTTTACTCAAGTAAGAGGCTTTGGCTGTAGTGTATCAGTTAACTGGTAACTGTATACAATTATGTGTTTAAAATTCAAATAGTACCTAAGGTATTTATGAATTATTTTTTGTGATTCCATGTTCTAGCTATTTCTTTCAACTAACTAAACAATAATCAATCTTAATTGCTTTATATAGATAATGGCATCTGAATGATTATTATTTAAAAATTTTATTTATTTATTTATTGGTGGGGGGAGGTAACTAGGCTTGTTTGTTCATTTTTTGAGGAGGTAATGGGGATTGAACTCAGGACCTTGTGCATGCTAAGCGTGCACTCTATTGCTTGAGCTATACCATTGCCCTTATTATTATTACTATTATCATCATCATCATCATCATCATCATCACTAAAACTATCACCTTTACTCATTACCGCTTTTTAACCTCCCATTCAGCCATTTACAATCTGACATCTATAACTATCATTCTCCCCAAACTTTTGTCTACGAAATTTGCAACCTCAGTTCTTTACTTACTCTTTGAACACTGAGGTTTCTCAGAATTCTGCCTCCTCTGAGATATTCAGACTCTAGGGGACTAATTCCAAATGCCTTATGCTGCTGAAAAACTAGAAAATCTAATTGGTATATTAAGGATCCAATTGTCAGTATTACTAGGATCATCACTCATGGTGCAGCTGGGTCACTGGGTCCTTGTCCACTGTCGGCCAAAGTACGTGCACAGGCCTCTTTTACATGGTCTCCAACATTCCAGGTCCTAGACCGACACCCACATTGTCTGTCACCGTTCAGCAGCGTGCCCACCATGCCCTGAGTCTCCAGAGCAGAGAGACTGCCCCTACTCCAGGCCTGGACCAGCCCCTAGACCTTAGGTTGAGCCTCTGTATTCCCTTCCCTCTGGAGAGCTCTTCCTTGGACCTTGGCTGCCTTTTTCTCTCAGTAGGATTTGATCAGGACAATGTCAGTGTCCTAGAGAGGTTTGTAGGGAAAACTGTCAAAGTCATTAAAATGATCCAAAAGAGTACGCTTTGTCTTCAGTGAAAAACAAAGTGTTTTCTGGCATATCTTTCTGGATTGTCTGATTCAATGGGGGCTCTGTGCCTTTGGCTGTCTTTGAGGGATTTCATAACTGTAATTTGTAGAGAACTGAGAGCAATGTAAACTCTATTTTCCACAGATAAAAGCTAGTTCTTTCTGCTGTAGGGACAATTGCTCCCCCCTCCTTACCAAAAGAAGCTAGTTTTGCATCTGTTTGTAAATTTGCTTTCACATTCATGATTGACCTACGGAAGTATGGTACTTTGAATTCTCCTTTGAACTGATTGCAACATCTATGGCTACCTCATTAATGAATGAGTTAAATAAAATCTTTGACAAATGTTCATTTTACATTTGTAGGAGAGTCCTAATTTTACCATCTTTAAAAGATTATTCTTTTGTTTTTTTTTTTTTTGTTTTAATGGAGGTACTGGGGATTGAATCCAGGGCCTCGCGCATGCTAAGCATGCATTCTACCACTGAGCTACATTCTCCCTCCTGAAAGATTTATTTTTAACAGCTTTTTAAAAAACCCCTGATCCTCCAAAAGTTAGCCTGTCAGACCAGAGTCCTGTTACACCCTCTCCCAGGACAATAGGGAGCAACTTTTTTCCCCTTTACACCCTAGGAGAAGCTATCTACATAATCATAATTCTCCCCAGAACAGAGAACTCTGCACCAAGATCTCTTGCTGTTTCCATTTGGAGAAATAGCTGGCAGCTCTTAAATGGCAGCTTCTCTCCTGCAAGTTCCTTCTAAGCAGGCACCTCCCTGCAGAAGTTCACAAACTCATTTTTCATGTTCTGCATGAAACTGTTTGTCTGTATTCTTGTGTCATCCTCCTCCATCCACCCACTTTCTAGATCTTTTAGAGTGAGGACACATCTTATTCATCTATAGTCTCCACAGTGTGTAAAACTGTGCCTTGCATATAGTAGGTATTCAGAAAATGTTTGCTGAATTTATGTCATATTGTAGGGTGAAGAAAAATAGAATGGCAGCCAGTTAGAGCAAAGATCTGAAAGTACAATAGTAGGCTGCTAGAATTTTCAAATTAAAAGGAACCTTAACCATCTTCTCTATGATGAGAGGAAAACTAAAATGGGAGTGGTAGCAGTCTATCAACAGTTGCTTCAGATGTCCGTTCATAATGCCAAGGTCACTGGCTCCCTCCCTGCTCCAAGGGATCAACGTGTCCCTACAGTTCAATGGAGCTTTCAGTGCACTTAGCTCAAGAATGGGCCTTTACGCAAACAAGGCTAAAACTTTGTATCGTTTCAAATCTGGGACATACTGAACTCACAAGGGCAAAGTGATTATACGCCAAATAATAACCTGGTACTTGCTGTGCCGAGAATTCTAGACAAAGAGAAGAGTATTCTGTAATACTTTGAGATTCCTTTTTAGCCAGCACTTAGTGATCCCAGAGGAGATTAAAAATACCACCAAGATATTTTTTGCCATGAAACTAACCCACAATGTCATCAATTTAATGTAGAACACATCACTTTGGCCATTCTTCTGAAATTGATTTTTACCATAGCAAAATCTAAGAACAGTGCCATTCATGGGCATATCAAAGAGGTTTGTTCTTTATGTATTTGTAGGTGAAATAATAGAGAATAAACTAATGAGTCCTGTTCATCTCAAGTTTAGAATCACAGACTTTTGAATTCCAGCGTCAGAAGAGGAAGAGAAACTGACTCCCCAAATAATAACTATCGTTAATTGAGCACTGTCAGCGTCCTTCAGCTGAAGGCTCCTGTTCAGTCCATCAGGAACAAACCTGTGGTTGAACAGGCTGGGATTATTGCTCACTGCAGCCCAGGAAAATGCACACCATGGGAACTGTGGGGCATTTCAGTAAGGGGGTATTAGAAAGAAACTTTTATAGGATTTGGGTGTTGGTTGGGTAATCTTGGGAGGGTCTAATGAAGCATGGGCCTGCTGTAGACTGGGCAGTATCAGAAAGCAGGGGCAATCCCATGATTGGGCATTTCAATAAGTCTTATCTCTGGGGAAGGCAGAATAGAGTGGAGGATAAAGCTATGATAGGTAACGAAGTAGCAGTCACCATTTTAGTAGAGAGAGGGAGATGTTTGGTATTTTGTGGCTTGCAGAGCGACCTTATTTGTCTCGCTTTATTGTGGTCTCAGAGTGACCTTGTCTGAAGTCAGTGTCCTGTGGGATTGTTTATGTCCAGCAGGAGAACAACATGGCCTGGCTTGGAGCATCACACCAGCGCCTGGATGGAAGGCAGAGTCAGGACTGACACAAGCTGAACTCCAGCGCCTACACACTGCTAACAGACCACTTGCATGACCCTCAGGTGCCTTAGGAATGTGGAAACGACAGAAGGTGCATGTGCGTATTGGGGGGAAGGAAGCTGGAAACCCTGGCATTTGGCTTTTTGTTTTGTCTCTGGGACCTTTACCGTCCCTTAGATTAGCCACCTAACATCCTTATCCTCCCAGATTCTCAACCCCTACTCTTCTGCACTAATAACATTCATCTCCAATCCGTGTGGCCACCTCTTCTTACCTGATCACACCTTGGGACTTGCCATTCCTCCAAATGGGCCATCTCTAGAAATTCAAAATTTGAAATTTCCCTCTCATCAAAGCATCAAAGCATCATATTGATCTTCCTCTTCTGTTATCTTATGTTCATCAAACTTGTTCTTTCCCATTATCTTTCCCTCCTGACTCCTCTCTATCTTCCAAGGCTATTTCCCCCTTCCTGGTTTCATTTTAGTTTCTACCCTTTCTACCCTGGGCCATATGGCCCAACAGTTAATTCACCAGATCCCTAAATACTTCCCCCTCCTTGATCTTCTGGTGACTCTCAACCTTGACTTATGGTGGTTTTGAACTCTTACTGTGTGCCAAACACTGATCTCAACTCTTTTCCAAGATTAACTCATTTAATCATCACAACAATCCTGTGAGCTAAGTACCACTATCCCCTCATTTTACAGATGAGGAAACTGAGACACAGAGTAGTTAAATACCTTGTCAAACGTCAAAAGGCGGTGAGTGGCAGAGCCAGGATTCACGCTCAGGCAGCCTTGCTCCAGAGTTCACACTGGTAGTCGGGATACTGTGCTACCTCAATTATTGTACTCTACCAACAGCCATCTCTTCTTCACTGCTGCCTGTGGTTACTGAATAATTTTAGCAGCCTGCATGGTTCAGTGACTACAGGAAATCTTCACGTCACTCACAAAGCTCAGTGCATCAACTCCTCTCCCTTCCGCCCCTCACTTCTCTGCATGCTCACCTTCTCTTATCAGGGAGGTATAGTCATTACTTGTAATTGAGTAACTTGATTTTCTGTGCATCTCCCCATACTACTAGCTAACCACCACTAAAAATCCATGACTATCAAGGGTATACTCCACCTAAGATTTCCAGCCCATAGGCTCAGCTCCTAAGTCAATGATCACCAAGGTAGATAGCATATAAAATGCTCCATTTTTCACAGCCAGTAGGAACTGGAATTTGTGTGGCTCCCTAAGATGAGTATTTATTGAACCTGATACCATTGGAACCATTAACTCTCGCCTTCCACTCTCCCCACACTGTGTGCCTGATCTGACTGGCAGAGCTAAATCATGACTTGTATGGTATAACTCTTGCCAGCCTTCTCCCTCTGAGGGCTGTCCTATCTCTGTCCGCTGGCTGGAATTTTCCTTCATCCCTGGTGAAGTTCCTCTTGGAACCAAAAGAACACCATCCACCTTGTGATATATCTTGTGGCTGCTTAAGGACCACTGTGGCCACACCCCACCTATGGGCATCAGTGAGTCAACTCTTTTGTGTGTCATGAGCACACTTTGATACACTTGAGAATCTGATGACGGTTAAAAGAGCACTTTACAAATCTATGTATCATTTAAGTAAATATCCTGAAATTTTGCAAGAAATTTTAAGGGTTTATAGATTTGCCTAAAGTTTAATGGAAATACTCATTTTTGTACTCAGAACAGTGTCTCAAATGTGGCACTTGGTAAATATTTGTTAAATTACATGGACTAAATTTCAATAATCTTTGACACAGGAACAGTTAAATTTAAATATTTAAAAATTCTTTATCTTGTTCCAAAAAAAGATCTTAAAGTGGTTTTAATGTTTAGACATTTGCTTCTTTAAAGCATCTTCCTGTGGTGATCATTTTGTAAGGCATAGAAATATTGAATCACTATGTTGTGCACCAGGAACTAACATAGTGTTGTAGGTTAATTATACTTTCAAAAAAAGAAAAAAATCCAAACAAATAAACTCATAGAAAAAGAGATCAAATCTGTGGTTACCAGAGGTGAGATGGGACAATTGGGTGAAGGTGGTTAAAAGGTACAAACTTCCAATTATAAGACAAATAAGTACTAGGAATGTAAGGTGTAACATGATAAATGTAATTAACATTGCTGTATGTTGTATATTAAAGTCGCTAAGAGGATAAATCCTAAGAGTTCTAATCATAAAGAAAAGATGTTTTCTCTTTCTCTTTTATGTATCTACATGAGATGATGGATGTATTGTGGTGATAATTTCATGACGACAGAAGTCAAGTCATTAAGTTGTACACCTTAAACTTATACAGTGCTGTATGTCAAGCATCTCTCAATAAAACTGGAAGGAAGAAAAAGAATTTTCCTCAGTACTCAGAGATAAATCCCTTTCTTGCTTAATTCAACAAGGGTACAGAATTTTTAAAAAGAAATATTTTTGGAACACAAAGTGAAAAAACAAAAGTGAAAGCAACAAGGACCTGCTTACGACAAAGGGAACTATATTCCATTTCTTGTAATAACATAGAATGGAAAAGAATCTGAAAAAAAAAAGTACGTATATGTATAACTGAATCACTTCGCTGTATACGTGAAAATAACATTGTAAATCAACTACACTTCAATATAAAAAACTAAAAAAATGCAAAAGTGAGTCCCTCAAAATCAATTAAAAGGCATAAAATCGAATGCATGTATACGTTGCATATTCCTTATCACAGTGGCTCATAACCTTTCCTCCTAATTCAATAAAGCCATAGGTAACAGTGGCTCACAACTGCATGATTCCAGTGGAGGGTTGGCTGTGGGCCACGTGTGCTTGGAGGTCACAGCAGAATGTCTGGGGAGAGCTACAGTTCAGAAAATCCTCCAGGAGATTCTGATATCTCCACCTCCTTGTATTCCCATTCCCATTTGTGCCCTAAGATAACAAGACGTACCCAATCATTAATTCAGTTGGGCTTATTGGGCACCAGACTTTCTGTTCCTCTGTTTATTTGGTTAGGAGAGCAAGTTTCAGAGTTGGATTGCCTTGGATTGGAATCTTGGCTCTGCTGCTTAACCTCTCTGTGCCTTGGTTCCCCTGATAACGGTTGGCTACCAAAAGCCATCTCTTCCTTCCTTTCTGCTAACAGAACATGGATCTGTTCAGACTTTGCCATGATATTCCTTGACCTCAGGTGGTCCTACATCTTATCCCAGCCTCAGGGTATGAATCATGATTGGTCAAAAATAGTCATAGACATCTCTTTCCTTTTGACCAGGGATTAGTGTAAAAGTGGGCTTGTGACCCAGTTACGGCTAGGGTGAATTGGCTGATGGGTGAGGCAGGGGCAGAATTCATCTCAAATATAATACAAAAATCCTTGAGAGTAGAAAAGTCTTCCTTGACCTTTCTGCCTGGATGCTGACATGATCCTGGAGGTCCAGCAACTGACTTGCGGTTTGGAAAGGAAAGTTAGCATGCTTAGAAGGGAGGAGTGGAAAACAGAAAGAGCCTAGTGGTTTAACTATATTGTGGTCTCTGTACCATCTCTGGACTCTGGACTTCTTATTCAGTGAGAAAAATAAACAATTCATTTGTCAAGCCCCAGGAAAGTTTGTTACTTACAACTGAGTACATTTTTATCTGATATACACTGTTTTTAAAGTGTGGATAAAAATAGTACCAACTGAAAAGGAAGAAGTAAAATCATCTCTGTACAAAACATTGTCTTATATATAGAAAACTGTAAAGATTATACACACACACCCCCACAAACGCTGTTAGAGCTAAAAGAAAAAAACCCCACAAATTCGGCAAAGTTGCAGGACATAAAGTCAACACGTAAAACTCAGTTCTGTTTCTTTACACTAAGAATGAACAATTTGAAAGAGAAATTTAGAAAACAATTCCATTTCCAACAGCATCAAAAGAATAAAATACTTAGGAATAAACTTAACTGAGAAGGTGAAAGACTTGTTCACTGACCACCTCAAAATATTTCCAAAAGAAATTAAGGAAGACCTAAACCAATGGAAAGATGTCTTTTGTTCATGGATTGGAAGGCTTAATATTAAGATGTCAGTACTGTTCAGAGTAATCTACAGATTCAATGCAATCCTTACCAAAGTCCCAATAATATTTTTGTAGAAATAGAAAAATCCATTCTAAAATTCATATGGAATCACAAGGGATCCTGAATAGCCAAAACAATCTTGAAAAAGAAGAAATAAGTTGGAGGTCTCACACATCTTGATTTCAAAGGATTACTACAAAGCTACAGTAATTAAAATAATGTGTTATTTATATAAAGACAGACACATAGACCAATGGAATAGAATAGAGATCCCAGAAATAAATTTTTACATGTGTGATCAAATGATTTTTAACAAGAGTGTCAAGATCATTCAATGGAGAAAGGACAATTTTTTTTTTAACAGATGATACTGGGAAAGTTCAATACCCAAATGCAAATGAATGAAGTTGGACCCTACCTTTTACCATCTATAAAAATTAACTCAAAATTAATTACAGACCCAAACTCTTAGTAGAAAACATAAGGGAAAAGCTTCATGATATTGGAATTGGCAATGATTTCTTGACTATGACACCAAAAACAAAGGCAACAAAAGCAGAAATAGATAAACTAAACTTCATCAGAATTAAAAACTTGGTTTTGACTAGTCCAGGGATATGGATGAGACATGGTACAAAATATTTGATGTTAGGATGTTCTGGGAAGTCCAGGGGATATCTTAAACAAATCTATACAATATCCTTTCCTTTCTGCTCTCAAGGGTATTTATTATTGGCATTTGTGGAAGAAATGAAGAAATTTGTGAAGTTGTCAATTTCAACTCTAAAGTTGACATTTTTATTTATTTGTTTTTTCAGGGACACATCAAATTATTTTATGACGGGAGAAGTGTGGCTGATAAAATGATGCAGTGCATTTGATATAGCTCTTTTTAAAGAATTATTTATTTACTTTAACAAAAGACAATAGGCTTTCTACCGCCCAAGGAAATTGACCTCTTACAAAGTAGAGTTCTTCCTTCCTCGATTATTTCACATTTCCGTTACTCTAAGCCTATAGCTTCTAGATTTGGTTTGCATGACACACTGAAGGGAATATATGAGTGTATAGTGAAACAAAGAGCATGAAGTTCGTTTTGTTGGGTTCTATTTCCATTTTTATCTGATTAACAATTGCAGAGCTTTATTACTATGTTAATTTCTCTGTCTTTAATGTGCTTTCATATACATCGTCTCTTGGTAATTTAATTCAAAAGGTTTTCTCCTGCTCCAGATTGGATGAGGCGCTGTGCTTACACTGTGGGGTCTTGGTGGAGGAAGTACCAGTCTTTGCAGCCAGTGTGATCATGGTCACACTGGTGAGGGTACACAGTCCATACACAAACTGGGTGTGATAAACAGATCATTCCCATCACCATTCTGGAATTCTAGCTTGCAGGAATGACTTGGGATCTAGCCTTATATTTACTTGATGGCTTAATGGGTCCCTTGAGAAAGATAGAGACATTTGGAACTGAAGGGATGGACATGGAAACACTTGCTTTCTTCTGCAAATACTTTTTTTTCTTTTTTATAAATAACCCTCCTTGTTCTAAAATAGACTATTTGCCCTTGAAAAAAAATTATCTGAAAAACTTGATTTGCTAAAGCAAACATTTATTTTAAAATAATTGTCTAGAAAATTTTTCCAGCCAGTGTAATTTCCATCCACTCCAATTGATAATAAATTTTAGCAAAACCTTTTTACCACATGATCACCTGCTATCTTTGCATTATTACCTAACTCTTTCAGGCTTGTCTGCCTTATATCTTCTAACTCCAGGGGAGAAAGTGGATTTTATTCTCTTCTAATATCCTACAGTGCTTAGAACATCACTCTGCAGATAACATATTTGGAACAAGTACTTGCTTGATGAATGAATAAGTTGATGAATTAATGACTGCTAAAAGCTTAGCAACTTTGAAGCTGTCTATAAGCCCTCTTTTCAATTTATTGTGAATTGTATTATAATTTGTCTTGTAATAAAGCAACCTATAAGCAACCTACTGGCATCTCATATTTAAGTATATTCACATTTGAAAAATATTAATGACAAAAAAGCTTCTTGGACTAGGGAGAGATGCTCCCCAAGTTAAATGTGAAGAGCCTTTGGAAACAAGGGTGGAAAAAAAAAAGAAGAAAAGGAAGTTTTTAGAGAAACTGATAATCAGCAGGCATGACACCCAAATAAAGGTAAGGGGGCAAATTGGGTTCTGAGACTCAATTTTCAATGTGTGGGTGGGGGCTTCTCACATGGCATCAAGTAATTCTCCAGACACCAGCTGGCATCCTACAATGCAACTCAGTTCTGACACCGTCTACCTGGAGACAGTGTCAGATCAGGTGAAGTGTTCAGCCCTGTAAAAATGCCCCGTCCCCTCCCATTCAGACACCAGTCACAAGTCCAGATTGTTACCTGTATTTCCGACTGACTGGCTATAAATCAGTGGGTCCTGTGACTCCCACCTCAAGTTTGATTAATTTGCTAAAGTGGCTCAAAGAACTCAGAAAAAAATGTATTTCTTACTAGGTCACTGGTTTATTGTTAAAGGATATAATTCAGGAACAGCCAGATGGAAATGACGTATAGGGCAAGGTAGACCTGGCAGTTCCACGCCCTCTCCAGGCAGCCTTCTCCCAGCACCTCCAAACTGGAAGCTCTCCAAATCCATTCTTTGGGTTTTTATGAAGGCTTCATTACATAGGCATGGTTGACTAAATCATTGGTCATTGGTAATTGATTCAACCTCGAGCCCCTCTCCCCTTCCTGGAGGTTGAAGTTACCACTGAAAGTTCTAACCCTCTAATCACATAGTTGGCTTCATTAGCAACTAGCCTCCATCCTTAGGTGCTTTCTAAAAGTCACCTCTTTCACATTACAAAAGATACAATTATCACTTTCAACTCTTTGGAAGCTCCAAGTAGTTTGGAAGCTGTGAGCAAGGAACCATGAAGGAAGGCCAAATATATTGAGAAATACATTTTCTTATAAATTACTATGTCACAGGGTGCCACATTGGCTTGTTAAGATGTACATTTTATTGGATTCCACAAATAACAGAAAATTCCATTTTGTAGCTTAAATACATAAGTGTCTCATGTCTAGGGGGAGGCTGTGCAGAATTGGTATAGTGGCTCCAACTGGTCTCCAGTGGTTCCCATATGAGGGAATCACTTAGGCACTAGCTAAAAGTCAGATTTCTGGGCCCAGTACTCAACTTACTGAATCAAAATTTCTAGGTATGGCCACAAGGAAGCTGAATATTAAACTGGTACCACCTGTTGGGACGGCTTTTGTAAACTAAGTGTCCATTGGAAGAATTGGAAGTTCGAAGTATAGTGGCTTTTCGTTGGCTTGAGTTGAGACAGTCGCTCATTGGCTGAGCTCTTTCCAGGCAAGAAGATAGTCTTCCTACTTCTTGTTGGGCCCTACTACATGGTAGGGCATGAGAGCTCCCCCATCTGGTCACCTGACTATTTTAATTGCAGTGTCTGTTCATTAAATTTTAGAAGGGCCTGAGTTGAGAATCGTTTGTATCTTTCTAACTTCCTACCTGCAGGAATTTACCTCCCCAGATTTCTTCTACATGCTCGTAAATTAGCTTTGATCTCTAAATGGCTAATGGTAGAGTCTAGCATGGAGGAGGATAAAGGAAAGCAAAATGTACTAAAGCTAGTGTCTCGAAGGTATAATCTAAAGAGGAGAAGGTTCGTGTTCTTTGGCAAGTGGCAGTGGAATTTTACCATTGAGGAATACTGAAGAATTTCCTTTGGGGTTGACTCAGCCTATTTTAGGGCCTATCATAATGATAAATGATTACAGTTCTTAATAACGCTCAGTAAATATTTTAGCTTGATTTATGGATCTTTTCATTAAAGGAAGAGAGACAAAGTAGTTTATGTATAGTGCATTTAAGATGGTGGATAGGAATTTAGTTTCCCAGTCTCCATCCCTATAAAAGTGGTTTTAAGGCTTTTTCCCCCTTGGGCTATAATGTTTCCAACTCTAAATTTCAATAAAAGTTGTTTGTTTATTTCCCCATCCTGTATTCTCCTTTATTACTTTCTGTGTACATAAGCACTAGCAGGTGTCAACATTGCTTTGAGACCTGGTACTTACAGGATAATTAGAAGAACTTGCATCTTGAGAGAAAGTGCAATTCCTTTAATTGAGAAATTATACTAATGGACTTTTATCTCATTTGCCTGGTGCAATGGTCCCTAACACTGGCTGATGACTAGAATGCCCTGGGAAGCTTTTAATGTATTTTCCACTGTTGATTAATTTCAATTACAAAAATAGTATGTGCTTTTGGTTAAAATAATTCAAAAAGTGCAGAACAGTAAAAAATAGAAAGTAAATCCCCTCTCTTCCACTTGGCACCCCCCAGAATAACCCCACCGTTAATATATTATTGTGTATTGACTTTCAAAAACTTTGGTAAATGATGCAATCGGGTGCATATTTGTATCTTTTTTTCACAAATGTGACTATTCTATATCAACCATTCTATAAGTTGATTTTCCAGGCCACTGTCTCCTGAACAGCTTTTGATGTAGCATATGCAGCTCCATTTCAGTCTTTCAAATGAATATGTGTCCATTAAAATGATTCTGAATCATTGGATCAGGGGAGGCCCTGAGGATTTGTGCTTTTCAGAGAAACTCTGCCATTATTTCTGATGTAACCTAGTTCATGAACTAGCTTTTAGAAACCACTGTCTTAGCTCAGGTGGCAAGACGTGTTTTAAGATACGTAATTTCCATCTTTGACTAAAACCGCTCCTCATCAGTGTTAAAAACCATGTTCTCCTTTCCGTTGCCTGATAAGAATGAGAAATGCAATATACAACTGCCCCCAAAGAGATTTTTTAAAAAAGATAATAACATTCTCCTATGGACACAAGGAAGAAAAGTTTCCTTGGCAACTGGTGGCAAGTATGGAAGATAATGGGTGGAATTTATCATAAGAATAAGGCAACATTTCTACTGAGAGAGTGTCAGAGTGAAATAGTTGAAACAAGGTGCTTACAGGTCTGCACGCAGAGCCCAGAATAAACACCTAATCATCACCATAAATAGATGAATAATGGCAAAGTAGTTAAAATTAAATACTGCCCTCCCCACTTGGTTTTTTCAAGCTAAAAAGTATTTTTCGTCTATCAAAATCATCTTTACCTTGAACTTGGATCCTAGTGTATTGCTTTAACTAATTTTTCCTCTCAAGGAATAAAGACTTCATTTTTGAAAAATGCTATCCCAAGCTGTGGGTGGAGGTTTTGAAGAGTCTTCTAGGAAACAACTAGAAGTCAGTAAGTCTGCCAAGGAGCTTCTGTGGGCCTCCCCTGCATTAGCAGCTTGTCATCCATCAGCAGTGAAATGTGTTTTTCTGCAGGATGAATCTTGGCTGGTCAAATTCAGACTCGCCAAGAACACTAATTAAAGTAATAAGCTAGAGTCCATTATACCCCTTAGGAAAGATTATGAATGGTGTGGGGCTGGGACGTGAGCGTACTGGGTCCATTAAATTCCTTAGTTTAGAGGAAGGGAACTGCTCCTCCAACCGAACCTCTCCCAGATTGTGACAAATGCCAGACATGATGAGTCCCCACGGCAGGAAAATCAAGCTTTATTTTAACTACATCATAGTTTCTAAAATGAACAACAACAACAAAAAAATCAAACAAAACTCAAAAGATCTTATAAGCCCTTTTTTTTTTTTTTTTTTTTTTTTTACCAAATCTACACAGGAACAACTGGAATAGAAGCTGAGCACTTTCAAAACACTTTCTCTGGGATTCCAAGTTGGATTTTATCAGCCATGGGACTATCCCATTTTGGAAATTATCACTTTAATTATTCAAATTGCATGAGAATGCTTACTATAACTATGATGACTATGGAAGAGCTGAATATGTTAGTTTGTATTTCCAGATTGGTTTCTGAAGAAGTATTCGTTCATTTATATGTTTATTAGTCACTATATAAGTTACATCCCTTTGATTGCAAGGAACCAAGTCAGATTAACTTAAGAAAAAGTGTAAAGTAGTAAAAGGAAGACACTGGGGGTGGGGGCAGAGCTCGTGGTAGAGCACGTGCTTAGCATGAGCAAGTTCTGGGGTTCAATCCCCAGTATACCCATAAAAATAATAAAATACAAAAAAATAAAGCTTTTTTTAGAAAAAGAAATCCCATAGCTTTAGAGAATCAAAGGAGGAATTTGTCTTAAATAAATGACAAAGTAGTTAAAATTAACTTTTTTTTTTTTAAAATTAAAAGTCTTCCCTTCTATCAAAATCATATTTTCCTTGAACTTGGATTCTGGCACAGTGCCTTAACTATTTTAGTTAATGGCAGACCTCAGGAAAAAAGTAACCAGGGCAGCTCTGGAGATTTCACGAACAGGCTTTTTGGGTCATTGCCACCAGGATGAGTCAGCCCCACCTGCTTTCCATCCTTGTGTCACTCTGCTCAACATTCAGATTCCTAGGGGAGAGTTGGACTAGGCCAGCTTGGACCACAGCCCACCCCCCAGTCGATTCTTCTCCTTGGTGAGCTGTCATGGCTCATAGTCCCATCAGGGCCACGTTGAATGGGAGGTGGAGAGTTACCCAAAAGAAAGCCAGGTTCTTGTGATAAGAATGGTGAAGAAATGCTGGGTGGGTCAAAACTAGAGCAGCCCATTACTGTCACCAAGTATATCAATGAAGATGATTTCAGTGGCAAGAAGCGATACCTAACAATATTGTGAAAAGTAGAGATTTCACTCGTCTCACCGTCTTACAAGAAGTCCAGAGGTTGGTGTTCCCAGAAAATACTCTACAAATACTTATGACAAGTAGACAGAGATCTGGAAAGATGGGAGGTGTGCCACACACAGGGGGAGTGAGAGCAGGTAGAAAGGACAGTGAGGGGATGGGATCAAACAGGAGAATTATTTCCACCGGGGGAGACATTCACACTCTGAAAGCCAGAGAAGAGGTAAAAACTGACGTTCCCTGTGGGTGAGACCCAAGTGGTAAAAGGGAGATGTCTTTTTTGGCAGTAGATGGATGGAGCCTAAGGCACAGGTGGAGGGTGACCTACTTGGAGGGAAAAGTACATATGGGCACTTTCCTGAGTGGTGTGGGGTGCATGACGCCCATCTCAATTTCTGATGTATGTGGACACATTATTCAACTACTCCAGCAGCCCAATCCTGATAATATGGCAATGGGAGATTTTAAAAAAAGGTTGATACCAAATGCCCTTCTATTTTGCTGCCATAGGCTTCCTCCCATCAGATGCAGTTCATTCCCAGCGATGCTGGTGAAACACTTCCCAGCACCATCCAGTGAGGGCATCTACGCGTCAGGTCCCTAATTCTAACGGCAGAGTCTGCCTTGGTCCCATGTATGTCCCTTTAGAGGGTAAGAATTTCATTCTGTGCCAATAGGTGGGAATTACTTCCAATTTATCGTGGAAGGGAATCTAAGTCATGGTTTCTCATGGCTGATGAGAGCTCATTGGCAATAGAAACTCAAATTCCAGGATTTGGTTTCGTGGGATGTGACACTCCAAAGATATAATTTCTTCCAACCACTTTTATCTTATTGGATGTACATTTCAAAACCAAGTGCTCCAGAGACTACGGATCGAGGAAATCCAGGAAATGCTGCTTGATTTTCCCGGCACAAAATTGCCGCAAACAATCTCTGATCTGGTTGAATCACTTCTTCTTCAACAAGTTCTCCTTGTCTGACTCCACAACTCAGTGACTATTTGCCCAGGATCCATCAGAGAAATGATAGCTCCAAACTGAGAGTTTGCCATGTGTCTAGCTAAGTTCTGAAAATAGAAAGTTGAATAGAACCTTGACCTTGTGGAATCTATATTTTAGCATTGGGGGGGGGTCATAAACAAGATACAATGATACAATGTGGGGAAGTATAGAGGGAGGAGGAATTATTCCTTCCTGGGAAGATAGGAGAGGACTAACCAAGAAGGTAACATTTGATGGGCTTTGAGGACTGACTATGAAGGCGCCAGATGGAGGATGGAAGGGAGGGAGGAAGGCATGTCGGGCAGGGGCACCTGTGTGCGCAAAGGTGTGGTGGTGACAGCCTGTTTGGAGTGCTCAGAACACAGTGCTCACAAAGAGGAGTGGCTGGAAAGAGAGCTACAAAGGAGGAAGATGCAGATATTACAAAAGCTTTGAATGCCAACTAGAGAGATTAGCCTCTGTCTTCTTGGCAGTGAGGAGCCAACATGGGACGGAAGGAGAAGAAGATATGATCAGTTGTATTGGGACAGAAAGAGGCTCTGGCAGTAGCGTAGCGGGTGGCTGCTCCCTCTCCAGGAATGCTCCCTGGGTCTTCTCCATCTGGCTAGACCATGCATATTTAAAGATTCAGCTCAAGTGTCACCCCTTTAGAGAGCCTTGTCTGAGCTCCTCTGTTTAAAACACTGCGGAATCCCATGTAAACATGTCCCATAGCATGTAGAACATCCAATGGCACGTGTCTTTCCCTGACAGCCTGAGGGTCTGTGAGGGTTGGCCTCCTATTTTTGCATCTCTGTGTGGTCAGCATCGGGCACAGTCTGCAGCATCTCAAAGTTCCTCACTAAAAATGTTTGTCATTAAATGACTGGGAATAAGCATCCACTGCCTTTGTATTTTCCGAAGCTGGATATGCTTAATAAGTAGTATTGACTGAATGTTAGTCTTGGTGAGGTACTTTATGGTCTCGCTTAATTCTCATCCAAAACTATTAGCAGTAGTAACAATAACATTTCTTTTTCTCCTTCTTCTACCACTACTATTATACCACTACTGAAATGTCCCATATGGTTCTCACCATGTGCCAGACATAGATGTGATTTACGTGTATGAACTCATTTAATTCTCATGGAACCTTCTGGTGTAGGTGCTATCATCCCCCCCCACCCCTACCTTTTTTTTTTTTTTTTTTTACAAATAAGGAAGTGGAGACAGAGAGTAATGAGGTAACTTTAGTCAGTGGTGAATTAGGATTTAGACCCAGGCAATCTGGCCCAAAGAGTCTGTGTGCTTTCCTTTGTTTAGATTATGTCCACACTGTAGGTCTAAAGAGGTTAGGGGGTTTTAGGTTGTTCAGTCATCAACGCCAGGATGGGGGACTAATCCCATGTCTGTCTGACTCCAAAGTCCTAAGCCTTCAGTATCCTGCTCTGTTTTACCTTAAACATGACTGTTCACCAGGGTTACTGCTAAGACACTCAGAAAATTGAATTTCTGTGGAATTAAACAAAGCAGGGGAGGGTGAAGTCTGATTCATGGAGGGGTTAGAAGCAGCCACATGTTGGGGAGGCTGGAGAAACTCAAGGTGGGTGGATTGAGTGTCTGTAAGAAACCGGGATTCAGAACCACTTTAGTCTATGAGGTTTCTAGCCTGACACCCTGTATCTGAAATCATGTTTGAAGATTTTCAAGCTGGAAAACATTGAGCAGTTTGATAATTTTTTTTTTTTTTTGGTCACCTGTTGAAGCATTTAAGATCAGAAAATGATGTCCTCTTTATCTCCCTGAATCCTGGAAGATATTCTCTACTAGAGGGGCCTAAATATGGAAATCACTTTCTTTAGAAATCCCTTTGAGTCCAGACACAGGAGTCCACATTTCCTGGGATTTAGCTAATGATTAAATGTCTTCATTTCACCTTCTAGTTCCTTCCCTCTTTTCCAAGCAATTTAATCTTAACCATTCATGTATATTGTTTACTTAGTCATAGCAACGAGGCCATCTGATAGGCCAAGTAGCAACTAAATTTAGACGTGATATTGACAGTCTAGGTATGTTAGCCAAATTTTTGATATTCTACCATAAAGGTTTGACTGATCTCCATGGATTACCAATACACTTGAAATGATAGTATTGTAAATAAAAAAAGGTTTCCTTAGCATGTTAAACTGTGTTGTTTTGGCTTTCAAATACATTTGTAAGCTAATCTGGAGGGGTGAGAATGTAGCTCATTTTCCATTAAAGTAGTCTATGAAAAAATGGAAAGGAATTCCTTTGGAGGAAATGGACTTTTCGGGAGAAATGTGGATCTGGGAATTTCAATGTCAAACTTCCTTTTATTTTCCTGTTTAGGGAAACAAATACACAGTTGCTATAATTCCATTTTTAAAAACTGAACTTATAAAATGACAGTCTGTTGTAATGAAAATTTCATATATATGCATCCAAACTGTCACTCCCAGGTTTCCCTAAGGTTTGATTATGTTGCACAATTTAAAATATGTGATCTTAAATGTAATACAAGTGCAAGAATATTTA
The DNA here is from genome assembly GCF_048773025.1 of Camelus bactrianus. Classification (NCBI taxonomy): domain Eukaryota; kingdom Metazoa; phylum Chordata; class Mammalia; order Artiodactyla; family Camelidae; genus Camelus; species Camelus bactrianus. Next base: position 31,811,535 of record NC_133550.1, on the reverse strand, counting down.
CAAGTTTAACATCAAATTTGTAAATGAATATATGACATTGGAAGAGTCTTACTGGTTTCTTTTTTAAGTCATCGAAGATTATTCAACCGTGTTTCAAATCTTCATAAATAGTATGTAAAAAAATTCATAAACCAAAAAACTTCAGGCAAATTACTTCCTGCTCTTGTTTTGAATTCTAGCTTGATCTCTCTTTAATTCATCAGGGCAAGCTCGTCCGTGCTACACAGGCTAATAGATGTCTTTCATATCCTGAATGTTTTGCTGGCCAAAGAAAATGCTCCCAGTTCCCTGTAGGAGATGAGGACATGACCCAGAGAAAAGGACATGACATTCTTTATTCCACATGTGCATTAAACTTTCAACATGGTGCTGATTAGGCATAGCAGCAGGTTTGCCACTTGCCTGCTGCAAATGTTCCCCAGTTTCTCATTATTGTAAGTAACTGCTAAATTCAAATACAACCTTTCATTCTAGATCTCACTCGAACCTATCTAGCCTGTAAGTTCATGGGAGCACAAAACAATATATAAGCTTTGGTAATGTAAAAATACTATGGAATAATCCCACATTTAAAGTGTAATAACATCTCCATTTATGTGAAATACCCAGAACAGGCAAATCCACAGAGACAGCAAGCAGAGGAGTGGTTGCCAGGGGTGGGGAATAAAGGTGGGGAGTGACTGCTTAATGGGTGGAAGATTTCCTTTTGAGGTAATGAAAATGGCTTGGAACCGGATAGTGGAGATGGCTGTGCAGCACTGTGAGGGCTAAATGCTACTGAGCTGTCTAGTTTACAATGGCTTATTTACGTTATGTGACTTTTACGTCAATTATAAAAGATGTGATAACATCAAGTTGTGAGGCTGGCAATGATGATGGGTGAGGAAAATGGGTGCTTTACAAGATGATTCAGGTCACATAACTATTTCTGTCTCTTCCCCAGCCCCTGTCTTTAAAAATGGCCAAGTAATTAGGCATCAGCCTAGGGAAGAGGAAGTAGCTACATGTGTGAGCTTTAAAGTGGGGTCCCTCTAGATGCTGGATGGCAGGGCCCTGAACCATTTCCTGGGATCCTTTCTTGCTTTGAAATTCCAGGAAATTAGCTCATCACACTTTCCTCTCCACTCCTGGGGCTCCTCCCAATCTTTGGTTCCAAGCTCCGAGTCTTGGAGGCCTGAGATGGTCATAGCTGGTTGAAATGCAAAACCAAGAGGCTTTAAAAGACTAGCTCCTTCCTGTCCTCAGGTGTCACTGTCACCATCTAATTAGCTCCTCCACTTACAACTGATGATTTGGGGGCATCTATTTAGGTTTTTTAAAATTTTGTTTTTGTTTTTGCTTTTGTCTGTCTCTTTCTCTATGTCAGCCTCACAGTGGCATGGATGGATGCTCATATATATTCCTGAGTCCCTACTTTGGTCCAAACACTGAGCAAAGTGCTGGAGAAATAATGATGAAGCCAAACCAGGCCTGATCTCTGTGTTAATGAACAGACAGCCTTGTAGTAGAGGCAGAAGTTAACCTAAGAATCACACAGAAACCTAAAGCTGCAACTGTCACAAGTGTTTTGTTTTGTTTGTTTTGGTGGGGGGAGGTAACTAGGTTCATTTTATTTATTTATTATTATTTTTTAATGGTGGTACTTGAGATTGAACCCAGGGCCTCTTGTGCCTGCTAAGCATGCAGTCCACCACTTAGCTATACCCTCCCCCAGTTGTGACAAGTTCTTTGAGGACCAAGAGGCTCTGGAATAGGGAAACAAACTTGTCAGGGAGGTGAGACTAGGCTTCTCTGCAGAAGTAACACCTGAGTAAAGCTTGAAGGCTAAGTAGGAATTAATTAGGCAGAGGAGAAAAAAAGAGCATTCCAGGCAAATGGAACAGCTAGTGCAAAGGTCTAGTGCTGGGAGGGACATGAAGAGTATCTGAAACCAAAGGAGATGAGAGGGGCGTAGAAGTAGGAGAGGTGGACAGAGGTCAGGCCAAGAAGAGCCTTGCGGGCCAAGTCTAGCACTTTTGTCTTTATCATAAAAGTAATGGGAAGCTATTGAAGATTCTAAGATAGGAGGCAGTGATTTGATCGGATTTACATTCTGGAAAGGTCCTCTTCAGTGCAAGGAATGAAAAAGAAAGGGGAGCTCGCCTTGGTGCCTAAGGTCTGCTCTTAGCCTTAGTCCTCGCAGTCTGACAGAGTGATGGGGTGAAGCAAGACCGGCCAGTCAAATTGCCACACCCTGTTGTCCTCAAAGACTTGTCCATGGATGAGCATGTGATGGAAAGAATGATTCAGTCTGAATGACTACTGGGAATTTAACAGGAATTACCAGAAAAGATGCATGGGCTTTCTCTTTGGCCTTGAACTTGAGCACCCATGAGGATCTGATGCTGCTGTCTTGGCCACCATGAGGTGGAGAGGCTGATGCTACTAGGGGCCACTGAGTGGGACCTGAGTATGGGACCAAGCTGAGTCCTGAAGAGTTTTGGTATCTCGTCAAAGCACAGCTGAGGTTGTCCTTGCTTATGTGCTTTCCAGATCCATGAACCAATGCCTTCTTGATTCACTTTTGCCAAATCTCACCCAAAGAGTGAGAGGGTTGATGGGCAGTAGGGGAGCATGGAAGCAGCCTTCATCTGGGCTAGTCCATCTCCTGCATCAGGACTGTGGAAGAGAAGGGACTTGTTTCAACTACTCCAGCCAAGGAGAGAGGGCACCAGAAGAGGAGCAGGGGGGAAATGGCCCCCTGACCAGGGAAGATGTATTTTGGGGTATCTGGTTATCTAATCTGGTTAGGATAAGAAGTGTAAATTTACTCTTCTCTATGCTGAAAAAATTACTGTGTGGGTGCTGCTGTTTCTTGGTTTCCTGGTAAGGTTTATTTTGGAAGCTCAGGTCCACTAGTGGCTGATCTGAGGGGGACAGAGAAGGACCCAGGGAACCAGAGAGGTCAGAATGCCCTGGAGCCTGGGCTGGGGGGTGATGGTGTGGGGCAGCCACGGAGGCCAAGCTTCAGCTCCAGGGAGATGTGACTGTCCTCTCCTATCCGTGATGGGGGCTCCTGCTAAGTACCTCCCAACCCTCCCTCCACAGCCAGCCAACTCAGAGCTCCAGCAAACTTCAGTTTTCAGAGCCAAAGCTGCCTGCCAAATCTGATGGTTACTGAGGCCCAAAGGTCCACACGCCTCAATCTCTTGTTCTCCCAGAGGAAGAATAATATCTGCAAGGGAGGAGGACGGTCAGAGGGCTGTCATTGCTTTGGTCTGTCTTTCAGGATGAAAGAGGCAGGACAGTCTGGTCCAGAGTTGGACAGGAAACAAGAATCCACAGGTTCAAGTTCTTGCTCTGCTAACCAATAAAGCAATGGTGAACTAGACCTCTTTGCTCAGTCTCCTCACTCTCCCATGAGAGCATTGGGTTCAGTGTTTTTAAATCAAATGTCATCTGTGTTATGATAGATAAATTCCTTTTAGAACTACTCAGAAATGAACCCCCTCTCAAGTTGGGGGGTGGAAATCGCCTGCTGATTAAGTCATGATGGGAGGCAGAGCTCCCCCACCCCTCTCAACTGGAGGGAGATAGCTTCTTTCTCTCTCTGACCCTACAAAGCATTTGACCTTGGATCTTTTCTCCTGAGGCTTTGAATCTGGACAGAGTGGTACCCAGGTAAGTGAGGGAGAAGTTGGGTTTGCTATAGCAGCAGGGGTGAATAGAGGCAGTGGCAGGTATCGGGGTCCTGGTGGCAGGTATGGTGGCACAGCTGGACAAGCACGTGGCTGCAGGGTCCCATTGCCCAGTCTCCCTTGCCTGCTGACTGCTCCCCAGGGCAGGTTTCCAACCTTCCTATTAAGTCTGTGAATCACCCAACAGAATCTACCCCTTAGGATTTTACGTAATTCCCTTGAGGATGCAAATAGTAATTATCATTGTGTCTGACCCATAGTAAGAACTCAAAAACTCCTTGTTATTGCTTTCAGAAAGATGATGTAAGTTGCCTTGGAAAACGAGTCTTAGGATTAATCATGGCATTTGGGCTAAAAATGTTTTTACAATGATTGATTCTCTTTCTCTCTTCCTCACCCCCATTCATTTATACTCATACAAAGACATTTTACCTGCTTTCATAGTGCAGGAAAGGAAATATAAAATGTAGGACACCATCTGTGTCCTCAAGGAGCTAACAGTTTAGAGAGATATGACTTACATATATTGAACACTGTTAAAAAATGTCACTTATGTGCTGAATAAGTAGCATGTGCCATATGAAGATGTTTTGAAACATCTTCAAATACTAAACATGGAGAATGAAAAGGGAAGTCCCAGTATATTTCAAACCATCACTTTCAGTGATAATTCTTTCCAAGACAAATTAAAATCAGTAATAAAAATATTAATACATTTAAAAATACATTTGGAAATAAGTGTCCAATGTATCATGGATTAATAGGTAATGGAAAGTACAAGGTATTTACAACTGAATGATGGTGAAAATATAAAATATCGAAACTTTGGGGCTGTAGCATAAGCAGTATTTAAAAGACAGATTTAAATGAGTTTGGTGATTAACTCAAGAAGTTATAAAAATATCAAAGTAAACTCAAAGAGATGAGAAAGAAAATAAAGCCTGGGAATAGAAATGAAAACAAAACAAAAAAAGAGGTGGTAAAAAAATTAAAAGTGGACTCTGAAACATCAATAAAGTGGACAAATCTACAGCAAGACCAACCAAGAAAGAAAGAAAAAGTACACTGTGGGACAGCAAAAGGGGGCACACCCCTGGATATAAAAGAGGTCAAAATTACCACACGAAAACACTGTGGTTGATTTTATGCCAATGCATTTGAAAATGTATATTGTACCAAACACAGGTTTGGTTGCTGTATCTGTGTTATGACACATTTAAAATGCTATGCTGTTTTGATATGATATGATATGTTATGATATACCCACTGGTGTATGATGATAACCCTAACATCTCAGTGGCTTAAACACAACAGAAGTTTCTTTCTTGTTCATACTGCCGGGCCAGTGCAGGTGTGGGTGGGGCCTGCCTGATGCAGTGACTTAGGGATCCAGGCTGACTAGGGAGATACAACTCCTCCACACGTGCTTCCAGGGTCCTCACAGCTGGAGAATCCAGCGCTTGTAATCAAGAGCTTCTTTGTGTGCAGCTGGCTTGGCGATGGACTGCTCAGATTTCCCTTCAAGAGAGTACCTGCTGTGAGGGGTGAAGTTGGCTGAAAGTCTCCAGCTGCTGGCACCTTCCGGGTCTGCTGCTGTGGTTGAGCTGAGGGCAAGATCTCCCCGGGCAGCTTGCAGCTCAGCTGGGTTACTAGGGTCTAGCCATCTCTGCCCAGCATGGGACTCCCCTCACAGGAAATCTGCATTGGCCTTGGCTAAGACTTTCTCCAAGCTACAGCACTGTCATAGCTTCTTCCTACCCAGTCCCTCCTTACAGATCTCTCTCCTTGTTTCCCCCATGGGTGTCAGAACTGCAGTGCAGCCTGAAAGGCTTTCCCTGCCTACTTTTGACCCCTCTCCCCTGTATCTTACAGGCATTACCCAGAATAAATCGCTTGCACTCTTTACACCTAACTCCCAGGAAGTCAGAACTCATAGAGACTCTAGGTCATATTTCACCTGTATTCACATTTTATTGGCCAAAGCTACTCATATCTGTGTGCCCATCTTCAAGGGAGTGAGAAGACTAACCCAGAAGGCAACTAAATGTTGGGGCATATTTGTAGTATCTATCACAACTATTGACTAAGCAGCTGTTAATTATCTCCGCCCCTGACTTTTGCCAGCAGAGCCCCACTTCTGTTCAGGTGTCTACCCTGCACTTCCTGTCATGACTCAGGGGCAGACTGTAACTTACCAGAGTCAGTTATAACCATCCTATTTTCCTTCCTAGAGGTTGGATCAGGAAGGGGCATGTGACCCAATCCTGGCCAATTAAAAGGGAGAGGAGGTGTTCTGGATGCTTCTGGGCTTTAAAAAGAGACATGAAACCGGGAAAGCCCCCTCTTTGTTGCTGAGTATTGTGTGTGGTTGAGCTCTTCAGAGCTGAGGCAGCCATCCTTCAGCTTGTCAACAGGGAAGAAGAGAAAAACATAAATAAAACTCAGGCCGTTTGTGTAAGACACAAACTTTTTGTGGTGAGCCCTTTACGGAAGAAAAACCATGAAAACTGAGACTGACTGAGCTCCGTGTCTTCCTGCGTCTTGCTTTCTTTTTCTTGTCAGATCAGTTTCAGTCACACACCTCTTCTCTCTCCTCCACATCACATCAGTTCTTGTTCAAAGAATGAAAACAGCTAAATGGGATGATTCAACTGACACAGAGAAAGAAGCGAAAATTGACCAGTCAGGAAATGACTGCATTAATGATTTTCTGTTGACTCATTGCTTTTTAAAAACACCCAAATGCAGTTAGCTGTTGTCTACAAGATAAATTCCTAAGGGGGAAAAAAAACAAAAAAAAGACACTAGACTTACTCTTTCACTCCACGTTAGGTAGAGAACTGACATTTTTGGAGTACTTACTGTATGCATGACACTTTATTAGGAAATTTACATAGATTGTCTCATCAAATGATTTTGCATTGCCTTTTGAATAAAATTTTAACTTTTTCTGAAGCCCATCCTACCCAGTGTGATTTGGCCTTCCGCTTCAGCTAACCCCCTCCATCTCTGCTCCAGCCCTACCATCCTGACCTTTTTTGGTTTATGAAACATATCCAGCATGTTCCTACCTCAGGACTCTTGCACTTCCCATTTCCACTGCCTGGAATGCTCTTTCATTGGTCTTCATGTGTCTAATTTCTTCTCATCAATCAGACCTCAGCTAAAATACCCCTTTCTCAGAGGAGCCTTCCTTGGTCATCCAACCTAACATAGCACCTCTTTCTCTACCCTTAGTCACCTAGTCCAGTACCCTGATTTATTTTTTTCCCATTGCACTATAGTATCTGATATTATCTTTTATTTGATTTTAATCTGTCTCCTTTCATTAGATATTTCCTCTATGCCATGTTCACTGCTGTATCTAAAGCCTTTAGAAGAGTGGCCGGCACAAACGAGATGTTCAACAGTGTTTGTTGAAAGGACAGACAGATAGCACACTCTATAACCTTATAAGGCAGAGTACATCTTATTTACAAGGGTCAATGTCCTGCAGCCAAAGACCATCAGGAACGTTCTGGTTGTTGAACAAGTTGGGTTTATCGCTCATTGCAGTGGCAGAGAATGAACATCACGGGTAACTAACCACAAGGCATCTCAGTAACAGGGTGTCAGAAAAGGACTTAAAAGCTTTGGGTCCAAGTTAGGTGATTTTGGTTGGGGTTTAAGGAAGCGGTACTTTTCTAGATTGAATGTTGTTGGGAAGCATGGACAATTCTATGATGGAATATTCTTTTTTTGTTTAAACAAGGTTCTGGGGATGGAACCCAGGACCTCGTGCATGCTAAGCAGGCATGCTACCACTAAGCTATACCCCACCCATCGTGGGATATTCTAAATAAATCTCATCTACAAGGCAGGAGGACTGGAATGCTGCTAACACTATAACTGGTAAAAACGTAGCAGTCATTCATATTAGTCAGGATTGGGTGTTGTTTGGTGTTTTTGTGGTTTGCCAGCGACTTTGTTTTTGTCATATTCAGACAAGATTACTGAGTGGTCTTATTTTTGGTCTTACTTCCTCATAGTTATTGAGCTGCTGTCTCTGACATTGATGTTCTGTGAAACTGTCTTTAATAGGAAACCATGAAAACCTAGCTGTGAGTGTCAGGCCATTTTCTGGATGTCAGGGTCTGTTTTTCTCTTTCTTACAAGTCTCCTAGTGCTGGAGTCCAATGTCAGACAGTGAAGAAGTAAGCAAGAGTGTTGCTTTTGGCTGTTTGATAGTTTCCCCTTTTCTCCCTCACCAATTCTGTATTTGTACAGGGGTAGCCACTGAACCAAGATGGTGGAGGCCAAGGTAGAGAAGCAGTGCTTCTAGAAGTCAAACAACTCAAAAATGTCCTATTTGCCCAAGATTTAGTTACCATCTCAGCACATGCTCAGGTACAACTAATTTTCAAATGGGGCATGGTGAATCTTGAATAATAGGGCAACCCAGTCTTCACCATCACCTCAAAGATCATGTTCAACCATCCACCAGGGCCTTGGTTCTGGTTCAAGATTTTCTCTAAACACAGCTGGATGGGTTTAATAAAGTTTTTTAACCAGTATTCCAGTATCCTTTGGGCTCCCTGTATTCCTCTGTTAGCAGCCCTACTATATTCTAATTAATTTGTTTATAATCTGTCTACCTGGTTAGACTGTCTCCCTCATGCTTGAATCCCTGAAAGTTAATTTTAACAAAGGACTTGGCACAGGCTAGGCTCTCTATAAATATTAAATGGATTTAAAATGGAGATTTAATTTCTGGCATGAATTCATCTCACACAGCATTTATTGAGTCTGTCCTATGAGCCAGGAGGATATTTTGATAAATCAGATAGTCCTTACCTTCAGGGTATTAGCACTTACTTCTAATAGATTTAAGAAAAAGAAGAGCTGGCATTTATTTAGGATCAGGCACTGTGTTAGGCACTTTGCATGTATCTGAGTTATTATTGAGTTTTATAGGTAAAACAATGGATACAGTAGTGGATTCAGTAATTTTGCTCAAGTCACACAGCTATTAAGGGGCAGAGCAGGGATTTTAACTCAGGCAATCTGATTCCAGTAACACTTGCCCAACTATTAAGTTGAAAGGTGCCACGTAATTTCGCAGTTCTGTCGTTAAATCAGAGTTCAGGTTCTGGACCCAGGTTATCAAAATTACGGCAGATACTAACTTGAAGGTGGAGTAGGTTACTATGACCAACCTGGGGAAGCCCTTATGTTCATTACTAGCCAGTGTGGATGGGTGAACAGAGTGGCATTAGCTTTCTGCTAAAGCAGAAATGGATTTCGGTGTTGGCTTGTCTATTAATTATTGGGGGCCCACTCTGCTCAAAACAGGTGTTCCCTGCTACTTCCTCTCCTCCCTGCATTCTGGAGCTAGGAAGGGAAAGAGGAGAAAGAGAAGAAAAGGCAACGAGGATGTGGAGGGCGGGCGGGTGGGCATCTTATGTCGCTCCGCCTCACCCTCTTGCTCACACCGGCCACGCCCCTCAGCCTCGCCCTCTCCCCCAAACCCACTTTAAACTCCCGCCCCCTTTTAATGGCGACCAATGCCTGACCCAGGAGCCTGCAGGAGGCTGCGGATTGGCCGGCGCCCCAGTTGCCGAGGGAACGGGTGGGTCCGGTGGGGTCCCCGAGCAGGGCGGGGGCTAGGGGTATCCGCCGATTTCCGCCCCGGCCCGCCCTAGACTGCCGCGCCCAGGTCCACGCCCATCGTTGGCGGAGGGAGGGGGCCGTCCCCGCGCGCCCCCAGGACCCGCGGGCCCCCAGCTGGCCTCCTGTTCGGGGCGCACCGCCCTCCGCCTCCATCTCCGCCCCCGGGATCTGCGGCTGCCAGCTCTGGAGCGCGGCTTCCCCGGCCGGCGGTGCGATGGGCTGCGGGAACTCCACCGCCACCAGTGCTGGTGCGGGCCAAGGTGAGCGCGGCAGGCGGCTAGGGGCGCGGGGACGGCGATTCGGGGGCGGTAGGGAGCTCTACAGGGTGGGCTGCCTCTGAGGAAGAGGCCGAGAGAGAGGCTTCGAGAAGGATGCAGGGACTCGGGGCTGGGACAGCCTGCAGCCCCCTCTCCCTGTCCCCATTTTCCAGACTGAGTGGACCTCCCGGTTTTGGAAAGACCGAAAGCATGGCATTCCCCCTTCCCCCGCCGCGCAGAGACGGTCACGCCTGGACGAGGAGAGCCTGCAGGGCGATCCTGCGGAGGGATCGTGGGGATCCCTAGCGGCGGGGCTCCCCTGCAGCGGGTAGACCCTGCACCCTCCTGGGGAAGAGGGTTCCTAGTCGTGCCCAGCGTCGGTTCCCTCCTCTCCTACGCTCGCTCCTGCAGGCCTAGCCCCCAGCCCCTCGGAACCTAGAGGCTACACCTGGAAAAGTGCAGCAGAACAATTCAGGACTTTTTTTTGGAAGAGGGGTGCTAGCGAGGTTGAGAGGAACTGCAAACAGGGCTCCAAAGATTCACCCGAGTGTGGCTTGATGCTTAAGACCGCTGGGGTTCTTGTAGGGTTTCTCTGAGAAGCTGCAGTATTGAGGATGCTTTAGAATATGTGTGACAGATCTTTAACATTAGCAGTGATCCGTTGATATATTTTTCATTTTAAAAAATATTGAAACTTCTTTTTACACCACTTCATTTTTTTTTTTTTTGATTGGCAGGCGAAGTCTTCTAGATTCCCCCAGTCAGCCAGGCATTGTATCCAGTGACTTATTCCAAAACTCAACCCTTCTTTTTGACTCAGCTAGTGTCTACTGATTTTAAGAGTCTGGATCTGTTTTGAGTAGTATCTTCTGACCTATTTTAGTGTCTTTTGGATAAAGAACTCGTATCTCCTCCAATTGAGATCAATCAGATGCCACATCCCATCCCAACCAGCAAATGGGAACAGCGCTCTGATGCTGCAGTATTTCCTAGGCGGGTGTGGATGCCCTGTCAATGACTTTGTGACCTTGGGCCTGTCACTTCCCTTAACCCAGACCTTGAGGAAGATATGGTTTAAAATTCAAGCCTTTTTCATTTATTTATTTTAAAGTTTATTGTGATGTACACCTATGGGGTCAGATAAGGAGATCTGCTCATTTAATTGGCCAAGTCTGTTATTCCTCTTTGGCTGTCAGTGACCACACAGATAATATTTTAAGAGAAGGTGCAAAAACATGTGGGATTCTAGTCCTAGAGCTGTGAATGAACCCAGGTAGTGATTCATTGAAAACTTTCTCTTATAGGTAACCTTTACTATCTTGAATTAAATTCCCATCCTTGTGATAGGCAGAGAGCCACTGTGGAACAAGTCTCCAATTCCTGTAACAGTGACGTAGGTTAGTTAGCTTAGTTAGTGCCGTAGAGCAAGGACAAAATTCTAACTTGAGAGTGGCCAGAGAGCTCTGCATGGAAACCTGGAACAGAGTCAAGGCCACATCCTGCACCAGGAATTACAGTTGACCCTTGAACAACATGAGTTTGGACTGTGTGGGTCCACTTACACATGGATTTTTTTTTTTCAATACTAAATACTATGGACTACACAATCTTTGGTCATTTGAATCCAAGGCCATGAAACTGTGAATGTGGAGGGCTGATCAGAAGTTACTCTAGGATTTTCGACTCTGTGGCGGGTTGGCGCTCTTAACCCCAGCGTTGTTTAAGGGTCAAGTATATATCTCTCCACCTAACATTTACTGTGTCCCTGTGCCTTCCACTGCACATGCACCCTACTTTTAAAAAGGTTATGAACAATTATCCACATTACAAAAAAAAAAAATCATAGGAAGGATTTGTTACCGATTTCCTTTAAAGTGGAGCTAGTTTAGTTCATTTACATATTTATTAATGAACTGCTTGTCAGGTTTGGGGAGAGATGGAGGAGTACCATTGCTAAACCAGAATGGTAAGGTGGCTCTGAAATGGTAATGTAAGAAAGTGAGAAAATACGATTCTCTTTACAAATATTTGGTTGACTTTTTTTCTCTAGATGCACACCCCTAATTATATAAAAGGAGATACAGTTATATTGAAAAAAAAAAAAAACCTCTCAAAGTGCATGTCTTCTTGCTGAGGAGCCTCACTTTTGTTTATGAAGGACAGCTCCGTAAGAGCGTGCTGTTCTCTTCTCAAGCTCGCTCATAAAAATTACTTTATGTTCGGAGAAGAGCAAGATAGCAAGCACAGACTGTCAGACATGAAGGAGAAGAAAACAAACACTGAGTAGGGAGTTATTGCATCGCCTCTTTGGTGACTCTGCTCTTGTCTCTGAGTCTGGGAAGTCATTCCTTGAATGTTTCTCTGCTGGTGAGTCCTGCTGGCTAGCTTTGGGATTTGGTCAGTTATTTTCAAATTTTCTGTCAGCTGGTGGTAGGACTTCAGTTTCAGAAAGGAAATGCATCAGGAGGAGAGATGTAAGGTTAAGAAAAATAAGCCACAGTGTAAAGGTACTTCAATTTCTTTCAGTTGTGAACTTTGGCATCAGCATCAAATATGCTGCCACCTAAGCTGCAAACATATGTTGCTGTATCCAGGTGAAATGAAGTGTGTTAAATAGAGGTTGTCCCCATCCTCCAGGTAAATTTCATGCGCAGCTTCTGAAGTGTCCCAGGAGTCCTATAATTCAGTAGTCCTATTTAAGCATTTCAGAAAAAAAGGGAGAGAGTCGGTGGGAAGGGTGCTGAACTAGAGCCTGAAGAGTGAGGCTCGAGCTTGACATTGGCCCTGTGCTGGTTTTGTTACCATTTCACTTTGAGCTACAGAGTAAAAGCACACTGTGCTGTAATTGTTATGCAGTAGTAGTAGTGTTATGCAGCAATATTACCATGTTGAAGGTGAAATGATTTTCCCGGAATATTTTTCTATAAGAACACAGGAAATCCACTTTCAAAGGATACATTATCACATTATAAAATGCCCCCCAACCTGACATCTCTATTATAAGCCCTGTTTTACTCCCTAAGTAATTCAGGTAAAACCAGAAAACTGTTTCTCTTTTCCCTGAGCTGTCTGCACAACTGCCTTTCTTGGCTTATGTCTGGTGAAATTGGTTTATGTGACAAATTGGTATTTAGTAGTGTACTTGAGTAAATTTGATTCTGTATGTCCAATGTGTGGAGAAGCTAAAATGCAGTAAAATAGTCAAATGGCCAGAAGGAATCAGATCATTCAGGCCCTGGAAATTCAGGTTAGATTTCCTTTACAGTAGATTTCTAACTGTAAGCTTATACACAGTCCACCTCTATGTGCAAAGCTTTGTACTCAGGTATAATAGGAACTTTTAGGGCAGGGGTAGGGGCAGCCAGCAATGGATGACTGTGGAATGAAATCAAACTTTCCTGCTCTTGAGAAGTTGATTGTCTAAGGCAGGAAGATGAACCAGGTGAGAACCACTGAAAAGCAAATTGGAGTAGACTGTGCACTGAACGTCCAGTGCCCAGGAGGTGTTGAATAAGATGCTAGTTTAATCAGAGAGGTCTTTGGGGGAGGAGCTGAGCCATCAGTGTAGATGGGATCATGAGAACCATTTCGACTACACAAGCGCTCTCCCCGTTTTAATGCTTTAGTAAGGTCACTCTCTCAATGTAGAAATTTGATTTTTCCAACCTAGAACTGTAGTCGGAGGACTTCTTGTATTTTCCATTCAGTGAAGACTCAGTGAACTCTTCCTGCATAGTGTAGAGTCTAGACCCTAAACTATAGAGAAATATCTGCATGAAAAGAGTCTGTTTTTAAAGGATTGCATTTACTGTAGGGCAAGGGGCATTTGCTTTCTTTGGGTTTCTCTCTGCTCCCCATCCCCACCTCTCTCTCTCTCTCTCTCTCTGCAATCAGGTTCTCTATCCCCTTGTTTTTCCTTGAATATATTCCTAATTAGGCAGAGAAGTGAGCACTGCTGCATTTGAGCTGATGGTCCACAACATGCAGTCATACCCTGCATACGGTCGTATGTGTAGACTGTTAAGTGAGTCTGTAATGTAAACCAGAAAATCCCTTCAAAGTTTAGATGGTTCCAGATACCTAAACGAGCCTATTTCAGTGCAGGCTAAGGCGGTAGAAATTATTTGCAGCAGCAGGGTCATTTCAGAAGGATTCTGCTCTTGGTAGTTGAGTGAGTTGGTTAGCTGTAGGTTTTCTACCAGAGATACGTAACTGGCAGCTATCTGACCATAACTTTGTGTGCAGTTTATTATTCGAATGTTTCTATAATCGTTCTTCTGGTGATTCACATAATAGTCTGAGGTGGCGAGAAGGAGGAATTTAACAATTACTTATCTTATTTTATCAGTGTACCTGGGGAGGCACTGTAGTTCTTTTGCGTCTAATTATTTAGGTTAGTTATCTCCTTATCCTCAATTAGATAATTGCATTCTCTTCTTTTGACGTAGCTGTATGGTCTGGCCTTAATCTACATCTGTAAGTGGTAGCACTGAAATTGTGCCACTGTGCTCAGCTCCAGGTCACGTGGGGGGAAATAATATAAACTAGTTCTTTGATATCAGCAACATTTTATACCTTGTGCTACTTCCCCCAAGCTCACTAAGGCCTCAGCCCCACAATCTTCTCTATTCTTTAAATATGTTCAACTCATTTTTTTTTTCTATTTATTTGGACACTCTTTGCTGGAGAGCCAATATTTTGTTCTCCTTCCCCAAACGTAGACCTCGTGAGAGCCTCATGCATCTTGTTCTCAGCTGGACCCTCAGCCTCTAGACCTGTATCCAAACTTGCAATGGAATTTTTTGGGTGTTAAAGTTTTTTTGTTGAATGAATAAATATATTGGGGAAGCAAAGAAGATAGAAAATTAAGTCCTAAATTGTGTGAGCACACTGTGACAGATGTAGCACTGGAGAGAATGAAATAAAACCTTAAGCAGTCAAGGAAGCCTGCTCGAAAGAAGTGGGACTCAATTTGACGTTGAAGAATAGGTAAGATTTGGATAAGCAGAGAGCAGAAGGGAGGGCATTTTTTGTGCTGTGTGAAAACACAGGGCCAGTGTATTTCAGGGTAGTGACCAGTCTCTGACTGGGTTAGTAGTTCATGTTGGTTGCAGTGTGTTGGAAGTGAGAATGGTTAGGGTGGGCGCGAGGAGGACGGAGAGGAGGAGAGCCTCAGAACTGAGAGAAGGCTCTGGAGCCAGAAGGCCCCAGTTGGAATCCTGCCTTCTTATCAACTGTGTGACCTTGGGCAACTTGCTTAAACTGTACCTTAGTTTCCTCAACTGTAAAATGGGAGAGTAATTATAGAACCTACTCAAGGTTAAATGAGCTAATACATGGAAAGTGCTTAGAACAGTGCCCCATATAAGTACTTTATATGCTATTTATATTATTAATATAGGGAAAGACATTCATGGCTGATGAAGAAGGAAAGACCCAGCGGATAGAGTGACATAATTTAAAGCTGCTGTCAGGAGTCAGTGACGTAGAGGGTCATCAGTGAGTGGTGGGGGTGTTGATGTCAGGGACCCCCGGAGGCCAGCCTGGCTGAGGATGGACCGCATGTGACAGAGGAAGGGGGAGGGAGAAGTGAAAATGAACTCAAACTGTTCGAGCGAGGGTGACTGGCAAGGGATGCTGCTTCCTCTAAAGGGAAGGCGGGAGGGCGCCAGTGGTCCTTCCACTCTTGGATATACCATGTCTGACGTGATGTCAATGGCACCTCTGCTCAGACAGTTCCCACTGATGCAACAGAATCATGAGATTCGCTTGCTCCCAAGAGTTGATGTGAATGGTTTGTAAAGGTGACCCAAGTTCTGCCATGAGCTACTTACAGCTCAATCAAGACATGGCTTAAATTATAGCAGGTAAATGTCAATGTGTTAGCTTAGGCCTCTGTTTATTAATTTTTACCAGCCTAGACTGTAGCTGCTCAGCAAGGACAACCTGTAAGCAAAGAGCTTCCATGTTCATTAATGAATCATTTTATTGGTGACAACATGGATGGACCTAGAGGATGTTATGCTAAGTGAAACAAGTCAGACAGAAAAAGACAAATACTGTGTGTCATCACTTGTGTGTGGAAATAGTAAAGCCTTTGTTGTACACCTGAGATTAATACTGTAGGTCAAGTATACTTTAAACATTTTATATTTCTAGGACACCTTGACCTGAATGTTTTTCTCCATGACTGAAGAAATGACTTATGAATCTGTATTTCTTATCAGCTTATTGAAAAATAAACGTCACTTCATATGAACTCAAGAGCTGTTGTTCTACTTCTTTCGGCCAAGTTGAGGCTATGACATAGTTTTAGAACTATTACGGGTCAGAGGAGACATAGCAAGCTGCACAATTAAAGGGAATTTTGTTTATTTTTCTGTAGTTATGTTTTTACAGTTCTCAGTGAGACGTTTTTCTTTTATAAAAGAAATAAAGAGTAAAACGTTCCTACATATTTGTATTATTTCCCATAAGAGTCATAATCATTTATGTTTCTGATCATTTATGCTGAAAGAATGATTTGTAAATCTTTAGTACCGTTTAGAAATTCTTCATGGATGTAGTTTTTTTGGTGTGTATTTTAAATTATCAGTCTGAACAAAGAGATGCAATTTAATATGTGATTTAGCAATTCATTTACTTGTGAATATTCTAATATGTCACATAAACTATCAAATGCATAGGTTATAGTGATGAAAAAGGCATTAATAGACTATGTTTTCAAGTGTAAAAATGTATGTGACCTTTCTTTTAAAAGAGAAATACTTTGTTTATATTAGAATTTGGCATGTGTGAGGAAACCCATAACAATAAATACAGGATTGTGAACAATGTTGAAAACATACTGGGCGGTGCAGCTCAATCTTTTTAAGTTATCAGACTGATGAGATGGTGAAGAAACGTCTGTCTATAGGAACCGAGGTGTTATGTGTATCTACTTAGCACAGCTGATCTGACGTGCGTTGCAGCTGCCTCGCTTCATCATTCACTAGGAACAAACTTCTGTCTGTGGCGTGTATGATATGTCATATTGAATTTAATTCTCCCCAATTATTAATTTTGCTGTGCATTACTTTTCAAAAGAGAGTTTCTGGTTTTGAAGGGGTGGAGGAGGACAGGGATAAGCAGGTGTAGTGGGTTGAAGGGTGGCCTCTCAAAAGATGTGTTCGTGTCCTAATCCCTGGGACGTGGGAATGTTCTCCTGTTTGGAAAGAAGGTCTCTGCAGATATGATGAAGTTAAGGATGCCGAGGTGAGGAAATCATCCTAGATTATCTGGGTAGGCCCTAAATCCAATGATAAGTGTCCTTATAAGAGACAGACGAGGAGAAGACAGAGATACAGAGGTGATGTGAGGACAGAGGCAGAACAGAGAAGCAGCCAGGAATGCCAGGGCCTGTTCACTGCCCCCAGATGCTAAGAGAGGCCTGGGGTGGATTCTTCCCTGGAGCCTCCACAGGGAGTTTGGACCGACTGACCCCTTGACTTTGTACCTCTGGCCTCCAGAACTCCGAGAGCACGTATTTCTGTTATTTAAGCCACTCAGTTGTGGTGGTTTGTTCCAGCAGCCCTACGAAACTGATACAGAAGGCTTTTCTGCACTTGTTTGGGAATGGGATAAAATTAGAAAATAAGAAAATATAGTTTAAAAAACTATACTTGGAATATAAATAATTATTTGTTGAAGCAGATACAGCACGGTTCAATCTTGGTGTGATTTGTGAAGGATTTCAGAGCCTCAGTTACTTATCAGAGCACCAGATGTTTATAAAACGTGGAGAAACATTCTGAGAGGTGTCTTCCCTCCGGACACCATCGACTTCCCCAGTTCTCTGACACTAACTGGTGTCCTGCGATGCAGGTCAGTCCTGACTGCCGCCTGGAGCTAGCGTCAGTCACCGCGGGTTTGAGGGCTCAGCCCCTCAGATGCTCTCACCTCAGACACCAGGAGCTAGTACTGGGTCCCCAGGTTACCTGCACTTCTGTCTGCCTTGGCAACAAATTTGGGGGTTCCTACAGCCCTCCTCATGTTTGATAATTTGCTAGAATGAGTCACAGGAATCAGGAAGGCACTTTGCTTACTGGTTTAAACAGCAGTTTATTGTAAAGGACACAGGTGAATCACCAGACAGAGAGGAATTAGGGCGATGGTAAGGCTCCCAAGCGCAGGAGTCTCTGTCCCCATGGAGCTGGAGTGCGCCCCCTCCTGGCGCTTGGGCGTGTTCGCCAACCTAGAAGCTCTGAACCCCATCATTTTAGGAGGCTTTATTACATAGACAGGGTTGATTAAATCATGGGCCATTGGTGATGATCTCTGTCACCAGCTCCTCTTTCTTATGGGAGGACAAGGAATGGGGCTGAAAGTTCCAAGCTTGTAATCAGACTGGGCTTTTCTGGCCACCAGCCCCCATCCTGAAGCTGTCTAGGGTCCTGCCAGGAGTCTCCTCTTTAGAATGAAGGAGGCTCCCGTCTCCCTTATCACTCAGGAAATCCCAAGGGTTCTAGAAACTGTGCCAGGAACAGGGAACACAGACCAAATATCTTCTGTGATTCCACAATATCAGATTAAGTTTTTAAATGTTTGAATAAATTGGGTTTGCTATGCATTTTTAAGTGACTGAGACTTTTGACTTCAGGACTCATAAATAAAAATTTTTAAATCTTTAGACAAAAGTAAAAGGTGTACACAATCATGGGGAAACGAAGTGACACTGAACCACCACCAGTCTTTAAGTGTTAAAGAAACAGTTACACTCAGAAAGAGATGTTCTTCCTTACATTCCCGAACCATTTACCGTGACTTTTTGTCCCTGGAACTCTATGTGTTACTTTTCTGAGAGCAGACCTTCCCTCCTTCCCTTCTGTTTTTAGGACGATATTTAAAATTACAATTATCATTAATAAAATTTTGGAAAATAGTTGTAAAATCTCGATGCACAAAAATTCCAATGGTCTTTATAGTTTGTGGTGCTTTTATTCCATAAGAACCATTGTTACCTTCCTTCCATCACTGTTCCTCCTGAGGCCCTTATATTAATGCACCAAGGCTGTATTTAAACAGTAAAGAGTCCTTTTGGCTAGAAATGAAGTGGTACTAAAAGGGATAAAAGCTCTATCCCAGGGGCCTAGAAAGAAGCTGATACACTAGTATAAATATTTGTTTAATAAGTGCTGAATCTCATGAACCATCAACACAATTTAAAGCAAATGGGATTTTGCCACTCTGAATAGTTCTAGTCAAAGTATTTTTTTGCATAAATTATCAAGAGTAGAGTTCTCCATCTGGTTAATTTTCATCAATATATAGGTGAAGTGTGATTAAAATATTGTAGTGAGGGTAGTAATATTTTTTCTTTTAGTTCTAATGATTTTATGATTTTGTACTTCTGCAAAATAAAGAGCTATTTCACATTTTATACACCTAGATATTCTGATAGTTTTGCCCAGGATTTCAACAATTGTAATTTTTTTTCTTTTTCTCTGAGAAGTTCTGTGTTGGGGAGTCATGTTCTACCTGCCCTGGTTATAAGCTTATCATGAATCCCATGCTACCTTGCTTCTAAGATGCACATTTTCTTCCCTTTTAAAAAAATGAAGCGCTTCTGACTTCTTGCCCTGCCTCACCTTTGCAGTTATTAAATAGACGGTGCCCTTTAAATGAGGGACATTTGGGAACAGAAGAAATGATCTGCTGACTTCCTTTTGCAAGGTAACGCCAGGCATCTGTCTGCCTTGGGCCTGCTAGGATGTTAGATGGTGAACCCAGCAGGGAAGAGGCCCCGAGGGTGCCAGGAGCCTGGTGCAATCAAGGTGAAGTGGGTGGAGGGTTCCTGGTAGCTGTTCAAATAAATGCTTGTGGTTACCAGGGGAAACGGGGGAAGGGAGTGATAAATTGGGAGTGTGGGATTGCCGCATACGAACTACTATGTACAGAACAGATAAACAAGGTCCTACACCTGTATAACACAGGGAACCATATCCAGTGGCTTGCAGTAACCTGTAATGAAGAATATACATCTGTACATGCATAACTGAATCACTATGCTGTACACCAGAAACTAATACAGCATTGTAAATCAACTATATACTTCAATTAAAAAAATGGGAAAAAATTTCTTCCCTAATTGAAAAGCAAAAAATAAAATAAGTACTGAGGAGACTAGGTGTGGTTGTTTTGAAATGAATTTCACACATGTTTCCTGTGCTTTGTCTTCTCAGCTGCCTTTGTCAGGCCAAGTTTAGAAACTGAAGCGGAGTGATTTACTGACAGTTTAACCACATACTGAAACAGGAATTTTACTTGGGTCTTCTGCCTCCCAGTTCCACTCTGTTCTACCACCCTGCTGCCATCCCTGAGATGCAGTGGGATGCCCTCCCTGTGGGTGGTGCTGGGTGGCCCTTCATCTCTCAGTGCTGAGCACTGTGGTCCTCAAATTATGATCGCTTTCTTTGTAAGACTTCACAGAAATCAGTGTCCTGCTCCTCTGCTCTCCCCTCCCCTGTCCATGACAACCCTCCCAAACATTCCTCATCTTTCTCCATGAAAATGAAAATAAGAAAATGAGGAGATTATTTTCTTTCTAAACGTTCTTCCAGTTTCTCATGCTTGTTTTAACTCGGAAATACAGTGTTCATTTTTACGGTTTTTGGTGGCACTAATCCTTTGTTTATTTTTTCCTATCAAAAGACTCCACTGTTGTTATGTTAAGATTTTTTTTTTTTAAATTTTAGGATTTTTTTTTTTTGGCTTTATCTCAGATTCCAAAGCGATTTTTACTTAAATAACTTTAATGATAGTTGTAGAGCAGGAATGTTCCTCTTTCCTGAGTAGAGAAGCTAAGTTTATTACCAAGTTCAGGTTTGGTCAAAGCCTTCAAAGAATTTGTTCGAGGCATAGCCTTGATTACCTTTATGCTCTGCTTTGAGTTTGCAGTGTCACAGATCCTATGTTAATATCACTGGGGCATAGTTCTGACAATTTTGGCAATACCCTCTTCCGCAGACTTACTTGCTTACATTGTAGCACATTTTCCTTTATTTTCACATCTCTGTGACTTCGGCAGAAGCTATTTTAATTCCCATTTCATAGATATGAAAATTGAGATTATGGAATATGTGACTGCTAATAACAACTTACTGAGCTATTTTTATGTGCCAGACTTTGTGCTATTTACATTTTTTGGTAAAATTTATTATTATTTTTTTTACTGAGGTGTAATTGACATATAGCATTATACTGGTGTCAGATGTACAATGTAATGATTCTGTATTTGTCCACATAGTGAAATGATCACCACAGTAAGTCTAGCTACCATCTGTCAGCCCATAGAACTAACTTTTATGATTATACTCTCTTGGCAACTTTCAAGTATGTTCTACAATATTCCTGACTGTAGTCACCGTGCTGTACGTGACATCCCCATGGCTTATTTATTTTGTAACTGGACGTTTGTACCTCTTGACCCTCTTCACTTTGTTTCGCCCCTTCCCAACTCCCTTCCCCTCTGACAACCAGCATACCTTTCTCTATACCTATGATTTTTGTTTTAATTTTTTTGCCACTTGTTTTGTTTTTTAGATTCCCCATATAAGTGAAATCACACGGTATTTGTCCTTCTCTGTCTGACTTATTTCACTTAGCATAATTCTCTCAAGGTCCACCCATGTTGTTGCAAATGGCAAGATTTCACTCTTTTATGGCTGAGTAGAATGCCATTCTATTATCCTATCCTCTTATATCTGCCTATCTATTATAGATATATAACTCACATCTTTATTCATTCATCCATCGATGGAAACTTAGGTTGTTTCCAATCTTGGCTACTGTGAATAATGCTGCGATGAACATAGGTGTGTAACGTCAAAATAGTATTTGTGTTTTCTTTGGATAAATACCCAGGAATGGAATTGCTAGATTATTAGTAGTTCTATTTTTAATTTTTTGGGGAACTTCCATACCGGTCCGTACTGTTTTCCATAGTGGCTGCACCAGTTTACATTCCCACCAACAATAAACATGTGTCTCCTTTCCTCCACGTCACTTGCCAACGCTTGTTATTTGTTCTTTTTGATAATAACCATTCTAACTGAAGTAAGTTGCTATCTCACTGTGGTTTTGATTTGCATTTTTCTTTTTTTTTAATATGAATTTAAAAAATTTTTTGGTTTATTTTGGGGGGGGGTGGTAATTAAGTTTATTTACTCATTTATTTTTAGAGGAGGTGCTGGGGATTGAACCCAGGACCTTGTGCATACTAAGCATGCCCTTTACCACTTGAGCTATACCCTCTCCCTTGATTTGCATTTTTTGATGATTAGTGATGTTGAGCATCTTTTCATATACCTATTGGCCATTTGTATGTCTTCTTTGGAAAAATGTCTATTTGGAAATGTCTGTTTTCTTTGGAAAAATGTCCATTGTCCATTTAAAAATCAGATTGGTTTTTCTTTTGCTGTTGAGATTTATGCATTCTTTATATTTAGGATTTAACCCCTTATCAGATATGATTTACAAATATTTTCTCTTTTAATTTTGTTGATGGGTTTCCTTTGCTGTGCAGAAGCTTTTTAGTTTGATGTAGTCCTATTTGTTTATTTTTGCTTTTGGAATCAGATCCAAAAATCCATTGCCAAGACTGATGTCAGATAGCTTATTGCCTGTTTTCTTCTAGGAGTTTTGTGGTTTCAGATCTTACATTCAAGTCTTTAATCCATTTTGAGTTAATTTCAGTGTATGATTTTAAGATAGTGGTCTAGTTTCATTCTTTTGCATGAAGCCGTCCAGTTTTCCCAACACCATTTATTGAAGAGACTGTCCTTTCCCCATTGTATATCCTCCCTCCTTTGTCATAAGTTAATGGACCATATATGTGTGGGTATGTTTCTGGGTTCTCTATTCTGTCCTATTGATGTGTCTGTTCATGTTTTGCCAGTAGCATACTGCTTTGATTGCTATAACTGTGTCATCTAGTTTGCAATCAGGGAGCATGAGTCCTCCAGATTTGTTCTTTCTCAAGATTGCTTTGGTGATTCAGGGTCTATTGTGGTTCCATAGAAATTTTAGGGTCATTTGTTCTATTTCTGTGAAAAATGTCATTGGTATTTTGATAGGGATAGACATCTTTTAAAAACCTTGACAATAACCTTTGAGAAGGTGCTCTTATTTCCCTCATTTGACACCAGAGGGCAGTGAGGTTGTAAGACTTTAAAGGATACCTAATGCCATGGAGCTGATCAAGTTGGAACCCAGTTCTGTGTTGTTGAGGTAAGGATAGTAGAGGGAGGAAGTGGAGATGGGCCTGTGTTGTGGGCATAGGATCTGGGATAAGTGATTTGGAATGGGATCCAAAAGAGACGGGTTGTTTTTGGTGAGTGGGAAGCAGAAATGAGAGGGTTCAGTAGCACAGAGGAGCAGAGTTAGAAAGTTACGTAACTCCTTATGGAGCTGGGCTGGCGTCCTTAAGACTTCCTGATTCATTGAGGACATCTTTTCCGTTTTGTCTTGTGACTTTACTTTGTGGTTAGTACGTAGGGTGATTTATACCAGCTTAGAAGGTGTGTGGCTTAGAAAATATTTCTCAAATCTGTCTGTTAATTTATCTGTGAAATGAGGAGATTAAATTGGATGGCCTATAATACCCCTTTCAGAATCAACACCTTATAATGTATAGGAATTGTTGAAAATGAGCAGAATAAATTTGCCTAAACCTAACATTTGGATTTCATGGTTTTCCTGCTCTCCTTTTCTTCTTTTGAAATGATCTTTCAAAAAATCATATTCTCAACTCAGCTCTTCTAGAATATTATTTTTGTTGGGTATTGGGCTTAAAATTTTTGTATCGATACTATCAAGATAATGAAAAGCTATCTTTCTTTTCCCCCTTAGGCCCTGCGGGAGCAGCTAAAGATGTGTAAGTACTTAATAAAATGATTTTTAAAATTCTTTATGAGAAAGACACTGTTTTCATGGTTATGACCTTTAGATTATATGTCGGTTTGGCTGAAAATACATAGAAATACTTTCTGTACTGTGTACAAATCACGATCATCGTTTGGTTTATACCTGAAGTGCTATTTGAAGAACGGGACTATTTGTGACTTTTCATTTTAGCCTTTCAGTTTCCTTAGCACTTTAAGAAAGGGAAGTGCTTAATTGTGTTTCTGTCCCACCTTTTATAGAGGTTTCTTCTAATTGAAAGCAAGCGATTATGGGAGAATTAAGCATCTAGCTCCTTTGAACATGCAACATCTTAGACATAGCCCACAGGGAGAGACGGGAGCCAAGCATTTACCAAAAAGTACACTGAATTGCTTTAAAGTTGATAATGAGGTACTTGAGGAAACATATATGACCACTCAAGGTAGCCCATATTGAGTTGGACTTTAGACCATCGGACACTTAATAAAGGGGCATCTCCCTCTGAGAGGTTTCTGGAGCAAAGGAACCCTTTCAGCGTTTCCATCATGCCCCTTTCTCGCATCTTCCTACCTCGAATCTGGATGTAATAAGGACATGGCAGTCATTCACTATGTAAGATTGTTTGTGGACACACCAGGAGAGTGGGCTCAACCTCCGTCCCACCCACCCCAGTCAGTTTGGATGTCAAGACTGATGGTGCCACACACGCACCACAAGGGCATGAAAGCTGTATTACTCATGTAATGAGGCTTCCTGGGGAGAGCAGGGTGGGGTCCCAAACTGGTGCCTTCAGTTTGAGTGAAGGAAGGGGGTGAGCGCCTTGGTTTTTATTGCAGTGGGGGAGTGGGGCTGGGGCGAGGGCTCCTGTGCGTGGCCAGAGGTGTGCCTGCTCTGTCTTCCCCACCAGACAAAGGTGGGACTTCCCGGCTTTCTCATCAGCTTGCACAGGTGTGGGACAAGAGAAGGAGTGGGGGACTTGAAAGCTGTCATGCTCAAAAATAGAGTCAGGCTTTTTCTTATTACAAAGAGGAATCCAGAGAGATTAGAATAGGGTTGTAAAATTTGGGGGGGAATTAAATAAACGTTTTATATGGGACTTTAGGTACAAAGGAAGCAGTAGAGATTGCTTCAATCTCCTGGTTGCAGTGTTCGAGTTTGTTACAGTGTTTTCAGTGTCTTCACCTGTGCCTGTTACTGCAGTCTCTTGGTCTCTCCTTCAGTCTCCCTTCCATTTCTGTATGTTGTTGCAAGGTTAATTTCTCGCCCTTTTAGAACAGCTGCTTCAAACCTTTGATTATTCTCCAATGCCCACTGGATTGAGCCCAGAATCCTTAGGGAACAGGGGGGCCATTTATATTTCAGCTGCACGAGGTGGAAGGAAAACACTGCAGTCAGGGAGTGAACGAGGCCAAGGGTGGAGAGGTGAGAGGTAAGCTGATGGCCTGCTCTGCGAGCCCACCCTCTGGGGCTCAAGCTGGCCTCATGCTTTCTGGCTCAGCTCCTTGTGTGTGTGTGTGGTTTTTTTTTTTTTTTTTTTGCTTGTTTATTTTGTTTTGTTTTGTTTTGCAATTCCCTCTGCCTGGAATGGCACTTTCCCCAATTCTGTAAAAATTCTATCTATTCTCCTGGGTTTATATTTTATCCTTTATGAGAACTTCCTGGATCTCTACTGGATAGGGTGTCTCTCTCTTCTGGACTTTTACAGCAGTTTGGACCTCACTTGTGATACATCATATGGGGCTTATGGTCTAGTTATTTATCGACTTGTCTTCTCCCCCCTGGGAACTGAGAGACATTGCCACTAGTTATATGTGTCGTGCTTTGGACATAGTGTTTAACCAATGAATTCCATCATTTTTCTTTAAGGAGAGGTTGATTTCGTGACTTCGCCTTTCTTTTGGAGGGATGGGGGTGTCTAAGAAGATTTAGTGATGCCTTTGTGGACGTTGTGCCAACAGCATTAACTACCCGAGGATGTGAGAGGGCACTTAACTCTTTTTAAAATCCTGAATTCTCTAGATTTAAACTTGCTGTGACTATGTATACCTTACAGGTTTTATAACTGAAAAAATATAACTTGACTCAGTAAATGACCCTTTTAAAAATATAGTAAATTTAATTGGAAAAAGTTAAAGAATATTATAGTATTACTTTTTCTTGAACAAAAGGTATCTTAAAACACTTCTTTGTTTTTTTTTTTAAAGCAGAAGTTATAGACTTATAAATCTTGGCCATAACATTAGGGGGTGCCATGAATGAAGGGAGAGCTAAGAAATTAAGGTAATTTAAACTTTTATTTTGAAGATTTAATTAAAAATAAAATCTAAGGAGACTGATCCTGAATCAAAAGAAGTGGCCAAACTCAAGTAATGGGTGGTAAGGGTACAGAACTTCAAATAGGGCAACCACCATATTATACAGACCACAAAAAAGTCTTTTGGGGGAATTCTGATTTTTTTTTTTTAGAAGTCAGAAATACTATAATTACTTCCTTAGTACATAATAAAAATCAGTTGTCTAGGGAAGGTTTGGGATTTTTAACTGTATCTCCCTTTTCCTATTTATTTGCCTATTTTTTATAGGCAAAAAGCCACGATATAAAAACAAGTAAAATGATATTTCTGCCCCAAAGTAGATCAGTGTCTACTGAGGTCTAAAGTACAGTGTGAGAATTGCTCATTGTTAAAATAGTCACAATTTAATGCTAGTCTGGGTCTTAAGGGGGGCACAGGAGTGTGTGTGGGGAGTGGAAGAGAGGCAGCCCAGGGCGGGAGAAGGAGCGTGAGAAGAGGCAGAAGAGAGCCTTACTCTTCTGGGAAGAGCCGGCAGAGGTGACAGGTGAGGCTGATGGGCTGGAGCCAGCTTGTGAAGGACCTTTGGTGCCAGGCCAGTAACCGTACTTGGTTTTTATGCGCATCCAAGAGCCATTAGAAATTTTCAGGTGGGGAATTACATGACCATGTTTGAACTTCAGGGCAGTGACCCCCAAAGCAGTGGGATGTGTGAGATGGGGCTGAGGCCACGAGAGGGGCAGACAGCAGACAGTACCCGGGAGAGGAGCGGAGCTGATGCATTCAGGGAGCATTTGGAAATAGAACTGGGAAGACCTGTGGAAGGACCGAATGGGGATGTAAAGGAAAGGAAAACCTGCAGTGAAGATAACCCTGTGCTTTCAAACTTGAGCCAAGGGAAGGGATGGCTGATAATCTGAAGAGGTCGCATGGACTCAAGGGAGAAGAGGAGCCACTGGATGTGGTGTGATGGCCTCGCTGGTCCCCGGGGGACTCGGTTTCTGTTGAGCGGTGTGAGTGCTAATGGAGTCAGAGTGGAAGCGAACGCGGGTGAGAAAGTGATGCCTGGTCTTTCATTTTACAGTGCTTGGCAGTAAGGGGTGGAAAGATGTTGATAGCTTAAAGAGGAAGCATATTTTAAGAAACATATTTCTGTTATCAAAGTAACACTAAGGAAACTTGGAAAGTGCAGAAAAGCATTTTTTTTTTAAAGAAAAACAACCCAGCTATTCTCTTACTGCCAGAGACAATCATACACTATTTTCTTCCATTTCTTTGTGATTAATTCTGCCTAATTATGTGTAAGGATGATTTTGCATATTAAAGTCTATTTTTCTTATTTATTTATTTATTTACATGGAGACTAGGTGTACCATAGCCGAAAGAGTAGGAACCAGTAGAGGGTGGTTTGGGGAGGGGTTATCTGTGTGAAGGAGAGAATAATTGATGGACACAGATCCTAGAATGTGCAAGGAAGATTAAAAACCCAGAAAGTTTACCTTAGAAACTTGAGATAAGGAGGAAAGCATGGGTGAAGATATACGGAAATTTAACCATCATATTATCAGGGAATGTGTATCAGGGATTGTGACTTTTTTTCTCTCTCCTTTTCGCTTCAAAAGGAAATCACAGTGCAGTAACATACAGAGCAAAACAAATGAATTCAGTGCAATGATATTTGGCTGTTTTCACAAACCTGCAACATCAACCATGCATTTATTTTATGTCAGCGAATTATCTTAGCTATTTGGCACAAATAGGTTGTGTTGGGATATTTTTGGTTGGAAATGGCAGAAGCCCAGCTGAAACTGGCCTAAACAAACAAACATAAAGGAATTTATTGGCATGTGTGATGGAAAAGCACCAGGGGTTTGGCCCCAGTCACAGCTGGATCCAGGTGATTGAATGGCAGGAGGAAACTCTCATATCTCTGCTTTCCTGTTTTGGGCTCCATTTTTAAGGCTGCTTTCCCCAAGTGGTGATGGAGATGGCCAGTTTGTAGCTCATCAACTTAATTCCAGTGGAGAAAGAGCTTCTCTTTCCCTGTAGTTTGATCAAAAGTCCTAGGGCCAGGCTCTCCCTGGCTAGGATGTGGGGTCACGTGCCTTTCTCTGAACCAGGCAGTGGGCCAGGGAATGTGGGGTTCTCATTGGCCAGGCCTGGGTCATGTGCCCACTGCTAGAGCCAATCAGTGTCATTAGCCTCACTTAACATATGACCAATCCATGGGAGAGTGGTGGTTCCCTCACCAAGGAAAAATTGGGATGCTGTTACCAAAATGAGGGTTAGGCAGGAACAAAGCAGGTTCTCCATGTAGGTCAACTTTCATGTTATTTCAGAAAAATCTTCTGATTTAAATTTTAAGATTATTTTTAGGAATTTTACAAATATGTTTCAAATAAGAGACAGCATTAAACAAGTTGACTCAAATTTTATGTTTGCTGTTGAAAATAAAAATCTTAGCCACTCAATTTGAATAAGGTAATTCAAATACTTCTTTCAGTTAAAACTTATAAAGCGACATTTCATTAAGTTTTTTTCCTTAACAAAGCAATTTTATTGTTACGGAAGGTAATAACAATAGAGACAAATATCTTGGAATGAGCTAACATGAAACGTGTTGAAGTTCTGTCTTAAAAAAAATTGAGTTTTCTCCTGAGTTTCCTTGGAATCCTTTATAAATTTCCCGTGTCTAGTGCACATGTGTTAACTGATTCCTCTCCAACAAATGGCACTTCTCCTCTGTGAAGTGGCAGGCAAGGCCTTCTTCTGAGGGTGAGGAGGATGGGGTGGAAGTAGCATTGAAACAAAGAAAAAGAAAAAGCATGCATTTTGGAAGCAGAGAGACCTGTCTTTAAACTTCCCTCTACCATTGACTAGCTGTGTGATGTTGTATCCTTAGTCTTATCTATAAAATTGGGATAGTAACCATTCAGGGTAATCATTTATCATTGTCATCATCATTCTCAATTTAATGGCACATCTTTACTGAAAACTGCGTTGGTATGATTTCCTGCACTTCATTCAGTCCCCGTGACAGTCTGATGGAGACAGTGCTGCTGTTTCATTTTACAAACGAGGAGATGGGACACAGAGGTCAAGTAACTGCGCAAGGTGGTTACTGGTGCAGTATATTCAGTATCCTGATAGTGTGTGGCATTATGCTTTGCTGCTCCCTGCAAATGGTAGCTAGAATTAGGTGGCTGAAGCATTGTTGAAAAAATTTGGCAGTGTCTCTGTCATGCATCCCTGATGGCAGAAGACCCAATACATGGAGAGCCTTGCTGTGGTTAGAAATCTTACATTCCCACTGGTTGCCCATCAATACATGGGTAGGTTTTCCTCGGTGGGACCCAGTGGGACAGGAGCAGGCAGGGAGAAGGCAGTTGAGTGGATTCATTCAGGGATAGAGAGGGATTGGTGGTGACCGGCAAGTGTTGCTGAAATGCTGGACTGAAAGGCCCAAGTTGGAGAGGGGGAGGGGAAGCCCTAAGGGGCTGATGAACCAGGAAAGCCTGGACGGTGGGTGGACTGGAGGCTTCTTAATCAGTGGGGGTAGGTGGAAGATTTTTTTTTCCCCTAAGGAGTGGGATTGTCTGTTCTAAAACATCAGAGGTGAAACAGTTCCAGGAACTAAGCTCCACGGAGCACCCATGGGAGTAGTTTTTGGAGTAGCAATAAAAGTTGTTGGGAGAGGGGAAGTCAGGGAAATGTGAAGCAAGAGGTCGATTGGGTGATTTTCATGGGATTTAAGATTGTCTAAGATGATGATGGTTAGGAAGAAAACCTTTGAGTCAGGGCGAAAATCTCCGGTGCACCTGGGGCTGTTATGACAGGGTTCTGACGACACAGATGAGAGTTTTTGAGTGGAGGTGCAATTGGCCCCATCTGAAAGTGCTCTTTGGGGAGGTTGGGGGCATTCTGGCCCATCTCCTGTTTGGAGACACTGGGATATGGGAAAGCAAGCTGCTGCTTCTAGGGGTTTCAGGAAAAGCAATAGTTGCTTAAGTAGGTGGAGAGAACACTCCTGCCTGCCTTATAGCGAAGGATACTTCTACAGCCCATGTTGAAATAACCCAACACTGTGTGCCGCTTAGAAGGAGAGCTGCAGAAGAGTAGGGAAATTGCATTTTAATTCTTGATCCATTACCCCATACAGAGTGAATGTTACTCATGTTCTCCAGGAAGACATTCTGGAAGAAAGAAAGGGACCAGTATTGGCCCCAGGGGCCCATCCAAGGAGACAGACTTACAGCTAACTGTCCAAAGAAGTTTTGAAATTGTGAAGAAATGAATGAGATTGCATATAGGCCCAAACCGTCTGTGTTAAAATGGTAATTCTGTTCAAAATCACATGTAATGAAATGCTTGGTAGAATTGGTTGGAACCACCCTAAAAAGCAGGAGCCATCATAAAAACACATGATAAAGAAAAACGATTACACTTGATCTGGAGGACTGCAGGGTTGGTGGAAGTAAACAT
Source organism: Camelus bactrianus (assembly GCF_048773025.1). Taxonomy (NCBI): domain Eukaryota; kingdom Metazoa; phylum Chordata; class Mammalia; order Artiodactyla; family Camelidae; genus Camelus; species Camelus bactrianus. Next base: position 31,781,259 of record NC_133550.1, on the reverse strand, counting down.
TGCCCATTATAAGACCTGTGCCAAAAGGTGGTCACGAATGGTAACAAAATGCAGATAATTGGAGCCACATGCATGGTCTCCTGAGGTTTCCATGTTGAATGTGTACTATTTACAGATCCCGAGTTTGGCCTCTGTAGTGACACTGCAAATATGGAAAAAGAGAAGATGGCTGGCTGTTTCTCTGCATCTTAGATCACCACTAATAAGAATAGCTCTATATTTAGAACATTTTTCTTGATGAACAAGTACAAAGTAAACCATTGCTTTGCCACATAACTCTGTTGTTTTGGAAGGAGAGGAAAGTGAGAACTTTCTGAATGTTAAGGCAAACTGGAGCCACGATGAGTGAGGAGATGTTAATTGGAGTGGCTGGCTGCTGCCCGGGGTTTATCGTCTGTGTGTGTTCCCGAGAGCGCACAGGGTGTACCCACGCCATGGTTCCATTGCTTTGCCTTTGAACCCTTTTTGCAGGTCGCTTGGGATAGCTATTTTATACACCCCAGAAGCTAAGCAAATACAGTGACGAAAATATTTCGCTTACAAAGTACTACTGAGGAAGAAAAAAAGCAGTGGTTTGTGTTTGACATCGTAACTCTGAATAAGGTTTCTCTCCATTGAGGTGATCATGTAAGATGGAAATCAGAGTGGTATAAACTGATGGAAAGGTTTAGATGTTCTGTGCGGATATTTGGTTCTAGATAGATATGCACAAAATACGTGAACGCAAAGAGGGCAGGGAGAGGAACGCCCACCAGCCCCAAGGAGCAACCACAGACGGATGGCTGGTTTGGAGGCAGCTCACTTGTAGGGAACTTGACCTACAGGAAGTTAGAGCGTATGTATGGTTAGAGAGAAGTTCAGCCTTCCTGGTTCATTTAGGAAAGGTCTCCAAAGCTAGTCTGAAGCAGACGGGTGTGCCATTACCTGGAGAATCTGAATCAGTATAGAAACCCAGTTTGAGTAGAACGAGGGGAGGACCTTGCTGCTTTCACAGGAAGCAGGCTAGAAGTATTTGGTGGAAACTCTGAGATACAAGAAAGCAGTTTTGAAACCAACGGTTCCTTTTTTTTTCTTCCCCTTTTTCTGACATGCCTGTGGAAGGGCCAAATTGGGCCAGCTTTGGTAAGCTAGAGATCACCAAATGGTATACCACTCTTCAAGGATGTGTCATTTTTAAACTATCACCTGAGGAGTTGTCTTTTCAACAATCCCCAGAGTGGGAGACATGAGGGACTGGTGGTGTACTAGACCCATAACCACACTGGTCTCTGCAAACGTTTTCATTGATGCAGCCGCCCACCTCTGAGTCAGAGCCTGTGAGCATTCGATCTTACTCCAGGAGGTTATCCTGGGACTCACATTCTTTCTCCTCAAACACCTGTTCTTTGATAAAAAGAAAGCTAAATCTTTGCTAACAAAAAGAGACCCAATGTAATGAAATGCCCAGTGTACTTTTTTTTTAAACCTAGTCTAAAATTGTTAATACATGTTCCACGGTTCTTAGGAAATGTTCTTGTGGTTTAAGAGGTTTTTTTAAAAATAAGATGGGATGTGAGCTTTTGATTAAAAAGTTTTCCTTCCCCTCAGTGACCTCAGCCTCTGGCCCCATGGTGGTGAAATTGCGGCCAATGCAGGGAAAGGAGGAGGGAAACTGGCAAAAGTTACCTTTCACTTTTTGCTTTTAGGCGACTTGGTTTACAGTACCCATTTCCTTACCTCCTATAACTGTTTTGGTTCTCTTGACAGAAGCCTTATTCTGAAGATTTCTTCCCCATTTATGGTAGAGTGAGGGGTGTCCTTGTCCATGAATCCCTTCTCTCACCTCTACTTTTTAGGTGTCTGGGCATTGACTCTTCAGCTGTTTTAAAACTTATTTAGAAGCAGATTCCTATGATGGGAGATTTCTCCTGATTGATGCATGTCCACTTGCTCCTTTTCTAAGGGAGCAAGATGATGGGTGGGCTGAATTTGAAGAGGTATTTGTGTTTGAGAAAAATGTGTTACAGCTCAGTTGTGACAGCAACCTGGCTCCGGGCGAGAGACCAAGCAGCACTCGGAGAGTTGGAGAACTCAGGTTTATTATGCCAGCGAGCCCAGAGGAGTTAACACTCCAAGCTCTGGACCCTGTTTGTAGGTTTACACAGGCTTTTATAGGCTGCTGGTTTACTCTTTGCAACATCATATGCAAATAAGGTATAACAAAAGTTGACTAATTAGGAACAAGCTTTGTAGAAATGGACCAATCAGGAGGGAGAGAAATAACCAATCAGGAGTGAGGGAAATTGACCAATCAGGAGCGAAAGAAATTACCAATCAGGAGTGAGCTCCATGCAAATGAAGTACTACAAGTGGACCAATCAGAAGTTAGGGAAATGGGCCAATCAGGAGTGAGCTCAGGGAACCGATAGAATTTTAGGGGTAAGTAGGCAAAAAGTGAGATAGAACCTCTGGGCCAGGGAACTGGATGGTGCTGGCAGGAGAGCAGTGGCCCTACCAGTCTTTTTATGGGGCTTCCCACCTCATTTGGACTAATTAACTCCTGGGCAGTGTTAACAAGAGCAGCAGAGTGGTTTGGCCCCTTCCAGCTCATTGACTGAATCAGCCTCGTTTTTACTTTGCTTATCATTTCCAGCAAGAAATAATTCACCCTTCAGTCTGTTTTCTAAGGGAGGACTGGAGGGTGAAGCCATCTCATTCTCTGCCTTTACTGCTCAGCTTTAGGACTGGCAGAAAACAGCATCCCGACGTTTGTGACGGAGGACCTTCTAGATTGTCAGCGGCTGCCGTTCTCACCAAGCCTGGGGACCCTGGAGTTTTCTGTCCTGCTCTTCCTCCTCACTTCCTTCACTGGTTTGGGGGACACATCTTGCAATCCATCAGCAATCACAGCTGCTGGCTGCTCAATAGCCACTGCCCTTCCACTAAAGCTGTGACCAGAAAAGGAGAACAATGGAGTCCTCTGTGGAAAAACAGAGTGGCTCATCCATCCGGTGGTTTTGGTAGGGGATGCGCTGGTCCGAGCACCACTGCCAGCCCGACGTTCTCCATCAGCAGGGTTTAGGAAGGACTGCAGGCTTTTTTCATTACTCCAGAAATTGAACAGAAATCTGCGTGTGCCTACAATGAGGCTGCATAGGCTCTCTGTTACCAAGATGTGAGATTTATTTGCCTTTGATTCAGATTACATAAATTCCCTGTGGGAACCATCCCAGGCACACCAGAAGGTCCCTTTCGCACTTGTATGTCTAGGAAAATATCAGCAGATGGACGATTAAGGCTAGTTGATAACGAACTCTTTTAAAACGATTTTTAAAAATGGGGTACAGTCCAGATGTTCGGACAGCCAGGGCACGATTCAAAACTTGAGAATCCCCAGGGATAAGAATCCCAGACTTAAGTTTCTTACTATGTTGCTTAGCAATTAGATAAACTTATCACCCCAGTTTTGAACTGCCGCAAGATAATGTCCACTTTTTCTTGATAAGAAATTATGACTTTTCAGAGGAGTTAGTCCCCACATCAGAAGGTGGATTTTTTAGATGCCCACCTGGAGTGACCAGTAACCATGAGATGACGCTACCAGCTCTTCAGAGCTGTGGCTTCACATCTCGGGGCTTCCTTTTACCAGGAATCTTTATGGATGCTTAAGGAGCCATTTCTTCCCAAAAGTACAGCCTGTGTGGTCAGGACAGGACCACATCACCCCAGCTGGGAGGATGCTGTCCTCTTGGACAGGGCAGGACACCCCTTGGCTCTCAAGCAGCTAAACAGAGTGGCTTGGACCCCTCTGGCCACAGAGATTCGTTTAGACCAACCACCGTTTTCTGATTTAACTTCAATTTGGACATGGTTTTCTAGATGAATAGATTCTAATGTGACTGCTGATCAGGAGAGCTTTTCTGCCGGAATAAAAATGAGTTACCTTGCCATTTGACAAATTCTGCAAAGACTGATTGTCCCTGGCAGCTGATAGAGGTTTCTTCTAATGCTAATGAAACATTGACTACGACTATTCTGCCACCTTGGTCCCCACTTCCCTTAAGTGGGATGGTGAGAATTGGAGAGAGCCAGCTTGGGAGATGGGGGTGTTTCTCTGATACAATTAGCCGGGGCTCACAGTTGATGAAGCGGGACCTGGAATCACACCAACCTTGGTTTTGAGTTCTGGCTCTACTTCCTGGCTCTGTAACCTTGGTCACGTGACTCAACCTCCCAGAGCCTGTTTTCCTTCTTTAAATGTGGCTAATACCCATCTTGCAGGACTGTGATGAGAATCAAAGGGAACAGGAGAACAGCGCTAGCTAAATTACAGTTACACAAGCAGGTTGTGAGACAGGGTGGGGCTGAAAGCTTTTGCAAGAATGTTGCGAAGGCAGCTCCTACTTTAGGGGAAGTCACAGAGTTGGTTTGTTGCTGGAAGTGGTTTTGACCTTTATATTACATCTGCCTATTTGAGAGGCAGAGTGTTGCATTAGAACGTGGAGCATGGTTTTGGTGTCTGATGGAGTTTCATTGTTGGACTTGCATGTTGGTTAATGACATGGCTCTCTGAACCTATTTCCTCAGGTCTAAACTCTTAGAACTGCTATGAGGAGTAGCACTGATGCACATGAAGTGTCTAACACTGCATCTGACACAGGAAGGGCTCGTCAATGATGCTGTTTTATCCATGTCATCTGTAGGCTGTAGGCTCTGTGTCGTGGAATAATTGTGGAAGGAAGGGGCGAGGCAGCTGTCTCGTGCATGGGAGCATACAGACAGAGGCAGGCACTCAAACTTACTTGAAGGTTTAAAAGAGTGGACATCTGATAAGTTTTTATAAATGGTATCTTTAAAGATTTTGTAATGTATCTGAAGCTCAACTTATTATCCAATAAATATGGCAGCCACATTATCATGTCCTCCGAATTAGGTGTGTGAGGTTATTGATTAACTTTATAATAGAGAACACCAAGTAGTTTTTAGGGTATTGAATAATTTGAGATTATAGATTAAAAATAATTTATTATTTTCTTACACTTGGGGAAGTTAAATATACTTTAAAACCTTGACTATATCCTTGAGCCAAATTAGGCAAAAGGGGAAAGAATTAAACAGCCATGTCATTGGATGAGAAGAGCTGTGGCAGAAAATGGGACATTGTATATGTCCACATCTGCCAGTTGCATATAGCTTCAAACACAATGTCATGATTACTCTGGTCCTGAATGGCCAACATTAACAGTTGTAATAATCTTGAATGAATTTGTCGCCATCATTTTCCTGTTACCTGCATTAACGATTTATAAATCCATTTCAATTAAAAGTAGTAAACACCTTGAAGTGTTATTCCACTTCAAAAAGCATAACACCATTTCTAATACAGTATGACTTTGACACCTTTGAATTAAAAAACGATCCACCTTTAGCAAGAGATAAATGAAGTTGATAATTACCTGGCAAATTCAGGTTATGGGCTCAATTTGGACAAATTAGCTCACAAGGTGTCTTTTTGCTTCTATTGGAGTATTTTCTGTGGGGATGGGCAGTGTTCAACAGATAATTTTGAAATCTCCCCTTCTTCATGGACTTCAGATTTACTGGCTGTTGCAATGAAGCAAAATCTCAAGTACATATACATTTACAACTTTTAAATGGGTGAAACCACCATTAGACATTATGTAGAATTAGGAGATTCAGTGAAGCTGTTTAGATGTTTTCAGGCTACCCCTTCCTTGACTGAAGCCCTTTTAAATTACATGCTGAATTCAGCCAGATACATTTGAGTCTTGTTTTTTTTTTCTTTCAGAAAAATAACTAATATATGCTAACTAGTGCTCCAAGGAAAGCTTCCTGATCCTCCTAAAAATATGCCAAGGAATTCTAGTAGAACATGGATTCCTCTTATTCAAGGAAAGGCTGTGCATTTTTGAAGGGTGATTCCCTCCAAAAACTTCATTTTGAATATTTCCTCCTTCTCTTCGCAGTAGATCATGTATAAAATGGCTGGCTTTTTAGATAAAAGAAAGTTAAAGTCAATGTAACTCTTTTTGCACTAAAGAAATCTTTCATACCTAGATTTATGCCACTGAACTGGCATGAGAGAAACAAAAATCACAGTGTTAGGGCTGGAAGGGACCTTGGGAATCGCCCTCTTCTCTTACAGATGACATACAGGCAGGTAACTTGCCTATAGCCAGTCTGTCAGGCAGGGAGCAGCCAAGCCAAGAACCCAGGCTTCCCGACGCCTAATTTATGTGCTCTTTCCAATCTCAGCTACCCTCAGTTGTTCATTTTGTTTGGCAGTTGGGCTTGTTGGCCCTTGCTGGATTTGCACATTTCGGTATGTAGAAAATTACCAATTTTTTAGTCTGTAAGTGATTGGGTGGAGACAGAATACTGTTACAGAAAAACTCGCTGGAAGAACTAGAAGTAAAAGTGGCTTTAACTCATCAGTCCGTCCCCTTTTCCTCAGCCGAAAGTGAGGCCGCTGACTACATAACCATATGGCTCATAGCAAATGTTTTTGACCTTTTAGAACAGAAGAGTCGATAACAGAAGATGACAAGAGGAGGTAAGTTTGGTATTGAAGCTGCCTTTAACTTGAATAATTTTGGCCATACTTTATGGATGTAATTTAACCTGCATTAATTTAACTCATGGATTTAATCGACCACCGTAGCACATTGCCAATAAGGATTCCACCAGGAAAACTTTTGGCACAGAGAATGCAGGTAGGAGCATGTGATCTGATAAAGAACTTGGCCCAGGGTTCACAATCTTTCTTCTTTTAAGCAAGGTCGGTTTGTCCTGTGCACACAGCCTGTGCTGGTTTCCATCCTGGGGCCCTTGGATGTGCCATTGTCCCCAACTAGAGGATGTTCCTTCATTTTGCCCACCTTCTCCGTCCTGCCATCCTGTGATTAACTGCACTCCACTCTCATTACTCCTCACCTCTCTCTTTCTCCTCGCTTTATATCTGCCTCTAGGTAAAATGTTTGTGTGTGTCCATGGCACCTAATAGCACTCTGAATTCTTGATGATTGTTGACTGATTAACTGTAATGTCACTGTACTGATATATTACTATACTGAATTATAAAAATCCCAAATTTTCTTTCTCATTGCAAGTAAAATACCTAAAAGTTCTTCTGTACAGCTTTTTCTTTTTACATATAGCTTCTCTTTAACATAGAAAAGCAATTACATTTCCAAGGACAGTAATATTCTGAATTCTACTTTTGAAAAGTCATGAGTTACTTTAATAATTCTCTAATTATTTGAAGGACCTCATGCTTTCACTTTCTGCAAATATAAAGTACCACGTAGTTTGGTCTTATTTTTCTATTATCTACTTCTTTTCATGAAGAAACTATGGAGGGGTGTATGTTGGTCTACCGTCTGAAGCTGTCAATATGGTATCCAATCAAACAAAGACTGTACGAAAAAGTAAGTAAAACCATGTGATATTTACTTTCTCTACATATTTTTTTTGTTTTGTGAAAAAAAATGTGAAATGCATGTTTCAGCTTGCCTGACTACACATTACTGAGTTGCAGTGAACCATGTGTAAGAACCCAGTCTGCTCATTTGTTGAAATTGCCACCCACATAATGGGAGTAATTCCAGACCAAAATTTAGCTTGTTTGTGGTTATGCTTCATGGATATTTTAAATTTCTGGCTAATTTCAGTGATGATCAGTATGAAAATGAAAGCAAATGTTTCAGTAAGTTTATGGGCTTTTGTAGAATATAAAGGTAAATGCCTGTATTATAAATGTGACTGATGATAAGTAGTCTGGTGATTAGAAGCAACGTAACTGCCTATTGTATAGTGAAATGAAGTTTCTGAGTTTTAGTAGTAATTGTGGGGCTAATGAAGTGCTTTTGATAATAGGTGCGATTATGACCTCATAGATAAACAATTGCTTAAGCAGGAAGCTTAAGTGTGGCTCGTGGTAATGCATGCTGATTTACTGATCACTGTACAGTTGTCTGATATAGTTGAAGAGCTATTAATGTTTAATTTTACACAAGCCTTTGTTATTTAACATACTATAGCTATTTGTTTCATTGCTGTTTCTCTACTTAATGGTTTAGACTAGCAAATACATATGTCACAACTACTTTTAGTCTTATAGGAACCTAGAATATGTTCTTTATAACTGAGCATTTAACTTTCTTAATTTTCTCTTTAAGATTAGAAGAAAATAATATCCTGACTCAGTAATCAAGAGGTACTGTATGTTTTTTCTAAATAATTCTACATATTTAGCCTTGATGCATGAAATATAGCTATTAAAGCTCTGTATTTCTAAGAAATCTTGAATTTCAAGAATTGGAGGGGGGTCTCATGATTAAATCTATGGAACTAAGCATGTTTTATTATAAAGAGGGCTTCAATGATTAGATCAATTTTGTTTGCAGTTTTTTTTTTTTCAAATGCAACTTAATTCATTCAATAAGAACAAAATACCGAAGTTTCACTCTTCATTGCCAAAATCTTTGTGGGGCTAGGACTTTGTAAATGACAGATAAGGGGAGACTAGAGAGGCTGGGAATTAGATTAGGATCAATATTAAATGTTTGGCGATGGCCAGGGGGTAGTTAATATACAGAGAGAAGATGTATCGATACCAAAACTCCAATAGAGATGGGCAGTCATCAATGTGCAGAGATGCTGTTACGCAGGAAGGAGCAGTCAAGTCATAGACCGAATCTCCAGGTTGGGTATTATACGTTCAATAGGAACAAAAGAACCCATTGCCTAGAAGATGAAGTGCTGTGGACCTGGTGAAGAGCTTGGAGTTAGAATGAAGACAAACAAGATCAAGGACGGAAGAAAAACAGCCTTCATTCAGTAACTACCCTCTGAGTACCAGCCTCTAAAAGGTGCTGAGCAGCATCTCCATAGAGGCAAAGAGCTTCAGTTTACTTGGTCCAAAATGCATGCAGTGCTCGGATCTGCACTGTCTTTCAGTCTTGCTGAATGACATCCCACCCCTTTGGAACATCCAGTGACCAGGAATGCCCTGTCTCTTGAGATAGCCCATATTCTTTTGGGAGTCAGACAACCTTGGATTTGAATTCAGGCTCTTTTACATACTAGCTGAGCAAGTTACTTCTTTGTAACCTTCATTTTGTAATTCATAATAATGGAACTGATGGTCAGCTTGAAGAGTTCTTGTTAGGATTAAACATGAAGTAAATGGTAGCTTCTGCTGTAATTGTCATTTTTTTTTTGTAACCAGAATCCAGCCATTGGTAGACCAGAAGCAAGATTGATTCAATATTGAACCAACTTCTTGCTCAGGGCCAGTACTGGTGGCTAGGGTCTGGGATGGGATGGGTTGCAGAATAAGCTCACAGGTGGAGACAAGTAAGCTTCCCTACTGGGGGAAAGAGACAACTGATTTATTCTGGACAAGAAATCCAACAATCTTGGGTGGCCACTTCTTCAAAAACTATCTCATCAAGGCAACAGCATCACAGATATTTATCCCCTGGTGCCCATAACCACATTAGGCTGTTGAGTTTCTCTTTAGGAATCTGCTAAGAATATTCTATTTCTAGTATTTTTAATAGAATTCTAGCTCTCAGGCAGATTTCTAAGTTCCCTGCCAGTTTTCCCTTATATACAGCAGTATTTTTATTATTCGCATCAAATAGAAAAAGTAACCTAGTTGAAAATAAGCATACATTACTGTTTACCCTCCTGAAAACAGGGTGTATTTCAAAAAGCATATTAATAGAGTGGAAAGAGGTGCCCTGTACATAGATAGCAGGGGACTCAGTAGCTTTATTAACATGGGACCTTAGATGAAGATCCTTACCTTCTCCCAGCCTCTCTCAATTTCAGTTTTCACAGAAGAGACTTATACAAGATAACTGTCCAATTTTGTATGGGACCTAGAATTCCCTGATGACAGTGAGCAGCGTTGCTGATACATCAGTCCATATAACTTTCCACGGCTGGCTAGAATATTTCCTTACTGCTCGTGGCTGTAAATAGGAAGATAAAGTCATTTTGTCACCATCCCTCTCCCTTCTCAATTTCCCCCATTCCTTAACTCAATTTCTAAACAGTCGCTTTGCCTCTTTTGAATTCCCTGAGGAGTTTTCTAAGTTGAAAGGCTGTCCATTTTCCTTAGTTGCTAATTATGCATTGTGGTACTTATCTGTGAGGCGTCTGAGCTTAAGTTATTGGACAGAAAACCCCGATGACACAGTCCTTTGGAGAGGGAGATGTCTTATGGAAAAGATTGGAAACACTTTTTTTTGTTTGTTTGTTTTTACATGTTAGGTCAAAAAAACAATCTCTCTAGAAATAAAGCCACTGAACTCACTCAGTAACCAAAATTCAAAGTTGATTACTTTTTGAAGCAATTGAGGAATTATTTCAGAATCTCTTAAAATTACTTCTATCACGGTACAAAGGTGTAGTTTCTTCCACAGATGACTCGAGGGTGAAAGTTATGCCCATTTAGATGTATGGAGTCCTGCCAGCACAGTGATGCTTCTCAGATGCCAAGGGATGAGCCAGCTGCCTCAGAATCCCCTGGAGGAGCTCGGGAGAGTGTGGATGGCTCGACCCCTCCCAGGAGGGTCGGATCAGGCAGCCAAAGGACGGCGCTGTGACTGAGCAGTCTGTCTCAGAGATGTGGATGTGTAGCTACGTTTGGGCATCATCATGTTGTTGTATTTTAACTATTAGTTTAGAAATCTTTCTCCACGTGACTTTGTCTCTTTATATAAGAATCCTCAGGGCTTCACACTGTGCTGGCCACCTATTGAGTCTCAAATAAATATTGAACGCATGTTGAACATGTGCTTTTACTAAAAAGAAAATCAGTAAATAATTTGCAGGCTTAAAGCTGATATATATGTATTTTTATCTCCGTTGTGTCTTTTCGTGTTTGCAAACTCTTGTCTTTTTTGTTTTTTTGCCTTCATAGCTTGCTCATCAAGATTTGGATGGAATTTTTGCTTCGCAGGACATTGTAGTGCACACAGACATTCCGAAGGAAAGTGTAAACAGTCGCTCCTCCCCCCTCCTCCAAAATTCTTAGTTTATAGTTAAAACCATGGGTATATAGTGAATGTTGTGGTACTAGAAAAGAATTGGTTAAACAGTACTCATCTATGGAACTTGCCGTGGTCCACCGGCTGAAGACGAGCTTACAGATGGTTACTGCCCATCCGGCCACTGTGCTCCAGCTGCGTCCTCACCCTGGCCATCCCCACAGCTCATGAAGATCATGTCTTTTCACTGATACTTTTTTGATAGTTTTTATATAACAAAATCCTTAATCTATTTATAACTTAAAAGAATAAGGCACTATAAACAAATTACTCAAAGTAATATATTTGTCTTATCTTTCACTATTTCTATGTCATGCTGATTTTTAGCTGTAAAGCTGTTAAATTGATTCTTATTATCTCTTCTCCTTTTTTACTCTTTGGTTTTCAGCTTTATTTAAATGTCAGAGGGTTTTCTTTATGAGAACAGTGTGTTACATTGCAATACTTTAAACTGAGAAAAGTGAACTGAGATTTGCACGCCATGTGCACATTTTGATTATCCTCCTGTTTTCTTTTGTCAAAGGCTTATGTAGCCACAAGTACGTCATAGTCATTGAGTCTCCCATTCTGCCTGTGTGTGATCAGAGCATCTCATTGCCTTAACTCCACGCTCTTTTCCAGGCTTGTCACTGATGGTTAGTGGGATATTTGGAAAGTTCTTAATTTGATAGTGACCATGTGTATCCGTTTGGTACTGCAATGTAAAATCACTCAATTTACCAATGTATTTCAACAATTAAAACATTTTTATCCCTCTTTACCTGGATTTCTTTAGTTATTTTTTGAAAGAACACTTTCAAATAAGTCGCACGTAGCATTGTGATATATAGATACAATATATCAGTATAAAAATAATATAATAATAGATTACTGTGAAAAAACAATATTTTTTCCACAAGAAAAGCATGACCTTATATATTTGGTCCACACATCTACCATTTTAAAATCAATTAAAAAAAACCTGAAGATGAGAACCACTAAGAGATGGTTGTGATACACGGACTCCCGCCCTACACTCACACATAATGGCATTTAGGTGGAACTTAAGCAGGGCTAGGCTAGGGCAATGAGTGATAAGGTTCACCTCCTGCACGAGACACGCCTTTAAGATTAGGAGAGGGGGCTGTTTAATACACGGAGACCAACACAGTGTCAAGGGAAAAGAAACTTAAGAGTGTGTCTTAATTGAAACATTACATTAGGAAGGTCCGAGACGTTCCAGAGGGCAGGGCTATGCCTGTCCCAGCACCGGGTAAAACCCAGTGCTTAGTAACTGGGTTTTTGATAATGCTGAGGCCATCCTATTGCATCACATGTTTCTCCCACTTCTGTCTCCACTAAAGCAACCCATTAAGTGAAGACAAACTTCTTTTTCCATCAGTAGAGTCCCTAACACATACATTTAGCACTCAATTACACATTTTGCTTATTCTTCAAATATTTAATATTGAAGCACTGCAGACTCCCTAGCAGACAGCTGCCTTGTGTATGCCTTTCCATTCTTAGGATTGGGTCCCAGGGACTTACTGTAAAGAAGTGGCCTTGGGTTGATATGAAAGGAAGATAATTTATGAAATTTGTGACTTTCTCTTAGATGGGGACAGACTGTGATGTCTTCTCTAGAGCAGTAATATCTTTGGGACAGATTTAAGGCCTTGGGTAAATCATTTGATTTTTCTGTGCGTTGGAAATTTTCAATGAATGGAACAAAATCTATTCTAATTTTCTTCTAAGATTGTCAGCAGAATTCATTCTGTCCTTGATTCATACATCCAGCAGTTATTTCCCAAATGTCTGCTCTAGGCCCGGCATCGTTTCAGGCATTGGAGACGCAGTAGTGCACAAATCAGACAAAACTCCTTGGCATCATGGGGTTTATGTTTTATGAGGGGTGGGGATGACATACTAGGTGAATATATAGTTGTCAGAGTAATAAGTTCTATGGGGAAAACCAAGCCAGAGAAGAGGGAATAGAGAGCCAGTTGGGAAGGTGGTATTGCAATTTTAATCTTAAATAGGATGATCAGGGAATTACTCACTGAGAAGATGAAATTTGAAAGCAAAGAGCTGAAGGAGAAGTACCTACCCATGTGGGTTCCAGCAGAAAGATATTTTAAGGAGAAGGAGTAAGTGAAAATGCCCCACGCAGGGGTGTGTCTGGAAGATCTGAAGAAGCACAGAGTCAGTGTAGCTGGACAAAAGATGGCGAATGGAGGAGTTGTAGGGGAGGTCAAAGAGCCCTGAGGAGGAAGGTTTTGGAGGAAGATCAGGTCTATTATAGACCACTGGCTTCATTTTTTGTTTTAAGATAAAAATTGTATATATGGTGTACAACATGATTTTATATACATTGTGAAGTGAGGCTGAGCTAAGTTAAGCCAACACATCAACTCACATACTGTTGTGTGTGTGATGAGATCACTTGAAATCTACTTTCTGAGCATATTTCAGGTATTCAGTACAGTATAACTGTCGTCATCATGCTGTACATTAGCTCTCTAGACTAATCAGTCCCAAATAATTGCAACTTTGTACCCTCTGACCCACATCTCCCCACTCTCCCTTAGCACTCAGTGTTCTACTCTCTGCTTCTGTGAGTTTTTAGATTTCACTTACAGGTGAGATCAAACAGTATTTTTCTTTGTCTGGCTTTTTTTTTTTTTTTAACTTAGCATAATGTCTTCCAGGCTCATCTCTGTTGCTACAAATGGCAGGATTTCCTTCTTTGGTATGGCTGATTAATGTTCCATTGTGTATATACACCACATTTTCTTTATTCATCCATCCAGTGGACACTGAGGTTGTTTCCATGTCTTGACTATTGTGAATACTGTAGTGAACATGGGGGCACAGCTTTTAGACAGTGACTTCAGATACATACCCAGAAGGAGAATTGCTGGATCCTATGGCAGTTCTATTTTGAATTTTTTGAGGAACCTCCATACTGTTTTCCACTAGTGGCTGCACCAATTTTCATTCCCACCAACAGAGTACAAGAGATTCCTTTTCTCCACACTCTCTCCAGCACTTACTGCCTGTCTTTTTGATGACAGCCATTCTAACTGGTGTGAGGTGATATTTCATTATGGTTTTGACTTGTGTCTTCCTGATGATCAGAGATGCTGAGCATCACTTCACATACCTGCTGGCTGTCTGCAGGTCTCCCTTAGAGAAGTGTCTATTCGGGTTTCTTTGCCCATTTTTGAGTTGGGTTGTATTATTGTTATTGAGTTGAATTCCTTATATTCTTTGATACTAACCCCTTATCAGAAAGATGTGTGGCTTGCAAATATTTCCTCCTATTCCATAGGTTTCTCTTCTCTGTTGATTATTTCCTTTGCTGTGTTCAACAATAAAGGAATATTTGAAATTATGAGTCATCTTTACAGGATTATAATAGTCATAAAAATCATGCTTTTGAAGAATATGTAATTTAATAAGAAAGTGTTCACAGTATATTTCAGACAGCAAAGACAAAAGTTATATACAGAATTATCCCAGATATGTATGTATGTGTTTGTGTACACACACAGAGTAAGGCTGAGGAGGGCGTGGTACAGTGGTGTGTTGGGTCCTTGTCTCTCATTGTTCAGTGACCTTCATGCCTGGTACCCCCCGACGCCTAGCACTAGCGCAGTGTTAGGCTCCCAGGAGTAACAATGGTTTATTGAAAGTTGATGAACGGACTTCCTCCATCAGTTTACCAGATCTTGACAGTTTAGAGAGTTTTAGCTACATTATATCTAATGCTCATGGAAATCTTCTACACTTTAAGGTAATAGGAAAACAGGATGATAGTTTGAATCGATTTCCTGCTTAACAATCGGCACAAAATATGTAATAACTTTCAGTGTTTAATGTCTTATTAAAAAACAAAACAAAACCAAACCAAACCACGGGCGCAGGTCATGCTGCGTGATGCGTACATTTACTGTCCTCTGGTGGAGTCAACTTTGAATAGCAGCTTTATTTTTCCCCCTTCATTGCTAATGATGGGAGTAATCCATATTTTACTTTCCTTAATATATTCGTGTATTCGAGGATTCAGCAGTTTCTTCATAATAGCAGGGAGTTTATATCCTGGATTTGAAACTTTCTAGCTATGTATCTTGGGTAGTTGACTTAACGTCTGTGTCTCAGATTCCTAATCTGTAAAATGGAGACAATAATAAAATAGTAAAAATGAGTATGTATCGAGCACTACCGGTAACATGCCATCAATAAACTCATTGCATTTCCACAATAGTCTGTTTATATCAGAATACATTTCCATCCTACAAACAAGGAAACCAAGATCCCAGAGGAAAATAGTTGCTGCTTCTCAGAGAAGTGTGAGAATCAAGTGAGTTAATACGCGTAAGGTGATTCGGAGATGGCGTGATGCAGAGTAAGTGTTCAGTAACACCATCAGCACGCGTGTTACAAGACTGGGTCTGTGCCAAAGACGTTGCCATGGGCCACAGGGATCTTGATTTATGTTTGGACTACTCCCGTTTGAAACACATGCCAGTTACTTGCATCATGAAATGTGCACTATATCAAATAGTAAACTGTATTTATTTATACGTATTTTCCAGACACTTTTATTAAGCCAGAACATAACTCCTCATTTCTCCAGGTACTGGGGTCAGTCTATTTCACTCTTAATTGTCCTAGGAAATTTGTGGGAGGGAAGGATAAAAAGGGCACATTTAGTATTTACATTAGTTTGCAATCATCTGCAGGTAAATGGGATCTCTATGTATTTTCCCAGGTCTGAGTATGGGAAGTGGGGGTGAGGGAGCCAGGATGGTGCCCAAAGCTATTCATGTAGCTCCTTAGGCTGCCCATTTCTTTATCTACTCAAAAACTATGTACTGAGCCCCCGTGTCTTGTATTGTTCTAAGCACTGGCCTCTCCCTCAGTTCTTCCTTAAGAAATTAATCATGATTAAAATATCACTCTTTAAAAATATTCTGTTAGGTTGAATAACATCCCCTTCTGAAATTCATGTCCACTCAGAATTTCAGACTGTGACCTGATTTGTAAATAGGGTCTTTCCAGATGTAATTAGTTGAGGTCACACTGCATTAAATGGGCTCTAAATCCAATATGACTGGTATCTTCTAAGAAGGGAAGACAGACAGACACACAGGGAGACTGTCATGTGAAGAAGGAGGCAGAGATGGGAGTGATGCAGTTACAAGCCAAGAAATGCCATGGGTTGCTGGAGGCACCAGAAGCTGGAGGTGGCGAGAAAAGATTCTAAAAACTTTCAAAGGATCACTATATAGATAGATAGATAGATAAAACCCAAATTTCTTCTGTATAGCACAGGGAACTAAACTAAATATCTCGTAATAACTTTTAATAAAAAAGAAAAAAAAGTTTCAAAGGGAGCATAGCCCTGCTGACACCTTGATTTTCAACTTCTAGCCTCCAGAACTGTGAGAAAATACCTTTCTGTCCTTTTAAGGCACCCAGTTTCTGGTACATGGTTATGGCAGCCACAGGGAACTGAACCACCAAAAAGCAGTTTGTAGAACACTGCTTTCTGCTCACAAGGAAGTGGGCTTGTGAGTGCCTGGTCCCTGAACAGATGGATTTTCCCACCCAGTCTTTCTCTGAAGCATTTCCTGAGGGCAGGCTGGCTCCCAAGGAGGATGGAGATTAGCTGAGCAAACCAGTTCCTTCCAGAAACTCACCAATCAGAGGGGAAGGACAGGAGGTCCAGCTAAGGTTTCTTCCAGGGGAAACACGGGGAGTGGGGAATAAGGGTTCCTGCCTAACACTGAACTGTACATGCCAATTTTTCCAGCCTGCACAATGTTTTTCTAAAAAAATTGAATTGGTTCCCAACATTAAAAAGTTGGGAGATTTCATGTAAAATACAGATTTCAGGCTTCTCTAAGAATATGGAACGTCTGTTCATACTGGGCCACATGCCCTCACGGTGAGGAACTCCTGCTGCAAAGTTGTTAGTGGGTAGACACACCCCTAAATTAGAGGGTGCATGGAGGGGTCCTCACAGCAGAGGAAGAGGGACAAAGTGAATGATTGTTTTATAGCTCAGAAGAGGAAAAGGAAAGAAAGGCACTGGGCAGGGGGAAAGCACCCGAGGCAGGAGCTGTCAGCCAGGGTGGCTGGTAGAGACAGCTCCAGCTGTGGATTTTACGGGTGGCTTCTGACATCACATTTTCCTCCGGGTGTGCTGGAGCCAAATACCTTGTCTTCCGTTCTTGTATAGGCTTTTCCTGTAGTTGTCATGGCAATTGTCAGCGGTCATGGCACTGGTGGGTGTGTCATTTAGCATGCTAATGCATCACAGTGACCGTAAAATGAGGCTCAAGGTCCACTGGAAGTCAAATCCTCCACCATCTTGGGCTTCACAGGTTCTAGCCAGTTCTTGTTTCTTCTCTCTGCAGCTGTCTCCTGAGACTTACTAAGAGTAATTGGTTTCTATTCAAGGGAGGGGCAGGGGTATGATTCTGAGGACAATAGCCTTAGTAACAAAAAAGGAAAGTTGCTCTTAAGAATATCTGCAATCTGGTGGACCCAGCATCCCCCCACCCTCCAAAAGCCATCTCTGAAGATTCTGTTCACGCATGAACGTTTAAGGGAAAAGGGGAAGTAATCTCAGTTAATCGTTGAGATAAGGTGGTCAGAGTCGTTGCTGTCCCCCAGTGCCTGCAGGCTTGTCCCAGCCAACTGCTTCAGCCTGCTCTTCTGTGACTCAGGGAGGCCTGGGAGACTTCAGCTTTTCTATAAACAGGAGGCAGGGGTTGAGCAGGGAGCCTACAGGGCTCAATATCAGTCTCCCCCTTTTCTTTTGCTGAGTCTCAATCTTGAGAGCAAGTGTTGGACAAGAAAGGGAATACCATCTTGGATAGAGGGGTTAGTCAAACTCAGCAGAGGAGCCTGGTTTTAGGGGGACTCGGTGTCAAAGTGGTGCCTTCTTCAGATGGGGGCAGGCCCCAGCTCGCCATCCTACCTGCCACCTCCCCCCATGTCTCACCTTGGTCCTCACCACTCCTCTGTTCCCACCTGGCACCTTCAGACATTTTGGCTCAGGCTTCTCAGAGCAGCGGTTGAGAGCACAGACTTGAGTCCAACAAAGCCCTGGTTCATATCTGTGCTCAATTACTCCCTCAGGGTGTGGGCTTGGGCAGTTTACTTCACCTCCTTGAGCCTCAGTTTGCTTATTTGTAAAATGGGAATAGAAGCTGCCTTATGGTGCCACTGAGAGAATTCAATAACGTGATCACGTGAGTCTTTTTGTACCGATACAGGCCCCGTCGATGGGAGCTATTGCTTTAGAAAGCAGAACCGGACACTGTTGGAGGAAACCTGGACGAGAGAATGCCTCTGCTGTGAAGTATGCTTTGTCTGGTTTTAGGGCTGCCCTCCATCACACCAATTTTCAGAAAAATATTTTAATAAGCCAGCTTCCAAGGAGCCCCTTTCTGTAGTAAGGAGTCCAATAGCAGTTTGGGGAATTAGAGGTCCAATTAAGGCATTTTTTTCCTCCTCCCCAACAGTTTGAGTCTCTTCTGGAAGGAGGTTGCGGGGAGGCAGGAAACTCTGGATCTCATCCAAATACTTTGATGTCTGGGTTTTAAAATAGTTGTGATCTTAGCTGGCTTTGCAGACTTCCTAGTGGCCCTCAAAGGACAGTTTCTGCTCGCACTGATCACATCTCCTGGGAGGCCCAGAATGATGGAAGACGCAGAAGGATCCAATTGACTTCAAGTAGCCTACTTCCAGGTGGAGGTGAGAAACCGGATGGGACTGGGAAGGAGGCAGGGTGACAGCAAAGGGTTTTTTTTTTTTAAAGGGGCTGCTCTACAGAGCCCTACACTTTTTCTCCCAAGTCACTGTGTTCTTATCAAGAAGGAATTGTGTTTGTTTCTAAACCTATTCAGCCAATTATACTTAATGCCATTTAGTACCAATAAAATATTCCTTAAATGTTAAAAACATGAAACATGAATGCAGAAACATGCTCTTTTTATGAAAATTAGACGGAATGTTTCAAAAAATATGAGATGCTTAAAGAAACTCATTAAAGTAGTCGTGGGAGGGGGAGGGTATAGCTCAGTGGTAGAGTGCCTGCTTAGCATGCATGAGGTCTTGGGTTCAATCCCCGGTACCTCCACTAACAAATAAGCAAATAAAATAAATAAACCTAATTACCTACCCCCCACTAAAAATTAAAAAAAAAAGTTTAAAAAAATTGTCATGGGATGAAAAAATTTATCGAAAATTTAGGATTCTGCAATTAGATTACTTAAAGATCTTTAAGATCTTATTCCATTCTAAAGAAATAGAGATAGGATATCTTAGCTAATGCAAAATAGATGTGATTTATGCCAGAAAGGAAAAGTGGAACTCCAATCAGCACATCCATATTTAAAAAAAAAAAACTTTTGGCCCAAACATAACATTGCACTAGCCCTTCCTTCCTTTTTCCATTCCTTCCTTCCTTCCTCTTTTTTCTTTTTTCTATAAAAAGTGAACCGATTTCTCTCTTAGTAGCAATAGAATATTTCAGGAATTTGTGTTTTTTTTAAATTAAAATATTCAAGTTATGTATGTGTCATTAAAAAAGTGATTCCGTGCTTTTGCTGCCTTTTCTGATTGACAATCTCTGGAGTCGTTGAGGCCATGGGGTCTTTACTGTATGTATAAAGTTCTATACGAGATTTCCAGATCCTTCCAAGATGGCAGATTAGGCTTCAAGCTCTGCCTGCAACCCAACCCCCGATGAATTCTGAAAAAATTATAGAGGAAAACATGATACAGGAAATAAAAGATGAAAACCAAAACAAAACAGCAACCAATCAACCAAACATACAAACAACGAAGCACTGTGAGAAAGCTCTTGGGAGATGGACCGCTGCTTTGTATTGTAGGTTTGGGGTGGGTGGGGGTGGTGTGGCCTGGGGCAGAGGGTCTCGTGCTCAGATAAACTGAACAATGCAGCGAAGGTGCTCCTGAATTCCCGATCCACAGAAATTGTGTGAAATAAATTTGTTATTGTCTTAAGCTGTTAAACTTGGGGGGCAGTTTGTTACGCTGCAATAGATAGGAATTCAAACAAGGAAATGGGACTGAGTATTCCGAAATTTCTTCCCGCTTTGCCTACATAAGGCTCTCAGGTGTGCCTCTGGGTGGTTAGGTCCTTTCCATGGCTCACATTTCTGTGCCTTTATTAAGCTCCTGTCATCTTTCTGCCATTGCCTATTTCAGGGAAGGAGTCAGTATGGAAAGATCCTTTTAAAACACTGGTTTGTTCTTCTCCCAAGATGAAGCCCAGGGAGTTTACCTTGCAGAGTTAAAGGTGGCCTTGGAGCCCATCTTGGGGGAGTGTACCCGAGGGTACTCAGGTGCTGGTTCTGCTCAATCATTGGTGACAGCCACACAAATGGAAGCAGTTTATTTTGGCTTGCAGATCAAGGCTGGGTTTTCACTGATTGGGGAAAGGAGCAGTGGGGAGTCTTTGGCCGAGGAGAGGAGCTGCTTCTCTGATTCATGGCAAGTGACTTTCCTTTCCTGGCCAGGGCTTTCCCAGATGACTTTCTAAGTGGTGTTCTTTCAAGTAAGGACATGCAGCTGAGAGTTCAGCCGCTTGAAGAGGCTTTCAGCAGACTTGGGACACTCATGAGCTTGTGTCCTTTCTCCCGCGTGTTCAGCAGTCCCTGTTGTGCTCTCGTGGACACCCAGAAACATTTGCCTAGGTTGCTCCCTTTTGATGGTTGGGAATATTACGTTCATTAGGGTCAGCATTTTTGTCCCACCCTAGCCTCACATCTGAGTTTTTTTTATTTGAATGGAGTGCAGTTTCTCATCTCCCACTGATCTTGAAGCCTCTGCTTTTGATGTTCTTGTTTTGGGGGGGCTGTGATGGGCTTGATAATTTTCTGTGCTAAAATGCTCTTGTGTCTTCCAATAAAAATAAGAGCCGTGCTTTCCTCAGTGTCCACTCTGGGTCAGGCATGGGTCAGGCACTACGCTCAGTGGTGTATCTGCGTCATCTCACCCAACCCTCCACAAACCTGTTTGGTGAGGACCACTACTGCTGAGGATCTGACAGGTGAAGTGATTTGTTCAAGATCATGGAGTCAATCAGTCAGGGCATGGGGAGAGAACTGACCCTAGGCCAGGGGGATTCCTAAGCTGGTTTGTGTGACACAGCACCAGGGGGCCACTCCTACTCTGCCAGGAAGCCTTCTGCCAGGATGGCATCTGGAAAAGCTGAGGACAAGAGAGCAGAGGCTACCTGCTGGCTCAGCCCCCTCCCCCCAAGGGTTCTGGGACTCCTGGCTTATCAGGGCACCCAACACCAAGCTTTGTTTTCCCACCTGGAAGAACTTCAACTCTGATCACGAAATCCACGACTATAATAACAACTAAGGTCGTTCAGCAAATACTTTTCTCTAGGGAAGTCCACGTTGAGGAGGTTTGATATACTGTATTTTGAAGTGTGTGTGTCCAGCTCTCCTGCCCTCCCAGCCCTGTCCCTGGCACAACCTGGGTGTGACTGCCCTGGTGGTCATTTCTACCTGCAATAGTGCTCTGCGTCCCGGGCACGCCAGACACTCCCACTGGATGTCTGTCGTCAATACCGGCACTCTGCACATTCTCTCCCAGTGCTTTGAGGGGGACCCCCTATCTGCCTCTGCTGAGCTGTCATGCAACCTTCTGAGAGCGTGAATCCCCTTCTTTCAGAGCCAGGATGGTGTGGAGCTCAGTGAGGGGCTAAGGAATCAGGCTGCCTGCAGTTGCTCTCCGGGCTTTAGTCCCTGCTCCCTGTGTGTCTGCAGGCATCTGAACTTTAGCTTCCCCATCTGTGAAGTGGAGACCAGGTTACCCATCCTGTCTTAGCCGCAAAGAATAACTGAGACAATGTACTCAAGCCCTGCTAGGTAGCTTCATCCAGGAAATAGAGGCCTTTCTATCTTTTCCTTATTCAAACATCTTTTTATTCTTATCACGTCTTCAAGTCAGAGGGAATATGTTCCAGCAGCTTAGATTTTTTGGGGTTCTCGGTTCCTGGGGACTGTGGACAAGCAGGGCCTTCGGTAGAACCCAGGTATTACCCAGCAAGTGCTCCCTTCACGACCCACATAGAAACCAACATTTTGACCCACTTTTGTGAAAAGAAGGCTGTACTGCGAGGCTGACCCCAACTTTTGAGGAAAGAAGGCTGTATTGCGAGGCTGACCCCAACTTTTGAGGAAAGAAGGCTGTACTGAGAGGCTGACCCCAACTTTTGAGGAAAGAAAGAGCTGTACTGTGAGGCTGACCCCAACTTTTGAGGAAAGAAGGCTGTACTGCGAGGCTGACCCTAGCTTTTGAGGAAAGAAGGCTGTACTGCGAGGCTGACCCCAACTTTTGAGGAAAGAAGGCTGTACTGCGAGGCTGACCCCAGCTTTTGAGGAAAGAAGGCTGTACTGCGAGGCTGACTGACAAAGAGACAGGAGGCAAGGCTTTCAAATCTTTCCCCCTCACCCCGTGCTTGCGGCTAAATTTAAGGCGTTGGCGGAATTTCAGCCTTGGAAGCTGGATGGCTAGTCTCTCATCGGTCTCTATTTGCTTCTCCGGCTGCTGGACGCCAGATTTTCCTTATTGAAGCACTTACCGCTTCATCAAGGGCTCCAGCGGCAACACTGCTGTTTTTGGTTTCTGAAGACCAGAGATTCTTAATTCTGGGTCACCCTGTAGACCTGGGTCCCATTTTGCACACGTACAGGGCTGTCTCGGTAAAACAACTCAAAGCTTCTCTAATCAATCCACCTATTTAAGGAGGCAGAACCCGTTGAGACTAGTCAGTGTTTTACGTGCGGTTTCACAGGTGTCTCTGGTTTTCTCGTTTTCCTTCACAGGTTTCAGGTTTTTCTCAGCAACGAGGACCCAATATGCTCCACGCTGGCCTTCATCCTCCTGGTGAGACCCCCGCCCCTGCCCACTTGGCTCCAGAGGCCCAGTGTGGAGTGATGTAGACTGACCCATCGGCATGACCCCTCCGGGGCGCCTGTGTTGTGCTGGTGACGGTATAACCCTCCATTCAGGTTCACTTGTAATTAGCCCAAGAGACAAACTCATGCTTGTGAAAGGGCGCAGAGGACCTACCATGCCTGTCTCCTCTTTCCCCTGGCTGGAGGACGGGGTTATTGGCTGAAAGACATTTTCACCATCTTGAGAACCATGGAATGTGAGTGCTACAGAGGTCTGCGGTGCAAAGTCCATTTGACAGATGAGGAAACTGAGGCCAGGAGGGGGCAGATGGCTGTGTTATGGGAAGACAGCACAGCTGGTCCTGTAGCCCGCGCACATTCAAATCCTGATTCCTGCACATACTCGCTCCGTGACCTTGAGCAAGTCACGGGGTGTCTCTAAATCTTGACGTCGTCTCCTGTGAAGTGGGAATGATATCAGTGCCGGCCTCATTGTGGAGTCATTGAGAGGGTTAAATGAGGGTGTGTGTGTGTGTGTGCACGCGCGTGTGTGTGCGTGGCTCAGTCCGGTGCCGGCACCGAGGCAGCGCTGGACCAGGACTACATTTACCCTCCACCCTAATTCTCCTTCCCTCTCTCCTACTCAGCGTTCTCGCGGTGGAGGGCACCCCACACCTTCCTCTCCCCGGCACCCACGTTCTGGAATCTGGGGACCTGAGAACTGGCCTCCTTTCGTTTTTCAGCTTTCCTGTGGTCACCTGTGCTGCTTAAGCTTTGGGGACAACTTTGGTTTTCCTTACTCATAATCATGTCCTAAGGATCACACAAGCCATCGTATGATTATATTTATTATAAAGAGTAATAGTGAACCTCTATGGCACGTGTCCAACACGGCACCAGGCATGGATCTTCCCAGCAGCCCTCGAGGTAGTGGCTAATTTTACCACCCTCCTTATACA
Source organism: Camelus bactrianus (assembly GCF_048773025.1). Lineage (NCBI taxonomy): Eukaryota > Metazoa > Chordata > Mammalia > Artiodactyla > Camelidae > Camelus > Camelus bactrianus. The sequence goes on along the minus strand of NC_133550.1, from coordinate 31,757,304 downwards.
GATGAAGAAGCCGAGGCACTGAGAGGGGAAGGACTTGCTCAAGGTCACCCGCTGCTCGGCGGCCGTGTCCAGATGTGGTCCCAGGGCTCTCTGATTCTGGAGTTGCCTCACCTCCCTCTCCCCAGGCAACCCGTGTGTCTTTGTTACTCTTAGCTGTTGCCTTATTTAAAGAGGATCATTCTCTTTTCTTTCTTCTTTTTAAATCCATGTTGGCTTTTCAAGTTTTATGGGCAATTATATAGTTTCCCAGTTGTTGATTCTTGGGTGCGGCTGTGGGGCTGGTGGTTTCTCTTTGGATGAAACTGGAGATGCTAAGGTCAACCCGTCAGCTTCAGATATTTGACACCTCAAATCCTCTGCCACATTTTCTCTTTCCGTTTAACAACTTTTGTCTCAGATGGAAAAAGTTGATCTTTTTTTTTAAAATGGCTTTTTAAAAAAATTTGAGGGTTGGAGGTGACGGGTGGAAAAACAGGCAGGGTAAAGGAGGAAGTCTTTGTTTTTGAGTCTGGTCTCATTTAAAACGCTCTTTTTACCCTGTCCTCAACATTCTGGCTTTCCCGTTTTTCTCTTCTTAGTGGTTTTGCCCTGTCTCTGTTTATTTTGTGACTCGTGCCTGAAGGGATGTCTTTTCAGAAGAGAATTCTCCACACCACAGCTTGTTCTGGCCACGTGTTGCACCCCCACCCCTCCTCTCTCTCCCTCTTGGTCAAGGCCTTCTTTGTGCGGGGAGAGGAGGGTTTCTTCTGGTTAACGGGGATGCCATATGGGAGCAACGGTTACATGGGGTAGGGACGGAATGAACTGCCCTTAGAATAACTAGTCAGTGGAGTGGTAATAGCCTTCACACGATGTTTTTCCTGGCACCAGGACCACTTAAGCAGAGGATTAGGACACAGGATTCTACTGTGGGTGACTGAAGCACATCAGAACAGAGAGCAGAAAACTCTGCTCAGAAGAGGGGGGGATCACTCAGGGGCTCCAGCGGTTATTTCACTGGAAAATAAAGATGCCCAGGCCTCGCAAGACTCGGGGTCGGACTTCAGGGCCACGAGTCACACTCTCTGGCTTTCAGACGGTGTGGGGGTTCCCTCCTGCCCCAGTTTCTGGGGACTGCAGGATCTTCTTCGAGCCTCTGTTTCCTCGTCTGCATAACAGTCAGAGTGGTTAAGGGTACAGGCTCAGAAAGCAGATGATGGGTGTTCACCCCTTCCACCGCCATTTCCTTCCTAAACTTCTGGCAAATCAGTCTGTGCCTCGCTCCTCACTGAGCATCGTCAGACTGTTGGTGGGTAAGAGGTTTCAGTAAGCTAACACTTGCCGAGTACTTAGCACAGTGCCCCGCGCAGGGCAGTGCCCAGCCTGCGTTGGCATGATTGTCTCCTGTGACTGGCTTCCTTTGCTCTCACGTGGCCAAACACAGCCACACCGAGGGTAGCGTTCACCCTGCTAGTAATAATCATAATAGCTCATAGTTACTGAACTTTTACAATGCAAGTATTTTATAAATATTTTCATTCAGCCCTAATGAAAATCACATGGACATAGTTACCTTTATTATACACTCCCCCACCCTCAACCCCGCTACAGATAAGGGAATCAAGGTTTGAGGAGAACAAACAACGCACCCGAAGTCACACGGGTAAATCAGAGCCAAACCCCTCTGTGTGTTGTGGGAATACACCACTGAGTCTGCGGGGGCTCTTATAGCAAATTACCATTGGCTGGGTGGCTTAAAAACAACAGACTTATTTTTCACAGTTTTAGAGGATGAAAGTCTGAGATCAGGGTGCCAGCATGGTCAGGTTCTGGTGAGAATTCTCTTCCAGATTGCAGACTTCTCATTGTATCCTTCTGTGGTAGACAGAGGTGAGGGAGCTCTCTGGGGTCCCTTTTAATAAGGCACTAATCCCATCATAAGGGCTCCACCCCCTGACCTAATTACCTCCCCAAAGCCCCACCTTTCAACACCATCACACTGGGGATTAGCTTTCAACATATGAATTTTGAGGAGGGGATGCAAAAAATTTAGGCCATTGCAATGACCTTCCAAATCCAATGCCTCCAGTATCTGATAGTGTGGTTTTCAGTTCTTCATCTTGGTTTCTTAGTTTACTAGTTCAAATTCTTGAGGAGAAATATGGACTAAGTTCAGTCCATGGACGTTTTCCCCCTTGGGTTAGGTGTGCATTCTTGGACTAGTCAGCTGTGGCCAGAGGGGTGGGTTCATGTGGTTCCAATGGAGATCTAAACCACACAGAGGCTGAGAACTTCTCCCAGAAAGGGAAGGTGGGCAATCAAACCTCTCTGTTATGCACTCTCATTCAGTCCTAAAATGGCCACAGTGTTCTCTCCAGAGCGTTAAGGCACTGCAGGTATAACTTTCTGCCGTTCTCCTGCCGAGCACAGCTGTAGGCATGGGGGACCTTCACTGGCAGGCCCAGTCCCGCCCAGTTCTGGAATCAGTCTACACAGTTCTGGCAGTACATTGAGTGCCCTGTGTCTGCCAGTGGGTGGGGTCTGGAAACTAGTCTGGCAGCCACAAGTAGCAAGTGTCTGTGTGTCTGCCATGCTGGTTTCCCCCAACCTCCCGGCAGGTCTTTCTGATGACGTTCCTGCCGGTTCTTGGTCACTACCCCAGTTTTAATGCTGTTGTTAGACCCCTTCAGTAACCCAGATCATTTCCCTGCCACTTCCTCCTTCCTTCCTGGGGCCCTAACTACTAGCTGAGGGCCTGTTCTAATCCAAACATGAGACTCTGAAGCACAAACTCCCTCTGCCACCACCTACCCACCCACCCATCAAATCAGGTCCCCCTGAGTGTTTTTCTTTTAACTTCTTTGTAGAAAATTGCAAACGTTCACAAAAATGTACAGCCTCGTATGATAAATCTTCATGTACCCATCACCAGGCTTCAATACTGATTAAATCACGGCCAAACTTGTTTTATCTAGACTTCTACCTAAATCTCCCTCAGCATTACTTTGAAGAAAATTTCAGATCCTATTACTGCATCTGTAAATATTTCAGAGTACATTTCTAAAATATTAGAAGTTTAACATAATCACAATCCTATTATCACACCTAAATATATTAACAGTGACTTCCTTTTTAAGTTTTTAATTTATTTTCCTGATTGTACATTTAACATAATTAAAATGAACCTACAAAAATAGTGATTTCTTAATATCATCAAATAATCTAGCCAGTGGTTATATTTCCATTTGTCTCATACGTGCATTAAAGATCTTTTAATTAACAGGTTTGGAGTCAGTACCCAAATAAGGTCCACCTATTGTGATTTGTTGATAAAATCTCTAGATTGTTGTCTCCATCTCTATTTTTCCCTTGCAATTTGTTTCTTAAAGAAATTGGGAGATTTGTCCCATCGAGCTTCCCCGCTGAGACTTACTGATGGAACGTCCCTGTATGCATCCGTATTTGGATAGAAAACTCTTGATTGTATTTAGATGTGATTTCTCTTGGCAAGATCAGTTCATGGGTGTTGCTCCCCACCAGCCTTTCTCCACCAGCCACCAGGTGGCTGAGGTCCTATCCCTCCTCATGGCCAGTGTTGCCCGAGGTCATAAGAAGGCTCTTATGTTACCTTGAAGAAGAGCTGTAAGGTATTGGGCTGAACAAGCCATTCACTTAGCACCTTTTTTGAATGGGTGTGACTGAGACAAGAATTCTCTTAAGGAGCAAAGAGAGTCTTTCTGTTTGTAAACCTTTTAGACATTCTGGGAACTGAAGACTGTGCTGCCTCTGCTGTGCCTCCCAGCCAGCCCCGCAGCTCGCTGCCTCCTCCTGGTGCTGGCGTGTGCTCATGGAGCCTGAACCTGTTAGTGTCACGTCCCCACCACGCCAGAAGCCTCAGGCCTGTTCCTTTGAGGTTAATTTGAGGTAAGCTCAGGGCTGATGGTTAGGGTATATCTTAGTCTGTTCAAGCTGCTATAACAAAACACCATAAACTGGGTAGCTCACCAACAACAGAAATTTATTGTTTCTCATAGTTCTGGAGGCTGGCAGTCCAAAATCCTGGTGCCAGCAAGGTCAAGTTCTGATGAGGGTGCTCCCTCTTCTGGGTTGCAGACCATTGCCTTCTCGGTGTGTCCTCACACGGTGGAAGGAGGGAGGGAGCTCTCTGGGGTCTCTTTTATAAAGGCACTAATCCCACTCATGGGGGCGCCATCCTTAGGGCCTAGCCAACCTCCCCAAAGTCCACCTGCTACAACCATCACACTGGGGATTCAGTTTCAACATATGAATTTTGGGGAATACAAACATTCAGTCTATAGCAGGGTATAACTTGGACTAGATATAAAAGACCCCAAATGATAAATGAAATTAGATAGAAATGGATTTCTCTCTCATGAAAAATCTGAGCTGACATAGTGGCTCTGCTTCACAAACCCTCAGGAGCCTGACTCCTTCCATGTTTTAGTTGAGAATTTAGTCTTCTTTGGCTGTAGGAGATGAGACTGTCTTTATATGGGGCTAAGAAGGCCCTTGTGCTTTTGTGCTTCATTTTCATTTGTTTGTTTAATTGAAGTATAGTCAGTTTATAAATGTGTCATCTCTGGTGTGCAGCATAACATTTCAGCCATACATATACAGACGTATATTCCTTCTCACATTCTTTTCCACTATAGGTTACTACAAGGTATTGAATATAGTCCCCTGTGCTATGCAGTAGAAACGCTGTTTATCTATTTCATATGTAGTAGTTAGTATCTGTAAATCTCAAACTTCCGATTAATGTCGTTCACAGTCTCTTGTTTTGTCTTTTTTCCCAGAGCATACATTGTTCTCCAACAATGGCCATTCAATTCCATTGCCCTTTTAATGACTATTTCCTCCATCTTTTCTCAAAAGTCTGATATGTCACACCCTCCAGTAACTTTTCTTCCTCTAGTATCCATTTCACCACTGGTTGGAAGTTTTACTAGTTTCACGGCCGTCTTGTGTCAGGGGCTAAATTCTCCATGTCAACAGGAACGGGGTTCTCATTGCCTGTTGGCCGGCAGGTGAGCCAGCCCCAGATTCCATTTTAGCATCTGCTTTCTCAGACTACTCCTGGCATCATCCGTCCGGTCCCTCGGTAGCAGTCAGTGGGATAGAGACTGGACCATAATAGGTCTACAGGGGGGTGTGCTCAGGATGGATGCCCATGGTGGGAGGGACTGAGCAGAACTCAGCAGGGTGAATTCAACTGAAATTCATGTTCAGTAAGGGCCTCACATGACCGCTGGGGAAGGTCTGAAGCTAGGATGACCTGTCAGACTTGTCTCAAGTTTGGACAAGGGGCTAAGCTTTTATACCTCTGTAGTAAGTGACCAGTTACCAATGGAGGCTGCCCCTGGGAAGGAGGACCGTCCTGAGTGAGGTGGCTTTCTTCAGGAAAAAAGGAGAAATTTCTGAGGAGGCTGATAGTTGAGGGACCTCAGCCAGCAAAACTTCCAGAAGCTGAGGAATAAAAAAAAAAAAGGATTTTTATAGATCCACTCATTAAGAAGTGGAGTCTGTTTTTCTGCCCCTTGAATTTGGCTCGGCCTCATGACAGGGTTTGCCCAATGGGACAAACGGCAACACGTGATACAAGAATCTTGAAAAGTGTGTGTCCACTGGGGCTTCCTTTCCCTTGCTGTTGGGAACCCTTCCACCGGCACGTCGAGAAGCCCAGGCTGGCCCTCTGAGAGCGGAGAGGCCGCACTCAACCCAGGTAAGTTCCAGACAGGTGAATGTGGCATCCTAGCCCATCCAGGCCTGGCCAAAGGGGCCCAGATGAACCACCTAGCAGGCTCACAGAATCAGGGGAAATGGTAAGTGTTTATTGTTTTTAAGTTTTAGGGGTCATTCGTTACACAGAAGAAATTTATTGATGAGCAGGCCAGCATGAACCAGGCACTTGGTCTGAACAAGTTCGGGAAATGTTTTGGGATTTGGCAAATGTGCAGTTTTATTTCCCTTTCCCAGGTTTCTAGATTTCTAATAAAACTCTAGCCAAACCCATGTGTTTTTCAGAGCCTTTCTTTACAAAGCACCCTTTCAATTACCCTCCTTTGCTCAGAAAAGGGAATATAAGAGACCTTTACCATTCATATTTGCTAAAGAAAAAATACACACTTTCGGAGCTGCCAGTGTTACTGAACAGAAAATACAGTTAGGACTGGAAGAAACCAAGGACTGTTATTTGATCATAAAGGTTCTAAAGTTAGCAGTCTGCTGATTGTTCGTTGAACTAGGTTTTTGGAAGGGCATTTGAGGACCTGATGCAGTGAATTACGTGGACATGTGCTAAAATGAAAAAGAAAGACCGTATCAAAAGAAAACACCGATCAAGTGCCTTCCATTTGCTTATTGGAAGTATTTGCATGGTACATAGTTCTTGGCACTTGAAAATGTTTGTTGAATGAATAAGAACATGGATGGTAGGTAGATGTGCTACTGTGCTTGAAAGATGTTCTGCTCTGTTGCCTCAGCTTTGAGATCTTGGAGAGATCAAGCTGGCATAAAAGTAGAGGAGCTGGGTTCAGTGATCATGAGGATTTCTCTTCCCAGACCCCATAGACCTCCACTCAAATTCTAGGGCCACCGCTTCCCTCTCTATTCCTTGATTTTTCCTTCTGAAAACAGATGATCAGTTTCCAAATCTGTATAATGAGACAATACTACTACCTGCAGAGTTTTTGAGAGAATTAGGGATAATCTAAACAGATTGCCTGGAATGTAGGTGCTAAATAGCTGGGCGTTATTTTATAAGGAGTAACTTGTAGACTGGTGTAGAGTAGGAATTATAAAATTGGTGTATTCTAGGGGACCTTGTGAAATCTGGTGTTTCTGATTTTATTCGTAATTGTCAAGTATTGGGATTCCCCCCACCAGCCCGTGCCCATTCAGCCCCACATCATCATTTAGAATCCTAAACACTTTTTTTCTGACTAGTCCCTCCTCTAAACCCTCATGGGGACAAGTCACATTTCTCAAGCTGTTCAATCGAATGACAGTTGCCTCTTATTCCATATGTTTCTCATTCCAAAATGTTGTTTTGAACATTTGCAGCTACTAAGCACAAACTCTGGTCGGCTCTGTTTTGCCTTGTAATTATTTTTTCTCTTGCACACTTCAGATGCCTGCTTTTGGGTTTTGCATTATTCTGTGGCTTCCTAGTCATTGGCTCCACCCTTTAATTGCTCCACCAGCACTTAGACTCCGCTGCTTGCCAAGGCCGCCTCCCCCTTTCCCCAATATCCTCGATTCTCCCCAAGGGCTGTCCTTAATCCAGCAAGCTCTCCAATACTTTGCAAAATTGAGAGTCCTCTGTTTATCCTGCCCCCTCCCCTCAATGTCCACGGCAGTAATCTCACGCGGGCTCCCATTTCCTGCTCTTATTCTTGGCTCCCTGCCAGCCATCACACATTCACATGAAATCCTGCCTTTCCTCACAGACGGGAAAGGCTGTTTCCATTCATGGAATGCTCCTTTGCCACAAAGATGCTACACCCTAGCCACAAGCAGGGTGTCCTCGGGTTTCCTGACATGCCCAGGGCAAGGTCGGCGGGCTGTGGTCCCAACAGTCATTTAGAATGAAGGCAAGTCAGGCTAGAGAACAGTGTAGTCTTTGTGGTGAAGGGGAGAGAGCGGGGACTGTCAGTTCTAACTGACCCAGGATTTTGGTCCAGGTACCATGACTGAGCCCCGTGTATGTTTATCTGTGAAATGGGGATCATAATTATACCCACATCTCACTCTTCTTCTGAGGGTTATGGATGAAAAGAGCTTTGTACAGGGCCTGGAAAATGGTACTTGCTCCATAACGGTTTTATTTTCTCCCCTTCTTATTGGTTGGAGTCCTTCAGGTCTGAGTCCCAGCGAGGAAGAGACAGGCATCTCAGGGGGGTCAACTGAAGAGAGTGTAATGAAGGGATTATATATGGGTTTATGCAGCTGTGGGCAGGGGACCACAAATGCCCCAGGATCAGCAAGAGCAGGAAGCCATAGTACTTGCTCAAGGGCAAGTCAAGGGCATGAGAGCTGTAGCCATGATATCGGGTCAGGCCAGACTGGCACTTGGAAAGTGAGCTGGGGCCTTAGCAATCGTCCATCATTCCCTCTTCTCTTTCTCAGTATTATAGATCTCAGGATCTAGTAAAACCTAGGAAAATACAAGCGGCTTTTTAAAAAAAATTAAAGCAGTTGGATGGGAGCTGTGGCTCAGGTAGAGGCATGTGGCCACAGCTAAAATCACAGTTTCTCAGAGTGGGGGCCTTGTACCCTGCTTTTCTCTCTTGCTGCCCAGGCCTTCTATTGGCTGACCCCCAGAGGGTCAGAGGGTGAGGGGCCTGGATGATGAAGTGCAGGAGCATTGGCCTCCTGGTCATAGACCAAAGCAGAGAAAAATGGAGAATAAGCCTGGAGGAGCAGAGAAGCATCTTGTCACTTATCACCTTGTGCAAGGCCCAGAGCACCCGTTCTCTATAAGGTGGGCAGAAAATGAACCGGCTGATGGACCTCCCGGGGCTGTAATGGAGATCACCATTGTAATCACATACTGTGCAGATGAGCCTCTTTGTCACCAGCATTAGCTCACGTAATTCCCCGACAACTGGGTAAAACGGAAGACAGAAGGATTCAGAAGGAGTGGGTTGGCCACTGGGCTCGGCTAAGCTTTCTGACTGTGGGATCGTGAGCAAGCAACTTCACTCTCTGAGCCTCAGCTGCTATCTGACTTTGGGTCCCCCCTAAGCAGATTCTGGGACAAGTATTTGAATGAAGTCCTTTATTTGGGAGCTGATTCCGGGGAGCATAGAGTGGGGCATGTAGGGAGGAGGTAGGGAAGGGAGGAAAGCCATTAGTGGGTCTCCATCCCACAGGGGCCTCTGGGAGCCTGAGGAGGACACATCCCTGGGTTGGTCCACTGCTGGGTGAGGGTGCTGGGCTGTTTATCCACCAGCTCCCATCCTTCACGGGCTGCAGATTGATCCTGGGGGTTTAACTCCCCCAGCCCTGCCAGGCTACATGTATTTGGCCAGAGGAGGCTCCAGCAGTCTCCTGCGGCCAGAGAGGCGCAGGAAGTCACACTGATGCCCTCCCATGAGCCAGGAGGAATTGACTGGGGGACTGACTGCTTTGGTTTCCTAAGTTATGTGATGTGTATGATGTATATGATGCCTGACTCACAGGGCTGTTCTGAAGATTAAATGATTAATGATGACATGATGAAATGTCTGCTGGAAGCCTGGCCCATGGTAGGTATCCTATAAATAGGAGGTATTCGTAACAAAGGGAGTAAATATTATTCATGTATTACAAATCAGGGCAAATGGAACTCAAAGAAGTCAAGACATTTGTCCTATATCACACAGACACTTCCAACGTGGCCAGGTAGTCCTCCACTCTGCCTTAGCTCCCTCCGTTAATGGACTAGACGTGTAGAGTGCTTTTGCATCATAAAGCGTGAGAATCTCCTTAAAAATAGTGTCTGTAGTCCCAGACGTGCTAGCTCAGAGCCAACTTAAATGGACTCTGAGTAGCTCTTCTCTCAGCCCTGACTCTCAAAGCCCAAATATATGTTTTCTCAGTCCCCTGGGGTCCTCCATTCTGTGCCCCAAGAACCCCCAGCCTTTCATTAGCACTGCCTAGGTGTCTCCACGTATTGCAAGGGGTGCCAGGAAGTCTCCAGACAAAATAAAACATGCCGTGAAGAGCTACGGGCATAAAATTCTAGACACCTTGTTCTCCAGGTAATGTTTCCTTCTAAAAATAATGATTTTGAAATGTCCTCTTTACTGTTCTGCTGATACACACATAAAAACCAACAAAACGTACAACCCTTTTAAAAAGTTGCAGTAAAACATACCTAACATAACACTGACCGTTTTGACCATTTTTAAGCGTGCAGTTCGGTGGCATTAAGCACATTCACATTGTTGTGCAAACATCCCCACCATCCAGCTCCAGAACTTTTTTCACCTCCCCAAAGTAAAACCCTGTACTTAGGAAACAGTAACTCCCTATCCCCTCGTCTCCGGCCCCCAGTCCCTGCAACCACCATTTACTTTGTGTCTGCTTGAGCTTGACTGCTCCAGGCCCCTCATATATATGCAGTCATAAAGCTTTTGTCCTTTTGTGACTGGCTGATTTCACTCAGCAGAAAGTCTTCAGGTTTCATCCAGGTAGTAGTGTGTGCCATCATTTCCCTCCTGTTGAAGGCTGAGTGGTATTCTGTTGTATGTATGTGCCACATTTTGTTTACCCATTCATCTGTTGATGGGCACTTGGGCTGCTTCCACCTTCCGGCTATTGTGAATAATGCTGCAGTGAAGATGGAGGTACAGATATCTGTCTGAGTCCCCACCTTCCATTCTCTTGGGTATTACCCAGAAGTGGGATTGCTGGATCGTTGGTAATGCTGCGTTTCACATTCAGAGGACCCTTCATACTGTTTTCCATAGCGGATGCACCATTTTACATCCCCACCTGCATAACTGTTTTACAAAGGAGATAAATAGGAAAGGGACTTGTAATCACACAGTATGTAGTGCTTCAGAATGTCCACACTGGGGCGGACGTCACAGGGACACAACACAGCGGCTGCACATCTACTCCGTATGCCACCAGTGCAGACCAGCGTGCAGGTGTGATACAACCCAGGCTGCTCCTTGAGTGTACGGACATCAACGATTTTCCAAAACCAATAAACAAATCAAACACAGTGCCATCTCCATTTTACTTGTTGCATTCCTTGTATATAATATACATTGAGTGTATATTAAAAAATGTGCAAAAAGTACCTTGGTATTTATATGTGAAGCAAAATTATAATCAGAAAATTATGAACAGGCTTTTCATCCCCATGTCTCTCCAGTAGCAAGTTACACCTCCCTGCACCCAAACATTGTGATAAAAAATGTTCCTAAAAATTCCCAAAATGCTCTATAGAGAGTGAGATATGTCCCCCCCTTAGAAAGGATCACCTAATGTCTTAAATGTGGTAGATAAGTGATTTTTGGTGGCTTGACATTAAGAAGGAGAATTATTGGAACAAAGGCACTTAAAAAGGTCTGAGTCCAAGATTTTGATCACAATCAGCTCCTGGAGTTTCTTCCATTGGCCTCTAACATCCCACAGGAGCTCAGTTGTTCTAAAAAAATCTGGTTTTGGTGCCCAGTGCATGGATGGGAAGGGACCGAAGGCCTGAGAATGTGTGGTCTCAGAGGGAAAGTACAAAAAGAAGGCAGATTTGTGAGACATTTTGGAGGCTGGCTCACTAAAACTTAAGTGATTAGATGTGGGGAGGGAGAAAAAGATGAAGTAAAAGATGGCTGAGTATCTCTGAGATTAGTTCACGGAGAACTGACATGCCATTAACACGGAGAGGGTGGGAGAGTGTCGTACAGCGGGCCCCAGAGCTGGGTGGCTGAAGGGCGGTCTGGGACTGGGTGCTTCTCCACTGTGCAAGGAGGCCTGAATGGAGAGAGGGGTCCCTAAGAGACAGCTGGTTATCAGTGTTTCCCAGATGTGCCAGGAAGAGCACCAGGCATTTTGGAGAAGGAAGACTGGGATTCAGGTTTCTGCTCTACCATCATAAGATGTGAGATTTGGGACCAATTGCTTACAAGTGTCAGTTTTCTCATCTGTAAAATGGGGCTAATTCCAGCCGCAACCTATCTCCCAGAGCACTTGTGGGAGAGCATCCTATTCTTGGCTTCACCCCTTTACCCAACACCTGCTGCTCTGCTCACCTCACACCTGAAATGCTAAGAAGTACCCTGTGTATCAGGCTTCTCCAGAGAAAGAGAACCAATAGAATATATGTCTGTACACATTAAGAGATTTATTTTAAGAAATTTGTTTATGCAATTGTGGAGGTTGGCAAATCCAAAGTCTGCAGGGCAGGCTGGCTGGCTAGAAACTCAGGCAGGAATTGGTGCTGCCTTTTTGAGTTTGAAACCTGTCGGGCAGCCTGGCATGCTGGAAGCTCAGGCAGGATTTCTGTGTTACCCTCCAGAGATGGAATTCCTTCTTTGGGAAACCTCATTTTTCACACTTAAGTCTTCAACAGATTAGACAAGGCCCACCTACATTATCAAAAGTAACCTTCTTAAAGTCAATTGATCATAGATGTTAATCACATTTACAAAATACTTTCACAGTGACATCTAGACTTGTGTTTGACCAAACAACTGGGGACCAGAACTCAGCCAAGTTGACATATGCAATTTAACCCTCATGCATAGAACACATGGAAAGCCAGACATGAGAGGGGTCTAGTCCACAACCAGGAATTGAGCCCCTGGGATCTGCTCCACTTGTCACATAACGGAGAACACACACCTCACTTGCTCTGGGCCTCACATCCTTCCTTAGTAAACTGGCTATTGGAGCACAGTCCTTCCAAAGTCCTGGTAAGAATTTTCCACATTAAGGATCCCCCTGGCCAGAATAAGTAGTGCTCAGTGTCTCCTTGGCTAAGTGTGAACCCCAGTGCCTCCAACCCTGTGGAGTGGCTAAAGGTGGAGGGGCTGCCAAGAGGTGCCCTTCCTTACGGCCAGGCTCTCGGGACTTCCCTGACATCCCTGCCTTGCGATGTCTTGTCTCACCAGACTGAAAGTCCCCCGCAGGTACCCCGTTTCCCCAGAGTGGGGCCCCCTTGGCCCTCTGCCAGCAGCTGAGCCTGTGGAAGGGACTGTTTGCCAGCTGCCAGGTCATTCCTTCTCTTTCTTGGGACTTGGGTGCCTGCTATTGGGGACCATATTGAGGACTGGCTTTTCTAGGTCAGGCTGCAGAAAGACAAAGGGTCAGTGGAGAGTATGGCTTTCCTGAAAGGTGGGCCCCAGGTAGTGGGGGCCCCCTTGCCTCGTTCAGTTTGCAGCTTAATTGGCCGCACACTCCCCTACCCCCGCCCTCACCCCCCCATTCTCCCACCCCTGCCCCAGCCGCCTCCACAATCTGGGAAAATAGGCCTCTGTTATCAAGATTTTCACCACTTTTTGAGGACATCAGCTCTGTGGTTTGTATGCATATTTGCTGTATTACCTCCTGTCACCTCCAGGAAGCTCAACACAGTCTCTTCTCTGGCTTTCAGAAGATTCCCTCACACAGATTTCGGTAGTATTTCCTCCGGACTCATGATAAGGTGGTTGAAGTTCACCTCGTGACCAACTGTAAGTAGCAATACTTTTCACTTATTGCTCACTGGCTTATTTCTTCATTTGTCCCTCAGGGGAATACCTCCCACGGGCAAAGCTTGCTACAGCAAAAGCCAGTGAGGTGTGAGAAAGCCAAGAAGGGCATGGGGAGGTCATGAGCCTTTCTTTGCACATGGGGTAGTCAGGAAGGTGGGCTGATGCAGGGAGGTGTGAGAAAAATGCCAACTGTGGGCTCAGCATGCAATGGCCCTTTCCTGCAGCTCCCCCATCGGAACACTCATGTCACAGGATCCGTCACCTTTAAATTCCATCCCAGCCGCACAGTCAACATTAGACCCACCCAGGCTGGAGGGGAAGAGGTGGGGGGCGGGGGGGCGAGCCGGCTGGGGGATCACCATCTTTTAGTCCCATCTTGGCCACAGGTGGTCAGGCTAGTGGATGGAGGGTCTGGCAAGCAGGTGTGAATACAAAGAGCTGCCTGGAGGGGACTTGGCAGCCTCCTGGCTCTTGGCTATCTCTGCCTGGGTCACCTGCCTTCTCCCTCTTGTCTGACAGGATCTTCTCATCCCCCTGTCCCTGGGTGAGTGACTTTGGAGCTCCCACACCATCGTTCTCCCCTCCTTTCCACGGTGTCTTGGATGATATTTAACTGTGCCTAGCGCACGTGTCGTTTCCCGTTGTGACTGCAAAGTCCTTAGAAGCTGCCAGGCGCCTGAGATATCTGAGGCACCTCTCCTGCCTCCTCCACACATTCCTCTCATTAAGGCAGTGTCCTGGCTTCCTCTCTTTGATCCTTTTGTCCTCACCCAAGAGGGCCCCAAGGGAATGGGCTCCAGGCAGGTTCCCAAGCAGCTGTGTGCTTTCTTGCCTTTGCTGGTCCCCACACCTGGGCAGCCTCCCCTCCGCCACTGCCTGTCCAAAGCATGACTCTTCTCTCCCTGATTCAGCTGTGTCCTCCTCTCCTTGGAAGTCTAGGCCACTTAATTCCATTCCCTCTGTAGCATTTATAGTAACAGCAAAAACCAACCTCCGTCTGGCTAGGAATACCTTATGAAGTACCTCCCCATAGATGATTTTTTCTTATTCTAAGCAAAAGATTTTGGGGAATAGTTGCTATGCATCTCATATTTACTATAAACAGATTCTTTACCTACATACTGGTCTTAATGGTCACAGCAACACTGCAAGATGTATACTAGTGTACCCACCGTATAGATGAAGGAACTGAGGTGCAGAGACACCAGGTTGCTTGGTCAAATTCTTCTGGCCAGGAGTCAAACCCAGGTCTGCCTGACTTCAAAGCCTCCTCATCCACCACAGCATGTGGCCCACAGTGAGGACATACTGTTCAGTGGATCCCTCTTTATAGACTTGAAAATGAGGCTGGGTGAGGACAGGGAACTTGCCCAGGATGGCAGGATGCAGGGCTCTGGAAATCGTGATCCAGAGGGACTTACATAAGGCAAGGGGCTCCTGGCGGGGAGGCAGATTGTGAACACAAACTGCTTTCTTCATAGTTTTGCCAGGATCATTTCACGTGGGGTGGTAGGTGATGGGGCAAAAACCCTAGAAGCTGGGACCTGCACAGACAGTGGCCACACCCCAGCGTGAGTGATTGATCTGGGCGTGGGGTACTCCACGGGCCCATCACTAGCTTCTGGGGTACACGCTGTGCATGGAATTCTGATGTTTGCTTTTCTTGATACTGTATTCTTTCAGAGTATACAGAAATTAACAGTAAGTGCTGATGGTTCCACTGAAGGAGAAAAGTGCCCTTTGATTGGAGCTGCAAATGGGGTCAGCTTGGGTCCTCTGAGAAACCAAGATGAAATGTGCGAGGACTTTCTAGTTGGGAGGGACAAAGGAAGAGGGTCTAGTTTGGGGGACCCTCAAACCAGAGTGCAGGTCCAACACCTATGACACGAGGGCAGGAAGGGAGTGGTGCTGGGCAGGGAAGAGCCTCAGATGGCTGTGCAGGCTGATGGGGCGTCTCTGGCAGAGTTGGCCTTAGAGGAGTCCTGCCTTGGGTGAAGTGGCCGGGCTCTGCTCAGTCCCCGGCAGGATGAATCCCAGGGAGAGTGCGGCCCCAGTGCACAAGCCAAGTGCAGCAGCTGGAGGCTGTCATCCACTGTACGTGAGGTTCACTGAGATGAAGCCAATGCTTCGGACCCCAAAAGATCCGCCTTCCTGGTCATGGGGACACAGGTAAGTAAACGAGTTTTTTTTTTTTTTTTTAAGTTAACTTACTTATCTTTGGCTGACAGATGGATTAAATGAGGTAATGTAAATAAGATGCCTGTCATGTTTTAGCTGCTCAAAAATTGCTAGCTATCTTCCCTTCCAGGAGCCAGTATAAAACAATGGCTAGCAGGGCAGATATTCCTGGGTTCAAATGCTGTTTCTGCTACTCGTTAGCTGTGTGGTCTTGGACAAGTTACCTAACCCCTCTGGGATTCAGATTTCTCCTCTGAAAATGGAGATAATAATAATTTTTAATGTCACGGGGTTGTTGTGAGAATTCCATGAGATAATTCCAATGAGATAATCCATTTAAAGGAGGCAGAACATAATAGCTGTGATTACCTGCCTGAATTCTAGAGTCAGGCGTCCCTCCTAAGGGGCCATGCAGGGCAGTGGCCTGCAGAGGGCAGCATCCCCACATTAATCTGACAACTCTGGGCTCACGTAACCGGGCCTTTCAAGTTTAGGGCAGTAAAAAACAATGTCTGCAAAGCGCAACAGAGTGACCAAACGACAGACTGTACCAGAAGCGATGGGATGGCTCAGGAGAGTGGGCAGAGCTTTAAAAAAATTAGTATTAATTGGATGGCTGAAAGGACACAGACTGGAAAAAATACAAGAACTGAAAATGAAAAGCTCACAACCCACTTACGGGGAGCAGGCAAGACAAAAGCTTCTTACTGAAAACGACATACCTGCTCTCCTTCAGCATGTCTCGGGGGCCCCTGGAGTCTGGTGGCCTGGGTTCTAGTTTGTTTGTATAATTTGTGCCAGAGATTAAGACACTCTTTTAAAACACAAAGAACGCAGCTTAAAGATCAACAATCCAGAGTTGCCTGTGTAGAAAGTGGAGTAGTTTTGGACTTACAGGACATCTGCTATCTGATGCTAACTCAGTTCCAAAGCAGCTAGGTGAATTTAAGCAACCACTGGATTATCTTCCTGGGGAATGCAGACAGCCTTCTGGACAGTCAGGAGCAGAGGGCCGGGGTGGGGATGATCATGATTCCATATTGCCTGTTCCTTCCTCCCCCCACCCTGCAAAGTCCTTCTTGATTTGCCTCTTGTTATTCTGCAGGATACTCTCCTAGTTTCTCGAGCATCTTGGATAAAGGGAGACACGTTCCCACACTCCCAGCGTACTTGTGACCTTTGCTAACTGGCCTCTTAGGAGTCTCTTGGAACTATCATTAACAGTCGTTCAACACAGAAACCTCTACTGTTATTTGCCATGGAGTCTTGCTTCGTGTATAAAAATACAGTTTTGTTTTATGTTGTTTTTAACCTAAATGCTCAAATCCCTGCTTCATCCTTTACATAGCAGTCTGCCCTTTTCACTTAACCCCATATCTTAGAGCATTTCCTATGACATGTAAACGCTGATCTTGTTCTTCATAACGAGACCTGATGGTAATCCACTGTGTGGATGTGCCAGAGTCAATTTAAGGAATCCATGATCAATGGGCATTTAGACTCTTGCCAGTTTTCCCCTTTCAATATCAGCGCTGCAAGACTATCCTATGTGTCTCGTTGTCCAATCTGTAATTCTTTAGGATGGATGCCTAAAAATGGAAGTGCCAGGTTGCAGGGGGTGAGGGCTTAAAGTTTTGACAGATACGGCTGAGTTGCCTCCAAAGGCAGTGCCTGTTTACATTCCTGACTCTAACACACTATTACCGTCCACAGATGACAGGTGGGTTCTCTGTCACGAACTGATGGACTTGAGAGGCAGGCAAGCCTACTGGTCAAGAGCTAGCTGTTGCATGCAAATCCTAATTCTACTCTTGGTGAATTTGGGCAAGATCCTTCACCTCTGTGACTCGGCTTTCTCAGGGGTGAAATGGGAATATGAAGAGTACATAATTCACAGGTGGTTTGTGACATGTGCTGGGCAATTAGTTCCCGTGTTCTGCCTGTGTCTCCTGCCTGGTGATACTTTGGATATTGCTGTTTTTAATTTGTTTTCTTTTGAGATTGTGTTCGCTTTGCAACAGTTCCTCAATTTATGTTTGTATCTCTAGCCCCAATCTCACTCCATAGTTTTAGTCCCCAGTCTCCTACTGACCTTTCATTGTTCTTACTTAGTTATCGCAACACATCAAAAACCCAACTCATCTTCTTGATCCTTAGATCAGATTCTCATTCCTGAATCTCTCACTTCTGCCTTTGGGTCCCCTACAGCCACTAGGTCTTAAAACTGCTTTGACTTTGTATTCGTTTCCACTCTCACATGATGCCTGAATCATCCCAGCGGGCTCTTCTGCTGTGTGCAGGCTCATTGTCTTGTGAAGCCTGGGGCACTGAGGATGAGGTTCTGGGGTCCCACGGCCTGGGGGCCACAGACTCGTTACACATCTTATAAGCTGCACAAACTTGGGTAAATAATATTTCCAAGCCTCAGTATCCTGATCTGTAAAATCTGTTTTGCTATTTTCAGTATGTATTTTCCCCTTAAATCACATGTCCCTTCGATAAAGGGTCTAATTTTCAGAGCAGTGTGTGGGCAGGTATGGTGTGCTGGCCTGACTACCCTGAGTGGTCTCTCCTAACCCATTTTACTGTGCTTTATGATTCACCTCACTCATTTTTTTTTTCCAGCAGCAGATATTTTTGATTTAGAGAGTGTTGGTCAACCCTATAGAAATGCTACTTTCACACCTGCGGAATATCATGTTGCCTGACATTCACTTCTGTGGTGTTTCTAATCCTCTCTGGCTCTGGGCTGTGTAATTATATACACCCTTTCTCAGTGCCGGCTGCTGCAGTCACACTGCTGGTTTTCTTGTCTGTTTCCTCTTCACCTTCCAGTAACCCCCAAAAGCATCGTTACCTGGGAGGTGGATTTCTCCAGAAAGAAGTGAATGCACTAGATGTAATTGCAGGCTCACCTGTTGGAGCCAGTGAGTGCGTGGTGAGTGACCGGTGGGGCTGGACTTCACTGTGAGTGGCTAGGCAACCCCATGTGGGGTAATGGCCGGGAGCAGAGAGACAGGGAACACACCAGGGTGTGCATGTGTTACACCTGCTCTGTCCAATAGTACTTGCTAGTCTCAGCCCCATGTAGTGATTTGAATTAAAATTACTTAAAAAATTTTTAAAATTTCTGTTCCTTAGCCATAATAATCACATCTCAAGTTCTCCGTAGCCTCTTATAACTACTGGCTTTCATTTGGGACAGCACAGATATAGAACAGTTCCATCACTCCTGAAAATTCTGTTGGAAAACTCTGCTCTGAAGTGTGGCAGCAAGAGTGGGCGTGCTGGGACCTCGGCCAAGGCTGCCGGCGGGCGGCGGGGAAAGCAGAGCCCTGCCCCCTTGGCCCATAGGATGCGGGCTGGGGAAACTGGCTGGGTTTCAGCGGCAGGCCCCGGGCCTGGCAGTGCCTAGCACCCGAGGAATGTACACGTTCAAGTGAAGCTCCCCTCATGCTACGTGGGGAGGGCGGTCTCATCTTCTTGGCTAAGCACGCTCTTGAGAGACTCAGGTAGATGGGAGCCCCAGGAGACAAGCCTACCCTGAGCATATTACACAGACTAGTTCGTTCAACCCTAGAGGGAGATAACATTGTCTCTATCTCGCAGAGAAGAGAACCCAGGTGTAGGCACTTTTGCACTGCTCCTGCGGCCTCAGTGTCGGGCAGAGGGCCCCGCATTCTGGGGGAGCAGCAGAATGAGCTCTCTGCAGGAAGCAGGCTGGAATCTGTTAGGGTAGCTCAGACGGAATTTGGGGTCAGCTCTCAAAAGGACTGGAATGCAAGGCAGGGAAGAGGAGGCAGGGCAAGGTGGGCCTGGGACAATGGGACAAACAGAACTTTGGGGGTGGTGCTGATGTCTCGGGGTGCTTACAGGTACTGTAGTGATGGGTTCTGTAGACCTGAGACGAGACTCCGAGGGGAGGACGGTGATGGAGGGATGGCTTGAACCTGGACTCTGCGGGGTCACACCCTCTTCTCTAAATTTCACTTCTGCCATTTTATTCCTTTGCAACAGCTGAGGTCACCTCTCTAAGTTTCTGTTTCCTCATCTGTAAAATGAATATAAGATGCCATTTATTCTTATCATTTTTTTCTTTGTAGCCTCAGATCTGAATGCCATGCTTAACATCAGAAGGCCCCCAATAAAAATGGAATGGAACTGAATCCAGTCATGAGGGCTGGAGAATGTAAGGGCTGAACTGAGAGTCCACCTGGATGAAAAGAATGAGGCCACCCAGGTGTACACCAGGGTGATAATTACTGTAAATCACAACATCATTTACTTCTAGCCCACCAAAAGTTCCCGTTTTCTGTCTCCAGTGAGGGATTATTTTTTTCAAGGGTTTTGGGGAAAGAAGATGGGGTGGAAACAGGGACAGGTTATCTCTTGTCTGCTCTGGAGGTGTTGATCATCATCCTGTGTTCTTCTGCTGATCTCAGTTGTGCTGGTTCCTGAGGAATGGGACCCAGCGACCTTGCTGGGATCTGCTGTGCGCTTGCAGTGGCAGCAGAAGGGTCAAAATGGGCAGCCATGCATCCTGTCCCTGCCCTCTCCTTTGTTTTGCAAAGCCTGACCATTCAAGTCTCTAAGTATCAGAATTTAGTGCAGGATTGAGATAACTAAGGAGGCATTTTCAAATTATGTGCTAATTATTAATATTCCCAGCTCAGGGAGAAGCCCCAAGGGAGTTCAAACTCTCCACATGCTGTTGGCTCTCCTGGGCATCCCCACCTTGGCCTCTCTGTGAATCCATGTTTCCTCTGTCATGTGCTCTATGTCCAATGTTCAGAAACCCCGCTTTCTACCCATAGGATCGATCCCTCCTCTCAAGTGGGTCATTTCCTAAGTCTGAGTTCTTGAGATAAATTGCCCTGGAGGGTTGCTGCGGTGATCAGTCCACAGTTGCCATTTGCTGCCGTGCTTTTGGTCCAGTCTGGGGAAGGGCAGGGTGTTGTTGGGCTGGCTGAGTCTTCATACTCACAGTGAAGTCAGTGGTGGTCCTGGGCACCCAAGGGAGGCGTTGTTGGAAGTCCCCACACCACTGTAAGATGTAGCCTCTACTCTTTCATTCTTCTGATTGTCCAACTAGTAATTGTTGGAACCTCCCTGCCTCCAGACACTGCCTTCACACCCAAATGCACACAATACCACCCTCCCAAGGACCAGTGTGAATTCTCAATAAGAGAACAGTCAAAACTCACATAATTGAAAAGCATCTCTCTCATGGTGGCCCTCCTGTCCACCTCTCTCAGTTTGCTTTCAAATCATGCCCCATCTAGCCTAATGGGATACAATATATACCTATCCCTGAGCATCTCAAGAACCCAGGAAGCTTTGGAATTACTATCAACGAGGGCCCGGTTATATTGTTAGGGGCCATTTTCTGCCCCTCTCTGGAAAAGGAAGCAGAAGCGTTCATTTCTCCAGCAACATCATCTTATCCATTAGCCTTTATTGATCACATCCATGCAGAGCTGATTTTAAGGAATCCTAGTACTAGTCTTATTAGAAACCAGGTGTTTTGAGTTCATGTTCAGCCCTTATTAACTTGACATAATTCCCCAAATTTATGAAAACTGTCACTTACATGGCTTTAAGTTTAACCAACAAAGTAGTTCACCTGAGTCTCAAACACAACCACCAGCACCAACAGTTCTTCCACATGTGTTACTGTCTCCTTAGATCTTTACGACAGTCCTGGGCAGTAGCCAGACCGTGTATTTTATTCCCTTTTTATAGATGAAGAAACTGATATTCAGAGAAATGGATTCTTTGAGGCTCTCAGCTAGTAAATGATTGCTTAATTGTAAATAACTGATCAAACACTTGACTATCCTAAGAAGCATTCTCTGTTTAACTGAGAGCAAAGACCTCCCATTTCTTCATAAGGCAAACAAATTATTTTGCAAATGAGCTTAGGGCAGATTTTAAAATGTGAAAAGTATTGTGTTGGAATTTGGCTTTTATTTGCTGCTTCATGAGACTCCCTACTGTTCACATTGGAAGTCAGAGAGGGAGTGTTCAGTTGGCCAATCTGTGAGCTATTGAAGTTTTCACTTAAAAAGGAAATTTGATCTCTGTCTAAGTGGCACTAATGTGTGGGCTGAGAGCCGCTACTGTAAATTCAGCAAGGGATTCATGAATGCCGGGAGCCTCCTGGAGCCCCGTGGATGGGTGACCTCTGAAATAAAAGCATAACTGGGAAAGATAAGACTTCATGCATGATCTACAGGACTCTGTTTCTGGTGATCTTCAAGATATCTTAAGTCAAGAGTACTTAGGGCCAGAAAGCCAGAAGTTGGGTGGGGAGGGTGAGACCACCCAAAGATTAAATGATACCACACAATAGATTCTTGGCTTTTTGAAATTCTTTGGGAAATCTCCCCCCACTCCCCCCACACTATTCTCTTTGCTGGAAAAAAATAGGCTGTTTTTGAAAATACTTCATAGCAGTCAATAAGGCTCCTGAATTGCTAATAGGAAGATGGGGCTGGAAAATTAGTAGTCCCTCCTTATCTGCAGGGGATATGTTCCAAGACCCCAGTGGATTCCTGAAACCGCAGGTAGTGCCGAACCCTACACGTCCTATGTTTTTTCCTATTCACACATACCTATGATAAAATTTAACTCACATATATGAGTTACAGTGAGAGATTAACAATAATAAATAGTAATAAAATAGAACAGTTATAACAATATACTGTGTAAGAGTTATCTGAGTGTAGTTTCTCTCTCTCTCTCTCTCTCTCTTAAAATATCTTATTGCACTGTACTCAGCCTTCATCTTGTGGTGGTATAAAATTATACACTGTCTACGTTTGAGATGAAGTGAAGTGAGTGACATGGCTATTGTGACATAGTGTTAGGCTTCTACTGACCTTCCAATGGATCAGAAGAATTATCTGATAACCTAAATTCTACTAAGTGACTAGTGGGTAGATGGTGTATATGGTGTGGATATGCTAGACAAAAGGGTGATTCACATCCTGGGTGGGACAGTGAGATGGCATGAGATTTCATTAGAATGGCACCCAATTTAAAACTTATGAATTATTCATTTCTGGAATTTGCCATTTAATGTTTTTGGAACACAGGTAGCTGAAACCACAGAAAGCAGAACTGTGGATAAGGGGGCCTGTGGTACCAGTCAGAATCCCCCTGGGAGTCCCAGTTTTTGGAGTGCCAGACAGCTTAGTAAGATCCTGACTTTGACATGGGCTATGGGGTTGGGGTGTAAAAAGCCATCCTAAGATTCCTTGAACCCCTTGCCTTTAAATCTTCACCTTGCTGCTTCCACCATTCCTGGACTGTTGTCTCACGAGTTTTACCTGACTGAGCATTTGAAAGACTTGCCTTGAATCAAACATTCAAATCTCAATAAATTCAGACCCTGTCTTTCCTTCTTTGAGATTCTGCCAAAGCTTTGAGAGGTGGTGCTCTCTTAATGCAGTAAGCAGTAAGCAGCTTTGACGTATCAAGATGTTGCTTTGATGATATGTGGAGAGCCAAGCTTTTGACAGATTTGGAGATCCCACTGAGATCCAGTCGGGAGCAAGTTCTCACCGCCATGGCCAGTGTCCTGAAATGGGAAACAGAATGTCCTCGAGGCCCTTTGAACCTTCTGCTTGGGGATTTTCTGCTTGTAGTAACAGGGCAGGTAAATAGATCCCACATTAGTTAGAACTCTGATCTCTTTCGTTGAGCTCCTAGATGCTGACTTTATTTCCTTTCCTAAAATTAAGACACCCTCCTTAAGTTTCCAAATTTGAAAAAAATGTATATATCCTTGGAGGAAATCTGTTTGTCTCTCTGTCTTTGTCACTTTTGCTGTCCATCAGTAAGAAGAAATTTGTAAGGAAGAGGACAGGTATAGGACCTGAAACCAGCCCTTTCCTCAAGCTGGCCCTGAAGACTGAGGAGTTCAGTTCAAACAAGGAGAAAACTTCAAGCTTCCAGTGGTCTTCATTTCTATTTTATATATGTATGTATGTATGTATGTATGTATGTATGTATGTATGTAATTGAAGCATAGTCAGTTTACAATGTTGTGTTACTCTCTGGTGTACAGCATGATAGCTCAGTCATACATATACATACATATATTTGTTTTCATATTCTTTTTCATTATATGTTACTACAAGATATTGAATGTACTTCCCTGTACTATACAGTAGGGCCTTATTGTTTATCTGTTTTATATATAGTAGTTAGTATTGGCAAATCTTGAACTCCCAATTTATCCCTTCCCATCCCATTTCCCCCTGGTAACCCTGTTTGTTCTCTATGTCTGTGAGTCTGTTTCTATTTTGTCATTAAGTCCATTTGTAGCTTTTTCCCCTAATGGTCTTCATCTCTTCATTGGCATAAAGAAAGTGCAGAGTCCAAAATCACTTTCTTACAGGCAAAAGAAAAAAACTAAAAACTGTTTCTCTTACAGTCCTCCTAAATCACAATTTGAAACTAATACAAGTCTTCGTCCTACTG
Source organism: Camelus bactrianus (assembly GCF_048773025.1). Classification (NCBI taxonomy): domain Eukaryota; kingdom Metazoa; phylum Chordata; class Mammalia; order Artiodactyla; family Camelidae; genus Camelus; species Camelus bactrianus. The sequence continues at coordinate 31,733,452 of NC_133550.1, read as the reverse complement.
TTCTCCCCAGATTCTACACTCAGCCATTTCCTTCTGGCCCCATTCTCCCTCTGATTTTCTCCTCATCCCTTGCCTGCCAGAATCCTCTTAAGCTCAGTTGTCTCTTAAAGTTAGACCTCCTCCAGGAGAGACAAGCCTCCTTTCTGTGGACTGCAAGCCCTGGTCTCCCTCTGAGCTGGGAGCCCAGAGAGGACGGGAAGAAATTTGCAGAAGAACTTAGAATAATTTTATGAATGTGTGACACAGGGATGACTCACTGGTCTATAACTATGAGTATAAGTGGAAACCTCAGATGCTAAGAAATGGATGAAGGAAGCAGGACTGGAAGCTCTCAAGGATGATTTAAAGGATCCTGAATTTCACAGGAAATCAGAGGGGTTTAGAAAAGCTGTAAATGTTGGCAAAGGTCTCTTGGAGTCTGTACCCCAAGTCTTCCCTATGAAAGTAGATTAGAGTCTAATGCAGTCCCAGGTAAAGAAAGGGTGCAGACTTTGGAGACTTCAGGGATAGGTTCTTTGTACAGTTACACAGCATTCAGGAGAAGATCTAGAAGCAGATGTGACCCCAGCTCCTCTCTCACTGTTTATAGATGGTATTCAGCCAGAAATGGTGTATTTAATATGTAAGCGGAGACCAGAACAGGGAATATCCCCATTGCTAGAACCCCAACACCTGCTGAGTGTTTTGAAAATAGCTTAGGATGAAAACAAAGTAGAAACCAGAATAAATTTATGGCCTTACAGATAAAACATCTAGATGCCCCCATCTCAGTCACTCAACTTCAAAGGAGGGAGTCTCTTGATAAAGATAGTTGTAGATATTGTAAACAGAGACACTGAAAACAGAATTGCTCTGTCTTGGCTAAGAAAACAGAAAATATGTAAAATATGAGATGATTGATCAATGAGGTGCTCAGAGGGGTCTGCTGAGCAGAAATTTCTCTAAGGATTAAAGGAGATCTTCTGATTGATTTATCTTAAATAAGTGCTTATATCAAATATTCCAAAAAAATCCCAGAAATTAAGGAACTCAAACTAATACTTGCAATATGTCAAAAAAAATTCTTATAGAAACTTAAAAAGTTTAAGAGCCCAAGTTCAGATACTTTAGATACAATTTTGCACATGAGATTAGTTTATTATTTTTGGTTTAATAGAAAAAGTTATGTCGTTTCTAATTCTTCATGGTAAAGTACAATAGAAGCTTATGACTTCATCCAACTTGGGTATGTTCTTAAGCTTACGCAGGTTGACTGATCAAATAAACTAGCATGACTTTTACTCGATGCTCATAGTTATGAAAAATGAAAATTTGTGTTGATTTTTTTCCTGAAAATTAAATTTCACCAGTGATTATGTTTTGTAGTATGTCAGCTGGGAGATTAATTTCCAAGATCTTTAGGACTAATATTAAATTGGGTTAATGGGTATTCATTAGATGGCTAGATGCTTTGTAAGTAAGACAGAACACTGAAACATTGATTATTATGCTTTGTTTCAAGTTTATATACTTTTGCTTCTTATTTTTATATGCTATCTTTGGGCCTGTTCATGAATGTGTTCTGGTTTGCCACTTTGAGAAGTTGTATAAGGGGCGTGTGTGGCTGTAGAAAGTTGTTATGTGTATTCTTGAGCTCTGCTAATCTGTTAAAATGCTGATGCATGACAGTTAACAACTATCCCCGCTCCTCCTGCTCCCTCCAGTCTGCTCTGAAATACTAGTTACTTTGGTGAAAAGTTATAATTCAATACACCCAAATGAGTCTCTGCTATAAGTGATCTTGGCAGAGAGGTGTTACCAGTTTGTATGCAAGGTAATGAGATTTGGTTTTGTTTTGTTGAGGGAAAGAGAAGATTATAGTATGTGCAAATAACAAGTTTGAAAAGCCATGGAATGTGTTAATCTTGGTGAAATCTGCGTAATTGTGATGGGCTTGTTTCCTTGCTTTATGCCTTATTACCTTTACCTACAATTTAAAGCCTTATTTATTTATTTATTGGCCCATTGATTTATCTCCTACAGGAAAAAGAGATCAGTAGATCTCCACTCCAGGGGAATTCTGGATTTCAACTCTCCTTAGGCCTCTCCATTTCATGCTTTATAAGAAGCTCAGAAAGTTGTGGGGAATCCTACATGCTGCAATCGAGAGAGAAGCAGGCAATTTAGGCAGTGTCACTAAGAAAGGGGATCAGAATATGGTACCCCAAATATGCCATTTTGGCATAAGACCTGTTTTGAGCTGAAGGCAGTTGAGAAGACAGCAGACAGACACAGGAAGAGCTCTCTGCCGTCCCCCTTTCTGCCTAAAAGCAGGGCATGCATTTCTCTTTGTAAAGGGGACGCAATTTTCGTTTGTAAAGGTGCTCCCCTTTCCCATATCAGGAAGAGAAAATGGCTCCATCTGCGTAACAAACATACAATAACTACTCTTCTTTACAATACATTTCCTAGTAATCAGTAGTCTTTGCACAATTTACCTTAGAGCCCTGCAGCTCCCTCTTCCTTTGTCTTGTTACTTCTCCATAATTTACCATCCTTCGTTAAAGTGATGTATAAACTCCCAGGTCTAACTGCTTCTGTGAAGGCCTCTACGCCAGTAGAAGTTAATATACTAACATCAAATAAAATGTGTATGCTTTTTCTCTCTCTAATCTGTCTTTTTTTTTTTTTTTCAGTTTAATTAGCAAGCCCCAGATACTAAGCCTGAGAGGATAGAGGAAACGTTTTATCCCCCTACATCGTACAGCTCTTCATCCAAGAGAATTATGAAATCAGGCAGGTGGTTGTTCAGAACAAAGGTGCCTTAATATAATATTGGCATCTCTAGGAGGAATGTGTTCTATTTTAGGGGGAAAATATCATACTTGATTCCCTACAGACTTTTCTTAGATCTTTAATGTTATTAAAAAAATCTGGGACATAAACAAAGAAATCAGATTAGGTCATTTGGTTAAAGACCCCATATCTGGTTCTGTGGATGCTTTAGATTAGGGGACAGAATCTGTCTGCTTAGTTTAATCTGGGTGTCCTTGGCTCCTGGCCAAGAAGTGAATAACAAACTCTGATCATAATTCTTCACTTAGTATTTGTCTGTGTGACAGTGTTCACATGCTTCATCTCTAGAGCTGTAAATGCTGTTGCTCAGCTGTTATCCTAGCAAATGAATTAGCAACGGGTGTCAGAAAGAACTGGAAAATCTGACACTTATCAAGGTTAAAACAACCACTATAGGAAACTTGGATGGAGCTACTGATGGAATTTTAACATGTAATGATGACACTTCAAGCATCAGCAGCAAAGATCTGGATTAATTACACCCCTAGATATCCATGGTCTATCTTTCAGCTCAGGCTGGACAATGGCATCAAGAGAGACCGAGAACCGAAATGCTGATTCTCACCCTCCATAAGGGCACTGAGGACCAGCCCGTGCCTCACTCTGCACATTAATGTGACTCTGTGCTGTTCTTCTGTCTTCTTTAGCATGACCTTCTTCTTCCAGGAATCTGCTGCCTCGGCAAATGATGTGATTGTTCGTGCTGAAGATTCTTTGAACCGTTACTTTGAAGTCCTCCAACCTTGGACTGTTGAAACATGACCCTTATTCACTTCTAATCAAGCCCCTGCTTTGAAAACCCACCTTACAGCAAACTTCCAATTCTTAATACATTCTGACTTTCCCTTTCTTCCTCTGAGACACTGCCACAGTTTTGCAAGATGACCTTCTCGTTTAGTGTGGCCAGCAGCAAATTCAGCTTTGTCTTACCAAGAGGTTGTGTTGGTTATATTTGCGGAGGCAGCTTCTGACAGATGTTACCATGGCTTCAAAGGAGAGGTCAAAATGTAGAGATATCCACAGATTAGAAATAAATGAATTTGAAAATGACTGCAAAACTGCCTTTTTTTTTTTTTTTAAAGGGAAGGGGTAGGGTATCCCTCCACCACACAGAATTTATTTGCATGTCTGTAGACAAAAATTACTTGCATTACTATCAGTTTACAGAGCCATAAAAAAGCTCAAAGGCAATGAAAGCTGCAGATTCCCCATAGAATCAAAATCAGATGACCTGGAAGGATGTGCTCTAGACAATGCATAGTTTTCTACTGAAGCACAGATTCTTCCCTAAACCACAGGGTGCTGGGTGTCAAGTACGGTTCTAGGGCATTTCCCAGACATTACAGCCTTTCATCTTCAGCACACCCTACAGAATGAATACTACAATTTCCTTTTTTCAAGTGAGAAAACTGACGCTCAGTGAGATTTTTTCAGACACCAAACAATGCTCAAATATCACGTGGAACATGTATTTGGCTAGCAAAGGCGTCATAGTGAGAGAAGATTGCGCACATCTTTGGATGGTGGAGAGAAAGGGGCTAACGGGTACCATAAGAAGTGCTGGGTGCTAATCAGGCCTTTAATTTTGAGTTCTTTAATGTTATAGGGGTCTGTGCCTTTCACTGTCTTTGAGCTGTTTCGTAACTCTGTATGTTGAAAAAAACCCCGTAGTAATGTAAACGGCTGATTCTTGTCCACATTCCATGCCAATGAATGTTCGGTGGAAGAAGCCAGTCTCGCATCTATTAACAAATGCACCTCAGCTTGTCTGAAATGCAGTCAGCACTTCTGACCACCTGCAGGTGTGTCTGCTCTTTGACTTCTCCTTTGGACCCATTCAACACCTTAGGGTTCCCTCATGACTTGATGAATTCAGTCGAATCTTTGACATGTGTTTAGTTTATGTTTACATAAGAGTCATGATTTCTAGCTTTTCAAAAATATCTTAACAGTTGGAAATGAATTTAGCCTTTCATTAGTTGACTTTGGGGGCACTTGATGTTTCAGGCCATGGAGAAGATTAGCGGCTCATCTAAGGCTCTCCCTGCTCTGAAATTATTAGATTTTATGACTACATACCTGACATTCCTAGAGTTGCATGTTAAGCCTTCTATTGTTTTCCTTCCAGAGCTATCTGATAGCACAGGCCGTCTCTTAAATACAGTCTGAGCAATTAGGCCTCGCTAATGTCTTCCTGACTAAACTGCCAGTACAAATATCCCACAGCAACAAGTGATTGAGAATACATAGGGGCTCATTAATGGGGACTGATTTGGTGTTCTGATGGAAATAGGGGTGACTATGCATTCTAATTCCAGATAAATGTGACTTCTCTCCAACGATGTTTGAATTTCAGCTATGATTAACTTTAACCATTGAGGGTGGGGACGTTTCACAGAGATGACTACAGCGCTCCGATCTGTCTAGTTTTTTGGGGAATCTCCATACTGCTTTCCATAACGGTTGCACCAAACTGCATTCCCACCAGCAGTGTAGGAGGAGGGCTCCCTTTTCTCCACACCTTCTCCAGCATTTATCGTTTGTGGGCTTTTTAATGATGGCCATTCTCTCTGACCTGTCTAGATCCACACATGTCACCCTAGGGGTCTTTGCATACTTGGAACCCTTGCCTTGGTGTCCTGAGACTCGCATCATTAATTACTCAGTATAATGTATTACAGTTGGAATTCTCAGGTTGAAAGCATCAAAAAGTTCATGTATTCAGAAGACAGAGTTTTAGTCATGGCCCTCTGCTGCAAGTGACAGAAGACCCAACTCAAGCTGGTTTAGGCAAAAAAAAAAAAAAGACTTTGTTGGGTCACATGGCAGAAGCTCTGAGGCAAGGTAAGTTTAGGTATAGCTAGATGAGCAGCTTCAAAAATGTCATCAGACCTGATCTTCCTTTTCCCTTGGTTCTTCTTCTTCTGGGTTCAGTTCACTGTCAAAGGCTTTCCCCTCTGATGGAGTCAGGCCACTCCTGGCTTGCAACCTCATTTCCCCAAGACTGGGGAAAGAGTTCAGCTCTCATCAGCTCTTCTCTGGTTGTTCAAACCAAAGTCTCAGGATCAGCTTTGAGTGGTCTGATTGCTGTGGACTGGACCACAGGCCCGTCACTGACCATCATGGCTATCATTATGTCCAAGGCGGTATGATACTATGAATGGTCAGGTTTATGTCGCATGTCCAATGTTACCTCTGCTCCCGTGTCCCACCCAAAGCACAAAGAGTGAGGCAGGGAAGGTAGCACTCCCTGGAGGAAAATCAGGAAATTTAGCTACAGGAAGCCCAAACCACCATACTGCAATAGAACTGCATGTTGACTGAAGCCCTCAGTTTAAAATCCTTGTCAAGTGGCAGTATTTTTGAGGGCGCCCTACAGAACAGCTGTGTTGCTAATTGGTATCTAAAAACATCCAGTTATTCTACCAATAATTGCTTATTGAGCAGTGACATGAGACAGGCTCTCAACTAGATTTTGGGGATATGGAAACAAAAACCACAGAGACTGCCATCAGAGAGAACATGACATTAATGTTATTTTACTGTCAGTGTCCTTGGTTGTTAGACCATCTACTGAGAGTAGAGACCAATGCTGATCCCCAATATGGCATCGTTCCTCATACTGGGCTTCTTCCATCATGGAAGGGGCTGTATTTGGCTTTACTGGAACAGACATCCATGCTTATGGAATTCACTGGTTTTACCACGTTCCCCACCATCCTGAAGCAGCTAGCCTGACAGAAGGGGAATGGTCTTTTGAAGATTCAGTTATGGGTAGGTGGCATTATCTTGCAGGGCTAGGGTAAGGTTCTCCAGGAGTCTGTATATACTCCAAATCAGCATCCAATATATGGTGCCTTTTCTCCTATAGCCAGGATTCACAGATTTAGGAATCATGGGGTGGAAATGGGAGTGGCACTGCTTACTATTGCCCCTAGTGACCCACTAGCGAAATTTTGCCTCCCTTTCCTGTAATTTTATGCCCCCTGGCCTAGAGGCCAGAGTTCCAGAGGGAGGAAAGCTTCCACCAGGACACAACAATAATTCATTGAAGTGGAAATTAAGACAGCCGCCAAACTACTTTGGGCTCCTCATGCCTCTTTAATTAACAAGCAAGGAAGGGAGTTCCTGTGCTGGCTGGGGTGGTTGGTCCTGATGGCCAAGGGAATATGGGACTGCTATTCCACAGGGGAGGTGAGTGAGAGTATATCTGGAATATGGGAGATCCCTTAAGGTGCCTCTTAGTACTATGATGCCCTGTGACTAAGTTCAATGGAAAATTAGAGCAACCCAATCTAGGTAAGACTTCTAATGACTCAGACTCTTCAGGAGTGAAGTGTTGGGTCATCCCACCAGGTAAAGAACCATGACTAGCTGAGATGTTTGCTGAAGACAAAGGGAATACAGAACAGATGGTAGAAGAAGGTAGTTATAAATGCCAGCTAAGACCACACGACCAGTTACAGATAAGAACGTGATTGTCATGAGTATTTCCTCCTTATTTTGTTATGAATACATTTGTGTGTCTATATACATATATTCAGAAGATATCTTTCTTTGTTTTCCTTTTATTCTTATCATGTAAGATAAGATCTTTATATCAACAGTATTTAAGTATTGTTAAGTTTTCATCATAGTCCTTAAGTTACAGGAGGTCAAGGAGAGAAGTAAACATCACTCAAGACCTTATCTCCTCTCCCGGGGATTTTCAGGTGTATGTACATCATGTTAGAGGGAATTATGACCTTGTTAATGTCTTTATTTGGAGATTAAATATGGTTTAAGGAGATGCATGAAGGTGTCAAGTTGACAAGAGGTGAATTTGTGATGGTTCACTTTATGTGTCAACTTGACTGGGCTGAAGGATGCCCAGACAGCTGGTAGAACATTACTCCTGGATGTGTCTGTGAGGGTGTTTCTGGAAGAGACTGGCATTTGATTCAGTAGACTAAGTAGAGAGATCTGTCCTCACCAACGCGGGTGGGTATCAGCCAATCTGTTAGGGGCCTGAATGGAACAAAATGGTGAAGGAAGGGCAAACTCTCTTCCTCTCTTCTTGAGCTGGGATGCCCATCTTCTCCTGTCCTGGGACATTGGAGCTCCAGGTTCTCAGGCCTTCAGACTCTGGCACTTACACCAGCAGCTCCCTGTTCTCAGGGCTCTGAACCTGGACTAAGTTATCCCATCAGCGTCCCTCACTCTCCAGATTGCAGACAGCAGACTGTGGGACTTCTTGGCCTCCAAAACTGCATGAGCCGATTTCTGTGATAAACGTTCTCTTCTATAGCTCTAGTTATATATCTGTATCTGTATATCTATATCTCCTATTGGTTCTTTTTCTCTGGAGAATCCTAATATAGGTAGATAAGATATTAGATTAAATCAGGGACACTTTGAATTTAGTTTCCTCTGAGATGTAAAGTTGGCAGTTAATAGATATTAGTCTGAACTCAGAGAGTGGCCAGAGAGCTTAGATACACATTTGGGAGATGTATTAATTTTTGAGGGCTGCCATAACAAATGAACTTGGCAAGTTAAACAACTGAAATTTATTCTGTCTCAGTTCTGGAGGCTGGAAGTCCAAAATCAAGGTGTCAGTAGAGTTGGTTCCCTCTGGAGGCTCCAAGGGACAACCCATTCCATGCCTCTCTTCCAGCTTCTGGCGGGTGCTGGCAATCCTTGGCTTGGGGCTGCGTCACTCCAATCTCTGTCGTTACACTGCCTCCCCCTCTGTGTGTCACTGTATCTTCTCCTTTTCTCTTATAAGATCACTCACCATTGGATTTAGGGTCCAACTTAAATCTAGGATGATCTCATCTGGAGATCCTTAATTTGCTTACAGCTGCAAGGAGCCTATTTCCAGATAAGCTCACATTCACGAGTACCAGGACTTGAACTTATCTTTTTGGGACCTCTAATCAATCTACTGTAGGTGCTATCAATTTAGAGATGCCATCCAAATCCTGGAGCAAGCATACAGTTATCTCAAGAGGAAAAGGAAAGAAGGCTCAGAGCTCAGTCTTAAAGAACTCCATCATATAATGGTTGGGTAGAAGTGGATGAGCCTACAAAGTAGAGTAAGAAGAGGCCAGAGAGGTGGAAAGAAACACTAGGAAGAGGAAGTCCAGGAAAGAGTGCATTTCCCCACGGAGGGGCAGAGCAATGCTTACAAATGGTCACCAAAAAGTAATATTTTGGAAAGGAATATTCACTATTGGCCTTTAATGTTGCTGATCCAGGGCTAATATTATACACTTATTTTAGTTTTTCTCAATTGAACTTTAACCTGAACTCCAAGTGGAATGTTAACTGTATAGAAAATTCAATCAGGCAAGTACATCTATGTTGACAGAAGTTTTCTGGACCTTATTTCCCTTTTTCCCAATAGCTCAACACCTGAGACTTCCCAATTAAGATTTAATTTTTATGAACTGAAATATAGTCCTGAATCTTGATTTCCAGCTGCATTTTAGGAACAGCCCCCTTCTTTGGTGCCTTCTTGGCAGAATGATATTACCATGAAGGAGACAAATCAAAAAATATATAGAAAAGGCCACCAATTTTTTACCAACATCAGTGGACTCAGAAAAAGACCTAACAGTTTGTTTCTTTTGAGATAGCACAGGAAGTAAAATGCTTTAGCAAAACATACCCTATTATATTTATCAAATGAAATTTCTGGTTGTCCTAGATTTGTGAAGTTCTCTTTCTCTTTACAGGTAGATCAGTACTTTCTGCTTCTCGCTGAAGTATGTCTCTGGATGTGGAAGGACCAGGGAAGTACATTCTAGCTGGAGAAATGATGGGAGCTTGGGTATAGATGGCTTGAGGGACAAAATCTGTCTGACAGTGTTTGTGTAGGGCCTGAAAGGGACAAAGTTGGGAAAGTTGAGATCCAGTTAGGTCAGGACCTCCCAGTGGAAGCAGTGGGCTTTGTCCCAGAACAAAACCCTCTTTTCTCCACTTCTGTAGCTGTGATTTATCCTTGGTTTTCAATGCAAGGACAGCAATCCAGGATGTAGTTATTTGTGTTCTCTCTGGGGCTAATTTGGGAGTTTCTCTGGATTGAGGTCAGATTTTCATAAATCACCCTGAAATTCTTTGGCTGGAAACTGGAAAGGGTAGCCCAGGTATAGGGCAGCTAGATCTGGGATCTCATGTCACTGCAGGCACCGTGGAGCCCACCGCCAGCATCCGTGGTCTTTGCACCACACAGCATGACCTGGATCAGTTGGGCCTCCATGTTGGAGTCCGCTGGAGCCTGAGCGGTAGTGGCCAGAGGGGTTGTGCTCATCCCCTGTGTATTTTTGTTTTCCCCCTTCTTTCAGCCCTGTGAAGCTCTGCAGGGACGCGTTCCTTCTGTTCTTATTAAGTTCCTCTGGAGTGAAAGAGCAGGGGATCAGGGAGGGGCCTGCAGATGAGATGGCCTCCAAGGCTGGGATTTATAAGGCCATCCTTCCAGTGGATAATGTCTGCATGAGGTGGAGGTATGGTTTCAATTCCACTCTGGCAAGGCGGGCCAGCCCACGTTGCCAGCACATAGTTCTCTTTCAAGTCTCACACTGATTCGAGAGTTTGTAGACAACTTTGTACTTTGGGTCTCTGCCAGCTGTCCTGAAGGAACAACTCCCCTTGGCTTCACAGTTTCTATCTCACCCCCAACCCCCTCTCTACTCCCAACCAAAGTTAGAGAATAATAATTGTTCTCTTAGCAAATATTGCTCCTAAAACCCAAGGAGGACCTAAGCCAGTGTTGTTTTCTCATATCTTTGTGACTTTCTTCCCTTTGATCACCTAAGAACAGCACCCTTGCGGGGAGGGTCTAGCTCAGTGGTAGAGCGCATACTTAGCAGGCATGAGGAACTGGGTTCAACCCCGAGTACCTCTGTTAAACACAAATAAATAAATAAATACCTAATTACCTCCCTCACAAAAATATCTGGGAGAAAATAAAGAATAACACCCTTGGACTTGTACCACTTTGGAGATGACCTGCGGCAAGAGGGTCACTGCACACACAGATGTCAGGCCTGGAAGAATGGATTTTGGGGATTCTGTTTGGTTTTTAAACTACCAACCCAGTCTAGATTTTTCACTTAAATTGCCACCATATTTTCTGATAGATCAATGAAAGAAAAAGAAAATGCCTCTATTTCATCTCTTATTCTCCCAAATGCTCTTTGTTTATTAAAAAGGTAAGATCCAGCTTCCCTGTCTGGGGATCATCCAAACCACTGGACTCTCCTCTGTCTTCCCCCTACTTTTTCTTCCACAAAGACGGTGCTGTGTGCTCCAGCCCCAGCTGGGGTGTGAAGGAGGGGAAGGTGGTAGCAGGTCTGCCCCCTTGGTCAACATGCTCCACCAGCTGCCAGAATCTGTGTAGAAGGCAGGTCGGATCATGGAACCCATTAGCTTCAAACAAAAGTCGGCAACTTTTTCTGTAAAGGGTCAAAGAGTAAATATTTTAGGCTTTGCAGGCTATGTGGTCTGAGCCAACCACTCAGCTTGGCCACTGGAGTGCGAAAGGAGCCATAGAAAATATGTAAATGAATGGCTGTGGCTCTGATCCACTAAAAATGTATTTACCAAGACAGGCAGAGAGCCAGATAGGACTCAGGGCTGTAGTTCACTACTCCCTCGCTTCAAACCCTCTATTGTGCCTACGTCCTTAGATGGAAACCCAAAATCCTCCCCAGCATGTAAGGCCAGCACGCTTCGGCCCTACCACTTCTAGTGCATTGTATTCCAGCCACACTGACTTTGTTTCTGTTCCTCCAACTTGCCTTGCCCCCTCCCACCTCAGGGAATTCACACCAATTGTTCCTTGTGCCCTGAACCATCTTCCAATCCACGGACCACACTTAGAGTAGCCAGGGCTTAAAGGAACAGTTCTGGGCAGAGTTGGGCAATTGTTTTTCCACTTGCGATTCTTCCGGAAATGGTGGTAGAGTGGACCAGTCATTTGATCTTTCTTCTTTTTAAAAATCTTATATTCAATTTTTCATATTTTCTTTCTTTCGTTTCTTCCTTCCTTCCTTTCATCTTTCTTTCTCTCTCTCTCTTTTTCTTTCACATTCAGTATTTAATAGCTGATCATCCAGTAATAGCCAATATTAATTTTTAAACCTTCTGTTTCATTCTGGTTATAAAAGTAATAGTGATTCTTGCTTTTCAGGTTTGGTTGAAATGTTACTTCCTATGGAAAGCCTTCCTTTATTCCCAGAGACTACCTTCAGGTGTGCTTGCACAATCCCTTTTGTTTTTTCATCGCTGCAGTTATCATATTGCACTGTAATAGTTCATGGCCACTGGGACCCCATTTGATGGTTTTATGTGAATTTTAAAAAGGCGTCCCTTTCCTAAGACTCCACACTTTCATCTGCAGGAAAACTCAACTAAATATGCAGGTCTGTGATGCACATGGTGGCCTTGGAGTTGCACACTGCACCTTGCCTTTACCTGTCTTCCACGCTGGACGTCGGTTCAGGGGCAGGGACTGTGTCTGTTACTTTTCTCTCTCCAGGCCCTAGCATAATGCCCAATATGTGGTAAGCATGCAAAATATATTTGTTGAATGAACAAATATTCATGGTAGAAAATAGTGAAAAGCAAAAAATAAAAAAATAAGAAAAATGAAATGCTGTCCTATTACACAGAGACAGCCTTTGCCAATATTTTGTTTTTACTTCCAATAGTCTTTTTCCCATTTGTAAATAGTTGTGTCATCCATATCTCTACATTTGCATCTGAATATGTAAGTTTTCCTCTTTGAATGATTTACTGACTCTGTGTTAAGTGCTTGGAAAGATCCATTATATTAAGCCCTACTTCTTGTCACTAAGCTTCTGGGAGCCTACAGTCTAGGGATGAAGCTGGAACCAAGACTAACAAGGCATAGCTGTCATGAGGCTCAGTATTTTGAGATTTAGCCTAGCATCTTCAGTACGAAGTGGGGAGAGCAGCTGGTCCTAGCCCTGCCAGGAGGTGTGGAACCGACCCCTGGGACCTGACCTGGGGGCTGCCCTTACTGACACCCTCTGACAGCCAACACAGTTCTCCACTTTACAAGAGCAATTCTTTTCTTAAAATCCCGCATCATAGGGCGAATCATCAGAATTTGAAAAACACTGTTACTTTCAGTCTTCAGACTGACCTCCATGCTGCTAAAAGAAATAAAACAAAGACAAATACCCACCACCACATCCTATTAAAATGGATGAAATGACTCCATTTGTTAATGTAGCCTAACAGAGCTTGCCCCTCATCAATCACTCCACATAACATGGCTGTTTACTTGCTTTCATTAACCCATTGCACAGAGCACAATTAAGACTTAAAGATTCTCTTCTTGAATTACAATTTTGATGCTAAGCTTTTAAACAATTTACCCTTCAGTGCAAATAAATAAACCCAAACAGAGCAGGGGAGACCAAAGAAACCAATGAAAGCAGAGTTATCCCACCCTCTGTGAATGGTTGATAACACCAGGCAGAAGGCACAAGACTGTATCTTTACAAATGAACAAACCACCAGGATTCTGAAAGGAGAATTTGGTGAAGCATGTGCTGACTGGATAATTGCAAAAATGACCCCATGGTGACTCGACTCTGGCATTCAGCTGTCCACGAGGTGAGCAAAAGGCAAATGGTTCTTCCCAAATGCAAGGTTTTAGGAAATGAAAGAGGGCTACTAAATAAAACTGGTTTGATAAGATGAATCAAATTTCTCCTCTGTATAGCTCTATCCACGTTGTACCAAAGGCTCCCAAATGTCATAGGAACTGGGAGATTAGCTGTTCTCTCTTTTGACTCTCTTACCTCCAAATCTACTCCTCCTTGTCTTCTCTGTCTCAGTAGACGACACCACTTTGCATCTAGTTACTTCAACTAAAATCCTAGGTATCATCTTTGTGACAGTTAATTTTGTGTGTCAACTTAATTGGGCCATAGGATGCCCAGATACCTGGTTAAACAGTATTTCTGGGTATTTCCGGAAGAGATTGGCATTTGAGTTGGTGGACTCAGTGAAGCAGATGGCCCTCCCCTGTGTGGGTGGGCACCATCCAGTCTACTGAGGGCCTGAATAGGACAAGTGGAGGAAGGCTGCATTTGCTCTATGCCTGATTGCTTTAGCTGGACATCAACCTTCTCCTGCCCTTGGCACCTTTGGTTCTCAGGTCTTCAGACTTGGACTAGAATCTTCACTATTGGCTCTCTGGCTCTCAGGCCTTCAAAATATGCTACCGACTTTTCTCCAGCTTGCCAGTGGCAGATTGTGGGATTTCTTAGCCTCCATAATCGTATGCGCCAACACCTTATACTAAACCTCTATGTATCTGTTTATATCTAGAAATCTATACATCTATGTCTGTATCTATCCTATTGGTTCTGTTTCTCCGGAGAAACTTGACTAATATAATCTTGATTCCTTTCTTTCCCTAATCCCTCATGTTTAATTCATCAATAAGTCCTGCTAATTCTACCCCAAATGTTTCTTGAATCTATCCCATTCATCTCCACCAGCAAATTGCAAGCTGGGCTGAAGGAAGAGGGTTCCAGAATGTGGCTTCCTTCTTAATGGTCACCTCTGGACACCACAAGGGTAGAACTCATGAGCTTCATTGGGAAACTCCCAGGTTTTAGTCTACCCCAGTAGGAAGGGATTTCCATTGGGATTCTGAAGGAGGTAAAGGATTTTCTAATTCTAGCTTTTGCCAGAAAGTAGCAAAATGAGAAGGGGAGACAGGTCGCATCCGTCTTGAGTGGCTGGGAGGCATAGCAGAATGACTGGGATGTGTGTAGGGGAGACCCAGGCTCTCCATCCTTTTCCTGTCTCTTAACTGTAGATTATCCCATATGGGAGCGTTTAGAGTCAGGCAGAACAATGCGAGGAAATTTGCACAGTATGTTATCTCTGTACTTTACCAAATAATTGGTAAACCTTAGGGGGCTGGTCCAGCCTCTGCTCTGACCTGGCTGGTGTTTGGAAGCAGGCAGGAAAGCTCCTCAGTGGCCCCACGTGCCTACCTTAGTAGGAAAGTCCTAAAGTGCCCATGCTGTCAGTGCCTGAGGCCGGGGCCAGGTTCAGGGCTGCTCAGTGGCCAGTTCAAGTTCAAACAGTGTCACTGGGATGGTTTTGTTAGCCAGGAATCACGTGGTGTCCTTAAAGGCCTTGTTTGGGCCCCCAGAGAAAACCTTGTCTCTATGCCTGGGATAAAACCTTAATTTTCAAAAGGTTAAAAAAGCATGACTCTAAAAAAAAAAAAGGACTCATGCAAATATAAAAGGAATACATGTCAAAGATTTTATTCTGCTCATTGATTAATTAAAGGACCAGCAATATGTTGAAACTTGTCTCAAGAATATTTGAGAAGCCAGGGATATATACATATATACATGAATCATATATAATATTAATTATATATGATATATATAATTATATACATATATGCAATTATATATAGTTATATATAATCTGTGTATAGTTATATATAATTGCATATATATGCAATTTAATAGATTGCTGGGTTTAAGTCCAACAGGGCCATACATCACAATCTATGGGTTATCTGCTCCCCCAACTTAAATTATTTCCATCTCTACCAGGCAAGATTCTACAAGCCCACCCCTGCCCTTGCAGAGCTGTAAAATCGCCCAGGAAATAGAAAGTTAAGACCAGTACTGTGCTGACAGAGCACTCAGTAATCTCTTTTGTCTATTTCCAGGAATCAGGTAATTTTTCTGATGATGGATTCTGATGAAAGCTCTCTTTTCAGGGTAATTTAGTGGTAGTTGAAAGGGGTCCCGTACCAAAGTTTATTCTGACAGCCTGCTGTGGCATCCCACTCCTTTCTGTGAAGGTTTTCAAGCCAGTACAGGGTGGAATATAGTACTTAGTATTTATTAAGTGCCTATTCTGAGCCAAACACATGGCTAAGTCTTTTACGTAGATAACCTTACTTAAATCCTTACAATGAATCGATTATTCTTATCTCTACTTTGCAGATGAGAAAATGGAGGCTTAGATAAATGCAGTAATTTGCTCAAGGTCACACAGCCATCCAGGAAATGGTGAATGGTGGATTTGAAGTCATACAATCTGACTGGTGAAACTGTGAAAGGCTGTGCTAGACACTGTGAGTTACAGAGATTAAGTATACACTGCCCCTGCTCAAAATCTCAGAAAGGTTAGTTTCCTACCAAGGCAAAGTCTCATATTTTACCTGCAAAAGGAGATACCACTCAAGCCTTCACCAAGCTTACCATGAGGACAAACTAGATTATGTGGAAGTGCCTTATAAATGCTACCTCAGTGGGCAGGCCAATGCTATTATTAAGGAGCTTGAAAGCCTCATTATCAGGGTCATCCTCTAGGGTCTTGGTAGCCCGGACATTTCCACAGGGAAGAGGGAATTTGGGTTTTTGATGAGCCTGTGACCCTGATGAGCTTTCTGGTAACCACTGGGACTGGGATGAGGGTGGTAAAAAATTTAAATGGGCGCCAAGAAGCTCAGTCATCAAGATAAAAAACATTTTAGTACAATATTTTAAAAAATCAAAGGAATGCAAAAAAATCCATGATGAACCAAATATCAACAATTTAAAGAAAGACAGGGTCAGTATTACTGATCTTTCCTTTTGTCTTGAGCTCCAGGATGGCTCAGCTTGGCACAGGCTACTAGCCCATTTCCCGGAGGAGTTCACGAAAAGGCAGTATTGTGGTGTGAATTCCCAGTCTTGTTCTGGAGTGAGCATTGCTGTCACATGTGCATATTGGGTCTGCCAGATCTAAAGCACAAGTAGAACAATTAAAATAAAAAAGAACTGGTTCTTTTCTATTCTTTAAAAAAAAAGATACACACAGACAAATACATCATGGGTGTATATAGTTCACAGAATTTTCATAAAGTAAATCCGTCCAAGTAATCAGCACCCAGATGAAGAAAAAGAACATTATTGGCATGGCAGGGAACCCTCCCTGCTGCTTATGACCCCTTTCAGCCGTAACTTAAGAGCAGTTTTCCTCGTGGGAACTCATTCATCAAGTAGTAATTTTTGGAGATTGTATGCACATCTGACCTAGGAGCACAAACTAGATCCATTCTCATCCTTGGTCCATGACACACTTTCATTGTTGACCCATGTGCAAGGCCCTCTTTTTATGAAGATATCAATTTATTTTAAATAATACTGTAAGAATGGAAAATAGAACACTGACAGCAGCTTACGTCCACCTCCAGGGTCCTGCAGCCTGTCCCCCTGCCTCCCGTCATTGGAAGTTACCTCCTTGGCAGCCCTAGAGTACGTGCTTGTAGGCTGTTTCCTTTGCTGAATTTCAAACATCAGAAAATCAGAGCCCTGACCATTATGTATTGTCTGACTGTCTCTTCAGAGGTCTGTCCTCTCTACGGGGACCCCATAAGCCCCATGTTCTGTCTTGCCCTTGGGTAGAGGAGGCCAAGGTGTAGACGGAGCCAGCTGGACCAGCCGTGCTAGGAGTGGCTCAGGGTCAGATCGGCCTGGGGTGGGTGAGTGGGAGGCTGGGAGTCCAGCTGGGCTCTCCTGAGATGTGGGGGAGGATTTGTCAAGGGATCCTGGGGGAGGGGCAGGAAAGGGAAATTTTTTGGAGTGTCAGCTGGAGAGGCTTCAGCAGCCGGGAGTGGAATCTAGATGGCCAAGATTCAAGCTTGTTTTTTTAGCTGAAAAATGCAGGGGCAGAAGCACCCAGAGGTGCGTGTCCAAGTCAGCAAGGGGTGGAGGCGGTGGGGACAGCCTCCCTACAATATTTAAAATGCAAATCTGGCTGCATCACTCCTTTGCTTAAAACATGACGTGAACACATGTTCAGACAGGGGGTTCTAATCCCACTTTGTCATATGCTCATATGCTCTCAGGCAAGTTGCTTAATTTCCTCGCCTTCAGTTTCCTCATCTGTAAAGTGAGGCTAATCACACTGCTTGTCTCACAGGAAACAAGTGTAGAGCCCTCGGATGTTGGCATGCACTAACCATGACAATAAGAGACTTATTATTCATGTTGGTATCATTATTATGAATCCAGAATGGACTCTGAACTTGGTAGCGTGGAAGAGAAAATCATCTGTGATCTGGTTCTGCCCTTTCCTCTTGCCTTATCTCCCCACTCCACCCCTGCCCCCCGCCTCATAGTCTCTGATCTAGTAAAGAGTGCTTACACCACCCCCCAAACCACACACCAGACAGCTTGGTCGCGCATGGCCTTTGCTCATGCTGTTCCTCCTGCCTAGATTACCCTTCCAACCCAAGTAGATGAAACTGATCTCCTTTGTCTGCTTGGTGCAGCCATCTGCACCCAGCCGCTCTGAATATTGGCTGCTAATGGCCCATGGCTATACTGTTTTCCAGAGAACTGCCCTTGATCAGGAAGTCTCCTGGAAGGGAAATGCCTGGAAGCTAATGCCCTCCAGCCAGCAGCATTTGATCCAATGCCCTGGGATTACAGGAGCCCAGACTCTTTGCTTCTGAGCTACTCACACTCCAGAGCTCCCTGAGGGATCAGATGACACTAGACTAGATCCACTGTTCTTCAAGGTTCAACTCAGGCGTTATTTCCCCAAGAGAGCCCAGCAAAGATGATACTAAATACCTCTCCCTGTGCTCTCAAAGCTTCTCAGACATATCACGATCTTGTCACTTATATGCTGCATCAAAATAACCTGTTAACAGACATTTTTCCTCCACCAACAGACCGTGAGAGCCTTCCAAACCACGATTCCCTCTTTTTCCTCTCTGTACGCTTGGCCAGTCAACAGGTGGTTATAATATAAGGTGCTTAAAAAGAATTTCAAAGAGAAACCTTATTTAGATTTGGGGATCACAAAAGTTTTCCTCGAAGTAGCATCTAAAAGGTGGAAATTGCTAAAGAAAACAGGCACCATCGGGATGAGCCCTCACATTTTCCCATCCCTCCCCTCAGGGGATGGCCGGCTCTGGGTATTCATTGCAGGAATAGATGGGCAAAGATGTTTGATGGGTGTGGAGGATGGGCTTTGGATCTGTCCTCTTTTGCTTGGTTGAATGTAAACCACCACAGTGACCTGTATTCGTTAGGATTAGAGACAGCTGCCTATGAAAGAAAAGATAGTGGTTAAAATGCTAAAGTTTGTTTTTTCTTGTGAAAGAAATCTGGAGGCAGGTAGTCCAGAACTAGCCTGTGAAGGCTTCCTGGTCATCAGAGATCCAGCACAAAGCCTTGCTTCTAGGAAGGACTCAGTGTATTTCTGTTGAAGGGGACGGCTCTTCGCCCTCGGGGGCCAAGCCTCCCGCCCCCTATGCGTGCTGCTCAGTGCGGTGCAGAGAAAGCCTTGTGAGCCCCAGACACTGCTGACTGACTGGCCGGAGAGCTCAGGTGCCTCCTGAAGGGGGTTTTCTGCCTTCCATGTGCAAGACTTTTTTTTTTTTTGGTAGTAAGTTTCTAAATACAGAAGTTAAGAATTTTTCCTTTCATAAGGTAGGAAATACCTGATGGAAAACAAAATTTTGCCCAAACCTTAAGAAAAAGCTCAGTGAAGCTCTCCTCAGAACTCCCAGGGTCTGTCAAAGCCTAAAGGCACCAGGTGGAAACTCAAAACTACTCAAAGAGGTCTTTCAATGGGATCTCACTGGGGTGTGTGTGTGTGTGTGTGTGTGTGTGTGTGTGTGTGTGTGTTGAGGAAAGCTATTGTCTTTCTGATGGAGAGGCAGCAAGTTCACATCTCTGTAACAGACCACCCCAAGAGTGGTTACTGTCAATAGCAACAGATGACATGGGGATGCGACCGTGACAAGCTGAGGACTGGGCTTTGGAGGCTGCTTCTAAATAAGATGGAGACACAAGTGCCCCCTGACTGGCATGTCTAGATGTTCCCCTTCAGATCTCTTGGCCAGTGTGGCTGCGTCCTCACCCAGCCTACCATCCATTGTCGCCTTCAGGGCCCTTGTCTGCAGACGCCCTCACGCCGAGGTACCCGGTGCTTTCCTCCCACTCAGGACCTTTCTGACCCTCTTCCCTGCCTGTTGAAATGTGGACATCCTGTGTCTGCTTCCTCGGGCCTGCTCGTGGAGTCTAGCTAATCTGCTAATGTGATAATGGGAGGCATGCCTTTCTCCCTACCCCAGATAACAGACCTGCGTTTTATTTTTACTCAGACTCAGACAGGCAGGGAGGCAGTCGGAGCAGGGCCAATGCCCTTAGATAGCATCAAAGTCACTGCAGTTCAGCTTTCTTGTTATTGTTTTTGCTTTAAAAAAAAGCAAAGAACCAGCCAACCAACAAACAAAACAGAAGCTGTTTTGCAAATTCAGGTCCAATTTTGGGTTCATGGTGGCTCTGGATTTTTTTTCCTCCCTGTTGGACTCTTACATAACAAGTTTCTCTCTGGCTTGTAGGTTGCACATCACGTTTCTCTAGATGATTTTCATAAATGAGAAAAACGTGTTAAAAATATCTCCCCTGCGCCACTAACACACATAAGATGCCCATTTCTTTCCCTCTCCTTTGCCATAGGACCCTGCAGAGGAGAGATGACGGGGGTCTCAGTTCTCCCCCTTCCCAGATCCTTCTGCAGCTGCCTGACCTCCTCCTGCTGAGGGGTCTCGGGTGTGAGTGTGGCAGGACCAGAGCTTTCTCACCAGAGCACTGGCCCTTGTTCTTCTCTGGCTTCTTTCTGACCAGGCAGCTGGGATGTGAGTCTGGAGAATTCTCTTTGCCCATTTTCGCAGAGCCACCCATGCCTCGTCTTTTGCTCCTCCCGTCTTTGTCCTCTGAGATGCAGGATGCCCTCCACGAAGGGGGTTATCTCATTTCCTCAGTCACTAAGGAACGAGAGGAAGAGCCCATCCCAGGGAAGGCAACTGTCTCTCCTTTGACCTCCCACCCAGGCCATACTACCTACTTCGGCAGCCCCAGCTTTGACCATCATGTGTGTGATCGGGGTGAGACTTCCTTCCCCCTTAGTGGGGAGCCTTGACTGTCCCCTAGAGGTTGATAAAAACAAGGTAAACACCCTACAAATCTCCTTTTCAGGCAAGTGGCAGACATCACTTATCCACTGTGACATTCCACCGAGCCTGGGGAGAACTGCACCCCAGCAGACATTATCAGTCTATCAGAGTTTGTACTGGGGAGCAAACATGTTTGCCATCCCTTGCACAGTGATGCTTCTGTCAGGTGGGTGGGAATAGGAGTAGTTCTTCAGCTGCCTGTAGCTAACAAGACATGGAAGCTGGGGAGGGAGGGGGAAAAAGGGTGTTTTCTTAGGTTTCATGTGGATTTAGCTTTGAGCCAAAAGCTCTACCTGGTCACCTCTTCTAGGTCTCAATCTGGCATCTCCATTCACTTTTTCTGCTCAATAGAAAACATCAAGCACAAGGAGTAACTACCCTTAGGGTAGCAGTAGACATGCTCCTTGGGGAGGAAGATATAAGTGATGCATTACAGTGATTCAGGCAGCCAGCGGGTCCCAGCGGAGGAGGAAGGGGTCAGAGGCTGGGGATGGGCGGGCTGAGCTGGAGGCTTCAGTCCCCTGGCAGCCCTGGCGGCCCACTGATCCCGCAGAACAACACGTATTCTCCTTGTCTGCTGCTGGTATTTAGACGCCGCCAGAATGTCCTGGCAGGACTGTCTGTCCAAATCCATTCAAAATTGATTTTTGTGTCTTCGATGGGGAATTTTGGCCAGGCTCCCTGTTGCCCCCCATTCAGCGAGACAATCTCCTTTCCCTTCAGCTTATTAGCTGCCTCTCTGTGGGAGCCTGGGCCTTTGAATTCCCTCCTGAGCCAGTTCAAATGATCTGAAGCCGTCATAAGGATTGAGGTGGGTCCACCGGCAGGGTTGAGATGCCCAGATGCATTTATTTCAAGCAGCAGCCTCTCAGCAGGGTTGACACAGCCCAAAGCTGAGAAGTTGGGTTCTCGGCCAGGATCTCCCCACTTTGCTAGAGAGCCAGGAAATGAGTAGGAATGCTCAGAGCCAGAACAGAGGAAAAGAAGGGGTCAGAAAAGAGAAGCTGAGGCCATGCAGGAAACATACTCGTAGGATGTACCGCAAAACCAGCTCCCCCACTCAACGAGCCTTTTTGAGGCTTGCTTGCATTGTCAGCAGCTGATGGAGTGCTGACATGCACCAGGTGCTGGAGAAGTGGAGGGAGAGTAAATCCTTCCCTCCCGGAATTTACAGCCGGACAGAAGAGATGACCAGTACAGACCCAATTCAAATTCAAATGTGGAGAAGACAGACAGCTAAGATATGCCAAGAGGATTCCAGGTTATGTGGAACTACGATCTTCTCTAAAGGCTCTAAGAGCTAAATTTTGAGTAGTGTATGTGTGTGTATTTATCATGAGTTCTCTCTCCTCTAGACAAATGGCTCTCATTCTCATCTTGGTGTCTTGGCTGTACACTGGAATCAATTGATGAACTTTAAGAAATACTGATGCCAGGCTCTGTCCCCAGAGATTCTGACTCTAGGGGGAATCCCCTAAGGATGGGCAAGGTCAAGTTGTCTGGTGGGCTGGACTCTGGTGCTCATTTGATTTGATAAATTGGAAAAATGGTGGTGGTGTAGAGTAGGGTGCAGTTTCTGGGAGTCAGAAGGTAGATACTGTCCTTTACTCTCCTCTGGGGGTAGGTGAGGAAGGAGGTGGTCTCTGGGTTGTGTTTTTAAGGAAAATGGACCCACAGGAGGGAGGGGTTCACAGTCCAAAGCAACACCTCCTTCTACTTCTTTAATATCAACATACATTCTTGGGAGGACTTTTCTCATCTCCTGCCACCCTCTTCCTTCCATTCATTCTTCCCTTTGACACTCTCTCCCTTCTGTAAACCTTTATCTACAAATATTTATTGAGCATGTGCCATGTCCCGGGTGCAGTGATGGGAGTCCAGAAATGAACAAGGTAGATTAGTTCTTGATTTCAAGGAGCTGACATCTTATGTGCTTACCATAAAGAAAACATGGCTGGTGGTGGGAATGCTGGGTTTTCTATACCTGACACTTTCCCTGATGAGTCAGCAG
Source organism: Camelus bactrianus (assembly GCF_048773025.1). Lineage (NCBI taxonomy): Eukaryota > Metazoa > Chordata > Mammalia > Artiodactyla > Camelidae > Camelus > Camelus bactrianus. The sequence continues at coordinate 31,710,587 of NC_133550.1, read as the reverse complement.
TTTGTGCCTTAGTGCTGTATTTTTTGGCTGTCCAAGCCTCCTTGGGATGCCCAGCATTCCACTATCCCTGTCAAGGCACCAGACATGTAGTTGAACCCTTTTGGATGTGCTCATCCAGTAGAGGTCCCAGAGGACAACCACCCCATCTGATGTCACCACAAGCAGAAGATCCTCCAGACTTGCTGTGTAACTTTTACATCCAATGAGGAGGCATCTCTAGGAAATGTGGTGAGATAACTACGATGCCATGGGGAAAGAATTATATCAGGGCATGGAAGGCTAGAGTTCAAATATTGACTCGCTTACTGGATAGAGTACATTGAGTACATGACTTCCCCGAGCTCTCTCAGGTTCAATTTTCACTAATTATCATAACGAAATGCTTTCTGAGAGATTATTGTGGGCTACTTACCTGTTGAACACTTTACACATATTATTTTGTTTTAATCCTCAATCTATTCCTATGAGATAGATGCTATTATCATAAGGCTCATGGAGATTAAAAAGCATGTCCAAGGCCACATGGCTGACAAGTGCCAGGACTGGAATGAAATCCCAGGCTGTGTGACTTTCAGAGCCTGAGCTCCTGCCATACATTGGAATAAAGGTATTTCCTCACTAACTTGTTCTGAAGATTACACTATCATGTGAAAGCCAAAAGCAGCTAGATTAGTGCCTGACACACAGGAGCTTCCCGATCATCATTCGGTGGTTTTCCAACCAATGTGCTTTATGATTGCTGGTTAACCCTTCCCTAAATCATGATGCTATCCTGCTACAGGAACTCAAAAGGGACAAAATTACTGACAGTGTTTCCCAATGTTCCCAGTCCCACTTAGCAGCGATCATAATACAGAAATAGTTACACAGTGACGTAATAAGATGCGCATCCTACGATGTGAGCCTGCTTCCTGGCATCATAAAGTTGGGCATTCTGCAACAGTTTAGAAAAAGATGAGAAAAGGTTCATGAGGTTAACACTTCTCATCACTATTATTACTATCCGATTGCTCAGATCTTCTCACTAGAAAAAATGATTAGTGTGACTAACAGTTATGACAGCCAGTTCCTCAGCTGCATTTCCACGATGAGTAATGATGGTGAGCATCTTTTCAAGTGCTTATTGGCCATTGTCGTGTCTTCTTTGGAGGAACATCTATTTCTATCTTTGCCCAGTTTTTAATTGTGTTGTCTTTTTCTTGTTGAGTTGTGAGAGTATTTAATATATTCCAGACACTAGTCCCTTATCATGATTTGTGAATCTTTTCTCCCATTCTGTGGGTTATGATTTTACATTCTTAATTTAACTCTATTATCGACCTTCTAGGTTTTACAACAATATCTAGGCACTGGCAGTGCTGCTCCTTCTCAAGTCACAGAACATTAGAGAATGGAACAAATATTTATTAAGTACCTTTCATGAGTTATTCATTTTAATTCCCACAACAGGCCGATAGTACATGGTCCAATTTTACAATAATTAAACTGAAGCTCAGAAACACTATGGCAGTTTGGTCAAAGCCCCTCAACCAGTAGGAATGGTAAAAGAAGTTTAAACCCATTGCCTTTTGTTTCTAAATCCGGACTTTCTGGTCCGCTCTTATCACAATGAGTTGCCATCAGATTCATCAGAATATAAAAATAAAACACCGATATCAAAGAAACAATTAAGGGCTTGGCCTGAAAAACCATTCACCTAAAGTCACCTCTCTTGCAAGGAGGGGAATTGCGTATCTCTGGGAGCCTGGCCTGGGAATGAGAAATCCCCAGTGAAAGCACGTGAGTGTTGCTCGTAAGCCATTGTGTTTGCTCTTCCTTTCTGAGGGTGCTGGGACAGCCCCAGATGGCGACTGCTTCTTATTCCACCCGGCGCTGCGGCCCGGGAGCTGGCAGAGGGGCCCCGGGGCATGCTGGGATACTCACTGTCGCAGCAGGTAAAGGAGCCTGAAATCGCCAGCTGGCCTGCATTTCCTAGTGAGATTGGGAGGACAGATATTGCTGGGAGGGAAAAGGGCTGTGGCTTAAGTCCTGGGAGAATGACTGGCTGTGAAAGGCCGAGAGGGCCAGCTTTAAACAATCCTCTTTCTCTGGAACTTTTTTCTCTGGGCACTTGGTAACACAGGATCCTGAGGCTGAAACGGTATAGTTACGAGGAAGCAGACTCTGCTGGCAATGGCATCTAGAACTCCAGCTCACAATCTCCTTTCCCCGCACCCTGGAAAGATACCAGATGCTCTTTTATACACATTAAAAAAAACCCAGATAATTCTAAATAGGCTTTCCTGAGACTCCTGGATCCATTGGAAATGGCCAGTATTGGAGACAAGGATTCAGTAGCTGGTTATCCTTTCTGCCCAAGATGTTTTCCTTTGTTTCCAGTCATCCTTTAAATTTGGCACAATCAGTAGAGATCAGCAGAGTGGATGGTGTGTACTGGCCAAATAATGTGTGTTTGGTAGTGGGGTAGCTTTTTTTTGGTAGTGGGGTAGCTTTTGAGGGAGGGTTAAAAAGCCTTCATGGGGTCTTCAAATGTGTGCTGTGTCTTTCGAGTCCTGGTCTCCTAGGGCTGTATAGGGGCGCCAATGGTGGCAGTTTGCTAAATTCTGATACAATTGAAGGAAAAGTGTTTGCCAAGGCTCTGGAGCCTCTGTTCAAACACGCTAATCTAAATCACTAATTCTTTCAACATTTAGTAGCACACACTATAGCCCTGCTGTTGTGTTAGGTGCTCTGAAGCACAGTAGAGCCAAAGGCATGGCTCATACTCTCCTGAAGCTGAGTGTGGAGTGGGTAGACGGTGCTCCAGAGGGGTAAATGGATGGACTGCAGCTCAGTCAGGAGATGAAATGTTCTGTTCTCTGAGAAGGCAGATCCAAACCAAACTGAGAGGGTCAGGGGCAACATCCAGGAGAAACTGACTTTCTAATTAAAGAGCTATCTTTATTGCATTCTCTAAACTCCATGCTGTTTGCTTCTCTGGACAGAAAATATCTGGGAATAATTATACTCCTACACGTCTTGCTGGTGTGCCAAGAATGCAAGACTCTGACCTCTCTTTTCCTGGGCCAAATCTCAGAGCTATGTTTGGAGTGAGCATCCTTGAGGGATGAAGTAACATCTACTTACAGGACAAAGACCAAGTGGGTTTACGGCTCGCTATAAAAGTGGTAGATTCCCCCAAGCTCAGTGTTCCTCAGTTGTGATACAGACTCACTCTATGTGAAGGGTCCATCTGGGCCCTGTTCCACTGCCATGTGGAACTTGGGGGCCAGAGGAACTGATGCAAACATGCTGCTACTTGCTGTGCTGAGAGTAAGAACACTCTCTGTCTCTGACCCAGGAGTCTTGTGTCTTATGCCAGCTTCCATGAAAGTAATATGCTAAGTTATTAGCTTATGAAATCCTAGCCCCAAGTAGTGCCCCTTTCATCATATGAGGAAATGCTCTTTCTGTGCTTTGCTTGGTTAATAAAGAAGAAGAGGGCCTCCTGGCAAGTGGCGTGAACCCCCGAAGTGTCACAGACACATAACATTGTAGTTCCATCTCACCAGCACCATCATACTTCTGAGGGAGATGATCTGAATTAAGATGATTGATTACTCTAGAGCAGAGCTTTCCAAAGCTTTTTCATTTTGATAGCTGAACCACCCCCCACCAGATAATTTATAAAAAACCCCAATCTATATGACGAACACAGAAAACTACCATTTTAAGGATATGTGTTGAGTTTGAAAGCTACTTAATATTTGTAATGTAGGTATATTCCAGGAAAGAACATTCATAATAATTCTGTTTTGGTGAGAGTTGACCTGTGAAGCAGCCGAGGTATCCCTGTGCTAGATTAAACACTAGGTGTTTGGTGGTAGAGGGCTCTTGCCAGGGAAGGCAGCTAACCCTCCACTCACAGGCATCATAGGGAGGCATTTTCCTTTGTGAACCTGCCACATTCTGCCATTTGGCTTTCAGCCTTGTAGATTCAGAGACCTGGTTTATCAGCACAGCAGAGTGACTTTCAAGGGCTGACTCACATTAACTGTGCTTAGAAGGCTGATGTATTAACCAATATCATTTTTGTTCAAGCTAGAGAAAAGCTCCTGTTCTACCTGGCCAACACATTCCTATACCAAGGGCTTGGCGAGAGGAGTGCATAAGAGTCACCGGGACCCCCTCCTCGCCACTGAGCATCCTGTGCAGGACCCCATCTACCCAGCATTAAGCAGTGGCTCACAGCACTGCAGCTCTGTTTAATGCCTGCATCCCCAGCTGGACGCTGAGCTGGGAAACGAAGGATCATATCCTATTCATTCTTTTCTTCAATGAACAAAAGAAAAAAAAAAAGAAAAGAAGAGAAGGAAGAAAGAGAAAAAGAAAAAAAAAAAAAAAAAAAGGGAGGAAAGATGGAAGGAGAAAAATGTCAAACCATGACCTAAAATGATAAGAGCTTTTCTGACTTAGAAAACAGTTTTACACATATGAACACCTTAGATCCTGAAGATGTGGGTGTGATCCTAACAGCCCCGTGAAGTGTATCAGACAGGTTTTCATTATTCTATGGTTGGGAAACTGAGACTCAAAGAGATGGACTAACTCAAGGTCACACAGCACATAGATCTTAGAGCTGAACTCCAGCTCTCTCTCCTCCCCTCTTTGTGTGATCCGCAGTTTGGCTTTTGGAGGCCAGCGCCCTTCCACATTACAGGCTGACTGACGGAGCTGTCCCGGGGACGAGGTGGGCCTTACATGTGGTCGCCCTATTAGCTCAGCTCTGGCTGGCTTCTCCTATTTAATAAGCCATGTTAACTTCACTAGCACTTGTTCTTGGCTCCACTACACAGCAGTGGTTTAGGCAATGCGTTGGAAAAACGTGCTAATTGTAGGCTCTAATTTTCTTCCATCTTGAAAATACTTTGCATTTTAGTACTTGAGAGAGGCATGGCAGAGTGGAGCTGGAGGGCTGGCAGAGGCTGGCGGCTCGCAGGGACTGGGGGCTGTGGGAGTGGAATGCGTAAGGGCAGAAAAAGAGAAGTTTGCCGAAGTCCCTGGGGGCTGGGGTCTGCTTCGGGGGAGGGGTGTGTGTGGCGGGGTGCTAGTGGGAGGAAGAGAGGCCGAGGGAAGGGGCATAGAGTTCTGGGAGGATCCCAGCAATGCTTCCTGTTACACAGGAAGAGAGGATTTGACAGTTCATATGACCTGTTGCTATTTGGCAGTTGTAAGTGGGTAACGTATAAGGTTACGAATTACTTTCTTGTGAATAGAATTATTCTCTCATTCAAGAAATGGTTTTTGAGTACCTGCATGTCCCAGGCACTGCATTCAACGCTGAGGAGATAGTGGAGACAAGGGAGATGTGGCCCCGAGCACCACACAGCTGACAGTGGAGTCTCAGACCACTAGAGTTGGATGGAATCTTCAAGGCAATCTCTTCAACTCTTTATTTTACAGCCATAGAAACTGAGGCCCAGAGCGGGCAAATGAGCTTAACTCCCATCACTCAGCTGTCTCGTGGCAGAGCCCAGACTAGAACCCAAGTCTCTTCATCCTGGGCCCAGACTTCTACTCAAATCCTCTTCACTGCAGTGAAAATATCGCATCTATTCAGCACCAGGAGCCCTACATACACTCAAGTGTGTAAGAGCGTGTTAGGGCAGTGCTAGTGGCCGTAGGGAGTAAGCCACTAAACCTCAGTGGCTTAAACAATAGAAACTGATCTCTTCCTCACATTCAGTCCTTTCAGCGGCTGGAATCCACAGTTGGATTCTGTCATCTTTAAACCATGGCTTCTAAGGTCATCTGAAAAGACCTAGATTTTGCTAGAGGGAGATTTCGTGGGCCCAGGCCTGGAAGCAATGCTCCCAACCCACTGGCTAAAACCCAGTCACATAGCAAAACCTCATTGCCAGGGAGGCTGGGAAATCCAGTACAGTGGCCCCCAGAAGAGGAAGGCCTTGTCTGGTGAGCAGGTAGCCAATCACTGCCATGTACGTTACCTGTGGATTTCATTGTCGGAGAGGAAAGGGCAAGTTTCAAAATGTCTGTTACCAAAAGACGACGTTGGACATGATAGAGCTGAGAGCCATCACGTTATATGAAAGTCCTTTGGAGGACGTGTTCAGTAGATACACTCATTTTTTTCCTTTCCCATGGTTTCCCAATCCATTCCCCAAAAGCCTTTACTTTGACCCGATGAAAGTTCCCTCAGCCTGATTGGAAGGGTATAACCATGGCTCCAAGGAAGAGGGAAAGAAGAAAGAAGTCTGGGGACAGGCTTCCAGCAAATTCTCCTTGTGTCTTGGGTGTGTGAGGTCCTTTACTGGGCAAAGTTGAATCTGATGTCACAGACAATCTTATCCCTTAGTCGATGGGCTGTGAGTCTTCATAAGCCCTCATGTTTGGATGGTGCCTCTAGGCTTACAAAGAGCTTTCTAGAGCATTGTCTCACTTCAGCATCACATTAAGCCTCTGAGATGAAGGAGAGGGAGGAAGGGAAGGAACTAGCAGGAATAAAGGGAGTTCAGAGAGAGGGACCCAAGAGGCCTCACTGGAGAGGTGGCATTTGAGACGGGCCTTGAAGGGAGCATAGGAGAGCAGAGGAGGGCACTCCAGGTGGAGACCACATCGTGGGCAAAGGCACAGAGGTGGGAGAATGCTGATGTGTCTTGGGGACTGGGAGAGAAGGTCAGCCTGGTTGGAGCACAGGCAGTGGGATGCAAGCCTGGAAAGCTCAGGTGCACCCAGAATGCAGCATCCTTATCAGCAGCCTCACTGTGCACTTTGAAACACATTTCCACATCACCTGCTAGACGCCAGGTACTTTGCTAGGTGTGGGAGACACACACACACACAAATCACACACAGAGCAACCTTTCACGATATGTCTAGGAGCTACGTGTAAAGTTTGCATCTCCGTTTGATGTGTGGGTGCTTTCTGGCTCAAATCGGAGCAGCAGAAGCCTTCAGAGTTCCCATTTCATGTGTACCTGGAGCTATCTCTTGAAGGTCTTCCTTGAAGAATATGACTAGTCTTTGGGGAGGCAGTGGAGCCTGTGGCTGAGACCGCAGTCTCTCGCGTCTCAAGAGCTGGGCTGAAATCTGGGTTTCACCACCGATGACCTGTGAGTTCTGGTGGAGTATTTAGTCCTCCAGCCTTGGTTACAAAATGGATGCAAAAGCTACCAGGTTGATTGGGACGTCACGAGTCTCAGTTGAGATGATGCAGAAGACTTAGTGTCGTGCGTGGCACACAATAAACACTCAGTAAATGCGAACACATACAAAAGATGCTCTGGGCTGTGGCTTTTGCAGCCTGTTGAGCAACAGCAGGGTCTCTGAGTGGGCCAAGCACGGAGGAACATGACCTTCCAGGAATCTTGCTCAGGAAGTAAAGCTGGGCTGGTGGGCCAGGTCATTGTGGGGCCTTGGGAACATTTCTTGGCTTGAAGGAGCAGAGATTTCTTAACAAGTCAGGTGTTTCTTGTAGACACACGCCACACACACCCCTCCTCAGCGGTGCCTGGAAAGAGGAGAGGATGTTTTGAATGTGTCACCACTGTTACATCCTGTTCTCGACCAGTGGGCTTCCAGCCGCTAAACCAAGGCCAGTGTCAGGGCGAATGCTGGCAGTAGGTGGGCCAGGAGTCCAGCTTTGTGGCCGCAGATAATGCATTCCTCTGAAATACGCCGACTCCTGGAGGGCTTCCTTCAATTATCCTGCCCCGTGTGAGTTTACACACCCTCACGCACAATTGGCTTTCCTCTCTTAGGAGGTGGGGATATTTTAGGCGTTGCCCATCAGCTGTGTTTATTAGATAGCCTTTGTTTTCCCTTCTAAGATAGGAAGCTCATTAGAAACAGCACAAACAATCAGCCTTTAACCTAGCATTGAAAACGTCCCCTGAGAACCTGAGAACCGGGGATATGTCCTAAGGGGGTCAGGTTCAGAGACTCAGCCCAGATCAGATATGCTAAGCTGCCTGGTCAGGTCCCAGGTGATGCTGGGCTCAGAAAAACAACTCTCCACACTCTGAGGATTTTGAGGTTCCCTGAGGTGAATACTTTCCCTCTGTGAGCCCATTTCACAGGAGAGGAAAAGCTGGGCACACAATAAGAGCACAATTAGTCATGATGTCAAATGCCTGGTGTCAGATGACGTGGGCTCATGAACTGGCTTAGCCATTTCCTAACCACGTGACCTTGGGTGAGTTACTTAACCTTAGATTCCTCATTGTTTAAGAAGGAATGTAAAAATACCCCATTCCTGGGATTATCAAGAGGCTTAAGCAAAATGATGTCCCTGATGGTTAGGGGTTATTACCTACAGTAACGTTCATTCATTCCTTTACTTGATGATACAGATTTAGGACTTTGTGTGTGTCGAGTGCTGTTCGAAGTGCAGGAGAAACATAAATGAATGAACCCTTGTCCTTGCTCTCGAGGAGCCAACACCCAGTGGGAGAGACAAACATGTACACAGGTGATTATAAAACCGTATACAAAATGTGGAGCAGGCTTTGGGGACGTGATGTGGTGACGGTGGTGGGCTCTTCAGGAAAGATTCCTACTGGAAGAAACACTTGAGTCTTGGAGGATGAATGCCCTTATATGCCTTAGGTGTCCTCAGAGCTGGGGGTACAAAGGTGACTCAGATGGACACAATCTCTGCCCATGAGACTTTGTGGAAGGGCAAGGACCAGGGATGCAGACAAGATGACAGTCAGTCACTACATGGTGAGAAGCAAGACTAGGTAAGTACAGGGTCTTGTGTGAGCAAAGAAGAGGGACTCCTGAGTCTGGGGGTGTGGTTGGCATCTTGGAAGGCTTCCTGGAGGAACTAATACCCTCTTGGCTGAAGGACACAGAGAACAGATGAGCATTCCAGACAGAAGAAGCAACATACTGATGGCCAGAGGCAGAGAGAGAGAGAGAGAGATAGAGAGAGAACCCATTTGGGGATTTGCGAGTTGTTCAGAGCCTGGAGCAAAGGCTGTAAGTGCATGTAGTTGAGGACTGAATGGGGAAGTAAGGAGATTAATTGGGGTAGTTTGAATTTAAGGCACATATATTTGGAAAGTATCCAAATGGCAATCAGATACAGAGATTTGGTGGTTAAATTCTAACTATTTAGATTATAGTCTCGGATTTCTAAAAACAGAGGTATCTGGATGGATCACATACAGAAGGACTTAATGGAAATTGGCAACAGGCGCTGCAGGAAAAGGTGCCTGTTTTTTGGATTACAAGCAACTTTGGCAGGGATCCATGTTTAGTGAAAATGCCTGGGGTTGTAGTAGACGCCTCTAAATATCACTCAGAATTCTTTTTCCAGCACTGTGGGCAGGATGAACTCTCGGGGTTTCTTTTTACTTCTTCTCCTCCCTCCTTTCTTAGCCAACCAGAGGAAGCCCCAGTCTACACCCTGCCCACAGCAAAGATATCCACATGCATGATGAGACAGGCCATGTCACTTATCAGCTTGAAGCACTGAGGTCCTCGGGCCTCAGGAACGGCCAGTCCTGGTGTGATGCTCAGTGGAGAATGGAACTGCGTGGGGACTGAAAGAGGACCCTATGGCATGAACACCTGTTGGAGTTCACTGCAAGCAGGACTCCCGGGACAGGCTCCAGAGCGCCGAGAGCTCTCCAGGAGCCGGCCCGTCCCATTCCGTAGGGCCCATGGGGATGGTGGATGGTGGATGGTGGATGGTGGTTGGGGCACTGGCTCTGGCTTCACAGTGGGCTCTGTGCGATTCCACCACCCCTAAGCTGAGTACTTCGTCATGTTACCCAAATTGTCCAGGCCTTGGTTTCCTAATTTTTAAATGGGGCTCAAAGTATCAGTTATAGAGGCTGCTGTGAGAACTATGTGAAATAACCCATGTCAAGTACAGCCAGGGCCGATCCTGCACCTGGTGCTTGGTAAGTGATTGCCATGTGGTCCTAACTGCAATTCACTCCAGAGGAACTAAGACACAGGCATCTCTGGGCCTCCTAACACCCCCAGGCAGAGCCCTGCAATGGCTGTGAGAAGCTTTCATCTCTGTGTTCTCCCCGCTGATCTTTGCTCTTAAAGTCAGAGGCAGCACTGGGTGGAGGCAGAAAAGGCGGATTTTCCAGGCGGCACGATGGTGTGAGAAGATGGTTCTCAAATGACCTGCTCACAGCTGCCTGCCAGCCGCACAGCTCCTTATTGTTTATTACGACTCCTCCTTGAGACTTTTAGAAGCAGCCCTATTGAGGGAAGGCATGGAAAGAGGGCAGGTATTTGGTACATGTTAGGTGTTTTTTCTTTTTTTTTTAACATTTCTTTATTGAGTTATAGTCATTTTACAATGTTGTGTCAAATTCCAGTGTAGATCACAATTTTTCAGTTATACATGAACATACATACATTCATTGTCACATTCTCTTTCACTGTGAGCCACCACAAGATCCTGCATATATTTCCCTGTGCTACACAGTATGTTAGGTCCTTTACCTGTACTACGAGGTAGGGGGTCAGCACCCTTATCACCAGAGAGGTTATGGGGCTGATTCACTGTCACAATTAATCAGAACTTGAACCCGGGTTGCCTCCAGGTACCACTGCTTCCTCTTCCTTCCCTTGTCTGCCCCCACGTTGTCTCCTTCCTTTCCCTGCTCCCTGTGTAGAATACCTTAAATTCTTATCTGAGAACATTGCAGTTATCAGCTAACACCTTGGTTATCAGCTAACACCTCGGTTATCAGCTAATGCCAAGAGCATTAACAGGACTAGGGCTCTGAACACAGCCAGGAAGTAGGCAAATTTCCCAGATATGTAAGTGGGTGGGCACAGAAGATAAACTGCCCTCATTCACGGGCTGGCCCTGTGCCGGTTCAGCCTCAGAGGTGTCCTGTGTGCAGAGAAATCTTTGCACAGAGCTTGAGCCTGAAACTAGGAAGCCTAAAGGTCTGGGGGGCGGGGAGAGGGGCACCCCTCTGGGTGCAGAGGCACTGGCCTGCCGTCCAGTCCAGAGGCACACACGGCTCTTTCCCTCAGCAGCTCCATCATCCCCAGCGAGGTTCCTCTGAGGATGGAGGAACAACTGCACGTACATTTCCTAGCATAGCGTCCCTGGCTTTTGGTAGGTGTGCTGATCACTGCGCCAGTTCCTGTTAGGACTGCTTACACTCTGCCGGGCCCCATTCCCCCTCTTCAAGGACCCTCCCCCTGCACTTTTGTTCTGTCCTGAGTTCTCATTTGCCCTGCCTCTGTCTCATCATTCCTATCAGGTACTGGCATGCGCTAGTGTCTCCCAGCTCTAAAAAGACATTTCCTCTACCCTACAACTCCCTTCCAGCTACCACGCCATTTCTCTGGTCTCCTTTATAGAATTCTCTCTTTAAAAAGGTCCATACTTGCTACGTTCACTTCCTTACCTCTCATTCACTCTTAAAAACGTTTGCATGTGTACTGTTACATATAGGCAAAAGAATGTGTGAATCAACAACTTACTTATAGGTATAGTATTAAGTTAGGCTAAGCTATGCGACAGTAATATATAAGCTCCCAAATTTCAGTAGCTCAACAGGCTAGGTATATTGCTTGTCTCAGGTCCCAGACCAATGTGATTGGCCGGGAGCAGCGCTGGTGGGGGTGCTCTACTCCACGCAGCCATTCAGGGCCCCAGCCTCCTCCCATGTTAGGATGCAGCTGCTTTCAGTATGTGCTTCTCAGGACTGCTGCAGGAGAGGAAAAAATGCAGGATTATGAGTTGGAGATTGTAATGAGTCCATATCTCAGTTGCCAGAACACAGCCAAATGGCTGGGAAATGTAGTTTAGCTGTGTGTTTGCTGAATGCCCGTATTCCCTCTGCTGCTGTAAGCTAGGAAGTGGAGATAAAATGAATACCCACGAATACACTGCTCAACCTTAAAGAGGATTCTAATGAAGCCACATGCATGCTTGCCCCTGATCCCAGCCCCCTGCTTTCTTACTGCAGGTAAACAGAATCCAGAAATTCTTTTTTTCCTCATAGCCTTGCCTATACTTATACATTTACCACATACATATGTAACCCTAACTGTTCTGTTGTTTGGTTTTACTCGATTTTGAACTCAGACTGTAGACAGTCTTCTTCCATTTGACTTTTTCCCTCAATGTTCCTAAGAGTCACACAGGGTGATGTAGGTAGCTCTGGTTTGTTTTATAGTTCACTTGCACCATGCTGCTGTATTCTCTAGAGTCTACTGTTCCACATGCATTGATCTGTATTCCTATTGATGGATGTTTGTAGGAACTAGGAGAATGAAAGTGTCATTTCCTAAGATGAGAAAGGTGGTTGTAATGGTTCATTTCGTGTCAATGTGACTGGGTGACAGTGCCCAGATATGTGGCCAAACATTATTCTGGATGTTTCTGTAAGAGTGTTTTGGGTGAGATTAACATTTAAATTGATGGCCTTTGAGGACAGCAGATAATGTGGGTGGGCCTCATCTAATCAGTTGAAAGCCTGAATAGAGCAAACACTGACCTCCCCTGAGCAGGAAGGAATTGCACAGTGATGGCTTTCAGACTTGCACTGCAGCATCAGCTCTTCTGGGGTGTCCAGCCTGCCAGCCCAACCTGTAGATCCTGGACTTGACAGTGTCCATAATCATGTGAATCAATTTCTTAAAATAAATCTCTCTCTCCATTTACACAGTTGACTCTTGAACAGCACAGTTGACCTGTGTGGGTCCACTTTTACACAGATTCTTTTCAATAAATACTGCAGTACTACACAATCTGTGGTTGGTTGAATCTGCAGATGTGGAACCGACCGTAAAGTTATATGTGGGGTTTTGGCTGCATGGGGGTCGGCATCCCTAATTTCTGTGTTATTCTGGGGTCACCTTTACATCCTATTGCTTCTGTCTCTCTGGAAAACTCTGATTAATACAGCTGCATTTGGATTGTTTCCTTCTTTTTTTTTTCTGTCTTGTGAATACCACTGGTGTGCACTTTCTTGCTTATGCTTCAGATACCTGTTTGTAATATTTTTGTCTAAGTGTTTTTCAAAGGTCTCATGGGTGTAAAACAGCAACTCATTGTTAAGTTTACATTTTTCTGATTACTAATGTATCTGAACATTTCCCCACATGTGTATCGTCTATGACAGTTTCCTCTTCAATGAAATGCCTGTTCAGAGATTTTGCCCATATTTCCTACTGTGATTTTTGCCTTTTTCTTATTGGTTTCACATTTATTTATTCTGAAGATTATATTTTTGCTAAATTGTAGGTTGTTATTTTATTTTCTTGAGGGTGTCTTTTGAGGTTCTGAAATTCTTAATTTAATAAAACTGAATCCATCTTTCTGGTTTGAATCTTGTGTAGGAAGTCCTTCTCTGCTTTTGCTTATAAAAATCATTGTCTATATTGTAAAAATCTCAAAGACTTCCCTTTCATGTTTAAATCCTTAACGCATCTTGAATTGACTTTTCTCTGTGATGTGAGGTAGGGGTAGGATTTTTTGTACATGGATAATCAATTACCCTGGCACAATTTATTATACATTTCCTCCTTTCCCCACTAATAAACAATGCCACTTCTGTTCCATATGAGTGGAAGTCAGTTTCTGGGCTTTCTATACCATCCCGGTTTTTTTTGGTGTATATATATATATATATATATATATATATATATATATATATATAGTATGTGTATATAGATATTATATACATATTTTTTGTTGTTGAAGTTTTTATTGAAGTCTTTTAACTTTTGATCTATGTAACTTCAGGTTATTTGCATTATATCACACTGGTCAATGTGACTTAGTAGAAGTCTGCCCTTCCCTATTGCTGTCCTTACACAGTACATTATAATGGTCTAATTTGTGTCTATATCTCCCACAGACTGCAAGTCTTGGGAGTTCAGGCAACAAATCTGTCTTGCTCATCGAGCATTGCTTTTGAGTAATAATTGTCAAATGAACAGATACATGAATGAATTGACCTCAATTCTTCTGGTACGACAAATGATTAATATTGAGTTATATTTACCAGGATCTCTTGTTTTATGCTCACTCCTAAATGTACGTCAGAATGTCAGATTTGCAAGATCTCAAATATCCTTTCTCAGTTTAGTGCTCCTCCTCCCTTTACGAAGGGATAATCAGCTGAAGAATCCTGCTGGTTTTAGTGTTTTGATGGCAACTCTGTTTCTGCTTGGTTAATAATCCTTCTTCCTACCCTTTATTCATTCTGAGATTTCCACTGGGAGAAGCACAGGTCAGCTGGTCGTTTCCTTCCCTCAAGTCGGTATCAAAGTGCTGATGAAGGGAAAGAGGAAAAGGGACACTCTAAGGACAATAGGAAAACTCCCTTCCTATTTGTGTCTGGAGAATCTGAGATTAGTTGGGAATTTGTTCTGAAAGAATCCAAAAGAAATAAATGCTTCAAACTATTTTTGCTGCCAAGAGGATTGACTACACGAATGCTCCTCCAGCAGGCCCAATGGTAGATTCAGGGAAGTGGGCAACTCTTCTAAATCAATCAGGCAGAATGCTTCGGTTGAGCCCCCACTCAACACAACACATTGTGCTCAGCAGTGGCTACAAAGAGGTGGAAGATTCTCCAAGGAGCTGTGGGTCTTTGTGGGGGCAGCAGGCCATGTGCATCACTAGTAATTCAGTGAACCTCAGAAACCAGACCTGAGAATAGACCCTGACAGGCCCTGGGCTATCAGGGCCGGAGCAGGCTCAAGAAAAACAGGTTTTTTTTTCTTTTTTGTGGCATAACTCATTTGTATGTATTATCTCTTTTGTTCCCCACAGCCACCCCGGCAGTTAACATTTGTTGTTCCCATTTTGTAGATTAGCAACCTGAGGCTCTGAGGGGGACTCTGCCTTTGGGGCTTGACTCTAATCTGTTCAATAAGTAATAAAAATCTCTCACCTTGCCTAAGTTCCTGCTAGGTTGCTATACTATTCTAACGTTTTAAATGCATCATTTACTTTAATTCTAAAAAATAACCCTATGAATGTTGGTACCATTTTATTCCCATTTTGCAGATGGTAAAATCAATGCATGAAGAGAGTAAGAGGATTGTGCAAGGCGGCCAGAGGTGGGATTTGAATCCCCAGAATCAGACTCTGGAACTTATCCCTTTAACCTCTACATAAGCAACATGATTTAGCAGAGTAATCTTGGATTCGAAAACCTAAGACTCCATTTGGAGTCCTAAATCTTCCTCTCATCTCCTGGCTACTCAAAGTGTGGTCCACGGACCAGCAGCATTAGCATCACTTGGAAGTGGGGAGAAATGCAGGATGTGGGTTCCACCCTAGACGTCCTGGATCAGAGTCTTCATTTTACCTAAATCTCCAGATGATCTGTCTGCTCGTTGCCTGACATTGAGACATGGTCTTATCAGCTTGGCCGCAAAAAGATCCCACAGGATCTCTCTCGGCCTCAGTTTCCCCAGCTGTAAAATGAGGACCACAACTGTCTGCTCCCTCTCTGTGCTGCCGTGCAGATCAAAAGGCAGGAGGTATGTGGAAGGCATTGTAAACTGCACAGAGTTCTACAAAGGTCAAAACCAAACAGTGAATCAGAGCATTAAAGCTTTAGAGACAATTCGACAAACAGATAATGCCTTTTATCCCCACGACCCCGGCTGGGCAGGAACTCACAGTGCTGTGTGTTATGCAAAATCACCAGACAGAAGAAATGCCTTTTACAAGCAGTTCCTGGAAATTTAGAGCTTTATCAAGGAATTTGGTTTCTTCAGTTCACTGCCTAGTGAAAATAGCTGTGCCTTAATAAGGCCCAGATGTTGACACAGTCACTCACCTTCCCCATTGCATGGATGCGTTTCATACTGAATTTCACCTAAGGAATTTTAGACTTTAAAGATAATAATCAAAAACACTGCTAGCCCCCCTTTGGGAATCTTGCTGATTTGAGAGATCAAAGATGTCCCCAAAACACAATGAATATAGACGGAAAGTTAGGTTTCTTTCCTGACTCATGAAAAGATGAATTCAGCATAACAATGGCCATTTTTGCAATTTTAGCCATTTTTTCACAGGTCAAAGCTGGTTCGATTCTCATATATTTGTAATCAAGTTCCCCCTCTGCCCGTCTCCCCCTCACTCTATCGGTAGACGTGGTCGGTCTGCTAACAACATTAGCTTCTGTTTCAAATACAATTAAACGGGTGCCCTTGCTGGTTAATTCTTGGCATACCTAAAAAATACTTCCTCTGCGTCTAGGAGAAGTATGAGATGTTTAAATTCCAAACACTGAATGATCCCCAAGGGTAGCTCACATGGAGTTTCGTGGGATGGGAATCTAGCCCAAAAGAAAGGCACCCTCCATGGTGGCCCCTCACTTTTTCCGGAGGCAGCCTGATTTGACTTTCTTCGGGGGGCTGAGAAATAACATAACTCTTGACTTTTGAGAGAGCCCCGGACTCTGGTAGACCGACATCTAGAGACTGGGCTGTTTTCATTACACATGCACTGGAATGCATGGGGTCTGCTGCAGGCCTCCAGGGATCCACAGACCCCAGAGCAGGAATGGCAGAAATTTGACTTTGAGAGCCCCTGCCGCCACTCTCCAATTTGCTCTGGGCTGTCTGCCCCTTCTCCAAAGAAACTATTGAGGGTAATTGTCTCAGAATTGTTTTAAAGGGCCAGACAATGAGGATGTTACCTCACTGAGGCTGCTCTTCTGCAGACAAGGATATCTTGTGGACAGGACGGAGGCTTGAAACTGGGAAGCTTATCTTTTGAGCCTAGCTTTGCCTCCCAGCTCTGCCACTTACTAGCAGTTGAGTCTGGGCTGTTAACTCTTCAGAGACTGTAAAACGGCCAGTGCATCTCTGAGGGTTCTTGGATTACATCAGACCTGGGCTCATGCTACTGAAAAATCTGTGGATTTCTTCTAAAAGACACTATTTCCTTCCACCAGCAGAAGCCACCACTGTCAAGCTTTCTATTATTTTATTTTTTAAATATTGAAGATGGAAAGTACAGAATTGGTCTATTTTAGGAGTGGGCTAGATCACACTGAGAATCTGAGTCTACCCCAGAAACTGCTCTCTGGAAGTTCCAGACCCACCAAATTCATTTCACCAAATAGGTATTGGACTCGGGCTAGATGCTTGCATTACAGGAGCTAATGAGACAGATCTGGTCCCCAGGGGTCAGGAGCTGAAGGTCAGTGCAGAAAAATAAATAAGTAAACCTGCCATTAGAAAACAGTGTGATGAATGTCACCACAGGAGAAGCGTGGGTGCTAAGGACACCTGCTGACACCTGAAAGGTGGGGAAGATTTCCTGGATGTAGTGATACTGAAGATGTGATCTTGACAACCAATGAGACAGACGAGGGGACATGGTGCAAAATTCTGGAGGAGAGAGCAAGCAGGACTTGTGGGAAGTGGAAAAGAAAGTGTAGTCAAGGAAGAGCAGGGTCTGAGCAGAGGGGTGGTGGCAGCCAATGAGGCCAAGGAGAGGACCAGCCCAGTCACAGAGGGTGTATAAACTAGTTTAGGGAGTTTTGATAAACCTGAAGGTTATTGGGAGCCACTGGAGAATATAATTCAGCTGAAGAACATGGTCAGCTTTTATTTTTGCCAGTGGGTTCTTCCATGGGCCCCCGAGGCATCCTGCTCCCCACCCTGCTCTCATCCCCCCCACAACCAAGTCGGCTGTCTCCTTCCTCATCCTCTGCCTCCTGAGGGCAGAGACTGGGTCTGTTTACCTTGAAGCCCCCAGCCCCCAACAGAGTGCTCAATACATGTTTCTTGAGCCATTAAGCGAAGGGGAAAGAGGCAGAGAGAGAATAGCCAAGAACAGCTCAGAGAAGAGTGCCAGGCAGGAGTCCGAGCACTTAGCTAATATGATGTCATGAAATCTCTACAACGATCCTATTAGGTAGATACCATTTTGGCCTCTGTTTACAGATGGGGAACCAAGGCTCAGAGAGGGGAAATCACTTGCCCAAGGTTACACGGTCATAAATAGCAGTCGTAAATAGCTGATCGGGAAGTTGACCTCAGGCTGCCTGTCTTCCCTGATGAAAGAAATTCTCACCAGGTTGCTCGTTGCTTACCTAGATGAGAGGCAAAGTCTCACCTGGTATTCTGCATCACTTACCTGCCACACCCTCCTCCCCACCCAACTAGCGGGCCATCTGGACAGACTGGAGGTAACACAGGAGAGAAGGGAGCCACAGGACTTGGCACGATTAGTCAGCCCTCTTCGAGAAGTGACCCCCCTCCCTCTGATAAGCTACAGAGAATGAAGGGCTTCTGATAGTGGCAGTCCAAGAAAGCTCCATGCCACGTTGGAGCGGCTGAGCCAGGCCAGCAGAATCAGAGAAAGTGGAATTGTATCGCTGGAGGGAGCCCTTGTGATTCTCTTAAGCACCCTCTGGTCTCAGCACAGGGCCACCTTGTTCCTCCTCAAGGCCTCCTCTTGCATCTCTGTGCTTTTTGAGACTCAGAGCAGATGCCTGTTGACTCACTGAAGCACCCCCTCCACTGCCCCACCGCTATCTCCTGCAGGGCCTCCCAACTGCCCACGAGGCTCCTCCCTTCCTCTCTGCCTCCTCCAGCTGACTCTCCACATGGCAGTCTAAGGGACCCACACAAACTTCTCTTTGACCAAACTTTAGTCGGGTTCCTATTAGCCCTCTTTTCAACTAGGCCTCCACCTCAGCCTGCCATCTCTCCTTGACCTGCTGAGCCCAGTTTTAGCTAAGAATCCTAAGTCAGTTTGGCAAGAATTCTCCGACCTTTGATAGCTGATCAAATTTCTTATCCTCAACCCTTGATATCTAAGTCCTTGGTCTGCCATTAGCAAGAATCCTGTTAGCCCAGCTTAGCAAGAATCCCCCTGCCCTTCAAATCACCTCTTTGTCATTTTCCATCCACCTGCCCCCTCACTCTGCTCATTGCCTATAAATCCCCATTATATTGGCCATATTATATTTAGAGTTGAGTTTAATCATTTTCCTTACTGCCATAGTCTTGAATAAAGGCTACTTTATAAAGCCTACAAAGACAGAAAAGCAAAAGAGCCTGTAAGGCCCGGCCTGAAACTCGCACTCCATCACTTCTGTCCTATTTTACTGGCCAAAGCAAGTCACAGGGTCACACCCAAACCTAATTAGAAGAAAAAATCTACTCTGCCCCTCGGGTAGTTAGAGGATGCCCATCTCGGCAGTGTGGAAGTTTGCATTTTCTTTGGAAAATGCTCCACTTACAAGATCCAAAGAGCTCTTTCCTCTAGGCAGACCCGCCAGCAGAACTGCAGGGCTACAATCCTGCTGATGGAGGCTAGATCTGGCAGTTTATTAGCAAGTTCTCTCACTGTTAGTTAGCCAACCATGCTCAGTCTAGGAGAATGCACAAAAGAGTCCTTTAAGTTCAAGTCCCATCTTCCAGAACTCACAGAGTGTATGTAGCATTGGAGGATTTGGAAGTGGCTCTGCCTCTTTTTTGACTCAGACTCCAGCTTCCTATGGGCACAGATCCCTTTATCCCACCTATCCAGGGGACTTCCCTTCTCATGGAGAGAAGATGAAATGTCTTTTTTTGGGGCATGCTCTTTTCTTTGACCTCTCTCTCCTCTTTCTCCTGCCTTTAGACTTAGAGCATTTGACAGGCATTTATGTCCTTTAGGCTGAAAGAATTCTTGGGTCGTCTTCTGCTTTGCTAAAAGTCCTCTTTCCTTTGGCTATATTTAAAGGCATAGCTACACTTTTTTTTTTTTTTTTTTTTTTGTCATGAGTGGAAATGAGGGTGTAGGGCCAGGTCAGAGTGGTGGTTGTGGTGCTGATGGTGGAGGTGATGGTGGTTGTACACCTGCATCACTGATGAGCAGGGAAACAAACTTTAAATTTTACCTACTCTGCTGTGGATTTTATGATCTTGATTTCAAACTTTATCACTTCAAAAAGTCATACTCTCAACAATCATTTGTTGTTATTAATTATGCCTTTAATTATAATCAATCACGTCCACAAATTACTAAAAAAAATTATCAGAAAGCTGTTGCTTTGGGAGATTGTGCTTGAGGATCAGCTTCCTTGTTGAGTATCTGCGTCTCTGTTTCTTCATGTCCAATCCAGGCTCAGCCACCTCAGCACGATTACTCAGCATGACCCTGATAAGTGGGTGAGAGGTCACGGGAAGAACAGTAACAGTGACTCCTGGTTTGGCGTCTACTCAGTGATATCATGGAAAGTTCTCATATATTATAGATGATCCTAAAAACAATCCTGCGAGGCATTGTTTGGGACTACTGATTTTCACCTTGATTCAGAAAGGATTTACAGGTGTACGAGCATCATTTGTATTACCTAAAATGGCATCAATTTAAAAATTAGGTACAAAACAAAAATGGAACAAACAAGAGCACAGACTAAAATAGAGCCAGCAAAAGGGCTGCAAAGTGCAGCCTAACGACCTCCTCGTACTTCTGGGGCCACAGCTTGGGCACTTAACTTCCTAGCAGCCATTTTGAAAAGGGAACTTGGATTAGTTACGCAGCTCAGCCTCCTTCAGAGAAAAGCCTGCTGTTGTTTAGTTGATCAGAAGTCTTGTGGGTGACCTGGAAGCTACCTTTCCAGGGACTGGGGAGCTCAGTTTGAACCCACGGCCTCTCTACCTGCAACACCTGTGCTTCTGTCACTGCTTTGGGTTCCTGGTCCTTCGTTCTGTAAAGGTGGCAGTGCATGTTACAGACAGCGACCAAAATGTGGCTGATTCTAACTCTTTTTAAAACAGAGGCCCCTACCCAGCTTACACCCATATTGCAAGCAATTTGTAACCTGTGAAATGTTGGGGTGCCTAAGGATTTGTTCTCAGGCCATCCCTACTGCTGTGGGATTTGTAGTTGCCTGTAACAGTCTCTCTCCTCTTACAGCGCCCCCTTCCCAGCGACCAGCTGCTGGAGAGGCTCAGGGCAGGGGGAGTGTGTGGAGGGTGAGACCAGGTGAGAGGGGGCGAGGGGGCCTGGGTGCGGGAATGAGTGGGACTCTCCCGACTCTTCATTCCAGAGGATTTAGATGCTTAAGTGCTTTTCGCACTAATCCCTGGAAATCCTAACACTTGCAGAATGAGGAATTTCTCACTTAGGAAAGGAGACTGGAACCTGATTATTACCCTTCTGGGAGATGTGTGAAGACACATGCTAAATGATGCTTTAGCAGATAAGAAAGTGAGCCCGGAGGTGGGAGACTCCTGTGCACTGTGCTCCATGTCTCCTTGTTTAGAATTCTTTCTCTGAGATATGATCTGATCTCCGGGTTCTATTTATCACTGTCAGCTTGAGATGGGGGAAAGTGTGTGTGTTCTCTCTGCTGATTTAATTTTATCCCTTTTATCCCTCTTCCTTGATGCCTTGGTCTCCCTTGTTTAAGACACGTCCATTGAGAGGTTAGTGGCTTGTGCTGGGATGATGATGAGACAGTGGTGTTTGCCAGGGAGTTACTGTGTATCAGGACCATGCTGATTGCTGTATCTGCACCCCCTCCTTTGCTCATCATAACAGGTACTCTTTATCTCCAAGTGCACGTAAAGAGAGTAAGAGAGAGGAGGTTAAATAAACTGTAATGTTCCATTGCTTAGATGTAATGTGGCTGAGATTTGAACCCAAGACTGTCTGATTCTAGAATTCACAGGTGGAACCACTAGTTTTTGGAGCTGCCTTCCAACATAAAAATAGCCAAATGGTGCAGTGGAGGAGTCAGGGCCTTGAGTTTGAAGGTGGCTCTACTGGACACAGCTGGGAGACCCTGGGTAAGGATGCCACTTCCCCAGGACTCACATTCTTTGACTTTAAGGGGATGCTGTTGGCTTAGATATTCTCTAAGGTACCTTCCAGCCATGAGAGTTGAGATTCTAGAAATGATGTCTTGGTTCAAGAGCTGGAAGAAATTACTGTCTATTCTTTATAGACTTGGCTCTTTAGATTAGGTGAATGAGATTCTAATCTCATTTAGGAGGTTAACTTTCAACAGAGAATTTTATGGGCTTTGGCGCCTGTGGACCAGGAATCAAATCCCGACTCTGCCATGAGTTTTCTGCAAGTCACTTTGTCTCTTTGAGCAACAGCTCCCTGGTCTGTAGGATGAGGATAATAAACACTTTCCTACAGAGGATCCATGCATATCTCAACCATCATGGTGAGCACATAGTATCATGCCATCCTTGAGAACGGTACCACGCTTTATTTATCTCTGCCAGGCATGGAATTGGGGTTGCACTGATTGTAAGAGGAAAAAGGCAAGTCTGGCTTTCTCTGGACCACCAGGATTTACACACATAAGAATTTACATACATAAGGATCACACAAGTCATATTCACTTATATCCCATTGGTTAAACTGTGTGATGTGTCTATATCTAGCTGCAAGAGGGCTTGGGGAAGTGTAGTATTTATTCTGGTGACTATGTAGCCAGCCAATATTTGGGGGGTTCTATTGTGGAGGAGCAAAGGGCAAAAGCATCTCTGGGACAACTGTCAGGCTCTGTCACATTTAGATAGGACATCTACTTTTCCATAAAGTTCAAATACAGATGCATTGCCCCATCAACCTATCTCCATTACACTAGAAAGTTAGATTACATTTCTCTTAGATTCTTAATAAAATCTCCCCAAAAATGCTGGTCACAGAAGTAGTAGCTGGCAAGTTCCAGACTCAGACAAAGTGCAGACAGAGAGTGGGTGAGAATAAAGCGAGGGAGAGAACCAGGGCGGCAGTGATACACAAGCCTTCTAACTGGGTCGCTCATGGTGAGGAAACCCATGTCTACCCTTGGAACACAGCAGAGGAGACGTACTGCCCACCCCTGAGGTGACAGGGAGCAATGAGACTGTACGGTGCTGAGAGAAAAGGACAAGAGCTTCTGGGAAGATTAGACACTTGTAAAAATTCTATCTACTCTGTAAATGTAGAATGATTTGCTGCAAAATTAAGTGAGTGGCCTCCAAATTTAGCAGGCAGCCAGAGCAGTTGCAATCACCTAAAAACAGCAGCCTGGAACTCTGGAAAAAGCTGTAGGAAGAGGTTCTGGACCCACAGGTAATAAAGGGAAGAAATGTGGAGACATCATATGTTTCAGCCTGGAAAGAAATAAAGATGGGAAAGTCAGTATGGGAGAGGAAAGGATGAGGGATGAAAGAAAAAAGAGATAAGGACAGAAAAGAGGTAGAAAAGAAAGACAGATGGATAGAAAGAAAGAGAAAGAGGGAGGGAAAGAGAGAAGGAAGGAGAGAAAGCAGGAAAAAAATGGAAAGAAAGAGGGAAGGAAGGGAGAGAGGTGTGTTTACCTGCGTGTGCCCATCAGGAAACAGCAAGTCAAGTAAGACAAGGTGTTGTAACCCTCTGCTATAACTTTATAGGAAAATCCAGGTCCCACCAAATGTACCGGCTCTAATGGTAAGAGCCCCATGTCCCAGGAAGAAGTGAGGGCTCACTGCAGTTTCTCCTCCATTTCCCCTTTCCTAAGCATGGTCCTCACCGTACGTCATTCTCACCTCACCCAGCCTCCACCCCCGGGATTCTGGAGCCACCGGAATTGTTTCCGCTAATGTCATTGGCCGTGCTTTGGCCAAGGAGACCAGGGGCTTCAGTCTGCCATGTGTTTTCAGTGTGCTGGCTGCCTGAGAACACATCTGTCAACCTTAACATTGAGAACAAAAGCTTGGGTTTGACATGAAAAGGACGGCAAAAGAGCAGCCCTGACCTGACTGCCACGTGGCATTCCTGAACGTGCAGAGATTCAGCCTGGAAGACGTGCGCAGTACTTGAAAGAAGTCTTTTATCCAGGCAAGAGGGGATAAACACATCTGTAGGGCATTGATTTTTTTTTTCTCCCCCTGCTTTCTTTCTGGGATTTGGAGCTGGGCTGGGGGAAGGAACAATGAAAACATTTCAAACATCTGACACTGAGTTGGGGTTGTGGGTAGGCAGCATTTGGGGGGAAATGAAAGGTGAAATGCCAAATTTAGTTTGGCTCTTCTTTCTTTCTGGCGCCATTTTTCTCTCTTCTATTCGACCCGTATTTTCCTTTTAGCACCGGTGAGGGGCTGGGGGTGAGGTGGATCAGGTAACAGTCCTGCTTAGCACATACACAGCTTGCCTTGTCTAGGAAGGGAAACACACACTGACAACGGAAACCTCACAACCTCCTGAGTGGGAGACACCCTTAGGATTCTGGCTTCCAGGATATTTATTTTGGTTACTGTTTGGTGCACTGAACACCAAGCAGGATCCCTTGACTCACAAGTGAAGTGGGATCAGAATCCAAAGACAGGACGTCTCTGCTGGAAACACGAAACTTATAGCTATATAAGAGGAAACAACTGTATTTCAGAAGAAATAAGTCATTTGTACAGGGGTGGGGCCAAGTATATCCAATCCACTTTTTCATATTTTCAGTTTTCAAAAATAGGATGTTGAGAAATATAAATGGAAGTACAATATGTAGGTGGAAAAAAAATCCTGATACAGCAGGAACTTAGCCAATGCCAAGTAACATATATTTTCTTATTTCCTGCCAGTGTATCTTCACCTAGATTATAAGCTTCTAGAGTGTGTGTATACTAATTTTGGAGATTTCAATAATATTTAACTTTAGTGCTTTGTAAACTTAAACATTAAAATTCCTTATTAAATGTATCTTGATTGATTATAACAAACTTTTTTTTTCCCCTCTTAAGATCAATTTTAGGGTATCTTTTTTTGGAAGTCCTCCTTGAGCTCTTAAAGTCTTTTTTAAAAAAAAATAACAGTTTAAGATATAATTCACATCCCATAACGTTTACCTCTTTAAAATTTTCATTTCAGTGGTTTTTAGTATATTCACAGATTTGCACATCCATCACCACTATCTAATTCCAAAACATTTCATCAACCCAAATAGAAACCCTGTATCCATTAGCACTCACTCTCCACTCCCTCTGCCTCCCCTTGCAGGTCCAGACAACCATGAGTTTATTTTCTCTCTATAGATTTGCCTATTGTGGACATTTCATATAAATGGAATCATATCATATGTGGTCTTTTGTGACTAACTTCCTTCACTTACTATGTTTTCAAGGTTTATCCAGGTACCAGTATCTCATCCCTTTATTATGGCTGAATAATATTCCATTGTATGGATATACCACACTTTAATTATTCATTCACCAATTGATAAACATTTGGGTTCTCTCCACTTTTTGGTTATGATGGATAGTTCTATGAACATTCATGTACAAGTTTCCTATGGACATGTTTTCAATTCTTTTGGACCTATCCCTAGGAGTGCAATTGCTGGGTCATATGATTACTCTGTATTTAAAATTTTGAGGAACTGCCAAGCTGTTTTCCAAAGTGGCTGCGATATTTTATATTCCTGCCAGCATTGTATGAAAGTTCCAATTTTTCTACATCTTTGCCAATATTTGTTGTTGTCTTTTTAAAAATTATATCCATCCTAGTGGGTGTGAAGTGGTACCTCACTATGGTTTTGATTTGCATTTCCCCGATGAATAATTTTTAGCATCTTTTTGTATGCTTATTGGTTATTTGTATAACTTTGGAGAAATGCCTCTTCAAATTCTTTGCCCATTTTTATATTGAGAAGTCATTTTATTGTTGAATTGTGATTTAAAATTTATATTCTCTTCTATTTTTTGAAAGAGTTTGTGAAGGAGTGTTATTAATTCTTGTTTGGTAGAACTCCCCTGTGATGCTCTCTGGGCTTGGACTTTTCTGTGGGACCTTCTGATTATTGATGTAATCTCCTATTACAAGTAAATTCAGGTTTTCTATTTTTGATTCAGTTTCTGTAGTTGTATCTTTCTAAGAATTTTCCCCTTTTGTTTATGTTATTTAATTTGCTGGCAAACAATTATTTATGTTATTAACTTAGAATCTCTTACTTCTCTAAGGTAGCTAATGATGTCCCCTCTTTCCTTCTTGATTTTAGCAATTTGAGCATTCCCTCTTTGTCTTGGTCACTCTAGTTAAAGATCTGTCATTTTTGCTGGTCTTTTCAAATGAACAACTTTAGGTTTCTCTGGTATTCTCTATTATTTCCTACTCTCTGTTTCATTTATTTCCACTCTAATCTTTACTATTTTTTTCTCCTGCTTGTTTTGGGTTCAGTTTGTTCTTCCTTTTGTAGTTTCTTAAAGTAGAAGGTTTGGTTATTGATTGAAGATATTTTCTCTTCTTTTTAAAACATAGGCATTTTATAGCTATCAGTTTCCCTTTCAACACTGTTTTGGCTGCATCCCATAAATGTTAGTGTATTGTGTTTTTTTGGCTTGTTTGTTTTCATTCATCTCAAAGTATTTTCTAATTTCCCTTTGATTTCTTCTTTGAGCCAATTTTTTGGCTGGGAATGCGGTTCCATAACTACGTATTTGTCAGTTTCCCAGATTTTCTTCTGTTGTTGATTTCTAATCACGGTCTATTGTGGTTAGATGGCACACTTCACATAACTTCAGTCTTTTACATTGATTGAGTCTGGTTTTATGGCCTAACATATAGTTTCTCCTGGAGAATATCTATGTGCACTGAAAAGAATGTGTACTTTGCTGTTAGCTAGAGTGTTCAATAGATGTCTGTTAGGTCTAGTTGGTTTTTAGTATTATTCAAGTCTTCTATTTCTTTGTTAGTATTCTGCTTGTTATTGAAATGGATTCATATAAAAATGAAAAAAGGGAATATTGAATACTGCAATTACTATTGTCAAATTGTCTATTTCTCCCTTCAATTCTGTTTTTGCTTCATGTATTTTGGGGTTCTCTTGTTAGATGCACATATGTTTATAATTGTTATATTGTCCTAATGGATTGTCCTTTTAAATATTATAAAATGTTTCTCTTTGTCCCTAGTAACAATTTTTGTCTTTGAGTCTATTTTTTTCTGATATAACATAAATATTCCATCTCTTTTGGATACTGTTTGCATAGCATTTCTTTTTCCATCATTTTACATCAACCTATTTATGTTGTTGACTCTAAAGTGTATCTCTTTCGTACAGCATGAAATCAGATATTTTTTCTCCCATCCATTCTGCCAGCCTCTGTCTTTTTTATTGAATTCTGTGTTCATTTAAATTTAATGTAACTACTACCCCTGACATTTTAAGGTGTCATTAAATTGTCATTCTCAATGGTCCCTCTCTGTTCTTGTCTTACTACATTTTAAAAACATTTTTATAAAATAGACATTGTCTCTTTGAGTTCAGTGACATTCATCTTTGTACCCCCAGTGACTATTCTATGCCTTATATATATTAGGTACTCTATTAATGTTTGATGAATATGTGGTGAAGTTTAGGGGTTGAATACTTTCATTAAACTTGCTGAGAATTTTCCATAAGAGAATGATAGAAAGTTTTTCTGGTAAGACATTTATTTCATCTCCATTTTATAAAAATGCGTTGTTTACCCCAAAGCATGATCATATTGGGGAAACTGAGGCAATATACCATAATTGTAAATGTGTTACTGCTATGAATCAGGTACCATTGTGGAGGCAAGGATCAAAAGAAACAAAGGCCCCCAGAGCTGACCTGACTCAACCACTCAGTTGCAGAGGGAGAAGGTGGAACAGAGAGAGTAGATTCCTCACTGGGTCTGTGCCCAGGAGAGCAAGAAAGAGGGAATGAGAGACAAGCCTTGTTGATATTTCAGTGTAGCGTTGCCGTCTCCTGATATGTGTAGCTCAATGGGTGTCAGGATTCACTAATATCACCAGCTAAGTTACTTCTCTTCTTTGGTAGAAGATACAAGGGCAGAGAGAGAAAGTGCGTGAAATCACTCTACACTACCTCCTCCTGGGGAGTGGAGCAGAAGTTCCCTCTAATTTCAAAACCCTTTTTAGAAAATCTCCAAACTCAAACTGGCTTGAGGCAAGAGTTAATTGACCCACGTAACTGAAAAGCTCAATAATTCTCTAGGAGCTTGGCTGATACCATGAGAACTGAACTTCTCTTCCTCTCTACTTTCAACATGATGGCTTCATTCTCAGCCTCTTCATGGAAGCTCTTGGCCCTCTTGGCTCACATCCTCCCAGACTTATGTCCTGCAGAAAAGAGGATGTGTTTCTTTCTTGGAAGTCCAAACAGAAGGATCATTGTATTTCAATGACTCTGATTGGGTCATATGTCCACCCCTGAACCAATCACTATACCCAGAGCCGTATACTAGAGTAGCCACCTCTGGATCTGGCATGGCATAACTCCATCCTAAATGCATATGAGCTAAGTCGGGGACAGGTGGCTATAGAGAGGACTATTAGGGGACTACTCAAGGAAAATAATTAAAATAGAAAAGACAGATGTTCACTTTACTTCCTCTCAGTGGAAATGTGAGAACTGTGAGGGTTTTCCTACAAACATCGTTGAGGTTTGTGTTGTCCAGTATGATAACCATTAATCACATATGGCTACTGAACACTTTGGATGGGGCTAGATCAAATTGAGATGTAAAATATACATCGAATTTTGAAGACTTGGTTAGAAAAAAAGAATATCTCACTAATAATTTCCTTATGTTATTTACATGTTGAAATAATTTTGAATATGAGGTTAAATAAAATATATTATTAAAATGAAGTTCACCTGTTTTTATTTTTGTAATGTGGCTACTAGAAAATTTAAAGTTACATTCATAGCTCACATTTTATTTCTATTGGACAGTGCTGTTCTAGATGTTTCTAGATTCATCTTTCAGCTGCCATATTAGATGGAATTTCTCTTGAGATCATGAACTATGCCTTATTTATTATTATTTCTTTAGTAGAGGGCCTTGTATATACCATGTGCTTAAAAAATATTGTGGAACAAATGAGTGTTGTCTGTATTAAATAATCATCCCTTTTCAAAAGAATGAATGCAAATTTCTTTAATCTAACACCAACATCGTATCCCAAACTTATTTCCTATAGTAGGTTGGACCACGTCTCCTGGGCCATGTTATGTTCAAACAGGCTTCTGGTTCTTTCTTCTCAGTTCAGCCTGCAGAGACAATGGAGCCCAGGACACAGTAGAAAGGGGTAGATAAGAGGGCATGTGGCAATAAAATATGCTGTCATATTAAGAGCTGTTCATCTCTTGATGTTTAAAGCCATAGCTATAGAACCCTCATTCTCTGAAGTGCTCCAGATTTTCAGGGAATGATTCGGGTTCCCCCCACTATGCCAGTCTTGGAATTAATTCAATTTGGACTTCCCTGAAACTTTTCGTAAGATTCCCAGAATTCATAAATACCCTTCCTCCCTCTTTGGCTAAACTAGTTCATGTGAATTTTGGTCATTTGTCTTCACAAGAAGAATCATAGGAACACAGCCCTCCAGGACTATGCACAGCAAATGTTGATTGAACAATCCAAAGGTTCCTAGTCGAGAGAGCAAGACACAGCAGGAAGTAGGACCAGATCCTTTGGCAACGTGATCAGTGCTCTTTCCTCCCTTCTATGCTGGGCCACGAGAGAGACACTGCAGGAATGCCGTACGCTCTTTATAAAAGTCGCTGTCTAGTCTCTTTCAGGCAGTTTCCCTGTGGAGGGAAGTAGGACAGATTACGGGCACAGGGCCAGGGTGTCTGTTGTGTCTGTACTTGTTCCTTGAGGTTTGAGCTGTTGTTTTAGTCCCCTAGGAAACAGTGTAAGTGCTAGTGTCTCCTGCTATGTTTTCCTTCTTTTTGGGAGAAGTATCTGGGGACAGTACCATATACCCTTGCTAGAGAGTGAGTGTATCTCCTTGGGCTCAGGCCTGTAGTGCTCCGTAGAACTGACTTTGGCTGTGTTGCGGAGGTCAGCAAGCATGTCTGTAGTCCGATAGCTGAGATCCTAATGATGTATATCCAATTCGAAAAAGTCCAGAGTTGCTGGGTTCAGGCATAGCTGGAGCCAGGTACTGACATGATTTTATCAGGAAGTGACTTCTCTACATCTGTCTCTGTATCTTCTTTGGTATTGACTTCATTCTTAGGATGGGGGGCTTTATTCTTGAGGTGACCTCTGGCAGTTCTAGATTAATAGACTCACAATTGAATGACTCTTCTTTTATCATGCCAGCAACATTTCTGGGATTAGCTCTTATTGGACACACTTATGTTACATTTCCACTATTGAACCATTTCATTGCTTCATTGTTCGTTAAACCATTCAACCAAAATACATTGATTGCTTTCCATGTTGCAGCCACATTTTAGGTTACTGGGGATAGAGCATTAAAAAGATATACAAGATCCTTGTGTACATTCCAGAAGTGGGAGATACACACACACACTCCACAGAAAAATGAGTAAACAGTAAGAAAAGACATCGGATAAGAGCTGTATAGAAAATTAAAATAGGGAGATATGTTTAAAGGTGATTAGGTTTCTATTTCTGATTGGGTGGTGAGGAGAAGCTACCAATCACCATTGCCACGTGGTATGTGATTGGTAATACCGTGTTGCTCCCTGTGTCACGGAGGCAGGGCAGCATTCCCATTCAAACCAAGTGCCTGAGTGAGAGAGAGAGCATGCGCTAACTGGAGTGCTATTTCCAGAATCAGAGAGAATGAAAGCTGGGTAGGGAAAAGTCACAGTTGTAGACTATAGGAGTCTTTTAATCAAAAGATTAATGAAACAATTTTTATGAGCATATCTCAAATATTAAAACCAATGAATTCAGCAGTATTTCTTTTTTTTTTTTTTAAGGTATTTGCAGCTATTTACAGAAAAGAATTTTAGCAGAATGTGTTGAGAATAGTAATAGAGATACACATAAAGAGAAACATGATACATTAATTTATAATAAAATTAGTATTATAATATCTGTGGTATTTACACACTCAATTTAAAATGATGTAATTATTTGAAAATCTTTTTCCTGTGCACAAAAGCAGAGATATTGTCTCACTTTTTAAAGTTTTAGACATTAAATGATGACATTTCAAATATACAGCCAAGTACAGAAAATATTAACAGATACTCATGTTCGGGCCTCCCGTATTAACAGAAGTTAGCATTTTGCTTTATTTGCTTCAGAATCAGTTTTCTCTCTTTTTAGAAAAGAAAATATTAAGCACAGAGTAACCCTTTCCCATCTTCTACCTCTGCCCCAGAGGTAACCACTACCCTGACGTTGGTATATTCCTTTTCATGTAGCAGTATTCTTTTAAGTTGAATTTGTTTTGTAAGTTCACTGTCGTTACAGTGAGCACGGTGGAGTCACGCTGTGAGGACAATGGTGCTGTTTCAATGAACCTCATGTGAGATCTATGTTGAGCTGCACCAAATGCATTCCAAGTCCTTTTGCCTGTTACGGGCCCTCGTGAGGGGAACAGAAGGGCACATTTGCCAGTTCCTTCCAAGCACCATATCCATTTGAATTCTGATCCTACTGCAAACAACTGTTTGAAGGAAAACATACCCAAATCCAAAGGAGTAAAAAATGTTCAGCTGTATGGTAAACACATCCATATAGAAAAGAAACTCTTCTACCCCCCAAAGCAATAGCATTCACAGAGACACTGCTCTTGGAGGCTCCGGACATAACCAAATAGACTATTCAGCTCACTTGTCTAAATTAGACGTATTTATTGGATTCCCCTCTTTCTACAAGATTACGTTTGCATATCTAAAAAGCTCATTGATATGGTATTCTAAAAAAAAGAAAACAACAAACAACCCTCCCTCCTCCAAAAAAAAAAAAAAAAAAAAGTGGATTAGTCAGTCTCAAAGGAGAGAGAAGACTTTGGTCAGATTTGTAACCTGACACATTGAGTCCTCCACTCGTGATTCCACCTTAAGGCTCACATTTATATCCTTCACTACTAGCCAATGTATTGTTGGCTTCAGCTTGAACAAGTTCTGCACTCTCCCTTGTATATCTGTGCCATTTCAGCCTCCATATTTTTATTTATGTTGTGACACCACTGGATCCCTTCTCTGGTTCTCTCCAAATCCCATCTATCCTTCAAGGGTCTACCTAAAGTCAAGAAGTTCTCCCACATCAGCCAACTGGATTTCCATAAGGCTTGCTTTCTCCCAGCAATTTGGATTTGTTATCTAAATTGCAGATAGGAAAAATGAGCTGAAACGTCTGTGATCTAACTCCATTCTTTTTGAGAGGGAACATCTTTGTCTAAAAACACCTTGATTTGTCCATTGAGGGGATAGGCAAGCCCCAAAGGCGTGGGTTTTGGTGGGCTCTTGGGCCGATAGACTGCTCAGGTGTTCAGCCTGAGAAACGAAGAGAGGCATTTGAGGTTTTGTGCTTCTGGCGGGTGGGGGGAGTGGTGATTAGAGAAGAGAGGGAGAAACCAGTGAGATCAGTCAGGATGGTGCCTCTGAGCCGTGAGGAGCTTCCTCGTGGTGGGTGACAGAGGCTTTTTTAAAAAAAAGGCTTGTCTTTTGCTTCCCCTAATGTTTGTGTTCTGTTGTTGTAATGCCTTTTCTCTGCCTCTGCACAGCTTTAGGGAACGCTGCTGTTCTTAGAAGAGCTCTGAGACAGCAGATTTGGGAGGAAACGGAAGAAAGCTGAGTTTTCTGTCTGGGTTGACGTGGTGTGAAGCTAAAAGCATGGGTCAAGGGAAGCAAGGGCCTGGACCCAGTGACAACACAGCTCTGCAGAAATCTTTGGGAGGAGTCTTTGGGAGTTCTAGCTGACCACAGCCGTAACTCCAGGGCTCGCAGTGGGACTCCTCCGATTGCAGTCTCTGGATAGTGAAGCACCCCAGCCACTTCGTAATCCCCAAGCCATCTGCACAGGAATCTCTTGTCCCAAGGTCCCGCCCCTTTAGGGGACTACTTATTTTCTCCTCCCCGTTCTTTCCGGCTTTTTGTGATGTCTCCTTCTTCCTCCTTCCCCTCTTTTGCCTCATCCTGTCCTATTTAGAGCAATTTGGCTTCTACCAACCTTCTGTCAGCATGACAAAGAGCTGGTAATGGACCAAATGATCAAAAGATCACTCTTTGGGGGATAGTGGGGATTAGGGTGCAGAAGAGGTAGACTACAAATCTTTATTGTTTCATGTGTTTTTATGCCCTTCTCACTCTCATACATGCAAACATGTATATGTATAGGTCTTATCAGAATCCCTAATTTTTAAATTCCAAGAGTAGAGACCATGTCTTTTTTTATGACCTCTCTTTCAGTGAATCCTAGACGACCTTCAGTGAGTCAAATGACATCTATGGGAGGAGGAGGGAGGGAAAGGGACTGACACTTGTAGAGCCTCTGTTCCATACCAGGCATAGTACAAGGCACTTCATGTGTGACACCTACAGTATACTCAATGCCTACCATGTATTCAGTACTCTATACAAGTTCTCTCCCTCATTTCCCACTGCTGGACCTTGTTACTCAATTCCAGGGATTGTGCAATATGGCAGCCATGCTCATAATCATCTTATAAGATAGATATTGTGAGCACCATAACACAGATGACGAGTCTGGGTTTCTAAGAATCATGAACTCTGCTCAAGAAACAACTTTGATCTGGTCTTTTTGGCCCATGGTCTTTTTTTCCTTTACCATAAAACAGATGTATTTCAAATGTGTGAAGACAAGCTATGTAGAGGCCGAGAATGAGGAAGCCTGTGCTATTAACCAATGTGCTATGGAGGAGGAGGGTCAAGGATGGGTGTAGGATGACCCAGTCCCCTCCAGCAGTGTTTCTTAAGAGGGACACCATGAACACTTTTTGGCTGGATAATTCTTCATTACATGGGACTGTTCTGTGCATCACAAGATATTTAGGTATCCTGAGTTCTTGCCCACTAAACACCAGCAGTGTCCTTTCTCTTTGTGACACCCAAAGGTAAGTGCTCTCAGACAGTTCCAAATATCCTTAAGAGAGGGTACCGCCCCCTCTACTCTAAGAACGACTGTAGACCAAGCTGCCTCCCTGAGTGATCTCCTAGGTCCTTTAGCTTCGATATTCAATACTTTTGTGTAGGAATGAGTAAATGATTGGACAAAGGAGAGAAGGTCAGGACTGATCCCAAGTATCAGCTGCTCTGTGAGGGCAGGTTTGGATGGGATGTCCTGTGGTCTTGTAGAAACAAGATCATGGGGACTCAAAATGATACTCATGTGGAAGTGTGATGTATGACCCTGGTGTGAGATGAAAGGACCTGGAAAGCAGACTCCATCTACTCTGTAGTTCACCTCCAACCAGATCCCTTCCTGGTGCTTTCAGGACTGTTAAATAAAGACTCGACTTGCTCAGTGGCAGCCCAGAGCAAGAGCAGAGGAAGGGAAGGAGGTGCATCAGCCTCACTAGAGTAAAGTGGAAAACCAGAGCTCTTGACATTAATGCAAACCAGCTGCTGGCCGGCCCCAGCTTGCGATAGAACAGGCGGAATTCTTGGACACTGAGTTATTCTTAGAAGCATATGCGCAGCCGCCTGGCAGGGCTCACTGTGAACTGGCTGCTGCCAGCACCCTGTCAGGATGCTGTGCCAGCAGACCCAAGAGTGATTGTTCTTGCTTATGAAAAATAACTTTGGGATTTTAATTTCAAATTACCCACAGAGCTGGTGGGGCCTGGATGTAGACAGTGATGGTAAGGGCAAAGAGGAGAGCAGGACAAAGGAAGGGGACAAGGGACGGAAGAGCATCACTCGTTCGAACAGTCACTGAATGTCTACTGTGTGCAGATACGGGGGTTCTTATCCATCTGGACTTTCATTTGATCTGGGTGAACGTAGGTGAACAGTTGTTTAGACCCTGAGAGCGGCGACTCCCATGTGTTTTTAGATCCCATCTATTGAGTGCTTTTTGTGTGCCAGGCTCTTTAAATGGAAGATCACGTTCAGTCTTTACAAGGACATTGAGAGATGGGTATCATTGCTCTTTGACAGGAAACTAAATTTTGGAGCAGGAATCTGCCCAAAGCTCCACAGCTGTCAAGTGGCAGGGCCAGGATTTGAACTGGGGCTAGCCGACTCCTCTTTCATGCCTGTGTTGGGTGCCAGCTCTACACAAAGGCCAAGCTAGACGTTGGGTCTGTGAAACTGAGTAAAGCAGCTGAAGCCCAGCTCTCAAGTCTCTCGTTTGCCCTCTCTGTGGGAGAGACAGGCATATGACAAAGAATGATAGTAACAGGATTTGTAAAGCAGGAGATCAGAGCTACTGAACTCGGCTGGGAAGCATCAGGGGAGGAAGGGGATGGTTGAGTCTTCATGGAAAACAATGGGGAAAAAGCACTTTGAGCCGAGGACCAGCATGTGTGATGCCGCACGCCTGGTGCTCATGAGTGGCTGCTGGGGCTGCAGTGTAGGTGCACTGAGGATACTCAAGACGAAATGGCTGGGGTGGGCCTTGGAGGACAGACCAGAGAGCTGGAACTTTGTCCCGGAGGAACTGGAAACTCACGTATCCATTTGCTTAGCTGTTTGCTCATCCAGCATATTTGTCGAGCACCCTCTTTACACCAGGCACCCTGCACTTAAACAGGTTTAAGCAGGAAACAGGTGCATGCTTTGTACTTAGAAAAAGAAAAGCTACAAGGATGGGAAATTGTTAAGGGGCCTCTATAGTGGCCTAGGTGAAAAATAACCCCCAAATAACCAGTGGTATAGCAGCCAGGAGCTTAGGGGCATACATACATAACAACTTGAAAGACCTCGCTACTTGACAAACACAAGGGCTTCACTGAGTCTCCTCATTTCCTCTGCAAAGCGCATCAATGAATGCGTGCCCCCATCATGGAAAGTGCTTGCAAGTGTGGGCTACTCTCCAGGACACCCACACACGTCTGTTCTCATCAGTCGAACTGTATGTCTGTCAAAGATCATTTGTGTTTTGCTCCAAGCCTATTTATGCCAGGCTTAGTTGCTAATTACTTAATGAAACATTAGCCAAAAAAAAGACGGTAAGTGTGTAAGAAAGGACAGGTGTTTCTCTGAATGCTGAGGTGAAAGCTTTGAAAAGACTTACTCAGGAGAATTCCTAAAAAAGAAAAAAAATATTGCTAAGGAATTGGGTGTGGTTGAAACAATGAAAGGATTGGGAAAAATCATAAAATTCTAGCGAGATTCAGCACTCAGATTGCTTTACAAGGGTCTTTAAGGTCTCTCTCAACTTCAAAGAAACTGATTCTGGAAATTGTAGATGATGCATTATGGGTGTGGTTTATGTAAGAAAGATGACAAGAAGCTCCAGTGAGCCGACCGTTCGTAAAGCAAAGCCTTGGCTCCAGATCAAAAGAGTGGTGAATGAATGTGCATTTATATGCTTCAAGTTAAAATTAAACAGGTTTGAAGTATTACGTATCATTTTTTAGCTTTAAGAAAAGTTTTTATTGAAGTGTAACATACAGAGAGAAAAGCACACAGATCTAAGAGTAAGTGGGATGTATTTTTACAAAGTGAACCAGCAGTGTATCCAGCAACCACATCAGGAGGCAGAATTTGCCAGTACCCCCAAAATCTCTCCTCATGCCTTATCCCAGTCACATGCTCCCACCTCAAATGTGACCACTGCTCTGACTTCTAGAAGCATTGATTACTTTTGCCGATTATATAAATCAAGCAGAATGTTTTTGCTTTCTGGTTTTGGCTTGATTTCTATTGTTTGGCATTATGTTTGTAAAAATCCACCCATGTTTAGCATAACAATAATTTGGTCAATCTCATAGTTGTATAGTATTCTCTGAGCTCTGTAGTGGTACACACAGTAAGCACTTAAAAATGCAGCCAAAAAGAGATGTAAGTGAACTCTAGCAAAGTGAAATAACCTTGGCAGCTGTCAATCATCTGAGTTCAAATGGTGCTTTGGAAGTGGTGAATACCCCACTCCACGGCTTTGGGATATTTATGTTGCTTTCAGTGTCTGGCTATTATGAATAGTCCTGCTACAGACATTTGTATACAGGTCTTGTGAGTAACATTGGCATGCATTTCTTTTGAGTGTTTAATCTAGGAGGGAAATTGCTGAGTCCTATGCTGTACACATATTCAGGTTTTGTAGGCACTGCCAAGGAATTCTTCCAAAGTGTTTATGTCAGTTTATGCTTCTCCCTCATGGAGTATGAAAGTTTTAGTGGCGCCAACATCCTCGCCAGTATTTGATATAATCCATGTCACTGTTGTTTTCAGTTTTGTTCTTGTGGGGCTGAAGTGGTTATCTTATTGTCTTTTGCTGTTTGTACATTTTTTAACTGAAGTACAGTTGATTTACAATATTGTGTTAGTTTCAGGTGTGCAGCATTATGATTTAGTATTTTTGCAAATTATACTCTATTACAGGTTATTACAAGATAATGGGTATAATTTCCTGTGCTGTACAGTATATCCTTTTGCTTATCTATTTTACATATAGTAGTTTGTATCTGTTAATCCCATCCCCCTGATTTGTCCCTCCCCCTTCCCTCTCCTCTTTGTAACTACAAGTTTGCTATCTGTATCCGTATGTTTCTGTTTTGCCTATGCTTTCATTTGAATTGCTTTTTAGATTCCACATGTAAGTGATATGATATAGTATTTGGGTTTCTCTGTCAGGACTTATTTCGCTAAGCATAATATTCTCTAGATCCATCCACGCTGCTGCAAATGGCAGTATTTTATTCTTTTTTATGGTTGAATAATGTTCTATTATTATATACTACATCCTCTTAATCCAGTCATCTGTTGATGTGCACTTGGGTTGCTTCCATGTCTCAGCTATTACAAATAGTGCTGCTGTGAACATTGGCTTGCATGTATCTTTTTGAATTAATGTTCTTGTTTTTCTGGATGCACACCCAAGAGTGGAATTGCTGGATCATACGGTTGTTCTATTTTTAGTTTCTTAAGGAGCATCCATGCTGTGTTCCATAGTGGCTGCACCAATTTACATTCCCACCAAGAGTGTAGGAGTGTTCCCTTTCCTTTCCTCTGCGTCCTCTGCAACCCTTGTTATTTGTTGTCTTTTTGATGATAACCATTCTGAGAAGTGTGAGGTGAAATCTCATTTTGGTTTTGATTTGCATTTTGCTGATTAGCGATGTTGAACATCTTTTCCTGGGTCTGTTGGCCATTTGTATGTCTTCTTTGGAAAAATTCAGGACATCTGCCCATGTTTTAATTGGGTCGTTTGGTTTTTTTTTTTTTTTTTTTTTTTGGATTTCAACTTGTATGAGTCCTTCGTGTATTTTAGATATTAACCCCTTATCAGATACATCATTTGCAAATGTCTTCTCCCATCTAGTAGGTGGCCTTTTCATCTTGTTGATCGTCCCCTTTGCTGTGCAAAAGCTTTTCAGTTTGGGCATCCCATAGATTTTTGGATTGTTGTGTTTTTATTTTCATTTGTTTCTAGGTATTTTGACTTCTCATTTGATTTCTTCAATGATCCATTTGTTGTTTATTAGTATATTTTTTAGCTTTCACATATTTCTGTTTTTTGCAGTTTCTTTCTTGTAGTTTATTTCTAGTCTCATAGTGTTGTGTCTGGAAAAGATGCTTGATGTGATTTCAATTTTCTTACATTTCCTGAGATTTATTTTGTGTCCTAGTATGTGATCTATTTTGGAGAATGTTCCTTGTGCATTTGAAAAGAATGTGTATTCTGCTGCTTTTGGATGGAATGTTCTATAGGCATCTATTAAGTCTATTTGGCCTAATGTGTCATTTAAAGCTGTTCTTTACTTACTGATTTTCTGTCTGGAAGCTCTGTCCATTGATATAAATGGGATGTTTGAGTCCCTTACCATTATTGTATTACTACTAATTTCCCCCCTTATGCCTGTTAATAGTTTTTTTGTGTATTTAGGTGCTCCTATGTTGGGCACATATTTATTTACATATATATTACCTTCTTGGATTGATCCCTTGATCGTTACATAATGCCCTTCTTTGTCTCTTACTACAGTCTTTGTTGTGAATCTACTTTGTCTGATATAAGTATTTCTAAACTGGCCTTCTTTTAATTTCTATTTGTATGGAATACCTTCTTTTATCCCCTCACTTTCCAGCTGAAAATCTTATGGGAGCTTCCTTGTGCATAACTACTTGCTTTTGCCTTGATGCATTTAAGATTCTCTTTTTATCTTTAATTTTAACGATTTTAATTACAATGTATCTTGGTGAGGGTCTCTTTGGATTGATCTTATTTGAGACATTCTGATTCCTGGACCTGGATGCCTGTTTCCTTTCCCAGGCTAGGGAAGTTTTGACCTATTATCATTTCAAATAAGCTCTCTGCCTCTTTCTCTTCTCCTTCTAGGATCCCTATGGTGTGAATGTCAGTACATTTGATGTTGTACCAGAGGTCTCTTAAATTGTCTTTATTTTTAAAAATTTGTTTTTCTTTTTTCTGTCCTGCTTGGGTGATTTCCAGTACTCTCTTCCAGTTTGCTGATTCGTTCCTCTGTATTATTTAATCTACTCTTGATTCCTTTTGGTGTATTTTCATTTCAGTTATTGTAATTTTCAGCTTTGTTTGGTGGCTCTTATATTTTCTAACTCTTTGTTGAATGTCTCACTATGTTCATCCATTCTTCTCCCGAATTCATTGAGTATCTTTATGATCATTATCTTTAACTCTTTATGGGTAGATTGATTATCTCCACTTCACTTAGTTTTTCTTCTGAGGTTTTATCTTGTTATTTCATCTGGAACATAATTCTGTCACCTCATTTTGCCTAATTCTCTATGTTTATTTGTGTATATTATGCAGGTCAGTGACATTTACTGATCTTAGAGAAGCAGCCTTATATAGGAGATATCCTGTGGGCCCCAGCAGCACGCTCCCTTCTGGCCATCAGAGCTATGTAATCTATGGGTGCCTCATATGTGGGTTGAGTGGGCCCTTCAGTTGTGGTGGGGCCAACTATTGTGGGCATGCTGGTAGGTGGGGCCGGTCCCTGGCCTGGATGGCTGCCAGACTCTGCCTTGTGCAGAGGCTCCTGGACTCTGGTGGGTGGGGCAGATCCCAGGGTGGCTGGCTGAGGATGCAAACGGTGCAGGGCTGGTGCTGCCCCACTAGTGGGTGGCACCAGTCCTGGCATGGCTGGCTGGGTCCCTAGGGGTTCCTGGGCAGCTGACTGCAGGGCCCAGAGTGTTCTGATTCTGGTACCAGCCCTCTAGTTGGTGACATTTTTCTCTTTTTCTATTGGAATGTCTATTTTTTTTTCTTACAGACTTTCTAGGCTTTTAAAAAAATATTCTGGATTTGAGTCCTTTGTTGGATATGTGTATCACAAATATCTTCTTCCATTCTGTGGCTTTTCTTTTCATTCTATTAGTGGTGTCTTTGAAAAACAGATGTTTTTAATATTATCATGGTGTAATTAGTTATTCCCCCTCCATGATTCTGTTTATGACCATAAGAATATTCTCCTATCTTCTAAAAGCTTTACTGTTTTATCTTTCACATTTATATCTATAATACACCTGGAATTAATTTGTGGGTGGGGGTGTGTGTGTGTAGTATGAGGTAGAGTTAAGATGCTTTATTTTTTTCTGTATGGCTATCCAATTGACCAAGATCCATTTATTGAAAAGACCATCCTTTCTTCACTCCATGCTTTTTTTTTTCTGAATCTCTGTTCAATTCTGTTTACCAATACCAGACTATCTTAATTACTATTGCTTTAAGTCTTGGTATCTAGTAGTGTAAATCTTCCATTTTCTTGTCCTTCAAGATCATCTTGACTGTAGTTGGTTCTCCTTTTTTCCATACAAATATTAGAATAGCAGATCAATCTGCACATACACATACACCCTTATCAAAATAGATCCATATACACAATTATGTTATTTTGTCAACAAGGGCAGTGTTTTTCTTCCTTTTCAGTCCCCATACCTTTTATTTTTTTTTTCTTTCCTTTTTACACTGGCTGTGACTTCCAGTACAATGTTGACTAAATAGACATTCTTATCTAATTTTCGATGATCAGGTAGAAACTTTAAACATTCCATTGTTGAGTATACATATCTTAAAAGCTACAAAAAATATACTAATCAGACTTTAAAAGTTCCAGGCCCAGTCAGCTAAGATTTCTTAAAAATCACAATTGGATGTTGGCTTTATCAATGCCTTTTATTCATTTGCTGAGCTGGTCCTCGGCTTTTCCTCCTGTGTTATATGACTGTGGTGAATTACATTGATTGGTTAATTTTGAATTTAAAACTAACCTTGCATTACTGGAATAAATCCAACTTGCTTGTCATATGTTATTCTTTTTATATATGGTTAGATAATATTTGGTTACCATTTTCCCTCTACATTTATGAGAGAGATTGACCCATAATTTTCAATTGTTATAACATACTCACCAGGTTTAGTTTTCAAGGTTATGCTGGCATTACAAGTTGGGAAGTGTTTTCTCTTTTGCTTTCATTTGAAAGAGATTGTTTAAGATTAGTGTTGTTTCTTCTTTAAATATTTATAAGAATTTACCAGTGAAGTCATCTGGGCCTGGAAATTTCTTTGGGAAGGTT
Source organism: Camelus bactrianus (assembly GCF_048773025.1). Lineage (NCBI taxonomy): Eukaryota > Metazoa > Chordata > Mammalia > Artiodactyla > Camelidae > Camelus > Camelus bactrianus. Next base: position 31,669,209 of record NC_133550.1, on the reverse strand, counting down.
TTAAATTACAGGTTTAATTTTAAAATCAGATATAGTACTATTTCAGGGATACTCCAGAATTCCTTGATATTCCTGAAAATACAGTTAAACCAAAAGGCGCTAAAGAGATCAAGATGAAAGCACAGGTCACCAAGTCCATACAGGTTAGTGGTGAAGAACTTGAACCTGGCGCCCTTCTACTCTAGTCCTCTTTTAAAATGAATAGTAAGTTCAAACAAAACAGAAATCCTTGTTTATTCAGCTTTAGTCAGGAGACAGGCATTCCAGGGTTAAAGTCTTCGGCACACTTCTGCTTGGCTTCTTAGCCTTCTTAGTCTGAGCAAATGCTTTGAGGGGCCAAGAGTGTTGGGCTCACTTCTCTCAGGGATCTTGGTCCTTCAAGTCTTGTCTGCCTTGGAAGCCCTGAACTGTAATTTTTGTCTCCCCAGCTCTGTGAGATTCTGGAAAACTTTCCTGGCATCTCTGTCCTTAACCGTCCCCTGCCTGGATACCCTGCAGATGCCACTGGAGAAAAAAAGAGGAGAACGTTGGTGCACCTCCCCGGGGCTCCTTTCTCTCCAGGGTCTTGATTGCTCACGTACTGACTGGCTGCCTCGTTAGCTCTCTGATGCCTTCAAACAGATTTACTTGTGTATTTTAATTGGCTTTTCCACTTTTTCTTGGCATAAACATTTGTCTCCTGTAAGTTGCTCAATATAAGTGGCATTAGACATTTGAAGGTAACTTTTTTATTATTACTAATGTCTCAGTTGATCTGACTTTTTGATTTAACCAATTGACTAAGAGTTTTAGTTAAAGAGATGAGATCTATTACTAAGATGATGATGGTTTTTTTGAACAATATAACTTTTTTATTGATTTATAATCATTTTACAATGTTGTGTCAAATTCCAGTGTAGAGCACAATTTTTCAGTTATACATGGACATATATATATTCATTGTCACATTTTTTTCTCTGTGAGCTACCATAACATCTTATGTATATTTCCCTGTGCTATACAATATAATCTTGTTTATCTATTCTACAATTTTGAAATCCCATCTATCCCTTCCCACCCTCTGCCCCCTTGGCAACCACAAGTTTGTATTCTATGTCTATGAGTCTGTTTCTGTTTTGTATTTATGCTTTGTTCGTTTGTTTTTGTTTTTGTTTTTAGATTCCACATAAGAGCATTCTCATATGGTATTTTTCTTTCTCTTTCTGGCTTACTTCACTTAGAATGACATTCTCCAGGTGCATCCATGTTGCTGCAAATGGCGTTATGTTGTCAGTTTTTATGGCTGAGTAGTATTCCATTGTATAAATATACCACATCTTCTTTATCCAGTCATCCGTTGATGGACATTTAGGCTGTCTAAGATGATGATGTTAATAGTAATAATTACAGCTTAACATCCATTGATAAGTCACTGGGTACAAGACTATGCTAAATTATTTCTCTTTCATTATTCCCCTAAGAATCCTGGAGGTATGTGCTATTATCCTCATTTTTTTCGAGCAGAAATCTGGACTCAGAGTACCCTGCTCATACTTACAAGGCTCATGAGTGATCATAATAAAATATGAGACAGTGCTACCTGATGCCAGGGGTCACACCCTTACAAAGTCTTCAAAAGATAGAATTCATTTACCTGACAGTTGATGTATTTGGGTTAGAGGGACATAAGGGTAACTGAGGCAGGGGAAACTGTTTGGAAGCCTAGAATGGGATGCTGGAAGGCCAGAGTAGGGGATGAAGGGGCAGGCTTCTGCACGTGGAGGAGGGACTTACTGCCTAGAGAAAAGGGAGATTCTGGTTTCAAAATACCTGATTTCCCTCATTCTGAAATTTGGTATTTCATATATTTTATGTTCTGAAAAGGGGATGCATCTTACAGTAGACGTCAAAAGAAACTTGTCAACTGCCCAGCACTGCAATCAGCTATAACAGAGCTGTCATCTTCAGCATGTGTACAACCTTCCTCTTTGACCTGATTGTCACTTCACTTGTCTTGTTTGATTTGGTAGCACCTTATAGGGAGGACTGTTATTTTATGTTGCCTACTTCATGAAACTTTTTCAAAATAGTTACATTAGGATTAAGTATTGAAACACAAACTTGCTGATTTTGCAAGTTTTCCATCATATGTCAGAAAGTGCCATTAATGCTGATGAAATTGCCGAATATTTTGGAATGCAGAATAGACTTTTGAAAGCCCTCAGCAGTTGGTGTGACTGCTTCATGTGTCACGAAGGACATCAAGTGCCCGACATCCAGCTGTCAGAAGCCTCTGGCTGACTTTCAAGAGAAGCTGTTTAACCTCCAGGAAGGTAAACTGCAATTAAGGAAAAAACAGAACCATTAATTTAACCAAATCGGAAATGCAAACAAACTCCAGTGTTCTTTGACATGCCTGGAAATGACTTAATTGAAAGGTTCCCCAAAAGTTCAAGGTCAAAGATTTGATCATGAGAACTTAGAGCTTATTTGTTGAAATGCACAACTAGCACCACCCTGCCTGGGCTTAAATCTTTGCTCTGCATTTTAATAGCTAGGGAATTTGGGGCACCTCTCTCTGCCTCTATGCTTCTAGCTGTGTGTGGGGATGGTAACAGCCCTGACCTAAGAGAGTCGCCATGAAGAGTAAATGAGTTAGTCAGCATAAACCCCAGGAAGGATGTTTGGCACATGGCAAGTACCACATCGATGTTAGCTATGAGGATAAGCCGCACATGACTCCTGGTATTATGCCCGATGTCATGGCTGTCTAGATGTGGCCAAAAATAATTCAGAAAAATATTTAGATTCTGAATTTAAAGAGGTCTTAGGGGCTAAATTTTGAATGTGATATTGATGAAGCAAGGCATATGGAAGTATATGAATAAATGTGTGTTGTTGTCAGCTGCTAAAGGTTTTATTTGTTGTCACTGGTTTTTAATGTAGTGTCCCATTTCATTGTAAATCTGGATTACAATGTCAATAACTGAAGTCTGTAGACCATTCTCATCATCAGTCCCTAGTCCATGCCAGGGATCTTGCAGTCAGTTGCCTCTTAGCTGGTCTCCCTATGTCTTATTTTGCCTTTTTCCAATCTTTATTATGCACCAGTGACAGATAACCTCTGACAAATACTAATTCGTTGCTTTCTGGGGAAAAGCATCCAGTGGCTCTCCACTGCTCTCAGAAGAAAACCCTAAATCCTTCACCTGATGCATGTACTCTCCCTCAATATGTCACCTTTCCTGTCTGTGCACCTGCGCTGCTCACTTGCTCCCCTCCGGTACCCACTGGGTACCCCAAGGGCCACCCAGCTTGCTCAGAACCTTTGCTATATCCTCCTCCCTCTGTCTGAAGGCTCACTGGCTAACTTCTGCAGATACTGGCTGAAGTGTCACTTCTTTAGAGAAGTCTTCCCTGATGCCAGGTTTCAATCAGAGCTCATGTTACAATCTCCCCCACTTTTCTTTTTATTGCACTACCATGGTTATTCTTTCTTCCTTTGGGTGAATATTTGTCTCATGTCTCTCTCTCTACTCACTCATAAGTTCTACACGGGCAAGGATAGTGCAGTTTTTATAAGTGTTAAATCCCTGGTGTCTGGCTCTCTCTATGTATCTATATACATATGTATATGTAGATGGATATATTATGTATATTTCTTATTAAAATACAATATACATGAAGTTCACAAACTTAAAATGTATAGCTGGATAAATTTTTTACAAATAGATGCTTTCATGTTACCAGCACCCAGATCAAGGAACAGAACATCATGAACACCCAGAAGTCTGTCTTCTACCCCTTCTGGTCACTCCCCAAAGGCAGCTACTATGTACACTTTAATCATCACAGATTAATCCTGCTTGTTTTTGAGCTTTATAGAAGTGAAACTGGAGGCACCTAGTCTTAAATCTGGCTTCTTTTGCTCAGAAGTTTGAGTGCAAGGTTTACCCACGTCATGCATGTCCTGGTAGTACTTTTTCATTGCTCTGTTAGTCTATTGTCTGAATATACCAAAATGTATTTACACATTGTGCTATTGATAGACAGCTGGATTGTTTCCAGTTTGGGGCTGTAACAAATAATGCTGCTATGAACATTCTTCTGCGTGTCCTCTGGCAGACACATGAACTGATTTCTCCTGGGAATGTAACCAGGAGGGCAATTGTGGCCACTGCAGCAATTTGGCAACAATGTGTTTGACAAAACATATGTTTTCTCGTATGTTTGTCATATGTTTTGTCAAGTACATAGCTGCCAAATTTTTTGAAAATGCAAGAATTAATGTAGTGTGGGAGGAGCCCTTGACTCTATTTTCTGATGAGGATTCTGCCAGAGTTCCAGACTTGACTTTATTCTCTTTTTCACTAAGTGTTTATGGATCATGACAAACCACAAAGAGAGATGGATACAAACTGGCTGTCACAAAGTACAGAAGGAATTTACAAGGAAAAGGGGATCCAGAGGTGCAAGGTCTTTTTTCTGGTGCCCTTCTGAGACATGCTGCTCTCAGCCCTGAAGAGACTTCTGGGCTGGGACCTGTTCAGCCTGCCCCGTCCATCTACCCCGTCTCCTCTCCTTCTTGGCCTTGTGTCTTTCTCTCCGTTCTCACTTTCTGCATGGAATGGTTCCAGGGATGAGTTTGCAAACATCTCAATCATTTGTCTGCTGGGACTGTACTCAGGTCAGCAGAATTAGAAGGTGACAGACCCAACTGCAAGGGTCTGTTACGTATGACTGAGGGCTAGCAGGGATTACTGGGCTGACTTAGAATTAAAATTTGAGTAGAAGCAGAAAGGTCTATGTGCTCAAGCCTATCTCCCCCTTTGGTGTGACAGTGACAAACTCCACTGTGACTTCTCTCCTCTTTGGTTAAGCAGGAACCCTGATATCACAGCCAGCCCTGGCTGCAAAGGCATCACTAGCACCAGAGCACAGAGCACATGGATCCTAACTGCCTGGGGACACACTCAGGGTCCAGCGGAGGCAGCACATATTTCTCCCCTTTTCAGAGGCTTTTGAGGCAATGCTGAATCTCCCTTTCCTGGGTGTCTGCAGTCCCCTGTCCTTTAGTTCTCCTCTCTCCTCTTGGTTCTACACCTCTTCTCCTGGGATCCTGCCTTTATCCTGAGCATCTCGGGCTGGAAGTACCATTTTCAGCATCCTCCTTCCTCCCTCCTCACCTGCTCATGTTGCTGTATTAGAGTCCTTCAGAGAAACAGAACTAAGAGGATACATCTCTAGCTAGATAGATACAGATAAATGCAAGTTGAGATGAAGATAAGAAGTGGCTCATGTGGTTGTGGAGACCAGGAAGCCCCACAATCTGCTGTCTGCAAGCTGGGGAGCAGGGAAAGAAAGCTGTGATATGATTTAGTCTGAGTCTGAAGGCCTGAGAAACAGGGGGGCTAATGGGGTAACCTCCTAGACCAAGGCCAAAAGCCCGAGGACCAGGAGTGCTGATGTCTGAAGACAGGAGAGATGGACTTTTGGCTCAAGAAGAGAGAGGGAACTCGCCCTTCCTGCACCTTTGTGTTACATTCTGGCCCCCAGCAGATTGGATGATGCTGAGGACAGGTCTCTTTACTCTGTCCACAGATCCAAACACTTCATCTCCTCCAGAAACACCATCGTAGACACACCCGGAAAACTAGTTTTACCAGCTGTCTGGGCATTTTGCCAGTCAGGCTGAGACATAAAATTAACCATCTCACTTGGTAAGGACCCTCCAGGCCCTCACTACAGTCAAGAAGATGCAAGATAGAGACTCAGGGAGCTCTTGTTCAAGCAGATTGTTGCCCTAAAGCACTATTTTGATTCATTATTATCCTGAAATACTCTTCCCCACCAAGCTTGAAGATTGGTTGGAGTGGGTAGGAGAGTCAGGGAACTAACACTGGAGAGTTCTTTTAATAATTAAATTTTTCAAAGTTCAATTTATTGAAGTATACGTCATACACAGTAAAATTTACCCTTTTGTGAGACCTGTAGGGCAATGAGTTATGACAAATATATACAGTTGCATAACCACTACCACAGCTGAAACACAGAACACTTCCATCTCTCTGCAAAGTGCTCTGGGGTCTCCAGTCTGCAGAGTGGTCTGTCTTTAACGGGGCAGATGCCCCTAAGACGGCCACGCTAGTGGGTCTGGAGCATTTGACTATGGGGTAGGTCTCTTTCTTCTAGATTTGGTCCTTTGGGTTGAGGATGGAGTAGCTGGTGCCCAACGCAGAACTTAGTCCCTGGGATAAGATTCCAGGTAGGGTGTCCAGAGATGGTTTCCTGGCTCCAGAAGGGAAACTGGGAGAAACATCAACCTCAGGGGTTGACGCAGAGCTGGGTGTGGATGGGGGCAGGTAGTACTGGGCACAAAACCAGGAAACAAGATGCAGGAACTCAGCATCCAACGTGGAATCCAGTTCGTTCTTCTGCCGGGCCCTCTCCGGTCAAAGTGTCAGCTGTGTCACCTGGCTGAAGGGATATGGACTGGGATCATAAAAGAGGGCACAAGAAGGGGAGGGTCTGGATGGCACTTTGGGTTTGCTGATTTCACACAGGGCGTGTGCACGTGTGTGTGTGTGTCTCTGTGTGTGCATTTGGAGACCAAGGTGATTTTCCCTCTGGGGATGTCTTGGCTGACCCACACTCTCAGTCAGGTGGGGAAGCTTAGAGCGTCCTCTATCCATGCACGCGAGAGCCCCCCACTCCCGCCCCACTGCCTCCCCAGCAGCCCGGGCTGCAGCTGAGCAGCCTGTGCCGGGGGCTGACATCCTGGCTGAGAGCTCAGCTCTCGCGTCCCCCCGGCTGGGGCAACCGCACATTCTTAGACGCTCTATGTCATGGAAAGAAAGGTGAAGTGCTCTGTCTGCCTTGCTCTGCTCTCCCCAAAATTACCACTCTAGCAACAAAAAGGAGGGGCATGGTGGTGAGAGATTTTCTTTCTCCTCTTAGAGGGCGGGAGAGAGTCTTTTGGATCCTGGCGTCCATGGTGATATGAAGTTTGAGGAATTTTTCAAATCATCGTTTTGCGGAGGCATCTGCACACCACCCTTCTGCACATGGTCCTCTGAGGAGAGGGATGTGGCAGGTTGTGTTTTCGTGGAGTCGTGCACCGGAAGAGGAGAGAACGCACTTTCTTCCCACAGCTGTTTGCTTTAAGGGATGAACACGGCACACGTCCAGCCCCTGCGGTGTGCCAGGTGTTAGAGAGAGAGAGCAGTGAGCGGAACCAGCAAGGTCACAGCCTCACTGGAGTGGGCTCCCATTGGGTGCAAGTCCCTGCGGGAGGCCCTGGAGGCGCTCCTGCTGCCAGAACTGATCACTGCTTCCGTGATCCTAATGAAGGACTTCTCTGGGCCTGTGCCCTTTGCCAAATGACCATCTTAGTCTCTTCGGGCTGCTATGCAAAGAATGCGATGACTCGAGTGGCTTGTAAACAGCAAACATTCCGCTCTCACGGTCCTGGAGGGTGGGGAGACCAAGACCATGGTCCTAGAGGCTAGGTGTCTGGTGAGACCATTGTTCTGGGTCACAGATAGAGGGGCTAGGGCGTCCTTCTGTAAGAGCACTAATCCCATTCCCGAGGGCTCTGCCCTCATGACCTAAGCCGCATCTCCTCAAACTCCACCTTAGGGGCTAGGTTTCAACATGTGAATTTGGAGGGGGGACACAAACATTAAGATCATAAGCAATGACTTTGCAGCTCCTTCCATCAAGAGGGAGAGCCTATTTGCTAGGATTTGGGCTGACCTTGTGACTTGTTTTGGCTAATAGAAGGTCAGGAGGAATCTGTTGCAAGCCTAGGTTTCTAGAGGCTCTGTGCGTGGACCTTCTCTTTCTTAGAGCCCTGCTTCTGTGGCGTGAACAAGCCCGCTAGAGGATGAGAGTCCGTGTGGGGAAGAGCTTACTTGTTCAAGTTGAAGCCATTCTGGACCAGTTGACAGCCAGCTGATTCAAAAACACAGAGAGAGTCCAGCCCAGAACAGCTTCCTCTACCCACAGCTGACCACAGACTCACGACTATGCTCAGCCGAGGGCAGAAGGGCCACTCAGCTTACCTGTATTACAGACTCAGGAGCAAAAAATTACACCTTTATTTTTTTGAGCTTCTGAGTTTGGAGTTTTCTTATGCAGCAAATAGTGATACAATGTTTAGGGCATAGGTCCTGCCTCTGAGGTACTCTCTACCTGGTGACTACCCCCGATCTCTTTGTTCCTTATGTAAGTAGGTATCATCCAGGAGATGTGACATGAAGTGACTTGGCTAGAGGCAGGGCAGCCTAGGGGTTAAAGTTATGGTCTCTGGAGCCTGGTAGAACTGAGTTTGTATCCTGATTCTGCCACTTATCTCTTGTGTGAACTCCCTTATCTGTAAAATGGGTGTATTCATAGGCAGTATCTGCTGGCTCTCAGCTCCCAGCTATTGCTTCTATACTGTCTTCTATATTGGGTATGGGAACCCAGCACATTCCTTTTTCTAGAGTCCCTTTCCACAGCTGGCTTTCTGTTAGGTTTTGCCAGTCAGATCTGTTGGTGGGAAACTGGGAGTCAAGACCGGGATTTCTGTCTGCTCCTGCCAGGGCCTCCATCAACAGCATTGAGCCACTCAGGCCACTGGCTGCAGGCGGCTGTGACTCCCCTGCCATTGCTGGCGATTTCAGCAGCGTTAATGGGACTGTGTCTCCAGTCTGTGGCTAGCAGGAGCTTCCCGATTCCTAAGTAAAAATTCTCTCTTCCCCTTTGCTTTTCCAGCCCTTCCAATATCCTTACAGCCAATTCTTGGCCTTAATTTGTCCTATACTTGAAATACTTAAAGTGGCTTCTGATAGAGACCTGAAAAAGTTTCCAAAAAGGTGGCCATGGGTGCTGAGATAGGCGGGACAGATTCAGACCCCGAGAGAACTGGTCACAGATCCTGGGGCCCAGGGGTTCTGGTATTTTTTACTGCGAGGTGGGAAGTCTGTCTTATGCTGGGAAGCATTGGGACTGAATAAAATCGTATGGAAAATAAAGCTCTGGGGCGAGGTGGGCAGGGCACCAGCCCTGTCCTCTAGCACTCGGAGCCCATTTCCTTACCTGGAGAGAGGATGAGGCTGGCTCCTAGCCTACCCGGTCCAACTGCCTGAGGACTGGGGACTCTGCACGGAAACAGAAGTCCATCTTGACGGTCGGCCAGGCTTGCTCAGGCCTTGCCACGCCTGGCGAGGTGGTGGGAAGTAGGCCAGCGCCGCCTGTGTGTTGTTGGCTTCCTGACTGGCTTTGGCATGGAGCCGGGAGGGGAGGGTGTGGGGAAGGAAGGCAGAGAAGGCTGCTGGACCACCTGTTTTGAAGACAAATCCATTCTAGTGCATCTGCCTAATGCGTTCTAATTTCCATCGCCTTTTAGTGCGTCTAGTGCGTCTTTGTCTCTTGTCCTTCATTTCAGCACATGATGGAGGAGACAGTTGAGACACACTGACCACTCATCTGTCTGCCAAGGGTCACAGTGTCATTGGTTTTTCGGCTAAGGATGCTGATTTGGGCCTTACTGAGAGTTGCCTTTTTGTAGGCAGAGATGAGATGAGGTCCAGGCCCAGACCTCAGGCACTTTGAAATCACTGTTCTCACAATCTGCACATTAGGACACATTATAATCATGCAGGGAAATTTTAAAAATATCCATGCTTGGGCCCAGCTCCAGAGATTTTGATTCAATAAGTCAGGCGTGGGGTCTAGACTTTGGCATTAAAAATAACCCACCCCCAGGGGATTGTTTTGTGCTGTTGGGTCGGGGACCAACCTGTTAAGCCTCGACACTGCTTCTAGGAATGAGCAGCTGCCGCCCATTTCCCCTCTCCCTGCCGAGCAAGATGGCACTTCTCCTGCAAGGCCAGTTTCACCTTCCCCCAACGCGTCAAGCTTCCTAGAATACCTCACCTCCGGAAACTCTGCCCCAAGCCCCATGATCTCTAAAATAAAGCGTGCCTTTCATCTCCCAGTTAGTACTACTGGTAACAGCCAGCATTAACGAGTGTTCACCATGTACCAGGCATTGTTTCCAGTGCTTTCTGTGTACGAAGCCACTCGACCCACCCAGCAGCTCCGCGAGTGCCCATGTCATAGGCTGGTTGTAAAGCCAGGCTTTGGAGTCATGTGTTCTGCACGGGGGTCCCAAGTCTGTCCATGTACCGGCTGTGTGATCTTTAGCCAGTTACTTCCCCTCTCTGTGCCTCAGGATAATAAAAGCATCTATCTCAGAGGGTTGTCATAAAGAATAAATGAATTTTAGAACAATGCCTGAATGTCTGATGCATAGAGAATGCAATATAAGTGTTAGAATCATCACTCCCATTTTGTTTTATTGTTTGCAGCACAATTTATTACCTGGTCACAGTATTTGGGTACATAATAGGTATTGATTTAACACCATTGTGACCTCTCTTGAGGTCAAAGTAACCCAAAATATGAATGAATATGGCGCTGAGTTTGGCCTGTCTGAGGCTTGGTTTCTCACCGAGCAAGGTTCTCTGTATTCCTAGTTGGCCAGAGCAAGGCTCCAGCCTTCCCAGAGGCTCAGGAAGCACCTACTGCTCAGAGGGCCCCCTTGTAGCAGCGCCTCCTCCCTTCCATCCCCTAGCCTCAAACCATCATCTCTTTGAGGCAACAAGAGCTCGTGCAACGGTATTTATAGCATTTCATAAACCGTTGTGAACAGGAGAACAACACAGCACCATCTACCATGGATATTTATTTTCCTAATACCACTTCCAAGGGAGGAGCTAGTTGTGGAAAGAGCTGGTCTGCTGGGCTCTGCAGCTGCAGGAAAGGGTGGGGCTGCTGAGAAAGACTTGAAGAAGAGAAATGTAAGGCACTTCTCCCATCTTGCAGAGGGGAGGGAAAGGAGTGGAGGAAGAGTGGGGAGGGATACAGGTCTGTCCAGATAGAGATTGGGTGGAGTGGTTCAGAGCGTTCACTCATTCGTTCCCTCGTTCATCCACTTGACACATCCTTCTTGAGCGCCCACTATGTGCTGGGCACGTGCTAAGCACTCCTGTTAGTATGGGGAGCAAGGTGAGCATCGCCTCTGCTCCATGCAGCTTACACTCCAGGTGGACATCGCCGTGTAAGGATAAATGTGAGAACGCTCCCAGGAGACACACGTGTGGGCGGGGTGAGTTCCCGGGAACGCAGGGGATGTGGGGATGGAGGTGAGGCAGCTGCTGTGTCCAGCTATAGCTGCTCAGCACCCTTTCCTCCGCTTTCCAGCCTAGCATCCCGATTCCCTTTAGGAAACTCAACCCTCCCCACCCTGCTGCAGTCATGGTGAGTTAAATCAAAGTGCCTGCCCTTCCTCAGCCACTCAGTTCCTCTCTCTCGGGACTTTGAAATTTGAACTCAGTGATGCAAAAAATATAACCTCGCAGTTGGGGAACATTCATGCTGGTGGCAGAGTCCCACTGAGGCTGTGAGCCATTTCTGCTATTCAGACCCCTAAAACTCTCCCTGTCTCTGTGATTTTCTGAGAATCAATTGCCAGGTTTTCCTTTGATTCTGTGAGTTATCTGATAAACTTCAAAGAAATTCCTTTCTTGTGTAAACCAGCCATGGTCAACTTCTGTTTCTTGCCAGCAAAGACCTCTCATTGGTTCAGTTGCCCTCATGGGCCCTCCTCATATACTTCCTGGTGTCAGTGTCAATGGTTCTGACAATGCTAGCTCAGAGCAGGGCCTCTCAATTCTTATTATTTCTCTCCACATGTTTTGAAAACCCCATACACTCCTCATAGAATCATTTTTCCCCCCTGGATTGTGTTTTAGTGCAAGTATTAGCAAAATTTTTCTGGAAAGGGCCAGACACTACACATTTCAGGTTCTGTGAACTATATGGTGTATTCATTTTCCATGCTGAGTAATAATTTATCATAAATGTGGCAGCTTTAAACAACACATTGATTATCTCACCATTTCATGTCCAAGGTCTGGGCATGGCTTAGCTGGGTCTTTTGCTGAGGGTCTTATAAGGGGATAGTCAAGTGGGTGTCTGGGCCACATTCTCATCCAGGAGCTTGACTTGGGAAGAAGCTACACCCAAGTTCACATGGTTGTTGGCAGAACAACATGGTCGTGGCTGCAGGACTAAAGCCCTCAGCTCCTAGGACCACCTGCAGCTCCCTTCCATGTGGCCCTCTCCATGGGCAGTTCCTATTATTGCTGGTTGCTTCTTCAAGGCCAGCAAGAGAATCAGTCTCTCTCCAGTCTGCTTAGACAGAGCCTTACACAAAGTAACACAACCAAGGGAGCAATACCCGTCACCTTGGCCTTATAATGTAATCCAATCAAAGGAGCGACATCTTATCACCTTTGCTGTAATCTATTGTTCAAAAGCAAATCACAGGTTCTGGGGGGAGGATACAGCTCAGTGGTAGAGTGCATTCTTAGCATGCACAAGGTCGTGGGTTCAATCCCCAGTACCTCCTTTAAAACAAATAAACCTAATTACCTCTCCCCTCCAAAAACAAACAAGCAAATCAGGGGTTCTACCCACACTCAAGGGGAGGGGACCATACAGAGCTATGACTTGCTGGGCAGTGGGGTCAACTTAGGGTGTCCTGACTTTGTAAAATCTGTTGCAGCTGTTAAACTTTGCCTTTGTAGTGCAGAAGTGGCCATAGACAGTCTGTAACAAATGAGCATACCTATGTTCCAGTAAAACTTTATTAACAAAAGCAAGCAGAGGGCCAAGTTTGGCTCATGGACTGTAGTTTGCTGACCCCTGGTTTTTAGAGTAATATTGTGGGCCTTTACCAAGAAACTTTTTAAAATAAGATTATTCACTACTGCATTTAGTATTTTTTTTAATGATAAATCTTGGAATGAATTTCTTTCTGGTAGCTGTGTTTTTCTTGAGTAACTGGTGTTTTTTTGATACAGTTTTTATTGAAGTATAGTCAGTTTACAATGTGTCAATTTCCGGTGTACAGCACAATGCTTCAGTCATACATGAACATACTCATTTTCATATTCTTTTTCACCATAAGTTACTACAAGATACTGAATATAGTTCCCTGTGCTAATACAGTATGAACTTGTTGCTCATCTATTTTAGTATCTGCGTATCTTGAACTCCCAATTTATCCCTTCCCACCCTGGTAACCATGAGTTTGTTTTATGTCTGTGAGTCTATTTTGGTTTTGTAAATAATTTCATTTGTCTTTTTTTTTTTTTTTTTAGATTCCACATATAAGTGATATCATGTGGTATTTTTCTTTCTTTCTGGCTTACTTCACTTAGTATGACAATCTCCAAGTCATCCATGTTGCTGCAAATGGCATTATTTTATTATTTTTTATGGCTGAGTAGTATTCTATCATATAAATATACCACAACTTCTTTATCCAGTCATCTGTCAATAGACATTTAGGTTGTTTCCATGTCTTGGCTGGTTTTAATCTCAAGAATACTAAGAGTTGTAAAAATAAATTATTGAAGTAAAATATAATGGCAAAAATGTTTTGACCACTGATTTTTATATTTGATCAAGTTTCCTTCTTCACTTTGGCTCTGAGAGTCCTAGCAACCAAAGTACAACCATCCATACCAAGTGTAAAGGACTCCATGGCATGCATTTTCTGTATTTGCCTTATTCCTGGTTCCACTTAATGCCCCAATCTTGAGTTCTCTTCTTTCACACTGACTTAATTCATGTCCTTCTGCTGTGTTGTGTGTGTTTAAATCCTAAATCATCTGTATGTATGGTGCATTAAAATATGAATAACGCCTATATTCAAATTGGGGAGAATAATAGTTCAGTGAATGGACATTCAAGTTCTCTTAATGATACTAAACCTGAGGAGAGAGTTGATAAATTCTTCTCCAGAGAATACTGCTGGTTTCTTTTTATTTATTTTGAGCTTTGGTTTGGGGGAGAAGATTAATACCAGCTCACAGACATTGTGGTCTGCCCTGGGCTGCCCCTGGGTGGGGCTGGGCTGAGGCTGGCATTCTGGCTCTGTGTTTCTGGACCCATGAGATCACAAGCTGTATCCTACAAGGGTGCCTTTGTACCTGGCTCCTCACTGGTGATTTCACCACTGGGCCATCTCTCTCCAAGATTTCTTGCAGCCTGGGGAAAGCAGCTGTAGAATGGTTCTCCAGTGAAATCACTGGGCCCAAACTGCAGCTGTCAGCCTCACCCTGCACGCCCAGGTCCCAGCCTCAGCTCCCGGGGTGGAAGTCCTGAAGGACAGGCAGGCTGCCTTAGCCCGCAGCAGTGACGCTGGGCCTGCTGACCCAGCAGGCCTTGGGTAACTTGGCTCACGTGACCTCCCAGAGAAACCTGGCCCTTCCCATGGCACTGGATCATGACGCTAGCTTCCTGAGGCCAAAAGGACTTTGGCTGTCATTTCTTCCAAGCCATGGGTGCCCCAGAATCTTGGGATTTTTCCTGGGAATGATGTGTGAAGGGCTGAAATATCTTCTGAGGTGTCTAGCATGGTGCTTGGTGTATAGTATGTATGGACCAAAAATGAGCTAATTTAGGAAAGCATATATTACACATGGCTCCTTGCAAAGAGCAGTTTTTTTTTTATCCTCAGTTGCATACTGATTTGCCTAGAGAGGCAGGATTGCATAATGGTTAGGAGCAAGAGCTCTGGAGCCAGGTAGCCTGGTTCAAATCCTACCTGACATGAATTAGCTGTGAGGCCCTGGACACATTTACCTGGCTTCTCTGTGTTTCCTTGCATGTGAAATGGGGATTGACATGGATGCTGAATCTTTGTCATATCCCTGCTTTCTCGGTTTGCCCTCCCTGGGAGAAGCTAGCTATCATGTCATGAAGACACTTCAGCAACCTGATGAAGACATGCATGTGGCGGAAAATCTGAGGCCTCCTGCCCAGAGCCATGTGGGTGAACTGACTTGGGGGTGAATCCCCCAGCCAAGCCTTCAGATGAAGCTGCCCATGCCAACATCTAGACTGGAACCTCACAAGAGACTCTGAGATAGAATCAGAGTTAACATAGTCCTGATTTTCTGATTGTTGAAAACTGTGGGGTAATTAAAGTTGGTTGCTTTAAGCCATCAAGTTTTGGGGTAATTTGATATGCAACAATAGATGACTAAGATAGACTTTTTTTCTGTGTACAAGACAGAGTTTCTGCCCTCGTGGAAATTAAATTCTAACAGAGCATAGAAATGAGTAAGCTAGCTATATTACAGTGTGAAAAGTGCTCTGGGGGAAATACAGGGTGTGATGGGGGCATATAGAAGAGGTATGGGATATGGCTTGAGGGTGATGGTCACTGGGGGTGGGGGCTACCTATAGCCAGTAACATCTAGGTTGCATCTTGAAGGATGAGCAGAGGTAGTCAAACAGGCAAAGGAAATGGGGAAAGGCATTTTAGGAGAAGGAACAGCATGTGCAAATGCCTGAAGGTGAAAGATGGCAAGCAGGGGCAGGGCCGGAGAGGGGCCAGATGACATTGGTCTTTGGGATCCATAATAATGAAGTTTGGACTTTGAAGGGATTTAGGCAGGATAAGATTTGCATTTTAGAAATATCAATCTGATGATGCATGGAGAACAGATTGGAGTAGGACTAGGAAAAAATAGAAATAAATGATTAGGTTCCAATCTATTTGTTCTATGATGATATTACGTATATAGTAAGCTTTTTTTTTTTAAGAAAAAAGAATTCACTGAATATACCAAATATCCTTGTTTTATTTAAAATAATTTTGTGATTTGTCATGTTATTATTAAATAGTCAAATATAATGGCATAGTGTATTTGAATGTACCACAATTGATTTAGCCTATTGATGGATGGTTAAATTATTTATTTTTCACTATTATGCATATTACTAGGGTTGATGTGAGAAAGATCTTCCAGAATCTTGCATGGTGAGTTTTATTTCCTGGTGGTCTTGAGTAAGGAGTTGCGTTGCATCCAGGGGCAGGAGTGCATAGAAGAGGCAGTAGATTGAGCCTTTACTACCCAGCATATTGGTGACGTCATCTCTGGTATTTTCTGAGACATTCCTGATTTGGAACATTCCGCCTCATTGGAGCCATATATCATGAGTTTTTGTTTGGAAAATATTATCACCTCTCCACGCCATGAACTTCACGCTTCAGCAACACTGACTTGCTTTCCACGTCCCACACCTGCTATGCTGGTCTCATTTCCCTGCTTTTGCTTATGCTGACTCCTCTGCCTGGAATGCCTCCCTGGCTCCTCTTTATCTGTTTACCTCCTTTTCACCATTCTTTGATATCTCCTCTGTGAAGGTTTTCCTACCCTAGACTGGGTTGGGATCCTCGCCTTCATGCATCCACAGTGCCCTGTGCTCACTTCTTTCACTGAACTTAGCATTTCATGGCTCTCCCACACTCAGCTGTGAGATCCTTGAGGGCAAGTGATCATGAAATTTACAAAAACAAACTCTTTATGTAATGAGTAGAATACTTTGGGCATTGAGCAAAATTTTAGTGAAAGGGTAAATGAATCAATGAACCCTAGTGAAAAATGTGGGTGGTTGGGGTGTCCTCAGGCGAGGGTTTTGCTGGACAAAGCTAGCCCATCCAGGCAAGGAAATTGAAACTGCCAGGATGGTGGAAGTGGTGCACCAAGGAGTGTGTGCTGGGCAGGAAGTGAAGACTGGAAGGATTGGTAGGATTCAAACGAATCAAGGACCAGAGGGCTCTGTGGATTTGAAGGACAGGTGTGGTAAGAGTCATGCCAAGGCCAGGCTGATAGGCAGTAGCTTTAAAACTCAATTGGGCATAAATATCATCTAGGGAACTTGTTAAAAATGCCAATTTCTGAGTATCTCTCTTAGTGATTCTAAATGAGTAGGTCTGAGGGGGGATCTGGGATCTATCCATTTAACAACCACCCCAGGGAGTTCTCATTTAAAGGGTCCACGTACCACTCTTAGATAATTTCTGGCTTTGGGCAGAACATGAGTTTTCTTTTAGATTTCAGGGGTGGAGACTTCCCTTCTGTAACCAAAGTTCAGGTGTGGCCACAGGAATGCGTTATTGGAGCAGGAGTGCAGGGGTGGTAAGTGGAGACGAAGGTCAAGGGATGGAATAGATCATTCATGTGACAGTCACCCAGGATGATGGAAGGGCTTAGGGGGATAAAGGACCCAACCTCATGTGCCAAAGTCTTCTGTGAATGACGGGGAGTTTCCAGAGGGGTGGTAGATGATCTCCATGTTGGGGTGGAAATCTTACAAAGTAATAACTCCAGTTCTTGGGTGTGAATGCCAGTCTATACTGTGGTGAGGAGCCTGATTATATCTGAGAAGAGAGACGATGTCGGAGCCTTGATGACTTGTAAAATATATCCCAACTCTGTCTGCCTCTGTGTTGCCACTGCTCCCCTCTTGTCCACACCACTGTCTCCTCTCCCCTGCAGCTGCAGGAGCCTCCTAATTGGTCTTCATGCTCCATTCAGCCCCTTCTAGCCCATTTTCTGAGTAAAATCAGATCACACTCCTCTCTGATTTGACTCTCAATGGCTTCTCATTACACTTGGAAAGAAATCTTTCCATACCCTAGTGGTCCTCTGAGACCAGGCCCCCACCTCTCACTTCTCCCCCTCTCTGGTCAGAACCCCTTCTGCTCCCTGATCATATCTGTGTGTTTCTGGAATGGACCAAGCTCTTCCCCACCCCCAGTCATTGCACTGGCCTGAAATGCTCTTTCCCACCTTGGCATGTCTTGTGTCTCCGCATTATTCAGTCTCCATGACCGCATGATGTAAAGCCAACTCCTCTCCTATCCCCAGCTGCTGTCACACAACCCTGCTTTATTTCCCTCTGAGCGTGAACTACAGTGAGAAGTGCTGTGATTTTCTTGGTCACGTGTTTGTTGTCAGTCTCTCCTTCCCAGGAATGTCGGCTCCATGGGAATAGCCTGCTGTCAGCTTTGTTTGATTCTGTCTTCTCAGCACTGGGAATAGTGCTAGGCGCAGTGTGGGTGCTCAGTGAAGACTGGCCTATTGAATAAAGATCAATCAGCAAGGAAAGTAGAGTGTGTCTAAACGAAAATGCAAGTCAGAGGAGAAGAGGTGGGTCAAGTAACTAGGTTAGCACAGCAACATATTTTTAATCCATTGGCTCTTAGAACAAACCTGTTTTCTCCGGCCATGAAACTGGACTTAAAGGCAAATTTATTAAAGAGATTTGGAGATTTGATTCAGCATGAGAGGCCTTGTGGAGCCTGTCTCCAGTCAGGCTTCTGTCAGGGAAGTTAGAGGGAAGGGAAGTTGTATGCGGTGGATACCGACCAAGGGCCAGGGCTGTGCTGGGCTCATGAAAATAATAATAAATGGCACTTACTGTGGGCTTGCTGGGTGGTGCCATGCCTGCTACACACATGACATCTCTTCTGTCAACCAGTCCTCACAGGGACCCTGCAGATACGGCACTGTCACGGACCCCATAGTAGAGAAGAGGAACCAGTGTCCCAAGGTGAGAACTTGCCTGAGAAACCATAGCTCGTGATGACCAGAGCTGAGATTTCAGTCCTAGTCTCTTTGATTCCAAAGCTCAACATCATACAACCTTATTTGTAACCTGCACGGCCACTGCTAATCGCATGTTCACAAGGGCCAGGCCCAGGACTAAGGCTTTAGGTAAACTTATGTCCATCGACCAGGATTAGAATCCAAAGTATTTTTTGACTGTAATCCAGAGTCTCCTCGCCCCAGGCCACATGGCCTGTTGAGTAGTTTTGGCCGTCCTCTGCCTTGGGTTTCTGGTTTGGTCTCCTGGGAGCAGATATCAATACAAGTGAGTGACTGGCTCATCTGTGGCCAGCAAACCGAAGGTGTGGAAAGGTTTTTGCCGACTCATGAGTTTTGAGGTTTATTTCTCAGCATTGGAATGATACGTGCTACTTGCAAGGATACTGCCAGTGTTTATGGCAGGCCCATAAATTGCCTGATGTTCACGGTGGAGTGTAGGGGTTATGTTGTGGGTCCTGGAGTCAGATGGAAATGGGTTCAAATCCTGGCTCTATCACTTATTAGCTCTTTTCTTATTTCTGTGTGTGCCGAAAACAGAAATGGCCTACCTCATAGTTGGTTGTGGCCATGCACCCCGCATGGTGCCTGTTACTAGCTCTCTCAAGTCTGAGCTATTGGTGATTCTTAAAAAGTTATTATTGTATCACATTTGAGGACTGTCCTGGGCCAGACTGTAGAGGCCTGGGGACGGGATGTTGGGGAGGTGACTGTGTTCCAACTCCACAGGGAGGCTTTTAGATTATCGAGACCAAGGATCTTGACTGTACACGCTTTCTACATCTACAAAACAGCAATGGTAATCCTCTCTCGGGTCTAAAATTTAAATGAAAACATCTATGAGAGTGATAATAATAATGGCTAATATTTATTGAACACTGAATATGTTGCAGGAAGTGTTCTAAGACTTCAGCATGCGCTGACTAGTAGGTGCTGTTATGATCTCCATTTTAAGGATTAGGGGCTGGGGTTACACGTGTGTCTGGAATGTGATGAGTAATAGTTAAATATTTATTGGATGCTAAGCTCTTTTCCAGGAAGAAACTTTTCACGATCTTCAGGGCCCCGCCTTCCTCCTGGGACACAGTAGGTGCTCTGTACATTTTTATTGTTGAATAAACGATACAGGTTAGAGGTTGCTGTACTTTTTCTGTGAAGGGCCCTATAGGTTTCGTGGTCTACGTGGCCTCTCGCGTAAGTTTTCAACTCTTCTGTCCCAGTACAAAAGCAGCCGTAGACTATAGAAATAAATTTGCATGGCTGTGTTCTGATAAAACTAATGAAACTGTTTTTCTATTTCTTTTCTTTTATTTTTTTTCACTCTTGTTTTTGCTTTTTTTATTTTAGAGGGAGGGAGATAATTAGGTTTATTTTTATTATTTTTTCACGGAGGTACTGAAGATTGAACCCAGGACCTTGTGCATGCTAAGCACACACTCTACCACTGAGCTTTACCACCCCCCTCCAACTATTTCTAAAAGCAGGTGGCAGGACAGATTTGGCTGCAGGCTGTGGTTTGCCCTGTCCTGATATAGATGCTGACACTGATATACAGTACTGTTTATTAACTGCCTCCTCTGTGCCGGACTGTTCAGAGTATCTTTATGCACTATCTCCTGGGATGCCAGTGAGGGAAGCAGGCTCATTGGGTTTAAGTAACCTGTCCAAGTATGCAAGACTGCAGAGCCTGGACTAAGGAGACTATGTTAAGGATGTTGGAACATGATCCAGGTGGAAGTGTAAGTCAAGTCTAGATCCTCACTACTCAGAGTCTGATCCTTGGATCAGCAGCATTGGTATCAACTGGGAGAAATGCAGGATTGTTATAAACGCAGGATCTCAGCTCCTCCCGACCCCAACCTGCTGAATCAGAACTTACATTTTCACAAGACTTTCAAGCATATTAAAATTTGAGAAGCAAAACAAAACAAAAATCCAAACACTGTTCCATATCCTGAAGTTTTTAGCTTTGGTGATTAACATAGCAAAAAATAATAACATAGCTAAGCTTTTCATTCATCTTGTGGGTGGGCATAAACCAAGTGTCAGCATGTTGCTGGAAGAACAAGAGAGCCAGAAACACCTGCGAGGAAAGGTACATTTAGATGCCAAACAGAGGCTTTATTGTCTAACAGCCTTTGGAAGCTACTTGAAGAATGGAGCCAATGATTTAATTATCTTTAAGGTAAAGGCATCAGAAAGGCACCAGCCAAGGGAGCTGGTCAGTTTTGTCAAATGGAGTTAGAACTTGCTTGTCTACACAGAGGTGAAAACACAGGTTAAAATTTCTCAGATGCTTCAAATCGGAGCCAAGAGTATAGATGATCTATATTTGGCTTCTTTCTTGTGATGGGAACAGACCCAGTAACCCCTGCAAGTCCTTGCTTAGGCTTACTGTGATTGACAGTCAGATCGGCACACAAAGGGCAGTGAGCAATCACACAGCTAACAAGCTCCTCGCCCTCCAGTCTCTGGAAGAATGTTGACTGACAGGGACACAATTAAAAAGGGATTGATTTATTGGGCTGGAATGCTCTGGACCCCCTAATCTCAGCATCTCTCTGCTTCATGTAATCACCGTTTCCGAACAAGAGCCAGCCTCCACAAACAAAACCCTGTGGTCACCAGGGAGCCAAAGATGCTCTTAGTTACCACAGGTAGCTCAGCCCTAGATGTCCATAAAGAGAAACCACATGAAAGGAGTCCTTTCCTGCACCAGGGCCTGGATAAGGATCTGGAATTCAGCAGGGAAGGATGATCTAAACAAAAAGCAAGCAGTAGTCATGAAAACTGCAAACCTTGGCTCCAGGAGGGAACTGGAGTCAGCGGGCAAGGAGCCCTATTTTGGTCTTTTATATAACGAAACTGTAAATTTCTGTTAGAAATCGCAGGGTCATCAAGTATCAGGAATGTTGATGGGGATGCCGGTGGGATTCCAGAGGAGAAAAAAAGTTTGTGGATTTGAATTCAAAGTACACTTTGAACTGTTTCACTGAGCCAATGTGGTCAAATCTCAAGTTATGCGGATGCAAATAATTTTTTATAATTGTTGGGATTTGAGGGTCACCTCAAATATCAACTCGCTTTTCCATCAGAGTTATCAACTGGCTAAGATGTCAAACAAAAGACTTGGGGGCTGGAGACTGAAATACAGCACCATCTTGGTTACAGATGACGTGGGAAGTGGAGCTTATATCTGTGCATCCTGTGGACAGGTAGACTTCTTGCTACTGAGCCCTCAGTCTAAAAAAATTCACCTCCCCAAGTCACGGTGGCTCTGGACAGGCCCTTGTGAAACATCCTGTCCAAAGGGGCAGAGCAGAACTCTCTGCGGACGGGCTCACCCCCAGGAGAAAGAGTGAAGAGAGAGAGATGGGCTACACATTCCTGATTTCTTTCCAAACTTGGAATAAAAACATCACTTTCTTCCCTGGGGAGGCGGTGGTCAGTGAATGAGGGGACAGAGAGAAACCATGAAAGGAATAGCTTTGGGTGAGGAAGAGGAGAAGAAAACAGACTAAGAGGGCTGTGTAACGTGCCCGGGACACACGGGAGAACCGTGGGCAAACCCTGCTTTCCCTGGCTCCGGAGCCTGAAACCTGAAGCAGGCTCTGCTCTGTTTGTTGAGTGAATCAAGTGAACGGGTGAGTGAGTGGGGTGGCATTTAAGGATAACAGGTTGGGAAGCTGGGTCAGGGCGGGACAGCCTGTGCAGTGGAGATCCAGCGGTCTGTCCTTCCAGCTCAGGGGCTGGCCCGGGGGACATCTCAGCCAGAAGTTCGGCCCTGCCAGGCCAGACCAAGAGGTGCCCAGCAGGTGGGCTCTGGAGCTGGTCCTGCTGGCCCGGGGGCCTGGTGTCGGGTGCGCTGGGGAAAGAGCCTCAGGTGTCCTCTTGTCCACTTGGCCATCACCATCCCCTTTGCTTAGGCTCTGATTTCATTCTAGATTGCCAGTCCATCTAGATGCAGATGGCCAGAGTTGCCCTGGGACAAAGCTCCACCCTCTGAGGATAGTGGGGCAAACCCATCTTAGCTCGAAATCAGACTCACAGATCAGGGAGAAATCATGGCCAGCAGAGCTGACATTCAACTTCCCCTCTCGTGGTGGGAATCCCAGTCTCCTCTGAATCTGGTCCCCGCATTTCCAGACGTCCCTTCCACCCCTGGATATTCAACATGAGCCCCTGATACCTCATTTCCCTCACTTGCTCTTCACGCCTTGCGATTTATTTGCAACCCTTGGAGCAGCTGCAGCTCCCTCTTTCAGCACGTCCTCCCTCCGGGGAAGGTGGGGGACCTGGTCCCTCTCCAGGTACCTGTTTCCTGCTCATCAGCTTTGCCCCTTCAGTCTCCTCCCTCGTTCTCTCTCTGCCAGCCCTGGTATTGACTTGTGTTATCTTAATCTTTTCCTTTGGAAACCTCTTTCACTTCCAGGTGTCCCGTTTCCTCCACCTCAGCCTTTTTTTCCCTCCCAGGATCCCCTTTGCTTTCTCAGCCTTCTCTTCAAAGATGTTTGTGTCTTTTTCTCCCTCTTTGGTCCCACATGTGACCTGACAGGGTGGAGCAGCATTTTGGGGAGAGAAATATGCACTCATATTCCACAGATTCTATTCTTTTTCTTCAATGGGGCATTTGCAATCAATTTACGTCATTCAGCTGAAAGTTCAAGTATTTTCCACTTAAGAATCAACCTTCCCAAGTGAAAAAACTTGTTGTGTTTTCCCATGGTCGTCAGGTCTCCACATGCCCCCGTGCAGAGAGGGCTTCCTGAGGAAGGCCTGTGGAGTGAGCACCGCTTCTGCTCAAGCCTTACAAACATTGATTTCACAGAGTGGGCAGGAGATCCTGTTCTTTGGCCTCCTTTAGGAAGCTCTCTCCAAGCGACATCACCATCCCGAAGTGCTTCCAATGGTGCCACAAGTTGGCATGAGACTCAGTGTCATGTGCACTTGACCCCTCCAGGCTCGGTCTCCATAGGAATAAATGCTCACGGAACAGAAGAAGACAAAGCAGCCCTGAATTATTTGCTAAGACCTTGACTCCAAACCTTGTTCCAAACCCTCAGTAGACCCCAGCTCATGCCAGCGGAGATTTTAAGTGGCACCATGGGGTCTAGAGTAGTTGCAGTTCTTATTTCCACCCGGGTCCCTGTGACCAGGCTGGTGCAGCCCTCCTCCAGCTGCTCTGGGAGCTGCCTGCTGAGCGCTCACAGCTGCCCCTTCCCTAGGGGTTTGCCTTCGCCCCCAGGAGCCCCTTTACTTGGGAGAATACAAGCTCCCTTGTTCGCCCCCTGCACCCAATAAGTAACCAATGGGGGATATTAAAGGTCAGCCCCTGCTTCAAAGTGGGATCAACTCTGAGGTATAAATCACACTCCAGAGCTCTCTGCGGGGTCAGGCTTCAGCTAGATCCCAGGAGAGACCACATCTTGTCTTAGGTGCTTCCCTCCGGATCCTGCTCTCCTCCCTTCCCCAATGTGTGCCCAAACCCTTGTCTTAGGCTCTGCTTCCCGGGAGCCAGACAGAGAACAGTCTACCATATTGGCCAAAGGATTTACCCCATCCACATCCAAACCTGAATTTGGGGTCATGTAAAGGAGGAGGACAGTCAGACTCACTGAGAGAATCTGGGAAGACCATAGTGCAGATGCTTCCCCCTGTGCCAGAGTGGAACTAGTCTAGATGGATTGACCCAGACTTGCTGAGGCTGTGAAGGTGGAGGGAGCTGCAGGAGTGGATGGGTACCCACTGGCAGGATCAGGAATGGAAGTGTACACAAATGGGAGGGAGGTTATCAAAGAGAAAGAGACGGCCTTCTCTGAAGGCGGTTGGGCTCCAGGTTCCTAACCAACTGCTGAGAGATGGAGGACAGTGAGTCTTAGGTCCCTGCCACTTTAGGAGCAAGGGAGACACAGGTAAGACCCTAGTCTTTGTTCCCGGCCTTGTAGGGAGACCCAGGGAAAGCGCTGTCTTACCTGTTTTGGGGGATAAGGGAGAAGGTGGAGCTAGGGTGGGTGAGAAGGGGTGGAGGGGTAGGTGTGTTGGGATGAGCAGGAAAAGGTAGAGAAGCAGCAGCACTCTCCTCCAGAAGACCTACATCTCTCACCACTTTGTCTTAGATCTTGGACTTGACAGCCTTCCGAGCCTCCCCACTGTAAGTCTTAGCCCAGCTTTTGCTTCACTCGGCTTTGCTCCCACTTTCTCTCTTGGCCAAATGCGTGGCATCCAGTCAAACACAAAGTGCCTACTAGGCATCTGACACTTTTCTAGACGCAGGGGAGTCACTAGAAACAGCTGATCTCAGATGTTGCCGTTGGGGGAAGACACCCAGGAAACATGCAGTCGGTGAGGTAGGTTAAGTTCAGCCCGAGGTAAGTGTTGTGAAGTAAACACAAGGCGAGTGTCCTGTACTCATCGTGCTAGTGTGTGTTTTGGCTGGGAGTCTTGTCTGCCCTGTGGAGCTGCAGATACTTTGAGGGAGGAGATCGCAAATGACTCTCTGCTTCCCAGCATCTCGCTCATCAGTAGTCACCACGGACATGCTCATTTCTGGACAGAGATTACCCTGGGGCTTTTCACCTTTGGACCAGACTGAGGTTTCAATCCTTTGGCCCTTGGGCTTCTCCCACGGCATGATTTGTGTGCAGTGGGGCAGATGTGGCCTCCAGGGCCCTGGTTGGAGCCTTATGCTTCTTGCTGGTGTGGGACCTATACCACCTCTGAGCATCCATCCTCAGTGCCCTTCCGTGAGAAACAGGGGAGGGGAGCACACCCACCACAAGGGTTATGGAAGACAGGAAGGGACCATCTGTATGAAGTGCTCTCTCAAGGGAGGGCATTGGGTGATGGGTCAAGTCCTCATTCGGCACCACCCATGTGAGGAGCCAGAAAACTCAGGACCTGAGGCTCTCAGAGCCTGGATAGATTTGTGGAGGTCTTGGCCATTGGTTTTGGGCTTGACTGAAGTCCTAAGTATCGGCTCTTACGGCCTGAAGGGGCAAATGGCAGGAGAAGGGCTCTTTCCCGCAGCCTTCCTGCTGCCCCAGACCCAGAGCTCATCCCTTCTCTCCTCTAACTGATACCCTCCTGTTGGCCCTATATTTCCTGAATTTGACTTGAAATCCTATGTTCTTCTTGATGGTTTTCTTTCTCCCTTCCTACACCTCTTCTCAGAATGCGTGTCTACCAGGTTCTGGGGTTCATTTTCTCCAATTTCCATCATTTCATTTCCTTTGCCCTCGCCCTGCTCCCAGGCTGGGATCCCCTTTGTGCATTTCTGGTGGCTGGTGTCACTTCCTGGTGGGGAACTCCCAACTCTTTCTGCTCAGTATGGTCCATTAGTGATGCTCTGAGATCCACTTCCTAAAGAAGAGTTCCTACCCCTCGTGCTGGCATGTGGACGTCTCCCTTCCAAGACCTCCTTCTCTGTTCCCACCTTCCATGCTCAATACTCAATAGCCAACCTCGTCCACTCACCAGCTCCCTGAACATACAACTGTATTTCCCTGCCTTTGAGCTTTAGCTCCTGCGGCCCCTGCTGATGAGGCCCCTGCTGATGCTACATTTGCCCAGCCCTTCAAGGCTCATTTCAGATGTAGCGCCTGATGCCAAGACGGGTCGGGAACCTGCCCTCACCTCGGTGTATTCATACCCCTTATCTTGCACCTTTCCTATGACACTTCTATCCTGCAGCTGCTCTAGGACTTCATGCACTTGGGAGCCACTAGGGAAGTGGCATTGCCTTTGGTGGGGTGTGATCTTTACCAGTCAAGCCATCGATCCCTGCATTACATCCCACATGGGATACATGATTTCCTCCAGTGACAAATGAGGCTCAAGATTAAACTAGGTGCCCAATTCCTGCAGCTAGTATGGAGAGCTGTGGAATATGAACCCAGAGTCTTACTTAATCCAAACACTGCGTTCTCGGCCACTATGCTATAGTACCTCCAAGGAGACATTTGCTCTGAATGGGGTTGACCAGCACTAAGCAGCGAGTGTGGCTGAACTCCAAGTGCCTGGTACACAGAGAAACTGTAGAAGCAGAGAGAAGGATGGGCCATCTGAGAAACTTGGTACTGCCACAGGGCAGTCAGGTGGCCTCGCCACTGGCTCAAGCAAGCAGCTGCTGGTGGGGAGACCTTCCTGGGAAACCCGAGAAGGATGAGACCTCACAGGAAAACTGACTTCTGATGAACCGTGTCAGAAATGGCCACTCCGCAATCACCAGCCCGTCTTCGGTCATATTTCAAAGACTGGCTCAGGGCCACTGGCTGGGGCGCACGACTGTGAGATCATGGCTGAGCCATCTGACTCTAAAAAATCTAAGGACCAACTTGGGAGTTTTATCGCATTTCTGCCTCCCAGGCATGAAGTCAGCTGGACCGCGCATGACAAGGAGCTTTCCTCTTGTAATTAGCTGGGGTGTGTGTGTTTTTTTCATGTTCTGCCTAAATTCAGTGGGCTGTGAGTGTGTATGCTCCCTCGGAGCTACCCCACAGCAGAAGTGGAGGTGAGTCATGGCTATAAAATTTGGAAGGCTCGTGGTGGGGGATTGGGGCGGCGGATGGAGGGCGGCCGAGAAACAGAAATTGTTATCTTTCAGGACAGCGTGAGTTAATTATCGCACATTCACCAGCTGCATTGTGCCTCCAGTAACACCGAGCCAGAAAGGATGGTTTGAGCCAGGAAAAGAAACATTTCTTTCCTGGGGCCGGGGCCCTGGAGGTCCTTTGTTCTTTTGAGAGCGGATGGGGCATGTTCTACTCCCAGGGCTGCCCTGCCGCTCACCAGCTGGAGCCAGTGTGGATTTGTTCTGAGACACTCGGGTGTGAGCTGCCTCAGGTTTTCTTTATTTTTCTAAGGAATAAATCTGGCATGGTGCTCCACCTGCCAGGGCTGGCAGGAAACCCATTCTTGGTTGTGTCTTTTTCAGGGGAGTGGTGGCGAAGGGTTCTTTCTCCCTTTCTTGGGAATGTAAGGAAGCCCTGGGAGTTAGGTAATTCAGCAAGATTGAGGGGGCTCGTTTCCAGTGCTGGGTTCACTGTGGAGAAATTCTTGCCCATGGTCTGCAAGGATCATTTTGAGGGAGAGCCCCATCTCCCTCCATTCCAAGCCTGGTCACGGGCCTCGGCAGAGGCTCCAGAGGCATGGGGCATAATTTTCTCTTCAGTCATCTGCCCACCCTGTGCTGCAGGTCTCCACCCTCAGGGTGCCCTGTCAAACCACTGCCCCTTCCCCAATCTCAGGGAGGGCGTGTAATCCCTCAGGCGAATCACCTCTCCTGTCTTCCTCCCTTTAGGACAGCTCCCCTCCCGGACAGTAACGTTCTCTAGTTACTAACCAACCAGCCAGAAAAGTAGAAAACCAAACCAAACCAAACCAAACCAACCCAGCAAACAGAAATCATGTTAAAGTTTTTCCTTGTCTATTTGCTCAGAAAGGGAGAAAAATGACCTTTTAATTCTTTGAGTCTTTTAGCAAGAACAAGATAGAGACACTTCTCCGTGGATTTATCTCCAGATCCGTGATCTTGGGCAAGTTACCTAACTCTGAGGCTCAGTTTCTCCTTTAAAGGTGGGATATAGGGCTCCTTGTTGTGGGATATTGTGAGGAAGAAGTGACATGGTGTAAGTCAGGCACTTCGTGCAGAGCCTGGCCTGGAGACGGCTCTGGGGGAAAGCATGGCCATTGGTGGAAGACTGGGAGCTCTGTGATGGTGCCTGTACCTCCCCATCCTGGAGGTCCGGGCTGTGGTTTGCTCTCTCAGTATCCTCTCAGCAGTTGGGCTGGTACCTGGCACCTAGTAGACATCCAAAACTGGTTAACTGAGTGGTTAGGACAGCACCAAGTTTCCTTTACTAGTCCCCACCAACTAGCCTTCCTGTGGCAGGTCCACACCACACGTCTGTTTGCGTCTTAGGCGTGTGTTCTGTGTGACACAGTGACGGCAAGACAGAGCACACCAGGCAGCTGCACGTTTGGTCTTCTGACTCTGGTTTCCAAGGTCTTCACTGTCAGGGGTCAGAAGTCTGTACCCATTTTGGGCCTATGCTAGATTTTTTTTTTTAAAACAAGAATGTGTTTCCCCATCACCCAACTGTTCCTAAGGCTCACTTCTGGGGCTTTCCCCCCGCCTTGGCTTCAGTGGGGCTTACTAAGGGTCCCAGATTATTAAAAAATGAGGGTATGCTCCAAGGAACGTTTGATGGGGCTCAGATACGTCTCTGGTCACCGGCATGTGATGATCAGCAGATGACATGCAGACCCCACATGGGCATAGAGAGCTAAGGTGGTTCCTCTGTGCAGTCCACTTGGGATGCTACCTTGCATGGTGGCCTGTGATCTGCAGGCACTGTCCTTCCAGGCAGGGCCCGGAGACTCCAACGCCTCCCCTTTCTCGACCAAGCTTTAGTCCTTTTCACTTCTGTGCTCCCCACTCCACCCCCATCTTCTGCGATGTCAGTCCTGAGAACGAGCCGTTCTCTTCCCAAACATGGTGACCCTCACCGTAAGGGTAGGCTTGCCTTTTCTCCTGTTTTCTTTCCAGTTTTATGGCTGTAGCTTGAACTCTGCATTCTTCTTCCCTTGGGCCTCTTTTTGAACCTTGAGAACGTGTGTGTTGCTGGTGTTTCACTTAATCTGCACTGTAAACTGATGGGTTAGGCTGGCGTTGTTTCTAAGGAGCCCCCAGGGTTTCTGAACCTCTTCTCTCCACTCTAATCTCTGCATTTCTTCTCTGATGATGGCTTCCGCCACTCCCAGTGGGAAGAGAAGAATCCGGGAGACCCATGGGAGAGGTAGGGCAGGAGCACCTTGGGAATTCTTACATTTCCTTGCAATCTTTGGTGGAGACCCTTGGAAATCTCTGGAGGAGGAGACACTAAGGGGCCTCCAGCCCTTTGCTCGGCATTTTTGAAATCTCAGCAGCTAATCCAGGGGATTCTGGCCTCTCACCTCCACTGCTGGGAAGCCTCCTCATTCGGGGCCACATTTGGACTTCTGTGAGGCTGAGGAACCCTGGCCTTTTGGAGCCCCTTCCTTCATAAAAACATACAAAAAGAACTTAACAGACATTCAGGGGGCCTATAGATTTTCTTTTTTCTCCCCTGATGAGAAACAAATGAAAATGTTTTATTTAGCCTTAAATGTTCCTTATTTTTGGTTTGAATTGTAAAGAAATGATATTTTTGTGGGTCCCTGAAGGTAGGCAGGGGGACCTGCCTGCCTGCCAGATGGAGAAGTCGGCCTGTCCTCACAGATGAAGAGGGGACATCATGAGGCCAGCCGGAACCTGCTTGAGGGCTCCAGTTTCTTGGTGCCTGGAATCTAGATGCAGCTTCACCTGAGACCCATGTGACGGTGGAGTGGCCTGTGGCAAAGGCAGCAATTGAAGTAGGGTCAGCCCAGACTTGACAGAGCCTGTGGGAGCTTTGGTCCTGCCTCTGCGGTTTCCTGTCTGCACCTCCCTCCCCTCCTTCATTCACAGGGCCTCTCGGAGTCATTTCTCCAGTCTTAGGATGTGTGAGCATGCCCCTTGGGAGGCTTCCGTGGCAACCCTGGAAACTGCCAGTTTCATGGTCACAAATGGTTTCTCACCATTCCATGTGATGCAGCCTAGTACATGTCCGTTATCCAGTCTTGTGTGCTGATCTCCCCATGAGGGTGTGAGCTCCCAGTGCGTACAGGCAGGGATTTGAACACGGTTGTATCCACAGCAGCTAACTCGCTGTCCTCTAAGTGTCTGTGGAATGAATGGATGATTCAGTCTGAAGGGAAGATCACACACCTCTCACACTCTGCCCTCCTCCTAAAAAGGTTCTCAAACTTGAATAGCCATCAGAATTTTCTGGAGAACTTGTGAAAACATAGATCACTGGGCCCCACCCAGGAGTTTGATTCTGGAGGCTGGCTAATTAGCAGTTCTAACAAGGTCCCAGGTGTAGCCAATCCTGGACAATATGCTTTGAGAACCACTGTTTCAGTTATTCTTCTGGGGATGAGAGGAAGGTTAGCCATAAGTATTAAAATGAAAACAAAATCCCCCCTGTACTGGATTGAATAGTGTCTCCTCCAAATCCGTGTCTAGCCATAACCTGTGAATGTGATGTTTCTGGAAATAGGGTCTTTGCAGACACAGTCAAGTTAAGATGAGGTCATACTGGACTAGGGAGGCCCTAAATCCTTTGCGGCTGGTGTCCTCCTAAGAGGAGGAAAATTTAGACACACAGGGAGAATGCCACATGAAGATGGAGACAGAGGTTGGGGTGATCCGTCTACCAGCTGAGGAAGACAAAGGATTGCCAACAACCACCAGAAATGAGACAGGCATGGAACAGATTTTCCACCTCAGAACTCCCAGCGGGAACCAATCCTGCTGACACCTCAGTCTCAGACTTGCAGCCTCCAGAATTGTGAGAGAATAATATTCTGTTATTTTAAACCACCTTAGTTTGTGGGAAATTTTTATGGTAGCCCCGAGAAACAAATACACCCCCTAAGATTCACTCTCCCTCCCAAAAAACCATCCCCAAATTAAAACCCAAATCAGTGATTTATCCTTTCCTCCATCAGTGAGAAACTTTAGTAAGTATTGAAAACCCCCTAGAGGATCAGAGCCCCCGGGTGAAGCTGCACAGGCTGTTCCCACTCGGCCAAGGAGGTCCAGCCCTCCAAGCAATGCTGCCCAAGGGGCCACCTCCACTCAGGGCACCTCCACTGGGGAGCAGGTTGAAGCCAAGATTCCCAGGTTACAAGCCTCAGATTCCACTTTTGTAGTTTGGATGTATGTCCTGGAAATCTGCATTTTAACAACCCTCCCAGGTAATTTATGGCCAAAGAGTGCATTTAATGAAACATAGGTTGGAAGGGGGTGGGGTAGGTAAAATTTTAAAGTAGGCAAACCATGTCCTGGACTTCCTCAACTAGGAGTTTTTAGCTTTTCTGTGCCGTTGACACTTTGGCAATTTGTTGAAGGCTGTAGACCCTCCTCAGAATAGAATATAGTTCCTAAATCACTAAAACAAAGTACACAGGATTACGGAGGAAGCCAGTTAGATTGGAATACAAATAAGAATATGAAAACCCCCAAACTTTCAAATTTAGTACCAAGTGGTTCCTTAACATACTACATATGAGAATTAGCAGTGGGTCTAATAACTCCTGAAATAACTTCAAGGTGGCAAGGAGTCAATCATTTTGAAAGCTGTGACAACTATAAAGTGACAAAAAAATCTGTGATTTCTAGTCACGCAAAGTCACAGGAACTGCTTATACTCCTGTGGTTTGTGGTCCACGTTCAGAATCAAATACATTTCAGTTAGAACTGGCAGAAATAAAGATGAACATTTCCCAAGTTCATGGTCCCCCTGAACTCTGTCCGCAGATCCTCTGGAAGTCCATGACCTTACCTTGGAGTCTAGCTTTTCTCACCTTTTTCCTTTCTTGCTGGTGGCCCCCATCACCCTGCAAAGCCCACCACAAACCCAGATCCTCCAACTCTTAGCACACATTAAAAACCTGCCCTTCATGGCCACATGGTATTGGAGGCCAAACACAGGTTTTGGGGCCAGAAGGTCCACAGGTTCAAATACTTCTCTCCCGATTTATGAGCTGTATGACTAACCCTCTGAGCCTTGGTGGCTACGTTTATAATGCCCACTTTGTAAGGCTATAGTGAGGATTACAGATGATGTATGTGAAGTGTTAGGAACACAGTAGGTGTCTAATAAAGATTAAATGTCCTTTGATTAAAACAATTTTTTTTTTTTAGTGTTTCCTCAGCTAGGAGATATTTAAGTTTTAACGAGGATTCATAGCATTTCAGCATCTGTTGGAGAAAGAGGATTGGATGGGAGGGAATTAAAGTTTCTCAAATCACTCCTTTTTGGAGTTAGATGGACTCATCCATTGAAGACTCTGTTTCAAAGAGATGGCTGAGTGCTGCGTCTGTCCGTGCAGTGTTGGAGCCAGAGGAGCATTGGGAAGACACTGTTGGAATCTGCGCCGGGTTTCAGGTGTTCAGGCCTCCCGAGGCCTCGCCGGCCCGGTGGTTGCCGTGGCAATGGCTGCTAGGCACAAGGCAGGTGGGCGCTTGCAGTGGCCGGGCCACTCCTGAGACGTGGCCATTGCCTTGCCTGGTGTGAGGCTGGGGTGTTGAGAGGACAGGCAGACAGGCGGGTAAACATCCCCCCATGTCGTCCTGGCCCGCTCTCGCCGGGGCCTGCTCCTAATAAAGCCTGCGTGAGTGTGAGGGCCTGTGACAGACGTAATGGGGGCCTCCGCTTGCCAAGTCCGCCCCGCTGGCTGTGCTCTGGCCTGCTGGGGACTTGTCTGCAGAGGCCCAGGACAAGCCCGCCTGCACCCCCTTCTTTCCATCTCTTTGAGGAGAGACCAGAGAGAGCTGGCGTTGGAGGCCTCTGGGGAGCACACCTCTTGTCCTGAGGGAACGGTGGGGGAGTTTCACTGCTGTCCTCCAGGGTCTTGTTAGCAGTC
The DNA here is from genome assembly GCF_048773025.1 of Camelus bactrianus. NCBI lineage: Eukaryota > Metazoa > Chordata > Mammalia > Artiodactyla > Camelidae > Camelus > Camelus bactrianus. The sequence goes on along the minus strand of NC_133550.1, from coordinate 31,636,222 downwards.
AGGGCAAACTGCGACAGTGTCTACCGTGCTGAGGGAGACGGGCAGTGGATGGCGTGCTCTGGCCCACGCCATCCAAAAGACAGGCTCTCTGAAAGTAGCACCAGGCCCACCTTCTGCCCTGTTGATGGTGACTACAATCTTTGTGCAGTAGCATCAAAATATGAGAGAAGCAAGAGATTTAAGGTCAAGTATGTATCCTGAATTTAGTTAGACTCTGTTTCCATCAACTGCTACCTGTGTGACTTTGGGCAAGATACTTAACCTCTCTGGGCCTCGGTTTCTTCATAGAATAGAGTGCAGAGGAGATGGAAATTAGGGCCATTCTGTCAGTGAGATAGTAGAAAAGGAGGCTTAAACCTCTTCCCTTCCCCTCTCCTACTACAGTTCCTGTAAATCTCCTGAACATCTAAATTCTGGGTTCCAACTTCCTCACAGTCTTTGTTTCGTACCATGTCAACCCAACGTGAAGTGTGGTCCTTCCTGGGAATTCCAAAGCAGCCCACTTACAAAGTAGCAGGAGTAAGATGAGTAGGATTGACCAAAGTGTCTTGTTTGTTTTCATTTTGGTTTTGGTTTGGGCAGGGGAAAGAGAGGAGGGGTTTCCATGGCAGAGATCTGATCAACTTCAAGTGGTAGTAGGCATTAAACCTCCATCAAATGCCCCTCAGCCACCCTCCCCACTGCAAGGGAGTCTCACTGGCTCCTTGTCTCACTTCTAGTCTGAGTCCTTCTGTCTTTTTGGATCCTTTCACTGTATCAGCTGTTTTCTCTTCTTGTCACTGATCTCAGCAAATTCATCACCTTGCCTCTTGCTCAAGGTCCAGATTCTTTCCTCTTCTGTTGTCTGAGTCAACATCTCTGCCAGTCCTAGTGATTCTCACCTACCTCAGGCACCTCATTTTCCTGCAAAAGACTGTTACACCTCCAAGTGGACTTTCTGTCCTTGATGTTAATAACAGTGATGACTCACCAAATCACATGACAGGAGACAATGTAAACAAAAGTACTTTGCGAAAGGCAAGGTGTTACACAAAATCATACATCCAACCATCCCTGCAGGCCGTGAGCCTGTGTGAAGGTGACTAGGTGCTGGGGGTGCAGAGATAAACAAGGTGCCTTCAAGGATTTCAGTCGAATGAGATGCTAGAAAACAATCACAGTAACGTAAGTGCCACAACGGTGCCACATCTCATGAGTAATAGTGGGACAAAGAAGGGACTGAGAGATTCACGTTGCTATAAATATAGTGGAGTAGGTATTTGAAGCGTACTATAGGGACAGCAAGCTCAGAGTGCTCTTCTGAGCATTTCGGAGAGGAAGAGCTTCCTATCTGACCAGGACCCTGGGTTCCTGTCAACCACTAGCTGCATGTTCTGTGTGTCGACAGAGCCAGATCTGTGTTCAAGGCCAAAACGTTAACACCTGGGGTAGGGTATCCAACCCCTTAGAGTCTCGGTTTTCTCCTCTGTCAAATCTGTATGATAATCCCCCATAAGGTTACTGTGGAGGTTGAAAGAGATTCATTCACTTATTCATTTAACAAATAGTTATCGAGTAACTACTATGTATGGACACTGGTCTGGACAAGGGGGGTTTGCAGGGACAGACGGTGAGTAGGTTCTTGTCGACAGCTCTCAGAGTGAACATTCTGCTGGGGACATCACATCTAGCAGTGCCCAGCCCTGATCATTGGCACCTAGAAGCTATACAGCATCTTCACGTCAACTTTTTCTTTCGATTCTCTTTATTATTCACTCCCCCTGCACCTGCACAAAATTCCATTGCCTTAGAGTCAGCTAGAAGTCCTGGGAGTCTGGGAGAAGGGGCCATCTTCAGGCCCACGGGTCAGCAGGCTGCTCTGACAAACTGTCACAGCCTGGGTGGCTGAAACAGTAAACATTTGTTTCTCATAGTCCTGGAGGCTGGCAAGTCCAAGGTCAAGGTGCTGGCAGATTCGGTACATGATGAGAGTCTGCTGTATGTCCTCACATGGCAGACAGGTCAACTTGCTTGTGTTTTTTCATTTAAGGGCCCTAATCCCATTCATGCAGCTCTACTCTCATGACCTGATCATCTCCCAGGGGCCCCGTTCAAATATCATCACACTGGGGGTTAGGCTTCAACATATGAGTTTTGAGGAGGACACAGAGAGTCCACAGCAGGAAGGCAGACTGAGGAGCAGACTAAAGACGCTGAAACCAACAAGCAAATATCTTTCTCTTTGCTCCCTTCCGCTAAGGGCACTGGGGAGAAACTCAACTTTTTAGTGACTTCTCTTTTTTTGGTTCAGGATTTATTACCCACATGCTTCCTTTGTTTCTTCCTATAATCATGTCACTGAATGCCCAGAGATAAATGTCAACTCAGCAGCCCTTTAGGAGCCCTGGTGGTGGGGAGAGTGGGGGGCTGGTATGCTCAGCAGAGGACACAAGCTGCGGGAGGGGTGCACTGAGCCATCCAATCCCCAGGTCTGGCTGAGTTCACAGCCAAGTGGTAGGGAGCAGAGCGCGTTCTTGTCTCAGGAAACCTCGCAGCCGTGGGGCTGGGTTTTTCCCTGGCTCCTTTGTCGAGACCTGGCTCTTCAGTTTTGACATTTGTTTTTTCCCTTTGGACTTTGTCTCTCATTACAAGTAAGTGTTGTGAATTTAAGCCTTGGGAAACACTTGCGTTTGGGGCACAGGGCATTGGTGGTAGATGGGCCCCTGTGATAGGCACCCACTGCCCGGACTCTTAGAGGCAAGGCTTGAGGCTTCGTGGAGTGCAGGGTACAGATGCGGTTGGGGAAGGATGCAGATAGGTCAACCACCCAGGAACGGGACTGGGTTTCTGGACTCCCAAGCTGGGCTGGCAGCACCACCCAACCCTCAGGGTCTCTGCTCACAAAGATACAACGTCAACGGCACCCCCTGGGGCTGCCCAGCACAGCTGTCAACGCTTCTTTATCTTCCCCATTCTCTCTCTTAGTCTTCCTAGTTTAAGTGGTTGGACTAGGTGACAATTTCCTTAAGAGCTAGGGTTGGATCCAAGGAACGTACTGAGGGAGCTTCATTAAGAGTTCTGCTGGGGAGACAGACGCAGGGGAGCCATGGTGTCAGAACGTCCACTGCAAGGCTGGAAGGAGGACTCTGCTCCAAGGAGCCTGGCTGGGGAAATGGGGCGAGACCTTGCTGCTGTGGTTTGAGGATGCTTTATTTACCTTTTCCCCTTTCCTCACTCCCTTCCTTGCTCCTTCCAGGGCCAGTGCTAGGGTTACAAAGACAAATAAGGACAGGAGTTTGGAGTAAGGCTTAGGTGTGTGACCCTCACCATCCCCTTGTCTGTGCCTTTTGGGTGCCCCACAGAGAGACTGGAACTCCCCAGGGACAAGTGCTGGATGTAAACCAAATCCTGCTCCAGTGATAGCTGGGCAAGCACCCCAGACCCCCTTCCTTGTATGCTGCCCCCGATCCTTGCTATTATAGGGCTTTCCGGGGTACAAGACTGAGACCTGGAAGCCTAAGCAGGCTTCCTATGGCCTCCACCCAAAGCCAAGGTGCATCTGTAAACGCAGCCCATTTGTTTATCTACCCAGTGGCAGATATGCTGAAACTGGAACAGAGTGGATGAGGTGGGTTAGGCTCAGCCTCCTGTGCAGGAGGCATGCTCTGCATGAATACAGTCTTTGAGCAGGCACCGTGACCCTGCCCACAGGACATTAAGGCCCGGGGAACGTCTTGTCCCCCTAGTATCACAAGCTGGGAGTGGACCTTGACTTCTTTCTTTCAGTCCCATACCCAACTAGTCACCAAGTCCTATCAATTCTGCTTCTAAAACACCTTTCAGATCCGTCTGCTTCTCTGCATCCCCTCTGCCACCTTCCTGGTCCAACACTGTAACCCCACTTCCAGTACAGCAACTACTTCTTTCTACTTCTCCCCACATCCCCTCCACCCTACCCATCAGCCATGCATCCATGGTCCATATTACTGCCGGGGAAATACCTGGTTATGTATTCCCCTATTGAAACTCTTCAATGTCATCCTTTCGCCCTTGGAAAAAGCTTTTTAAATGTTTCTGATCACTCTGAAAATCCCTACTCATACTTCTGATCTCATCTTTTGCCTGGCTACTCCAGACATGATGAACTGCCTTCCTTGTCTCCAGATGTCTCCAGATGAACCATGCTCTTTTTTGCCTTTCCTCATGCTGTTCCCTCTGTCAAGGAACTTTCACCCGACCCCCACCCTTTTTCAACTCCTATGTAATCGTCATGTTCTTTGCTCAGCTTTTTCTAGGAAGCCCTCCTTCCTTTGTCTGGATTGGTGGTCCTCTCACATGTCTCTAGCCATCTATCCCTTCCTGGGCATGTACTGAAATTCTCCCTGGCTACCAGTGCAACAGGCGCCTCTTGGCTTCTGCAAGGCAAAGCACATGGGGTCTCCCCTCCATTCCACACCATGTGGATTCACTTCGTCTGTTTAGGAGTTTGCCTGAAGCAAAAGAAAAGGGACATTGGACATCATATGGGATGATGTCCACAATAGCAATCATTTCTTTTAATACAGAGACATTCTGTGCATTACTGGTTGTTTTACTGGCTCTCAACAAAATCAAGGGTGAAATGAGATGTCAGCTCTTCAAGGACTGCTTTTTAGGTTATGTCTGAAAACTCCCAAATGGAACAGCATTTCACCTCCTCTCTTTCTTTGTTATGGTGGAAACTTTAGAGAAATCTTGGTAACTTTTTTTTCTGTCTCCAGAGCATCCGTAGTTCAGCCAGACTTTCGATAACAGTTATACATCAGATGATTCACTGTGGAGCTGCACGGGGGAGTCTGAAACGTTGTTGTTGATTAGGAGAGAAACTCTACACTCTGGATAGCAAGAGGCTTTTCTTCTGCAACCAGCACTTCCCAAGCATCTATCCTGTGCCTGGCTCTGCTGGGTGCTGGGGTTCAAGATGACTTAACCCATCTCTGCCCTTGAAAATCTCACCAGTTCCTACATTCTATCAGAATGGTACAAAGTTGAAAGAAGGGAGAGCCCAGAGATAGACCAAATACAGCGAAATGGGCAAGAATGGTGGAGTCCCATTTACACAGACAGACCTTGAATGACAGCATATAATTGCCTTGGTTAGTGTCCCCCAGGCAGGGACAATGCCAAGTGTCAACGTGGCAATGGGAAGCTTTAGGTTCCCCATGATCCTCATCAGCACCCCCATATTTGTATGATCACCTCTTCCTTAATGTTTCATGAAGTGTTATGTAATACCCTCGCGTCCCCCTACCTCCCAGCCTCAGGTTGTCTCCCAAGCACAATGTTAGACACTCTTCAGCGAACGCTTCTCCTTCCTATTCCTTGCTAATCCACAAGGTGCCAATGGTTGGCTCTTAGTTGGAAACTGAAGGACACTGGGCTTGTCAGAGACCTAGGCACAGATGGATGCAGATGCCTGAGCTCGTGTAGACATGAGCACACTTCTACGTGTACGCAAGCACACACAGCCACGTACCCTGTGCCACCATGTTGTCGTCCAGTTCCCTTACGTCGTTGGATGGGAACGTCTGCAAACCCTCCAGGGACTGATCAGGCTCCTGGGTAAGAGCCTTCCACCTCCTGAGTGCTTGGCAAGCTTTTGCAAAGCTGACCCAACAAGGCCCTGGCCTGAGACAGCGAGACAATGAGGATCTCAGCGTTATTTATGACAGCCTATTTTGTTCTGTGAGTGACCTTGTATTGTAAGTATCCTGTGTCTGAGGGAGGAGTCTGTGCTAAGACGATGGGAAGATTCGTGGGTGTGGAGTGATGGAGGGGAGGCTGTGCATGAGGAGGGCCGAGGAGTGAGGGGATGGGTGCTCATCTTGAGGCCATTTGTAGTATTGGGACATCTCAGAATAAACCAATGGAGACAGAAATCCTAAATTTATCCACAAACATTTACCTCAGAAACAAGAAAACGATGATATTCATAATAACAGCTATCATTTTTGCCAGCTGGGGTTTCGAGGGGGCACACCCAGTGGCTCCTCTTCCCCTTCTGATTCTGAACCAAGACAAAGTCGTGAGGTGGATGGGGCCGAATGGTCACCTTTATGGCTGGAGCAACTTGGAGGGAGAGCCCAGGTGGGCTTACTGCCTCCCCAAACCCAGACTGGACTTCAGAGGAACCAACCTGAGAGCACATTGGAGTCTGCAGAGGAGCACACTTCGCTAGGTGGAGGACACAGAAGAGAGCCCCCTCCTGGGGGAGGTCTTTGCTAGATTAGTGTCACACATCCAAGAAACAGACAATGGGCTCTTGTTCGCGCACCAGGAAACTCACTGTCTCCCCAGGCAGTGGTGAGAGGTGGGACCGGAGGCCAGGGCTGCTAAGGGGAAACCCCACTCATCACAGTGAACACCTAGAGTGGGGAAGACTTCTCTCCCCTCATTGCCCCATGCTTTTGTCATAGTCCACCCATAGTCAGTGTGGGCTGTGGCTGTGTCCTCATGGGAGAGGAGTCCTTTGTCAGGACTGCTCTGTCTCCCTGCAAGAGGCTGCCCTTCCCATACACTCTCTGCTCCTCTGGGGTTTTCCTTGGGCTGCTGGCGGGCAGGGTAAACTCGGCCCTCAGAAGCTTCTGAAATGAAGCAAATCACACTTAACTAAATCCACTCCATGGGCATTCTGTTCAAGGCTGAAAAGTTTTGCCCTTTCCTACTTCTCTTTCCAATTACGTCAAGTACCATTGACTAATACAGCTCCCAAGATGTTCTTGCCCGGTGGAGAATCAAGTGATGAGGGGGATCTGTCGGGACAGAGCTTTGAGGTGGGGGAGAGCTGGTGCCGGGCGGGGCCTGTTGAAGGGACGCCAGTGGCTTCCAGGGAGGAGCTGCTGTTGAGGACGTGGGGCCTGTGAACTCCACTGAAAACAGGAGTGAGGTGATGCATGAGGGCAAAGCCCCTCTTTCTCTTCTATCTTTCTCCTTCCCTACCCCTCACCCTCTCTCTTCCTCACCCTTCCTGAATTAACAACCCCACCAGGACATCCTGAGGAAAACAGCCAAGTCAGAAGTCACCCCACCTCTCTGACAGCCTGGCCCAGCCCTACAAGCCCATATCTAATGGGCAGCTACTCCCACATGTCACCAGGGCCACCGAGAGACTTCCTGTTCATTCCACTGTCAGACACAAGTAGTTAGCCCTTTTTGGCAAAGGATCTTGACAGTTGCCTTGGGGAGGAAAACGGCATGGAGGGTTAGTGGAAAGAATGTGGCTTTTGGAGGCAGGCGGACCTGGGCTCTCCTCCAGCTTGGACCCTTGATACCTGCGTAACCCTGGGCAAGCCACTTACCCTCTTTGATTTCCAGTTTCCTCATCTGCAAAATCAACAGTGCAAAGATGATCACGGTGACCCTACAGAACTGTTTTGAAAGGTAAATGATTCAATGCATGAAGTGTGCCTATAGGACGCATGATAGATAGGGTTTTTTTTTTTTTAATATTTTGGGAAGATCCCATTGCAGGCTAATCACTGAGTTTTATGGGTCTCTTCCTCCCAAAAAATATCAGGCCTATTTGAAGACTCTGAAATGACACAAATCAGGCAGCATTTGCTCTGCCGTAAGGAAGTTCTTCTTAAGTGGTCTTCAGGAGGCTTTCTAATGAATTGAACTTTCCTTTGCTCCAAGTCTGTGACTGTTTTCTTCTTAGTGGTAGCTTCTTACGGTCATTTTCTGAAAACTGTCTCACAGCATCATTTCAGCCATTCCTTTACTACAAACTGCCCTGGTTTGTAATGCATTTCTATTGTATTGAGTTGCCCATATATGGCCATGGGTCTTATAGTGTGGACAGAAGTGCAGAGGACTCAGGAGCCCGGCTGGCCCATGTAAGGCCTTTGTTAAGGACCTACCCTGTGGATGACTCAAAGCCCCTTTGTCCTTCCATATTTTGGAGTTGGATGGAGCCCAAACTAAAGCAATCTACCCATAAATCCTTCTCCGAGGCCAAGTGTATTAGGGAGAATGTTTCAGTATGTCCTGTGGATGTTTCCCTGAGGCCATCACTCAGGGTTATTAGATGCAAGCAACAGATTTCCACAGACAGTGCATATTGAGAAGCTATTGAGTAGCTTCCAAGATTGATGGACGACCAGAGAACCAAGCTTAGGAAATGTGTGTATTCCAGGGATGTTAGGCCACAACTGAAATCCTTTGTCAGCGTCCGGCCACTACGTCACCACTGTTCTCATTCCCCAAATTGGATGAATGGACTAGAAGCTCAGGAAGGAGATTTCTTCCCAGGAAAGAAAGAGGAGAAAAGGAAGCCCAGTCCTTGAAATCTGAGAATGATGACTATTCTGTAAGAGCATGCTGCGATATCAAAGGAAGATCCTAATGAAAATCACAACCAATCTTCCTAACAGGCCCGCGAGCTACTGTCCCGAATGGGTTTCATTTTGTGGATGAGGAGCCTGAAGCTGAAAGAAGTCAAATAATCTGCCCAGAGACACCCAGCCGGTATATTTAGGGCTTGAGATTCAACCCAGGAATATCATTTTGGATTCTTGGTTGGAAACATCAGAATCCAACATTGGCTAGTTTAAACAAGGAGTTCACTTCATAAAAGATGCTGATTGCCCCTAAAGAAGCAGGTGTGGGGCAGTGTTCCAAATTCAGCAGCTTATACCGCACACTGGCTACAAGGTTGCTCATGCTAGAGCCTCTCCCACATCTGCCTCTGGGGGCTGGATGCAACTGCCACTACGCTCATTTAAACAGGTTCCTCCTGGTGCCATCTTCCTTGCATCAGAAAATTTACAGAGGCTTCTGATAGTCTGAACCCAGGTTGAATGCCTGCAACTTAGCTGTAAAGGAGTTCAAAAAAGTGAAAACACGGCTTCTACAGAGGGAAGAAATTTCTTCCTCCCATCAAGATGAGGCATTTCCCCAACAGGAAGCTATTCTAAAATGCTGGGGGTGCAGACTTTGCTTGTTCTTAGCTAAATCCCCAATGCCTAGAACAGTGCTTAGCACCTAGCAGATGTTGTGGACTGAATTTGTGTCGTCCCCAAAATTCATATGTTGAAACTCAAACCCCCAAATGTGATGGCATTTTGAAAGGACCTTTGGGAGGTAAGTAGGTTTAGCTGAAGTCAAGAGGATGGGGCACCCATGATGGCATCAGTGCTTATATAAGAGGAAGAGACACAAGGGCTCTCTTTCTCCACCATGTACACACAGATAGAAGACAGCCATCTGCAAACCAAGAAGGGGGCTCTCACCAAGAACCAGATCAGATGGCACCTTGATCTTGGAATTTCCAGCTTCCAGAACTGTGAGAAATAAATGTTTAAGTCACCCAGTCTATGATATTTTGTTCCAAGATCTCAAGCAGATTAAGGCAATAGGTGTGTAATAAGTATTAACTGATTGACCAGTTGATTCTGTCTGACTTTAAAGTCCATGCTCTCAGTCTCTACCTGCTACCCCTCTATAGATGGTCCTTGACAAGTTCTAGTAGAAAAGATGTAATTGCACATTAGTGAAATTACGTAAAATTTCTATCCTGTATAAAACTATCTTCATGTATGTATCTTATTCATTCAATAAAATGCTGTTGTGGTTTATGACTATGAGCTCTGAGAGGGAAGGACCATATCCACCTTGTTCACCATTGTATCACCCATTTTTCATGCAGTGCTGCAGAATGTGCAATTGTGAAATAAATGAGTGGATTGATGGATGAATGAATGACTTTAAGAGGTAAAGCTGTCAGGACTTGGGATGAATGGACCTGCTAGGTGGGGAGAGGTAGTATCAAAGATGGATTCCAGTCTTCTGGCTTGAACACCTGGGTTGGATGGTTCCTACCATTTCCTGAGATAAGGAGCATGGGAGGATGAACAGGCTCTGGAGGGATGGCCAGGAGTTTAGTTTGGGGCTTGCTGAGCTGGTACGTCTGTGGGACATGAAAGTGGGGATGCCGCGTGGGCTGCTGGATGTGTGGGTCTGGAGCTTTGAAGCTATGTCTGGAATGGAGACATAAATTTGGGAGTTGTCAGCATTTAGCTAGTAACTGAAGTTACAGGCCTAGACGTGAAAGTATATGCTAACACAACATATAAAACCATATATGACTACAAATATTTTAGTAGGAAATTATGTTCATGTGCAACCATACATGGCAGAATTCAGTTATTGGTAATATTCAGGAATGAAGATACAATATCAGCCTGAGAAATTACTGATCAATGTTCAGTGGACACCAAAATGGCAGAAACCATACTTTGGAGGTTGGTCTAGTTTAATTCAAAGTTGGTCTGTCTGCAAGGGCAGTATAAACACAGATCAGTGATGTGCCCACATGTCAGAGCCCCTTCTGCTAAGCTACTGGACACAGAATGTTAGAGATCTCGGGTAGATGTCAGGCATGGCTTAGGCGTTTTCTTCATGTCAAGCCTGAGACCAGTCTGGGGACGGAGTAACAAAGGCGGTGGGAACGACAGGCTGAGGAGGGCTGGGGGCTGGCAGAAGAGCTCTACAGAGACTGAGCCTTAGGAATAGGAGACTGTGGCCAAAGGGAACACCTCATACCCTTCTCCTCTCTCTGAAAGATATTTTCAAGGGACAAAGCAATCAAGAGATTAACATTGAACTTTCCCAGGCTCCCAGCCTGGGAATTGGCAGAGGGCACCTGTGTTACAAGTCCTTTCACTCTACAGTTCACTGATTACAGGCCACCCATCCATCACTGTGATGGAAAGCAAGAGTTGTGGATTCAGATACAGAGTTCAGACCCCACCCCTGCCACTAACTTGCTGGGCTGCCTTAGTAAGGTACTTATTCTCTCTCCAAACTTCAGTTTCCTCACATTGCTGAAAGGACAATGGTGCTACAGTTGACCTTTCCTTGAATAACGATGGGGTTGGGGTGCAATTGAAAATCCATGTACAACTTTACAGTAACCCTTCATATAGCATCTGTGATTCAATCAACCATGGATAGTATAGGACTGTAGTACATCATTAGTGAAAAAAATCCACCTGTGGACCTGTGCAGTTCAAAGCCCTGTTGCTCAAGGGTGTTTTGGATGTAGTGAAGACCTAAACAAGGCCTTATTGATGAAAAATTTGAATTCCCACTCTGCCACCCTGTTAGATGGGGAGGTGATGGCATCTGATTTAGCATTTAAAAAGATATTCCTGATACCATATGGGAAGTCAGAGTGGACACTAGAGGACCAGATAAGTGGCAGCTGCACTAGTGCAAGCATGGAATGATGGTGGTTTGCATCAGGGCAATAGTGAGGTGGGGGTGATGGACTTCCAGGTTGTCATAAAGATTAGTGTTTAGTAGGAGCTTAATAAATCATATGGTTAAGGTTATTACTTTCATTCTTAACACTAGTAATTGCAGAAATATATTTGGAGAAATGGCAAAACATGCACATTTGAGATACTTATTATGTCTTTAATAAACTCCTTTGTAGTGCTTACTACGTCCCTGGCCCTGTACTAAGCACTTTGCACACATCAGCGTATGTAATACTCCTAACACTTCTGGCATCCCCATTTTACAGAAGAGGGAACTGAGACTCAGAAATGTCACACAGCTAGTAAGTGGTAGAGCAGGGTTTCAGCCCTGTGAAGTCTGGATTAATATTAAATTTGGAAAGAAAAGATGATTCTTAGAATTAGTTTGGGACCAACTCTGTTTTTATGCCTCCAGCAGTAAATGGCTCGAAATCTCTTGCCTGGGGATTGAACAAAACTCCTTTACAGACTTCAGCTGCCTCCCTGCTACACTCTAGCGCCATTCAAACACATCCATTTTGATAACGGTTATATGAACATTTGAACTAGTGGGCATTTGGGTTGAAAGTCTCTTGGAAAACTTGTTCTCTGGGGTGTGCGCTTTCACCTCCAATCAAAAATAATAATGAAAAAAAATTAGAAGACTTAAATCACCTGACTGTTCAACTGCCAAGAGCCCAATTAGTCAGAGCAGACCTTACAATAATACCGAATCAGGGAGGAAGTCTGATAAGAAAACACTGCCTAAGATGGTTTTTAATTGGCAGGGAGAAGAGCTGGAGAACAATAGCTTGATGGTGCCAGTTCCCTTCACCTTTCTCACTAAATCAATGTCTTTTCCCATCCGGAATGTGTTCCCTCCTCTTGACCCACCCGTTTATATAATTACCTTTGGGACTTCACTGAAAATTTAGCTCCTGCTAAATACCTTTCCCACCTAGCATCAGTTTGCTTGGATTTGATGGATTGAATCATTAATTCCTCACTACATGAGAGCCTTCGGGTATTAGATACCCAGCCAGTTGCTAAGAACCCAGTGGTGAGCTGGGCACCATTCCTGCTCTCTGAGTCCAGAACTTTTTGTGATGATGGAAACATCCTATGTTTGTGTTCTCCAACCTAGTAGCCGTTAGCTATGTGTGGCTACTGAGTGCTTGAAAAGTGCCAAGTGCAACTAGAGACATGAGTTTTAAAATATTATTTAATTTTGATTAGTTTCAACGTAAATAGCACATGTGAGAGCACATGTCTAAAGTGAATGACTGATCAAGGGTTGCAGCAAAGCCTCCAGGTGCTGGGACAGCAACCTCTAAGAGGTGGAGAGGAAGAGCCACCATGGGACTGGGCAGCTCTCCTGGGCAGAGTCCGGGTCGTTTAGGGGAGCAGTTATGCAGAGCCTCTGGGTCAGCTACCTGGGCTCAAATTCAGGCTTTTTCCATCAGTTATCTCCATAATTACAGGCAATCTACTAAGATTTTGCTTTACAAATGAGGAATCTGAGGCTGAACTAGAGCAGAGGTGAGTGAAGCTGGAAAAAAAAAAAAGCAGACTGAAGATCTGGCCAGTGTGTCCAGGCGTCCTCTCCTGAGCAAGTACGACAAGGTGCAGGCACCATTTCCCTTACAGGACTACTCCTGCTGGGGAATCACATTCCATTTATGCTTCTTGCGTGGGTCACTCCTCTTACTCACATGCTCATGCCAAAATAAGATCAATTTTCTCATCTGATTACAAGACATTCTTGCTCATTATCAAAGGAAGTACAGAAATCATAGAAAATTATAAAATCACAAATCCCTTCACCCAGGTTTTCAGGAATTGGATATGCAAATATTCCTACAAAGAGATACACAAGTTTACATAAGTGGGGATATCTGTATATTATGCTTTTTAAGTTGCTGCTTCACTTTGCTGTGAATATTTTAGTGTTAATATAGAACATCACAAACACATTAATGCCTACGTACCATACCACTATCCCATTGTGATGGACATTGAGTATTTTCAATTTCTCCCCAATCTATGATGATCAGACATTTTTATGTGCTTGTGTGATGATCCTCACAAGTTCAAAAATTTAAAATTTTGTTATGTAATGAGGATAATGTTGACTCTGTACAGCATGTTGGGTAGTAAACATTTTAACAATGTTAAATCTAATCCACGAACAAAGGATGTCTTTCCATTTGCGTCTTAAATTTTCAATGTTTTGTAGTTTTCAGTGTCTAAGAGTTTCACGTCTTTAACTGAGTTTATTCCTGGTATTATATTCTTTTTGATGCTATTGTAAATGAAATTGTTCTCAATTTTCTCTTCAGTTAGCTTATTGTTAGTGTATAGAAACAATTTTTATGTTGATTTTGTATCCTGTAACTTTACTGAATTTATTAGTTCTAAGAGTTTTTGTGGCATACTTCGGGTATTTTCTATGTGTAAGGCCGTATCATCTACAAACAGATAACTTCACTTCTTTCTGATTTGTATGATTTTTATCTTTTTCTTATCTAATTTCTCCAGATAGGGCCTCCAGTAATGTGTTGAAAAGAATTGGCAAGAGTGGGCATCTTTGTCTTGTTTTTGATCTAAGAGGAAAAAACTGCTTTTTGCCATTGAGTATGACGTTAGCTGTGAACTTTTCATGTATGCTTCTTTTCATAGTGATGACAAAGTTCTGCAGTGTCCACTTACTACTTTTATGTGAGTCAGAAGTGTGTACTCAGCCTGACTTCCAATAGCTCTGAAACCTTCAGGCTAAAAGCAGGGACAAACTGCTCTCATAGACCTGCCACCAGTTATTCTCCCTGGAAGGGGAGAAGCAGAATTCATCTTTGGAGTAAGGCTGGTCTTTTTGTGAAAAAACAAAATATTAGAGTACACAGAGTTCAAGTTAAAATCCTCACCTGGAGTGGAGAAGTTTGAGACCGAGTAGCTCAACAGAATAGCTAAATTACTCTGCATAACAATGGAGAATAATATAGCACGTTGCAACTCTGGAAAGGATTATATGTCTGAGGGAAGCTGGGGCCTGGATTTTGGGACGTTGGTAGTGGTGGGAGGTAGGATGGCCCTCCACATGGAGGAGGCGGAGAGGCTCTCCAGTGTAGAGTGGGTGCTGGAAGGAGGGCACGGTTGATGGACCCCAGGAGCAAGGATATCTGACATCCACTTTTAAATGCCCTCTTCTCTCACTGCATGTGAATTAGCGAGCTTTAATTGTCAGCCACAAGCCTCAACACTAAGTGAAGAAAAACATTCTAGAAAAATGTTGGGAAGCTCCTAGGATTGGAGGAATAAAGAGACATGAAGCAGAAAAGCAGAAACAAGCACATTCCCTGAAATACAGAAGCAGACGTTTATGCTCTTTCTCTTTGGGATGGGCTCATCACGTGACCCAGTGCCCAAATTCCCAGCCTGTCTCTGTCCAAGCTTCAAATCCCAGGTAGGATTAAAGTGAACTACCCCAGCTTGGTAAGGTATTTCTTCTCCTGGATCAATTGGCTGTGCTGGGGACAGGGAGTGTCGTAGATTTGGTGGCTGGGGCATTGTCAAAACACTGGCAGCTGCTTCAACGTGGCTTCCCTACAGCAAATCATCAGAAATACGGTTTAAAAAGTACTTTCCCCCAGTGTAAAAAAATAAGGAAAGAGCAAATGCTTACTGACAGGGACTCTCCAAACCTTCAAAATTATATTATTTAACTTCTTTAAGTTGGCTCTCACAGAATGAAAATGATTTTTTAAAAAACTTAAGTTCACTCAACTTTTACAGACAAGAGTGCAGGCATGTACTTTGTTTTCTGTTAAGACACCTGTTGTATCTATTGTCATTTCAGCCTAATTAATTAAATGATGTATATGCCTACTCCACGCAAAACAGGATATGGTTCTGGATATACTTTAAACTCAAAGCTACTATTTTTACATTATTCAGGACTTTTTTGGATAGGAGTACAGAATGTGAGATTTGGCTTAAGCCAAAATCATGGTTTGTTGACTCACATAAGTGCAGAGGTGGTTGGATTCAGGCACAGCTGGATCCAGGAACTTAGACAATATTATTGGGGATCTATTTTTTCCTTCATTTCTTCTTGATTTGTGTGTTAGCTTCTTTTGTGGATACTGTCTAATAGATGGAGAAGATTGCCATTAAGAGACTCTCATATACAGCCTTCTACCATAGGACCCTAGTGGGTAAAAGAACAGCTTCTATGTTTCAACATGCATATATAAACAAATGGAAAAAACTAAAGGAAATATCTGGATTGGGCCTCCTTCCTGTTCCCGACCAATCACTGTTGCAGGAGGGTGCAACAACGGGCCCAGCCTGGGCCACCCGCCCACTTCTGCAGCGGTGAAAGTTTCAGGGGTGGGTACCATGGATCACAGTGACTCCCAGCCCACCAGTACCACATGCAGTGGAAGGAGTGCCATTCCCCAGTGGAGTGTGGTTCTGGGAAGTCAAAATCAGCAGGTTTTCACTTCACTATATTCATAACTCCTGATTTATAGATTTGGGAGGGATCTTAGAAATCACTTGTCTGACACCTTGACTTTAAAAACAAGGAAACAGACCAACAGAATTGAAGAGACTCTACTCAGTCATTCATTCGTTCAACCATGCTATGCTTTGCAGATATAACTGTGGCCAATTCTAGTCCCTACCTCCAAGAAACATTTTGTCCAGCAGGAAAGAGACAAGCAAAACATCTATTACAATGCAGCACAGTAGATGTTACTGAGAAAAAGAATGGGTCTGTTTTGGGAGCACATATGAGGGGCCACTAACCCAGTCTGAGGGACCCTCTATGAGGAAGAAATGGCAAAGACCAAAAGAATGGGTATGTTAGGGTAGTTGTCAGAGGAGGACATAGAAGAGGCCTTAACTACTGTGGCCCAGAATGGTATGAATGCTTAAGCTCACATTCCAGTGGTGAGATCTAGTCACATGGCCACCTGGATGCAGGGGACTTAAAAATATAGTTGCTGACCTGGTAGCCACAGCCCAGTGATAACACTACGGAAGGTGCTGTCCCTGACTCAGTAAGTTGGCCAAGCAGTGACAGAGAAAAGGCTTGGTGTTCTAAGCTCAAGGACGTAGCTAGATACATTTTTAAAGGACCCAGAGGTGACGAAAATTGGGTCCAATTGGAGCAAAGCTGTCAGATTTAGCAAATAAAAACAGACATCTTCCAGTCAAATTTGAATGTCAGATAAGAAACTTCAGATAAACACATCAGATAACATCCCAAATATTCCATAGCATGTATTTATACTAAAAATTACTCATTGTTGCTCTGAAATTTACATTTAACCCAGCATTGTGTATTTTATCTGACAATCCTGCATTTGTGGAAAGAGATTATTCAGAATGACTGGAGTATATAGCATTTGGGTGGGTGGGAATTTTGAAGCTGGGGACGAAGGCATAGGCCAGGTTTGTGAGGGTCCCTGTGAGCCATGTTACAAGTTTACTCTTATAGCAGAGTCATTACAGGGTTTAAAATGAAGGAGAGGGAGTGACACAGGCTTCGATCTGCATTTTAGGAAATTCCAGGGGTGGCGAAGAATATGTATTACAAGGTGACAGAGCGGGGTGACCGGAGACAAGGAGACAGTGGAAAAAGCAGGACCAAACCCAAATTTCCAAGTCTGAATCCATCACAGTTCATGATTTCTGCAGGTTGTTGGCAGTTTAGAATAGTGGAAATGTCACCGAGCAGGACCCTAAGGAGACTTCCCAGGCCAGAACTGCTCCCCCTCCCACTGCCTGCCTCTTGTTTGTAGTAAAACTTTAGCGCCCTAGGCTTTCCCTGAGTTCCAAAGCATCAGTTTCATCAGCAAAGTCAGAAAATGCAGAAACAAAGGAAGAGTCAAGCTAGACAAAGTGATTATAGTTTAGTCATTGGACAAATCAAGGACCTTTAGTTCCTCCCTCAAGAACTATAGATAATTTTCTGAGTCATGTCCTTTAAGCCGTTTTGCAGACACTGAAACCCCCACCAGACGGAAGAAGTTAACTATATGCTACCCTCAAGCACGTAGACTGCAGACTGGCTGGAACTGGAAGGCTGATGATGTTGACTCTGAGGACCTCACCACTGACCGATCAGAAGAATGTCCATGAGCTGATCATGCACCCCACAATCCCCTGTCACTGTGTCTTTAAAAACCTTTCCCTGAAAGCCATCGGGGAGTTTGGATTTTTTAAGCACTAGCTGCCTGTGCTCCTTGCTTGGTGCCCTGCAATAAACGCTGCACTTTCCTTCATCACAACCCAGTGAGTGGGCAAGCGGACCCAAGTTTGCTTTGGAAACAGAAAGAGCATGGTTGGGAGACGCGGGGTCCAATTCTGAACATCTGAGTAGTCACTAGAGCTTTCTAGGCCCAACTGTCCCCATCTCTCAGTTCCTCCGGAATTCTAGGATTCCACCTGCTCTGCAGAATGAGTCTCCAACTCTGCATTCTGGTTTCTTCCATACTCCCCTACCCTGAAAGTTTGAGGGCCTCACAAACACCAGACCCTGCCTGGCTCTGGCACTCAGCTTATACAATTGTCAGAATCTTCCCCATGGTTTTCTTCCATCAACAGTTTGGTGCTATCAGCTCCAGCTGCCCCTGGCAAATCCATCACATTAAGCCGCAAGAAGTCACACCTGTCAGGCCCTGGCTGTTTATCTCAATAATTTCCCCACATAAAGCACAAACAGTGGACTATTTATTTTCCTTCCTGACACACATGAGGCTGTTAAAAGTCTGAGCGTGCTGGCAGTTTACACGAAGCTAACCTTAATTGCATCCTAGCACACCATAAAAGGATGATCAGGCCTCATTAGCCAGGGACCAATTTTACATTTTTCTCCTCTGACCAAAACTGTTTAAAAATGTGGGGTACTATCTCCTCTCAGGCAGACATAAATTTCAGGGCTGTCAAAATGCCCTTGCTGAATTCCAACTTCTCATGCTTGAAAGTGTTCGGTGTGTCAGCCTGGGCTACAGAAAAGTGCTTTATCTTTTTCGGTTTCCCCCTCCAAAATGAATGAAAATCTCTCTGGTATTTATAGCACGACTGCAGTTAATGAAAAGGACAGGATTCTGATCAAAATTTTTTTTCCTGATTTAGGGGTTAATCAGAAATACTTTCAGCCATCCTTGTGGGAAATTTTCCTGGCCCTCCTACTATCTATGGGGCACCGACGCCGTGGCAGACAGAGAACACACTGATTACCAGTCTAAGACCCACAGCTGCAGCTCAAATGCCTACCACCTCAATACGCCTCCCTACTAGCAGGACAGAATCCCAGGGTCACTCTGCAATCTCTCTTCTGCCCCCCCTTTTTTTGTTGGCCAGTGCCTGCTCAGCTGTTAGGAAAATTCTCCTTTTCTCTAGTTACTGCCACCATCTTGGTGTCAAGGTTTACTTCCGGCTGCTCCCAGAAAAGAGCTGGGTTCTTTCTGCAGAGTCAGAGAGAAGGACCTCCTCCCCAACCCCACAGGTCACTTTGCAGCTGGGCCCTCAAAACAGCTCTTCTTGTGCCCAGCGTCTCGCTAAGTCCCAGAAGCTTCCACTGCCCTCTCTTCTCTCCACCAGACTAAGGGAGTGGGACTATGAAGGAAGTTTTCCAGCTTCTCCAGGTGCCTGTCTTGTTCCCCTCTTTACTTCCCACAAGCTTTTCCTTCCTTCTGTTTGTATAAAACTCAACATTAAAACTTTAAGTCTTTTAGGTATCGACTAAAGTTTCTACCTACACGAATGCTAAGTGACTGCCAACACACACGCTGCTAGTTGTGGCTCTAAATGTTTCTAACAACTCATTTTGTCTTCACAAGAGGCAGGTTTGATTGTTCTATTTATAGATTAAGAGCCCTCAGGTGGGAAGAGGTAAGTTGTGGTACTGTGTTTGTGCCGATAAACCCCATGCGGCCCTGAGTCTCAGACAGTGGAGGGTGTGTACACGTGGAGTTTTCTCTATGCTAATAAAGCGCAGTCTGCAGGTCAGACCAAAATTCTTTGAGATGGGTAGTACCATCCCCATGTTACTGATGAAATAACTGAACCACAGAAGTTTAAGCAGCCCAAAGCCAACTAGCTGTACTAGGTACCGGGAACTGGGCCAGGCATTCCTCCCTTAAAAAGCTGAGCTCTTTGCGTTGCAACCCCACCCTCTTTCTAGAAGCATTCTTCTATGTTGCTACTGTAACAACTGGACGAGATTTAATTCACCGATTCCTTCACTGAGAAGATAAGGCTCTGCAAATTTGCGGGTGCGGAGGGAGAGATGCTAAGACTTGCAGCTAAAGGACTGGCTGGGGGCCCTCACTCTTTTTACCCTATTTGCTGTCACTCTGGGCAACTGCCTTCAGCATTCTAGTTCTCGTTTGTCAAACGGACATTCATTTCCCAGAAAGAGAGAGACAGAGGGAGAGTTGCATAGTATTAGGAAAGTAGGTTCAGAAGCCCAACTTTGTGGCCTTCAGTCTTCGCTCAGCACTTGAGAAAAGCTAGTCCGCCATGACCCCCGGGTCACTGAACATCTGCAAGCCAAGGTTCTTGGTGAAAGGAGGACAGCAGGTTCTCGCCTCAAAGGCTTAGGGTGAGAGCAGTGAGAAGATATCAGAGGTCAAGCCCCCATCCCCCCGTGCTGGGCACAGAACCCTCGGTGGACAAAGGGCAGCTATTTTGATGAACCCAAACTCTATTCCCCGGCTTCTGTTACACGTTAGGTTCTGCATGTAAAACCCGCCAAGACCAATGAGGACCCAAGTCCGTCCTATCGGCCTCTCAAGAGAGCTAAAAAAATAAAAAGACCTCCTCGCCCAGACCAAAAACGAACAGAGAGCATATTTTCTGCAGCGTGGAGCTGCAGGAGTGCGTTTCTGAACCAGGAATGTCTGCCCCAAGCACAGCAAGCCTTAACCCTGGGACCCCGAGCTTTGCAGCAGGGAAAGGGCGGCTTGTGGTTCCCGCAGCCCAGCCAGAGGACGGGAGAACAGACCTCCGCCCCGCCTCTGGGAAGGCGGCAGGCTATTAAGGGGGGGTATTTATGGAATAAGACAGGCATAGGGCGTGTGGGCAAAGGTGACTGGAAATGAGAAAAGATGAGGAAATCACTGTTCTGCGCAGGTGCAACTAAGCTTCGGCCGCCTTCCTGGGAGGCAAGGTCACGCTCTTGGGGTGGAGCGTGGGGCCCTTCGACGTCAAAAAGGTCACGAATCAGACGCATGCGCATGCTCAGTCGGAGGGTGGGTGGTCTCAACTAGTCTTAACCGACTGGAGCAGGAACGGGACACAGCTGATTCCAGGTTTCTGTAAACCTATTCAGGCAAACATCTTGTTTAGGCTACCTGAGGCTTGGGGTGGGCGTGCTGGTTTTTGTGAAAACAAAGCGGGCTTAATCACTGAAGGCTGGTTACAAGTTTAATGGGTTTAACTGCCGATTGCCTCAGTTTCAGGTGTGGCTCAGTGTTTTTGCTGGTTTACAGAACTGTGGGTTAAATGCAGATGTGGAGTGAAGTGGCCTGAGAGTGTTAGAAGGAGCCCTGGAGGGCTTGGCCAGTAAGAAATCATGACCTTGTACAAGTCACTTCTTTTCCAGTGCTGCAGTTTCTTGCCTCTGAGATGAGCGGGTTCTACAGGGGCAATTGCTGGAGTCCCATTCACCTGTAAGCTCTCTGATTCTATGTTGGACCTTCAGCTCAGTAGAGTCTTTGAGCCCCTGGAAGTTGTTTTGGATAAATCTCCACCACGACTTGTTACATTTTAAAGAATTTGCCCTTTCTCCATGTAAAGGATGGCCCCAGCACTGCCAGAGATTTTATTTATTTTTTTTTCCTGAGAGAGATGTGTTCATTAATCCTTTTTTTGTTATTCTCATTCTTGTCTTTCAGGCAATTAAGGAAGTCCCAATACCCCCGAGGGCTCCTGAGTTTAAGAAGCTTGTCCCGCTGCCTGCAGTCTGTGAAGAAGCTGCCCATGGGTCTCAGAACTCATCCTGGGTGAGTTTGCACCAGCGCATGCATAACCTCAAACTGCTGCTTGGGCACCCTTTTGGCTCTGACTCTCGGATCTTAACTGGCTGATCATGGTCCCAGGTGAGCCTAGAAAAGGTGCAGATGCCTGGCTCAGAGAGGATCTTAACCAGAGGAATAGGTGTTCCAGGATTCCTGGGTGTGCTCCTTTCTCATTTTTCCTCTCTCACTTTCTGCCTTTCCATCTCTCTGGGTATCTTTCTCCTTCTCCACCCCTTTTTTTATAGTCAGATGGCTTGGTTTCACATCTATAAATATGAAATATCTCTGGAGGAGCGGTGGCATGGTGCTTCTTGCTCAAGAGGGTCTGAACTATGAGGTGTCTTCTTTCTTGTGTATTCTAATTTCTTTCTTTTTTTAAATCTACAAAGTGGAAGCAGTGCAGGTGTGGGAGTCGGAGACAGAGACTTTGGTTCTGAGTTCTGAGTTCTGAAAGCTGTGTGACCCTGGGAAGTTACTTACCCTCTCTGAACCTCAGTTTTCTCAGCCCAAAGGTGACATCATCTACACTCACAATGTGGTGGTTGCCTTCTAACCTGTCCTCCTCCAAGCCACTCTCCTAGGGCAGATGGATAGAACTTTAAAGAACATAAAGCAAGCCTTAATTTTTTTTTTTAATTTTACTTTTTTTTTTTTTACAAAGTAGATTCTTTTTGATTCAATTTGTTTAAACTAAAAAAAAAAAGCAAATCTTGTAAAATCTTATCATATTTCTGTTCAGTATCCATCTCTGTCTTCCTGAAACATTTAGAATAAATTCCAGGCTATGTTCTGTGAAACCCTGCAAGGCCTCACCCTGCACCATGCTGCCCTCACTCATTAGGTGCCCCCCATCCCAGTCTTACTGCCCCATGGCCTTTGCATATGCTGTTCTTTCTGTTCAGAATAGCCTCCTTCTACTCTTTACCTAGCTGATTCTTTGATCCTCAAGTCTCACTTTAAATGTCACCTCCTGAAACAGACCTTTCTTGACTCCCTACCCAGTCTATTTTGGGGCTTCTAGTCCTATTCTTTATAATTTTAAGCTTTATTATTTTTATTTTAAAAATTTATGGTAAAAGTTGCATAACATAAAAATTTACCATCTTAGCTACTTTTTAGTGTCTAGTTCAGTCTCACTAAGTACATTTACATCCTTGTGCAACCATCATCACCATCCATCTCCAGAATTTTTTTAATCTTCCAAAGTGGAATCTTTTATTAAACAAAAACTCACCATGCCCTTTTCCCATTCCCTGATAACCACCACTATACTTTCTGCCTCTAGGAATTTGACTACTCCATTCTTCATATAAGTGGAATCATGCGGTATTTGTCCTTTTGTGACTGGCTTATTTCATTTAGCATGATGGCTTCAAGGCTGATCCATGTTATCATATGTGTCAGTATTTCCTTCCTTTTTAAGGCTAAATAATGTTCCTTTGTATGTGTATATCACATTTTCTTTATCCATTCATCTGTGGATGGACCCTTGGGTGGCTTCCGTCTTTTGGCTATTGTGAACAATGGTGCCATGAACATGAGTATACGGTTATATTCTTTTATAGCATCTTGTACTTTTCCTTCAGATCTTGTGTGTTGATTCATTTACTTTCTCTGTCCTCCAGTAAACTTTAAGCTGTGCAAAAGCAGGAACTGTTAACTGTTTTGTTTACGATGTATCAAATGCCTTTACAGCATCTGGCATGGGGTGTTTGACATGAACGCCAAAGCTAGTTTCTTTATGCTCAGATCCTGCCTCCACTACTTAGTAGCTGTGTGACTATAAGCAAATGACTGAATTTCTCTGTGCCTTAGTTTCCTCACCTATAAAATGGGGATAAGATGTGTACTTGTCTCCTAGGGTTATTGGAAACATATGTGTAAAGGGCTTAGAAAGACATATTGTGAATGTTAAGTAAATGTGTGCCATTATTATTGTCCTAGTAGATGCTCAAATATTTATTGAGTCAGTATGTTAAATGAGTGAGATGATACTGGAGGTGAATTTGTTTCCCTCCTCATTTCTGTCTTTCGTATGCATCTTTATCGTCCTGCCCTTCCCAGCAGGTGCAGATGCTAATGGAAGGCATTTTCCAGCATCTCTGGATGCTCATTAGTGTGCCATTAGCAGATCCTCTCTGAAGCCATGGTTCTCAGCCTCGTGCACATTAGAATGACCTGGGGAGCTTTAAAAAATCCTGATGCCTAGGCTGCACCCAGACCAGTTAAATCAGCAAATCTAGAGGTAAGACCCAGACTTCTGTATTTTTAAAATTCCCTGGTCATTGCGATGTGTAGGCAGGGCTGAGAACCATTGACCTAATGTCTGAGTGAAGCTGGGAGGTAGCGTCTGAGGGCTGGATGCTTGGGCTCAGCTGTTCAGAATCTAAGCATGCCCGAATTTGGGAGAGGTTTCTGTAATCTTGAAGAGCAGACTTGTTACTAACGAACCACACATGGCCAACAGTCATATGAAAACACATTCAGCCTCACTAGAAAATCACAGAAGGGTAGATTAAAAGACCGCGGTGACTGTTCATTTGCTTCTCATCAAATTGGTACAGATTTAAAAATAATAATCACAATACCTAAGGTTTAAGGTTATGGGGAGTTGGGCAGTTGGGACAGTCTGTCTGCAGGACACTTTGGCATTAAATATCGAAGTCCTTATAGGCTTTCAGATCAGATCTGTTGTGTATGGGTAAACAAAACCACTGACTTGAAAAAAAAATTGTATTACTTTTTTCTGACTACAGAATTTCTATATGTTTATTATAAATAAAAAGATGTTGAAGTGATCTATAGTCCCACCAATCTAACATTGGCTTATATTTTGCTGTCTTTCAGATACTTTTCCTACATGTATTTATAACTTTTTAAGAAAATGCAAGCATATTATGACTACAGTTTTATAACCTGCTGTTTTTTCTACTTTATCATATTTCATATATTATTGGTACCAAAAAATATTTCTTGTCTGCTTAAATGAATATTTTCCAACAGTGTAATTTTTAATAGCTTGAGATTTGATTTTTATGATGTACCATAATTTAACTAATCCTGTATTATGGGATATTTCCATTATAAATTACTTTGCCATTCATATTTGTCTTAGTCCATTTGAATGGCTATGACAGAATATCATCGACTGGGGGGCTTGTAAACAACAGGAATTTATTTCTCGTAGTTCTGGAGGCTAGAACTTCAAGATCAAGGTCCCCATATGCTTGGGTTCTGGTAAGAGCCCTCTTCTGGGTTGCAAATTGCTGACTTCTTGTGACCTCACATGGTGGAAGGGGCAGGGGCATCCTCTCAGGTCCCTCCCCATTAGGAGGGCTCCACCCTCATGACCTAATCACCCTCAAAGGCCCCCAACGTCCAAATACCATACACTAGGGATTAGGTTTCAACATGAATTCTGAGAGAAAATAAACATTCAGCCTGTAGCATTGCTCTTGTAGACAAATCTTTGGGTGTGTTCAGTTATATCCTTAGTATAATTTCTTAGTATAAAGTGGCTTTACTAGGATAAAGAATATATACCTATGTAAGGCCTTGTTTCCCTTTTAGCTTTCAAAGCTTAAAAAAATGCATCTAGGTGTGTTAGTAATAACTAGGGGCAATAGTCTATGAGTAAATTATTCGTAAACAGAAGTGGCAAAGAAGGCAGAAACAAAGGGAGGCTCTATTCAATCCTTAGTTGATCATGGTATGTATTAGCTGGTTGTTGTATTTTAGGCACCATATGTATACCTGTGTGTGTGCGAGCACATGCACTTGCCCTTATGAGCACGTGCGGTATAAATCCCGCTGATTCCTTCATGCAGGCAGACAGGCTCGCAGTCCCTGCTTCTGAGTCAGCTCCTTTCACAGTCTCGACCCATCGTTTTGTCCTTACTTTCCTGGCTGATTGTACAACCGTACCTCACACCCCAGCTTCTGACATCTGTTTTGTTCTCCGAACTTGGAATCTGCATTTGCAGTACTGACCAGTAGAGTGAGCAAGCCGGTTAGAAGCCTGGAGTTTGGGCTGCAGATGAGGATTGCCTTCTGCCAACACTGGCTTTCATGGGACCTGCCCAGCTGGGCTTCTTCCTGACACCTCTGCTCCCCGATCCCAGTTAAGGAGAATGCAGGATACTAGGGGGCAGGGGGTCTCTGAAAGTTCACAAACCTGGGGTGGCCAGTACCTCCACTGGTACGTGACAAAAAGAGGAATCCTCCTCTTTCCATGAGTAAGTTTCCAAATGGTTCCCAGAAGTCACCTTTCTTCTTCCTCTTCTTCTTTTTCTTCCTCTTCATGCGGAAGCAGCAAAAAAGCCTCCAAGGCTTGTACATATGTTTTCTTGGCGATAGAGAAGCTCTGTTTGTAGCTTAAGCCCAAATCATGATCTTCAGAAGGCTGTTGGGGAGTCAGAAACTGGAATAAAGAGATACGCACAGGGCTTTGGAAGAAAGTTGGAATCTCAGTGGCAGCTCCAGCCATAATTACTCATGAAAAGTCAAAGACCAGGGCAAGTTATTTATTTGATTTTTCATAAAAGGCCGCTTTAGGTTAGTTGAGTTGGAGCCCAGAGATAGAGCTGGCTTTCTTATAAGATGACTATGAAAACAGGCAAGGAAGACCACTCTGTTCTAACCTGGAGGCTGACTGGAAGGGCCTTTATCAAAATGTTATTCTTTTCCAGAAGACATTCATCATGTTCAACAGGGCTTCATCCTGGTGTTGTAAAGTGAAGTCTTGCCTCAGGTTAAACTAGCAGCATTGAGGGAAAAAATAATTCTTCTGACTGCATCCAGGGAGCTGTCACCATGATTAATTAGCCTGGACAGTCCCGGGTGGGTGCTAAGGACCAAGGCACTCTCACCTACTGTTTGTGCTTCGTCAGTGATGTGGGTTGGGCTCAGGTCTCCTGCATGTCATCCTCCTTCTGGGGAAATGACACTCTGAGACCTATCTCAGGGAAATCAGTGGGCAGGATTGGGTTTAAAACCTGAGAGGCAGGAGTCCAGGCTGGCTTGGTGCCTAAGTTGCTCTATACAGTTGAGCAATTTTTTCAGTACACTTTTGGAGCTTAGTTTTCTCAAATACAGCATGGCTCCAAACGTGCCTTATTATTGGGCCATTGTCTACCTCTCCTTCAAATAGGAGACTACATCCAAGCCTTATCGGGCTGCTTTCAGCTTTTTCAGTTTTCTCTTCTTCCTCTCGCCATTAGCCGTAACCCAAGCCCTGCCCTCTGTTTGCTACAGAATGTACTTCCCTCCCTTCTTCTCTAGGCGAATTCCTGCATATCCTTCAAGCCTCAACTTAAGTAGAGCTCTCTTTGAGAAGTCTTGCTGGATCCTCTTCTGGGGGGTTAGGTTCCCTTAGCTCTCTGTCTTCCCCTAAAGTGGTGCTGACCTCTCATACTGTGATAGCTCATTCGTGGCTGCAGCTGGCCTTTGGGCTTCTTGAAGTCAGGGAAAGTGTCTAACTGTTTCAGCACTGTAGGTGCAGTACCTAAGGACAGCGCCTGGCACATGGGAGAGGCTGAAAAAACCATAAGGGAATAACAGTAGGAGATGAAATAAGGGGAATCGTATTAGGTGAACAGCATTAATGTTTTGAGTGTAAACACTATCCTCATATCCTAAAATGTGCACGGTTATCCCTCACCCTCACTTTTACACACAAGCATGACAGCTACTGAACTTTTGATACCCATTTATTGAGAAATAGGAAATGTCAAAGGTCACTATGAATTAGCAAGCCTTGGAATTAATTTGTATTTTATTAATTGCCATAACATTAACTACATGTGAAAATGCTCATAGATACTAAATTGTGGAATACTCCATCAGAGACTAAAATTGTCTGTGTTTTAAAATTTATTTTTCAGCGTGAGAAGTGAATAATAACTGCTTTTGGAATCATTGAAGGTGGTACCTCCCACCTACCTCTGTTCTCCCCCTCCCTCCAATTCTCCCTGCTGGAGTGGATATAAGAATCTCTCATTCACTTGGAAAGTTTCTCTGAAAGAATAACTCACTTTATTTATTTACTTACTTACTTGAAGTATAGTCAGTTTTGCAGTGTGTCAATTTCTGGTGTACAGCCTAATGTTTCAGTCATACATGTACATACATATATTCCTTTCATATTCTTTTTCATTATAGATTACTACAAGATATTGAACATAGTTCCCTGTGCTATACAGAAGAAATTTACTTATCTATTTTATATATAGTAGTTAGTATCTGCAAATCTCAAACTCCCAATTTATCCCTTCCCACCCCCTTTCCCCCGGGAAGCCGTAAGTTTGTTTTCTATGTCTGTGAGTCTGTTTCTGTATTGTAGATAATTTCATTAGTGTTTTCTTTTTTTAGATTCCACATATGAGCAGTATCATATGGTATTTTTCTTTCTCTTTCTGGTTTACTTCACTTAAAATGACGATCTCCAGGTCAATCCATGTGGCTGCGAATGGCATTATTTTATTCTTTTTTAGGCTGACTAGTATTCCATTGTATAAATATACCACAGCTTCTTTATCATGTATTGATGGACATTTAGGTCATTTCCATGTCTTGGCTATTGTAAATAGTGCTGCTGTGAACATTGGGGTGCATGTGTCTTTTTGAATTAAGGTTCCCTCTGGATATATGCCCAGGAGTGGGATTGCTGGATCATATGGTAAGTCTAGTTTTAGCCTTTTGAGGAATGTCCATACTGTTTTCCGTAACAGCTGCATTCCTACCAGCAGTGTAGGAGGGTTCCCTTTTCTCCACACCCTATCCAGCAGTTACTGTTTAAGGACTTTTGAATGATGGGCATTCTGACTGGTGTGAGGTGACACCTTATTGTAGTTTTGATTTGCATTTCTTGGAAAATTAGTGACATTAAGCATTTTTTCATGTACCTCTTGGCCATTTGTATGTCTTCATTGGAGAACTGCTTGTTCAGGTCTTCAGCCCATTTTTGGATTGGGTTGTTTGATTTTTTTTTTTTATTATTAAGTTGTATGAACTATTTATATATTCTGGAAATTAAGCCTTTGTTAGTGTCATCACTTGCAAATATTTTCTTCTATTCTGTAGGTTGTCTTTTTTGTTTTGCAATGGTTTCCTTTGCTGTGCAAAAGCTTATACTTTTAATTAGGACCCATTTGTTAATTTTTGCTTTTATTTCTTTTGCCTGGGTAGACTGCCCTAGGAGAACATTGCTTAAGATTTATGTCAGCAAATGTTTTGCCTATGTTTTATTCTAGGAGGTTTATAGTGTCTTGTCTTATATTTAAGTCTTTAAGCTATTTTAAGCTTATTTTTCTGTATGGTGTGAGGGAGTGTTCTAACTTCATTGATTTACATACTGCGGTCCAGTTTTCTCAACACTGCTTGCTGAAGATACTGTCTTTTCTCCATTGTGTGTGTGTATATATATATATAAATGATTGTGGGGGGGGTAATTAGGTTTATTTATTTATATATTTATTGCTAACAGAGGTCCTGGGGACTGAACCCAGGACCTCATGCATGCTAAGCAGGCACTTTACATCTGAGCTATATACTCCCACCCCTGGAAGAATAACTCACTTGTGAATTACCAAGAACTATTATTATTACTAGCAGTAATAGTAATAGTAGTATGGTGGTAATTATTACTCACTTAGGAGCATGATATATAGCCTCACAATTTAGGGAAACGGGTGTAATCAGATTCTTCGTGTTTTGAAGGTGCATAGGAAAGCTGCTTCACCCTTGAGGGAGAAGAGACAAAAAAGTTCTGGGGCCAAGAGCTGGCAGATAATCATAAACCATCCTGACTCAGTGCTTCTGGGATGGTTTGGACTTCAGATAAGCCTAAAAAACTTAGGCTCTGAGTTCTCATCTTGTAAACCTCAGCATTGCAGCGCTTACCTCTGAGTGACTAGGATCATCCTGCTCCAGAGAACCTCAGTGATCACAGTGAGTTGCCATAGCAGCCAAGTGTTGGACCTGTAGGACCCGTCTTCAATGGCAACTTGGTGGTGGAAGACTAATTCATCCCTTGTTCTCTGTGTGCTTGGGTGGGAAAGCAGATTGACACCCTCCTGGACAGTAAAGGAGTGAATAATTGAAAGGAAGAAAATGGATTTTCTGCTAATAAATTTGGTAGGGATTGTTCTTGAAAAATCAGTGGGAGTGAGTTTTACAGGTGGGGAAACAGCATAAACAAAGGCAAGGAGGTGAGGAAATGTGGGGTTGATGGTGGAATGAGTAGCTTGGCTTAGTTAAATTCATAAGGAAGAAACAACATGTAATAGTTGAGGGATTCAGTTTTGGAGTCAGACTTGAGGTCTTTTTTTTTCCCTCTCTCAGTGACTTGCATACTGATCTTTCATTTTTTTCCCCCAATAATTTATCATGAAAAATTTTAAACATACAGAAAAGATTAAATAATTTTACAGTGAAAACATATCACTGGATTCTGTAATTCACAGTTTACTATAGTTGTTTTACCATATATCTATCCATCTATCATTTCATTTTTTTAATGCATTTCACAGTAATTTGCAGACATAAGTCCAATCTTGCCTAAATCCTTTGGATGCATGCCATTAACTAGAGTTTAATATTTGTGGTTCTTCTAAAAGTTTTCCTTTTGAGATAAAATTTACATACAATGAAATGCACAAATCAAAGTGTACCATTCAGTGAGTTTTGATGAATGTGTAACCCAATGATCTATCAAGATATAAAACATCACCATCACCCTAGAAAATTCCCTCATGATTCTTCCCAGTCATTCCCTGCTCCCACACCCCCAGAGGCAATCGTTGTTCTGATCTTTTTCCATTGTAAATTAGTTTTGCCTGTTTGGAATTTTTATATATGGATTTGTATAGTTTGTCCTTTTTTTGTGTGAGGTTTCTTTCTCTCAGTACAATGCTTTTGAGACTGACCCACATTACTGCATTCATGGTACTTCATTCCTTTTTTTTTTTTTTTTTTTCGCTGAGGAGTATTCTTTTGTACCACATACCACAGTTTGCATCTCCATTGTCCTATTGCTGGACACCTCAGCTGTTTCTAGTTTTTGAGAATTACAAATAAAGCTACTATGAACATTCTTGGACAAATGAATATTCAAGAAATAGTTTTACCTAAAAATTCTGCTTTGTAGAAATAGGTTCTGGCTTCTTTTGGCTACACACCTAGGGGTAGAATTGCTGGGTCTATAAGGTAGGTGGTGTTGGGATGGACAGCATGGCTGCTCACATTTCTGTACATCTGATGAGCAGGGGCACTGACGCATTCTTGCCAGACCACTTTGTCAAGGACTTGGTATTGTGAACAGTCTTGGAAGATACGGTGTCTCCCTCCAGTCCAAGGGGCAGCTTGGTTACTGTCCAGTATAATGAAGATAATGTCTTCTTCCAGGGCAAAGGTCAGGCAGGCTTACTGCCCTTTTAGGAAAGACTTGGGTTCCCTAAAGTCCTTCCTGAAGGGTTCATCTCCTGGAAGCCAACTCACCACGTGACAGATGTCACCTGGTCCTCTTCATGTCGCCCTATATTTGGGCTTCAGAAACAGTCACTGGCTGATATTCTGACTGCTGCCATGGCTGTGACCAATAAACTGTTCTTTGTCTCCCACCCGTCTGGTGACCTCTGCCAGCATCCAGGAAGCTGTGGCATGCTAATTTATTGAAGTACAGTGAAACCTCAGACACTTCACAGTTTTGCATGTGTATGTTTAGTGTTTAAGAAACTGGCAGACCTTTTTTTTTTTTTTTTTTTACAAAGTTGTGTGCCATTTCCTCCACCTTTGTATTTTTTTTTTCAAGCTTAAATTGGGTATGAATTTGGAATTAGCTTGTCAATTTCTTGTCAAAACAAAACACTTGGAGGGATGATTATTATGATTGCCTCGATTCTGTGAATCAACTTGGGGATAGTTGATATCTTAACACTATTGGGCTTTCAACCCCTGCACATGATATAGCTATCCATTTATTTAGGTCATCTTTAATTTCTTTCCACAGCATTTTGTAGTTTTCTGTGTAGAGGTCTTGTATGTCCTTCATTGAATTTAGGCTGAAGTATTTTATGTTCTTTACACTTTTGCAAATTTAACTGTTTTTAGTTTATTTTTATAATTGCTGCTTGTCTATACAAATACATTTGATTTTTATATAATAACATTATACCCTTTGATTATTTGCTTCAAGAGTTTTTGGTAGATTTTTTTACAATTTTCCATATACAATAACACCGTCTATAAATAGATACAGTTTACCTCTTTCTGAACTTTATGCATTTTTTTTTCTTACCCTTTTACAGTGGTTGGGACCTCTAGTACAGTGGCTCAATAGAAATGAACCATTTCTGAATCTTAGAGGACAAGTTTTTAGTGTTTCACATTCAGTGATGTAAGTGTGAGTTAAACTCAATTTTTAATAAATGCCCTTTATAAGATTGAGAAAAGTCCTTCCTCTTCCTAGTTTGCTGAGAATTTTTATCATGAAAGGATTGAATGTTGTCAAATGCTTTGTCTGAATCTATTAAAAATTACATGTTTTTTCTTTTTTATTCTCAATATGTTGAATTGCATTGATCATTTCTTAAATATTAAAACATCCTACAGTTCTGGGATAAATTCCACTTGGACATGATGTGTTACTCTTTTTCTATACATTGCTGGATTCAACTTGATAATATTTTGTTAAGAATTTTACATCTATGGTCAAAGGAATATTGGTCTGTAATATACTCTTCTGTAACCTCTTTGTTACAGATTTTGCATTTGAGTTACGCTGGTCTTGTGAATTGAATTGAGAAATATGCCTTCTTCCTCAATTTCATGAAAAAGTTTATATAAGATTAGTGTTATTTTTTTTCCCTTAAGAGTTTGATGTACTGCATTACTGAAACCAGGGACCTAGAATTTTGTTTGTTGGAAGTTCTCTGAAAATGAATTTGATTTCTTCAGTAGGTCTTTGACTGCAAATTTTCTGTTTTTTTCTTGCCCAGTTTTGTTCAATTGTATTTTTAAAGAAATTTGTCCATTTCATTTAAGTTGCCAAATTTGTTGGGATAATGTTGTCCATAAAATTGTATTATTCTCATTTTTAAGTCTGTAATATCTACAATGATAATCCCTCTTGTATTTCTGATACTAGTACTTGGTGTTCTCTTTCTTTTTTCCCAGTCTTATTAGGAATTTATCAGTTTTTTTGGTCAAAAACTCAACTTTTGGCTTTGTTAGTTTTCTATATTGTTTGTCTGGGTTTTTATTTTAATATATTTCTCTTCTTATCTTTATTATTTCTTTCCTTCTCTCTTTTACTCTAGTCTTAATATTTTTTTTTCCAGTTTTTAAGTCAGAACATTGGGTCATTGACTTTAGACCTTTCGTAATGGGCTACGTTGTGCCCCCCCCCCCCCAAATTCATATGAAGTCCTAACCACATGCTGAAGTCCTAACCCCAGAATATAACTGTATTCAGAGATAGGACTTTTTTCTAAGTGATTAAATGAGGTAATTAGATCTGGCCTTAATGCAGTATGACTGATGTCTTTATTAGAAGTTGAAGTTAGGACACAGATGGATGCAGAAGAAAAACCATGTGAAAACATACAGATAAAATGGCCATCTATAAGTCAAGGAGAGAGACCTAGAAGAAATCAACCCTGCCAGTACCTTAATCTGGAACTTCTAGTCTCCAAAATCACGAGAAAACAAATTTCTGTTCTTTAAATCACCTAGTCTGTGACACTTTGTTATGGCCTAATCCTAACAAATTAATATACTTTTCTTCTTTTATAATATAAGCATTTAAATCTATAGATCTTTTTCAGAACCATGTTTCTCAAATTTTGATATATTGTGTTATTTTTATTTATTTCAGGATATTTTCAATTTCCTGTACCACATGATTTGTTCTTTCATCCATGGTTTTTTTGGAAGTGTGTTGATTAATTTCTAAGTATTTGGAATTTTTCTTTATACCTTATTGTTTTTGACTTGGAACTTTATTTCACTATCGTGAGAAAACATAGTCTGCATTACTTCAGTCATTTTATATTTATTGAGACCTGTTTTATGGCCTCGTATGTGATCTGTCTGGGTGAGCACGCTGTGTGCTTTTGAAAAACAAAGGTGTTCTACTGCTGTTGGTGTTGTGTTCTAAAATATCAATTAGGTTAGGTTGGTTGATAGTGTCGTTCATATCTACTATGTCGTTACATATTTTTTTCTTCAGTTCTCTCAGTTTCTGAAAAGGATGTGTTAAAATTTTCAGTTCCTGTTATGGAACTGTGTATCCTTCACTTCTGTCAATTTTTGCTTTATTTCTTTGAAACTCTGTTATAAGGAGCATATAGATTGATGGTTTCCTAAAACATTATGAAATCTTCCTCTTCAATTTTGTACAGAGTTCTCTGTCTTGAAGCCAACTTTATCTGATATTAATAATGTCTTATGCTTGCTTTTTGCATGGCTAATATCTTCCTGTCCATTTAGTTTCAGTCTATGTGTATCTTCCTATTTAAGTTTATCTCTCATAGACAGCATATGGTTGGGTTCTGCATTTGAAATTTGTTCTGGCAACCTCATCCCTTTAATTTGAGCACTGACATTTAATTTAAATTTTGATATTGTTGAATTTGGTACTACAGTATTATTAGTTGTTTTCTGTTTGTGCTTTTTGATTTTTGTTTCTCTATTTCTCCTTCTTCACTTTCTTTTGGATTAACTGAACTTTTTTTTTAGAATTACGTTTTATCCATTGGCTTTTTAGCTGTACCTCTTTGCATTATTTTTAGTAACTTCTGTAGGAATTACAATTACACATCCCTAACTTTTAACAGTATAATAAGAATTAATACTGGTACGTTTCACCACTCTTCCATCCTTTATGCTATAGTTGTAATGTACCCACAATACAGCATTACAGTTTTTGCTTTAAATAATTGTATGTCCTAAAGAAATTAAGAGGACAAAAATAGTCCTTTGTATTTACTCAAATATTTACCATTTGTAATGCAGTTCATTCTTCCCTCTGAAGGACTTATTCCCTTAGTTTCTAATTATTTGAAAATGTCTTTATACAGCTTTCATTATTGAAGTATATTTTTGTTAGATATAGAAATCTGCGTTGACAGTAGTTTTTTTTTTTTTTAATACTTAAAAGATTTTATTCCACTGTCTTCTGGCCTTTGATGAAAAGTTAGTGCTTAGTTGAATTATAGTTCCATTTAGGTAGTGTGCCATCTTCTTTGGCTGCTTTGAAGATTTTCTTCTTATATTTGGTTTCATCAGTTTGACTTTGACGTTCCTAGGCATGAGGTTCTTTGTATTAATCCTTTTTGTTTGCTGAGATTCCTGAATCTGTTTTTCATGTCTTTGACAAATTTGATTTTTTTACTCATTATTACTTTAATTTTTTTTCTGCCCATTCTTTTTCTCCTCTCCTTTACTGTATTCATGTTAGGCCTTTTGATGTTGTCTCATAGGGCCCCTTCTTCTCTTTTAAAAATTCTTTTTCTTTTTGTTCTTCGTATTGGGATTATTTCCATTGGTCTGTTTTTGTATTTACTGTCCACTTCTAATCATATTGATGGAACTTTTTTTATTTCAGATATTTTATTTTTCAGTTTTAGAATTTCCATTTGGTTTAATTAAAACTATAAACCTCTGGTGAGGTTTACTGTCTTGTAAATTATGGCATATTTTTCTTTAGATTCTTAAATACAGTTAAATGGCTGCTTTAAAAAACTTTTAAATTACTTTTTCTGTAGTTTTGGGGGGGGAGGTAATTAGATTTATTTATTTATTTATTTATTTAATTTATTTAAATGGAAGCTCTGGGGATTGAACCCAGGACCTTGTGCATGCTAAGCACGCACTCTACCACTGAGCTATACCCTCCCCCAGCAGCAGTTTTAAAAACCTTACCCATTAATTCCAATATCTGGGTCATTTCAGGGTAGTCTTCATTAATTCCTTTTCTCTTGAAAATACTTAACATTTTCCTGTTTTTTTGGTATGCTGATCAGTTTTGGATTGTGCTCTGGATCTTGTGAATGGTATTTGTTGTGGTTTTCAAGTGGGCACTTAACTTGGCTGGACTCTGACTGCAAGCACTGCTTCCGCTGCAGTGGGTGGAAGCTCTAATCCCGGTTGAATCTTATTCTTTGTTGGTCTACTTGGAGTCTGCTTCACCTATTCATGATTCGGGGCTCAGCCAGAGATTTGGGCGTGGTTTACGTAGAGCATTTAGGGTTCTCTCCTTCTGGCTGTCTCTTCCCTGGGATTGGCCCACGCTTCCCAGTGGCTGGGATCGCCCCAAACTCTGTTCTTTGGTTCTTCAAGCCGTAAGACTAGGCTTAGGCTTTCTGTTAGCCTGTCCTCCGTGTTGGCTCCCCTCCCCGCCCTCCCCTCCAGTATGTTTTTGCTTTGAATTACTCTCTATTGCCTTCAAATGTTTGTTTTTAAATTTTTCTCACATTTTTTTAGTTGTATTCTGTGAAAGGGTTGGTCCTACAATAGCTCCTTGGCTATATTGTAGACTAGACTTGAATTTGATGTTCAGGTCTGCCACTTACTTGCATCTTTACTTTAGACAAGCTGTTTACTCTCTGGGACTTTCAGCATCCTTATTTATAAAATGGAAATGATGGTGGTAATCATAATAGTTCATATAAAAGTGAGTCTGAAGATTAAATGAGATTATGTAAAGTGCTTATTTAGCAAAATGCCTGGCAGATATAGTATGTGCTCAGTAAGTGGTAGTTATTCACAATTATTAGTACAGGTACAAAAACCAGTGGAAGATAGAAAAGTGGTTGGATATAGGGCTGAGGAATTTAAATTTTATTTGAAATGCACGATAATCTGTGAAGTGATGCATTTTCCTACTATGGTTTAGACCTATATAATCAGTTCCTTGAAAGCTAAGAACCCTCTTGAACTTCAGCTGTGCTCGTGCCCTTGGTGAGGTTTGGATATCATTCTATGTATCTCCTCCCTGTGATACAAACAGTGCTACCTTGAAGATTTGTCTCTGCTGCATGGACAACCATTTTTCTCTGTCTTCCAGAATGCCTTACGTGTTGGCATACCTGTTGTTCTCTGGGGTCCCAGGCTGGATGGTTGAAAGATTTACTGTGTGCTGCAGAGCACAGGGCTTCCAACAGACATCCTAGAGTCATGGCCTAAGCGCCTAGTTGGATCTTTCCATTTCAGTCTTCATGTACTTGAGGAAACTCAGCATCCATGTCTGTGTAAAACGGGAAATCCAAGCAGGTTGTCCACAGTCAGTGGGTCACCAAACTGTGATGCTTCGACCTTCCAAATATCCCTCCAGTCTTGCCACTTCTCTCCATGGGGACAGATGTGACTTGCTCAGGTACTCTCAGCTCTTGTCAGCACATCCAGTCCCTTTATTCCCCCTTCCTCTCCTGTCTCATTCCTCCCTCCAGATCACTGTTATCAAAATCCCTAGGTCTGCCGCTCCCTGGCTCAAAAGTCATGAAATATTGCAGGCCGTAAACTGCCAAATTCCTAAGCATTGCATCCAAGGACCTTCATGCTCTGATCGCTTAATTGTCCATTTACTAATCCATCTGTCACAGAGTCCCTTCCCATAGGATGTCTTTTTTGTGTCACTTCTTCACTTTAGCTGGTAATAGTAATCATTATAATTTCTTCAGTATTTAAGGGCCACTTATTACAAGATTCACTTTAAATTTAATAATAGCTTTTCAGAAAGAAAAGAAAGACTACTACCCTAAACAAATGAACGTTTTCATTGTTAAGATGCATTGCTACTCTAGAAACATTAAAATGTGAGGAAGTTGTAGGTCTGGGAATTGAAGACACGTCCTCATAGGTGCTATTTTTTAAGTGTCAACAAAGGGCTCAGTAGTGATTTAACTAAAGAATCTTTTCTTGCTTCATTTGGCCTCCGAGGAGCTATCAGCAGTGTAGCCCTGCCCACTCTGTACATGACTTCTAGATTGCTCTCTTGTGCTAAAATCAAACTGCATGGAATTTATTTGGTCCAAGCTGGTTGGGCCTGCAAAGAGAGTAAGTGGTTTGCCTATTCACTGTGTAAAATTTCCTATACTTTAAGGAAAAAACTGGTGTTGAAAATAACACCAAAAAAAAAAAAAAAGCCTCCACATATTTGTTCTATGTTGTTGGCAGCTAAGGATTAATTATTTCTGCTTCCTGGGAAGAGTGTAGGGGTGAAAGTCAGGGGGATTTGCTCTTTTTGTCCAAGAATGTCATTTTCTTTCTTTCCAAGGTATTTCCAATGCAGTTATTACATGAAGGTAAATTAAATACTTGGGATCCAGGCTAGGATTTCACTCAGTCTTTTTTTTTTTTTTTTAAATCACTTTTGACCTCTAAATATTTGACCCAGTGTTTGAGTTGGGATTAAGCCGTTGCAGATCTTGATTTGATAAGGGAAAAGAAATTAAAATGGACAGCAAGAAGTGAGGCTAATTGGTATTTCTAAGTGATTTTGCCTCTGCAACTGGCCAAAGAAAATTTCTCGAGGAGAATGGCATTTGCTTTCTCTTTCAGCCTTCTTTGTGCTCGCCTGTGAGACCCCTGAGCAGGCCTCACCTCCGTCAGTCTCTCTGTTCTTGGGATATCTGCGAACTGGGCTCTGTTGTTGAGCGTCTACAGACGTTTAATGGGACTTCTGTTGTCTGTGCTCAGAGGATTCCAGACCCTTCACGACATCTCATTTGGAATTCATCCGATGTGGGCTGTCCTCCAGGCTTAGTGGCTGAAAGGTCCTTTCCAAAGGGGAAAGAATTCAGGGATAGAATTTAATAAAGTTTAGTATGAAAGCTAATTCTTCATAAAACCCTGAAAAACCTTACCCCAAAGTCCAAACACCGTAACTATCGTGGACCTCAGGATTTCATCCCTGCCCTCCTTGCTTGGGGCCTGTGGATTGTAAGGAATGAATCTGCATTTGTAAATAAGGAATAACTTCATGACAGTTTAATGGGGTTGGAGAAAATAATTGCCCTTTTTCTGGGGAGAGTGACTCTTCCTATCGTGTCCTGCTGTGGTGAACCATGACGGTGGATTTGCTAGAGATAAGATCCTTAAAGTGAGACTAAAATAAACACAAAGATAATCTTATTCCATTTCAGGGCTTAGACTGTCTACCAAAGCAAAGTACATTCACTGTAAAAATGAACAGGATTCCTGGCCAGGCCGTCTGCGGGGAGGATGTGGGTGGGGGTGGGGCAGGAGGGGACTGAAGAATCAAGCAGCTGGGAGCCCTCCTGGACATGGCCCCCTCTGGCCACTCATCCCTCCCACCCCAGTGGTGCCTCCCCTGGTTTCAGCCTTAATCAAACTCAGGTTCATCCTCAATGCTGTCATTTTAAATTTGTCTTTGAACTTGAGTATTCTTTCTCGCTTCTTGGCTTTGGGAAGCCCTGCCCGCCCCTCAAGGATTGTCTTTTCCGGGAGCGTTCCAGTTACCCTTCCTCTGGGCTCTGTAGCGCTTTGCTCAGTGTTCCGTTTGAGCCTGTTGACGTGTGGGCATCGATAAGTGAGAGCCTTCCGCCCTGGACTGTGAGCCACTTGAGGTCTGGTAGGAAGCAGTCATTCATTTATTTGTTTGCAGTCATTGACTCAGTCCTTCTGAACACATACACTGTGCTGGAGACACAAGGCAGAAGGCAGCAGAGATGCCCTCCTTTTCACACTAGCCAAGGAGACAGAAAGCACAGTGACTGAATGAATAAGTGCTCTGAAGGAAGCAAATTGAGAAGAAGAAATAGAAAGTCCACTCTATTATAAACAGGGTCCATGAGGAGGTTTCCCCAAGGATGGGCATCTAAGTTAAGACCCCAAGAAGGAGGAACTAGCTGCAGGAGAGCATGTTGACTGCTCAGGGATGAACTGAATGGATGAATCTAAGTGGGAGGTCCTTATGGTTTACTGTGTTGAATTAAAAATACTGCTGAGAGTCAAGTCAGGGAATATTTCCTAAGGCAGTGTTGGTGCTATCTGATCTATTGGCAGTGGCTGCTGAGAGCAGTGTGGAGGAGGACTGGGTTGTATCCAAGCTCAGGGGAAAGGGTGCCATGGTCATTGAGATTGGTCATGGGTGTGGAGGTACTGGTTACCTGAGTGCTGGGCCCTTCACATCCCCGCTGAATGGACTGACTGGCAGCAGGGACCATTTCCCTGTTCTTGTTTCTTCTAATCGTTCCCTTTTGCTCTCTGATTCTTCTTCCAAAGTTTTCTCACTCATCTCTTCTCCATTAATCAGCTTATGATATTTTCATGCTTATTTTAAGATTTTCCTAACTGTATCTATATGTGCATATATGTATATCCTCCATTATATTATACACGCATGTGAGTGAGGAAGTGTATATACATACAAATACATGCATGTGTGTATGTTTATATGTTATGTATAATGAACACTGCACGCCACACACACACATTCCCGATCAGTTTGGTCTCATGTAAATAGCACTACCCTCATATGATACATATTCAGTCACTTATTCAGCATCACTTAAAGCTTATTCAGTAGCACTGGCAATAGCTCATTCAACATCACTACCCCATGATGCTCAGATTACTCACTCTAGTCTTAGCTGGAGTAAATGTTTTGCCTTATCTGTGTACAACTGCTCACGCAGCCTGGTAAACCTTAAGAAAATAGGATTTGATCTGAATCTAAATCTTAGCTCTTACATGTATTAATAATAACTCCCCCAAGCTTTAAATATAAAAAAGTAGATTTAGTAATAATGATGGATATCATATATCCCCCACAAAAATGTCAGAAGATCAAATGAGACAATGCACATGAGTGCATTTGGAAAACTTGGGCAGAGTTATTCCATGAGTTTGTTGCAACGACCTGTTTCCCTTTTTGTACCTCTCGTACTTGGTGTTTTCACATGAAAGATCTTAGAGGTGGACTCATTTGATTTATCTGGAAAATTGTTATGTATAAATTGGTGTTTACTAATGCATTTTGATACAAATAAAAATGGCTCTAGACATGTTTACCTCTTGGCAAAGAGGTAAAGAGGAAATAAATGTTAACATGGTTTTAAAACTTTTTGCTCTGTTGTTTTTCATAATAAAGTTTCATTAGACTACAATTTCTTTCGTGCTAGTTCCCTTTTACAGAATCTAATATTTTTGTGTAGAGAGGAGATAGCACATCTCATTTTAAAGCTACTTTTAATTCAATGCAAGTTAAATAATTTGAAGGCCTGTCTTGTTTCTAAGGGAAGTAGGCTGAGGGAGAGAATGACTCAAACTTTCTGACTGGAAAAATGTCAACTGTGGAAAAAGCACATCAATTAATGTGAGAAGCACAATGTGAGATGGGCCTGCCTTCGTGTAGAGTAGAAACACAAGCAGGGAGTCAAAGGGAAATGGTCCCCCAACCCAACAGCTGCATGACTTGGGAAAAGTACACCTCTCTGAGCCTCACGATGCAGAATCAGGCTCTTTTCTAGACACTAGGGATGCAACAATGAAAACAACAGACAAAATCCCTGTCCCGTTGGACCTTACGTTCTAGGAAGAAGCTCAGCAAACTGAAATAGGAGAAAAACAATGCAAATTGCATCTAGGTACATTAGAGTCAAACAGAAGAGCAAAGATAAAGAAGAAATCTTAAAATCAGTCAGAGAGAAAAAGCCCGACACATTACATAAAGACAATGTTTCATCTGACTGCTGACTTCTCATCAGAAACCATGGAAGCCAGAAGAAAGTGCAAGAACATTTTTAAATTGCTAAAAGAAAAAAGATGTGTCAATCTAGAATTCTATATCCAGCAAATACATCCTTCAATAAAGTAGACAGAATAAAGACATTTTTGGATAAAGATGAGCTAAGCAAATTCACTGCAACCAGACCTAAGCTTGTGCAAATTCACTATGCAAAGTGAAATTCACCAGACTGAAGGAGAAGGATTCCTGGAAAGAGAAGGAACAGGATATGCACATCTTTAGAAATGGGTGAAAAGTATCAGAAATGGTAACTCCTGAAATGCACTGCAGCCTGATCATATAGTCATTAACACTAAATTTATACATGAGGAAAACCTGGCAGAGACAGTTTTAAAGACTTCACCACAAGTCATACGTGGAGAGACTGCAGCACCTGTATTCGAAAGAACATCCTTTCTTTAATCCTTGGACTACATTGACCTGTGTCTCAAAAGTGGTTTTCAGAAGTGGAAGTAGAAAATTTAGAAGAGAAGGCACACCCTTGTCTTCTCTTCTCTTCCCCAGGTGGAAATAGCACAAAGTCAAGAGCAGTGGAGACTCTGGCGTCATGGAGGAAGAGAGGGGTGATTTGTGCAGGAGAGCCGGCAGGGCTGTTGCTTCAGACTGATATTTTTTCCCTTCTGAATTTCTAAGAGATTTCTTTAGCTTGGACTTTGGGGCGAGTGTTTATTGGAAGCTGCTGTGTGCGGAGCACTGGGTTGAGAGCTGAGAGACTGAGATGAATAAAGCACAGCCCTCGTTGAACTCATGCCTTAATCTGGACTGGCTCGTGAGCACCTGCCTAAAAAGGCAGTGACTGATGGCACCTGCCCTGACAACACTGCAGAAACCGCTTGCTTCCACCCAAGACTCTCTCTGCCTAACTTGTCACCCACTTTTAGGTGACATAGGCCATCTGGCCTAGCCAGTCCTTGCTGCCGTTTCCTGGGCTGGACTCTGCTAATTCTCTGTGCTACAGTATTACTGTTTTTTCAGCCTAGATATTTAACATTAAGACTAAGACCTTAACTTGACTTCTCTCTTTTTCCTTAACCTTTTCCCACCTTAGCTCTAACCCTGATCCATCAATTCTCTCAGTTTCAATTGCTCTCTGTTCTTCAAGGACCAAATACTGTCCTCCTCCTTCCAATAGCCTTCCTTGGTTTCTCCAGCCCCAGGGCACTTGGGGCTCACAACGTATGGTAGTTCTTGGAAAATTCCCTACACCAATGCTTTCTCTTCACCTTCTTTCTCTCTCTCTTCTCCTCCTTCTCTTTCTTCTTCCTCTTCTTCCTCCTCCTCCTCTTCCTCTTCTCTGCCTCCTTCCCCATGATAGCCAACATGTATGGATGCTCTACTATGTGTGGGTAGCATGCAAAATGCTCTTATATATTATTTTAGTTCATCCTTATACGAAGTCCATGGTGTCATCTCCTTTTCACAAATAAGGAAACCAAAGTTCATTGAGATCCAGTCCCTGGCCCAAGCACCCCAGTTATCTCCAGCCTCCTAGGTGATACTCTCTCTTGCAAAATTTTATTACATCCCAGATCCCTTCGTGAATCTGGTGCGAGTTAGTCATTTCCAAGAAGAATTCACACGTGCACTTATACATAAAACTGCATTCATGTTTTCTTCCCTATCTCTCCTGGCATCCCTGAAAGACCTGGGTCCTGTCTTAGTCTTGTCTTGTGTCTGCTCAGAACAATAACTGCAGTAAGTATGCTGATTGGCTGGGCTGACGGGTTGGTGTTCTTTTGGTGGGTGTGATTAAAACAGTCAAGTAGCTGATTTGAGGATATTTGCAAAACAGGAATAAATTGGATCAGGCCCAGCCATTGTGGCCAAAACTCCAATCAAGATACAAAGTTTACTGGAGCCTGGTACCTCATGCTCACAGTGCACGTGTACACACACACACACGCCCTTAGTTCTGTTGCAGACATGGAGGCAAGGCCACAACTGTTCTAAACCCTTGAGGGGAGAAATGGGAACCAATTTTTCATATCATAGTAGTGGCCACGACAGCTAAAACTGAAATGAGAGTTTTGCAAACATGAAGAAAGTTTTTTAGCCTGGGCAGAAAGTCAACATCACTCAATTTCCCCATGGATATGTTTTCTGCCTCACTCTTGAAGTCTTGGGCTCTGGTGCATACTGGTGCTGGGTGAGAGAGTCATTAAGTTTTGCACGATGGGGATAATGGCTCCGAGTATGTTATTTTTTCATGAGGCATGTTTCAGGGGGTACCCTGGCCTCATTGCCTCCAAAATGTAGCTGCTGCCCTCCACTTGCCCTCTCCCCATCCAAAAACGTCTGTGCGGGGATGTCTGAAGAACCCTGGCATCTTACAAATGATCCATTCAGACTGTCAAGCATCTTTTGTTTGGAAGGAAAAGAGATGTGACAAATGTAAACACTGGAGAATGGGACCTGCAGCAGAGGACGGATGCCATGTCAGACCCCATCAAAGCTGATGCCGCATTCCTTTGCTGTTAGTCAGCTGGCCTCCCCTTCTCTCTCCAGCTCCCACAGCCTCCTTTTTCCTGCCATGATATTTCCTTTCCTTCTGACTCCTTAGGCGTGCTCGGGAAGCCAGGTTCTGATTAGTACGAAACTGCCCACCTTAATTTTTTATTTTCATCCATGTTTCTAGTTTGGTACCAGGCCGCAGTATTCAGATGACAGATCAAATTAGATGAAGTCCTCTTGTTTCCTAGGACACGAGACAAAGAGAATTCCTTTCTGTCACTCAGCATGGAATGACCATCTGATGTAAATGTTGATGGAGGCCACCTCACTTCAATGACTGAGATCCTGATTATATAAAATTTCCAGAGGCAGAGGGAATAGTCAAAGGAAAGGAATAGCCCCTGGCAAAGTTTGGAAGCCAAATCAGTGTCTTACTCCAACCCCATCCCTAAGACAGGCCCAAGCGTTGCTGTGAAGTTGGAGTTGGCTGGCCACAGATGGTCCCTTCCAGAGTAGCCATCTAGGTTGGAATCTTGAAGCAGAATACCAGCTGCCAGCTAAGCCTCCCTTGGCCACGTTAGGACACCTCATTTCTTCTGCATTTGTACAGTGCTTGCCTCAGATTAGGCGCAGTACAGAGTAGCAGTTAAGAGAACAGGTGTTGGACTCGGACAGATTCAGGCCTGGGTTTTAGCTCCATCTTTTCCCTCTCTGTCAAGATTGCATTTGGTTGCCAGCAACAGAAAAGTTGACCAGTGATGGCCAGAAGGGAGTTATCCATCTCACACAGCCAGAAGTCCAGAGGGAGGCAGCCCAGGGCCATCTCAGTGGCTCA
Organism: Camelus bactrianus; assembly: GCF_048773025.1. Classification (NCBI taxonomy): domain Eukaryota; kingdom Metazoa; phylum Chordata; class Mammalia; order Artiodactyla; family Camelidae; genus Camelus; species Camelus bactrianus. The sequence continues at coordinate 31,591,882 of NC_133550.1, read as the reverse complement.
GGGACTCCACTGTTGATCGGCTCCTTCCAGCTGCCTGTACTGCATCTTCAGGGGGTTGTTGTGGGACAAAAATAGAACCCCCAGATCTCCACAGAATGTAGTTTATTATCAGGAAATGATCCAACGATGGTGAGATAAACAAGCAGAATCACTCTGTGTATCTCAGTGTTCCCAGGAGAGATGCTGCTGCTGTCAGTTTCTGCTTGAAGCTTCTCTAAGTGTGTTCCAAAGCAGCAGCTCCACAGGGGGGAAACCTCTAAAATCCTCTCCTGGGTCTTGTCAATCAACGAGCACATATGTGTCAACAGAAGTGATGTCTCTTATTGTTGTGTTTACTTATGTAAGGATGACTCGGCTCTGAGCTGATTCTCTAGACTGTGTTTTACAAATTTTTAGCACTGCACAGCTATGAGCCTGAGCCAAAGTGATGATAGATGGGGGCCAGAATGAGGGCAGTGGGGGTTGCTTAGAGAAGAAGGAAGCCTGCGAGCAAGATCCACTCCTAGACAGAGAGCGATTGGATGTGGAGGGGTCCAAGCAGACTCCGGGTTCTTCGGATGGAGGTGCTTGGAGGATGTTGAAGCCATGAGTAGGAAAGAGGAAGTCAAGAGGGGGATGGAAAATGAGAAGTTCAGTTTGGGACACACAGAGAAGTTCTGGGTTTAGCAGGGGCATAGCAAGAGGGAGAAACCCAGGGTGCAGCTGGACATCCAGGCCTGGGGCTCAAGAGAGAGGTCAGTAGAGTTAAAATGCAGTAACTATTTAATGATACTAATGAGAGAAGATAGATTTTAAAAAAATCCATCCTGTGACTGAATCCACCCGTTGAATAAAGTGAAATCTGTAATTTTCTGGTGAACATGATCTTTGTGGAGGAAAACACAAACCTCTGATTCCCCATAACTGCAGGGGAAGTGAGGAGGGCGGTCATTTCTGAGTTCACAGGAGTACCTGATTCCTTGGGTTATGTAAGCTTGGAAAGCTCTTCACACATCAGCTCCTTCAAGGTTCACAAGAACCCTACGAAGAGAGCAAAGGAGAGCTTCTTTCCTACACTGACAAATGAGGAAAGACGGGTGCAGGCAAGCCCTGTCATGTGTCCAGATTCTCGAATGGCTGAGCCCACGGTGGAGACCAGAACCCAACCAGCTGGCCCAGTGCTGTTTCCATCGTGTGTGCAAGGGGTGGCTGCCAGGCCTTACAGCTTCTCCCTCAGATAAAGGATCCCTTCTGCAAAAATACGGCTACTTAAATCATGTTACATCACCACCTCCACTCTTTGATGACTTCCTAGTGAATTAGATAAATGATTCTTAAACGTCAGTTCACTTGAGAAGTTCGTAAGATACAGATTTTTGATCCTCACACCAAAAGATTCAGTGTTAGTATGTGTGTTAGCGTTCTCAGAACTGAGGATATAGATACAGATGTAGATGTGGAGACAGATAGGAGATACGTGTGTGGGGAGATTTACATGTCTATATATCTCTTTCTATACAATGAGATACATTATGAGGCATTGGTTCACATGACTGTGGAGGCTGGGAAGTCCCACAGTTTGCCATCTACCAGCTGGAGACCCAGGAAACTGGTGGTATAGCTCCAGTCAGACTCCAGAGGCCTGAGAACCAGGGGTGCCAGTGGTGTAAGCCCCAGTCTGAGAGTAGGAGAAAATTGCCGTCTCAGCTCAGAGAGGTGTTTCAGTCAGGCAGAGAAACCCCTCCTCCACCTTTTTGTTCAAGTCAGGACCTCGGTGGATTGGGTGAAGCCCACCCACATCGGGGAGGGCCCTCTGCTTTGCTCAGTCCACTGAGTCAAATGCTCATCTCTTCTGGAACCATCCTCACAGACACACCCAGAAAGAATGTTTAACCAGATAGCTGGTCACCCCCATGGCTCAGGCAAGTTGATGTATAAAATTAACCATCACAGTGTGTTTGCCTCGGGTCCAGGAATCTGCATTGTAGCCAACATTCCAGGTAGTCTGATGCAGGTGGTTCACCCACCGCATTCTGAGAAGCACTGAAGTAAGTGGGGTGGGGGTGAGGGAACGATGTCTAAGTCCTTCTGTTTTCTTTCCTGCCTCCCCGCCTCTCTCCTCTAGATGAGAAGCTGCTTATCTGATGGGCCACATCCTGGGACATAACCCAGGCTGTATTCACTGATGGAAATGATCATTCTATTGTAAAATGTCAAGTTGTTGTATTTTCTCTTTTTTGCTTGCTGCTGTTTTGATTTGCCATCACTAAGCTGAGCCAAGATCCCTCAGTGTCTGATGACTTTATCCTGTTTTTTGTTCTCTGCATGCCTTTCTAAATGTTGTCGTGGAAACTCTGGTACCCTGGATCGTCTGGCCCAGCCAGAAGGTGATTAATACCCAAGAGTTGCAGTTGGAAGGTAGGGGCCTTCATAGGCAATTAGACTAGTTTGCTGACCAGAGTGCCACCTGTTGGAATACCAGGCATTGGTCCCAATAAAAATGAAGTTTTAACCTTGTATCCATTCAGTCTTGTTTCCTATGTGTATAGCATCTTCAGGACTAATAGCTAGCATTTATTTAGTGCTTACTATGTGCCAAACAGTGAGTGTTTTCAATAAAGTAACTCATTTTATTTTCACAACAACCCTGTGAGAAGGTACTATTATTATCCATTGTTCTTTTTTTTTTCCCAGATGAAAAAATTGCCTGAGGTTTTGTCACTGGTGAGGGGCCACCTGCCCCATCCGTTCTACTCTCACCATCCTGTATCATCTTAGGAACTGCCTGGGGGAGGGGATGAGTAGTCAAGATAGAATGCTGGAATTCTTGGGTCCTCTGGATGTATCCCGTCTTAATATCATCAAAAATCTGCCTAGAACTCTGAATAGAGGCCAACTCAAAGGCAAAAGGACACAGGAAGACAAAGACATTATCTGGCTAATTAGAACCAAAACTATTTTGAGTTGCATTAACTGGACAGATTTTTTCAATAGCTTTCTGACTCTCTTCTGAATGAGCACTTAACTCTGGCCCCTCTTAGCTGCTGTCGAAATTTCTATAACCTCAGTGGTCCTGGGATCAACAGATGATGAAACCTTCTTTAGCAGATCCATTTTCTCTGAGCCAGTTGACAAGAGGAGGTCTGGCATTCCCTATCTTAGAACAGACTATAATCAGAAAGAAAGGCCGCAACCATAAATCGACATGAATTGGGTACAGTCGTCCCCGAATGACTTTGCCCTGCCAAAAGTGTTCTTAGCTTTATAACATTGGTCGACACTGGCCCCAGCCCAGCGGTTTCTAGTTTTTCTTTATGGAGGTAAATAGACTAAACTCAGCACTTTCTCAGTCTCTCAAATAAGTGCACTGACATCATTGGGAAATTATAAGAATCCACATATCAAGCCAAATTCCACCCTAGGTTCAACATCCGCTGCCCCACCTCCCCCGAATCAACCCCCAAGAGTATGGTTAAGTGAGGGCAGAACTTGGCCGGAAGCTTGTTATTTTTGCAGCTTTAATTACACATACCTCATCCATTTGACCAAATTAGGAGAGAAGGTTCACAGAGGGAACCTTTGCCTATTGGCTTGCTTCAGTGTCTGGTTCTTCTAGTACCTAACTTGGGAATTTCAAGAAAACAGTCAAGGAATGACTTTTAAAATTTTTAGGGCTGGAAAGAACTTGGATCATGAGTATCTAGTCCAAACCCCATGGTTTTATAGACCAAAAAACAAAAACAAAACAAAAAAACTCCCTGAGATTTAGAAAGGAAAAGTGCTCAAAGTCACATGAAAGGTATGGTCAGCTAGGCAAAAAAAACAAAAACAAAGGAAAACAAAACCAAAAACAACCCTGGGATCGGTCCCTCTTGTTTAGTGTGCTTTCTGCACATCTTGATGGAAAGAGTTATTTTTCATAGAAGATTGCTCTTGCTGTGTTCAGTAGTGGAAAGGACCTAGGTTTTTAGAGCTAGGCAGAGGTAGGATTGGATCCAAGTTCAACTACTTCCTAGTCGTGTGTGCCTAGTTTCTTAACTTCTCTGGAACTTAGTTTGCCTATTTATCACATGAGGAAGACATACTTCCTGCCATTAAGTGATGTGATATTCCTCACGCAAGTGGGACACAGTAACTGGTCCCCTTTTTCTTGGGACTTTTGGGTTGCAAATGATAGAAACTCTGACTGGTTTGAGCATAAAAGGGAATTGGTTACCTGTATGATTTTGAGTAGATTTTGGTTCAAGAGTCAGCTTTCTTCTGCATCAGTGACATTCTCAGTCCAGGTTCCTCTTGGTGTGATGAGATGGCTGTCAGCGTCTCCAGGCTTGTCTCCCACAGGGTTCTAGTCCAGAAAAAAGAAAACTTTTCTTTCTCAATGTTACCATTGAAGATCCAAGAACTAAGCCACACTGATCTAGCTCTGATAAAACATGGAACAGAACAAATTAGGTACAGAACAAATCACTGTGCCGTAAAGCTGGTAGTAAGATCAGAAGGTCAGGTGGAGGGCACATGCTCACTCCTGGAGCTTGAGGGTGGTGGTGAGGGAGGGTGGGGTGGACCCCCAAGGACACACAGGTGGAGAGCAGAGCAGGGTTCGTTCGCCATAGAACAATCTGAATGTTCTTGACAAGATACAGTGAGTGGACACTGGAGTAGCAGAAACAAGATTCACTTCCTCTCCCTTTTCACCACTCAGGTGAAAACAAGCAAGAGGCTGTTTGTTTTCTCAAAATGTTGGTACATTCTATCTGTGCAAGGAGGTAATGGGTAGTACTGAAGTTAGTGCCTCTTGGGCTGAGTAATTAGGCGTCCATGGTTAAAAAGATTTGGTCAAAGGAAGTATTCTTTTCCATTCAGCGATGCTTTATCTGTCCTTATAAAAACAGCACATTATATTAAAATGGACAAATAATGCTTGCAAATACAGATATAAAATGCTACCCATTATTAAATGTGAGTCATCACATCCAATAGTACTATGTCTTATGTAGATATAATGTTTCATATTAAAGCAAAAATTATTTATTAAACATTTACTGTGTGCTAGGCACTATGATTGAGTTAAATACTGAGGCCATAACAAGAACTTTCAAAATAGTTTTGACAGTGATCTAGCTTAAGATTCAGTAATTGTAAAAGTATTTATTGAGGCCCAGCCATGTGCTGACCATCTTTCTAGGCAGAACAGGAAGTAAAAAATTAAAAGCCAGAAGAGTGCAGTGCTTAAGTACATGCAGCTTCGAAGAGGAACAGATATGTGTTCAAAACTTGGCTTCATCACAGATCCATTACATGACCTTGGGGAACTTGCCATTGAACTCAGTTTCTGTAAAAGAAGCATGCGAATTGTATTTCTTTTTCATGATAATTGTGAGAATTAAAAGTCATAATGTATTTTAAGTTCTCTGGCACATGTCACACAGTAGATAACAAAGTGGTTGGTAGTGTGGCAATTTTTGCATTGATTTCCTGCCACTCACCTCCAAGCCCAACGTGCACATGTATGCGCGCACGCACACACACACACACGGAGCCACTAGTGTAATAGAAGCAAGGGCTAAATAAATATGCTGTAATCAGACTGTGTCAGAACCTCTGGTTGTTGCAGGTTATCTTGCTGTCAGTGCATTTGCCTGCAGCTGCGACCATGGCACATGTGTCCAAGCACATGTGAAATACGAATTGTTGATGATCCATGAGAAACCAGGCCGGCGAAACGTTTGGGACCCTGTATGGTTCATTGCTGTGACTCTCACACAGAATGTAGCCTGGGTGAGGCCAACCCAAATACTAATTGGGTGACAAAGAAAGTGAAATCGGGGCATGGAAATAGCAACGCTAGAACTTCTGCCTCCCATGTTAAACAATTGAAGACCAGATAATATTGTGAAGCAGTGGTTGTGCAGGAAACTCAGGATAGTGATTTCCGGGGAGGATAGAAATCAGTGATTCCCCCAGGTCGCTGCTTGGAGGAAAGTTCCAGGAAGTGACAGAAGGAAGAGGAACAGAAACAGCCCAGGAGGCTCCGTGAGTTAGATAATAATGGATTGGCGCTCAGGGAGTTCAAGGCAGATAGAATTCTCAGGGTAGAATGTAATTTTCTGTTGGAATCCAGACATGATGTAGCAGGGGAAAGGAAACACGGTAGATCGGCCTTTAGTGATGTAGTGGTGAGGCCTGGGGACAGGAGAGAGCGGGGAATCTTCTACAGCCCTCTGACTAAGTCTCAGTCTTTTGGGGAACTTGTGTCCCTGGACTGCGAGCTTCACCATTGCTTCTCAGTTGTTATCCCCCATAGGTGGGGCCAGATGATTAGAGGGGGCTGGAGTTGAGTATTCCCTTGCCCCAGGTAGGCTAGGCTTTAATATAACCAGAGCAGTTTAGGCTCTGATAAATAGTTTTTCCTGAGAGCAGAACTTGCTAACAAGAACAAATGCTCTGGCATATTCAGAATCGTTCCTTTTTCCGTCCTCCTGCTGGAAGCATGAATTATTTTTCTCCAGTATTTATTGGGAGGACCCAGCAGAGTTCCTGGAGGTAAAACTCACAGAAGTGTGAGGGCCCTCCTACGACTGAGTTTCCCTGGAGCTTTTTTCTCTCAGGGTGGTGTAGACTGAGCCTCCAGCCATTCCTCAATGATAGTTCAGGTTTTCCTACCTGGCCATGTTGCCCGTGGAAGTTTCTGCTCCAGCAAATTGTGATTCTCTGTATCTACCTGAGTGTCTCTCTAATTTTGGGAGCAGCAGTTTGTCCTGTGACTTCAGTTCTCTGACAGTTCTAAGAAGAGTTGTTGATTTTTTTCAGTTTGTTCGAATGTTTATTTATAGTTAGGGTGGACTGAAGACTTTTAATTTTTAAGTTCCTTACATGCCAGACCAGAAACCAGAAGTCTTCATTGACTTTTAAATACTTACCCCGCAGTGGACACATGTAACTTCCACTCCCCAAATATTGGCCACAACCAGTCACATGACCTGGCCTATGACAAGAGATCCATGAAGTGTCTTGCAAGCCTCTGCCTAAAAAGGGGAAAAGAGAAAATATTTGGCAGACAGAACTAATGTCTACCACAGAGATCAACATACATTTTTATTATTGATACAACTTAGACAGGCTCTGCTTAGATATAGAGACACAGCAGGAGCTCAGTACTCCCCCTGAATTAGATACTTATCCTCATGGTCACTGGTATAGCTGGACAACCACAGCCTTTCCCCAGGACACCGGGAGGCCAGAATGTGCTCCCTCTGCAGGCAGATCAGAAAAGAGAGAGCCCCAAGAGGCTGTGAGGAGCATGCCCAGTTTCTTTCCTGTCTCATCATTAGGCAGACCTATCCTCTTTCTTGGTGAGACGTGAGAGAGGAGAGCATGATGGGTAAGGGCAAGAATATTACTCTGTTGGGAGCTACCCCACCATGGGAAATAACATCCCTGCATCTTCACCAGGAGTCGCGATTTCTTGGAAAGTGTTCTAGAAACTCTGTGTTTGACTGATGGTACTTGTGCCCATGGCTGAATACCTTTGAACTGAAGTACCATCTAGAAAGTGGCAGATCCCACCTCAGTGAGTTACATTACTCAGAAGGTTCTATTTCCAGGAAAAATTTATTAAGCTGTATAACTCTCTCAGGAGTAACTTTCAAAGGGCACATTCTGGGCTCCCTGAGGGGAAGATCATGGTGGGGCAGGGGGTTGCTTTAGAAAGATGGAGGAAGGGAAGGGAAGTAATGTAATTGGAAGGCTTACTACGAATCAGGCACTAACACAGGTACTTTGACATATGTTTTCATCCAGTAATATAGCAATGTTTTGTTAAATGCCTACCATTTCCATTTCTCTCTTTTAACCCTCAAAACATGGTGACAAATCAGGTAGGTGGCTACAGTGCATTGGTTAAAACCATGGGCCAGACTGCCTGGATTTCGATCCTGGCTCTGCCCCTTGTGTGTTACCTTGGGCAAATACTTACCTTCGTGCAATTCAGTGTCCTCATCTGCAGAATGAAGACAGTTATAGCTTCCCCCTCATAGGCTTCTTTGGAGGATGAAGTAAATTAATTTGTGGCAACTACAAAGAGCTTTGTCGAAACAGTCTGTTACTGCCCTTACTGCAGGCCAGAAAACTAAAACATGAGGAGCTGTGTCACACAGCCAGGAATTTGTTGCCTTGGGGTGAAGGGGTAAGTGTGAAGGCAAATCTGACTTGGATGAGCAGACTCAGTGGAGAGAGCATTCAAGGGCTCTGGGAATAAGATGATAGGGAATTGCCTGCAGGGACCTTAGATATTGTAAGTGAGTGTGGTGAGGATGGAGTTTCCCCAAATGAATTTTTTCCTAATTTTTTTTTCCCACGGAGGCATCCCTGCAGCTTGCTTTTTACTGATAATCATGCAGGATGTGATCTCCTGGGAAGATAAGTGGGGTATGGTGTCCCCCAAGCACAAAGAATGAGTCATGGCCTATTTTGGTTCAGGTTAGAAGGGTAACCTGGTGAAATTCCAAGGCTGGTTGGTGGAAAGAGCTATCTTTTTTGCTTTCCTTACAGAGCTAGATTTGGTAAACAGAGTTTCCCAGACAGGAAGAGGAAACCAGGTTCCAGTAAAAACAAGTCACTTGAGGAGAGACAGGAAGGAAGTTGTGTAGGTGTTTGGGACTGCTGGCTTTGGATCTGGATGCTCTTTTAGTTTCTTACATGTGGCTGAGGAATTTATTCAGTGTTGGAATAGGGCTGATAAGGACCCTGTGGGCTTATAGAACCCCACCACTGATGCTTTGTAGGGGGGCTATCCTCCTGTGCCTAAGTAAAGCCCCACCGTGTTTGCTGTTTATGCCAGTGAAGGCTTCGTAAGCCCTTGTTGGTGTCTAGGTTTTGTATGTTTATTTCTTCCAAGTCTTCTGTGACTGCTGTCTCAAGGATTCACGGCTACCATGCTGAAGTGGGCAGGACCAAAGTGATTATTCCCATTTTGCAGATAAGAAAGCAGTTTCTAAGAGAATACATTTCCTGCCTGAGGTCACACAGCTGGCAATTAGTAGTGCTGAGGTTGAACCCAGAGCTTAATAAGAAGCCCATTGACCTGGGAGGGTATGTGTGTATTGGAGTGAGGGTGGGAGCCAGTGCAGCTACAAGGGTTGGGGCTAGACCATGAGAGATATGAAAGTAGAGGCTCAGTTTTCTGCACCTTTCAACTCTGCTGCCCAGCCCTGAGCCTGTCTGTCACAGGAGGTCTCAGATATTTGTTTAAATGCATTAAAAGGAAACCACAAGAAGTCAGGGTTGGCTTGAGACCAGGGGAGGGTGGAGCCTTTTTGTAGCAGGAGCAAGAGTCCTGGCTGGGGAGCCTCCAGGGGAATGACATGAGGGTCTGGTGTACAATAAGATTTTAATAAAAGACTGTCCAAGAGGTGTGCTTTTAGACTGTACAGTGCAGTAGCAGCAAAATCTGTTGCTTTTCCTTGTTTTGGTCAGAAAGGAAGTGCCTATGACCAAGAAGTAGAATGAGATATCTTTCTCTCCCTCTGTGTTACCCCAACATGAAACAGCCACCCTTCAGCACCTCTTCTGTATCTTCCCTGCCTGCCCCCATTCCCCCTTCCCTCCTACCTGATACCCTAGTGGCTCCATGTACACACCATCTCCTGCCCCCACCCCCAAGGTGAAGCTCGTTGGACCCAGTTTAGGAAAGACAAATGGACCCCTTCATCTGACTGGGGAGAGTGTAGGGAGGCAGGGTTTTGCAGGCAGGCAGCCTTGGTTTCCTACACTGAGGTCTCCTGCATGCATCCATAGACTTACAGTATCTCCCTTCTCCTTTGCCCTCTGCCCTGGCCCAAACCACAGACCCAGGTGTGCGGCCTGGATGAGTCAGATTTGGCTCTTCAGAGAATGTGCAGAGAAAACAGTCTACTCTCGGGAAGCTGAGAGAGCGCCCTGAAGAGCTTATTAGGTGGAATCCCAGGGAGTATCATGGGCTGTCAAAGAGGGTGCTTTGTTCTTCCTCCCCCCGCCCCCTCAGTGGGCCGTCCTCTGCACACTCACACGGAGGGATGCCAGCTTCTCAGCTGCCTTATGCGGCTGCCAGACTTTCACTCAGGGACATTGCTGCTGTTTCTGCAGGTGCGAATAGTTTATGTTTCTGGAAAGACTCCTCTCAGTTTTGAATAGTTCGCCCGACTTGGGAAGAGCCTAACCCGGTATGTCTGCCATGTTGAACAAATACCAGGCACCAGAAATAATGCTGGTAATACTAAAAATGAGCTTTAATTGAACACCTGCTACACGCCAGACACGGTTTTAATTGCATTGCATGCATTATTTCTCTTAGTGCCCCCAGCAATATGTAGTAGGTATGACAATCACAATTCAAGATGAAAAATTGAGACTCAGAGAGAGTTTACATAAATTGCCCAGGGGCAAAGTATGTGATGGCAAGTACTTGACAGAACCTGGATTCTATCACGGGCCTTTCTGACTCCCCCATCCAGCCTCATAACTCTGTGCCACACAGCTTCTCTCCGGCGCCAAGCTAGGAATAATTTGTGCATGTGGGTGTTATTGTGATGGCCTCTGCTAGTATGTCCTCTCTGCTAGATGGAAATCAGTGAGGCTGGTTTACGGGGACATCATACTCCTCTCCCACCGTTGCCCTGGGCTAGGCCCCCGAGCCTGTGAACCTTCATCAGGATGCGGGACCTCTGGGCCCACCTCCCACCGTCCTTCTAAGCCCTCACTCCTGCTGTTCTGATCTCATTGACCTCCTTGCAGTTCCTCAGACACATCGACTATTCCCCTGTCTCAGGGACTTTGAGCTTCCTGTTCTCTCATTCTGGAATGTTCTTCACTCTCATGAATGCTGGGTTCATTCCAGCATTTCACTCAAGTCTGCCCAAATATCAGCTTAGCTGAAATCTGTCTCTACTGTGTATAAAAAAGCACCCCCTTCTTCCCCCACCACCCTGGGCCTCTACCCCTTTCCACTGCTTCATTCGCCAGTCTCACATGCTAACAGAGTAAATGTTGACATATCAAGGTAGAAGCTGATAAAAACCCAGAGGGTTGCTCTTGAACACAGCATCTGAAAATAGTGCAAAGATGTTAAAAGAAAAATAAGAAAAAAATGTTTTTTTAATGATCATATACAGATTATGAGCTTGGAGCTATTGTATGAAAATTTAGAATTTTGGACTTGATTTCAGTCAGAAAGTTATTTGTAATTACCTGTATAAATGTGCATATTTAGAACTCTGTATAGAAATTATATGTACTTTCTCCATAAAGTCTTCTAACTTTCCTGGTAGGAATTAATTCCTCTGTCCTTGGAAATTCCAGAAACATTATTTGTACCTCTCTAATAAATAAGGCAGTTAAGCCGAAGTGACTCAAATAAACACTGGATTTGAAGTCTAGCAAATACAAGTTCAAACCCTTCTTTTGACATTCTGTAGCTAGATGACTGGATAATCCACATAACCTTTCTCAACTTCTATTTCTACACTTATAAAATGAGGGTACAATAATGTGGTCAATATTTCACTAATTCAACAAATATTTCTTAAGTGTTTTCTATATGCCAGGTACTTTCTATGTGTTTGTGATAGATCCTTGAACTAAACATTTAAAAGTTCCCTGAGCTTATGGAGTTTATATTAAAGTAATAGTGTGTATGAAAAGAATTTGAATACTATCAAATGCCAAGTTAACATTAAATATTCTAGCAGATGGTGTTGGTTGCCCTTCTGCCATCTATCCTGTTTTTCCTGCATTCCAGAGCCTCAATTGGTGTCTGTATCTCTCACATGTTTCATGTCTCTGGGAACACAGACCAACCACATCTGTAGCCTCAGGAATAAATCCTCACCACAGTGGTCCCAGGTCCATTTGCCAGTGGTTGGGGTAGGGATGGGAATATGACCTAGGTCTGGACAGTGAGATGGGAGAGAGGTTTTATGGAAAGGTATCCTTTCTTCTACAAAGAAGACAACAGAAGATACAGCCTCATTATTGCCTCTGGAAATTGTCACGTCCAGGCATTATACCTGGAACTGGCTCATGAAGAATTAAGTAACTTCCTAAACTGAGGAAGATGGCAACACTGAAAATGCAGAGCAGAGAAATGGAAGGGATCTGGGTTCTTGATTATATTGTCAGCCACAAACTCACCCCATTCTGAAACCTACGCCACCTTTGAACTTGCTGCTACACTTCCAAATTATTGAAGTCACTATGGATTAGCATTTTCTGTTACTTGCATCCAAAGACACTTTAATTGATATGAGTTATTATCTGATACTACTTCCCCTACTTATCAGTAAGATCACTGGGAGTTGGCTCCGTTTCAGGTTTATGTTTGCATTTGTACTCCGTGGCTCACATAGCACCATGTTTGCTATAGAGAAGATAATGTGTACTTCAGTGAAAATATATCTTCAAGCATATATTTGTAACCATGTATATATATGATCTTTTAGACTTTTTGCAGGTCTTGGGTTCAATGCTTTGTACAGTTATATGAGAGAATAATAAATACCAACTTATTTTCAGTGCTTAGATACGGCAGATCCAAAATTTTAAAAAAAACTAGTTTTAAAATTCATGCACTTTAAGTCTAAATTCTCAGATTCAGTATGTCTTAAGTGGGTTTACTTGAAGCAATGGTCTATAGTATTAGCCAACACAAACATCTTTTATAAAACCCTATGAGCCTGGCTGAGGCTTGTAGTTCCCCTGAATAAGCAAGGACAGTCCTGCCCTGATGTCTGCTATGTGTTCATGCCAGTGAGTCGGAGTGAGGGTGGGGTCCACCCGGCCCCATCTTTTTGTTTGATGAGGTCATGGGAACTGGACAAGGTTTGCCCTGGGTTCTGAGCTGACAGCCTGAGGTCTGGTGATGTAGTGTTTGCATGGCATGGGCCAACCGCTCTACTTTCACAGCTGGAGATGCTGAGACAAAAGCAGCAGAAGGACAACTGGTCTACTTCAGAAGGCCACTGGGAATTTATGGGGAGTGTTCTCAGAGTGTACCCTAGAGTGTACCTGCCTCTCCACAGAGCTGGCCGTTCAGTTCATTTCTGCTTCATGTTCAACACCTGTTTCATACACATAGGCACTGTGAGGGACATAAAGTTGAAAAATGCAACTTTTTTGCAAGGGACTGATCGTCTAGTAGAAGAAAATGACAAGAATATAATTCTTTCATACCTATGCTCATTTATTCATTCATTCCTTCCCTCATTCAGCCAACTTCTAGGAACATGGTATAAAGCAGCGAATAATGCAGATGTGGCTTCTGCCTCAGTGGAGCTTGTTTTCTCACTGAGAAGACATATCTGAAAGCACATGTTAACCTAATCAGTGACTTAACTACATTTGTGATGTGTGCCACAGAAGAAAGAAGGACAGGATACACAAGGGCATTGATGGGGGACTGGATCCAAATTGGGAGTCCTATTATCTCTATTTTATAGATGAGAAACTGCATGAGGAATTAAGTCACTTGTCCAGGGTCACCCAGGTAGGCATGGTGGAGCCAGGTTGTCTTACCCAGAGCTCTTAACCATGCTACTCGGCAGGGAGATGTCATGAGCTCCAGGTTGGTCGTGGAGCAGGCAGTTGGATGAATAAGGCTGGGTCCTCAGGGAGGCCTCTGGGCAGGGGCTGGAACACACAATACAATGAATGCCAGCAGAGAGGCACAGCGTGCTGCCAGGGGACTTTAGGGAGAGGCTGCCTCTGTCTTAGAGGAGGACTTCCGGTGGCGGGGGGGGGGGGGGTGCCATTTCCTTCAGATGCTGAAAGGAATATGGAAGAATGTCTGCAGGGAGAGAGAGCGATCAAGGGTAAAAAGGGCACTGCAGGCAGAGAGAAGAGGGTGTAGAATAAAGAGCTAGGAGAGGCAGTGGTTCCTTAACAGGACCTTCTTTACCTTTTCTTCCTGACGTCCTCAATGGCACACCATGCACTTGCAGGCACCTGGGCACGCACAGAATTGTAGCAAGTTGTTGAATATTCATTAGGGCCCCCACTGTGCAACCACTGAGCAGCAAAGAAACCAAAGGCAGCATCTGTTGCAACATGGGACCCAGAGATCATCCGGCCCAAAGCTCCCCTTGTGCTGCCTATGAATTGAAGCTCAGGATGGATGTGATCATCCCCAAATCATACAGCCCTTTACTTAGGAAATTTAGTCCCTCCTCCAGCCTCTTTCTCCCCACTTCTAACCAAACAGCTTTAGGAAATTTCTGTACCCTCAGGCAAGCCCCCCATTCATTAACTCACTGCGTGGCTTTGAAATGTGCATCTCTTTTCCCTACCCTAGCCCCTCTTTGGTTTTTGTCTGTTTGTTTTGCTGTATTTTGTTTTGTTCTTGACCATGTATGGACCCTTGCCCTAGGCCAAGGGGCTCTGCTAGTTGATTTACATGCATCATGTTTTGTAATCCTACAACTCTCCTGTAAATTACAGGAATTCTTCCGCCCTTTTTACAGAAGCACAAGCAGAGACACTAGGAGACTGAAGAGCTCCTCTCCAGCTCACACGGCTGGTGTTCAGCTGAGCCAGGATTTCATCCCATGTCTGCCTGACTCCGAGCCTATGCTCACATCTAGTCAACCTCAGGGTCTCTTACCCACAGCTTCTCCCTCATGGAGGGAAGCCTGACTGTTCTTAGGCTAGAAGGATTGATTGGCTGAAAGTCTATATTCTCTTTGAGACATGGTGTCGCTGCACACAACAGGTTCCTCTTTTATAAGGGTATTTCCTGTTGTTCCTTGGCCTTCTGGCTAAGACCAAGTGTAAACATGTGTTTCCTCCATGTGCCACTGCTTGTAAGAACTGGTGTTTCCAGTCAAGACTAAAATGGAAATTCATGCCCTAGAGTAATTAATGGCTTCTTTACTACCTAACCCAGGCAAATAGTATGATTTTTAATATTAATTTTGGATAAACACCTAATTTCCATAGTCCATGTATACCTCCTTGGGAAAGAGAATCAATTTTATCTGGTACCCAAAAGGATATGGTGCCACATCTCACTGTGCTCCATGTCTTTCTGATGGAACGTCAGCAGTGGCTCTTTTCCTGGCTTCGTTCCTCCTGGCCTGGAACCAGAGGACATTATCACCCTTCCCAGAATGCTCTTGGACGAGGCTCCATGTCCAGTTATCATACGTTACCCAGGAACGCCAGGACTCTGGCTGCTTACTGTGAATTTACAGTTCTTCGTCCTCTTCCAAAGTCCTCACATTTCTTTTGACGTGAAAAAGCAATTTAAAAATGTATCATATCTAATGTAACACATGGACATATTCACCACACACATTCTTTTAATTAAAAGGATAGGTACACTGCCTTTTGCTGACAGTTAACACCAGTGTTTTAATGCCATTTTCTATTATTGATTTATGAGGTGCATACTCAAAGCAAATTAGGGAATAAATCATCGATGACATTGATTTGTTTACCAGCTCCCCAATAAATGTGTATAATTAATTGTGGGTGTGCTACCTGTCTCTGCTCGTTGAGAACTTTCCACAGTTCCTGGCCTCCCCTCTCTGTTCCACTGTTACACTGCTGGGCTTAATGGAGAAGGATTGGTAGCATACCTGAAGGTGTAGTGTGGGTAAGAGCTTAATCCATCAGTACATCTGATACTCTGAGGTGGAAAAGGAATTTTTGCATGCTTCTCAGGAAAGGGGATGAGGAGACTGGTTGGGAGGGAGTTTCTGCCTGAGTGAGGCAGCTCATTGTTTCAAAGGGTTTGCATGGGTCTCAGTATCACCTCTGGAACTGGTTATTTCTCAACCAGGATGGCTGTCAAATGAAGTGTTTTTTACTTTCACGGTCATGCTGGGAAAGGACCTTGGTCTGCAGGTGTCAGGTCAAGGAACAAGTGGTCCGTGCTCTTCTTTGATTGGTCAATGTGTCTGCTCCTGAACGAGCAGATTTCTCCTTTGGATGCAGGTGGGGAGCTCAGGACTCCTCCAGGGGGCAGGGGCTCGAAAGGCAGTAGAGTGTGGTAGTGGGTGTACTTCCTCTAGAGTCAGTGTTGTCCAGATCCCAGCACTGTCGTTTACTCTCACACTTCAGTGTGACCTCTGGCAAGTTATCTAATTCCTCATTCTCAGTTTCCTTGTTTATAAAGAAAGAAGTAATAATAGTAGCTGTCTCTTAGGGTCACTGTAAGGATTAAATGAGATAATTTATGTGAAGTGTTTAGATTAGAGCCTGGCACACAGCATGATATGGTCACCATTATTATTTATTACCATAGAATTCATGGATGGGCTTTTGTTTGTCTGTAAATCTGAAGATCTGTGCAAACTTTATGTGTATGTACATGTTTCTGGGGAGTGGGTTCATAATATTCATCAGAGTCTCAAGGAGTCCCAGACTTCCTAGGAGTGGAAGGCTCTGTGCCCAAGGGGATCTCTTCCCTATTTTGGGAGCACTTGTAACTTGGGCTCTTCTCCCTATTTTGAACATACTTTCCCTCCTGGAATTCTGTGTGGAATATACGTCCCTCAGTCTCTCTGTCTCCTTTTCAGTAATACTAATAATGATAATAATAGCAGCTATGTTTATAGAGCATCTACTATGTGGCAGGTCTCAATTTGAGTAAGTTACTAATTTTTCTCTGAGCTCTGTTTCCCATCTTGTATGGCTGTTGTGCAAATTAGTGTGGGCAGAGGAGCTGATACTTTATTGGTATGTAGGTTCATCCTCTTAATTTGCCTCCTTTTGCCTATCATTTTGCAGTCCTTAATGGATAAGAAGCATGAGGAAAAGAAGCCTTTGTTGTTTTAAGACAATACGTTCTTGGGATTGTTACTGCAGTGTTACATAGCCCATTCTGACAGATACATTTGGATATCCCCCAGTGCCCCAGGATAATCAGGCACATGATTAAATACTCAATAATTATATGTTGAGCAACTGAATGAGAAAGAAGAAAAGAAGGGCAGGAAGAAGAGGGGAGGAAAAAAGTTGGAGAGAGTTACGATGAAACTAACTGAAAGGATGCATGATGGGTCATCTTCTCTAGAGTCATCTTAAACAACAAAAATTCTTCCATCTAGAAAAAGAGACTTTCCAAAACCTCCAGAAGACTGAGATGTAATTGTAAATGGCAGGCACATTTTGGGTTTGCGATGGGATCCAGAATTCCTGGGGTATCCTCCTGTTTTTCAGGGGGCCATCAGGTTAATCACTGAACATGGAATTAGCAGTCCTCTTTGGTGCCTGTGGTCCCCTGAGAAAAACAGACTATAGAGATGCTCTTCAAGAAGGTAATTTTACATGTAGACCTTGATCCAGTATGGCATTTCTAGTCTTTAACAAAAAAAGCCTTCTCCCCTGCTAGCCCAGTTCTCATTGGAATGTGGCTCTCATCTTTGTGGTCATGTCTGGCCCCAAAGGCTCTCAGTCATGAGGTGTGCAGGGTCTCAGCATGCTCCTGGCTGCATAGTCCCACAGAAGAAGGAACGAGACCAATTCAGAACAGACACCCTGCACAACCATCAGGACCCCTCTCTATGTCGAATCTGCTGAAGCCACACCGAGCTGTTTCTCAGAGCTCAGGAGGACTCCTGTTGGTGACGTCACAGTATCAGGGACTGCCGAATTATTGGCATTCTTTTGTTCTGAGAAGAATAAACTCCTTTCAGCTAAAATCAGAACCAGATTGCCGTCCAAATGTTGAAGCCTGGGACTTGCTGGTTAAAAACAACTCCTAGCATGTTTGAATGAGATCTTTTCCCCAGGATGGCTTTGGTGAAGGAGGAAGGGCTGCCAGACGCTGCATTGTTAACTAAATACCACAGAAATGGCTCTCTGTTTGATTGCTGTGTGTGTGAAACTATAAAGAACAAGAAATTGGAAAGGCCCAGCTGTCTTCAAAGAATGGAGAACAAAATGCTCCAGCTGTTCTGTTCGGGGAAGGATAATTCATAAACACAGAAAGAGGCAACACATTTTTGGATCTGGCTCAGCAATGACTTGGAAGTCATCATGTGGGCAGAACTCTTTTGGCCATCAGACAGCGCCCCCCATCTTCTCCCTTCCCATGTGTCTGAAGCCGTGTCAGTCCCATCCTGGACCAAGTCATGCCACATGCACCAAACTGCTTGTCAAATCACCTTGGTCCTTTGGATGACCACTTCTTGCTTATATGGGCCTGCAGAGGGATACCCAACCTAACATGAGACCAGGACAACTGCTGGTCCTAAATTTGGGTTAAAGAAATATGAAAAGGACCAAAGAAAGTGGAAAAAAATGTGACACCCTCCCCTCAACCCCCGCCTCCGGTCTCCTGTTAGAATCCTATTAGAGGTTCCATTCAAGTCTGGAAAAATTCAACTGATGACATCTGCTTGACCTCTTGGGAATGGAAGAGAGGTGGGGCTTGCCAACAAGATAACTTCCTCCTTCCTCCACTTCCTGCAGCCTCCTGCTCCAGCAGCGCCCAGGGCTGCCTTCCAGCTGGGCCTGGATGCTCTTCTCTTGTGGACCCCACCCTGCATATTCGTGTCTGCATCTGGAGGCCCCTCAGCCTCTGGCTGCTGGCCTACTAGAGCAAGGCAGACTTTCTCAGCCCAGCAAAGGCGCTGGCTCTGAAGACAAGACGTTGAGAGGACTCAAGGACCTGATGGATAAGGAATTCCAAGGTCTTAGAGGAGCTCCCAGTGAAAAATGTGGGTCAGTGCTAATTTTTCTGAAAGAGTTCTTCCTTTAGGAAGATTGGACTCTGTTATTCCCTTTGAGCAAAAGCATGGAATAAAATAAGGAAGTCCATTTCAATCCATTTTTGCAGATGAATTGCCACAGTTCAACTGTGCTGGAGCTACAAAACCGATATTTTCAAGTTGTTCAACCTATCCTGTTATTTTAACACAGTGCTGGGCACTGAGGAATAAAAAGAACAGCAAGAAAACGTCTTTTGGGGAACATAGCATCCAATAAGGCGGGGGGAGCATTTAAGTGGATAATGACAGAACTATTGTGAATCATGTCATTGTAGAGGGCATGGCAAATCCTGCTTGACCAGAAAAGAAAATATTGCCAGAATCAGTTCTTCGTAACTGCATGCACACAAACTTCTTTGTTTAAGACTAGTTACTCTCTGTCGCCTTTTAGAGTGGGGAGAAGGCGGCATATAGCATTCTTGTTTAATTCAGTTTTTTATTTTTGAATAATTTTAGTTTTATAGAAGAGTTGCCAAGATAGTACAGAGAGTTTCCATCCACCCATCACCCAGTTTCCTCTCATATCTTACACTGCCATGCTCCATTTGTCAGAACTAAGAAATCAGCATTAGTACATTACTGTTAAGTAAATTCTGGGCTATTCAGTTTCACCAGTTTTTCCACTGATGTCCTTTTTCTATTCATGTTACATTTACGTGTAGGGATTTTAAATGCATTTGCAAATTTTTTGATACTCTTCCCATAGAAAATGGGGTCTCTGTCCATTTGCCTTGAAACTGGACAGGTTTGGTGACTGTTTGGGCCAATAGTAACTTCCCAAGTCTAGGTTATAAGTAGTGATTCATCTTGAAGCCGCCAGTCTCCATGTAAGTGATAATCCAGCTGCCCTGAGCCGCCATGATGGGAGGAAGCCCAAAGTGCCCACTCAGAGAGACCACGTGGAGAGGCCTTGAGACCACATGGAGAAAGATACCCAGCCAGGCTCCAGCTTCTTAACTCCCAGCTGCTCCAGCCCCACACTGTTCCAGCTTTAGTCACTATCAGACTGCAACCAAGCAAGAGACCCTGGGCCAGAGCTTGTCAGCCGAGTAGTCCCTGAATTTCTAACTCGCAGACACTGTGAAAGGTATTTCAGTGATTGTTGTGGTTTTAAGCTACTATATATTGAAGAGTTTGGTCATATAGCAGTAGATTGATAGAATAAGATGGCTCCGCCAGCAGGTCTTAATGAGGTATGAGGCTCAGTCACATGTAACAACCTCCCAGTTGTTCCACTGGTTCATTTTTCACACATTTGTTTAACACCTACCATGGGTCAGGTACTATACTAGGTGCTGCGGGAACTGATGTCTAAGTGAGTTTCTGACCTTGAAGCAGTCATAGTCAGAAAGAAAAGCAGGCAATTAAACAAATGGCCACAGTACGATATATTAAGGCAAAGTGTCATGACACAAAAGGGACCCTTTTCCTGGGATACATGCTGGAAACCCTGTGTTTGAACCAGGACTTGAAGGATAAATCAGAGTTTTCCACTTGTGGAAAGCAATGAGAGTGCATGGAGTGTTTGGGGTTGGGAATCCAGAAGAGCTCTGTGTGGCTCTGAACCCAGAGTTTATTTGCATGAATGCGTGTTTGGGGTTGGGAGTGGAGTCAGGCATATAGGAAGTAAAAGTGAACAGGGAGGCTGAGGTTGAGTTTCTGGAGTGTAACCTGGGGTCAGAAGTAGACTGTCATAGCTTTTAGCCTGGATCTGATTCTCCTTCCAGAAACTTCTCAAGAAGATGATGTTTAAATCATCTGGTACCCTCAGGAATTGGGACTCAAAATATGTATCTACTGTATGTAGCTTGACCTTCTGGAAGAATAAACTTTGGAAATGTTTGGAGGTTAGGGTTCAAAACCTCTATGCAAGCTTGTCAAAGTGCTGGTCAAGGGCTTTATGAGTTTTTATTTCTGTGGTTTGTCTTTTCCATGGAAACGAGTGTATGGTGGGGATGGATGGAATGAAAACATGCATTTTCAAAAGTAAACAGAGCTTAGGTGAAAGGAAATCCAATAAACTCTGTAAAGGCAACAACTGAGGACTGAAATGGAAAAAGGGCTGAAGGAGAATGAACTCAGTGTGGTGGGGAGAAAGAAAGAAGTTAGAGCCAAGAGGAAAAGGACAGGCGAGGGGTGGAGAGAGCCTGCACTTTGGGAACTCAGACTGTTGCTTGTTCCAGTCTGGCCCCTCCTTTGGTTTAATCTGCTTTGAGTTTGTTTCTGTCCTTTTGAAACAGGAGAGTCTCAACTACTTCTCCAGGCTTATATATACTTCCTCATTTGATTTCTTCCCAAATGCAGATTCTCAAGGAGATAAAATAATTTGCCCAAAGTCACACAACTGGTAAATGGCAGGGCTGGATTTGAATCAGACATTCTGACTCAAAAGCTGGTAGTCTTTCCAGAAATTGAGGCAACATTCATTCCCATTGTGCCTATTTTAACGGTCTCTCTGACCGCCCACTCTCTGTCGTTGCTTACCCACCTCAGCTAGCAAAAGAGGGCTGATGCCCCAGAAGCTACCATGGGGTCTTGTAAACTCTGAATTATGGGAAGGAATGTCACTGTAGACGGTTACATCACCTGCTCTTGTCTCTCAACTTAAAGAGGATATACCTCTCCGTCACCATTCAAGGCAAGGCACAATTATCAGTCTGCTCAGGCTGCTGTGACAAGATATCATAGCCTGGGTGGTTTAGACAGCAGACATTTTTTTGTTTTGTTTTCTCAGTTCTGGAGGCTGGAAGTCAAGATTAGAGTACTGGCATGGTTGGGTTCTGGCGAAGTTCTTCCTGGCCTGCACATTGCTGCCATCTTGCTGTGTCCTCAGATGGTCTTTTCTTGATGTGATCTCTCTCCCTTCATCTTCTTATGAGGCCACCAGTCCCATCAGATCAGGGCCTCACCTTAGGATCTCATGTAACCTTAATTACCTCCTAAAAGCCCCATCTCCAAGTAAGGTTGTACGGGGAGTTAGGGCTTCAATATAGGAATTTTGGGGAGATAAAATTCAGTCTATAGCAGCAAGGGAGGAAACATGGCTCTCATTTCACACGTTAGTGAGCTTGAGGTTCAAGAAGTTGTTTCACAGTCAGGAAGTAACCAAGGTGGAATTGAAGACCAGGTCTCTGTCTCTAAAATTCATGATGTCCATGCCCAGAAGTTTTGACGCATTCTTATCATTGCTGATGATTAAATAGTACCATTAGCTGATATATATTTTACATAGTGCTTACTATGTGCCAGGCACTTTTATGGTACTTACAGTTATTAACTAATTGAATCTTCGTGACAGTCCCAGGCTAGATTTTGAAGGTGGCGAATGTAAACGTGAAAGTGATCAGAAATGAATCTTCAGAGCAAGTGACCTTTCACTTTGGCATCATCCCTTCTCTTTCCTTCAGCACCTTCTTGCCTCCTGCTTATGCTTGGGAGGGGCTTGATGGCACTTGTCTGGGTAAGAAGCGGGGGTTTGGGGGAGTCCGGATCCTCAGATGAAGGTCTGTGATTTGCTTTCTTGAGCCCTTCCAGGTTCAGGGGCTTCTATGCACACCCTCCCCTTTCTCAGAGTTTCTGGCCGGGGGCCTTTTCCATTTCAGCCTCATTTCTCCATCTCCCTTCCCACCTCCTTCCGGCAAAGACTGATCTGTCTCTTTGACAGCAGACACCTGTTGCCAAGAGAAATAATCCCCATGTGTACTGGGTGTTGTCGAAGGGAACAGGGTGGAGAGAGGAGGGAAGGGCTTCCTGCCAGCAGCCCAGCGGGCAAGGGGGAGGAGCAGGAAGGTTGGTTGGGCCAGGAGGGCGGGGCAGCGAGAGGATCTGCCTGGGGAAGGGGCCGGGTCCAGGGGCAGCTGGGAGATAGCTGGGGATGGGAGAAGCCAGGAAGCAGAGGGGAATAGAAGGCAGCTTTCAACAGGAAAGGGAAAGGAGGGAGTGGCTGGAGGCTGAGGAAGCCCACAGGGAGGGGAGTGGTGTTGGTGAAGGAGGCAGGGGTGGGCCGTGGTAGCAACTCACATACAGCATTTCACAGCTCACCCAGCATTGTGATGGCCATTGTTGTACCGGATGGGGGCGGGGGGGCTTCCTGAGGCTACCCATTTTGCTGAAAAGTAAGCCTTGGCTCAAATCAGTAAGCAGGTGATGATCCTCACTGGGTGCTCACTGCGTGCCCGGTAAGGTAGCACGTACTTTTATAACTGTGAGTTGAGGCGATCCCAACAGCAGTGGCAGGAGGCAGTTAGACACAGCTGCTCTTTTGTAGATGAGGAAATGGGCTCCAGTTAATTCCTGCATTTTAGAAATACCTACTGGCCAGTACTGGTTTCCAGGTATCATACAAAGGCTGGAGGTGAGATCAGTGTAGACACTCCCCTGGGCTAGGACTGTTCCAGGAACTTTGCACACTTGGTTTCCTTATGTTTTTACAACCAGGAGGTAAGCATATGATCATTAGCATCCCCTTTCTACAGATGAGGAAACTGAGCCTCAGCAAGGCACAGTGGCAGAGGGGTACACTGTGAGTGGGATTCCAACCTAGGCGGTTTGGCCCTAGAGTCTAAGGGTTTGTCTTCCAGGCTCTATAGCGGCAAGTAAAAGAAATGTGGCTTTGTTCTTGGTTTTGAGTGACTGACTCCAAATCCTGTGCACTGTCCACACACCCAGACTGCTTTTCAGGTTAATCGAAGGGCCAACGTATATGTTATACACATAGTGAAAAGAGGACGGCCATGCACCGCATGCCGTGCTGAGAACAAGTGGCCCTCTTGCCTGACTGCCAGGGCATAGTCAGACACAGGGACCTTCCCTGGAATCCTAACAAACCCACCCGCCAACAGACAATCAGGTGTGTCAAGGATGATGCCGTGGCCTCTGGTTCCTTGCAGATCAAGCAGGTCTCTGGCACTTGGGTGACATCCAGCTCCACCTCAATCTCCATACTTGGGGAAGTAGGACACTCAGTGAGTTTAATGCTGAAGTTGAGTTGGGTTTAGTGGATAGCCACATTCAAAAGAATGAAATTAGACCCTTTTCTTATACCATATACAAAAGTCAATCCAAAATTGATTAAAGACTTAAATGTAATACCTAAAACTGTAAAACTCCCAAGAGAAAACATAGGGGGAAAACTCCTTGACATTATTATTGGCAGTAATTTTTTGAATTTGACATCAAAAGCACAAACAACAAAAACAAAAATAAGCAAATAGGACTACATCAAACATTTCCGTACAGCAAAGGAAACAATCAACACAATGAAAAGGCCATCTTCAGAATGGGAGAAAATACACTTGTACCTTGTTCCTTGGTGTCTGTGGGGAATTTGTTCCAGGACCCACTGCAAGTACCAAAATTCACGGATACTCAAGTCCCTAATTAAAATGATGTATTACAGTTGGCCCTCTAGATCTGTGGGTTCTCCATCTGTGGATTCAACCAATATCTGATCAGATTTTGATTCAGGGTTGGGTCTGCACATCTGGAACCTGTGGATATGGAGGACTGACTGTATTTGTAAACCATATATCTGATAAAGGGTTAATGTTTAGAATATGTAAGGAACTGGTACAACTCAGTAGCAAAAAAAATGAATAACCCAATTAAAAATGAGCAAAGGATCTGAATGATAAATTTCTAGAAAAGATATACAGATGACTGATAGGTATATGAGAAGATGTTCAACATCTTTAATAATTGGGGAAATGCAAATCAAAACCACAAGGAACAATCACCTCACACTTGCTAGGATGGCTATTATCAAAAAATTTGAAAGATAACAAATAATGGCAAAGATGTAGAGAAAAGAGACTCCTTGGACACTGTTGGTGGGAATGTAAATTGGTACAGTCATTATGGAAAGTAGTATGAATATGGGAGTTCTTCATAAAAATTAAAAATAGAATTACCGTATGATCCAGTAATTCTACTTCTGGGTGTATATTCAAAGGAAATAAAACCACTATCTTGAAGAACTATCTACACTCCCCTGTGCAGTGCAGTATTAGTCACAGTAGCCAAGATATGGAAACAATGTGTTGACAGGTAAATGGATAAAAGAAAATGTGGTATATTATTCAATCTGAGGGAATATTATTCAGCCTTAAAAAAGGAAGAAAGCCTGCCATTTGCAGCAACACTGATGAACCTGGAAAACATTACACTAAATGAAATGAGCCAGATATAGAAAGGCAAATACTGCATGATCTCACTTGTATGTGGAGTCTTAAAAAAAAAAGCTGAAGTTATAACAGAGAGTTGATTGGTGGTTATTGAAAGCTGGGATTTAGTGGAAAAAGGGAGATATTTATCAAAAGGTACAAACTTTTAGGTATAAGATGATTAAGTTCTGGAGACCTGATGTATAGCATGGTAACTACAGTTAATGGTAATGTATCATATACCTGAATTTTGCCAGTAGGGTAGATCTTAACACACACACACACACACACACACGGTAAATCTGTAAGCTAATAGATATGTTAAAAAAAATTGCCAACTAATTGCTCCTCAACAACCCCTGCTGATACTCAGCAGTTTCTTTCTTGTTGAGATTATAACTACGGATCAGTAAAAAATTTAAGTAGAAAAAAATCTTAAAAAGAAATTAATAGAGGAAAACTGTAATAATTAACACACAAATGATTAATGTAAAAGAAGTAAAGAAAGGGGATAAAAAAGGAATATTGTTGTGAGAAATAGAAGTCAAATGACATCAGTAATAACACAAAGTGTAAGTGGACTACTCCAGTTAAAACACAAAGCTTGTCAGACTACCAGAAGAGTACAGAACATTTGAATGTAAAAGGATAGGATTATATATACTATCTAAACACTAACTTAAAATAGACTTGGAGGCAAAAAGTATTTCTAGATATAAAAAAGGGACATTTTATAATAATAAAAGGCTCATTTCACCTGAAATATATAATAATTCTAACTTTGTATTTAATAACAGAGTATCAAAAAATAAAACTCATCAGAACTAGAGGAGTAATAATTAGAGATTTTAACATCGCTCATAGTAATTGATGGAAGAATACCAACAAAAAATTCAGTAGAAAATAGATTTGACCATGATTAACGAATGCCGTACATAGGATACTGTACTTCAAAACCAAAGAACATACTTTCTTTTCAAGTGTATGTGTGATGCTTACCATTTATTGAGCTAAAAGCATGGCTCAACAAATTTGAAAGAATTCAAATTACCCAGAGAACACTTTCTGACCACAGACGAATTAAATTAGAAACTTAAAGGTACCCAGAAAACCAGTCCTATGTATACTTCAAAATAATCCATGGGTCAAATTTTAAAAATCCGGTAGGAAATTATTTTTAATTTGATTTAAATTTGATTAAATTATATTAATTAATTATAATTTAAATTTTAACTTTTAACTTAAAATGAAAATGTTTTAAAATAAAATAATTATGTTTTTAAATAAAGCATTGTAAAATGTTTTCAATTGAATGATATTGTATGGGATGTCCACCTGCCCTTCATTTCTTGACTGGATGTTTCCCCTACAGACTTGCAAAATCTTAAACCCAGGAAAGAACTGCCCCAGCTAGACCAGCGAATAGATTTGCATGAACCCTACTTTCCTCAGAATGTAGGGGAAGGAGCAGAGAGGCCTGATGGAACTCTGCAGTAGGGCCTCAGGGGCTATGAGGGCTTGTGAAGCGGAGCTCTGAGAACATTTCCACCACAGAAAGGACTCCTCACCCTTTTCTCTAAGAGAAAAAAACAAAAAATGTGGGATGCGGCTAAAGCAGAGAAGAGAGAAAAGTTAGAGCCTTAAAATATATGATGAAAGAAGAAAGGCCAAAAAAAAATCAATGGTTAAATATCTATCAAAAAGGTTGGCAAAAGAGCAGCAAATTAAATCCAAAGAAAGTAGAAGGAAGGAAATAATAAAGATAAGGGCAGAAATTAATGAAATAAAAAATAAACATTCAAAAGAAAATAATCAGCAAAACCAAAATGTGCTTCCTTGAAAGGCTAATAAAATTGATAACCCCAGGAAAAAATTATTAAAAGAGAAAGAGAAAACACAAATAATCAGTATAAACAAGAGGACAGACATGAAAGAGATAATTATAGGTTATTATAAACATTTTTTATGAATAAGCCTGTCAACTGAGATAAAAATGGATAAATTCCTAGAAAAATACAAGAAGATGTAAACACTTAAATAATTCTATATCTATTCAAAACAGTAAATTCATAATTTAAATCTTTCATGAAGGAAAATCCAGGCCCAGATACTTCACTGGGATGAATTTTTCCACATATTTAAGGAACAAATAACACTAATCTTAGATCAACTTTCTCAGAGAATAGTAACCAAAGGGATATTTCTCAGCTTTTATTAGGCTGTCAAACCTTGATACCTGACAAGGATCTTTCAAGAAAGAATTCAATCTTTCTCATGAATATACACGATATTTTAAACAAAATATGTACAAACAGGATATACAAAACTATACACATTGTGATCAAGTCAGGTTTTTTTCCCCAACAAAGCACAGTTGATTTAACATTAGAAAATCACCAGTATTATTCAGGGCATTAATAGAAAAGAGAAGAGAAATTTGATAATCATATTACTAGATACAGAAAAATATTTGATAAAATTCAACATCCATGCATGACTTAATATAATCATGGCAAACTAGAAATAGATAGAACTTCCTTACTTTGATAAATATTTATAAAAAGTTACAGCAAACTTTATATTTAATGAGCTATTAAAAACTTCTTTCCTGAGATTGGAGTTGAGAAAGAAGTGCTGGAGTTCATCATTCCCTATCACGATTTTACTACCACCATTCAACATTGTATTGGAGGGCCTAACATTCGCAATAAGGCAAGAAAAGGGAATAAAATGCCTAAGAATTGAGAGGTAGAAATTACCATTATTCACATATAGTATGATTTTGATTTTAAAATTTATACAGAAATGCAGGAGCCTTCCAATAACAAAGGCAATCTGAGGAGGAAGAAAAAGCATTTGGACCTCATATTACTACTGGCTATTAAGAATTATACAGCTCTAGTAACTAAAACAGCATGGTCTTATTGGCACAAGAATAGACATAAACCAATGGGGCTAAACTCCAGGTAGAGAACAAAACATATGATCACTTAATTTATGACAAAGGTAGCACGGTAATGCACTGGAGAGAGGATGATTTTTTCAATAAAATGTTCTGGTCAAGTGGAAAAATGATATTGACCCCTGTCTCATATTATACTAAAAAAAAAAATTAATTCCAGATGGACTGTGTATCTCAATGAGAAAGAGAAAACAAGAGAGTTTCTGGGAGATGATATAGAGAACATCTTCATGATTTGGAGGGTAGAGAAAGATTTTTGAAATAGGATATAAAACCACTAAACATAATGGAATTGATTGATAAACTGGAATATGTTAAAATTAAGAACTTAGAATATGAAAATGAATATATGTATGTGTATGCATGATTGGGACATTGTGTTGTACACCAGAAATTGACACATTGTAACTGAATTTACTTCAGGAAAAAATAAAAACAGATAAATAAATAAATAAAATTAACTTATGTTCCTCAAAGGGTACCATTCAGGGAATGAAAGTGCAAATACACAGTGGGAGATGTTTTAAATATATATAACTAACAAAGGACTCATATTCACTGTTACATATCAGTTTTTAAAGAAGATAAGCCAATTTAAAAATGGCAAAAGAATGAAACATTTCACAACTAAATGGTCAATAAGTACTTAAAAATGTGCTTAAGATCATCTGGAGAGGGCAAATTAAAAATCACAATCTGATACCATTACAAACCTACTAGAACGACAATTTCAAATGTTGATGAAGCTGTGGCACCTCACTGAAATTCATATATTGTGGGTAGGAGTGTAAATGGATACAACCACTTGGAAAAATGGAACATTTGTGCACCCTGTGACCCAGCAGTTCCACTTCCAGATGTGTGCCCAAGAGAAATGCTTACATCTGTTCAGAAGTAGGCCTGCAGAAGATGTGAAGTACACAGCAATGCCAGTGAAGAATTTTGCCCAAAATATTTAACCTAAACCTATTTAAGCTTTTAAACTTAATATCCAGTTTACAGTGAATTCAGGGTAAAGAGGAACCATGGTAACCACAGTAAAACACTCAGCTAAATCCAGAATATTGGATAGGTACAAAATGGCCTGAACTCTTCAAAAAGTCGCTATCAAGGAGGAAAACAACAAAACAAAGGTGAACCAGAACATAAAACACCGAATGCAGTGCCTGAACCAGGACTGGGTACTGGTTGAGAACAACCTACAGAGAACAATCTCGTGATAGCTAGGGGAATTTGAAGGCTTGATATCAGATGTTATTATGAAGTTATCATTATTTGACATGTGAAAAAATATAGAGGCTTGTCCTCATGCTCAGGATGAGGTGCTATGTACTTGGGAGAAATGTTAATGGTATCTGCAACTTATTTTCAAATATTTAGCAAAAATAAGTATAGATAGATTAATGGATGTAGATATTGATCGATCGATTGATCTATCTATCTGTATCATGAGAAATAAGGCAAATACGGCAATAGGTTAACAAGTTTTGTTTTAGGCAGCAGATATTTTGGTGTTTATTATGACACTCTTTCAACTTGTCTGGGTATTTAAAATTTCGATATGAAATTCCTGGAATATATTTTTTAAATGGAATTTTGCGCCTTGACTTCTTCAGAATGGCAGTTAACTTCTGCTCTGCTTTAAGAAAATAGAAACAACAAATCCTAAAATATATCTTATGAGTGTAATTTATGTTAGAGATAATGTTAAAACTCTAATCAGAGAACTTAAAGTCAAAGAAAATGCCTTGGCTCTACATCAAAAGTCTGGTTCGTGAATATACATTGATATGTTTTTGGTTAAAATAAAATGCTTAATATGTGCGTACATCACCTTTTAATGATTCCCAGCTTTAACCATATTTTTCTGATGAGCCAATGCACGACTAGTGCCAATTAATGCCGAATAAGAGGGCATCCTTGGTATACTTTGCATATGGAAAAGTGCAGCCCCCAGTGAAGAGCTGGTTCAGGGACTGTGATTGGAATAACCATCTGTTAGTGCTGCTGGGCCTCCCAAGAGAAGACAGGAAAAGTGAAGACTGTCCGGGTGTTCTAGGGGCAGCGTACAACACAGTACCTCAACAGCTGGGCTCCTCACCATCCTGTTGCATGCGTCCCCACCCCTCTGCCCCCTTTAGAAGCCAGGACAGTTTTCTCTCAACTTGTTTTCTTTTGGGGGGGCCAACAGCACTAATGGATGGTTATTCCAACCAGAGGGACGTGGGGTTACATTCTGGAGCTGTATGACCTTGGGAAGGTCACTTAACGAACATGAGCCTAGTTTTCTCCCATGAAAGGTGAGACCTATCTCACAGAGTTTTTGTGGGGGTTAAATGTGATGATGTCTCTGTAGCAACTGTATAATGCAAATATACAACTGAATTCATTGTTGGTGGTGCAATGCATATGGACATCTGGCAGGAGGAAGAGGGTTTTAATATATCAGCCAAGTCTGTAACTGTTGTTGAAGACATAGAGGAAATGGAGGTTCTGATTCCTCAGAAAATTCAAGATGGGAGGAGATAGGTTAAATTTACCAAATGTGCTTAAAATGAGCTGATTTTTATGAAATGGTTGAACCAGTTTTCCTCAAAGGATGACCAGGCCCTAAGGTGGCAGTGTCACCTACTGCAGCTGTTCAAGATGCAGATTCCGGAGCCAAGCCCGTTACCTACTGATCAGAAGCTCTGGGAATGGGAGGGGCCTAGAAAACTGCACTTAACAGGTTTGAAAGCAAGTGAGTGCCGAGACCATGTCTTCCCTGGCAGTCACTGCTGCATCCCCTGCATCTAGGAGAATTCCTGGCACACACAGGTGCTCAATAAACACTGGGCGTTTAAATGGTCAGACAGATGAATCAACAAGGTACTGCTCCATGACTCTTACAAAGAGGTAGAAAGGTAGGACTGACTTCTGTCCTTCCTTACATACCCTTTAGGCCACAAGTTGCCCTCTCTCTTTTTTTTCCTTTTGCCACTGCCCTTAGGGTCATTTTAACTTGATTTTGCTGCAGGGACTTGCTGAGGCCAGAAAAAGGTGGGACGCTACGTCTCACTGCCTGATAAGTCCTGTCCAAGGAACTAGCTTTATATGCAGCAGTGGTTCTCAGTCTTGGCTGCACTTTAGAATGACCCAAGGCTTGGCCCCCGCCCTAGACAAATTAAATCAGAATCACTGGAATTAAGGTCCAGATATTGGTATTTTTGAAGAGCTCCCCAAGTGATTCTGAGAGTCGTTGGCAAACAGTAACATGAATAGCTCTAAAAATCTCAATGTTGAGTGCACAAGGTGGAAAACGATTTATAACACAATACCATTTAAGAATATTAAAATTTAATATACACATTAATCAAAGCTATGTTTTTCAAAGGTGCATGCAAATATAAAGACATATATGAAATCCCAGGAAGGAGGAGAGTGGAGTGAGATTGTAGAATAAATGGTAAAAATATAAAATAAAACAAGAGAGAGGCCTTGCACATGGATTAAAGCCATGGACTAAGGAGCACAGCCTCAAATATCAAATCACAGTGGTCAGTTTGACTAGAGCACTTACGTGCACCAGACACAGTGTGATTGCTTTACTGCCTCGTCTCTGTTAATCTTTGTGATAATTATGAAGGATATATTATTACTTGGAGTCATTTTACAGATGAAAAAACTGAGGCTTAGAGTTTAAGAATTAACTAAGGTCTGACAGCTAGTAAGTAGCAGAATTGGGTACCAGCCCAGCTGACCTGACCAGAGTCACGCGAGTCTCTCTTTGCTCCATTCATGGCCTCCCTTGGGTCTTTTTGAGCATCTTCTGGAGGGGAAGCTTCCTTCTCCTCCCTCCCCCAACTTCATCCCACCCCTTACCTAGGATGGGAAAGAGAATGACCATTCAATGCTCTGGGCCCACGGCAGGGGAAGAAGGCTATGTACAGTCTTCCTGACCTGGAAATATCCAGAGAGAAGCCTCAAATGATAGAACAGAGAAAAAGGACGGTGGGGGCTAAGATGAAAAAGAGGGAAGCTTAGAGCTCATTGAACATATTTAACTTACTCAGATATATTTAATAACACCAGATATTCTTTTCCCCTTCTGCAGACCCATCTTGTAGACTACTTTTGTGTAACTTCATAGCCATGATTTACAACATGCATCTCTGAGATCAGGCTCTTCCCACCAATCTCAGAACCCTTAGAAATTAATAGCAATAAAAATGTATTTATCGAGGCAGGTACAAATACCAGTTCGCATTTTCCACAGAGAAAACCGAGGCGCAGATGGGCAACTTGAACAAGATGTCCCAGATGGAAAGTGATGCTGCTGGAGAGACAGAAGCACACTCCTCTCATCTGGCTTGGCGCCCTCTAGAGGTGAGCTGACTCTCTGTGGGCCCTCCTCCCTCCCAACTGGATAGCGAAGTTTCCAGGTGGAGTACTTTTTCCCAGAAGCCAGCCCCGCAGCAGCCTGTGCGCTACCTGTGGGGTGCACTCACAGGGGTAGAACAGGGCAGGCTGGCCTTTGTTTTAGCTGCATGTGCAGCTGCCTCTATGGGAAAAGTCGAGAGGCACTGGAAACCCCTCTTATCCCACTCACTTAAAAATGTCTCCTCTGCCGCTCTGCCACAGTATCCAAAGTCATCCCATTCATTCATGGAATTTAAGTTTCTGTCAAAATACAAGTCTCTAAACTGAGGGTGTGTGAAAAGCATAAGGGAATTTGCTCAAACTTTACTGTGCCTAAAACTCAACTTGAAAATGCAGATTCTTGGGTCCCAGTAGCAAAGGTTCTGATTCAACAGGTACAGAGTGGGCCCTGGAGACCTGGAATCTTAACAAACACTTGTGGTGATTCTGGTGATGGAGTTCCCTGAACCTCACTCTGAGAAGCACTGTGTTAACATGAATACTTTGGCTTTAACTAGTTCATCAGACTCTTGGCTGCAGGTCGGCTCAGTTGATGCTGGCCAGTCTCAAAGGAGGCAGAGAAGAGGCACACAGCTACTGCTCCTCTGACCTGGTCTTTGTGCAGGTCGGAGCTGTGCTGTCAGCTCGTGGCTGAGAGTGAACATTCAAGGCCTTAACTCAGCCCTAAGCCTAGAGATAGTCTGGACACACATTTGGGGGGTGACGAAGCCCTGTGCTATCTCAAGACCTCACCCAGTAGTTCTCAGCTTCAGAGGCTTACCCAAGAAGTAAAAGTGGAAAGAAAAAATTGGTATTTTGAATCGTGGTGATGCTGTTTGAACATTCTTACAGCTTTCCAAATTCTTGAATGGTATTACAATAGAGAGTCACCTGAGGGCGCTGTAGCGAATCTACAGGAAATGAAGAGGAGAAGGAGGTTCTGTTGATGAGTAGATTTAACCTGTTAGTGTGATAAGCACCCCCCCCCACCTTAGCCTGGAAAGATCCACAGAGCTTCCACCTGTGTGTGCCTGCACATTCATGCTCAGCGCGGAGGGGGTGGGGAGCAGAGAGGAATAGGAATTGATGAGGGTCCAAAGGGAGAGAAAATTAAAATAAGGAGCCTTCAGAGTCACCTTCTTTGTGATTTGAGAGAGAGTTTTCTGCACTGTCATAAAAAAGCCCCCATCTCTACCGTTCAAGGGGAAAAATGTGCCAGTTTCCCAGAGAGTCCTTGGGGAGGAGGGAGCACAGGGGAAAACATGCCAGAAGAAAAGGCAGACAGAGGAAGGCTTGTCTGCACAGGAGCATCTCCGGTCGGCTTTTGCTGGGCCGAGTCAGACCCCCACCCTGCCAGCAGCGGTCACAGGCTGACAGCGGGAGACCCAGGCTCCCTGGGCAGCTGCCCGGGCGAGGCTTCTACCCCAGAAGGAACAGCTCCAGTTACACATTAGTCACCAAAATAACAACGATCAAAGGGAGCAAAAGGCATGGAACGGCTTCATTTTCCCCATTTAATTATGGGACTGGAGGATCCATTTAGATCTGGAAGGAGTCTGATTTTAACTCGTTGTAAAATAGTTGAATAAAGTACTGGATATTATTTTTATTCCCCACTTTTCCTCCCCTTGCTACCCCTCCCCACCTTCAATGCAAGCATTTAATGGGCTCGTGGGCCCTTGTTATTCCCTCCCCACAGACCCATGAGCAGAAACATAAATGGAAAAACTGCATTTGCCCCCTTTCACCTGGGAAAACCTTGTCAAGAGGCTGAAGGGCCAAATCAGAGCCTGCAGTTAAGGTCCCTCCAGTCCTGGGCCTCAGAAAGGAATGCCAGCAGGTGAGTGATGAGGGGACCTCCCCCTCGGGGCAAGTGCAGCAGTCTGTCTCATTGAGAAGGTATTTGGTCATCTGAAAAAAGGGACCTGTGGCTGCTGGATCAGATGACAGGGCTCCATATGCTTTTGCGGTTACAAGTGGTGTTATGGGGCAGTGGGAGATGCAGATCAAAGTTGTGTTCCAAGTGCACACGGTGGGCTTCTCCCTTACGCCCACAGCCTTTGGGGACACACGCACACATACATACACATGAATTCTCCTGCCCCAAAGCCAGGCCTTGGGCTTTGAAAGGCCAGCTGGAAAAAATAGACCAGGGGATATACTGTCGTCTTGGAGGCTGGCTGGGTTTTATACTTATGAAGTACAGAGTATGATGACATTGTGGCTTCATGAGGATAAGGCCACTAGGTTACTTGGGGAACAATGATGAGACAATCACTTTTGGGTCATTCATCGTCCATAAAGGGTTGTGTTGGGACCACGTACTGGGCAACATCGTCTAAAGCTTGGATTGACAGCACAAAGGCAGGTGGGGGGCTGATGGTGAGGGGGCAGTTTGGGGACCAGTTCTGCCACTGATTTGCTGTAGGAGTTTGGGAGGGACATCCTTCTGGAGTTCATGCTCTTCTGTACAAAGCGGTTTCTCTCTCTGGATCTTTTGAGCTTTAAGCCTGTGACTGTAAGCCTTTCCGAGGCTCAGACATCTGTGTGCAGCCTTTTAAGGGGGTCTCTGCTCTTTCCATGCACATTGCTTTGGGATTTGTTTGGAATTTTACTTCTCCACAAGGTTTAATTTTAATGCCAGGTGAGTCTTTTTCCTACCTCCTGGGAATTAACCCAGGATGTATATTAGGGGCAGGAAGTAGATGGAGTGGATAAACATGGGAGGTTTTGACTTCCCTGTCTTTTGCTTTGGACCCCTTTCCCTGTCCAGGTTAAAGCCCCACTCTGGCTTTCTTCCTTCACATTCCTGTTCCAGGCTGCATAGGACAAGGCTCTCTCCGCAAGGTTTAGCTTGGCTTCTCCTCATTTAAAATTTGAGTGAACTCTTCCTTGTGAAGTGGGTTCACCTTCTCACAAAATTTAATGTGGCTAAAGTGAAAAGCAAAAAGGACATACATGAATGATGAAGCAAAATTACATTGCTATCTTCTCAGCCAAAAGTGACAGGTTTCTTTACAAATTATGTATGTTCAGATGCTGTACAAAACCAAACTCAAGGCTGGATTCACATTGAATCATGTTGAAATGTACATATTCCATACTGGTAAGAAGCCACATGTAGAGTAACTTATGCCTTATATTTTATGTGATATACTTGGCAACATATATAATCACATCTGAAGGCCCACAATTAACATTGACAGACAAGAACACAGACTATGTATGTATAGGCAAGTGAGGGTGGAAAGAATTTTAACCTTGGAATTCCCTGTCTATTGACTATTAGGGTCCTAATCTTGAAGCTGGATACACAAGGTTTTTTGTTTGGGTTGCATTTAATATTTATGCATTTTCTGAAAAAGATCCAAAGAGGGAAAGAAAGGTTTAAATTTTCTAATATGCAGTTTTCACTCCTGGTTTAATCAAATGGGGCTTTTACTGGGCATTAACATCACTGGGAACTTGTTTAAAATGTTGATTCTCAGACTCCACCCCTCAGTGTTTGATTCTGTAAGCTGAGTTAGGTGCAAAAATCTGTATTTTAGCAGGCACCCCATGGTGATTCATATGCCTGCAGTTCAGAGAGGTTGTGCTTTATGACATACTAGTCTCACATATATTCACTTTCGTCTATTGAGAATGCTTCTGTTTTTATTTTGACTATTTTATACATTCAAAGGCTTGTGTATTATTAATATTATAGTTGAACTTATCTGATGACATTTTATAGATTGTAAGACATGCCAGGTTGAGGCCGCGCCTTACCGTCTTTCCAGTCCTAGAACTTACTGCACTGCCTGCGATGCAGCCGACTTTCAGAATGTGTTCACGCATCTCATTGAACCAGAGGTTCAGCTATGACTTAAAATAGCTGCAATTTGAGATCTTCAGCACACATCCTCCAACTCTGAAAGACAAAACGGAAACATTATCTGACCTCCAAAGAGGCCAGTCCTTGCATCTTTGCACTAATTCACGTCCTCAGACATAGATTTGTAAGTTTTATTTAAGTAGAATCTGTAACAAGTGGTTTATCTTCCTTCCTAGCTTAAGAGAAATGAAAGAAAATTAGAAAAGGCACCTCCACAGCTTTTTCCTTCACTTGTCATCACCCAGGCAACACATGCTCCCTCCAGGCATCCTTTCTCCAACTCTGCTCTTGTTCCGTGGAAGCCCACCCTCATTATTCTCACATTCTATTTTGACCTTCCCCAGCACTTTTGTCTAGTAGCCCTTCTGAACCAATCCTCACATTGGCCAAGCAAATCTTTATTGCCTTTGCTGGCTCTCCCCACTCCCTCACTTCTCATCTTGGAGATACTGCTTAGAGCTAGAATCCTAATCCTCTCCCCATCACTTCTTCCCACATTCCTGAGATCTGCCTTAGAAAATGTGAATGGTTTCCAAGTCCACAGTGTAGTGCTGAAAATCTTCAGTTTCTGTCACCCAATTAGCCACTCAAACTTATCCTGCCTTGGGTTCTTATTTGCCTTTTCATATCTATCTAATCCATCATAAATCCTGTTACTTTCTTTTTTTTTTTAACATTAAGAAATCCTGTTACTTTCAACTCCTAAAAAATCTCACAAAACCATCCACCTTCCTCCAGCTCCACCACCACTTATCTAGCTAGTCCAAATTACCATTTTTGCTCACTTAGGCTTTTGCCCTAATTTCCTCATTGGTGTTCCCACATCCCGTCTATTCTCCATCCTGTGACTGGAGTGATCACAAAATGCAAAGTGATCTTCTCTCTCATGAACTGAAATGCTGTATAGTTTCCCATTGCTCTTAAGATAAGTAAAGCTTCTCAGCATGAGCTGTAGGGCCCTGGGTGGTATGGACCTTGCCCGCTTCTCCAGCCTCATCCTCCAGCAAGCTCACCTGGTTCTCTCTGCTCCAGCCGCTAAAGCCTTCTTTCAGTGTCCTGTATTTTCCAGACTCCCTTCTGCCACAGGGTCTTTGCACACTCTGCTTCATCTTCCCTCGCTTCCTCATTCAAGTAACTGCTATTCACAGTGCATCTCTCAGTTCAAATCCTTCCCTGATTAACCTGGCTAGGTCAAACCCCATTCTCATTACATGCTGCATCTTCCTTCAGAATGCTTAGTGCAGTTTTAGTTTTACAGGTATATTTGCATTTGCTTGATTAATATCTATTTCTGTAATTGACTGCAAGCTTCATGAGGACAGGGGTTATATCTGGTTTTGCTTACCATTTGTGTCCTAAGTACTTAGCCTAGCACTTGTCAAATGGCAAACATTGGGTAAATATTTATTGAATGATAAATGTTGGATAGATTTATTCAAATGTGCTAAACGTGTCACTCACTGAATCTACATTAGACATTTTCCTTTATATTTGAGATCTCACCATCTAGGGGAGAAAACGAACTTGAAAGATTTTAATTTTAAGAGTGTAATAGGGAGATGACCATAGATCTTGGGATCCAAAGGAGAGAGCAAATCTGCCCAAAGGAATTTATAGATACTTCACAGAGGATGAAATATTTAAGCTGTGTCTTGAAAGACAAGTATGGTTTCTCCAAATGTAGAAACCTACCAAGCAGAAGGAAAACATGAAAATGCCTGGAGGTGGGCAGTAGCGAGTGGTGGGTATGTATAGAGTTCTAGAATGAGGTTGGGTTGGGGCGATGGGGCATGGTGAGGGATAGGTAGCAGGTTGAGGTGAAAGGTCTTGCTAAGAACAATGGACTATAAGAAACATAGTCAGTGGAAATATAGATAAAATTAAGGATGCTTGCATTTTGGGAATGTCATTCAGACTGGAGTGAGAAAACATAAAGAGAGAAGTTAGGGAGAACAAGGGAGGAACAACTTCAGTAGCTCAGGTGAGAAAAAAACAGGAGTCTACACAGGGCAGTGATAGCAGAGAACAGGGGAGTTAAATTTGAGAGCTGTTTCAGAGGAAGAATCAACAAGTTCGATGATCAGTTGGATGTGGGATTTGAGAGAGAAGGAGACATGTAAGATAGTTCAAATTCAGTAGACTTAGTAAGATGGCAGAATTGTTAATCTGCATTAAAATATTCCAGGAAGAATAGGTTTGGGTATAAGGGAAGAGATAAATAGCTCAATTTGAACTAGGCTGAGTTTTAGGTGACCACGGAGCATCTAGATGGAAATGGCCAGGAAAAGGTTGGACCATCACAGGGCTTAATGCAAGTGGCTTCCTGTAACTACTTGTTACTACCTGTTCCTCAACATTGGTGGTGACCTATAAAAACACATCAGTCCTGTGTGTCTTTAAAGACAATAGGCAGCATCTATCACCGTACTGGAGCCAGGTATATCATCAGTAGAGTAAAGCACCACTCAAACAGTAGCTTAATTGAGGGAAGGAAGGTTATCATATGCTGTCTGAGTAATTGAGAAGGCACCTCTATGGAGCTGTAGTTTGGAATTAACTATCAACAGATGGATGCTGGCTAGGCAAGTGAGTAGAATAGAATGCTTTTAAGATGTTCCATTACCAGGGTAGGGCACAGAAAGTCACCTTCAAAGGACCATTACATTCAGTTGTATCTTCATCCATGGAGGCCACTCGATGTCCTCTGGTTTGGCTTGGGGGAGGGTAGTTATCTCTCCTGGACTCCTTTATTCTAAACCATGCATTGATTTCTTCATTCATGTCGTGGTTGAGGCATCTAGGTTCAAAATCTCTTGGCAAGAGGTGACAACACCAACTTTAGTTCTTGTTCTTAGTTAAATGCATGGGCTCCAGAGCCTGAGAGCTTTGGGTTCGAGTCTTGGCTCCACCACTTGCTGACTGCAGGATTGATTTTATTTTGTGTGTCTCAGTTTCACTTTCTGTAAAACAGAGATAATAATGGTAGCTATTTTAGGGATTTTGTGATGATTAAGTGACTCAATATATATGAACTTGTCAGGGGGGTGCCTGGCATTTAGAAAATACTCAATAAATGTAAGCTTTATTACTGGATCTGGAAGTTCAAGGATTGCAAACTTTGCTTGATAACCAGCATCTTAAAAAAAAAAAAAAAAAAAAAAGACTTAAATGCCTTTAGAGGAGCAGGTACTGTCCAGTCTCTCAGGCTCCACTAATCCCCATAGCCTCAATATGCATCCTATTCACAGTCTTTTGTGTGGCTCCTGTATGTTTTGGAGACTGTACACACCAGTAAATCCCAATTTAAGGAACTACTTCATATCATGGCCTAACGATGAGAGAAAGGATAATCTTTCTCTTCTCTATAAATAAGAATAATTTGTCCTGTATGAGGGTAGAACTAAGCATTTGTTTCCTGGTGTGATTGGAAAAAGCTGAGAAAGTCTCCTTGATTCTGAAATGCCATCATTGAAGAATAATTTCTTTGGATGAAGTACCATGGGGTTGGGGCTATTCAGAGGAGCTGAGGCTAGAAGGCCAGCTTTGACGTAAGCAGCACTTTGATGTCTAGAGATGAAGCCTCTGTGGACTTCTGACCCAGATTGAAAAATTGCATTGGTGTTTGAACCTGATGGAAGGGCTCAGATGGGCTCTTGGTGGGCTGGGGCTTTTCACTGAGAATCAGGCAATGTACCCGATGCTTTATCAGGGGAGCCCTTTTCTTCCTAAGCTACCTTGCACTTGTCATGGTTGGCCTTGGAAAACATGAGACTGGAGAGGGGGGCAGAAGTGACAATGAAGACATTCATTCCTGCCTGTCCCCCACCTCCATCATTCACATAGAACCCAAGCTGGTTTAATTCCAGGAAGCAAGAGACAGAGCAAAATCAAATTCATGAATGAGGCTAACTGCATTCAATGGCAAAGCTAACACCAAGCTGTTTTTAAACATAAATTCAGTTTTTCAGGTCACACAACTGAATTCAGCAGCAAGAGCACTAGGACTTCTCTGAAAGCCACTCACAGCTGTTACAGTTCATTCCAGCCCCTCCTGGAAAATTCCAAACAGAGGACATATTCCCTGGACACTGCCTTGACTTGTATAATTCTGATATTCATCCCTGGAGGAAAAAACTTGGTTGCATTCAGTGACAAAGCTGTCACCAAGCTATTTAGTTAAACTTCCCTCATTAAGAGACTATCTGTTGCCCAAGGCTTCTGAATGTGGTGATCTGTATAGCCCATTACAAGTCAGCTTCTTTCATCTTTTGTTTGTTTGTCTGTTGTGTTGCCTTGTTTTGCTTTTGCTTTCTTATATATAGGGATAACCTGGAGCAAAGTTGGGAAGGAGAGGAATTGTGCCTTCCCTGCTCTTTCTTTCTCTTTGTACTTTTTTTTTTTTTTTTGCTCTTTTAATGGATCAACATCCAATGGACCAAATCCTTGACTACTGATGGTGGAGCTACTAACTAATCGGGCTGAAGAACCTTAGGAAAGTTCCTTCTTCTTTTGGGGACATACCTGTGCCATTGATAAAATCAAGATTTGTTCCTCTTGATCTAGCACCCATTGAAATGTCATTAATTCCTCTGCTGAAGTCCTTGCCCTGGAACATGGTTAGCTAATTCATGGACCTTAATGAGGTCACTTGCCCTTCCTGTGCTCAAGGCAGACATCACTAATCAATCACACCCCACTTTCTGACTGAACCCAGGCTCAGTCTCACAGCTTTCAGCACATCGCCTCAGTAGATAGAATGGAGTTGTGTTCAAGTAGAACACCATCTGCCATCCTACTCTGTAATCTCTCTCTCATCAAAGCATAATTGTGTTACATTCAAAAGTAACCATTTTCCCTCTGATTTTAAGATGATGAGATGGGACACACTGATACACATTATTTTGGGTTTGGGCAATCTGTGTGCCTGTCATTCTAAAGCTGACCTTGTGTATTCTTACTGGAATAAAGGTATTAATACTAAAACTGATACATGGGGCCATGTCTTCTACCTATGTCACTCTCTCTACAGTTCCTCAAAGTCTGAGAATCTCTCTGTGCATCGTTCATGTCCTAGGCCAGTGGACCATACTGGATTAGGAGAGTCCAGATTTGGGTACCCAGAGTGGAAAGAAATCAGACACATTTGGCTGAATGAGGCTTATTTCTATCTGATGTTGCTACAGGTACATAATAAGGTAATCAGAAAAATTGTATCAGGGAAAGGATTTGGGAGAATGCAGGGTGGGGAGCAGAACATATGCTAAGAATATAGACCCTTAAGTTTGCAATATAAGCAAAGTAGCAGTTATAAAGAGTATTTCAAGACTATAGTCAGATCTAAGTGAGATAATAAGACAAAAATGTAATGGGCCTCAGAAGTTTATTCTTGTCAAAACAAGCTTTTAGACATGGCCTATAAGCAGGGTGACAACATAATTTATCGTCCAAACCAGGACATGTTTGAGAGTGAAAGGCCCAGGATAAATAATTGCAGTGGGAACAGGTGTAAGCTGGGACATATGATCACTGCAGCTGTAGTTCAACCCTTTGCAAAAACTCCTGAGCATGTGTCAGTCCAAAGGGAGGAAGTGAGTGAAATACATTTGACAGAGGAACAAAGCACTATCTTCTTCCTCATTGAGAGGCAAGGGCCCAGGGCAAAAGGTCAGATAAAATCATATTTTAATACATACATATTAAAAATTTGTAGTTTTCCTAACAATGTGTTGTTCA
Source organism: Camelus bactrianus (assembly GCF_048773025.1). Taxonomy (NCBI): domain Eukaryota; kingdom Metazoa; phylum Chordata; class Mammalia; order Artiodactyla; family Camelidae; genus Camelus; species Camelus bactrianus. The sequence goes on along the minus strand of NC_133550.1, from coordinate 31,550,032 downwards.
TGTATTTTTGTGTCAAAGTAGGGATAAATTGGAAGAAAATTTTTCATTTAAGAATGAATTTTTGCATTCCTTGAAAAGAGTGCATCTTAAAGAACGAGACATAGTTTTTAAGCCAGCTGTATAGCTTTAATGATCACAGTTTCCATCTTTCAATAAAAAGAAAAAGAAGTTTCTATCTGGCCTAATAGAGAGGTCACATTTCTAGGACACCGCAGCATATCGCCACAAGGATCACCTGACTGCCTTAGCATCAGCTCAGATTTCCTGGAGGAAGAAACTAACATCATATTATTTAACCTCACAAAAATTCTGAGTATTTTACAGATTCTCCATTTTACAAATATAGAAACAGGGCTCAGAGATGACTTACCCAAGGTTACCTTGTGAAAGGCCGTTGGGGATTCAAATTCACCAGGTCCAACTTTTCCTGCAGCGCCTAGGATGAAGACATTAAACAAAAACCGCAAAACACACAACTCATTTATTAATTCTTCGACTCTTTATTGAGTGCCTACCGTGTGCGCAACTGTGTTCTACATATGAGAGGTACAGAGATGAACCCGAACAGTGCTCTTTTGATGCTTATATTCTGGTGGGAAAGGCAGGAAGAGCATTCCCGGCAGAGGGAACAGCACATGCAAAGCTTGTGAAGAGAAGCTTCACACTAGGGAAACCAATCTGGCCATCCATAGAGAAATGGGTTAGAGAACCTCAAAGCAAGAACTAAGGAATAGAGCGTGTGGAGTCCTGTCATCCCCATGTAAGGACTTTGGCTTCCAAATAAGATGGGAAATCAGAGAAATTATGTGATCTTAATGACAGCTTTGTGAAGCTAGGACTGTATGGGACAAAAATAAAAGGAAGCTGAAAGACCAGAGAAGAGGCTATGGAGGTCTTTCAGGCTAAAGATGATGGTGATTCAGAGGAAGGCAGCAGCAGTTGAGTGGTGAGAAGTCATGGAGCCAGGAAATGGGCTGAAGGCCAAGGGACAAGGTTGGTGGATGGATCAGATGCTGACCTTGGGAGCAAGAGAGGCAACTATTAGTGGAACCATGAATGCAAAGTTGGGTGTGGGGAAAGATGAGGCTGGGAAAATGGGCAGGACTTCATGTTTCTTCCGGTGGAAGGCTTTGGGATGTTCAATGGAACTATTGGTCCTAAAGGATCTCAGGATACTTTGGGAGGTTTTAAGCAAAGGAGAAAACCCATTCCACTTCCCTTTTGGAAAGATCTCTCTGGTGGCAGTGTTTGGACACATTATGGAAATGGAAAGAGAAAAACGGGGAAAACAGTTGGAAAGTCAGTTGCTGAGTTAGGTAAGGGGTTATGAAGGCTTGGATCATGACAGTGACAAACAGGATGAAGGAGGGTACCTTTGAGAACCATTGAGGGAAAGGGAGTTAAAGACAGAGACTTATTAGATGTAAAAGAAGGGGAATATTAAATGGTTCCCCTTTTCTGAATAGTTTAAAGTCTGGGATGTACAAAAATCTCAGCAAATCCATATTTCTGTAAAGGACCAGTATATGTAAATTAATGAATCATTAAAAATTTTTCCACAGAGAAATAAACAGTTTTAGAAGAGAAGGTGGAAGTATTTCTTTTTTACATTAGTGCAAACCTTTCTATTCTTTTAGGAGGAAGTTATCTTTTAGGTCAGGCTGTGAATTGCACAGGAATGTATGTCTCGTTATTTTGCCCCAACCCCCATCTGTTTTTGCCTTAAGATAGAAACACCCATCTCCACTGGCCAGTTTGTTCACTTGACCCAGCTCCGCGGTGACTGTGGCTGCTTCAGTAAGTCACACTGGCGCTCAGAGGATGGAAATTTCTTCCACTGAGGATATGTAAGATAGTGCGCTGCAGGTTTTTAAAGTCATATGGAACCACTGGACTGATGTTCCCCTGAGACTACATGGGTCTCTCTGGTGTCTCTGCCTGTGGGGACACTGCTTCTTCCACCTCTGGGGCTCTGCCTCCCTCCCACCTGTATTCGCACAACTTGTCTTTCAGAATCAGCTCAGCTGTCTCTTCCCCTGGAGTTCATCCTTTGCCCTCCAAGGATAGGTCATCCGTGCTGTCCCTCCCGTGTGCCGTGTGCTCCTGGACCCCTGGTGTTCACCTCTGTCCCCACTGCACCATGATGCTCTCTCTGTTGGCCACTTCTGTCACTTGTCTGTGAGCTCCTGAATTGGGACCTGTGTTTTTATATCCCCATTACTAAGCATAGGGCTTAGGTGTAAATACATGTTTGTTTAATAATGGATTCGTAGCCAGCTCTAAGAATTGAAACAATTTTTTTAAAGTAGGACCAAAACAGTTAGTCTGTACTCTCTGCTGGTAACCACTTTGGTAGGGCAGTGCCCATTTGGAGGTACCTGTGTATGAGTGCTGAAGTGTGAGTGTCTGAAATCAACTGTGGTGTCTTACTGGTTATACAGAAGAATAGGAGTGCATTTTAAGGACCCGTTTTTATTGACATATCTCTAACAACAACAGCAATACAGCTGACCTTAACTGGCCATTTGCTTGTTCCAGATCTGGTGGCAAAGACTGCCAGCTACCTGCTTACACCCAAGTTCTCCTTCCTGGCCCACTGTACCCTTATTTTATTGAAGTAATGAAGTGTAAGTCTGTATTTCCCAGCTGCCCTGGGTTTGGGTGTGGCTACTTGATCCAGTTCTAGCCAATGATCTGGAACAAAGATGTTGGGAATGACTGCCAGAGGGACTTCTTAAAAGGTGGATGGGCATTTGAGGAAAGCCCTTTTCTGCATTTCTGACACTTGCAGTGGGGCCATTTTGGATCATGAGATTACCTTGAAGATGTGGTCTGGCTCTAAGATGCCAGAGCCAAAAGATAGTGGGCTCCTATCTCCCTATGATTTCATGGGACCAAGATATTAGCTGTAATCAGCTATCGCCTGACATCTTTTACATATGGAAAGGAATCCTTGTGCAGTTAAAGTGTTCTTTGGATTTTCTGTTATAGGCAGCTAAACCTATTCCTAATGAGATTAGGTGTTTTACAGAGACAGTTTCCATTAACCTTCACAGTATCTCTGTGAGTTAAGTATTACTGTGCCCACTTTATAGATGAGGAAATCGAGGTGGCAAAAGTTGGGTTGAAACCCATGGACTGTCTGGCTCCAGACCTTCTCCAGAGCTTCTGTTTTAAATGAATTCATGTTTTTCCACCCACTTGGAAATCGTGAATTTTATACTTTCTAAACATTTCTTTAGATCTTTTTCCCTTGTACCTTCTTTTAAGCTTTTTTCATGTGATCAATATTTATGGTTGGATGAAAAACCGAGAAGACCTTGTCCATAAAGGTTTTAGCCCAGAGAAGATACCTCCTCAACCAGAGGGGATGTTCTGCTGCTCTCCTGGTGTCTGTATAGCAGCTGTTTTGCTTTAGAGAAATGCCAGCACTCCCTTTGTCTTGTTTTCAATATTTAATGAGTGAGAAGACTGACGCTCCCAGGGTTACCTCTGAGCAGAGCCAGTTGGGGGCTGCTGACCACTTTTTATTCTGTACTCAGGATTCAATACTTGGGGAACCTCTGTCCTGCCTGGGGAGTTTGGGAGAACCACTGGAATAAATAATACCCCTGGAGAAATTTTAGAACCCCAGGGAAATCTCTCTAATATCACTCTCAATATATTTCTTTTAATTCAGTTCTAATTTTCAAACTTATATACATTTGTATACCAACAATTCTAGAGAACTCTCAAAACAAAACAAAACCCAGAGAAAAAGTACAGTTATTTGTTCATCGTCTTTTTAGGGACGTGAAAGAACCATCGTTCAAGCAGCCTTTATTTGGACTTTATCTGCCACATCTTATATGTTTATAAAAAGATAATTCAATTTCCAATAACTGTCTCTTGGATTCATTTATAAGACACTAAGCTCCACCGTGTCCTTGCCTTTCATCTAATGAAACACATTCTAACTCTTAAGAGGATCATGTCATTTTGCACATCAGTGAATAAGCCTCACAACTCCGATTTCATCCCACAGCAAACGCCCTTGAGGTTAGAGCTTGATGGCTAAACACAAAAGGTCCCAATGCCCCCAGATTCCACAGATGCCTGTTGAATTACCCAGATGCCCACAGACTGCAAATACTTAACAAAAGAGGTTTCTCCTTCCTGACACCCCCTGCACTCCCACCCCACCACAAATAAAGCAGAAAAGAAGCCCCCAAACTTCAAACAGTGCACCTGGCTATAATCTTTTCTACTTGAACTAATTGCTGTGTGCAGTGGCATAAGGTTGGGGGGAAGGGGAGGGGTGGAGACTCCTCTGGCTAATAATGAAGTATCAAACCACAAAATGATTTCATACAGTTGGTTGTTCCATTCCAGGGCAGCCAACATCTTACATCAATTTTCAGTTGCAGGAAATATAGTTCTCATACAAAGAAATATATTCCTAACAAGGTACAGGAATTAATTTTCAAAATGCCCTTAATGCAAAAGCAGGCAAAGAGTTTCAAGTTAATTCAGAGTGACTTTTACAGATGTCTGAAAATTACTCAACTTCTGGACTTTTTAAAAGCTTTAATGTTCTTAAAAGGGGAAAACCTCAAGAGTTTATAATTGACCACGGTTTTAATTATGCTTTCATGTTTATGATTATTTATTTAATGTCTGTCTCACCAACTAGATTGCACATGTTTTGCGCATCAGTTAGCTTGCACATGTTATGGTCACCACCATCCCATCCTCAGTAGTCAGCAGAGTGCCTGGCACTTAGCAGGTGTTCAATAAATCTTTATTGATCAAGTGAATGAATGAAATCCCAAGGCTGTAGACAATTCTTTAAATGTTTGCAGTAATATCCTGTCACCACATGGTTAAAGGGGAGAGATAGGAGGACAGGAATTTATAAAAATTCTATAAATTGGATTGTTTATAGAGTGCCTTATCTAAGTGGAAATATTTTCACATATAGTAATAATAATGATTATCATTGTTATTATTAGTAGTAGTAATAACAGTGAGGTTGTGGTAGTAACCTTGAGTGATTACTGTGTGCCAGGTGTTGGACTTAGCTCTTTTCATAAATCGTATTTTATTCTCACAACTTCTCTACGGGATAGTTATTGTTACTCTCCTTACTTCTTAGATGAGAAAAGTTTCCCAAAGTCCTAGCTTTCCCATCGCTAGGAAGTGGCAGGGCTGAGACTAAACTACAGCCCATCTTTTCTTTTCTCTTCTTTCCTTTCTCTTTTCCTTTCCTTTCCTTTTCTGTCCTTTCTTTTATTCCTAGAACAGTATAATAGTGGTAGACACCATGGTAGACATTGTAGTTTGACTCTTCAAGCATCCATTCTCACCTGTCCCAAGAGAATGGAATGCTGAGCACTTCATTTCCCAACATCCTTTGCACCAAGGCTTGGCGTTGCCTGCAGTTTGAAACAAGGAGTTGAGAAGTGGAAGTCAACAGAAAGAGGGTGCAAATACGGACTTGGGAAAGCTCTTGATTTATTTAAAAAAGGGAAGAGTGCAACTGGCATTCCCCCATTTCCCATCTGCTTTTATCCACTATTAAATGTGATGTTTGTTTGTACAACAACCACATTGTGACCTTGAAGCCAGAAGAATCACAGGGAAGTCAACCCCAGCATTGTGGACCCACTGAACCAACCTCAGTCACCACCTACCTGTGGACTTCTTGTTATGTCAAGAAAACTAGCCTCCATTTTTCTTAGCTGTAGTGAATCCAGTTTTCCACTGTTGCAGTTGACATTGTTCCAGAATGATACCAATCTGAATTTTCTAAAGTTATGGCTAAGGACCTAGGAAGCTGCTTCATGGGCAATCTGAAGAAACTTGACTTTTGGGGATGAACAAAAGTAACCTCCTCACTTGTGTTGAGGTTGAATCTTGCAGAGCGGCGATATTAAAATTCCAAGTGAGACAGAATGTACTAGATTGTGAAATTAGACAGAAATATCTGTATTTGCCATTGTCTCTCCGAAATAGTCACAGACATTGAGTGTTGCTAATAAAAAAATGTAAGTCGGTGTTTCGCAAACCGTAATCAGATTAAAAGGAAAAACTCAGAAACATGGAGGAAACCTGATAGTCCACAAAACAGATGTTTATAGGTTTGAAGGGACCCTGCAAGTTTATCTAGATTTTGTGGCCTGACATAGACAATTCATAGGGATTTTCATCAGTCACTTAAAGTAAGAAGGATGTATATATTCCTGCCCGAGTAATCATTCTTTCACTGTTGTACTCTACCTTTAAGAATGATGCAGAAGAGTTTCTTAAAACCTCCCTAGATAGTAAGCTCGGAATAAGGAGTTTCTCATGTCTCACGTTTGTATCCTTGCTGATAGCTCTCTACTGGTACATTTTAGCCCTTCCGTCAGTTTGGAATGGCCTTCCCCATTCGGATAGAAAATTCTTTGCCTTTCATAGAGACCGAGATTAAGTTTATTCACTGGGGCTATGACATGAATTTACCTGGCAACTTGGTTCTCCAAATCATTTAATTCAGTTTATTCATTCATTCATTCAACACGAGGATAAACATGTCAGGACCATGTTTCTTGAAGCGCTGTTTTGCTGGCAGTTAGAAGTGTCTTGATTGTTTCCAAGGGAAAAAAAAAATGATGACCTAAATTTATTCATGTTTTTTCACAAATTTGAAATGTAAAAATCACTGTGGTTTTCACAGAGACGCCATTATATTTTTAAAGATGGTTTTTGTTAATGTTCATTTAACTTGACTACTGTGTTTTAGCCTCATTTGTGTATTACTGTTTACATTTGCTGAAATCCCCCTTTTCCATTATTATTATAGGTTTAGTATCTGCTGTTCTCATAAAGAGATCGGTGGCTCGGAAGTGATTTGCTGAGCATAAAATTAGCAATGAAAATAGGTGAATAGGTGTGTAATAACTACAGCTTAAAATAATGTTATAAACAAGGAATAGGACTCAAGTGTGTATGTGAATAGGTACATGTTGGGACAAAATGATTATGTGATATGTGTGCTAATGTGATATGTTTTTGACAGCCTATCCCCCAAAATGTTTGCACAGGAGGAATCAAAATGAATATCTGAGGGTACATTTTACTATGAGCAAATTACATCTAAAGAATCCTGGCCTTCAAAATGAATGAATAAATGCATGAATGAATGAGTGAATATATGAAAGTTTATATTGCTCTCTAAAACGCAGTTTATTACCTATTTTGAAATTCTGTAGAATTAGGAACATAAAGTCAATAACAATTTAAGTTTTAAACAAAGCCTAGTGGTGTAACCACTTGAGTGTTACCAGAACAAGGACAAAATAATGCTTTCCAATACAAAATTGGTGAATTAGTTAAGGCAGCGAAGAGACCAAAACTCTTGAAGTGTCATCCAAATTCATACCCCTGGATGCAAAACATCTTAGTTCCATGGTGGCCAAGACCATTCTAAGACTGGTCTTAGGTTAATAAAAAATGTGCCCCAGAAATCAGAATGAGGCTTTGGCAAGAATCCTCCATCCAGTGACGTGTCTGGATTTCTTATTTGTGGTAGTACACAATGGAGAGAAGTTGCTATTGTTTTCTTGTCGGCTGACTCTATTGAAATTCAGAGTATAAATCAGCTCTTAACTTTCTGCACGACACATATGAGGGGAAAGTGCAGGACGACATCTTGTTCTATTTAATTGCTTAAGTCCCTGCCACAGGAGAAGACGTTTTCCATGCAGTTAACAGTTATTTTGTGATTCATGTGCAGGCTGCAGAAGGTGGCTGGAATCAGCAATGATGGCATTACTATGCAAATAAAAGAGCTCGCACCCAGTGCTGGCTCACACACTGCTTGATTCAAAGAGCACTGGCAGAAATGACTCCAGGAAAACATTGCCGTTGTGCTGGAGGAAGACAATGGCAGTATCCCCACCAAAGTTGTACAGCAAGGTAGCCCTGATGCTCTACCAGCCGTTCTTGAGTCAGGGTTGGAAGAAATGGTGGAAATTCCAAGTCCTAGCAAACCGTGTCTAATGAGTACATGTCTTTTCTGATTCTTTGTTAATTAACTGAGCAGTTAACATTCTGCTTTCTGGCACTTGAGTATGCTGGCTCTTGAGGGGGAATGTACTCTCAAATAATTTTTTTTTTTCAAATGAAGGATGAGGAAAAACCTACATTTTTCCATGACACTAAAATACCCGTGTAAAAATATCATTTCGAGTGGCTTGCTCAACTGGACTAGCTCAACCACATAAACTTTATATCAGTTCCAAAATGCCACGACTTTTAATATCAAGGATTAAACAAGATACTAGGATTACTTAAGAAAATCAAGCTGGTCCAAACATTTTCATTGCTGGGAGTTTGATTCATTCCCAAGTGCTTGATGATTTTCTTCACTGACTGAAGATAATCATTGATGATATATTACTGGTTATATTTTAAAACCACATCCAAGTGGTCCAACATACCATGAAGAAATACTTTCGAAAACAGACGGCATCAAAATGGGTGCCTTAGGAATTCACTGACCAATAAATATCTCCCAAGTTGAAAAAGGCAATTTCCAAGATATCCTTATTAACTTGATAGCCAAAATGACTAAATGCTTGCTGCCAGCCCCAACCACCTTCCTCTGTGCTCAACCATGTAATACAACATGTGACTAATATATGAATAAACACACATACATTCTTTTCCTTCTCATTCTTTTTATTAACAAAAGGATGACATTTTACCAGATGCTTTACTTTGCAACTTGTTTTTTATTCCTCAAAAATATATCATGGGTAACTCTTCAAGTCAATAGGTATAAAAATGTATTTAGAATATTCTAATTTTATAAGTAAAATAATAAAAAGAAACCAATCAAATGTGAAACCTCTCACAGCTGAGGAAAAATGGCAAATGAATCTCTCGTTAATAGGACAAAACCTTATTATTAATTTTGAAATTTTTTGTAATAGTTGATCATTTAAAAACCAAGATATATTTTTCAACAATCATTGCAGGATAATTGACATACAGTAAACTGCAGATATTTAAACTGTAAAATTGATGTTTGGACATATGAATATATCTGTGAAACCGTTATCACCATCAAGATAATGGACAAATCCATCACCCCCGAGAATTGTCTCAGATACCTGTGTGATCCCTCCCTCCAGACCCACCTGGCCTCAGGCTGCTAGTCAGGTTCACGTATGCTCCGGATGTCCCATTCTGGGACAAGTAGCCACTTGAGGTGTACTCTTCTCGTAGTGATGGCAGAGGCACAGGAGGCCAAGCTGAATCATACAGGCTCATTTAGAACTGCTCCTTGTTTCATGATCACTAACATTCCACTGGCCGAATCAAGTCACGCTGCAAAGCCTACCATCAAAGTAGGGGGTGGCAGGGAGGCAATGTGCTCTACCTGCTCTAACGGGATGTCCTGCATAGCTACCTGGCAAAGGATGTGGATGGATTACTCCTAACTGGGAGGAAGTCTCAGAAGATGGGGAAGAATAACTCAGTTACAATAAATAGGCAGCTGAAAATATGGAATTGGTGTTCACAAGCTGGAGATTCATATTTGGTGGCTGACGCCTCCCTGCATCTGACAGCATACAGAAGGGAAGATTCTGAATGATAAGAAGATGCTGGAACTTTAGGCTGTGCCACACCTAGGGAGTGAGAGCAAGATAAGGAGACTGAGAAGAGCCATCAGGAGGCTAGAGGAGGAGCCAAAGTGCCAGAAAGAGCTGTCAGAAGTCATCTTTCAATATCTTGTAGTAACCCGTACTGAAAAAGAATATGAAAAGTAATATATGACTGAACTATTATGCTGTACACCAGAAATTGACACAGCATTGTAAACTTACTATATACTTCAATACAGAATTTAAAAATAAATATCAACTAGGGACAAAAAAGTCATCTTTCAAACAGCAGAATGTCCTACAGAAATTTTAATGGTTCTAACCATAGGCATTTTATGATTTATTCCCTCTACTCTCAACCTTTTACTTTCTCCTTTACTTTCCCTCATCCTTTGGTTCTAGAGAAGGGAAACAAGCTACTTGCTGAAGTCTCTGATCACATTTTTAAAAATCACTAGATTCCTATTTTAATTACAGCAAGTATTACAAAGGGGCAAAATAGAGTTAATTTCTGTTTTCTTTTAAGCCTTTAGAACATACACAATGAGAAGTTCTTCACTAGTCCACAAAACCTTCTATATACAAATATATACAGGTATGTCTATATTTAATACATGTTTCCTCTGAAGGGTCTGCAGTATCACATATAAATACATCATATGGTCAGCCTTTTGGAGTAATGGACATGCCCTCATTTTCTGTGACTCATCACTTCATGAGCACTGGGAGGACTTCACCGCAGCTGTACAGAAACTTCCATAATAAAACCATAATGGGCACTGCACAAATTGCCTTTTTTAGATTTGGGGTTTCATTGCAATTGGGAATGTTGGATGAAATTTCTTGAGGCTTGGCTTGAGGAACATCTAGCCACTCTGCCCAGTCCTGAATCTGGAATCTGGTTTTAGGTGGAAAATAGGCTCTAAACTCAGCATGAGGTGTGGTGGTAGTGTTTTTGTTGTTGTGTATAGTAGGCTGTATAGAAAATTAAAATCAAAAAGTAGTTATTTGTAGAAAGAGCTGCTTTTCCTTCTTGGGCGTGTGTTGAGAAGAGGAAGTGATAGTTCATTTACAGTTTTCTGACGTGGGACATCAGTTACCAGTTTATAGTCTCTGTTTCCCCTGTTGAACCACATGATCCTGATTGGATGAAAACTGCCACCCATGGTATTTAAGGTTCTCCCCAGACCAGCCCCAACCTTCCCCCCGGCTTCCAGCCTCAGCCCTCCTCTTCTCAGATTTGATTCTTCCGTCACACCCCCTCTCTCGTCTCTGGCTGGGGTCATCCTTTTCCTACTTTTCTCTTACTACACCTTTGTCATTAAATCCCACTTACCTGTCACATGTCAGAAGGGAGTCATTGCTTCTGGAAAATTTTTCCTGAACCAGTCAACACCCGGTTGAATGTCTTTCCCAGGAGCTCCCCAAACCAACTTTCAGTCCTGATCACTGTATTGTAGTTACCAGTTTACTGGTCTTTCTCCCCATGAAGTAAGCTCCTGGACAGTATAGACCTTACCTCTCTCCCCATGACAGCCTTAGCCCCCAGCTGGGCCCAGCCTCATGCACCCAGTTGGCACCTCCCTCAGTATACAGTCATTCTTACACTGATGCCCACACTGTCATTTAGAGAAATAAGGTCCTCTGTCCACAGAATGAGCACTGAGGGGAACTCCTCCCCCTCTTCCACCCAAGCTCATTCCCGTTGAGACTGAATATCCAGGATTAGCAAGAGGACAGTCACGTTTCTCCCATCACAAGTGTCTCTTAACTACCCAAACTATGTCTGTTCTCCCAGTTATAAGGGCTCCTAAGACCCAGAACTCTATTTTTGAAATGCTCTTTATTCTTATAATTATTCAGTGTGACTTTGGATTGTGAATTACATGAGGTTGGGCACCATTTCTGATGTATTCATGGCTATATCCCCATGTTTTAGTAGCAGAGCTGGGATCGTGGTAATTGCTCAGTAACTATTTTTTTAATGCTATGACTGAAGGAGTAATACGGTTTTATAATGCAGGTCACAAGAATTTACCTCTATCCCCTTAGGGTCGTGTAAAAGCAGTAGGCACTAAATAAATGATTCTTGATACCTTACACATATCCTTTCCCTCTACCTGGACTGCCCTCTTTCCTCTTCTGTACCTACTAAAATCCTGGTCCATCAAGACTCAAGTCACAGTCAACATGTAATACTCCACCTCACCCCTCCACGGGGTGCCATCAACATAGACTGTGCTATGGATAGCAGCAGCTGGAGTTGTGCAAAATAGAGGCCACCCCCAACCCAAATGTCTCCTCTACTGGGAAGTTTTTCTCCATGAATGCAGTGTTTCTGTTTCTCATTCAGCATTGAGAACAGTGCTTGGCTCATAGCCAGCAGAGGATAACTGTTGACTGTGTGGGTGACATCCTCGGTCACAAAGAGCCACTCGTCCTCTGTGTTTTACACCTTGTCCTTGCTCCTAGTTTGGCATCGTTTTTATGTGGAATGGTGTTCACAAGTGCACTCGTGATTATAACCCAGCTCCCTGTGATTCTGAACTTTGTTCTGTTTTATACCAGAACGTCAGGGTTTCAGAGAGCCTGTAATTACAAGATGGAAGCCCTTGTGCCACATCTGTACACAGGTGGGTCAACTCTCTATAGACATTTCTGGAAATGGGCACACCCATGTTTTCATGTGGCCTGGACATTTTACCTCAGGGTGTGGTACATGCAGTTTAGGCCACAAACCATGGTTTCTGAGAAGCACTGTTTTGAGAGTGAAGGCTCTGGAAACTTGGATAGGAAGCATGAATAAGCTCTAATGGAGGGCACATCCACAAATGTTAGGTCCAGCTGCCAGAAATGGCTAGCTTGAATTGTATGAAAGGGTGGTGCCCCATTTTCTAAAGAGATGGGGGAAGGGAGGAACCAGGTCATAAGACCTTGTATTTTGAGCAGAGCCATCTGAGATATGTGATCTCATGTTCTGTGTATTTAGGGATCCAAGATAGATCATACAGAATCATTTGTTCTCCTGCATACACTGCAAAGCTCAAAGATCTAGCCACACTTTACTGGACACCCCTCACATTTATGCATAGATGTTCTATGTTGACCTGAAAAAGTGCTCAAGCTGTCATCCAGTGTAGAATGTAGGGCAGGAGTGGGAAAACTAGGGCCCCTGGGTCAAATCTGGTCTGCATCCTCTTTTTATAAATAAAATTTTATTGGAACACAGCTCTGCTCACTGTTTACATAATGTCCATGGCTGCTTTCATTCTGCAGGTTGAGTAGTTGAGATAGAGACCACGTGACCCTCAAAGCTAAAGCCATTTACTTTCTGACCCGTTACAGAAGAAGTCTGCCTACCTCTGACTTAGGAGACGAAGCCTTCCTCTGTCAGTAGGGGGTGTCCTGCTGTACTTGCTTGTTACCATAACTCTTCCCCCCAATAGATTCCATGATTGCAGGGAGGCGTCTGGCTCACTCACTGTCATATCCCCAGGAACTGGCCCATACCAAGTACTTGCTAAGTATCAAATTAATTAATTGAGGACTAAATAGGTGGATACAGAATAAGGGAAATGAAATATTCCCTTGAAGAGCACAGAAATGACCAGTCTTTTGAAATTCACGCCAACTTCTCTGGGACCTATCCATTAATTTTTGCTGTTTAATTTTTTTAAGATGACGCTCTCAAGGAAAAATTGCATGTAAAGGAGTTGTTTAACTGTTGATTCATATGCATCTAATGACTTCTGTTTACACAGAAAATTTTGACCTTTGCTATGCAATAAAAAGTATACTTAGAAAGCCCCAAATGCCTTTGCAAGGGCACTGTAACATCATTGCACTCATCTATTGTGTTAATTTCTAGGGTTGCCATAACAAAATACTGCAGAATGGGTGACTTAACTGATAGAAATTTATTTTATTTTCTCACAGCTTAGAGGCTGGAAGTTCAAGGTCAAGCTGTTGGCAGGTTTGAGCACCTTTTCACTGCATCCTCACACGGTCTTCCCTCCTTGCACATCGCTGGTGTTTCTTTTCGTGTCCAAATTTCCTCTTCTTCTAAGGACACTCGTCAGCTTGGATTAGGGCCCACCCAGCAGTCTCTTAAATTACCTCTTTAAAGGCCTTGTCTCCAAATATTGCCACATTCCAAGGTGCCGAAGGTTAGGGCTTCAACATACGAATTTTTGGGGGAGAGGGGACACAGTTCAGCCCATGACATCTCCATATTCCATGTACTTTGTTCTTTTCTGCGAGCCCTAAGTACTTGTGTATAGCCACACATGAGGTGACCATCACGTCACCGACCTCCAAGGCTGATGTGACCCATCTGGCTGGGAAGGCAGGTGTCCTCACCGCCACCTTTTCTATCAGAGGAATTTAAATTCCTTATTTGGTCAAGGGCTTGCTAATGACTGTTTCTCCAGTTCAAACCTCCAAATAAGTTTTCCAGGTCAAATTTTCCCAGCATAGATAAATCATTTAAATATTCCCAGTGCCCTGCATATGTTTAAAAATGATTGGGGTGGGGCGCGGTATGGGGAGGAGACCACTTAACCTAAATGTTCACCCATGGGGAGCTGGCTAAACCCATTATAATAGAGCCATAGTGTGGAATGTGATGTAGTCTTAAAATTTGGTATGCCGAGGGAGCCTTAGTGACCCGGAAGGCTCTGTACAATATTGTTAAAGGGAAAAAATGCAAATTTCCAAGAAATATTTATTCACTCATCTAACAAATATGTATTGTGTACCTATTATGGGCCAGGCATTGTTCCAGGTTGTGGGAATTCAGTAGTGACTGAAACAGAACATATGTCTTCTTGGAGCTTAAATTGCAGTGAGGAGAACCCATAATGAACAGACAACTCTGTAATACGATACCACGTATTGTAGCGCATGGACGGGGAATAAAGCAGAGTAAGGGAACAGAAGAATGGCAGCAGGGAGCAATGATTTCAGCTTGTGTGGTCAGGAAGTCTTCTTGGAGGAGGTGACATTTGGGCAGTGAACTGAAGGTGAGGGAGCTTGTCATCAGAGTAGGTGGAGGAAGAACATTCCATGAAGAGAGAAGAGCAAGTTTAAAGGCCATGAGGTACAAACGTACCTGCAGTGTTTGGAGAATCTCAAGGGGGACAGTGTGGCCAGACTGGAATGAAACAGATGCTTTTATACTTTTTTTTTTTAATAGGAACAGCATAATTTTCAACTCTGTAGAAATAAAAAGAAAGTGCAGAGAAAAAGGCTAGAAAGAGCTACATTAAGAGTATGACATTCTGAGTGATCTCTATTCCCTTCCCTTCCCTTTGACTGTCTGTAGTTCCCTAGATTTTCTACTCTATGTGTGTATTATTTTAGAAAGAAAAAAGCATGGACGTTTTGGTGTAATACTTTCCACGGAGCTCATCACCTTTGCCCAGGAAGCTCTCACTGCTCCCGCAGCACGTGGGTATTTAGACAGCCACTCCAGCTGTGCATTATTCCGGGAGTAGAGGGACAGAGGGAACCCCCAGCTGGAAAAGCCAGAGGGAGGTGTTTCTGCAGATGCCCTCAGACAGCCGGAGTGGCCCCTGATTTACGGTCAGCGGTAAAGGTGTTAATGTCTCCTCTCAATGGCATCTCCGCTATCAGTAAGTGTTGCCTGAGTCTAATGACGACCTAATTGGCAACAGAGATCGGAACAGATGTCTCACCTAATAAAAAGCCTTTGTGTCCACGGGCTGACCCCTCTTGGGCTTAGCTGGGCTTTGGTACTGTGCGTGACCCCTTTTGGGAATTGTCATTGATGAAACATGCTTAGTAATTGTGGCTTGGTGTATACCAAGTCTACTGGATCAGCCTGGGCCAAGTGAGCATGCTCAGACTGGCTTTCCCTGAACTCTGACCTAGGCCTTGTCTTCTGTCACCTCATTTAATACACACACGGGATAGACTCATCACCCACCCATTCACTCAGTGAGTCCTTGGATTTACAATGGAACCTCCATTCCCCAGATGGAGGTAAGTGAAGAGATCGCCATTGGTTTTCACCTCTCTCTGTGTGTGAAGTGAACTGGCCTGAGTTTCCATCCTGTGGTAGAGTTGAGACCAAGAACTCCCTGTGCAGGGAGAGAAGGAAAGAAAGTGCTTTGGAGCTTAGATATCCCCTTTCCCTCCTTCTGAATGTATACCTGATCAGGTAAGGTCAAGATGATGGTTATCAGCTTGCAAAGGCAAAGACATTTTACCTGCCAAATTTCAGGTTGAATTAAGTATATTGATGAACAGAAGCTACTGTTGTTAAGAGACTAGCCTCTTCTTGGAGGCCTAAATAATCAGTTAACAGAATTAAAGGCTAAATGCATAGGAGGCTGCATTCAGAACACAAGTAGAGCATTCCCTTGAGAACCAAAACCTTGAAAAATTTATATTCTGTAATGCTAATTCAAAAATTCATAAGTAGTCAATGAAAGAAGGAAAAGAAGTTTCCATGGTCAGATAAATTGGTGCCTTACTAGGTTAGACAAATGCAGCCAGGTTGCTTTTCTACAGGACTTATCAGAGCCTTCAGTGTAGACTATGATTAATGGAAGCATACTATTGCCACTCAGTCTGTTTTACAAAGAGTTGTATTAGGCATAATACAGGCTAAGTCTTTATACAGAAACTGACACGCCTGTCTTTTTCTAATTTTTGGTAGTTGGTGTTTCAGAAATTTCTAATATAAGGAGAAAAGTTGAATTTTTTAGGCCCTGTGTTAGTTTCACTGGTTATAAACAGTTCTCTGAATTAATTAATAGTTTTCTGAATCTGCGAGTAGTTGGATAGACAGATAAAATGGGTTGGGAAGGGATGGAAAAGCATAGCAGCAAAATGTTCTCAAGAGTTGTGTTGCTTCCCCTCCAGCTCTATTTTTATTATTTTGTGATTCTGGGCCATTTCCTGTTATTATTACACGTATTGTTGTCACAGGAAGCCAATTCATTTTCATATTAGCCTGAGCAAAACATAATTAGGAAGAGAATCTGCTACCAGAAAGGAAAGATGTAATTGCTTCTTTGCATTCCAAAGCCTAGTACGCAGATGAAAAAACACACAGAGATTGCTCTCCACACGGTCTCCAAACATCCTGCTGGGCCAGTGAAAAATTCAGTCACTCTGAGGAAAAACAGCCGGAGAATCAGATGATATAGCAAGCTTCCCACTATTCCTATTTGGATTTTGGAAGAGGAAGGAGAAGAGGCGAACGAGAGAGAGAAGGGGACAGAAGAGAAGGGGGTCAGGTCGGGAACAGCTCGGAGCCCTGCGAGCATCCCCAGGCCCCAGGCTGAGGGCTGAACTGCTGGCCGCCTTCCCTTAGATCTCTCAGCGCCTCCGGGGCCACTGCTGACGTTTCCTCCTATGAATCCAGAGCTTCTGACAACCTGAAAGTCCATCACATCCCTGTGCTAAGGCTTCTTTTTCTCCTCTCTCTCTCCTTCTCTTCCTCCCTTACTAACAAGAGCACTTGCCCTT
The DNA here is from genome assembly GCF_048773025.1 of Camelus bactrianus. Lineage (NCBI taxonomy): Eukaryota > Metazoa > Chordata > Mammalia > Artiodactyla > Camelidae > Camelus > Camelus bactrianus. The sequence goes on along the minus strand of NC_133550.1, from coordinate 31,532,903 downwards.
AATTGTGTGTGATGTGCACTAATCTTGGAAGGATCGATTTCCTGGGCATGCGTGGGAGGTGCGGCAAGGTAGAGAGAAGAGGGGAGACAGAGCACCCGCAGCTGGGGAGTCCAACTCCGTGCCCAGCCCTGTTAAATCTTTTCACATAACTTATTTCATGTAATCCTCACTATAATAGTGGGAGGTAGGTATCATTATCATCCCCCTACTACAGATGAGGAAATCAAGGCTTAAAGGGGCTGAGGAATGTGCCCAGGGTTACCAGGCTAGAAAGTTTTGGAGGCACGATTGAAATACAGGTGGGTTTGTTGACTTTGAAAGCCAGTGCTTTTAACCACAATCCTTATCTCCTTCACTTAACTTCTTCAAGTCTCTGGGTTTTCACTCATGAAAAGAGATTATCCTTGTATTTGCCCTTGTTCCTCTTATAGTTTATTATCCACACGATTATACCGTTTAGGACTAGGCTCAACTGCTAGAAACAGAGACACTAAATAAATGTCTGGAGATTATCTGTATGGGCAGGTATGAATCTGTTCTGTGAAGTCCTTGGGAACTTAAGCTTCTTCAGCTCACCACTATGCCATCCAGAGGGGTGGCCCTTGGCCTCACAGTCCAGTGTAGCATCTAGAGCTCCAACCGTCACATCTGCATTCTAGGCAGAGAATGAAGGACAGAGTTAAAAAGAAAAGGGTCAAAGGCATGATTTTTAATTTTAATTAAAAAAAATTTTAATGAAGGTACTGAGGATTGAACCCAGGACCTCATGCATGCTAAGCACACACTCTACCACTAAGCTTTACCCAGCCCCCACCACGATTTTTTGAAGCACTGTACCACCCTTTTGCATATCACCCACAGGCTTAGTCATGTGGCTCTACCTATCTGCAGGGCAAGCTAAGAAGTATACTCTTTATTCTGGGATGCCATGTGGCCTGCTAGAAATGTGTGTTTTCCACTGTTATGCAAGAAAGAGGGAGTAGATCCTGGGGCCAGTGCTCAGTCTTAGACAGAGTAACCATTTTGAAATATAAGTCAGATCATGCTACTCTGCTTAAAATTGTGGAAAGACTTCCCACTCACTCAGGCTGTAAGCCCAAGCTTTTGCAGTGTCCAGCAGGGCCTTACATGCCTTGTCGCTCTTATCTCTCTGACCTCATTTTCTACCGGCTCTGCCTTGCTCACTTTGCTCCAGCCACACTGGCCTCCTTTCTGGTTTTCTAACAAGCCAAGCACATTCCTGCCTAAATATTTCCTCTGAGCCCTTGGAAGCCTCTTCCCCAAGGCGTGTGCTCATCTCGGCCCTCAGTTCCTTAGGTCTTGCTCAAAGACCCCTCCATCGGAGACCACCCTGTAGGAAACAGGATACCTCTCCCCAAGGACTCTCTGTTCGCCTTACCTTGCCTTTTCATCTTCTGCTTTTATCCCACCTCTCCCATCTGAGAGAGTCTATATTTGTTCACATTTGCTTATTGTCTTTTTCTCCTATTGTAGCAGAAGCTCCATGAGATTAGGAACTTCATCTGTTTTAATCAATGCTTTGTGTCTTCCAGACCTAAAATAGTGCCAGGCATCCAATAAACACGAGTTGAATAGATGAATGATTGGTTGAATAAATCCTGCTTGATCTATCTTCCAAAATTTAGGAGAGGATGAATTGAGGTATCCAGTCTGAAAGGGCTTGGAAAATAGAAAGAGGCCAATATAAATTAGTATTATGCTCCTCTTTGATGTCCTCCCATTTGTAAAAGTGCTCTGTTGACTGAAGATTAACGCCAGTGCTGTTGGCAATTATTATTTTGAAGTGAGGCTCAGTGGGATAGAATTTCCCAGTCATTTCATCCCAAAGCATCAGAACTATTTATTCTAAATCCATTTCTTCCCTGCCTTTAGTTTTGAATGAACATGGCTTTGCTGCACATTGTTCCCTAATATATCACTTTGATGGTTTATTTCACATAAGTAGCATGGAATTGAAGTCTGAGACTGTATCAGGCTGATTTCAGGTCTCCTTTGCTTCCCTTTGTGCCATCACAGTGGGGGAGAGTTGTCAAGCTGGGCTTGGCCAAGTTAAATGAGGAGACCAGATGGTCAGAAAGAAAGGAATTTCCATCCAGGTTGAGGAGGAGAAAAGCTGGGAGCAAAACTCCTGCCTAGTTTTTGACCAAAAGATCAGAATACTCAGCACTAGGGGTGCGTTACTGAAGGACAGGGCTCACCAGCAAATGTTTGCAAGACCGGAGTTCCTTTTCATGTTCGTCTCCTAGAACGTTTTGCCAGCACTTCAAAATCATCTTGCAGTGCCAGGGGTTTGGTTCTATGTTGCCTTTTGTTTCTGGAGACAGAGGAATTGAGTTGTATTAAACATGACCGAAAGGAAAAACAAAACAGGAGGTAAAGAAGTCACTCTGTGCTCTTTTGCTTTTAGCAGGCAATCTGAGGAAGAAAAGCAGACAAAATGAAAGGTCTTTAGTCCTCTAAACAGAAAAGGCAGGTGGGATGGAACCCGAAAGGCCGCTCCAAGTTGCATTAAGAAGTGGCATCCTGAACCATCTGGCCCTGAAGTGGGGTCACGAGGCAAGAGAGAGAAAGTCAAGCAGTAGAAGGCGGCCAGGATCCAGGCAGGAAACAGGCCGAGTGTGAACGAGTGTCTTCGTGGCAGGGACAGGTGGAAAGGGAAGCGTCAGAGAAATCCTGCTGAGGGAGGAAGCGCCTGCCTGCAGCGGCCTCTGAGCCCACATTGCGCCGCCTCTGGCCTTCAGTTGGCCTTGTTTTTGTTGTGCTCATTGCTGTGCCTGAAGTAAAATGGCAGGGCCCTTGCCCTTTGGCCTCATAGCTTGAATGTTCCCTAAAAGGCATGAACGTGGAACATGGTCCTGGGAGAATGGGGGTGCCAGCATCCCCGAGGCAGGCTGAACTTTTCCAGTTTTTGTTCAGATTGGCGCTGGCACGCCAGGGTGACCTGATAGCCATGTGGTATGTCTGTAGCTGAGACCATAAGCCGCTTTCCTAGTGGTTCTCTTTTTGAGCATCACCACCACCTTAGGGCATGAACATGGAATGAACCATGGCCATCTTTGCAAAGATAAAGAGGACTGGCGTTTGGGGAGTTGGAATGGCTTGTCCAAGGTCACTCAGCTAGTAAATTGTGAAACTGGGACCAGAACGTGGTTCTCTGTCGCCTAACACGTTGCCTTTTCACCACATTATTTATGGGAGTTGGTTACCAAGGCTGACTGTGTGTGCACTTTGTAGACGCCGTGGGGAGAGGCAGAAGAACAAACCAGACGTGACCCTTCTCCTTGGGACTCTCATCATCTAAAACGGGAGACAGGACAAAGGCAGATAAATGAATCTATGTACACAGGCTCCCACGAGCATACATTTAACTAGATGTTCAGACATATTCTTACATCCTAAGGGTGTTTTTGGAAGCTTCTGGAAGTAAATCTCTGGGGATCTGAAGACACTCAGAAAACTGACTCATTGGCTTGGCTGGGAGGCTATTCCAGATATTAGGAGCTATGCAAGTGGGGGCTTGGAATTAGGGCCAAAAGATGCATTTAACTGGAGGGGAGGGATTTGGGATTGAGATTTGAGCACTTCTTGGGCAGCAAAGAAATTAAACAACCTTAGAAAACTTCCCTGGAGTGAGTTCTCTGCCCAGATAATGGGACATCTCAGACTCCTTGTAACTGGAATCTAGCTAGAGAGAGAGAGAGAGAGAGAGAGAGAGAGAGAGAGAGAGAGAGAGAGAGAGAGACGTCTGGAAAATTTTGTCCTAGTTGACATTTGGCTTCCCTTTCATAGTTTTCTTAGTGTGGCATATGTCAGACTCTGAGTGGCTGCGGCTCTTGGAAATACAAATACCATCTGGGTCTGGATAATCCCTCGGAGCTCAGGGATGCTGTGGAGGGAAAGAGGAAATGGGAGCCTAACACTAAGCTGAGGGGTTTGTCCTTGCCCACCCCATCTCTTAGCCTGGGCACGCGCAAATTACCTGCACAGAAAGTGTCAGGGGGCAGATACTACAAGACCCATCTGTTCATGACACAGTGACCTCATTATCTGGTGAGAACATCCTGATTTCTCTTTGGGAAACCATCCTTCTCCCACTATAGCCTTAAGGGTCCAATAACCATTTGACTCTAGACAGAGAGCCTGCAGCTTGTAGCAGGGCCAGTCCCTTCCCCCTGGACCAGAGCCTTGAACAGAGTGACTCACAGGACCGGAGCTAGCTGCGTCCGGGACACAGCGATTCTCTGAAGACACGGCCCTTTCACATCGGCCAGGTCTCCTGCTGCCGCTTCACCAGCTTTACCTTCTGTTCTCTGAACCACTTCCTAGTCTTCCCCCAGATTCCTTCTTCACTTTGGACAGTGTCTGTTTTAATTGACTTCAAGCCAATAACCCCAAGGGATGAATTCACCCCAAGTGAAATCATACCCATTCTTTCAGGTACTCAGGGTGTGTCTGCGTCTATCTGTCCTCCAGCCCACCTGCCTGTGAAGACCCCTTACGGGCTGAGAGCCCTTCGCCCAGGCCGGGTTCGCAAAAGCAGACTGTGTAACACCTGGGGATTGGAACAATCAGTTGGGTGCAGTAGGATGCAGGCTTCTGTTTCATAAAAATGACTAATAAATAATTGCCTCTGGACCTCCATGTCCATCTGCAAACATGATACTAATTACCAGGTTAAGTTTCGCCAATAAATTGATGTGCCGTGTGCTCAGGGCTTCTCCTAGCTACCCATAGGATTTCTATTTCTGTTTCCTTATGTTAAAAGCCAGAGGAGTAAAACGTATTCCCAATGTCACTGTTACAACATTTATATCCTGAAAATTTATAATAAAAGATCAATACAGTAATGGAATGCCTGGAAATACCTATATTTAATGGTATATAGACTCTAACACCTATAAAGTCTTTGCTAAAAAATGTTAGCGTTTTATTTCTATCATGGGGAACTCAAGTTCTCTGACAGCGATTGGTCGAACATTTCACAAAGAGATCGATAACCCTTTACGGCAGGATTAATAGTTGGCCAGAAATGAAGGAGAATTTTACGGCTCTGGCGTTGCATAAAAATCTGCGATTCCAGAGTAATCTAGAGCAGGGTGGAATCTGAGTGCCACCATCGGGGGCTGGAAGGGCTGCCATGGGAATGACAGTGGAAGGCTTCACATTCAGGTGGCCCTGAGCTCACCATCCCATTTATGGGTTTCCTTTCTGTACAATTCCAGGAGGGCTGGCTCTGAAGTCCACAACTCCAGCACTGAATCATGTCTCTGTCTGGCATATTCTGGACACAATTGGCATTTTTTAATATGCCAAAAATGCCAGTGAGAAGGCAAATGCCAGTCAGAGATGAAGAGGAATAGAAAACTTTAGTGAAAATAGTGTTTAAGAGGAGTGAGGCTTTTAAAATGCAATTTGAGGGGTTAGTCTATTTCTAACTACCTTGTCAGCCCCCATTTTCTGCCCTCCCATGGCTGACACCTCCTATGCTAACCTGAGAACCTCATAGAAATGAAAACTGGCTAACTTTCTCTGAAACAGTATACACTTATTCATCTTTGGGTTACATTCACTTCTAGCTGAATCATACTCCCCCTTTAATATTCTGTAACTTAAATGTCAAGATACAAAGTTTACCTCTTTTACACATCTTTCATTACATAGTCAATGAATAGGCTAAGGGAGAAAAGAAAGAAAAAGAATATTTTAAATATATAATATATATATAAACATACACAAACATACTTATAGATATTTATATACATATATGATACACATGTATCAAAGAAAAGAAGAAATTCTCATGACTATCATAGCCACCATTTCTGCAACTGGTCATGTAATCATAGCTGTCTTCCTTCCATTAGCCTTTCTATATTTGCTTTGCTCTCAGAAAGTACCGCAACGGATCACAGCTCCTTGTCTGATGGAATGACCCACACCCTAATTCTAATCTTGCCTTCACTGAGGTGTGGTTTCCCATTAATTTTTTCCGTTAGTTTTTAATCACAGGGCAGGGTATTACCAAGTGATGTCCCAAAGATTGCCGGCATTCCGGCACGCTCTTCCCTGCCCTCGGAGAAGAGTAGCGACTCGGTTTTCCCTTGAGAAGCTCAGTCAGCCTGGCCAGTGCAGTAATCCCCTTCTTTGTTTGTTGGTTCCCTTGCACGCGGTTTTCCAAGTGGGCTTGGGGCAGTCTTAGTTCACAGTTAACAGTACTGTTGTTAGTCCCTGGTAGAGAGTCCCCTGTCAGGAGCACCTAAAGCCTGCTTGCGTTTTATCAAAGCTGCAGACGTCGTTTGGGGCTCTCCTTTTGAGCAACTTCCAAATTCCCTCTGAGACACGAGCTTGAATGCAAGACATTAGGTCTTTCCCCAGAAAAGTTCCTCTTGGAAAGTGAAGAAAGAAAAAGAAAAAGAAGGAAGGGGATGAGGAGGAGAAACAGAAGGAGAAAAGGGAAAAAAGAAAGGTGTTGGAAGGCAGGTTGTTCCAGAGAGGATCATATCACAGTTGTTTCTTGTCCTTGACCCTAAAGCCATCACCATATGTGTTACATATGGATCTGGAACTCTTATTTTCTGATTTGACATCTCTTGAAAAAATTAATATGAAAAATCTGTGTTTCAGAGCAGTGAGACCATGTGATTCTTGGGACCAAGAGCTGTGTTAATTCAGAAATGTGAAATAATTCTGGAAACAAAAACAGAAAAACTACTTTCCAGTCCTATGTAGGGCTTTTTAAATTTTAATCATTTTTTATGAGGCTAAAAATAACAAAAAGTATAGTTTGATAAAATATTGAACACTTAGTTCAAGACAGAAATTGCTGGGGGTGGCGGGGAGAAGCCTTGTGTTGGCTGGGCTTTAACCTATAAATCAAGAGAAATCAACAGAGAATTTAATCCAAACATGTGCTGCACATAGTTTCCACTGGCCTTGCGTTACCAAGGTTAGAATTATGGTTGGGTTCACTAGTGAGAAAGTGAAAAATTGATGACATCGGCCCTCTGAGATCTTTTTGCTTTCTTGGTAGCTACTGCAGAGGCCTTGGCATCCTGCGATGAAAGCTTCGGATGTATGATGGGAAATGTCACGTGGGGGTGAACAGTTTGAAAGCAGGACTCTGTCCATGTTCCCGAGACTCTTGTAAAGCATCTTCTCTTGCTACTGACAAGATCGGACATCCTGGATGTTCTAGGATGGTAGGATGTCCTGAATGATGGAATATCACTGAGATGGTGGAAGGCCTAAGAGTGGTACCAAACCAGCGAAAACCAGGGCATCTTTGCCTCCCATCCTTTGTCATCTCATTCATTCATCCATCTGTTCCTTCAACATATATTGGCTAAATAAGGTAGTAGATGCTACTAGTGTCTGCCCACATTCTTTGGGTCTTTCCACTTGGGTGCACGCCAGCCACCTTCCTCTGCCAGGACCTAGACTTTGACCTGAGGGATTTCTCTAAAGCCACTGTGCCTGCACTCACTGACAGATGAAGTGATAAAGAGTTGTCACTCCCCCAGAGCAGTGTCCACCAATGACTGATGAGCGTTTACTTACAAATACCAAAGCATCCTCACTCGTTGGGTGGATAAGACTCAGGCACGTTTTCTGCACCACTTCCCAGTGTTTTCCCATGAGATTGAGCACCAGGGGCCCACAGCTTTAGCTTCTCTAATAACACACCCCTTTGTAGGCTGCCTTCCCGTTTCTGTTCACCTCCGCAGCCCCCACCGATGTTTCCTGCACCTCCCTCCCAAGAATCCCTGTCTTGGAGTCCACTTCTGGGGAACCTACACACCCACTCTGTGCCAGGCACGGGGGCAGGGCTTTACTGATCAAAAATCACCAGATTGTAAGATTTCAGACACCAGAGACGGGCTGGTGGGGAAGACGTTTGATAGAAGGTTGAGAGTCTGTTCTAACAACTTACTTTAAAAATTGTGAGGTTTAAACTTGTAAAGCACTTAAAATAGAGACTGGCATCGAGTAGCGGTGAAGTAACTATTAGTTATTATATTTGTTACTTTGCTGAGCTCAGGCCGTGGGTGCCTAGCAGTTCCTCATTAGAGCATGAGTTCCCATGCAAAGGTGGTGCTCGGGGCTCTCGGCGGCCGTCGTTGCTTCAGAAGGAATAGGTTTGTCAGAGAAGCTTTAGTACTTTTCTGGACCTTGAGGGAATGACACAAAAGGCAAAGTGCTTTCATTTAAGTGGTGGTTGGGGAGGGAGGGCCGACTGCCAGGGGGCAGGAGGGGGCAGGCATGGAACAGTCCAGTGGGGCCTCCAGCCAGGCAGGGACCAGCCTGGGGACTGCCTGGGCGCTGAGGCACCCTCCAGGGCAGGTGACTCCAGGCTCCTCTGAGTCCAAAGCCTTTAAGAGAAAAATGGCAGCGCCAAGATTTGAACCTCAGTCCTGCTCATTCATTTATTCATGTATCGTTTTGATACCTTCGTTCTACACATAATGATTTAAATTGGCATTTCGAAGGCAGAGGACTCCCAACGGGAGAACACATATTTGGAAACCAGCGGTGTGCAATACAGTATCCTGAGGGCTTTGGTAGAACGTTTATGTGGCTCAGAAGCCAGAGAATGGCTCCTTCCACCTTGAGCGGGCAGAGGGAAGCCTGAGTCAAATTTTGACAGGCAGCTGACCCTGCATCCACATTCCATCCACCTCACTCCACTGCCTCTCTTGTACTGAGAGTGGACAAGTCACTTCATTTCTCTAAACCTCACTGGGGTTCTTCACCTGTAATGTGGGGGGATCCTGACCCCAACCTCTCAAGCCACTCTGAGCATCTCAGGAGAGCTGGTATGGGGGAAGCAGCAGATAGACAAATGCCAGTTTCCTCCCATCTTTCCTCCAGCTTACAAGGAACGAGATGCAAATTGGCAAACCCCTCCTAAACATAAGGACTAGACAGGCTGGTTAACAAACAGTTGTAAGGGCAGAACGAGCTTCCCTGGGCCCGAGAGAGCCTGACACAGGGAACACATCAGCAGGAGGGCACCGAGAGTGATGTGTGAGCTCTTGAGTCAGACAACTGGGTCCACATCTTAGCTTCATTCCGTATTGAGTATGTGATCTCGGGCAAGTTTCTGGACTCTGAGCTTCAGTTACTTCATCCAGGCAACATGAGTGAAAATGTTAATCGTTCTCACCTCCTGGTGTTGTTATAAACATGAAATGAGATGATTTAAGTGCTTGGCACATCCTAAGTGCTTAATGGATGTAGCTATTTAGAAGGGATTTCTGGCAGAGGGAGAAACCACAGACCAAGTTTCCTAACTTCTGTAACTCGACGACCATGATTGAATGGCCTCTAGGTGGAGTGGGGTAAGGTCTCAGTGGTTGATGCTTTAGATTTAGGGAGCTCTGTGCTTTGACTCGCTGTCTGCAAATATTGGCGAAGCCCCGCCCAGTTGCCCTAGCGGGTCTCTCCCACATTCTGAAGCACACCGGCACTTTGCCCAAGAGGATGGAGATTGTTCAGCCTTCCCGGCAGCTTGAACGTGCCCTCCAGCCATGACAGGAGAGGTGATGTATAAACACTCCAGCTTCCCTGACGTCTTGCTGGGCTGTGGTTCTGGGGCGTCTCAACAGTGAACTCAATAGTCTCCCAGGCTTGAGTTCCAGCTGCCCATAGTGGTAACTGGCTGAACGAGACCCTTTTCCCTTCTCTACCTCCCTCCTCCTTTTCCCTGCCATACACTCTAGCATCACTCCCTAAGTAAATTAATTGCACTAAAATCCTTCATTCTGAATCCATTTCTGGGGGAACCCAAACTAAGACACTTATGGACAGGCCCCTTTAAACAAGTTTAACACAGGCCAAATGAAGTGCAAGGTCATACCTGTGTGCAATCATGACCGTCTAGACAGCCAGCTCAGGCCCAAGCAAATTTTTGCTTGCCTGAATTATTTGGGTTGGCTTGCCCAGGCAGCACTGGACTCTGTCCAAAATTCCTCCAGCCCCCGCTTTCCTTTGGTCTTGGAGACTTAACCTCTGAAGCTGGCAGCCCTCAGATGGGAACGGCATAGGATTCTGTGAAGGACAAATGTGGGCCGCCCCTGCCAGCAAGCCCAGGATAGAGACAGCTTTTCTCTTGTTCTCAAGCTGGAATACCCAAGGCCCTCCCACCTCTTCTGAACCCAGAGATGAGAATTAAACTATTATTTCTCAGGAATCAATGCCATTGTCCAAGGTGAGATAGCAACAACGTGTTGCAGGTACCCATGGAAACGGGGACAGGTTGTCAGCACCCGGAAGCACTAATAGCAGGCCCGCCTTGGTCTGTGACTCCCATCTGGGCTCCTGAGAGCTACTCGTAGGACTGTTCAGAAGAGCTGGTGTGATTCATACATTTAAAAGGAGGCAGGCCTTTACGAGAATACTGCCAGCTAAACAGACATTGAACACTAAGTCAATCCCACGTTCAGCGGTGAGGAACCAATCCCATGTTCAATAACAGGAACCTCTCTCTCCTCTAGACCCGGTTGGGAAGAGAAGAGGGGAGTTGTGAGAACTCAACATTGCAGATCCAGAAGGGGAAGGGCATGATTTCAAAGGCAGACAGAAGCCAGTGAGATAAATAAAGGTGAGCATTTGTGGAGGGCTCCACATGGGCCAGGTGTTGAGCCCAGAAACTGGCGCATTATACACACAGTTGTATGTAGGCCCTCCTCCTTTTTGTCTGTCTGTCTCTCTGTCTCTTTCTCCCTCCACCCTTGCATATTCTTTCTGGTTTAGTATAGGGAAACTGAGGTTTGGAGAGAGTCGCTTTCTGCCCAGTATCACTGGGCTACTAAGTACGGAAGATGAGACTTCACCCAGGTTTCTCTGACCCCGCATTTTTTTTTTCCTCGTGACACTCAGAGAGCCTGACTCATTCGAACAACCATGAGCCTTGCTCCTGCTGGTCCCCCTCACAATAAAGGTCCCCCTTTATTGTGATTGGCAAAAAACATTTGCGGTGTACCCATTATAGAGGAAATCCTGTTGCAGATGATCCAAAGATAAATAAAACGTGGTCCTGCCCTATCTACAACCACTTTACCTTTTCCCTCTGCTCCTTTTAAACACCATTCAGTTATTCAGCAGGCTTCTTTCACAGAGCCTCCTGGACTTTCCCCTTCCTCTTGACGACCTCGGTCCCTAGGGTGAGGGGACCTCTTCCCACCCCTACTGTGGTGCCACAGCCTCGGCCTCCTGGCTCACCTCTCTGCCTTCAGTTTACTGAGGTGACCTTTTGAAGCAGGACCTTTGTAGTGTCACCTGATAGGGAGAAGCTGACCTCCACTTCTTCCACCATCACTGGTGCGTGTCTGGAGAGAGCCCAGGACTGGGAAGTGGGAGACCCGGAATCTGGACCCTGCCCTGTCTTTGACCGCTGGATGACCTTGGGCTGGTTATTCCTCTCTTTTTCACTGGGCCTCAGGTTCTGATCTGTAAAATGGAAGCATTGGGGTTTGGGGTTTCTTGGAAGTGCTTCATGGGCCTCTTCACAGGATTTATGCATTCATTGTTTATTGAGCTCTTGTTGTGTGCCAGGCATTGCTCTAAGCACCGGGGAGAGACCTGCAAACAAAACCAGACAAAGGCTCTGCTCTTGGCTGAGCCTTCTTTTTAATAAGGGAGACTGCCAGTGAATAAATAATACATGATACGTCAGATAATGGTCAGTGCTAAGAAACAAAAATAGAGTGAGGACACAGGGAGACAGTGGCCCTGTGTTAAATAGGGTGGACAGGGAAGGACCCACAAGGGGGTAATAAATAAAAAGGAGCCTGAAGGAAGTGAGGGAGTGCCCATGTGGGTATTCGGGGTAGAGTTCTCCAGGCAGAAGGAAGAACCAGTGCAAAGACCCCGATGTGGGAATGAGCTGGGCATATTTAAGTAGCAAGAAAGGAGGCCACTAGGGCTGGGTGGAGGTGTCAGTTATAAAGTGGCAGGAAATGAACTTGGAGAGTTATCTGGGCACACAATCAGGGAAGGCTTCAAACCGAGGTGGAACTATGAGAAGTCACTGGAGGGTTTGGATCTGACTTACATAATAAAGCAAGGTGAATAGGCTATAGAATGTTAAGGAGGAAGGAGGGAGATAAAAAAATCCAGATCATAGATGGGGGTGACCTGGACCAGGATGAGAACAGTGAACCAAGAAGCAGTCAGATGTGGAGTAACACTGATAGGATGTGCTGATAGATTAAAAGTGGGATGAGACCAGAAGAAGACCAAGGCACATGGCCTGAGCAGCTAGAAAAACTAAGTGCCATTTGTGGAGATATGGGAACTTGGGGAGGGGGTAGGTTTGGGAGGAGAGGGAAGGAGTTTGGTTTTGAACATGGGATGTTCAGTTTCCAGTGGAGATGTATCAGACATTTGGTTCATGAGTCTAGCATCAAGAGGGGCAGTCTGGGCTGGAGATACAAATTAGTAAATCATCAGCATAGAGATGATGTTTAAAGCTGGGACACTGAATGAGCTCAGGAAGGAACGAGTGTGTGCAGAGGACAAGGGTGGGGCCCTGGGCACGTTGGCATTGAATGGCGGGAGAGAAGGGGAGGAGCTAGCAAGATGGAAGGAGGACTGAGGGCATGGCATGCGGAAAACTAAGGGGAAATGTTTTCAAGGAAGAGGAAGTGATGAACTGTGGCCAGTGCCACTGACAGGGTGAGAAAGTGGTGGACTGGGAGCTGACCACTGGATTCGGTGACATGAGGGTGACCTTTGTAAGAGTGGTTTCAGCAGACTGGGCAGGTTGTGCTAGGTCTGCAGGCCTCCTGGATCCCTTAATCCCCTCCACCCAGAGCTTGTAAACACACACACGAACACACTCACCATCTGCAGGAATATAGAGAAACAATATTTTAAAGTCATTATCTTTGTTTTTTGTTTCAGTACTTCTTTGGATGAATCCATGACTCTTTCCCTAATTAGTCAAAAGCATTCAAATTGCTTCACAGAAGAGTGAGACTGTTATATAGTAGAAACGAAAAGTAAGAGAAACTGTCAGTGTTCAGTTTAACTTTAGGATGTCAAAGCCCACAGCAGAAATGTTAATTTAGAAAGTCAAAGCCTAAGCTTTGTGAGGCCAAGTTTTATCAAAAGACAAAAAGATTCTTAATAATCAGGACACTGGGAGCAGAATGGAGACTTTGTGCTGGAACATGAGTAGTAGAGGATAGAGGAAGTCCCAGAGCACTCATTCCCCCATCCTCAGGGGACCAGCTGAGCATCAGTTAGGCTAGAGCAGGCCTGAAGGGAGTGGATGGAGCATGATCTTAAAGGATGTCTTTGAAGTTTTAGATGAGGAGACCAAACCTTGATAGTGAGGGTGGGAGGGCACAGAGGACCAGAGGGCAATATCCAGAGAGTGGCCAGCACCAAGGAGCTTCGTGGGGCCTACTCCATAGCCTAGCAACCATCTGCCTCCCTTTCCTGGGCAGCATGAACCTCCAACAATCATATGGAAGAAACCACGTGAGCTTCTCTTCCCATTGCTGTCTGGTGGGGGTCCTTCTCCCACCTGTCTGACCACTTCCACTGGATTTTCCAGCTGAAAACATTCCTGTCCACGCTCTGAGATTTTTCCGAGTCCCATTCTTACTTCCCCATATGGAAGTACTAGTCCTTGGATTGGGCTGGAAAGTGATGAGACTCACCCCAGTTAAATCAGATTTCATTTGGAAAATGGTTTCCACTCTTAAAAGTGTTCGGAAAACTTCTGGTTTAGTTCCAACAAGTAAGGGGCTTAGAAGTCAGCACTCCCATCCTTACAAGAAGAAAAGAGCTGGACAAACTGAAAATCAGTGACTTTTTTTAAGGCCCGTCAGAGAGCTGAGGTTTCAGGGGTAACCACCACCCTGAAATCTGGGAGTTCTAATGGAAGCCCTAACAGGGCTTCGACGGGGATGCAAAACAAGGACAGCAGACGAAGGTGAAGCTATGGCATCGACATCTCCAGCAGACATTAAACATGGCCCAGTGTGTAGCCAGATTAATGTGAATCTTCACACTAAAGGCCTGTTTGCCTCAGTTCCTATTACTTGATACAACATATCCAGCTTTCTAGAAAAGAAACTACAAGGCATACTAAAAGGCGGAAAAACAGAGTCTGAAGAGTCAAAGTAAGCATCAGAACCAGACTCATGTATAAGACATACTTGAGGATTATCAGACAGATGATCAAGGTCAACATCAACAATAGTAAGTCATGTTGATAGTATGTCCCCTTGGCAGAATGTGATGAAAATGGCACTTTACTCTGTGCTCATCCCCCCAAACGCCTGTGGCTCCAATCTAACCTGAGGAAAACATCATCTGTAACCATTGTGAGGGGCAGTCTACAAAATACCCTACAAATATCCTCATCGTCAAGAGAAGCCTAAGGAGACTTGCCTATTAAATGCCATGGGGCGTTCTGAATGGGCTCCTAGAACAGAAAAAGGACCTTAGGTAAAAACTAAAGAAATTTGAATCAAGTGAACTTGAGTTAATGATTTATGAACATTGGCTCATTGATTGTATCAAATGTACCATTCTAAAGCAAGATTTTAAAAGTAGGGAGGGACTGGCTGTGGGGTATATGGGAACTCTCTGTACCATCTTTCTGTAAACCTAAAACTGTTCTAAAATTAAAATTTATTAAAAGAAAAAACTGCTTGGCAATGCCTGGGCTAACAATCACTGAGATATCTTCAACTCAGACTATGTTTTTCTGTTGAGTTCAGTTTTGTTTTACCTGTTTTATCCAGGGAACCCAGAGCCCAGCTTATCCTTGGTCCATTATGAAAACCCCTGGATGAAAAAGACGGCAGCAGTTTATTTAACACTAACAGAGCAAATTTTAGTGTTTGGCATTGTGTTAGTCACTTCTATGTATTAAATGCATTTACTTATTAATAGCTTATAGTTTCTGATACTTTCTTTGCTCTTTATTTATTTTTTTTAAAACAATGAGGAATGTCTGTTCAGCCCATATACCCACCTTTCTCTGGTACAAGCAGATCCTGATGACCAGTGAATCCACTAAAGGAAAATACATTTTCAGACTCATTCTGTTGAAAAGCCGCAGTGACACTTTTTGAGGAAAGCTCATTTCCAGGCTCCCGTGTCCTTTCCGATTCTGTTTGAATCCCTTTTGCTTCTTGCATCTCTGGGATGAAGTGTCACACCTGGAAAAGTTGCCTGGATTACATTCTGATGGTGTGTGGGGCTCAGGAAGCTGGGGGTGGGGGAAGAGGTGGGCAAGACCTTCATGACAAGCATCTCTTCATGACGAGTCTGTTGGCTGTGGCCGTTTTCCCAACCATGAGCCTCAGCTGAGGCTCTTCCATCTTCAGGTCCCAATTAATTTTCCTGAGTTAAAGGCTTGGTCTTGGTGTCTGAAAAGTAATTTGGATGTTCATAGTGGCTAAAACTATCCAGGGGAAAAATCAAAAGTCACCATTAAGTAATGAGGCTAGACTATTGGGTGTCTCATATCCTGTCTCCAAATGCAGATATAAAACGGGAGTTCAGAAAGGATTTCAACAATGGCAGCATTGTTGGAATAAGTGACAGTTGCCCTTGGTGACTTAGAGGCCAGCACCTATTTGGATGTGTGAGACCTGGTATTTTCCACCATCAGCCTCAGAATGTGTTGTCATACCTGATACTTCCAATATGGCTGACGTGGGGAATTGAGAGGATCACCACGTCCACATCTCAGTTCAACCCCATCACATTGTTACTTCTCTTCCTGGGTCTGGCTCAACATATACTCCCAAATCCTAATGAATCCTATTCTTTTTGGAAGAGTAACACTGCTATGTTTAGTGAATGTCATGGACTAGATTAATGGCATAGACCACTTGATTCTACCTCCTTACTATCATTTCTGCCCCTTCTACCTCCATCTCCTGTCTCAGACTTTCCCACTATTTTTTCTACACTAATGCCATCCCTTCCTTGTTGGTCTCTCTGTATTTAGTCTCACTCTGTTCCCAACTCAGTCCATTCTTCATATTGCTTCCAAAGTGAGATTTTTAAAGAAAATACATACTGACATTTTACTTACATAATTAATATTCCTTGATGCCTTTCGAGGTGTATGAAGATACTGATATTGGCAGGTCTTTTTTGCTGAGTGAGGTGATGGGAATGGAAGTGTTAGGATCACTCTTTGTTGTTCTGCCTGAGAGAGAGGAAGAGAGAGAGAGACAGAGGAGAAGGGAAGCCTGATTCTCAAATAAAGACCTGGGGTCAGAGGAAATTCAAGGCTATTCAGGAAAAGGGTCCAGAGAGAGATGGGGACCCTGCTGGCAGGCAAAGGAGGGACTAGGGGAAATAAGGATTTTGGAGTGAGATTTTGTGCACTCTCCAGTGTCACTCCCTCCACAGTCTCACACATAAAAAAAACACTTCTGGTTTTTTTAGTGGTGTAGAGACCTCTACATTATATGAATGTAGAGAAAAATCCACATTTCTCCCTAATGTTTTGTGGAGGGCATTGTTCTTTGGGGGAAATGTGTGGAAGCACTGAGTCATGCTACAAGAATGGCATGGAGGGGGAAAAAAAACAAGGCAGGATGCAGTGTTAGCCAATCTGTAAAATGCACAAATCATCTCCCTGTGCCTCTGATGAAGTCTTCCAGAGATCCCTGTTCCCCCTGGGGCGGTCACGGGGGCTTGGAACACTTTAGCATGGAACACAAGATCCTTCCTGATCTGGTCTCCGTAAGCCTGTCCAACTGTGTCATCTAAGCAACAGTTCACACACACACACACACACACACTTCATACCCTAGAGCTCTGACCTGCAGTTCTGTCAAAGCTCCTGTCACGCCGGTATTGCTGCTTCTCCCTGCCTAGGCTGCTCTTCCTCCGTTCTTGTTTAGCTACAAAACACCTCCTTCTCCCTCAAGCGCACCTAGGACACCTCTCCTTTGGGCTGCACTTTTATTGTATCATCACACTGTTTTATAGTTGTGTTTTTGCCTCCCTGTCTCCCGGACATGACCATAAGCTCCTTAAATCCCAGTTTAGTCTTACCTCTGTAAAGTATTTCTAGCACCTAGCAAAAGGCCAGGCACTTAGCCTGACATTTGATGAATAAATTTACTTTCTATGACTTGTAAGTGTTCTACAGAGAGAAAGAAAAATGTTCATTAGTCTCTAAAAACTTTCCCAATACTAGTCATTTTTGTCTTCACAAAGCCTGGTCCTATGGTGATCCTCAATGAACCATGACTCCTAGCGTTCCTTGTGTCAGCCTTTCCAACAATGACTCTGTGCCCAGCCATGTGACTAGCTTTGGTCAATAGGAAATTGGCAAGCATGACACAAAAGTAACGGTTGCTGGTAAGTGCTAGCACATTGGGTTTGTCAACTTGGAATGCTTTCTTGGAACCCAGGTACTATGTGAAAAGGAAGCTCAAGAAGCCATGTGGCGAGGCTGATGTAGAGAAGAACTGAAGCCCCTGGATGGTGGTCTCAACAGAGCAGCCAGCCAGGGACCATCACCAACTGCTAGCCATGTGAATGAGACATTTAGACCTTGCAGCCCTCCCAGCACCCCAGCTATTACTACATGAGGCAGAAGAACCACATTGTTGATCTATAGAATTGTGAGAAGCAGTAAATTGTCATTGTTTTAAGACACTAAATTTTTCAATGCTAGTCATTTCATGTAATTGAAATTGCACAATATGTAGTCTTTTGTGACTTGCTTGATTCATGCTGTAGCATGTTTTCAAGTTCACTCAGCAATAGCATGCCTCAGTACTTCATTTCTTTTTATGACTGAGTAATATTCCATTGTATGGATATATCACACTTTGTTTATCCATTCACCAGTTGATGGGCATTTGTGTTGTTTCCACATTTGGGCTATTATGAACCATGTGGCTATGAATAGTTGTATACAAGATTTTGTGTTCACATATGATTTTATTTCTCTTGGGCATGTGATTAAATACCTAGGAGTGGAAATGTTGGGTCAAATGGTAACTCCAAGGTGGCTGCATCATTTCACATTCTCACCAGCAACATCACCCTCTTTTTACAGATGAAGAAACTCATATTATAGAAAAGTGAGGATGGAATTCTGTGACGATCCTGCATTTAAAGGACCATTAAAGAAGAAGAGCTGGCAGTGGAATTGGAAAAAGAGCAATTGGAAGGAGCAGGAAAAGGAGAAACCATCATCATACAACTGGAGAAAGAGAGAAGGTCAGAAGCATCTGTGTGAAAATAATCACAGGCAAAAGAAAGGTAAATTACAGTAATTATTGAAGAGAGGTTTTTAAGAACGTACTTGGCTTCTTATTCTTAGGAGGTTTCTGCATTCTTAGGAGCTTCAGGGAGAATGGCGGTGGAAGAAACCAGGTTGCGATGGGTGACAGGTTAAGCGCGTGCAGGCAGCATGTTTTTGAAATTCACCTGTGATGAAAAGAAGAGAGAAAGAATCGCCCTTAAGCTGGAGGGGACTTGAGCATGTCTGTAGAGAAGCGAAGCCAGAGTGATTAAGGAGCAGACACAGCTGAGAAGATGGTGAGACACCGTGTTGGAAAAGCCGAGGAAAGCATAGCATCCGACAGAAGGGAAACCTAGTTCTCTGTAGCCACGGATGGAAGGAGAGCAGGGTGGCTACAAGTGAGAGTGATCTGGGGGAGATTGTCAGATGACCCCTTCTAGAATTTTCTGTGTGGATAGGTTCAGAAGTCCTGAGAAGATGCTGAGATGTAAGTAAGCTGTGTTCCTTCCTCCCTGTCCTTTCCCCCAAGACCTAGCAAATCACCTGCAGGGGGAAGCGGAGCCCTCGGCAGGCCCTCACAGCAGTTTTCAATGCAAATGATGAAAAGACACTGGGGGCATTCAGTCTTTTAGATTGCTCCACTGTTCAAGGAAGGTTTTAGTCTTAAGCCACATACCACAAGGTTCAATGAATTTTGGAGGGGCTTTCTGGGATTCTGAGTATTCCTTATGTATTCGTGGAACCTAGGTTTTCAAAGGATGCCAATAAATGTGGATTCCTGGGCTGTAAGACATCAGCTGAGAGGAAGTGTCTAAACTGCCATTAATCATTCTTGTTCTGTAGTATATTTATTACACATCACATTTTTTCCTTCATAGCCCCCCAAAGCCTTCCTAATTGAAAAGCCAGGAAGTAGTTCATTGTTTCTTAAAAACGGAAGCCATAGTGCTTACTTACAGTAAGTCTCTGCCATTCCAGTTAATAGTTCTGATTTATAAAACCTTCCGGGGCTTTCCTCGAGGAGAAAGGAAAAACCCCAGTGCATGTACTAGCAGCAGATTTACCACAGCCCCTGCTGATAGCAGAGGTATTTTAATAAAATCCAGCATAGAAATGCAGGTTTTGTTACGCTGACTCCAACAGATAATTAGCTGCAAAAGTTTGACAATCTCAGGAAAAAATGATCGGCATGACGACATGTGGTTTCAAATATAGATTACGAATTCTGGGGGTGGTGAAGGGTGGAGAAATCTGTGCTTTCAAGTGAAATGAGAACCTTTGCCATGGAATGCTAGGACATCTCCTGGGCCCCATTGAGCGCCACTTACCAGCAGCTGAAACCATTTAGATGGGCCTGTGTCTTCCCTCTGCAGAAAACGATGGAACTACCCCAGGGTCCCTTACAGTTCTGAATGTGGTCCCAGAGAGTTCAGGGACAAGACAGTGGATCTTTGCATGAGTAAATTCCTCCATCTCTGTGGTCCTTGCTGACATCGAAGGAGACTTTGGTGCTGTTGTTGTGTTGCTTTGTTTTGTTTTGAATCACAATTGATGGGAAAGGCAAGATGGGTGTTTTTACCTGAAGTTCAGGGAGGTGAAGGAATTCTTCCTAAGTCACGTAAGTTCAGGTGGGAGAGAGATGGCTCCACGTTTCTTGGTAACGTTGTCCAGAAATTTGCTCATCAGACCATACCTGGTAGGTAAAGTTTAAAAACTAGTAGCCCCTTTTGTGTGTGCCTTTAAAGATGAAGAATCAACAGAATGGCTTGAGTATCTGTTGGGCAGGAGGGAATTTCGTTTGAAAGACTCATCTGATATGGTTGGTGACACAGTGAGTTCAGTCCATTTTACCTGCCTTTACTGATCAAGGTCGTTTTAAGACTTGCGTGTCTTCCAAGTGGCTTGTGGCCTCAATAAGATGTTTGCCCAAGGAGTTTTCTAGGAACTTGGAGTCAGCTGCATCTAGTTTGAGTTGAGCCGGTTAAGACTGGATAGTTAAGATTAGATAGGACCCCCAGCTGTTCAACTGGGCGTGCGCAAGTGTCCACTGGATGACCTTTAGAAATCGGAGGACCAAAAACTCCACCCCCAGAAGATGCCAAGCCCTGTGCGGCCTGCCCAGAAAGACCATCACTGCACTGCTTTCCAGTCACATTTCCCCACGCTCCCCGCGCCTCAGATCACCTGCTTCTTTGTTATCCCATAAATACCTCAAGCTCCTTGCCTTCAGTGGGGTGGATTTGAGATTGTTCTCCCATCTCCTTGCTTGGCTGCCTATTAAATGAGCCCTCACCTTGCTGCACACCTCACATCTCAACGTTTGGGCTCACTGTGCATCGGGCAAAACAAGCCTGATGACTTTGGGCGTCTGCTGAGCTCCTGACCTCTTGCCACTGTCTCCCTGAATACCTGTTCCTTCCCAGCTACCATCCACTGACCTTTTCCCTTGAGGTTTTCAAAATCCCGTCCATACAAGGAAATTCTGTAAGGTATAATTTCAGTGAATATTTTGAGGTGATGCCCAAGAGTAAGGACTACGTTGCCAGAAGCAATGTAAAATTGAACAGCTCTTTTCAAAATTCTCCCCAGCCAGCGTATTCCTGCTAATCTGAATGATGTGTGAATTGGGAGGGGGGAGTTCGTTTTCCTTGAGACTTTTATTGCCATCTGCTGAGAAATTGTTTCATAAATATAAGAACCGGAGGTTGATATCTCTTCCTGGAGTTGTGCAACACAGTTGTCACAACTGGAAGCAACCACTGGGAGCTTCTTACTGGCCATCTTCTTGTGGCCGAGTCTTTCTGCCCCACTCTCTCTCTGCCCCCCTCCCCACCAACTCGGTTTCCTCCTTTAATTTCCCTCAGGTTTCTTCTATTCTAGGTCCCTTTACTCTCTTGTTTTTGAGATACCTTAGAGAAATTTAGAAATCTTATTTTTAAAAATTTTGGGGTTTTTTTTGGGGGGGTAATTAGGTTTATTTATTTATTTTAATGGCACTACTGGGAATTGAACCCAGGACCTCATGCATGCTAAGTGCCTGCCCTACCACTGAGCTGTAGCCTCCCCTAGAAATCTTATTTTATTGTATACTAGCAACATGTAAATTCTTACTTTATTTTAATATTTAATTTTTTACTTCTCTCTCCTACTCATCCCACCCCTGGCCCAAGGGTTACCCTTCTTAACTGGGACAGTCCACCAAGGATTTCTGCTTCCAGTTTTTACATTAACTTTCTTTCCCTTTCCAGCAACAACAACAAAAAGACTTGATCTGTTATAATCTCCGTAGCACCTTCTACCTCTCCTTTAAAAATCTGCATATTATAGACCTGGCATATAGTGGCTATGTATTAAATATTTGCAGATGGAATATTTATTTTAAATGTATAACGGTATGTAGTTTTTAATAGGATATATTAGATGGTGAACTAATATCAGAATTCTCAGTGTGTAGTTAGCAAAGTGCAGAGCTCACAGTCGATGCTCAAAAGATATTTGTTAAATGAATATCTGTCAACAAAATAACCTGTTTTCTACCTAACCCAGGGGCCTCTGTGGAGCTGAGCCTCATGATGCTAAAGAGAAATAGTGCAGGAGGTTATTTTAGTTCTTGAGGTTATCATGGTTGAGTCATACATGGGATGAAATTATTTACAATGAAAACAACTCTACAACATGTTAGTCCCTTCTGTGGATATGTCACAACTTAAAAGGAGTTTCAAGAAAGTTACTTTCACATTTTAGCCTCAGAATTCTGTGAAATAGGTACTACCTGCCTCTGCCCTCTGTCATCCCACTTTACAGATGAGGAAACTAAGCAACTTGGTTAGGCTCACATACACCGTAACTGATGAACAAGAATGTGAACAGAAATCTATGAATGCCGAGTCTTGTACATTTTCCGCTACATTACAGCATCCCTGGTTTGGAAGCAGAAAACTGAGTGTTCTTTCCCATGTAGATATTTTAAAAATATGTTCTTTTGCAAAAGCATAAAACACATTCCTCAACCCCAGCACAAGTCTCCAGTCTAGAATCCAGATCATGAAGTGTTCACACAGCATACTTTGAAATAGGCCTCATAAAAGCACAAAGTTGAAATTGTCTCTAAGGATTTTCCCTACGTAGACTGAGTCTAGTGGGGAAAATGAAATCTTTTCCCCAGGGCTTCACAAAAGTGGAGTCTGAAAGACTGAGCGCTTGTGAAAAATAACAGATACTTTTAAAAAGTTTTGATTAGAAAATAGAAGAATGGTACTGAGTTTGAAAAAAAACAACAAAAATGAAAAACATTTATGACATTTGGAATAGTTAAAAGGATCATGTAATTTTAGGGCTGCAGGAGACTAGAAGAAGCATCTAAAAGTCCCTTCCTTTAACAAAAAGAAGCAACATTTTGAGTCACAACCAGGATTAGCTATGTAATTTGTAGGGCCCAAGGTAAAATGAAAATGGGAGCCTCATGCTCAAAAATTAAGAATTTCAAGATGGTGATCACAGATCATTAAAGCGAGTGTGAGACCCTTCCACGCATGGGGCTCTGTGTGACCGCAGCTCAGGTCACACATCTGTGAAGCCAGCCCTGGTCACAATATCTTTAATACTAGTACTTTATCTTTACATGGTACTTTACAGTTTATATGGCCTTTTCACAGATATCTAATTGGAGTTTCGTAATATCTCAGTGGAGTAGAATGAATGCTACCTTTATTTTGAAACATTCCCCCATGGGAATAATTTACCAACCCCAACATTCTGAGCGACTAAGATGATCTAATGCCCTTTGTACCAGCTGTGTTTCATTTCAGGATGTTAGCAGCTTCTATTAGATTACACAAGAAGCAGCTAACTTGCTCATAGATAGGCATTCAACAAACTCTTCAGACCTCCTGTGAGCTGAGCACTTTGCTAAGCGTTTCAGATGTCTGACATGAACTTCACAATAACTCAGAGAAGGGAATGAATCATTCCCGAGGTACTAATGGGCATTCTGAGAACCAGAGAAAGAAAGTTGGACGTTCAAGGTCACAGATTAGTTAATGAAATATTTGGGATTTAAATAATGGTTCCCAGACTGTTCTGTGGTGTTCTTTTAAAAGTAGTAAAAATCCTCTAACATGAGATACAAATGTAGATTTCCAATTGTCCACTAAGGAGATTAAATCCAAATCAGTAAATTGCTGTTCTTTTACTACCTCTCCTCTCTCTTGCGCGTTCTTCTGCTTCAGTTTCTACAGCAGAAGGTACAGGAGTATAAAGATGAAAGTTACATCCGTTTTAGGAGATCGCCTAGTAAATGAGTTAGAATCACATTAAATGACTCGATCCCTGCCCTCATGGCAGTGCCCGGATTGCTTACTTAACCTGCATGAGCTCTTCCACGTTTCTAAGCAGCCTTGCAAGTTGGGCAAAGCCATGACTGTTTCTGGCCAATGGACCACACTAAAGTCTCGTGTATCATTTCCAAGCTAAGTTGTCAAAAACTCCTTCATGACCCTTTGGCTCCCTCTTTCTCCAACTGAGTGACCCCAGGAGCCATGTGTTGAAATATTGGAATCACAAGGTAGAAGCGTAGTGGCTCCCTGAATCACCACTTGGAAGGGAGATTCCCTGGAGGACCACGGGTCTTGCAGTGGACTTGATGTGAGCAACAGAACTTTTCATGTACTAGTCACTAAGATCTAGGAGTTTGTTACTGTGGCGTATCCTAGCCTCACCCTGACTAATAGCTAATAGTGTTCCTCTCCTTCTGGCTTGGTTCCCTTTCCCTGTTTTTGACACTTAGCGCTACAGTGAACACATATAAAGGCTTTCAAAGTTTCTCCTCAAGCTCCTTTTTGTTTTCCTGGAAGCTTTGACAGCTGGCCAGTGTCTGCTATTTCCCAAGGTTGAGGCCTCAAGCTGTTTGATTTTTACATGAAAAACAAGCCTGACCCAAAAACCTGAGGTACTTGAGAGCATCCATGAGTCAGAGGCTTCAATAATTTCTAGGTCTTTCTAAAATAAGTTAATTTAGGGGAAAAGTGGTTAAACACTGAAATGATAAGCAGCTGGTTATCTTATTAGCCTGGGTACTTGTTTCCAGGAAAACGGTAAAAGGGAAAATGTTTATTTTCCTTAGCCAGGGATGGTATAGGAAAAACAGAATCCCTAGGCATAATCATACATCTCACATTTAAATAGCAATACAAACAATAGTTTGAAGACAAGATTGCATGAGATGTGATCATCACATAAGTAATGAGACTGACTTACACCCAAAACATATAAAGGGCATGAGTTTTCCTCAGGAAAGTGATCATCCTCAGAGGCTAAGGGCTTTGAGCAAAGCTCTTCCTCCAGACAGTCAGCGTCTATGATAACTGCACTCACCTTTGCTCCATATGGTAATTGTAGCACATGTTGAGTGGGAGGGGTGGGCTCCAGGAGCTGAAGAACTTATGTTAACGACGGTCCCCGGACTAAGTAAGCCAGCCTCGCCAAACCTCATTTCTCAGCTGTCAAGTGAAGGTAACAGTGGTCTATCTCATAAGTGATGGCCAGGAATTCATGAGATAATGCATAGAAAGCTTTCAGCCTGGCACAGAGAAAGTGCTCACTAAACACCAGTTGTTATTCTGGAAGACTCTCAGGGATGGACATTCTTATCTTTGGAGGATGACTTTAATGTTTGAGACAACAAGATGCCTTCTGGAGTCAAAGCTGGTGAAATAGGACCTGCCATCAAACTCACCAAACGTGAGGCAACTTAAAGCAACAAGAATGTGCTCCTCATTTGTCAGTTAGTTCCTTCTATGCGGTCAAGGTGGCTAGAAGGGAGACCGCCTTTACAGCATCTGAATTAATCCTGGGAAAATAGTCGGGTCTCTAACAGGAAAAAAGATATTCAAGCCAGAAGCAGCAGCGGAGCAAGTGCAGGAGCCAGTCAGGCAGGGAACAGGAGGTGGAATAGTCTGGCTGCAACAGAGTGGAAATGGGGCCAGAGGCTTGGCTTGAGTTCTTTTGCAGAGTATCTTGAATTCTACAATGAAGGAGTTTTGCTTGATTCACTTGGCAGTGGGGAGCCACTAAAAGTGTTAGAGTGAGGGAGTAAAGGGCTGGACTAAATTGCGGAAGGTACTAGAGAGGAAGGGAGCAAGTAGATGGCTCCTAAAATAACACGAGTGAAATATAAGTGGTCCTGAATTTAGGGTGATGGCAGTCAAAGAGGAGGTGAATTTGACATGGACTATGCATGACTTGGGAACAGAGTGAAAGGAGTTTGACATGATCACCAGGTTCAGAACCTGGTGCCTGAGAAAATGTTGGTGCCCTTTATCCAAACCAGAAAACCAGAAGAAGGGGCTGGTATGGGGGAAAAGGAAGAGAAAGGAGTTTGCTTGAGGCCATGCTCACTTTGGGCTAACCATGTGTTTGTGTGGGAATGTAGGAATGCCACATCAAAAATGTCCCTTGTTAAACAGAAGTGGGCCAGACTTGGGCGAGATGGGGAAGAAAGCGAGTCTGCATGTGACTAATTTCATGAGTTGCCACTTTAACACCAAGCTAAAATTACCTCTGGCTGGATCTAATTCTTGCACCAGTAATTCTTTCTAGCTATTAAAGTTTTGCAATACTTTTGTAGCAGCTAGCCACTTGTGGGCACAGTTGGCCAGCTGCCCCTTCCCTGGCAAGGACAGATGAAACGGACCTCTTTACAGCACCACTTGGGCACACAGTTACTAATGACTGTAATTTTTGCATGTTCACCAAGCATCCACATATGAAAACTTACCTGTAGGAGGACTAGGGGAAGTCAGCTGGAAATTTGGCCCAGGAAAGAGAGAAGACAGAAGAAAAGAAGAGCTACAAGCAGGAGTCGAGAAAGGAGAGGGAAAGTGGGAGCTTTATTTATTTATTGAGCTTTTTTATGTCCCAGGGTAAGTGCTGAAAATACGTGGATGAATAAGATGCAACCCCTGAGCTCTCATCCAGTGGGAGAAAAGTCTACTATGGAAATGATTAGGAGACGACAGTGAGTTTTATAGTAGAGCACACTTTGTTTCAGATGCACCCCACTTAAACTGCAGCACAAGGATCAGGGAGTCCATATTTAGGAGAGAAAACTGAGATTCCAAGAAGTTAAATAAGTTGCCTAAATTCACAGTGTGATCATTAGGGCTCCATTGGTTACAAGTGACAGAAACCAAATTCAAATTAGTTCGAAGTTAAAAAAATAAAATGGCGCCTCATGTGACGGAAAAGTACAGGGAAGGTGAGGGGTTGCTCTGGCTTTTTTCCTGGATTCAGGTGCCCCATCTGTGCTGTCTTGCGCTCTGCTTTGTTCTGTGTTGCTTTACCCTCAGAAAGCCTCTCATCTATGGGGAGGGAAGGTGGCTCCCAGAAGTCACAGGTTTTCATGCTCCTTCAAGCTCATAGCACACATGGACCCCCAGAAGCGTTCTGATTGGCCCGTCTTGGTTGCCTTGGACCAACCACTGAGTCGAGTGGGATTGCAAATGAAAGGGAAGGCAGAAACCATTTGGGGAGGGCAAAACACCAAAGAAGAAATGAGAAGAGGAAGCAAGAGAAGCAAGATGGTGAGAAACTGAGGGGAAAAAAGAAAGGGAGGATAAAGGGGAAAAAGAAGTACTGAGGGGCCATCCTGCAGCCTTCAACCCCCTCCTCTGGAATCCCTGCCAGAAGCCGCTGCTATTTTTTGGAAAGCTTTTTCCCGTCTCCCTGTTAAGACACGGAGAGCCAGATGCCCCATTAATCTTTCAAAAGGCCACTTTGGCTTCTCGTGGCAGAGCTGTGCACATTTGGCTTGGTTCCCTCACATTAGTTTTCCTTCCCAAAGGCAGTGGGACTTGGCAGACCCACCCAAGACCCATTAGGACCACAGGGACCAATGGCTGTTTTCACAGTGGCTCGGTTTTATCTGGGGAGATAGTTGTCAGCCCTGCGCCTGAAGGGTTCTCCTACCATTTGTCTGGCCAGGCACTGCTTGTACCGTACTCTTATTTCTCAGGCCTGTTTGCAGTGCCTGGTACAATGCAGGGTGTAGTCAGAACACTAGGGAAGCCTTTCTCCTAGCTGAGCTGACAGTTGGGAGCAGGCACGGAAAGCAGACCCACGGAATAAAGAGGAGTGTGACACAACAGTAGCTCAGCCAAAAAACAAAACCAAACCACGTAAGAAAGGGCACAAAACAGACCATTTGTCTTACTGAATGTCTCCATTCCACCCTTGGAGAGGTCACAGGGACAGGTGATCAGTCGATTTGGAAAGCGTGGCATGTGACTAGCACTCCTGCAAAGACTATCGTGGGGCATGCTTGTCTCAGCTCCGTCTCTTTGGCTCTTTGGAATTGCATTGCCAACTGAGAAGCACTGTAATGGGCTGAATTGCATCCCCCACCAAATTCATAGTTTGAAGCCTTAACTCCCTGGACCTCAAAATGTGACTGTTTTGGAGATGGGGCTTTGAGAGAGGTAATCAAGGGTAAGTGAGGTCGTAGGGGTTGGGCCCTAATCCAGTATGACCGGTGTCTTTATAAGGAGAGGAGGCTGGGACACAGACACACACAGAGGGAGGACCGCATAAACATACATGCAGGAGAAGATAGCCACCCGCAAGCCAAGGAAAGAAGCTTCGAAGGAAGCTAACCCTCCAGACACTTTTGGTCTTGGACTTCTGGCCTCCGGAATTGTGAGAAAAGAATTTTTTGTTTTTTAAGCCACACAGTCCATGGTATTTGATACGGAAGCCCTCACAAACTAATGTACCTACTCTAGCGGGGCTAGAACGCGTGGCCGGGTGAAGCTGTGAGGCTTGGCCGAGCAGGTGTCCCCCTGCCCCCATCACACCTTTTATGGTGAAGATTGCTTCATTCCAGCACTCTCTGGATTAAATTAGAAACAAAGCTAAGAGTTCACCCTCCACCTGCCTTTCTTTTCATCTTATTTCTCAGTTTGTTCGGATATCAGATAAGGAAGCAGGGATACTGTTTATTGGTCTTCCTCAAAGAGTCCAGATTAGATGATGATAGTCAGGAGAAGCCTACTTACACTGGGGTAACAGATGGCCTCCCAAATCCCGGTGGCTTCACAAAACAGTCGATTATTCCTTGCGCACGTTCTGTTATCAGCCTGCTCCGGTGGAACTTGCAGTCTCTGCTCATCCCTGTCACTCAGTCACCCAGAGGCCCCAGGCTCATTACAAAGGTCCATGGTCACCGCAGCGGGAAGAAGCAAACATGGTGTTTTGTACACTGGCTTTTAAATATCCCTCAGAGACACATATCACCTCCAATCACATTTCATTGGCCACAGCAAGTCATTTGATTACGGCTAACATTAAAGGATTGGGAAAGTGTAATCCTATCTTATGTCCAGAAGAGAGAGATCTGGAAATACTTGTGAACAGCCCTAATGGCCAACATAGGGACCACCATCGCTGCCCCCAAGGAGGTTATAGTTTAGAGATGGAGAATGAGGACTTGTGCCCAGACTGTCATTCCTATGTGAAGAAATGGCCCTTCTTGTGTGTGTGTGACTCACTTGAAGGTCTCAGATGAACAAGTTACTCCCTAAGAAGTGAGGCTTTAGAAAGGAAAGTTACAGGCATGCTTCTGCTCATTCAATGAACGGACTTCTTAAGTACCTATTCATATGCAGGCACAGGTACTGCCCTGAACCTTGCAGGATTTTGGGGGTCCCTGACCTCCCATCCCCCTAATGTCAGTAGATTCTCCCAATCATTGTGAAAACAAAAATATTTCTATAGATTTCCAGACTACAGCAGGGTAGAATTATCACAGAAGTGTCTTTTTTTGCCAATTTTTCATGCTAGAAAAAAAATTGTATTTGGGGAGAAGCATTCATTTTACAGCAGGTTTTGTGGGGGAAGCATTTGGGAAAGAGGAAAAGCAATGGGTTTCCATCTCAATGATCCAAAAGTGAGTCATGGAATGTTGATGAAATGATCTCCCCAGAGCTGGCAGGAACCTCGTAGACCCTCAAGTTCAAGTCCCTTATTTGACAGACAGAGAACCAGGATCTGATTACTATGAAGTCTATTTTTCGGTTGTTGGGGGGGAACATTCTTCTTCACTGCCCTGGTCACATTGTCCTTCTTCCAGCACTGCCCCCCACAACTCCTGTACTACACCTGTCTGTCCGTGACTTTGGACTTGGGTAGGGTAGAGGCAAGAGGGAGTTGGGGAGAGCAGAGGGTTAAGAGAGAATAAGGAAAGGAGGAGCTAAAAGAGCCAAGCAGGAGGTTGATGTGGTGAAGGGGAGTTCAAGCCACTCCAAAGAAGATGTGTGGTATGGTGGACCTCTGGGCCAACCCAAGCATCGGCCGATCAGGCCATTCAGAAAATACAAGGAGATTGCTATAGAGGAGGGGTTCTGATGACAATACCAACCAGTATTATTATTACTTTTCGTATTGATAGTGTAGCTTCTGGAACTAGAGGTCAGCAGAACTGTTTGAGAATGAAGGCAGGAAATTGGCTTGTAAGCATCATCAAAACTCCGTTGGTTTCCTCTTCCTCTTTTAGACTGACAACATGGTTTTAAAGAGGATGAGAAAGCACTTAGTTTGTTGTGGTGAGTTAGTTACTCCAGATGTTGGATCACCTGCTTCAAGATTTCAGCTGAGACTTGCAAATTCATTTCATCTAAGACCATAAGCTAGTTTCAAGCCTTGGGTCCCTGAAGCAAAACTGGTACCACTCCCAGGCCATAAGACATGTGCTGCAGGTCTAAACTGTTTTCATGCTTAGAACTGCTTCTACATTGGGGCTGCCCCAGGAGTTTCAGAGATGACTGGGAAGTCTGAGGGAACCACAGAGACTCATTAGGAGCTGTTTACTTCCTTTCCCTGCAGTATCTTAATGGGGATATTGGTGGATCACTGGGGGGGTTTGTGGGATGGTTGCCAAGGACACCAGGAAGCAGGAAGTCAATTCATCAGTGCCATCTGGTGTGAGAATACTCCTTGGCTCACCTCTGCACGGACCAGACTGCGGCTGAGTGGACAGGGAAGGGGAGCGCCCCTGCTGCCTCCGCCGCACTCTGCCAGCGGGCGCGCACATGCAGCCCAGGAAGGAAGTCGAATGTATGTTCCCATGTTTCTCAGGTGACAAGTGTTCATGGGGCAAAGGAAAGACGTGCAGCCAGGCAGAGTCTGAATGGTGCTGACTGGGGAGGCAAAAATCAAAACTGGAGAGTGGCACTAGGCATCGAGTCTGCAGGACGAGGTTAGGCATCGAGTCTGCAGGATGAGGTGAGGCATCACCAGGGAGGTGAATCCGCAGGGAAGGAGGAAGGGAGAGCCAAATGGCAAGGCAGCTGGAGGCAAGTTGATGAGAATAGAGCATACAGATATCTGAGGCCCATTTCTCCTTGATGGAGACAAACCCTAAGGGACGTGGGTGAGAGCTGGCTGTTCATAAACCAGTTCCTTTAGTAAGATGCTGCCTCAATCGCCTCCACCTCAAGGCTTGGAATGGAGTCAGGTTCCCGTCTCGGGATTTGAGGAAGTGACTGTGACCACTCGGCCCCCACGGAAACCCTGTGATTATCCTGGTTGCTGAGTAGAACCAAGGACTTCTCTGCAGGGGGAAGCCCTGAGGTCCAATCTCAGCCAGTCCCCACGGGGCCAGGCCATAGGATTGTCTTCTAGCGAAACATCCTCACTAATCCTTTGCCTTTGTACTGTAGTTTCGAGCTACTCCAGCGACCTCAATAGGGGCCCTGCTCTGCGGTCTAACCTCTCCCTCCCTGGGGGCTGGATTCTGCTTTGATGACCCCACTTCTGGAAATGTCTTTCAGTATGGTATCATGTGGAGAGTCTCAGGGCCCATCTCTCTGACTCCTGAGTAAAGAACAGGGATTTATTTCAACTTCCTCACCCTTCTGTTGGGCAGTATCCACATTGACAGCCCAGAATTTGAATGAGAACATTATGTAGTTATCTGCAAGTCTTGAGTATTCCTCAGAGGTCGGCTTTTTGTAGTAGGGTTAGTAGCCCCACTCCATGCTGGATTTATGGAGTGGAGTTTTTCCCTAGTCTCTTCCATCTCCGTGTTGCTGAAAATTTAGGATGCCTTGGGCCCGAGCCCTTCCAGGTGAAAGTAATTTATAGCCTCCTTCCATCAACTCCTCCTTCAGGGCTCTCTGAGCCTTCTGAGAGCTATATGGGATGTTTTAAACATTTCATGGAGAGTCAAGGAGTAATGTTCTAGCTCCTGGGGTTCTTCTCCGTGGGATCTAGCCGTCCTAGGTGCAGACTACAGGGAGGGGATCAACTTGCATTAAATTGTAAGCACTAACCACAGCCTAGCACCTGGAGAGTTTGCCAGCCGCTATTCTCTTGCCTTAAAATAGATAGCAGTCGTAGAGCATCTATTATTCTACCCATTCAACACATCCTTTTACAGGACCCAGGAGCGAAGCCCGTAGGATGGGTGACACTCACATCCCAAATCCAGAGAGTCCTGTAGGAATCTCTGTAAAGAGAATATCGTCCAAGGAAGAAAGTGCATATATATCTGCCTCTGTCTGGTCTGTGGAAGACTGTCGCAGGCTTTGAGGCTATCTTCTGCCCCTCAGGCATGTTCTCATGACTCACAAATCCACACCATCTATCGTGGCAGGGATGGTTAATGTGATAGCGCTGGCTGGACACTTGCCTTTCTCTCTGCTCACCCCATCACATAGAAATGGACTACCTGGCAACCTCAATCATTCAGAACATGGCCCCAGACAAAGGGAGGTGTGGAATCACTTTATATAAATATATTCTATCTCCCCAGTGAGACTTTTGTTTCCTTCCAGGATAGGTAAGAATCTTATTTTTATTTACATCATCCAGAGACACACTTGCCATTTTGTCTAATACACAGCTGGCAGGAAATAGAGCTTTGCTGGCTGATGATGGTGGAGTTGAAACCTGCCTTTTGGTGATGTCCACTTACCAAATGTCATTGGTCCACTTACTGGAGCCATCCAGAAAAAGATTTCTCCCTTCCATAGAAGAGCCTTTGCTTTTTAAAAAGAATGCTTTCCCCCCACCCTTCTGTTTTTAGACATCATAATTGCTTTTGAAATATTTGAAAGCAGCAATCCTGTGGACTTTAGAGGAAGACAGGCCAGAATTGAATCCCACTTTTGCTTCTCCGCAGCCAGAGACCCTGTCGTCCATTAAACTTCCTTTAATTGTCTTTAAAACTGAGATGGCAACCAGAAAGGCATAAGGCTTCTTGAGAGGTAATGACACAGATATGCTGGTCCTGAGGAAGCCTCTGATCAATTATTAAATTTGAACAAAGTAACCCAGGTCTTTGTCCCAGTGCCTTTTAACTCCAAGTTTGGGTTGTTTTCACTTTGATGAGTTATCACCAAGCCTAATCAAATTGACAGAAAATGCTCATTGGTTACTTACTTATTCTTCCAACTATCTTTTTGCCTTTATTTAGAAAAATATAACAACACATCTGGGATCTATTACAGGGTGGTATATATTCCAGTATATGTTTCTGCTAATGCTTTAGTAAACAGAAACTGCCTGCATGTTGACTGCTCGAATACAGTAGCCGCTAGTCTGCCTTGAGTGGGGCTCAATATAAAGTTAAACACTGCAGGATTGAAAAAACAAATGGTTCCATCAAAAGTAGAACTCTAGCCCCAGCTGTCTCTGAATCACCTTTTATAGTTAAGATATGCTTTTAACCACTTCCTACTGCTTAAAATGAGGAAAGTTTTAGAAGTCTGTGAGTCTTTATTTATATCAAAGACAAGTGTATCAGTTCGGAATACTTCCGCTTGTTAATATCAGTACACTTACTCATGGTGGATTGAACACAGAGAGGGGTGTTTTGTCATTGTTTTCATATTTTCTCAAACAGAAACCTTGGTTCAGGGCCAGTATCTCTATGAATCTTTGATTTTCCTCGCTGTTGTACGTTGACTGCCCTGACACCAGACACCATGTCTGCATCCAGTTGAAGAGCTAGGAGTGAGGAGGTAGGACCAGCCACATGCTGCGTGTGTTCAGAAAAGCAAGATATTTCCCAGAAGCACTGAACAGACTTACATCTCATGGTGTCACAGGGCCACCTGGGTCTGCAGGGGACACTGGGAAAGTGAGGTTTTACCTATCCCAGCCTCTGTAATGAAGGTAGACAAGAGAGAAAGAGATAGAGATGGGTGTTGGGTTAGTCAATCCCCAGTGTCTGTCATCATGAACCTCATAAAAGTGTTTGTGGGCTGAGGCCAACTGCAAATCTCCTTCAACTGATTGCAAAACTGCAGATGGATCAGGCTGTGGATCAAAGAACTTTGAAATCAGACTCACCCAAGTTTAGGTCCTGCCTCTGCCACTTACTGAGCAAGGTGGCCCTGGAGAAGTCACATCTTCTCTTTGAACCTCTATTTCCTCACTTATAATAGTAGTATGGGGGATTAGTGTGGAGATCAAATGAAAGACTGCAAAAGCACTTTTTGTGCTGATAACACCTCTGCACACATATGTTATTAGGCTGACTACCACTATTAAGTGGTAACAAGTAAAAGAGGAATGAGGAGTGTGTTCTATACTACACAGAAAGCCAGGCCTGCAGGTCTGTGATAACCCAGCTCTACCTTTCTTTGGTCCTTCCTTCATGTGGGTCGTTGTTTTCCACCCCTAGACTGTGATCTCATTGTGTCACGTTCAATTTGATATCTCTAGTGCCCAGTGCACAGTGGTAGGTGTTCAGGCAATGTTTAATGAATGAATGAAATTCCTTCAGAAGCACGGACTAGTTGGAAAAAGAGGACGTTGTAATTCAGTCAGACACGTTCAATAAAGACAAGTTTTTCAGGGAATTATTCAGCAGCTATTTAAGAATCAATAGACAAGGAATTCTAACAAGAAGGTGGTGGCAGTGAAAATGTAGTTTTCGGGTCTCAAATTTCCACCAAGCCACTAGACACAAGAACCCAAACCCATGAGTTACATTTGCAAAAAAACTGGGTGACAAATTATATCCTTAAACCCAAAAATAGAGTGGGTGATGCAGTAATGCCAGAAACCATAAGATCTGCATTGTGTCAACATCTGTGCTGGAAGAGCGAAGGAAGCAAGAGGATGACGGAAGGACCTCAAATAGACAACAAGTATTCACCCAGAAGCGCAGAGGGGTGATTTGAGAACAGCAGCTAAAACGGACATTCCAGTGGGATTTTGCTCACTGGAAGATGGGTGAGGTCACAGTAAGGACTGAAATCCTGGGGTAGTCTAGCCCCTATGAAATCTTGAAACTGACAGCCCATTTCTCCTTTTCAGGATAAGACCCCACACTAAGGAAAAACTGCTAGAAGTGGAATCAAATTTAGCAGGTCAGAGACAATATTGATGAGGAAAGAAAAGGTTTAGGTAAAACTAGAGGAGAAAGGGATAAAAACCAAAATTTCAGAAAGAAAACCTTAATGTTTTTAACACTACATAAAACCACAGAAGAGTGAGCTCTATGAAGTTAAAGATGTTATCTGAAGAAGATCTCCTTCTTCTAAAAATTAGGAGGAAGCAATTTCACACAAAAAAAATGAGCAATACGAAACTATGGAGGTTAAGTTCCATAAAAAGTTATTTAAGGAAAAAGGAGACTAAGACATACGTAATAGCCCTATGGAAAATGAAAACATGCCAGAAAGACATGTCCATAAAACAGATCAAAATTTCAATTTATTATTTCAAAACAACTAAAGGACATTAAGAAAGTGATACAAGACATGATAGAACAAAATAAATCATAATTAGGAAAAAACTCAGACAGAACTGAAGAAATAATTTAAAACAAAAGAACAAATTATTTTAGAAATGAGGACAAAACTTTAAGTAGCACAGAACTAATAAGCACAACGAATGATGCTTTAAGAGAAATAAAAGGTGAAATGAGAAATATTTTTTAAATCAAAAATAAATGAAGAAAGAAAAGTATTAGAGAACATGATAAATATTGAAGATAGGTGTAGAAGATCCAGTATATAAATAAGCAGGGTACCCTGAGAAAAAAACCAAAAAAAGGGAACAGAACAAATTATAAAAACTGTAATTCAAGAAACTTTTCTGAAATTAAATAACATTTGAAACTTCATATTGAAAGAGCATATTGTATACCTGTGAATATTAACATAGCCTGAGCAATAGCAAGAAATAATACTAGATTTAAAAGAAAAAACAAAACCCCTTAGGCATCCAGGCAAAAACAGCTAGAAGCTTATCAAGGAGAGAGAATTAGATTACCTTCAGACTTTTGGGCCATATTTTACAGCAGCATACTATAGTATACCATATTTAAAATGGTAAGTTTAAATTCAGCTATACTTACAGTAAATGTAAGTGGTCTAAAAAACTTTTTTAAAAGTTTAAACTCTTTCAATACTCAATACCCCTTCCCCCTGCATGTTGCATTCAAACTCTGCCCTGTGATGGCAGAGGGTCCTGGATGAGAGTGAGCTTCCTGTCCACCCCCAGTAGCAGCAGACCTCTGCTTTGAATCAGTGAAAGATCCTGAACGTGATGTTTTCTTGCCCCTTCTCCAGCAGCAGAGGGGTTTTCCTAATTGCAATACAGCCAGTGAGGGCTTGTTTTCCACCCTTTCTCCTGCTGCAGGCAACTTTTACCTTGAAGTGGGGCAGAGGGACTCACAGGAGAGTTTTCCATTTGTCTTGCAGTGGCAGCCAGTCACCACCATGCACTAATGCAGGGCCCACAATGTGGATAGGCTACTCCAGGAAGTCCTGCTCTACCTCTAAAGTTTGACAAACCTGCTCACCCTCACTGAGGACTCTCAGGCCTCCTTTCCTGCCCTCGGTCTTTCTCATAAGCACTCAGTGAAGGATCATGGAAAAGAGCTGTTGAGTACACGTGGGGTCCTCTGTGTCTGGAACTCCTACGCTGTCATGCTAGCCCACACTTGACATTTAAGAAGCTGTTAAAATTTTGGTTGTTCTTACCCACTTTTATGACTATCACTTCTTCCTCCCACATTCTGCCAAAGGTAAAACATTTTGTGTGTCCCTGTATTCTCAGAGGGATTTGTCAGTCTTTGGAATTCAGTTTATTTGGTTGTGTTGAGACCTCAGATCTCTGATGGACTGAAAAGAATGAGATTTTGTAGGTTACGAGGCTTTGTTGTTGATGTTGTTGTTGTAAGAGTGGGAGTGATGTTCTCTTGTGGCTTTCTCCATCCAATGAAAGAGAAGCTCCCATTTTTTAAAAACTATTTTTAGTAATTATAATTGGTAGTGGCCATATTAGTATTGTTATTCGGACTATTGTGTATGTAATTACATGATATGGGATACAGCAAATGAGTTAATGATGGGATATTTTAATTCTCTCATTCACTGTGTCCTTGAGAACCAAGGTTTTTGGTATGGAAGAAAGGAGAGATAGACATACATGGTATGGAAGGAATCAAGTAAAAACTGTGCAGCCTTGAATTTGAATTGGAAACACCATTACGAATTTATAAGACATTTCATATTTAAATACATATTTATTTCCTAATTCCATCCACCAAGAATGTCTAGAAACATGACTCTCTAGTTGCAATAAGCATCTGTAGTGTTCAGATCGTGATCTTCAGATATCTTTTCCTACCACCAGAAACCAGGGTTTCTTTGAGAGATAGCTGATTCAGGTTTGGGGTAGGAACTACGTAAGAGGAGCCTGGCACATCTTGTCCTACTAAATAGAAAAGATGCGGTCAAAGACTTACAGGGTTATGGCGAAAGGACCCACTGCCAATCTTAAGAGATTTCCACTGGCCAAAGATAGGACAACTTGAGTTTGAATTAACGATAAGAAATGCAATGTACTTACACCCATTAAATATATTTAAATTAATGATTTCAGATTATATATCAATACTTTAAATCAAGCCAGTCACTTTTACAGGTCATAGAGAACGAATTCACTATCTTCAAAACAGGTAAATAACGGAAAAAATCAAGCATTTGTCCTTTTCTGTATAAACTATGCAACTGAGTAACCAAATAATAGATGAGGAAAGCATCTCTCTATAAATTATTCCAGCCAAAAAAGTAAAATGAGATGTAGAATTAGAGTGTCGCCGTTTTTCAATCTCCAGTGAATTTATGGGTCTAGGCAATGAGCCTCAACGGCTGTTGACATCACAGAAAGAGAGACAAGCAGACATACGCTATCTAATGAAATAACATGCCACTTCCTGTGGTCTTGCCAAAATGACTGGGTTAAAGTTTTATCCGTCTCCGAATCCAGCTTCTGATTTGTAGATAATGCAGAGGACAGAGAAACATGTTGAACAGCACCATGAATACACAATCAGCAAAATCCAGACAAGAGGGAGATTCCACAGGTCAAACCACCAGGGATCTCTAACAGATAAATTATAAGCAAAAGCAAGGGATGGAGGGAAAACCAACAGATTCAAGGAAAAAAAAAAAGGAAAAACTTATCAGATTTTTGAGAGTGAGTGAGAATAAACTGTAGTGCTAAGAATGTACACTTGGATAACAAAATCATAAAGAAACAGAGGGAAATGATTATTCTAAAAGTCAAGATAGTGGTTATTTTTGGAGAGAGGAAGGGAACACATGTGAAGGGCTTCTGGAATATCTGGAAAATTTCTATTTCTTGATCTGAGTGAGTGTTAGCCTTATAATTCACTAAGCTCTGTGTTTGTTTTGTATGGTTTTCTGTATCCGTGTTTTATTTTACAATAAAAGTATTTTTTTAAAACTCTGATTCACTTTAGAACAGTCTCTTGAGCTCATCCCCCAAACAGTGAATTGCATATATCTATGTATAAAAATGAAATACATAATAAATTTTTTAAAGAATAAATAGGCAAGAAGTATATATTTAAGGATATATTTTAGATTGAATTAATTTCCCTAAATGCCTTCATTAGAACCTATTTCACAGAATCTTTTCCTTCCGTAAAAAATCCTTTCAGAAGAGTCTATGCACTTTTTTTCTAAACTTGTCAAACTAAATCACTAGAAAGCATTTCCTTTTCAAAGTCCAAGGAACATGCAATCCTCTGTATAACAAAAAAAGGTGTATTAAGGTTTCCAATCCCCCACCCCTTCCTCGCATTTTAGAGGGGAAAATACACGTGTGTAAATATGCACACACTTATTTATGAAAGCCGCGTAAATGCTGTGATGTAAATGTAGAAATGGCATTCAAAAAGGAAACCTCCATGAAAAAGATAAATACGTTTTTCAGCAAGCATTAGAGGATGAAACAGTTTCATCAGAAGTGGAAATACATTAAAGAACGTTATTTGCCATCTGAGCTGCAATTTCAAAGCCAAAACGTGAGCCCAGTGTGGGAGTTTTAGCAACAACGGAACTCGCTGACTGCTGAAAGAGGATTCCGAGTCCTCCTAAGTCTTTTGAAGTTCCGTTCGGCTTTGTCGTCAGATGTCTTGACATAATCAGCCCATTGATGCCTTGTGCTGTCGTGTGAACACAAGCATTTGCTCATGATTCCATGTCAGGGCTGGAGGCAAGGAGAGGTTCAGATCCCTTTGACATCAGGGCGGCTGGTCAGGAAGTTCTCAGATGTGCAGCAGTGTGAACTTTGAGCTGAACTGCTGCCCAGTGGGATGCCTGTCCTCTCCACCTCCACTGGCTCAGGTCTTCAAAGCCTGGGGGCATCTGTACCCGGTGACCTGCATGGCTGGCCTGACAAATCTCTTCCCCACGGGGTGGTCGGGGTGGAGGGAATTGAAATGACTTACTCATCTTTATTTCTCAAATTTGAGCCAGAGCATGTGGGAGACCCTCCAAGATCAGACAACCCCCCAGTTGCTCCCTAGTTGCATTGGTCACTGAACGGGCATCTGCTTGGCCTTCTTTAAGAAGCGTGGTCCCCATACTTTGGGATTAGCACTGATGATGATCATAATGCTGGTACACACTTACAGGAACATGAACATCATCCTTGTTTAATCATGACAACAACCACAAAGGTAAATATCACTTTCTTCACTTTACAGATGAGACCACTGAGTGAATTCACCCAAGAACACAGACATAATTAGTGGGGGAGCAGGGATTTGAACTCGGGCAGCTCTGGCTCCCAAGTCCATTCTCTAAACCACCACACTATAGTGCCCCTGGCTTGGGAATAAACACAGTCACTTGATATTGTTATATAATACATGATATAGAATATCAATATTATTACTCTTATTATTATACTTTACATAATTAACAATATGAATGCTATTATATAATAATATTTATTATTACTATTTTATATACATAGATGGTCTGTTTTCTCAAACAATTCGAAAGGTTGTTAAAGAGGAGCATAGCATTCTTTAAAATTCATCAGGATCACAGATTACCAAAAAAAAATTATGCTGAACTTACTTGTTTTCCCAAGGAGATCAAACCAGCGAAGGAGATTGATGCTGAAAATAAGCCTTAGGATGGTAGACCACCACACTGCACAAAAGCACTGTTCTGAGCCAAGACAGGCCCCCAACACTCTAGACAGAGGACAGTTATCCTTCAGGTCTCATTGCCATAGCTGGTGCTGTTCATGGAGGACGCATAAAAGCCAGGTGACCCTCTAATCACAGTCCCCACTTGACCAATCTTTCATCACCTGGACTCTGGTCCTTCTAAGATCTCAAGTCCATTTCTGTCCTCATGCGTTCTGCACAAACATCTAGTATCTAAACCCTATTTGATGTTTAAACAATACATTCATATGTAAAATAGATATGAGAGAATGATAGTCTTTTTCTCCATACAGTTGCCCTAAATCCCAGAGGGATTACAGTCTCTCCACCCTGAGGGACATCCGGCTATACATGACCAATTCATGCTCATGAGCTCCTCAGGCAGAAGCTCATCTCCATTAAAGTCCACCTCTTTATTTAATTGGCTTTCCCCACTTCATCCCGTTTCTGTCACTCCCAAGTCCAGAGAGAACTCTCTCAATAAATCACTTTCAGTGAATTCATTTCTCAGGCTCAGGTTCTAGGGACCCACCCTACGACACTTTCCCAGGTGACATAGTAATGTAGTGTTGAGACCTCAGATGGAGGACAGCACCCTGGAGAGTAGCCTGGACCCTCAGCAGACATGTTTAAGAGAAGAGAGAGCCTTGTGATTGGGAGAACGAGTTGTCTCTCCTGACTAATAGAGCATTCAGTGATGGACCTCAGTAGCAGGAGTTTCTAGATCTTCCTCCTGGAGCTCATCAACGGATGTGACTCAGCTATATCCTCCATTGCTATCTGTGTTTTGACAAGACTTCCGAGAGATTCAGATAGACGCTCAAGCTTGAGAGCCGCTGAATTAGAGCATCTGGTTTTAGCGGATCTAAGTTCTTCCTCTGAGCCGTCCTTGCCTGAATGAGTACAGTATAATCCCATTAACAGACCGAGTTTGGATGAATGCAGAAGAGACTGTTGAAGCTGGATGGAAGCTCATTTCCCCCCCAACCCCTGTCTGATTCTTGTACGTAAATCCTCGTCCAAAAAGGAAATAGCTTTTTTTTTGGTTGCAAAAGGGATTGTTGTTTTGTGGCAAGCGGAATGCTTTGCTAATTTTAGGAAGATGGCTTCAGTTATGGATAGGAAGCCTTGAGGGGAGGGGAAACTTTGTCTTGAATTTTTAAAAATTATATTTCTTTATAAAATGTGTTTTTAAAAAAAGGTTCACAGAAAAGAAAACCCCACTAACAAACCTCAGCTGACTAAGACAAGACTTTAGGGAGCCGTTCACCAGGTCCCCACCGCTACAGCTGAGGAAGCTTGGAAGACAGTGGCCCTCAAGATTGCACTTTAAAAAGAGAGTCTTTGCAGTTTAAATTGGGTCTAGGAGGAGACAGAGCATCTGTCTGAAATGTTTTGCTTGTAAAGTCCTTGAGAACATTCCTCTTCCCTGTGCTTACTCTGAGCTATGAGTGCTCCTGGTTCCCTCAGAGGGTCATCCTAGTAACCAAGTGCTCAGGAGTGCCCCGGGCTTTACAGTTTACAAAAGACTTCCACATTCCTTATCTTGTTTACTCTCCAGCAAGCAAGGCAGATCATGATTTTCATCTCACAAGTAAGAAAACTGAGACAGACGGAGGAGGCAAGTTGGCCTCTCAGACGAATAAAAATCATGAACTATAGTTTTAGATATTTTATCCCCTTGAATTCTTGACGTGAGAAGAAGTCTTGTTTTCATTTCACAGCTGAGGAAATTGAAGGTTTAGAAAGGAGCCATAACTTACCTAAAGTCACAAGGTTAGGAAGGCAGGGGAACGTGCCTCCAGCTCAAGGTGTCTGGTCCCCAGCTCTCTTCTCTGGATCGGAGATGAGTACTTTAAGTAGTTGGTCCAGGAACTTATATAAACCTCGTATGAGCCCCTAGAAAACGGAACACTTCAAAATAATTTCCTAAAATTTAATTTATCCCAACAGGAGACTAAATATAGTTCCCTGTGCTATGTTCAGAGTGAGCTTCTGAGTGTAGTACTTATTACAGCAAATGTTCCTAATGCAAGGACTCGCCCAGCTATGTTTTCTTGGCTAGGCCCTCTGTTGGCCGCTGGGCCCGGGGGCAGGGCTACTGTCCAAGAGGGTGGCACCTTCGGGACATTTTTGGCAAGCCTGGACCAGCCCACACGTCCAGCAGGCAGGCCTATTTAAGACAACATGTCTCACATGGATTTGAACTGCTGTCCCATGAGGGCGTCTTAATTACCCTGGCTTCTGGTCAGCTTTGACCCACATGAGTCATTGGGATATAAGTGAAAGCTATATATGTCACCTTCTGTTTAGAAATGTTTGATAACATCCCATTACTTTCGAGATGAAGTCCAAAGTGGAAAGGACATGAGAAATTTCGAAATTCTAGCAGCAAGAATCTATCACCCAGTTGTCGTAGCTTCTCTCATTCTCTCCTTCATGACCGATTTATTTAAAACACCCACCTTCCAGATGATGATGATGATGAAGAAAGTGGGGGTGGTAGGGAATCAACT
This sequence comes from Camelus bactrianus, assembly GCF_048773025.1. Lineage (NCBI taxonomy): Eukaryota > Metazoa > Chordata > Mammalia > Artiodactyla > Camelidae > Camelus > Camelus bactrianus. Next base: position 31,490,623 of record NC_133550.1, on the reverse strand, counting down.
GAATAAAGCAGCAATGCTCTGGCAGAAATCTGGAAATGAAGATCGCTTTATTAGCAAGTTCTGGCTTTTTTTGGTTGCAAGGAAAAATGTGGTTTTTGTTTTGTTTTGAAGGAAATCAGGCCTATGTCAATCATCTGCTGTCTCTCAGTCTCCAGGCTTGGCTCAGAAATGGATATGGGTCCCATGTTGGGCCAGTGAGATCTCAGGATGTATTTTGTTGAGGCTTCTGGGAACTGAAATGTTTTACTTGTAAGGGAGAGCTGCTCCCTTGTCCCCTGGGGGTTGTCGTGTGTGGATTGGGGCAGTCATCTTTCTCCCAGCCTGAAGAGAAAACCAGTCCCCAGAGAAGGACAAAGTCCAGTGAGGCACACACAGAAATGAGCCAAGACCACGCTGGGTCTTACGATGTGATTCCTTCCCCTACTTGAGGGAGGGCCCCACCGTCAGGAGCTGTGTGTTATGTTGTCCAGCACAGCTGGCGGGGCGCAGCACCTGGCGTGGAGAATGGGCTTAGTGCAGGAAGCAGAAGATGGGCAAACAGACAGCCACTGAACCTCGGGTTTTCTCAGTGCGTCGGATGAATTGCAGGCTTAACCTCATGCAGGTAATAATACACTTCCAGGCTGAAATTCAGGGACAAGCAAATCAAATTTTTGATGAAGAGACTTGAGTAGAGTGTTGGGGAGAAAAGTGGCAGGAAAGGATGGAGAGTGTCAGTGCAAAGGGTTGTGGCTTTGGTGCGGTGCCCTGGCCAGAGTCACGTGTGTGAGGCTGTCCCTGCCATGGACACCGCGTACTCCTGTGGGCTTGTGCATGGCGAGCCAGAGAGGTGCTCGCAAGGAGTCTGGAAGAAGCGTTAGAACTTTATGAGCTTAAGTACTTTACCAGAGTGTAGATTACATCCAAACCTGGAAGTTTTCAACAGCAGACTTGCTGTGGCTTTCCAAAAGCTTCAGGCTTGCCTTTCCTTCAGTAGAAAGTCAGTCTGTGCCAGTTACAGCTGAGAACCTGAAAACAACCATGTAGATTTTGAACCTCATATTTGATGAGATTTTCATGCCTTTCTGCTATGCAGACATCCAACAAGGCTGTGGAGGTAGGTCACATCCAACCCACCGGCTCTGGCTTTTTCTGAATTAGTGGCTGCCTTATCTTAAAGGAACTTCAAGGTCCAATTGAAAACAACACTGACTAGATTTTACTTGAGCACTAATTTAACTTGGCCAAGATGCTTGGCCTCTCTGGGCCTGCAGCCTCTCTGTAGAGTCAGAGATTGACCGAAATTGACACTGAGTTTCTCTGTATTGAGAAAAATCATTCCATGAAATGAGAATCCAGATAAGGTTTAGAAAAAAAAAAGAGCATGGGATCAGGGGACAGCCTAGAATTCGAGACCCAGTTCTCCCACTCGCTAGCTCGGTTAACTCCCTATGTGGCTCTGAATCTGTTCCGTTATCTATAAAATAGAAATAATCTCATTTCCATTATCTATGCTACGGGGATTTTGGAAGGCTTCAAAGAGATGATGCGGGCAAAACTGACACAGAGTTGTCATTTAATTAAAAAAATTAATTCAACAAATTTTATTGAGCATATGCTACGTGCTAGGGGGATAAACAAACTAGGCATCACCTTTCCCCTCGTGTGTAGACAAAGACTTAGAAATCATACTTATAGATGTATAACTGCCATATAAGACCTACAAAGGAAAGTAGTAGGGTGCTGTGACATAGACATAATACATTGCTAATTCTCGTCCCAACTCCTTTTTGTATCCGGCAATGCCACCAAAGCCATCATTCACCAAAGGTCTCCCTTGTAGCCCTTTTAATGGCTCATTAGGGAGAATGCATTGCCCCAACCTAGATTTCCCACTAGGTTAATTTTCCAGTATCAGCAGTCTTTGGGAGATTCGCTGATTTCACTTGCAATTCATGCATAAAATAATACAAGACTGTTCCCGCGAGTGGGAGGCGAATCTTGGATCTGACGTTGCCAAGCTCATGTTCTTTCTCTCAAGTCTACGTTAGCGCTCATCTCTGCTGAGGTAGATTTGATTAGTCAACACATCCTGCTACCATCATCATTGACGAAGCTGTCTAACTACAAAGAATAAGGGCTTTCTGCCCAGTCTGACACCCACCTGGCGCCAGGTAGATGCGGGGTCTCTGGGAGAGCAAGCCAGCTCGTGTTGATCCTGTCTGAGAGCCAAGGAATGGGAGAAACCTCACTCCAGTAGCACGGGAGTTTAGCTCTGTTAGGTGGAGACTGTTTGGCATCTGAGAGAAATGTGGACATGTCACTTCTAATCTCAGTGCCACTATTTTCTCATTCACAAACAGGAACGGTCACGGCCTGACCTGTGCATTGTGCAGGGTTTCCATTCACATCATAGGAGATCAGTGTCCTCTCCCTTCTTTCAAATCCATTGCTTTGTTTACACAACTGTAACCACGGTCCTGGTTCAAATCTTATCCTCTTATGTCTAGATTATTGTGGTAACCTGCTAACAAATCTCTCTTCTCTCAGTCTTGTTTCCAAATATCTTCTAGTCCAGTTGTGATATTACTTTTAAAGTTTAAAATATAAATGGTAGTCTTTCTGCTTTCAAAGGACAGCCCCCTGCCCTTAGGATGAAGTCCAGAATCTTTAGCATGGTATTTATGACAGATACTGTGAGTTGCTCACTCATGAGCCATTCTTCTCTTCCATACCAGCAGAACCTCATTTAAGATCTGGTTATTATAATGTGTTCAGACCAAGGGGATAAACTATGATTGTTCTAAGCCAACCATAATGATCTCACTAGTCTTTAGATTAAAAGTAGGCATGTGACCCAGTTCTGGTTAAAGAAATATAAGGGAAAGTCAACTGGGACTTTAGGGAAAGACTATTTTCTTCTTGATAAGAGAGAAGTGTGTGAAAAGATGGACCATTTTCTGTGTGATACCTGGGGCTGTGGCAGTCATCTTGTGACTGAGAGGAGAGATGTTGAGATACTAAATCATCCTGGTTTACATGGGATTTTCCCACTTTTAGCACTCAAAGTCCTATCTCCTGGGAAATCCCTCAGTCTCAGGATAACTGGAACAGTTGATTGCCCTAGGAAATATCACTAATGTTCTGAGAGAGAAAAAAAATAACGTTAACACCTTACTGACCAACACTGAGCTGCTGAACCAATTCTGAGGTTACCTTTCTCAAGTCTTCTTGTGTAAGTTACCCAAATGCCTTCATCACATGTTTTGTAACTTGCAGCTAAAACTTGCAGCTTGAATACAACATTTAAGGTCCTGCATCATATGGCCCAGGCTGCCTTTCAAATGTGATCTCCCACCATTCCTATCCCACCCAGAAACGCACCCAACGTGTATTACTCACCCTTCCCTGAGTTTACCTTGCATCTGCACACCTCTGTGTCTTTATTAATTTCATTTCCTTTGCCTGAAATTCCTTCCTTTTCCTTCCATCACTGAAAACTGCCTAAACTTCCTCCAAGGCCCATTTTACCAAGTTCCTTTTTTCTTTTTTTTTTTAATGCCTTCCCCTCCCCAACGCCTTCCTCTATGCTCCCAGATTTTAGCAAGCAGAGAAACTCTTGGTTTATGTGTCTCTCATCTTATACTTTGAGTGTTTCCAGGGCAGGGATTATAACTTAATTCATTTTGTATCTACAGTCCTGAGCCCAGTATCTGCCACCCATGTCCTGTTTGTTTATGGAATGAATAATAATGTTTATGGGATGAATAATTATATGGAATGAATACATTTATTTTGAAAAAGCAGAGTCTTCTGGAAAGTGCAAAGGACTGCCTTTCTTTTTGTGATGGACTCTGCCCAAGAAATCTTCTCTGGAGAACTCTTATTCATACTGAGATTCCTCTTCCTTTGAACTCACTTAATAACCACACTGTTACTGAGCCCACACTAGATGCCACCAAGTATGTCTCAAAATACTGCTGGCAATTAGAGATGAGTGGTTCCTGTATAACTCTAATCTCCCTAGTAAAAGGGTAAGGAAAGTGGCCTCCTTTCTACTATGAAGGCCACCTAATTCCAAGCCCAGTGCTCTGAATGAAGAAGTTTGGACAGCATAAATGTTGCCTGAGTAAATTTTTGAAAAATGATGTATTCTGCTATCGCATCAGGAATGCATTTGGCTGCAAGTAATAGAAAAGTCTACTAAGGGTAATAGTGGCAGAGAGAGCTAGCCGACCATTAAAGATTTGGATTTCCCTTCCAGAGTACAGAGTTGTTAAGCAGCTTTCTAAGTAGTGCCTTTATTTCTCAGTTGCTTTGCATTGAGGTGGAGCCATATTTCTACTCACAAGCTGAATATGAGCCAAGAAGCTTAGGGAGGCTTTACCTGCATTCTCATCTCCTTCAGCAACAACTTTAGAGACTGAAGATGGTGGCATCCCAAGCTGGAAGGAGCCTGAATCCCTGAGTTATTAATTGAAGAACAACCCAAATAAGAAAAGCCTCATTGGATTTGGTTTGAGCAAGATATCAACAATTATAGTATTAAGACATTGAGATTTGGGGAGTTAATTTTACATTTGTATTTATAGCATACACTGTCCTGATAAATACAGTGGTCTACACAAATAATGTATCATTTTCTCTACATAGAATGTCTAAAGGTAGATAGTTGCTGGTATTGCTGTTTAAAGAAGACTTTAAAGTCTCAAACACTTCTTATGTTTTTCCTCTACCATCCTTCGTCCTTTGTCTTGCATCTTGTGGCTTTTGCCTCATGGTCACAGGATGGTAGCTCCTGCTCCGGGCTTTACATCATTGCACCAGCAAGGAAAGAGTCAAAGGGCTAGGCTTTAGGATTTTAATTCAAGTGGAAACTCCTAGCCAACTTCTCTTCCTGTGCCATTTGCCAGAACTAGCTCATGTTGTCAACCTTAACTGCCATCGAGGGTGGTGAATGGACTGTGTACTTTTTCCCGTTTCTCTAGATGAAGACAGCAGAAAGGATTGTGGTAGGGAAAGGCTCTTTGGGCCAATGAACATCATCTGCCATCTTTTATTCCAATTTCCAGCTATTTTATTTATAAAACTTGGCTGTATCTTACAAGAATTCCTGTTAACAAGATAAGATTTATTGGCCAACCTGTTAGTGGTAGTGGTTTTAAGTTACTAAGTAAATTCAGAATACAGATGGGTCCATTACATTAATGTTTCACAAGGGCAAATTCATCCAGAGCGTGTGACAGGCATCAGGAAATACCACTTTGTGAATCAAGGCTGAGCTGAGAGAAGTCCTTAGGCTCCATAAACTCCAGTGCAATAGTGCTATCGCCCACTCTCACTGTGTGCCTTGCTAGCTTCGTACCTCTCTTTTTTCCTATGGTTCTTCCATCCTGCCTGCCATTCCACTGGGCTCTGAATCAGAAGATCTGGACTCCACATAAGTGGATGACTGCTAATTTCTTCTAATAGTCTAGGATAAAGCTTCCTGGGTCCAAAAAGTTAGTGATGTGGCTGGAAATTTTGACAAAGAAGGAAATAAAAATTTGCTGGTGATTTTTACTCTAGTGATGAAAATACCTAGAGAGGATACAGAAATGTCTTTGAATCTCTGAAGGCCCATCTTCCAGAGCTGGGAGTGGACTGTTTCCATTTGGTCCCCAAGAGTAGAACTAAGACGAAGGGTGGCACTCTGTGACAGTGGAGATTGCAGACTGGTGGTCTGTGGGCCATCTTCACCTCCCAGAGAATAATTTGTCTTGGTCGCTCATACAGTCTTTATGAAATACTTCACATAAAGCTGACTTCAAAACTTTGAAAACTGGCATAAAAATCAAATTTCCATTTTCTCTTAAAAATTCAGGTGATCTGGTAATACCATCCTTTGGGAGAGTAACTGGGGCTGCTGTCCTAGGGGCTGCACTTGGGGTGGGGGATAGGCACCCCATTAGGGGGAGGTGCTACACCTTAATCCTCCTTTCTGAGAAGTGAAAGTTTATTAAAATTATTAAAATTCAAATTCAATGTTTAGTTTTGATATTAAACAATATTCTAAAGTACAGCCTCCCTTCTAGTGTGACTTTTTGGGCAGTCCACGTGAGTTAAGCCACTCCATCCCCAAAGCAAGCCCAGGGTCTGGCAAGTCTGGGCCCACATTCCTGCAGGGAAATAACCTCTTGGTGTGGAGTAGCAGCCAACTGCTGTCAAAGGGCATCTCTTCTCCATCCTTCATGACTCCTTGTCTTTAAAGGCCCCCATCATTCATTTACTTTGTGCTCTGCTCCAGGGAAATAGATGTGGATTTCCTCTAAGGAAAAATGAATTGTTAACTACCTGAAAAATGAAAAAGTAGAATGGCTTTAAAAATAAGGCAGTGAGTTTCTCCATCCCCTTAGACATTCAAGAAGAGGCAGAACCACCACCCATAAAAGGGAAACCAATATGGGCTGGAAGTTGGTTTAGAAGATGCTCTTGGAGGCCCCCTCATCCTTAAAAGATACAATTCTGGGAACAGCTGGTAGCAAGCAGGACTTGTCAGGGAGGCGCATGCAGGAAGAGGCCTGAGAGCTAAAAGAAAATCATTGGCACATTTTTTCCAGCTTGGGTCCAAAACCATCTGGCAAACTCTATCCAAAGCAGGAAGAAAAATTTTAGCTCACATTAGACTTGAAAAATAATCAGCATTTATTCCAGGAAAAATAATATCTTTCATTTGCTCCGTGCTGCGTGGTTTGAAGTGCACTTTCACATACATTATGTTGGTCCATCTTCATAACACTGTTGTAGAAAAGCCACATGAGTAACATTAATCCAATTATGCAGATGGAAACTGAGGTCCAGAGAAATTAAGTCTCTTATATGCAACAAGAAAGCAGGAATCAGGACCTGGATCTAGGTCTCAGCGCTCTTTGGCTTTTCCTCTCCCAATTTGATCTCATGGCAGCAAATCTCAGAGGCAGGAAACCAAAGAAAAGCCTCTCAGATTCAGCAGCCAGAGTCCCCCTTCCCCTTGGGCTTCCCTCGGGGAGATCCCACTATCCCGCTGATGACCCACAGAAGCAGGAGCACTCGGTGCTACAGTCCATCAGGAGTTCCATCGGCCTCTCCTAGATCTTCTTTCTCCAGCAAAAGCCTGATTTTCCTTCTGCTTTGGAGAGGATGGACAGGTGGTCCCCGTCTTCCCCAGAACAGCTCCTCATAGACCCGAAGCCTGTTATTAAGCTGACGCACCATCTTTTTCATCTCCAGACAAAATAATTGACTTAACCTTTCCCCCAAATGACAAATACCCTCTTGAGTATCAAACACCCTTTTCGTATAAATGGGGAATTCCAGAGTGCCCACTTAACAAAACCCTCTTCTTTAAAAGCTCCCCCTTTCTGAAAGCAGTAGGGCTTTTAGCCAGTGAGCTCTTCAAGGAGCCCATTAGTATTCTGAAAAGATCAGCAAGAAATACAATTAGACCTTTGACCTCAGGTCTGAGAGAGTGCTTTGAAGGGAAGAGAATGGCCAGGCAGTGAAGTCAGGTCAGTCTGTTTCTCTCACTCCTTGGCCCTGGGCATGCGCTCCAGCTGCTCCCTTAGAAAGAGTAGGGACCCCAGGGCTCTCTTGGGAACCCTGCTGCCTCCGGCCTCATCCTACTTCACATCCTGAAGCCCATTGCTGGCAGTAGCTCAGGGAAGTTACATTTGCTTGACTATAATTCTTGGATCACAAACATGTTGCTTCTTTTTTTTTTTTTTTTTTCCCACAGAAGAGACTTACAAAGTCTTTAAACTCTTGTAACCCAAACTATTTTTTCATCTGGCTTATGGTAGTTAAACTACATTTCCTTTAATGTAAAAGAGAATAAACATTATTATATATTTGAATGGTTATTGTGAGACTTACATGAAATGAAGCCTATGACAGACCTTCAGAAACTTTGGCTTGTTGCTTCTTTGCTGAATGTACAGGAATATGAACATTGCCATTTTAGCCACTGGCCTCACAGCCAGCACATCCCCCTGGAGACGAGAAAGGCAACGTCTCAGGTAAACCTGGCCCACACTAGGACACCGGTGACGGGGGCAGGCTGAGAGGCTGAGCGAGAGTGTCCTGCGTGTCTCTCCTTTGTTTGTGCACACCTGCCCTCTCAGACGTCCAGCCTCAGTGTAAACAGGCCTCTCATGGGGATTGCCTTTGTCACTGCACCTGCCTGTTCCAATTTACTTGCTGTGATCAGAGCCCTTGGCTCTTGACGGCTGTTCGAAGGCACAAAAGAAAGCCTCTCCCTGGGGCCCATTTGTTTCTGTGTGGAGATGCCCTGGTAGCTGTTAATCCATAAATGGGGCATTTTGAGACCCCCATCTTGCTCTCCCATCTCACGCCTTCGCCAAGGTCCTTGGAGTCTGATATCTGAACAAGAAGCTGTCTTTTTCCCCCTTTAATTACCTTAGTCTGAAACTGATATTCCCCTTTATGCAATATTCAGGGAGGATTCTTTATCAATTTGTAGTATATCATTTGTAATAAAAAAGATAATTTTTTTTGGATAAGCCAAATCAGGCATAAATATACATCTCTTTGTAAATATAAAGAGATAAAAATCTATCCTTACCTCTCATAGACTGATTGAATTATTGAACCCAATTCTTTATTCTTCCTTCATGTGACTTTGGAGTTCCTCCAATAAAGGCAGAGTATATGTCTCTATCCCCAGTAACTTGCTTTGGTTAAAAGAGTAAGGGAGAAGCGTAGGTGTGCCTAGGTCCCCAGGGGCCTTGTGTGTTTAAATTTGCCCTTGAGCTTCTACCATTGCCGGATAAAGACCATGCCTGAGCTGGCAGGGGGGTCCCAGAAAGGGGTTGAGAGGCATGTGGAGCAGAGAGGCCCCAGCTCAGCAGCAAACTCTGCTCCACTGAGCCCGCCAGTCTGCCTGCAGACACTTGAGCCAGCCCAGCCAGGACCAACCAACCCCCAGATGACCCACAGTCATGTGAGGTATAATAAGAAATGATTTTTTTTTTTTTAAGCTACTGGGTTTTAGGCTGATTTGTCACATAGCAATTGTTCATTTAAACATCACCAAGGACAAATCCCGGGAAGATTCAAAAAATACAATTCCCCCTAAAATAAACAATGTTTAAAAAAGGAAACATTAGGAAAGACATTAATGTTTCCCTCATTACAGAAAGATGCATTCATTACAGAATACTTAGAACGTATAAGAAAAAAAGAGCAAAAAGAAAAATCAACCATCCTTTAATTCTGAGAAAGTCAACATCTGTTAACATTTTGGTGTTTATAGTCTCTTAAAAACCAAAACAGTTTTGTTACTAAGTTACTAAGTTGAAAAACAATGGCAATAAATCACAAAGGAAAATATCAATAGATTTGAGTGAACAAAATATAATATATCTGTGTGTTTAAAGGGAATACTAGAAAACAAAGAGCAAGAGAAACAGGAGAAAATATTTGTAAGACGTATGACAAAAGTGTTAGTATCTTTGGAGCGTAAAGAGTTCATCTGCATTGATAAGAAGAATGTGGGATCCTAAAAGCTAGATAGCCAAAGACCCAAATAAAACATTGACAGAAAGACACTTAAAAGTAAACATAATGTGGGAAAATGTCCAACCTTACAAGCAAACAATAAAATACAAATTTAAATGACCCTGAAATGTTACTTTCCTTATGACACTAGAAAACAGAATTTCAATTATACTTAGGGTGGGAGGTGGTAGGATGCAATAAATTCACATATTATTGGTGAAATGGTAGATATATGCAATCCTTAGGGAAATAAATATGGCTTATAAGCCTTAAAATATGCATCCTTTTGACCCAGTAATTTCACTGACGGGAAGCTATCCAAAAGGCGTAATACAAAATAGTTGAAGCTTTCTGCATAATTGGCCAACAGTCAGGCAACCTCTAAGTAAATTGTGATCTGCACAATGATAATATAGCATGTAGCTACTAAAAGAGGGAGCATGAGACAGTTTGAAAATTCAGTAAAAATGCTTATATTTAATATTAAGTAAAAAATCACCACTAAATTATGCTTGCAATATAATTAAAATTGTCTACAATGAAAATCTTGAAATAAATACACCAAAGTGCTCACAGCAGTTTGTTTTGTTTTGGATGATGAACAACGAGCAGCTTTATCATCTCTTTCCACCTTTGTGAGAGTGGCTCTCAATGCCCTGGTCAGGAGAAGTCCAGGAAAACGCTGGCAATTCTAGTCATTCTTGCTCTGTGACATACATGGCATCTGGTCTTTAAATTGTCTTCCTAAAAGTGTATCTTCCACTTTGAACGCAGATTTGGTCCTTAGCTGTTGGTGCCTGTCACAGAATTCTCTAGAAGCAGAACCTAAGATAAGGATTCTTGTGAAAATGATTTATCAAATTATCGAGGGAATGTTCTTGGGAGGAGGGAATCCGCAGGAGAGGGCGGGGGAAGGAAGCTGAGCAGGGATGGAGCCTGGCTGGGGATGGGCTTCTGCCTGGTCCTGGGCCCTCTGGAGCTTAGTTTGCAGTCCCTCATCTCTGTGCCCTGCGGTCACGAGGTTCTGGCTCCCTTCTCTTCCCACCCTCTTCAGAGCGGGTGTCACCTGTTTAGCGAGGTCCACCCTCTGGAGAAGGAAGCAGCTCTGGCGTGTGGGCAGCCTCACTGGCGGCAACGGAGGAAGGATGAAGGGTCCTGGGAGGGACGCCAACCTCAACACCGCAGCATCTCTCTCCCATCTCTTCTCTTGTCCCCTCATTGATCTCTGCCTTTTGGGATCTGGACACATCAAGGCCTGAAGTTTCTTTGTTTCTTGGTTTCCAGTCATCTTCTACCACATCTCTTTGACCCAAAGCATGACAATAAGGACATCTTACTAGAAGCCAGGCACAAATAGTGTTGGGACTGCGTCATTCGGCAAGCTTGGTGCAGCACAGTCTCCCCACGGGGAGCCCCCGACCTGAAAGCTGTGGCAGGATGGGCCAGGGTCCTCAGCCCAGCCTGAGTGTCCTTACATCCCTAGAGGCTACCATCCCAAAACCTGGACCATCTCGCCAGGCATGTGATGGTGACCACATTGGCTAAACAGAAAGAATAGGCAAATGTTATTTTCAAAAGCACATGAGTTAAAAAACTGGTGACTCAATCTACTAATCCAGCTGGTGAGTTTCCCAGCCATTTGTTATCTCTTCCAGGAGCCACCATCTAAAGATCTATAAATATTTCCCGAGGACCAAAAGGATCGGGGAGAGGGGAGTTTTCTAGGTCAGTCAGTCACGAGTAAAGGTGAAGTCACGGATGGGCACAGTGTCCCCAGGCAGTAAGAGGTGGGGCTGCCTGGGGGAGCAGGGGATTCAGTCAACAGGAAGCTCTGTTGATGGAATCTCCTTAAACTTGGATTCATCCTGCAATTAGCTGGAAACTTTTGATGCTTCTGTGGACAAGACCATGTGAGAAAAAGCATTACAAACACAGTATAAATATGTTCTCAGAAATGTTTATCAGATTTTTAAATTTAAACATTTTAAACTTATGCCTTAGCCTGTCAAGCTGGTGCCCCTTTTTCTAGTCTCCAACAGTGTCGCTCATTTTATATCGTATATTAGTTGATCTCATTAGGGAAATATGTCCCCCGTTAGATTGGAAGCTATGAGAATGGTCTTATTTATCTTTAGATGCCAAACAACTGGCAATATATGTTTACTGAATGAATGAATGAATGAATGAGATGAGATGATTGAAATTACTGTTTTCCTTCTATAGGACCTCTGCCAGAAAATCCTGAGTGTCTGATTGCCCTACACCTTGCCGTGCAGATACATCTTGCGTTCTGCAAGCCCTCTCCTGCTGTTTCATCCTTCTGCCTCCTCTGTGTTCCAGTGTGCTGAACCCACTTGATGTTTGTGTTTTTGTTTTTTTGAGCTTGTGTGAGAGCTTGGGAGAGTTTGATTTTTCTCTTAAAAAATAAAAAAAGCTGGATGCAATAAAGAGGAGCCCAAGAGGTTTTCTAAACCCTCAAGTTGGTTCAGAAGCAAAAGCCTTCCATCCTGTTTGCCTGTTTTCTTAATCATTGATTCAGTAGCTAGAACAAGCTTACATTTTTTTTATAGTGATAAACTCTCAGCCTGATCTTTTCTGATTGGCCTTTACACTTGATATTTTTGGTCTTGAATTCTAAAAGTCTACTACTATTTGTCCTGCCAGGGAAATCTGTTGAGAGTGTTACTCATAGGGATCTTTGCTGAGTTACAGGACCCTGGACCTGCAATTTTCCCGGCGGAATTTCTGTAACCATGGCAACTATGCAATTCCTAATGTCATTCGTAATGATGATATTGACTTATTGGTCCTTTACTCTCTGACTGGCATTGTGCTGAGTGAGTCACATGTATTTTCTCACTTGATTTTCCAGCCACTCTGTAAGCAAAGTGTTATTGTTATTCCTATTTTCCAGAAAAGGAAATTGAAACTCAGAGAGGTTTGGTGACTTGCCCTAGGTCAAAAGGTTAGTCAGAGAAAGGGGAGAGAGGCTTATCAGATAAAGGAGCAAACATTTGAATCCAAGGCTGCGTGACTGTTGGGCACAGGTCTTCAACCTGTGCATAATATACACCCCACAATGACAAGCACTCATGTGCACTGAAAGTTTATGGTGTCCACGCACTGCGCTCGGTGCTTAATGCGAGTCATTTCATTTAATGCCCCAAGGAAGCATAACAGGGTGGAGCGGCTGGACTGCGGTGCAGGAAGCAGCCAGAGGAGGATGTGGGAGAAATGGAGCTGAGTGTCAGGTACAGGGGGCCTTCTGGGGCCACTAGAGGAAGCTGCGACACAGGATCAGAGGTTGAGGGGGCTGGGAGTGAATAGTGTGGGATGAGGAGGAACCCCTGAGTGAGCTGGCAACCACTTTCAGGTGATGCTGGGTGCAAATGGCAGCGAGGCAGAGCCATTCCACGGGCCAGGCTGCCGCATCCCCACTGTGGCATCCCCTGCTGGTCCACCCTGCTTCCTCTCTCCTCTTAGGGCTGCATGGATGTGCAGTGGGCTCTTCACTTCATGAGACCGTGCGTGGAGGAGAGGTGGGGATACAGCAGATCCAACACTGGAGTCCAGAGACCCTAAGTTCCTTTCGTGTTCAGTCTCCCCAGCTGTGGCATCTTGAAGAATTAATTTAACCTCTCTGAGCCCTGGTTTCTCAGTGGAGAAAATGATGCTGACACCATAGGGTGGTTGAAGGACTCATTGAGGAAGGATTTAGCCCAATATGCACTTGGAAGGCATTTAATAAATATTAACCTCCTCCATCTGTCCCTCTCCAACTCCCTTTTTCTTTCTGTCCTTCAGTTGTTTCAAACACTTGATTCTGTCTCCAACTAAGTTGTGAATTCCTTCAGGGCAAGGACTATATCTTTTATTGTCTTGGTTTTTTTCATTCATTCATTCATTCAGCATGTACTGTGTGTTAAACACAGTTTATCCACTGTTGATATTATGACTTTGATCACTTGTTAAAATAATGAATAATGCATGCTTGATTTTTTTAAAAAAGATCCTTCACAGGCACCCAAAGTGTGAGGCTATGCCAAACTCAGTTCATACGTCAGAAATTGTTACATGGGAAGGACTACTGAGTGTGTGACATTGTCAAACATTGGATCAGCACATTGAGCAGTTAAAGGAACTATTCCCAGAAGATTTCTCATTTCCCTCAGTTATTAAATACATTGCTTTAACCTCCACCCTTGGCATCAATCACTCCTGCCTTTTACACATTTCAGAGGAGTAAATAGTTCAATTAGTGTCATATATCAGCTTGTCAAGTTTTTAAATTAAAAAAATTCCAATTACAAAAGCAGTTCGTGTTCACTTACAAAAATTTTTTAATAAAAACAAGAAAAAAGAAGATGCATTTAAAACATTTCTAATTATTCCATGTAGCGGTGCTTCTTATTACCCTTTGATATAAATCCTTCTAGATTTTTGAAATGTGCATGGGATTATATTACATATGCCTAAAATAGGATTATACAGTGTAATATTAGTTTGTCTTTCATCATTTTAATTTCCACTTTGGATTCCGCCAATCTCTATTTGTTTATCAAAAAGAAGAAGAAGAAAGAAGAATTTTCATAATAAAGTGAAGTCAAGCATGCCAGTGTTTATATGACTTGAGTTCTTGGCTAAAGCTTCTATCAGCAAGAGTCTATCCTCATGCAGAGAGAGGAAAGTGTGTGTGTACTTTGAACCTTCCCCCAGGTGTGGTCCCACTGCAAATACTATTTCTCTTATACCCTAGTTCATTCTAACTCTTTTTCTCCCTCTTTCCCCCATTCTTGGCGCTTTCTTCCCTCTTGGCCTGCTAAGAGTTACAAGGACATTAGCAGAGTGTCACCTTAAAAAGAGGTCAAGTCTGTCGAGATCCTTGCTCTGCAAGCATGTTGCCTGCAGCCCTGGGCTGACATGCACTGCACATGGCCCCGCTGGGGTGGATGGCAGATTGGACAGAAGAAGGAGCCAAGCCAAGGACATTGTGTTCGGCCTATAATCAAATCCCATTAAACAGAGAATTCTTCAATTCAAAAGTTTGAATAGGACGGTACTTTAAAAAGAACTCCAGCTGGTTAAATTTAGAGCCTGCAAAAATTCCAGTCTAATAATACATTCTGGCTCTGGGCTCACCACACCCTTGAGATGGGACGAGTGGATGCGTTTTTCCTCACTTGGGCTGCCTCTCCGTGTTGACTCGGATGGAGGCAGGCCACAAGCATCTTTGCTGGCATTGGCCTCAGTAGGACTGGGTCACCTAATGAGAAGAAAAGCTTCCTGTGGGCCTCTGGCTGTTAAAGCAGCCTCCTGCTTGCTGAGGCCTTTTCAGAGGTGGGTTGTGCAAGCAGTACTGCTATATTTGTCAAATGGTTTCGCTTCTTCAGTCATTAGCCTGGCATGTCTCCCCACGGCCCCACCGCATTCATCCACCCCTCCTTTTGTTTGTAAACTTTGCAAAAGAGCATCCTCAGAAAAAGTCCATTCTCTCTTGCCTCCTGTTAATGCCTGCAAGGAATTTCTTCTGCTTATGTTTATCACTTCTACTAATAGATATTTTTAGACACTTAGCAGTGTTTTCCTCATTCTCCCTAGTCTCTTAACTTATCAGAGCACATAGCCTGTTCCAGGCCCTTTTATTGCTCAGTTCTATGCAAAGTACAAGTCAGCAAATGTTTCAGAAGCGCCTTCTCTGGTCAGGGCCCTCTGCCAGGTGCCTCGGTGAAGGTGGGCGGGAGACATTCCCAATCCCTAGGATTCAAAAGCTGACCACGCCAAGCCCTTCCCGTATCCCTGCGGGATGGGTTATTTGCCCCTCTGACACCTGCATCAAGATTACAGTCCTTTCCGATCATTCGATGTGATAGCACTGCAGGCTTTGCACGTAGTAATCCCAGCTCTCCTGACATCCTTAAGGTATAAACACCATCGATCCCACTTTATAGATGAGCACACTGCGGCTCAGAGAATGAGAAATGGGACCAAGACAACACAAGGAACAAGTAGCAGAGCCAGATCAAACACAGATAAACTGACCCAAGGTCAATGCTCTTTGCTTTCACGTTGTATCACCTCCTAGCACGGAGGACAAGACGGAGAAAGAAACAAACTTGTCTGTGTGTGTGTGTGTGTGTGTGTGTGTGTGTGTGTGTGTGTGTGTGTGTGTAGAGTAGGTAGTGGGGGGGGGCGGGGACCTGGGATGGCCTAGGAAATGAAGTAGCATTGTTTATTTTTCTTAGATTCTCCCTGCTCCCTCCACCCCAGGGATTCTACTCCTCCTCAGAAGTCACTGGCCATTGGGACAGTCTGCTGTGTGCCAGGGGAAAGGCCTTGGGCAGGCTGCCTGGCCCTCTGGGGTGTCCTTCCACAGAGGCACCTGCCCCAGCTAGCTTGGCTTCTTACAGAATCATAGGGCCGTTGTTCAGTAGAGGCTGGGAGGAGACAGAACCAGGCTAGGCCATCCAGGCTGGAGTGTTCTGAAAGGTAGGCGTTGATGTGGGGGGAATGAACTTTAGCTGTCCACATGAGCACATTTGTATCATCTGAATTTTAACACCAAAAGATTACATTTGTAGTATGCGGGGAGCAGTTTAATGCAGTGACTACACACCCTGGGCCAAGAGTCGAAAGGTGTAAGTTCAAATCCCAGTTCCACTACTTGTGCCAGTTACTTAAACTTGCTGTCCCTCAGTTATCCTGGATCTGTAAGTACAAGGATGACACCAACCTCATAAGGGGGTTGTGAGGATTACATGAGATAAGGAACATAAGGCTTTAGTGCACTTTGGGCACAAAGAATACACTTAACTGATTTTACTATTTATTATTATTGTTGTTGTTAGTGATATTTCAAAACAATGAAGTTTAATGAATCTTGGGGATTTCAGAGTGAGGAGGCAGCTGGCTACTCCCCCAGCCACAGAAGCCCCTTGGAGGCCAGCTGGGGGTAGAATTAAGAATACAGCTGAAATGAAAACCAATGGTCCTTAACAGATACACATTACCATATATAAAATAGATAAATAACAAGGACCTATGGAATAGCACAGGGAACTATATTCAATACCTTGTAATAACCTATGTTGGGAAAAAATCTGTAAAAGAGTGTGTGTGTGTGTAACTGAATTACCTTGCTGTATACCTGAAACTAACACAACATTGTAAATCAATTACACTTCAATTTAAATAAATAAATGAATGAATGAATATGACTTCATACACACACACAGAAAATAAAATAAAATAAAATAAAATAAAATAAAACCAATGGTCCCTTTTCTGCTCCCACATCCTTCAGCTTTTTCTCAGCCTCTTCTCATTTGCTGAAACCTGGGTAAGGGGACAGTGACGGAGGCAGAGGCGGGAAGAGGGACAGGCCACAGGAACCCCAAGCTGAAAGGAGGGATGCTCGTGGAAATAGGCACATGAGCTGTGCAGATTGATACTGTAGAACTAAGCTTTTTTTTTTTTTTTTAATGAACTCTGTGAAAGCTCTAAAGTCAGCTTGTCATGAGGTCACTGGTGGCTCTGTTAGAAGGGGGCTTTCCTGCCGCTGGCAGGAGCTCTCCAGATCACAGCAGCGTCAGGCACGTGGACAGTGGAGACTGGCCAGTCACTCATCCCCGTGGCCAGGCCACCAGATCTTTCTCATCAGTGCTTCCTCTTTCCCAGGAAACCAAGGAGAGGAAAATCGAATCAGATCACCGCCTTTCAAAATGTGCTCGGCAGCGATAAAAAGAAACTCCAAACGTCCACATATTTGATCAATTTACTTTTACCCTTTAATCGAATAAGCCCTGCAATCAAAAAGAAAAACATTTTACTAAGCATTTTCATTCTCCAATGATTCATCTAACAGTGGTCTCAAAGCTGACATGATGGGAATGAGGTATTTAATGCTGGAATAATTTTTATGACCACATCACAAGAGACTGGAATGGCTTTTAAGGTACATCATATTTTAATCACAAGCATATATAAAACATCCATTGCTTGAAAACTTCGGAGAAGTTTGAGTTGGAATGCCAGAGTCATAATACCATTATCAAGAAAGGAAAGACTGGCTTTCTCCCCCCTCCCCCCCAGTTCTTAACTCTTTCTGCGTTGTCAGTTAGTCTGATAGACTTGGAGGAAAAGTGTTTTAGAAAGAAAGTACACACAAAAGGAGATTTCAAACCAGCAGACACCCAATCACTCTAAAATAGGTAACCTCACCATCTTGGGTTGCTCATTAGCTGGAGGGAAGGTCTACTTTGAAAGATCAGAAAGATTCCCAGAAGCCAGGACATGTGCAGCATTTCTAAGGACTGTACTCCTGGCCGGTGTGTCCCACTGATCTGTTCGAGGCTCGGCATCCCAGTCCTCTGTGGACGGAGGGAAATTAAACCATCACCATGGTCCCTCCTGCTAGGGCTCAGGCCACCCTCTCTCCAGCCTGTTGCCACTTAGGTCCAGGGAAAAAGGAGGGAAAGACCAAAAGAAGTGGGTCAGGGAAGAAGGAAAGCAGGCAAGGGGAAGAGGAGGGGCTACGAGTTTTTTAAGGAGGCAGGATGATGTGGGGAAAATATAAGCTTTGGAACCAGGCAAACCTGGATTCAAATCCTAGATCTGCCATTTCTTAACAGCTTGATCTGGGACCAATTCCTTAACTTGTCTGAGTTTTATCTTCTCGACTATAAAACAGGGAACATACTTTATGTATTGGGTTATAGTGCAACTTAAAGAGAAGATGTATGTAAAGATTTTAGGTCAGTGCCTGAAATATAATAGGCACATGATAAATATTCGTTTTCATATTTCCCCTTGTCCTCTGACCTCTTCAAAGGTGAAAAAATAGAATAAAATTGACTGTGTCACTCAATTCAGATCTTGTCCCTCGACTCTGAAGCTTCTCCATGGTGCACCGTTGTCTACAGAACGCAGCCCAGTTTTCCAGCAAATCATCCTCTTTCTGCACAGTCCAGCCCCAGCTGGCATAATTACCCACCTCTCCTGCCACATGCATCTGGGTACCTTACAATCCATCCCTCCCAGACCATTCCACCCTTTTTTTGGCTTGTGTTACTCTCCTCAGCTTAGGATTCCTGTCTCTCCTTATTTACTCATGGAAATCCTACAGCTCTTCCCTCCTTCCCTTCTCATTTCTTGGGCAACTATAACCTACCAGATGCTCTACCGGGAGACAGAAACACAAAGAGAAAGATGACCTGCCATGATTTGGGTGGGGTGGCTGGGGTGGAGGTGGGGGAGGCAGACTGCTCAACAAATGCTTGAGCGCTAGCAAGGGAGCAATGAATTCTTCTGGAAGAGACCGGTGTGGAAAACAGCTACAGAAACGAGGCAGCAATTGAGCTGGGCTCTGAGGGTTATGTAGGAGTGTTTCAAGGAGGGAGAGGAAGGAGAGGCAGTGGCAGAAAAGGCAATGGGAAGGATAGTATTTTGAGGGAGTGTAAATCTGAAATCAGACTCTGTAGCTAGAGGGAAGTAGAGTTGGGTGGTATAGAGGGTGAGCGATTCCAAGGCACGTGACGCGGCACAGCTCTCTCCCCACCACTTCGCAGCTTGGCATCCCTGGCCAGTTCCTGCACCTAACTTCACTTCTGTAAAGTAGGGGTAAAACCAGCACCTCGCCAGTAGGACATGTGAGGATAAAAGAAGGTGATCCATGCAGTATTCTCTCAGAGACTCTGGCAGCAGAGGAAGTGCTGAGCAAGCATCGGTGACTCGTACTTTTGCTTGAGTCTAGCTAAAATGCCAGCTCGTATTCAGCTTTTCATAACCCTCTGAGTCAACTCCGACTTCTTTGTCCTCCGTGCTTTCACGGCACTTTTATAAACCTCTACTTAGCATTTACTTCACGGCCCTTTGCGTGACCCTGTATTTGTTTTCCTGCTTCTTTCTCTGGCAGATGGAACCCTGTGCTTTGTTCATCTGCGGCATGTCCTACACCACAAAGCGCGGGACCCTGGGTGTGGCGATTAATCGCTGAATGATTGTTGACTGAATCGATGAAACTTCTCATTAAACAACTTAAAATGAATAATTTTAAGAAATATTAGAGTGAACAGAAATCCTCCAATCTAGTGTTTCTCAAACTTTGCCTACCCAGTCCTCAATACAAAATGCACTTTACGACAAGACCCAGTGTGTGTCTACCTGCATTTTTATGGTTAAAGGTAGCAAAAATTTCATGAAACAATAATTATCCTTACTACTGCAGTACATTCCAATATTTTCTAATCTGTTCTCTTTTATTCATTTACCTTTGTTTTGACTCTTTTAAAATTGAAGTATAGTCAGTTTACAATGTTGTGTTAATTTCTGGTGTACAGCATAGTGATTTATTTATGTATATATATATATTCCTTTTCATATTCTTTTTCATTATAGGCCATTACAAGCTATTGAACATAGTTCTCTGTGCTATACAGTAGGACTTGTTGTTTTTCTATTTTATATATAGTAGTTAGTATCTGCAAATCTTGAACTCCCAATTTATCTCTTCCCACCCCCTTTCCTGGTAATCATAAGTTTCTTTTCTATGTCTGTGAGTCTGTCTCTATTTTATTTTATTCAACTTTTTTTTCTTTTAGAAGAGTTTTAGATTTAAAACCTTATTGTGAAGATACTACAGAAAGTTTGGGGTTTGACATTTTTCTCATGACTAGACTGGGGCTGTGGGTTTTGAGGAGGAAGACCTCCGAGGGAAAGGGCCATTCTCATCGCACCTTATCGAGGGGCCATATTATCAATATGACGTATCAGTGTTGATGTTAACCTTCATCATCTGGCTTGAGATGGTGCTTCTCAGGTTTCTCCACTGTAAAGTTATTTTTCTTTCCTTTTTCTATACTGTACTTTTTGGAATAGAGTCACTGCGTGCAGCCCACAGTTAAGGAGAAGGGAGCTGTGCTCCATCACCTTGAGGTATCTACATAAATTATTTACATATCTACGTAAATTATTTGGAATTATTGTTAACTCGTGCCACCATGGGACTTGACTTTATCAACTAGAGTACAAGGCTTTCAGACAGTTGCCTTTGCCTTTGCCCCTTACAGACCCACTACTTCCCAGAGTTCTCTCCCCTCCCCTCCTCAGTGAGTTCTTTTCGCACATTTCATTCCTTGACCTACCACCATGTTCTTGACTTTGGGCTTCCCTTCAGCATCATCTAGCTTCCAGTCCCAAGTCTTACTCACTGTTTACTACCTTGTTTTGAGGAGGATTTCCTCTAACAGCTTTCTGAGAAACAGAAAATTGGAAGCTACATTTTTGAGACAATGTCTTTATTCTGGTCTATACTTGTTTCATCACTTAGATGTTCACATCCTAATTTCTGGAAAATGTGAGTATGTTACATTACATGGCAAAAGGGAATTTGCAGATGTGATTAAGATGATGGACTTTGAGATGGGGAAAATATTTTAGATTATCCCAGTGAGCCCAGTATAACCATAGGAAACCATAAAAGCAGAGAATTCTCCCTGGCTGAGAAGAGAGGTGAGGCAGAGGTGAAAAAAGAAAGATTCGAAGTTTGAGAAGGCCTCAAAGCAGCATCGCTGGCTTTGAAGACAAAAGAAGGACACCATGAGCCTAGGAATGTAGGCTAATTCTTGAAGCTGAGAACAACCCCTGTGGCCAACAGCCTGCAATGAAAGGGGGGTCTCTGTCCTAAAACTGAAAGGAACTTAGTTCTGTCAACAACCTGGATGAGTTTGGAACAGGATTCTCAATCAAGAGCCTTCAGAAAGGAACTCAACTATGCCAGCACTGTGACTTCAGCCTTGTAAGACTCCAGCCTGAGTGACCAGCCTCGCCTGCCATGTTTCTGACCTCCAGAACTGAGATAATAAATGTGTGCTGTTTTAAGCTGCTAAGTTTGTGATCATTTGTTATGGCAGCAATAAAAACTAATACATCTTGTTTGGATAGAAAATATCCAGGTTAGAAATATTTTTCCCTCTGAATTTCAGAGATACTGTTCTACTCTCTTCCAGTATCTAGCGTTGCTATGAAGAATTTCAGTGCCACTCTCATTTCCTGTTCCTTTTTATGTACTCTATTTTTTCTTTAGAATTTTCTCCTTGTCCCGTAATGTTCTGAATTTTATAATAATATGCCTTTAATTTGTTTATTAGGACAGGCCCTCTGTGGAACTTGTCTATCTAGAAATTTGCTGTGTCAGTCAGTTTTTGTTGCATGCACACCATCCCCCAATTTAATTATTGGATAGCAGTTTGGGCTGGGCTCTGCTGCACAGTTCTAATGAGTTGGCCAAGTTCAACTGATCTAGGCTGAGCTCAGCTGGAATCACCCATCTGTGCTCCATATTGTCTCTCAGCCTTTAGCTGGGGAGCCAGGCTTACTCACAATGTTTGTGATAGTTGGCAGTAGTCCCAAGAGCAAGACTTGGGAGTACATAGGGCTTCTTGAAGCCTAGAACTTCTGCCACTTTCTGTTGGATGAAGCAAGTCACAAAGCCAGCTTAGGCTCAGAGGGCAGAGAAACAGATTCCACCTTTTGATAGGAGTATTATGATTATTTTTGCATGTTCTTAAGACCTTTTTCCAATGTTATTTCCTTAATAATTTCCTTCCTCTTTTCTCCCCTGTTACCTCTTTCTGGAACTTCCTTTAAGTAGACCATTGAGCCTCCAAGACTGGTAGAATTAGTTCCTTATCTTTTCTCTCCTATTTTCTATCTGTTTCAATTTTAAACTTTCTAGAAGATATCCTCAACTTTTAATTTCCAACTCTTCTATTGATTACTTTTGATTTCAACTATCATAATTTTAATTTCCAAGATCTCTTTCTTTCTTGTTTTCTGAATGTTATTTTTGATACTAACTTGTTCTTTTGTCATGGGTGCAATAATTTATTTTATCTCTGTGGACATTTTAGTAGAGTGTTGTTTCACTTTAAAATTTCTTTCTGCTCCTTGGAAACTAGATTGATTCTCCAAGTTCCTCTATTTTTTCTTGTAGTCTGAACTTCATGTTAAAGGATTTTCTCAAAGGTTGGGAGAGTCTTAGTTATCTGTGGCTATTTAAGAATAAGGTCCCATAATACTGAATGGAAGAACTGTGCCCATGAATGGGACTTGCCACCTGGTCGTCTTAAATTTTTATTTTAGCTTGAGGAAACTGAGTCTCAGCAAGGTTAGTCAACTTGCAAAAGGTCCCAGAGCTCGTGAGTTTTAAATCCAGGCTTCTGAGAAATTGTAGTAATTTATATTTAGAATAAATATTAGTTGAGGATTTCTACTTCTGCTTAAAATGTTGGAAACCCAAGAGAACCCCTGATGAGGAAGAAAATGCTGGATAACTGATAAAATCGTCACCTTTCTGGCGGCTGTGGGAAGGCAGAGGTCGCAGAGCCGCTTAGTAAAGTGCATTCTGATGAGCTGAAAACCTCGGGGAGAGACAGGGCCCACAGCTGGCTCACCTTTGGTGGACCTTGGGAGAAAGAGGGGGCCACCGGTTAGGTGAGTGGGAAGAAATCAGCTAAGATGTTCACAAATTCTTAAATTCCGGAGTGGGCTAATGTGTGAGATTGGGACGGCTCGGAGCCCAGACACAGGGGGAGACAACACTGCTCACAAGCTTTGCTCCATGGGCCTCCACTGTGTATTCATGAGAAAGATGAGTGACAGGCCAGAGACTGGGAGCCCCAGAGGTGGCACAGGCAGGCAGAAGGGGACAGGCACAAAGCCTCACTGCTTTCCCAGATCCTTCTTCTTAGAAAGCAAAGCTGGAAGTTGCTGATGGAACAAACCTCCTGTCCACAGGCCCAGGAAAAAAACCCATTACTCTGGGACAGGGATAGAAGCAAAACCCTCTGTTCTTGGGAAAGGAGCAGGAAGCCACTTTGGGCCCGGGCTGGTGAACTGGCACCAAGCCGAAGTCTGCTAGCCCCAGAGGAGAATGGATTTGACTCCTAGGGCTGCTGTCATGAAGGACCACAAACTGTGTGACTTCAGCAACAGACAACTATTCTCGCACACTTCTAGGAGCCAGAAGGTTGAAATCAAGCTGCCTGCAGGGTGGGTTCCTTCCGGAGGCTGGGAGGGAGACTCTCTTCCACACCTCTCTCCCAGCCTCCAGTGGCTGCCAGCAGTCCCTGGAGTTCTTTGGATGGCAGCTGCATCCTCCAGTCTCTCCCTCTGTCACATGGCTTTCTTGTCTCCATGTATCTCTATATCTCCCTCTCCTTTCTCTTATAAGGACACCAGTCACTGGTTTAGGGCCCACCCTACTCCAGTAGAGCCTCATCATAACTAATCACATCTGCATAGATCTTACTTCCAAAAAATGTCACCTCCTGAGGTTTCAGGTGGACATTCATTTGGGTGAGGGGACACTATTCAACCCAGTACAGAGGATAGGAAACTCTTCCTGCCCCAAATCAACCACAGACTCAAGGCAGAAGTCGGCCCCCACTGAAAGAGGCACAGGAGTGCTGGAAAGGCCCCACTCCCAAGGCCTAGGCACGTAGGGCTGAGGAAGGCTGAGGCTGGGCCAGGGCAACAGAATGACCCCTGCCTAGTATAAAGGGATGAGCAACATTGGGAGGGCCAAGGGCATGGAACATGAGAGACTGTCATGGACTGAATGTTTGTGTCTCCCTGAAATTCATACATCAAAGCCCTGATCCCCAGTATGGCTATATTTGGTGTGGGGGCCTGTAAGGAAATAACTAGAGTTCAATGAGGTCAAAAGGTGGGGCCCTGACCTGGTAGGACTGGTTGGTGACCTTATAAGAAGAGAAGTCAGAAGGCTCTCTCTCTCTCTCACTCTCACTCCACACACACACAGGCACTGAGGAAAGGCCATGTGAACAAACAGAGAAAAGGCAGCCACTTGCAGGTTGAGGGGAGGGTCCTCCCCAGACGCGGACCCTGCTGGCTCCTTGAGCCTGGGCTTCCAGGCTCCAGAACAGCGAGAAAATAAGTGTCTGTTATGGAAGCCGTGCAGCCTGTGGTTTCGGCGGCCCCAGAGGACTGACACAGGGCCCTGGAGCCGCGCTGGACACAGGCGTGCAGGGCCTGCTGGGAGCCGAGATGGAGCAGAACAAGGAGGAAACCTCCATCTTCCTGGTCCCACATTAAGCCTTAGGTGACAGTGGCCCCTGCAGGGGGAATCAGGAGCCTGAGGCGCATGGAGAGTGTGGTGACAACACCCCCCCCAGGAGAACTCTTGACCAGATTCACCATCACCCCCTCCACACGCATGAGAGGGGAAGAGGGAAAATGTGTACCCATCTCTGGGTGTAAATGTCAAGTCTAGTTTAATGCCGCCTGACAGTCACCAGATAAAGAAGAAACAGGGACTTCCTCGGTGGAGTGGAGGGAGGGCATGGGATGCAGGCGAGGCACTGTAACAGCGCCGTCCGCCCCCTGCGACTCCACGTCACTTGGAGAACTGCCTTTTCCGACGGCAAGGCGGGCTTTGATGGCTTCCCGCCTAGTTGTCCCTTAAACATGGTTTACGAGTCAAATGAAAACCAGGCATCACTGGGCCGGTGGCGACTGAGGGAAAACAGACCCAGCCACATTTATGTTTGTCCTTTCTCCAGCATTTTTGATAAATCTCCAGTTTACTCAAATCTCTTTAGACTCACAGCTTTAGATGTCTGGCTTCATGCGAACCATTCGGCACAGCCTGGTGTGCGTTACAGGTGGTTTACTGAGCTCGCTGCTGGGATTGCTGAGGCCTCACGTCACGTGAAAGGTTTCCAAGGAATCCGGGTTGAGAAGGGCCCACCAGCCCAATGATGGTTTTTGCGGCGTTTTCTTCTTCTAGTGACTTTCCTCGAAGAGGCCCAGGCTCTGTGCAGGACTGGAGCTCTGCTGTCTGCACTAGAGCTGGGAGCACCAGCCTCCGGCCTTCGCCTCCCCTCCTGCTTATTCACCAAGCGGTGAGGGATCCAGCTGTAGGTCTTCAGCTATCTGGGGACAGTTAACAGATTTGGACCAGCAGTGCCTGCACATGCTTGGTTCCAAATGCTCCACATCCTGTAACAGTAGCTCCATGGAAAACCAGTGTCTGGGGTTTGACTTGTAAGAGCAGTGGGTGGGACTGGTGTGGACGCGACACTGGCAGACACCTCTCAATACCAAAGGGACAGCTTCTTGTTCAACATGATAGAGGGCACTCACTTTTTCAGCCTCTAGAGACCTCACTGAACAAACCCCCCAGTAAAGAGGAGGATTCTCTGGGAGCAAGAGTTTCTAATCAATTTGAAGGAGATGTGTTAGTAGATGAAGCCAAGAAGTAGTCACGGCCCAGAACATGCCACCAAAGGGGCCGCAGTGGGGCTGTGAGGCATCTTCCAGCTGAAACGCCTAAGAGACCCAAAGCTTGCAGGCAGTAAGTGGCACAGATGGTAGGACTGGGAGCAGGGCTTGGGCGTAAGTCAAAGATCTCTATGTTGATCAGTTACCTGAGCAGTTATTCCAGTGGGTTCCATCACTTCCCATTCCTACTTCCAACTCACGGAGAAACCAGCAGCCTGGATTTCACCCCAGGCAGACATCTGGGAAAAGCTGACTTGCCTCCCATGTGACTTGGCATCTCAGAGGAATGTCCTTTTCATTCTGGTGCCCCTTTTCCTTCTGAATCAGTTATCCATCACCGTGTTAATGCCGGGTAACTATTTTCTCCAGAACTCAGTGGTTTTATTATCTCTCATGAGTCTGTGCATCAGCTGGGTGGAATTTATTTTGTAGAAAGCGATGATTTAACAAAGATTTTTATGGAAAGAGAGTAGAATACTAAGTACATTTTTTTAAAAAGCTTTCACAGAACAAACTCAGAGTAAATTCATTTTCTCTGAGCGTCAATTTTTCCATATTTAAATTAGTTTAAAATATTCAACTTCCAGCCTGGGCCTGGCCCTCCCCATCCCAGGGAAGCTCCCAGGCGCCTCAGCAAGGCGGCAAATGAGAACAGGGAAAATTTCATAATTGTTGATGCATATTTGGCCAGCCTCTAGCCTGAGTACCTACATTTCATATGCATTAACTATTTTAGCCCTTCTAATAACCCCATGGAGTAAAAACTATTATTATCAGCACCATCATCCTCATTTTACAGATAAGGAACCTGATGCTCAGAGAGGGTAAGGAAGTTGCCCAAGGCCACACAGCAATGAAGTGACAGAGCTGCAGTTTGAACCCAGGTGTCTGGCTCCAGGGCCTGTGCTCTTAAAAACTGTACTATTTTACCATTTATCATTCAGTGGTACCCAACCCAAGGTTATTGTAAAAATCAAGGCAAAGGATATAACGCTCTTAAAACAGGATCTGGCACATAGTGAAACCTTAATAATATGTTTGCTGTTACTACTGCTTGTTGTTGTTGTTAGCTATAAAGTAGACAAAGTAATATATTTATATAAGTTATATTTTATTCACATAAATATTTATATAAGCATTAATGTTTATCTATACTTATAATTTATACATATAATTTGCAGAATTGTTATGAGGCACAAGTGAGCTAAGATGTATGTAAGGTATCTAGCACAAAGCCTAGAACTTGAGAATGATCCCACTCAAAGTTTCTTCTTTTCCATGTCCTGTTTTTTTTTTATTATTAAGCTATATGTTTGATGACCAGCAGTTTTTTCAAGGCAATCTAGTATTTTCCTAACATGCACCTCAAAACCCTTCCAGCCTCTATCCATTCTCAAGGTCCAAGCCCACTGCCATACTTGTCGGTGTTTATTACACAGCAGCACCCTATGTCTCGGTACCCAAGTCTATGTTAGTCTGCTAGGGCTGCCATAGCAAAGTGCCTCAGATTGGGAGGCTTCAGCAACAGAAACTTGTTTTCTTACAGTTCTAGAGGCTGGAAGTCAGAGATCACAGTGTCAGCCAGGTTGGTTTCTCCAAGGCCTCTCTCCTTGGCTTGTGGACCGCTGTCTTCTCTCTGTGTCCTCGCGTGGTCTTCCCTCTGTGCGTGTCTGTGTCCTCATTTCTTTTTCTTACTAGGACACTAGTTATGTTGAAGTAGGGCCACTCATATGACCTTGTTTTAATGACCTCTTTAATGGCCCTATCTCCAATACAGTCACATTATCAAATACTGGGGATTAGGACTTCAACAGCTGAATTTGAAGGGAGACACAATTCAGTCCCCGACAGCCTCCCATCCAAATCATCTAGGAGAAAGACGTCAAGAGCCTAAAGCAAGAGAATAGAGGAAAGAAATGTGTACACGTAACCTTTTTCTAAATCCTTCTAGTGGCCCCCAGCACCTATCTTCCAAGGTGCTTACTCCATTTGGTGGAGGGGAGAGAGCTGTGTCAGACCAGTTTCTTGGCTTTGTGTTGAGAACAGTGGCCCTGGGATTTTCTGAGGGCATTACTCACTTCTCACGTGGTAATGTTGGCATGATGGAGACGGAAGCTGGGAGAAACATTTTGAGTTTGGAGCAAAGGGGAAAATAAAAACAGAAAGAATAAATAGAGAAAAATACCACATTTCACCCCAGAGATCAGCCAACGGAATCAAGAACTTCCAGCCTGGGCCTGGCCCTCCACATCTCAGGGAATGAAGCTCCCAGGCCCCTCAGCAGGGCGGCAAATAAGGGCAGAGAAGATCCTGGGGAAACATGTGCATCTGTGTTTATGGTGGAGGCTGATGGAGAAATCTTCCAAAGACACTTTTCGTGGGAAAACAGAGTGTGGTCTCAACTGAACCGCCTGACCCTCTGGGGGAAGTGGCTTTGCAACTTTAGGACTGGAGCTTGTAAATGACCAGGAGGGGGTGGTGCTTCTGGGCGGGTAGGGTCCTGATGGGAATCAAGGGTGAAATGGAAAAGGCGAGTCAAGACTGGGCAATAAATCCCTCTCAAGCAGACACCTCCCAGTGCCAGTCCAGGGCTGGTCACTTCAGACAGAGGGTACAAGGAGACACCCACCAGCATGAGCATTCCCTGAGACGATGGAGACAGACCACTGGAGTCTAGGGAGAGGGTGGTGAGGCCTATTCTACATGAACATCAGCTTGGGTACCACTCACTTCAAGGGAAACCTCCAGCTGCTTCCGAAACATCTCTGATGTAGCTGGGAGAACACTGGAATAGGAGTCAGAAGATCTGGGATGGAGTCCTGAATCTGCTCCCCACTACCTGACTGATTTTGGACACATTTCTTAATTTTTCTGAACTTCAGCATCCTCATTTAGGAAATGAGAACAATATTACGTGGTCTCCCCTCCGACACACAGTGTTATAGTATTAGATCAAATGATGTACATAAAAACATTTTGTTCATTTCTAAAATGATGAGGAAGAAAGTAGTTGGGCCTTGGCTTCAGACAGACCTGGGTTCAGATGTGGTTTTAGACACTGACGAGCTGGGTGGTCCTGAGTCAAATCACTTAGGTCCAATTTCCTCATTCACTCATTCATTCATTCGATAAATCATTCATTCAATAAATACATTACAGAGGCCAACAATAGGTCAGGTACTAAGATGAAGAAGATCCAGGGTCCTTACCTTTGCAGAACCTTCTCATCAGTAAGAAGGGAAAAAAAAAAAAAAAAAAAAAAAGAATTGCCTTTCTTACAGGGTTGCTGGGAGAATCAAATAAGATTAAGTATTTGCAGTGCTCAGCCTAGTAGTGGCTTATACGGGATGCTCAATCAACCTTCTGTCTCTGACCGAAGCATTATCATCATTCATAGGGGAAACTTCTTTTTATCAAGGCCTTTTAAGAAAAAAAATTGAAAATAATTACAGAGAAAGGCCAGTTACTTTCACAAATTAAAATGGATTTGGGCCTAAGCACATTCTGCTGAGGCAGGATATTTCATGTGATGGATAAAGGATAAAGGATTTGGAGGCTTCTTTTAATTGAAGTCAAAATTAATCAGAGTAACCAGCCCAAGTCCACTCAACATAATGTAATTCTATTTGCAGATTGAGATATCTTTTTAATGGGCATCTGGAAGCCTGTATGTGAGCATTGAAGCCAAGGACCCATCCCTCTTTCTGCCTTATTTTCTCGCTCTTTATTCCTATCTGAATATACACCCCCAGGCATATACACACGTGCACACACACACACACGTGTACATACACGTATGTATATGAATACACGTACATGGGCACAAATATACCCACGTGTACACACAGGATTCCCAGGAGGCTGGTGTGTCTCTTCATAAGACAACATGCCATTTTGAGCCATAGTTCTCATTTTTGCTACTCTAATAAATATTCGCTGAATGAAGAAATAGACGAATGAATAAATTAGCTCTTATGGGCCAAATACCAGCTCTGAACCAGAATTTGGGGGGAAAAGATAGAAACATGTTGATAGCACTTAATTTATACTATCACATTGCTTTTCAAGAATCAATTATGCCAAATTATGCTCTTCCTCATCATGTTTGAGAACATTAAAAATTACTATTTTCATCTTCAAAGTGTTGGTAAGCAAGGAGCATTTAATGTTTTAATTTGCGTTTCATTGATTAATAGAGAGAATGAATTGTTTCACAGATTTTAAATCCTCCTTTATGAATGGCCATGCCTAATTTCACTCTCTGTCTCTCTTGATAGTTACCTACCTACCTATAATAATCATCATAAAAACTGCAATGAGTATTATCATTATCACCAACTTGGGCAACCAGATGGATGGTTGATGAGCCAGAGACTAAAGATGAGCCAGAGACTAAAGACCTGCTACAAAATGGAAAAATTAATAGCATCCGTTAAATCACAATGCTTAAGTACCACATGTATTTTCAATGAAGTAATAATTGTATTATAAAAATAGCAGCTAATAGTTATTGAAATCCTCTTATTTGCCTAAAAATCACTGTGCTAAGTGATTTACATTTGTTATGACATCAAACCCTTAACATAGGTTCTGATTGATCAGTATGTTCGATAACCATCGAACCATTTCTAGAAGCTCAGTGCCACCCCAACTTTTATAAGCACCAGAAACCCAATCTTTCTCTCCAAAACAGTTTTGTATCTAATAGGACATGAGCTCCAGTGTGATGTGACCTTATTGATGCTGTAACATCCCTAACCTTTGGTTCCAAAGTTAGGCAAATAGGAAATGTTGAAATTCTACCAGATAGACAAACTGTTCTTGGATATTCCCAATTCACTTTTATAAACACTGGGGGTTTAGAAGTTTGCAGAAACATCCAATAAATTTTGAACCTTTTGCTGCTTAGAGCAAAGTGTTTGAGATCCATCTGTTGGAGAGAAGAGATGTTTTAGAAAATAACCCCATAAAAGTGACTTCCAACTTCTCTTTACAATTTCCATTTTAGAATGAGGCGAAGAATTTCTAGGGCAAAGTGCGGCCAGTTTTGAGGAAGCAAGTGTCTCCTGAGATAAGTCATATTGCCAGGCGAGCCTGGTGCCATTGTCATTTTAACAGTACAGTGTCCCCCCTCTGAGTTCTTCCCTTCTCCATTGAGCATTTCCCCGCCCAAATTTTCAGCCTTTGTATTTTCCATTCTTAGAACATCAGGCTCACTTTATTTTGTGGTTCCCTTCTTTTTCCATTTGGAGGGACAGCAGCAAGAATGTAGTAAGTTTTCTCTAGGGTTAGATCTGGCAGGGGGAGAAAGTGGTAGTTTTGCTGAAGAACCGAATGCTATTTCTGAGCTCTGTGGCTTTGCACAGATTTTTATTTCTGTAAGAGGTTTTGTTTAATGTATTATAGTTTTGGATTTCTGCTTGATGCTGCGGATAGCCAAGCCTCCGTTTTAATTTCATATGACTTTGGCTGGTAATGATGAGTCTGGAAGATGAAACAGGAATCAGAGACAATTCTCCCTTCTAGCCCTGCTAAAATTGCCCCTTGCTCATTTTCAGAAGGAGCTAAAATTTTTTCAAGTAAACTGAAAGGAGTATGGTGAAAAGAAACGACCTAATGCCCCGGTCCCAGGTGATCCCAGCATCACTCTCTGGGTGTGGTCATCCATATGTTACCTTCTCCAGATGTGTGTGTGGCTTTATCTGCCCCAAGGCAGACCCACCTGTGCTGTGAGAATATGATGTATATGAGGTCAGGCTGCTCACCTCCAAGGCACACAGGTAAATAAAAGATGCTCTGTCTTCAGCTTCTGGGTGTTCTAAGCCCAGCTCTCCATCCCTATCAGGTCCGCTGATCATTCAGGCTCTGGGTTCCCAGAGGAAGGAGAACAGACCATTTGTCCAAGGAAATGTCTGTAATACACGTTAAGTGGCCTGTAAGAGAGCCCTCTCACATACTGGCTGAAACATGAAACGGAAAACATACGCAGCTAGCACAGGGCCCCCAGAGGCCCTCGCTTCTTCCCAGGAAATGGAGTGATGGAGGAGAGAGCACACACGTGAATTCAGGCAGCCCACATGCCTGGGCGTTTCATGATGCAAAAAGCATCTGTGCGGTGGAAATCCCGGGCACAGGGATTGGAATTTATAGAGACAGATTGACTTCTAGTCTCTAACAGGGATTCCATTCCTGCTGCTATGGGGATAGATTTTTCCATCAAGCAAGAAGCAAGCATTCCTCATTCAGTTATACAGGGTGGTTTTTTTTTTTTTAATGCATTTGATGCACATTTACCAAATGCCAAGGTCTGTGTTAGGGGCTGAGGACCTAAAGATGAATAAAGTAATGACACTACCTTCAAGAAGCTCACTCTCTAAAGGAAAGAGAATGATGAATAAGTGAATATTTACAACACAGAAGAGGCAGGGTGACTGGAGAAATACACATAAAGATTCAGAAGGAAATCGGTGGGGACAGCCATCTGTAAACCAAGTGTACTGGATACTTGCTGGTTGGGGCCATCAGAGATCCATTTTTCCTTCCTCTTGATAATATTCAAAATAAGGTTTGTTTCTCTATTCATCTAGTGGCACCCCCAGCCCAGCACTGGGCCCCGATTGGCTGAACCCAGCCATCATACCCCATGTGCCTCTGACCAGAATCACTGTTTCAGGGCGTGTGATCCAGTTCCAACTGGTGTGATTCCAGAGGTAGTTGCAGGAGGCTTCTGGGGCAGAAACTCAATTGCTCTTTTAATAGAACTTCTGAGAGAAGTTCCCTTTCCTGCTGGGTGGCTACAGTCTCTAGGAACTCTTTGGATCTTGAGGGGCACTAGCCTCGGAGTGGGGAAGACCCCGCAGAAGGTGGGGAGTAGAAATCAAGGTAATGAGGCGTGGCACCATCGCTGAGCCACTGGAGCGGTGTCTTCTAAAGCCCGTTGTGCTGCCCAGGACTCTCCAGTTGGATGGACTGATGACCTCCCTTTATTATTTAAACCACTGGGGATAGAGTTTGCTGATACTTGCACCCCAAGATAGAGAGTGTTCCCCAAAAGGAGAGAGGGATTTATGTTAATAACAACAGCTAACCATGTTGAGCACTTTCCACGTGCCTGGTGCTCTGCTCAGCACTTTGTATGATTTTATTTACTCCTCCCAGTGATCGCTGGCTTTGGATGGGTGGGTATTAGTTAATTTAGATGCACAACCAAAAGACAATAAAGACAAGGAGGAATTTTAAGGGCATTCTGCTTAGAATCCTAAGACTCCACTAGCTGAAAAGGACCACAAATTTCATTCATCCCGGCTTCCTGCCTGAAGTGGGAACCATCTCTGTGACATCCCCCAGTGTCACGCTTATGTGGCACCTTTGGAGTGAGTATAAATGCCACGTACCCACTGTACATTTTCTTATGTCACTCGACATGTCTAAAGTCCAGTTTGCAATTTTCTACTTTAAACCTGCTCTGTTTTCCACTGATTTCTATCTCAGAGAAGAAAGAGAAAACAGCAATCCTCCTTCATTCACTCACCAAATATTTATGAATATATGCAATAATAATATTATATACTATATATATATATGTCTCTTAAGTCTATTCACGTATCTCTAAATGGACCACCACCACCATATTCTAAACCAGCAGCCCCTCCCCTGGAGGACTGCGGTGACATCCCCACCAGCCTCCCCAGATATACTGTGTCCCTATTTATGATCAGCAGGCAGAGTGACCTTTCAAATTTCAAACAAAAAAAATCTCACCTTCCCAATGAAAGTGTTTCAACATCTTGCCATTGCACTTAGAATAAAAACAAAGTCACTCAGCACAGCCTCCAAGGCTTGTATGATCTGATCCCTGTATGTCCCGCCAGTTGTGTGTTGTTACATGTTTCCCTTTGCTCTTTGCATTCGGCTGTATTCGCTCTGACCAGAGCCATCAGAATCTCCAGCTCCTACGCCCTGTCCCTCTCTCCTCACAAGATGTTATTATTTTTCCTTTCTGTTCATTGTGAAGTTTAAAATATACTTTTCAGATAATTGAAATACACAAAAGTAGCATGTAGGTTAAGAAGAGGACAGTGGAGTTAAAAATTCTAAGTTCCTTGCATTGTTCAGAAGGAAGGTGGCATATAAATTAAGAGTAGTTTTTATTCTTTAGAAACACAACTTACATAAAGAAAACATGTCATTAAAAAGATAAAATCTGTGAAATTGTTACCAGGGGGTGACTCGATTATGGGGTTATGGGCATGTTTTTTTCTGCTGCTTTATAACGTTTTGTACTTTCCAGTTTTCTACAATGAGTGTATAACACTTTTATATCTAGAAAGTAATACAACATTGAAAATACGACATGTCATCCATAGTGTAAGAAAATAATACAGTTCTATCCCTTGTTAGGACATAATAAAAGACCTTCCTATACTAGGAGGAATGTTAGACTCCATGACTTACAAAAACTTGTCCCATGCTAAAACTCCAGGTCTTTGGTATATTATGTCTTTTGCCATGCAAATTTCACTCCTTGAGAAGTGAGAATAGCAAAGTAAGCTCCAGATAGCGTATGTGATTAACAGACCTAATCAGATTATCGTTTCCACGCTCAACCAGAAACCGAACCTGCCCTCTGACATTATCTGTTTCACATTCTTTCCCAACTTGGCACAGCCAAGCGGACCAGAAGCTTCAATTCTGCAACAGGAAAATATGTCCTAGCCTAAAGAGGGGGAAGGGCCAGAGAAGGGCCCTCCGCACTGCCCAGGAGAGAGGGCTCAGGAGGCCCACCTGGGAGGCCCCCTGCTGGCCACAGTCTGTCACAGGAGGTGGTGAGCCCCACCTGCTAACTCCGGGGGCCAGAAGTGAGCATTGCAGGGGGTGGATGTGGGGCAATTATAGTGAGAGTATGTCTTCACTGAGCGCTTGGGTTCTGCTTTTTCATTTTCTACTTGGGAGAAACTTACAAATCATCCTGATGTCTCAAACAAATTGGCTACTGGTCCCTTCAAAGCTCACCACCACGTTCCTCAGCAGAAATCAATCATCATATATCAAGTTGTGACAAAAGTTGTATTGATGTCGTCAACTAAACTAGGAACCTTGGACAAGGGACTCTAGCTAAGAGCACATGGCAATGCCCTCTTTGTGATTAAGACTAGGATAAAGATTTGTGGGAACAGACCAGAAACCACCCCCCACCATGTCTGGGGCACAGTCAGCTATTGTGGCAACAACAGTCCTGCCAGCAACATAATCACAGAACGTAAGAGTAACCTGGCTTCAGGCATGCACAAGTCTCTGTCACATGGTCTGCCATGGAAACATAGTGGAGATGCACAGTAACTGAACACCTAACTCATCAAATGCCAGACTGTAGAAGACTCTTGCTTCTTCCTGTGATCAGTGGGTTCTTCATTTATCTCCTAATCTAATTATATAAGGATAAATTGCAATTTTCAAAAAATAGTGCCCTAGCCTGAGGATTTGCATAGTTTGCTTCTGCCCCTCTAGATCCACTTAAAAAGGTGTGTGATATTGCAGTTAGTCCTGGAATATCTTGAGTTTGGATCCCTGGCCCTGCAGCCAATGCACTGTGTGATCTTGGGGAAATTCACAGTGGCCAGTGCCTTAGTTGCTAACTATGTAAAGGAATAGAAAGTTAGGCAGGGCTGAAAGTGGTAACGCCCCTGAAGAATGCTGGGAAACTCCCTAACGCTTTGCACAGCTCTGAGATACTCAGTGTTAGCAGGGGTCAGACTCCACCAAAAGTCACATGGACATTTGCCCAGTGACCTAGAGGTGGAAGGGGTGGGGAACAGAATGGCGGCCTAAACTTTATTCACTTTTCACCCAGATGGATGGGAGCAGATGTGGTTCTGGCTCCCAGGAAAGGAAGCCCAGCTAGTGCATTCACATCCTGAGGATTTGCCTAGCCTACTCAGCAGAGAAGATTGGAACTTGGGTGTGATGTTAAGTGCCAAATCCTAAATACCTTGAGCCTTCTCCGATTCTACAGTACTGGGAAAACATCTTGAATTTGCAAGACCATGGGATGGCCTTCCACCAAAGAAGGAGAAGGACAGACTCTGCTGTTCCCAGCTTCTTTCCTTGTGGGTGTGGGTGTGACACATGCTCCTACCACAGCTCAGGCACCACAGATTCTGCTGTCCGCTGACACTTAGTCAGAAGGGACTTCCGAGGTCATCTGCTGATGCTCACTTCCTTCCCATCATCCTCAACAAATTGCCCTGCACCTTCTGTTTTTATACCTCTAGTAACAGGAAACTCACTCCCTAACTTGGCAGCCTGATTGCTTATCTTGTTTTTTTTGTTTGTTTGTTTGTTTGTTTTTCATATTTCATGGAAGTTCCTTCCTTGTAGTGAACAGAAACTTACCTCCTTGTAGCTCTTTTCTTTCTGGTTTTACCTCACGTAGAATGACCATATTATTATTGCCCAAACCTAGGTTCATGTTTAAGACTAAAAAGAGGGACTATGAATAATTACACCAGGACAATAGGGATAAATTTGAACTCTCTTGGCAAAACAAGACTTAAGACTACCTTTATCTTAGGTTTATCCTAGAGGCAGCTAGAACAATTCTAGTTCCCCTTCCTTAAGAGTCAATGATGTTTAATGGCACTTGAATTACCCCCAAGTCTTCTCTCCTCTAGAATAAATAAGGGAGCCTTGTTACTTTTGTGAAAAGGTAATTGGACTGAGAATGAAAATAGCTGTGACTTTGGGGGCTACATCAGGCAGGGCCAGTTGCCTTACAAAATCCGGTGTTGTGTCCTGATATCCCAGGAAAGAAAGCAGTTGTAACATCCTGATATGTGAAAGGTCTGTCAGGAGGACATGAGATCAGCCCCATGAATTGTGAAACATAAATTGTGGTTTTCTTTATTCTGCAGAACTATTTTAAAAATTGCAGATTTTTCCCGAGGCTGTAGAGCGTGACGGCAGTGAGTGCCAAATTTTGTCTGCATCCTGGGGCTGAGCTGGCTGCACCAGAATCTGGTGGGAGGTGTACTAAAAATCAGATTACTGGGCCTCACCTCAGACACTCCAGAGGGGCCTGTAACACTGGCATTCTGAAAAGCTCTGGAAGCAATTCTCATGATGAGCAAGTTAGAGACCTACCAGCATAAGGACCAAGAACACCAACTTTGTGCCATACATTCATTCACTCCACAAATAGATACGGGGCACCTGCTATTAGCCAGACACATTCCAGGCACAAGAAAACCAGCAGTAGACCAAAAAGAGGTATAAAATTCAAACAGATTTGTGGTCGAGGACTAGTCTGACATTACTAGCTATGTGACTCAATCTTTCAGTGCCTCAGTTTTTACCTCTATAATGAGGATGATATTGCCTACCTTGTAGGGTTGTTGTGATGTTTAAATAAGGTGAAGTATGTAAAATGCTTACCCCGGTGGCTGGTCCACAGTAAGCACTGGAGAAATGTTAGTTGCAGTGACCACAGTATATTGAAGATGACGATGGTGTCAAAGACAACAACGATAAAACTAGGAAAGGGAAACAGAGAAAGGCTGAGTTTCGTCCCATGGAGATATGGAAAAACTAAATACCATCACATCTAAGTTTTCACAGCACCGTGTGGCCACTTTTTCACTATGACTTTTGGTGGCCTTTCTTCCCATCCCCTGGTCTCAAGTATAAAGATGAAGGACTTGTATTTGATGATACGTAGAAATTCCATGCAACATTAATATTCTGTAAACCCAGATTCACTTAAATGTGTCTCAGAAAACAGCATCCAGGCACTTGGCCATACTTCTGGCTTTCTTCTGGACCATTCTATCTGCTGGTGTTCCCCTGGACCTAAGGCCCCAGAGTTAAATGTGTCATTCCAGGCATGAGCTGAACTCAAAAGTACACAGTAAAAGAAATAATAAGGAAATAAAAATGGTAAGAGCTGAGCTCTCACTTGTATCATTCTAGTTCTTGTTCATGTGTAGGCTTCAGACCAGGCTCATGTCCCCAGGGACTGAGATCAGGCAGTGGCTCAGGAAGAAGATGGCCAGAGAGATAGGGCGATGTGCAACTTTGGACCCCCAGGGAGTGAGGCAGGGCCACAGAGGAGGCTGAGAAGCTGCCTATTTTTTGCAGGCAACAGCTTTCACTTCTCCAAGGAGGTCATCAGTGTTTGTAATGAGAACATTTTGGCTGAAGCCATGATTCATTGTCCAAAACTGGGCTGGGCCCCCAGCGCTGGGAAAATTTCACAGTTTTTCACATTATTCCCAACTCCTCTGTTTAAGGGTGTCACTCAGGGTTTATTACAGAAAGGGTCCAGAGGCCTCCATTCGTACTTGTCCTGGGGGCCAGAGGCTTGGGAAGAGTAGCAGTGGGGATGGGGCAGCCAGGAGCAGGGATAACGGGCAGGGCTGGGAGAGAGTAGCAGGAAAGCTCCTAGGAAGGATGGCTCAGCTCTCTGTTCCGTACAACCTTGGTTCAGAGTTGTGGAGAGACGCAAACACTGAAATGCAATAGTAAGACGACGTCGAAAGGAAGTGGCCCTTCCAAGAGGCTACTGGTCAACCATAGTACCACCAAGTACAGCTGTGTTGTCTGGACACTATTGTTGTGCTGTCAGAGTGGGAATGATAACTTCTGTAACAAAGGACAGCCCTTGCAATTCAAACATTCTTTACTTCTCTTATGGCAAAATATTTTTGAAAAGCATGACGTGCTCAACTTATTTTTGCAAGCTTAGGACAGACCTTTCTGCTTTCACCCGCCTGTTTCATGCCGAAGGATTTAAAATGACACATTTTCATCTCTTCCCTCATTTCAACGCAGGAAAAGAACCGTAACTGAACATAAGGAGAGCAGTGTTTACTGGCAGAGAGGTGGTGTAGAACGGCCAGTGAGGCCCAGCCTCTGTGCACAAGTCCCGGATCCCCACTGGCTGTCATGTTCCTTCACCTCTCTGTGCCTCAGTTTCCACACCAGTAAAGTAGGGATGACATCCACAGGGCTGTTGTGAGGATTAAATGAGTTAATAAGGGCAAAACACTTAGAAATATTTCTGGCACAGAGTAAGCACTCAATAAATGTTACCTAATATTATTCTAGATTCTTCCTTTGTACCAGAAATGTTCACATTGAGACTCTCATTTAATCATCAAAAAATTAGGAATTCTTCCTTGCTTTCAGACTGCACCGCTAATGATCAACATTTATGTGCCTTTACTAATGCGTGGTAAATAGAGGCACACAAATCAGGGGTTTTTTTCCTATTTTTTTTCCAGCTTTACTGAGATATTATTGATATATAACATTTAAGTATAAGTATGCAACATGTCAGGTTTGATTCCAAGTTCCTTGCCTTCCTGTGTCTGCTGCCATTCCATGGCAATTCTGCAATTAAAAACCATTTCCATAAAGTGTTAATTCAACTCAATTTATAGTTTTAAAATTTCAGTCTAACAATAGAGTGAACTCTCCCCTTTTTTTTCCTTTTTTTTTATTCTTTGGTCCAACTGAGTGTGTGCATATATGTGGGTATGTGTTGGGTTAAGAAAAGATGCTAAAATCTGACTCAAATGATGTTGAAGGTGAACCTGACTTCATCTTCATTCTGTGAGACTTAGTGGTGAGGGGCTATGGAGGAGGGACTTATGAGAAGAGGTGGTCCATGGTGGCCCCTGCCTGTAGAGGGCTCCTGATCTCCTGCCAAGGCTCTCCAGAAGGCTGAGGCTGCTACAGTGGCTGTTGGAGCCTGTCCTTTAGTCCAGCTTCAAGGTGTCCTCCAGCCCTCTGTCCATATCTAGTGCCCATCTTGCCCACCAGACATCTGACCTTCTGAAAGGTACAGGATAGAGAAGGAATGAAGATGCGTTTGATGGAAAGGAGAAAAAGGAAGGAGCTTTGAGGGAGCTTTTCCTGATAGCCTGAGATTTTCCCTGGAAAAGGAAGCAAGAGCACTGTGTGAGTGAGGGCGGGAGTGGGGCCGGGAGTGAAGTGGGAGAGAGCTGACGAAACGAAAATGCCAGGAGACGTCGAGGGCCATTTACTAAGGAAGGAAGGAATGTTGGCTCATCCTTCAGACCCTCAATGTGTCTTTCTTAGAAAAGCAGCGTCCGCTCTTAAAACATCGGCTGAGGTCTCTAGAGTTCCTCCAAGGGCAGATGGTGAGTGCTTGCAGCTCTGTGCGGATTCATTCTGTCCCCCAGGAAACCCACGCTGAGCGTGGACCGTTTACCGGGGGCTCTGAGGACACAACAGTGGTGGAGGTAACATGTCCCTGTTACAGTCTGACAGGGAAGGCAATAAACAAAAAGCCCACCATGTCCATGAATAAGGAAACGAACAGAGTGTGAGGAGTCAGAATAACAGGGTGTACCTTGGGGGTGGGGTTCAGACAAGGCCTTACAGGAGAGCAGGACAAAGAAGCTCCAGGCAGAGGGAGCAGAGCATGCAGAGGGGCCTCGGGAGAAAGGAGCTGTCGGGGCGGTGAGCCTCGAGTCCAGCGAGCCAGGAGAGTGAAGACGGAGTGTTAGAAGGCTAGGCAGGTCAGGTGGGGCCTGGCATGATGTGGATCTTATTCTGAGGGTGTTTGGAAGTCAGCTTGGGCATCGGCACCTTGGTACCTTTGTTCCCAGCAACGTCCAAGGGGCACATTGTGAAAGCTTTCGCTTAATCTTTGCATTGACTAGACTGTCCCCAAGTTCTCACAATTAGACAGCATATTTGGGAGATGGCTGGGGTCAAGGGTCATGCTAAGCTCAGTTTTCTCTTAAGAGAGGCTCACTGCCTTGCCTGACATCAAAGCCACTGGGGAGCTTTATAAACACACAGTGGATACCAGGGCTCCACCTCAGACCTCCAGCATCGGAATCCCTGGCAGGGGTGGGGTGTGGGGTCAAGGCCCGGATGATTTTGCTGCCCGGTCAGAGTGGAACACCCCCGCCTTACAAAGTTCCAACTCACCACCTCAGCCTCATAAAACCCTGGTCCCACCAAAGACCACATCAAAGATGGGGCCTGAAAAGACTGCTTTTCCATCTGCTGCTAATGACTCAACCAAAGTGTTTCTCCTTTGCCCCATCTACCTGTGTCGGGCCTCTTAGGAAAGTAAACTTGTCCATTTGTCAATGTTTACTCTGTCTACTGTCCTCAACGAAGACAGGAAAACAGTTTTCACTCTCAAGCTAGTGTTTATACAAAGGATTTGTGGGCTGTCTCAGAGATAGGGAAAATCAATCACCACCCCCCCCCAGTTAACCTGTGCCCCTAATGAGGTGGTGGCTTTTCTCCCACCATCCTATCCATCAGGGATGACAGTGCGTGACTTGTCAACCCCTAAGAATTCAGGTTGAAAAGGATTTCACCCAGAATCCTGGGGAGACAGATGCTCAAAGTGTAACCCAATCCGAGAGGGTGCAGCCTGCCCTGCTGATTTTGGAGGACAGCGCCAATGGGGCTCATCCGGAACC
This sequence comes from Camelus bactrianus, assembly GCF_048773025.1. Classification (NCBI taxonomy): domain Eukaryota; kingdom Metazoa; phylum Chordata; class Mammalia; order Artiodactyla; family Camelidae; genus Camelus; species Camelus bactrianus. The sequence continues at coordinate 31,449,347 of NC_133550.1, read as the reverse complement.
CATTCAGGAAGGGCTAGCAAATGCCGAGGCTCTCGTAAGAAGCCAGTATTCTTTGGCAGTCGGAAACCTTACCAGCCCATTCCATTTGCTCCAATCAGTAGGACACCCAGTGTTACTTCCAAGGCAGGGATCTGCTACTGTGGATTCAAAAGGAATTGCGATTCACATTGCTGGAACTGTGCATTGCTCAGAGGGCAGGCATTCCTGAGGGTGGCTGGGCTCACCCCCAGGGGAGAGCAGCATTTGCAGTTGCAACACCAGCCAGCTGCAGTCTGGCTTCAGGGGTCTCAGTCACAGCCATACGGTTTTGGACATCCAAGCCACCTGGGACAGACACATTGAAAAGCCATTTGCCGGGCTGGGGGCGGAAAAACAAATTTGATTACTGCTTTTGTTGTTCAGAAGAGCCCTTGAGTTTATGGGTCAATCCGAGGGGCAAGAAGCAGGCACATCTGAGAAAGAGCTTCAGGGGCCACGCCCGCTCCACCAAAAGTGCAGCCCAGATGTGCTGCTCCGGCTCCTACCGTGTGCCCAGCACTGAGCCGCACACCAGCAGCTGACCCAAGGCTGCAAAACACCAAGCAACTCACAGTCTGTTGGTTGCAGACTTTGGAGGGTTCAAAACTCCTCCTCAAAGGAAGCATGGAAAAATCTGGGTGAGGTTAGCTCTTGGTGGGGAAAGTATCTCCCCTGGACTCCAGGTTGCTCAAGCAGGGCACCCAGCAGAGTCCCTTGGTGTCCACAGGGAAGCCCAGGCCAGAGGTGGGAGGCTCATGCGTGGACCTGAGCCAGGGCACCCTTAGGTGGCATCTCTCCACGCTGAGGCCACAGCGGTCCTGGAACAAGATGGGTGAGGCCTGAAGAGTCTGAAGGGGCGCATGGTAGGCTATAGCGTGAATCTGAAATTCGATCAACCTTGACTTAATATTACAATTCCATTATTAAAAATAATGAAAGCAGTTGGATTTTGTATTTTTGACATTGCATTGCTGCCCCGGAAACTTCTCAGCACTGTCCACTCCAGCAGTCCCCATGGTGACTGTGAGACACGTCCACCTGCGGTAGCAGAGCACCAAGGCTCCTCCTGGTTAGCGGTGCCGGTGGGCACGCTGTGGGCACGGCTGTTGGTGCCACGTTAGGGGGCTGGTTGTTCCCCTCCGGCCCCAGAGGAACCAACCAAAGTGAGGCTGCTGCTGCCTCACAGCTACGATGGACTTTAGTAAAGTCTGTTCTTTTAACATTTTTGACCCACCAGAATAAAAGCGTAGTTTGAGTAGCCCGCACACTCCTATTTTCTTCCTATTTTGTTTATCCTTCAAATCTAGGGTAAAGAAGAGTTATCATAGATATTGTTTCACATGATTTAGGGGCTTTTTCTCCTCTTTGAGGAAGCAGAACTGGCATTTTAATTTTTTAAATTCATCCTCACAAGAGATGAAGCAATGCAAACAAAACTTTTTCTCAGATGACTCCTAGCCTTAAATGGGAAATAAACATCAAGAAATTCAATCTAATGCTTAAAAGCTATTTAAGTTATGTTACAAATACTAGTATGCCAAATCTGTAAGAATTAGCATTCTAATCTAATCACCTCCATTATTCTGTCATGTATTATTTTTCAAACTTTATAAACATTTGTTGGCTCAAAAAGTCTATTAACTTGTTTTTCAAGTGATCTTGCTAACCCACTCCCTTTAATATATCTATATTAGCATCACACTGTCTCTACTATTTTTTGAAAGATCTGATAACTGTTCTATATTTTAAATTAATAGCTTTTATTGCCATCATTAGTTATTATAGCGTTTTGCAATAACAAGTATCCTCTTGGCTCCAGGAGACTAATAGAATTTCAATATGTCAAGCACATAAGAAGAATTTTCACTCCAGGATTTATCTGCCTTGTGTTCTTCTATTTGAAAATGTGTACTCAGGAATGAACAATAAATCAAGTGACATGACTTGATCGTGTGACTGACTATCCCATGGAGTAGACATGCTTTAACCTGCAGGGTCACAGGATCATAGATCACCTAGACACAGCCAGATGCCAAAGACCACGCAGAAGCAGGCGCTCAGCAGTCGGCGATCTTCCAAAGTTAAAGCCAGATAAGTGGAGGCTGAATGCAGGGGTGGGCTGAGGGAATAGCAGCACATGTGAAGTCGTACTGAAAGGATCTCTTTGCCCATCCATGCAAACTAAGTTGTGAGCCTGAAGACGGCCAGGCTGGTGTCTGATTCACTTTGGTACCTCTACCCCCTAGCACAGGGCCGGTCACACAGTTGGTGGAATCAAACTAACTGTGCCCTCCAGAGGCTTCTGAGAAGTCGGCTGTGTCTCTGGGCAGCACCAGCTTCACTTACCCTCCTAGACCTACATCCTCAGGCTCTGGCCTCCACCTCCAGGCCCAGCCTGTGTCTTCTGCTGGGCCCCGCTGGCCAAGCCATGCCATGGTCCTGTCTAACATGTGTAACCCTTGGGGCCCAAACCTCTGACCTGTCATGCTAGAGGCCCTCACTCAGCAGCTGTCCCTTTACAAGCCCAAAGGAGCCGGGGCCAGGGTGAGTGCCTCATCAAAAGTAGAAGTATCTTGTGCCATGAAATCAGAAAGAATGCGTCTTCCGAGTTCCCTGGAGAAACAGAACCAGGCTGAAGAGGGAAGGAAGAGATTATAAGAAATTGGCTCACATGGTTATGGAGGCTACGAAGTCCCAAGATGCGCAGTCACCAGGCTGAAGACCCCAGAGGGCTGATGGTATACTTTCAGTCCAAGTCCAAAAGCTTAAGAACCAGAAGAGCCGATGATGTAAATTTCAACCTGAGTCCAAGTCCAAAGGCAGCGGAAGAGTGACAGCTCAGCACAGAGATAGGCAGGCCGAGAGCACTCCCTTCTCAGCCTCTGCTCAACAGGTTGAGTGAAGCCCAACTCCACTGGGGAGGGCAAGCTGCTTGACTCCGTCTGCCTCTTCAAATGTTAATCTTACAGAAACACCATCAGAGATGCCCTGAATGATGTTTAACAAATAGCTGAGCACCCTATGGCTCAGTCAAACTGATATAATTAGCCATCACTGGAGTCCAGCTGCCTGTGTAGATCTTTGCTCCCAAGGAGGTTGGAAATCCAAAAAATCCCAGCAGCATGGGAAGAACATGAGTTTGCACACCAGTCCAAGACTGAGTCTGAACCCCACTCCACCACTCAAGAGCTGCACAGCCAAAAACAAATTCCTTAACGTCTCTGTGCCTCAGTTTCCTCGTCTGTTAAGTGGAGGTAATCCCACCCATCTCACAGGGCTACTTTAAGGAGTCACTAGCTCAGCATCTGGCACATGGAGAGGGTCTCAAGAAATGCCAGTTCCCCTCTTTATCCTACCCAGCACATCCTTGCACAGGCCTCCTCTTCAAACTTTTTGTCCGTGTTTGGTGAACTCTGTTGTTTACATTCAAATTCTGCATGTCCTCTAAAGTCCTCATTCTTCAGGAGGTCGTCCCAAGAGCTCCAGCCCTCCTCTTGTGAACATCTAAGCATCCCGGCAGTAACATAAAATTCAGTGCACACCTGTGTCTCAATGTCATTTTTATAGCCTCAGTCAGGTTGTAAGTTCTATGAAGGAGGCAGCTATATCCTAGACAAACTCTGTTCTCGCTCACTGACCCCAAAACATACCTGCAACACAGGACTGTTCGGACTGAAGTCTCTTAGTGAAGACTGAATTCAATCTAAATAGATAAGTGATCACTGGAAGAGAATGATTTCTTTTAATAAAAGAGAACTCCTTCATCTTTAGTCACAACATGCTCAGGGAATCCACACATCTCATGGATCTGAGAACCGTCATGAGGGACCGAGTGAGTCATCCATCACAGGGCTAAGGCATGTGGGCTGTCCAAAGGCCACACAGTGGCCAGCAGGAATCAGGGTGTCTTAAAAGCATCCTGAGAGTGTACTGGAAAATCTTGGAGACAAAAAGTTCTAGATATAAATCCCCATTGCCATTTTCTGTATAATTTTAGCAAGTGAGTTAAACTCTGTTCCTCATTGATAACACGGGGGTAATAATGCCACGTCACAGGGTTGTGTGAGGATGTAATGAAATAATATGCAAATGTAGTAGGAGCAGCAGAGCGGAGCAGACTCAGGAGTCAGGGTCAAATCTCAGCTCTTCTACTTGCCTGCTGTGTGTAGCTTACCTTCTTGTGACTCAGTTTCCTGATCTGTAAAATGGGGATTATAACAGTACCTACCTCTTGGGTTGTTGTAACACTGAATGAGATAATTTGTGTAAAGTGCTTAGAACAGAAGAGCACTGAACTGAGTGAAGCTCAGTAAATGTTTGCTGTTATCACAGAAAGGGCCTGCCTTGGTCCCTGGCATCAGTGAGTACTCAGTGAATAGAAGCCACAGGTAGTTAAATGGGTGGTCAGTTGAGGAGAAGAGGAAGCCCATTAAGAACCACAGCAGCAAGAGCTGTGTCCTGAGCAAAAGCTGAACTCTGTGACCAAGGAAATTTTGTGGAAGCCAAACTGACTTTTTGCCCAATTACCATTTTTGATAAGCATATATACATGTTCTACAATCAGCAAGGGAAACATAGTTGTACAAACATTGAACCCTGAAAGTAATAAAAAAAAGTTATGTCTGGTTCTGGTCACCCAAATAAATGACACTTAAGAGCATTTCCCTGTTAGCATGGATTTCTAGCAAAAACAGCTACGTTCCTGATTTTTACAATGCCAATAGCTGAAGATATGTCACAACCTTTCTGCATGTGATAATCACATAAGAATGCTGTTTTGTCCCCACCATGAACAGACTGACGTCCGCTTGGTAACCTTGATGATCTTGTGGTTTTGTTCTCTAAATAGCTTTGTGTTTTCTATTTGAAGAGCTGGTTCTACTGAAGTCTCACTCCCTTTACTTGTTGCAAGTCAACTTCCCTTCTTTCCTAAACTTTTGTCTCTGAGTCTCCCGTGGACAGTTACAAGGCCAATGGCAACGAGCTGATTGTTCAGTTCTTCCAGCTCCGAGGTTTGGGACCGTGATACTACCCATGGAGGAAGAATGTTATGAAAGAGTGGGCAGCTAGGTTGTGTTGAGGGGAGCAGAATGCGGAAAGGTAAAAAGATTCCAGCTTGATACATCTGCCCCTCGATGAACTGGATTAGCTTCTGCATCTGGTAAATAAGGTGGAAGAGTGTGTTAGTTCGGAAACAAGGAGCCATGATCACTTGGGCCTGGAGCTATACGAAAGCTGTGTTGATTAAGACTAGTTAAAGATGGCACTGGCCGAATTTCAAATCATGAAACATGATTTACTCATTTATAAATAAAGAAAAATATTTATAAATAAAGGTAGCTAGAGGAAATAGATTAATATTTATATTAATGAAAAGTCTTCTATAATATATTGTATACATGTATTATAACATTTATGTGTTATCATATTAATGTGGTCTAATATATATTCCCAGCACCTAGAACAGCTCCTAGCACACAGTAAGGGCTCTGCAAACATTTGCTGAATGAAGATAAGACCTAGAAAGAAAAAACACAGTAGGGAAGGAAGAGCAAACTGTCCTGACATTCATTTCAAAAGGCTGTTCTGAGGACAAAGTCGAAGGTGGGGCTGAAGGGGAAGAATGGGCAGGGAAGAAGCCTGGAGACCAGTTAAGAGGCTCCTGCAATGACCCAGAGGAAAAAAGATGATGGCTTGATGCTGTGTGGGTGGATATGGAGTTTAATGCCTTACCCATGCTGGTTGAACAGACATGAGAGTTAAAGCCATCTGAAAAATCCACTGTTTAAGGAGAGCTCTGCAGAGGAACTTCTGAAGATAAATCAACTTATTTTAAGAATAAAAAATAAACTCCTAATATTTGGTTATTTGAAAAGAATTTCCTGTGCACGTGCAAAATGCCCAGCTTTTATTCTCTATTAAGACTTGCAGGGTCTATTATTACAGCCTGGATGTTTAACTTACCATCAAAGAGAACAGGCTAAGATGGCCAGATCTCAAGTTCAAGAATGTTAAACACTATTCACAATATGCCCCAGACTTAAAATGCATTCTTTAATACCGAGTAGCATAGTTCACAAAGGACATACTCTTTCTTCCAGACATAGGGTGAGGCTGTGGGTGTCACTGCAGTAACATCCCAAAGATGATAGTCTGACACTTAAGAGGCAAAGAAACAGCATGGGATCTGAAGTGCACACCCTGACTTCTAAACCTAGTTGTGCCTTGGGTTAGCTGTGTGACCTTGGACAAGTTACTCAACTGCTCTGAGCCTGAATGTCTTCACCTCATTATCACTGATAACAGTGCCTGACACTCTGCATGCATATCAGATTACAGAACTTAATGATTTTTATTTCAGCAAGGGAGGCTGCTATTGAGTTGCCAACTGCCTGGATCTCTAACGGGGAAGATAGCGAGTCATTTTCCAGGAAATCGTTTTGTTCTTGGAAGAATGTTTCAAAGGGAGGCCTTTTGGTTATGTGGATGTAGGCTGAGAAGAGCCCCATTGCTCTGGAGGAAAGGCTGGATAGGACAGCTTCTTGGCCTAGAAAATGCCATTCCTCCCTAGGCTCTTCCAATTTTGCATAAGGGCAAAGGAGACCACTGGGAGGAGAAGATTGGAGGGGCTGACCCTTCCTCTTTGTAGGTTCCACTGCTAGAACCTCTCTGATGGATGGAGGCAACCTGACTGGGGCCAGCTGGCAGGAAAAGATCCTGCCAGGGGCCTGGGAAGGGAAAAGATACACATGTTTGTTATTATCATAGAGTAAACATCAATAATTACTAACATTTGAACTGCTTTACAGTTTACAAGGCATTGTCACATATATTAGTATCGTCTTCACAATACCGTGGTTTGACCTGATTTTTCAGCATGAGGAAGCCATGTTCCCCCACCACCAGCACCCCTATACTCCTGAAAAAGACTCCTCTGGGATTCTATCCAAGAAATGCCCTCATGGAAGTTTAGCATCTGTTAGTTCAGATACTTGAATACCAGTCTCTCCACCCACATCTTGCTCTTAAATCTCTTTTCTCACCCTTTTCATTACCAAACACTCATTCTGTCCCCCACCCCAGTTATAATTCTTCCTGAGTCCCATCAGTTCAATTTACGGCTCAATTTTTCCCTCACTTTTGATGTCCTGGTCCACTTCCTGGCTGCTATATTCATCTCTCCTCTTTAGCTTGATAATTGCATATTCCCACCCTTCTAGGTACCTCTCTGCCAACTCACCCTGAGACCTTCCCTTGGTACTTTGCCCCAGAAGCAGTTTCCAACACATTCGTGGACAGAACTCGGGCAGTTAACACCATCTGACCAGTGAGGAACCAACCAAACTGTGCCGCCCCGACGTGAAGCCTAGCTCTTAGAACTCTCCTGCTCCGCTTTTGCCACTCTGCCTCACACTGGGTCACCTTTCACATCTAAGCATTTTAGCGACATCCAGCCTTGCAGTGCGTTCGTTAAAACACAGGATATTTCATTTGGCAGAACAGGGTTTCATCGCATTCGTATCTCCTAGGGTGACACCCCACCCAACTGCATGATCATGGCCAGAGTGGTTCTTCTAGGGTGATCAGGAAGCAGCAGTAATAAGGCCATTCGTGCTCACCCGAATCCAAACTTAGACCAAGGAGACATGGCTGCAAAAAGGCCAGTGAGTAGCAAGAGCAAAAGAAATAGCCTCAGGGGGCCAGAATCTGCCAAACAGCTGACCAGTGAAATCTAAATTGGCAACAAGGCCCAGTCCCCATTTCAAAGGGGAAATTAAAACCAGGCTTTCTGGGAGGGCAGGCCCTCATCAGAAGGGAGGTGATGCCTGTATCCAAGGCAACATCCAAACACCAACTTTTCCTTTCTCCTCCTCTCCTCCCCAGTGGCCAACTTCCAAACAGTCCTCCTACACTCAAATATCTCAGAGAGAGGTGTCAAGAGAGGATGAAGACATCGCATTATTCCCTGAGAAAATCCAAAAGGCTTAGGATGCACCCACCAAAAAAAAGACAAAAAGATAAAGAAAAATCACTATAGTTGCTTATGTCAGCAGAGAGACTTACATAATAAATGTAGGAAGGCATTTAAGTCTTCCCAGACTGAGGTCATGAGGATCCTTCTAGAAGGATTAGAAATTCAAAACAAAGTTATGTAAAAACAGATAGTCAACAGTATTTTACATGGATGTAAAGTGTTTCTGAGTGCAGAGTGATTTTTCCATACATTACTATCTTGTGAGGTAGAGCTCACTGTCTCCATCGGCAGGGGAAGGAAATAAGGCCCAGGCGGTTTGAGTAACTTGTCCAAGATCTGGAGAATGGAGCCTCCAACAGGGCCAGTCCTCAGCAAATGCTTCTGAAGTGAAAGAACGCAGCATATCAAAACTGATCGTGGATTGAAAGTTTTCAACACAAGTTTAGTTTCTTGCTGTCCTGCTCCATCCAAGAGGTACTAAATTCCTGTATGAGCCTCACTCTTTCATTCATCAATTTTTGGAAACCTCAGGAAGGCAGCATCATGTGCCAGGACCTGTGTGAAGTGCTAAACCCTGCAGTGAGGGAGGCCTGGGCCCTCACGGAGCTCACACCCACACGGTGGGGGTAAGGGGAGGGGTAGACATCAAGAAGAAAGAGGTCAGTGAGAGAATTTCAGATTGTGGTAAATGCTCTGAAGAGAACAAACAGGGAGTAACTAAGGAAAGGTGTATGTGGGGGCTTTTTAGGGGGTGGTCGCTGAAGAGCTGCTCTTGAACGTGATGACTGTACACACTTACACATACACACGTATATACGTATACACATACATATACATATACATATACACATGCATATACACACACATATACACACATATATACATACACACATACATATATACATATACACATACATATACATGTATACACATACACATGCATATACATATACACACATATATACACATACACATGCGTACACACATATACATATATACATACATATGCATATACATATACACACATGTGCTCATACATATACACACACATGCACACACATGCATATACACATGCATAAACACATATATACATGTACATATACACATACACATACCACACATATACACATACACATACATATACACATGCATACAGTGCTGATCTGTTTCCCAACAGTTCTGATCTCTGTCAGCTTCAATTTAAGGACACGTCCAGAGAACTCAGATTGCTGTTAAATACTCAGTGGAAAATTTTCAAGATACGGGGTTTTATTTGGGGGGGGAGTAATTAGATTTATTTATTTATTTTAATGGAGGTACCAGGGATTGAATGCAGGACCTCATGCATGCTAAGCACATGCTTTCCCACTGAGCTATACCCTCGTCCCCAGATGGAAATTTTTAGTAAGTACTGTGTGCTTCATTTTTTCTTAAGCACTTGAGTGAGGGCCAGAGAACTATCAGCTCATACTTAGTGGTCCCACCAAATGACGACTCAGTTATTTCCTTCTATCTATCAATTGTCATTTCTTAGTGGAGCCACACTCCTATTTCTAATCAGTTCTGAGCTATGAACTGGAAGGAACTTATTGCTGACACAGTAAAGTCAATAGTCTTCAGTAAAATTGTTTTCAGTTATTCCTGAGAAGGAGAAGGAGGACAGGCAGGGGGAGCGGCAGTAGTAAGTCCTCTTTGCTGAGCCAATTACTTAAGAGCACACAACTAGTTAATAACAGAACCAAGAAGAGGACGCAGCACCCAACCAAGGTCAGGACTCTTTCTAATCTGGGCCACAGGAATCTGTGGAGCCTCAGTGCTCTCATCCATAAAAAGAGGAATAACCCTCAATGATCTGAGGTTCTTTCTGGCTTTAAAACCCTATGATGGAGGGCTTTCAGGTCCAGCCAAGATGGAGTAACAGGAACTGGATTCTCCCTCCAGGAGAGACAACCAAAATCACCTGACAAAATGTATGAAACGCTGCTTTTCAAGACGACAGGCGATAAAAAGGAGTCATAGACTTGAGGAGGTTTAGCAGACATGACAACTAAATGCAACACGGGATCCTGGATGTGATCCTGAAAGAGAAAAAGGGAACTCTAGGGAAGTTGGTCAAATGTGACTTAGATCTGTGTTTTAATCAGCAGTTTTGTTTCAGTGCTGATGGCTCAGTTTTGATCACTGTGCTGTGGATTTATGCTCTGTTAGCCGTGGGAGACACTGAGTGAAGGGTAGGCAGGAGCTGCACTCCTTTCGCAGCTTTTGTGTAAATCAAAAATGAGTGCTACCTAAAACCATTTTTTTTAAAGCTGTATTATTCATTAGGTAATCAGATGGCCAGCCACCTCAACCATCTGGAACAGAACCGGAGTCCTAAAATGAAGTGGAAGAGCTTCCAAACAGAAGAAAATTAGTCATCACCAACAGACATACCTACAGACCAGGTTGTTTGGGGACCTAAACTACGTCTCAGGTGTCACAAGTCGAAGGTGGCCCAAGGTAGGTTCTCAGCAGCAGGTGGGCCATCTTCCCTTAATCAGGCAGCCCTCATCCAAATGGCACTAAGGTTACAGTGCTTCAGGAAGTAAAGCTTAGGTTTTTTTCAAGTCTTCTCCCTCATTCACTCTTTCAACAAGTATTTATCAGCAACTTACCAACAACTACACTCCACTCAGCCACCTTTTGTGATTTCGCAAGAAATTTTCATTCTTGTTCTTCTTCTAAACCAAGACTCAGCAAACTCATCTGTAAAGGATCACAGAGTAAATATTTTAGATCTTACAAGCCATACAGTCTCTGTCTTAACCGCTCCACTCTGCCTTTGTAGCATAAAAGCAGCCCTAGGAAACACATAAATGATTGGGAAGAGCTGTGTTCCATCCAATAAAACTTAATTTATGGGGGAGAAAAAAAACAGTGGACCAAAGTTGGCCATGGATTGTAGTTTGCCAACTTCTGTCCTAAAAATTCAGGAAATACATGAATATTCCCACCAGCCTAATGTGGAGGAGATCATCTCAGTCTCATCCAAAACTCCAAAATGAACTTCACCAAAATAAAATAAAACTCCAAAATAATTTAGTTTTTAAACTAGGTCATGTATAATGGACATGTGCTTCAGAATTTCACATTTTTTCCAGTTGAACATTTGCCTTTAGAAGTTTCTTTTTACATGTCAGAATATTTAAGATGACTTAAGCTGTCAAGCAAAGGCATGCAGGCAACCCGAAGTCAGCCTCTAAAGGCCACCCTGACCCTTGACCCTTTTTTGGGTTGCAATTCGGCATCTGTGACTGGTCTTTGTTCTTGGATATTATGCTTTAAATGCAGTTCAGTAAAGCCACAATTACAGATTCCAAATGAGCATTCTCATCATTGCTTTTGAAAGGGGTTGTTTTAGAGAGCGTGGAATGGTTCTGGGAATGAACAGAGACAGCAACAAATAGCAATCTGGTGTCTACTGGTGTCTAGTTGCCTTTGCTCTGGGGAAGAGAGGCATTTCTGAAATCTGCCTGGATGACACAACTTGGCCCGAGTTACCTGCCCAGAAAGAGTCTGAAATGGTCCCGCCTCAGGAAACAGTGGGGCCACTGTCCTGCTGCCCAAGTCACGATGCTCAAGGTGGAGGCTTGACTCTGCTGCCACCACTGCCACATAGCAACCACTTCTCTGAACCTCCGCTTCCCTCAAGCAAGTAATTTATAGTGATATTAAATTTTTACATCATGCTGGATGCCATACATTTAATAGGAGAAGCAACTTTCACAACAGTGAGGGAAAGTAATGCCATTTTTTAAAATATCTACTCCCATGGTGTATTCTAAATGTTAAGACCTCATCCCATTTGCAGATTTACAACTAAAACCAATCTGTGAAGGAATGGGAAGCTTTATTCCAGGCTAAAAATACAACATGAAACAAAATCCATTTTATAGTATTTAAAAACAAAGAATTCCTACCCGTGCATTGAATATTAAATTTAGATGTGGACATTACACACAAAGAAGGCTTTTAACCAGTATTTCCTAATGTAAGCTGCTTTGTCAGATTGGAGTTATTCCATGGAATATCAGTTAGGGATGTGTTTGGCTGCATTTCACAAAAAGCCAACCAGCAGTAGCTTCAATAGGTTTTGTTTTTATTTCATTTGACGAGAGTTGCAACATGGCAGACAACCCAGGTAAATGTGCCTCAGTTTAGTGATAACATTATAGGCCCAGGATCCTTCTGTCTTTGCTCTTAGTCAAACTTAGTCTGTTGACTTCTCACCTCAAGGTGACAATTAAGCTGTTATAGCTCCAGACATCACATTCGTACTCCAAGCAGGAAGAAGAAGAAGAAGAGTGGGGATGCTAAGGAAGATTTCCTGAAGTGGATTCCTCTTTTTATCAGTGAAGAACAAACTATCTTGGAGGCCCCTCAACACCCCTAAAACCCCCATAGAGACTTCCCTTTGCATTGGACATTTATGAGTCATATGACTCTTCTTAGCAGTAAAGAAACTGCAATAGTGAGAATGTTGCCTTTCTAACCACTAAAATAGAAGATGGCAAGGAAGAAGCAGGTAGATGGGTGTCAGATTGGCCAATCCAGTTTGTCTACTACATTATAGGTATTCTTACATTTCTATTTTTTGTGTTTTCCTCTTTGCCAATAATACAAATATTTATTTTATTATTTAAAAAGAGTAATTTTTAAAAGTTATTCTTGTGATAACTGGATGGTTATTGAAGTCATTGATTCAACCCAAGAAAACTGTTGGTGTTTAAATAAATGCCCTTAATATATAATCGCCCTTCCAATATACGCTCTACAGGAGAAGCTGGCAAACCACGGCCACAGGACTAATCAGCACGCCAGCCCACAAATAAGAATGAAGCTTTGTTGGAACACAGATGCACTCATTCGTCTACTGTTGTCTAGGGCTGCTTTTGTTGAGTAGTTGTGGCAAAGACCAGGTGTCCTCCACGCCCCAAATATTTACTGTCTGTCATTCTACAGAAAAATTTGCCAACCCCTGACTGATAAGATATACCCTAGAAGAAGCTAGTTCATCTGCAGAATCTCAGGCTCCCCCAAGGGTCTTCCGGGCTAATTGAAATATTTTTAATGAAAACAATATCCCCGATGGACCTAGTGACGCCAGCTTTGCCAGCTGCAGAGAATGATCTGGCCCTGGGGTCTTCTGCGCTGGGCCGTAGACTTGCCTTTGTTTTAAATGAGCTTCTTCTAGTTTCCCATTAACATTAAGATAGTATATGTAAATCAAGGACTTGGAGGAAAGGGTCATTTAGCAAAATACTGGTCCTTTTTGCTTTTGATTTTTCAAAACACCAAGCAATGAACCCACTGGCTCAGAGATCACCATCATAGTTGAACCAATAATAAATAGTCTTGCTTTTTACGGACTTTGCCAACAAAAGCTTTTTAAGAAAAATAAATAAATCTCATCTAAATCGGGGCAGATAGGGCATGTCCCGTAAAGTGACGGAGGCTTCGTTGCGAACTGATTGCATCTCCCTCCATCTCCTTTAAGAACAGGACCCATCCACCCCTCTTGCTGAGCTGTAATTCACCCCGACAGCCTCTGGGGCTTCATTAATGGCCACCCTCGCCTCACAGAACAGTTAATCTCTCCTATATTAACTGTGGCTGATCTCAAGTTCTGTCTTTGGATGAAAATTCGACAAACTTGGATAAGAATCTCCAGAACGCTGGGCTGCCTTTCCCGCCGCCCAAGGTGAAGCCCAGGAGAGACCCAGACGCCCTGCGGCCTTTTCCAGTCCTTCCTCCTGCCCTAGTTCTGAGCTGCTGACCGCACGGTGTGCTTTGCAGAGGGTCAGCAGTTGTGGCCGGCTTGGCCTGCGGTGCTGCTAATTATATAAGCTATACTTACCTAGAAAGTATGGGTGGTTTTTTATGAATCTAGCTACTATGATTACAAATTTAATTCCTAAAAGTAACCCAAAATGTGGGTTCCTCTCTTTTTTTTTTTTAACCCTAGCCCCTGCACTTCCCCCAAAGCAATGCAAATGAATACAAAACGACAACAAAAAGACATTTGTCTGGAAGAAGAAAGCAAATCTTTTTTATTTTTTGCTCGCCTGCTTTGTGCTTTACATACAATAGCTCTTGTCGCCGTCTGCCCAACTGCCCTGTGAGGCTGTGCCTTACTTGGCTGATGAGGAAACTGAGAAGTCAAGGGACTTGTCCAAGGTTCCAGCGGTGAATGAATGAGCCTGCCTACTCCAAAAGCCATGTTGTGATCATTAGATGACAAACACAGGCTCAGCCCATGAACCATCAATCTTTTGGGCCTGGGCCTTTTAGCCAGCCTGCTGTGCCCGTGCTCAGGGCCCAGAAAGGCAGTCATCCTGAATTCATATAAAGGTGCCAAGAGTCCAAGAGTGCATAGGTCTAAGGGCCTGAAGCTGGAGCAGATCAGGAATCCCTTCAGAGAATTCAGGACCCGGGTCTCACCACCTCCAAAAGCCATGCTTTGTACCTCAATCCTGCCTTCCTGATCAGCACCGATACATACAATTCTTTTCTCCCCAACAATTCCGTAGTCACTTACAAGGCTATTAACTTTATTGATCAAGGAGTAACTCAACTTGGCCCTCAGCACCTGGAGCAGACACATTCAGTGCTACACCCAGAGACTTTCAGAGCTGTTTCATACTGATTTTGTACATTTGTCCCCAGCTTCTGTGTACTTTACTTCTAACTGCTTTTATCTACAGCTGCTTCAGGGAAATATACCCTTGAACCGCTCAGCCGATGTGCCTTATGTGTAGAGAGCTAGAAGTTCCCAGGAGGCTACATCCTCTCCAGGCAGCCTATAGCCAATGGCTGGCTGATCAGGAGTAGGGCAGCCCTTGCCTTGAGGTGGGGCAAACTCTCAAGATGTAACTTATCTGCAAGATCAGGCTGAGACAAGAACTTTGCCTGAAATTGTCCCTTTGATCAATTGCTTTCTCTTCTCTGACCTATGTTCCTCATTCCTTTTCCAGCTTCTCCTGGTAGCACATTCTTAAAAAAAATTACTTGTGCACAAATTGTCTTGCTCCTGGGTCTGCTTCTGGGAAACCCGTCCTGAAACAACAGCAGGTTGAAATTACTTCATACAGTTTTGCATCTTTCAGCAGCATAGCCCTCTGGCCCTCATCATTCTCATCCTGGCCCTCCTCTTCCGTTCTTAACTTGCCCCAGCCCCACCTCTGTTCTCTTATGATTCTCTATCTTTGAGCTATCTTTTCTGCGTGGTTAGAAAAAGCTTAACAGTCACACAGGAAAGAATCAAAAAAGTCAGAATCCAAACCAGGTCAGTCTGATTTCAGGTTCACACTGTTAACCCTGGGATGCCTACCCCATAAGCTTTGTCTCTGTAGCTGATCTCTGGGATCCTGATTCTAGAATACCTTCCAAAGACTCCAATTTGAACTCACTCCATGGAACTTTTTCAGTTCAAATTCCTTTAAGTTTTTCTATCTGACTATTTAGTTAGAAGCTCACCATTTAATGTCTAGCCCATTCAATGTCCCAAAATAAAAGACATGATGCCTTTGAGCTTTATTCGTTCATTCATAGTCTAGAAAATATTTCTTGAATGCATTCTCTAGACTGGGCTCTATTTGAAACACTGGAGACACATGATTATTGAATTGGAGGAAAAAGGGAGAGACATTAAAGGCTCTTAGTCTTCTTCCTGGTTTGAATTTTCTTTCATACCTCTCCCTAAACTCCACCAAAAGTTAAAAACAGTATAGCATAATAACAATGGGCTTTGGAAGGGAAGAAATAAAAAGAACCTGAGTTTTTAAATACTCCAAGCAAAAATACTAACTCTATGAAATTACATAGATTCATGTAAGGTGACTCTTAAACAGTGGTTCTCAACCTGGATACTACATCAAGGAGACATTTAGCAATGTCTGGAGATTTTTTTTTTTTTTTTTTTTTGGTGTCACAACTGGGGGATGGGGTTCTACTCTAGCAGGTAGAGGCCAGAGATGTAGCTAAGCATCCTGCAATGCACAGGACAGCCTCCCACTGGGGGAAAAAAGCAACTGTTTAATCCCAAAACATTAATAGTGCTGAGGTTGAGAAACACCACTTTATAATATAGTTTCAAACTCACAATGTGGACGTAGAAATAAGTGAACAACTAGCTCCCATGTAGGTGCAGTCCCCCTTTTCCCCCCTTCCCTCCCCGGTGGCATGGAATAGAACATACTCTCCGATTTGGGATTGTGCTGGGAAACAGGAGCCCTGGCCTGACTCTCCAGCTCCCCGCACCCCACCCCGTCCCAAGAGAATTGCTTACATTCACATGGCAACTTTCCTCACTTCAAAGGAGATATTCTGTTCTCTTTGCAGTGACAGAGACAAAATAGGTGCTTATCATCCTAGCATCTGCTGGGAGGTGAAGGCCTTTTTTCCTGATTTTCCAAAGATGGAAGCCACAAAAAGATCAGATAGCAAGCATAATGGCAACCAGATTTCATCCTGTGCTTTACTGTAAAAACCAGGCTGCGGGCAGTTGCCTACATGAAAAGCATCAGCAGGTCTAAGCCCAGGTAGGCTGGACTCAGGGCCTCTGGGACTCCAGATTTCCACTTTACCCTTTCCTGAAGCTACAGCATTCTTAGTGAATTTCACTTCCTTTTCCATCGTTAATTAGAATTTGCCCAGACCAGGAAGCTATGGGCATAGACTCAGCCACTCTCACTCCTCCGCTGTCCCACATGGTAGTCCCTAGCCACAAATGGCTACTTAAATCTGAGTTAATGAAAATGTTTTGAAAATTAAAAATTCAGTCCCTTAATCACACTAGCCATATTTCAAGTGCTCAGTGGCCCCCGTAGCTAGTGGCTACCATATCGGGCAGTGCAAACGTAGAATAGTCCCATCATGCCAGAAGGGTGGGCGGCACTGTGCAAGCAATACTGGGCAAAACACTTAATTTCGTTGAGCCTACGTTTATTCGGTGGTAAAAGGGAGACCATGTTTCTTGACTTGTCCTTTTTCCAGAACTATTAAGAAGGTGAACTATTAGACTATGTGTGCTCTGTAAAATATAAAACAGTAAGCAAATGTAAGGATTGTGATGAGAGCCCAAATCACCTCCTTTAGCAAAGATGGTCAGACTTGTTTTATTGCCAAAAAACCATAATGCTTCTGTCCAAATTTTTATTTTTTTTTTAATTTTATAGAGCTTTCCTTTTTTTTTTTTTAGAATATTTATTTATTTATTTATTTATTTATTTATTTATTTATTTATTTATTTATTTATTTATTTATTTTGGTACAGTTTATTTTATTTATTTATTTTGGGGGGGGAGGTAATTAGGTTTATTTGTTTGTTTGTTAATGGAGGTACTGGGGATTGAACCCAGGCCCTCATGCCTGCTGAGCACGCGCCCTCCCACTGAGCTACACCCTCCCACCTGGACTGGAAAATTATTGTTCAGGGTGAATACCTCTAAGTTGAGGAAGTTTTGTGTGGCTCTGCGCCCCTCCTTCGTACCTAAAGTCTCTGCTGTGTACATAGTAAATCCACTAGTCTATTCAAAGAGCTTTGAAGTGGAGAATTTTCCATTTGCTTACTGAGGAAGTTTCCACTGTTGTTTTGCATTTGCTTCTAAAAAGTCAGCCCAGCTCCTCCGTTCCTGATGGGGCATTTGAGCAAGTTCAATCTCTGGGCTTGAGGGAGTCTTTGAATTTTTCTTATTTAGTATCAGCAAAGCCTTCCAAATCAAAGAGAAGGAGTAACTCCCGTTAAGCCCTGAGCAGCCTTCGGTGTTTGCTCTGCTGTCAGCTTGAACACAATCCACTGAAAGAGCATGTCTCTGTTTTCACTTAGGCTTGTCCTGCTCTGTTATAAGCTGTAGCTCGATGAAAGCATTATAGGACAACAAAGAGCATGCATGTCAAGTAATTGGCTAAATTACCTCTGTGAGCCCTCAAAGTATGCCAGCAGGGCAGCTCAGGCAACCTAAAGGTGCCACTGGAGCCTGGAAGGTTGAGCCATTCCCAGGCGTCTCAGAGGCCCTTGCATCTTTCTAATGGTAATAATGAGCCTTGGCATCTGCATGCTCTTCAGAGTGAAGATGCTTTATCAACATCCACTGTTGAGCCACACCATTAATTACTCCTCATGTAAGGATACACTGTAGACCAGAAATGGAGTCCTGGGACCAGGCAGGGCAAGAGGAAAACATTAAGTGTTGCCTCGTTGCTCTGTCTGTGTATCAAGATTATTACAGTGAACAAAGCAGACACAAATTCTGCCTTCATGGAGCCCACATTTTAGTGGGGAGGGGAAATAGGGGAGGGAGAAAAGTAATAACAAATGAACAAAAAATATGAAATGAGAAAAATATAATGGGATAAAAATATTAGAGTAAAAGGAGTTGTTGAAATTTCACACAGAATGGTCAGGAAAGGCCTCACAAAGTGACATTTCAGTAGGACCCTGCAGGAAATGAGCATGCAAGCCCTGGGGATTTCCTCAAGCAGAGGAAGCTGGCAAGTGCAAAGGCCCTGGGGCAGAAGCATGCCTGGCCTCTGTGAGAAAGAGTAGCAGATTACAGTAGCTGAGGCAGAGTGAATCAGGGGGAGAGGGAATAGTTGGGGATGAGGTCACAGAGGCGACCTGCAGCCAGATCATGTAGGGCCTCCTTCGGCGCTCTGCTCTGTAAGACCAGGGAACTCTTTGGAGAGTTTTGAGCAGAGGAGCAAAATGATCCTACTTAAGTTATTAAAGAATATTTCTGGATAGTCTGTTGAGGGTAAAGCAATGCAAAGATGAAAGCCGCTTATATTCAACCAGCCTCACAGGGTTTTCCCCTTATTTTCCATCAGCAGTTCCCCACCCTTGTCTCTCAGACCTGTAGATGTTCACACCAAACCCATGCTGTCTCCCCAAGAGACAGCTCATGCACAGCAATGACTTGTACCATTGGATTCATTCTGTCCACCCGAGTCCACTCACAGCCTCATAAGATCAAAGCTCATCATTGTTGGAAGGAACTTGGACAATTGCTTGGCTCAGCTGTTCCTTTTTAAAGTTATGAAATGGATCATACATACAGAACAGTGTAAATGATAACAATAAAGGAAGTGGTCACATGCTACTTTCTAATTACTAACAAGAGCATTCTTTGTCCTTGCATGCCCACTGTCCCTTCCCAGTCACATGCCTCTCCCTTCACCCCTGTCTAGATGTAACTCCTATCTTCTGTTTTCATCATTCCCCATGGCGTTTTTTGTTTGGGTTTTGGTTTTGGTGCAACTGTCACCTATGCATGGAGATCCAAATAACATGTCTAGTTTTGGAAAATGGGTACAGCCGAAACCTGCATGTGTCACTAAGAGATAGACACCCACAGGGGAAGACAGGCTGACCCGAGTCTCTAGGTCACGGCCTGGCTCCAGCTTCCCCGAGGTTTTACAGAGCCCCTTTGGGGAAGCCACAAGGCAAGGTCACATGTGAGTCCTAAAAACATAGAGCTCACTGAGAACACTACAGCCTGTCTGGCAAAACAAGTGTGGGCTGAGAACTAGACATGAGGAAGGAGTACTGTCAGAGAGGGGGTTGCTCTGAACTGCACGGCCCACGTCCAGCGCAAAAGACCAGGTCAAAGCAGAGGATTTCTATGGATGAAATGAGTGTCCTCAGCTTATCCAAGCGGCAGAGCATGGAGCAGAGAGCAAGGAGTTGCTCAACGTATGGTCAAGAGAAGCCAGGTCAAGTTCAGAGTCCAGCCCACACTCTCCCAGGTGTTCCATCCTCGGGTTAGCTGGGCACTTGGTGTTGGCAGAGTCAGTGGGTCTGTGTCTGCTCAGAGCTGGGAGGGTACCCATCATGTGTAGACAGAGCTGCCATCCTGGGACAGACCTGCACCGTCCGTCTGGAAACACCCCGTCACCTCTCTCCTCTCCTGGCTCTGCGATGTGCTGTATGCACGTCTTCTTCATTCTTGACTTATTGTTTCATTTTGTTGAAGTACATCCTCTAGTGGATTTTCGAGACCATTTTGAGACTTTAAATACCTGAAAATATTGCTTTTCTGCCCTCAATAATAATTAATGATTTGGCTAGGTATGTAATTGTTAGTTGGATGTTATTTATCTTCAGAATTTGGGGAGGTGCTACAGTTGAAGAATCTGAAGCTATTTTGATGGCTGAATCTTTATATATAATCTGTTTTTTCTCTCCAGAAGCTCAGAGAGTCTTTTTGTCTCCACTAATCAGAAATTTCATGAGAAGCTTTTATGTGGATCTTTTTTTTCCATCCCTGTGCACTAGGTGACACTTTTGATTGGTCAATCCATGTCCTTCAATGCTGGGAAATTTTCTTAAATTATTTCCTAGATTGTTTTTACCCTTCCTCTGGGCTTTATTCAGATCTCTTTTTCTGGAATTCCTTTTGGACCAGTCCTCTAATATTGTTATAATTTCTTTTCTATTTTTATTTCTTTGTCTTTTTGCTCAATGTTTTGTCATATTTCTTCAAATTTATCTTCCAATCCTCCTGAAATTTTTATTTCTGTCCTCATGTTTTTAATTACCAAAAACTCATTGTCTTCTCTTTACTTTAGAGCATCTTTTTCTCATTTCATTCATGGACTATCTTGTCTCTCTTAAGAACATTAATGAAAGATATTTTCGCATTTCATTTCCCTCATGTCCATTGCATTTCCTGTTTATTTGTTGTGGTCTCTGTATTTCATGTTTGAGGCTTTTCCAATGTCTGGCAACCTTTGCTGCTTGTTTTGAATAAAAGAGAGGAACCAAAAAATCTGATCAGAAGCTCCCAGCCAAGTAATGGAGCCTGTCAGCATTGACTTTATCAGACCATGTGTTAGGAAACTCCCTTTGTCAGTATCTTTTAGTCTTTCTTCTTGGCTGGAGGTTAGAGCCCCAGAGAAGACTCTACCCATCTCTGGCTTGGAGGGGAAGGATCTTGACAGCATTCTATGGTCAAATTGGGCAAGAAGGTTGGAGCTCTCTGCACATAGCATGCATTGTGCAAGCAGTCACTGAAGTCCCTTCTCTTTGATACAGTGTCTGCTTTATGCCTGGTGTCCCCTGCTCCAGTGACCTCCATTTTTGCCCCTCCATAAAATATGCCTTCTGACTTACCAGTTGTTTAACTATTTAAGGCAACAGTCCTAGGTGCGGTAACAAATTCCCAAATCTCAGTGGCTTAACAAAATTAATTTACTCCTTATTCCTGCACAGTCTGATGTTAATGATGCTACTTGGCAGAGAGCTTTCCATTCAGGGATGCAGTTTCCTTTCTTCTTGGGGCTTCCCCAGGTCTCAGAGATTGCTCCATTTAGCTTCTGTATGCAGAAAAAGAGATTATGCATGTAAGCTTGTTATGGACCAAACCTGAAAGGGGTGCGTATCACTGTGCCTGCATTGCACTGTGGACTCGTCTCACCGCCATACCTAACTGCAAAGGAGGCTGGGGAATGTATCGAACTATGTGCCCAGGAGGAAAAGGAAATGGGCTTTGGTGAACGCATGGCAATCACTACTCTAACGACCCTCACGTGTTGCTTAACCTCCATGAGTCTCCATGTTTTTTAACCAATAAAATGGTAACATTGGAACAATACCGCCTGCCTTACAGTGTTGTTGTGAAGATCACTTTTGTGAAATGCTTGGTCTTTAGCTAGGCACACAGTAAACCCCCAGGGAATGATGGTGGTTGTTGTTGTTGTTGTATGTTTTTATTATCTTTTCATTGTTCATTTCATCAACAATGGAGATCTATGAAAATTCAAATCTTTCATCTTTTAAAGAAATTTAGAAAGCAGATGACAGTGTACAGAAGAACAATAAGGAACAGAAAGGAGGAGACTTGCATACTGAATGTCACATCCATTTCACTTACATGTCAAATATTTTCTGATCATCTACTATGTACATTGCATCAGAGACCCAGAGATACCGAGTTAAACAAGATAAGATCCCTGCCCTGTGGTTACTGCAGTCTGACTGAGAATCAAGAAGCTAACCTTTGTCACTCTTTTGGAAACCTTGGGCTGTTTTTCAAAGATAAGTTGGGAGATACCCCAGAGGATAAAATAATCTGAAATAATTTTCCATGTTAGTGGTCAAAACTTGGATTAGTCAAGGTTATCAGTCCCTTCCATGTGACTAAACTCAGTGGTAAATTCTCCGTCTTTATCTTACACAACTTGCATCTGATATGACTTCATCCTTGAAATGGTATCTTCACGTGGCTGTTTTGCTTTCACTTCACTGGCTGCTCCTTCCTAGTCTCTTGCGTGGGCCCCTCTTCATTCCCTAGGGCTCAGTCATTGTACCTCTTCCCTTCTCTATGCACACCTCTCCCTTAGTGATCTCATACAGGTGAGAGCTCATATAGCTTTCAGGACCGTCTAGAAACTGAAGGCTCCCCAAACTATGTATTGTGCTCAGGCCTCTCCTGCACTCCAGACTCACACATCCAATTGCCTACTCACCTTCTGTAACTGAATGCCCATTAGCTGAACTTCTGGTCTTCTCCCCAGTCCCCATTCCCAAACCTCCTCTTGCCACGGCTCTCCCCATATCTCACTGGCAACATCCTTCCCGTGTTTAGACCACAGACCTAGGAATCATCCTTGATTCCTCTCTCTCATACCTCATTCAACCCATCAGTAAATCCTGATCACTCCACCTTCAGTAGACATCCATAACCCAAATACTTCTTACCATATCTACTACCACTGCCCCAGTCCCAACCACCATCATCTCTCAGCTGGATTATTTCATGAGCCTCCTAATTGCTTTTTACCATAGCACTTATCACCATGTGTCATAATTATCGCCTGTCTCTGCCACAATAATGTAATGTGCAAGGATTTTTGTCTGTTGTGTTCACTGTTGTGTCCCTGGCAGCTAGAACATTGTCTGGCACTTAGTGCCTATTCAATATTTTTGGTCAATGAAGAAATAAACGTGGATACTATTTTCAAGATACCTGCTGCAGTTTAGAATAGCCCTTTCCACGTGGAAAGAGACGGAGGAACAGGCTTAATCTGACGTGAGTGCTTCTGCATGCAACGTTTATTTCTTTTAGCGTGTGATCATTTTTGCTGGAGCAGGAGCTGGGCCTGGCCCCCGGCAAAAAGATGAGATCTCAGGGGAAGAGCACAGGTTGCCTTCTCTGGGCCCAGTAGAGATGGTATAGCCTGGTGGTTTTAGAAAAGCGCGAGTCAGTATAGTGCCACCTCCTCCTCTGTCACTCCCCATGGGCAAGGTTAGCCGCCATCTCCTTTAGGAATCTCTGGCAGTTCATTCATTGAACTTAGAAGATTCTGTGCTTCTTGCAGTAGACGCTGCTGCTATTACTTTGCTTTCTATTCCCAGCACCCTAGCTAGAATGACTAATTCATCCTGGTTTTCCCGGGACTGTCCTGGTTTTAAAACTGAGAGGCTTGCATCCAGGGAACCCTCTCAGCCCTGGATGTACCAAGAGGGTTGGTCACTGTATACTTAGCCCAGCACCTGCCACCTGGTAGGCCGTAATAAATAAATGTTGGATGGAGCTGATGTGTTGCAATTATCTGCTCATGCATCCATTCACACAGCAGTGCCTGGCACATGGCATATTTCCTAAAATTTGTTTCAGAGAACCCTAGTTCCATATGATATCAAACAAGGTCATATCTATAGTAGATGCCTTTGGGGGCCCCACTCAGATCTCCTTTCTTGGCATGGGGCATCTAGCCCCTAGGTGATCTGACGGTTGGCCACTAACCACTCACAGCTACACAACTTACAAAAAAAAAAATGCCCTTAGTCTAAGAGAGGCTTCCTGCCTACAAATTTCAGAGAGGTTTTGCCCTCCTTCCCCAAGGGTGTCTTGGAGGTGACAACTATCTGATACTCACATGAAAATCTCACCCCACTTTCTTCAAGATGAAATAACTAAAAACGTGGGTAATTATTAGTCAAGTCCATTTTCATCTGCCTTCACTAATCAAGGTTGTTTTAATTGTTGCTACAAAGGACTTGCATGTCTTCCCAGGAGCATGTAGCCTCGGCAATAAGATGTTTACTGGAGTTGTTTTCCAGGAACTTGGAGTCAGCTGGCTCTAGCTGGAGCTGAGCTCGTTAAAACTGGATAGGACCGCCTACCCTCCAGCTGGGCATGTGCGTGTGACCTTCTGACTGCGGAAGCCTGTAGCTGAGTTATACCTGTGCACGATGACAGTTTTCACAGCTTTTTCCAATCATCTTTCTCCACGCTCCTCACGCTCCCCGCTCCTCAGACAGCCTGCTTGTTTATTGGTCATCCCATAAGTACCCCGAGCCCCCTGCCTTCAGGGAGGCGGAGCTAGGGCTCATTTTTCTGTCTCCTCGCTCAGCCACAGTATGAAAAATCTCTCTTTGCTACACAAGCCTTGGTGTCTTAGCGTTTTGGCTTGCTGTGCGTGGGCAAAGCCATGGTTCAGTAACAACTCTAGCATTTTCATGCCTTAGGGCTCCCCATGGGATTCAGGAGAGGCTAAACGTTAGCTAAACCTAAGCTCTTCTCTCTTTGCTAAGCTGCTTCTCTCACTTTCTTAGATTTCTCCTAAGAAAGCTCCCTCGGTAGATCACTTACAAAAGACTCCCTCTTAGACCCTGCTTCTAATATAGGCCAAACATGAAACAGTTACCATTTAGGGTTGTCCTAAGAAGCTAGCTCTAGGCGTTCCATATTTGGATCACCAACCTCATTGCAGCCGGCAGTGAGGACCCCTATCTCACTGGTCAGTGGAAGTGGACGTCTGGATGCTCTGGCCCAGTAAATACTGAGATTTTCCCCTGAATGCAGATAGAACACAGGTCTAAGGAGATGCAGCAACTTGTGTGACATATCTTTACTGCTTCCTTTGTATCTTTCCCTTGTAATCATTGAAATGGTGGGTTGGGTAGCTGTTGTTGAGTGCCTTTCTCTACGTTGAAGAGAAAACATCAGAGGTTCAGATGAATGGCTCGTCAATTCAAAGCAAAGTGCGAAATTCAAACTTAACAGTATTTATCCTGCAAACCAGAGAGCCGCTTGAACGAAAAACCAGGCTCAAACCTAGTTGTAGAACTTCACGGAAGTTTGAATTCTAAGCCTTAGAAAGTCTTCTAATGCCAAAGTTTGACCCTGATAGAGAAGTGGGACGCCGAGGCCGGTGAGAGTACTGGGTAGATGCACTTGAGAACCTTGTTGAACACTCTGCACCTGCAGGAGTGAGCCACTCCCCCTTGTTAGGCAGAAGTCAGAGCCTCCTCTCTCCGACGCAGCCTTACTTGAAGTTAGCACAAAAGCCTCAAAGGAGGCAACGCTTGCTTGCTCCCTTTCCCCTCCTGCCCACCAGCCCACCACTGGGGACAAATCTCAGTTTGACCTGGCTGAGGAAGTGCTGGGCCTGCTGAGCAGAGGAGGGACTGTACACCAACGCGATGGCGGGCGTGGATAAGTGTGCCGGTAGGGACCGGGAGAGGCCAGAGATGGGTCAGGAGAGCAACAATAAAGTTGGTTAAGGGAAAGTTTGTCAGGATCAGGGTACTCTCTACAGCACCGATCCCCAATAATTGTTGGAATACCCTGATGGTTGTTGAAAAACAGCTGACCTGGGGGCTAGTCTGATACACTGTGGAGGTGTATCTTGGCAACTTGGAGCAACTATCAGTAGTAAGTGAAACTGAAACTAGATCTACTGGCTCGATTGTGGAGGAAGAGATCCAAGAGCCCACGAAAGTGGGCGTTTTAGAAAGTGGGTCTTCAGAGTAAGACCAGGGAATGTACAAGCCATCCACGTTTCTCAGGAGGGTGCAGAGAACCTTCTGTTTGCCAGGGTGAGGAGTATTTTGGTCAGGAGAGCACCAGCATTGTTCAGATACCTAATAGCGGCAGTCCTCTGTAGGCTGAGCTGATGGTAGCGGTTCCTAGCAGCAAGGGGATGGCAGAGGTCAGGGGACAGCAGTTAACTTCAGAAACCACGTAAACAGGACTACAGAAATGATCCTCAAGGTTGGACTGGCAGCCAGGAAGGCCTGACATTCAAGGACATACAGAGATAACTAACAACACAAACAGCCATTCCTAGGGGCAAGATAGACAGCTAACAAGAAATTAAGCCAATTTCTTTCCTCTGAGGCTGAGCCAATCTTAAATTAGGTTCAGGTGTGTTGTGATCTAAGACAAGTATCTCAAATTTATTTCACCAGGGAATCTTTAATTTTTTTAAGAACCCCTCATGGGATTGGTGTTTTACAGAATAACAGTAGTACCTAGTTCAGTGCTCAAAATATTTATGGAGTGAATGCATATTGAAAGTATAAATGGTTCCTTAGTACAACTCATTACAGTTGTTGGACATATCTAGAGGCCCAAAACATTATCCTGATACCTACATCCTTTAAGAAAAAATGAGGAAAATATTGATCTAGTAATTAAAGAATAAATTTGCTAATGAACCAGCCAAACCACAAACTCAAGCTGGTCAACAACAGTCAGCATTTGATATGTCAGCAACTCATTCACCCTTGCCCACCCCAACAAAGCTTACAAAGACATTAAGAAAAAGGACTTTGGGGGAATTAATGGAAATTAATGTATAGAGAAGGGACAAAAGTCAACTATAAAACTGGTCCAGTTGAAACTGTCCAGGCCAAAACCCAAAGGTAAAAAACTTACTTACACTTACGTTCAAGGAAAAGAAGTCCCTATGATTTATTTAGCATTCTGGAAGATGGAGTGATAAACGAAAGCTTCAAATGCATGACGTTATCATCAGAGTCATGCGCTTCCATGATTCGAAGCTGGCATGACGTCATTCGACAGCACACAGTAGGCTTTGCCCCTTCCATCTGACTGCCTACGGGATGCCACCGCTGCACCAACAGAAAGGGTCCAACTGTCATAATAAGAAATTCCCCTGTAATCAATAGGCGTATCATAGGAGGGAATAAATCCAACATGAGCATTAGCTCCAAAAGAAAGATGTGCATTTTTCAATAGCATGTGTTTCCTGCCTCAGGATTGTGTTCAAACTCTGGGAGAAATCTCTACTCTGTTCTCTTGGAAGAGCTCTTCCCCTGTGCTCCAGACCTTGCTTGTAGGAGATCCTGCCTCACACGTGAACGTGCTAGTCGCTTCCTCTCCAGTCCACTGTTACCAGACGCGGACTTCATCTCATGCCCAGACGGCTGCAGTAGGCTACTAATTAGTCACTCCAGCTAACTCCCTCCACACTGAGCGCTCTCCTTTTTACCTCTCCTGTTATTTTCTGTTCAAAACCACCAGCAATATAGAATGTCTAGACACAAAGCCCCAAATCCCTGGCCATCACTGAAGACCCATGTGAGAGGGGCCAAGATATAGTGAGAATTTTATGAATGTCAGAGTCAGACAGACCTCAGTTCTAATTTCATGATGCTGTTTGCTAGCTGAGTCTTCTTGGGAAAGTGATTTTACCTCCTTGGGCCTCAGATGCCTCATCTGAAAATGGGAATAAACCTTGGTGTTGTAGGACTTTGCATCAGTTGAGAATGTGTGCAGGGTGCCTGGGACCCTGTCTAGCACACAGTAGGCATTCTACAAAAGACAACTATTTAACCGTATATTATATGCCTCCCTCCTACCTTTTCCTATGTTGTCTACTACCACACCCTTAAAGGAACCGAATTTTCTGGTCAGATCAGTTCTACCCACAGAACACAGAATTTTTGGAGTGAATAGAACTTGACATATCATCTAGTCTAAAGATAGAAAATAAGTTTCTTTCCCCATCTCAACTACACCAATTGGTAGTGGCTAGCTGGGATTCTGAATTCAGACTCATCCTAACATGTTTTTTTTTTTAATGCCATAATTGATTAGCTCATGCCTTGGGAGGAGGGAGTGGTAGTAAACAAGGCAAATACAGCTCACATCTGATCAAGACATTCACGCCCCACATCCAGACTTATCACTACCCCGTCACCTTTTTAAAATAAAATTTGGGAAACTTGCCCCGGAGTCATATTTGCATAAAAATTACCTTGATTTTACTTAAAAACAAGAATTTTTGACTTAATGTGGGAGGATGATGCTAATGGTGAAAGGGGTTTAATCCACACCACCACCATCACGAGTTAGAACATTATGCAGCAGTAAGAAGCAATGGATTCAGTGTACACACAGCAAGGGGATTTATCTTTAAAACATGGTGTTTAATTTTAAAAAAGAAACCAAGTGAGACACATAATACAATGTCTTTTACATAAATCAAAAATGTGTACACAAAAGCAACAATGAGATTTCCCTACACACGCATTAAAATGGCTAAATTCCAACACACACACAAACCTACAGCATCAAGCGCCTGTGAAGATACAGAACAAGGACTCCCATTCATCTCTGGTGGGGCTTCAGAACGGGGCTGCCGCACTGGAAGACAGCTTGGCAGTTTCTTGCAAAGCCAAACATAGTCTTACCGTATGATCCCACAATCATACTCCTAGGTATTTACCCAAGAGATCTGAACATTTATGTCTATCCAAAGACCTGCATGCAGATGTTTTAGCAGCTTTAATCATAATCACCAAAAACTGGAAGCAGCCAAAATGACCTTCAATTGCTAAATAGGTAAACAAACCGTAATACATCCATACGAAGGAATAGTACTGGACAATGAAAAGGAATGAGCTGTGAAGTCACACAAAGGCATGTATGAATCTGAAATGCATACTGCTAAGTAAGAGAAGCCAGTCTTAAATGGCTTCATACTGCATGATTCCACTAATATGACATTCTGGAAAAGGTAAAACTAGAGACAGTAAACAAACAAGTAATAGAGGTTCGGGGTGGAGAGGGGTTAAGAAAGTGAAGAACAGGGGACTTTTTTCAGGGTGGTAAGTCTATACGAAATAAACGGTAGAAGCATGGCACTTTGTATTTGTCATAACCTGTAGCACTTTATAGCATAAGAAGTAAACCTAATGTGTACAGAATTTTATAAATCATGTAGAAGGTCAAGGGATCCAGGATGGAATGCAGAATGTAACTAAAGATTTTAAATGTATTACAGAGGTATGAAATAACCACATTGAAGGCGGTTGAGATCTAACCAAAGTAATTTTGGAAATGCGCGGAGTCTGAAAGACTAAAGGCAAAAGGAACTGTACAAGAGCACTGTATAAAGTCGCTTCCCATGGTGGGAGCAGGTTGACAGTTCTGAAACCACTGCATATTATACTGGAATTGAACAGTTAAGCAAATGGATGGCAGGTGATGGGAGCCATATTTCTCAGTATTGGGGTGGGATGTTACAGATGAGCAAGGGGAGTAGGCTAGAATGATCAATGTAGTGAAGGATTAGGATTGGAGACCATCAGTAAGAACTCATGATTAGCTTAATACATAGGTTGTTGCATATAGAAACGTGTGTGTGTGTGTATGCAAGTTTTTTCTTTTCTTCCTTGCTCTGTCAGCCTAGAGGGTACAGAAACAATGACACCCCTGTAGCAATGAGCACACCTCATGCCTCGATCTGGATTTCGAATACTGCTCCCCAAGAAGAGAATCCTTAGAGAAATGGCCAATTCCAGGACTGGATAGGACTGGAGCAAGAAATACATAAGATGACCTGGAGCATCTCATAGTGCCGGAAAGTAAGAAAGTGCTCAAAACAAAACACCCACAATGATGAGGGTTTGTCAAAGGGACACATGAGCCAACTGAAAAGTTCTAAAATAAATATCTATGAGCCTATAAACTATCGAATACATAAATGGGAGAGAACAGACAAATCTCCCATGCAGAAGAATTACGAATGATTTATAGAGATACTTTGCCCTCAAGGAGTTCGACTCCCTGCTCCCTAAGTGGAGACCAGACATAGTGACTTCCTTCCCAAGAGTACAGTATAGAAAGTGGGGAGAAGGGAGGTGGAGAAAGCCGGCAAACACTCAGCAAGGCGATCAAGACTAACATCCGCAGTGAGAAGGCCTGGCTTGGTAGTAGCCACCCTTAATATGATGTGATGAGAATGGCATTTTACCTCCCCCCATACATCTTAGTCTAATCATGAGCAAAACGTCAGACAAATCACAATTGTAGGCACAGTTCACAAAATACCTGACCAGCACTCCTCAAAACTGTCAAGGTCATCAAAACAAAGAAAGTCTAAGAAACTTGTCACAGGCAAGGAGACCTAACAACTACATTTAACGTGGCATCCTGGAAGGGATAAGGATGGAAAAAGGATATTTGGTAAAAACGAAAGAAATCTGAATAAAGTATGGGCTTCAGTTAATAGTAATGAGTCAATATTGGCTCAAACTTACAACAGCTGTGCCATGACAATGTGAAGTGTTTATAGTAGTAAAGCAGGGATTGGAATGGGATGCATGGGACCTCTCTGTACTATCTTTGTCAATTTTTTTGTGTGTGTGAATCTAAACCTATTCTAAAATTCTGTAAATCTAGAATTATTCTGAAACCTTAAAATTTTAAAGTAAAATAAAAAATGCATTCAGATAAACAAATATAATACATTATGTAATAACACATATAAGCAAAAGATACGTAATAAACCCAATGGTTGTTTATAGGGAAAGAGAATGAGAGTGTAAAACGTTAGATGGAAGGAAGGGAGTGAGGGAAAGACTTGCATGAACCAAATAAGATAACTTTCTATGAACCAATAGTTGAGATAAATCCAAGCTTCTGACCAGAGATCTATAAAGGGAAAAAAATAATAATAATGCACCTTGTCGCAGTCCCAGGCTATCAATGCTTCTGCTGTGGCATGGGACCAGCATTTGTACTGTATCTACCTGTGCTTCCTTCTTTTGAAAGAATCGACTTTGGAGTCATGGATTCTTCTGCTCACATTCTACCTTGAAACACAAGGGCATTGCTCATGTCAAGTAGGAAACTGGGTACATTCTCTGTACCTGTGCATATCAAGAACACCGTTAAGCCAAGTGCTTTTGAGACAGGAGGGGAGGGGGCAGGGCACAACCATTAAAAGAATGACACAACAGTTGGCACCAAGATGGTGAAAGATTTGACTCCTAGTAGACCTTGAGCTTCATTATATGCTCACTGTAATACATTAGCATGCTAAATTGCACTCCCACAGGTGCCATGACAGTTCCCAGGCTGGCCATAAAAGGTCAGAAATGGGCGGTGGACCAATTCCTGGGAATCCCTGCCCCTTCCTCAGAGTAGTTGGAATAATCTTCCCACTTGTCAGCATATAAAGTTACTCCCATAAAAACTAACAGCCCCACACCAGGTGGCCTTTCTCTTGCCTTCCGAGACTGCCGGCACTCTGTGGAGCGCACATCTCTCCAAATAAATCTACCTTCACTCTACTGTGGCTCACTCTTGAATTCTTTCCTATGTGCAGCCAAGGGCCCTGACTTAATGGGGCACATCCCAGAGACATGGCCATCCTCCCGTGCCTCATTTTTCTTCCTTTCTCTGGACTCAGTTTCCTCATTTCTTAAATGTCCACTCGTTGATTATTCCTTATGAGGAAGCTATCTCAGTAAATTAAAATCAGAATTGTTCTTTGTGTTTTTATGAATGTTGTCCTCATTCTCGGGTAGAAAACTATGTCCTTTGTTGAGATTTGATCCCCATGTTGGAAGAAGCTGATGTAGCTGTTTGAGACTTTTAAACTGCCCATTAGTCAAATTTTCAGGGACTCAAACATGTTATAGAACCTGTTGAAACTAAAAGCATGGTGTTGAAGGTCCCTACCAGTTCTAACATTCCATTTCTTATTGGAGTATGAGATGATTCCTTTCTGTTAAGTCTCCCAAAGTCACTGAACACAAAATCATGGGGGAAAAAGTCATCTAAAATTAAATGACTTCAGGTGGGTACAAAGGTGAGAACTAGAAAAAGAATAAAGTTCCCAAGACAAGGCTAATTTTTTTTTGTCTTCTGAATGGATATTTCATTTGTTTTAAAATGAAGATTCAACTTGATTTAATTCCAGAAATTTCTACTGAGCATCCACCGTGAGCCAGATCCTATCTTCAGTCTTGGATATACTGGGAGAATGTTTAAAGGCTTACACTTGTAACATGAGATTTACAAAATCAGATCTGCGTTTTAGAAAGCTCACTGTGGGGAGTGGATTTGAGTGGGGCAGGGATACCAAGAAGTTTTCACAGGTTATTGAAAAAGTTCAGGCAAAATACTATAGTGGTCTGGATCAGGGTGTGCTGATGGAGGCGAAAGAAAACGGACAGTTCAGAGAGATGTGCAGGAGGAAGAAAAAACCAAACTTGGTGACTGGATAAAAGACATGTACGATGGCTTTACATTTGTAATCCGTGATGTGCAGGGTTGGGAAGGGGTGGACCAGAATGCACACCATGAGATGCCTCTTAGAAGCAATTTCTCTTCCTAGGACTGGCTGAGGATGGGGGGTTTTCCTTGAACCCTGGTCATAAATCTGCACAAGAGAAAAACAAGAGGCCAGGCAAGAAGATGCATGTCTGAGGTGAAAGGAAAAACATGTTTGGTCCTAATAGGGCTGTGATAGAGGGGAGGGAGGAGGGAGGAATGTTCTGGACCAGTCTGCCCCTAGGTGAGAACTGGTTTGTGAGGCTGCCAGTATCTGCAGCAAGATGTTAATGGGGGTTATCAGCTGTCACTGAAACAAAGGCAGGGAGTGTGCTGGAAGCCCAGGAGCCCCAGTCAGCCAAGACACGTGTGCACGCAGACATGCGCATGTCCCAGAATAAACGCCGGGCTTACTGTATACAGATGTCCTCAGAGAGCAAATACTCTTGGCAAGGCCACCTCTGAACACCAGCCACATAAGACAGACACCTTTAATGTATGTTTGGCACTTCTCAGTGGAGGGCCATTTGCAGAGAGCTGCTCATTCTTCTTTTATGTCTGGTAGAAAGAGAGTCCATTTTATCCCAAAGAGAAGCTCCTTCCACAAGGGAAATCACCCCACCCCAACCAAACACACATGCACGCAGTCCCAGAAGTCTTCTCGCATTGGAGGCCTGTCTTTTTTTTTTTTTTTTTTTCCTTGCCAATTCCTGGTTACACACCAGGGCTTATATCTAAGCACATCCCTCTTAAATTAATTATTCTCCTAATTGGGCACCCCTCAAATATGCTCTGTAAATGTGTCCAGAGTCAGATCTCCAATGCTGGAGGCCCAATGATCTCTCTCAAGAAGTACTTTGGCATTTTACCCTGTTTGACACCATTAGAGGGGGCTCCAGGGATCAACTTGATGTTCTAGGTCATCTGGAAAAGATCTGAGTTCTCCTCAAGATCTTGGTAGCAAAGACTTTAAAAGCATTAATTTGCAATTAGATTGACGGGCTGAGTCGTGGCTTTTCCACTGACCTTGGGCCTCTGACTTAATCTATCTGCTTCAGTTATCTCATCTGTAACATAGGAATGAGAGCCATGAGTAGGGACTACTACTATCCCACTTTACAGATGGGGAAAACTGAGACACAGAGATGAAGTGATTATTCCCAGATGAAGCAACTAATAAAAAGTATGGTTTGAATGTGAACCCAGGCAGTCTGGCCCCATCTTGCATTACCTGCCATAACTTACTCCAAATCTCTTCTTTAGCCCTCAAAACAACTCTTGTTAATGGGAACTTGGACAAGAACTTACTTAACTCCCTCGGTCTCTTCACCTCAAGAGAAAATAGGGTTTTGTTATTGCAGACCTCATAGGATGTTAAGGAAATAACTGAGAAATGCAGGTAATAGGATGGGCAGAGTACCCGAGTGGTTGTGAGCATCGTAAGAGAGCCTGTAGTCACTGCAGTGGTGACACTGATCGCGTCGTTAGCATCACAACACCTACTATCCTTGCAATTATTTGTTCCAATGTTTGTGATTTCCTTGAACTACAAGTTCAAGGACAGAATCTGTTTCTTTTTTTTGCCCCTGTACCCATAGCATCTGGCAACCTCACACAGACACACACTGTGCTTTCCGTGTTATCCATCAGTGAATGAATAAATGACTCTGTGACGCCTCTCTCTTGGATTGCTGTAAGAATTAAATGAGATAACGTATGTCAAAACACCTAGGACAATGTTTGGCTTGAGAATTCCACCAAATTAGTGTTAGACCTTTCCCCTTTGCAACCAGAACACATTATCTGAGACAAACACTCTGGAATCACACGATCCAGAGAATAACAATGCCTGGGCTCCTCCGATCAACATAAACATCCCATCAGAATCCACGCACCATGTGACCTGGGCAGGTGTGCTGAAGAGGAGCACCAGCTGGGCTCCATCTTGATAGGCAGCACTAGCACGCATCACGGACAGTCATACTGTGGGCACGTTTGGAAGTCTCGAGAGCTGAAAAGGGAAGGCACTTGATGTTCCGATTGATTAAAGCTACTAATTATGTCTATGCACGGTACAAACACTGGCAGCTCTTGCTTCCTGGGTACCAGGGAAGGGTTTGGCTGAGATGAGTGAAATGGCAGCCAATCCATCCATGAGCCAAAGTGCTGCATCTATAAAGGGATGACTCAACTGATTACATTTGGAAACAGAAATTGCTGATGATGTGCAGAAACTCTAAGTAGAAATAATTGTTCAGAAACTAAATAGAAACATAATAGACAGGTGGGGGAAAAAGTCTCACTTGGAACAGCTCAGAAAATAACTAAAATCAAAAAGCAACCAGCAGTGTGAAAACATGGACTCAGGCATCAGATTTCCCTCCCAGACTTGGCTCTACCAACTGAGACCTGAGGTCAGTCAACCAGCACCTCTGAGCTCCCATTTCCTCATTCACAAAGTGGAGAATATCCACTTGATAAAGTTATGGGAAGCTTACACAAATAATCTGTACAAGGGACTGGCAAATGTAGATTTGCCATCATCACTACCACCACCTCAAGGTAGCCAGCCTGATTAGATGATCCACAGGAATCCATACATTCCTGTCTTCCCTCTTAAGTGGCTCTAATGGTTGTGTTATTGTGTTGTGTTCTGCGTCACTGACTATTAATATAACTAATCCAGGGCTTGTAACAGGACAAGTGGCAAATACTCAGATGGAAGGGACCTGGATCATCCTCAAATAAGATAAGCCACTCCAGAAATAAACGACAGGGCACTGGCTGGGATGGGAGAGAGGAGAGGGGCTGGCACAAAGCTAGGAAGCTAGAGAGGGCAGTCTGAGCAAAGAGGCAACAGAAAGAGCTCTAGAAGAGAGCTGAAGGCCAGCAGTGGCCCAGATAAGAGAGAAGCAGCTGAGTGATGGTGAGTCACCCACTTTACTGATTCTCTACCCACCCAGACTGAATGATGAAGGCCAAGTATGGCACAGGCAGCAGCCAATGAGAGGCAAGCCTATCTGTGACTGACAGCCCTGGAATGTTTCAAGAAGTGGAGGCGCAGATATGGTAGGAGGTGGGATGTGAACCTCAGCTGGAAAGGTAATAGGAGCCTTAAGACACCAGGGGCCTCTACCTCACTCAGATATTCAAGTACAAAGAGTGGATCACTGGTGAAACAGCCAGTAAGTCTCAAGTCACCTTTCTTTACCTTTCTATTTAATTCTTTTTAATTTATGCAAGTAGAACTAAAAATCTTACAGTAAATTTCTCGAGAAGATGCTAATGAGATCTGGTATGTGGTTTATGACATGTGCAAAGATAGGGTTTTTTTCCCTTATTTAAAACCAAAAATTACTTTTCAATTCAAACTTTATTGAAAACAATAGTCAATTACACTCATTTCTTGAAAGAGAGCTTTCTTTTCTTTTCATACATTTAAAAAACTTACAAGAACACAGTACATTTCTGTTAAATAACTGGCTTAAGACAAAATAGAATTTCATTTTTCTAAAGATAAGCTTGCTATATTTAGATAAAGTTTGTAAATTATTTTAATGGATGCTATTTGAAATATGAAAATGTATTGACACTGCTGAATAGTAAAACTGCTGAAATCATAAACCAAAGCAATTTAAATAAAAATATAGCCTAAGACAATTTTTACCAGACTTTGAAAAAGTGTTTTCTTATTAACATAATCAGACTTACCTATAGGCCTGGATGTTTCAGAATAATTATAGACATCTGTTGGTTTCTTGATTTCTTACCTATGTGTGCATACGAAATGTTATATTGAAAATAAAAAATCAAATTTACCTTGTAATATGAGATCTGTGCTTTTTTTTTTTTTTTACTGGACAAATACTAAATTCTGAGTCAAATTTGAGATCAGAACATACAGATTTTATTTCCAACTGAAGTGAAACCATTTCTGTCTGTGCTCTTAATGCATGTTAAGGAAAAATTTGCTCACACATGTAGGAAGCTGAAAACTGCAGCAAAATGGCCCTTGTTTTCCTATGGAAGGTTGGATACGCCTCTTCATTAACCAGAACTTGTGAGGGGCAGGTCAGTAGACCCCATCTTGAATGTACTATGTGACAGCCCCCACCAAGTTCTTCCTCTTCTCTCAAAGTCAAGTTCTCTGGCTGAGCAGAAGATTCAGAAAAAGTGTCCGTCATCTCCTCAGACACATGTGTCAAAAGGGAGGGAAAATACTTCTCAGTTTGGTCCTGCAGATCTTCTAGGTGGTTGGTGATATTCCATATATGCCAATATCCTTCATCTCTCACAAGTCTAAGCACCAGTGGAAACATCAGGAGTTCCTTTTGCAACATGATTTTTCTGAAGAACTTCGCGCTTGAAGTCAAAGCATACTTTCTAAGTCCTTGCAGGGACTTCTTCCCTTAACCCATCTGATGAAAACTGTCCGTGAAGTACGCTAGTTTCTCAACCATTCTTCACCTTCAGAGATCTCAGCAAATCTGGTCAATGCTTTCCCTGAATGTACCCCTGCCACTCACTTTTCAGCTCAAACTCCTGTTGAGAACTCTCCCTCTGTGAAGCCATCAAATTTCAGTATGTAGAAACCTCTCCTGGAGCCAGCCACAGATGGGCCACCAGCAATACAACCACCAACACAGTTTCTCCAAGACAGACTTTGCGTTTCTAGATATAAAAGCAAAACATTAAATACAGATGGTTTTTCATCTATGTATTATTTTGGATGATCATCTTTGGTAGCTGTAAAAGTTTTCTTGAATTCCACCATCACTTACAAATCTTGCAAATACCACATCATGACATTTATTGGTGAAATCTGTTGACTCATCAACTTGGATAGAAAAGCTTTTCTTTTTTTTTCCAGTATATTACACCAACCTCTTCATCATCGTGTGAGATATCAACGCATTGACTAATCAGATGGCTTAAAAGTGGAACCTTTCCATTTCTCCTCCTCTATCTTGTCCTACCATTTTGCTTTTTCTAGCATTATTAGATTTTCACCAACTGTGTGACTTTTCCTTTTGGGGGGCAATAAGTTCTGCTACAAACTAACTTGCTCCTTGGATCCGAATGGGACTTTTTAGCTACAGGTTCAACCCTGTTCGTTTTGAGATTCCAAAAGCATTCAAAAAATCATCAGCATCTTTCCTTGTCAATGGTCTGTGATTTGTAGTTAAAAGTCATACTTTGCTGAAGCTATCGCTGCATGTGAGCTGTTTGCCACAGACCTGCCCAGTGGAATCAGGACAGGACAGATTAGCAGCCGTGTAAATCCATGGTGAGTAGATTTCATCACACAAAGGGACTTCTGTTGTGTCCCACTTGTTGCAGAAGTGCAGCTAAATGACTCAGAAGACTGTAATTCTTCATTACTAATCTTATCAGAATTATCCATACCTGTAGGACTAGAAAAGTTCACATGGAAAACAAACATGGAAGAGAGCTAAGGAATACTAAAAAAGGAAAACATCAAGGGAAACTAACCTTTCCAGATGTTGAAATATGCTAATAGAGTCAGTATAATTAAAAAAAAAAAAACCAACCCACAGGACTGACACATGAACTGACAAGTAGACTGATGGAATAGAAATGGAAACCCAGAAATAGACCAAAGTACATTTGGAAATTTAGTATATGATAAAGGTGGCCTCTTAAGTCATTGGTGCAAAAAAAAAAAATGTATACTTTAGGAAATAGTGCTAGACAACTAAGTAGTCAAAAGGTTGGGCTTGCAGAAGCAAGATCAGAAGAAGCCCTCCACAGAGTTGGGAAAAGAGGTTGTGCTGACTCTGGCTCGTGCTGTAGTTCTGAGAGGGTTCATGGGCCTGATGCTAAAAGGAGCTGGAGGCTAAAACCAACTGCCAGGGTGACTTGGACAGGAACAGGAAGAAATAAGAAGTTCTTTTTCCTTCCTTTTATATTCCAGTCTTCTCTGCAAAGTTGCTGGTAAAGGAGAAAATGTAGTGTGCAAAGTCCAGCACCAGCATCACAGAGGAGAGTAGCAGAAGGTGGGTTTGAAGCTGAACTTAATGGCTGGCAAACTTGTAAATGCTGAGTACTTATTTAGTTAGCATGCACTATCCTAAAAGTCTATCAAAAGGAAGGAGCAAGGGCAAATGGAGCCGCTGGTTGGATAAGAATGTTCAATCTTCATCTTCCTTCGTAGAAAGTTAAGGCAATGTCCAAAGTGATAAGTCAAGAATAGCAATATAAACGTAACACTTAGAAAAACAATTTTATGGAACAGCTTAAAAAAGTTTTGAGGAATGATACTCAGATGGGGAAGAGTGGGACAGAGGTTTAAATTTTTAAATTATAGACACATATTTGACTTTTATTTTTTAAAAAATTAAAACTTAAAAGCATATGAAAGAAGGGAAAAATAAATTCAATATTATAAGATAGCTTCACACTTGGAAAATAAATGGGAAAACTATCATTTTGATAATACAAATTCCCAAAAGCAACAATGGGAAATTCTTTTTGCTGTTGAATCATGTGAGAGGTGGGTAAGAAATTAGATTATTATGCCCATATTTTATGAACAAATATGTGAAAGAAAGATTGGACAGAAGAACTCACAACACAAAGAGCAGCCACATAGACCTGCTTTGATTACAAAGAATCTCAAAGGCTTACCAAGAGAAAAAAATCCATCCTGCATCCAGGTTCCTGGTTTCAGATGAGTAACCAGAATATTATAATGGCATGTGATTAGGGCTGTTTCAATGATGGGGACAAAGAATTGTGAACCATAGAAGGTGGAGAATATCACTCTGCCTGGGAGTAGCTGAAGGTGACCTTGAGGGTTGATGGGCCACAGTTGGTCTGAGTCTTACAGAAAGTCTAAGAGTTTACCAGGTATAGGATCAGGGGGACGAGAATAAGAGAAAACGCAGGTGACAAGCCTTGATCTATCCAAGGAGAGTCAAATGTCTTGTGGGATGTAGCAGAGTGCCTGAGGAGATGCATGGTGGGTAATAAGATTAGAGAGGGAGATGGATTACCAGCCTGAGTTCATTGACTCTGATTCCTTGGGCATTGGGGAGCAAATAGAAGCAGAAAAGTCCTTTAGTCACATCTGAATTTTAGGGAAGATCATTCCAGTAGTTGTGTGAAAGAAGTACCCAGAGCAGAAGAGAGCAGACACCAACA
Source organism: Camelus bactrianus (assembly GCF_048773025.1). NCBI lineage: Eukaryota > Metazoa > Chordata > Mammalia > Artiodactyla > Camelidae > Camelus > Camelus bactrianus. The sequence goes on along the minus strand of NC_133550.1, from coordinate 31,409,834 downwards.
CCAGAAATAATAACAAAAGCTAATGTCAGTACTTACAACACGTCCAGCTCGGTGCCCAGGCTTGGCGGGCACTGTCTCATTTAATCTTGAATATTACTATGCGAGGTAGGAATTTTTATCCCAATTGTACAGATAGGCATGCTGAGATAAAGAGATTGGACTTTTATTTAAGGAAAGAAAAGTGTTCCCTAACCAAGAAGCCTCCAATCTATTTTCTGCCTGGGCAGGAACCAATCAACACGTGCGGCTGGCCTGATGCCAGCAGGTGTGTTCACCTGGCAGAACAGGAAGCATCTGGGCAGGAATGAGGGCAGTTCCTGACAAGTGCACTATGACATTTGCTGAGAGGGAAGTAGGGTTAATGCCTAAATATGGGTATTAAAGAGAAGTTCAGGGCCATGATGTCAGAAGATACCCAGCCAGTCTCCCAACACCCAGTTCTCCCCAAAGCTTGTCGACTCTAGCTCTGGGTGACTTAATCTCACCAACAAGAAGCATTAATCATGCCTCCCCTCAGTAAGTTACTATTTGTTACCCCAGAACGATACGTGGCACACTACATGTTCAATAAATGGTTTCTTTTGTCCACTCCCGTTTTCACTGAAATTCCCTCCTTTTGTCTCCATATAATCACTCTCATTTAATGAACTCACCATCCTTTGTCCTCTCCAAACAAGTGCTTACTCCCAATGTCAACAGTGGCCTCATCTACTCAGCCGTTGGCCAAGCAAGAAGTCTCATTGTCATTGTCAACTCCTCTCCTTCTCCATGCTTAGTCACCAAGTTCTGTCTTGACCATAATTCTTGATGTTTTTCCATTCTATTTTCTCATCTGACCAGCTCTGACTTACTTGGTCATCCAAAGAGCTTTCTTATAGTTGTCCAACCACTAGTTTTGCCTGCATCAAAACAGCCCTTCACATCCTCTGTTACAGGTTGAATTACAGCACCTCATAACATGATGAAGTCCTAATGCCCTGTACTTGTAAATGTGGCCTTATTTGTAAATAGGGCCTTTGTAAATGATCAAGATGAGGCCATTAGGGCAAGTCCTAATCTCATAACATGACTGCATTCATTTGAAAAGGGGGCAGTTTGGACACAGGGTCAGAGACGCACACAGGGAGAATGCTATGTGAGGATAAAGGCAGAGATGGAGTGAGGTGTCTATATACCAAGGAACACCAAAGATTATCATCAAACCACCAGAAGCAGGGGGAAAGGCCTGGCACAGTTTCCCTCCCATACCCTCAGAAGGAACCAACCCTGCTGACAACTGATCTTGGAATTCTAGCCTCCAGAACTGTGCAATGATTTTCTGCTGTTTAAGCCATCCAGCTTGTACTTCATTTCACAGCCTCCAAGGCATTTTTCTAAATGCACATCTATATCTGAAACTCAACTACAGTGGTTTAACCAATGTGGATTTAAGCCTTCCTAACTGAGAGACCTGGTCAGCACGAGGGATGCATTCTCAGCCTGATTTCTAGGACATAGTAAGTGCTCAGTCATTGTTTGATGAATGAATCAATAGGTAAATGACTGTATTAACAATAGAAGACAGAAGCCTTAGATTATAGAGGTCAGTGCCCTAGGGAGAAAATAATATTTATAGCTACCACTCACTTGCTAAGCACATTCTATGACGCCTGCATCCTCACAGTAATCGTCACAACTCTTAGAGTTTGATATTGCTGTTCCCACTTCACAGATCAGGAGCCAAAGCTGGAGGAGACTAAGCTGGCTTACTCAGAGTCACAGCCAGTGTGTGGCAGGGTGAAGATTTGAATCCAGACCTGGGTGATGTTGGAGATTATGTTCTTTCTCTTAGGCCAGCTGCTGTCATGATTATCTGCCCATCAGGTAGCGGGGCCAAAACTATTGGAAGATCGGTAAAATCTGGGGTGGAACCCAGGCCCTACAACCACTGGGCATGGACAGTTCTTTCCTCTGTGTCTCAGTTCCCTCATATGTAAACAAAGTGCCAATTGTCCCTTCCTCATAAAGTTATAGTAAATGTGACGTGCAGGTGTGTTTAGCAGAGTGCTTGGAAAGGCTCAAAAACTACTGTCCTCCACCATTATTGCCATCACCCGCCCCCCAAAAAAAAGCCCTGCAAAAATCTGGGCATGAATGGGGGCCAGCCCTGAACAGAAGGCCCCACCCCAGGGGGGTGTCGACTGAGCCGGGCCTTGCAGAAGTTGCTCTTTAACTTTGGAGACCCTGTCCTGACTTCTCACCACCTAAACCCACATCCCCTTCCCAGCACAGATCCCCACGGGCCTCAGAAATGCCTGTGAGATTTCTCTTTCTCAGCTGAAGTTCTGATAATTCACTGACTTCATTGTCATTCCCAGTTGAGGGAGCGTCCCTTGGAGCCTAGGCTCACCCCTTAATCCCACGCAGGTGTCAGACAATGCCCGATGGGTGGAGAACACGGAGCTACCGCCTGGCTCCCGGCCGGCCCCACCTTAGCACGGGAGCAGCTGGGAGCTGGATGCGTCTGAGACGAGATGCGGGGGCAGATCTGAGTCTGTGGTACTGATCTGCCCAACTGAAGCTTTCACATCTGTCTTGGCACACACATAGGCAATCTAAAGCAATCTAAAGTCAGTTACAGCTCCAAGCAGCTGGGGTGGGGTCCTGGGGCACTGAATACAGGTAGGGCTAGATGCCTCCCCTGACAAAGCTGGCACAGCAAATCCCACTGATGCCTGGGGCCACTTAGGAGAGTCAGTGTGGGAACGAATGGGGCAGGAAATTGTTGTACAAAGCAGGATCTTAGCAATCAGATCTCTGTTTGAATGCCAAATCTAAGGCTTACTTACTATGTGACTTTTACTACATTACTTAACCTCCTTTAGATGCTGTTTTTTCATCTTCAGAGTGGGGAAAATAATAGTACCCACTGTTGTTATGAGTATTAGAGGAGATAATTTAAAAGCATTCAGCACAGTCTTTGGAAAATTGTTCATGCTCAATAGGTCTCAGCAACGCTAATCACACAGCATCTAGTATATATACATATACTAAATATTTTTTTAAAACCAACTTTATTAGCTTTTAAAACAAACTTATTAAAATTAATCACAAATATCCCCTCCCCCAAGTACATATACTAGATGCTATGGGCACCAGAATCTTCTGAACAGTAAGTTGCAAACTGCCATGTGCTCTGGGAGTGATGCTGGACTGTGGCCGCACTTTCCATTTTTTCTTGTTGCCTATGTATGTCCTGTAAACAGTGCTCAGATGAATGGGCATAGTACTGTTCTGTGGTAAGAACATACGTTCTTAAAGTACGAGTTTTGTCTGTGCTTACTGTCTACTCAGTGCTGTGTTTGCTCCGAATAAATAAAATGATGCAACCTAGTTCCTGCTTTCAGAGAGCTTTCAATCGAATTGGGGAGACGGTATAAAAGTCATATAAAAAATGTAGAGAGCCTAAGATAAGGTATATAGCTACACACTAACGTAGGTGGATGTGACCATAATTCATGGGATTACTCAGAAAAGGGAGGTATCCAGGAGGAATGGAATGGGTCCCTAGGGTCTGGTTGGCCCCTCTCAAGGGGCCTGAGAGCACTAAAGTTTGAGGTTGATGAGGCAAAGTAAGAGGTCATCCTTCCATTGCATTTACTATGTGCCAATTACTAGTCATATATGTATATATATGTATATATGTTTTCACTTTCATCCACACCACATATCTATGCAGTTGGTTGTGTCATTATCCCCATTTTAACGATGAACGAGTGGGGTTCAGAGACATGAAGTAACTTACCCCAGGTCACACAGCTGGTAAGTGGCAAAGCTGGATTCTGAACTCAGTCTCATTCCCAAAGCTGCTTCTCTCTGACTCCTCTGCCTCTCTCTTTAAGGACCCTTGTGAGTATAACAGGCCACATGGGGACACATCAGGGACCTCAGGATAACCTAAGATAACCTCCCCATCTCAAGATCCTTTAATCACATCTGCCAAGTCCCTTTTGCCATTTAAAGTAACATATTCATAGGTTCCAGGGATTAGGATGAAGACATTTTTGAGGGTCATTATTCAGCCTACCGCAGTAGGAAAAATAAACTCTACTTGTGTACACTACTGTTTGACAATGGTTTGTTACTCACAGCTGAAGGCAATCCAAGCTGTTAGGAGCATCTCCTGGGTCCCAGGCACTGTGCTTGGTGCTGGAGATACTCCAGCCGCTAAGTATCCCCAGCTGAGAGCCTGTCATGCTGTGTTTGCAACTATTATTTGCTTATTTAATGGCCTCAGGAGATTATGAACTCTGGAAGTCAAGAAATGCACAACTCACTCTTTTCTGTCATCCCAGCACCAATCCAGGGCCTGACACACTGTGGTGCTCAAAAATTGTTGATCGAACAATTGTTGATTGTACTCAGCAACTGGGCAGTCATGACTTGGATGCCACATCCTTAGCCAGAGTTAATTCTAAAATCACCGAGTAGGAGCTTGGAGACTATTGATTAAGGCTCTGTCCCAAACATCCCCCAAAGAGGTGTCGTGGAACAGATGCCGGATGAAAATAAACGGGCCAGAGAAGGTTGGGGGCGGGGCGGGGGGGTGCTGAAACAAATTAGTTTAGAAAGCCCATACGTGCCTGCCTCTTAAAGTTTCAAAACTCTGAGATGCTCCACAATGAAGAAAACCTGCTCAACGTTAGTTCAGCATTTCCCAAATGTATTTGATAATGATTTTCGTTTTTCATGGCGCACATATTAATCTACAGAAGCAGAGTTCTGTGGAACACCTTCGGAGAAACACTTCTCAGTCCTTCCTAGGACTGCTTTGGGAACTCAGGCAGGGCCCCCAGGTGGGACTGAGCAGTGGATCAGACCAAAAGTGCACGAAGGCTGCCAAATGGAGGAGCTGCCATTGTCAGGGAGGACTTCGGGGGAGAGCTGGATCTCAAAGGGCGGTGGCATTTGTCCTGGAAGAGGGGAAGGTGAAGCATTTCCCACTTACACCTAAAGGCTGCCTGGCTTGTTTCAAATGGTCCAGGAGGAGAGTCAGTGAGCTCAAGGGAACAGTGATTCCAGGACCACACAAAGGCCTCTTTCTTGAGTCCCCTGGCAGGGAAACTCCAGTGGTGCCCTGGTCCCAAGCCAGCTGACCACTTCCCAGCCACCATCAGCCGAATGGCCACCAGAGCCTTAGGACCTGATCTCTTCCTCCACGGCAGCCAGCCTGGGCAGGGGCTACCTGCACTGTCCCAGGAAGCCATGTGACCCTTCAGCCCTTCTGCATTCTGATCCAGCTTCACTGAGAAGTACTGCTCCCTGCTCCCACTTAGCAGCTAGCATTGACCTCCAGGCCCAGAGGCATTCCCCACCCCTCCTACCCCTGGTCCCGAGCCTTCTGATCTCCTGTACTCATTAGGGGACTTGTGTCCGTGGGATTATGGAGCTGAACATGCTGCTGCAGATCCTCTGTTGAGTGGTTCTGCCAGTTCAACTCTGTAGTTCAATTTGTTTGATTTTAATTAGAAACCTGGGGTTCATCAGGGTTGCTTGGGGACCCACTCTTAGGGACAGAGGGAAGCTTTTACTTTTTTCACATGGGACTCACTTCAGAGGAATTCATTTATGTTCTTTACAGATACATTTTTTAAAGAATTTAAACCATATTATCCAAATACCTTCATATTACACGTGGGAAAACTGAGGACCAGAGAAGGAAAATAAGTGCCCAAGATTGCAAAGCAAATTAAAGGCAGAGTTGGAAGGAGACTCCAGATCCCTTGACTCCTAATTAAGTGTTGTTTCCGTCACACCATGTAGTTCCCAGCATGGGTGGCAGCGGATCAGAACAGAGCATTTGAGGCAAAATCTTTATGAGATTTTTTTTTCCCCAAATTCCCAGCAGTTACTAGAAACTCTGGTAGAAAACAGACTTTTAAAAATAAATTTGTATTATTATAATAAAGAGCATGCTTCTTAAAGGACATCCCCAGAGACTCCATTTGGTAAGTTAACTACTTCACCAGTCATCTTTTTGAAGGTTTCACTGGCTCTGAAATGGGTTTGCATGCAGGGGTCTCCTCACCTCCCCCAACCCTCCCAAACCCTATCTGCTCTCTTCTCATTAGCTTCCTGGTTATTTTTAGCAACATCACTCTGGCTAAAGAGAGGAAAGTATTCTTACTCCTGCACAGGCTTAGAATAGCTGTGTAAGTAAATATTCCTAAATAATGAAGCACCGCCCTACACATACACACACAGTAGGTCCCAGCCCCACCGACTGCCTGACCCAACCCCTGTCCTACACCCACCACCCCCAGCTCTGGACAAATCAACAAAAAGGACTCTACTTTTCAGAAGACAGGTTAAAGAAGATAAGTATCTGTAGGAATTTTAAAGCAAAGGAATCCTCCATTTGCCGGTTTGAGGACTTGTGTCAGAGAAGCCTGTGTGAAATTTAAATAGGTAACAGGACCCACCCACTGAGTTCAATGGAACATAAGTTTTTTTCTGTTCCTTCCCTACACCCTTGTCCTCTTGATGACTCTCTTATTTAGGGCATAAATGAACCACTTACTTTCAAGACAGTATGTTTTCGGTGAGACTGGAGTTATGACCATATTGCAAAATGAAGAGCTGAAGCTCAGAATGGTTAAGTAACTTACCCCAGGTCACACAGCAAGGAAGTAGTGGAGCCTAAACTCAAACGCAGGTTGCAGACTACAATGCTCATGTTTCCCCCACTGGGGTCTTCACTTCTGTGATATGTAATATTAACAACATGAGCTAACATTTATTGAAGTCTTGCTATGTGCTGAACACTACAAAACGTCTGCCTTTGAAGAAGTACAAAAATAAACCCTCTTCAGCAAGGAACAAGAGTGGCTTTTGGATTTTTAACCTCCCTCTGTCCTCCAGGTGAGACAGGAAAAAAAAAAAAAGTCCATCTCTGGAACTTATAATTGAATGGAATAAGAAAGACTCGTGGACCCAGCTAACTTATTGAGTGCTCATGTTTGCAATCTGATTCCTTGCATTTGAAGGAAAGAGATATGATCCTCTTAACTTTTAAGATGTCTTACAGCATTCTCACCTCCTGTGCTCTTGTCAGGTCACAGAAATAAATAGCAGTGTCACCTTGATAGCACCTGTCCGAATGTTGGATGTGGACTGCATCCTCGATATTACTATGGCAACCAGACTCACCAGATGTTTTAGGAAAGTTCCAGACTTGGTACCTGTCCTATTATCCATGTAGGTGGCCTGTCAGACCATCTGGTTACTCTGTATACAGCCCACAGATCTGCTCAAATAGTTAACATGAACCTCGTGTCATCGAAGCTCAGATGAGCTTGAGCTTGTCCCTGGAATTGCTTAAATTTATGACCGTTTCAGAGGGGCTGGTTTTCAAATTGCAGTCCATGATCTCAGAGACAGGCATGAACCCCGTCTCAGTTTAACATGTTGGTTTCGGGAATTAAAGATCCCAAAGATTGAAGTGTCATCTGTGTTTTGTAGGCAAATATCTACTTAATCACTATTCCATTGCCTGAGGAGAGAATCATAACCTATACATGCATTCTAAAGGAATTTGGTTTCCCAGTTGGCAATAAATATCATACGTTTCCAAACTGGGCATGTTTAGGCATTTGATGTATCATATCACCCTGCAGATCTGAGAACAAGACAAAGGGAGGTTTTATGCCAGAGCAGAACGATGGGGAAGCTGAGGACACCCAGCATTGTCTCATGGAGAAATTTTCCTCCACCATGCTCCCAGTTCGCTACCTTAATGACCAAAGATACCGCCCACCACTAATGTCCAGGCTTTTTCCCCAGGATTTGAACAACCCCGGAGTGCCCACCAGGGATGAGGACTCCTTGGGCTTTGGGACCCAAGAGGGCCAGCTGGAGGACAACGGGGTTGAGAGAGAGGCTGAGGCATAGTTCATCAAAAGTGTAAGAGTTAATCAGAGGGATCAGAAGAGGAGAAGCAACTGTGTCTCTAGCTTTAACCCTGCAAAGGAAATTGCTGGAACTCTCTCCCCCTATTCAGTCCCTCCACCATTTGCGGAGTCATTAGAGGATCTCAAGTGTGTTCACGAACAAGTCTTTGATCACCCTATGGCTTCTGCTGCTGCCCCAACCTCTGTGGCTCACAGAGCCCCCACTAGACAGCTTGGCATTATCATGGCCAGCCTTGACCTCCTAATATTGCCAGAGTTTCTCGAAATAATGCCTTCCACTTTATTCTCAGCACTTATTTCCTGAGGACACACTCAAGAGCCTCTCAGTGCTGGGTGACACAACCAGTGATACATACATGCTGGACTAAGCAGCTCCCACTGTCTTGTGACGGTCCTGTGGCCCCTGAAACAAACCTAGGTGCCTCTACTCTTTACCTAAGGAGAATTCTAACCCAGAATTTTTCTCAGTTCCCCATATGACCCACCCCACTGTCCTTCCATACCCATCCAATGAGTGTTTTCACTTTCTAATGTACTCACCACAGCAACCACACATCATAGATTATCCCTATGTTAAGCCATCTCTTACATCCCTGGTGTTTCTCTAAGACACACCAGCCTAGGGGCAAATGGAGCTGAGTTAAGAAAAATAAACTGTATCTCTTTGATTCTAGTCCCACCCCTGTTGCAAGATGTCAGGCATTCCTGAGAGTTCCCTCTTGCAAAGGAGCCACCTTTCCCATGCTCACAAATAAGTTTCCTCCTTTGCCAGTTATCAGAGTTTTATTGCCTTTAAATGCAACTTAGAGGACTGGGCTTTATCGAATAGACGAATGTCAGGAAGGATTTTGGCTTATCACATTCACCTCCGGTAACATTTTTCACTCCTGCTTCCTTTATCTACCAACCTATTAATGCCTATGATGGCCATCAAGGTTGCCAATGAACCAGTGTTGGCCATCAAGAAATCATGACCTGATGGTCAAAAGATTCTCAACATCACTAATTATTTGAGAAATGCAAATCAAAACTACGAGGTATAACCTCACACCAGTCAGCATGGCCATCATTCAAAACTCCTGAACCAACAACTGCCTAGAGAGGGTGTGGAGAAAAGGGAACCCTCCCACATTGTTGGTGGGAATGCAAATTGGTGCAGCCACTATGGAGGACAGCATGGACTTTCCTTTAAAAAACTAAAAATAGAGTTACCGTATGATCCAGCAATCCCACTCCTGGGCATATATCCAGAGAAAACTGTAATTTGAAAAGACACGTGCACTTCAATGTTCATAGCAGCTTTTTACAATAGCTAAGACATGGAACCAATTTAAATATCCATTGACAGATGAATGGATAAAGATGTGGTATATATATGTGTGTGTGTATGTATGCATATATATATATACACACACATATATATAATATATATAAAATATATACACACATATACACGATGGAATACTACTCAGCCATAAAAAGGAATGAAATAATGTGATTGGCAGCAACATGGATGGACCTCGAGGTTATTATACTAAGTGAAGTGAGTCAGACAGAGAAAGACAAATATCACATGATATCACTTATATGTGGAATCTTAAAAAGTATAAGAAACAAATTTATTTACAAAACAGAAACAGATTCATAGACATAGAAAACAAACTTATGGCTACCAGGCAGGGAAGGGAGGAGGGAGAAATAAATTGGGATTTGGGGATTGACAGATACAAATTACTATGTACAGAATAGATAAACAGCCAAGGTCCTACTGCATAGCACAGGGAACTATCTTCAATGGCTTGTAGTAACCTGCAATGAAAAAGAACATGTATCTATATATGTATGACTGAATCACTATGCTGTACACCAAAACTAATACAACATTGTAAATCAACTATACTTCAGTTTTTTAAATGAGATTAATAAATAAGAAATCATAACCAAATTAGCCAGGATTCTTAGGGTTGCCAGTGACAGACACCCAAGTTAATGTGAATAAGGACAGGAGGGAATTAAGTCACATAACTAAAAAAGAAGTCAAGGTAATGAAATACTCAAGAATCCCAGTGTCTCTCTCTCTCACTCCCCATCTATCCCTTCTGCTTGCCTTTGTGCTAGCTTCATTCCTAAACAGGCTCCCTCCTTGTAGTAGCAAAATGGGTCACGGTGACTGTCAGCTCCAAATTTGCGGCCATGCATAGCAAGCAGAAGGAAAATGCAGACTTTTTCACTCAACATCTCCGGAGTGAAAGTCCTGGCAAGATAGCTCTCAGATTGCCCCAGCTTGTATAACATGCTTTTCCTGAACCGATCAATGTGACCAGAGGAATATAAACTTTAGCTGACCAGGGTCATAGGCCCACCTCATGTGAAAGACTGCTGGCTTCAAGTGAACTAAATGGAATAGTCTCCCTAGAGGGAAGAAAATTTCCGTCACCAAAATAAGGAAGAGAAGAATTCCAGGAAAGCTAAATCAGCAGAAACCCAAATAGACATTATTCCGAGATCTGACATCCCTGTTAGCTCTTTTAGATCGCTCGGGAACTGGGATAAAGCCAGATCTGCCCTCATGGGGGTCAGGACATCGATGGACCCTGGTGTGAAGATCTGGGATCTGGAAGGTCAGAAGAAACTGAGTAGGGGTAGCTGTTGATCCCAACTCACGGTGACCTTGGACATCTCCCTTTCTCTACGTGAGCCTCTGACCCTCATTTGTGAGCAGCATGGTCCAAATCATTGTCCTTAACCCAAGGCCCCTGAGCCCATGGAAGCTTCATTATTGCCCCTTGATCTATCTTCAGCATAAACTATTAGAACCTTATTTCCATGCCACTCTTCTCAAATATGCCCTGATAGGAACATTTTAGCAGTTAAAAGGCAGCCCCTAGCAACCATGAACGTAAGAGCAGTCTGGGAATGAAGGCAGCACAGAGCTAAGGGATAAAGAGGAGTCTGGCCACTTATCATCCGGGCCCTGACTTCCTCCGTGGATGCAGCCAGCATCTTCCTCTGGACTGGTCCATCACAGAAGAAGAGTTCCCCCTCTGCATACACCATAATCGGTGGGGTTTTCTATCGCTTACAGTGAAAGAATCCCAAGTGAAAGAAATAGGGAGTGGCTTTCCTGAGCACTATCTTGAGAAATGTGATGATATGTTGGATGTTTAGTGAGAGCACTCAGCTGATGAGAAATGTCTGTCCTGGGTCTAAGTCTCAAGTCAGGCCAGGGAATCTTGGCACCTAGTCTACGTGAGGAAATGAGCAAGTCCAAATCCTGGTGGCAGTAAATATCCCGTCTTCAGAGACACAGGTTATTGACAATTGATCAGATTCCCATCTCTGTTCCCCCTCAAAAAAAAATGGATTCAGAAACACCTCTAACTCCCACTGCCCAGTAAGATGTAGTTGGCCATTTTTTTCCCTCAGGATATCAGGGAAGCCATGCAGTAAGACTCCGTCTGATTTGCAAAGTAGCAGGTCCAGTGAACATTAGTGAACTGATCAGCTTTCAGAGAACCAACCAAGCATTGAGCCAAAATAAGGAGACTGACATGGGCTTCTATGAATCAGTTATCTTTCTGATTAGCATTTAGTTTCACTTTAAGGATTAATTCTCTCAGTACAAGGGTGAGTGCTGGTAATGCATATAATTGTTCTCACTCCATAAGGAGCTTTGTATTAAGCTACATACCTAAAGCTTTTATGACATTGTGAAACCCAAATCCCTCAAGTGAACAACTGAGGTCTTATGTGTAGCTTAGATGATAAAGGACTTCAAAGAATTTCTTGGACGTACAAGGCCTTGGACCTATTTAATTTTGGGTTTGGAGTTTGACTCACCTTAGGGGTTTGAAGGATCTTAATCAAATTTGTCTAACTACAGAGCCAGAGCCCTTCGCCACTGCTTTCTCTTACCTAACATAGTTCCTAGAACAAACTAGGAAGCCAAAAAAATATTTTTAGCTTTTTTTTCCCCTCTCCCTCTAGAAGAAACTTTGAAGTTTAAAATATCTATTCATTGGGACTCAGGCCAATCTAAATTATCAGCCTTTAGCATACAAATTCAAACAACAAAAGTAATTCATTAGTTCACATAATTGAATGTCCCAGAGGTGAGTAAAGCTTCAGGCAAAGCTTGATCCAGCACTCAGTATTTTGCTATCAGAGCTTGATTTCTTTCTTTCCTTTTTTTTTTTTTTTTTACTTTCAATTGTAGTCCGTTTTCTTTGATGTTAGTTCCATTCTCAAGCAGTCTCTCCCCTCGTTGTGTTAAGAGATGAATGGCAACACAATTCTGTATTCACATCCAGCAGAAATAGAGTCTATGTCTCAGCATTTCCAGCAAAAGTCCTAAGGTTCCCCCTGATTGGACTGGCTTAGATCATATGCCCATTTCTGAATCAATCATGATGGGAAGAAAGAATGCCACCTGCTATTTGGCCCAAGCCAGAGTCCATTCTTGGAGCTGGGGGAGTGTCAGCCTCACCCAGACCACGTGGCTGGAGAACTTGAGGTACAGTAGGTAAGAGAAATGAGGGATGGTGAGGGGGGCAATCCCCAAACAGCTATTACAACCCTCATTTTACACGTGAAGCAACAGAAACCAGAGAGATTATGTGACTCACTTAGAATCACACAGGGAGCCGAGTGGGAGAAGGAGGAACTAGACCCCAACTCTGCTGCCCTAAGGAGCCTTGTTGTTTCCTCACTCCATTAAACTCACTCCCAACCAAAATTGTACAGATGTTATCACGTCTTTTTTTTAAATTTTAACCTTTTTAAAATTGAAGTATATTTGGTTTACAGTATGTCAATTTCTGGTGTAGAGCATAGTATTTCAGTCATACATATACACACATATATTCCTTTTCATGTTCTTTTTCATTATAGGTTACTACAAGATATTGAATATACTTCCCTGTGCTATACAGTAGGACCTTGTTGTTTATTTATTTTGTATATAGTAGTTAGTATCTGCAAATCTCAACTCCCAATTTATCCCTTCCCACCCCCTTCACTGTATCTTTTGATACTTCTGAAGTCTCTGGGAGAAAAGACAGAAACCCTCTACAGGTGTGTAGGGGAAGGTGATTACCTGCAGGGGCACTCCACTCTTGGAGCAGGCTCAGTGATTTTCAAGAACAAGCAACAAAAAAAGAAAAGGCCCAAGAACCCAAAACATAGGCCAGCTCCATTATCCCATCCAGACGGAGCAGCACGGGATGTCGGGTGGGGAGACAAAGGAGAAAGTCCTGCTTGGGCCCTGGGGCCGCCCCCAGATTTGAGGGAGAAGGCTGGGGGCCAGGACTGCCTTTCTTCTGCTCCCAGTCCACTAGGCTATTTGCATTTCATTGTGGTCCTGGATGATTTAAGGAGCCCAGTGAAAGCCCTTGGATGTGGTTAAGACGTTCATGCTCCAGTGATAAATAATGTGAGCAATGTGTACGGCCTAGAGTCCTTGCATTATCAAAGGGCTCCTTGGAAACTGGGGAAATGGCAGGGCTTTTTCCCCTGCTTCTGCTTATGTATTTATTTTTTCATCTGCTTGATGAATTGACTTCTTGTCCCTTCCCAAGTGTTTAATGCCATCCCAGGAACCGACACTCTTCCCATCCTTGGCACTAGATCTTTTCAGTACTGTGGTCCCACCAGATGACTGGTCAGAGCTAAGAGAAAAGGGTGCAGGGAGCCGGGCCCCTTGCCCATCTTTCTCCCTCTGCCGCCCTCTCCAGACATATTTATTTTCCTCAGATGAAGTCTCCTGGTTGACTTCAAAGGCAACTCTGCATCCAGAAGAGATAATACTGTAGGGGAGCAGGGGAGGATGGGGCAGAGTTCAGAGGGAGGAGTGGAATCCCTGGACAGGGACGGATGTGGGACAGATGGAAGCTGGGTCCACTGGAAATGGTAACTAGCATTAGCATTCCAAGAGCATTCTATTTACTTCATTTGGATTGTAAGTTCCATTAGAATGTCCTCTTTTCAAGACGGAAAAATCAGAATGCAACTCAGACTTCAAATGTTTCCCTCCTTCCCTCTGCATGATGGCTTTTGGGGCACCGAGGCTGATAATGTTTTCTTTTCTGCTGTCCCATCATCAATGAAATTGGCTTTCTAACACCATAGAAGCCCTCTGTGCCAGGGCAACCAATTAGGCATCGATTGATAGAGGATCCTGTAACTCAAGGGCTCATTGTTTCCATTTGTCGTCCAAGAGCAGTGATGATTGCTTTCCAGAGCCACAGAGACTCCATCTGTGTCAGACTCTCCAACAGAATGATTTACAGACATCTCTTTAAAGGTACTTTGCCCACTTTGCAGATTCAGAGAGAAAGGGGCCATCCCACCCAACCCTAGAATTGAAGGGCTTGGGGCACCAGTGATTCTCAGGAGTAGAAGCTCTAAATCACAAGCAACCGATTGTCCTTACACCCTTGGAAAAACATCTACATATAGAAAAATATTCTCTCTTCTAATTGTCTCAGCAATACCAGGAACAGTTACTATTATTACCCCCAATTGATAGATGAGGAAATCAGGTCAGAGAGATCAAGTGAAGCCCACTTTCTTTTCTCCTCGGCTTTCTGCCTGTGCACACTGGGGACACTTTCTTGGAAGGATTGGGACAGAGCTTCTACCTGCCCTTCCACCTTTCATCTCCTCCTCGCATGGTGATGTATCTAATTACGGAGACTGAGAAAGGCTCAGAGCACATGTCCTCCCTTCCCTTCTAATTCTTGATTTTTCAGAGTAGCCCACCCCCACCCCATGACCCACACCCAACACACATTGTCAATCTGGTAAGCCAGCTACTGCCACAGGAGAAAACCTGGGCTTCTCCACCTGCTTAGGACACCTGGTTAAGACTCACCCATACATGGAGCCAGATGTCTAGACTTCAGAAACCTGATTTCACCTGTGGGTCTCATCAAGCTTTATTAATAATAAAGCTGATGAGTTAATGCCTACCACTCAGCTGCTTCTGACTCGATGTTAAAGGGAAGTTTTTGGTAATTCCCAAACCCCAGGGGCATCCCCCCAACAATAACTTGCCTGAAGTCAAACAGCTGGGAAGGATGCAGATGTGAAATCTGAATCCAAAGTCTGAGCTTTTAACCGCTGCTCTAGAGTGCCAGTTAGGAGGAAACTGAGACCCAAGGAGGTCTGAGGAAGGAGTCATGTCATAAAAGGTCTTGTGAAATGTGAGGGAAGTTTGGATTTTATCACAAGGGCTGTAGGAAGCCACACGTGTTCCAAGCAAGGAGAGGAGACATTACCACCTGAAATAACCCTGCACCAGACCCCCACCGTGTAGACTTTGTGTTAGTTTTCTTCCCAAAGAAAAATATCTGAGAAAACAACATCGTTACCGTCTTTGACAGCTATTCGTGACAATGTGAGGCTGAGGAATGGGAAGGTTTCTTATTGTTGTTGTTGGTTCTGAAAGAAGAAACATCCGAGCAAGTGGGTTGTTTTGTCTTCAACTTCCTCATTCTTGAGAAGTCAGGCAGGTCAAAGCAGCAGCTCAGGAATGTGTGTGGTCCACCGGGGCCTCTCAGGTGAAGCCCGGGGAGCCAGACTTCACTGGGACCCGCTGGTCTTCTGCCCCACTCAGCTCAGAGTCAAGCCCTAGTGCACAGTTTGATTATCATCATCAGTGCCTTCATCATCATTAACAATTTCCTCTACTACCTGTGTCACCCTCAGGATGCCTTAGCCCCTTGACACGGTCAACCTCAAGTAATTTCATAACAAGCCAGTGAGGTAGGTACAATTATAATTTCCATTTTACAGATGAAAAAAATTGAAGTGCAGAGAGGTTAAACAATCGGGTCAAGGTTAAACAAGCAGGAATTGGCAGAGCAGGGATTTGAATCCAAGTCTATTTGACGCCAGACTTCAAGTTCTTAACCACAAGGCTACGCTCCACTGTGTAGAAGGTGCTTATAGTTGGTTTCAAGAGTATCAGAAGCAATGATTTGGGAGTGGTTGAGGATGGGGGTAGACTTGGTAGGAGGAAGGGTTAAATGCCCTGGTGCAGAGGCATGTGGACATGCTCGTGACCTCTGATAGAATCACGTAGGGATACCCTCAGGCTAGAAAATGTTCTCACTGAGCTTCAAGTCTCAGCTTGCTCGGAATAGTGAATAGTGTGGAAACATCAACTTAGCCATCTGATGTCCCAAATAAATGAATGAACAAACAGAAACATTTGCACTTTTATCTTTAAGCATAGGACGGACAACAGAAGTAGGGATAAATGGCTAATGAGTCAAGGCAAGTCAGTATTTATAGACCATATATTGTGTACTAGACATGGGACACAGAAACGAATCAGACACAGCTACTGCCCTAACAAGGCCGAGAGAGTCCTGCAAGGGCAGGAAGCTTAGAATTAATCATCTAATTATCTCACTGCATCTAAATTCAATGTGTGCAGTGTGAACAGGGTGTTCATTGGAGGAGAGATGCCTGAGCAGTTATTTCTATCTAGAACTTCACACTAAAGGAATACTTCACAGAGGCAGGGATGTTAGAATTTAGCCTTGAAAGATAGGAAGAGTCAGATAATAGGGAAGGATATCATAAACAAAACTGTGAGCAGAGGAAAAACAAATGCAAGGGATATATGAGACTGGTGAGAAAATGATGTGTTTCTGGGATGTTAAGACTGATGCAGGAAGATAGGCAGGGCTCAGATCATGGAGTGCCTTGCAGGCCAAAATCATGAGCTTGGACTTGATCCCGTGGGTTATGTGGAACCACTGGAGAGTTTTAGAAGCAATGAGAGTAACTGTTCAGTGTGCATTTTGGGGAGCATGCACTGATGTTGGGGTGGAGGCTGGACTGGAGGGTAGAGGCTAGAGGTAAGGGTAAGAGACTACTTAATAGTCTAAGGTATTGATGACAAGGGCAATGGCAAGAGGGATGGTACTGAACAGACACCAGGGTTGAATAGACAAGGAAAAGTTTGGCAAGTTATTGGACATGGAGTTGAGAAAGAGGGAAGAGAAGTCCCTAAGCTCTCTGGTGTCTGTGGAAGGGTGGGGGGCTGATGATGTCACAGGAAACCCGGGAGGAGAAGTGAGGGTGGGGACTGGGGAAGATAATAGGTTCTATTTGGAATATGCTACATTCAAAGCCTTTAAGGGCACACAAAATTGGAAGGCAGTTGAGGCAGAAGCCTGAATCTCCAAAGAGTGAGATAGAGATGTATGAGTCATCAGTATTTCATGGGAGTTTAAAGTCTGGGAGAAAAAAGTGCCCAGAGAATACAGAAATTACTAAAAGAGTTGAGAGGGCAGAACTCTAGGGAAAGCTCTTAGGACAGTCCCAGATACATAGTAAGCACTTAACATATGTTCATTTTTAACGTCCATGCATGGTTGTCATTAATATTCCACCACAGTCTGCGTAAATACAGGGCTCAGTGAGTTTCTTGAGTTTCTTGCTCACTGGTCAAGCCATAACTTTGCCCCCATGCCAATACTAACCATCCTGCTAGGCCTATTTCAAACCCCATTTCCTCCTAAGTGCCTTGGCAGTATTTTCTACACCATTCACTGGGATAGGACCTTTCCTGGTAGGTCTTGTTCATCTTGCTTCTCCAATGAGACTGAAAGCTCCTTTTAAAACACAACAATCATATGTCTGGGGGTCCCTCTCCTGCCCCAAACTGCCCAAATAGCACATACTGGGCTTGGAATGTTCTTTGGTTGAATGGGCTAGACAGGAGTCGGGTGAATCATTTTAGAGATATTTAGCTTTCTTGCTAATGTAATTCTTACTGACCTCCAGCTCACCCTCATCCGTCCTATTGTCAAACTCAAGAAATGACCAGACTCTGTCATCCAGAAAGTTCTAAAATGCCATGACAATGAGCATTGTGTCCTTCAACTGTCCTACATTTCATCGTAAACATCCTAATCTTAATAAACATTAGGCAGACTTTTTTGTGTCTTTCAAAGCATCACAGACAGTGTGGTGCCTTGGAATGAGGAGACAGAAAATGTGCCCTTGAGTTCCCTTCTGCTGTCTCCTGGTTGTGATCATGGGTTGATGACTTACCATCTCTGAGTCTTACTTTTCTCAACTGTAAAATGGGAACAATGAAATGGCTGCCACAGAGTCTTGGTGATCAGAATAAAAGATAAAACGTCTGGGAAGTTACTTTGAAATGATAATTATACCAAGTTAGGTATTGTTCCTATTCTCAAATTTCAGAACCCATCAGAGAGAGGGCACCTTACAGAAGACGCACAGGCCGTTGACCTGCCAGCTTGTGTTCAGCCTAATTAACATTCACCCAGAGAGCTTCTGGGACTGAAGAAATGAAAGGGACTGAGGATGTGGGGGACAGGGTGGGAGAGGAACAGTTGGTGATGAAGAAAGAAAAATCTAATCTTTTGCTAATACCGAGGGCCCCAGCTTGAGAACACACAAGTAAACAGTGAAGTGTGGTGACCCAGGACTAGCTGGGGGACCTTTTGAACAAAAGCAGTTAACAAAGCTGCTTTCAGCTCTGCAACTCTTCAGGGCCAGCTCGGGCCTGGGGCTGCTGGAAAAGGAGTTGGGTCCTGCTTGGAGAGACCCAGCCTCACAGTCAAATGTCAACCCATCAATACCAAGTGAGCAGAAAGGAGCCTAATGTTTAGGGCCTTTGTTTCTTTGTTTTTCATTAATTAGTCTTTTGTTCACTCATCTGAGTCGTAAAGAAATCTCTTCTGCAATCCTTTCAAAATCCAGCTCCCCCACATGTACCCACATTAGTGAAAACAGAATAAAATCTGTGGTTTTGGCTCATTGCCTTGGCCACATGGTCAAATAGGACTTTGAAGGGCTTTTTTTTTTTTTTAACAAGTGTTTATTGAGTAACTGCTATTCATTCAACAAACATGTGAAGAGTGCCTACTGCATTCCTGGCCCTGTGCTTGGTGTTAGGGACACAGAGATGAATAAAATCCAAACTCTGGAACTCAATAAACTCAGTAAGGGAGGTCGGAGATCAGTGCCGGTTAGCACAGTCCCCGGAGGGGAGGCACCAACTGCCGGAATAGACTCTGCGAGCTCCGAGGAGGACGAGAACGCTTCTCTTGGGCACGAGCAGGGAAGGCTGTGTTTCATGGTGCCATTTGGGTGCAGGACCATTCTGACATGCATTCCCGCACATGTTTGCCACGTTAAAACAACAGCAAGCTGGTGCAGTACCTCCGCTGGGTGTGCCAGGCACTGTTCTCAGCAGTTTCTTCAGTGCTTCTTCAGTGTGGGGCCTCTGATGATCTCCACTTTGCAAATGCAAATCTGAAGCCAGGCAGCCTGGCTCCAGAGCCCGTCCTCTTGACCTTGGTGCTGGCTGTGCAGCCTCTGCTTACCAGACCCACCGTCCCTGAGACCTGTCAGCCTCTCCCGCCTGGGCCCTCAAAAGCAGGGCTGTGTCTTACTGACCTTCATGCCTTCAGAGCCTAGCATGGTTCCAGACACGAGGCTGAGCCTTCACAAGAGCGTCCTGGAACTGCTGAACTTGAACCCCCTACAGCCAGATGCTGAGGTCCCGGCAAGCCTTGTGGAAGGGATTGGCTAGTCAGAACAGCAGGGAAGGGCTGGGGTACGCTAGGGTCAGCTGGGGTGGGGAGAGATGAAGACACCATCAGCTTGTTTCAGAAAGCCTTGCTTGTGGCCTTTCGGAGGCCAGGAATGAGGGCAGAGCTGGGATTTGGGAAATGGAGGCCCCTCTCCTTCGCGACCCTGTGCACAGGCTGCTTCTACGCTGAGAAGAGACCTGCCCTGGGGTGCACTTTTGTGGCTCTGAGGGCAGGGTTTGGGCTTTAGATAATAATTGCATAGATTTGCTTAGTAAACACAGGGCAACTGTAAGATAATTACATGTTCTTACAGAGATGGTGCTTGGTAATTACTTTCAGTGGCCCCAAAGTATTATTTAACACATATTCTGGTTTATAAGACAGAAATAATGATGAATTTGCTTGGTAATTACACAGCACTTACCCACGACATATCCTGCCAGTAGCTAATACTTAGTCCGTCATTAAGGGGCAAGCTGTTGCTTTGGTAAATAGTAAGTTCTTCTTCTTATTGGTCTCTAGGCACATAAAGCATGATTAAAACACCATTAGTGACATTTCTTCAAAGGGTGAATACACAAGGCTATGTGAGAAGCCAACTTTCCTTGGGTTTAAATGCTTTATTTCTACCTTTCTGACAAGAACCACAGAAAGGAATCACTTCTAACGTGGGCATCTGCTCCTTAATGAAACTGAGCAGATGAAGTGATCTTTGCCCTGGCTTAGGGAATGGGAGGGGAGTGACCGCTGTTTTCAATATGAAGATTGCTCCAAATGGCAGTGCCCGGTTTAGAAGGAGCCCCAGGTCTGGCGCCACTACCCTGGTGGTGGGCTGGGTCAGCACATTGAGTACCAGGGCAAACCACAGCCTTTTGATGGGTCTTGTCAGCGACATTCTCGAGGCTCCCCCTAGGATGGGGCCCGAGAGGCTCTTGGAGGGCTTGGGACTCTGGAAGCGGGGGTACCCTAGTTTTCAGGCCATTTGGGGTACACATGGCAAAGGATCATACACACATCGGATACCAAACAAGGGAGATGCAAGCTCAGGACCAGACTCTTTGTCCTTAAAAAGGGCTCTTGGGAAAGCTGCCTAACATATTTCATCCGGAAGGCAGTAATTTGGGGGACCATGGCTCAGCTCTAAATGCTCTTGGCTCAGACACTTGCATCAGAAGAAATCAACTCTTTGTAATCAATAGGGGACTTAAAGAGGGTGGTCAACCATTATGGCTGGTGGGCAGGCTGGTGAATGGGCCTTCTGGAGCAAACAGAGCCCTCATTACCATTCCATTCCAACCCATCCCATTTCTGGAGGGAACGATTCAACATCAAATATGAACTCAATTCCAGATCCAAATTCCCAAGCCAAGTAGCCAATTCCAGTGGCCTGTTTCTTCTGTAATGAACTCCAGGACTCTGACTTTGGCTTTGGAAGTGACTTTGGTTGCCATGGAAGCCAATGGGGAGTAGTTGAGAAGAGCTAAGGTTTAACCAAAGAAGACCTGGGTTCACAGGGGCCTGCTCTTTCCTAGTTGGGTGATCTTTGGCAGTCGCCTCTCTAAGCTTCAGTTTCTTTATCTATAAAACAATCTGCGAAGACAATGAATTCCATTAGGCTAGAAATCATACCATTTCGTTCAGCTTTCAATTCCTGCACCCAACCCAATGCCTGATCCTTTCTAAATCTGTAATCAACATTTTTAATTGAGTAAGACTGAGGAAATGTATTACACATTTAGTTTACAAAAATCCACCCCTTTGCACTTAGTGAGAAATAGAGGGAAATTAAAAACAACAATTTAAATAGTCCAGAAGATTGTGCTTGATAAATCCACTCAATGTACATGTGCCCCAGACTGATGCTAAAACCAAAAATGTGGAACTCCTCTTCTCCCCTTTCCTGGTTTTGAGAACCTTGCTGTACTGAATGCATAAATTAACATTAACAATTTAATGATTTAATATTCCACTATGGAATATGTACTCTCACTAAATAATATGCAATATATTACTATATCCATCCCACATAATTTGCAAGTATGACTGCATTTGGTGGTAATCACAAAACCTTTGAATCTCTGGTCTGTGGATGATTTAGGGAGGTTTCCAGGGAGATTTTGATTAGACTCAATTATTTTTTGTCTTAGACTTAACCTTGAGAAGCTTACCTCATTTGGGTTATCTCTCAGGGTCATTGTGAGGGAGCAGAGAATGAAAGCATTGTGAACTAGAATTGCTGTTATCCTGTTCACTGCTCTCTTGGTATAGCTACTTAGCTTGGTCAAGGTCAAAAGCCTTGATTCCAACCCAGTTCTCTCGACTTCCAGGCTTGAGTGCTGGGATCTACATCACAATTTAACCCAACAAAAACCTGTTGAGTAATTATTGGGAGCTCAGCGAAGTGCTTGCCGCATATGGTGGTATAAGAGAAATATAAGGGATGGGACACTGGCCACCAAGAGCCAAATGATTTGCACAGTCAACAAGTGCTCAGCTGGCCCCAAAGTATGCAAATCTCAGCATTCTCCCTGAACATGGCAGCAGATACTGGAAAGCACGAGATGGAGGGGCACGCACACACATAGGCAGAATTAGTCCCCAGTCCTTGACACTAAGGCCCCTTTCTTCCCTGTTCCAAAGTGCTTGTTAACCGTTGGAAACTTCCCCCTCAATTCAAAGCTGCCTTGTTTCCACCTTATTTCACTGGGTTTCAAATGAGAGAAGGAAGTATAACATGATTTCTAGTCTCCATACCCTATCCACATCCCACCACTTGTCCTGTATTACCCAGGAAGACCCTCCAGTCCCATGGGAGGAGCGTAGGAGGTAAATAGAATCCCATATTCGACTGTAAAGTGTTCCGGTGACAAGAGAGAGGAACGTGGACTGGGATCACCAGGAAACCTCCATGGGCAGGTCAGAGTTATAGAATGAACTTGAGCTTGAGAAGCAGGCTGTGGATTGTGTGCCTGTTGATTTTCCCAGTCCCCAGTCCTTTCAGCCTTATTTTCATAATAGGATCCTGATTTCTTTTGGGAAAGACCCTTCTCCCTGGCCTTAAGAGTGAGCAAGGGACCCAGGCCTGAGAAATTTTGGGAATCCTATTCCCTTGATTACAGGGAATAGTTCATAAGTGAACACGCGTATGTCCCCAGGTAGTCTAATCAGCCCGGTCCTGAGGACTATTGGAAAAGAGGCAACCTCTTTTTGTAGAATAACTAAGCTGGGAGGATGTAAGCGTGGAGCTACCAGGGCCAGCCCCTCTAGCGCTGACCTGCAAGTGGAGCCAATGTAGAGGAAACATAGTCTAGGCATGGAGAAACAGACTAAGACCAGGTCCTGGAAAAATCATCTGAACCTCTGGATCCCACCCTGCCTGCCTTTGAAGTAAAACGGTCCTGGATTTTAAGTTACACTCCCCAGTAAATTTAGTGTTCAGGCAAGTTGAATTGGGCTTCTCTTAATTGCAGTGGAAAGAGTCCTAACGAATTAGATATTCATTTTAAAAAGGAATGACAATGCAGGCAGAGAGAATGGCATGAGCAGAGACCTAAAGGCAGGGATACAGGACTTTGGGTGTCTCAACATATTCATCAAAAACCAAAGAAGATACATAGGGCAAGGGGGCATATTATAAAAATGCCAAGAGATGGAAGGAGGCATTCGGACTTTCCCCTGGACTTCAGAGAACCAAAATCCAGAGCTGAAAGTAGGCAAATGCATGCCTGGACCCAAAGGCAGCTCATGAACTGGCTGGTCCAGTGACATTCTCCTCATTCGGGGAAATCCCTACCACATGCCAGCTGCTGCACATCTGTGGTTAGCATTGTTCCTTTAAAGAATAACACAGATTCTTCTCCGGGCAAGCCACACGTTTTCATTAGCTGTGGTCAGGAGGGAAACCGTGCTCCTTCAGACGAGTTTCAGCTGACAGACTGCTCCAGGGCATGTCTTTCAGGGACACTGATTCATCCTCTCTGTCGGCTGGCTGTGGGGGAGGCACACCTGTGTCCCAGGATGACTTTAGAGAGAGCAGAGACAAAAGACCACGTTGGGCTCCAGCTGCCTCTGCAGACACTCTTACAGTGCAGCAGACACAAGTGCAGCCATGCCTGGTGGGCAGTCAGCAGTGGGGTTGTTTACGTTCAGCTCCTGGGACCCCTAGGACTCTGCCTCTGAGTTCTGTCCCAACTGATGGCTTGGGTCAGGGGAGACTGGCTGACATCTGGGCTTAATTTGATCCCCACTTATCCACGTCTCCGTCATCCACATGCTACATTCTTCAACCTCTGCAGAATGCAGGCTGCTCAAAGATGCTTTGATGGTGGAGCCACAAACTGGGTGGAGGTGCAGTCACACCATGCCCACATTTAACTTATAAGAATTCTGCTGGGAGAGAAAGAGAAAAAAGAGACCGAAATTGAGCAAGATCATGGGTATGAGTGACTTGACCTTCCTTCCCACTCACAGGGCAGATGCCCTGTAGGGAATGTGAGAAGGTGCAAGCAATCTGTGATTCGCACAATAGGTCTCAGTTCCTGCAGGCCTCTCGTCACATAAATGCCTTGCCTTGCTGAGTATACTTGTCAAAACAAGTAGATCTAGCTGCTGCAACAAACAGTACTAAATCTAAGAGGCTAACTGCTTACTCCAAGTCACACTGTGAAGTGGGTCTGGAGGTGCTCCTTGGTGACTGCCCTCCTAGCAGCAATCCAAGGATCCAGCATCCTCCATCAGTGACCCTGCCATATGAAACCCTGTGGAAGGGGATGAAAGCCGCTGCAGGTGGGATTCTCCAGAAGCAGACTCTGAGATGGAGATTAGAGTGTGGGACATCTAATAGGAAGTGCTCTTGGAGGGGGAGGGTATAGCTCAGTGGTAGAGCACATGCTTAGCGTGCACGAGGTCCTGGGTTCAATCCCCAGTACCTCTATTTTAAAAAAAAAAAAAAAAAAGAGGAAGTGCTCTTGGGATCACTACATGTGACAGAGAGAGAAGGATGTAAGTTTGGGCAAAGGGAGAAGCTGAGATGCAATGCAGCCCCTAAAAGGTCTCCTGCAACCCAGTGGAGAACTCTGGGGCTGGGTGGTCTTTCAGAGCTGTCCTGAGTTGGGACAAGTTGTTATGCTGTTCAACCTCTATGTTTCTCAGTCATTGGATGTAGATGTGGACCATCTTCCCGGAGCACTCCCAGCAGCTGAGGAATTGTTTCATGGCCAGAGTGGGATCTGGTGGCTCATTGTAGCATGCACTGCAAGGCGACTAGAGCAGGGGTCAGCAAACCTTTGGTAAATAGGTTTTACAGGCCACATTGTCTCTGTCACAACTACTCATCTCTGCTGTTGTAGCACAAAAGCATCAGAGGCAGTATGTAAACAAATGAGAGTGACTGCGTTCCAAGAAAGCTTTATTTACAAAAACAGGCAGTGTGTCAGATTGGCTCACGGGCCATAGATGGCTGATTTCTGGACCAGAGGATGACGGGAGGAAATAAGGACCAACCCTATCAATGACTTAGATCACTCCTGTCCATATTTCATTGGCCAGAACTTCACTGGCCCCAATTTAACTGCACAAAGTTAGGAAATGGAGTCTTTCTGTTGAGCCCCAAAAGGAAATAAAGGGAATCTATGAGCATCTAGCCAGACTCTGCCACAGTGTGGTTCTTGAAAATCATTTTTCAAACATGGAACAGCCCTGCAACATCTTATACATTTCTTCATCTCTATTACTGAGTAGTGTATACTCTACCTCCAGGGAGACTTGGGAGACTTTTCAAGGGTACTTCTCACTGCATTTGAATTTTGCTCCATGCACTGACTTTGGAACCTAATCCCCATGTGAACTCTGACTCTGCATCAAGTGAAAGTTCAAAAAACAAAAGAGTGAGGAGTCAGACAGACCTCGCTCTAGAGCTCAGCTCTGCCACTCACCAGCTCTGAGTAACCAGTCACATTTTCTTCTTTTTTTCAATTTTTAAAAAATTTAAGTATAATTGATTTATAATGTTGTGTTAGTTTCTGGTGTACAGCACAGTGATTCAGTTACACATACCATACATATATTCTTTTTCATTATAGGTTATTACAAGATATTGAATGTAGTTTCCTGTGCTATATATTAGGACCTCATTGTTTACCTGTTCTACATATAGTAGTTTGTATCTGCTAGTTCCAAACTCCTAGTTTTATCCCTCCCTGCCCCTTTCCCCTTTGGTAACCATAAGTTTGTTTTCTATGTCTGTGAGTCTCTTTCTGTTTTGTAAATAAGTTCATTTGTGTCACATTTTTAGATTCCACATAGAAGTGGTATCATTGGAAAACAGTATGATTTCTTAAAAAATTAAAAATAGAGTTACCGTATGATCCAGCAATCCCATTCCTGGGCACATATCCAGAGGAAAAGCCAATTCAAAAAGATACATGCACCCCAATGTTCATAGCAGCACTATTTACAATAGCCAAGACATGGAAGCAACCTAAATGTCCATCAACACGTTTCCTTCTTGAACCGCAGTTTCTCCTGTTCTAAAATGAGATGCTAATAGTGCCTACTTTGTGTGGTTTTTGCAAGGATGCAAGTACTGTAATATACATAAAGCACATAACAGTTGACACATAGCAAGCACTCAAAAAATGCCAAAGATTATCAATTAAAGGGGCCTATAATAGAGATGATCAAAATCTACTGGGGTGACCCAATGCATTCCTCCATCTCTCTGGGCCTTGATTACATCTTCTGCAAGGTAATTAGAGGGTTCCCCGCAACATGTGGGATTGGGATGAATGAGAGTTTCTGTGACTTTTGTAATTAAAAATAAACAGAAAATCATAGTAATACTTACCTGACAGGGTTGTTGGGAGGATAAAGTTTATGTCAATATAAATGTGTTGAGGGCAGAAATATGCCAGGCAGTATAGTAGATTGTGGGGAAACAAACATGAATAAGGTATTGTGTTGGTTATCAACTGCCCCAGAGCTTAGTGATTTAAAACAACAATTTCATTGCCTACAGTTCTGTGGGTTGACCAGGTGGTTCTTCTGGTGATTTTGGTTGAACTCACTCACGCAACTACAGTTTCCTGGTGGCTTGGCAGTGGGCTGCACTCAGCTGGGAGGCTGGGAAGGCTGTGTCCCATGAGATCAAGCACAAGCATGTACCCATCCTCTGCTTGCATCATGATTTCTGACATCCCATTGGCCACAGCAAGGCACATGGCCAAGTCCAGCATCAGTGTGGAAGGGGACCACACAAGGGCATGGCATGCGTAACAGAAGGAGAAATTCCTTCAAGGCCATATTATAATAATGTGCCACAAATATCTTATATGCCCTTAAGAAAGCTGCCATGAAATGTCCATCTTGCCCCCGTGAGATATATCAATCTCCATAGCCCACCTTCCCTGGTATCTCCTAAGGAAGCATTGATAAGAGAATCACCCATGGAGCTTGCTTAATGGCAGATGCAGAAAGATATGTCATGTTCAGTTACAAAGTGCTTCTCCTACCTCCCTCTCCTCCACTCCTATCCTCCTGTCCATTTCTAGGTCCATCACTATGGAGTCAACAAAAGAGAAACTGCACATGAGGATATGCAACACTGACATGTGGCATGGACAAGAATTTGCTGTTCATCAGCCTCAGTGTGGATTCCTCTGCTGGGCTGCTCTTGGAAATGCCTTAACAGTGACTGATCATGACCGTTCAACTGTCTCGCCACGATGCAAAATGATCAGACCTCCCTCGCATCAATGTACAGATCAACCCAAATCTTCAGACAGCCATGCCAAGCATTCAGGTTCACTAGGGTGCTCAGGGTTCCAGCCCCTGATGAGCAAGCTAAGCAAATTCCCTGAGGTCCAGCTACAAGGTCAAGATGCTAAGAGCCAACAGATTCTGCCCCACTCTTCCCAACCCATGGAAAAATGCAGCATTTGGGTCACTGCATAGGCCACTGAACGAATGCCCAGTTGGCCTGTGAGCCACGCCTTGCTCATTTCACTGTGGGAGGTCAGTTTCCTTTTTCTCTAAGAATCTAACATTGAGTTTCCCAGTCCCTCTTTTCTCATTATATAATCCAGCTGTTTCCTGCAGCAGCCTGCTGGGATGAGAGTGCTGGGCTGGGAGATCTGGCTCCGAGACCTGGTCTCCAGCACTCTCTAGGCGTAGCTCAGTCACAAACACTCTGTCCTTGTGGAGCTCTGTTTCTTCATCTGCAGAATGGGAGAACCTGTCCTTGGCTTCCCTGCAGGGCTGTGGGGAGGATCAGGCAGCATGATTGTCACTTCCTCTCCCACAGCGTAAGCTGGTGGGCATACGATAAGCCGATAAGCCACTGTTTCTGGCTGCAGTCTGCTGTGGGGAGTAGGGGTCTGAGGGGTGGGGAGGAGGGAGAGGCCCGGGTTGACGCTCAGACAAAATGCTGACCCAGGGATACCTTCATTGTCCTTGGCCCTTGGCCCACCCACAACTTTCCCAGCAATCTTGCCACACCTTAAAACCACCCAGCAAGAAAAGGGGGAAACTGTTTCCCTCAGTGAAGCCCTCAGGTCCTCCCTCTGAAACCAGAGCTTCGGAGAGAGCAGCGAGGGAGTGGTGACTCAGTGTTTAGTCTCTGGCATTTCATGTGCCCAGGCCGACTCAGGAGGGTCGAGCTAAGCTTCCAACGCTGCTCATTGGAGTCTGTCTGGGATGAAGCACATTCAAAGGGCCTCTGAGCCCGGGACAGCCGAGGCAGAGGTGAGAGGCTGGTCCAGAGTGAGAATGGAAAGGTTTGAAAGGCTGCCCTGAGTGTGTAAACTGGGGTCAGGCACGGGATGGGCTGGGGTCAACTGTGATGGCCGTCCAGGCAGAGGCTTCTGGAGCCAAGTGAGGCAGTTTGGCCATCAGAGAGCTTCTTCCCCGACGGATCCCTGGAAAGGAATGTAAACAGGGCCCCGTGCGTGACTAAAGCTGAGGAGGGAAGAACCATGGGCCCACTTCCCACCTCAGGCTTCTGTCAGACCCCCCACCTCGAGCCCTGGGAGCGGTACCCCCACATCTCAGCCCCTCCAGAGGTGGAGAGGATCGCACGGGGAACATCTGCTCCTCTTCATGGGAATAAAATGGGCTCTGCATGTGCATCTCTGTTTCCTCCTCAGGCATCCCCTCTCCCCTCTTTCTCTTCCCAACTTTTATAAACATAATATGTGATGCCAGGGCTTGCAGACCAAATCCCAGCGATATCTGGGTGGGTCTGATGTGTGTGGTTCATCTGCTCCTACGAAAGTCTGCCTGCTGGGGGATCACATCCCTGAAGAGATGAGGGGGAGGAACAGGAAGCAGGGACATGCCTGAGGTGTGAGGAATCCACGGAATGAGGGACAAGCTAGACTCACACCCTGGAGGTATCACCACCTTCTCAGTCGTGTGCTTAGTGAGAGCCGTGGACGCTTTGTTTTGTCCCTACCTCCTCAGCCCTAGGCCATGCCTCCCACCGGCACCTTAGTTTGTCCGAAGCTTAATGCCAGGACTCAGCAAGTCATAGATCATGGTAAAATAAAGACTATCTAGTGGATGGTGAATCGTTCGATATATCAGGCTAACTGGCCATCTCCCGCTCTAACTGAAGGGACCAGTCACAGCAGAAGCAGCTGTTCCCTGCTGGCCACTAGCCACTCAAGCCGTGTGTTTTGACCAATATTCAGATCAAATCTGAGCACCTGTAACTCTTTTCTTCTAACGTTATTGCAAAGTCCAGCTACTCTCTTGGGCTTTGCCTCTCATCTCCCAGCCTCTCCTTTCCTAGTCACGTCAGCCCATGTCATTCATCAGAGACCAGAGATGCTCACGCTGCTGACTGCTCTGGATACATTGGGATACATCCAGAGTAAAATCGTCTTTGGGTCACAGGAAGGGAGAAGGTGCTCAACCCCCTGTCTTCATAACACATCATTTTATCACTGCCTGACATTATAGCATATGTTCTGTATGTCTCTTCTGGCTCCTCCACTAGAAGATAAGCTCGGTGAGGGCAGAGACCTGGACTTTGAGGGCTGATGGCTCACTACTCTATCCCTAGCGCCTAGCACACTGGCCAGGCAAATATTTATTTAATGAACGAATTGTTGGGAGACTCTATCTGACCAGACTGGACTGTGAATGACAAGTGAAATGTCTAACCACACAAACACAATGGGCCCAGATGTGCATGTGCAGCCACACACGGGACCATGGGGGTTTGTGAGTGAATATGAATAATGATAATAATGCTGATAATAATGGCTTAAAGTAATGCCTTTCTATGCCAGCGACCCTGCGAAGCACACACAAGCATCGTCTCAGTCAATATTCAGGTCTTACCCTATTTTAAAGATGACAAAACATTCAGAGAGATTAAGTGACTTGGTTAACAGCAGAGGCAAGACTAAAGGCAGATCCATCTGTCTACAAAGTCCATGCTTTTTAACCACGATGCTCTTCCTCAAAGTCATCATTTCCTTCAGGCATTCATTGTGTTCAGCAAAACATTATTATATTATTATTATTTGAATTCTCCTGAGTGCCTAATCTCCATCACTAAATTAGAACTTCCTGGCGTTAAGGATTATATCTTATTTCCTTATCATATTCCAAGCAGAACCTGGTACACTGAGCTGCACATAGCAGGTGCACAGCACATGTCTATCCAATTAATTAATTAATACAACCACAGAGTATATCACAAAAGAAAACTCAGCTATAGATGACATTCCAGGAAAGAAAGAAAGAATAAGGCTGAGGTGTCAAAATGGCTCTGCCTGGCTGGAAACCTCTTCTTGGTAGGGCTAAGTTTTATTTCTCTTTATATATTCAATTATTCACAAAGTTCTTGGCATCAAGCTTGTTGTATGAATCAAGAAAAACTGGTTCATAACCTTGGGTCTCACAGAGTGAATAGTCTTGAGGGATATTTTATCTAGACATTTGAAGGTTTTGATGGATAAGTACCTAATATGATGTCTAGCATAGAGAAAATACTTTAAAACAATTCATTGAATAAGTCAGTAGTGGTCTCATAGTAACTGGTACAGTATCTGGCATAGAGTGAGTATTCAACAAATTGTGCGATTAAATGATTTTTTAAAAATAGTTTCCATTTATCAAGCCAGGTACTATTTTGCATTAATTATCTCATTTAATCCTCATATTAGTCTATGGATCAGGTATTATCATAATCTGTATATTACAGGTAAAGAAACTGTGGCTCAAAAAGGTTAAATAATTCGTCTAAGTTCCCACAGGTATAAGAGGTGGAAATAGGAATTGAATTGATGGTTTCCAAACGGTTAGGCGTGATGCTTGGTCCTACCTTGGCAGCTCCTTTTGACAGAGGCACTGTGTCCTGACAACATGACGCTCCTGGGAAATAGCTAAGTCCACGAGCTGGCTACCCAGAAAGAAGGTCAGGTACAAGGCAGTGCCGTATGGTGGCACCCAGTCTTCTGCCTTCCCTGGTGGCCCACAGCCAGAATCCCCCGTGTTCTCCCTCCCTTGCAGTAACTTGGAGGCGTGGGTAGGAACAAAAAGAGAGAGTTGAGGGCTTTTTTTGGTCCACACGGGGTGTCCAGTATCCAAGTTCTTTACTTTCATTGTGTAATTTAGAATTTCCATTTTATGGAAGAAGAAACTGAGGCTTAGGGAGGTTGAGTTTACTTTCCAAGTTCACCCAGCTGGTAAGTGGCAGAGTTGGGTTTCGAACTCAGGTCATCTGGCTTCCCAAGCTCTTAACCACCACGACTGCTTTATTTACATTTGACAGTGTCCAGAAACTACCAGTTAAGACATTACTATTGATATTTATACACCATAATTATAATCATGGCAACCAGGTAGAGGTGCTTGCTGTTTGCCAGGCATTGTTCTAAGAGTATCTTCCTTACTTGATCCTTCTGCTGATGCTATGGAGTGAGTACTATTAGCCACATTTTTCTGACAAGAAAACTGAAGCTAACGTAAAGAACTGGAAGGGCTGGGATCTGTCTGAACCAGATCTGGCTGATTCCGACAGCTGGGCATCTCCAGCCACTCCTAGTATCCATGTCCTTAACCATTAAGCTTCCTGGTCTTCCTATTTTGGCTTTGCATTTGCCCTTGAAGTTGTACTACATGCCTCACCTGCTCTATGTCTCGTACTTTGTATTTCTTTTGAACAGCAGTCAGGAAGATTACAGGGAAGTACAAAGACTTGTTGATGCCTCTACCTTCTACTGCACAAATCAGGGGTAGCCCTGGTTTTCTGCCCTTTTCTATAAAATCATCACAGTTACACTCTCAAAGAACTTTGAAATAGATGGACTTTGGAAAGATGCTCTTGCTTTCCTAGAATACATTTGATTAGAAAAAGTATGAGATGGGGTATAATCTAATTCAGGAACAGAATGGTTCCATCAAGTAGAATCTGTTTGAAAGCATCCCTTTAACCAACGGCTAGGCAACAGAAAGAGAAATAAACATATGTAAAGCATAGAAAGTGCAGGTGCTAAGTGGAATGCCCTTTAGCAGGCAGGTTTGGACCCCTTCAAGTTACATTACAAAACCTATAAAAATCTGTTGGAAAATGAATAATTCAAAGAGATGGCTCTAGGTATTTTCCAGAAATAAGTATGTTATGTTGTTATCATTAGAATCAACGTTGTCAGAGCAAGCCTTACACGTTAATTAAGCTGGCAAAGACTTCTGAGTGTAATTTAAGCAATCAGGGAATGATAGGAATAACCCCTAACATCTGTATGTATTTATGGTGTGCGATACTTTTTCACATATATTGTAGTGCTTTGCCCTTACCACAAACCATTGAGGTCTACAGGATTTCCATTTAGAATCAAGAAAACTAAGGTTCAGATTTTAGGTTTCCTGAATTCAAATCCATTGTGTTTTCTATTACTCTTAAATGTAATAATCATCATCATCATAAAATAACAATAATAATAATGGAAATTAAGGGAATGTCCTGGCAAAGATATATACTTCCCCTTCACAATTCTGCCAGGGCCTTGAGTGACATACTGACTTCTTGTGTTTTACAAGAGATGATAAAAAAATGAGTTAAATGGATGCAATTCCTCCCTTTCAGATGATTACAACTAGGTGAGGTAATAGTGCTGCCCATCTAAAGAGTATGCACTTACTCATTCATCAAATACAAGGACAGAGGGCTTTGCTGGCACATGAGAAGGTTTTGTGCAAATTCCAAAAAGGTGTCTTACCCTCTGAGCTGACGTGGTTCCAAGTGAAGACACAGCTACTGACCAGCACATTCCTGGCTGGATTTTAGCTCCCACTTATCCCCCAGGCTGGACACCTTTGTCTAGTACACAAGCTGCACAAAGGCAAAGACTCTCACTCTAGAGGAGAAGACGTATATAAAGGGATTATTACAGCGATGTAATTAATATCATAAAAGATTTGAGAAAGGCACTTCAAGAGGATTAACTCTTCAAGAGGACTAACAGAAGCTCTGTTCAAAATTGTACTTTGAATTCTATGGAGGTTTGAGAGAGCCCAACTGATAGTGTTCTCTTTCCCTGCCTCTGAGCCAATAAATTGATATTAGAGAATGTGACCTAAGCCTATGGGCAAGTAGACATTTTCATCTTCAGAATCAGACCAACTCACCCATCTGGTCAGTTACAGGCAACGCTGGGTTTTCACTGCCTGCAATGTACCCGGACCCACATTGGGGTCTGGTCGTGTCAAACTTGATTTTTGGAAAAGCCAAGCAGAATGTGTGCTTCCTGCAAAGTAGACTGCATACCAGAGAAAGAAAGAAGAAGGGATTGAGATCCCCATTCCCAGTTCTTAATCCCAAATTCACTAGTCAAAAATTCAAAAAGCCAGGAATCATAGCAGAGCTTCTCCCACGTGGAAAAACATCAGAATTGAAGAATCCCCAGTCTGCCCTCCTCTCCATTTAACAAATATGAAGATGTTGTCCATTTCTATTCCCAGCATTAAACCATGAACAGAGACCATAACTGTTCTTTCCATTTTTTTCCAGTTTCCATCACATTATGTGGCACAGAGTAGGCACTCAATAATTATACTTTTTAAAAATAATGATTAAATGTTGACTGAAAAGCTCAGAACAGGCTTCTAGAAAGGAAATGACATTTGAGTTAAGCCTTAAAGAATCAGCAGCTGAGACAGAGCAGCGACGGAGGGGAACGGCAGGGAGTTCAGTAGGGGTAGCCGGATCTGTGAAAAGGAAAGCAGGAGGTGGCACGGGAGAAGTCAGAGTGTAAAATGTCTCCTGTGCCCATCAAAGCAGTATTGGAATAAAAAGAAAAGTAAACAAGGATTAGCCATGGATTAGTGGAGTGATGTCTGGGTTAACATGAGAGCAGTTGAGAATTTACAGATAGGCTTCCTCCAAACCTGCTATTCAAATGCCCATGGAAATGCACTAGAAGACAAAATCATCCTCAACAGAGTGGACAAAAGATAAGCAAAGACTGTAAATTACATAATTTCTAGGAGATGTTCCACCCTGCCCTTTATGGAAGGAGGGGCCGCTATAAAGTATACTCTGGAGCTTTGTCCCGCAAGCTCTGCCTTAAACCAGAATAGCAGAACCCCTAAAAGGCAGAAACCAACACTCTAACCCACTCATACTGCCTCTCCCTATGGGACCAGAAAGGGATGCCTCTGGCCCAGCTGCCCAGAAGCTGTCTGCCAGGTTAGCCAGAGCCCTGGTCCTGTTCCCACTCACATCAGCCCCTTCATCTATAGATCCTTCTAGAAAGCACTCCTCCCAGCATAGAACATGGTACCATCACGGGATGCTTGGGTGCACTGCAAATAAAAGGAAACAGAACTATGAGAGGAATGCAGACAAGAGGGAAGGGCAGGGTGGTGGGGGATTTCTCGTGGCCTTCAGTCCTCAAAGAGGAGCTACAGAGTGCCTCTAACTCAGACAGCCCATCAGTGGGAGCAGAGACAACCACTCTGGCTCAGGCTTATCCACACTCGAAGAAGGGCAAACCTGAGGGTGAGGTTTACATCCCGAGGGGCCCCTCCTAGTATCCAGAGGAAAGTAAGTGGCACTAAAGGTGTTTCTTTCACCAGCCCTCTTGACTGGCAAACTTTAGGCTAAGCTAA
Source organism: Camelus bactrianus (assembly GCF_048773025.1). Lineage (NCBI taxonomy): Eukaryota > Metazoa > Chordata > Mammalia > Artiodactyla > Camelidae > Camelus > Camelus bactrianus. The sequence continues at coordinate 31,375,186 of NC_133550.1, read as the reverse complement.
GCCTCTCTCCAGTGAAGGAAAAGCAAACAGAAAGAAAAACTGCACATCTAGGGAGATTCTGTAGCTTAAAGGGGAGGAGCAATGTGTTGAAGTCTAAAATTAAAAAAACACTCATAACAATTTTCAATGAGAAATATCAAGTGTTTAGAAGACATCTATCTGCTTGGCATCCTTACAAGAAGACATGAGGAGCAAATGAACTGAGATGAAGACAAAGGTGGAAAGAAAGATCGTTTCTCATTGTTCATTCATCAGATACATATTCAGTACCTACTATGGGCCAGGCACTGCCCTAGGCAGGATAGAGCAGTGCAACAAATCAGATAAAGATCCCTGCCCCACAGAGCTTACACTCTAGCCAGGGAGAGAGACAATAAACAAGCTTAATTAATAAGGAAGTTATTAAGTAAATTAAAAGGTGATACATGCTATGAAAAAAAAAGAAAGAAAGAAAAAGCAGAACCAGGTAAGGGGGATCAGAAGTGCCATGATGTGGGATAGTGGGGATGGAGCAGGTTACAAATTTTAATAGTGTGTTTAGGGCATGCCTGACTGAGAAGGTGGCATTTGAGGAAAGATTTGAAGGAGGCACGGAAGTGAGCTTGTGAGTATCTTGGGGAAAGAGTTTGGCAGGCAAAGGGAACAGCCAGTGCAATCAGGGATGTGCCTGGTTGTTCAGGGAGTCCAGGATGGTTGGGGTGGAGTGGTCAAGGGGGGAGGAGGGGAGGTGATGAGCACAGAGGGGAAGGAGGGACCATCCTACAGCGGCCTTGGAGGCCCTTCACTCTTTCTCTGCGGGAAACTGGAGCTTCTAGAGTTTTAGGAGATGAGTGGCAATGATATGACTGACTCTTTGAAAGGATCACTCTGGATACTTAACCAAAGGGGTCAAGGATGGAAGCAGGGAACCAGTTTGGGGGCTATCACGGTAATCCAAGTGAGAGAAGACAGCAGTTCAGACCACGATGGCAGCAGTGGAGATGGGAAGAATGGACATAGGCTTGACATATCATGAAGGAAGATCAATACGATTTCCTGAGAGATTGCTTACGGGTGTGAGAGAGGAGTCGAGGATGACTACACAGTTTTTGGCCTGAGCAATCAGGATGGAAGGGTGGAATTGCTATCAAATGACTAAGCTTTGGAAGATCTTGAGAGAGCAGGTTTAGAAGCCAAAAATGTGGTTCAATTTTGACATGTTGAGTTTGAGAAGTCCATTCAACATACCAAGCAGGGATGTCAGGTATAAAGCTGGCTATCTGAGTGCAAAGTTCAGATGAGAAGTCTGGGGTGGAAATTTAACTTTCAGAGTCTTCAGTATACGAATGGCATTTAAAGCCATGAGGCTGGAAGGGATTATCAAGGGAATGAGTGTAATAAAGAAGAAGTCCAATTTTTAGGGCTCCGCAACAGCAGGCGAGGAGAGGCCAGCAGAGGAAACAGGGGAGGGATGTGACACCCTGGAAGCCAAATGAGGAAGTACAGTGATCAGCTGTGCAACGTGCAGTGAACAGGCCAGGTAACATAAGAATTAAGAAGCGGCCATGGATAATATCTCAGGTTGGGCTTTGGGGACCCTGACCACAGCAGCTTCAGTGGAATGATGGGGCAGATTGGAGTGGGTTTAAGAGAGAATGGGAGGAGGGGGCGTGCAGACAGAGTACAGGCTATTCTCTGAAGGAACTTTGCTACAGAGAAAAGTAAAGAATAGAACGTCTTTGGGAAAGTCAGGTCACAGGAAGTTCATCTGTTCTTAAGATGGAAGGGATAACAGCACGTGCGTGTGTTTGCGGCTTAGGGCTAGCAAAGAGAAAGACTGCTGATGTAGGAGAGAAGGGAGAGCTGCTGGAGATATCCTTGAGTGGCTGGTTTTAGACTGAAGCCAGAGTAGCACATTTATAGTAAAAAGAGGGCAGGCAGAGAAGGTGGGCCCGGACGCTGGTGCGGCACGGACGGGAGGCAGAACTGTCACAAAATGAAAGACTAGCTGTGAACATGGACACTAGCTAAATGTGTCAAAGTACCTATGAATAACTGTTGTGCACATTTTAATTCAAAGCCCAAAACTATAATGAAAAATAAGATGTACATGGTTTTACAAAAATATGTACAATAAAACAATGGTAGGAATAAGAAGAAGCAGCTGAATCTGTAACTCGGCTTAAAGGTTTGAAAGACTAGGAAATGAGTGGTGAAGGGACGCAGAAGATGAAAAAGCAAACGAAAATCCTCAGATATTCAGGGATTGTAAGTCATTGTTTGGCCCTTGAATCTGATAATTGGAGAAATATAGATTTCAAGACATGTTTTATAATCTTAAAGACAACAAAACTAGTCATGGAATATAAAACAGAACTCTTAGCCTCCAAATCATTACTGAAGATAAGTAGCAAATAAAATCATCTATGTATCACCTGGAAAAGATGAGGAAGGGGGAGACAGGAGTATGTAAAACTCAGAGAGTGTATATAAAATTATACCCGTAACACCAATAACATCAGTTACATAAATAAACTAAATGTGTTAATTAACCATATTAAAAGACAAAGACTTTTAAGGTGCATAAAAGAGGGAAAAGTTGAACTATATGATGCTTATAACATTTTTGCCTAGAAGAAAATGGCCTAAAATGGCTAAAAATGAAAAGATGGGTGAACAGATTGTTGACAACCGACCTGGGGCGCCTGGACTAGGGCAGGCGGGAGAATCGATCCACGAACTCTCAGTTTGACCCCACAGCAACTAACTCCAGAGAGAATCATAACCAGACCCAGTGAAATCAAACTACCACAGTCACTGCTAATCTTTCCCTCTCCCCTCGGCTCCTTTCTTTGCCTCCTTCTGCCCGTGTACCTCCTGCCTGCCCCCGGGACCCTGGCCCACCTGGGCACGCTGTCCTACAGCTAAGGTTGCAGTCGAAGCTCTTTGACTTAGAACTAGGCACAAGTTCTTCCTTGTACAAGGCCATCCTCTTGTCCTACTAGTGTTCTCTTTCTGCCACAAAAGAGCAATGAAGTACGTGGGAGTTGTCCAACCTCGTTTTTTCCCCTACAAATCAAACTTTTAAATACATTGTCCAACCCAGAACCCCTGGGTCCTTAGATACAAAGGCAGACATGAACAAAGAGAAAGCAGGGGTGCCAATAGCCACACCAGAGGATGCAGAAAGCAAAGCAAAAGTGCACTGTATATGGGACAAAGAGGATCATTTTTAACTGATACAAGGTAAACTCCACTACAATGAAATCACTGATTTTTTTGGACCCAGTGACAGAGCATCAATATTCATAAAGTGAAAACTGCCACTGCATTATCTCTGTCCCTCGCATTTCTATTTGTATTGGGACAGCCTCCCAGCTGGCCTCCCTACCTTCCCTCCTGCCCCTCTCTAATCCCCTCTCCCTATGGAAGCCAGAACAAGACTTGTAAATGCAATCTGTAAGAGTCAGGCCTGTGATAGCAGGACTTATACCTTATACTGTTACTGCTGAACGCTCAGCACCCAGCACCTGCTAGGCCTTCAGAAACGTCTTAGAGTGAATGAGAGAGATAGAGACGGAGGGGGGGCAGGGAAAGAGGGAGGGAGGGAGGGAGGAAGGAAGGAAGGAAGAAAAAGAAAGAGAAGTGAACCACTTGGGAGAGGCGAGGACAGAGAACTAGTAAAGAGCTTCAACAGGAGGAAAGAAATGGAGCAAGACCCCATCAGGACAAGGGGGAGAGTCAGTAGCTGAGTGTTCTATGAGTCTTCTGTTGCTCCTTGGCTCCCAGGAATCTTCCAAGGACAGGACAGACCTTCAAAGGGATGGAGACAAGCGAGAAAGGTCCAGTGAATGAACCAAGTATTTGAAATCAGGATACTGTAAAAATCCAGGAATTCTTGTCACTTGTCCCCATAACCCACGTGGGACAGACCAAAGCATACCCAGAATGAGGCTGCAGAAGTTCAAAGGGCCCCAGTGGAGAAGCAAGAAAGCCAAACAGCCTATTTCACTTTCATTTTTCCCTTCAGGGGACATGAATCATTTGTGAGACCTGCAAATTTGAAGAGAAGCAGAAACCTCAAGGATCCACTGGGTAAATAAGGACAAGTTCTGTCACCTTGGGGCCACCATCATTGCCATCCAAGATCATGATCTTGGGGCATCCATGGAGGACAGGCTGCAGGAGCATTTGGGCTCCTTCTTAAGGACAGGAAGAAGCTCACATTCTTCTTCTCTGTTCCCCCTACCCACCCTCCCTCCCCTTCTCCCCTCCACCCTCCGTCCCTCAATACACACACAAACATACACATACACACACACACACAACCCAGCCCCACTCCTCCCAACAAACAGCTGTGTTCTCATGACTGAAATGATATGAAGTCTATTTATTTGAGGTTAAGAAGAAAATGTTTATAATTCACAAAGTCAGTGAATGGTTTCCTAGCAACTTCTTGTATAACTGTTATGAAATAATATTCTTTTGCACGTGCTCTCTCTCTCTCTCTCCCTCCCTCCCTCCCTCCTTCCCCTTCTCTCATGTTTTCTCCCTGACCACTGAGGATTCTTTCTCTGTTTTACATAACAGAACGCATTGAGGGTTTGATAAAAACTGCAAATCTCTCCTGAAAAAAACACACGTAAATATGCCCATCCTCACTCACACTTCTGTGTATACAATTCAAGGAGTTTATAGCACCCCTGAAACCTACCCATGAAACCCAGTTAATAACCCTTTCCTACACACAGGTAACATCCCCTTAGTTTGAGCTGTCTCTCATCCAGGCCAGGAAAAAAAAAATGGCCATGGGGTGGTTATCCTTGCAAAAATTTGATGAACTCAGCTCACTTCAAACTATCTCCTCCACCCAGCCCCAACATTACACATTCTAATCCCAAAGCATCAGTGCGCCTGCCTCTCCCTGTATTCCCCTGACTAGCTAGCCAGCAGTTAGGAAATGGGAACACACTTTATGACAGTCTGAGAAAATGCTATTAACATAAGGCACCTGCAAATCTTTCCAAAGCCCAGTACATGTGGCACTGGTCTCCTCCCCAGGCTTCATTCCGCAGCTTCAGCCACCACTGGGCATTGGCCATATGAGAATGCCCGAGAGCCATGGCCAAGTGCAGATCCTGGGATGCCCTCCTTTCCCTCATCCCTTAACACAGCCCAAGGTTGACTTCATTGCTTCATGAGGCCCAAGAGCCTCATAAATGTCAGCTGGTCTGAGGATAGCCCTAAGTTCCTGATCACTTCAGTATTATCAAGTTGGAACATCTCCTTGATCCAGTCCTTTATGAGAAACAAATGGAGTAAAGGAAGATATTAACAATGATCACTTCGTATTAATTATGATTACATGCCAGGCACTGGGTTAGATGCTTGCCCTCCATATCCTTCTTTAATCCTCATAAGCAGGCTTCTGAAGTATCCCTTCAAGGAATCTGTATGATGTGGGAATTAAACAGGCAACCTCTAGAGACAGAGTAACCTGATTGGAAGCCCTTCTCAGCTACATACCAGCTGTGTGACTTTGGACAAGTTGTCTAACCTCTCTGTGCCTCAGTTTCTTCATCTGTAAAATAATTCTCCTTTTACATTCTTTACATTGTTATTTAATAATGTTTAAATAAATATCTGTTATAGGATTGTCATGAGGATTAAGCAAGCCACTGCATGTAAGACATGTGGAGCAACCTCCGGCAATAGTTAAGTGTCCAGGAAAGGCAAGCCAGGACCACTGTACCCATTTTGCAGATTAGAACACAAAGCCTCAGAGAGGTAAAGTGACTCTCTCAAGGTCACACTTCTAAACTGCACTCTAGCAAGTGATTCTAAGGCCTGGAGTCATAACCACTCTGTGATGCTGCCAATCTTTCTCAAATGCCAAGCCCTCTGAAATAATCGCCTTTCCAAAGTCAGTCTTTACAACACTGCAACTTTCCTGTGATATTCCTGCGCAAAATGCCAAGCTGCACCTACTATAAGGAAATAGAATGGTCCTCCAAATTGAGGGCTGTTCTAAAAAATAACTGGCCCATACTCCTGACAAATGTCAAGGTCACGAAAGACAAAGCCTGAGGACGATTCCATGTTGAAAGAAACTAAAGAGACATAACAATTACACTCAACACGTGAGCCTCGATTAGAACCAGAACCAGAAAAAAGGTTTTTCTTTTGCGATAAAGGACATTATCAGGTCAACTGGCAAAACTGAAAAAGGTCTGCAAGTTAGAATTGATGTAAATTGCCCGATTTTGATCATTGTAAGAGATCGTCCTTGTTTGAGGGTGAAATACACACTGAAGCACTTAAGGGTAAAGGGATGTCATGTCTGCAACTTATTCTCAGAAAGGTCAGAAAAAGAAATGATGAGATGTAGAGAGTGGGGGAATGATAAAATGAATGTGGTGAAATGGAAACTTTTGGGAAATCTAAGTGAAGAACATTTGTGGATCTTTGCACTATCCTTGCAGCTCTTCTACAGATCTGGAATTACTCCAAAATAAAATGTCTTAGAAAAAGAAAGACAAAGAATCAGTCTTTTGCCTGCCCATGGCTGCCTCGGAGCACACGAACTGTGGGGTGCACTTTCTCTATGGTCTCGCCCATAGACACAGCCTGACTCCAGAGAAGGCTTCCCTGTTGATATTAAGACAGTGGGTTTGCTTTTCCAAGAGAGAGAAAATACTCCTCAATCAACCATTGGGCCGTTTAAATTAAAGAGAGACTTGTAAAATTAGAAGGCAGTGTTCTCTCTTGTCCGAGAGGATGTAGCAATTTCTCATCCCTTTCCCCACTCCTAAAAATATGTCCATGGCTATGCTCATCATTTGACACCCACTCACAAAACCCTTTTTTGTCTGCCAGATTTTCACAGGCTCCTAAAGAATGCAGTGAATTTGCTGTTGCTGAATGTGGTTCATTTGCACAAAATTCCTCAACTCCTTTTTCCATCCTCGCTTTCATCATCCACGCCCTTTTCTCCAATAGGCCACTTAAAAACAGAACCAGAGGGTGAGGGGAGGAACGGCAAGGGCTTGGGGGGAGACTGCAGTTCATTCAGTCAGCAAGTATTCGTGTAGTGACGCACCTACTGTATGCTGCCGACAGGGCCAGGGACCCAGCAGGGAAGGAGGCAAGCCTGACCTGCCCTCATAGAGCTTGCACTGGGGAAGGGAAGAGGGAACTGCTAACCAAAGTGTGGAGAGAGCCTCAGAAGGGGAGGTACAGGGTGCTGGCAGGGCATGGAGGAAGGGAGCCAACTTACTCTGCCCAGGTCAAGGGAAGTCTTACGCCTGAGGGATGACCACATGTTAGCTGGATCAGAGGGAGTTAGGTGGGGAGCGGGGAGGGAAGAGAATGCTTTGCACTAATAAAAATAAACATTCATACTTTCTTAAGGCAAAACAAAACAGCACTGTTGGTGGGATTGTAAAATTGGTGCAACAGTTACGGAAAACAGAATGGAGATTTTTCAAAACATTCAAAATGGAATTACCACGTGATCCAGCTATTTCATTTCTTTATGTATATCCAAAAGAATTGAAAGCAAGGTCTTGAAAAGGTACTTGCACACTCATGTTCTTAGCAACATTATTTGTAATAGCCAAGAGGTAGAAGCAACCTAACAGCCCATCAGTGGATGAATAGATAAGTAAAATGTGGTGTATAAGTATCAGTGGCCAATTAAAGATAAAATGAAAAAGTACACTGAGACAGGTAAGACGGGTATAGTCAAGACCCACAGCCTGGGTAGGGTAGGTGACCTACAAACCAGAGAAGAATCACAACTGCAGAGGTCCTCCCCAAACATCAAGTGGTTTGAGCCCCACATGGGGCTCCCCAGCCTTGGGGTCCTGCACTAAGAAGATGAGCCCCTGGAACATTTGGCTTTGAAGGCCAGTGGGGCTTGCATATGGGAGAGCCAGATGGCCGTAGGAAAGAGAGTCCCCCTTTTTTTTTTTTTTCCGAGATTCCACTCGTAAAGAGTGTGTGCAAAATCTCACCTGCTCCAAGTCCCAGCTCAGAAGCAGTAATCTGAAAGAAGCCCAGGTCAGACGTACTTGCTGATCTTGGGGAGCCTCCTAGAGAGGCAGGAGGCAAATCAGCTTAGACATCAGTGTCTAAACCCCAGACTCACTCTGGGGTTTAGACAGTGATGACAGCCATTTGGGGAGCTCACTCTACCAAAAGGACACTGGTGCTGGCAGTCACCATTCTGGGGTCCACCCTCTAGCCTATCAGCACCCAGGGCTTGCACACCCATTGCTTGCACACCCATCAGCAGACTGGCAGCCACCACGTGAGGCAGGGCCAGGCACCAACCTGGCCAGTGGCCAGCCCCACCTATAGGCACGCCCGCAGTAGTCAACAGCACCACAACAGAAGGGCCTGTGAAGCCCACCTAGGGGGCACCCCTGAGGCATATAGCTCTGGTAAGCAGAGGGGAGTGTGTGCCTGAGCCCCATAGGACACCTCCTATACAAGGCCACTTCTCCAAGATTGGGCAACATAACCAATCTACTCAATACATAGAAATCAACACAGAGAATTAAGCAAAATGAAGAGATAGAGGAATATGTCTCAAACAAAGGAACAAGACAAAATTCCAGAAAACCTAAGCAAAGCAGAGTAGAGATAAGCAATCTTCCCAAGTTCAAGGTAAGAATTATAAAGATATACGGCAAACTTGGGAGAAGAATGGATGAACCCAGTGAGAAGTTTAACAAAGAGTTTGAAAATACAAAGAAGAACCAAACAGAAATGAAGAATTTAATAACTAGAATTTAAAATACACTAGAAGGGGTGTATTTTAAATCTAATCTACAGTAGATTAGGTGATACAGAGGAACAGATCAGTTAACTGAAATAGTGGTGGAAATCGCACAAGCTGAACAGAACAAAAAGAATTTTTTAAAATGAAGATAATTTATGAGGTCTCTGGGACAACAACAGATATCCTAACATTTGCATTATATGGGTCCCAGGAAGAGAAGACAGAGAGAAAGGGGTAGAAAATTTATTTGAAGAAATAATAGCTGAAAACTTCCTTAACCTGGGAAAGGATACGGACATCCAGATCCAGGAAGCACAGAGAGTCCCAAACAAGATCAAACTAAAGGGGACTACACCAAGACAAATTATAATTAAAATGACAGAAAATTAAAGATAAAGAAAGAATAGTATAAGCAGCAAGAGAAAAACAACTCTTACATACAAAAGAAGTCCCATAAGACCATCAGCTGACTTTTCAGCAGAAATTTTGCAGGCTAGAAGGGAGTTGCGTGGTATGTTCAAAGTGAGAAAAGGAGAAAACATACAACCAAGAATACGCTACCTGGCAAGGTTATCATCCAGATTTGAAGAAGAGATAAAGAGTTTTACAGACAAGCAAAAGCAAGAATTCAGCACCTCTAAACCAGCTCTACAAGGAACATTGCAGGGGCTTCTCTAAGTGGGAAAGAAAAGGCCACAACTAGAAATACGAAAATTATAAAAGCAAAAATCTCATTGGTAAAGGCAAACATACAGTCAAGACAGTAGATTAACCACTAATAAAGCTAGTAGGAAGGTTAAAAGACAAAAGTAATAAAATCATCTATACCCACAATAAGTAGTTAAAGGATGTACAAAACAAAAGATGTAAAATATGATGTCAAAAACCCTGAGTGTTGGGGGAAGTAAAAATGCTTGGTTGTTAGAATGCAATCAAGTTTAAGAGATCATCAACTTAAAATGATAGATAGATAGATAGATAGATAGATAGATAGATAGATAGATAGATAGAGGTGTATATATACATAGTTATATATGAACCTCATGGCAATCACAAACTAAAAATCTATCATAGGTAGACACAAAAAACAAAGGAATCCACATATATCACTATCAGCACAGCCACTCATTACCTAAAACTAAATTGTTGTCCTGGTAGCAAGTACAGAGGGGGAAGAATAGCTGTTGGGTAGGAAACCGCCAGTGCCTGGCACGTCCTGATCCAGTGCCTTCTCCTCTCACAGCTCAGAAAACCTGAGCACACACCACGGCTCTAGGGCAGCGCTTCTCCAACTTCAACACGTACCATTGTCACCTGGGGACAGAAGCTTCTGTGCTTGGGACCCAAGCAGATTTTGCCCTATGTACCCCTTCATCTGGCTGTTCTTTGGTATCCTTTATCCTTTAAATAGTAATCATAGGTATAGTAATTTTCTGTTAGGTTGTTCTAGCAATTTTTCAGACCTGGGACATGGGAATCATGGGACCTCCTGAATTGTAGCCAAGGCAGACAGGATGTAGGCAGCCTGGGTACCACCACTTGCTTCTGACATCTGAAGTAAGAACAGTCTTGTTGGGAACCTCATGCTTTAACTTGTGGGATCTGACGCTAACTCCAGGTAGTTAGTGTCAAAATCGAATTGTAAGACACCCACTTGTTAGAGAACTGGTGTTAGAATACATTCAGTTAATCATTATACAGTTATTTTATATACATGCATATATATATAATTTATTATATATATAAATGTGTGTATATATATATGTATATATGTATACATATGTGTGTGTGTGTGAATCATCCCCATTTTAGAGATGAGAAACTGAGGCAGAGAGTGGTTTCACATTGCCATGATCATGTAGTAGGAAGCCGTAGAGCCCAAATTTACACTCAGATCTATCTCCAGAGCCTGAGCTCTAAGTCTGGGTGACAGTTTGGCACAATGCTGGGGGTACCACTTACAGTTTGTTTACGCAGACAGTCCTCCTGTGTATTGCACAACAACGCTTCCCCTGTGTTGGCCAGGCTCGCCTGATCATCAGAATCACCTGGGGCGTTTATAAAACAGGGATTCCCAGCCCCTCCCTTTGATGACTCTGATTAAGTAAGTTTGGGGTGGAGCCTGGGAATTTTTATTTTTAACAGCTCCCCAGGTGACTCTGAAAGTCAGGCAAGTTTGGCAAACACTGCTCTGTGCTGCAGTTACCAGCTCCTCACTCAGGGGTGTCCATCGGCCCCAGAACCCAGCCCTTCTGCTGCCCAGTTTTTGTATGGGGACCTGACACATTCCTCTGCAGAGTTTCTAAGAGCTGGATATAGTCTTTTCCAACCTCCATACTCTTGCTCAGTCTTCCACTTGGAAGAATTTGAATGAATCAGGCCAACTCAGCAAGGCATCAGCAGCCCCACTCCTGCTTCCTGCTCTCCCCTCTACGTTCTCCAGCTTGGCAGATGACCCACCAGCCGCCCAAACAGGAATCCTTGGCACATCCTTGCTCCACTTTCTCCCTCACTCATTTCCTGATCACCATTTCCCCGTGATTTCTACCTCCTGCATGATACAAATCAGGCCCTCCGCTTCGTCTCTTCTTTCTTACTGCCTATAGGACATTCTACTCCACTTTTCACCCAGATCAGCTTGCAAACAAGGCTTTCTGCCTTCATCCTTTGCCCCCATCCCATTGGAGGCAGATTGTACAGTCCAAAGATGATTATAATATCTCCCATCTCATATGTTCTTCTAGAATCTTGCCACTACTCCATCAAGAGGTAGGGTTTAATATCCTGTCTCTTGAATATGGGTGTGCTTCTATGATTATTTCAATCAATAGAGTATGCAGAAGAGATAATACATGACTTCCGAGGCTAGTTCCTAAAGGTGACTCAGATAACACTTTGCTCACTGTGACACTCACTCTTGATGCCTTCAGTCTCCATCTGTGCCTTCACACTGGCAGTCAACTGCCCAGAGACCACCATGCTGGGAGGAAGCCCAAATTAACCCACACAGAGAGACCCTGAAACTACACAAAGGAAGAGAGATGTCTGACCAGCCCCTAGCTGCTTCCACGCTGCACAACTCCAGCCAGCCTCTGCCGGCAACTGCATGAGAGACTCCAAACCAGAACTGATCAGCCATGCCCCTCCAAAATTCCTAACAGAAAAAAATCATGAAAAATAATTGTTTTAAGCCAGGAAGTTTGGGGAATGACTTTTTGTTGCCGCAATAGCTAGCCGGAACCCCATTCAGTGGGCACACAGCGGCCAGAACAGTGTGAAGCAGAGCTACTCAAAGTGTGGTCCCTGGCCGAGGGCTGGACAGTGAACTGTGTGTTACTGATCAGTGCTGAAATTCAGAGTAAGTGTTTAATCACAGGGTGATTTTATGTTTGTTGAATCTAATCATTAAAAAAAAATAACATTTGTGTTTTGTCTGGATTTGGGCAGACCTGGGTTCAAAGAGCAGAAGGGAAAGCACTTTTGACTGGTTGGTCAGACATAGCCTCTTTTGGAAACTGCAGAGCGTTGAAAGGGCCAGGAGAGGCCTTGAGCAAGGATCGGGAGGGGAAAGTGGGCCAGGTAGAGGCAGGCGTAGGAGAGGAGTTCCTATCTAGTGCAAGAAAGAGTGGCATGCTCCGGGGACTGAAAGAAAGTGAGGTGTCTTTAAACAAATGCTCACCTTGGGAATCCCTTCAGCTGCAAATAACAGACAACCCCACTCTAGTGGCTTAACTGTGGTTAAGCCAAACTGTGGTTTTTTTCTTCTCATTGCATCAGAATCTTGTGACACTGCCATATCTTCTCGGCACTGTGCACACCGGCCAGTCTCCCAGAAGCTGGAACGTGCAACTCTTTGAGGGCTTTCTCCAAAGTTGCGGGTGGTCAGTCACTCTGCCCTTGTGTGGGTTGAGAAGTGCGTGTTCCACATAGGCTCACGCAGTCCCCCAGCAGGACTAAGTTCCAGGTGCCCAAAGAGATCGTACTTAATAACTTACTTTTTATCTCCTCCTTGTCTCAAGCGCCATCTCCCTTGTCTGCGTTTCCTGGGATCACTTGCTGAATAAAACACTTGCATTCTAAAATAGCCTGAGCAAGACAGAGAATAGTAGGTGGCAATGTTACCGAGTCTAAACTTGTTCTGCTCACCCCACGACAGGCCAATAAATTGGGAGACAAAGTGTTGGAGCAAGAAATAACAACTTGACTCAGAAAGCCAGCAGACCAAGAAGATGGCAGATTAATGTCCATCTTCCCCAGGTTAGAATTCAGGCTCCTTTTATACTTTTTTAAAAGGGGAGGGGGTGTGGTTGGTTGTAACAAACATCTTGGTGTCAGAATCCTTTGTTCTTGCAGCTGTCCACGTAGGTCAGGTCATGATGTTCCTATAAACCTCCAACAAGATACATATTATTCTCTGTTCTGTAACTCTTTATATGAATGGAAAGGTGTGATACCCTTAAAGGTCAGAGCCTTGAGAATGGGCTCTCCTGTATATTTCAGGTTATAGGCAACATTCTTTTACAAAAGGTGCAGAACCAGCATGACTAAGCACCAGAAACAGAGCACAGGGTTAGAGCTAAAGAAACGGATCTAGTCTGGGGTCAGATTTGTTCTTCCTATTATAGCAATGCTGGAAAAGTAGACAGGGGCCAGAGAGACAGAGAGGTGCAGACTTGCCTAAGGACACACAGAAGTCGCGACCCAGGAATTAGATGGCACTCCCGGGATGGCGGGTCTGTCCATTTTACTAGGCTGCGTTGTGTTCACTAAGAAATCAGAGGCAAAATCACCAACACCAGATTGTCTCCAAAATGAACTTGGTGATTCTTCCTGCAATGATCTCACCTGAATTTTTACTCCTCATGGCTTACTCCTTACCCACCTCAGAGCATTTCTGATACTGAGGCTATCAGACCAAAACAAACCAAAAAAAAAGACTTGGGGGAGCTGGGAGGGCCCCTACAAGTATATCCACATCAGGCAGCTTAAAGTGGAAGAAACGGATCACTTGAAATCACAGACTCTGCTCTGCATATGCCTTCTCCATCTGCTACTGTGTGACTCAGGACAATTTTCCTAACATCTCTGTGCCTCCCCTGCAAGTAGACGTAAGCTCATAATGCTACCTTGCTGGATGATTTCAAAATAAAGCATATAACGTGGAAAAGGGCCTAAGTCATGGCTGACACACACAGTAGGTGCTCAGTAATGATTAGCCTCCTCTCATCTCTTCCATACACTCTCTCTTGCACAATAGATCAAAAGATTAAGTGAAGATGTATTGGCCAAATAATCAACTGCGTTTGTCTGCATTTCTCAGCCCAGTTGCTTCACATGATTATTTCCATGAGGCTAATACCTCATTACAATAACACTGCACTCTAATACCAGTGGGCCCATAAACAGAGGCCCAACTAAAATAAAACCATTATAATCACGGCCCAGATTTAATCACTGGCTAGTGAGCTCCACAGTGGTTTGACCAAGAGCCAGGCAACAGTCAAATAATCAAACTACAGAGGCAGGGATAGCAAATCGGCTTAAATTGAAGCAGCGGCAGAGACCCAAACTACAGAGAGGGGGAAAGAGAGATGAGGAGGGGGAGGCGTGGTCTTACACAATGTTGGCATCTCCCCTCCATGGCCTCCCAAGTTAACTGTCCCATAAAATAACCAGGCTTGTTAACGAATAGTAGGCTCATTCCTGAGAGGTACCTGGGTCAAGCGGTCACTTGGGGCCTGCTGGCTGTTGACTCTGCTCTTGGAGCTGAAAGGAACCCCCGGGTGACATGAAGGCAGAGGCACCGTGATCTCTGTCCCACTGACTGCCCATGGGTGCTTTGCTACTTGGAAAGAGGATTCTGAGTCATGGAACCAGTCATGAGAGAGAGGGAAAGAGGTCAGTTTGGGGAGCCTGCAGCTTACACAGTTGGGGGCTCTCTTTGAGAAAAGTCAAACAAAACCATGTCTACAATATATGCTCGTCCATCCAATACCACCTGGAAGGAAAGAGTGGTCACCCCAACCCTACCCAACCCAAGAAGTGTGAGGGAGGGGATGCGGGGTGGAAAGAGCCTGCAGATTTAGCCCACTGCAGCTAAAATAACTTCCTTTTCTGAGGGTTCTTGGGAGGATGTGTACTTACGGCTTCCAGCAGCCATCTTCCTCCATCACAGGGAGTTAACCTGTCTGTAGGAGGAGAAAACAAGGCCAATGCAGAGAGAAAAGAGCAAAGGGTTGAAGAAAAAGAAGATGAGTGAGGCCTGGATCCAACTATGCCTGAAACCTAATTGGACTTCCCAGTTATGTGGGCCAGCAACTTTTACTTTTTCCTTAAGCTAATTTGACTTAGGTGGGGGTTTTTTGTCACTTTTATCAAAAAGAGTCCTAATACACTTGCCATAATATACACTCTTGACTGAACATTTTTGGCATCATTTGGGCAGATGGGTCACCATTGGGCAGCATTCTCCCACATTGCTCCATACTCAAAAGTGGTCATTCTCCCTGGTTGTCCAGTCCTCGGCTGCCAAGTGGCATGGGTGGCATCACACCTACAGCCCTCTGTGAAGTACACTGCCCACACCACAGCGTTTAAAGCAGGAAAAGCCAAGTTGAGGCTACTCTTCTTCAGTCTATTCCAGGCACCTTTAAACTTGCAAAGGTAGTTACCTGAGGGAGTCTGCCAGCTGAACAGGTTCAGCAAGAGGGAGTGGTTGAAGAGTTCCTGCCACCCCCATAGCTGGCTTCCAAAGCTGGTACTGCATGTCTAGGGTTTGCTCTGGAGAGAGACGCAGTTCGTCTGTCTTGGCTCCTCTGTGCTGAGGGGTGGTTGGGGGGGAGGAGCCAGCACCTCTATTCACAGGACACAGAGAAGTGAAGTCAGCTTGATTTGAAGACTGTCCAAGCCCTCTGACTTGGGGCCAGAGGGCACTGGCTCCTGGGGGAAACACATTCCCACGTGTTTGTTTGACGGCCCAGTGCAAATGAAACAGAGCCACTGCTGGCCCCCCGCGTCACCACCCCAGCCTTGTTGGTGACGGCACATCTGGGAAACAAGAAAGCAGAACTGGATGGCATTTCCTGCCCTTTTAACCTGTGAGAGGCTTTCACAGATGTCAGCTCAACTGTGTCCCCCCGCCAAGCTTAAGAACAGGAGGAGGGGACTGGGCAGGGGTAAGTCTCTTCCAGGTTTTACGTGGGAAGACTGAGGTTACAAGAGATTAAAAGCCACACTGCCAGGCCCGTGCCTCAATTTCCTCGCCTCAGCCCTTCCCAACTGTACCTTATCTTGGCCCACTGATCCAACCACCCCGAAACCCATGAAGGCTTGAGCAATCCCTGCAGTGTCCTGCCTGACCAGCTTGGCATGAGGCAGGAACTTTTTCAACACACAAATACCCACACACATGCACACACAGGTATAAACTCATTCCACGTCTATATGCGTGCACATATACACATGCATTCATGCACCTGGGCTTATCACAGACACATATGCAAACACCCATGCAGATACACAACAAAAGATACACACATTCACCTCTGGTGGAGTTAGTCCCCTGGCACGCCGCCTTAGGCAACTTCACAACACGGACCCCTGGAACTGATGCCTGCTTTCCTCCAGTGAGCTGTGTCTTCCAGCCTGTGACCCCCTCCCCTCCACCCTCAAAGTCCAGTGATTTCATCTGGGATTAAGATCTGAGCTGTTCTTTACTTAGAGTCTCTCCCTGAGGCTCCGGGGCTATAGTTCCGTCACAACAGACGGAACAAAATGTGTCACTAACATGTGTGGAAATGCAATGGAGAGGAGGTGTGATCCAGTGGAAAGACCAGGACCTCATTCACTTGTGCCAAAACCAGACAAGAAGAGGATGTGAATCAAAACCCATGGTCCATATTCACCAAAATAGATGATAAATAACAAATAAACATTAACAGATCAGATTTAGCTCTATAATAAAAGAAATACAAGAATCATGAAGTAAGATGTCTATTATTGAAATTCATTACATGAACTCATTCAAAACTACTTATTGTATTATTTGAACACTTACTCTTTGCCAATTGGCTCAAGAAGAGAGCAATAGCACAAAATAGATGGAGGAATACGATCAAGCCTACAAATATATTACTGGATCAGGAGACTCCAGAGACAGACCCATATATAGAAATATACATACTTTTTAGATAAAGGTGACAATTCAAATCAGAAAGGAAAAAGACTATCCAATACATGGTATTGACACAATTGCTCATTTACAACGGAAAAAATAAAATTAGATCCTACTCAATGCCATTCAAAGTAATAGATCCCAGATGCTTTAGACATCAACATAAAAACCAAAACTACAGAGTATGCCCCAGAACAAATGAATTTAGATGTAGCACAGCCAGTGATTGGCAATTAATCCTCATCTTCAGCCCACCAACACCAACCCCACATCTTAAGTCACAAAGTTTTGGGCCCCGTTTCCAGGATCATGGGGTTTAAGTATAGCAGAACAGAACACAGGAGAATATTTTTACAACCTTGAGTTGGGGGAGAAGAACTTCATAAATAAAACACAGAACACAGAAGCTCTAAAGGAAAGACTGACAGATATGAGTACATTAGAATTTAAAGTCCTGTTACATTAACGCCAAGTGAAGTTCAAAGGCAAAGAGCTACAGATAATCCAGACATTTTCAATGGAGAAATCACTAATAAATTTGATTACATAATTTATCATACAGTCATTTTATAGAATCTTACTAGTGCTTACCAAAAAAATGATGCAAAGTTATTTATATACAAGTATGGAAAAATTTCCAAGACATCGGGCTGTGTCAAAAATGAGTCACAGAACTGGCTAGATGGATAAAGAGATAGAGAGATGACAGATCCCATTCACATTTTTTAAGTGTGGTGAAAATTAATACGGAACTCCATAGGAAATGGACAACACTCACTCATAATGAACTTAATGTTAACAGTTGTTTATGTCTGAAGAAGAGAGTGGGGTCAACAGGTAAGAGATAAATTTCATTTTTCACTCCATATGCTTCTGAATTACTGAGTTTCTACAAAAAGAATGCATTCATGCATCTCATGTAATACGTAAGAGACAAAGAAAATCACAACGTGTGGAATCAGTCATCCCAGCTCCAGCGTGTATCGGCTTTGTGAGCTCGGGCAATGGGCCCAGTCAAAATGGGGTAAGAACACCTCCCTCATGATAATGTTCTGAGCACTGGATAAGTTATAACTATTGGTTATTGAGCACCTACTGCATACCATGCTTATTAAATGCACTATTGCCTTTAAAATACAGTATCACACTGAACTGTATTAACAGCCTCATAGCTATTGTTCTGCATATAAGGAAACTGAGGCCCAGAGAGGTGAAGTAATTCGCCCAAGGTCACAGAGCCCTTAAGCAGCGGACTTCTGGGGAAACCTAGATCTTTTCAGCTCTAAAATCAATGCCATTTCCTCTCATTTTCGCCACTCCGGGCCCTTTTGTCTTCTCTCTCAGCGGGGTGGTGCTTGCACTGGGCTTAGGCAACACTCTAGAATAAATCTCAGCCCAGCTCCAGGACAGCCCCCAGCCTAGACCCTGCAGGAAGAGGACCAGGAATTACTGACTCACAGTCGCAGTCTATTGCTCATAGGCAGTGTCTGGAAGCCCCCATCTCCCACTTCCTCTGAAACAGATAATGACAGCTATTTTAGCCCAGAAGGCCCCTGGCACAGACACACGGAATGATAAACCCGGACTGAAAAAAACTTGTAAAATAGCAGTCAGGGACTTGCAGTGCAAACCCCCTTACCCTGCTACAGCCAGCTGGGACCCCTACTCTGGAGACCCACTGCCAAAGAAAGAAGAGGAAGAGCTGGAGATGGAGACCCCAGACAGAACCAGGGCTAATTAGAACCTTTAGTGGCAGAAGCTGAACAGAGGTAATTAGCCGGGAATGGCTAATTGGATACTTGAATGGTCTACGGCAGGGTACAGATTTCCCTCCATGACCCCAAAATTTTCAGTAGACCTACACATATTAACTAACCCCTTATTATCTGCCAGGAACTGTTCTAGGAATTTCCACAAATTAATCCATCTAATCCCCACAACAACTTCATTGTTATCTCAATTTTCCAGGTGAGGAAACTGAGGCACAGAAGAGTTAAGAAAGTCGTCCAAGTTCCCTAAGTTAGTAAGTGACAGACCTGGGCAGTCTGACTTCAGAGTCCGTGCTCTCACCGCCAGGCCACACTGCCTCTCAAACACTTGGCATGCGTGTGGGGAGGGGGTGTGCTCTGCACTGAAATCAGAGTAGGAGCTGAAAGTCAGTAGGAGCTGAAAGTTTATGTAGCTCAGGGAAGTTAGTCTCAAGGCAAAAATGCCCTTGAGGGTGTTAAAAATATTCAGGAGTCAGAAGAGAGTTGGACTCCCCAGGGAATGGAATGAGGTTTCAAACTGATCCTGTCTGGATCTTATTCCAGAAAGGTAGGTGTTGTCTGAGTTATGTTTCTGGAGGGCTTTACCACTTTCTATCCCCCAGGTGTCTTTCGGGGTCAAGAATTCCTAACATGCTCGGGTCCTGGCATCCTCTCATCCTTGGCAGCTGGACCCGTCCCTCCCAGTTCCCCTTTTAGCTCCCACTTCTATTATACCGTTGTCTTTGCTTGGCTGTGTTAGGATTCGAAGGGATCCACCTCACTTCTGCTCCATTGCTCCCAGGGCAAAATACATCTAGAACTGTTAATATAGAAGTCAGGTGGAGACTAGACTGCCAACTGTGTTACTGATATTGTCCAGTTGGAGAACATGGCTGATCCTCCTTGGCTAATGGGATTCCTATGACTTCCCCCTCTGGCCAGCCTGGTGCTATCTGATCGAAGTTTTTATGATGATGAAAATGTCCCGAATCTGCACTGTCCAAGAGGTCACCACAAGCCACATGTGGCTATTGAGCAGTTGAAATGCGGCTAGTACAACGGAGGAAGTAAATGTCCAATTTGTACTTAATTTTAATTTTAATAGCTACATTCGGCTAGTGGCTACTCTGTGGATAACACAGCTCTAGACCTTGGAGCACAACCCATGAAGAAGAGCCAGACACCACGGCGGAAAGAATGGGAATTGCTGCCTAAGACCAATCGAGTCTGTATTAGTATCTTACTGCTGCTGGAACAAATTGCCAAAACGTTGTGCCTTTAAAGGCACGCAAATTTATCTTACAGCCCTGGATGTCAGAAACCCAACATGTATTTATTTTATTGGACTAAAATCATGTTGTCACAGGGCTGCGTTCCTTTCTGGAGGCTCCAGAATCTGTCCTGCTTTCCTTGGCTCACAACCCCTTCCTCTATCTTCAAAACCACCAGCATAGCATCTTCAAGTCTCTCTTTCCTCATCACATCACTTTTCGTCTTATAAGGACCCTGTGATGACATCGGGCCAAACCAAATAATCCAGGACAAGCTTCTCATCTCAAGATCTTTAACTTAATCACATCTGCAGAGTTCCTTTTGCCATATAAGGTAACAAATTCAGAGATCCTGGGGATTAGGACATGGACATCTTTGGGAGTGGGCAGCCATCATTCTGGCCGTGAACAGAGTCCTGTACTGGTATAGCAAGAGATGGACTTCTAGACCTGCCTCTAAAAGCTGTCTCTGAACCCTACTCCAGGGCTGTTTACTCCAATGGCAGCTGGAGTTGAAGGAGAATGCAGGGCTAGCACCCTGCTCAACTCTAGGGAGTGCCTTTTCCCCCCTTTATAAAGGACCGCATGGAGTTTTGCAGTGTACAACATGAGCAGCTACATGTGGAGGCGCTGGGAGAAAGCTTCCATCCTGCATGTGAAAGGAGAAAGAGAGGAAGAGGTGAGCGTACACAGTCACTTCCTTCTCCTGGTCTGCCCAAACAGATTAGATCCTTCACCCCTTGGGGGAAGATTCAGTGAGCAAAAGATAGGAAATTCATTTCCAAATACTTTCTCCTCCGGAAAAGTGGGGCAAAAGTTCCCCATGGAAAGAAACATGAGGACAGAAGAAAAAGTTTCTCCTGAAGGGCTTCATGGCTTAAAGCATTCAGCTGCTAGTTGGCCACAGTGAGATTCCACCCCTCAGCCCACATACCCAACACTTCCACACCCCAAACGCTCCTCGGACTGATGCAGCCAGAAGACCAATAAGTCCAAAAGTCCCTCGACATGGCTAAGAGAGTGTGATTTGCTTTGAAATCAACTGGCCCACAAAAATGTCCTGTGGCGTTGGCCTTTCCCCACTGCGGAGGGCTGAGTGAAATCAACATTCCTTACAGTGCTCTCTGCCTCAGTCCAGTTCACCAGACCCCACTTCCCTTAAAGAAGAGGATTGGTCATTTTAGCCACAGTCTTCCCCTCTAGCCAGTACCAGTAACAAACAGAATTTCTCTGGCTCCATCCCTACACAGTCAGGGGAGCTCCAACCACCAACAGATTCCATGCAGTGAGTTGCCAGAGTCCTCAGCGAGGTCTCAAGTGTGCTCACCAATGTCCCCTCCCAGCCACCAGGTAGCAATGGCCACTCTCTTTCTCCTGCTCCCGCAATGACATCTGGCCCTCCTGATGTCTGGGGACATCACATCCTCTCCTTCTTCTCTGACTGCGTGGCCCGCTGGAGCAGCTCACAGCCTGATTCGCTCTTTGTTCCAGCCCCTCTCACAAAGGCTACAGCGCTGAGCTGCCTTGAGTCCCTGGGGTCTGACGATAGTTACTGACATGGTTTCCTTAACATTTCCCACTATTTTGTTACCACGTCCTCTCTCTAGGGCCCTGCCTTAGACTGTGATGAGTGTTAGGAAGATGATGAAACAGGGAGATGCTAAGCGTGTGACTTGAGGGCAAAAGGAGGGCAACTTGAGTCACATGGACATGACGGACATGACGTCTTCTCTGAGGAACAAGTTTGGAGCTTAGACCTGCCTGAAGGATGAGAGGAACAGCTATGCAAAGTGCTTGGAGAAAGAGTGCTCCTCATAGAAGGAAGAGGTTGTGCAAAGACCCTGAGGCCAGGTTGGCTTTTGTCTTAGGAACAGAAAGAAGCCCAGTGTGTCTGGAGCTAAGTGAGTGAGGAGGAGAGAGCCGGAGACAAGTTTGGAAAGTGGAAGAGTAGAAAGTGATCAGACAATGTGGGGCTTTGTGGACCATGGCAAGGCATCTGAATGACTCCTAAGTTTGGGGACCTTAGAAAGTAAGTAGAAAGGGAACCATTTACTACGATGGAGAAGTGGGAGGGGAAAAGAATAGGTTTGGGATGATTGTGAGGTGGAGTCAAAAGTTCTGCCAATGGAGACAATAGGGACTGACCTTCAGGAGACCGGACACTTGGGATCGTTTGCCCAGTAAGAAAGATGGTCACCCACTGTCTGCCCCCACGTCCCTCCATAAGTAGCCAGATAACATTCTGGATGCAAAAATAGGATGAAACCCACAGATGCACTGATAAATGAAATTCTCACTTGCTTCATTAACCCTAGTCCCTCAGCTAACAAACTACATCCAAAATATTAAATCAGCCACAGCCTAAGTTGAATCATATTGTGCTCCTGCTGAAAATCTTCTAATGGCCTTCCATGCACTTTAAAAAAAACAAAAACAAACAAACAAACAAAACCCTCCATGCTCCTTATCCAAGTGTTAAGGCAATACTAGCAGCTGTATCAAGCAAACACCCAAATCTCAGTGGCCAAACCCAATAGAAGTTTAATTCTTGCATATATGCTATGGCTGAAGGTTTGTGTCCCCACCCACCCATCCACCCAAATTCATATGTTGAAGCCCTAATCATCAATGGGATGGTGCTTGGAGGTGGGCCTTTGAGAGGTAATCAGTTTTAGATGAGATCATGAGGGTGGAGCCCCTGTGATGGAATCACTGTCCTGCTAAGAAGAGACTAGAGTCCTCTCTGCCTCTCTCTCTCTCTCTCTCTCTCTCTCTCTCTCCCACCCCCCTCACCCCTCTCTGCCATGAGAGGGTACAGCAAGAAGGCAGCCATCTGCAAGAGAGCTGGCCCCTGATCTTGGATTTTCCAGCCTGCAGAAGTGTGAGAAATAAATGTCTCTTGTTAAAGCCACCCAGTCTGTGCTGTTCTGTTGTAGCAGCCCAGGCAGACTAAGACAATATATAAAAGCCC
The DNA here is from genome assembly GCF_048773025.1 of Camelus bactrianus. Classification (NCBI taxonomy): domain Eukaryota; kingdom Metazoa; phylum Chordata; class Mammalia; order Artiodactyla; family Camelidae; genus Camelus; species Camelus bactrianus. The sequence continues at coordinate 31,352,259 of NC_133550.1, read as the reverse complement.
AGACAGGTGTTCCTGACCAGTGGGTAGCTGGCCTGCAAGTAATGATTCAGGATTCAGGCTCCTTCCAACTTTTGGTTCCACCATCTTCAATATGTGGCTTCTACGGTGACCATAGTGAAGAAAGAGCATCAAGTCCTGGGCGAGTGGGAGTGCCCTGGGCTTGAACTCAGTCACATGACCACACGAGAGGTGCGAGGGGCCAGAGCACGTGGGGCTTGGAGACCAGGAGGAGGTTGGACTTTGTTCATGGTCTTATCGGCACCTATTATGTTCCGGGCATTTTACAGACAGTCTCTCTTTAAATCTCACAGTAACCACACAAAGTTGGTGTGATGACCGCCTTGTCATAGATGAGGACAATACGACTTAGAGAGGTTACAAGATGTAACTGAATCCCACAGTAAACAGCAGAGCTGGAATTTAAATCCACATGTGTTGGACACCAAAGCCCGTGCAGCTAACCACTACATCACGCTGGGTAAAAGGATAGGATTTTAGTGGTTACAGGGCCTCTGTGTTTTCCCCTCTCCTCCCTCCTCTTCACACCCCACAGCTGCCGGTCCCTCCCCATCCCCCCACCCTACTCTTTCCCTCAAACATCTATGGTATGTGAACAATCTGAGGGCCAGGGCGAAACAGCCTCCCTAGAACTTTACATGAATCTTGCTGCCCCGAACTCAGCATCAACCAGCAGTTCTGACGACCAAAGGGGAACCTTCCTCTCTGTCCCCCTCCTTCACCTCCCCCCCAGGGAAGAAGGGGGAAATTAATCTGATTGGTGAGGTTGAAAGGAAGCCGTTTTCCCCTCCCTTCCTCCCACTGCTCTTCCCCTTCCCTTCCTCTTGGGACCATGTGGCCCACATGGAACATCCATTCTGCTCTCCTACCTCCTGGCAGGCTCGGACCGCACTGGGGTAGGTGGTCCGGAGCTGCCCCTGGCTAGTGGAGCCTTCTGTTGCAGGGTGAGTATTAGCACACCCTTTTCCCGCCCACAAACAGATCCAGGGACTTTCTCCCCCATTGTATCTAAGCCAGGATTTCTTAACCTTGGCACAATTGACATTTTGGACCAAATGATTCTTTATTGTAGCAGCATTCCTATGCATTGTAGGAGTTTAGCAACATCCGTGGCCTCCTCTCATTATGCCAGTAGCACCCCCAGAGCTGTGACAACCAAAAATGTCTCCAGACCTTGACAAATGTCCCCTGGAGGGGAAAAAGTCATCCCAGTTGAAAATCACTGATCTAGACCAAAGCCATGAATGTTCAATCCAGCAAGTAAAACTTGGTGGTAAAATGTGCAGCCTCAAACCCCAACATTGCCGAGGACACAGGATATTGGTGAAGGCCGTAACATGGGTAAAAATTGAAACAAAGCTTCCAAAGTCATCGTCATCCTCCTCCTCCTCCTCATCATCCTTAAATGTTGACTGAATGGATACAGATTACTTATGAATTGCATTCAGTTGCCACTAACACAGATGGACCTTCAAAAGAAAGAAGTTTATTTCCCTCACACACAAAAGATGTCTAGAGGTAGGCAGTCCAGGGTAAATATGGTGAACCCATGGTCACTGGGGACACGGGCATCTATCTGTCTTTCTGCTCTCTCATCTTGCTCATCCGATGGCTTTCATCCTCAAGGTCACTTCATGGTCCAGTATAAATGCCAGAATGCCTGCCATTTCATCTGCATCTGTATAGGCCAGATGAAGGGGGAAATGTGAAAGACCAGAGGGAAGGAAAAACGGTTTGTCCCCTCCCTTTTAAGGAAACTTTCCAGCAGCATCAAACAACACTTGTGATTACACCTCATTTGATATAGCTGGTCGCTTGGTCACACCTAGATGCAAAGGCCCAGTAAGAGAAGCTGGGAGACATCATCTTTCATTCAGGATGAGGTGCCCAGCTGGAAGTCAGGGTTTCGTAATGAGGAGGAATTCCTAACAGAAGCTGGGTGGACAGCTACCGTTGTCTGCCATGGGAAAAGGAAAGTAGGCTTTTTGAGCAAAAACCGTGTGCTAGCTGTTTTAACAGATTTTGCACGCCTGTTCCATGGCCATATAGCATGGGATACAATATGCAAATGGGTCAGAACTGCGTCTGGCCGGCCGCTGCCCCCATTCAATCCATCTACCCAGGGTCATCTCAACCAAGGACCACATGGGATCCACCTGCCTCTTTCCTTGGAAGGGATCTGAACCTTGACTTTGACCCAGCTGAAGTCACAGTGGGGAGAGCCCGAGTCATATGCTCAAGACTTAGGTGTCCTGGCTTCAAGTTTTATCTCTGCCCAGTGCAAGCTCAGGACTCAAGAAAGTAGCTTCACCTCCCCAGGGCCTCAGTTTCCTCACCTGTTAAATGGAGACCTTTGTAGCCCCTGCTGGATTATGAGGTGGATGAAATGAGATGAGGTAGGGTGATTTGTCACTTGTTGTGGGTCACTTTCTGGCTTCCCAGCCTCTGAAATTTCTAGGCCTATGACCCACGCCAGAACAATCAGACACACCTGCCCAGGATTTCAAATCTCCAAGTGAGGATCCACAGAAGCAGGGAAGGGGGAGAATTCATTTTGGCAGCTCTGACCAAGGCCATCTCATCTTCCAGGGCAGCAGTGCCCAGTGGCCACAGGGCAGACCTGGTGTGGTGGCAAAGCCAATGTGAGGGCAGTGCCCAGTCATGGCTGTGGCAGTCTTCTCAGTAAACAGGCTCCATGGCCTGCTTTTGGCTGAGTTCTGGCTACCCCGTATCCCTTATGTTCCCAAGCCTCCAGTTTTCCAAGCCTCATCTCCTAGACTTTCTGGAGATTATGGGAGCTGCCCCATATTCTTTCAATTCCTTTTCTGTTCAGATGAGCTGGAGTTCCTTTCTGTTCTATGCAACAGCCCTGTTTGCCACAACAGTGGCAAGGACTTGCCAGGTGCCTGGTCAGCTGCACGTACGTAGCACAGGCTCACTTCCCTCACAGTCAGTCATCTGGTCATATTAGTTTGCAAGGGCTGCCATAACAAAGTACCCCAAAGTCAAGTACAACACTCCTTTGTTAGGTGCAACCCCGATGCCCAGTTGTTATCTCATAGCTCTGTAATTCAGATGTCTGGTTTATGTGGCCAAACTCTTCTCAGGGACTCAGGAGGCTGAAATCAGGGTATTACTGGAGGTGCATTCCTTTCTGGAAGTTCTGGGAAAGAGCCCCCTTGTGAGCTCAATCAGAGTGTTGACAGTATTCAATTCCTTGCTGCTCTAGGACTAAGGTACCCATTTCCTTGACCTGTGGTCTCCTCTACCTGCAAGCCAGCAACAGCTGTTGAATTTTCATAGTTCAAATCTCTCTGATTTGATTTCCCTTCTGCTTTCTCTTTCTGCTGTTAAGGGTTCATGTGATTTATACAGGGCCCACCTGGGCCCATCTCTGTACCTTAAATTCTAAACTAACTTGAATCGCATCTGCAAAGTCCCTTTGCCTTTAGGGCTGGAACCTTACTGGTGGCTGTAATTCTGCCCACCACACCCTCCTCCCCTAAGCCACTCTGCCATGCCTCAAATTTCTCTCCTTTCTAATGAAACAGCATATAAAACATGGACAAGCTTAATCTGGTTTTACCTCCTTAAATAGGTTGATGGGTAAGTCAAACCTTGAGTTATTTTATAGGGACAGCACTGCACGTGGCAGGAAGGGAACCCAGGTCTCCAGGATGACCCAGAACCAAGAATCTTCAGTCTACAGAACTCAAAGAATAGAAATAGTGCCACAAGAGCCCTTTACGAAGCGAGAAGTGCTTCAATAAAGAAAATCTGGCTTCCCGCAGCCCGAGTAGCTAATAAGGACTGATTCACGGATAGCCAATCAGCTTCCAAGTTTGCACTGCCCCAACCCCTTAAATTTCACCCTAGATGCTGGCTCAGCTGGCTCGGGGAGATACACTTGGGAACTTTGCCTCCTGTCTCACAATACAGCTCCTTAGCTCCTTCTTTTCTCAAGAGATGGTGCCATGATGTTGGCTTCTGTGCATGTCAGGCAGGGAGCCCTTGCTAGGTGACACTAAGACTGTTGATATCTCCCAGAAAATGTTTTGAAGCAAAGCCTGATCTGCGTTTTAGAAAGACAACTCAGGTGGCTACATGCAGGAGGGAGTGAGGGAAAAGGAAAAAAGCAGTCAGGGAAATCGGCTAGCATGAGAGACAATGAGGGTGAAAACCAGGGCGCTGGCAGTAGAAACAGACGTGGCATGGAGAGTGATGGGGAACCCAACTGGAGATGGAGGGGGAGGTGGGGGAAAGAAGGGGGAAGGAGAAAGCAAGACCAGCTCTTCCCAGTTTCTGTTCTTCTCATCTGGTGCCACTAAGTGAATAGGAAGCATAAAAGTGGGGGGGACGGGGGGGAGGCGGGAAACAAGGAAGAAAAGTGGGCTTTAATTTGAGTGCATTTTGCATTTGAGAGGTCTGAAACATATTACCAGGAAAATGCATCCCCAGGCCCCAGGAGGAGGCAGAGGGACCTTGAGAAAACAAAAGCTAAAGCCAGAAACGGTGAAAGCAAGGGAGAGAAAGGGAGGGAGGAGGATCTCGGAGGGAGTGAGAAACACAGTCAAGGGAGGGAGGATAAGAAGCGTCTCAAACATACAGCCGGCACTGCTGGGGAGTCAGGTTCTGCTGGCTGTGCCCACTCCTGCACGTGACTTAAAGTTCCCATCTGCTGTGTAATCTCTGCTTCCAAAGCACGGGGCTCCTAAGCTTCCCTGTAAAGCTGCAGCCCTGCACGGGCCTGCTGTCCTGATTTTGCAGAGATAAAGGCTGCTTTGGGGTTTTATGGAACTCCAGATGGCACTCTGGAATGCCTGCCCACGTGCCTTATGCTTCCTGGGCCCAAGAGGGCTACCACAGCCTGAATTCTCCTCTGTTCCTGCCAACCATCTCCAAACGTCCTCTGCAACAGCCCCTTCCTTATCTCTCTCATTTCCCCTCTTCCTCTCCTTCCTCATGCCCCTGCCTCGTAATACAGTAGAAAGATCACAGGCTCTGAAATTCAACAGACTTAGGTAAGAATCTTAACCAGCTGTGTGGTCTTAAGCAAATCTTCATTTCTGAGGCTCAGCTCCTTCACTCATAGACTGAAATCAGAAATAACCTGTCTCAATAGACCTATCGCAAGTCAGTTGCCTAGTGTACAGTGCAAAGTGGAAATCCGATCAGGGTCAATCCCCAGCTTCCAGCCTGGCACACAAGCCTGTGGATCTCTTCTCAGGCAAAAGGGCACAGCCAAAGGCCCTGGGGCCAGAATGACGAGGGCAAGCACAAGCTTTACAGTGGAAGGGATTGAGTTGCCGTCTGTCTCTGCCACTTCTCGTTGATAGGCCCTTGGGCTCATTATCTATCTACCCTCTCTGAGCTTTGGGCTAGAGAATAGGCAGTAATGGCATGTACTTCTTAGGCTTTCCTGTGTGCCCCTCCAAATACACTCTTCACCTGTGCCGTCTGCTTTGAGCTCTTGGAAGGTGTCAGTAACATCAAAAGAACTGCCCTCTTGCTCTCGTTGAAGTTTAGCTGGGGGAGGTGGGGGGCACTGGCAGATCAGAGGAAGGAAGAAGAGCCACATAGTTTCCCAGGTCCTTCCCTGCAGCGTCACCACTGAGCAGAGTACCATGCACCAGCTGCCGCACCCAGGGGAGGGCTCTGAACACTTCGGCCCACTGCTTGGTATCAGCATGGCCAAGAAGAACACAGCACAGTCAAGAACTGGATGCACAAGGCTTTACTTAAACACAGAAAAGAGTCAGGGCAAGATCAGCTTCCAAGGGTGGGTGTGGGTCCCTCCTGGCCAGCAGGGCTGTCCCGGTGGCTAAAGCAGGGCAATTGGCCTATGGGCACCCCTCTGCCACCGCGGAAGGAACCTGTTCCCTCCCTGTGGAGGACAGGTCCAACAGTGGGGTTGGCCAATTTTGTGTGACGCACATGCTTTAGACAGAAAAGCACTCACTGCGCCTGAAGGCGGGGATGATAATCCCGCACAAAGCCGCCACGGGCCCAGCACAGCTGGGAAGGGCACTTATCTCTTGGTCAGGAAACCTTCCAGGCCCAAGGGGGCCTGTCTTATGCAGCTGAGTGGAGGTTAAAAGACTGGGCCAGAGACTGACTTTCCCAATCGTCACCTCCAGCTGGCTGCTTCCCCTGGTGACAGCTCCTGTCTTTCCAGAGCTGGGGACCTACTCCATTCTTCACACCGTCCTCGCTATCCCCAGGTACTTTGGAAATTAGCCTTTGATTAAACATCTCAAGTTATCTCGTTTCATGCCAGGACCCTGCCCCAAGCTGATAAGAAATGAATTGATTACTACATGCAAAAGCTTAGAAATTTTTCTGGTATAAACACTAAGTGTTACATAAGCGTTAGCTCTTATGTTTATTTCATAGGGTTTCTCATGAAAATTCAATGAGATCACTTTTGTCAAGTGCTTAGTGGTGTGTCTGACACCACAATTAACAACTGTACGAGGGGAATGTTTATTCCTCTTGTTTTGACAAAGGGGAGGGAACTTTTCTACTTAACAGAAGGGAATAATAGTAAGAGGGACCCATTTCATCTTTCTCTTTACCCCTTTCTGTCCTGCGGCAAAGAATGATTATTTAGTTGGTGAGACCACAAAAGGGGCATAGGGCAAGCTCACCCGAGGCCATTTTGGAGTCACTCTCTTGCTCGGCATCTGCCCACCAGAGTCCCAGGCTCTTCCCTCGGTCCCAGATGAGGCACACTGGGGGGACGGTAGTGGGCGGGCTGTGTTCATCCAGCTTCTCTGTCTCTCACTGCTAGACAAGTTTACCTGAATGAGAAGAAGCAAGAAGCCCCATATGATCTAAGGGCCAAGCCGGAGTCTCTAATTTTGCTTGATCATCAATAAAGCTAACACCTGGGTCAGTTTCCCAATAGAATCAGAACCTGGAGCAGAAAAATTAAAATTACTTGTTACCCTTTCAACTAGAAGTTTATTTGGTATCATTATTAGCCTACTAAGAGAGAAATTGCAAACAAAAGAGAAGCTGCATTCATTGCTTGGCTTTTTGAGGAAATAGGCCATAGGAGCCTCTTTGGCAGAACCTGTCCAGCCTGGGGCTTCCCATGCAGGTGGGAACCGAAGAGGCTGTGTGTTCAAACTTAACCTTCCCTAATATGGTCAACACTATGGATATTTGTCATCCTACCTGGCTGCCTAACATCTTTGAACGTTCATCCTTTGTCCAAAGAAGTCCCCCTCTTATGAGGCTTGGTGCAAGGGAGGAGTTACTATAGAAACCAGATAATCTCTTCCCTTGCCATTGGGTACAGGCACGTGACCCAGTCCCCAGCAATTAGACAAATCCAGGCCGAGCTTTGATCCAGGTGCAGACCCCACATAGTCTATTCTAGGAAGGGAGGTGGCAGCTACCTCCAATTTTCAGAGGTATTTGTGACAAATATTGTATCGTTAGTGGTCTGTTCCCAGCATCACCCTGTTAGATGTTGGCAGGGCAAGGGGCAATGTCTGTGACCACTGGGGCTGGCCCAGGGAGTCTCCACCAGACCAATTATACGACAGAATTCTGTTTCTGCACCTGCAGTCTCAAAGTCTGGCCCTCCTGAAGGTTCTGTGTTTACCAAATAGCCTTTAATTTCCATTTTTGCATAAAAGAACCAAAACTTGTTTCTAATGTTTGATGCTAAGAACTCTGACTGATACAGCCATTGAAATGACAGCCCCTTGGACTGTGAACAGCATGAGGGCAGAGGCCAAGTTTATCCTAATCACCACTGTATCACTGAGAGTTTCCTTTGGCTTTTTGTCCCAGGTTATGCTCAAAAACTGTATCAGTCAAGAATTCTTTGGTTGCAAGTGACAAAAATTCAAATCAAATTAATTAAGCCAAAAAAAGGGACTAACTCTCATAACTGAAGTCTTGAGTTAGTGTTGGCTCTAGGGACAGCTGGACCCAGAAGTTCAAACTGCTACAGTGCACAGTTCATCTGCTTTCTTAGTTTTTTTGTTTTTTTGTTTTTCCTTTTTCTCACTTGGCTTTACTCTCAGGCCATCTTTCTTCTCACTTGGTTATAAAAGTGCCACCATTCATATGTCTAGATCTATATCATTCTCATGGTAATACCAAAAAGAAAAGGAAAAAGAGCACAAACCCTTTTCCACCAATGTACACACCTGAGCACCCAAATGGCACTGACTGGCCTTTGGGTTTGGGAGTAAACCTCGGGCCAATCATTGGGTCCAGAAGAAAGAGAATGGCAACCAGTTAGAGTGGATGAAGAGCTCACCCCTGTATTGTAGAAGGTAATTAGAGCTGGGTGATGCCCTGGTGTCACAGTGCACAGGGAGGACTGTTCCCCCAAAAGAAGTGATGCAGAACATGCAGAAATGACCAAAACAGCAGATTTCCACCCCAGAACCATAAGCGGCACAGAGTCTGTGTTCAATAAAAGCTACTAGAATGGCAACTAAGTCTTCTAAGATTAATACATTTCTCTCCTTCCTGTCTCGCTATCCCACGTACACACACAAGGAAGAGGATTCAAGCAGCCCTGGGGCAGAGGGTCAATCCCACTATTACTCAGGGGACAAAGCTAAAGTCTCCTGTTACGTCAGGAGGAAAAGGAAAACCACGAACTGAAGCATAAACTTCCTAATCGTGAGGACCATGATTGGCAGGCAGTGAATACCTCCTTCTCACTCTCAAATAGACCATAAGCTTCAGGAAGCCGTCAGTAAATATCCTATTATACTGACATGAATAAAGTTGAGAAGCGGTGGGCTGTGCTGAGGCAGGAGGGCCTGAAAGAGAAAACCTTGTTTCTGATGTCCTTTTGTATCTCACTCTCACCCAGATACTGAAATTGAACCACCACCATGAGCCAAGGATCATATTCCCCAAATATCTGCCAGACATTCTTGCCATTTCAGCTTTATTGAATTACTACGTAGTGCAGCCTTAGAAATAGAAATCATGGAGAAGCAGGAAATGCATTTATTTCATTAACCCCTCTAGCCTTCGTTTAAAAGGCCTGCTTAAGCCTCTCTTAGGAATAGCTTTGCAACCTCACCCTGCAAATACACTGCATTTTGTTTTCTAGCATCAACGAATCTGATGAGAGACTACCACTTAATTCCTGCTTCTCCTCCAAAGTCCTTTCTTTCCCATTTAGTAGCCCAGATGGAGTGCAGAGATTTAAGATGAGACCATCTTTGAATGTTTTTGTTCATCATTTCTTGGTCTCCTGGGCAGTGTTGGCCAGACTTGCTTTTCACTTCCATTCCATTCAACCAGTCCCAAAAGGGGAAGAACTCACTCCCAAGATCGGCAACAAACATCTGGATGACACGCAAGAGCCCGAAAGACCTTTGGCACAAAACTTGGTGCTCTGTGGAGGGGTTGCACATGAAAAATGCTCAATTGATTGCATGAGAAATGATGACAGGGATCATTCGGTCATAGCAAGCAACTTTGCACGCTTGGATGACAGCCGAATTTAGGATGGGGAGCCCTAGGGTTAGATGGCCTGAGTCCAGATTCAGGCCACGCACGTACCAGCGGGATGACTCGAACCTATGACTTCCCTTCTCCAAGCTTCCATCTCCTCAGCAATATTTACCCTAGAGTGTTTACCTCCAGGGACGATTGAGAGGCAGCTACAAGTTAAAAATGAGTATGGGGGGAGGGGGGCCTGTAACCTACCAGACATCACTTATTATGAGACCCAGACCCAAGAAGGCAAGGGACACATAATTAAGTGGCTCAGCTTGAGGCAAAATTTCGGAGCATCCCTCCCACTTTTCCTGGGAGAATTCCCTTGCTTTCTCATCCTGTCCCATTTCCCAAGGGGCCTATGTTCTCCATTCTTACTCTCAGCACTTAATATATCCCTCCTGAAACACTGATGCCTGGCTAGGGTTTAGCGGCTTACTGTGTGATTCCTCCCAGGGGTATTGACATTTAATAGGGAAGGAGGACCTAACTTCTCCTGGTCACTACAAGCTTCACAGAGTCCAGGGAGACATCCCAAAAATGTCACCATCATGGCCTTTTCCACATGATCACAGTCAAGGTTTGGGAGAATGAAAACGTTGAAATGCAACTCCACTCTTTCCCCATACGGTAAACAAAAGTTACCTTAAAGCGTATCGTGCATCTAAATGTAAAAACTCAACGCTCCCAGAAGAAAACTTAGAATCTTTGCACCCCTGTCTCATTGTCCTGCTTTATTTCTTGGACTCATCACCGTTCATCATATTTCTGTTTGTTTATTGCCTGTCTCCTCCACCCACTACTATTCTGGATCCCAAAAGGACCTGAGCGTGCAATAATGAGTTGTTTCTCTAAACGGGGAGGCAGCTTTCCCCAAACCCTTCATGTCTCTTAGCTCATCATCCTGGTGCCCCAAATGGTGTTTATGAGGACTCAGCCTAAGTGGTACCCACCACCAGGGACCATCTGGACTTCACAGGGATTAAACCCACAACCACAGCCTCTCCGGAGCGAACCAGCAGGCCTCGTTCAGCGCTCTGCATCTGGCTTTCTGCTTTGCACACATCCTTTTGTTTGGGCTCCAAAGCCTAATGGCTGAAGCTTCTGGAACGCCCTAGGTACTGCTGAATCAGAAGTTTTTCAGCTTCAGTGATTCACAAATTCCCATTTACAGAACTTTCTCAGGATGGCTATTTTTAGGGAGCTCCTTTTCTCCGGCTGCCTCCAAAATGAACTGTTCCCAACCCTCAGTTTCACCGCACAGTGAGGTGTTCCTCTGGAAGCCCAGTTTGGGGCCAGGCCTGTGTGATTGCCTGCTCTAGGCTCTGAAGACATGGCGATGGTCTGCTTTTTTGGGTGAGTGATGGAAGTTGCTTTCGCAGTGCCTGACCCCAGGCAGCCCAGCCCGGCATCCCATGTTTCCATGTGGTTCCAAGAAGTCGCTTTGAGCTCTCAGCCCTCTAGAAGCAGCATCCCCTGAGACACAGCAGCACAGGAAAGAATGTGTGGAGCTCTTTGTGGGGGTGCATGTGAATACACAGCTTTTGGGCAGAAGGGACCCAGCCACAGAAGGCTTGACTGTCCCCTCTACTGAGCACTAAGACACAGCAGGTTCTGCCCCATTCCACCTAGAGCAATTAAGGAATCAGTCAATTCTATTAGCTCCGTCTGCTGAGATTGGGTCTTCAAGAACCTGACGCCAGTGTTAGAGGACTGTTACTCTTCAGTCTGTGTGTGTTTGGAGAGTGCGTGGGCTTGGGCCAGGATCTTCATTCCTGACGGTATCTGCTTAGCCTCTGCAAGAAAATGCCGTTTACGGGATGGCAACAGGATGGGGCATACAGTCAAGGAGCCTGACTTGAGGAAAGACCATCCCAGGCCCACAACAGAACAATTGTCTTGGACTCAGAAGCTGGTCAGCCTGGCCTGCATTTGAATCCAGCTCCACATTTAACTGTTGAATGACCTGGGCAACTGTTTCCAACTGTCTCCTCATCTCTAAAAATGGAGATAAGGGAACATAAGGAACATTAAAAGGTGATTTATTAAAGGGTAGGCCTGCCTGCAGCTCAGTCAGCACTTGGCTCCTACTAACAATGATGATTTTTTTGTTTATGCTGGGACCCCCTCATCCATGATAAGCAGACAGAAGCTGTGTCAGAGACATTGTTATATGTCCATCTGATTCCGTTTCAGTCTGTTGATAAATTTCAATAAACTGGCAGTCAGTGGAAATATTCTCCTTTAAAATTGCATGTCTTGGCATGTCTCGTCTGGGGACCACCTGTCAAAGGAAGCAGGCATTTGTAATTAATGGTACTCAAAATCATAAATGATCACAGCCAGTTCATGCTAGAACATAGCCACATATGTTTAGCAAAACACCAGACTCCCTGGATCATGGCTTTCCTATGCCAAAGGACCAGAAATTAACCCCATAAAGTTCTGTTTTGAAGACACCATCATCTTTGTACATGCTGTTCCCTCTGCCTGGAATGCTCACTCATCACATAGCTGGTTCTTCGTCTTCAAACCTCTACCTAACAGTCACCTCTTCAGAGATGCCTTCCCTGACTACTCTTTCTGTAAGAGGTACTCCCTCCCTTAATTCTGACTCCTTCATAGGTCTTATTAAAATCTGTTATTTGGGGGGATTTTGTTTGTTGACTTGGTTTGTCATCCATTTCTCCCACTAGCCTAACTAACCATGAAATATACCCTAACTCTAAAATTCCAAATATATGTGCTAATAAAGCCCCTGCAGTGTTTAAACCAGTTTCAGCTGTATTTTCTGATCTTATACCCGATTTTACAGCTAAAATTTTCCTAACAAATGTATTTTCTCTCTGTAGTGTTATATTAGTTGTCTTTCCTATATTTTCTACATAAATCTTCTATGTGTCAGGTCTTGTATTGGGTGATTTATTTCATTTTAATCTTCACAATAACTCTGAATGTTAGGAATCACTTAATGCTACCTTACAGGTAAGGAAATTACTGTCCCAGAGTTGTAACTAACATGGGTTACTTTTTGTTAAGTCTGCATCCCTTCCTTTAGGAGAGCTGCCCTCCCCAACTCTGATTCTGAGGGAGCTGTCATTCAAGTGTACCAACCACAAGGGTAGACATGTGATCCTGGCAGGCCAATCAGAGCATCTCTGTGACTGGACTCTGTGACAGGGCCAGAGAGAGATACGTGACCTCAGCAAGCCAATCACAGTCCTCTTGGCACGTAAATGCTAGGCTAGTAAGAATCTCTCTGGCTCTAGGACCATACACTAAAAGGACCTCATAACCCTGTTACTACCAGGAGCTCCCTTGCTGCCATGCAGAGAAAGCTTGCCTAAGAATGAAGCCCACATCCAGCAAGAGTGAATGAAAAGGAGGCCGATGGCATCACTTGAATTCCTGGATCCAGCTGTACTTGAGATATACATCTTGGGCTTCTCACTTGCAAAAAGCAATAAATTCGTCTTATTACTTAACGTGGTCTGAGCTGGGTTTATACTACTTGCCGCTGAATAGGATGAAGTGAGCACCATGCAGGAGCTCGATCAATATTAGTTCTCAATTTTCCTCTTTTAAAGGGACTACTCCCATTAATCTCACCTACATATCAGTTGACATATCAACTGTGCTGATCCAGCCACCCCTACTTCCTCACTACCTCTTCTATGTCACATTTGGTCCAGCTCCTAGAACAGGCACATGCTATTCTATCTGGCTGCCAAATTATTTCTTTCCAAAGGGGTTCACGTTTAAGTGAACTTCCCTAGTCCCTTACCCCGCAAATGACTTGCTGGCTAGTTTGCTAACAGCAGCAGGGACCACAGCAAGAATTAAGAGCCTCCAGACCACGCAGGTTGCCTTTAAAGTGAATACTGCCCTGTGAAGAAAGGACTATGGTTTCCCACTCATAATGAGTTTTACTCTTAGAGTAACTTCGTAGAAATTCTCTCCTTCTTCATAGCCCTATTAAGAGTTGGGAAAAGATAGCAATTAACATACCTATGAAGCAGATGAGAAACCCAAGGCCCAAAGAGGCAAAGTAATTTGACTCAATAGCAATTGTCCAAGTCCAGACAGGCAAGTTGCAGTTTCTTTGGAAAGTCAGACTTCCTTGCATTGATCCGTAACACTGCTATGCAGTGCACAGCATGATTCTTTCATGTTTGAGACTAGGGGTGGGATTTGATGTCATTTGATATTGTGACCAGGACCCGGGAACTCCTCAGTCTTACCCTATTATTCATCCCTTTTTCCAAGAGCTTCCTGGAGGGGCTGTTCACACAGAAACAATGGCAAATGGGACGCAGGATGGCATTTTATTATAGGCAGGGCAGGGGTGGCCTTCCTCATTAGGAAACACAGCCCAGTGATCTTAGAGCAGTCATATGAGCACACTGTCTGCCTCTGGGATAGAGGGAGCGCTGGGGCAGGCCGAGGAGGCTGAAGGGGGGGGGGGGGGCAGGTGTGGCTGAGGGTTAACCTTTAGCGCTGACTCTAGTCCAGACTGCAGAAACTGGGTCAAGATCGCTTTCGGAAACCAGAACTGAGAACGTGTCAGCTTGGAAGCTGTAGGGAGAGCCACAGTGGGTCATAAAACCAGGGAGGAGAAAGCAAGGCTACAAAAGGAACAGAGCACAACTGGCATGCAAAGCGGGGCAGAAAAGAGGGCCCGCCATCCTCCTGGACCTACTGTTCCAGTTCCTGGTGCCACCTGCACTTACTTTTCTGAGAACATCAAAGAAATTCCCCTTTTGTGCCTAGGCCAGCTTGAGTGTATTTCTGTTACTTACAACCACTCTGTCATTTACTGAACTAAGAGAATAACAACCAAGTAAAGAAGCAAGGTCCCAGTTCAGGTCAGTTCATGGCAATTTATTTAATTTAAAAATAAAAACAGAAACAAACAAACAAACAAAAAACAGAAAACAAAACAAATTAGTTTCCAATGAAAATACAAACACTTTGGGTGGTTATCCAGCTTTTTTCTTTTTCCCCTATAGGCTGTTCTGGGCTCAAACCAATCAAATGAATGAAAACCAATTTTGACTGGAACCATAAAGCATGTTGCACCAATTAAATTATACCAATATATTATTATAATACCTTTGAAATGCCTTTCAGACCAATAAATAAAAAAAGACAAATTCAAATAAAAAAGTCAACTTTTTATTACCAAAAAAATAGAAATTAAATAAAAGTCACAACATGGATTAAAAAAAAATGTGCAGTCAAGTTTCTCTTTTTTTCTTCTAGGAATGATACCATGCCAGTAAATCCCTACAGAACATTTCCAGTTTGGCAATAAGCAATCAGTCAGTCATTCACATTTGTACTCAAGACAGCAGGCCTGGCCAACACTCACCTGAGTTTCACCCTGAAAGGTGCTCCTTGTCATCTGCAGAAGCAGCACCTTATAACAGGGACGGGAATTCAGAGAGTACTTAGCATTTTCATTTCACCTGGGGTCTTGATGCACTTCCTGAAAACTGATCATGCCTTGAAATTTACCTGTAAAAAGAAGTATAACTCTACTCCTTTGGCAGATGTGTAAACTAAGACACTGAAAGGCCCACGGAGGCAAGGAAAGGACCAGGAGGGCTGACCTCGAACCTCCTGCTTGGTCCACCAGGTCATCAAAGTGTCTCTCACTTGTAATTCCATGGAAATGAATCAAGCATGCCTTCCTTGGATGGGATTGCTGGTAGGGATGATAGGACTTAATCAGGAAGCAAGGGAGCTGCTTTGAGGGTTTTTCCCTCTATTCTAAGTTTTTCCTTGAAAGGACACATCTAGAATCAGAGGATGTTAGCAGAAGGTCAGAACTAGGCAGGGCCTGAGAGACCAGCTAATCCACCCCTCCAGCCCCCACTGAAGGGAAACCACAGTCCCCAAAACATCGCAGGTGCCTAAGGCCACCAGCTGGCTAGCAGCACACCAGGACTCAGAGTCTCTGCCTCTGAGTGGAGGACCGTCTTTGCCACGATCCACTGTCTGGGTCTACTGACAAAAGAGAACATACATGTGTTTTGGGAGTGGGGGAGGAGTAGGATGATTTTCCTTAATAGTATTATTTTTACTTAAAGACTAGAAGGATGGAAAATCACTGAACAGACACAATCACTTGGGCAAAAAGAAAACACGTCAACCACTAGGTTGATGTTATACATAAGTCCTACTGACAGCTACCAACTAGGCCGGCTGCCATGCACGAGGGGCCAGCAGTGCAGCAGTATAGGCTGTTCAGAAAAGGCCGCAGAAAATGAGATAGGGAGTAGGGGGCTTAGAGGTTGCAGAGCATACTCCCTGCACCCACATACCCCATATACAATTTGCTATCTACAGATTTTTTTCCCTTTGAACCTATGTTGGCGTTCAGGAAAGAAGTGGAATTGGATGAAAAGAAATCAAGAAGCTTCCCATGTTACACTACTCAGCTCAGCCTGAAGGAATGCAGAAGCCAAAACCCCAGAGCTGGTGGCAAGGGGAGAAATGGGGCCATCCCCTCAGGGAAAGGGCAATTTCATTCTAGTTAATGTTCTTGGTGCCTGAAGGTGAATTCTTTCTCATCTCCCTATGAACTATTATCTGTTGGTTTTCCCCAGGATACCCACAAGACTAGCTCTCCTGAAATATCCAGGTGGCTATCAGAAGTCAGCCATTCTCGAAACAAGAGTTTCAATTGGCTGGGGCCAGTAGAATCTGAAGTCATCCCAAAGTCCCAAATAAAACCATAAATTCCAAACTCAGTATCTCAAGATGTTCCATTGTGGGAGTGACGGTTTATCACCTGTAATCTGGATGTCTACGAGTTAAATAGCTAGTTATGTTACTTTTTAAGATAAGAGTCCTGTCACACCTCTTTTCTGCCTCCTCCAGAACCACGTGGATGAATCCAGGGAAGTGTTCCCTCTCCTGTACGCTTCCTACCAACCCACTTTGCTCTCTAGTACCTTATTCATTTGAATGGATGGAACTTCTTCCCCAAAGCCTAGGAGTTTAAACCCATGACACACAATACCTTGATTTGGGGAGAACACCTTCTGCCTGACTTTCCTCATCCAAATATCCCACCTACACACTAACTACACGCTAGAAGCAAACTCATCTACCTCTGAGGAGTCTACACTTGGTGGATGGGGAAATCGTTTACTGTGAGTAAGCAGGATAAATGGTTGAGCCAGTTACTCCTTTGGAAACCACAGCATCATGTCCAATTCAAAGCATTCATGCAGGTGAGAGCCCACAAGGCAGCATTCCAGTTAATATTGAGACGTTAAAGAAATCGAAAAGTTGCCCCCTTGCTGGTGTGGATCGATTTCCATTCAACTGCACAAAGACCACAGAGGGCCTCAAGCTCTGTTATATGCCAAAGTTTTGACCTCAGACACCACCATCTTTTCCCCTGTCCACCCTCAGGAGGTTGTGCTGAAGAGCAAGGCAGACACCAGGAAAGAAGAGGTAGACAACAAGAAGCCAAAAAATCACCATGGGCTGACTCTAAGTCCTTAGCAGTGTTCAGAGCATTCTCTCTCTGACCAAGGCCCTGTCTCCATTCAAGGTAGAATAGCAAATGAACAAATGCCACACTGGTGGCATGAAAGAGATAACACAGATCCCACAGGATCTACACTAACACTCCCAGGGCTTAGCCAGGTCAAGGATGGCAACTACGTGGCATGAGTGCTACTGCCCCGCTTCCCATCCCCACGGCAGCCATTACTATTCAATCACAGCACTCCTTCTGGTGTGTCTGGGCTACTTAAACCAGCACACCCAGCAGCCAGTATCAATCAATCACCGATTCAAGCTCATGTAGCTGAAACCTACTTGCCAACCCCATGCAGTCAGACTAAGCCTGCTAATGTGAGGAGAGAAGGAGCAAGCTCTGAGTTCACTCAAAGCAGATGGCCCCAGTCTCTCTTGCCACTCCTCCAGAAGCATGTGGATGACTTCTAGGGAAATGCTCCCTCTCCCATATGCTTCCCCCCACGCTTTAAGTGCTGGCCAACACCACCTCCCCTGGACAGCTGGTCCTCTAGGGATGCTATAAAGCAAATGCCAATTAGGATCCGAATTCTGACTGGCAGTTGGCAGGACTGGCAGAGAGCCCACTTCTCCCTTTTAGCTGCTGGCCCAAGGTTGCAAACTTGGCCAAAGCAAGACAGCACCAATCATCTTTCAGTCTCTTGTCATGGCCAGCTCCTTAGCAGTCACTGCCCCCACTCCTCCCTCGTACCCACCCCAACCCGCCCCTGTGCCTTGGGGAGCTAGTTGAGTTTGTTGCAGATCTCCAGCGCTTTCTTGTAGACCTGAGTCACGTCGTCCATGTCTGTGAGGAGGGAGAAGCTGCTGTCTCCCAGCCGGTTCCGGTACCGCTTCAGGTACTGGGGCCGGGGCCGGTTCTGGAGCCCCTCAAAGTCCTGGATCTGGAGGAAGTTTTCGGCAGAGACACAGCTGCGGATGCGCTGGCGGGCGGGGCGGTTCTCCTGCAGATCAAGCAAGTCAAAGGAGTCGCTGGAAAGGACACTGTCATCGCTAATGACGCTGGAAGGCCGGCTGTAGCTCCGGGAGAGGCCCTCGGCGGGGACACCGGGCTCCAGCAAGGACTCCAGTGTGGGCATTTCAGGGCTGGCCAGGGCCGGGTCTGTAGTGCCTGCCGAGTACTTGCTGCTATGTTTCAAGATGCCCTTCCTGCGGCAGGAGAGGCTGTGGGAAGTCACCCTGGCCGGGTCCGGGGGGCTCGGGGAGGGGATGCTGCCACCCAGCCCTTCGTTACTGTCCAACAGCTCCGAAGACTCGCTGCGCTCCGGGGACGAGTAGTAACCCGATTCTCTCTGCTGGGTCTTCTTCAAGATGCCTTTCTTAGGCATCGTGGCCGACTGTTTGGGGCTGAGTTTACCTGGCACCTCTGCCTCGGGGGAGCTCGGGAGGGGCACAGCAGTCCGGCACAAGTCCTGCTCCATCTTGAGAGCAGGGGGTAAGGCAGGACTGACAACGCCCTCAATGAAGCCAGTGCTGTGAGAGCGATGCTCGCTGTTGCTCCGCTTCTTCAGGATCCCTTTGGGCCGCTTGGAACTCAGCTTGGATGGGCTTTCAGGCGCCGAGTCCTGGCCGGACTGAGCAAAGTCATTCTCTTTCTTGGACTTCTTCAGTGACCGCTGCCGCTCCAGCATGACCTCAGTGGCCCCAGGTTTGGCCAAGCCCTTAATTTTGGCTTCAGCCTCAGCCTGCAGCCCTGTGGAACGGTGGTGCCAGTCGATAATGCGGGCCAAGAGAGGGGACTCAGAGTTGTGAAGGGCATCACAGTCGCAGACACTGCTCTTGTAGCCCCAGTTCACCCACCAGTGGTTGGCGATGTCCTCAATGGTGGCCCGGCGATCGGGGTTCACCATCAGCATCCACCGAATGAGTCCTCGAGCATCTATGGGACAAGCAAAAGGAACAGTACATCATACAGGAGCTTTGGGCTTTGTGACAGGGCTGAGGCTCCAGAAAGGGCTAAGGAGATGTGCTCACTTTAGGAAAAATCCAAATGGTCCAGCCACTTTTGACCAGGAAGCCATTGCCTGTCAGACTGTACATCAAAAAGCATCATGAAGACTCCGAGCCACAGGCCACTGCACTGTCACAGCCTGGCGTGTTTCTCCATGTGAGTGAAGAAATGTCACGAACCGCCAAGCCTTCCGTCAACTCAGATCTTTATAAAATGGGGAAGGCCAGGGAACCGGGAAAGAATCCAGACCCGACCCCAAGCAGGGCCCCACCATTCCTTTGGTGGATATCATTTCACCAAGAGGGAAAACAGGTGTGGGCTACAATGGCTTTCTTCATCCTCCAAAGGTAGGTTTGTATAAACACACAGCACTCAGGTCCCCAGAAAAGCATGTCAGCACAAAAAGGAAATCTGGGTCTGAGATGGTGAGAAAAAGGCTTCTCATCAGAGAGGGAGAGGCAGAGAAGGATGGAGAGGAGCGCATACCTGGGCAGTGAGAGAGGCCGTCCCCAAGGCTGGCCTGACTCAGGCCTTGGCCAGGCTCACACCCACACCCAGAGCTCACCACCTCTCCCCACTCTGACATAAGCCGTAGCCTACCGAGCTGTCAAATCCAAGAGCTGATCTCTACCTGCTATCCATTTACAGCCTGTCTGAAAAACTCCATTTGCAAATTTCTGCTGCCAAAGAATTAGGGGAAAGCCCCAAAGGGATGTTGAGGAGGCCACAGGAACCAACTGACTCTCACAGCTTATAAACTGCCTTTTAAGATCAAACTGTGCTCCCCCAAAGGGGGTTGAATTATACCCTGGGAAGGCGCCACCTCCCCTCAGCCACTTACGCAGGCTAATGAGTAGCTGGCAAGAGTCTGGCAACGGCACCAGGGGTGAACTACACCCCTGAAAAGTAACAGGATGTTCATTCATTCAGTCAATAAAGATTTCCTGAACCCCTGTAATGTGCCAGATACTATGCTGGCACCAGTTAGCTGGTGAGACAAAAAGACTGCCATAGAGGTCACCCTGAAATTCCTCAAAAAAGAAAAACCCTGGTTAGCTTATTGAAAAAAAAAATAGACATAGAAATCTGCATATACCTATGTCTACAGTTTACACATATAAAACAGTCCATCTTTATTATTTAGATTTTGTAGCTGTATATTTGCCTCCTTAGTAAAATATATTTGTAACCCCAAAATCAATACTCAGGGTGCTTTCCCAGTCACTTGCATATATCTTCTTCCACAGAGTGGGGAAAAAATGTGAGTTGCCCCCACGTGTGTTCTCAGCTGAGGGAGAACCTCGGCACCTCCTTCTTGTTTCTCCTCTCATACTGTAAACATGTGTCCTTTTCAGTCTGTTTTGTCCATGCTTTTCATCTATTTGCACTTTCTGTTGGTGATGTGGCTGTTTCAAATAAGCCCCAGTGTGACACTGGTGATTCTAAGGGCAAGAGGGCAGTGATGTGCCTTACAGAGAAAATGTGTGTCAGATAAGCTTCGTTCGGGCACGAGTTACAGTCCTGTTGGCCATGAGTTCGATGTTCATGAATCAACACTGTATTTTAAATGAGGTATCTTTAAGCAGAAATATACATAAAGCAAGGATATGTATTGATTGGTTGACAAAAAATGTGCCCAGAGGCTCACAGAATCCAGCCCTGTATTTCCCTAGGAGTAGTGCTTCCATATTCACTGACTCGGTGTTTATAGCAACCTTATAGAACATAACTACTGCAGATAATGAGAATCAACAGTGTGTGCGTGTGTCTATGCACATGCGTAGCATGCACGTACATGAGGTACATTCTGAAGATGGTCCCCTGTGCAGACCTCTTCTGTACCCACATGATGCCCTCCCATCAGGAGATGGAGTTTACGGCCTTGGCTGCTTTGACCAATAGAACATGGCGGCAGTGATATCATCTGGCTTCCAAGCAGACAGTAAGAAGGCCGGGCAGCTTCTTCCTCCTCTGTCTTGGAGCCCTGAGCTGCTACGTAAGAAGTCCAGGCTCCCTCCTGGAGAGAGAGACCTGAGGAGGCAGCTCATGGGAGAGAGCTCGCACAGAGGTATCCACCATTGGCCCCAGTACCCACTGATTGCAACTGTAGGAGAAGCCCCAAGCAAGGCCTGAAGAGCTCTAACCAACCCAGGGAATCGAGAGATACAGTTAATGGATGTTTAAACCACTGAGTTTGGAGAAGGCAGGCAGGGGATGGGATGGAGTTGTTCTGCAGCAGGAAGTAATGAAACAGCGCCCACGCGCTATACCCCCCGGTGGGGCACCAGGATGGAGAAGAGCAGCCGCCATCCTCATGCACTGACAGTCTAGTGGCAGGGATTTGAGCCTACATGGACCAGAAGGGACTTCACGTAATTCTCTTTCCAAAATGGGAATTTATAGTGGAGAAGCTGAATCCAAACAGGGTAAGGGACTTGCCCAAGTTCACACAGCAAGCAAACAGCACTCCCAGTCCACCGCGTGGAACAACTGTTCTGAAAATGTCACTTGGGAAGGTTTAGGGAGAGCAGCCGAACAAGCAGCTCTGCCAGAAGGCAAAGATCTGGGGAGACGAAAGAGAAAAAGCAGGCAGCTCCTTACGGACAGACAAGGACACAAGCAGAAAGTGTGAGCTGGGCAGGTGAGCTGACCTCTCCCGGCTCAACCGCTGGCCCCGCGCGGGCACACACCTGAGGGCTGCGTGGGCTCCCGGTACTCTCCGCTGCTGATCTGCCGTATGAGGTTTTTGTGATCGAAACCATCAAAGGGCATGGTTCCATAGACGAGGGTGTAAAGCAAGACTCCCAGGGCCCAGCTGTCCACCTGCAGCAGAGACAGGACATACAGGAGCTGGGAAGCAGATTCCGGGATGCCTTTCAAACCATTAGTCTCACAGACCATGAGCAGCCACCCTCAACGACCCCAGGAACTGAGTGCAGCACCTGGCAGACAGGTCCCACCGCAGTCTGACACCTGAGATGCAATGCACCTGCAGCCTGCTTCAGGGCCTGACCTTTCTGTTTCAAAACAAGACCAACAGTTCCAACCTGGAGAAGAACTTTCTTGAATAGATTATCTTCTTTGATCCTCACTATAATTTTGTTAAACATGTAGGGCCTGGGTTATTTTCAGCCCCATCTGACAGATGAGAAAACTGAGGCCTAAGGAAGCTAAATGGTTTCTCTGGAAGCTCCCACCCCAGTGATGGAACTAAGACTGGGACACTAAGGCTCTTGACTCCTAATCCAGGAATCAGTTCCTTCCTGCACCTTCTTCAAATGGATCAGGGGTTGCCAATCCGAATGCTTACAAGAGCCAGGTAGACCACAAACATGAACAAAGAGAGAAGGTGGGCTACAACGAGGAGTGCTGGGGATGCAGACAAACTGTAGAGGGCAGTCACCCGTTGCCTCCTCCGGCAAGTTGCTGCCACACAGGAATATAGGCCCAGCACTGCGAGCATCTTTGGTTTTTCAGGAGAAGTCAGAAACCAGGGTTTTATGTGACAGCTCCCACTTATTAAATGTTTGTTAAATTTTTCTAGAAGGACTAATGTGGCCAAAATGAAGCATGCTTGTTGGCCAGATCATAGGCTGCCAGCTTGTAACCTCGGAAACAGATCATCAGAGACCAAGGCAGCCTTCATTATCCATGACAAATTTACAGTGTCGAGTTTCTGCAACTTTGTAAACTGAATCTTAGGCTCCTCCCCTACATTCTTATTTTAGGAAGACTTCCTCTTCACTGTAGTTGATAGAGGCTCTTGGCATCTTTCTCTTTACCCTCCAGCCCTGCTCCCAAACACTCTTAAATAGATAAATATTTGGAAGGAAACATTTTAATCCACTGAGAGGCTGCATTTAAAGGATCTTGAGTGGATGAATCTCTCCGTAAATAGAACTATCTTTTTTAAAATGAATAATCACGCACAACTCACTCATTTTCAAAATGACATTTTCACATACACATCTCTAACAGTGGCCCTGAAAGCTCTGGGCATATAGAGAAATGAATTTCTCATGAATCAGAAGATGCAATTAATGTATTTCCTTAATCAAAGATGCATGCTGTCAAAAATATACTCAGAAGATATTTACTGCAGAGTTAGGTTGCTCGCTTTCTGTGTTGCCTGTTTTATTATAATACGAAAAACTGAAAACAATCTACCTAAATCTAGGGAAATGACTAAGTACAATACATTCATACAATAAAAAGTTACGTCATCATTAAAGACCATGTTTTTAATAATACCGAATTCAGAAAATCTAACAATATAACTTTAAGTTAATAAAAGGCAGATATACACATACATATATAGTGATCTCAATTATTTTTGAAATACAAAGATCTACATTGGAAAAATGTCTAAAGTCACATAAATATTAAGTGGCTATCTCTCATGGGGGGAGACTGCAGGCAACTTTATTTTCTCTTTTAGATTTTTCTGGATTTTTCCAATTTTCTTTCAGGTGCCCCAGGTATGTATATTATGGTTTTTATAATCATATAAGGAAAAGTTTTTTATTTGCTTGCTTTTGTGGGTTTTTTTTTAAGGTATTCCTAGGTCCAGTTCTTTTCTCCCCCACCAAGCGCCCCCCCACCACCCCCATACACCAGGCAAGCTGCTCACCTCTGGGCCTCGGTAAGGTCTCCCATTGACAATTTCAGGAGAGGCATAGAGCGGGCTCCCGCAAAACGTTTGCAAGAACTTGTCCTTCTGGTACAGGTTGGAAAGCCCAAAGTCGGCAATCTACAAAAAGACACAAGACCCAGGGAGGCCTGTCAGCATGGAGGTCAGTGTCTGCACTGGCTCAGCTTACACCACCCAGACTAAAGCAGCTGAGGCGCCCTGGGGCAGCTCTGCCAGCTGGGTCCCCCTTCTCTCTCCAGCCCTGAGTCTTCACAAAATGACCAGTCGACACAACCGGGCCACTGATTCCTGACTGCAGTCCTTGGCATCATCACAAGTTCTGCTGTATCTGCACACAGCATGCTCTATTACTCACTTAAAATCACTCCATACATAACCTCTGTTTTCACTTCAGTGTAGACCTGCCCTGAGAAATAGCCACAGAATCACATTTGTGATGGTCAAATGAACACTGTATATAAACTATTCATCTGAAAACTGTTCCTCTGCAGCCTACCTAAAATCACACTGCATCCACCCACAGTGGTGTGTGCACCACACCCTGGAAAACCCTGACCTACCTGTGCAATAGACATCACCGCCTTTTATCCGCCCACAAACTCATCGGAACTGTATTTTGGCCACCTCGTGACACTAGAGAAAATGGACCCTGAGCACTGGGTTTGGAGAAATCATATTGCAGCCCAAACCCTGTGTGGCACAGAGCAGACGACTTAGCTACTCTGAGCCTCAGTTTACCCACCAGAAAACAGAAACCCATGATCCCTATCCTGTTTGAGATCACAGGATTATTGGGAGAATGAGAAGAAAAAAATTAATCAAGATGAGTCCATGGATGCAAAAGTGCTTTGTAACGTTCAAGTCTTCAAGTTCCATGCAAATGTTCTACCTGACCTTGCTTCTCTTGTATCACAAACCCTTTGGAATCACTCTCTTTGGTTTCTTGAAGTGTTTTATAATCCTTTAAGGCAGCATTCTTCAGCATGTGCGTGTGTGTGCGCACCTATTCATATATACATGTAAGGTATATATTATACATGTATATGCTTATTATCATATACACATGTAATGTATATATTACATATGCACATACATATCACATCACATATATATGTACCTATGTATATACAAATGTATATTCACCTTGCCTTCTAGACTGAGTCCCCTGAGGCAGGTGGCAGGTTCCACATCTGCCCCTCATCTTTGCAACATCCACTGCTTAGCACCTGCCCTCACCCAAGAAACACTCGTCATCAGAAGAGGCATTATATTTTGAAAAGCATAAGGTAATTAGTCAATGATACAAAATAATGATAAACTTAGTTACCACTTACTGAACAACCTACAATGACCAGGTACAGTTCTAAGCACTTTACAGTCTCTAACCCTATCTACAATCCCATTTACACAGTGTGAATGTACTTCATGCCACTGTACTGAGCACCTAAAAACGATAAAAACAGTAAACTCTGTGTTAGGGATATTTTATCACCCCTAACAGATAAGGAAACTGAGGTTTAGGGAAATGAGGTTATTCATCTCAAGAGAACTAACTAGCCAGCAACAGTGTAACCCAGGTGTCTTTACAGCTTCAAACCACTGCCCAACCTAGCCCCGGGGTGATCTGCAAATTTCACCCAGTCTGAGCCAGCCTTACACACTGAGCCGCTGTGGACTTCTGCCATCCCCAAAACCGACTGCCACCTGAGGCTTCTAAATAGGATGAGTGAATCACATACATGCCCAGCTGAGGCTGTTTTGAATGCGGTGCCCAGAATAAGCCCATCTTGTAACAGGCGTCCCTGAATGAATGGAATGGCACTGAAAGCAGCTGGTGAACAACCGCCCTCAGAAAACACATTCTCAGGGCTCAGATTGCACTTAATTGCCCAGAATTCCATTTTCTTATCAAAGCCCCCAACTGGCTTACAGGAAGTTGGCTGGAAGCTTTATGAAGTGTGCCCTGTCAATCAGAAGAGGCAAGGAACGGCTGCAGCCCTGAAACATCCCGAGAAGGCCCTGGGCTTCGTCCTCTCAGCCCACAGCTAAGGAGGCACTCACACAGCACAGCGCACGTCCTGAGGAAAACACATTCCCTTCCCACCCTGCAATGTCAGCGGCATCTGGAGCACTGCGCGACCCTACACACACACACACACACACACGTGAGAGGCACCCAGCACCACCACGTGCAAATCCCCACACACCCATGCCCACTGGAAGTGCTCCAAGTCTTGGCACACTTGCTTTCTTTGTAGGCCTTCTGAGAAGTGTGTTTATGTTATGGCCCACACCCATCCTCACAGACTGATGTTTATCAGCCTCTCCCAGTAAAACTGTCATTGCCACTGACATAAGATTAATAGAAATCTAGATTAGTCCATGTGCTTGGCACTTCAACGGAAAAGCAATATTAATCAACACACACACACACACAGTTCTCCATCCTTGAGCCACTTAAACTTGGGCTGAAGCTCTAAGAGTCCACTTCGTATGGAGTTTGTAAGAACTAGAAGATGGGAAATGGCCACTGGTCATAAAACTTCTCAAAGCCTCAATTTCCCATCTGTAAAATGGGGGTAGGAGCAGTATCCACCCCTACCGTGTCATGGTGAAAATTAAATGACAGAAAGTATGTGAAATGCTTAAAATAGTAATTGGCACAAAGTTGGGGCTCAATATGTGTGCCACCTTAAATCCACGTAAGTAACTTTATTAACGTCATGATTCTCAATGATTCTGGTTTTTCATTGAAGGTAATTATGTCAGGTTTCTTTTTCAGATACATATAATTTTTCAAAGTGAATTAAACTAAATAAAATTAAGTGAAATAGGATGGAAGATACTGGGAAAAGGCAAAATCGATGAAGAGATAAAAGAAAAGAAATTTAGGAAGTTGGAGAAAGCTGAAATTTGGGAAATAACAATTTTTAAACATAATAAAACAAAAAAACCAAATCTGAGAAGTGGTTCCAACCTGGAAGAGTCTTACGGGGTGAGCTAATCCTGCACCTCACCCTGTAAGTGAGGCACTTGAGGGTCAGAGGACTTAAGCTCTGCCGAAGGTCACAGAGACAGAACAGCTTCAGGAATGTGAGGTTCGGTGCGGTTCTCTAGAACAGAACATCAGCTGTGTATCAAGGGTGACTCTCCACCAAGGAGGCATCCAGCTTTACTTTCAAAGTCGGGTTTTGCCGGCACACTGGTAACCTTTGGAGAAAGATAACTACCTTTTTTTGCTGGTGAGAGACTGTTCTACTGCTCTGTTCAGAACCCCCCTCTGTCCCCACACTGGGGCACTGTGTTCAGCCTGGACTCTGAGAAGGAACCTGGGATGTCAACACTCATGTCCTCAGTTTAAGTTTTTGTCAGCAAGCCTTTCTAGAGGTAGGCCCCACTGGATGAAAATCAGAGTTAGAAAGAAAAACTGGGAAGCGATTATTCACATGTCAAAAGAATTAACCTCACTACAACATGGATGAACTATGGAGACATTGTGCTCTGTGAAACAAGCCAGACACAAAAGGATAAATATATGATTCCACTCACATGAGGTACTTAGAGGAGTCAAGTTCAGAGACAGAAGGTAGAAGGGTGGTTGCCTGGGGCTGGGAGTGGGGGGGAATGGGGAGTTAGTGTTGAATGGGGACAGAGTTTCCATTTGGGAAGATGCAAATGTTCTGGAGATGGGTGGTGGTGATGGTTGCACAACAATGTGGATGTACTTATGCTACTAAACCGAAAACCTAAAAATGGTAAACTTTATGTTACATACATTTTACCACCATTTAAACAAAAGGGATTAACCTTAGATCACTGTGAATAATCACTGCAAGCTCATCCAATGACAAAGGAAGTCAGCTTGCTGATGGGTAACTGCTGGGAAAGGATGCTAATGAGACTATAAGAAATGGTCTGACAGTCATGTGCAGGGTCTAAAAAGAAGCGCAGTCCACTGGACAGATCAGAGGTCAGAGCCCCGAAGAACCTGGGGCTAACCTTGGACTTGGCCCTGCTGGGTGATGGATGGGAACTAACACCAACTTCCTCCTCAGTAAAATGGGAATAATATAACAAAAAGAAGGCATTCATGGATGTACATGTACACACACACACACATAAATGGATAAATGAACAAACAGATGAATGGACTCATTACTGCATGAGTGCAGCAACCTCACATTCATACAGTTAGAGCCTGAGCTGCCCCACGGGTCTTGTTAAGCCTTGGGGGTTTCTGTCTAGTCTTATCCCTGGCCATTCAAAGCTGCTCTTCTCCGCAGCAGCGGGCATTTCCATTGTCATCAGGAGCCACAGGCCGCTTCCCCCAGGTCCCTCTACCCTGAGCCCTGGGAGTGCACCAAATTCCCAGCCCTGTCTGTGGAGGTCAGGTGACCCCGGTGCCTGACTTCTCACCATCAGGCCTTTTTACAGGAGCCTCCTATGGGAATTGTCGGCATTCCATTCTCCCAGAGGGTGGGACGTGAATCTGGCCCGTTTTTATTAATTGCGAATTAATGCTGTGCTGGGTGTCTATTTTAGTAGACATGCTTCTCCGCAGAGTACGGAATGCAACCCAAAGAAGCACATTGTTCTCATTCTTTCTGCCAACCGACTGTGTGAATATTTTTAGAAGCCACACCCTCTCGCCGTGGCCAGATGTGCTCTTTGCAAACCAACATCAGGCAGGGAAGGAGAGAGGCACATGTTGCATGGCTCACACCAAAACGGCAGCGACACAGGACAAGTTCAAACCAGGAGCGTTTTTATAGGCTTTCTGGGCAAAAGCCCTCCACCCTGGAAATACAGGAAATGCACCCACATTTGGAGAGGCATCTCACTGCTCATACTCTGGGGATTGGTAACAGACCTCCAGGGGCAATGGTCCCCTGGTCCAGACACTGACGACATGGGCTCTCAAACGTGGAGGCCAGCTTGTGGCCATGTGTCTGCCTGACTTTGCTGCAAGTGCCCTTTCTCAATATGTTTTCATCAAAATGCTGAGTCAGGAAGAGCTGAGCATATCCAGCCGGAAGACAAATCAACACCAGCTGAAACACATTTTCCAAAACCTTGGAAGTGGGTGTGAGATGATGAAAAGAGAATTTGCCTGGAAGTCAACCATGTGAGTTCTAATCCTGGCTGTCATCCCTTCACTCCAAAATCAAACTGCTTAAGAAACCCTACTGTGTGACAAGCACTGTGCCACATTCTGGGAAAACAAAGACAGAATGACATGCTGGTTCACTGTGTCTGATCTGGGGCACATCAACTTTCTGAGCCATAATCATCAAAACAAGGGGTTGGAAAATGACCCTCAAGTTTCTTTCAAGCTCTAGAATTCTCCGATCCTTGTAGCATTCCTTGAGCGAGCAGAAGGAAGGAACAGCATCAAAGGGAAGGTTTGGATGTGTGTGTGTGTGTGTTTTACTTTGGTAAATGCCAGGAGGAGAAATTCTTAAGGATTAAAAATCCTAAGGGAACAAGATCTTATGGTAGCTCACAGAAAAAAAAATGTGACAATGAATATATATATATATCTGTTAACGTATAACTGAAAAATTGTGCTCTACACTGGAATTTGACACAACATTGTAAAATGATTATAAATCAATAAAAAATGTAAAAAAAAAAAAAAAAAAAGAATCCTAAGGGAAAAAATAAGACCAAAACCTTAATTCTTATAATGTTCTACATGGCTCCTATTTCCCTCCATAATGGACAGGGCCCCCGATGAAGGACTTGGTCCTGGGAGCCAGGAGGCCCAACATCACTGCCCTATTGCTTTATGCAAATAAGCCATTCTCCTGGGCTCCTGCCCATTGTTCCAGCACAATTGCTTTCAGAATGCTAACCATTCTTCTCCTCCATTGGGGAATTCAATGACTCCATAGGAAGCTATGTGCCTTATCACTTCTGGAACTACATCATGGAACTAGAGGTCAAGCTGTACCATAGAACCCAATCCCCAAGTGAGAGGCTCACATTCCAGGCCTTGTAAAGAACTCCACTTCATTTTGAGAGCTCTGGGGGCAGGTGGCAGGAAGAGTTCGCAAAGAAAGTTACCAGAGTGGATGACACAAGCCCTCAGAATGTGCCCCTCAGACCAGAAGCCAATTCTCCAGCCGTGGCCTGACCACCACACACCTCAGGCCCCGGGCACTGTCAGAGCAGCTGGCTTCCTATTCAACTTCCCTAGTGGCCAGCCATGTAAGCAGGTGTCTTGGGTATTAAAAGTTGAGTGCTAAGTGCTTTGACTATATACTGTCTAAAATCCTCACCTTTGTCATCGACTCTCCAGGACTGAGCACAGGGCCTGCTGGCACGGAGTAACTGCTCAGCAAATACTCATTTAAAAAATGACCAGATCAACAACCTCCCCAAGTGATGGAGACTAGACAGTGGAGGAAACTGAGGCTTAGATGCGTGAGTCATTCATCCAAAACACTGCCACTAGTAAGGGGCAGGGTTACATTTCAAACCCAGACCATCCAACTCCAAAGCCACTGCTCTTAACCTTGGCTCACAGCACAGTGCTCAGCACTTGATACAGCTAATCACGGAGCATATCCTTTAGTCTTCAAAACAAGCCTGTGGGCACTGCCGTCTCCCCATTTTATGGTCAAGGAAACAGGGTGAAGTGGTTCCCCCAATGTCAAGCGGCTAGTAAACCACACAGGATGGAATTTTCTAACTCTGCAGCCACTGCTCCTTCTAGAATAATCCAGCCACTTTGCCAGAAATGCAGAGACCCTGAGATTTCACTTCCTGTTCCTAGAAAGGCTACTTTGACCAACTCTTTCCTCCTTACTCTGTGGACTGTATAGAAATATGTGATCATGGTCAACCACTCACTAAAAACTAGGTCTCCCCAACGTGGTTTCCAGGGTCCTTTCAGAGGATGATGGTGACTAATGGTTGCCACCATGATCTGGGGACAGAATCCAAACACAAGGCAGCCCCATTGGTCCCAGCAAGGAAATAGTCTTGTGATGCACTCCCTCAACTGAGAGCAACCACAACAACAAAAAAGGGGATGATGCAAGGTCATTCCCATGCTTGGTCTGGGGACCAGGGACGAGGCACTAACGTCACCAGCAGCCAATGAGAGGGACCCCTGGTGCTGGGAGTACGGAGGCTATTTCATAATGAAACCCATGCAGTGAGCTCTGTTTATTTTGAAACCGTATTTGCTTATTCTGCAGCCATGATCAAAAGGCCATTTGGAGTGCTCTGCAGGAGGCACTTGAACTCCGTTGGCCAGGACAGCTTTCTCCAGCCCTGGCAGCAGCCCGCAGTAATACTCGCCGCCACTTGACGGCACGCTCCTTCCCGACAGCAATCACCACCACCTTTTCAGTCAGCTCCCCAGTTCCAGGGCTGCTTTGGGGGGTGGGAGGGGTGGAAGGGAGAAGCAGGAGACGTGGGGTGGGAGTGACAGAAGTGGCAGGGATAGGGTTCCAACTCCAAAATAACTGGGGACCCTGCTGGCATATCCAGCAGAGTGGTCCAAACTTGGGCTCAGTGGGTCAGAGAGACATG
The DNA here is from genome assembly GCF_048773025.1 of Camelus bactrianus. Lineage (NCBI taxonomy): Eukaryota > Metazoa > Chordata > Mammalia > Artiodactyla > Camelidae > Camelus > Camelus bactrianus. The sequence continues at coordinate 31,321,063 of NC_133550.1, read as the reverse complement.
GGTTCAAACCCCCACTCCGCTGCTTACCACTGTGTTACCTTGGGAAAGTTACTTAATGTCTCTGTGCCTCAGTTTCCCTATCAGTGAAATGATGTAAATAATAATATCTATCTCATACGGTTGTTGTGAAAATTGAATTTAAGTGATATTAGGCTAATGTGATACAAGATACAAATGCACTGTTACTGTATTTTTATGGTAAAAACTGTCGACTATGAGTTTCCCAAGGACAGGGACTGTAGTTTGGTCATCTTTGAGGACAATGTCTAGCACGTTGCTGGAGATCGATAAATGCTTGTTGAATTTAACCGTTTGAACTGAGCAGAGGGCTCAAGCCCAGTGACTCCCCCCACCCGCCTGCTGGGAAGGAAGGGCCGCCTTATTTGTATGCTGCAGCTCAGAGCAGCAGAAGCCCCCAACCAGCTGCAGTCCCCAGGTCCGGCATATCAATCAATGAGGCAAGAGCTTTACCTTAATATTACAGTTGTCATCGAGCAGTATATTTTCCAGCTTCAAGTCCCGGTGGACCACACCATTCTGAAATGAGAAGACAGGCAGGGAATTGAATGGGAGCAGTTGGGATAAGAGAGACAGAGAGGGAGAGGAAGGAGGAGGGTGAACAAAGGGAAATCTTTGACAGATTAAAGAAACGCGCCAGCCCCGGTGGTCTTCGCCCCCATCCTTCAGGATTTCTCTCACTGTCATGAAGCTCCCCGCCAGCGACCAGCGGCAGGAGAGCATTAGTCACTTGCTGTGTGGTTAAGGGAAAAATGACTGGAATCCATTCTCCCCCAGAGCCTGTAAAACAGCGGGGAGACTCTTTGTCGGAATGTAATTCCACTGTGTGAAAGCAGTATAATCCCAGGCAGTGGCAAACACTGTCTGCCTACAGACAGGATGCGATTCCCAGGGAATCAGCAGATGTCTCTGCTGGAAACTCAGAATGTGGGGCTCACACACCCGACTTGTCTGTCTGCCTGTCTACCTGTCTCCCCAGTGCCTAGCTCAATATATCCTGGTCCCTGAAGCCATGCAGACCAGTCCCAAGGAGAACAGAAGTACTCCCAAGGGTGTTTCCCAAGCAGCTGGGAGAAAAGGCTCTGAAAGTCCCTCTCTGCTGGGCAGGGCACAATGCGGGGTGAAGGGTGAAGGTGCGAGAGGCCAAAGAGACCAAAGCAGGTCGCTCCATACTGTGTGACCCTTCCATTCAAGCCAACTCTGACAAGGCTGTCCGCTGAGCTGCAGTGACAAGCAGGCAGCCAGCTGCATGGTGAAAAGAAGTCGTCAAGCAATAGGCCGTTAGTCTGTACAGCAGTAACAACAGTCCTGCTCAGTTCTTTTCAAACCCCCACAATCTTCTAAGGGAGTGGGTGGGCACGGGAAGAGAAGAGGAACTGAAAGAACCAGCTACGTGGGGCCGGGCGAGTAATAGCAGGGAAGGACGTTTTTAACATCATTCAGCACAAAGGGCGCTTGCGAAGGAAGCTGCTCTTTCAAGCAAACCAACTGGCTCGGAATTCTTTCTTTCATTCAAGATTTCTTTAGCTCGGAATCTGCATGTGTACAGCTGGTGCTTTACTGCTTATTTTCCTTTCCACCTGACAGTTCCTAGTATCTCCAAAAGCACTGACTGGAGAGGTAGAAAAAAAACATGTACTTCTAGTGCTCCTTCTAATCCAAACCTTCAAGGCTATGTTTTGAATTCAGAAATGCACAAACCAGGGCTCCTGGAGGAAAGATTCAGAAGACAAGGTAGCTGCTTTTGTTTGGTTTTAAGTATCGGGAGCAGTTTGGTTTACACTGCTGCATTGCTCGTCTTCACAGTGAGATGGAGTGAGTCTCATAAAGCCCCGTTCACACAAAGCCCAAGGACTCACACTTCAGATAGTGCAAACGGGGCTGTAGCGCTTACAATGATGGTCAGATTCCAAACAAATGCAACACACTGTGCGATCTGAGTCATCAGTGCCTTCTGAGTCAGCAAAGAGAAGTCAAATAATGTCCACATGGGTTAAGGGTTTTAGACTGTTATTAATGAGAAGATGATTATTCCAGAGTCAGTCTCATCTAACTAGACTACTTAACAAACCGGAAGGCCCCAGGCTGCCACCATCCGAATGAAGAAACTGACTCTGCTTTGGATGCTATGTTGGCTTCTAGTCACTGCTGTCTTCAAAATGAATGATTGTTCCAGGTGTGACAGTTCTGGGGAAAAGTATAAATGGGATGGAAGTCATGACTCAAATGATAAATAATAAATTCCAAGCCATATTTCAACAAATGATCTGTGAACTTCATTCCCTCTTCCAGAGATGAAGGGTAGCTAAACTGGCTGTGTTAAGAGCACGCCCCCTTAGTTGTGTTGCAATAAAGTGTAGGTGTATGTACGTACCCTCCATGGATGTAACTACGCAAGGAAAGGGAAAGAGAGAGGTTCAGAACAAAGGGCCCGCTAATTCCACTTCTGGAATTTCTCTTAAGTAAATTACTCAAATAAGAGGAAAAAAAGTTAAGGCATAAAAATGGCAATCACTGTTTATAATAACCAGAAATTGGAACCAGCCTAAACGTTCAACAATCACATTAACTATAGAGAATTTTTAGTAACACAGGAAAATGTCTGGATCCTGGAAGGGGGAAAGGTTGTTGGTGTAAAAACTGGTGAAATCTGAATAAAATTTGGAGTTTTGCTAACAGCAATGTACTAATGTGGGTGTCTTGGCTTTGAGAAATGTCCTAGAGTCCTGTAAGATGTTAGGGTTAGTTAAACTGAGTGAGAGGTACCTGGGAACTCTGTACGATCTTGGAAACTTTGCTGTAAATCTAAAATTACTCAAAATTAAAAGTTAAATAAATATGAGGAGTAGGAAGATTGGAAAGAAACAAACAAATGTCAACAGCAGGTTACCCTTGGATTCTGGCATTATGGGTGATGGTGATTTTGTTCTTTCTAGTTTATAGATTCTCCAAATATACTACAATGGACAAATGTCACCTTTATAATAGGAAAAGAATCACGTGCTGCCACAAAAAGCGATCCGTAGCGAAAGCTGTGGCGGGGCTGGGCCGTACCTTGTGACAATAGTGCACGGCGGAGACGATCTGCCGGAAGAAGTGTCTGGTCTCCCGCTCGCTGAGCCGACGCCGCTCGCTGATGTAATCATACAGCTCCCCTTTGCTGGCGTACTCCATGATGATCACAATCTTATCTTTGTTCTCAAACACTGCAGGGGGGACGGCAATACACAAACACTCTGTTTACCCGACAAGCTCATTTGTGACTCCAGAGAGCGCGAGAGGGGACGACGGAGATGTCGCTGGGCAGGGGGCACACAAGTCAGGCCATTCAATGTCACGAGGAGATGGGCAAGTTTCCCAGCCAGGTGGTCAATGACATCATCACTGCTGCTCCCAGACATGCCTCTGGAACATTAGGGAAAACGTGCCTCTCTTTTCTGAGGCCCCCACTCTCTTTACCAGGCTCATTTCTCACAAGCCCCTCCCCTGTAGGTGGGATAACACAGAATAACAAACACAGCTACCATTATTAACCATCTGATTATGAACCAGCTACCCAGACCCCAAAATGGGTGGCTGACCTCATCACCTCTTTGCTCAAAAACTTCCAGATTTTCCATCTAGCCCAAAATAAAACCCAAAGTTCCAAATGTGGCCACCAGATCCTCCATGTCCTATGGACCCCTTTTAGTCCTATTACACATCTATTCTGTGCATTTATTCTGTCTCCTCTACTAGAATGCAAATGAGGGTTGGTCTGTTTCATTCATGGATGTATCCCCAGCACTCAATGCTGTTTGGCAATATTTATTAAATGAGGGAACTCAAAGCTTCAGAAATGCATTCTGGACCATTATAGGAAATAATTACATGGCACAAAAGGCTTCTCTCCCCAGCCTTGATGTTTTCTAGCAGTGATGCTCAAATGAGTCCTAGGAGTTCCAGGCAGATACCAGTGGGGGCAGGTGAGGGGAGGCTACAAAGGACAGGCTTCGGGTCCTCAGCTCCACCTTACCCAAAGTCACTCCACTGTTCTGCTTCATGTTTGAGGCTTTCACATAAGATGTCCCTTGAGCAAAGACAAAATAATAATTGTGTTGAAATCCATCACTCTCAAGGGATAAGGTATATAAACCTTTATAGCGTACCCAAGACCCTCCTTCTCTGAAGGACCCCCACCTACCTCCCTCCATCTCATCAGATTCTACTGCTCCGTCAGGCCCCCCATGCCCACCAATGCCGGCCTATTCACTGTTTCTCACAATCACACACACATTGCTGTCTCCCACCTCCATCTCTACCCTCTGCCTTTACTCCTATCTGTCTTACCTGTCGGAAACTCCATCAGTCAAGAACGAACTGAAATACGGCTTCCATGCTGCCTCCCTTCTACCTCTCTCCGTATTAGTGAATACTCGCATCATAGCAGTTTCAACCTGCATGAGTATATTTGCTGATTTGCATATTTATTTCTTCTGCCTGGACAGTAAGCCTAGACTTTGAGAGGTAAAAACTGTAGTTTTGGAATCAGACACTCCAAAGTAGATTCCTGGATTTGCCTCTTACTGTGTGACTCTGGGAGAGTTGCCTGCCCTCTCTGTGCCTGCTTAGTCAACCGTAAAATGTAATATGTAAGTACTTCCTAGAATCGTTGAGAGGATTTATTGGTATCAGGTACATTAAATGCTCAGAACAAGACCTGTACTTATGACATACACTCAATAATATTAGTTATTATTGTTGGTATCTATACGATTGGACCCCAGGCCCTAGCACTGAGTCAGACACACAGACACACTCAGTGAACTGGAACGTGCTGCTGGCCTGGGTCCCCTGCACTCCCACACCTTGTCATTGGCTGCTAGAAGCTCAGGTCCCTCCAGTTCCTTTTTGGCTCCTTCAAGTCCAGCCAAATCTCTCTGATAAAATGAAGGGAGAAGGAGGGCAGGGAGGAAGAGGAGAGGGAACAGCCAGATAAAATTGGCTGCTCCTGCGTCTGCTGGCCTCAGTGTACCCTGTATCTTTGGCTCTTGCCAGGGATTTCAGCCTCTTGTGCACTTTTCATTAACAATAAACTTTGGAAACTGGAAAGGCTGCCTCAGGATGCATGGCTCAGACTGTAAAAATGATAGAGTGACAGGCCCTGGACAGGGCAGCGGGTTTTCTAATTTTAAAAGAAGGTCAGGGGGTTGGGGAGGAGAAGGAAAGTATTTTGGCAGAGAAATAAACAAGGAGCCTCACACGCCTCAAAAGTTTGATGTATCCCTAAAGGAGGCCAAAGCCACTGGTCCCTTTGGTGACTATCAGGAGGTGTGGGTCACTTGCAGACAAAAGGACTGTATCAGTGACCGGATTCGTCCCTTTCTAACTGGCTAACTTGGCTAACTTGGTATCAAAGAGATATAAACATAGATCAGTTCAATATGCCAAATGTTTTGCTAAACAGCTTCCATCAGTGAGTCCTGCTGGTTCTACCTCTAAATAGATCCGAATCCTGTTCACCTGTCTCATGTCCCCAGTCATCCTTTTCTGAACAGTCTCCACCCCCACCTCCACCCCCACCCGCTGCCCCTGCCTGCTCACTCTTGCTCCTCTGCTGACTGCACTTGGAGGGGCTGGGGAACTGTTCCAAATGCATGCTTCACAGAGCACTAGTCTCACAAGACATCCTGGAGGGAAAAAAAGGGTTCCACAGTCAGACACAGGTAAAATATTCAGAAAATGCTAATACTTGATCACCCTGGGAGAACCTGGTCTCTTTAACTGAGTTTTGCAGGATGATTTGGCCATTTCAGTACTCCCTCTGAACTTACTTTGAGCCAGCTGGGGAAACAGGCGGGTCGGCAGCCAGGTGAGAGAACTGTCCACGTGGCCAGGCTTGGCTCTGGGACCCCAGCCCCAGCCCTCCAGCAGGAAGCAGCTGGAGACTTACAGTCAAGGCCCTGACTATAACCCCAGATTAGCTAAATGCAAACAACAGTTATAGACTTGGAGCATCCATGATTCATCAAGGAGGCCATTTGGTGTTACACATGAAGCTTCTTGGGCCTTTCCCAATAATAGCAGTATCTACTAAAGGCCTACTATGTGCACGCACTGTGCCAATAGCATTTTGCATGAATTATATCATATGGCTCTGGTCCTAGGAGTATCCTGTTCTAGAAAGGCTGGGTACAGTGAGGTTAATAACAGCCATGGCCACAAAGCAAGCACCAGGCCTGGACCCGCAGTGTGACTGCGCACTCCACACTCCTAGCCCTTATACTATTATCCACACACATTAACCCTTCTGAACCTCAGTCTCTTCATCAGTCAAATGAAGCTAACAATTTACGGGGGATTCCGTGAGCGCATGGGTCCAGCGCCCTCAGCATGGTGCCCAGGCCGGTGCTCAGTCAATAGAAGCCATTCTCATAATTACTTCATCTGCCTCTTTGTAGCTCAGGCCAAACAAAACCCTAAGACTTTCCTCTCCCTGCCGGCATCACTCTTCTAAAACATGCAGCGGCTGCTGCAGAATCATGGGATTTTTGAGCAGGAAGAACCTTAGAGATCAGCTATTATTTTTCCAGAATCGCCCAGGATTTATAATGTAAAAGAGCAAGGCCTTGGGAATTGGTCCCAAAGAATGACCGGCTTCCGCAGCCTCGGGCCCCAGCTCCTCGCCTGCGGTCAGGTCACTATCAGCGAGGTGGTAGGAATGCGCTCAGCCATTCTTCTGGCAGAAAGGGCTGCTTCCCTTGGGCACTTTTACAACTGGTTATTTATAAGCCCAGAAATCTTGTCTGTGTTTATGTTATTAGTCACTAAGCAAAAGCTTATTTTCCACCAGTTGGGAAGGGTTTCCTTTCTGAAAAATGAAAGCCTGTGTCTCTTGGCCAGACGGTTTGACCCAGAAGCCCGGTGGCTCCAGAATGGTAAGGAAAACTATGGCCCTGGATGTGCCAGGCCTACCAGGCAAATTAAACCCCAGATAGAAACTTAGCTCAGCTTGAGTCAGCCCGCAGCACGGGGCCAGGTCCGTCTGGTGCAGATCCAGGTTTCCAGTAGAGCAACACATTTTTATAAAGCACTCACTATGTGGATGGTACTGGGGATACTAAAGAAGTCTTTACCAGAGTCAGAAGGAGAGGAAAGGCAAGCCCGACAGAGGGGGCGGCATGAGTGAGGGCAGAAACAGAGCACCGTGAGCAGAGCTACCAGCAGAGGGCAGGGGCCAGGGACTGAGACAAGAGTAAGAAGAAAGCGACTATGACGAAACGCAGAGGCCTTGAATGCCCACAAGGAGCTGGCGAGGAGCGAGGGTGGGGCGGGGGGCAATGACGGTCAGACTCATAACCAAATGTCACTGGGAACCATAAATGGATGGAACAAGGGACAGGGTAGCACCCAGGACCCTGGACCCAAAAAATGGTGTAGGGCTCACTCCACCCCAAAAGCCTCCCCAGACAATAATCCCTCCTCCCCTAGAAGGATGATTCACAGTCCTAATAGTTAACGTTTATTGGACAATTACTTCCTGCCGTGGATTGTCACATTCAATACAGGATAGGTATTCACAGTATCCCTACTTCATAAACAGGCAACCAGGGCTCAGATCAAGCAGCAACATGGCCAGTGCCCTGCAAGTACCCCTCTACGTCCTCTTCTGACACTGAACATCTCCCCAAGGACATGTACATAAGCCAGTATCATAGATCAGTCTTGGATTTTGAGTTTTCTAAAAATCGTACAGTATACAGTATATTATTTTGAGTCTGGCTTCATCCATTCAACATATATATTTGTAAGAATAATCCATGCTGTTCCATGCAGTCAAAGACTGTCCACCCTCCTTGCTGGAGAACACTCCATTTTGTGGATGTATCATGGTTACTTTTCCATTCTACTGCTGAGAGACAGCGGTGTTGTTTCCAAGTGAGGGTATTACGAAGCATGTTGCTAGGAACATTCTTGTGCATGTCTTTCAATGCTCCTCTGTACACATTTCTGTTGGGCAGATACCAGTAAGGATTTGACTCCAAACATGTGTGACTCAAAAGCTGATGTTCTTGCCACGACTCTCCACCACCTTCCTCCATCATCTGTTTACCCTCCTTGCATAATACTCATAAGGAGTCTCCTTTATCAGAGAAAACCAGCATCACTACCTTTTCTGAAAATGCTTTTTTATCAGCCTATCTGAAGCATTTATCTGAGCATTTTGCCATGTGATAAAGGGGATACCAATGTAGCATAAGACTGTCAAGGAGTTGGCTACCTAGTTGAATAAAACCAGTACGTACCAAATAAATCAAGTGGATTTATTTGTGTGATACAACCTGTGTGATACACACTTTGTTACCTAGGCGATCCGAAGGGAAGATCGGTGAGGTAGTCTGAATGGTCCTGAGAAGAGTCCCAGAGTAAACAGGCGTGGAACTGAACCATCAAAAATGACATGGGCTGTCTGCACGAGCTGGTTTTACCGTTGTCTCGGCATATCCTAAAATATCCAAATTCTCTCTTTCTTCTACTGATCTGCAGAAAGGCCTTCTTCCTAGACACCAACTTGAATTACTTTTCTTGTTTTCTGTTTATTTTCCATTTCAAGGGAGAGTGGGAATTGGTTGCTATAGTAACAGCTACTTCTCCCAATTAATTCTGAATTTCATCAGATGTTTAGTGTGACAGTCCAGTTCTGTCTTCCGATTGTCTGGCTTTCACAACCACACTAATTACCCGACTCCTAACTATTCCCTCCTGCTGCCCTCGGGGTTAATAACACAACTCGTATAGCTTGAGAAAACGTGTATGATAAAAGCAACGCTCTGGCCTGGGAGCAGCGCTGATGGGTGAGGAGAGCTTGGGATGCGAACCATCCACCAGCCATTTGAGAGCCAAGTACAAGGCCATTTAGGAGGAAAATGGGCTTGGGAGAGGAGAGGGTAGGGGGCAATTAACAGGACACTCCAGGAGGAGCACATTATTTAAAAAAAAAAAAAATGGAGGCTATCTTTCTGCTTTACATGTAATCTCAAGAGAGGAAGACTCATTTGTTGGTTTTAAGCAAAAAGGCCAAGGGCCTGGAGTGGACCCATCAGAATTCTCTTCATGCCTCTGCCTCCTGCCAACTTCATCTCCTAAATTAGTTCCAGGATGCTGCCACCCCTTCCGTGGTGTTGACTCCCCACGTGGCAGCATTTTAATTACTTTCCTAAAACCTCCGACAGAAGTACCATGCCACTCCTCAGGGGTGCTCTTTTATTAAAGTTCAGGAGGACCCTCCTAGAAAGTCTCTTTATTTTTCATTTCAGAAATGGAGTGATCTTTCCTTTGCAAGAAATGTTTGCAGCCTAATGAGGTCATTTAGTCAATACAAGATTCATTCTTCAAGAGTTCCCTCCCCAGAACTAAATTTCAAACACCTCATGGGCTCACAGCTTCATAAAATAGTCCTCTAATCCCTTATGTCTGAAAGCCCAGGGCAGTGAGAGTGAGAAAGTTAAACTTGACTGGCAGCTTTCCCATCGTCAATGAGTTGGTCAAAGTTGATTCAATGTGTTTCCTGGTTTGGACAATGAAAGGCTCTTTAGTTCCCTAACTGTCTTTTCTTAAACCAAAACTCCTTCTGGATGTTGGTTGGCATAGCCAAGGAGAACTGTAGCCAACCAGGCCACCCACTGCCAGCAGTGGACTCCACAGAAGGCAAAGGGAAAGAAAGAAAGTGTATAAGCTACCTGAGGAAGAGGGGGTGCAAAAGGCTAGCCGAGACCCATTCATTAGTGTTTGGGAAGATCAATATCAAATGCTGGGAGGGCAGAGGACACGGCCAGGATGGAGGAGTTGTGTGGGAGAAGGAATCAGGGCACTATGTTGGACCAATCATTGGCCTCCACCATCCTCCACAGCGAACTTTAAAAAGCACGTTCCCCCAATGTGGGCAGCGAAGGGGTAGAAATCTCACCCTCCATGAAGACAGCCTTAGTCTCCCTCTCCTGAAAAGCCCCACAGCGGGGCTTTGCTGCAGTTTCACCCCACCCTTATCACTTAGGGTGGAAAAGCCAGACTTGTGGTTATCACACCTCTGGTTCTAGTCACTGTTTGACCCACCAGGTACAGCTCAGGACTATCTCACCAGCCCTAAATTCTAGTCTGCTTCACTGGGCAACAGGGTGCAGAGCTTAAGAGCTTGACTCCCGGAGCCAGGCTACCTGGGTTCAAATCCAGGTTTTGCCGTTTACCCAGCTGAGTGACCTTGGCCAGTTACTTAAACTTTCTGTTGCCTATTTCTTCACCTGTGAAAATGAAGCTTCTATCCCACACTGTGAGAATTACCCCAGTGCACAGTAGTAGGCACACGTGTAAGTGTCAGCTGTTATAGTCAGGCAGCAAGTCTTCATTTAAGAAAGAAGAACAAACGAAGAAGCAGCCTGGGTCAAATTCAGAATTAGTATGGATATGTGTTGGCAGAACCCACAGTTGAGATTGCATTTGTGCCCTTGAGGGATGGGAGGGTATGGGGGCACGGAAGAGAGAGTGAACTACACCGAAGGGCTCAGCAAAGCCAGAGGTGGAGGCAAGCCTGGCTCTCTTAACAAAGGAGCATTCTTCAGTCCCCAGTGGTGTTCTTGAGCATGGATGTCAAACTCAGAGCCGTACCTACCAGATGAACTCACTGTCAGAAATCAAGGGAGAGGGCAGAGCACAAATTCCCAAATCAAAAAAATCCCAGGCTCTGAAAGTTAAAAGTTACAGTTCATCGAGTCCAATCCCCCTTTCAGTCTCCAAAGCCCCTCTGAAGGGTACAGTCATTGTAAAGACCCCATTCCTACACTTCGGGAGCCTTCCTAAATGCATGCTGTTGACGGCCTTGGCAAATTAACAGAGCCATCCCACTTCATTTCAAAGGACCCTGTGTGACATGGTAATACAGTTCTCTTTCCCTTTTTTTTCCTTTAAAAATTACCTTCAAGTACAAGTGGTATTATTTGAGGCACTGGAAAATACTGAATTCCAGGAAACCCAAGAGGGTGAGGCAGGACAGCCAGGGAGTAGCATTCGTTTTCAGTTGTTTTATTTCTAATCTCCAGCCTCTAGAAAAATGACTTGGGTGTAATCAAATGAAAACAATGAAAATAATACACTTGAAGGTCAAATAGCTAACTTCATAGGAAGCTCATTAGAAACGTGACTGGACGGATTCACATTGCAAGAGCTCATTCGCATGATTATAAGTGAACCCTCTGGTGCTGTGTGATTAGCAGAGGCGGGGGCCTTTGGTTGGATCCAGTCGGAAGAGACTTCATGTGGAACTTGGGAATCTGGCAGCAGAGGGAGTGTGTTAAAATGCTCAGCAATTCGCCATGGGTTCAAAAGAGTAAACACAAGCATAATACACTGCTTTGCCAAATTCAACAAACTGTTTCAAGGGGCTCTGAGTCCCTGATGAGGGCAGCAACCAAATGGCCAAGGAAGGAAACCCAAGCCCGGAGGTATCGCCCACGGCTCACTGGTGACGGCTGCCAGACACACGTTGTTCTCTGGAATTAACTGTTGACAAATGATCAGACCAAGACAAGATTCTAAAGCAGGACTCATTTCCTCTCAGTTGGGGGATTAGGCCCATCTTTCTCAGTCTGGTCAATTAAATTGAAGTCCCCAGGGGTGAGACCCAGGCGTCAGCATTTTTTCTTATAAACACCCCATGAGATTCTGACGTGCATCCAGAGTTCAGAATCACTGGAATGGGCAATCTGGCCTCAATCTTCTCTTCTTCTACCTCCTGATAGAAGTTTCTACTCCAGCCAGAAAGGACCTCTCAGATCCCTAACATCACATCAGGAACAGTCAATGTGGTTTATTGAGCATGTACCCGGGACGATGCTTAGCCATGTTATTCATTATCTCGTTTAATCCTCACAACCTTATCTATAAAGTAGTTGGCTATTGGTCCCATTTTAGAGCTAAGGGAACTGAGCCTCAGAGAGTTTGTCACTAGCCCAAGGTTACACGGTAGCAACTGGCAAAGCAACTGACTCGTTCAAATCTAAGCCCATTTGGACAGTAAGTACAAACTTGTCCTGCTAGAACACTACCTGGAGCATAGGTGCTCACTACATTTTTGTAAAATGGATGAATGACTAAGCAAATGAATGAGAACAGTGGGTAGTATTAGTGACCCACAGACCCTGTTAGATCAGTTCAGCTGTCCCCTGTCTTCAAAGGGGTCTAAATCGGGATCTGCTTGCTGCCTGAAAACCCTGGATTAAGGCACTTGAGCCAGAGAAGAAAAATGTGTGACTGTCTCCCCTGTTAAGTGTTTCCAAATCACTGATGCTCGCAATGCAGCCCTGTTTTGGCTTTTAACCTACTGAGCAGGGGTTTTTCTAATATGGTGGTTCTCAAACTTGAGAGTTCATCAGAGTTGCCTGGAGGGCTGGTTATTACAGAGAACACTTGGCCCACCCCTAGGGTTTCTGGCTCAGTGGGTCTAGGGAGGGGCCCAGTGATGCTGATGCAGCTGACTGGGTCCTGGGTCCCCCTCCGAGAACCGTGCTCAAATGTATTATGACGTAGTTGATTGGGTCCTGCCATCCCCAAGGGGCTGTCTCCCTGGGGAGCAATAGTTTCTGACTCCAGGATCTCAGCTGGGTTCTATGGAAGCATCCTGCACCAGCCCCACTGCCTCTGGCCAAAAGCTGGGAGGGAGGAGAAAGCAGGGGTGGCTTGTCAAAATAGTGATTTTCATCAAGAGGCAAGAATTATATCCCTTTCCAGAAAGAACTATCAAAATTTCAGGAGGTAAAGGTAGCTTGAAAAAGTATATTGTAATGCATGCTTCTAGGAGGATGGGAAGAGCTTTGAACTGATAGTAAACTCATCCAAAATGTCTTCATGATAGGAATTCAGAGAATTTCCTAGAATGCAGACTCTTTGACATCTTCTCATGAACAGCAGGTTTAAGGCTCGTGGAGCTAGGGCATGTGACTCACATGATTATTCAAAGAGACACATTTGCTTGCTATTTTGTTTCTGAAGTTTGAGAAATGCTCCCAAAGGCAAGAGATCATAGCTGACAAATGTCAAACTGCTTTCCTACTTTGTTCCAGAAAGCCAGGCTCACCCTTACCTGAGATGAGGCTGTGATGAAAGGCTGGCCAGTTCCGGCATAGCACAACACAAAGGGCCAAGAAAGAGATGTAATCTTGCAGGGCCAAGAAGAGAGATTTCCAGGACCAAAAAAAAAAAAAAAAAAGGAGTATAAAAGTGAAGGCACCAGCCCAATCTCCCCACGCCCCACCTTTTCACGTTTACGTGCCAGACTGTTACCAGATGGGGTGCTGTTTCCCTAAAGTGCTGTGCAGCAAGATGCCTGTTCGTGGTTTTGCAGATTGAGTCTCCTAGGCTTTCAAAGGGGAAATGCGGGTGAGACAACGCGCCTTTGATGTTTGAACTTGGGTCCTGAAATCAGAACCCCAGGCAAAAACTGTTTTTATCTCTTCCATCCGAGGCAACCAAGTTGAAAGCTCTGGCGGGCACTTCCTTCTCAGCTGTTCTTTCCATATTGTCAATTACCTCCCTGCTGAGAGGATGGAATTCCTTTGACTGGAAACAGGGGTCCATCTCGAGATGGTGCCAGAGATTTCTTTCTTCCTCTTCTCTCTTCATTAGGTTACCCTTAGTATCACACGCTAGAAGGTGTATGTCTATCCTCTTTCATTGACTTAGCATTCAAAGCCAGTTATGGTTTGTGTTTACACAGAGTTGACAAATTTGAGGGTCAATCACCTTCACCTACAGGTCAATAGGAGAGTAACCCCAGGGTCTGGTTGGAGAAAGAAATATTTGAAAGGAATTATTTTTGAGATTTGGTGAACAGAAGCAATGATTCAGTGAAGTCACAGATTTTATGAGCCTGCGGGTATTATGAATAACATACAAATAACTTAACACGTCCATGAACTGCAACTTAGAAAATACTTGACCTATTAGTTTACCGGATGGGAGGCCCCAAGCGTCTTCCTGAGATGTATGCATAACTGTCTTCTAAAATACCCACCAAGGTGGGATTTAATGCTCTCACATATTTAAGACAGTGACCTGTAAGAAGGCCAGGAATTCTCTGTATCACAGGGTCTAGGACAATGCTTGCCCCAGTCAGAGGTCACCGCAGACACCAACCGACCTGCTCAGTTAACAGGAGCACCAGCTGCAGAGTGTCACTGACTGAGTTAGACTCTCAGATCCACCGCTGCTTAGTAGTTGGTGTAACCCTGGATAATGCGCTTCGCCTCTAAGCTGAATTTTCCTTACCATAACATAGGGATGTTAACAATTAGTACTTCACGGATATAAAGATTAAATGAGATAATAACGTGCACATATCCTAGCACAGGAGAAACATTCAATAACTTCTAGCTATTATTAGGATTATTTTCAAGTGTCTTAAATTTAAATTTTAAAATGTTACTTCTCTCCTCAAAACCAGTGACTTTCCTCTATTCCAGTTATAAAATCCACACTCTCTCCTTTAGCCAATATGGTCAAAACCTGGCCCTCTCCAATTTCCTCTCTCCAATTTCCTCTCTCCTGCCACCCTATTGGGTCCCTCAGCCTCACAGGCCCTTTGTCACTTCTACCAAAACAAGCTGTTTTCCTCCTCTGAGCATTCGCACATACTCTTCCCTCTGCCTGGAATAAAGGACTCCTCACTCCATTCAGGTCTTAGCTCAAAAGTCACTTATCTGTTCACTTGCCTACTCACTGAATGTCAGCAACGTGAGCCCAGCGTTTGTCTTATTCATCTTTGCCCTCCTAGCGCCTAGAACAGGACCTGGCACATAGTTGGTACTTAACTAGGGGGTTTTTTAAATGAGGGAATTAGTTTTTCTCTGAAACTAGCTATTTCACTATCCCCAGATCACACAGTCCAAACTGGTGACTTCCCCTCATGAAACCCCAAAGGTCCGAAGCATAACAGGGTTAGGTGCATCACTGATTTGTCATGTTGCTGCTGCTGCAGAGTGTGTGTGTGTGTGTGTGTGTGTGTGTGTGTGTGTGTGTGTGTGTGTGTGTTTTAAGTCACAAAGGTCCTTGTTGAAGAAGAAATTGTAAACTTCATTTGGTTAAAGTCCAGTCACTTAAATGCCTGGGCATTGATTTTTCACCAAGCAAATTAATGCACTTCTGCACCAAGACTCCTGATTGGCTTGTCAAACAATCAACCAGCTTCCAGAGAGAAGGTTCCTCTTACAAAATAGGTAAGAAGACCTATGTGCCAGGGCCACCAACTAGCCAGCATAAGCTGAATGCACCTAAAAAAAATCATATGTTGAGGTCCTAACACCTAGTTCCTCAGAATGTAGCTCAATTTGAAGATAGGGTCTTTAAAGAGGCAAGTAAGTTAAAATGAGGTCATTAGGCTGGACTATAATCCAATATGACCAGTATCCTAAGAAGGAGAAATGTGGACACAGGCACATACAGATGTGAAGACACAGGGAGGAGACGCCAACTACAAGCCAAGGAGAGATGCCATATTTTTATTTATTTATTTATTTACTTTGGGCGGGGGGAGGTAATTAGAGTTTTATTTATTTTTAATTGTGGTGCTGGGGATTGAACCCAGGACCTTGTGCATGCTAGGCATGCCCTCTACCAAGGCCCCGCCCAAGGAGAGAGGCTTAGAAGAAACCAACGCTACTGACACCTTGGCCTTGGACTTCGCCTCCAAAACGGAGACAAAATAAATTCCTATTGTTTAAGCCACCCAGTCTGTGGTAGCAGCCCTAGCAAACTAACACACCTAGTGAGTCACTAACCCTCCAGAGCCTCAGTTTCCACAACTACAAAATGGGAACACCTGGCCTGCCCACCTCCCGTGTGTGCTGTAGGGATCAAATGAGACTAGAGGTGGGAGACCTTTGTAAATGACAGAGTTCTACACATGACGTTAGGATGTCTAACTTCACTCTGGAAGTGGCATCTTGGGGTCCTGGGTAGTGAAGCAGATAAGAGTCATAAGACCTGGCAATTGTGAGGTCCCAGTTAAAGGTGTAAGAGCTGAAATAGTACCTTGGTCACTGCCTGTTCCTAACCCCAGAGGACGGGAGGCGAGCTGCCCTCCTCCACAGTTATTTAGTGGATGTGGAAAAGAACTTGCGTGGGAGAAGGGAAAGAGAACAGAACAGAAACTGGAAATCTCTAAGAAATTGAAAGAAAAAGAGAGCCACATTTAAGTCCCTGGGAATTTTCTGGATTAAAACAATTCCTTTTTATTTGCATGGTACTCTTAAGGTCACAAAACACTTAAAGGTGGTGGGTTTCTTTTTAACCTGTTTGAGGTCAGGAATCCCTCTGAGAGTCTGCTAAAAGCTAAGCATTCACCCCCTACCTAGAAAAAAATAACCCATGAACTTAACACATTATACACCAACATAGTTCCATCCTGCAACGACAAAAATGTTCTATATCCACACTGTGCAGTATGGCTGCCACTAGCCCCATGTGGCTGTTGAGCCACTTGAAATGTGGCTAGTGTGACTGAGGAACTGAATTTTTAATGATTTTATTTCAATGAATTTTAATTTAAATATCCAACTGTGGTTAGTGGCTTCCGTATTGGGCAACATAGTTATAAACTATTTCAAAGGATTTACAGACCCCTGCAGCACAACCATGAAATACCCTTGTCAATGGACCCCAGGTTAAGAACCACTTGTGATGATTATGGGGTCTTCACCACAATGACCTTTCTGAGCTAACCAGTACTTGTATCAGCTCATTTTATCCTACTGACAACCCTAGGTGAGGGGTACAATGTTTATCCCCATTTATAGGTGCAGTAATTGAGGCACTGAAAGGCCCACCATCTTGCCCAGAGTCTCATGTCTGGTGTGAGAACTCAAGCTCTTTCTTGACTCCCAGTTCTAAGGGCTTTATGAACTGAATCCCAAGCTCTCTCCTGAGGCCTTGGTAGAAATCATTTCTAGTCACCCAAAGAACTTTAATTCATGCTGGTACCCATCTTTAAACTTATAAGCTAGGGCTTCTCTTCTTGAGCCTTCAGTAAAGGCTGGACTGAGGCCAATTTGTTCTTGATAATAGAATGTTTTCCCATTGAGGGTCACCTCTGGCCTTTCCTTGGGTGGGAGACAAATTCCTGTTCCCCATTCGGCCTGAAGGATTCCCAGGGCCAAAGAGGGCATGATGCTAGTGAGGAATTCACTCATCAAGTCGCTTCTCGATGCCAGACTTCAGTGACCAGACTGACTCCCAAATAAAGCACTGGATGTACAGTCTCTCTGCCTCCCTGGTAGAGAAGCCTCCTGCTTGAATGAGGCCAAGAAATCTCAAATACAGCAGAGCTCACAGAGCACATGACCCACACTGGTCCACGCTGTGCACAACCACCTTCATGTTTCCGGGGCGCTGGAAACTTCATAAAACTCACTCTCATCCTCTTATCTGGTATCTTGACTCACTTCTAACTTCTAGAATTTCTCCTAGAATTTCTCCTCAATTATCAGGCATATTCAGGTTTGTTTTTATTAGCCTAGAATTCTACTTTTGCCAAATCTTCCTCAAAAAGACTCCTTCAAGGGCCAGCCTGGATGCCATGTATTTCCATGGAAACTTCTAAGCTTGGGCCACCACGGTCACAGAATGTGTCACTCGCAACATATTCTGTTGTGTTACAGCAGGTCTATTACAGCAGGTCCTGGGTGGGGCCTGGGACTCTGCATGTCTAACCATCCCAGTTCATGCTGACGCTGCGGCTATAGGCACTGCACTTTGAGACCCACTGCATGACATGTTTGTGGAATGAATAAAAGACTGACTGAATGAAAATTTCCGTTAAAAATCCTATCCCCAAGGGACCCACTAATGAGCTTTGGAAAAATCAAGATAAAAGATATTACCAGCACCTACTTCTAGATGAGGAGCAAAAATAGAAACAGCAGGAAAAAAAGAATAGCCAAACCAGCAGAGAACCAGAAGAAGGAAAACCTGAACTATCAGAAAAATTTTAGAGTTACTATCTGCTTTCCTCTTGGCCTTTGCTGTGTAACATGACGCTCAGACCAGAAACTTAAAGTAGGTTTGCTTGTCTGACTCAACCGTATATTAAAAAATATTCTGCAGAAACATTTTGACTCAATAAGCTCAAGACTAGGAATTTTTCATAAGAAAATAATCAGAAATGAATGTAAAAAATGATGTACAAGGAGAGTCACTAAAGCCCTGTTTATAATAACCAGAAATTTGAGACAATTTATATATTTGACAAAAGGAAATAGATTCAATAAATTATGGTATGTCTATAAATAGAATACTATAAAACTTTTTAATATGTCCTTATAGAGGAATATTTATTGACATAGGAAGAGACGCATGGTATAAAAAGTGGGGGAAAAAATCAAGCTAAAACCAGTATAAACAGTATGGTCTAACTTTGGATAAAAAACACATACAGATATAAAGAATAGATAAAAATATAAATATGCTTAGAGAGCTATTTATCAAACTGAGTGTTAGAACAGAGTTTTTTTATTTTGACAGTTATATTTCAATCATTTCTGCCATAAATACATATTGCTTGTGTAATTTTTTTAAAGGATTCTTTTTAATGATAGGCTGTGGGAATTTTATACTCGCCATTTCTTCCCGTGGCGGACCAAAGAGTTGAAGCATGAGCACTTTTACAAGCTTTTCCCTCCCTGCCCTTCTACAAACACCAACAATTTGAACTACACTTGCAAAGCATCTGTCACACCAACAGATCCCTCTTTCTCAGTATTGCTTGGACCTGCTGGAAGCTAATTCCTAACTCAAAGAGGCCAACTTTGAATAACTTATGACCCCACCCCTGAAGCCTCAGCTTTCGGAAATGACACTGACAGTGGATCCACCATTCCTTGGTCACTCAGCAAACTGCCACCTTCCAGAAACCGTGGCTGTCTCACATACTGGCTTTCAATAAGGTGGGTTGCTTAGCAACCGCCAAGGAACTGGGAAGACAGAGGAAGGCACCTGGCAGAGCTATTTTATGGCCAAAGTGAGCTGTGCTATACGTGTGTGCTTGCACTCAACGTAACCAAATAAGAGATCACACCCGGCTATTTTTGCATCATGAAGAAAAATACTTGGCTCCTGCCCAGAAGGGCAATTACCTAAAGATCTTGGCAAGCCCCATGGTATGAGAAATGGTAACGGATACGGGGGTGAAAAAAAAATCACTGACCTTCATAAATACTGATGATATGAGGATGGTTGAGGGATGACATGATCTCAATCTCTCGTCTGATGTGAACCATGTCTTGTTCATCCTTAATTTTGTCCTTACGAATGGATTTTATAGCAACCTATAAAGTCAGGAAATGAAATGTTACTCAGAGAACTAAACAGATGCAAATCAGTCATTGGGAGAGTTTGGAAAATAAATACAGATGTTACATGTTGGCAGAACCGACAATAACCAAAACAAAGCTTTGAAATACCCCGTCACGTCTTTCATTTATAGCAAAAACACCCTTCTCCAGACAACAGAAAACATCAGGTTTTAACAGCCTGGGGTTTGGGATGGTGGGATTTTTTTGTTTTTTTGTTTTTTGGTTTTTTTTTTCATAAAGCAGGGGGCTGCTTCATGGGGCCAGATTCATTTACTCTAGGAATCCTGATCTTTTGAAAAAAGAAAAAAGGAGAGCTCAGTTTACAGGGTGTTGATGACTAAACATGGATAGGTGAAATTAGCATCACTCAGCCCCACCATGCAGCTGCCACAGCGATGGCTAGAAAAAGCTTTATTGCATGGTTTATCTCGAGACCAGCTCTTGGGTTCCGAGTCGCCGGCCTATGCTGTGCTGATGCCATTGCTCAGTAGCCAAATCCTCCCCACATCCCTCCTTTCACTAAGGTACCTTTGCTAGCACGTGATGTGACGGAAAGGCTCTGCTAGAGAAAAATCAGTCAAACAAGGAAGCAACAGCTAGATCCCCTGCTCAGCCCCAGTTGATTCCAAAAGCTCCATGCCAATGTCGTCTGCAAATCCAAACTGCAGAGAATTACCAGGGCCAAGGCACAGAGCAATTACTCAAAAGAAACACATAAATAAAAAGGCATTAAATGACAATGGGAATCTAATAAGGGAAAAATAGGCTTGCCAATGGATTCATCTCTGCTCATAAACAAGCTGGTTGGTAACTTAATTCGCCTTGGCTCTAAGGAGGGCAAAAACTCCTTTGGTGGGGGAGTTATCCACGAGTAACAAGGAAGCCTGCCAAGCAGTCTACTGCCAGCTCTGAAAGCCTGCTTAGTTCCCTCCAAACTGATCTCCTTGTGACCTCAGCTCTCACATTAGCACCCTTTCCTGGATGACAGGAAGTAAAAACCACCACTCTGGATTCCCAAGGCTTGAAGTGCTCTGGAGAAAAAAGTCCCTGTTATCAGCAGCCCAGGGCCACACCTCGACTATCACAGGGTCAAGCACAGGCGGCCCGGCAGGAATGCACTCCCATCTGTGAGCATCTGCAACTTCAGACTTGCACCAGATCCCCGTGCAGCACTATACATGGAAATGTTTCTAAACTACCATCTGTCCACCTATGACTCGACAAGAATTGGGAAGTTCTTCTTACTCTTGTTTTTGCTATCTGCTGATGAAATCAACTATCGGGTCCCTGTATTTCTCCTTCACAGAACCTTCCCCGCTTGTCATTAAATCCATATTGGCATCATTCCTTAACTCTACACCAGTGGGGCTCTTACTCACTGCTTCGTCTCCAGTGTGTCACGCAAGGCCTGGTGTGTGGCTGGCCTGAGAAAACATGGAGTGTGGGCAGGCAGGAAGGTAGATGGAGAGGAAAAGAGAAAAGGCAGGAAGGAAGGCGAGAGGGGAGGGGTCGATGGCACTGGGTGATATTGGCCAGACCAAGGAAGTGACAGTGGAATTGGAGCAAAAAGAACAGGAACCACTGCAGTCAAACCACACTGCCAAGCCAGGCACGTCAGGAAGATGACTTAAGACTTCTCTGGCATCCTACCTCCGTGGGCAACAGAGAAATAGAGAAGGCAGATAGGAAACACAGGACGCCCTGCTGTAAGCCCAGGGCCAGGCAGCATCCTCCCTCAGCCTGCGGGTGGACCACGTGGCCGGATGAAAGGAGGCTGCACAGAGATGAATGAGCTTCCGGACTCAAGGCCCCTTTTCAGGAGGGTGCCAGGCCCCCCAGCTACCCCAGGCCCTCATGACAACCCCATTCAGTACTCAGCAAGAAAAGCCTGCCTTTGCTTACGTCAAATGTAAAGATATGACTGGAAGGCTTTATTTCCTCTGAGTAGGGCCTACGATCCTGGGAGGCTGTTCTTAGAGGGAGCAGACAGTGAACACACACAGGCCGTGGAGGATGTGGGTGGCTCTTGGACCCACTCCTGCATTCCTCCATGAACCAAAGATGGGCAAGGGGAGAGACCACCCCTTTGATTATGCAGCCAGCTGAACTTGGCCTTGGCAAGGTCTTATTGTCAAGTGACAATAGAAATCAATTCTTTTCACCATCGAGGGCTCAGGAGAGGGTGGCAACATTCTTGGGGGGGTAAGAAAATAACCCACTTGTCAGTTCCCCCCCACAGTGGAGCAAGAGGCCAACGGTCCCATGGTGTATCTGCCAGGGGGCTGCTTGCAGCCCAGTCTGAATAGGAAAGTGCCCACATTCTAATAAAACCTCACTCGGCACTGAGGAAACTGAAAGGGCTCCACAAATGTTAATAACCATGGTGGTTGTCCTTCCACAAAAGCTTCCCTCTTCAGACAATGAATCTTCTATTGAAAATGTAAAAGAGGGCTCATTCTGTCCCCTATTTCAAAGGGGTGGTGGGAAGTCAGGAGGAGACAAATGCTAGAAATCACTTAGAACTGTGCAACTGTCAAAGCCAGAGGGAGACATTCAACTCCCAAGAGCGGTGAGATAGCTCGCCCAAGGTCACAGAGCCAATTACTGGCCAACCACGGGAACAATAAGCTAGAAATACCAGCAGGCATTCGTGAGGCACTTAATATGTAGTACAGACACCGTGCTAAGTGCTTTACATGCCGTGACCTTACGTCCTTATCACTCAAGCTTCAGCTCCATGGTCCCTTAGGGAGGCCCTCCCTGACCCCTCCAGCACATAAGGCCACTCCAGGCCTCATACTCTCTCTATACCGTTCCTGCACCATTTGAAATCATCCTGCTTCTTTGTCTGCTGCATATTCAGCCTGAGGCCAAGTCCAGTTCCCAGCATGTTTCCATAGGACCCAGAGAGCTGAGAATGGCTGTCACGTTTTTGAAGCGTTATTTTAAAAAAAGAATGAGTTCTACACATGCAACTCCTGTGATATAACACAGGGCCTCCTTTGTGAAGTTGCAGGAAGAACTGAGCTAGCACGCAGTGAAGCAGAGTGGCATGATGGTTAAGGACATGGCTGTGAGTCCTGGCTAACGCCACTCAGCAGCTGTGCCACCTTGGGCAGGTTGCATAACCTCCCTGTGCTCCAGTTTCCTCATCTGTCAAGTAGGGAAATACAGTACCTGCCTCACGGGTCCCAGGGAAGATTAAATGGCTTAGAACATGCCAGGCCCAGGATAAGTGCTCAATAAATGTCAGAATGTTTCACCCAGAGAGAATACCCCATAAATAGGGCTTTCCTTCCCTCCCTCCATCCTGGGAACACACTTGAGTTCCTCCTGATGGAGACCACATTTGTCCCCCAACGACATAAAGGGCAGGAGAATCTCTCTCCAGGGTCTAAATTGTACTCGCATCGGAAATGTCAGGAAACTCTGAGCAGCTGGGGCCCACATGAGCATTAGGGCTCCTGATTCTGAGACCAGACAGGAGGATGAACAAATGGAACTCCAAAAGCAACCTCAGGACCATTTTCCCCCTCCTGCCTCTGATGGTTGTCAGGTGAACAGGGGATCAAACGTTCCCACTTAGAAACAAAATTCTGACTCAAGATACCCACTTCAGCCTTTCTGGATTTTGACTGTTCGTTCATACACTGAATCCTTTAGAGCTCCCACCAGGTACTAATCACAGGGCCGGGATGGCATGATCCAACATGATCCTGCACCAGACATCAAGGTGGGGGCAGAAATGAGAGGACAAGGACAAGAAGCAAAAATTACACAAATAATTACATCCTTGCCCTTGTGGCCAAAGGCTACCAAAGAAACACACAGAGATGCCCAGTATCGTGGAGAAAACCTCCTCTCCAGTTTTCCTCAGCCCTCACCTACATCTACAAAGAAAGAGGGAAGGAAAGGACCCATCAGGAAGGGATTACCAAATGTCTGAAATCAGATACCCTCAAAAAAAAACAAAACGGGTCTAACTTGTTCTTGCACGAGTCAGAGAGGTTCCACTCTGCCTTCAAAATGACTGAAGCTGGGAACCCAGGTGTCTGAGCCCAGCATGCTGCACAGCCACTTCCATACGTGTTCCTAAGTCTAGACGGCACCGTGTGCCTTATAAAATGGTCTGCTTTTAAATAAGGCCACCCTATCGTTTAATGATTAAACCTTATGCAGCAGCAGGTCTGGCTGTGGATCTGCGAATTCTGCCCTGCGGTGCCTGCCTGTTTAAGAGGCAAATAGCCCAGCCAATTCCTACTCCTTGTGAAATATAAGAGGCCCAGCCTTCTCTTCTGTGGTGGTGGTTTTTCCTTTTGTGAATAATCACAAAAAAACACCTGCTCTGCAGCCTTCTGGGTGTCCTTTTCACAGTGTGAGTGCTGATAGCTCAGGGATCTGGGCAGGGTTATGGGGAACAAAGCAGTATGATGAAAGTGCACGCTTTTGCTGGCAGGGTGACCTCAAGCAAGCCTGAACCACACAGGTCTCAGTTTCCCCATCTGTAAAGTGGGGTCAACAAGTCCTAACTCTTGGACCGTTGTAAGGAGGGAAAACTATTACACGGTGACTATAACAAGGCCCGTCAAAGGGTCCTCGGCCACATTTAAGGGGGTGATGAGTCCACAGCACATCATCCCATAGGCCTCTCCCCCCGCCCCATTCCTTCCACACATGCTCCCTTTCCTGGCATTTACACAGAAGCAAGAGCAGGTTAAAATTAATATCCAGCCTTCATGCCTACACAGAGCGGGCCCTGCCTGGCCTGCTTTGGGGAGTGGGGGAAATTCCAGGCAGACTGTGTGTATGTGAGGATCCAACCAAGTGAATCACTGCCCTCTTCCCTCCACAGCCACCTCCCATGATACTCATTTATTGACATACGTCAGCCTGAAGAGAGGGTTCCAGAACAGTGAGTGCCTCTCAAAGGGGTCCTGAGTGTCTTGCCAAAATGAAGATTCTGAATCCAAAAGTCTCAGGTGGGGCCTGGGACTCTGGCTTTCTAGCAAGCTCCCAAGTGACGCCGAGGATGTCAGTCCAGGGACCATACTTTGAGCAGCAAGATCTTAGCGCTCTGTCTTTGGCCCTGACATACCAACATTTTTACAGCAGCAGCGATATTCTTAATAACAGTAGCAAATATGCATTATGTGTTAACCAGGTGCCAGTGGACCTTATCTCATTTACTCCTAACTACAACTCCATTGCACAGGGGCACCAAGAAGGTAAATACTGCCCAAAGTCACATAGCTTGTAAAAGATGGAGCCAGGACTTGAACCCAGGTGGGCTAAGCCTAGAGGCTACTGAT
The DNA here is from genome assembly GCF_048773025.1 of Camelus bactrianus. Lineage (NCBI taxonomy): Eukaryota > Metazoa > Chordata > Mammalia > Artiodactyla > Camelidae > Camelus > Camelus bactrianus. Next base: position 31,296,363 of record NC_133550.1, on the reverse strand, counting down.
TCTTGAGGCCACGGATTACAGTGGGAGGGACAGCAAACATGGCAGGTGACAGAATCTCTCAAAGGATCCCAAACAGTCTCCAAAGCCCAGTGCGACAGGCCTCCTCCCAGCAGATGAGTCATTTACAGGGTCATATGTGAGTCCCAGAAGGCAGGACTGGGGGACTGAGCAGCAGGGAAGAAACAGGGCCATAAACACAGCATTAGCATCACTTAGTGAGAACAAGTCTGCGTTCTAATCCCGGCTTTCAACAGGAGCTGGCAGCTTCCCCGCCATTCACAAGGTGTGATCTCACACCCCGCCACGTTCCACGGGAGCTGCAGGGCACTGAGTCAGAGGCGGCTCAGGGATCTTTTCTTAACCGATGGGCCCGGAGGCCACTTGCAGTGGGAATGGTTAGCCAAGTCAAGATGGAAGCCAGTGTAAGGGTTCCTGCTCTTGTCTGGTTGGTTGACAGTCAGAGTTCAAGCGAGGCAAGGCACAGCTCCAAATGGGCCCCACAGGTCTAAAGCTCCCCAGGACCACCAAAAGGCTTTCACTCAGAAAGGCTGTACCCGGCCACCACCACGGTGATGCCAGCCAGGAGACCGCCTTGCAGCCAAAGCCCCTAATCTGTTAAATGACCCCCAGCTCTTTGTGAGGAGTCTGGCCAACTCAGGACAACATTCTAGCAAGTTGCCGCGATGTAACGAGCCCCACAGGGACCCAAGCCAGCTCTGCCGTGAGGCCCGTGGGCCTCTTCCTCTCCAGCCTGCTGATTCTTGTCAATACAGGGGTGTTTTTTCAGACAGAAGCAGGTTGGAAGCCAGGAATTGTATCAACAGGCTCTGAGGAGAGGCACCTCGATGCCAGGAAGCACGGCATGCGTAAGAAAGAGCTTTTTCTTCAAAGAACAGCATCCTACCATCTTGTAAGAGGTTCAGAAAATACAATCCTGTTAACTCAGCTCTCAATCCTCAATTTCCCAAAACTCCCCGTGAAAGATGGTGTTTCCTCAGATGATACCAATTTTCTTTTCTCTTGCCATGTAAAAATGTGTTTTATTTCCAGAATTTAAATAGCAAATCAGATTTTTATTTGGGCCAGGGCCCGCTTCAGAGGACCTCAGAGAGGCCTGGGAAGTTGTTATCTACATGTACAGTCATTCCTTGTCCTGCACCCACGCCTCTTCAAGGGCTGAGTGAAGACTGTCATTACTGCCCATGGCGGTGCCACAGGGGAAGTGGAATTAATGACTAAGAAATCACAGGCAGATTTACATTCTCTGTACAGTAGTGCAGTTGTAAACAGGAGATAGTGGCCACAGCTGACCGGGCAAGAACCAAAAGAATGGGAAAGAAAGGGCCAATGGAAAGTTCATGCCAGTGGCCACAACAAAGCAAGCCGCAAACCCGCCCTGAGTGTGCAGTCAGACTCAAGGAGAGAGCACTTTGCCAAAGGCCGGTCAGTGTGCCACCTGCGTGAGATACCCTAGCTGGGGAGGAAGGGGGAATGCTGATTGTCAAAATGCAGATTCCAGGGCCCGCCCCAGAATCTTTTTTTACCACCTTCCCAGGTGATTCTGCTACACTCTGAAATTCGAGGACTGTCACCTGAAAGCAGAGTCAGTGTGGCTGTGATGGCACATATTCTGTAACTTAAATATTAGGCAGTCATACTAAATGCTAGGTGATTAATGAAAATTAATGAACTGCCCATCTATGAAGAGGGGAAATTAAAACAAACTACTTCCTTGAGGGGACCCAGTGACCTGGATAATCTGCACCTGGAAAACAAAAGGTTTGTTCCCAGGGGACATTTGGCTTGTCCTAGCCTGAGGCAGGCCCATGGATGCCTTGAGGTCACAGAAGCTGGCTGCTTATGGGTTACTCCACGCTCCGCAGGCAACCTGGGGCTCCCATGCCTGGTAAAAGTGAAGGTCTCTGGAAGAGGAGAGAAATAAGCTCTGGAGCCCACGTCCTGCCTGCACTGTGAGAGGGGGTCTGGGTGAGGCTGCAAGGAGCCTCCTCTTACCTGGATCCTTGAAATCTCTAATAGCCAATCCCAAGGCCCTTGACAGGAAAAGGCCGCTGGTAGCCCAAGAGATGCTACTCGGCCGGAGTCACAAAGACAGAAAATGCAAAGCTCGTTCAGCTGGGACTCGGATGGCCCAGCAAGGGTTTCTTTCTGGACTCTCACATTCTCGAAAGCCAGATGCAATACCTGCTCAGAAACCTAAAGTGCAAGCGCTTTTCCTCCAGGTTACAACCGTCCTGGGGAGAAAGGGGACAGACCAGGGGGCTGAGGCTGCTTGTAAGTTGGACGGCCTCAGGTGGCAGCATCTGGTCGCTCTGACGCTTGTTTATACCACAGCTTGGATAAGCTTAGGGTTGTGCAGCCTGATTTATCAACTTCCAAGCCCAGCCAAGCCCCAGCCAGAACTGCTCAGAAAGCCACCCTCAGCACCTTGGCGCTGGCTCCCCCGGCACGGGGAGGTACTCGGGCAAGCACGTCACAGCCTCAACGTCCTCGTCTGCAAATGAGGATGACAAGAGTAGCAACCCCACAAGGTCGCAGTGGGGATCACACAGACTGTGTATATGGGGAAGGGCGGAGAAGGCATCATCAGCATCACTGTCACCAGCAGATGTCAGAGCTGCAAGGACCCCAGAATGTCCTACGCCAACCTCCTCATCTTACAGATGTGGAAACCCAGTCCCAGAGAGGTTAAAGTGCAGGCCTGAGTTCATGAAGTTAACAGCAGCACTAGAATTGCAGCAGGAGTCCTGAGTCCCACTCCAGTCTGGGATGTGTTATACCCTGGGCAAGGATTTCTAACCAAATTCCAAACCACAGCTAGCAACAGGACTGAAAATGCTAGGGGGGAGGGGACAGTTAACACTTAACACGGAAGGCAGGCACCAGTGCAGCAAAGTCCCCAGAACTGTTGCATTATTAATAAACCAAGATGGGGAGTGACAGCTACTCCTAAGTGTGCTGGCAAATTAGGACCCGTTTCACAGCATGAATTATTTCATTTCCATCTAAGGCCAGGGAACTGTCTTTACACAGACACTCTGGGGACACTGTTTTTCAGTCCAATTCAGTCCAAACCTTATTCCAATATCTGAAACCTGATTTGATATCACACGTGAATAGGAACACCCAGGAGGTTCTTATCCCTTTGTTTCTTAATTCACTGAAAACATTGCTTTTAAATATTAACTTCAGGCTGCCACTGAATCACTGACCTTGAGAACAATGAATAAGGGACACAAAAGCACTAAGAAACAAAATTAGTTTTCCAAAGGGAAAGGAAATCAGTCAACTGAGTTCAGTTGATGCAGGTGAGCAGAACAAAGGAAAGACAAAGTTTTTAATTTCTTAAGATGTAAAATACATATAACACGCACAAAAATTTAAGGGCATTGCTTTAAATTTTATTTCACATTTTTACCGTGGGTGATTTTATAGATAAGAGAAAGAAAATTCTTCAAAAGTTACTTTTACGCTGACAGAATCCCTTTCAGTCAGGAAACTGATTAATAGCCATTAAGGTGTGCACAGACACACCAGACGGGGAAGGGACAATAGCCCGGGCTGCATTCCCGCTGAGGTCTCATCCATCATCTCCTCACAAGCAGCAGCTTCTCCCTTCCAGGGGAAGCTTTCATTGTCCATTACCCAGAGAATTAACAGGCTGGTCCCTGTTCCTCAGCCCCTCTGCACAATTCATCTGGATGCTTGTCAGCCCACTAATGACCTCCCCACAAACCTGCCAGGGACACTGTCACAGCAGCACCTCTGGCTACAAATGCACAGCCCCCACCCAGCAGTGACAGCCTGACCCTCAAGGAGCATGTCAGTCCTGGGAGGGAAGTTCCTGCCACCCCATCAGGCAGGTTGCCTCCATGAGCCTTACCTAACACCTGTCATGAGGAGATTGGGGCTGGGGTCTGTGGTCATTACTGGGACCCAAGGAGCAGGCTGGGTGCGTTCGTGCCCCTGGACGTTTGTGTCTGCCATTTTCTCAGCCAGGAGCCCTCCACACCCTACTGTTTGCAACTAACGTCCCCAGCCGACCACCTCCTCTGCATCCAACCCCTGCAATGAGCCCCCTTATCGCACACATAGGTCCTCTTTCATAACCTCCTTGCCGTTTCTTAGAGGCTTCCTTCACTCAGAGACCATTTCTGCTTTGTTCACTGCAGCATCTCCAGTGCCTAGCAGGTGACTGATGTTTTGTACATGCCAAAAAGCTGTTGCTGAAATGGACCCCAAGTACTAAAAAGGACCTTTATAAGACCAGAAAACAATAATAGGACATCTTATTCCACCTAACCTGAGCCCCAGCCACCCCTGCCACTGAGTCTTCTTTTAACTTGCTAATCTCTCAAGCAATGAATCTCTACTTGTCCCCAAATCACTAAGCCTGAACTTGCTTATCTTTAAAATGGTGTCATAACAGCGCCCACCACAGAAGGGCCAGGAGATCGTTCACGACAAGAGTTATCATAATAATGACCAGTTATCAAGCCCTTACTCTGGGCCAGGCACTGGGCACCATCCTGTTAAACCTCTCAACTGCTCACTCATTAAATTCTTGCTAAAACATTCTTATTTCTGCTTTCTCAGTGAATTTAAACTGAGTCTGAGGAGGTTAAGTAACTGGCCCTAGGGCACACAGCTAATGAGTAGCAGAGCTGGGTCTCGCTAAACCCAAAGACTCTGAAGCTCTGGACCAACCCTGACAAAGCGAGTAGCACAGTGCCTGGCATTTGGTGGATGTCTGATTAGGAGGGGAAAAAAAAGCTGAATCAGAATCTCTAGAGATCCAGGCCCCACCAAAGCCATACTGCCTCGTCCCCACCCTAAGTTTTTTTTGTTTAAGTCACTCCCATCTTCAAAAGCCCATCCACTGGCATTCCTTGCTGCTATCTGTGGGGTCAGCCAGTGCAGTTAGCCAAACAACAGAATAGGGCGGGAGGGTCTGGGAAGCATATCCCTAAAATGATAGGAAATCTGCTCTGCATAAAGTGCTGATCTGGGTCCTGCAGAACACGGACCTACCCTTCAAGTTGCTTACAATCCCACTGGAGAGGGCAGTGGACAGGCGGGCTCCTCCCTGCCCTGTACCCATGCACACTTCTACTAGTTAGGAGCACCCTGACTCTGCTCCGGGCACCACGCCTTCCCCACTGATGCAGTTTTACAGGGACTGTCAGTCAAGGTACTTCACCTTCCCTATGCCAATGGGTAGACGCATGACCTAGAGCTTAGCCAAGGAGATGTTCTTTCTAGGACTCTGAGATGCCCCCCAGCAAAGTGGTCTTTTGTGAGATCGCAGACAAAAACTGCTGAGAAGTCCTTCTGTGTATCACTCTCCCACTTCCACCCCTGAGACTCACTCACGCTCCTAAGACTAGAATTGAGCCCCACTTTGCTCAGAGTATTAATCTTCCCATCCCTGACAAGAGCCAGGAGAGAGTCTCCCCTGTCACTATTGTTTTTCCATTTTTTTCCTTCCAGTTTTATTGAGATATAATTGACATACAGCACTGTACACTTCGGGGGGATAGGGGAGGTAATTAGGTTGTATTTTTTTTTTTTTTAATGAAGGCACTGGGGATTGAACCTCGTGCTTGCTGGGCACATGCTCTGTCACTGAGCTATGCCCTCCCCTTCCCTGTCCCTTTTGCCCACTCACATCATGTGCCTTCCACTCTGTCATCTCCTCCATGAGATGGGCCTATGACTATTTCACTTGACTGGTACTAGTCGAAACACCATGTCAGGACCCACCCAGATGTAATTTTTACAATAATTTCCCTCCACACACCAACAAAGCCATAGTAAATTATTGTGGAGTGTTGTCCTTTTTTTCTGGCTGATTGGGGGTTCAGTCAGCTCATTCTGACCTATCTTGCAAGAAAGATACAGGAAGTCTAGCTATATTCTCTGCCAAATAATGTTTGCACCTGTAAAATATTTACCTGTTGTTATAAACTGAATTGTGTCCCCCTCCAAATTCACATGTTCAAGCCCTAACCTCCAATGTGACTGTATTTGGAGACAGGGCCTTTAATGAGGTCACTAAGGTTAAATGAGGTCAAAAGGGTAGAGAGTCCTGATCCAACACGACTGGCGTCCTTAGAGGAAGAGCCATCAGGAGCCTGTGCTCACTGAGGAAAGGCCATGTGAGGACATAGGGAGAAGCTGCAGCCAGGAAGGGAGGTCTCGCCAGAAACCAACCCTCCCAGCACCTGATCTTGGACTTCCAGCCTCCAGGGCTGTGAGAAAATTAATTTTTGCTGTTTCAGCCCCAGGCAGTGGTACTGTTATGGCAGCCTGAGCACAGTAACACACCTGTCATCGTTCACCCACCCAAACGACAGTCAGCACATAATCTAACAAGGGAAGGAGTCATCCATGGTCAATACCAAGGCACAGCAAGCAGAGACAGGAACCCAAACAGGCTCACTCACCCATGTCCCCCAACATCTAGGAAAGAGTCTGGTACCATAGCAGACATTCAATAAGTATTTGTTGAGCTGAATTGAATCAAACATGATGAATCTCAAGAGTCGTAATTTTTATAAGAATGCTCACCCATCCACCCACTGCCACCAACCTGGGCCAGTATCAACAGGCTGTTGAAGTCAGATTCCCGATTCCACTCTGGCCCACACTGATGGCGTACTTGCAGGTGAGACCACGGACCCATGGTTGCAATACCATCGTGTGGATATGACTCCCTACCGCGTATACAATGCCATCCCACTTTATTTTACTCTCCTCACCCATGAGACAGGGGACTTATTTTGTAGGAGAGGGAAACTTCTACTGAGGAAAGGAACAACCTAAGTCCCCACAGGTCATAAAGGCAACACCTCAAGTTCCAACCCAGGTAACTGGATTCTGGGGCCAATGCTGGGCCACTCCTGTTTCCAAGAATCATCAAATCTATAGAACCACAGGGTAGAGAAGAAGCACCCCAAGTCCTGGCACCGTGACGCTCCCTTCCTCTGTCGCTCCTGCCTTGGGGGAAACGAGCTCAGAAATCGAACTGTTAAAATGTCGTGGACAATCTGGCCGAGGAGTGAATCAGAACTCAAGCGTGCAGTTAAACGAGGACACCCCTTCCTGGACCCAGCCCGCCTTTATGGCAACACTTCATAAGAACCATTCTCTCACAACAAAACTGTCAAATCCAGCAACCGCAGGCCAGAAACATCCCAGCCGAACCCCGCCAAGCTGCTTTCTGATGTACTGTCCACACACATACCAATATTCCCCAGATGTTCTCTATGTAAAACATTTGGTTTGAGACACAGCCCTCCTTTCCCCCAAGCTCTTACATTTGTTTAATGGACTCATACAGTTCAGCTAAAATATCCTGGAGCCGACATCTGAAGCCAGCCAGGCTCTGATGCAAGCATCCCATCTGCAGAAAAGACGAAGAAGTAAATAAGACAGTTCTCCCCAAGACTGATGCTCACTGCATCTTTAAGCAGGTCATAAAATGTAAGCTATGTACAGATAATAATGTAAGTTGCTTTCAAGTGTGTTTCTGAGTCCGTTTCAGTATTAATCCAAGATGGATATTCAAAAAGAGGGTGGGTCTGGTATGACGGAGAGAGGGGGCCACATTCTGCTTCTTCCTCCCTCAGAAAAGAAGTTAAAAACACCTGTCATTTGAGCAATCTAGATGACTGAGGTGAAAGTAGGTTTTTTTCCTGGTTTTAGATTTCCACATGTAGCAATAGCTCCTTTATTCTAAAGCCACTTATCCCTTAAGCCACAATCAGACCATAGGTGAGATGGGGCAAAATGGGAAAAGCACTGGACCTTGAGTCAAGAGACCCAGCTCGGCCACATATCAAGTGACCCTGGCCGGGCCCCCTCCCCCGACAATGGCTCACTCTGTTACATGAGAAAATGGAACTTCCCTAGATTCACCGTCAGGCCCCACTCATCTGTGAAGACTGTATGAGTTAGAGAAATCAACTCTTAGAAAAGCCACCCCAAGAAATGGCATGGAATCCATCCACCAAGCCCCTGAAGATGGTCACCCAAGGCTTCCCTGCTGACACAGTGCTAATAAGCTTGGTCGTGACAAACCTGTAGGGAAGTGGAAAAGTGGAACTAGAAAGCCGTGGAGATAGGCTCACTGATAGAATCAAGGGAGGACAACTCAGTTCACCTTTCATCTTTACCTTTTCTGTGTATTGTGAGTTTCCAGTATTGAGCATGCATTATTTATGCTATAGAGAAAAGAAAATGTTATCATTTAAAAGGGTCACAAAAAGGAATGGAAGCTGGAGTAGGAGCAGATAGACAAACTATAAAACAGCAGGTTTGAAAACTCCAAAATAAGTTCCCGAAAGATGTCAAGAAAAAGTTTAACTACCTTCAAGGTACTTTGTTTTAAGAAGGCAAGAAAGTGTGCGTCCACTGGAGAAAGATTTCCATAAGAAATGGCTGTAGATTTTTTAAAGACGGTTTGTAAATGGGGGAGCTTCAATTACCTGGAAAAACATATTTAGAGTTCCCTATAACTTACTAATATCTCCACTTAACCAACGCATCAGATTAACCAGAATTCTCCATTTTCTTGACAGAGGTTCATGGCAGGTTGACCACTAAGGGCTGTTGGCTGCTCTCTGCTTTTCCCACACCCCTCTGTTCCGCTGGCCAACAATCTACCGCCATCCCAGCCCAGCCAACTGCCCCAACATGGTGGCCTCTACCGTCCCTGGGACACCTCATCTTCCAATAAGCCCAGCAAATCTCATGGCACAGTTGTAACTTCCTCCATTCAGGGATAAAGATCCTCAGATTTCAGGTTTGTTTACTCTCATCACTGCCAAGGAAAGGCAAAAAGCAACGAGACATACAGAAGACCGCTATACAGGGCCCACTAGTGCCCAACATACAGTGTATGCTCCAAAGCTGCTTTTTACAACTATTATTATGAACAAATAGGCCATACAGAGATGTGTGTAAGTAAGAATCCTACAGAGAGACCTTCAAAATACAAGTCTGAGAGGACAATGTCAGAGGACAAAGTGAGATGGGGCTTGGGAGAAAAGGAACAGCTGCAGCCTCTTTTGAAAGAGGACATTTCGGGTCACCCCAGTAAAAGAAGTCCCTCCAAATGTACTTCTGTAGCCCCCAGGGAATCAATTTTGCAGGATGGAATTATTTCTCTGAAATAAACAGACACACAAAGGTCGCTACAACTGGGGCCTAAAAAGAAAACAAGCCGGCTGCCGATTTACGGGCAGCCGCTGATGCAACAGAGCAAAAGGTCCCGGCTCACGTCCAGCGGGATGCTCTGGACGCACCAGCCCTCCCTGTAGGAAGCACGCTGGGGACAAGGTAGGGGAGGGGCCTCACCTTCCTGTGGGCAAGGTGCCAGGTTGACCAGGCCTGGATGGGGACACATTCAGGAGTGCAGCCGATTGGGCCTCTGCAGTCGCATGCTGCACTGTGGTTTCAGCTCCAGCCGTGTGCACCTAGGGGCCTACTTCAAAATGGTGCTGCCCAGACCCCATCCCCAGGGAGCTTCCAAAAGGTCCCTAGGTTATTCTAATGCTCATCCGGGACTGAGAACCAGCGGTGTCGTGGGAAGAACCCACAGTGGATCATACAGACCTGAGTTTTTAACTCCCAGGCAACCTTGATTACTTGAGCAGATCAGTTACCCTTTCTGAGCCTCAACTTCTTTAACTGCAAAGTGGGAATAATGGTCACTTCACGTCACAGTGTTGCTGACACAAGATGATGCAGATAAGTGGCCTCAGTGAGGGTGTCCTGCACACACTCAGCAGTTATTCTAGAAATGTTCCCTCCTCTCCTCTCACTCCCCTTGTTTTAAGGTTCTCCCAAGTGAGTCCCGAGTTCTGGGCATCTCCCAACTCTACAGGGTTTCCTGCCTTGCTAAGTGGGGGAAAAAAGGCTGGGGAGGGAGACACAACTTTCTTTACGTTGAACCAACCCACCACACATACAAAATACACACACTCAGAACCCCTACTGGGTGAAACAGGCATGTTCTACAGCAAAACTATATAAAAAATGGAGAGTCACAAGCAGCAAAATGAGGAAACACCCAGCTTTTAAGATTTGCTTTGCTTTTCCCATCTAAAGGAAGACCTCTGTGGGGTGCGACTCTAGCTCAGGAGGTCCCTGCCTGTGCCTCTGCCCACCTCCCATTAGCTGCAAGCCTCTTACCTGTGGCAGCACAGCACAGAGCTGGCACCTAGCAGGCCCAAGGAAAGGTCTGGCAAATGAATGAATTATGCTCCTTGAGGCCAGGGAGGGGCATCTGCAGAGCAACAGAGCTCATAATGTCCACCCGTGTTAATCCCCTAAACAGGCATGTCATAAATATCCCTGATTTTTGATTCTGAGCAACTGGCAGAAAACGATATAGAGGCACATCCAGCATGAGGGGTGGGGAGGCAGTGCAGGTGGGGGGCAGCAGCTCAAAGTCCAGTGACTGTAAGCAGCGGCACTGCAGCATTTCAGGGTTTGAGTTCCACTTATGAGTAGTGCAAATATGGGCAAGTGGCTTAATTTTCTGTGCCTCAGTTTATCCGCTGTAAAACAGGGACAATGCTGTGCATTAAATTTAATGTGCTCTTAAAGTTGCCACGAGGATAAATTAGGTCTGGGATTCAATGTGCTTAGACTACCACCTGGCACAATTCCTGCTATGTCATTGTTTGTAATATTATCACTCCATGGGAAACTAACAGGCAAAGAGACCTCAAACTACAGCTCCATTACAAAGGCCTGGGGTCTTAGGGCCCTCTAGTTATCACAAGAGAAGGTGTGGTCTGAATCAAGTGGGGTGGTGTATCCTCAGATGAACACAACTAGCTTCCCAGGGCTGTGTTTCCCAAGTATGGACCACGGACCAACCCCCGACACATTCCCTTACGTCGCTTGGTTAAAATGCAAAAGATTCCCAGGTCTCCCTAAGTCCCACCCCAGCCCTGCTGGATCAGGGTCTCAGGGGTGGGTGCCAAGGATGGTGCATTTTAACAGGCACACCCAGGAGATTCACACATCCCCGCAAAGCTAAGCGCCATTAGATCGGATAAGCTCATGTCCATTTGCTCATTATCATACCTGAGAGCCTCGCACCACGCCTGACACATACTAAGTGCTCAACAAATACCAGATGAATCCATTCAAGAGTCCCAGCTCTATAAATATTCAGTCCTTTTTTTTGAAGGCCTGCTATGTGTCAGGAGCATGCAAAGCCATGCTGGATCATTCATTCATTCTAAAAATCTTCACGGTGCTTACTATATACCAGGCACTGTTTTAGACACTGGAGATGCAGACACGATGATGAATGAGGCTGCTCAGAGATCATTACAGATGGTGACAATCGCTATGTACGCAGCTAGTAAAGCAAGGACAGGGGTGGAGCATGTCACTGCCGTCATTAAACTCAGTGAGAGCAGCGCCTTCCTTCAGAACTTTCTATGATGATGGAATGATCTTTTCCGCACTGCCCGATGGTGGCCACTAGCCCGGTACGGCCGTCGAGCACTTAACATGTGGCTAGTATGACCAAGGAACTTAAGTTTTTAATTTTAGGGACTGAAGCTTTTATTTTTATTTCATTGTAATTAATTATAACTTTAATAGCCACGTGTGTCCCTATGAGATAGTGCAGGTCAAGAGGCAGAAAGAGATAAGTAAACTAGAAATTACAACACAAGGCAATCGGTGCTACAGAGGGGAGGCGGGGTAGAGCACGCTGTGTTATCAAATGCCTCTCACCCAATTACCAGATGCCCTAACGTTCTCTGGCTCTGGGAACTGAAAGAACGAGATCAGGTACGAGGCGCTGTACTGGGGATGGAATTTTTATAGGCCATGATCAGCTGGAAGCGGTATGCAGCCCAGCCAAGGCCCGGAGACTGCAGTTCAAGAACACACCACCGTCCACAAAGCCGGCCCACAGCTGCCAGCATCATTCTGCTGATGGTCACTTTGTCCTTGGCTAGAACGTCCCACTGGGCCCTGCACGGATTTTATGAGATTTTTTCGCTTCAAGCCTAAGTACGAAGACAAGCCTCCTAAATTCCACCGGAAAATTGGTGGCTAATCCAAACATTTCATAAAATTAGAACTCATTGTGGGGCTGAAAGGAATTCAGGCTGTGCCTGCCGCCACCAGAGAAATGCAAAATATTTGTTATAATTTTTTCCTTCTTGAGCTGTTTTAAGCAGCAAGTGCTTTTTCAGCTTGAAGTTAAAGGGGAGAGTGGGAGGTGGGGGAAGGAAGGGGAGAGTTTTTGTTTTTGTTTTGTTTTCTCTGTGGTTTCCAAAATGCATCACCAGATGAAAAACTGAAGAATCCTGCCTGACTCCCTAATCCCTCAGCTAGCAGACAGAGATAATAAACTTTCCCAGTCTCAGCTGTATCTTGCCTTCATAAAGATGGTGTTTTTCCTGGAAAATGGTACTTTTGCTTCTTAATTTTCTTCTTGGGCTTTAGCCCCACAATAGTTTATATCCTGAGATTTCATCAGCAAGAGAGATACTGCAATCACTCGTTCAGGCGTGCATGCGTGCAGGGCATGAGTATTTGTCTGCTGGGCCCCGTGCTCAGCACTTGGAACACACCAATAAACAGAACTGATGAGACTCCGTGCCCAAGTAGAGCCTGCCTTCTTTCTAGTGAAGGAAGACAAACATGGGAGGAGTCAGTGACTGCCACTTTGAAGCAACCTTGGGACAATCCCCGAAGATTCACCAAGTGCAGAATCTGGAAGGGGCTGGAATGTGAGCTCCAAATCAGTCCCAGAACTCTCATTTTACAGATAAATTAGTTGAAGCCATAGCAGGGACATACCTCGCCCAAGGTCACACAGATCAAGTTGTGGCAACGATGGGATTGGCCCCCAGGTCTCCTGACAACATACCCAGACCCCTGACACTCCGCAGCCATTCCACAAACATGTACTGCCTCCTTGTTGGGCACCAGGTGCAGAACAAGGCACCGGGATGACAGAAAAGACACGGAATAATTGGGATCATGAAATAAAGTTCCTCCAATTGCTATTTTCTCAAGACTGGAGATGACGTCTCCGAGCAGTAAGTCTGGGTTCAGTGGGAGCCCACCACCCAGCGTATGGGTGAAGAACCAAAGAGGAAGCTGCAGAAGCTTCCAAGGATCTGCACCTGTGAGAGGCAGGGAGCCCAGTGGTTATGACCTTGACCCTGAAGTCAGACAGCCCAGCCCTAGATCCCAGCTCAGTGACTTTGGGCAAGTCCTCTGACCTCTCTAAGCCTCTCCTTCCTTGTCTGCAAAATGAAGGCACTAATAATACAGGCTGAAAGGAGAGAAAGCATGTAAAGTAGTTAGGACACACTCGTCACTCAGTAAATGCTTCCTGCTATCGTGACCGTTAGGGAAAGCATCCTCCTCCAGCTCTGGTCCTTCCTACACATTCAAGGAGGTGGATACAAGTCAGTGGAGATTTCCACTCCATTCTCTCCTCTCTAGGATTTCTGCCACCAGCTGCCTGCACACCCACTCACACTGGTTCCCTCCCCGAGCATTCCATTTGATTCTGCCTGGGAAACAGACACCAATTAACCATGAGGAAGATGCAAAGTGGGGTTCTCCCTGGAGCCAGGGCATCACTGCCCTGCCTTCCCATCTAAACACTTTCACGTGCTGGGCTCTGAGCTCTCCAGGTCAACCCAAAAATCAGCCTCTTACCTCCCACAGCTTCTGCTAGATGGAGAAAGAGTTCATTTTCAAATTTACCAAGCGCTATACAAGGCAGAAATGTTGTATCAAGGACCACTAAGAGCTTCTCAAAGTTTGCTGGAATCTCTTTTAATTGATACTGAGAACGTCAAGGCTGCATAATGAATGTACTTGATGTAAAGGAATGAAATTATAACAGAGTAAAACAGAAAAAAAAAATACAATGGGGAATCAGACTCCTTAAATGGATCAGCAAGGAGGGGTTAAGTGTGGACCACAAAGACTGAGGATCTAGAAATGACAAGGGGTAGATGAATGTTCTAGAACCAGAAGGTGGTTGAGCTCCTTTGGGGGAAAGGCCATATCCTGTACCCTGTTGTCCCCTGCTGCCTACACAGTGCCCAATACAGAGGAGAAGCCCAACAGATATCTGAATAAATATGCTTAAACAGGCTCCCTGGGAGAGGCAGAAGGAACATCGACCATCAGAAAAAAACGTTATCTCTACTTCTTCTTGGAAGCCATCTAGGGTCGTAGCCAAGAGCTCAGACAGACATGAGGTTCATTCCTGCCACCACCATCAGGTAACAGAGAGTGTGTCCTGGGGCCTCAGTCCCTCTGCAGTAAAGTGGGGGTTGTGACAGCATCTCTCTTCTAGGGGGAGTGGGGTCTAAGAATGACAAGGCATTCAGTGAGATGATGCAGGTAACACACCTACCCCAAGGCCTGGCCATTACAAAGTGCTCCATGGAAGTGAATTGATGGAGTGATTTCATCTTGAACGATGAAAGAGTAGTAAATCTATTAGTCAATTCTTCCCTTTAGATGAGGTTGCCAAAAACATGCCTTCCCCCAGGAGAGAGCCCCCTCTTTAGACTCTTCCTCATCCCCGGAGGCTTGCCTCCACCCACCCATCCCCAGGACGAAGGAGCTCCCTGGGTGCGGAATCCCCCCATCACTGCTAAAGCCACCGGGAGACCCAAATGCACAGCGAAGAGGAGAGGCAGCCACAGGTCTCCAGCCTCACCTGGACAAAAAGCAAAGCCCCCTAGACTCTAAGTACCTAAGAGATGAATGAAGATCCCTCCAAATTGCCCAGCAGAATATGAGTTTGCCTCCCTCTGAATCCCAAATAATCACAGCTAACATTTGTTGAGAACTGGCTACGTGTCAGGCACTGTTCTTGGCACCGTCCCTGACAACCTAGGAGGCAGGTTCTATTATCGCCCTGTTTTACAGATGAGAAAACTGATAGGTTCTTTGAAAGTGAGAATCTTCTGTCTCACACACAGCCTAGTTCAGAGCCCACCTCACTGACGTGCTTAAAAAGCAGGGCCTGCCTTGAGCTGAACAGGAGTTCAGACTCTCCTTACACTGCACCAAACAATCTGAAAAGGGTTTGGGAGTTAAAGATACTTCCACTTTCCCCAACAAAGAAACCTTTTGCCAAAAACCAGGCAACAGGAAACGAAGCCTACATTTCACCAATTTCATTCAGCAAATCCCAGGGTCCTCTTCCTGTGAGCTGGCAGGGACCTTGGAGAGCATTTTGTCTCAGCCCCTTGATTTACAGGTGAAGAAAGGAGATTCAACACCAGGTACCTACTCTGTGTGGTGCCCTGTGCCCAGGCCGCCCGAGGTACAAAGACGGCTGAGTCCCAGGCCTGCCTCTCCCAAGAGGGCTCCTTCCAAGACTAACACTCACTGTGGGCCACACACTTTCCTAAGAACTCCATGTACACCCCACTCATTTATCCTCCCAACCAGTTCCATTTCACAGATGAAGAAACTGAGTTGAGCTGCCTGTCTCAAAGGTACCCAGGAGTTTGGGAGGGGGGCTCTCCAACGCAGGCACCTGGCTCCAGAGGCAGGCTCCAAACCACCTCATGCTCCCTGTTGGATTCCTAGACTGGAGCATCCACTTCCCTTCTACCCTCCTGTAGAAGACAGAGATATGAGATCCTTTGGCAGTTGGGGCAAATCGTACACGGACTGAGCCCAACTTGCAGTGACATGACAACAGCCAGCAAGGACCCCTTCTAACCTGCACCCGTAAGCTGCCTTTGTGGCTGTTGAGCCACGTGAAAGACAAGGAGCTTGACACCACTGGGAGGGGATGGGGCCGTTAGGAATCACCAAGACAAAGAATCGGCTCTTTTTTTTTTCAATTGAGATATAGTCAGTTTACAATGTTGTGTCAATTTCCTGTGTACAGCACAATGCTTCAGTCATACATGAATATACATATATTCGTTTTCATATTCTCAGCTCCTTTTTCAAACTGGGAAATCGTTCTTGGGCCACACAGATGCAAGTTGTGCCCTAAGCCACCTGGACACCGCCCTTTCCCTCCCCTTCCAGGGAAGGAGGGAGCCTACCACAGCGGCCTCTTAGCACATTCCCACTGGAAACCTCAAGCTGCCTCTAAATACCTCTAATGAAAGTAAACGAAGTGGAATTCTTTTCTCATGTTTAAAAGGCAAATCACGATGGTGTTTTTTCCAGACATACATTAACTGTACTCCAGTTGGTTTACAATTCTTTAAGTACCTGATTTACGACCCAGGGTGAAAATGTTTTGAAAATCTTGCAAATGCATTTTGCATCTAAAGCTTGCCGACTCTGCAGAGCTGGTCACCAGGGATTCTCAGATGAGGGGCTGGAGTCTCCGGAAGTGTGGGAGTGACCTAAGGAGGCTACAGAGCTCCAAAGAACTGTGGGGAGCAGCCACCGAGGGTGGGAATCCGCTTCCCTCCTCCTCCCTCCAGCCTCAGGGCAGAGCCGCAATGGAGAGGCACCTGGCGATGCTGAGCTCTGCACAGCTGTCCATGCAGTGAGGAGAAGGGTGACCCGGAAAAGGAGGAGGAGAGGGGCCCAAGGGGCCTTCCCTGCTGCCTCCCACCTCCACAGAACTCTCCCCTCCCAGGACTGCTGCTGCACCCCTCTTCATGCAGCTGCTCATTCATTCATTTTTTCATTCTTACTGAACACCTACTATATTCCTGGTACCAGGCTACAGGCCAGGATGCAGTAGTGAGTAAGATAGGGGCCCTGTCTCGCTTCTATTCAGGGAGGAAGGGGATGCAGACAAATCATCAAACCCACATGGTTCACATGCTCTGAAGGAAATGACACAGGGCCAAGAGGGGGGAATAAGGAAGTGGGAGTTTGGACACCTAGGCAGGACTTGAAAGATGTAGCAAATCCAGAATTCGGTCCCCATGCAACCCACGGGAGGGCTTGAAGCAGGGACAAGACGACCACCAGCTCCTTGATGCTAGTACCTCTCACCAAAATAGTAATCCTAGCTCTCGTTTTCAAGGGCCTACTCTGCACAGGCTCTGCATTGGAAGCTGCCAAATCCTACTTCTCTTGGCAGTCCCACTGGGTAGGCTATCGGCAGCCACACTTTCTAGATGAGAAAACAGAAGCTCGGAAAAAACGTGCCGCTTCCCCAGGATCATCCAGCTGCCGAATTGCAGGGAGGACCTGGAACCCAAGTCTGGCTGATTCCACGCTGTGACTCCTTCCTCCGCTCCTCATTCACACACTCCCTTCCACGTTCTCAGATTACTCCAGGTGTGTTCACTGCATGGCCCCACTAACTTCTCTGTACCTCGATGGCAGACTTGTCCTCACCCGCTCTGAAATGTCCCACTGTCCTGGGCACTTGAGGAAGCCCTCATTATATACACCTGCTTTATTGCGAGATTGAAAGGAAACAGGTGCCAACCCCAGTAGAGGCTGCGTCTTTATCCTGGGAATCTTCAGCCACAGCGTGGTGACGAGTGGTAGCGATGGAGAACAGTGAGAGCCGCCATCAGGGCTGCGGAATGGGCGCCCAGGGCACCCAGCCCACACGTTCCCACCCCCTGGAGCCGCCAGCCCGGGGGGGCTTCTGTGGGGCCAGGAGACCAACCTTTTAAATTCATCCACCTAGAGAGGGGCCTTTTCCTAATAGGCACAAATGTGCCTAGACCAGCCATGGCTCTCGCTGCGTGTACTGTGCTGTGCACCTACTATATGCCAGGCTTAGGGCTAAAGGCTTACCTACATCATGTCACCTTACTGAATCCTCTCACCCATAAAGAACTCCATGAGGCCCCAGTAAGAATTCTATGAGGCCCCGGTGAGAACCCAGAGATTTAGAAGAAATGAGACCACACGGCTGTCAAGGGGTGGGATGGATCGGGGAGCCCAGCAGTCTGGTCCCAGGGCGCAGTCTTGACCGTGGCACACTGGACAAGGCTTTCCACTCCTTACAGAACACGGGAGCTCTGAAGCTGGAATCTGGGGGGCCTGATAGACACAGGTTTCTGCCTCCATCTCCACTTCCCAACCTCTCCCCAAGCCTCAGTTGGTTTCCATAGCTTTATGGAGACAGAACTCACATATCATACAATTCACACATTCAAAAATGCATAACCCAGGGGTTTCTAGCGTATTCACAGAGTTGTGCAACCATCATTACAATCAATTTTAGAACACTTTCATCACCCCAGGAAGAAACCCCGGCCCCATAAGCAGCCTCTCCTCATTTACTTCCAACCCACTCCGGCCCTAGGCAACCACTCATTTATTTCCTGTCTCTATGGATTTGCCTACGTGGGGATATTTCAGAGAAATGAAATCATCCAACATCTGATCTGTGACTGGCTTCTTTCACTCAGCATATTGCTTTCAAGGTTCACCCCTATTGCAGCACGTAGCAGTACTTCATTTCTTTTTATTCCTGAGTAATATTCCATAAATAAAATTATGGAATTGATCATAAATGTTATCCTCTAAAAGGAATGAACACACCACACTCTGTCTGTCCACCCATCAGTTGATAGACATTTGGCTTGCTTCTACTTTGGGGCTCTTAGGAACAATTCTGCTACAAACATTTGTGTGCAAGTTTCTGTGTGGACATGCGTTTGCATTCCTCCTGGGTAGACCTAGGCGGAGACTTGCCCAGCCCCAGTTTAACATGCAGTTAAAAGTTTACCGAAGAGCCTCGCCGTGAAATCAACATCTGGCCACTCCTGGGCTGTTTCCAGAGAATTTTATCGATACAGCCAGACTCGACTCACGGGTGGGTCATCTGGCCTACCTCCCCCTATGCCGGGGCCTGGGATCTTCTCATTCCTGGGCTGTATAGTGTTGTCTGGGCCAGCGGGATGATAAATGCATTCTGCTTTAAAGCAGATACTTCACAAATCATAACTTACAGATGCTCCAGGACTTTCATGTGGGAAAGACAAATGAGACTTAGGCTGTCTGACTCCAGAGCCACTGAGGACAGGAAGCCATGGCCAGGAAGTCTCTCTCCCCCTAAGGAGTGCAGGAGTAAATGGAACAGAAAGGGAATTCGTGCAGGGAAAGGTCTGCCTGTCTTTGCAGACTCAGCTACGTAACCCGCCATACATTTCCAGCCATTGTCTTTTCTTGTCCACAAGTCTCAAAGCTCCTTGAGGTCAGGGATGGTGACCCACAACCTCTATGCCTCCTAAATAGTCCCTCGCTCAAGGTATTCCTTTCCATTCCATCCCACAGGCCTTTGCTCAGGAACTACTATGTGCCTGGCACTCTGCTAGGCACCGAAAGTAGGTCCAAGACAGTTAGACGGGGCGTCCCAGTGGACAAGATACCTCAATTCATTCCTTATGTCCTGCAGCTTCGCAGGAGGAAGTGAGACCACGTCCTGGAGTGGGGTGGGTGCATATCTGTCTGCAGACAGAAAAGTAAACCTGCTCACCTCTCGAGGCCCCCCCAGGGATTCCAGAATCTGAGGCTGCTTAAGGAACAAAGAACTAAGTGTGTGTCCAGGTGGAGAGTTCCCTGACCTGCTTCATTAAAACATGCTCCTGGCCGAGGAGCAGACATCTCTCTCCCCCAACTCTGTTCGATCCTTTTCTTCTCATACCACAACTCTTGCGAAAACCTCCCAGCAGGCCTCCCCGCTCCAAGCCAGCACCCCAGACTGATGGGCTCAGAGCCTCACTATAATCAGAACCCAGCTCAGCCCACCCAGAGGACGGGAGACGGTCAAGGTCTCTGCATTCACACTGCCCGGGTCCAAACCCTGGCTCTGCTGCTGCCTGTGACCTTGGCAGGCTAGTGAACCTCTCTGTGACTCAGTCTCTTCATCCAGAAAATGATATGATTACAGGTTTGTTACGAGAATTAAATTAGTTTAATGTACCTGGCATGTTATAAGCACTCAAGAAAATTAGCTGCTATTATTATTATTATCGCTATTAAATATTATTATTATTGCCCTTATCCCATCTGACCAACCTTGCCTCCCACTGCATCCCGGCATAAGCCCTGCATCCAAGCAATCTGGCCCGCTCACCCTGGACTCTGCCCTCTTCCTGAAAGGCTCCATGTTTCAGTCTCGGGAAACCCAAATCAGGGGCCATCTTCAACAGCCCTTGCCCTCCCTAATCCCGCAGTATGCCACGTCCCCTTCTCTAGCCCCTTCCTGAATGACGCAAAAGCCCCAGGAGAAGAATCACCCATAGCTAGTCTTCTGGCACACAAGCGAAATTCCACGCCCAAATCCCAAGGTCACCCGCTGTGCATCGTAAAGAAAGTTCTCCCTTTCTCTAGCGGCGATGGGTCTCAAGCTAGGTAAGACTTGTTTGACACTGTCTAGCTGTTTGACCCTGGGCAAGTTACTTAACCTCCCCAAGCGTTGTTTTCCCCATCTGTTAAATGGTTCCAATGAGAGTGCACACCTCTCAGGGTTGTAGTGAGGATTAAGTGGGAGAAAATGTGTCTGTCAAGCACTTAACACAGCGTGACACACCCCAAACTCTCAAAAATATCAGCTGGTAGTAATAATAGCAGCGGCGGCCATACAGGGAGAGGTGCTCCTGTCCAGGACTGAGCTCAGTTTAATGAACTGAGCTTCAATGAGCTACGTTCCAACTTGAAAATCTCCAAAAATAATCAGTTTCTGGGTAAAAGAGGTACCCCTGGCCTAGCGACTGCTCCCCAGGTCTCTTCCACCAGACTATAAGTTCCTCGAGTCTTATTCATGTGTATGTACCAGAATTTAACATGGTGAGAAGCAGATGGTAATAAATGTTTGCTGACTTGAGTAGAATTAGTTCAATATTTGTAAGTACACTTTGTCTTTGCTACTAGATTACAAACTCCTTAAGAGTGAGGATCATGTCCTACGCTAGTACAGATTTATTAAATGATTGATGGAAAAATACCAAACCAAGAATCAGGTGTCTTAGACCCAACTCAGTCACTTACCAGCTGTGCAACCTCAAAAAAGTCACTCAACACTTCTGTGCCTCATTTTTCCCACTTCAAGGATAAGGAGTTTGGACCGCATGTCTGCCGAGGTCCCTTACTCCCTGAAACCAAGTGTGGGCCCTAGCTGCAACGTGGACCTCACCTCAGCCACCGTGCAGATGACAGCCATGCACCCCTGGCTTGGCAGTTCACTATTTTGCCCCCTGATCCGTAGTTTTTCAGCACCAGGCTATGAATAACTTTGAGCCAGTGTTTAAAATACCCATTTTTGGTCAAATAGGTTCCACTGCTGCGTGAGGATGCCCCATCACCCACCCAGAAACACCGTGACAAATTGGGGGCCCATTGTGCCCACAAGCCCTGCCACTCCCATGACGGACCCCTCCCAGAGACCTGCTTCCTGCTCATGCCAAACCGTGCACTGTTCACCAGAGATAACCCGGTGCAGAGGGAATGCTGAACTTAGCCCTTGATGGGGCGGTGATCGCATCACACCTTTCCCCAAAACATTGTTTGCTTTTGCTCTTGGTTTTTTGGCAATGCTGGGTGCAGCCTGAGGGTCCAGGGAGTTTGGCTCAAAGATAACACCATGTTATCACACAGAGGCTTGCTCCACTGCCCTGCCCAACACCGTATTAAAGCAAAAGTTGTGCAATAAACAAAGCCCAAATTCAAGGCTTTAGAAATGTTCTCAGCTCCTAGCAGAATCTGGCTGGCTCTCTGGGCTTCCTAGGGGTGCACTTCCCCAATTAACCTGCAAAGTTGATTATGTCCCCACCTCTCTTGGATGGACACAGGGTTAATTGTCCAATGCATCATGTCTAATGGTCTTAAAATCTATATGAAAGTCCAAGTGAGAGAAAAAACATCTGCTGAAAGAGGGAAAAAAATTTGCTAATTTCCCCCTTTGAGGCTTTCCATAGGTTATTTTATTCAATTCTCACAAGTCCATGAAGTTGGTACCATTTTACAGATGAGGAAGCAGAAGTTTCTGAAAGTTACAGCTTGCCCAAAGTCACAAAGCTAGTAAGAGATTGGTCAGGACTTGGATGTAAGCCAAGACTCTTAGCCCTCCTGCAAGACTGCCTCATTGTGGGGTTTGTTAATCTCTGGAAGAAGCCAGAGATTGGAGATCGGAGTCCTTTCTCGTGGACATGCTTAAGCAGAGGCAGCAAGACCACATTTAGGATTCAGAGAGGAGGATGCCTGGATCAGGCAGAGGCTGGACCAGCTGACTCTGTGTTCCTGATTCTACAACTCTCTTTGGAACTGCCTTTCACAGAGCGATGATGCTGCATGGTGCGTTTTGTTTGATTCACTAGGCCCTTCCAGACGTGCAATTAAAAGCCACAGCACTCTCATTCTTAAACACTTCTCCAACTCAGGAGTGCTGATTTCACAGCATCTCATGCAGCCTGATGCCCAGCACCCGACTTCAGCCACCGGTACTGGCAAAGCAGCTATAAAAGGCACTCTCCCCTCGGGAAGTGCTCTAAAAGGCGTGGGTACAAATGAAAATAAAACATCTCTTCACAATCCTACCCAAAGATCTAAAAGGCAGAATTGAGACAGCATGCTCTGAATTCTCCTTAACTGCACCTCAAAAGCAGGTTGTGAATGTTTAGTGCATCCTTGGAACCAAAAGAAAACTACGAAAACTTCAAGTTTTTCATACTTTAGATGAAAATTTCTTGCTGCTTTTGACAGCTTCTGAGTCACCACGTACTGTACAGGCAAGAACAACTTGCTGACCAATTTTGGGGGTGTTTGTTTTATTTTCTGTTCAGTCAGGCACAGGGAATTTTCCACCTGACAAATTCTGTTTCTCACTCAAGTTTTAACACCATCTGCGAGCACTGTGCTCAGCAGGAGGAGGACTCAAGACCAAAGAGGCCTTCCCTTCACCCAATCTCAGTTTTCCCATCTGCTTAATGCAAGGTTTTCACCAGATTTTGCTAACATCTTAAGCTTATCTATCAAGTCGATCGCAGTTTGGTGATTGCCTGTTTCTGGATGTGGATATGCTACCAGATTCAAAATCTTTGCATAATTTTTGAGTAAAACAAGGGATGTAGCTGAAATTAATAGCACAATGGGAAACTGCACTAGGTCTGGACAATAACGCAGCCGGACTCAAATCTTGTAGCTGTTACATGAGCCTCTTCCGTTCTCAGGGCGCCCTCTAGTGGCCATTCGACTAAATCCCGACGGAATGTTTCAGAGTCTCTGCAAATAAAGGGAAAGACACCCACAAAAAGAGAAAGGCAGGCTGCTGTCTACTGATGCAATCCCCTTCACTCTATCCTAGTCGGTGGATCAGAGAGATAGACAAATACCTGAAGCCCCAGTGACACTCAGAAAGATGTCACCCATGAGACAAGCTTTCATTCTTTCAGTTAGCGGCAGATCCCAGCCTTCAGGATCTGTATCCTCTTACAGATCCCAGACACACCCTTACCACTCAACCCCTCACAAGCTCACATCCTCAACCTGCAGCTCAAACCGCGTCTGTTTTTCATTATTCCGCTTTCCAACTTCCCAGTGCGATTCTTCAACAGCTATTAAGACAACATGAGCAAGGAGCTAGGCTTAGATTTTGCTTATTCAACATCCAGCCTGGGGAATATCACCTCAGAAGAAAAGCATGAATGAAGCGCACGTTTCTCAGCCTCCTCTCCCACAAACCTGAAAGTATGCTCCTCAAAGGACATCTCTACAACCATCTCCTCCTGAAGCACCTGCCCCAGAGTGCACTCTCAAATGCTTGCTATAGAATTTGATAGGAGACAACTTAAAAATACAATGTATAATGTCTCAAATTTCCAATTAACCCGTAACAGATTTTTTTAAGCTATAGGATAAAGCTGTATCAACCCAAAGGGTGAAGCTTAGGTAAGGGAGTAATCCAGGTATCCAAATACACAGATGCGAAAGAAAAATACCAACACCAACCTACCACTTCATTTTGTTTTTTCCCTGTGGTCATTTGTTAAGTTTATAAGCAACCCTGGGCCCCAAAACATCCCCAAAAGTGCACATAATTAGTTCCTGACTTTGGCCCTGAGTCGATTAAAATCCAACTGACATGCTTCAAATCAAAGAATCATGTTAATTTTGTGCCACACACCACACAAAATCTTTCTGCAACAGTCAGTCACTTTGAACCCAACCTTCTAGCCACAAGCAGTGTGGATTTCAAGATCCTGTTCTGCAGAAAGGAAAATGACAACAAACCAAGTTTGGGACAATGTAGAGACCCCAAAGCACTAAAGGCTCTACTTGGGGCTGTGTAAATGGTCTTAGGAACCTGGCAGGGTTTCTTTTCAGCTGTCACAAAGAGTGGGTCGGCTGAGCCAGACCCCTTAAGCAATGGAGTAGCCCTGCAGCCAGGGCCTGAACTGCAGTTGAGTCTGCAACTCAGTGTCTGTGAGGCTGTCCATGCCCTGGGCATTTCAGTCCTCCCAGAAGCCAACCCAAACTGTCACAACCCTCAGGCATGCAGCAGCCTTTATTTTTGCCCCCTAACCTCTCTTAAAAACAGGCAGGAACCGGCCCTCCCTTGCAGCGACAGTAGCATCAGGGTGATGGGAGGATGCGGCGTTGGGGGTGGGGGGTCTCATTCATCTACAGGACACTGGACTTGGGGGACCAGCTCCCAGCTGAGGATGTGGGTCTGTTTGGAGTTAGAGCAGTAAGGCATTCCAGGACATGAATGCGTGCCCGCGAGGGAGACCCCAACGGTCCCGCCGCTGCAAAGTGTTTGCAAATCATAAACACTACTTTGCTGCTGGGATCAAAACCCCCAAAATATGCGCAGACAGGATGTAACAAGTGTTTCGGGAGAAAGACACGCCTGAGCCACGGGGAGCTGGGGGGAGAATGAGGAATCTGTCCGGGGGTTCCCGGGAACCCCTCTCCAACAAGAGACCCCCTCCGCGTCCCAGACCCCGTGCCCTCGGTCCCCAGCCGCGTCTAGCCTGCGCCACCCGGGTTTTTCCCCAACTCACCACTCGACCCGAAAACCTCTCGGTAGCCCTCTTGACTTTGCCGTAGGTGCCTTTGCCCAGGGTCTCCTGCAACTCGTAGCGGTGCTTCAAGTTGTGCTTGTGGTGATGCCGCTTCACCCCGTGCGGCTTCCTGGGCTCTGGGGCCGCCGCCGAGGGGGCTGCGGTCGCCCCGGCCACCGTCTCCAGGGGAGAGCCCGGCGCCCCCGGCCTCAAGTCGGGGCCGTCCCCGGCAGCGGGCGCAGCAGCCCCCTCCATGTCTGAACGCGGGGCGAGCCGGGCTGGAGAGGGCAAGACCGGGCACAGCGCTCGGGTTCTCGGGGTCCCCGCCGAGGGAAACCGGGGCGCGCTCAAGGTCGCCCCCGCAGCATTGGGGAGGCGGCCCAATCCCGCCCGGGCTGCGGCTGGGTCACTGGCGGCGGCGGGGACGGCACATCTGGCGCCCCCCGCGCGCACAGTCCGCGCACCGCCCACCGGCCGCGGCGAGCTGCGGCGCGTCGGGCGAGGTGGCGGCGGTGGCAGGGGAGGCGGTGGTTTTCGCGGGAGGGAGGGGAGAGGGGTGGCTCCGAGCGCAGGAGGGGGAGTGTTACGTGGGGCGCCGCGCCCCCCTCCAGGGGAGGACGCGCAGACGGGGCGGGGGCGGGGACGGCGCGCTGGCCGGCCCCCGGGGAGGGGGCGAGGGGCGGCGCGACTGGGGCTTCCCCCACCTCCCGGCCGCCTCCTGGGGCCCCTGGGCCACCCCGAGCTGGGAGGGGGATGGGTACGTGTCGCGACTCGTCCTTTGTGCGGCGCAGGGTAGGCCGCAGCGGAGGCCAGAGGGCTTTGTCCTCACTCAGCCGGGACTGGGATCGCGGGGTTCCTAGCCCGGGTGCCCACTCCCCGGGCTCTCCCGCCGCCGCCGCCGCCGCCGCCGCCGCTATCGCGGGCCCTCCACCGCAGCCGCCGCGGTCTCCGCCTCCTGCTCCGGCCGCTCGGCCTCCCTTCCTGCTCGTGCCCGGGCGGCGGCTGCTCGCCGAACCCCGGAGCCGGGCTGACGAGGGCACTCGGAGCCGAGAGCCGCCCGGGGCCGCTCGCGATCCGGCCGGGGGCGCCACGGGCTTGAGCGCCCCTTCATTTTCTTTTGGGTTTCGCCGCGGCCGCCAGGCCGGAGACGGGGGAGAGGCTGGGGGAGGGGAAGCAGGGCGGGTGTTGGGTTACAGGCGGTGAGTCACGGCTCCCCTACCCCCACCGCAGTGCGCACCCCTTCCCGCCCCGCCAGGGCTGGCACCCGCTCCTTGCAGGCCCCCACCCTGAGGGCTGCTCGCCTGGGGCAGTTGCAGGCCCTGGAGAACCCCAAGAGGGACGCATTGACCCCAGCCCGGTGCCCTCCCAGAAGAAAGGCGAGTCGGGAGGAAGGGAGGCCCGGAGGCTGAACCTGGGGCCTGCCGCCCAACTGCCGACACCATCCAGGACTCCAGCCCCGGGAGTCGCTGGGAGAGGAAGAGAGTTGGGGCGCTAGTAGCTGCAGGATGGAGCTGGGCGCCCACCCTGCCCACCGAGGCTGCTTTTGGAGGTGGGCAAACCAGGGACTGTGGGAGGAGCAAGGCCCGGGGCCTGCTGGGCTAGAGGCGACGTGCAAGCCTCTTGGCCTCTAGGGCCTTTGGAGTTTTCCCTTAACTGAAATGACCAAATCCTGGAGATGATGCCAGACACCCTACCCCTACGAGCGAGGGTCAGGCAGGAAGGGCCAACCACTGCGGCGAGGCTGCGCGGGTTCTTCTAAGAAACTGCAAGATAAAATAAGGAAGAAAGCGAGAGAAAAAGAGACTTTAAGGAATTTTTTTTTTTAATAATAGTAGTGCAGTATACCAGACTGGGATGGGAAGAGTGAGGTATGAAGAATGTCTGGTGCGTTCTGCACATCGCCTAGTGGTTCTTTACTTTTTCACCCGTGCGCGGGGTCCACCCTCCTCTACAGCTCTCAGGTTCATCCCTTCTGCATTCCTGCTGTCTTCACTCCTGTCTACCCCTTATCACCTTACCTGGACTCCAGCTACAGCGTGTCCTCCCTGTAAACCCCCTCCCTGCTACCAGAGTAATGGCGTGTAACACCACAGTCGTTATATTCCCCATTTGTATGCCTCTGCCACACTCCTGTGCTTGGCATTCTCTGTCCAGACTTCTCTTCTACTGGTGCTTGACATAAGCGCCTCTGCCCCTTCCTACCTTCCTCAGGAGCACACTGGTTATTGCATTCTACAAACACAAAGGCCATGTTTATTCAATTCCTGTTCTGTCCTCCACACTTGCAGGGCCTCCCTGCCCTCATCAAGCAACTATTCTACTTTTATACAAAATCAGTAGACATTGTGTGTGTAGATTAAAAAGTCAGAGTGAATAACATGCAGGTGGAGCCTGGCTCCCCCAGGGGTTAGGCTGTGTGACCTTGGTCAAATGACTTAACCTCTCAGAACTTCAGTTTCCTCTTCTTACAGTATAGATTAGTGGATCTACTTTACAAGTAAACAAGTTATGTTTGTAGTGGTAATTAAAGCTGTTCGAATATTTTCTGGTTCTTTCCATCCCCAGGGACATGGTAGCAATCCACTACTCCATCCTCTTGAAATTAGATGTGGCCATGTGACTTGCATACACCAGTGGAATGAGAGCAGATGTGATATGCATTGCTTTTGGGCAGAAACTTTTTAGGGCCAATGGGCAAATGCCCATATCTGTCAATCCTGAAAATTCAGTATTGGCAATCATATCTTGACAACCATGAAATACAGAGATAGAGCCTCCTTCATCCAGCCTGGACCTCTGTAAAGATGGCAGAACTGTCCCAGCTAACCTACACTGAAAAAGTCATGTGAGCAAATGTTAAACTTGTGTTAAACCAGGGAGATTTGGGGGTTGTTTGTTACAGCAGCATGACCTAGCTTATTCTGGCTGATAGTGTTGCTCCCAAGTGCCTGGGACTTAATTAGTATTTGTTGAATGAATAGCAGTTACCATATGCTGATCCCATTTTGACAGTAAACCCTGTTTTCAATTGAGGAAACCATATCAGAAAGGTTAAGTAATTTGCCTGAGGTTACACAGGTTGTAAATAGCAGCACCAGGATGTAAACCCTATCTGTCTAGTTCCAGAGTTTGTACTCTTCTTCTTCCACATGTGCTGTGCTACCTTTCCTTAAATGGGAAAGATGGAAACACCCAGTACAATGCCTGGCACACAGTCATGCCCAAGAAAAGGGAGTTCCTCCAGAATGAATTCCTATAGCATTTATAGTTTGAACCATACTTCAGCACAATGTTATCATGCCTTGTGCTCAAGTGTTTTCACATAGATAAAGTGTTTCCTCCAACACGATCCCAGGCTCCTTGATTAAGAGTTTGAATTCTGGAGTCAGACTGCCTGGGTTCAAATCCCTGTTCCACCACTAGTAATTGACCGTTTTGGCCAGTTCTGTTCCCTCTCTGCCCCTCAGTTCTCTCATCTGCAAAATGGTGATGGTAATAACATAGTTGCTCTTGGCGGTGGTAATAATATGTCCCAGGGTGTTGGTGTGAGGATTAAGAGATATAATATATACACTCAATAAACCATGGCTATTAATATTATACTTACTTTTCATCTTCCTTGACTCCTACTAGAATTCAGGCAATTATGAGCAGTTTACTCATACTTCCTGATTAGACCCTGATTTCTGGCTTCATTCTGGATATGGGACCGATGTTGTAACATCTGCAGTTGGGAGCGTGACATCTACACTGTCCCACAACTTATATTTACACAAGGCTCATTACTTGCTCTTTATTACACTTTCTATTTTGAAAGCAATTTAAAAGAAAGAAAGTGTGTTTACTTTCTTGAGAAATCTTTGTTCGGAAAACATAGTAATGCCAGTTAATGTTTACTGCTGTCTACTGTCTGCCAGGACCTTTATATGTATTACTTCTAATCATTGTAAAATTGCAGGATGGGTGCTATGGTCCCCATTTGGCTGTTACCACTGAGTCTCAAAGAGGTTGAGTTGCCTGTGATCAGGCTTTGCTCTGACCCCTGCTCCAAGCTGCCTGACATCTCAGCTCACATAAGTGAATGCCTGTGCTTTGGCTGACACTAGTCTTTCCTTTTTCTAGATGAGGTTTTAGAAAATTACCTAAGGTTGTGACCTTTCTAACTCACGTATGTTGTCTGGTAAACATTTTACAATAAAAAGCAACCCAGCTTAATCTGGCAAAAAAAAATATATTCATGCTTCTCCTTCCCCACGTGAGCTGACAGACAGCTGCTCAGCTGGGCATATATTTCCCAGCCTATTGTGGCCATGTGACTGGTGATCTCTAATAGGATATGAGCAAAAGTGATGTTCATGACTTCTATACCAGGGTGTTTAAAACTGAGTGTGCCTTGCCCATGTTGCCTAGTTGGAAGCAGAGGACACCAAGGCCCCAGAGGATGGGGGAGTCACTAGATTAAAGAACCCTGTGTCCCTGCATCACCTTGAGGAATAAAAGCTACCCTCTGACCAGGACCCTGGACCAGTCCATGAGTGAGAAATAAATTTTTTTTGTGTTAAGCCCCTGAAATTAGAGAGTTTCTTTGTTACAGCAGCTAGTAGTGCTCTAACTAATACATACAGCTTATACTGTCTGTATTTGACATGGAAGAAGCAAGATGGAAGACTGCAGCAGCCATCTGAAGGGCTGGAACCGAAAATGCTACTTTCATGTTCTCTGTCCACTTGCCTATTTAAAGAGAAAGCTCATTATTTGGAGCCAGAGTTTTCCCTTTAATTTTTCCTAGATTACATGTATCAGAGATCAAACAAGAATAGTATTCAGTAGTCACAAAGCAGTAAGAGACAAATGTAGTCAATCAACAATATTTCTTGGGTTTTTTCCCACTACAGACCAGGCATCTGGGGCTGAGAATGCTCTGTGGCAAGACAGGCCTGGTGTCATCTTCCAGTCTGTGGGTAATAAATACAATTTACAGCATTCAGCTGACCTCCAGTCACCAAACTTCTTAGAAGAGTCCAGGCTATTGGAATGTGTAATATATACTTAAAAAGTAAAAATATCTGAGTCCGTTTTTTATCAAAAATCTGAAAAGAATATGAAAAGGAAAATATATATGTACAAATGAATCACTGTGCTATACACCAGAAATTAATACAACATTGTAAATCAACTATACTTCAATAAACATAAATAAATTAAAATTACTCATGGATGTAGCTCAGTGGTAGAGCACATACTTAGCATGCACAGGGTCCTGGGTTCAATCCCCAGTACTGCCATTAAATGAAGAAATAAACCTAATCACCTCCCCCACACCCCCCTAAAAAGAAAAAAAATTACTCATAAATCAAAGCAGAAAGCTGTATTTCTTCCCCTGATAAATGGCTAGAGAAGCAGTAAAAACAGTGGTTAAGAGCATAGACTCCAGAGTCAAAACCAGCTGAATTCAAATCCTGGCTCTACCACTTTCAGGCTGTGTGATCTTTGTGTCTGTTTTGCTTCTCAGTTTCCTCATCTTTAAAATGTGGACACTAATAATATCTAGCTCAAAGGGTTTTTGTTGAGGATTAATTAATTGAGTTAATGCAAAAAAAAAAAAAACACTAAGAATAACACGAGATGGCACAAGATAGCACCCAATTAATGTTGGCTGTTAATATTTTTGCCACCTTCCCATTGGTGTTACATTTTGTGCATAAAAGCATACAAGAGAAGTCCTTTTCATGAGGGCTGACAGAAGACACCAGGAAACACAATTATCAATAGAATCAGTTGATGTTACAAGGATTTAAGCAAAATAACCCAGATTAAGATCCTACTTTGAATTCTTCTCAACTGTTTGGTGATTGAGGGGGCAGAAGTTTCCTGTTGGGAAAAGCATCACTTTGGGTATCCACTGTAGTATGGGGACAACCAAATGGGACAAGAGACAGGGCTCCCAGCCCCCTCTGTACCCAGAGATGGTACTTTGGGCAGGTGCCTTCGCCTCTCTGTGGAATCATGTCATCAGGTGAGATGCTCCTTGGCACTGACAATTTGCAGGCCCTTTGGGGGATTTCAGTTTTATGTTCCCTGCACACTCCCTCTTTTGCTCCCTTCTTCGTGCAGGTGTGAAGTGAATGGCGCAAGCAGACAGTTGGTAGCAGTTCCACTTGCTTTGTTTTCTCTGTCCTAAACTTTATACTGAAAAATAAGATAGCTTCCTCCTGTGGGAATACAACAGTGGGGATTCGTTGGAAGGTTCTGTTATCGAGAAAAGAAACTGAAATGTGATAAATTCCCCATCAACAGGGAGAGCACTGGCAGGACTCCAGAAGCAGAAAACAACACCGTACCACCCTGGAAAGAGTGGCTGCCAGAAAGTCGAGAGAGTACCCATGTCACGTACAGGGATGTCATGTGGGAATAGCTCTGGCTGGCTACAGTGGAAGAGCCTTTGGGTTTCATTGAGGTTAAATGAGTGTTGGAGGGGGTGGTTCTGGGCAGCAGGGGGAAGGGGGAGATATTAAGAGCTCTTCTCTACATTTCGCTCCCTGTATGGCTGAATGTACTCAGTCGTATTAGCTAAGTGCTTACCGATCATGATTCTAGGTACTGGAGATACAGAAGTGAACAAAAACAAAGTTCCTACCCTCATTAGGTTTACAGAGAGACAAATAAAGGTTAGGTAATGGTAAGGGTTCCAGGAAGATTAAGGCAGGCTAAGGAGGTGGAGAATGATGGTAAGGAAAAGACTTTCTGATAAAGTGACATTTAAGCAGTGGCTCCAAGGAAGCGAGAGAATCTACAGTCCTGGAATCTGGGGGACAATATGGATACCTGGGGGACGAGCCTCCAAGGCATAGGGTCTAGTAAGTGCAAAGGCCCCGAGGCAGCAATATTCTTGGCATGTTGATGAAATGATGAGGAGGTCACTGTGAGTGGAATGAAATAGGAGAGTAGTATGAGTTGAGGCCAGAGAGTTAACAGGGGGCCCAACCCTGCAGGACTGTGTAGAGTGATGTGAGAACATTGGGTGGGTTTTATTCTGAGTCAGGCAGGAAATCACTGGCCAATTCTGATTACAGCAGTGAATAATCAGACTTTGGTTTGAAAGTCTCCCTCTAACCACCGTACTGAAAATAGAATTGAGGAAAGAGGGAAGTGATCTGCGGAGGGGAGGGGAGGGGTCTCTGACAAAGGCTGAGGAGAGGCACCTACAAGAATTACAGTCTCAGTGCCATCTTTCCTCCACGTGGTCACCATACTTCATTCCTAAAACATACATCTACCTGACCCTGTATCTCCCTCCTCCAAGATTCTACTGATCTCCTGTGGCCTTTGGAACCAAGTTTAAACTCCTTAGCCTGACACACAGAGCAGCTTGATACGGTAATGAGAATTAGCATCAGCAAGAACTGGATTAGAATCCTGGTCCTACTGATCACCAGCTGTGTGACTTTACCCAAGTGACTTGATCTCTCTGAACTTGGTTTCTTCTCTTTCCTTCTTGCCCTGGATATTACTACCTGCATGTCAGTTCCTTGAGGGCAGGTACTTTGTCTTGTTCCCTCTGTATATTCAGCGCCCAGAATAATACCCAGCACATAGTTGATACTCGACAAGTGTATGTGGGGTCAACGAATGAGCTGATAGAGGGAAAAGCATCTGGCATAGTGGCTGGCACACAGCTGCCCAGCAAATGCATCTTTCTCTTGTTAAGTAAGGCTCTGCTTTCCTTTCTCTGCGTGGTCTAACTCTCTGATTGGTATCCACACCACCTCCTCCCACTAAGGGCTCATCGTGCCAGGGACAGTTCTCATTGTTTCATGTCTCTCCACCTTTGCATGTGCTATGCCCAATACCCAGGACACCCCCTTCCCTGTCCTCCAGATGGCAAACTCCTCCTCCCCTCAGAGACCTAGCTTATGACATCACCCCACCTCTGATCCTGTGCCAGACGGAACCAAAGGCTCAGTTCTCTGTCCTCAGAGCACTCACTTCCTGGGTCTATCATAGCACTTACTTCGTGGCATCACAATTGTTTGATTATGTGCCCAGCTCTGCCCAGTTCCCTGAGAGCTCCAGAATAGTCAGTCTAGAACAACACCATCCAATAGAAATATAATGTGAGCCATGTATATCATTTAAATTTCTCTAGCAGCCACATTAAAAATGAGCTAAAAAATAAGAGAAATTAATGTTAATAACGTATTTTACTTAACCTAGTATATCCAAAATATTATCATTTCAATGTGCAATCAATATGTAATCAATATAAAAACTCATTGCTAAGCAATTTTACATTCTTTTTGTACTAAGTCTTCAAAAAACCTCTTGTGCAATTTACACTTAGAGTAAATCTCAATTCGGAGCTAAGTTTTCAGTGGTTAAACTGAAATGCAACCCTAGCAAAACAATAAAGTTGTATTTGACGAGAAAATATTTTCCACTGCTCCAAGGTTTTCAAATTTAAGTTTCAGTTTATTGCATAATATTAAAATTTTACTTCCCCAGCCACATGTCCCCAGCCGTACAGAGATGGAGCTTAGTCTTCTTTCTAATGGAAGTATAGATCTGGCTTGTAATGGTTGCCATATAAACATTGGACAGATGGACGGGTGGACGGATGGACGGATGGATGGATGGATTTTACTACCTTTACTTCCTCTCTAGTTTACCCTTCTGTTTCTTACTCTGGAAATGCACACTCCAGGAAAGAAAGAATGAACTTAAGGTAAAGATGAATCCATTGAAATCTTCCTTGGACTCCACTTTTTCAATCTGCCCCACTGGGCAAAGTTCAAAGCATTCAAGTTCTACTCTCTCCCCCATGTCCATGCAGCTCAGCAACCTAGCCCCTTTAACTCTTTGCTCAGATGTCACCTTGCCAGTGGGGTCTTTCCTGACCATCCTGTTTAAAATTGCAGCCCACCTTCTCCTCCCCCATCTCACCACCAGTGCTCCTGACCCCCTTTTTTCTTCACTATTGCATTAACTATCGTGTAATAGATAGTCTACTTTGTTGTGTCTGTCTGGACAAGGCAGAGATTCTTATCTGTAATTATTCACTCATGAATCCCCAGTACCTGGTAGAAAATAAGTGCTCAATAATTATTTGTTGGCTGAATGAATATGTGGATAAGTAGTTTGCATTCTAGCTCTTCCATCTGCTAGGTCTCTGACCCCAGTAAGTAATTAGAGATTAAACTTCAGTTCTCTAATCTGTAAAATGGGAACTGTATTAATACTTACCTTACAGAATTGTGTGATATGATCCTACAAGGTTCATCCTTACCTTCTAGGACTAAAGAAGATAATGTCTATTAAGTGTTTAACATAGTACCTACATAGGCTTGTGATAGGCACTCGAAAAAATATTATTAGACTTATTTTATAAGTTGTAACAACCATGTAAAGCAATTACAATTTCCCAAGGAATTCTGTCCCAAACAACAATAACAAAAAAATTAGATCAGGGAAAAGTAGTCTTGAGATCTAGATATCCTACATAATTGCCTATATTTACCTGTCCTGTTTTTATTAGTATTTCTAACTATGGGATACGGGTCCCTCGACCCTGCCCTGGCAAGATCCAGGACAGCTCAGTGTCAGGCCCCTGCATCCTTTATGTTTACTGTCACCAGGGACTTGGGCTTTAAAAGCAGGCACAAGAGGGAGAGCATTCCAGGCGTGTCACCAGCCTGCCTGTGACAACAGAAGCATTTGGCCCACCTGCACTAGAGCAGTCACCCAGGCCTCAGATGGCCCAGCGCCTGGCAGCCGGTCCCCACTGGAGCCAGGCTGCCAAGGCAGCCAGCTGGTGAGGGATGCATTAGCTGCCTTCCCAGATGAGGCATGCGCCCCACATTCTTCTCAAGGGTCTGCTACTCCCACTCCCTGCCCAGGCTCATCCTTTGAAACACTTAATTTACCAGACAGATTTCCAATCTCCCCTTCCCTTCATGATGCTCTGCCTCCACCTGATTCATTCATTCATGCAACAAATGTTACTTGAGCATCCATAAGAGGCAGTCATTGTGCCAGGACTGGGGATACAGAGTAACAGAATAGAGTCCTCTGCCCTCAGGAAGTTTCTAATACCTTCCACTGGTATCTTGCTTTACAGTTTACACAATGCCTTCACACAAAAGGTTTCTTTTCATTCTCATAATGATGTTTTACTTGGGACTAGAGATTTTTATTTTCCCCACCTTTCATTCGCCGTCCTAAGAGATTGAGTACTTTATCTAAGCTCTCACGGCTCACAAACAGGGAGCCAGGACTCAAGCTCAGGTATTCTGGCTACACCGCGGCTAGTATCCAAGCAACGTCACATCGCGCAAACAGCAGTTCTATGAAAGTCACAAAGTCAGCTCACTGAAAGATAAAGGCCATTTGACTGCATGTCTAATGGCTCCAAAAAGAATTGCATGTTATGTATGGGGAGAAGCAAGACTGACTCTCCCCAGCAAGACAGAAGGGGGCATCTGGGAAACTTCCAGAAATTTGGATGAGTTGGGAGCCTCGCCAAGTCTGTCCCTGGCTTCTCCCATGCAAGCATCCCACTCAGGATTCCTGAAACCCCTGAACTCAGAGCCCCAAGTGCCGAAATTACCAGAACGTGGACAAATGCACATGCATTTGGAGGAAACACATGCACAGCTATGAGCCACACCTCTTCTCCCCCAACCCCGAAGCGCCATTTCTCCCTTTAAACCTGAAGTTCTCTGGGAGAAGCTTCCAGGTGGCTTTATGAGAAAAAGCCTTTTCTCACAGCACCACCAAGTGGCTGGTTCTGTGCCCACTAAAATCTCTATGAAACAGGCATAAGAATCTAGTCCCCTTCCGAGCGAGCCAAGGCACAAAATATCTGATGACCGGGACTGAGAGGAAAAAAATGGCAAAAATGGAAGTGGCGTGGAGAAATTCGGGGAAGATCCAAGGACATGGATGTCCTCAGGACCAGGAGGAGCCAGGCAGTCAAAGCTCTTTATCAAGAAGCAGGTTGGCAGAAATCCATGGGAAGGGCTGCAAGTGGCCAACCCTTCCCTTGTTACAGACAGGGAAGCTGAAGCCTAGGGAAGGCCAGACTCTTCCAGCGTGATGTAAGGGTGATGATGCCGTCTGTGCACAGCGCATTACCTGTATGACATCATTTAATCCACTCCAAGTCTCAGAGGCATGACTGCTCCCCAGTTTCACAAACAAAGGTAGAGCAGGGGCCCGAACACTGTGGCCCACCACCTGTTTTTGTGCCTTACACAAGCTAAGACTGGTTTCCATGTTATTAAGTAATTGGGAAAATCAAATAAGAATAATATTTTATGATATCTGCAACTTATATGGAATTCTGAT
This sequence comes from Camelus bactrianus, assembly GCF_048773025.1. Taxonomy (NCBI): domain Eukaryota; kingdom Metazoa; phylum Chordata; class Mammalia; order Artiodactyla; family Camelidae; genus Camelus; species Camelus bactrianus. Next base: position 31,260,034 of record NC_133550.1, on the reverse strand, counting down.
AAATGCCATAAAGACTAATTGAAACACAGCCATGCCCATTTATTTATGTATGTGTGTGGCTGCTTTTGAGCTACAAGAGCAGAACTGAGTAATTTTAACAGAGACCGTATGATCATCAAAGCCTAAAATATTTACTGTCTGGCAGGAAAAATGACCAGCTCCTAAGACAGAGACTCGGAGAACTTGAGGAACCCAGGGAGAAGTGATGTGATGGAAAGAGAATAGAACACAGAGTCAGGGGACCAGGTCTGCCACTAACTGTGTGATCTGTAAAATGGGAGATAACAATACTCTTTATCATAGATACATTGTCAAAATAGAAAAAAAAAAAAAAGGCCCTGGGGGGGGGAAGCAAGTTTGTGAAAGCCACTTGTAAAATACTTCCTATGTGGTCAGTTGCAGGGTCTTGAGGTCCTTTTTTATAATGGGATGGACTGCACGGAGCTTTCAGCCTCCAGATTGGAGTAGAAGGAGCCAGAGAAAGGACAGGACCAGGAACCTGGGTCTGGCTTCAGCTTGGCCTCCTGCTCTTTCGAGAAGAGCAGCCACCTCGATGTTCTTTTAAAAGGGCAGCTGACTGGATTCTCTGCATCTTCATTGTGCTGGAAGGGCATTTGGGCAAATTAATATGTCCCTGGGGTGTTTTCACCCAGCAGTCAGCCCCCCTTCCAGCCTCGCCCTCTGCTTCTCACCAGCCTTCTCCCATAACAGCGGGCTTTCTCTTCAGCGGCAGAGCCAGCCTCTCCCATCAGACATGGTGGGTAATGAGTGGACTCTGGCCCAAGGGACTTGTCCCCACATTGACAAAGAATGGACCGTGGGCAGTCCCCCAGGCCGTTAGGGAAGAGAGACAAGGTCTGCTGTGAGGCAGGAGCCAGTGAGCTGCCTGCTCCACCTACAAGCACCCACAGCAAGATATAGCAATTATCCAGAGAGTTTGGATCTCCTAAAATGTCCCAGCAGCTCTCACCAAATTACTTGGGTCCTGGACCTTTCTGCTGGCTCAGCACTTCACTTAACCGTGTAGCTCCTTAGTAGCCAGCTGCATCTACCTAAAACAAGCCCAGCCAAAGTCAAAGGGAACAAAGCACAGAGGAAGTCCAACATAGCAGAAGCCACGTATATGGAGAGCAAAAGCTCTGCATTTGAGTTAAATCCCAGCTCCCTCTGTTGCTAGCTGTGTGACCTTGGGCAAACTGCTTGATTTCTCTGGGCCTCAGTTTCTGCATCTAGAAAATGGGAACAATACCTAACAAATAAAACTTGGGGAGGATTATATTGAAGTATGTCTTGCATCTGACACATAACAAGGGCTCAATTAAAGGGAGGTATTTTTACGTTTTACTGTTGGAGTAGTAATTTCTCCTCATACATCTTGGTAGCCCCTTGCCCTTCAGATGAGAACTATGAAGAACCACTTGCTAAATGTGAGTGAAGGAACTAACAAGCAAAGAGCAGCATGCTTCATACAGTCTTCCTGAAAACATCCAAGAGAGGTGCTATTGCAATATTTTGTCAGTTTTCACATGAGCAGCGTGAGACCCAAGAGCCCACATCACCCATAGAAATCTGGAGTTTAAGCCAAGGGTTTAAATTTTGGCTTCTGTTTGGGCCTCTGTTTCCTCATCAATTAAACAGCTATAATCATCAAACCTGTCTCACTGGGTTACCAAAGGCAGCCAGTCAGAGGAAGGAATATGAGAACATCACTTTTGCAGCCAGTAAGTGTAAAGGTTCACTCTCCAAGGAAAATACTTAACAAGGCACAGATTGTTTGACTTTAGTCAAAAGGATGAAACTCTAATTATAGAATTTCAAGCACACCCAGATGAGCTTAAGAAACATCAGTGCATGTGAAGAACTTCCCATCACTTTCACAAATGCGTGCCATGTGGCGATGTTGGCGGGGTGAGCTCGTGCTCTAAGGGTGTCTTCCTGGATTTGTAGAGCCCAGCCTTCACCGTGGTTCTGGCCTCCTGTGTGAAACCTACAGACAACAGAGTTGCAGAAACGGTGGACCCCACAAAATACATCCGCGCTGCTTTAGCAGTATCCGGAATAGTCCCCATTAACAAGCACCCTGTCAGAGTTACCTGTTCATCTATTTGTTCTCCCCTCTAGACTGGGCAGGGTCTGGGTCTCCTTTTCACTGTGCATCACTACTGCTATTACTGTGCTTGATGCAGTTGGTGCTAAGTAAATATTGAACTAAGCTGAGCTAAAGCCCAGGTGTGTAACTATAAAGGAATGAGACTATTTTTTAATACATTAAAACACATAAATCCAAAATAAATCGTGTTTATTTCCTGCCTTTGGCTTCCCTACACTCCACCCTACTCCTAGGCTGGACGAGGGGAGTCTGTGTCTTCTTACTGTCTGCAATACTCCATCTAAACTGCTAAGGCCACCTTCACCATGCTGTATTAGGGTGATCTGTTTATGCATCTGTCTTCCCTCTTGGCACTGAGATTCTTGAGGGTGAGGACTGCATCTTATTCTTACTTTTATGTTCTCTGCCTAATAAAATGCTTTTATTTATTTATTCAACATTTCCTGAGCATGACTGATGGCAAGCACTGTACTATGTGCTGTTTCTTTATTTCTCCCATTCACACGATGTCCCAGATGATAGCAAACTTGTAAAGTTAGAATGATAGATTGTGCAAAAAATGGCCTACCATCATTCTCCTCCTTGTATCAGTTTCCCCAATCTTTGAACCTGGGCTCAGTGTGACCAATAAAATGCAGTGGAAGTGACATCCAACCAGTTCCAAGTCTGGACCTCAATGGACCTTTATCTACTTCTACTCTGTCTCTTGAGGCCTTGGACAGTTGCCACAGAACAAGCCTAGACTGGGTCAGCCTGTTGGAGGGTGGGAGGCCACATGGAGCAGAGATAAGCCAACCCACATGAGGCCATCCTAGACCAGCCAGCCACCCAGCCATCTTGCAGCTGACCACAGATGTATGAATCCAGTAGGCATAAGTCATACCTGGTCCAGATCAGAGAAACAGTCAGTCACACACAGTGTAATGAGCTAAATAAATGGCTGTTGTTTTAAGGCACTAAGTTTTAGAGTCATTTATTACACAGCAAAGGCTAACTAATACAATTGGCAACACTGACATGCATAGGATGGTAGTGAAAATTGCAAGAACCATGCACAGACTCTCATAAGAACAGAGTGAGGCAACAACCTCATCAATTAAGTCAAAGACCCCAGTACTGCCTTTTCCTTTTTGTTCTCATGCCAAAGACTGGTCATATGGTCTGCAAGATGAGAAGAGACCACGATGGCTCCAAATACTTTATGAAAATAAGCCAAATAGGCAAACAGGTATTTCATTCCAGTCTCCCAGGGATTTAACCTACTAGCTCTCAAACCCTGAGATAAATCATGCTCTGCCAAGAAATGACTACTGTGTATCCCCAAATTAGAACGTTTCAAAGAAGTGTTCAATGACTACAACAAAGTGCCAGGGAAGCCTCTTATTCTTCTTGAGGGAATGAAGCCAGTCTCTTTGGAAGTGACTTGAATCTTGGTAAGGATATTTGTCTGTTTTTCTGGTTAGTGATTAAGGACTCAGCATTTCTAGAAGGGAATGAGAACCTTGCTGTTGTCTCATCAAGTCTTGACTCCATTGGTGAGAAGGCAGAGCCGATGAGGGCGGGGAGATATACTTGAGTCAAGGCTTCCTCTCTTTCCCCTGAAATCACACTAGCAAGAGGGGGGCCTCCCCCACCTTTGCAAAGACACTTCCTCAAGCCCTCTCATGGCCATCAGGGAGCTCTGAACCCACCCCTCCTTTCCCACCAAGGCTACTATGAGGCCATGAGCACAGTAAAGGCCCTTAAGAGCCCTTCTATGCCCCCAAAATGGCCAGAAGCACCAGCTAGCCCTCTCCCAGGGCCCTTGCCCCCCAAGTAGCCCTTGAGCTCAGGTGTGGTGCCTCCCCCAAATCTCTTGCTCCCCATCTGTGAGAAGAGTCAAAGAGGGACCCAATTCTGAGGACAGCCCGGACTTCCCAGGCAACCTAGGAGTCAGGTCAAGATCTTTGGGCAAGAAGGGCAAATGCCAGGAGGGGCTGCGCCCACAGAGCCCACCAGCCCTCCCTGGAGTCATGCAGTGAGAAAAAGGAGTTTCCTATGACCCAGGTCCTCACTTCCGTATTCTCCCTGCCACCCCACCCCCACCCTACATGTGTCCAGTTCGGTCCCCTCTCTCAGGACCTGCTCTGACATCGGAGGCGCTCTCTGGCAACAACAGCAGGTCAGGTGTGGAAAAGTGTTGCCGCTCCCAGGGGTATTTACATTCCAAATAGAGGCATTGTAGAAAGGCAGCCCCGAAGAGTGCCTTTAATGGCGTGTCAGGCAGCGAGTGTCACCCTGCCCTTGCACTAGACCATAATCAACTTTCTTCTGCATGTCAAAGTAGGGTCAACCAGGGCCTGTCGGGTCACTGCCCATGGCTGCTTCTGAGAAGATCTAGCAACACTCAGAGGGAGGAACCAGCTATTAGATGGGAAATTGGGTCCCAGCAAATGAGTCCACCCTCCACCCCACTCCCCAAGTCTGCTGAACCTTCCAGAAAGCAGCAGTCAACAGCCTCTGTGGGTGGTAAACAGCCCCAGGCTTGAAAGTTTAAAATCCTGTGTTCTGCACCCAGCTGTCTCCTGATTTGCTGTGTGATGTTAGGCAAGACAAATCTCTCTGAGCCTTGTGTCATAACTGGCAATAGGAAGAGGCTGGATTAGATGGCTCCAAGTTCCCCTCCAGCTCCAGTGTGCTGTGATCTCCCTCTCCCTTCCCTCCCTTCCCCTCCCCCTGTCCTTCACACACCCCTGCCCCAAAAGAATACAAATCAAGACAGAGGCAGAGAGGCTTCTGGGAACCGCAGTAAGCCTGCGGCTCACATTTGGTGAGCCCTGGCCAGCTGTCTTAGGGGCTGAAAGAGCTTCTCTTCCCGGGTCACCCAAAGGTCCTGGCTGAGATAAAGGGCCTGCCCCACACTCAGCGTTGCAGCCCATCTCCGGGATTAAGCAGGGCTCCTCTCTGGCTCTCTGGTTTCAAAACAAAACTTTTGAAAGAGAACTACATTCAGTGGAAAATCCCCCAGTAACAAGCCTCCTGGGAGCATTATGGGAACACCATCTGTCAAGCACTGGTTCGCACAACCTGTGACCAAAAACAGACTTTTAGTGTCAATACCAATCAAGATCATCGCACCTTGCATATTTAGACAGCACTACTGACCTTTCAAAGCCCTTCATCTGGGTTCAATTTGGCCTCACGCAACTTTTGAAAGTAGGCAGAGCAAGGGACTTGCAAACAACTCAGTCCTGTGTTACAGCAGAGAAATTGAAGCCCAAAAAACAACAGAGCTGGGAAAAGAGACATTCAGAGCTGGAACTAAGCCCCTAAGCAAAGCTCAGTGAATTTCCCCCACTCTAGTGCATCCCAAATGCCATTTGCAGACAGCTGCCCAGCTGGCAGCATCACAACCATCTGGGCCCCACCACGAAGACCTTAGAGGTCCTGGATGTAACCCCCAAACAAGTATTTTTTTAGTTTCCCTAGTGATGCACAGACTTGGGGGACCACTGCCACAAACACTATGCAGTGTTCACAGAATCTGGGGATCCTGGAAACCCCAGGCTGGAGAGGTCGTCAGAGCTCCTTGAACATAAACACCAGCTCAGTGCAAAACCCCCTGCACCTCAACACATGCTCAGGAGACAGCTTCTGCCGCAGTGAGAGAGGCCACAAACAGCATGGGCTTGAGTGGAGGGGGAGCTTCTTTCTCAGGTCACAGCATACAAAAGAGGGCTGAGAGGGCAGCTCCCTGGGGTCGGGGACACAGGATTCTTCTCTGCTTTGGGTTCTTTAGGGTGTGTGGCAGTTTGGACCTCCCTGGAAAGAGACTCAGAAATGGAGGTAAGCAGGCAGGATGACACTTGTGGAAAAGGGTACACGCTCAGCTGGGCAGAGGGAGGAGTTAGGCTGTGATGCAGTCACGGCCAAGGCCTCAGCCAATGCCTTGTGGTGCCCTGTAGCTGCAACGGCTTTTCGGAGTTGTCCAAACTGAGGTCATGGAGTTGGGCCTTTAGACACACACACACACACACACGCACACGCACACGCACACGCACACACACACACACAGAGACTGGTCATTGGATATGATCTGTGCGTCCCACCCCTCCATCCCTGGAAGGCGTGTGACTTCGGAGCAGAAGACTCTCTTCAGCTGAGGGCAAGTCTCTGCAAGGGCTGATAGCTGAGGGCTGGCAGCTATGAGAATAAGCCCCTCGGTCCTGAAAAGATAATCACAGCACAGCATCCACTATGAGGTGGTTATGTGTTGGAATTGTGCCCCCCTTCCCCCAACTCCACAAATTCATATGTGGAAGTCCTAACCCCCAGTACCTCAGGATGTGACTTTATTTGAAAATAGCGTCATTGCAGATGTAATCTGTTAAGTTTAGATGAGATCATCCTGAAGCAGAGTGGGCCCCTAATCCAGTATAACTGGTGTCCTTATAAAAAGGGGGAATTTGGACCCAGAAATGCACACAGGGAGAACACCACTAAGGCAAAGACTGGGGCGATGCTTCTAAAGCCAAGGAATGCTGAAGACTGCCAGCAAACCATCAGAATCCAGGCTGGAGGCACGGAGCAGATCCTCTCTCATGTCCCCCAGGAGAGACTAACTCTGCTGACACCTTGATTTTGGACTTCTAGCCTCCAGAATAGCAAGGCAGTAAATTTCGGTTTTTCAAGCCACTAAGTTTTTGGTACCTTGTTATGGCAGCCCCAGAAAACTAACATGGAGATGTTGCCTTCATCTACATGGTCCAAAATGGTTTACCGCCATGTCTACATTTCAGCCAGTGAAAAGGATAAAGAGGAAGGGGAAGGCAGGCAGACCTCCTCTGTCATATCCCGTCACATCCCATTGGTCATAACTGGATCATATGGCCACATTTGCTGCAGGGAAAGCTGGGAAATGAAGTCTTTATTCTGGACAGCCAAGTGCCAGGTAAAAACTCTATTAAAAGAAGAATTAGACCACAAATAAAGTGAAGTTAATCCCTTCAAGGAGCTCAAGTGAGCTTAGGGAGCCATACGTAAAAACAAACACTTCTCTTAGACTGCCTTACCAAAAGGTCTCCAAGAAAGGAAAGAACAACGGACAGTGGGAGCACAGGAGCAATTTGGCCTCACTCTGCCTGAAAGCTGGGCAGGCTTCCTGAAGGAGCTGACACAGGAGCTGGGCCCTGAGGGACAGAGAAGACATTCACACAGTGTAGCCAGAAGAGAAGGGGATTGCAGGAAAGATGAAAGCATGCTCAGCGGGCAGTGTACGAGGAACTGTACATCCATTACTTCATTTCATCCTCAAAACAACCCTGCAAAGCAGCCTCTCTTCTCTCCATGTCACAGAGGAGGAATCTGAGAGCCTAAATAGAGAGGTTAAGTAACTTTGACAGGTCTCTTGGCAAAGGTCACACAACTAGTGTGACTAGGAGAGCAGGGACACAAACCTAGGTCTTCCAATTCCAAGCAATGGCTTTATCTGTAACCCAGGATGTGAACTGGGGCCCCAACCCTTGAGCTCTATATAGGACTGCTGTTGGGAGGCACAGACACAGCTAAGAACACTAATCCTGTCCAAATTGTGGGCACATTCCCAGGGATTCATTCATCCATGGTCTCCTGTCTCTGCCTCAGAAGTCCTGGGCCTTTGTGAGTGGTCTTGACCCATCCTGGCATCAAACTGGATTTAAACCCTTCACCTGTTTCCTTCATAAGCAAGTAAAATGTTCAGCTTGGAGAAGCTGGGGGTAAGGGACAAACCACTTCTCCATGACCATCTCTTAGTTTTCCCCAATGTTCTCACCACCTAGCTCTCTTTCAAGTTCCACCACTTTCTTTGAAGTTCTGGTGAGCCAGTAAACCCCTGTTCAAATCTCCCATTGACAGGGCAGGCCCATAATTTAGTGTCTTATTCTTAGCCTTGCAGCTCTCCATTCTGTACACCTGGAGTGAGATGTTTGCAAACTACATTTCCCAGGCCTCTTTGCCAGCTGGCTTCCTGCTCAGTTCCACCAATAGGAGGTGCTGGTGGGAAATCAGAGGGCAGGTGGGAGGAATTGAGAAGTTTCAGGCTCTGGCACTGGGAAGGGTGGAATTGCTGGGGCCTGCTGTGGGGACAGCAGCGGTTAGGTGATCTGGACTCCAGCCACTCTGGCAGAAGCAGCTCTATTTCAGCAGTCCCAGCCCAGACTGAGGTGGCACTTCATAAAGTGACTCATATCTCACCGCAACAACCTCCCCAACAGTGCAGTGGCTCCTGCCAGAGGTGCCAGCAACTCGGGGTGCCCAGCTGTCTTCCCTTCTGTTCTCCCCACTACCTCCTCCTTCTCATTTTTGTTTTTCAAGCCCTTTCTAGATCTTTACAAAAATGCCCTGCATTAAATTCCCTCTATCAGAAATACCTAATTTTATAAAAAAAATTTCCTGACTGAACCTCTTCAAGCTCAACATACATTTTAAGATTTTTTTCCCTTTATCTTTTGGGGAAAAAAATGAAAATATATTTGACGATTTCCCTTTGCCTCCAGTGAGTCACACTAAGATCTGCGTACATGTTTCTCAGAAAGATTTGTATTGTTAAAACAAATGGAACATAAACTACTTGGAACATTCCTATAAGTAATAGTCATCCAATAATGGGGCCATTCTTGTTTAATATTAATTTTAAAAACCTCAGAGAGACCCATTAGAGCTACCTCAGTTGAAGTTTTGGAGTTATGATCTGATGGCATCCCTCCAATAGTATTTTCCCCAGGAGGCTTTATAAAAATGTCATCTCCCTCTTTGAAGCAGATACCCATCTGCAGACAAAACTCTCTAGCTATGCCCCCATCTAAGGTGGGAGATCCCTTCAGACAGACCAAAAAGGAATACATGTCCCAAGCTGAGGACAGACATGGCGTGGTAATAGCTGAATGTTGGTCCATTTAATACTAAAGGGCTGGAAAAGTGTCTTTGAGTGGTTGTTACATCTCCTAGTGTCCAGAAGCTTCTTTGTTGCTTATTTGAAAAGATCAAAAAGTCGTGCCAAGCCTAGAAAAGGGAGCCACCCTTAAGTCTGGTGAATTCCTAATATTCTTAGTATGATATCCAAGGGGTCTCACCCCCATCAGTTTCATCAGTTCTCACAAATTAACAGGTTCTCCTCCCAAAAGGAATTCTTCTCCTGTCAGCCACTAGGACAACAGTTTTCTCCAGGTTTTATTACCATTTTAACTAGGTCACCTCCACTGCCCCAAGCAAAGTTCCATAAAGGGGGCTGTGTCATGAACACCCAGGCCTGTCTAGACTGCCCTGTGGTCAGGGAACAGCTGTCTCACCTGAAGACTCCCCATCATACAAGGGTCTGGAAAAGGCACAATCCTGTTTGATGAGACTGATCTTGCCGATTCTCTTGTACTGAGAGGCATAAAGACACAAGTTGGAACTTCAGTGCAGGCTGGAGGGCAGGGTGCGTTTGGGGGTGAAGGGGTTTGGCTGTCATTTGAATTGGGGCTGGGATTGAACGAAGAGAGAGTTGGAGAACCAACAGATGAAGTTCCAAGACAGGCTCAAAAAGTGCTTTAAAGTGGGACCCAAGAATGACCCTTATGAAAACCAGAGCATTCTAGCCCCCATAAAAGCTGGGGAAGGAAACATAACCTTCCCCTCTTCTCATACATCTTTCAAATAACAGTGATTGAATCACTCATTCCTTCATCCATTCCTTAATATTCAGAGAGGCAACAAATGTCTTACAGGCAATAGTGCCTAGCGGTTACACTTGCCTACTCTGGGTCAGCTAGACCGGAGTCTGATCTCGGCCCTGGCTCTTATCACTAATGTCTTGAGGAAATGGTTTAATCTCTCTAAGCCTCAGTCTCCTCATATTTAAAAAATGGGGGTAATAATGCCTCCTTCAAAGGGTTGCTGTGAAGATGAAATGAAATGAGTGCCAGGCACAGTGGTTTTAAAAAATCTGATCAGATCATGGCAGTAAGCACACTGCCTGTACTTAAGGGATTATTAAATGCTATTGACCGCTTGACCTGTGGGCCCCATGATCTCTCTCCAAAAACGCTGACCCAAGCAAAGCCAACTGGATTTTGTCTTTTTAAAATTTGTAAGTGGTACTCAGAAATTCAGGTCCTTCTCTGTTGGTGTTTGAACTAAGAAGACAGGTAAGAGCTGAGGCAGCTCCTGTACATCCCGTGTCCAGAGAAGCCGAGAATGTCTATGGGAAGAGGGAAAGAAGAAAAGATTCAGCAGAGGGAGAAGCAGAGACTAGAAGCCATTGAGAGGGTAGGGGTGGGGGTTTGGGGAAAATCAAAGGAGGAGTAGGGAGAGAAAGAGAGCACATACTTGGTTTTCATGAGACACTCCAGAATCCTTCCACCGAACATCCCTTTTGCTTAGACTTCTTGGTGAGCCTGATCTAAGACATCTTCTTTCAAGTCTCCCTTAGCTCATCAACTCTTCTCCCATCCCTCTGGTTATAGGCATCCTAGGTCTTCCTTCTACAGGTGAAGACGTGAAGTTTAGAGCACACATCTCGTAAGCATGAGAGTCAGGACTCAACCCTGATCACTCTGTCTCCCTGGGGAATGAGCATGGCTCCAGGAGTCAGGAGACCTTGGGTGGAAGGGTAGTTCAGCCCCTCACCAGCCACAAGACCTAATCCAGCCACTCAGTCTCTGAGCATCCCACCTGCCTGTTCTCTGAAATGGGAATAGCAATGTCTCCTCCTCAGCCCTCCAGGGGTGTGCATGAAATACTCTATGTGAACACACTTTTTAAACTGCAAAGCACTGCAAAATACTAGCCACTTATTTATTCACATATTTTCTGTATCTGTGCCTGTCTTAGGAGATTTTTAACTTGAAGATCCCATGTCTACTTGAATGCCCCCAAAAGCACCTGAAGTCTGCTGGTTCTCGGAAAATGTTAACTCCAAGCTGAGAAATCACAAACGTTTATTTTTCTAAAGCAGAGGATACAGATTTCATAAGGAAAGTAAATATGCTAAGAAATTACTCAATTTCTTCACTCACGTTCCCAGATGTTCTTTGGAAACACCGTGGATGGCATTTGGGGTGATTAACAAAGGAGAAATAATTTATGTGACTGTCTGTGTGTTGTTTCTTAAAGTAGCTATTAAAAACACAAGTGAATAGCATGTGTTTTTCCATTCTCTGGAAAGCAAGAAATACAGAGCTGTTTTTACTCAAATTTTTCCAAAACAAATCACCTTTTGTGATGGAAATTGTTGCCCTAAGGAGAGAAATTTTCAGAAGAATTCTGAGTGAGTAAAAGGAAACAGCACCAAGTGGGAGTTCGATCTCATGAGAACAAGAACCCGGGCCGGTCGGCCTGGATCCGTTTGCAGCCCGTGTCGCTCAGCGGTCATCTGTGTGGGCGCTGAAGGCAGACAGACCTGGGTTCAGATCCAGCTGTGCTTGCTAACAGAGTAGGCTGGAATAGCTCGTCACTTCTGTAAGCCTCAGCTTCCTCTTCTGTAAAATGAGTATGAAATACTTTCCTCACAGTCTTCTGGAAAGATTGAATGAGTCTGTGTATATAAAGTACCCACCCTGTTGTAAACTTTGAGTATGTCATCATTTCTCGGGTTGCACTGGACACGTTTAATCCCATGGAACATATCACACTGCCCCATGCAGCATCTTCTAGTCTAAGAACCCCGCTCTTCCAAGTGATGCCTGCTAGGATAGTCTGGTCCCCAAAACTGACATTTTAGGCCTCTCATCCTGATATCTAACAGAACAAGGATTGGACGTAGAAAAGTAAAATGATTTTTTCTCATTTTTATTTATTGTTGAAAATGACATTGCCCTATAAGCAATACAAAAAGATAACCTACAGAATGGGAGAAAATATTTGCAAATGATGAGACAGACAAGAGCTTGATTTCCAGAGTATACGGACAGCTCAGACAACTTAATAACAAAAAAAACCAAACAACCCAATCCAAAAATGGGCAGAAGACATAAACAAGCAATTCTCCAGTGAAGACATGCAAATGGCCTCATTTCAGCACTTACTTCTGAATCCTTAGAGTAAGGATGGCTTATGCTTTCTAACCCTTATTGTAGAGGTGAGAAACCAAAGTGCTGAGGGGGGTGAGATTTGTCCAGTCACCCAGCTACTAAGAGGTGGAACTGGGATACGGCCCCAGTTGTCTGACTCAGAGATCTATCGTTTTGTCCACTAACTATAGTCAACTGCTTCCAAATTCTAGAGACCTAGACTAAGAAGATAATCTCAAACTTGGAAAAAAATTTATTACATACAAAATTGTTCACCCCAGAACTAGGTACACTATTAGAGAAATGAGCACAACCTAAGTGTCTAATGGATCACATCGTGCCTTACCCAGCCTAAACCCTCAACAAACATCTTTCAAATGAACAAAAGGAAATAGTTAAAGAAATTATGGGGGACCCTTCTTGACAGAGTATTAGATGCCCTTTACTAAGTGCATTTAAGGAGAGTTTGTGATAATAGCTTAAGTGCTTATTATAAGGTTATAGGAAAAATAAGGGTACACAATTATGTGTTCTATGATCCCAATTATGTTCAAACACATTTCATGTAGACAAAAAGAACATGAGAAAATATGATATTACAGCCACTGTACTTGGCTGTTAGTTTTAGACTAGTGAAGATTTAATTTTTTCTTCTTTCCTCATTTTCCAGATGATCAGTTAAAAGTTTAATTGCTTTTATAATAAAGAGGAAACACTTTGTTTAATTTTTTGTTATTTTTAACAGCTTTATTGAAATATAATTGACAAAATTCTATAGATTCAAGGTGCACATCTTGATTTTTTAGGACCTTACTTAATTTTCCCCCCTCAAGATCTATTAAGGCACAACTTACAAATAAAAATTGTATATATTTAGGGCATACCACACTTTATTTTGTTTAAAGAAAACCTGACTTTCAGAATTCCAGTCTCAGACAATGAGGACATGGAAATGGAGCACACTGGGAAAACTGGAAAAGGGGCCCAGCTGAATGGCCAGGCCAAAAGGCAGGCGCTGGTGATGGAGGGGCAGGGGGAGCTGCTCTGGGACAAAGGCTCCAAGGAAAAAGCACAGTGGACAACACAGGCAGCAGCAGCAAGGGAGAAGGCTGTTTTTCTGGGAAATGCGGTACAGAAAGGACCTGAGGTTAAACAGGAATGGGCAGCTGCACTAACCACACAGAGTAAGCAGACAGGTGTGAATTGGGCACCTACCTCATGCTACTGTTCTCTTATCAAGCATTTACTATGTACAGGGCATAATTCACATTACCTCTTAACCCTCACTGACAGGCTGTAAGTTTTATTATTTCCATGAAAAAAAAAATAACTGATTGGAAACCATTTTAGAGGTGGAAAATACCAAAGAGTTGATTGGCACTAGGGATTTCCAGTCCTAACTGTATATCACAAACTCTGGGATACTTTTTTAAAGTATGGTGACATCACTTGACCCGGTCACTCAGCTAGCAAAGTGGCCAGGCTGATTCAAACCTTGTACCACTAAGCCATACGGTCTTCTCAAGGTATGGCACAGCATCCAGAGTTGGGGCAGCACCTCTACTTCTCTAGGTTGATGGAGAAGACCTTGCCTTCCCACAGACCCCCACCCCCAGTGACCCCAGACCCAGCACCCAAGCCTACTCTCACCAGCAGTCCTGAATTTGTATTGTGTATTTATTTACCCCATGCACACACAGTAAACTCATAGTTACGGAATATTAGAGTCAAAAGTCGTCTTAGAGAGGACCTGATTCAGCTCTCTCCTTGACGAATGAGGAAATTGACACCCAGAGAAGTAAAAGGACTTTCCCAGGGTCACACAGCTACATGGTGCCTCTAGTCCTAACTCTGACTTAGCTCTGCTAGAGCTAGAACCCAAATGCTTTGGCTTCCTGTCCCCTTTCCATTTTTCCTCTCTAGGCTTAAGTCTCCCAAGTTCCATTTCATTCTTCCAAGAAGAAGAAGAATTAGTCCCACATGGGAAAGAAGGCAAGCTTTTCTGTTCCTGAAAGATTTTATTTCCAGTATTCAAGGGATTATTGCAAATGACAATAAGTAATATCAAGTTATTAAAGCAACCCCATGAAAAATAAAAATGTCATCTCTCAGAAACTGGCTCCAAAGTCGTCCTTCAGAAATTTGGTGGGGTAGGGAGGGGAGACAAGAACTGGGCAGGAAAATCACAATTGATCCAAACTGAACACATGAAAGGTCCAGCACTCAGCCAAAAGAGGCAGAAATAGCCAATTTCTTTCAATTACCCCCATTTTCCATCCCCTAAAGTAGGAGACTGTCATTTTATTGGCTTGTCAACCTTTGGGAAACTTGACCTTGTTCTTTATTCAATTATCTCCCCAGCCTCAGCACTTAGCCAGAGAAAAGCATGTGGTCCAGCTAACTTATTTTCCCACTGGGGTTCCTCTGTTTACACTTCATTGCCCAAGGAGCTTCTCCTTTCTCTATTTGGTTACTTTTTATGTCCTGAAATCCCTGAAGTCTGTGCTCATGCCACCACGCCAAGCATGTGGACTTTGGAGTCAGCCTGAAGTTGGGTTTTAGGCCCAGCTGAGTCATAAATTCTACAGGTTGCCTGGAATATTTGAAGTCTCTTAGCCTCAGTTTCCCAGTCTATAAAATGAGGATAATAAAATTACACATGACTTTTGTGAGAAATAAATAAGATTATGCGTATAAAGTGACCGGCATATAGTAAGCCCTCGCTCGGTAAATGCTGGTTTTAGTCCACATGACACATGTATCAATCATCCTTTAGCTCAGGATACCCGACTAGTTAACATTCAGAGTACCGTAAAAGATGCCAGGTACACTAAGACTTAGAGGACACAAAGGAGAATTAGTTATCAAAAAATAAATAGGAAAGTCATCTTCCTTTTTAAAAAAAAATCAGAATTGGTAATCCTCAGAAACAGAAATGGAGATGGAGTTGGATAAGAACTCAAGGCACTGAGAAGTCCTGTAGAAAGAAATCTGTGTCCCTTGCTTAACTAAGCATTTTCTTACTTATTTGGCCAAGAAGCTTTTGTCAAGTAATACCTATTATTTCTCTCACCCCACCCCGTAAAACCCTGCATTTTCTTAACACATTTTTGGAATTGTTGTGAACTATTTTAAGAGTATTAATGGGTATCACTGGTCAAGTTGACCCCTATGCGTTACGTGTTTCAATGACTTCGCGCTCACACATACCTAAGAGCCACTGTTGCCCATGTGAGGCAGCAGTCTCTAAGGAGTTGCCCAGCATTACAGAGGCAATATAGGAAGAATGTGCACCCAAGTCTGCCCAATGCTGAAGTCCGTGGCCTTTCCCTGTTTCCATAGGCCCTCCCACTTCTAACTGATTTCTACCTCCTTCTTCCCAACCCGAGCTGCAGCTAGCCCTTCTCTCTCTTTAAGTTCTGCTAAATCAAACATTTTACCAAAACTCCATGATCAAGCAATGGAGACAGTTTGCCTTTGGTAAGCAAATATACACTGCCCAGATTTCACCTACCTCTGGATCCTTCTTTCACAGAACATCTCATGGTCCATGCTTCCAGAAATATTTCATTGGAGCCTCTATTAGAAGTCACAGTGGAGAGGGAATTCTGGTTGTTTTAGCACAGTTGAGTCCTGAAATTTTTTAAACATGTGATTGAAGTAGAAGTCAGGGACTAGGTTCTTACCCAGCTCCATCTCCAGTCATGGGTATGACCTTGAGCAAATCCTCAAGACTATCCTCTCTAGATTTCTGATGTACTGGCTATGCAATGAACAGGGTATACCCTCCTGCCAGCTAATCTTTGAGTATCAACATGCACATGAGATAATCTGGGTTTATTATTTTGTAAAGACTTAGATTCTGAAGTCCACCTGCTTGGGTTGGAATCTTGCTATACCGCTTACTGTGTGACCTTGAGCAAGTTACTTAACCTCTCTGTTCCTCAGTTCCCGCATCTGTCAAATGGGATTAAATCAGAGAACTGCTTTGAAGGGTAAAGTGATTAGAAAAATGTCATGCACATTTTAAGCCCTTGGTAAGTGTTAGATATTATACTTAGCATTAGTCTTGTTGCAAAGTGCTGCCCAAGAGCTTACAAATCCCCCAATTCCCTGGTTTCTAGACAGAGCTGACTTCTCACCCACCAAGGTCATTCCCTCCTCCCCTTCTCTCCTCCCTCCTCCTGACTCCCTCCAACTCCACCTCCACCCCCTTCTCAGCCTTAGAGTCTGAATCCCTCAAAGAGGAGTCTCCAATAAGCCTAAATGGACACCACCCTGCCTGAGGATAGAAAGGCTGACCTCTCACAGCAGGACCAGGCTCACAGTGACCAGTGGAGCCACGCAAGGTCGGGGGCTGCAGCAGGGTCAGCAGAGAGATTGGCCGGGTCGCCAACGCATTCACTAACACCTGGCACCTGCCTGTCCGCCAGCCTCGGGGGCTCCAGGGCTATTGTGAGAGAGGAGCCCTCCTGCTCTGCGAGGCTCAGCCACCTGGACCCCACAAAGGCGCTGGCCGCCCAGAGCTGCCTCCAGAAGGGACTCACACCAACGGCGGGGGCAGGGAGGGAGGGTTTCACTGCTGCAGCTGGACCAGGGAGAAGCTGGGGGGCGGGTGGGGAGCAGGAGGAGGGGATAGAGATGGGGGTGGGGAAGTGGGCAACAGTTAAACACGCTGGGATTTTCACCAGGAGCTGGGGCTTTTTACATGACAGTTAAGAGCGAGTGCTGGGAAGCAGGTGACCTCAAACACAGCTGCACTGCTGTGCCAGCTTACTGCATCCCCATGTCACCCAGGTGCTCCGTGCCTCAGCTCACTGAAAGGACTAAGTAAAAGGACACATGGAAAACACTTAGCAGACATGGCAATAAACTCGCAATAAATCTCAACTGTTACTATCAGCAATTCTTCATTTATGCCTCACAATCCTCTGAGAGAGAAATTATTACCATTTCCATTTTCACAGAGCACATAAGTTTTGGAGCCTGAGTTCAGATGCAGCTCTGTCCCCAGCGTCCACGCCGTTGCAAAGTCACCTTCTGCCCTGGGGTTTCAGACTGCCCCTCTTTAGCACATTCTTCTCGGGAAGAGACAAAAGCTGTAAAGTTTGTCTACTCGGGGAGTATCTGGGATGTGCCAGGCACTGATTACAGGGTTCAGGATGCAGTGGGCAGCAGCAGAAGTCACATCTACCCTTGTGGAGCTCTTGGTCTGTGACTGAGACATACAGATCAAGCCAGCAGGGGCGAGAAAGTGTAATTTCTACATGAGGTGAACGCTCCAAAGCTGTGCTGTCCAAAATGGTAGCCACTTGCCACATGTGGCTATTTTAATTCAATTTTGAATTAATTAAAATTAAATAAGATGAATAATTCAGTTCCTCAGTCACATCAGCCAAGTGCCCAGCAACTGGTAGGGCTAGTGGCTACCCTCCCGCTCAGCACAAATACAGAGCATTTCCATCATCACAGAAGCTTCTACTGGAGAGCCGTGCTCGAGAGGAAAGGAACCAGAACTATGGGTTGCAGGGGTTAGGACACCAAGAGGTTTCCCTGAAGAAGGGGCATTTGAGCTGAAACCAAAGGATGAAAAAAATCCAGTGGTAAAGAAGGTTGGGGAAAGGCAGGAAAGAACACCAAGCAGGGGAACCAGACCCTTAAAAGCCTGTGATGGGAAGGAACCCTGTGACTAGAATGCAAAGAGATGGAGTGGTTAGGAGTGGAATCTCTGAGGAGCCGGCTGCCTGGGTCTGAATCCCAGCTGTGTGCTATTAGACAAGTTACTGGACTTCTCTGTGCCTCACTTTCCTCACCTGTAAAGTGAGGATAATAGTACCTTCCTCCCAGGGTTGAGTATCAGCAGAGCCTGGCACAAGTTGTGCCCTGTATGGAAGTTTGCTGTTTTTCTCCTGGCATAAGATGAAGATGGAGAGGCAGGCGGGAGTCAGACTCTGCATGCCTGGTGGGCCATGGAAAGAATGTTGGTCTGTAACCCAAGAGCTATGGGAAGCCTGAAGGGTTTTAAACACGGAGGGCAGAGGGTGACTGGGCAGTGGAGCATCCCAGCCATCCGAAGGCAGCAGCCACCACTACTCAACACCATCCAGGCTGTGGAATGTGGGACAGTAAATCCAGTATCGCCAGGCCTTCCAATTTTCCAAAAGAGACAGGAAATTCAGATTTTTTTTAATGAAAATCTTCTAACTTTTAAAATTAGGCCTCTTACTCCCAAACATTTTAATATCTTGAGGGTCAACCCAAGCACCTGCCAGGACTTCTGGAAAATCCCACAATCTGTGACTCCCCAAACTTCCATAAACCAAAGTCTGTAACTAAAGCCACCTCACCTGGTGAGCCAGGTGGCTCCAGGAAAAAATCAGTGTATTTCCTAGAACCAAAGTGGCACATCAGGAGTCACCAAATTAAATCTGATCCAAATGGCTACACAAGCAAGCTAGAGGCCCTCAGGGCCTGAGTAAAAGGGCCCAGTGATGAAAGTATGCGCAAGCTGCACCACCCTTTTATTTTTCTTTTTTAACCTTTTGGTGGTAAGAAAAAATACATGTGAAAACCAGTATTCTCTTCACTCTGAGGTTGTTAAATGAATGTATTCTCAGCCCCTCCACAGAGTCCATCAGTCTGTTCAGCCCAAAAATATAAGGAACAGGTGTTCATTTGGGGGAGGGGGGTCCTGTGGTTCCTGTCATTTCCTGGTGCCAGGTTATAAAGCAAAACCACTAAATTAGGACACAGCATTGGGTGGACGAGCAGGAGAGGACGTGAAGAGTAAAGACTGGTTTGATGAATAAAAACACGGGAATGAAAACCTTACAACTGAGCGAGAATCGGGTATTTGAGGTTCTCATTCTTGAGATTGTAACCTTCATTAACCATTGTTTTTTCATAGAAATTTTTCTTCTAAAAATATTGAATGTATACTAAGAACTGGGACACAGAGCCCTGGGCCTTATCCTCAGGTAACTTAGTCAAGCAATTGGTTATTACTGTACCTTCAGATTAAGCGAGAGATGCAGCGAAGCCCTTGCTCTATGTGGTAAAACATGTGTTACAAAGACAACAAAGAAAAATGTGACTGGCTTGGCATCTTATTAACCACCCACCTTCCCTATCCACTCCCCTAGTCGGGAAGGAAAGGTGGGCCTTGGGTTCCTTAGGGAAGATTTTATGAATACCAGGAAAGTAGAGACATTGTCTGTTGAGACCGGCTTCTAGCCCTTCCTTCGAGGGTCAAGGGTCAAGGGTCAAGCTCAAAAACCTGTACTTTAGAAACACTAGATTGCTCTCTAAGAAGGAAGGGGACTTTATCAGGTGAAGTATGCCAGTTTGGGTTGGCACTGAAGAAGCTGGAGGCTGGAGCTGAGGCTGAGGGCTGCCAGCAGAGGTCCAACCTCCTTTCCACATTCCCGCATTGCCCCATCCCTCCTGTAAGGAGATGATGGAAGGCCAGAATGTGGGCTGGCTGAGGCTGCCCACATGTCTCAGTCCAGCCTGGAAAGCAGAAGATACAGAGACATGATACAGAGACATGATACAGACACAGAGGCAAAGCGCTTCCCGAGCTTAAGTCAGGGCTATCTAAATCAAGCAAGGGCAGAGTTATCAACTTGCAGTCAGTAGATCGAATCTTCCAGGGGCTCCCTGAACTTGGACAAGAAAATAATTTTATCTTAATTTTCACCAACCTCTAACCGAAATGAAGAAGGCCCTTCTATGGGGAGTGTAGGCAACAAACCCCAGGGGCATGAATGGTACCTCTGATTTTGCCACAAATTATGACCATAGATATTCTCATATCACATTTCATTTGTGGCGGAAACCTTGAAAGAACATTTACACGCATCATGGCATCAGAACCGTGGTAGTTATTAGACTCGCTGCTGGATCCTGTTATCTAAGGCATGAATAAAGAAGCACTTACAGTACTTTACCATTAACTCATTTTTTTCAGTGGGGTCCAAGGCATAAAAAGATGAATGGCCCCTGGACTAGGGGATATAAGTGTGACCTGTTGCTTAAATTTAAAGGGCGTGTTTAAAGTAGGCCAAGAAAAGGGGCAGGGGAAAGGCATTTCAGACTGGGGAGCAGCATTTGGAAAATTGCATGCTTTTCAGGCACTGTAACTGTTAGGTGAGGCTGCAGAGGGTGTCTTAAACTGGGGAGAACTGAGGGGGTTCAAAGGTTGGAAATGAATCTGGAAGTCTGTTCACCTTGGGCCTCCCCATTACAGAGGGCCCCAGATTCAGGCTTCTGATCCAAATCATCAGATGAGATTGTATCACCACTGAACTTTTCATGTATGTATTGAAAAGTGTTAGTTAACCAAAACATTTTTTAAAACCCCAATTTCCCTTACCCTATTTTAATGTCTTCATTTTGCTTCAATGCACCTCTGTGAAGTGAGGCTGGCCACGAGGAAAGGATTTACTGGAGGTGGAGAAGAAGACGCGGTCAGTGAAGTAAACAAGGGCCAGATCAGAGTTGTGACTTGATCCTGAAAATTACAGGATTTTTTTTTTTGAAAGTTTTTTTTTCACTGTCATGCAAGTGACCTAGTCAGTATAATGCTCATTTGCTAATTTCCCTGCCAACAGACACCCCCTTTCTCCCGGCAATGGTAGCTCAGATTTCTTTTGGAGTACCACCTCTGTACATCTCGTAGAGATAGGGGTAGGAAGTATGACCCTCACCCAGTCAGTCAGGGCACAGAATTCCCCCAACCCACAGTGACTGATTTAGAAGTAAGCCTATCACAGTAACTCTATCCTTCTGACTTCACAGGGATTGTTTCAGGAATGGATGTTCACCCAAGTTGGTCCAATCAGAGTGACTCTTGGGATTTTTGTAAGCACTGTTGGTAAAAGAGGGTCTTTTTTAGGCTAGATTGGACCTAGAAGGGTTTAAGCCTAGAGAAGATGGCTAAAATAGCCATATAAAGCCTGAGAATAATGCAAATAAAATGGGAAAGCAAGAAAGCAGTGTCAAGAGATGGAGAGAGATAGAGCCCTGATGGTAACACTTTACCTCTGGGGAAAGCTGGACCAAATTTATCCTGGACTTTTCAGTTAAACTATTAAACTGCCCCCCACCATTTATTTTTATTTTTATTTTTTTATTTTTTTTTTGATCTTGCATTTGTTGAGTTGGTTTTCTGGAACTTGCAACCAAGGGAGCCCTAGTGGATACGATCAGATCCGGCTTTAGGATGGGCATGCCATCTGCTGGGAGGGGCATGGTCAAGGGGATCCTGCACTGGAGGCAGGAAGCCCCAGAACTTCAGAGTTGGAGACTGGACTAACCCACCTTCCATAAGTAGGGCTGCAATAACGGACAGCCACACGCTGCCAGTGGCCAACAGCAACGATTCATTTCTCACTCCCCCTGCTTGTTGGCTGCAGGTTAGCTCTGGCTCTGTGGCTCCACTCCAAATGTCTTACCCATTCCAGGACCCAGGCTGAGGAGCTGCTCCTTAGTCTCATCGCAGAAAGTAACAGAGCAGGAACTGAACTGCACAGGGGCTCTTAAAGCTTCTGCACAATGGTGGTTCTGTCACATCTGCCCACATTCCATTTGCCAAACCAAGTCATTGGCCAAGCCCAACATCGATGGAAGTATCAAAAGCCACGTGGCAATGAGCAGGCATATATAATCTTCTCATGAGAAAGGCAGCAACTAATCAGAACGATAACAGGATCCACTGCCAAGACTTTGGAGGTGATCTGGTTCAAGCACTTCATTTAACAGATGGAGAAACTGAGTCCTGGTTAAAGGAACTTGCTCACAGTCATATGGGTCATCAGTGGCAGGGAGAGGGCAAGGACCCAGGTTTCCTGGCTCCCAGTTCAGAGTTCTTCCTGTGCCCCAGCTGGTCCCCTGCAGTTGCACTTTGGCAAGTGAGGAGAGATGTTCACGGTCCTCTGTTTTTCCTCTTCCATTTACTCACACAGTATGTCTCCCCACACTGATTGCTGGATGATGGTCAGGGCAAAAGAGAGAATTCTCCAGAATTGTTATTTGAGCTGGTTTCTCCCAGTCATTCAGTAAGAACAGAGAGCCAGTTAGGGGTGCTCAAACAGAGCCTAAGGAAATAGAATTCTGCAGCATTTTTGGACTTTAAAATGCATTTAGATTTGGAATTGGGGGCCTGGGGCTCCTTCCTTTTATTCTGATTTGGATTTTTTTTTACCACTTTTTCATCCTGCAGAGGAGAAGAAAAAGTGATGACTCTTGACCATGTAGAAGGTGTCAGACACTGAGAGACTGGATATATATGTAACCTTTATTACATGAGTTTCCCTGGGTCATTAGAAATTTTTAAAAATATTTCTCAAGTGACGTGTCTCTCTCCTCTCCCTACCCTCTTTTTGTAGCACTCCTGAGGATACACAAAATAAAAGAGAAGGCCTGTCATCACATGGTACAAACATTCAACATAAAATATTTCAAACACCTAAGTGTATAAACTGACTGTAGACATTAAGAGCTTGGAGAAGTCACAGTCTGAAACACCCATTAACCTCAGTGCCACCAGGACTGGTCTTCCAGGTCTGGGCAGGGCATTTGGGTTTGTGCCGAGACTTCCATGCCCTGGGATTCTATTGGCCCCGAAGCCACTTCCAGCAGAGATGCCCTTAGCAGAGCTGAGGAGCCCTTGTACCCCAGACTGAATACTAGAGCCAGGCAGGAACCTTCTCCAGCCTCCCCAGCTGGACCTCTAAGTCTCCAGTTGGGAAAGAGAGGGGGGACTGGGCAGCCAGTAATGGTTACTAGTTAAGGGAAATGGATACATTCTGTACCCTTCACTGGCCCTCAGCATATCTTTGCCTCTCTTCCCAGTATCTCCTCTACAGTTCTGTTGTCTCATTTTAATTTCTCCCAGAGTCACCATCGATTCTCTGAGCGTCTCTCTTTACTGAATTTTTTCATCAACTAGTACATTAGCTCATCGAACCCTCAAGATAAGCTCTGTGTGATTGATACTATTATCTCCACTATGCAGATGAGTAAGTGAGGCTCAGAAAGGAAACTGATCGATTTGGGTCACATGGTTGTGGAGCCAGCATTTGAAACCATATCTGGCAGACCCCAAAGCCATAGCTGCTGAGATTCATTCATTCACAAATAGGATAGTGTGTCTACCATCTCCAAGTCCTGTGTGAAACTGGAAATAAATGGTAGACAAGACCCCATCCTCATGTAGTTTATTCCAAATTCACTCAAATGATATTGTCTGAGCTCCCACCAAGTGCCTGGGCCATAATGGTTTATAAACTACTAGCAAATGTGGATAATTCCCAAGCAACTAACAGTGCAACTGGCTAAGTGCTACCATGATGGTAAATCAAGGGGTAGTGAGTGAGCGTCACCTTCTCTACCACTTGCTTCATACTGGGTTTGACAAACCTTGGAATAAGCCTACTCACCCCACTCTCTCTAATTCTAATCATCCCCTTACTTAGCAGCTCATCAAAAGCAAGGACCTGCAAGGGTTTAGGACATACTGGCCTTTGGCCTATCCTTTGAGCTATAGAAAAATGTACTGGAGCAGTGCCTTAGGAGAGAATTAATTTCCCTCCACAAAGCCAGGCCGTATACTTACAGCTCAGTAACAGGAGGGTGTGAGGAGAAAGCCTGAGATGGGTCTGGAGAAATCCGGAGATGGCTCTGCAGTCAATTACTGATGGTGAGTGAAAAATGAGGTCAGCTCCCCGACAGCAGGACCAAGAGAAGTAGCGAAATACCACAGAACTCCCATTCTCTGTGGCCCCGAGAATACAGCATCTAAAAATAGATACACAATACCACTGGATCTGCTGTGGATTTCACAACTGCTGGCCCAGCACAAAATATCTGGCTTGGGCCAAGTCAAGATGCAATGAAAACCAGCCGGGAAGCTGAGCACGACGAAGATCAACATTCACCAGGACGACAGCAACCCCTCTGTCCGTCAGGCCTTGACCGTGAAAGCTAAGTTAGCCAGTGCCCCAAGTTCTTGTTCAACTTGCTCTGCAACTTACAGAAAGCTTGTCTTGCAGGCCAGGGACTTTCTAAGACATTACTTCTCAGGGACACTGGGGTGGAGGTACTGGTGGACGTTTGCCCTGAGAACTGGAAAATTCGTTAAGAAATGTCCATGATTTCAGTGCAAGGAGAAACACAGCTACAGGCGTGGGTTGTGGGTGGATGGGATAAGAAAATATTTTAAAAAGAAAATAATTACAAACACATGAGAAGGAGAAAGGGTATGGCCCAGGCTAGAAATGTGTAAGAAAAGAAAACGAAAACAAGAAAAAATTTGACATTAGATTTGTGGGTTTAAAACCAATTTTGAGGTTGACAGTTCTTCTCTACTGGCAAATACTGAGTTTATAATTTAGGAGATAGTATTTACTGAGTAGGTACCATGTGCCAGAAGCTGCTCTCAACCCTATGTACTAGCTCATCTAATCCTCACACCCACCTATGGGGCAGGCACTAAGAATATTCTTTGTTTTTTTAGATAAGGAAAGCAATTCGTGCCTGTTAAAGCTTGAGCAGGCCTTAGTAATTATCTTAACCAGTGGTTCCTAGGCTGATTTGTACATCGGAATTATCTAGGAAACTCTAAGAATCTGGGGCCTTATTCACCAGCCTCAATCAGAACAGGGAGAGGAGTGGGTCCAGGAATCTGTGTTTACAGAGCACCCCAAATGATCCTCATGTACAGCCAAACCGAGACCAGAACGCTGGGCTTGCAATATAGCCATC
Source organism: Camelus bactrianus (assembly GCF_048773025.1). Taxonomy (NCBI): domain Eukaryota; kingdom Metazoa; phylum Chordata; class Mammalia; order Artiodactyla; family Camelidae; genus Camelus; species Camelus bactrianus. The sequence goes on along the minus strand of NC_133550.1, from coordinate 31,235,149 downwards.
CGATCACACACTCCTCACGGGCTCCTGAATGCTGGAAAGGTGGTTTCTTTCTCTCCCACTAAATCACTAGATTTGGCATCACATTCACCCAACTCTTGCCCAAACCCTTCAACCCAACTCAGTGCCATTAAATAAAATTTTGCTGAACACCTGCTGTGAGCTACACACTGTACTTGGTGCTAGGAATCCCATGGTAAGCAAGACTAACATGCACCCTTGTGCTCTTAAGAGCTTAAAGTGCAGCAGAAAAGAACCATCTTTTAAAACGTAACCAGCTCCTGAATGAACTGGAATCAGTAGCAATTTTCTTTTCTCACCGCTGCTTCTTCAGACCTGCTCTATCTTCCTATTCCTTGGAAAGCTTAGGTATCTTAGATGGATCCTCTATTTATTCTGGCCACACTTAGGTATTAAAGAATAACCTCACCTTTCTATCCCTTCCATCAATACCATTCCAAAGGTAATTTGTAAAGACCCATTTAGTCTAATGGCAAAGTGCCAGTCTTTCATCCAGTTACAAAGTTCTCCCCCAGCCTCGTCTTGGGACTGGCTCAGGTTCGGAGGCTGCAGTGGAGAAAGGGATTGTATGGGCTGCTTTGCTGATTCCTGCGCTTCTCCCCCACCCACTGCTTCATTAGCAGGAAGGAGAGATGGCCAAGGTAAAGAAGGTGAGAAGGTCTTATGGAGCCAGGGTCTTCTGCACTAGCTGAATGTCCTCACTAACGCAGATGTTCAAACACGGCTTCTTTCTCCCCTGGGGACTTCCTCTCTACTCCCTTCTGCCAGTGATGGAAATGGCCTCCTGTCATTCCCTGATAAGGGCCATGCCTCCCCTGGTGACCTCTCAACCCCTCGCTTCCAGCCTTCTATCCTATTCAGACAGTCACCTTGTGCCTCACAAGATATCTCTTGGATGAGGACCCCTCTCAAAATGACTCAAGTCTGGCTTCTCCTTCTAGGGGGAACATATCCAGGCTCCCATTGCCATTGGGAAGACCTTTCAGACCAGCATGGTCCTTCCTCTCTTTCTCACCAGGGCAATTCCAGTCTGACTCTCTTTAGAGTCCTCCAGGCGTACTTGTGCAGCAGTCACTGAGTCCCTTCAATGCCAGGGATTTTTCCAAGCGATTCTCGGAAGCCCTCCTCATCTGATTTGGAGGAAGGAGAGAGGAGCACGCCCCTCCCTTTCCCAACTTTGGCTACTCACTCTCCAGTCTCTCTAGATTGCTCCCCACTCCCACTCCACTGTTTGTCCCCCATGTGTCTTAGCTTATGTGGGTGATGAGCTAAGAGTTTTTTAAAATAAAAACTGGATTTCACAATCTCTTAGCGTGTACTACACAGATGGTCTCAACCCTTGAGTACTTGGCCAAAAAACCAAAAGTCAAATTTAACATCCTGTTACACAAGAAATTGCAAATTCAAAGTGCCAAGGGGGCATACAGCAAGGATGTTTGGGGCCAGCTCACTAGTTTATTGCGATCTTTCCCTCACAGCCCTCAGCTAAGGCACCAAGTCCCTCCTTCTCTAGGCCTCAATAGAGACTGGCTTTCCAGAGAACAAATGAGTAGGTCTTTGCTATAGTTCATGATTCATCCATCTCACTCCCCAAAATAACCACTGCTATGCATTTAACTTTATACACACATGGACTCTATGTACTTCTGTCCCTATCTTTAAAATCATGGATGGTAAATTCCTATGAGTTTACCTATGAGATAGTCTAGGACATCACTAGAATAATGATGATGATGATGACAACAGTGACATTGATTATGTCCTTTAACAATGATGATAATGATTAGGGGTGAAGGAGCAAAGAGAAATGATTGGCTCATATCTTTTATCTTTTCTAACTATTCATATATTTTCTAGCCTTCTAGGTACAACCCAAAAATCAATCCCTTCCGTCAATACTGTTCCAAAAATGTAAAATATTTTATTGAGTACTCCCTGTGTGTTAGAGTACATTGTAGTAGCCAGCCTCCAAGACAGTCCCCAGTGACCTTCATCTTCTGGTATTCACACCTTTGTGCAGTTCCCATCCATGTCCACCCTGAGTGGGGCTGACCTATGTTACCAAAAGAACATTGTGGAAATGATGTGTGACTTTTGAGGCTAAGTCATCTTTTTAAACTGCAGTTTCTGCCTTGATCTCTCTTTGAACATTCACGCAATAGAAAGTCAGCTGCCATGTTGTGAGGACCCTCAAGCAGCATATGGGAGAGGTCCACATGGCAAGGAATTAAGGCCTCTTGCCAATAGCCAGCACCAACTTGTCAGCCATGTTCTCAGGCCATCTGAGAATTGAGTTGTCCAGCTTCCAGGAAGGCTTCAGATGAGTGCAGCCCCAGCTGAAACTTTCACTTTGACCTTATGAGAGACCTTTAGCACCCTGAACTCCTTACTTATAGAAACTGTGTGAGATAATAAATATTCATAATCATTTTAAGCTGATAAGTTTTGGGGTAATTTGTGACACAGCAATAGATAACTAAAATATTATGGTGGTTAAAACTCAGTGTCTGGGTTCAAATCTCATCCCTATTACTGATCACTGTGTGATCTTGGACAAATAATTTAATGTCTCTGAACCTCAGTTTCCACCTCTGAAAGAGGAGGAAACAAGAACACTTGCTTCATAGACTTGGCAAAGACTAAGTTAAATGTGATGAGCCAGTAATGCACTTACCATCAGATCTGGCAAATGGAATCAGGGTGTGTGTACGTGTACACGTGTCAGCGCACGGACAGACACGCACACACATACACACACACGCACACACATACACACACACGATGCTGAAGAACAGAGTGAAAACACAGCAGAGAGGGTCCAGGGCGATGGGCCAGTGTTCTGGGGGAAGGTTGATTCTGAGCATTAGCTTCTATTCCCAAACCATCTCTGACTCATGCCTGAGCCCCAGAAACAAGGGGGCTGCATTGAAAGTCATTAAAGGAGCTGTTTTACTGAAATAATTGCAAGACTCTGAGAGTCCACAGTGGCATTGACGCAGCAGCTCAGACGGAAGTAGACAAGCCACCGAGAATGGAGAGAAAAGCAGAACATGGGGAACATCTGTGGGCAGCTAGCTGCAAGGACTGCATGAACACAGGCTTGATTTGGGGCGAGCTATTCAGAAACCATTGTGGATAACTCAGAACTGGTCTGTGGTTCCACAAAATACAAGGGGGAAGGAGTAGACAGATATCCTTTGGGACAACTTGGTGACGTCGTTTTTCTCCCGCATTGAAATGGCTTGGAACACATGGGTTGTACAATCCAGGCAGAAGAATTACCCTTTTGCAGGGACCCCAAAAGTTTCAGTCACTTAACCAAAGGCATCAAGGTGGTAAATGGCAGAACTGGGATTTGAACGCAGGTCTGCCTGGCTCCAGAGTGCACATTATTTCCTCCAAGCTGGTCCTGTCTCCCCTCCTATCACTCCTTCTCAAGTATTCTTGATCTTCTTGATCACATCTTGAGTTCCCAAACATCTGTGTCTTTGTTCATGTTGTTCCCTTTGCTGAGTGTCCCTCCCGACTCCCTCCTACTCCTGACTCCCGCCCCTGAAAAATCCCTTTCACATGAAACTTCTTCTTGCTCCATCAGAAAAACTGATTGTTCTCTTCTCTATGTTTCCATAACCCTTCATTCACGATAGATCATATCACCTTGTGAGATTGGACATTTGTCTCCCTGACTAGATAAATGATAAAATTTACTACCAATAATTATAGCTAATACGTACTGAACACTTACTGGATACTATTCCAAAGACCTAACATTTAGGTCATTTCATAACAATAACCTGTAGCAAAGGTATTATTATTATTATCGCTGTTTTACAGACATAGAAACTAAAACACAGAATTGGATCAACTTGCTCAAGGTCACCCAGCTACTAGAGGGCAGGTCTAGGATTTGAACTCCCCAGCTCAGGTTTTTAAGCCTAGGTTACAAGGCAGAGATTGTGCCTTATCGGTCTCTGCCTTCCCAGCACCTAACGCAGGGTCTGGACCTCAGTGTATACCCAGTAAATAGTCATTGCATGAATGATGGGAGAAATACCTCATCTCTCGTTGTGCACTGCTGCATCCCCATTTCCAGGTCTGGTGCCTGGACAAATGGAAGATGTCCATTCATATTTGTTTTTTGGTTAACTGACTAAATCATTTCATTTTCAGCTCTGATGCCCTGTGATGATGGGGCAGGAACACAGAAATGAAATCGTCCTCCCAGGTAACAGTTGCCACAGCTTTTGATTCCGAAACCTCTATTCTTTTCTGGGGCCATCACCACCAACAACGATTTTGAAAAGCCTAACGGGACCCAAACCCTGCCAAGTGCTTGGACTGACTCCCCGGTACACTGGGGAGCCCAGTGAGCGAATCCAGGAGGAACTGAGCAATGTAGCCTGTGAAGTTCATGCTGAAGTTATTTTCCAAGGCAGCCCCAGGGGCCTGGTCTTGAAACAAGCCAATGTTTACAAAGAGCAGACTTAGCATTCTTGAGCCACGACTTCAATAAAACAGTAATAGTGAGTTGAGAGAATAAGGGCTTCTAAGCCATTATGTGTGAACCCTTTGGCCAGCCAGGCAGCTTCAGTGTAAAACCTAGCCATCGCAAGTGATGAGGAAAGATGAATTGTGAGTACAGACGAAAAAGGAGGCCCGCTCGGCTCTCTCGGTGTTGGCCTTTTCTGGTTTTGCTGGAGGTGCTGGTCCCAGCCAGACCCACATAACGGCCCATTTTTCCTAACCTGGCTTTGATTGACCACCACGGTCCCAGGAGCACTTTTTTACCTGCCAGGTGTGCTGCTAAAGTGGACAGAGGAAAGGGGAGACTCGGAGGAAAAAGAATGGTGGGGTATGCAATTTGGGATTATTTTGAAATAAAACAACATAGACCATAAAGTTAAATTAAATAATAGGCCCAGCCCAGGGCTGATACCAGATGGAATTCTTAGTAGATGTGAGTTACGCCTTCCTTCAGCTAATTACAGAGACATCAGCCCTGGTGATGGCTGTTCCTGGAACGTGTGGAATACACTGCAAAAGGAAAAGTCTAAGATTCTCAAAGGCTGCACTTGGTGTCCCACTCAGGGCTAATACTCAGCTAAATGTCCCATAAGACTGTACTTGCTGCTTACAGTAAGCATCCATCCCAGCCGGATCCCGCCTCTGCCTTCCAGTTATGACATATTTTGAATACTGTATTTGGTTCTAAATATTCATTTATTTAAGATGTATGTGTTGAGTACCTACTAAACCCCAACAGGCATGTGGCATGAGGACAAATAAGACTCCGTTGGTTAAACCACTCAGATTAGCAGCTTGTTTGTTACTTCATCATAACTAACCCACCCCAACTGGTAATGAAGGTGCTATCACAGGAGAGATCTGTGGAGATAAACGAGTAAGCTTTCTGGAAACCTGGGGGAAGAAGAACCTGGAGACAGAAAACGCAAAGGCTCTAAAACAAGGAAGGTGTGTGAGGTGTGGGGAGCCGTATCTTAGGATGGAACCCCCAGAAGCACACCCTGAGGCAAGGATTCGAATGGAAGTGATTTATTTGGTAGTCGACCCCAGAAACACTGAGACGGGAGTGAGGAAGTGAGACTGGGAAAGGGAGGGTTCCTTCATGAGAAGGTTAACCCTGGGGCTTGTTCCCACTGGGCACGTCAGGAGACGGTGTGGGATAGGCCTCGGAGCTGTTCCCCTGGGTGCAGGGAGGCTGGGGTGCCTGCCCTCCAGCATTGGCTACTGGCTGAGGCTGCTTCCTGGGTGTGAACTCCCAGGCAGGCCAAGAGCTGTGGGTGCCTGTCCCTGCCGGGTGCCCCAGGCGTGAAGTGGGATGGGGAGGGACAGGAGCTATGGGCGGGACATGAACAGCATCTGCTACAAAGAGCAAGGAGACCAGTGGGGCTGGAGAGCCACACGTCTACACGCATACGTGTATGTATTACAGGAACCACCCTCCAAACCACTGGCAGCATCCCCAGATGTGAGTCAGGTTCTTACCCCCTCATCTGGACTATGCAACTCCCTCCTACCCTGTTATCCCAGCTCCAGCCTCGCCCTGATCTAACCCATTCTTCCCACTCAACCAAAGTGGGAAATAAAACACGAGACCCCAGCAATGACACATCCCTGCCTAAACTCCTTCCACAGTTTCCATCTCTGTCAGGATAAGCCCTGGGCTCTCTGGGTTGGCAGACAGGACCCTGTGTGAGCTGGCCCTGCCCGACTCAACAACCATCTCCTCCACCCTCCGTCTCAGCAGTGATGGTCCGGCCACAGCAGGTGGCTGACCACCCTCGCTGCCCGCTGCTCCCTCAAAGCCCTCTGCCTTTGCAAACGCTGTTCCCTTGGCCTAGAATTCTAGTTATGTCTCCCCTCCATCTTTGTTCACTTTGTCAACTTTTATTTGTCATTCAACAAATATTCACTCGGGGCCTACCATTTGCCAGTCCCATAGGAGACACAGCTGTGAGTAATCAGACCAGCCCTCCTGCACTCGGTGAAGCTTACTGGGAGGGCAGGAACAGAGACCAATAATAAAAAGTAAGCGGGAAAATCAAGCTGCAGTAAATGCAGTGAAGCAAAAATAACAGTGTGACATGACAGAGAGCGATGATTACAGGTGGGAAGTAGTGTGATAATTTTGATTGGGTAGTCAGGGAGGACCTCCTGAGGAGGTGCTGTTTGAGGTGCCTGGTTTGAATGTCAAGAGACTGTCAGCCATGTATGAACAGAGGCAGTGCGTTCTAGGCAGAGGGGTAACAAGTGCAAAGGCCTTGAGGGAGGAAGGAATTTGGAGTGTTGGCACAACTGAAAGAAGGCCAGTGTGGTGGGACGTAGCAAGCTGGAGAGAGAGGTAGGAGATGTGCTCAGCAGGTAGGGGCCAGGTCATCACGGAGGGCTTTGCTGGCGGTGGGGATGGTGATGGACTTTATCCTACTATCTTCAGTTCAGGTGACACCTGTCTGTGTGTCCTTCTCTATCCTCCAGAGAAGACTGAGGGATGGAGTAGCCAGTTCTCCTATGCCCCTTTCATACTACAAATAATCCTCAACACAGAGGACCCCACAGATGCTTCAGCCATCTATTCTTGGCCTTGTCTCTGCCTGGCTGTGTGACTTTAGGCAAGTTATTCACCTCTCTGTGCCTAGATTTTCTTCATAAATGTCTGTTCTATCCTCTGAGTGGTACTGAATTAACAGCCTCGCAGGCAAATTAGGAAGGACAGTTCAAATTTCTCCCTCCAGGAGAGTGTTTCATAAGTCCTCACTTTGGACCACAGTCACTGAGAACCTGGGTTCTGAAGGCAGACAGGCCTGACACTGCATCCTGGCTTCATTGCTTTCTTGAGCAAATTACTTAACCTCCCTTAGCCTTGGTCTTCTTGGTTGCAGAATGGAGCTAATAATTGTCCCTACTGCAACGTGTTTTGTGAATGATTTTGGTGAAATAAGGCCTTTAATCACTTACTATAATCTTTGCTCAAAGTGAAGCCCAATATATAATCTCTAAAATTTTTCAACCAATCCTTCCAAGGCCATCTGGGCCTTCTCATTGCTTCCTCTCCATGATGGCAAAGATTTGCATCACAAGAATCCCCATCCACCCTCAAAAGTTCACCCTGAAATCCAAGTGCTGTGAAAAGACAGGAGGTCCTAAACTAGGACACAAGTACGTCTCAGTCGATGACAGGCTCTCTTACTTAAAGCAAGTCCCCTCTGTCCTCTGGGTCTTACCACAGGACTTGAGGCTACTGCCTATCCAAAAGGCCTGTGGCAGACAGAATAACGATCCCCCAGAGATATCCACATCCTAATCCATGAAGCCTGCGAATGTGTTACCTGACATGGCAAAAAGGCTCTGCAGATGTGATTGAGTTGAAGACCTTGAGCTGGGGAGATTATTCTGGATTATCTCAGTGAGTCCAGCATAATTACAGGGGTCCTTAAAAGAGTTCAAGATGCACTGATGAAGCAGAGTGTCAGAGTGAGGCTGTTAGATTCTGAGATGCTACTCTGCTGGCTTTGAAGAGGGATGGCAGGCCCAGGAGCCTCTTGAAGCTGGAAAAGGCAAGGAAACAGATGCTCCTCCAGAGCCTCCGGAAGGAACACAGCCCTGCTGACACCCTGATTTAGCCCAGTGAGACCAACCCCAGAGAGCATAGATCTGTGTTGTTTTGAGGCCCTGCGTCTGTGGTCATTTGTTACAGCAGCCATGGGGAACCAAGACAAGGTCCCTCTGGGCACATTCCCCGAAAGCAGTTCTCTGCCCGCCTGCCCCCCTGCCCCTAACACACGAACCTGAGCTGGCACCAAAGGTGAGGGACCTGGCAGGTAGTTCAAGCTCTCGCAAAGGGGAGAAGCATGAACACAGAGCTTTGTTACCCAGAAGCCAGGGGTCACTGAACCTTCATTAGACCAGAGCCAGATGGCACTGAAACTGAACCAGGAGCTTCAAAATCGCAGCTCTCCCGGGAGCCCCAGAGCCTGGAGAAGGTCAAGGAATTTATGATCTTTCCAACAAACACTTATTATGCTTTCCACCCTTACTCAGAACCAAAAGATTTTGTCCCAACCAGATCCATCCTGGCAAACACAAGACCGTCCACAGGAATTTAGCAGAGCCGTGGCTCTTTTGCCTCCAACGTGAAAAGTGCTAAAGAAAAAAAAGACGACAGCCTCCTTTCACCATCACTAATAGCGCTTCCCTCATCCTCTGTCATTACCCTGCTGTTACTGTTGGTTTCACGTGTTTTTCCCTTTTTCTCCATAAACAATGTAATTTGCCTTTGCTTTTGAGAAAGTTCCTTGGAGAAAGTGAAAAAAAAAAAAAAAAAGCTGTTTTTTGGGATCCCTTCCCGTGGTTTAAAACGGCCAGGCGCCAGATTTTTCTGGGGAAAAGTTCCATAAACATTCTGCCACGCGGAGAGCTCTCGCCTGGCACCAGGAGCGTTGTTTTTGGCAGCCAGACAGGTCGCCAGGGGCACACCTGCTAAGGCAGTTCTCCCCCATGCTCAGTAAGAGCTGAAGCTGATGGAGCGAGAGAAGGAGCTGGCCATGGCAGGTGGGCAGGGCGGAAATGAGAGCTGGGGGCTGGGCTGGGCTGGGCTGGGGGCTCCCCGGCCTTAATGGGACACACCTGCTGGAAACAGCCTCACGAGGGAGCTCTGGAATCAGCCGGGCGCTTTATAAGAACGAATACGTGCTTTGAAACCATAGACCAAGAAACAGTGATAATCAAGAAAAGGAGTCTTGTGTGAGGAGAAGGGAGGGTGGAAGTGGGTGGACCAGGAAAGGAATGGGAAAGAGAGACCTTGGAAGGAAGGAAGGGAGAGAAGGACGAGAGAGAAACCATCAATGTTGGGATATACATACTATTTTCAGAATTTATGACCGGAAAAAAGATTTCACACACAAACACACCACCCCCAAACTCTGACACATTTTGAGAGATCCAGTGGTCCATGTAGCTCACTTCAGTTCAAGAGCTTCTCTTTTCTGGGACACCTGAGACGCAGTGGTGGGCGGGGCAGAGGAGGGCAGCCAGTCCCCCTCTCCCTGGCTCACCCCCCATTGTGGAGGCCCCGGGATCTGTTGGGAGCTGCTGCAATGGAGCAGGGAAGCAACTCTCAGCCTCCGAGTTCGCCTTCTCTTCACAGGGCTTGCAGTGGATGGGGGCTCAGGAGAAATGCTGCCCTGAAAAACTAAAACCCAAGTCCCAGACATGCCCCTAACTACCAACATGTGCCCACTAGAATAGGCTAAACAGACCTCATCTAGAAAGCTGCTAGGTGAACTGCTGGTGTTAAATGCCCAGCAGAGCATTCGGGACCTCACTAAAGTGTTTGGGAAGCTGGGGAGAGATGCTCATTTAAGGTAATGAAGCTGGCGAGCCTTGGCTGGGTGGATTACAGGGAAGATAAGGAGAAAGTATGGAGAATGGGAGAATTCTGTGATTTTCCACAAGGAGAAGAGAGATACAGAGGTTTACAAAAACAGGTTTCATTGCCTTCATCTTTCCCAAAAGCAGAAGTCAAGATAATGGGGTTATTTTATTTTCTTCTGGGATCATTTTATTTGCATGTATTAGTCTGTAACATATACATTGATGTTTATATTCGACAAATCTTTATTCAGTGCCTACTATGTGCCAGGTACTACAGTATGGTTGGGGACACAGTACTTAGAAAGACGGACGTGACTTGCAGACCACGAGATACATCAGGCAAACCAATAACTACATAATTACTGTAGTTCATTGTATCTACGATGGCATTGCTTGTAAGTGGCACCATTGTTTTACATACCATTAAAAAAACTACCAATGATACTTCTGAGACGCATTTAGTTGTAACATACATCCTGATTTCAGAGATGTTAAAGTGTTTAGAAACACATAGAGAGAATATCAAAGAAATAGAGTCATGATTCATTACAATGATGGGAAGAGCTGAGACAGAGAAATCCAGGATGCCAGATGACTTTGTATCAGAAGAATCTGACTTATCCTAGAGAATCAAGGAAGATGTCCATGAGGATGTAGTGCTTGAACTGAGGTCAAAAAGATGACTGAGTGTTGGCCTGGTGAAGGTGGACGGTGGGAAGAGTATTCTAGGTAGAGGGACCAGACTGTGCCAAGTTGCTGAGATGGTGAGGAGTTCTGCATTGGCAGGAAACTGAAAGGTTAGTGTGCTTCTAGTGTGACCCTAGAAATCCCAGTGTGATTTTGGATTGTACCCTCAGGGCAACTCAAGGTACTGTAGGTTTTGAGCAAAGGAGTGATAAAATTAGATGTGTCTTGTTAAAACATCACTCTGCCTTCTGAGGGGAAGTGAGGACATCAGGCAGGAGGCAATTACAAGGGCAAGCAAGGATGGTGGTTTGGACCACAGTCACGGCACGGGAATGTAGGAAAAGTTCTTGAGAAATATTTAGAAAGATGCATTAGTGAGATCTGGTGACTGGATGTAGACAGTGAGGGAGAGGAAAGTGTAAGACTCATGTTTCTGTCATGAGAAACTGGATAGATGGAGAAGCCATTTACTCTGCTACAGTTCACTGGAGGAGGAGAGGGTTTCAGAGGGGTAGATAATGAGCTCATTTGGGGGCACAATGAATTTAACAAGTTTGTACCTTTCATGGGTCTTGGCTGCAGTCAGCACAAAACAACTCTGGGTTGGAAAGATACCTGGTGGTTCACTGATTCATCAGAAAGGCTAGAGACCCAGTCACTGAAAATATTCAGACTGGAAGGAAGCAAAGTTCAAGTGAAAACAGCATGTTGGGGATGCTGTCAGGGGCATCGCCACCCCTGGACACTTGCCATCTCAATCCTGGACAGTCAATTTCTTCAATATCACTGTAAATAACTTCTGATTTTCTCTGAACCTCAAAGACTCAGAGCTCTAGGCTGAGAGTTTGTGACTGGCTGAGAACTAAAAGAAAGAATATCTGTGCGTCTTCCCCCAAATAGAAAATGCTTTCCAAAGACAGACAGCCTGCTGTGAGATCTTTAGACATCCAGAAAAAAAATGCCAAATATGCATGTAACTAGAGCTAGTCCAGAACCCAGGAGAGAGGTCTGGGCTGGAGATGAAACCTTGGTGTTCTCAGCCTATGGAGGTGACATGCTGACCCCAGGAACAGATGGCATCACCCAGGAAGAGAACATAGAACAAGGAGAAAGGACCACCCATGACCAAGCCCTTAGGTCTGGTCGAGGAAGGGAAGCCCACACAGACCCCAAGAGGGAGTGGCCAAGGATGTGAGAAGAAAGGTGGATGCCAAGGAAGGGCGTGGACACCTGTCATGAGCACAGCTGTGAGATCAAGGGAGATGAGGATGGGGAGATCTTGGAGTTGGAAACCATTGGTGACTCCTGCAGGAACCATGTGCACAGAGTGGAATTCAGATAGAGGGGACTGAAGGAAGATAAGGAAACAAGCTTGGGTAACTCCTTCAAGAAGTTTGCCTGTGGGTGGAGGCAAGAGTTGGGATGGGCACTGGAAGTTTTCTTTTCTTGTCTCTTCTTTTCTCTGTTTTTCCTGAGTAGAAGAGAGGGGAACATGTTCAAGGCTTGACTAGACAGAGCCAGGGAAGGAGAGGCTGAAGATACAAGAGAGGAGGAGGATGAAGAGCGTCTCATGTTGGGCGGTTGGATCATTCACTCAACAAATACCACTGAATACTTGGCTACACATTCAAACATGACAGCCCAGTGGTCCAGAACACAATTGATAGAACATTCGGATCTTGATTCTACCCCTGACTGACTAGCTAAGTGACCAGATTTTATACTTTTGCAGTTGGCTTCTGGGCGAGTCTGGCAGAATTAGGGGCCAATGGAGATGCATGGATGCTGAACCACTGGAAATGCCCATTTGTCTCCTAATGACGCACGAGATCCTTAGCGCTCTTTTAAGATACAACCTCATTGTCCCTGACTTCCGGGACACCCGATCAAGTGACTTCAATGGCAAAAGACCCTGCCCCAAATCAGCAGGGGCCCCCAGGACTCCAAAGGGGTTTCTAAAGCATAGCAAGGCACGTTCAGTGGCGCGGCTGAGCCAGAAAGGGATTTGCCTGCTCACTTCACTTTCCACCTCTGCCAAGGGGCACCCCGAGGCCACCACAGGCTCTGCATCAAGTCATTTCTGGAAGGAATTTCCAAAAAGAAAAATGTTCTGCCACTGCACAAGGCAGAGATGGGCAAACCACCAGTGTGTGGCTTTAAGTGTTTCTTCAGAATTAAGCACTCGCCCCAACAAGAGCAGGAGCTGGCTATGACGCTGGATTCCAAACTACTTGGGGTGGTTTGACATGCTGCCCACTGCAAGCACGTGACCCTAAAAAAGCTGTTTCAAGGCTTTTTCCTCCTGCTGGATTCATTTAGAGAGGTTTGAGCCCCCACAAAAGAAACTTGTCAGCTGCACACACCACCCCGTTCTCACCCATTCCCCTACCTCACCCCCTATTTCTGATTTCTTACTTACAGAAGCCTACTGGGAGTTCTTGGCTAGTTCATTCCAATTCTCTCCTGACAGGGGCTCGCAGAACCTTAGAGCCAGAGGGGGGCATCAGGAAAAATGGGGCCGAGTCTATTGTGCAGATCACGGCTACCTCCAAGTAGAGTCTGGACTAGAACCCACAGCTTCCGGGACCAATCCCCCTCTGTCCTCTGCACTGCACTGCCCTCTTCTGGCAGTGGAAGGAAACTGCCTTTCTGGTCTGCGTCTATTCAAGACTCCTTGCGGCTCTGACACCTCTTCAGAGCAGACTTCTCAGCAGAGACTCCAGGAACTGGGGCTGGCAAATCTCACTTGCTCTCTCTTGCACCTGTTCTTACCTTAGGGAGCCTAGCTCCTCCCTGGGAAGGACGGGAGGCAGGTAGACAGCTGTGGAAGAAGGTAACGTCGAGCTGGAGCTGGCCCTAGTTCTTAGCTAGCAGACCCCCTGTTCTTGGCAGGGGAAACCACGTTGCTCGATGAGAGAACCCAAAGATCTTCTCTGATATGAAATGCTGTGAAGTTGCAGGCCTTAAAAGAGCTTTACAAGGAGCCCAAAATTTCCGTTTCTGAGCATGACAGTTTCCATTAATTCATCTCGTACATGGCAAGGGTCAAAATCCCAAATGCTTTGACAGCCAGACAAGAGTTCTAAGTGGATGGAGAAGTAGAAGTGGGTGAATCATGGGAGCTGAGAGACTCTAGAGGACACAGGCCCACCCAAAGATGCTCAGACTCAAAATTCTAAAGCTGCGTTTTGCTGACCAACTGCAGGCAGGCTCATCTCACAAGACTCAAATTTTCAACTCCCTGCTGTAAGGTTAATTTTTAAATATTTTCTGAGAACCTTATTGTGTGATTGGCACTGTTCTCAGCGCCTTAGATGTGGTAACGCTGTTAAGGATCACACAATACTTTGAAGTAGGTTTTATTAGCATCATCCCCATTTATAATGGGAAACTGAGGTATGGAGCCCTTCAGTAGGTTTCCCTATGTCAGACAGACAGACAGTGGTATGGCTAGGATTTGAACTCAGAGAGTCTGGCTCCAGAACCCAGTTTATTAACCATCAGTATTATACACACAGTACAAGTATGTAAAGTTGTATCCTGGCTGTATCGCTATGGCAAAGAGAATGTGATTTTTAGTGGACAGAGAACAGTCATTAGAGACAGACAAATGTGTCTGGATCCTGGCCTTAACAATTACTGTAGGATGTCAGGGCAAATTAATGAAGCTTTCTCAGCTACAGTGACTGACCAGCAAATCAGATACTGCTGTTCTTACTCCCTGGGAAAATCACCAGGATTAAGTAAGACAACAAATGTGTAAAACATAACACAAGACATAAAACACAGAGACACAGTTATGGGTGGCTGCTACTTACGCTAATGTCTAAGCAGTGTAGGACTGAGCAGCTCTAGGGGTCAGTATTTGCCCTTCTGAAATAGCTAGACATGGGAAGGGTAAGGCCCTTAGGACTCTCCAAGCTTCTAATAACAAAAGATTCCTACTAACAAAAGATTCCTATGAACAAAGAGAATGATTCCTTTATCATCTAAGTTTTCAGAAGGAGCTAATGGAGGGGAGGAGTATACATGTTACAAAAGTGCTCATGTCACATAAAAATACACTCATAGGTCTTTTAAATAATGGATTTTCTCGGTTTATTTCAATGGTCCTGCTGGGTTTATGCCTCCTTTCTGAAACACCATACCTCAAAATGAAGAAATCATTCCTGTGATCCCCAACATAGACACTAGATGGCGCAAACTTCTCACTTCAAGCGGCATCTCTGGTTCCTACAGCCACCAACCAGTCCTACAGATATGGGGCTACACCCCAACTGAAAGTTCAAGAGTTTGAGCTACTTAAGATTTGTTACTGGTGTATCTAGGCATCTTCTGAAAGTAAAGAGACTTCGGATGAGGTTATACAAGATGTCAGCCTAGCCTGGCAGCTATCCTCAGTAACAAATCTAACAAGGTACTGGCCCCACCCCAATAAGAATGAAAAGATTCGAGTGCCTACTGTATGACAGACACTGATGGGAGCTAGGAAGACAGCCGTGGCTAAGACAGAAGTCATCCCTGCCCCCCAAGGATTTGCCCACCCTCTAGTCCTTTTCCCCTTAGGCCTCCTGCTGCCCACAGGATGCTCCCAAAGATTCATATATGATGATAAAGTCGAGGAAAGTTGGAGCTGGAAGAGAAACTGGAGATCATTTTAGCACCCACCCCACCCCAATCCCCCTCACTTTACAGATAGGAGGACATACAGGGGCCCAGAGAGAGAAGATAAATTATCCAAAGCAACACAAGCCAGTAAACCAGAGCTAAGAGCAGCTTTTCGATCCCAGGTCCTTTTCTGCCCTGCCTCTAATCCCTAAAACTCCAGCTGGGGACTTCCCCAAGGAGAATAAACCAGGACAATACCAGTGAATGAGACAGACCTGTGTTCCTAAAAGAGACTGTGGGACTGTAAGCATCTTAACACTGGGCAGCTACACCCGATTGGTAATAGGCATTTCAACAGAACGTTATCAGGCGTTTAAACACAGATAGGCTGAGGTTTCCCCACAGCTCGTTGCCCAACAGGTTTGTTCCTCGCTGCTCATGACCAGCATGCTCAGCCTGGCCAAGGGGCCACTCTCCCTCCCAACCAGAATGCAGTTCACTGCCTGCAGGAACTCATCTGCCTTGATTGCTTCTGGGCACTTCAGAAATTTGCTTAGCGCTGGGGTAGAGCCAAAACAAATAGTGGGAGAGAAGAGAAGGAAAGAGGCTCTGCATCCTTAACAGCTAGTTTGTGAGCTTGGGGGAGCAACTCCCTCTCTCTGAGACTCAGTCCCCCATCTGTAAATCAAAGGTGGTAGATTGGAATCCCTCTTCAGTCTTAGCTCTGTAAGGCCCGCCAAATGGCTAGTTAGCTATCACTATCATGAAAAGTACTGAATTATGTGTAAATATGGTACTTCGTGAACTATAGGGGATCATCATTTGTTTTTTGATCTGTGCTATTTTAAACAATAAAAGTTTGAGTTTACCACCTCACACCTGTCAAAATGGTTGCTATCAAAGACAAGAAACGAGTGTTGGTGAGGATGTAGCCAAAAAGCCCTCATGCACTGTTAGTGGAAATATACAGTGGTGCAGCCACTATAGAGAACAGAATGGAGGTTCCTCAAGAAACCAAAAGTAGAAATACCATATAATCCAATAATTCCACTTCTGGGTATTTATCTGAAGAAAACAAAACACTAACCTGAAAAGATATATGCACTTTACGTTCATTATAGCACTATTTATAATAGCCAAGATATGGGATAGCCTAGATGTCCATTGATAGATGACTGGATAAAGACAATGTGGCATATATATATAATATATATACAATGAAATATTACTCAGCCATAAAGAAGAATGAAATATTGTCATTTGTGGCAAGACAAACATGGGTAAACCTGGAGGGCATTATGCTAAGTGAAATAAGTCAGACAGAGAAAGACAAAT
Source organism: Camelus bactrianus (assembly GCF_048773025.1). Taxonomy (NCBI): domain Eukaryota; kingdom Metazoa; phylum Chordata; class Mammalia; order Artiodactyla; family Camelidae; genus Camelus; species Camelus bactrianus. Next base: position 31,218,610 of record NC_133550.1, on the reverse strand, counting down.
ACTATATGATCTCACTTATATGTGGAATCTAAAAAACAAAACAAATGAACAAACAAAATAAAACAGAAACAGAGTCATAGAACAAACTGGTGGTTGCCGAATGATGGGGGTGCAGGGAAAAGATGAAATAGATGAAGGGAATTAAGAGGTATAAACTTCCATTTATAAAATAAATAAGTCATGGGGATGCAATGTACAGCACAGGAATATAGTCAATAATATTATAACAACTTTGGATGGTGACAGGTTTACTAAACTTATCGTGGTGCTCATTTCATAATGTTTAAGAATATCAAATCACTATGTTACACATTTGAACCTAATATAATATTTTATGTTAATTATAACTAATTTTTTCAAGTATGAGTTTTCCCTATGTGTTACTTTTCTCCTGAAAAAAATTTAATTACAAAATATTTCTGATATGCAAAAAAGCATCAAGAATATGGAGAAATGGATATATGATAAGCAAACATAGCCAAGTATTCATTGTAGTATCTCAGTGGTAAATCTGAGTGTTCACTGGATAATTCTTTCAATTTTTCTGTTTGAACTTTCATAATAAAATGTCAAGGACAACAAAGGTACTAAGAGTAATATAATGAATGCCCACATAACCCACTTAGCCTAAGAAATCAAATAACCTGAATTTGGATATTCAGTCTCCTAGCCATTTCTTGATACTTTTACTACAATATATAGTATTATTTTGCATGGTTTCTTAATTTCATATGTAAGTTTTCATACTATGCATTTTCTTTGGCTGCTTGGTTTTTTTTTTTTTTACTCAGTCTTTTAGTTGAGAGATCCATCCACATGGATACATATGATTCTGATTTATTCATTTTTATCATTGTTTTGAGGTCCATTGTATGAACAAGTGACAAAGTAGTTATTGATTGGGTTGCTAGATTTTGTAGGTGTTTCCAGTTTTTTCAGTCATAAGCAGTGCTGCTTGCCCATCCTTTACATGATTCCATGTCACCCTGTGTACATATGAAAGGTGGCATGGTAGTGTTAGAGTCTGTGTGGTAAGAATGGCCTCTAGAGCTTCAGGCACAGCTGGATCCAGGTGCTTATTCTGTGTCATCAGGAACCTGTCTAGTGCCATCTGTTGGCTTTGTTTTCCTCTGTGCTGGCTTTATTCTCAAAAATCTCTCCGTATATGGTGGCCCTTAGCAGCTCTGAGCTTATATCCTGCCAGTGGACAAAGGCACCACTTTCTAGAAAGTTCCAGCTGCAGTCAATGGACCAGATTGGGACATTTGTTCATCTCTCACAAGTCAGACCAGGAGAATGGGATTCCTCACTGACCAATCCTGGGTCAAATGCTTATCCCAGTCAGTCTCATCAATGCCCAATGGACTGAGTGAGGAAGGGGTGATTCTCTGAAGAAAAATGGAGGAGTTTTTGCCAAACAAGAAAGGACTGGATGGTGGCCAGGCAAAAACAGAGCTCCAGGACCTTGTCAGTCCCTCCTATATGCACCCCTTTACTGATGCATATGTCAGACTGCATGTGATTATGTGCCATTTACCTCTCTGTATTCCCTCTTTAGCTGGGAATCTCCCAAGGAAAGGAGACTTCAATCTTCCATCTCATCTCCCAGAGTGAATGCAACTCAGTGGCCAATTCATAGTAAATAGCTGCTTGTGGAATCCATCCCTTGACCAAACAGCCTGAGGAGGGGGAAGGGCAGTTGAAAACCCCTACCTCTGTGGTTTTCACCTCACCCCCTGGGGTAGCCAGCCACAGGGGCAAGAGGAAGAATGCTTCCACCATGCCTGACCCTCCTTTTTCCTCTCAGAGTCACTGACCAGCAAGATGGAGACCCCAAAATGCGCTGTCCAGTTCAAAATCCATATGCACACAAAGAAGCGCTGAACACCTACTATGTGTCACATATTTTTATGTGACAGGGGCAAGATTTTTCAAGATAGGAATGTGTCCAGCTTTCTGTAAATATATTGCAGACAATTGTACGTTTTAATAGAGTGGATTTCATGGTATGGAAATTATATCTCAATAAAGCTGTTGGGTTTTTTTTTAAGGAGCACCAGGTCTTAACATGGTATGATCCAATCTATACAAAATTCAAAGACAGGCAAAAGTAATCTGTGGTAATGGCAGTCAGAAGAGTGGTTACCTTAGGGGGTTATTGACTATGGCGTATAGGAAGCCTCTAGGGTGCTGGAAATGTTGTATATCTTGATCTAGTGGTTAGTATGTGGTGAGTTATGTGAATAAATTCATTCGGCTGTGTACTTCAGACGCATATGCCTTAAAGCATGGAAGTTATACTTCAATAAAAAAAGTAACCCAAAAAGTACTAGGTGTTTTTAAGTGAAGAAAAGAAATCATAAGAAATCACATCTTGCTGGTTTAAATTATAAGAGGAGATATTACAGGCTTAAAAGAGGAAGATTAACTGATGTTAGCCAGTGAAGTGGCAAAGTAGGATCTCGTCCCAGGTACACTGGAATTAAGAAGCACCAGCACTGCTGTCTCTGATATTGCTGCTGCGTCTGGTGTTTTCATACAAGGAAACAATTTGTTAAAACATTAATTCAAAAAGATATATACATCCCAATGTTCATAGCTGAATTATGTATCATAACCAAGATATGGAAGCAACCCAAGTGTCCATCACAGATGAATGGAAAAAGAAGTTGTGATATATATATATATTACAATGGACTATTAGCTATAAAAAGAATGAAATTCTGCCAGTTGCAACAACCTGGGTGGACCTAGAGAGTGTTATGCTTAGTGAAATAAGTCAGATGGAGAAAGACAAATACTACATGCTATCCACTTATACGTGGAATCTAGAAAATAAAACAAAGGAATGCATATAGCAAAAACAGAAACAGACTCACAGATACAGAAAACAAACTAATGGTTACCAGAGAGAGGAGGGAAAAGGGGCGGGGCAAGTAAGGGGTATAGGATTAAGAAGTACAAAGTACTGCATATAAAATAGATAAGCAGGGGGCGGGGGGTAGGAAGAGATAGACGGGATTTCAAAACTGTAGAACAGATAAACAAGATTATACTGTATAGCACAGGGAAATATACACAAGATCTTATGGTAGCTCACAGAGAAAAAGAATGCGACAGTGAATATATATATGTTCATGTATAACTGAAAAATTGTGCTCTACACTGGAATTTGACACAACATTGTAAAATGATTATAAGTCAATAAAAAATGTTAAAAAATAGATAAGCAACAAGAATTTATTGTACAACACAGGGAAATACAGCCATTATTTTATAGTAACCTTAGATAGAGTACAAAAATCTACAAAATTACTGAATCACGAGGCTGTACACCTGAAACTAATGTAATACTATAGGTCAACTATACTTCAGTACAAAAAACAGGAGACACGGCCTACAGTTTCTACATCTACTGCTGGTCTCCTCCCAGCTGGACCATGAGCATCAAGAAGGCAGGAACCATATCTATCTTGTTTTGGTCATCTCCTCCATGTCTGACTAAGAGCTGTGCTTTCTGAGTATTGATTTTTTTTTCCTTACAAATGAATGTTTCACTAAATAAAATAAAATCTTCATCTTCTGCCATCCGGGCTGCCACAGAGTGAGGTGGGAAGTGGGTCCAGGGTGCAGGGCTCAAGTCCCTTCACTGCCCCTTCCCCAGCTGCCCATGGATGGCCCCGAAAGGCCGGCATTCAGCCTTCCGGAGGGGACATTTTCCACAAATATTGTTGAATGAGTATTGAGTGCACAAACCACATTTCTGTGTTAACAGGTAGAGGGTGCAGTGAGGGGCTGCTGCTGCTGGAATTCCGGCCCCATCTGCAATGGGGTGGAGAGGAGGCTGGGAGAAGTGGGATACGAGAGACTGTGTCAGGGCTTTAACCTAAGTGGATGTGGAGAGACAGGAAAGGCGAGAGGTGGGGAGACGGGGGTGACTCCTGAGCTTCTGGCTCAAGCATTGAGGGAGCAGTGGTTCCACTTACCCCAGGGGGAAATGACTTCATTTATCCAACCCTCTAAAGTGTTGAGGGCCAGGGATCAGCATGTCCAGATGTTACTGGAAAAACAGATCAGTAGCTCAGAATCATGCTTTGAGGAAGACATAGGGTGATTTTAAAATATTTAACCATGGTAAAGCATGGGTGCCCACCCATCAGAACTAATGCTGGCCACGAGGCTGGAGCAAGGTCCTAGAGGCCCTACTACACCAGGGTTTTAGCCCGTTAGTTGCTGGACTGTAAGGAGGTGTGTGGTCCTGAGGGAGGGTACTCAGGGGCTCAGGGCTGCACCTATTTACCAAGCAGCACAGAAGTAGTTCAGTCTTTTATTCTCTGCCATGACTGCATATGAATGAGCCCTGGGGCTCTTAGTACATGCCAGATGCTGTGCTAAGCTAAACCCTCTCCACCCGTGGCCTCATTCAACCTTCACAACCATCCTGTGAGATATCATCACGATCTTCATCACCACCCTCCCCATCATCTCTGTTCTGCGTAAGATTGGAAGTGGTGGAGCAGTCTCCTTACCACTGTGCTGAGTCTTGCCTGGGGAATTTCACTGCAACCTATAATCCTGGTGCTGGATTGCCTGCAGTTTAGTCAATATCTTCAATAACTCATGCCTAGCCTCTGTTCAAAGGGCAGGGCAACCTCACGTTTCCTGAGGGCTCCCATCACTCATGGACACATTCCAAGAGACTTCCCACAGGACTTTGCAAACCTGTTCTAACCAGCTGAGCCCAATCCTAACAGAACTGGCCACTCCCTCCTCTGTGCCCTATTACACCTGGTTGTAACACCTGCAATAACTTATAACATCTACCAGCTTATATGGTTGTCACCCCTACTTGGTTACAGGCCCTTGGAGGACAAGGATCCTGTCAAGTGCATCTTGAATTCATTGATACTTAGCAAAATGCCTGGCTATGGGCTCAATAAATGTGTGTGGAAATGAGTGAGTGAGCAGACACATAAACCAGAATGAAATGTGATTGTTATTTGGGATAAGAGCTACCATAATTCATTCTTTTTCTTTTCACCACTTGAATTTATATCTAATTACTTCTCTGACCCATGCAGGTATTTCCAACTATTAATGTTAAATGTTAAACCACTCCATAGTCTGAGATCAAAGACTGCAGAAATGATGGTAAAAGGAAGAGTAAGAATATGCCTGATGCAAGCAACCGACCTAAGAAGGAACCAGGAGAACTTAATTTGCTCCACATACAGGAGTTTGTGCTGCTCAGTTCCCTCCCCGAAAGAGGAAAAACAAGTTATTAAAACATACATATCAACTCTTTGACTTTAAAATAAAAATACAATTTATAATACTTATAAAGGACCCATCCTGATTAGCAAACTGCTTTGGGAAAAACAGCTGTGAAGCCTTAGAGATGCTGCCTCAAGGACGCAGAATGACTGACAGAGAACTTCAGATGAGGGGCCTTCCAGCCAGAAATGAGGCATGAAGCTCCATATGCAACTCAGGTCTTGGCCTTCCCCAACTTCCCAGGTGAGAGAGAAAAGAGCCCCTGCAGCCTCTGGCTCTGCAGCAAGGGACAGGGGTGCCACACAAATCAATTTGGCCCTGCACTTGTGCTGGCGGAAGGCGGAAGATGTCACAGTTAAGAGCAGAGCCTGGGTTCAAACCTCAGCCCTGCCACTTCCTAGCTAATGATCGTACAGGATGCCTCTCAGCCTGCTGCCCCTCTGTAAAGAGGGGAATGAAACTGCCTATCTCTGAGGAATATTAGGAGGACTAAATAGAAGCCTATGAAGTGCTAATAAGCATCATGCCTGGCACACAGGTACTCAATTCAATAAACAGTATCCCTTATTAAGTGGCAGGTGAATGGCAACCTGGAAAGTAAAGGAAATATGCCCAGGTTTACATAGAGGTCAACGGCCATGAATGGCCCAAGATAGTGGTTATCAAACTTGGCTGCACATTAGAATCAGCTAGGGAGCCTTTACAATGCTAGTGCCAGCCCTCTTTACACTCACTGAAACCAAATCCATGGGGATGCGCCCCAGCAATTTTTAAAAGCTCCTAGGAGATTCTAATAGGTAGCCAGAGTTGAGACCCTTTGCTGTAGCTAAGAGCTGGAGTCAGGCAATGACCTATAAACGGGCCTGCTAATTGTCAATCAAAGGTATAGCCCCAGGCCTAAGAGGGAGGCCATCTTGGTTTCAGAATTGAAGAAAAAGTGTCTTAAAATTGAAAACTTACCCATCTTTCTAATCCTGTATACTGCACATTAATAAAGTGTATCATTGAAACTTACTAAATTCTCAGAAAGCAATCACTCTGGAAAAGTCGTAACAAAGCTCAAGTGTTTATTAAGAATTAAAAATACTGTAAATAAGCCATACAGTTCATTTCACAGTAAACTAAACAAACCTTTTTTTTTCTTTTTCTTTTCATTTTTTACTTTTTCTCTTTTTTTTCTTTTTTTTAAAGGGCAAGACAGCCATTAAAGAACAGTACAGCTCAAAGGGAAAGGGAAACAGCAAACAGCTACAGAAAATGCACACGTTCCTCACTGACAGATGGGGCCTGCTGTGACAGCAAAACCCATCATGGACATCATGGCAACATAAAGACGCAGCCTCCATTCCCCAGGGAGGTGGCCCAAGCCTTTATGAGCAGCTCTCGTAATACATTTCCTGAAAGAATCCAAGGACTCCCCTTTCAGGGAGTCTAAACCCTTATTCTAAATGCATTATTTGGGGTCCTTACCAAGAGGTGACACAGGGTGGCCACAGGGGACTGTGGGGTGTTGGGCCTTCACATTCAGAACCGCCTGGATTCTTTGCATAGTTACCTTTGAGATCACGAGAGGATTCAGGAATGGAAAAAGACACCCACACCACAGGAGGTGACCCTCAAGCAGCTGATTCTTTTCAACTAAAAACGGAAGGGCCTGTCCCCCTCCCGATTCAGAGCTGACATTTATGAGGTGTAACCAGTTTAAAGTGGAAGACAAGAAGTGAGTGACATCTCATGAAAACTTCAGCCAGAAGTAGTAAAAAAAAAAAAAAAAAGTAAAATGAATTTTCCTTAAAGACAATTAGAAAGAAAAGTGCCTCCTCCCCACCACTTTTTTTTTTAATTTGAAATCTGCCAGCCAGCCAGGGGTTTTTGAGGTTAATCTGCTTCTGCTAATCCTCGCTTGCAGCCACTATAGTTCTTCCCTGACACCCGACAGAGATCCCTTCTAGAAGGCATCTCTGATTGACAGGGGCCAGGTCTCCAGGAAACCCACCCAAAGCAGAAGCAGAGAACTTGAGCAACCCACGGCGTGTGGTAACAACCGTAAATAAATTAACCGGGCACGAAAACACAAATAGCCCTGGTGGTCCAGGTGGTGGAGCAGGGCCAGCTCCTCGGGAGGGGCCACACCGCGGGGGGAGAGGCGCGGGGTCGGACAACACGTTTTTGGTCAAGAGAAACTGGCAGGGCCGTCCGCGCCCTGCACACACAATCCATTTAGACCTTCTCGTGAATCTTTTCCACTTTCACGAACAACCTATCCAAGTCATTCCTCAGGTCCTCTAGCAAACCCTTGGCCGACTCCAAGTTGTTCTCATTGGTCTCGATCTTCACTGAGTACGCGACCAAACTGTCCACGGCAGTCCTAAGCATTTTCAAGTCCGACTCCACCTGGCCCACGGAGGCTCTGAGGTTGTCTAGAGAGGAGAGTCTGTCCAGCAGGTCCTGCGGGGGCGCGGCGGCGGCGTCGCGGCCGAGCAGCGCGTGGACCTGCTCTTGCACCTTCTGCAGCGCCTCCACGGCGCCGGGGAGCTGGGCCACGCGGCGCTTTAGCTCCTCCACGTCGCCGGACAGCGAGAGCTGGGCCTGGCCCAGGCCTCGCACCGCGCCGGCCAGGCCGTCGGCCTCTGCCTCATCGGGGCCGGGGCCCAGGCCGGCCACGCGCTCCTGCAGCTCCGCCAGGCGCCGCGCCTGCTCCTCGCCCTGCGCGCGCAGAGCCTCCAGGCCCTCGCCCTGGCGCTCCCAGGCCGCGCGTGCCGCCTGCACGCCGTCTTCCACGCTCTGCAGCCGCGAGTCCAAGCCCTGGCTCTCCTTCTGTAGAGTCTCGAAGGCCTCAGAGGCTCTAAAGGCCCCGTCTTCTTCCGGCCCGAGGGCTGCGGCCTTCAGCTGGCGGAGCTCCTCCTCGAGTCTCCGGATCTCCTCGGGAAGGCGGGAGGCCGTCTCCTCCGCCTGCAGGATCTTCTCCGTGAGCGCCTGCAAGGTGAGGTGCTCCGAATCGGCCGCCTCCTTGAACCTCTGCTGCTCCTGTTTGAGGCTCACCAGCTCTTTGACCTCCGTGTAGACATCTGACTCCATGGTCTGCACGGTGCTTCTCAGGGCCTCAATGTCCTTCTCTCTGGACTTCACCGAGGTTTGTATTTCCTCCACAACCTCCTTCAGGGCTCTCAAATCCTGCTTGTACCCCTTTGAGTCCTCCAGAGAGGCCACCTTGGTCTTGACGTCGTTTATTTCCTTCTGGCTCCTCTTCTGGACCTCGGTAAAGATGGCGATGTTGTCGTTAATGGACTTGGTGAGCTCGGTCAGCCTCTCCTCCACTGTGTTCTCCAAGGATGTGAAGTCCCGCTCCCGGGCGTCCTTTACCACGTGGATCCCATCAGAGAGGTCTTTGAGGATCTCATTCTGGAGTTTTTGTAGAACTTCACTGATGCGGTTGATCTCACTCTCCCCTTGCTTCACGGCTTTCTCTGTGAGATCTTGTTTGTGTTGGGAGCTTCTCACTATGGACTCAAAAGTCCCAAAAGTGGCTTGCAGAGACTGCACCTGAAATCAAAATCTCGATGTTAATCACAAAGAGCCGGCAGGTTTTATGCGATTCAGCCACATTGCTTTTTGTCTGCCCAGCTTCCAGGTCCCTCCTCCTCCAGAACAGCACCATAATTTTCCTTTGGAGAACCATCCCTGCACACAGTCCATGTGGTTTGGGGGACCAATTGGAAGGCCCCCTCCAAGTGCTCCAGGGTTGGTCTGTAGCCCAGGCCTGACCAATCAGTGCTTCCCATCCACCCACCCACCCCCACCTCCTGGAGCCACAGTGATTAGCCCAGGGAGGGGCATGTGGCCAAAGCCAATTCCAAAACTTCTCTTAAAACTACTGGGAAAGAAATCCTCTTTCTACTGGGACTGCTAGCTATAGGATGAGGGAAGCCTGGCACAGCTCAGATCAGCACATAACCACTACCAGTCTACAAATCAGGCCAGCACAGAGGGAAGCAGAACTGGGAGATGGTAAGATTAAGTTCCGAAGACATAATCTAAATCCCTGGATAGAGCTATACCTGAAGGAATCTACTCTTGAACTTTTTAGTTTGAGCCAACAAATTCCCCCTCCTTTCCGCCATCTCTCTTTAAGCTAGTTTAAGCTGAGGTTCTAGCTCTTGCAACTCTGAGTCTCACAAGTTTTCATAGGAGAAAAGCAGAGGCACATGGGAGACACCAGGCTGGGAGGCAAGAGACAAGGTTCAGGTCTGTGCTCACCACTTTTAGCTGTGTGACCCGGAACAAGTCACTGTCCTCACCTTAAAATATGACCAGTAGACCAGTGATCCCTTAGCATTTTCTGGCTTTGTGAACACATTATGATCCTGTTTACCACTACACACTCATTCTAAATAAATTCTACCCTAAACAGGGTCTGACCTGGGAACCACCTTGGGGATCGGGTTTAATGTACTGAGAGGCTGGACATATGATGATTAATGGCCTGATGTGGCTTCATCCTGATGTGGCACATGGTACCACATCATGTGCCAAATGCTTTCTTGCAAAGAGAAAGACGGAGAGGGAAAGGGGGAGGGAGAGGGAAGGGAAGGGTAGGATCTGAATCTATCAACCAATTCACCACCAATTCACAGAAAACATATGAGAGAAACATGCCATGAGAATACAATCAGCCAAATCCACAATGTGGAAAATTCTACAGGACAGTAATCAGGATCTTCAACAATTAAACGGTATACTTAAAGAGGGAAATACAGGAAACTATTATAGATTAAAAGACACTGAAGAGATTTCTTAATTAAATGTAATGTGCAGACTCATATGGCTCCTGATTCAAACGAACTATAAAAGACATATTTTTGAAAGAGTCAGGGAAATCTGATTTTGGACTGGGTATTAGAAGATAATCAAGAACTAATGAAATAAATAAAATACATTCCAAAGGGGAAAAAAAAAATAAAGAACTAATGGTAACTTTGTTAGGTGTAATAAACTGCATTTTGCCAAAAGAAACAAGGAGAGAAGAAAGGGAAAGAAAGGAAAGGAACTCTTCGTTAGAAATAAATCCCAAAATACTTTGGGTGAACTAATGTGTCAGTCAAAATTAAAATTAGATCCTAGTTCACTATCCACTGGGTCTGCCAGGGCAACAAGGGCCCTTCAGAGGGTTTAGAATTGAACTGCCAACATTAAATATTAGCTTGATTCCACTACTTAATTAAAAGAAAGGTCACTATTTCAGTGGTTTACAGCCAGGTCAATTCTTAAAAATCTGGACTGTGTAGATGGGAAAACTGAGCCCCAAAGAGTAAAGTACTGTACATAGCCGTGATGGAGAAGGAGTGGGAACCAGAAAGGAGAAAATAAGGGAGGGGCAGAGAGAAGAAAGCCCAATTTCTTCCACCTGGATTCAAGACCTCCACCATCGGGGCCTCAACGTCACCCTCCCCTCTCATGACTTCCTAAATGTTACTCTGCCACAGGCAGGACAGCCACCTGCTGACCCCCAAACTGCCAGTGTGTTCTTCACTCCTTCTCTTCACAGTTCACCACCATCTAGATCAAGACTGGCACTACCCTGGGCCACCAGAGTACAGGCCAAGGCAAACTCCACACTCTTGTCTTCTGAACTCGCACAGCAGTTACCCTCAACTGAAACCTACCTATGTGCTGCTTCACAAATTGGATTTGGGTCTTTTGCACCTTTGCACCCTCCACCAGGCCTATGCGGAGCCACATGACTATCAGACTTCACTAAATATTATGACTGATTGGTAAGTGGGTAGATGAAAGACAGGAAACTGAGAGGCTAGTGATTATACTCCAGCAGTATGTCTATGTTTTAAGAATGATTTGACATTCAGAATAGGCAAAGCAGCACTGCCTGCTTAATTCCCTTCAAAAAGTCACCTCCTTGGCCTGCAGCATGGAGCAAGATGACTCACTCCAGTTGCTCTGCCAGTCTTAAGAGGAAATTCCTAGTCCTGCATACTCCACACAAGTCAATAGAAACTTGGCAGGGCAGGCAGCATGCTGGGAAAAGGAGGCAGCAGTTCCGGGCTGAGAAGTGGTGGCGGGATTTTTTGTTTCCATCGTGCAACCAACTTTCATTGAGCAATGACATTAGTGCAGGATGGAGGAGGAGGAATGAGACAGAAGGAGCTGCATTTGGTGTGGAAAAAACACAGAAAGGGTGGAACTTAAGCAACTTTGTGTTGAAAGTTGGGTCCATCCATACCTGAAATAGGCCCCTATGGACCCTGAACTGGGCCGTGGCCTATACAGTGTCATGCAGTCCTGCCACTCACCAGCTGGGGTCTTTTATCAATACACTTAATCTCTAAACCTCAATTTTCTGGTATGGAAAATGGAGTCAAAACTGCCAGACTTCCCTCCCAGAGTTGCTATGAGTATCAGATAGTGAGCAAGCCCTCATATAAATGTGCCTCCTGGTATTAGTCACCAGTAAGACCTAGTATTTTTGGCCTTTCCTTTCCTCTAAAGCTGAAATATGCTTCTTCCAAGGCCTATGCAGCCACACTGGTCCAATAAAGGACAAGGGGCCTAAAGATATGAAATATTTCATTAGAACTTCGCAAACGAGTAAGATTACTAGCTTTTCCTTCCCCAGGTTCCGGGTCTATTAAAACTGGCTCAAATGTCTCCCACTGGGAGAGCGGAGGTGCGGCCTTGCCCGAGGCTTCCAGGGATGAGCTGGCTTCCCTTCCAACCTCCTCTTCAGACAACTCTGCCCATTCAGCGGTTCCTAATCCAAAAAGAATGGACTCCCCAGAGCATGCCGGCTTCCTTACAGGTCACCGCTAATGTCCTGTGACAGGCCCTTGGCCCACCCTCCCGGGCTGGCCGGACCATCCTCGAAGCGGTCCATCCCTCGGAGCCGAGTCCTCCGCGGCCATTAACAAAGAGGGTCTGGGGACTGCCTCGCCACTATGGGGCCGGGGCGGGGGCAGCCCGCGCCGCCGGCGGAGGACACGGGGCCTGGGCCGGGCGAGGGGCCCGGCCAGGAGGGCACGAGGGAGCCCGGCTCGGGGTGCGGGGGTCGCAGCCGGGCGGCCGGGGTTGGGGGGCTGGGGTTACCCACCTTCTGCTCGACACCCTGCAAGCCCTGACCCAGCTCCTCCCTCTGCCGGGAGAAGTCCTGGTGGCTGCGCCGGATCTGCTGGACCTCCTCCAGGACGTGGTGGACACACCAGCCGGAGAAGGCGGCCGCCGCCACCAGGGCGAGGTAGAAGAGAAAGTTGAGCGCCCGGCCGAGCCTGCGCGAGCAGGACGCCGAGGATGAGGCGGCCGCGGCGGCGGCGGAGGAGGAGGACTTGCCGCCGCGGTGGCCGCCCTTGCCGTGCGCCTGGTTCTGCGGATGCTGCGGCGGGTGCTGCTGCGGGTGCGGCGCGGACGGCGGCGGCTGCTGCGGCGCCGGCGGCGGCTTCTTCGCCACGTCATCCGCGCCGCCCGACGGGTGGGCGCCCTTCTCCGAGGGGCTCGCGGCGCCGTGGCCGCCCTTGGAGCCCCTTTGTTTGGCCGAGGGCATGGCGGGTGCGTCGGCGGGTGAGGCCGCGGGCTGCGAGGCGAGCGAGCGGGGCGCGCGGCCCGGGAAACTTCCTCAGGCTCCCCCGGGGCTGGGCGAGCCGCACGCGGGCGCTGCTGGCGTCGGAGCGGCCGAGAGAGAGAGAGCGGGCGGGCTGGCGGGCGAGGAAGGAGGCCGGGCGAGGGAGGAAGGAGGAGGGGGCCTGCCTCCGCCGCCGCTGCCGCCGCCGCCGCGGCGCCGACCCCGCCTCCCGGGAAGGGAGGCCGGGAGAGCGGATCGGGGAGATCCTGCCACGCACGCGGGGACCGGCGGACGGCCCCTCCCCCTGCCGCCACGACCCCAAAGAGGGAGGGCCGAGCTGCGGGCCGCCCTGCGGGGTCTCTGCGGGCTAGGACAGCGCTGGGGGCGGCCGAGGAGGGAAGGTGGCGGCCCAGCGGGGTCTACGGGAGCCGGGGTGGAATGGGAGGTGGTGGAAAGGAGAGAGGCGGCCCAGCGGGGTCTGCGGGGACCGGGGGGTGGGGGCAGGAGCGGGGCGGGGATAGTGTCCCAGCCGGGTCAACGGAGGTCGGGTCCGGCGTCTGAAGTGGCCGAGGTGGGAGGGGGCAGGAGGTGGCCGAGGTGGGGAGCGGTGGGCTGGGTCTACGGAGGCGGGAGCCGGCCGCCGAGGTGGCCAAAAGGAGGGGGCGGAGGCCTGAGTCGATTGGGACCAGGACTGGCGACTGAGCTGGGGCCATGGGGGCCCCAGGGATAGGTGGCCGTGATGGAGGTGGCCAGGCGGGTCGGAGGGAGGAGAGCCGGGGATGACCCGGTGCAGTGGGCCAAGCGAGAGCCCCTGTCCCTTCTGGACCTGTACAGAAAGAGGAAATGAAAGGGGGCGCCCCAGGAGTCCTGCCCCAGGGAGTGGGAGTAAAGGGGCGGGAACAAGACCCCCCCCAATTCCTTTCTTCTGGGAGTTGGGGAAATCCCCACCCACCACCCACCCTCCACCCTCCACCCTCCACCCTCCAAGCCCGCAAAGGGTTGGATCTTTCTGTTTACTGGGGTTTGAAGGCGGAGGCAGAAAGGGCTTTCTGAAAGCCAGTCGGCTCCAGAGGCATGCTTAGGGAGGGTGAGCAAAGATTCTTGGACTGCGTGAAGGCGGTTCAAGGGAACAGACTTGAGCGTCCCACTTAGCCCAGTCAGTCCTATGTTGACGCTATTTTTTACCAAAGCCCTTTCAACTCCATTTTCTCCTTGGGCGCCCGCACTCTGTTCGCAGCCCCTACTACGGACAGGCTCTGTGCTGCGTGCTAGGAAACCAGCAGTGGCAGCAGTGAGAGGGAGGCAGATCAGGGGTGTCACCCCTACTTTGGTAGAAGGAAGTGTAATAATGCCAGGCTCTGTGCATAGCACCTTACGTATATGTTCTCAAAACCTCACAAAAACCTTCTAAGGTAGGAATTATTTGACCCCCTTTATAGGAGGGAAGCGGAGGCTAAGCCTCCATCCCAACCCATTGACTCAAGGTCACGCACAGCCATGATTTGAACCTCGGCCTGCTTCTTTCAGAGCCTGTGCTGCATAATGGGCCCCAGGGAAATGAAGCAATTTGTCCGCTCTTGATAGGCTAGTTGGTGCTGGGGCAGGGACAGAGCTCCACTCTACAACTTGTCTGGTGTGTGTGTGCCTGTGCAGTAGGAATGCTGTTTCTTCTGCCTCGGAACTTCCCCCAATTCTATCTTGAAAAAAACATTCCCTATCCTTAAGGCCTAGTTCAAATACCCCCTCTTTCATGTTGCCTTCCCTGTAACACCACATGATACCTCTCATGGGACTTAGAGACAGCAAGTAATTACAATGTGAGGCATTATGTATGTCAGTTCAACATAGCAAACCTTTGTCGAGGGGCTGCTGTGTACCAGACTAGTACAAACTAGTTGTTTCCTCTCTTTGAGGACAGGAAGCAACCATTGCTTATATTTCTCTCTGTATCTCACTTTATAAGATACTTTTAAAAATCTCTAGTGAATGAATGAACACGTGTGCCTACCCTTGAGGAGCCTGCATTACATTTGGAGAAATGTGCAGAAACATTTGAGGGCTAAATTATGAAGTTGAGAATATAAATGCAAAGGGAACTTGGAAAGCAAACCCCTGGGCTGCTCATGGGGAAGTTTGCTGAGGCAGAAGTTTCTTGAGCAAAGCCTTGAAAAATGGATTTGCATAGGAGTAGAGCAGGGAGGATATTTCTGTGGCAGAAATGGGGTGAGCCCAGGACACCTGTCTGACATGAAGGGTGTGAACTGCGATTAGAAAGGAGAGGCATGAGCTGGGTGGAGTGGGTCCAGATTGCAGAGGTCTGTAGAAGCCAGCCAGGCAGGCAAAAGAGTCGCTGTTAGCGTGGGAGGCCAGAGTAGGTTATAGCAGGTTCCGGACTAGCAATGTAATCATTCGCCCCAGACAGAGAGGAACGTTCCCCACTCCAGATAAATACCAGGAGCTCTAGTAGAAAACTCCTAGTTCAACAGGGCATACAACTCTGACCTAGGAGCAGGGGAAAGGTGATGGCAGAGGAAAGCAGAAGACTAACTCATTAGAAGGTGCTGGAAGATCCTTGTTTAAAAACGTCAGCTAAGTTCAGATTGTGTTTCAGATCTCTAGTGCACAAAAAAATAATCATCCTCCTTCAAGCAGTCATCTGTGTGAGGTTAGAGGTAGTAATAATTTGCAAAGCAGCTTTGGGGGCCCAGCCAAGTTCTGGCCTGGGAGGCAGGAGCCCTGTTTTTTAGCCTTAGTTCTGCCACCAAACTAACTTTATGACCTTGAGAAGTATACTTAAAACCTCTTCTCTGGATTTTAAGGTCACCACTTCTGCATCTCTAAAGGCCCTTCTTGTTATTTTATTTCTTAGATAAAATAGAAATCTAATTATTATGAGAAATAATTTAATTCTTAAAATTTGATTCAGAATATAGCTCAGATATAAGAATGGAAGGTTTCTCAACTTTCTGCCTCTACTGAGAGCTGGAAGAATGGAGGGAGCAGGCAGAGCACAGTGACTATTTCTAGTGTTTCCTTCTTGCCCTGTTCCTTTAGGAGGTAGTGAAATATAATGGTTAAGACACAGGCTTTGGGATAGACTGACTTGGGTTCAAATTCAGCTCCATGACTCACTGGGGAATGTGACCTCTCTGAACCTCTGTGTCTTCATCTGTGGGATGGGGGTAATAAGAACTGCTTCACTGAGTTGCTGTGAGGGTTAAATGAGAGACACCCAAGGATACTGGGCATGTAGCAAGGCTCAGTGAATAAAGAGTAGCTGCTACAATTTGTAGAGTCACTGAGTGAAAGTATAGTTGCACAGAGCTTCTATGTCTAGATTTCAACGATTTTCTTTCTTCATTATTTCTTCGAGCTCCCAGCATCTTGTGTGGCTTATAGACCACAAGCTCTGATGTGTTTAACTTGAAAAGGCAGCAGTGTTTCCATGGAAGTGTTTGGCTACACCCAGAGGAGGAGGTTAGTAAGTCATGGTGAAAATATATCTTCCAGGGCAGAAGGGCACCAGTAGTTCTTCTTGGAGATTTTCATTCTTCTGCCCCATTTTCTAAGTCAGCACAATAAGCATTTAGAGAAAGTTGCCCTTCTTTCCTCCTGATTTCTTCTCCTCTATCCCATTTCCTCTTTATCTGCCCTAAAGTGTATTGCATGTTCAGGAATGTGGGTAGAGGAGAGAAAGAGCCAGAGATATCTCTTCCTTTCCCTGAGCTTGTGCAAAGATGCTTCTGAACGCTGGACTACATGGACCTTAAATTACAAGGTAGAACTTTGTAAGCCAGCCCTCTTGGTTTTCTGCATTTCAGTGTCCAAATAGAAAGCCCCTATTACTGTTGATTGCTTCTTCTCTCTTCCAGGTTGGCAAGACCCCCAGAGGCCAAGGCATGAGCCTGAGTGCCCCGCAAACAGAGTGTGTGTTAGAGGTGGGGACCTCCTTGATAGTTTGGTTCTGGAGAGCTAGGACCACCTCTCCCAGTCCCAGGAGCTCCCCAGCTCCAAACCCTATAGCTCCGTGCAGTAGGGGAATTCTTTCTTGGTGCTACCAGCACTATGTGTGGCTTCTAGACCACAGGCTTTAACTGAGTCCCAGTTTTTATGGAAGGTAACCATGGTACCTACCTTTTAGAGGCAATGTAAATATTCAGTTGATTTTCGCCTCCACTCAGTCTTCCTCATCCCACCACGTGCCAGTAACATCCATCCAGTTGCTCAGAAGTCATCTTTGCCTCCTCTCTGTCACCCATCCTCCACACCCAATGCATTATATTAGCAAATCTTGTTGGCTTTACCTTCAAAATATATCCAACATCTCCAACTTCTTGTGACCTGCACCATTATCCCATGGATCCAAGTCACCACTAACTTACACTTGGGTTATTGAAATAAGCTCATACTGTCCTCCCTACTTAAGCACTTGCTGCCCTGTGGTCTTTTTTCAACACAAAAGCTGGAGCGCTCCCTGAAAATATGTCAGATTATGTCACACCTCTTTCCAAAACCCTCCAATGACTTTCCCAGATAGTCAGAATAAAAGGCAGTTTTCACAGTGACCTCCATGGTCCCTGAGTCCTACCCCCCTGCTGCCTCTCTGATCTCATTCCCTCTTACTCGCCCCCTTGATTATTGACATCCAGCCACACTGGGCTCCTGTTGCTCATCAGTTTGCCAGGTATGTTCCTACCTTGGGACCTTTGTAATTTTGTCCCCTGTGCCTAGTGAACTTTACCCCCCAGGTATCCACACGGTGGTGTTCTTCACTTCCTCAATTCAAATGTCAACTCTGGGCGAGCTTTTCCTTGACCATCCTCTATTACAGCTGCTCAACCTGAGACACAGTCCTTCCTTCTTTCCCCACTTTATTTTTCTCTGACATACCGTTTATTTGCTTGTTTAATTGTTATTGCTGATCTCTTCTCTTTAGACCGTAAATTCCATGAGTTTAACTCACTCTTGTATTCCCAATACCTAAAACAATGTCTGGCTCGTAGCAGGAGCTCCATGAATATTGTGAATCTCACATTATTTAAAATTTCTCTGCGTAAGACCTTCTCTTTCATAAGAGAGCCGCAGTGTCTTATGAAAGGAAGGATAGTGGAGGGGAGGAACCCAGTGAGAAATGACTTCCTAGAACTTCAATATCAAGATGATGGGAATGATGACTGTGACACGATGATGATGGCAACAGTGATGGGGATGGGGATGACAAAGACAGGAGGATTGCTAACCCTGTGAGGCTGCAGAGGAGCTGCAGTATCACAGTAAGCCGACATTTACTGCTCGCCCACTCCAGGTCCTTCCATGCTTAGTGAGCCTTTGATGTAGGCACCACAGTGGTACTGATCCAGTTTACAGATGAGGGGGGACAATTTACACAAGGTGACACAGCTTAAGAATGGTGGGAGTCGGGCTGGAATCCAAGCAGTTGATCCTGGAGCCCATACCCTCAGCCAACACATGAATGTGTAGACCAATAAGAAGGCAAAGCCTAGTGTGATGAAGTAATTTATCCAAGGCTAGTCAGCCTTCTGATGAAATCCAGACTCTTAATAAGCACCATGAATCTCAAACTGGGAAGGGCAGGGTAGGGTTGTATCTCAACCTGACACTGGCAATTCACCTCCCAGCTGCTGCTCCTCACTGTGCTGCTGATGGACATATTTTTCACCCCTCAGGAGTGTATAGGAAAAGAAAATTATGAGAACCAGTGCCTTAGCGTGACATTAAAAAATCCTTGATAATCTGGCCCCTGCTCCTCTCTCTCTAGTCTCATTTCTTCCTCAAATCCCTTCCTACCCTATGTTTAGCCAGACTGAGCTTTCTGGTAGTTGCCCTAATTTGCCATATTCTCTCCAGAACTCAGCCTTCTTGACCTTTTTCCTGCCCTTCCCCTAACCAGGATAAGGTGTCCCTCCCTGGTGCTCTCCCAGCTCCCAGATGGATGATAGCACTTACCATGACGTATTATAATTGCCTATTTACTTACTGTCTTTCACACTGAAGCTTTCAGGGCAGAGACTGTCATCTGTTCTTCTTCTTATCCCTAGTGCCCGGCAGTTTGCCTGGATTGTAGGAGGTGTTCAATCCATGATGGATAGGTCACTGGTTGGATACGATAGTTTGTGACTTAGAATGCTAGACTTCTGATTCTCAGCACCCCCCTTTCAGGGCACCCACTCTTTAGGGGGTGGGGGTGTTGAGAAAGTCTCAAAGTTTTGAAAGTTTAGAAGTGGGTACTATGTGCAAAAGCAGTGTTTTATGTTAGTTTGAGATAATTTGCTAATTTAACCAAAAAAAGAGAAGAGGAATGTGGACATGGTAGATTCCTTGGTGAATGGGATGGAGAGGTAACAGCAAAAACTCTACTCTTCAGAGACCATTTTCATCCTGCCCCTGCCTTGTTCAAGAATCTCCCCTACCTCCTTATTAGAGTCAAACCACAATGGCCAGGAGTGTGTTGAGGGTATGGGAGTATGAGAAATATGCCTCTCCACCCATCTAGGATTCTACTCAACTGGCTTCTCCCTGACCTACAGCTACCTGCAAGCCTTCGTTCTTTGTTCAAGCTCTTCTCCCTAGTCGTTTGGCCTGGAAGTCCCAACTGCCTCCTCCTCTAGAAAAATGTAGTTCGTGACCACCTGCCCCCACCCCATTTGTCCCTCCATCATTTCGTTGCTCAGAATGAGGAATAGCAGTAAGAATGATTCACTTTGAAGCTATCTGGTTGTGTCCCTCTGGAAAGTTATTTACTTTCTCTAGTTATAGAGTAGGATAACATGAATATGTTACAGGATTCATTTGAAAAGATACATGTACCCCAATGTTTATAGCAGCACTATTTACAATAGCCAATACATGGAAGCAACCTACATGTCCTTTGACAGATGAATGGACAGCGAGTTGTGGTATATTTATACAATGGAATACTACTCAGCCATAAAAAAGAATAAAATAATGCCATTTGCAGCAACATGGTTGGACCTGGAGATTGTCATTCTAAGTGAAGTAAGCCAGAAAGAGAAAGAAAAACCATATGATATCAATTCTATGAGGAATCTAAAAAAAGACACAAATGAACTTATTTACCAAACAGACTCACAGATATAGAAAACAAACTTATGGTTACTAGGGGGAAAGGGGAGGGTAGAGGGATAAATTGGGAGTTCAGGATTTGCAGATACTAACTACTATACATAAAATATATATAAAAAATAAAGTTCTACTGTCTAGCACAGGAAACTATATTCAATATCTTGTAATAGCCTGTAATGAAAAAGAATATGAAAGGAATATATATCTATGTATAACTGAAACACCTATGCTGTACACCAGGAAATTAACACAGCATTGTAAACTGACCATACTCCAATTTTTAGAAAAAAAAATTTACTCTTACAAGGAAAAAAAAATCAAGGTTTGAAACCACATGTGTCAGACTCCAAACCCCTCTCATTTTCCACCAGTCCTCACTGCCTCTTGGATGATTAGTACCCAATCCCAAAATAAATATTTGACCCAATTTGTAATGCAGGGAAGCATGGAAAACTGGTCTTAAATGAGTAGTATGGAGAGGCCAGTCCCAAAGCAGCTGTCAAACAGAAGTAATATCAATAAATATTTGTCAAATCACTGAATGAATATCAATGAAATGAAGTTAAGGCAGGTGGATCTTTTGAGAAGAAATAGCATTTTCCATCCTTGAAAAAGGAGATTCTTTGCCCTGTAAACAGATTTGCATGGGAATTTTTTTTTATAAAAATGACTACTCCTGTGTTATTTTCACAACAGCTGCCCTTGGTTTACAGGCTAAGCTGCCCAGGGGCTGGGATTATCTGTGCTACTGAGCGGGAGTAGCCTGTAGTGGAGCCAGATTTTGCTTTTGCTGAGTTTATGAAGGCAAGTTCTTTGTGAAGTTCAAAGCATCTCTCTATTTCTCTAAGGAGGAAGGGTTCCTCTCCTAAAAGAAACAGCCTCTGAAGGTTTCTGAAACCAGTGGGATTAAAGGACAGCCTGGACCTCTTCGTGTTTCTCATCCTGACATGTATTTGCATGTTTTCTCTAGAAATGTCTTACATCAGTTCATCCTGAAGCAGGCCCGGCGTGAGCCAAAGATTTATTCAACAGGAAGAGGGTAGAATTAATTCATGTGTCAGGTGCTGAGCTAGGCATTTTATACTTAATTTCCCACTGAATCATCACAAACCTATTAGGTAAATATTATGAAGTCTGTTTAGGACAGAAAAATAAGACTCAGTGAGGACCAGTGACCTTGCCCAGATAACACAGCCTTCAAGTGGCAAAAATGGAATTGAAACCTACATGTGCCTGAGTCCAAAATCCACACTCTTTCTACTCTCGCCCCAGAGGCTTCCTGGACCTGCAATTGAATTCATTTTGGCATCTACAACTCTCTCAGTCTGCTCCCTACTTATCTGACTAGCTTCATTCTCCACAATTTGCTACCTCAGCAGTGCCCAGGGAGTTTTTAAGAAACATGTGAACCCTGACCCCATATCAAAACTGCTAATGGCTGGCACCTTGATCTTGGACTTCCCAGCCTCCAGAACTGTGAGGAATTTCTGTTTATGAGACACTCAGATTATGGTATTCTGTTATAGCACCCTGAATGGACTAAGGCACTCTTCATAGTCTTCCTCAATTTTCACAAAGAGAAACTACTTATTATTTGAAGGCAGATTTACTCCAAATGTGCAGATGTACATTAAGATGTGGTTACTAGGCAGAGGATTTGATTTTTTTCCAAGTCCAGGGCACAAAAAGCTACTCCTTTCCTACTGCATCAACTTGCTCCCAAAGAACAGCCTTTCAGCCTACAAGATTCAAGATTTCAGGTCAAATAGCCAGATTCAGAAACTCTAACTGTTGCTCACAAATACTTGAGGGTTGGTATATTAAGCATGACATTTTCAAGGGGCTACTGTAGATATGTGAATTATCCAATCAAGTTTGTCACTGTAAAGTAAGAGTTGGGATTGGCATGGTTTGGGATTTGGCATGGCATATTGGATATATGATAGAGTTAAAATCTTTGAATTATCACAGTAGAAGAGAAAAATACTGACCCTGTTGAAGAGTAGTAAGAGTTTTTTTTTTAATGTTTATATTTCTTATTTTCTTAAAAAAAAAAAAGTGCTAATGGTAGGGCCCAGGCATGAGTACTTCTTTAAATCTCCCCAGGAACAGATATGTCCACCTCTGGTTAAGAATCACTACAATTGATGGACCCTTTATTCCAGACAATCCTCCCATTAATGCCTTATATTTCCCCTTTTCCTCACCGTTTCTCATAATTCCCTAAACTGAGCAATCCCAGTTACCCTTCAACAACCCCCTACCTCACTTCTCTGTCCATCACAGTTCTGTCCATCATTTTTACAAATCAACAAAGAAGAAAAACTTTAGTAAGTGTTAAATGTTTGGAAAAAATGGCCAGTTTCAAAGCTCAGCTCACCCACACACTATGACGAGTTACAAATCAATTAAATCATTGAACACAAAAGTTTCAACCTTATGCAAATAGAAAATAAAGAGAATCATATCTTTAAATGTGGGTGGGGAAATGGAATTTAAACAAGGAAGAAAAAGCTTTTATTAAAAGGAAAGTAGATCAGATTTAATTACATTAAAATGTAAAACTACTATATTAAAAATCAGGGAAAAAATACAAGAAAAATGTTTGTTATAAATATAGCAAGCAAATGTTAGTATATTATTATCTAAAAAGGCCATACAAATAGGGTGCTCTGAAGACTGGAACTCTATCTTGTTTGCTGTTGTATTTCCAAAGTCTGCAGATACTTGGACTATAATAACAGATCAGTAAATATTTGTTGAATGAAGAGATTTTCTAAAGACCTTAAAGCCCCAGGAGATAAGTGAGAAAAAGATATGAAAATAATTCACAAAAGAGGAAATACAATTATTCAACACATAGAAGCATATTGCTAACCTTACTTGTGATATAAGAAAAGGAAATATTTAAAATACCAATGGTTATTTTTTTTTTTTTTGCCTATGAAATTAGCTGAGTTTTGTTTTTCTTTTTAAACAGCTATGAAATGTAATGCCAAGGAAGGTAGGATGAAACAGCTCCTTCATGATGTCATTGATTCGGCAACTTTGTAGACTAGTAGAAATGAGAACCGGGTCCTGATGGCTCTGAGATAGTCACTGTAATGGGAATTATTGGTTCTATCTGACCAGCAACTCTCTGTGCCCCACTCTGACAGACCCCATGATGCTCAGGCAGTGCGCATACATTCTGAACCAAGGGGAAAGGACAAGATTAAAGGCTGGTCAACCCTTCATTGGAATTTTCAAACCAGCACTGGTTGGAGGTGAGCCCTGCTTTTTCTCTGGTTGTGATTCAGGAGGATGTGACTCTGGAAACTGCCAATAGTCATGTCTCTTAAAACATACAGACAGTATATCTGTAGTGGAAAAAAAAATAGGTTGGTTTACAGGGAGAATCCTGTTTGCATTAGATTCCCTGTTTCCCACCATTTCCGAGGTCATTTTCTTCCTTTTTTAAAATTGAAGTATAGTTAATTTACAATGTTGTGTTAGTTTCAGGTGTACAGCAGAGTGATTCAGTTTTATACATATACATTTTTCAGATTCTTTTCCATTAAAGGTTATTAAAAGATACTGAATACAGTTCCCTGTGCTATACAGTAGGTCCTTGCTGTTTATCTATTTTACATATAGTAGTGTGTATCTGTTAATCCCAAACTCCTAATTTATTCCTCCCCACCCCATTTTCCCTTTGGTGACCATAAGTTTGTTTTCTATGTCTGTGAGTCTCTTTCTATTTTGTAAATCAGTTAATTTGTATCATTTTTTTTTTAGATTCCACACATAAGTGGTATCATGTGATATTTGTCTTTCTCTGTCTGACTTACTTCACTTAGCATGATAATCTCTAGGTCCATCCATGTTGCTGCAAATGACATTGTTTCATTCTTTTTATGGCTGAGTAGTATTCCATTGTATATAAATATACCACAACTTCTTCGTCCATTTATCTGTCAATGGACACTTAACTTGCTTCCATGTCTTGGCTATTGTAAACAGTGCTGCTATGAACATTGGGGTGCATGTATCTTTTCAAGTTGGAGTTTTCATCTTTTCTGGATGTATGCCCAGGAGTGGGATTGCTGGATCATATGGCAACTCTATTTTTAGTTTTTTAAGGAATCTTCATACGGTTCTCCATGGAGGCTGCACCAATTTACATTCCCACCAGCAGTGTAAAAGGGTTTCCTTTTCTCCACACCCTCTCCAGCAATTATCCTTTGTGGACTTTTTAATGACGGTCATTCTAGCTGGTGTGAGGTGATATCTGAGGTCATTTTCCGTGTCCCTTCTCCCCTACATGTTGATAATGTGAGTATCACCCACCTCCCTTAGTGTATACCTGAGTGGGCTCCTTCTGGCTTGCAAGAGCATATTGTTAAATTTTTAGGAATTTTGTGAACTGATTGTTAAACAGAATTTGAAATCAGCCCTGTTAGAACTATTTACTCTACAGCCACAGGGGATTTTCTAGCCCATGGAAATCTGCAAACACTGCAAATCAAGGCTTTCTTTTCTTTTCTTTTCTTTTCTTTTCTTTTCTTTTCTTTTCTTTTCTTTTCTTTTCTTTTCTTTTTTTCTTTTCTTTTTTCTGGAGAGCCAGTTTTTAAACATTTACCAGCACACCAGTTTCCGGGTCTACCTGGGCTGGATTTCTCTAGCGATCCAGAGAACTTCGGGCGGTGCAGCCAGAGATACTGACAGCACTCAAATCCCACCTGAAACTTTTATTATCCCCACTTTACAAATGAAGAAACTTCCCCAGGTGGTCCCCAAGGGAGGCAAAACCCTAAGGGTGAATTTTATTTTTAGCTGGGTTTTAGGCTCTGCACCTCAAAGCAGAACTCTAATGTATAAAACTGTTCCTCCAGGTCATTGCTAGACACCTAAAGGAGCAGACTTCTACCCAGACCTGAGTATTGGGTCAGCCACTTGCAAGGAAGGATATAGTACACATGCATCAGTGCTGGGTGAGATGGAACCACAGAGAAGAGATCTCAAGAGAAAGTACATTTGACTCTGAGCCTATAAAGGAGCCCCGGCAAAGTCAGGGCGGGTCCCAGGCCTGCCTGCCACATGGGAGTTTTGAGAACAAAGGGAATGTCCAAGTGTCCTCTGGGAGTTCATGCTCTGAGCCACCTTATCTCTCAGACTGCTTTCAACAGATTGCCAGAAAAAAGAGAAACTGTACCATCTCCAGACTTCCTTCTGCCTAGTGATTCTGCCAGCTGGCAAAGATGACCCAGTGAGTGCCTGGGCATCTGGTTAATCACATCCCTCTTCTTCCTCCTCCTCTTGGAAAAGAGGCAAAAAGAGGACTATAAGGGAAGAATCCGGAGATAGGGACCCCTCCTCTAGACGTCCTCAGAATTCTCTTGACAAGTAGGAGCATTAAAACTATTCATACCTTCTACAGCAGTGATTTCACTTCTAGGAATCATTTCTAAAGAAACAATACAAAATAAAGGAAAAGGTTTATGCACAGACTTGTCTATTATTGAGTCATTTTGAATCGGAAAAAAACCTGGGATCCACACAAATGTCTAACAATAGGAGAATGATTAAATAAATTATAATACATCAATTCAATTTAATGTATCACAATCATTAAAAATGTTTTGAAGAGAGTATAATAAGATGGGAAAAATTCTTATGTTAACTACATAAAAATTAGGATTTAAATTTTATATTCAGGATGACTGGCAATACAAAAAGAAAAAACGGCAAAGTAAGATATACATTAACTGAAAACTGGAAAGGTATACTCCAAAATGTTAACTGTGGTTTTCTCCTTTACATGGTGGAAATATTGATGGTTTCAGTTCTGTTTTTCTCTGTATTTTTCAAATTCCATTCAATAAATGTACATAAAAATGGATACCATATACTGAGTATCACTTAGTATTTATCTTGTGCCAGGCCCTACACTAAGTACTTTTCATAGATTATTTTATTTAAATCTCCCAGCAAGCCCAAGAGGTGGGTACTTTTAGTGTCTCCAGTTTACAAATGAAGAAACTGAAGCTCAGAGAACTTAAGTAACTCACCCAGAGTCACATAGCTGATAGCCAGGATTTAGAGCCTGGCCTGGTTGCTTTCAGAACCAAAGCCCACTGGGCACCTGCCCCCCTCCCCAATAAGAAAAGAAAATAGAGAAATACTTTACATTTAACTATATAAATAAAATAAGCTTCTTTTAAAAGTAGGCCCACCCTTGAAAGCTAGTTCAGAGCTTACCTCTTTTGTGAGAACTTCTGCTTTTGCCCCTAACTCTTGCACTGATGTTTTCTCCCTTCTTTGACTCTTACGTTATTGGCTATCTTTTCTTCTTCTCATTCTTATTCTTTCCTTCTTTTCTTCCTCTCCTTCCTTTTGCATCCTAGACATCAGCTGCAATCTCTCTGCACCATAAGATAAAACGAGCTAGAAACTCCCAAATTCATGTCCTAAGGGAAGGGTAAAAGCTTTATCCAAGGTATCTGCAAATTCTCTGCGAGCCTACTTTCTTAAGGCTGTTTCTGCCTCCAACTCCTGACTCCCCTGAACTAGTTCATTCAGGAAATGGTCTCACCTTTCTGTCCCTGACCCAGATGGAAACTCAGCTCCTTCCTCGGTTTCTACAGAAAACTCACTCTACAAGGTGATCTGAACATGCAGACTTCATCAGACGTATTGGAGGGCAGGAAGAAGTTTACACTGCTGAAACTCAAACAACTGCAACGAGCATGTTAAACATCCCTGTGAAAACAAAACAAAACAGAACTAAGCAAAGCCCTTTGGCTATCTGTCCCTGGAGATATATTATTTATTGGCTGTTTTGCTCTATGAGTACCTCACAGGACCCTCTCTCCCTCTCTCCCTCTCTCCCTCCCTCCCCCACCCTCACTCCTGACGAAGTTCCAAACTGTTCTCTCCAGTACACTCAGCTCATCAGCTCACTCAAGCCCCAACTTCCAGATGCAGCTCCTGACCCTTCCCGGTGCCCAGCTGAACAAAAGGAACTTTCATCGAAGCCATTCCACCCTTCTTACAGAGCAGTTGTATTGGTGGATAGCAAACCCTTTAACGCTTCTTCTGCTACTCTTAAATATATAAATATAATTGAGAACCTGTTTGGTGCCAGATGCTGGAGATAGACAGTATCAGAAAAATACACAAGCCACAATTCTTAAGAATTTAATCATTAAGTTTCTTAAAACTCACGGCTTATTGAACAGATAATCCCCATACCAGGTTATTGGTGCTATTAAAAGGTGGGGGCGAAGTGCCATGGGACTCAAGGAGATGGAGCAGCCTGGAGATTGGGGCCCCTTAGAGAGTCAAGGGCCAGACACACAGGAGTCCTGAGTTCTGGGCTCCTTTCATGGCTTCAGCTGGTGTTCCTTGTATTTCCCTTCTAAAAGCTTCTCTTTGGCTGTGGCTTCCAAGGTTCTTTCCATTGCATTACACGATATACAGCATTTGTGACTGACACTAACCCCAATAACCCGAACTTGACAATAACCCCAATTTGAAATGTGTGAAACAATAGTTTCGCACTGCACCACTCTGCAGGGTAATGTGAGCGTCTGCAAGACTATTCGGTAGATTGAGCAACAGAGGATATTGAGGGCTCTCCAAAGAAACTCAACATGTGCTAAGATACTCAAAAAAAAGTCCATTTTCAACCTAAGTTTCCTGTTTCCTGTTTTTTTTCCCCATTTCAAAACCAAGTGCAAACCAGAGCTCTTTTGTCAGATTCTTTAAAAATAAATGAGGGTGAGGGAGGGCTGGTGATCTCTGTTTTCACAAAGGATGTTTCCTATCTTGACATTGATTTCAACAGTTCCTTTACAAAATACTGTGACTGTGCTTTATTTAGTCTTAGCTTGAATTTTGAGCATGGAACCATTGCTTGTTAAGACACTCACACTGCTTGTCATAGAAGTTCTAATATTTGTGGAACACGTTACATGCTAGTTATTGTGCTAAATATAACAAAATATTAAATTTAATACCCCAAGTGAGCCTGTGAAGTAAAGGATATATCAGATATATATACAAAAAAAGGAGATTAAAGCTCTGAGAATTTGCCCAAGATCACACAGCTAATAAGTAGAAGAGTTGGAGTTTGAAGCCAGGTTCATTTGAGTCTCAACTCATGGTATCTCTCAAATGCAATAATCTATAGAAATAAAAATCATATTAGATTTGAAGTCATTTCCTAGTAATCTGAGATTAGAAACCAAATATTTTACCTCTTAAATATATAATCAGGATTTGCCTTCAGTATCATAATATACTATTAGGTTTAAAGTTGAAATTATAATTATTACTGTGCTCTGGATTGAAATTTTTAAATTAGCTTTATTATAAACAAGATATATAGTCACTAAAAATTTTAAACGTTATGAAATAAAAAGTAAAATATAAATGCCATTGGCTGACAAAAATTTGAATAGACACTGTACCAAAAGAGATTTACAGATGGCAAATAAGTATATGAAAAATGTACATCATTAATCATTAAAGAAATGAAATTTTAAACCACACATTAGAAGACCTAAAATGTAAAAGTCTGTTCATGCCAGATACTGGCAAAGATACAGAGAAACTGGAACATTCATATAGTGCTGTTGAGGTGTAGAATGGTGCAACCACTTTGAAAACCAATTTTGCAGTTTCTTAAAAAGTTAAGCATACCAATTATACCTCAGTAAAACTGTTACACAGCTACACACACACACACACACACACACACACACACACACACACACACAGTCAACAGGCCGCAAACCCTCTCTTAAAGTTATCATCTTTCTAGGCATTTGCACAACAGGGATCATGTTGTACACTATTTTACGACGCATTTTTCACTTCGACATTTTTCCATGTGGGTATACACAAATCTACCTCATTCCTTTAAGTGGCTTACTGGTAACCCAGTATGTGAAAGTTTTGTGATATTTAACATGTCCTCCATTTTTGAACATTTAAGTGACTTCCAGTTTTTGCTGGAGGATTTTTTTTTTCCAACCGCCACAGTTATTTCCAGCCTTGTGGGCACCTGACTAAGAAGCTTCCTTCTCAGGAGAGCAGTCCCTTGCCGGTGGTTTCTCCTGTTCTTTGTCCGCACGCCCCAGCCAGCAACCCAGCCATTCTGGCCTACTTCCTCCACCTGGTGGGAAGTGTGGGAAACTGCCAAGCTTTATTATTTTTCCGAAGAGAGTGGGTCTTCATGACTCCTGTTCACCCTTCTCAAATCCATCTTGTCCCTGGGTGTCAGAGTGATCTTTCTCAATACAAATCTGACCCTCTCACTCTCTGATAAAAACTCATCACCTAAAATAAGCCCCTTATCAGAGCATTCAAAGTATTCACACTCTGGCCCTTGCCCAGCTCTCCAACCCCAATTCTGGTAATTCCACTCCTGCCACTCTACTCCAGAAGTTTAATTGTAGTTCTCTAAACACCCAGTGCTGCTTCATGCATCCATATCTTTGTATATTCTATTTGCCCTCTCTGGAGTGTCACTCTCCCTGTCCTATTCCATGTTTGCCTTGTAAACTCCTACTCAGCCTTCACAACCCTACAGAAGAGTCCCCTCCTCTCTGCAACGGTGTTTGGTTTGCAGTTTACAGTCTTGTCTCTTTGGAGGCCACAGGGGAACCATTCCGGCAAATGGAGAGTTTCCAGACTCTTTTTCTACTTTCTCAGGTGAGAAATTGAGGAGCCATCGTGACTCTCTTTTTGCCTCATTTGGGATCCAAAGGAAGAGAATTCATCCTTTTACTCATTCACTCAGCAAATATTTATTTGTTGCATTGTTTCAGGCACCAATTTAGGCACTTAGGAGCTTAACAATAATAAGGAAAAAAGATACTAATTAATGTAAGTAAGTACAGTTTGTAGCATGCTAGGAGATGTCAGGAAAAAAAGAAAATGCTGAGCAGTTCAGAGGATTCTATCTATAAAGATATGCATGTCAAAATACGCAAACAAACCGAATACTGCTAGACTTCCTGCTATGGGAGATGATTTCCCTACTGTTTAAGCCAGTTTGAATTGAATTTCTGTTCCTCAAAGCTGAAAGCATCTGAACTAAACTGGGGCAGCCGCCTTGGCATGCCTTCCTTAAGAGCGATGGTTGACATCCACTAGTTCCATTTGTTCTTTGGCAAGGAAAAATGAATCACCAGGAGATGCTGTCAACTCAGATTCCATTGGAGGATTTTCCTGTGGGCCTTTGATGACACTATGTTCTCACTCACGTACCATTCAATTGTTTTGGTCCTGGGTAATCTCCTTTTTACTGTCAGACATGGAATTAAGAAAGCTGCACCTCAAAGTGAACCCCTGGGTCAGAATTCCAAAGAAGTACAGCCAACTACTATCCATAGTTGGAACCTGTGCAAGGGACAAGGCTACCAGCACAACCCCAGGACAACCATCTCCAGCCTCCCAACTACCACAGCCTCCCAGAGTTAATTTCAATCTCCCACCTCTTTTCTCTTAGTCAGTACACTCCAGCCACACTTTCTTCCTGTCTATTTTTTCAGTATGCCAATGTGCTCCCATGCCAGACCCTTTGCATTTTTTTTCCCTAACATCTTTTCTTTTTCCTTCATTTTGCATAGGATTGAAAAAAAGTAGATTGATGAGTCTTAAATAAAGAAAAATCAGCTAAATAATGTGGAATGTAGCCTTTGGACTTGCTTCTTAAGTCTGTACACATTCCTATTTCTCACCTCTGCCTTTTGTCTTGCTGTCCTCTTACTTAGAACACTGACTCCCTTTCCCCTTCTGGCTAACTCACTAACCCATTCCTCAAGACAGCCTTAGGGTAGCTTGGTCATTCATTCATTCACAAAATATTTATGCAGAATGGAATAATGCACCAGACACTCTCCCAGGCACTGAAGAGACAATTATGAAGACTGATGCAGCCCCTACCTTCATGGGGTCCAGTGGAAGGAACAGATTTAACAGGATATTTAATGGACAGCGTTGGTTTCAGTTTCATCTGCAGCCCCAAGGAAGTGGCTGACAACTACTCCCAGGTTCCTAAGAGAGATGTCAGACTACTTAGATAGGAATTACAAATGATGTGGTCAAAAACAAGTTTTGTGATTCATGGCTCCTCATTCACTCAAAGGGAGAAGAAGTTAGAGAGTCCAGGAGAGATGCAGCACATACATAGTTTGGGAAGTCATGGAAGGGGACAAGGGTACCCATGGAGGAGATGTGGGTAGATTGAGAACAAGAGGGACAAGTCATTTAGAGGGCTTGTCAGGGGAAGAAGAACCTGCAAAGACTGAGAAGGAATAGCAAGAAGTAGGAGAGTCTGATGTACAGACACAAAGCAACCAATGTTCACTCCAAAGACAGAGTGTTTAAATCGTGACATCCACTCCCCTCCTCCATCACGTTCAGTCCTCTTTGTGGGCATTATTTTTTCCATAGCACTTACTGCTACCTAAAATCATCATATATGTTTGTGAATTATTATCTGTCTTCCTTCCTAAATTGTAAGCTCTCAGAAGCCTGGGGCCCTTCCTTGACTATCTTGTATCTCTAATGCCTACAACAGAGCTTGACCCAGGGTAACTGCTCAATAAAAGCATGCTATATATTGATCATATATTTGTTCTATATGTCATACATGTTAGTAATAAATATTACATATACCAAATAAAGGTATATAATTTAGTTATCCTAATATATATTATATATTTTCATTATATATCATATAATCAATGAAAATGTTATCTATTTATTTTATATATTATATATAGAATAAATTAAGGTATATTTAATTATATTATTATATGATGTTATTATATACATGTGTTATATAATTACACATACATATGTATATATACACACACACTAAATGAATATAAAACCAAATATTCCAAATCTAAATGACAGCTTACTTCTTTCCCTCATAAAGTCCAAATGGGTTTTCCTGACCGACAGGCATCCAGGGACCCAGGTTCCTTCCATCCTCTGACTTCTGTCTTCTAGGGCTTCCACATTATCTGGCACACAATCCCTGGATGGGGAGAATGGTGTTTAAGGGCCAGCCTGGAAAGTGGCACCCATCTGTCTCCTCCCACTCCATTGGCCAGACCTCAGTCACATGTTAACACCTAATCTCTGGAAGGCAGTGCACCAGAAGGAAAAGGAAACACAGATATGAGTGGCTAGCCAGTCTCAGAGCATATTCATATATACCTACATTTCATTTTATTTTCGTGAGATTTCCACGTAGTTGGGTATCATTCTTCCCATTTTGTAGATAGGACTGTTCAGACTCTGTAAGTTTAAGCCACTTGTCTAAAATTATATAGCTAATAAGTGGTAAGGCTGCAATTCAAATCTAGATTTATTTTTATAAACCCACCCTCTTTTATGCTAATTTAATTTATAGTAATTTCTTCCCCAACCCCAAGCTACTATCCCCAAAAGAAAAGGCTTACATTGTTGTGTCTTTATAAGTCGTTTTAATTGTTTAAAACACTGCTTAATCAAACACCGATTTTCACAAAATTCTGGGTAGTCCTAACTGATCTTTAATCTTTCTTGGTTTGCCTGGGGTTTATTTCAGCTTATCCTAGCTCCAGAAGATCTATCTACATTTGCCTCAAGAACCTCTGTGGTCAGCTCCCACATAGTTTTGATCTTACTTAAAGGGACAGTGAGATCTGTTTCCAATTTAAACAGAGATGAGGGAATATATCTCCTTCTTAAATTTCACAATTAGCTCTCTGCTCCCTCTAACTACTTTGTATATTTCTTAGTTTTCAACCAAATCAAAAAGAAAAGGAGAAAAAAGAAATTATATTTAAAATTGTCTGAGTTAATTTTCTCTTGCCTTTCCTTCCCCTGCTCTGCTCTGGGTCCTTGGGGGCTGATCCCTGGAGATTACATTTCCCAGTCCCCCCTTGCCAACTGGCTTCAGGGTTCAGCTAATGGGTGGCTCTGGAGGGACGTAGAAGGATGGAAAGAGGGGAGGAGCCCCCACTCCTGTCCCTCCTTCTCCTCCCCTCACCCACCCTACCACCTTTAGAAAACCTTCAGTAGGGGCTTATCTTCTCTATCATTCTACCTCACCATCAGTCCCTCCTTCTGTGGGCTCACCTCCCACTGGGCAGTCCTGATGCCTGAGCTCTGCTTTTGTCCTTTTATTCCTTTAGCTCTAGGGATGGAAGTAGTTTTTCACTGATTCTATTATCTGGATCTTTTCACCAGCCTGTAACAGGACTTTCAGCTCTTCCTTCCTGTATATAATTTCTTCTCCCAATTGAATTCCGTCTATTGAACTATGTGGAACAGACTCTTGCTTTCCCGAATGGATCCTGAGTGACTGGCCTAATGGGTATTCTCACTGATATGTCAATACTGGGTGGTATGTTAGGCTCATTTATTAGCTAAGTTAAATGGCTTCTGGACCACCAACGTATTGTATTCAAATTTGTCTTCAGCAGAATTTTAAATTATCACATGGACCTTTATTTAAGTGGCTCAGGAAACTGTTGCCCAGTTGAAACTGTAAATATTGGATTCATAAATAACAAGAGTATAATAATAGTATCTATAGTTTATTGATCCATACAATGTACCTGGTGCTCTGCTCAACTCCTTACATACATTCTCTCTTTTAATTTTCCAACAAACTGTGGGCTTCTTGTTCCAGTCAACATTCTCAGTGGCAAATTATAGACACCTACTCTGAGCAGACATATCAGGATGCTCTTGGGTGGTTCATGGAATTGAGAGGAAGGCTGAAGAACCAGGCTGTGGAAAGTACTAAAGGAAGTCGGGCAGAGCTAAGACCATGTCACAGGAATGATCTGCTAGGGACACTATGCATTGGATCCACCACTGCAGGCTCTGAAGCAACCCTACCTGCCTGTGGTGGGCAGCATCCAGTAGGACCTGCTTTGGTCCCATGCCCATGGTCCAGCTTGCAGGGTGTGGGAAGAAAGAATGTCTTTCCTCCTTTCAGTTTCAATAGTAAAATATTAATGGGATTACCATATCACTTCCCACCTTTGGCTTCCATAATAAATAGTAATAATGGGATTACCATTTGGGAAGCTGGACCAAAACAA
Organism: Camelus bactrianus; assembly: GCF_048773025.1. NCBI lineage: Eukaryota > Metazoa > Chordata > Mammalia > Artiodactyla > Camelidae > Camelus > Camelus bactrianus. Next base: position 31,184,566 of record NC_133550.1, on the reverse strand, counting down.
CAAATGGCCCCCCCAACATCATTATCCCCATTTTACACCTATGAAGAGAAGGACATATGTATAATGTGTGGTATACATGAGCCCTCTGACATGTGTGAATCTGAAGCACTACCTCTTTCTACCAGAATACATTTGCTCTTTATATACAGTTAGTTTATACCTGAACTGATTTGCTTTTTGAAAACTTTGATCTACATATGCTTGTAAATTTTTTAAAATTTACAAGTATAATCACAATAGCCTTCTTTTAAATAAAGAGTTCAGTTTGAGCATTAAAATTCATTTGTCCACAATTATGTTGTATCCTGATTTTCAGGATTTGCTGACTATATACATAGAGGTGTACCCATAACATGAACAATGTCATGGCCAGGAATCCCTATCAGGGAATTGGCCAAAAATGCTTTGTTTTTGCTCTTTACTCCAGATTTTGTTGCAACAGAAGTTACTTCTTTTTTTTTTTTTTTTTTTCCTGACTGCTTCACATATACATATGAGAGAAGCATGAACAGTTTTGTATTTTAGGAGACTTGGCACCATTTCATTCTTACTATCTGGAAGGCACAGCCACACCAGTAGCTGGTCCAAGCACCCTTCTAGAGTAATGGAATGTGATTATAAATACTTTGGGCATTTAGTTGATATAGTGCTGGTATGCTTGTTGGCATGTTTTTATGGAGGTTAGATAATTACGCCAATAAGTAATAACTTTGCACGTGACACTCCATGTGTCTGTGTGTGTGTAGAGAAGCCATGAAATTAGTTTTGGTTTCTATTCTTGACCATCCAATTTTGTGAGTCACTGAATATCTCTTTGGTCAGTCATAAACTCTCAGTTCCCTAATATAATATCTTCCTACAGAACCCCAGGAACTCAGGTAAAACCTACTATACAGACAACTGAGTGTTCAGGGCTCTCAATTTTTTTGTCCTCAAAAGTAGTATAATTATTTAAGTCCCACCACTTTGGTTTATCATCAAAGGAAAGAAATTCTTAGAGGTTGCAGGTGGGGAAAAACATGTTTTTAAAATGAAAGTAAACTCTATGCATTTTGACTACCTAAGAATTGGGCTTGAAGGGAACAACTTAAAAAGTAAAGATTAGTATTCCACCCCCTCACCCCAGCATAAATAATTTTGACATACCAGAGTGAAGGGCTTTTTGCAAATTGATTCCTTTCCACAGTTTACATAAAAGCTCCTTTTGTTATCATGACTTCTAAAAATATAAATACAAAGGAGATGGGAAAGCTATTGTGTAGTGTTAATAGCCCACCACCACTGAGGTATATTTAGGAGGGCATACAAATATAGGAATAGTATTTTATGACAGTGTGAAATTACATTAATAATGTATGAATGAATACATTCTCACTGTAAAAAAAAATAAGCAATTTGTATGTCTGTAGAGTAAATCAGAAACATCCCCCAATCTTGCCTCTCAAACAGTTTGGAGGATAACTTTTCAGTCTATTTCTATGCATTTTATATATACAAAATACATACATGCACTCTACTGCCAGCTCTCTCTCTCTCGAGCCTAAGTGTTATCACCGCATAATGATTGTTATATAACTCGTGTTTTTAAGTTGAACACTATCTGAAGAGTCACATTTCTTAATCTTTTCCTTTTTGGCTTCTGAGTTTTGCTTCTTTCTTTAGAAGCTCTTGCCCCAACACACTGGGTATTCCAATTGATTTTTAAAGTGAGGACCTAAATGTTCATCCATGGTTGAAAGGACTATGAAGACATTTAGAAAACAACTGCCTGCTGACCCAGAGGTGGAGTAGAGAGCTGGCTGCCTTGGCTGAGCTCTGAGCCATCACCTCTTTGGCCTCTCATAGGTGCTCCTTTGAGCTTCAACTCTGCTCGGCCCCTCCCACTTCCTGCCCAGAGCCATCTTCATTGCTGGTCCTCACTCTTTTCTGCTTTGCAAGAGAAAACAGTGGTTTCCAGGTAAGTGGAGGGGGCCCACTGAGGGTGAAGGTGGGGGGCAGGAGGGGTTACTAATTAAGAATGGTTTCCTTTTTACTCTGCTAGGTGTGAGGGTAAAGGCAATTGGAATGATTGGCACCAATTCAGTTCAGTGGAGTCAGGGGAAAAAAACTGGTTTTGGTGCATCAACATTTTGATTCACTCCCAAAGCTGGTCTGTGATCTAAATCTGCCTTCTATTCAAGATTAAAAAAAAAAAAAGACAAAATGCCAAGAAGATGTGATTAAATTTTGAACATTCAGTGACCGATTATCTAGTTTGTACCTTAGCCAAATTATTTTTCTTTCTCCTACTTTTTATTGCCTTTTTTGCCCTTTACTGCTTTTTAGCTCTTCCTAGCACCTTAAGATGGTTAGAGGAGAGAAACAGAAATGGGATTCCATTTAATCAATTTTCTACTTACTGTGGAGTCATATCTTATATGAGGGGTTAGGTTCCACAGAGAGAACATAAGGACAAAATCATATGCAGTCAAATTTATCCATGAAATTTCCTTAAATGGGCCAGAAGGCCTGGAAAACACCCAGGGCTTTTTGTTTGTTTGTTTTGCCTACAGCATTGAAACAGATATGTCTTTCTTCAGCTGAGTACTAGATAAAATAACTGATTTATATTTGGGGACAGATTAAGGAAAAATAAATACCTTCAAATGCCAGACATATTCTGTGTGGTGAGATCAGGACCAGCTACATAATTTTTGAGGTCCCATGCAAAAGGAAAATGCAGAGCTCCTGGTTTGAAAAATATTGAGAATTTCAAGTTGGCAGCAGTAGAACATTAAGCCAACTGTGGGCCTCTTCCAAGTGTAGGGCCTTGAGCCACTGCTTGCACATGAAGCCAGCCGTGGATAAGAAGCTTAGAAAGTAAGAAAAAGCTTGGAAACTGACATCAACTCAGGAAGAGAAGCCTCATAATTCCCACGGAGCGAGGGGGTTAATATCACTGCCAGGATCCCAATCATGCTGTTGTGCTCCCCACCCCATGTCCCATCTGAGTCTGCCTAGTTGAACTTGCCTGATGCTAGATCAGCACAAGATGCAGCTCCACTATAAAAGTTAAATGGTTGAGAGTTTGCAAATCCATATTAAAATTACAGTTTTTGATTTTCTGATTTATTTCAAGGATTCACTGTAATTTAAAACTCAGATTTAAGATGTGTCAAAAGAAAATTAGTATTTATATTTCTTTACAGAGCATAAATTTTGATCTGCCCTTAGTCATTTGCCAAAGGAATAGATCAGATGTAGTCTATTGTGTAATTTATAGAGGAAAACAAATTGCTTTATCATGAGTTCTCTAAGTGATTAAAAAAAGGAAAGTTAGAAAAATTAGGTGTGATAGTATGCCTTCTTCAAATAAAAGGCTAATTATTTTACTTACTAAAGAGGTTGCCTTTTAAGACTTTTTTCAGAAGGTCATGAACATAATCTGACCAAGGAGGATTTTATTCTATGACTGCCTGAGCTCTCTGAGCAAGAATATGATACAAGGCTCTCTTTTTGAAGGAAACTCTCTAATACTTTACAGTACTATATTTCTTCAAAGTGCTTTTATATACAAGCCCAGCTACAGGAAGTTGGTCAGGTAATTGATGAAAAGGTTTCCAGATAGCAACTTATTTAATGTTGATGTAATAGAAGATTGTTTTTCCAGGGTATTTTCTTTCTCTGGCAAAGGTCTCTGATGTTACCCTTCCTCTTCCCCTTCAAGGTTCTCACCTCAGCACATGCTGAAACTTGACTCACCTGCTTTGACAAAAATTGCTTCCTTGTAGCTTTGAGAGATATCTATTTGAGCTTTAAAATAAGTGCCATGCCCAGGGTCAGGCAGCTAATGACCCAGGTAAACTGGACAACTCTCCTGACTCATGCTTACCTGCTTCACATTATGTAATACAGCAAAACAATACTTAACAAACTCCTACAAAGCCAACAAAGGAAACAAAGCCATAATATGTCATTGTGACAGTGTTCAGAAGTTTGATGGATATTTTTAGTTAATCTTTCTATTGTAGAGTTTTTAGCGTGGTGATGGCAGTGTGTGGTGGTTGTACTTTGGCAAGAATTGAAATTAGAGGCTTCTGTCAACCTGACTGCTAATTCCATCAAATGACATAAACAAGGTTCATAGGAAAGAACATGGGTGGCCATAGCATTTTCTCTTTAATCTCTTGATTTGTGTCAAGTTGTGTATTTTAGGAGAAAGGAGGAGAGAGTGGCATAAGAAGACACAAATACAAATTAATATATATCACTAGTTAAGGTTGTTCAGAGGGGTTTGCCAAAATAGTTTCAACTAACACTGATTGCTTACTGTGTACAACTCTAAGCACTTCACATGCTTTATCTCATTTCGTCCTCACAATAACCCCTTGAGATAGTTATCATGTTATTCCCATTGACCAAGATCTCATAGCAGTAAATGTCAGAGCCAGGGTTTGAACGCAAGCAGAGCCCCTGTTGTAAAACTGAATGATTCCACCTAGGTTAACTGACTTTCTACCCACCCTTAAAATGTTCCTGGTTTGTTTGTTTGTTTTTTCCTACAACCAATTTTGCCTCCACAATCCAGACATGATTTCAAAACTAAATGGAAATACTCGAGCCTATACAAAAGTCACTTACATTCTCACAAGAAACTATCTCCCAAATAACATCAATTTACACCCGGCAGAAGATACAGGGGTTTTCATGTTTGCGGTGGGGGGACGGGTGTTTATGTACATCCCAAAGCACACCCACAACAGGGCTGAACAGTAGGCCTGACCGCACAGAGGTCCTCTGGGACTGCTTATTACATTAACCTCTGTCGAAACTTCTCTCAGAGATAGGTGCTGCCTTGAACCCTAGGGGAAGTAAGACGCTTTATCTTTTGCATGCGCACGAAGTTTGTCTTCAGAGATCCTAAATGGGTGTGAATCCCAGGAGATAATCGCTCTGTCCAGCCATAAGCAAATCTGGGCTCCTGTTTCTGTGGAGGTGCAGACATAAACATAAGTGACAAGTTGGTTGCAGAAGTGCGTGGGAAGGCACTTGTCCCGTTGTGGATTGGGTGGTCTCTGTGTAGACGGTGTGATAGAGGGCACTCAATTTGGATCGCCCCGGTCTAGATGAGGGGTGTTCGGGCAGTAAAAGTTCCACTCGCGGCCGGGGAGCTTGCAGCATTGTCTAAGGTGGTGCGCCCCGGGAGCCCAGAGGTGTCAGTCCAGCGCTCCACAGGAGAATCACCAAGCAGTTTCGCCCCGCTCCTAGCGCCCCGACAGGCCCCACCCCCTGGGCCCGACAGGCCCCGCCTCCAACACCCGGGGCTTGGGAAGGCACCCCTGCCCCAGTTCCGTAAACACTTCTCTCCCCGCCCCTAGCAGTTCTCGGACTGAACCATCGCAGCCTACGGGAGGGGCACCGTTCAGCTCGCATCCCAAACACCCCTAATCCAAGCTCGTCTTGGCCTCTTTCATCCGAACACTGAGGTAAATTGCTTGTATTAGATCAGGTCTGTCAGAATTCTGCTGTCGAAACTGAAGTGCCCAAGACTTCCCCCTATACCGGATACTGTCTTTCCCCCGCTCTCCCGTTACGTGGTGGCCACGCCGTGGATGCCTCCCTGGAGTCCCTCCCGGCCCTTTAAATGCCGCGTAGGGGACCGGGGAGGCTGAGGGCTGTTGGACTCGTGAGTTTCTGAGGTGTTTGTGCCGTGTTCGGTGAGGGGACACTCAGAGACCCCTGACCCGGGGTCACTCAGTCGCCTTTCTCCTCCGCCTGTCTCCGCGCCGGACCCGGTGTGTACCATCCCAGGGGAGGGGGCCACCGGCTCTGAGGTAATAAGCCCAGGCCAGCGAAGGGAGACACCTCGCCCCAGGGCAACCCGAGGGCCTCCCCGACCCCATCTCGGAGCTCCGTCCTGGGACGCTGGGGCGAGGGGCTGTGAAGCCCCGCTTCTTGCTCCCTACCCCGCCCCCCCCCCCCACATCCCTTGTTTGACCTCGAACCGCCGTCCCGCGTAGGAGCGGGGCGCGGGCGCCTAGTGGCCACGGCCAGTGTTGGCGTGGTGTCGGGCTATGGGCCCTGGAGGCGCCGCGGTCGGGGCCGCTTGGCCTCTGTTTACATCGCATTGGGACCGTGCCAGCGAGCGCGCCGCAAGCGGCTTCCCACCATCCGGGCTCCGGGAGGGGGCACCCTGTCGCCTGCGATCTGGGCCGGCTGGGGTGGGCGAACTGAGCTGCGTTTGGGGGCCGGGCGGGGCTCCAAGCATGTGTTTGGGGTTTGTTGCCGGGGTTTCCTCGGTACTCGGCTAAGCCTCCGCCGTCTCCTTCCCCAAGGGTTTGTTTTGACAGGAAACGTGCCGCTGGAGGGGAGGGGCGGCCGGAGGACGTGGGCGAGGGGTGTGCAGACTCCCAACCCGTCCCCTTGACCGTCCCCTCAAACGCGGAAGAGGCGGGAAATGCCCGTCAGGCCCGGGCTCAGACCCCAGGGCTCTCAGGGATGGCTTGTGCTTCCCACAGCTGCCACTCTGGGTGGCACCACTTGAGGTAACAGCGATGATTTGAGGTGGCACGTGGACGAATATGGTTAAGTGTTTTCCTTAGTATTAAGAAAAACTGTTCCATTATACCGAGCGATTTCACAATGATATAAAGTTTCTTTTCATAATAAATGTATTTTAAATGCAAAAATCTAGTCCAGATAAAGAGAGGTGTTTGATAGAGCACAGGTGAGGATGGAAATGTGGTAACAGGCGTGAAGAGTCTTACTCAAAGGGGAAATATTGTCTTCGATGGTTGTCCTGTTACTTTCACCTTGAAGAAACTAGCCAAGTTGTCCTTGTCTCCGCTGGGCCCCTAGGCCCGTGATTCCCGTGGTCCCATGGCCTCCAGCCCAGTCAGAGACCTTGCTCTGTCCTACCTACCAAACTTAATGAGGTTATGGCAGTGGTTCCCTCTTTAGGAGGCACCCTGCCTGTCATTTCCTCTTGCCTCCAGGGATTTCATACATCAGTCTGGCAGCCCATGGAGATTGCCTGACTTGAAGCTGCCCAAGGCTGAAGATACCCAGTCGTATGGAAGCAGCTTCAGTGCCGTTTTGTGGGGTGGTTGAGGGCCCAGAAGGGGAAACAGGTACTAAAACAGGCCAGCCAGGGGTGGGAGAAGTGTTTTTCTAATGTGAAAAGTGCCTAGAAATCCTTCTCCCTGATGCTGTAATGTTTTGTGTAGCGTGAACATCTGCTTTTTTAGACAATGGCTGGCTTTGTTGGCTTTTATCTTGCTCTTTGTTGGCTCTAATTTGATGAAGACCGGTATTCTCTAGCTGAATGGAGCAGGCACCTTCCTCCCTGCTTTGTGGTTTTTGCTTTGCTGTGTGTGAATAACTTTTTAGTGCTACTGTTTAGGACTCGTTCTAAAGCAGTATTTTGCAGAAGATGAAGATTTTCCATGTCATCTGCAGTTTTTTTCCTTCAGAGCCCAGTCTTACTCCCCTGCCCTTTACTACAAGTATGTGAATACTTGCCCTTGCACCTGACCTTGATCTGGTCTTGAAGGCTGATGCCTACTAGATGTTTCTTGAAATTTTCTCTTTTCCATGACTTAACCTGAATTGGATGGGTTCCATTCCTCAGGGCCCTGCTAGATAAACTGAATTCACTTCAAAATGCTTTTGACTCATGCTAGCTGTAAGCAATTAACCCTTTTGATAATATTTGGATTTTAAGGAGGGATTTTGCAGTGCATAAAGAATGGCTCCCTGATGGGGGATTTTCACTCTAGCAGGGTAATTGAGAATGATTTTGGACAGTAGACTCTTTCAGTGATGCCCTTTATGGTTTAGCTCTTGAGCAGCCACCCCAGGGGTAAGGTCAGCTTGCTACCACATATGCAAGTGTTCACGTGGTGATGGGTAGATCGATTTGGCAGAGTGGGAGTGAAAAGAATGAGTGATACACCAGATTTTCTCCGGCTGTCCTAGAGTGGTAAAGAGCACAAACTTTTGGGATCCACTGCCTGGATATGAGTTGTGCGTCTGCCACTGCCGTGAACCCTCAAGCAAATAAGTTAACCTGTCTGTGCCTCAGGTTCTTATATATAAAACAGAGATAATGATAACCTAGCTAACAAGGTTATAATGAGGATTCAAGGAGAAAATACATTTTAAGCACTGATATCATAGGGGCCAAGTCTTAGTAAGTAATAACTATTAGCTTCAATTGTTATTATTTACTATCAGTTAACATTAGGAGGGTGGAAAGGCACAATGTAAAAGCTTTTTTAAGCTCTAGGATTGTGAGTCTTTGCTAATTTGAATTATGGATGCCTTGGAAATTTGTTGAGATAGGCACTGGAAATTGGACAAGGGAGACATATCTTCTTCCCTCAAGGAGCTTAAAATTTAGTGGGGAGGCAGATTTGCAGACACCTATTGTACTTTAAGTGACTGCATAATACAAATATGAGCAGTGTGAGTGAGGCAGAGAAGGGCAGCCCAAGTTGTCTTGTGAATAGTGTGGCTTAATTTGTTCATCAGTGATGCTCCTTGAGCTCCGCTTCTATTCCAGGCAGTGTTCTGAGATGACTAACTTAAATAGAATGAGTGAGGATGTCAAGGAAGTTCACTTAGAAGTTGTAATATCTGCTTTCAAATCTGAATGATGACAGGGATCCAGCCACACAGAGATCAGGGAGTAGAACATCCCACTGGGAGAGAATAGCAGGTGTAAGTGCTCCAAAGGAGGAAGTTTAGTATGTCTGAGGATCCCAAAGAAGGCCATTGTGTCTGGAGCATTAAGGGTTAGTGGGAGTATGGTACAGGATGAAATGGGCAGGGGCCCAATCACCGAAGGATTATAAACCACTGCCAAGAGACTTCTTGGGAAAAGAGAACCCACCTGGAGAAGAACTCTTGAAAGGGATGCTTTCTGTCACCTCTTCTGAAGGAAGGGCTCTGGAAGATTTCCTGTTTTATTCACTAGGCACTGTTCAAGAAGGACACTGGGATGAGTCTGACTGTCTGGAAGAGCTTTCATAATAGAGTGGTATCTAAGCTGTTGCAGTGGTGGGAACAATCAGGACCTAAAAACTGCAGGGGACTGGGCTGTTCTGAATTAGGCTTGAACTTTTGGTTCAGTACTTCTTCCTCTCTTTTAACCTTTTGCTTGGAAATAATTTCAAACTTACAGAAAAAGTTGCAAGAATGGTACCAAGAACTCTCTATGTCTACCTTCGACTTGTACTCGCCTGTTAACATTTTGCTCCATAAGCTTTATTGTTTTCTCTTTTTCTCTCTCATTTGAATCATTGGAGAGAAAGTTTTATATATTACAGGCCTTTATTCCTAAATGCATAATCACAGTACATTTATCAACTTCAGTAAATTTAACATTGTAATACAGACAGTAGATTCAAGTATTGTAACCATGTTGTCAAGTGGCCCAAAAGTGTCTGTTTATAGCATTTTCCCCTCTTCCTGTACGGGATCCAATTTAGGATCATCTCTTGCACTCAGGTATCAAGTCTCCTTTCATCTGGAACATAGCCTCAGCCTTTCTTTGTTTTTTATGGCATTGACACTTTTAAAATTCATAATTTATTCTAATAAGAATAAAATAATAGTTGATATCTATTAAGGACCTATGAGGAGCTGAATATTTGACATAGACTGTTTCAATTATTCTTCACAACAATTCTAGAGGTAGATACTACTGTTGTTCCCAATTTGTAAATGGTTAAGTTCCCTGTCTCCAGTCAGTAAATACCGAGAGTCGGGATCAAGAACTAGTCCACCTGGCTCCAGAGCCAGTGTTCTTACTGCTTCTGTGCCATGTGCATTGTCACTGGTGGATCTTCGCAATCCTGAACCAGCACAGGATCATCTCCAGACAGAGTTTGCTGCAGAAGGGAAATAAGGAAGTAAAGTAATCTGGGCGAAGACTGAGGATTCACTGGCAACTTAAAAACTGATCTACCCTCCAGCTGTGGTGAAACACCGGACTATCTCCTTCAGGTCTCTGTACTTGCCCCCTCCACTCTAAAATGTTAGTGGTCGTACTGCCATTCATTCATCCATTCATTCAACAGAGAATATTTAATTGCCTGCTTTCTCTCAATTATTGATGTTGGAAGGAATGATATAATATTGCCATTAATATTATAAAATGTGGAACAGTACCATGAAAACTGATTATTCTTTTTGAATAGTGACACACTATAGTGTTGGAGGCTTTTTTTGGAGTTAGTGTCTGTCTTCAAATTGACTTTACTTTTGGCCAGTGAATAAATCCTCCCAGGCAGGATGAGATGCAGTATTCCTGAGAAGTTGGTTGGTTGGTTGGTGAGTTGCAATGATGAAGGTTAAGTAGATCTAAGTTTGTAGGTATGAGAAGCATTACCTTTCTTAAAGAAACAACCTGTTTTCATTATTACTATTCTGAGAGAATCCAAAATAGCTTTAAAAGCAGTCTAATTACCCTTGAGCCTTTCAGTCAAGTAGCTTTGTCCCAAGATGACCTATATGGAAACCCAAGACCAAGAAAGGTAAGAGCAAGTGTGAATGAACTTCCAAAAGACAATTTACACCATGATGAGCCATTTGCTTTTTTTTTAATTGAGTTATAGTCAGTTTACAATGTTACTTTTGGTTTTTGTAATTCAAACGAATGCAAGACTTCTGTCTTAGATTAACTACCTGTCTTTGTTGTCTGTAGGGGAAACATGCTTTTATCATCATGGAATAAAATTATTTTTCCCTCCAGAGTTTAATGCCTAAAATAATGATGATAACAACTATAAAAGCAAATAATACTAACAATAGCAAACATCTGTGTCCTGTTCACTCTGTCAGACACTATTCCAAGCACTCTACATATATTGACTGAATAAAATCTTACACCAACCCTATGAGTTAGGTACTATTAATATGAGGAAGCAGGCAATTTCTTGATAGAGTAATAGTGAGCATTTTAGCCTCAAACAAAAGTTTCTGCTTCGATCCATTAAAACCCAGTTGTGATATGAAGGCTTCTACCAACTAAACAAGAATTTCTAAACATTTTGAAGCTTTTAAATTTTCTGTTACATCCCCTCTACGAGAAGCTCTACCTCTAGTAGACTGTTGGAAGAAAGCGTAGTTGCGCATGTTATTAAGCATGTCTGCCATGAGCACATTTAATTTCTCAGAACTTCTAGTGATGCCTCATGGAACTTTGGGTTTATTGCATTTTACCAATTTCTCACTAAAAGGCACCTGATAGCTGGCCCACTGCCCGCCCCCTTCAGAAAAATGAGGTGAAGAGAGCAGATGTGATAAAGTCATGCAGCAAATCAACAACAGACTGGGCCTCACACCTGGAACTCTACCTCCTAACCTAGAGCTTTTTATTTTTTAAATCTTCATACTTAGCTGCCTTGTTAAACACAATTAAGAAACCTGCAAAGTGTGCTGTTCAGCTGGAGTAGAATATGAAATGGACAGTTATAGCTATTAACCTAGTTCATAAATTCCAATGGATAAAAGCTTTTATTCACCTTTACTTGGAAAAATAGCCAAAGTGAAGAGAAATTGGGAGCAGAACATACATAACACAGTTATTACAGTGGAATGACTGGAAAAAATAATCAAGTGGAAATAGTAAGAGCATGACAGGGCCAAGGAATATTGAGTCTTAAGCCTAATAAGGCAGATTTAGGTGGTAGGTTCTCTGCTGCAGGCCTTGGACTTTGGCAGCGCCAGGCCAGTAAATGTGTGGTGATACCAGTTTGTAAATGTTCTGGTTGCAGCTGTACTAACTGGGATTCAATGGTTCCGATTCAGCTGACACAGAATGAATACTTGTCACATACTTGACACTGATGGTGGACAAGACACAGTTCCTGCCTTGTTAAGGAGAGTTGGAAGTAACCTTGAGAGGAAAATAACTACAAGGGACTAAGCGTTATTGTGCGGATACAGGAGATGTGCTGCAGGTGTACAGAGTGCCCTTAGCTCTGGCCACCGTGTAGAGGGAAGGCTTCCTGGAGAAGGTAGCATTTGCAAGAAATACCATCAATGAGAAATAAAATGTTGGCAAAGAGAATGAGAAAGCTTGAGGAAAGGACACACACTTCACTTGGGATTTGGGGTTTGGTGCAAGTGAAAGGGTTAAAGCAGACCCTTTCCTTCTGTCCTTTATCACCACCCCCACCCTCACCTCCTTCAGCAGATGGGAGTTGAAGCCCTAGGTGGATCTAGTTTGCCTGGGGTAAAAGAGGTGAATTCGCCACTGAGGATGCAATGGTTCAGGTCCTTTTATATCCTGTATCCGAGGTGGTTGGTTTGGGACTCTAGGAAAAGGCAAATGTGTCTACGTGGGGGCTTCCTGGCAGCTCCACCTCATTCCATGCCCTTCGGTCTGCAGGGACAGCCTGCTTAGAGTTGGTGATTTTCTGTTTGCAAAAGTGGTGTGCTGAGCAAGTGTGCATTTCTACAAGTGCCAGGACTGGAGAAGGTTGTTTAGGTAAGGCCAGGGGCAAATGCCTTTGGGATTTTCACCTTTAATAAGTCCCTCCCAGGTTCATCCATTTTTCTGTCATCACCCAAGGGATAAAAAAATAGCAGTATTTCTTAGGGAAGGGAAATAGCTCAGTGATAGAGCGCATGCTTAGCACGCACAAATGAGGTCCTGGATTCAATCCCCAGTACCTCCATTAAAAAAACAAAAAAAATCCATCATTTCTCTCAGCTCAATCCCCCTTGGTCCTAACCCTGCCTCTCCTTTCTCATGTTTCCTCAGCAATGCCTTGGCTTCCCTTTTCTTGTCCTCCAGCATCTCACACACAGTTTTAGGCAACTGATCTTGAAAGCCATGAGAGGATGGTCCTGCATAATTTCACCATTACTTTTCCCAGTGCCTGGTGCATAGTCGGCACTTAAAACATATGAAAGGAATCATTGGAGAAACTGTGTAGGCATTTCCAGGCAGTCTACAGGTAGTTATGGTTTCACATTCTGACAGCTTTAAAAGATCTGAGCACCTCATTGCATGGGCCAGTTCAGGTTTAAAGAGCCTCAGTGAACCCTTACTATCATTACTGTCCGTTCAGGAATTGAGGTTCCTTTTTCCTCAGGCTCGGATTTCCCCTCAGTGTCAGCTAACACCACACTCATATCAGGGCCAGCCCCTTCATGGGCCTGGCTGAGGTTCCTGCGCTCAGTTCTGAGCATCCCATGTGCCCTGGATCTCCTTTTCAGGGGTGTCTGGGCCCAACTTCCCTTCCCTGAGAAGCAGTCTGATGTCCCAGAAACAGCCCTGGATGTAGAGTCAAGGGACTGGTTTTACAGTAAGTCTCCAGAGTCTGTTCTTTCCCAGCCTGTGAATCAGGATCTTTTGTGCCTGTTTGTTCATTGGGTGGCCGTGGGTACTTTGTAAATTGTCAAGTACCAACCAAATATCAAGCCTTACTCTTCATAGCATAGCAGTTCATGGGAAAATGGAGAAGAAAACCCTATAGACTTGCCAGCCAGAGATTTTCATTAGTCTTCCTCTTTCTCCAAGAGGCTCACAGATAACTAAAGATGATTTCAAAAGTATTTTATTTAAAACAAAGACAGAGGGACAATAACAATAGCTGATATTTGAATGCTGTGCTAAGCACTTGGATAAGATTAATCGTATTTCATCCTTAAGCAACCTTATGAGGTTAGTCTTTCAGCCCAGTTTTACTGATGAGGTAGGGAGATAAATGACTTCTCCAAGGTCACATGGCAAAAGACAGAACAAGCTTCTAAAATCCAGGTAGTCTGACCCCAGAACTCCACACTCTTACTCTTACCCTCCCATGCTTTAGCGACCCCAGGAGGAGAGCGTGTGTGTTCTGTGCACTGTTTTTGATGACCTATCATTGCTGAGAGCAGCTCCATGTTCACACTAGGTACGTCCTGTGTGAGCACACACCTATGGCTGTGGAATCCCTTTCTGGAAGGCAGTCTTGCAGGCCCCATCATAGCTGGCTGGGGTGCCATGGAAAGGATGAAGTCATCTTCTGGGGGCCTTTCCAGTGCTGTGACACATGCAACAGGGCTGTCAGTGCTGGAAGAAGCATGGGCACCACTGGTGGAGGTACCGTGGAATGCTGACGCAGGGTCTGTTTGTCTGTGCAGGTGCTCTCTCTTTCCCCACACTCCAGTGACACAAGATGCCCTTCAATGGCGAGAAGCACTGTGTGGGTGAGGACCAGCCAAGCGATTCAGACTCTTCCCGGTTTTCCGAAAGCATGGCTTCACTCAGTGATTGTGAGTGCTCCAGGCAGAGCTTTACAAGCGACTCCTCCAGCAAATCCAGCTCTCCTGCTTGTAAGTCAACAGGGAGCAGGGGCTGGGAGTGGTGGGAATGGTTCTAGACATATGTGTTGGATTTTAAAACTCAGAAATGAGTGAGAGCAAAGTACCGACTTGTCCTCCTTTCTTGATGTACTGGAATAGCATTGCCAGGGCACTGCAACTGTCTTGTACACGCCCTCAGCAATAAACAGCCACTAAACTTTACAACCTATCCATTTTTATTTTCATCACTCTGATCTGCTTTGCCTTGACTCTGAATTAGTTCTCCCAACCCCAACTGTCTTATCTCTCAAATAGTGGAAAGCTACTCCATGAGATCATTCTTTGAGCCACATTCAAGGATATATACAAATTATTCCTTTCTGATTTACATAGAAGGAAACTTGCCACAACTCAAGGGTCAGGCAGGAAGTGAAATAGTCTAAAGGATTTCCTGTAGATTTCAAAATCTGTTGTGCAAACCACTCCAGAAAAGTGCCCACAAGGAGAATGACTACACGAGGGGTGTGAGAAGGAATTAAAAGAGTAGCCCCAGTGAAGGGAGACGTCTTTTTCCTTTTTTGTGTGTGGAAACTAGAGAGGTGTGAAGCAGGTGTGTTTGTCTTTTTTTCTTAGCTTTTTAATTGGCATTTCGTATTAGGCAATATAACCCTTTAAACTGCCAAAACCAATGCAGAAAGAAGCAACTAATGTTTAATGAGATCAAATGCCCACTTCAAAAAGAAATTGTTCATTTGTATTTATTTTAAATTTGTACATTCTCATTAAAAAACGGGACGCTCCTGGGCTCAGATCTGATCATCTCATGTGCCCAGAATCTCCTTTCCAGGGGATAGTTGAGCCCAATTGCCCCCATATAAGTAGAGAGAAAAGAAAATATTGCGTATAATGTTACCCAGAGATGGCAGCTGGCAGTGCTCTGTCACATCTTCATTCGCCACATAGACATATATGTGCATGTGTGTGTGGACTTGTCTCACTATTCTAACTAAAACATTTTCTCATGATAATGTATTTTTAAAACATTGTTTTTATTACTACTTACCTCTTTCATCAAGTGAGTATACCATCAATTTAACCACTGATTTATCACTGGACATTCAATTCATTTCCATTTTTTGCCATTATAAATAGTGCTTTGTGAACATCTTGGTACATAAAGCCTTTCTAGGAATTCCTTTGGATATAATTGGATTGCTGGACCAAAGGATACAGACATTTCTAAGGAGAACCATAATGGGACAAAGAATTGGCAAAAGAATTTATTAGCAGCCACCCAGATTTCAGTGCTTTTTCTCACTCTTTATGCTACAAATGGATTGATGCCTCTAGCAGGGTCCCTAGGCGTCCTGAAGAAGGTTTTACTAATTGTATATCATAATTCCCTCCTCCCCCTCCTCTTCTTTCTAGAATTACTTTAGATAGCAAAGTATTGCCAGTCAGTACTGTTGTTTGAGATAATGATTTTTAGTGAACAGAAGCTGAGAGTTCCAACAGTGATTTCAAAGACATGATTTATTAGAATAATTTTTGAATAATCTTTACAAATAACTGGAATAATTCTTTATTCACTACTTCCTGCTGAGAAGTAGATGATCCAGCTTACCAGATTTATCTTATTTTAATTTATTGAGTTCTTACCGTGTTCTTTTTTACTTAAATTACCTTGTTTAATCACTTCAGGACAGCGCTATGAGGAGGTAAGTTATGCTTCAGTGAAGTCAAATGGTAACTACCAACCAGCAAACCTTAGAATTGAACCTAAGCCTTATGCTATACTGCCTATAGTTTTAGAAGTTATGGGGTTGTTTTTAAATCAATTATTTCATATTGAATATGCTTAAATTAATGAGAGTTATGAATTAGGGAATAAAAAGTAGTCATATATATATATTATGGAATATGACTCAGCCATAAAAAAGAATAAAATAATGCCATTTGCAGCAGCATATATGGACCTGGAGATCATCATACTAAGTGAAGTAAGCCAGAAAGAGAGAAAAATACCATCTGATATCACTTATATGTGGAATCAAAAAAAAAAAAAAGACACAAATGAACTTATTTACAAAGCAGAAACAGACTCGCACACATAGAAAATAAGCTTATGGTTACCAGAGAGGGAAATGGGTGGGAAGGGATAAATTGGGAGTTCGAGATTTGCAGATACTAACTACTATATATAAAATAGATAACAAGTTTCTACTGTACAGCACAGGGAACTATATTCAATATCTTGTAGTAACCTATAATGAAAAAGAATATGAAAAGGAATACATGTATGTATATATATGAAACACTATGCTGTACACCAGAAATTGATACAACATTGTAAACTGACTATACTTAGATTAAAAAAAAAAGTAGTCGTCAATTTCCTATGTAGTACATGTAATAAATGCAGATATCAATGGGCACTAAAGAATGAGGTCATTTAATTTTTAAAAGTAACAAAATAGCCTATATTAATAAAGATTTTTAAAAAAATTCGAGAATTTATTATCAGTACAGTAACTGAAGCTATCAAAGGAGTTCTTAAATTTTTGAAGTATTAAGTATTAATTAGGGGAATCCACAGATTTTTACATTCTTCTTACTTGTAAAATCCTGAGAATATATAATGGCTTAACTTAAACCCTGTCTGCATGAGGAGAATTCATTGGATGACAGCTTCTTTTCCACAGCTTAACTAGTTTTTGTTTTCGTTTCAGCAACAAGCCCTCCCAGGGTTGTAACATTTGACGAAGTGATGGCTGCAACAAGGAACTTATCAAACATGACTCTTGCCCATGAAATTGCTGTAAATGAGAACTTCCAATTGAAACAAGATGCCCTCCCTGAGAGCAGGTAACCCTGAGGCATCTGTTGTTCATAAACTGTGCTGCAGACTCTGTGTGTGTGTGTGTCTGTGTGTGTACCGTGAACACAAATATTCACATTGATTCCTTGAAGGTCTCATATAATATCCACTGGGAGTAAGTAGTATTAAGAGTATATAGAGAGTATATTAAGTTAGTTTTCTAACAAGTTCTTATACTTGTTTTTAAAACCATTCCTCTAGGATGTATGTTACTCATAATCTTTTGAATTCAGCTTATATGCCACTTCTGAGGGAAGCTTTTCCTGACATTCCTGAGCCCACTAGACTATATTAAATCCCCTTCTAAAGACTATGATAGTCCCCTATCTCCCCCCTTGTTAAGATGTCTTATAATTTTATGTTCAGTGTCTTGTCTTTACCACTTAACCAAAAGCACCATTAGTGGAGAAACTGTGTTCATGTTGTTTGCTCTGTCCCTGTTACCTAGCAGAGTGCCTAACATGTAGGAAATGCTCAAGAAATATTTGTAGACTGACTTATTAAAAACTGATACTCAGGTTGTGAAAGATAAGTGAGTGCAGCTGAACTGCAGAGTGCTAAGAGTAGGTGATTTAGAAGCCTCTGAGGTGGAACCACAGCATCCCTGGTTAACATCACTGCCGCAAAGGACCTCTGGGTAGAGCCATGCCCTTGTACCCTACCTCGGTCTTTCTGGCTTCAGTGGCTCACAAATCCCCTGGGACAAAGAGGAGAAAAGGCTTGCAGCCATTACTGCAGGTAAATCATCTTTAGAGGCAAAGTTCGCTCTTGGATAACAGCACTGAATCTTCAGCCTCGCAGTGCCATGTATAAATCTTTCAACCAAGACAACATATAGTATTTGATTCCATTCAGAACTTTATTGTTTGTTTTAAACAGGAAAATAATAAACATAATCATTTTCCTTCTTTAAAATGTGGCTCATGGTCCTCCTGCTCCTGGAGGTGTTGTTCATAGTAGTCATAACTGTTTTTTTTTTTAAATCACTGGCCGGAGTAGGTGTATCTGTTTGGTTTTCTGTGGTGACTGCATTTCACCATGATCCTCCATACCAGCTCTGCTGCTGCACCCCCAGGCCAGGCCGCTGTCATCTCTGACTTAGACTCTTTCTGTTCTAACTGGTTGCCCAGTCTCCATCGTTAGCTCCCCGTACTCCATCCTCCACGGGTAGCCATAGTGATCTTTCTAAAGGGTAAATCAGATTAGATCATGTCTTTGCTTAAAACCCTTCAGTGATTCTTTTACACTTAGAATAAAAACTCAAAAACTCTTCAGTATGACCAGCCCCCTTTGCTGACCGAGCCTCTCACTTCTTTCCCTCCTGCTTGTTGTGCTTCAGCCACACTGGCTTCCTTGCTGATCTGGGAGTACACCAGCTTCATCCTGCCCCGGGGACTTTGTCCTTCTGCCTTCTTTTTCAGTGTTCTGCTCGTAGATCTTCACCAGCTGCTTTCTTTTCCCCATTCAAGTCTCAGCTCAAAGCTCACTGTCTTAGAGAAGCTTTCTTCAACCACCCAGTCAGGTGGGCACCCTCTTCATCACTAACTACCACATTGTCTTCCTCTGTCTTCCTCATGGCTCTGAAATTGTCTTACTCACTTTTAATGTGTTTTTTGTCTTTCTGTCCCTGCTAAAATACAAGCTTTTTGAGAGCAGAGACCTTCTTTTCACTACACCTCAGCATCTGAAATAGGGCCCACCACATATTGAATGTTAAATAAACATTTATTGACAGACTGATAAAAATGAATTTTTGAAGTTAAAATTAGAATGTTGTATGAAGTACAGCAGAAGACACTTTGGGAGTATTTGTGCTTTCAATTTAAAAGTTGCAAATACAGGCCTAGCGAAGGCCTTCTAGGATCAGAGACACATTGGGGTTTGAATCCTGGCTCTGCTGAGACCATATCTGAGCCTCACATTCACCAGGTATGAGAGGGGGACCACAGTACTCACTTCATATGCATGCTTCTGGGCATATAAGGGTCTTGCATGTAAGTACTCTGATACTCTGGAAGGTGTGAATTCCCCCTCTCTTCGTATAATGCTACGGCTAGAAAATGTGAGCAAGGAAAACAACATGCAGAGTTGGGACATATTACCTTTGTTTAAAAGTGAAATAGCGTATCATTAGCTGTTGCTTTTTCTAATGACTCTCCACAATGGCCAGGTTGTTACTTTGTAAATTATGGCTAACTCTCATATTTTACTAAATATTTTCTTGGGGGCAAACACTTGATAAATTAAGTCAGATTTCTGATACCCAGTAGGAATGCTTATAAATGATTTGATTGATCTCATCTCCACCCCTCCCTCCCCAGCTCTTCTGCCTCCCAAAATGAAAGAGCTAAAAAGTACCTGGTAGCCTTTTGCAAAACTTAAACCCTCACATCCCTCAAGGAGCTATAAAGTTGTTTTAGCTCATTCCTGGTTGGTCCATTCAAGCCAGGTACATGAGGCTCGTAAAGTTGAGAACAACAATCCATCCCAGCAATGTCTGCCTTTCTAATTGTTCTATAATTGCTCAAGAGAGTCTAAAACATTGGACATGGCATTTATGTTGAATAAATCTAGTCAGGCAACTAGAATACGTTTTAACATGTGAAGTAGCTGAGTATAATATAGTGTTTGCAGTTATATAAACAATTTTAACTCACACTCCTCAGAAAGCTAATTTCACTTCTTACAGTGTTAGTGTATACTTAGCTATTTATACTTTAAAAAGAAAAATTAGGAGATAATGTTTAACCAGCAAATTATTCATTCATTCACCTAAATATTCAGTGAACACTCAGTAAATGCCAGTGCTGTGTTAGGTACAGTGGCAGGTCCCTAGAAGTTGTGGCCTCTACCTCGGAGAGGTGTATATCCCTGTGGGGCATAGAGACTTGTAAGTAATTACAGTTCAAAGAAATGTGTGCTTTTCCAAAAACTGTTACAAAATGCTGTGGGAGTTCAGTAGGGCTATGTGTTTTGATGTGCACCTACTTTAGGACATTGACATGCAGAATAAAGCAGGAAGGCCACCTATTCTATTGTGAGCCTTTCCTAGGAAGGCTCCTCTTTCAGCAGTTTGGTCTGGCTGACTTTAAATGGGACATCTAAGCTGAAGTTGGCAGGCATTCAAATGCATGTCTCCTTGGGGCCAATCTGTTCTATTCCATGCCACGAAACTTCAGCTGTTAAGGAAAGAGCAACTGTCATCTCATCCCCAGATCTAGAACAAGTCTAAAGATCAGTGTATAAGAGTAGCTAGTAAATTACAGTATCTCCTTAGGACAGAATTTTATAAGCTTACTGAAAGCTATAGGAGGGAAGCATTTTAAAAATCTAGGGGAAACACGTAAGACAGAATCTTAAGTGCAATAAATACATAATATTGTACAGACCCAGTATTAAAACAGTTGTAGTAAAACAGTTCCTTCACTGAACATATGTCAGATATGTCAAAAGATTAATAAGGGGATTATGAGCAATCTTTACTCTGGTTTTCTATGTTTTCTAAGATTTCTACCATTGGCATATTTCTTTTATAATCAGGAAAAATAGTTCTTATTTTAAAAAAATAATCCATTTCATTCCTATAGTTTGGCAGGTCGAGTAAGGCACATTGTCCACCAGGCCTTCTGGGACGTCTTGGAGTCAGAGCTGAATGCTGAGCCTCCCGAGTATGAACATGCCATCAAACTGTTTGAAGAAATCAGGGAGGCAAGTTGATGTTGTCTGTGTTAATTAATGATCTTCCCCCCAAAGACTGTTTTCATGTCTTCCAAAGAGTATTGGAGACTCTTTTTGAAAAACAGAGCCAGTTCAGTCACTGGAAGGGTTTTTTTCCTGCACCTTCTGGAGCCAGGTGGAGGCTGGGAAAACAGGGCAGTGGAGGCCAATGCTTAGCAGGTAGGGCAGTGGTTGTGGTGCTTCAGAGCACAGACTCTCGAGTTAGCTAGACCTGGTTTAGTGACAGGCTCTGTCTCCCTTTAAGTCTCTGTTTTCTGAGTAGTTGTAAGAATTGTATCAGATAACAGTTATAGCTAACATTTACAGGACACTTGCTCTATTCCAAGCGCTAGATTATTCATTTATCCTTACAATGCTGTGAGGTAATTATGCCTGTTTTCATTTTATATAAAGAAATGAAATTCCCTGACTCATCCAGGGTCACACAGCTTTGAGGGGTTTGAACCCTGGCTCTCAGGCTCAGAGCCTGTGCTCCTAACCACATGCTGTGTATATAAGTATAGTGCCTGCTGTGTAGTGAATACTCAATATAAGTTGCTTATATAACATATGATATTTAAATATCATATATTATACTAATGGAGCCCATGGGTGTGTTACTGTTTGCCCTTCTGCGAAGGGTTCTTTTGGAGCCATGATCTGCAACTTGTTCTTTCCTTGCATAGTTTACCTGTAAACTTTTTGAAGTTCTTTCAATAATATTGCTTCTTTGCCAGTTATTTTTATCCTGATAGCGTTTGTAAGTTCCCGTGGCGGGGCAGGTAGGGGGTGCTTTAATTCAGAAGACAGAGCTTTTTTTTTAGAGTCAGGACACTGGAGTGCTCCTCTGATCCACCACCCAGCCTGTGCAAACTTTTGTGGCATCCAGGGTATTAAAATATGGACAGGGCGCTTGGTCATCTAGACATTGAAATAGAAAATGATAACCTTTATTCATTAATGATGCTGTCATTAATTCTTTCCTTCCCCTGTGTAGATCCTTCTCTCTTTTCTGACTCCTGGTGGCAACCGGCTACGCAACCAGATTTGTGAAGTTTTGGACACAGACCTCATTAGGCAGCAGGCTGAACACAGTACTGTCGACATCCAAGGCCTTTCCAACTATGTCATCAGTACTATGGGAAAGCTTTGTGCTCCTGTGAGAGATGATGATATCAGAGAGTTAAAGGCCACTGGCAATGTTGTGGAGGTGCTGAGGTGAGTGCATTTTCTTAGGAAGTACAGGAATAATAAGCAAGGGGCAAATCAATCATTTATTGTGTACATGGAGTTCTCACATAGAATGACTTAACAAGGTTGTTAGTTGGCATGTGCTGGGCCCTAGGGATGCAGTGATGAAAAAGGCAGATACAGTCTCTGACCCCAGAGAGTTTATAGTCTAATGGCGAGATAGCCCTTGAACAAGGAATTACAGTTGTGATGAAGTGCTATCAAAGGGGAACATGAAGGGATGAATGGAGCCTCCATCAGGGGACCTAATCTAGTCAAGGATCCAGGAAGATGTATTTATTAGTTAGAGTGATGCTAGCTGCTATGACACGTAAACCCTGAATTCTCAGTGCTTTAACCAATAACAGTTTGTTTCTCACTCATATAAAAGTCTGAGTCAGGGATTCTTGGTCAGGCAGACTTTCATGAGTTGTTCAGGGACCCAGGCTCTTTGTCATCCCTGACTCCACCCTTGCCCGGGTCCTTGGAGTCCTTTACATTCAGCAGGTGAATGGGAAAGAGATCATGGGGAAGGCATACCCAGTGCTTAATAAACAACCTTGGCCCAGAAGCAACACATTCCATTGGCTATACCTAGTCTCATGATCCCACCTAGACTGTTTGCTGTCTGGAAACACATTGCCCAGACACAAATCCACACTGCAGATAGGGAATGCGGACTTTGGTGATCAGCTAGCCATCTCTGCCACAGCTCCCCTGAGGAAATGAGGTGTACAATAAATCATGAGATTCTAATGTGACTGTGTAGACAATAACTTCTTTGTGATCCCAGAGAAAAGAGGATTCTGCAATACTTTCTGCCATGGGAGGGAACTCTTCTCCCTTTTATTTTTTATTTTTTATTTTTTTGTGAATATAGTCACATTGAAAGTTAAATTTCATATAATAGTATTGAAAAGGTAGAGGAAGGAAACTGGTTTGCATATAGTGGGTAACTTACTTTGTTATTTTGGGAAGGTTGATAACCTCTCAAAGTCACGCTTTCCCCATCTGTAAAATGGGCTATATCCTTTGAGTTGAATCAGCTGTGGCAGTTTATGATTCTCCATTTGTGAAATCCTTACTTTGAGTTATCTTATTACCAGTGTGTAATACCAAATCTGTGGTGTTCATCTTGGTCACATATTAAGCACTTACTGGTTGCTACTATTTGCCTGAATTTTATATTTATTATCTCATTGGCTTTTCACAACATTCCTCCAAGGTTAATCTTGTCCCTTTCTTTCATAGATGAGGAAACTAAGGCTCAGAAAGATTGAGTAATTTGTGCCTGACCAGAGCTGGTCAGTAGCAAAGTTGCATTTGAGCCCAGGGCTGCCCAACTCTAAAATGAAGTGGTTTTCCCCTGTGTTTCACTGCCCTGTTCTTTCTTTTATTTCCTTTTTTCCCTTCTTATTCTGTTAGAAATAGAAATCACATACACTATGTTCAGACTCCTTAAAATTTCAGGGACTTTCAAATGAAAATTCCTTCTTGAATCTTCTTTGTCTCAGTGTTAAGACTCATTGTTTATGCTGCTTAGTGTTTTTCTATCAGTTTATGGCTGGATGTAATGGCTTAGCCAGAGGTACTGTGTTTCTAAAGCAAATACTGTTGAGATCTGTGGAAGAATACATTTGGAATGTCTTCTGTGAAAAGTGACCTTG
This sequence comes from Camelus bactrianus, assembly GCF_048773025.1. Classification (NCBI taxonomy): domain Eukaryota; kingdom Metazoa; phylum Chordata; class Mammalia; order Artiodactyla; family Camelidae; genus Camelus; species Camelus bactrianus. Next base: position 31,160,794 of record NC_133550.1, on the reverse strand, counting down.
CCAATGACAATTGGAAGCTCAGAAACATTTTAGGGATGTTTATCTTTTCCATCCTGTAAAATAGATAATAGTGACTGAATTTCAGCTTAATTTCTTGATCACCTCTCTATTTTAACTCTAAAATTTTTAGACAGATATTTCATGTCCTGGACCTCATGAAAATGGATATGGTCAATTTTACAATTAGGAGTCTGAGACCATATCTTCAACGCCAGTTGGTGGATTATGAGAGAACCAAGTTCCAAGAAATTTTAGAAGAAACTCCAAGTAAGTACAATATAAGTGTGTGTGTGTGTGTGTATAAAAATTGGGTGAAAATATGATATTTTAATTTTTGGCATCTTAAGTAGTATCACTAAAGATTTTTGCATTTTCATTAAATATTTTTTTTTAACTTCTGTAACTGACACCACAAACTTATGGCTGTTTACTCTGACCCAGGAACTGTGCTAAGCACTATTTACTCCTTCATGAAGTAAAAAATTTTTATTGAGCATCTGCTGTGTCCCAGACACTGCTTAGGTGCTGTGGATAGACCAGGGAACAAAATAGAATAAAGTTGTGACCCCCAAGGAACTGACATTCTAGTAGGCATGACAAACAAACATATATTGTCAGATGTGTTACTAAGTGCTACGAAGACAAACAGGACAAAGGGACAGAGAGTAGTAATGAAGCGGGAGTGAGGGTAGTGGGTGTTTTTTAGATGAGGTGGACTGGGAAGGCCTCTCTAAGGAGCAACATTTGAGCAGAGTTTGCAGGCCAATGAGGAAGGGGCATGTGAAGAGGCAAGAACATTCCAGCCAGAGGGAGCTACAAGTACAAAGGCCTTAAAGCAGAAGCTTGCTTGCGAAGTTGGACAACCCAAGGCAGACAGTGTGGTTGGAGTAGAGTAGGCAAGGAAAGTGTGGTAGGGGAGGCAGCCGAGAGGTAGACAAGAGGTAGATGAGAGGTAAGTGGCTCATATACAGCCTTGTTAGAAAATGAGAGGGATTCAGATTTCATTCCAAGTGTGATAGGAAGTCATTGGAGAGCTTTGAGCAGGGGAGCAACATCTGATTTTCTTTTTTAAAGTATGCTCTGGCTCCTGGGCAGAGAATAGATTGTACAGGAGCAAGGAGGGTAACAAGGGTACCGATTAGGTGGTACTGCAAATGGTGGCCTGGTCCAGGTGGTAGTGTCAAAGAATAAGAAGAGGTCAGATTTGGGGTGCATTTTGAAAGTGGAATAAAAGGATTTACTGAAATTTGGATGAGGAGAAAAAGAGGAGTTGAGGATGACTCAGAGTTTCTGCCCGAACAGCTAGGTGAATAGTGATGCACATTAGTAGTTGGGAGAGACTAGGGAAAGAAGGTTGGGAGATGGTACAGAATCAGAGATCAGTCTTAAATATGTGAATTTTGAGACCTTGATTGACATCAGCATGAAGAGGTCAAGTAGGCAGGTAGAGAGATACAAGAGACTAGAGTTCAGGGGAATGGTGGGAACTGGGGATGTACATCCGGAAATTATCGGTATGTTTGTTGGTAGAAAAAGCCATGGAGCTGGATAGTAGCTAACATGTATAGAATACTTATCACATCCTAAGCGCTTTACATATTTCAACTGATTTAATCTTTATAAAAACTTTAGGAAATTACTCTCCATTTTATGGATGAGGAAACTGAGGCACAGAGAGGTTAAATCACTTGGCTCCACAACACAACTCGTACAGCGTAGAGCTGGGACTCACAGTCCCTGCTCTTACCCATGGTATTATACTGGGTGAGACTATCTAGGGAGTGAGTGTATATGCCGGCAGGGCCTGACATGGTCTCTGCCCCAAAGCATGTGCATTCAACCACTATGCAATATTGCCTCTTTTCAAACAAGATGTCAGTTATCTTGGGGGAATTTTCAGAGAGAGCTCTAGCATCAGGTGGCAGATATGACTAGATGACTTCTAAGGATCCTTCTGAACAAAAATTCTTTGACTTCAGGGCTATATTGTTTTAGCTCCAAAGGCAGAGAGAGGGATTATGGGAAATAGAACCTTACCTAGAACCTGGATCTGAACTACAGTAGCTGTGTTCTTAGCAGCATTTTCCTGAGACTCTGGTTGGTTTCATCTGTGTACATGTATGTGTGTACTTGCACACGTGTAAATATCTCCATGTCTTCAATCAAGTTAGCTTGTAATCTTAAGCAAATTTCTTAATATAAGGTTAAATTATGGCTTTGTTCATCTCAAGTGATTTGTTTCTCTCCTTAAAACTCAGGCTTCGTGATTTGCACCTTTCACATGGATTTAGATATTTCCAGAGATTTAAGAATAGAATAAATCCAGCTGTGCATGTAGGTCATTATTGCCGAGCTCTAAATATGTTCCCAGAGAAATCAGGAGTCCAGGAAGCAGAGTGTATGTCAGCTGTTAATTATATCCTCAAGTTACTCTGCCAAAAGTCGGCCACTGTGCCCTCATATCAAAATAAGAGCCTCCGTATTGCACAGAGGGACAAAAGTGCTGGATTTTTGTGTGTACATGATTTTTATAAATAATTATTGGAAAATTAATACAGAGAAGTACTCTGGGTTTCTGAATTGACTCCTAAAAGGATTGTATTTTGTTGACAGAGAGATTTTATATAATTGCCCCATTTAAAATACACCCTAGAAAGCCTTAGGCAGTGATTGGGTGCATGTATTAAATGTCAACAAGTAACCACATTAGATCCAACAACTAAATTATCTGTGGAAAGATTGGCACATTACCCCTGGGGGCCAGGCCACAAGTCATTTTGCAGATACTCAGAAAGAAAAGGTTTTATTTATTTAGATAATGTCTTACATCTGGTAAAATGTTCTCAGGAACGTCATCTTTTGTGATTCAGAAATCCTGTGGGACATAAATATTTTTCAAAAATATATGAAACTGCATTATGATTGTCTTTGCGTGGCACCCAGGGCATTCGGGAAATACTGATGGAACATTTTAGAGATGAGCAGACTGGTGCTCAGCAACAACCTGCCCGAAGTCAGAGCTGCACAGCTGATTAGTAGCAGAGCTGGGACTGGAAGCCAGGTCTCCCACGACCAAGCCCAGGATTAAACCAAACTGCTGCTTTGGTTCCTTTCTTTGGATTTTAAAATTTTGTGTTATATTGCAAGTACCAGAAGCCATAGAAGGAGGAGGCCAGTTCATAGAAAAGCTAAAATACCTGAGTGTGAGCAAAGCCAGAAACCAGGAAGGCATCAAGAATCTGGGGAGGAAAAAACAAGGGAAAGTTCCTGCTTCCATTGTCAGGATGGTTAATGTGTACTTCAACATGGGCCATCCTTGAACACCGTAGCCACCATTCAGAGCCCCAGGAAAGAGTCTGGTGGGCATTATGACTCAGCTAAGCCAACCGCTGGAGGTTGCCTGGTCGTGATATTCATAAAAAGAAAGCATGGAGTGAGGGAAAATGACTTCTCAAAATCAGCACCAAAAAAAGGGAAGGTGAGGTGTTGCTAGGCATAAAAGAGCAGATGTCATGGATAAGGGAACTGCATTCTTCTAACTGAAAATTGGGGTATTTCGCTTGAATATTTTCCAGAATATTGAAAATAGGGGCCATCTAAAGCCTTGCACAACTTCAGGGGCTCCCATTCATGTATTCTGTACCACTCTTCTAGTTTATTAAATGGTGCCTATTCAGAATTATACAGACTAAGAGCTAGTCTGGCCATCCCCCAAATCCAGGATGGGGGTCACTCAGGTTTCATGCTTAGGTACCAGATTTCATGCTTAAGTACCATATTAGAAGTCAGCAGAGATGGGAATTGTATTCCTTGATGAATCCATACGGGATACCCTTGTTGCATTCATCTTGAAAAGCTCAAATACTAAACTCATGCCAAACTGGCATCTTATACAGGGCATTCCCCAGAACTCTTTGAACTTTTTGTAGCACTAAATAGCACAGTGGCTTTTACATAAATATTTATGTGTGTGTTCTGTGTTGATAAAGCTTTATGTGACTTCAGCTTGAGTTTACTAGGTTTTTGCCTTAGATTCAAGGACTTAGTTTCTTTTTTTTAATTTTATTGAAGTATGCTATACATACAGTAAAATGCGCCTACTCTAAGTGTATACTTCTGTGAATTTTGACTAAATACTATGCCCATGTAACCAGCAGTACAAATAAGATACAAAGCATTTCTATCACTTGGAAAAGAATCCTCATGCCCCTTGCTGTCAGTCTCCCCTGATCAAAGTAAACATGGATATAATTTTTATTGCTGTAGATTAGTTTTGTTTGAACTTCATATTAAATGAAATCATACTGTGTTCACTTTTCTGTTTAACTTCTTTCACTCAACATAAGGTTTTTGCTATTCATCCATGTTTTCATATGTATCAATAGTTTATATTAGTGAAAAGTATCCTATTGTATGATTACATACTTCATTTATCTATTTACTTGCTGATGGACATCTGTTTCTGGTTTGGGGTGACTATGAGTAAAGCTGCTGTAAACATTTGTGTACCAATCTTTGTGTGGGCATATGTTTTCATTTTCTTGGGTCAACACCTAGGAGTGGAATGGCTGGGTCATATGGTAAACATATGATTAATTTTAGAAGAAATGGCCAATTATTTTCCAATGTAGTTGTGCCGTTTTATACTCACTATCAATGTATGAGAGTTCCAATTGCTTTACATTTTCACCAACACGAGGTGTTATCAGTCTTTTAAATTTTACCCTATATTTACAGAGGATGTGAAAGTAGTATCTCATGTGATTTTAATATACATTTCCATGATAACTTATGATGTTTGGCATCTTTTCATGTGCTGAATGACCATTTATTTATCTTGTGTGAAGTGTCTATTCAAATCTTTTGCCCATTTTAAAATTGGGTTATCTTATTGATTTGAAATATGTATTCTGGAAGCAAGTCCTTGTCAGATTTTTGTGTGTGCAACTTTCTTCCCATCTGTGGCTTTCATTTTTCATTCTCTTAACACTATCCTGTGAAGAGATGTTTTTGATTTTGATGAAGTCCAGATTATCAAATATTTCTTTTATGGTTTGTGCATTTAGTGAATTGTTTACAAAATCTTTGCATATCCCAAGGTCATAAAGATTTTTGTGGATGTTTTCTTCTAGAAGTTTTATAGTTTTAGGCTTATGAACCATTTCAAGGGAATACATTTCAAGGTTCAAATTTTTTCCTACATATGTCCAATTTTGGCATTATTTGCTGAAAAAGGCTACCTTTTCTCCTTCTAATTGTTTTGGCATTTTTGTTGAAAATCAATTGGCCATACACTTGTGAGTCTGTTTCTGAACTCTGTATTCTTTTTTTTTTCATTGAGATAATTTATAACCATAAAATTAATTTTTAAAAGTGTATAATCTAGTGGTTTTTAGTATATTCACAAAGTTATGCAACCATCACCAATACTTTATTCCATAAGATTTTCATACCCCAAAAAGAAACCCGACACTTATTGGCAGTGTCTCCCCATTCCTCCCTTCCCTTAGCCCTTGACAGCCACACTTCTACTTTCTGTCTCTATGGATGTGACAGTTCTGGACATTTCATATAAATGAAATCATACAACTGGCTTTTTGTGTCTGGCTTCTTCCACTAAGTATTATGTTTTAAAGATTCACCGATTATCAGTATCAATATTTCATTCCTTTTTATAGGACTCTTTCTTCTTTTCCACTGATCTGTATGTCTACTCTTAGCCAATACCATACTATCCTGATTACTGAAGCTAAGTCTTGAAGTGAGATAGTGCTAGTCTTCCAACTGTATTCTTTTTCAAAAAAAGCTGTGTCTATTTTAGGTTTTTTGAATGTCCATATGCATTTTAATTAACTTACCAGTTTCTGCAAAAAAAAAAAAAAAGCTGTCTTGGATGGTCATTGGAGTTATGTTGAATTGGCAATTTAATAAAATTGAGTCACTCATCTGTGGACTCAATATCTCTCTTTAAATCTTCTTTAATTTATTTCAGCAGTTTTTTTTTTTTTTATTTTGGTGTACTGGTCTTGTAATTATTTAGTTAAATTTAATATCATTTTATGTTTTTCTGGTGTTATTATAAATGCTATTTTGTAAAATTTTTTTATTTTCTAGTTATAGAAATATAATTAATGTTTGAGCATTAATTTTGCATCCTGAGGCCTTGCTAAATTAACTTATTAATTCCAGTAGCTTTTTGGAGTATTCCTTAGGTTTTTCTATAGTATATACGATCATGTTACCTGTAAATAAAGACAGCTTTTACTGGGGAGAAGGTGTGGCTCAGTGGTAGAGCACATGCTTAGCATGCACAAAGTCCTGGGTTCAATCCCCAATACCTCTATTAAAACACACATGCACACACACACAAACCACAAACAAACAAAAAAACAGCTTTTTTACTTCTTTTATTTAAAAAAACAATCTGTGTGCCTTTTATTCTTTGTCTTGTTGTATTGCACTGACTAGGACCTCCAATCAAATGTTGTATAGAAGTCATGAGAGAGGGCATCCTTGCTTTTTAGGAGAAGAATGTTTATTGTTTGCCCATTAAGTATGATGTTAGCTGCAGCTTCTCATAGATATCCTTTTTTGGGGTTGATGAAGTTTTCTTCTTTTTCTAGTTTGCTGACAATTTTTATCTAAATAGGTCACATGTTAAATTCATCCGCATGCTTTAGTATCTACTAAAGTGGTTATATTTTTCTTCTCCTTTATTGTGTTAATGTAGGGAATTACAGTGATTCATTTTTTTCTATTGTTAAACTACCCTTGCAATCCTGAGATGTTTATTCCACCCCTTGGCCATCATATATTTATCTTATTGCCTTTATAATGCTTCCTTAAGGATTTTTGCATCTGTATGAAAGATATCCTGTAATTTTTTTTTCTTATAATGCCTTTGCCTGATTTTGGTATTGGGCCTCATAAGATGAATTGGAAGTGTTCCCTCCTCTGCTTTCTGAAAGAATTTGCAAAAAAACACTCTGTGTCTTTTAGTTTGATTAGCATGTGCTGTGTATATTAGTAAACGTTTTACTGGGTGACAGTTGCAACGGAGATATCTTCAGACATATAGGACCAAATCAGTTTGTCAGTCTAAAGGAGACTATTTCAATTTTTACACCTATAGTTACCTCCAGAAATGGTGAATTAACTTGGAAAGCTACCAGGTCTCTCATGCCATATACAGAGAGTGAGGCTTTTTGAGAACCTACTAAGTGAGAAGTAACACTGGAAAACATTTGATTAGTTTCCAAAGCAAATGGGTCTGCCAAAACTGAACCAGATTTTTCACACACCTTTTAAGCTGTGCTATGAGCTAAATTAAGAGAAAGTGAAATAAAAAATAAAGGTCATAGCATTGGACTCTCAGAGTCTTAGTTTTCATATCACTAATGAGATCAAAGACACATGAGATATTTAATGATAATTTTTAAGAAATAGAGACGTTGTTTTTCAGGTCAGCTGTTCAAGAGAAATGACAGCCAGATCAAACATTCAAAGGCAGGTGTGCTTCAAGAAAGGAGATACAGGGATTGGGTCCATGCAATCAAGAAAGGCTTCCCAGAGGAAGAGGCATTTGGGCTGGACCGCTAAAGCCTGCCTGGCAGGATTTGGATTTAGAGAACCAGAGATAGTTTTGGGGAGTTAGGCCAAGCCTCCCTGGCGGGAAATCAAGAGCATGTATTGGTAGGGAAGTTCTCTTGGGCCACCACTGCTTCTGGGAAATTCTTAGATAAATACATATGTAAAGCCATTGCATTTTCTTCTATTTCTCTCTCCCGGTACATAAGAAGCTCTCTGAGTGCAGGGACCATGTTTACTCATCTGTGAATCCCCTACACTTGGTACAGTAGCTGGTATGTAGTAGGTGCTCAGCTGTCATTGAAGAAATGAATAGAGAGGCTCTTTTCCCCATGAAACACAAGGGTACCAGTGCCTCGTGGGGTTGACCTTGCTTTTGGAGCCACATAGAGCAGTCAATGTACTAGCTTGTGGGAATGAAATCTCAGCAGATCCCTTAGAGAAAAGCCCATGCTTCCCTCTAAACTTGTGCTCTTTCTGCTTTACCAGTCCTACTCAATGCTGGCTACATATTAGGATCACCTGGGGTGTTTAAACACCGATTTCAGGCTGATTAAATCTAAGTCTCCAAGAGCTGGTGCCCAAGTTTGTTGTTGTTGTTGTTGTTGTTGTTGTTGTCGTTGTTGTTGTTTCTTTTTCTTTTTAAAGCTCCCCAGGTAATTCTACATTCAGCCGGGATTGAGAACCTCTATGCTGCACTGTTGCTTTTGTTTGAGATAACTAAATGGGCTTTTAAACGTGTCAACTGTAAATGATTAAACCTGCAGTATAAATGCTTATTACCGCCACATTGTAATTATAGCCATGATGGTTTCCACTCTCTCTTTCACTGTTGGATATCTTTTAAATAAAAGACTGCAAGTCTTTTACATCTTTAGAAACAGAGCTGGGAAAACCAAGAACAACATTTGCCAACTGAGGAGATACAAAGTTGTGAAATTCTGGGGGTGGTGTTGCTTTAGTGTGGCAAACAGAGCTGCTCACAAGTTCCCCTGTTTAAGTGCTAGGTCTGAGGAAGAATTTCAGGATGACTATTCTTTATTTTGTTCTCCAGTTCTTTTTTTTTTTTTTTTAACCTACACCTGTGTTCAGTCTGCATTTTTTTAAAGCAATTACCACCTTATAAATTCTACCAGATACATGATTTTATAAGAAATATGGTATAAAAAGAGATCTGTTTCTATGTGAAAACCTTAGAACTGGGTCTAAAGTAAAACAAGGTGTGAATACCAGTGTGCACGTGCATTTTGGGGAAGGCATAATTCTCATCACTCAGAGGGGTCCCCAAATCAAAACTGTTTAATAGTCAATGCCTTTAAAAACCTTCTCTGCATGAAACTCAAGGTGTGCGTGAGCTGGCCTGTCTACCCATCTGGTGCCATCTGCTACCTCTCTCTCCCTTAGTTCTTGATGGGCCAGCAGTACAGATTTCCTTGTAGCATCCAGAATGTGCCAATTCTCTCACTATTCCAGGGCTTTGTGTGGGCTATTCTCCTGGCCTGGAGTGACAGCCCTTTTCTCTGTCTGCCTTGTATCATCAAGTATCACTCATGGAGTTCTTCCTCTTAGACTCTACCCTGGAAGCCTCTGCTCGCTGCACTCCCACTTGTACCTTCTAGTATTCACTGTACTCATTCTGCTGTAATTGTTAGCTTACGTGTCTGCCTGCCCATCTGACTATACACTCTTTGAGGGGCGTGGCTGACTTGTCATTTATGCCCAGAACCTAAGATGTGTCCATCGTGTAGGATGCACACATAAGGGATCTTTCAGCTGTAGAACAAATATGTGGCCTTTTCACTTGTAGATGCTCTTGATCAAACTACAGAATGGATAAAAGAATCTGTAAATGAAGAATTACTTTCTCTTTCCGAGACCACTTTAACACCTGGGGCCGAAAATAGCTCCAAGCCATGCCTGAGCCCTACACTGGTGCTAAATAACAGTTATTTGAAATTGTTACAGTGGGATTATCAGAAAAAACAATTACCAGAGGTGAGTGATTGTGATTTTTTTTCTTCCCTCACGTTTTCCGATATTCTAATTCTTCAGAGTTCTAACTGTGAATCGGCTGGACTGTCTGTGTTGCATGTGGTTTAGTGATTTCACTAAAATCAGATAAAAATGGGCATTTGGGTGTAACACTGCTATTTTACATGTTCATGGTATTGCATTTCCCTTTGTTTTTACATTTTAAATAAATATTCTAGACACTCATGACAGATGGAACACGACTTCAGGAACTGACAGAAAAGCTGAATCAGTTGAAAATTATTGCCTGCCTGTCTGTAATTACCAACAACATGGTGGGAGCTATTACAGAAGGCCTACCTGAGCTTGCAGTCAGGCTAAAAAGGATTTCAGCTGTTCTACTTGAGGGCCTGAACAAAGAGTAAGTTCCCAGTGTTTTTATCTGCTCCGCCTCATATTAAGGCTCTGTATGTATTTAGGAGAACGTGAATAACCTTGGACATCTGGATGTGATATTCAGGACTGTGCTGAATAACCTTGGACATCTGGATGTGATATTCAGGACTGTGCTTTAGAGACGCTTAGCTTATACCTTCTTTTTCTAGAATTTCTTTTAATATCTCTGAAGGCTTAGATGTCCCAGCATAGTAAGGGGAAGGTCTTTTCCGTGACAAGTATCAGGGTCAGTATAGTATTGCCACTTAGGATGGGTGTGTGCAAAAGCTCTTCTTTGACGGTGCTGTGGAAAATAACAAACAAAACCCAGAAATCCACTAAGCTAAGTGTTTAGAAAGCCCTGACAGAGAGGCTTTCCAACTCAATTGTTCTGACCCCATCTTTTTTTTTTTTTTCAATGAAATATTTACCAGCTTCATTGATCCAGCCTCTGTGAAGACTTCAAAGTGGTGACATCTCTGTCCTTCAGAGATGTTATACAGTCAAGTGAAGGTTGTGTTTTTGCTAAGTTCATTTCCCAGTATCACACCTTTGTTGAATACTAGGATCCTGTTTCAGTTTTGCATTCAGCCCATCCTATTGGCAATGCTTCCAAGGCAGAAAATTCTTAATCTTACTCAATGACCAGGTGTTTTCATGGATCTCATACAGGCCAGCTCTTCCTGATGGTTCCCCTTGTAGGTGTTTTCAGAGACTCGTCCTGTTCATTCCTCTCTTTGAAGGGAGATACACCTATCCTCTCACCCTCCTGCCCATTACTCAAAGAGCACATAAATTGACGTGATAAAATCCTAGAATATTAACAGCCAAAAGAAGCCTGAGTGGTTGCAGCATCCAAAGTTCTCATTTTGAGCTGAAGCTCAGAGAGAGAACAGGCTCTGCCTTGGGCTGCACACCAAGAAGAGGGCAAACCGAGGCCTGAGCCCTGGCCTGACTGCATCAAGGCCCTGCCCTTTCTACTGACTCGGTGCTAGCCTGCCAGGCTCTTTTAGTTCACATTCCAAGACCCAAGACCTATAATGAAAAGAAGCCTCTCAGGTTTTGCAGTCATCTTATCTTAGCATTTTCCCACACTGAGTAACCATTACTTTCCAGAAATTTTTATTAAGCCTTTAGCGAACCCCCAATGCTGCTTAAGAATTAATATAAATCACATAGCAAAGTGGTTACTAAGAGGACAGGCTTTTGGGTCAGACAGACCAAATCCTGGCTATGATACTCACTTGTAATGCACCCTTGAACAAGATCCCAAATCACTCTGAGTCTCACTGCCAAAATTATAAAAGAGGAATAATAATTATACCTCCCCTGGAGCTGTGGGAACTTAAGAGGACTCATGTGAAGCATTAGTACAGGTGTCTGGCACATGATAAGTGCTTGATAAATGTTAGCTTTTAGTAACTACTTTGTTGTTAAATCGTCTTCTTTATAGTTGTTCTGCCTATCTGGTTGTTTTGTTGTTTTATTTAATTCCCCCTCCACCCCACTCCTCTTATCCTTTAATTCCCATTTTGCACAAAGTTATCTTAAAGACCCTTTCTGGATAGTGAGATGCAATTTTCAATCATTTCCACTAGTATGGACCCAACAGATGCTATTTCTAATTGCCTCTTTTTCCTTACCAATTAAATCATCCACTGCTAATTACTTTCTACATTTTCTAGACTCTGTATATTTAGGGTTGATCAGTTAACTTGAAAGTAACAATGGGAAGGAGCTTCTTATTTATGATTATGATAGGTCAAGAGTTTTAGGTAATTTGTCTTTATGGTATTGACCTCTGAATAGATCCATTTCTTGTTTTTGGTTGCTGTTAGAGATTTACTGCTCAGGCATGGGTAAAGGAATTGATTCTACCTCATTTTCCAAGAAAATTGAAAAAAAAAATCTATGAATGAATCTACTCAGACCAAAGGGTTTATCTTAAGAAGTAAATAGGTATTGTCTTTCCTCTTTTGATAGCTCTACCTAAAAATGGGGTTGCAGACTTTATTTTCAGGGACCACATTTTCCTATTTAAATGCTACCTACAGAATCGAGTGGTTTCAAGCATTTAAAATTCTGCTGCATATAAAGGTTTGTGGTTGGGAGGAATTGCTATTTTCTAAGGTCGTTCTGGTAGAGGTAATTCTTGTCTGTATAAAAGAAAATTAGTAGACATTTGAAACAAGTTGGTATATTTTTAAAAAGACAAAAAAACCTGCTGAGTAATAACTATCCCTGATGGGATTTTGTTTCATATTTTGTAGGACCTGTAACTTGAAGGAAGTCCTGAATTCTATCGGTGTTCAGACTTGTGTTGAGGTTAATAAGACCCTGATGGAGAAGGGTTTACCTGCTTTAAATGCTGAGGTTCAGGCTAATCTTATAGGTCAATTCTCAAACATCGAAGAGGAGGACAATCCTATCTGGTCCTTAATTGGTGGGTCCTCATGTTTTTATTGGCTTTTCTGCTTCCATTTCAATTTGCTTTACCTTGCTGGCTTTGACTTATGTCCCTCAAATTTTAGTCTCAGATTACCTGCTCTTTTGGTGAATAAAAGTATTTGAAAATATGAAGAAAGTAGGAATATTCAAAGGTTTGGGACTTACTGCTGCTTCTGTGTGTATATGTAGCAGAGTGGGGTGGGGGGATGTTTCAGAGCCCTCTGTCTTACTACCCAGCCAACAGGTTTTCATGAAGAAAATAATATAATGCGGCCAGTAATGTTAAATCACTAGATCAGCACAACAATCCAAAGCAGCTGGCAGTGTGTTCACAGCAAGTCCATATGAACTCTGCTGTGAGCTAACCTTTGTGGGCCCAGGCCCCTTTCTTGGCCGGACTTAAAGGGACGAAGAGTGGAAAGGCCATTTAACTGAGAGGCATAATAGGTGGGCTTTTCTTGCACTTGATTGCTAAGAAAGTATCTCAGGGTCAAATTGTGTTGGTGAGTTGGGAGAACGGAGAATGGATCAGTTAGGACTTTTTCTGTTACCCGTGACAGAGAACCTAAACTTCTAAAGTAACTTAAGCAAAAAGGGAGTGCATTTGCTCATGTCACAGAAGAGAGCAGGGTGGGGTTGGCTGCTGGTACAGCTTAGTCAGAGTTCAGACCGTGTCCCCAGTACAGTTTCCTCACTTTGGTCCCTCAGTACTGCCTTCCTCTGGGCTGGCTGTCTCCACAGATAGTCCCTTCCCAACATAGCGAGATGACTTCAGCTCCAGCCTACATCTTTCCATGTTTAAGTCAAGCCAAAAAAAAAAAAGAGGGGGGAGTCAGCTTCCGTCTCCTCATGGCTCTAACAGTGACCACAGAATTGAGTCTCTTTTGGCTCCAGTTGGTGGTCATGTCCCATTCTTGACTCTGTCATGGTGGCCAGAGCAGAAAGAACTCAAACCCAAGCCATGTGTTCAGTTCCCAGAGCCAAGGTGAATCAGCTTTACCTGTAACACCTGGTCTAAAATTAGGGACGAGATCGTTTCCCCCAAACAAAATCAGGATGCCGTGGCCATAAGAAGGGGGAGAGTGTGGTGTGGGACACAAAGTGTCCACTACAGAGGGTGAGGAATGGACCAGAAGGAGGAAGAGAGTGCGGAATTAGAATGTACTGACATACCAGGACTAACCTGCAAGTTTTCAAAGTACAGCACTGACTTCTCTAAGAATCCAAATACTTACTATTTAGTTGAGGCTCTTAAATAATTTCTTTCATTCTTATTCCTGAGGACATGGGATGCTGGCAATCTAGGCCACCCAGGCCACCTAATAGCTCAAGACTTCAGCCCCTCCCCAGAAAAGAGCTGTCTGGCGTGCAGCACATGGGCTGCTAAGAGGTGACAGGTGATAACAGTAACACACACACAGTGGAACCGCAGCTGTCTGTGGCTGAGCCCTTCCCTGCATGACCTTCCCTGCTGCCATGCACCTCTTCTCACAGCCAGTAGTCTCCAGCTGTACAACTAATACCTGGGAGATTGTGTTCCTCGGAGGAAGAGGGGCAGACTGTCTGCAGTCTCTGCCACATATCCGGAGACCCCCACTAGTGCACAGGCCTCAGGAGGACAGTGTGCATATTTGTTCACTGCTGGTTCCCCATACCATGCTGAGCCCAGAGATGACCTTTCATAAATATTTGTGGAATGGGTGAATGCATCAGAGACTTAGAGCAGTTAAGTAGATCTCACCCGAGGTCACATAACTAGCAGTTTGCAGAGTAGGGATTCTTCTCGAGCCTGTCTGACTGATATTCTTAACTGCTCTCATGGGCACTGCTGTCAGAGCTGGAGCCCTGCTGCTTGTTGGCAGGGTGGCCAGAGCATCTGGGTGTCCTCCGTGCCTTTGCTGTAGATCAGAGAAAGTGCTTGCAGTGTCAGAAGGGAGAGGGAAGGTGGGGGTCAGGAGATGCCCCACCCCAGGTGGCCTCTTAAAATCTGGTCAAGCAACTTTTTTCCACCCAGCTCTCCCCAGTCCAAGTTTCCTGTTCTTTTGCAAATTGAAACTATTTTTTAACCTCATTCAAAGTATTGTTGCCTAGCAACTTGAATGACTCGCTTGAGCATCTCTTGCTGGGCTCTGGAAGCCAAGGGCATGTCTTTGGCAGGGGCTGGGTTTGGCTGTTCCTAAATGGACAGACGCTTCTGTCACTTTAGTCTTGGCCTAAAAACTGACTCGTCCACAGAGGAGACAGAACCACTTGTCAGCATAATAACAGTTGTGAAAGAGTTTCATTCTTTAAACAGTCTTGCGGAAATGTTTTTGGGCAACATCTATGATGAAAATAGACCTGGGCCCCTGAGAGTCAAGAAATCAGCCTAAAGGGAAATTTAGTAGACAGTTTGCTTTTAATTCTTTGCCTGTGGAGGAGTTTGAATACATGAAGCATTTAGAGGGATCCCTGGGGGAGAAGGACTCCAGCTTAGCCCTGGCTTTTCTCCCCTGTTATTCGTGGTACCCATAGTCTGCCTTCTTTTGTTCTTAGTTGATGTGCTATTTATTTACAGTGGCATTACAACTCCCACTGTGTTCTTAGCCTTTTAAAAAGATAATTAGAAAGGGAGTTTTCTTTCAAACCAATTTTTTTTCAAATGTATACCAACACCAGGTAAAAATTGTTTATGGATTACCTGCTGTGTAAATTATTTGCAGGCTGATAGCCACCTACGTTTTTAAAAAGTAATTTTCGATTGAACAAGTGACACATCCATGAATAATTTCCTCTTGTTGACAAATTTTGGATAAAGCCCAAGTTATCTTTGACTATCTTCTCCAGCCCCCATTCCTCCCTGGCTCCCATTGTTTTCAGTTTGGGGTTTGTCTTTAGAGACCTTTTTCATTCCCTTCCCACTTCCATCAGCATTTACCATGTGCCAGCCACATGCCAGACCAAGTTAAAGATTAAAAAAAAATACCCCTCACCTCGGGGAGCCCCCTATCTAAGATGGGAAAGAGAGAAATTCTCAAGCAACAGTAATGTGGGGTGATAGTCTAACAGATGCTAGGGAGAGCCACAGAAAGGAGGTGACTTTAGCATCCACACTGAAGGAGATGAGGTGAGATGGAAGGGCATTCTAGTAAGTGAAAATAATTTGGGCTAAGATATGGACATGGGACACTGGGGCTCTGAGTTCTAGGTCAGGTCTGCCTGGAACGTGTGATTTTGGGGAGTATTTGGAGATAAGAGTTTGACAAATGTCATAGTTGTCCATATTTGATGGAGTGTGTTCTCCTTAGTAAACTTTCTTATTTGAGGGATTTCTGTTTCCAAAGCCAGAGAACATCCCTGAAGCAGCATGGGCTGAGCAGGTCTGGCTTGTCCAGTACTATTTGTCCAGTACCTGCAGCTTACCTTATTTATGCACTTGCATAATTTGCATGCTTTGGGGAAATAGTCTCAAATGCAGATACACTGAAACAATGAAGCAGGAAGAATAGAGAAGGTTGCATTCCCCCTTGGGGTGGCCCTTCCTCAGTGCCTCCAGATTGTTGGCCACATGGGGGGGGGGTGACCATATCATTTATTGTCCAACCCAGGACACTTTTGAGAGTACTCTTTTTAATTAGGCTAGGACAACAGGTATGAACTTTGACTGTCCTGGGAAAACCCAGATGTGTGCTCACCCTTGCCATGGGGCAATTTGGGCCCCCAAGTTTCTATTTTTTCAAAACACTGTATGGGCCAAAGTGGCGGTGCCAGCTTACAAACTCAGCTTTAGTGTACATAACTAAAATTATGGACATTGAGTTTTTGTAAGAGTCCCCAGCCCTCCGAAAGTGCTATACACGTTGTATTAGTTAGCTCTTGCTGCATAACAAATCACCCTAAAACTCCATCTATCATTACTTACACATCCATGGGGCAACTGGGTAGCTCTTTTGGTCTTACTGAACTTACACATGCATTTGTGGTCAGCTGTGACGTGAGTAGGGAGTTCTGCTGATCTTGCCTGGACTCTCTCAAGTGTGTGGGAGTTGACTGGCTACAGGTTGGTCTAGAATGGCCTCAGATAGAACAGCTGGGTTTCCCTCGATGTGGTCTTTCATCAGGCTTAGGCTAGTTCACACGGTGGTGGTAGGCAGAGCAAGCAGATTCAAACTGTGCCTCACGAGCATGGAACTAGCACACCAGCACCTCTGCTGCATTCTGCATTGGCCAAAGCAAGTTGTAAGGCCATCCCCAATTCAAGGCAGGGGGAAACAGACACCAGTCTTTGATGGGAAGTGCTGCAAGGCTACCATGTAAAGGGAGTGGGTATAGGGATGGGTAAAGAATTTAGAATGCTATTGCAATCCATCTTCCACAATTACTGTTCTCATTTTTTAAAATTATATGCTTTAATAATGGGATGGATAAAGATTTCTTCTTTTCCCCCAGAAAAACGAATCCAGCTGTACATGAAAAGCCTACTTTGTCTGCCAAGCCCTCAAAAATGCATGCCTCCTGTGCCAGGAGGCCTTACTGTCATTCAGCAGGAGCTGGAAGTGCTAGGCTGTCAATATGCAAACATTGTGAATCTCAACAAACAAGTGTATGGACCATTTTATGCGAATATACTTCGAAAGCTGCTCTTTGGAGTGGAAGCCCTCAGGAAGGCGGAAGCTTCATCTTCTACAAACTAAAGAGGAACTGACATTGGATAAGAGATTGAAAAACCCAGCACTTAGGTACCAAGTCTGTTTCCATCGATGGCATTACACATGCGGCACATTCTCAGTCCCGTCCAGGGTGCAGTGTTAACCTGAACCTGTGTAATCCAGTAACATTAGCATTGCAGGAGACATGCACATCATATAGACTGTGTGCACCCTTTTCAAATTCAAAAGAGATGTTTTTAATGAACAGAATGCAATTTGTAATTATATTGCCTGTATGATACTTGTAAATGTTTTCTTAAACGTTTATATCTGGCTTATTCATTCAACTCTTAAGGAGTTTTATTTCCTCACTTGTCACTATCAAATCTAATGGTTTTTAAATTTTGGTACAGCTTCTTAAGGGTTGAAATTTGTGAAAATAACCAAGGGGACTGATGTTCTGAATAAATGATGTTAAGTAAAGATAATTGTATTTGAAATGTACAATTAAATTTTATTAATGTGTAATAGCAACTTACACGGTAGGTCCTCAAATTCTGCAGATGTGCCAAGTCACATTTTGTAATATCAATTGTCAGTATTTTTTAGAATTTAAATGTATTAAATACAGTTTAAAGCTACGTATGAATTTTAGATAAAACCTCCCTTGTTCATTTAGTGAAAACAGAAACAAATCCCTTCTAAAATTTTATTCTAGAGGGTGGATTCTTCTTGCAAATTATCCTGCTCTCTGAGAGAAGCCATTTTTGCACACATCTCTTCATGAATGTCCTTGCATTTCTCAGGCCATTGGTAAGGTTTATATAAGATTTTAATATTTTTACATAAGGCAGGAGTGGTTTGAATTGGTTTACTTTTAAGAAGAAGAAGAGAAGTTGATAAAACGAGATCTCCATTCTCAGTGAAATTCAGATCTGGAAAAGAAACAGTTTAATTTTGGATTTTTAAATCATATAACGTACTAGCAAATGCCTTCTCTGCTGTTTAAATTCTTACCCCACTATGACAAGGATACTTTTCTAAGTATCATCATCATTTGTCATTTTCTTATGCATTAAATCAGACTTTGCCAAGCTGGCACTAGTTGTCAGGATTCTAGAGAGAGCTGCTTGTCCTGGAATTACATACTGCCTCTGAAGTGTTAAGGGAAACACTACCATTTGGGCAGATTCAGTCTGGAGAGACTTTACTTGCATAAAACACATTTTAATTGTGTAGTTTTCTGAGGAGTGTTGAACCTTAGTAATTTGATGGGAAAGTAAGAAATAGTACTCTTTTCTTCCTCACTGTGACCTCCACCATTAATTATTCGATAAAGTTCTAGGAAATGATTATGTGAATAAATTATCTACAATTTTTACATTTTGGAGGCATCTGTCAAAATTGGAGGAAAATTTGAAAGTCGATGTTTTTTTCTCACAATGACCAATGCATAAATTAGCCATTCTATCCATTTAAGTGGTTGTACATTAAGTGGAATTTTACTGAAGAGCACGTCATTGGTCTTACCCGTGTTTTCTTTCTTCCTATATTTCCATTCTGCTCCTGTTTTCCTATCTTAGAAACCATATGGTGCTGTAGATTTTTTGTTTTCATTGTCTTTTAAGTTGAAGTCGTTTTCGGCTGTGTTCACTTTGGGGCCTGGACAGCAGGGAGGGTCTGACACAGAAAGGTAATGTGTAGCGTGACTTTCTGTTGCTTTCTGAGGTGAACTGTGTACTTAACAGGGAGACCAGGTGGTGCACTTATTTATTTTCAGATTGGAATCCACCTGGTATTCTTATATACTTGATTTTACTGCAGTTGCCAGCAGGAAAACAATGTGCAAACGTTTTTTAAAAAAATGAATTTAAAATTAAGGGCATTCTTTTTTTTAAGTGTCAAAGTAAATCTCAATGTCTCAAGTCTGGATTTAGGTAACTACATTCATTAACATTTTAAAATCATATCCTTTAGCATGTTTATTTGGTTTTTACTTAAATGTTTACTTCTGCTTTTGAGAATTTTCTTAACATGGTCTTATTTTGTAAGGTCAATTTTATTAAACACCATACACATATTTTCATTCTTTCCTGCTAAGACATGTATTGTGTACACTAGTTAAATTTTAAAACATTAAAAATTATTTCGAGATAGCTGGTGTCTCTGTTTTCTAAACCACCTTTGGGTAGCTCAGGGCTAGAGTATTGCACAGTCTTTACTGCAGTTGTTCTAGGACTCTTCCGCTGATTGTCAGAGCCTCACAGACATCAGGTCACGTTCATTCATTAAGTCAACAAATACCCATTCAGTGTCTACTATGTGCTACAAAGTATCCTAGGTGTTGTGATACATAGATGACTAGCAGACACTGTCCTGAAGAAGTTTATAACCTAATAGGAAGGATGAACTTGTGAACAGTTATAATAAAGTATAATTTGAGCTATAAAACAAATTAATACACACAGTGTGAAGAAAAATTGCTTGACTGTTTCGTGGAGATAGATCATCCTTGAGCTAAAATGAAAGATAGGCAGGAACTTACCAAGAGGCCAAGAAAGGGAAAGGCACAGGTCAAGTGCACAGTGAGTGCAGTGGTGTGGAGAAATGGTGGGCCCAGGGACCAGCCGACAGAAGAGTGAAAGTGGTAAGAGGGGTACAGAAAGGTAAAAGGCTTCAGGAAGGTCTTGCTCAAATATGTGGGGTTTGTCCTGAAAGAAATAAAGAGTCATCAAATCTTTTGAAATAGGAGAAGGTCACAAACAATTTGTGTTTTGGAAAGATTGTCCTGGCAAAGGCCACTTGCTTTTGCTAGAACATTCTGTGTTGTGTGCATGTGCATACAGGCACTCACACAGGAACACAAGGCACAAGCAGTAGAAATGGACTCTGGCTAACAGAAGCAGGGAGACCGTTTATTGGGGAGGTATTAAGTGTCTTACAGAATCTATTTAATCTGGGGAGTTAGTCTTGGAAAATGGATAGAAATCAAGGCAATGCAAGCGGCAAGACTCCAGCCAAGCTGGATTCAGTGCGGTGGCTTCAGAGGTTGATTTCTCAACTGTCCTTGCTGCTTTGCCTCATTTGCTCAATACTTAAAGTCCTGGATATCAACATTCATTCAGAAGAATCTCTGTCAAGGGCTCCACGCTCTCACTTGCAGGAGACGGAATGAGAGAGTAGCTGACTCTTAGACTCCCATGGATCCACCAAGGTCACCCAACCAGAGATTTCTCCCAAATAGGAAGGGCATGCTGAGGAGCAGAAAGAGCAAAACAAATCTACTATCATGTACATTGATGAGGTCTTTAAAATCTGAATGGGAGAAATGTGTGAGACCATTCAGTCCAGCATCACTTCTGAGAATGACACCAACAGGCGATTCCAGGAAGGGCATAGTCAATGAAGTCAATGTTTATTTGTGTGTGTAGATGAACAGATAGCTCCCAGGTCACCGTGGCCTCAGTATATGGCCTTACTTCTCAACTGTAGTTCAAAGTGTAGGGTAGGTTGGTGTGTGTGGCAGGAGGCTCTACTCCATTCAGCCACTCAGGGACTCAAATCCCATCTATCTTGTAACTCAGCAGTTCCCTAGATCTTCAGTCTCATTAATCTCTCAGAAGATAGAGAAAGAAAAGGATTGTCTACTTCCAGTCACAGTGCATTGGCCAGACCTCAATCATATGGCCCCCTCTCACTGCAAGGGAGTCAGAAAAATGTGCCAAGGAGAAAAAGGCTGGCACAGGTACTGGGTATTGGTGTTGGTAAGCATCAGCATTCTCTACCTCAAATCCCTCCGGCTTCCTTGAATAAGTCCTATGAATCCTCTTTTCCTGAAAATAAGTTTAAAATCATGTGTCTGCTCTGATCTTTTAGTGGTAGCTCCCCAGAGCACTGTGTTGAGAGGATTTTGAAGCCAAATCCAGGATAAGCAGTGAAGAATTCTGTGGCTGATTGGCAAAGTATGCCCTGGGTATGGGGCGTTCCACCTTTTTGTGCAACGTATATTTTTTTTTCACTTGAATCCTTCTTGAAACTAAAATTCAGCCTATTCTACCTCTGGATATGTTAAATACCAACATTTTCCATTCATTATTCAGTACAAGTAGCATGGGACTGAGAGTCGTAAGACCTGAGTTTGAATTCACTTCTACTTAATAGCTATATGACCTCAAGCCAGTCTTTTCATCTCCCTGAATATCCATTTCCTCCCCTACCTGCCTGCCTCACAGAGCTATTGTGAGAATCAAATGAGATAATGTATTTGAAATTGTCTGCAAACTCTAAAGCATAATGTGGCCAGAATACATTACAATAACTAATTTATTAGTCCTAAACCTCTTTCAAGCTTCAAGAGGTTTTAGTATGGTGAGATATGATGATTGAGTACTTAAGTACATAAGACCAAAAATTGTCAAATGTCATCAGAACCATGGTTCATTAAGCCCCGTATTGTCATTGGCAGAGAAACTCAAGGGTACGTAGAAGGCTGCAGTTATTGTCCTTAATGTTGACTTCAAAGGATAGTGACACAACCCAACCTGTTCTAATTTCGTTTAGTAATCAGGTATGACTTTATCCTCCATGATTTAATCTAACCTTTTAGAAAGTACGTTTGTTTGTTTTACCAACTTGCGCCCTCTTGTTCTCTATTTTTGAAGTGAAGCTTTATCTTTTTATGTCGAAGCTCAGTGTGCTAGCCTCTTTCAATTTTCAAGAGAAAGGGATCTAGGTATTTACTGTAAGGCTTTAAGAAGAAAGGAAACCCAGGAATCTGTCCCAGCAGCTGCACTTGCAGGAGTGGGAGAGAACCTGAATATAATTTTTTTCCTTTCAGAATATAGTAAAATAATAATAGCCACTGAGCATTTACCATATGACAAGGGCTACCCTAAGCACTTTATATAAGTGATCTCATATAACGGCACAACACGCTGCAAGGCAGGCTCCGTCATTATTTCCATATGTGCAAAATGAGACTCAGAGAGGTTAATGAAGTTGTCCAAGGTCACAGAGCTGGTAAGTGAATTTGAACCCAAAGAGTCAACCCTGGAACATGTGCTGTTAACTACTTGCTATATTGGTTTCCTTAGGCCATCCAATCAGTAATATTTTTTGCTGTCCCAATGCTACCAAATGCTGACTTGGGATTTACTTGTCTGTTTTTGTTTCCCTCCCTTTTGGTGTGTCTTAATTGAAAACTTCCCCGGAAAGAGAATATGATTGGGTCTACTTGCCACGAGTCAGTATGGACAACCCCTCCCCGACTCTTCTGCCTTGGGCAGGGGTCTCATGACAAGCCACTTGGGCTCCTTTACGTGGTTGTCTTTAGCAGGTTGCTGGCCCTATCTGTTTGACAGGTTGATAAGGTACCATGACACAAAGCAAGGCTTTTCAGAGAAAGGCCTGTGGGCCTGGCAGGCAGCTGGAGGTTTTTGGACCATCCAGTCTTGTTCAAAGTGCAGAATGTTCTCTGATTACAGTAGAGGCTTCTGTCCCTGCTTCTCCTCACCTCTCTGTATGTGAAGTGACAGACTTCAAGGACTGCCCTTTGCCCTTGCCTTTTCAGACTGAAGAGCCCTTATTCTTTCTCCAACATTGTTCTGCTCTCTAGTTCTGCTATGAATTTATTCAGGTGTAGAAATCAGGGCCACATATTTTTTCACAGTCTGAATGCACCAAGGTTTTGAAGAAGAGAGGATCATCTTTTTTCCCCTTTGTTTCTAGTATCTTCAAGTTGAAGCCTCTCAGAATACAGTCTAATCTCTTTAACATGATATAAAGGACCATAATAGTCTGGCCTCAGTGGCTCTTTCTAGTGTCATCTATAGACACTTTCCTCAGCAAGTCCTGTCAGAGAACCACACTTGACTCTAAAGCCTCCAGGCCCCTGCTCAGGCTGTTTTTCTCTGCTTGATGTCTCCTGCCCCCCATCCCTTCAGTGTTGTGTTATGATAAAGTAGTTAAAAGCGTGGGCTCTGGGGTCAGATAAGTATGGATTCAAATTCCAACTCCACTTGGCAAATCTCTTAAACCCTACGAACCTTAGTCTTCTCACCCGTCAAGTGGGGATTACCATCCTTATCCCCCTTGGTCAGTAAATCAGAGAGTGCACATCAAATAGTTATTCCAATGCCTGGCAAAGAGTAAACAGTCAACAGAAGTGCTTCCTAACGTTCCAGGGCCCAGCCTGGACACTCCTGCTTTTCTTTTTCCTGTGTTCTCCTCTAACCAATGCCCACTGATCTCCTCCCTGGACCCATGGCTTCGGCCACTTGCTCATCTGGCTACCACAAGACTTTATACCTAGTGATGAGGTAGTATTCCAAGACATTAACCATCTTTCCTTCTGCAATTTCCTTTCCCTAACTGCCCTGCCCTTTATTCAAACCGCCAAGTCTTTTCGTACTAATATCTCAGGAAAAGAACGTGATAGCAGAATCAGAAGACTGTTCTTGGCTTTTTGGTTTCAAAGATCCAGCCCCTTAGGGGTTCAGAAAGGCATCATGGATTTGACCTGGGGTGCAAATGCCGATACGTTGGGGGGCTAGGTAGCTGTAATGAGAAAAGGATTGTGGCAGCTGTGGTATAAGGGTGGACACTACTCAGTGTCAGCCAGTTGTTCCCATGGAGGACTCTGGGACTGTTGCTACCAGATCCTGCTCTTTTCAAGAGAAACCAAAAGAAAACAAAAATCAGAATTTGAAAAATCATGAAATGTAATATTGAATTTATTATCACTCTTTGCATGTTTTTCTTTTAAGTCATTTATTTAACCTAACTTTATTCAGGAACAAACGATGAGTTAGAACCTGAGAATACAAAAACAAGCAAGATGTTCCTGTTCCAGGACCTCCCATCTGAAGGAGAGTTAGACACATATGGCATTGAGTGATAAATCTTATGTTAGAGAGTGATTCCCAAAGTGTGATCACTGGGCCAGCAGTATCAGCATCATCAACTGGGAACTTATTAGAAATGCAAATTTGCAGGCCCCAGACCAAACCAACGGAATCAGGAAGTTGAGGTTGTTTTAGCAAGCTCTCCAGGTGATTGAGAGGCATGCCATAGTTGGAGCACTACTCTGAGAGTGGAAAGCAAAGATGACTTTGGAGCAGAAAGTCCATACATCTAGGCAAAATTTGAGATCTCCTACATCGAAATCAATCCGCCATCCCTTCCAGGCTAGATTCTAAATATGTTGCTCTCTGGTAGTTCACAAGAATAATTCAAAAGTGTACCTGTGTCTTACATGCACCCCAATGTTCACAGCAGCACTATATACAATAGCCAAGACATAGAAGCAACCTAAATATCCATCGACAGATGATTGGATAAATAAGTTGTGGTATATTTTTACAATGGAATACTACTCAGTTGTAAAAAAAAAAAAAAAAGAATAAAAGAATGCCATTTGCAGCAACATGGATGGACCTGGAGATCGTCATTCTAAGTGACGTAAGCCAGAAAGAGAAATACCATATGATATCACTCATATGTGGAAGCTAAAAAAAAGAAAAAAGAGGACACTAATGAACTCATCTACAAAACAGAAACAGACTGGCAGACATAGTAAACAATCTTGATGGTTACCTGGGGAGAGGGGGTGGGAAGGGATAAATTTGGGAGTTTGAGATTTGTAAATGTTAACCACTATATATAAAAATAGATTAAAAAAACTAAATTTCTTCTGTATAGCACAGGGAACTATATTCAATATCTTGTACTAACCTTCAATGAAAAAGAATATGAATATAAATATATGTATATATATATGCATGACTGGGACATAATGCTGTACGCCAGAAACTGACACATTGTAAAACTGACTATACTTAAATAAAAAAAAAAGTGTATCTGTGTATTTAAGTAAACTGTAAGCTCCTCAAGAGCAGGGTCTGATTCTTCTTTTTTTATTTCCTTTCTCCTCCTTCTTTCATATATCAGCACAATACTTAGGAGGTACTGGCACTGAAATTTACTTGAAGTAATTAATTCAGAAATTACACTAGCTAACCTGGTGCAAGGGTTATATATTCACAATGATAAAATGGCAAATGTATAAATTTTCATAATTTATTGTGGCAAAATATACATAAAAGTTACAATTTCAGCTATTTTCAATGGCCTTAAGTACACTCACATTGTTGTGCAACCATCACCACCATCCATCTCCAGAACTTTTACATCTTCCCAAACTGAAGTTTTGTATCTCTTAAACAGTTGTTGGTTATCTTTAGCCGTGTTTTTTCCCAATGGGACTTTTTCCTATTGATTTATGTAGGGATTAGGGATACCAATCCTTTGTCTTCTACCAACTTGTGTTTCTTAAAAACTATTCATGCTGATTTTCAAAAATCTGTTCATAAAATTTAAAAATTTTCACGGAATCACAGAACTATGGTTAGAATTATACCATCAAATCTAATATTTTCCGTTATGATTTGACTGTGCTGCCAACCTTGAAGGCGGTCGTACCTCGATGTTTCTTATATTTTCACTTTATTCACTTAAATTTTTCTTCCAAGCTTTTGTTAACATTTAAATATTTAATCCATATAGGATTTACTTAGATTTCTTTTTTATTCTACATGGCCAGTCAGCAGTTCCAACATTTTTTGGATAGGCCATCTTTTTGCTGCTGATTTAAAAATGTCTTTTCATACTAAATTTCTTTCTGTTGGTATTTACTCCTGGATCTTCCATCTAGTCCTTTCAGAATATAATACTTCTTAATTACTGTCCTGTTATGCTCTAGTCTATAGGTGATTTGATTTCTCTTCGCTTTGTGGTCATTCTAATGGTTGGATAATAGTCCATCATATGCAGGTACTTTACTTTTTTTAAACCAATTCCCCCTCTACAAGGCATTTGGTAAGCTTCCTATTTTTCCATATTCTACAACGTGTATTTTTGGGCTAAATTAAATGAATCCTATACCTCTGTGGCTCAAGTTGTGCAAACTATCCGTTTACTCTTTTCTCTGAATTATTTTTAAAATGACAGTATGCTTTGTTGGTCTCAATTATGGGATTACTGAAAATCTGTCAGCTGGGGTTTAAGATTACCCAGGCAAGACTTCCGAGCGACACCAGGGGGCGCAGTTTCCCAGCTCCGCCTCAGCCACATCCGGGTTCAACAGTAGGTTCGGACCGGGAGCAAGCGGAACCTTTCTGCTGCGCTGCGGCTTAACTTGCGCCGCGCGGACCATTTAGGCCTCCGCGCACCGCTCTCAACGGGTGCTGCAGTTTGCTTGGCGTAGCGAAGGCGCCCGTGAGGGTGCCGCTTGCTCCTTCCTTCGTCGCGAAAGCATGGACGTACTTGCGGAGGAGTTTGGGAACCTGACCCCAGAGCAGCTGGCTGCGCCCATCCCGACTGTAGAGGTGAGGGCAGGACACGCGGGGAGCGGAAGGGGCCGTGACGTGTCCCCATGAGGCGTTGCCTCGAGAGCTTTGGCCGTGGAGCGGGGCGGGCCGGGTTTCTGCGCATGCTCAGGCCTCCGCGCGCGGGTCCTGTCCGGAGCCGGCCGCCGCGTGCACGTGGAAAGGTCGCGCCCCGGAGAGCTGTCAGCCGCCAGGCAGGCGGAGCGGCCCCGGGCGAGCTCTCGGGCTGAACCCATTCGTGTGTTGTCGGGGGAAGACTGACTCGTCCTCCTTGAAGGCCGTATTGCATCTTTGCGAGCTTATCGAGGATAATGAGGTCCCACAGCTGGCTGTGATGGTAAAACGAAATCACCTGAATCCTGGGCTAGTAATTTCTCCTTTTCACCAAGAACTCAAGTTTGGGCTGCCGGAGTATTTTAAACGCCCGGAAAGTTCACTCCCGATTTTGCCCAGGTGTTTTCTGGGGAGTAGCCCCATAGCTTTCATCAGTTTCTCAGGAGTTAAGGATAATTGCCCTATCGTGACTGCTTAATGAAATTCAGCTGTTGACGTAATTTTATTTTCTGGAAAGGTACATATAATTTCTCTGGGCCTCAAAATCTTAGTTGGCATGGAATAGGGAAATTGAGAAACAGGTAGAAATTTCAGGTCGAGGGAATGGGACACTTCAAATCTGGTAGGCAAAACCATTTGATGTTTCCGAGTAATTAAAATAAATCCCAGTAGTACTGAAGAAAAATAGAGGAGGAGAGATGAAAGGTGATGTATAGATAAGGGTCCTGATTATGAAAGGTTTTGTTAGACATCTGGAGGAGAAGTGAGATGCTATTGATAGGTTTAAGAGGAGAACCACAGGATTGTTGAATCTATTGGATCGTAAGAACCTCTGTATAATCACTCGACAAATTGAGGAATTACAGTCAATCTGTGAGTGCCTGCAATGCCCTGCTGATCATCATCAGGCAATACTGGGCAATTCTGGGTTTTTAACTCTTGAAGAGTTGTTATTTAAGAGCCAGCATTTACCATGTGCCAGACTCTGTTTAAACCTAATGAGAATTATGTTATTTAATCCTGTGAAGTAAGTACTGTTTTCACCCTAATTCGCCAATGAAGATCTTTTAGGCCCAGAGAGTTTTGAGTAACTAACTCAGTGTCAGAGGTGGTTAAGTGGCTGATCTGGACTTTAGACTGTGGCAGCCTGACTCCAAAGTCCTCATCCTTAACTACTTTTCCAGAGAACTGAAGGAATAAACCTAAATGGTTTCTATTTCTTGTCTAAATTTGCACAGCTGTGAAGGGATCAAAACCACATTTCCAGTCTTCTGATTCAGGAATAACAGTTCCTCTGCATCCAATCCACCATCCCATCTTAAGGGTTCCAACTATGAAGTGTACTCAGTTCTGAAACTTCATTCTTGCTGTGCTCCAAATACCAGCCACTGTCATCTTTTACTTCCTGGGCTCCTGACTTGTCCCAGTTCAGTCTATTCTCTGCTCTGTAGCCAGAGCCATCAGTTCAAACATGCAAATATGATCTTGTTGCTCCCTTGGTTAAAGTTCTTCAGTCTGCCTGTTGCTCTTAAGGCAAGATCTAAAGGCTTCA
This sequence comes from Camelus bactrianus, assembly GCF_048773025.1. Taxonomy (NCBI): domain Eukaryota; kingdom Metazoa; phylum Chordata; class Mammalia; order Artiodactyla; family Camelidae; genus Camelus; species Camelus bactrianus. Next base: position 31,132,736 of record NC_133550.1, on the reverse strand, counting down.
TCATGTTTATAAGGCTTTCCTCAGTCTGGCCACTGCCTGCTTCTCTAACTTGTTTCACCTTCTTCACCCCCTGACTCCTCAAGATCTTTCTGCTCTTCTCATATAGTCCCTTCTGATCTTTCTCTCATTCTGCTTTGTAGATTTCAAACAGCAAACTACACAAATACTAAGTGTTCAGTTACATTAGTTTTGACAGTTATGTATACCCCAATAACTACCACCCTGTGCAAGATATAGAACATTTCCATCATCGCAAAATTTCCCTTTTCAGTCTGTTCCCTCCACCCACCCCAAGCCTTTTAATTTCTGTCATCATGGACTAGTTTTGCCTGACTTTTTTTTTTTTTAAGAGCAGTTTTAGGTTCATAGTAAAATTGAGAGGAAGGTATAGAGATTTTCTACATACCCCCTGTCCCCACCTCCCTTTTTCCTTGAAAATTTTTTTTTACTTTCTCCAGGTTGTCTGCCTCCCTCTGTGGCCACTCTTCAGTCTCCTTTGCTAGGTCTGCTCCTCATCTCTAAATGTTGAAGTGTTTCTGATCTCATTTCATGGACATCTTCTCCATCTATACTCCTTAGGTGATCTCATCTATTACATGACTTTAATTACCATCCATTTGTGACCTCTCCCTAATTTAGACCTCCAGACCGGTCTCTTCCCAAGTTCCAGACTCATATTTGTTGTCTGTTTGACATCTTCACCTGAATGTCTAATGGATATCTCCAATTTAACATGCCCCTAGCCAAACTCCTGATAGCACCCCCTACACTTAAACTTGCTGCTCTGATAGCATCCTTGCCTCCTCATCTCCATAAATGTCAATCTTAACTGCTCTTTTTCTCAGTCTTCATTTAATCTACTATCAAGTCCTGTTGGCTCTAACTTCACATTGTATTTTCTAGCCAACAGTTCCTCACTACCTGTATTGCTGTCAGCCCAGAATATTGCAGTGAAATCCTAAATGATCTCCTGCTTCTAAACTTGTCTGCTCCCACCCAGCAGCTAGAGTGATCCAGTTAAAATAAGTCACATCATCTTGTCGTTCTTTTGCTCAAGACCTTCCAATGCTTCTCCTGTTACTCAAAGTCAAAAATTTTAGTTCCTGCAAGATATTACACAGAAACTGTGTGCTTTCTTTATATACAGTTCTAATCATTTGTCAGATTTCTCATTAGCAGATTAGATGCTATTCATGAAAAGAGCCTTATCACGGTGGGCTATTTACAACCTCAGGACTGTGTGAAAAGCAGGCCTAAGAACTCAAGAAGTGTGACAGTTTGCAGCTATTTAAAGTAGGAGGTGAACACTGTGTGGTATCTTTCTGCAACCCTGAGCTCTGAAGGAGGGTGAAAGAACTCCGTTTGGGTTGAGAGACTCTCTGAAACTTACTTTTCCTTTCTCAAACTGGCAAACCTTGCTTTCTCGGAAAGTGTCATGAGAATAAAATAAAGATGAAAAGTGCTTGAACTGTTGATTCATTAAGAAGAGATTAAATTATATTCTATTTGAGAAATCTGTGGTTTATGTATGTATCTGTGTATACATATGTTTGCGTGGCCACACATAGGTAATTTCCATAAAAGTGGTTGCAGTGTAAAAATTGTCCTTTTTGTTTTCATTTACTTTCTTTTGCTTACTGTGATAAGGTGAGTCATTTTTGGTACATTAAAATAACTTCTTATGAAAATATTGTGATTGCTAGCACAGAGTTCTGATACTCTTACTGTTTTGATTCACAGGAAAAATGGCGGCTGCTTCCAGCATTTTTAAAGGTAATTAACATTTAATAATAATTATTTTTCCAATGAACAGTCAAGAAATAAGCCTTTTTTTAATTAAATTTTTATCACCGACGTTTTTTTGGCTTTGTACAACTGTGTACTTTTCTAGCTTTTAGAAATACAAGAAATTAGAAGGCATTATCCCTGCCTGTAAAGTACTGGTTAGGGGATTGGTATCTAATTTTAGAAGGAGGAAGTAGTACACATGGGCAGGGCACATGGATAATTCAAACCAAAGTGCTGCTGGCAGAAAAGTGATGTCACAGGTGGTCAGAGAGGGCCTCCCCAACAAGGTGAGACATAAGCTACAGTGTAAGAGGAAAGGATTTAATTAAGCTGAAAAGTAGGATGCAGGGAGCATGACTTAATAAAGGGGAGCCTCCATGGGGTCTGTAGGGAACAGTGGCCAGTCTGCTTGGCTGGAGTGGGTGAGTGGAGAGTCAGAGGAACTGCAGTTTACATTCCTATTATTATCGAACTTCAGTTTTAAAGAGATTTTGCTGAGAAGTGGCAGCTTCCACAGTGAGAGACCACTTGACACCTAGGAGGATGGCTGTAATCAAAAGAAAGACAATTACAAGTGTTGATGAAGATGTGGAGAAATCAGAGCCCTTATGCTCTACTGATAGGAATGTAAAATGCTGCAGCTGCTTTGGAAAACACCTTGGTTGTTCCTCAGATGGTTAAACATAGTTACTGTATGGTCCTGCAGTTCTACTGCTAGGAATCTACTCAAGAGAAATGAAAACATATGTCCATGCAGAAACTTGTATGCAAATGTTCATAGCAGCCTTATTCATAATAGCCAAAACGTGAACATCAACTGATGGATAAATAAAATATGGTATATCCGTACAATGGGATATTATTTGGCAATAAAAAGAGACCAGGTCCTAATATACACTACAACAAGGATGGACCTTGAAAGCATTGTGCTAAGTGAAAAAACAGAGACTTGAAAAATGAGTAGAGTTTTGTGTACCTTAGTTCTGTGTTATACTGCCTTGGGGAGAGTGCTGGAAGATGAGGCTGGGAAGCTGTCAGGGCCAGGTTTCTGGTCAGATTTTTTGGTTAAGGAATTTGATGTGAAGGATATTGGCTTTTCTTCTAACAGCAATAGGAATAATAGGAAACGATTGAAGAATTTTTTAAGTAACCAGAAGTGAAATAAAATAGTAGTAAGGTCAAGGGAAGTTTTTTGTTTTTTAAACTAAAACTTGTTTTTAAAAAGGATATATGTTCGTAAGAGAGACGTGATAAGTAAAAGGACTGTGCGAGAACAGGGATTTTCTCCAGAGGAGACAGTTAAGCCCAAGGGCTGGAAACTGTGGGAAGTCAGACTGCATATTATGATACGGGTGAATTTTTTCCCCAATCAGGACTATTTCAAAGTGGGATGGCTGCTTTGTAAGCCAGTGAGATCCCTAATAAGGAGGTATAATTAAAGCAAAGGCCCTGGGATTATCTGTATGTTGGGAGTGTTCTAGATATGTTGAACTAATTGTGTTTGAAGATTACTGTAAAGAAATTATGTTACAGTCCTTTTAAATCCTAAGATTTCAGAGTATGTGTGTTTATTGTTTCATTGTTTTTATAGCAGCACACAGCCGTGTCTTTGTGCAGTCGTATGACTTCTGACATGGAAGGAAGTCACTGCCTGCTGATCTGATCTTAGGTTCCTGAGTTTACCCTACTTTTAATTTTAAATGCAATTATTTTCAGTTTTCTTAATAGAGATCCTTATTTTGCCCCCTCATTCTCCTAAAGGTGATATGAATGACCAGATACGTGAAAATCATAAAATTGCTCACATACGAGTAAGCCAAAAAAGAAAACAAGCATTGTTTGAGGATGAAGAGATGATGCTCAATTGCTGTATTTCTTTCTTGGACTTTTTGGTAATTTCAGTGCGTGTGGAGAAAACAATACTTACTTGTTAGCTCATGAGGGAGTCATTAGGAATATGCAGATACTCTCGTGCTGAATTCCAAAGTTCAGGTTGTTTTTCAGGAAGGAAAATCCGAGGATATTCTGGTAAAATGGAGGCAGAATGGAATGAGAACACATAAATGTAAAGCTTTGCTAAATAAAATTCATGGATTTTTTTTTCTTAGTTTGGTTTTGAGGAAAATTTGATGATCACCGCAGGTTAAAGTCCAACGTGTAGTCTGCGATTTTGCTGCTAACCTACTTTTTACTTTCTATCTATTTAGGTGAAAGGCCTTGTGAAACAGCATATAGATTCATTTAACTATTTCATTAATGTAGAGGTAAGCATCAGCTCTTGGAAAAGGGTATAGTTAAGAATTAGCTGGAAGCCAGAATCTTTCCTCATATTACTCTTTCCACTGCAGATAAAGAAAATAATGAAAGCCAATGAAAAGGTTACGAGTGATGCTGACCCTATGTGGTACTTAAAGTAAGGAATCAGCTACTCTTAATTTGCTATTTTGATTATGTCTAACATTTTTAAAATGAATGTAGTTGCTATCAAGACTCTTTGAAAATAATTCTCCTTTTATCTGTTTAATAAGATAATTATCAAATGGTCAATTTTTAATTGGTAAGCTAATTATGACAGGTGAGAAGTTATAATAAGTGAGGAGTTACTGAAACTATTAGATTTAAATTTTTTAAAAACACTTCTTAGACTTAGAAAAATTACAAAACCAGGACAAAAAGTTCCCATATTATCCTTCACTCAGTTTATGCTGATATTAACAACTTATGTAACCATAGCACAGTTAGCAAAACCAAGAAGTTAGCATAGATACAACACTGTCAACTAATCTACAAATCTTAAAGTTTCCCCGCTAATGTCCTTTTTCTGGTCCCACATTCAATCCAGTACCCTATGTTATGTTTGGTTGTCTTTCGTCTTCTTAGTTCTCTTCAGCCTGTGACAGTTCCTCAAGCTCTCTTGGTCTTTCATAACCTTGATGTTTTGAAGACTTCTGGTCAGTTGTTTGGTAGAAGGTCCTTCGATTTGGGTTTGTGTGGTGTTTGCTTAAGACTGCTTTGGGTTGTGTCTTTTTGGCAAGTATACCACAGAAACGATGTTTTGTGCCGTTCTCACTGCACCATATCGGGGGGACAGATGTCGACATATTTTCTACTGGTGATTTTAACTTTGTTCACTTGATTAAGGTGGTATCTTCCACGTTTCTCCACTGCAAGTTACTGTTTTTCCTTTAGTAATTAATAACCATCTTATAGGGTGGTCCTTTGAGACTGTGCAGGTGTCTTATTTCTCATCATATTTTACCCACTAATTTTAGCATGCATTGATGGTTCTTACCTATAACAGTAATTGCAGTGGTATTTACCTAATGGTGAACCTCTCTTTCTATCATTCCTTCTGCATTAATATTAGAATTTTCCTGTAAGGAAGGGATTTTTCTTCTCCTTATTTATCTTTGTGTCTGTAGTTTTATTTGTATCAATATAAACTCATGGATATATATTTTATTCTATGGATCAGAATCCAGTACTATCATCATTTTATTTCTCAAATTGTCCCACATTTGGCCAAAGAGAGATTCTTCAGGTTGACTCCTGCATCCTTTCAACATGCCCCTGTTAATTTTTGACCACTTCTTTGCTTTCTGGTACCATGAGGTGTAGTTCATCTGGTGTTTTCCCTGTGCAGCCTGGAATCAGTCATTTCTCCAAGGAGCCTTGGTCTTTTACTGGAGAGTAGTGTTTAGAAAGTGAGACAAGGGTACTGAAGTCTCAGTAGACAGAGCTAGGAAATATTTGTATGACTAACACAAGCATATACACATACCTATATTTTGTTATCCTGTTCATTTTTATATGTGTTGAAAACGAGGCACACTGATACCTCCAATTCTAATCTAATAGGACTCATTCTGACCTTCAGTCTTCCTTTATTTGTAACTTTTATTCCTGACTGTGAGAAACTTGGCTCTTATTATTCACACTGTGTTTACTCATTCAACCCTACGATATACATAAAGCAGTTTCAGAATTGTTAATTCATCACTGTGTGAGACTAGAACTTACTAGTTTAAGTATAATATTTGTATGCTGCTTTTTTGTCTTTACTGTACTCACTGTTTTCCAAAATTACTTAGCTTAGTTACTTTCTTTCCTACCTTTTCAGTGCTGGTATATTATTTATTTGTAGTGCAGTAAGGTTGTGTTCCATTTTGGGTTCCCCTGCATCCTGGTTAATTATGTGTTTACTTTTTTTGGGTATGTGAAGTATTAACTATGGTTGTAAGAGACCTATAGAAAATAGTTATTCAGAGAATTGTCTCTCCCTTCCCAATTCTTTCCACCCCTTTTCCCAGGGCTCCCCGTAGGTAACTAATCTCAGTAGATTCTGCTTTCTCCTTCATATTTCTTTTGCACAAACGAGCACATATATTTTCCCTCTTACCCTTTCTTACAAGAATGATAGCATACTATAGATACTCTTTTGCATTTGCTTTTTTCATTAAGTATCATTTTTAGGGAGCTATAGTTTCAGTATTTTTGTAAAGAGATTTACAGTATTTTTTTAAAAAGATAACTTGGTAGCATTTCTCTCCTTTGTAACCTGAATGTTCTATGACTTCAAGAAGATCTCCAGTTATAATGTTTTCATGTTTTGTCATCCTCTGCAAGATAAGCATTTGTCAAAGCATAATCTTGTCTTTGGGAGGAAGCTGGCCTGATGGTTTATATGTTCTTTGAAGAAGTATAATTGGTAATGGAATAACTTGTCTTTCAGGTATCTTAATATCTATGTCGGGCTTCCTGACGTTGAAGAAAGCTTCAATGTAACTAGACCAGTGTCCCCTCATGAGGTAATTATCAACCATAATTTAATTGGATTTGTTTGCTTTAACTGGAAGAGTCAGTGCCCTTAATGTATATTCTTAAAAAACGATGTAAAAGCTGGGGAAAGAAAAACCTCTTATGAGACAAAGGTAACCACAATAAAGAAGCACCTGTATAATACTATAGTACTGTACTATATTAGGAAACAATTTTGTGCTAGTTAGTTTGTCATTTAATCCTAATTAACTTGCACTGTTAGGTAACTGTCCTATTTCTGTCCTGTTTCTGAGTTTTCTCGTGATCTCCCCGCCCCCATCCTTGCTGGCCACTTGTGCTTGGTGTAGTGTGCTCTTCATTGCGGAGGTTTGTTTCTTGCTTAGCATGTTTTTTGAGGGTCAGCGAGCCTTGTGTTAGTAGAGGGGATCAAGGATGAGGAGCTCACAGTCTAACAGAAGAGGCAGATGAGAAGAAAATTTAAATACCAGGGTTTTAACAGCTACAGACAAAAGGTTTTAGAACAACCCTATTTATTGGCTTTTAACAGATTCTGGATTTCTCTTCAAATTCTTTTACTTAGTGTCCATAATTGGGAATTGATTCAGGAAAGAAAATGATTTTTGTAGATTTTTCTGGTTTGTGTTATTGTAAATCTCAGATAACAATCAGGGAACGCAGCACAGGAATCTTTATTAAAGAACAGGTAAGGTGTTAGAGTGTTATGGTTGTTGTGTAAGCAAGGTTAAACAGGAAGTATGTTCAGGAAACCAGACACTTTATATAGGCAAATTTTGATATTACTGAATCACCGAGTATTGACTGAACATTTGTGCTACAGCATTGAGAGATGCAAAAGAAATTACATAATATCTTTCCTCAAGTTCATGCTTTTATGGAGAAATTAAAATAGCAAAACACGTAACAGAGGCACCAGGGGTTGCAGACTTGAGTGCCTAGAAGGATCAGGTAGCTAAGGCAGGGCTGTGATGCTGTATTGAAAAGGGAGTGGGGAAGACTGGAATATTGGAAAATGTGTGTCCCAGTTTAGCTTGCCTAGCCTCTCCATTCCATTTGGCTAAAACTTCCCAATTTCCCAAGAGCTAGGCACCAATTAGCAATGTCCAGGTCATTTTCTAAACTATATATTACTGGTTTCAGAGAAGGGTTCTTTCTTTTGAACAAAGTTCAAGAAAGCTGAGGCCACAATTGTCATTATAATTATTCTTTCTAATGTTGAAGAAAACAAATGGGTATTATCGCAGTTAGAGAAAGAGGATGCACATATTTCTTGGAGGGATTTTCACTCTTGGGGAAATGGGGAGAGTGGGAGAGTGGGTGGGGGGGCAGTTATGGGGCTCACAGCCGGACTTGGGGCTGCAGGATTGCAGGCTCCACCAGCACAGCCGTACTCCTGTTGATAAGAGAGAGTCCCAGGGTGCACAGGGAGCCCGTGCAGTAGTTTGGGGCCGCAGAGTGGGTCCTCATCGTTACCACATCTGTTAAAATTCGTTTCCATTTGAAGGATAAGTTTGTTAAGACCCACAAATGGTTGCCTACCTTGGGTATTACATTAGTTTCATTAATAAAAACAGATAATATTTATATAGTATATTGTACCAGGTACCATTCTAAAAATATAATTTGTACTCTTGGGAATTAAAATCATTCACATCTCTATTTTACATATGAGGAGACTGAGATGCCAAAAGGTTATTTAAAACTTAATTGGTAGAGCCAAGATTTGAATGCAGGCATAAGAGTCCATACTCTGCTCTACACTGGAATTTGACACAACATTGTAAAATGATTATAAATCAATAAAAAAATTTTTTTAAACTAAAAAAAAAAAAAAAAAAAAAAAAAAAAGAGTCCATACTCTGACCACCATGCCACCCTGCCACCCTGCCTGTCCTGAAGGAGGAGGCTTAATCTAATTAAATATAAGGTAAATAATTTTTACTGGTCAGTAATAGAAATATCTGATATTTTAAAGTTCTAGGCTCTGTTAGAAAGGCTAGAAAAAGTTGAAATCTGTCTTGGTTCAGTAGAAGCCAGAGATGTATAGTTGATGTTTAGAGAAATTCTCTTTTTGAGACTACAAGCCACCTGATGACCACCAACATAACAGGAAAGTCATCAGAAGGTTTTGATGAGGTTTCCTGTGTCTGATCATGGCTCAGGCTAGGACATCATTTAGTGAGTCATCATTATGTAAAAGTAAAGCACACACCAGCAATTTCTAAAGTTCCGCAAATGATTCAGAAATTGTTAGGATGGTGTGCCAAGTGATTTGTGCTCAGGTGTATCACTTGGAAAAGAGTTTTGTGATATAGTTTAGTTCATTTGGAGAATAAAAGAAAGTATAGTCTAATTTTTTTAGTTTATGTGTGTACATACTTTAATTCTTGTTATACTAGTTGTTAACTGTTTTGAATAAGCCAGCCGCACTGATAACTTTCCAAGGACCTATTTTGCAAGAAATGATGTAATGGCTTGAAAGATATGAGCAGACTGGTGGTGGCATCGGATCAGTGAGAAGAAAATCAGTACCATATTTATTGTCCCATTACTGGGCTGGCAGGAGCAGGGATGCTGTGGTATGTGTTGTCTAGATCTGTGGCTGCCATCGTCCCTCTAGTGGTGAGGGTAAGCTCATAACTGCCAGTGCCCTGCAGGCAGCACAGGGGACAGCTCAGTGTCCCACGGAGAGATCCAAATCCGTGCTTCTACTCAGGACAGCTCTTTGAGGCTGTCAGGATCCTTTCTTTTCCAGAGGGGCGGGGCCATGACTGACTGATTCTCTTTCAGTGCCGTCTGCGGGACATGACGTACTCTGCCCCCATCACGGTGGACATTGAATATACCCGAGGCAGCCAGAGGATCATCCGCAACGCCTTACCCATTGGCAGGTGAGAAGTGACTCGGTACTGGAGCCCCACTGTCTGCGTTCCAGCCCTGTGCAGTGACCGCGAGCAAGTGCTGCAGTCTTCCTTGTCCCCATTCCTCATCTGAAAAGCATGGGAAGGGGGGCCTCCTTCATGGGGTTACTTTATGGGTTACAGCACGTGTAAAGCATGTAGAGCAGTGGCTGTCACATTGTGATTATGTTTAAACTGTGAAACCTTTTTATAAAGTTAAGGAAATTGCTTCCATTTCCTCCTGTACCTCCAGGCTTTTAGGGAAACATAGGTAAGATAGCATTTCTTTGCACTCTCCTGGGCTGGTCTTCCTGGTGGATTCATGCATATTTTGAGTTTTCCTGGAAGAATGACTGTTTATAGCAGTGTTTAAGGGAGAAGTTATTTATTTGCCTGGAAGAAATTTGGAAATGGTAGGTAGCATCACCTAGCATTTTTGCTGTCTACTTTTCCTAATTAGGGAAGTAGATTGACTCTCCTGTAGAAATGGACAAAACCCATAAAACTGTAAGTTTATTAATGGTGTTGGACTTTAAACTTAGTGCAAACAGTTGCCCCTCATGTGTTTTTCCCCCTTCAAAAGTGCTAAAAGCTTAATAAACATCCATTTGTCCATCAAATATGCACCAACTACCTGTCATTGTCATGCACTGTGCTGGGTCCTCAGGTAGGCAGAAGACACTTAAGATATACCTGTTGGGCTACATTCGTTCCCAGCTGCCAGGGAAGACAGACTTAAGTAACCATGGCACATTTGGTAAGTACTGTGACCGAAAAGTGCAGAGTACTGTGGAAACACACGGCCAACAAATCCTTCCCTACCTTCTCCTAAAGCAAGGAGCTGTTGGTATTGTTTCTCTCCTCATTCTTCAGTTAGAAAAATAAACAGGGATCTTAAAATATTACTCTTTGTTTTAGCAGGACTGTTTAGCAGTGTTAAGATAAGAGCTTCTCTCTTTTTTATAAATGGACCATACTTAATATCCAGTTAAATCCTGGAGCACTGCTAAATGATTATCCAGATTGAATATTGTGAAAGAAAGACAGGAGAGATTGGAGAAAAACATAAATAGTGACATTTAGGGTTTGGATCCTGGGTTAAAGAGGGGCAGGGAAGAATGGACATGTGACTAGTATTTGCTGACTACCTACTGTGTGCCAGGTACTGTGTAGGTGATTTCATTTGTTGGCCCTGCATTCATAAAAATGGTGTCTGTTAGAGTACTTATACTATCACTGTCTTAATTATCACCATGCACTATCTTAATTATAAACATTATCTCATTTAATTGTTTTCTTGAGCTAAGAAGATTTGTCCAAATAATATTCATGCTTGGTAACTAATCAAATAGTACATAAGAACATTTGAAACAAAGCAGTAACATCTTCACCCCACTCCCATTCCCAGCCTCATAACCGGTTGTTACTTCTTCTTGTGATTTTTATATCCATAACTTTACATGCTATGCTTATACCTTTATTTCTTGATACATCAATTTTAGATGTCATTTATTGACTTCTAATATAGAAGATGTGGAGTGACTTACCTGTATCACCTACTTCTCTCTTCCTCTTCCTAATTTTACTTCTTATTTTTAATTCTCTTTGGTTACTCTGATAATTTTAATATTCTTGTATCTTAGTGTTTTGATTTCCCTTTATGTAAATACAATGACGTTATTTCTATCCCTACCTTCCCATTACGATTTCTTTTTTAGCCTATGAGTTACTTAGAAGACTGTCTTTAAATTTCCAAATTGGTGACCTGTCTTTTTCCAAAACTTGACATAAAGCACCAATCGACTGTTATTCAGCCTATTCCTAGATTTTTAAGTTAATGCTTTCATTTTTCACTTCTAGGAGTTTTGCTTCATTCTCTTTCAAAATTGCCTGGCTGGTTTTGATCACCATAGTCTCTTGTTCCTCCCTCTTGGACTCCCTGTGCTATTTCTAGCTAACTAGTGGTAGTCACTCTTTTGACTGTGAATGAAGAGTTGGTGCGATTTCTGACTTTCATTAAGGCTTTTCTGCAAAGTTTAAGGAGAGCAAACATTCGGGTTTTTGTTGTCTATACCAAAGAGCTGTATGCCTGAGGAAAAGCTTCAGTTCACTTGGCTCTTTCACGTAGTACCATCCCGCTGCCTTTTCTAGCATAGCAGGCAAGGCATGCCGACCCCACAGTGATGTGTGCACAGCACAGCTCATGTTCTTTTCAACTGTTTTTGCCAGTGACAGTTTGTATGTGACATTTTCTTTTGTTTTATTTTAAACAGAATGCCCATAATGCTACGTAGCTCAAACTGTGTTCTTACAGGGAAAACACCAGCAGAATTTGCCAAACTGAATGAATGTCCTTTAGATCCAGGTATGTGTGATTTTTTTAGATTTGTCTCCCTTCCTTGTTCTTTTTTTCTTTTGCTTTTCATTTGCTTTTGCTGTTGTTTTACCATTTTCCCTCAGGAAAAACATCAGCCTTTCTGCTTTATAATGAACTTGGATAAAACTGTTCTCAGAATATATGGAAGTTTGGTTCCAACTTTATTAGTCTGTATTTTTAAAAGATATACTGTTTCCTCTTTTATTTCAGGTTTAAAACTTCAATACTCCAAGTTCTGATTTATTGCTTTGATTTACCAGGCTTTTATCTCTTTGCTCAGTGGTTTCTTTTGATATGCTCAAAAGTTCAAGAATAATCTAACAAAGTTACTAACCTAGCTTGTCTGAAAATACTCAAGTAGCTCACTTCAAGCTGTTTTAAGTGCTGTCTAGGGGCAAGAAATAAAAGTCTTCTATTTTAATTTTTTTAAGTTATATATATATTTTAGTTAATACTAGGCAGTTTCTTTTGTAAAGTTTCAAGCTGAGCACTTAACAGAAAGTTTTTTTAATTCCTTAATTCATGTTTCACATTGATTTAATTTATAGTTGCTCCAATCTGATTCCTTTAAAGTTGCATTGATGTGGAATCCCAGAAGGTTTTGGAAACAGTTTAACAAAGAACATGACTTTGCTAGACTATAGCAGGATGTTGCATAAGTCAAATCTTTTGCCTTCTTTTTGCTTATATTCTGAAGGTAAAATGAAGTCTCACTTTATCCTATTCTGAGTTGTGTGCAAAAAAATGAGAATGTTTTATGAATTTTATCAAATATAAAATATTAATTTGGAAACCTAGTATTAATCTGCCACTGTCAATGATTTGTTGGAAAACTTAAAGCAGATTTTAGTTTATACTGAAGACTGTCAGTTGTTTCTGTGCTTATAAAATCTGAAGACTAATTTATTTAACTTTTTTTTCATGCATCTCTCATATACATCAGGTGCTGGTGATCCATAACCAATAAGATACATTCCTTGTCCTAAAGAAGTTTATTATTTTGTAGCTCATATGTATAAAATCATGTACTGAGACTGTTATCAACTCATTAAACAATATTGGCAAACCCCTTCGAATTAAGTGATGGCCAGCACCATGCAGTGCTATCAGAAGATCACTGCCATTACTAAGCCACTCTGTTTGAAGAATGGGTGGTGAAGCTTTTCTTGTTTCCCTTGGGCAGGTGGCTACTTCATTGTTAAAGGTGTAGAAAAAGTTATTCTTATCCAAGAGCAGCTGTCCAAGAACAGGATCATCGTGGAGGCTGACAGAAAAGGGGCTGTGGGTGCTTCAGTTACCAGGTATGGATAGCCGAGGTGGTGTTCTTAAGAAATATTGATAATTCCATTAACGTCAGGTGGCTGTTGTTCAGTTCGGAAGTAGCCAGTTATTTCTCTCTGACAACAGGCAGTGTAATATTTAAACACTGCATTCAGTTGATTTTGTAGGTCTGTAATTTAAAATTTTCAGTAATGAGAGTGTGACGTTTGAAAGGCCACTAGTTATTTTATCCAAGTTGAATTTTATGTTAATTTATAGCATTAACAGAACTTTCAATAAAGAAATTAAAAAAACACTCTTTAGTTTTTTCATGTTCTTTTTCAATCTTTGACCATTTTGCATATGTATTCCTACATCAGTATAATCAGAAACTATTTTGTACTTAATATTAATGAGTTATATATCCTGGACATCGTATTAGTTTTCTAGAACAGCTTTTCACAGTGTACTCATTTTTCTACAACAGCATCCCTTACTATATCACTCCTGTAACTTCTTTTCTCTGGCTTATCGTCATGTAATTTGAAACTTGGATGTTAATGAAATAAAATTTTAAAATGTGGCATATAGTATCAGTATGCAGTAGAGTTTCTCTTCTGACAACCTGTAACAAACTACTTAGCTCAGAGTTGCTGCCTTTTTCTTTCTGGTGGAGAGGTAGCCACTTATTGAGTGGCCATTTATTGAGCAGTTACTAGAAGTCCGGCAGTGAATTAGGTCCTTTACATATATTTAATTGTCACCACAGCCCTCCAAGATAAGGGTTATTATTTCTAGCTGAGGAGCAGGCCTGGCACAGAGTGACATTGATCATCAGAGGAAGCAAGCATTTGAATCCAGGTCTAATAATTCTGCAACCCACAATTCCTACTGTACGCAGCTTTTGGAGCCAGAATAATCAGGATTTGAATCCCAGAGTTGTTTATGAAGCATTTGGGGGCACAGTTACTTAGCTTCTCTAAGCCTTGGTTTCCTCATACCAAGAGGACAACACTTGGAAATAAGTGTTAGTACGTAGGAGATGAGAGCTGATGTAAGTAGCCTGAGTAACAGTGCCCAGTATGTAGCAGGTGGTCGGTATGTGTTGTTACTGTGGTTGATTAAAGCTTGGAAATGTTTTTAAATCCATTAGGAGTTTTACAGCTAACAAATATTAATAGGAGGAGATTCCTTAATTTCTTTTGACTTCATTGTATACCAAGACTGTAGGTATATTTTGTTGGATTATTAGTTTTAAAACTCATAGTATATCCATTCATTTCTTCATAGTTTTCTTATTATGCTATAGGCCCATTTTGAAGTTTTTCTTTTCAAGTGTATAAGATTGATCACAAGTTTACCCGACACTGGATCAAAGTAATTCAGGTGAAATCAAAATGAAGTAGGTAAGCATGAATTGGTGATTGGCACTCATTCACTCACAGAACTTCCTCCACAAGCTCAAAGCCGAAGAAATATTTATAGTGTTTAAAATGTTCATGGAAGTGACAGGGGAGGCAGGAGGGAGCTGCATATCTTTAAAAGGCATCTTCTAAGAAGGACCTTACTGATCGTTGCTGATCAGTTGAACTTTTTTGATTGCTGGTCATTGCTATTGCATGTTACTAGCTTGGAACTAATTGAGGATATAGTTTAACCAACTTGTGTTTCCTTGTAGCTCTACCCATGAGAAAAAAAGCAGAACCAATATGGCTGTGAAACAAGGACGATTTTATTTGAGGCATAATACTTTGTCAGAAGATATACCCATTGTCATTATATTTAAGGTAAAGCTGCAGATATCTACTGAAAATTATAAAGAATTATTTTAATGGTTTATTTTCATATATAATTAGAAATTTGGAGCATAAGGAGTTCTAGAATAGAAAGATTTGTGGCATAGAGAAGTTGTCAGGCATGTGATATATTTTAAATTGAAAGCTAATAAGACTGGGTTTCAGGAATTTTTTGAAATAGTGATCTCTTTTTTAAAATAGGTACATCATAAAGAATTCCAAAGGTACAAAAGGGTATATATAGTGATGAGTAAGCTTCCCACCCACTTGTACCTAAACACATAGTTTTCCTACCCAAGGGCACCACTGCTGCTGGTTTCTTATGCATCTTTCTGGAGATAGTCTATGCATATACAGCACATGAATATGTAGCAGGTTTCTTCTCTGTTTTGTTTTTTACTTACGTACATTGCACACTGTTTTGCACTTGGCTTGCTTTCTTTTTTGTAGCTTGCATCTTGGAGATACTGTTATGTTAGTTCATACAGAACTACCACGTTCTTTTTAACAAATGGTTGCATTTATGGATGTGACATAGTTTACTTAATGTTCCCTCATCAGTGGACACATACCTCTCTTGCTCTTACAAAATTGCTGTAATATGTTATACAGGGCAAGGATATCTGTAGGCTAAGTTCCTAGCAGTGGGATTTTCCAGGTCAAAGAGTGTGGACCAAGTTTGTTTTGTTTTATGGGCTTCTGGATTCTGGTGAATTTCTTCCTAAATATGAATCTTTAATCTAAAACTGATTTTTTTCATCTTGTTTGTGAATTGTTGGCTTAGAACCCAGAAGAAATTTTCCCATTGAAATTATGTTTAAATGGTATAGTCTTCTCAGATAATTTTCAGATAATAGTGGCCCACTTCCCTGCTCTGGGACTTAAATATTATACACATTCTGTGAACAGTTTAATTATAGTGTTAATCATTAAGCAAACAGAAAAATAGTTGGCAGTATGTGAGACAGTTGATCCTCAGCATTTGCAGATTCTGTATTTGCCAGTTCTAATGCTTGCTAAAATTTGTTCATAACCCCCAAATCATTACTTGTGGTGATTTTACAGTTATTCGCAGACAGGTGCATGAAAAGAGCAGTGAAAAATTTGAGTCACCAAATTCTTATGTTCCCAGCCACTGTCAAGCACAGGTCTGCTTGCCTCCTTTTCAGATGTCATACTGTATACAAGTGCTCTTTTTGCATTCTGTTTAGTGCCATGTTTTTCAAATTTTTGTGTGTTTTGTTGGTGATTTTACTGTAAGATGGCCTCCAAGTATGGTGTGAAGTGCTGTCTAGTGTTTCTAACCACAAGAAAGCTGCAGTGTAGCTTATGGAGAAAACATGTATGTTAGATCAGCTTCATTCAGGCGTGATTTACAGGGCTGCTGGACGTGAGTTCAGTGTTAATGAAGCGATGAAATAAAGTAAGATGTCTTTCAACAGAAACATAGATAAAACAACTTTATGTATTGACCAGTTGAAGAAAATGTAACCAGAGGTTCACAGGAACCTATCTTTGTATTTCCCTTGGGAACAATGTTTCAGTATTCCCTAATTTCACTGTTTGTGGCAACCTTGTAGAATGTAACTACGGTGAGACTGTATATGGGTATAAAATGAATCTTGAGGACTAGGTTGATTAAAATAAAGAGCTCAGGTTATTTGAGGAATTACTGAAGAGACACTGAGTAATTCAGATAATTTATAAGTTGATAAGTCCCTGGTTGTTCATAGGTTTTGCATGCATGTTGACAAGTCAGGTGCATTAACTCAGGCCATATCCATGTCCTAAAAGCAATTATGTGAAGGAGGTTGTAGGAAATTTTTTTAGTGTTTAGTGTAGCTTAATGCACTTTTGATTTCTCTAAATGAAATAGTGCCATTTATTTTCTTTGTAGGGTGACGATGAGGATAATCATAATAGCAGTGCCATTATGTCAGGGGGACCAGAGAGAATTCTTAAATTTACTTTTTATTATCTTTCTTCAAAGTTTATATTTTTTAAGCACAGAAGTAATTTTGTCCTTTTTTTTTCTAGGAATTGCACAGCACAGTGCACAATGCAGTGTCTTGGGTACATAGTGGGGTTTAGTGAATAAAGACAATTTTATCTATGTAGAATTACATCTCCAGCAGAGGGCAGTATGTTACCATCCATCAGAAGGACTTTTATGGAAGATTTCAGTGCTTGAAAATGCAGACGACTGCTTTCCTTAGACCAAAAATTCTAAATTAATTATAATTAAAAATAAATTAATTATAATCTTATAGTACTCACATGGAAAATGGATCATTAGACACATATATGTGTTAAAACCAGAAAACCTTTATTAAGTACTTTTTTGGCTAAGTGATAAAGAATTGATAAGACAGTTACCTCTATCAAATTTGTTTAATATTATATTGTAAATGTATACATATATTTATAACTGACTTAAATCCTTTTTAGAATAGGGCAATAAATTAGCAATGTGCATTTTTACATAATCAGTGGTTGAGATATCAAACTTCTCCCTTTCTGATTTATAAAATAGTCCTTGCATTGTAAAAATTCAGAAAGGCACTAGAAAGTATAACTATGTTCTTGGATTTTTTTCCCCCAAGACCTTTTTGCCTTTGCTTTTGTAATATACACATTGATTTTATTTTTTTCACTTAGTAGTGAACTGTGACTAGTTTTCCTCATCTGTAAATATAAATCTACATCATTATTTTTAGTAAGTATTATATAGAATGCTTATATGTGGTATAATCTATTTAACCAGATTTCTATAGAGGAATATTTTAGGTGTCATTTTCCCTCAAGATTTCCCTCTTATACACAATACTGTGTGTCCTTATATATACATGTTTGTGCGTGTTGCTGATTATTTTGTGAGACTTAATTCCTGGGAGTGGAATTATATATTTTTTTAAAAAAATTGGTGCATGTCATTGAATTTTTCTCCTGAAACATAAATCGTTACATTCTAATCAGCAATGTATAAGAATGAAATATTTTAAAATTTTCAGTTCAAATAAGTTAACTAAATATATTGGTCACACATAGTCACTTTTTTTGGTCTCCTACTATAGGGATGTTTTGATAAACTTGTTTGATAACCACTATTAAGTCTTTTCCACCTGTGAGGCAGCATAGAATATTGACTATCTTAGATGGCTCTAGGTTGAATTCTGGCTTCTCCACTTATTGGCTCTGTGACCTTGGGCTTTCCCAAGATAGATTTCCCAGTCTTCCTGAGTCTTGGATAATTCATGTATACAGTGAGCATTTCACCTAAGAGGGTTGTTATGAGGAGCAAATGAGATAATATATTTTTTGAAAAGTAGACTGTGTAGAAAGACGATGCTGTTTCTCTTTGTTTGATTCTCCATTTAATGTCAGAAGCCCAGGAAAGTCAAGTAAGATACCAGAAAAGTCACCTCATTTCTCTTTTTGTGTTGTGTGGCCCTAACACAGACCTTGACAGTCATTAGGACTTGATGGTTGTTGATTGTAGCCAACAATTGGCCAAAAGTGACAGAAGCAGCAGGGTTTCCAGACTCCATGCTGAGTCTGAATATGATGGATAAAGCTTTTAAGACCTTGATCAGCCTTATTTATGGACTTGAATCACTACAAAGGTTCTCCTGCCCATGAATCTTTCCCACTTTAGATTTTGCATCCCTCAGTATTCAGCAGTTGCACTCTGATGGCATCTGCAGTCTGAAAGTTTTTATGGAAAAGAAGACAGATATCAAGGGTCCTGGGTGTTGTATTATGTTGAAATTTTTGATCTTTAAAGAGAAAAAATTACAAGTGGGCCATCACAGTTCTTTTATTATCTGCTAGGACTGCTTTTGGTAATGTTGACTTCTGTCTGCTTTAATGAAAAATTAGCCATTTCTGAATTTCAGATATTTTAAGAACTTACCCCCTTTCCCTTCTTCACATAATGTATTTCAACATATCACCGTTAGCCTGGATATCATACTCTTCTGCTCATTAGTATTCTTTCTGTCTCTAAAAGTCACACTTTTAGTTGCATGTAGTTGGTCTCCAAGGAGAAGACTTCATGCTACTTTTTAAAGAGCATCTCCCCTTATTTTTATTCTTATTACTCATTGCCAGACTGGGTGACCTTCTGCTGAAACATATTATCTCTGCTGTTTTTTCATAAGGTTATTGAATAGCATTCACTTTTGACTTATTAGGTGAAATGATTTCAGATATCTGGAGTACAAAGAGTTCTGTATAAAGCTAGTTTTCAGATGTCTGAATTATGTCTGTAAAGCAAAATGGTTGGGCATTTTGCTGTCGTTTCCATAGCAATATGTCATTTATTTGTAGCTGTGACTTCCGAAGGCTAAATAGTCATAAGGTCAGTTCCATCTTTGGAGCTGGAGCACTGTTGATGAGAATCTGACTGAGTTATCTCCCTGTGTTTCAGTGATTTGATACGGAAAGCGTTTAGGCCTTTTAAAGCAAAGTTTTGCCACTGATCATTCTTTTTGCACAATTGTTGTCATTTACCGTGTGCTTGGCATGTCTTTGCTTCAAGCTTAGAACTACCTGGAGGGCCTAATCAGTCTGTTCAGATCCATGTTAGGCCACTTGAGAGTTTTGTACAATTAAAAAATTACTACTTAGATCAGCATCAGGACAACTTGAAGTGACAATCCATATGTCAAATAAGGAAGGATTTTTTTCATTATTAAAACCAAAATAGGCAATGAAGTGTATAGTCTTTTTTACTTGGAGATTACTGAACTAAAAAGCATTAAAATAATGTAGTTGGCCTTCAGGAGATTTTGTTGTGAACGTGCCTAAAGAAAGGGGACTAATCCGGAAATCCGCTGCCATTTCAGCTCCAGGGTTCTGTTTATGTCTCAGTGAGACCTTTTCCTCCTGTATCACTTTGCCTGCTTGGTTTGGCATCTGTCCCCAGTAGGTCAGTTTTAGTGTCTGAGCTTTCCTCTGAGAGGTGAAATGCCTTAGTTACAAAGTTTTATATCAAAGATTTTAGAGAAAAGTGACTAGATTCTACTGCAAATTATTGCTTTAGGTTTTTTTGTTTGTTGGTTTGTTTTTGTTTTTTAGTATTTGAATTCTGTTGAAACCCATGTAACATTATTTTGAGAGATTGACAAGTAAAAATTAACCTATATTCTAATTAGCTTTCTACAGAGAAATAGTCTCATCCAGTATTTCTGACTGGGTATGGCAGACCAAGGAGAAAGTGTAGATAGTTCTATATATGCCATCACCATCAGAATAGATGCAACTCAGTGTGTTTGAGCAAAGGATAATCTAGCTTTTTTTCATGTGTTTAAAAATTAGAAGTGATCATTTTTAAGGACTGCTCTTCTTTAATCCATGAAAGACTAAGTGTTTTAATGAATTTCTTTAATTTTTAGAGTTTATGTCTAGTGTCCATTTGAATAAATGCATCATATCAAATTAGAGATAAAAAGACCTAAAAATTAACGTATAAAGAAGAGATCTGTATACTGGGAATTTCTTTATTTGTTCACTAAGCAAAAATTTTTTTAGAATAAAACAAGTTGTACACTTCAAATATTTTCTTCAAAGGTTAAGGGATTTAATTCCTAAAGTTGGTCTGTTAATTATCTGTGCTGAATAACAAATTATAGCAGAGTCTCCGTTGGTCAGTTGCTTGGTTGAGTGGTTCTGGCTCAGGGTCTTTCATGAGTCAAGGTGTCAGCCAGGGCGCAGTCGTCTGGAGGCTGGGTTGGAGCCGGAGGGCTTCTGTGGCGGCTCACTCACCATGGGAAGAGTTCCTCACCACGGGACCTTTCCACAGACCACTTGAGTGTCTTCCTGATGGGGCCGCTAGCTTGCCCCAGAGGAACAAGCAGGAGGCTGCAGTGCCTTTTATTACCGAGGCTCCAGTCATACACTGTCATTTCCACCTTTTCTCTATAGAAGTGAGTCATTAAGTTTAGCCTACACTCAAGGGGAGGAGAATTGGTCTTTATCATTTGAAGAGAGTGTCAGAGAATTTGTAAATATTTTAAAAACCACCACAGTTGGCTTATAAGGGACATAGGATGTATTTAGCTCCCTCAGAAAGCTTCAGAACTTTCAATAAGTTGACATCTGATCCTAAGATAGAAATCTTACTTATGCAGTACAGACAACTGAAACTCAGATGTTGACTGGAGGGGACTTGGTTTGCCCTCTCCTGGCAGAAGTGAAGAAGCTGAGGGGAGGAGGTGATGTGACAGTAGGGGCTTCAGGTCTGTTGTTGACATTCTCTCCTCACTTGAGGGAGAAGCCCTTTCCCTTGTATTAAGGATGATGTTCTTGATGTTCTGCACTGGAGCTCAGAATCCAATTTTCCCTTTGTGTCTCTCTTGTGTGGAGAAGAACTGAGAACTAGATCATCAAAGCTTAACTAGACAGTTACCCCAGTTCTGTTTTGTTCTGCACAGCTGAGGGAAGAATTTTAATGCAAATGTAACTTTTCCCCTAACTTCTAAAAAGCAGGTTACTTCTCTGCCAAGAGAGGTTTAGTAAGATTATGCTCTATTTCTTGGTAAGGCAGAATACCAGGTAAATGTGTAAAGGACTGAGCCTTGGTACCATATGGAATCTACCAAAGACCTGCATTGCTGTCTGCCACCTTGAAACACTTAAAGATAAATGGGTTTCTTAAACCCAAGTGTGTTCTTAGTTTTTAAGAAAGCTCCTTTAAAACCTACGTAAAGTATAGCTTGCTATCTCTAGAATAGTGAGGTAAAACATTGTTTAGGAAAATTTCTTTTATCCTGAAGTTACATTATTTGACAGTTCTCAGAAAAATTCTTGTGGCAAAACTAATTGGGATTCTGTTTATTTTCAGCCATGCATGTTTTCTGATTTACTGCTCTTTGCCTGTTTTATTTTGGTTTGTGTTTTTCAGTTTGCCTTTGTAATTGTGAGCAATCTCCAATATACCTCCCCACTTCCTTTTTTCATAGTGAAACTCATAGGATATTTTAAAATTATAGAAGATACAGTGCACATGCAGAAGTGCTTGAGAATGTTTGTTTTCCTCTTCCTAATCAAAATTTCTGTTTCAGGTTCTTCTGCAGCTTGGGCTATGGCTGCCAATGCCAGATGGCACCATTTCTGAAAAAAGAGCTAGCTTTTGCTTAGAAGTAATACCCACAAACAATGCCAAATTAGCATAAGCAAATGTCAGTGAGTTAACACAAAGCCAACACTCTTTCTATCTTTTCTTTCCTTCCTAGGCCATGGGTGTTGAGAGTGACCAGGAAATTGTGCAGATGATTGGAACAGAGGAGCACGTGATGGCTGCATTTGGGCCCAGTCTGGAAGAGTGCCAGAAAGCTCAGATTTTCACACAGATGCAGGTGTGTCTTTTCATGTTTTCCTTTGCTATGAAAGGGAATTGGAGATTTAGTGCTGCTCATTGATAAAGCATCAGATGCAGTGACTTTTGGGGTATGGATTTGGGAAGGATGGATGTTGGTGAGACGGGAGGAGTGGTAGAGATGCTTCTTTAACTCATTTTTTTAGGAATTGGAGGAAGGAGTTTGCCTAGACTAGTTATCAGCCTATGGTGTCAAACTAACTTAGAAAGGTGGCCAAGAGGCTTTTGTTCTGATACAAAAGCAAGTACTCTTTTTTTTCCTTATTTGCCTGAGTGATACATTTTTTTAAGCTACAGAAACTCTACTGTAGGAGGTTTTTTGTTTTTTCATGCATTTCTCTTTAATATTCCTTTTTATTCCCTACCTCCAGTTGCTTTCAGCATTCAGTTGTATAGGATCTGTCCCTTCTCCTGAATTCTGCATGTTACCAGCAACAAAGGCCTAGATCAGAGTCCCCTTTCACTAAAGAGCCTTTGTTGACTTGCTTAGGCACTCCTAGTTGGAACCTGTGGACTTTAGGACAAGACTCAAAGATGAAGATAGGGAACTATATATATATGCTAGACATAATAAAAATAATTGCACTTCCCTTCCCATGTGACAGGGAGCTCTAACATACTTAGGATTTTTACTTATATATTTGTAAAGTGCTTTGCTAAGTGTAAATCAGTAGTGACATTATTTGTAGCCATCCTGGGAGATAGGAATTCCGTACTATAGAAGCACAATAGACACTTCTTATTTATCCATATGTACATTGTCTATTCTGTGGGCTGCGTACAATGAGGTATAAATTCCAGGCTGCTTTTTTCTTGTCACCTAGGATGCTCTTAGAGATAGCATTTTCCTACTTAATGATCTGTTAGTACATGTTCTAAAAAAAAAATCAAACCAATCTTGTTAATTTCATAGGCTAAGCCAAACATTTAGGAAGGTTAATTGTCATATGTAAGCATACATAATTCCAAAGCACAAGTCAGTAGGGATTATTCTCATCACTGCCTTCTTCCCTTTCTGTAGTTAATTAGCAGTCAACTCTAGTTATCAGGCCAGCAGCATCAGGAAAAGTTATTTGAATTTAGGAGATTCTATTTTTGGTCTTCACTGAAAGTGAAATATTTAGTGATCATGCATCTTTGTTATCAGCTGAAAGTATTGTGTCCAGAGGTTCCAAGAACATGAAGAGAAAATGTTAAGAAATACCCAGAAATTGGCTCAATTTTGGTAGATAACACTCTGTGCTTTAAAACTATGTAATACCTTGAAAGAACAATTTACCTTAATGATACCCCAGTGAATTCAATGAGATCCTTTATTCATTTTATTACAGATATCATCATTGTTGGCCAAACAACCCTAGCATCGTAAAGCTATTTGAGCAAGGGCTAAACAGTGGGTTGGAAAATCATTTATTTCTCTTAAATAGGTACTGACAGAAAATTTTAGCTAATTGAATTAGAAAAGTTCAGTTAAAAGAGGAGAGGAATATGCAATTAGTTAACTTAAGAAAGACAAATGTTCCTAACATGAGAAAGACAAACAGGAAGTAGAAGTTTGAGATGACTTGTTCTCTGCATGCTGGATTAAAGTGAAGATTAATTATTTGCAACCATTAAGAGGTTACAGAGGCACATATAATCCAAAATGGTTGATAAGTTGTAAATATAAATTAGGGCAACATGAATATTTTATGTTATTCTAAATGAAAATGTAGCAAGTATACTTTATGTTACATAATAGGACTTCTGACTGCATGGCACTTCAGTGAAGTGCTTAAAATCTGTGTTTGGTTTTGTTTTTAATGCCTCCCTTTTTAGTCTCTTCTCCATTTCTTCTGTTCACAAAGCCTTTTTGCTATTATATTGGTCACGGACGTTTCATATCATCATTGCCAGGGGCTCTGATACAGGGAAGAAATCATTTATTACCTTTTTGGGAGGATAGGATGCACTAGGGGTGTCATCTCGGCCTGCTTATGAACAGATTGGGCTGTTACCCCAGCCCTCACACTGTAACCCCCTGGCAGCTTTATTAGGTCTTCTAGGGAAAAGGTTGCTTCCTGCTACATCAGAAGGGATACTTGGTTCCATGTGCTCCTCTATTTCTTCCTCAAAAAAGTGAAGAATCTTTAGCCTCTTTCCCAAGGTAACTAGAGGACCAAAATTTAATGAAGATAGCCTTGTTTAGGGAAAACTGAAGTGCCTGCCTATTCATGGTCCCAACAACTGTTGACTCGCTTTAATTAGTTATCTAGTTGTTATTAACTACTAGGTTACTGCAGCGTCTGTTTTAAGGGTCTTATTTCATCTTACACTCTTACCTTACACATCTTACCTTTTAACAGGGAAGATCCTAGATTTGATGTGCAAATCTTAACACAGGAGTTGCATTCCATTCCAGACACTATACTAGTCATTAAGAATCAAAGAAAAAAATGACAGACACATCACATAGTAAGAGAGACAAATGTGTAAATAGATAATTAAAAATACAGTGTAATCTGAACATGAATGGAAGTACTCAATTCTTTGTACATAAGGAATTAAAATAGCAGAGAGAAAGGAGTGTAGTTAGGAAAGGCTTCAAACAGGAAGTGATACCTGATCTAAGTTTTGAAGCGTGGAGAAGAAATTTCCCAGACAGGTAATTGGGGACAGGAATTCCAGGATAAAGAATCAGGGATCCCAGGCCTTTCTTCTGACTAACTGAAAGCCAGTTTAAAAAAACAGAAATGCATTCATTGCTGTTACAAAATAATAAGAACCATATGATGCTCTTCTTTTTAAACTTTTTATTATGGAAACATTTCAACATATACAAAATATACAGAGTAGTATTATGAACCCTCATGTGCCTGTCACCCAGCTTCAACAATTAAAAACAATTTGCCTATCTTGTTTTGTCTAGATCTGTACTACTCCCCACCTATTGATTAGCTTTTAATATTTTATTTTTAGTACTCATTTGTACACTGCTATGTATAAATCTTAACAGCATAATTTTTATAAGGTACAGAATATTTCCATTACCCCAGAAAATTCCCTCATCCCCCTTTATACTCAGTTTTAACCTCCATCCTCTGATTTTTTTTCCCCACTGTTCTTATTTTTTCACCATAGATTAGTTTTGCCTGTTCTAGAACTTTATATTTGGAATTATGCAGTATAAGCTCTTTTGTATCCAGCTTCTTTTGTTGAGCATACTGTCTGAGATTCATCCAAGTTTTTCCTCTTTATGTCATTCATCCATGTACCTTATTCCTTTTTATTGTTGAGTAGTATTCCATTGTATGAATATACCACAATTTGTTATCTTTTCCTGTTGCTGGACATTTGGTTTGTTTCACTGTTTGGCTGTTATGAATAAAGCTGCCATAAACATTCCTGTGCAAGACTGTGCCTGAACATTTTGGCATTTCTCTTGGATAAATAGCTAGGAATGAAATTGCTGGATCGAAAAAGCAGTGTGTATATAACTTTTATAAAGTTGGAACTGCCAAATCTTTTTCCAAAGTTATTGTACCATTTTGCAATCCTCCCAGCAGTGTCTGAGAATTCTGATTGCTTCATATCCTCACCAACTTTCAGTGTTGTCAGTGTTTTTCATTTAGCCATTCTAGTGGGTGTTTGGTGGTATCTCATTGTAGTTTTAATCATGCATTTCCCAGATGACTAATGATTCTGAATACTTTTTCATGTACTTATCGCCTTCCTTTGTGAAGTGTCTCTAAATATTCTGCTCATTTTCCTTATCGAGTTGCCTTTTTATTGTTGAATTTTAGTCCTTTTTAAAAATTATTTATATATCCTGGATATAAATCCCTTGTCAGGTTTATGTATTGCAAGTATTTTCTCCCAGCGCATTGCTTCCGTATTCATTATCTTAACTGTAATGAGCAGTTTTTAATTTTGATAAAATCTGATTGTCGAGAGGGTGTTTTTCATTTGTTTGTCTTTTGTGGTTATTGATTTCTGTGTCCTGTTTAAAGTAATCTTTGCTATCCCAGGAGCGGGAGCATATTCTCCTGTGTTTTCTTCTGGAAGTGTTTTAATGTTTATATCTAAAATCCATCTTAAACTAATTTTGCTATTTGGTGTGAAGTAGGGATCGAGGTTAATTTTTCACTTTATGGATATTTAGTTGTTTTTGACACCATTTGTTGAGAAGACTTTCCCTTGCTCATTGAATTGCTTTGACACTTTTGTCAAAATTGATTGACCTTAAAAGTGCGGGTTAATTTCCAGACTTGTTTTTCTCTTCCATTGATCCATTTGTTCTTATCCTTGCATCCCATTGTCTTGATTACTGTAGCTTTGTAGTTAAAAATCACATAATGTAAATCTGACTTTTTCAAGATTGTTTCAGCTATTCTAGGTCTTCTGCATTTCCATATAAGTTTTGGGATCAGTTTTTGTTTTTTACAAAGCCTTCCAGGAGTATAATTAGCAATTTTGATGTATCAGTTTGGAGAGAATTTTAACTGTAAGCCACCTTAACCACTATTAAATGTTCCAGTCCTTGAAAATGGCATAACCCTCAATTTATTTAGGTTTTGTTTTCTCTCAGCAATGCTTTATAGATTTCAGGATAGAAGTCTTATATGGTGTGATTCCTTTTTGAGAGGAAAAAAATACTACCACGAAATGATAACTATAGACTGGGATTCTCTCTGGGTGGAGGATGAATGGCTGATATACACATCTCATCTGTATTTCCTGAATTTCCTACAGTGATCATGTATCAATTTATAGTAAGGAGACAAATTATACAGGAAAAAGGGAACCAGTGTATCAAACAGTGTATAATGTTATTTTGTCATTGGTTTATGACAAATGTTGATTTTTAACTAGGACCAATTCAGCTTTCTCTATAACCAGAGTCCTTGTCTCTTCTGCTCATAGTGTTATATATGGGTAGCTGCTTAATAAATTCCCTCTGATGATGTCACTCAAATATAATTATAATATATTCTGTTTTTATAGGCATTAAAATATATAGGGAACAAAGTAAGAAGGCAAAGGATGTGGGGAGGTGGACCAAAGAAAACCAAAATAGAAGAAGCAAGAGAGCTCCTGGCTTCTACCATTCTGACCCATGTACCGGTGAGTAACCCCTTTGCAGCTGTGAGTAATGATCACTGTGTGGTCCGTGCATTAAAGTTAAAGAATTTTGAATACAACTTTACATAAATTAAAGCTTAGTTCCTTAAGAAAGGAGAGAATCTAAATTGGACCCTCCAGTGGACTACCCCACCAGAAATAATCTTCCATTATCAACAGTTTATTTGTACTTATGTTAGCTGCACTGTATCATAATCTGATCGTGTTTACTCTCTTGGCTCTTCTTTCAGTCCAAAATTATAGTTTTTTTAATATTCATACATATATTAGTTCTGCTGTTAGATTCACTGTTTCGAAGGACAGGGATGGTGCCTTAGGTATTTTTAAATAAATTTAAATAAGCTTATAGTGCCTTGCCCATATGGACACTTTTTTTTTTAATTGTGGTAAAATATACATAACATAAAACTTATCTTTTTCAAAAAAATTTTACCATCTTTATGTGTTCAGTTCTGTGGCATTAAGTACATCCTCACTGTTGTGTTACCATCACTATCATAGATACTTTTATTAAAATACTGGATGGCTGATCTTCTAGACCTTGAATTTTAGGTTCACATTGTCTAGCCTCCTTCACTTACAGTGAAGATGCTCAGGTCCAGAAAAGCTGCATGATTTGCCTTGCCACCCAGCTAGTTACTGGTCATAGAGAGAGAGCTAGAATCCCATCTTCTGACCCTTGAAACAGTGCTTAATATTTATTTAGTTAACTTATCATAAAACTGAGATCAACCATGTTGGCAAGAATCATTTTTCCCCCACTCCCATTTAATACATATGCTACTCTTTCTAAATTATAAAATTGTTAGTCAGACTATCTTGTTCACCAAATAGTCTGGTTTATGATGAGTTACCATGTGTGTTATTCACAAATGATCTAATTGAGGGTTTGCAAACTCTACCTTCAGGGGCTGATGATAAGTAATGGAAAATTGGGAGAACTGTAGAAGTAGACAGTGACTCCCTAAACACAGTAAGATTCAGTTTTCTTATTTTGATAAACACCTTGTTAGCCAACTAATATGGGTCTCTGATTTTGCCCTTTGGCTGCCATTTATTTGTGTGTCCTTGATCTGATTCAAATAATTAGAAAGTCTTAATGTTAAAGCTGAACTGAATTGTAAACTCTTTTAGATGATTAGAAGGACAGTTTAAGACTCAAAATAGCAAAAATGAATAGTAGCAGCAACAAGGGCTTTAGAGCCAGAGAGATAAGGGTTCAAACCTGATTTCTTACTTCCTGACTGATTTAAATTTGGGCCAGTCAACTCTCCTAAGCTTCAGTTTTCTCATCTGTACAGTGAGACTAATACCACTTCCTCACAGGGTTGGTGTGATGATTCAGTGATGAGATGTACGTAAAGCCCATGGTTACTGGCTCCCTGACATGGCCATAGCGTCCCCACTGGGGCCTCGCTTAGCTTGGTATGATAACTGAGGAGACCTTTAGGTTAAAGAGCCTTAGCTGATAGAATGCTAGCCAGAACGACATTCATTAAATTGATAAAGCTGAACATTAGCACTTTTGTGTGGCTGCAGTGGGCCTAAGCTGTTTGTTACATATAATCCAGGGAGTAGTGAAGTCAGAATAGATAAATCAAGAAAAGATTTTCATTTTCAAGAATGGGTTAGGGCAATATTTACCTAAGTATACTATTAGAGGGGATTTTAGATGATATAAAGACATTTTAATTTAAATAATTACGTACTTATCAGAAAAAATAGAACTAGTACATCAGATCCATTTTTGTGGTATTTGGGGTTTTATGATATAATTGTGTAGGATGAAGCTGATGAGGCTTGCTTAAAAATTACTTGCTTTAAGTTGACTAGAAATGTTAAGTAATTAGTAATTTAAGTGTTACAGAGCTGTGACAGTAGTCCTGATAGTGGTGCTTGATGATTGAAATGTAGAAGGCACTGGTTCAGATGTTTCTACATAGAGGGAGAAAGATCAGCAGGACACTGCAGTCCCCTGCACTTGTAACTTGAGGGTGACCTGCAGAGGTTTTGGCTCCGAATCACGGCCTCTCAGTTCCTTGGAGGCAGTGGTTCTCGAAGTGCGTTTTTCAGACTATGCAGTAGAATCAGTGTCATCTGGGAACTTGTTAGATGTTCTTGGACTCTACCTCAGACCTACTGAAACAAACATTCTGGGGAGGGTGTGGCCCAGCAATCTCTTTTAACAGGCCCTGCAGTGATTGTGATACACACTAAAAACTGGAAACCACTGCTCTAAGCTTTTGCCCCACTGCCCCAAGATGCCTAGGACTTCTTTTTCCTCCAAGATAATATTAAAAGGACTTCAGAGTTTTAGTGTCAACAATTCTGTTTCAGTGTTCCAAGCTCATTTGGTAGGTCTTTTTTCTCTCCCTCTTTCAGATAATCCAGAGGTTAACACTCCACAACAGGATATCCGAACTATTATTGGCATTCTAACAACAAGTGATGTCAGTTACTAGATTAAAGGATTCCTTCTCTCCATATCAGTAGGAAAAATGGGCTCAGTATTAACTTATTTTTTCAATTTAGACCTAGCATTTCCTTTTCAGTACAGGCTAAATGAGTTAATGTTCAAGTGCTTTTTAAAGTGCAGTGGGCCATCTGCTACAAATACTCATATTTATTTCTACTTAGAAATGTCTTGGGAGAATCTGCCAGTATTCCAGCAAAATAAAAATGTGATATGGACTTTGTTAAAAGTTGAAAATTTGGTTAATGAAAGTTTGCATTTTTTTATTAACAAAAAAGGTAAATACAACTGTAAGAGTAACATGTTCATTGTAACTTGCCACATTAAAATAAGGGGAAAAAAAAAAGAAGTAAAATAGATGTACCTGAATGGAGGACCATACAGTTTTGTAAAATACCAATTGAGAATGTAAATTGCTTATAGCTGCCCAAAGACTGGGTTTTTCTATTTAGTGGTAATTGGTGTTATGGTTGTATGGTTGTTTTTGTTTTTTGTTTGTTTTTGCTTTTAGGGATGCACTAGAGATTTTTCTTTTTAAAGAACTAGATTTATTTCCAGAAATAGGCTCACAGACATAGAAAACAAACTTACAGTTACCAAAGGGGAATCGAGGGGGAGGGATAAATTTAGAATTTGGAATTAATGGATACACACTACCATATATAAAATAAACAACAAGGACTTACTGTATAGCACAGGGAACTATATTCAGTCTTGTAATGACATATAGTGGAAAAGAATCTGAAAAAGAGTGCATATATATGCATATAACTGAATCACTTTTCTGTACTCCTGAAACATTGGAAATCAACTATACTTCACTTAAAAAAAAAAAGGTAACAAAGCAAAGAACTACATTTATTCCAACCTTTTTTATTGATGTAACTGTTTTGTGAGTGCAAGATGACAAAATAGCTTTCAGGACTGCTTTTTCTTTTACCACATTCCAAAGTTAACACATCCCAAAGTTCTCAGTAATAGAAAGAGAATAAATTGACCTAAAGAAGAAGTGAAACTTCCTTTGGAGGAGAATGAACTTTTTGAAACATATACAGAAATTTCTAACATATTCAGTATAATTCCTTATTAGCAACTAGTTGCTGTTGTTCTTTTAAATCAAGATCCCCTGAATTAATCTGTGATAGTGATGAACTTAATAGGAACTCATTGGGATCTTACTCAGTGATTAAGGAAAGTAAAACAAAGTTTATGATATGAATCTTCTATAGACAAGCCTTAGATAGTCCTTAGAATTGGCAGAAGCTTAGGCCATACTCTCAGACCTTCTCATTTTGGATGTAGAGAAAGAATTTACCCATTACCTCAGGTTTTGTCTCCCCACACAAGCAAGTTCAATGATTTAACCAGTTCTCATTTAGCTTACTGATTGGGCCAGATTGATTAATGTTGATTTTGATTGTACAGGAGAATATTAAATGAAATGTTTGCAGCAAATTTACTCATCAATCCATTCATTCCTTCCATAGATATTTGTTAAGTCCTGACAGTATTTTAGTACCATTCCTGTTACTTATCGCTGTGTAAGAAACATTTCCAAAACTTAATGGCTTGATATAACTGTTTATTGATCTCTCATGGTTCTATGGTTTCACTGGGCTCATTAGTGGGGAAAGAGGGTCATATTGGGTCTCATGAAGTTGCAGATAGGGTCATCTGTAGGCTCAACTGAGCCAGACATTCAAGATGGCGTCTTCACTCACATTTCTGGCTCCTCAGTGCTTTTCTAGTGCATCCTTTCTCCCCAGCAGAGTATCCTGGACTTCTCATATAGTGCTTAAGGACTCTTAAGAGAAAGAAAGTGATAACTGCTAGTTTATAGGCCAATCCAAAGGGAATGATGGGTTCTACCTCTTAATGAAAGAATGGCATGAAACAAAAAGAGAGAGAAGGGGTTGATGGTGGTCGTCTTTGAAGAAGAGCTACCACGGGTATTGAGTACAAAGATAAAAAAGTCGTTATCTCAGCTCTCAGAAAGTTTAGACTAGTTGAATTTCTTTGAATAGCGAGAATCATAACAATTCATTATTTTCTTATTTAAGTATTGTAACATTGGTTCTTTTCTTGAGACACCTTAAATTTTAATGTGCATCATGTTAAAAAATTGTTTTCATTTCTGAATTACAGGTTAAAGAATTCAATTTCCGAGCCAAATGTATCTATACTGCAGTGATGGTGCGAAGAGTAATTCTGGCCCAAGGAGATAATAAAGTTGATGACAGAGATTATTACGGTAACAAGCGATTGGAGTTGGCAGGACAGGTGATTTAATTATTTTATGTCAGAGATCTTATTTTGTTTTCCTCAATAAAAATTAATTTAGCATTTATTTTAGATAGGGAGGAAGAGACAGCTGAATGGAATGTAGGTTTTCTGTATTTGAAGTATACATAAACATTTCACACATGACTTACTATTTCTTTGACTTAAGAATTTCTTTAACTGTGAAACTGTTTTAGTGCTTTAAATGTGTTAATAGTATGTTACCTGTATTACATCTTTAGTTGAGATGTTTACGTTCATTCTGTTTAATGTAGGAAATGAAGTATGACTTTAAGTAGTACCATTTATTCAATTGACAAATATTTATTAAACCCTTTGTCATGTGCCAGGCATAGTTATAGGAACTGAGCATATGGGGGAAATAAAACACAAAGGTCCCTTTTCTTTTAGTCTGTATAGTCTGGTGAGAGCGAAAGATGATAAACTAAACAATCCCCTAACCTTTCTGATGACATAGTAGAAGTGGGTTAGTGAGGATGTCATTTTAAATCTTAGCCTGATAAATTATATCTTATTTTGAGAGTATGTATCCCTTCCAACTGGGTAGCAAGTGTCTAAAAGTCTTCAAAACTTCATGTTTCAGCATTTAGATCAGAAATTGCCTTTAAATCAAAGCTAGAATACAGACCTGGCTGCTTTTGATATTTTCTATCTTTGGGTTTTAAAGAAGTACCTTGGCGTGGTGGTCTCTGTTAATGTCCTACTTAGGGTTCACTAAGTTCTTAGGTCTGTACTTTTATGTCTAACCAAATATGAGACATTTTTAGGCTTTATTTCTTTAAATGTCTTTTTTGTACTATTCTCTCTTCTCCTTCTGACTCAAATTATACTGGTAGGCCCTTTGATATTGAGGCTCTGTTATTTTATTTTCAGTTTTATTCTGTTCAGATTGGATAATTTCTATTGGTCTGTTTTTGGGTTCACTTACTTTTGCTTATGTTGTCTCTAACATGCTATTCACTTGTCCAGTAAATCTTTTAGTTTAGATACTGTATTTTTTGGTTCTAGAAATTTCATTTGGGTATTTTTTAGCTTCTGTTTCTCTACTGAGATTTCTTGTTTGTTTATTACTACAACCATCTTTTCATTTACATTCTTGAATTTTAACAGCTGTTTTAGAATTTTGGTCTAATTCCAACATCTCAGTCATCTTAGGATCAATTTCTTGACTAGCTTTTCTCTTGAATATGGGTCATGTTCTCCTTTTTCTTCATATGTGTAACTATCTTGTATTGTATCCTAAGGGACAATGTGGATGATGAATTGTAGAGACTCAGAATTCTGTTTTATTCCTCTGAAGAATGTTCAGGCTTTTGTTTGCTTTAAGGGAGTCAAGTTGTCTGTAAACCTCTGAATTGTGTGTCCTTGCAGCAAACAGCTGAAACATTCTGTTTAGTTCTTTCAGTTATAACTGGAACATCTTGCAGCCCAGGATTTATGCTAAGTTTTATAGTTCTCCTTTGGGGTCCTTTGTCAGGGGCAAGTTTGGAGTCAGATTTTACAATTTTAGAAGAAATTGTATAAGGGAATAAATTGTCTTTGTTAGTATGAAGTATATTCAAAGCAGTATGTCTTCTTACTCAGGGGGATTTAATCAGTTAAAAGGGTGAGTTGCTACAGAAATTGACATATGCCTGCCTTTGTGTATGTGCTTCTTAGTTATGAAAAGTTTCTTGCATATAAGACTATAAATAACATGTGTGTATTTGTGTATTAAGATTTATAAAGCAAATATTCACATATCCCAACTCAGCTTAAGAGTGAACCCAACACTAGTGTGTTTGAATCTTCTGTGCACCTTCTCCAGTTCTCTGCTGCCCCTCCCTTCTGTCTGTTCTGAAGGCTTTGGGCAGGTGCCTGCCTATTTACCTGGTGCAAAGCTATCCCAACATTCCTGAGCACTTGCTGTGAGGTTGGGTGAAGAACAGGTTCACGTCTCAGGAGCATCCCTCAGCAGACCTGAGCTTCAGACATGGGTTTCAAGGCTTATTAAAGTATGAACTGTTACTCAGAATCCTGATACTGAAATAGGTAAAAGTTGAGCCCCTCTGGTTGAGGTGGGGTATAAGGGCTTGTTTCTCTGCTTATTTGCCCTTCCCCTGAAACTCTGTGAAATTCATAAACATAATCTGACTGCTCTGCAGAACCAGGTGTGGATTCTTCAGGAGGCCTGTCAGGGTCTTTGATGACCTGGCCCCTGTGCGCCTTTCCAGCCTCATCTCATACCTGGGCGAGCTGCTCACTTTTTCCCAAACACACCATGATGCTCTTTCGTCCTCTGTGCCCTTGAGCTATGCCTTCTGCCTAAGTCGCCCCTCCCTCGTCTCCCCTTCTCCTTCCCCATCATGAAGAGCTCCTACCCATTTATCATTCTTTGAGTCACCCTCTCTGAAACCATCCGTGAACCCCAGGAGTAGTTAGTTGCTCTGTCTTCCAAAAGCCAGTAACACTTCATTCAGGTCTTTATTTGCATGTTGAGTTACCTTATAGTTCTCTACTTGCACACTTCTTCCCCTGCTTTAGACTGTAAGCTCACTGAGGGCAGGAACCATTTATATTCATCTTTCTATCCCCAGATAAAGTGCTAGTCACCAAAGATGCAATAGTGAACGAGACTTGATGAGTCATCTGCTCTCAAGAGCATACATTTTGGTAGGGGAGGCAGACAGTGAACAAGTAAACAGTAAATAGATGTGATAATATTAGATGGTCATAATGTTCAAAGAAAATCAAAAACAGGCTAATTTATGTTAGAGAGTTGGGATGTTGGGAGGGGGATGAGGTGTTACATTATTCTGGTCAGGAAAAATCTCTTTGAAAAAGTGACATTTTAAGCTGAGCCCTCAGGCATTTCAGCTAAAACCTGAGTGAGGAGAAACCAGTCTCACACAACCTTGGAAACTGCATTCCGTCAAGAGACCCACACATTCCGTCAAGAGACCCACACAAGCATGTACATCTCCAGACAGTGCCGACATTGAAGGAAGTGGAAGGAGACGAGAGGACCAGTATGGCTAGAGTGTGTGAGGTGTAGCGGTGATGAGAACCAGCATTGTAGGCCACGGGAAGGGGTTTGGATTTAATTTTACATGCAGTGGGAAACCATGAGAGAATTTTGATCAGGGAAGTCTGATTTTCAGTTTAAAAGATCTGATTTGGAGATGAACAGGCCAGGAATGGACCAGTTAGGAGACTGACAGTACTCCAGATGACAGATGATGGTGACAGGAATGATAACAGCAGGTATTAATTACCACATCTAAAAATTTTTAAACTAGAATTGAAAAACTATAGCAATCTTAGGTTTGGGGGGAAAAGTTAATGTGTTAAATACTTGGGAAGTTCTTTTTGGTTAGTGGCTGATGCTAACAGGTGGGTTTTTGACCACCTTCAGATTGACCACTGCTCAGGGAGTTATACGTATCCCCACCACCATCAATCCCAATTTTTACAGTTTTTTTAGTTGGGGAAAAAAAATCCTGCTGTTAAATGAATCCTTTTTTAAAAAAGTTAGTTGTGTGGAGAACTAAGGAATGGAGTCGAGAGGGGAGAGGAAAGACTATCTTGTTGCTTGAAAAATTAGAATTAAAAAGAAGGTTCCCATGTGCAAGGAAACATTGCTTTATGAACAACGTAAAGACATAAAAGGCATTGTGTTGGCAAAAATGTGTAAAAACAATAGCTGCTAATTTCACACCCCATGGGATGAGGGAGTATAAATGTGCTTCAGCTTTAGATAACGGAGCTGTATCCACTGGCCAAGCAGGTTCACAGAGCTTTCCCTCAGTCTCTTGCCACCAGAGGGCTGGCCAGCCAGCCGCCAATAGAGGTGTTAGCAAAACGTACCGATTTCGGGCTTAATCTTTTCACTTACCTTTTCTTTTTTGGTAATGTGTTCATTATTTGCTGAGCATTACTCTATTCTTTGTCTGCAAATTTTTTGTTTCTAATTCAGCTTGCTTTGTATGGATGAGATATGGAACGGCACCAAAATCCGGCACCCTGGAAAGCCAGGGATTTCCACCCTGTGACAAAAGAATGCCGTCTTGACTTCAGAGATTGCCTAATCCCAGCTGTTCTGATAATGTAATTAAGGCTGCCTAATGTCTTTAATTTTGCAACCAGTTTGTGTGAAAAGGAGAATTTGGCACTCTGAAGGCTTAAACACTAAATAGCAATCTCAAGACGCCTAATTAGAATTCTCTGACATTAAGCTAATTGGTGAAACTGTATTTCAGAAGCTTAACTTCTTTATTAATTTTTTTTAGCATTTTCATTGAAAATCAATTGATGAGCTGTCAGCATTTTTTCTTAAATATAATTTGCTCTTTAGTGCTCCTGTCTTAGGCAGGCTGAAAGGCCTCATATGAGCAATGAAAGGTATTGAATATTATCACCAGCATTCCATTCCTTTTAATCATTTTACTCTTGACCTAAATAATGTGGCTTATTGTGTGACTTGGCCTTGTAGCTCCTCACTGCTCTGTGAACTGGAGAACATTATTTCTCTTAAGTTGAAATTTTAAGGGTGGAGAAATTTATTAATGAGGCAGTAGTTTGTTGAGTGTGCTCTTATTTTTACTTGTTTAGTACCAGGACATTTCCTTGTAATCAGGGCTACAGCAAATTCAGCGGGGATCCAAAAAACTTTGTCATAATTTGAGACACAAAAGTCTAAGTGTAAGAGACTAATTAAAATAGAGCTGAGCTTTTGTGGTTTAGGTTGAGGGCATTTGCTTCTGTTCAGGATGATTATTCAAATTTCTTTTGCCAGTTTCCACAGGAAGTTGCTGAAATGGGCTTCTTCATCCCTTTCCCCCACCCCCTGCACCTGCTTCCATCCCCATATTCTTTCTTTCCATGAGGGAAACTGCTGGGTCTGAGTGGAAGAAAGGATTAAGCTCTCAGAGGAGGAAGTTTTCTTTTTAGAACACTTCTGACATGGTAAATTCAAGTCCAAGATCCTGGCTTTCCCATCTGCAAAGCTGGTTTTAGAGGAAAGGTGGAATGACATGTCTACCTTAAGAGGGAAGAACATAAAATCACATTGCACTAAGGAAATGCTTTCTTCAGCAGTGACTGGAAGAGGAGACTCGCTGGCTTTGAATGTCTTCTTCATTATGAGTCAAAAAAACTACCTGTGGTTATCAACATTCGAGGATACAGTGTAGAATGTAGAAAACTTTTAGCTTATAAGATTTCACTGAATTTCAGAATTCCTGTTTAAGTAAATAATGAGCACATGTATAATAGCCCCAAGCATTACATTACTGTTTTAAGTACCTTAGATTCCTTTTGGGTTGTCTGTATTTTCCATATTGATTTTAAGGTTTTTGTATACTTTGGATCCAACTTTTTATCAGTTGCGTGTGTTGTTGATATCGTCTCCCAGTTTGGAATTTTTTTTTTTTAACTTCATGAGGTCTCTTAATTCTACAAGTTTATAATTTTAATTGTCAATTTTATCACCCCTTTCTTTTTAATAGTACTCTTTGTATTTTAAACTTATGCCTTTGGTATTTGTTCTTTAGTCTATCTGGAATCGATTTTTGTGTATGGAGTGAAGTAAGGAATGCATTTTCATTTGTTTTTCAAATGAATAAGCAATTGTCCTAGCACCATTTTTTGGTCTTTCATTTCCTTACTGATCTGAAATGCCATCTCTATTATATGACAAACTTTAACATATGTGTTGTTTGCTTCTGGGCTCTTTGTTCTATCCATTGGTCAGTTTATCTATGCATTAATTAGTTCATTCATCTTCTTTTTCAGAAGTGTCTTGGCTATTTTAGGGTCTTAGCTGTTCCATATAAATTTTAGAGTTAGCCTCAGTCTTCATTAAAAATCTAGGGACCTTGATTAGAGTTGCATTGGAATTGTCAATCAGTTTGGAGAAAATTAGTAATCTTTAAATATATAGTCTTCTCATCCATGAATATTTTCTTCATTTAAGTTTTCTTTGGTGTCTTTCAGTAAAAGTTTATAATTTTCCCTATGAAAGTCTTACATCTCTTTAGTTAGATTTACTCCTAAGTACTTTAGGGGCTTATTTTTGTAGATTTTTTAAAATAAAAATATTAAGAAAAATCTCAAACATATACAAAAATCGAATAGTAAAATAGTAAAATAGCTCCCATGTATTCATCACACAATTTTAATTATCAGTAGAAGTCATCTTTTAAAATTTTATTTTTTTATAGAAGTATAGTTGATTTATAGTGTTATGTTAGTTTCAGGTATACAGCAAAGTGATTCAGTTAAACATATATAAATAAATTCTTTTTCAGATGCTTTTCTATTATAGGTTATTACAAGATACTGAATATAGTTCCTGTGTTATACAGGATTACCCTTGTTGGTAATCTGTTTTATATGTAGTAGTGTGTATGTGTTAATCCCAAACTCCTAAATTGTCTTCCTGCTCCTTCTCCTTTGGTAACCATAAGTTTGTTTTCTATGTCTGTGAGTCTATTTCTATTTTGTAAATAAGTTCATTTGTATCATTTTTTTTTAGATTCCACATATAAGTAATATCACATGGTATTTGTCTTTCTCTATTTGACTTCACTTAGTATGGTAATCTCTAGGTCCACCCATGTTGCTGCAAATGGCATTATTTCATTCCTTTTTCTGGCTGAGTAATATTCTATTGTGTGTGTGTGTGTGTGTGTGTGTGTGTGTGTGTGTGTGTGTGTGTGTATCACATCTAATAGAAATCAATCTTGTATCCTCCTCAGCTCTCCATTCCCCCCATTGCACAAACTGGATTATTTAAACAAGTTCAAGTTATCAAATCATTTTAGTATCTCAAATCACATTCTATAAATACTTTAAAGGTATTATATAGTAAAAAAAATGCTAAAAGGTACAATTAAAAAAAATCATAATACCATTTTCTCACGTAAAATTTTAAACAGTAATTGCTTAATATCATCAAGGATCTATTATGTATTCAAATTTCTTTGATTTCCTTATAAATATTGTTGATGTTTACAGTAGGATTGTTCAGATAGGATCCAGACATGTTTCACATATTGCATTTGGTTGATATGTCTCTTAAATTCTTTTTGATCTATAGGTTCTCCGTATGTGTGTCTCTGAAAAAAACTGGACCTTTTTAAATTTTGCTTCTACCCTTCTCTCAGTGCAGGTTACCTTTGCCTGGGACCATCAGCAGGAGGGCTTCCTGACCCTTCTCTAGCAACTTAAAGGTTTCTTTTCATGAAAAAGAAAGTCCAGGGAAGTAGACAGGGTTTTGTTGCTTGTTCCAACAAAGAGATCTTTCTCAGATCTGCCGTACTCCAGTCTTTCATGAGCACCCATGGAAAAGAATTTGTGAGTGAGTGTGCATCCTCTTGGGTCTGGAACGCCGAGGGACTGTAAGCTTTCAAGATAGCCCAAATTTTAGCTGATTTCTTCTTTTACGGCACACATCTGCTCTGTCATGTGTCGCATCTCTCCTTGAAGAGGCTTGACACTATTTGCAATTTAGTCCACCTGGTTGCCTGGCAGATTGCCTCTTTGTTAGAGTCATTTGTGATTTTATAGATGATTCATCTTTTAAAAAAATTATTAGAGTGGTAGGGATGTTGTCTTGTGGCTTTCTATATCCTAAGTGGAAGTGGAACTTGCAAAAATCTTTCTTAAGCTTTCTTCGTCTTTTCCAAATCCTAGCCTTCCTTCCACCTCTGCTATTCATCTATTCTGTAAGATCATTGATTAATCCTGTTTCCCACTAATCTCAGTGTAGGGGCTTAAACACTTTGATTTTTTTCCCCTAGCATAGCCTAAACTGTCTCATTTCATGCTTTTATATTGGTCTCTATTGTGTTTACATCATTTTCTGCTGATTTAGGTTTGTGGCACCAGGATCTGGTCTGAGGATTGGCATCCCCGGTCCAGTTTTCACTGGTCTGGAGAGTAATGAGTAAGGATAAATGGTGTGGGTTTCATCAGCAAACTGTACTTACCTTTTTTCATCTGAGATTATTTGCTTTGTTTTTCTTTGATGTTAAAATATCCTTTTTAAAATGAGATGATGTCCAAGTGTTGGATATTATTTTATTTTATAATCTTTTCAATGAGAAATACTACATACAGGAAGAGAAGTACATAAAACATAAATTTCAGCTTAACAAATGGTCATGAAATAAATACCTTTGTAAACAGCACTTGGGTCAAAAAATGAAATTGTTCCAACACTCTAGAAGTACCCTACCCTCAGCGTTCCCCTACCTGATCTGAATTCTTTCCTCCACGGTATAAGCTCTAACCTGATTTTTATGGTATTTGTGTCTTTTCATTTTGCTACCTACTTATACCTTCCTA
Organism: Camelus bactrianus; assembly: GCF_048773025.1. Taxonomy (NCBI): domain Eukaryota; kingdom Metazoa; phylum Chordata; class Mammalia; order Artiodactyla; family Camelidae; genus Camelus; species Camelus bactrianus. Next base: position 31,092,217 of record NC_133550.1, on the reverse strand, counting down.
AACAATATCTTAGTTGTGCTGGTTTTTGGACCTTATTAGAGTCATATTATGCATATTCTTTTGTGTCTGGGTTCTTTCACTCAGTATTATGTTTTTAAGATTTATCCATGATTCTGTGGTTATTTTTTGTTCATTTTCATTGCTCTCTAGTATTCTATTACATATTTACCTATGCTACAGTTTGTCTAAATATTATTTGTGTGGTGATCAGTTTTTAGGTGATACAAATCATGCTGCTATGAACATTTTATATATATATCCTGATGCACATACAGACACATTTCTGTAGGGCAATGATTCTCAAGTTATCCTTCCCCCACCAGCATCACTGGCATCTCCTGGGAACTTGTCAGACATGAAAATTCTTGGGCTCTACCCTAGACTTGTTGAACCAGATACCATAAGGTTAGGTTCAGCGATTTGTGTTTTAATAATCTTTCAGTGTGATTACCCTGCATGCAGAAGTTTGAGAACCAGCAGCTACAGAGGAGATACCTAGGAGAGGAACTGTTGGGGCATAGAGATGGGTAGATAATGGCAAACTGGTTAGTGGTTGTACCAGTTCATATTTTTACCAGTGATATAGAAGGGTTCAGATGGCACCTATCTTTGGTGTTGTCAGACTTTTTAATAGTAATTCTTCTCCCCTGATTTCTTTTGAGTTTTAATAATATTTATTTGTAAAATTAAAAGCTAGGTCTCTGGTTAGTGAAGTCTCAGTCTGGGAGTGACTGGTATAAATTAAATGTTTTTGAATGCAGGCATTATGTCACCATCTTTGTTCTTATTCCCAGCATAGTGGTAAGCACACATAAAGGTACATACTTTCTCAAATTGAATTTTAAAAAACATATTTTTCAATTTTAAGCACTTTCTCCATATTGTTTTTTTAAACAAAGTTAAATAAAGACCTAAAGTTTAGTAAATAAGCTAGTGATACATTTTGAAAGTTCACCGTGTGCTTTTTTTTTCCTTAGCTTTTATCTCTTCTTTTTGAAGATTTGTTCAAAAAATTTAATTCTGAAATGAAAAAGATTGCAGACCAGGTGATTCCTAAGCAAAGAGCAGCCCAATTTGATGTTGTGAAACACATGCGTCAAGATCAGATTACCAACGGCATGGTGAATGCCATTTCAACCGTAAGTCTCCAGTCATTTGGGTGAAGTTTTATAACTTATTTTGTAAATCTGTTCACTGGGATAGAAATTTAAAGTACTTTGAGAATCTAGGTGACGTGTATATATATATATATATATATATATATTTTTTTTTTTTTTTTTTTTTTTTTAAGAATGCTACAAGTCACAATTTTTCTGCTTTGAAAGATAGTCTACAGTTTCGGTATCATCATAGGAATTTTGCTAGTATGTGACTTCATTGCCAAATTATAGTTTGTTACATGAGGCAGTTAGAAAATAGACACACTCTTACATAAAGGAAAACCTTTTAGTTTAACTGTTAATAACCATTCTTTCTGTGGATACTTTTCCCCATTTTTTTTCTGTAATAAAAGTGACATATTAGAAGTAGGTTTATTAATGATAACTTTTGCCTAAAGTAGTACAAACTGTTTCATTTCATTGTAGGTTTATAGTCCTCAGAGGGCCATCAGCTGTTCCTCACATGAGTGATGAATTCAGGCCTCAGCAGCTGCCGTGTATTCAAAGCCTCCGGCTGTTCATAAAGGGTTATCAGATAGGTTTTTGCTCCCTTTCTTAAAAGCGTCACAACTATAGGTCTATCTGATAAAGTCTGGTTCACGTTTTGCATGCCAGACATAGAATTAGTTTTATGGATGAGATTTTGTCTCAAGAAAAGAATAGTGTAGTATAACACTTTGATTCCCTGAACAATGAAAGAATTAGTGGCAGACCTGCTGCACTGCCTGACTTTAGAAATTTGCAGCAGGTCTGTTTGAGCAGCCCTTGCAGTAGCCGCTCTGTCTAAACCTGAGGTGCACCTGGCCTTGGGGCCTGTTTAGGCACGTTACATTTTTGTGGCCCAAACTTACCTGAAGGTGGATCCCTGGATTTTTGAAGAGAAGCCTTCAAAGAACACTTGAGCACACTTTTGTTAGAATGACTTTTTCTTGCTTTCTGACCCATGATTTTCAGGTCAGAATAGCTGTTTTGAGTAGTTCTTTTACCCCTAAGTGACACTGTTTCACCTGTGGGAAAGGACTGCTGCTTAGAAAAATCAGTGGTACCACGGTCTTGTTGCAGGTGTACCCTTGTCTGTTGGCAACCAGGAAAAGATCAGCGTCTGAAATTGTGAGTGTTGCCATATATACAATATTTTCAACAAGTAAATTTTCTCAGAGATTTTAGACCCTTTGTCTGTTTCTCCTCTCTGCCTCTTGTGAAACTCCTGACAAGTATTGGAACAAATTCTCTTGCTGAAGATCTTGGCTTCGCTCCCCATTTACTTCCTATGTGCCGACAGCTGTTGTCTTAGTTTAGTTCTGTGCGGAATATTTATTTACTTTTCTTGCTCTTACCCTCTGGCCATAAGTCAGTTTACTAAGTTCATTCTCATTCAGAGCATAGAGGGAGTTAACTGAATAGGCAATATAAGGAGAAGGTAACTTGTGGGATAAGTGTGTTTGCTCTGTTTCTCTGCTTTATAAAGCATAGAGTACTATAGATTTTAGCTCTTTCCCACCTTATCAAAAACCAAGTTTCTGAGATGATAAATCTTCACTGCAGTAATGACTAAATTTTAATGTGTGAGGCGCTCCCCTGAAGTCACATATTTTAATTCAAACAGATCAGTTTTTCTACTGTGAGGGTTTTCAATCTGGGATCCATGAGTTCTCCCCTGAAACTAAATGAAAATTTTATGTTTGTGGTTCTGCATGCATTTTTCTCAAGAGAACAGTCATAGCTTTCATCAGATTATCAAAAAACAAAAAACAAAAAAACCCCACTGTTTAGCAGATGTAATTTTTTCTCTTTTGAGTCAGATCATTGAATCAATCATTTTGACATTTTATTTTCTACTTTGCTTTTCTTTGCATATTGTTTTCTGTTAACTTATGTTACCACGAGTTGAAACAATTCCTAACCTTAATCTTTAAATTACCCTTGAGGATATTTAATGTGTGCAATTAATGTAACTATAAGATAATATATATAATATATTTCAATACATTTTATGCATAGGAGATAAAGTAAATTTAATGTTTAAGATTTATTTCATATGACTCTCTTTTAAGATTGACATGATAGCAAAAGAGGATGTATAATATTTCTTAATATGAACATATGTGTAGTTTTTAGCCTCGATTAAGAAGCCTATAATTATTCATTATCCCTGATAACTGCTATTAGTCTTTTTTTCTATTGCTATATTTTTCTCTAATTAAGACTGATTTTGGAAGACATACAAATGATGGCACATTCCAACATGAAATTATCTCCTTGAGCTTTAAGCTAGTTTTACCTTCAATGTGTGTAGAAATTGCTAGTGTTCTACTTGTTAGCTTACTGCTTCCAGTGGAAATCTCTGGTTGAACTGGCTTGTAATTCAGGATATAAGTAGTTCTTCAGAAGATAACTTGCTCTGATGTGATAATGTTGCTAGACACAGGTAATATTCATTAAATTCCTAGAAAACCTCAGTGAGTAACTTGTCTAAGTTTTCATTTTAATTGTGACATTTTGATTTCTGAGTTATATCATGGCTCTGATTTCACAAATAAGTAGTTCCTGTGATGAGCTTCTCAGAATGACTGCAGAGTATCAGGCAGCATATGAATGGATCAAGGTAGATTCATGTCTTTCCTCTTTCTACAGGGAAACTGGTCTCTAAAGAGATTTAAAATGGACCGGCAAGGTGTGACTCAGGTGCTGTCTCGCCTATCATATATATCTGCGCTGGGCATGATGACAAGAATCTCTTCCCAGTTTGAGAAAACAAGAAAAGTGAGTGGTCCTCGATCCCTCCAGCCGTCTCAGTGGGGAATGCTCTGCCCTTCAGACACTCCTGAAGGAGAGGTAAGGTCCCTGAGGCGTCTCTGCTATGTCAGAGGTAATGTCTGTTGGTGATGTTCTGCTTCTGTCCATCCCCCAGGCCATATCCTTTTTTGGGTCAGCCACTTATCTGGCAGAGAAATGTTGGTGTAGCCTGTCAGGACAATATCAATATCTTTCCATAACCAGCACCTACAGAAACATTTGATTTAGTATCTCACCTAAATAGAAATATGTTTCAGATTTCCTTGCTTGTTTTAGTTTAGCCCAAGAGTCAAGCCATGCAATGAAGAGGGGATAAGAATGTGAAGGAGAATGACAGAACTATCACCTTTGCTCACGAGGAGCTCTTTTTCAGCAACACCTTATTTTCCTTGGGTATACTTAGAGGACATCATAGTCACGGTTGCAGCCAGCTAGGAGCACACAGCCCAAGACCTGAAGTGGATTCCAACTCACTTATGGAGGAAACATAAGCCATTACCTAAACACCAAGGAGTTTAAATTTGTTTACATCCATAGCACCCACTACTTCCTGTATCATGGCCCTTTCTCCCACGTGTTTACTTGATTTTATTCGTTCTATTTGTAAACTTCTGGAGGAAGGAACCTTCTTAGGTTTACCATTGTATCCCCAGTTCCTACCACAGAGTCTCATTTGAAGTAGAGGCCCCCTAAATATATGCTGAGTGAATAAATAAGTTAATTATGACAAGTAAAACCTGTACATTCCAAAGTGTAGGAATTTGTTATGACTTGGGAGAGGTGAAAAATAGAAGTCCATACCGAATTATAATTTTTAGAAATTACCATTCTTCTCCTAATTTATCTTAAACCATATAGAAATTCATGCTAAAATTATACAGCTTGTCAAATTTGCATAACTTACACATCTTGAACTTTGGAATACTAAATTTCCCAGAGATTGCTTCCGCTAGTCTCAGTAAAGTACCTGTTTTGTGTATCACTATAGCAGATGGTTTTTAAGAATTGAAGGTGTAATCTTCACATGTCACAGGTGTCGCAAGTGTTTTTTCCTCTTACTTTGCTGTATTGCATCCTTGTTTATATGTTTGCTTTAGCTTTTTTTTTTTTTTTTGGTTATGTAGAAGTTTAAAAATATTTTAAAATTTCCTATTCACATAGAAATAATTTTAGACATACAAAAAAAGTTGCAAAAACAGTACAAAGAATGTCCATGATCCTTCACCTGGATTCCCCAAATGTGACATCTTATGTAACTATAGCAAGTTACCAACCTCATGAAATTAACAATGATAGTGGTATTATAATCTGCGGACCTTATTCAGATTTTGCCAGTTGTCCCACTAATGTCTTTTTTCTGATCCAGGATTACACATTGCTTTCAGCTGTCAAGTCTCCTTAGTCTCTAAATCTGGAGCAGTTCTTCGGTCTTTGACTTTTTTGACCAAGAAGCTTTATAGAGTACTGGCCGATTATTTTGTAGACTCTCTCATTTCAGGCCAGAAGTTTTATATTTTTATCAATATTTTCCTTTACTGTTTTTATACAGTGTCATCTTAATGACTATGATGTTCTATTTCTGGGATTAACAATCTAGGTAATCAGTTTCTTTTGGGAGGGGACATTTATAATGCCATCATTATTTTCAGTTAAGATTGTACTGTGTTGAGCATTTATGTGTTTATATCCTTGCTTGTTACCTTAAGATAAATTTCTCTGGCTTCAAGGGTATGTACATCCTTAAGGCTTTGCATGAATCGCCAAAGCATCTCCTATGAGGTTGTACTGTTTTACATTGTCCCCAGAAGAATGGTGAGCTGTTTTCAGTCAAAAGATGTACTTTGTGTTACTAATGTTCATGCTTAGAAATGACAGTCTTCTGTTTTTTTAGGCATGTGGTTTGGTTAAAAACTTGGCTCTTATGACACACATTACAACTGACATGGAAGATGGACCCATTGTCAAATTAGCCAGTAACTTGGGAGTAGAAGATGTGAATTTATTATGTGGGGAAGAGCTCTCTTACCCAAATGTGTTTCTTGTCTTCCTTAATGGTGAGTATTTTGTGGAGACATGATCCTAAATGGTCTGTAGGGGATGGGGAGGGAGTTGACTATTATCCATGCATTTAAAGCACAAATACACTTCAATTCTGGACGCAGGTTGATCTTAATTGAAAGTTAGAAAAAATGGGAACAGAATCAGTTATTCCGTTGGCTGGGTCATGTGGGTTCTGAGAGGATACTGGTGCTCATCAGAGCTAAAGGGTAACGGTGCAGAGACCTTTCGCTTTCTACCCTTTGGCAACTGCCAGCATGTCTACAGTGGAATAAGGCTCAACACAGTATCTTCAGATTAAATGTGTGAGATACTCTGCAAAAATAATCAGATCAGCCCTTACAGTGAGATGAATTGTATTTAGCACCTCGATAACTCATTGTCAAAGGCCTCTGTCAAGAGGGTCTCTTTCCTTCTGCTCATGTTCCAGTTGCTTCTTTCATGTACTCCTTCCACCTCCTTCAGAGTTCCCCAGAGACTCTGCAGCAAGTGTGCCTCATCCTTTCTGCATGTGACTTGGTGGTCTGGGTGGCTGTCCCCTCACTGGTGTGCTGCACGTGCTCATCGTCACCTTCCCCCCACACTCTTCTCTCTCTTCCTCCTGCTCTGGGAGGTGTTCACCAGTTACTGCGTGGGCTGGTGAGAAGGAAAACGGGGCTGTTCACTGCCTGCCTCGTTCAGCAAATCCCAGCAGCTAATGCTGAATGAACCCTTACTCTGAACTTTCACCCAGTAACCTCTGAATCCTCGCACTTACCCTGGGAGACAAAGTCCATTTTACTCACTACTCAGTTGATGATGGCAACAAAAGCAGTTTTTTTTTTTTAATTTTTCAGTTTTATTCGGTAGAATTGTTATAGGTTGTCTGCACATATATAATATATATTGCTTATAAATACATATACACAATATACTGCACATTTAAAAAAATTTACATGTATGTACTGTTCATTGTTTCTAAGAAGGTTTAGAACTTTAGCTTTTTAAACTTACATAGTTATCAAAGGAATAAAGCCAATCACAAGATAAGAGTTAATTCAAAAAGATACACTATTAACAGCAACATTCTTTCTAATTGCCAAGATATGGAAACATCGTCAGTGCACATCAATAGGTGAATGGAGAAAGATGCAGCATATGTATTGGAATACAACTCACCCACAACAAAGAAGGATACCTTGCCATTTGAGGCCCTTCATTCACTTTCCTTTTCTTCACTTCAAAAACCAGAATTTTATAACTGTCATAAGCATTTCCATTGTGTCATAAACAGCAAAATACCTAGAAATAAACTTAATCGAGGAGGTTAACTATACTCTGAAAACTGTAAAACACTGGTGAAGGAAACTGAAGATGATACAATGAAATGGAAAGATATCTTGTGCTCTTGGATTGGAAGAATTAACATTATCAAAGTGACCGTGCTACCCAAAGCAATCTACAGATCCAATGCAACCCTGTCAAAATACTCACATTTTTCACAGAACTAGAACAAACAGTTCCAAAATGTATATGGAACTATAAAAGACCTCAAAGTGTCAAAGCAATCTACAAAAGCGATTTAATAATGGCAGTTAGTAGGTCCTAGGTCCAGTTCTGAGTTCTTTACGTGAGATCTATACATTTAATCCTCACATTGACCTTGTGGAAGTGATAGAGCCAGTGTTCAAACCCAGGGTGTCTGGACCCCGAGTTCATAGCCCAGCATGGTGCTGACGGACTAGGAAAATGAGGCTGACTTTACCAGCGTTATTCAGCCCACGTGTGGTGGGGCTGGCTCTGGACTCCAGTCCCTCTGACTGCCCCTAACCTGTTGCTCCCTCCAGCCTTGTGGACTGGCTTTCCCAGTGCTTGGTAACAGGATTTTCAAATGACTGCTCAGTGCCACCTATCATTTTTACTGAGTGGATGTTTTAAATCCCATTAGATTTATTTTTTATTTCAGTCTTAAATATTTTTACTTCATTCTGCCTAGGTAACATTCTTGGTGTAATTCGAGACCACAAGAAGCTGGTGAATACATTTCGACTGATGCGAAGAGCAGGATATATCAATGAATTTGTTTCCATCTCAACAAATCTGACAGACCGGTGTGTCTATATTTCCTCTGATGGCGGAAGGCTGTGCAGGTATATGTGGCTGGGAAGAGTTCTTAAGATCTCTTTATGTTTACTTCTGAAAGAAATAGACATGTTTTTATTTTTGAAGCTACTTTAACCTCTTTCATTGTTAAGATAAGTTTAATTTGCTTAGCAAACACCTCATGAATATGCATACTGGGTACTGAGGATTCAAAGATTAATGGGAGTCAGTCTCTGCCCTCAGAAAGCTCAGTCTGCTGGGAAAAGGCAGAAATAATTAGTTATAAGAAACAACTATGCTAGTAATAAATACTAACCATTATTTATTTTCTTAATAGATGTACTATGTGTAAGGCTTTGTCTACATTCAGCCCTATAAGATTGGATTATTATTTTCATTTAACAAATGAGGTACTAGAGTTTAGTGAGACTAAGTAAATTACCCAAAGCCAGATAGTGGAGGAGTCTGTTTCTTACTCAAAAGTCAGTAGAATTCATTTGACTCCGACAGTCCTGATTTTACTTACTATATTCTATTTCTATGAACTGAGCTTTAAAGGATGAGTAGGACTGTGTTACTTGGATAAAGGAGGAAAGGAGAAAGGCTGAGGAATGGCAATAATGAAGAGAGTGGAAGCAGCAAGAGATAAAATAACATTTGACTCAATAGAAAAGTTAAGTGTCTTACATTCATTCAGCACATATTTAGAGCTTATTTTGTACAGGTGCTGTGTCGAAAGTGTGTGGGTACAGAGATGAATATGACGTGGTATCTGGTCCTTTGGGATATGCAGGGACAACAGCTGAGGACATCACCTTGTTTCATAGACCTTCACTTGTTTTACCAAAGTCATTCTTTGTGGACCTCCGGTGGTGTTAGGGCACTAGCCATAGTTAGAGTGGTGGACAGAGCTTGGAAGTGTGACAGAGCTGGGAGGGTGGACCGCCATTGTTTGTGTCTGTCTGGCATCCATTTTTCTTTCCAGTTACCTCTTCATTTTCCTTTGAGGATTGCCCTTCCCATTGGCAGTCTTCTTGGGACGGTTAGTCAGGTGCTCTCTCCTGCTCAGCCAAAGGTCAGGCATCTGCCCCAAGCCAGGCCAGTCAGACTCTCTCTTCAGAGAATTTGAATCCCAAATAAAATAACTCAAAGGAGGAATTGGTTGGAATTGACGCATCCTGTCAGTAGTGCATACAAGAGACTGCCTATTGCTCTTGCTTTTCTGCATCCTTGGGACTGTCCTAGCTCCTTTCCTTTCTGAGGCTGAGCATTTTACCTTTTTCTTTGAGTCTCATCCTTCTGGTAAATTCTTAGCTTTTTGGTAAATTTCTTTAAAATTTCTTCTTATTTTTTTTAGTAAATTTCATCTGTGCTTAAATTTTCCAGAAATTTTATGGTTTCCATTCTTTGCAACCAGAGAGCCCTAACTGATGCTGTCTATACCTGTGTTTGAATCCTAGCATCCCACTTGCTGACTTATGTGACCGTGAGTTTATTACTTAAGTCTCTGAGCCTTGATTTCCTCAACTATAAAAATGTAAATAACAGTGCCACCCTAAGGTTGATATCAGGTGTGGTAAGTGCCCCGCAGGGTGCCGGGCAAATGTTGGGTGCTTACTTACAACTATTAACATGGTGCAATTAAGGGTGGGAGAAACAATGATATGCTCTAGGTTACTCTTTTTTAGCATTTTTCTCTTTCATTACATCCAACATAATGTGGCATAGCCTAAAGAAAACAAATTCTTTTTTAGAAGTGATTTTATAATGATACAACATAGATCTGGCAGGAAGAATTAATAGAATTTATTGAGTAGAGTAAAAAGGTAACTGAGGCAGCTCAGTGTAATCCCCTCTCTCTCCTACCCCTGCTCTGTCATCACTTCTGAGTCTCTTAACCTGAACTAAACCACAGCCCCCAAATGAAGGAGGCAACAGGGTCTCTGCCTCCCTGCCAAGAAGCAGCTAGAATTTCGAGGTAGTGTTGATTTCCATGAAAAGTTCACCCCATTCATTTTTCAGCAACTTGTATCCCCCTTTGATAATTGTGCAGCTCCTCTTCTTAACTGTTTAAAAGTGCTCATTAGTCCTCAGATAGTTATTTGGACTTGAGGGTGGAGCGCACAAGTGTCTGCTGGTTCCTTGCTCCTCTCTGTAAGAGCCGCTTATCCAAATAGCAACAGCCCTTGACGTTTCAGTGCTGCGTGCCATCCTTTGTGTTGGTGTTTCCTCGTGGTGGTGAAGCCCTCAGAAGCAAATCACCACTGACAGTTACAGGTTAATCTACCAGAACGTGTGGACCAAAGCTCTCTACCTTTTTTGCCCATTACATCAGTAGAAGTCACAAAGTGAAAAAGCTTTATTCTCTGCAAACTCATACCCACTCTCTTTGGTCGTGTGTAGCTTTAGGTGACGTGCCCAGTGATGTTTATCCTAAATCAGACCATGCTAGACAATTGATAGTCATCAGATCTTCACCACAAAATGCCATTATTATTCTTAGTGACAATTCTCTGCCTGCTGGCTTCATGGGCAGACCCATATTCCCAGTGTGAAGTCAGGAGACACTTTTGGTATGATGCATTTACAGTTTTTTGTTTTTTTTTTTAAATGATATTAAAGGTTTTGTTTCCTTTCTACACTTTATTATTTCATATTGCCTTTTCACCCAAAACCAAGTATTTCCTAAGATACTTGGAGGAAGCACTGTGTGTATGTATATATGTGCACATGCACACATGGGCTGGTGTATGTGAGAGAAAGATAAAATAGGCCCCCATGTACTTACACATGCAAAAAATACCTGGCGTCTTCAAGCAATCCAGAAATAAGTGTGATTATATCTACAGCTTCCCTCATTTCACTGTAGTAAACTTACTTACTGATTTAATTCTCCTGTTGAACTACTATAAATCGTTTTTTTCCCTATTCTTTTCTATTCCAGACCCTACATAATTGTTAAGAAACAGAAACCTGCAGTTACAAATAAGCATATGGAAGAACTGGCTCAGGGGTACAGGTAAACAGCCAGAGTAACACTCCTCAGTCTCCTTAATACTCATTTATGTAATCTAAACAGAAGTAACATTATTTGATCTGAGCTTTTAAGAAAAGTATATTTTCATTTTTAGTCTCTTAATTCCTCTCTACCAACTGTAGCAACCTGTTAAAAACCTATTCTCTGTGTGAACTTGCTTGGACATTGTGAAATATTTATCAATTTAGATTGTGAGGATTACAGTCTTACAGTCTTGGTGAAGTTAATGCACTATTAAGTGTTTCCAGTAAGAGAAGGATATGTTGATATAGACACAGAGGGTCTCTTATCATAGGGGTTTTTTAAAGTATAGAAGGTATTTTTAGAAGTGGGACCGTATTGACAAGAATCACAGATGTTTTACTGTTCTTATTCTGGTGATTTGTGATCGCTCTATGATCTAAGAATAACGTGTCAAGTATCCCAATGTATTGATACTCTTTGGAAGAGAAAGATGCTTTGGGCCTAAATGAAAGCACATATCTTCCATTATTGCATATAAAATGCTGCAGTGAAATAATTTTTAATAATGTCCATTTCACCAATATTTTCCTAGAAACTTTGAAGATTTCTTACATGAGAGTCTGGTTGAATATTTAGATGTAAATGAAGAAAATGATTGTAACATCGCACTCTATGAACATACAATTAATAAGTAAGTAGGATCCATAATAACCATAATTAAAACCTGTTCTGATTACAGAAACTACCTACTTTTTTCATTCTATCCTCAGTTCTTCTATTCTGTGCTTAGTAGGAACTGTTAGAAGTATACTGTCTTATAATGAAGTGTAACCCACTGTTTATCCCAAGAGTGTGACAAAACCACTAACAAATTATCTTTTTAATTATCTTTCCTGTTCATTTTACACTGAGTGTGTATTTCTTACAAGAAATTGCTCCTCTGATTTTAATATTTGTTTACTGCCAAAATTGAACTAATGCATCAGGCTACATAATGTGTATTTCTCTCTTCTAGAGGGGATTTTGTCAGTAGATGTCTGAATTCTTATTGCCAGTGCAGGGATTCCCTACATATTGTGTTGTAAAGGTATCTTTAAACTTACACACAATAGAGACATGAAATGGTAATATGTTCACAGTATTTCTTCTAGAACAGTGATATTTTTAGAAACATCTGTGTTCCATTTGGAACACATTAGAAGACATTTATATAACTTGCTTGTCTGATGCATGTGGCTGATGTGCGGCTTCCCTGAAACTAGTGCAGTTATATTGTTAAATAGTTAGGGAGTTTAATACTACCACCTGATAACCATTCATATCTTCAACCAAGAAAATACTTTTCTGTTTACTTCTGTCAGATCAAGTATACTATTTTAGTTTTGTCTTATTATAAGTTAGTAAATAGTGCTTTTCTGTCAGAGTTTTTATTCCTTAAAGGTATGAGCCTCATTTCAAGACTGACTGTGTATAAAGGAGAACTGTTATGTAGTAACCCCACAAATAGGAGTTCCACCCTTGTTACTCAAGCCAGAAACCTGTTTCAGCCTTGACTTCTCTTCTCCTCTACACTCACATCTAATCTCTCAACATACCATGTGAATTTTCAGAATATACCCGGAATCTGAGCTTTTTCACCACCTCCCCTTCAACCCTCCTGCAGGCCATTGCTGGTCTGGATCCTTGGAAAAGACTCCTGGCTGTGTTCACACTTGCTCCCATATAGTCTGTTCTTAATAGATCAGAATGTCTTGTCACTCTCTTCTCAAATGCCACCTCTTACTCCCCCCCAACCTCACCACCACCCAGTGGCTTTCCATCTCCCTCTGAAGCCCTTTCAGAGGCCTTCGAGTTCCTCCATGGAACTTATGGCTACAACATCATTTCTTCCCTCTCCTCCCTCACTCTGTTTTAACCACTGGATTCTTCACACACCACAGGCATGCTTCTGCCTCAGCACCTCTGCCTGGAACGTGCTGGAACGTACCTGCGTGGTTCACTCCTTCACCTCCTCCAGGTCCTCACCCAGGCCTCACGCTCTCAGTGGGTTTTCCTGACCACCCTATTCAAAGTAGAAACCCTCCTCTGGTCACCCCTTCTAGCTGCTTTATTTTTTCAGTGCTTAAATCCTTAAATAAAATCTGTAAAATGTGTATTTTATTGATGTATTTGTGTATTGTCTCAGTATCACACAGTCACCAAGCTATCTCATATATCAAATTAATTTTATTCTGAAAGTAGGAAAATAATGATACCAATTCATAATACTTATGACATTTTTTAAAATGTAGAAATGCATAAAGTGAAAGCATGAGTCCTCTTCCTTCCCCATCCCACTAAACTCCATCCCCAAGAAGTAGCCAGTGTTAATGGTTTAACATGTACTCTTCTAGATTTTTTCTCAGTGAATACAAACATACATATAGGGTCTCATACAATGTGTGAGACAATGGCAATCAATGTATTTTCAGTGTCTTGATGTTTTAACTTAACGTTATTAGCATTATCATCCTGGATATTTTTCCATATTAGTGTATGTGTGTGTATATACATATCTTTTATTATTTTAATTGCTTTTTATTTGTCTGATTACACATAAATAACTTATTTTACTTGTTCCCCTATTGATGATTATTTACACTGTTCCCAATTTTTTAACTGTTATAAGCTACAAGTTACTTGGTCTTAATTTGAGCTAAATTTAAGGCCTTTATGTACAGTGAATAAGAAGTCTCCTATTTCCTAGAAACTAAGGGTGATTATAATTTTGAATAATAATATTCCTTTCTGATTTGTAAAATTTAAATCCAGACTGTTTGGACTTTCAATAATTATTGGACAATATATGATCTTATGTATGTTGTTGTCATGAAAAAAAAAAAGAAACTTAGATCTATACCTTCTTCATTTTCAGCTTACCTAAATCTTTATGTCAGAAAAAGTTACTTTTATTTGCATATGGAATGTCAAATTGGCTAATATGTAAACAAAACAGTACATTTTAAACAAACTGTTTTATTCTAGGCTATAAAATGTCACTTTAAGCTGATTCTCTTTAAAAAAAAAAAAAAAAAAACAAAGAAAACAAAACCTAGAGCCCTTTCCCTCTGCTGACAAAGGCCTAAAGTGTCTGAGAGGATTGGGGTTCTGAGAGGTCGTAAGGTCAGAACTATATTCTTCAAACCAAGAACTACATGGAAGGCATCCTCTCTAACCAAACTAGGGACATAATTCAACACACGTGTATTGAAAAAAACAGATGGATAACTGGATAAGTGGGAGATCTTTTGCCACATACATTGCAGCTAATTTTCCATGATGTGTTGAGTTATCTTGGAAATCACATCTCTTCAGAAGTACTGTAAACTTTTGAAACAATAATTAAAGTTATGCCTCAGAAACACTTGAAGGGATAGAGGATCATTGGAGACCATAGATCCTGGATGTGAAATCTGTTAACTTTCAGCAAGACCTAAAAACCATCTGATGGCCCTTTCCCTCTCAGATATCTGAGTTGCTTTATCATTTAGCCAAAACTGAGTTTTCTGCCAAATACATTATGAAAGAAACAAAGATTCTAACATCTACCAGGTAGAGTCTTACTTTGTGCTCAGTACCTATAGCTGAGCTGTCTAGTAAAAATATAATGCAGATTACCGTATAACTTCAAGTTTTCTAGTAGTGAATTAAATAAGAAGAAACAAACGCAATTAATTTTAGTAATTTTATTTACTCTGATATAGCTAAGATACTATCATGTCAATATATAATCAATATAAAAATATTGAGATATTTTAATTTTTTCCCTACTAAGTCTTCAAAATCTGGTGTGCACTTACCCCACATCTCAATCTGGATGCTAAGTTTTCATTGGAAATACTTGATCTGATTTCGTAACATATAAACTTGAAAAAGTAGACTAATAAATGTAAGTGGTTACAGATATAACTAAAAGGTTTTAAATAACTGAGCTGAGTTATTTCAATTTAAATTTGAGCTTTAAAATGTAAGATAATTAAAATTAAGTAAAGTTAAAAATTACACATACTAGTGTAATTTTTCAAGTGCTCAATAGTCACATTTAACCAGTGGTTACAGTATAGGTCCCCATAGGTGTATGGTAACTATTCTTAAAGGGGATATATTCCTTTCTCTAAAATGGTGATATAGCTTTCTCATTGATATAAGTTAGAAAATCAAGATACTCATCCATGTGGATATTTTTGATATTGCATTTCTATGTGCTTAATACAGCCATTTCTTTACAAGTGTTGTTATTATTATTAGTTAATATTATATAGGCATTCCATATTGTCTCCCTTGTATTTCTACAAATAATAAAAGTTTCACTTTTCAGTTTCACTGAAAAAAATAATTTACTTTACTTTATTTTATTTAAGTATTATTTTTTCTATCAGTTTTACTAGCATCAAATTTTATTTTTGAGGATTTATTATATAAATTTATAATATATGTTCATATATATAAATTTGTACATATTTACGTAAATTTAAATTTTATTATACCTTTTAAGAGATGTTTATTTTAGTACTTGGTGCCTAAGATGTATGATTCTTAATTAACTTGATAGAGATACTACCCACTTGGAGATTGAACCCTTCACTCTTCTCGGCGTTTGTGCTGGCCTGATCCCGTACCCTCATCATAACCAGTCCCCAAGAAACACGTATCAGTGTGCCATGGGGAAACAAGCCATGGGTAAGATTGCCTTGTTGAAATTGGTTCTAATACTTGGATAAAAGAGTTAAGTCTTTATTCTTACCTCACTGGTATCGCATGTTTGGCCAAGTCAGGTGTTGCTAACACCTGAGTGTCACCAAACTCGGGGTTGCCTGTGGAATTCTGCAATGCTTGCAAGTGCCCCTGTCATGTCTAAAGCTTAAGCAAAAATGGGGAAAACCTCCCTGAACTTGACCCCTTGACCAAAGGGACATATAATGAATGTCACAGAATTTTGAGAGGGTAGATGATATAAAGGGAAAAGCCCTATATAAATGTCAGTTGTTAACCAGGAGAGATGGAAGAAAGAGCAGAAAAACTTAAGGCTAAGGGAGGGGAGGGAAAGACAATAGAGATAAAGATGCACAGTGTGTATTAGAATGTGCTTAGTAATTTTCTGGATGACAGTCATTGAACCCATTGTATGTTTGCAGCTGCTCCTATACCTCCCAAAACATTCAATTGTCATACCAATTTCTGAAGTTATTTTCCTGTCTTCTTTCTATTTTTTCCCCTTTCATTCATTCATCTATTAATTTATTTATCATCTGTAATAATTATTGAACATCAACAATAGACGAGACAGTGGGGCCAGAAATGAGACAGAGCCCTGTCCTCAGTGAGTTCACAGTCTAACAGGAGAGTCCAGCAAATAAAACAGTAGTTCAGTGTGGTCTAATAAATGCTGTAATAGACTGATAGTTAGAATCTAAGGGAGTAGGAGCAGAAAGGATACCTAAGGTTAGAGGGTAGGTTGTTTCTGAAGAACAGAACTGAACTGAGTCTCGAAGGACACTGAGTATTTTTCACAGGTATGGAAACATAAGCAAGCAGAACACGGGAAAGCCTCAGTGCTTTGGTATGGCTGTTTTGTGTTGTGTATGTGGGCATAGAGGCGTGCTGGAGAGATGACGTATGTTGAGGAGTTTGGATTTTGTCTTGAAGGGGATCCAGAGAGGATACCAACAAAAAAAATTTGCTTACAAACTTTTTTCTGAAATGTTTTTAAGACTCATTTAAATCCTGATAAGTTTAATAAGTTTTATTTTCAAATGTGTCTGTGACATCATTATGACTTGCCATCTCTGATTTTAAGTACTATACAGGGAGGTTCATAAAGTAACTGTAAAAGATTTTTGCATTGCCTTTAGGTAACAACCAGAATGTAGTTTTAGCTTCTCAGTTACTAACAACTAGCCGTATTTGACCATAGCTTGACAATTAAGAAATTCTGTTTTTCGTTATGGATAAAGAGTGTGTATTTCTTTTCAATATTGCCTTTTTGTTGGCCACGAAGAAGTAAGAAGCATGATGTCTTCTTACCATTTACCTGAATGATGTAATGCCTGGACAGTTCAGAATAATTCCCAGTGGGAAAATCTAAACAGCGGCTCATCAATTTAGCCTTTCCCATTCATCCTCAGCAGCAGTGTAGGCTGATTTCCCGCTTGTGCTTCTGACTTGCTAACAAGTTGAAATATACAGTACTGAATCCTGTGTGTCATGAAAGGGCTATCACTTCTATTGGGTTTACCAAACCATTTTGTTTCATGATGTGAATCCTGGCTGAAACAATACACCTTTTGTGTAGAACCTTCAGCAGAATTAACGGAAGACTAATCACTTTATCGCTAATGCCTCTCTTTAATGTGTTTGAAGATTGAAACAGAAAAGGCTGCATCTATCTCCACTTAGGGGAAATTTTTTTTTTTTTAATAAAGAAGAGACTTGAAGGAAAGAAATAATATTTGTATTTTTGTAACTCCCCTCCCTACCCAAAAAAAAAAAAAAAAAGCCTTCATTTTGTAGCCATGAGTATCTGAAACGTTCGGTTAGTTACCACACACAGTTAAGCAGGATCAGTGTGTACAGAAAGCCAATTCAGTGTCTGTAGAGTTCTTTTGTAGTTTTCTGTGTGAAGGTTTTTTTTCTCGTTTTGTTTTGAGTGTCATTTGCAATTCATTGTCTGTGTTTTCTGAGGTTGGTGTATTCAGCTGCTCTGACCCTGGGTCCTGCACATTTAGCTCCTTGGATACAATCCTCTGACGTTACTGCTGACGCTAGGAAGACAAAAGCCAGTGAATATCTTAAGTAATAAAAAAAAAAAAGCCTTTGTTACTGTTTATTATTATCAAACACCTGACTGGAAAGAAAAGCCATGAGATAAAAGTACATTTAAAGTTGGCACATAAGATAGTTGCATTTGTCTTTTGACACTGAAATAGCTGCAGAAATATTGAGTGAAGTCTGTATGCAAACTCGTAAAAGGAAAGAGGCCAGCAGAGGGAGAGACCCAGAGCAGAGACCCAGGTCTAAAGGAGACCTGGCACTTTGAGTTGGACTTCTCGGAGTCATTTTAATTCCATATACAGTATTGACAGCTGATAACTAAAAGTCACACTATCCCATTTTAAATATTAGCCATTGCTGAAGACCATATATACCTCAGAGATTCTGTATAGATTTTCTAACATAATATTTTAGTCACTGTTCATCTATTAGTCCATGTGGAAAATGAGATACAGTAGCCTAGAATTAATTCACTAAATATGCTTGCCAACCTCGAAAGTTCACTATATACCTTTTACTACCAACTCCTTCCATTCAATAGAGTGAAAAGAATAAGAGAAAGTCACTTTCTATCACTACAAAGGAGACCAAGGCAGTACAAACCACAGAGACTTGAGAGCCTTACCTTGTGCATAAGAGAGGGCTGACTTTAATCCAACATGAAACACCAGCAAAAGGTGTTTCTAAAATCTAAGCCCTTTCAATTATTCATAAAGTTCAAGTTTCCACACAGCATCTTACTGTGCTATTGAGAAACATGTCCCTTCCATGGGTATGACTCTGTTTGTTGTGACATGGTTCAGAGCAAGAAGTCAGGTGTGTGCAAATGGCAAGGTCTCCCGGTCACTCAGTGCTCCAAGTGAAGGCTCTGTGATGGAGCTGCATTGTGTGCACTCTCCCTGGCACCAGACACCAAGTTCACATGAGTCATGCTTTCATATCCTGCCTATTTTATTAGTTGGCAATCCTCTTGTGGAAGACTTTCTCCTGTCTAAAAGGATCTTTTAGTCACTATCAGTTCAGTTAATGAATATGCATCACGCACCTCCTCTAGCCCCCGCTGCTTCTCACTGCTCCTTCCCCCTTCAACTCCAAATTGCTGGGACTTTTTTTTTTTCTTTTAAGTCAGAAGCTAATGCAGCTTCTGTTTTGGTTTTTGTTTTCAATAGAGTCTATTCCTAAGCGGGTAGTTCCTTCTCTTGTATTCCTCACTTTATAGTAAGATGGGATGTTCTAGAAATAGGCTGGAGAATTTTGAAATATTAAAAGCACATAATATACAAAGATCCTCATAAAATGCCGTCTTATTCTACATCTCCTCTTCCCCCACTTTCTGCTTGAATTTTTTTTTAGAATTTTTATTTTTTTTTTTTTATCCATTTGAGGGTACAAAATGAAAAGATGTCTTGACCAAATTATCCCTGGCAATTCTTTTTTCTCTTTTAGAATTCTGTTGTTTAAAAAAATAAAATAAAGTCACTGAAGCTGTTTTGAATGTAAGCTTATATGATAGTTCCTGAGACTAGAATGTTAATAATGAGTATTTATGGAGGTAAAATTAAACTGAAGTTCAGTACATAGAGTTAGAG
This sequence comes from Camelus bactrianus, assembly GCF_048773025.1. Classification (NCBI taxonomy): domain Eukaryota; kingdom Metazoa; phylum Chordata; class Mammalia; order Artiodactyla; family Camelidae; genus Camelus; species Camelus bactrianus. The sequence continues at coordinate 31,072,721 of NC_133550.1, read as the reverse complement.
TTGGAGGTGGAATGGGTGGTACTGCAAGGTAATAGGTATATAATTTTATTACTAATATAGCTAATATTAGTCATAATGAGTGTTGCCACTTACTGAGTACCCAGCTGATTTCCATACATTTCTTTTTTTCAATAATAATAATCCTGTCAGGTATAATGTATATCTTTTTTGTTTTTGACAGGGAAACTGAATTCCAGTTTGGTCGAGTAACTTATAAGAGGTTACATTATGTCTGCTACACAATGATATTTATAAAACTTACTGAAAGTTTTCTCAGCTGAAACTAAGTTCTTTCCTCACTTTTTTTATTCACTATGGATCATGGTGAAGTCCATAGACCTGCTAGACTGTAGATTATAAGCTCCTTGAGGACAGGGACTATATCTGTGTTATTTATCACTGTATCCTAGCATAGTGCCAGCTTAGTAGGTACTTGATAAAGGTTTCAACAGCAAATAAATGGATCTCTGAGCACATTAAAATTATTAAATCAGATGCAGATTTTTGAAAAGAATTTTTGAAATGAAGAACTAAGTTGGAAAACTTCTACTGCCTGATACTTGGGCTTACCATAAAGCCACAGTAATGAAGACAGTATGGTATTGACACAAGGGTAGACATATAGATCAATGGAACAGAATCCAGAAATAGACCCACACATTGATGGGCAGTTGATTTTTGATAAATGTATCAGGGCAATTCAGAAGAAAGGAAAATCTTTTCAACAAAAAGGCTAAAATGTCTGAATAGCTATATAGAAAAAGTAAACATCAGCTCCTACCTCATACCATACAAAAAATTAATATAAAATGAATCACAGCCCTAAATGTAACAGCTAAAATTATAAAACTTATAGAAGGAAACTTAAGCAAAAATCTTTGTGACCTCAGATGACTTAAGATTTCTTAAAACACAAAAAGCACAAACAGTAAAAAAAAAAAAAAAAGAATTGAAAAAAGTAGACTTCTTCAAAATTAAATTTTTCTCTTTGAAAGACACTGTTAAGAATATGAAAGACACCATTAAGACACAGAATGGAAGAAGGTATTTGCAATACATATGTCTGATAAAGGATTTGTATCTAGTATATTTACAGAAAACTCTTTGATAATAAGACCACTCGGTTAAAAGATGGGAAAAAATAAAACCCCAGACACTTAACAAAGAGTAATAGGAATAACCAATAAGCTCATGAAAATATGTTCAACATCATTAGTCATCAGATAAATGTAAATTGAAACTGCAAGATATGACTATACACATTAGAACAACTAAAATGAAAAAATCTGACATACTAAGTGTCAGTGAGGATGAGGAACAATCAAAATACTAACACACTGCTATGAGAATGCAAAATGGTAAAATTACCTTGGAAAATTCTTCAGCAGTTTCTTAAAGTGAATTGTACCCTCACCAAACCCCTGAGAAATTCCAATCCTATGTGTTTACCCAAGAGAAATGAACACACAAAGTCTTGTGCATGAATGTTCATAGCAACTTTTTCCAGTTTTGGACTACTTAGTGAATACATCCCAAATATTTGTCAACAGATGAATGGGTAGACAAAATGTATATTCATAATGATGGAATATTATTCAGCAGTAAAAAAGAATGAACTATGCTACACACAACCACATGGGTGAATCTCAGAATCATGCTAAATAAAAGAAACAGCATAAGAGTATACCTATTATATGATTCCTTTTATATAAAGTTCTAGGAAATGCAAATTAATCTATAATGATAAAATAGATCATTAGTTGCCTGGGGCCAGGGACAGAGGGAGGGATCTTTTGGAAGTGTTGGAAATATTCTGGATCTTGGTTGTGCTGGTGGTTTCACAGATGTATGTAAATGGCAGAACTCATCAATTTGTATACTTTAAATGGGTGAAGTTTATTGTAATACAATAGTATTGATTAAAAAAAAGAAATTGGGCAAAGGAGGATGGAAAAAATAATTAAATGTATCAAACTTCATTTTATTCTTTTCAGTATACATTTCCTAAGCTATGTGCATCCTTACTTTTTTTCACCACACCTTAAAATAAAAAAAAAAAAAACTTCTTTACTGATTTAGCCTACATTTACATACCTTGCTATGCTAACTTGTGACTCCTTAAGAAAGTTTTCATCAAGAAAAGACTTTGTAAGAAAGATTATATCCTGGGTAATAAGAAAATGAAATCTTGGAGACTATAGTTACGGCAAAATGGGGCAGTAGAAGGAGAATTCAGCTTATAGGTATTCTTGTTGTGTTAGTTTATTATATATATGTAATGCCCTTAAGGAAGGTGAAAATACTAATAGATGCATCCTAGTTTGAGCATGCGCTTCACCCAGACTAGTCTTATAATTTAACTTCAGCATGACATTTCCTCAAAACAGCTTGCTTATTGGTAAATAGTCAGTTGTTCATGATTTTTATAAAAATTATGGGGTGCGGTGGCATTTGGAAGTTTTATAATATAGAAGTCATAGTTTTTAAATCATGTTGTAACCTATATACCTGTAGTCAGTGCTGCTAAATATGTATGTACATATATATATCTACAAGTTCTTTAAAAAGGCTTTAAAGAAAAAATTTATGTTGATATCATAAACACCAAACATTTGCTACAGCATTATACTGTTTATCCATTCAGTGGTCAGTTGTGATGGCCAAGAATTATGTTCTGGGCCTGGTAGCACAATTTATAGCAGGATCCCATCTCTTTCACCATTGTTCAGAGGCTCAGTCATCTCTGCTTCCCTGCTGCATAATAGTGCTTGTCTTGGGTTTCAGAGGACATGTCTGGCAGCCTGGTGGGACATTGCCTGAACCCTGTCTCAAGCTGGGTAAAGTATACAATTGGAGCTGAAATCTCAGCATAAATTTTAAATGATTTTTTGTAAAACAACAAACTTATTGTCAGTGAACTTTACCACAGTCTGAACAGTAGTGAATTTATTTCTAAAACAATAAGTGATCTATTACCAGATATCTTGCCCAGCTTATTAGTTGCCACTAAAATAACATTAATTGGCAGTTTATAGTGTAAACTTGTCAAAAGGTTCATGAGGTTCAGTTCAGGCATTGATTTTCAGCTGAATCTTGATAAATATTCTAGAGATTTAAGCACAAGTATATACCATCATAAAAGGTAAATTGCAATTCTTCAATTTAATTTTCTTGACATTTATTGCACGTCAGTTGTGAGCCCAGCACTGTACTGAATACTCATATCCTACAGATTTCACTGTTTCTTTCGATGGTAATTGTCAAGGAGTACTGTATCATTTTTGCTGCCCAAATAGGTTATTTTCATCCCTGAATTGAAATCACCATTGATTTAATGACATGAGTAAGAGAAAAAGGTAAAGGAAATAAAGATTGAGTTTTCATATCTGCTCACTTTAGAACTTAGCTCCATTAAATGGCATGTGAGCATCTTTGGTGTGTGGATGTTGTGGATGTGTCTCTGTGAGAGCACGTGCCACTTGAGGGAAAAGATGAGATACCTGGGAGAAGTTAAAGAGGCTCAGCAGGAGGACAAACGTGAGTTTCCTGGGTTTAAGATCTCTGAGTAGGAGACACTGTGTGTTCACAAGCCCCAGAGACTGAAAGCCTTTTGGGGAGCAGGTCTGTGAACCCTAATGAACCCCAATGGGGAACAAGGAGAAGAGGTAACAATCTGATTTCACTTCGAGTTGACAGTGATACCCCTCCCAGGTCCAATCAAGTGGAAAGGCTGATTGCTAAGGAGAGAAAAGCCCATCCATGATTGGACAGGGCCTTGGATTCCCTGGGGAAGGGACCCTACCTATCCCCATTTTATCTCCAGTGCTGGGCACAGAGTGTTTATTAATTGCTTAATAAATGAATAGTTGAGCAAATGAATAAGTTTATTCTCTGCTTCGCTCTCCTCCTAATTCTGTTCCCTTTGTTTTTACTGCTTTCTTTTCATTTAGAACCTTTGTAATTGTTGATTTCTTTTTATGAACTCTGTCCCACTGAATAAGCTCCTTGCCTGTCAGCACTGGGGGCGGGGGTGGGGTGCGGCACCAGGTTTCCCAGTTGCAACTGGAAATGTGCCTGGGACATAGTAGAACCAAATACAAAATTGTTGACTTACTTGTAAAATCAACCAGTGGAGACTAAAACAAAAGTTTAAATTATTTAGATAAGTGTACCTTGAGTGTGATTTTTCTTCTTTGTAGGATTTTTAACATAACTGAGAAAAATTGTTTTTAAAAATTGTTTATCACTATGAGAGTATTGCTTTAAATGTTTGACCTGAAGAGCTTCATTCTAATTAGTAAAATTTAAGTGTTAATCTCAGAATTCACTGCTACCTAATTATTTGATGTAATAGAATGTTGCATTTTGTTGTTTTCTCCAATGTCAATGAAGGTACCATTGGATACAACCAGCGGAACAGAATTGATACTCTAATGTATCTCCTAGCATATCCACAAAAACCCATGGTTAAAACAAAGACCATTGAGTTGATAGAATTTGAGAAATTGCCAGCTGGACAGAATGCAACAGTGGCTGTGATGAGTTACAGTGGCTATGATATCGAAGATGCTCTTGTTTTAAACAAGGCTTCCCTGGATAGAGGTAAGTGAGTTTTCAAAGCTCTAACACCAAAGGTGCTTTGTGTGGAATTAGATACAGGCATGATCAATGTGAAAATCACTTGGTGTCAAAATGTTCATGTCAGTTTCAAGTGACTTGAGTTTTGTAATATACAAACAGGAGGTGGTTATGTTTTTGATGTTGGCATTTTTTAAATGAATACTATATAGAGGTATAATTAGTTAAATGTATTACTAAGGAATCTTTTTTATTCCTTTGTTTTTTAAATTTATTGGTGACATGAGCGAGTTCCTCAACAGAAAATGTGTAAGGATTTGTTTATTCCCTAGCAGGAATTACAATAAATTAAATGTTTTTTTGAAAATACCTAGTTACTAATTCAACACCAAATCTGTTTGAGAGGGCAACAACAATATTTGGATGTAAAAGGCTTTTCTTTAATTGTAGCTCTCAGCCCCATAATGTTATATCTTTTGGCTAGCAAAATGATGAAAGTTAAAAGTACATAAACACAGACCCTGGCTTATCGTTCTTATGTTTTTCTTTCTCAATTTTTGACAGTTTACTTTTGCAAGTCCCCACTTGGCAGTTTGTTAGCCATCACCTGATCTGCCGTCTGACTTCTCTCTTCATAGTCTGTTTCTCTCTTTCCTGCCTGGCATACCCACTCTGCCTTCCCCTTCACTCTTCGTAGTTGCTAGGCAGCCATGATAGTACTCCTAGACATGTGTCTTTGGCATTAATGTTGGCTGCTCTTAATTTATGCCTCTTTTTTTTCCTCCAAATAACAACAGCCATGCTTTAAAACTAGATGTTTTCCTTTCTGATTAACTGGTAACGTTTATGTGGAAATCTGAAGACTCTGTGATATCTGTCAGAAACTCCGCAACACAATGTAATGATCTGAGTTTACTGTCCTCTCGCTTTTAAGCTACCACCTGTAAATAAAATGTCCATTTACACTTAGAGGAAAATGCCTCTGATTTCACGCAGTTCAGATTCTCACTGCACTCCAGCACGTTGCACTTAATGGCCATTGTACGGAATTTCAAGGTCGTGTAATGTTTCCAAAGCAGCTGGCTCTCTGAGCCGAGTTTATTATGGCCATACACAATTTACTAGGAACTGTAATGATGAAGACCTTTCTGGAAGACACAGACGCGCCTTCATCTACCGTCAGTTGTAAAAATTTGTTGTTTCATCACACGATCACCTTCATATTTTAAAAAATACATTAGAGCACTGAGATTTTACTTAGAAATATACTATTCCCTGATTGATTTTCTAAACTCATATTCTTAGATTTCTTGAAAGAGTTCTGCTTCTGGTGGAGAATCATAAGTGAAGGATTGTACAGCCATGCATTTATTTCTTCAGTAATAGCTGACATTTCATCCTGAGACATTTTCCTATTTAACTGAACTCTAACATGGCTTGGTATATCCTGGGAAGATTAGAGAGAGAATCCAGTTTAAAATAACTGTGGGGCCAAAGGAGAGAAAAGAAAGTATGCAGCCATAGCATCTAGGGAAATGTTATTTAGTGGGAAGGATTGACAGCTCTTTTGAGCAACTGATGAATCTTTTTATGGGATTCAGTGGTTGAGTTTTTTACTTCACCTAAAGATTTTCTTCTGTTCATTTTGCTTACTTTTCTTAATACTTAGATTATTAGTTGGTCCCAGGACTTTTCCCTCGTCCACTAGATAAATATGACCTAAAATGTAATCAAAGTAAACTAATCTTCAGGGCAAAAGTGAATGATCTCTCCCATTAAAATCATTTGATTGCTTCTTTGTATTCTCTCTCCTCTTTGGAGAAAAATTAATTTTTTTGTCAGCTTGTTTGAGACTTCTCTGAATGCCAAAATCAGAAAAAGGAAAACTTTCCAGAGAAGTTTAGCAGAGGTTATGCACCAGAATGATATGTAGGAGGAATGCTGGCTAGTTAGTGGACTTGGTCTGTCTCAACTCAGACACCAACATGCTGGGTGACCTTGGCCTCTTAATTTCTCTGCACCTCACTCATAGCACCTGTAAGATAGAGGAATTAAGCCAGGTGATGTCTAGGGCCCCTCCAGTTTTCACATGCTGTGGCTCTGTGCTCTAGAAGAATCCCAGTGACATTCTTAGGTTTCTCTCACCTTCCAACATGACCAGGTATATTCCATGCTGAAAAACGATAGTTGAGATTCCAGTGTTTATATGGGCAGTAGGTAGGGGAGAAATCCTGAGCTAGTTCTTCAAGTTATCGGATTGTTATTTGGTTTGGCCAGTCTCAGGTTATCTAAATGTAGTGCAGTTTTGGTGTGTTTATTTTGGGGGTACGGGAGGTAGAGTGGGATGGGTTGTTGAATAACACAAACCTATAATTTCTCATAGTTTCATATTACTGGTGGTTCTGAACCCATTTTTGGTTTCATTTTAGGCTTTGGACGTTGCCTTGTGTATAAAAATGCTAAATGTACATTGAAACGATATACCAATCAGACTTTTGATAAAGTGATGGGGCCGATGCTGGATGCTGCTACAAGGAAACCCATCTGGCGACATGAGATTTTAGATGCAGATGGTATTTGTTCTCCAGGTAAAAGCCTTTAAAAAAAAACATTTAAATGTATACTTTTTTAAAATTATGAAAGTTATTCAACAACATTTTTTAATATTTGGTATCCAGGGCAGAAAAAAATAACAACCTGTAAAGCCACTATCGTAATTCAACCAGGGTGGTCATTTTTGATGCATTTCCCTCCAGTCTTTTTCTATGCATATGTTTTTACATAGCAGTAATCTGTTCTAGTTACACATTTCTGGTTATAATTTTGAATCCATATTGAATCAATTTTGAGTCAGTATAATTTGAATCAAGAAAAGCTGCTTTAAGGAAGTGTTTAGAATAAGGTCATGTCTCTGCATCTACACTGATTTTTCATCGTTTGTGCATTTAGCTTACAGACTGACTTTAGAATTGTCTTCTTAAAAGTGTGACTTCATTGTACTTACAAACTTGTGATGAATTTTGTTGATGCAGCCCACAACCCCAGCTTTATGAGTCCTGTGGTCTAGTGTGGGAGACTAAAGTTAATCTAAAGATCACATGCAAACATAGGTCAAATTACCTGTGGTTAGGAAAGTAAGCCAGGTTAAGGAATTATATAAGGAACTGTGAGACCATTTCATGGCAAGAGGATTTGACCTAGTCAGGAGGATCACCTTCCCCAAGGAGGGGACTCAGAGCTGCAGGGTAAGTGGAGTTAACTAATGCAGAGGGAGAGGTGTGTCTCAGCGAAGGAAAGGCTTGTGCAGGTGTCCTGCAGCTCCCTCATTAAAGGATCTGAAGGAAGGCCAGTGTGGCTAAAATGAAGAGAGTGCAGGGGAGCCTGGCGGATGTGAGTCTAGAGAGAGAAAGGAAGGGAGGAAGGAGGGAGGGAGGGGCAGAGGCCGGACACAAGGTCTTGCAGCCTGTGTTATGATTTTCATTATGATCCTAAAATCAGTGACACAATCAGATACACATTTTGAAATGATCATTCTGACTACAGTGTGGAGAAAAGAGTGGAAGGGAACCAGAATAGACAGGGACTAACTAAGCGCTCTCGAGGCAGACCAGGCAACAGGAGCCGGGGTGCGGTGGAGAGAAGGGCTGGCTTGGAGAGGTTGCTGGGGGAGGAAATCCACATGGCCTTATCATGGATAGTGCTGTGTGGTGAGTGCTGTGTGGTGAGTGCTGCATCCGCTGTGCTGTCCTGAGCCACGTGGTACATGGCTTTCCCTCCTTTTTGCTGCCTTTGTTCTTGGGGAATTTCTCTCAGTCTTAACCTGGGTGCTGTGACTGTGCTATAGTAGATGGTCTTTGAGCTTACCAGGAAAAGGTGCAAAGCAAAGGTGAGAATAGCAAGAAAATCAAAGAAGTATTTGTATTTCCTCATTGCCCAAGCGGAGTTGATGGTGACTTATTATTACTGGTTGAAGTAACTATCAAGTGGCCCAAACCTGTTCTAACACTTGAAGAAATATTTAAAATTGCTACCTACTGACACGAATTTTCTCTTGTTAATGTGGTCCCCTATATCAGTTTCTTAATTTTATACACACTGTGATCTTAATCTATGATTTTTTTCAAATGGGCTTTCAAAGTTACAGACAAGCTCTATTGAATCCTAGTTCCCACTGTGTGGACTCTTTTTCTTCCATGTCTGGATTTCATTCATCAAGTCTAATCACACAGTTTTATGCCCCAATAATCTTTGCATTCCACGCAGATGACAGTGATTTGTCTAACACTCTTCTCTCTTTCTTAGGTGAGAAAGTAGAAAACAAACAAGTGCTTGTGAATAAGTCCATGCCCACAGTGACTCAGATTCCTTTGGAGGGGAGCAATGTGCCACAGCAGCCACAGTACAAAGATGTGCCCATCACGTATGTGTTGGTTGTGTCTTGGAAATACATAGAAAGGTTTTTTTTAAAAAGAAGGAATAGAGGAAATTAGAAGTTAGCTCCTGTGGCTGGTGACTCCCAGATAGACATCTGCCCAGTTTCAGCCCTTGGACAGCTGGGTGCCCAAACCCAGACCCAAACCTATCCCAGCCTCACACATGCTCCTTCTGGGTTCCTCTCTTGGTGAGTGGCACTGCCATCCAGCCAGTCACCTGCAACATACACCTGACTCCTTTCCATTACCTGCTGCACGTGTTAATTCAGTAAATCCTGTAAATTCTTTCTCCTTAGCAGTTCTCTTGTCCTCTCAGTGACAGCTGTGGCTGAGGTGGGCCCTCCTCTCCTGCTGGACTCTTAGTTATTGACAACTGCTCATCTGCCTCCAGGCCTGCACCTCTCCACACTTCTCAGGTTCTCTCTGTTACCGCCAGAGTGATTTTTTTCTAAATTACTCATCTGCTCACATTACTCTTTTGAGTAAATAGAATAAAACTTGAGTAGACTGGGTAAAACTCTCAATGACAATGTTCCCTGTAGGATAAAGGCCAAATTAAATAGTAATACATGCGAGACCACGTGTGACCCTTGGCATGCCTCTCTAGCTTTACCCTTTTGTACACTCGCCCCATATTTCTACTTAATTGTCTCATTCTCCAAACATTCCATCCAGCTTTAGGCTTCGGTGCATGTACTCATGCTGCTCCCTCTGCCTGAAATTTCATTTTCTCTGGTCAGGTCTCAACTCTAGGGTCACCTACTCCGTGAAGCTGTCCTTGATTGCCTGCCCCTCCCTGCCACCACTGGCATCCCCAAACCCTAGTAGGGTTGACTGCCATCTCCATTGGGCCTTTCCTGTTCCCAATACCACGGATACCTTTATTGCACTTACCTTTCTCTCTTCCTTTATTGGTTGTGAATTTCTTTGGGGCAGGAACCATGTCTACTTAATCTTTGTATATCAAAGGCCTATAAGGATCTGGCATGGAGTAGACTCTTAACAATATCTGTTGTATGAAAAACAGGTAAGAGGCGAAGTGTATAAAAAAATTCATAATAGGAAAGCTTGAGTACATGAAAGGAATATTTAAAAAATGGTTAGCAATTTGGAGTTGAGTCTAAAAGGCTGCAGCTCAAATCCCAGGTCCACTTTGTATGAGTCATGTGTGCTGGACAAGTTCTTAAGGTCTCTTAGCATCAGTTTTCCTATGAATTTTCCTTATTTCTTATTTCCTATAAGAGAATAACGTGTGAGTAGCATGTGTGGTGAAGATTAAACTGCACTATGCCTGCCTCCTAGTAAATGTTCAGTAAATGCTAGCCATTTTAAGTTGGGACTTTAAAAGGGAAATTGTAGCATTTGAACTTAGTGTCAAAAAACGAAAGTCATTTTTCAGAGCCCCATATGAGAATGTCAAAATGTTTTGTGATGGGTATTAAGTAATATGGCCAGGGTAGATAGGGTCACAAAGGGCTGTTTGAAAACTCTGCTTTAGTGACTTCCTCTTAATATTAGCTACAAAGGGGCAACGGATTCATATATTGAAAAAGTGATGATATCTTCAAATGCCGAAGATGCTTTTCTGATCAAAATGCTGCTGAGACAGACAAGGCGTCCAGAGATTGGAGACAAATTCAGCAGTCGTCATGGGCAAAAAGGTAACTTGCTTATAAAACTGAAAATAATATTTATCTGTTAACTACATATATAAGAACTATACTTTCTAACTTTCTCCATTAGAAAAACTTAGTATGTTTGAAAAATTATTACCTTGTTGTCGAAAGTATTCTTGTTTCACTCCTCAGGTTAACGTGTTTGCATTCTAATGATATTTTAAAATGTACTGTAGTATTGCTTCTCTGTGATATTTATTTCATTCTACTGCAACTGCTCAGCCCCAAATTATAATTATAAATACATTCTAGATGATGTGCCGACTGAAGTACATGTGATTGTTCAAAAATAAATAGTAATACTGATTTTTTAAATGAAATGTATATATTAAAAATATTGTTATGATCTGTTGGGTCATAGTATCAAAGGATGTCAGCGCCAGAAGATACCTCAAAATTATCTACCTCTTTATTTAACAGATGAGGAAGTTCAGACGCTGCTTGTTGAGCAGCCAGTCCAGGGTATCCAGCTGGTTACTGAGCTGGTGTTAGACCTCTGGTCTCCCAGCTCCAGTGCAATGCTTTGTTAACCGCACAGTGACCCATTGGCAAACCTCACTCTTTTCATTGATAGTTACTGCTGGGTTTTCATCCATTTCTAGTTTTGTTTTGTTTTTTATCTTCAAAAAACGTGGCATTATGTCACCGTTGATTAACTCAGTAGGGTCTCTTTTAGTCAGTACACCTAGCGCTTGTTTGTCCTGGAGTTTGACTTTTGGCTCTGTCTGCCACTTGCTAGTTTTAAGAACAATAGCTGCACTAACACTTCTGTGGCACTGCTGTGTTCCTGGCAGCGTTCTCCGCACTTTAAGTGTAGTAACTCATTTGTTTCTCACACAATCCTGGGGGGAAGGTGCTGTTATTATCCTCATGTTATAGATGAGGAAGCAGAGACACAGAGATATTAGTAGCTTGCCCAGGGTCCCCAGTTGGTGGCAGAGCTGGTTTCTGAATGCTGGCAGCCTGGCTCCAGAGTCCATGCTCTGTGACTAACCACTATGCTATCCTGACTGTTAAGCAGTTTGAATACATCACATTGTATTGTTGGTAATTTTGACTATTTATTTGCCGGACAAGTATATAAAATATTATAATTTCTTTAGTCAAGTGAATCTGGCCTTAGTTGTCATTCCATCTGTGAAACTGTTTCGAACTAAGATGCTGTTTCATCGAAAACATTTTTAGTTCAGTTGACAGGCCCAAGATTGTTGCAGCCTATCAGTATTTTTAAAGAATTGACTTTATCTATAAATGTGAATTTGATGCCTCCACTTAATCCCTAAGATGCTAATTCTTGCCTTTGAGTGGTTTTAAGTATATCTTGAGGTTCTAGTGTTTTCCCCTGCTTATCAGTGAAAATCAAGTTCTCTATATTGAGACTAGTTCTCCTTCTCTCTTGGTCTTGCCAACTTCTGAGATACACTGGACAAGAGCGAGCTTGATACTCCTTGTATGAAGTGTTGGCACTGGAAGCTTTACGAGAATGCACACCCTGAGAGAATATCTCTGTTCTGAATCAATGTGTAAGCTTAAAACATCCCAAATCCTTGTGCTTTATTCTGTCAGAGTATTGTGCAAAGAGCTGAGGGCTGACATACAGTTGAGTGATTAGCCACTGTGTTCTAACTCCACTGAACTTCTTGAGGACAGGAACCATGTCCTTATATTCTCACACAGCCTGATAGAGGCTTTTCCACAGTAGATACTTAGTAGGTAGTTGATAACAGTTGAATATATGAATGAATTGAAGGTGGAGAAGCACGGAAAGGAGCAAGATTCCTCACTCTTGATGGACTGATTATACCCATGTTGTAATCTATACATTACATGAATGTGTATATGGATAGTATAACTAAGCAGTGCTTTTGAAAACGAAAACCACACTTAATTAATAATTTCCTGTAAATACAGACCTCTAGGTAAAATGCCAGCAAGTCTTTGTGCTTTAGCATTTTTTTCAAACTCTTAATATGATACGGATAATGTTCATTGACAGAAGTGGTTTCCAGTGATCTGAATGGTAGCAGATTTTCAGAATCTATTCAATCTGAGAGAGGCTTTGACTAGTACATCTTTATACGGAACAGAAAGAAGTCCTCCTGGGTCCAGATGACCTTTCACTTGTAGTGAGGAGTTTATCTTGCCAGTTTTCCTTTTCCAGATGGCTTTTAATCCAAGGGTAAAACCTTCTGATTAGCCTAGAGTCCCTTGATAGTCTCCTCTCTTACAGCTTCATTAGATTTATTGAAAAGATTGGGGAAAAACAAGCAAACAGAAAAAAACAGGTCGTGTAAACTTTAACAGAGAAATGAAAGGAATGACATAGAACCCTTAATTGGACGTGATTTTTATTTAAGTATAATTTTTAATCAGATAAATGCACATGGCTTAAAAAGGTCAAATAGTACAAAAAAGAGACTTTTGTACTGAAAAAAATCAGTCCTTGCCTTTCTTCCAATTCTGTTTCCCAGAAGCAATTTCTTCTCATTCTTACCTTCATGTTTCTAAATAGTATTCTTAAACAGGTTTATAGTCATTCAGCCATTTTGTATATGCCTACGACTTCCTGTTATGATATATAGGAGGACCTATATATCACTATAGCACTTTGTTACCTCTTTCCCACTCCCAGCCTTCATTCCCTGCGTAGATTTATCATAATTTGAAGTTACTTAGTTATTTAGATTGCATTATTATGACTGCATAAATATTGTTCACTCCCAAACCAAGTAATTATTGAGTCTGTTTCCTTTGTTACATAACTTAATTTTTCAGAAGTTGATGATCACCTTATTTTAAAAATTTTGCTTTATTTTCTTTATTCTTATTACTATTCTTCTGTACCATCAACAGCTTCTTAATTTATAGTCTGTTAGGACCATTTTTTTCCCCAGACGATCTCTTTTATAGCACCCTCACACTTCCTGCTCCAAACTGTGGTGGTTACTCACTGGGCCAGACCTTCCCAGCCAATGTGTTAAGAATTGGAAATAGATGAGCTGAGACATTAATCCTTGAAACCCTCAGGAGTGCTGGGCAGAGCCTGGGGCAGCTGAGGCCTGAGCAGCTTATCTTGTACGCCCTAGAAATGTTTTCTGAAAAGGTTGGAAAGCACTCTGTACTAGTTTGCTAGGGCTGCTATAATAAAATACTACAGACTGGGTGGCTTAAACAACAGAGATTTATTATCTCTCAGTCCTGAAGGCCGGAAGTTACAGATCAAGGTGTCAGCAGGGTTGCTTTCTTCTAAGGCCTCTCCCCTTGGCTTGTAGATGGCTGTCCTCTCCCTGTGTCTTCACATCATCTTCCCTGGGTACATGTCTGTATCCAAATTTCCCCTTTTTATAAGGACATTAGTCATACTGGGTTAGGGTCCAACCTAACGACCTCATTTTAACTTGATTGCCTCTTTAAAGATCCTGTCTCCAAAAAGGGTCACATTTATCCTGGGAGTTGGAACTTCAGCACATGAATTTAAGGGGAACACAATCCACAGTGCACTCTAAACCTGCAGAATGTAGTCCTTTATGAAATTCCCGTTTGACACCTGTTTCTTGGCTCTTCTCATGTCACTTGACTCCCTACCCCAGCCACTACTCCCATAGGAAAATAGCCCGTTCATTAAATTGCTGAAAAAGTACTCGTGGGAAGGAAATTTTTTGAGGTCATGTGTGTCTGAACATGCTCTGTCCTCATGCTTGATATATACTTTGGCTGAGATTAGAATTCTAGATTAAAACATTCTTTTCCCTAAGGATTTCACTGCTACGTTATCATCTAGATGCCACGTTACTTACATGACTTGTAATGTTATTCTTGCTGATCTTTGTGTGTGTGCTCTGTTTCTCTCTCTCTCTTTTCCTGCCTTCCTCCTTCCCCACCCTACCTCTCCCTCCGGAAGCTTCTACTATCTTCGTCCAGTCTTGGAGTCTGAAATTCTGTAGACCCTTTCCTCATTCCTTGTCCTTGGAAATCAGGCACCCTCTTATTCTGGAAGTTCAAGTTCCTTCAAGTATTGGATATTGTCGTATATTTTTTGTTGGTAATTTCCTTTTCATCATTTTCCCTATGCCCTTTCTGGTTTTCCTGTTAGTTAGATATTAAATCTTCCAGATTGATGCTCTAGTTTTCTTTTCACCTCCATTCCCCATTTCTTTCTCTTATTTTTCTTTCTACGCAATTTGATCAACTTTATTTTCCAGATTTTTTTTAACCTACCAGTCATGTTTTTAATTTCTAATTAAAATTTTAAATTTAATTTCTACTCCTTTTTATCACAACAGGTATATATTTATATGTTTTTAGTTTTCTTTTGGATTTTAGCATTAGTTTGGGGTTTGGTTTTTTTTTTAAGTTTTCTTCTGTTCCTAATTTTGTCTCTTATTTCTTCAGAGGATTCTTTCCCTGCTGTGCATTTTAGGGAAGCTGTTTTTGTTGTTGTTGGAAGCTTTCCTTCAATGCCTCGTACCCTCTTAAAGGTGGTTGGAAGCTCTATGTCCCAGGGATAAAACTCGTTGACTGGTGGACGTCCTTGTAGGATGGTTAGGCAGTAAACCATTTTTCCTGCTGGTGCCATTCATTTTCTACATAGTAGGATTTTTCTAACTACTGCCTGAAGGTTAGAGCTGGGGATGAAGGTGGGTGCAGTGCTTAAGGCTATCAACTAACCTTCTGGAAGCCAGATAGGGGCAGGGGGCTGCAGCCCACTGTTGAGTACACAAACTTTCACTTAATTCCTCTGTATCAAGCCAGCACCTTACCCCACCCTCTGCTGTGCTTTCTCCCCTTGGATCTTGGGTCATTGTGGTTCGATTTCTTAGGTAAGTGTTGGGGTGGAAGGGGAGTTTCTTGGCTGTATGGGGTGGAGAATAGAAACTTGGGACTTGATGATTTCTTATACAGACATTAATTTCTACAAATATTTATTAAGTATCTCCTAAGTGTCCAGTGCTATTCTAGGCCCTGGTGATAAGCAGTGAACAAAACAGACAAAATCCCAGCCTTTGCGGGACTTATATTCTCATGGGTGAGAGAGAACTGTTAAATGCTGAGATGAAAAAGATAAAAGATAAGGGTGCAGAACAGGAAGCATGTTGGGGGGAGTGATTAGTGATGAAATTTTAAGTCAGATGGTTGAGGAACAGCACTTCATTGAAAAGATGACTTGGAGTGAGAGAGAGAAGTAAGGGCCAAACCCTCTCTGGCCGAAGGGCAATGGCGGTGAAAGAAGGCCTGAGGCTACAGCCAGCCTGGAATGTGGAGGACTGGCCAGGAGGCCGGCGTGGCCAGAGCAGAGGGAGTGAGTGGGGAGGAGTCAGAGCTAAGGCCTCATGGGTCACTCTGTGAACTTGGACTCTCCCTCTGAGGGGGAGGAACACAGCTGGAGAGGTCTGAGCAGATGAGAAATATGGCCGGTCTTTTCCTGGCCAGCATGTTGAAAACAGCGTAGGAAGCAGTGATACCAGTTAAAAGGCTATTACAGTAACTCAGCTGAGAGTTTGTGGTGAGTGGGAAAAGCGTCACAGGAGGGAGGTGGTGAGACGGCATCAGCCTAGACACATTGTAAACGCAGGCCCTACTGGGACTGCTGATGGATGGGGAGGCTCTGCTGCTCTTAGTGCCGCACCTCATCCCGCGTTCACAGTGCCTTGTGTCCGCTTCCTGAGCCTTCCCAGGAGCGGGGGTGAGGGCTGGGCCAGCTCGCCTTCTCGTGCCTCCTGTGCGGGGACTTAGGTTTCCCTTTCTCCTTCTCGTAAGTTGCTTACTGGTCTTTCCTTTGTTCATCAGCTTTCAAAATTGTGTAGTTATCTCTTGCCCAGTCTTTTTCCTTATAGGTTTATACCTTAATTTTATCAAGTCTCAAGTTGGTGAGGTTTTGAGGAGTAGAGATAAACATGTGTTTCGTCTACCCTGTTTACTGGAAATCCATATGTCTCTTATTTGAGAATGTTCATTACAAGAATGTTTAGTGTGCTTTGTTTTTTTCACTGCAACTTATAGAACTGACATTAAAATTATTTTAATAAAAGGTGAAAAGGGTCTTTAGAGCACCGACCTTTTGTCTGCTGACCAGAGCCTTGCCTCCAAGATATCTTGTTTTTATTGGGTTTTTTTAATCATTTCTAAGATTGAAAACTAACTTAAAAATGTTTAAAGTTCACACACTCAGAATTACAACATAACTGCTAATTATCAGAAGTGTGTTAACCACATTTTGTCAACTCTTAATGATCTGAGAATGGCTTATCCTTTTCCTGGATTATTATCATGACTAAGGTCTACTGTTTTGATCCTTTCCTTGAATGTCATCCTTCTGAAGCCAGAGACATAACAGTAGCAGAAGGCAATTTTTCCAAGTTCTCTTCATTTATAAATAAAATTGTAAAGATTCAAAAATAGCAATGGTTTTGTTAAAATTCTTGTATATGTTGTAAATATCAGAATACCTTGTTGGCTAACTTAAGTATATTTTCAGTTTATTGAGAATAGGAAACATGCCCTACTAATTTACTTACCCCCCACCCAGCGCTCAACACAGTGTTCTGCATATCATACAGTATCTACTCAGTGTGTCTGTGGAATAATCTATTAAATAAAATATCTTATATGTACAGATATAATAAGCCAAAATCTTCCCTCCCCAAATTAGTGTAACGTATTCTTCCTGCTAATATCAGAAATGGGATGTCTCATCTTTATCCAGACTGGCACCAGGACTTTTATCACCCTAGGCTCATAGCTTCCCAGTCCTCATTGACCACACGAGCCCACTGAAGCTATTTCAGCCAAAATAACCAAATGCACATGCCCACCCATATGTGCACCTTGGTCTTCAGTGAGAATCTGCCTTCACAGCCCAGAGAAATCTACTTGGTTGTATTTAAGTCACTGCTATGGGCTCAAAACCATGTTAGGCTCTCTAGGAGGTAGAAAGAAAATTCAGCCCTTGGCTAGTGTCCATGAGAAGTTGGCAAAAAGATGACTACAAAGGATTACATATAGTTAAATACTAAACTATACGGTGAAGACCATTTGTGATAGGGAAGTTGAGAGTTTATTGTGGATAGGGATAAAATCTCAGAGTTTGAAAAGACCGTTTAGAAACCCATCTTCCCCAGTATAAGACTCTTGGCAGATGGTTTTCCACTTTGCACATGACCTGTGAAGGGAGGCCCGTGCTTTCTGAGGCAACCGCTCTGTGGTGGCACTGCTCTGATGGTTATACTGAGCTGAGTGTGCTTTCCTGTGATGTTCAGGCATTAGTCCTGCCCTGCCCTGTGGGCTTACTGAATGGACACGTTCCCCATTTCTTCTGTTCATCACTTAAAGAAAGCTTTCAGGTTGATTTAAAAAAAAAAAAAAAACACACACACACACACACACACACAGCAAAGAGGTAAAGGTCCTGAGTGCTATGTGAGCAATTTTATCCCTTTATGCCTTGGTCTCTTCCTCTTTGAAATGGGTGTGGTTTCCTAGGAGTTGTTTCCGGGATTAAACAAAATGATGTGTATAAAGCAGTGACCACAGTGCCTGGTGCACAGCCAGCAGTCAGTAAAGGTGACTGCTGCTAGGTCTGTCCCACGTCTTCTCTTGCAGGCTGGGCACAAAAGGAAGGCAGACTAGGTGGGGTTTGGACTTGGAGGGCTGTGGGGAAGATTTTTTTCCTGAGAAAGAAAAATGGGGAACCCCAAGAAAGAGCAAATCAGTGGAACCTGCTGACTGACAGGAAGGAAAAAGAGAGCAAAAGAGAGGAAGGAGGCCACAGTGACTGGTTTTAAGCCTGGGAATGGGGGCACCAATCTCAAAGCAACTTTGTGCCTCATTGAGCTAGAGGGGATGGAGGACATCTCAAGTGCTTATATTATTAATTAACTCACTTGTTTCTCCAGCTTTCACTATGTACCAGGCACTGTTGTACATACTAGAAATACAGTGGTAAACAGGACTGCCAGGATCTGTGCTCTCGTGGAATTTATGTTTTCTTGGGGAAGGAAACAGAAGAAGTAAACGAAAATACAAACGCGATAATTTAAGGTAGTGATAGTGCTGCACATGAAGGCTGATGTGAAAGAGTGACTGATTTGCAGGGGGCTGGGGGGACCTTGATTTGATAGTCAGGGACAGCCTCTTGGAGAAAGTGACACATGAGCTGAGACCTGGAGAGTGAAAAAGAGCCATTGAAGCAAGAGTCTGGGAGAGTTAAGTTCAACAGCCCTGATGCATGAATGAACTCCATACCTTCAAGGACCAGACAAAAGGCCAGTATGGCCAGGCATATGCCTGAGGAGGAGTGTGGTTTGAGATAGGGAGAGAGAAAGGATAGGGCCGCATCCTACATTGCCTTGTGGCAAAAGGAAAGGAGTTTGGCCTTTATTCTAAAAATACTGGGGACCAGTAGGCCTGTTTGATGGTAAGTGTAAGCAAAGGAGTGACAAGATCTAACTTACCATTTTAAGACGTCACTCAGGATTCCATATGAAGAGCAGACTGGAGGGGACCAAGGAGGGCAGCAGGGAGACTGTGCCAGTGGTCCAGGCAGGAGAGGACAGTAGCAGTGGAAAATGGAGAGAAGTGATGGATTCTGGATATGCTCTGGAGTTAAAGCCGACAGGACTTGCTGATGGCTGAGATGTCAGGGAAGGAAAAGACAGGAACTGAAGATGAGGTTTGTGGCCTGAGCAGCTGACAAGGCTTTTTACCAAGAAGGGGAGGACTGAGGAAGGAATGGTTTTTTGGAGTTAGGTGGGGCAGGGGCTGAGAGTTTGCCCCTCAGATTTGAGGTGCCCATTAGACTCCAGGTGAGGATGTTGAGTAAGCATTTGAATATTAAGAGTCTGGAGCTCCATGGAGAGGTTAGGACTAGAGATATCTGAGAGTCACCTACGTGCAAATTTATGGTATTTTACCTTTTGTGTATTAATAATTTACAAACATTTTCATCTATATTCCATACTTTAACCTTTACAGGTCTAGTTGGTATTGTTATTCCTGCTATACAGAGTAGGAAATTGAGGGTCAGAGATGTGAATAACTTGCCTGCTGTAGCTTAGTGCTGGCAGAGTCAGGATTCAAATCCAGATTTTTGATTCTGAGTGCATTGCCCATTCTGTTAATTCTAGTTAAGGTGGCTCTTTTCTCTTTTGATATCCCATTGTCACTCTGCCCTCAAGGTTACCATATTCCCTGGGCCTGGGATTTCCCCTTGGAATAGACACAGCCTTTTCCTGAGACAGAATTCCAATATTTCTTAATGTAATTTTGTATTACTAATATATATATATAAATTCTAGTATTTCTTTGAGGAGGAAACACAGAATTCCTTCTCTTCCCAGATAAGCAGCTTTCCATAGCATTATTCTGCCACTAACCCAGAGGAAATGCTATCCTCACCTACCACATTCCAGAGATGCCTGCCAGTCCCCCATATTAAAACATGCTCTTAACACAGAGTTGTGTTTTCATATATTCCTTTCTTCCTAAAATCAACTCATTGTAAAACACTGTCCCCACTCCCTTTCTTTAATTGGTCCTCTGGTCAGGCTTCAGTCATCTTGGTTAAAACTCCAAATCTATCAAGAATTTGAGCATATGGAAGTAAATTTTTGAGTCCTCAACTTTGACCATTCTCCTGATTCATCTGACAGGATGGGCCAGAATCTTGACTAACAGATGATAGTTAGAGCCAGAAAAGGAGGGGCACTTGAGGAAAGTGACTTGCATAGCGATGACAGTGAGCTGATTTGGAGTATTCACATGTGGCAGGCACAGCTGGCAGCATCTCTATAGAGCAACGCAACAACTCAGCCCCTAGTATGGGGCCCAGAGAGGAGCTGGATGAGGCCTGAAAGAGTTGGATGTTGGCAGGTAAAATGTGAATGAAATGGAGAGTAGTCCACAACATCAATTATGCTGTGGTTGTCATGAAATGAGCTGATAAAAATTTCATAGTGTTGTGAGTGTTTAGGTTATATGTGTCACACCATGATTCCTGCAGTGATTTCTTTGTTTTGGTTTAGGGCACACCAGAGTAAGAGCAGTAGGTAGATGAACTTAGTTTTTACTCTTGAAATGTAGAATTGTTTGGAAGTACTTTTTTTTTTTTTTTTTGGTAGCATTACTTACAAGCTGACACTTGTGTGTTTCCTATAAGAAAATGTAAAGACTGTCTTGATGTAGGTTATCTTTATGCCCATCTCTTTTTTTCCTACTCCATTTAGAGCATTAAATTCGTTATTCTTGGTGTTCGGAAAATAAGACCACCTTCAGGTGGCCCTGAGGGTGGTCTTATTTTTGTCTTTTGTTAAAAGTTTATTTTGACAAAGCTGTTGTTAGGGATTCTTTTTGCATATACATAATGTGTAGATGGCATTTCTGTACCTAATGCCTCTTAAAATATCCTAGCAATTAAAGGAGACTTGAAAATTTAGTTTCATGGAACAGGAGTGTCTATCCTGCTCAAGTCTGATCACTTCAAAGGTGGTAGGATAATTAGTAGCTAAATGAAACCCAGATGCCAAGAGGAAGCTGTTTAGCTCTTTGTTATAAAAGCTCAGGAAGGGGATCGAAGAGGATGGAGTAAGTGGGTGATCTGGACCAGGAGAGTCGGTACTACACAGTTGGGAGTCAACATTAGTGCTGTGTGATAAGGAAAGCTTGACTGTAATTGATCCAACAGAGAAGGACCACTGAAGAAGTGAAAGTGTTTGATCAATAGCTATTAAAAATGTGACAAATCCAGTAAGCAGCATCACTCTCTGTGACCTCAAGAATGGAGGAGGACCAGGCAGAGAGCCATGTGTGGAGGAAGGAGAAAGTAGTTCATGAGGAAGACAGTGTCATAATTAACATGAAGTCTACTCCAGCCTGAGAAGCAGACAGGATTCACTCACTTTTTAGATAAGGGAATTCCAATACAGTCTTCTAATGAGAAATTCAAAGAATCTTAATGAAGTACATTCGTCCTTTAAGTCTTTGTGAGGTCCATTATGCATCTCATCAGTAAAAGCACAGTGAATCAGCTTGTCCCCAAGGGATCTGGCCTTTGGTCAAGAATCTCTAGAACGGTTCATCCTTTAGTAATATGCAAGATACTGGAAAAGGTGAGATGACTTAGTAATAACCTGTACACCAGAGTTGGGCATTTGTTGTGTGTTTGTTTACAAAGGAAAGAAAGTTTTATTTAGCTTTGTTTTACATTCAGTTGAGGGGGGAAATATTAAACCTCAAAATCTTGATCTCCTTTCCAAGTGTTCTGTCTAGACTTTCAGGTACTTTAGAGTGAAGCCATGACTTACATAGTAGATACATAATGATGCCCCACAGGGGAAGATAGAGCAGAACATGGGTCTGGAATGTTCTTCCTGTTTTCTCTTCATAGTCTTTCTTGATCAGCTTTATACCTAGAGTTAAAGATAGGAAGAGACATTCACATAGAAGGCTGATGGAAGTCAAGTTTGGGACTAGACTTTTTATTAAAATCAAAAAACTTATGTAAGCCTCTTGAGCTTTGGCGTAAGTTCTGTCTGAAGGGAACTCATCAAAGGCAAGCATTTTTTTTCTTGAGCCTTGCTTTCACATGATAGTGCACTTATTAGAAGGGTGAGCAGATTTCCTGCTCGGTTAGGTTTTTTTGTTTGTTTTATTTTTTAATCCTTTAATAAAAATTATCTGTCAGCCTAAGGAATTCCCAAGTTAAATTTCATTTCATTGCTTAGGAAACCAAATTATTATATTTCCAGATTTCCTCTTACTTTTGCTGTCATTCACAATGAGGAAGGAAAAAGTGGACTCCTTTGATGTAGGGGGGAAAAGGCAATATATCACTTCTCTGAAAGGACATTTCTCAGTCTCTCATGTGAAAAAGGATTAGCACCTCCAACAAAGGTCCTGTAGATCACAGAATCGGCAGCAATACCAAACAGTATTCCTAAGGAGAGGAAAAACTGTATTTGAGCAAGAGTGTTTGTCCTGGCAAACAGAAGCTTTTTAATAACTGCAAATCTGAGATAATGACACACACTCCTCAGTATCACCCCTAAGCCCTCAGACAGCTAGTATAAACGGAGTGAAGTCAGCCTTTGTTTTAAAATAGAAGTATAATCTTATCAAAATGCAGGATTTGGTTTTTTTTTTTCACGGAATGATTCATTGTGTCTACCTTTGGTTCATAAGGGTTACACACTTATGGATAACATTATGTGGAAGATTCATCTTTAATCCTCTCTTGTTCAACAAAAATTCCAATATAAGGTTACTTTCTTCCATTTTGTACTAATAAAAGTTATTCAACCACCTGCTGAATTAGTTTATTAAGATTTTAACTGAATATTAACGAGAAGAAAAGAAAGCCTACCCTGACTTTTCAACACATTAAAGACTCTGTATACAGTAGGCGTGAAGAGGCTGTAGGAAACGAGAAAACGTTCATTTGTGTGTGGCAGAAAAACCAAGGGGAAAGTTTGTTTGTTAAACAAGACTAGGCAGAAACTTTGCTTTTTCCAGAACTTTGCTTGTTATTTCCTTTTTCTCCATTCTGTTTTCTGAAACTGAGAAAATGAAAGACTCTGATTTAAAGTAATAATAATTACACCTTGTACTTATGTGGCACTTCAGACCGTCCAAAACCCTCTCTGCTAGTCTGAAGCTTCAAAGTCTGGATGTCTTTGGCTCCCTACTTTGCTTGATCCTGCTTGAATGAAAGATTCCAAATGGGAGGGGAGAAGGGGGACGATGGAGCTAACAGTGTGAGCCCCAAGATGGGGTATATGATGCCAGACAGTCCTTCAGAGTTTGGTTCCAAAAAGAAATTCTGGCGACTCTTACTTTAATGTTGGAAATCAAGATTGTTTTGTCTGCACAGATACCTTAAGAAGATTTTATTAAGTTGACTTTTTTAAGAACAAATTTTGGTCTTCAGTAGCTAGCCAGTAACCCTCTGACCTTTTAGTAAATATCCAAGTAAAGCTTTGAAATTAGGGTGTTTAGTGTTTTATGGCCCAGAATAAAAATCTCCAGTTCTGTTTCCAAATAGTGTAGCCTCAACACATTTTATTAAGCTCTTGACACATTCAGCCGTGTGTATTTTGTAAAGTTCCTATGGTTATTGTTTTACAATAGCTGCTTCCAGAAGCATTGTAAGGGTTTCAATTAATCAGCCCTTTGTGTGCTTCAGACTATGCAAATTTATCACATCAAACCATTCAACTGCTCATGGGAAAGCCGTGTAAAAACTGTATTGTCTTCTAGCACCTCCTCTCATTTAGAGTGATGTTTTAATAAGAAAGCTAATCAAGTTTTCTTATGCATTATTTATCTGTTAACATGTAAGGAAGCGCCGAATTAAAATTATGTCAGCCGGGATATGGCAAGTGATGTGATAGATCTGGAAGTGATTCAACAACAGAACAAAGCTAATATGATTCAACAGTTTTTGTCTCCTCCCCTCCCCCTTGGAATTACTTAAGGTGGTGGGGTGAAGAATAAAAGAAGGTTAATTCAATAAGTGGAAAGGGGGAAAGGAAGAAAGGAGTAGCTACCTGTGTTAGCCTTCGGGTTTTGATTTAGAGATTTAAATTTCTGCATATGTAAAAGCTTATCAAGATGAGTTTGTTCAAAGTAGAAATACCTCTTATTTAACACGAACAATCGAAAGCATTCCTGCTGCTTCTTCAGCCCAATTTACCACCATAATCATCAGCAGTAAGCTATTTTGCGTTCGAAATCCGCAGCCCAGGTACTGTGAAGTTCTGAAGTTATTAGGAGACACCATCCTGATGGTGTGAGATGATCTGAACTGCCCAGCAGAGTGAGCTGCTTTCGGCCTCTTCAGCCACAGTTAATACAACTGCGCCTGCTCTTTCCTTTCATTAAGTTGGTTTGCTTTGCATTGCTAGTTTGCTCCTGCTGAGAGTAATTAGGTTTCTTATATAATAGTAATTCCTTGTATTTATATGCCACCGTTCTCTGAGGACCTTAAAGTACCTCTCAGACATTAGCTCATCTGTTCTTCGAACACAGTTGCCTCACGAGATAGGCGCTAATTATTCCCATTCCAAAGGCCAACCAACTAAGGCTCACTAGAAAGTCGTACTTTACCTCAAGGTAACACAATATTAGTTGCGATGCACAGAGCCAAATTAAGGTCACCTGATACGTCACCCCACACAGGTCTGAGAGTCCAAGGGAATGAAGCCCTTTACAGATGATGTCCCTCCAGTCCCCATTTATAAACCTCATTGAGATCGGGCTTTGCAGTGCTCACTCCTTCACTAAACACCAACCCTATTCTTGAACTGTGACTGATAGAGAAGCATTACAGCATCATTTCACCTTCATTTAATGCACAGAGTGTTAAACTGTGCAGAATAAATAGCCTCGTCTAACCAGTACCTACAGAAAGTAAAGATAGGCAATTTTGACTCTGGTTAGTGTTATTTCAACAGAACATACTGCCTGATTGGCTCTGCATCACTTAGAGCATGAGAATGTGGTAAGCTGAACTATATATAAGTGATTTCATTCTCAATATTCAGTTAGGTTAATCTGCATGGGACACCTCTCGAGTGGAATTGAGTCCCTGAACCACAGCACTTGTCACACAGTGGATTAATTGAGGTCATTGAGGGAAATTATTCTGTTTTCTCACTCACAAAAGGAAGAGTAATAATATGTATCAACCTCAGAGTGGTAAACTTAATCTCTGAGTGGTTATACATAGAAGGTACACTTGCTAAATAAAAATTTTAAGAATTAAAAAGTGAGGCGGAATATGATCTTAAAAGGAGACCTGGCTATCAACAAAATAGAAAACCCTTTGCTAGTTGGGTCTCAACACATTATAAGTCACACTAAAAATAGCTCTCGAATTAAAGATGTTGTTACCATTGTCTTTGGCCAGTTGTTACGTGCCTTCCTGTCTTGATACGGTAATGTAATGCTTTAGTTTTTCCTTACGTTTTTTCTCACGTTTTTATGTTTTTTTGTCCCCCGCCATTTGGATTGAGATAGATCCATTACTAAAACTAGTCCAAAAAAAAAAAAAATCCACAAGTGACTTTTGAACAACTTGCTATTTATAATTAGAAATACTTTCTAAGAATGATTCATCAGATTAACTGGGCTTTTGCTGGGTAAACCTATTCTTAAAATGATTTATATGTTGTTCTACAAGGCCACAGAAATAGAAATAGCAAATTGGTAAAAGAGCCTCCAGTATCTGGGCCGTGACACAGAGAACTGTGGCAGCAGGTACCCCAGATTTGCCTTTCCTGTGTGGCTTGATGGTCAGACTTGTGGCTTCTTTAGACTCCCTGTGTTCTTAACCTTTACAACATGAAATTAAGATTGATGGCGATGAAATAGTATTTTTTTGACTGGGTATTTGTTGCACCTTTCTGGTCTGACTTTCTGTGTTCTAGTTTCCCCTTATTGTCTGCTTTCATTTGTTTAAAGTTCTGTAGGGTAATCTGTGGTCTAATTCCCATTTGGCCTATATGAGTGCATTAAATGTTCCTGGGCCTGTTAAAATGGTGTATTTGCATTTCCCTGCCAGGAGGTTGTGCTATAAACAATGGGGTTGAGACATCAGCATGAGCCGGGGGATGAAATTTTATTTTAAAATCTGAAATGCTGTGTAAGCATTTAAGGTACGAATCAGTAATTGTTTCACAACAGCTCCCATTAGATATGGTTTATTTGTAGTCCATCCTCTTTTCAAGGATCCAGGGGAGTGTTAACACACTAAAGAGACTGCATATCATTTACATTTTTAAACCAGCATTAAAGGAAAATGACGATAACTTTTAAGAGTTCTAAATATTGGAAGAGGTTTTTATGCTTTTGTCCCTGGAGAAAACACGGTTTTAATTTTTCACTTGAAAATAAGAAAAAAAAATCCTTCCTACTTTGATTAAGGATTTGAATAATTCTGAAACAGAAATACGTTTTAAAAAAAAAAAAGTCTGGTTCTAAGATTGAGAGCTCTCTTCTCCCCCTTAATGAATTCAGTAAAATACAAACTCTAAAAAAATCATCTGTCTAATTTGAGATTCGAGATCATGAAATTCTGTCTAAATATTTTGTTTTAACTTCTAAGCTCATTATGGTTTCTTTGTGTTAACTTGTATTAAAATCTGTCAGCTATGACTGGTCTCATAAGCACAGTCAGCGGACCAGAATAAGTTAATTATTTACTTGTGTCACTAGTGCTCTTCATCTAATGAAATGCACAGCTGTGTTAGATCTGCAGTTGGATGTGTAGCTTCCATTGTTCCGCAAGTCAGCAGAGGGTAGAAGCCGCAATGATGGAGAGCCCTCAGTTCTTTCTGCTGTTCTGGCTTTCTGTGTCGATTTCATGGATCTTTTATCATTCACTTTCACACAAAACAAACAACACAGGCCTGTCTGCTATGGGAACCATCTTGGCATATAAAAGGGTTTTCAGAGCCTAAAGCAATTTTAAGTTAGCTAAGATTTAATTTTTGGCTTACAGGTGCCCTTGATTCAGATGTGGCTAAAGCAGTTCCTATAACGGAACGAAAAAATCTGAAAGCTCTTTATATAAACAATATATTTTTAAATTGCAGTGTCAGAAAAGGGCTGATAAGAAAGTAACTTGCCAAGAAAGGAAGCTCTTTACCAAATATTAATCAGATTTCAAGCAGAGTTATTAGAGATTCAGATTCCAGGGGAGGGAATATTGCTTTCATTTTAATAACAAAATAAAGTTGAGTTAAACTCGTCAGCTATAACTGAGAACGCAAAATGCAAATCATCTCTCCTTACCCTCCCCCAGCTTAAGTGTGTCGTGCTTCCATGGTGTGTTTCTGTACCTCCTGCACCTCACTCCCACCTTCTCTTGTTGGGAGTGAACAGGCAGCTTCCTTTTGAGCAGACGCCGGCTTCCCCCTGTGAACTGCCACTGAAGGGGTGCCGAGGCTTTTCTCTGGTTTTGTTTTTAAGGGATGTAGCTGAACCCTCCATCTCCTCACCAGCCAAAGTGGCATTCTCACCCAAGCACGTCCCAGGACCGGCCTCTTTAAGGAATTGCCAGTTTTAACATTTTGTTCACTGCTAAACAATGTTGTTGTCGGTGCACCTAGATTTACAATTTGATCTCTTTCAGAGTAGATTTCCCAGTAGCCCTAGTGTTTTGTCAGATAATTTCAGTGTGGACAAGATGGATTTTTGGAGGGAAGAAAGGAGAGGCACACAGTCTGCTTGATTTAAATTCTAACACATTGTTGCTGAGTTTGAAATAAAGTGAACTGAATGTTTCTGTGCTTGATGTAAAAGAGCATATGTTCTTTATAATAAACAGTATAATTTCAACCAAAAAGCCAATTGAAGTACGTTCATGCTCTAGAATTCAACTCCATAAATCTAATTACCATATTGTTGGCAGCCACTAGAAATCCGAATATTGATAATGGATGTTAAATGGGCACATGGCACTCTTTTTCTTTAGACTTCAGCTCTTGGTGATTATACCACATTACAAAAATTTTATTTTAAAATAATTTGAGTAATTATGTAGAAATCAAACTGAGGAAGGAAACATTTCTTTGAGAGTAGTTTCTTTTCAATAGGTACAGATGGTTGATAATTTTGTATACAAGAGAAAAGGAATTTTATCTTACTAAATATAAAAGCATTTTTTCTTGGTCCAATGCCATACACTAGTTTTCTAATTCTGAATTATGTAGATTGTGGTTAGCAATTTAAATTATACTCCTATATCCCTCCTACCAAGAAAAAGAAATCAGGAATTAAAAACTATTTAAGAAACAAAATTCCCTACAGGTTAGAATAATATTTAGGGAGTGATAAAGTACAGCTAATTTAGGAGACTGTCGGTAGATTGCAAAAAGTTGGTGAGTTTTTGTTTTATTTTCATTCTTAGAATTCCATTCCTAATTCTAGCTTTTTTGTCCAAGAATAATTTGGTGTTTAATTTTCGTGTTCAATTTTATAACTTCAATCAGAGGTCACTTTTCTAATGTGCTGTAAGCTATAGGAATTAAAATTCCTTCAGGCAGTTTAGCCTCGGCCAGGAAAGCCCTGGCAGAAACCAGCCAACCAGCCAGGGCTCGGCAGCCAGTAAGTAGGCCTGTTAGCACACTAGCCACACACGAGTAGTCCTTGTCACAGTTTTAAAACCGCAGTTCAGACACACCCCTCGCTCAATCAGTTCTATGTTTGGTAGTCAGAGAACTTGCATTCCTGTGATTTGGGTACAGTTTGTAGCCAGTCATGAACTGGCTGGGGAGGAGTGAAATTGCTGCTGACTTGCAGTTTCAGGGAACTTGACAGGGCCGGGCCCAGTGAAGTGGCTGCTCTTCCATCTCCGCAGCATGAGAGGTGGGGCAAAGCAGCCTGACAGCACCATTGGGTGTCATGCCAGCAGGCTGGTCTACAGGCTTTCTGCAGGGACAGTCGTTTGGCAACTGTTTGTCTAGAAGGATTGTTGGAAATTGCTTTTGTTGCTCTTGATTGAGTCCATGGTAAAGGTTTGAGAGCAATGGAAATAGAGATGGCAGCGGGGAGATCCCAATTAAGTACGGTAATGATAATTCTTCCTTTCTGCCGACTTGCTTTACATAGCATGAATTCTTCTCTCTACCAGGTGTTTGTGGCTTGATCGTCCCTCAAGAAGACATGCCATTTTGTGATTCTGGCATTTGTCCGGACATCATAATGAATCCACATGGCTTCCCATCTCGAATGACGGTCAGTACGTTTTTCAGAGGCGCTGCTTTTAAGGAAGAAGGCAGGCAGTTGGTTTGTAGTGAGCGGAGGAGATGGGACCCTGAAACTGATTTTTAGAAAGGGCTCCTTGACCTCTTGCCAAATAAATAGGTTCCTAGACCCTGACAGTGGTGGACTGATATCCTCTGCAGAGGGAGTGGGGAGAGATCTGCCCTTCCCTTCAGGAGCAGTCTTCTGAACAGTGAACTCACCCCCTCAGCAGAAGAACCCCTTACATCAAACCTAATGCATCTCCCTTTCTGTGGTTACTGTTTTGTCATCCTGGCTCCACCACCTACCATTTATGGGACTTGAAAGTTGCTTAACCCTTCCGTACTTCAGTTTCCTCATATCTAAAGTGAAGGAGATGATGGTACCTATCCCACAGGGGTTTTGGAGGCATAAACTTAGATCACATGTCAAGCTTTTCTGACAGTCTGTTGCACAGTAAGAGAGGGATAAACATTTGCTATTATTAATTTATAACTCATTAATAGTTGTAGTCTTATAATCTTTGGGGAAAATAGGCCACAGCTAAATAAACAAACAGAATTCCTATACTACATTCCTGGGGCTCACTTAATTTGTTCACATCCCACAGGTGGGGAAGTTAATTGAACTGTTGGCAGGCAAGGCCGGCGTGTTAGACGGCAGGTTCCACTATGGCACTGCATTTGGAGGCAGTAAAGTGAAGGATGTGTGTGAAGACCTTGTTCGCCACGGTTATAACTACTTGGGGAAAGACTATGTCACATCTGGCATCACAGGGTGAGTGAGTGTTTAGACATTTTAAAGAAAAAGTATGATTTTATTAAAGTAAAAGTATGATAAGATAAAAGAGCCTTTAAGATACATAGTTTTTCTCTTTTAAGTAATCTGATACAAGAAAATCCAGATTTATGATGGAGGTGCTAGCTAATGCTATGGTGACAATCATTTTGCAGTATGTAAGTGTATCACATCAACACATTGTACACCTTACACAATGTTATATGTCAATTATATCTCAATAAAACTAGGGGAGGAAGAGAAAAGAAAGTCCAAATTTAGAAAACTGATAAATTGTTTTGTTGGTGAGGTGATCATTTAAAAAGAAGAAAAGATCTAATTTACCAAAACAGGATTTCAATGTAACTTTTAAAGAACACAGAAGTTGTGTGTAATGCAAAATCTCTTAACCATTGGCTTTTCTCTGCATTTCTATGATTAATGTCAGATACTTAGTGCTCTGACAGATAGCCTGAGGCCTCATATTTGCACATTCATTCACTAATGATGTGTTAAACACCTAACATGTGCTAGGTACTAGGTATATAGCACTGAACAAAATAGATGTGATCCCTGACCTGTGGAGCTGACCACTGAGATTTGTTACTAGACATTAAAAAATAAGACAAAAGGTAGCTTCTCAGCAGGGCCTACCCTGACTACTTACTTTAAAACTACAGCTCAGTATTGCCCATTTCCTGCTTTATTTTTCTATGTAGCATTCGTCATTATCAAGTATACTATGTAATAATACTATATGGTATCATTACCTGTCTCCCTGACAAGAACCAGGACATAGCCTCCATGAGAGCAGGGCTCGTCTGTTTTGTTTACTGTTTTATTTCCAGTGTCTGGCACAAGGTCTGACATACAGCAGGCACTCCATAATATTTGGTGAATAAGGGAATGAAAACATATAAATAAAAATATAAATAGCTCTCACCGAAATGAAGACAAGGAATAGGTTAGAAGATCCCTGTGAGGAGGCGAATATTTCAGTGAGGATATGAAGGATGGGAAGAGACCTTTTGAAGAGTGTTTCCTGCAGAGGAAACACATGTTGAACAAACACACACCTTATAAGGGACAGAGCTTGGTAAGTTCAGGGAACCAGCAGAGCCCAAACTGGCTGCTGTGCAGGGAAGAGGCAGTGGCTGCAGCCTGAGGGGAGGCTGGAGAGCGGGTCACACAGGCAGAGTGTGGGTCTTCCTGGTACCCTGGGAGAAACAGATGTCCCTGAAATTATCGAGAATGACAGGGTTTTGAAACTTGACTCATACATGGGTTTAAAGAATCAAATCAGTTGCTTAAATTAAGACACCTGTATTTTATGCCAGATAAAACTCTCGGACATAGTGTTTATACTGTTTTCTGAGGTTTTAAACTGCTTGAACGTAAGGGAATCTCAGCACGGGGAAGCGCGTGTGAGAACACAGAGTTGATTTTAGTGCTGCAAATTGAGTATCCAGATGTGATTTAAATGGTCAAAGTCTAATCTGTTAAAAGTACTGATTGCTTTCTGAAATGACCTATCCAGACTGTAATGATACAGATGGATGTCTTTAGGTATATCACAGTTGAGAAGTTACAGAAAATCGCATTACAGGAAAAAAGTGATACTCCATTTCAGAAATGACTCAGTGAAGTAGCTAAGGTCTTTTTCAAAGAACACAGTTGTCATTGCTAAACTGATCATGTTAGTCTTTGCTTCTCATCCAGAAAGAATGCAGAAGTTGACCAGAATGTGTGCAAAACCAAAAAATCAATTTGGTGGGCCTTCTAAACATAATTTTACTGGAAGATTTGGTTGAGTTATGTTTTGCTTCTATAGACAGCTGTAGGCTATGTCTCCACCACCCTCGCCTAGGCCCCCAGACAAGTGTTTTCATTTCTTTGCCATTTATCTCGGTGGCAAGGTTTAAGAGACACTAGTTTAGCTTGTTAGTTGAAAGTTCCACGAAGGGCTCACAAATGTCACCTGCCAACTTTCATCCCTTGTCACGTTTTTGAGCATAGCTAGGAGGAAAAATGGCATATGCATATGGCTTTAATCACTTGATGGAGGGGCATTAGGTGACAGAGTTCTAGAAATTCTGCCACGAGCAGCCATACAATACAGGAATAGAATCATATATTATTAAAGCTGATCTGACTCCCTTGTTGTACAACTAAGAAAACCGAGATAAAGAGATCATGCAGTTACCTCATGACAGAGCTGTGGGACAAGAAAGGGTCTCCTGACACCCTGTCCTTTGTGCCTTCCACTCTGTCTTCCAAGAATCTGGTTGTACTTCAGGCATCGGAAGGGTTTGATAGCTGCACAAGCCTTTGCTAATGGTACTTAAAGTGCTTAAAGTGTGATAAGGGGTGTACCAAGCAAGCAGGTCAGATGTTTTGATGTCCTTTCTGCCGTGTCTGTTGCTTCCTTTGCTCTTTCCACTATGGGATCTGCTGTGGCCCAAATTTACTTGGCTCAAGACTGGCCAGCGTGGCAGGAGGAGCACTAGATTTGCATCACTGTACCACTCACCAGCTCTTATTTAACCCTCTGTGCCTATTTGTTTTCTTAAAAATAGGGAAAACAGTCCCTCCCTCCCTGGATTGTTGTATGGATTAAGTCCTGGGTCAGTGGCACATGGTGGATGCTGCCTTTCTTCTGAGGAAGGAAATTCTGGGGCAGTTAAAAAAATTTTAAAGGCATCAATCTTCTGGCTACTCTTGCTCTAAACCGAAGAAAAAAGCTTTCCACTCTCAGAGCACTTAAATATTTACTTCCTTTTTAAACTCTTACTACAGTTTTTCTAAAGGTTCACTGAGTCAGCTGTGTAACAGACATTTACCGAGTACAGCTGTGTGCCAGGCAGGGTCATTAGCGCAGGGGCCACAGCGACAAGGAGACAAAGTGCTTATCCTGCAGAGATTACTTCTTGTGGCGAAGACAGGTGATAATCAGAGAAATAACAAGTGCATACTTTAATAACAAATGGTGACAAGTGCTGTAAAGAAAATAAGAAAAAAAGAATTGAGACAGTGTGTTGCTACTGGGATGCTGGGGTGGGAGGAAAACTTCTTCACAACCTGTTTAAATTTTTCTATCTTTCTTTTTTTTTTACTTTTTTTTTTAACTGAATGAAAGAGTCTTTACATTCTGTAGTGCTTTACAATTTTTGGAAGTTTCACACACACGATTTCATATACTCCCATAATAACCCTTTTTTTCCCTACCCTTATCTTACCCCTCCTCCCTTTCCTCTCCCCACTAGTAACCACTAGTTTGTTCTCTGTATCAGTGAGTCTGCTTCTTTTTTGTTTTACTCACTAGTTTGTTGTATTTTGTAGATTCCACATATAAGTGATATCATACAGTATTTGTCTTTCTGTGTCTGACTTATTTCACCTAACGTAATACCCTCCAAATCCATCCATGTTGCTGCAGATGGCAAGATCTCATTCTTTTTTATGACTGAGTAGTATTCCATTGTGTATTTATATATATCACATCTTTTTTATCCATTCATTTGATGGACACTTTAGTTGCTTCCATACCTTGGCAATTGTAAATAACTAAAAAATTTTGTATGGAAACAGGAGACTCCAAATAGCCAAAACAGTCTTGAGAAAGAAGAATCATGCTCCCTGACTTGAGACTATACTACAAAGCTACAGTAATCAAAACACTGTGGTACTGGCACGTAAACAGCCACATAGATCAATGGAACAGAATTGAGAGCCCAGGAATAAACTCACACACTTGTGGTCAGTTAATCTATGACAAAGGAGGCAAGAATATACAATGGAGAAAAGATAGTCTCTTCAATAAGTGGTGCTGGGAAAACTGGACAGCTACATGTAAAAGAATGAAATTAGAACATTCTCTAACACCATATCCAAAAGTAAACTAAAAATGAATTAAAGACTTAAAGGTAAGACCGGATACCATAAAACTTCTAGAGGAAAACATAGTCAGAGCACTCTGACATAAATCACAGCAATATTTTGGGGGGATCTGTCTCTAAAAGCAAAAGAAACAAAAGCAAAAATAAACAATA
Organism: Camelus bactrianus; assembly: GCF_048773025.1. NCBI lineage: Eukaryota > Metazoa > Chordata > Mammalia > Artiodactyla > Camelidae > Camelus > Camelus bactrianus. Next base: position 31,038,470 of record NC_133550.1, on the reverse strand, counting down.
GGGACCTAATTAAACTGAAAAGCTTTTGCATAGTAAAGGAAACCATTGACAAATTGAAAAGACGACTACTGACCAAATGATATGACTGATAAGATGTTAGTATCCAAAATAGGTAAACAACTCAACATCAAAAAACCAGATAACCTGATTGAAAAATGGGCAGGAGAACTGAACAGACATTTCTCTAAAAAGGAAATGCAGATGGCCAACAGGCCCATGAAAAGATGCTGAACATCACTAATCATCAGGAAAATGCAAATCAAAGTGAGAGTGAGATATCACTTCACACCTATCAGAATGACTATCATCAAAAAGAATACAAATAACAAAGCTGGCAAGGATGTGGAGAAAAGGGAACCCTTGTACACTGTTGATGGGAATGTAAGTTAGTGCAGCTGCTGTGGAAAACAGTATGGAGGTTTCTCAAAACACTAAAAACAGAACTACCATATGACTCAGCAAGTCTCCTCCTGGGCATATATTCAAAAAAACCAGAAACACTAATTTGGAAAGATACGTGCACCTTGCATCAATGGTACTTTTTTATATTTTCATTTCTAACGTTTTTGTTCACTGTAGACTGAAAATCTTCTTTCCCATTCATTTAGTGATAATCCTGTTCATACACAAATCACGGCCTGCCAGTGATGAGTCCTAGAAAAAGCTGTCTCTTGTTAGCCCAAACTTAGTTTCTTAACCTAAAACTCTGACCTGTCTTTCAGGGAGCCCTTAGAAGCATACATCTATTTTGGCCCCGTGTACTATCAGAAACTGAAACACATGGTGCTAGATAAGATGCACGCCCGGGCCCGGGGACCACGAGCTGTCCTTACCAGGTAAGAGAAAAGCATTTATAATGTGGTCAAGTCGATCTTTCATCTCTTGGGTATAGCAATAGGCAGGAGTCAAAATTTGGGATGTTAGGCATCAACAAAAATGACATATATCTGATTAACATGAAAAAAATAGCAACCAATTAAAATCAATTCATAGACACAAGAGCAAGCCCATCATAGGTCTTGCCAGTAGTCTCCTGACAGTCCTTTACTGTGTACCAGTTTACAAATATGGTCCCATTCAAAAAGGTTCATTTATAGGAATGTAGATACACTTTACACGCACACATATTGATACACCTGCATGCTCCCATGTGTATACAGAAGACACATACGTAATGTTATTCAGTAGCCCAAGCCACAACTATCATTTTTAAAAACTGTTACTGGAGCATAAGGCGCGTGTATTTGCATGCTTATTTGAATAAGCTCTGGGAGGTTTGGGTTCACATGTGCCCCATTGGCCAGTGTTTCTTCAGTTTCAAGCATAGTGTCTGTGTGTTGGTGAATGGATATAATTGTTGGGAAAGGGAATTATAAATACTAAGTTTCACATGTTCTTAGTACTACATTTTATAGTTGGAGAAGCATAGTCTAGGACAGTGGTTCTCAACTGGGGCGATTTTTTAATGTCTAAAGACATTTTGAGATGTCACAACTTGGGGGGTGGGGAGGAAGCTACTGCATCTAGTGGGTGGCGGCCAGGGATGCTGCTAAACATCCTGCAATGCACAGGACAGCCCTCACCACAGAGGGTTACCCAGCTCAATATGGCAGCAATGCCGAGGCTGCCAGAGAGTTTGGCCCAATGGAGCCAGGTAGACAGAGATGTGAACTCATCTCCATCATGTAGCACTTCCAGGTGCCTTGGAGAGATGGCTTAGCTTCTCTTAGCTTCGGTTTTTCTCATATATGAAGAGAAGAGAATAATACCCACTTTTCAGCGGGCTAGTGAATGTCAGATGTTTGAACATAGAATGTACACAGTGTTGATCCATGGGAGAGGCTCAGCATACATGCAGTTCCCTGCCCACTTTCCCTGGCACTGCCTGGGTGTTGCAGTACAGGGGCAGGGGGCAGAGGATGAAGCAGCTAGTGTTTGGGTTTTTTTAAAACCAGGGGAGAGGTATAGATGACTTAATTCCTTGACCATGTGAAACTGAGCAAATGCACATGCCTGTTGAAAAGACAGGCATACGTGTGCTTAAAATTGCAGAAGAGGGAAGAGAAGCTGAGATTCTTAAGGCAGTAATGACCTCAGTAATGAGACCCTACCTGCGTTAGGAGCATCTTTCCCTGAGTGCCATCCCCTTTAGAACTTCCATTTCAATTACAACATCCAAAATTATTTCAGAGTAACATTTCAAAATATGTTTCCTATTTTTCTTGCTTTGTTGTATAAAAAAGTTACTACTTTAGAATTCGTTTCGTGTATTCCATATGAATCTGCCTGGAGTGTATTTGTCTGTAGTCATGGATCTCAGTTGGTTAAAATCCAAGTTTGGGGTTCTGCCCACATGTGATCTGACCACCTTTACTTGTCTGGTGACCACAGGTGTAGGGATCCCCCTACTCCCACCCCAGATAAAAACATGTAGATGTTGTACTCAGTTATGAAGTGTCCACTACAGTGTGTTTATTTTGTAAGTTTTTCATATGTCAATTTTCTTTCAGCAGATAATCTACAACTTAAGTTGATTTCCCACTGTAACTTTCCACAACAACAAATATCAAAAGATGCTGTGGAATAAAGCAAGCAATAGGTTTATGGCCCACTCCTCCCTCTCAGACTCCCTGTAAGAACTGTCACTCCAAAATCAGCCAACCAAGGAGCTCCCTTTTTTTTCTTTTTTTCTTTTCTTTTTTCTTTTCTTTTCTTTTCTTTTCTTTTCTTTTCTTTTCTTTTCTTTTCTTTTCTTTTCTTTTTTCTCTTCTCTTCTCTTCTCTTCTCTTCTCTTCTCTTCTCTTCTCTTCTCTTCTCTTCCTTTCATCAGAACCTAGATGGGGTTGCCTGAGTTGTTTCAGAATCCCTTAATTGTACCTACATCTCTGGATCTTGGATTCTTACCCTTTTAAGATATTGTCAAGCCCAGCAGATACATAAACCACAGAGTGTCCATTCAGGGGGACTAATAGCTTCTCGGTTGTCATACAAGGAAGGAAGGACCTGAATGGGACAGACACAACTTTCCCAGCCTCTGGGGAGCCTCCCACCTGCCTTAGTTACACTGTTCTTCCAGATGATTCCTGATCTATTCTAAATTTTATAAAAGTCTGCTTCTTTCCCTATTTAATTTACTTCTTAATAATAAAGTTCCTTCCTGGAGCCCTGGCAGTAACTGCTGGGGGACCTGGGTTTCTTCCATAGTCCATTCTGCTTGGTTTTTCTGCTTTTAAATAATAGAGAACTCAGACATCTTTGAAAACACTCAAAAGACGTTCTACCCTGATTTGAGGACTGTACTATCCTGATAATAATGATAGAGATGGTGATAGTAATGCTAGCACTGCTGTTTTATATGATTATATATTCATTTATTATTGCATCATATAATATTATGTAATTACTACTTCCAACTAATATAGCAACTCCTAGTGTTACATCTCTTCTCATTTAAGGCTCTTTGGGATGGGTATTCTTACATGTCTTTTACAATGAGGCTGAGAGGCTGAGCAGCATGCTTTTGGTCACTGTCTAAAAGCACTTTGAATCCACTTGAGCCCTGCTCTAAAGCCCTGTGCTCTTATCCAGCACGTGATGTTGCTTTTTTTGGTTTAATATAGTAATGACACATTTGTCTAACTTGTTGTTTCAAAGGCAACCCACTGAAGGTCGATCTCGTGATGGTGGTTTGCGTCTTGGAGAAATGGAACGTGACTGTTTAATCGGTTATGGAGCCAGTATGCTTTTGCTAGAGAGACTAATGATTTCAAGTGATGCCTTTGAGGTTGATGTCTGTGGGCAGTGCGGACTTCTGGGGTACTCTGGCTGGTAAGTGGATACCACATGTCTCTCGTACCACATCCTTTGCCTCTTAAATCACTGTCCGGGGATTGACCCTGGATCACACCACATACTCGCCAGTCTTCGCCATCCAGGCATTCCTGGAATTCGGAATTTTATATGTACATGCTTAGTTTGTCTACCTAATGTTCTGCTTTCTACGACTGCTAGAGTTTAAACTCCCAGGGAATACAGGTTTTATCTTCTTTTTAAAGAAGCATCTCAAGTACCTTTTATAACACAATTTACCTATAAAGATACTAGCAGATTCATTGTTAGATGTCAGAATTACAGCATATTTTAACTAGAAACTTTTTATGAAGATTGTGTTGAATGCTCGCTTTTAAACTCGGACCCAAAAAGCCAGGTATGTTGCCCTAGATCTTATAGTAAATTGGTGACAGAGCCAGGACCTTGTCTGTACTCTCTCTGCTTTACACTTGGACTGTGAATTCCACGAAGACAGAGTCATTGTCTGTCTCAGTCATTCACTCAACAAACAGTAAGAATCTGCTAAGTGCCAGACACTGTTCTAGGCCCCAGAAATACAGGGGTGAATAAGACAGATGAATGGCTGCTTACAGGGAGCTTATCTTCTAGTTCATTCTAATTACATTCTGTCTTGTTTACCCCTGCTTTTCCAGCCTGGGACTTGGTAGATGCTAAATAAAATATAATTGCTAAATGATACTGACCCTGCATATGGATGATTGCCAATAGGTAAATTATGTAACTCATAAAGTTTTTAAGTTCTGTGTAGAGTTCAGTAGATAAAAAAGCCAGCTTAAAAGATGATGCTACATATTTCTTGTTGGTGTTTGTGTAGTTAGATCCCCTTTCCTTATTGTAATGGTTCACTCTACCACCAAAGAGCAGCCACTCTGCTTAGGGTTAGTCATTATCTGGAGCCCTGAAATACCCCTGTAGGAAGGAGGGCTGGTAGTTCCCTAGTTTCTTCTTACTTTTCTGCTAGAAATGAGGTCCAACAAGATATAAGGCAGTTGCTGCAGGGACAGGGAACAGCCCCAGCTCCCTCATCAGCCCTCACTCAACCTCTCAGAGCCCCTTTTCTCTGGGCAAGGGTGAGGGTGCATCCTCCGAAGGACAGAGTTAGGCCCAGATGAGCATTCATGGCTAGAGTTTGAGAAATACAAGGGCTACCTTTTTCCCACCGAGTCTCCCATCAAAGCCTCCTTCCAGAGAGAGCCCCAACTTTTTGCCCTCCTAAGCTACCAGTCTTCATGGTGAATAAAGCAGATCAAAAGCCAGAATGAGTAGGATTCTTAGAACACAGTATATACCTTGCTCATTAAATGACAAAACCTTTTAGCCAATTATTTTATGATTTTTGGTGTAAAAGAGTTGATTAGACTTGTCTGTGAAATCATTTCATTTTAAAAACTAACACAAGAGGTGCCATTTGCAGTTCGTTCCTTTCATGAGGTTGCAGAGATAGGGTGACGTTATTCTATGCATTAGCCTGGCTTTTTCTTATATCAGTGACACGGGGCGGGGAGGTTGCTTCAATTCTGAGATGTCTATTTGTCTTTTGAAATGCATATTGAGTTTGCTTTTTATTGTCCTGGCTGTGTAACAACAACAAAAGTGTAATAGGAAGATGCCTGGAACCTAATTTCACTATGCTTAGATCTTCAAATTTGGCACAAGGATTTTTAAATAATTTACTTTGAAAAGATGGTTCAGAGAAGTCATTTTATTAAGAATAAGGATCAGAAAACTTCAAAGAGTTTCCTTTTCTTCTCCATCTTCCCCACATTCCCTCCTGTGCCCCCGCCCCCCAACCAAAGAAGAAAGAGAGAGAGAAAGGCAGAAAGAGAAATAGAAAAAATAAAGCAGAACACCAGCTTTACTTATGCACTTTGAAAACCTTCCCCTCTCTTCCGCTGAATACTCAGGGAAACTCAGTGTAAGCAGTAATTGATCTCAGCGTTATTCTGTTAAATTCATATCTCCTTTCCTGCTTCGTTTCTGTCTCATTTAGAGATCATCTGATGGCAGTGCCTGATTTTGAAGCTCATGTGTTCAATGTGTATTGTATTTGAAATCCTTTGAAAGAGGACTAAATCAGGTTACACGGTTTAAGGGTCTTTACTGTAATTAAACAGGCCTGGATATACTGTATGTCTGATTTTGAGTGGCCTACTTATACCCTTGTTGCCAACAGAAAAAAATTCCTAATCCAGTCTGGTAGTCTAGCAGCCTCCTCGTGCTGCTTCCTGGCAGAGGAGCGTAATGATGCTGTCATTTTCCCGTCGTTACCTGATCGTGTGTGCTGGGTTGTGTGGGAGGGAGCACGGGCGTTTGTTGGAGGAAGTCGCTCTTTAATGAACAGCACAATGGAGGCTGAGTAATTAGAGCAGCTCAGAACCTTGAAACTGGCCTTTTGTCAGTGATTTGCACATTAGTAAGGCATTGCTATGGGGATGTTTACAGCAAGACTGTTGTTCTGCAGAAGACACGGAGGGCAGAAGTCACAAAAGAGAGGTCCAGAAGGAAAACAGTGGAGAAAAGAAAATCCCTATTAAGATAATTAGCTCTTAGAGGACATTTTACTGGACAGCCATTCCTCATGTGAAGCCACAGTCTCCTTCTTTTGCTGCCTTTGCCCTAAAAAATCAGTTTGTTTTCTTGCTGTTCGGGTCAGGTTTCTTCCTTTGGACATTTTCTAGACATAGAGAAAAAAATTACATATTTTTATTATGTGTATGTGTTTATATATACATGCATCTATGTATCTGTACACATATGCATTGGAACATTTTGAATGATGGAGAAATATTTAGTAATAGAGAAGATTAGTGGGCTTTCTGGATTATGAATCAGTACATATGGAAAATTTAAATAGATTAGTTTGTATTGAAGTCATGGGGTAATGTAATGGTCAGGAGAATCAGCAATAAGTTGCTCCAGTTAAATCCACTTCTCCAATTTAATTAAAGCATGAACATGATTCCTGAATAAATTAGATCAACCTAGGCACATTAAAAATGTAATTCTTAAACTGTCATGCATTGAAGAGGTCTGTAGGTAATCTTTTAGGAAAAGGTCATTTACTGTGTTTCTGTCGTTGCTACCGATGGAATCAAACACTCCACAGTGCTTGCTGAGCCCCTGCAAGTCCCCCAGTGGGGGCCCAAGCATGAGTCCATCATGGCTCAACCTGTTTGCATTCTCTTCTCACGAAGTTCTTGTCTGTGTAGTCACTCACCACCACATTCAAATTCTCAGCCTTGGTGCTTTTCTTTTCTAAAATAATAAAACTTTACTGATTGCAAAAAGTGACCCCTGCTCTTTGTAAAATACTCAGTGACAAAAAACGTAAAGAAAAAAATACAGTCATATTAATTCCTGTCACCCACAGATGACAACTATTAACATTTTCGTGACTCTTTTGGGGACATGTCTGTTAGCCAGTAGTTCTGTACTCTTTAAAAAAAAGTCATAAATTCTTTTGAGATTCTGATAATAGCAGAATAATTAAAACGTATACTCACACAAAAGAGTCTTTATTACATACGATTTTGGGGACTTCATACATTTACTGAAATGCATCTGAGGACCCCCTTGGGATCATGCTCTTTAGCAAACTGCTTTTTCTACTCCACAGTGTGTCCTGGACACTTTTGTATTTCAATAGTATGATTCTACATCATCACACTTAATGACTGCACAGTATTCTTCTGCATAAATGTCTTCTAATCACAGAACCAATTGCCTGTTGGACATGTGAGCCATCTCCTGATTTATGCTGTTATAAATAGTGTGACCGTGAACATTCTTGTGCACATATTTTGCCACTTTTGCGATTACTCAAATAACATGCACATCTACGTGTTTAATACATATTGCCTTACTTACCCTCCAGAATGGCCTTTTTCATTCACGAAGGAATCTCTCTCCAGTTCCCAGTCAGCAATGACTCTTCTAAGCCTTAGTTATTATTCCTCTTGCACTCACTTTCCCCTCTGTTAACTAGGAGGTTGTAGTTTTCTACCTATTAAGTCTCAAGATTTCTACTGGAAACCTATTGCCCCAGACTGTTGAAATGTAGGGTGAGGACCTATTTTGGTCTGAAACCTGAGAGAATAACTCGCTTTCTCCCCAGGGACTCTTCTTCAGTTGTAGCCATGGATTAAGACCTAGATTCAGTTCACTGGCTTTTGCTGAAAGAAGAGAAAAGAAAATTCTAATTGGAATAGGCAGGCACATTGGTTAGGAGCATGTGCTGTTATAAGGATTAAATGGGAATATATGCACACACACAGTTCTTTAGTTTTGCACAAAGGCCAATGTGCTGTAAGTACAGTAGCTTCCAATAAAAACAAGTAATCAAGCTTGAAGAGCACTGGAAAAATAAATAACATTTGATTGGACATCACCTTTCTATATGAATGTCTTATCTTTCCCATCACACTTCAAGTATCTCAGTGACAGAAATCAAATTAAACATCTTGCCTAGAATAGTATGGCATAGTAAATGCATTTCAAATACATGGAGATGGATTGAATCTGTTTAAAACACTTTCAACAACAAAAAAGTAAACCTGAGTAACTTTCAGATGGTTCAGATTTCTGGGCCTCATTCATAACAAGCATATAGGCAGCTATTCTGTATTTTAAGGAGAAAGGCCTAGAAGTGTGGAAGTAGCTGATTAAAATTTCGTGCTTTTACAATTGGGGGAGTGATACTCGTTTTGCTTTTACTTTTGTTACCTTGGATGCTTCTTTTTATTTTGGGGGCACATACATACTTATGTGACAGTGTGACTGAACGCTGAGGAATAGAAAACTGATGAATCTGGTAGAATGGTGATAGAATTTTGTCGAGTGAATCGTCACTTGCTCCACACCGGCCTCCGTTTCTGAGTTACTGTCCCTCTAACATGACTGACTTGGGTTTCAGGTGCCATTACTGCAAGTCGTCATGCCATGTGTCTTCCCTCCGCATTCCGTATGCCTGCAAGCTGCTATTCCAGGAGCTGCAGTCAATGAACATTATCCCCAGGTTAAAACTGTCCAAGTACAATGAATAAGGATGGGAAAGATGGTTACTTAAAGAGAACAACTAATGTGTCCACAGTGGTGAGGAGCAGAAGGGATAAGGACCACTTCTGCTCCTGTGAATACTGTTCTCTCTCTCAAAAAAAGAAAAAAGAAAGAAAGAACCACGAAATTGTTGGAGAGGCTTTTTATACATTAGAAGACTGGCTGAACAACCCTGATCAACGAGTCCGGGCCATGGGAGAAACACCAACAATGAGGACTGTAGCAAAGTCTGTCGTCCGTATTCTGAATTTGATTCACAAGTGAATGTGACCTAAAAGATAAATAAACTTTTATTTATGTTCTGGTATCTTGAAATTTATTCATTACAAAGACCTTCCTCCTTAAAAAGAATGTTTGGGATTAAATAAAATGCCAGATTCTTATGACACGTGAAGGACATGGAGAATCTGAGCAGATTAACTCGGCCTTTGTCTGGGGAGGCTGATCTGAGCGGTATTTGAAGGAAAAACACCTGCGGGAAGCCGGGAGTGTGGCTGATAAGCGGAGGCTTTCTTACCTGGTTCTCTGAGGGGTGAGTGTTCGCAACAATTGAATCTTACCTTTATACACCCAATTTTTAAATTCTAATCTTGGTTAAGATAATATCTTCCTGCAATCTTCAGCAATTTTACCAGATGTCACCTTTTCTTCAGGACTAATTGCCACTCATTTGAACCTCCGTGATCATACCATGCAATATTTGTTGAATATCTGAAAATAATTCCATAGACACTAAATTTTCCATCCCTTCCATTCCTGCCAGGATGTTAGCTGTCCACTTTCTTTTTAATCTGACAACCTTCTTCATCCATTTCTAAGTTGTTGTTAATTGCTCTGCTCTGAAGCCAGATAAATATTTGTGTTAGGGATTGTTTATAAAGTAAGTCAAAAAAGCTTTGAATAATGATCTAAGGCTGCATTCCCAGCATGTCACATTGAACATGTCCCACAGAATATTAATAGGTATTATACACCAACAAGAATCAAGGTCCAGTGTCAAATAAGTTTGAGAAACTGGGTGTCTCCAAGTTAAACATACCAAGGACTTTTTCAGAGCCTTTACCGAGCTACCGTGTACTGGGACTCTCCAAAAGGGGGAGCCAGGCTAGTCACTGAGTTGAGAACCCAACCTCGACAGCACTTCATTTCCTTCACAATAAGTAGCCCTCACTTGGGTATGAGAGTCCTAGAGGCTTCACAGAGGGACGCGCTGCAGGTGAGCAGACCTTCCCCGCCGTCAGCACACGTCTCCAGTCACTTCAGGGGCTCCACAGGCTTTACAAATGCAGAGGCGTTTGAATGCCCAGGTCTTTGGTTCTGCCAGTGGTTCCTTCCTTGCACCCGGCTTTGTCGTTCTCAAAGTTATGGTGCCTGAAGAAGACTGTACTAGGTTGAATGTATACGTACCATACTTTGTGGGCCATTTAAGGAGTTTTGTAGGGGGATTTTGACTTTCCCATTATGTGACAACTCCACTTATCAACTCTGCAGAAGACGCTGTTGCCCTGCCCTGTGAGGCACTGCATGTCTGTGAACACTCAGAGGGTCAGCCTGGGAAGAGCTGCACTCAGAACCTCCCCTGTGTGAGGCACTGTGCTGAGGATAGAAAGAGCAGGACATGGCCTCTGCCTTAAGGAGCTCTGAACCCAGTGGAGGAGGCCGAGACGTCAGCGAGCCATGGAACGCTGTCCTACAGTCAGTGCTAAGGCTTACCCTCGGCAGTGCTGACGGAACTCCCAGGGCAAAATGATTACCTGTGCCCTGGAGATCTGGGAACACTTTACAATCGTGATTATTCCCTTTTTAGAGCTGAAGACACTGAGCCACTAAATGGCTAACTTGCCCAGTGCCCCACCATTAATAGGGGAACAGCATGGGCTTGAGGCCAGGCTTCCTGATGTGGAGGCCTTCTTTGAGTTTCATCCATGATTCTGTTTTTCAGTCACTAAATATGACAGTTTTTTTTTTTATTCAAGCGCTGCTGAGTATTTGAATTTCTTAAACTTATTTTTTCAAAAACAATTCAGACAGTTCGGAGCATTTTGAGGGGAGTCGCCTAATCTAGGAAATTCTCAGTTCTCTTAAGTTAACAAAAATCTAGGAAGGTGGGCTCCAAACAACTATTCTTAGAGGGAAAAATTATGTTAGGTAGATATTTCAAAAATTAGCAGATGCTACATTTGAGTAACTAGTTGACTCAGAAATACTTAAATAAAAAGAGGCCAGAATTGGTATTAGTCCTACTACAGTTTTATTTTGTTAAGTTATTTGTAAGTTCCTTGCTTTAAAAACTACCATTTTCACTTCCATTTCCGGTAATGTTAGAGTAACCTTTTACAGGCCACCCTAGGAGCGCTTTTTCCCTCAAGGTTTTGCCAGGTTGAAAGTGGCACAGGGACAAGAGGCTTAAAAAAGCCAGGCCAAACCCACTGAGTGGCTGCAACCCTGACCTGAGCTTTGTCAGAGCCAAAGAACTGGGGAGACAAAAGTATGGGCTTGGAGTTGCCAAGACGCCAGGACTGGAAAGGCCAAGATCCCAAATAGAAAGAAAGCTCGTTGAGGTGAACCGAACTTCTCCACCACTTCTCCCCTTGTATTAGTCTGCTCTGGCTGCCATAACAGGATACCACAGACTGGGTGGCTTAAACAATAGAAATTTATTTTCTCACAGTTACGGAGGTTCAACGTCCAAGGTCAAGGTGCTGACAGATTTGGTTTCTGGTGAGGACTCTGTTCCATCCTGGCTGCAGATGGCCACCTTTCACTGTGTCCTCACCTGGCCTTTCCTCAGTGTGTGTGAGGAGAGAGCTTTGGGTCTCTTTCTCTCCGTAATAGGACACCAGCCTGATTGAAGTAGGGCCTCTGTGACCTCATTTGACAATACCTCCTTAAAGCCCCCATCTCCAAGTACAGTCACATTGGAAATTGGGGCTTCAACATAGGAATTTTGGAGAGATACGATTCAGTCCATAATATTCCTCAATGCATTTGCCAACTCATAACAGCACTGGCTGAACTGCTAGCAGTATCTTTTAAAGCTGAACGTGTCCAGCAATCCTGTTCCTGGGGGGTGTGTGTGTGTGTGTGTGTGTGTGCAGCAGATACATGTGTGTTATCAGTAGGCATGTACAGAAACGTTTCTAATAGCACTATTGAAATAGCCCTGACTTATAAATAACCTCTGTCCATTAACAGTGGAATTGATCATTGTGGGGGGTTTGCACCGTGGAATACTAATACGGCAACGAAAAGCCTCATACAGTGTTGTAGATAATCTCACAAATATAATAATAATGAAAAAAAGTTAAACACAAAAGAATATATGTTGTATTGGTTCCATTTAAATTAAAAAATAAGCGAAACTAGTCTATCATCTAAGAAGTCTTGGTAACAGTTCCTGTGCATAGTGGGTGGCTAGTGACTGTAGTACAAGAAAGGGGCTTCTGAGATGTTGGTCATATTTATTTGGCCTGAGTTGGTTACATGGATGTGTTTACTTTATGAAAATGCACTGACCTTATACATAGGATTTTTCACTTTTCTGAATATAAGTTATACTTCACCAAATAAGTTTTTAAAAAGAAGATATCTTCTAAACCTGTGGTGGTCTCTTAATAGCTTTGTCACCCCAAATATAGTATATTATCTTTGTTTTAGTTTATCCATCTTCAAAATGGAAAAAAATAATGGTACTGACACCTAAGGCTGTTTCTAGGGTTAAATGAGCTAAAACATCTAAGGAGCTCAGCCCAGTGCCTGGCACGTAATATGTCCAATGCTTATTACTGTTTTCATTGATGATATCATACTCCTCACAGACAGCTGTCAGGACTGGCCTTATCCTGTCCAGCTTCGTCAGAAAAGGGTTAGGAAGAGCAAACCTCAACTTTGCTTTGAGGAGGGAGTTTGGAAACCAGGCCAAGTGCAGGGACTGTAGGGTTTTGCAAAAGCTATTTGTGAAAGCTGCCCTGTTTCAGGGTGATGGGAGGAAGGAGGGTGATGGGATTAGAGAACACACTTCCCTGGAACGACCATATACCACCGACATCAAAGTGAGGCCCGTGGTCAGCGCGGGAGTCCCAGAATAGTTTCATGAAGCCCACAGAACCAGGTCTCAAAATGCTTCCATGTGCTGAGAGTCAAGTAAAGGGGGAGGGGGCTTGAGTGGGTGCTGTATAATGGGATAGTTTTCAGCTGCTTCAGAGCATTTGGGGCCAACACCTTGATTTGCGGTAATGAATCACATGAGAATGAGCACTTGAGGGCTGGTGGCTGGACCCGTCCGCTTCTCTGCCGTCTGAGTAATGGAGAAGCCAGTTTCTGAGAGATCTGTAAATCATTCCTTTGTGAGACGGATGGTCAGAAAAGTGACTGTAAAAGTAGCACCTCTTTACCATCCATATTTACTCCATATGTGTCTTGAAAGCAGTTTGTTTCATTTGCTGACTAACAGTTGGATTTTTACTGCATCAGTCCCATGAGGCCAAGGTTGGTGGGAAATTAATGTCAAGCCTCTTAAGAGGCCATTTTAAGTGGGGAAAAAAATAAGTGGTGGCAATCTAGAAGTGTATACTGTTTGTTACCAAAGCCAAGCTACCAATTTGGATTTCGGACACAGATCCCAGAAGCAATTAAGAGATTTGCTTCAGCAAATCAAATTTATTGTAATCAGGATGTCACAGCAGAAATCCTCAGAACAATCTGAAAGTCGCATTTTCACTCAGGTCTAAAATCTCAGACTGTAATCAAAGGAGTTAAAGTGTTTTTCAAGTCTAGGTAATAGCTCTCATTCCATGCATATAAATTTTAAGTCTGGTTAACTCCCAATCATCCACATTAATAAAGACTAGAAGTGAATAAATTAAAACAGGTGATAGATCCAAAAATCTTTTGTATTGGGTGCTGGGGTGAAGTTTATACTCTCATTTTTAATATAACTTGAATGGAGTTTTGGTGAATTTGCTATACTTTAAATAGGGACTGCTGTGAACACTGTATTTGAAGAAACTGGAATACTAGTACTCTTCAAGGTTAAGTAATGGTGACAGATCCTTGGAGGGGATGGGGTAGCCTGCCTCAAAGTGTGGTCCCTGGACCAGCAGCATGAGCATCAACCTGGGAACTTGTTAGAAATTTGGGTGGATCTATGTTTTAACAAGCCCTCCAGATGGTTCCAGTGCATCTAAAAGCTAAGACCCACTGTCGTAAGCTACATGAGGAGCTTTGGATACCATCCTTTCTTAGAGCCAGCCTTTAGATTTTTAGGGGTGTCAAAGAACCCACCCCTTGGGAACAGCTCTCCACGTTCCTCTCTGTCTTGTGGGGTGACTTCCCCTTAAGCAGCAGAGTGTATCGGACCGCACCTCCCTCAGGGCTCCAGCCCAACCTTCCCAGCCTCCCACACCCCTACCATTGCTGGTGAAGAGCCTGCACAGAGGAAATTGTTGGGTAAAGGCCAGATTTATACAGGGAAAGCTCCTCTCCGGCAGCCTGGGATGCTGCTTCCTTCTGCTGACTAGTTTCTGACTCCGGCCCTGAGGTTTCCGCTTTCTCCTTCTGCAGCTTCTTTCCACTCAGTACGGGATCTGCCTGCCAGCCCCGCAGACACATCCCACGTTAAAAGTGGCCTTTCTGAAGTGGCTCTTTGAAAAACTCCAGTTTCTGTCTCTGTCCCTGCTGGTCATTTCAGTCTGGTGTCCAGGTCCTCCCAGGAATGCCACCATGTCACACCCCACCCCCCCAAAGCAAAGCACAAAGTCAGCAGAGATGCTCTGGGTGCTGCACGGCTTCCTTGGGGCCCGCAGGGGAGCTGGTGCTGTGATTTTCCAAGTCTTTCTATGTGCTGAGCCTGCAAGAGTGGGTGGGGAGTCCCAGAGCCCCTGACCTTGGAGCTGCTGACTGAACATGAATTGGCAGTGGTGTTACCAACAAAGAAGGAGAGAATGAAGCCACTGTGCCCTTCTGTTCTGTGCACATACGCACAGCAGAGGCACCGCCATGCCCTGCACTGGAGCTGGAGGCCCCGATCTTCCCCTAAGACGCCAAGTCTCAATCTTCTCTGTTAGAGTATAACCTACCTGCCTCCCCACCCAGGCTCGTACCGGGGAAGAGTAGTTCCTACACCACAGGTTTGTTGTGCTGAGATGAGGAAATTCAGGTGAACAGTGCCTACGGCATAGTAAACACTCAATAAAGATTAGCTTTTCTCTTCTCATATATGTAAATACCAAACAAGACCAGAGTTTCTCAACCTTGGCACTATTGCCATTTTGGGCCGAATAATTCTTTTTCATGGGGCACCGACTTGTGCACAGTAGGATGTCGAGCAGCATCTCTGGCCTCTACCCGCTAAATGCCAGTAACATCCCCCTTGTCATGACAATCAAGACTGTCTCCAGACAATGGGTATGAAAGTGGTTTAAATTACAAAGCAAAAAACTGAAAAACAAAAAATTACAAAGCAAATGAGAACAATTTCCAACTGTTGTTACATGGATTTGTCCTCAGCAGACTGACAGCTGATGTGCCTCTGGATGGTGGAGTGACTATACTAACAAATGTTAATGTGAACCACAAAACCCTTGTTTTTTTTCAGCGTACCAGTTGTAATGGCATCAAATAAAACATGTCAATCCATGTCAGTCATTAAGTCAATTAAGTTTCATTTCTATTGTAAAATGGGCTTTTATATATCTGATGATAATGTTGCAGATATAAAAAAAAAAATGTTAGTTATAAGCTCCATTTTTATTCACATCTGCCCACAGCCTGACGTAGTTTTAGATCTCGCCTATTTTTTTGCTTTTGTCAAAGACGCGTGCTGATTTTCATCTTTTACCCACTCAAACCTCAGCTTTGTGTCTGCCTCCCTGCCATGTGGCAGGTGCTGCTCAGCCCGGAGTCTACCCTGAAGCCAAAGACTCCGCCTTCTCTTTGAATGGTCCTATGGGAGTAAACGGGGTCATAAAGCCCTCCTAGCAAGCTGTAGTACTGTCTGCGCTTTAAGACGACAGCAGTAGGGCTGGGTTTCCAGAGCAGGAATCTCAGCAATTTTCTGCGTTACTGGAAATTTTCCTTCATCATTACTCTGGGTCTTGCATTTCCCAAGTAGGTCTGTGATCTGGCAGGACCTGAAATAGATCAACATCGGTCCAGAAAACAAAACAGGAGGCTGTTGGTGATTCATTACCTGCTCTTCCTGCAGGGAGAGTTACTCTAATTACGTCACTCAGTGTCAGATGTTACAAAAATCTGAGTAAATATTTGTAGATTGAGACAGGCACGGTTCTTTTAGTACAGATGTTGTAGGACCTTCTTCTTTTAAATAAAGTCAGGGATGCAGGTACACACACATGTGCTTCTGCTGTGTGTCTAGATCCCCTTGGCAGCTCTCTAATCAACCATGGCAGTCTACTCTGCTTTACCTGAATTTAGCCTCAGACCCTTGAATACCAGGCTCAGACAGACATCACCTGTTAGCTGGAAGGCAGGAGTGTGCCATGGTCGAGAGTGAGGACTCTGTAGTCAGGCTGCCTGCCTTCAAATCCTGGCTCCACTACCTACTAGCTGTATGATCTTGGGCAAATTATTTTGCTTCCATTTCCTCATCTGTAAAGTGAGGTAATAATGATACCTACTCATAGGGCTAATTGAATCAATTTATGACCCACATAATGAGTGCTCAATAAATCACAGCTCTCATTATGATTGATTGGAAGTAGCTTCTGTTAGGGAACCCACTTGCCATTCCTGTATAGTAGCATTTCTTCTCTTTGTGAATTAAGTCCAATTCATCTGTGGGATTTGTTACCTGTGTGAGGCAGCCTATCGTGCTGATAAAGCAAGGGTTTGATCTTGGTTGGAGCAGTAAGTTTAAACGTGCCCCTCACTTTTATTCAGACACTCCCAAATGTGCACGTTGGTTATACTGGAGACTGGGTCAAAGGTTGTGGTTGACTGAAAGTGAAGCCATTTGCACTCTTGGTAAACAGCTTCAAGTATGTACCTAATACTGGGTTAGGAGTGCAGTCTTCTTGTGTGGAAGAAATTCAAGATGTGCACATGGTGTCATTGGCCTTCCCATCCGGCATCTCCACTCCCTCAGTTACCAGATATATATGTATGTATTCATACTCAGCTATGTGCATTGAACTCAGCATCAGTGTCCCCCACACAAGAATCTGATGACCTCCTGAGAAAAAATTTGTGTATGAAGGATTATTTGGCTTATGTGCAAAGGGAAAAGTCTCCCTTGGAAAAACGCAGACCTTACACATTTAGCAGACCCTCATGTCCACAGAAACAGTCATTGGCAATTAGGCAACTGCCAAAAGATCAGAGGCAGCAGCCCGCACATGAAACAGGCAGCGCGGAGATCGCCGCCTTCTATCTCTGAGTTATGGGCAGCCGCGGCTGCCTCCCCCGGGCCCAGTCTGCTCTGAGTTTTTCCTGCTGTGGACAGAGGCCCCGGGGACTTTTACGCATCCCAGTTTTCATGCAGCTCACCGATCCTTTTGCACATGAATGAAAACCGCCTTTGATTTTGAATACTCACGTCTGTTTTGTGTAACACTTAACTGATGTGCCAGAATCATTCTGTATCTTAAAGGGGGTCTCGCACTGGGTTATTAAATCAGTCCTTCTGTGAAGAGTCACTTGCTCACTTAAAGGATAACCACCCTGCCTTTCTTAATGATGCTTATCTCGTTAAACCTGGATTAGGGAAAAGAGAGGCGAGCAGAACAGCAGCTGGAACCCAGCCAGAGCCCATCGATGAGTTGGTCCAGCCACAGAAGAGGCTTCAGAAAGATATTATTATCAGCTGACCAGCTGATCTGGAGCCCTCTAAGCCTTTCAGTCCTGCTCCTCTTTGGGAACCCTGCTTCAGAGCATTAACTGCAGTTAGAATCCTGGGAAGGCAATACAGACCTTGAATCAGTGGGTCTACTTCATTTGTTCAGATGATATAATGGGCTGTTTCATTCTCAGTGGAATTCCCCATCTCTGGAGAGATCCTAGGAGAAGTTAAATCATTAATCCATTCAACGAGCATTCTCTGTTTCTTCCAACTGGAGGGCTTTCTCCTAAGTCCTGGAAATGCAGTCATGAGTTAGATGCTCAAAATTGGGAGGGAAGACAGAGAAGCTACAACATAAAGGGGGGAGGCTGCTCTTTGCATATGTAACTTTGGCAAATTCAGCTACCTGCTCAGCATTGGAAAAGAGAAGGAAGCATAGTATTTAAATAAGGCAGACAACTCTGCTCTCACCTCCCCAGTATCAAGTCTGGATTAAATGAAACCTAATCTACTGTCTCTTCATGCTTCTCAGTGTGAGAATCTCTGCTCTGGTGTGAGTCTCTAGGACTAAAAAGATTGTGGATGATTTTTGTTTTTGTTTTTTTTGTACATTACAGGCTTTAAATTTAAGACACTGTCCCATTAGGTGATCAACCAAAGAAATAGCCAGTTGTTCCAATGCTGAGTAGTTTATATTGTCTTCAAGGGTAATTTTGACTTTATGGGGTTTTCTCTTGAAATACTGACTGTAAAAAGCTAATTTCCCAGTGAGACTTGGTTCCTCTATCAGAGGGCAGAAGGAGAAGCAAACCTGTGACATCACAGAGTGGCAGTTCCTGAGCAAGTTTCCCAGAGGTGGTGACTTTTGGCAAGTGAATGGACATTAACCAATGGAAGGATAGTCTGGGGTGGGACGGAGGTGAAGAGGAGGAGGAGGAGGATGACGGGGACAGAGAGTAAGGAAGTAGAATCGACAGGACTTTGTAGGAGGTGAGAGAGAATGGAACCCAGGAGAAACTCTAAAGTAATGGCCTGGAAAGATGAGGAGCTACTGGCAGGAAGCCAAGGGTCGGGGGTGGGAGGTGATAATATGTTTCATTTGAGCATCCTGAACTGGGTGCACCTGAGTGCACCTGAGTCCGTAGTCCTTCGGGAGATGAGAGATGGGGCTGCAAGGCAGATTTGGAAGTTACTGGGGATTGAGGTTTCCACTTACAGTATAGAGCTAGGTTCCTTTATTTCATTTGATTGTGGTCTTTAAGAATTTCTTTTTTATTTATTTTTGTTTTATCTTAAGTCTAGCTTCTATGCTTGTCTTCTCCACCCTATTCAATTGTAACCATTTACCGTTTATGTTTATATTTGTATTTTTTAGTATACACGGATATCCTCCTTTTCAAAAAATAGAAACATACTACATATACTTCTCCACTTTGATTTTTTCACCCAACGCTATATTCAGGAGACCCCTCCATAGTAGTCTGTAGAGTAAATGGGTCTCTGTCCATGGAATCACATACGATATACTACTTTGTCGGCTGCCTGTTACCACCTAATAACCCAGATGTCTCTTTCCTTCTTCCTCTCATGCTTTGGAAAAACAATCAGATGCACACCAGCTTTGTGGGGGTGAGGGAGTCCCCATGACAATACTTCTCAGACTTTTGTTTTCATCCATCAGTTAAAGATTACACATGTGTAGTCCATCAATTTTAGGTCAAATAATATGTAGAGTTTCAGCACATTTTGTAAGCAATAAAAACAATATTTTAAATTATTTCCACTTGTTTTAAATCTGTGAAAGGGATATTTGCCATTTTTTACCCAGGATTTATATGCAGCTTGACACTGAATGGCTAGAGACCTAGGTGAGGGTTCCCATCAGTCTTTTCTTATTTTTTTCTCAACTATTAATTTTTACTCAGTTAGAAAATCATAGGTCACAAGTCTTCAGTGGTTCTATTAGATAGTTCTGGATGTTAATTGTGGGAAGTGTTTCTGTTGCTTCTTCGAAGCACTTCAAAACTTAGCAGCTGAAAACAATAGTTTATTTCTCATTGATTCTGTGGGTCAGGCACTCATGCAGGGCGGTCCTTCAGCTCCATGCCATGTCAGCAGGGGTCTCTCAGCTGCATTCAGCTGTGGCTAGGCTGGGCTGGAAGCTCCAAGAAGGCCTCACCCACATGTCCGCGGCCTCAGCTGGAGTGTCTGGAATGACTGACAGCCTCTCGCTCTCTCTTCCTGTGGCTCCCCAGCAAGTGTCCAGACAGTTTACAAAGGCAGCTGGGCTCCAAGGGTGAGTGTTCCAAAAGGACAGCCCCAAGCACTTATCAAAGACAGCTTATTATTTGCTAATGTCCCAGTGTTGGTCAAAACAAGTCATGTAGCCAAGTCCAGAGTCAGTGTGAGAGGGACCACACAGGTGTGAACATCAACCAGAAGGCATAACTGGGAGCCACTAATGTAATAGTCTACACAGGAGACTTTCTTGGTCAAGCCTCCTTTCAGCTCTGTGTTAGACCCTAACTTCTGAATATCTCCTGCCCAACAGCTGGAATGGTAAGTGTTTCCATTTGGAATGCCGTGATAAATGCACCCCTCAGTGCAGCCTTAGGATTTCACCCTGGAAAATACTTCCTCGTTTCCACTGCAGCACTTGGATGTGGTTTTTTAAATGCTGTGACTATTGGTTTGTTCTGACAAGTAAAGAAGATGAAAGATTGGAAAGACTCAAATTTAGCGCTTAAGTCATCTGTACCAGTTTGTCCTTAAGAAGTCTTTTTTTTTTTTGAGATAGAGCATTAATTTTTTTTCTTTCTTTATTTCTGTCAAAGTATAGTCAGTTTACAATGTGTTAATTTGTAGTGTACAAGCATATTGATTCAGTTTCATATATATATATATTCATTTTCATACTCTTTTTCATTATAGGCTATTACAAGGTATTGATTATAGTTCCCTGTGCTATGCAGTAGGACCTTATTGTTTATCTATTTTATATATAGTAGTTAGTATCTACAAATCCTGAACTCCCAATTTATCCCTCCATCCCCTCCTTTTCCCTTTGGTATCCACAAGTTTGTTTTCTACGTCTGTAGAAGTTGTTTTCTAACTGTATTCAATAGAGTCCAGTCCTTTCGATAAAATGGTTACATTTGTGAGAGCTCCTCTGGGATCCTTTATGTTAAACAGAAGTGCTCAAAGTGTTAAAAAGGATTAGGGGACCTCAGGTTCAGTTCTCACTTGTAAAGAACTTGAAGTCTGTCATTCCCATTCTTACAAGAAAAAATAGAATAAACTGAAAATCAACAACTTTTCTTGGACCCAGTAGAGACATGAGTCTGTAGAAATCTTGGTCCATTCAGGCTGCTATAACAAATTACAGTAGACTGAGTGGCTTATAAACAATAGAATCTTCTTTCTCACAGTTCTTGAGGCTAGAAGTTTGAGATCAGAGCCAGCATGGTTGGGTTCTGGTGAGAGTTCTTTTCTGGGTTGCAGACTGCCAACTTCTTGTTGTATCCTCATAGTGGAAAAGAGTGAGGGAGCTCTCTGGGCTCCCTTCTGTATGGGCACTAATCCCATTCATGATGCTCCACCCTTATAACCTAATCACCCCAAAGCCCAACCTCATAATATCATCATATTGGCTGTTGAAATTTCAACATATAATTTTGAGGGGACACAAACATTCATCCTATAATAGTAGGGCAAACTGCCACCTGAAAGCTAGAAAGACAAGTAAATTCAGAGACACATAAGATGTGCTTACTTGGAGCAGGGAAGCTGATGGAGCCATAAACTAATAGGAAAATTTAAATGGTAATTTGATGAATTTCAGGAGGATGAGCATGAACTAGCCTGAAAGTGAGAAACTCTGGAGCCTACAGGTTTAGAGGGGGGCGTCCACCTTTCTGTGGGCTTTACCTCCAGTAACCCCTGTAGGTTATGATGAAAATGCCAGAAAATCCCCTCATGGCTGTGGCAGAGGCAGGGGGAGAGTAATCACTGTGAAATATACCCAGAGTATTCTCCATAACAAGGACCTGTTCTCTAGTGGAAAAAAACTCTTCCATAGCCTTATCCCTCCTGGGGGAAAGGCATTCCCCCCTCTGCAGACTCCTCTAACCTCTTGTCTCCCTTAGGGGGAAAATCTATTCCAATAGAGAGTCATTTATGAAGGTCACAGG
Organism: Camelus bactrianus; assembly: GCF_048773025.1. Taxonomy (NCBI): domain Eukaryota; kingdom Metazoa; phylum Chordata; class Mammalia; order Artiodactyla; family Camelidae; genus Camelus; species Camelus bactrianus. The sequence goes on along the minus strand of NC_133550.1, from coordinate 31,016,576 downwards.
CCAGAGCACAGCTTGCCAGAACAAAGAGATTGAATCATAAGGTTATGGAATACACTCCCTCTACTCCAGCAGGGCTCCAGTACAACAACAATGGAATATAGCAGAAAGAGCTGTAAGATATAGACTTTCATTTTCACAGGTAAGCAGTGTTTAAGGAAGCTCAGAGTCAAAGGAGGAGACAAAAACAAGAACACGCGAAGAATTTGAATCCTTTACACGTACAGCTACAGCAAACATTGAATACAGTCCAGCTCCTAACCAGATTAAAGTAGTCCTCACACTAAAGACTCATTTCCTGTTATTCAATACAGCATGTCTAGATTTTAACAAAAAATTACAAGGTACACCGAAGGCAAGGAAAAAAAAAACAGTCTGAAGAGATGAAGCTTCAGAACCGGACTCAGATATAACACTGATGTTGGAATTATCAGACAAGGAATTTAAGATAACTCTGATTCACATATTAAGAGCTCTAATGTGAAAAGTAGACAATATGCAAGAAGAGATGGAAAATGTAAGAGAGGTGGAGATTCTAAGAATCAAGAGGAAGTGCTAGAGGTAAAAAACACCTTAACATAAATAAAAAATGCCTTTGACCGGCTCATAAGGAGACTCATCACAGCTAAAGAAAGAGTCAGTGAACTTGAAGATCAGTCAGTAGGAACCTCCCAAACAGAAGTGCAAAGACAAAACAAACAAACAGAAAACCCAGAACAGGACGTTCAAGAATTAATCTATCAATTTCAAATAATCTGTAACAATTTCAAAATCTGTAACATACATGTAATTGGAGTATCAGAATTAGAAGAAAGAGAAAACAGAAGAAAAGAAATATTTGCAGTAATAATGGCCAAGAACTTTCCAAAATTAATGCCAGATACCAAACTACAGATCCAGGAAGCTTGGAGAACACCAAGCAGAATCACTATGAAAAAAACTACAACTAGGCATATTATACTCAATTGCAGAAAACTAAAAACAAAGAGAGACTCTTGAAAGAATCTAGAGGGGAAAAAAAAGACCTTACCTGTAGAGGATAAGAATCATAGTGGACCTCTCATCAGAAACCAAGCAAGCAAGAAGAATGTGAAATTAGATGTTTTAAGATGTTGAAAGAAAAGCACCACCAACCTAGATTTCTATATACAGCAAAATTATCCTTTAATAGTAAAGAAAAAATAAAGAACTTCTCAGGCAAATGAAAACAGGAAAAACTGATAAACCTACACTGCATGAAATATTATGATTTTCTTCCAGCAGAAGGAAATCATATAGGACAGAAACTTGCATCTACATAAAGAAAAGAAGACCATTAGATAAGGAGTAAATGAAGGTAAAATAAAATCTTTTATTTTTATTTTTCTTAATTGATCTAAAAATAACTATTTAAGGTAATAATAATAATGACTTACTGGGTGATTATAGCATATGTATAAGTGAAAGAAATGACAGCAATGTCATAAGGGGATGAGTAAGAGGAATTAGGAATGCTCTATTAAAATATACCTACGCTACACGTGAAGCAATATAAGTGTTATTTGAAAGTGGACTTAGAATAGTTAAAAATGTGTTTTGGAAACTCAGGGCAGCCAGTAAAAATGTTTATAAAGGAGTATTATTGATATCCTAATGGAGGAGATAAAATGGAATCATATAAAATTCTCAATTAAAACCAGAGAAGGCAAAAGAAAAAGAGAAAAAGAAACAACAAATGCAAGGAATAGAATACAGTTACAAAGGTGGTAGATATTAATTCAACTATAGCAACAATCACTTTATTTTTAATATAAACTATCTAAATATGCCAATTAAAAGACAGAAATTGTCAGAGTGGATTTTTTAAAAAGACCTAATCATGATACTGTCATTATCTACTTTGTGTTCTTACATACACCTTATATCCTTAAAATAAATTTTCTATTTTTTATTAAGTTATATCCTAGTTTACATGTAACCCATTGAGTTCAAACTAACACTCTACAGAAGACTACAGTCATCATAAACAAGATAATACGTGCACATCCATTATAAAGAGAATCAAAAACAGAGAGTGCATGCATATTGAGGAAGGCTTCCTCAGATAATTTAGAACACACATGGGAAATGTGGCAGAAGCAAGCATAAAGGTTGCCATGTTATAAGCACAGTGACCAGGGGCAAAAAGTAAAGGGGTAGAAGACATACTACTCTAACACTACTACCCAAAATAAATCTGCAGTAGCTGTGATAATTTCACAGAAAGCAGACTTCAAACAAGGAAAATTATCAGGAATAAAAAGGTACAGTATATAATAATAAAAGGATCAGTTCTCCAAAATAATCCTTAATGTGTATGCACTTACAAAGAAAGCATCAAAGTACATGAACCAAAAACTCATAGAATTGAATGGAAAAATAGATAAATCTACTGTTATAGCTGGTGAGTTCAACACTTCTGTTTCAGTAACTAATAGACCACGCAGACTAAAAATCAGTAAGAATATTTAACCTGAATGGCACTGTCAGTCGCCTCAATCTAACTGATGTTTATAGAAAATTCTATCCAACAAGAGCAGAATATGTGTTCTTCTCAAGCTCACATGAACATTCACCCAACAAAGACCACTTTCTGGGCCATAAAACATACCTTAACAAAATAGATATAAGATCTCTATGAAGAAACTGCAATACTCTGATTTTTTAAATCACAGAAGGTCTAAATAAATGGAGAAATATATTCCATGTTCATGAATTGGAAACTCAGTATTATTAAGATGTCAATTTTCCCCACTTAATTTTTGATTAACACAGTCCTAATCCAAAGTTATTTTGTGGATATCAACAAAATCATTGTGACATTTACTTGGAAAGGCAAAAGATCTAGAATAAGCAAAACAGTCTTTAAAAAGAACAAAATTGATGAACTTACCTACTCAACTTCAAAACTTACTATAAACCTCAATAATCAAGACATTGTGGTATTTGTGAAAGAATAGACGTATTAATGAAACAGAATAGAGAACTCAGAAATAGACCTACACAAATATAGTCTACTTATCTTTGACAATGGAGAAATAATAGTCTTTTTAACAAATGGTGCTGGAACAAATGGATGTCCATATGCAAAAAAGAAAAGAACCCAGACCCTACACCTTACACTTTTCATAAAAATTAACTCAAAATGGATCATAGACCAAAGCTAAAAACTTCCGGAAGAAAGCGTAAGAGAAAACGTAGGTGGCATTGGGTTTGGTAATGAGTTTATAGATACAACACTGAAATCATGAGCCATGAAAGAAAACTTGATGTTAGGCTTTGTTAAAATTAAATATTTGCTCTGCATAAAACAAGCCACAAACTGGGACAAAATATTTGCAAGACACGTATCTGATCAAGGACTTTTGTTAAAAATATACAAAGAATTCATAAACTTCATTATAAGGAACAACAGCTCAATTAAAAATGGGCAAAAGATCTGAACAGACACCTCAACAAAGAAGATATACAAATTTCAAATAAGCATGTGAAAAGATGCTCAACATCATTTGTTATTAGTGATTTCAAATTAAAACAATGAGATGTCAGCACACACCTATAGAATGGCAAAACTTCCACCGCCTTCCCCCCAGAAAACCTGACAATACAAATTGCTGATGAGTGTGCAAAGCAACAGGACTTACGCATTGTTGGTGAAAATGCAAAATGATACAGCCACTTTGGAAGACAGTTTGGTAGTTTCTAACAAAACTAAACATTATCTTACCATACAATCCAGTGATCATGCTGCTAGGTATTTACCCAATTGATTTGAAAACTTATGTACACACAAAAGTCTGCATAGGAATGTTTATGGCAGCTTTATTGATAATTCCCCCCAAAAGGGAAGTAACCAAGATGTCCTTCGATAGGTGAATTGATAATCAAACTGTGGTAGATCCATATAGTGGGATATTCAGCAATGAAAAAATAAGCAATAAAGCTACTAAAAGATATGATTGAATCATAATGGTATATTGTTAGGTGGAAGAATCTGGAAAAGGCAAAACTTTTTGGTAAAAAGATGGTAAAAACATCAGTGATTGTCAGGAGTTTGAGGGGAATGCAGGAGGTGGAATAGGGAAGGTGAAGCACAGATATCTGTTCTTAGGGTGGATAATTTATTGCATATAACACTGTAATAGTGAGTACATGATATTGTGCATTTGTCAAAATTCATAGAATTTTATAGCACAAAGAGTGAACCTTAATGTATGAAAAGTTAAAAAAATCATTAAGGAAGTTTGGGGGATGCCAGAACAGGATATAGAATATGACAAAACAATCTATGTTACAGGTTTGAAGCAACTTCATTGAAGAGAGTGGGAGGAAAATGTGCTGACCTAAGTAACTTTGGAAATTAGTAGTCTTTAAGACTATAGGCCCTGTACTCTAGTTGATAAAGTTGTTTCCTATGGGATATAGGTTAACAATTTCACTACCACTATACAATACTGGAATTGGACAATTAAGAAAATGATGGTGTATGGTGAGAGCCAGGTTTCTTACTGTTGGAGAGGGAGAGGCAAGAGGGTGCCGAGAGGACCCTAAGGAGACATGATTACTAAATATAATATGTGTCTTAGGTGCGATTCTAAAATAGGAGGAGGGCATTAGATGAACACCAAAGAAATCTGGATAAAGGACTGACTTTAATGAATAGTCACAAATCAGTGTTGGTTCATTAGTTAATAAGTATACTATACCAATGTTAGATGTTAATAAGGGAAAATGGGTGTAGGTTTATGTGAACTCTCTGTATGATCTTTGAGATTTTTCTGTAAATTTAAACTGTTCTAAAATTAAAAGTTTGTTTAGAAAAAAGCATTGTAGAAAGTAAGAGTTCCTTGGAATTGCAATTAAGAATGATCTAAATTGATATTTACTATGGCAGCAAAGTAAGAAATGAAACAATATTAAAAGACAGAATTTTGAAGAAAGGATTAGAGAAAACCGCAATGAGATATGAATAAACCCATTAGAATAACTGAATTTTTTTAACTTAACAGTATTAAATGATGATACTGGCTTTGATGTGGAGACACTGGAACTCTTATACATTGTTGATGGGAATGTAACATGCTACAACCTCTGTGGAAAACTGTTTGACAGTTTTCTTATAAGTTAAAGATGCACTTACCCTATGACCCAACAATTTAATTTCTAGGTCTTTCCCCAAAAGATATAAAAGCGTATGCACACACAAAGACTTGTTCATGAATGTTCATACAAGTTTCACTCATAGTTTTCCCAAACTGGTAACCCCGCAAATAGGTGAATGGCTTAAACAAATTGTGGTATTTTTATGTAGTGGGATACTACTCAGAATTAAAAAGGAACAAGCCTACTATATATGAAACAAAGTGGATCAATATAAAAAAAAAACAGTATACTGAATGAAAGAAGCTAGACAGAAAAAGTACATATGATAGATTCCATTTTCATAAAACTCAAAGGAAGACAAATCTAATCTATAGTGCTAGAAAGCAGATCAATAGTTGCTTGAGGCTGAGGATGGGAGGTGGAAATTGAGAAAGAGCAAAAGGGAACTGTTTAGTATAATGAAAAGATCACATATTGATTGTGGTGGTATCTACACATGAGTATATGTTTATCAACACTCAACCAACTGTATATTTGAAATGTGTTCATTTTGTTATAAATCATTTTATAATGAATTTTATTTTTAAAAAGAAGTAGAAGAGGAAATGGCAGATTAGAAGGTGAAGGAGATTAAATTTATGCAAAATTGACACCCCTGAAGAAGGATACCAAACAAATACAATAACAACAACAAATCTTCAAAGTACAATTCAAGAAAACGTTCTAGGGGGTTAAAAAAAAAAACCCTCAAAACTCAGTTTGACAGACCTGTCATATTCCAGGAATAATTGATACAGAAAAGTCAACACTGAAATTAGAATATCTACTAGATAAAAAAGCAAAATAAAGACTATTTGGAGCTTCCATGTAAAAAAAACAAATCACCTATGATGGGAGAAATTAAAGCCGGCTTCATACTTCTCCACTATGACATTAGCCCTGGAAGAAAGCTGAGCAATGTCTACAAAGACCTCAGATTGAAAAAAAAATGATCTATACCCAGCCAGATTTTCTTTTAAACATAAAAGCAAATAACAAATATTTTGAACATGCAGAATATATAATACCCATGAGCCCTTATTAAAGAAACTAAGAAATTCTGGCCAACTACAAGATGAACAGAGAAACCACAGAAAAAAAGAAGTAGGGGTGAGGAGTGAACTTTTTAAAAAAATGTAGAGTCATGCCTAAAGAAACTTCAGAAATTACATAAATATTATAAGCCATGACAGCTTAGAAATAACATAACTATTAAATGCCTGGAGGAGCAAAAGGGGAAAGAAGTATGAAATAGTTTAAATGTACTGATGAGCCCATCTTTTATAACCTGAATTCAAAAGGATTTTAAAATTGATGTCAACTAATAGATGTAAAAGGGTATTTAAGGGTATAAAGTTCTATAAAGATATGTAAAGGTAGAAAGGATATTTAAACATAAAGAGAAATACTAGAGGAACTAAAAATCATAATATAATTAACTGAAAGTTGGTGATAGAGGGAAGGAACCAAGACAGGAGTTGGGAGGGGGTAGAGATAGACAAGTTTTTTTAGAGTCAGTTATTGCTATTTGAAGAAAAAGAATTATATATTAATTATATAAAAGTAAGCCACTAAAATGACTTTAAAAACACTAATCCATTAAAATAACTGAAAACCTTCCATATCATCAGGAAATTCATGTACTAAATGAAATATAGAAAACACAAATCCCATAGTAAAAAAAAATTTAAAGGAATAAAAACTACATATTATAGCATAAAAAGACTTAAAAAGCACCAAATATATCTGTTGCTATTGATAAATTCAAATGCATAAACTAACTTATTAAAAGGAAAACTTCTCTGATCACAAAGTGGAACTCTTTTGCTATTTGCAGGAATAAGCAGACACAAAACATGAAAACCAAGAAAGTTTAAAAGAGAGATATGGGACAAATTCTGGATTTATAAACAAAAACAACTCAAAAATGATCACTTAATGAAATTCAGGGCAAAAAATATTAAACGGGGGTAAATGAAGGCAACTTATAAGAAGGGGCAAACTCCACAGTGAGGGCCTTACATTTATATTTATTTATACACCGATTATAATATCCTAATTCATAAAGCAAAAATATAGGCAATAAAAGAAGAGATAGAAATAGAAGTAGGAGACTTCATCTCTCTTAGCCTAAAAGATGAAGTTCACAAAATAGTAAGCTGAGAGAAGACCTAAATAAAATACTAAAGACACATTTAACATACTGAGCTTTACATAACCAAAGCAGATAATCATTATCTTCTCAAGAACTGTTCAACATATAACATTCTCCAGTCACGATGCAGGAAAACTAAAAAATCAATGACAAAACTAGAAAACAAAGAAAAACAAAAAACCATCACAACTGTTGAATCAAAAAAGAAATCAAAGCAAAAATTTTAGAATATTTAGAAAATAACAGTAGTGAAAACACTTCATATTTAAAATGTTGAAATATGACTAAAGTAATCCAGAGAGAAAAATTCATAGCCAAAGACATAATATTTATAAATAAGAAAAAATGAAAATTAATTAATAATCTAACTCAAGAAATTAGTAAAAGAACAATAGAATAAATATAAGGAGAGAAGAAGGAAAAACTAATATAAAGGTAGAATTTAATGTATTAGCAAGTAAAAAAGATATAGCTAGTAAGTAAAAGGGGTTATTTAGAATAGAAACAAGACTCTAATCAAGAATAAAAGGAGAAAGCACAAAAGCAAAATGTAAAGAAGAGTGATGAAAATAATCTTTGACTTAGAGTAAACTGAAATAATTATATATCTTATTTGTTCAGTTTCAAAATGAAATAAGTTTATTTTCCTGGAAAATATGACTGTCTAATATTAACTTTAGAAAAGAGAGAAAAATCTAAACAGACCATTACATAGGAAAAAAGTCTTAAAGATTTAGTCAGCTCACACCAAAACTAGCCCACATGGTTTCCCAGGGGAAACTGAACCAAAATTTTTAGGAACTGTAATGCTTTAAAATTTTTTTCTAGAAAATTAAAGAATATTGTTCTGTAAGATTATGCATTGAGATACTCCCTTTTTTCCCCAAAAGAGTAATAAAGGACAAAATACTCAAACAGAAAATTTATAAATATAGCTAGGGTCAAAAACAAATATCTCTGCACTGGGAAACAAGACAGTAACACAAGCTATAAACTTCAGCTAAAGAAACTGACAAACTGGGCTCAGAACCTGCTGTGGCAGCTGGGAGTTTGTCTTTTGCAGAGTCACTTGGGTCTAAATGTAATCATATGCAGTCAGGGTCATCACCAGAAACCAGAGGCTGTACCAGGGCTTCTTCATCTGCGAAAGGAGGCTTAAAAATCATTGCCACCCTTGCAAGACTGGCATGAAGCTGTGGTCCCGGGGAGGTATAGTTTATGACCAGGAATTAAATCAAGCTGTCTGCTGACAGCTTGGGAGCATATTTGCCATTGCTTCAGTATCACCGTAGGGCAGGAACCCTACCTTGCCAAATAGGACCTGGCTCAGGACTGAAAGGACATGGTGGAACCACTTGGCTAGCTGGTAAGAGGGTAGAGAAAAATGGGATGGGGGAGTTTTGACAAAACAGACACACAGAGACTGAAAGAGTTTATTACCCATTAAATGTGTCTTCAGCAAGAAGAAAAGAGGAAAGCTGTGGGATTCAAGAAACAATGGTGAACACAGAAATTAATAAATGTGTAGATAAATTTAATTAACTGTAGACTATAAAAGCCATTAACATTTTGTGTATAGAAAAGTGAAACACATAATGGGAATCAGTATTAGGTGGGGCAGTGTTCAATGGGCAGTTAAAGCATGTTAAGATTCTTGTTTTATTTGTGACTTTAGGCTTTTTATAAGAAGATTAATTAAGTATATGTGCTAAAACTTCAAGGGCAACCATTAGAACAGAAATATACTCAGCACAGAGGAAAGTGAAAGAATATAGAAAATCTTATTACCACAAACTTGGTAACTTAAAACAACTGACATTTATCCTCTCAGTGTTCTGGAGGCCAGAAGTCCAAAGTCCAGGTATCAGTAGGGTCCTGCTCCCTCTGAAGGGTCTAGGGGAGAACCATTCCCTGCATCTTCCAGCTTCTCGTTGTTTCAAGCATTCCTTTGGCTTGTGGCTGCATAGCTCCAACCTCCACCTCCTTCACATGGTCTTCTCTTCTCCGTATGTCTCTCCCTTGTGTGTTTCTTATAAAGACACTTGCCATCAGGTTAGGGCCCATCTAGATAATCCTGGATGATCTCATCTCAAGATTCTTACTCACATCTGCAAAGACCCTTTTTTTTCCAAATGAGGTCACGTTTACAGGCTCTGAGCGTCAGGAAATGGATATGTCTTTTGGGAAGTTACCATTCAACCCACTATTACAGGTTAACTTACCTACTATAACAAAAAAAGAGATGCTAGCAAACTGGATTTTTAAAATACAGCTATACACCAATTACAAATAATATGCCTAAAGGTAAATCATCTTAATTTTATAGAGGCTAATTTATTTTCTTTCATAGTTAATGCCTTTTGTGTCTTATGTAAGATACTCTTATCTCCCCCCAGATCAGAATATTTTCACCTATATTTTCTATCAAAACTTACAAAGTTTTGCTTTTAATGTAAAAGTTTGTAATCCATATGAGTAGATTATTTTTATGGTGTGAGGTAGGGGTCAATTTCATTTTTTTCAATATAAACAACAATTTTTTTTCAGATTCACTTATGGAATAATACCTCTTTTTGATACTGATCTGCTGTGACAGATAAATGAATCTGTTTCTAGGATCTCTATTCTATCCAATGTTCAAATTGTTTATCCGTGTCCCTATACCATGTTATCTTGAATACTATAGCTTCATAATAAGTCCTTATAGCTGGTAAGACAAATCTTTTCTCTCTACTTCTTTCTCTAGTAGGTTTTGGCTTCTTTGGGCCTTTCATTTTTCTATATTAATTAGGAGACAATAAAGATCTAAATAAAGAAAACTATTATGTTCATGGACAGGAGATAATAGCATAAAGATTCCAGTTCTTCCTAAAATGATCTATGAAATTCCAATCACAATTCCAACTGGATGTTCATGAAACTTGATAAGCTGATTCTAAAATACATTTTCTCTTTGATCCAGCAATTCTGTTTCTAGTAATATATCCTACATATACTAGCACAAATAGGCAAAGTGAATGTACAAAGAAATTCACTACAGCATTGTTGATACTAGAAAAAAAGATTAGAAATAATCTAATATCAACACAGAAGGAACTGATTAAATAAATTATGGGACATCCATATGAAGCAATATTATAAAACTTTTTTTAAAGACCAAGCCAACTGCATATACATATATTATGTCATGAATTCCAACATACATTGTTTAGTGACAAAGGAACATAATAATTTAAATTACATTTTTAAATTATTAATTTTGATTGTAATTATTATCATTAATATTTATTAAGCATTTATTATGAGACAGGCACTTTTCTAAGTGACAGAGCGTGGCTGAAATGGTTTTACCCTAATGGAGTTTTGTTTTTTGTTTTTTTAGGAAAAATAAATTTCCCAGGTACTTTATTTCTTGTTGTTGTTTCCTGTATATATATATATGTTTTTTTTAATCGACGTATAGTCAGTTTACAATGTTGTGTCAATTTCTGGTATACAGCACAATGCTTCAGTCATACATGAGCATACATATATTCATTTTCATATTCTTTTTCACCATAAATTACTATAAGATATCAAATATAGTTCCCTGTGCTATACAGCATGAACTTGTTGTTTATCTCTTCTATATATATCAGTTAGTATCTGCAAATCTGTAACTCCCAATTGATCCCCTCCCACTCCCTTTCCCCACTGGTAACCACAAGTTTGTTCTCTATGTCTGAGAGTCTGTTTCTGTTTTGCAAATAAGTTCTTTTTTTTTTTTTTTTTAGATTCCACATATAAGTGCTATCATATGATATTTTTCATTCTCTTTCTGGCTTATTTCACTCAGAATGACAGTCTCCAGGTCCTTCCATGTTGCTGCAAGTGGCATTATTTTACTCTTTTTTATGACTGAGTAGTATTCCATTGTATAAATATACCACAGCTTCTTTATCCAGTCATTTATCAGTGGACATTTAGGTTGTTTCCATGTCTTGGCTATTGTCAATAGTGCTGCTATGAATACTGAACCCTAATGGAGTTTTGAGAGGCAGCATTACCAGTCATCTACTATTACCAGAGAGAAGGGCAGTGCAATGGAAGCAGCACACTCTTGTATTGAACTTGGAGGATTCAGCCCTGTGTTTAGGAAGAGGGAGCAAGCAGGAAGACACCATGTCTATAGTGTGGGCAGTCCTACTCACCATTCCACTCAATGAGCACATGGTCAGAGAAGAAGGACCATCAGGAGATTAACATTGAAATAGTAATTAGAACATTGACTGAGTGTCTAAAATGAGAAGAATGGAGCATGATGAAAGTCTATGACATAAGAAATTATTTATTTGGGGCCTTTTGGTTGCAAGCAGCAGGAACCAAATTCAAACTGCCTTAAGGAAAAAAGGTGAATTTATTGGTTCCCATGTATGAAAAGTCCAAAAGATGAGAGAACTTCAGGCATGGTTGGATCCCCTGAAAAGGCATCATGGAACTCTCTCCCTTCATTTCCTGGCTCAGCTTCCATCCAGGTGGGATTTAGTCTCAGGCAGGTTCTCCTCTCAGGTGGCCTCCAGCAGATCCAGAATTTTACCCTTCCAGTTTAAACTCTTGTTTGTAAGAATTATTTTATTTTATTTATTTACTTATTTATTTTTTGATGGGGGTACTGGGGGTTGAACCCAGGCCCTCATGCATGCTAAGCATGTGCTCTACCACTGAGCTATTTTCTCCCCTCTTGTTTGCAAGAAATCTGACAAAGGCCTTGGCTATGTTTGGACCACATGCCTACACCCTGGCACTGGGAATGGAGTCAGTTCTGTATAGTTCAACCACACAGACTGAAGTAGATGGTATCAAAGAAAAACGGAGCGGTTTGCAGTAGAATGAGTGTGAATAAGTAGATGCTGAGCAGGCAGAACCTACAGTTGTCTGCAGTTGAGGCTGAAACTGTTTGGAAACCTAGGAGTAGCTATTTGGAATGTGGAATTTAAGATGAGGAGCTCTACCAAACATGAAAATATTTACCACTCTTCTGAATAAATGTTCTTGGAGTTGCTAAGCTGCCTTTTATTGCTTCTACCCTTGTGACAGTATTGAAGGGTCCCCTAAATTGGAAGGTGGTTGAGGAAGAGCCATGATAGCCTTGTCTTTTATTTTTGCCTTTACTTTGCATCTATCCCTGAGATTAGGAACATCATCTTCTTGTTACGTTCCTTGCACTTAGCCTGGTTGATAGTGGGGAGTAAATGAATATTTAACAATTAATGGATAAACTGATGAATAAAATATAATTTCTAACAGTATCTTTTGTTATTAAATCTTCTAAACTCTATTCTTGAAATGAGCTGTTTTGTCTTCCCACTTCAATTGCCATTCTTTTTTCTGGGTTTCCTGGCTCTTCTGCCCCTTGATTTTATATCCTGGGTCCTGATAACTTCAGGCCATTCATGTTTTGATGACTCACTTCAACTCTGTGTTAGATTCGTCATTCTTCTGTAGAAGTTGAACCCTCAGTTTTTATAGCTACATTTATGCTCAGTTTAAAAACTATATTTTTCCAGTCTCCCTTGTAGCTAAGAATGGTCATGACTTAGTTCTTGGTGATAGGAGATAAGCAGAGGTGTATGATAACTTCTGGGAAACTTCCGTGGTGTTTGGCCTCCAAAGATGACTCCAACCATTCCTCCCCTCCTGTTCATGCCACATTTCACATTAAGAGGTGTAGTGTGTCCACTGGTGCCCCTTCTCTGGGCTGGCCCTGTGATTGCTTTGATGAATAGAATGCAGAGGAAGGATATTCAAGGACTTCCAAGCTCAGGCCTTAAGAGGTTTGGAACTTTCATTTTCTTCCTGTTGGGACACCTGTGCTTGGAATGATCCCTTTTGAATGCAACTTCCATACTATGAGGGAGCCCAAGCAGCTGTGAGGAAAAAGCCTCATGCAGGAGACCTGAGGCTTCAGGCAATGGTCCCAGTGAGCTCCCAGCAAATAGCCAGTGCCAACTTGCCAGCCATGTAGTTGAAGTCACTTGGACCTATCATTTGTTCATTTGTCCCAGAATGTTGGCCAACACCAAGTGAAGCAGAGCTGTGCTGTCTACTCACAGAATCATGATATACAGTAAATTACTGCTGTGTTAAGCCACTGAATTTTGGGGTGGCTTGTTATACTTCACTAGAAAATTAAAACACTTTCCTTAAAATATAGTTGTCATAAACACTTTGCCTCTTCTTTTCTCTTTCTCCTTCATGTGTATAGGAATGTATACATGATAAATAGAGCTGAAACAGCCATACTGGACTATAAGGTAATCTTAGGAATGTAGGTTATGCAATAGAAAATAACTTGAAGTATCTCTACTTTGTGTAAGAAATAAGCTTCTTTCTTAAATAAGCCACTGTTTTGAAGGGATCTATTCAAGTTGAATCTAATTCTAACTGTATTGACTCATTCTCAGGCACCATTCAAATGGTAATTTGCACACCCCCTCAGTTTTTTCAGTTTGCTTGTTCTTCTGTTCGTTTTTAAAATTAATTTTTGTTTTATCAAATATGTTTGTGTATACAGTTTTAAAGTCCAAGTACGTTGGGAATTCCAGGTTCTGACAAGGGGGACTAGTTTGAGAAAACATCAGGATGGGTTATATAGTTGAAATAGAAAAAGGAAAAGTTAAGAGATGTGGAAAATAGAAATATAAGCAGCAACATTCAAATAATGGAAGTCCCATAAGAAGAGGAAAAATAGAAATAGTAGAGTATTTTAAATGATATAACAAAGGGTTTCTCAGATTAGAGAAATTTTTAAAACCTCGAAGTACAAATACAGGTACTTAGACAAATAGGATCAATGAGGAAAAACATACCTGCATACATTTTTGTATCATTTAAGAGCATGAGAGATGAAGGGAAAAGTCTAAACAGGTCTAGATACAAAGTAAATTGCCTGCAAAGGGAAAAGAATCAGATTAATACCATATCTCTCAAAAGCAAGAAGACCACAGGGCAATATTATCAGTGTTGAGTTAAAAGAACTCAGGACCTAAAATTCCATATTCAGCTAAACTACCATTTAAATATGATGTCAAATAATTATCTTTTTAATCATACAAAGACCCTCTGAAAACCTTCTTAGAAGAAGTGCTCCAGCAAGGAGGGAAAAGATCAAAACTGGAAGGTAAATAAATAACTTGGTGAACTGTTATAAAACTCAGCAAGCATTACAAAAAGATAAACAAACAAAACTTCACATGCGTGGCAGTTTAACTAAAACTGATCAGCTAGATTGAAATTTCTTTTGCTTGAAATTACACATTCAATTTTATTTTTTTTTGGTGGTTGCTCATAACTACTAAAATACAAACTTGGTTTGATTTTACCCTGTGTAATGACAGGTAACAAGGAGGAAAAAACAAAATGTGATGAATAGAATACATGAAAGAAGACTGATATTATTTTTAAAGAATTTAAATATAAGAATAATTACAATAAGTAGAAATAGATAAAACAGAGGATTAATGTGTAACATTATTTACAAGATAAACACTTAAAGGAAAAGGATACAAAAAGATTAGAAGTATAGGGATAAAGAAAGACAAACCAGAGAAATATGAATTTTTTTAATGCAGCTATTTTATCATCAGAACAAACAGATATGACAAAGAAGGATGCTATATATTTGTAAAACACATTTCACTAGATACAATGATGATCATACATGTATATTCACATAAGAATTCTCTGAAATATATATATATTTCTTTTTTTAATGTCCATTGAAAGAAATAACTAAGTCAACAAGTCTAGTTAGTAGTATGAGATACATCAGTGTAAGCATTTGAAATACTCATGCAACAGAAAATCAGATCTGTGCATGTTACTGTATGTAAATTATTCCTTATCTCAGTTCAAGTCCTCCAAGAGCAGGAGCCAAAACAAGATTAGACATGCAAGACATTTACTGGGTAGAAGTTCCCATAAAGGGTAAAGGGAACAGAACAGAAGTAGATGGGGAGAGTCTTCATACTTCAGTGCACATCTGGTACCTGTGAAAGAAGAGGGGGAAGGCAGACTGAGTGGGAAGACTCACACTTCAACATGATTCTAGAATGTGTCAGCAAGGTGAAGAGGGAGACCTCAAGCCAAAGCCTGCATCCTGCACAGATGAACAGCCCTATCCCCCTGCTGTGCCCAGTCACTCAAGTGTGGCCTCAGCAGGCAAGAACGCAATAGTCGTTCAACTATGTTCGTCAGCCATGCTTTCTACAGCAGGTTCTCTTGAGGGAGATCTGAGCACCACTTCTCCATGATTGTCACATGCCTAAATAAAGTGAAGAGAAAAGGACCCAATAGTGTTCTTCTACACCAGCAATAACCACTTGTGAAATGCAACAAACAAGATGTCATGCACAATAGCAATGCAACCATGACATCTCCTGGAATAAATCAAACCAAGGCAGACTTTTACCAAGGAACTCAATTTCAATGAAAGGGCACACACATTTTTTTAATGAATGGAGAAACTATACTATGTTCATATATGGAACAACTAACATGTAAACATGCTGATTCAACTCAAAATAATTTTAATTTTAATTGAAGGCCAGTTAAAATTCCTCAAGGATTTTTAAAATAAATCTGACAAATTCTCAAATATATATGGAAAAATTAGTGCCACGAGTAGCTAAATCTGTTTTTAAAAAGAAGAGAAGGGAGAACTTGCCTACCAAATATAAAGAAATGTTGCAAAACCATAATAATAAAAATGGAGTAGCATCAGATCAGAAACAGGCAGAGATGAAAGAAAAATACTAGAGAGTACATGTGCAGAAAATTAGAATATGATTGCATTGGTACCAAAAGCCAGTGGAGAAAGTATGGATGATTTAACGTTAGTTGCTGTGGATGGAGTTGTGTGCCCCTCCCCTGCCAAAATTCATGTGTTGTGGCTCTAACCCCCAATGTGACTGTATTTGGTAATAGGGCATTTAAGAGGTAATTAAGTTTAGATGAGATTATAAGTGTGGAGCCCTAATCCTATAGGAACCCTCCGTCCAATGGCCTTAAAAGAAGAGGAAGAGAGAAAGGTCTCTCCATCTCTCTAGGTGCACACACCAAAGGCCATGTGAGGACACAGAGAGAAGGCGGCCATCTGCAAGCCAGAAGGACAACTGTCCTATGAAATCAAATCGACCAGAACTTTGATCTTGAACTCATAGCCCCAGAACTGTGAGAAAATAAAATTCTGTTGTTTAAATCACCCAGTCTTTGGTATTTCACTATGGCAGCCTAAACTGACTAAGACAATAGTTTTGGTGAAACAAGATGGTTAACTATATTGAAAAAATATATATGCAAAGATGAACTGCAGATGGATTAAATGTCTGGATGGAGTGGTAAAAAGATTAAGCTAATGAAAGAAAAATGGAAACTTCCTTTGTGATTTTGGAGAAAGATTTCTTAAATAAGACCCTCAAAGCATAAACCATAGTGTGGAAAAAAAAAGTTGGAAGTGACATCCCATCACTTTTGTCAAATTCTGTTCATTAGATGTAAATCGCTAGGTCCAACTCACCCTCAAGGAGCGAGAATTACAAGTGTCTGGATACCAGAGGTGGGGATGTAAAGGTTGCTTAATACAGGATCTAAATAAGCAGTTCACTAAAGATAAAATGCAGCAATCTGATAAAACAAGAAAAGGTGCTGAACCTCAGTACAAGTTAAAACAGTAATTATTGACCATTTTTACTCCATGTTTGGCTAAAAAATTTTTAAGTAATGACATTTAGTGCAAGCAAGGGCATACATGCACTTTCATGTATTGGTGATGGAAGTGTGAACTGTTAAACTTTTGAGGAAAGCAATCCATCCAGGTCATTCAAATATTAAATGATCTAGCACTCTCCTTCATGGCAGTCTATCTGATAGAGACAAAAGCACCAGGGCTTAAGAACATATGTGCAAGGATGGTCTATTGTAACCTTATTCATGATGGTAAGAAATAATAACAAAAGAAATAAAACTGGAAACAGCCCAAATAACCTTCAGTAAAGGAAACATTGGAGAAATTATGGTACTAAAATATGAAATAATCTTATACAATTAATTTGTTTATGTTTGAGCATAGAGAAAGGTGTGGAATCACATATACTAAACTATTAGTCTGTGTTACCACAATAGGATTATAAGGGAGAAGGGACATTATCAAATAATAATTTCAATACATACTTATATATGATTTAAGTTTTTATAGCAAATGTATTAGTTTTGTTATTTAACAAAGGGAACAATAATTTTTAAAAGATAAATTTACATTTCCAGTTGAATTAAAATCTCATTGGAATTTCTTTTGAAATTACATTTAAGTGTGTACATTTTTTCTCCCAGTCATTTATGCATTTTAAAAGCACATATAGTCCCCAAGTATGACCTGTCTACTATATGTAGGAGCAGCAGCTACCAAGAGTAAAGCATTTCACTGTAATAAGTCAGTTCTTTTCATGAACAACAACGAGGAGAGAGATTTTTGCAGGACTGGGGACTTGGGTCTTCTCTGCATCTGTCAAATCAAACCAAGGAACTGAGTTTTGAAGACTCCATCTTGAGAAACGGGTGGAGTGCGAAGCTTTGTGCCGTTCTTAGTGAATATTATTTCTCACAAGTGAACTGCTGATGGAATCAAACAGGAGAGTGTTGGAGGTCATGTGTTCCGGCAAGGCAAGGACCTGGAGTGAAGGTATTCATGGACAAGATGTATGTTTTGTTAGTTGAGCAGAGGGCTCTTCCCACTACACAGCATGAAGTTATGCAAGACTGATCCTCTTTTAAATGGTATGGCAGACACTACTGGCTGCCTAACCATTCCTCTCCTTCTTCCCTGGTAACTGAACACAGATTTGGTTCGTGTACCTGGTATCTGTGTATTTCAGAGGAAGATGGACCCCCTTCTAGCTCCAGGGGAGAGTTTTGGCTCACCTTACTCTATCATGGTATTTATTTGCCCTTTGTCTGTTATTTGTTAAGGAATGAATAAACAAATCAAATTTTCAGTGGGATAGGAGGAAAAATCTTCAAAAAGCCTTTTGAGAAAGTTTTCCTACTCTTAAGAAAGGACAAAGGAAGAGAGATATTCTCTTTTCTCCTTCTAGTCTTGGTGGTTATTTATCTTATAATTCTCTTTTTCTTGGTGTGTGTGTGCGTGTGTATATAAAATATATATATATATATTTTATTGGCATGTAGTCAGTTTACAATGTTGTGTCAATTTCTGGTGTATAGCATAATGCTTCAGTCATACATGAGCATACATATATTCATTTTCATATTCCTTTTCACCATAAGTTACTACAAGATATCGAATATAGTTCCCTGTGCTATACAGCATGAACTTGTTGTTTCTCTCTTCTATATATATCAGTTAGTATCTGCAAATCTCTAACTCCCAGTTTGTCCTTTCCCACTCCCTTCCCCCACTGGTAACCACAAGTTTGTTCTCTATGTCTGAGAGTCTGTTCCTGTTTTGCAAATAAGTTTGTTTGTCTTTTTTTTTTTTTTTTAGATTCCACATATAAGTGCTATCATATGATATTTTTCATTCTCTTTTTGGCTTATTTCACTCAGAATGACAGTCTCCAGGTCCATCCATGTTGCTGCAAATGGCATTATTTTACTCTTTTTTATGACTGAGTAGTATTCCATTGTATAAATATACCACAGCTTCTTTATCCAGTCATCTATCAGTGGACATTTAGGTTGTTTCCATGTCTTGGCTGTTGTCAATAGTGCTGCTGTATATTTATCTTGTAATTCTCTGAATTTATCCCTTTCTTCTTCATTCTTTCTCTTCCCTCTCTGAACTTCTTTTTGCAAACGCACATTTATTGACTCCCTCATAAGACATCTCCCTAAGACAGTGTTTCTTAAAAAGAGTCTAAGAACCCTCTGCATCATATCATATAGGGCATTTATTTAAAAATAATAAGGATGGGAGAATAAACCAAACTTAAAATAAAAAAAGGTTACTATAGGAGGAGGAGAATACAGAATCAACAGGACAGGAATAGAATAGAAAATCTTTCTTAATATACCTTGTGCAGATTTGATCTGCATATTTGGCTTTGGAAACATGCAAATGATTTACATGTGCTTTAAAAAAAAGAAATCGAAGTGGAAAGAAAAATCTAAATGAAACAAATAAATCAATTTCCAGTTTCAGTTCTCATGTAAAGAGCTTGGAAATCATTTGCCCCATCCTTACAACAAGAAAAGCAGACTGAAAAGCAATGACTTTTTGGATCCATTAGAGAATTGAGGTTGCAGGGCAAAGCATCACTCCAAAATATGGAGAGATGTGAGAACCTAGATAGAGCATCATAGCTGAGATCTACTTACCAGGAGCAGAAGACACTGGAGCCATGAACTGATAGTACATTTAAATGGCAATGTTCATGAACTGAGAGTGGAGACTGAGTGTAGACTAGTATGAGAGTGAGAAGCCCCTGGGGATCTCTGTCTGAAGGAAGGGGGCCCCTGAGTTTCCTGGGCTTTACCTCCAACAACTACACAAGGTCCTCAGGGTAAAGAGCTGAGAAAGATCCCTCATAGCTCTGTCAGGGGGAGGGAAAGACTAATAATTGTGAAATAGGCCCAGAGCTTTTTCCATAGAAAATGCCTACTCTCCAGGGCAGAAGACGACTAGAGCCTTGTTCCAGAGCCCTGGGAGAAGGGCATTCATTACTCCTGCTGCAGCCCCCTCTAGCTTTCTCATCTCACCTAAGGGGAGGGAAGGTGGGAAGGACACTATAGAAGAATAAACACTTGTGAAAATTATAGTCCAGAGATACAGGCCCAATAAAAGACTGAGATTTAGTTGGAATATTATGGAAGGGTCCCCCTCCTTCACACCTTACCACCATACCAACGGGGGTCCAGTATAATAATGGATCAACTGAAAGAGCTGCAAGCCGCAGACCGTGTGTGAGGAGGCGTACTTAATGGAAGCCTGAAGTTGAAAGGGGAGCCACAAAGAAGGACACTAAGTGAAACTGAAACCTTTGACACCTACAGCTACAGCAGACATCAAACACAGCACATCTCCTCGCCAGATTAACATAAATCCTCACACTAAAGGCTCAGTTCCTATTTCCCAATGCAGCATGTCCAGTTTTCAGCAAAAAATTACGAAATGTGCCAAAAGGCAAGATAAAAGCAGAAGAGACACAGCAAACGTCAGAACCAGACACATCTGTATGGCACTGATGTTGGAATTATCAGACAGGGAATTTAAGATAACTGTGATTAATATGTTACAGGCTCTGGTGGAAAAGTAAACACCATTAAGAACAGGCAGGTAATTTAAACAGAAAGATGGAAATTCTAAGAAAGGATCAAAAAGAAATGTTGGAAATCAAAAACAGTTTAACAGGAATGAAGGATACTTTTGATGGGCTCATTAGTACACTGGACACAGCTGAGAAAGAGTCAGTGAGCCTGAAGATAGGTCAATAGAAACTGCCCAAACTGAAATGCAAAGAGGAAGAAGAATGAAAAAAAAGGAATGTAATGTCCAAGAATTTGTGGGGCAGTTTTAAAATATGTAATATATATGTTATTGGAATATCAGAAGGAGAAGAAAGAACAGAGCAAAAGAAATAGCTGAAGTAATATTGGCCAAGAACTTTCTAGTACTGACAGACACCAAATCACAGACCCAAGAAGCTTAGAAAACACCAAGTAGAATAAATACAAAAACAAACAAACCCCATCACACCTAGGCATATCATTCGTGAAATGCAGAAAATCAGAGACAAGAAAAAATTTTGAGAAAAAAGTCAAAAGGAAAAACAACACCTTACCTAGAGAGGGACAAGGTTAAGAATTACAATGAACTTTTCATGGTACATCATGCAAATAAGAAGAGAATGGAGTGATATACTTAAAGTTTTTTAAAATAGGACACCAACTTAGAATTCTGTATCCAACAAAATTAATGTCCAAATTGAAGAATAAAGACATTCTCTGACAAACAAAAACAGGAAATTCATCGCCACCAGACCTTCCTTTCAATAAATGTTAAAGGAAGTTCTTCAGAGAGAAGGAAAATATCAAAAACTCTGATCTATGTAAAGAAAACAGGAGCACTGGAGGAGGAATAAACAGAGGTTAAACAAAATCTTTTATTTTCCTTATTCTTAATTGATCTAAAAGCTTACAGTTATTTAAAGGAATAATGGTGACAATGTAACAGGTGATTGTAGCATATGGATAAGTGAAATAAATGACAGCAATGTCGTAAGAGACAGGAAAGAGGAATTAAGAATACTCTTTTACAAGGTACCTGCACTACATGTGAAGCAGAATAGTGTTATTTGAAGGTGGATTTAGATTAGTTATAAATGTATATTGAAAACTCTAGGGCAACTAAAAATTTTTTGAAGTATAATTTACTAAGAGGGGAGATAAAATGCTCAGTTTAAACCAAAGAAGGCAGACAAAGAAGTTTCTGGCAATGAATAGAAAACAGTTACAAACATGGTTGATGTGAACCCAAATACATCAAGTAATCACTTTAAATATGAATATTTAAATATGCTAACTGAAAGACAGAGATTGTCACAGTAGATTAGAAAAACAAGACTCAACTATTTGCTGTCTATAGAAACACACTTTAAATATAAAGACTCTGATATGTTAGAAGTAGAGGGATTGAGAAAGATATATGTACTCTGCTAACATCAATCAAAAGAATGCTGGGTAGTGCTACTGATTTCAGAAAAAGCATACTTCAGAATAAGGAAGATTATTGGCAATAAAGAGAGGTACTATGTGATAATAAAAAGGTCAATTCTCCAAGAAGATACAACAAATGAATAAAGTCAATAACTTATCTACACAGATTTTTTCCTGAGACTTAAAAACACAGTTATTTGTACAGTCTTTGCCTAATGACAAAATGCACCAAAAGAAAAAGATCTTAAACGATTTTCAGTAATCACATTGTTAATATTGACATTGATATTCTGAAACCATCACACGCATGCACACAGCTATAAAGAGCACTGTCCGATCCTTCAGGGACTCAGGGCCAAGTGCAAGGGACAGACGTAAAAGCTATTAATCGTGGCAACATAGTAAATAATATAACAGGGATATGGACAAGATGCTGGGGTGATATCCAGGAGGAAACGCTTAACTTAGCATACTAAGATCAGGAAAAGCTTCCCAGAGGAAGTAACGATTGAGCCATTATTTTTCCTTAGGGGTTGAAAAATGTAATACTTAATTGTATAACTCCTTCTTCACGTATTAGCTGAAATTCTCAATAAAAAAATTTTCCGTCAGTTCTTTTGTTGCCTTCAGATAGAATTTATATAAGAAAGGCAAGATAAATGTTTGATTTTCCTCTTTACTTATCAGTTTTCAAAATAGTAATTCTGTTCTCTAGATTCCTCCAAAGGTGAATCTCTTTGGGTATTTTGTTGTAGTGTATTATGTCCTCATAGCATTAACACATTTGATGTGCTTCAACCCATTAAGTTACTATTTTCAGTGCTAAAACTGTCCCATCTTTAAGGTGGCCCCTGTACCTTTTGACATGACCCTTGTGGTTTTTCATAACTTCCTTTCTCTTTGGCATGACCAAATGATCCAGGCTCATCTTTTATATTTCTTGCCCAGACATGGAATCAGCCATTTCTCCAAGGAGCTGGTTCCTTCCATGGGAAATGGTGTTTAGAGCATTTAGAAAGCTTTTAAATGGTGGTCTCCTGTCTCTAGTTTCACTCTGTTTAAAAACATTCTCTGTCCTTTATGCCACTGTCTGATGATCTTTGTCTAATGCAGATCTGAGCATATCCCTTACTTGATAATTGTCCAAGCTGCATCATCCTCCAGATGTTCAAGTCTAAGCTCCTTAGATTGGCACACAGGACCCTTTTTGGGCCTACCTTTGTGGTTCACATTGCTGTCTTCTAGTTTACCCACACACTGCCCTCCAACCATGTTGAAGCATTTTGTAGCTTTCCAACTGAGCCATGCATTTTGTCTTTATAATTACATATTTGAAACCATGTTCTGTTCATTGCCAGAAACTTCTTTTTCTGCCTTCCTTGATTTTAATTGAGCATTTTCTGACTATCAGTGACAATTGTGGGCAGCAATCAATTCAGCCGCAGGTGGTTCCAGAGTGAGCTGGAGATCCCTTCCTCCCATAGCAGCTCCAGGCACCCCACATAAGGTACTTATCCAGCTGTTTTATAGTTCTTCTTGACTCTCCTTCACTGAACCAAGACAACGTAAGGTAAACACAGTCTTATTGGACTATTTATCTCCACACTTTGCAGGGGTGCACCAAAAGTGCTCCAGCAATGTTTGTTGAAGTAATTACTTAACTATGTAATTAACAAATGAATTATTACCAGACATAAGGTTGTGCTCATATTGTTAATATAAGATCCATGAAGGCAGGAATTTTGTTTATCATTTGTTTATTTATCATCAGCCCTCCCAACATCATGTAAACTCCAGGAGGTGGAAGGGAAGGAAAGGAAGCTTGTCTATCCTATTCGCCACTGAACCTTTGCCTAGAACAAGACTGACTGTTCAGGTATTGGCTGAAATACAGAAAGGAAGAAAGAAGGGAGGGAGGGAAGAAGGGAGGAAGGGAAGGAAAGGAAGAGTGAGTCTAACTCTGCAGAGGCTTCTCTACTGAAGATGATCCAGGCTTAGACCCACACATAATGCAACTCTATAATGTAAATGTGCAATTGGAGATTTTTAGAGAGGGGATATTGTTTTTTAGATTTCATTTTTAAAATCAGTTGCACAGGGCTCTGAGTTTCACTTAGAATAAAGTGTTTCAGTCCTGTGCAAAGTGGGAAACTTGTGTCTAGTGACTTCACTGCACAGAGAAATCCATGATCTTGTGCTCTGGCGGGTCTATGTCACCTGCTAGCAGTCAGACTAGTGGACGGGCCATTCATAGTGATCAATAAGTGCTATAAATAAAGAGATAGGCTGACAGTAATAAGGAGGACAAGGTTCCAGCCCTCCTGCAGCTTGTGTTCTAGAGTGGAGAGGCATACAATGAACAGGGAAACAAACAATTTTAGACAGTGGTAAGTTCTGTAGAGAAAATAAAACATCAGACAAGTAAATAATTTCAGGAAGGTGAATGTTTTGACTGAGAATGACAAGGCTCTATGGAGACTAGAGCAGTGAGGACAGAGCATTCCAGATGGTCTAGAGGGATCCATCCTGCACTTTCCACTTCTCTGCTGCTCCTTCATCCATTCCAAGGGCTTCAACAGCCACCCAGGTCTACACAAGCAGTGCCACTCCATGCTTTTGTGGGGCTACCTGACTGTCATTGCTACTAGGAAGTTTTACGAGCACTCAAGTCACCTCTCCCTTGCTGCTAAATCTTCCCTCCTCCTGCCACTCCCCTCCTCCTCACATTGGACAATCTCTGTGAATGGTGTCAATAGCTCAGTTCGGAAACATGGACATCACTCCTCCATCCTGCCCCTCACTGGCTATAACCAATCAATGCCAAGTCTGATGGGTGAGACCTCCTCACTATCTCCTGAACTCAGGCATGTCTCCCTGTCCCCACTGCCATGTCCCTATTTCAGGCTATCAGGACTCTTCTCTTCTCTTTTCCCTCCCTTTCTTTCTTTCTTTCTTTCTTTCTTTCTTTCTTTCTTTCTTTCTTTCTTTCTTTCTTTCTTTCTTTCTTTCTTTCTTTCTTTCTTTCTTTCTTTCCTCTCTCTCTCTCTCTCTCTCTCTCTCTCTCTCTCTCTCTCTCTCTCTCTCTCCCTCTCTCTCTCTCTCCCTCTCTCTCTCTCTCCCTTTCTCTCTCTCCCTTTCTCTCTCTCTTTCTCTTTCTCAGTGACCAACACCTCTAGCAACCAGCCCCCATCTTGGTGTCACACTGTGGCCTCACTGATATCCCCAAAACATAAATGTAGTCCTGTATGCTCAGAAACCTTCCAGGCCAGGATACATTTCTTAGCATGACCCTTCTGATCTGATCCCCACCTACCTCCCAAAGAAGTGGCCTGTTTGTTACTCCTTCCTCCCATTCTAGGTGCAGCCGTGCCAGGGTCCAGCCCCCAAACATACTGCACAACTTCCTCTGTCCATAGCAACCCTCAACCCCCCTGCCTGGTGAATTCAGCTCCTGGCTTAGTCATCACTTCCTGGAGGAGGCCTGCCTTTACACCACCAGCCTTGTGTCCCCGTTCTTGGTTCCCACAGTACTCACACTTTACCCACTGCCCCCCTGTGCTGTATTTGCTTTGGATTTCAAGCTCCTGAGGATAGGAGCTGGGTCATACATTGTTGTGTCCACAGCATCTGTGTAGGGCAAGAGAACTACACTGAAGCCTAGCTGTCCTCCTGTCTAAAAGTGAGGACAACAGTAATACGTATATGTTAGCTGTATTGTGAGGATTAAATGAGATAATGCATGGAAAATGCCCATCACAGTGGAAGCACAGTCAGTATGTAGAGAGTAAATGATAGCTATTATTACTGTATAATGTTGTTAGCACTAAATCTGAACAAATGTTTTATTGAAGTTTGAAATACATTCAGGAAAATGCATAAAATCATAGGTGTCCAGAGCTTAATGAATTTTCATAAGTGAATGCCCCCTTGTCAGCAGCCCCCAGATAGCACTATTTTTAAGCTCAAATGTTACCCTCTCAGAGAGGCCCTCCCTTATCTCCCACCCCCTACATAGCACTCATCATCAGACATCCTATATAATCTAATTATATATTTCATATATTATCCATCTCCCCTCACTCCAACATAAGCTGCAGGAGGGCAGGAATTTTTTTTAAATCTAGTTTGATTATGCTGTGTATCAGTAATTGACACATTTTAAACTGACTATACTTCATTTTTAAAAATAGTTTGTTCACTGCTGTATCTTCAATTCCTAGAATAGTGCTGGGCACGTAGTAGATGCGCAATAAAAACTGACTAAGGAATGAATGAATAAGTGCTTATATTAATTTCTTTAAGCTCACGAGTGCTGCGGCACTGTCATGTCCGAGAACTAGTACCCTTCCAGGTTAGACAGCACACAGCAGGGACTGGGTGCACCCAGCCCAGCCTTCACCCTGAACTGTGCAGGGCAGGCTCTTTCTCCTCACTCCTCCCAGGCGAACTTGGCCCACCCCACCCCCACCTCCATTTTGCGTGTGTAATAATTAAAATAAGAATAATAGCAACAACCATAATAATAGCCTCATCTTCCCTCTGGAGACCACCCCCCTCTCCTCCCCACTGCATCCCTCAAGGATTTTCCCTGGACCTGAAGCACTCTGGGTGATGCACTCTCCACTCTGAGAGCATGCTCTCGGATACCACTGGAATGCACCTGGTCAAGCTCCCTGCCAAGTCTTCTACCTCTGGATGGGCCCCCTGCAGCCAGGCTGATGGAGGCTTTTATCATTCACCCATTTCGCTGAGGGAGAAACTGGCTGAGAGAAGTCTCGTCCACTCGGATCTTCTGACTCGGAAGCCCGCCGTCTTTGCCGCCATGCACACCGCAACCACGTGTGGTGATCACCACCGTCTCCTTTGGTAAGTAAAGGTTTTCATCCACCTCTTTCACTTCTCTAACCATCGCGGCCCGGAAGAATATGCTTGGCCCTGCTCTGGGCTCTGGGCAAATGTCTGTGAACAAAGTTTCTGCGGACACAAACTGGTAATGAACCAGGCACCAGCCGGAGCAAGAGGGGCCCCTCTCACAGCGGTCAGGCACAGTCATTCCGAGAAGCTGCAAGAAGAGAGTTGCAAGTAGAACAGTGAATGCTCAGCTCCTTTTACAATTACTATCTCTTTTTGTCTTCCCCCAAACCTTGAGAAGGGACACTTTTGCCTCATTTTACAGACGAGGAAACTGAGGCAAGGAAATAGTAAGGAATTTACGGAGTAGGGATTCGAACCTAGAGCTCTGAAATACGCCGAGCCCGGACTCTGTCCAGCCCGCATGCCGCGCCTCCTCCTTCCTCCCGCACCGTGACCTTAACTCGGCACGTGCTGGCCCCTTGCCCCCCCCCCCAACACTGTCCCGCTTAGCCCTGCTTGGGGAGAGCGTATTGGGGGGCTTTCGGAGGGACCAGGGAAAGCTGCGTCCCGCTTGAGGTCCCGGCTTAGAGACTCCCGTCTCACGGCGTTAGGGACCCCGGCCGCCCGCCCCGCCCCTTCCGCGGCCGGGCCGGCGCTGCCTCTGTCCATGGTCAAAGCACCCGGGTAATCCGCCTTTCTCTTCCGCCCGCCGAGCCCCATTCATATTCTAATCACAGCGCAGCCGGCCCGCGAACAGCCACTTTATCGGGGCCCGCCGAGACGCAGCCTGCCCCCTCACTTTTACTTCCAGCCCCCCAGCTCCTCGTACTCCCTCCTCCTGCACTTTACACTCAGCCGAGGAGGGGGTCCCTGGGAAAACCGCGTCCCCACTCGGGCTCCGGGGCTTCTCACAAACTTCATGGCTGGCTGGGGGGCGGGGGCGGGAGGAGGGAAGAAGGGACGGAGACAGACAGACTGACAGAGTTACAGGAAGAGGCGGGGGCTGCAGGGGGGTGTCAGAGAGACCAAGGGGGATAGAGACAGAGAGGGGCAGAGTCCTAGGGAGAGACAAAGAGATGAAGGGGCAGGGGCTGGACAGAAACTCAGGCAGCCCAAATCCGAGAAATAGAGGGGGAAGGACAGTGATGAGAGACACGGAGACGGGCGGAGAGGGAGAAACAGACAGGGAAAGGAGGCACGGTGAAGGAGGAAGACAGAGAAAGTTCTGGAGATGAGTCAGCCTCTCACACCCTCGGTGCCAAGCTGCCTTCTCGCCGCCCAGGTTGAGGGGTGGGGTCTTAGGGCTGCAGTTCCCCCCCGCCCCAGCTCTCTTCACTTCTCCACGCGTGTCTGCGGATCCGCGTGGAGGGGAGTCAAGGCTTAACTCCTCCCGCAATCCCAGGGCCCTCACTCAAAATCTAACCCGGGACCAAACTAGGGTGGGGATACAAGAGGAGAGGGAAAGGAGTGGGGCCCACTCGTGGCCGCGTAGATGACTCCTCAGGCTCCTCGGAGTCCCCTGCCCCCTCCCCCGCCCCAAGCCTGCGCCGCGCCTGGCCGGATCGAGGGAAGGGTAGGGAGGGGGGAGGGGGCCACATCTAAGCCAATTTTGATTTCGCCTATAATGAGTGCCGGGAGAAGGCTGGAGAAGGCCTCTGGAACTTTAAATAAGAAAAACGTTGCTAATGCTATAATAGAAGGGGGAAGTCGGAGGGCTGGGATTGCGTCGCTCTGAGCCCCCCTTTTCGGAGGCGGCTTTTCTTATTCAAAACAGGCCCACAATGGGCTTCACAGTGCGCCTCGCCACGGCCCCATCTGACGAGCGGCCATTCATCAGGCCGGCTGGCCTATCAATGACATTGCTCCCATCGGGGCTCCTATAAAATGATGCTTTTTCCCATGAAACATCCGCAAACATTTTGACGGGTTTGGCTTTGCCCGGCTGGATTACTGAGTGTCCCCTTGCTCGCTCGCTCTTTCCCTCTCCCCCTTCTCCGAGCTCTCTCCCTTCTCTCTCTCTCCTCTTTTCTTCTTTCTCTTTTCTTCTCTTTCTTCCTTTTCCTTTCCTCCTTTATCCTTTTGCTCTTGCACTCCCTGCGTCTCTCCTTCTCCCGTCCTTCCTTTCTGGGCAGCTCTAGCACAGGGGATCCCCAAACATCAGGACTTTTGGGGGGCGCCTGTGCTGTCCATGGGAAGAGCATGCATTGTGGGTTACTGGAGGAACCCGACATGGATTCCACAGGTTAGTCCTACTGGTGGGGGTTGGGGGAGACACTGGGAGGGAAAGAAGAGGGAAAACGGGAACTTCAGAAAGAGTTGCAAAAAGTTCAGGAGGGTCAACTTGACAGTGGAACCCCAAGAAATAACGAAGCGTGCAGAAGTTTTCAATCCCATGCGATATGTGATGTGTGGAAGCAGATGCGTGGAAGTGTGTAAGTGTATGATTGTGTGTGTAAGTGTGTGTGTGTGTGTGTGTTTGTGTGTGTGTGTGCGCGCGCGCGCAGAGGAGCGCGCTTTTGCTTGTCCTGGACACAAAGTTACGTAAAGATTCGCTGGCTCGCGGCGAGCTCGAGGTGCCACTTGCAGAAACCTAGCGAGTCGACCGCCCCCTCCCGGGCCCGGCTCCTCCCCAGGTTTTGGGGCCTCGGAATAGCGGTGCGCTCTGTAGCTGGTGGCTAGGGCCAGGAAGCCGAGCGGAACGCCCCAGAGGCGGGGGAGGGCGAAGGCTTCGCACAGCGCCTGGGAGGTGGGGACCGAGGCTCCGACTGGTGGAGATGCGCAGCTGGAGGGAGTGGCGGCGGCGAACCCGGTGGTCCTGGGGAATCCGCGCCCGGTCGGGAGTGGGAGCCCCGAGCGTCTAAGGCGGGGTGTAGCCTCCCTGTCCCGAAGGGGCACCAGATGATGCGCTTCGCTCGGGACTGTAACTATGCTGGAGGGAGGGCAGAAGGATGTGCAGCGGGTGAGGCCTGGCGTCAGGGTCTGCAAACTACTTGGCATTTGGGGGGCTGTTGGCTCTGGGCGTCAGATTTTGGGGTCGCGGCGGTCGGTAACAACGGAGAAAGCAAGCCAAGGGAATCTCTTACAACGAAAAAGGCCAGCGTCTCGGTTCTTCCTCCAGTAGAGCCTTCGCCACCTCCCACTTCTAGCATCTCTGAAGAGCGACCAAACTTTAAGATCAGAGTTATGGTCCCTATGCCCCTTCCAGGTGGAAGAAATTCTCTGGAAACTCACCTACTCCCCCAGCCGCAGTCTTCCAACCAATGCACTCTTTTACGGGCTCGACTGCAGCCTTGGGGTTTCTTGGGGAGAGGCAGAAACAGAGCAGTGAGCTCAGCCTGGGCCGATATAGCAGCTTGACGCGATGCTTGGGAGGATGCCTAGGAGCATCCGCTGCTGGACTTCGCAGCGCGAAGCAACAAGTGCCTTCCAGCCTCTGTTATCCCCTAACACACGCGCGTCTCTTCCGTGAGCAAATAAACAACACACGATTGTTTCCGCACTTTCACCTCGAAGCAGGCTGGAAACGGATGTGGGGTGGGAGTAGGGGTCATCTAGGCATCGCCCCAGATGGTCTTTCTTCTTCCCTGCAGAAAGATTTCTAGCCCCTCCTGGCTTCTGCTGAGGCCCTGGTGGTCAAGACACGCATCCCCTCTGGCCAAGGGGATCTTCGGTTTTCCGGAGTAGTCGTCTATCTCTGATCCCCAAAATCCGTCTCCATTACGTTCTCCTAAGTGGGTGTGGACCCCCTGGGAGTGGGGAGAGGCTGAGCCCTGCAGTTCTCCTTACTATATGAGATGACAAATGAAGGCAAGAAGAGGTATCGCCTGCCCCGCGCGGGGCGGCGAGTGCGCGGCGGGCCCTGCTGGGGTCCTCTCCGCTGGCGGTAAAGAAGGTGCCCAGAGAGGGAAAAGATCTCCTCCCTCTATACTTCTATGCCAGGTGCATATGCCACTACACACCTCCTGAGCACCCCAACTTTAGAGGTGAATATCCTTGAACAAAATTAAACCCATGTCTGCAATGTTTGCAGCCAAGTATTTGCAAAGGATCCACTTAGGGACCTGGAAGTCTCCTCGCCCCACACCAGCCATGGCCCAGCTGAGGGTTTTAGCCGCTCCCTCAACATGACTGGAGTTTCTCGGTGCGTTTTTGGGAGAGTTGTGGGGCTATGGAAACATTCTGTTTTCTGTCCTCTAGCTGGTGGTCGTGGAGACACCTGGTCACTTTTACTTAAATTGTAAATATACCCAACGGATTCTGAAATCTTTTCCCCCAATCCACTCCCCTCCCCTCTTCGAAAATCTGGGATCTCTGGATCGCCATCCTAACAAAAAGTTCTGGGAAACGGCAGAGTGAAGAAATGACACGAGGCGCACAAGATGACATTTCACCAGGGTCTGCAAAATCGACAAGGGAAGTGCGGCTCGGCGCGGTCCGGTCCAGGAGCCTTCCCTCACCTCGCCTGGAGAGAACTTAATCCAATTAGCTTTTCTGTGGAGTTCCCCTTGTTATGTAAAGGCTCTTTCTCCCCGGCTTGCTGAGACCAGCGCTCCTTGGAGAAATTCGATTCTGCTCCTTTTACGGCAGATTGCGCGCGAACCTACAGCAGGACCACGAATATTATTGTTATTATTATTTCAGTCCGAAAGGGCTCGAACAGTCGATTCACAGCAAGTGCTGGGGCGAAGTCGGGAGCATCCAGGGTCGGAAAGGCCGGCGGGCCAGGCCTCCGTCTCCTACTCTTAAAAGGAAAATCCCTGGAAAGTGCCTCGGGCCCGGGAGAACAGTTTTGCAGGGGCCGGAGCTCTAGTGGTGGGCCTGGGGGCCACTTCAGCGTGACCTGCGGAAAAGCGTCTCTTTGTTCCGCGCACCGAGCGGGTAATATATTCCTTGAGTTTTTCCAAAATACTCAACAAGTGTGGGGCCAAGACAATAACCCCGCTGGCAGATTCCGGGGAGCCGGCGCGCTCCTCTGGGCCCTGGGCTAGCTCGCCGCGGAGCGCTACAAAGCAGACCCCTCTCCGAGAGCCGCGACCCGGCGGAGCTCGCGGAGGTAGCGAAGGCCGCAGGCGCGCGCGTGGGGCCGCCGACGTGGCGTGGGGCCGTAGACGCTCCGTCCTGCCGGTGCGCCGTTTGCAGTTGCGTCCCTGCCCGCTCGAGCCGCATCCCCGCGGAGCGCAAAAGCCTGCGAGGAGCTCGGTGTGGCCCCCCACCCACCCACGCGGGCCGCCGGCGGCGCCTAGGTGTTTATGGCCTGAGGGTTCAGTCCCGGCTGCCGTGCCCAGACGAGCGTTGCTCAGTTACTCAGGTACCGGGAAGTTCGAGAACGAGGAGGGAATAGTAGGCAGAATTTTAGGCCACGGAGGAGAACTTGTGGAAAGTGGGCCGGGGCCAAGTTAGTCGCCTACGCAACAGAAGGGTTGTTTCTTGTTAAACGGGATGACGCTTTAGACAGAGGCACAGCTGAGGCCGAACTGGAAACTTCTGCCTCTGCTCACTTAGCGCCCCGACCTCCAAACTCCACAGCTGGGGCGTACAAAGTACCTTTAGAGCCGGATTTGAGCCCCCAGGGCCACAACGGCAGGCAGGCACTCTGGTCTAGAGGCTCCCAGCTCAGCACAAGGCTCGACCTGGTTTCGTGGGCCCGCAGGTGGGGACATTCAGTGGCTTTGGCGCGGGGCCGACGGGGCAGAGAATGTCTGGGTGGGAAAGGTCCTGGGCCTCCTCCATCCTCTTCCAGGCGGGTCCAAGTAAAGGAGCCGCTTTCTCCGCCGGCCCGGGGACTCGGACAGCGAGCTCGGGGAGTAAGGAGGGGTCAGGGGCCTGAGCTTTGCCCCCAAGCCCAAATCACACTGTCTCGCCCTCCCTAGACATGTGTGTGTGGCCGGCTAAGGGGGCATGCCTGCCCCACCCTCCCCACCTGCCAAGCGCCGGCGTCTGGGTTTGGCATCAGGGTCAAGTGAGAGCCGCGTGGTCACCAGATCCCCAGGCCCGGCGGCTGCAGCCCTAGCCAGCACCGACGCGGCGCGCAGTCTGGGCCGGGGGAGCCTCGCACGCGACTTGGTGCGGTGGCCCAGGGCAGCACGCTTTCCCACCATGCCTGTAGGACTTGGAGACCCGGAAAAGTTTGCAGAGGCCGCCCGGCGGCTGGGCCCTTAGATTTCCATAGCTGCACCCGCCCCCTCCCCAGCGCGTCGCCATGGAGACTGCTGGAAGTTGGTGGTGGAAAACAGACCCGGCGCAAAGCAAAATATTATGAGTGCAATTGGGGTGACTTCAGGGGGGCAGGGGACTGGAGGGCAGGAGCGGGAGCCAGAGGCAGAGGCCGACAACAAAGGGCCGAGTACGAGGAGAGAGGAGTTTGCACGGGGCCTCCCTGCCGCTGTGTGAGAGCTGGACCATTCTGCTTCCCAGAGGCGCCAAGGTCTCTAATTTCTCTCCAGCAGCTACACCTTTTCTCAGCCCGCCTGCGCGGCCTCCCTCCCACCCCTCCTCCTCGTCCTCCTCCTCCTTCTCCTCCTCCTCCCCCTCCTCCTCCTCTGGGTTCTCTTCCAGCCTCCCTCCCTGTCCCGTCCGGAGGTTAGGCGCCAGCTGGGCAATGAGCCCGCCTCCCCCACGAGGCACAGGCTCACCGACGTGAAATGTTCTGGCTTTTCTTCCCCACGACCCGTGGGTCGCCCAAGATGAATTTCTCACCCCCCTTCTCAAACTGGATCTGAAAGGGTGAGGGGTTAGGATAAGGCGGGAAAGTGAAGAGAAGGAGGTGCCTGATTAGAAATCTTGGGGTGGGGGTAGTGAGGAGGAGAGCCTACGGATTTGTTTTTCTCCTTTGTACAGTGGGGAAAGCTCTGAGTTATAATTCTGACTCTGAACATTACTTGTAATGTTACTTTACGTAAGCCTTCTAGCCTTTCAAGATTAATTTTAATTGCCTGTAAGGTGAAGGGTTAAACAGTTCACAGACTGGGATTCTCTGACAAGTTATAAGTATCCCTCTTTACTGTAGAACCCAGGAGGCGTGGTTACACTATCTGAACTATCTCCACTGCACAGTTAGTGAATCTCTCCCCTAATTATACACTAAAATATTTTTACAGGTCTTTTAGGATTTTAAGAGTCAAGAACCTTGAATAACCACTTTTTAAAGGCTAATAACTGCCTTTCTCAATTACACCTGAGGTGCATTCCTTAAGGCATTCGATTTTATGGGGCTGTGCCCAGTGTCAATTTAGGAAACACTGAAATGCCTCTTGATGATGATGCCATGGTCACAGACTGTCACATATACTGAGGAGGAAAACACAGTGGCCCATGTGATGAGATGTTGCCATCAAAAGAAAACCAGACTTTATCCTCCATTGCTCAAGCTTTTAGAAAGGGCTGAGTCTCTTCTCACACCTGGTGGCTCCTCCTAGTGATTAGTTAAGCAGAGGAGTCCTTCCCTTCTCCCTGAGACTTTGTTCCCTTATCTGTAAATGAATAGGTTGGATGTAAAGATTGCCATGGTCTATCTAAAATGTTGACTCATTTACATTTCTCTGTCTGTGTTTGTGAAATGTGCCTGGTATTTTATTAGTTAATTGCACACTGATCCTCACAGGCGCTCCTCAAGAGAGGCATTATTGTGACCTGCATGGAGCACAGGGCTTCTCTTCCATTTCCAGTGCTGTAACATCATGATTCCAAGTCAAGCTGATAATGTGTGTTTGCCTTGGTGTCTGTGCAAAAAAAAGGCTGAAAAGGTGTAGAATGGTGACATCACAAGTTGAGCCGCTGGACAGTCAGGTGTCTGCTTGCATAGGCCCCTGAGAGCCCAACCGACATGTTCTACAAGTCACTTGGGACACTCTTCAGCTGCCCCTCTAGGGCTCCACAGCTCTGTAGGATGGAAAAGGTGGGAGGAGGAGTCTCTGACATTGCTTTCATCTATTCCACTCTATTTAAGATATCTTTGCAATTTTGTTAAGGTTGGGGGGAGAGAATAACTCAAAGACAGATTTTTGGAGGTATCAGATAAAAGTGCAAAAAAGGTTTGGGTGAATTTATCAGTCTCACTCAGTGAACACCTGTTGGGTGGCAGACCCTGGGGATGAATAAGACCACAGTCCCTGCTGTCAGGGACTTTAAAATGTTTTGATGAGGGAAGCCATGGACATATTGAGAGCAATGTGTGCTACAAGGGACATAAAAATAGAGTCCCCTTGGAGCCTGGAGGAAAAGATGCTGTCTCTTGAGTATCCACCGAGTGGCAGCCCTGTGACAGGCACTTTTCCACACATTGGCCATTTGAGCCTGACTACAATTCTGTGTGGTCCCTTTTTAGGATGAAAGAGGGTCTGAAACTTCCCGGGGACACTACTTGTACATGGCAGAGCTAGATTGGAGGCCAGGCTGAGAAAGCCTGATCCCTCACCCTACCCAGCCCACTTCATCTGGACACTGTTGGAGTGCTAGCCTGGCAGGGCTTGGTGATGACGCTGGTTGTGAGGTGGATTTAAATGCTACTTTTTAATGGGAAAGGGAAATGTATGGATGAGAGTGGAGGATCAGGGAATGTCTTGCCTTTGAGCTCCAGAGAAAACCTCTCTCAACGAGTTATGTGGTTCTAGATTTGAAGAGGATTTTAAATGATGGCAGTGATGGGAGGCAGTGCATCATAATGGTTGAGTATAGGTTTTGGGCAAATTTAAGCTTGCTTCATTCATTCAGGAACACTATGTGTCTTCTGTGCTTTGTGTCCCACATTTTGATAAATGCTGGGCTTAAAAATGCCATCTGTGCTCCTCCGGAGCATAAGTTTTAGATAGACAAACAGGTAAACACAGAAACATCATTTCAGCTAGTGATACGTACTACAAAGAAGAAACATCTGGAGTGATGAAAGTAGTGCGTGGTGTTGGGGAGGTTGCTGCGTTTCACAGGGTGCCTTTCTGCTGCATGTGGCTGTGTGATTGGGCTGGAAGCTCGGTATTGCTGAGCCTTAGTTTTCTTACGGAACTTATAGGATAGTCTGATAGGGCTGCTGTGAGTATGCAACGTGAAAGTGGTAGTAGGTAACATACATTCAGTACTTGCTGTGTGTCTTCACTTTTTTAAGCATTTTAATTTAAATGCATTATATAGGTATTGCTCACAACAACCCAATAAAGAAAGAACTGTTATTATTCACAGTTTAAATGGGGAAACCAACAGACTAAAGACAAAAAAGCAAAGCAAGAAGCTGAAGCATTTGGTGAGTTTCTGAGCTCTAGAAGTTGGGCTGGTGAGACAGATTTTGACTGCACAAAAAGCAAGATCACTCCTTATTGTGTGAACCAAACCTTCCTGAGGCAGAATACAAGTAATAAATGTAGCTTTTTAACTTGTATTTTTAAAGCTAATGTTTGTCAAATGCCTTTCATGTGCCAGGCATGTACTAAGCACTTCAAATATATTATTGGTTGTATTTTAAAATATATGTTAGGAGTACTATTATTATCCATTCCATTTTATGCAGTAGGAAACTGAGGCAGATCAAGGCTGTCCTAGAAGGGGCTGAGTACCCTAACCTGCAGTCATTCACACTCTTAGTCACAAGGCTATACTGTCTTTGTCTTTTGTTTGTTTATTTTAGTGATGGAGAGGGTTGTGGTGGAACGGATGTCCAATAAAGAATATACATCATCTCAGCAATAGCATGCTATTTTCTCCCTGTAAAGAAGTATTTTGAAAGTCATTTACACAGTGGAGACAAAATTTTAAATTATTGTTGGCAAAAATAGGGACATAAAGGGACATATCTTTACTACAGATGTGAAATGTACTGTAGTCTTCTTGGGATTCATTTGAAGTTTAGTTTCAATTCGGTTATCTCTGAGAATGTCTAGCTAGGCTTCATTCATGCTGACATACAGACATACCTCAGCCAGAATGAACTAATGAGACAGAAGCCATTAAACAGTATGATAATATATGTGGCCTTTAGGTAATTTAACAAACCATGTATTACAGCTAAAAGTCATTCACAGATACATGTTGACCTCTGACTTCAGATGGATATTTAAATCCTAGTTTGGTTGCTTGCTAGCTGGGTGACCCAGGGCAAAAGACCTAACTTCTCTAAGCCTCAGCTTCTTTGTGAAAAACATCCACTCCTTACTTTTCAGGGTTCTTAAGAGGATATAATTGGGAGGGGTGGTGAAATAGGGGAGGGGGATTAAGAAATACAAACTCTGGTTATAAATAAGTCACAGAGATGTAATATACAGCATAAAGAATGTAGCCAGTAGTACTGTAGTAACTTTGTGTGGTAACAGATTGTTTTGGGGCTTGTGATGATCATGTAGTAATGTGATTGTCACATCACTGTGTTGTACACTTGAAATTACATAATATTGTATGTCAACTATACTGCAATAAAAGCAAAAAGAGGATATAATAGGACTGTACACGTTAAGCCTAACTCCTAGAAATTGCTCAGTAAGTAGCAGATTTTATTATAATTAAAAATAACTTTCTGATCTTCCTGTGCCAAATCCTAGGTCTCTAGTTGGGAAAAGGGGATAAGAATACAGAAAAAAAATTAGACATTGCAGCATATCTAGATGTTTTTTCTACTATGTAGAAATAGCCTCAGTTCTAACATCAAAGTGAATCATTCTTTTCTAAACCTTTTGGTTTAGACTGAGGGATTCTTCTCATTTTCATTTTCTCTTCCTTTCCCATGAACAAGATATTTTATGTGCTCCTGTTTGCCATGGTTTCACTCTTGTGTTTTCCAGTTTGTTAAAGGAAGTGGAAATTGAGTCTTTGTGGAGACAACACCTGTTGACTGGGATTTGAATCCTGGAATAGAGTTCCGGGAGCTCTCGGGGAAGACATATGTTACACACCTCAGATGGAGGCCCCTGCACAACTCCTGATGCCTTCCCAGTTCTGGGATGTGATGGCCCACATTCTTCATCCACCATCACCCCCACCTTATACTTGTAGGCATCACTGTTTTAAAGACTCAACCACTTAATATTTGATTTTCAAGAAGTAGAAAGTTCAGTTTCAAGTGAGCCTTTCTCTAAGACTCATTTTAGCAGGAAACTCATTTAGTTCTTTTGCCTTTCTTGCAAATTTTTCTAATGTGAGGAGAAAATGTCCATTTGTTATGTTTCTATCTTTATAACTTGATTTTATCTCCATTGTGGCTTTTGAGTTTTGAAATATTAACAGCTTTCTTTAAGAAAGAGAGATCATAAAAAGCAGAAAAGAATGATATTCAACCACTATGTTTTCAGTAGAATATGATCCGCATTTAGGGAACTGGAACTGGATTGACCTGTGCTAGTAGATATGTGGTTTCTGTTGTCCAATCTGATCCTTAGGGCAGAATTTCTTAAAGAAAAAAGTATATATAGTATAGTTTCCATTTTTGTGATTGGTTAATCCTTAGTAAAATGTAAAGCGTGATCTGCCTCTGAGCAATCAATAATTATTAGTAGACCAGGTGAACCTGGACATGTTGGGTTTGTATTGTTGTGATTGTTTTGCTTTAATTTAATGGGGTAGTAAGAAAGCCTTTGAAAAAGCTGCAACCCAGTGAAGGTTAGTTAGGGCTTAGTGTCCTGCGTGTTTTCTGACTACCAATTATGCTAAAGGTCAGCATTGTTTAGATCAGCCTAAGTGAGATTGATGAATATAGCAGATTTTTATTTAATTGGAAAGGAGAATTATTGCTTTATAAGCATCAGTCCCCTGAATCCATCATGTTGGAGAAAATGCACTATCAAGTACAAGCGAGCTACTCCTGAACTAGATTTTGGAGTATCAGTTGAATAATCTAAAGAGTGATTAGTGATTGTTAATTATACCTCCAGCAACTAATTTTTGAGGCACAGATGCATTTCATGAAGAAACTTACGTCAACACATTTGTTTTGAATCTTGTGACTGCCCTAAAATCATTTCAAGCTAATATTAGTCTTTTAAAGAAGGATGTGTTTCTTTGAATGTTGAAGTTGTAGAATTCATAATTTAAAAAAAATAAACATGAGTGATTTTTTTTTTTGAGTGCCACATCATCTTTTTCTGAACGATTAGTCTAAATTTGGGCTGTTCCTACATGTAATGTATTTATAATTTGTGTACTGATTCTGTATGCTGATGAGGTAGGTCAGATTCCTATTGAACTTATTAGGGTTTTATAAGGTTCCAGACTTGGGCCCATGACATAAACTCAAACCTATTTACGATGGAATCAATTGATTAAACATTTTGCTATGTTTTCTCTATGCTATTCAGTTCCACTGCTGATAATAAATCAAGAGTGGGGGAAGAATTAGGATACCTCTGTAAGTTCTTTGTTCTACCAAAAAGAAAATCAACTAATTTTGTATCATCCTTACATGATGACTAAAAAAGCTAAAATGTCTATTTCTGGGAGTTTTATTTCCTTTACTTGATGACTCCTTTTACAAAGGCAAAATAGTTTCTACATAAAGCATTATTAGGTATCGTAAAAATAAATAACATTGGCTGAGAAAGCCCTGGGAGTTTACAAGGAAGAAAGATTCCAGAGGGCTAGAGTTAAAACATTAGAACTTT
The DNA here is from genome assembly GCF_048773025.1 of Camelus bactrianus. Classification (NCBI taxonomy): domain Eukaryota; kingdom Metazoa; phylum Chordata; class Mammalia; order Artiodactyla; family Camelidae; genus Camelus; species Camelus bactrianus. The sequence continues at coordinate 30,977,129 of NC_133550.1, read as the reverse complement.
TAAGCATTGGAAAGAAGATTTCTAAAGCGTTGAGCTGTTGTGAGAGGGCTTTTGGTCTCCACGAACTTTTATTTTCAACTCAGTGGGCAGAGTTTCTGAGGTTGCTGTGGTTTGGATAGGGGACCTTTTCAGAAATGCCAGGCTTTTAGGGAAAAAACACAGCTTTCTTCTAATCAAGGATCCGTTTTAAAGTTTGAAAACTTTGCTGTGATTAGAAGAATGAATTATTTCTCTGCTTCGTTGGGGTTTCCTCCGGGTGCCCAGGCTGCAGGGCATTCTCGCCTGGACTACCTCGCAGGGCACTGCTGAGGAGGTGCTGGGAGCGAGGACAGCTGCCCGCCCAGAGCCAGTCCCACCTGCACCAGGGCACCAGGCATGAGCCTCACACGGAAGCTGGCTAAGCCCAGAGCACAGCTGGGTCAGCGCACAGGGCAGAGGGGTCCAGAGGATCCAGGAGATGAGGAACCTTAAAAAAGGATTCTCTGTGGGCCTGTGTTTTATTCAGAGTTCTTGGTATTGAGAGATATTAAAGAAGAAGAAAGAAAGAAAAAAAACTACCAAAGCCATATGATTGTAGACGGTACCTGGAGACTATATATTGATACACAGACCATTTTTGAGAAGGAAAGAATGAAGGAAAGGGGAACGAAGAGAGAAAAGGAAGGAGGGAGAGGAGGGAGGGTAGGAGAGAAGGAGAAAACTACATTGAAATCATTTTGGTAATTGAGGGCAGGCTGACTTAATGAGTTGTTTTCAAAATTATTAGTTACTTTTTAAATAAAGTGACTCCCTTTTTGAAATTGGGCAGCAGATTAATAACATTTATAATCTTTTCCATGCACTGTGCTAAATGCTTATGCATGTTAATGCATTTAATTCTCATACTCAACCTGTGATATTATTTTCCCCATTTTAAATGTGAGGAAACTGATTAAGAGGGCCTAGCTAACATGTCCAGGCCAAATGGCTAGTGTCACATGAGAATGTAAACACAGATTATTCTGATTTCAGAGCCAAGCTACCTCTTTGCCTCCTAAAACCTTGAGCTAGAAGGAAGACCTTAGAGATGTCTGTTCTAGCTCACCCCTCTGCTTCATGAAGCAGTTCAGGTCACACACTGTGGTTTTCTGGAGCACACTCTCACGGGTGTCAGTGGCTTCTGGCTGCCAGGGGCACCTCGATGTGACTTTGGCAGCAGGCTGCCTACTGAGGACAACCCCAAGTGCTCCTTCCCGCGGGGGCGCCTTTGTGCCATGTGTTTCTTTCATCTCAAATCATTCTCAGACCTCCTGAGTTCAGCCTGGCACCACCGCTAGGGAGGTACCTGCTGCCCGCCAGTTACTCTGGCAAACTTGACATCCTACACTTTATCAGAGGCTTCATATCCATTTATTTACAGACATGATTTTCCTTATAGTAGGTTCAGCACAAAACCTTGGGTGTTAAAATAACAGCACCTTTCCTTACATAGCATGTTACAGTTTGTTTTGTGTCTTTTTTTTAATTTAACATTTTTTATTGATTTATAATCATTTTACAATGTTGTGTCAAGTTCCAGTGTTCAGCACAATTTTTCAGTCATTCGTGGACATATACACATTCATTGTCACATTTTTTTCTCTGTGAGTTATCGTAACATTTTGTGTATATTTCCCTGTGCTATACAGTGTAATCTTGTTTATCTGTTCTACAATTTTGAAACCCCAGTCTATCCCTTCCCACCCTCCACCCCCCTGGTAACCACAAGTCTGTATTCTCTGTCCGTGAGTCTATTTCTGTCCTGTATTTACGCTTTGTTTTTGTTTGTTTGTTTTTGTTTTTGTTTTTTAGATTCCACATACGAGCGATCTCATATGGTATTTTTCTTTCTCTTTCTGGCTTACTTCACTTAGAATGACATTCTCCAGGAGCATCCATGTTGCTGCAAATGCCATTATGTTGTCGGTTTTTATGGCTGAGTAGTATTCCATTGTATAAATATACCACATCTTCTTTATCCAGTCACCTGTTGATGGACATTTAGGCTGTTTCCATGTGTTACAGTTTGTAATCAACTGATACAATCATTAATAGTGGGGAGTCTGCAATCACTTATGATACAGTCATTAACAGCTTTGGCTCTGGAATCCCACAGGCTTAGTGAGAATCAGCTTTGCCATGGGCTAGATGTATGAACTCATCAAGTTACATGACTTCTCTGAGCCTCAGTTTGTCAGTAAAGTGGGTCCATGCATAGTACCTACCTCATAGGGTATTATGAGGATTAAATGAACTAATGCACGTAAAGAGGTCTGCACAGGGTCTTGGCACATTGTAAAAGCTCAGTGAATGGAAGGCTCTGCAGCACTCGCTGCTTGTGTTCCTCTAGTGGCTTCCAAGACCCACCTCCTCCCTGTACCACCCTTTTTCCCCTCCCTCTCTCAAGGACTACATAGGAGAAGAAAACAAAATTTTATACAACACTTCCACTTCAGTCTTTTCAATACACGACCTCGTAAACATTTGATCTAGGCAGGCTCACTGCCATCTCACACTTAGTAAGACTGCTCCTCAGTGAGATTCAGTCACACGCATTGGTTCACACAGCGAGAGTATCCAAGCTGAGATCATTGTGGCCTCGAAGCTAATCCTGCTTTCTTTCTACCAGGCCATCTCTAGATGGTGGTCCACATTCTGCATGGAGTTCTGTCTTTGCCTTGTGATGCACTTACCCACTTGGGCCTAACGTACACACACTTCCCACCCGTGCATGTTTCTCAGATCTCCACCTGTGTCGTTACTGTTAGTGCTTGGCCTAGCGCGCAGCATCTGCTCGAGTGTCTCACACAAGTCAGTGCTTAATAAGTATTTACTTAAGGTGTAAATCAATCCCTCCTTCATAGTGTGAGGAATACTGCATAGTACCTACCTCATAGGGTATTATAAGGATTAAATAAACTAATGCACATAAAGAGGTCTGCACAGGGCCTTGGCACATTATAAAAGCTCAGTGAACGGAAGGCTCTGCTGCACTCGCTGCTTGTGTTCCCCTAGTGGCTTCCAAGACCCACCTCCTCCCTGTACCACCCTACCACCCAAAATCAGTCTTTGCTTGATTTTGAGGAAGCCTGGCTCAAGGCTCCATGCAAGCAAGTACTTGGTAGATTAACTGTAGATGAACTGATACTCTTGGGCCCCTACGAGGTGCCAGGCATGGTGCTGGTGCTTCATTTGTTCATTTCTTTCCCTCCTTCCTCTCTGTCCTTCCTCCTCTTCTCATTGATCTGCTCTTCTGTGCCAAGCACTGTCCTAAGTGGGGGAAATAGTGGGTGAATAAGGTACCATCAGCTCTTAAGGAGCTTATATTATTTCTTCTAATCCTCATAGTTACTTCATAGGGGAGCTTTTTTTTTTTTTTTTTTTTTAAATATAGGAAGGAAATTGAGGCCCATGGGATTAAGTAATTTACCCAGGGTTACAGAGTTTATTTAGTCCCTTGTAAGGGGAACATTAAAATGAGTGTCTCCTGGCTTCCAAGGCCATGTACCAGGAGATCCAAGAATCAAACAGAGTGATAGGAAGGGAGTAAAGAGTGATGCCTGGGAGGTGAGCATGATATAAACATTCTAACAGCTTAGACTTACTTAGTGCTTATCATGTAAATACTCTCTGCACCTTACTAATTCTCATACAAACTCCAAGAGGTGCTGTTATTACCACTCCTAATTTGAAGGTTAAAACAAAACAAGACAAAACAAAAACTGAGGCTCAAGGAGCTTGAGTTGCTCACCCAAAGTTATACAGCAGGAAAGTCAGGCTTGAATCTGGTAGCTAAGTTCCATGGTCTGTGTCCTTAACTACTACACTGTTACTAAACCAAAAAAGTGCCTCAGTCACAAACAGGTGCTTGGGACTTGTAGTGGTTCCATGTATCTGGAGCTTGCTCTGTGCCGGGCACCGTGCTGTAAGTGCTTTCCATGTGTTTGTTTGCTGAAATCTCACACCACTAAAATGACGTAGGCAGATTATTATTACCCACGTTTCACATAAGGGGACACTGAAGTTTAGAGAATTTGCCAAAAGTCATTCAACTAGTAAGTACTTAGGCTGGAATTCAGACCATTGGTTTGTAGCCAGTTCCTAAGCCCACGTGCTTACTTCTTCTCCGAGGTGATTCTCAGGAAATGATTCAAAAGAAAGAAAGAAACCAAGTCGTATGCACCAAGTTGTATAATATTAAAGCATTATATAATTAGGAATGTTAGCTCAGTAGAACACTGGCCATGTATTGAACAATGATGAACATGAGGACCGTAGCAACGGGAAAAATCCACATGATAGAATGTTAGGAGGAAAAGGGATAGAAATTGTATGTTCTCTGGGATTATAGTTCACATGTGGGCACATACGGACATGAGGCTGGGGAGCAATGCAGAAAAAAGACCAGCTGTTCGCAGGTTAGAAGGGTGGGGTTGTGGGTCAATATGCTTCTCTTTTCAGTATTAAAAATATTCCTGGGTAATTTGATAGGGATTGCATTAAATCTGTAGATTGCCTTGGGCAGTGTGACCATTTTAACAATATTGATTCTTCCAATCCAGGAGCGTGGGATATCTTTCCATTTTTTTAAGTCTTTACTTTCCTTTATCAATGGTTTATAGTTTTCCATGTATAAGTCTTAAAATATAATTTCTTTGATAGATTAACACAGGAAAGAAAAGAGTGCTTTGCCTAAGAGAATATTTTGGTGATTTATCTTGAAAGTTTAGGCTAGTTTGGAGTCTCTTGGTGGCCAGCAGTGCCTGACTCCTGAGGTTTTGGAAGGAATCCACATCCCCTAACAGAAAGTGTGAGAAGAAATGCAGAAGAGGTAAAAAACAAACAAAAACCTAGAAAAGGCAGTGATGTCAAGAATTGAATAATATCAGATGCTGTGTGCAGCAAGTAGCCTTGGCTCCAGTAACATTTTTCAGATTTTTCTATGGTTTAATAATACTGTAATGATAGCAATAGAAACAAAGGAAAAGTCTGCTGGCATTAAGTAGAAGTAGGCATGTTCCCCCCAAAAAGTGAAGGGGAAATGAGATTTTTACAACCTGGTTATGCAATTTTGCATGTTAACTCTGGTGTTCTCAGGGATGTTTTCGGAGCATAGATCTGCCTTTACATTGAAGTTATCCTCGACAGGAGATGGCACTGAACACCCTAGATTTAATTTCCTCTAGTGTCTGGAGACGGTTGGTGATCTTTGAGCTATGGGCAGTGGTGTACCCTCAGGATTCCCTGCTTACTTCTTGTATATTGCAAATAATGAGACCCTAATCTCTTTGCCCACTGTATAGTTTTCTTTATTGAGTTTGCTTAAAGTGAGAAGGGGCAGTAACATTATTGAGCACATATTGTGTTTGGTATTATGTTAGACACAACTTAGTACTCACAATGGGACTGGAAAGCATGTGTAGTTATGGGTATTATAGCACAAGTTAACGGTTAGGTTAGAGTCAGATTCAAATTCTAGCTCAGCTGCTTCCTGGCTTTGTGATCTTGGGCAAGTCACTGCTGTGATGATGATGTTGGTGAGGATAACGGTGCTTGCACTGGGAGGCCACAGTCCAGAAGATGTCATTAGTGTCACCTTGGACTCACTTGTATCATGCTGTGATTGAGACCCCAGCTGATGAGGAAGAGGCATGGGGACACTGGTCACGTGGATTGGCTAGAGGAGTGAATATAGTTAGCTAGAAAGAGAACAGAGTTCTTATCTTTTATCATTATGCTCATCAGTTCTAGTTCAAGTCTCTAAGACTTAGACTCTTTTGTGGCCTTCTACCGAGGGGGACATTAAGTCTTAGTTTGCCTGGGACAGTCCTGATTTATACAAGTGGTCCTGGTAAAATTACTACTAACGCTGCTTTTCAGTCTCAGAAGCGTCCAGGTTTAGATGATAAGTGATATGTCTCCTGCTTCTCTTTCCCTCCCCTCTGCAATTATGTTTAGCAGCACCACATGGAGCTGCCCATAGAACGGATTTGCTTATGCCACACTCTACTCAAAAACTTTTAGAGGCTTCTATCCATCTCTTGAATAGAAACCATACTTCTTAACCCAGCTCTGAGTAAAAGGCAAGTCTTATGTGTGCATGCCCCATAGCATATTACAGAGTGCTAGTCAAACAGGATAGTCTCAATAAACACATGTTGATGATTCATGAATGAATGTGTGCATTTGCACTCAGGCTGCTTGTCAGTTTCTTGAATGTGTCATTCTTCTGCCAGCTTCAGGACCTTTGCACATGCTGTTCCTTCTGCAACGAATACTCCTCCCTCCCTCTTTACCTGGGGTAGTAACATGTGCCTTGTTACTCTTTAGCTGCCAGCTTAATGCTACTTCCTCTGAGAAGCTTCCCTGATTCTCACAGGTCAGACTTCCCTTTTTTTCTTCTCTCCCCTTGCTTTCTTGGTATTTACATCTCTATCTGTGTGATTTTTGAATAGCTGACTCCTGCACTAAACTCTAACCTTCCATGAAGACAAACTGTCTTATTCATGGATGTGTCCCTACTGTATAGCTCAGTGCCTGTACTCCACAAATAGTTGCTAAGCAAACAGTGGGATAAATGAGTGTAAATCCCCTTGTAGGCTAGCCTTTCTGGCCAGTGTGCAGTTCATGTCACCTATTTAAAGCTCTCCAGTAGCTTCTTAGCTCACTGGGAATAGATGTGAAGTTCTTACAATGGGCAGCAAGTCCCTACAAACTTTGGGCCCTTCCTAACTTTCTGACCTCATCTCCTACTGCCCTCCCCCTTCCTCCCTCCTCCACTGCACTGGTTTCCTGGCTCTTCCTCACTCACTCCAAGCCAGCTCCCACCTTGGGCTTTTGCACTTGCTTCAACATCACCTCCTCTGAGAGGCCTTCAGTGTCACTGCCACTTAAAACAGCACTTCCGTCTCTCTATCCCATTCTGTGGTTTCATTTTCTTCATAACATTCTTGGACTCTAAGTCACCTTGCTTATTTGTTTTTACCTCCACCACAGCATACAAGCTCCCTGAGAGCAGGGACCTTGCCTCCCATGTTCATCCCTAGAGACTTAGCCTGGCAAACAGTCAGTGCTAGATCAGTATTTGGTGGGCGAGAGAAGGAATCAAAACAGGGGCAGGGTGGGACTGCCCCTTGGAGGCAGTGTGGGGACCCTTTCCTGGAACCCAGCGGCCCCTGGGGCAGGGCCTGTTGTGTCGCCGTGGCAACCCACTGATCTGAGACACCCCTGGAGGGGCCACGTCTGCCTGCCTCTTGGGCTCACTTGCCACACAGTCCTCTGTGTCACCATCACGGGGAGTCCAGGGGAGAGAGAAAAAGGGGCTGAGAAAGAATGATCAAGAGGAGTGTACACCCTGGAGCAGGGGGAGATAGGAGCAGGCCCTGTCAGCATGGTTCCGCTGGTAATGTCCAGGGCCCTGGAGGAGGGGACGTGGGGTGCCCTCTGGCACCTCCAGAGGGGCCGGGGCCTGGTCCTCCCTTGGCAGCTGCAAGTGTGGCAAGTCGGCTCTTTTATGTAGCATTTCTAAAGCTGCGAGTTCCTAAAATAGGCCCCAGCACAGTGCCCTCAAAGACTGTTGATGTAGAGGATGAATAACGCCTTCTATTAAAACCCGGTGACACTTTGTAAGTCAGGCGGCGTTTTCTTCAGGTATTGCATAAGTCAGGAACTCCCTGTTCTCATCCACTTCCTCAGAAACAAAGCTCGTCGTGTTACTCCCCCACTGCTTAAAAATCATGGCTGGCTCCCCGCTGCCTGCAGGCGTCTTGGCCTTGTGGGGGAGGCCTTTGCAGTCTGCTCCTAATGGAATCTCCCACCTGTCTCCCTCCACTCCTTGGGGCACGGGTCAGTGGACTCTTCACCTCTCCCAGGACCCATTTTATGCCTTTGTCTGTGACGGTGGCCTTCTTGCCCGGAATGCCCTTCTTTCCTCCTTGGTCTGGCAGTTGCTGACTCCTTGAAGGACCAGCTGAAATGCCGACCTTCTGTGAAGCAGGCAAGCCGAGTGGGAAGGTCCCTACACTGTGCCCCAATAGCACCTTGTTGTAATCTAGACGTACTCCTGTTACCTGCTGGCTTCGTGAGACAGGTGCCATGGTGACCACAGCGTTGGGGACAGACAGACCTGTGGTGGTGACTTCATGTAGCTTCCCTGAGACTCACTTTCCTTCTCGCAAATCAGAGCTGTTCGGGTCTCAGTTTCAGAGCTGCTGTGAGGAGCAGAGGCGAAGCAGACTGACCAGCATGGGAATGACAGTCTTTAAATGCTGGATATTGCCATTACTGTCCATCCCAATCACGGCTGTGAGCGCCTGGTGGGTAGACGATGCTTTCCTCTTCTTCCCATGGCCCACAAAGCCAGGCATGATCAGTGCTTCACCTGTATCCTTTCAGTTAATCTTTGGAGAAGCCTGGGAGACAAGGCTTTAGGAAGGTTCAGGAACCATCTCAATGTTACATAGCTAGTAAGTGGCAGGGCTGGGATTTAAAATCCATTTGTTCTAACTGCAGACCCCTCATTCTTCCTGGCAGGCTTCTGTCTCCTCTTTTACTTGCATTGTCTCCCCTGTGGTCACTCTACATCAGCCACTGGACCTTCTTCCAGTTCCTTAAGTAGGTCACGCGTGATCCCATGGCAGAGCCCTTGTCTTTGTGGTACCCGCTCTCAGAACCTTCCAAGGCCTTGCTCCCTCACCACACTCAGTCTCTGCTCACATGCTGTTTCTTCCCAGAAGCCTTCCTGGGGGAGGAGTCTCTGTCCACCATTCTCTGTTCCTTCATTCTGCTTCACTTCTTCACAGCCATCGCCACCAGCTCTGTGCCTCCACACTCTTGGGGACTAAGCACTGAATAAGATACATAGCGTTGTTAAAACTTACATTTTTAAGAGTGAAGGAACTAAATAATAATAACAAAGATAAACAGACAAGGTACTTTGAGGTCCTGAATCCCTGGTCCCTCGGAAATAGCCTGCTGTAATATATGGCTTCCTGTTAAATAGTTTTTGTCCATCTCTTCTGTTACAGCTTTACACCAAAGATACTTGGTAACTATTTGCAAAATAAGTGAATGGATGGATGGATGAGCCAAGAGAGAACAACTGGTGTGTGCCTAGTAGGCTGCAGGAAGAATAAGCGTCAGTTAGGCTTTGGAGACTGATGATCTGGGTTCAAACTCTGACTTTAATACCTTCTAAATGTGTGACCTTGGCCACAGGGTGCCACACCACTGCCAACAAAGCCACTGCCATGTTCAATTTCTTTATCTGTAATGTGGTACAAACTTCTGTCTCATGAGGTGGACTGTAAAGCTCAGACCAGGGTCTCCACGTCGCTGTGCTCTGTAGACTCCAAGGACTGCCTGTTTGTTGACAACCAGCTTAGTCGGCCCCTCCTGCCAGGCCAGTATATGTTCCTGAGGTGCTGCTCTGAGTCTTGGACTGCCTTGGTTGTGCCATAACCTGATGCAGCTACTTCCTGGCTGTTTTGGCTCCTGCAAAGGGAACCAGGCCTCCTAGAAAACCTAATAAGCATTTATGGCTCTGCTCAACCTCATTCTATGAACTTAAGAAAGTCATTTCAAATTGGGGTTTGCAAATCTTTGATCTGAAGTGGGGAGGCATGAGGATTTGCCTCTAAGGAAATGTGGGTTAAGCTCCTTGTAAAATGAAAATCTACAAGGTATTATCTGCATCTTCCTTCCTGCTCGTGATTCCCAGATGAGTCAAGTGAAGGGATGCTTCGCAGCCTGGGAGCCTACACTCACAGCCTTCAGAAAATCCTGTTGGGCACTTAGAGCAAGCTTGGTCCTTGCTAAAAGGTCAGATAATTTTTACGGATCAAGAATGAGGCAGTTGGGAGCAGGAAGTTATCGAAGTGTGAATTGAACTCTCCTCCTATGTCCCAGAACACAGCACCAAAACTGCAGCACTGATCACAGTATTAGAATTTTTATTCTACCTTCTGTTAGAACTTTCACTTCAAGCCTCAGTTTTCATATCTATAAATAGAGATGTTAAGACATATAACATAATATTGTTCTAAGGTATAACTTAAACCACACATATGAAAACTTACATAGTACCTGGCACACGGTAGGAACTTAATGTTGTTTTTTGAAAGAAATAACACACTCAACAACACATGTTTATAGCAAAATATCTATGGGGCCAGGCACAGTGCCAGCCACTGGGTAGAAGGTGAACAAAAACGACAGGGTCTCCGCACTCATGAGCTGGGGGAGCAGCATCTGCCTTGCTTTCTTGATGGCAACTAGAGGGCAGAAACCAGTCTTACTCATGTTTATATCGCACTCGGTTTACTACAGCTTCTTGTATCTAGAAGATACAAAATAAATTTTTATTGAATTTTGCTTTCTTTATTTGGAAACTTGTCTTCAATGTGTAGTACTTTTTCATGCCTTTTTGTGGCTAAAAAAATGATTAGGAAATTCTGTGGGTAGGTGGATATATCTACCTACATGCTGTGCATTCTTTGATATCATGTATGTCAATAATATAATGTTTATTGAGGCTTGACTATAGGAAAAACGTTATACCATGTACTACGTAGAGTCAAAAGAAATAAAATAAAATGGATTACATTCTTAAGATGCTTAAGTTTGAAATGAAGAGCCTGTTATGTATAACAAAGATTTGCAAAGAAATATGTAAATGAATTTCGCAAATATTATAATATGTAAGTAGAGTTTCAGCAGAAGTTCTAATGCAAGGCAGACTATGATCAGTGCTGCAATATTGGTACCATGTTCTGGAGACTCTATGGGACATAGGACATGGAGAGCTCAGGGCACACTTGGAGAGAGTGTTGTGGTTATAGCCTGAGTTTGAATGCTGTTCCTGCCTCTTACTAGCTGGGTGACTTTGGACAAGTCACCTACTTTCTGAGCCTTAGTTTTCTCATTTCTAAAATGTGCATATTATAGAACCTACCATACAGACTTGTTAGGAGGATTAAGTATGAAGTATGTAATGTATTTGCATAATGCTTGGCCCATGAGGGTACAATATATGGTGACTTCTATTATTATTAAGTCACATAATCTACAAATGAATAAGACAGATGAACACAGTGCTTTATTACAAATTCACTATACCTGTCATTCTGGCTGAGTAACTCTTGATCTTTGCAAGACCAAAATCCATTGCTAATAGTTTTAAAGTTTATAAAGTTTACTTCAGATGGCCAAATAGAGGGCTTCCAATCATACGGAACAACCTGACTTAGGGGACACTGCAGCACAAGTTGCAGATGCCAGTGTTGAGGGCCCCCCTAGGGAAGGAGACAGAGGCCAAGGCTTCAAGGCCCAGGTTCCGTTTAGATATTTCAGAGTGTAATATCCATGCAGTCTGGATCACAAGACCTTTGAATGCTCTGAAAACTCCCATGTCCAGGCCAACAGAGGGGATCGTTCTGCCATACTTGGCACTGCTCAGACCCCATCTAAACCCACAGAGCTCATCCTGAGTGCCACATGTTCAAATGAACATTGATTAGGTAGAAGACAGCCAGAAGTAGTGAACAGGATGGCAAAGGCATGGGAACAATTTCTCCAAAAGAAAGAACTGAAACAAGTGGGGTACCTTGACCAGAAAAATAGAGACATGGTGGCTTCTTCCTGTATCTGCCATATGCAACAGAGACCAGACTTACCCTGTGTTGCTCCTGGGAGCAGAGCTGGGTAGTAGAGTGGCTACAGGCATAAAACATGGGTCAGAGAAACCTGAGAGGGGGCATTGGGTGGGGGAAAGGAATACTTGGTGAGATTTCTTCTGTCAGCCCTCTCTCCCTTGTGGTACCTTGCTGTCAGCTCTCTCCAGGTTTGGGGTTGGGCAGTAAGGGGGAGAGGTACAGCTGTCAGGAAAGTTCTTACTTGAACTCTCATGCATGGGCTGTATCTCTTAGCCCACCTGGTATTCAGAGCCAGCTCCTCTCCTGCATGTTACCATGAGTTCTTCAAAGAGTGTGCCTCACCCATCACTGGGAATTCTCATCTGCAAGAACAGGCCCTTCCAAGGACTCCAGTGATGACAGGCCTGATCCTGGCACAGACAGATGGTGAGGGGGGAGTGTTTCTCTAGTTCCCTGTTTCTGATGAAGGGAGGTGGTGGTGTAGGTGTGTACCCACACGTACATGAGAGTAAGTATGTGTGTGTAACTAGCTAGTGAGACCAGGGGTTAGCCCAGAACAATGGAAACTGCTTTTGGTGCTGCGGTTTGGTGGAGGAAGGGAGTGCAAATTTCAGGAGGCGCCATCCAAAGTCAGCCATGGCTGTTGCCAGGGAAAATGTGCCAGGACTTGAATGGGTAGAAGATCTGAGTAGAGGCATTCTGGAGAGTTCTGAAAAGAATTCTGGAGATTTGTATCCAGATGTGGTTTTGCATAAGATGTGATGACAGATACCAACCCTGTGCCATCACAGGTTTGAAAACATTACAAGCCATTTGTTTCTACAGTGTGCATTTGATATCTGGAAAAGGGTAGTGTTTTAATGTTTTGAATCTCTCTGTTGCTCAGTGTTTCCTCAGAAATACCAGATTTCCATATCCTCTTAACAAGCTGGCTCCTGTTCCTCCCCTTGGATATTTCTCTCCTACTTATTTATAACTTTGGAAGCAGCATTTAAAAGAGCAGTTTGTTGGGACATAAAATACAAACCAAAACTGTAACATTTCTCCCTGCTGTTTGCATTTGCTTTCCCCTCACTACATAGCTTACCCGCCAGCATCAGCGTGGCTTCTTTTTATGATATGTTACCTAAAAGCCAAGAAAAAAGTAATGATCTTTTCCTTGGCTCTTTGAATTATAAGTCATCACATTTCTCGATTAAGCTTCGGTTGCTTTCTAGGGAAACTGGAGATGAAAATCCTTACTTCAGAGAGCTGTTGTCAGAGTTCAATGAGATAACATATGTAAAGGGCCTGGCATGTTAAAATAGGTGTTCAGTAAATGCTATCTCCCTTACTGTAAAGAAGGTAATGGGAGACAGCACTGTTCAAAAGCACACATCCATAGGCACAAAGTCAGTTCTGCTACAATACCACATATGCATTCCTAAAAATCATCACCATTTCACAGAATTGCCCAATAAAAAGCAGAGAGTTCACTGGAATAATAAGCTAGGAGTACAACACTTAAAAACTCTGTCCATGACACACGGGCAAAAAGATAGGAACCTTATTAAAAGGATAGCACGGTTTGGCGTATGTTAAATGATTAAGAGGCATGTAAATACAATAAACATGGCACTTCACAAAGACTTCAAGTTTGCTTTTGGAAGTGGACTTTGGAAGGGCTGCAGCTTGTGAGTTTTTGTGAAATGGTAGAACGTGGGTTGTCTGGGCAGGTGCAGCTCATAACCCACACGTGAATTGAAGATGTTTGAGATGTGAGTGTGTGTGCATTTTACATATTATTACAGGGCTCAGTTCAGCTACGTGCAGTTTTTTGCATTCATTTAGTGTTTTTAAAGGAAGAAATCAAGCATAAGCAAACACAGAATTTGTGCTATGTTCAAATTGTTCCTTCATATATCACTTGCATTGGAACACATTCGTATTTTCAAAACAAATATTATAGCAGAACTGATTATACTTACCTGATGTTGTTGAGTTAGGGAATGAATGAATGAATAATGGACAATTTAGATGACAAAATAAGCGTTATGCTACACCATGGAAAGTACGTGTGTAGCCTTTGGAACTGGATTTTAAAAACTCACAGTCTTGCATTTTAAAAGTAATGCATAGCTGCTATGGAGCTTTTGATGTTTCCTCCTGCAGTGACTTTCATTTTGTGCTTCGAAGAGCCCCCTCAGGGGTCACTGGCAAAGAGGTGGGGAGCTACAAGTTTTCCTGCCCTCCTTCTCCTCTTCAACCAGAGCCTCAGGATTGTATCTGCTTTTCTTTTGTTTTCTTTTAAAAAAGGGTTCTACTGCTAATTTGCAAGTCTCCAAACCACCGCTGGTAATTCAGTTGACCAAATTTTGTATTACAAACTACTTTTCAGGAACATTATCTTCTTTTTGAAGAAAGATAATCATTAGTTGGTACTATTGGGCTATGAATACTCTAGAATTAGTAGAATTTGACCAAGAAATACTCCAGCAGGGCTTCAAATTACCACTTTGCCTCCAAACTACTCAGCAAAGTCTCGTCAAAACAGTGCATGTGGAGCTGCATGTCAGATCCAGTTCCAGTCTGGACACACCTCGAATGAAAGCTGATGGGCCTTTAAATCTAGGGCATTGATGTTGTTCCTGACTCTTCACAAACACCAACAGTGTGATTTTATTTCTTTTTCATTTTTAGAGAGCTGGATTGAAAGATGTCTCAACGAAAGTGAAAACAAACGTTATTCCAGCCACACATCTTTGGGGAATGTTTCTAATGATGAAAGTAAGTGCTTGAAACTCATTCTTCCAAGACGTCCTAGATGCGGCCTGTGTCCTGATGGGAGGAATGGTACTTCTAGAATGCTAGGCTGGGGCATGTCACCTGAAACAAGGGATGTTCCAGTCATTTATGAAATACCCCAGGCCCTCCCTGTAATATCCTGCAGTAAGCAGTGCAATGCAGTCAGGTGGACATAGAAACCAAGGCCATGGAACAAGCTTGATGTTTATGCATTCATATTGTCTGAGTCCCTTAAGATTCCATCTCAGTGATGCTCCAGTGGGAAAATGTGGACCCTGAATGGGAAAGGCCGTTCTCCGCCTCACTGTAGATGTGAGTTTAAAGTAGTGTGTTGTGGGACTGTTGTTTCAGAGTCATGGATGTCCTTGCTATTTGAAAGTAACAGTTTCTGGATCTTGGAGTTAATGGAAAGATATAAACTGCTGTGCTTACGCCTTTCCCTGGGTTATGTCGGACTGGGGCTTCTGGGTGCCTTATTAAAAGCAGAAGGTTGCTTGGGACTTACATTTGCCCCTAAAGTGCTACAAAAGGGGGCAGCTTATTAAGAATGTTATTTCCAGCAGGCACAGAAGTATCTTTCTCCCTTGGTTGGTAAAATGCATCTCCTTAGTTCACTTTTCTCGAAGAATGGGTCAGGGACCAACCAGTTCATAATCCACAAGGGTGTTTGTTAGACAGGCTGAACAGCTTCCTCCGAGTCCCTTCTGGCATTGTGGCTCCATTGTCACTATTTTGCTTCATTTTATAAAATTCAGATATATTGAACATGAAGTACATAAATCTTATGTGAATAGTTTGTTGAATATCTTTTTTTTCCCTTTCATTTATATTCACCTGTATAACCACCAACCAGAAAAGATACAGAACATTTTGAGCAACCAGGGACTCTTCCTCATATCTCATCCCTATCGATAACTACTTTTATCAGACTTTTATCAGTGTGGTTTTGCATGTTTCTGAAACTTCACATAAATAGAATCATAGAATCTGTATTCTTTTGTGTGTAGCTTTTTTCACTGAACATAATGTCTGTGAGATTCAGTCATGCTGCTCTATGTCACAGCACGACATAGAGCAGCATAGTATTCCACTGTATGCAAATATCACAATGTACATCCATCTAAATGTTGATGGATGTTTAAATTGTTTCAAGTTTTTGACTATTTCTTAAGCATCTCTGAACATTCTTTCTTTGAAGTTTATTTTATTATGGTAGAATATGTGTCACATAAAATTTATTGTTTTAACCATGTTAAGTAAATCAGTGGCATAAAGTATACTTACCTTGTTGTGCAACCATCACCACCATCCATCTCCGGAACTTTTTTTCATCCTCCCAAACTGAAATTCTGTACTCATGAAACAGTAACTCCTGATTCTCCCTTTCCCCTGGTCCCTAGCAACTGTTCTTCTACTCTCTGCCTCTATACATTTGACTGCTATAAGAATCTCACAGGCAGAAGAACTCAATAAACATTTCTCCAAATAAGACATCCAGATGGGTAACAGGCACATGAAAAAATGCTCAATATCACTAATAGGGAAATGTAAATCAAAACTACAATGAGGTATCACCTCACACCATTCAGAATGGCCATTATTTAAAAGTCTACAAACAATAAATGCTGGAGAGGATGTGGAAAAAAAGGAACCTTCCTACACTGTTGTTGGAAAAGTAAATTGGTGCAGCCAATATGGAAAACAGAATGGAGGTTTCTTTAAAAACTAAAAATAGAGTTACCATATGATCCAGCAATTCTGCTCCTGGGCATATATCTGGAGAAAACTCTTAATTTGAAAAGATACATGCACCCCAATGTTTATAGCAGCACTTTTTAGAATAACCAAGACATGGAAGCAACCTAAATGTCCATTGACAGAAGAATGGGATAAAGAAGCTGTGGTATATTTATACAATGGAATATTACTGTGTAATGCTATGTTTACTATTTTGAGGAACTGCTGTATTTCCATGCCAGTTGCACCATTTTACATTCTTACCAGCAATGCGCTAGAGTTCCAAGTTCTCAACATCCTTGCCAATACTTGTTATTTTCTGTTTTTTTTTAAATAGTCATTCTAATGGGTGTAAAGTAGTATCTCATTGTGATTTTGAGTTGTATCTCTCTAATGATAAGTAATGTTGAGCACCTTTTCATATGCTTATTGATCATTTATGTATATATACTTTAGCGAAATACCCATTCAAGTCTTTTGCCCATTTTAAAAATCAGATTGTTTATTTTTCCTGTCATTGAATTGTAGGAGTTTCCCTAGTGATTAGTGATGTTGAGTATTTTTTCATGTGCTATTGATCACTTGTGTATATTCTTTGTAGAAATGTCTCTTCAAGTCTTTTGACTGCTTTTTAATCAGATTGTTTACTTTTTTGTTTTTAAATTGTAGGAGTTCTTTATATATTCCGCATTTTAACCCCTTATCAGATATATGTTTTGCAAATATTCTTCTCCCATTCTATGGGTTTTACTCTGTTGATTGTGTTCTTTCATGCATAGAAGTTTTTCATTTTGTTGCATGTGTGTTGGTGTTATGTCCAAGAAATCATTGTCAAATCCAGTGTCATGAAGATTTTCCTCTATGTATTCTTCCAAAAGTTTTGTAGTTTTCACTCTTATGTTTAGGTCTTTGATCCATTTTGAGTTAATTTTTGTATATGATATAAGGTAAGGGTTCAAATTTATTCTTTTGTTTGTGGATACTCAGTTTCCCCAACATCATTTGTGAAAAGACGTTCCCTTCCTTGTTAAATGTTGACACCCTTGAAAAATCATTTGACCATATATGCAAGAGTTTATTTTTGAACTCTCTATTCCATTGGTCTGTATGTCTGTCTTTATGCCAGGACCACACTATTTTGATTACTGTAGCTTTATACCAAGTTTTGAAATTAAGAAATGTGAAACCTCTAATGTTGTTCTTTTTCAAGATTGTTTTGGCTTTTCATGGTGCCTTGAGATTCTATATGCATTTTAGGATAGATTTTTCTATTGCTACAGAAAAAAAGTTGGAGTTTTTATAGGGATTGCATTGAATATGTAGATCTCCTCAGATAGTATTGACATCTTAACAATATTAAGTCTTCCAATCCATAAACACAGGATGTCTTCATATTTACTGGTGTCTTTGTTAATTCTTTCAGCAGTATTTTATAGTTTTCAATGTACAAGTCTTTTGTTTCCTTGACTAAGTGTATTTCCAAGTATGTTATTCTTTTTGATGCTACTGTAAATAGAATTGTTTTCTTAATTTCCTTTTTGTATTGTTCATTGGTAGTGCAGAGAAATACAACTGATTTTCATCTGTTGATCTTATATATCTTGCAGCTTTGCTCAGTTCACTTATTCGTTCTAGCTGTGTGTGTGTGTGTGTGTGTGTGTGTGAGAGAGAGAGAGAGAGAGAGAGAGGGAGAGAGAGAGAGAGATCTTTTTGTCTAACTACCCTGGCTAGGACTTCCAGTACTGTGTTGAATAGAAGTGGCAAAAGTGGGCATCCTTGTCTTGTTCCTCATCTTAGGGGAAAATCTTTGTTGAGTATTTTCATCATAAAAAAAGCTTTGAATTTTATCAGATGCTTTTTCTGCTTCAATTGAGATGATCATGTGGTTATTCTGTTAATGTGATTTATTACATGGGTTGATTTTTGTGTGTTGAACCAACCTTGCATTCAAGGAGTAGATCTCACTTGGTCATGGTGTATAATCCTTTTAATACACTGTTAAATTATGTTAGCTAGCATTTTCTTGAGGATTTTTGCATCCCTTTACAAAAGGGATATTGATCTGTAGTTTTCTTTTCTTGTCGTATTTTCATCTGGCTTTGGTATCAGAGTAATGCTGGCCTTGTTAAATGAGTTTGGAAGTGTTCCCTCTTCTTCCATATTTGGAAGAGTTTGAAAAGGACTGGTGCCCTGAATATTCTTATGGACATCCTGTTTTGTGAACTACCTGTTTGGGTTTTTGCTTGTCAGGTTTGTTTGTTTTTTTTTGTTTGTTTGTTTGTTTTTTGGATTGTGCTATTTGTCTTTTCCTTAATGATTTGTAAGGGTTGTTTTTATATTCTGAATAAGATATGTTTGTCAGATTAAAAAGTATTGCAAACATCTTTCAGTTTGTGGTCTACCTTTTTATTCTTTTAATGGTATCTTTTGATGAACAGAAGATTTTAATTCTGATAAAGTCCAGATTATCAATGTTTTTCTTTTATAGCCACTATTTTTGTGTCATATTAAGAAATTTTTGTCTACCTAAGGTCATGAAGATTTTTTTTTCATGTTATTTTCTAAAAGTTTTATTATTTTACATTCACTTTTATATCAACAGGCCATCTGGAATTTTTGTAAATGGTATGAGGGAGGAGTCAAAATTCTTTTTTTAATTTTTGACTGGTAGAGCACCATTTTTGAAAAAAATATCCTTTACCTACCAGTCATAAATCAGGAGATCATATACATGTGAATCTATGTGTTGACCTTTATCCTGAACCATTGATCTACTTGTCTGTTTTGGAGCCAGTACCATACCTTTTGTAATACATTGTGATACTTGGTGGAATAAGACCTCTTTTTCAAGATTGTTTGGTTAAGTTCTTAATGTTTCCATGTAGATTTTAGAATCAACTTGTCTATTTTCACATGCACAAAAAAAATTCTGCTAGGATTTTGATTGAGATCACATTGTATCCACAATTAATTTTCAGAAGAATTAACATCTTACATTAACATCAAATTACATTAACATCAGATTTCTAATCTATATATGTAGCTTTAGACCTCCATGTGTTAGATGTGTTAGTTTCTCTCAACAGTGTTTTTGTAGATTTCAGTTTGGAGATTTTGCATGTTTTTCATTAGATTTATTCCTAGGTGATTGATATTATCAGTGCTATTTAAGTAGTAATATTTAAAAATTTTTTCTAGTTGTCAATTGCTAGCATATGAAAGTGCATTGATTTTTTAGCTAATGACTGTATCTAGGCACTTTGCTCAACTTGCTTATTAGTTACAAGTTTCCTTTTTAAATTTTTCTCTGAACATAATCATGTCACCTGATAAAAATGATAGTTTTCCATCTTCTTTTATGGTCTTTATATTTTTATTTCTTTTCTGTGCCTTAGTGCACTGGCTGTGACCTCCAGTACATTGTTGAGTTGAATTGGTGATAGTGGACATTCTTGTCTTGTTCCCAACCTAAGGGAAAAGCATTTAATGTTTCACCATTAAGTGTGATGTTTGTTGTGGATTCCTTGTAGATATCATCAAATCCCTGGTTTGCTGATTTTTCTTAAATGGGTGTTGAACTTTATCAAATGTTTTTCTGCATCTCTTGATATAGTCATTTTGAGACTTGAGATAGTCATTTTTTTTTTCATTTATTCTGTTAATGTGAATTACACTGATTAAATTTTGAATGTTAAACTAATTTCTGGAAGACACTGTGCTTGGTGAGGAGTTTAATTTTTTTAATTTATTTCTGGGTTAGATTGACTACTATTTTGTTAAGAATTTTACCATCTATGTTCATGAGATTTATTGGCCTATGATTTATCTTTTTTAAAAATTTCCTCCTCAGGTTTTGGTGTCAAGATTATATAGGCCTCATAAAAAGAGGTGGAAACTTTCTTTTCTGTTGCTTTGAAAAGTTTATGTAAGATTGGCATTATTTATTTCTTAACTGTTAAGAAAAACTTAACACTGAAGTCATCTGGGTTTGGAGTTTTCTTTGAGGGAAAATTTTTAATGATGGATTCAATTTTTAAAATAACAATAGAATTACTCATATTTTTCTATTTCTTATTTTGTTAGTTTAAGCAAATTGTTACCTTTAAGGAATTCGTTTCATCTAAATTTTCAAATGTATTTACATGATACTGTTTAAACTTTCCTTTCAATCCCCTTTGTCATGTTTTTATCATCTACAATGATGTTCCCCCTTCATTTCTGATATGTTTTCTCTGTTTTTCTTGATCAGTCTTACCAGAGTTTATTAATTTTATTAGTCTTTTTAAAGATCCAGCTTTTGGCTTTTGTTTTTTCATCAGTTTACATCTTTTAAAAATTCATTTACTTTTGATGTTATTTCCATTTTTTCCTTCCTTCTACTTTCTTTGGGTTTACTTTTTGTGTTTTTCTATTTTGAGATAAACACTTAAATCATTGATTTTTAACCTTTTCTAAGACAGACATTTAAAGTTATAAAATTTCCTCTTACTACTTCTTAACAGTAACACATAATTTTTCTGATGTTATACATTCATTATCATACACACTTATTTTCTAATTCTCATTGTGATCTCTTCTTTTACACATGTTTCTTTAGAAATTTATTGCTTAATTTCTAAAAATTTGGGGATTTCCTAGTTGTCTTTCTGTTACAGATTTCTATTGTTTTTTTTTTTTAATTGAATTATAGTCAGTTTACAATGTGTCAATTTCTGGTGTACAGCCTAATGTTTCAGTCATACATATATGTAGATATATTCCTTTTTAAATTCTTTTTCATTATAGGCTACTACAAAATATTGAATAAGTTCTCTGTGCTATACAGTAGAAACTTCTTGTTTATCTATTTTATATATAGTAGTTAGTATCTGCAAATCTCAAACTCCCGATTTATCCCTTCTCACTCCCTTTCCCCCCAAGTAACCGGTGTTTGTGTTCTATGTCTGTGAGACTCTCTCTGTTTTGTAAATAAGTTCATTTGTGTCTTTTTTTTTTTTTTTTTGGATTCCACATATAAGTGATATATGGTATTTTTCTTTCTCTTTTTGGCTTCCATGTTGCTGCATCCATGTTGCTGCAAATGGCATTATTTTATTCTTTTTTATGGCTGAGTAGTATTCCATTGTATAAATATACCACAACTTCTTTATCCAGTCATCTGTCAATGGACATTTAGGTTGTTTCTACCTCTTGGCTATTGTAAATAGTGCTTCTATGAACACTGGGATGCATGTATCTTTTTGAATTAGAGTTCTCTCTAGATATATGCCCAGAAGTGGGATTGCTGAATCATATGATAAGTCTATTTTTAGTTTTTTGAGCAATCCCCATACTATTTTCCATAATAGCTGCACCAAACTACATTCCCATCAACAGTGTGCAAGGGTTCCCTTTTCTCCACACCCTATCCAGCATTTATTGTTCATGGACTTTTTAATGATGGCCATTCTGACTGGTGTGAGGTGATACCTCATTGTAGTTTTGATTTGCATTTCTGTGATAATTAGTGATATTGAGCATTTTTTCATGTGCCTATTGGCCATTTTTATATCTTCACTGGAGATTGCTTGTTTAGGTCTTCTGCCCATTTTTGGATTTGTTTGTTTTTTGTTATTGAGTTTTATGAGCTGTTTGTATATTCTGGAAATTAAGCAGAATTTGTCAGTTGCATCATCTGCAAACATTTTCTCTCATTCTGTAGGTTGTCATTTTGTTTTCCTTATGGTTTCCTTTGCTGTGCAAAAGCTTATAGGTTGAATTTGGACCCATTTGTTTATTTTTGCTTTTATTTCTATTGCCTGGGTAGACTGCCCTAGGAGAACATTGCTAAGATTTATGTCAAAGAATGTTTTGCCTATATGTTTTTCTGGGAGGTTTATAGTGTCTCGTCTTATGTGTAAGTCTTTAAGCCATTTTGAGTTTATTTTTGTGTATGGTGTGAGGGAGTGTTCTAACTTCATTGATTTATATGCTGCTGTCCAGCTTTCCTAGCACCACTTGCTGAAGAGACTGTTTTTTTTTTTTCCATTGTATATTCTTGCCTCCTTTGTCAAAGATTAATTGACCTTAAGTGTGTGGGTTTATTTCTGGGTTCTCTATTTCTGTTCCATTGACCCATATGTCTGTTTTTGTGCCAATACCACCCTATTTTGATTATTGTAACTCTGTAGTATTGTCTGAAGTCTGGTAGGGTTATTCTTCCAGCTTCTTTCTTTTTCTTCAGTATTGCTTTGGCAATTCTGGGTCTTTTGTGATCCATATAAATTTTAGGATTATCTGTTCTAGTTCTGTGAAAAATGTCCTGGGTAATTTTATAGTGATTGCATTAAATCTATAGATTGCATGGCCATTTTAACAATATTAATTCTTCCAATCCAAGAGCATGGGATATCTTTCCATTTTTAAAAATCATCTTTAATTTCCTTAATCAGTGTTTTGTAGTTCTCAGTGTATAAGTCTTTCACGTCCTTGGTCAGGTTTATTCCTAAGTACTTTTTGATGCTATTTTTAAAGGATCTGTTTCTTTTCTTTTCTGATATTTCTTGTTAGTGTAAAGAAATGCAACTGATTTCTGTATCCTGCTACCTTTCTGAATTATTTTATCAGCTCTAGTAGTTTTTGTGTGGAGCCTTTAGGGTTTTCTATATATAGTATCATGTTATCCATATATGGTGACAGTTTTACCTCTTCTCTTCCAATTTGGATCCCTTTTATGTCTTTTTATTGTCTGATTACTATGGCTAGGACTTCCAATACTATGTTGAATAGAAGTGGTGAAAGTAAGCATTTTTGTCTTGTTCTAGATTTTAGTGGGACGGCTTTCACCTTTCACTGTTGAGTGTTATGTTGGCTATAGGTTTGTCATAAATAGCTTTTATTGAGATATGTTCCCTCTACACTCACTTTGATAAGAGTTTTTATCATAAATGGGTGTTGGATTTTATCAAATGCTTTTTCTGCATGTGTTGAGATAATCATGTGATTTTTGTCCTTTCTTTTGTGGATAAAGTGTATCACATTGATTTGTATATATCGAACCATTCTTGTGTCCCTGGAATGAATCCAACTTGACCATAGCGTGTGATCATTCTTATGTGTTGTTGGATTCTGTTTGCTAATATTCTGTTGAGAATTTTTGCATCTATGTTTATCAGCAGTATTGGCCTATAATTTTCTTTTTCAGTAGTGTCTTTGTCTGGTTTTGATATCAGTTGATTTCTTTTGTAATTCTGCTGTAGTCAGAGAATATTCTGTATGACTTCAATATTTAAAATTAGTTTAAAAATATTTAAAAAAATTTTTAAAGTTAGTGAGACTTGCTTTTTGTGCAAACATATGGACTGTTTGACAAATGCCCATGTATGCTTATAAAGAATGTATAGTTTACAGTTTTGGGGTGTAATGTTCTGTAGATACCAATTAGATCAGTTTGATTATTCATGTTATTCAAATGTTCCATATCCTTATGAATTGTATTGTTGTTGCTTGTTCTCTCAGTTACTGAGAGAGGTGTTATGATTGTGGCTATCTATCTTTTCCATTCTGTTAATTCCTGCTTTACGTGCTTTGAAGTATTCATTCTTAGAAATTTAGAATTGTTACATCCTCTTGTTGAAATGATCCTTTTAATCATTATTAGATGTTCCTCCTTATATCTAGTAGTACTTTTTGTCTTCAAGTCTACTTTGTCTGATAGTAATATAACTATACCAGCTTTCTTTTTTATTTGTATTGTTATAGTATGTCTTTCTTTGACTTTTTATTTTCAACCTTTCTGAATTCAATATTAAGGTTTTTCATATAGTTTTAAAAAATCCAGTCTGATAGTCTTTAACTGGAATATTTAGATCATTTAAATTTAGTATAGTTACTTACACTATTGTGCTTAAATCAACAAACTTGCTATTTAATTTTGATTTGTTGCATCTGAGTTTATTCCGTTATTCTTTCCTTGTTCCTTTTTTGGGAGGGATTAATGCAGTTAAATATTTTCATGCTTTTCTCTGCTAGATTTCCAATTAGATACTCTTTTAGAGTGTTTCTCTTAGGGAATATAGTGTGCAACCTTCCTTTCATGTCTACCTCATGTTTCTCCTTCTCCCACTTCAAATACAGTGCATGATCACTCTCACAATCTAACTTCATTTACACTTTTCTGCCCTCTGTGCAATTGCTTTAATATATTTTGCTTCTACATATTTTATAAGCCCCTCAATACATTATTATTGTTTTAAATATTCATCGGTATCTATTTATATTTATCTACACACTTACCCTTTCCAGGGCTCTTCATTCATGTCAGCAAGTCCATGCTTCCATCTGGAATCATTACTTCCTCAACCCAAATAAACTCCTTTAATATTTCTGGTAAAGCAGTATAGGGTAGTGTAGATCATTAAAAACATCTTTATTTCACCTATATTTTTGAAGGACATTTTTGCTGGATATAGAATTTGAGGTTAGTACATTTTTTTCTTTTCAACACTTTAAAGTTTTCATTGCATTGCCTTCTGGTTTCTGAAACTTAGTCATCAGACTTATTTTTACTCCTTTGAATGCAGTTTGTCTTTTTGTCTCAGGCGAAAGATTTTTTTTCTTTGCCTTTAGTTTTGTTTTTAGTTTGACTATGATGTACATAGATATGGTTTCCTTTTATTTTTCCTTTTGGGGATTCACTGAACTTCTTGCACCTGTGGGCTGTTGTTCATCAGATTTGTAAAATTGTTGACCATTGTCTTTTCAAATATTTTTTTCTCCCCTTTCTCTCTTACCTCCTTCTGAAACTCCAGCTACATGAATACTAGATCCTTTTACTACTGTACCTCATATGTTTCTTATGCTTGCTTTGGGTTGTCCATTTTTCTTTTTTTTACTTCAGTTTGGTGTTTCTTGTTGATCTACATTTCAGTTCTCAATTTCGACTTTCTTTTGTGTTTAGAGTCTACTGTTAGGCCCATCCAAGTGATCTTAATTTCAGATGTTGTATTCTTTCTTTTATGGTAGAAGTTCATTTGATTCTTTTCTCCAAATCCCAGTTGATAGTCTACATTTTTTTCATCTGTTTTGTCCATCAGTTCCTCTATTTTGACTGTCTTTTCCTCTATGTCCTTAATCATATTAACCATAGTTATTTTAAAGTACCTGTCTGACAACTCTTACATGTAACTCATATCTAGATCTATTTCTAGTATATGTTTTTCCTAGGATTTCAGGTTTTTGGTCCTATTTTTCAGTATGCCTTAACATTTTTGATTTAATGCTCAACATTGTGAATGCAAAGTTGAAGAGGCTTTGAGTGATGTTTACATCATCCAAAGAGTTTTAAATTTTGTTCTAGCAGGCAGATAGAGAACCAGTAAGTCCACTTGACCCTGTTAAGACTTGGTTAAGTCCAATCTATTTCAGTTTTATCCATACTACAAGAGTATGGTCTCTACTCTTAGGTCATAGCCTTTTTGGGTCCGCAGCTGAAAGCCCTGGATTTTTACCAAGTTCCTTCTACCTTGACTCAGTTTGAACTCCAAATTGTGGACTTCTTAGCTAATCAGTGTTTCTCTTAGAGATTATAGTATGCAACCTTCCTTTCATGTCTACCTCACATTTCTCTTTATCTTTAGCCTCTAAGCTAATGTTTTCTCTGGTTTTTTTTTTTTTTTTTTTTTTTTTTGGTTTCTCACTCTCTGCATGTGCAGTATAGGAATAAGCTAAAGACTTGAGGGGAATTTGAATGCAGGCATGTTTATCTTCTTCTCTATGGTTCTCTTCTCTCTGAACTGTTGCTCCTTATATCTTAGCCCCTTTGTCATCTCTAAATTCTAACCTCAGTCTCTTCAGCCTAATAGACTATACTCTTCCTGGGTTCCAATGTAACAATTTAGAAATATCCTCAGGAGAAAATCAGGGTTAATGTGGAGATCATGTCAGTGCCAGTGCTAGATCTAAAACATGGGCCACCTGATTCCTATGTGTGTAAAAGAACAAAGAAGTCTCAGTCCACATGTTTTTATTTTCAAAATGCAAAAATATTACATTAAAGAAATATATCCCCTGGCTATAAGAGTCATGTGTGTATATATTTGAAAAAAATAGGAAAAAATATGAGGAAGAAAAATAATTGCCTCTAATCCCATTGTCCAAAGGTAATAGGATGTTTTTTGATGTTTCCTTCTAGTCTTTTTTTCTAAGCATATATTGTTAAACAAAATTTTACCTATGTATATATTTATAGTTAATATGTGTATATGGCTATCATCTATTAAGCAATAAGAAGTGCTTTAATTCCAATATCTCATTCAATTATCACAGTAGTCCTAGGAGGTAGCTTATTATTATGAGCTTCATTTTGTACATGTGAAAACTGAGGCTCATAGGGGTTAAGTAACTTTCCTGAGTTACACAGCTGGTAAGTGGTAGAGCTAGGATTTGAACTGAGGTCTGTACATTTGCCTTTGAACATCAGGCAATTAGTCTTTGCACTTTTCTGCCACTTAGAAGGTAATGCTTCAAAGACTTGCCATTGAGAATTTTGCAACTTGTCCGTAGGAATTCTAAGACTAGAGCTAGGGAGTCTTACTCCCCCCTCTCAGAGGCTGATTGGTATGTTAATACTTGCCTGCACCTTACCATCTCTTCCACTGAAAGCCCCACGAAGGCAGGAATGTTGCATGGTTCACTGCTGTAACCCCAGATCCTGGCACATAGTTGGGGGCTTAGAATATGGTTGAAGTTTCAAAAGTTAAGAGAAAGACTCCTCAGTTTTATACTTTAAGAATATTTTAGATTGTAAAATACAGAAATCTGACAGTGATTTAAACCATGTAGATATTTACTGTCTTATTTAAGATAGGAAGTAGGAGGTTCCAGGGTTTATTCAACAGCTGAGCATCACCTGGGACCCAGGCTCTGTATGACTTTCTGCTTAGTCTTCCTAAGTTGTTGACTTTTTGTCCTCATGTTGGCTTGTGACCTCATGATCACAAGATTTCAGCTTCAGGTCCAGGCATCAGGTCCATGTTCAAAACAGATGGATGGGACAAGGGAAGGCACCAGGTAGTTTTCTTATTATGTGTGTTTCTTTTATCGGAAGGAAACAACTTTCCCAGACACTCCCAGTAGATTTTGCTTACTTCGTGTCCAGAACACTATCATCTGTAGCTGAAAGGGAGAATAAGAGAGTGAATATTTGTCAAAATAATAGAAAAGAATAGAATTATGAAGGTTGGATCACCCCCACGTCAAATCCAGCCTACCTCTTATTTTTATACAGCCCATGATCTAAGTTTTGTTTGTTTTTGTTTTGTTTTTTAAAGAGTAGAGAAAAAGAAGAAAATGCAACAAAGACCATATGCCTGAAATATTTACTACTTGGCTCTTTACAGAAAATTTTTGCTGACCTCTGGGTTAGACAAATCATGAATACCCCTGGGATTGTCATTTTACTGCCTTGAATAAAACTGGGGCTTGATTAGCAAGCAGGAAAAAATGGAAGACTAGCTGTTGAGTGTCCAGCTAAAGAATATACTGTAAAGTTTATCCCTGAACCAGACCAGCAGGTAAAAATGCCTTTCTGGGATGATTTGAGAGAGATTGAAGTTCTACCTGCTGAAAAGTATTTCTTCTACTGGCCTGAGCAAGAGCTGGGTATTAGCACCAGGAAGTCCTGGTTCAAATGAAATGGAGTAGGTGGATAATCAGTTTATTAGCCTAGAATTAGAGACGATGAGATTTTATAGATATCATCTTGGCTCACTCTCCAATTTTACAGATGAGGAAATTGAGGCTCAGAGAAAGAAAGTTATTTGTCCAAAATCATACTCTTAGATAGTGTTAAAATCAAAACTGTTACCCAGGTCTTCTGATTTCTGTCTAATGCTCTTCCTGTTATGTCCCTTTTAGCAGCTCAGAAAAGATGGATTTAACTGACTGACTAGAGACTCAGTGAGCATGAAGAAATGGGACATGGGACATTTTGATGGAATACAGTTGGGAAGAAAACCCTGGGCTAGTGAGGTCAAACCGTGAATGCCCGAGAGTGGATGGGTTATTTACTATAATTGGGGTCAAATAAATTCTCATTTCCAGTCTGAATGAATTGCATTTTACCCTTGGCAGATGTCAGTAGATCTTCATGTTTCTAATGGTATACTCACCAACAAATGGGAAGACTGTAACTGTAAAGTATTATAAGGCTCATGACTGGTTAGAGCATTATATCCAGAGAGGAAAACTTAGCAGTGTGGATTGAACAGAGTTGTACAGGTGGAACAGAAGTTCCTGCAGAAGCTGAACCCAGAAGATTCCTTGAGCACTTGACTGTGTAGAAGACTCTGAATAGCCCAAAGTTGTACAAGAAAGAAAGAGCAGGGAGCTGAAATTAAAATATATTAAGCATTAGGCAGTCCTCTAGGCATAATCACAGCCCCTGTTTCCTCTAATGCTCTGGGAGGGAGGTATCTTTCAGCTCCATTTTACAAATGAGGAAACTTGTAAAATCATACTTAAGGGAGAGAAAGGAGATGATAATAAGTACTTTTTGTAATGTGCATACTACACATGAATTCTTATAGAAAATTTAAATCAATTCCCAGAAAGTTCATAGAGTATTCTTTACTCTATGTAAATATTTGAATATATTGAGATTTTAAATACAAAGTTTTTACCGTCAAGGTTGGTAACCAACCATCAAAGCCAACCAATAAACATGTAGTGCACAAAGGTTTATGATGGAAGAAAACTTTAGACTGGCCTCATTGAAAAATGAGGAGTACTTACTAGCAGCCTGTGGAAAGGGGAAAGGTGTTTCAGGGAGAGGGAATGACAGGAGCGAAGCACATGGTTTCAGGAGGGAGCAGATCTTTGAGGCTGGTGCCTGGTGAGTATGGAGGAAAATGCAGGAAGGGGAGGAGAGTCTAGCAAGTAAGGGTGAGTTGAGTTTTTAAGATTTTCCTATGCAGGCAATGAGGAGTCAGAGAGTGTTTTTATAAGTACATGTTTTAGAAAGACAAGTTCTTAAGATTCAGAGGTTATGTGACTTATGTCATAGCAAATAAGTGGCAGAGTTAAGAGTCAAACTTAGAGCTGTCTGATTTTATAGCTGGCTTTTTGTCTATTGTGTAAACTGTCTCTTCTGTGGGTCCTTGCTCTCAAGGAATTTTCATTTCAGAAGGGAAGCTAAGGCACATGCTTGAGTATTAATAACACAAGGTCGTATGTAGTAAATTCCACTTGAATTCTGCAAGGTGTTCTGCCTTGCCATACCAAATACGTTCCTGGACTCCAGGACGACCTCCCTGGAAGCTTGTTAGAAATGCTGAATCTTGGGTCCACTCCAGACCCGCTGAAGCACACTCTGCATTTTAACAAAACCCCAAGTGGTTAGAATGCATGCTGAAGTTTTGGAGAAGTCACAAGGTGGGAAGGTGACTAGGGAAGGCATCTTGGAGGAGGTGCCATTTGTGTTGGGCCTTATAGGATCCATGTGGTTCCTTTAACTGAAGGGCTAGGAGGCAGAAAGCCATAGGCAGGTTTTGAGCTTGGAGAGTTTTCCAGATTGTCTTGAGCAGAGAGATTGAAGAATCATGAAGGGAAAAGCTGGAAATGGGAGCTGGGCCATATTGTTGGAGGACTTGAACTCCCACAAGGGGTTGGATTTGGTAGTTAAGGTGCCACTGAAGGAGCTGGGTGGAGGTGACAAATCAAAGTGTCATTTTCAGGTTAGTGTGGAGGTTCTCTGCAGGTGGATTGGAGCCAGGAAGGGACTTCAGGGGCTTCCACCTGGTTCAGATGAGGTGATGAGGCTATATACCAGGGTTGAGTCAGCAGGATGAAGAGAACTGGAGAGACTGGGACCATAGGATGTGTCCAAAGAGCAGGAACCCAGTGGGATTCCTGTTTCCCTCCTTGGGAAAGAGGACAAATTAAATGTAACCCTGATGTCCCCAAGTCCTCTAGCCTTCGTGCCATCATATTCTTAATATAATAAATTAGATGACTTCAGCTTCTATGTTACATCCTAGGCAGGAGTACAGAGCTTCTTTCCCTTTATCTCCAACTTAGACTCTGAGTATGTCTGAGTGTGTGTGTGAGAGTGTGTGTGTGAGACAGTCCATACTAAGTCCTGTTCCCTCTGCTCTTTGACAGCTCCTAACAACTGCCATTCCCCATCCTGCCTGCCTCACTGGAATGTACCCTCCACAACCCTTCTCTAGCTCGTCATGGCTATTACTGACTGACTGGTGACAGAGGGTGTTTATAACATAGGGAAAGGAAAATTTGGAATTCAGCAGCATGGTGGCATAGAACTGGGTTCACAGCGGGTCACAACTTAATGTGACTCATCATTATGATGTTAAAATCTCATCTCATTTCAGGGCTGTGTATGTGAAAGTTACGTCTCTCTCACTCCACTCAGCTCACTCAGTATGTCAGGTTATTACCCAACTTGGAATCTTGTTCCAGAGAAGAGGAAATGTGGTTAAACTCTTCCATATTCCCATCGAATTGTGGACAAAACCCCCCACCCTGCCAGTAGCAGAAAGGCACTCAGACAGCTCCTAGAGCAGGGGCAGTGACTTAGAGTGGGAAGTCCGGGGTGGGAGGAGTTCCACAGAGAGCCTTCCCATGATGGCTTTTAAAAACTGGATTGCCCTTGTGGGGTGAATGCTGCAGTCTTAGCCCAAGCTGGGAACCAAGGTGCAAGACTAAAGGAGGGCTGATGAGGCCCACTGCTTAGGTTAGGGTTTAAGACAACCCCCAAGCTCTTCCCCTTCCTCCCCTCTGTATCTGAGAGGCTGCCTTCTTTGCCCCTGAGTGTCTATCTGTCCTCTGCACTTGTGGAGAATTAGGTCATCCCTCCTCTGTGCGTGGACTGCACCTCCAGGCCTCTCTGTACCTCCACTCCCTTCCTCCACATGCCATAACTCTCTGAGGGGAAGGGAGTGAGTCTGATTGACTGTGTCTCACCACCACTTAATATGGAAGGACCTGGTACATAGTAGGTGCCCAGTAAGTGTTTATTACATAATGGATATTAGCAAAGCAAAATACTGCAAAGCCACGCCAGATTTTAAGTATAGTTTGCTTTCAGTTTTGGGCACTCCAGGACCACTTAACCATTTGAAGAGATTCTTCCTTCAGATGGTGACTCCCTAATAGAATCTATTAATTTGCTCAGAATTAAAGTATTTTAAAATAGGTAATACATTCCTGTAGTTCAAAAATCAAAATGTTGTAAAGGCACTCACTGAGAAGTCTTGGTCCCATCTATCTTCCTCCTCAACTTCCTAATGCGAAGCACTTTTGTTTTATCGTGCATTCTTCAAGTATTCCCAGTGTTTATTGTGTATTCTTCCAGTGTTTGATTTCTTTATATAAATAAAATATTCAAATATATGTTCTTTTTGCCACTTTCTTATGCAAAAAAGTAGCACCCTATATGCATTTTGCTGTGATTTGCTTTTTTCAGTTAATAATAAAGCCTGGAGTGTTCTGTATCAGAAAGAACAGAGAGAGCATTCTCATTCTTTTCTTATTTTTAATCTTCTTTTCTTGCAGTTGTGTAGTATTCCACCATGAGCATGTATCATAAATTAGTTAACTAGATGAGCACTGAGCTGTTTCCACACTTTTGCTGTTACAGCCTAGTTGCAATGAATAACCTTGTGTATGGTCATTTCCCATGTGTCCAGTTGTATCAGCAGGATCTGTCTGCAGACATGGGACTGCTGGTTAAAGAAGTGTGGGATTTCAGTATTCTGCTAAATGTCCTTCCATATACGGGAGGCACCATTTTGCATTCCCCCTGTAAGGTGGGAAGGCACCTGTTTCCCACAGCTTCACATCAGAGTTGTGTGGTCATGGTTTGGATTTTTGCCTATCTGATAAGTGAGAAAAGGCATTTTAGTGTAGTTTTCATTTTCATTGATTGAGAGTATCTTTTCACATTTCAGGAGTATTTGCATTTTTTCCCTGCCAACTATGTATCATGTGCTTTGCCTAATTTTTCCTCTTGGTTCTTGGTCTTTTTCCTTCTGATTTTATTGGGGCTCTTTCTATGGTGAGGAGGTGAGACTGTTGTCTTTGGTATGACTGCAGTTTTCCCAAGCAGGTCATTACCTTTATACTTATGGTGTGAGTTTCTTTCCCCCCACATAGAAGCTTTGGATTTTTTATGTAGTAAAATTTCTCAATATTTTCTTGTATGGCTTTGGGATTTGTATCAAAGTTAGAAAGACCCTTTCCTACTCCAGGATTCTGAAGGAATTCACCCAGAGGAGGTGAAAGGAAGCAGGTGTGGGGCCCCCTCAGAGCAGTGCTGCCAACATCACAGTTTTGTTTAATACTTAGCACTGTTCCCACGGGGAGAAGCGTTTGCTGCCAGGGGCTGATGCCCACTGCCAAAGGCCTGGGTCCAGGTGCCCTGATCAGCTGGTGCTCTTTGCATCGCTGGAAAGGAGGTGGATAAGGGGAAATGAAATGTTTGGCAGCCCCATGTTCCCAACAGGTGAGGTCTGGCCAGGTGCAGCCTGATTAGTATAATGAAAGGAAATAGAATTAGAACTTTGAAGTGAAACTTGAGACTCACATAAATTTGAACCTTTCCTGGGATTTGAAAAGAAGTAATTAATTTAGAAACTTTCTCCTTCAATATTAGACTCTGCCACACTGGCTCTAGGCAGGAAGTATTCTAGAATAGGTACCCAATATCATGAATCCTGTCAGCCTAGAGGCAGAAAATAAATGATCAGGTAGATAATATGTTCCCTAAAATCTTTAGTCCAGTGCTGCAGGTTTGAAGAGAGAATGAGTCTCCTAAATGTTCGGATTTCAGGAAGTCTGTACGTCAGCTAGACTGGGTCCCTCTCCTGGCTCCACTGCTAAACTGTGTGACCTCAGACAAATTACTTCTCTGAGCCTCAGTTTCTTCCTCTCTAAAATGAGATAATACTAATTATCAAACTTAACATCGGTTAAGCACTAAGTATATATCAAGTACCATATTTGATGTTTCAACATACATTAAATCATTCCCTGACTCAGGCAGCTATGAAAATTAAATGCAATAATATAAAGAGCTTTGCCCAGTGCCTGGCACATTATAAAACCTCAATAAACGATCCCTAGTACTATTGGTATTTTACATGCTTACTGAAATCAGATGGGTAGGTTCAGCATTTAGTTGTAGTATTAGCTGTTCACTAATTCCACAAATACTGCCATGTGTGGGTGCTGGGGACACAATGGTGAGTGTAGACTGTGCCCTACAGAGCTTACAAACTAGCCGGGCAGATGTGCAGATGCACTGTCAGCACACAGTGACCAGTCTGTGATGAGGGCTTTGCCAGGGACCAGCCAGGGTGCTTTAGGACCACAGGAAAGGGATGAATAACTCTGGCCCAGGTGAAGGGCTTGCCAAACCCAGGCCTGTGGGCAGAACAGGGATGCAGGTGCAAGACCTCTCTGGAGGAATGGTGACTATTATTGTGATAGGGAACACTTAGGTAGCATACCCTGTGCCAGAAGTGGTTTAATTAGCCATCACAGTTAGTGCTTGGTACTGTTATTACCCCTATTTTACAACTAAGGAAACTAAGGCACCAAAAATTTGTTTGAGGTCACAGCTAATAAGTGATAGAGCCAGGATTTGAGCCTGGAAATTTGGCCTCAGTGTTAATATTAGGAAATAGATCCAGAAAAGGGAGCAGAGGTGCTCATCACTGGGCATTGGACCAGGATTCACTCTGAGAGGGCAGTGTATTGGAACTATAATTGCAAAGTGGGAGCAGAACAGAGTGACAAGGAGAAGACCAGGCACTGAGCAGCATCTTGATGGGAGGATTTTTAAGCAGTTGGTGCTGTGGCTTTGGTAGGACAAGCAGGGGGACCTTGAGGCTCAGTGTGTACTGTGAATGGCCCCAGAATCTTGTTGGTTTGAAATTCTGCCTTGCAGGATGAATCTTGTTTGGTTTGAGACATTTCTGCCTGTCAAAATGAAAAGGCATCTGTCAAGACCAGTTCCTAAGATTTCTTATCAACCATGGCTCTTTCCATCTTCCTAAAATGTGCTCTCCTGTCCTCTTTGCCTAGCTGGCTCCTGCTGCTCCTTCAGATCCCAAGGCTGGGCTCATATCCCACACTTGGTGCTGCCATAGCATCTTGGACCAGCCCTTCTCAGCTCTTTCTTAGGACTTACATTTTATTTACTGACAATTTGAGCTCAAGAGAGCAGAGACCATGTCTGTTTTTTCTCACCCTTTAGTTCCTGGCATAAGGCTGGAACATACTAGATACTCAATAAATATTTGATAAGTGAGTGCATAAGTTAACATGACTTCTGATGAATTAGGATTGGGAGCCATCAGATAGGAGGTTCAGGCCTAGGTGTGACACACACCCCCTTTGGGGAAATGACTAGGAATTCAGACCCTGGGCAGGAAGTCTTTCCATAGGGAAAGAGGCCTGCAGAGATGGAAGGCACCTATTTGATGACAGAGCCAGCAGGTCCCTGTTGTCTCCAGGTAGACCTGTTCTTGTCTAAATACTGTCAGTAGCCACCATATGCCAATCATTAGGTGAGGTCCAGTCTCCACTCCTGGGCTGCATGGCCTTCTGCAGGTTTTTCAGCTTCATGCAAAGCTCAGTTTCCTTATTTATAAAATAGGGATGTAAAACTAATTCATAGCACTGGTGGGAGGAACAAAAGGAGATAGCATATGAAAAGTGATGCTCAGTGCCTGGCTTAAGTACTCGGCCAATGAATGCTATTATTATTGTTATGATATTCTTTTTAAATGTATCTAGTTTTTAACATATTTTATTATATTTAACCCTTGAGCCATCCTTGTGACATAAGTTTTGATTCCCATGTTTTAGATAAGAACCCTCAGGCTTGCATGAGTCAAGTGTCTGCTCAGGTTCCCACACAGAGTTAGGGGCAAAACTGAAATTTAGACCCGGTTCTGCCTGCCCTCAAAGCCAGTTCTCTTTCCATCCATTGGTATCAGGAATGAACCCTAACAAAGTTTGGTTGGGAAGAAAGTCTGACACAACAGAGACAGGTTATCACCTGAATGGGAGACACTGTGGTGGATTCCCAGAATGGGGATGTTTCCTGGCTCCAGACGACAGACCATTTGCCTTTTCCCTCCTCTATGCCTTTCCTCATGCTGCTTGCTCCCCCTGTAGCATCCCTCCCTCAGCATCCTCCTCTCAAAGTCTGACCTGTCCTTGTAAAGGTGAATGAGACAGGTTACCAGCCAGGATGTGCCATGTGATTGATTCTCATTTGTTTTAAGTTAGGCATGTGTGTGTGCTTGGATGTGAAAGAGAAAGTTGGGAAAAGACTAGCGGTAAAAGGATAAAGAGTTGACAACAGCACTTTCTGTTGAGAGGCACTTGAATTTCCAGAGATTTCTATTTTCCATATATTTTCAAAAATTAAACAAGTGAACATGTATTATTTTTGCACACAGAAAACAAAGTTATTTTTAAAAGCCTGACCATCTCTTCAAGGCTAGCTCAAATGCTCCTTCCTATATGGAGCTGTGATGTCCTCTGCTATGTGTTTGCCTCGCAGGGTCCCCGTCGATGCGGTTGTGTTTGTTTGCCCCTATAAACCTCCCTCCCTTGCCTGCTTCCCACGGTAGATCCCTACTGAACAGAATTGCTCCAAGGCCTCCCGCCAGCTGGAGCAGCCCAGGGCAGCCTTTGCCATGCAGCCCCTGCAGCTGATGTTTTTGAGCTCTGTTAAGTTCATTTCACTCAATCTTCCCAAGTACCTTTCAAGGTAGGCATTATTATTACCCTCAGTTAGGGACCAGAGACTGTCTTGAAGCTTGAACAGGATTACTAGATGTCAAACAGCACTTCTCCTGCTCCCTTGCTACACTCCACCACTCGACCAGGACCTGTGCTGCAGCCACCTTGCTTCTGGGAAGGTGGTCTCATCTTTTGGGTCCCCATGGCTTTGTCTGTCCCTTGCTTTCTCCACCCTACCCCTGACTTCCTCCCACCTTCCTTGACAGCTGGTTTGCATCTCTGGGCCACTCCAGGACTCCCCCCACCCCAAGCCCTCTGGCAACAATCAATCTGTATCTGTTCTCTTCATCTGTAACCTTTTTTTTTTTAAATTTCACATATAAGTGAAATCATACGTATTTGTCTTTTTCTCTGTGTGACTTATTTCACTTAGCATAATGCCCTCAAAGTCCATCATTATTGTTGCAAGTGGCAAGATTTCATTCTTTTTTATGGCTGAATAATATCCATAAATATATATAAAATATTTTCTTTATCCATTCATCTGTTCATAGACGCTTAGATTGTTTCCATGCCTTGGCTATTGTAAATAGTGCTGCAGTGAACATGGGATGCAGATATCTTTTCTTATTAGTCTTTCATTTTCTTCAAATAAATACCCAGAAGTAGAATTGCTAGATCATGTGGTGGTTCTATTTTTAATTTTTTAAGTTACCTCCATACTGTTTTCCATAGTGGCTGCACCAGTTTACATTCCCAGTGACAGTGCACGAGGGTTTCCTTTTCTCCTCATTCTCACCAGCATTTGTTACCTCTTGTCTTTTTAATAGTAGTCATTCTGAAAAGTGTGAGGTGATGTCTCATTGTGGTTTTGATTTGCAGTTCCCTGATGATTAGTGACACTGGGCTTCGTTTCATGTACCTATTGGCCATCTGTGTGTCTTTTCTGGAAAAATGTCTGTTGAAATCTTCTGCCCAATTTTGAATCGGATTTTTTTTTTTTTTTTGCTGTTGAGTTATATGAGTTGTTTATATATTTTGAATATTAACCCCTTAACAGATACATGATTTGCAAATATTTTCTCCCATTCAGTAGGTTGTCTTTTTGTTGTTATTGATGATTTCTTTTGCTGTGCAGATTTTTAGTTTGGTATGATCCCACTTGTTTATTTTTACTTTTGTTGCCTTTGCTTTTGATGTCAAATCCAAAAAAATCATCACTAAGACCAATGTCAAGGAGCTTACTGCCTATGTTTTCTTCTAGGACTTTTAAGTGGTTTCAAGTTTTACATCAAGTATTTAATTGATTTTGAATTAATTTTTGTGTATGGTGTAAGAAAGATAGTGGTCCAGTTTAATTCTTTTGATTGTTGCTTTCCAGTTTTCCTAACACCATTTACTGAAGAGACTATCCTTTCCCCATTGTATATTCTTGGCTCCTTTGTCATAAATTAATCAACTGTGTGTCTGGGGTTATTTCTGGGCTCTCTATTCTGTTTCATTGATCTATATGTCTGTTTCTATGCCAATACCATACTATTTTGATTACAGTAGCTTTTGTAATATAGTTTGAAATCAGGCATCCTTGCCTTCTTAAGTGGGATCTTCTTAACTAGGATACTCAAGTCAGGGAGATGGATATGGCTATGTATAGAAATAATGATCCAGATGGCTAAACTGTTCAATTGAAAGACAAGTAATGGGGTATAGAAGAACAGAGTCAGGATCAATGATGCCTGACTTGGAGGGTATCAAGGAAGGCTTCAAGGGGTGGTAGTGTATATTCTAAACTGGAAAGGATGACTAACATTTAAAAGTAACTCCAGGTTGGCAAAACAGCATGAGTAGGTGTTAAGCGCATGATGTATTAGGACGTTTTGTCCCTGAGAACATTTAGTCTTTATACTAGTTAGGATAGTTTTGGTGGCAGGGAAATGAATACCCAGTGAAAAGAGATTTTATTAACTGACAAAATTGTATTATCTCACAAAACAAAGAGGCAGCTATTTTGGAGGTTTGTTAATCAGAGGCACAGCATGACACTCAGAATCCCCAGTCTTTCCCACTTTGTCTCTCTGCCTTCCTCGGGGTTGACTTTGTCTTCAGGCTGCTCTTTTCCCAGTTGCCTCACTCCAGTTATCATGTCCACTCACAACCATGTTCGAAAAGCAGGACAGACCAGTATCTCTTCTGTCTCTTCCTCCCTTCTTCCCCCTCCCTCCCTCTCTCCCTCCTTCCCTCCCTCCCTTCTTACCTCTTTACTTCCTTCCCTCCCTCCTTTCTTTCCTTTCTTCCCTCCCTCCCTCCTTTCCATCCTTCCTTTTCTCCATTAAAAAAAAAGGCTCCCCCCGCCACACTTTTGGAGGCCAGAAATATGAAATCAAGGCCTCCATTCCTTTTTATTAGGGAAAAATAACCTTCCCGAAAGCATCCAGGAGGCTTCTCCTTAAATCTGATAGGTCAGTACCATGTCACATGCTGCCTCCCAAGCCATCAGGGCGAGGCTAGATGACATAAAATTACCGGGATAGATCTAAATTAATCAACATTCACCTCTCTAGGATTTGAGAGGGGATAACTCTCCCTGAACAGATGGTCCCCTTTAAACTGGGATTCTATTAATAAGGGAGAAGGTGAATATGTACAATTGTTGAACAAGCAACAACAATATCTTCATAGTTTTTATAAGTAGACATTTTAATCAGAATTATACCAGTGTTGATCAATTTTCATCAAGAAAATATTTTCTGAACTCAGCTTCAATAAGCTAATGCATTAAAACGTTTTTAATGCAGTATATTTCATTTTCTTCCATTTTCATTTTTGTTTTACTTAAATTATTTTCATGGGTACAAATTCTTTCCCATATAAATCTTATATCACAGATTTATTTCATTGACTGTTTTTCATGTTATTAAATTTTGTTGATTTTATTTGTAGGTTTTGACATTATTTTCTTATAATATTTATTTATACTAGTTTTCTTCGGTCAAATTTTATCGATCAATAAATTTTGTTTTACAGGGAGTATTTCTATCAATAATCTTCATTAGGAATTAGATGAGACTGATTAAATGTATTTCTCAGTTAATCCATGATAAAATTGTGAAGAGTTCTTCTTAGGTATGCAAAGATTGATCTGTTATTCAGATTACTATATTGCAGAGGTCAGCAAACTAGAACCCCACAGACCAAACCTGGCCTGATGCCTGTTTTCATAGGGTTGTAAACTAAGAATGGTTTCTACAGAAGAATATTTGTAATCTTTTGGATAAAAGAGAATGTGAACCTTCAACCCCAGCTAAGAAAAATGTTGCCCTCTCCCCCAAGCTAATTTCATTTTTTCATTAATAGACTTATATTACAAACATTGTATTCAGTTATTATTATTATATTTTAAATTTTGTCAGTGAAAGTTTTGTTTGAATTATATAATGTTCTTGATTTTGCCTCTTGGCCCCTAAATCCTAAAATATTTACTAACTGACTCCTTACAGAGGAAGTTAGCCAACCCCTGCTCTATTGTATTGCTAGCCTGATTTTTCTAAACACTTACATTCTCCCGACCCTATACTGTCTATTCCATTGGAGTTACAAGAAGCAAATGGTGCATGAGGTCAGTATGTTCTTTGGGTCAAAATGATCGACTCAAATGTCCAGCTTCATTTGCGAAAATAGCAAGTTGGGTGAGTGCAGTCATACTGTTCAGTGATGAAGAGAGATGGCTCTTCAAGCTGTAATGTATTACATCAGATAAAAATACAAATTGATGTTAGAGTTTT
The DNA here is from genome assembly GCF_048773025.1 of Camelus bactrianus. Classification (NCBI taxonomy): domain Eukaryota; kingdom Metazoa; phylum Chordata; class Mammalia; order Artiodactyla; family Camelidae; genus Camelus; species Camelus bactrianus. The sequence continues at coordinate 30,937,402 of NC_133550.1, read as the reverse complement.
CTATAAAATCAGTTTCTCCTCTCTTTCTTGTTAACGTCTGATAAGTCTAACATGTTGGAAAAGTGGAAGTATCGTTGCTTTGAAAGCATCAACATTACAGGGAAATGTAGTCTTTTGAAACCTGAGAGAGCTGAAAGGCTTTGTATGTTTTCCTACTGAAGTTAGCTTCTTTTTCTTTCATTTAACAGATGAGGAAAAAGAAAATAATAGAGCATCCAAACCCCACTCTACTCCTGCTACTCTGCAATGGTAAGTTCCATTATGAGCAAGTTCTCTTGTGATGGGAAGCTCATATAACTATGTCTTGCTGCCGATAGGACAGCATATTACTTGGCTATTTTGACATTGTTGCTTACATCCCATAGCCCATATGCAATCAATTTAATTTGCAGGTATGTATAAAATACTCAATCTAGATATGCCTGGAGATTTGAATTTTCATATTTATTTTACTTGGGAGTAGATTTTTTTTCTGTCATCAAAACACTGGCAAAGACTGAATTCCAAATAGATGTTACTAATTGATTTTAATAGAGTCCATTATTTTAATTAATAATGTTGCAGCAAATTATAGAAACATAGGTCTATTCACCACTACCAGTGAACCCTTAATAAATTAATAATTAATTGCAATTATACTACAATTATTTTAACATTAATAATATTAATGTGAATTATCTACCTGAGTGGCTCTTTCTTTAATATTTGGAATTCCTGGACATGATGTAATATTTAATGCTATTGTTTAAGTGGTTGCATTCATGTTTGATATTTACAGGTAAATTCTCCTCTAAGAACTTTACTTAGAACTTATGTTGTAGCTTTGAATACCAAGGCTGTCTATGCCTGAGGATCTTGGCAATTAAGGTCTATTACTCCCCTAGCAGCGCAGCCCCGCAAACCTGAAGGAAGTAAGGAACAAAGGGGAAGGAAAGAGAAGTGGGGAGGGGAAAGGAACCCATCTACTGTGTGCCAGCCTACGTGCTAGGCACTTTGTACACATGCCTCATTTCATTCTCACAGTTCTATGAAGCTAGTATTGTTATGCCCATTTTACAGTTGAGGAAAATAAAGCTTAGACAGTTAAATCATTTACCTGAATCTACACATAGCCATGAAGTGGCAGATGCAGGAACCCTTTATGTGCATAGCCTCTGCTTTGGGAGAAAGGAAGAGAAAAATCAGGAAGGATGGAGGAGAGAGACCAGATCAGAAAAGGAAGCAGATGGGCTTTAATGAGCAAATCATATTAGATTCTCTTCACTAATCCATCCACAGGTGAGAGGAAAACAACATTGGGAGAAAGCATTCAGGAATGTAACTCAATCTTCTCTAACAAGAGTCTCAGTAGTCAACTTGTTTTGCTACAAGGATAGCAAAGGTTATTTTCAAGAACTCCATTTCCAGCCGTTTGGCTTGTTTCTGTATTCTGTTTCCCATTGCATATGCTGCTTTTCTGTTTTATTTAAAATTCTAGTCTACTTCCTTGGTCAAATCTCCCTCTGCACTCTTTCCCCCCAAATTATGGCATAATTACCATAATGCCATAATTCCCATAACTATGGCACAAATTCCCTTAATGTCAGCACATCGAATGAAGCATCAATGTAAAGGACTAGAAATGGGAGTGAGAATTTATGGAAATGCTGGGAGTCAACAGACACTCTTACTTTAATAATCTGAACATGTTGTACTTTTCAGAATAAAAATTTTGAAAGGGGCTTGAAGAAAATCACCTTGTTCATGTCTGTTTTTCTGTGATTCTCTGGCATCTGCCAGACAATGGAAAAGCTGTAAACAGTGTAATGTCTTAAATCAGACTGCCAGGAATTAACTCCCAGCTCTGCTTTTCCAGCTTTGTGACCTTGGTCCAGGTCCTTCACATCTCTGTGCCTCAGTCTACTCACCTGTAAAATGGAGATAGCTGTAGTATCTACCTCATAGGGTAGTCACAGAGAGGAAATGAGTTAGTATGAACAAGGTGCTTGAATGGTGTCTGGTGTAGAGTGAGTGCTGGGTGAATCTTAGCTGTAGATCCAGCAGTTCTGTGGATTCAGCAGACTTCTTCCTTCTGAGTCCCACAGGGACACCCTGGAGTAGGGCTTCTCTCCTTCCTGATATATGCATATCAATTCTCCTTCTACTGTACCTAATTCTGTACAAAATATCTGTTTTTCTAAATACATGGTCATACAGATCAGTCCAGAAGAAATTTTATCCTCCAGTTCACAAAGTCAAGCAGTAGATTTTTTGAATGAAAAAAATCTATTTTCGGAACCTAATCAAATTTGAAAATTTGTTAGTCATTATTATTATCAAAATGCATCAAGTCGTTCAAATATCAAATTGTCCTCCAATTCCCTTTACATTATATTTTTAAGATAGAGTTTTAGTCATTAACTAATTTTACTGATTTACTGAGCACCTACTGTTTGCTAGGCCCTATTTTAGGCTCCGAGAGTACAGTGGTGGATAAGATAGACTAAGAATAGAGGCTGACGAGAGAAAAAATTGGGTGATAACTTTTAAAGTTGTTATATTAATGATAAATAAATAAACATGTAATACATTAGATAGTGGTAAGTGCTGTGCAGAGAATTAGGATTGGCTGATATCTCAGAGGCTATTTTAGGTTGAATGGTGAGGGGAAGCTTCCCTGAGGAGGTGACATTTAAGTGGACATTTGTGTGGCAAGAAGTCCTTAGGACGCCATGAGAGTGTTAAAATCAGGGAGACATTCTAGGCTGGGGAGCAGCGCAGTCGGGCTCTCCCAGAGGCAGACTATGAGCTGAGGTGTGCATGCAGGTGGTTTGTTAGGTAGGGCACCCAGCATTGACAGCATGAGGGTAGGAATGCAGAGAGGGTATCGGGCTGTGATAGCAGAGGCTTCAGCAGTCCCACAGGGAGTTCTGAAACCAATGTGGCCCTTCAGAGACAAGTCCAGGCAATAGATCCAGGTCTTTTTCCCCCAGCCTTGCTCATCACGGATGTAGGATGCCCCCAGGGAGGGGGCGTATCTTTGGGCAAGGCAGTTGCCTTCACGTTCTCCTGATGACAGCTCCCCAGGGAGGATTCAGCCTAGCAATCAACCTCTCAGCGGTGGGAAAGGACGCCTCAGTCCTGAAAGGTAACCTGGGCACACCACAGCATCCACTACTCTCCCCAGGATGGAAGTAGGCTGAGCTTGCTCACAGACTTGCAGAAGGCCACCCGTGTGGTTGGAGCATAACCAACAAGGGGGAGAGTGATACAGATGAGGTGGGAGAAGGAGGTGGGGGAGAGGGTCTGTAAACAGCAGGAAAGAAAAAATGAGATATTTCTCTAAGATTAGGAGCAGAGACATGCTTAAAACCATGGTGGAGGACAAGTGACCTCCTATATCAAGTTCCACATGTGTAAATTTTTTTAGACTAAGTTTCAGTATAAAAACTTTGTCTCAGAAGGAACTGGATGCACCCTCCATTTCACAAGGGAAAATGACATTCCCTTTTTGCTCTGGCTGCCAGGAAATTCAGAGCTAAATCTGATGTTTATATACTTTTTAATCTCCTTGTCTAATTTTCTTCATTTTGTTAGCTTTTTAGAAAAAGGCAAGACACAAATAAATCCAGCAAATACATATTTTTATTTTATTTACACAAAATACAAACAAAAACATTATAGATAAGGTTAAAGTCCATTCTTCATGTAGTTTCTTGCCTCCTCCTCCAGAGCAGCACTGTTACCAGTGAGAAATATGTGAATATGTGTGTTTGTGCATGCATGCATATGTATGTATATATACACATATGTATGTATTTACTGTCCCTTGCCTGTGCACTTACATGCATATGGACTGATAGAAGTTTCTGAACTGTGATTTTTTATTTTGTGTTTTCTCCTTTTTAAAAGAATACAAACATATAACTAAAAATATTGTTCTACAACCTGCCACACTGTCCTGATCCACAGCTTGCTTGCTTCCTCAGTCGAATGTCCTAAAGCAATACCCATATTAGTCTACAAAGAACAACCTCATTTTAACTGCTACACAGTGTTTCATGTAAGACAGCAACAGAATTCATTTCGTCATTGCCCTTCTTTTTGATGGATGTTGAGATTGTGTCCAATTCTCATCTTTGCCATTACAAATAGAGACCCATAGAACGTCTCCATATGTTGCATCACACATCTGCTGAATTGTTTCTTCTGTGTGGGTATCAGGCAGTGGAAGTGGTGGGCATACAGAAAGTGTTAATGGGACTGCAAAATTGCCCACTCTAATGGCCTTTCCATTTTGCATCCTCACCCAGAGTGCAAAATGCTTTTTCTGAAAAATAGGAACCTAGCTCCACAACACGGCATTTCATTCTCCATGGCATCTACATCCTTCATGTTGTCCCCTCTCCAGTGGTAGCGTATAGCCCCTCAGGACAGTGGGGCGGGCAGGCCCAGGAAAGTACACTGGCCTCACTGCCAAGGTGGTAGCTGCCAGCCTGATAGTGCCCAAGTCTCCTGGGACACTTGGCTTGTTTCTGGAATTGGGTTAGGAGCTATTTGCCTCTCTAACTTCCCCCGCCTTGCTGTGAGCCCCCTCCCCATCGCCCTAGAGACCATCCCCGCTCTAAGAACAAATAATACAGCAGCCAAGCAGCTGAAAATAAGCAGGCCCATGTGATCTGGAGGCAGCTCCCAGCAGAAAACAGGCAAATATTGTCAAATGCCTTCTGCCAAACACTTTCCGGTATCCTCGGTCATGAGGTTAGTAAAGCCCAACCCGCTGGGGATGGTGAGCCCTGCTGGAATCCTGGCTGCACAATAACATCTATTCACACAGAGGATTTCGGCATGGAAAGCAGCCTGTTCCACCATCCTGGCCTGCTTGCTGCCAGCACATGTCCTGCTCCCCAGCCCCGCCCTCTCACACCTCCCCTGTTGCGGGTGCGGTCAGGGTGGAGACACTCCCCTGTCTGCACTTTGCGGGGGGTGGGGTGAGGGTGGTGGTGAGGCCCTTCCCCAAAGGAAGGGGACTGAAGACTTCTGTCACGTTCATGGGAGGCATTTTCCTTTCTTTTGAAGAATTAAAGATGGGACTTAGGTGATTGATGAGCTTTTAATATTTCAAATCAATATGAAACAAAATTAATTTACTGTTTCTCTTTAAAATGTTCTTGGAGTCCAGAGGTAGAATATTGGGCTGGGTACTGTTCCGAAGAAGTACATTGGAGTTTTAGACCAGGCTACAGCTGCTAGACCAAACTCATTGGTTGTAACCAGTGCTTGATGTTTTGCACCCATTTCTGATTTACTTCTTTATTTAGTGGTGACATAACCGTATTTTCTTTTGTAATACAAGTTAGTCCACCTCATTCCAGAAAGGGAGGCAAAACATTTTTAGTTTTCAATGTAACCAGAAGCGATTAATAATGCCAGTAGGTGTGACTGTATCCTGCGAGAAGCCCTCAGGTAGAGATATGAAGGAAAATAAATTAAGCAGAACAACATGTGGGTGTAACTGTCTCAGAGAATGAGATGCTATGTTGTAGAGCTAGGTTCTTATTTTTAAAAAGGAATTTTGTACTGTGAGTGAAGGTATAAAATGATAAAGCCATTTAAGTGGGCAATTTTGCAATCCCATTAGTGTTTTAATATGTGCATCCACTTCTGAATATTGACATGGAGAAACACTCCCCCAGGTGTGCAGGGGGCACATATGAAGATGTTCTTTCAGCCCTGTTTGTAACGGTGAAGGGGAGATGAGTAGAGACAGGGAATAGATGGAAAGGGAAGATTGAGGGGGTGGTTTACAGTAGAACATGGTGGCAAAATCCCCTCCACCAGCACTCTGGCTGCCAACCCATAGCCTAGGCCCCAACAGATAGATTAGCAACAGCATGGAACTTGTGGCACTGTGTTATTACACTGCCTAGTTTTTGTCACACACGAAGAAAGGGACTTGATTAACCAAAAAACGAGCAGAGGGATTCCAGAACCTGGCTAATTCCAGGCCTTTCTGGAATACTAATTTGGTAGCTTGTAGATGAAGCACAGAATTTGGACTAGATTATTGCAGATTCTGGTCCAATTTAGTCATTACAATGGCAGAGATAAATCTCTGATTCAGGCTATTGATGAGCACTGACCAAAGCTACAGGTTGAGCCAACACTAAGAAAACCTTCAACCAAGGGGATGCAGGGCTAGCCTCGGCCCTGGGAGAAACACCAGGGACCCCCTGAACTCAGGTTTGTCTGCCAAGCAGCAAATCATGGACTTAATTGTTGTTTCATAAAATAGATTGGGGTTTTTTGGTTTGTTTTGGCATTTTTTAGAATCTGCCTCAGGCCTGACCAGAGCCCACATTAGCCAATGCCACCACTTTGCATTTATTTATCACCTAGTAGTGTTCTTTCCTTGGTTCCCATCTTCCTTCCTTGTTGGCTTCTTAAAGGCAATGGTGGGGATCACGTCTTCTTGTTCATGGCTGTATTCTGCAGTACCTGGTGCATAGTAGGTGCTCAGTAGATAAATGCTGAGTCACTGACCACATGGATGTCAGACCGAAGCACAGAGTGAGAGCTTTAGAAGCACCGTCCCTCAGTTCATACTCCAAGTCAGGCTTTTCCTAGCTGAGTGATTTGAGGCAAGTCACTTAGCCTCTCCGACCCTCCATTTCTTCCTCCATGTGATGGGGATAATGTTACCCATCTTGTGGGAGAAGTGATAGCAAATATGAACAACTCTGGTATAGAGTAGGCACTTGAAAATGTAAATCTAATTTGTTAATATAAACAAGCTTTTCCTTTAACTTACCTAGGTCTTAAGATTCTTTTTTTTTTTTTAAGGGCTTTTTGATTTGTGCAAAAACCTGCTTTCCTTCCTTCCCACCCTCTCTCCTTCCTCCTTCCTTCCGCAGTGTTATTGTTTTGTGAGCACAGTGCTAGGAACTATACTAACATAAATAGGAATTTGATTTGGTCCCTGCCTCCAAAGAACCTTCAGTCTAAGATGTAGTGTTACCTGAATATTCCACAATAATAATATAGAGTAGTACCAATAGTTACCCCTTCTACTGAGTGATCTGCATATGGCTGAGGGCTGTGCATGGATTCTTGTTTAACCCTCACAACAACCTTGGGAGCTGGGTATTGGGTATCGTTTCTTCATTTAACTGATGAAGGGAGCGAGAGTGAGAGTTCAAGGAACATATCTGAGACCGTAGTGCTTCTAAGTGATGGAGGCAGGATTCACCCTCAGTGATCCCTGACTGTAAAACTGGTGCTTTCTCTCAGGGAAGCCTGTTAGAGCTATAAAAAGATACAAAGAGCTATAGAAGTCTCCAGGAAGCAGTGAGAGCTTTAGGAGCAGGCATTGTATCCACTCAATCAAGGTGTTCTCCTCTACAGACATAACTCAGCACTCTACATGTTATCAGCTGAATGAATGAATTTGGCAAGGAGGAAATTATTAAGAAGTGATTAGCAGATGGGACTGGGTGGGAATTAAATGTAGCCTCATGGAAGAGAAATACGAGCTGAGCCTTGAAGGCTGAGACCCAGCAGAAGGCCATGGAACATGTGTAGGGTGGAATGTGGCAAGATGTTTTTGAGGAACAGCAAATAGTCCAGTTGGCTGGAGAGACATGTATGTGTAGGGGTGTGAGGCCAGAGAAGCCTGGAGAAGTAGAAGTAGTCAGGGGTCAGAGAGAGGAGGCCTTGGATGCCAAGGTAAGGAGTTTGGACTTCTGTGGAGAGGCAGAGGGGAGCCACTGAAGGGTTTAGACTACTGTCTGCCTCTGATTGCTTGGCTAGTTTTATTTTTTCTTTCCATGTATTTTACAGTCACAGATCTCTTGGACAAGCTCAGTAATAAATTATGTCTAGCAAAGTAAAAAAAAGAAGAAGAAGAAGAACCCTATTTTTTCTTTTGGTAAGACAGAAGAAAAAAGTTCCTATTCCAGACATGTCTGCAGAGACTCAAGAAATGCATGCTGAACTGAAAACCCATGTGAACATATAAGAAAACATATGTTTAAAATTAGAGCAGAGGGAGAAATTATGTTGTGTGCTGAGACATTCGCTCTACATTGTAGAGTGCTGATACGAAGCTTCCACCACGTGCCCTTGGATGCTGCATCCTGAAACCTTGTGAGGAGGTCTTTTTAAAAATGCATACTGCAGATAATAACTCATTGTTGGCTAGTAGGCTGAGGTCATTATCTCTCCATAATAGGATAGGCTCAATTCAAATATGATCAAGTTGTTAAATAGAAGATCAGAAAATGGAAGAAGTGGGGAATGTTTTTGTGATCATTAAAAAAAAAATCCAGATATAATAGAGTATTGTTCACCATGTCAGACTAATGATGTCCTGTAAAAGTGAGGTGGAAAGGGGGAAATTTCATCAGATATGAAGAGAAATAATTAACTGCCTTTCTTTCTGCCATGCCTTGGTCAGGAAAGTCAGCATTCCAATTAGCGACTTCAGTACACATATGGACCCTCTAGAGTTTGTAAGGGGGTTTAGGGAAAGGTGTCATGGTGCTGTTCCTGTAGAAACTCATCAAGCATCAAAGTTGCCATTAATGCCAATTACATTTCTTCATTCATAGAGCTTATTAAAATGCTTCATAGTCATAAGCCACCTAGATACCTTGAGGCAAAGAAGCTTCATAAGAGAAACAAAGCGTGGGTAGGAATGTAGCTGTTTAGCAGGCAATGGCCTCTGGCAGGTATCTGCTTAATTAGCTCAGCCTGTGTGCACTGTGACTAATGCCCATAGGATTCAAATAGTTTGCTGTAGCTATGGGTTCATTTAATGGGAGGTACTTTAACCTTGATCTCATATTTAATCCTGATTTCTTGACCAGATTTAGTGAGCATACAAGTCACACAAACACCAAATAGAAACTGAGGCACTGGGGACTTAAGTAAAGTAACTAATGAGAGGAAGAGCCAGGAACTTAGCTGGGAGCCCGTGCTCTTTAACACACTTGGAAGCGTTGTTCCCCCCATAACTCGGCGTCCTCGGCATTTCTTAATCATGGAGAATGGAGCACCCTTTCATCCATTCAGCCCAGGTAGGAGCTTTAGAGATTCCTTGGTTGCTCCTACCCTCCTCACAGCCAACAGCATGACACCTACACCCTAAATGTTATCTCTGTCCCCACAGCCACTCCTTCAGTTCATGCTCCTTCACTTCCTTCCTGGACTATTGAAATACCTCCAAACTGATGTCATTTTTTCATTCATTCATTCGACAAATACTACCCGGTCAGCCACTGTGTGCCACGCTTCACTAGTCCACCTTGTCCACCCACCATAGTGGTGCCAGGGTGACCTTTCCAGAGAATAAATTTGATTATGACACTACCATCTTTAAACTTAACTGGCTCTCTATAATTTTAAAGGATCATATGCTTTTTATAAGATGAATTCTGAATGGTTTGAAATGCATGTTTGTTGAATGTGTCCATGGATTTTTCTGGCCAAAATTAATTTTAGGAAATCATTAGCAAAGATAAGCAAAAAGCAATACTTTACCCCTTTGTGTAGCTGGTTATGCACAAAGTTCTAACTGCCCAGATTATTATTGTGTATGCATTAGGCTGGAAAGTGTCCCACACACAGTAGCCTAAAGAATTGAAGTCAAACTTTATAATGAAAATGCTCAATGGAACTCTCAGTAGCCTAAGATGAAACCTATGAGACTTGGTGGTGGTTGTTTTTTTTTTTTTTTTAATGTTCTTTTATACTCAGTCCATTGCTGGCAAATACAATATATTAAACTTTAAATTAATACTAGTTACTGTTGTTGATGATTACATTATTATTATTCCTACAGCATCCCAGAAACACTCTTCCTGCCTCTGAGTATTTTTCAGTCCTCTCCAAGTACTACACCATTGCCTTCTGAAAATAACACTTTCATAGTAACTCTTCAACTCTGGAGGTTGCTAAATTCTTATGCCAAGTCGGATTCTTTTGTGTGGCACTTAAGGATTCTCCATGCCCTTCCATGGTTCTTTCCTTTTAGATTCTCCGTTACAAGCCATGGCAGAATACCACAGTGGTTCAGAGTGAGACAAACTTTCCATTTATCAGCTGCATGACTATGGACAAGTGAGCTTCACTCTCTGAGCCTCAGTTGCCTCATGTAAAACATGAGTACAGTACCTCCCTCGTATGGTTATTGTGAGGGTGAAATGAGATAATGGATACCCAGTGTCAGGCACCTAGTAAGAGCTCAGCAGGTGCTAACTGCTGCTGTTGTTACAAAATTCCAGTCCCAGTTTATCATGAAACCTTTATCATCTGCACTATAATCTGTTTTCTCACCTTCGACTGCACTTGTAGTCAGGAGTTTGTAGTACTTAAATATTCTTATTTCTGTGCACTATTCTCTCCAAATAGAATGCAAAGTAAACTAGGGCATAGATCATGTCATATGTCAACACAAGAGTCTGCAGGAGCCTGACAAGAAACAGAAAATAGATTGGGTGTTAAAAAAAAAAAAATAGGGAGGAGTGAGGACTCTGGCCAACCTGAGGGCACATGTAACTCTGGCCAATTGTTGTCATGCGGGAATATGGGCCCAGGGTTGCCAGATCTCAGTCTTTTCAAAAGAAGCCAGAAATCCAGATTCTTATGTGAAATGTCCTGAGTTTTAAAAGTTGGGCCAACACTGTTCAGGCCAAACAAAGAATGTTTGTGAGACCCCATTTTGTGAAAGCTGCATTATTCAGATGGCCCCTGTGAGTTTGTACATAATCTGGTTATTTGGACCTTTGAACTCACTTTTATAGAAAAAAACAATATTTTGAATGGCATTTAGGGGTACAGGCTAAACTAGAAGGCTGATTCCCTTTCATACCAGCCCTGAAGCTTAGGATAGTCCTAAGTAAACTAATCTCTGTGTGAAACCATTTTCCCACGGAAACAAATTTAAAGTTCCAATTTATAATGTTGGGGACACATATGCTAGAATGTAAACCCTTTCAGAACTGGGCCTTTGTTTTGTTCACTGTTGTTTCCTTAAAGTCTGTAACACTACCTGGCACTCAATAAGTATTTTTTGAATTGAAGATTACCTGTGTCTTTATTCATCTGTCCACCATTAATCTGTTCTCTGAGTGCACATCTTGGGCCATCTTGCGCACCATGGTGTCCCCAGCACCTAGTGAGTGATAAGAGATCAATAGATATTTGTTGAATGAATATATGACTGAAACAATCTGTCCATCAAATACTGAGCACCTGCCGGGTGCCAAGGAATATGTGGGACTTGAAAAATGCAGAAGTGAATCAGACACCACCCCAGCCTCAAGGAATTAGGTTGCCTAGAAGAGATTGCATAAACTGTTTCCTGGAACACTTCTAAAAATTGTCAGGAGTTACTCAGTGTTCCCCTTCCCAGAAGTTGGGGGTGGCGGGGGTGGATGAGACGACCTGGGACCATTCAGCACAGGCTTCTTCATTTATCCGAGCGTCCCTCGGGTTGTTTGGTCATTGGCGTCATCTGTGGGGTTGGGATATGAAATTATTGAACTGATTTTCTTTCAACCACGTGTTGCAATGAGCCGAATGAGCACTGCCCTTTCAAGTGGGCACCTCAGGAGGCCGCGTCCTCATTCCACTTCAGTTACGACAGCGCTGGACCACTTCTTTGGCAAGTGCCCTCAGAGACAGTTAGAAGCCACTTGAGGACATTTATTTCATTGCTTTAGCATCATGCCTTATTTTTGACCCCCTAGAAAAATGGATGGGAGGAAAATGTTATTCTAGTCATTTTCTCCCTCAAACTTGGTTCTAAATGACTTGGGGTTATTTCCTAAAAAACAGTTCAGAATCAAAGGAGATATATTTTCTGTTTTGAACAGAAATATTTTTGAGTTTATTGAAAAGTGTGTGCTCCACACTGGGCCAAATGGCATTAGGGCCCAAAGAGAAGCCCCCAAACTGTCATGTGCCCAGCGGTTTTGTTGGAAGAGATATTTAACCTTCCAAAGCATCTGTGACAAAGCAGGCCTATTCTTTTGGATACCTACATTCTGGTGTTGGGGTTAAAGAGGAGGAAAAACACTGTATCTAGTTTACTTTTATGTCCCTAGTATCTAACACAAATTCTGGACATGTTAGTGCCCAAAAAAGTTTTAGGGAGAGGCAGAGTGGGTGATGATGAGGTCCAGCACCTACTGAGGGCTCATCATGTGCCAGGCCCCATGCTGGTGTGTGTCACACGTTACAGCTGATCATCATAACAACCTTGATGGACAGTTAGTCAATACCTCCAAAAGGAAACAGGCCTGAGGTTAAGTAACCTTCCTGAGGCCACCAAGCCAGCAAGTGACGAGGCTGGGATTTGAACCCAGGTAGAAAGTACCTACCCTGAACCCCTAACGTGTACTCATTAAGAAGGTAATGGGTATAGAATCATATAATCCTAGTATAGCAGAGAAAGTAAGCCTAAGAAAAGAAGCAGTTCAGCTCTCTGCTGTGGTCCTAAAACCTCCCCCAGTCAGTGGGTTAGTGGCTGTCTAGCTGTCCAGCCTCTCCTGGAGCATTTGTTTTCCTACACTGTCTCACTCTGCTTCTCTTGTTAGCCAGAAAGCTCCAAGATTTTGACACCTACTAGAAATGGCTACATGGGTGGGTGACTTGCCCAAGGGGGGACACCTACAAGATCCTATATCATTTTTTGGAGTTTGGTATAACCTGATTCACCCAGAATGTGGTCAGACCAATGAGAGCTTGAAGTAGAGGGACTGGAACTTGGACTGGAAAAGTGACCTATGTTATACCCAAAGGGGCTGTGTGTCAAAAACTGCTAACTTACTAACTCCATGCCTGACCTGGGGCAGCTGGCTTTGTCTTCCTGGGCTTCGGTTTCCCCATCTGTAGGAGAAGAGTTATTTCTCAGGTCTGCCCCGCTCTGGAGGAGGACTAGAAAGAACAGATCCTTCTTGCTTGGGGTTTGCTCAATGGGCTTTTATTTCCCCAGGCTGGAGGAGAACTATGAGATTGCAGAAGGGGTCTGCATCCCTCGCAGCGCCCTCTACATGCATTACCTGGATTTCTGCGAGAAGAATGACACCCAGCCTGTCAATGCTGCCAGCTTTGGAAAGGTGAGTCCAGCCTCACCAGGCCTATTCCTTTTCTGACCTCCTTCTAAGTAATTTATGCACAGTTCTTGATCATGGTTTAAAAAATTTAATTGCTTTCTTTAGGTTACCAAAATAAATACTTTGGTTACTTTGCTGTTAAAGTTTCAAATAATTGTTAACAAAGTAATACCAAACCAAATACCAAGACAGAGTAATGCCAAAGTATTAAACATTTCAAACAATTCAGATGTGTTGTAAAATAAAAATGAATGTCTCCCTTGAATTCCTTTGGTACTTAATTTGCATATAGTAACTTCTTTTCTCTGAGAGACAAGTACTGAACTCACAAGTGTGTTGTATGCATATCAGTGAGCCTGGAACAGGCAAACTGCTTGGCTTGGAGAAACTGGGAAATGGCCTTGTATCATTAGCTTGGAGGTCTGGGAATCCTCAGCTGGGAGTGGTACTGTTTGTAATGTCACTTCAGGCCTGACTGTTCTCTCTCCACATATGATAAAAATACATTCCACACTTGGGGCTATCTCTACAAAACATCATTATCACTGATCGCTCATATTCAACAGGCCAAGGAAGGCTGTTGGAGACCCATCTTGTGTTTATTTGATAGGTAATAATCTAGATTTTTTTACATCCCGAAAATACCCAACTTAATTTGAGTCAATACATCAAAACTCTTTCTTCTTTTGTTAGCTTCTTTTTCCTATGTACAATTTCCACTGCATCTGCTAACAAAAAATAGGCAGGCTTGTCCGGCAGCACTATTCCTTACTGGTTTTCTGAGTGCAAGCATAACAAGGACTGAAATGGCAGGAAGAGGTCAGAGTTTAAGTTTCATAAATTGCCTTTTCAGATCCCCACCAGATAAATCATCAGCAAGAATAAAACAAAGAGCGATGTTAGGCCCGAGCCAACCACTCCAGAGAGTCTGAAACTGAGTGGCTGAGAATTGGCTCTACTCAATAAATGGGAAGATACTCTGTGGTGATTTAGGGCAGCAAACATGTTTGTGTGATGCGTTAACGCTATTTCTCCAAAGTGAAAATAATTTTTTAAAAGGTCAGTGGAAAAAAACACCTTTGCCATTTTGTTCATTCATTTCTTCAGTCCAGCAGTGTTGGCTGAGATGGCCTGTGCGGCAGGCAGTGTGTGGGGCAGAGGAGACTCAGAGGGAACCCGGCATGGGTCCTGTTGTGGAGGGGCTCCCAGGCTAGGGAGGGGGACTCTGAGCCCCTTGGCAGTGGGAGAACGAAGAGCACAGCAGGAGTGAGTCCCTGTCCTGTGTCTGTGGTCCTGGAACATTGTCTTTGTATCCACATGCTTCCTCACAGAGGCCACAGTCTAGATAAGGCCTCTCAGTTGGAGGGACAGGTTGGGTGAAACAAAAGACCAAGAACCCTAACTCTCTTGGACTTGTTACTTAACCTCTCTGAGCCTTAGCCCTCACAGCTGTGAGATGGGAATTAACCCCTGCCTTCTTCATGGGGATGTTGCAAGATTCATGTAAGAGGATGTCAGGTACTGTTCACTCATTCATCTGATAGCTCAGATATTCAATCACACCTACCATGTGCCATTACAACTGTTGATATGAATTCTCCATGAGATGTTTGTGCACAGATACAAAGAGACATTTGTTAGCTTATATTCTGAAACAAAAATAAAAAACATCATTTCTCAAAACTCCAATTTACCTGAATAAGGACCTTCTATTCTCTTTTTCTATCAAATACCTTGAGAGATAGTGTTGTCAGTTCAGGGTTTCCTTGACCTCATGATCTAGGTAAAATCAATTTAACTTTGCCCCTCCTCCCAGCACCTCAGTTCTCTTCCCATTTCAAGTCTCAAGTCTGTACCCAAGATGTCAGCAAGCCCCAGGGTGTTTGAATCCACCTTTACTTGGGACTCTTCCTTCTCATATACCACTCTCTCTATACCTGTGCTGTTCAGTACGGTAACCACTGGCCACATACAGCTGTTAAACAAAATTGAACAAAATTAAAATTCAGTTCCTCAGTCACACTAGCCATATTTCAAATGCTCAGTAACCGCATGTAACTAGAGGCTACCATATTGAACACTGCAGATAGAACATTTCCATAATCACAGAGAGTTCTGTTGGATAGTCCTGTTCTGTACCATCATGAGCCAGGGATGAAACTCACGGTCCTTTTTGCTTTGCACAAGACAGTCCACAGAAAGCATCTGTGATCCTATAAGACTGAAGTTTGTAATGGTGGTTTATATCCCAAACAATTGTCCCATGGAACCTCAAATGTTCCGTAGTTCTCCACCTGCCAGTTCCCCACAACTTGTCCCAGCCCTCTCTACTTTACCACCTCCTCTTTCCTCCTTTACCACCTCCTCCTGCTCCCCTCACTCCTCTCTCTCCTTCCTTCTTGGGACAACCTCCACCAAATTCCCTCTGTTCTCTAATCCTTGGTTCCTGTGAACATCTCTGCCCACAGGTCTCATTTACCCCAAAAGGCTTTTCGAAACACTTTTCTAAATAATAAGTTTCCTCTCTAAGAAGAATTACAGTGCCAGCTGCTTCCAAAATAGTCATTAAAAAGAAAAAGCATTCAAACTCTGTCTTATCTTCAGCCCCAAAGCAAGGAAATACTCTAATGAAATTAAAAGCACAAATGCAAAAGCTCTCTGCAGCTGCCTTGCCATCAGTTTCAAATGCACTGGAAATCAGGGCTGTCCTTCCAGCCGCAGAGGACAGGAGGTGCCTGCCGAGGGTTTTCACACTGAGCTTGTTGAATTGAAATCCCAGACACATTTGCCCTTCCTGAGGGCTCCCAGCATGCTGCAGCTGCCATCTCCTTAAGAGAAAGGGACTAGTTGTTCTGTGAAACCTTGGAGTGTAATCGTGGACAGTCTTCCTTTGAGCAGATCCATCTGAACTTATGATTCTTCTCTGAACTTTTAACTCAGAACAGGCAAAGTTCACTATTGCGGCTTAGTTTTAGAGAAAAATTAGATTGGTGGTCGTCTTCCCACCCAGCTTACAAGTGGGCTGAGGTGAAACAGACATCAGTAGTGAGGCTCTCCTGCATGTTGCCTGGCTGGGATCCTGTTCTTGACTAAGTGGATGGCAGCAGTTGCTTTGCTGCAAGTAAGATCTGAAATAGAAATCCTCTTTCCAACACTGTGGCCAAGCTCCAAAAGCACTGGCTTCCAGTAATGTTGTATTGACTTTGGGTCCCGGAATTAATTTAGGAATTGCAGAGAATGCTGAGGCTGCTAGCTGAACTGGTCTTGTGCCTGCTTTTGCTGTTGGCTAGAGTCATGAAAGGTCACCCAACTTGGAGTCACTTAACTTTTCTGAGCTCCCATTTCCTTACCTTCAGACGGGAATAGTCCCTCACCAGATTACTCTAGTGATAAAACGAGACACTGCTAATGAGAGCATTTTTTAAAAACTGTAAAGTCCTCCACCAATGGAAGAAATCACTATTATCTAAAATTGGCCCCACTCCATTCTGTCTCCTCTATTTCCTTACCATGCTTTTTTTTATAGCGCTCATCACTGTCTGAACTATTTTATATATATATATATATATAAAATATATACACATATGTGTATATATATATGATATTACTAACATATATGTGCAATTGCTTATATATTATAATCTTTATGTTACATATATATGTGTGAAATTTGCTTGTGTTTTGTCTGTCTCTTTCTGTAGAATGGAAGCCCAGTGAGGACTTTTTTGTTCACTGTGCATCCCTAGCCCCCAGAAGAGTGCCTGGCACATAACAGAGCCTCAAATATTTGAAGATTGAATGATTTATGTTATTGCTGTTTTCAAGGAACACTATGAATCATTTGACATATGGGAACTTGTTTAACCCATACAGTCACTGTATGAAATTGGCATTGTATCCATTTTCCATTAGCCCATTTTGCTGAGCAGGGATGCACTTGTTGAGGTACCAATGGAAACTGGTTGTATTCTCATTTACTTTGAAGAGCTGCCTTCAAAGCCCTCTGTCTGTCCTTCCTGCTCTGCCTTCTGAGGACGTGGCAGGTCAATCCCATAGCATCTGACTGTGGTCAGCCATCACATCAGTCTTGGTTGGATAATTAAAACTCATTCTCAGCTATGAAAAAAGCTCAGTTCTGTACAATTTAAAAGTTCCATCTCACATGGAAGTCAGAGCCTCCCTTCCCTGTGCCCTAGAATTTGCTCTGTAAAAGGGGAATGGGTATTCCTTCTCTCTTCTTGACTCTTGCAGTGTCAGGGGAGGGGGGGCAGTGGGGAGGGGGCTAGAAGCAAGGCAACAGGAGTCATTTTGACCAGCTAGTGCTCTTTGAAAGCTCCTCCCAGCTATCACTTCCCTCTACCAGGGGAAGGGGTCCAGTGATGGGTTTTGGGGGAGCCCCTGTGGATCTCTGTCCACACTGTCAAAAGGGCTGTGCTCTCCAGCTGACCCCCCCCCCACTAACCACTGCTCTTGCTCCCCACCGAGGATTCACCCTGTGGCCCTGTTCTTATGTTGGACGGTTTTACCAGCTTTCTGCATACCTAGTGCGACACTATGTCTTAGAGACGCCCAGTGAGCCCCTACAAGGTAACAGGTATGAAGCAGGTTGAACTCAGTGATGTATAATCAGAAAATGGCTTTGCTCTGTTCTGATCATTCCTTCAACTATGTTTTGGCCAGACTTCCTTCCCTGACCTCTGATGGTTTCATGGCAGGTATAATAGCTCTTTGGTTGTTGATTATAGAAACAGACCCTTTTCAGTAATTTAGATCCTCTTTTTGATATTAAAGTCAAGTCCAGTCCAGTGCTCCATTTGAAACCTGCAGTCTCTCTTCCACTTGCGTATTCCTCTACTCCACTGGTAAGTCCGACCACACGTGGCCTAGGGACCTACAGTGGGGGAGGGGAGAACGGTCTGACTGTCTACTCTTCTCTGACCTTTCCTTCCTGCGGCTGGTGCCTCCAGCCTTGTCAGAGTGAGACAAAATCCTTCTAGAATGATAACCCTAGTTCTCCAGCAAAAGTAGTGAAATAAATGTTTAGAGAACAACAGAGCTGTAAATGGAAACAAGCACAAGCTAATAGGGATCAGAATTGGCCTGCATTTGACATCAAACTCAGCTAAATTACCCAAGCTTATTAAAGACGATTCTTTTTAACAGATGTTAGAAGTGTCTAGTTATGTTTAATTATGAATGCAGCATTCACAGATTTTTCATAAAATTAGTAAAAATATCAAGCACTTACATAGGGCTTTCTATGTACCTGGCACTATTCTCAGCACTTTGCATATACCAACCATGTCTAATCCTCCATACAATTCTAGGATGTAGAAACTGTTATTATCCCCGTTTCATAGGTAGATAAACTGAGTCCCAGAGAAGTCAGGTAATTTGCCCAAGGTCAAACAACCAGTAAATAAATTTGTGATTCAGAATGTGAACCTGAGAAGTCTGGCTCCAAGTTCATGCACCTAACTATCTCATTTATATAGAGCAAGTTTTGGGGGGATAGAGTGAGTATATGTGGAGGCAGATTTTGTGTAAACAGTTGAACTTTTGACTTTGGTATAGTCATTAGCAGTCACCTGGCAATCTCCTAGATGATCAGATTTAGGAGTGAAGTCTCAGCCTCTCTTGTCTGTCAGGAGTCAAGTGTACTGGCCATTGCAATTGAGAAATGCCCTGTCAGATCTTCCCCATGTGGTATTCCAGGCACTGGGAACCTCCCTGCTGGTATTTCCAATGATGCTTCCTCCTCAACACTTGGGTTCACTCATTTATTAGGTATTCCTTTATCTCAGGATGTGGCAAATGGAGTCCTGGAGGGGAGGAGGCTGCAAAGGGACATATGAACTTAAGAAGCTGCAAAGCATGATGGCAGATGTGCCTCCTGAGCTGTGAACCCCCAGGATTAAGGGACACAGAGAAGGAAACTGCTGCCTTGGGGGTGGGGAGTGAAGAGCAGCTTGAGAACCAGGTCAGTCCTGCCATGCTCTGAGGTACCCAGTATTGCCTTCTCCCAGCCCGCAGCCTGGGTCTCAGATTTCTGAGCAAAGGGAACATCTCCAACTTGCAGGTGGATTGGTTTCCAAGCTTCTGTAACAGGCATTCCAGTGGCAGTTTAAAGGCAAAAGAATGTCTTCTTTCACAAACCTTTATTGAGGGTCCACCATGTGCAGGAGGCCAGAAGTTTCCAGTAATGCCAGGGATTTAGCCCTGAATTTGAGGATCTGTTGCCTGTACTGTCTGTATTCTCTATGTGACTCTCTATGGGACAGGTCCCATTTCCCTCTCTGAACCTCAGTCCCTCCATCTGTTAAATGGGGAAGTTAGTCTACAAACATATGAGGATCTTTACCATATTAGCTGGAAACACTTTTCAACAAGAAATCATAGTGACAGTAACACTGACTCTTTGCCAGGCACTGGCCCAAGCCCTCTGCACGCATTACCTCATATAATCCTCACATGGCCCTGTGAACTAGATGCATTTTTGTTCCCATTTAAAGATGAGACAGCTGACTCCAGGGCCACTGGAACCTTCCCTGTAAAGTAAATCCTGGGCAGAAATGAGAAGGTGTACCAGTTAGGAATTGTTCTGGGGCTATGGGTAAAAGATGTCCCACCCCATTCCCAAACAATGGCTTAAATAAATTAGTGGTTTTACTTTTCTTCACATAAAATACATCTAAAAGAAGATAGCCATGTGTTGGTATAGCAGGTCAGTAAGGACCTGGGCTCCTTCTCTCTCTGTGCCCTGCCATCCATAGCAGATGACTTCTAATTTCTAGGTCACCTCATGATCCAAAGTGGCTGCTGGACAGCAAAGCCTATATTCCAGGCAAGAAGTAGAAAAAAGGGTATAAGGAGAGAACGGTAAAAACTTTAGCTGAGTCAGCTCTCTTTAGTAGCTTTCCCAGAGCTCTGCCCAGTGATTTCCCTTTTGTCTCACTGGCTGCCCTTGGCTGTCAGAGAGGCAGGAAAATGTAGTCCATTGCTTCCTGGAATAAAAAATTAGAGTCTGGTTAGAAAGGGAATAGGGGTAGGCAACTAGCCATTTTATCTACACAAGGACTTTTCAGAAATCCATGTGTCCTTTTTTTTAAAAAAAAATGAGATATAATTCACATCTAACATTGTAGTACTTTTAGATGTACAACACGTTGATTTGATATATGTATATATTGCAAAATTATCAACACAGTAAATTTAGTTAACATCCATCACCACGCATAGTTACGCCTTTTTCTCTTGTGATGAGAACTTTTAAGATCTATTCTCCTGGCAACTTTCATATGATACAGTAATGTTGACGATAGTTACCGTGATGTACGTGACATCCCAGGACTTATTTATAACTGGAAGTTTGCACCTTTGACCGCCTTCACCTATTTCTCCCCCGTGTATCCCTTTATGTGACACAACTATAAAGTGGAACCTGAGAGAGTGTAGGGTATACTCTCAAATGTGGAGCGCATGGGAGGCAACATAGCTGGCCCGTCTACGCTAACATCAGCTCAGACTGGGGGGGTAACAAGGTTTATGATCAGCAGTTTGTTGAACTTGTCAGGAAGAGGCCAGTTCACTGGTAGGCATCTAGACAGCTATGACACAGTGTACTTTGAATACAATGGGAGGCCAGTTAGCTTTGCAAACATACTTTCCCTGAAGGTTTGCTGATGTCTCAAAATCCTCAATTTCTTTCATTTAAGTCTGTGAAAATGCAACTACAACAGAGCAGGATAATTCATTAATACTTATCAGTTACTAACACCTCAATATAAGTAAGTATAATCTATTAAGGGGACTTAGAGATCTGTTGGTGAGACCCTCTCATTTTCCAGACAAGGATATTAAAAGTCAAATGGATTGAGTGGGTTTCCCAATGTCATACATTTAGTGACAGAGCTGGATCTGAGGAGGTGGGAGGAGATCACTGGATGCCTGCTGCAGGGCAGGGACCCCAATAAGAGGTAGAGATACTGGAGAAAGGGAGTCTGGGGTTACAGATGTACTGGTATGAATTGAATTGATTTATGTACTGTCTTTTCCCCATGAAGACTTGAAATACTAGGCAGTTTGGGATGTGAGTGGCTTTCCTTGAATATATGGCTCCTTTCTCTCTCCTGTCCATGACTGAGCAATGCAAAAAGAAAACCAAACCAATATGTTCTGGGGACCTGTGCTTCCTTCAGCCACATTTACCTGGAACAGAGATGAAGCTAAAGATTCCTCTTGTTTTACATGACTGCCCTCTTCCTCAAGAAGTCCTTACAATCTGCCCTCGGGTCACTTGCACACCTGTGGAGGGGCACAGAGGAAGATAAAGTTAATCTTGAGGCATCATTAGGATTCTTCAGTGATGGACTTTGCTTCAATCTGTGAAGGAAGAAAATTAAGCACATGGACCATTTCCTCCTACTTTAAATTCTTGCATATGTTTTTCTTAACTTTTAGTATCTGCTGTGGCGTGTCCACATCAGAATGTCTGATTTCACACCAGATTCTGTATTTTGTTATTTCATGTGTCTTTACTGACATGCAGTGTAAAAGCTCAGAAATCAAATTGTTTGGCTTTGAATCCTGTCTCCACCATTTTCCAGATGTGTGAACTCAGGAGATTTCTTAATAACTCTGAGCCTCAGTTTCCTTCTCTGTAAAATGGAAAAATGATAGCAACCACCTAAGGATTGTTGAGATCATGACCATTAAAAGGTTATTTAGCATACTGCCTGGTAAATATAAACACTCAATGCACTTTAGTGGTAATTACGGTTTCAGTTTACCATAGCAACATTTCATGACTTTAATACATCATGTTTTTAATAGATCATCACTAACATATCAATGTTTCAAACCTTCTAGCTGTTCTTCCTTCTGAACAATTTTGAGAACAATTGTTCTAAAAATTTCCTACATCGCACACATGCTGCCACCACCACCCTCACCCTTTCTTATTATCGTCTTGAGAATTATTCCATTTTTGACTTAACCTGTGTCTTACATAACTCACCTCATTCTAGCTAAATCGGTGTGTGATGACTGCCTTTTCTCATATTCACACACATGACACTTCATCCAGTCAGCCTAAGGACAGTACTGGGCTCACAGACAGATTTTTGGACTTCTTTGCTACTTACCAAGGGGCAATGGATTGTTACCTTTCTAGCCCGTGGATTTTTCTCGGAATCCTTCATTTGCCCATATGCATGATTTGAAATTCCTCTTCTGTCTCATTGTACTAGGTATAAATTTCTTTCAATTTTTTGAAATTTCCCTTGTGGAATTTGCTGTGGGACCTGCAGCATTCTACTCTCTTCAGCTTCCAGTGCCTGGTACCCAGTAGGTGCTACTCTCTGAAAAGTTGTTAAGTGGACAGAATTACATCAGCATAGTAACATTACTCTGGCAAACACCCATTTCAAGATGGTAGTGTTGAGATAGGGTGTTTAGGAATCCTTATTCATACTGCCATACTGATTATTTTTTCTTCTCTGAAAAGAAGGGAGGGTTTATTGTCAACAAAGAAAGTGAGTATCCCATTTTCAGAATTAAAGATGTGACAATTAGAATTCCTTTAGCTAACCTCTATCCCTAATCATTTCTCTCTCTCGTTCAAAAAATTGTTGTGTCTGTTTTTCAGTGAAAATGCAAAACTTCTACAATAATACATGGTTATAAAATAGCAACTTGTCATTGTACTAAATTTATAGTTTCTTGCTGTTCAAAAAGCCCTTTTCCTTTCCCATATCCAAATGACCTCTGACGTAAGACCCACAGCTCTTATTTTAAGACTGTTTTAAGCATCCTTGATTCTTTATACACATGCATCTGTCTCCTTCAAAGTGTGTGAGGATAGCCACTTATTCCATTACACTGGAACTTCTTTTGGATCTGTTCTTGGTGGCAAATCTTTGCCTTCTGAGGGTGGATTGAATTTTTAGAAACAATTAAAAGCCTTTTTTCAGAGCATCCCTTCTGACCGAGTTGGTGACCAAGCTGGATCAGGACCATATGTTTTGGGGTCAAAATCAAACAAAACCTGTCTGCAGAGTAATGAGACCAAATGGCTTTACTTCGCCGTTCTGAAGGTGTCTCTGAGGTGTCACCTACCAGAGGACGGTGAAGGTTTCATGCACAGTTAGTGGACACCTTTCTGGCTCCTGTGGGCGTCCGCTGAAGTGATGAATAGGAGACACAGTGGAACCACATTCCTGCTTCTGCTACTTGCTGGTGTCCGGGAATCTGAGCAGCCTGTATCACCATGGATCCCAGTTTCTCATCTGTGAAACACTCTCCTTCAGTGTGATTTTTAGGAGAAAATTTAATACCAAGAGTAAAACACTTCATCTAGTGCATGGTGCCCCAGTGATGCCCATTGAGTGTCAGTTCGTCTCCTCACTTTTTCTCTTTTTTTAATCTTAAAGTAAGCCTGTGGTTTGAATATGCCAATTTGGGAACATTTGCCCAAAACCACTCATGTTTCTTAAAAAACTACACCCACAAAATTATGGCAGGATAGCCTGTGGGATGAGTCTCCTTGCACCTGGAGCAATGTGTTGGATGGAGAGAAGAATGGACGGGGTGGGGAGGTGAATAACATGACCACTACCGAAAAAAGAATTCCAGCAGCTCCAAAGAGATTGGTTCTCCAGAGCTTCTCTGCTTCCCACCCCCAGCCCGTGGAGCCCCCAGCCCTGTCTGCCCAGGCTGAAAGAGCAGAGGGTGGGATTCACGAGTAATTAGAGGGAATTTGGAAGGCTGGGATGTTGCGGAATGTTAGATCAGTAGCTAGAACAGCATGTGGTGTTCTTTAGGCAGGCTTCATTGAATCCATACAAAAAAAAAAAAAAAAAGAAAAGAAAAAAGAAAGAGGGGCTGCCTGCCGTCTGCTCATTTATCAAACAGCGAAGCTCAACTTTCACAGCTCCACAAAAGTGTTTGACTGTTTGCTGAGTCTTGCTCCAGAAATTAAAAGCTGAACAGCCTTAGCGGGGCTGAACCGACCCTGCGTTTTGAGACTCAGACTAAATTGTGCTGGGCTTTCAGATTCAGGGACCAGTTGATTATTTGGTGAAAGGAGAGGAGAATAATTTGTAATTTGTAGTCCATAAGAAACACTTAAAAAAAAAAAAAAGCAAACTCCCTTCCCATAGGTTTTTGTTGTGGCTGGAAGGAGGAGGTGCTGTCGGCAACAGCTTTCTTTGCTCAGAGTGGGAAAAGTCTTGACCTCTGGTTGGGCAGAAAGCGATGTGGTGCAGCAGCGCCTCTACCCATCCCCCACCCCCAGCTTCTAACAGACTTCCTTTCCTCTCAGCTCTTTATTTGAAATGACCTTTCTCTCTATTTGGAGGAGGAGAGGATTTGGCCATCAAATATTTTTTGATAAAAAGTGTTTTCACAAACAGAACTGAATATTCTAACCACACAGATGCATTGCTTGGGAGACCATAATATACCACAAAAGTCTGAAAGCTGTGTGGAGTGAGAATCCTCTGACGACCCATCAGAGGATGGAAGTAGAGAGTACTCCTGCTGTCAGTGAGGAGAATGTGCTAGAAAAGGGGGCTGGCTACCGGAAGACATCATAAGGGAGACAGGGAAATGTTAGCAGGGGTGCCCCTCCCTGGTGGCTGGTCCCTCTTCTCCACCCATCCAGCCATGAAATCCCACTGAGGTGGGTCTCCTACCCTCCACCCTCCTCCTACTCCCCACTGACAAAGCCCTGGCGTCTGCTCCCTAACTCCTCTGACCCCACTACAAGCCTGTGAGATAGGCTGAGCAAGTGTTATTATCCTTGTTTGGTAGATGAAGATAGTGATGCTCAAAGGGAAGAAAGAGAAAAAGGTCTTTTTTTGGCTCTTCAATTAACACATTTTTAAAAAGTGATAATACCCTTCTATGCTTCATGGAAAGCAACTTGGCAGTATGTTGTGAAAACCTTGAAATACCCTTTGATCAAGCAGCTCTCCACTAAGAAAAATAAGGAGGGCAAAAAACCCAAACAAAATACCAACAATAAAAATAAAAATCATTATGCCAGAGGTACTGCTTATAGCATTATTTATATTAACACAGCACTGGAAGCAACTTTTCAGTGGCCAACAAAGAGGAACGATTGATTCTTTCTTTCATTTACTGAGTCAATGAATTAATGTACTGAGCCATAATATCTCCCACTGGACCATTGCAGTGGCCTTCTGACTGGTCTCCCTGCTTCCAGCCTTGCCCCTACCATCAGTTCTCCACACAGCAGCCAAAGTGATCCTTTTGAAAAGTAAGTCAGATCTTGTTCCCCACTATCCTGCTTAAAGCCTTCTAAAAGCTCTTCATCTCTTTCAGAGTAAAATCAGAAGTGCTCACAAAGGTCCACAAGGCCCACATAAATTATGTTCCTTCAAACCCTTGTGGCCTCCTGACCTCATTTTCTCCATCTCTCTTGAGTATTCATTCTGCTCCAGTCACAGTGGGCTCCTTGCTCTTCTTGAAATGTCTCAAACAACCTCCCACCCCAGGGCCTTTGCACTGGCTGTTCTCTCTGCTTGTGACACTCTTCTCCCAGATATCCACAAGGTTCATTCCCTCACTTCCTTCAGGTCACAACTCTAATGCCACATTTGATCATCAAGTCCTTGTCACCCTAAATAAAATAACATTCCCACCTCCACACTCCCCATTCCCCTCACCTTCCTTTTTTGTTGTTGTTCCTCCTCCCTGTAGCACTTATCTGATATAAGATATATTCACTTTTTTGTTTATTTTTGGTCTTTTCCCACTAGAATATGAGCTTCTTAAGCAAAGGCTATCTCAGTTTTGTTCAGTGTTATATCCCCCAGTGCCTAGCAAAATGTCTGGTCTATAGCAGGAACTCAGTAAATGCTTGTTGTTGAATGAATCCAAGCTATATACCATAGGCAACCTCTTATGGTTATTGAAGCTGCAGCTTGTCCAACATGGGGAAGAGCAGTAGACAATGATGCTGGAGATCCAGTTCATGTAGAGTCTCACAGGCCTAGGGAAGGACTTTGAAGAGCTGAGTAGACCGTTGATTCAATATGAGGATTCAGTAGATCATATAACTGTGTTCACTCAAATCAAACAAGTGGCCCAGGGAAGATTTCTGGGAGGAAATGAAGTATAAGTAAGATCTGAAGGATGAGGAGACATTAGTAGACAAAGGGGAGAGGGTTCCAGAAAATGAGAACAGCCTGTGGGAAAGGCCAGAGTAAGAGAGGACACAGTGTGTTCATGGAACTTGAAAGAAGATCCATGAGCCTAGGGATAGGCAGAAGAGGAGAGGAGAGGTGAGCCAGGGCGAAGGCAGGACCTGGTCGGCTTGGACTTTGTCCGGAGGATTCATGGAGATAAGGTTGAAATGAGGCATGACTGGCAGCAGGGGCACTGAGGAAACCGTAGCTGTAATCCAGGTGCGAGATCATGGCCCTGGAACTGGTGGAGATGAGAACTGTGGAGAGAATTGGGATATATTCACGATAGAGGGAGGATGGAACTTGGTCATAGACTGGAAGTAGCAGATGTGGTGGTTTAGAGAAGGAGGAGCTCTTACCTGGTCAGGGAATCAGGGAAGGCTTCATGGAATAGTGCCATGTGTGCTGGGTTTGAGGGCGCAGTGGTGAAGAGGGGAGGCATGTACAGGTAGAAGATACAGAGGCATGGAGCCCAGAAGCTGGGAAGCATTCAGAGAATTAAGCTACACCCAGTAGTCTGATGGGGATGGAGTGTGGAAAGGAAATTTCAAGAGGAAGATGAAAGGAGGAGGGGGAGCTACACAGGGCATTGCATCTCCAAGTGAAGGAACCTCTGTGAGTCAGCTGGCTGTGGATAATTGTCAGAGGTCATTGAGTAGATCGGTATTGATCTGGATTATTCCCTCAATGAATCCACTTGGGGACCTCAATTATCCAAACAGAATGACTTTTTCATAGTATTAAGCAGAAGTGTTTAATTGCCAGATTTCTACTTTACTGGAAGTGAGTAGATTTAATCTGAGAGGAGACACTGGGCTGTCTGCTAATGTCAGTCCTCTCTGCTGTTTCCCACCTTCCCTAGCATGTTTGGGGGCAGGGCTCTCAGATCCTGTTCATACCAGAGGCTACTAGAACATTTCTGAGAGGATCACAGTGGGGGGAATTGAAATGAAACCTTCGTGGAAGAGTAGATGGCAAGAAGAAATCATTTCATTCCTCAGACACACCTAACGCAAACAAATGCAGGAGTGGGACATAAAAGAAAGAAAGGTTGCTACTAAAAGAATGAGGAGCTTTGAGGCACTTTCATTCATCCAGAGGCAATAATGTGGTAGAGTGTCGAGTCACACTGGGTGCGTTTGAATCCCAGGTCTGTATCTTGTGAGCTGTGTGGCTTTGTGTGGGTTACTTAGCATCTCCAAGCCTTGGTTTACTCATCTGTACATAGGGAATAGCAATGGAACTTGGTTTATTGTAATGATTAACTAAGAAGATACATGTAAAGTGATTGGCACAGTGCCTAAGCCAGGACTTCACTCCAAAGCCTGTGTGCTTAACCGTTGTGCCCTACTGCTTCCCAGCTTGTTAGGAAAAGAGAGATAGGGGACATTTAAAGCTTCATGGGAAGGATCCCAGGAGAAGTGGGAGAGTCTCAGAGAAAGAGGAGGAGTTCCTCAGGGGCAAGTCAGGGACAGCATGGGTTTGGCATTTCAGGCAAAAGGCATTCCAGGCATGTGTCTGGAGTTCAGGGAGCACGTGAGGGAAGAGGCTGGATTTGAGGTGGGGGAGTTGGGCTTGGGGAGGTCACAGAGGCATCATGGACCAGCCTGAGGAGGCTGAAATTTTATCTAGCCTGGGTAGTGAGAAAGCACTCACTGTTTTCAACAAGGAAATGAAATGATCGTATTTGGATTTTAGAAAGATACTGCTGGCAAGGCAGCAAGACCGGAGAGGCAGGGCAGCCAGTTAGGAAAATGTGTCTGTGATCCAGGTGAGAGATCACCAGGGCTGGGGCAGTGGCAGGGTGTAAAGAGAAGTGGCTGAGTTTACCAGATGTCTTGGGCAGAATCAACAGGGCATGGGTTGTGCAGTGTCAGCAAGAGAGAGGAGTCTGTACTGCTTCTGTCTTGGGTGACTCAGCAGAGGGTGATGCTGGTCACAAAGATGGTAAAACTGCATGTATTGATCTACGTGTTACTCCAAAGGAGATCATGAGTTAAATTGATTGGTGAATTCACAGGTCCTATTCCACAACTTGATACTTCCTCAAGATCATAGTGCAAAGAATCACACACACTGATTGCACATTGTATTGTCTCATAGAGAGAGGCAGAACAAGAACAGGGCCTACAGAAGGTCTGTCCTCATTTCCCCGGGGCTCTTGGCATGTTTCTAGACCAGAGTATGTGGCCCCTGGTATCTTAGCTGAGGGCCAGGTACTGTTGTTTGCTTTGTGGACATTATGTGAGATACCATTTGTATAACCACTTAGCAAGATTTCAGAACTTTGCCCATTCTCTTAAATCAAGTAAGAATAAAGTCCAAACCCTGCCCCCCAAAGTCACACATTATTTGGGAGGGAATGATATATATTTTTTTTAAGAAAAAGAAAAAAGAAGAACATCCACTGTAGCATTCTGATAGATTTTTGGTACTTCTTTCAAGATTGTCTTGAACTTCCCTTGTCAATTAAGAATATTTCTAGTAAGAAATTTTTTTTTCTTACAAGAAAAATAGTTGATTTTGTACACAAAATGTTATACAAAAATCTTTTTGTTCTACCCACCATCCTACTACCCTAACAAATACCCATTTTTATTTTTCCATTCCTATATTTGTACAAACATAAATTACAGCCATAGCATAAACATAGTTTGAGGTCTGCTATTTCATTTAACATTATGTCATAAGGATTTTCTGTGTTGTAACATAGATTTTGTTACCATCATTTTTAATGCCTGCATAATATTCTACAGAGTGTATGTACAAGCATTTATTTAGCCTGTTCCCTGTCATAGCATATTTATGTTGTTTCTAATTTTTCACTCTCAGTAATGACCCTGCACAGAGATTTTTCTTATTTTAGGTTATTTTCTTAGAATTAATACATCAAAAATATGATTATTTTGTGGCATTTGATAAATATATTATAAAAATGCTTCTCAGAATGGTTGTACTAATAAGGAATGTTACCAGCAATCTATGAGCTTTTCAGTTTTACCATATCCTTGGCAGCGCTCAGTATCATCGTTTTCAAGGTGTCTGCAAATATCAGAGCATTAAACGTGGCACCTTACTCTTGTGCCCATTGCATGAAATTTCCCAGATCGAAATATTTTTTAAAATCCCTTCTTTTCCTAAGCATTTATCTTATGGATACTGGGACTCTAGTAACTTTATTGTATTAATTTCTTTGCTTGGGTAGATGGGAAACTCAGAACCCAGATCGTAACCCACTTTTAAATAGTATGAAGAACCCCTAACCTGCCGTTACATTTCCCATGCTTTTCCCTCCATCTCTGCTTGCATGTCGGGTACCTGTTCAGTATTGTACCCCTATAAATAGTTGCTTCACATCTTGGCTGTGAAACCAGTCATGTCTGGAGGGTGTACTTGGCCAGAGGTTAGTATAAGTGGCTCAAGGTGATGAGGGCACTAGACCTTGGTGTGGTCTTAGACTACATAATGGATAATGGATAGAGTGTTTAGGGAGTACCATTACTGACCTCCTGGGTCATACCCTATCCTGAATACTGCATTTTCCTTGAGTGGCAACAAGTTTTTAATTGAAATATAGTTGATTTACGATATTGTGTTAGTTTCAGGTATACAGAAAAGTGATTCAGTTATATATTTTTTCAGATTATTTTCCATTATAGATTAATATAAGATATTGAATATAGTTCCCTGTGCTATGCAGTAGGGCCTTGTTGCTTGTCTATTTTATGTGTAATAGTTTGTATCTATTAATATTATACATCTAATTTGTCCCCACTCTCTTCCCTTTTGGTAACCATAAGTTTGTTTTCAATGTCTGTGAGTATGTTTCTGTTTTGTATATGGATTCATTTGTATTATTTTTTAGAATATAGATGTAATTGATATCATATAATATCTGTCTTTTTCTGTCTGATTTACTTCACTTAGTATGGTATTCTCTAGATCCATCTAGATCCATTGCAAATGGCAATATTTTATTCTTTTTATGGCTGAGTAATATTCCACTGAGTAATATTCCACACACACACCACATCTTCTTAATCCAGTCATCTGTTGACGGGCACTTGGGTTGTTTCCATGTCTTGGCTATTGTAAGAAGTCCTGCTATGAACACTGGGGTACATGTATCATTTTGAATTAGTTTTCATTTTTGGGGGGATAAAGCAGTCACAACAGTTTTAAAAGGATGTAGGCAAAGTGAGAAGCTCATATCCTATGCTTGTAGGAGTTAGAGTTAAAGAAGTCAGGGATATATTGCCTCAAAAGTGACACCCTTAAGAATTCAGAGGATTATACCATCGTTTTGTTCAATATCACCACTATGCAATAACATTTTAGAAGCCCTTCTTACTTCCAAAAGTGGTATCGTGTGTTATCTTGTTAGATTCTCTAACCATCCTTGTTAGGAATTCAGCTTTTTCCACCTATTTTCAGATGAGGAAATGCTGTGCCATCCACTCTCCTGCTGAAGATGGTCAGCGGCTTCCTAACATACAGAAATAATCAGTCTTCACAGTACCCATTACAAATTTTCAATTTCTCTCTGATTTGTCCACTTCTTTCCATCCTGCTGATGCCGATGTAGCTGAGGCTACCATCATCTATCCCCGTGATTAGGCGAGGACTACAGAAGACCCCGAGTCCCCAGACATCAGAGGAGGGAACTAAGGCACAGAGAGGTTAGATAGTACGTCCAATTTCAAACAGCTAACAGGGTCACAGTAAATGTTTGTTGAATGGATGAGCAAATCAATCAATGAGAGTGTCAGTGTGAATACAAGAGGGTGTGAATGGATCAGTAGAGATTCATCCCCACCTCTGAGAAGGTGTTCACAGTTCATGCTCTACTGGTGGGACATCAGCAGCAGCATCTCATCTCATGAAGGACCACGTGCAGGCTCACTCTCTCTGACCAGGCCTGCCTGCACGGTGCTGGATATTAGAAGGGAACAGAGTTGGAAGAATTTGGCTATACTTAAGAGAAAAGTTGTTGGAAATAAAAGGGAATGAATGAGTCATTAAGACAATCACTGGTAATAATGCATAACATTTATTGAGCCCTTACTGAGTGCCAGGCACTGTTGCAAACTATTTACATATGTTTACTTTTAACATTTTTACAGAAATGCTCTGAGGTAGGGGTTATTATCATTCCCATTTTACAAATGAGGAAGCTGAGTCATTTGAATGTTAAATAACTTGCCCAAGGGCCTCCAGTCCACAAATGGCTGAGCTTGTATCTAATCCAGGTAATCTAGTTCCAGAGCCCTTGCATGGAACCCCTATACTATCCTACCTCTTCACAAATATCATTGCTGTAAACACCATGGGAAGAAACCCACTGATTGTGTTTCCAGCTTGGCTGATGGCTCCCTCCATCTAGGTTTCTGGCAAATGTATGTGGTTGTCTTGGGCAGCAGCAGTTAGCATCCTTCAC
Organism: Camelus bactrianus; assembly: GCF_048773025.1. Classification (NCBI taxonomy): domain Eukaryota; kingdom Metazoa; phylum Chordata; class Mammalia; order Artiodactyla; family Camelidae; genus Camelus; species Camelus bactrianus. The sequence goes on along the minus strand of NC_133550.1, from coordinate 30,905,657 downwards.
TCTGCAGATGAGAAAAGGATACTCTCCAGGCTAAGGGTCAGGCTTCATTCCTTCATTCAACAAACACAGATTGAGCTCTTTGCATGTGCCAGATCCCTGGTCTCATGGAGCTTATGTTCAGGGGTTGGGAGATGTAAAACAAGCACTTGGAGGGTAAGTGAACAGGACAACTTCAGAGAGTGCTAAGTGAGAGGAAGACATAAAGCAGGGTCACATGATGGCCAGGGTCTGCTTTTGTTACTCTACACTGGCTGGTCAGAGAAGGCCTCTGGGCAGAGGGACCTTGCCCGAATGTTGTAAGAGAAGGAGTCAGTCTTGTGAAGATCTGGGTGAAATTGCATTCCAGACAGAGGGGACTACAGTACAAAGGCCCCTAGAAGGGAGGACGCCTGGCATGTTTTAGGAATGGGAAGGGAAAAAAGCCAGTGTGGCTGGGATCTGGTGAGTAAGGGTGAGAGTCGGAGGCAAGGAGGTAAGCAGGGACTGGGTTACAGAGGCTGAGGGGCGGGGGAAGAGGGGAGTTAGTTCCAGGTGCAGAAGGAGCCATTGGAGGGCTTTAAACAGGGGAGTGACAGGTTCTGGATCAAGGGATACACCCCCTACATTGTGAGTAGGGGGATGAAGCACAGAGCCACCAAGGGAGACCCCCTCAGGATCCAGAGCCCCACATCACTAAGGTGCTCCCCTTCTGCTTCCCAGGAACCAGTGATCTTCTCGAAAGTCCCGGCAGACTCCTAATAAGTCATCACAACCAAGAGTATTTGGTTTCCTCCCTTTTGATTGCTGTTTGTAAATGTAGTCACTCTGCTCCCAGCTTTTCCCAATGGGTAACTGATTCTTGTGTTGATTTACAGATCATAAGGCAACAGTTTCCTCAGTTAACCACCAGAAGACTCGGGACCCGAGGACAGTCAAAGTAAGCACCGATAGCCTTTCCACCTGCAGAGCCACCTTTCATCGTGAGCTCCATCTACAGGCCTAGTGGGGAAGTCTGTGCCTGGTGGCAGCAGCTCCCTCTCCCAGGAGCCCTGAGAGAGGGGCTCTGCAACAGCCCACTGCTTTAAGGACCCTGACTTGGTGCACCCTACCCTTGGGCTTTTTTGAAAAATAGTCTTGGGCATCCTTTAAAAAGAGCACCTGTGGTTTCTTGACCAATCTCCAGATTGCTTGGATTGTTTTGGCCAGCAAATTCTCTACTCTGTTAGTATCCAGTTGGCCAGAGAAGCAACCCTGTACTAATAGCTGCAGGGGAGATGGGACAGAAAGGTCCAGCTGTGCATGGTACGCAAGGCATACTGCTCTCTATGCACTTGTCCTGTCAACCAAACAACCAATGTTGGCTTCACATTTTCTGCGTGTCAGATAAATGATGCTAAGTGCTGAGAACACACAAGCAAACAGGTCCTGGATGCAGCATATATTCTGGTGGTGAAGACAGACAAAAAAAGACAATTGGATGGTGACAAAGAGGGTTGTCATGGAGAATTACAGAAGGGAAGTAACCTGGTTTAGAAAGGATAGCCCAGGAAGCTCTTAGGAGGTGACCTTAGGAGTAAGAAGGTTGTGCAGATGCCTGTCTCCCACCTATGAGTCAGTGGGAAGGGAATCTCTACCTATTCTGCCCAGGCTTCACTAAAATCTGGATTTATAAAGACTTGCCTTGAAGTGTGTTTCAAAAATTGTTGTGGATAGGTGTTCCATGAAGAAGGCCTGTTGGCCATGTTAGTTAGGTAGACACTGAGTTAAACAGGTTCCTTTATGCAGGACTTGTCAGAACCTTTATTACACTAATGTACATGGTGACTCCACTAGAGGGTGCCTTATTATGCAGCAATTCTAAATGGTTTGACCATGTTAATTAAGCAGCAGACCAGCACATACTGACTTATAAAACAGTGGAACTTCTTATTAAAAAATAGCAGGCGCATAGGACTTGTAAGGCTTGTCACTGAAAGTGTTTCAAAAGCAGTATGTCCAATACTGTCCCCAGCCCCTACCCCTGGCCATTCCTGAGCAACATATTCCCATCCTTCAAGTATGTGTTTAACTTTGGAGCTAGGCTAGGTAAAGAGAGTGGAAAGTGGATGATCAAACTGGGAAAAACCCTTTTTAGTAAAGTTCTGAAAATAATGAGACTAGTTTTGTTTTGTTTTTTTTTCATATGTGGCTCAGAAGCTCTGGGGGCGGTTTCCAAAGAGATTTATAGAAAATTTTTGAGCAAGGAACATTTTGGAATACATTTCTAATAATTTTTCAGGGTGACGCCTCTGAAGAACAAATCTTATTCATAATGCAAATTTTAAGTATTTGTTTAAAAATGAGGTTTCAGCTCTGGTAAGAGTATAGAGTAGAAAACCCTGATTCTTCCTTACTTGTTTGCTGGTAAGCACAGAGGTTGGTACACAAGGGCAATTCAGTCGACAGATAAGTGGATGATTGGAAGACTGTTGAATAAATTGAAATTATTTTTCTCCAGCTCATGGTCTTTGAAGAGTCACTGGCTCCAATTACATTGTTGCCCATTTCTGAGATGAAAGAGTATAAACAGATAGTAAAGATAGATACTTAGTAAAGACAGGCAGTAAAAATAGTAAAGATAGAACAGAAAAATTTCCCATTCTACATCAACTTGAAGAAAGTTTCCTTCTGTCTATATATAAGAGCCTGCTTTTGTTTGTTTGTTTTTTCTTTAACCTAGAGGTTGGCAAATTGGACAATATCTTCTTTAAAAATTCTTTTTCATTGTATCCTATCCATAAGGATCCTCCAAGCTTGGTCATACCTTCCACAAATTGAAAGGTAATAAGAAGCTCTAGTCTTCAGTTTTCCACTCAACCTTATAGAGAAAATCCCTCAGCAGATTTACCTTGATAGAATAAATTGGGGGCAGGGATGGGGAGGGGGGCTGGTGGAGAGTATGTTGAAGTGCCCTAAGGAGCTGAAAAAAGCTGAAAAGTGATCAGAGCACTAGCTTCACTATAGTTGCCAATTCTAGCAACACGTACTCTGAAAATTCAAGAAGTGGTCTAATCTGAACATGTTATAACTATCTTGATCTTAAGAAAGTATAAGGGGGGGACTTTGTTCTTACAGTTAGGGAGGCGTGTCATAACTGCCTTCCTGCCTGAGGGGGCTTCTGGAGCAAAAGGAACCCGCCCCCTCCCCCACCAAAGGAGTGCCTTCCAGGTGGAAAGGCAGTTATGACAGTTGGGAAGTAGAAGGCGCAGAAGACAGAGATCAGCTCAACACAAAGAAGAACTTTCTGATCACTATACCGACCTAAAATGAACTGGGCTGCCTTCAGAGGGTCCGAGTTCTTCGTCCCAGGAGGCATTCAGATAGAGGCGAGATGCCCACCAAGCAGAAGTGTCACAGAATGGTATCAGGAGTGACGGGGGAGTAGGGAGAGGGACGGTTACAGGTGCTCAGCTCTCCCCTACCAGGGAAGCCTCTCTGAGAACTCAGAGTGCTCTCTCATTTGTGTTATTTTGGGACTATCACCATCATATCTCCACGAGTAGAGGAGGAGAGTAGTTAGTATGTTTTACAGTGTTTCTGAAAGCAAAGTCCGTGAATTACTTACCTTAGTGTTGCCGTGTGATTGTAAAAATCTACTTTAGACCTAGTAAATCAGAATCTTTGGACGTGGGGCCCAGGAGTCTGTAATTTTAATATGTTTTGTAGGTGATTCTTACTATTAGTAAAGTTTGAGAATCACTGGCTTAGTGGTTACAAGCACTTTTAGAGGTTCAAATCCTGCCTCTACTACTTACTGGGTGATCTTAGATGTGTTACTTAAATTCTCTGGACCTTAGTTTTCTAGTCTGTAATATGGGGATAATAATGAGTTCTTCAACGGGGGTTTATGAGATTAAATAAGGCAATATGTGTAAATCACTTGTTAGCTGCTGTGGCGAGCATCCCATTTACAGTAGTAGACAATGACAGGCTCATTGGGCTGGTGCCTAACCCCAGTAGGCTGGCTGATCTCAGCTGTGCATCAGAATTACCTGTGGTGCTTGTTTCAGTGCTGATTCTTGGGCCCCATTCCCTTGTTCTGAATCAGCAGGTCTGGGCAGGGGCCTAGGAATCTGTATTTTTATTACACTCCATAAGCACTCTGATAAATATCAAAGTTTAAAATATCACCATGCAGTGTTTTCTGTTAGTATAACACAGTGACTTTGTAGTCAGACAGACCTGCTTCCTCCCCTAACCAGCTGTTTGACCTTGAACAAATTACTTAGCTTTCTTGCCTCCATTTTCACATCTGTAGAAAGATGATTATAATCCCCATTTCATAGTATTATTTTACTGTATATAAAGTATTAATGTAAATAAAGTGCCTAGCATGTAAGTGCCCGATAGTTTGTAGCTAAAATCCAAACAAAATGCAGCCTCCGTCCCTCATTAGTCTTAATTGAAAACATTGCTATTATTAAGCCCATTCTGCGTTAATAAAAGGTTCTGGTCTTTGTTTTACATTCAGTGTCAACTGAAACACTGAATTTATCTTTTTTAAGATACCATTCTTTGACTACCATTTATTAAGAAAAACATAGGTCAAATGAATTTTTGTTGGTGGTACAAGTTAGCAGTCATGAACACACTCTTCTTCTTGGGTCCCCGCAGAGGGGGACACTCAAGTGCTGTGCCTCTGGGATCATATTTGGCTAGATATAAGAGATTAAGTACCAGTGGAAATTTTTTCATCCCACTTTCTGCTTTGCAAATTATTTGACTTAACATTTTCTGTAGGAGGCAATTTTGGTTATTTTTACCTGTCTGATTGATGGCTGGCAACATGGAAGTTTGGTTTAATTCTAGATTTCCAAATATTGAGCCTTACAGGGGAGTTAACTCTTCTAGCCCAGGGAGGATGGGTCCAGCCCTCCTTGGCCTTGGGCTACCCTGGCTCAGGAACCCCCACCTGATAAGGGTGCATGTGGGTCTCTCTCTCTCTCTTTGTGGCCCAGGTACCATTACTACGGCATCGCGGTGAAGGAAAGCTCCCAATATTATGATGTGATGTATTCCAAGAAAGGAGCTGCCTGGGTGAGCGAGACAGGCAAGAAAGAAGTGAGCAAACAGACAGTGGCATATTCACCCCGGTCCAAACTTGGAACCTTGCTGCCAGAGTTTCCAAATGTCAAAGATCTAAATCTGCCTGCCAGTCTGCCTGAGGAGAAGGTGACCATATCTGAAGTGTTGCTGGGAGTGGGTGGTCTTTTCTCTCTCTCTCTCCCTCTTTCACACAGCACACACTCACACAAACATACACACTTTTGTTGCAAAACGGTGAGTTTTAAAAATATAAAGATAGAAATCTGAATCAAGTATGGACTTCAGTTAACAGTAATAATGTATTCCTGTTAGTTCATTAGCTGTGACGAACGTACCATACCAGTGCAAAAAAATTAACAATAGTTGGGTGTGAGATATACAGAACTGCCTGAACTATCTTCACAACTTTACTACAAACCCAATACTATTCTAGATCAAAAAGTCTATCTCTCTACCTGTCTAACTTACATACCTACCTACCTACCCACCCATCTATGATGTTGCACTGTCTCATTTCAGAAGGGAAGTACCCCTCTCCCTTGCATTGCTTTTTTATAGTGTAAATCTTATTCTCCCTTGTGTTGCAGAGGATGTGGTGAAATCACAGTCCTATAGACAAAGGAGATTTTATAGGTATAGTGAATCAGATAGTTTGGGCCATAGGGTATTGAGAGGAAATTATTGGAAACACAAATTTGGGGACAGTACCCTGGGTGATCGCATCTCTAGTGCACCTACCTTTTTTTGTTTGGTTGGTCGGTTAAATTATTTTAATTTTAATTTTTAATTTTTTCCTTTTTTTTGAAGTATAGTCAGTTTACAATGTTGTGTCAATTTCTGGTGTACAGAATAATGTTTCAGTCGTACATATACATACATATATTCCTTTTCATATTCTTTTTCATTATAGGTTACTACCAGGAGGGTAGGGGGTAGAAGGGATAAATTAGGAGTTCAAGATTTGCAGATACTCACTACTATGTGTAAAATAGATAAATAACAAGTTTATACTGTATAGCAGAGGAAACTATATTCAATATCTAATGCACCTATCTTGATGCAGCCCAGTGTGCCAATAGGTGTAGAGCTTCTACTTAACCACACTGGGAGCTGGGATGCAGTGGCAAATGAGACTTGAGTCCTGTTCTCAGGAAGCTTACATTCGAGCAGGGAGGTAGATGCTTGTATAAGCAAACTTAGCTTATATAAAACACATATCTATGTTCCAAAACAAAAAGAATACCTGTAAAGAATGCTTTAAATTGAAAACTAGATAAATTTTTTTCCTTGAATTTGCTTTTTTTCCTCAACAAACTTCTTGTACCATTGCTTTGAAACTCTTGGACAAATGGAGCTGGAGATGAAATTCTTTTGTTAAGCAGTTTCCAGAGAATTTCCAAATGTCTTTTTGTGATTTTGGCAAAAGCACCTCTTCTTATAAACACACACAGGGTTTTAACTTTTCAGTATCTTAGCTGATGAGCATTTAATTCAATAGGCCCTACTGAACTCTACTATGTGTCAGGCGCTGTACTAAATGCTGGCTACACAAGCATGAATAATACACTATTTTAATTTTCCCATTGTGCTCACTTCAGCAGCACATATACTAAAGATTTTCTCAGAGTCCATAGTTCAGGGGGTGGAGATGGGGCAGAGAGAGAAACCTGTGCTTTCTGTACCACAGGATGAGTGCTCTGATGGAGAAACACACGCAGGTGCTGTGGGAGCATAAAGGAGGCAGCTGAGGGTTAGAGAGCCCCACCTAACGATAGTTTGGTTTGGGTCTTGCAGGATGAGTAGGCATTAGGTGAATTTCGTCCCCTTAACAGAGAATAAATGACTTGAAAATTGAGATTCCAAGGGTAGTGGTAACCTGTATTAATGTATGCCTTTATTTTTTACCCCTCCCTACCCCACAGGTTTCTACCTTTATTATGATGTACAGAACACACTGTCAGAGGATACTGGACACTGTAATAAGAGCCAACTTTGATGAGGTAGGTCAACAAATGTTGAGCTGTGAATACTCTGCATTAAAATTTTATAAGAACAATGGCTCCTATTTCACGAGCTCCTACTAGTTGCCAGACCTCTGGAAGCACTTGATGTGCATTAGCTCACTTAATCCTCACAGTTATCCTGGGAAGCAGGCACTCTTGTTATCCCCACTTTACAGATTCTTTGTGTGAGCAGCAATTGGCGTGGCCTTTCCCTTGATCTTACAAGTGACCTGCATCCGGCCCCATTGGCCTCCTAGGAGCACAGTTTTGCCAAGGTATCATTAAACCCAGAATTATAGACTCAGAAAAACTAAAGGAAAGCTTGCCTATGTTTTGGATTTAACCTTTTCCTGAGGCCCACCACTTCAGTGCTTTTGGAGCTGGTCCCCCTCCATTCTCAAGGTCTGGTCCACATGTCCATAAAACACTGCCAGTAGGGCCATCTTGAATATGGACAATGTAAAAATTCCATTTCATTTTTATTTTAAAATATTACACTTAAAGAATGGAGAGGAAAAATAAGAAAGGATTGAAGCATGGGTTACATAATCAAAGAGAAAAAATCCTCTTGCCCTAAATGCCATCCAAAAGAGCCTTCCAAAGGGTTGGCAGGAAATCACACATTTCACCCCATAAACCTGAAGCCTTCCTGTTTAAAGAAAATGCCTTTCAGGCTAAAAAACCAAAACCAAAACCAAAACACCCTGGGATCAGGTATAGACATTTAATTTGAGGGAAGATAAGGCAAGCTCTAAAGGGGCTGTAAAAATGAGTAGCTATTAGTGGAAGAGATACCAGAGGTTCCCTTTGTGTGTGTTTCCGGGCCTGTGTGCTGTTGGAGATGGAGGGATGGAGAACGAGGTAAGGCAGTGAACGCTTGTTGAGCACTGGCCCATTCTTGTGCTGCTCATTTACTGTCCCATGGCAGGAACCCCATGTAGTAGTGGTACCACCTTATATGAGCTGTCACTCAGTTCATAGACACGACACCAGAAGAGATGTCACTGGGTTGGTAGAGAAGTAATATTCTTCCTGCTCTTGCTTTCATCGACTGGATTTTTAAATCTTTCAAATTCCTTGAGCAACTATTTAAGTGGATTTTTGTTTAAAAAAGAAAACTCACTGCTTTCTCTCATATTTTAGTTTGGCTACATCTTACATATTCAAAGACCACTGAGATCTTAACAAATCATGACTCATGATTGGTTAAGACAACACTGGCCTATGTAACAAATAACACCCACATCTTAATACAAAGCACACAGTTCACTGTGGACACCCTCAGTTGGAAGGCTGGTTGCTGGGACTAGCTCAGGGACCCAGGCTTCTTCCACCTTGTGGCCTCACCCTGCTTTAAAGCCTTGGAGTTCTCTTTGTTCAGCTAATGGATGGGGAAAAGTATTACAGGCAAAACGTCCTCTCTTCTTAATCAGCCCAGAAATGAGATGCATTGTTTTTGCATTGTTTATGCTGGTCTCATAGCCCCACTTTGATGGAAGGGGAGCTGGGCAGGTTGGCCCCTCACTAGGTGGCAGGCAGCTTATACTACTATAGAAGAGGAGCTCTAGTGGATAGCTGTCCCTCTCTGCCATATGTACTAGCAACAAAACTAGTGACAATCCTATGTCCATATGTAGCTTTATTCATCCCATTTCACTGAATTCCATTCATTAATTTCAACATTTAATTGGGTGTCTGATGGTGCCATATGCTGATGTAGATCCCAGGAATGGAGTGATAAGACACAGCCTTGTGGGGGAAAGAAAAGGCATGTGCAACAGCAATGAGGGTGCAGGATATACGGTGAGAGGTCCAGACTTTTCACTGGGAAGAATGCCAGACTTGGAGCCTCAGACTTGGGTTCAAGACCTGGCTCTACCTCAATTCCTCATCCTAGAAACAAAGATAAAAATATCATCCCTGCAGATTCAATTCACAGGATTACTGGAAGAAGGAGATGAAACAATGCCTGGTGAAAGGTCATACAAATGCTTGCTTTTATCAGATATGTCAACCAGAGCATTAAAAGAGGTCACACAGTTGGTTAGGGCCAGAATTATGACTAGATCTTTGTCACCTGGCACCATTAGTCCAGTATTTTTTTCCACCTCCTGGCAAGGGTATTTGGTGGCTCTTTTTAAGATGGCTGATCAAGATGTGGTTCATTCTACCCACACACAAGAGAATGAAGAGGAATGTTGTACCTCTGATGAGCGTAACTTTTTTCAACAGCTGAGAAAAATTAATGGTCAATAGATGATGGATGATTCTGGTACACCTTGATGATATAGTTTGTTTCAGGTCTTCAAGATCTTTAATATCTGTTGAAGTCACAAATGTATGCTAGTATCACAATCTTAAATTACCTTATTTGTTTGCTTGTTCATTATTTGTAATCAGAGCTATTTCCACGAAGTACCAATATATTAAGAATGAACTAAACATGGACGTGGAAAAGAAACAGAAAACCTACTTAGGTATTCTTAAGGAAATCATCTCTGGACATTTCGTTGAGCAGAGAGAAAAAGGGCTGAGAGTTCAGGGTACTGAAATAGAATTTAGGAAACTTGCTTTAAATAATCATTTTAAATCATTTACCTCTGATTCTTTCACCATTTATGCTTGCAAGGAGTAAGGAGAACCTCTCCCTTCTGTCTAATTATGTTTCCACTTGTTAAATGCCTACATGATGCCAGGCATTTAAATTTTACATAAGTAATCTTATTTCAGCCTGGTAATAAGTAGACATCATCTCTATTTTGTGAAAGCTAATAACTCTCATATTTATATATTTAGTTGCAACCTCCAGATTCAATTGACTTGCCGTCTAACTTAACATGACCAAATCAGGGCTCTAATTTTCCACCCTTAATCTATTTTTCCACAAGTCTCAGATTGCCACTACCATACACCCAATTGCTTAGCCACAAACCTTGATTTTTCTTTTTCCCTCCTGCTTTATATCTTAGTTTATCAGGAGATCCTGTTGGCTCTACCTCCTGACATAAACACTGTGTCCGTTTCACATCTGACTTCCAGTTATTGGCTCAAGAGCTTTATACTGTTCTTCCTTTTTCTTCTCACTCCAAGGAACCAGTCCATTGGATATTAAATGGTCTAAAATGTAGATTTGAAAGGGAAGTCAAAACTGGATAATGCATCCTCTACAAGGGCTGCTCTGCAGACGGAGGACTGATCAGGGCTCCCTGTGCCACTTGAACAGACTTGGAACAGACAGCTGGCTGCTAATGAGAGTGATTTTCTACAGATTTGTTTTCATATACATAACTGCTGATCTTTTCCAGAATTTCTGCTAGGAATTGACTGCTCATATAAAAAAGAAGGGTATGGCTGCGTGCAAGGAGACCTTAGAAAGGCAGATGAATTCAGAATTCCAAGTAAGAGGAATCAACTGGGCAGTGCTTCTTACTCGGAGTTAGAACGGCAGGCAGGGAGATCCAGGACCTGGACAAAGGCCAGTGCCCAGGGACAGACTAGGATTTGGGGCAGCAGAGGGTTGTCTGGAGGGCAAGCACCTTGTCTAAGAGATATGGCCATCTCCAGGCCCAAGCCAGGTTAACAGTCAGCCACCAGGTATCCCAGTGACAGAATAAAGGCCATGGTAGGTAAGGAGAGTCACAGTGGGGATCCTGGCTGGGTGACACTCAATAACTCAGACAAGGGTGCCTCAAATGCTTAGGGCAGTGCACTGATATCTTGGGCCTAGTAGTGATAGTGCTTGAAGGATAATTACAGGTCCCCAGGGCAGGGGCAGAAAACTGGGAAGTGGGTGGCAGTCCAGGGAGAGACACAGGTCTCAGGAACTGGGTAGATGCCCAGTTACCATGTGAAGAACAAACGAGCCATGAGACTAATTGATGGAAAGACAGGAAAACATGTGCTGTATTCATCCATTCCCTGACTTGCTGTTTGGCTTTAGGCAAATAAGTTAATGTCTCTGCAAAATGGGAGTAATGATCCTCAGCTGTAGTAGTATTATGAGTATTAATTAAATGAGAGAACCTATGCTGAGTTCCTGGCATATAGTAGCACCGATACATAAAGCTAATGCCGATAATAATACCACCTCCAAAGTGTCAGACTAGGGTGCTAAATTACCTCTTGCATTGGATCAGGATTGATCTGGGGGACCAGGGATGTGGGCAGTGTTGTACATGGGGGTTCAAGAGTGCCCATCTGTGAAGGAAAGGAAAATAATGTAGTCCAGGAACCAAGTCGCACCTGTAAGAATTCACACAGATTCAGTTACTTTTCCCTAACTTTAAGATGAGCCACTCCTCAATGTTAGCTGAAGTCTAGATATTGTTAATGTTATTATACACACCAGATGACCATCTTCTACTTCCCTTATCTGGTCTCATCCCTCCACCCCCACCCTGCTCTTTCCCTCACCTCCAACTCAGACACTAGAAGGTATAGGTGCAGGTCCTACTATCCTCATACTAATAACAGTAAATCCATTTTGAGTGCCTACTAGATTTGTGCTCTGCTAGTGGTTGGGGTTGAAGTGCCCTCGTAGCTTCCTGTCCATCTAACATTGCATAATGACACCAACCAGCCAAGGCCCCCCCAAGGGCTCTTTGGGAAGACAGTGAAATTTGGATACAAAGGGGCCCTGGCACTTTATCCAGTTTCTGGCACACAAGATCGAATCAGGAGACTTCTGTTTGTGGCACCTACTCCTTTCCCTTCTGGACATATTCCTCTTGCCAGCAGCTCACACATTATTCTCTTCCTTTTGCAATACCCAGGGGCTCCCAAGGCACCAGCAGTCCCGAAGAGAAGTACTAGTGCTCTGGGCTTTTAGAAAAGCAGTATCCCAGACCACAGTAAGCATGAAGGGATTGATGGTTAACATGCTACTCCTCTCCCCATGGCAGAGCAGACCCCGGGCTGCCAGGCCAAGTGGTTCTCCAGCAGTGGGCATGCCACACAGATGGGCAGAGGGAGGACTTGGGACAGGAGGACCTTCTGGGGCTTCCTGAGCCACACCAGGCTGCAGTGGCCTCTGCTGCTGCAAGGGAAGGAGATAATGGCGCTGCAGACTGGGTTGGCCTTGGCCAAATCCCAAGGCTCTATTGGGAGGGCCCCGTGTAACCTCGCGGTTCTTCTCCTCTCCGTGGGTCAATACAGGTTCAAAGTTTCCTTCTGCACTTTTGGCAAGGAATGCCGCCCCACATGCTGCCTGTGCTGGGTTCCTCCACGGTGGTGAACATCGTTGGTGTGTGTGACTCCATCCTCTACAAAGCTATCTCCGGAGTGCTGATGCCCACTGTGCTGCAGGCGTTACCTGACAGGTGGGCACACTTCTTCTTATATCCCCTCGTGTCTGGACCTTAGCAGGTGTTGTTCCTGCTTCTCACTTATTGAATATAACCATGCACTGTTTGGGAGCTTCCCTTGTAAAGATCATTAATATTGGACTTTAAAAAATTCAATGTTATTTAAATTTTTGAAGATAAATAAAAAATTTAACATTTTGAACCACTTGTATCATTCAAAATTCAAAAAGTATAATATGATAATCAGTAAAAAGTCTCCCTCCTACTCTTCTTCCCCAGATACCCAGGTCCCCTCCCCAGAGCATCAAATATAATCATTTACTTGGAGGTCTATCCAGATCTGCTATGCACATGTAACCAGTGCATATATTTTTCTTACTGGAATGGTGACATGCTATATATACTGTTCAGTACCTTGTTAAAAACAAAAAGTCTTGGAGATTATTGAACAGCTTCCGTGTCCCTCCAGATGTGCACTGCACTGTGCTCCGTGCTGCCTCTGCCCTGCAGCAGGTGAGGGGGTATGGGAGGACCACATGGAGCATCTCATGGGGCTCCCTTCCCTCTGACTTCCAGCTCAGATCAGCCAACAGTGGGGATGGGGGATCAGAAGGGAGGTTGGAGGGAGGGAGGAGGGAGAAGTCAGGAGATTGACTCTATGCCTCCCTTCCTATGAGGTCACCTCCGCTGGCCACATCCGTCCGTCTGCAGGGTTCTGCTGCTTCCAGGCAGCCTCTCTTCCAGGTTGTCCTTTGGGCATGGAGGTGGGTGAGAACCTGCTGGCCCAACCCCCGGTTGCAGCAATCTCCCTTATGGGTTCTCTTAGGCCTCTGTATGCCTTTATGACATACCCCTTATAAATAAACTTTACTGTTTTGAGTGGCATCTGTTTCCTGTTGGGACTGTTCCAGAGAGGATTCTACATCAGTCTCAGTTCCATAAAGAGCTTTTTTTCTTCTTTTTTATACCTGCATGTTGTTCTGCTGTATTGGATTTAATCCGTTGTCTTGATGTTTCCTGTCTTGTCCTACTACAGTGCTGTGATGAATGATGTTTTAAGTACCTTCTTTTACATGGTGTTAGTTTGTTAACACATGCAGTGTGTTAGTTTCCTAGGATTGCAGTAACAAAGTACACAGACAGGGTGGCTGATAAAAACAGAAATTTATTCTCTCACAGTTCTGGGGGCCGGAAGCCTGAAATCAAGGTGGTGTCAGGGTTGGTTCCTTACAGAGTCTTTGAGGGAGGATCATTCCATGCCTGTCTCCTAGCTTCTAATGGTTGTCATCAATCCTTGGTGTTCCTTGACTTGTAGATGCATTGTTCCAGTCTCTGCCTCCATCTTCACATTGACTCCCACTCTAGGTCTCACTTTTCTATTAGTAGGACTGTCATTGGATTTAAGGTCCACCTAGTTATAACATCCAAGTTGCATTTCAAGATCCTTAATTTAATCACACCTTCCTTTCCAACTCTGTATGGCTTATTGAAATATGCTTTTAGGTGAATAAGTGATAATGGTATAGGAATAACCATGAATACACACTCTGATTTATAAAAAACATTGGTCATTCACAGACTTGGCCTTTTTACCTTTTGTTACCTTTAGCACAGTGGTTGTTAATGACAGGTTTAGCAGAAGTAAGAGAGCGTACATTAACGTGTGTGTGTTTTGCGGGGCAGAGGAGGAGGTAGATGATCAGGGAGGAGAAGATAGCAAAGAAGCAAAGAGAAGACTGAGGACTGAGCCTGAGATGCTGAAGCAGTAGCAGTGCCCCTGACGGAAAGGCAGAAGGCACTGGTCTGGAAATGGGGAGAAACAGGGAATCTCAATGTGCACAGCACAGGAATTTTCATCGTCTGAGACTGCAGTAAGTTAACGGTTACGGCTTCAGGCTTTGGAACCAGGCAGATCTGAGCTTGAATCTTGGCTCTTCCATTACTTGCTGCATCTCTTTGGACAAATAAAATAATTTCTCTAAGCCTCAGTTTCTCACCTTTCTGCTGGGACTAACAATAGTACATACTTCATAGGGTTGATGTGAGGATGAAATAAGAAAATGTGGGTGAAGTATATAATGCTTGGCACATTACACTTATTAAAAGGTAGCTGCTCTGATCACTGCTTTTGCTGTTGTACTAGCATTACTGTTGGAGGTCATTCAGGGACGTACAAATGTGGAATTAAGATGCAGGAGAAGGGCCGAAGCTGGAGTTGTAGATGTGGGAATCGTGTGCACAGAAGAGAGGAGAATGTGTGTCACACACTTGGGGAGTAAAATGGAGGCAGAAGAGCCAAGAAAGTGAAATGAGGACCAGTCAGCAGGAGGAGATCAGGCTGCAGGGTGTACACCATCCATCGGAGGAGAGATGTCAGGAAGATGGGGTGTTGTTCAGCATCACATCATCTGATGCTACAGGAAGGTGGAGCGGGCTGGGAGCTATCTCTTAAACTAGGTGATCAGGAGGCCAGTCCTCACCTGCTCATTAGTGACTAGAGCAGAGTAGCTGAAATGTTTAGGTTACTCCTAAAAGTCTAGCAACCCCAAGCCTGAGTCCTAAAATAGAATCCTTTCTGAGTGAATCCCTCCCAATTCCAATTTTCTTCAGCTTAATGAAATCAAACAACTGCATGAAGTGAGAGGCCTCATCAGTGGTCCTGTTGCTTACTTCCTGCTCCCACACAAAAGCCAGCTCCCCCATTCCAGCTCCGAGTAATGCCTGTGGCCAACGTTTCTTGGGTGGAGGACTACCAGCCACCCTCCTAATGGTCCGGCAGCCATAAAACAGTCACTCCTGGCACTCCTGTGAATTTTGACCTCTGCCAATAGCAATCAAATATTCTGAGAAGTCTTTTACTTAGAAGTTGGACCCAGTGTGCTAGTAACAGATACTGTTTTTGAACTTTGGCTTTATTACACATGTGGTACTTCTGGTTCACTCAGTAGTCAACATTTATTAAGCACCTCCTGTGTATCAGGCACTCTCCTAGGCATGGGGGATGCAGATACCCCTTTTTTAGGGGGGAAGAGATACTTGACTCCATTCTTCCCTGATACATTGACATCCACTCACCAAGAAATCCTGTTGATTCTGACTTTAAAATATTTTACTCTGACCATATCACACATTTCCACTGTTACCACCTTCATCTAGGCTACTCTCTTGCCTGGATTATTGCAGTAACCTCTGAATAGATCTCCCTGTTCTGTCCTGCCTTCTGGTAGTTGATTTTCATCACAGAAGCCAGAGTAATCTATTTAAAACATATGGCAGGATCAACCATGTTGAGATAGTAGGAGGAGCTGAGAGTAGGGAGACCAGGGATGATCAGTACTGTAGTCAGCACTTGAACAGACTCTTGAAGTTGGTAAGGAGGGATCCATGCCACTGTCTGGGCAGGAGCTTTCCAGGCAGAGGGAACAGCAAGTGTAGAGGCCCTGGCGAGGAGGGCAAAGGCCTGGAGAAACAAAGGGGGCTGGTGCTGAGGGAATGGACTAAGCTAGGGAAAAATAGGAGGAGCTGAGGTCTGAGATAAAAAAGGGGAACAGTTTGGGTAGGATCTTGTGGGAAACATCTGAGGTCAGTCCAGTTGGGGATTGAGAGCCACTCATTCATTTATTTCACTGAACAAACTTTTCTTATGTGCCTACTCGTCTGGCACTATGCTAGGTACTAAGGATACAGTGAGAAGCAAAATAGACAGTCTCTGACCTCTACCTGGAGCGTATAGTGGGAAAGATGGACATTAATCAGACAGTCACACAAGCTAGCATATAGTAACAAACCATCACAACTATAGGGCCCTTCAAGAATAACGGGGGCTCTGAGCTAGCCTAGGGGGCTTTAGAGAAGATTTTCCTGTGGAAGTAATGTCTAGTCTGAGATCAGATAGATGAGGAGGAGTTGAATAGGTGAAGAGGGGTGTGATGCTCTTGCATTGAAGGATGCTAAGGGCAGAGGCCCTGACGAGATAGATGGAGGCTACTGGAGCTGAAACATGGATGAAGGAAAAAAGTGCAAGATGAAGCTGGAGAAGAAAGCAAGGCTAGATTATGAGTCTTGGGGGTCATGTGAGGATTTTGATTTCTATCCTAAGAATAATGTAAAGGCATTGGAGAGTTTTAATCAGAAGGTGAAATAATGACAATTGCAAATGTTTTAGAAAAAATCCCTCTTACAACATAGAAGATGGGGTGGAGGTAGGGAGGTGAGCAGGGCAGAGTAGACTTTAGAATCTACTGTGGTGGCCCAGGTGAGAGATGCTGTGGTAAGTAAGGAGAAAACTGGATGAGGTTGAGAGGTAACCTGGAGATAAACTCTGCAGTACTTGGTAATGGAAGGGAAGACTATTTAACTCTCAAAACTAGATCCCCAAATAGAGGAACGACCAGACATCATTGGCCTCATGACACAATGCACAGGGACCACCTACGAGGTTTTCTTGCTTAAAAAATTGTAACTGAATTTAATCAAGTCTTTAGACCTAAATGCTGGTTTACAGGAAGCACACAGCATAGGTGAACAGTTAAACGGCACTATCAGGAAGAAATCAACCAAATCAGAATGTGGGATATTCCAGAGAACAAGTAACATGATGTTGCCAATAAACCAATGGCCTGAAATAGAATTTGTTTTAAAGACTTAAGGAATAGAATGTTATATATATTGTATGCAATGGGTTGGCTTTGTTTGAATCCTGATTCAGACAAACTAAAAGATGTCTTTGAGAGAAATAGAGAAATTTGACTACAGACTGGATATTAGATAATATTAAGGAATTACTGTTCATTCTGTGAGGTATAACAATGGCATGGTGATTTTGAATGTTTGTGTATGTGTGTGTGTACATATGTAAATACACATTTAAAACTTGTCAGATATGCATACTAAGCTTTTAGGGGTGAAATGTTATAACATCTTGAATTTGCTTAAAGTGCTCTAGAAAAGAAAGAGTATTGCTAATTGTTGATGCTGGGTCATGGGTACTTAGAGGCTTGAAATTTTTCATAATAAAAACATTGGAAACAAAAATTCATGGCAAGTAGAGCTCACACTGAAATAGGGAATACAAGAAAAGACCAGATCTAACAAGGAAATGTTGAATTCAGTTTGGACACGTTAAGTTTGATGGGCCTTTGGGGTTTTGAAATGGTGGTATCCTTCGAAATGGGCCCGCATACAGTTGGCCTGGAGTTGTGAAGTCCTCTGCTCCAGAGAAATGAAAGTGCGTGTAGATGGTGGCTGGAGCTGTGGGCATGGAAAAACTCTCCAGGGAAGGAACACGACGTGCTAAGAGAGGGCCCAGGACTAGACTTGTAAGAACTGAAGGACAAGTAATGGCCAGGTAGAGGGGGCTAAGCTTTGTGACTGAGGAGAAGTAGCTAGAAGATGGAGAGGTCACAAATGCCAAGGGAAGCAAACGTTTCCAAAAGGCAGAGAGAGCTAACAGCCAAATGCTGCAAGATGTCAAGCAAGATGAGGACCAGCATGAGTCCACTGGGTTTGTGTCACGGATGGAGTTTGCTGCCTGGGTGGGAGCTGTGTAGGCTGAGGGACAGGAGTGAGGTGAGAAATGAGTGGGAGGTGAGGAAGAGGAGCCAGAGAGTCTAGAGACGTCTGCAGAAGCATGTCTGTGAAGTGGAAGAAAGAGAGAAGTAAGAAGGTTTTTTGTTTTCAAGGTGAGACATTCTTGAACACATTACAATGATGAGAGGAATGATCAAGAGAGAAGACAGGGTGGAATATACAAGAGAAGCAGCAGTCAGTAATGGAAGGTTCCTGAGAAAGCAGGAGGGGAAGAGATGGCGCTGGCTGCTTGATCCACCAAGAAGGCAGATGGTGGAATACTGACTTCTTTGGGGGTTTGTTTTCCCTGAGAAGGAGGAGGTGATGCCACCTGCTGGTGGAGAGGGGGGGTGTTGGGGGATTGGAAGTGTGAGGGCCATGGAGAAGGTTGGAATTTGTCATGGAAAAGGAAAGAGTGAGTGAGCAGAGAAACACACTAGAACTGCCCAGCTTAGGGGAGAATCAGTGAGAGACTGAACAAGGGCAGGGTAGGCAGTGTTGGTGGAAGGCAAGGATGGTGTGGATGGTCAGCATGGGAAGAGGTCCCTGTGGCCAGTATGACTAAGGAGGACCTCATGGAGGACCCTAGACCTAGGGCTATGAGCAGCTGTTTTTGGTAGTGAGAGCCTGCAAATGGTGCTCAACTCTAAATCCCCAACTCATATTGCAACTGACTGCCCTCTCAACCCTTCACCTCTTCAGCCCCCCTTCCACCTCCTGCCCCCCAATAGTCCTTGACTTTCCAAATCTGACATGGTTTCAAGGTCCTTGTCAGGGTTGTTTGCCAGTTTAAAAATAGGCAGTTGCTTCCGAGTTCCTGCCAAGAGGCAAGCAGTTCAGTAAACCTGAGCCCGGGCTGGGCGGGCAGGCATGGTGATACGCTGCAGACGAGGCTCCTGCCTGGCTGGGGAGCTCAGAAAGACTAGGCAGCATGAGGAGGATGGGCCAATTGTAAAATGGCCCTCTCAGGCCCGCTGCCCACTGTCATCATCCCTCCCACAAGCCTCTTCAAAGACACGAAAGTTGGTGTTTTGCTCTCAGGAGGAGTTCTGGATGCTGCCAAGCCTTGCAGTGGGCTTTTCCCCACTCTTGTGTGTTCTGTATCTCCCTTGTCGACCAGCGTTGGCACCAGAGCACATTCTGTCCGCACCCTTCTCAGACCCAGCAGTGCTCTGCAGGGCTTGAGCTGCCAGCTCTGTCCCTGAGGTTGCTGCTGTCAGTGGCACTTAATAGTTGCAGCCAGAACATAAGCAGAGGAATAAGTCCTCTGTAAGGGCCTTCTGGGAGGACTGGGCAACACATGAGGTGCTTAACACGTGTCATTTCTCTTTCTAGCTTAACTCAGGTGATCCGAAAGTTTGCCAAGCAGCTGGATGAATGGCTAAAAGTGGCTCTCCACGACCTCCCAGAAAATTTGCGAAACATCAAGTTTGAATGTAAGTACTGAGTTTGGGAGCAGAGTGAGAGGAAGGATAACATTTTAGTGCCAAGCATTTTACGTAGGTTGTTAATAAAATAATAGTAACAGCTACTGTTTACTGATGCCTACAAAACACCAAGTATTATGCTTAGCACTTTCCATGCATTAACTTATTTAATCCTCACAAAATGTTTATGATGGATGGCACACCTCTCCTGTACAGAAAATGAAACAGGCTTAGAGAGGGAGTAAGCAGCAGAGGCAGGATTGGCCGTCAGGTCTGTCTGTCTGAGGCCAAAGTTTCTGCTCATCACTGCCACGCTCCTTATCCCATTTAATCCTCACCCACCTCTGTGACATAGGAAGCAGTATCCCTGTTCTACAGATGAAGCTCCCAGAGGCAAAGAAACTTTCCCAAAGCCACACAGCTGGTAACTAGGGGCCAGGAGTCAAACTCAAATCTGTCTGACTCAAACCTGAGATTTCCCCAAAGCTCCTGCCCACAAAATGGGGGTAGCAGAAGACAGAAAATGGCTTCAGGGCTTGCCATATTTAACTCTCTGCCTAATGAGAAAGCAAAATCAATAACTTCATGAACCTTTTCTCTGCTGAGCATCAGCACTCATTCCCCAGTGTTTGTTTTGCCTGAGAAAACTGGTCCTGTTTCTCTGTCTCGATGCGTTTGTACTTGTGGGAAGACACGTGCTATTAAACAGAGATGAAATGATTTTAAGCAAAACAAGCTTTTAAGATATATGTTTCTTAAAGCCCCATTTGAATACAGCTTGCCATTCTTGCCCAAAATAAGTGCCAGCAAGGAAAATGAAGGAGATCAAATTACCCTCTCTCCACAGGCACAGGGGGCCCTTTCAGACGTGCTTTGAGGCCGCCTGCAGTGCCCATCACCTATTGATAAAGCCTGCTTTATTTCACGGTTCTCAGTTCTTTTCTTTTCATGAGCACTAAATTCCACATCACAAAGTTAAAGAAAAAGTAATTAAGGAGAAGGATTAACGATTGATCGGCCTAGAAAATTAGAAGTTCATCTGTCCCCCCATTCTACCCCCCTGTTCCTCTACCCCACGCCTTATTTTTCAAACCAAGCTGGCTCTGAGTACAAATTAGAATAATCCCAGGGAAATTTCTGTTTCTTGACCAGTTCAGAAATTAATGAGAAGAATGCCCCGCACATTAATTACGCTGGCAAAACAGACCTGTAGAAAGTCTGCTGCCAGGAGGTTTGTTGGACCTGCCACCTGTGGGTGCCTGTAGGTAACCACTCTTCTCAGGAAGCCTTGGGGGCGCACTTCAAGAACGTGCAAGGAGTGGAGACACACAGCACTCCGAATGACTCTAAGGATGAAGACCTTAGGCTGGCACATGGCCTGTCTACTTCTAAATCTACAGATAAGAGATCACCCCACTTCAAAGCATCAGCCTGTTATGTCAGCCAAGGGCACAAGATCATCAGAACACACAATAGGTCATGGAGATCGTTGGATAAAAACGACAGATTATGAATGCAAAGCCACATTCAAGGTGCTGCCCAGGGTTCCATCCTAGAAGCAACACCAAACACCACACACCACTAAGGCTCAATCAAGGTTTCCTAGTAGAGATACTACTTTTTAAACGGCCTTTTTCAAAGCTTCCACTTGATTTCTGCAATTATTTATAGGAAGAAGTGATTGAGCTTGCAATTAGCGAAATGAAAGACAAGTAAATAATTGCTCTTACTCACGGTTGATTGACGCCACAGTTTCTCACACCTGCCAGTGTGGTGTGTGGGCAACTCTGAAATATGTACTGCAAATATCACCATTTTAGGAAACAGCTGTCCGAATGGGAGAACAAAGAATCAAACGCAGGGTTTTGCCAGTGGGTGCAGAAAATGGTGTTGGACAGTGAGACAAAGTTAAGCAATAAGGAAGGTACTTCTTGAAATCTGCCTGCAGAGAGGCCACAAAGAATGCAAATATTTCATACTCATTCTTTTCTTCTTGCAGTGTCGAGAAGATTTTCCCAAATTCTGAGACGGCAGACATCACTAAATCACCTTTGCCAGGTAGCTGTCCTATGTTCTATCTACTGGTAAATCATTGCAAATGAGGGGCAAATCCACAGTAACTCTGGGGAGGATCTGTCAGGGTGTGGCTATTTAATAATACACTCTCGCTATTATCTTTAATATCTACAGGTAAGAAATAGAAATGTCAGCCAATCACTAGTTTTCAGCTAACATACAAAATGCTTTCTGACGTTAGTTGCCCCTTAACCTTTCAGATATGTTCTAGGTCCACAAGTTTGTGTTTCACTTAAGTGCATTGGGGTTTCTCAGCCACTGTTGCCATTTGGGGCTGGATAATTCTTTGTTGTGGGGAGGCGTGTGTGTTGTAGATGTTTAGTAGCGTCCCTGGCCTCTATCTACTAGATGCCAGTGAGACTACCCACCCCCGAGGACTACCTGGGTTGTGACAGTCAAGAACGCCTTCAGCTACTGCCAAATACAGCCTGTGGGATGCAAAACCACCTGTTTTTTATTTCCAGATTTCTGTTCTTTTTAGCACGAAAGTGACATGTGCTTACTATTAAAAAAAATTAAAACTAATAGGAGTATATACACAGTAAAAGTGGAAGATCCCACTACAGCTCTGTAGTTCTAACGGAAGACATAAATTTTTGCATTTCTGTTGATTTTACACTTCAAGGAAGGGAACCTAAGTCTGTTAAGGCAGCCCATTAACATTCATTAAACTAGTAAGAACCTTAAAGCAAAGGGGACAAACTGGTGGCTGCAAGTCAGATTTCGCCCTCAGATGTGTGAGGTTATTTTTGTTTTTTGTTTTTTGTTTTGTTTTGTTTTTTTTTAACATTTTTTATTGATTTATAATCATTTTACAATGTGTCAAATTCCAGTGTAGAGCACAATTTTTCAGTTATACATGAACATATATATATTCATTGTCACATTTTTTTATCTGTGAGCTACCATAAGATCTTGTGTATATTTCTCTGTGCTATACAGTATAATCTTGTTTATCTATTCTACAATTTTGAAATCCCGTCTATCCCTTCCCACCCTCCGCCCCCTTGGCAACCACCAAGTTTGTATTTTATGTCTATGAGTCTATTTCTTTTTTTTTTTTTAACATTTTTTATTGATTTATAATCATTTTACAATGTTGTGTCAAATTCCAGTGTTCAGCACAATTTTTCAGTTATTCATGGACATATACATACTCATTGTCACATTTTTTTCTCTGTGAGTTATCATAACATTTTGTGTATATTTCCCTGTGCTGTACAGTGTAGTCTATTCTACAATTTTGAAATCCCAGTCTATCCCTTCCCACCCTCCACCCCCCTGGTAACCACAAGTCTGTATTCTCTGTCTGTGAGTCTATTTCTGTCCTTTATTTACGCTTTGTTTTTGTTTGTTTGTTTGTTTTTGTTTTTGTTTTTTAGATTCCACATACGAGCGATCTCATATGGTATTTTTCTTTCTCTTTCTGGCTTACTTCACTTAGAATGACATTCTCCAGGAGCATCCATGTTGCTGCAAATGGCATTATGTTGTCGGTTTTTATGGCTCAGTAGTATTCCATTGTATAAATATACCACATCTTCTTTATCCAGTCACCTGTTGATGGACATTTAGGCTGTTTCCATGTTTTGGCTATTGTAAATGGTGCTGCTATAAACATTGGGGTGCAGGTGTCATTTTGAAGTAGGGTTCCTTCTAGATATATGCCCAGGAGTGGGATTCCTGGGTCATATGGTAAGTCTATTCCTAGTCTTTTGAGGAATCTCCATACTGTTTTCCACAGTGGCTGCACCAAACTACATGCCCACCAGCAGTGTAGGAGGGTTTCCTTTTCTCCACAGCCTCTCCAGCATTTGTCATTTGTGGATTTTTGAATGATGGCCATTCTGACTGGTGTGAGGTGATACCTCATTGTAGTTTTGATTTGCATTTCTCTGATAATTAGTGATATTGAGCATTTTTTCATGTGCCTATTGATCATTTGTATGTCTTCCTTGGAGAATTGCTTGTTTAGGTCTTTTGCCCATTTTTGGATTGGGTTGTTTGGTTGTTTCTTATTAAGTCGTATGAGCTGTTTTTATATTCTGGAGATCAAGCCTTTGTCAGTTTCATTTGCAAAGATTTTCTCCCATTCCGCAGGTTGTCTTTTTGTTTTACTTATGGTTTCCTTTGCTGTGCAGAAGCTTGTAAGTTTCATTAGGTCCCATTTGTTTATTCTTGCTTTTATTTCTATTGCTTGAATAGACTGTTCTCGGAGAACATTTTTGAGATGTATGTCAGATAATGTTTTGCCTATGTTTTCTTCTAGGAGGTTTATTGTATCTTGTCTTATGTTTAAGTCTTTGGTCCATTTTGAGTTTATTTTTGTGTGTGGTGTAAGGGAGTGTTGTAGCTTCATTGATTTACATGCTGCTGTCCAGTTTTCCCAACACCATTTGCTGAAGAGACTGTCTTTATTCCATTGTATATTCTTGCCTCCTTTGTCGAAGATTAGTTGACCAAAAGTTTGTGGGTTCATTTCTGGACTCTCTATTCTGTTCCATTGGTCTATATGTCTGTTTTTGTACCAATACCATGCTGTCTTGATGACTGTGGCTCTATACTATTGCCTGAAGTCTGGGAGAGTTACTCCTCCAACCTCTTTCTTTCTGTTCAGTAATGCTTTGGCAATTCTAGGTCTTTAATGGTTCCATATAAATTTTATTATGATTTGTTCTAGTTCTGTGAAATATGTCCTGGGTAATTGGATAGGGATTGCATGAAATCTGTAGATTGCCTTGGGCAGTGTGACCATTTTAACAATATTGATTCTTCCAATCCAAGAGCATGGGATATCTTTCCATTTTTTAAAGTCTTCTTTAATTTCCTTCATCAATGGTTTATAGTTTTCTGTGAATAATTCTTTCACCTCCTTGGTTAGATTTATTCCTAGGCATTTTATTACTTTGGGTGCTATTTTAAAGGCAGCCCATTAACATTCATTAAAATAGTAAGGACCTTAAAACAAAGGGGACAAACTGGTGGCTGCAGGTCAGATTTGGCCCTCAGATGTGTGAGATTATTTTTGTTTGATTGGCATATGTTCCAAATTTTTTTTTTTTACTTAATACAGTTAAAACTAGGAGATGACAACTAAACACCCAAATTTTCTGTAGAAAAACGCTGAAAGCTGGCAACCCCACAGCTCCATTTCCCCATGGCAGTCCTCAGCTGGCTGGGATGAGCTACTCTCCAGCAGGCAGGGTCCACCTTATCACCCCTGCTTTCACTTACCCTTGGCCCACCTCACTCACATATGTCACCTGCCTGCCTTCTGTCTGTGTTTGGGTTTGTAACCTCTCCCTTATACTGTTGGTTCTGGGTTGATGCTAGTTATTCAAGGTCAGAGGAGGAGGGAGAGGTCTCTAGTTAGAGTGGCCTGAAGGAAGCCTCCAGGCCGGGAACCAAAAAGTGTACAACTACACCCACACAAACCTCCCTATTCCAGCCCTGCCCCTGGCATAAATGGCACAGAGGGTTACTTGGAAACCAGAGGGAAACTCTTCCACATTCATGCTGTTACAGAGGCCACACCTGGGCATTGTTCTGGGATTGGGAAGCACCTCACAGATTAATGGGATTCAGGAAAGAAAATGAATATTAGCAAAATAAAGAAACACTGACATATTTCTGAGAGTGCATCTATTATGGTTCTTTTCCCTAGCTTGGAAGAGCTGGTCTTGGGTCATATTAGGGAACTAGACATGGATTTAGGATACAGATAGGATAGACACACTTTAAGAGGGTCTTTGATCCTTTAATGTACATGTATGAGCATCACAGGCTTTTACCTACATGTACACAGAAGGCGGCTGTAGAACCACTTGCACACGCACACTCCACTTCCCACACAGACAGTGCGTAATTTAATCAGCAGTTACTAATTTTTCATCTTTACTGGACAATTATGAGACATATTCTTGGATTAGCCAAAGGACGGGGATTAGTGCTGGGAATGAAACACCATGAAACATCTTAGCTAATATCCCAGCAAGCTTTCCTAAACACACACAAGGCAAGTCAGACTATACAACATCCAGCCCAAAACTCACCTCCAGATGCTTAAACCCAAGGGCCGGATATTCAGGCCCTTTTGGATATACTAAGCAAGCGACTTGGCATTCATATCTGAGGCATTCATTCCACAACATCTTTTGAGTTCCGACTGTGTGTCAGACCCTTATGCTTAGTGGTACTTGTCCTCCACAGGAAAAAAAAAAAGTGATAAATGTTATGAAGGGAAGAGAATGAGAATAGAGGATAATGGGGCATTTAGGTCCTATTTAGATAAGATGATTAGAGAAGGCCTCTCCATAGGTGCTGTGTTTAAGTTGGAGCACACATGATGGCAGGGTGGCTGGGGCAGGGTGAGGGAAGAATATTCCTGTAGCAGGAGCACCCTGTGCAAAGGCCCTGAGGTGTCAGTGCAGTCACAGCTGAGAGAACCAACCTGCATGACAGTGGCTTTGTTTATTGAGCTCTTGCTTCCTGAACTATGTACCTTTCAAAATTAGCACAAGGAATCCTCAACAGTGGCCCTCCTTAAGAGATAAGTACTATTACGTCTCCATTTTATAGATCAAGAGACAGGTTAATCTGCTTGCCCTCCCAAGTCAATCAACGGTCAGCAGCAAGGCCAGAATTTGAACTAAGTATATTTGAATCCAGAATCTTAGACCTTTACATTCAGTTCTTTTCTTTATCATTAGAGACTGACCCAACTCATTTTTCATATATTTGTATATTCTGGGCCTCTGTGACATGCAGAGAGTTCTGCAGTGATTTAAGTAATATTTTACCTGTGTTTGGACAGTCTAGATGTGAAAGGGGTTGTCAGTATTTACCTTTGATTGGAAATTCACAAGCATTAGGAGCCTAATAATGTCCATGTGTCTTTGAGATCTTGTTTCATTTTACCAAAGACATTTTTGAAAACATGCAAGTAAAGGAAATGATTCTGGAAATGTTTTTCTTTGCTTTTATCAGTATTGTTCCAACTTGATTCTAAGTATTGTTCCGAGTATTGTTCCAGCTTGCATATTTAAGTTCTGCTAATGAGGGTTTGCTCAAGAAGCCATCGGTTAAACACACACACACACATACACACTCACGTAGACATTAACAAACCACTGAGTCATAAGGAAGAGTTTCCCTTTTCTTCCATCTCAAATATTCATATTTGTTTTAATCATTATAGTTACATAAAAAATAAAAAAGCAAAACCAGGAAGCTAGACCATAAACCACTTCAGAATGCATTTAATATGAAAAATATACATTGTAAAATTTCTAGGGTTAAATCTATCATAGGCCCAAGGGTAGCGGGACCATTCCTAGATCTAAGTCTGTTGCTTCTCAGGCACTAGAGACACACAGGTTATTAAGCACAGAGCTCTTACCCCACACACTCACACCAGGAGGCTGACAGCTCTCTGGGCTTCATCCCATTGTTCCATGGGGTCAATACCAAAGGGGCTGGGAACAGCAGGTTTGGTCTTGACCAGGCCTTCATGGAGTAGTTTCTTATAAAGAGAGATGTGAGAGAGAGCCTCAGAGAAGGCAGTATACAAATCTTCTGAGTTACAGACTCATCTACTGATTTCCTGAAATTGAGTTTTCTTGAATTACAAAGTAGTTTGCAAGATACCATAGGCAGATTCATTGAAAAGGACTAAAAGAAAATACAGGGAGGGTTTTAACCTAACAACCCACGAACTAATGAGTTGATTGGATTGGATTATAGGCATCTCGCACAGTGATCCACAGTGCAGACATCACATTCCAAATGCTGGAAGACTGGAGGAATGTGGACCTCAACAGCATCACCAAGCAAACCCTTTACACCATGGAGGACTCTCGTGATGAGCACCGGAAACTCATTATCCAGTGTAAGATGCTCTACCAGGCAGCGTGTCTTTCTATTTGTTTTAAAAAGAAAGGAGTATCCTGGTGAATAATTAAGTGGCATTCCCACCCTGTCCTTCTCCCTGGGACCCCATGCCTCTGTTGTTCATGTTAAATGTGTCGGCCCAGATGGAGGGACTAGTTCATTTACGAGGACATGAGTCAGCATTGCTGGGGAAAATGGGTTCTGGGGTATTTGGCAGCACACAGTGTCAGGCAAAAGGCCCCACTCGTGACTCTCGATGCCAAGCACAGTTCCCTAGGTGGCATCAACAAGTAAGGACAGAAGCTTGCTGCCTCTCTCAGTGTATGACAGCCTGGAGGCAAGTGGACATGCTGCATGCTTTTCAGTGGAGGGTCATGGGAGTCAGCCCACCTGTTGGCAGGTGAATCTCTCAATCACAGTAGATGATTGAGTAGGGGGATGTTGATTTACTTCTGCAAACACATGTTCATGCCCCTGTGAACAGAGACTGGAAATACTGCTCCAAGTATCATCCTGATGTGTTTGGGTTGCTGTTCTTAGCCGCAGAGGTCATAAGAGGGCCAGAAAACACCACCATCCACAGCACAGCTCTGCTCTTCCTCAACAGCCCATCACAGCCTCTGCCTGGGGAATC
The DNA here is from genome assembly GCF_048773025.1 of Camelus bactrianus. Classification (NCBI taxonomy): domain Eukaryota; kingdom Metazoa; phylum Chordata; class Mammalia; order Artiodactyla; family Camelidae; genus Camelus; species Camelus bactrianus. The sequence continues at coordinate 30,877,693 of NC_133550.1, read as the reverse complement.
CCCTAGACCAGAGTCTCTTGGCTACTTTCTTACTTTGTTCAGCCTTCTTTTCTTATGTCTCTGGGGGAAAGGGAGTGCAGGGACGGAGGGTGAGTCTGCACTCCGACCATCAGCTCTGGGAAGGGTCGGTCCTGAGATTGTCTAGAGGTGGGAGCTCTGGCGGCTGCTGCGCTCTCACCTTCTGAATGGGTGAGGCCCACAACCCTAATAGTGGCATTCAGGAAGCTGCAGAGTTGCTGTCTCCCCGAGAAAAGGGGCCTACTCCTCTCAGAGCCCTCAGTCCCTTATGTCACCTTTATAAGCAAATTAAGTTCCCTAAGATGTTCCTATTAGAGACCTCTTATTAAAAGCAAATGGAGCAACTGAAACGTTGGACCATGTGGACCTTCCCTGAGGCTTCTTTCCTGATGACCCCAGAGCTACATCTCTACATCAACCCTGTGGGGAAGATTCACTTATCACCCTCATATTTCAGATGAGAAAAGCCTCAGAGAGCTGGTTAACCTTTCCCAAGGTAGGAGAGCTGGACCTGGAACCTAGGTCTAGTTTCGGTGTCACTGCCCTGCACTAGTGCATGACCAGAGGAGACAAAAATAGTGAGATGTGAACAAGCTTTAGAGATTCTAGGATTTTTCCAAGTTCTTACAATCATGCTCTCTGTTCTGTTTTTCCTTCAAGAAGGCAATGGAAAGCATGGCTATACGCACCCTAACAGTGCTAGCTATACCCCTGATGGCAGTGTCCCCCAGGCCTCACATAGGGTGAGGCAGTGTTTGTGCAGGACTAAACAGATGGGTGGAAACCCAGAGTGATCCAACTTCCTAACCACTCCTATCAGCATTAGATTTACCTCTCTTCTCCCGTCAGCACCTTTCATGGTGGAAGACAATGTGACCTAGACTCATAGGGAAAAATACAGTCACCATTGCTTGTTTTGGGGACCAGGCTTTGAGCCTTTGCTGGAGCAGCACAGAGATCACCGCTGCCTCTCCAAAAAAGAACCTTTGGGGGCTTTCTCTTCATGCTCTCTTGGACTGGGAGCAGTGTATTGCCCTTTAAGTCTGTGATTTTATTCTTCTAGAGGGAGGGAGTGATGAGGTTCAGTTCAACCCAGCTGGTACTTACTGAGTGCCTGTCCTGGGTCTAGCACTGTGTTAGACACTGAGCATGGAGCAGTGAATAAGACGGACACTGCTTACAGCTAATGGCAAATCAGAAACTGAACACATAATTTACAAATGGTTGCATTTTACCAAAGAGGACATGCTGTGTGATGCAGTGCTGGGATGAGGGTTGAGGAAGGGCATCAAGCCTTAAAGCAGATGGCCTGGCACACAGGTGTCATCCCTGCTCCTCCCTGACAGCTGGGATGTGAGCCCCTAAACACAGTAGGCTGGGCTGAAGTTCAGTTTGAATAGGACCAGGGGAAAACTATATGCTATGCTGCACTCTCCTTACCTTACAACCAATTGACAAATCTGCAAATTCTTGCTTTGGAGGTATGGGGAGCGGTTACCATCACATCTGTGATATAAATGCTGACTAGGGTTGCTTGATTTACCTTAAGTTAAAAAATGCACTTTGGGACTTGAGCATGCTGATTAGAATGAGCATTAAGTGGTACTGTGGTTGGGATGCCCGACAGACCTTGATTGAAACCCTGGCTCTGGTGCTCTGTGACCTTGGCTTCCAAATCTGTAAAATGGGTAAAATGCAAAGGGATTAAATCAGATAAGGTGTGCCATGTGCCTGGTACATAGTGTAGGACTAGTGTAGAGAAGAGGTTAGGAGGCAAGCACTTGAGTCAGGTTTGAAACATGCCTCTGCCATTCACCAGCTGTGAAATCTTTGGAAAGTCACTCATCTCTGAGTGCCTCAATTTTCTCAATTGTCAAATGGGAGGTCATTATAGTACCTACGTCTGTAGGCTGCTCATCCATTCATTCAACAAACATTTGAGCAATTACTATGTACCAGAACTATTCTAGGTCCTGGACTCATGACATGCACATCCTAGGGGTTGTCTAAGGTTAAACAAATATGTACATGTAAAACATTTTAGAAGAGTGCCTGGCAGGTGGCAAGCACTCAGTAAATGTTAGCAGTTAGCACTTTCATTGCCACCAGGATCATTAGCATCATTGATTGAAGCACAATAGCTCAGATACACATACAATGTTGTAAAGAATGAAGGAACACCAAAGATAAAGTCAGTGACTTGGGTTCTAGTTCCTACTCTGTCACTAACTCACCCTTGGACTTTGAGTGGGTTGTTTAACCTCTAAGACATAGCTTCTTCATCTATAAAATGTGACAGATCAATTAAATGGGCCTCTAAAGCCCTTTCTCACTCTAAAATGTATGACTTCAGGTCCTGGAAGCTGACCTCTTGCAGGAGTTATCAGTCAAGTAAAATATGTTCAGGTAAATGAAAACTACTGGAATGTATAAATCTTGAATTGTGGTTTGATTTTATTGAGCTCCACGTACAAAAGCACAAAAAAATATAATAAAAAGAGATACTTTGAATTAGCGATCACCACGGTGATGTTTCTGTTTTCTACAGTGCTTCGCTGATTTCAAGTCCTTCCAGATTCAGTTATTTGACTTGCACCTGAAGACAGGGTGTAAAGTGTTAAGATTACCCTCCTTTTACTAATGCGGAAACTGAGGACAAGAGATTGTTTCCTTTACTCCACCAGTATTTACTAAGCATCTACTACATGTCAAGCACTGAGATGCTGGTTAGGCTCCTTACCCTACCACAGGGCAGAGAGTGAGAGAGCAGCAGTGCCTGTATCCACTCCCACAAGCGAGCTCCACCACAGGTAATGTACCAACTAACAAAGGTATCAGACAAAATAGTTAACAGGGAGCAGACATACCCCCCCACACACACATACCCCCCTAACTTCAAGACAGTGCTATTAGTGATTCAGCGAAAGTAGAATACAGTCATAAAGTGCTGTGGAAGTACAGAGGACGAGTGATCGGTTCTGCTGACGAGTGGCATGGGAGGGCAAACAGGATTTTGTGGAAGGATCATTTCAGCTGGATCATGACAGATTAGACAGTCCAAACAGAGGGACCTGCCTGAGAAAAGAAGGGTTTGTTGGGGCAATGGCAAGTGACATGGGATGGCCAGGGTTTAAAGGTAAGTTGTGGTGTGTTTTCTAAATCCTTGAATGCCCTGCTAAGACTTTAGAGATTTATTTTATTCAGTTGTATCCCTGTGTTCTTTTAAGATGTATCTCTGTTTAAACACAACTGCACAGTGTGTGGGTTCTCCTTTGTCTGACAGTATATCAGGAGTTTGACCACCTCCTGGAGGAGCAGTCTCCCATAGAGTCCTACATCGAGTGGCTGGACACCATGGTGGACCGGTGTGTTGTGAAGGTTGGTAAGCTGGAGCAGAAGGTGCAGCCCGGGTACAGCAGCCCAGCACTTGCCTCGATGACACTTGGGTAATACAGAGTCCCACAGTGAGCAGTCTGAGAGTCCCTCGGCAGCCTTGGAGCGCTAGGGTTTCCAGGAGAGGCCTGGGCCCCCCTCAGGGTTGGGGTGGGGTCACAGGAGGCAAGGCAAAGTCTCCCTTCCCTGGGCCAGTCAGGTCAGAATCACTTTTATCTATTGTGCACGTTGGGTCTTGACATAAGATTTCATTTTTTAAAGTGGATTTTTGCTGCTAAAAACAAGTCAGAAACCATTGCTCTATAACATTGAACTTTGAGACCCATAAGCCTTCATGTTGTTTTTATAAGAGACAGTAATAAACACAGGTCAAGTGAACCACTCTTAAAGCCGTTCACTCTCTTGTAGGTGGCTGCCAAGAAACAAGGGTCTCTGAAGAAGGTGGCCCAGCAGTTCCTCTTGATGTGGTCCTGTTTTGGCACGAGGGTGATCCGGGACATGACCTTGCACAGTGCCCCCAGCTTTGGTAAGGCCACCCCAGCCCTCCCCACATCCAAACACTTTCTCTGGCTCCATGTATCAAATCCACCTCTCAGGAGTCAGCCATGGTCTTGCTGTCTCTGAGGCCACAAGGATGTTACCTGGAAATGTTATCTGTTCTGGGGGATGTGACTTTGATAGGATTTTCAGGGAGAAAGATGGCATTGCATGCCAAAGCAGAAGTATACCAAACTGAAAATGATAGGTCTGCACACAAGTCATATTATTTAAGTTTAAGGAGGAGTAAATAGCAGTGACTGTGCTCCCCTTTTTCTGGAAGCCCCCAGTGATGGCTGCTTCCACAGTACTACTTTGCCAAATTTCATAGTGTGGATTTGCCAAGACTGGGCACATGGAGAAGCCTCTGAGTTCAAACATTTGCGAATGGCTTGATTGACACGCCAGCAGTGGCTAGACTGTCTAAAGTTTTCTTTGAAAACATGTCCCAGTCTGATCCCTAGAAAAAGGACTTTTGCATTCATTTTCCCTTTTGTTTTACTGACCCTTTGGGTTTTCATCACCTCCAGGAGACATCCCTACCCCAAGTCCTTGTCTCCTGTTTTCCAGTGTAACGGGACGGAAATCTCTGCCCAGAGGTGCTTGTAATATTCTCTGTGGGCAAGAACCTACTCACTGACTTGGGGTGAATGCTGTTTTTCAGTGGAAAGAATGGTGTGTGCATTGAGTCCGGGTCATCATTAGCAAAGTGTGGTGGGACTTTAAGGCATTATCCAGACATTTAAAATCTCAAAACACTTTGGCTTCAATTTTCTAGGCATTTCAGCAAAAGGCTGTTGGTAAACTTTCTGGGTAATTGCTTCAGTTCTCTGTTTTACTTTGCAAGTAGAGATGTGGTTTTGTTTCTCATTATCTCCAATTAAGCCAATCAGCTCTCGGTTTTGCTCTGGGTTTAATTTGACACTTTTCCATCTAGCTTTTTATGGTCTTGTCACTATTTTCCAGTTGTGTTATACAACGAAGTGAGTATGTGGTGAAACAAAGAGGGCACTATTTTTTCTAAACAGCTCTGTCCATGAAAGACTGTGTTTACCCAATTGGAGAAGCGTTTTGTTGTGGATTTCTTTAATCTCAGCATTGGGAAGTCCTCTGAACCTGCCCGCACCATGGCTACAGATGGAAATTCTCTTTGAGCTGTATAGAAATGCTCTGGTGCCTGCTACCTGGGCAGTGCCATCAGGCATGGCATTTTGATGACTTCCAGTTCAGCATAGTTAGTGTTAGCACATGTTACCTCTGGCTCTGGGAAAATCATTCATGTATAACTGCTTTCAGTTAAGCAGATGGTTGAAAAATATTTGAGATTTTTTTCATTGCTTCAGAATCAAAGAATCAGTGATATCACACAAATAAACATATCCACATCGACAAAACAAGCATCTTTTCCTTGCTTTGTATCTTATTCTTCAGTTTGCAGATTCTTAAACTGTGTATGTTATCAAGTGCCCTTGCACTTGATATTTGAAATTCATTTGTATTTACTAAGTTAACAGTGTGATAAAAAGAAGTTTGGACAGTAGAACAATTAGGGTTCAGTGAATGGGTTGGATTTATTACTGAAAAAAATATTGTTCCTTAAAATGTATTTGTTTCTCTTTGAACCACACACTATTTTAGGATACACTGGAAACTCAGGAAAATGGCAAAAATGGTCACAAAGATTCTTTTAGAAAGGGAAAGAAAAAGATATTAACCCAATTTCACTTTTACGGAATTTTCCAACTCTGAACAGATGGAAATAATACCTGTCTCCAAGTCCATTTAGCAAACTATCTAAAGTGGTCCTGCTCATCCGACTCATTGTTGAGTTTTGCAGCTTGGGATGACAGGCAAGTTGAAAGAATTTGTGGCAGACAAAAGCCCAGCTCCCCCTTTCTGCCTGTATATGTCAAAGACACAGTTGGTGGTTGTGTTTGGGTCATGTGTTCCCTGTATAAAAACAGCTAATTAGGAAAAAGAGCCCTCTGTTCCCTGGCCCCTCCTCCCAACCACAGGGGCCAGCTCTATATATCTTATAACCCCCACACGATTCTTGTCGCTGTGAATGGTAGAGGGTCTGTGTGTCCGCGTAGCAGGCTGACTGTCACAGTGATCGTGTGGAATATCACAATGATCCAGCGGGGGGACTCTATCACCTCTTCCCAGAGCAGCCGGTTTCAAAGGTAGTTGACTCCTTTCTTCTCCTTAATTCCTTTTCACTCTTTTCTCCCTAATTCCTTTTCACTGAAAGAGCCTATGCTGTGAACTAAAGTAGCCAGACTTTCTTTCTGTGCTGCAAGCAGCACTTTCTAGCAAAATTAGTCAGCAAAGGTAGGCTAGCAGGCAATGAACTTTTCATCCTAATAGGGGTTGAGGAAATTAGAGGTTCTATTTAAAACAACAACACATTTTCTGTTGATTACTCTGATACCTGTATCCCAAGTCAGTGCAGGCGCCTTTACCCCTTCACTCGGGTGCTCACCAGATGCCCCTGTTTCACTGTGAGGAACATCCAGGAGGCAACAATAGTTCCAGAAAGTACTTCAGCACCAAACAGTCGGAAAAGCAGCCCTGGACTTGACGGCTAAGGGGGCAAGACTACATATCAGTTCCCAAGTTTTCACCTTGTTTTCTGGCCTAGCATCAAAGCTCACCCACTTGGGCAGGGCCGGGGAGGCTGTGTGGGAGCAGTTCTGTCAGGGAGCAGCTCCCAGACCAAGTGGCCATGGCAGGGCCTTCCAGACAGCTTCTCAATGTTCAGATGTCCTGGTCTGGCTGTCGCACCCAGAACCTGCTGAATTAGAGAATCTTGAGATTTGAAATGTCACTCAGGCCCCTGCCAAGCACGAGGAGGAGGCAGGAATAGCTTTCCCTGTATTCAGGAGAGGAGGCAGAGACCCAGAGAGGAGAGGGGGCTTTCTGAGGACACACAGAAAATTGAGCTGAGCTCCACCAGGGACGTATCCCATGCTAGAGCCACATTGCCACCACTTCGTCTAACTTTCTTCAGTTGAATACTACAAATAAAAGCAAAGCAATGTTTATTCAGGGCTTAGTATACACTGGGCCTAATATTAGGCACTTTCTCACTTAATTTTCACAGCAACTTATGAGATCCACTATTAACTGCCCTCAGTGTAATGGATGAGGAAGCCATGGTAGCACATGAAGCAAAGACAGGATGATGGTACTCTTTATAACAAGTATTTAGGAAGTATGTACTCCCATTTAATTCTCACATTAACTCTGCAAGGCGGATAATTACAGAGATGGAGAATTTTCTTGCCCAAGATCAATATGGCAAGTGGTAGAATTCTGTTTCAAAATCGGATCTGCCTGAGTACAAAACCCATGCTTTTTCAGTTACCATAATTAAGACAAATACCTTCTGCTCAGATGCATGGCACAAAAAGGCTAGAAAAATTTGCTTGATCTTCACTGATGGTTTTTCTAAAACCATATTGATGGATTAAAAAAAATTTAAGCTATAAGAGAAAAGAATAATAATTAGACTATCATGAGTAATTAGAGATGCCAGAAGACAATGGAATAATATCTCTTAAGTGTTGAGAACAAAGAACTATCAACCAGTATTCAAGAGTGAGGGCAAAGAAAAGTATTCAGTTACACAAAAACTAAGAAAATTATAGCACTTATAGAGCTTCGCTTTAAAAAATATTTCAGTAAGAGGAAAAATAAACACATAGCTAAAGTCTTGTGTGTAAGAAACAATGAGATTCTAGTTATTGTTGCTGTTTAACAAATTACCACAAAGTTTAGTGGCTTAAAACAATATTATACGTATGGATTCTGTGGGTCAGGAATTTGGACAGGGTGGCTTGTCTCTATCCTGTGATGTCTGGGGCCTTGGAAGGGAAGACTCAAAGGCTGGTAATGAATCAACACCTGGAGGCTGGAATCTTCTTGAGGCTTCTTCCCTCATGTGTCTGGTGCCGGGGCTGGGATGACTTGAAGACTAGAACTGCTGATCAGGGTGCCTTCAAGTGGCCTCTCCATGTGGTTCGCTTTCCTCACAGCACAGTGGCCTCTGAATAGTTGAACTTGTCACATGGTGGCTCAGGCCCCCCGTGTGAGTGTGCCGAGTGGGGAACCACATTGCCTTTTATGACCCAGTTTCACAAATGAACATGTCACTTCCCCCATACCCTGATGATCAGAGAAGTCACAAGCCTACCAAGATTGAAGGGGATGCATAGATCCCCAGTTTTCCAGGGAAGGAATGTCAAAGAAATTGGGGGCCTTGTTTTAAGACAAAAGAAAATTTAAAGTACGTAAGCACATTTAATTAACTTTTGGTTATAATTTAAAACCTAATTTTTGTGTGTTTCAAAAAGGTAAAAATTCTAGGAAACAATACAACGTGGGGTGGTGGGAAGAGAATTTTCAAGGAATAGTTAAAGGATGCTTAAATCTTTGTATTGGAATACCAAATAGTTGTTGAAAATTTATAGTTTGGGTTTAATAGACATATAGGATATATGTCAACAAATGAAGAGATCGTCACTAAAAGAATAGAATCATAATTTACCGAGGAAAAATGCAAAAACTTAAATGGCAAGAGCTGAGAAGGTAAAAGAAGTATAGAAAAAGGATGGTAAACTCAAAATATAAAATATGATATTGGAAATAAGATCAAAGAATAATCACAGTAAATGAAAAGATCTCTTCCCTCAAAAAAAATCAGGCATGAATTGCAACTTTTACTAAACTTCTAAGAAACATAAAATCCTTAGTTTGTGAAAATGAACATGAAAATCAGTATTTTAGAGAGTAAAAAAAGAAGGAAAGCTATACAGTTAATTTTATGAAATTAACATAACCTCAGTTTCAAAATCTTGGAAGAGCTGTAGAGAAAAAGAAAATTATGACCCAATCACACATAAATATAGATGACAAAATTCTAAATAAAATACTAGCAGATCAAATCCTGCAGTAAATTTTTTAAAACTGTGATTAATAAGGCCTATGCCAAGAATTAAAGTATGGTTCAATGTCATAAAATTACTAATTAACATATTGCATTAATGAATTAAAAGAGAAAAATCTTATGATCATCTCTTTAGATATAGAGGAAGAAACTTATTTGATAAAATTCAGCTTTCAAGTGTAATATTTTAAAACTCTTGGCAAACTATAGAAGGGAATTTACTTAATATGTTGAAGAGCATCCAAAAATCTGCAGAAAACATTATACTAAGTCATGAAACTTAGAAATTTTCCCATTCAAGTCACAAATAAGACATGAACGCCTTCTAACACTGTTTCTGATAGATATGTACTGGAGGTCCTGGCCAATGCAATAAGAAAAGGAAATGAAATATAAGGATTGGAAAGGAAAACACAAAATTGTCTTTATTGATATCATGATGGCTGCCAAAGAGAAGAGAATCTATAAACTAATGGAACAAATAAGAATTCAGCCAGGTTACTGAATTCGGTTTTTAAAAAATCATTGGCATTCTTAGCATTAACTAGAAAATATAATTAAATTTCTACCTGTCTGTCTATATCAGTCTATCTGTATCTATATTCATTCATAATAGCAACAGAAAGTTACCCATAAAATGATTATAACAAAAATTGTTTTTAAGACCTTCAAGAAGAAATTTTTTTTAATAGTGTTGAAATATACCCTCTTCATGTTTGGAAAAACTCAACATCAAGAAGATACACCCTTCAAATGTATAAATCAAGTGGTATTCCAGTCCAGTTCTTAACTTTTTTCCCTTTGATTTTGAAAACCTGATGTTAAAATTCATATAGAAAAGCAAACAGTCAAGAATAGTAAAAAAAAAAAACAAAACAAAACAAAAAAAAAATCTTGAAGGTAAGGGAGAACAAGGTGTAGAGACTTGCTTACCTGATAGTTTTATTGAGGAGTCAGATGATATGGTCTTCTAACAGGGCTTGACAAAGAGTAATGAAACAACAGAGATGCCCAGTACAGACTGACATGAAACTTACCTTCGCTTCATCAGATTCTTGCTTTGTTGTCTCAAAAACGAGGATTGTAGAGATGATCTATGTGACAGAGATGGCATGAAAAAAATCAGTGGGTAAATGTTCTGGGACAAGCATTTTAGGATAAATAAAACTAGATTCCTTGCCTATAATTTCTGAAAAGAGACATCTAAATGGAAAAAAAAAAACTTAAACCTTTTAGAAGATACTGGTGATATTAATGACCTTGGAATAGGAAATTATTTCTTTAAAAAGGCACAAAAAAAGAACAGATCATAAGGGAAATATTGCCAGGGTTGACTGCATTTGGATTTTGAATTTCTATATAATAAGCATAAGATGAACAAAGTTAAAAGACAGAAGCCACAGAAAGGGGGAAGATATTTTGCAATGCATGTAACTAACAGAGGATTATAACCAGAATGTATGATAAATCCCTTCAAGTACTTTTTTAAAAGACTAGTATCCCAATAGAAAAATGGACAAAGAATGTGAATAGACAGTTCACAGAGGAGGGAATTCAGATGGACAATAATCATGAAAAAAGGTTGCACCTTTTTAGTAATTATGGTACTACAACTTACAAAGACGATAACATTTCACACCCTTCAAATGGCAAATATTATATTTCTTACAGAGGATGTGAAAGATTTTGCTTAGCAATTTGGCACTATCTTGTAAGACACAGGTGCTCTTGGACCTGGTGATTCCATGTCTGGGCCTAGACACAAGGCAACAGGTACAAAAAAAATTCATTAGAGCCAGTTTCCAATAGTGAAAAATGTAAATAACCTAAATTCCATCTACAGGAGAATGGACAAATAAATTGTGGTACACTCACACAGTTGCCATTAAATGAGAGCTACGTGTGTCAATGTGGATAGATCTAAAAAAAACCCAAAGTATCAAAAGCAGCTTATAGAATGCTTTGTAAAGTATGGTACCATTTCTGTCAAGTTTGAAAATAAAAAAACAATGCCTTCGTCTTCTTCGTCTTCTTCGTCTTCTTCGTCTTCTTCGTCTTCTTCGTCTTCTTCGTCTTCTTCGTCTTCTTCGTCTTCTTCGTCTTCTTCGTCTTCTTCGTCTTCTTCGTCTTCTTCTGGTAGGGGGAGGTAATTAGGTTTATTTACTTATTCTTGGAGGAAGTACTGGGGATTGAACCTAGGACCTCACGCATGCTAAGCACGCGCTCTACCATTTGAGCTATACCCTCCACCCCCAACAGGGGCTTCATTTTTATCTTCAATTAAAAAATATGATTCAAATATGGTAAAATGTTAAGATATTATAAAGCTGGGTGTTCTGTACAATGGTATTCATTTAAAAATTCTTTTTTTCCCACATTTGAAATTTTTCATTGGAAAAAAGAAACGCTTTGATTCCCTAAGATGCCTATGATTAGCTATGTTACTATATAACAACAACTATCTCCTTTCATCTCTACGCTAATGTCTTTTCCCATAGCAGGCTCTGATGCTCACTAGCTCAGTGACTTTAGGCAAGTGGTTTAAACCCTCTGAGCCTTCATTTCCCCATATGTTAATTGAAATTATTAATAATACCTTCTTCATAGTGTTGCTGTTGGAAGAGTAACAGGGCTTAGCACAGTGCATATGGTAAGTATTCAGTGCTCACTCATTTGATTCACTCATCTAACAACTGTTGCACATCTACTGTGTGCCTGGCACTGTTCTAGACACCAGGTGCAGAGAAGGGGAAAAAAACAGATAAAAATCCCTGCAATTATGGAGTTTACCATCTAGTGTAGGGAAGCACATGATAAAGAGAAATAAGTTCACTACATAATATAGCAGATGGTGTTAAGTGCTAAGGGGAGAAATAAAGCAGGAATGTTAGCTATGATTGCCTATCTCCTGTCTGTCTATCTGTGGTGTTTCTCTCCCTCTCATCAGTCTCTCTGTATCTCCTTTTTTGCCTTTTCCCCCTTCTATTTGCACTGCTTCCATGGCCATGACACCTGGCACTGAACTCTTTATTGTCTAATAATCTTAAAGATTGATTTCTGCTTACTAAGGACACTGTAGCTTTTATGGAGTCAGTGACTGAGCTTTAAGTTTCCTTTGTACTCAGAGCACTTAGCACAATAGTAAGCAAGCAGCAGTAGTTCTACAAACTCTCCTTGTTTGAAAGCTGATTGAAAATTATCAGACCAATTGGGTAACAGACCAGTGCTGTTAGGAAGAGAGCTTGAAGCCCCAAATCAACACTTTCCCTGAAGTATTGGCCTCCAAGCTCGGCTCTGATGTTTTCTAACAGTGTGGTCTTAGGCAGGTTTCTTAACCTCATTAGATCTTTGTTTCCTTATCTGTTAGGCAGGGGTGTTGTATAGATGATTTCCAAGGTGCCTATCCATACTAAAACTTCTAAGCCCATTTTTTTATTATCTAGGTTTTTCTGTTCTAATTCATTGTTTCACAATGTCTTTTTGATCTATCTCCTTCTGTCCTATCTCTTTCTATCCTTATTGACTTAGAGCCACATCTCAGGAAATATTTCTTCGTTTTGGAGATCCTTTCCTTTTATGTATTTGATGCTATCTTTTGACTTCTTTGGTTCTATGAACAAAGCAGTCACATCATAGGCTCTTAGAACATTAGTAGCAAAAGGGATCTTAGTTACTATTTTTTAAGCATCTAGTGTGTAATTTTCCTCATTATGGTACTTCTGTAATGTAGATTTTACTGTTCCCCTTTTAGAGACCTATATTGTGTGGTGGAAGAACAACTTTAGAATCAGACCGTCTTGGGTTCAAGTCCCATGTCTGCCACTTAATAGCTGTGTGACACTGGGCAGTTACTTTACCTCTCTGAACCTCAGTTTCCTCCTCTGCAAAAGGAGATTATCATCTCCAATGGTTGTGATGAGGATTAAATGCAGTAATAAATCTATAGTGGTTAACACAGCGGCTGCCACAGAGCAAGATTTCAATAAATGGCTGGGGTTTTTTTTTTTTTTTTTTTTTAACATTTATAAGGAGTAACTGATCCAAGGTCTGAGTTACTAAGTGGCAGAGCTGGAGCTCAAACTGGGTGGTTTGATCCAGCCCCATGCAATTACCTACAATGTTGTACCTCCTCAGTGGTTCACAGACTCATTTGGGGGAAGTGGATGGAAAGTTTAGTTTTGGAAGCCTGCATCTCTGGCATTGGGGGCTGTGGCTCACAAACCCGAACCTTGCTGAAATTCCGAATGGGGTCGAAAAATAGACATGCACTCTGGGGATGGAGGAAGAATGTGAAGAAAGTGTAAAACCATGGACGTGGGCCTGGAGCTCTGTGGGGGCATGAGGATTGGAGGTTGTGGCAGTCTCTGAAGAGAGGGGGTATTGGAGTGGATGTGCATGACCTGCTGGGCATCCAGCGGCCTCGGAGTTGAGCCAGGGATTTTCTTCTGTAGCCTTTCTGGACCAAAAGAATCAATCTATCTGAAATGAAGAGTATATGTGTATGCACACAGGAGCCAGGCACAATTAAACAGGAGAAGATAAACTCCACCAAAGAGGAGTCATACAAAAACCCCCAACTGGCCCTCATTGCCTTATTTTTGAAACTTGAAAAGGTATAGCACCCAAGTTAAATGGCCCTTCTGGGGATCAAGTCCTTTATTTTCCATCTGTACTATGAGGAGACTGGACTAGATAATCTGGAGGGGAAATGGGAACAGATTTTTGGAGCCAGACCAAACTGAGGCAAATTTCTGCTTAATTCTGAAGGAGAGACTCACCTCCCCATCTGTAAGAGAGATAATACCACCTGTCTTACAGTTTGTTGTAAGGATGAGACCTGTGTTGAGTGCTTAGCACATAGTAAGCATTCAGTAAGTGGTAAGTGTGACAACAATGATGATGATGACAATGACAATAATAGAGGTGCTGATGACAATGATAGGCTCACAGGATAAATAATGCTGAAGAGTCTCACTCTAAAAAAGCACACTCAAGGGAAATAGGAAGAGGAAGTCGGCTTGTAAATAGTGGGTGAGATGTTTTAGACACTTCGTGGGACAGCAGGATATGCATATGGAAATGTCCCTTTGAGAGGTGGAAACATGGAACTAGAGACAAAAGCTTGGCCCCTGTCTCTGACTCTGGCATCCATGACGTCTTAAATACACAAACATGAGAGCTGCTTCCATATGTGGGTCATTGCACTGCCCATAGTGGCAACATGACATGCAAGTAAAGATGGTTTTGAAGTAATGTATTATCTATTAATTGTGTCATCTTGCACAAGTACTTGACTTGCAAAACAGGAATAAAAGCATCTACCTTACAAGGTAGTTGTAGAGATTAAATGAGAGAATTTAAGACTCTGAGCACAGAGACTGGCACACTGGAAGAATCTTTTAAAATGTTTGTTCACATCCCTATTTGTGAAATAATCTACTTATCTAAATTTAAAATAAAGAATACTACTTGAGGATACCAAATCTTTTCAATGTAATATCTTTTATAAGAACCACATGCTAAACTGACATCTCAGAAACATTTAAGGAAATAATTCAGTTGTTGCTAATATAAAATGTCATTTATGCTCCTGGAATTATGTCGTGTACATTGGTAGACACCAGTGAGCTAGAAGGCCAAGTTCCTGCCACAGATACCTTAAAGTCCTGCCGGGGGAATAAGATGAGCTTGTGGAAGAGAGAAAAATGCAAGACACTGTCAACAAATGCTGAACAAGGTGAGGGGTGCTTGGACGGGGATGAGGCCAGTGCAAGTGTAAGAGTTCAGATGCACTTTGACAGATGGCTCAGTGGGTGCCGTTTTTGGTGGTGTCACATTAATAAATTGAGCAAGAAAAAGATTCAGTTGCCATAGTGTGAATGACACTTACCTTATGCCAAACACCAGGCTAGGTGAGGAGACAGCAAAGGAGAGCAACCTTCGACCTCAAGGAGATCATAACTGAGTGGGGAATGCCAGTCTCAACAGATCGTTGGAGTGCCTTGTAGCATGTTGTCGGCCAGGCAGAGGGGCAGACCTGAGCTGTCATGACTTACCTTTCTGTTTGAATCTCCTCTCACCAGGGTCTTTTCACCTAATCCACTTGATGTTTGATGACTACGTTCTCTACCTGTTAGAATCCCTGCACTGTCAGGAGCGGGCCAGTGAGCTCATGCGAGCCATGAAGGGAGAAGGAAGCACTGGTAAGCTGGCATTTCACGGAATTGCCCTCCGTGTCAATTTAATTTGTATCCTTACTTCTGTGCTCTGTGTTTCTTTAGCTTTGAATCCCAAAGAATTTAGTTATGGTTGAACAGGGGAAATTGTTGGAAACTAACAGTCTTTTTCTTCTTTAGAGTGGGCATGTGTGTACATGGGAATTGTCTTGCATGCCACGATGGAGATGGGGAACTATCGAAGTTTAAGTGGAGGAATCCACATGACACAGATTAGAAAGAACATTTCATTTTTAAAGTCCCTTAAAGACAACTTGCCTTGACCTTTGGCTCTAAGAACCCACCTTTTCTCTACCCATAGCAGAAGTCCGAGAAGAGATTATCTTGACGGAGGCTGCCCCACCAACCCCTTCACCAGTGCCATCGTTTTCTCCTGCAAAATCTGCTGCATCTATGGAAGTGCCACCTCCCTCCTCTCCTGCCAGCAACCCATCCCCTGAGTACACTGGCCTCAGCACTACAGGTAATGAACAGTCTCTCAAAGGCATCGAATGGGAAGTTGATGTTTAAAGCAAGAGTCTTCTGGAAAAGTGTTGTCCTTACAGCCCCCCTCCAGACAATGCCAAAACCCGAGTATCCTCCTGGATTTATGGACTACTTGCAGTTATTCAGTCATTCGTTTGTACACATTCCTTATGCTTCTGTTTCAAGTTGGCAGATTAAGTACATAAAATCTCCACCCTCCCCCCAAAAAACCCAAGTCACTGAAATGATTAAAATGATACAAAACATAGAACACAGCCTTTCTTGAAAACAAGAAAGGAGCTCTCTATGAACCAGAAACTGAGAGGCATCTCCGGAAAGTGAGGCAGACAGGAAGCCCTAAGCTAAGATTTGGCAGCCCTGATCAAGGCAGGGGCAAGGGCCTCTGGGCAGAGCACAGCGTGTGCAAGTGCACAGGAGCGGGAAGCGTGGGGCTTTTTTTGGGAACGGTAAACTCTAGCTAAAATGTAGGTGGTGCTGAAGGAGTGTTATAAGCCTGGAAAGGTTGAGTTGGAGTCACATCCTGGAGGATCTTGCATGCCAAGACAAGGTTGGAAAATGGAAGAGATGTTACAAGGATAATAATAGCTAGTTGCTAATGTCTGAATGTTGCTTTACCACATACAAAGGACCTTCTCCTAATTGTCTCCCTTGATATTCAGTGACACTACATAGTAACTATTGTTCCATTTTACCAGGAGGAGAAGTAAAGGGTGAGAAGGATTAATTCCTTGTCTCAGTAACCGTAGTCAGTAGTTGTCATAACAGATTCATTCACTCGGTTATTCAGCAAATGTCCTTGTTCACAAGACTTGTGGAAATGGAATATACAGTAAGTGTTAGCTAATATATAAGAGTGTTTGTGTGTGTGTGTGTGTGTGTGTGTGCGCGCACGCGCGTGCATGCCTCCAAGTTTTCTCATATGGTTGCTGTGGGGATTAAATGAAGTAAGAAAAGCCAAAGTACTTTGATAACAGTGTAGTGCTATCCAGACAGAAAGGGTGACTGTTATGAATGCCTCTAAAATGAGAGCTGCAGCCAAGAGTGCTACAGGAGTTCAGAGGGTGAAGCAGACCCTTTCCACCTGAACTCGGGCAGGCAGGTGGGAAGTCTTCAGGAGAAGGGTGAGACTCAAAGGCAGCCTTAAAAGATGAGAAGGACCCAGCTAACAGGAGAGAGGTGAACACACACTAACCAAAGGCAGAGACAACCTTCTGCTAAATGGGCCCCAGGTGATGGTGAGGCAGGTGAACAGACCAGCATCTGTGGAGCAGAGAACTTGATAAGTCTGTGATGATTCATTAGCCTTCCATCCAAACCTGCTCTTCCTTTCTCCCAATTACCCCAAACCAAATCTAGGGGTCAGCTTTCCTCTCCCTCAACTCCTGTATTAGTTAGGGTAGGCTAAGCTACCATAGCAGATAGATCCAAACATAGATGGAGTTAACACAATAGAAATCTATTTCATGCTTGCAGACAGCACTGGCAGGGTGTTTAAGTCAGAGAAGAGAACTTGAATGTAACCATTTGAAAACACATGTTCCTCCAATAATAGGCTCCACCAAACCCCAGGGCAGTGGTTCTTGGAGTATGGTCCACGGACCAGCAGTATCAGCATCACCTGGGAACTTGTTAGAAATGCTTATTATCAGATCTCATTGAAGACCTACTGAACCAGAAACTCTAGCTCAATTTCTTGAGCAAATGGCTGGGCCCAACCTAGACAGCCTCCAGGTGATTCTGATGCTCACTATCTTGAGGGCCGCTGTCTTAGGGCTCTGTCAAGCCTGCAACCAGCTGACAGAAATGGAAATTGGGCCTGGAGGAGGAAAACCGACTCTTACAAGCCCTAGCCTGATGGTGGCACATGTCACTTCTACTTATATCCCAGCAGCGAGGACTTGGCCACGTGGCCTCATGTAACTGCAGAGAGACAGGGAAATGTAGGATGGGGGTGGTTCCCGGGTAGGAAAGAGGGAACAGATTTCAGAGAGACAGCTGGCATTCCCACCACACCTCCCAGATCCAGTTGCTCTAACACATGTCTTGACTGACCCATTCCTTCCCAGCCCACTACTGCCCTCCAGTTGAGGCCTTCCCCACCTCTCATGGACATCCACAATGACTCCAGGTTTGAGTCTTCCTCCAGACCCTCACAGCATGGGCTTAGTTATATCCTAGTTCTACTTTGAAGAGACTGGAAACTAAAGTATTATTTTTTAATACCAAATAAATAGAATGAGATTGTGATACTTAGCTGCTGTGTTTTATCCATTCATGTGTTTTATCCACTCACACATCCATCCATTTATCTATTCATTTATCCAATAAATATTTCTCAAGTGGCTTCTATGTGCTGAACACTTCAGAAGCTGGTGATATGAACAAGTGAACTGTGGTTCCTGCCCCTGGGAGTTTACTGTTTGGAGGTTAGGGCTCTGATGAGAAGATGGCAGTTACAGTATAATGTAATGAGTGCTAAGTTGGGAGAAAGGTCAGAGTGTTAGGGGAGCACAAGGGGGACCTCCAGCGTATATCTGGAGGGTCTGGTGGAGCTGAATAACGAGAGAAAAGGTACTCCAAGCGGAGGAAGTAAGTAGTACAAAGGCCTGGAGGTGAGAGAGAGCATGTCATTTTCAGGGAATTTAAAGTATATATCCCAGGAGTCTTTTGATTAATTCTTTCCCTAAAGTTTCCAGAACCAGGGCTGCTCAGAGAGGGAATGAACAGGTGCTTAAGAGCCTATAAGGTGCCTGCCCTCTTTTGCATGTTGCCAGAGGTGGAAACCTGCTAGCAAACCCAGTGGCCCTTTGTCAGGGACTGCTCAGGAGCCTGGGATATTCAGAGCAGTAATGAAAAGCAGTGTTCTCAGGGACTGGCTTTAGATCGAACTGTGACTTCACTTTGAGTCCACAGCTAGAGAGAGTCCTCCTCTTCTGTGGAAATTTATATGTGAACATCACCATATTTGCTTACATAGATGCACCTCAAATCTCGTTTTGTCTTCTACTTTGAGGAAGAAGAACATGACCACCCCCACCACCTCCCTCCCATTTTCTCTCCATAAGGGTTGTTGTAGTTCTGGCTTAGAAGGCTTAGGAAGAAAAGTTGTACAGAAAAGAACAACTTTATTCACTGAAAATAAAAAGGGAAGAGAACTTGAGCACTGTTCACAGCTCTGCAGCTGCTCAGGAGTCCTTCCATGACTGGCATTTGGGGCAGCCATCCCAAGTCTCCTGCCTCACTCAGGAACGAGGGCAGTAAGAACAGCTAGGAGCCAACTGATCACCTGAATAATCCTGCCCACATACCCCCACTACTGCCCTGGGGGACACACACGTAAGTCAGTCGTGATAACATCCTTACTTCTAAAATAAACAGGGAAATTATGCAAATGAAACAGTTCTGCATTATGAAGCAGAAACAATTTGAGTGGAACCTTTCTTCCAGTGTAGCAACATATCAAATAAGGAGACTCTAAGGAAATAAGGGGAAGGAGGAGTGTGAAAGAAAGATTTCTAGGATCTCTTCATAATTCTCATCCAGCTAGTGAGCCTGCCTGGCTTTCTTTGTAGCAATGTGGAGCCCTCAAGGTATGGCAGGTGTGATAGTCAAAGTCACAGGAATATCATAAATGTGTTCAGAGATTTCTGCGCAATGTGTTCAAGAGTCGTAAAAGTGGCTCCTTAGAAATACAAATGTGAAACAGGTTCTCTTCAGATGAGCGTAACCTTTGAAGATTTTGGCACATTCCAGCTTTGTTCTCAGATATCTCGAGGGGGCATTAAAAATGTCATTCTGTATAAAACTATCTGTAATATTTTTCTCAAGTACCACTTTTGAAATACTTCATTGCTAAATTAGACTGGATCCTGGCATGCATTGTGAGTTGTAGTCTTAGAGGAAATATAATTTCCTAACAACATGTATGGCTTTAATAGATACTATAATGCAAAGCACAAATTATCCATGATAGACACCTAACTATTACAAAATCTGTTGTGGTAGGCTTCTTAAATTGGGGAATTTGTACAATTTTTTCATTGAACAATGTTGTAAATTGGAAAGCAATGATTATAAATCTTATAAAATGCATTTTCCATGTTTTTTTAAGTTAACTCAGCATATGGTTTTCATGCCAAGTTAATTTTTATTTCCATCTTTAAATTATTGCTTGATTTATAGACCATTACTTTCCAAAAAGAATACAAATGGTTAACAATAAAAAAAAAAAAGCAAAACCAAATTTTTAAAAGAGGACTCAAACCAGGAAACAAGAAATAAAGAGGAAGTAGAGAAAATTAAACAAAACAACAGTTGGTTGAAACAGTTTATTAACACCGTAAATGAAATTTTATGTGATCTAGTGATTTTGTTGGGTTTCTAGCTCTCTAAATATCATTGCTCAGATGATGTATCAAGTTCAGCTTATTGAGAGTCAAGGCCAATCAGGTGTCTGCAACTCTTCCACATATCAGTGTGTTACTGTTGACGACTTGTCCCCATTTTTCAGCCGTGAAAAAGAGAACAGTATTATGTCTGCTTGGTGAGCACAGAGGAAATTAATTCATTGCATATAACCTTTTTGGGATATAAGGACTTGATATAAGGACTAGTGAATACAAAGTAGTGTAGAGAATGAGTTATGACTCACTAAGGAAAGAGCCACTCATCTACACCTATATTTGGCTCTATGTCCATACCTATATGTATTCCTAAATATGTTTTAAGGTAGTATCTATTAATTGCCTTTTAAAAGTCAGGGGGGGAAAGGAGGTAAAAGAGAAGGAGAATCAGGCACCCCAAACTGCAGCTGATGCATGGCCTATTTTGATTGGGTTTGTCAGAGTCTGTGGTAACACCATGATGAGAGGTTGGGTAAAGGGTTCCATTTCAATAGATTTCCAGAAGGTAGAATCTAGCCCATTTATCTTTTTTCCCCTCTAACTGTGGGCTTTCCACCTCCCTCATAGCCCAGCAAAGTTCAGAAACCTTAACTTTCTTTAAGGAAAACTGGCTCTTTTCCTCCTCAGGAGCATGGCAGGTGGTACCCAACTGAGCAGCTCACTTAACATGAGACTGGGCTGCAATCTTTAATGCCTTTTAAGGCAAAATGTTAAGATCCCACTCTGTCCAGGTCAGACCACCGAAGGGTTCTAAGACTTCATTTATGATGTCATTTTAAGTATTCTCCCCTTCAGCAATGACAATAAAAGTTAACTATTAAACTCATGTTTTCAACTTCCCACCATGGGTTCCCTGCAACACAAAACCAGCAAATTAAATCACAGCGATGCAAGGCTGCCTAAAGAAATAAAGGCAAATTCCTCATAAATAGTCCTAACTGTAGAACATCTGGCCTGCCCAGCTGCGTTTTCTCTGCATCAGTTGAGGATGTAACAAAGATAACTGGCCCCTAGTCTTTCCAAGTAACAAAAGCTCAGTTATTCTGAGGGCAGCTAAAGTGAGTGGGATATGGTGGACACTGCAGCCCTGCCACAGAGCCGCTATGACTCATTTATAAAACCTTAGAGTTGTCACTGCCAGGGAATTCCTCCTCCTCCTACACCCCTGTTGCTTCCTTGTCTTGGAATGGAGTTAGTAAATATAAGCTGGGGTTGAAAATAGATTGCTTAATCTGCCTCTCACTTCACATCATCCAGGTCTTGACTTCCTGTTGGATTTACTCATTCATTCATTTGTTCATTCATTCAGCAAATAGTAATTCTGTGTCTAGTCTGTGCCATGTCTCCTGGGATATAAAAGTGAAAAAAATGGGCACAGTTGCTTCCCCCATGATACTTACATTCTAGTGGATGTTAAGAGTCAATACAGAAGTAAACCACTAGGTAAATACATAATTTCAAATGGTCATAAGCACTATGAAATACCATAAAATGGGGACCCATCTTAGATGGCAGTCAGAGAAGGCTTCTCTGAGGAGGTGATATTTATCTGAGACCTGAGGTATCTCAAGGCTTCAGCTACATACAGATTGGGGAGAAGAAAAGATCATGTTAGGTAGCGGGAACAGCATGTACACGGACTTGAGTCAGAAAAGAGCCTGGCATAGTGAGGACTGACAGCAGGAGAGGAAAGTGTGGAGAGGGGCAGGGGCCAGATCATGAATCAACATCTGTCTCTGGGAACTGATTCATTTGCTGCCCCTGGTCAGTTTCATTGGTCAGATTTTGGCCTTGGAACTATTGGTAAAGTGTAACTCAAACAGATGAGGTTTTCAGCTTCAGCAAATATTCTCCTTAAGCACAGCTACCTTATGATAGATGATAGCCAATGAAGGTAGGGAGATGTGCGTGTGTGTGTGTGTGTATGTATAATCTTATATATAAATAAAATTTTAAAAATAGATATGAAACATAAGATCTTCTTTCCCTTCTCAGTTTTGAAGGTTACAGGAAATGCTTGTTTAGCATCAGATACTCTCAAGCAATGCTGCTCAAATAGAAATTTCTGTGATGATGGAAAAGTTTTTTGTTTTTGTTTTTGTTTTTTATCTAAGCTGTTCAAAACAGTAGACACTAGCCACTTGGGGCTTACTGAACACTTGAAATGTGGCTAGTGCAACTAAGGAACTGAATTTTTAATGGTATTTAATTTTAGCTAATTTAAATTTATAATGGCTACTTTATAGGGTAGGACAGCTCTAGAATTTAGACTTACTTAAAGGAGCTTATTTCTCAAAAAGGTACTAACAAAGACTTAAGTTAGCCCAAAACCTGAGCAACATCTGTGATGGGTCATGGAATCCTGGTGGGGAAAAGTTTCAAACGATTTAGTCCAAGATCTGAAGGGATGGTATGGCCAGGTAGGCTAGGAAGGAGTTTAAATTTTCACAAGTCTGTACCAGAGTCTTAACAACTTCTGATTTTTAATGGCTCTCAGCATGTAGGAGACATGATAGGAGGCAGTGTTTCATCGAGCCTTGCTACCAAAGCTGCTCCACAGACCAACAGCTTTGCCATCACTGAGAAACTTGTTATAAATGCAGAATTGCTGGCTCAACTCCTAGTCTCCCAATCGAATCAGATCTGCATTTTAACAGGATATCCCGTGATTCAAATGCCTATTCAAGTGTGAGAGGCAATTGTTATTGTGGAAAGGTTATGGAGTTGGGCAGATCTGGGTTCAAATCCCAGCTCTGCCACTTACCTGACTAAGTCTTGGGTCTCAATTTTCTCACCTGAAAAAGGAGGGTAGCACTACTTACTTCAAAAGATTGTTGTGAAGATTAAATGAGTCAATATATAAAAAGAAACTTGTATGAGGCCTGGTGTATGTTGGATGATCATTCACTCATTTGTTCATGTAACAAATAATTACTTTTTACCTGTTCTGTTCTAAGCACTCTCCCTGTCCTGAGGTACCCCCTTTCTAAGCACCCCCTTTCAAGATAAAAACCAGAAAAACAAACAAAAAACTTGGGGAAGAAGAATGTTTTGTTGGGGTTGGGAGGGAAAGAAAATGTTCCTCTCTAGCAGTTAGTTTTAATATAATGTGGACAACTTATCTTTATAGGATTCTCAAATACTATAGAATCCTTAGAGGATTCTCAAAGATCAGGGACTTTCACCACTGTTCTCAGGCTTTTAATAGCAATGGGGAAATGGGGAGGGGAGAATAGGAAAGATACAGGAATTAGACAAACAAGGAAGGTTTGTTACTGTTTTATCAACAAATAAAAAGCATTAGAGCTTTTAAATATTAAGCACAAACTGTTAACTGCACAGATTTTCTTTTATTAGTTTCCTTGAAAAAGCAGCAGCAGCAGCAATTCTCACTGGAGGTCCCACTGGTAGGAAAGGGAATGCAAGGGGTGTTCTTTTCTGCTCCCCAGGCAAAGAGGGTTTCTCACCCAAGCCAGTAGGTGTTAATCTGCTTAAGCCTGCCTGAGTGGATCTGTTAGATTGCTGGCACATGGCCATTTAGGGGTTTTGTTTCCCAGACCACAGGAGCCCATTTTTCCAGGAGTTCCACTGGCTTTTTGTTTGATAACGTCTATTTCTAGCAGCATTTACTCCTTCAACAACAAATTCAATGGAACAAAAATTTACTGAACACCTACTATTTGGCAAACCCTCTGTTGGGGATACAGAGATGAATAAGGAACAGTTGCTGTGCTTCAGGAACTCATACAAAAGTAACTTCTGCTTCATTCTCTCAGGTGATGGCTGTTCTCACTGTGTCTTCTTACTGCTGGGGGCTGGGGGTGGGTGGAGAAAATCCTTTGGCTTCCTTGGCTGCCCCCTTTTAAATACCCACTGACCTCACTGTGCTCTCCTGAGGTCCCAGGGGCTTGAAGGGTTAATTACTTGCTTGCCATGGCTGGTTCATTGTTTCCCCAAACTTCCCACCCCCTCCAGTTCCATTTCCAGTTGTGAACTTTGTTTAATATATTTAAGTAATGTTTTTCTTTTCACAGAGGCAATACACATTCTTTATAGAAAAATACAGATACAGAAAATAAAGAAAAAAACTTTAAAATCATCCTTAATCCCACCATCCAGTAATAACCTGTTTTAATTAAAAGGGTATTTTTAGAAATTATAAGACATATAATTTAATATGAAGTTCAAAATATAGAGGAGGGCAGTCATACATAATCTGGTCATTTGAGACAGGATCAGCTTGGGTTTTTTTTTCCTCCAGTCCTCTTGCAGTTATTATAAATGACACCTAGCATACAGCCTGCTAAAGTCATTATCTTTGGGGGAAAACTGTGCAAACCAGGAAGGGATACTTTTAACCATACTGGTAGATAAGGACATTTGTGATTTTACAAAAAACATGTTTAGAATTTTGCCATGAATATTTAAATCTCTGTTGCTATTCAAACGTTTCATCCCTGGTGACAGAATCTGACCCAAGAAACTTGTCTTGTCTTTGTTCCTTGGAATCTGAAATGGGAAATATAGAAATTTCTACTTTAAGAAAGTCTAATATAAGGATACTTGAATTCATAATGAAGAGCGCTTGAATCATTAAAAGCCTACCATGTGCCAGGCTCTTTGACAGGTATTATCCTCACGACAGTCCTATAAGATTGGTGTTATTAATCCTACTTTGCAGATGGTGAAAGAAAGGCATATAAAATTTAAGGGGCTGGCTCAAGACCTTGCAGCCAGTGCGTGGCAGAACTAGGACCCACAGCAAAGAGACGTTATGGTAGAGAGAGTGGAAAGCGTGTGGTAGACAGGTTCAGGGCCCCCTGGGCCACCCCCTCACTGTGGGACCTTGGGCAAGTTACTTAACATCCTGAGTTTCCCTGAACGGGACTTTTGTGTGACACCACTTGCCTGCAATTGATGTTGACGTTAAGGAACAGTCCCAAGAACCAAGA
Source organism: Camelus bactrianus (assembly GCF_048773025.1). Taxonomy (NCBI): domain Eukaryota; kingdom Metazoa; phylum Chordata; class Mammalia; order Artiodactyla; family Camelidae; genus Camelus; species Camelus bactrianus. Next base: position 30,852,720 of record NC_133550.1, on the reverse strand, counting down.
CGTGGAGTGCATTGTAAGGGTTGTTGAGGACACTGCTGAACAGTTCACAGGGTGCCTGAAAGAAATTTGTTTGATCTTAATTCCAAGGACAGTATTCTCCTGAGCTACTTACTGTCAGGTGACTCCTAACTTGTCAGGCTTCCTTTCTAGCACAGGCTCCTGGAAAACTGAGCCAACCTAAGGCCCGCCTACGGGAAGAATTGAGACCTTTAGGGTATGCATGTTTTGCCTTGCTCCTGATTGTGCTTTTTGCTTCAATTTTGTTTTAATTTCTTCTATCACTCTCATTTCCATTTTACCTTCTTGAATCTTCTGTATTTTAGATTTAATTCTTGGCTTCCTCATCTATGAACTGGGGATAATATTTCTTTGGAAGGGTGTCTGTAAAGCACTTAGCACAGTGCCTGGCCTGTATTAGATGCTCAATAAATAATGCCTCCTTTTGTGCTCTTGAAATGAATCTTCATAAAAAAGAAAGACAGTATTTACATTCTAAAAGATTCTCTAATTTACAACAAGGTTAAGTACAGAGTTCTTTTAATACTACACAAATGTATTGGAAATAGGGTGCCGTTTTCACGCACTATCTTTCAGGGTATCCCTCACTGAGTCTGTCACATAACTGGCTGTGCTGATCCACCAACTCTTTGCTTCCTCCTGCTGCTCCATGTCAGTGCAACTAATCCTGCACTATTCACGGACTCCTTGGGTAGAGTAGACTGAATTTTTTAAAATGAAAACCTTCCCTTTATCTTCCCAGATGAATTTTAAAAATGATATGTTGCAGAAAGTACAGGCTTGGAAGACCAAAGTTTTCTCTTTTACTTCATTTTAAAAATGGCCTCCTTTAACCAGTTCTTCAGTTTTCCATGTGCCTGCAAGGATGGATTGAATCCTATTCCTGCTACCTTTTAAAATAGGTTTAATTATCAACAGCCTAAAATTTGTCAGAAATTAAGTTGATGAGTTTATCATCACTATTAGTGATTTCTTAAATTACCATTTTTAAATTCTAACCATCTCATATAATCCTTAAGCCTCTTGAGAGTGTTAAATTTGTCAGTTTCTTTTCCCAGTCCCTAGCACTTTGAAGGTATCCAGTTAAAAAGCAAATTAATGAAATTAATAATATGTATGGAATAGGTCACAGTTAAGGTCACTGTCTAATAATCTTTTTAAAAAGATCTGGGCAGGCAGAGCCCAATAATCTGCTTATGTTTGCTTAAAGCAATTTGTTGGATCCTTAACACCTGTTGAGTTAAGTGTTGAGAAGTTATTTGGGGCGCCCGTTTGAGCTACACTGCCCTGAGCTTTCTTTTGTCCTCTCTCCCTCCCGCCCTCTTTCTCTCTCTCCATATTTTTCCTTTCTCTTTTATTTCTTTTGAATTTTTTATTGAAAATCTTCTGGTCACCAGTCTCTGTGCTAAGCACCAGGGACCCATTGGTGGGCAAAATAGACAAGGCCCCTACCCTCACAGAACTTATAGTCTGGTGAGGAAAATTAGGCATTAATTAAATCACATTCATTGATTAAATTGTGGTAGGCACCACCATGCAGTATGGGATATGACTTAGTCTGGGGTTGGGAGACAGCTTCTCTGCATTGAAATATGAAGAATGAGTGGATACTAAGGGAAGACTGAGGATTCTAGGCAGCAGAAACAGTGTGTGCAAAGGCCCTGTGGTGCTGGGAATCATGGTACTCTGGAAAAAATGAAAAAGAGATAACTGTGGCTGGATAAGACACTACAAAGGCAGGGAGTAGGGAATGCTTCTGGTGAGGTCTGCAGGAACCAAGACATATGCTTTGTAAAGATTTTGACTTTCAGCTTAAGAACAATGGGAAGCCACTAGCATTCTAAGGAAGAACTGGAGATGTGAGAACTGTTAGTGACTGTTACATCTTCATCTGTCTCTGCAGGAGCAATGCAGTCATACACGTGGTCTCTAACATACACAGTGACAACAGCGGCAGGGTCCCCAGCTGAAAACTCCCAACAGCTGCCCTGTATGAGGAGTACTCATGTGCCTTCCTCCTCGGTCACACACAGGATACCAGTTTATCCCCACAGAGAGGAGCACGGGTAGGTGACTTTCCTGGGATGTTGCCTTACTTTTTAAGTTTGATTTGAAAGGGCAGGGTTTACTCAGCAGTTGTTTTCTTAGAGGACAAGAAGGACTCGGCCTTTGTTGAGTTCTCAGTGTGCTCAGCCCTGCACCCTGTATGACTGTCTCATGCGTCCTCACAACAACCAGGTGAGGTAGGCTTGGGTGACCCTGCTTGACAGATTATGAATTTGAGGCTTAATTAAGCTCAGTTCCCCAAGGCCACATGGCTGGGAAGGGTAGGGCCAACTGAGCATCTGTCCGCCTCCTTTAGAGCCTCAGCTGAAAACTCCCTTTCAGCAGCTCCCCTGGGTGGCTCTTTGTGCACTTAGTAGCCTTATAAAATAAAGCTTCATGGTAGGTCCGAGTCTTTTATGACTCAATCAGAGGAGGGCTTCCCTACCTGAGGCTGGAGGTCCCTCAAGGGCAGCAGTTATTCATGGGGTTCAAGGAATCCCTGTGCGTTCCAGTGGTGCTTTGGACCCTGAATAAATAAATTGTTTGTTTTGCCACCTTTTTTCCCCCAATGTACATGGTGATGTTACTGTGATGGGTAAACTACAAATCCACTTTAAAGTGTTACCTGAATCATAACAGCTTTTTGCCATTATGTTTGTCTTTATTAAAAGACACTACTTACACAATGTCTAGTGTGCAGTGATCAGAAAACCACTTACGATGTTAAAAAGGGCCTTTCATCTCAAGAAGTGAGGCTCTGTTGTGTGGGTGCACTGAGCCTCACAAGCCAGGTTCCAACAGACCAGCTGCACAGGAGGAGACGGAGGAGGACCTCTCAGGCCCCTTCCAGTCAGCAGCCTGAGGCCTCGCTGTTAACGTACTTCCAGTTGATTCCACAGGTTCAGGTGCCCCAGACCAGTCCGTGGGGTAGCCATCATTTTCTCAGGGGGCCTCTTAGAGTATTTTCCACACATTTAAAATCAACTTTGAAATTGTTTCAGAGAGCCTTCAGTTCTGCAGGAATAACAGAATAGACACCCACTGGTCATATGTCAGCATCTTTGCTATAAAGCTGTTATTAAGAAGACCAGTGATCGTAGTATCATATGTTTCCATAAGACTTTCTCTTTTATAAAGTGTCTTCACATATATGACCCTCAGAATAACCATGAGCAGCATTTTTACAGATGTGAGAAATGAGGATGTGAGAAGCCCAAGGTCCCACAGCTAAGCCAGGCTTAGAGCCAGAGTCTGAGGCCTGGTTGGCCATTGCCATGTTGTTTTCCCCCAGGGGAGAGCTCACAGAAACATACTACATCCTTCCCCAAGATGGGGAAGCAGAGGCCTGAGCAATACAAAAACAGAAGTCCCAAAGTAATTTCTTTTTTTCATCCCCTATTTGACTTCAGGCTATAAATATGGGGCTTTTAACCACAACAGGAGAAGAGGTTTCCATCATTAATGATGTTTTGCTCAGGGCTGGCTTTCATTCCCTGTACACGTGTCAGGTGGTAAGGGAGGTGTGCTGGGGGAGAAGGAAAACCCACATGGGAGTTTAAAACTACTACAGCAGAGCTGCAGAGTGGAGATGGTAAGAATCAAAAAGAAGGAAAATGGAAGGAGAAAAAAAGAAAGAAATGAAGAACAAAAAGGAAAAGGGGTAGATGAGGTGGGTTTTTAAAGGTCAAACTGATTTGTTCTCCCTGCTATTACTCACAGTATTCAATGTGCTTAACGCGTTCTAGATACACAGGAAGCTATAACTACGGGAGCTATGGCAACCAGCACCCTCCCCCGATGCAGAGCCAGTACCCGGCCCTCCCTCATGACACAGCCATCTCCGGACCACTCCACTACTCCCCTTACCACAGGAGCTCTGCACAGGTGAGTTGGCGACCCTGCTTTCTCACCCAGGTCTTGATCTAGTCAATTTAACACAATTAACAAGCACCTTCTGCATACAGTGTGTGCAGCCTGTGTGCCTTCAAGGAAAGGAAAGTCTTTTTCTCAGTACCATTTCTTCCTTCCAGTGTCTGTGCCTGGTGGCTGCTCAGCCAGCGTTTACCCTCACTTGTTCTCACGCATGTGGGTGCCGACCACGTGTCTTTAGCTGTGTCCTCCCTTTGACCTCTCTCCCAGGATCTGGTCAGCCACCATGTCTGATACTCTTTTCTGGGCAGCTGCCTTCAGACTAGACCTTCTGTCTCCTTTGCCATCTTCCTCCCTGGTTCAAAGAGACCCTCTTTGAGTCCTGTCAGGACTATCATCTTAGCATCATCCTAACAGGTATCTCGGTTTCACGTCTGTTCCTTTTCAGTCCTGCCCACACACATAATCTGACCAGAAGAATCCTGAGACAGACCCTTATCAGCTCCTTCTCAGACCACACATTGCTTTTGGCTCTTCACTGTCTACCAAACCAAATTGGCCCTCTGTGGCCTTGGTGAATGGGAATTGTGACTGCACCTGTCACACCAGTGTCGGGCACTCTGCTTGTCTCAAACACTTTCCTGTGCCCGGCCCCAAACACAACTCATCACCGATTCCATCAAGTTCTACATCCTCAGTGTCTTTGCACTGTCACTGTCCTTGCCTCAGATCAGGTCTTTATCCAACCTAGATGATGACAGAAGCCATCCCATCTGTTTCCGTGCTGCTAAACTTGCCCCATCTCTGGTCCATCCCTAGTACTGCAGCTAGCAAATTTCTAGAAGAAAACCCAACTGGCCATAACACTCTCCCTCTTTGCAATGTCATCGCTTTCAGAGGCAAGTTCAATTCCTTAGCACATCTCTCAAGACTCATCACATCTGGGCTCCACCTACTCGTCTGGCCTACCAGCGACACCTCCTATCTTTGCCCCAGCCATGCCAGCCCACCTGCAGTTCCCCCACCTCTTTGCAGATACTGTTGCCTCAGGGCGGGGTTCTCTTCCCTGACCTCTTCGTGTTGTGTCTGTGCGGCACTTCCTGACACCATCCCGTCCTTCCTCCAGGACCGTATTAGGTGCCCATCTTCTGTACTTGCATGGCACGTTGGGCTTTCCCCTATCAGTAGCACTTCTCACACCCTGTTATTACTAGCTTTCCTCTGTCCCTTCTCATACAGGGGCATTCACTGTTTATTGAACAAAGGAGTGAACAGGAGGTGGGTCAGCATAAACAACTATGGTGTGCTGCAGCATGGGAGCTGCAGCAGGTTTGGGAGGCAAGGTGAGAGCTTAAGAAAGAGCTCCCACATCACTAGCAGGATGGCCATCCAGAGAGGGAACTGGTAGAGGAGGGAGCGCTGCCATGAAGTGCTTGCAGGAGTCTAGAACAGACATGGTGGGACTTGAGTTGGGGTGGAGGCTGCAGTTTACATCAGCTGTCAGCACAGACTTGCCTCCGAGGGAGGGCATCTAGCAGAATGTATCCACAACACACGGCACGCAGGGCAAACAGGCGTCTTGTTTTGATTTCCATCTGCAGTACCGGGGGAGACCTGGTATAATCCCCAGATAAGCCAAGAAGTTGATTCCACTAAATCATCACCTGGGGAATTCATTGTAGGTCTCCACTGCATCACACAGCCTGCTCCTCAGGTGCTACTGCTCCTGGGAGCAGAGTCTTTGCTCCTCACAGTGATCCCCTCAGTGACTTAGAACTGCTACCACAGACTGGGTGACACAGGCTGAGCAGCCCATTTGTTCATTCATTCATTCGTTCACTCATCCATCCATTCCCCAAATGATTGTCATGCCTGCTATCTGGCAAGCACTGCTCTCGCCACTGAGAATACAGGGAGAAAGAGACAGAAGCCTGCTTTGGGAGAGCTTCTGCTCTAGTGAGAGGCCTTGGTCTGAGCAGCAGTGGCAAGATCAAGCTGAAATCCCAAGTCGCAGCCCCCAGTACTACCTTCCCTCTTTCTGCACTCCCTCATCCCTCCTCGTGAAATTTCTGGAGCTAGTTTTTCTCGGAGATTACTTTTAAAGTCTTTGCCATAAAAAGAAGCCAGTGGCTTCTGAAGGCCCATGAGGTACCCGGTGATCAAAGGCAGGTCTACAGAATCCACTCTAGAAACCCTAGTGGTCCCGAGCTGGAGCACTGTCATTTAACTGCTGGTCCTAATCAAAGGGTCAAGGACTAAATGAAGGCCCAAGGCGAAGGGCCTGCTCTGAACCCAGGGTAGGTGTAGGGGGTGACAGGGTCCTGCCGGCCTCACTACCACCATGCCTGTGGCTCTTAGACACGGTCCTTTCACAACCTCCAATGCCCACCACACACACGCTCATGCTCTGCACTTCACAGTTAATGTCTTTGTCTCCATTTGTAAAATGGGGGTGGGGTTAGTTACATCACATCTCTTCCCAGGTTGATGGGTGAGGTCAGTGCTTCTCCTGGGGAAGGTACTGTCTCAAGACAAAGAATCCTTCATTTTGTTTTTCATTAACACTTATGCATCAAGCACTGTTTTAGTCACTTTCAAATACACAGGCTCACTTAATTCTCAGAGCAACCTCAGGAAGAAGGCATTTTCTCCAGTTTTTAAAGATGAGAAAATCCTCGGAAGGTAATTTACCCCATACCATGCATCCAGCAAGTGAGAAAGCAGACTCAGAGGCAAATTCTCCAAATCTCAACCCCAAGCCCATGGCACTGAACACTACACAATGGGTGTTTTGGAGGATGGGAGGTAAATTCAAGAGGTTACTACAACTATTCTCAATAAGTTTCAAGTTCCCAAAGAGAAGAATTGCACACCCAAAATATTGTATTTCTTTCCTTTCCTGGTACTTGGGTTTAAGGTTTAACATGTAGAGGAAAATCCACTGCAGGGCTAATTAGTTTTAGCTTTCCAGAGCAGAGGTCAAGCTGTTCCAATCCTAAGTACCAAATATCACACTTCATTATATCAGACTCAGTGGGAAAAGATTAGTCTGAATTGAAGAAAAATCACCATCACAGAATATGGTTAAAGAATGCAGTCGGTCATCAGCACAAGAAACTAACTTCTGCAAATAAATGTCTGCCCAGGTTTGCCTTAGAGAACTGATACAACACCTCTGTGAAGTTCAGTAATCACAGACATTGCAGCGTTTGCTCACAATTATGTGATGCTATTTTTTTTTTGAAATAGGATATTGTATGTCCTCGTTTGTACTACTCATTTGAGCAAGACATGCTTTCCTCATGAGTACTACCAAGGTTAACCTCCAGCCCTGCTTGAATTCTCATAATTTCTGAATGAGCAAATCCAGATGAATGAGGTTGCACAGGGTTAGGTTTGAATTATTTCAGAAAAACACCCTTCTTACCACTGTGCTGCACTTGTCCACATCAAAAGACATGAACAAAGGATGGGATCAGCTGCCCCTTCCCCGGTTCCCCATTCTCACACCCAACCAAGAAGAGAAAACAAACCAGACCAAGTACACAACCACAGAATGTTTCTGAGCCTCATTTAACACATGCTTGTGGAACCTCTACCCTGTCAGCAGCCATGAATGTGACCTGGGCCCCTGAGCTCAAAAGCCATTTGATCAATCAGAAGCTATATGGCTAGAAAGACACTTAGAGTAGACCAGAAAGTTGCTTCTCATTTCTCATCTGTATGGCCAAGACCCAGCCTTGCCAAGGAGTCACACGGCTCTCACAGCATGTCCAGCAGACCAGCCCGGTGCCAGGGGGTCCTCGATCTCAGAGGCTCAGTGACTGCTACAAAGTTTGCTTAGGGTGCTCCCTTTTGGGCCAAAGAGAATAAAAATAGTCAACCATAGTGGCATAAAATCTCTGACTATAGAGCCAGGCTTCCTGAGTTCAAATCCCACCTCTGCCTCTTATTAGCACTATGCCTCCATCCCCTCATCTGAAAAGCGGCGATAATCTTAGTACCTATTTCATAGGGTTATTGGGAGGGTTGAGTGACTTAATAAAGGTTAGAACAGAGCCTGGCTTATAGTTAACACTATTTGTGTTTATTATTATTATTATCATTATCATCATCATCATCATCCTTATCATCATCCTTTGTAACACCACAGTTGTTATATTTTGTGTAATTACAGAATTAATATCTGTCTCCCTCACTATACTAGCTCTGTGAAGGCAGGGACCAGGTCTTTTTTTTTTTTTTTTCTGACCATAATATTCCCAGGACTCAGAACAGACTTGGCCCTTGGTGCATACTCATTAAACACTCGTCGATGAATGAATGAATCCTAATTCTGGTAGTAAGCTGCTGTGTGACCTCAAGCAAGTCACTTCCTCCGTCTTGAACTCAGTCCCCTCATCTGTAAAACGAGAGATAGCACCAGACGGTCAGTCACTAAGGCTCTTCCTATCATGATCCTATGACTTGAAGAAGAATATTAATAGCTACCATATTTTGAAAACTGACTATGTGGACATTCTAAGTGTTTCACATATATTAACTCAATTAAGCCTGGCCCTAAAAGCTCAGCAGATGTGGACTCTGTGGCAAAAATTTGGGGGAGCAATGTCCTGGGAGGGGGCTGCCCGCTGGTAGACCTTTGGGCAGTGAGAGCTGCCTTTCATAGGAAAACAGTTTGTGCTCCCGACGGGGCCACCTTTCACCCATGCTCAAGGAGCAGCCCATTTGGTCAGGGTCAGGGATAAAGGGCTCATTCTTCCCTCCCCGTGTTCAGGGAAGTCAGCCCTTGGTGTGGGGAGTCTCTTCTCAAAATAGAACTTCCTAATATGGTTCCAAAGAGGCCCAGGGTCAATCTCAGCTGACATGGACTCACACCACAGGCACTGGACAGAACCTTTGTCCACTTGTACACACATGCCCACACACACATGCCCACAGCACCCCTCACACACCTCTCTCTCAGGGTGGGAACTGGTGACTCATCTCCACTGTAACATCAGTAGCAACAGTGTGTGATTTGACCTTGAAAAGCATGACTTCCGGTTACGGGTCCTCAACAAAAAGCGCCTTTATTCTGGACAGAGCTCCCTGGACCCCAGGGTTTGTGCCCAGTGTGCTCGAGGATCCCACATGAAACCGGATGTGAAGTGTGAAAGGTGAGGCGGGTGCTCCCGCCAGACTAAATAGAAGCTTCACTGGTGGCATTAACCGTCAGGCCTGTCAGCCTCTCATCTTTCAATGGTCTCTTCAACACGGGGAAAACAAGTCACTGACTCATTTGCAATTAGCTGACCTAACAAGACAGAATTTTCCAGGCCGGATTCTGTGGTAACAGAATTTTATTGTCACATTGGAGATATTTTGAGCCAGTCTCATTTCCAGGCAATTACTCTTTTGAGTCTGTGACACAACCCCTGGGCACAGCTGCATCCAGGGTCCTTGGTGAGGCACAAAAGCCACACTCTCTCGGGGTCTGTGGGAAGGAGGCTGTCAGTCCACACTGTGACATTTTATCTATACAAGCCAAGGCAAGTGAGGGCTCTGCCAGAAGCTCAAATTGAGGCCTGATCATAGTTGGAAGACCGTGTGGTCTGGAGGGGAGGAGGAGTGTAAAAGAAGAGTGACAGATTCAGTTTCAGTGGGATGTGTTCCAGAAAAGGAGCGTCTTCCTCTCTGAATTCTGTGTAGTTCAGTTGTGGTGGGTCATGCCTAGTTTGGGCTGGTCAGATTGATGTGCAGGAGAAGTGCCACCCCGGGACTGGGTTTGCATGCCAGCTCTTCCCCTAGCCTGCCAGGTGACGCCTCACCTCATGGATCCTTGTTCTCTCATCTGTACAACATGGGGTTTGATGATATGACCCCCTTCAGGTTCTTTCCAGTGGTTAACACCCTCTTGTTCATTCACCCAGTAGTTATGGAGCACCTGCTAGGTGCCAGGCATCATCTCAGATGTTGGGCCTGTGGTAGAGACCATGACAAAGCCCCACTAGGAACTTAGGAATATAAGCCAGTGGAAGGGAACAGCTCACAAGCAGGATGCTCAGATCTTGACCAATAGGTGGAGGGTAGAACACTTAGCTTGGTGAGATAGGATGTCCAGAAGAGTCTCCCTCAGAAGGTGACATTTGAGCTGAGATCTGAAGTTGGATGAAAAGGCAGGCACGGAAGGAGCTTGGGGGTACAGGTGGGAGAGAGGTGTTCCAGGCAGAGGGAACAGGTGGGATGAAATTCTCTGAGATGGGAACCAGCTTGGCATCGAGAGGACCAGAGAGGAGGCCTCTGTGCCAGGGAGAGCACCCTGAGGTGAGGGGACATGTACTGGGGAGACTATCAGGAGGGGGAAGCAACCTTTTTGAAAAAATTAAAGATCGTTTTGTAATATTTGTTAAAATTATCTGTTGAATACCTGGGCTCTTGTCTCTTTGGGCAGGACCCAATCTTATATGGTTTCCTTGGGATTTAGAGTGGGTCCTGGGCTGGAACCCCAGCGCTCAGGCCTGAGGGTCCACCATGGCTGCTGCACACACAGCAAGTCTGGGGATTATGCGCACCTCCACATGCTTTCTGTCCACAGTCTCCTTGGCAACAGCCCTTGGTGCCTTCTCCCCTGAGTTCCCAGGTACCACCTACACCATTGTCCCTCTTTCCTTCCTGCTCTTTTGACTGTGAGTGGCTGCCCTGTGCTATGGAAGGCATACTGTCTGTCCTATTAGGACAAAGCCCCCACTGCTAGAAGTTGGAGCCCTCTTTCTGGACCTGTGAATAGCTGGTTCTCTTCACATGTTTTGGGCCTAACAACCTTCCCCTGCTTCCCCTCGGGCTTCCACTCAGAGGCAGAACAGTTCCCTTTGGCCCCCTCGACTACAAGGAGCAGCCATTGTTGTCATAGCCCCTTCTCCTGGCAGTCTAGGCTTCAGCCTGTCTGTCTCCCTCACAGGAGGCAGCCTCCTACCTAATCCCTCGGGGCTCCACTCTCCAACTGTCAGGGAAGACAGATGGGGAGCAGAAGAACTCAGACGTTCACCCGCAGACTCTCCCCTGCTCGCTGCCCTTGCCATCCTTGGTGACTGGCTCCTGCTCTTGTTGGGGTGGCCCTTAGCACAGCAAGGAAAGCTTTGTGTTGACCAGCCTGCAAACTGGGAGCTCTCAAAGGAAGCCCGGAGCTCCTCCCCTTCCTCCCCTCCGATTGTACTATGAGCTGCTTATTTGCATAGCTGTCTTGGAAACTGAAAAGAACATAAAAGCAGTAGCACTTCAGGGACGCTCCTCTTACTCCTGATTCTTTCTAGAACTGCTTCCCTTCTTGTAGCTACTAACACCTGTTTTTCTGACCTGCACAAAAGCACCCCTCCCTCCCATCCCAGTTGGCTTATCTTGACTACTCCTTCCACTGCATCCACGTCAAGCCCAATCATTTACCATTTCCTGCTTGTGTATCTTCCAGGACATAAGTGAATGTGAACCAAAAAGAGAGATATTCTCTAAATGATAGGCAGTAATAATAACCTTTGAAAGCTATTGACTTGCTTCCTCTTCAAAAGCCTGCTTTTAGGCTGCAGTTCATAATTGAATTCAACTGTAAAATGCTATTTTTAATGATGTCATTGTGTTTTACTTGGCAGTATTATTCTCTTGGGATGGAGTGGGACCTATCACATCTCCATAAATGATAAAATGATAAAGCTCAAAACCATCCATCCATCTATACATCCGTATCTATGTGGACATGCTGTTACTCGTGTTCTCTCTCTCCCCCCACCCCTCCCTCCTCCCCTCCTCCTGTATTTCCACTGGGATTATTCCTTCTTTTGGGTTTGACTTCCCCAAATATTCCAGATTAAGAGCACAAAGTCAGTATTACTGGTTGAGTGAACACTAGCCCAACTCTGGCTATGAAATTCTCTGTATTTCTCCTGTTGGATACTTCATAGATCAAGATTCAGTCTTCCAGAATTCCATTGGTTATTTCCCATCAACTTTCATTAACAGCATCTTAAGAAATTTAATTTAAACTGTGAACATTACTGCTATTGTGTATATGTAACTTCAAGCTGATTTTAACTTTGTGGACTTTCTTTCCCCTCAACAAGTACCCTTTTAATAGCCCCACTTCCCGGATGGAACCTTGTTTGATGAGCAGTACTCCTAGACTGCATCCTACCCCAGTCACTCCCCGATGGCCAGAGGTGCCCACAGCCAACACGTGCTACACAAGCCCGTCTGTGCATTCCACGAGGTATGGAAACTCTAGTGACATGTACACACCCCTGACCACACGCAGGAATTCTGAGTATGAGCACATGCAACACTTTCCTGGCTTTGCTTACATCAACGGAGAGGCCTCCACAGGATGGGCTAAATGACTGCTTTCATAGGAATTTGTATTTAATATTAATAATAATTATTAATAATAATAATAAACCCAACACCCACCCCCTGAAGACTTTATCTCTATACATCATAACTCCTGGACTATTCCTAGACATTCATTTTCCTAATGAACATGAGGCTGGGATTCAGTGTGGGATGAATAAACTTTAGTTCAGAAATGGGACTCACTAAAAGTTGGTGAGATTGGGTTCCTGTACCCAAGCCAGACTTGACTATGTAGAGCACTATCTCGGGCAGGCCAGCCTGTGCCTTTTCCCTCTGTTCCATGACTTCACTTTAATGTTGGCAACCACTCCTGGTAAACTACTTATTTTCCTGTTGACAAAAGCTCTTTAGTCTTGAAGGATGGATACTGGAGACAGGATCTGGTTTGTGTTCTTGGATGAGCACATAATTTACCAAGAACATTCACCTTTCCGTCTGTCATCTTACTGTACAACGAACAGCCCTCAGATACATCCCAAGCATCCTCCTTCCTGGTGGTGTCATCCTGATTTCTGGAGCATCAGGGCTAGATGGAGGTGCCTGGAAACCTAGATTCCCTGTTACACTCGTGTCTGTCCCTGTACCTGCATTGTCTTGGAATGTAAGCACTGTTTAGAGGGAAGGAAGAGGCCTGTTCTGTATGCCTTAAGTTGGTTGAGGTTTGTAGGGGACCGGTTCTTCTACATGCAAGTATTTGTCCTAAGTTTGCACAATGGCTAGTGTCAGCAAAAGGCAGGAGAGGGGTTTTTTAAGTTCTGTGAGAATGTGGTTTTATGGCATTGAGTATCATACTCAGCTCTGCTGTATTAACTTTGTGGAACTGAATGGACCAAACTTTTAACTTACCAAGCGCCAAGTGTGAAGATGGCTTTCATGGTTCCTTCATAAGACTGTAATAATTTCCGACACTTTGATAGAAAAAAAATTCAAAGCTGTGCCTTTGAGCCTATACTATGTATGTGTGGAAATAAAAATGTATTGTACTTTTGGAAAATTTTTTTCTTAGGCATTTTTCTGTGAGATTTGTAGCAATTTGTGAGGTTTATTAGAGATTAACATAGGTTTTCTTTCTGTATTATAAAAAAACACCAAGAAATTATGGTGGACCTATTACCCTATGGGTAAGAAATACATGGAAATATGACATCGGATGTTTTAGCAATTGTTCTGTAAATAAAATCTTTGATCACACCACTCAGTGTGATAATCATGTCTACAGCTAAAATGGAAATAGTTTTATCTGTACAGTTGTGCAAGATATGAATGGTTTCACACTCAAATAAAAAGTATTGAAATGACCCGCTTTCTTCATTTTTCATTTTGCATTTGATGTGACCTCCGTGTGTGTGTGTAAGATAAACAACATTCTGAATACTTAGGGTAAGTAGGCAAAACAAAACTAAGTGGTCTTGTATGGTTGTGCTTATCCAGTTCCCTATGGTCTTGTCATCATTAAGATCTGGATAGGCCACACATGGAGTCCTTAAACAACGATTTAGTACCTGCAGCCTGATCATAGGGAACCAGTTCTACATACAGGAGTTTACCTTAAGTTTGCACAATGGCTAGTGTCAGCGAAGGGCGGGAGCCTTCTAGCTGTTACAGGGAATATTATTCTTCAAAACCACCATCATTAAGAGATCCCCTAGTACTTAGTTCATTATGTTTTAATGATCACTGGGTATAAGGATATTTCAAGGGGAGTGCTTTAAATGCTAATAAGTCTCTGGAACAGAATAGTAACATTACTGAATACTTCATACGTATCAACAAATTCTAATCCAGAACTGCATTTTGATTCTAGGGTTGGGAAGTGAGGCTATAGCGGTGAAATGATTAAATGTTTTGCCCAAATGTTAAGAGTCTAGGATCTATGAGAAATTCAGAGCCATGGATTTCCAGAAATGGCAGTAGTGACTATTTTAACTAAAAGGCATGAGGATTTGACAAGTCAATTTGCATTTTAGGAAGATTTATTTTTAAAGCCAAGTTCTTACTCGCTATTACATAACATATTTATACCTGAAAATGATTTTAGGATTAAAATTATGTATTTTACCTAGCATCTCCTTTAAAAAATTTAGCTGTTTCTACCAAAAGAAAGCAGATGTTGGATTTCAGTCTCTGATGATATATTTCGGCTAAGGTCAATTAGTTGGCTTTATATGAGGAAAGTAAGGGAGAGGAAGAATAAAATTTCTTTCTTTTTTTAAAATTTCATATTTAGTCACTGAAAGTAAGTATGAGCATAATCAGACCTATTGCTCTCTGGCAATCCAGAGCTTGTGCTCCATAAATGAAAGGGCGGAGTAAGTCTGACTGTTGACCTACTAAGCACAAAAAATTAAGCAATTACCAAATTCTCTAGCCACGTGTGTAGCAGCAGCACATAATAAACCACACCCATGTACAAGTAACAACCACGGGCTCTGTAAATGCACAGGTATTTAGGCAAAAACAGTCACACTCAACAAGGCCCTGAATCCCAGAGAATTACAGTGATGGCTCCAAGAACTTTGCAGAGGAGAGAGTGTGTGTCTCCCTGTCATGGCACAGCCAGAAACTGGGAGTCGTCAGCGCCTCGACGTAGAAAGAGGCAGCTTGAGATGAGGGCAAGTGTCACTGGGCCTTGTCTCCAGAGCACAAGGTGCCCATCTCTTGGGAGCTGAGCATACCGCCTGTGCTCCCAATTATTCTAAAGCTTCAACTTCAGAACGGCAAGGGATCTGATTAGGAAAAGACAACAGCTGCTGTGAGCTCATGACTCAACTGCACCTTCTCTCCCTGTGGTGGTTCCTCGCCAGTCACCAGGATGGAAATGGGCGAGGTTGGCAGCTGGGAGTGGGGCCAGCCGCTTGTCAGAGGAAGAACAGAGGAGTCTTGGCAATAAAGGGACACTCCTCTCTTTAGGACTCTTTCTGAAAAGGACTCTGCCAGCTTGAAACTGGCTGAAGTCATGAACAGCAGCCAGGATGGCTCACCCACGTCGCAGGCCTGTGGCATCCTAGGCATCCATCCTGCTGTGTCCTTGTCACGCCTCTGGTACAGCCCAGGTCTGGAAAGAAAGGGGATCTGTGGCCCCTCAGAGATTGCAGCCCAGTCACAGACCAATCAAAAATGTCTCAATCGGGTAAGCCCAACCTAACTGCTGGGAGGAGCTGAAATCATGGAAAGAGAACTGAGAGGGAGCCTTGGCTTGCCCACCATGTGACCTCAGAGGGGTCACCTCCCCTTTCTGGACCTCGAGCAGGCCTGCTATCTGACTATGACATCCTGAATTACAGTTTGTGTGCTGACGGACCAGGGCCGGCAGATCTGGGTGAGGAGGGTGGACAGCTTAGAGAAAACAAAGAACAGACTGGCAGCTGGGCAGTGATTCAGGGAGGCAGCCATGAGAGAGAAGGCGACGGCTCCACCAGCTGGTGCTAAAAAACGGCCTGGGGTTCATGCCCAAGAGCTGAACCCGTGTACCTGCACCACTATCACCAAGCAACACCCTTTCCTCATATCCAACCCCACCCTTTCTGACATGACACCCCAGATTGTAGTCTTCTGTTATCTTCTCCTCCCTCCAGATTTGTCCTATTTGCTTGAAAGTAACATCAATCTAAATGTCTGAACTGAATCAGAAGAAGGGAAGAGCAAAAACAGGTTATTTGTTCCAGCTTCTCATACCTATTAAAGGCAGAATTGAAAGATTGAAAAAAAAAAAAAAACCCTGGGAAGGGGATAATCTAAACACTCCCTTATTACAGGGGAAAGGGTGTGGGGAGGGGCTGCTGTAGGTCTCTTGAGGCACAGAGTTCAGACTAAGTCAAGAGCCTGAAGTATGCAAATCATCATCACTGGGAGCTTAAAAAAAAAAGATGGGTATATTTATTGGCTTCAAAGTGAGGTAGAACTGAGACTAAAACTCGGTTCCACCAAAGGCCTTGTCGAAGTGACATTCCTGCTCTAAGCAGGATTGGACTTCAGTGGTTCTCAATCCTGGCTGCCTTTTAGAGTTAGTCTGTCAACTCTGTAAAAATACTGATGTGGAGGACCCACCCACAGTCAATGTGAGGGGACATCAGTAGTTTTTTTAAGGCCCCTGGGCAATTCTAATATGCAGCCAAGGTTGAGAAACACAACCCCTTCCACCTTGAAGTTCTAAGATCCAAGGACTGCTCTTCTCTCAATATGCACCCCAAATTTCTTCTTTTACAGGGTTCCAGTCTGCCCAGAGTGGCCAAGAGTGGCAGATGCCAATTATCCACGCTGTTTACAGTTTTCCCACACCTGACAAACCTTCCCTGACTACTGTTTTGCTTGCCCTTCAGCCCGGCCCACCTCCCTACCACTTTGCCACCTGCCCTCCTAACCTGGACCTTCTCTGCTTCAGTTCCTTGGTAGCCTCCCAAGCTCAGCCAGCCCTGTGGTATCCTCTTCTTCTAAGGAGGTCAGAGTCTTTTGTGCTTCATAAACCTCCTCCCTGAAGCTCGTCCCCCTTTCCTCCTCCTGCATCTCGACTCACCCCCAGCCTTCTCACCCCCATATTTTGCTGCTCCTGATGGAGGTGGGATGGAAGATGTAGGCCCAAGAGTTGAGAAAAGAGCTGTTGCTAGGAAAAGAGTGTGGGTGAAGAGATGGTGGGTGGGAGGAATAGGGCTCCCCAGTTTTATTTCTCCCTTTGTCGTAAGTGCTCCAGAGCTAAAACCAGTTGTTTAAGAACTATTATGAAAAATTATGAGGTCTGACCGTGACAGCAAGGGTGAGCGAATCAGCCTCAGAAACAGCCGCAGTGCTGATCCTTGGTATTTATAATAGTCTCCTCATAGAAGGGCCAAGCCACTGAGAGAAGTTTAGAAGAGTGAATTCTCAAAGAACTGCCAAACTGTGCCGCTACCAGAGGTGGTATCCAAAATGTCTTGGCCCATGCTATACCTCTCAGAAAAAAGAAACTGCAAAACGTCTTCTTAAGAACGGAAATGCAGTTGAGACAGATAATCTTTAAATGAGGAGGCACACCTTCCTCATCACACTGAGTGATACGTGGTCCATTTCTGAAACAGCTCTGCCTCAATCTATAGAGGTTCCCATTCCTTCCGGTTGGCTACATGCCAGGCACATCAGAGCCATCATCGCCACTTCTCACAACCTCCTTGCAATGTCAGTGGTATAATCATTTCTGTTTCCAGGTGAAGAGATGGAGGCTCTGAGCAGTTTAGTGCCCCAAGTCACACACAGTAAGTGGCAGAGCTGGGATTTGGAAACTAAACTGCTCCACTCCAGAGGCTGTGTTCCTTCTGCTCTAGCACCCTGCCTCCTTCCTCCTTCCTACTTTTGTTTTCACCCCACCCCACCCCCATTCCTCTCTCCTAAGCAGCTTTGCTGTTTTTAAATCAACCTTGACCGTGGTAATAGAACCTACTGGGGTTGAAGAGAGTTTCTGGAGAATTGTGGTGTGTGTTAAATGAAGGCAGTTTCTAAACTGTGTGCCAGATCTTTCCCCCACACAGGAGGTGGCATTCTGCTTGCTGTAAGTTAACAGCAGACTAGCTTTCCCTCTATCATTTCCCAGAGTACATACAAACCAATGCATTATCAAGGACGAAGACCTGGATGTTCTATAGAGAAACAGGAACAAAAGAAAATCAATAATAATGTAAAAAAAAATACCAGGTTACAGGAGGATTTTTATTACTAGGTCAAAAAAAGCTCTGCAGGGGAGATGCAATGAGCCAAGTATTCACTAGAATGAAGTCGTTGGAGGGGGGTGGAACAGGGGTGGGGGGTGGAGGGGAGCTGGCTACCTCTTGCTGTTCAGGTCACTACCCTTTGACAGCAGTGGCCTCTGACCTCAGCAACCCTACAATTCTGTTTTGCTTGACCCTGAAACCCATGAAAGTCAGAAGTAGGCATTGCCCAAAAGTTGAGATAAAGCTGACTAATATGGGAAAAGCTCCCGGTATGTGCCCCCAGCTGAAAGGAGATGGCAGTTCTTTGGCGGGAGATGCAATGTATTCTGTCTTCCTCCTTTCAGGGAAATGCTAATCATTCATAGGCAACTGGAGGGGAAGACTAAAATGTGTTGATGATGAATGACAATAATCCTTTGTCCACTGCCACCTCCTCCTAGGGTTGAACCTTAAGAGTTTAATCAAATGTTGGTAAGTAAATTAATACTTTACTGCATAGAGTCAAAAAGGAAGTGGTGGGAAGAATGGGTTGTGAGAATATATTTCCTCTGACATGAATCTCCAAAGCTTAATTGCAAAGACATTGATATGGGGTATGAGTTTGTGTGTGTGGTGTTTTAGGCTCCTTATTTACATACATACACATATGACAGTCACCATCCCAAAACTGTCTTATATCAAAGCATGTCAGTGTTAAAGACGTTAACTTCAAGGTTTAAAGATCAAAGTAGTATGTTGGAATTACATTTTGTTGTTAAAAACAATATCAGCAACAACAAAACTCATGCATTTCTGCACCAATAAGAATAACATGACCTTTATCCCCAAATCCTTATGAGGGAGGTTGCATTTTCATTCCAGTTCAGCTAACATTTGAGTGGCTAGTGCATGCCAGATCTGCTGTGCTGGTCACTTTGACAGCCATCTCTTTTAACCCTTATGACATCCTGCAAAGTAGATATTATTATGTTTATCACAATTGAGAAAATCAGTGCTCTAAGAGGGAAAATAACTTATCTCTGAACACCCAGAGACAGAGTAAAAATTCAAAATAGAGTCTTTTGGCATTCCGGTTTTCCTCTGAGATACAAAAACAAACAACCACACACACACACACACACACACACACACACACACACACACACACACACACACAAAACACAAACAACGGGTAGCCAGAAGAGTTTTAAGGAATTTGACAAATGATGGGCTTCTGAGACTCACACAGTGAGTTGGGACTAAAAACTAGGTTTTCCAATTCCCAGTCCAGGTTCTTTCGCCACATTACAGCATTACCACCCAAAGCGCTGGGTTTTCCCAAGAGGTGTTTGGATGGGATTCCAAGCCAGCAAGATGCAAATAGGTCTGACCCACATTCCAGCTCTTGGATAAATAAAAACTCCTAAAGGGCAGAGCCCATTTTGTGTGCTTAATTTGAGAGCCCCACTGTGGATTGTGTATCAATATTAAACAACCATAGGTACATTTGCCAAGGACTAACAGCATGGGTTCATTTTAGCAGTTAGAATACTGGGAATATTATGGAGGAACCTCATAAAGGTGCTGAAAGGCTGATCAAGTAGTCATAAATTTTTAAGATTTAAAAAAAACCCTCTGAAATCATCTAATTAAACTCTAATTTTATAGGTAAGATCCTGAGAAATTAAAATAATGTGCACAAGGATTTGACACCAGTCAGCAACAGACCCTTTTCTGTCTACCAGTTTTATCTAACTTAATGTCATACAGTATTGTAAGATAATATTTTCAGGAATGTAACATGTTGTAAGCTGAAGTTTGACTGGCGGGTTATAGAGTCATCAGAGATAAGAAATATCTCTCAGATTTAACTTTTCCTTATCCCACTGACCAAGTGAATGCTAAGAAATCTCCCTTGCTGGATTTCAAGTTCAATTAAGTTGGTATCATTTCTTAATTAGTGTCTCATTAATTCCAGCCTCCTGAACTTCTCTCCTGGCATTTCCCCTATCTGCTAGCCCTCTAAGCTCTCTGCATTGTTCTCTTTATACTTCACCTCTTCTAAGCTGGCTTTTCTGATTACTCTTCTTCCCATCAATGCTTATCTTGCTTTGATTCGCTTAATATTTATGTTCAAAGTGTTCCTTCCTATCAGTAGAAAAAAATTGCTTATTGCTGGATGTTTCCTATATCCCCAAAGGACAGAATCAATTGTTTCCACTTTTAATTTTTTTTATGCTACCTAAGACAATGCTGTACTCCATGAGCACCAAATATTTGTTAAAGGCATAAACCACGTTAATTTACTTTGCTACAAAAGGGAGACTTCATTCTTGACAGAAAATGAAATTAAGATAACTTTCACTTTGCGAGATTATTCTAATTTCTCAAAGACTAATTAATGATTCACATGCATATCAGTTTGATAGTCTATCAAAAAATTAGTTCAGTGGTTGATACTCTATCAAAATATTGGTTCAGTGGTTCTCAACCCTGGCTGATCATTCAAATCAACTGGGAAGCTTTTAAAAGTTCCAACACCCAGGCCTCACCACAAAGCAACTGAATCAGAATTCTTGCGGGTATGTCCAAGCAAAGATTTGCATATATCATATTGATATTTGATTTGCACATATTGATTTGTACAACTTCACTCTTACGAACAGATTTCTCTGAAGAATGAACAGGTTCAAATATGGTTTTGTGGTTGTCCTTAGAATCACAAAATTTTAAAACTGAGAACTAACACACTGTCTGGATCAACCCCTTTATTTTACAGGTGAGGACGCTGTGGTTTAAGAGAGATTGATAGATTAGCCTTATACAATGGCGTGGTGATGGCTGACAGTTTGTATCTTGAATCAGTGAAATTCTCTAAACTCCCATTCTGGAGTCAGCGACTAGACCAAGCTGTTTAGGTTTTAAAATTTCTGCTTCCTTCTAAAGAAAATGTATTTAAAAAGTATTGAATGTGGAAGATTTGGATTCTAAAAGCTGTTAGTACCAGGTACTCCTTAAAGACCTTCAATTTGGCATATTCCAAATAGTCTATTGTCATGGCAGAGGAAATGCCACTGTATAATATACCAAAGTCCAAAATAAATGACTCGTATCTATTTGCAGTGTTTTTCATTGGCCCTAACCTATGAATCCATAATATTTTATGCTATCAGAGCCCAGAGTATTTCTAGCCCTTAACTATACCACTTGTTAGCAGACTTACTGCTTATGAGCACGCTAATCCACACACTGAACTTGCCTTTTTTCTATTAAAAGGAAGATCATACCTACCCGACTGACCATGCATTTTTCATCTATTACAAGGGTTAAATCAGATGATCTGTATGGAGATATTTTGAGAATAGTAAAGCACTATCCACATACATATATAGAATCATATTACTATCTCCAGAGCAGTGACTTGTGAATAAATATTTGTTGCTTTGATTACCGAGGCTCTGAATTCTAATTCCTTGGTACCATGCCTCCCCAGAATCAACAGGAACTGGAGTTACTTCTGGACTAGAAACTCTAGTCACTGAAAGTATCACATAACTAAATATTTAGGGAGGTAAAGTGATGTAGTGACCCAGGATTTGGCTAGTCTAGGCTCTGGTCCCAGAGTCTGCTTTTAACTATTGACTTTGGACAAGTCACTTAATTTTTCTGGGACCAGAGTCTCGTCAGTGGTCAAAGGATGACTTGAATAAGAGTCAAAGATCCTTTTGATTTATAAAATCAGAATATTAGTACTTAATTAAAATTACTAAAGTGCAATTTCCCAAGCCATTAATTCATGTGGTTTCACATTTTTTAAGTCCCTTTTTAGAAGTACAGGGTTGGAGCCTAAAAACATAAGCCTGTTTCTGGTAAACAGACATTTCAAGCACATGTGTATAAGACCCTCTTTAAAAGAAACATCTCTCCTCAGATACTTTATGCTTGTTAGTATCCTGTCCAGGAGCCCTTGCTCCAAAAATAAATATATGGTTACCCAAAAAGCAAGTAATACAGTACTAGACAGAGTAGGAACCCAAATATTTTATGTTACAGTTCTTTCAGTTGATGTTATTTAACTAATCTGAACCTGATTGCCTATATTTAAATGGGAATGATACATTCCTCAATGATTCATTGAGATAGTATATATTAAAATATTTTATAAATGATGAAAAGCAACTGCAAGATATAACTATCACCTAAGGAGTACAGCTTACTATACCGTGTTCCTTCTAAGAAGTGCGCTTTTTCAAGAGATAGACCAAAATCTTTCTGACTCTACTATAAACACAGCACTTACTCCGATGCCTGGCTCAACAAATATGCTCAATAAGGTCTGCCGCATGAAAAGCATAATCCACAGAAAGACCAAAAGCTCCGTGAGCTCAGATTCCATACTTGTTTTTATTTCTAAATTCCCAGAGCCTAGTGAAGTAACTAACACATAGAAGAAACTCAGTAATCATTAGATGAATAAAATTTTTGCCCCCTCTAGTTCCTCTTCAGCACACCTTAAGAGGGAGAGGCAAGCATGGGTGGCATGAAAGATGATTTCTGGTAAAGGTTGCTTGGAATGGAAAACTGGAAGTTAAAAACTTGGAAAATTTATCCCCTAACAAATAGCTTGGGAGAACAGAAAAGCATAGATAGGTTCTGAGTTCAAATTCAGTTCCCAAATTCTGCTATCTTGGTCAGTTAATCTATTAACCTCTCCAAGACTCAGTTTCCTCATCTTAAAATGAGAATAGTTCCTCTTTCCTAGTGTTAAGCACTAAAATGGAAGCTTCATAATAGCAGAGACTTTATTTTGAGTCCACTGTATCTACACTGAACATTACTGAACTATATTGAACAGTGCCTGGCACAGCAATAGATTCTGAAATATTTGATTTGTGAGAAACTGACTGAGATAACACAGGTAAAGTATGTAACAGAACGTCTGCATGAAGTTAGCAAATGTAAGCCTCTATCATCACTATTATTACTACCATTACTAGTAATATCTGTATTATTACCCTTACTAGTGGTTGTAGAGCAAGCAGCCTCTTTTGGGGAAAGACTCAGATCTCAAATTCCCCATTTGCTGGTTATGTGACTTAGGACAAATTAACATACTGGGGTTCCTTCGGTTCCACAAAAAGCTCAGTGTCGTGAGAAACCACCTAACACTCAGTCTAGAGTCCTGGCGCCACGTGATACAGGGCAGCTATTATTATTAAGGCAAAAAAACGCCTAGCCTCCTTTTATCCGAGAACTGCCTGCCATTTCCCACATTATTGTAGCTGAATACATAGCATGACAGCAAACAAGGAAGGAAGGAAAGAATTTAAGAGACCGAAACCGCTAAAAAAGAAAAGAGGGAATTAAACTGGTGCTTGACAGTTCCCACCACGGGGTGCCAGTTTCCGCAGCTGTCAACCTGTCCAACCAGCCAAGCCTCGAACAGGACACTCTGCTCGGTAAGAAACAAAAAGGAGGCAGAGCCGATGCTTAGACCCTCCCCCTAACGGTCTGTCGGCCGCCGGCCTCAGGCCGCCGCCGGACTCTCGTTTCCGGCCTTCGCAGGACCACAGTTCCCAGCATGCTTTTGGCGGGAAGTCTTTCCCGCTGGATGACTACTAATCCCGGCATGCCATTCGGCACTCCACGGAATGAGATGGAAGAGTGGAACGACCCCATTGCACGCAGGGAATTGTAGTCCATACAGCTGCTGGCGCTTAGAGGGGCGGGGAAGAGCCGGGTCGCTCTCGTCAGCTGAGGAGAATGATTCATAGAGGAGGGTCTGGAGAGGAGAAAGGTTCTGTCTTTGAAAGCCCACTTAAAGGGCTGGACTCTTCTCCGAGGGAGGGAGAGGCAGGAGAGCAAGCAGGAGCTCGGGCCTGACCCAGCCTCAGGCCGTTCGCCAGGCCTCTACCGAGTCCTGGGCCTTGTCGTGGGTGGCCGCGAGGCACCGGTTGCTGGGGGACGAGTGACGTCGCGGGGTGAAAGTTGAGGGGCG
Source organism: Camelus bactrianus (assembly GCF_048773025.1). NCBI lineage: Eukaryota > Metazoa > Chordata > Mammalia > Artiodactyla > Camelidae > Camelus > Camelus bactrianus. Next base: position 30,828,753 of record NC_133550.1, on the reverse strand, counting down.
GTGACGTAGGGCCTGCCCGGGCGGAGGCTGGCGGGTTGGAGGCAGAGGGAGGGAGGGAAGGAGTGAAGGAAGGAAGCTGGGAAGGAGCGAGCGAGCGGGGGCGCGAGGCTTTTACCTGGAGGCAGCGGCTTGGGCGCGCAGAGCGGCCGCGGCTCCCCCGCACCTGCGGCCATGGATGAGGAGCGCGCCCTCTACATCGTCCGGGCCGGCGAGGCGGGGGCTATCGAGCGGGTCCTGAGGGATTACAGCGATAAGGTAAAGAGCCCTGGCCCCAGGCGTGCGGTATAGCACCCCCGGGCCGCCCCCCTTCCCGGCTTGCAAATCGCATCCCTCCCAACCCCCTTCATTCCGGGGATGCGCATTGCTCTTCCCCGAAAACGTTTCCGGCTTGGGCATGCGTGTTTGTGCCCCCAGCCTTTTCCATCCGTGCATCCTGTATCCCCCTGCCCCAACTCTAGCTCCCACCCCTCTCATTCCGGTCCAGCAGTTTGTCCTAAGGTCCTTTTTCCAAGCTTGCAAGTCACACCCCCATAGTCTGTAAATGTGCATCTGTGCCCTGTGCCCCACTCTTGGATAGATAAATACACACGAGGCTTCTTTACTTGCATAGCATAAAAATACGTGTTTCTGTGCATAAACATGGCCCTTGACATGCATAAAACGCATCAGTCACGATGGCAGGTTTTGATACACATACAGAACTGTACAGTTTTCAAGGCGTGATGTCTCATATATGGTCTAACTGGATTCTCAAGGTATTTATAGAGTAGATAGTATCATCCTCCCCATTTTGTAGATGAGAAAACCGAGGCAGTGGGAACTGAAATCATCTCAAGGTCATGGACATACTATGTTGGAAGTGGGGGGGAGACTAACTCATAATGAGACCTGTATTTGTATCGCATTAACAGCTTTTCCCATCTATTATCTCATTTAATCTTGACGGCAATCCTGTTAGGTTTTATCCGCATTTTGCAATTGAGATTCTAAATTGGTTAAGTAACTTGCCCAAGGTCATGCTTGTGAGCTGGGATTCCAACCTAGGTCTTCAAACCTTTCATTATTCTTTTCGCTTTACAATTCTGCAGTAAAAAGGTATCTTCTTGTATATTCCAGTTACTTCTCTGAATGTCTCTTCAAGAACCGTTAGCTCCCCATTACTTTTCCTTCCAGGAATTTTACATGCTCACTTCAAAAGGTAACATACCACACTTTTATTCCATTTAGAAGACGACTTTATAGGAATGACTGATTACTCCCTTCTGTGAACACACACCCAACACCAGGGCACACCCTAGATACAATATCTTTCTTCCTTTCATTTACTTCCATTCATAACTTCCCCTTTTCTGTTTGCTATGTGCCCACCACTGCACTTCCACACACTTTGTATATTGAGCTTCCATGATGCCATTTCTGCCCTGAGTGGAGAAGATCCAAAAATAAGCACCTTCCTTCCCATTTAATCTTCCCAGCAATCCTGTAAGGAAGGTGGTGGTATTCCCCATTTCACGAATGCTAACAATTAGGACAACGTTGCCCCAAGTCCACACAGCCATTGAGAGATGGGGCTGAGATTTGAATCTAGGTTGTCTGACTGCTCTTTTACAGGACTATGCTGCTTTCTTGGGGAGGATGCATGGATTTTGTCCTATTCATATCTTAGCTGCTTCAGTTTCTGATATGCCTTAATCTTGCATATCTTCCCAGTTTAGAAGAAATTCGTTTAACACACAGGTGTATGTATTGTGGAGGTTAGAGTCGTCCCTTGATGTCTGCAGGGCATTTGTTCCAGGACACCCTCCCTCCCCATGTGGATATCAGAATCCATGGATGCTCACTCAGATCCTTTATATAAAATGGCATATTATTTGCATATAACCTACACAGCTACACACATCCTCCCTTACACTTTGAAGCATCTCTAGATTACTAATAATACTTAATACAATGTAAATGCTGTATAAATAGTGGCAAATACAGTATAAATGGTATGTCCCTAGTTGCCAGCACGACAAATTCAAGTTTTGCTTTTAGGAACTTTCCAGAATTTTTTCCTAAATATTTTGGATCCATTATTGGTTGAATTCAAGAATGTGGAGCCTGCACATATGGAGGCCCAACTGTATATTCATTTAACTTGATTTATAATTACTTTCCAAAAACAGTTTGAGGCAACTACAAACTGATTTTCAAAAGAAAGAAATACAGCAGAAAACTTGGCCACAGTGTTGAATCAATTAGTATTTACTTAGCCCTTATTATATGCCAGATATCCAGCAATAAATAGGAACTTTCTTCTATAGGGAAGAGTGGAGGAAAAACCTCCAAGTGGTCTTATCACCTCCTTCAATATTTCTCCTTCCCTTCATGGCTAAACTAATTAGAACTCTGGATTTGCTTCCTCCAGTTTATCTCTTCCTCTCCTTGATCTCCTTCCAGGTTGGTTTCCACTTACCACTCCTGGCCAAGTGCTGTCAGAACTTAAGTTTGGACATCCCCAACCTCTCCTCTTACATTGGGAATGTTTTTAAAATTGTAGTGCCCAATGTGTGTTGTTTAGGATGGTATTTTTTGGGCCAAGCCTGAGAATGCTCCGACTTGATGTGAACCAGTTCAGCCACTCGTTCAGAAAAGAGCTCTCATGTTTAATGCTGCTTATAGTAGGGCCAGAGTAAGAAAATCATTGAGTTTCATGTTGGCGGTGGGGCTTTGCCCCTCAAGGCAAGAGACACTAGAGGCAGATGAAGAGGGAGGGGGAAGTGTAATTGCAGTGGTCCAGCAATACGAATGGGGAGGTAGAATTAAATTGCCCCTCTCTGGGGGATATGAAGTCTGAAACCCTGAAAATGTACCTGGGTACTACCTTGTGCCTCATTTTCCTTATCTGGAAAAATGGATTTGAGAATTGTTTAGAGTGTAGTGTCATGGGGCATTGAGGAGTCTAACCAAAAGGGAAATGAATGGTGTAGAGAGAGAATGATTGGTTCATTGTTTGGGAAAGGAGGTTCTTTCTCCTACATTATTTATCTAATAAAGCCAGTCCTCAAAAGGGAGGCAGTCAAGGATAGTGGAAAGAAGGTGGAATTTGGAGTCAGATCAATCTTGGTTCCGATCTGCCATTTATTAGTTTTATGACTATGGATAAGTTATTTTAAGCCTGAGTCTCACTTTCCTTATCTGTAATGTGAGGTTCTATAACCTAAGTTATGAGGCTTAAATTTACTGAGGTGTAATGCCAAACACTGTGCAAAAGGCACCTAGGAGGCATTCAGTAATGATCAAGGTACTCAAGAGGTCCTGTGGCTGGAGCACAGGTTCTGGAGCCAGATTGCCTGAACTCTGATTCCCAAGTTACTATCCATGTGACCTAGAACAAGACTTAACTTTACTGTGCCTCAGTTTCCTCATCTGCCAAACAAGGATAATAATAGTAACTACATCATAGGTTTATTGTCAGAATTCAATGAGTTATATGTGTAAAGCTCTTAGAACAGTGTCTGGTACTAAAGAAAAACCCGTAACTGTTAGTTTTGAACAAAAAAGTCAGGAATTAAACATGTGGCACTGAGTTGATGTAGCCCAATGAAAATTAGAGAATATACTTCATTCTTTCTCTTTTCTCTTGACCCTTGCACTTCCTACTGGTTAGCGAAACGCCTTCTACAATGTTTAGAGCAACATTTACCTGCCTGGCTCCAGGTAACATCTAATTTCTATTATGTTGAAGAGACTAATTTTCAAACCTTCTTCCTTCCTTCACTAAGTCTTGTTATTTTGGGGAGAGGGAAGATCTATCTATCCTGGAAAAAAGGAAACTTGTCTGTTTCTCAAGGGCATAATGAAAGTTGACTCAGCATAGGAAAGTATTTTTTTTAAAAAAGGAAGAATGTTGTTCTTTTCACTCTGCTCAATTCACCTGTTAACATTTATGGAGTGCCTGCTATGTACTATGTATTATCCTAAGTGCTTTCACATGTCATTACATATAATCCTTATGTTAAAACTTATGAGAGAGATGGAAGTATTTTCCCTTTTTTTGGTAATAAGAAATTGAGGTTCAGAAAGACAAAGTGGCTATCTGTGGGCCCAAGGGTACATAGCTAGAAGGGGCAGACCTAGTCTTCAGATTCCACATCCACAACTCTTTTTGCAAGGCCTTGTTGCTTTTGCCCTGTCTATTTTGTGTTATTGAGCACAAAAGAGAAAGGTTTTTCAGGACTATTTCCTTTGGCTACTGCTGGGCCCTCATCACCTCCACTCCAGTTATAGAATGGTCTATTAATGTGGAAAGTATATATTTTTCTAGTCTAGGCTGTCCAAGTTCTTCTCTTCCCTCAGAGCCTGTTCTGATAACATATTTGGTAGAGAGATTGGCTGCCATCATTTTGATTATCAACAACAAACAGTGATCAAGGGCCTCGAAGTACACATTAGTATCTTAGTTTCTTGAAATCACAGGATATTTAGACTAGAAGGAACCTCAAAGATAATTGGATCCAACACCCTCAATTAATAGGCAAGAAACTGAGGCCTAGCCTCATCATCAACCATGATGATAATCAGAGAGATGGCTTTGCAGCCATGAAGGCCACCTGAACATAGGATTAGGCCTTAGCAAGCTCCGTGAGGATTCCATTATGGAAGTATGGCAAGTCTATGGCCAACTGAAACCTAAAAGTTATTTAAGATACAGGCAGGTAGGTAGATCTCTGAGAGTAGTCCTCATAAGAGAAGAAAATAACACTGATAGCAATGAGGTCTTTATTTATGTGCTAGAAGAATCTGATTGGTAGGGACCCAGTATTAGGACAGTTCTAGAAGTACAGCCTCTGCATTTGAATAGGGTCTGCAAATATCCTGGACTGTGTAAGGGGACTTGTTATTTTATACTTTGAGGTTGAATTCTGACTCTGAGTTCATGCTACAGGTTTTTGCAGAGGAGCATGTATAGTGGGGCTGCTCCTTTATTGTGCTTTGTTGTTATTTCCAGATTGGATTATATAGTCTCAGATACAGGCATTTGGATCTAGAAGTAATCTTTACTCCTGAAACACAGCACAGCACACACACATACACACACACACAGGTTAATTCCCTTTTATTGGTTCTATTTGTGTGTATCTTTGGAAATCTATGAAATAATCCTAGTTCTCTAATAGATCAGTATTTGGCCTCATCATAGACCATGCCATAACATTAGTGTCCACTTACTGAATACCTGCTTTGTACAAGGTGATATACATAAAAATAAGGAAACTCTTGACAGGTGGTAAAGTTGAATAACTTGAGCAAGTTTACACTTTTAATAAGCCATGGGACTGGTCTCAAACCCAATGCTGTCTGACTCCTGAGCTGAGCTTTCTAGAGCCTGTTCATAGGATGTGAAGAGGGGAATCTTCATGAGTCCTGTGTGTTCCTGAGCTGTTCCTAACTTACTTGGTCTCTAAATTGAAAAATGGTTTTACTCTTTAATTTATATTTGACTTGTTGCTCCTGTTCGTATGTAAATTAAGCATGTAACGATGGTGAGGTGGTTGACTATTGACCAGCAGTTTTTAGAAAGGCATATACAGCCAGAAATGCTAGATCCCCTTCCTCTCCCTTTCAGCCTTAGAAAGGGGAAAGCATAAGGGTTAGAGGTACTGAATAGAGTAGGTATTATCTAAGTTAATAAAAGATAAAAGAAGCCAACCTTAGAGAAGCCAACATCTTTGAATCTAAACAATATTAGAGCTCTGAGCTTCTGAATAGATTGGCATATTCTAAATCCAATTTGTATTGCCTCACAATACAATACATTTTCTAATTAAATTAAGCCCTGATGCTAGTATACAGGGCTTTTGAAAGCTTTTCTTCCTCTGTTCCTTTCTTTTTTTTTTTAATGTTGTGGTTTTATGACAGCATCAGCCTTGCATTTAAAAAGCAGAAGAAAAATTAGTCCTTGATACTATTCTAAATTACCACCTCAAAAGATTTAAGTCTATGGAGAGACTGTTTAAGAGATATTTTTATAACTTAAGGAGAATCTTTCCAAAAGATGATTTCTTCTTCTGTTCCTTTACCACAAACACCAAAAAAGGTTTAGGAGAACTATTATATTGGCAAGTAGGTACATTAGTCCATTTATTCCAGATAATGTGTGGAATTTAATATTTCACATATAATTACAAAAAATAAGCTTTCTTGGTTTCTAAGCACAATTATTTATTTTCATTTGTAGTGAACCTTTCTAAGCTTCAGTTTACAACCATACAATGTACTGATTCTTTATCTGTTATCCAGTGTTAGTTTTTACTAAACTTAAGGTCTGTAAATTTCTAGATTATAGCCTTTGTTCTTTCTTCCTTCCTTTTCTTCTTTTTTTCTTTCCTCCCTTGATCATTCACTAATTCAATTACCTTTTATTTAAAAGTTTTCTCTTTTAATTATAAAAATAATATGTCAACAATGAGTTTTGTCAAAAAAATCACTAGAATTTCCACCAAGCCTACATAGTTGCTTTTATTTTTATATTTTAACACTCAAGCCTTTGTCTGATGCATGCATATATTTATGTAGGTACTGTCATCATAAACATACAATTTGATGTTTTGCTATTTTTTTCACTTGTTGCCATCATAAATAATTTTCCATGTTACAGAACTTTTTAGCCATCTTTTAAAAAAAATTGCAGAATAATATTTTATCAGATGAAATGCACAGCAGTTTATTTCATCAGTCTCCTGTTGTTAGATATTCAGGTTGTCTCTTTTTCTTCTTTCATAATATTAACACTGCAGTGAATATGCTTACATATATAATTTTTCTCTCCTTCTGGTTGACTTTATTAGGATAAATTCCTAGGAGTAGATGTTCTGTGCCAAAGGGTATGAGTATTTTTATGATTTCTATTATATGTTGCCAAATCACTTTGATTTTAAAATTTATTCTGCCTCTGGCAATATCACACTTGGATTATTGATGCCCATTTCTTGAAGGGCTTTATGTCCTCAGTCATGCTGTCCCTTGATCTGGCCTGTAAGCTACTGCCCAAAATATTCTTCTAGAATGAGCTACTGTTCACATCTCCCTCAGAGTCTTCCCCTGGTTGTCTGTCACCTATATGCCAGTTTAGGTATAAATTTTTAAATCCAAGCCCTTACCGCCTCACATCCACTTTAACTGTTTTGCAAACCATATGTGAGGCAGCCTCTCTTAGTTTTCCTTAAATGGCCCTTCTCTCTGAACTCTTAAGTCTTCCCTCTGACCATTTCTTACATTCAGAACTGCTTCTCTGTCAACATTTCTCCATCTCATTTAATTTCAAAATTGCTTCTTCTACAGACTTGTCAATGCAGAACCACCTGTAATGATGATATCTTTAGTACTTGGTGTATTAACTCCTGGTGGGTTGCCAGTCAATGTTTGTCAGTGTAGCCATTGAGAAATACAAAGGAAAGGCAGAAAGATGTTCAGTGAAGATTTTTTTTAAAGGAAAGCTTAGGATTCCTAAGAGCACTTGGTTCTCCTGAATAAAACTTGAGAAGGGAATGAGGAATTTTATGCTCTATTTTTTTGTATCATCATTCTTCCTGTGACAGTGGACAAGTCAACTTACTCCATTCTCTATTTCACCTATGGAGTGGAAAATACGGTGTTGCCAGTCATTTCAGGAGCGTCATGACACTCTTTTCTCTTTCAGTTATTTTTTTCCTCAGTATCATTGGCATCATCATCGTTATCATCTTAATGCTTACTGAGTGTTTACTATGTGCCAGGCACTGAGATGGTATATTTTATATGCTTTAGCTTTTTTAACCCTCACAGCAGCTCTGTGAACTAGGCACCCCCTCTTTTCACATGAGAAATATAGTTATAGAGAGTGTTACTTGCTTAACTAGTAAGTGGTGCAGCCATGATTTAAACTCTCATTCTTACCGAATTACTTTTCTGAAATACCAGTCTATCAGATTTCTTCCCTATCTGCAATTCTCTGATGATTTTTATTGCATACAAAAAAGAAAGTATAGACTCCTCAGCAACATTGGAAGACCTTTCTAAATCTGTTTAATCTGCTTTCTCATTCTCATCTTTCTCCTCTCCTCTCATCCCCTAACATGGGTCCTGTGTTTCACTCTGACAGAGCTGCTAATTTCACAAATGTATCATACTGTTTCACACATCTGAGCATTTGTTTCTGTCGCTAGAATGCTCTCCATTTGCCAGCTGGCAAACTCCTGTTCACCCCTCAAGTTTCAGCTCAAATGCTTTATACTCTATGCAAAGCATTCCAGATTTCCCGGGGCAGAGTTAGTGGCTAGCTACTCTGTGTTCTTCTGTATATGTTTTTGCTTTAGTATTTTTGTGCTGTTTTACAACTATTTGTTTACAGGCATCTCTCACTTTATTAAGAATATTGAAACATGATGTGAGAAGACAACTTTTTTACAGACATTATGTGTTTTTAAACATAGCCAGAATTTAAAATCTGTGTATTTAAAATGACATTTTTTCCCTTTTTTCCCTCTTCAGCATAGGTCTACTTTCAAATTTGAATCAACAGATGAAGATAAAAGAAAGGTAAGCCTTGGTGTTACTGTGTGTGTGTGTATTCATTCATGGACTTTATAAACAGTGGGCTTGATTTCATCTTGTTTTCAGTTTCCCTTCAGTTTGGTTTTTAGGAACTCTGAGAAGAAAGACAAGTGCCAGGTTTAGTATGGATTACAGAGAACTCCATCGCCACAAGACCATTACACTTGCATAAATCAGGGAAATGTTTCTGTTTCCTACTTCCTACCTTTGCATATGTTGTTTTCTACCTAGAATGCCCTCTCCTCTGGTATACCTCTTCACCTGTTTAATTCCTACTCAGCTCCAGGAGCACTCTTTCAGGAAGCCTCCACTGGCATTCCTGTTAGGGTGAAGTACCTCTCTTTGGTGCTCCTATAAAATTCTGTGTAAATCTCTAATTCTATACTTATACATTGTCTCATAATTATATAGATATAGATTATACATATACATATATATATATATATATATCTGTGTCTGTCACTGTTAAACTCCTTGAAGACAAGTACTCTTATTTATCTCTATATCCTCAGTATTTAGAGTGCTCAGCACATAATGGGCACTCAGAAGGTTTTTATTGAGTGAATGACATGGAGTATAAACTTTAGAGGCTAAAGATTTAAATCTGATTTTCTTTTGGATTTGAACAATATAAGCAAAACTAGAATACCTTTTAGAACAGGATTCTCAGCCTGGGATATGCTGTTCAGGGAGCTTTTTGAAGATATGCCTGCTCAGGCTCCACTCTTTATCCGCTGAATCAGAATCTGAGGGGTGGGATCCAGATAGGTGCTTTTTTTTTTTTTTTAACAATCTTCAGGAAATAAGTACCTTACTCATTTGGTGGGAGTGCGAAATGGCACAAGGCCCTATGGAATAGAAACTGGCAGTGTCTACCATAATTACAGATGTGTTTTGCCCTTTTGATAAAGCAACGTCACTTTTAGAAATCTATTTTGTGGATAAATTGAAATAAAGTAAACAAAGTTATTCACTGAAGCAATGCACATAGTAACAAAGTTGGAAGCAATAAAGTCTCTAGCAGTTAGGGACTATTTAAAGAAACTTGTGTGTATTTACATAATGGAATACTATGCTGTGGTAAAGAGAGGGAGAGGGAGAGGCAGAAAGACTGTTATGTGTTAATAGGAGAGAGAGTTAAGTGGGGGGAAAAAGCAAGGTGTTAAAAAGAACATATTTTTTAATATACTCATGATAGATATTCAGGCTAGGAAGGCAGCTGCTATTTGGTTTAGTTGGGAGAATCCATACTGTATAGATTTGTGGTGCCTTGTAAATCTAATGCTAGAATCTTTGGTAGTGCTTTCACTGGTCAAAATAAGTGCATTAAGACAGAGATTTTCTTACACAGTTATTAATAAAGCATGTTTATTTCCTATAGGATAGTAGCAAAACTTAACATTTTCAAAATATTGTCTTCTACTGCCTTTTAGATCTTTGACAACAGTAACTGCATTGCTGGTGTAAGTTTTAGTATAGGCTGTAGATTGCTGCTTCCTGGGAGGTGTGATATAAACAAATGTCATCAGGGACCTAGCTAGGTAATCTTCATTAAGGAAAAACATTGGCAAACAAAACCATTTCAGTCTCCAAGGATTAAAACCATAGTGACTCTTTCATGCCTAAGGCCCTAAAAAGACTTTAAAATCAAAATTCTTAGACTGCTCTAAAGGATCTATATCCTAACAGCTTTTTAAGTTCTCAGTGTAGAGAGGCATAGAATAGTAGGCATGTCTCCACATTAAACCCAATCTGAAAATAAGAGGAACCTAAATTATCATCCAGTTTGTCTTGCTACCTTAGTTCTCTTTTTCTGTTTCCTAAGCATGTCTCAAGAGTATTCTACTAGCAGCTCCTTGGTAACAGCAGTGCCCCTTTCAGTAAACTACAGGTGCTGTCACTGAAGAACACATCTCTCAAATAAAACCTTTGCGGCAACTTACAAGTAAATGTAAGGGACCTTACATTTATAGGGCCTTTCAAAAAATAAAACTTGATTATAAGAGCTTTTTAGGAATTGGTTATAAATTAATGATCTTTAGACCTAATTCCTAACACTTAATGTAATGTTTTGCATTTTTACAAAGATTTACTTTGCCATAGTAATGCTGTAAGTATGGCGAGAATATCCCCATCACGGTTTTATGGGTAAGAAAACTCAGGCTCACATTAATGACAGCTTGCTAACACTCACATCACTAGTAAGTGGTGGAGCCTCAAATAGAGAACAGATTTTCTGGCTATTATGTACAAGTTCCTTCACTGTTCATTGCTCCATAGCTCCCATTCATTACCACTTGAGGTATATTTCAGGTTTGAAATGATGACTCAGTAACTTGTTTTATCTTGTGTTTCGTACCTTGAGACATCATTTAGGCAACTAGACTTAAATTGGAAAATATCAAAGGAAATTACCAACTAGGAGTGCTTAAATTTTTCCAGAGAAGTAAAGTCAGATGCAACTGCTAATGTTTGTGCATAGAATGCAAATAGTTCCAGGTGCATGTGGATCATGGTAATTTAGATAGAAGCACCTGCGCTTATTGAAGCATTTGCTTTACATCTTCTGTCTAAATTGGTGACTATGATTATCTACCAGTGCATAAACAAATATATCATGCAAATATGTAGGATGGGGGGAGGTGTGATGAATAATCTGAAATTTTACATCTTGAGGAAATGTAAGCTCTTATATTGGTTTCTAAAACACAGCTGATCTCAAGGCCAGTAAAAAGTACTCATTGCAGTAAGTATTGACAAATACAATGTCATAAAATGAGTAAAAGAGTTATAGCTCTTTCACCTGTAATATAAGATTACAACCATATCAAATGTGGAAAACTTCAGTTATTGTCTGAGATTAAGCTTTGTGTATATAGTAATTTTCCTCAAAAGAGTAAAGTTAAAAATAGCTAAATTTCAAGCATTTCTTTCATTAGCTTCAAACTCACGTAGGTAAGCTCATCTTTCTGTGAAGATAGAGGATAATTTTGAGTGGAGGCCAGAATTCCTACGACTTGTACATATTGTTTTGTTTTGCATTTAATATTCTTTTAACTAGACAGCAGAATCTCAAGCATATTTCCTGGAAAAGCAGGATACGAAAGTATTCTTACAGTACAATCACAACCATGTAAAACTAATAACTATGCAAAGAAAAATGTCTACAAGGAAATTCACTAAATAGTGGCTATCTCAATATTATTACTGTGGATGATATTTTAATTTTTCTATTTTTTGAACCTTTCTATTATAGTAGATTATAATGCTTAGGAATACGATAATTACATAATTAATACAATATATATGATAATATGTATTATATTCCTTTATAGTGAATGTGTGATTGGGGGCATGAATAAGGACCAATACTTCTTTTTTTAATCTTTTTTTTCCTTTAAAATTAAGCCTTTATAATTTAATATTCCTTTTAGAGGAGCATAAAAATGTTACTAGGGTTAGAGATAGTATCACTTGTAGAGCCAGTTTATGGAGTGAAATACATTTATTTGAACACAAAAGTCCATTCTGCCATTTGAAATATTTCTTCTTTTTATTTTTTCACCCCAGAGTTGGATGTGCTTGGCATATTAGTAGAGATCTCTGTAGTCTACAAATATTTTTTCAGTAATTTCTGTGTGCCAGGTCCTGTGTTAGGCCTTAGTTCCTAAGTTGGCTATTTTCCTATGATGTTTCGTTTGGCACTTTCTCAGCTACAGATGCATACTGAGGGTTGCCATTGTGGACTATAGAAAATGAATGGGTAATTTTCCATATTAGATTCCCCAAGGAAAATGTGCAGGGATAGAACTATCAATCCTATACTGTGAATCTATGCTTAGGGATAGCTTGAGGCAGGGATGCTTGTTCTGAAAGCCCTTTGCACTTAGTCATTTGAAATTGTTAAACTCCAGTCTTTACTGAAACAAAATGAGCTACACTTGTGTGTCTTGCAAATTTGACTCAAATTTATTTGATGTCTTTACCTTAGGGAATACTTTGATACATGATACAAGTACAGTTCTCATTTAGAAACCAATAACTTCAAAGATAATCATTTTCAACATCTTGATTTATTTAAAATATATACACACTACCATAATCATCCTAAAACTTTTACTTTTTAAAGTTCTTGTCCAGCCGAGATCTGGCATTAAACTTGACTAGAAAGGCTGAATTGTATCATAGGCCAGAATGAATGCCTCAGCATAGGTCAAAATAAAACAATTTAAACTTCTTTCAGACTCCATTTTTAATTTTAAATATTTTGCCAAGGTACTGACTAAATATAGGGAGAAAGAACAGAACAGTAAGCCATAGATGTCGCAGTCCATATACAATCTTTGTATGTATCACTTTTTAGGATTTCTGCCTAAGAAAGTTAAGAATAGTATCCCTGGTTTTTATTTTAGAGCTTCAGATCCACTTTCTCACATAAAAACCTCTTCCTAAAAGCCATGACAGTGTGAGAACTCTATGGACCTGCTCCCCATTGAAACTTTTTTTTAAAAAAAAACCATTTATTTAAAGTCTCTGGAAATAGTCCTAAGAGCCTGCAGTCAATGAAGGAACACTTATTCAGGAAAATCTACAAAAAGTCTGAAAAGTGAAAGTCTGTGGTATTTAAACTGAAACCTGCTCCCTCCCTCCCCGCTCCTAGCTGTATGAGATGGAAACTCGCCTCCAAACTGATGCAGCCAAGAACACAGAGCTCCCCATCCCTCAGCTCTCAGTTGGAAGGCTATCTTCCCAGTAGGGACAGGGGTAAGCATTTCTCTTCCTGCCCCAACTACATGTTCCTGAGACTAAATTTTGGGTGAATGCAGCTAAGAGGTGGGGTCTCCCTCCTTTCACCCAGCTTCCACTCATGGGACAAAGGCTTTCCCTTGGATAGGGCACCACTGAGAATTATTGGGGCCCCAGTTGCACTTGTCCTGGCTGGTTGGACACAGGTTCCACTCTGGGAGAGGCAAGCCAAAGAGTGCTGAGGCTGCTGCTCCCCTGTCCCCTCCAGTTGAGCTCTCATGGAAGTGTTACCCCAAAAGAAGCATGCTGTTATCTCTTCCCTCAGCTTCAGAAGCAGGGCTCAGAAAGTTTGCTGAGAGGAACAAGCAGATCTTATAACAGTGAGCTCTGAATCTCCTCCCAAAGAAACCAACTTAATTTGCAGCAGTTGTAAGTTCCTGCCTGAAGGTACAGGTAGTGGTGAAAGGCAACTGGGAGGAGATTGACAGATTCATTGGAGATAAAGGGCTAACTGGAAGTGCTAGTTTGCTAGAGATAAAGAAGGAAAGAGACAGTTGGGAGGAACCCTCCTGTATTTAGAACAAATCTTCAATACTGACCTCAGAAACTATCCCTTCAGAGGAGCCCTAGTAAGTTGGTTTGGTTTGTAGGGCAATTTATGCCCCAGGACATTTTTGAAGACAATAGATCAGTCAGCCAGCAGTTAGTAGAGCTTAACAGCTGGGTGTGGTCAGGGAAAGAGAAAGTCAAAGAGAGACCTGCCAAAGCCACTGTTATCCTAGGATGACTGTGTCAGACCAAAGGGTGAGCCTCATGAGGAGCTACATCTGCAGGGAGGGAGGGGGCGAATATACTTAACTAAAATAATTCATCCAGTCACTGAGCAAAATAAACAAGCAAATAACAATAGCAAGTCTTGGAGGATAGGGGCAGTACCCAGTGTTGCTATAATATATTATCTAAAATGTCCAATTTCAAAAAAAAAAAAAAAAGAGCCATGGAAAGAATGACCTATACACTGGAGAAACAGCAAGCAATGGAAACTGTCTGTGAGAATGACCAGATGTTGGATTTAACACACTTCAGGGTAGTCATTACAACCTTATATTCAGAAAACTAGAGGAAACCATAATTAAAGAAGAAATGCAAGGTTTGATGACAATGTCACATCAAATGAAGAATATCAACACAACTATAGAAATTGTTAAAAAGAAAAAGAAGAGCCAAATGGAAATTTTGGAAGTGAAAAAGTACAGTAACTGAAAAAAATCACTCAAGAGACCCAACATTACATTCAAACTGGCAGAGGAAGATAATAGTGTGTACAAGGTAAAGAACAAAAAAAAAGGAATAGAGAAAATGAAAGAAGCCTTAGAGAAATATGGGACAATATTAATATACTAACATGCATAATGGGAGTACCAGAAGGAGAGGAGAGAGAAAAGAAAAGAAAAAATATGTCTGAAAACTTCCCAAATTTATTGGGAAAAAAACTACGTATCTAGGAAGCTCAATAATTATCTGACTAGGATAAACTCAAAGAGATCTGCAAACAGATACATCAGAGTGAAAATGCTGAAAGTCAGAGATGATGAGAAAATCTTGAAAGTAGCAGAAGAAAAATGACCAGTCACTTACAAGGGAACCTGAATGAGATACACAGCTGACTTCTCATTAGTAAGTGTAGATCAGAGGCAGTAGGATAATATATTCAAAGAGCTCAAAGATTAAAACCTCAACCAAGAATCTTATATCCTCAGAGCTATCTTTTAATGTTGCAGAGAAGATAAAGACATTTTTTATATAAATGAAAAACTGAATTTGTTTCAGACCTGCTTTATAAGAAATACTATAAGTTCTTCAGGCTGAAAGCAAGTCACCCCAAACAGCAATTTGAATCCACACTAAGAATCAAAAGAGAACTGGTAAAGGTAATTATGTAATTGTAAAAGACAATATAAATACATATTTCTTCTCTTCTATTATCTTAACTGATTTTAAAAGCACTTGTATAAAATAATATGTATATAATAATATAATGTATATAATAATATGTATAATTCAAACAATAACATATAGAAATGTGATATATTTACCAAAAATAGTGCAAAGGTGGATGAAAGTAAAGCTATACTGGACTAAGGAAGTGACCCTAGATAGTAACTTTAATCCTCAAGAACAAATCAAGGGAACCAGAAATTATAAATAAAGGCTAATATAACAAAAGCTATCAGTATATACTTGCTGTCCTTTCTCCTCAGTGTCTTTAGAAGACAATTATATATAAAATAATAATTATAGGTATAAAATAGGTATAACAATAATGCCACAAAAAAAAGGGGAAAGGAATGGCATCATAGGAATGTAACATTTCTGTATCTCACTGAAGTTAATGTAGATCTGGAGCTAATTCTGGTAAGTTAAGATCTGGTAATACTGGTAAATATATATATATATACGCGCTAATTAATAAGCCTTAAGCAACAGCTAAGGAAATAACTCAGACTCAGAAAGTAGCTCAGTTTTGTAGAAAACTATAAAACATTGTTGAAAGAAATAAAGATCTAAACAAATAGGAAAACATCCCATATTCATGGATTGGAAGACTTAACTATTGCTCGAATGGCACAACTTCCCACGTTGATCTACAGATTTAATGAAATACCTTTTAGAATCCCAGGTAGTTTCTTTGTAGAAATTGACAAGCCAGTTCTAAGATTCATATGGAATTGCAAGGGATGCAGAGTAGCCAAAACAATCTTGAGCAAACTTGGAGGACTTACAATTCCCAATTTCAAAACTTACTTCAAAACAACAGTAATCAAGACAGTGGCATTGATATGAAGGTAGATAAACATAAATACAGTTGACCCTTGAACAGCTTGAAGGTTAGGGGTGCCAATTCCCCAAGTAGTCAAACCTCCATATATAACTTTAAAGTTGTCCCTCCATATCTACAGTTCTGCATCCGCAGATTCAACCAACCATGGATCTCGTCGTATGTATTTATTGGGGAAAAAAAATCTGTGTTGAGATATAGAGAGAGGTATATAGATGTAGATGTAGATGCAGATGAATGGAATAGTAATTGAGAGTCCAAAAATAAACCCACATATCTGTGGTCAAATAATTTTTTAAATTTTGTTTTATTGAGTTATAGTCAGTTTATAATGTTGTGTTCAAATAATATTTGACAAGGGTGCCAAGACCATTCAGTGGGAAAAGAATATCTTTTAACAAATGATGCTGAGATGATTAACCACATATTAAAAAAATGCAGTTGAACTTCACACCATATACAAAAATTAACTCCAAATGGATTAGATTCAAATAAAAGATCTAAAACCATAAAACTCTTAGAAGAAACATGGATAAGTCTTTATGACCCAGATTTGGCAGTGGATTCTTAGATATGCACCAAAAGCACAAGCAGCCAAAGAAAAAAAATAAATAAATTAGACTTCATCAAAGTTAACTTTTGTGCTTCAGTACTACCAAGGAAATCAAAAGAACCTACAGAATGGGAGACAATATTTGCATGTCACATATCTGATAATATACTTGTATCTAGAATATATAAAGAACTCAATAATAAAGACAACTGAATTTAAAAGTAGGTAAAGGATCTGAATAGACATTTTTCCAAAGAAAATATACCAAAGGCCAATACACACATGAAAAGATACTCAACATCATTAACTAGCAGGGAAATGGAAATCAAACCCACAATGAGATACTAGTTTACATTCACTGATATGGATAAAAATCAAAAAGTCATATTAACAAGTATTTGCAGGGATGTGCAGAAATCAGAACCCTCATACGTTACTGATAGGTTACTGCATGTAAAATGGTGCAGCCTCTTTGGAAAACAGTCTTAACAGTTCCTCGCGGGATTAAACAGAGTTATTATATGACCCAGCAATTGCACTCCTAGGTATCTATCCAAAAGAAATGAAGATACATTTCCGCACAAAATCATGTACTTGAATTTTCACAAGCAGCATTATTTATAATAGCCAAAAGGTGGAAACAACCCAGATGTCCATCAGTTTGTGAATGGATAAACAAAATGTGTTATGTCCATACATTGGAATATTATTCGGCCATAAAAAGAATAAAGTTAACTGACAAGTGCTACAACATGGATGAACTTTGAACACATTATGCTAAGTGAAAGAAGCCAGGCACAAAAGGCCACATAATGTACAATTTCATTTATATGAAATGCCTAAAATAGGCAAATAAGTAGTGACAGAAAGTAGATTAGTGGGTTCCCAGGGACTGGGGGGGAGAGGGAGGGGGAATTATTACAAATGGGTACTGGGTTTCTTTTGAGGGTAATGAGAATATTCTAAAATTAAATAGTGATGATGGTTGCAGAAGTGTCAATATACTAAAAACCAATGAACTGTATTTATACTTTAACAGGGTAAACTTTATAGTATGTAAATTATATCCCAATAAAGCTGTTACTAGATACTAGTTGGTAGCATACACTACATGCCCATCTTCATTCCAAGCACCATGTGAATATTAATACATTTAATCCTCACAACAAAGCTATAAAGTAGGTACTGTTATTTTACTTATTTTACAGACGAGGAAACTAAGGCACACAGAGAAATAACTTGCCTAAACTAGTGAAATAAATTACTTCCCTTAACTAGTGAAGTGGAAGGACATGATTCAACCCAGTGCAGTCTGGCTCCACAGCCCATGTGCTACGCCATACTGCCACTCAGTAATTGAGTTGACCTGTTGTATAGCTTATGAATCAATTCTATTCATTTTCTGATTTTAGGCATCCAGAATTTGAGACTTGACACAGAGCATAAATAAAGCTTTGACACTGAACTAATTAAAATCACTGACAGGAAACAGAAGCACATGCTTTGCAGTATGACTGGATAGGATAACTAGTAAGGATATCCCCATAAGCAGTGCAGTACTTGACCTATAGGAGTTAGGCATGCTAACTTTTTTTTTTTTTTTAAGATTCCTCAGATTACTTTTCTGCATAAAATGTAAGATTCTTTTTCTCAGCAATTAGTTCTTTACGAAGTCTGACCATGACTAAGGAAAGCAGAGAAACATGTACGTTTTTGACTAATTAAAAACTCTTTGGAACCTGAAAGTGTTCTTGGCTGAACAGACATTTCCGGCGTTCCCAACTTCCCCATTTATAGATGAAATGCGGAGAGGTTGACTTGCCTAAGGTTACAATTACTGAGTGGAAGAGCTGGAACTCAAACCAGGTCCTCTGCCTCCTTTTCTGCCTTTAGTGATTATCATGGCAGAGTGGCTCCTCAAGGAACGTACAGTATAGTAAGGAACCCAGAAAATCTTCCAGTACAGTGATTCCTTCTAAGGTATCTTGCACTGAGGGTAATGACACTCTGAATACTTTCCCTAATGGGAAGCTCACAGCAGTCACTCTGCTATTGGATAACTGTTAGAAAGCTTTTACTTGTGTGAACTCTAAATCAGCTTTGGTTGATCCTCGTGCTTTATCCATATCCCTCTCTGCCTATGCCTTTGTCCACCGTTTAGCTTGTCTTCCTGCCTCCTTTCTTCTGCTCAGTCTCTTTCATTTTTTTTTCTCTACTTATGCCCAACAGTCACATTTATCAAGAAGCTTTCTCTGGCTAAATTCTCTATATGTAGTTTATTCAATCTTTTAATTCACAGCTTAAATTGGTATACCTTGAAATACATTTATTATTCCATATTCATTCATTTTACGTATGTTCAGTCTCCCTAATATAAATAACTTGAGTCATGTGCTTTTATAGCTCCCCAATCCAAAATAAACTTTTTGTCACATAATTAGAATTTATTTCTCTTGAATAATCGGCATGTACTTGAATTTTACATTGGGAGCATTTTGAGTTATGTTGCTTGTATTATGGCTATGTACACAAGTGCTCAATAGTGGACTACAGATTCTAAATGGACACTATAGAATCTAAAAAATTTGTACAAAATTACAATGTTATGTTCATAACATCAGCACTTTCCTTTTCAAGTGGCTTTGTCATTGAAAGGAAAATAGAGATAAAAATTTGGTAGCCCTATTGTGCCTGTGCAGAGTGTGCATGTTGATGTTGCTTGATCTGTTTGTCCATCTGGCCATCTTTATGATGTAATGTGCATTGCCCTCTATTCTACCCAAGTGCTGTGCTAGAGATTTTTAAATATATCATCTCATTTAATATTTATAAGCCCTTAGATGTTATCCCTGCTTTTAGAGATGAGGAAATGAGGCGCAGTGATTTCAGAAATTTGCCAAGATCACATAGCTACAAGGAGCAAGCTAGTGTTTGAACCCAAGTGCTTTCTTTATTTCAATCGTACTGCTTCTCAATAAATAACTTATGCCTTACCCCTTATAATATGTTGTCTCAGATGCTGTCTATATTAAATAATGTAATAATATTAACAACAGAGATAGCTATTGTACAATAATCCTGTTAAATAGATATATTTCTATCTTATACATGAGGAAATTTCACTTCAGATAGAAGTAAATTGCTCCAGATTCAAGTTCAGAAAATAGTAGAACTAGGAATTAGAAAAAAATCCAAACCATCTGTTTATATGCTTTTCCTGCTTTACCACTAGTATGTTCTTGTGCCTTTGAAGACCTTTAAAATCACAACTATCTCATTAAGACAACATCCCTCTTGTCCCTATTCTCAGCTGTCTTAGTCTGCTCAGGCTACCATGGCAAAATATAAAAAACTGGGTCACTTAAACAAAAGAAATCTATTTTTCACAGTTTTGGAGGCTGGGAAGTCTAAAATCAACATGTTGGCAAGGTAGGTTTCATTCTGAGACCACTTCTCGTTGCATGTAATCAAATGCCATCTCACTGTGTACTCACTTGATCTCTTCTTTGTGCAGAGATGGGGAGTGCATGAGTGAGCTAGCTCTTTGGTGTCTCTTAAAAGGGTACTAATCCCATCAGGCCAGGGCCTCTCCTTCATCACCTCTTCTAACTCAAATTACCTCCCCAAATCCCCATCTCCAAATTTCATCATATTTGGAGTTAGGGTTTCAACATATGAATTTAGTAAGGATACAAACATTTAGTCCGTAGCATCAGCTTATCATCAGAGTCCCTGACTATCTTCTGTACATGCCTGGGATATTAGAACTGAGAACCAGCGATTCAGAGATTGAGTAACTAGTTCAGAGTGAATGTTGTGGGGTGGATGTCACTAAAATGCAGCAAATCGTAATACTTCTGTACTTACCAGTATAACTTAAAATACTAAAATATATTTTGCATAGGTAATGGAGAAGAGAGCTTTCTGAAAAATAAAAACTCTTACTTAAGTGGTAAGAGCAGCATAATTGGCTGGTAATGTATTTGAAGAGAAAAAGCTTTGACATGCCCATTTCTGCCCTCAGTCAAGAAAGGAAGGGCAGATGATTGGTTTTTAAGTTTTTATTTACACCTAAGTTGCCTTTCCCATCTGTTAATGAACTCTTGATGGTGCAACAAGTCTTTCTCAGGATTGCTAATTAGCAAAGAAACTTGAGCCCAACTTACATGATTGTTATTACTCTAAGCTCTCTTGTCAGTCTTTTTGGCATGATCACCATGATATAGAACATAGCCAGAAGGATTGTATTACTGAAAAAATGTACATGTGCAAGAAGGGAAGGTAGAGGTGAAATTTAGGAAGTAAGGTAAAACCTCGTTTACAAGGACACTATCTGTTAAATAAAAGCTGATAATTACCATTGCCTCCCATACTACCTACCAATGGGAAAAAAACCCAAAGCATATAGGTGTAATATTAAGCTGAATATAAATGGACCCAGCCATGTGAGTATTTGTTTAGAAAATATCATTAGCTTTTTATAAAGAATTCCAAATTTGACCTCCAGAATCCTCTCTTAACCTTTATTAAAAGCACACTGGCAGTTAAGTCATTAATTATTTAATAATTTTGTAGAATACAATTTTTAATAGATCTGTCTTGTAAAACTGACAACATTGTTTTAACTGCTGATTATAGTAGATTTATTTTAGAATTTAATCCCTTTCTGTTGTTCGCTTTCTGTTTTGCACACATACACACACACACACACACACACTTTTCACTCAGCATAGAGGGCAAAAGTTAAGTTAGGTGGCTGACCTCCAGCTCCAGTTAAGAACTAAAATTAGATCTCTGTGGAATATATATCCAATGACATCCATCAGAGAAGAGTGTAGGCATAACCCTGAGAGGCCAAGAAGGCATCATTCATGGGATCCTGCCTTAACTACAAAATTCCTTTGATATTTGATTTTTTTTATCTTAAAAATTCCTGTGACTTTTTGTATTGTGAATTGTAACACATTTGTTTACTTTCATGTAGAAATTCTTCCCCACCCCCACCCTGATGAATCTTTTAGTAAAACATTGGTTAAAGAGATACACTAAGATTGTCCTGTGACTTTAAGCATCCCTGGCAGTGAGCCATATCTCCCAGATGAATGTGCATAGCCTATTTTAAGAGCAGGGTCCTATCCTATCACTATAGGAGTATTGGTTGATTGCAGGGAGAGCGTAAATCAAGCGTGTGGCTAATGTTGTACACATAATGGGCAAGAAAGTAGGGATAGGGTAGGAAATTCATTCTTACTAAAGAGAAAGTGGTAGATTGTGAGGATAGGTATTTCACTACCACTGCAACAGAAGAACAGAAACATTAGAGGAGAAGTAGTAGTAGTAGTAGAACCATGTTTAAGGACTTAAGTCTGTTTATTTAAGGAGAAAAATCAGTACTCAATAATTCCTTTCACAGATCTAGCTTAACCCAGAATTGCTTTGAATATTGGAACACTCATTTTTATTTTATTTCATCACCAGATACCAGTAGGATGAAAAGAGAGTAGGACTGGGAATCAAATAATAATCTTAGTCCTCTTTCCCATTGTAGCTTTCTGTGCTACCTTAAGCAAATCATTTAGCCTCCTTGGGAGTCAGTTTTTATATCTATAAAAGAAAAGAAATATCCCCTAGTCCTGAGTATTTATTAGGTATTATTTTTTGAAAGGATTCTGTGGTCAAATAAATAAAGGAAGTATCAACTTTAAAAAATAAAACAAATTTTTTCCATAGTACATCTGAGAATGTTTAATATTTTAATAAGCTTTATAAGTTTCCCAGACTTACTATCTCAGAAAATCCATTTTTTTACAGAACCTTTTGCACTCTAGTGTTTGTTGATGTTAAGTAGTCATTATAGCCCTTTCTGACTCTTAATATTCTGATTCTGGAAATTACACTCATTTTTTTTGGCTCTTCAACTCTTTTCTGGCCTGTAGTTATCATAGGGTTACTGCCAAGTTGAACTCACTGCCTGTGCTATGTGTGTACTCTGCCCCTCTTTCTGACTTGAACTGGAAAGTTATTGCATTTTCCTATTTCTTATAAATAAAACAGGCATTTATTTAGTCCTTGTCTTTTGCAGCGTTCACTTTCCTTGTTCACTGTAGGTTCATTTTGATTTGGTTGTTCAGTCATTGGCCCATTTTTATTCTAAATTAATCTATGAATCTTTACCTGCATTTCACCAACCAATAGTAAAGATTTTTAAAAACCTCAGCTCATTAAATCCTTTTGATAAGCACTGATGTTGGGGAGAAAACTAAATGTCAAATCTACATGTCAGCTCATTATTTCATTGAGAAAAACAAGCTTCCATCAAAATACTGCTATTAGCTGAGACCTTTAATAGGTTCTTTAATAGGTTTAATAGGTTGTTCTTAGAAATGTACAATTTTAGCTCTTACTGTGTACTATCATCTCATTTAATAAACAACACTCATACAGAGGTTATTATCCCCATTTTACATGTAATGAAACTTATGCTCGGAAAAACCATGCTTTACTCACAGAGCATAGTCCTAGCCTATACTGGGCTGCCTCTTCCAGGTTCTGGACTACAGAAGGGGACAAGAAAGTGAAGAAGGCATGCCCACTGACTTAAAGACTCAAACCTGAAAATGGCATACAATGTGTGCCAATATATTCCACTGGTAAGAGCCCAGTCATATGGCCATGAAGAATAGCTAAGGAATGTGGTGTAGCTAAGCAGCCATGGGCCTTGCCACAATTCTGTTACTATTTAAGAAAGGGATAATACTCTCTGTATTACCATGTGCCTAACAATTAAACAAAGTCTTAGTAAGTATATTTATGAGGCTTTATATTATTTCCTCTTTAGTCTGGGATCTCATTTATCTAATTTAGTTTTACTGCCTTGGTTATATAGTTGAAGTAACCTTATACAGGATGAAATACATTCTCTAGGACAGTGCTTCTCACATTATTTGTGATGAAGGACCAAGTTTTTTATTTGCTTGTTAATTTTCCCCTAGTTTGTTGTAGATCGGTACTTTTGTAAATGCAATAAAAGGAATCATTAAAGAAATAATCACATCCTTGGATGTCACAGCAAAGTCAAGTCACTATAAAGGTTTTTAAATGCATACTCTCAACTTATTAATACCTGTCTCAACATGGTCTGGTAACAGTTTGTGAGCTGGCACCAATCTGCAGATAATTTTGAGTAGCACTTGTCCCAAAAGTATTTCCTAACAACCTTTTTTGGGTTGCCAGAGTGTAATGGACTATGATATCTGTATTTTAAGCAAAGACATTTTCTTTGTTTATAAAACTTGGCTTTTATTTTTCAAAATATTTTTGGAAGTCACCTTTTAGGACAATGTATAAATCATGATAGATCATTTGAATGCTCACATGTGCTTCACGGCATGTTTTACTTGTTTCATAGCTAAAGCCAAAGCTAATCCTCACTTTACAGATTCATAGAGAAAAGCCTACTGTTCCGGAGCTGGAAGAAGGTTGTCTTAGAAAGTCTTGATGCATGGTACAGAGGAAGAAGAAAACCTAATAAAGTGACATGCTCAAAGTCACAGTTAATACATGAGAGACAGCTGTAGTACAATCATTGACTTACAGTGGAGATCACATTGGAGTCAGATGACCTGGATTGAGTCCTGGACTTCTACTTCTTAGTTAAGTGTCCTTAGGCAATCATTTAAAGAATCGTATATTAAGTGTTCTGTAAGCATTCCTTAGATTGAGGAACAAATGTGAAAGTTTTTTGTAAACTATAAAGCACATAAACAATGTAACTGTCATTATTAAACTATGAAGCCATCCCCTCTGATGCTAAGTCCACCACTCTGAACTTTGCTGTATTTCATGCTAGAGACTTACTGAGAACAGGAGTCATATTTAATATTGCATCAAGTTAAAATTATGTTTATAAGGGCCCAGAGATGTGAAAAATGCATGTAATTATATTACAAATTAAATTTAAAAGACAAGAAACAAAATTATATACACATGATGATTGTAACTCTGTATGTTAAAGTAATATGCATGTTACTGATAATCGAATAGATTGACTAAGGATAAACCCTTCTGTCTACTGCATATAAAATATAGTAAGTAGTATAATTACGAATTTTTTTCTATTTTCTTTAATAGTTTGATGCATTTTGCATTTTAAAGAACATGTATAAATAAATTAAGCTCTTCAGAAAAAAGAACTTTATATGAAGACACGTAATTCTGCTACTCATATGAAAATACTTTTTCACCCAGAGGGGCAAACCATCCTACCAGTACAATCATAAGAATAGCCTTTGCTACTTTTCTCTTTCCTTCTTAGAAAGGAGAAGTATCAGGACAATATGTATAGACTTCTACTAATGCTTTAGATTCAGGGAACTTCTTAATACAGTCAGTTTATATTTTGGGTGCTTAGTTGTTCTGCTGAGGGCTACAAGGATTATGAAGAAATAAAACATAATAATAGTCACAATTCAAAAAGTGCTTTTTATGTCCCAGAGTCTATTTCACAACAGCCCTCTGAGGTAAAAGTGATATTATTCCCATTTTACAAACAAGAAAGTGAGGCTCAGAGAAGTAAAATAGTATGTCTGAATCACATTGGTAAAGCTAAGTACTAAACTGATTCAAAAGCCACTGCAGTACATATTCTTCTCTCATAAAAGAAAGATGTCCTTTCCACCTTCAGAGAGCTTTTAGTAGTTGAGGCAAACTCCTTAAAAGAAAACAGAAAGAATGTGCTGAGCACCAAAGTATTGCTGCAAATTTTGGTTTGGGTATTCCTTGGAGAGAAAGAATGTTGGGAACTGAAATGGTTAGGAAAAACTTTATATCAAAAGTGAGTTTTAAGCTTAGCTTTGGAGAGTGATTAAAACTTAAATGGTCAAAGAGAAAGGACTGATGCACGTAGAGGGGAGACGTAAAAAAGCAAAAGAGTTCTACATGAGATAATTTGAAAGGAATATAACTAGAGAGAAGGGTTTGATTAGAGAAATAGTATGAAAGAGAAGACTCAAAAAGCAGATTGCAGGATCTTAAATGTTAAGCTGACGACTTTGAGATTTTTACCTAATAATAACATATAAAATATAACCTGTACTGAACACTTACATTCCAGGTACTGTTCTAAGTGCTATACATGGTGGTGTCATTTAACTCTTATAGTAAATGAGACCCAGAGAGGCTAAGTAACTTGCAGAAGTCACACCATTAGAAGACAGTAGAAGAGCCAACCTTTGAACACAAGAAATTTAAATCCAGGACCTTTGTTCTTAATCACAGTAGTGTTCTAGTTCTAGAGTCCATGGTAAGTTGAACAAGTTCCAAGTCCAGTACCACTCATCTTAAACAAGTAATATGCTTCACACCTCTAGTGGTTTTTAACATTAAAGATAAGAAAGGTAGTATGACTGGACAATGACATCCCTTTTCCATCCCTGTCACCTTTGTACATCTTCAGGACCATGGAGAAGTTAAGGTATTTGTGCTAATGGTTTTCAGCTCTGCCTGCTTTTCTATGCTTATCTGGTCAGTTACTCTCAGTTAACTCCTAGCCCCAGCATCCAAGTTATGTCAGTCCATTGTGGGGTTTTTTGTTTTTTCAGGGGGAGGAGGTTTTGTTTGTCTTTCTTGTCAGTCCATTGTTAACTGTAGTTCCGTGGTTCTCAGAGTGTGGCTCCTGAACCAGCAGCAATAACATCAACTGGGAACTTGTTAAAAGTCCCAATTTTTGCCTCATACCAGACCTGCTGAAATGGAAACTCTGGGGGTGATATGCAACAGTCTGTGTTTTAATAATACCTTTAGGTGATGATGATACATGTTGAAGTTTGAGAACCGTTGCTATGGTATACTCTAGTGTTTCCATCCAGGAGCAAACTACCAAAAATTTTTTGGCAATACCTGTTATTAACACTGGGGAACTATTTGGAATCTTGATCTTGAGTCTGTGCTGCTGGGTCTTGCAGTGTAATTTTATAGAAATAGCCATAACTGCTAAGCTAATAAGCATTTTAAAAGGGCTTTTTCTCAGCCTCTTTGAAGTAATTATACTTTGTTAGCATACCTAACTTTTGCTTTATGACTTTTGTTCATTCCTGAAATCCTTACCTCTAAGTGAAAAGTTATTAAATCAGAAAATATTTCCGTCAGTTTTAATGGAAACAATTATGTGTTCCATCGTTATCTAAAATACCAAAATAATTTTCAGACTAAAAAATATATTAGATGAACAATGAAAACAAATTTATATAAGTAAACATTTTGAAAGTAAATAAAAATGATTTGCACCTAAAATGTAATGTAATATAATGATTTATTGTACTTGCAAAAAGAGGAAGAGAAGACTTGATAGTGAAAGCTAGTTGCAGAAGAATACAAAGGAGTTATTCTTTGGAAGGTGCTGGAGAGTCTGGTGCTAGACTTTAAGGCAGGTAATCTTTGGGAGTTCGTGGTTATCTTGCACTTAAAAATAGTTATACTACAGCAGTGAGTTTTTCAGTTAAATATCAGTTCTTTTATATTTTGAGTATGTCTTTGATTTATTTTAAGTTGTAATACGAAAAAGGGAGAGGGTCATTGTCCAAAAAGTGGTATTACTTTTCAAGAGACATTAGAGCAAAAAGCTACCTAGCAGTCATTATGTGAGGCAAGTCTGTGATGAGAAATGGCATGTTTAAGAACAACTATTATTGAAAACTGTGCTTAAAACAGTCTTGTATTGCTGATCTCTTGCAAGCCTTTAGATGAGGCAGTTTTTAACTATAAATTTTGTAGGCGCCTCTAATCTCTTTTATGTAGCCTTCCTATGTCCCAGAGTTTAACAGTCCCTTTGGTTTATAGTCTGGGCTATTCCAGTTTGTATTCATACTTTGCTTTTTTTCTTTCTTTAGTCTAAAGGTAGAGGAAGAAAGGAACCATATTACCCACAGACTTTTTTTTGGATTTTGTTGTTGCTCTTGTTTTTGGTTTAGAAAGAAAAGAGCTAAAGATTTCTGTGTTTTATTAGATATGTAGAACTCCAAATTCATGTATATAATACTTTATAATACCTTATTTATACGTATTTCTTAAATAGGAATGTAGATGATTTCCCTCTTGAGTAAAATTATATGGGAGCAAAGTTATCTAACTCCAACCCCAGGAATATACCCATAGGAAATAGTATGTAGAATGTATTTTTTTTTTCTCTTGGAAGTGAAAGATGTGAAATTGGAGAGAATTTCCCATTTTATATATATTTTAATAATGGGCACATTATTCTTTCTTCCCACCCCCAAATTGCATTCATTTAGAAAATGTTTTCACAATGATATTAAAACATTAAATGGAAGTCCCTTCTAGTTATCAGGTATGTTAGGGATAGAGTTGACATTGTTGTGAAGTTTTTTTAGCTTGTTAGGTTCATTTCCTTCCGCCCTCCATCTAGAGAGCATATTACATTTAAATTTGACATTTCTCTAGCTGTATAACCAGGATATAGTAAGAAGATGTACATGGCCTGGGATTCCTGCAAAGATCATAATGCTTGCCCCACAGATAGCCTCTTTTTCAAAAGAGTTAAAGTCTGATGATAGGTTAATAGAAACTTTGTAAAATCTTTTATTGGTCATAGTTGTTGTTGCTGTTTTTATAAAATGTAATGGATATAAAAATGGTCAGCAGTGGAATGGTTATACTTGCTTATTCCACATATAAGGTTTGAATCTCAGAGACCCAGACCTGCAGTTTATGGAGAAGAAAGCTAAACATTGAATTTTGAAATATCAATGGTTCTTAAATTTGACAATGTTAGCACTATTTTTCAAAAAATTCAAGACAAAGTACACTTTGGGTCCAAATAAAGGATTGTTTCTGAGATAGTAGTAGCAAGATTTAGAACCAGGGCTACTACATGTATTTGTGTCATCTGTACCCTACACCAAAAGAACAAAAGGGAGCTAAGACCCTGCCTATGGTCTGAGTTTCCCAAGCCATGTGTCCTGGCACAGGACTGCCCAGGGGAAGAGGGCTTCTTGTAATTTATCACCAGTAGGAACATTTCTCAGCCTGGAGAGGAGCACTATCTTGTGATTGGCTGAAAGACACCATATATGCTAGCTTAACCCTCTTTGGAACCCAACACTTAGAGTGCTTTTTAGCAGTGTTGTCAGCAAAAGATCTTCTCTGGGGTCATTTGATGATTAAATGTTACTACATGTCAGCTACAGAGAGTTCTAAGGTTTGTAAAACATGGGACTACTGCCATAATACTATAAATTCAGAAGAAATAGCAAGCTGAAACTGAGCAGGAATGTATACTTCTTTTAAATCTTTTTACAAGAACCTGTACTTGTGGCCAACTGTGAACCAATTCTCGAAGCATTAAACTTTTACTTCAAGGAAGGGAACAGCTATGGTTCAGACTGATTGCCTTCCAGCCTAATAGTGTATGTCATCTGATGTTAAAAATGCATTGAGAACAAAGCTATATGACATTTGAAACTAGTCAATTTAAAAGAGACTAAATGATTTTATAGGAAAAATATTGGGCTGGAAGTTAGGAAATCTGTACTCTACCTCTTGTTACCCAACTAATTCAACTTAACCTTTCTGGACCTCAATTTCCATGTCTGTAAAGTAAAAGAAAATATACCAAATATAAGGTCTCTTTCACTTCTAATGTTCTGTGACATTAAAAGAATAAAAATATTTTCTAGCCAGATCCTAAACTGCCATTAAATGCACTGGTAGAGAAACATTTTGTTTTAAATCATTTTGGACCAAATAATGATTTTGTTGTACTCATTCTTGTTTTTCAGAAACTCTGTGAAGGCATATTTAAAGTTCTTATAAAGGACATCCCAACAACATGTCAAGTATCCTGCCTGGAAGTTCTCCGCATTCTCTCCAGAGACAAAAAGGTTTTAGTTCCTGTAACAACCAAGGAAAACATGCAGATACTGCTGCGACTAGCCAAGCTAAATGAGTTGGATGATTCTTTGGATAAGGTGTCAGAGTTCCCAGTTATTGTGGAGTCATTAAAATGTCTGTGTAACATAGTGTTCAACAGTCAGATGGCACAGCAGCTCAGCCTGGAACTTAACCTTGCTGCAAAGCTCTGTAACCTCCTGAGAAAGTGCAAGGACCGAAAGTTTATCAGTGACATTAAGTGCTTTGACTTGCGCTTGCTCTTCCTCCTGTCACTTTTGCACACCGACATCAGGTCACAATTGCGCTATGAGCTCCAGGGACTACCGCTGCTAACCCAGATCTTGGAAAGTGCCTTTAGCATCAAGTGGACCGATGAATATGAATCGGCCATAGACCATAATGGACCTCCTCTCTCACCTCAGGAGACAGACTGTGCCATTGAGGCCCTCAAAGCTCTCTTCAATGTGACAGTAGACAGTTGGAAGGTGCATAAAGAGGTAAGGTTGAGAAGGGTATTCTTATCTACCTAGAATTTAATTGGTTTGGGGCATCCCTGGAACTGCCTGCAAGACAGGAATGCTAAGTTGGGAAATGGAAAATTTCTAGTTCCCTCATTAATCAGTTGAATGACTCAAGATACGTTTCTTAACCATTATAACTCTTATTCTTTCCATTTGTGTAACACTTATCAGAAGAATAGGGTGAAGATGGACTAGTGTTTTGCAAGATGCCAAATATAGTTCCTTTTCTGAGTTGTACTATCACATATCCTTTTTTTTAAAAGAGTGCTTCTTTCAGGAACAAGGTTTAAATAAGATTTGAAGGGAACAAAACAATGTGGTTCATAAAGGTATAGACATTTTCAATGCCTGCAGTCTTACAGAAACATTAAGATAAATCAAGCCAGTTGAAATAGATCAATCAGAATTGATGTCTGCTGAGAAGGGTAAAAGACTATGTGTATCACCCATCATCCCAGTCTCCTAATGTGTTACTTTGTCGTGTTAGATAATTGTCAGAAGTGTAGGACTACACCTGGATATCCATGTTTATACACAGTCCTAGAAAACAAGTATAATTACACCAGAGTATGAGAAGGTTATTTTAAACCACTTGACTTATTTCTAGACCAGGATCCTTTTCTGTGCCTTGGACCTTCTAGCAACCCGAAGTTAGGCAGGTTTGACAGTTTATATTTGAGTACTCACAAGAACACTATGCTAAACAAGAAACTTAGTTTAAGGAAATCAACAATTTTAAGTGAAGTAGACATAAACTTTTTTCCTTGCTTCTAGAATCTTAACATTGCACATTTACCCTCTTTCTTTAACCTTAAATAACGTAAAATTCAGTTTCTGCCTTAACAGGAAAAGAAGAGAAAAGAAGTATTCTGGTGCCAGAGCAAATTATCTTTTCTGACAGTTGACTTTAGGACTCAGGCTAACATTCTGCTGTGTCCATTTGAAGCAGTTCTAACCATGAATAAAAAGACCTGTTTTTGCCAGCAGCCTACTTTGAAAGGATTATCTCAGCGCAGGGCTATAGTGGGAGTATGCAGGCATCTGAGTTTTTAAAGTGCAAATAGGTCTATATTTTGAAACCAAATATTTGAAGATCAGTCCTAACAGCTGTTTTAGATGACTGTAGTATGGTCAGTTTTTCCTGGGACTTGGCAGGAAAAGATGTGGAAAGCCCACATGCTCCATTTATGCTTTGAAACCAAATATTTGGAAGTATTTAAAATGTTATGTCTCTATGCTTATTTGGTACCTTCTATGGTTATTTTTCTTACACTGTTTGTTTTGGTGTTTTTAAGTTCTCCATTTAGTTGCAAGAGCTCTTCTGAGACTGTTGGTTTGCCATTGTTGGAGCCCCTGTTATTTAAATTATGCCCCAAAATAGTAGCTCACACTGTTCAGATTCCTGACAAAAAGGGTTTATAATTCAGTATATACATGAGATGATGTGTGCTTCCATTATAATTAATAGCAAGACTTGAAGAAGCTTTAGAAAACGTTGAAGTGGCAAACTTTTATTCTGTATTATAGAGTGTTTATTTTCCAAAGGATACATGGTAAAGGATCAGTAGTCCTGAAGCAGGCATCTCAGCAGACATCTTGTGCATCACAGATCAGTTGATACAGCCGTTATAAAATGTGCCCAGTTAATGTGACTCTGGGCTATTACTGAAGTTATCAGAAATTGTAAACAGTGTTAAAAACAAAGACCCATTTAGGCAACACATTAAGGCAAGAGTGTGGGAAAGGTTATTTTAAGCCACTTGAGTTTCTAAATTCAAATTTTAGCAAGCATTTAGTTAATCATTCAGTCAGTTAACAAACATTTATGAACAATTGCCAGGTATTATGCTGGGTGTTGCATAATATATTGGCAAATAATACACATAGTCTCTGCAAACTTCAGTTTTGTTGGTGAGACAAGTAATAAGTAAACAAATATATAATTCAAATTGTGTTAAGTGCTAGGAGAGAAACAGTACAATGATTGAGAATGCTTAGTATAGTCAGAGAAGACCTCTGAAAGTCTCTCCTGAGATCTGAAGACAGAATGATTCGGTCATCTGAAGAATAGGGGGCTAGAACATTTCCCAGAAATTGAACAGCATGTGAAAAGACATAGAAATCAGAGCACAGAGTACTTTTTACTGAGGTACTCATAACTTAGCATAGAGAAAACCTACACCTATAGGTGTAGAGAAACTTGCCTATAAGAGTCCACTTATCTGAATTTTAATATCTCCTTGATTGTCAAATTTAAAGACATCTTTTTCCATCTGAGCAAGCACCCAAAGAATTGTTAATACTTTAAAATACAAGAGATATGGAAAGCTTACTGTGCGGAAGAATCCAACTTTAAAATATAAATTTAAAAATAGTATTATTTTCCTTATTACAAAAATAATACATGCTAAACAACATTACAGAAGATTTAAGGAAAAAAAACATGAGCAGTAAAAAAATACAAGTTACCTACCTGTAAACTCACCACTCAAAGATAAGCACTATTTGAATTTTCATGTATATCTTTCTAACTGTTCTTCATTGTGTAATATGTAAACATGTTTTTTTTTTTTACAAAAATGCCATCATTTTTAATCTTGCTCTTTTTTTCCCCCACAATAAATGTTCTTGAAGAGTAGTGGTTTACAAAATGTGTTCCTTGAAGCCATAAAGTTCCTAGGAGTGACCTCTGAGGATGAGTAGAGAGTAATTCAAGTTTTCACCCTCGCTTTAAAAAGAGCACCTTTGATTGTTGCTGTTGCTGTTTTTCTTTAAATTTAGGTTGTAATTAGATTTCATTTGGGGGGTAAAAAGTTCTGCAACCAAAAAAAAATTTTTACAACCACTTTCTCCTCCCATTTGTTAAAGATGATAAATCTTTATGAAAGGATACTCGTAAGTATATGTATAAAGATACTTGATGAT
Source organism: Camelus bactrianus (assembly GCF_048773025.1). Lineage (NCBI taxonomy): Eukaryota > Metazoa > Chordata > Mammalia > Artiodactyla > Camelidae > Camelus > Camelus bactrianus. The sequence goes on along the minus strand of NC_133550.1, from coordinate 30,795,686 downwards.
TCCTTTGTAGGATTTGTCAACCTTTAACAAATGCCCCATGTGTAGGCATATGGATTGTTTGCAATTGTTCACTGTTTTAAATAGCAATATAGTGAATTTTCTTGTTGTAAAATCTTTGCAGATAAATTCCTGAAATCTGTGGACCAAAGGGTTTTCCAAAACTTTTAGGTTTTTATATGTGTTTATATTGCCAGATTGACTGTCAGAAGAATAGTGCTAATTTATACCTTTCAAACCCTGTGCATTTCACTTTTTAAAATCTTTACCTATTTCACAACTCAATTGTAACAGAAAATACAAATGTTTAGTTTTGGTTTTAACTGTTTCAGTAGGTATTTTTATGACTACTCATTTACCGTTCATCAAAAAGCAGAAAATTAACGACTAGGTTTTTCTTGAGGTTTAGCAACTTAGTGCCATTTGCTCATTTTAGGTTCATGCCTCAGTGTTTAATTCCTGCCTGGCTACTGATACCATCAGCAGATTAATTTGGAGATTCCTCTCCATTCAGTAGGAAGTGTAGCTGGCCTTATTTCCACATGTGGTGTTAGTCTGTCTCCCTCCCTTCCTCCCTATCTGTGTTGAGTCCCCAATATGTGCAAAGTTCTGTATTAGGTACACAAGATGCAATATAAAGTATCTCTACCCTCAAACAGCTAACAATTTAATAGGAAGGTCAAACATGTAAACAGATGTACAACTGTTTGTTACATTATTTACTATTCTTTATATTTTCTGTATGTTTGAAAATAATGCCCACATGCTTCAAATGCCATATATTCTAGATCTTTGAGGGTATGTCTGACCTCACTGGCATAATCGTTTTGCTAAGCAACATACTTAGCATGGAGTAGGTGTTCAGTGAATATTTGTTTTATGAAAAACAAAATATGATACAGTTTGATATTTTTATAGCAGAAATATATGGGAGAAATACCTCAAAGATGATTGGAAGGAAGGAAAGTTTATTATACCTCTTAAAATTTCAAAACTTTAAAAAATTCTCTAGAAGCCTAAAACATTCAATAACATTGTTTAGAGCAGCAGATTCTCACTTTTTTAGAGATACAGCACACTATCTGTTTTATAAATTATACCTCCTTTTGCAAGTTAATTTTAAAAAGCATTTATTACTTTATGCCCAGCACCGTGCTAGCTGGAAAAGATGTAGAGTTGAAATACCGAATGTTTGCCTGTAAGGAGACAGAGATTTTTGAACATACGCAATTTAGTAGGACAGGTAACTATGGCAGAGGTTAAAAAAAAGGCTAAGGTAGAATGTAGGGTGAAATACTACCTGAGGTATAGCAGTATTTCCAGGTAAGAGGGTGTGTGTGCATTTGTGTGTCTGTGTGTGTGTAACTATTTGTGTTTTGCTTTTTGTGGAATTGAAATTGAATTTTCATAGGACAAGTTTCCTAAACCTTCTTGAAGTAGTTAGAACTACCTTGGGATAACAACCAGATTAGGACTCCTTGGTGTAAAGTATTCTCCCTTCAGACTTTCTCTCAGGTTTTGATTAGGTTAGTTGAAGCTCTGAATGAAAACGTGTGAGAATATTGATACCTTTACCAAACAAAAGTGGAACTCTTCCACAGTTTGCACTGTGGCAAAGAAAGCAATAGTACAGCAGTAGATTCTGCAAATAAGAAGCAAAGCCTATATAAAAAGATCCCAAAGAATTTCATGAGTTTTTATCTTTCTTTTAGTGATATCTCATTTTGATTTCCACTGTCACAACAAGCCTGCTTGCTTTCTTTTTCTTCCACCTCCTTTTGTCTTAGAGATTTTTTTTCCTCCTCAACCTTTGGAGATAGTAGGATTTCAGAGGAGAGAATATTGATGCCCTAAAGATATCAAGACTAATCTCATGAAGCAAGTAAATGACAGTTGTATAAACTGTATTGTATACTGTTTTATAAAAAAGTTATATTTAATCTTTCCAGCATCTGTGGGAGATAGGAGGAATATTAACCCTATTTGACAAAAGAGGACACTAACGATCAAAGAGTTTAAATTATTTATGAAAAGTCACCCAGCAGAATAACCAGCAGTAGGAAATAGGGGCCACTCTAACCTTTGTTAAGACTTCTTAAATGATAGCTCTCATTCAACAAATATTTATTGAGACATAGACTAATAGAATAAAGGGTCTAGAAGAAACCTACACATATATAGTCAGCTGATTTATAATACAGGTAACATCGAAGTGCAGTGGGGGAAAGGTGGGCTTTTTAATAAATTAAAAATGAATTTAAATCCCCACCTTATACTATTGAGAAAAAAGTAATTTGAGGTAGATGAGACTTAAGTATAAAAGGTAAATAATAAAGCTTTTGGAAGAAAACAGAAAATTATCTTCATGACTTTATTTTAAACAAGTCAAACGTTTCTTAAATAGACAAAGGTTTTTAAAACAGGACAAAATAAAGATCAAACCATAAGGGAAGAGTTGCCAAACTGGTCTTCATTAAAATGAGTTCATCAAGAGAAGAAAGTAAAAAAAAAAAAATCAGGCCACCAAATGGAAGATATTTGTAACACTATATGCAGTAAAGGACTCTACCCAGAATACATTTAAAAATCCTACAAATAAAGTCAGTCAGCCCTATAGAAAAACATGCAAAAGGCTTGAACAGACACTTCACAAAAGAGCTATCCAAATGACCAATAGACATGAAAACATGTTCAACTTTATTAAGGAAAATTCATAATAGAACCATGGCACACCCACGAGAATGACACATTTAAAAGGCTGATAATTCCAAGTGCTGACACAGCTGTAGAGCAACTGGTGGGACTGTAAATTGGTATAAAACACTTTGAAACACTGTTTGGCTGTAACTTTTAATTATTTTTTTTGTATATATATATGTTTTTTTTAATTGGGCTGTACCTTTTAAAGTTTGACATATGTATATGTCCTGTGACCCAGCATACCAAATGACATGTATAAAAATATGTTCATAGCAGCACTCTTCAGTATAGCCCAAAACTGGAAACAACCCATGTGTCCATCAAGAGGAGGCTAGGTAAGTGATTTGTAATATACTTATTGTATGCAGCAATGCTTTCTTAACTGTGAGGAACCAGAGCTCCTTCCCTAGCTGTCAGAACGAAAGTCTTGTATAATACAATATTACACACAATGTCACACTGCTTGAAAAGTTTATAAATGTTCAAGCGTACCTTTTGTACTCATGGTATTACAGATCAGTGGCAAACAAGGTGCAGACCAGTATGGGCCACAAACAGCACTTCAAATAGCACTGCTCTCAAACAATTAAAATGAAGAAACTGCACCTACACACAACAACATGGGTGAATATCACAACCAGATACAGAAGGGTCCATATTTTATGGTTCCATTCATATAAAATTTGTGACAACAGAAATCATTAACCCACGATGTTAAACATTAGAATTACACTTGAAGAGGGGGGAGGGTATGGCTCAAGTGATAGAGTGCATGCTTACCATGCACAAGGTCTTGTGTTCAATCCCCAGTACCTCCTCTAAAAATAAATAAATAAACCTAATTACTCCCCCCCAAAAAAAAACCCTTAAAAAAAAAAAGAATTACACTTGAAGAGCTGGAAGTTGTCAGTTGAAGGGGCCATGAGGCTTAATCTTGGCATTACTTTATTTTCATGCTGCTTATATGAATGTGCTCATTTTGTGAAAATTTATCTAGCTATATGTACACTTTTGAGCACTTTTTTGTTTGTTTTACTTACCATTTACATTAAAAATTATTAAACATTTATTAAACACATGCCCTCTAAACTTGTGATGGTAATAGATGAAAGGAGAAAACAATACATACGCTAGTATATAAGTGAATATGGAATTACAGATTATGATTTCATGAAAGAAATCATAACAAAATACAATGATAGAAAATAATGAAGGAAGGAATCTTAGCTAAGGTGGTCAAGAAGAGGCTTCTCTGAGAAGATATTTTAGCTGAGACTTGGAAAATGAAAAGGAATCAGTGATGCCAAAAGTAGACAAACAATTCAGGGAATTCAATAGTTGTTTTGAGTAGAGAAATAAGATTTAGTAGATTTACAGTAAAAGATGACATGCAGACAGACGTAGGGTACAGCTTGGGAAGTGGTGTTAGGAAAATTGGGACAGGAGGAAAGGGGATGGAAAGAAGTAGGATTTTCATTCACAGTTGCAGATAGTGGAGAGACCAACATAAGCATAAGAATGTGATACTTCAAATAAAGGAGAATCTAGTTTAAAAGGAAGTATATTCCTAGTTAATTTTCAAAACCAAGGAAAATATGATCTTATTAAGGGTTAAGTAATAGATGAATTTCACATGCTTTTCAGTGTGCTTCATGTAATGTGGGGTATGTAAAAGTGTATTGACATATTAGAGAATTTTGAATCAGGTATTTGAAGGTGAATGGCAAATGGAACAGCATTCATTCTAACCCTTCCAGTCTTAGTGTTTCTAGCATTCCACCCGTCCCACCTCCCCACTAATTTCAGCTCTATCAGTCTTAACCTTTTGTTTCCCTCCTCCCTCATCCTTCCCCTCACCCTCAAATATTTCATTGAAAGTACTAAGTACTTTGATTTGTATCATCTTTAATTTAACCCTTTTATAACTCTAACAATCTCATGTTTGTGGAGATGCACATGGGGAAACTGGCTCAGAGAAGCTATATGACTTGCCTAAATTCTAGACTCTTGACTCCAAGTGCAGTGCTTTTTCTGTTATGCTACAGAGATCTTCATCTGTTCCAAATCTACGCATGATGGTGTTATTTTAAAATACTGTCATCTACATTATAAATAATTGAAACTGTGCTATTATTGTTTATTAGATTTTGAATGATGTCTTCTTCCTAGAAAAGCTGAATTATATGAATATAGGATATATATGTATAATGTATAAATATATTTTACTTTACATAGTCTTGAAATCAATTATATATATAATAAAACTTTAAAACATTTTAATAGTTTTTGACGTAATTGGAGCCATACTGAAATATATCATATCTAGGAGCTGATTATGATAGATAATTATCGTAATTTCATGTCTTAATTACTAAAAATCTGGAAGAAGAGAAGTACAACCTTAATGCAGATGATTAAACAAATTGTAGTGGCCCAAGATCTCACTAAAAATGAGGAAGTAAACTAGGTGACTATGCAGAGCTTAGCCTATTTCCTCTTACTTGCCTTCCTTCTGACTCTCTATGTGTCTTAGTACCACTACCAATGAGTAAACATTGGAAAAACAGATTAAAACTTGGATTGCTTGTTTTTCATCACTCACTGGTTGCTTTGGAGGAACTTGGGAGCAAGATTTGGGGAAACAAGGAGATTAAAAAATTCATTAAAATGAAGTTGATAGATTATAGATTTTAATCCATTGTTTTTGAAAGTTAAGCAGTAAGATATTTTTATTAAGGGTGTACAACCCGCTTCTAAAATATCTGATAGCATTATATCTGTTTGAATTTTTATAATGGCTCATAAACTAGAATGGTATTCTATCAGACAAAAGAATCTGGACTTTGTGGAAATGGAGAAGATCCCTAGTTGAATTGAATCTTATGATAAGGTTGAACAGAGTAGGTAATATATGGGTGCTGATCATGTTTGTCTTTGTTTGACATGTTGTAAGGGAGTAGCTAGATCAACAACTTCTGGTTTCAGCCATTTCTGGTGATGGCTGTAAGCTGTTCATATGAGACGACTATTCACTTAGTGTTATTACCTTGGGAATTCTTCCTAGACTATCCTGACTTCTGTTATGTATAGCATAAAAATAACTGTTTTGGGGGTCAGATGGGCCATAAGACAACTCCCAGGGATGTAGTCATGCACCAGACTCCTTCATTAAGGCATTCATTCAATCCCCAATTTTTCCTCTCCTCTCTTTTATTTGCCATAGAGTGATTCTCATCAGTTTCGTGTCATGGCAGCTGTCCTTCGCCATTGTTTACTAATCGTAGGTCCAACTGAAGAAAAAACAGAAGAGCTACACAGGTAGGTAGCCTCTGTATTGATATCTCAAAGAAAGACATAATCAGTTCATATTGTTTTTATACATCTAACTTTAATTGTTATAAGCACAAGAAAGTAAAAGTAGGACCATGAATCAGGTACCTGGTAGGTTGGAAATCATTGCTATGCCCTGATGAGAAATTTTCGTTCTGTCCTCTTCTGTTTGTTACATTGAGCCCAAACAAGAAAAGAGAATTTGTCATTTGTTGCATTCAATTATAAAACCCAGAACAATGCTAATAATAGTATTGCACAATTATTGAATACTGTGTATGACATTATGCTAAGTGTTTTATAAAGATTAACTTCTTTTAATCATCACACCAACCTTATGAGGTAGGTACTATTTTTCCCTTTCAATACATGATGAAACAGAAGCATAGAAAAATCAAGCAATTTCTCCAAGATCACACAACTGTAATAAGTGAAAGGGTTTAGAGTCGATTTTAATTACTACTCTTAAACTAATATTCTCACTAATTTCATTGTAAGAGTATTTACCAAAAAGTATATCTTAAGCAACATTAATTAAATTTTTTAAACTTATTATAAGAATTGGGTGACAGTCTCAAGTAATATATAAAAAAAAGTTCAAGCTTTGTGACTTGCCTGTTAGAGCAACTAATGGACTGCTGTTAAAAATTATCATTCTCTGAGAACAACTAAAGAAGTATTCATTTATTTTTCTAGTTCTCTTACTTTCTATTTTCTGTCAGATTTGTAGTAACAAGACCTCTGACCTTAACATAAGATTGCTCTTTGTGCTTTATTCTATATAAATACAAATGGCATTTTAAACAATTCCAATAAATTCAAATCTGCAAACAAATAACTTTGGCATTAAGTCCTTACAAATAAATTTAAAATTGGGTTCTTCTAATAGTAGAAATTACCTTTCAAGCATTTACAATATTCTGTTTTCCAAAATATGGCTTACATAAAACTTCATAGGAATACAACTAGAGTATAAAATGAAACATACCCTTGTTCTTTTTTAGTTATTTCCATATTGTTTTAGTTATGATTGTCAATTCATTATTTGATATTGTACTGAGTTTGTTAGTAGGTTATCTTTATGTACTCTGCCCTGCAAGCCTTCAAAAGATTTTCTTCAAAATTAAAAAGTGTACTTTTTCCTGCAGCTATAGATCAAAAGTTCCTTTAATTTTCTTGAGACAGTGCCTTAAAAATGATCTGATTAACTGCAATAAATCATATCCTCTAAGAAGATTTTAAGCATTTTGTCTCACTAGTTTTTTTTCATAATCAAGAGAAACCTAGATACTCACTAGAAATCTAGATGCTAAAACTAATAGAAAATGGGTTTATAAGTCCAGGTGTAAAATGATTTGGGGGTGGGGTGGGTAGGGCACAGGGAATTAGGTATCACAAGTAAAATGGCATTCAAAACAAGGATGTGAGATAAAAGTGTCTTGATAAGAATTATTACACTAGTTACAAAACATTGCTAAGGATTTCTCTGAAGAATGGATTTAATATTTTAACACAGTACACAAAAGAAAGCAAAAGTGTATAGAGGTTTTAAAAATCAGATTTTTTAAAAAGTAATCAGATTTCTTTATTTTCCTTTCTGATGATATCTACTTTAAATATTTTTCTTCAATAAATTTTAAAGATATTTTTCTCTAAATTTACTTTTTTAACATTTTTTATTGATTTATAATCATTTTACAATGTTGTGTCAAATTCCAGTGTTCAGCACAATTTTTCAGTTATTCATGGACATATACACACTCATTGTCACATTTTTTTCTCTGTGAGTTATCATAACATTTTGTGTATATTTCCCTGTGCTATACAGTGTAGTCTATTCTACAATTTTGAAATCCCAGTCTATCCCTTCCCACCCTCCACCCCCCTGGTAACCACAAGTCTGTATTCTCTGTCTGTGAGTCTATTTCTGTCCTTTATTTACGCTTTGTTTTTGTTTGTTTGTTTGTTTATGTTTTTGTTTTTTAGATTCCACATACGAGCGATCTCATATGGTATTTTTCTTTCTCTTTCTGGCTTACTTCACTTAGAATGACATTCTCCAGGAGCATCCATGTTGCTGCAAATGGCATTGTGTTGTCGGTTTTTATGGCTGAGTAGTATTCCATTGTATAAATATACCACATCTTCTTTATCCAGTCACCTGTTGATGGACATTTAGGCTGTTTCCATGTTTTGGCTATTGTAAATAGTGCTGCTATGAACATTGGGGTGCAGGTGTCATCCTGAAGTAGATTTCCTTCTGGATACAAGCCCAGGAGTGGGATTCCTGGGTCATATGGTAAGTCTATTCCTAGTCTTTTGAGGAATCTCCACACTGTTTTCCATAGTGGCTGCACCAAACTGCATTCCCACCAGCAGTGTAGGAGGGTTCCCCTTTCTCCACTGCCTCTCCAGCATTTGTCATTTGTGGATTTTTGAATGACGGCCATTCTGACTGGTGTGAGGTGACACCTCATTGTAGTTTTGATTTGCATTTCTCTGATAATTAGTGATATTGAGCATTTTTTCATGTGCTTTTTGATCATTTGTATCTCTTCCTTGGAGAATTGCTTGTTTAGGTCTTCTGCCCATTTTTGGATTGGGTTGTTTATTTTTTTCTTATTGAGTCGTATGAGCTGCTTATATATTCTGGAGATCAAGCCTTTGTCGGTTTCACTTGCAGAAATTTTCTCCCATTCCGTAGGTTTTCTTCTTGTTTTATTTCTGGTTTCCTTTGCTGTGCAGAAGCTTGTAAGTTTCATTAGGTCCCATTTGTTTATTCTTGCTTTTATTTCTTCTAGGAGAAAATTTTTGAAATGTATGTCAGATAATGTTTTGCCTATGTTTTCCTCTAGGAGGTTTATTGTATCTTGTCTTATGTTTAAGTCTTTAATCCATTTTGAGTTGATTTTTGTATATGGTGTAAGGGAGTGTTCTAGCTTCATTGTTTTACATGCTGCTGTCCAGTTTTCCCAACACCATTTGCTGAAGAGACTGTCTTTATTCCAATGTATATTCTTGCCTCCTTTGTCAAAGATGAGTTGACCAAAAGTTTGTGGGTTCATTTCTGGGCTCTCTATTCTGTTCCATTGGTCTATATGTCTGTTTTGGTACCAATACCATGCTGTCTTGATGACTGTAGCTCTATAGTATTGTCTGAAGTCTGGGAGAGTTATTCCTCCAGCCTCTTTCTTTCTCTTCAGTAATGCTTTGGCAATTCTAGGTCTTTGATGGTTCCATATGAATTTTATTATGATTTTTTCTAGTTCTGTGAAATATGTCCTGGGTAATTTGATAGGGATTGCATTAAATCTGAAGATTGCCTTGGGCAGTGTGACCATTTTAACAATATTGATTCTTCCAATCCAGAAGCATGGGATATCTTTCCATTTTTTAAAGTCTTCTTTAATTTCCTTCATCAATGGTTTATAGTTTTCTGTGTATAATTCTTTCACCTCCTTGGTTAGATTTATTCCCAGATATTTTATTACTTTGGATGCTATTTTAAAGGGGATTGTTTCTTTACTTTCTTCTTCTGTTGATTTATCGTTAGTGTAAAGAAATGCAACTGATTTTTGAACATTAATTTTGTAACCTGCTACCTTGCTGAATTCTTCAATCAGCTCTAGTAGCTTTTGTGTGGACCTTTTAGGGTTTATATATAGTAACATGTCATCAGCATATAATGACACTTTTACCTCTTTTCCAATTTGGATCCCTTTTATTTCTTTCTCTTGCCTGACTGCTGTGGCTAGGACTTCCAGGACTATGTTGAATAGGAGTGGTGATAGTGGGCATCCTTGTCTTGTCCCAGATTTTAGTGGGAAGCTTTTGAGTTTTTCACCGTTGAGTACTATGCTGGCTGTAGGTCTGTCATATATAGCTTTTATTATGTTGAGATATGTTCCCTCTATACCCACTTTGGCGAGAGTTTTTATCATAAATGGGTGTTGAATTTTATCAAATGCTTTTTCTGCATCGATTGAGATGATCATGTGGTTTTTGTCCTTTCTCTTGTTGATGTGATGTATTACACTGATTGATTTGAGTATGTTGAACCAGCCTTGTGCCCCTGGGATGAACCCCACTTGGTCATGATGTATAATCTTTTTTATGTGTTGTTGGATTCTATTTGCTAAAATTTTGGTGAGGATTTTTGCGTCTATGTTCATCCGTGATATTGGCCTATAATTCTCTTTTTTTGTAGTGTCTTTGCCTGGTTTGGTATCAGGGTGATGGTGGCTTCATAGAATGAGTTTGGGAGTAATCCCTCCTTTTCAATCGTCTGGAAGAGTTTGAGAAGGACTGGTATGAGTTCTTCTTTGTATGTTTGGTAGAATTCCCCGGTGAAGCCGTCCGGTCCTGGACTTTTATTTGTAGGGAGGTTTTTAATTGCTATTTCTATTTCCTTTCTAGTGATCGGATTGTTCAAGTGTTCAGATTCTTCTTGATTCAGTTTTGGTGGACAGTATGTTTCCAGAAACTTGTCCATCTCCTCTAGGTTATCCAGTTTGGTTCCATATAGTTTTTCATAATATTCTCATATGATATTCTGTATTTCTATTTTGTTTGTTGTAATTTCTCCATTTTCCTTTCTTATTTTGCTAATTTGTGCTCTCTCTTTTTTCTTTGTGAGTTTGGCCAGAGGTTTGTCGATTTTATTTACTTTTTCAAAAAACCAGCTTTTGGTTTGGTTGATTTTTTCTATGGTCTTGTTAATCTCTGTTGTATTTAATTCCTCTCTGATCTTTATTATTTCCTTCCTTCTGCTGCTTTTTGGGGATTTTTGTTCTTCTTTTTCTAATTCATTCAGGTGGTGGGTTAAATTGTTTATTTGAGATTGTTCTTCTTTTTTGAGGAAGGCCTGTATCGCTATAAACTTCCCTCTTAGCACTGCCTTTGCTGTGTCCCGTAGGTTTTGAGTGGTTGTGCTTTCATTCTCATTTGTCTCAAGGTATTTTTTAATTTCAGCTTTGATTTCCTCATTGATCCATTGTTTTTTCAATAACATATTGTTTAATCTCCATGCTTTCCTTTTTTTCTCCTTTGTTTCTCTGTTGTTGATTTCCAGTTTCATGGCATTGTGTTCAGTAAAGATGCTTGAGATAATTTCTATCTTCTTAAAATTGTTGAGGTTTCTTTTGTGCCCAAGTACATGATCGATCCTGGAAAATGTTCCATGTGCACTTGAAAAGAATGTATATCCTATTTTTGGGGGGTGTAATGCTCTGAAAATATCCACCAAATCTAGTTTTTCTATTGTAGTATTTAATTTCTCTGTTGCCTTGTTTATTTTCTGTCTGGAAGATCTGTCTAGTGATGTTAATGCAGTGTTAAAATCTCCAACTATGATTGTATTCCCATCAATATCCCCTTTTATCTCTGTTAGTAATTCTTGTGTGTACTTAGGTGCTCCTATATTGGGTGCATATATATTAACGAGTGTAATATCCTCATCATGTATCACTCCTTTAATCATTATAAGATGTCCTTCTTTATCTTTCTTTATGGCCTTTGTTTTAAAGTCTATTTTGTCTGAAATCGGTACTGCAACACCTGCTTTTTTGGCTTTTCCATTTGCATGGAATATCCTTTTCCATCCTTTCACTCTCAATCTATGTGTGTCCTTCTCCCTAAAGTGGGTCTCTTGTATGCAGCATATTGAAGGTTCTTGCTTTATTATCCAGTCTGCCACTCTGTGTCTTTTGACTGGAGCACTTAGTCCATTAACATTTACAGTAATTAATGATAGATGTGTGTTTATTGCCATTTTGAACTTAATCTTTGCAGTTGAATTGGTATATCCTCTTTGTTCCTTTCTTCTTCCTTTTGTGGTTTGGTAATTTTCCTTTGTATTATCATGGATTTTATTTAATTTTTGTGACTCCTTTGTAAATTTTTGGCTTGTGGTTACCCTTTTTTGTAAATCTATCAACCCATTACTATAACTGTTTTTATTAAACTGATAGTAACATGATCTCAAACCCATCCTACTGTTAAAAAAAATTTAAAAAGAAAAAAAAATATTCTATATTTCCCTGCCTCCCTCTCCCACTCTCAGTGATTTGTATGTCTTCTTTTATAATTTCGTGTTTACTTTATTTGTAATTCATGAGTTATCACCTTTCCAGTTGTGTGTTTCTCATTTCTGTAGCATCCTGCTGCTTTTCTATTTAGAATAGCCCTTTCAATATTTCTTTTAGCATGGGTTTAGTGTTGCTAAACTCCTGAAGCTTTTTTTTGTCTGTGAAACTCTTTATTTCTCCTTCTATCCTCAAGGATAGCCTTGCTGGATAAAGGATCCTAGGCTGCATCTTTTTTTCATTCAGGGCTTTGAATATATCTTGCCACTCCCTTCTGGCCTGTAGTGTTTGTGTAGAGAAATCAGCTGAGAGCCTTATGGGGGTTCCCTTGTAACTTACTCTTTGCTTTTCTCTTGCTGCCTTTAGAATCATTTCTTTATCCTTGACTCTGGCCATCTTGATTATGATATGTCTTGGTGTGGGTCTATTTGGGTTCTTCCTGTTTGGGACCCTCTGAGCTTCCTGTACTTGGATATCTGATTCCTTCTTTAAGTTTGGGAAGTTTTCAGTCATGATTTCTTCAAAAACCTTTTCAATCCCCTTTGATCTTTCTTCTCCTTCTGGGACCCCTATTATGCGAAGATTGGGACACTTTATATTATCCCATAGGTCCCTTATGCTATTTTCAGTATTTTTTATTTGCTTCTCTTGTAGTTCTTCTGAATGGGTGCTTTCTATTGCCCTGTCTTCTAGATCACTAATTCGTTCCTCTGCATTATCTAGTCGGCTTTGCACAGCTATTAGATCATTCCTCATCTCTGTCAATGAGTTTACCCATTCTACCTGGCTCTTCTTTATAGCTTCAATTTCATTTTTGACATATTTTATATCTCTAAACACTATCTCTTTTAATTCCTTCAGCAATTTGATCACTCCTTTTTTGAAATCTTGATCTAGTAGGCTATCGATGTCTATTTCGTTGATCTTTCTTTCCGGGGATTTCTCTTGTTCTTTTAATTGGGAGAAGTTTTTCTGCTTCTTCATCTTGCTCATACCTCTTTGGCACTGTGGTTTATGGAGTATCAGTTGTTTATTTTGGTCCTTAAGGATTTTATCTATCTGATGCCTATTTAGGAATAGAACTTAGGAAAAAAAAGAAAAAAAAATAAGAGAGAGAGAGAAAGAATTTTAAAAGAAGGGAGAAAGAGGGTTTGAAAACAGTGTATAATGAATAATAGAAGAGTGAGTTGAAGCAGAGTATTAATCGGGTTGAGACGTCCTTTTAAAACCTTTACAAAAAAGGGGGGGGGGGAGATGAATAGATGTATTTGAAACCTGTGTCTAATCAATAGCAGGACATCAAAACCCAAGAGAAATAGAAATGAATTAAGAAGTAAAGATTAAGAGAGTAATAGAAAATAGAACAGGTAAAAACAGATTTAAAAAAAAGGGGGGGTGGTTGTCGGTGTTCTCCTGGAGTCTGTGTGCTTTTAATGTGAAGTCTTTCTGTCTTCGTCCTGTTTTGGAAGCTCAGCTTGCTGTTCTCAGAGGCCCTCCGTTGGCGCCCTCTTCTGTGCTGCTCCCAGCACCTGTCGGCAAGCCGATCGAGCCTCCTCCTAACACTGGGTCAGGTGCAGCTCTCTGCTGTGGGCGGGCGGGTCGCTGCCCCTCCGGATGCCGCAGTCAGATGTTGCAGACTGGCCGGGTAGGAGGGCGGGTCGTGCCCCCTCCCAGCACCTCGGTCAGGGGCTGTGTTCCTGCCAGAAAGGGGGGGGGGGGGCCGCTCTCGCTCTACTTGCGCCGCCGCCGGTAGCTCCGCTGCTCTGTGCGGCTGCGCGCTCCGCCCTGGTCGGCGCTCCGCAGGTGGGCTCGGGGAAGACCGAGGGACAGCCCTGTCCCTGCTCCGAGCCAGAACCCAGCTCCTTGTTTGTCTTCGTGGAGCAAGTTCTCTGAGGGACCAGGATGGAAGGATCCTGTCTGCCCCGGGCTGCAGGCCAGTCTCAGTCTGGCCTTTGAGGCTGCTAAGCCCTTCGGTGCGGATGCAGGTTTCGCCCCCGCCCCCGCCCCCGCCTGAGTGCTCCGCGCGGAGGATATGGCGGCTGTGCCTGAGCCCCGCCTCTCTTCCCCCAAAAACTTTCCGCGGGTTTTCAGAGATGGGGGTGTGCACCCTTCCCCCGAGAGCACATCAACCTTGCTGTTTTATGGAGGGCCCAGGTTGTTATGCCCTGTGCACTCACAGCCACAGCGCGCAGCCCCTTGCGTTCCCCCGGGGCTGCCTCCGTGCAGCCACTTCCGTCCTCCGCCCGGCTTGTGCAGCCTGGCCCTGCCCGCCGCTGCCGGCCCGCGTCTCAGGCTGGGTGTCGGGGGGACGCTCTGTGCCCGTTTAACTTAGTTCTGTTAGTCAAGGGCTGCTCTGTACAGATCCGAGCCTCGGAGGCTCCCCCTCCGTCCGGCTGGCCTCAGTTGGAGAGGGGAGACCCAGCGAGCGAGCGCCAGTCCTCCTTTGCCGCTCCCTCCCCGCGGGACCCGTCCCGCGCTGCTTTGCCTTTTGTTCTTTCTTTTTTCCTTTTCTCCTACCAGATTTTTGGCGTCTTTATCTTTTGAAGAGGGCGATGTTCTGTTGGAGTTCCACAGGTGCTCTGGTTGGCTGAGTGGGTCTGTAGATGTGGGTCTTGGTGTATTTGTGGGAGAGGGTGACCTGCGAGCGTCCTTCTACTCCGCCATCTTCTCCCGCAAGTCTCTAAATTTACTTTTATCTTAAAAGTTGCTCTGATAAAATTTCAGTTAGCTACACTGTAAATAAGAAGGGACATCCCTAGAGCCACAGACGAGATTTATGAGTATTTCTAAAAAGCTTTCCTGGGAGATTGAGGTTGCTGCTGACTTGACAGTTTATCTGGACTGGCCCTGCATGGCCCTTTAATCAGAATTAAAGTGATTAGTATCATTCGAGCAGTAATGACTCTAAGCTAATCCATATAAATGCAGAGAAAACTACTAACCTCAAAGGTCTATTTTAAGAACCTTACTAATATTGTACTATCTACTAAATTCTGCACAATTTTAGTGGCCCTGAAAATTTTGTTTGTGTGTGTGTAAGGCATCAGTTTAAAAATAATCTGGATGTTTCAAAATAACATCTCATTCCATTTTTAAAAGTTATTTTCTAAGTTTGTCTTTTGCCCTTTTTTTTAAAAGGAAAATGTAATGAAATAGGTAAATCTGAATAGTGTAGTGTATGGGTATACATTGTCATCAAACTCAAAGTGTCGTTATAATGCTTAAATGAGAAATTAATAAAGCATTCTGTCCCTGGCCCGGAGTAAGGGCTCAGTAAATGAGAGAGGAGCTGCCACTGCTACTTCTATTACTCTTATTATAATGAGGATATTGGCCTTTAGATCCAGTTTTTAGTCCTAAATCTTTCTGAAAGCTGTTTCTTGATTTTTGATATTTTGTCTAGGAAGCTTTTTCTCTGTATGTATTTTGATTGTGTAGTGAAATCTGTTTTCTGTTAAGTTTTTCTCAAGCCAGATGCTTGGCAGGCATGTCAGGAGCCTATTAAGGTGCTCTAGGGGATGAGTTAGTAAAAAAATAGCTTAGCAGCAGCTCTTTCCAATACGTTGTTTCTGTAAGACGCTGCCTTTTTATCCCCAGAGAAATCAAGAGGACATGGACATAGAGATAAAATGAGTTAGTTCACAAAGACAGCTGACCTTGACGTCAGCTTTATTTCCACTAATTGGAATGTTACATAGTCTCTAAAATCTGTTTGTTCTGTTTCATTTCCTATTGTCTATACTGATAGTACTAAGTAAATGGTTGATATGATCCACCTTTTTGGCTGCACGAAAGGCCATCCTAATTCTGTTCATCTCTACTGTCTGCCCGAGAGTATTTTCAGCCCTCTTGTCCATAATCAATAAGCTTATGCATAAACAACCAAAAAAAAAGTTGTGTGTGGTTGTGATTTTGTTTCATTTTGGAGAGAAGGTGGAAGGTGGGGATGGCCTATACACTGGAGAATAAAGGAGAGGGGAGGACCAGATCTGATTTAATTTCTCTTAGCCTCTCAGTCTAATTTCTTTCACTCAGCACACTGGTGTCTACAAAGCTTTATTTATGTATGTATGTATGTATGTATTTATTTATTTAGGTATTTAGATATTTATTTATTTATGTATTTATTTATTTAGGTACCCAGAAGAGCCAGTGTGTATTTAAAAAGTACTTACCTTCCTGCCTCTTTTGTTGTTCTTTGTTTAGACCAGTTCATTTTATCTTACATATTGAAGGGGACAGTTTAGTACCTAATGACACCTCATTACAATGCTAAGCATAGTCTTTTTTTCCTAACTTTATTGAGACATAATTGACATGTAACATTGTGTACATTTAAGGTGTACAATGAGTTAATTTGATACACTTATATTGCAAAATGTAAAATGTAAAAAATAAGCATAATGTCTTATACATGGCAGACTTCTAAGAAATGTTTGAAAATCAGACAATTTCATTCTGGTGTACATTGATTAACTGAGGACTTACTATGTATCAGGCACTATGTGGAGCTCTAGAGGCAACAAAGATGAATACAGGACATTCTTTTTTCTCCAGGGCTCACCAACCAGGACATAAAAGAGTAAGTGAGTAAGTGCAGTTGTTTTGATGAGTGTTGTATCAAACAAGAACAAGCTTATGTAGGTATCCAGAAAAAGGAGAGTTTAGAGAGATTGGGGAGAAGGGGCTTTATTTTGTCTTTTTTGTTGTTATCATTAAAACTCTTAGCTCTTTAACCTAATTCCCACTGTGAATAATAGTTATCTAGGTGAACAGATATTATCTAAACGATAGCTGAGCATCATGCTAGGTTCTTGAAGGACTCCATACCATAGTGCATAATCTGGAGGAGCATATAGTTTAAATGGGGAGACAGGACATAAATATTATGAAAAGTTAAATAGTAATTCAAGACAAGAATAGAAGTGATATCACAAGATAGTTTTGGGGTAGTTTCCCAGTGAATTAATTATCCAAATAATAATTAAAGATAGAATTCAAAGTATAAGCTCACTGTGGTCTAGCATGACAAGGTTAAGTCTTCCTCACTCATACTGTACCTGTTCTCCATCTTTGTCCAGACTTCTGGTCCTGTGCCAATTCTTTTTTTCTCCTATCTATAAGCCTCCTTACAGGTTTCCTTTCTTTTCTCTCTATTCTAAAGCATTGATTCATCATTTCAACCTGTCTCTACTCCCTCACTGTCATGTCCTGCCAGTCTGCAAGCACCCAACCCCATATCTGTTAGACCACCTTCTTTCTCCAGCTCTAAACTCAAGCTGCTCTGTTCTGTGGCAAAGTTTTACCTAACGTGACAGATTGGTCCATCCTCCCTACCATATACAGAGTTATTTTTTTTTTAAAGCAAATCTCTGCTTAGAATCCTCTCATGGCTTCCCTCTTACTTTACAATTAAGAGCAAACTTCTTTTGTCACTACGCGTTTATTAATCATCTGCAAACTCATCTGGGAAGTCTGTTTTCATGGTATCTGTACCACTCCTTTGCCAGCACAACTTGGTTTAAGGTCATCAGTTATCCATCTGGCCATAACATATATCTCATCATGGCAATCCCCTTTATAACTTCCCACCCCACTCTACACACATATAAACACTTTTCTTGTCCTAATGCCTACCAAGGCCTTGTCCTCTAGAGGCCTTTTCCTTTGCTTTACACCTAGGGAGTTGTTTTCATGTTCCCACATATACCATGTTCTCTCTTCCATATACTTGCTGTTCCTTCTTATAGTACAATATGTCTTCTGTTCAAAAGCTCCTTAATAGTTGCCATTTACTACATACCAGGCAGAGTGCTTTGCATGCCTTTTTTCATTTAATCCTCACAAGAACCTGATGGGATAAATTTATTTTCCTTTACTTTAAAGATAAGGACACCAAAGCCTAGAAGAGGTCATGTAATTTGCCCAAGGCACACTTTTACTAAGAGGAAACCTAGAAATTAATCCATTGCTCTACCAAATATGTTACGTTGCCTTCTCTTAGGAAAAGGAGCATATTTTATTTATTTTTGTATACTTAGCACCTAGAATAAGACATAGTAAATATTTGTTGAGAATGAAGTGAGGTCTGAGCTAATCTTAAAGAATGAGGCCATTCTAAGCAGGAGAGAACATAGACAAACACAGAAGTGAGGATATGTCTACAGCACACATAGAAAACAATGATCAGGTCACCATGGCTTAACACTTCCCCACCTCCTGCTGCTCCAATTTTCTCTTGCCCTTTGCAGCAAACCTCCTCTAAGTGTTGGCTATCTGATTCTTCTACTATTCTCTCTTGAATCCATTCTACTCAGGCTTTAGTCCCATTGCTGCACCAGATTGGCTATTTTTAAGTTCACTTCTCTGTTGCTAAATCCAGTGGACATTTCTTAGTTGTCATATTACTTGAGCTGTCTGCATCACGTGACACAGGTGATCACTCCATTCTTACTGATACACTTTCTTCCAGGATACTATACTATCGTGGTTTCCTTTCTACCTCACTAGTTGTAATTTATTCCTCTCCTGCTCAGCCTTTGGATGATAGAGTGCCTCAGGCCGAGTTCTCATAGTCTCTCAATCTACACTCACTCCTTTACTGATCTAATCCCGTTTTCTAATCTTTAAATACCATCTCCATGCTAATGACTCCACAGTTTATATCTCTAGTCCAGATGTCCCTCCCTGAACTCCAGACTCTTACAGTTGACTTCTTATTAGCATCTCCACTTGGAAGTCGAACAGACATCCCAAATTTAACATATCCAAAATTAAACTCTTACTCTTCCCCTAAAAAACTGCTTCTCCTGCAGTATTCCCCATTTCGGTTTATGGCAGCTCCAGCTTTCCACTTGCTAAGGCTGGAAACTTGGACTCTTATACCCACAACTAGCCTGTCAGCCACATCTGGCCACTTCTCTGTTACCACCCTGTTTGTCTACCTGGTTCTCCTCACCCTTTATATCCTACCACCTGTTCTCAACACAGTAGCCAGAGTGATTCTTTTAACATAAGGATAGAGTATCACTATGAAAACCCTTCAGTGGTTCCCCATTTCATTCAGAATAAAAACTAAAGTTGTAATAGTCTACAAAACTAATCTGGCCCCCCTGTTACCCAGCTGATCTCTTGTCGTACTCCTTTCCCTGTTTGGTGGTTCAGCTACACCAACTTCTTTGCATTTCTTCAAACATGCCACTGCTTGTGCTCTGGGGCCTTTGCTCTTGCCCTTCTTCCTGGAATGCCCTTTCCCCACATAGTTACAGGGCTCACTCCTTAATTTTCTCTAAGTCTTCGTTTAAATGGCAGCATCTCAATGAGATCTGCCCAGACTACCCTAGTCAAAATTACAACTCGCATGTCCTATTTTACCCTCCTGAATTGTATCCTCAGAGCATGTATCACTTTCTATTCAATTAACTTTTTGTTTGTTTGTTTACTTTTCATTGACTGTTCTCTCCATGCTGTAAAATAAGCTCTGTAAGGGCAGGGACTTGTCTGTATTTTCTTCATAATACCTGCTTAAATCAATGTCTGGCATAAGTAATTAATAAATAATTACTGAACTGAATTAGATTAAAATAAACTCAAGTATTTACAGCTGAAAATCTTTTGGAGATCTTGAGGTTTATTTAAGTAGATTTTCTAGCCATGAAAAAAGATACGTGAGCCCCAAATACAGAGAATATACAGTTAACCAGGAAGGTTTGTTAATAGCGATAGGTCTACATGTACTGTTATCATGCTCCTCAATGTCATCTGGTATTAAATTATGTTTAGCCCAGCAACTGACTGGACTGGATTTTATAGATTGCCTTCCCTCTCTCACAACTAACAAGAGTTTAATCGGAGCATTAAGGAGCTCTAAATAGGCCCAGCTTTTGAATCTGCATATCAGGAGGGGGCTGGGAGCATGAGTGGGAGGATGTCATGTCCCAGTGATTAATGATCTCTAGGAAGCTGAAAAGGGGAGAGTAATATACACAGTATTTCTACCCCCTGGAGTAGGAATGCAAACACCATTGTGCAGATCTGTGCATAGTCACTGACTTCCTGGTAGCTGGAGAATTTCATACACTCTTTTGCCACAAATAAAACTGTCAGAGAAGTGACAGAGCTCAAAAAGCTGGCCTTCCTTACTTAAAAAGAATAGCTGAAACACAGTGAGCCAGAAAATTAATTTTGTAGTTGTTTGGGAGCTCAGTTGTTTGATAAGAAATGAGAAATTGAGAACTTTTCTTGAAAAGTCTAAAACCTCCAAATATTTGTTGAATCAAACTCTACGTTTGGTTTTGTAAATTTACCAAATTCCTGGAAACTGCTTATTTTAAATGAAGTTAAAGGGAAAATTCCTTTGTAATGAAATGCATTACCTTAAACTTTTCTGTGTGGTCTCTATGGTAGATTCAGGGAATCATACTATTATTGGTGGACTCCAGTGTATTGCCCTATGTGTTGAAAAAAGAATCCTAACATATCAGAATGGCTTTTACACTATTAGAAAGTAATTCTAAGATAGAGTTCTGGTTTTTTTTTTTTTCTTTTAACCCCAGTGAATATTAAATTATATGATATTTAATAGCAGTTTCCAAATGCTTAAGTTAGAAGCAAAATATTTTTATCTATAGATAAGGGCAATTTTAAAAAGAAAGTTTGAGGGAAAAGCATTGTATTTCAGCCAATTGTAATTATTTACAAATAACCAAAATTAGGGATTTTGTTTAATAGTGGTAGCAGCAGCGGCAGTAATAGTAGATTCTGAGTGGGAACAACCAAATAACTTGTATTTTACCAGGAACCATTCATTCATAGGACTTACTAAATTATTTTTGTTCTTGGTTCTAATTTTTTTCATGCCCTCTATATTACCACTTATTGTTCAATATTGTCTGGTTTTTAAACTTTGAGTTCTTATTAACTTTTTTCCCATAATATAAAAAGAATATATTCATTCTTGGGGAAACGGAGCCACACTTCAGGATAAAGGAGAGAAAATATTTTTTATTTTATTTCTCGGTTTTTTTGTTGTTTATTTTGTTTTATTTTTGAGGGTTTCAACATAATCTAAATTAAAAGGGATTAGTATGGTCTAAATTAAGACGGCATCAGTTAGATTAACCCCTGAATTTGGTTTCCAAGTGGTTAGACTTTTAAATTGCATTTGCAGGAGTTTATTTTTAGTCAGGATGTGGTTATTTTTAGATCTGCTTCTCAGTCACTAGGAAATGTAATGCCTGTCTCTCCATTGTTGTTTATCAGGAAGTTCTGAGGCACAGGCTTCTAAGATCCAGTAGGACAGAACACCACCTCTTTCTCCTTTTAAATGAAAGAATATAAAATAGTACATGAAGGAAAAGATGTTAATTGAGAGCATGTCTAATTTTTAAATTGTTAGTGTCATTTTAATCTCCTATACACTGAGCAACAGAACAAGATTTTTAGGGAATACCAAAAAATATGAGGTTTGGGTTCCCCCTACTGGTGCACATCCCAGGCTCATTATTTCATTAATACATAGCAGAAAGGCCTAGGGGGATAGAGATTTGAAATAGCTATGTTGGCCTATTTTGAAGAGGTCTGGTGATGAGAGAGGGAGAAAAAGCACCGTTACCTATTTTCTGCAAATGTCTTACAAAAAAATGGGATGATCTAAAAATTATATTTCTACGTCTAGAAAGGATAAATTAATCCTGCAGTATTTGGTTTTTAATATTGTTGCCTCTGTGATAAGGTGCTTATATACAGTGCTTCTCAAATATGTTGTACCTAAGGAATAATAAAACACCAGTGGATCCACAAAAGAATTTAAAACCCCAAGGAAAACTGTGACGTTAGTATTGTGTCATAATAAAATTAAAGAGCTGGTGTTAAAGCTCACTAATTCTTATTTTAGCATTTCTGAAAGTGACATGACATCATGTGATTGTGTGTGTCCATTTCACATCTGTTCTTTCTAATTTATCATGTGTGTATTTGAAACAGTTCTCTTTATTTTCTTAGTCAGCAAATGCCACATAATATTAAAGGCGCATTTTGAAAAAGAATTTTAATTGACTCCTAAAAGTCACTTCTGAACTCCTTATTATGTTTGCATTTTAAAGGACTATTCAGTCAAATTAAAATATTGTCTTTTTAAATTGCTTTTCAGTAATGCAGTCAACCTTTTAAGCAACGTTCCAGTCTCTTGTTTGGATGTTCTCATTTGTCCATTAACCCATGAAGAAACAACCCAAGAGGCAACTACTCTAGATGAACTGCCCGGTGATAAAACAACTGAGAAAGAAACAGTTTTGAAAAATAGTACCATGGTATACAATGGTATGAATATGGAGGCCATTCATGTTTTACTCAATTTTATGGAGAAGAGAATAGACAAGGTAAGACTGATAAAATGGAGGTCTTGGGAAGATGCTTCTGAATACAAATGTGCATACATACAGACATCACAGGATGTGATTTTTGAATTTAAACTTTTTTATAGCTGACATCTTGAATAATCATTTATACTCTGGGAACCATTTTACTACAATAAATGATAAATTGCTGAAACCAAGTGAATTTGTTTAAAGCTGAAAATTGTGTTGATGCGACACCACAATTGTGACTAATACCTAAAAACAAAGAAAAACTTTTTCTACGTAGGTATTTTGTAAGTCCCAGATGTAAAAATTATCCCCCCAAAAAACTTGATGATAAATACTTTCCACAATACCTAAAAGATAGACATCTTTTTAAAAAACTGTCAACTTTCCATTTGTTGTTGCTTGTTTTCTCTTTTCTGTCACTTGCTTTTGTCAGGTAACATTAATATTAAAAGGCAGCAAGGTAGTATGGGTGGGTCATCAAAACCTTGCCTCATTTAAGCCAAGGAGGGAGGGAGGGCCCTGCAAAATGTAGGAAAATCTAGGAAGGATAAAAATGTGCATTAGTAAACATGAAGATAACTTACGAAATAGGAATATTGTTAGGAGAATAATTTTTAAAATAGTTTGTACGGCTTTGGTAACATAAGATGTCTCCCTCTCAAAAAAAGGAGTATTTGGCCCTACTGTACAGCACAGGGAACCATATTCAATACCTTGTAATAGCCTGTAATGAAAAAAAAATATGAAAAGGAATATAGACATAGAAAACTGAATCACTATGCTATATACCAGAAATTAACACATTGTAAATTGACTATAATTTTTAAAGAAGCAAAAAAAGGGAGTATTAATATACTTAGTTATACAGAGAAAAGTAATACTATTAGAGACTAAACTAACACAGCGTGTATGGTTTTCTTTATAGGGAAGCAGCTATAGAGAGGGTCTAACTCCGGTTCTCAGCTTATTAACAGAATGCTCCCGAGCCCATCGAAACATCAGAAAATTTCTCAAAGATCAGGTAACTGTTTAATACGTATTACATCTCAAAGCTAATCTTCTTATATGTGTTTTTTAAACATAAAATTAATGAGTCATTCTTTCACAGTGGTTTTCATTAGAATGTTAGAAATTCAGAAAAGATACTGTTAATCTTTGAAATCTTCCTAACCCAGAAATAAGTGATCCTATATATTTTTTGAGTTATTTATTCATTTATCCAACAAATGTTTAGAGAGATCTGTGTACTGTGTTCTAAGCATTGAAATATAGATGAAGTTTTTGCCTTGTGGAGTTTACCTTATAGTGGGGGACTAAAAGTAAACAAACAAATATTTGATACAATGGCAAGTAGTGTTAAGTGTTCTGAAGAAAGATACAAGGGAAAGGAAAATTTAAGGGAATAAGGAAGTCCCTCTCTGAGGAAATGACATTTGAGCAGAAACTTGGATAAGTAAGAACTGGACCTCTGAGAATATCTGGAAGAGGATATTCTCTGAGAATATTTCTGAAAATTTTCTAGAAGAGGAACTGTACCAGAGAGAACAAGTTCAAAGTCCCTGAGATGAGAGGATGCCTTAGCATGCTTAAGGAAAAGCAAGGCTAGACACCAATGTGTGAGTGAGAGAGTGAAAGATGAAGTAGAAGAGGTAAGCAAGAATCAAATAACATAAGGCTGTAATATAGAACTTGTGAATCTCTTCTAAGTGAGATGGGAAAGCACTCAGATGGGAAAGATGAGACTGTTTTGAGAAGGGCAATACTAGGACCTTATTTATATTTAGAACTAATTTGGCTATTATATATAGGATAGACTAGAGGAGTGTGAGTAGCAGATGTGAGGAGACCCCCCCAAAAGAGAGCTGATGATGGTTTGGAGTAAGATGGTTATAGTGAGAGTTCATGGTAAGATCTTTCTCAGCATCTACTTTCTGTCTGCATCTGTACCACCATATCCTGTGTCTCCTGCTCTATCACAGCAGATGGGTTGTCCCTGCTTCCTTCTGTGGCCAGCCTCTGCACTCATATCCTGGATCCCTTTCCTTCTAACCTTAAGAACTTTGCTCCTGCATTTATTCCCTCTCTTTCTTCTTACATTGATCATTTTTTTTAATGTACTGGATCATTTTTGTCTTCACCCAAACACATCTTCCATCTTAAAAGCAAAAAAAAAACCCCCCAAACCATCCCTTAATCCCACTTCTCAAGCTGCCTCTCCACTTTTCTGCTCTTTTTGCAGTGTTCCTCAGAAGAGTTTTCTGTACTCACCCTCTCTCTTCTTTTTACTCATTTTGATTCTCTTCTGAACCCACTGTAGTTAGGTTTTCACACTTTCCACTGCACTGCAAAGGTATTTATCAAAAGTCATCAACCTAATACTGCCAAATCTAATAGTTCTCAAATCATTTTTTAATTCCCCAGTACCATTTTGATACAATTGAGTATCTTCTCCTTCTTGAAATACTTTCTTCACTTGGTTTCTAGGACACAATAAGGGACCTCTTCTTTGTAGTATCTGAGTGCCCGAAGATAGTATTATCTTTGTCTCCATTTCTACTCCCTTGGTGATCTGATTCATCAGTCATGGTTTTGAAAATCATCCATATGCTGATAAGTCCCAAATTTCTATCTCTATCCTTGACCTGTCCCCTAAGCTCCAGACTTAATATAACATGCCTACTCATCTCCTCCCCTTGGATGTGTAGTACATGTCTTAAGTTTAACATATCCCAAACTAATCTCTTGATTTCCTGTCCCCTCACCCTCTTTCTCTTATTTTCACATTTCAGTACGTGATATCACCATTCATCCCATTGTTCATTTATTGCCATAAAGAATTTCCCATAATAAATGAACCAGGTTCATTTCTTCTGTGTGTTGATGGTAAAGATTTAATAAACACTTTACTATGTATAGACCATATTAATAGATAATTGCTGGTAAGGAGAGATTAGAAAGTATAGGGACTCTATCTTTGAAGAATTTACAGTCTATTGGAAGAATAGGAACCATTAAAGCATGAATTATCATTTAAGCAAAATAAATTGTTTAATTGACCAATTAAGGTCATTTACAGGTTTGATTAAGACATCCTATTGTGACTGTGAGGACTTGGTGAAGAATAATAAATGAAGATAAGTGTTCTATATTTTAGCATTTTCACATTGGAGATCCATGTTCAACTAAACTGTTTAGATTTTGCTATCTCTAACCAGGACAGCCAAAAAAACCCTATTTGTATAAAGGCCTTGGGCCACACATTATATAGATACAAAAGATTATGCGACGCACTCCATGTCCTCAAAGAAATACTACAGTACAGATAAAGGAGACATGACAAGTAAAAGATAACTAAAGAAAGATGAAAGGCACAATACAGAAATCAACTTCCCTTCTAAGGAAGATGTACTGTAGACTATGATGATCAAGAAAGGCAGAATTTAATGTAGCAGATGATTAGCTTTGATAATAGTATAAATGGAACCATGGCTAATTATTATGTCCTATAGTTAATGCCTGATTAAATCAAATTTGTGTACATGCAAAGGAAATTGGTCTTGAGTATTCAATATTTGGGCAGGTAGAAAGAGAACAGATGGTAGAAATTACTGACCCAGGAAAGAAAAGGAAAAATTTATTGGACAGTAGCATTGTGGGGAAATAGAAAGGCTTCATACATATGCAGTTTGTCTGGTATGATGTATAAGGATAAAAACAACAAAATTTCAATTTAAAAACTTGTTTTAAGGAACCAAAACATAGCTAACAAAATTTTTGTGCAACAAATAACCTTTGTTAATAGAGACTGTACTCTGGAACTGTAGGTATATACTACACAAAATCCCTTGTTACATGTCTCATTCTTCTATGGGAGATAAACTCAGTATGGTTGGCTGAATCAGATAATAATTTGCTGTGCAATAGCTTTGTGCCTACAGGGCACAAAGAGCATTCATTGTTCTACCCTACCAGAGATACTGAAATATGGATTCTGTAAATGCTTTGGGTAGGTTACTCCATTTTCTGAGATTTAGTTTCCATTTTTTTTCCATAGCTGTATCTCCAGGACCTCCAATACCTCCTGATACATGGTAGGCACTCAATATAAAAAGAGATAAGGAAGAAAGGAAGTTGAATGGATTGAATAAAAATAATATACACATAAAGAGTCTGGCATACAAACGATCTGGCAATCCCTGTCCTGGGTATATAACTAGAGAAAACTATAATTTGAAAAGATACATGCACCTCATTGTTCATAGCAGCACTATTTACTGTAGCCAAGACATGGAAGCATCCTAAGTGTCCATTGAGAGATGAATGGGTAAAGAAGATGTCGTGTATGTATACAATGGAATACTACTCAGCCATATAAAAGAATGAAATAAGGCTATTTGCAGCAACATGGATGGACCTAGAGATTATCATACTAAGTGAAGTAGGTCAGAAAGAGAAAGACAACTTATATATGGAATCTAAAATATGATACAAATGAACTTATTTAGAAAATAGACTCACAGAGATAGTAAACAAATTTATGGTTACCAAAGGGGAAAGGGGAGGATAAATTAGAAGTCTGGGATTAGCAGACACAAACTACTATATATAAAATAGATAAACAACAGGTCCTACTGTATAGCAGAGGGAACTATATCCAATGTCCTATAATAAACCATAATAGAAAAGGAAAAAAAGAGTCTGGCATAGTAAATTATAATTTGACTTTGTGTCTATCATCATTTCCTAGCATAGTGCCTAGCTTAGAAAAGGCACTTTTTAAAAAGTTACTTGAATTAATTCATTCTTCCTTCAATCAGCAGATATTTATCGAACACCTGTAATATGCCAGGCACTGAGAGCAGTAAACAAAACAGAAAGAAATCTCTGTCCCCATGGAACTGACTCTCGGGAAGAAGGCAGACAGTAAAGAAGAAATACGTACTGTGTCAGGTGGTAATTAGTACTATGAGGAAGATTAAAGCAGAGGCAGGGGGATAAAAAAAAGAGAATATTGAAGGTTAATTATATAGGGTGGTCAGGGAATGCCTTTCTATAAATGACATTTGAACAGAGACCTGAAGAAAGTAAGGGAGTGAGCCATTTAAGTTTCTAGAAAAAGAGTTTCTGGGCAGCAAATGTATAGACCAGGAGGCAGGAAAGTGCTTGGTGTGTTTAAGGAGTTCCATGGAGGTTCATATGGCTATAGCAGTGTAAGCAAGAAATATAGTAGAAATTAAGTCAGAAAAGTAGCAGGAAGCCAGATTATGTGAAACCTAGGGAAGTTGTAAGGACCACATCTTTTACTATGAGTGAGATGAGAATCCATGGGAACTGGAGGACTTTGAGAAGAGGAGTGACATAATTTGACTTTCAAAGGATCATCATAGCTACTATGTAGAGAATTAATCATGGAAGAACCAGGATGGAAGCAGGGACTACTTAGAAGACTGTAGTAATAGTTCATGTGGGAAATATTGGTAGCTTGGATTTGGTAATGCTAGAGGAGGTAGAGAGAAGTGGTTAGATTATAGATATATTTCACAGGTAGAGCCAAATTAATTTGCTGATGGATTGGATATGTGGTATGAAAGAAAGAAATCAAGGATGTTTCCAAGGTTTTTGCACCAAACTGTTGGAAGCATGGACTTGCCATTTAATGAGATGGAAACCCGCAGAAGTAACAGCTTTGTTGGGAGCTTCATTAATTTTGTTTAGGACATGCTAAATTTGAGAAGCCTATAGAAGTCTGGAGGTCAGGGAAGAAATCAAGATAGAAGTATACTTTAGGGAGTTATCAGTAAATAGAGACCATATAAAGCCATAAAATGGAATGAGATCTCCAATAGAGTGAGCCAAAATAGTGAAGAAATGTTGCCCAAAAATTCAACTCTGGAATATTCCAACGCTTAGAAAACAAGAAGAGAAAGAGAATTAGCACAGACACTAAGATGAAGCAACCAGCAAGATAGTAGGAGAACCAATCTAGGTGGATGCATGGATAGGTGAGTGAGTGAGCACACAGACAGACCAAGCAAGTTACGTATTCCCTCTGAGGCTCAGTATGTAAAATAGTGGTGGTGATGTTACTACTTCCTTTACAAGGATACTATGAGGGCTGATTACAGAGAATGTATGTATATCATCTATTACAACAACTAGCACATAGGAAGCACTCAGTAATTAATAACCATTTTTATTATACAATAAAACAACTAGAAAAAAAAGTGCCTTCTTTTAGTAATTAATGAAAATGCTGCAGGAATTAAAAGAAGGGAAAAACCAGTATGTCAGGATATTAAGGAAGTCTCTGTGGAAGAAAGAGAAATTTGACCCAAACTTTAAAATGGATTTTGATAGAGGCAGCAGAGGCATTCCAAGTGCTGAAAAAAGTAAAAACTCAGAAATGGATTTGACTACATCAGGTGGTACAGTGATGAGATGTTTCTCTTCAAATGAAATTTCATTACAAGCATGAAATCATTTGAGGTTTTTGTTGTTGTTTAGTTTTATTTTATTTGGAAGCAAACCTATTTATTTTTAAACATTTTCCCCACTTAGGAAACTAAGCTCTGTAGACATTGCAAGACTAATTATTTGGATGGTACCATTCTCACTTACTTTAGTACTTATGATTGATGATGGTTTTGCATTTGTGCCCTTAGGTTTTACCACCATTGAGGGATGTGACAAATCGACCTGAAGTTGGCTCAACTGTAAGAAATAAGCTGGTGCGCCTCATGACACACGTTGACCTTGGAGTCAAGCAAATTGCTGCTGAATTCCTTTTCGTCCTCTGCAAAGAAAGAGGTGGGTTAAACTCTTTTCCCTCTACTTTTTTTTATCTTTCTGAGGGAATTTGAGAAATGTTTCTGTTAGTAGTGGCCATCTCATTCCGCTCTTTTTGGAGCTTATTCCCTATCTGTTCCATTAGAGGGCTTGAGGAGATAATAAAAGTTAATAATTTAAAAGCATTTTCTATATGCTTCTGAATTCAGAGAGACATGCAGGCCAATACACTACCAAACACGCTCACATTTAACTTTGCCTTCTGTACCCTTAACCCAGACTTCCTGATCTTGATGAGTCAGGGCCTGGAACCATTATGAAAAATCTGCTTAAGTAATTCAGATGCTACTATTTTGATAACCAGGCAAAGGCCTGAGTTAGTTCTCCTTTTTAATTCCTCTTGGAATTAAAGTTATAGGAGTTTTGGGCTCCTAACTAAGTTCTTTAATCAATGAATAGTTATTGAATATGAGCTATAAATGCATAACATATACCCCTTACCCTTGAGATAAAGGTAAGACATAAGTAGAGGAAATTAAAAAGTAACTATACTACAGTGTAATAAGTACTACTTTATAGGTATATATAAAGTGACTGTCTTCTGAGATACAGCTAAGAATTTAAAATATTTCCTAAAATTGTGTGGGTTATTTTGCTCTGCAAAAGGCAAGTTATCTAAATAAGGAACTTTGACTAAGTTATTTAGATATTCTTAACTACTTCCTTCTTCATCTCCTTGTTTATTGAAAGTACTAGTGTAAAACTTCAACTAAGTAGATTTTATATTTCACTTTTCTCAAGTATCCCAGTTGTGTGAGATAGTTAATTTGGAGGTGGAAAGCTTCACTCACTTCTCTCAAAATATTAAGTCAGTTGAATTATTTTTTCTCCAGCTTTATTGAGGTATGATTGACAAATAAAATTGCATATATTTAAAGTATACAACATGATGATTTCTTAGACATTGTGAAATGATTACCACAGTCAGGTTAATTAATACATTCACCACCTCAAACATGTGTGTGTGTTTCTGGTGTGTGTGTGTGTGTGGTAAGAATGCTCAAGATTTACTCTCTGCAAATTTCAAGTGTAAAATACAGTGTTATTAACTATAGTCACCATGTTGTACATCAGATTCCCCAGAACATATTCATCTTATAACTTGTACCCTTTGACCTGATCTCCCTATTTCCCCTACCCTCTAACCCCTGGTAACCAGTATTCTACTCTTTGTTACTATGAGTTTGAATTTTTTTTTTTTATTATTTAGAGGATACTTTATTATTAAAGTTTCTGCAATCAAACCCATGTAGATAAGACCTTACATATTTAACACAGTGTGTTACCCCTGTACAAATGGAAAAAAGTATGTTTAACATTTCTAGACCAATATGGCTGTTAATTTCTGTACAATGCCAACCAAACACAGTACAACTGGGATACTTTTTCCAAAGTTGACAGCACAGCTAAAGTTTCCCAAAATTCAAATTTTATATATATATACATATATGTATTTTTTTATATAAAAAGACCAATAGCAGTATGTTATGCATCAGTAGCAGCAATAGCTTTTCCAGGTTCTGCAGTCATCTGAACAAAATTATAGAGACATCCTTAGATTCTACATATAAGTGAGATCATATGGTATCTGTCTTCCTCCATCTGGCTTATTCACTTAGCATTCATGTTCTCTAGGTTCATCCATGTTGTTACAAATAGCAGTATTTCCTTCTTTGTGGTGACTAAATAATATTTCATTTTATACATAGTTGACCCTTGACCAACGTGGGTTTGAATGGCTCAGGTCCACTTAGATGTGGATATTTTTCAATAAATATACACTACAGTACCACATGATCCGTGGTTGGTTGGATCTGCAGTTGATTAGATCTGTGAGTGCAGAACCGCAGATGTGGAGGGCCAATTATAAAATTATACACAGATTTTCAGCTGCATGAGGGTGCCCCTAACCCCTGTGTTGCTTAAGGGTCAGCTCTGTGTGTGTGTGTGTGCGTGTGCACACGTGCGCACGTGCATATATATACACACACATACTCATATCTCCTTTATCCACTCATATGTTGATGGACACTTAGCTTGTTTCCATATCTTCGCTGTTGTAAATGACATTGCAGTGAACATGGGAGTGCAGATATCTCTTGGGGATATTAATTTCATTTCCTTTGGATATATGCCCAGAAGTGGGATAGCTGGATCATATGGCCAACTGTAAAGTTATACAAGGATTTTCAACTGCATGGAGGGCTGTCACCCCTAACCCCCATGTTGTTCAAAGGTTAACTGTAATTATCTTCAACTATTATCATAGACTAGTTTATTTAACATCTACTTTTAAACAATTCAATTATTTCATGACTTTGAAAAAAACACTGATATTATATCTTGAAAGTAAGTGACTGGAATAGTGCCTTGCATATATTCTTTAAATACTGGCTGAATTGAATAAATTTTTCTGAGGTCGGAAATTAGCTGTTTTTAAAGTATAATTATGTATGTATATGCATAAGTCTGAACCACACATGTATCTATTCATTTAAAAGTTTATCAAAATATACATCAAAATATTATTCATTGTAAAGTCTAAGTAGTAGGATGACTGGTGACTTTTTTTAGTTCTCTATATTTTGTAATTTTTTTTTCACTGAGCATGCATTTCTTGTGTACTTGTAAAATTTTTAAGAGGGGAAAATTTAAGTTTATTTCTTCCATAATTATATGTCTACATATCTAAATATGTAAATTATATATCTAAATATATACTTAAATAATTCTATATATCTGAATATATAAATTATATATCTAATCACTTTACTAATGAGTTAACATCATAACGAATACGGTATATACATTTATAAATGAATTTGTTAATTATTTTTTATTTGAAATGGTTAGCTTTTCCCCTCAGGACCCAGTATTTGAGGTTTCATAGTCCTAACTTTGAGCCCAAAGCCAACCCATGTTGGCAAAATTGCATCTTTTTCAACTGATCATTAACAAACCCATATATATTCATATGCTTTTCCTTCCAATTTGATTTTAAACTTAGTAGATGTATTCTGAAATAATAATTCACTTATTCAACAAATACTTTTTGAGCTAGACCCAGGGAATACAGAGGTACACAAGATATCCAAGATCTCTGCCCTCATTTTATTTACTTTCTTTATCAAGGATTGCAAACTCAGATGCCTGCAAGTGCAAGGCTAGTAATAAAGTAAGTCAAATGGACTGAACATAAGATGATAAGTGAAAACTGACACTTAGCTCATTGTTGAGGAAACAGTGGGTTGGGAGCGGAGGAGCAAGGGGTCTGGGGAGGACTGGAAAGAGGACCTTGCTCCTTTTTAGCTCCAGCTGATTACTACCTTGAATGTGTGGCCAGTGTTACCATATCTTCTAGATTTTTCAAGAGAAGCCAGCACTCTGGATTTTGACATAAAATCTCCCAGTTTTTAAATGCTGTCAACTAATTCTAATTTAAAATCTTCCGGCCCCCGCCCCCCCCCAAAAGAAAGTCTGTAGTCCATATTCAACTTTAAAGTCATCAGATTTGGGAGTTTTGGCTGTGTTTGGAGGCAGACTATATCAAAATGAAATAAATTTAAAATAGTTTATTAGAATAACTGAACTTTCCTCTTAACGACACTCAAAGCTAAGTTTGAAAGTTAAGGCACCATGATCTAGGCACTTAGTCACACCAGTAAGCAGAGACAGCAGTCCAGTTGGATTAGGGACACAGAGGTAAGATTAAGAAGGAAAAATTAAGTGGGTAAGATACAAAGAGCAAAATTTTATGGAAGACTTGGCACAGAAAAAGCCATCCAAGTGCCATCTATGCCAGGCTAAGCTGTATCTCCAACTGATAGCGACAAACATGTGCTCATGCTGCCAACTTGTATTGTTGAACCCCGACAAAACTGAATTTTAATTATCTGCTCTGCAAATTGTGTACTTTCTACAGGGAGCCTAAATACAGGCCTTACTTAGTTTAAGAAAAGAAAATAATTTGTAAAACAACTCCCTGCCTTTGTGGGATTTCTCCTCCACCCTAACCCCCCAGTCTTTTAACACATTCATAATTCCCAGTATGTGTTAGGTATGTTGTAGAGTAGGCGCTGAATTACAGAGGTAAATTAAGGCTTGGATTCCCTCAGCACATAGCCCCACACCTTTATAACTTTATTTTTGTCTCATTTATTTCAGGGGAATAGGTGTCTTTTTAGCTTGGAGCTAAACAGTCTCCCCCTCCCATTGATCTTTTCTCTTCCTGTCTTCTCAGAAGCCTTGTTCCATCAATTGTTACCCTCTGGCCTTTTGTTTGTTAACTCTCCCTGTGTTTTCCTCAGTCTTTGTACATCTTCATGTCACTGTCCTTCACATGTTAGCATGAAAGACTGATTTGTTCTTCTTTTCAGGATCCTTATTACCCACTCAGGCTTCAACTTGCTGAAAGTAAGGCTTTTCCACAATTCCCTACTCCCCAGATTCCACAGAAAATGCTCTCAGGAAAATCACAAATTAAGTTTCAAAAGGAATGGATATTTTTAGTCTTTGTCTTATTATACCTCTCCTAACAGTTGACACCATTAACCACTGTCTTTGTTTCTGTGCTACCACACACTACTAGATTTCCTTTGACCCACCTCTCTGTTCGTTGTTTAAAGTCTGATTTGCTAACTGCTATTTTTGTCCACATCTAATTGCCAGTATTCCCTAAAGTCATCTTCTAACCCTGTCCTCACTTACGTTGCTCCCTGAGTGGTCTCATTCCCCTCCTTTGGCTTCTGCTTCAGCCTATTTGAGGGGAATTTCCAAATCTGTGTCTATCTTAATAAACTATTAAAATAATCATATCCCTCAGGTTTTCTTCATTCTGTCTCCCACATGGCTAACAGAGGGACTGTTCTAAAATACATATATGATCTTGCCATTCCCCCTCATAAAGCTTTCAGTGATTCTCTGTTACTTGCATGATAAAATCTAAATTTTACCTCCATGGCCTACCTCTATAGTGTATTCTAAATTCTCTCCTACCCTACACTTTCTGCTTAATCATACGAAATTCTTTATTTTTGCCTCATTACCTGCACTATTTCTTGGCATATCTCCATGGCTTGGCAGATGTCCTTTGGCATGGAATGTCTCTCCCATCTCTGTTAGCCTCGTGAGCTTTCTGTATTCTTGAAGGTCACCTTAAGCGTCATCTCTGTGAAGATCGTCTGAGGCAGAGTTCATCATTCTCTGCCTTGTACCATTTTTACTTTCTGTTTTTAATACTTTTGACATCTATTGTGACTTTTTATTTGTCAAAGTTTTATTCTAGACATTGAGTTTTTTTATATCAGAGATCATGTCTCCCCCAATTTTTTTGTATATATGTATTTTTTAATTGAAGCATAGTCAGTTTACAGTGTTTCAATTTCTGGTGTACAGCACAATGCTTCAGTCATTGATGAACATACATATATTCATTTTCATATTCTTTTCCACCATAAGTTACTACAAGATATCGAATATAGTTCCCTGCACCATATAACATGAACTTGTTGTTTATCTATTCTATATAAATCAGTTAGTATCTGCAAATCTCTAACTCCCAATTTATCCTCTCCTATCCCCTCCCCCTCAGTAACCACAAGTTTGTTCTCTGTGGCTGAGAATCTGTTTCTGTTTTGCAAATAAGTGTCTTTTTTTTTAGATTCCACATATGAGTGATACCATACAGTATTTTCCTTTCTCTTCTGGCTTATTTCACTTAGAATGACATTCTCCAAGTCCATCCATGTTGCTGCAAGTGGCATTATTTTATTCTCTTTATGACTGAGTAGTATTCCATTGTGTAAATATACCACAGCTTCTTTATCCAATCATCTGTCGATGGGCATTTAGGTTGTTTCCATCTCTTGGCTGTTGTAAATAGTGCTTCTATGAACATTGGGGTGCTTGGATCCCCAGTGTTTAACAAAGTACCTTACAGATAGTACCCTTAAATCTTTAATGAAAGAGCAAACATTTGTGCCCTCTATGAATTCAGTGTGATGAATACACTATCTTGTGGATTTCTCCACATAAAGGAATAATTTTAGTACAGTGTGGTAAGTGCTATAAGAGAGGAATGTGCCAGGTACTATA
Organism: Camelus bactrianus; assembly: GCF_048773025.1. NCBI lineage: Eukaryota > Metazoa > Chordata > Mammalia > Artiodactyla > Camelidae > Camelus > Camelus bactrianus. The sequence continues at coordinate 30,760,270 of NC_133550.1, read as the reverse complement.
GCAACCTGGAAGAAGGAATGATCAGTTGGTGTGGACAAGGTCAGAGAAATGTGAAACAGACTTGGTATGTAAAGAAAAGAGACTAGTTCAAAGTGTGAGGAATCCATAGTGCACAGGAGTAACAGGAGATGAGTATGGGAAATAAGGCAGAGGCTAGAAAATGAGGATCCCTTTAGGCCCTGTTTTAGAACTTGAGCTCTAGCCTTTAGGGAGTAAGATATTAGAGGTTTTATCCAGGAAGGTGATAACATCATATTTTTGCTTTACAAAGATATAATAGGTAGTTTTGTGGAACAAGGAATGGAAGGGTGTGAGACTGAAATAGGACGACAAGTTTGAGGAAGCTTTGAGCATAGGATTTCAAAAACTCACAGTATTTAACTGAAAGGAAAAGGACTGCAAATCCTTCTCTGTGTAACAGAAGGGGGGATGGTTTCTGGGTAGAATCTGACTCTGCCATTCTTTCTCCTTAATAAGAGAGCAAACCCCCCTTTGTTGTTTTCATAGTAGAGTGTGATAAAACCCATGTTTGTATAAACAATAATGCCATTTCTACCAGTGCAGTTCTGACTTTGCACTGTGCTGCTGTGGTTGCTTTCTTCTGTTCATAGTGCCCTCCAGCACCCTGATAAAATTATGGTGAAATATTTCTTGCAACTTTCTGACTGAATGCTGATGTTTCCTTCTGCATCAGTTTCGCCTAACTGCATGGATGAGTACTGTGGGGAAAAAAATACATTTATGTTTCTTTTATTTTTTAAGGACCACCCAGAAGGTCTTTTGTTTGCCTTAGCAGCTCACCTTAACATCCAAATTCAGTCCATTTTCCTTTCATACTTTCCCAATATCAAATAGGATGTTTTATAGTATATTTGAAAATAGACTAAAAAGTCACTAGAAACATTCCACCAAATAATGTCAGTCAGAACTTCACAAAGAAAATGCCTCTCACTGTAAGGATTTTGTAGTCCATTTGTCTCCTCTTCCCCAACCTCCATTTTTAAGTATTTTATCTTATTAAGCAAAAGTTCATTTTATTTTTAAACTATTGGCTATAGCCTCATCTACATATTCTAAAGGCAAGGTATGTCTAAAATAGTCTTTGTAAACTCAAACTGACACAGAGTTGGCACAAAATGTTTGTCCCAGTGAATGAGCAGTAAACATTATTTTCGTAAAAATGCTAGGTATTTCTATTATTAACTTCCAGGAGGATTTTCTGCATAAGAAAGCAGGTTAATTAGTGTTCTGCTGACTTCTTTTTAATCTGTTTTGGCCTTTCATAAACTCTGCATTCTTAAACTGTTTTAATCTTTAGCCATTGTAGGTGGTTATTTACATTGTTTCTTTTTCTTTTTTTTTTTTTTTTTTTTTTTTACTGTTGCTATTATATTTTTTAGGTATACTTATTTAAACCATTTATTCACATCATCTCAAATTGGACTTTCACAATTTCAGTTAATATTTCTTTTCTAGAATCACTAAACATCCTTATTTGTTTAAAAATAAACCTTGTTTAAAAACTTACAATGGATCATTATCATGTGGGTTAAGATCTGTTCTCCTTCGGCCTCAGTGACTTTGTATCTGACCATGTCATCAAGGTCATGAATATTAAGAATACCTGTATACAGTGGATAGTCACTTCCCGTAATAACTCATTAAGAGTCCACTAATTTATCTAAATCACTCCATCTTGTGGAGGCACTGATGGCAAGAGAGGGCATATCAGATTTATTCAGAGGGCTTTCAGATTATACCATGACCCCTCATTAAATTCTAATCATTCTACTCAGTACCCACTGAGAATTATTACCAAAGAGACCACAGTTACCAGTAGGTTTTAACTCAGAAAATAGTTGAAAGTGACTAGTGTAAAACTTTATTTAATCCACTTACATAATTAATCCTTATTTCCTCTTGTACGAATTTCACCAGTTTGCAGCATCTTTTGAAAGCAGGACTTCCTTTTATTTGCCTCTAAACTCCCTGTTTTCAGTGTCAAGGGAAGTACCCTCCAGTTCAAGTATTTGAAAATTTAATGAAGAGCTCTATCTTGGACTATTCACCCTACATCCTATCCATGCCCTTCATGATTTCATACTGATTGTATGTATCCCCTTTCCTTACCCATCTAGTTCCTTATCCACTGCCCCTTACAGGTCCCCAAGGTCATTTTAAACGCCCTCTTCTGAATCTTCTCCAGCTTTATTTTGTCTTTTTTAAGGTAAGTTATCTGAATTATGGTAGTATTTCAGATGTAGATTTTATGGAAGACTTTATATGTGGATAAGATATGTAGTGCTTTGTTTTGTTTCCTACAGTTGTCTTTAGAATGACATATTTTTTTGAAAGCCTTAAGTAACTTTTGCCATTTTTTATCTTTTGGTTGAATGTTCTCGTGTTCACCTTGAAACTGTACCTAAAGAAAAGAAAGTGTTTCTAAATAAAGCTGCTAGTGACTGCTTAGTACCTTCCTTTAAAGTATTTAGAAATCAAGAAATTCCTACAGTTTAAGGTTCCCCTTACATTGATGAACTGATGACAAGTAATATAGAGGACCTGCCCCAAACGCTTCACTGGGTTTTTTTGGTTGTAGTCGTTGTTGACTAAGATAAGCCTAAAATTGCCATTTTACGTTTTACCTAATATTACCAGGGAAAAAGAACATGTGTTTACTTTGTACCAGATACTTTTCTAAGCACTCTGCATGTATTTACCTGTGAGGTAGATGTTATTCCAATTCTCCAGATTTGACAGTTGGAGTAAAGAGCTGCAAAATAATTTACCCAAGATCAACTTGCTAGTAAGTGGTATAACCATTATTAAAATCCAGCAACTCCTGGGCCTGCCTTCTCAATGGGTAGCATGTACTTACATATTGTTGCTGACTTCTTTGAAAAAGCAGTAACTTAGCCTATCCCATTTGCTAATACCCTCAAGTTTTCTTATTTCTTATACTCCTTCCCTCCAATTCTTATAAAGGGAATAAGAAAGATTTTACATTAAGTGCTAAAATCCCAGTCTGGCTTTTATTAACTTTCTAGTCATCATGTCTCTGAAACTGGATAAAGAAATAATATTTGAGATCAGAAACTAAAAACATCACCCTTTACCCCGTGGGTGGCCCTGTGGTCACAAAGGCCCCACTCCTGTCACAAAGTATATTCGAAACAGCTCCATTTGAATTTCTGATACCTGAAAAAAAGTCTCTCCTCAGAGACTACTACTACCACACTTTGAAAACCTCTCAATTTTAAGATTTATTGCTGTGGCATATATCTCCAACCTCCCTGTGTTGGTGTAGTTGGTGATTATAGTGAGCACCCAAGGATTCCTGTTTCCTGTCTAAAAATCTATTCTGTTTTTGCAGTGGATAGCCTGCTGAAGTACACCGGCTATGGGAATGCTGCAGGACTGTTGGCGGCCAGGGGCCTCTTGGCTGGAGGACGAGGAGATAATTGGTACTCAGAGGATGAGGACACAGACACTGAAGAATACAAAAATGCAAAACCAAAGTATAGTATCACATTTCTTTTTATCTAGCTATGTCTGCCTTTGAGTTGGTTATTTGCCTTTCACTTCCTTTGTCTTTCATTTTCCAAGTATTTCTTTTCTTTTGTGGATTTGGAAGCCTTCTCTTTAATAGTGTTTTTAGAGGCAGTTTCACAGCCAGTGCTTTAGAGAATGACTTCAAGTGATTGAGGAAGGATAACATTGCAGGAAATGTTCTGCTGCATGATATTTTCAACATGCTCATTATCCTCTCCTAAGTATTAAAAGAGGTAGTGTTAATAAATATCTACCGTCATATACTTAAAAGATACTGTTGCTTATTTTGTGCTTTCCTTTTCATAGGTTGAGATTTTATAAGGTGTAACCAAGACCAAGTATTTAAGTTGGTTATTTGATGCTACCATCTTTCTCAGAAATCTAAATGTAGGTTCCATACATTCTGATCTTTCCTCTTGCATAAAAGCCCTTATGAGTCAATAAAATAAAGCAAAAGGCACATTACCAGGAAAAGGGAAGAAGTCTGGCTCTATGGTAGGGTTTAATCAAATACTTAGGGAATCATCTTTTAACGGAGGCATTAGTATGCTGGATAGGCAAACCGGAGACTCTGTCACGTTTTCCCTGAGTCAGTGCTTACAAATTAAAGACACTGATTGTTTTTTATCCCAAAACAAACCGCCTCTCTCTTCTTTTCCCTTCCAATCCTTTCATCCCCCTCTCAACTCCAACCCCAGGTAAATTTCATAGTGTTCACTTATTAGGAGTCATTTAAGCTCAAGTTTTCTGGTTTTCATTACTGAACGTTAGGATGCCCCATACGACATTATCAATAATGATATTAATATATGCTATGTTTTCTACTGACAGTCTTCTAGAGGGTGGTATGAATTATGTAGTAGTTGATCAGGGACTGAAAATCATTATCTGCAAAATTAGGCCCTTCTTTAAATATAGACTGTGCCTTATTTACATGAAAATAATGGGTCGTCAGAAGGTAAAAGAAAATCTATTTGAGACATTAAAATACACCACTTGAAAAGCCTCATTTTTTAATGAAGGTAGAAATTACATTCAGCATTCAGTGTGTCCTAGGGTATGTGGACATAGTCAACTAAGGTATAAAACTCTTGAGTACTCTTGGATGGCTGATACCATTGCATTTCAATGTGTATTGTTGATTTTGTTTGGTAGATGACTTCTGTAACAGTGATGGTCATATATCTAGCAAGCACAAGAATGCTACTATAGCAAGAAGGGGCTCAGAGAAAGTATAAGAACACTGGGTCTCTCCCAATAACATGGGAAACAGAAATGTGTTACATCATGGAAATGATGTTAGATTTCAATAGAGTACCGTTTGTTTAAATCAAGGACCATGATGTTTGATATTGTTATTGTCATGGCTCTCTGTCTTAGAAAGTTTCTATACTTAGGCCTTACATCCCTGGTTGAAATCTTTTTCAGCCTTTGGATCTGGCCAGTACCATTCATAGGAATGGTATGTTACTGTGGCCAGAATAATCACCATTGTGAAATCTTGCTGTGTTTCTTAAACATTGCTCATTACATGTGTATGTTTTTCTCATATAGCATCACATCTTCCCCCTTCAGATAGATTTGCATCTGTTTATTTCTTGCCTCTTTCAGGTGAAACAGTGTGGTGGGATGTTTCATTTGTTCATTTAAAATACTTACTAAAATGGTCCCACGGAAGGAGTGGTGAACAAAGCACTTTGCAAGCAAGACAGTCCTTTGTGTAGTGATCCACAGAGCTCAAAGAACTTCTTCCTTAAAAACTGTTACGAAAATTGTTATGAAAACCTCCCAATCTAGTCAAGCTTAGAAAGTCAGCATCTGAAAGAATCTCTTACTCCCCTACCCGCTGATTACTCTTCACCAGTCAGCACTCCCAGGATCACAGTCTACTTTTCTTATGGTGCATTTATTCACAGTGCTGGTATTGGCAGAAGCAGAGAAAGTATCCTTCATCCACTTGGCCCTCATTGCATTGTCAGAAATGCAAGTGGATTCTGATTAATGCACCAGGGTAACCTGTAATCCTTTAGTGGAATCTGAAACTAAGAATTGTATGGAGCATACATTCAGGCTGTGAGAGACAGTTAATATCACAACGGTCTTTTTTGTGTCAAAATAAATGTATTTAATGGACTGGAAATGGCTTTCTACAACTAACACACTTAGACAAAATACACACATAGAATCAAGTTACACGCCACACAGGTTTTTGGTGTATGTCTAGCTGTGTTTATTTAAGGTTTTCAGATAAGCTTTGGTCCTGTATCAGAAAGAAACCAAATTTCTAAATTCTAACTTTCATACCTGTTTCTTTTATGCCTCTGAGCATAGAGGCCCCTTGACTTTATAGGTGGTATTGGTACAGCATTCAGAGCATCAATTGAAAGATGTGTATTTAATGACGTTTGGCTCATTTTAGACCAGTTGCTTTCAGGCAGGGTATGCTATATAGGAGTCGATGGGTCAAAAAAAGTATCTTTAAAGGGCTGTGCTGTGGAGGGGCAGAAGGAAGGGATGGCCAAGGAGGGCAGAATTCTAGGATACCTCTTTATATTCTTAACACCCCACACTAGCTCACAATCACACCCAAAAGATTAAAATCATTAAACTAAGCAAGCACAAGAATGGTTTCCTTCTTGAACATATATCTCTTAGCAGTATAGATAGTTTCTTCAGCACAAAAGACTTTTTCTTTTGTCATGCTGCTTTAAGTAAAGTTCCATTATAACTGTCTCCATATGATAGGGCTATACAAATGAAAAAATATCTTTGGTTTTAATACTTCTTGAAGTAAATGAACCACAAACTAGGACTTGAAGATCTTTCTCTTTGCCTAGTTTGGACTGTGGTGATATATTTATGTGTAATAGGATTTAACTAGCATTTCTAGGAACTGGAATTTATTTACTGTAAGCAATGAAACACAACCTAAATTCAGACCTCTAAAGACTAGACTTGAAAGTAAAATCTTTGCCCTTTCTGCTATGTATACTGGTTAACTAGCCTTTGTGATATTTACAGTCACACTAGTTTTACACTTTCAAAGTTGAATTCTTTAATTGTTCTTTGGTATTTTAATTTGGGTAAATGGCCAGCAAGAGGTGTGTTAGCTGAACTACAGTATTGAGCTTTGCTTTAGGCTTCATTTCCTATAGATTCACAACCATAATTTTCTATATTCTTTATATCAAGGATATTACTCTAATCCAGCAGCCCAACACAGGAAGCATTATAAAGCACTATAATTTAAAAAGATAATTTGGAGCTTTTTAAGTTGCCTACATGCAGCTTGGTATTTGTGTATGTATATGTATTCAGTTTGTCTATTTGTATGGCTGATACATGATAGACACTTATTATTTGATAAAATAAGTGAAAGAATTATACCCCATTACCCTGTTTCTTCGCATTGCTAATAGGATGCAAATACTTGGAGTAGGATGTTGTTTCATAACTTACTCTACTTCTTTAATGTGGAATCAGTCTTACATTTGTATGGTAACTCTCAAATTACTTGAGACATTTTCACCTCAGTCACCATTATTAACTGGTGTCTCCAAACTGTCTTATGTCTGGATTTAACCATAGCAAACTCCACAAAACACCTAGTTGTTGTGTGTCTTCTTTTGTTAATGAGGACTGCCCCTGCAGCTCCATAGTGATGATTTAACTTAATAGATTAACTCACTGGATCATCAAAGGCCTTCTGACTTATTTGTTAGCAAGTAGCTCACTTAATGCTAATAATAATAGCTGATGTGTTTACTGAGTACCTAATAGGTGTCAGGTACTGTTCTAAGAACTTTCCTGATATTATTTCATTTAATCTTCACAGCAAACCTTTGGGATAAGGTTATCCCCATTTTACAGGTATGGAAACTAAAGATCAGTGGTTTCCAGGACATGTCTGTGAGTTAATGAGTGGTCAGGTGGCCTAACTCCAGAGCTGGTGTTTTTTTGGAATTTATATACATTAACGTTGTGCAGCCATCACCACCATCCATCTCCATAACTTTTCATCTTCCCCAACAGAAACTCTATCCATTGCCTCTCCCCACAGCCCTTAGTAACTACCATTCTACTTTCTGTTTATATGAGTTTGACTAGGAACCTTATATAAGTAGAATCTAAGGACCTCATATAAGTGAAATCATATAGAACATTTGTTCTTTTGTGACTAGTGTCTTTAAGATTCATCCATATTATATAGCATGTGTCAAATTTTCCTTCCTTTTTAAGGCTGAATAACATTCCATTGTATGTATATACTACATTTTGTTTATCCGTTCATCCATCAGTGGATACTTGGGTTGTTTCCACCTTTTGGCTGTTGTGGATAATGCTGATAGGAACATGAGTGTACGGATATCTGTTCAAGTCCCTGCTTTAACTTCTTTTGGGTATATATCCAGAGTGGAATTGCTGGATCATATGGCAGTTCTATATTTAATTTTTTGAGGTGCTCCATACCATTTTATATTCCCACCAGCCATGCATAATAAGCGTACTAATTTCTCCACATCCTCGCCAATACTTACTAGTTTCTGTGTTGTTTTTTTCAATAGGATAGCCGTCCTAACAGGTATGAAGTCAAAGCTTTTGTCTTAACTGCTATATATATTCTTCTTCAAGCCAATCAAAGGGAGAGATGAGTTTGCCCTTCACATGGTTTCCCTGTTCTTGGAGCATCTGTTATCTTTCTTTGATATAACCAAAGCAGAAAATTAAGGAAAGAAAAAATATTTTTATAAACCCTGATATCCCCAAAAGCTGTAAGTTCTATTCAGTTCATTCTGATTCAATTAAATCTGTCAGGTAATTCTGGCTTTACCTTCATAATACATTCAGAATCCAGTCATTCCTTACTGCCATCACTGCTACTATTCCAGTCCAAGCTAAAACTTTATCTCCCTCCAGGATCATTTTAAATTAGCCTCCTAACTGGTCTTGTTGCTTCTACCTTTGTGAGTCTTCAGTCTGTTCCCAACACTGCAGCCAGCGTAATTCTTGTTAATGTAAGTCAGACGTTATCACTGCCCAAACTCTACAATGGCTAAAAACCAAAGTCACTGCAGTGGTGTGCTTGCACCCCTTTTCACTGTGCTATCACCACACTGGGCTCTTCATTGTCATGCTGCAGACACACTTCTTTCTGAGGCCTTTGCATTGACCATCAATAGCCGCGTGTCTCACTCCCTCACCTCCTTCAAGTCTTTACTCAAACACCATCTTCCTAGTGAAGCCTATTCTGCCCCCTATTAAAAATTGCAATTCCTACCTACACCCACCACCTTGTACTTCTTTCCTTATATTGCTCTTTTTTCTTCATAGCACTTAGCACCTTCTAACATACCATATAATTTACTTATTCATTTAGTCTGTTTTCCCCACTAAAAGATAAAGCTCCATGAGAGAAATTTTTTTGTTCACTGAGATGTCCCCAAAATAATGCGTGGCATACTGTAGGCGCTCAGTAAATTTTTGTTGAATAATATTTTGAGTTGTTGAATAAATAAGTTTGTCAGCCCCTTCTCAGCATTAGGATACCAAGACAACTGAGGTCCTTGCCCTTACCAAGCTATACATGTAGTTGGGGAATGGGAGCCAGGGAATGGAGTTCAAGAAAAACAGGATATGGTAAATATCCACTCTGTTCTTTTTATTGTTTTGTGGGCGGCAGATACTATGGAGAGTTTTTCCTGGAAAGGCATTTCTAATTTCATTTGCATATAATGTCTCCTTTCCCACCCCACCTGCCCTCTTCTTCCCTGACAGTCTGGGCTCACAAATGTCTTTTCCCATAAATCCTGATCCCTTTCTTAGATTGTCACCCCATAGGCTACATTTAGCCCACAAGTAGGTTCTGCTTGACTTGCCTGACGTTGCATTGGTTATTTGGTTTTGTGTTTTTATTCTTTTGTTTTACATAGTGCTTCTTAAAATAAGAATTCAGATATTTCAGATGAAAATTTGGATTTCTAACTTCTTTTGAAAAACCAGAAGTTCTGATAACATTAGGCCTGCATTCTCACATGGCAGCTGATTGATGGAGTTGAGTGGCTGTGGTCCCTGTCATATCAGGCATATCAGATCATACCTTTGATCTGATAACATATTTTTTCATTCATTTTATCTGCCTAGCCCCTGCAGGGATCTGACCTTATAGCCTCTTTATTAACCATAATGCTTTGAATAAAATGTAACCCGCATTTTTTAGAGCTAGAAGTTAACTTCCATACAGCTCAGGGAACATTTAATCGCTTTTTTTTGTTAAGTGAACTAGTATAGTATTGTTGATGTTGGCCAAATAAGGCAACAATTTGAAGACAAAAGTCTTGAAATATAATTCAGCTTTGATGCATATGTTCATATACTTATATCTTTTTAGTATGTCTTAATGCTTTTGTCTCCAGGCCCATAGCTGCTGTCAGTTCATATAATGGCCTTATATAATACAGAATTCTCAATGAAATATCACACATATACACAGATACAAGTTCAGATACTTCTTGTCACCTAACTGGAAGACACATAATCACAGGATTAGAGTGCTACAAAGATGGAGGAGGGGAGCAGAGACATGGTGGGAAAAATTATGATAAATATAATATTACCCAATAAAATATCCACCAGTTAGTGTACTTAAAGCATCTTAGGAGTCAGAGCCTTGGAACAAAAAACCGGTCCCATAATTTCAGTGTTAAGATCCTGAAACCTGGAAAAGTTAAGACTCAGACAATGTACTGTTTGAGGTTATAAAGGTAGCAAGTGTTTGTCCAACCAAAAACTCATCTATTTTATGAAACCTCACTCCATTGTTGTGGTGGTGACTACTATTTGCTTTCTCTTCCTCTGGGTAGGGAAACTACATGAGATTGGTTTGAAGTGGGGAGCATGAGGGGAGATAGTATCCAAGCCTGCCTCCTGCCCCCAGCACAACTGGCATTTTACCTGTAAGAGAATGGCATAGTCCAGTGTCCCAATTTTTGTTTTCTGTGGCATTGTTTACATTCTTCTAGTACCAGGAGAAAAAAAATGTGTCTTTAAAGGAAAAAAATGAAACCTGAATCCTTGGAGTGACTTTGAGGATTTGGAATGTTTTACTGCATTGGTAAAGGATGGTAAGTTCTTACTCTGTAAGAGTGAATTTCTGGCTGCTACTTTTATGCTCAGTGAACAAAGAATTTTGTGACTATAGTAGCTAATTTCAGAGCAAGCCATTAAATCATTTTAGCAGCAGCAAAACTTGAGGTCAGCTTATGGAAGAGATATCATGTCCACTAAGCCCTTAAGAGAACCAAGAAAAGAATCAGATGTGCCAGTCCAGGAATTCATGTCCTGACTTTGTGTGCTGTTGTATCCACAATACACAAAGCTGACCAGTATGTCCTCCTGAGACTTATTTTTTCCCCTGAGGCACATGATGGCTTGTGCTAATGTCATTATATGCTAAAACTATCTGTAGATCTGATTTTTTAAGTCACCCTTCCATTGAACTTGAGGAGAGAAGCCTTCTCTCAAGGGACAAATGAGCGTAATCTACATAGTTAACATATCTACTACCTTCCCTTATGCTTTCTTCTAAGGCCCTATTTCCTTTGTCTGCTTGGGAAGTGGTATGTGCCTATAATAAGCACCTTTACTTATTTATAAGACTAGTTTTTCTAATTTAGCAGGCAGCAGAAAAGAAACCAGTGAAAATATATACCATTGTTACATGCCTAAGCAAATAACAGATGGATAGTGGAACTGAATTTTCAGTATGGCATCTAGATACTTCTTGAAAGCCCTGTAGTTCTCAGAAGCCTTGTCTGGGTCCTCTTTGTTCTTGACTTCTGGGAAATGTGATGACCCCATTTAGCGTTTTTGTTAATGGTCACTAACTCAGAGGCCTTTTTCTCTTCTCTTATGAGCACCTGAAAAAAAAAAAAAAAAGGAGAGGGGCTAGTGGCACACAATGAGTATCTCAAGTAGGTACTGTAGCCCAGTGGTTCTTAACCTCATTGTGTATCACAATCACCTGGGGGGGGTTAAAAAAAAAAAACAAAAACAGATATAGTTGATATCCAGTGAGACCCAGGCCTCTTCACTATCAAGTTTCTCAAGTGATTCGAATGTACAGCCAAGGCTCAGAATCACTGACAAGCCTGTGGGTTTTCACACTATTTCCCCAGAGTTCCTGAAAGTGCCTTTTAGGGGGTACCTTAAGAGGAAGCAAGTGAGTGCGGACAAACAGAAGGGTTCTGGGCTCTCACTCCTGGCCTCTTCTGCCTGGGCAGTTCCACTTTTGTCTATTTCATAAATTAGCTTTCTGTGTAGATTTCATCTGTTAAAATAAGAAGGGTGCGGGGTTCCTTGCTTTGAAGGAAAAAAGTTTTTTAACCATGGCTCTAGACAAAGATCTTATGCAAGAATGGCAAAACATGTTTTAGATCCAGTTCCTAAGGATGGTGAGCACTGAGTCCTTCCACAGGAATCTGTGTGTCAGGTAGCCACTGAGGAATGTAGAAAAAGAAATCTTTTAGTAACAGGTAATAGTACCCAGTGACCTAGCCTTTGCTCCAAGTAAGAGAAGCCCTGCTCAGTAAAGAAAGTTAACTTGTCCAAGTAAAGGTCTTAAGCAGGGCGGGCAAGCTAGCCACCAGAGGATCTAATTGATTGCAGTGTCTTAGTTTGGGCTCACATGATTCTTTCCCCCCATTTAGGCTAGTGCTGTTCTCCATTTTACCCCAGTGCTCACACTCTACATTATTTATACTTGATCAATTCACTCACTTGCTTATCCTTAAGGCCTGGCCCCTGAAAGTATGTGTTTGTAGACCCTAGAAAGTAATTTATTGGCAATTTGCTGTTTGCAGGGATATTTCATTTGATCATTAAAAACATACTGTCTGTACTTGGCTGGTAGAAAATGCTATAACCTCTTGTCTGCTTCCCTAGAAAGCTGTTTAAACTATAGATATTTAGCAGCCATTGAAAGAATTATCTTTTATTTCACCTCTTCAAAAAAAAAATGTGGCTTTTATCTGAGAGGATAGCTTGGTTTGATATTAGAACTTCATACAAAGTTTATGGAATGTATTAATTTTAAGTACTTTATTAAATCTGTTTCCAGAAAGCCAGATGGTATACCTGTCTCTTGGTAGACTAGATTTCATTCATTTTTTAATCTAGGTTAGATCAAATCTAAAATTGTTCTTCTGCTTTATCTTCTATTATTTAAACACTCATTGCCTTCTGTGGTCTCACTAACGGACTAATTTCCTGAGATTATAAATTGGCATGCTTTCATTTTCAGATTCCAACCTCTCTGTCATCATTTTTCCAATTTTTTTTGACATATTTGTTTTTATGCTGTATCACAAAATAGATTTCTCCTTCTCTGAAATCATTTGTCCCCTATATAATTAATTAAGCTGTGCATCCAAAGATATTTATCCTAACGGCACCAAATTCCTTATTTTTAAAAAGCAGCCATGCCTTTAAAAAAAAAAAAAAAAGTTGGCAAGTTAGCTGTCACCCATTTCCCAAAGCAAACTAGTAGGAAAAGTCAATTTTTAAAAAATACCTATAGCAGTTCTATACCATAAAATTGCTATTGCCAATTTTTTGGCTATTATACTCTTTCTTATTGTAACTTACAACTTGGACCAGAAAAGTATAGAAAGAGCATAATTTGAAAACATACAGCATAACTTTTTTTTCTTTTTGTAGCATTAATCTTATCACTGGTCATTTAGAGGAACCAATGCCAAACCCCATAGATGAAATGACAGAAGAACAAAAAGAATATGAAGCCATGAAACTTGTCAACATGCTTGATAAACTTTCCAGGTATTGTATTCCCATACATTTTCTGCTTGGTTTCTAAAAGTGTTCTATTTCTTTGTCTCTCTCACTGAGAGTTACCATAGAACAGCAACTCTGGAAATCCATGTTGATTGGAACAGGATGGCCCAGGCAGCAGTAGTTCAGATCTCTCTTGGCTACCATGGTTCTTCTACATGTGCCGCTATGGATGTGCATTCTTAAACATTTAAACTCTCAAACCTAAGATAGTAACTACTGTGATATTTAACCAACTAACCTCCCTGTCTTCAAAAAGATGCTGTGAATTAGGTTCAGTGATTTTGCTGCTTCTTGTATTTTTTTTGTTTTAGTCTGTTTTGGTTTTTGTTCCAAATCATGATGCTTTCTTGTTCTTTTTTTTTTTTTTCCTTCATTTTTGATGTGCAAGTTTGCAATTCTATCTTTTTTGGGTTGCTTCTGAAACCAAGAATTCCAAAATGTCATGCACCCAGTAGGAAAAAGTGAAAAGGAATAGCTCAAATGAAGGGTTTTTTTTTGATAGCAAGCACTTGTATTAATTAGAGATTATAAAAACAATTTTCCCTTCCCTTCTTGCTTCACACCTCCTCCTCCTCCGAAAATAGCCAGTTTTGAAAATAATTAAGTCAAATACATACTAATAAGCAACCAGTCATCTTGGAGGAGTTATTAGAAAATATTAATTCCTTTCACACTTGCCTGAATTCCTCTATTTTCCAGTCATACATTGAGTCACTGTCTCCTTTAAGCCATCTTGAGTGAATGCTTCTGTGTGTTGGTGGCAGCTGCCACCAAATAGGTGAATTTCTTCTGGTCATCTCCTTTTTCACAACAGCTATGAAAAGGCTAGTGTCCCTCAGTCAAGAGAAGTAGCAATGGGAATGGGAAAGTCAGAATGCCAACCATTAAAGGGAAAGGTGTATAAAGCAACAAGCACAGGCCAAGAGTACAGCAGGAAGCTTAGAGTAGAAATGTTCAAAAACAAGAAGAGGCTGACATGGGAGTGTGACAAGTTAGGGTATTTAGACACTCTACAAAATCTAAGTTTTCAAATGATGCTGGTAATGTGGTAAAGTTATGTAGAAGTAAGTAGCTTCATTATCTACAAAGCTAGTATGACTAGAATTTAGCTGACTTCCAGTTAGTCCTTTTGAATTTTCATCCTTTTCCCAAGAATATTAGAATTTACAGCTAGCCAACTATGCTCACAATCTTCAAAAGACATTGTTACTTGTTATATACAGGCTGACCTGTAGGAGGCAGAATAACAAGTTCTGAATGAATATATAAAAATAAGATTTGTACTTCCAAAAGGACCTGATATGGCTAATGAAACACAGTGGTGTAAGTACAGCAGTTAGGATGAGAACAAACAGAGTCCATCTGGTAGAAGCTAGGGTGGGAAATGTTAACAAGGACCTAAGTGGAGCATCTATTAGTGTGAAGACAATGAACCAGTTGGGTTGCATAAATTTCATTTTCATAAATTTCATTTCAATAATATGAATTCTTAAAAGACAACATAGATGCTATCCAGCTGGCCCATAAACCCTGGATGAGTAAACACCCAGCCTGTGCCCACGACTCAGTCTGAAGGTGGTACTGACTTTCACATATATAATGCAAAGCAAATATGGCTTGTGTTGGCTTTGATAGTACCAGTTTCACCATGAAAGTTGAAGCTAAAGGCAACTGTGAGAATAGTCTTAAATCAAAGAGACTTTTTTCATGATGTGTAGTGGGTTTTTTACATTGTTCGCCTTTGTGTGCTTTCTAACACTCGCTCTGACTAATAACAATCAATGACAAAACTGTATGGAGATCAGCAGTGGGCATTCCAAAGCAGGAATGCAAAGAATGAAGCCATTCTTTATGTGTCTCATGTGTTTGTCTTAAGATTCTTCTCTCTCTTCACTGTTGTTTTGGGTTTTGTTTGTTTGTTTTTTGTTTTTTTTTTTTGAGGTTAAAAAAAAAGATGCCATAAAGCCAAAGTAGACTAAATTTAGTACAATTCAGGGAACATTTTTAAGCAGCAACTCTGTGCAAGGCACTGTGCTAGGAAGATGAGGGAGATTCAGAAGTGAATGTGACAGCCTCTGCCTTTGGAAAAGTCACATTTTAGCGCAGGATATGGCTGTAATCTATTACTGAATACAAAGTAGAAGGAAGTAATGACAAAATAAGGTCTTTGTTGAACTGTGCGCACCCAGGAAAAGGAGCAGTTCATTCTGTCGGGATGAATCAGGGACTGTTTCACAGGGAAGGTAGCATTCATTGCTGATCCATGAAGTTTAAGAGGTACTGAATTGACAAATGGAGAAATGACCATTCATTCCAGGTAGAGGGAAATTTACTCTTGTTAATATGATAAATCTGTGTTATGCACATACTTCATCTTTCTTCCAAAGAGCTCAAGTTATTTTATCATTTGATCAGTATGTTATTAGATTTATCATTGGAGGAAACAAGGCCCAAAGAATTGCCCCAAACATTTCCAAGCTAATGACTGGTGAAAATCCATTTCCCTTCACAGTTTACAAACACTTTCACAATTACTGTCTTTCTAGCTAAAGTGAGACTAAGAACTTCATTTTCTAGAACTCAAGACCTTTGCTCTGTCCACTGTGCTACTGTGTCTGTCTGTTAGAGTCAGTGTTTGTGAGAACACTTCCTAATCATCCTCTTCAGCAATGTGTTATTGATTAGTTCCCTCAACTGTCACTCTAAGGATGTTCTGCATCCCACCAGGTCTTACTGTGCTAAGAGAGTACTGTAGCTTGTAGCTTTGTCTGATTAACTTTCCTTTCTAAAAATGAAATCATTTTCTCCTGGGCCTGAATTGAAAGGCATGCAAGTAAAGGATAGCATTGGAGGTGATGTGGCCAATGAATGGACGCTAGACACTTCCTTTTTTCCATCCGTAGGAGAGCAGATGTGAAGGACCTGCACCAGGATGGTGGTTAGCAACAGTGGCCCGTGCCAAAGCATTTACCAAAGTGATGACTAAGGTTGGTCATGCCAAGTACTGTTACTGAGCCTGGTGTAGGGTACAGATGTTATTTACCACCAAAACTGTAAAACCATCAGTGCAAAGATTAAAATTACATTTCGATGTTGCCTCCATGCTAGACATAGCCACTGCCTCAAGTTGCTCACCACTTGAGCAGCTTTATCTCAGCTAAATTTCCAAGGACACTAGATAGATTAGTGCTCAGGTATTTTTTTTCCATTGACTACTAACTGACAGTAGTATTCCAAGTGATTTCTTTTTTTTTTAGTATAAGGATTGTATTTGTGACAGATGTAGGTAAGGGAATTGGCAGTGGACCTGGAGGTCTTAAGAGTCTGAGAATAACCTGAACCCTATAAATCCCATCATGTCTAGCTAGTACAGTGCCTTGTACCCTATGGTTTCCCCAGCATGTGATAATGAAATAATGAACACGGTTGATTTCCCAAATTGGTTAATTTTTTGCTCAATAAAATAGCCTACATGGTTTAAAGACTTTAAAGTATATTCCTGTCAGTTCCATTTCTTGGCCAGATATCATGAAATTCAGATCTGGAAAGGCATTCCATAAGATACTTTGGCCCATGACTGGCTAATTTAAATACTGGGGTACATAATTCCTTTAATATAGAAATAATTATAATATTTATCAGACATAAGCATTAAGCCCTGAAGCATGAGATTATAGAAAGCTTCATTTGACATTTTTAATATGAAAACAGGTGGAAAAGGGGATGAAATTTGCCTGCCTCTCCATCTCCCCTTTCCTTTTCTGAATTGGAAAATAAGCCACTGCAACTTAAGCAGGAGATTAGAATGAGGATTGTGTATTGTGTGTGGTTAAGCAAGTCCAGTGTGGCTAATACAATTGCATTCACCTTAGCTACAGCACACAACTGACATGTAATAATGCAGCCTCCTCCACAGAAGGGGAGAGACAATTGATTGGCTTAAGCCTAAACTAACCAAGGGAAATAATATTTCAAGTTTCAGTTTTGTTTTGCCTTTCTAATCCCCTTTACTTTCTTAATTAGGACCAGGACTAATTAATCTTCTACCCTACCCTTACCCCATCACAGTTTAACAAGGTGCATTGCCTTTTTGCTTATATATTCTACTACCAAAATCTTCTAAAATTTACATTTATATAGATAATTGTTTTCCATTGCTTCCTTTTATCTACTCCTTATCCTATATATATACATATACATATATATATATATATATATATTTTTTTTTTTTTTTTTTTTTTTGCCAGCCATTGTGTAGTATTTGGGACATGGCTTTCTTAATAAATGCAAGTACCAAATACAGGAATAGTTCCCCTTTAATCTAAAGATGATTTTTGAACTTATTAAAGTTGGGACAGGTAATTTATGACTGAAAGTCATAATTATATAATTTTTTCCTTATAACTAAATTACTTTACTCCACTTACAAAAATAACTTTTGATTATACCAACCTTTATGATTAGTTAGTCAAAGAAATGTTTTTCAGATACATTTCAGAAATAGATCCAATTTTTACAGTATTGTGAGATACATTATAGGTACGAAAATGTAAAGATCTTAAAATTGTTTACATCAGAAAATCCTTTAGATCCACACTGTCCAGTATGGTAACCACTAGCCATATATGCCTACTGAACACTTGAAATGGGGGTAGTCTGAATTGGGATATCCTGTAACTGTTAAATACTTAGACTTTAAAAGATTCAGTACAAAAAGAGAATGTAAAATATCTCAGTTGTTTAATATGGATTTTATGTTGAAATAATATTTAATATATTGGGTTAAACAGATTATATTAAAATTAATTTTATCTTTTTCAATGTGGCTACTAGAACATTTTAAGATTACAAATAGCTTACATCATATTTCTGTTAGTGTTGTTCTATGTCATTAAAATGCACTGCATGGTTGCTTGGAAGTGCAATTAAGGGATCTTGGATCCAGTTAAACTAAAATACCCTTGAAGTGGTAGGGGTGAATTATTTTGAAAAACTTAGTATTGTGTATCTTCAGGTTATAGAGGGCCCTTCCACTAGCGAGACACCTCTAAGTAGGATGTCATATGACCTTTGGACTGCCTACTAGTAGTCATTGTCCTTTAACTCTGTAGTAGGAATGACTACTATGAACTCTTGGTTTAAGCACTAGCTGAAATGACTTCTGTCTGTTAGACAGACATCAAATAAGAATAATCTCCACTGACTCTATGCTCTCAGTCACCTTCCTCTAACTTTTAAGTCTTTCTAACTGGGAAGAGCATGGAAGAACTTCCATTTCTATTTTACTTAGTGTCAGTTAGCAAAATGAATATTAAGAGGTCAGCCTGCCAATTTTGGACAACAGGACAGAAAAGTTCTATAGAGAAATTACAAAAAAATAACACCTTCCCTTAAGGATAAAACTGAATTTTATTTTTTTAGCACTATATCTAACCTTTTTCTCTATATTTTCTTATCCAAACTGTATGTGATGTAGGTAGCAAATTTTTAGAAGCTTTGCATGTGATCTTCTAACAGAAATGAGAATAATAAAAGGCTAGTATTTATATAGTGCTTTAAAGTTTAAACAGTACTTCAATATATATTTCTCCACTGATTGTTAAAACAGCCCTATGAATTAGATTAGGCAAGGGATATTCTACTAAAGAGTAAATGGGAACAGTGATTAAGTGACTGAACCAAGATCAGGCATTTGGTTAATGACATAGCTGAGATTCAGTTCTTAGTCTTCAGATTCCAGATCTTACGTTATTTTGAAAAATTACTAATAGCTCTCAAATTTATCAGCGTGATTTTTAATAAGATGCTCAAAATTTTAAATAAATGCAAAGCACAAAGATAGCATATTTCCCTGAGAGGAAAATTAAGATTTGGAGGACAATCATTCCTGCTTTTTCATTCCATAGTTGATCCCTTCTCAAATATCATGTCAGGTGCTAAATAGCTTGTCTCAAAAACAAACAAAAACAGCTTCCTATGAAGAAAACCAGTAAAATTGCTATGATTCTCTGTTAACATAAAGTCTTTTAATTATTTTGAAAAGAGAATGATTATAGGTATTCTAAAAGGATTCCTTATAGGATTGTTTAGGCCACTCCCAAAGTGGAAGGACACGGTGTGGACAACATGTCATATCCATTTGTCTTGGGAATGATATTGTTATGTTATATATTCTTCCTCCCCAATTGTGCCCAACCCCAAAGCACAATGATGAGGCTGAGGGAGGGATCTCATAATCATTTTTGAAAGATGCAGCTTGAAGACCTTGAATTTGCTATGGAAAAGCTGCCACACACCTCTCCTCCCCACTGGGTTAGAGACTTATTTGAAAGATCAGTAAAAATCAATTAGCACTAAGAAGCCATTATATGAAAGATGAAGGATCAGCAAAGGACACTCTTTCATATTATGTAACTAAACATGTTAACCAATGCCAAAGGTTGTAGTAATTTCTGTGAGAAAAAAGGGTTAAAAACACTTAAGAATATCACAGGTTATTGGGAAATCCACTGTATTCAGTGGAGTATGGACTATTCCAGTGATGCTGAAATCTTCATATAAGTAAGATGCACTCTCAGACTTGGAATTATAGCAGATTACAGAGCTTCATTCTCCAGGCTATAACAGGCTCCATTATAGCAGACATTTTTGGAAAAGCTCTGTTAATTAAAACGCTTTATTTATATACTAATTTTTCATCCTGTCTTTCAAATGTGAAAGGGAATTAAATATGAAATGGCTAATTTAAAATGTCAGGGTTCTTTTTTTCCAAGCCAACCTTACATCAAGAACAGGAATCCCTGTGCCAAAGAAATGGTTCCCAATTATCCATCTTGGGTTTTGTTATACATTGTACAGAAGTCAACAAAACAAGTATGTAACAGAACCTGCCTAAATAGCAACCACCCTCATTAAAAACAGAGAATTAATCAGGGGGTGACTGAAGGAAGCAGTGCCTCATAGGTTCCCTCCTTTTCTTCTTTTCTAATCATAGAACAAAATATGTTACATAAAAGGATCGGAACTATTATGCAGTACTCAATTAGAGGGAGGTGAATAGGTCTCTAACATGCTGTTTTATTAAAAGAGCAGACTGGTGTTTGCATGATTGTTGTTTCATTACAGACCCTGTCATTAATTCCATGTGTCAATACTGCCCTGTAGTACACAGAGCAGACAAGAAAGAAGAGCCCTTGAAAACAAGGGAATGATTTTTGAGTCGTTATCAAGCTAAGTGGCAAGCGGGAAGCTGAAACTCGTATAGGTAAATTCGAAGGGACTCTTGGGAGATCTGCAAGTGGGAAACAAGAATGCATTTTACCAACTGCTTAATTATGTCCTGTTCTTCAACAAGTACACTTGAATTGAATGCTTTGTTTGTACTGCACAAAAACATGTGCTGTGGGCAAGAGTATTCTCTTGTTTCCAGGTCAAGTAAGGTGTTTTATACACATACACATCTGGCCTATTCTGTAATGTGCGATTGGGTATCTTAGTATCTGAGCCCCAATATTGCACTGTCATTTCTGGGGGAAAGATTCACATAGGAACTAGAAGCCTAAAAAGTGGAACCTTCTCTGAGGTTCTGAGAGGCTATATAAGCCCAGGCTTCCCAGAGGACCGTATTTACAGGGAAATGGTGGCTCAGGAAAATGTTAAACTCTATCTGGGGAAAAAAGAAAACAGACCATAAAATTTTAAATATGGTATAAATCCCATAATCTCCCACCCCTAAATCTTTAAGAAAGTATTTTTTGGTTTCCGTTAGCAGTCCCAAGGGTTAGGCTGGGGCAAAATAAGGTTTCCTTTCTTGGACGTGCTTTATCTGTGTCCTCGTGCCTGGCCATGCCCTTATAGATTATGGTTCCTTATCGTTTAGTAAGATCAAATTTCTAAATGATGTTTCGTTCCAGTTGAACATTCTTGGAGGCTTATCTCTTCCCTGGCCAGATGCCTGATCAGATGAGAAGCCCGCCATGATACTGTCACAGTGCCTAGAATGGGCTCTTTATCCAGTAGACATCACTGTACTTTTTGATGATAACGAGGGCAGTCTTAACTTGTGTTAAGGCCTGTGTATAGCATTGAAGGTAAGTATGAAGGAGTTGTTGCTATGTGAATATCTTAATCCTGATGCACATTTCGATATACAGTATCTCCGTTTAACCATTATCTACATATATCTGACACCTAGCCATCCTTTTTAGATGGGACCTTCATAATTTAGGACCAGTAACTCTTCATGAAGTGGCCAGTATATTGAGGGCCATGATTGAATTTAGATCCTTCCTTGACATTGCTTTGATCTACTTTTGGAATCATTCTAATCATTTGCTCATAGTTTTGCAGAAAGAATTTGGTCATGGTGTATGACAGTGACAGGTATATGCTGTGTTTGACTCTTAAGTTTAACATATCTTGATTAGAAACAAAGGCTTAGCAGTATGGAGTTTAGTGCCTTAAAAACTTAGCAGCTTTTTAAGTAGATCAAAATTATTTAGTAGTCTAATAGTAGACTCTTAGAATAGAATCTTAGGGATCATCTTGTCCAACCCCTTCATTTTATAAATGGGAGACTCAAGCCCAGAGAAGGAAATGACTTGCCCAAGGACACCCCACAAGTTAGTGGAAGATCTGAGACTAGAATCTAAATCTACTGGTGCCCCATATGTAAGAAGCCAAGTCTACACCAATTAGTGGTTGGGAATTCCAGGTTGTACAGTACAAAGGGGGCCTTGACTTCTGGACTATTAGAATGTCTGGTGAAATTGACTTATTGGGGACATAATTGCAGTTAAAATAATATGAGAATAATTACTGACAAATGGTTCTCTACCACTCACTGTCCATTTATGCTATGACCCATGTATTATATTCCTTCAATAAACATTTACTGAGAACCTTCTATGTGCCCATCCTGTACCAGATACTGCACATCACAGCCAGATAAGACATGGACCCTGCCTTCAAGTTGCTCACAGTCCAGTAGAGAACGAGAAATCCCTGGAAAGCATTATGCAGAATGCTAATACCTTTCTTAACTGTAAATCTTGGTGATGAAAATGAGTCTTCCATCCAAAGATCTAGCTTTTCTCTTGGTCAGGGTTTGTTTATTAGGAGTCCCATAAAACACCATACCTTTTCTTTCTGTCAAAGTGTAAGATAAGATCAACTGCAACTATATTTAATTCATAAACACTTATTGAGGATCTCCTATCTGCAAGGCACTGTGCTAGACACATAGGGATATGGAAACAAATAAAGCATAAAACATTTTCTTATTAATATGCCAGAGCAATGTTTTTTCATAGCTTTCAACCTTTGTAATGAGAATCATTTTTAATAAATACATTCTTACATGGATCCTTGAAATAGGAGACAAAAAATACCTCTGTACTATAATCGAGACTTGTCAGCCTAGGATTTCAAATGCTCCATCCAAATCCTCTTTTGTACCCCGTATCTGTTTTGAGCTTTCTTTTTCCTTTACCTCAGCCACGCCAGCCTGCTTGCCAATCCCTGCACAAAACTAACTCTTGCTTCTGTGCCTTTGCTTGACTAATCTTCTGCTTCTGGGATGCCTTTCTGCCCATGAATCCATGTCCATCACTGCCATTACAGGCTGGCCCTGAATCCATCTCCTGCCAGGAGCCTGTGGTCAGCATCCCCATCTCCTCTGTGTCCCTCCCACATGTACATAGCCCATATGACTGGTGGAGTATCAGTTCTGTGGTATTCATTAATGCTTCCTATTCTCTGTCCACATCTTGCTGATCTAGATATAACAAATCTTGTTAAATGAAACAGTCTAGTATAACCAGGTCATTTATCAGACCTTTTAGGAGTGAGTCTCTATATCAAAGACTTCATTTTGGTATTTGTGGGCTGTTAGTTATAAGATAGGAAGATCAGAATCGTTAAGATGGGGGTTTGAAAAGTAAGCCTGGGGTCCGTAAGAAAAAATGGTCACATATCTGTAAGTGATCCTCTCTCCTAATCCCAGACAGGATGAGAAATCTCCTTTAAACAAATTTCAAATTCAGTAAAGGTATATTGATGAACTGTCAAGCTAGGGAAAGCAGGGCTCTGCCTGTTAATCATCTCAAGCTTGTTGATCTGCTGTTCTGTAATTCTTTTAATATTGTTTAATGTGTGTGTGTTTTACCTTCTGAACTGACTAAAAGCTTCTTGAGGACAGGGACCATGTCTTTTATTTGCTTCTGCATATTCTACCCTCACCTATTCCTGAAGAGTGCCTTCTTGGGGAAATCTTCCTTTCATAAGCACATAAAGGACAGGAAATTCAAACTTGTGGGTTCCAACTACATTCCAGCCATTGCACTATGCACTTTATATGTATAATGAACTTTCACCCTCATGACAACTCAGTGAAGTGGGTATTCCTATTGCAGTTCTCTAGATAAGGAAATTGAAGCCAAAGAGTTCAAGGTCTTACTGCTAGTTAGTGGTGGATCCAGATTAGAACCTAAGTCCGTCTGATTCCAAACCTATATGTGCCTTTCACTACACCACAATTATAATAACTAATATTTAGGACTCCTTTATGGTTCAGAGAACTCTTTTATCTACATCATTGTTATTATTACTACTACTACCAGTGCTAGTACTATTATTCCTTAAGTCATCACTAGGAAGTAGGTAGAGCTAGTATTATCATTATCCCCATTTCACAGATGGGGAAACTGAGACTCAGAGACTTGCCCAAGATCACACAACTGGTAAGTGGAAGAGTCAGGACTTCAGACTTCCCAACTCCAGATGTATGACATTGCTGCCTTAATTTATCTGCACAAATGCATGATTATGTGGCCAGTTATCATTGACACCTCTCCTACAGAAATGTCAGTAAGACCAGGCAACGCATGGAGTCATGTGGAAAAGAAAATAATTCATATCCTCAGAGGAGCTTCTATATTAGTAGAGGGGTGATAGAAAAGACCCAAAAATAAAGGCTCGAGAAGAATAATTCACCAGTGAGAATTAAAATAGGGGACCCTTTATTCTGAATTCCCGTAATTTGGCCTTTAAACTTTTATAATCTTCTCATTTCAATTGTAAAATTGGATTAGGGAGTAGGGGTAAAGCGAACAGATAGGATTTAAAATATTCCTCCTGGGTTCGGATGAGAAATTACTAGTTATTTTGTATAAGCTGGGAGCTAGCCTCAGTATCATCCTATTAGCAAGGATATGCAAGAGTTTTGGGAGTGACGGCATGTCCACCCAGCAGTTCATCACTCTCTTGGTAGAATTCCTGTAGTCCCATTTGCTGATCCTACTTCAGCCTACCCCTACCTTGCACCCTACCCCACCTTATTGTACCCTCAGTCCACCAACCCCTTCAGACCTTTGAACTTTCTGATCCCTTAATGTTTCATCCCAGAAGGTGGTCCCCTCTCCTTTTGTATCAATTATTAGTAAACAGTGTCCAATATCACAGAGTCCTCCAACACAGTCACAACAAGGAAACTTACTGAAATACAGATACATGGCATAGATCAGTGCTAGAGAGAAGTTTCAATGGAAGCAGATTGTTTCTAGCTCCACTAAACATTTTTACCTAGTTGTCCTGCAGAGCTCTTCATGTCCTGAAAAGTGTCAGCATCTCCCCACCCAATCTTCTCCATCTGTTGTGCTCTTGCTCCAGTAACTGGATCACCATCTACATGGTCACCTGAGCGGGGAGCCACAGCGGCACTCCTCACTCTCCTTCACCAACGCCTGCCCTTCCAGCGGATCATGGATCTACCTTGGAAGTGATGCCTTTATATTCCCACAATCACAGCCATATGTCAGCTGTCTCCTCTTACACATTGTTACAATGACATCCTCATGACTTGTCTCTTGGCCGCAGTTTCCCCCTATTCTAGCCTGTCTTTGGCACTGCTGCCAGAGATACCTCCCTATAAAACACACCTGATCAGGCATTCATTAGAGGCTAAGACCCAGCCTTCTTACTTTGGCATTCTGACTACTAGATGCCAAACTCCCCTTGCAGCCTGACCTGCTGCTGCTCCTTCATTGACCCTCACCACTCCCCAAACACTGGGTCCCCTTTCCCAGCTTCATATGAGCAGAGAAAGAAATTGGCACAATCCAAAAATGTCTACAAAAATCACACAAGTAGATGGGACCCCAGCAGAGCCCTTCACACAGTCTCCTTTGCCTAAAGAGTTGGGGCTGTGCCTTCTTTGCCTGGCACAGGACACCGCATCGGGAGGTACTTTCCCCACCTTCCCGAGGCAGTCTGGTCAGTGCTTCATCTCAGGAGCTGCCCGTTTCTTTTGTTCAGGTTCTGTTAACACATTTACCCCATTATGTTCTAAGTTATTTTCATGTGTATGTTTCACTCACTACTCAAGGGCAGCAGCTGTGCCTTCCTTTTCTTCCCAGTATATGACATAGTTCCTGGCACATAGTTACTGAACAGACATTAAACAGCTGAACTCAAAGAGTGTGTCGCTTCAATGCAGTTAGAGCAGTTAGTCCAGATGTATGTGCTGCAAAGAGCACTGGACTGGGATTCAGAGACCTATGTCCCAGCTCCAACTCTGCCACTAGATATGTGACCTTGGGTAAGTCACTCAGTCTCCTTTATTAAACAAGGGGGTTGGACTAAATGATCTCTAAGGCCCCTTCAACTTTAAGTTTCATGATTCTGACCCCATTTCTTGGATCAGGAAACACATTTCCTACTTTATAATAGCAGCCTCAACTTAACCAGCCATCCATCCACATGACTCAAGTAGAGTTTTCAGACTCTCAGAAGTAGTCTGCTGGTACTAGCCAGAGCTGCTTGATTAGGCTCCTGTTGGCTTATCCATTGACCACCCAGCTGTTCCTACCCTTCCCCAGGAAGTTTCTCTGTGCCTGTAACACCATCACACTGCTGTGTGGCCGGCCCTTCCCAGGAGGGGGCCCTTTGTGCTGGCCTAAGGGATGACAGCAAGGAAGCAGAGGGAGAAGAATTTTTATCATTTTCCTTCACTCCAGATCCCACCAACATTACAACTCCTGCCATGTGTGTTCTTACTGTAGACCTGTTTTCAGGGGGTAATGCCTGTTTCCATGAAAAATAAGTTTTAAGCAGCTCATGTGCCTCTTCAAGGCTACTTTTAAAGTACACTACACTGCTGACTTTTTAGGGTGGGAGGAGGACTAGAGTTAGTAACTCAATAGGTACATTTGCCATAATCTCCATGTAATAAATAAGAGCCTATGAAAAGATTAAATAAATCTTTCCTAATGCTTTTTGATTGGCTCAATCAATAATTAATCATCTTTAGATGAGGCTGTAACTTGTGGAGTAGATATAATTGGATTAGCTGAAAAGAGGCAGTTGGGGGAGCTTTGAAGAGATTAAAATGGCTGTCAACCTCATAATTAAACTGCCACAAACAAAAGCAATGGTGTTTAAAAAAAGAGAGAAAGAAGTAGGGGGAAAGACAGAGAGGAGGGGAAAAAAGGGAGAGAGAAAGTTGGGGGAGGCCGACTGATTTGAAATGAATCAGGAAGTACTTATGTATCACTAGAGATTGGAGAGGCAAAAATCAGATGATGGATTTATTCCAGTTAGTGAAATCCGTACATATCAAATCAGCCATTTAATTATATGCCTGGCCCACTGGGATAGGTGAAGTTTTAGCAGCTTCAACTTCACTAAAACAAATCCACAAAAGGAAAAGTTAATTATTAAAAACAGAAGAGACCTGCTCCTTGTCCTGAGCCCATTTAGACCTTGACTTTTCATACTTTTAATTGGCTTAGTAGGTTTGGCCTGTGTGAATGAAGTCTTTTATCTCCCTCTTTTTCTTTCCATGCCCCTTTCATCTTTCCTGTTACAAACACACGAGAGAGAGCTTGAGAAAAAATACTTTGGTTTTTAAAGACTTTTTTTTTAAGGATGTGGATTAGGGGAGGGCGGGGGTGTATGTGATGCTGGTGAATACTTTTTTTTCTCTCTTTTATCTCTTTTTCCAGAGAGGAGTTGCTTAAGCCAATGGGACTAAAACCTGATGGGACAATAACGCCTTTGGAGGAAGCACTCAACCAGTACTCTGTCATCGAGGAGACCAGCTCTGACACAGACTAAAAGCATCACCTGCTCAACTCTGAATATTGCTTTTATCAGCATCTTTTCTCTGTAGCTCCAGGGGAATCTTTTCTCTAAAACATTTATGCCCTTGCTTTGGCTAGAAACACATTAACTGGTTTACTCATTGAGAATCCAGCATATTTAAGAGGTGATCCTGTGTTTTTGCGATATTGAGGCATTCATTCAGAGCTGCAGTTAGATGGAGTTGCAGGGGCTAGAAGCGGAAAAAAAAAAAAATTCCATTCCATCAAGATGGAACTGAAGGACTTCATTCTATAAAGCAGCCCTGGTTGAATCTGGCAGTTCTGTTTGCCAAGATTCTTAACAGAAGATTTAGCCGTGTCCTTCCTCTCACTCGTGTGAGCTGCCCCTTCTGAATCTCTCCAGAGACAGAGGCAGGTGAGAAGCAGAATAATCTGCTAAGAAAAGGGCTGAGGCAAGTGGCTTGTTAGATCAGGACTGAGTGAATGGAAGCCAAGCAGCTGCTCCGTAAACCTAGCCCCACTCTTCACTTCATTTCAATTTTGTATAAATCTATAGAAATGTGCACACACGCACACACACATACACACAGCCCCAGACTTGCAAACTGATTACACTCAAAAAGTTTGCATGTCAGTTACCTAGAACTTCAGAATACATTTCTCCCTATAAAGTTATAAATGATGGTTTAGTTCTGAGGCAGCTACAAATGCCTATTTATTCCGTAATGTACCTGAACACTAGTACCATAGAACTGAACCTCCATCTTTATTACTGCATGGGGAGCATGCATTCTGAGGTCTAATGTGGGGTGCCAGGAAAACATATCCTCCAACCCAGTAGAGGGAATAGGGACCCCCTGGGTACTGGAAGTTCTTTTGTGGCCTCCCCTGGGGGTGGGGGAGTCAGCAGCACCCGTTTGTACATAGAGGTCATTCATATGTCACATGTTTTAAATCGGGGACTGTGTGTGCTTGTGTGTGTGTTCTACCTTTCTACCACATGTGATCAGTTTAATGGTAACTTTATTTATTTAAAGAAGAAACACAAATAGTTACTGTTAAACTGATTAAGGCTGTTTATTTTTACTTTTAGAATTGGTCATACGAAGAAGTAGAAAACGAATCATGCAGTAGACAGTGGGCCTAGTTAATCAATGGCTAAAGTTGAAAAGGGGTTGGTTTCCTTTTATATATATATATGTATGTGTATATATATGTATATAAGCACATACATATATATATATATATACACATAATGTGCTTAACCACTGCCTTTTAAAACTTTAAATTAAATAAAACATTGGGGTTGATTCAATTTAGCCATCTCTGTGTGTTTCTTTATAGATACATGGGTTAAACAATACTATTTCACAGTTTATGCTTTTTTAAAGTGCTTTTACATCCATTATCTCACATATAATAAATAGCCTTTCTAAGGATAAAGTACATGGAGCATTAGTGAAAATGTCATTTATCCAGAAGTCATTTCTTTAGCAAAAGAACAAATCAGGAATTAAGTTTTAAAAGTCCATTGAGCTGACAAAAAAAGATGTCAAGGTTTCTTGCTATTTACTCATAGAAGAGATCCTCAAGAATCTTTTTTGCCTCTTTACTAAAATTTGCATATATTTCTAACATGTTTAGTTATCTGACTTTCAAAAGCCCATAAAAACAAACAAACACAAAAAACAGCAGAGGAGGAGGCTGCTAGTTGGAAAGCAGAGCTACTGAAAGCAGCAAAAAGCAACTGAAAACCAGATAGGAAGGTGTGGAGAATGAAAAATACTGGAGGCATCACATGTCTGGGACGATCAGTTTCCCAAAGGACCCAGGAAGTTTCTGTACAACAGTATGAGTCATAACTAATTCTCAGAATGATCCTGAACTTCTTTTAAATAAGTTAAATCCAGGATACTCTATAAAAGGCTAGAAGAATACATTTTAGGATTTTCATCCCAAATAGTTGGAAAAGAACTTACGGGTGACCCATGTTTTTAACAGTAAATAAAGTGAAATTTGACAATTCATAATTTTAGATTAAGTGAAAAAAAAGTTTAGAAAAAAAATTTAAGTATTTTTGTTACTTCATTCTACAAATGCATTTGAAAGTATTTTTTAAATTTCTACAATCAAATAGCTTTGGCATGAGTGTCAGCTTACCTAAATGAAGACATGTTTAATGAAATACCATCTTGTAAGCTTTATGCAGAGTTAGTGTTTGAACAGTCCTATTTAAGAAGCTGTGTTCTTCTGCTTTCACTGAGTTGTTTCATTTTGAGTTTCCCCCTGCTGGGCACTTAGCTTTGTTCTGAAGAGAGAATTTGCAAAGGGAGGAGTTGAGAGTGACCTTATCTTGCACAGGGAGAGAGAACCATCGATCAAGCACTTGCTCCCCAGTGGGCTTTTTTTGTATCTCTCCGTGTAACCTCATCACATCTCACATTAGAGATCATCTCTAGAAAGCAAAGTAAGTTACCCAACGTCACACAGCAAGTAAGAGTCTGGCCAGCCTGACCCTCAGCACCTCTCCTTCCCCTTCACCGCACTGCCCACCTGGGTCCACACTGTGCCTCCTTAGGACTCTGGAATGCTGGGAGAGTGGCAATTCTCAGGCCATCTTAAGCAATAACTATTTCAGTGGAACCGATTTAAAGAACTTATTAAGCAGGGAGGTGACGTGAAGTTGAAGTGTGAGTAGGAACCTTGCTCAGTTAGTACTGGATTTCAAATTAGGACCTAGAATCCTTTACGTCAGAGATCAGGTCTGCAGGCCCCCACTACCAACCCTGACATTTACCTGGCTCAGTGGCCTGCGGTGGAGGTCATGAGAATACAGTGGCTAACCACACTGCAGGCCCCTGTGTCCACATCCCTCTTGAACTCTGAAACAGGGTATGGAGGAGCAGGTCCTAAAATAAGGCACTTGAGCTGCTGCTTTAGAGTAAAACAGTCAACAGACACTTGAGGCCCCTTCACACACCCAGTGGTCCTGGGAGGTGGACAGGACAGACGTTACTGCCCCTCCTTTATAAACGAGGACATAGGCCGAGCAGTACAAGTACTCAACACCCCCTTACCACCCTCAGTCTTGCCGCCTCCCAGCACTAGGTGTCACTTACGTTGACTTCCTTTTCCTCTCTGATTATAAAGTAATATATGTTCACTGTGAAAAGTTTGGAAAATACAGAAAATAACAAAGTTAATAATTCACCCCAAAACCCACCACCTGAGATAATCTCTGTTAATGTTTTAGTGTGTTTCCGTCCTGTATTTTTTCTATGAGTGTATAATTTATTTTACTACAAGATTGGGATCATGCTGTATTGACAGATCTGTTTCCTGCTTTCTTCTTTAACATACTGTAGGCATTTTCCCATGTCAATAAATATTATTGAAAACTTAATGTCTATATGACATTCCATTATATGAATTGTGGCAAACACTGGTAATTGCTTCCCCAATGTTCTTCCTTACTAACAGAGGAGACATCACGACCTACCCCCTCCCCCTCAAAAAGTGCCAGCTGCCTTTCTGGGAGGCAGCACAAGCCCTGTCAGCACTGAAGAGCACCAGGACCTGGAAACAGCACCAGAAGAGCAGAAGCCTTGGCAGCACAAATCATGACACAGCTAGATTAACTGTCCAGGTAATTCTATAATTTTTGTTAAGGAGAGGCATTTGAAAATAGCAAGGGATCTAGATGACTTTAAACAGTCTGCATGTGGGGAAAAAAAGCAAGATGTCAATCATGTTTACTGCTGTGTAATCCAGTTATTGGCATCAATTTCTTTGGAGATATTCTTCACTGCAGTTCCAGAGGTGAAAGAGGGTACACAATGATGGGGAGTGACATGATATCCTTTCAAGAAAAGCAAGGGGACACCTGTCAGAACTACTGGGGATGTGACGAATACAATATGGAGAAGAAACAAATGAATTGGTGTTCTAGGAACAACTCATGGGTGAGGGAGGCAGGGAGGGAGAGATTTTTAACAACTACCATAAGTGAAAAGATTCAAGGGAAGGGAGATGCTTCTAGAGAGGAGTTAGGAGGGTGTGACTCTGATGCACTCTGCTGAGTCCCTGCACCAGATCTTCAGGAAGCATCAGAACAGCCTTTCTTAAAGGGGAGGGGTGGGGAGATTAAGCCTCAGTTCCCAAATCATGCATTGTATATAGTGAATCAACCTTCCTGTGCATCTAGAATAGTGCTAGTTACACAGCATCCTTCGGGGAGAGAAAAAATAGTCACTCCAGTCGTTTCCTGAGTTCTGTGATTCAGGTGAACCCTAGTTGAGAAGGACTGTCCTAAAGAAAAGATCAAAATTATTCTCCAAGACTTCTGGAGTCAGATTTGTGTTTTCTTTTAATGTAACACAGGGATGATCCTGGGTCCTAAGCTCCAGCTGTATCCAGTCACAGACCTACACCTTTTCTGCACTGAACACAACAATTACAGCTGTGTATGCTTATGGAGCAATTACTGTGCCAAACACGTGCTAGGCACTTTTTTTAAATGGAGGTACTGGGGATTGAACCCAGGACCCTGTACATGCTAAGCACCTACTCTACCATTGAGCTATACCCACTCCCCGCCACACTAAGCACTTTATGTGCACCTTCTAATTTCACCTTCATAACAATCTTATGAGGTTAAGTACTATCAGAGTAACTCCTACTTTTCAGATGAGAAAACTACAGCATAAAGATGTTAGGTACTATGTGTAAGGCACACAGCCAATAAGTAGCAAAATTTGAACTCAAACTTGTCTGATGTCTATGTAAATACTATGCTATGTGTTTTTTTTACAATTAGAAAAAAACGCAATGAAGTCATTTATTTGGGAGAAAAAAACTTAAGAGATTAAAATGCAAAAAAAAATCAGAACTGGGAAAAAATTTAACACATTTTTCCTCACTCCATTTCCATATCTCCACACTACGTAGAATCCCATACTCCTTCTAGTTTCCAAAGAGGCCCACACACACAAGCATACTTATCTACGTCAATTTGTTCAGTAAACATTTATTGGGCACTTATCATGTCCAGGCACTGTTCAAGGTGTTGGGGGATACAAACACAGCTAAAAGAACCGATCCTTGGAGTGCTCAAAGTGTGAGAAGTCCATAACCAAAGCCTGTATGAAGTACTAGCAGATGCCAGGATTGTGGGGGTTGAGTAACAAGGTTTGCCAAGGGACAGGTGAGCTGAGCGTGAGTTTGCCATGTGCAGGAGCAGGACTGTTCCCACCAAAAACTGGCTTCAGCAAAAGCTCATGTGTCTGATGTGCTTACAGAAAACAAGCAGCTGAGTGTGACTCAAAGACAATCCCATGTCTCACGATGGGACACATGAGTAGCAGCATTTCAGGTGAGCAAAGGACACAGCCAGAAAGCTCAGTCTGGCTGCAGTACAGAGAGTGGAGTGGAGAAGGGACAGACAGTAAGAAAAGAGCAGACAGAAGTCGGCTGCATCAGTACATGTAAGGGGCCTGGACCAGAGTAGTGGCAGGAGGTGTAGAAAAGAAAGTAGATCCAAGAAATACTTAGAAGCTGGAATAAACATAATTTAGTGTTGTGGGAAGGCAAGAAAGAGCTCATTTAAACTTAGATGGGGATGACCTGGGGAAAAGATCATCTAAAACACTAGCTCCCAACCTGTGAACCAAGCAACGTTGGGTCTGGGAGCAGGAGGGTGGAAGAGTTACCTCAAGGAATTTGCAAATTTGTAGGGTCACAAAGCGTCATTTACACACTGAATGAAAAACGTCCTGGACATTAAATATTCCTGTTTTACAAGCACTGTATCACATGCTGATGTAATCAAAGTTCATTCATAATAAGCATTACTCAATTCATAATATCCTTTTGCCCATCTGTATTTTCTCAGTCAAAATATTAATGATAAACAGCTATCATGTGGAAAGGAGATTCACAAAGTTCAGACTTTTTTTTTTTACTCTCAAAACTGAAAAGAATTAGAATTCTTGGTAACAGGTATCAGAAACTCAAATTGGACTTGGCTGGTCATGAAAGAACACTGGGATCTCTCTTGTAAAGGAAGGAGATGAGCAGCCAAGCTGTGGAAAGATGGAGATGCCATGAGGTCTCAGTTACAGCCAAATCTGGGTCTTCTTATATTACAAGGGGGAGATAAAGGAATTTTTAAAATCCCTTTTTCTACAGTAAATTATGACTTTCAAGCCTATTGTTTTGTCTTTAAAGTTAAAAAAACTAAAATGATATTTTTTCTTGCTTTACTCTTTCCTGCTGTAACAACTCCCTCCTATCTCAAGACAGATGACACGCTCACCAGGAATAAAGTCAAGGCTCAGGAAAGAAAAATACCTATTGACAGACTTAAAACACTACTACCTCATTTTACCCAAAACACTCTTGAAACTAAAAATTTCACTACAGTTTAATGTCTGTGACTTCTATGTGGTTAAGAGTTAATATAGTAGTAAATGAATAAATTTTCGTAGCAAAAGTACATTAAGCAATGGAAATTAATAAAGTGGATTTTATACTAAAATTTTATGTGAGTCATGCAAGGTTACCAACTATTCAATAGCAAAAACGAAGAGAAAAAAAGATTATACAGGCCAAAGAATGTCATAAAGTTCATTTTCAAGCATGTACATGCAAAAGAAATTAAAAGTAATTCTAACTGGAGACACTTCTTCTTAAACAAAGTAGTTTGAACACATGCATTTTACCTTGACCATCTCCTGATAACCTATTAAAATGGCAGTAAATGAATGTCTTGGGGTAAGACTTAAGCCAGACAGGAAAATGAAAAAGAGAAGGAATGACAGCAGAAAGGAGCTATCAACAAAATTTTGAAAACTGGAAATTAGATGAGCAAGGAATAATTGATGTAGAAAGAAGACACAAGATATCAAAAAATTAAAGCCTTTAAGAGCAAAGGAATCCAAATGCAAGATTCACATATGCTGGAACCAGCTCTTACCAGCTAACAAACGCAGACTATTAAATTTTTAGGAATTTCACAAGCTGGTTAAAATTAATCATCATTTTAAAATTATGTAAATTGCAATTAAATAAATTATATTTAAAACAAAGGTATCAAATGCTCAAAATTCCTTACTTCCTAATTATTTAATACACATTATTATCTATGTTCTTGAAGTTAATAACATCTCTTGTGTCTGTAAGGTGAAAAGACTGGGACACTTCTGCTCCTCCCTTCCCAACTCCATGTTCAGTGAGGTCACGATGATAATTTGAATTCAGCTATAGTGGGAATATTTACACCATGAGAATGAGAAAGCACTACCAGTCAGGCCTTTTTCCCCTGGAGAGCTAATTAAACATTTACCAGCACATCACAAATACTGTGCAGAACCCCATAATGGCTTAGGAATCAGAGAACCTGGTATACATTAGAATAAGGGTGTAGGTGGGGTTTAAAACAGGCAACCAGGTTCCCCTCCGCCCCCCACCCCTGCACACATAACCAGGTGATTCCTATTCTACCTCTCCAGAATAAACCAGGAATCTGCTCAGAAGTTATTTCAAAGGGCTCTGCACCTAAGGAGTCTAGCACAGAAGGTGACCAGGGTACCTTACTGAAAACAAGAGGATCAGGTGACAGAGCTCCTTCTACTAGCCAAGTCCAAGGCCACTGGCAGCTGGGACCCTTCGGCTGGGAAGAATGGCCCAAAAGGATCTAAAGAGGCTGAAAGTTAGGGATCTTCCAACGCAATGGCCAGATACCAGCCCTTTCACACTCAGTGAGACCACCATTCGTTCATTTATTTAAACTCAAAATAGTTTAAAGACCTAAATGTAAGACCTGAAACCATAAAATTCCTAGAAGAGAACATAGGGGGAACACTTGTTGACATAAATCATAGCAATATTTTCTTGGATCAGTCTCCTAAGGCAAAAGAAATAAGAGAAAAAGTAAACAAATGGGACCTATTTAAACTTAAAAGCTTTTGCACAGCAAAATGAAAAGACAATCTAGAGAATGAGAGAAAATATTTGCAAACAGTATGACCAATAAGGGGTTAATATCTAAAATACACAAACATCTCATACATCTCAATTTTAAAAATCCAATAAAAAAATCACAGAAGACTTGAACATTTTTCCAAAGAAGACATACAGCCAGCCAACAGGCACATGAAAATATGCTTAAACATAGCTAGTTATCCGTGAAATGCAAATCAAAACCACAATGAGGTATCACCTCACACCTGTCAGAATAATGCTCATCAGAAAAATCTACAAATAATTATATGCTGGCAAGGATGTGGAGAAAATGGAACCCTTGTACACTGTTGGTGGGAATGTAAATTGGTGCAGCCACTATCGAGAACAACATGGAGGTTCCTTAAAAAAAGGATAGAACTAAAGATAGAACTACCATATGATCCAGCAATTCCACTCCTGGATATATATCCAGATATAATAAAAACACTAATTCAAAAAGATACATGCACCCCAGTGTTCATAGTAGCACTATTTACAATAACCAGGATGTGGAAACAACCTAAGTGCCCATCAATAGATGATTGGATTAATAAAATGTGGTATATATACATACACACACACCAGAATATTACTCAGCCACAAAAAAAAAAAAATGGAATACTGCCATTTGCCACAACGTGGATGGACCTAGAGAATATTATGCTTAGTGAATAAGACAGAGAAAGACAAATATTATAATGATATCACCTATTTGTGGAATCAAAAAAAATACAAATGAATGTATAGGCAAAACAGAAGCAGACTCACAGAAAGAAACAAACTTGCGGTTACCAAAGGGAAGAGGAAAGCGGGAGGGTATGGGATTAACAGATACAAACTACTATATGGGGAATGGGACTAACAGGTACAAACTACTGCATATAAAATAGATAAGCAACAAGGGTACACTGTACAGCACAGGGAATTATACCTATTATCTTGTAAAAACCTATCATTGAATATAATCTGCAAAAACACTGTATCACTATGCTATGCACCTGAAACTAACACAATATTGTACATCAACTATACTTCAATTTAAAAAAAAAAGAAAAAACAGAGATCAAAACAAACAGAAAAGCAGGGAGCCAAGCAAAACTATAAAACTATGATCAATTATATACATCATCTTCATTATCAGACTAGAGCAGATTAAGTAAGCAATAACTAAAAATCTAGAGCTGAACAATATGATTAAGTAAAATAGAAATTAACTGATAAGCAGTATGCTTGGTAGTTGGACACTTTGTTTTAAAGTATACTTGGGTTACTTAGAAAAACTGATAACATATTGGTGTAAAACCCAGAGCATAAACATTGCAAATATTGTGTGAACTGGTGCAGGGAGCAAGCCGACAACGAGAGGATCAGAATCTGAAGCCAGAGAGTGTTAGGCTCCTTGCACTTCCTGTGTTCTCCGGGAATAGCTGGGTGCCCTACAGTTCAAGTCAAGTCTGACACTATCTACCTGGAGACCTCACTACAAGACCTCCTACAAGACTGCCCTCCTCCACCTTCAGACACCAATTGCAAGTCCAGGTTGCTTCTGACCAACTGGCTACAGATTGGAGGTTCCCACGACCCCTCCCTTGGGTCTGATTAATTTGCGAGAGACACTCGCACAACTCAGAGAAACATTTTACTTACCACATTACCAGTTTCTTATAAAAAGATATATAACTCAGAAACAGCCAGATGGAAGAGATGCACAGGGCAGGATACGAGGAAAGAACGGTCAATTTCCACGCTCTCGGAACACAGCACTCTCCCAAAATCCCCATGGTGCACCAACCTAGAAGCTCTCTGAATGCTGTCCGTTTGGGTTTTTATGGAGGCTTCTGACACAGGAGTGGTTGATTACATCATTTGGCCATCAGTGATTGATTCAACCTGATCCCCTCCCCAGAGGTCGGAGAGTGGGGCTAAGTTCCAACCCTCTATTCACCTGGTTGATTACCCTGGCAACCAGCCCCTATCCTTAGGTGTTTTCCAAAAGTCAAGTCATTAGCGTAACAAAAGACACCTTTTTGGCTCTCTTAGGAAATTCCGAGGGTTTTAGGAGCTCTGTGCTAGGAACCAGATGAAGACCAAATATGTATATTTATATGCTTACTATAAATTGGAATATCTCAGCTTGCTTTCATCATCAACATCATCAAGAAAAGTAATAACAGCCCCTTTTCGCTCCCTTCTCTTCGGAGACAGCCTGCACTCTATCTATGGAGTGTGTACCTACTTTTACTTTAACCTGAGCACCCAATTCCCACACCTCTTTCCTGGCCTTTCTCTTGCCTAACATTCTATGTGGTATGTATCTCTCTAAATAAATCTACTTTTACTCAAGAAAAAAGAAAAGTAATAACAATAGAACGCAATTGTGAGAACCACAGTGAAGGTAAAATTCAGGGCAGCGTTGTAAATACTTCAGTAATAAATATCTCCCCTGGAAAATCTTTGAGTTAAATTGTAGAGATCCCCACCTGTATTTTGTGAAAGGAGTCTGGACTTCCTTTTTGTTACCGTCCCATTTCAATATCCTATTATATTGTACACTGTTACTTTCTCCAGGGCAAAGCACAAGGCAGGCAGACTCAGGAAAAGACACATGTAAATATTACATGCATTATCTTATTCAATAATCATATCAACAGGTAAGAATTCTTATATCTTTTAACTGAGGAGAAAAACTGAGGATCAGAAAGATAAAATAATTTGTCCAAAGTCACAAAGCTGGAATTGGAAGAGCAGGAATTTCACGCCTATCTGTATAACCCCAAAATTATAACTTACGATACTATACATCACTGACCAACGAATTTGATTCAGTTGATTCTAAAGAAACCAGTGCCAAACAACTGCTCTCTTCTATGTCTCAGGAATCAGGCAGGAATAAAGGAAGGGAGGGAAGGAAAGCCGTCATCAGCTGGCCTCCACTTCTCACCTCTGGGTCCTCAGGAATAATAAGAACTAAATGTAATAAGTACTTGCTCTAAGAAGCTAAGAATGTTATATGATTAATCTCGTTTTAGTTCTCACAACAACCTTAAGGCATATCCAGTTATTATTCCTAACTTACAGACAGGAAATAGAAACCAAAATGTTAGGTCACCTAACTTGTTAACAGTCAAGCTGGGCTCGAGATCGGGAGACCCTAAGCCACATCCTCAAAGGGAGAACAGTGCGCTCAGTTTGGCTGCCTGATCCAATATGCCTCTTCTTTGTGCATCTCATCTAGGGAGGCTTTCTGAGCATCACTTGATACCATTTCATTTCTAGTTTTGAGTCTAAATGTTTTAGAAAACTGTCCAGCTATCCTTGTAGCCCAGATATCCTATCCTGGGGATCCACTTCCTGCTTCAGAATTGGTTTCTTCAAACACTGTCATGGGCCAGCTAATGCCTGCCAGAGTCACATCCTACATATGAGTGTGTTTGCTGCTCCCAGCAACAGTGTGTGGTGAGAGTGTTTCCACTACCACCCTTAGTTCACAGACGGGGGCCCTGTGGCTCTGAGAGGTGTATTAACAGAGCCGGTACAGGGCAAAGCCAGGACATGAGCTCAGGTCTTTGGATTCCATGTCTAGATGTTTGTATCATATAGAAAGCTGGGTCTCAGAAGAGGATAATCCTTGTTTAAAAGCACATAGCAGGCCCAAAACAGTGTCACTTGTGCTAAGCTCCACATCAGCAAACCAAGACTTAACACCTCACCTAACTGAAATTACAACCTCCTTGGGGAATGTAGTCTTTTTTTTTTTTTTAATTTAAGTACAGTTGAGGTAAAATATTATGTAAGTTACAGATGTACAAGATAGTGATTCACTATTTTAAAGGTTATGCTCCATTTATAGTTATAAAACATTGGTTATATTCCCTGTGCTGTACAATATATCCTTATAGGTTATTTTATACATAATGGTTTATACCTCTTAATCCCCTACCCCTATCTTGCCCCACCCCACTTCCTCTCCCCACTAGTAAGCACTAGTTTGCTCTATGTATCTGTGAGTCTGTTACTTTTTTTTTATTATATTCACTGGTTTGTTGTATTCTTTAGATTCCACATATAAGCAATATCATGCAGTATTTGTTGTTCTCTGTCTGACTTACTTCACTTGGCATAATATACTCAGAGTCCATTCATGCTGTTGCAAATGGAAAACTTTCATTCTTTTTTATGGCTGAGTACTATTCCATTGTGTATATAGCCCACATCTTCTTTATCCATTCATTTGTTGATGGGTACTTAGGTTGCTTCCATATCTTGGCAATTGTAAATAATGCTGCTATGAACACTGGAGTGCATGCATCTTTTCGAATTAATGTTCTTGCTTTTTTCAGATATATAACCCAGGAGTGGAATTACTAGGTCATATGTTCTATATAACCCAGGAGTGGAATTACTAGGTCATATGTTCTATTTTTAGTTTTTTGAGAAACCTCCATTCTGTTTTCCACAGTGGATGCACCAATTTATATTCCCATCAACAGTGTACAAGGGTTTCCCTTTTCTCCACATCCTTGCCCAATTTTTGATTAGGTTGTTTATTTTGGGGTTTTTTTTTTTTTTTTGGATAATGAGTTATATAAGCTGTTTATATACTTTGGATATTAAACTCTTATCGGTCTTATCATTTGCAAATATTTTCTCTCATTCTGTAGGTTGTCTTTTGTCTTGTCGATGGTTTCCTTTGCTGTGTAAAAGCTTTTAAGGTTAATTAGGTCCCATTTATTTATTTTTGCTTTTATTTCCTTTGCTTTAGGAGACAGAGCCAAAAAAATATTGCTATGATTTATGTCAAAGAGTGTTCTGCCTGTTTTCCTCGAGGAGTTCTATGGTTTCTGGTCTTACATTTAAAGTCTTAAATACATTTTTAGTTTTTTCAAATATATGGTGTTAGAGGATGTTCTAATTTCATTCTTTTACATGTATCTGTCCAATTTTCTCACCACCACTTATTGAAGAGACTGTCTTTTCTCCATTGTATAGTCTTACTTCCTTTGTCATAGATTAATTGACCATAAGTGCATGAATTTATTTCTGGGCTCTCTATTCTGTTCCATTGATCTATGTGTCTGTTTTTGTACCACACTGTCTTGATTACTATAACTTTGTAGTATAATCTGAAGTTGGGAGTGTGATTCATCCAGCTCTGTTCTTTCTCAAGATCATTTTGGCTATTCAGGGTCTTTTGTGTTTCCATACAAATTTAAAGATTATTTGTTCTGGTTCTGTGAAAAATGCCATTGGTATTTTGACAGGGATTGCACTGAATCTGTAGATAGCTTTACATAGTACAGTCATTTTAACATTATTAGTTCTTCCAATCCAAGAACATGGTATATCTTTGCATCTGTTTGTATCATGTTTAATTTCTTTCATCAGACCTATATATGCTGCTTATAAGAGACTCACTTTAGATCTAAAGACACAGACTGAAAGCATGGGGATGGATAAAGATATTCTATGAAAATGGAAATCAAAAGAAAGCCAGAGTAATAATACTTGTATCAGAAGAAAAATAAAATAAAACTGTTATAAGAGACAAAGAAGGACACTAAATAATCATCAAGGGATTAATCTAAGAAGAAGATATATATGCACCCAACATAGGAGCAACTAAAACATAAGGCAAATATTAATGGACATAATGGGAGAAATTAACAGTAACACAATAATAGCAGGGGACTTTAACACTCCAGTTACATCAATGAACAGATCGTCCAGACAGAAAATCAATAAGGAAACACTGGCCTTAAAGGACACATTAGGTCAGATGGACTTAAACAATATATAGAGAGAGCATTCCATCTGAAAGCAGGAGGATACACATTCTTTTCAAGTGCACATGGAATATTCTCCAGGGTAGATCATATTATAGGCCACAAAACAAGCATCAGTAAATTTAAGAAAACTGAAATCATATCAAGCATCTTTTCTGACCACTACAAGATCTGAAATCAGCTACAAGAAAAAAAAAAGTGCAAAAATCACAAACACATGGAGGCTAAACAATATGCTACAAAAAAAAACAAGTGGATCACTGAAGAAATAAAAAAATACCTAGAGACAAATGAGAATAAAAACATGAGAATCCAAAAC
Source organism: Camelus bactrianus (assembly GCF_048773025.1). NCBI lineage: Eukaryota > Metazoa > Chordata > Mammalia > Artiodactyla > Camelidae > Camelus > Camelus bactrianus. Next base: position 30,718,667 of record NC_133550.1, on the reverse strand, counting down.
CTCCGGGATGCAGCAAAAGCAGTTCTAAGGGGGAAGTTTATAGCAATACAAGCTTACCTCAGGAAACAAGAAAAATCTCAAATAAAAAACTTAACCTTACACCTAAAGCAACTAGAGAAAGAAGAACAAACAAAACCCAAAGTTAGTAGAAGGAAAGAAATCATAAAGTTCAGAGCAGAAATAAATGAAATATAGGCTTAAAAAAATCACAGAAAAGATCAATGAAACTAAAATTTGGTTTTTTGAAAAGATAAACAAAATTGATTAAGCTTTAGCCAGATTCATCAAGAAAAAAGGGAGAGGACCCAAATCAATAAAATCAGAAATGAAAAAGAAGTTACAACACCACAGAAATACAAATAATCATAAGAGACTACTATGAACAACTGTATGCCAATAAAATGGACAACCTAGAAGAAATGGGCAAGGTCTTAGAAATATAAAATCTCCCAAGACTGAAATAGGAAGAAATAGAAAATATGAACAGACCAATTACCAGTAATGAAATTGAATGTGTAATTTAAAAACTCCCAATGAATAAAACTCTAGGACCAGATGGCTTCACATGTGAATTCCACTAAACATTTAGAGAAGAGTTCAAGACTTATTCTTCTCAAATCATTCCAAAAAAACTGCAGAGGAACACTTCAGAACTCATTCTATGAGTCAAGCATCACCCTGATACAGAAACCAGACAAAGATATCACAAAAAAAGAAAATTACAGGCCACTGATGAACATAGATGCAAAAATCCTCAACAAAATATTAGCAAATCAAATCCAACAATACATTATAAGGGTCATACACCATGATCGAGTAGGATTTATCCCAGGGATGCAAGGATTTTTCAGTATCTGCAAATCAATCAATGTGATACACCACATGAACAAATTGAACAATAAAAACCACATTATCATCTCAACAGATGCCGAAAAAGCGTTTGATAGAATTTAACATTAATTTATGATTAAAAAAAAACTCCAGGAAGTGGGCATAAAGAGAACATACCTCAAAGAGTTAAAGGCCATATAGGACAAACAGCTAACATCATACTTAACAGTAAAAAGCTGAAAGAATTTCCTCTAAGATCAGGAATAAGACAAGGATGCCCACTCTCACCACTTCTATTCAACATAGTAGTGGAAGTCCTAGCTGCAGAGTCAGACAAGGAAAAGAAATAGAAAGGAATCCAAATTGGAAAGGAAGAAGTAACAGTGTCACTGTTTGCAGATGACATGATACTATACATAGAAAATCCTAAAGATGTCACCAGAACTCATCAATGAATTGTGTAAAGTTGCAGGATACAAAATTAATACACAGAAATCAGCTGCATTTCTAAACACTAACAACAACAAAAAGAAAGAGAAATTAAGGAAACAATCCCATTTACCATCACATCAAAGAGAATAAAATACCTGGGAATAAACCTAGGAGGAGGAGGTAAGGAGGAAACTACGGAGGCTAAAGACCCAGGGGATGTAATCTTAACCAGTCAGTCTGGACTTTTCTGGTCAGAACCAATGAGATGATTGGCCACACAGTCCCCTTCTGTCCCCACAGGCAGGCTACCTAAGCCTGAAACAATTCACTCTTTCCCCCTTCTGCCTGTAAGAGCCTTCCATTTTGTACAACTTCTCAGAGCTTCTTTCTATTTGCTAGATGGGATTCTGCTCAATTCATTGAATGAGCCAATTTGATCTCTAAATTTCACTCAGTTGAATTTTGTTTGTAACAGCCCCCATTTCTGTTGCATTACAAAACTTGGTCCTATTTCCTATGGCCCGGTAGTCCAGCCCAGGCTCAGATCACAAGAGGAGGGAGTTTCCTGGGGGTGGATGGCAAGGGGACACCACTTGGACACCTTCCCTGAGGCTGTATGTTTCGTTCTCTGCCTCTACCCTCATCACAATCGCAACAAACCTCTGTCAATATCGCATCTTTAAGATTGTTGAGGGGGCGCAGCTCTCAGAAGAGCAACCACTCCCCTGCCTACCACACCCTGCACACTGCCCTCCTGCTCTCTGCACTCTTGCCCTTTACCTGATCAGACACACACAGGGAGCCTTCGCAACCCTCCATCCTTGAAACTCCTCAGCAAACACAGTAAGAGTTTCCTCTACACCAGAGTTGAGAAAATCACCCCATCTTAAAAGACCAGACCACAAGCTCCCTGGTCTTAATACTTTCTGAAACAGAAGCAAAAAGGAAAAAATTCCTGCTGGTCTGGAGGCTGCCATTCCTAGCTTGGCAAACTTATTTTACATTTTACAGACTCTTCACTATAACGAGAGGAGCTGGAGACGACGAAGAGCCTGGATTGGTTGGAGATACTCCTCCCCGTTTTCCTTGGTGTCAATTAGCATAATTTAAAAGGCAAGGGGGGAAAACTGGATATCTGTGTGCCTGCTTTCACACTTTGAACTTTTCCGTCCTCTGCGGCTGATTATGGCCAAGTGACCCATATTTAAAAAGCATTTACAATAAAATGATGCACTTTCTTTTGTGCCATCGGCTTTCCCAAAGAAAAGCAAAAATGTTTTTAAATTGTCCCTTTTTGTCAGCAGTAATGGCTGTGCTATATTTCAGCTCATCCTCCTTGTGGGCATAAAAAAGGATGGGTAATAAAGGCACAGCTGTAGACACTTTATGGCCTGCTTGGGGGGCGGAAAGGGGAGGAGGGGAGTGGAGGCAAGAAACAGATTGACTGTGTGTCAACAAATGCAGCTGGGAAAAGAGAAAGCTCTTAAAGACCTCTGCAACTTAAAATCCAAGATAAATGATGTTCCTATTTGGAAAGGAAAAAAATGGAGGTGAAATTCAATAAACGCTGACTGAAAAGAAAAGGGTTCCAAAGGCCTTTCTCTGCAGCTAGGCAGCTCCCAAGAGAAATGAGCAAGAGTGGCCATAGGCGAGGGGGGTGTGCAGCCCAGAGAGACAACAAAGACCCATCCAGGCCGACACATGACACCAGCCCTTGCAAAGCTGGGCTCAAGACAGCACTGCCAAGTTGGGGGTGGGGATGGTCTAGGTTCACAAAAATGCCCCAAGAAACTCTGACCCAGTCAGGCCTTGCATTTGGAGAAAAGAGAGAAAAGCATAAGATGACCACTCACGGGAGAGGCTGAGTCACGTCATGATAGAAGATACATTGCATCAAGGGTCAGGAGACCAAATTAAGTCCCAGCTCTGCTTTGGGAAGACAGCGTGTCCACAAGGGGTGGTGGCCTGGCATCTCTGCCGCCTTTAATGGTTTATGAAAACTTCCCCTTCCATCATCTCATTTGAATCTCATAAACACCCTGTGAGGCCAGTTGGGATCCTTGGCCCCCAGTTTACAGATGAGAAAACTAAGCCTTGAGGAGGTGAAGCACTTGCTGAGGGTCACACACTACACACTGTTACAAATGCAAGAGACAGGACTCATCTCCAGGAGCACCTGCCTCTGGAGCTTGTGTTCCTCCTTGTATGTCCCATCAGCCTCAGTGAATGGAGACAGAAACTTTCCTTCATGGGAAGTGCATAGGGAAGACCTCCAGGAAGAAGCTGCTGAGTTTTCTTCCCACAGATATTGGTGGGAACCAACTTTAAAGCAAGTTGTATCCATTAAGACACAAGAAACAGAAACCTTTACTCAATCTGGCTTAAATAGAAAGGAATGAATCATCTCACAAAAACTGGAAGTCCAAAGTGGTTGATTCAGCAGCTCCATGATGTTAAAGAGAATGTCATTTCACCCCAAAGCTACTAACAAGATGACAGAAATCCCAGACATGGCATCACATCCAGACATGACAATATCTAAGAAGATCACCTTTCCCTGTGGTTCCTTCTTAGGAATAAGGAAAATTTACTCAAATCCTCCCAATAGTCCTCCTGAAGATTCTTTGGACAGGGTGGGGTCACCCACCTATTTGAACCAACTATTATTATGGAGAGCAGAATTACTCTCAGTTAAATAAAGCCAAGGTCAGCCTCCCCCAAAGCCCATGACAAGAAGTGGAGACAAGAGAAAAAATAGGATTCCGGTGGAAAGCTGTTTCTCTGAATTCTGGATGGGTAACCATTAGTGGCTACTAAATCAACAGCATCCACTAAGAGGTGTAAGAAATACACAGGCTTTGACTACATACCCACTGGAATTGCTAAAATGAAAAAGAATGTGCCAAAAGATTAAATAAATCGGCATCCATATCTCCCAGACATAGCTGATGGGAGTATGAATGGTACATCCACTTTAGCACTGACTCACGCTGAACCTACATGTACTCTCTGATCCAGCAATTCTACTCCTAGGACTGCACGCAAAGAAACCCATCCTTATGTTCACCATTAAGACATGTATAGAATGTTCACATATTTATAGGAGACTAAAACTGGGAAGCCACCCAAATGCCCATTGACAGTAGATCAGGTAAATATATTGTGGTAGATTCACACAGCAATGAGAATAAACTGTCTACATCACCTGCAACTATATGCATGAACCTCACAAACATAATGTTGAACAAAAGAAGCCAGGGAATGTGTTACCTCACAAAAACTGGAAGGCCAAGGTGACCGATAGGTGGCTCCATAATGACAGAAGAGAATATCCTGTGTTAATGCCATTTATATAAAGTACAAAAACAAGCACCCAATCTATACAGGTAGAAGTCAAAGTAGAAATTACCCTCCGAAGGTTAGTGCCTAGAAGGGAGCAGGAAGAGGGCCTGAGGGGCATCTGAACATTTATGAGATATGCACATGTCTGTATGTATGTTGTATCTTGATATTTTTAAAATAAAGACTGTGGAGTCATACAAGCTTGGATTTGAATCTTTGATGCATCTTTGGGCAAGTGACTTCATCTCTTTGTACCTCTTTTCATGTCTTATATGGGAATAATTATAATACTCATGCTATAGAGGCTTGTGAGCATGAAATGAGACAATGCATATAAAGTGCTTAGCACAATACCAGGCACATAGTAAGTAATCAATAAATAGTATCTATTATTATTATTATTACTGATAACGACAGTGGCTTCTCAGGCACTGAGGATACTGGCTCTAAAGGGCTCCAGGGGTAAAGTTAGCAGTTTTAGGGTCACTGGTGACAGGAGACCTTGTTGCAATGAGGTGAAGTAGGCCAGGAGGAAAACAGCAGGCTCCACAGGGTAACCCAGACCAGTGCTTCTCAAACTTCACTGGACATAAAAATGTTCTGGGGCCCTGGCCAAAATTCAGATTCTGATTCAGTAGGGCTGGATGAGCTAAGATTCTGCATTTCTAACAGTCCTAGGTGAAGCTGATGATGCAGGTCTGCAAACCACACTTTGAGTAGCAAGGCTCTAGGTCTTGGAGAATGCATAAGTCAGAGGAATTTGAGAGAAATTTGGAGTGAGGGGGGTAGTTTTCCCACTTATGCTGGGGACAGATCTAGAGGTACAATTTTTGTAGCTCCTATAATAAATCCTGTCTCCCAAAACATGCCCAGTGGTTCTGCTGATTCAGCTTTGACTGCTATACCCTCTTTTGGATTGCAGGCTTCTCCTTATGTCCTCACGTGGTGGAAGAGGCAAGGGAGCTATCTCGGGCCTTTTCTATAAGGGCACTAATTTCATTTGGGAGATCTCCACCCTTATGAACTAATCACCTCCCAAAGGTCCCACCTCCTAATGCCATTAAATTGGGCATTAGGATTTCAATATGAATTCTGGGGGGACACAAACATTCAGACCATAGCAGAGGGGACACAGATTGGAGCTGTATAAAGATATATAAACACACATTCCAAGTAGCTGCCAAGCTCCCACCTTTCCAGACTTTCTAAAACCAGCTTACACAAGGCTGCAGAATCAAGCCTCATTTCTGACCCAAGAGTCCATGGCCCAGCTTGACCACCCACCTTGTCCAGGACACCCAGTTCCTAAGTGGCAGTGCCAGGATTCAGGTTTAGAGCTGACCAGGAAGCGTCCAGAGGGAAGTCTATCCCAGCCACCTGGAGACTCACAGTCCCCTGTATTTTCACAACTTTTCTGTAGTTTCACAACTCTTCCCCCAACTCGTAATTACATAATTATACACTTGTCAGTATGTGTTTACTGTCTGTCTCCCCAGCTGGGTTGTCAGCACTTTGCTCACCAAGGTATTCTCAAGGCCCGGCTGGCGCTCAGTGAAGGTCCAGCAACTGTTTGCTGTTCGGTTTCCTGGGCCAGTAAGCCCCACGTCCAAGCCACGCTATTCCACGCTAGCCCCGCCCACTCCTCGCCAGGCCCCGCCCTCCCCAGCGTGCCTCGGGCGCGGCAGCGGGAGCACACAGAAACGCCCAGCCACGTCGTCCTGGCTACCCCGGGCCCTCCTGTCGTCCCCGCCCCCCTGCCATCTGCCGCCTGCAGAAGGCCCAGGCCCTGCGCCTGCAGTTTGAGAAGAGCCGGATGTCCGGGATGCCCAGGAATCTCAGTCACTACTCGAAACCTCTGATCTCAGGAGGCACCCCCGGGTTCAGCCTGCAGGGCGGAGAGAAACCCAATCCTGGACAATGAAAGGCCGCAGCCGCCCAAACAGTTCCCGTGCAAAAGGGTCCGTCAGACAGCAGGGGCAGGAGTGAAGCCTCGGGAGTTTCTGAGGGAGAGAAGGGGAGTGCCAACGACTGAGCTTACGGGCTTTCTTAACTAGTCGAGTCTCGCAGCTTTCCACAGAGCCGGCAAATTTGGTGGGCCCCGGCCTACCAAAGTACGCCTGGGCCTCTGTGAGGGAGTGGGCGGGGCTGTGGGCAGGGCCATGGGCGAAAGGATAGGCTCTGGATGGGGAGGTGCGGGGCCTGAAGGTAGGTGGGCGGGTCCCTGGCCAAAGGGCGGGGCCTGGAAAAGTGCTGGCTTGGGCAGAGGTCTCCTCCCAGTGCTCTTCCCAGAGATTCCATGAGGGTCTAAGACACTATTGGGTCAACAGTCCCTGTCTACCAGTAGCCACGTCAACCAGTCCACCTCCACTGTATATACACTGAACTTTCAAAAATGTACATTCTGTTGTAGTGGCTCGTTCTCTCCTTCAGAGTAAAATCTGAATCTTAAATACAAGTTTATAAGCACCTTTATTCGGTACTGTTACAAATCAACTCTTATTACCTTGTAGTATTTTCTAAAAATATTTAAGCATAAAGATACTTTAAAAAGCAACTCGTATATATGTGATGAAATTGCATAGCACTAAATACAGCCATTAATTTTACATATAATGATATGTAAAACTAGTAAAATCTGTGTAAATTCAATGGATTGTATCAATATCAATTTCCTTATTGTGATATTGTACTATAGTTATGCAAGATATGTTTTATTTCTTACAACCACATGTGAATCTACAATTGCCTCAAAATAAAGTTTTTTTAAAAAGCAACTCAGACTGGGTATGTAACAGAAAATCGTATCTAATGAGCTATTTTTAAGTATTTATGTATACCTTGTGTCCACTGAAAGGTGCTTGAGGGCAAGAATCAGGTCTGGTTAAATTTTGTAATAGTAGCTAGTAATTAAGCCAGGGCTTTGTACATAGTACAAACGAATTTCAGTGAATTCCCATGCCACAGTAAGCACCTAACTTAATAAATACACTTGCCAGTATTAGGCTCCAGGAAGGCAAGGGTCTTCCCTTCAGGGAGCTGGCAAGAGCATACAGAGGAGTAAACCCACAAATAAAATACATGTGATCAGTGCAGTGAGAGAGGGAAAGGTGAGTTCACCGAGAGCAATCAGAGAGGGCTTCCTGGAGGAGGCGGAGATGAAGCTGATACCTGACAGAAGCAGGCTTACCTTAAACGCAATAAAGATTAAGCTTCTGGGCCCCTTTAAGTTTCTGAAACAGACCCCAGCAAAGGGACACATGATTATATATTTTTGTAAAATTTGAAAATTTAAGGTACTTTAATGGCTATCTATTAAAATCACTGTTTCTTTTCACCCCATCTTTCCTATGTCACACTTTCCTTCTATTGTGTGGCATTGTCCTGGCTGAGGGTATTTTGGGATCTTGCTATGAGGAGGTTGAGTTGGGAATATTCTGTTTTAACCACGATTCAGAAAGATGTTTTGAGAACTTTTAAATGAAACAAGTGAGAAATTGCCTGACTCCTGATGTGGATATGTAAGAAGAGTATCTTCTTTTGCATCTTTAAATATATTTTATGAAATCCTCTAGGGAAAATTCATATAATAAAAAAATGACATGTAAAACAAAAAGAAATAAGCAATGAAATCAAAGGAAATTATCTGACACTGAGAAGATTAACAAAATCAATTTCAGATAATACCCAAAACAGTAATTGAGAAGAAAGACACATTTCAAATAGAAATAATAATTAGGCTTTTGGATTAATCTAATTAATGAAGAAGAGTGAACATATTGAAAACAGATTTGAATTGCTTACTGATTTGTCAAGAAATACAACTGTGACTATAATACAAAACATCTGATATGTACTACCATGAGAACATTAAGGACATGCTGGTGAATGGGAATCAATTCAATGAATATTTAACACAGTCACTGTGAAAGAAAACTTTAAATGCCTTGAAATCTTACAATTAGTTCATTCATGACATCAGTCCTAAAAAACTTGTATCACTGGTATATGACCCTTGTTATGGGGTTAAAATAAGTATTTCCAAACTATGCATATAACAAATTTTGATCAACTACACTAGAAGAAAGGCTGGATTATCCTTCTATTCTCTCTAAAGAAAATACAACAAAATTACTGTCAACATAAAGAGGTGATTAAAGAGTATGCAGCCATTCCTTAAAAAACTAAAAATAGAGTTACCATATGATCCAGCAAACCCACCCCTGGGCATATATCTGGAGAAACTCTAATTTAAAAAGATATACACACCCCAATGTTGTAATTGTAAAGAGTAAAGATAGTGCTGTAAATAGCAGCACTGTTTACAATAGCCAAAACATGGAAGCAAGCTAAATGCCCTCTGACAGATGAATGGATAAAGATGATGTGGTATAGATATATACAATGGAATACTACTCAGCCATAAAAAAGACAGAAATAATGCCATTTGCAGCAACATGGATGTACCTAGAGATTATATTAAGTGAGGTAAGTCAGAAAATGACAAATATCATATGATATTACTTATATATGGAATCTTAAAAAATGATACAAATGAACTTATTTACAAAACAGATACAGACTCACAGACATAGAAAACAAACTTATGGTTACAAAAGGGGAAAGGAGGGGAAGGATAAATTAGGAGTTGGGGATTAACACATACACACTACTATACGTAAAACAGATAAACAACAAGCACCTACTGTATAGCACAGGGAATTATATTCAATATCTTGCAATAACCTATGTGGAAAATAATCTGACAAAGAATATATAAATGTATAATTGAATCACTTTGGTGTATACCTGAAATGAATGCAACATTGTAAATCAACTATATTTCAATAAAAATAATAAAAACAAAGAGTATGCAGTCAAATAATGTAGGAAAATAATAATAGAGGATATTAGGTAACTAATAAAAATACTGTGTGTTTTCCTGAATTTTATGATGTTTGCAGTACTGGACACCATTAAAATTTTTGTATTTGTTGTGATTCCTTTCATCCTTCTGATCAAACATTCACTTTCATGCCTAACTCTGTATTCATAATGCATTCTTTTCTTAGAGAACAACAAGAACTGTCCAAGCAGTAGGACGTACAAACTTGGATCTGTCCCTCTCTCTGTAACTGAAGGGCATGCCTTGGCCCCTGCTGACCTCTTCCATCTGCCACCCACCCACCTGCAGCCACACAGACACACCCAGAGTGCTTCAAGCACCAGCACTTCACACGTGTTACCTCACCTAATCGTCACACAAACCCAGTGAGCTACATACTATCTTTATTCCTACACCGAGGGATTAACAGTGGAGCAGGGATTTGAACCCAGGTAATCAAGTTCCAGCACCCATGCTCTTAACCATGACACTTGCTTATCTCTCACATTAGTCATATCTATAACATCTGCCAGGAGCTTACAACTGACAGTGCTAGAGACATACAGGCATTATTGAATCCTCATAACCACCTGGGGAGATAGGTATTATTATCAGCCCCAGTATATAGAAGAGGAAACTGAGGCTTGTCCAAGATCACACATCTCACCAGCAGAGGGCCTAGGGAAGCCTCAGTGAATTTTTTACTTTCCCTAGAATGTTCCATTTCTTTTTTGCATGCCTTTTCCTTTACTGGAGCCAGAACTCTCCCTCCCCACATCCACCTTGCTCATTTCTGCTATATTCTAAGGTTCAGTTCAAGCATCTGCTCCTTTAAGAAAGCATCCTTGTCACTCTCTTCGCACTCTCCAAGGCTAAGATAGGTGCTGTTTTCCCCCATAGCAAAGTAAACCTCATTGTTTTAAGGCACTGAGATTGTGGAGGATGTTTGTTTCTGCAGCATATCCTAGTTTATCGTGACTGATACACCCATAACATTTCTTGAGTGGAAGTGGGAAGAGAGACCCAATCTTTCTCCAGCAGAAAGAATATGAGATACACAGATTGCTAACAGGTATGCTTCCAGAGCAATGGAAAAAGCTGATCTGAGAAAATAAGACCAACAGAGAGAGGCAGCAGTGGAGGGAGGGTGATAATCGAGATCCCGGGTTCTGGGTGTCTCTGAGGCTCAGTTGGACCCCTATTTCCCACAGTTACGTGAATCTATAAAATCCTGGGCTGCCTTTCAGGGAATGCTACAAAACTTATATAAACCACCATATACTGAGTTCCAGAAAAGCCCTAAAGGCACAGATAATCAGAACTGGAATAAACTTTAAAGACACCATCCTCAGAGAGGAATGATCTGCCCAGAGCCACTTAAGAAAATTACTAAAAAGAACCCAAATGGGAGGCACCTAGAAATCCTGACCTCTTGGGGCCCACAACACAACTCTGGCTCTGCCTGAGAAGTTAGCTAGTAAAGACTCCATTTCTGAAGTCCTAGTTCAAGGTCTCCTATTATGAGGGTAAAGGAGAGTGAATGTAAGCAAAATTAGAAAACCGTTTTCAAGTTGAAAAAAGCAGTGAGAACAAGTGTGGTGGAAATGTGGGCTCTGGGTGTTGGGAGCCAGCCCTTCAGCCCTGGGGAGGGGGGACAAAGAGGGAAATGAGCTGTCGTAGGCAAATGAACCACGGGGTGGGAGGGCCACATGGGAACGAGCCTGAGAGTTCGTGGGTGTGAGCCCTGAACAGTCACCTTGGACCCTCATTTCAATTTGGACAAAACTGGAATGAGCTGAGAAAGAGGCCTGGGAATCAGCTGGGAACCCCAGCACAAAGGACAGTCTCCTCAAATCCCAGGCTTTCTGGACTCTTCATTTAGCAGTCCTCCCACTTGTAGCTGTAGCAGACACTTTTCCAGGTGCCCACTCAGCCTTTTCTTGCTTCCCTGTGGGCTGCTCCCACCCCACCCACACTCAGAGCTTTCTCAGTTACACCTGTGCCCCTCAGCCCCAGCCCTAGCCGAGGTGGCACAGACAGGGATGAAGTGCATAGAATGGAATGGAAAGCAAGGACTGAGTGACTCTGGAGTGCCACAGAGTCACCACAGTCTGGACTTTCCAGGATCTTAAGGCCTGGTGTACTTCTATCCACTTGTTGCTTGTTTAAGCCAGTTGTAAGGGTTCTAACAATAATTAACATTTCTGGGCCACAGATCACTCTAGGAATCCTAAGAGGACATAAGAACCATGCCCCAGAAAAAGGCACATGTGCACACAATTTGACAAACTGCAGCAGGGGAGTTGCAGTCTCCTGAAATGGATTTGTGGACCCCAGGTGAAGAACCTCTAGCCTAGAAGATAAGAAAATTTAGGTAAAGAAGGTTGGGGAGAGGGTGCCAAGATTATGGCTGAGAGCCCACATGGTTGAAGGATTAGGAGACCTAGATTCATGTTCTAGTTCTGGTAATAGCCAACTATGAGAATCTGTGTGTGCTGGGGGGTGGGGGCAGAGATAACACACATTCAGAGAGTCATAAAACACACAAAGGTACAGCTTAATGAATTATCATCAAGTGCAGGCCTGTGAAACTCTAAATCAAAAGATTAGAACACTGCCAGCACTCCAGAAACCTCCCTCATACTTCTTTCCAGTTGTAATCGACCCCTTTCCACCCCCTTCCCAAGGATAATCACTGACTTTTATTGTAATCATTTCCGTGCTTTTGTTTATAATTTTATCATCGCAGTGTACATCTCTAAACAGAGTGATTTACTTTTGCTTGTTTTTGAACTTTGTATAAATGGAAGCCTACACTAGGAATTCATTGGGGTCTGATTCCTTTCCTTTAACGTTGTGTTTGTGAGATTCATCCTTGTTTTTGCACATATCCGTGGTGTGTCCATTTCCTTTACTGTGTATTATTCCATTCCATGATTACCACAATTTATTTATCCCTTCCATAGTTGATGGAGATTTGAGTTGTTTCTAGATTGGGGCTATTATAACTAATGCTCCCAGGAACTTCTTGTACACATCTCCTATTGGTTTGAGGCTCACTTTGTAGGCTATAGACATAGTGGAAATGCTGAACCACAGGACATGGATATTTCCAACAGAGTACATAATGCCAAATGGTTTTCCAAAGTGGATGTGTCAATTAACACTCTCTACGGCAGTGTGTACAAGTCCTTCTCTCTCTCCCTCCTCTGTTTTCCAAAGGCTCCCTGTTTTGATCCTAGAAGTACTTGGACCCCATCTCAGGTGAAGCAGAAAGCAGAGTCCTCGGTGGTAGCTCTCAGGCCAAACTTTTGTGCTCCTGATGTGCCCATAGGGCAGCGAGCTCTAGAACTCTACTTCCTGACTAGCATTAGGCCTTTCCTGAGGACTGACAGTGAAAGAAAGCTGCCTGGACAGTCCAGGTTGACCCACTTGTGGAGGAAGCAAGGGCAGGGGAAGGCAGAACTGACAGACTCAGGAAAACAGGCCAGCATTTAGGACATCTGAATCCTCTCTCTGCATGGTCATTAACTAGCTCTGTTCTGGGCACACACATTAGCCTCTCTATGTACTAATTTCTTCTTCTAGGAAAAAACAAAACAAAACACTGATAACTGCCTACCTCCTAAGCGGGGAGAACTTATGGACATCACAAAATGATAGACGAAAAGGCCATCAGAAAAGAATTTTAAAATACAGGTCATATTGTGGTTTGCATTACTTCCTGATTTTTGCTAATTACAATAATATACAAAACCACTTCTTCCCTTTTTCCCCTCCTATCTATAAAAATTGTATGATGGATGTTTTACCTCTTAGTTCTTGCAAAAGCCCAGCTAGAGCCTCTGGAGCTTCAAGCAGGGGAAGAAAGCCCTTCTGGTGAAGAGAAGATAACACAGATTCCTACCCCGGGCAAGTGTTAATACCCAAAGAAAAGTAGTTCATATCACCATTCCCAAGTGACAGTTGGAATCCCCTAGTTCCAGCTGTGGGTTGCCCCTGTAGCGTCAGATACTGAGAATTCCTGGCTGATCACAACCCCACAGGTGTCTTCTAGCAGATGTCACCTCCATCTTAGGAAGTGATGGGAGGAGGAAGCTAAGTACATTTGACACAAAGTGGCAGGCACTTTGCCTCTTGAAACAGGCTTTATTATCCTTATTTTCCAATGAGGGAAACCGAGTCTCTGAGCAACAAAGCTTTTCCAAGATAACTTAGCTAGTAAGTAGGCTGCAGAGTCTGTCTGCACACCTAAGTCCATCCTGGCTCCAGAAGTCACAGGCCTTTCACTCTAGTTCTGTTTTAAAACTATGCTTTCTTGATTCCATACTGCCAGACCAAGAGTCTCTACAAATGGGAAATTTCATGAAGTCTGTCAGTCAATAACGAATTGGAGAATCTCCCCATAAAATCTCTGAGCATCTATCAAATGCAGGGTTGGAGAGGGATGAACACAGTTTCTAGTTCTGCTACGTATTGAGGCTTGACCACATGTCCCGTCATTGGAGGCCATGAGATGCCCCATATCCTTCCCACCCCTTTTCTGATTAAACAGGGAGAATAGGTTTTTCTTTCTAGTAATCTCACGAACCATGGTTAAGATAGAAACAAACTGATCCAGTTCTTTAATCTCTCCCTTTTCTAGCCCTTCCTGGAAGCCTCAGTGATGATATTTGTGAAGTCACAGACACCAAAAATGTTTCCACAGCTCATCAAATTGAGGAACACAAGTTCTTCCACCTTGTCTTTTTTGAGTAACAAGCTCTGCCCTGTACACATTTCTCCCAGCTGCTTCCTTAATTTATAAGAAGTACAGCCTAGTGGGAGAGGCTTGAGTTTTGGTATGAGAGTGGAGTTTGAAACAGGGATCCACAAATTTGAGCAGGTAGCTTCACTTCCTTGAACCTCAGTGTTCCCTCAACTGTAAAATGGAAATAATAACATCTCCATCTGTAATAATTTGTTAGGGTTGTTGTAACAAATACCACAGACTGGTATTTATTACACCAAAATTAATTTTCTCACAGTTCTGAAGGTTAGTAGCCCAAGATCAAGGTGCCGGCAGAGCTGGTTTCTCCTGAGGCCTCTCTCCTCGACTTGTAGGTGGCAGTCTTCTCCCTGTGTCTTCACATGGCTGTCTCTCTCCCTATGTTGTCTGTCTTAATCTCATCTCTTACAAGAACATGAGTCCTATTAGATTAGAACCCACCTTAATGACCTCATTTTAACTTAATTACCTCTTGAAGACCCCTATCTCCAAATACAGTCCCTTCCTGAGGTACTGGGGGTTAGAACTTGAACATAAAAACCTTGAGGGGACATAATTCAGCCCATAACACCATTGTAGATTGTTTTTTAAGGACTTTAGAAGATGAACCAGCACAGAGAAGGTATAAATAAGGGTAAAGACCTCAAGGCTCAGCCCAGCCCAGCTTGTCTACCCTGGGGGCCCAACACGCACCTGATGGAGCAATTCAAACTGGAGGCCAGTATGGAGAGGATCAAGGCCTCAGGCAGTACTGCAAAAATGCGCTACTGGTTCAAGTTCCAGCAGGAGGCAACCCCCTCTGGGAGCCTGGATCTGAGACTTTGCTCTGAAGACTGCGGGGAAGAAGTTTGCTGAGAAATACTTTCAAGCACAAAGTAATGAATGGCTGCCTCCACAACTCAAGAAAACACATTTCTCTAACCAAATGACCTTTAGATATTTCAGACCTTTCCTGTGGCCTGGTCCTATAGCCAAAATTCTATAGAAATCGATGAGTCAGTTCAAATAAGGAAACTTGTTAAAAAGTAAACTTTTAAATAATAAGAAAACAAACTTATGGTTACCAGGGGGGAAGGGGGTGGGAAGGGATAAACTGGGAGTTCATGATTTGCAGATACTAATATATATATATAAAATAGATAAACAACAAGTTCATACTGTATAGCACAGAGAACTATGTTCAATATCTTGTAGTAACTTATGGTGAAAAAGAATATGAAAATGAATATATGTACGTTCATGTATGACTGAAGCATTATGATGTACACCAGAAACTGACACAACATTGTAAACTGACTATACTTCAATAAAAAATGTGTAAATAAAAAAAAGAGTCTCCCTTAAAGCTACTGATAATGAATTTAAAGTGAGACCAGTTAAAAAAAAAATAACGACCTGGTTCTTTTGGTGAAGTGCTTAAGACAAACCAAACCATTTTCATGAGCTATATCAAAGTACATTTCTTTCATAAGTGAATTGCTGGTGTTTATATACCTGGAATACCATATACTACATTTTATTTACTGGATGTTTACATTTTAGGAAAGAAACAAAATTTTAATTGAATATTTGTTATTCCTAAGTTTTTTATACTGTGAAAAAAAAAGTTCTCTTTTCTCATGAATTTACAATTTCTAAATGAAGACAAGGAATTATAAAACTGGAGAAAGAACAGGCTTTACCAATCAAATGATGTCTTGATTTTTTAAAATGAGAATCAGATTATTTTATTTTTAACACTAAACATGGGACCTATTTCTTAGAAAGCTTGTTTGGAACGATTAATGCTGTGTTTTGTATTAGATTGCCCCATCCAGTAAATGAAAAAGATTTTATCTTTGTCTTCAAAAGTCCCTCTACTTTACAGTTGTGGTTGTACTTTTAAAAAATATTACATTATTTTATGTCTTTAAAAAATGTTTAAAATGTCATCTGCAGAACATTACAAATGGTTAAAAACAAAGTAATGTGAAAATACTACAACATAAAAAATTCTTAATGTCACAAATACTTTGTGACTTAATGTCACAAATACTTTACTTTGACAATGACATTTTGATTTAACTTGATTAACTTTTAAATAAAAGGATATTTTATTTATGTTTACATAATATTTGAAGAGCTTGGAAATAAAATTTCTGCTTAATTCATGAAAAAAAGTGGTAAATATTACTTCAATTTGAACCTCAAATTTCTAGGGACAATCTTTATTAAAACAGTATTTTCTCCTGTGCATGTAAGTAGTGGGATTATCCTAGATATTCTGATATCTTGGAATCCAATTTCCAGAACTGAGACCTCATGTCCCAATCTTGTGTGAAATCTGTGGTCCTTGCACTTGAGGTGCAAGAGGGGTGGATGGTAGCAGAGGGAGCACACTGGATCTAACAGAAGAACTTCATCCCTTCCAGGCTTGAGACTCCTGTTCTATGGTGACGGCATTGTCCCGGCTGCCCCACAGAGCCGCAATTCAGGCCCCATGCTTGGCTGTGCCAAGCTCCCGGAGAGATCTGAATCCTCCCAAGTAGTCACTGGCCTCCAGTGCCAGCCGTGTGAAAAGAGGCCACTTTACATTTGATACAAAGCATCAGCTGGTCTCATTCACAGTGCCCGGAACATGCTAAGCTCCGGACGTAAGGCTGGAAAGTGGCACTTCAACACAAACTCCCTTTCCTGCCAACCCCACCCACAGGGATTTCACAGGCTGAGAGGAACACGCAGGGGCTTGTCTTTTCCACCCCTCGTCTCCCCAGATGTCAAGAGACGTTGTTCTGGGGAACAGCCTGAAAAAAGCCTTATTCTCCTCGCTCCTCCTCACCTGCCAAGAAGCCCTGGCCTGCAGGTGCCTCGCCCAACCAAGAAGCTGCCAGAAAGCCTAGGCCATTCACTCTGGTTGAGAAGTGGTCCCGCTCTGTGCCAAGTCCCAACCTTGGCAGCTCTGTCCTCGAGGCTTGGTTCTCATGAGCAGCACCTGTCTGGCTAGGCCTCAAACCCCAGCTCCCACATGCAGCTTCTCACAAATGCAGGTGACCCCGTGACCGGGGCCTCCCTCGGAGCCATGTTTCCTCCTCTGACAAAGCCCTGACTTGTTTGAATCACTGAGCCTCAGGGAGGTCTCGAGTCCTGGAAATAAGAGAAGCCTGGAGACTGATGATAATTGCCCAAAGTGTTCTTTCTACAGATGGAGAAAATCAGGTGGAGGCAGGAGAGGGACCTTGAAGATTACCATCAGGTCTGGGGGTTCTCAGCCCTGGCTGCAGTTAGAATCACCTGGAAGAACTTAAAAAATGAGATCCTAATTTAGATATTCTGGTATAGGGGATGGGGACATGACCCCTCAGTGGAGCCCGTGTTGAGAATCCCTGATCTCGTTCAACCCACTTGTTTTACAGACAAGAAAAACTGAAGTCCTGACAGAAGGGACTTTTGAGATTGTTAATCTTGTCCAACTCACCTGTTTTACAATTGGGGCACTGAAGTGCAAAGAGGTTTAGTAGAATCACCTACAGCTCTATAGCTAGTAAGTGGTATCTTAGTATTTTGGGCAGTTTGATTTTTTTTTAAATAACATTGTTTTAATTGAGTTATAATCATTTTACAATATTGTGTCAAATTCCAGTGTAGAGCACAATCTTTCAGTTATACATGCACATACATACATTCATTGTCACATTTTCTTTCTCTGTGAGCCACCACAAGATCCTGTATATATTTCCCTGTGCTACACAGTACCATCTTGTTTATCTATTCTACACTTTGAAATCCCAGTCTGTCCCTTCCCACCCCCTATCCCCCTGGCAACCACAAGTTTGTATTCTATGTCTATGAGTCTGTTTCTGTTTTGTATTTATTTTTTTTTTTTTTTAGATTCTGCATGAGTGATCTCATATGGTGTTTTTCTTTCTCTTTCTGGCTTACTTCACTTAGAATGACATTCTCCAGGAACATCCATGTTGCTGCAAATAGCGTTATGTTGTCGGTTTTTATGGCTGAATACTATTCCATTGCATAAATATACCACATCTTCTTTATCCAATCATCTGTTGACGGACATTTAGGCTGTTTCCATGTCTTGGCTATTGTAAATAGTGCTGCTATGAACATTGGGGTGCAGGTGTCATTTTGAAGTGGGGTTCCTTCTGGATATATGCCTAGGAGTGGGATTCCTGGGTCATATGGTAAGTCTATTCCTAGACTTTTGAGGAATCTCCATACTGTTTTCCACAATGGCTGCACCAATGGGCAGTTTGACTTTTAATGGTCTCAGATTGGTTCTCCTATCACATCTAGTTTTATTATCATAAAGCTCTGCTTTAAACCCATTATGGTTCCCTACTGCTCAAGAAACAAAGCCGACATCCCATAAAACAGCATCCAAAGCCCCATCACAACCTGGCCCCATCTACTTTTCTACAAGTTCTACCTTCAATCTAACCCAGGCAATTGAGGCCTATCCCCTAGTCCCCTTACTTTAAAGGGCTCCACTCTGGTCTTTTTCTAGCTATGTCACACCTCATGGGACAAAGAGTCCACAGGGTCAAGGAGACACACTCGCTGGGGTACTCTAGCATCTCAGAATACCCCAAGTTCACCTATAGAGCCTGTGCAAGCCTCTTCTTATGTCTTTCTGAAAAAAAAAAAAAATATATATATATAGTGCTGCTAGGCCTTAGAGGCAGCCCCACAGCAGCTGTTCAGTGGGAGACAAGAGTACAGTTGGAGCTTGGACATGTTGGAAGTCCTCACACAGGCACTCAGGTCTCCTCCTGGTGCAGGCTGGAGTCCAGAGTGGGAAGAACAGAGAACCTGTCTTCAGGCTGGGAGCTGGCTCCTCTATATTTCAGGGAATCCAAGAATTCTAAATTCAACTGTCATCATCTAGGTTGTCATGAAGGCGTATTTGTCAAGGCAGGAAGCTAGAACAATTTTATCATTTTATTTATAAATTTTAAAGATTTAGACATGGTATGTAGGCCTCCATTTGGACCTATGCTTTGGCTCTGCACGTGCTGGGGAGGTGGACTGACCCCTGAGGTAGTCAGGGAAGGAGGGCTGGTAGTCAGACTTGCTGCTGGAAGGTAAGTGGCCCAGCCCTCCAGTATGTGTGAGATCTGCACTGGAAATTCCTGGAGGGATCACAGGCTGCACTTATGGTAAAAAGAAAGTATATAATGTTGATGTGATATGAAACTAGGATGTGGTGTCCCCCAGGTCCTGGTTGGTGAGTACTTCCTTTCTTTCTTCCTGCAATGTAATTCTTACAAAGTCCTGTTTTTAGATTCCTAGGCTCTGGTCTTTTTCCCACAATAGAATTTCCATGGAACATATTAATACTAGGAATAGGACTACCAGGTTGTAGGATAGATATCACAGATATTTAATTTGCCTAAGTAATTCCAGCTCTGCATAAAGGTTCCATTGCCCTCTTGTCTCTGCTAACACTTGACATTATTCAGCTTTCTAATTGTTAGAAACTGGTAGAAAAGTTATATATCATTATTGCTCTAATTTGAAAAAATTTTAAATTATTGTCTTAGCCCATCTGGGCTGCTATATCAGAATACCATAGGTTGGATGGCTTATAAACAATAGAAATTTCTCACAGTTCTGGAAGCTGGAAGTTTGAGGTCAGGGTGCCAGCATGGTGGGGGACTTCTTCTGTGTTGCAGTTGGCCATTTTCTCATTGTGTCTTCACTTGGCAGAGACAGCAGAAAGCTCTCTGGGGTCCCTTTTATAAGGGCACTAATCCCATTCATGAGGGCCCTATCTTCATGACCTATTTACCTCTCAAAGCTTTCACCTCCTAACATCATTACATTGGAGGCTAAGCTTTCAAAGTGTGAATTTAGGGGGACATGTTCAGTCCATAACAATTACCAGTGATTTTGAGTGACTCAAATCTAATTTTTTCAAAATAAAATAGCTATGATCACTCCAAATTCTCTCAACCAGTGCACCTTTCTCTACAGTTATCTGCAAAAATAGCTTGAGACTGGGAATCAACCTGTTGCTATCTAGATTCACTGTGAAACTTAATAGTGGAGATACCCATGATGCTACATTTGCCATTTCTGTTTATTCTCATCTCTTAGGGATTTCACCTCCTGCCTTCTTGCCCCTCTAGTTCCCTGCTCCTAGCTGCACTGGCCATGAATATGCAAAGCCATCCCCACATCATGGAATTTGGTTCCCACTGTTCCCTCTGCCTGGGCCACTGACATTCTCAGGATGTTCCTTCCCTCCCTTGAGTTTGTGTTCAAATGTCATTTTCTGTGACATCTTCTCTGTCCTTTTTAACTAAGGTAGCTCTTTGACTACTTTTCCCCCTTAAGTGTTCTTCTTAACAGTCCCCACCAACTGACATTCCCACTGCCTGTTATTTACCGGTCTTTTTATTTAATGTCTGTTTCCGAGATGCCACAGTAGCAAAGGCCATAGCACTGCAATATCCCAAGTGCCTGGAAAGGTGCCTAGCATATAGCAGGCCTTCAATAATCATTTATTGAATTGAATAAGTTCTTACTGGTTCCTCCTATCTAGACATACTGACACAGCACTTAATCGCAAACATTTGGACATTTATTAGTTTTCTCAGGATAGTTTTTAGATCATTAAATAAATAGGTTATTGTGGGAAGAGGCATTACAGAATAACAAAACCCACAAACAGGTAAATAAACCATAGATTGGATTTCCTAAGGAGATTCATTTAGCTCCCTCAGGGTCTCTGGTGCCTTCCCCAAACTGACCAAAGCAGTATATTTCCAGGTCTCGCTTTGGAAAAAAAAAGGTAAGTTTCTTCTAAATATAAGATTATTTTCTAGAGTTCATGCAGCACAAATTACTTTTGTTGTCTAGTATCAGTAATACAAGTTTAGTTACAAGTGATCAGTTTTTATCTTGAAATTTTAGTGCAACACAATGACAAATAATTAGAAAAGCAGCTTGTCACAGTTGCACAAACTCTTCTAAATAATTTAACTCCACTTGCTTTCTCTGAAACTTGGGGGGAGAAAGTGATTAGGAAACACTGGGGCTAGAATTCAGCCACAGCCATGTATTTCTTTGGAAAAAAAAAAAAAGTCAGTTGGAGTGCCAGCTGTATAGGGCTGTCCATTGTTTAAAAAAAAAAAGTTTTAACCCCAGGGTGGAAAAACTAACATTGTCACTAGGATATGAAGAAACCATGGTGAAGAACTAGCCACAGAGAGGCCCCGCAGAATGGCCAGTGGCATCTGCTCCTAGGGCCTTTATCAGCAGCCTTGTATGTTCTATTCAAGACTCTCAGAATGATTGTTGGCATGATGTAGACAAATTGACGCAAATTAGTTTAGCACGGGCTATGCAAAGTTTAAGCTTGTTGAGCAATACACGTGGACCACATAGCAACAGCTCCCAACACTATGCAAAAGGTGTTGGATGCAAAGTACTAACTACCCAGACCCTCTTCTTCCAGAAGCAAAATTTGCAAATCATTGGTGGAGGCTGGGGAAGGGATTTGTGGGGGTCAGGAAGCTGGCAACAGAGGCTGGAGCCCCCATACTGACCCTGAAGGCCAGCGAGGGCTGTGAAAAATATCTCCTGAAAGGGCTCCTTTCCCTGTCTAAAACCAACTGCCTGTTATTTCATGGCCATAAATCCTCAAAGGATTGGCCCTCAAAGATTAAGGGGATTCCGCCACTTTGCTTTTTACTTTGGTTCAAATATCTCAAGACAATTCCTTCGAAGCTGGTGTCACACAGACCACCTAGAGGGGCCTTGTAATTGTATTTACAGTAATTTAATTACAGCGGGGAGAGCTTCAGAAGGCAGGATTTACCAAGATTGATAGTATAGGTGTTGCTGGCAGAGTTTTAATCTGTTAAATCAACAGAGAAATGGTAAAAATATAGCCACTCCAGAATTTAGAAACCACTTCATGAACTTTTTCTTTTTTTTTTTTTCCAGGGAGACTGGGAGGGTGAAGGAGACGTTTTCCTAGGGTCCACAGCTTTCCCACTTTTGTTCATATTATTTTATACTCCATGCACACATTACATTTGATCTCACACAAACACACGTGAGTCTGGATATTACAAATGCACCACAGCCAAGTGTGTATGCATGTGTGTTTAATTAAATATATCTCTGGATAGTTATTCAAGAACTTGGCAGCAGTGGGGTTTCTGGGGAGAGCAACAGTGAGAATACAAGGTTGGGGTAGGAGGCAGACTTACTTTTAATCTCATTCCTATTCTTTTGTACTGCTGCTATAAAAAAAAAGCTTTTTATAGCAAATATTTGAAATAGTTTTTCAATGAATCCATAAGGAAATTTTTCCTGCAAATATTAAGCCACAATAGCCAGCAATCTGTACACAACTTAGACTGTTTGGCTAACTACCTACCTAGCCTTGGTCAGTGTCTTTCCCAGGGGCTTTGGCTTTCTCACATGTATAATGGTAGGTAATGAACCAGCTACTCCTGAAAGCTCCTCGCTCTGAGATTTATTGATCAGAGTCTAAAGACATCACGTGCTGCTACTGCCATCTAGCAGTCCAACTGGGTCCAGCTTTTCAGGACATTTAAAAAGAAGTCTGGGGGCCATTATTCAACACACAAAGACTTCACTGGCTATGCAGACATCCTGCAGTCCCTAAGTGCTTTCTGGAGCAGCAAAGATTACACATATATAAATAAATCCTTAGATATTTAAAAAATAGTTCTTAAAAACACTGTTAGAACTAACAAATGAATTCGGTAAAACTGCAGGATACAAAATCAATACACAAAAATCAGTTGCATTTCTTTATACTAATAACAAACTATCAGAAAGAGAAATTAAGAAAGAATTCATTTATAGTTTCATCATAAAGAATAAGATACCTAGGAATAAATTTAACTAAGGAAGTGAAAGACCTGTATGTTACTACAAGACGTTAATGAAAGAAATTGAGAAGACACAAA
Organism: Camelus bactrianus; assembly: GCF_048773025.1. Taxonomy (NCBI): domain Eukaryota; kingdom Metazoa; phylum Chordata; class Mammalia; order Artiodactyla; family Camelidae; genus Camelus; species Camelus bactrianus. The sequence goes on along the minus strand of NC_133550.1, from coordinate 30,695,467 downwards.
TAAGTGAAAAGATACTCCATGCTCATGATTGGAATACTTAATGTTGTTAAAATGTTCACACTACCCAAAGCAATATACAGATTCAATGCAATCCCTATCAATTCCAATGGCATTTTTCCAGAAATATTACAAACAATCCTAAAATTTGTAAGGAGCCATGAAAGATCCCAAATAGCCAAAGCAATCTTTAGAAAGAAGAACAAAGCTGGAGGCATAATGCTCCCTGATTTCAAACTATATAATAAAGCTATAGTAATTAAAACAGTATGGTATTGGCATAAAAACAGACACATAGATCAATGGAACAAAACAGAAAGCCCAGATATAAACCCATGCATATACTGTCAATTAATTTATGACAAAGGAGCCAAGAATATACAATGGGGAAAGGACAGTCTCTTCAATAATTGCTGTTGGGAAAGCTGGACAGCCACATGCAAAAGAATGAAACTAGACCATCATACACAAAAATTAACTCAAAATAGATTAAAGACTTGAAAGACCTAAAACCATAAAACATCTAGAAGAAAACACAGGCAATAAACTCCTTGACATAGTCTTGGCAATAATTTTTTGAATCTGACACCAAAAGCAAAAGTAAATAGTGGGACTATATCAAGCTAAAAAAGCTTCTGTACAGCAAAGGAAACCATCAACAAAATGAAAAGGCAGCCTATTGAATGGAAAAAAAATAACTGCAAATCATATATATGATGAGGCTAATATCCAAAATATAAAGAATGCATACAACTCAACAGAAAATAAAACAACCTGATTTTAAAATGGGCAGAAGGTCTGAATAGACATTTTTCCAAAGATAGCATAAGATGGCCAACAGGTACATGGAAAATGCTCAACATTATTAATCATTAGGGAAATGTAAATCAAAACCACAATGAGCTATCACCTCACACCTGTTAGAATGGCTATTATCAAAAAGACAAGAACTAACAAGTGTTGGCAAGGGTGTGGAGAAAAGAGAACCCTTATGCACTGTTGGTGGGAATGTAAATTGGTGCAACTGCCATGGAAAACGGTATGGAAGTTCCTCAAAAAATTAAAAATATAGAACTACCACACAATTCAATTCTGGGTATTTATCTGAAGAAAAAGAAAACACTAATTCAAAAAGATATATGAACTCCCATGTTCAATGAAGCATTATTTACGATAACCAAGACATGGAAACAACCTAAGTGTCCTTTGATGGATGAATCAATGCAGAAATTATGAATATATATATGAATGAAATCTTGCCATCTGTGATAATATGGATGGACCTTGAGGGCATTATGCTAAGTGAAATAAGTCAGACAGAGAAAGACAAATACCATATGATCTCTCTTATGTGTGGAATCTAAAAATAAAAAGCAAACCAAAAAACCAAGCTTATAGATAGAGAGTAAACTGGTACCAGGGATGGCGGCCAGAGGTGAGGGGGGTGGGGGTGGGAGAAATGGGTGAACTATTATTTTTTATTTTAAGTAAGTTGAATAACACATTAAAAAAATAGTACTGAGCCTGTAATATTTGACTAATAGTAAAACCCTCACTGTAATTCCCTGGCTTCAAGGGCCTTTGGGAGTGTACATCTCAATGTAACAGATACTTGCTGGGTATCAACTATATGTTCAGGGCACTGTGCCGATGTGTATGTGTGGCAGAAAAGAGGTAGAAATTTGGTGTCCTGAAGTTCAGACACTGGAGCCCTATAAGGGCAGAGACCAAGACTTTTTGGGGCTGTATTCTTGGTTAGCCCATGCATCTCCAGCAGCTAGCATAGTACTGGCACATACTAGGAATTTAATAAATGCTTGTTTTTGATGAATGAATGGATGATTGCATGCATATCTGCATGAATGAATGAGCTGGATTTGAATACATGTTTCCTGCTTATAAGTGCATTTTCTTCTCTGAGCCTCCATTTCCTAGTCTGTAAAATAGAAATGATAATCCTAAACCCTGATTGTGAAGGTCCAGTGATTAACAAAGGGCATTGCCTCTGTCAACTGGAAAATATTTTAAGAAGGACACGGGGTAGAGGAATCTCCATATTTTGAGGCTCATCAACCATTTATTTGTATGACTAAGAAATATATTCTTTACTCTCCAAATTGATATTTGCATTTGAGAACTAGAAAATGTTTTCTGCCATATATCCTAAATTTATTTGACTAGTTAAAAGGAATATTGTGGAAATAGCCCAAATTCAGTACGAAGTACATACAGAGGTTGTTCTCACCATCTCGTCCCCCAACCTCGCCCTTTTTGGCAAATAAATAGGTTGTGCTTTGTTTTTTACCTCATCTCCAGGTTTCCATATATGTAAATTGAAAGAGTCGAATTAAACTTGACTGTCTCTTCCTTTCACAACAGACTCTAACAAGGAAAGTTGTCCAGCAATGGCACCAGGGCGGGCCCAATGTTTGGAAGAAACCATGATACGCTGCCATCTGTTGGTGATGATTTAAATTATTTTAAATTTTAAACAAGGCTGAAGTTAAGAACTTAACTATTAAGTACAACCTAATGAATTTACACATGTATTTACAGTAAAACTCATTACAGTGCCAAGGTAAAAAGGCCTTTTCCCCTAAAGTAATAATAATAATAGCTGACTCTTCAGAAGCATTTGGTACCAAGTGCTACATGTGTTCTCCAACTTAAACCCTCACACCTACCATAAGCCGAGTTTCTTTGATTATCCCCACTTTACAGATGAGGAAACTAATAGTCATTGAGGTAGTAACCTGCTCCAGGTCACAAAGGTAGTAAGTAGCCGAGGCAGAACTCAAGTCCAGTCCTTTCTGACTCCAGGGCCTTACCATTAACATATACCCTCAGCAGGTGTATTCTTTGCTTAATTTCCTTTCTTCTGATTAGAAAAGTATTCAGAAAAAAAATCTCTGTAGAAATTTTATAAATCACAAAGGAAATAAAAATAACTTGGATCCTACAACTAAAGCAAAATCAGTGTTAACATTTGGTGCATGTCTATCAAGTATTTTTAATGCTTATATTGTGTACATATTTGTACTTTATATATAATTGTTGTCAAAACAAAAGATCTCCTTTTCTTTTTAAATTCATTCATTTATTCAATTAAATTTAGCAAATGCTTACTTGGTGTCGGGTACAGATACAATAGATGAGATTAAAAAACAAAAACAGAAACAAAACGACATGATCCCTTGTGAAACTAACAGTCTAGAAGAAGAAACATACAAATAATCATAAAGAGATAAATACTCCAGAGGAAAATTGTTCCAGAAGAACAGGTGTCAAGGGAAGCTAGTCTACACTGGGGGGAACCACAGAAGGCTTCCTTGAGGAAATGATGCGTAGAAAGGTATGGACAGTTCATGTGTATGTCTTCCCCCTACCCCTACAACCAACTTTCCAAGCAATTTTTGGCTTCATGGAGGGGAAAATCTGCCCTCTCCATTCTCTTCCCACTGCTCGGGTAGGCACAAGGACAGATTGGTAAATTCTTCCCTAAGCACATGAAAGAGTGGGAATAAGATGTCATTCTTTTCTTATTGCAGGCACCCTTACATTTACAAGTGCTTTTGAGACTGCCACTCTTTGGCTGTAGGGAGAGGAAAGCATCTTCCCACAAACACTGCATTTCTACTTCCACCACTTAAGGGATCTAGAGGTCTAGCCCCAATTGTTGGGGCCTCTCTTGAGGGAGAGCTAGAGTCTACAGTTTTCAGCAGAGGTCCTATTGTCAGCTCCTGGGTGACAGAAAAAGGCCTGCTTAACAATTGTACCACTGGTTCTCAATCCTAAAGGTACATTAAAATCATCAGAGCTTTGGTCCTCAGCCTCAGGGATTCTGATTTAAATGGCTTACAGCAGTTCCTGGGTCTCAGGTTTGTTTGTTTGTTTTAAGCTACCTGTGTGCAAAGCAAGCTAACAACAACTGTGTCATTTTTGTTATTTCTGTAGCATTTAAAACTGTTATGTGCTTCCTTCTCCCACACTCTGAAAACTCTTTCTTTCCTTGGTTTCTCATGGTTCATAGCACATTTAATATTTGATAGGAATAGTTTCTTCTCATTGTTTTCTTTTTCAGAGTTTTATTGGCAACTTTTGCTAGCTTTTTTTTTACATTAACTTCAGATTCAACTTACTTAGATTTGAAAAAACTGGTTAATATTTTAATTGGAATCAGGTTAAGTGAATGTATGAACAGTTATAATCTTTCTGATGTTCAAATTGTTCTATCTTTTCCATTGAGAATAACTTTAAATTGCCTTAGAATTATTTCTAAATTTAAAAAAATGGTTGTAAAATATTTCAAACATACAGAAAAGTGGAGAGGACAAACAATACATCCCCTCATGTACACATCATCCAGCTCTAACGATTATCAATTAATGGCCAGTCTCGTATCATCTACACCCTCATCAACTCCCCACCCACAGATTACTTTCAGGTAAATCGCAGACATTAATATATTATTTAATTCATAAAATTACAGTGGGTAATAAGTTATAAGGACTCTTTCTTCCAGCTTTACTGAGATATAATCATCATATAACATTATGCAAGTTTATATGGTGTGACAATTTGATACACCTATGTATTGCGAAATGATTAAGCACTTTTTTAAAATAGCCACAATATCACTATCACAAGTAAAAAATTAATAATTCCTTAACATTATTAAATATCCAGTCAGTATTCAAATTCCCTTTAGTGTCTTATAATTTTTTAAGTGTTTTTTTTAAAATGGGACCCAAACAAGGTCCATAACTTCATTTGGTTAATATGACTCAAGTCTCTTTTAATCATAGGTTTCCCCTCAGTTTCTTTTCTTCCTCGCTATTCCTTATTCCCCATGCAATACATTGACAAAATGGGTCATTTTTCCTGTACAACGTCTCACAGTCTGGAATTGTTGATCTCATCCATGTGTTGCTGTTTAACATATTATTCTGTTCCTGTTTTTGAAAATATCTGGCAAGACCTGGAGGTTTGATCAGATTCAGGCTTGATTATGTGGCAACAATCGTCTTTCACAGGTGGAGGTGTCTACTGCCATCACCAGGCATTTAATTGCTTGCTCATCTTTTTTGATAATGTTAGTGGCCATCAATGATCATCGATGGTAGATCCATTATTTTATTAATGGCTTGCAGAATGGTGATATTCTAATTTTGTCAATGCTTTTTTTATTAGCCAGGATACTTTTATAAAGGGAAGACTTCCTTCATAAACCATTTGTTGTCCTAAGCTACAGTTCATAAAATAAAGGCAAGTCAAATCCTTGATTTTCCCTCCTCGTTAACTAATTTTGCAGAAAGATTAGTTGACTCTCTAGCAACCTCCAAAAACAAATACGAGTTTTTTTGTTTGAGTAATAACATAAATTCATGGATTTAATGATATTTGATGTGTTCAACTCCCCTTTAGTTGTCATTTCATTGATACTCAAATTGCCCCATCTTTGTTCGGTGGAAGCCTCTTCAGTCCGGCTCCTGAGTCCTTTTGACAGGACATTAGCTTTCTTTACTAAACGTTTAATTTTTTTCCTCTCTTAAACAGTCATATATTAAAGGGTACACTTTTCTCTATCTTACTTTTTTCACTTAATGGTATATTCTAGAACTCCCTCCATGGTAGTACACAGAGATCTTCCTCATTCCTTTGCACAGGTGCCTAGGATTGTATTGTGTGGACGTTTCAGATGTACCAAAGTTTGTTCAACTAACCTATTATTGAATATCTGGATTGTTTCCAGTCTTCCTATTACAAATGATGCTGCAATGCACAAACTTTTGTGAACATCTTTTCATATTTTCACCAGTGAATCACTGGGATAAATTCCTAAAAATTGGATTTCTGGGTCAAAGAGCATTTGCACATGTACTTTTTCCAGATATTACTAAATTCCTTTTCATGAAGCTTGTCCATTTTTGCACTCCTATCAACAGTGTATGAAAGTGCCTCTTAAACAGGCTGGTAACAAAGTCTATCATCAAACTCTTGCATCTTTGCCAATCTTATAGGTAGAAAATGAGATTTTATTATGAGCCAGGGTGAGATATTTTCTAATGTCTTTGTATTTCTTTTTCTGTGAACTGTCTACTTAATATTCCTTGTTCATCTTTCTATATGATTCTTGGTCTTTATCTTTTCTATTTCCAAATATTCTCTCTCTATTAAAGGTATTAACCCTTATATCAGTAAGTTGCAAAAAATTGTTCTCAGTTTGCCATTTATATTTTCATTTACAGTGTTTTTTGTCATGCAAGTTTTTGTGGGTTGAAAACTCCCCGCCCCTCATTCCTATATTGAGGTTCTAACCCACATAACCTCAGAATGTGACTGTATTTGGAGATAGGACCTTTAAAGAGGCAATTAAGGTAAAATGAGGCCATATTGGTGGGCCCTAATTCAATATGATTGATTTCCTTATAAGAGGAGATTAGAACACACATACAGGGGGAAGACCATGTAAAGACAAAGAGAAGACAGCCATGTACAAACCAAGGAGAAAGGCCTCAGAAGAAACCAACCTTCTTAACATCTTGATCTCAGACTTACAGCCTGCAGAATTGTGAGACAATAAGTTTCTGTTGTTTAAGCCACCAAGTTTTTGTTGTGGCAGCCCTTGCCAAGTAATACACACAAGGTTTAAAAAATCTTGCCAGATTTACCTTTTCCCTTATTGCTTTAGATTTTGAGGCATAGTTAGGAAACATCGCCTACTCCCAATAAAGAAATTCACTCTTGTTTTATTTCTAGTACTTACATTGTTTCATTCCCCCCGCCTCAATAAATATTTAATTTTAGAATAGTTTTAGATATATAGGACAGCTGCAAAAATAGCAGAGAGCATTCTTGTATCCCCTTACCCTATTTACCCTGTTGTGAACATTTTATATTACTGTAGCACATCTGTCAAAACTAAGGAACTAATGTTGATACAGCGCTATTAACTAAACTCCACACTCTACTTGGATTTCACTAGGTTATTTTCTAACATTCCTTCTGTTCCAGAATCTCATCCAGGATACCAGATTACATTTACTTGTTGTGTCCCCTTAGGTAACGCCCAGGTTGTGACACTTCCTCAGACTTTCCTAGTTTTTGACGACCTTGACATTTTATAGGAGTATTGGTCAGGTATTATGTAGAATATCCCTCCACTGGGGGTTTTCTGGTGTTTTTCTCACGTACAGATTAGAGTTATGGACTACTGGCAGACCACAGAAGTAGCATCCTATTCTCATCCCATCAAATCAAGAGTACACGGTATCAGCATGAATTATTATTGATGATGTTAACCTTGATCATCTGGGTAATGGAGAATTTGCCAGGTTTCTCCACTGTCAAGTTATATTTTTCTTCTCTTTTCATATTTCTTTGGAAGCCCAGGATGCATGCAAGCACAAGAAAGGGGTTAAGCTCTTTCTAGGAAAATGTCTGATGAAAAAATGCTCTATTTGAACATTCCACTGCCCAAGCCTCTACTGTGAGCAATAGAAAACCTGGTCAAGCTCCTCAAGGCTGGTCAGATTCCAAAAATGTAAATGTAAATGTAAATCATTCAAATGTGATATTTGGTTTTCATGCAAACTTAAAGCAATTATTTTAATTAATTATTTGCAGAAGATCATGGGAGAGGGGGGAAAGACTGGTTCAATATGAAATTTTGGTTATATGGTCTTTCCTTGCATGTTTTGTAGTATTGCCACATTGCCTTCTGGTGCTGAATGTTTCTGTGAGAAGTCACTGCATGTTTCTGAGAAGAACCTAAGAAGAAATAGTTTTCTTTCCCTTATAAGTACCTCAATGTTTTTACCTGGCTGCCTAAATCATTTATTTCTCTCTCTGAAATAATTTCCATACCAAAATATTTGCCTTTTAGAAATGTACAATGCAATGATTTTTAGTAAATTTACATAGTTGTGCAATCATTACCACAACCCAGTATTAGAATATTTTCATCACCCCACAAAGATCCTCTGTGCCCATTTGCAATCAATCCTACCCCCAGTTCCAGGCAACCATGGATCTGCTTTCAGTCTCTATAAGATTTTCCTTTTCTTTCATTTAATATAGTACTGGAAGTCCTAGCCAGGGGAATTAGTAAAGAAAAAGAAATAAAAGCCATTCAAATCAGAAAATAAAAAGGAAAACTCTCTATTTTAGATAACATGATATTATATACATAAACCCAAAAGACTCCACCAAAAAGCTGTTAGAACTAATAAATGAATTCAGTAAAGTTTCAGGATTCAAAATCAATACACAAAAATCAGTTGTTCTATACACTAATAATGAATTATCAGAAAGAGAAATTAAGACAACTCAATTTAAAACTGCATCATAAAGAATGAAATACCTAGAAATAAATTTAACCATGGAGGTAAAAGACCTATAAACTGGAAACAAATAAGATATTGATAAAATAAATTGAAAAAGACACAAATAGTTGGAAAGATATTCTGTGCTTATGGATTGGAATAATTAATATTGTTAAAATGTCCACACTGCCCAAAGCAATTTACAGATTCACTGCAATCCCTATCAAAATTCCAGTGGCATTTTCACAGAAATAAAATAATCCTAAAATTTCTATGGAACCACAGAAGACCCTGAATAGTAAAGCAATCTTGAAAAAGAATAACAAAACCAAAGACATCAAATTTTCTGATTTCAAACTATATAACAAAGCTATAGTAATGAAAAAAGTATGGTATTAGCATAAAAACAGGCACATAGATCAAATGGAACAAAATAGAAAGCCCATAAATAAATGCACACACACATGGTAAATTAATTTACAACAAAGAAGCCAAGAATATATAATGGAGAAAGGACAATCTCTTCAATAAACACTGTTGGGAAAACTGGACAACCATAACCAAAAGAATGAAACTGGACCACTATCTTACACCAAACACAAAAATAAACTCAAAATGGATTAAAGACTTAAATATAAGACCTGAAATCATAAAACTCCTAGAAGAAAACAGGCAGTAAACTCCTAGACATTGCTCTTGGCAATGAGTTTTTGGACTTGATACCAAAAGCAAAAACAACAAAAGCAAAAATAAACAAGTAGGACTACATTAAACCAAAAAGCTTCTGCAGAGCAAAAGAAAAGATCAGCAAAATGAAAAGGAAGCCTACTGAATGGGAGAAAATATTTAAAAATCATATATCTAATAAGGGGTTAACATTCAAAATATTTAAAGAACATACACAATTCAATAGAAAAAACAATCAATCCAATTTAAAAAGGGTGAGAGGATCTGAATAGACATTTTTCCAAAGAGGACAAACAAATGGCTAAAAAGTACAAGAAAAGGTGCTCAACATCACTAGTCATCAGGGAAATGCAACTCTAAGCCACAATGAGATATCACTTTACACCTGTTAGAATGGCTATCATCAAAAAGAACACAAATTACAAATACTGATGAGGATGTGGAGAAAAGGGACTGCTGGTGGGAATGTAAATTGGTGCAGCCACTATGGAAAACAATATGGAGATTCCTCAAAAAATCAAAAATTGAACTACCATATGATCCAGCAATTCCACTACAAGTATTTATCCAAAGAAAATGAAATCACTATCTTGAAAAGATCTATACTCTCATATTGTGTGCAGCATTATTTACAATGGCCAAGACATGGAAACAACCTAAGTGTCCATCAACATAGGAAGGATAAAGAAAATGTATACATATACAATGGAATAATATTCAGCCATAAAAAGGAAACCCTGCCATCTGCAACAATATGGATGGAATTTGAGGGCATTATGCTAAGTGAAATAAGCCAGACAGGGAAAGACAAATACTGTATGATCTCATTTATATATGGAATCTCAAAAAGAAAAAACTTAATTCAGATGTTGAGAACAGATTGGTTTTTGCCAAAGGTTGGTAGGGGTAGGGGTAGGGTCAGAAGGTACAAACTTCCACTTATGGGACAAATAAGTCCTGAGGATACAATATACAGTATAGTGACTAAAGTTAACAATACTGTATTTTATATTGGAAAGTTTCTATGAGTAGATCTTAAAAGTTCTCATCACAAGAAAAAATGTAACTGTGTGATGATAAATGTAAACTTACTGTGGTAATCATTTTGCAATACTATTTACAGATATCAAACCATTATGTTGTATGCTAAAACTAATACATTATATGTCAATTATAAATCAACATTAAAATATTTGCCTTTTCTGGAAATTCCATGTAAGTGAAATCATACAGTATGTAGTCTTTCACATCTGGCTTCTTTCACAGGTAGGAAATATTACTGAAGAATGTTGAAGCATATCACTGATCATATGTATTAGATGCAATGACAGAGGGAAACAGAAGGTATTGATAAAGAATTATGAGGAACAAAATGTCAGAGTAAGTCTGACAAATTATGAAAATCAGGATAGCAGAGTAAATCTGATAAACAATTATGAAAAAAAAAACTGTTATCAAAGTAAGCCCAATGTAACTACTAACAGGAATTGGAAAACTGCTTGTTTATTAAAAATTGGGTGATGTATAAAAACTAGCTTTAATTGCAGATTAAGTAATTTCCAGAATTGAAGATCCACTATAGGTTTGTAGCCACTTCTGAGTAACTTGCATACATTCCAGTATTATTTTTTTGCTCAATAATAAAATTATCTAATTCTATTATTTATGAATTGGCATGTTCCTTTGAGTCTTCTCATTTCTCCTACATACACAGCATATTGTTTTTGAGATTCATGTATTCTGTAGCCTGTATCAGCAATTTGTTCCTTTTTACTGCTGCACAGTACTCCATCATACGATATATAATGTATTCTCATTATTACTGATAGTTATGTTTATAAAGTCACTTCAAACACTGAGTTAGTGAATACTGAATTACTGTTCCTAGGGAAAATACAGGAATAAGTTCCTGAAAAATGTCATTTTCATTGTCAACTAACCAATACATAACCTTGTTTTGTGTGTTTCTGTTTGAAAACACCCTATTTTTAATGTATGGTTGGTTCATTAACACTAAACTCATGGCAAACAGCACTATAATTCATGCCTAAATGAAGCTTATCTAAACACATGTGTTTTATCCATAAGGTATATCACAACCTTCTCGTGCTTAGGAACAGTAGATGGCACTTCAGCCTTATGGTTGGATAGAATTTTAAACAAAATCACCAAGAAAGGCACAAAATGTGAATAACATGGCACTAAATGGACTGTAAAAAGACTTGTGTACAGCAAAAATGCTGAAACAAGAAAGCAGAGTGCCACCTTGTTTGACCTCAGCTGGGAACATGTTTGTTGGGTCACTCAAATTTTCTGCTGCTCTGCACATGTGCATGTCCAAGAATGACCAGGAAATCACTGTCTTGATTTGGGGTTATAAATTAAGTTTTAGCAAGCAGGCAAATTTGCAAATGTGAAATCCATGAATAATGAGAATTGACTTTACTATATTTTATCTATCCACCAGTTGATGGACATTGTGATTATTTCTACATTTAGGCTACTGTGAATAATGTTGCTATAAACATTTACATACAATTCTCTGTGCAGATACATGCTCTCATTTCTCTTGGGCAGATACCTAGGAGTAGAATTGCTGGGTCATATGGTAAGTTTGTTTACCTTTTAAGAAACTGTCAAACTGATTTCCAAAGCAGTTATAATATTTTACACTCCCACCAACAATAACTGAGGGTTCGTTTCTCCACATCTTCACCAACACTTTTTACAGCCTATATTTTAATTATAGCCATTTTAGTGGTAGCTTACTGTGGTGACATTTCCCTAATGACTAATGATTTGGGGCAACTTTTCATGTGCTTAATAGTCATTCATATATCTTTTATGGTGAAGTGTTCATGAAAATATTTTGCTCATTTTAAAATTGGGTTGTTTGTCTTCTTATTGAGTTCTTTCTGTATTCTGGATACAAGTCCATTATCAGATATATAATTTGCAAATATTTTCTCTATCTGTCGTTTGTCTTTTCATTTTCTCAATGATATTTAATGAAATGCAAAAGTTTCAAATTTTGATTAAGTATAGTTTACCAATTTTATCTGTTCCGGAATGTGATTTTGGTGTTATAGCTAAGAATACTTTGCCTAATCAAAGATCATGAGAATTTTCTCCTATTTTCTTTTAGAAGTTATATTCTTTATCTTTTAAAGCCCAATTATTTTAGTAGGATATTGTATTTGGCATTGTTGATTTCTCCTAGATTATGATGTACCAGTCAAACTGTAGACTTTTAATTTTTTTCAGAAAAAGTATTTTTCTTAGATTTTGCTTATAAATACTTGTGTGTTTCATTGTTTTGCTTTTCTCCATAGGGGACTTCAATTAAATATTTAAATTTTTTATAATTTCTATTACATATTTTTAAATTTTAATAATATCTATTATCTGTCATTTTCCCTATAATTCTTTTTAGATATATTTTTTTCATTTCTAATCACTCTGCTGCTGCTTTTAGTCATATTTTGTTTTCCTTGTGTTGTTTATAATTTAATCTTTATTTTTTGAAGTGATTTTGTTTTTTCCTTGTTTTCTCTTTGACACCTATCACTTAATGCTTCACCTTCTTCTATCATCTAGCTATCACCTCCTATAACCTGGCCAATTCTTTCCTGAGCTCTTTTAGTTCTGCTGTGTGATTTTCCTTCTTAGTAATCTAAGAACTGAAGTAATCTAAGAATCTAAAAACTGAAGCATTAGGTTTCTGAAAGATCATGTTGAGATGTTGGATAATCATTTTCTTTTTCTTTGGGTCAACAATTTTCTGTTGAGTTTCTCTGTCTTCAGGAACATTTTGTTGCCCCTTTCCACTGCTTTCTTACAGTTTCATTGTAAGGATTTTATTGTATTTTATTTTCTGAAAAAATTTTCTGAAAAAAGCCATAGATTCCTAAGAAGGGTAGAGGAGGGCAACTTTTAGATTCTGCAGTACAGAATAAGTCTGTTGCAAAAGACCTTCCTAATGAAGTGACATTTAAGCAGACCTGAAGGAAGTGAAATGGCAAGCCAGAAATCCCACAGATTCTAGGAGAGGGAATAGCAAGTATGAAGGCCCTGAGGAAGGAGAATACTGGACATGTCTGAAGAATAGCAGGGGCTCAATCTGACTGGAACAGAGTTTGAGGGGAAAAGAATTGAAGATAAAGTCAAGGTGCAGGCAACATTTCTAATCATAGGAAGTGAAAGGATTTTGGCTTTTATTCTGAATAAGATGGGAAACCATTGGAAGATTTTGAGCAGAGGAACTGACATAATCTAAGTTTTATAAGGATCACTCTGACTACTTTGTTGAGAACTGACTATAAAGGTATAAGGATGAGAGTAAGGAGACTTGTTAGGAGGCAACTACAATGATTCAGGTGAGAAATGATGGAGGCCTGGACCACAGTTACAGACAGTGGAAGTGGTAAGAAATGACTGGATTCAGAATATATTTTGAAGGCAGAAGTAACTGGATTCCCCCTAATATTGAACATGGGGTATTACCAAAAGGAGGAGCCCAAGACGACATCAAGTTTTTTGAATTGAGTAATGCAGTTGTCATCAACTAAGCTGAGAAAGACTGCTGGAGGATGAGGTTTGAGGGGCAAGATCAGGAATTAGGTTTTGGACATCAAGTTTGAAATGCCTATTACACATCTTAGTAGAGACATACAGTAGACAACTGATTATACATAGAAGTCTGGAGTTCAAGGGAGAGGTCTGGACTAGAGTTATAAATTCAGAAGTAATCAGCACATTCATAATATTTAAAACCATGATACTAAAACTAGACGCAACTTCAGTTACTCAATCTAGGGAGTCATTTTTTGATTAAGATGTCTGACGCCTGAGTCCTGGGACTCTATGTTTAGTAAGTCAGAATGAGAAGGCACTAAAACATGAGGTTCAGATGGTACCTGAAACACCAGTGAGGATCCAGTGCAGAGCCCAAGAACCTGTTCACAGAGCAGCCTCCTCTTCTACATTGCCATGAAGTCCTGTAAAACAAACAGATAGCCTCTTGAATAGGGTAAAGTTGGGGAAGACCACCCTGGAAGACTAAACACTTATCCCTAAAGAAGCTAAGTTGACTCTAAAAAGACTCTTTATAATGGAAAGAGATTGAGTTACCCTGAAAGACTGGCAAATTTGTGATTTCCCCCCTGCCATCAAAGGGAATGGGAGCATTAAGGCAAGTTATAGAAAATAGAGTGCTATATTTTTTGCATATTTGAGTGTAGTGTACAAAATTTAAATTCTGCTACATTGATTTACAATGTGATCAAAGATATCCATATTCCTCAACCCCTACGAAGCTCTGACGGCCCCAGCAGATCTAATTTACTCACAGGTCTCAAAAGCTTGAAGGGAGATGATGTCGTGCCTTCAATACAAACAGCTACTCTGTGCGTGAGCAGTTTAATACATTACGTTACTTGGTAATCACCACAATTTCAGGAATTGAGGACTATTATTAGTCCATATTTTAGAAATCAGAGAATAGAAGCACAGACAAATAACCTGAGCAAAGTAGCAGAATCATGATTAAAACCCCTGTCTGGTTACAGCACCTGGACTTAATTCACCATATTGTATTGCCTACTCACATCACCTTGAAACTCAGGTTTAAGCTATACGAGGCTCCAGGAATCTTCAGGGAAAGGGGGAGGGGCATAAGGTATCCCTTAATATCCAGGAGAGGTGCTGCATCTCCTGGTTTCTCTGTCTATATAGTACAATGCCAAGAGTTTTCACTTTTGGCAGGTAAATCTGAGCTCCCTGGAGCAAAGAGCGGTCAAGCTCTTCTTGATTTTTCTTTTTTTAATGAAAAGTGTTATTTTCAGGCTACATGAAACAGCGGATTGTATAAACCAGTATTTCATCCCTTTCTTGATTCTGCGAGAGAGAGGTGTCCTCAGTTTTGTTTATCTTTCTATTTCAAAAAGCAATTCTTTGGGGGTTTTTTGTTTTTAAAGAAAAAGACAAACCCTGTGTTGATCTTGACCAAATGCATTTTGAAAAAAATCAGCACACAGGCAGGGGTGTGGTGAGAGCATCCCCCTCCCACACCTTTTTTAGGAACATAACGCTTTTATTGTCCAGCACCTGTGACAGTTTCATGTCTCTTTAAAGGAGATGAGAAGTTTGGAGCATTATGGGCTCTTTCAATGGAAAAGAGGAGTGGGTAGACACATTGGAGGTAAGTGAATATATTAACATGTGGAACTGTGCTGCTGGAACAACCAAGCCCACACCCGGCATGCTCCTCATCACAGTCTGCTTTATTGTTCCTTTAAAAAAAAATCTGGAACATATGTAGCAGAACAAATAAATTACTCTCCATCTCTCAGAAAGTAAGTTCAAAAGTTGTTGAAGCTGCTTAGGAGGCTTCTGGACAGATGCCTCCAAAGAACTGAGCAAAGGGAGTTGGGGGTCACATCTTTCACAAGCATAAAGGCACCAACAGACACATATTGCTCAAATTCTGCCTCTCCTATAATTGGTCCTCCTAAGAAGCAATGGGCGGTGGGACTAGTGGTCTATTCTGGGACTATTAACTAGCACAGAAGCTCTGAAAAGCTAATTAATCTCTTGGCAAATAAATGATTAGGCCCCATGTAAGAATGTGCCCTCAAATCAAGGAAGGAAAGTAGGTCAGGCAGTCAGTGATGACAAATTTTAGCAGTTTTAGATCTAGGAAGTGATTAATGTTGGCTCCTTTACACTTTGATGAAAGATTTGCGATTATTTCCCTCACATTCAATGTGAGTATAAAGGACTGATTTTAAAAGGTGTCCTAAAACAGGTTTTCCCCTCCAAGAACTCATTTTCCTTTGCATATTGTTTGATATCAGAATTTCACATGAGGAGAAATCCACCTACCCTGGTTACAGAGGACTTGATTTAAGATGCTTGATATCCTCAGGCTTTTTCTTTATTATACAAGAGGGATCATATCCCACAGAATGCACACAGCATTGTTTAAACCATAGGGGGGCAACTGTTCCCAAACACAGGCCAAACTGAGAGGCTCTCCTATGGTAGTTCACACAAATCCCAGACAAACCATACTGTGCTCTGAGGTCCTGTGAAAAAAGTTAACTCAGTACGTCTCCCATCTCA
The DNA here is from genome assembly GCF_048773025.1 of Camelus bactrianus. NCBI lineage: Eukaryota > Metazoa > Chordata > Mammalia > Artiodactyla > Camelidae > Camelus > Camelus bactrianus. The sequence continues at coordinate 30,679,337 of NC_133550.1, read as the reverse complement.
TGGTAAAAATACATGTTCTTTAAACCTGACTATTCCAGATGAGATAAGGACTCTATGATTCAACTTTGGGTTCTCCTTTATATATATATTTTAAAGCTCCATCTTGTCTATCTTCACCAATCCCCATTTAACTCTACCATTCGAAAAGGCTTTTGCTGGGTGAGCTATGCTACCATTTAGCCTCCATTAGGCTTTGCCCCAAGGTGAAGTAGTTTAAGTTCTTTATTAGTCCCCTCCATAGGTCTAGTACCTACCCTAGAAGTGGGTGAAAAATAGTAATCATTCTGCTCTGCCTATTTATAAGTATCCAGCCCAAGTCCTTACAAAAGTAGGCACTTACTACTTATTTAAAAGGGGAGGGAATACTTCAAGTGGTAGAGTGCATGCTTAGCATGCATAAGGTCATGGGTTCAACCCCCAGTACATCCTCTAAGAATAAGTAAATACTAAATACACCTAATTACCCCCCCCACCAAAATAAATAAGTTAAATAAACTTAAAAAAAAAAAAGATAACTCCCTCCCATCTCCCTGTCCCAGAAGTTCTCTGCAGCCTATATCCGTATCTATCCTTCCTGCATTCATTCACTCCTCATTTTCTGACCACTCATTTTGGCATTTACTTATTTTATCCTTTAATGATGTATAAGTGCTTAATGTGCTTATGTCTTTCTTGAGTGTAAACTCCTTAAGGATAAGATTCATGTCATCTATCTTCTGGTGTTAGACATATGAATGGTGTATAAGAAATGCCCAGTGTTTTCATTAGACTCTCCTGGCTACAAGAAACAAAGGCTACAATTCCCACAAGTAATGAGGGAGACTACTGAAAGAGAAACCAGACAAAACCAAATAGCCCATAGGAAGAGCAGGACCTGTAGCAGAATCAGGCAATAGGATATCTAGTGTTGTACCACTCTAAGGTACAGCCAGGTAGAACCAAGGTTCAAATTGGTGTACTTACGTTATTTTCCCCAGGCATACAGATTGAGTTCCAATGATTTTAGCAGGAAAGCTGGTTTGAAGCTGATCTGTTAAGTGATATAGAAAGATAATTAAAGTGGGAATGAGAGAACTCTTAAAAGAGAAGACAGGAATAAGAGTGAGAAAAGCAGGGGCAGCTTTCTTGATCACTGAATGCCTACCAGTTCGTTTTAGACTCCCATAAGGTCTGGTTGCACTTAGTGCCCTTGCCTTCAAAGAGATGTCTACACAATCATCCTCCCAATTCCACTTCCTTTTTGACTCTAGTTCATTTTAAAGCAAAATGATCCCTTTCTATAAACCAATTTCTTACTATAAAATGGCTCCTCATTTATACACAATATAGCACCCAAATTATTTCAACCCAATCATGGATTTTATTAAAATCGGTTAATTGTTTGTTTCATAACTGAAGTCCTTCCTTCTGGGAATTATTGGGAAGAAAGAACATCACCTTCAGTGTATACATTGCAGTCTGCACTGTCTCTTCAGACCATGGAGGAGATAGAGGAGGGAATGCAAAAATGAAGACTAAACTGGGCTTGAGAAAATTCTAAGTCATAGGGAGAGATGAGCCAGACAAATTTTTAATGACTGAAATAAGAAAAGGAGACCAAGTTTAGCAACTGAGAGAAAGTATAAGAGACAATCTTTCAACAGTTATAGACTGTTGCAGGTCCAGGTTAGCAGACTTGGAGAGAATTAGAAAGCTGGAAATAGAACTAATGCCAAAGATGAACTTTAACTCAGGGCTGAAAAATGGAGGGTGGTGGGGTAGGGTAAGTCAGATGCAGTTTCTTCTTTACAATTCACTGTGGCTGATCAGGAGGAAGAGACGTTAGGGAAGTCTAGTGATATGGAGTCCCTGACTAGAAATACACAAATTAAAGATGACTGTATAAAAAAGATGATAGTACAAATGAACTTATTTACAAAACAGAAACAGCTCACAGACATGGAAAACAAACTTACAGATAGCAAGGAGGAAGGGATAAATTGGGAGTATGGGATTAACAGATGCACACTACCATATATAAAATAGACAACAAGGATTTAGTGCATAGCACAGCATCTATATTCAGTATCTTGTAATAAACTATAATGGAAAAGAATTTTATATATATATATATATATGTGTGTATATATATATATATATATCTGAATCACTCTGCTGTACACCTGAAACTAACACAATATTGCAAATCAACTATACTGCAACTTTTTTTAAAAAAATAAAAATATGAAAATGCAACAGGTTGACCCCTAAAGCCATCCCAGATATGAAATGCCTGACTCCAAAGTTTTACTCCTTCAGGAAAAAGTTACCTTGGCAGAGTCCTTAAGAAACTTCAGGAAAACAAAGACAATAGTAGCTACTGATGCTGCAAGAGTTGGTAGATAAACCAACGTGGTTCACTGAGACCCTTCAGTCAGAAAGACAGCTTTCCAGCAGTCTGATGAAGTTTTGTATTTACCCAGGGAATTATGAGAGAGACTGAATCCTCTAAGTGAAACTGGAAGATTTCCAGGTACTATGCAGTTTTCTCCAAGGTCCTCTTAGAATGGGTCTGGAACACTTTAACAGAATGAAGACTGGCTACCACTGCCACCTGAGAAACAGGAAATTAGAAAGTCTTTCTAAAACAAGCCTTCTGGGTGAGGCCCAGGATGAACGTTTGTTTCTGCTAGCCAGACAGAACTTTGTCTACTGTGACAGAGATTACTATAGACTTCTAATAGCAGAATTATAGCATGAATTGTGAAGTTAATCTCAAATTAATACTTCTGTATCTCTGCTAGATCTCTAAATCACATGATAGGGGTTTCAAAATATATTTGCACATTTTAAATCATTCTAGTTTATTCCCTCTCATCTTCATTCTCTTTCCCTAGGTATAAAGCAGAGCAGCCATTTAGGCTCCTAAAGGGCAGCACTTCATGGCAATAACCTAAATTTGAAGTTGCTCAATTTGCTCTTATGTTTTTGCCCAATTGCTCACCACAACTGACCACTGTTAGCTACTTTCTGCTCTCAAATACCTTTACCTCTACAAAACAGTATAGAAACCTCATTTGTGCAATAAACAAATTCCTGGAAAACTGTCAAGAGTTTTTGAAATGCAATTATATTTTCCCACAGTTCTGACAGTTTCAGAGGTGCTTTTATCTTCATCTGTGGTTGATCATCAGCTGACAGTGACTTTCAACTTCAGTTTTAACTTATTCCATTATAGTAGTTCCTCATTTGTTAAAAAAAAATCAATGCATTGTGAACTCTGCTACTCTACAAAAAGGAAAGAACAAGATCTTTCATAATGTGGATTACCCACTCATAATTTATTTTCCTTTTTTTTAGATTTAGAATTTAATATCAAGTGGGCTACTATTACTGTCTTCATATTCCTGATACTGGGTGGCCCCGCCTCTTCCCAACATTTTTTCCATTTCAACATCTTTCTAAGTCAGGCTTATTGAGATATCATTCACATAAAATAAAATTGATCTTTTTAGTGTGCAGTTCTATGAGTTTTGAAAGATGCACACATTGTATAACCCACATCACACTCAAGATATTGAACAGTTCCATCATCTCCCAAAATTCCCTTAAGCCCCACTGCAGTCCACCTCTCCCAACTTTCAAACATCGACTGATCTGGTACTTTTTCCCCTATATTTTTGGCTTTTCCAGAATGTCATATAAATGGAAGCTTCAGTATGCAGACTTCTGAGTTTACATCTCTCACTTAAAATAGTACTTCTGAGATTCATTTATGTTGTTGAGTAGATTCCATTGTATATATGTACCCAATTTGCTTATCCATTCACCAATTTAAGGGCACTTAGATTGTTTCCAGTTTGGGCTACTATAAAATGTGTGTCCAGGTTTTTGTGTGAACATGTTTTTATTTTTCTTGGGCAAATATCTAGGAGTGGGATTTCTGGCTCATATGTTAAGTGTATGTTTAATTTTATGAGAAACTGCCAAACCATTTTTCCAAGTGTTTCTATCATTCCACATTCCCACCTGCAATGTCTGAAAGTACTAGTTGCTCCACATCTTTAATAACATTTGGTATTATTTTTATTTTAACCAAGTAATGATACTTCATTGTGCCTCTGATTTGCATTTCCCTAAGGACTAATGATACTAAGCATCATTTCTTGTGCTATCCATGTATCTTCTATGGTGATTGTTCAATTATGCCAATGTTTAAAAAACTGGTTTGTCTTCTCACTGAGTTGTAGTTCTTTATGCAGTCTGGACACATTTAGCAGATAGCTGTTTTCCAAATATTTTCTCCCAGTCTGTTGCTTGTCCTTTCATTTCTTTTTTAAAAAAATTTTTATTGAAAGATTCTTTATCAATTCTATAGTTTTCTAATTTTCAGAAGTTTCACACACATGATTTCATATAATCCATAACTCCTTTTTAATCCCCTCGTCGCTTTTCCTCTTCCCACTGGTAACCACTAATTTGTTCTCTACATCTGAGTTTGCTTCTTTTGTTTAATTCACTAGTTTGCTGTATTTTTTAGATTCCACAAATTAGCAACATCATACAGTATTTATCTTTCTCTGACTTATTTCACTTACCATAATGCCCTCCAAGTCCATCCATGTTGCTGCAAAAGGCAAAATGTTGTTCCTTTTTATGACCAAGTAGTATTCCACTGTGTGTGTATCTATATATGACATCTTCTTTATCCATTCATCTGTTGATGGACACTTAGGTTGCTTCCATATCTTGGCAATTGTAAATAATGCTGCCATTAACATTGGGGAGCTGTCCTTTCATTTTCTTAAGTGTCATCTAAAACAGAAATTTTATAAATTAAAAAAATTTTTTTTCTTTTAGGATTGTACTTTGGGTGTTATATCTAAGAAATTTTTTTTTGTCTAATCAGAGATGACAAAGATTTCTCCTATGTTTTCTCCTCAAAATTTTATAATTTTACACTTAAATTTATGATCTATTTTGAGTTATTCTGCATGTGGTGCAAGGTATGGGTTGACCGGTTGCAGTTATTTTTTCTTGCGAAGTGATGTCCAATTATTCCAGCATCATTTGTTTCTCTTCACTATCTTTTGCTAAGGTTCTGTTTAGCAGAGAATCTCTGCAGAATCTACAAAAAGAAAGGCAACCCCCCCGCTTTGGTGTGATAATCGTATGGCCAGAGATGAGAGCAGTTTCCAATTTATCTGAGTGGCAAGAAATGGCTAAATGGTATGCTTTCCACTCCATAGACATACATAGTATAGGGCAGTCCAGAAAGAACTGTCAATGATTTCTAGCAAAGATAACCTGGAACACACCTGTGGTTGAACAATTTAAGTTTATTACTCATCGCAGCAAGGGAGAACACACATTATGGGGAGCCATGAGGCATCTCAGTAGGACGGTGTTAAAAAGGACTTATATTATAAGATTTGGGTTTGTTGGGTGATCTGGGGGACTTCGCTCTAAATCAAATGCGGTCAGAAAGCAGGGGTAATTCTATAATTGGGTACCTTAATAAATCTTATGCAGAAAGATAGAAGACTAGAATGAGGATCAAGCTGTAATTGGCAAAGAAGTAACAGCCACTCAAATTAGTTTGATATTTTCAGTTTGTGTATTCACTGTTTGCATTTAGTGGCTTAGATAAGGTTCATGCTTTTCCTGGTGTTCAGAGATGATTATGGAGTAGTCTTATTTTTGTCCTGATCCATCATGGTTATGAAACGGCCTTTTCTGATGTTGATGTTCTCTGAAATTGTTTATATTGATCAGAAGACACCAAAGCCTAGCTGTGCCAGGCCAGCTCCTAGCAAAACCAAGACCCACCTGATAGCACTAGACTAGCTACTCAATGCCAGGGACTGTGTTCCTCTTTCTCAGAATTTACTGGTTAAGAACTTAGGCCCTAGAGTCAGAAAAAAAACTGTTTGATTCAAGGGTCTGCTTTTCACTGGTTGTGGGCTCTTGGGTAGACTAACTTCTCTATGCCTCAGTTTCATCATATGACTGTTGGGATAATAACAGTACTTGCCTCGCTGGATTGTTGGAGTACATATCAAAAACTTGTGTCAAATAAACCTTAGTTATCATCATTATATCACAGAAAAGATTAAGGATATTGGGGCAGAGAAAGGAAAACCAAGAATAGTGCAGGTAATTGTGCCAGGAAAGTCAAAGAATAGTAAAAAAAAAAAAAAAAAAAAAAAAAAGCGAGGATAGACAAGCAAAATATTTTACATCCAGTGGTAATCTAGATAAAGTTATTGTCCAGCTCATTTCAAAATGCCAGGATCATGCACTACTTTCACAAAAACATGGTGAAAAATAGGCAAATTTGTGTACAAATTTGTACACCAAGTGATTTGTCATTTAAATGAGTTCACAAAGAATACACTGAGAAGAGGGGCTGACAACTCAACAATGAAAACTATTATTTTGCATGTGCTAAGAGAGATAGATTAATGTGGATTGGATCCCTTTCAACTTCAATATACTATCAGCCCATACATAATTTATTTCTTGCTTTCATGTTCCAGGTTTTCAGGTTGCTTCTTTCTGGTCCTTTACTTTTTCAACTACCCTGCATTGTTAAGTATGCAACACCACATTTAACTTCTTTAGTTTTTCAATAACGCAAAAGGTTCTGTGTGTGCTATCAACCACAGGAAAATGAAGCCACTGCAGAGATCGGATAATTGATGTAAGCTGTATTAAGAATTTCTTCCATTAAAAGGAAGTTATTGCCTGAAGGCACTAAAGACTCATTATTTTAAGACATTATACAATCTTTCAAAATAACACCCAGAAATAAAAAGTTTCATTTCCATATTCTAAGAATGGGATTTCACAGAATGGGAATCAAGAACTAAGTAGATAAAGCCTATAAAATAAATAGGGCCTGACTTCTTTGAGGCTCCTCCTACACAAAGGTAACCCATATTAAGATAGCATCTTTCTGTAGAAGCCATTCCATCAAGATATTTATTTCCATTTTCGATCTAGGGGTGGGTGAGCACTGAGTCATAGTATTCATTTTTATAGGTAAGAAAACTGAGGTAATAAGAAAAGAAATGACTAGTGTCAGACCTACAACAAATACATGACTACCTATACTTGCAGCTTCATAAGGTTCTGGTGAGCTCATAACTTCCCCAAAGAGCTCCTCTACGTCTTGGTTGGCTTGAGATCATTTCAACCACTGTTGGGAATTATGGCTTTAGTAACAGTAAAAATGCAAAATCTCCCAGGAATGGCTACAGTTTTTATCAGTCATTTATACCTTAAGGATTAAATTCTCTTGTAGAGTCAAAGAAGTGCAAGAGGAAGAAGAATCAGTGTAATCGTGCACTTCATACTCCTGCCTCGCTGTAAAGGTCACATATTAAGTAGATGCTCTGATAACAGGAAAACAGAGTTGGTATCCACCTTTTCACACGCTAGGTAAAACACAACAACCCACAGATCCTGCTAACCATTCAGATCATGTTTTAAAGTGAAAAGATTATTTCTCCTTTAAGTTCTGGAACACTATAATATCTTTATAGTCCCAGAACAATGGTCTAAGTGGATTTGAATCACTGCTCTGATAAACCAATCATTAAGCTGAAACCATAAACCACATTTAGTCCAGTCTATTTAAGATCTGGCTGAAAGTTAGCTTCTGCCACGATGCTTTCCTTGGTTACCACGTCCTTTTCTAAGCGTTGTCAACAGTTATGACTCAGTTGCACCACCCTGATTATTTTGCATTCGAAGAAACATTTATTAAACATACATCAGTGTGTGTATTTTTGTCTTGCTAACCAAATTGTGAAGGAAGATTTCACACTTATACAGGAATTCAGTTTATAAAGCCCTTTCACACCCACCATCTCTTTTGATTCTCTAGGAAAAACCTACCACGGACTTACTTGGTTTTATAGGTGTGGGAAGAGAGGCAAAGAAAAGTTAATTGATACCATTTATCTAGTTTAGTAGCCTTTTCGCAACTTATCCCGTTTAGCCCTGGCAACATCCCCTGAGGCGGATGTCACAACCCTGCCACAACGTCCCTACCCTAAGCTCAGAGTGAGATGCCTCACATCGCACGGGGCTTAGGCCCAGACAATACCCTCTTACCGCTACTCTTTACAACGCCTTCCAGACTGCAAGTAGAGTCATGGCCGAGGCAGGAAGACCTGAGGAGACACCGCGCTCGGCGGGAGGGGGCCAGGGAGGGGCGCGACGTCAGGTTCTCTAATTACCAACTCCTTTTTTCACTACTAAACACCCACTCTCTTCAGCAAGTTTCGAGCACCTGGCGAGCCCTCAGTACTGCGGTAAGCTACGACGAACTAGGGGAGTTCTTACTTTCAAGAAGCTCAATTCTAAGGCAGAAGGGATTAATAATAATAATAATAATAATAATAATTTAAAAAATGAGCAATGTCTCTCTCGTCACCCCTGTAAAAGCACGTAGAGAGCCCCAGAGTGAAGGGCTGAGAGAAGGCAGCTGGTCACTCCCCTGAGGAGAAGCAAGTAAGGGAATGTCGAGGCCCCGTGCGAAGAGCCGGAGAAACTGGCGACCGTCCCACCTTCCCTAAGGCGAAGGTTCTGAACTTCGAGCGACCGTTACTCGCGGCGAAACGCAGGCTCCGGGAAGCCGCCGGCGTTGATACTCGCGCTGCAGGGCAGCCGCGGATGCGTTCCCCGGTCTCTGAGCCCCTCTCCGGATCTGATTGGACAGCGGAGGAAAGGGGGCGGGAGGCCCCAGGAGAAGGCGCGCACACCGGCCGACCGGGGGTTCTCGCGGTGGCACCCAGTCGGCGAAGGGGCGGGAGCCGGCCTGGGGAGGTGGGGGGCGGGGGCGTCGCGCGTGCGCACGTCGGGAGGCGACAGGCTAGGGGCTGCTGGGAGGGCTGGGCCGTTCAAGAAACCGGTGGGCGTATGACTGGTGGGCGCGGGAGGGGCCCGGGGTGCGCGTGCGCGGCCCGGGGTGCGCGTGCGCGTCGGAGCGCGAGCCGTGGGAGGAGGCGGGAGCTGAGGAGGCGGTGGAGGGGGCGGGTCGCGTCCGGCGCCACGTCCGCAGCCAGAGGCCGCCGTCGCCAACGGAGTCTTCTGGCTGCACAGCTAGAGGAGGCGTCTCCGGAGCCCGCAACTGTCCCGCGGTGTGCCAGCCGCTCAGGCCGTCTCAGCCCTTCTCGGTGCTGCGCGCTCCCTCAGTCCGGCCCCGGTGCCGGCCCCCGACCCCGGCGGTGAGTAAGTCGGGCTGGGAGGGTAGGGGGCGCAGTCCCGGCTTCCTGCCGTCATCTCTGTTCTTTTCCCGTTAGCTGCTCTTCTGCACCTCAGCGCCTCCCTCCTCGGGCCTGGCTGCCCGGAGTCGGGCCTTCTGGGGGACTGAGCGGAAAGGGGGGAGGGACGGGGCGATATTGCGGGCTGGTGGAGGTTCGCTGGTGGGGTTGTCCCCTTTTATGTATCTCTAACTCTCTGGCCATGGTTTGAGATTGGGGACCCTCCTTGGAAGCTTCTGCCTGACTCCTGAGCTCCTGAGGTGTCAGGCTCGGGGACAGAGGGTGGGAGGGCTTCAGCAGCCTGAATGAGAAGGATGCGGCAGAGGGGCTGTGTCAGGGCATCCCCGCCCCACTAACTCCTAACCTGTTGATAAACCACTCTCTTGGTTTCAGGAACACAAGGCTTGGTCCCCAGTGGACATTCCCAGTGCTCTTCCCAGGTAGCTCTACCTCAACGCCTAACCTAAACTTAAAAGTGTAGGAATAGAGAGGGGATGGCGGCTCCAGAGGGTGAGTGGGGGCTGCTAGAGCACCCATCAGTGCCATCACTGCCTTCCGGGTCTAAGTAAAAACCGTGCCTGCTATGTTCACGCAGCCTCAAGACTAGTCCCCAAGCTCCCACTTCCGAGCAGATCTCTTCTTAACAGATTGCCTCTTGTGTGTTGGAAGAGAGGAATTCTGGAACCCTATTCTGGGAGTGGGGGTGTGCTCGGTGTACAACGTGGAGGTTGTACAAGAGGGAGGAGGTGCTGAGCTCAGCCCTAAGCCAGGGCTCCTCCAGGGTCATTTTCTGCCTCTCCTGCCACGTCACTCCCTCTGCTAAAGAAAAAAAAAAAAAAAGGACTTGCTCGTGCCCAAAGGGATCAGTGGGGGGAGAAACGGCCGCCGGGAAAGGTTTAGAAACACCTAGAGAAAGAGTAGAGGTTTTTTTTTTATTTATTGTGCCCTTGTGAACACTTGTGCTAATTCTAAATGAAAATACTTTATTTACTGTCTCTGATTATTTGCTATATGCTATTGTTTAACCTTTAAAACTTCCAACTGGTGTGGGTGCTCTAAGAAGCTCCCCAGGAATACTGATACCACATCAACAGGTACATATATATGCTTGTATGTGTCCTTGTCTGCTTTTTTAAAGAAAGAGGGTCAGTAAAAAAAGTTATCAAAATTAATTTAAAATGTTATAAAAAAATAAAGAGGGAAGTAACCTTTAATAAACCGATATGCATCCTATTTTGATTTTTACCACTTTCGTTTCTATAGTCTTTGTTATAACAGATGTACTAGAAACCAAGTTAAGTAAAAATATGCCCATATATAGAGAACATCATTAGAAAAGTTTAAGTAGTTCTTGTGTGTGGTTTTTGTTTTTGTAACTCCAGGAAAATCTTTACCTTTCTTTGTTTTAGTCATTGAGTATTTGCTGTTTTGCTACTTACCGAAGGTATCTTACTGGATTGTGTATAAACACTTTCAGAGTAGGGCCTTTAAATCCCTGTTCAGGCTGAAACCTCAGTGCCTAACAGTGTCTGACACATAATAGGGACACAAATATGTGTTGAAATAATGAGGTATAATTTAGTGAAAATGGTGTACTGGTTATCTGGTTTGATAGCTTAATGTAATTCTGCTCAATGTCTCATTTAAAGGCAACACTTAGGAATTGCCATTTTAATACCGTCAGTTGTTACTTGTCACTAGATGGTCATTTTAAAGTTTTACTGGCAGAGTACTTTTTCTTTCCTGCCAGATTCAGTGCATTTCTTCTTGATTTAATGGGCTGGGTCCATTTTTAGAAGCAGGATAGTTGGTAATTAGAGAAGCCTACAAACAATAAGCTAGTGTTTTAATATATACTGTTTGTTGGTGTATGTGGGTTAATGCTCTGTATAAATATATTTTTGAAACTCCTTGTGTTTATTTGGCAAAGGAGCTAAACATGGGAGTTTGTTTATAGAATATATATAGAATATGTAGAAGAATTTAGTTAATTCATTTATAGTCTTTTTCTTATAATGAAATTGGCACTTACTGTTTAATAACAAATTTTTAAAGTGGCTTTGAGGGTAAACTGTTGTGCACTGTATTTTGTAGTTAGGCTTTATGTAAGTGTGTTAGTGCTGTTTAACTTCCTTTGGTACACAGAGGGGTGCTGAGCCATAGGCACATTTGAGTACTGCTTTCAGATTTTTTTTTATTAATGAAAACTTTGTATATAAAATGTTACAGATATCCACAATAACACTGACTCATCTGTTTTCCTTTTTTTTTTTTTTTTAAAAAGGGGAAGGGGTCCATAGAGGCAGTTGTTTACTTATTTCTATTATTGGAAGAAATTACCCTCTAGGGAATAGTGTTATAAATCCAGGCTCAGTATATTTGCCAGCTGCTATATCTATGATACTATTGTACTGGACAACAATTATTTCTCCCTGGCCTAAAATACTTAAAGGAACTGCTGATGAATTGCAGTCTATAGCAAAGAAGTCTTTTACAATTCACAATTTCTTAAAAAAATACTTATGACCAGTTTTAGCTGGTACTGTAATAGTTTGTTCACATCAGGACCAAATGGTAAAACTGATTTATGTCCATAGAATAAGTTAAATTATTTGTCCTGATCTAAAGGCTGTTTTCTGTCTTTACTGCCTTCCTTAAGAAAGTACATTTTTTAATAGAAATTTGTGTGCATTATGAGTTCCCATAGAGCAATTTTTTGGTTTTTGAAAGAAACTAAATTGATAAGTGCTAGAAAAGTATATCCCCACTGGGTTGTAAACTCTGAGTTAGAGTAGTGCTGTGTGTATTTAATCACACTGAAACCTTTAGTGCTTAGCAGGGTGCCTGGCATATAGCAGGGACCCAAATGTATGTTGAACTAATGACTCAGTGAGTTTAGGGCAGATGGTTGCATAGAATTTAATAATATTGTTTAAGGGTAACATTTTTAAATGGTCTTTTTGACAATTTTACTGTCAGTTGTTTGTGTTCACGTGTATACTTAAAAATTTTACTAGTGGATAGTTTACCTCTTCAACTTTTAGGAGTTTAGGGCTGTGTTTGTCTTCACAATTCCCAATTTAAGAGAAAAAAAATGTAGTGATGATAAAGAACAGGATCATAATATAAAAAGTATTTATCCTAATGATAAAGTGATAATATCCATGAAGAGGTAACATCACTAAAAGTTTGGTACATATATGTGTGTAGACATTTATGTGAGTAAAAATTATAGGTTGCATTAGAGATAGTTAAGGATTTTAGCAAAAATACCTTTATAAGGTTACTTGTTGTCTTATCAAATTAGGGATACAGAAAAATATATTCCATATACTTAATAGCTTTTAATACAGCTTTTATTACCCTAGGAGTTCTGTAGGAATTTAAATAATACTTGTTACTAATATGAGTGTTGTACAAGGAAATCAAACATTAAAACATATATATATATATATGTATATATACACACAAAACAAAAATCAATCTCTGTGGCCTCTTAGGGCCTTCTAAGCCAAGTTCATCTGGTCTAGGTAGCCAGGCTTCTAGCATGACTCTGGATTTTCTATTTTGTCTATTGATAATCCTATTTGTAACTTGCTAACACTAGTAAATGTAACTGAATGTTTCTGTATAATAGTATCAAGATTCCTATATTTCAAACTCCTCTACCAAAAATATTCCTAATTTAAGAGCAGTATAAACTCATAAAGGAGGTGGGAGTGCAGTTGAGCTGGAAGGAGAGAGTTGGTAAATCCAAGAATATATCCTAAAGAAGCTCTAGGCAAGAATGAAATTTCTTGAAAGTCTAGTTATCTTAAAAATTCCCAAGCACTTTTCATTTAGCTTTTTAATTAGTGTATGTTTTAAGACAAAGCTGTTTTAAATTATTGTGTAGTAAAATATATCCATCTTGTCTCTCCTATGGTTCTTGAAGCCCCTACCATACCACTGGCTCTTCTTAAAGAAGTTCATTTGAAGAGCACGATTCTAGCTTAAAGTTTTTTTTTAACCAAAAATTTAGACCATATATTGGTATGCATCTTTTCTTGTGATGCTTAAAGTTAATATGGATACAAATGATATTTTTTATCCCATTTCCACAAATACTGGGTGTCAGCTTACAACCAAAACATGTACTAAAAAATGGTAAGAATATAATTACAATTTTTAGATTGCAAACCAGGGAAAATAGCTCTAAGAGTGGAGGTCTTGAGGAGGTGTGTCAGGAATGGAATGGACAGTGAGTGGAGAAACATAACCATGAATTAAAAAACTCAGTGATGTCATTTTCTTCAAGTCAGCATTTTGTGATTTAAGAACATTGTTTTTTAGGTGATCAACTTGATTTGAGGATAAAAACCTACAATAACTAGGTAGATGAACTGCATCATCTTTCAAAATATCCTTTATGCAAAAAGTAGAGTTACCATTTGATCCAGCAATCCGACTCCTGGGCATATATCCAGAGAGAACTCTAATTTGAAAAGATATATACACCCCACTGTTTATAGCAGCACTGTTTACAATAGCCAAGACATGGAAACAATGGAAATGTCCATTGACAGATGACTGGATAAAGAATATGGTATATTTATACAATGGAATACTACACAGTCACAAAAAGAATAAAATAAGGCCATTTGCAGCAACATGGATGGACCTGGAGATCGTCAATTCTAAGTGAAATAAGCCAGAAAGAGAAAGAAGATACCATATGGTATCACTTATATGTAGAATCTAAAAAGAAAGACACAAATGAACTTATTTTATGAAACAGAAATAGACTCACAGACACAGAAAACAAACTTATGGTTACCAGAGGGGAAAGGAGGTGGGAAGGGATAAATTGGGAGTTTGAGATTGCAGATACTAACTACTATATATGAAATGGAAAACCATTCTCAGGACCTCAGCTCAAACTCAGACTTCATGTTGAGTTTTAGGCCCTTTAAATCCAATTGCCTGCTAACACCTACTGTGGATGCCCTGAAGGCATCTCAGATAGCTCTTCAAAAAACAAGTCCTTTCATTGAACCTATAGTCAACAATGATGTGTACACTTATTTGCTAGAGGGGAGATCTTGTGTTAAGTGTTCTTATCACAATAAAATAAGCATTTTTTAAAGTGTTCACCTTCTCTCAGAAGTGGTTTCTTCTCTACTGTCCCCTGTCTTCATCATCATCTCTAAATTTTACATCCTATATTCTCCTTTTATCTCCCATTAATATCCATTCTACTTCATACAAAAAATTCAAGTATTTGAGTGTCCACCATGTACCAGGCATTGATTAAGGCTGTGGGAATGGAGCAGTGAAGAAAATAGAGCAGGAATAGTTGAAAATGATAGGGAGAGGAGTAGGAGAGTGCTAATCTATTTAAAGGTGGTGAGGGAAGACCTCTGATAAGACATTTGCACAAAGACCTGAAGGAAGTAAGAAAGCAAGCCATGTCCATACATTGAGGAAGAGCCTTCAGGAGAGCATGAGCATGGATGTCCATGTTGCCAGGCTGGAATGAGCAAGAGGCAGAATAGTAGGAGGTTATATCAGGGTGTTAGATGTTGGGCATTCATAAGCAAAGGGAAGGACTCTAGATTTTATTCTGAGCAAAACAGGAAGCAGTTGGAGGGTTTTAAGCGGAGTATGATATGGCTAGACTGAAAGAAGAGCAAAGCTTGGCAAAGCTTGGAGGCTCTTGAAATTTTGTCCTAGTCCAGATGAGAGATTATGATGCCTTAGTCAAAAGTGGTAGCAGTAGAGGTGACGAGAAATAGTTGTATTCTGGATTTATTCAAGCGACAGAATTTACCAGTGATTAGATGGTAATGTAAAAAGGAAAACAAGAGTAATTTCTCGGCTTTAGATCTGAACATTTCTTTAGACAGAAAAAAACTGGCAGAGTTCAGACTGTTATTCCATCTCACTGTACTACTAAAGTAGCCACTTACTGTATTTAATCTCTCTGTACTTCCATCTGATCTTGCTTCAGTAAGCCTCTTAAAGTGCAGATCTGACAATGTTACTCGATTGATGGCTCCTTGTTGACTACCTGCAGGAGAATAAAGTCAATTCATACTATTTAGAT
The DNA here is from genome assembly GCF_048773025.1 of Camelus bactrianus. NCBI lineage: Eukaryota > Metazoa > Chordata > Mammalia > Artiodactyla > Camelidae > Camelus > Camelus bactrianus. Next base: position 30,664,001 of record NC_133550.1, on the reverse strand, counting down.
GAATTTGCATGTCTTTTATGCTATCATAGTATAAAGCAGCTCTAATCTTTTTAAGTGATGGTCTTTTAAGTTGCAAGATAGATGTATGTGGAAAAACTAAGTTTTTTTTTTTAAGGGATTCTGTATTAGGAGGAAAAGGTAAGACTTTTAGTAGGGATTTATGAGATATGTACAGAAGAGCAGTTTTAAAGTGTGCAGTTACTATCATGTCTGTTTTTAAACTCCAGCTAAAATATGTAAGGTGTATGTGTGTATATACAATCTCATATTTCTCTATAGGGTATTATAACATCTGTTGATTAGTTGATCAGCCAGGTGATCTCCTGGTATACACATAATGGGATCACAGTGATGAAAAGCTAGACAAAGTGTCTCTCCTTTTGGAATTAAGAGTCAGTGGGGAAGAAAGTAGCTCCAAAATAGTTACTTCTCAGGAAGGGACACACACACACTCCTGGCCATTCTGCCAGGAGTTTCTGCATGTTTTGTTTTGAATTTTTAAATAGTATTCTCATCTTAGAGTTAGGCTAAAATATTTTTAATTTCTGTTTTATATTTCCTGAACAGCAAGGATCTGATGAAGTTATTTGTCCTCAGCCCTACAGTTTATAGTCAAGTTGGGATTCAAACTGAGGCTCTCTGATCCCAGAACTTTAAACACTGTGTGGTGTAATTTCTCATGATCTTACCATGATGATAAATTAAAGAAATATGTGAATGGAAATAAATTTAACTTTCTCTTTTAAGGAAGTTTTAAAATTAAGGCAAATCAATCAAGAACTCCTCAGTAATGCATCAGCTGATATTCTTTCTGGGTTTTTTTTTGGTCTGTTTTTTGTTTTTGTCAGAGATTACATATCTTCACTGTTACTTCTTAAATCTTAAGTGTGTATGGGATGATATGCTAAATTGACAAATCAGACAAGCATAAGATTAGGTGCTCTTGATAAAGTGGTCTGAGTCAGGGTTTTCACTAAAGCAACTAAAAGATGTTTCAGCACTGGACATGTGCTGCTGGGCACTGTGGATGCAGTGAAGTCCCATCTTACACAGGATTTAGGTTTTAAAGGCATTTCAAGCTGAATTACATCAAGTTAAATTATCTTTATTAGCTACTATATATAAAATAGATAAGCTGCTTCTGTGTAGCACAGGGAACTATATTCAATATCTTGTAATAACCTATAATGAAAAAGAATATGAAAATGAATATATATATATATGTATGACTGAAACATTATGCTATACACCAGAAATTGACAACATTGTAGACTGACTATACTTCAATTGCATAAATAAATAAATAAAATTTTAAAAAATTGCTTTTGAAAAATCCCACTTCTCACAACTACTACCTCTACTACTCTCATTTGCCACCAGTGTTTTTTGCCTGAATTATTGAAAGAAGGAAATATGAATGACTTTTTTCTGCTTTTTAAAAGCAATAGGAACCATAAAGGACCTTCCTTTGACAACTTAAAATTAACCACTTAAAATTTGTTCTGAAACACGTTGTAATAGGTATGAACTTTGAAAACATGTTAAATTTCCTAACAGGTCTTCTCTCTCTCTTCTTGCTCTCCCATTACTTGCTCTCACACAGCCAGAATGACCTTTTAAAAGTGTAAATCAGAACACATCACCCCTCTGGTCAGTGCCTTTCATTGGCTCCCCATCCTCAGAGTTAAAGCTAATTGCCACCCTGGCCTATAAGGGCTTGCGGCATCCAGGCCTCACTCTTTGACCTCCTCTCCTACTACCCTTTGCTGCGGCCCCTGCCACACTTTTCTAGCTATTCTTTCTTACTTAATGGAAAGCTCTTACCTCAGGACATTTGCTCTTACTGTTTTTTCTGCCTTGAGGGCTCTTAACCCAAATATCTTATATCCTTACCTCCTTTGGGATGTCACTACAATGAGGCCTTCACAGACTCTCCTATTTAAAATATCACATCCTCTTCCCCCTCCATCCCTTTTTCTCCATAGCATTTAACACCATCAGACATGCAGTATATTCTTTATATATTTATTTATCTTCCCCAGTAGACAATATGGGATGTTCAGGATGGCAGAGCTTTTTCAGTCTGTATTGATCACAGCTATATCCCATGCACCTAAAATATGACCCATAGTAGGTAGTCAGTTAATAATTTGTTAATTAACCAATGTATTAAAGTACTTTGTTAGTTTTCACAATATCCTTTTTTCCTAGCTTTATTGAGATATGATTGATACATAGCATTGTGTAAGTTAAAGGTGTATAATGTGATGGTTTGATACACATATATATTGCAGAATGTTTACCTGAGTAAAGTTAGTTAACACATCCTTCACTTCGTATAATCCTCTTTGTTGTTGTTGTTGTTATGATGAGAACATTTTAAGATCTACTCTTAGCAACTTTCAAGTATATAATACAGTACTGTAAACTGTAGTCACCATGCTGTACATTGGATCCCCAGAACTTACTCCTCTCATAACTGAAAGTTTGTACCCTTTGACCAACATCTCCACTTCCTCTACCCCACACCCCCCAGCCTCATGTAACCAGCTTTCTATGAGCTTGGCTTTTTAAGATTCCAAGATTCCACTATAAGTGAGATTGTATAGTATTTGCCTTTCTCTGACTTCATTCACTTAGCATAATGTCTTCAAGTTTCATCTGTATTGTTGCAAATGGCAGGATTTAACAATATCCTTTTAAATCTCTATTGTATATGTACAGACACAATAATTTAGAATTCATGGTTTTATAACTTGGAAATACTTAGCTACTGGGTTCACAACCCTAGTTTTCTGGCCAAGCAGGAAAGCTTTTAGACCAATCTTGGCTTGTTTTAATCTTTCTTTAGTCAACTGAATATAAAAGTAAATATTTTAAGAGAGTAAAGGAGATTGGGAAAAGGAAGTTTAGTTATGTTTTCTTCATCCCAACATAGCTTATATTTTATTTCTTAGTTTTCCTTAATGCTTGTACTTAGAAGTAATCATAATGCGTGTGTGTATGTATGTGTATATATATGTATATATATATATTTTCATAGTAGAATTCATTGAATTCTTTTGTACCTCTGTTTATTGTAACTTTAAAAATAATAAAAAGCAATCAGAATCCTTCTGTTACTGGTTCAGATTGGTGCTGTCATCTTTGTAGGAGAAAGATGTCATGTTTTTTAGTAATTTTTCATATAGAACATGTTTAAGTCTTGTGAAATAAATTATAGTTAACTAGTATTTTGTAGGAAGAAGTACTTAAATTTTTGTGTGCTAATCCCCACCTTCTAGCTTTCTTTTCAGTTAATTTTCAATTTAAAGTGAAGCAGCAGTAAAAACATAGGAAAGCATGCACCATGCCTGTCACTTTTTGCTTAGTTTGAGATAAGATTTATATTGTCCACTAGTGTAATTAAAAGTATTTCTTAAACACCACAGAGTAGGGAGACAGACAAGATGAAGTAATCTTGTAACAGGTGTTTTAAAATGTTATCTGAATAAAGTTAATTATGTCTTAATTGAGCATATGATAAGAGGTAGTCTCACATGTTGAAGTTAAAATGAAATGTGTGTGTGTTTTAGGAGATCATGAATCAGGCAGATAAAAATCAACAGGAAATCCCATCGTACCTTAGTGATGAACCACCAGAAGGTAAGTGTGCATTTGTGGCACTAAGAATGGAAAAAATATCCTAGTGAATTAAAGTTCTGATTGTTTTTATTAAATGTAAAGTGACATAACCTGTTTACCTTGTCAGTAAATGTGTTCATAAAATAATTGAAGATAAATATTTTTAGCCTTTAATAAGAAAGCCACAGATATTGGTGATTGGGGATACAATTTAACTGTTTTATTGTATGAGGTCTATTTTTCTGCTATTCTTTTAACACAAAGAATATCCTTTCTTTTGTAAAGAGTCAGGTGGGGTGCAGAGGAAAGATGGATGTGGTTTAGTTTTGATGTCATGCATACAAAAACTCAATTCAGAAGGCACTTGAGATTTGTTGTTTAACTCCCATTTTTAATTACGTTATAATGGGTAGCTCTCCCTTTAACATGTGGTCTGAGGGTCTGCTTAATTTATCTTTTAGTTTGAAACCTATGACATTAGTAGTCATTTTACTCTTACCTTTACTTCAGAAATCCTTGAAAACACTAAATGCACACCTGAATGTCCTAACTATAAACAGAAAATGACTGTAGGCATTTTTTATTTGTGGTTTTGGTTCAGAATATTATTAAACTTAATCCAAATAGTGATCTCCTTAGACAGCTGCATATTTGTACAGAACAGTCATAATAGGTAAGAAAGAGAATCAAAATGGAGAACAAGGAGTGAAGTTGCCCACAGACCAGACCGGAGTAGTTAGACAGACTAAGATGTCTCTGCGAAGGGGCTAGGGCTAGAAGTTGTGACTCTGGGTCTTGTATTTTCTTCCCAGTTCTGTTATTACTCACTGTCCAAATTTTTTCCCTATATTTCTTATGTTGGTAGACAAAAATGAAAGTGCTAGGAAAATAAACACAATGAAAAGTTCATACTTAAGCCTAAATAAGAAGATGCAGGTAACTAGCTGCTTAGTTTTAGTTCAGTTTACTTTGGTTTGGTGGAGAAATAGCCTGGAAAATTATCAGCTCAGCTGTTTGCTTTATTTTTTAAGACTAGAATCCTAGAGTTTTAAAAGAAAAGTTAGGATTCAGTGAGAAAGTTAATAGAGACCTGTGAGAAAGAGGTCAGGAAGAGATGAAGGCTGTCCAGGAGCATGATTGTCAAGGAAGAGAATGAGCCTCAGGAATGTCTTTATATGGCAACCTGCTAAACAAAAGTTGTCTGCAGAGTGGATCATTTATATGTTAATTAAGAGTACACTGTAATTAAAGAGATCAACAGCATTAATATTTACCTGATTTGACTAAGAAAAATTAATTAAATGCATGTAAACCAAATTTAGCATAGCAGGCCAATACTAATGAGGTATTCAGCATGAGGTAGTTATCTGTTTTATCCTCAGATCAGGAATTTCCCCCTTTTTCTTAGTGTTACTAACCATGATTACAAAAGAATTACCACTTGTGTAATCCTTTCCATCATAATTTTATAATTAATATACTCACATGCTTATCTGTCTTAAGTCTTTTATTTCAGCTCTTTTAAAATTTATATTAACTATGCTTATTACTCAAATAGTTTCAGTTAAAAAATTGGTTTTATAAATTTAGCCATTGCTATCTCTTTATCAGTGAGCTATTTTGACTAATAAATGAGATTTTCCTCCTTGTGATAGGATGTAAAATCTACAATGAAAAGAAAATCTAACACAAGGTAAATTTGTGCCTTCTGTATTTAAAAAACATTGATTTTCAGAATGTTTTTCTCTTTCAAACATTGGTTTCTCAGTGTTACCTTCTCTGATAACCACATTATGCTAGGTTTTAGTAGCTTTGGTGGTCTTACTTGGACCTATATACCCAAGAATTTACCCATCTTTGTGTCAAATTGTACCTTTTCAGGGGTTGTAGCCTGAATTGTATGGTTACCAAGTACTTTTCCATGAAGTTTAAAAAAATAAAAACACCATCACTTTTGTGTAGTTGCTGTCTACGTCATTAGATTATGAATGAGAAAAGATCTGTGTGTGAGCCTGGCAGAAGAAAATTTTTATGAAATCTTCCTGCTAATCAGTTAATGCCTGAGTTTGGGTTTACATGCCAATTTGAATGGCCCTACTAAAAAACAAACAAACCAAAGAGAACAAACTCATGACAAATAAATCTGAATTTTTCCTATTGATGTTACCTTTCCTGGGAGTATTTGAAGAGTTTTTACAAACTACATGCTTAAATCACATACTGCATAAAAATGACTGAGGCAGTGAAAGTATTAACCATAGCTCTAGTTTCTCAACATTACAAAAAAGATTTTATGTAGATAACATGATTTTAAGTGATATTTTTATATATAGCATTAGCTCTTTGCGTTATTAAGCAGCACATAGAATGAAACTCAAATATATTTAAGTTAGTTCTCAAATTTTTTGGTCTCAGGATGCTTTCTACTTTCAAAAATTGAGGACTCTAGGGAGCTTGTGTCTTTGTTGACATCTGCCATTTTAACAATGAAAACAGAAATTAGGTATTTTATTCATGGAAAGAACTGAGTATGCCTATTACATATTAACATGATTAACATTTTTTTGAAAAACAACTATTTTTCAAAACAAAAAATTGTGAACAGGGTGACTGTTTTAAAATGTTTGCAAATGTTTGCAAATCTCTTTAATGTTTGGTGTAATATAAGATTCTCACTGTTGCTTCTGTGTTTAGTCTGTTGTGTTACTGCACATCATTTAGCTTCTGGAAAATTCTGTTGTAGACTGGTGTCAGAATGAAAGTGAAAAGACAAATGACACGTTGGTGTTATTATGAAATCAGTCCTTACCCTGAAATGGTCTTGGGGATACCTAGGGGTTCCAGACCAGACCTTGAGAACTGCTGCTTTAAATGAGGAAGATTGTTTCAGTAATGACTGATTTACTTCTATCAAGGAAATAAAGGCTAAATATATTAATCTTTTTGTTTTTTCATATACTTTTTAGGATATAAAATAAAGGTTTTTTTAAATAAAGGGTTTTTTTTATTATTAACAGCAACAAAACTGTAAATCAAGAACACTTAAAATAGGATTCTATTTTATGTAGGTTGTCTAGTCTGTAAAGCATTTATTTTCATAGATACTAAGACATAGCATCAGACCAGGATATTTTAAAAACGTGTACAACTATACCCTTGAGGGAAGAGTTCTTCATGTCTTGATCAGATTTGTATTTATGGTGTTGACCTTATCAGAACAATCTCCTGATTGTTAGGAAGTCTTAGGTTATTTAATGGTTTGTACTGCTCTTATAAAGACTTTCACTGTCTTATGATATTTTCTCTCATTAGGTTCAATGAAAGATCACCCACAGCAGCAACCAGGCATGCTGTCCCGTGTGACTGGGGGTATCTTCAGTGTTACAAAGGGAGCTGTTGGTGCCACCATTGGTGGTGTGGCTTGGATTGGTGGAAAGAGTCTGGAGGTGACCAAAACAGCTGTTACAACTGTGCCTTCCATGGGAATAGGGCTGGTGAAAGGGGGCGTGTCTGCTGTGGCTGGAGGTGTTACAGCTGTTGGGTCTGCTGTTGTAAACAAAGTGCCCTTAACAGGAAAGAAGAAAGACAAATCTGACTAAAAATACGGAGATACACTTGCTCTCCACAGCATTATGATGCCAGTGGCATTGAATTGCTAAATTATGGACTACAACCAAGTCACCTGTTTTGGACGTTTATCTTCAACTGCTGTGTTGAAAGTATTGATGACTGACTGGTTTTCGTCTAAAAAGAAGAGACCAATACTAGCACAGTGTATGAAGGTTTCTCATACTTAAATTCCAGCTTTTTATCTGGTAAAATGTTACACTTACTCAGTTGTAACTGAAGATACAGTATATTTGAGTATTTACTACATAAGTCTTTCAGTTTAACTAATGTGAAAGTTGAATTTAGTGGATGATCTTTACAGTTCCATATGTATAATGTGCCAGGTAACTCATCTGCCCCTTAAGAATGGAACCTTGAATTACATAAACTGTACCTTTGATGTGCCTAATAGTTTCAGATGTCTTAGTTTTAATAACCATAGTTGATTAGACCAAGTGGCATTCTTATTTAAGATGGTAAAAGTAGCAGGAAATAGAGAAGTTTAAAAGAAAAGATTCATGGTTTTATGTGTTAACAATCTTTTGTTAGATATGCATTATATTAATTTAATCATTGATGCCTTACAAAAGAAAAGCATCTTTTCTAATACCCTAAATATGTGCAGTTCTTAGTATTATTATACATGGATTCTTTCAAAAGTTGGTTGTGAAATTAGTTTTCCCTCAAGAATCTCAGGAGTAGTGGGGTAAAGGCATTTCTTGCTCTTAGCAGGTTAGATAGTGTTTGTTAACTTTTTGTTAACTGTCAGTAGTTATAACCAAATTGTACGCTTCAACCTGGGTTCATGCTCCATCATTAAGAAACCTCACAGTGCCTAAGTAACATTTCTTTGCTGGTCAGAAGCTGTGTTGGAAGAGTTTCATATTAAGGAGGAACACATAAATAATTTTAAGTTCTTAAGAATTACCTAAAGCATTCAAGATATAAAATGAATTCTTCACACCTGTTTTGTCTCAAGGATAGCTTAAATTATTAGCAGTAATACCCCCTTTAAGAAAACACAGTAAAAGCAACCACAGATATGTGGGGGCTGATTTTTAAATTGAATGGAATGGGCTCCATAGATTAGTTTTGAGTGTAAAATATATATAAGTGCTTTCAGTGGTTGACAGGCTTTTAAAATATGTTATCTTACAGACCTTAAAAAGCAGCTGTAAACTTTGTACTGTTTTCTAAGTCAACTTTAGGCAAGGAATTGAAATTTTTGGTTATGGATGATAAGTGTCGTGTCTTATTTATGTCTCATCATGTCTCATTCATTCTCAAAGAATATGTCTTAGATGGAATTCATCTTTTTGCTTTTTGTTTCATGTTCAGTTTCATAAAAATTTCAAAAGTGGCATATATATCTGGCATTTGTCTTAACTAAGGGTTATAATCCAAGCCTGAAAAATCTTAGTTTTCCTTATACTTAAGTTTGGAAATTTGCCTCCATTCTGAAGACTTTTTTTTTTTTTTTTTTAAATGAGCAAGGGGAAGAAAGGAAGTGATGCTCTGGAGTAAGTCAAAATAGCACTCCTGAGAAAAAAGCAGATCAAGCTTAAATGTTTGTTTGCAAACCACTGAGAGTTTTACATTAATAATGTGGATCAACAAATGGATAAGAACAAAACTTAAAAGCTTTCATAAATACCAGAAAGGATTTTAAGCAAATCCACATAGGTTCTTGAACCTTTGTACCATATACAAAACTGAAAAGTCATCAGGGAGTTAATCAGAAATTAAATGGTCATTTATTTCATCCATTATGATTTAAGTATATTTGTTGGTATATTTAATCAACCTGTCATAGTTAGCGAAGGGGATTTTTAAAAAAAAAAAAAGCTCTAAAATTAGTGGATGAACACTAAATAATGGTATTTGAGAACTTGTTTCCTGCTATTTGAAAGAAGTTACTGCTTCGTTGCTAGCTTATATTTCTACATTATCTTCTATTGTCATAGGCTCTGCTGTGCTTTGTACCTGAATTTCTAAATATAGACTTTAGTTTACTGTATGCTTGCATATTTATTTTCAACTTTGCTTGTCTTTAAAACTACTTAAGGAAGAATGGTTGTAATTAATTTCTGCTACAGAAAAGCCACCTGGTACATTTTATCTCATCAAGTTTGTTTTAAATTTTAAAGTATAACTTTGTTCAGGAGAGGCTTTTGCAATGCTAGCAGAGAACTTGTACAAATGAATAGTTATAGAGGTTCTTGTTCAAATGAACTTGCCATTTGATATGTACAGCCGTACACTTGAGTCTTTTCCAGTTTATTTTCGTAGACTAGCAATTTGACCTGTTAAACAGTACTAGTTCACTTCAAAAAACTAAGGTTGTTGTACACACCTGGAGGCATCTGTTATTCAGCTTATCTTTTGAGTGGGTATTTGGCACAATAAGGATAAACTTGTGTGACCCACTTGAAAGACTGATCTAATGATGTTGATATTATGAATCCTGTACTTAGTGAGATGTCAGATGAAAATAACTGATGATTGAGTAATTTTTTTTTGTATTAAAAGAATGGGAAAAGAATACACAAACTGTTAATAAAGCACTTTGATCTGCAAAAGATGAGCTGTTTCATGAAGATCTAAGGAAATAAAGGAAATTTTAAAGCAGGGTAGTCTTAAAATTTTAGTTACACAGCAGTTCAGAAAGCACTGTAGCCAGTTTTTGAATTTTTTTGATAGAAATGCACAAACATGACAAAACATCTCCAAATATGAATTGTGATGCCAACACAACAATGAAATACAAATATATTTTAAACAACTCTAATAAAGATTAAAAATGCAGATTTCTAGGTTTGACCCATCTTGCTATATCCCTGCATGGTGGAGCCTAGGATTACAGTTTACCAACCTCTGCAGGTAATTCTTGTGCATGCTAAAATTTGGGAACTGATGGAGGCATCATAAAGTAGAGGGCACACTTTCCTCTGTCCTAAGCAGCTGTGGAACCAGCTAAGACATCTTTTTGGCCAGAAATGACTCAAAGGGATGGGAACCATTTGGAGGAAGGTAGAAAACTGATACTCACTTGGCATTTATTTACTCACCCTGCCAGGCACTGCTCATACTTCTCTAATTTAATTAGTATGAGGACTTTATGAAGAAAGTTATCTTTATTTCCTTTTTACAAATATGGAACAAGCTAACTTTCAAAGTTAGCTGAATTTCCCGTATCACTTTTGAATTAGCGTAAGTCACAACCTCTTCAGCTTATGTCCAGAAACAAAGAGGACTATTCAGTAACTAGTCTTTCATTCTGCTGTTGGCATTAGTTGTGTATATGCTTGACTTACCAGGCTCGCTGGATATCTTCTAGGTGATCATATTTACTTTGGCAGCTAATTACATTTTGCCACAGAAGTGAATTTATACATACAATTTTTTAAAGGAAATAATGTAGTTTTGTTATTAGAGCCTTTTTTCACAGAGGAAGTGAAATTTGACTCTAGTGTTTCATGTACATATATCTCCCCCTGCTGTGCTGTTGATTTTGAATATTTAAAATTTTATTTGTAGGGAAATCTGAGTAAGAATGCAAGGATGGAAAAAGGCAGAGGTTCAAGAGCTAAAAAATGGACTAGGATTTGGTCTAAGGAGAAATAAAGTCACTATACAGCATGTTTGACCACTAATGTGGATTTTTTTGTTTAAGTTTTCCAAGTTAGAGTAAGCTACAAATATATTTCTATAACCATAACTGCCTTTATTCTCTATGCCTGGGCCTGAGCACCTAAATTTTGCTGCTGTACTGATGACGCTTTTTAAATTAATGGCCACATAGCACACGTAGCCACTCAACTCTGCCAAACTTTCTTATATACCTTCGTTTGTTCACTTTCCTGCTCCTCAAAACGACTACTTCATACCTCCTCTTCCCAGCCCTTCTGCCATACTCCCCTTCTCCCATTCTGTATCTTTCCTCCTATGTGAAAAGAGGCAACCAGATAGCAACTCTCCTGCCTCTCAGTGCCCACTCTGTCCACCTGCCTGCATCTGATCCCACACTCTGTGGACCAGGACTACTACCTCTGTTCTTATCCAAAGTCAGCCCACCCTCACTTCCGCAAGGAGATTAATCCTACAGTCTTTCCATCTCTCATCCATCCCTCTCACCTTGGGTCACACCCATCAGCATATAAACATTCTGCAGTATTTGCTTTCTTAAAAGAAAAATTACTGACTCTCACAACCTCCATTTCTCTGCTTCCTTTTGCAACAAAATTTATTTAACAGAACTATAATCCCTGCTTCATTCTTATCTCCTATTCTCTCAACCCACTCCAGCTACCTTCTTACCTTTCTCATTCCACCAGAATCACTCGGGATAGGGCCAACCAGTAAGTTCCTTTTTGCCAAATCCACTGGTCACTTCTCTGTATCTTAGTTGACCTCCCCATGGCATTCAATATTATTGAAATGCCGTCTTTTCTTGGCAGAGTTATTCTGATCCCCAGGCTTGGTCATCCACTACTCCAAATCTGTCTTCTTTCTGGGTAATCTCATTTATAGCCATTGACTTAGATACCATAGATATGCAGATAATCCCTGAATATCTATCTCCAGTCCTAATTTCTCACAACTCCAGACTTCACCATCTTCCTGTTTGAAATCTCTGCTCAGGTACTAGTAGGCATCTCAAAATTGATATCTAAAATAGAACTACCAAGGTGACCATATAATGTATAATGTATTCCAAATGGAGACACTTGAGAGTGAAAGACAGTACTGATAATTATGTCAGGACAACAAGCATAAACTAAAACCTGCCCAAGGGTTTCCCATCACACGTAGAATGAGGTCTCTTAGATGGACCTGTGATGCTCACCTTGTGCCACTCTTCCCATCACTTAACTCTGCTCCAACCATACTGGCTGTCATGCTTTCTCTTGGACAGACATTTCTGTGTGACTTTGAGTAAGTGACTTATCCTCTCTGTGCCTGAGTGTCCTCATCTGTTAAAACACTAAACAATGGTACTCAGCTCTTAGGGTTGTATAGCACAGCGTGCCTGGCACTTAGTAGGTGCTGCATAGAGTAGTCTTTCACCTTCCTAACTAAGGAACTGAATCGATTTGGATAGTGAGTGTTACTTACATTTGCTGATTGAATGGATAGAGTGAAGACATGGCCTGTTTTTCATCACTTAAGGCCATGCACAGCGCACAGATGTTTGAGCACCAGAGTCAATTGTTTAGTTATGTATTTGTTACAGTTCAAACTCCACATCTGAAAGTAAGCCACTCTTATCTGGGTAATGTTTATCTTGGAACAAAATTTAGGAATAGAAACTTGAAACCTACTAAAATCATTATCAACTGTCATACACTTTACGTTTTTATATTTTATAGTCAGGTTTGGATTTTCAGAAAGTTTTCTTAAAAGCTGCATTTACTTTGTATAAATTAGATCATTTCCAATATAAGGAATTTTATGGAGTTTTCATAAAAATCCCTACATTTGTAGTTGATACTCACTCTTCTAGCATGTCAGGTAAGAGGTGACTTTTCATGACAATTCATAAGCAGTCCTTTTTTCTGTTCACAAGGTTTGAACAAAAGAGAGATCTTAGTAAATCTGGGCTCTGGCACTTGGCAGCTGAGTGGCCTCTCTAAACTTCTGTTTCCTCATCTGTAAAAAGGGATAGCAATGAATGCATGTAAATGTTTCATGAGAGATAAAATAGCTAATTTGAAACAAACGGACCACACAAATAAGCTCTAATTATTCCCTTTGATGGACAATACTTGGTTCTCAAAGATACTCATTTATTCCAACCAGGAGATAAAATCAGCTTTCTCTATAAAAATGTATTAGAAGTTTGGTAATGTTTCACTAAACACTAAGCTGTAGAATTCAGACAGCAGTAGAATGATGTTTTAGAGCTAGTGGTGAGAAAGAAGGCTGGGTCTGCATCCTGGATGAAATGTGCTATATGGATAAAAATGTATCCATACTTTGAATTAAGGGAGTGTACTTGACTGTTTCTTAGAAATTATTCACTTATAAAATATCACATTAGTGTGCCATTTAATAGTAGTTTTTTTTGAAATAGTTCAAGGTCAAAATTACAAAATTTAAAATAAGTGCAATTTATATTTTTAAATACAGCAATTGAGTCAGAGACTATGTACTTAGAGGTAATTTAAACACAATCCTGAAGCTAAGTAGATTCTTAAAATTACTGGTGCCCATAAACTGCCTGAATCACTTAAGTTTTTGCTACTCAGTTTCACTCTGCACTGTTAGAAAAAAGCAACATCAGTGAGCAAGTTATTCTTCAATATTTAATGGTGCCACAGGGTTAAATAATGGCCTTCCTTTTTTGGCCTGAATTTTACCAAAGTTGGCCTCAAACTCTTTTTTTGTTCCATTTAGGTTTGCTAAATGTCCATCCCTTATTCTATAGCCTAAGGAATTCAGTTTCCTTATCCTGTACTGTACTATATGTGGCATTAATTCAAGAACCATTGGTGTCTCTCTTATCTGAGCTATGGAAATTCCTTCTTTTAATAATCCCTGAATTCTCTCTTCCAAAACTGGAACAGAATAATATAAGAGGGCAGGACATTTCAAAATTAACTGCTTCAGGTCATGATCAGTACATTTAAAAGCATTTTTAGAGAAGGAAATACTCTTCTGTATACTTCTTGGGCAAAGCTGAAAAAGAAATCCTTTGAGTTTGGACAGAAGTTGAAGAATTTCAAAGTTTGTAAAACTTTGTTCCTGGAGAAATTCTAGTGTTTCCTTTATAGCTGCAGAAGAATTTAACAAAATAAATGGGTTTTGGCTTAACAATTTCAGTAGCCAAACTTTCATGTTGGCCTCAGAGCCACCTAAATTTAGATAACTCTCTTGAAGAATTTTTATCATTTGCTTATTCTTCTCAATAGGATTATGAAAAATATTAGATGCAGTTGTCAAAAATCTGCTAATGACCACATTTTTGAGCCCCAACTCTTTAAAGAACTGAACATTCAGCCTCTGATTTTCCTGGTCTTTAATAGTAAAGAAAGATTCTGGAAATTGTTCTATTAACCTAACTAACTCTTCCTCGTTTTTGCAAACCAACTGCCAGAGTTCTCTTTGGATGTTAATAGCAGTTGGACTGCAAATAATTGCCTCTGGGCAGCGTTCCAAGATACTGGCTATGGCAGTCTCTTCAGCACCCAGTTGTTGTAAAATATTTGCAATTTCTTCAACATAGGTTTCATCCTCCAGAAGTACCCATCCTTTTAATCTTCGAATTTTCCTGATGTCAACTGACAGTTTATAGAGCTTTTCCACTGTCCTTTCATTTTCCTTGTTTGATTGATTATCAGTTGTATAGGTGAAGGATACTAGAAAAGGTCTGTATTGTGGAGCTGACAGCATCTTTCTGAAAGAACACAGCCTGCAGGGCTGGGATCTCATCAGCAACTTCCACAACATGCCTGCAATCCACTGGCTAATTCCCACCGTCCTGGGATTCAGAATGTACTCATATCTGTAAGAAAGAAAATACAGGTTTTAACATAAAGGGTGTTGACTTTTAGAACACAAACACAAATTTGAGCTATAAGTAGCAAGCATGGAAATAAAACGAATTTAAATTAGACAAGTAAACTACTCATGTGGAGCTGACAGAATAAATAACTGACAAAGTAATGGTAATACGCTGTTTCACATCTTACACTTTATACATTGTCTACTTGAGCTTTGCAACAATCTTGTGAAGTAGTTATTTCCATTTTACAGATAAGTCGCAAGACCACAAAGAGTTCAGACTGACAAACCTTAAATGTTATTATGACACAAATTCCCTTTCTTACAACTCTGATATGTTTCTGTTTAGGAGGCATATATTATTTACACACACAGCTTTTTTTTTTATGTTTTACATTTTCAAGTTGATGTTTAGTGGAAGCAAATGCTTTTTAAGGGAGGAATCAAAATCTAATTTCATATTTTAGAGTAAGTATTTTTTGTTTAATAACTATTATCCAAAGTAAAGTCAGTGAATTTATTTCAAATGTGTTAATAAATGTATGCTTGTTTTATGAGAATTATGTGAAAATCCTTTTTATAAATCCAGAATTAAAATAAGTCTTAGCCAGGTAGAATGAGGAATGCCATGTGACTGCCCCAGTGGAGCCATGGGGAATCATGTTAGCTGTGGAATGGTGATCATACTTGTAGTACAGTCTAACTGGCTGTCCCCACTTGACATCCTTAGGCTATCCTGTGCCTGATGCATTGCAGCCTTTGGCACTATTTTCTTGTATCTCTAATAATGAAAACATGCCTAGTTTGTTGTCTTAACTTTTAGTACCTGTGAGTGTTAGGTGTCTCAGTCTGTCACAAAAATGTGTACTAAGCTACAGAAGCATTTCCTTATTATTTTAGGTTTGAAGGAAAGTTAAAAAAAAAAAAGCCATTTCCAATCACTGACCCCAATAATGCCCTTGCAATATATATGCCATCTTCAAGCCTGTCCTAATTAATCCAAATAAATGATTACTTTTTCAGGAAAAATAACAAGTAACAATGCTCTCATTTTGGTTTACCATTTCTAATAATAGCTCATTGTTAGTGCCTATGGTATCAAAATACTTGTAGGCATAGCTTCTGTTTTTCTTCCAGTGGTTCAACCAGAAATTTCCTCAGATAATTCCTAACAGGTAAGATGTAATTATTGAAGTTTTTTTTTTTTTAATTTCTAAGAAGGAGGAAGTAGAGTATAATGAAAGGCACAGACAGATAGATCTAGGCAGGAGGCCCATACCCCACTGTTCCTGGGACTCCATAAGCTTGGGCTTCACATCTGTATCAGCTGCTGGAAGGAGTGTGGGCTCTGCAGTCAAACTGCCCATGCCCAGCCCTGGCTCTAACATATGGGGTCACCTTGGAAAAGTTACTTAGCCTCAAATTAAATAAACAAGTAAGGATTAGAATAGTGCCTCACAGTAAATGTTCAATAAATATTAATGATAACACCATCTATAAAATGGAGAATAGCAGATAAATCTTACAAGGATACTACGAAGGTTAAAATGCATGTCAAGTACTTTGCAGAGCCTGGTACTTAAAAAGTACTCAGTAAATGGTAGACATTACTCAGAAATATGTGGAGCTAAAAGTCTTGCAGAGATGTGACATTAAACTGTATTTTAGACCGAAGTACGTTATTTACAAAGAGTAACTGAAAACTGTAAAAACTATTTTAAATGCTTTGGTTGTTCAAAATGATAACTGCTTATAAAAGCAATACATGCTCACTACAGAGAATCTGCCAAATTCTGAAAAGTATGAGTAGAAAAAGTCTTTCACAATCCCACCATCTATAGACAACTTCATATTTTGACATATATGTCTAATTTTTTCTATGTTGCTCACTTCACTATAATTTTTTTAGGTACATAAAAGCAAGGCTGCCCTGTACATGAGAGTTTGGTTCTAAACTTAGCCTATAAAGTGAAAATTGCAAAGACTCAGAATTTTCCTTGAAAATCTCTTGAGCAGGCACCATGCTGGATACCAACATACTGTCCTCCCAGTAAGTCCAGTGCAGCCAGGGGTTCCTCCAGGGTAGTAACAGATTCCAGCATTTGGCTAAGCAAATAATAAAGGGTGTTGACTTTTAGAACACAAACACGAATTTGAGCTGTAAGTAGTAAGCATGGAAATAAAAATAGATTTAAAGTAGACAGAAAACTGTCTAAGCACTATACGAAGTAGTTCGCTTACTGCAGGGGTTACTATACAAAATGACAGATCATTAGGCATTAGAACTACATAGACCATGGCAAGAAGTTCCTGCCCAGTGTGGCTAACGGAAAGGCAGCCTGTCTCCCATTTCCTACTTACTCCAGAGTGAATGATCATGTGCTCAGATGAGTTGTTTGAACAATTAAAGCTGTCTGTCTTGCTCTATCTCACTCTCTGATGAGCAAACACAGTTGATGGCCAGAGTGAAAATCACAAACGTTGTGACGCCTCTGTAATCAATGCACATGATATATACAACACATTTTCTTCTTTTATTATATGCACTGTAAGTATCCAACCTTGGCATCAAAAATTCTCTGAACATTTAAAATGAGTGATACATAGAATGAAAACACTATAATTTTGTAATTCATTCCCTAATACCAAGCATTTGGGTTATTGTAATTTTGGCGATATGCTGAATTACCTATCTACATTTCTTTTTTTCCCTTTAGAATGAATTCCTAGGAGTAGAATTACTGAAAAGGAGATGTGTGAACATTTAAAAAGCTAAGTTGTTAATGTACTATCCAGAAAAACTATTTAGTTGACATTCTCACAGGCAGTATGAGTGATTTTCTCATCAGTTTCAACTTTGATATGTGAAAAATGAATAAACACTAATTTAACTTCATTTTCTTTTATTACCAGTGAGGCTGAACTTTTCTTAGTTATTTTGACAATCTTTATTTCCTTTTGTGAATTAACTATTCCTGCCTCTGCCTTTTTAAACAGCAATCTTTTTTTTTTAAAACTGACTTGTACAAAGTCTTTATACATTAAGAAAAGCAATCTTCTCACTTTTGAAAGTATTTTCTCCAGTTCATTTGCACTTGTTAATGGTATATTAGCATACCAAAACGACCACTTTTTTTCTTTCTGTGGTAAGATATACATAACATAAAGTTTACATTTTAATCACTTTTAAATATAAGACAGCAGCATTAAGTAAATTCACAAAGTTGTACTATAAGCACTACCACTGTCTCCAGAACTTTTTCACCATCCCAAACTTTGTACCCATTAAATGGTAACTCCCCACTCCCTCCTCTCAGCCCCTGGGAACTTCTAATTTCTGTCTCTGTGAATTTGCCTATTCTTGGTACTTCATATAAGTGCAATCATGCAATATTTGTCCTGTTGTATCTGGCTTATTTCACTTAGCATCATGTCTTCAAGGTTCATACATAAGGTAGCATGTGTCAGAACAAACGGTTAATTTTAAGTTGTTAAAGGGTCAGGGAAGTGTCCCTTTATGATTCTTACTGCTTTTATGCATCAGATGATCAGGAAAAAAAATCCATCCATATTTCCTTCTATATTTTTGTTTGAATTTTAAAATTCATTCAAAATTTCTGGCTGTGAGCTGAGAATCTAAACAGATTTTATCAATAGTTCAGCTATCCCCTAAGCACCATTTTTGAACAATCCATTCCTTCCCCATGATTTGTGACACCCCCTTTGTTATATAGTATTAAATGTAGTTTCTATTTCTAGTTAGCCTCCATCCTCACTCCTCTACTATGTCTACAATTCTCTGCATGAGCCAGGAGGCTAACTTCTTTGCTGCATACTTGGCTCCCTCTGCCAGACCATCCTAGGACAGTCTCTGGTCAACTCACTCTTTCACAACCCCCAACAACTATGTCAAATATTCTCAACTCAGACCTCCAGCCTCCCACTCCTATTCTCTCCTTCACTCTCAACCAATACCCTTGCCTTTAACCTGTACAAAGAAAGGAGTGCAACTCCTCACACTAAACGTAAACCTTCTGCTATCTCCCCTTCCCCACAGTTACACTTTCATTATCCAGGAAAACCCCTGCTCCTGTGCTGATCCAGCCTCTCTGGCCTGAGATCTCTGGAGCCCTGCTTGCTCATGTATTCACTCCTTCAGCTGTGTCCTCCTCTCTGAGGTTCCCACCCTTCACCCTTCACTGCCCCTCCGCTATAATCCCATTTTCCTCTTCCTCTCAGTTATTTCTTGCAGCTCCTTCTTTCTCTCCATTTCTTCTCCTCCTATTCATATCACTCTCAAGACAATTTCCATGTGATTAAAACCAGTAGTTTTAGTTCCTATCTCTTAACATCTGCAGCTTTCAGCAGAGTTGACCGCTTTCTCTCTGAAATCCTCTCATGTGACTTCCAAGACTTCACAATCTCCTACTTCCTACCTGCACTCCTGACCTCCCTCTATCTGTCTCCTCTGCAGGCTCATCTCCAAGGCCTGGTTTTAGACCCGCTCCTCTTCTTACCTTAGAGCGTCTCCCCAGAGGTCCTGTTCTCATCCAGAGCTTCAGTGAATCCACCTGGGCTTCTTTCCAGCTTCTTCTCAAAATGTGACCTTGTCACCTCCCTGAAATAAACCTTTCAGTGGCACTTTAGGCTAAAGACATAGAATTAAAATGCCTTACTGGGGCCTTTAGGCTCTTGCCCCACCCAAATCTCCCGTCCCCATCTGCCTATACAAGCCGCATCTACTTCCTTTCAGCCCCTGGTGCTCCACCTGTTCCCATTACACAGTCTCTGAAGCCTGAGGGCAGTTCCCCATGCCCACAATGCTCCTAACTTCTAGGTCCAAGTGTCACTTTCTCAGGAAAACTTTCCTGCCCTTCACAAATAGATGAGATCTCCTGCCCTACTGTATGCTCTCTTGACACCATGGACTGTTCCTCTGTGCCACTTGTCATAGTTGCAGCTGTTCATGTGTGGTTTCTGTCTCACTGTCCACAAAGGCAGAGACTGTTCACCACCATGTTCCAATGAATTGCTTCCCTACCTTTCACTTGGCTGGCACTGCTGACTCTAAAAGACATTCCTGGGCAGGAGACCTTAATGTGTGCTCTTCCACAGCACTCTGCTCTTTTTTATTTTCCTTTAAAAAATATTTTTAATATTTATTTATTTTATTGAAGTATAGTTTACAATATTGTGTTAGTTTCAGGTGTACAGCAAAGTGATTCAGGTTTTTTTTTTTATTGTAGTAGTCAGTTTACAATGTTGTGTCAATTTCTGATGTACAGCATGTTTCAGTCATACTTATACATACATATATTCGTTTTCATATTCTTTTTCATTGTAGGTTACTACAAGATATTGAATATAGTTCCCTGTGCTATACAGTATAGACTTTCTGCTTATCTATTTTATATATAGTAGTATTTGCAAATCTCAAACTCCCACACCTTTTCCCGCCAGTAACCATAAGTTTGTTTTCTATGTCTGTGAGTCTATTTCTGTTTTGTAAATAAGTTCATTTGTGTCTTTTAAAAAAAAGGCCACATATGAGTGATATCATATGGTATTTATATACATATTATATAATTTTTTTCCATATTATTCTCCATTATAGATTATTACAAGATACTTAATATTGTTCTGTGTCATACAGTACATCCTTATTGCTCTCTTGACCCTACTGTAGCACTTATACTCCTGTAGGTTCTTCATTCAACCAGTTTTTTGGTTTTGTTTGTTTAGCTCATGCTGTGTGTCTCGCATTATAATAGACAATAGCTCTTCTGCTAAAACCTTTCTTCATACCTTTGGATCAGACTCATCAGAGAATCTGAGGAGAGCCACAGACTCCCTTTCCAAAAAAAGGACCCATACTCACAACATTTTGCAAGACTTTCACAGTTTTTGTGGGCACCTTCTAGTTTAACTATGAACAACCTGCACTAGATTAAAGCATGTGGAAGGCAGGGTCTGCATACTGTTCTACTTTATCCCCTGTACCAGCAAAGAACTTGGCCCACTGAGGAACAAAGTCAGTATCTGTAAACTGAAACTAAACGAACACCCCAAGTTCACTACAAACTAATGTATGGGTAAAGCTGTGGGCTGCCTGGGCTTAATTCCTGCTCACTAGTTGTGCTATGACTTGAGGTAGTCACTTCACCTCTCTGCCTCAGTTTGAGCACCAGGAAAATGGGTACATTATATCCTGTGTGATTGTGAAGATTACATGATTAAAACCATAAATCACAGACTATTCAGAAACTCATTTAGTCAACAAAACAATCCATTTTAAAGATGGGGAAACATATGAAGGTAAAGTAACCTTCCCAAGGTTGATTAGCTAATAAAGGGCAGACCTTGGATTCAAACTCAATAGCTTGGCTCAAGTCCTGCTCTTAGCCCTCTGCTCTACACATACTAATACTCCAGGTAAATGTCTGTTAAATCACAATATGGGCTATTTTCTGATGCTTCATGTTTCTCACATTTTGGGGGCATTAAATCCACTTCTGTAATACGCACAATTTTCATAATACAGTCCTCTCCACAAACACCAGTAGCTCAATTAAGTTCTACTTTTATAACATGTACGATCTGATGACAGTTTCAAATTAACCACAACGTTTGTAAGAAAGGAAAAACGAGGGCCCTAGGGAGAGACTCTTGAGGGGCGACCAAAAGCTGCGCATCCATCATGGCAGGGCCTGCCCTTTCCCAGAGGAACTTCCGACCTGAGGCGCCCTGGCGTCCAGCCAGGCCAGCCAGGCGGGGCCAAGCAGTTGGCCGGGAGTCTGACTTCGCATTGGTCGGTCTCTGGCCCCAGCCTCTTGGCCGCGGCCCGGCCGGTGAC
Organism: Camelus bactrianus; assembly: GCF_048773025.1. Lineage (NCBI taxonomy): Eukaryota > Metazoa > Chordata > Mammalia > Artiodactyla > Camelidae > Camelus > Camelus bactrianus. Next base: position 30,642,412 of record NC_133550.1, on the reverse strand, counting down.
GATCACCCCCAGGGCCGCAGATACGGCGCAACTCACCTGTTAGCACCTGCTTTGTACAAGGTGCAGCGAGTCCCGGGTGCCTGGCTCCGTCCTTCCTCCCTCCCGCGGCCGAGGCTCCCCGAAGCCTGCAGTCCTCCCGAGGCCTGGGGAAAGGGGCTAGAGTCCCAAGTCACTGGTGAATTTCCCTCAGCTGCGCCGGTGAGCCCGCAGACACGCAGCCAATCAGGGCGAGGGATACAGGCTACGTGGCCCTCCCGACGCAGCACGGCGGGACGGGGCGGGGCGGAGCAGAGAGGCGGAGTTGGGCCTGCGTGGGAAACAGCTTTCCTGGGAACACTGTCTAGCCAGCAGTTATTGCTTCTGGCATTTTCACACCCTTTTCCTCTCAGTATTTTAGAGAACCTGGAGTTTCAGTCGTTTTGTCCTTTGGGAAAAGATACTAGCCCGTGAGAAAAAAAGGGTGGAAATAACTCAGAAACCGCTATATTTTTAAGCTGTAGTCATTCAGAATTCCCCAAATAATTCGATAGGTAAATAACTAGTGTACAAAAGAAGCGTAGTTTGAAAAATCCCAAAACTTCTTTGGAACAAATGTAGCCTTCCTGCCTCCCTCCTCCCATCCAACAGTCAGCTAGTGTCTGATTCGTCTCCATCCTGCCACCTTCACCTAAATACTCATCTTTTCTGATAAACTGCTAAATGGTTTACATTCTAATTATTACTTGTGATGCCAACCTCATAAACTAATTTCTGCTTAAAGTCAGGCCAATGTCTGTCCCATTATTCTCACAATTATCCATACAAATGAATATGGTGTGACTATTAAGTGCCAAACATGTGAAACAGCCATGAAAAAACAGAAGTGGACAAGACAAGGTGGGGATAAAGTACATTCCTGTCCTTACGGAGTTTATATTCTAGTTGAGAACAAGGACATTAACAACCAATGACATGATTAATCACAACTAGAGTCAAAATGTTTCCTAGGTCAGGGTGCCCTGACTGGCCAAGCTGTCCTATACTCAAGTGTGAAGTTGGGGTCAGGAAAGCTGTGATTTTCCCAGGCTGGAGGCCTCGCCTTTTGTATATTTGACAGTATATTGTGCACAGTTCTAACGCAGCCTTAACACACTGCACTATAATTCTTCCAGACTGCCCTCTCTCCTTGTGGAGTGAACTCCTTGTGGATACTGATGAATTTTTTATCCTATGAACAATTCTTGGAACACAGTAGGGACTCAGGAAATGCTAACTAAATCTTTGAGTGTAGCCTTAGTACCCAGCTTGTGCTCAATAGGCTTTGTTGAGAGGGACTGACACTTGCACTTTAATTCCACAGAGCAGCAAGAATTCTGACTCCTTTTCTCCAAATCAACTTTGATCTCCAGAATATGCTAGAATTAACTTTGTAGTTAATGTATATGAGGTAGGGGAGTGTTTGTCCAGTAATCCTTCTCCAAGTTACCCTTATACAAAAACCCCATTATCCATGGCTTTATTGCACTCTTCTTCCTGAAATAGAAGGATTTGGGGTCTAGACTAACCAACGTGTATCAGTGCATCTAGGAAAAGGGAATTAAAGTAGAATACAAAAAAGAGAAGGAAGTTAGGAAAGGAAACTTGGGCCTTAGAACTGCATGCTGCAGTCACTGGTCAGGAGGCAGGGAGCAGAGATGTGCACTAGGATGCTGGCAGCTTGTACCAGGGCTCCACATAACTGTATGAGGAATGACGATACATATAACCTTGTGCATCGTAATCTACACTTGAAACTGACCAACTTAGCTATGTGAACTGTCTTAAATGCTACCCAAGTTTTCTCCATCCTAAATATTTAAAGAGTTCTTTTTTGGGACCATATAATCAGAAAAAAACACCTGGAGAAATGGATGTTCAAAGAACCTAGTATTAGGCATGTTATCTAGAAGAAAATTACAAACATATGTTTGAAATTATGGGAAGATCCTGAAGTTTCTAGTACATAAGAGATGATTAAAAATAATACTGTTATCAGTTTTTTACATTCCAAATTTACTAATTTATTTTAAATAAATGTAAAAAACTTAAGAAGTTTGCATAGTTTCATTCAAAAGTATGGTTCCCTCAATTCAGTTTTTCTAGGTTGCCAGCAGTTTTTGGTAACGAGAGTTCAAGAAGTAGCTGCTGACTGAATAAAAGGTCTTAAAAATCGCTCAACCACCTCCAGGGTTTTTAGAACACCAACCCTTTTAGTTAGGGGGAGAACACTGCATTGAAATATGGTACATCTGCTGAGCTGGAGCATGCTGATTGATACCTTTCTCTTTCAGTGATTTTTTTTTTTTAAAGTCACAATTTAGACCAAACTGAAAAAAGCTTTTCTAAAAAACATATTAAAAGCTCTCTACATTTAAAAGTAAAATATCAGTGTCTATGCTGAAATATTACTTGTTTTACTAAAATACTGATTTATTCACATTAAAACTGTATCATTTATTCCCCTGAACTGTGATGACAAATTCCAGGTCTATGAATTTCTCAACTCTGTACAGTACAATCAGGTGCAAAGAGTAGGATGTAAAGTACAGGTGTGAAAAACAAAATATTACTCCTTACTAATAGTAGTAAAAGAAGATAAGGCACTTTTTTTCTTTTCATAGTAATGAATTTGTTGATCAGTATTTACACATTATCCAGGATACTTTTAAAAATCCATGTCATCTAAAAATGATTGTTTCTGGATTTCTGACTCAATTTTATCTTGAGTTACCTTTAAATACAATTACCACACTGAACATCTGTCACTAAAGTTAGAAAAACAAAAGCCACTGGTTATAATTCCACATGGTAAGAACTAGCCTACTAGACAACAGTAAAGGGCTAATAATAGTGGTAACAATAATGGCAGCTAACCAGAGCTGCAGCATATAGTTATGCAGACTATGCACTGCACAATCCAGGGAGTTACACAGCAAGACAACACTGTAGCTAACATTTATCAATCATCCTACCACATGCCGGGCACCGGGCACTGTTATGAGTATTTCATATGTAGTATGAAGCAGATACTACTCTCACCCCATTTTATAGACAAGAAAAGAGGCACAAAAGGTTAACCATTTGCCCCAAATCTCAAAGCTAACAAGTGCCAAAGCCAGGCATTTGACTCGAGAGCCCACACTATTAACTGTTATCCCATACTGACTAACTCACAAGTTATAGGCCCAATTACTTGAAAAAAGTATATTTGGTTTTAAATCTTTCTTATAGATAATTTTATTTTTAAGAGTATAAAGTATATGGAAGATAATATTCTTATATGGAATGATTTTGAAAAATATTTTACTAAATATATAATAGCTGTTTCTTCATTCAGAATGGTGACATGTAATTTATAGAATCTGTCTCTAATTTTGTGATCACATCTCACATACCAATGCTCTCCCCCTTATGTGAAACACACAAAAAAAGAAAAAAAAAAAAGAAAAATACAACCACCAAGTACACAAGATTCCATATATGCATATACTTTAATAACGAAGTCACATTAGCTGTAAATGAACAAAAAGGAGACAAGAACTTAACACACGATACTTCTACAAGTTTGGATCAAAACAGGCATACATGAAGCTTTAAAACATATACTGTCTGTGTTAATAGAGGCTATAACTACCAATTTTGATTACACACATTTTCTCAATCAGTATCATCAAAGAGTGCAAAGTTAGACCAAACAGTGATGTCAAGAAAAATTCTGTCCTAAAATTTTAACAAATTCTTTTAAGAAAGTCTAAAAACCTCCTATTTTCCCACACTGACTTTCAAAATTTTGATTTTTATATCAGAATATCAGTTTGCTACTTTTACCATACATGAAAAATTATCAAAAATATATTGATGGATCTATACTAATTGTGACTATTTATATTTACATTAAGCAAATTCTTTTACCAAGTTATTTATATACAAATTACCATTTGTCCTATGTCAAATTCATTAAAAAGTTAAAAACCACAGAAATGTTATTAGAAATAATGCATTTCAAAATGTAACTGCTTTCCATCAACAAAGAACATTTTAAAATAATTTAATTGAAAAAGTATTGAACTCCCCACCAATTTCAGCTGCAACAGTATTCCTCCTGAATGTTTTCTGTGATTTAAGGGAAAAAAAAATTGATAAAGCTTGATTGCAAGGAATCAAATGATAAAAATCTGATGACTGTTTACGGATCTTCAAGAAATTTACAGTCTAATAGGCTGGCATTAAAAAACAGCAATAATTTTAAAAATGTAAACAGTTCAAGATAACTGAAGAGACATGTCTTTAAAAACTGGCAAATGTACCGTATGGACACTTTTTATATAAATTTAAATCACAAAATAGTATCCCATATCCCACTGAACTGAATACAGGCATGGCTTTTGGACACTTCCAAAAAGGGCCAGCTCTAAACAAAAGCTTAAACTGTTCCCAAACTGAAAAGAATTTAGATCTTAGAAGTAGCATAATAGGTAAAAGGAATTTATAAACACTTAAAGAGAAGATTTGGATAAAAGTTTATAAACAGATTACATTAATACCACTAAAATAAAAAGTCACTTTAACTGTTTTAGACTCATGGTCACAGAGTATGGAAATGAAAAGGATGGCTTTTTCTGAGAAAATCTTGAGCACAACATCATAAGCTTTTCAAATCTGAAGATCATAAGTTCAGATGACCATAAAATTGACTACACTACCTCGTCCACTACAGATGCATTTCTCTTGCCTAAGAATTAACTGATTTTGGAACAATCATTGAAAAATTTATGCCTCAGATTCTCTGGTTTGAAAATAGAGATTAGCCCCATTTTGGAAATTACCTTAATTTATGTTGATTACACACTCTGCTAAAGCAGGGAATAAAGCTCTAAAATACTTACCTAATTAGTGCTCTGTCGCTGGACTTTAGAACCAATACTCTGCGTGTCCTCTTCTTGACTAGGACGTTTCCCACTGCTGAGACCAGTGCCCGTGGAGCTTTTTCCTACACATTTTTTAAAAAAATGTATGTTTAAGATAGGGAAGGTGAGAAGAGGAGTATGCTCGAATGCTTCATTCTTACCTTGCTTTAATAGGTGAGCTTGCTGACTATCTCCATGAGCATAATGTAAAATACCACTCCCTTGAGTACAACCTGTTAGTATTTAAAACACAGTAAAATTACTTACAATAAATTCCAAGTAGTATGTATTAAGATCACAAATCCAATTTTCCATATTTGTATTTAAGGTCGTTTATGCTTTTTAGGACTAACCCACAATCCTTCATGTGACCCAAAAATCACATGCCCAAATTAGGAAAACTTAAATTTAGGGTCACAGAAATGTTGACTTTTGAAAGGCAAAATCACTGATAATCATTTTCTAAACATACATTTCTTTACTGGAAGTCAACAATTAGACACTTGACCATGAAGGCAAAACATAGGGCAAAGTGAGATATACATCCTCCCTTCATCTCTTGTCCCCCTTTTCCACCCTCCTCCTCCCTCAGCACCCATCCAAACATATGTCCTTGGAGATAAAGGAATAAGGGCCAGCCACATGAGAGTTAAACAATTCAAATCACACAAGGGGGAGACATAGACAATGTGGCAGTTACCTAGCCTGAGCAATTACATCAACTCTCCTAAAAAGAAAAAAATCATGGGAAAATTGGTTGCTACAGAAAAGTAGGTTCTAGAGAAAACATTATGGAAAAATATGAGGATTCTAGTCACTAGAGCAGCACCTGATGGACCAAGCAAAACAATCAACTTATTTTTATTATAATTTCATACTCATCAAGTTCCTCTGGATAAAGAATTCAGCTTTTCAGGTACTCAAAATTGGGAAAGTAGATGCTCTGCTCAGGGATGAGGATTTCTGGAAAGGGATATCTCCATGATAAACTAATAAACTAGCGTTCCCCATTGATATTTTACTTCATATGATTTAAAAATTTCTAGTCTGTCATTCACAGAATGGTCATCTCTAATTACACTGACTTTCAGGTTTTAGGCTTGTAAGGCTGACAGTCAAATTCTGGACTATGGCAAATTCACCACTGAATGGTGCCACTACTGGTCTTACCATCAGCCAGACTTCTCCTAATGGTGATACTTGTCACTATGCATCATTGTATAACACTATTTAAAACTTCATAGAACATGAATGTACTTAATTCCATTGAATGGTACATTTTAAATGGTTAAAATATTAAGTTTTATGTTATATATACTTTACAATTAAAAAACTTCAACAAATATATTTTCAATTATATTTATTTGATTTTTGTTGTTTTTTATTTTTCTGAATTTTCTAAATTCTCTATAATGAGTAGTTTTTTTTTTAATTTTTAGAAAACTTACGACTGTGTAATCATCACCACAATCCAGTTTTAAAACATTTATCACCACCAAAAGATCCCTCCCTCATGTCCATCTGCATCCATTCCCCACTCCTACCTCTAAGCCTAAGGTAACTAACTACTGATCTACTTTCTCTTTTAAAAACATAACTTTTCTAGATAGTTCATATAAATGGCATCATGCAGCATGTGGTCTTTTGGTTCTTGCTTCTTTAACTTAACATAGGATTTCTGAGATTTAATCCTTGTTGCAGCATGTATTAGCATTCTGTACCTTTCTATGAATTGATATTCCATTGTATGGATATATCAGATTTGACCATCATGAATAAAGCTATTATAAACATTCACATAAGTCTTTGTGTACACATATTTTTTCATTTTGGGGGATAGATACTTAGGAATGGAATTTCTAGGTTACATGTTAAATTTATATTTAGTTTTTAGGAAATTGCTAAAACTGTTTCCCAAAGCAGCTGTACATCCTACCTCTCAGCAATATATGAGGGTTCCAGTTCCTTCACATTCTCCACACACTTGTTACTGCCTTTTTTCATTTTAGCCACTCTAGTGGGTACAGGATTACCAACTTACCCCAGTTTGTCTGGGATGCTTCAAGTGTCAGCACTGAAAGTCCTGTGCCCTGAGAAACTCCTCAACCCCAAGGGATCACTGATAACTGGTCACTCTAAGTGGGTGTGAAGTCCTATCTTTTAAGTCCTATCAATTTGCACTTCGCCAGTGACTAATAATGCTGAATAGGTATTTTATAATAGAAAAGATTTAAACTAAAAATTAAATTAAAACTATTATTGTAGTAAACAGATTGTAGTTTGCGTCATTATAAGAACAAAAATACTTCAAGACATCTGTGTATGTTAGCTTATTCCTTTCCTGAGCACACAAAGTCTATAAAAATGAGTTAGAAAATGCAGTTTGTATTGCAGAGATTAAAAATTCTGCACAATCGTAAAAAACTTAAGAAAAGTCATAAAGAATCTTGCCCTTTGAAATGCCTTGTAAGAATGTAAAATAAAAGCCTACAAACAGGATAAGTGTAGGGCATAAAGGGATATGCTTCAGAAGTATGTAAATCCTTTCAAGCGGAATAGAAAGCTGAGGGGAGAAATACTTAACAGCATATCCTAAGGATCTTTCCATAATCACTCCCATTTCAGTCTACAATGCTCTCTCTGCCTACTTAGATACTAACCACCCTACCATCTTCCAAGAAAAGTTTCCTAGTTCCTTTAGCTCTCACTGATCTCTTCCTTTTTACCTGTTGCATGTGGAAGCAGCATCTTACAGTTGATCACTTTTTTCTTTTTTTTTCTCCCCTTCTACAACCCTACTTAAACTGTAAGCTCTGTGTAGCTTTTATGTCTTCCAGGTCTTTTGAAAGCTTCACAACATCTAGCTACAAAGTGTGTTATAGGCAAATATTCACATGATTAGATAGATTACTCTCAAAATTTATTAATCCTATCATAAAACATCATATGTTTATAAATTTGTGAAGCAAAATTATTCCAACTTAACTTGCTACCATCATTAGTTTTTGCAGATAACTCCAAATAATGAATACAGTTTTGAGTGGACTAAGAAACAGTACGTACCATCATTATCCATTAGGAAGGTATCTGGAGCCTGTTGCTTTCCATCCCTCTGCTACCTGCCTGTTATCTTAGTGCTTCACAGAACTTCTGTACCTCAAACTCATGTGTGGGCAAAAAAGGCAGTCTATGACTTGCACAAGAAATATTATCGAACTTTTGAAATTATACCTTGTTAAGGTTTACTTCAAATTGTAGGAAGCTCTGAGAAAGAACATTTCTAAAGTACACTGCCATCATTAGCAGCTATTCGAATGTGAAACACATTCCAGTAATAATATATTTTATCTTATAAGCACTACATATGGCATTACATCTTCAGGGGAGACCCAGTGATACAAGAAAGAATATGAACTTCAGGACTAGTTAGACTTGGATCTGAATCTTAGCTCAACTACAGACCAACTGTGGATCTTTGTTAAGTTACCTAACCTTTCTAGGCTTATTTCTCCAATCATAAAATGAGAATCCCACCGCCAGCTCTCCAGGTTACTGTAAGAATGTGGCAAAAATCTCCTCACATTGGGCACAGAGTAAGCAGTCAAGATATGAGTGCTTTTGTTTCTCCCTAAGCTAATTCTTGGAGGATAAAGTACATGCCCTCAAAAGTGTGCAAAAATTATTTGAGTTCAGAAAGGTTCAATTTGTCAAAGGTTTTGTTCTTAATATCAATTTTGAACATCTGACTTCACTTAGGATGCTTCCTAATCTTGGCAATTACAAATAATGTCGCTGTTAATAGTGGGGTGTATGTATCTTTTTGAGTTAATTCTCATTTTGTGGTTGGCTTTATTCCTTTGATAATTATGTAAGTTTAAAAAGCTAAAGCTCTAAACATTCTTAGAAACAATGAACAGTACATATGTGTAAATTTAAAATATATGTGCAGTAAAATTTTTTTTAAAAATTAAAAAAAAAAGATCAAGTCATAGAAGAAACTTAAAAGACATATTGAAAGAAGCTAGTCTGAAAAGGCTACAAACTGTACGATTCCAACCAAATGACATTCTGGAACAGGCACAGCTACAGAAACAATAAAAACGTGGTTTCCAGGGGCTTGGGGAGAGGGAGGGAAGGAGGAATGAATAGATGGAGCACAAGAGATTTGTAGGGCAATTAAATTATTCTGTACGATACTATAGTGGTGGCTACATGTCATTATGCATTTGTCAAAACCCATAGAATGTACAACATCAAGAGTAAATCTTAATGTAAACTATGGACTTCGGTTGATAATAAGATGCCCATGTTGGTTCATTGATTGTACCAAATATGCCACACTGATGAGGGATGTTGAGGGTAGGGGAGTATATATGTGTGGGTGGGGAGGGCTATGTGGGAGCTCTGTATTTTTTGCTCAATTCTGCTGTAAACCTGAAACTGCTCTAAAAAATATAAAGTCTATTAAAAAAAATAAGCATTCCTCAAATGCAGCCTTGTTTTAAATCAAATTAATTACCCTTATGCTATTTTTGGTTAGAACCTTTGAAAACCGATACAATGATTCAAATTTCCAATACATACTGACTTCTTAACATTATTAATGTCACGTGTATTAAGAATATATGTGGCAAATAAACATATATCATAAAGAAAGTGATTAAAGATTAGGGTTTGTAAGGAAAAACCCATCTACAAAAGGACTAGAGGCCCTATGCGTGTATATGACAAATCTTTTGGCCATATTCATAGGGTCACTGACCTTCTTAACGAATTACATTATAGCTGATACATATCTAAAGAGAATAAATAATAATGAGCACTCTGAAAATATAATATTTGATTTTCATTTTATCCTTAAAATTTTATTCTCCTCATTCAGTTTGCAAGATCGTTACCTTGACCCAAATTCTACTACATGTAATGATGTTTCCCATCTTTAAAATGTCACTAATGGAGCCTGTGTGTGTGTGTGTGTGTGTGTGTGTGTGTGTGTGTGTGTGTGTGTGTGTGTGTATACATGTATGCACGTGTACAAGAAACCTATCACACAAATTTTAATGACAGAATTTTTAAAACATATTATGGTGAAGTTCAATAAACAATATATTTGATTATTAATCTCTTTATGTTACTAAGTGCAGAAATTTCCTTTTCACTCACTTACCACTGCTGCTACAACCTGGGATATTTTCTCCAGGAGAATACCCCATGAGGCTTCCATTCCCATTAGGATTAGATGGCACAGATGCAAGAAGACCTAAAGGGAAAAAATTCCCTATTAAGTTATGGTCAAGATCAAATTCAAGGAAAGGCACATTAAACAGCTGTCAAAGAAACAAATCAAAGGCATTTACAGACATACCTAGTCCTCTGTATCGTGAAAGCTGCTGATAGATCTGTTTCATCCTTTCAATATTCAAACGGCTTGCTTCAGCATGGTTCACCATTGGTTTAGGATAATTTACTCCTATCAAGCATTTGGCTACCTTTTGAATACCTTCTGGTGCATTCCAGGGATCATAGATATATTTTGCAGGGAAGCCTCTTAGGACAGGCAAATAACGCCTTTTAGGAGAAGGAAGAAAAATTATTAATAAGATGAGCTATATGCAAATTGTAACAAACTGTTTATTAGCTATAAACGACCACAATCAAATCAATACCATTTAAATGATTTGTTACCCTTCTCCTCATCTCTGCTGCCCATCATGAGTGGGGAATACTTTAGGCATTTCTTAAACATAAAAGGCTCTTCCTGGATTAGCTATTCCAAACTGAATAATAATCACCCTTGATTTACCTGATATAGTCTCCATTGGGATCTGTTCTTCTACCAAAACCAACAGGGCAATAGCAGTGAAAAAACTGTTGGAAAAAGGAACTACAAGACAGCCACATCCAACTTCCAGCATTTATGCTCCAATCTGCATCAAGCAATAATTCTTCAAATACCTTCAGAAGTAACAGTAACCAATTAGTTTGCACACATATAATTCTCAAAGCAAGCATTTTCCAGGTCTCTGTAGCTCAAAAGTCAAGGCAAAGAAGGAGGAGGGTATAGGTCAGTGGTAGACTGCATGTCTAGCATGCACATGATCCCAGGTTCACTCTCCAGTAACTTTGTTAAAAATAAATAAACCTAATTATCCACCCCCCCTTAAAAAAATAATCAAGACAAAGAAAATCTAGCACAGAACTGTAAAATTAAAAATTCCAAAGTTAGCTTCCTTGTCTATGTTCTATTCTATGATTTATTTCAGGAAAAGAAACAAATTAGTAATATATAGATTTCTGAACAGAATTTACCTTTCTAATCTTTGCAGCATTATTAAGGGTGGAGGGTAAAAATTACTCAAGTCACTGATTTAAAAAGATAAGATGGGATATGAGGAGATTAAGAAATGAAAAAAAAAAGCAATAAACACTTTAAAGAAAGCAAAAATGCTACCAAATAAGTCATCAACAAAAACTTAGGAGCCTGGTACACTGGCCTACATAATGGAAGCATCCAAATATAAACAATCTTCAAAAATTCACTAGTATTAGAGAGTTTAAACTTGGGACTCTAATCCAAAAGGAAAGCAGAATTAAATTATTTTTTATAAATTCATTAAATGTATGCTATTCGTCTATGTTGCATACAACTTTGTATTAGAAAATACAGGAGATATAAAAAAAGCTAACCCATAGGATTAGAAATGGCCCTTGGATAGGGGAAATTTATATTTTACCTCTATAATTTTGTTGTTGTTGTTGTTGTTAATGGAGGTACTGGGGAACTGAACCCAGAACCTCATGCCTGCTAAGCATGCACTCTATCACTGTGCTATACCCTCCCCTCAGTTTATGTTTCAGATAGGAGGGTAAAACATATATCTAAGTCCTGTTCTGTATAACCACAAGATGATGTCACAAAATGAAGCATGCTTCACTTTATATAACAGAATTATGACTAAAAAGCTATGGTGTTGAAGTGAAGTGAAATGATATATATTTTAAAATTTATAATACAAATTCACTATTTCTAATAACCCTTAGGTGAATCCTTTTTGTGATAGAAATGATCAACTATAAATATATATTGATCCAAGAAGTCCACAGTGTTAAATCTTACAGTTCCCTTGATGGTGAGGCTGATTTTGCCATTGAAATGATCGCAGGTTAATCATACCACTTTTCACCATTTCTTCTGTCTGATTAGACTATTCTGCTCCCCTAAAGTGTGCCTGTATTGTGGGAATAAAATACTTTCCTGCTGAAAAATCAGACTATAAATGACTCTAAATAACAGACAACTTTTAGGAATTGTTTTAATAAGGTAGAGTTCTTCAAAATAAGACCATGCTACATTTGTTAAAACACTTACTTTCATTCCTTCTTCCCAACTAATCCACAGGTCACCGCGTGTCAGGAAGCAAGCAACTGCATGTCTGGCTAAATGATGAATCCAACCCTCCTGACGAAGCTGTGTCATGATGGCATCAATCCATGGAAAGCCCGTCCGTCCTTCTGCCCATTTTGCTAAAGCCTCAGGATTCTTATCCCAAGGAATCTGAACACAGATGGGATTCCCTTCCATTTTATCAAAGCGTGGGTTATTTGTTGCTGCTGTATAGAAAAACTCACGCCATAACAGTTGCCCATAAAGGGATAGGGGAGGTGAACTGTTCTTCTTGACCTAAGATTAAAAAACAAAGAAGTATTATCAGCAGTTAAAATAAAAGTATTTTGGAAAATAAGCTCCAGTTCTAGACAATACCTTTTTGTAGAGATCTGTCAGTTTGAAGTAAAATAGTCGACATGACAAACAACCAAATCGGAGATAAGGACTGAGTCCAGTAGGGCTAGCAAGCAGGGAATTTGCATTCATTCGAGGTCTTTCAAAGTTTGCCACCCAAGCCTGAAAACACACAGAGAATATTATGCTACCTAATTGCCTTTTCCATTTTAACAGATTAAAAGAAAAAAATTACATAGTCCTTGGGGAATAAAATCTCATTATTCCAGCCACAAAGGACATGTTTTAATAAAAAACAAGAAAGGATAAAGCTGAGCATTCTTTTGTTTCAGCCAACCTCAGGTAGCACATAATCTTGTGAAATAAATTACCTTCAAATTCCTAACACAGGCTGAGAGCAATTTCAGTCTGTCTTTGACACTGAGATAAAGGTGAAATAGAAGGATTCCATCTTAGCTTCAAAGTTATGGTCATGAGATACCAGCTTACATAGAAAAAATAGAAGAGGTAGTATTGGTAGTAGAGAGGAAATACTCAGATGAGGAGGAGGAAAGGTATTTAAATGAAGAAGTAGTTGTTAATTTTCAAACAACTGGGCTTGTGCTATTTTAACCATTTCTCTCAATTCTTCTTTTTCAACAATCTATATTTTTGTCTTAAAAAACGAGTGAAATTATTTTTAAAATGCTAGTTTGGAAATATAAACATGATCTATATTATCATACTTTTCTTTCCAAATGCCTTTCCAAACGTGTAAGTGCTTCAGTCTCTCCACCTGGCCATACTGCTGAGGGTAAGCCATCTGTATCAAAACCTAAAACAAAACAAAACAAAACAAAAGAAAAAAAAGAAAAGAAAAAAATATAATTCTTCTGTAACTAAAATATTTTTCATTTAACCACAATCATTGGGATAAAAATTACTTTGCCAAAAAATCTGACAGTGGCATAAAAATGAAATGACAGCCCTGAGCAGGTCCTCACATATAGATGATATATAACATGGTCTCTATTCTTTAGAATGTACATCTTAAGAGAATAACAGATAGATCATATGTTTATAGAATACACAAATAACGCATAGATTTATCATTTCTTAATTGGGGTTTTCTTTTTTCTCCTTTTTTTTTTCCTTTTAACACAAAACACTTTACATGTCAAAGTAGGAGTGGGATTTTCTGAATGGTTTATTAACTTTTAAGCTCCACATGTATTACTGTTTATACCTACCTAGTTCTTCCAGTGAAGGGACTCCATATTTCTCATCATGGTCATCAGACAGAGGAGTTGTGCACTTTTCTATCACTTCTGAAGTAATTGTCTCTACTGGTATCTCTAGTGGTTCCATTTTGCTGATGAGAGTCTGGAATCTTTTATAAGTAAGAGGTGGCTGTCCACCATTTAGTTCTATGATCCTATTACAAAAATTAGTAAAACACAGTTAGTATAAAAAAAAAGGACAATATACTTTGATTGATAAGCTCTAAAAAGGCTTAAAAATCAGAAAATAAAATGAATCACTTAAGATTTCTAGGAGGATGTTAGCTTCTTAGGATCAGGAAACTTGTTAAAATAATTAATAAATCTGATAACTATTCTCTTCATTTTCTAGACATATGCTAGATGTCAAAAATATACAGTATGCAAATATCAGAACTTTTAAGACAAAGGGAATTAAGCACCTATAAATGAAGAAAGAAAAAAACCAGCTAAATAAGCCTAAAGGCAAAAACAAACCAAAAAAATATGGAAATGTGAAGACATATCACAACATAGCTCAAAGAATTTCTTAATATCAATAAAAACTAAACCAGGCCAATACTATATCAAGGAGCAATCAGTAAGTCTCACTAATTAGGATTCTATGTTACTGTAGTGATAATCACTTGCTATATTCTACTGTGCTCATGTTTTTGATCAATGTCAGTATGTCGTATATATTTTACATTGAATTCTAATCACTAACTTTTCAATCAAGTCATATTTAAAAAGAAAGATTAGCCTTGCCAATGGTAGTCCAGATTAGACATGATTTGGGAATAATCAATTATTCTTTTTTTACCATGGCTATTTGCTTATTCGCATTTAGCCTTAATAAAAAATTACCGGTAAAATCCAACTCCATCATTTTATGGATCAGAGGCTGAAGCCCACCAAAAGAGTTAAATTAATTAGTCAAGGTCACATAACTAATAAATAGCAAATCAAGTTTTTCTTAATCCAAATATAGCACATATAATTATGTATCAATTGTACATACAGAAAATAATTACCATAAAAACTATGTTCTCTGCTTTTAGCAATTTTGCTTTGGTGTATACATACATAAACTTTGAGTTTATTTATTTTTTTTAAAGCATTTTATTTATTTATTATTTTATTTTTGTGGGGGTGAGGAAGGTAATTAGGTCTATTTATTTTTAGAGGAGGTACTGGGGATTGAACCCAGGACTTCGTGCATGCTAAGCATGCACTCTGCCACTTAAGCTATACCCTTTCTCTAAACTTTGAGTTTATACATAGGCTCATAATGAAATCTGTCCACTATAATGGTACTGTAATGATACTAATGTGAACACTGCTAATTATTAACAGAAGCAAGGTAAAAATCTTAGAAAAACTGTTTTCTAGATGTTACATTTGTACATGATGGATTATATATGGTAAATATTCACATTCAGTCCAATAAACAGTCCAATATTGTGTGTAACACTGAGTTTCCCACTTAAGGCATTTGTTCTTACCCTGTTTTGTCTCCTTGCTATCAGCTCCCTAAAGTTAAGAAATCTGGTAAACTAGAAGACAAGTTTATTATCAAAGGATATATGACTTCTGGCTTAATATCAAGTAAGACCCTTGCCTGAATCAAACCACAATTTTTTGATACACTTGGAAAAGTGGAATAAAATTAGCTAGCTTGTCATGTTACTTATAGAATTAGCTTTATTAACTTGATAACATGTAAAAGTAACTTTAAAAGTAGAATAATTTAAAAAGTACATAAATTTTGAGATTTCAGCACTTGTAAGGACAACAGTATGCCAAAAGCTAATGTTAACAAATCTTATATAACAAACCATAAATACTCTAAATTTTGCATATAAAACTTCCTAAATTTAAACTTGACCACAGAATCTTTGTTGGACAAAGCCTCATCAAGGACTGGTATTTCAAGAAATATACTTTAAGAAGTAAGATACTATACCTTTGTTCAGAGGACTATGTAATGTTACATATAATTTGCATATGTACTTAAAATCCAGATAAACTACATACATATACATTAAAAAAATAACTTAAGACAATCATATAAAATACACCAAGGCAGTTTATGGCTATGTATCATATAAACTATAAAACTAATATTGCCCAAAAGGCGAGACCACAGTAGGCTGAGTCAGAATAGTCAAAGATAATTTTTTGATACTTTTAATAGTTTTGAAACTGGAATTCTGAGTATTTTATTCTTATGCCTTTAGGTAATTTTGGTGTCTGTCACTGGGTTAAAAAAAATCACAGAAGTTACATACAGTATTAAGAGTTTGACATATATTCATTTAATTCTTCCACAACTCTATTATACATGTATTTATTTCCACTTTACAAACATAAGTCCCACAGTACTTTCTATGTACTTAATACTACTGAACCATACACTTAAAAATGGTTAAGATGACAAATATTATGTGTATTTTACCATTAAAAAATACGTACTTGTCTAGGTCATACAATGTATGTGAAGTTCGTACAATTACTTCTACTCCAGCTTCAGTAGCCAGCTTCTTAATAGCTGCATCTCGTTCCTTTCCAAAGGGCTCAGAATCATACTCAATTGAGAGTTTAGTAATGTTCCATTCCTAAAGTAAAAGAAAGAGGCAAAAATGTACACAAATTTTAATAATTATTTTCTCTGTTACAACAACACAGGCTGGAAAAAAGTGAAAAGCTCAAACTCCACACATCAAATGATTATACATAAATCAAACTTTGACTATGCAGGAAGAAAGTACACAATGTATAAATTCAAAAATATGTAAATAAGAAATTTATACTCACTAGATTTCAGGCATTACGCTAGGCATTAGACAATCTAGTAACATGCTTAAAACCAGCTTCTTACACTAAATGTGTTTGTAGATCACTTCACTTTTTCAAATAATTTACACTTATATTATCTGATCTGCTACTCAAAACAACCCTCAGAGTTTGGCACTTTGGTTGTTGTCTCCATTTTGCAGATAAGGTTATTTTAAAATTTTAGGGATTTGTACAAGTTCAGAGAGAGCCAGAATACCTGAATTTATGTCTGATGATTCTAAGACTTGGTCTGTAATAAACCTTTGACAGTTTACATGGTAAAGCTGCTATGCTGAGGTATTCTGTTTCCAAATGTTTTACTTCTGATTACCAAAAAATGTTAACTGTGGAATATATAAAGATAGTAATAACAATAGCAGCTATTATTGAGTAGCAGGTGCTATATTAGTAAGTCCTGTATACTCCTTTTAATGAATGTCAATGAAGAGACTGTGACTTCAGGGACTTAAGTGATTTCCCAGGGGAGTAGTAAAGTTTTGTTTTTTTTTAATTCTAAAATCTACTCTGGTATAACTTATACAGAAAAAAAAAACCACCTGTCATTCAACTATTATCTAACTGATTACATGGTCACACATTGTAATTCTCCAAACCTGTACAGATTAGACAAAGACTATTGCCAATGGTGGTTTTTTAAAATTGCTGTTATAAACCTTGCAGGATACATTTTCATCTTTATGCAAGCATTTTAAACATTTGCGGGCATTTGTTCTATTTTTCCTAGAAATAATTCTTTAAGAACAATTAATAGATAAGATAAATACATTTAAAATTTTGATAGACACTACCAAATGTTCCGCCAGATATACTGTACCAATTTACATTCTCACCAGTAGTACGCCAAAGTGCTTTCTCCCCATACACATGCCAATAGCATGTGTTAGTGATTTTCAAAAACCACTAATACACACACATAGCATACACAGAAAAAAATATCTCATTTAAAATTTCCTCATGTCTTGAAAACTTTGAAGAAGGCATACAAAGCTGTCAATAGCTGTTATCTTTGAAAAGTAGAAGTTATGAATGTAAATAAGATAATTATTTTATACTTTACACACTGTTGCATTGTTCAGATTTGTTAGTATAATAATGTACTGTTTTTGAAATTTAAAAATGAAATTAAAATGAGAATAGGAAAGATTATATCTCTTTGTTTTACAGTGAGAGGCAGTATAGAGTGGTAATTAGAAAATACAGATGTAAAGTCATACTTCCTGTGTTCAAAGACTGGCTCAACTATTTGTGCAAATTTCTAAACCTTCCATGCTCATTTCCTTATCTATAAAAAGGGTAGAAGATAAGTAAAGTGCTTAGAGAGTATCTAGCAAATAGCATACACTATGTAAGTGTTTGCTACAGTAAAATGAAAAAATAAAGTATATTACTGAGTTGCTGAAAGCATTTAAATTGCTTAGGACATAATATACCCTCAATGAATGACAGCTGCTATTATTATTATTAGCCATTTGTATATCTCTTCCTTTGTGAGCTGCAGCTTATGTTTGCTTGGTTTTCTACTGCAGTTAACTGTCTTATGGATTTGTAGGGGCTCTTTATATTTTAATGATAGCAAACTTTCTGTTACATGTTTTTTTTTTTTTCTAAACAGTAGTTTGCAATTCAATTGTATGATTTTTTGACAAATAATTTTTTAGTTTTCAGTTGGTAAATGTTAGAACTTAAAGCAAGTCAATAACACCCTCTTCCTTTACTTTTTTGAAAAGGAAAGGGACATAAGTCAGAAAACTGAAGACACATTACTAGCAAAGCTGATTGGAGAAAACATATTAGGTTTAAGGGCAGGTAAGCTTGCTAATATTTCACCCCTGAATTAAACAGATTTACCTACCCAGTGAAAAGCAGCACCCTCCCTGCAGTGTGGGCTGCTCCTACAAAATTTATCACATAGAAGAGAACAGGATATGTGCTCTCTGCAACTGAAGAGGAGAAAGGTATGATCTGAGTTGTACTTGCTTAACTTCTATTAAACTCACCAATGAGATCATTCACTTCTTCCCTGGGGATAAATTAGTGAACAGCTCTCCATAAGAAAAATGAAAAGCTATGGAGGAGAAAGTTCCCCACACAGTAGATTAATTCATTCATATTCCAATATTTATTATAATTCTTATCATAGGCCAGGTCCTATGCTAGGTCCCTCCCTTCTGGAACTTACTAAGGAAGACTTGCAATATAGAGGTAATAATAAGTAAGTATACAATAATTATTAGAAAAACTAGGAGGTAGCTTACAGTGAAAAAATGTGACAATGAATACATCTGTATGTTCATGTATAACTGAAAAATTGTGCTCTACACTGGAAATTGACACAACATTGTAAAATGACTATAACTCAATTTAAAAAAAAAAGAAAGAAAACTAGGATGCTATGATAGAGAACAGGAGAGTGAAGGTGAGCTGGTAAGTTAATTATCTACTCTTTTTCTTCCCTAGTTACACTGGCTAGACTTTCAGTAAGTGGTGAAAGTGAATATACTTGCTTTGTTCCCTATCTTAGGTGGAAAGCATTCAGTGTTTCACCATTATGTAGGATATTAGCTATGTCTTTTGTGGACAACCTTTATCAAATTGATTATTTAGCAATTTTCCATTCCTAGTTTGCTTAAAGTTTTTTTAAAATTATAAATGGGTGTTGAATTCTCTCAAATGCTTTTTCCTTCACCTACTGAGACAATCTTAGTATCTTTACCTTTACTCTTATATTAATAGGAAAATTATGTTAATTGACCATTTTAAAATGTTGAACCAACTTTGTATTCCTGAAATAAACATCACTGATCATGTGTAGTATTATTTTAAAATATTGCTGAATTCAATTTCTTAACATACTAAGGATATCTGAGTCTGTGTTTATGGAGGACACCTGGCTACACTTTTTTTTCCCCCTTAAAAGTTCTTCATCAAGTTTTGGTATCAGAGTTATGCTGCTTCATAAACAAGTTGAGAAATCTTCCTAACATTATCCTCTGTTTTCTGAAAGAGTATTCTAAGACTAGTATAATTTCTTTCCTAAATATGTGGTAGAATTCACAAAGTAAGATCATCTTGGGCCCAGGATTTTACTTATGGGGAGGTTTTTTATTACAAATTCAATTTCTTTAAGAAAGGGCTAATCAATTTTTCTTTTTTTTTTTCTTCTGAGAATTTTAGTAAGTTGTACTTTGCAAAAATGTTTTTTCATTTCATCTTAGTTATACAATATATTGTGACATTATGATGTTTACAATATCCTTTCCAATGTTTTTAAAATTTAGAGACTCTTCAGTGTTGTCCCCATTTTTATTCCTGATAAAGGTAATTTGTGTTTTCTCCATTTTGGGCCCTAATCAATATTGCTAAGAGTCTGTCAATTTCATTAATCCTTTAAAAGAACCAGCTTTTGGCTTTGTTGACTGATTTAATCAGGATTCAGTCAAAAGAAGAGCCACAGTAGTAATCTGAATGGGGAAAATGCAATATAAAGAATCATTAGCAGGTAAAAAGTTGTCAACAATACAAGGAATAAGAGTTAAGGCTATACCATCCAATATGGTTGATAGCCAGTAGCCACAGAAGTGGCTTCTGAGCACTTGAAATGTGGCTAGTTGGAATGGAGATGTGCTGTAAGCATAAAATATACATTAGATTTCAAAGCCTTCATATGAAAAAAGACAAAAATAGCTTAATAATGGTATAATTATTTTATATTGAAAGGATAATATTTTAATATAAGGGTTAAATAAAATATATTTTATTAAAATTATTTTTTTTTTTAGGGGGAGGTAATTAAGTTTATTTTATTTTATTTTTAATAGAGGTACTGGGGATGGAACAAAATACATCTTAAAAATTAACTTCACATTTTTATTTTTTACTTTTTTTAATGTGGCTATTAGAAAATTTAAAATTATACATGTGGCTTCTGTTGGATAGTACTGTTCTAAGGAGTCCAAGAGTAGCAATTGCAGAAAGCAGCTACCACCTCTAAATGGAGGGGAAATAAGTAATGAATTAAGAACTGAGAAGAGTTCTGTTTCTTTCCCCTACTGAGATTCACATCTCATTGTATGGGGGGTGCTGCCTCAGGAACACATAACTTTCCCTGTAGGGAAAAAACTTGCCGGAGGGTAAGATCCGGAGCTGGTTCATAGGAACAGATCACTAAATGGCTGAGAAACTTCCAGCAGGACATGGGCTGACTGGAGCTGATCTGTAAAAGTGGTCCACTAGAGAAATTTGTCAGAGGATGTGGATGAGCTGGAGCTTGTCCAGAAGGGTTACTGAGGTAAGTGCTACAGTCTTCCCACATGCTTATCGGCTGTCTAAGGTGCTAGGAAAAAACTATAAAGATACAAGAAAAGAAAGCCCCTTCAATTCTGCTATGACCTTACAAAGAACAACTAGCAATTCCTATTGACAAAACCTAATATCAAGCCAGCCAGCAAAGGAGAAAAGTTTATAGCATCCAGCTTCAGTATAAAACAAAGCAGGGCAAAGAAGGGTGGCTTTGGAGTTGAGACACAATACACTGATTATTTCACATTTATTTTCTCTGCTGTTTGTTTTCTATTTCAGTGATTTCCATTCCTCTCTTTATTACTTCCTTTCTTCTATTTACTACTGGTTTAATTTATTCTTTCTCTGTTTTTTAAGGTAGAAGCTCAGTTCTTTGTTTCTTTTCTAATAGAGTGTTGAATGCTATTAATTTCCCTCTAAGTACTGCTGTAGCTGAATCCCATAAATTTTGATACATTGTGCTTCCATTATCATTCAGTTACAAAGATTTGCTATTCTCTTGCCATTTGTTTTAATTTAACTCTACTGAAGTCAGAATACATTCTGTAAGATTTTAGTCTTTTGAAATTTACTGATACTGGTTTTGTGGCTGAGTGTATGGTCTATCTTGGTGCATGTTTCACGTGCAGTAGAAAAGAATGTGTATCCTGTAGTTCTTGGGTATAGTGTTCTACAAAAATTAGTTACATTAAATTGATTTGGTAGTGTTATTCACATCATCTATATGTTTATTAATTTTTGTATAGTCTAACAATAATTGAGATGTAAAAATCACCAACTATGATTGTGAATTTATCTACTTATCTCTTAACTTTTATCAATTTGAGATTCATGTATTTTTATGCTACTGGTAGATAATACACGTTCATGATGGTTATATCTTTTTGATGTGGGATTTTATTCTTCATCTATGGCAATTTTGTCTTGAATTCTACTTTATTATCTTACTATTTACAAGGTACAGCTTTTTCAGTCATCAACCTATTTTTTCACACTGCCACTGGTACTCCATGAAGGCAGTGAAGAAAAGAACTGGAGAGTGGATGTAAACTTGCTCTCTGACTAGGACTTCTTGGGATTCTAATCTGCCATGTCAGCCCACATAAAAACCTTGGTAAAATTTTGTCTGGTTTCTCTTTACTCTTAACTACAGTAGATTCCCTTCTCTTCCTGCTGTGATTTCAGGGATGTTGCCATAGGTCCCTTCTCTCCTATGAAAGGCTCATCCCTTTACGGAATTTTATTTATTTATTTATTCAACTCTCTGATAGGTTAAAAACAAACAAAAAAAAAAAACCGAAAAACCTATGATACTGTGGCATATTTACTTTCTTTTCACTGTTAAGATGGGAATGATGGTCTTTGCAACTTTCTACATCTTAACCAGAGGTAGAAGTTTCTATCTACTCTTTAGCACACATCTTTATTTTAAACAACATGTGGTTAACCTTTGGATTTCAGTAGTTGAACATAACAATAAGATTGCATGAAGTATTAAAATATTTTCATGTGAAAAAATGAATATTCACTTTATAATATTAAGCACTAAGATTTGTAACCTTTTGTGTATCACAATTATTTGTTCAACCATTCAGAAGGCATAAAATGAACCACTAAATGGATGTAAAGTTCTTAAAAGTCACGGGTAATATTGTAAAAATACTTAAGAAACATTACATTTTATATAAAAACAAAGTTATAAATCACAAACTTCTTAAGAGAAAGCATTGAAAGTAGTATAATTACATAAAGGATGTTATCTCACAAAATAACCTAAATATAAAGATGGTAAAGCTCTAAAAATTTCCATCCATACATATATTGCTACCCCTTCCTTTATTCTATAAATCTAGTCTCAGCATTTTAAATATATTTATATATTTAAGATTCCTGAATTTAGTGCAGACTTCTCCCCTGGGCTCTGGACTTGAATGCCTACTCAACAAGTACATGCAGATGTCTAAAAGGCATCTCAAACTTAAAAAAAATGAACTCCTGATTTTTCCCTAAACTTGTTCCTTCTATAATCTTCCTCATCTCACTAAATGGCAATCCATTGTGTCATCTGTCCAGGCTAAAAACACTGGAGTCATCCTTGATTCTTATATACCACATATGAACAAACCCTATAACCTCTTTTTAAACAATATATCCAAATTTCTACCATTTCTCAACACCTCTGCTGCTTCTCTAGTCCTAGTCACCATCATCTTGCTCCTGAACAACTGCCATGGCCTCCTAACTGATCTTTCTGCTTAAGCCTTTATAGCATTTCCATTCTCTCATGTCCATTCTCTACAGTCAGAGTGATTCTTATAAAATGTAAGTGAAATCATGTCACTCCCCTACTCAGAAATCTCCCATAGCATTCCATTTTACTCAGAGTAAAAGCCAGAGTCCTTAACATGGTAAAGTCCTATGATCTGGCTCTTCCAACCTCTCTGATTCCATCTCTTATTTTCACTCACTGTGCTCTGGCCAGAGCACACTGGCCTTCTTGCTGTTCCTGAACAAATCATGGCACACTTCCACATCAGGGTCTTTGTAACTGCTGTTCCCTCTACCTGAGACACTCTTTCCCCATGTTGCAATTATCTTAGCAGATTAAAATAGTTAATTCTCCAAGTCTGCCAGTTAACTAGATAATAATTCTGTTGGTCTCACCTGGGTTCATTCATGAGCCTGTAATCAGCTGGCAGCTTGGCTGCTGGTGGAGGATCTAAATGACCTCTCTCATACATCTCAGACCTTGGTGTTGGCTGTTGGTTGGCCCTCTCTCTCTCTACATGTGCTCTCCCATCATTTGATATTCTACCCCAGGTTTCCTTACATAGTACAAGGAGCATTCCAAGTGGACCAAGGTAGAGGTTACGAGGTCACTTGAGACCTAGGATTCAGAACTCATTATCTTCTTTGGCACTCAATCAAAACAAGATATAAGGACAACCTAGATTTAAGGGAGTAGGAAAATAAAGTACGTTTTGATGAACAAGCTAAAAAATACTGTGATTCAATATATCATACTCCAGATATCTGCAGGGCTCAGTGATATCAAATGTCTCCTTATCAGTGAGATCTTCCACAATTTCATATAGAGAAACTATTCTTCCCTCACCTAGGGACTTACTATCCCATACTTTATTTTAGCATCTGTCACCATCTGACATTGCATATTTACTTGTTTATTATTGGTCTCCTTCCTAATATAGTGTAAGCTCTGTGAAGATAGGGATTTTTTCTGTCTGCTTAACCACTATATCCCTAGCACCTTGACCACCACCTTGGATATCATGGGCACTCAATCAGTATCTGCTGAATGAATTTTCTTATTCAAACGAGCATGTACCATGAAATAACAAAGTAAGAATCCAAAATAATTCAAAAATCATAAATTAATTTATGCATGGGAAATGTTAGTAGCTTTATATGTTCTTTTTTGATTTATTCTGAGTTTTTTTTTAACAAAACATGTTATTATGGTTCAGTATATCCATTTATAAAGACATGTCTCCGTTTCTTGAATATAATGAGAATGTTTTAAACCAATACTTTAAACTCTTCATAAAAAGTTTCTACAGGCCATAGAATGTACATGGTGTTAATAGCTCATCAGTCTGGCATCAAATGTAGATGTAAAATTTAACTGTATAATAATAATTTATGTAAGACACCTATGATCAATAGAGTCATTTAAGTTTTGCCTAGGCTAGTGTCTGCTAAGTCCATCATTTCTTCAGTAGAACATGAGAAAAAAGTTAAAAAAAAAGCCATCTTGTTAGCTTATATTAAGTTAGAATTTAACTGAGAAAAATTCTAAGTAGAAAACACATAAGAAAAAACAAGTTTATCAGACATAAATAAATATGTTTATAAAAGTACTCTGACCCCATTCCTAAATCTACTCATTATAAACAGAATAAAATGAGCAAATGCTACAAGAGAAGATGCATACTAGAGACACATCTGTACTGAAATTACTGTCATCACCCCAATAAACTAAAGGCACTGTTATCAGGTCCAAACCAGTTTTATCTCCAATGTGGAAAACAGAATTACTTACCTATTAAAAATTCTCACTATTTGCCGACTAGAATAATAAACCCAGAGACAACAATGTAAATGAGTCAGTTAGTTACCGACAAAAGAATCTTCCCTCTCAGAGAAACAGGGGGTGTAAAGGTTAGGGGTGGGAAGGAGACCTGCTTATCACTGTGTATACTTTTGGGCTCTTTTTTGAAACACATGCATATAGTTCCCCTAAACAAAAAGTAAAAATAAAAACAATACAATTTTTAAAAAAAGGAATTAACTCCCTCTATGGCTCTAGACATACTAAATATATCTGAAAGTTTTCATAAATGATGTTTTATACAGAGTACTATGTGTAGAAGGAAAAATCAGAATAAAATAATAAGCACTCTATGTGTATGTGCGTGTGTTCAATATCTGTATTTTATGGCCTCTCTGCTCAACTAAAGAGACAGGACATCATGTAAATAAAGAAGATAGTTTGATCCAACGATATGCTATTTTAGGTAGAAGAAAGCTCAAGAGAAAAGGATACAAGAGACTTGCTGACTTAAACTGTTTTTATTTTTCAAATCAAGTAAATAAATGTCTTGTTATTTTAAAGCAAGTAAAATGGTCTTAGGATTCATTTTACTTATACCACATGGGTTTAGAGATAGGGTTGAGGCAACTATTCACACATACTTTCATACTTATGAGTTGCTGATAAACCATTACCATTGTTTCTGATATACTTTTTACTCAGAGCTCTTCCATACACCTAGATTAAATTCTGACTTTAAGCAGCTACAGTAAGAAGCAAACTTTAATAAAATAAATTTTCACTGGCCACATCTGTTGCATTAGCCAAACCCTAAACATGTCTTTCACACTGATGAAAAAAGGTCTAGGTAGTGCTGATTTGATTCCTAGCATTGGAGATATTTTCATTCAGGAGAAAGAACTGTTCTCTTCTGCATTAAAGATAGAAACATTGCTATTATAAAAATATGATGCATCAAACAGCTGCAAGAAAAAAGGAGATATACATTAGGAATTCTACTGGTAGTAATTAGGAAGGGACAAATAAAAGACAGCTAGGAAACTCAGTTTTTGGTCTGAGCACTTCAATGAGCTAGTTTTATGATTTTGGCCAACTCATTTAATCTCTCTAGAACTAGTTTTTTTCATTTTAAAAAAGGGGAGGGGATGGGAAATAAGACTAGGAATTGTATTTTTTTTAAATAAAGTTTTGACTTTTATTATCAGTTCAGACACAAAATATCAAGGTTACTGTGAACAAGTAATTTTGCTGCTCTAAGCTTTATTTTCTTTAATCTCCACAATAAAAAGACTGAACTAAGTGTTTCAGCTCTAACATATTCTAAATACACAGGTCAGGCATACCTTTTTTTATTTTATTTATTTTCATTTTTGATACAATTTTTAAAGGTCATATTTCATTTACAGTTATTACAAAATATTGGTTATAGTCCCCATGTTGTACAATATATCCTTTTAACCTGTCTTACACCTAATAGTTTGCACCTCTCATTCCCCCAACCCCAGCCTCACTGGTAACCACTAGTTTGTTTTCTATATCTGTGAAGACTAGGAGATTCTTAAGACTCTACCAAGTTAAAAAAAAATTATAATTTTGTATTGTTGGTAGTATGTGAATTGTTACAACTTTTTGACCCAGAAAGTCTTCTAAGAATTATCCCACAAATGTACTGGCATATGTGAGCAAAGATACGCATATTTAGACAAGGATGGTCACTGACAACATTACTTCTGTTAGCAAAAGACCTCTGGAAAATAACTAAATGTTTAGCAGAAAGCTAGTGAAAGAAATTATATCCTTAAAAAATTAAAAATAGAACTGCCATATGATGCAGCAATTCCACTCCTAGGTACTTATCTGAAGAAAATGAAAACACTAATTCAAAAAGATATATGTACCCCAATGTTTGCATCACCATTTACTATTTACAATAGTCAATAAATGGAAGCAATCTAAGTGCCCATCAACAGATGAATAGATAAAGAAGACAGACAGACACATACACACACATACATGCACACACACACATGGACTATTACTCAGCCATAAATAAGAATGAACTCTTGCCACCAGCAACAACATGGATAGACCTGGAAGGTATTATGCTTAGTGAAATAAGTCAGACAAGGAAAAATACTGGATGTTTTCACTTATATGTGGAATCTAAAACACGAAACAAGGAAACAAATATAACAAGACAGAAACAGGATCACAGATACGAAGAACAAACTAATGGTTACCAGAGGGGAGATGGGTAGAGGTAGGGGTGAAACAGATGAAGAAGATTAAGAGGTATAAACTATCTGTTATAAAATAAATAAATCACAGAGATGTAATGTACAGCTCAGGGAATACAGTCAATATTTTATAATAATTTTGTGTGGTGTGTAATCTATAAAATATTCAATCACTATGATATATACCTCAAACTAATATAATATTGTAAGTCCACTACACTAAAAAAAATTATAGCATATCTAAACAATGGAATACTATGATGAATACCATTTAAAAGACTAAGAGTAACAACAATCTTCAAAACATAGTTACATGAATAAAGCATGGCACAGATTGGTATAACATAGCATGTTCTCCTCTTGGCTTTTAGAAGAGGGGGTGATAACATACACACACACCCAAAATATACATAAACACATATACATATGCATTCTTATTTATGTAAAGAATATTTCTAATAAATACACAAGAAACTGGTAGTAGTTGTTGCTTCCGGGAGGGAAACTAGCAGCTGAAGGTAGAAGAAAAATTATCTTTTCATTGTAAATCATTTTTTTCACCATTTGATTAAATAAAGGAAAAAACCCACAAATTTTTAATTTAAAAACACTTACATTCCCCACATTTAAATTACCTAAAACGCCTAATTTAACAATATATGTCTTCTTTGGCCAAGGATTATTATTTTATGCAAAGATTTTTCAAATTACCTTGAAAAGCCTGGGAAACACATCTGCTGGTTGTCCACGAATCACAAACAGACGAGAATTTAATTTTCGCAGATTGGCATCAAGGTCTTCAAGACACTGAAGCAAAAATCTATAGAGAAGAAAATTTTATTTAAATTCTTCAAAATACATATTTAGAAGATATGAAGTAATGCAAAATCATGTTATTCTAAAAGTTGAAATGTCAGCCCATCATCTTTTTACCTCTTATCAACTTATTATTTCTAATTGATATGTAAATTACTGTTTCCAAAAACCGTACTTATAATTTTCTTAAAAATTACATCACAAGTTTCTCAGTGTTTTAATGAAGTTCCTAAATTAAATCATTAACTTTTCATTAAATAATAATGACTGTTAGCAAAGTTCAATTTCTAAACATAAAAATCATATAAACAAATAATAAAATGAATTAATCTCATTGTGTAAACTTGGCAAAATAAATTCAAATTCGCATGAAAAGCCACCTTGAAAAATCCAGAACATTTTCTACTGAAATAAAAGGGAAACATCCAATTTTAATCACAAGTGAATAATTTAAGAATTTAAGTAGTATTAAGGGATAATGTAATTAAGAGAGAGAAAGCATAAAGACCATTTTCAAGTTTCTAATATAATTAAACAAAAATAAATTGATAATAAATAGATGTTAAATTATGTGGCATTAAACTCTGTGAGTATAGAGAATATCCAATTAATTTTTTTCAAAAAAGGTTTCATGAGGCAGGTGGGGCTACAGATTTTTTTCAATGAAATAATTATTAACAAGGAATACACATGATAGATATATGGGGAAATTCTGGAGTAGCACCAGCAGACTGCTTACTGTGCATTTAATAGTGTGAAAAAATGGAGTGGTCCCCAAAAGCAAATCCAAAGAGATGTCATCCCTGGAAGGTTCAATCTCATTGTTTGCCTCACGTTAATCTTCTCTAACATTTCATTTAGATTCTGTTCTTCTTAGCTGGACACATCTTATTTCCTCTTTACTTTACTTCTTTTATGTTTTTAATCTTAAGGTTAAATATTAATCTTAAATATTTGTCTCCTTTTTCCACAGGTCATGCGTTCTTTCAGAATGATGACTGTGTCTTACTTGTGATGAGGAATGGTTAAGATGAATGGTAAGGAACTTCAGACAATACTACAGAGCTACAATAACCAAAACAGCATGGTATTGGTACAAAAACAGACATATGGATCAATGGAACAGAATACAGAGCTCAGAAATGAACCCACAAAATTTTGGTCAATTAACCTTTGACAAAGGAGGCAAGAATATACAATGGAATAAAGACAGTCTCTTCAGCAAATGGTGTTGGGAAAACTGGACAGCAGCATGTAAATCTATGAAGTTACAATACTCCCTCACACCATACACAAAAATAAACTCAAAATGGATTAAAGACTTAAACATAAAACAAGACACAAGAAACCTCCTGGAAGAAAACATAGGCAAAACATTATCTCACATACATCTAAGCAATTATCTCCTACGGCAGTCTACCCAAGCAATAGAAATAAAAGCAAAAATAAACAAATGGGACCTAAGTAAACTTACAAGCTCTTGCATAGCAAAGGAAACTATAAGCAAAACAAAATGACAAACTACAGAATGGGAGAAAATATTTGCAAAAGATGAAACTGACAAAGGCTTGTTTTCCAGAATATATAAAGAGCTCATATGACTTAATAAGAAAAAAACAAACAACCCAATCCAAAAATGGGCAGAAGACCTAAATAAGCAATTTTCCAAGGAAGACATATGAATGACCAATAGGCACATGAAAAAATGCTCAATATCACTAATTATCAGAGAAATGCAAATCAAAACTATAATGAGGTATCACCACACACCAGTCAGACTGGCCATCATTCAAAAGTCCACAAATGATAAATGCTGGAGAGGCTATGGAGAAAAGGGAACCCTCCTACACTGTTGGTGGGAATGCAGTTTGGTGCACCCATTGTGGAAAACCATACAGAGATTCCTCAAAAGACTAAAATCAGACTTACCATATGACCCAGCAATCCCACTCCTGGGCATGCATCCAGAAGGAACCCTAATTCAAAAAGACACCTGCACACCATAGTTCATAGCAGCACTATTTACAATAGCCAAGACATGGAAACAACCTAAATGTCCATCGACAGATGACTGGATAAAGAAGATGTGGTATATTTACACAATGGAATACTACTCAGCCATAAAACAACAACATAATGCCATTTGCAGCAAGATGGATGTCCCTGGAGAATGTCATTCTAAGTGAAGTAAGTCAGAAAGAGAAAGAAAAATACCATATGATATCACTCATATGTAGAATCTAAAAAAAAAAAGAAGATGACAACAAATGAACTTATATATAAAACAGAAACATACTCACAGACATAGAATACAGACATGTGGTTGTCAGGAGGAGGGGGGTGGGAGGGATAGACCAGGAGTCTGAGATTTGTATTTGCTGACAGGTATATATAAAGTAGATAAACAAGTTTATACTGTATAGCACAGGGAAATATATACAATATCTTGTAGTAGCTCACAGCGAAAAAGAATATGAAAATGAATATATGTATATTCATGTATAACTGAAGAATTGTGCTATACACCAGAAATTGACACAACATGTAAACTGACTATAACTCAATTTAAAAAAAGATGAATGGGAAGGTATATTTCAGAATTGCATTGTCCACTATGGTAGTAGCCACCAGGCACATGTAGCCATTTAACTTTAATTAAAATATAAAAATTCAATTCCTTACTCACATTTGCCACATTTCAAGGCCTCTAAACGGCCACATATGTGGCTAGTAGGTAGCCACCATATTGGACAGCACAGGTGAAGAACATTTTCATCATTGCAGAAAGTTCTACTGGACAGCACTGTTCTATAAGGATGTTCCATCTAGATCATTTTGTTCTCCTTACCCATTCTGATGCCATCATTTCACCAAGAGAGTCTTGTTAATTTCTACAATTGTGGTTATTAGTGACATCAGTATACCTAGTCAAGTTTGATATTCTTTGTCCTTTAGGATTCATTATCTCTATGGGCTTGGGGAGTCTCAGTACAATACTCACAAGGATGTTAAAGACATCCCATTATTTCACCTTAGGAAGTCTCACAACTGTCTTTAAACAAATGGGAAACAAACCTCTCTATCCTCACATTTATGTTTCACCACATCTCCTTTCTGTCCTGGTTTGGAGTTACTTCCCTAATACTCCATCCCCATCCTAATCAATTACCAATGTACAAATATTTTGGGAAGAAGATTGTTGTTGTTATAGCAATATAAAAGCAACTGAGTTCTGTAAAATTATCCGTAACTATGAATAACTCATCATGTTTGGTGATAAGTATTTATTGGGAAGCATGTAGTTTCTATACTTGCTTGGTAAGAGTTTTTAGACCCTGTAGTACTCAGATCAAAATTGAAGAAGTTGAATGAACTAGCAATTTTTAAGTTTTCTTAAATTTAAACAATACAAAACTTAAATGTCCCGGAAGGATAATCCAAGGCAGAGATAATCCTCAAATCTCTTTTGTGCTATTAGATTCAGTACCTTCTCTATCAGAGCTAAGCAGCAAGAGTTGTCCACATTTTACTTTATTGGAAGAAAAGTTTTTATGTAGTACAAGCAGGTCAATGAAAGACAGTAAGATGGGAAAAGAAAAAAAAAGGCCTGATTAATTTATAAAATGAGCAGGTAAACCTGGATTTGCTAATAATTAGCCCTTTATTTTTCCCTTTCATGTTCACAAGCTGAATAAGCATTCTTAATGCTTCTTAATAAACACCGTATCAACCAAACATTGTACAGTATGATGTGGACTGAAGCAATGAAAAAAGTTTTGTAACCAAAAAATTAATTTTGTTTCCATACTTCATAAAACAAAGGAATAGAAATTGTATTTAAGTATAGGGTCTTTCTCCCAGAGATGTTACTGATGGTGTTTTTCTTTCATAGTATGTTTTTCCTTCATTTACATCACTATAATTTCACATAAAAATTATAGAAGTACAGTGGACTTAAAAAGGTATTTTAGGAGAGATTGTGAAGAAAAGATAAAGAGCAGGATAGAGGAGAACACATGGTGATGTTGTCCTTTGTTATAAGACTTTTTGCCTTAAAACTACTGTATATATTATTTTTATAAAATAAAATTTATTTTGCATGTATCTACTTATGTTATTTGTGCAAGAGAAAATAAGTGGAAGGATACTCACCAAGCTATTAATAATAGCTACCCTTGGAGAGTGGGAGTTTGGGGTGGAAGTAAAGAAGAAAGACACATATGCTTATTTTTAACTTCATAAAAAGGTATAAAATTAGCATATGTTTCATCAAAGTAGAAGAAAACTGAGAAAAACTGTATCTACTGTAAACCTGGTTTAACACATAGTAAACATTTTTCCAAAATAAAAGACATACTTCTATGATACCAATTTTCATGGTTTCGCTGTATTCCATTGCACAGATGTCCCATGATTTAACAATTAAGAGTAACAAATTATTACCCTTCAATCAATCCTGAAAAATTCTAATTTCCTCATCTGTTAAATTAGGATAGTAATAGGTTCTATATCATAGCACTGTTGTGAGAGTTAAATACATTAATAAATGTGAAGTTCTTAGAACAGTGCCTGACCCATAGGAAGTAGGATTATTTATGTGTTATTATTTTTCAGTTCTCTTCTTCCTGCCACTTCTATTCTTGCTACAATAATTCTACTTGTCATCATTTGCTGGTATTATTTGCTGCAATGTCTTAAAATGGATATGCCTACCAACAATCTCTCTCCATTCTAATTCATTTTATACATAATACCAGATCTTCCTGAGACACACTTCCCTGTACAAAGGTCTTCAGAGACTCACTCCCTACAGAATAAATAACAAATTATTTTGTTTAATTAACTTAGGATTCCAGGTTTCTTTCCTACAACTCCTCTTTCCCTCTCACCAAACCAAACTATTTCCCTTTTCCCCACACATTCAGTCTCCTGGAATTTGCTCCATGGTCTTCCCTAGGCCTAGAATACCTTTTCCAATTTCTATCTCTTCAAGCTCATATTCTATTAATCGTCAGTCTTCCATCTGAAAGTAATTTCCCCATCCTTTAAACTGTCAAAGGACATAATATACCTCATCCTAGAGAAACTTTCAGATTGTACCTTATACTATAACTATCATATATATATCACCTTCTGATGGATTTCAAATTAAGTACCTGTCTCATTCCTAACTATGCAGTTTTCTTTATCTGTGTTTTGGTTTCTATATTTGAAAAATAAATCTCATCATGTGCCTTATACAATTTGTTGAAAAGATCATAAATAGAAGAAAATGACTTATAGAGTTGTCTTGAACATCTGTTGAAAGGATTAGAAACAGTATAAAATCACTAGTGTTGGTAGATATTCATTAAGCAGAAGTTATAATTATTCTCCCTTGGGAATAATTTATAGTTTAAAAAAAGTAACATGTATTTCTATATGTAAATAACTAGGCATGACAAAAGGAGACAATGAATTACTTGGATGCCTACAGTTATATACAGAATCATTCTGAACTCATAACTTCCCTTGAATGTGACTTTGAACAAAGGTTTGATGAAAATCTTTCCCACTGACAAGGCAAATGTGAATATGAATAAATATAAGAAGATACAGTGACCCTGAGTCAACTAATCTCTAAGTATATAATTCTTCCTTGACAGTACCATAAAATAAAATCTCTAGTATCCCAAGTTGAAAGTATCAACTCATTGATAGTAAGATTCTTTTTTTTTTTAGTGCTGAAGGAATAATGTTACTTCAAAGGGTACTGTATAAAGTCTAACCTTTCAGCCTTTACCCTAACCAGGAAGAGATTGAGCTCTGTCAGAGTTCAGATTCAACATGTTCCAGACAACACAACAATTTCAACTTTTCTGTTACAAATGGATGTGCCTCAAAAAAGGAATCCAATATTGAATGGAATGATTTAATATAATACATTGAAATTACATAGGGTACAATTTTTAATTGGAACATATTTTCAGACTCTATCCAATTTGGTATATTCACTGCTTTCTTGAAACCATACTCATTTGAAGGCTCAGCTAATAACGCTATTAACTACATGCAACAGATTGGTTTTTAAATAGGCCAAGTGGTAGTAACACTTACTACATCCCTTTGCGTAACATATTGCCTACATAGAAGAACAGTTCTGGTGTTATTTAATTACAATACTAATTACACCACTTCAAAGTAAAATGAAGAGATGTTAAGTGAGGTAATATACTTCTTTACTTTAAACATTTTAAGGAATTTTTTTACGTTTAGCGATCACTACCTTACTATTAGAAAAAAATTCCAGGCAGTGAGTTTCCTTATATCAGTTCCAAAAGATGATTTCAACATGAATCAACAGAAATAGTTTCTTAAAGTAGGTCATTGCTATAGCAACCAGTGGGAGGTTTGGTATACTCCCCATAACAATGACCTACTTTCCAGGCTGTGCTAGAACAGCTTTATATAACTAGAATTTCTAGTTCTGTCTATAAAATAGTCTAAAAAAGGCAATGGTAAGATACAACATAATCCCATTCCTGCTAAAAACAAGGCATTATGAATTAACATGTATCATATTAAAATAAAGCCATCTGGTTCTGCACTTTAGTTTATAAAATATATCTTATCACATGCTCAACAATGAAAAGTACATGAATATCTAAACCAAAACAATTCATTGCTAATCCTAGAGAACTGATTTAAAGAATATAAATTAAGATCATCAAAATCATATGCAAAATCTCTTCTATTCTCCATTTGAAACAACACAGTTAAATTTTTAAAAGTTAAAATTCTGGATACATTAATTATAATAAAGAAAAAATGGAGAATCTCAGTCATTAACGAGTCTATGGTGTTTTATCAGAAATTCAAAAATTATAAATAGCAATTTGTCTCTATAAATTGAATAAAGTTTACATATGCTTTTTTTATCCAGTTTGTAACAAGTTTTTAGGGCTTTCATCTAACATTATACAAATTATCAGAGTATTTGTGATATAAATTTTCCGTGAATAGTTTAATATTGGATAAGTATTAAATATGTACCTTAAAAGCAAATTTTGTATTTTGCCAGGCTCTGTTGGTGATAAATCAGTAGACCAATATCATGACACAATGTCACTTTTTATAGTGAATATTTTTCACTGCCCTCTTTTAAGTTCTGAAATGAAATTCACAGATAATATAACATATTCACATATACAATTTTAAAGCACTAACATAATGCTCTAATATAATACATGGAAGAAGTTAAAGGAAAGTCATTTTTATTTTAAAAAGAAGTAATATTTACTTCCAGTAAGTAAATATCTAGCCATGACACAAGTAGACAATGAATTCGTTAGATTCCTACACCTACAAACAGAATCATTTAAAATTCAACAGCTACAAAAACAGAATGATACAGTTGCGTTACTGGTCACTTAAATACCACGAGTGGTATTGCCTTTGGTGACATGACTTTTTATACTATCAAGCAAGACTTATTTAGTGAAGTTCTGGACAAAGTGCAACCTTTCCTTGATTTACATGAATGATAAATGTATTTCAGGAACATTCACTGTATAGTAAAATTGTATGAAAAATACCTAGTGTTTACATACAAAACTGGATTTAGGTTCTAGAGTCAGAAAATCATGAATAAGTTTTTCACTTACATGAAACATCTGGCAAAATATCTGAAAGTTATGTGGGACTCGGGACAACTATTTATTCTGAGAGACTATCCTGAGCATTGCAAGAAGTCTTCCATTCTTGGCCTCTCCTCACTAATTCCACTAGCACCCTCCAATCACTGTGATGACCAAAAATTACCCCACAAATTCCTTAAATACCAACTAAGGAGTGACATTATTCATTATTCACATAATTTTCTTGATCTGAGGGAAACAAGATAAATGATAATGAGATCCCAATATTCAAGGAGCTTAAAATTTAGAAAAGAAACTTGAAAATATACATAATGTATATGAATACAATAGAAATTGTTATGGCAGAATGCAACATTTAAGAGATATATGAATACCATTAATTTGCTATGGAAAATCAAGGGGAGAAATCACCTGTAGGTTTTTTCTTTTTTTGAGATGGGGAGAAATTTAAGCAAAAATTTCAAGGTGATGATAGAAAGAAGCCTTGCTGTATTAATATAATTTTAATAGCTGGAGATAGGAAGGGAGAATTATTGGCTGTAGGACTGTAGCCTCTTTAAAGATTGGACTAGGCCTTGTTCACCACTTTCCTAGACAATGCTTGACATACAGTATAAGTTCAAAACATATTTATCTAATGAGTAACCAAATAAATAAATTAACAAAGGCAGGAGAAAGGGATTTTAAGGACTTGATTCAATAAGTCAATGGAGAATTAAGAAACATGAGAGGGAAAGAACATTCTCTAAATGTCTGTTATACTAGGTACTTTACATACACTATATTCCCAACAACTTTACAAGGTATATCATTTTAAAAATGAATATAAACCTCATCAAGGACATTTTCCAAAGTAACTTAGCTAAGCAATGAAATAAAATTTAATTTGGATATGTCTGACTCTAAACCCATGCTCTTTGCACTATATAATGCTACTTTCCTACAGGATATATGACAATGTAAAATATTTTAAGAAAATTAACTTGACAGGTTTAAGGACATAAAGATGATGAGAATATAGTTTTTGCCTTCATGATGGGGGATGAGTATGTATGTCAATTAAGACAGAATACGTTAAATTACACTGAGGTAACAACTCCCAAAGCTCAGCTTCTTAAAATAACTAAAGTATATTTCTAATTCACACTACATACCAAGATCAGCCAAGGTATTTCTGCTTACATTTAATTGGTCAAAGCACATTGGTCACATGGCCAAGCCAAACTTCAAGATGGCAGAGGCATAAACCTTCAGGTGAATAATGGTGAACAATAATAACATCTACCATAATATCTAAACCAATGTTGATATATATGTACTATATAGTGCATTTCTTAATGAAGGGTATATTATGGCAGCACAGAAGAAATTTAACTCTGTGGAGGACGACCAGGGGAAAGGAGACAGGGGAAGGAATGAGGAAGAAAACATTTGAGCAGAGTTTAGAATCAACAGCTGTTGATCACAAGGATAAAGTAGGAAAGGCCAATCAAAGCAGAGAAAACAGTATCCTTAAATCAAGAAATTCAAAAGAATTGCGTGTGTGTGGTGGGGGGAGGACTGGAAGAATGACTACAAAGATGTATTTTCTAATACTAAGATGTATTTTCCCCCGACACAAGTGTTAATTTCAAAATATATTCAAAATCAATGACAAAAGAAACCGACCAACTTCTTTTGCTGACAGTACATTGGATTAAGATACCCCACAGAAATAACTGACAACAAGCTAACAAAAAACAGTAACAAAAGAAAACTTTTAAACATAATTCACTGGACTGCCCCCAAAATAAGAGGTTAATAAGCAGAGTGCTAAAGTCAGCTTTAGCCTCGAGGATTTCTATAGAGCCCTGGAAATCTTGAACATAATCCAGGTTGAGGGGGACAGGACATGGGCCCAAGACTTATCCAAGTGAAGAAACTAATAATAGACCCTCAGTATAAAGTCTGGGCTTCAAAGAGCTCCATCCACAGTTCAAATGTAAACAGGACATAAATCTTAATAGGACAGAACAGAACAGGAAGGAAACTTTCCTGTCTCTACTCAGTCTGGGTTGAAAGAAAACAAAATCTCCCATTCCTGAATAGAAAGAGAAAATACAGTAATTTTACAGTGGAGAAACCTGGCAAACACTACCTTAACCACATGATCAGAGTAAACATCATCAGTGTCAATTGTGATGATATCATGTACATCTTGATATAATGAGAAAAACATTTCATTTCTGTGATATTTTCCACAAAACCCATAACCCCAGTCTAATGATAAGAAAAACATCAGACAAATTCTAAACTGAGAGCCATTCTATAAGATACATGTATAGTACTCTAAATCAAAAAGGTCATAAAAAACAAGGAAAGCCTGAGGAACTGTCACATGACAGAGGAGACTAAGGAGACACATGACTAAATGCAATGAGGTATTTTGGGTGGGATCCCGGAACAGAAAAAAAAAAAAATTAGTGGAAATTTGAATATAGTCTGGAGTTTAGCTAGTGCTACAATTTTTCAGTTTTGACAAAAGTATAGAGCTAATGTAAGATGTTAATATTAGGGGAAACTGGGTACAAAGTACACAAGAACTCTGTATTATCTTTATATGTTTTCTATAAATCTAAAATTATTTATTTTATTATAAAATTCTTGTGCATCCTTCTCTATGCATAATCTCAATGCAAATTCATGGATGGAAAGTGGTCCCAAACACCTCAAGCATATCATTACATTTAAAGTGGTCCTGGGTTGGCTGTGATCTGAGATTAAAAAAAAAAAATTACAAATCCTCTCTGGATTCTTAGCTTCAACCCATGCTTCAATTTCTACAGAAAAAGTTCCACCAAAATCAATCATAAAATAAAGAAACAAGAACTTAATCTGAGATGCAGAATGAGAGGCTTGAAAATGACTGAGAATTTTCCAGAATCACTGAAAAATACCAATGCAAGAAACTCATGTATCTCAAGCAGGGTAAGAAAGAGAGGGAGACAGGGCTGGAGATGGGAGGTGGCATGGAGGGGAGGTAATAAAGATAGAAATAAAGAACAGAAAAAAATCGGCAGAGATATAGAGAGGGAGAGATGAAGAAAGAGAAAGGATCCACATCTAGATACATCATGCTGAAACTACACAAAACCGAAGACAAAGACATAATATATAAAGCAGCCAGAGAATACCATAATCAATAAGTAAAGAATATTTTTTCAAGTATACATGGAATATTTATGAAAATTAACCCTGTACTAGGTCATAACACTGTACTCAACAAATTTAAAGGAACTAGTATCAATCATATATTTTGAAATTAAAAAACACTCCTCTAAACAACTTATGGGACAAAGAACATCATAACGGATTTTAGAAAATACCTAGAACTGAATGATAATGAAGAAAATATATCTAAAATGTGCAGAATATAAAACAGAAAAAAAAGTGGTACTAGAAGAAAATATATAGGCTTAAATGTTTACATTAGAAAAAAAGACTTCAAATTGAGTTATGAAAATAGCACAGAGTATCCTAAAAAAAAAAAAACCACAAAGAAGGAAATTATTTTCTAGCCAGTGCTGAGCAATGAGGATATTTTGGGACAGTAGACATATCTGGGGACAACTGCCACAAGACAAAGAGCAAGAGAAAGGCCTACTACAAGAAGCAGAACTATGAGCTGCGAATCCCCACTGCCAACACTAAGACTAGACCCCGCCTCATACACACAGTCCATGTGCAGGGAGAAAAGGAAAAAGTACCATGCCTTGAAGCGGGACGTGGGTAACTTCTCCTGGGGCTCGGAGTATTGCATGTGCAAAATGAGGATTAGATGTTGTCTACAACGCCTCCAACAATAAACTGGTCTGTACCAAGACCCTGGTGAAGAACTGCATCATGCTTATTGACAGCACACCACACAGACAGCAGTAGGAGTGCCGCTATGCACTGCCCCTAGGCTGCAAGAAGGGAGCCAAGCTGACACCTAAAGACAGAGAGAGAGACATTAAACAAAAACTGATCAAAGAAAACTCAAAAGAAATATGCCAAAGTTATCAGTCTTCTGAAGGAACAGTTCTAGCAGGGCAAGCTTCTTGTATGCATTGTTTCAAGATCAGACCAGTGTAGCCAAGCAGATTGGCTTTGTGCTAGAGGGCAAGACACTTGAGTTCTATCTGAGGAAAATCAAGGCTTGGAAAGGCAAATGAATCCTCCGCCCTCCTTTCTTAGCTCAAGTAATAAAGATGTTTATTGTTCTATGAAAACAAAAGAAAAAAGAGAAGAGAGAAAGAAGGAAATGATCAAGAGTAGGAATTAGTGAACATAGAACACAAATACATAATAGAAACAACAAACCCAAAGTTTATTATTCGAAGAGATAATAATATAAACCTCTGACAAGATAAATTAAGGGAAAAAGTGAGAGAAGCCAAAATAAGCACTATTAAGAATAATAAAGGGAATATAATCACAGATGTTGCAGAGGTTAAACAGAAAATAAGATAGCATGAATAATTTTATGCAAATAAATTTGAAATGGATAAATTCCTTACCAAAACTGCCTCAAGAAGAAATTTAAACTTACCAAAACTGACTCAAGAGCAAAAAAAGAAGTTGTTAAAAATCTTAAAAGGAAAACACAAGAGACCAGTCAGCTTTACAGATGAATTCTACCAAACATTCATGGAAGATAGCTTTAATTTTATAGAGGATTCTAACCTCAAACAAAAACAGACAAAAAAGGAAAACACTTCAACTCACTTTATGAGGTTAGGTTTACCTTGACATCA
The DNA here is from genome assembly GCF_048773025.1 of Camelus bactrianus. Lineage (NCBI taxonomy): Eukaryota > Metazoa > Chordata > Mammalia > Artiodactyla > Camelidae > Camelus > Camelus bactrianus. The sequence goes on along the minus strand of NC_133550.1, from coordinate 30,601,813 downwards.
AGAGCTGACGAGAACGGTACAAAAGGAAAATTACAAACCAATCTCAATCATAAGCATACCATATTAGCAAATCAAATCCAGCAATACATTAAAAAATATACATCATGATCAAGCTGGGCTTATCTACAGAATGTTGGTTAGTTTAACGTTAAAAATTGGTTAATGTATTCACTTCATTCATAGAATGAAAGAAAAAAATCATATGACCAAGTGAACATACACAGAAAGAGTAGCTACTAAATTCAATTTACATTTAGCCTCAACAAACTAGGACAAGAAGGTAACTTTCTTAATGTGAAAAAGGGCATCCACAAAAATACAGAAAACATATTTAATGGTAAAATGTTGTCAGGGATGCCTGCTATAACTACTTCTATTCATCCTGGTACTAGTAGGCCTAACCAATGTAGTAATAGAACAAGAGATGAAAGTTATAAGGATGGGAAAGGAAGAAACAAAAGCATGATTATTTACAGATGTATTGATACTATCAATACACAAAAAATACACAGAAAAATTATTAGAATTAATAACAGAGTTTCTTACTACTAATAACAGAATTAATAATAGAGTTTCCATTCAATTTCTGGAATCAGTTTACACCAATACAATCTATGTAACTTAAGCCTCTTCTGATCTCAAAAATCAAACAAAGCTATTTATAATCTAGAACTCTTTTTTCTGTCTAATTTTAGAAACCACTGCATTGTGACTCCATCAGATTAGGCCAAAATCAAGTATAAGATATACTTTTAGGCTTTAAAGGATTTACATACAACTAAATAAAACTTGCCCAACACGTGTTCAAAAGCATGCTTTCTGAGATGTGTGTAATGCTTTTCAGTAGTCTATTAGAAATTTCTCTCCTTCAGAAAAATACTTGTTAAGTGTCAATTATATCTCAATAAAGACAGGAAAAGATTTAATAAAATTTCTATTTTCACCTTCGAAAAGTAAGACTAAAACGGTAAAAAAAAAAAAAAAGTCTTCTTTTTAAAAAATCTATGACTTAGCACATGTCACATAGGTCTGTTTGAGGTTTGGCTAATGGTCAAGTACTTCCCTATACCGATATTATTGCAAAAAGTGATATTCATATTATGCAATCTATCAATCCATTTATGAATCATAAATTTATTGAGATCTTACTGACATTGTTGTGGGCCCTGGGGTAAAAAGAAAACAAAATTAAGTGCCTGGTGTCATGAAATTTGCATGTTAGATAATGATGATGATGACAACAATAACAGCTACAAACTGTTAGAAAGTGTGTACCAAGCACTAACCACTTTACAGGTGTATATGCAACAACCCTTCGATATAGGTACTTCCCTCATATGCAAATGAGGAACTGAGGCATAGAGAGGCTAAGTATATACCCCCAGGACATAAGAATAAAAAACTCCGAAGACTCCACCAAAAGACTATTATAAATAATAAATGAATACAGTAAAGTTACAGGGTACAAAATCAATATACATAAATCTGTTGCATTTCTATACGCTGACAACAAACTAACAGAAAGAGAAATTAAGAAAACCATTCCATTTACAATCACAAATAAAAGAATAAAATACCTAGGAATCAATTTAACCAATAAAGTGAAAGACATGTACACCTGTCACTTATATAATATTGTACATCAACTATAATTTTTTAAAATGCTATGCAAAGAATGCCAATTATCAAAAAAATTAAAAACCAAATAAACTCAGAGAATAAAAAGATGTGAAGCAAAAGCAGGAATAAATAGTAAAGGAAAAAACCTAATAATAGCACCATCAGTTTAAAGAACTGGTTGTTTGTGAAAAGTAATGGTTAGATAAATCATTGGCTAACTAATTTAAAGCAAAAAAGAAAAAGAAAAACAACTAAATATCTCAGCAGAAATGATAAAAGGGAATATCTGCAAATACAGAGGAAAATAAAAGAATCAAAAATTAAAAAAAAGAAAATGAAAAGCATGTACACTGAAAACTGTAAGACATTGTTGAATGAAATTGAAGAAGACACAAAGAAATGGAAGGATATTCCCTACTCATGGGCTAGAAGAATTAACATTGTTAATACCATACTACCTGAAGATTCAATGCAATGCCCATTAAAATCCCAATGACATTTTTCACAAAACAAAAGATACTAAGATTTATATGGAAACACAAAAGCTCCCAAATAGCCAAAGCAATCCTGAGAAAAAAGAGCAAAACTGGAGATATCATACTCCTTGATCTCAAATTATATTACAAAGCTATAGTAATCAAAATGGCATGGTATTGGCAGAAAAACAGACACATGGATAAATATTAAAGAATTGAGAGCCTAGAAATAAACTCATGAATATACGGACAACTAATTTATAACAAAGGAACCAAGAAAATACGATGGAGAAAGGAAAGTCCCTTCAATAAACAGTGCTGAGAAAACTGGACAGCACCATGCAAAAGAATGAAACTAGACCACTATCTTACACCAAAAATTAACTCAAAATGGATTAAAGACTTTGACAGAAGACGGGAAACCATAAAACTCCTAGAAGAAAACATAGGCAGTATGCTCTTTGCCATCAGTCTTAATCTTTTTGGATATGTTTCCTCAGGTAACAAGACAAAAGCGAAAATAAACAAATGAGACTACATCAAACTAAAAGGCTCCTGCACAGTAAAGGAAACATCCAAACAAACAAACAAACAAAAAAACCCAAACAACAACCTATCAAATGGAAGAAGGAGAAGGTACTTCCCAATCACATATTTGATAAGGGGCTAATATCCAAAATATATAAAGAACTCAAAACAAAACCAAACAATACAATTTAAAAAATGGACAGAGGATCTGAAGAGATACTTTTACAAAGATTACATACAGATGGCTGACAGCAAATGAAAATATGTTCAACATCACTAATTAGGGAAATGCAAATCAAAACCACCATGAAATATCACCTCACATTTGTTAAAATGGCTATTATCAAAAAGACAAGAAATTATAGTGTTGAAGAGGATGTGGAAAAAAGGGAACCCTTGTACACTGTTCATGGGAATGTAAATTGGTATAGCTACTATGGAAAACAGTTTGAAGATTCCTCAAAAAATTAAGAATGGAACTAACATATGATCCAGCTATCCAGTTTCTGGTTATTTATCTGAGGAATATGAAAACACTAATCCAAAAAGATATATTTACTCCTATATTCACTGCAGCATTATTTACAAGAGCCAGGATATGGGAACAACCATTTACAGATGAATGGATGAAGAAGATGTCGTATATATGTAAAATGGAATACTACTCAGCCTTAAAAAGATGAAATCTTGCCATGTGCACAAACATGGATGGACCTTGAGGGTATTGTGCTAGTAAGTGAAATAAGTCAGATACAGAAAGACAAATACCATATGATTTCACTTATGAGGATTATATTTTAAAAAACAAAATAACTGAAAAAACAAAACAAAAACAAACACAGATATAGAGAACAGACTGGTGGTTACCAGAGGGGATAGGGGGTGCAAAATGGGTAAAGGGGGTCAACTGTATGGTGACTGTATTGGTGGTAAGCATGCAGTAGTGTAAACATAAATTGAATTATAATGTACACATGAAACTTATATGTTATAAATCAATGTTACCATAATAATAATAATAATAATAGTAATAATAATAATAAATATAGGAATTTTTTGAAAGGTTTTGAGTAGAGGTTGATATGACATAACTTTGAAAGTAATCACTTGGGCTTCTGGGCAAAAAATGAGTATCAGGCAAAAGGCAGAAATAGGAAGACCACTCAGGAGGCTATTATACTACTTTAAAGGAGAGATGATGGTAGTATGAATAAGAGTGCTAATAGTGAAAATGATAAGAACAGCTGGAATCTGGGTAGAAATTCAAGAGGTAATATAGCAAAGAAAGTGGGATTACTAAATCTGGAGTCCAAGCTAGACATGTGGGTGGAAGATATAAAATTGGAAGTCATCAGTACATATATGGTAGTAACAAGACTATATAAAGGAAGAGAAGAACTGATGAAAGAAAAGACCTTCACTTTGAATGAACAGAAGGAATGACAGACAGAAGGACAGAAAGAAGGCTGGGGGGAGAAAAGGAAAAAGAAAAGGATAAAATGAGGTCTGCCTATACAGAAGCAAAGGGAAGATGCATGTATTCCTGGAGGGAAATATGGATAAAATGACTGAAAGAAGGAAGGGAGGGAGAGAAGACAGTTAAATGGGATAAAGATGCAATGATACATGGGAGAGAAAAGTAAGAACACATGACAGAAAGAAGCAAGAGTATATGGGACAGAAAAGCAAAGACTAATGGAAAGAGATGCAAGAATGAAAAAGGACAGAGTACAGTAAAAAGGTCAAAAAAAGGGAGAGAAGGAGGTAGCATGGAATAATCAAACTAAAATTTGAGAATCTTAAGTTTTATGCAGTTTTCAATAAGAAAAAAGGGTCAATTTTATTCAATTACTAGTAAGAGTTATGAACCAGTCACAGACCTCAAACATATTCCATTAATTTCATAGTTGAAAATAAGAAACATTTCTTTACAGATGCTATATAACCATATCCAACCTATTCTATGCTTAGAGAAAGAAATACAAGAAGAGAAACTAAATGAACCCAAGTATTATTCCATCATTTCTAATTTGGTTAACAGACTCATTTAGATTCACATTAACTTTTACTCTCTTTAGAGACATTTGAGAATTAAGTATTAGTTATCTAAAAAAATGAAGAAGCACACATTCTGAGGTACATTCTTTTATTCATACAATCAACATCTGGGTATCTACTCAGGACAAACAAAAAATCCAGAATTCCAATCCCTGGAGCCTCTAAGTTCAACAAGAATAAGATAAAAAAATTCATTATTATAATAATTAGTACATTGTATTATTGAAGTCCCCACTGTTGAAGGACATGTAAAAGGATGACAATTATGCTGAGGAAGATCTCTAAAGTTGTACAAAGATATGACTGATGTGGGTCTTTTAGTATTTATCACAGCACTTTGTGACAGCAGGTTAAGTCAAGTCTTTACCTGAAGTATTTTTAACTTCTGAGGTTAATTTACTAGGTATAAGGCTATGTAACTGATGTCTCCCTAATCCCCAAATCACAAAGGTACTTGAAATCTAAGACTTTTACTATTCCATGTGTATTTTTACAAACCATTGCATTGTCACACTAAGAGAATGGGCCAAAAATCACATTTAACATCAATTTCTAGGCTTCAGAGGATTAAAATGGAACTAAATAAAATCTGTTCAATACACTTACAAAAACAAAAGACAGAGTTACATATACTGGTTTTCTAATATTCCTACCAGTTAATTCTCTTCAAATAATGCTAATTTTACTCTACATATAATTCAACTTTTTCAGAGATTTTCATGGTAGTAGGACTGAGGAGGAAGAAGAGAAGGAGAAGAAGAAGGGGGAGAAGGGGGAGGAGGAGGGTGAAAAGGAACAAGTTTTCATTACAGAAGAATTCCAAGTAATAAATATAGAATGAATGAAAAATATCATGATTAGAATAGCACATAATAACTGCTTCAGGCAAGATCTACTGATGAAAATTGAAATTAATGTCTGAAAATACAAAAAGAAAGAGAGTATTTATATAATCTCAAAGTATCTCTTCCAAAATATTTATTAATTATAAAGGAAAAACAGTAATTTTATAGTGGAGAAATCTGGTAGATACTATCTTAACCACATGATCAAGGATAATATCTTCAGTAATAAGACATACTGATAAACTTTAACCCCTGATATGAGAAGGCCATATCACTTCTGTGGTATTTTTCAAAAATTCAAAACCTCAGTCTAATCATGAGAAAACATCAGATACGTCCAAATTGAGGGACATCCTACAAAATGCCTGACTAGTACTTTTAAAAGTCTCAGGGCCTTGAAAGACAAGGAAAGACTGAGAAAACGTCAACAGCCAGAAGAAATTAAGGAGACATGACAACTAAATGCAATATGGAATCCTGGACTGGACTCTGGGACATAAAAAACATTAGGGGAAAAATCAGCAAAATCCAAATAAAATTTGTAGTTTCATTAACACCATTGTTATCTATGCCAATTTCTTAATTTTGATAACTGTACTATGGTTACATTAGGTGTTAACATTAAGAGATGCTGGGTAAAGGGTGTATGGTAACTATTATTTCTGCAACTCTTCTATAAACCTAAAATTATTTCAAAATAAAAATAAAACAAAAGAAAATAGATGAATCAGAGAATTGCATCCTGAAATAAACAGGTCTGGGAAGTTTTTTCCCACATGGATATTACTTCCATATCTCTACCAGTAGTAATCACTTGAATACTTCCATCCATGCATTTACTCATTTAACAAATAAACAGTTGTCTACTATGTGCTAGGCACGTATTACAGAGAAAAATAAAGTAGGGAGTGTCAAAATGGTGAAATGGGATTGCTGTTTTATGGGCTGATTAAAGAAGATGACATTAACAAGGTGATACTTAGCCGGGTTCTGAAGGGAGGTAGTAAGCAAAGTGGATTATTTGGGGAAAGGGAACAGCAAGTACAACGGCCTAGAAATTCAATGCCATGTTTGAGGAAAAGCAAGATGGCCAGTATGGTTGTAGTCCAGTGAGGGTCAGGAAGAGGGCAAAAAAATAACATAAGGTGAGAAAATTATGTGGGGTTGCCTTGGCCACTTAAGAACTTTCTTTGGCTTTTATGCCAAAAGAAATGGAAAGCAACCAGAAGGATATGAGCACAGGAGCGACATGAAGGTTTTACAGGGTAATTCTGACTATTGTGTGAAAACTGGGGCTTAGGAGTGGAGATAGAGAAATCAATTATGGCAGTTATCAGGTAACAGATAACGATGCTTCGGTCAGGCTGTAATCAATGAAGGGAATGAGAAGTGACTGGATTCTGGATATATTTTTAAGATATAACCTATAGGTTTACCTGAAAGATTAAATGTGAGGTATGAGAGAAAGAGAGCAGTTGAGGTTGATTCCAAATTCAGACTACATTATAGGATGAAATTTCTATTCACTGAGATGGAAGAACACAAGACAAAGCTTTGGGGATATTGTTGTTTGTTTCAAGAGGTGGAAATAAAGTCTTCAGTTTTAACTTTTGTTCATATACATTATTTCCTTCTTTTCATTTTCAGGGTTTTTTTTTTTTTAATACTTTTTTCAACTTCTTGGAAATGAACGCTAAGGTTTCAGATATTTCAGTCTTTCTTACTTTCAATTTTATATATTTAGGGCCAGAAATATCTTCAGCTGTATCCCATAAATTTTGATACATCATTGTCATGATCATTTAGTTCAAAATATTTTCAAATTTCCACTGCAATTTCTTCTTTATTATTTATAATAATGCTTAATTATCAGCATTTGGGAATTTTCTAATTATCTTTCTGTTTTCGATTATGACCTTATTTCATTGTGCTCAGAGAACATATTCTGTTATTTCAATGTTTTGAAATAAAAGTTTTGCTTTATGACCCAGGATACAATTAATTTTCTTCTGCACTTGAAAAGAATATGTATACTATAGGTGTTGGATAAAATGCTTCTTTTTCTTGTCTGTTGGCTGTGATTAGGACTTTCAATACTATGCTACATAAAAGTGGTGAGAGTGGGCACCCTTCTCTTGTTCCTGAATTCAGTGGGAAGGCTTTCAATTTTCCACCCTTAAGTATTATGTTAGCTGTGGGTCTGTCATAAACACCTTTTTTAATGTTGAAATGTGCTCTCTATACCCACTTTGGTAAGCGTTTTTATCATAAATGGGTTTTGAACTTTGTCAAATGCTTTTCCTGTGTCTCTTGAGATAATCATCTGGTTTTTGTCTTTTCTTTTGTTAATATGGTTTATCACGTTGATTGGTTGTGTATGTTAAACCATCCTTGCAATGCTGGAATGAATCCAACCCGATCACGGTGTATGGTTTTATTTATGTATCAATTCTGTTTGCTAATATCTGTTGAGAATTTTTGTATCTATATTCATCAAAGATATTGGCCTATAATTTTCTTTTTTTGTAGTGTCTGTGTGGTTTTGGTATCAGGGTGATGGTGCCTTCACAGAATAAATATGACAGTTTCTCCTCTTCAGTTTTTTTGGGAGTACTCTGACCAGGCTAGGCATACGTTCTTTGTATTTTTGGTAAAATTCCCCAATGAAGCTGTCTGGTTCTGGACTTTAGTTTGAAGTTTTTTAAAATTATAGATTCTAATTCACTTCTAGTGGTCAACTGTTCAAATTATGTTTCTTTTTGAATCAGTTTTGGCAGATGGTGTATTTCTAGAACCATGTCCATTTCTTCTAGGTTGTCCAATTTGTTGGCGTGTAACTGCTCATAGTAGTCTCATAATTTTTTGTATTTCTGCAGTATCTGCTGTTATTTCTCCTCTTTAATTTCTTACTTTGTTTATTTTGGTTCTCTCTCTTTTCTTCTTGGTAAGCCAGGCCAGAGGTTTGTCAATTTTGTTTATCTTTTCAAAAATAGTTCTTGGTTTCACGGATCTTTTCTATTTTTCAAAATTTCTATTTTATGTATTTCCTCTCTGATCTTTATTATTTCCTTCCTTCTGTTGACTTTGGGCTCTGTTTATTCTTTTTTTTCCCCCTAATTCTTTTAGGTGGTAGGCTAGGTTGTTTATTTGAAATAGTTCTTGTTTCTTGAGGAAGGCCTGTATCTCTCTAAACCTCCCTCTTAGAACTATTTTTGCTGTATCCCATAGATTTTATAAGGCTGTGTTTTCATTTTTGTTTGTCTTGAGATATTTTCTGATTTCTCTTTGATTTTATTGTTGACCCACTGGTTTTTCAGTAGTGTTGCTTAGTCTCCATGTGTTTATTCTTCTCTCATTTTCCTTCCTGTGGTTGATTTCTAGTTTCATATAACTGTGGTCAGAAAAATACCTGAAATAATTTTTATCGTCTTAAATTTGCTGAGGCTTGTTTTGTGACCCAGTCTGTGATCTATCCTAGACAATCTTCGTTGTGTGCTCGAAAAGGTCATGTATTCTCGGTTTTTGTTTGTTTGCTTGGTTTTGTTGTTGTTGTTGTTGTTGTTGTTGTTGTTGTTTGGATGAAGTATCCTGTATATATAAATTAAGTCCAATTAATCTATTGTGTCATTTAGGACCTCTGTTGCCTGACTGATTTACTGTATAGATGATCTGTCCATTGATGCTAGTGGGGTGTTAAAGTCTCCTACCATTATTGTATAATTGTCAATCTCTTCTTTTATGTCAGTTAGTATTTGTTTTGTATATTCAGGTGCTCCATTATTGGGTGCATACTTGTTAATAAATGCAATATCCTCTTCCTGTATTTATCCCTTTATCATTATATAATATCTTCCTTTGTCATTCTTTATGGCCTTTGTTTTAATAAGTTGTATTTCTCATAAGCAGCTTAGGTTGAATGACATCAAACTGCTAATATTACACTCTTTTTGATCTAAAAAAGTTGAAATTTCATATAGCTCAATCTAGTAGTTGATTTTATTTTTTAATTCAAACAATCTTTGTTAACTGGGGAATGTAGTTCATTTCCAATTAACAGAATTACTAACATAAATGTACTATCTTAAAACTGGTTTCACTTGTTCTATGTCTCTTTTCTTGCCTTCCTTTTAAAGTTAAATATTTTTATTGTATCATTTTCTTCCATTCTTAAATTGTTAGTTATAACTTCTTTTAGTATTCTTTTAGTGGTTACCTCAAAATAAAAACATACATCCCTAACTTCTTTTTTCATCCCTTCTTAATCCAACATAAATTTGTACTTTTATAACAATGTAAAGATCTGGAATATGCTGACTCCATTTAACATACACACTTATATATACAGGTAAAAGATATTACTATTATTTTAAATAGTTAACATACATTCAGCTATATCCACATACTGTAATAAACATTTCTATTGCTTTTCATTATCTTTTTGTGTCTATTTCTATCTAGAATCAGTCTTCTTTTCCCTCACAAACCCTGTTTAGAATAACCTTCATATTTGAGCTACTACTTCTGGATTGTTTTCTTTCCTCTCCTTCTGGGATTTCAATACAAATATGCTAGACCTCTTTGCTGTATCCCAAATGTTTCTCACACTCTTTTCTGTATTTTCCACCCCAATGTCTCTTTGTGCTTTAGAGTCTGGTTGTTCTCTTTTGAACTATATCTCAGTTCACTAATACTCTCTGCAGCTCCATCTAATCTTCTGTTAAATTTAGTCACTGACTTATCAATTTCAGCTATTACATTTTTCACTTCTAATATTCTCATTTGATTATTTTCATAGCTCTCTGACAAAATTCTTTCTTATTCAATTTCTTGAAAATACTAATCACAATTGTTTTAAAGTCCATGATTGATAACTTGAATATATGAATCTCTTATAGGTCTGCTTCTAATTGCTTTTTTTCCCTCTTGGTTTCAGTTACGTCCTTTTAGTATGACTTGTCATTTTCAACTACGTGTTAGACACTAGGGTTTTGTTTTTTTTTTTAATTACAGATATCCTCCTTTAGAGATTTAACTTTTGCTTGTGGCAGGCTTTTAAAATACAGGCTGATACCATTAATCAATCAGTGATTGAGCTGATTTAACATGGGACTTCAGTGCTTGAACAGGATGCTTTTTGAAATCCTACTTCTAGGATATTGCCCTTCAATTATCCCACCCCAAAGTTGAGAGTATTTTCCAGGTCCCTTCTTCCTTGGCAGGCTCTGAAATCCATTTTTTCCCCCTTCTAGTCCTATGAGACCACTGAAAATTCTGCCCAGCTTCCTTCTTAGTCACCATTTTAATTTTTAAAATTGACTTCTACACTAAAGAAAAAGCAGCATCAGATGCCAGATTCAATTATGGTTTCCTTTTTTTTCCTACATCTTAGCCCCACCAATTCTTACTGTTTTTGTAGCTCTCCGACAACCTAAAAAGATTTTTCAAAAATATTTTTCAGCTTTTCTAGGTATTTTTAGCAGTTAAGTTGGTCTAAGACAACCTAATCAGTCATTTCCAGAAGGAGAAATGCTCAGGAGCTCAGCTTTACATATTTAGTTTGAGATGTTATTAGATAGCGAAATGGATTTGTTAATTATAAAATGATGTATATAACTCTAGAGTTCAGGAAAGACATACTGATAGATATAAACTTGGTATTCTTTGTATAAACAATATTAATAGTTATGAGACCAGATGTATGGATCGGAGGACTAGATGTATGGATGGAAGGAAAAAGGAGATGTAGAAGGGAAGTACAGAGATGAGAAAAAAGGGGTGGACTAAAGGTGGAGAGAGAGGGAGACACACAGGGAGAGCAAAAGCAAGAAGAGGACATACTTTCTAAAAGAAAATAGGAAGAATGGAAAGAGAAAAAGTTGAAGAAAATGGGAGGATATAGGGGAGATGATGAGGAGGGCTGAGCAGAAAAAAAGTCAAGGGGAATGAGGAAGGTGGGAAAGAATATGGCACACACAAAAAGAAGAGTTGAACAGAGTAAGGAAGAAAGTTTGGCATAAACAATAGAACTTTGTAAGACAGATCTCTGGAAGGATGACACGGATGGAACAACCAGCCTTTGGAAGGACAAACTAACCAATTTTACAGAAAAGAGATGGATGTTTCGATGTCAATTACTAAAGAAGAAGAAAGGAAAGATAACAGAAAGAAAGGGCGGGATGGAAGCAAAAGAGAAAGACACTTGGATGAGGAGGTCCAATAAGAGGTCAATATAAGAGCTCTAAAGAAAAAGAGACAAATGGAAGAATGAAAAAAATCCAACTAAAACAGCTACTAATAAGATGTAGCTTCCACTGACAGAGAAAGAGAAAAACATTTCTTAAATTCCAAACAAGACGGTGTGGATCTGTCATGGACCACAAACAAATTCCAATTGCATGTGCCTGCACATCTGAAAATTTTAAAAATGTTCCCTGACCATACAGATGTTACATAATTACATGAAAAAACATATTCTATGCAGAAAGAAAAAACAGCAACAATAGAAGTATACTTAATGAAGTAATTATTTGAACTACATAATCTTATCTAGGTAAAAAGTCATATTTAGGCTTGTATTAACTTTTACTATCTTTTGGCCCACCATGTCCCATACCACTTTTACAATTTTTTATATTAATTATTAGTGATAAAATGTAGAAAAGCATAGCTGAAGCATTTTCATTCATTCTTTACATCAACATTTGGGCATTTTCTTGAGATATAAAAATAAATACAGAATTCCCATCCTTAAGGCCTCCCAAATTTAATAAAAACAAAGTACAAATATAAACTACTATACTAAGTATTAAACTATATTACTAACGTTCATAGCGCTAAGGAAACACAGAGGAGTCAAATCCATCTAGGGAGGGCCATAAAGATTCACAAAGATGATGTTTGATATGGGTCTCTTACTATCACAGCATTTCACTTTGTGACAGCAGTGTAAGATGATCTTTAACCCAAGTATCATATATCTTCTAGAATTGAATTATGCTAGTACAAGTATACGTAGCTTATGCCATCCCCATTTCAAAAATCACATTGAACTATTTGTTATCTAGGCCTCCTACTAATCTTTGTCTATTTTTAGAGAACCTCAAAACGACAGGCAAAATCAGATAGGAGATCTATTTAGGGACTCTAGGGGACTTATGGAGAATTAAGTAAAATCTGCTAAACATTTGTAAAAGGCAAATCGTCATGGAGAACTATATATAATGGTTTTTTATAGTCAGATAGCCTAAAAGAAATTCGTTTTCTGAATATTTATTCAAAAATGCTAAAAATTATACTGATTTTTCTGATCCATGAGCTAAATTACAAACACAATTATCTCAAGTTTGCCAGAAGCTTTCTCCAACGGTAACCAAATAAGTATGCCAGGAAAAAAAAAGGGGGGAGGGGGGGAGAAAGAGAGAGAAAAGAAGAAATCAAGATGGTCACAGCAGATGAAACATATTATTCTTATATAATTAGGTTTGTGACTTTCCCAAAATGATGATACCTACTCACAATACTGACAGTCCCCTTAACAATGCTATGTAATCATTTATTTATTCAACAAATATTTATTGAGAACCTATTATGCACTAGGGACTATACTAGATTTTAGGGATACAGCTGTGAAGTTTTATAAAAAGATATTCCTACTATTGTGTAGGTTACATTCTAGTGGGGAAGGGATGGTGACAGAAGAATAAAGAAACAAAAAAGAAATCAATCAGATGGTTATAAGAGAATAACACAAAGTTAAAGGGGCATTGGGATTTCAGGGAATAAAAGAACGGAGATTGCTATTTTATATGACTGTCAGGAAATCCTCAGTGATAATGGAACACTTGTTCAGGGACCTGAAGGAAAGTGAGGGAGAAAGCCATGCTGATAGGAAAACATTCTGTGCAGAGGGAACAGCAAATGTACAGTTCCAGATGGAGAACATGCATAATATTTTTAAGAGAATACTCAAGAGGCCAGTACAGCTGCAGCACAGAGAGTGAAAGGCAGAGTTGTAAGACATTATGTTAGAAAGTGGTCAAGTTCCAGTTCAAACAGTATCTTATAAACTGTTGTAAGAATATTGCCTTTTACTTTGAGATCTAAGTCAAAAGAAGATTGATCTTATGATTATGAAGAATCATATTAGGTTGAAGGGGAGGAAAGGCAGAGCCAGGGAAATCTAAAGGAAAGTATTCCAGTATCTTTTGTGATGACTTGGACAGTGACAGAATAAAAGTTCGTGTACCTAATGCACCATGAGGCTGAACAAACTGAAACATCAGAGTTTGGAGTGGAGAAAGGTTTACTGCAAGTCAAGCAAGGAGGATAGGTGGCTCATACTTGGAAAAACCTGAACTCACCAATGGTTTTGGGGGGAAAGGTTTTTATAGGCAAAATTTGAGGTGAGGGCAGCAGGGTGTATGACTTTCTTTTGATTGGTTAGGGCAGTGTTTCAGGAATTTTGTGCTCAACCAGAAGTTACCATCTTCTAGCTGGGTGGGAGGCAGAAGAATTCAAAGATATTGCTATGTAAATTCCTTGAGAAAGAACCAGGACCTTGCCTCAAGGCTGTACTATTGTTTCTTGACTGTTCCTCCCTTGTCTCTGCACAACCAACCTTCCCTGATTAGCAACTGTTTGAATCTGCCCTTTGGAACTCAGGGAAGGTCAGGGAGGCTGAATGAAGCCTATTTCTCACAAACAAGAAATGGGGGACAAGGAAAGGATTTGCACCAGGGTAGATCCCAAAAGGTTCTCCTGTGCTTCAGGACCAAGGTAGTGAATATGAAGGTATGAGTTTGAGTATGTTTTGAAAGCAGAGCCAATATAACTTAATTAACATGCTTAAAGTAAAATATACAAATAAAAGCAAACAAACAAGCAAAAAACAAAAATAAAACAAAATGTTTAGGAAGAAGGAAATGGCATGTTTGAAAAAGAACCAAAGAAAATCTCTCTATATAAAAAATACAAATGAAATAAAACATAATGATACAGTTAAAAGGAGAATTTATGAAATGGAAAGCTGATATAAAGACATTTTACAAAATGAAATACTGAGAGACAAAGAGATGGAAAAAAATGGAGAAGACCTTAAGTATGCAGTGAAAACATCTAACACAGGTACAGAGTTTCAAAAGGAGGAAGGAGAATGAGGTAGGGGCAATACTTGAAAAAGTAAAAGCTGAAAGTTTTTCAGAACTGATGAAAGATATCTACTCTCATCTTCAAGGAGCCTTACAAATTCAAGAAAAATAAATGTAAAGATGGTCACACCTACATTCATCGTTGAAAAAAAAAAAGATTATATCAGAGAAAGAGAAAGATTTTAAATTAGACAAAAAGAAACAATATATTATCCTCAAAAAGTAACAGGTAGAAAAAATAATGTCAATCTACATTTACACTACACCCAGTGTAAATAAGTACAAAAAGATAGTATTCTCAGAAAACAAAACTTGAGTTTGCCACTAGTAGTCCTTCATTGTAGATAATTCTAAAAGATATATCTGAGATAAAACAAACGTGATTCCAAGTGGACAATTTGAGATGTTAAGAAGAATAAGGAACACAGAAAGTAGTAAATAAACACTAGCCTTATAAAACAACAAAAATAATGTATTTTGGCTTTTTAAAAAGCAAACAAACAAAAACCAGATAATTAGAATACAGAAGTCAGGAGTAGACTTACTGGAGTTTAAAAGTTTAAGTATTTTAAGGTCCTGGTAAGATCCAATACAGGGACAAGGTCACTGATTAACTTTAAACATTGATCAATGTAGTTGCAGTAAGTTTTAGAGTAAACACTAGAAGAATAGTTAAAATAGTGTATTATTCCTAAGGTTGTAGGGGAAAAAATAAAATTTAAAACAATTAATTAAATTTAAAAGGGATGATAAAGAAATAAAACACAAAATAAGACAGCAGACATCAATCCAAAACACATAGGCAACTACAACAAAAGTAATTAGACTTCAATTAAAAAATAAAAACTGTCAGGCCTATTAACCAAAAGTCAAATATACACTGTTTATAAGGTACATCTAAAAACAACGTTCCAGAAAAACTGATATCAAAAGTTTACCATAAAAATATCAAAGAAAGCTGCTGTAGCTATATTAATTACAAACATAATGAACGCTAAGGAAAAATACTACAAAGGCATCATACATAATGATAAACACCTTACCAGAAAAATATAATAAATATATACATATATATTTTATATATACACCCATCATACTTCATAATGATAAAAACTACAAGTATCAGTTCATTAGGAAGACATATATCTATTACAATAATCTCAAAACGTATAAAGTAAAAAGTGACAAAACTTCAAAGAGAGACTCATTATTAAATTGGGGGAGACTTTAACACTCTTCTGATAATAACTGAGATAAAAATCAGAACCAAAATGGATAACCTAGAAACGATGGACAAGATTCTGGAAACATACAGTCCACCAAGACTGAATCAAGAAGAAGCTGACCACTTGAACAAACTGATCACTAGAAATGAAATCGAATTAGCAATAAAAAACCTCCACAAAGTCCAGGACCAGACGGCTTCACTGGGGAATTCTACCAAACATACAAAGAACTCATACCAGTCCTTCTCAAACTCTTCCAGAAGATTGAAAAGGAGGGAATACTCCCAAACTCATTCTATGAAGCCACCATAACCCTGATACCAAAACCAGGCAAAGACACTACAAAAAAAGAGAATTACAGACCAATTATCATTGACGAACACAGATGCAAAAATCCTTACCAAAATATTAGAAAATAGAATCCAACAGCACATAGGAAGATTATATATCATGATCAAGTGGGGTTCATCCCAGGGACACAAGGGTGGTTCAACATAGGCAAATCAATCAATGTAATACATCACATCAACAAGAGAAAGGACAAAAACCACATGATCATCCCAATAGATGCAGAAAAAACATTTGATACAATTCAATACCCATTTATGATAAAAACTCTCACCAAAGTGGGTATAGAGGGAACATATTTCAACATAATAAAAGCTATATATGACAAACTTATAGCCAGCATAGTGCTCAACGGTGAAAAACTCAAAAGCTTCCCACTAAAATCTGGAACAAGACAAGGCCACCCACTAACACCACTCCTATTCAAATAGTCTTGGAAGTCCTAGCCACAGCAATCAGGCAAGAGAGAGAAATAAAACGGATCCAAATTGGAAACGAGAGGTGAAAGTGTCACTATATGCAGATGACATGATACTATTTATAGAAAACCCTAAAAGGTCCACACAAAAACTACTAGAACTAATTGAAGAACTCAGCAAGGCAGCAGGTTACAAGATTAACATTCAAAAATCAGTTGCATTTCTTTACACTAACAATGAATCAACAGAAAAGAAAGTAAAGAAACAATCCCCTTTAAAATAGCACCCAAAGTAATAAAATACCTAGGAATAAATCTAACCAAGGAGGTGAAAGACTTATACATGGAAAACTATGAACCATTGATGAAGGAAATTAAAGAAGACTTTAAAAAATGGAAAGATATCCCATGCTTCTGGATTGGAAGAATCAATATTGTTAAAATGGTCACATTGCCCAAGGCAATCTACAGATTTAATGCAATCCCTATCAAGTTACCCAGGACGTACGTCACAGAACTAGAACAAATCATAATAAAATTCATATGGAACCACAAAAGACCTAGAATTGCCAAAGCATTACTGAAGAAAAAGAAAGAGGCTGGAGGAATAACCCTCCCAGACTTCAGACAATACTACAAAGCTACAGTAATCAAGACAGCATGGTATTGGTACCAAAACAGACATATAGACCAATGGAACAGAATAGAGAGTCCAGAAATGAACCCACAAACTTTTGGTCAACTAATCTTCGACAAAGGAGGCAAGAATATACAATGGAATAAAGACAGTCTCTTCAGCAAATGGTGTTGGGAAAACTGGACAGCATGTGAATCAATGAAGCTAGAACACTCCCTTACAACATACACAAAAATCAACTCAAAATGGATTAAAGACTTAAACATAAGACAAGACACAAGAAACATCCTGGAAGAAAACATAGGCAAAACATTATCCTCACATACATCTCAGCAATGTTCTCCTAGGGCAGCCTACCGAAGCAATAGAAATAAAAGCAAGAATAAACAAATGGGACCTAATGAAACTTACAAGCTTCTGCACAGCAAAGGAAACCAGAAGTAAAACAAAACGACAACCTACAGAATGGGAGAAAATTTTTGCAAATGAAGCAGACAAAGGCTTGATCTCCAGAATATATAAGCAGCTCATACGACTTAAGAAAAAAACAAACAACCCAATCCAAAAATGGGCAGCAGACCCAAACAAGCAATTCTCCAAGGAACACATACAAATGATCAACAGGCACATGAAAAAATGCTCAATATCACTAATTATCAGAGAAATGCAAATCAAAACTATAATGAGGTATCACCTCACACCAGTCAGAATGGCCATCATTCAAAAGTTCACAAATGACAAATGCTGGAGAGGCTGTGGAGAAAAGGGAACCCTCCTACACTGTTGGTGGGAATGCGGTTTGGTGCAGCCACTGTGGAAAACCGTATGGAGATTCCTCAAAAGACTAGAAATAGACTTAACATATGACCCAGGAATCCTGCTCCTAGGCATATATCCAGAAGGAACCCTACTTCAAAATGACACCTGCAGCCCAATGTTCATAACAGCACTATTTACAAAAGCCAAGACATGGAAACAGCCTAAATGTCCATCAACAGCTGACTAAATAAAGAAGATGTGGTATATTTATACAACGGAATACTATTCATCCATAAAAACGACAACATAACGCTATTTGCAGCAAGATGGATGTCCCTGGAGAATGTCATTCTAAGTGAAGTAAGTCAGAAAGAGAAAGAAAAATACCATATGAGATCGCTCATATGTGGAATCTAAAATAAAAAAAAAAAATGAACATAAATACAAAACAGAAACAGACTCACAGACATAGAATACAAACTTGTGGTTGCCAAGGGGGCAGGGGGTGGGAAGAGACAGACTGGGATTTCAAAATTTGTAGATACTGACAGGCATATGCAAAATAGATAAACAAGATTATACTATATAGCACAGGGAAATATATACAAGATCTTGTGGTAGCTCACAGCAGGAAAAAAATGTGACAATGAATATATATATGTTCATGTATAACTGAAAAATAGTGCTCTACACTGGAATTTGACACAATATTGCAAGATGAGTATAACTGAATAAAAAAATGAAAAAAAAATCAGACCAAAAATGATTATAAAAGATTTGGACAACACAATAACAACTTTGTCTAAATGAGAAAAAGAAATACTCCATGTAATAACAGTAGCAGACAACTTCTGAAAGAGTAGTAAGAACATGGAACTTTTTTTTTAAAAAACTGACCATATATTGGGACGTTAAAAAAGTCTAACCAAATTTCAAGCAATTAAATAATGCAGAGCATATTCTCTGACACCAATGTATTTAAACTGAAAATTAACACTAAAAAAGATAATTAGAAAAACTTTACATGTTTGGAATATAATAAATGTTACAAATAAATACTATATAAAAGTAATATTAAAGGTATATTTACATACCTAAATGCTTATATTAGGGAAAACAAGCTAAAAATTATTAACCTAAATATGCATCGCAGGAAGCTAGAGTAGGAAAAAGACAGCAGAAGGAAGAAATAAAAGTAACAGGAGACATTAATGAAATTGAAAACAAATCTACAATAGAGAAAGAATATCAATAAGGACAAAAATTGGTTCTCTGAAGATGGTAAAATTAATCAACCTCTGATGAAATTAATCACAACAAAAAGGGAGAATACACAAATAAGCAATATCCAGGATGAAAAGGGTAAAATAAACACAGATGCTACATACATTTGAGTCACACATACAAAAGTAAATTAAGTCGGTCTCAATTTCAAGTAATGGCCTAATTATTTAGATCAACATTCCCATTAAAAACAAATAAAAATATTGGTTAATATTTTTCAAAATCTTCTTTAAGTATCTAAGAGCTGACAAAACAATAAGGAATTAACAAATTAAAAGCTAAGTAGAACACATAATCAGCTTTTGCCCTAAGAGTATTTGCTAATCCCAAAGCATATGAAGAGCAGTTTTGATCACCTCATGATGCAAGGGGAACAGAAGACAAAGCCCAGGGTCAGCTCAAGACAGAAGGTCCAAAAGAAGACACCTCAAAACATTAAGCCAAAATGACAAAACACTACACACATCCTCAGGGAATGAGTAAACCAGGTATAAAATCCTTCTTCACATCACATTTTGCAGTGAGGTTGCCTTGGCATTCAGTAGCAAAAGAGGGGAGAAAATAAACAAAAAGAAAAGAATCTATAAATTTATGCACTGACCAGCCCTGGGAGAGATTTGCAGCCCAAATTGAAATCATCAGAATGGTCCCAGAAAATTCAAGCCATAAAGTTAAAGTGTCCCTTAAGTAGCACTGACTCTAATGCCACTAAGAAGTAAGTTCAAATTCTCTCTGAAGAAAGATACCCTTATCCTGGGCCTCAGGAACTTTCCGCAAAAATTTTTCAGACAATGAGAATAATCCTCAAAATAGCTAGGGGGTAATGGTGGATGTCAGATGACCTTCAAAGGAACAACAGTTCTCAACAGCAACAGTAGAAACTAGAAGACAGTAGTAAATTTTCAATAAGCTGGAAGAACCAAAAGCAACCAAAAACACAATAACCTAAAACTCTACACTCACGAAAATATCTTTCAAGACTTGAGATAAACATATAGACCTACTATGATAAAAGATGAAAAGGTGTGTCTCTAAGAGATCTCACTAAAGGAAATTCTAAATATGTTTCAGGCAGAAGTAAAATGACTTCAGGTGATGGTCTAGAGTATGCAAGAAAAATACAGAGAAAATAAAATAGTATATATGGGTAAATATAAATGAATTCTGACTTTACAAAATAATTAGGTAATAATGCCTCACAGAATTTTATTTTTTAAAGGACAGAATTAAAACACAGAGCAAAAGTTTAACTATAGAAGGGAGGGGAGTAAATGAGATTTCGGGCTCCCTGTACTATGCAGGAGGAAGGCAAAAGGTACGGATCTACTTCAGAATTTGAAAAATTAAGTATGTATCTTCTTATCTCTTTTTTTTTCACTTTAAAAGTCATACAATGTATCCATGGCATTTGATAAAATTTAACCACATATATGAAAATACTCAGAAAACTAGAATATTTTTTAACCTGTTCACACTGATAAAAAGCTACCTAATAAAAACCTGAACACAAAGCATACTCAACAGAGAAATATTAAAATACTCCCTTTAAAAGTTGGAATGTAACAGGAAAACCTACTATGACCACTTCTGTTCAACACTTCTTAGAGGTCCTAGCTAGTGCAGTAAGACAAATACCAATCAGCCAAACAAACAAATATCAAGTAAATAAAAAGAAGATAGAGAAAGTGGAAGGGAAAAAACAAGGCTGTCATTATTCAGATGATATGATATATACATAGAAAATTTGGAAGTCTCTATAGGTAAAAATACCATGTCTAATAGCATTAGAAAACTTGAAGGATCTAGGCATAAATGCAACAAAAATGCAAAAGCTTTTAATGGACAAAAATGTCTTTCAGTAAAATTTTAGCTATAACCAAAATAAATGCAGAAATATACTACAGAATGGATTGAAAGATGCAATGGGGTAAAAATGTCAAATCCTTCTAATTCATATATAGATTTATTACAATGCAATTCTAATAAAAATTCCAGCAGGTGATTTGTGGGACTAGGGAAGAGGAGGGTTGGAGAAGAGACAAGAGGGACTATGTTCTGCTTTTTCTAAAGAGCTTTAACATTTTTTTTGAAAATTTTAAACTATAAGAATATTTAATTTGGGGAAAGATAAACAGAACAAAGAAAAATATTAACAATGAATGAAAATGCACCAAAAATTCAACTGTTGCTTTTAGATGAAGGGATTTAGAGGCTCTCACCTTGACTCAAAAAAATTCCCATTCTTCCCAATCTTTCTTCAGTGAATCCCATTGTTTATCCCCCTATACACTGCTTCTTTTAGCTTTTAAAATTGAAAAACTGAAGTATAACAAGTATACAATAAAGCACACCAATCATGTTACTTTACAGTGAATTATCATGAAACACACAACCTTCATTAATCACTTCTGTGTTGTGAACAGAACATAACCAATACTCTAGAAACTCCTCTTCTTTTCCCAAATCTCAAAGGAGACTACTCTGTTGATTTGTAATTCCATAAATCAGTTCTGCCTGCTTTTAAAGTTTAGTTCATGTACATCATTCGGTATATATATATATTTTTTTCTGGTTCTTTTATTAAACATATTTTTGGGTTTTATCCATGTCACTGTGTATAGCTGCAGTTAGTTCCTTTTTTATGGTATTTCAATACATGAATGTACTACAATTTATCCATTTTACTGTTAATGGGCACTGAGTTGTTTCTAGTTTAGGAATATTTGGGATTCCCAAATGTTGGCATTATTTCTACAAATAATGCTGCTGTGAATATAATGTGCACTCGTCTACACATGTCCGTGACTTTCTACTGAGCATATATACTTAGGAGTGAAAGGGCTGGGCTATTGGTAATGTAAATACTCAACATAGAGTCCTACGGGTTTCCAAACTGTTAACTGTTCACATTCCTCATAGCAGTATATGAAAGTTCCAGCTGTTTCTTATCTTCATCAATATTTTGTACTGCCAAATCTTTTCATTTTAGCAAATCAATCCAGAAGGTATGTAGTAGTGCTTTGCTGTGGTTTTAATTTATATTTTCTAAATATTTAATGTACCTGGGCAACTTTTACCATGTCCACAGACTATTTGGATATCCTCTTTCATGAAATATCTATTCAGGGTCTGTATTTTTCTTAATGACTTAGTTTTTTATACATTCCTGATACAACTCCCTTGTCAGTTATATGTGCTTCAAATATCTCCACCCACTGGTTTCTCATTGGCTTGCCGTTTTACTATCTCATTGCCATTTTTGATGAATAGTTCTTAAATTTTAAAGAAATCCAATTTATCAAATTTTCCATTATAGTTCATCCTTGTGTGTGTGTGTGTGTGCGCACGTGCAAGCATATGTGCATAAGAGAATGCATTCTGTTGAAGAAATCTCTGCCTCCTCTAAACTCATGGAGATTTTTTTTTTTACTACATTTTATTCTTTAAAAGCATATTGATTCACCTTCCACATTTGGATCTACAATTGATTTCTGTATTATGGTACAAGGCAGGGATTCAGATTTCTTTCTTCTACGTGGATATCAAGTTACTCCTATTTTAGGGGGAAAATAATTAGTAATCAGAAGATCTGGGTTCTAATCCCAACTCTAAAATAATATGCAAACCACTCATCTCTTTAATTATGAGATTCCTGATCTAACTCAAATACATATTAGAATTACTGGATTAGGAGCTCTCCAGGTGTTTACAATATGGCAGTGGAAAAAGTTACATAAGCACTATAATATATTGTAAAAAGTATTGCATAATACTCAGCAATGCTTTTATAGATAAAATCTATAAAATCTGAACTAACTGGACAAGAATGAAAATAGTATAAAGAACAAAAAATGCCAAATGGAAAGAAGTACAAACTTAATTGTCACATAGTGTAAATGATAATTGGTAAATGCCAAGTAGAAAGATTTACAAAGTACCTGTTACACAGTAGGCATAAATGATGACTGGTACATGATGAGCTGGCAAATCGAGAAGCAATACAACACAGGAATTAAAAATGATAAAGTCCTGCCTATCTTAATATGAATAACTGTAATGAGAAAGAAAACTAAGATGGGGGTCGGGGGAGAAAAAATTTCTCTTTCCTTCTCTAAAGTCCAAATTTCAAAAGTGAGAAGTCCACATTTCAAGTCAGAAGACTGGTGTATAATCAAGTAAAACTGCAAAAACAAACAAAAACCTTTAAAGTGTCTGGAACATTAAAGCTGAAGGTTTTTTTTTCTTTTTTTTTTTTTTAATGCTAGAGATGACAACATAACCCTTTAAAAAATCATGCTCATGGCAAGAAAATTAACAGAGAGAATTCAAGTCTATACTTAAGATAATAATATTAATAGACAACAGAGACAATGCAGAATGTCCCATTCCACTAGCCCCTGGCAAACACATATACCTGAACAACAAACTTTAAACAGGTATGTACAAACCTAAAGAGAGAACAGAAGTCCGAGAGATAAATCTTGGCAAGAGTAACAGAGCACCAAAGACATAATGAACAAGCTCAAATTGAGAAGATGAGAAAATAGGTCTGACTGTTTTTTCAAAAGGTGTGTATGTGTAGGGAAGATTCTAAAAGTACAAGCTAGTAAGTTTGATTTTTTCACCCCTGGAAAATAATAGAAAAGGTTACTAAACATAAAGTTTAGAGGCACTTAAAAAATAAAGCTTTTTTTAAAACTAAAAACAGAATTGCTGATAAGTTCAAGATAGTAATCTTTTTTCCCTCTCTGACAGGATTATCAGACTGACAGATATATGACAAAGTTAATGATGCTTTTTGTAGACAAGATTGAAAATTCTGAACAGATTAATAAGGTTTTTAACTGTATGAACTGAATTCAATACAGTACTGTTGAATTAGTTAATGTTAACCTGGAGTGAGGATTCTAACATGAAACACTGTGAGGCTTTCTGTCTGTTCTCATGTATCTCTTGATAATTTCATCATTATTTTCAGTTACATAAAAAAGCTAGAAGGATTTTGAATGTAATAACCATGTTTTATATTGACACTATTAACACAGACATGGCCTGGGGCAAGTGGTTTAATCTCACTGGACCTATTTCTCCATCTGATAGACTAAATCGGTGGCTTTCAAACTTTTTGACAGTGATCCGTAGCAAGAAATATGATTGAGAACAATTAATTATGCATGTGTCTGTCTGTGTAACTAAAAGTTTCATAAAATAACTTACATTTACAACATAATGCCACTGATAGTTCCTACTCTGTATCATTATTTTTAATGTCCACTATGACCCACAAAGTTGATTTCATAATCAAAAATGAGACATAAAGTGTGGTTTGAAAAACTGGACTACTGCTTCCAAAGTTACTGATAGCTCTAAAATTTTATAAATACTTCTTTAATTTAGATATTGACATAAAATACATGATACCAAATCAGTAGATGAATATATTTGAGAGAAATAATAACAATGATTTCACAATGATAGAATTCATAATTATAACAAATATATGAATACTGGGTTGAAAACAAGATGAATCTATAGAACTAAGGGTCTACATTTAGGCTCAGAAATGCCCTCAACAAGTAAACAGTCTGTTAGCAAGTAAGATGAAAATGACCTAGAGGCTTTATTAACTATAAGTTTATCGAAATTTCAGTGGGATCTGCCAGTTTAACCAGTCTTGGTCTATAAATAAAATAGATAGTGAGTTTTTAATAAATATGGTGGTATAAATCAATCTTTCAGTAAACTTAATCTTGATCAGAGTTACTAGTTCTAGACCTCATCCTTTTTTATCAGATGTAACATATAAGAACAAAATATTACTAATATTATATGCATTAAAAATATTTAATAAAATTTTACTGACACAGTGCTATGTATTTCCTTTACCCAATTTAATTCTGAAACAATTCTGAGATGGATAGTGAAAAATATACCTCCATAAAAAATATAAAGAAACAATTTCAGAAAAGTTAAATATCCTACTCAGGTCATACATAGTGTTAACATAAATGCTGAAGCCAGGAATTGAACCCAGGTCTGTTGGAATACACATAATGATCTTTTAAGCTTTTAGCAGTGTTTACTAAAATAGCTGCATCCATGGCTTTAATGATTATTCAGCATAAATATATGGACCACTAATTTTAGGTATATTAACAGAAAATTAATTAAAATGTTTAAACATTTTAATTAATAATAGCAATAATGATTTCTTACCACTAAAGGGATGTTACTGTTTGCAATATTTTATCCAGGTCTCTTTACCTTATGTAGTGGCAGGTAAGTACTTTAATAACTCATTGAATTAGTTTAAAATTAATTTTTAAACTAATTCAATGAACCCCCACAAAAGCTGACAGTTGAATGTTTCAGTTTGGGAAATAGTGACAAATGGACTCCTAATCCATTCTTTAGCTACATTTGGAGTTAAAAGTACTTCCTCAAATATGTAAGACTTAATTTAAAAATGTCAAATTAAAAAAAAACCCTGTAGTTATATCTTTTATATTTCTAATAATTATTTTTGCTATTACCATAAAAGAAATCATACAATTCCTCCATACCCTCTGTAAAATATATAGAGGCCATACTGACTGATGATCATGGTTAAATTTAACTTAAGAAAAGCAAGCTATTGCTCTCTTGTACATCTGTTCTTGTTCTAATCAGTTAAAGTTCTAGGCATGTCAACAGTCAATTGTATTATTTAAACCTATTTATGCCAGCTGAATTTCTTACTGTAATCACATAATTCAATTAAATTTTATATAAACTGATTAAATGAGTGTAAAAAAAAGCTGTTTTATTGAAAACTAAATTGAATTCTTTAAAAAGGTTTGATAAAAGGCAAATCACAAAAAAAGCTTCTAATTACCTGTGGATAAGATAGTTATAATAGATTAGAAGAAAAAACTGTACTAAAGGAATTCTGTACTCAAGTTTGCTTCACAAGGGTCTTTAAGTTTTTAATCAACTTCTAAGAAAATGATAAGCAGTATCAGACTATAATTTATGCATTAAAGCCAACATTAAACTCCACCAACAAGTCAGCAGAACAATATTCATTTAGACATTCAGTCCACAAGTGTATATTGAACACCTAACCTGTACCAGGTATTGTTCTATGGCAGCAGTTCTCAAACTTTTTGGCCTCATGACCCTTTATACTCCTAAAATTACTGAGTAACCCCAAAGAGCTTTGTCTTATAGGTATTATCTATCAACATTTATGTGAGAAACTAAAGCTGAAAAAATTTTAAAACAGAAGAATACAACAGTACGCATTCTATTAGCTATCATAGCCAATGATGTCATAACTTACCATGTAGCTTCTGGAAAACTCAACTGTACAAATATGAGAGAATGACAGTAAGAAAGTCAAATGACTTAGTATTATTACAAAAGTAGTTTGACCTCAAAGATATCCTGAAAGAGTCTCAGGAACCCATAAGTATCCTTGGACCAGCCACTGAGAACTATTGTTACAGGGCTGAGGAACCAATAATGAATCAATTCCTCTCTTGTATAATTTGGTAAAGGAATAAGACAATAAAGAAATAAATGAATAAATATATGATCTCAGGTAATGGTAAATGCCATGAAAAATAGAACAGGACATGGAGATAGAAAGTGAAAACTGGGGGGTCTAGGGAAGGAATAAGGGCATATTAACTTCACATAGGATGGTGTGAAAACACCTCTAAGAAGAGATACTGAAGGAATGAGCCCTGCTAAAGTCTGAAGAAATAATGTTCAGATAGAGAAACAGAAATGCAAACACCCTGGAAGTCACTGACAGATTTCGAGCGGAGGAATGACCTAATCTGATTAACGTTTTTTAAAATACGACTCTGGCTTCCATATGGAACAAACTCGGAAGGCAGGTATAAAAATGGAAGTAGAGAAGTTATGAGGCTACTGCAGTAGTCCTACAAGAAATGTTGGTGACTTGGGTAGTAAAATAGCAGTGGAAGGATGAGATCTGAATGGATATGGGGGTTATTTTGAAGGAAAAGTCACAATAATTGCTTAAGGGCTAGACATGGGGTTGCGTGGGAAAAAAATGAAATGAAGGAAAGATGACTCCTAGGTTTTGCCGAGCAATGAGGTGAATGTTGCCATAAAGATATAGAGAAACCATGGGAGGTGGGAGAGATGAGGGGCAAAATCAACTTTAAGATGCTTACCTAGAATCTGAGTAAAAATACTGGATATGTAGGTCTGTAACTCAAGACAGAGGTCACAGCAAGAGATGCATTAGGTACTCAAGTACATGACTAGATGAGATCACCTAAAGAGTAAATGTGGATAAAGAAGAGAACCAGAGAACTGAGATCTAGAATTTTATCTTACATTAAAAGCTGTCAAATTAACGTACATTTATGTTTTTTTTTATGCTTGCCTTTTTCAAATAACTGCTAGTCCCAGTGATATCAGATAAGAGGGTTTGTTTTCAGTACCTCCTTTTTCATATTGGGACACTGACTCGAGAATCTCCTTCATCAAGAAGTATTCTGTATGTATATGTAAAACTGAATCACTATGCTGTACACCAGAAATTAACACAACATTGTAAACCGACTATACTTCAATTTAAAAAAGTTAAAAAAAAAAGGGTAATTCTGACCAAAAAAAAAAAGCATTCTGGAACTCTCTGGAACTCCTCTCTCAAACCAATAGCTCACTCCCGACACACAGGCACACTGTCTCTACTTCTAATCCTTCCCTCTCCTCTTCCAGGGTTGTCTCTTCTGTGCTCCTATGATTATCCTTACATATTTTCACAGAGGTCCTATTTAATATTCTATATTCTAACTGTTTGTCCTTTAGTGGTGTGAAACTTTCCTTATAGGAAGGAACCATGACCTTCATCTTTATGCCTTACAAAATGCCCGGCAGGTAACAATCTCTTAATGAACATTTCCTCAATGAATAAAAGGAAGGAGGAGCAACTTAAAGTCAGTCCAATTGCTACTTAGTAGGAAAGCAGGGATTAGCATCTAGGTTTCAGGACAGCCAGGTGTTCTAAACTCACTTCAGTCTGTCATTCAAAGAACTACACATTTGGACTGCATCTTATCTGTTTTATTTTCTATTTATCATCTGGTCTTGACTGTAAGTCTGTTGATCTACACAAAATTCACTTTTCCTCAGCCTATGCATCCATCTTATGTCTTACCTCTCCCATTAAAACCCTCCACCAATCCCTCAATTATCACCCTCTTCCCCTACACCAGCCACACACATATACACTTTCAGCAACACCCTATACAATTTGATTGCACATTGAAGCTGCTTTCTCAAAGTATACCAAAGGCCTTTGTAACAGTTAAAGTGTAATTTTCAAAATGGTAAAATCATGACACTCATACAAATATGAAATGAATATATAGCAAAGATTACATTTAACTCATTAATGAAAGAAGGAACAGTAAGATGTTAAAACTGGTTCAAATGATGGGAGGGTAATAGCTCAGTGGTAGACTGCATGCTTAGCATGCATGAGGTCCTGGGTTCAATCCCCAGTACCTCCATTAAAAAGAGGGGGAAAAAAAACTGGTTCAAGTGAGACTCTGACTTTCAGAGATACATATTCTCCAGTCTATAAAATTCATTTGTATGGCATGAACAGGATTAACTGCACTGGCATGGGCAGGAAACATTTATTCCCATATCAGTTTTCTAGAACTTAACTTTTACCCCTTTTTACAGAGATGTAAAACAGCCTAGTCAATCAAGGACAAAAATGTGTATCTCTAAATCAAAATAATACAATTCCTGGAGGGTCTTCTAGGTTGTGGAGGATCCAATGCCCAGCACTCAAGATATACAGTAATTTCTTCTGCCCATTTCCAAGTCTCTGACAATTTTTCTTGCATAACTGTCAAAACTCATTCCAATCTGCCCTCTTTAGCACAATGAAGGAAAATTCTTATCACTTTTGGTTTTCATGAGACAGCACTCTCCTGGCTCCCCTTCTCCCTGACTGATACTCTTCAGTCTCCTTCATCAGTTCCTATCCATCTTAAATATAGTATTCACAAGGTATTGATGGGTCTTATTCTATCCTATATCATCAGTCATTCTTCACTTATTAATTACATAAGAATTACTCCCACATCCAGAGCGCTAATGCCTGTAATCCCAAACCTGAACTTCTATTTTCTCCACTTCCCATTCTGATATCTTAGCAGTACCTCAAATTCATCATGACCTAAACTCACTCTTTCCACCATCTAAATGATTTATCCCTACATTTCCTAACTTAATGTCTAACTGTCAGAGGCATAAAACATGAGAATCTTACATTCTACTCTCTCCCTCACCTTCTTCTATGAAACTGCCTTTTCCAGACAGTCACCTAAACTATCCATTGTACCTCTACAATTACTCTCTTGCATCTTCTCCTTCTTCTGAGGCTTTTCCCTAATTCAAGTCTGTATTATGTTTCAACTTAACTGTTGATAAAGCTTCCTCACTGCTATATTCTTTCCTCTACCATTCACTCAGCTGCCAAAGTTATCTTTCCCGAAACAGGGGTCGAAGTTTTTTCTGACTTGGTCCCACTTTCTGATCTGGGTTCTTACATAATAGGCATCTATTGCTTGAGGGCATCCACTTACTTCCTAATCATTCTTCTTCAGTTACTTCAGTCCAGTCGAGCTGATTCCACCCATGAGGCACACAACTCCAGCTCAGACAACCAGGCTTACAATGACTGATTCAAAATTGGCCGAAATAGAGCCACTGAAGTGCTGTAGACTTTTACTGAGACTTCTGGGGCAAAAGTAGATGCTTTTTACTGTGTAACTGCTATTGTTATTGCTATATTTTACCATCAGAGGACAGCCTATCTGAAAAGCCAACCCAGAATATAATACATTCAAATGGGGAGAGAATCTATATACAGTAGATGCATATCCGGGGATCAGGTGAGAGATCCAAGCTGAAGATACTGATTTGTGAATTCTGGGCATACAGATGGTAACTGACTTTATGAAGAGAGAAGATAGCCTAGGAATAATGTAAAATGAAAAGAGGGTGGCGATCACAGACCTAAGGGGCATTTAAGGGTTAGAGAAGTCAAGGAAGAAACCGATTAAGAAAAAAAGAAGTCAAGAAAGAACACTAACAACTCTGGCACAAAAACAAACATAATAGGGAACCAAAGCAGAGGGAAGAGGAAGAAGGTGTGATCAAATGTGTCAAACACGTTGAAAAGTCTAGGAATGAAAAGTTTTAACGTATCCTTTGGATGAAAACAGTTTTGGTGGAGAAGGTGGGGATGGAACCAAGTTTGATGGGCACAAAGGTGAGTAGAAGATGAAGTCAGTCAGTATTAGACACCCTGTTTAGGAAGTGTGGCTATACAGGAACTGAGAAACAGCTGCAAGTGAAGAACATAGTCAAAGGTAGGTTTTGTTCCTGTTTGTTTTGTTTGTTTACAGAATTTGGTCTTTAGCATGTTTAAACGTTGACTGGAAGCAACTTAAAAAGAGGATGAGGTTAAAGAAATGGTGAGAGAGAATAAATAATAAAAAGTGAGCTTCATGATATATACATATATTAAAACATCATGTCTTATATCTTAAATAAATACAACTTTTGTCAGTTATACCCCAATAAAGCTGGAAAAAAATATGAGCAAAATTTTAAAAAACAGAGAACAGATGAAGATACCAGTTTTGAATAGGGTAAGCAATATCTCTTCCACTGAAATCATATAGTATAAGGAAAGAATGAGTAAGGATGTGGATACATTTATAGATCTGGTTACTGAAAATTAAGATATTCCACATGTGACAGCATCAACTATGTCATATACATGCTGAAGTTTAAATGTTAAAAAAATCTGTTCATCAAAAATTATTTTTCAGAATTATGAGTTTCATATATATGAGCATCTAAGTTAAAGTAATTGTCCCTCTTCTAAATCCTAGACTTACAAAGAAAATTAAAAAGATTATTATCAAATGCCTACTTTGTACAAGACATCACACTAGACATATTGGAGAATACACAGAGGGCTCTTCCTCCAGATATTTGCATAGCTTGTTTTTCTTGTTCTCACATTCTCCATTACACTTATCACTACCTGACATATTATATTTATTTTATTGTGTGTTTTTCCTCCTAGACTAGAAGCTCCTCAAGGGAAGAGACTTTTCTGTTTATTCATTGTTGTATCCTCAGTACCAAGAATGTGCCTGCCATGAATATGAACACGAAATAGTTTTTATTAAATGAAATGGTATCATCTCTTTAGGTAGAAGAGGTATAATCCATTAAATGAGGGAGAAATAAATGAGGACTACATCAATATTTACAAATCACAGAAGTAAATATTAAGGATGATACAAGAATAAATATCCCAAAATGGTATAAGGGTTAACAAAGACTGTTAATCTTCCAGACAAGGTGATAAAGAAAGGTATTATGGAAAAGGTGGCATTTGGACTGGGCTTTAAAGAGGAGAGTACACTTTTTGTTTCTTGGGTTTTTTTTTTACATGTACAATTCAATGGTTTTTAGTATATTCACAAAGTTATGCAACAGTTACCTTCTATAACATCTTCATCACCTGAAAAAGAAACCTCATGATCCTTAGCTATCACCTCTCAACTCCCTCAACCCCTCCCCTCCAGCCTAAAAAGTCACTAAAGTCCTTTCCGTCTCTACACATTTACCCATTCTGGACATTTCACATAAAAAGAATCAAATAATATATGGGATTTTTGTGACTGGCTTAATCACTTAGCATATTTTCAAGGTTCATCCATGTTTTAGCAGGTATCAGTACTCCACTCCTTTTTATGATTGAATAATATTCCATTGCATGGATAGACCATATTTTGTTTAGCTATTCATTAGTAGATGGACATTTGGGTTGTTTCCATCTTTTGGTTATTATGAATAACAGTGATTCTATGAACATTCACTTAAAAGTTTTTGTGTGGTATAACTTTAATAAACATTGTGTAGGAGTAATCTAAAAACAAATGACACAAATGAGCTTATTTACAAAACAGAAACAGACTCACAGACATAGAAAACAAATTTATGGCTTACTGGCAGTGGGGAGGGGGTGAGGAGGGATAAATTGGGAGTTCAGGATTTGTAGATTCTAACTACTATATATAAAATAGATAAACAAGCTCCTACTGTATAGCACAGGAAACTATATTCAATACTTTGTAATAGCCTATAATGAAAAAGAATATGAAAAGGAATATAAATATATGTGTACATATATATATAGGTATACAACTGAATGACAATGCTGTACACCAGAAATTAAACACAACATTGTAAACTGACTATACTTCAACTAAAAAAAAAAAAGAAAGAAAGAAGTGAACAATCAACTATACTGCAATAAAATAAGAAGTGAAGGAAGGAACTATAATATTTTAAATCATTCAAACCTAAAAATTACAAATTCAAGATAAAGTATTCACTGGTCTTGAGATCAAATGAGGCAAAGTGACTTTTCATAAAGCTTAATTTACTCAAGTCAAAGGACTGTCCTTTATTTTGCAACAATGTCCTTCAAACTTTTTAATGTTAAAGTATTCTTTTTAAATGAAATGATGGCAAAGCAAAAGGTAGTTTTGTTATATTACTCAGGCAAAATAGATTTTTAAAAATGTAATACCAAGCTAAGTAGTTTGCACATTATTCCATGGTCAATAAGGAAATCAATAGTTGTTTAAATATAAAATTATTGACTCTTGGATATCATTTCATTCAGCAGTAACTGAGTTACTACTATATGAAAAGCACTGAATTTGATGTTACAAGAACAGACTAAATAAAATTCTGCCCTTGCCTTTTTATAACAGTGTTCAGTGGAAGAAAAGTCTTTCTCTATTCATTATTTATATCTTTACTCATTTATTACTTATCAAGTGCAATATGTAGTAGTAAAAAAATCCTTTTTAAAAGGAAAATACGGGATTATTCCTATTGTGCTTATCAGTTTTATTTCACTTATTAGTTAAACCCTAACCTACAGAAACTTATAGTCTAGATTTTATAAATTTATAAACTGCTCTAGGAGAAACTGACTGCAGGCATTTAATTAGATATTATTTACCTAGGGCTTCTAATTTAGGAGCAAATAGCTAATAAGCACTTACTATTACCACTTACATTTTAAGCATTTTACATCTGATGACTAATTTAATCCTAACAATCTTGTGAAAAGGGAATTATTACTATATTATTGTTAAGATATTAATAGATTAGAATATGTTACATTTATCATTTTTTTCCAGAATCAACATTGATACCAATTCTGCTAATGAAACTGTTTTATATACAGTTGTTGTATCATTTCCATCAGCACACAAAGATACTGTAACTTCTCCCATCTTAAAAAAAGAAAAAAAAATCCCCTCTTGACTATATTCCCCTCCAGGAACTACATCATTTCTCAGATTATTTCTAGAGCAAAACTCTGAAAAGAGCAGTCTACATGAGTTATCTCCCATCTTCTCTCAGCCTCTCTCTTGAGCCATTCCAAATAGGCTTTTGCTTCAGACACTACTCAAATCACTCTAGTCAAGATTACAAATGATCTCAAAATGCTAAATACAATTTTTAATTTTCAGTCCTCATTTCACTTGACCAGCAACTTGACATAAGTTAAACACTCTCTTCTTTACTTAGTTTCTAAGACATCATACTCTTCTGGGTTTTCTTACAAGATGTTCCTTCTCAATCTCCTATGCTGGTTCTTATACAGCTCCCACAACTTGTAAACAGAATTCCCAAGGCTCAGTTCTTGGACCTCCTCTCTTTTCTATCTACATTTACTTTCTTTTTTTTTTTAATGGAGGTACTGGGGATTGAACTCAGGACCTTGTGCATCCCAAGCATGCACTCTACCACTGAGCTACACCCACCTCCCAACATTTACTTTTTTAAAGTCCTCATATAGTCTCATGGCTCTACTAGAATGTAGCTTCAACAAGGTAGGGATTTTTTTAAGCTATTTTATTTGTGCTCAATGCCCTGCACCTAAAACAGTGCCTGGCACATAGTAGGTGCATGCCAAATATTTGTTCATGAATGAATAGATTAATAAATGGCTATAAACTGATGACTCTCTAATTCATATCTACTGCCTGGATCTCTGTCCTGAATTTCAGATATATTCAACTGCCTACCTGCTATTTCCACTTGGATGTGTAACAAAAATCTCAAACTTAACCAAGCTCAAAGGAGAACTCAAATCACCTTCCCAATGGCTTCTGCAACTGACTTCACTTTCTTAGCAAAGTGCAGCTCCATCCTTCTAGATCCTTTAAGTCCCTCAAGTCAAAAAATTTGAAATCATTCCTAATTCCTTCTCTTTCTCTCACACCACATATCCAATCTGTCAATAAATAATGTGGATTCTGCCTTCAAAACATACTCAACATTTGACTATTTCTCACCACATCCATCACGATCACCAAGCCATTATCACCTCTCACCTGGATAAATGCAATAGACTCCTAACTGGTCTTCCTGCTTTTGTCCCCCTCCACCCAACAATTCAGTCTGTTCTCAAAATCACAGCCAGAGAAGTTTTTTTTTTTTTAAACTTAAGTCTAATCACATCACTTCTCTGCTCATAATCCTGCAATTATTCCCACGTTTCTCTCAGTAAAAGCCCAAATCTTGACAACTGCCTATGAAGCTCTACTTAGTCCGGCCCTATTACATCTCTGAACTCATCTGCTACCTTTCCTATCACTTATTCTGCTCTGCTTCATATTAGTTTCTTTTGCTGTTCCTTCCAAAGGTTCCACGTATTTCCACCCAAGGACCTTTTCTCTTACTGTTCCTTCTCCCTGGAATGCTTCCCGCAAGATATCTGTAACCCATTACTTGCTTCATCACTTTGTTCAATCGTCACTTTCTCTGAGTTTTCCCTTATCACCATATTTTAAATTGCAACGCCAATCCCACCCCCTTATATTTTCTATCCTCTTTCTCTGTATTTCTGAACATCACTTATCACCACCAAATATTATATTCTTTCTGGGACATGTGCTCGAAAAGGGCAAAAATTTCTGTCCGTTTTGTTCACTACCATATCCCTGGTGTTTAAAGCAGTGGCTGGTATACAGAGAGTGATCAATAATCTATTTGTTTAAAGAATGCTTTCATTTCCACCAGGGGAGCCTAATAATCATCTGGCCTGGCATTTCAGGAAAAGATCATAAAGCTTCTCTAAGACTTCTTTCAGTGCTCTGAATCCTAGAAAGATTATTCTTTGCCTAGAAAGAAAAACTGTGCTTTGCCTAGTCAACCACAAGGAGGAGTTGAGAGGAAAAGCTGAGCAAAGAGAAACCATTTAATATTGTTTCCCTTGCTTTTCCTACGGCGGCCTCAAGGTGGAAGAAAACTGGATCTGGAGGCGACAGTACTGAATGAATGATTTTCTCCATACTATGAGTTTCCTAGACACACACAAACGTAAGCATTAAAAACTGCAATCCTTTCAAATGCCACAAAGAGGCCAAGAAAATCAACCCACGGCTACTGGGGACTGGAAGGGTGTTTTTTAATTCCACCACTAAGAATTCAACATAAATACAGGGGAAAAGTTCCTATTAGCTCAGAGACATGTAACTCACACCCGAAGGCCAAAGTGTTCCAGGTTGCCAGTACTCTCTGGCCAGAGAACTATTAGGTCCGTTCTATTTGATACTTGAAAACCTGCAATAATTAAAACAACATAAGCAAGGCGGTCCCGGGTCTAAATTCTCAGATCTGGCCAATCCCTTGTAAAGTCCTGATTCATTCAACATCGAAATCAATTTCTCACAGGATCCTGACTCACCGCCACCTGTTGATGCCCACATTGGAGGAGCCGGCGAACCAGGGATCGAGGATGTAGACGCAGCGGATGGTGTCGGCGCCCTGAATGCACTCTTTCAGGGCGGGGTTGTCGTGAAGCCGGAGCCCCTTTCGGAACCAGTGCACGGCGTTCACCCCCATCCCGGGGTCGCCACCGAGTTCTTCCGCGGAGAAATTCAGGGCAGGAGGCTGCGGCTCATAACCGACACCTCCGCTTCCAGGAGAATGGTCGCACCCAAGGAGTGAGGAAAGGGCGGCAGAGGGGAGCCAGGAAAAAATGAGTCCAAGGAGGGAACCGGAGACGGAGAGGGCGCTGGAGGCGCAGCTGGAAGATGAATGGAGGTAACCCAGTCAGCGGAGTCCAGGTTTCACGCCTTTTAGGAGCCAGCACCCGCCGCAACCCCCTGGACGAGACGCATAACTTTGAGGGCCTAGGACCCTCGGAGAGCGAGCGAGTTCCACGAGCCCGAGCCGCCACGACGGCCCGAGCCGGTGCGGGCAGCCCCAGGAGGTTCGTCACGGAAACCTCGCCCTACCGAGGCGGCCCCTGAGGAGCAAACGGCCCGCCTGAGGCGAGCCACCGACAGGGATGAGAGAGAATTCAGCCACTTGTTGGTCACGCTGCCTCTTGGCCCGGGAAAGAAGAGTAAGGACGACGCACGGAGGCGGTGGTCGCGGCCGCTGGACGGCTGCCGGCTGGTGACCGGTCCCGAGGCTGCCCGGGTGACTCCGCCGCCACCGCCGCGTCAGCGGCCTCGGCCCCGCCCTCGGCTCCTCATTGGAGGGCGCGCTCCCCACGTGACCACCGGCACCTCACGTTTCTGAAGTGTGTTTACTACAGCGGCTCTGACTGGGGAACTGCTCGCGCCTCAGTGGCTTCTAGTGGTGGGCGGCCGCTCCATCTCAAAACTTTCGCTCCTCATCCAGTTGCCGGACTCTCTGCCTCTTCGCCTTTTCCCTGCTGACAGGCCACAGCTGCCTGGAAGCGCCCACGGTAACACAGGCCCCATGTGAGGTAAGGCGTAACCCCGCCCTCGGGGTCCGTGAGCGTCCACCATTGGCTGAAGCTCACCGAGACCCGGATGAGCACGGGGATGCGGGGAGCTCGCGAGCGCGCGCTCGGCTGGGGTAGAGGGGGTGTGCGCGTGCGCTCTCGCTGCGTTCCGGAGGGAAGGAGGACGCGGCGGGCTGACTCGAGCGTGCTCGGGGATTCCTTCCGTGGGGTTTGGAGAAGGTCTGAAAGTAGCTTGGTATCTTACCAAGAGTCAGTGGGGAAGCCGGGCGTGGAGTGAGGGCAGGTTGGGGTGGAAAGGGCAGACAGAGTAGGAAGCTTCACGTAGACTTAGAGCCCAAACCATGTGCTTCAATCCAGCTTTGGTTGGAGAACCCAACCCTACTTCAGTGTGTAGAGCTGGCCCTATTACCATTCTTGTGAGTCTTGCGGCGTGGTATCCTTGCACGTGTTCTGGAGAAGAGAGATAATTGGCAGGGCGGGTGCCAGGCATCCCTGGAATTCATACTATCTGTATATCATCAACATATTGATGCTTAGATGCTCTAGTGCCTTAAACTTAGAGCGGTTTAGCGGGCTCATCATGATGGGGCCTTTGCCTACCTTTCCAGCGACAATGAACTTAAAGCCATGCCATTTCTTAGACATGTGATGGTCGTATGTTCATTCAACTATCACTTACCGAATGAAATGGGCACTGTTCAAAGTGCTGGATATACAGGAGAGAAAGGGACAAATACCTCAGCACTAATGGAGTTCACTCTCTTATCTTTTATACCTGCTATTTTTTCCTCTATAAAGTGCCCTTCTTTAGAATCTGCTGCTCACTACAACCACCTTTGAGCTACCTGGTATGTTTCTACACATTCAAATGTTTACTGAATGAGTTAGTGAATGAATGAATGCTGTTTATCACCAGTGTGTTTGGCAAAGTTGAAAGGAGGAAGGGTATGTTTGAATTATGTACCTCTAAAATTCATATAACCACTAGTACCTGTGAATGTGACCTTATTTGGAAATAAGGTCATTGCAGATGATCAAGTTAAGATGAGGTCATTAGGGGCCCAAATCCAGTGACTAGTGTCCTTAAAAAAGGAGAAGTTTCGATATAGACACAGACACAGACAGAGAGAAGGCTATGTGAAGATTGAAGTTATGCTGCCACAAACCAAGGAACTGCTCAAAGCTAGGAGAATGGCCTGAAACAGGTCCTTCCCTAGTGTCTTCGGGGGAGAATGGCCCTGCCAACACTTTGATTCCAGACTTCTGGCTTCCAGAACTGTGAGACAATAAATTCCTGTTGTTCTAAGCCGTTCATTTTGTGGTACATTGCTACAGAAGCTCTAGCAAACTAATACAGCAATAATGTAAATGCAGTCATCTAGTAAGCCAGTATGTCTGGATAGTCTTCCCTAACCCTGCTTCTGTTACCATCAGGAGGACATAACAGCCTGTCTTTGATTTCTTAAGAACTTTTAAAATTATACAGTATGTGAAAACCTGTTGTTCACTATAAAGCAGTGAACAGTTATTTTTATCAATGGGGATGAGCCTGGTTAGTTAGCATTTTGAGGATCCCATCACCTATGCAGAGGATGTGGCAAACAGAGCTGTCCCCTCATTTGGATTGCCTCATACTCCAGGGTCTATTGACTTTTTAATATACAATGTTTCATGTTTCATTTTAGGCAGTTTGAGAGTAAGCAGATTGTGTCTAAAGACATAAGTATTGTTTTCAAGCATCCAAATGAAACAGTGGGAGGTAGAAAGAGAATATTGGTTTGTGTAGAGTTGGCTTATGTTGGCTGATTGTCCATTCAATAAAGATGGATTTTTTTTTAAGAAACAACTGTTTGTGGGTGTGTGTGTAACTTTCATTTACACATAAAAATACTTATAAAAGCATCAGTACTGGCAACTGTGCATTCCTCAAAGACAGAGGGTTTCTATGGCAAATAGATTGTTACTTTTAATATATCTCTGTTTTGAGGGAGGAGTAACCATTGAAGAAAAGCTGTGACTTATTGAGCACCTATTATATGTCAGGTACTTTATATAGGTTGTTATTAATCCTCATAATTTTATGAGGCAGTTTATTATTTAATAATAATTTATGCTCAACTTACAGATGGAGACACTATAGCTCA
The DNA here is from genome assembly GCF_048773025.1 of Camelus bactrianus. Classification (NCBI taxonomy): domain Eukaryota; kingdom Metazoa; phylum Chordata; class Mammalia; order Artiodactyla; family Camelidae; genus Camelus; species Camelus bactrianus. Next base: position 30,562,458 of record NC_133550.1, on the reverse strand, counting down.
GAAATACAAATAAGTAGTAAAACCAGGTGAAAAAACCAAGACTGTTTCTGAATCCAAAGCTCTTTCCTTATCATTCCTTATCACATACTATCCCTCACTGACACCACCACTCCCTTTCTTTTTCAGAGTGAGTATTTATGTTTGAAAAAAGAAAGAAGAGATGAGGGCCATTGTCAGGAATCTCTTATGAAATTCTGGCTGGCTTTAACATCCAGGTGGTAGAAAGAGGATGGGACAGTGAGGAAGAGATTAGGTTATATCTCACCTCACCATTAATTAGTTGATGATCTTGAGCTAGTCATCTAGGCTTTCTTGGCCTGCTTAATTCATGTAGAAAATGTGGGGATGAACTAGATTTTTAAATTTTCTTTACTATTTAAAAATCCTTGGGTTCTAAGAGCACAGCCCTGTCAGTCTCAAAAATAATGTGAAGAATCCTGTTAAACGTTCTTTAACTGCCAACAGTGTTAAAAACAAACAAACAAACATTATCTCTTTGATTTCATGAATACCCTTGATAAAAGTGTGTCAGCCTCTGTGTGAAAGCCTGTGTTCTCCCTTGACCCCATCTTACAGAGGTGATTTTTGGCACGTGTTATCAACACACAAATGATGAAGGAGTAGACAGTGTGATCAACTCATTCAGTCTTGATGTGATGTGAATGTTAGGCCAGTAGCCCCTGGCAGAGTGACCCCCAGCACTAGGGTCTTTGGGAGACTGAATTTAAATGTTACAGGATTTTTAAAAATTGAGGTAACATTTATTTATAAAACTATATGTTTCATGTGTACAACATTATAGTTTGACTTCTGTATACACTACAGTGTGATCACCAACCAAAAGTTTAGTTTCTATCCATCACTATACAGTGGGCCTCCTTTACCCATTTTGCCCTCCCCTTTATAATCATTATTTTTTTAAAGATAAATTATGACTCTCATATGAATATAAAATGAACACATGTCAAAAAATTAACTTGTTAATTAATGAGGGAAACAACAAGGTATTACAATGGAATAAAAGGAGATTCCAAAGAACAGTTACATACATAGGCCATTAGGAAGGCTAAAAATAAATTTGCTTAATATATGCAAAACACTTCTACAGAGGGATGGGAGGAGGGAAATCAGTTTCATTTTCACAGGACAAAATCCACTTGCATGTTCATGAACAGCATTCATTTGCATTGCTATCGGTTATCTACAATTTACAGAGTTATAAAGTAGTTTAAAGATAACGACAGGCAGAGAATAACTTGAAAGGTGCCCACACAAGAGACCTAGTAATCTTTTTTGCCTATTTCAAAGCATTCATAATTTTTGTCACCTCCTCAGAGAGGTCTTCCCTGCCAGCCCCTTCTTAGTTTCTATTATGGTTCCCTATTTACCTTCATCATAGCATGACTTGTGATCTGTACTTTTTTATGATTTACTTATTTATTATCAGACAATCTATGCCTGTCCCCACCTCATATGCAAGCTCCAGGAGCACAGAGATTTTGGTGTATCATATTCCTCATTATACCATTAGCCACAGTACCTGGTACCCAACAGACTCTCAATCAGTGTTCTTCTACAGACCATGATAGCACCCAGTTGATCACATGAACACTGTACTTCATCCAAATGTCAGTTATCAATTTATTGGGTCTCAGTTCCAAATTCACCTTTCATGCTTCCTCGAAGTAAGGGTTTCTCCTTCACCATGTTAAACATTGTCAGTAGAGGGCGTTGGAGGGAAACTGAAGGCGGGAGGGGCTTCTCCTCCTGGTTCTGGTATGCTGGGTTTCTTTTTTTGTTCTACTCCAATGCTGCCAGAGGCACTTGGGCGAGGAACATATAGTAGGCTCTCTGGCACTCCCTATTCGTGGGTACCACATCCACAGATTCAACCAACTGTGAATCAAAAGGTATTTGAAAAGGATTCCAGAAAGTTCCGAAAAGCAAAACTTGAATTTGCCACTCACTGGCAACTATTTATATATCATTTACATTGCATATACATAACATTTACATTGTATTGTAAGTAATCCAGAGGTGACTTAAAGTATACAGGAGGATACATGGAGGTTATATGCAAATAATGTGCCACTTTATATAAAGGACTTGAGCATCCGCAGATTTGGGTATCCTTGAGGGGAGCAGAGACATCTGGGAAACAATCCTCCAGAACACTGAAGGATGATTAGACTGTAGAGTTCACTTCTATCAAGTTTCAGTGGCATCCCTGCTGGTGAATTCCCAGCAAGCAGCTACCCCACCTCAGCCCACCTGAATTCTGGCCAGGTGTTTCCTGTGGCCACTCCCAATCATGGTTGTCTTTCTACCAGCCTTGGTGAGTGCAGACCAGCTCTGGCCCAGGGTGGCCCAGTTGACTTCTTCACCATCCTTCGCCAGTGAGGTCTGAATCTTAACCTAAGAGATGGCACCTGGCACTCTGCCTTCCAAGTTTGTCCTTCCTTTGGTACCCTCCCTCAGTCCCAGGGTATTCTTCATAGTTTCCTTTCTCCCTTTATAATTAATCCCCTGTGGTGATTAATAATTCTTTTTATTAAACGTTTCCTGTTGGATTTGCCATGTGGTTTCTGTCTCCTCATTAGACACTGACTGATGCAGCCCATTAACAACGATGTACTTGTGAATAGTTTTCTCACTTGTTCTTAATCTTTTTCCTGACCAAGTGTATTTTGAAAGTGTAAATAGCTACAAATGTGGCAATATGTTACTGTGACATATTAGCCAACATTTTTTGCCCCCCAGTGTTTTTTGTCCTGTGACTATCCCTATTCAGGCCTTTGGATGTGAGTCCTCTTGCCTCAGAATGGCAGAAATAGAAGTCCAGGTGGCTCAACATTTTTATTTTAAATTCAAGAGCCTTGATTCAGATGTAAATCAGGAAAGATTTGCTTCTCCCCTTCCCCTTCCCTTAACACTGTATGAAAATTCTCTCAGCTGGGGTGGGATATGAGTGCCATCTGAGGAAAATGAGATAGATAAGTAGATATCTTTTCTAAAATAAGAAGATAGTGTCTCACCTACCCTTATTGGATTAGCACCATATTCCTAGATAAGCTTAGGGTGATCTGAGAGTAGAAGAGACTTGTGCCAACTTTCTATTTGAAATCTGGAGGCTGGTCCTCATGGAATTTCCATTACAATTTTACTGTGGCCTAGCTCAAAAGCCTAGGAGAGATGCCATTGGACAGAGAGGGTCTGGGAAGCCCTGCCAAGTAGGATGCTGGCTAAGAGAACAGCTGAATTTTTCTAGACCCCCCCCCCCCCGCTTCCTTAGAGGGCTGTGAAAGTTAGCTGAAAGAGAAAAACCAGTTAACCAAGGGGTTTTGCCAAAAGGTACAGCATGTGCAGAATGTCACAAGAGGTTGTGACCAAGGACTAGATGGGACATGGGCATCTCAACAGATGCCATCCCAGAGAGATAACAACACCTGAGGACGGGACAGGATCAGACATTCAGCTGATGTGAGTGTTGGCAAGTAAGGAATGACAGTCAGATCTCCTTCCTAAAGATGCACCATTCTCTAAATATCCGGGAACTTAAATGCTACCCTGGAGAGAAGCAGAGGAAAGCAGTTTTTTTTTTTAAAGGAATTGATTGAGTTTAAAGTTGGGATGACAGGAAAATCCTGAAATGACCAATAAAACCTGGAATTGACTAGACCAGTTTTCAACCAGTGAGCAGACTTGGACTTTTAAGACAGAAACTACATTTAGCCATAGAAAAATAAAGACAGTTACTTTTGGACTATGATTTGTAGACTAAAAAAATATGGTACTTGCTATAAAATCCAGCCAGTTATTAGAGAAACTCCAGAGAACTTACACAAGCTATCTGGCCCTGGGGTCTGGTCTGTATCCCTCCCCTCCTCACTTTCCCTCTTCCTCTCTCCTTGCTTTTCCTCAAGCAGGCTAAGAATGCTTCAAGGACTTTGCACTTGCTGTTTACTCTGCCTGGAATGTTCTGTCCCAAGATAGTCTCATAGCTCCTTCCTCATTTTATTCAGGTGTCTGCCCCAGTGTCATCTCCTTGGGGTGGCTTTTTCCGTCCACTGTATCTACACTCCTCATCATTCTAAAATTCCATTACCCAGCTTTATTTTTCTTCTATCACTCATCAGTACCTGAATTATAGTATATATTTATCTGTTTGGTTACATGTATGTATTCATCAGCTCAGGCTGCTGTAACAAAATACCATAGACCAGGTGGCTTCAACAATAGAGATTTGTTTTCTCAGAATTCTGTACACTGGAATCCAGGATCAGGATACTAGCATGCTTGAGTTCTGGTGATAGCCCTCTTCCTGGCTGCAGATTGTCTTGTTGTGTCCTCACATGGGAGGGGGAGAGAGAGAGAAAGAGGGAACTCTGGTGTCTCTTCTTATAAGGACATTAATTCTACTGGATCAGGGCCCTACACTTATGACCTCACTTAACCTTAATTATTATCAGAAATGCCCTATCTCCAAAGACAGTCACTTGGGGGGGGGGGTAAATCTTCATCATATGAATTTGGGGGAGGGAGTTGTACACAATTCAGTCCATAGCAATGTCTCTCCCTACTCTATAGAATAAGCCCCATAGTATGGGCTGGAATGTTTGTGTTCCCCTCAAATTCATACATTGAAATCCTAATCCCTCTCATGAATAGGATTAGTGATTTATGAAGGAGGCTCCAAAGAGCTCCCTAGCTCCTCCACCATGTGAGGGCACAGTGAGAAGTTAGCAGTCTGCAGCTGGGAAGAGGGCCTTCACCAGAGCCTGACCATGCCGGCATCCTGATCTTGGACTTGAACCCTCTAGAACTGTGAGGGACACATTTTTAAAAACTGAAGTATAGTCAGTTTACAATGTTGTATCAATTTCTAGTGTACAGCATAACATTTCAGTCGTACATATATTGCTTTTCATATTCTTTTCCATCATAGGCTCCTACAAGATGTTGAATATAGTTCCCTGTACTATGCAGTATGAACTTTTGGTTTATCTATTTTATATATAATAGTTAGTTTGATGTTGATAACCTAGTCTGTGGCATTTTATTGGGTAAATGAATGGATAAATACCCAAAATGCTGTTAATAATATCCAAGAACCATTGAGTCAGTGTGTGCTAGACATGGAACTACTGTAGTAGTCATTATGCTGAGAAACTTAGATATATGATTTAATTTTCACAATTGACATCTGAGGTAGATATTACTATTCCCATTTTACAAATGAGAAAACTGGGGCCCAGAGTAGTTAAGGCCTCGTAACTTGCCCTCAGAAGTGGAAAAGGCAGGAAGCAAACCCAAAATCTCCCATCTCCATAGGCTGTGGGTTGCCCAGCACACTCCACTACCTTCACTGCACTGGCATTTAGATGGTATTTTTAGGTGCAGAACAAGGACTCCCAGGGTATGGGGGGAGGCTGAGTGATTCTGGTTAAGATGAATGTGGGTGAGCTTTTTGTAGAAAGTTGTATTTGCCCTGGGAAAAAAATTAAATAAATGAAGAAAGGATTCCAAAAGAGTAGATGATTGTGCAACATAAGACAATATATCCATTTAGAATGGTCATGTGGTGAAATAAGTATACACAGAAAACAAGTTGTCAAGAATAAATTGAAAACCTAGTGAACAGTGACAGGAACCTGGGGGGTATCTGCTAAAACTGCAACATCAGCATCCACAGGACAGAGGGTGGTGATGGAAAGAAAGGGCAGAAAGAGGCACTGAATTTTTCCACATATTACTCAGAGCTATTGATGTGCTTTTTAAGGGCTCATCTCCATGGTTCTTGAGCACTGAGTGAGGAATAAACCAGCCACTGCTGGGGTTGTTGTGTTGAGATGATGGCACTTACAGAGGAGTCAGGGTAGAAAAGTAGATTTAGGAGTTACTTCATAAGTTAACCAAAGCCAAAAAGGACTGCCAGGAACTCTTTAAAATACTCATAAATAACAGATATTATGAACTCAAGGCAGAAGAAGAAAGAACAATTCTTATGTCCTTAAAGATAGATTTTTAAGTGAAAATAGTTAGCAGGCAAGACTGAGGCTAGTTAGTAGAGGCGAGGTTCACATGCTAGTGTGGGCAGAGGCATTACGCAACCTGCTACTCCCTGGCGGCAACCTCTCAGAATCCCTGGAAAGCAAAGTTGCCTGGGGCAACAACCTGTTGATGCCACCTAGTGGCTAGTGCAAGAACTACAGGCAGTTTCCACAAGAATCCATTCAGATGTTCAGAAAAATCTCTATTCTGCAAAAAGGCAGAGTGAAAACAAGACTTATGCAAAACACTTGGTTGAGGCAGACCACTTAAAATGTATACAACTTAACCTATAATGAAAAAGAATATGAAAAGGAATATGTTTATATATAAGTATGACTGAAATATTATGATGTACACCAGAAATTGAAGCATTATAAACTGACTATACATTTCAATAAAAAAATTAAACATAAAATGTATGCAACTTTATAACCATGGCAATAACAACAACAAAAAAGCCCAATCCTAATAAAATAATGATACAATTAAAAGTCAAGTTTAAGTTCTAATAAAGAAGTAATTAAATATAGGGCTTTATTTTTAATAAGTTAGCTTGGGGAGGGAGGGTATAGCTCTGGTGGTAGAGTGCATACTTAGCATGAACGAGGTCCTGGGTTCAATCCCCAGTACCTCCATTTTTTAAAAAAAGCAAAACTAATAATAAATAAATAAATAGACCCAGGGACCCCCACCACCACCCCTGCCAATAAACTAAGTGGGAAAAAAAGGTAAAGTTAGCTTGATGTAAAGGTTATAAGAACAGATTGAGGCAATTGATTTATGGAGACAAGAATTCAATAAGCAAAAATCAGATAGAATTCCACCTCTAAGACGGAAGACATGGCTAAATCAAGACAAGAGAAAAACATGGGATGAATCATGGGTATTATATACAGTACTATATTCCTTGGTGGCTTGCTATGTTATGCTGTGTGGGTCTGCATTGCTATTCAGCTGTTGTTACCTAGTGGAACATAGTGGAATAAAACATCAATCTATTAGGTAAAATTTCATGAGTCAATACAACATTTGCCTGTTACTGATATCATTTCTCTATATCACATATAGACTAATTGGCATATCAGAAACACTTGGGGTAGAAGCGCTTGTGCTTGTAAATCACTTCTCCTTCCCCAGCACTCAAGGGGAGCTCCACCTACTGAGCATTCTGCATCCAATCCCCATCCATCCCCCACACCCCACGCCCATGCTCACATTTCCTCCAGTCTTCAAATCTTCATTCCACCTCAGGCAAGCTCTTTATCACTCTTATTTAGCTGATATGAATCTCAGTTCACAAAGCCAGGTGTAGAGAAAAATGATTTTCTACAAATCAACTTGATTTCTCATGTCATGCTCTTACTCTTGCCAAGGTGGCAGGAAATTTATTCCAGCCGTTCTTGGAGCTTTCCCCTCTCTTCCTGGGAGTCATGTAAAGGTTATGTGGCCTCATGCAGTGCCCACATTTGGGAGGGCCTGCAGTCATCTGTCCATATTGGCCTCTGCAGAGATGGCTATTTTCTCTCTCATGTCCTTTCAGATCTGGATGCTATCTATTGATTTTTATGTCTCACTTACAGAATGATGATTTGTTTTTAGCTGCTGGGGTCTACCCAACCCAATCTGGGCAGCCACTTCCCTAGGTCACCACTCTTATCTCTCTGAGGTCTTGCCATCTCCTTGGGGCACTGCCACCAAGAGGCATGTGGGATCCCTGCTCCTCCATCTCTAGAGACATTTCTTCTTAGTCTCTAATAATCTGAATCCCTCTCCTTGCTTCTCTGAGATAACTTTATTCTCTCTTCATATCCTAATCTCCCTATTATCCATTAAGAATCTTATAGTTGGAAGCAACAGAAACTACTGTGCTCAAACTGACTTTAGAGCAAGTACATTGGCTCAAATGACTGAAAATCCAGACATAGGCCTGGTTTCAGGTTGGGACTGATTCAGTCAGTTAAAAAAAATTGAATGAAATAGATTCCTATGTTCCAGGCCCTCTTAGAACTGATGATACAGGGATTAGCAAGTGTTTCCCCTGCCCCTAGTCTAGCTGCCACATGGTACAGAGACAGCTGTCCCTCCCAAGCCCTGCTCAAATTGTGTACTTGTGAGCAAATTAATAATTATTGCTACTTTAAGCCACTAAGTTTTAGAGTGATTTCTTATGCAGCAATGGTAACTGGAATACCACTTGTGGAGCCCCCCCAAATTATAGTATTTATTGATAAATGTAAGATTCATGTTAATGAAACACTTTGATCAAGAATAAGGAAAATACATTTTATAATTAGAAACTAATAGTAACAACAATAATAATGTCTGTACTGATCAACTACCTCTTTCCTCTTAGATCCATATTTGCTTTTATCTGTCCTTCTCTGAATCCCAGTGAACACCTTTCCCACGCTCTTTGCCCTCTGGCTTCCAGATAGGTTTGGCCAGTGGGAGGCATTAGTGAGACAGGAAGGAAGAGGGCAGGACACAGCCATTAAAGGAATGACACAGCAGTTAGCACCAAGATGGTGGAAAATCAACTCCCAGTAGATCCTGAGGCCCAAGATGGCCGGAGACTTGACCTCCAGTGGACCTTGAGCTTCATTATACACAGTGTAATGTACTAGCCTGGTGAATAGCACACCCAAAGACACCATGACAGTTCCAAGGCTAACCATGAAATGTCAAAAAGAGGGCAATGGCCCAGTTCCTGGGATCCCTGCACCTTCCCCAAAGTAGCTGGAATAATTCTCTCACTTGTGAGCATATAAAAACTAGCAACACCTCAAGGCTGTACTCTCTCTTGCCTTCTGAGCCAGCCCACACTCTATGGAGTGTGTATCTACTTTTACTTTAAACTGAACACCCAACCCCACACCTCTCAGCCTTCCTCCTGCCTTCTGAAATGACCTGCACTCTGTCTCTGGAGTGTACATCTCTAAATAAAGCTACTTTTACTCAGCTGTGGCCCACACTTGAATTCTTTCCTGCACAAAGCCAAGGACCCTCACTTGGTGGGGCGCGCCCTAGGGATTCAGTGAGACCTGGGACACAACCATCCTCCTCGCACCCCCCACCCCCATTTTTTCCTGTATCATTGATTGGCATTAGATTGGAAAGCAGAGGAGAGGAGAAGCCATGGTTTGTCTCTACTCACTCCCTCCCAGCTGCCGCTATTTCTTGTGACATGATTTCTGTCAGTGGCTGTGATTCCATCATTCTACTACCACTGTCTCTTCCATTTACTCCTTCAGGCTGAAGGAGGGTAGCCCTTGCTCTTGGTGGCCTGGGTCATCTCATTAGACGTTTGGCTTCTTAGCTTTTCCAGCACCAGTTCCCTTTGTTATTTTCCCTTTGTTTGAAAGACTTAGAGTGGTTCCTATTTCCTGGCTGGACCCTGATTCAATTACTAACATTTATTATTATATTCTAGGAATAACCCTATTTGGAAGCTACTATTATAAGCACCTTTTCCCAACTGAGGCAAATGTAGCACAGGGAAATTAAGCTTTCCAACATCACACATTCCTACTCAGCTCTATTAATTTCTACGAGCAATGAAGTACCATCATATTTTGTTTTTTTTTTAATTTAAGTTAAATAAATACAGAAGTCACTGTTAGGGGACCCAAGAGGGCCTTCTGGGTGCTGGAAATGTTCTATTTGAGCTGAATCTGGCTACATGAGAGAGCTTGCTCACTTTGTGAACTCTCCTTGAGCTAGCCACTGACTTGGGTACTTTTCTGTAGTTTATACTTCAATAAAAATTGCTGTCTACATATGTCAGCTTTGAAATATTCAGAACTCTTTAACTCCTCATTAAACCTGTTTTTCTCCAAGGCTAAATTTCAAGATTCTGATTTCAATTCCAGTCTACACAATAAATAGTTTTTGTGGAACAATTAGTTATATGCCAGACAGGTGCTAGGTGAGGAGAAACACAGCCCTTGCCCTGGTGGGGCCCAGTGGGGCAGACCACATTAAAAAGGTATTACAACCCAGGTGTGGGTCCTTCCCAACAGGAAGTTTGTTAGAAGATGGGAGCTTATAAAGAAAGAAGTTAACCCAAGTGAAATGGAAACTCAGACCTGAATGTTAAAGGGAGGAGAAGGGAGAGGGAGTTAGGCTGCAGAAATGCCGAGGGTAAAGGTCTTGTGTGGATAGTAAGCAGAAGTGAGAGCTGGCTGAGGAGTGGAGAGAGCAGGCAGGGAATGGTAGGAAAGAAGGCTAGAGGCAGAGAGAGATGAAGCAGGCCAGCAAAGACCACATTTCAAGATGAATTTTGTGGTGGAAAAATGTTATCAATGGTTATCAGTGGCTCTCAGATCTGCCTGCAAAGAAGTCCTCAGGAATGAAATCTACATTCAAGGGGTTCCCGTTGGGATATCAGGACATCAGAAATAATCTTTCCAGGCAGCAGTGAGATGAAACCCTATCAATTCCCCCACTACCACCACCACCTCATGTGGGCTGATGTAGGGCAGAAGTTATAGCAAATCAAGGATGGGGCTTAGAAGTGGGGAGGTCAGGAGGTAGGGCATAGAGGTTCTATGCCTTGGGCCTTTATTCCTGGGATGCCTCTCTTCCCAAGCATGTACCTCCTGATGTCCAGTCAGCCCCTTTCCTCCTCCATCACACACACATGTCCAGTCAGCCCCTTTCCTCCTCCATCACACACAGATGTCTCCTCCATCACACATCACACATCTTCCCTTCCCAACCAGGCTCTCTCCCCTTCTCCATCCATTCCTGCTTTAAACAGAATGTAGTCTCTAAGTGTTCCTGGGACTCATTCCTTCCTTGAAGCAAGTATATGTCATCAGTAAGACTTAGAGATTGGACAGATAGAACACAAACATTTGAAATGAGCGCCAATTCAATCAAGCAGTAAAAAGACTAGTTGAATCCAATTAAAACAGTGAAACAGCATGAGGGATAGGGTGGGTTGCAGACTCAAATAGGAGCAAAAAAGTAGACAATGGTGTAATTTACACCCAGAAGGTGGGTTCAGCAAAACCAACCATTTCCCTTGGGAAGATGTGGATGTAAAGTCCCCAGCTGGAATAAGTGACTTACATTTAAAAAGGCTAGTGCATCTATTTTTGGTACTAGAAAAATAACCCTGGAATTCAGATCCTGCCTTGGGCCAAAAATCTTTGGCAAGAGATCAATGCAACTTGCTTGGTGTGGGGACATCAACTCATTTTGAGATGCTGTAAGTATTCCCTTAGTTGTAGTGTGTACATGCCTTGGGAAGATTTAGAATTAAATATAGAAAAGCAAGAGATCAAATCCACAATATTAACACTTCTGTATTAAATATAGGAGCAACAATGTGTGTAGTTGCTGCAACCTCCTACCTCCTGGTCACCCTTCCTACAGTCACCAGTCAGGCCACTAAAAAACCCGTGTTCCCAGAAAGCCCCTCTCACTTTGTCACCTCCCTTCTTGAGAACATACAGGCTCCCTATTGCCCATAACACCAAGCCAAACGCATGGCATTCTAAATCTAGAGGGGATTTTTAGGAATTATTTAGTCTGATCCGATTGTTTCACAGATGGGGAAACCGAGGTCCAGGAAGATAAGCGACTTGTCCAGGACAAAACCAAAACTGGCAGTCAAGACCTCTACATGACAAGTACTTAATATTCATCTGGACTTACTTCCCCTACACATAAAAATAGCATAGAGAGGCTGACCACTTACTGTCCCAAGAGCTCTTTGTGGATTATTTATTTAATCTTCCCAACAACCCACGGGAGTGGTACTACTGTTCACCACATTGTACAGATGGGGAACTGAGGTATACAGAAATTAGATACCTTGCCCAAGGTCACCCAGCTAATCCCAGTCCTGACAGCTCTCCTATCATGCTGGCTCCTTACTCTCTCTCTCTTAAGCCCTCCTGCTCATGCACACTTACACCCGACAAGCACACCCACCAAGTCCTCTCTCACAGTCTTCCCCCAACTTGGACAGCTCCTGCTCCCTCTTTTCCATCTGGATTATGAGAGTGTATCACTCTCACCTGCTTCATTCTCTCCCAGATAAGCACACGGTCTGCCCTCTGGCCACAGGTGATTGCCCCAGGGATGGGCATCTGAACCAAGGGAAAGTAGTAAATAGTTTGGCCAAGCTATTCTGCTTCTCTTTCATGAGCATTTGAACTAAGGAGGCATAGAAACTGAGTTCCTTAGATGGTGGCAGGAGCTATCTAGTAGTCCCTGGAAGCCACCCTGGGCCATGTGGTATGAGGATGAGCTGGGAGAAGAGAGTGGAGTAGAGCCAAGGCGGGGAGAAGGAGGGTGGGTAGTTACCACGTGTGGCTGTGCACACACACCCTCCAGCCTCACCCCCTCTAACAGCCCAATTGTCCTCAGCACATACCCAGCCCAGGGTCTTCTGAGGTCCCATGAGATCTGGCCATATTCTCCCATACCAGTTTCTCTGAGATTCCCGTGTATCTTTCCAGGAAATGCCCTATTTTCACTTCCACTGCTTCAAGTGTATTGGTCCTCATAGCGTAGGAGGCCTGCTCAAGGAATTCTACCCACTCTTCAGAACGAGCTTAGAACCTGACTCCTCCAGGAAGCCTTCCCCTCTCCTGGGTGTGTTGCCTCTCTTTCCCCAGACAGATCATAAACCCTACCACTTCTGTTTCCCTCCCAATAAATACTAACTTTGGGGCCCTCATGTCTAATCTCACTGTCTGAAGCTGGACTATATTCCTGCCATTTTCTGCTCTAGCCAATCCGTGCATCCAGCCATCATTTATTGATCCTGGGAACGTGTATTGAGTGTCTTTGTGCAAGGCCCTGGGCTAGACCCTGGGAATGAGTCAGATGAGGTTTTTAGTTCTTTGCCCTCCAGGAGTTCACAGTGCAGGAGGGAAATCCAGATTCCTTTTGCCAGACTGGTCACAACAACACAGCCTCCGATTTCATGATCCCAGCCACACGCGCACACACATATCCACACCCCAGACATGACTAGGAGCCCTGTCACATTGTCACACACACCCAGACACGGGCTCTATCTTGTCTTCTCCTCCCCGTTCCTCCATCCCCTTCCTCACTTCAAGTGCCCACCTGTCTTGGGCCTGAGATCACACTCACAGTGCTCACTGCTCAGGAAGATGCCCTGGAGTTCCCGCTCCACTCTCCCTCCTCTTTGATCATTCTGTGGTACAGGAATTGACACTATAGTCTGAATGTGTGTGTGCCTTTATGCTATTTTAAGACCCCAGCACTTTTCGAAAACCTGGTGGAGACACTGCCAAAGCCGGAGGGCGGGGGAGGGGAGGCTGAGCAACTTGAGCCTGGGGCGACTGGGCGTCTGAGAGCCAGGTTAGCGGAGCCAGCTGCAGAGCCTCAGCTCCAACCTACCCTGTGAACTGCTGGCTGCCCGGCCCGGTCCGGCCCAGCCCGAACCAGGCCTCCAGCTTCTCTAGGCCATGTCCAACCCTCATCCCTCCCCAGGAGTTGCTTAGGAGTTTGCACATCAGGCAGCATGTAAAATTGTTTGTGTTTCTGGAAACACACACGCAGAGAAGCCTTGAAATTCTTCTTGGAACAGGTCCAGAGATTTATTTATGAAATTCCCAGGGGGTGGAAGAGACAGAAGTCTGGACTTTGCAGACTGAGTGCTGTGCCGTCAGCTCATCAACATAACCAGTGGCTCTGGTGTGCACTTCCTAGATGCCCACCACTTGCTGGGGCCAGGCGGGAGGGGAGGGGGTGCAGCTGAGTGTGCACAGGTGCTCCGTCCTCAAGGCAGCAGGGCTGCCCTCCCCACCATCCCCACAAGAGGGAAAAGCAAACATAATATTGACGTATTTTGGCCATGGTCTCCCACCCTCTCCCACCAACCTCCACTTCCTTTCTTTCTGGTTCTCCCTCTCAACTTCTTGCCCACTCCACTGCGGAGTTTGTGCTGTCCTGTGGATGGATGCCTGGGTCCTCTAAAGAAAGGTTAGTTTCTCCACAGGTGAGAAGTTGAGAGCTGTCCGTCCTGTGCCTCACACCCTGGATCATTCTCTTCTGATCCCAGGCAGTTTGGCCAGCTACTGGAGAAAGCAGGGGTGTCCAGGCCTCTTAGGATGGTTTCCAAGTCATCCCCAGGTACAGACGTGCTAGGGGTGCTTCAGAGGGGAACTGGATGGAGGCAGATGGTCAGGCTGATGGAGTCAGGGACAGAGCCTTAGTTTTGCTTCCAGTGGAAAAGTGTGTAGAAGCTTCCTGCTGCAAGACAGGCTTCAGGTCTCTGCCTCTTATCCAGCCCACCATCTGAGAGGGAACTTGGCAGGACCTAAGGTTCTGTTGCTGTAGCTGACTCTGGAGAGATGGAAAGGGGTGGGTCTAAATGTGTCTTTAGTTTTCCAAGTGTGCCTCGCCTTTCAGGAGGAAGTTATAGGATCAATATCTGTGCAACGCCTGATCTTATGCAAATATCGTGATTTTACCTCATGACTTTAGACGTAATCTGCCAGGTGAAAATATGAAATGGTTTGGCAGAACAACAGACAGTTAGACAGAAGACCACTGCACTTTCTGCAGGGATTGTAGGACTTTTAAAAATCAATGGTCACCACGCAGAAAATAATCAAATCAGAGGACAACTCATTAAATATATTAAGTGAAAAATAGACACTGGAGGAACACTGGGGACAGTGTCTTTTAGGGACGACAGAGCCTTCGTTAACTACCCTAAGCAGCCTAGGCTCCAAGCTCGGCGGCTTAGGCTTCCCACTCTGTTTAGGAAAAACATCCCCTAAAGTCCCAGTGGCCTCACAGACTTCCGGAAGTTTCTTCTTCCGTTGGGAAGCCCCAGCCTGGTTACGCAGAGTGAGCTGGGGTGGGGAGGCGTGCCTTCTAGCAGCCTCTCCCAGGTGAGGCGAGCAGGTGTGGGCAGGCTCACTGGCCTGGGAAGCCTGTTGTGAGTAGGCAGGCTCATTCCTGGCTGGGAGGGGGACAGTGTCAGCCTGCCAGGGCCTGTGTGTGTGTGCATGTGTGTGCATGTGCGTGTGTGTTGGCACAGTGCTAAAGGCACAGGAACACCTGCCCCCACCCCCTCCACACACACCCCCCTAAAGCTATACTAAGCAACCATTACCTGCCTCTCAAGGCTTATGGGAAAATGTACCCAGGTGAAGATATATTCATCTGAAGAAGGTCTACTATTTCCTTAGTAGAAGAAAGACCATGGGCTCTGGGTTCAGACAGATCTGAGTTCAAATCCCAGCTCTGCTACTTACTAGCTTTGTAATTCAGAGCCTATCGCTTGGCCTCTCTGAACTTTGGGTTCCTTATCTGTAATATGGGAATAGTAAATTTCATCTTGCAAAAATTTTATGAGGATGGAATGAAATTGTCCCTTATCAATTGCTGAGGGCTGTATACAGGAGAGTTATGATCTCCAAGAGGTCCATAATACAGGCACTGAGGGCAGACTGCCAGTTTTTTTTTTTTTAACATTTTTTTTATTGAGTTATAGTCATTTTACAATGTTACGTCAAATTCCAGTACAGAGCACAATTTTTCAGTTATACATGAATATACATATATTCATTGTCACTTTTTTTTTTTTTTTTTTTTTTGCTGTGAGCCAGACTGCCAGTTTTTAACCTTACCATGCTGGTATCCTCACCTGTAAAACAGAAAATAATGGTCCTACCTCACAGGTCTGTCAGAATCAGAGTCAATACAGCAGCACATTTAATGGTGTCTGGCCATAGTAAGTGCTCTAATCATGTCAGGTATTGTTCTGGAGATGGCCTAGCACAGGGTCTGTACTCACACCTCTGTGGTCTTTGTCTCAGGACACAGCCCCACCATGGAGCCCCTGTTCCAGCTTGCCTTGCCTGTGGCTTCTGACTGGCTTTTCTTACCGTAAAATCTGCTTTTTCTTCAAGCTGGTCCTTTCCAGGTGTGCTGTTGTCATGGGAACCTACAGAGGCCGCCTGGGTTTGGAGGAGGAAGAGGCTGTGGATAAAAGCCAAAGAATCCCACCACTGCTCTTGCAGCCACTACAACAGTAGGCTGGCCACCATTCCAGCCACCCCCCACCAGGATAGTTCCAGACAATGGGGGCGCCAGAGGGAAGGGTTTATGGGGGCTCACTCCTGCCCAGCCACACCACTGGCCAGGTGGGTGAAATCCCACAATTCAACACTCTCCACCACCATGTCTCCATCCTCTTGTCAGAAATGGATCCTGGTGCTGAACACCATTGTGTCCTGCTGGAGCTGAACAAATGCCCGGCTTAGAATAGGGATTTATAATTGATATATTACTACCCTTCACCTTCAAGACAAACTACATGACTCCAGGGTAAGTTATCACTGGCCCTACTCTACAGATGAGGAAACTGAGGCTTTAGAACATCTAAGTGAATTGCCTGAGTCCTTTAGCCAGTAAAATGTGGAACCAGCACCTGGAACCCAAGTCTTTTGATCTTTGCCATTGCCCTGAAATGCCTGGGACTCAGGGGGCCTTGCCCTGGACAGTGCAGGCGAGGGAGGGAGGAGGGCCAATAGCTGATCCCCGTAACCCAATGTGTACCATCTGTCTTTCCTCTCAGAAGTGATTCTTTTTCTTCTTCTTTCTTTCTTTCTTTTTTTACTTTATTTATTTATTATTTAATTATTTAATTTTTTATTGAAGTCTAGTTGATTTACAATGTTAGTTTCAGGAGGAGGTGATTCTGAGGGGGCAAAAAAACCACTCCCCTCTCCTCCCCCACTAAAATTCCACTCAAAAATTAAGGCAGCCATTTTTCTTTTAAGAATCCTAAACTATTTCTAAACTTGGATCTCATAATTCCATCCCTAGGAATGATCCCAAATACATCCAGTATATCCACATACTTATTGACCCTGTAGTTCCAGTTGTAGGAATTCATCCCAGAAGAATATTGTAATCAGACACCTGCATAGAGATTTGAAGATTAGGAATGTAATCACAGCTTCAGCTGAAATAGTAAAATATCGGTAACAAACGAAGATTCAAAAATCTTCATGTAGGTACACCTATATAAAGGGTTGTAGAAAACTTAATCAAACCAAAAGATTATGATATACAGTTAAAATGGGGAAAAGCAGATTATAAAATATGTAGTATAGTATAATCTAATACTGATTTTTAAATTATCATAAAAAATGGCTGGAAGGATATTTAGCAAAATGTTTATGAGAGGTATCTCTGGGTGGTGAAAAAGAACAGTCTTATCCACAAAGACATACACTGCAGCATGATTTATGATGGAAAAAATACAGGATAATGATATATTACATAATACATTGTATTAAATATTATGCAGTCATTAAAATGATTATGAAGTCTGTATAGAAATATTAAATGTTTATGACATAAGTGAAAAATATTGGACACAAAGTAGAATGTGCACCATGATTATAAGTATGTAAATTATGTATGCAATAAAAATATTTGCTTCAGTTTGGTAGGATGAGATTATACACAACTTTTTCCTTTCTTTCAAAATTACTAAAATATTATACTTTACCTGTTCAATTAAAAAAGATATTCATGGGAAGATACAGTACTAAGCATTGGGCCCTCCTTCTGAAACTATTCTAGAGAAATGGATGCAGAGAGTTCTGAATTCCCTTCCTCAGTCCTCACCTCGTTCATCCTTTGACTGTATTGATAATAATATTATTGTAATTATTTCTTGGTGACCTACCATATGTATATGTACCTCATTTCTAACTTTCACGTTAACTCTGTAAGATAGGTAAATTATGTAGGACTTTGTTGATTCTAAATAATAGAAACCCAGTTTAGCTATTTAAGAAAAAACATTTTTGTTCTTCTTTAAGAATGCAGGAGTTTCTCCCAGACTCAGTGCAGCTGGTCTCAGGCAGTGCCTAGAAACAGGATGTCAAAGGTATAAGACCCTTTCTTGGTTCCCAGGCCTTTGCTGAAACCTTTGCTTCCATTGTCTTTGATGCAGGTCAGCCTTCTCTGCATCCCGTCCGCACAGAAACATCTGACTCCTGACAGCCATTAAATCTATGCTCTGTCCAACTGCACAGGAAAGATTCCAGTGTGATGCTCTCTGGGTCCCACTTAGAGGGTCTTTGGTTCCCACTCTGGGCCTAGAGGTAGGAACTGATGGTCCAACTTGGGCTGGGTGTCAACCTCTGGCCCAGTTATCTGTGAAGAGTGGGCTTGATCATGTTGTACAAACATGACTGCCAGGGACCACCTCTGTTCCTATAGAAATAGGGAAGAAAGGGCAATTCCCAGAAAAAAATGTGTGAGAGTGGATAGGTAGAAGAGGGTCAGGTGGTTGAAAAGAAAAATCTACATATGCCAGACACAGTGGGTATTGTTATTCCTCTTTCTACAAATGAGGACAAGGATTCAGAGAGATTAGTCAGTCAACAGGCTCAAGGTAACACAGAGCTTGAAAACAACAGAGCTGGAATTCAAACCCAGGTCTGCCTCTCTCCAAAGTCCACTTCATCACACAACACACATTACTGATGCAAGTAATCAGACCAAGAGTGTCCTAGACAGAGGGAGAGTATTGCAAAGGCCCACAGGCAAAGGGAACTGTGGGTCTAAGGAGCTGAAAGGAAGAAGTCCAGTGTGGCTGGGACACAAAGGTGGAGGAGGGCCATGGAAAGAGACGTAGCCAGAGTTGTGGGCCGGGTCAGGTCCAGCCATAAGGGCCTGCTAATAAAGAGTTTGGACTTTACCCTGAGGGCAGTGACATTCAATGGAGCGCATTGTGGAGTGTCAATTTGTGTTTTAGAGGAACTTCTCCAGCTGCGGTGTGAAGGATAAGCTGGAAGGGCTAGATGGATGCAGGAGAGCAGGGGGATGTTCCACTAACCTAGAGGAGAGATGCTGATAGCTGGGGCCAGGGTGGGGACAGAGACAAGTGGACGGAGTTGGAATTGGGAGTTGGGAGTTGGATAATTGATAGAATGGACAAGAATTTGTGTTTAATTGATAGGGGGGTAATGATTGGGAGAAAGCGGTCATGATCAAATCTCCTATGTTTGCTTGGATAGTAATACCATTCTCTGAATATCAGAGGCAGAGCAAGGTTTGGGGTGACAGATAACGAGTTCTGTTTTGGACATGATGAATTTGAGAAGTCTGGGAGGCATCCAAGGAGATGTCCGGAAACAGCTGCGTCTTCAGGTCTAGAGCTCAGAATGGAGGTGTGGGCTGGAGACACAGATTTGGAAGTCATCATCAGTGAGCCTTAAAGCCAAGGTGCGATGAGCGCATGCAGGGGGCGTGTGTAGGTGGAGAAGAGGACCTGGAACAGAACACTGGGAACACCAGCACTTTCGGGAGAGGTAAAGAAGAGTGGCCATCTAAGATGTTTCAGATGAGCCCCTGGCGAGGGAGGAGAGAGACCAGCAGCGCAGGCAGCATGTGGCGGGAAAGTCAAGAGGTGGGAGTGGTCAGCAGTCAAATGTTGCCAGGTAGTTAAAAAAGGAAGGACTGATAAGGGTGCCCTGGATTTTGCAACAAGGAGGCCAGTGGTAACCTCCAGGAGATCTGTTTCCATGGCAGAGCTAGAAGGTGGTGGGCTGGGGAGTGAGTGGGAGGTGCAGAAGCAGAGACTTCACCAATGAATGTGACCATGAAGGGGAAAGGAGAGAGGTTGGGGTAGTTTGAAGGAGGGTGGGGTTGAGTGTTTTGTTTGCAGCAAGTTTACACCCCAGCGGAACAGACACCATAGAGAAGGCCACGTTGAGGATTCATTTCAAAAAGTTAAGGGCCATGAAGTGTGAGGACCTGAAAGGGGGACCTGAGAAGGGAGAGGTTTGGATACAATGAGTTTATAGGTTTGGTGTCTGCAGTTGAGAGCACTCTGGGGCTTCCATTTCCTACACAGAAAAAGGCAAAGTCCGTTGCAATCTGAGAGTCATAGCCTTCTCATTTACACAACTGTGATAAATCCCTTTTTTGTGTTTTTAACCTCAATACTAGGAGTCAAATTGTCAATTTCAAAAAAAAAAATCGAATTTTTATTGAAATACAATAGAAGTGCAAATCCGGTAGAATTGTGGAAGGGCCAGTTTGAATGAATATTAGTTTAAAAAAAGAGAAATAATTTTTATTCATTTTTAGGTACATACGGTAACAGAAAATATTACCTTGTGGTTGGGAAAGAATGATTTGTAATTAGCATAGAAATTGTTTGGAATGTAAATCAGTTTTTCTGAAGTACTTGACTATGCTTAAAAACAGTACTTTCGTATTTTAAGAATTCCCCTTGCGGGGTGAAACCACTTTATATCTATTTTAAGACCTTGTTAAGTCAGCTTAAATGTAGTTCAATTTTTTTTTTTTTCTGGAAAAGATACTGGCTACATCAGAACACAGTTTCTGGCAAAGGTAAGATTGTGCCACTGTACACTGCACAGCGCTTTCCAAAGGCCATTTCCACCAGAGAGCAGATCTGAGTGCTGAAGATTGTTACTAAGGGAACGGTGGGCGTGAATATAAATTTCATTTCACAAAAGACCTAACCAAAGTATTGATCCAAAGGGAGCAGCCAGTAAGTACAGGATGAGGAGTCTTTTTCTAATTGAAATAAATACATATATACACACGTATCGATACATATATGTGCATACACACGTATATCTGCTATCACAGGCTCTGCCCTTGTCCTGCAAATCTCTCTTTTTTTGCTGCTGCACAGATGAGGAGGCCGCGGACGTCAGAGAGCCAGGGGCTGGGGAGAGGAGTTGCCTTTCTCTGCATTCATTTGAGAAAGGAACAGAGCGAGAGGTATTGACACCAAGCCGGCCTGTAGCTCTGGCGGACTGAAGCTTCGAACACTACCGTGAGGACAGTGCACTCTTATCGGTATGATGATGATGATGATTTATCAAACAACAGTTCTGCCAGGCCCCTTGCCCAACACGATCACGATTCCTCACAACCACCTTCCGTATTACCCGCATTTCAAGGTGAGGAAGCCAAGTGTTCCGTGCTGTTTCATGCCCAGCATCACAAGCTCCTGGGTGGCTAAGTCAGGACCCAAAAGCAGCACTCATCGGTTTTGTTTTCTTCAGCACCCTGCCCCCTGCCCTGTACGGGCCTCAGGTTAATCGTGCTGGTTAACCATGTTATCATCTCTGGCCTGCGCAAGGCAGCAGGCCTCTCTCGGGTTTTATTTTCCACCTCTTTCTCCAATCCCCTTTTCAACCTCCATCCACCTTGTTCCCCTCACCCCACAAGCATTCTACCAAGCTTGCTCCTCATCCTTAAGTGCATGCATATCCTTGTTAAGAATGTAGCGTTGTTTTGAATATGTATGAATTCTATTATTATTGTGTGTGTGTATGTGTGTGTTAAGAACACTTCTCCCTTCTTAGCATGTCTTTATACAATACAGTATTGTTAACTAGAAGCTCTATGCTGCACAGCAGATCTCTAGGCCCTGTTCATCTTGCCTAAGTGAAACTTTGTACCCTCTCAGTACTACCACCCCATTTCCACCTCACCCCAGGACTGCTAACCGCCATCTGCTTTCTTCTTCTATGAGCCTGACTATTTTAGATTCCTCACATAAGTGGTATCCTGTAGTATGTGTCCTTCTGCGCCTGGCTTATTTCATTTAACATCACGTCCTCTAGGTTTATCTACGCTGTTGCAAATGTCAGGATTTCCTTCTTTTTAAACATTAACATTAAAATTAATTAATGGCTGGATAATGTTCCTTTGTATGTATATACTAGCTTTTCTTTATCCATTTGTCTGTCGACGGACGTTTAGTTTGCGTCACGTCTTGGCTGTCGTGAAAAGTGCTGCAATGAACACGAAAGTTCAGACGTCTCTTTGGGATCCTGATTTCAATTCCCTTGGGTATATACCCGGAAGTGGGATTGCTGGATCAGATGATGGTTTTATCACGCATTCTAAATTTACATGAAAGGCACTGTGCTATAACCTTCATTCTTTTTTTGCCAGTCAGTTCTACATTTTAAAGGTCTACCCATGTTGCTGTGTGTACATCTGGTTCCTTGCTTCTGATGGATGACATAATACTTTGGAATATTCATCCACATTTTACTTATCCATTCCCCCAGCGATGGACACGGAGTTGGCTCCAGCCCCCTGATACCACACACGCTGCTGTGTTGGACTTTCTCACGCTTGTCCCCTTGTGGACCTGTATGAGAATTTCTCTGAGATATGAACCCAGAAGGGGAGCCACGAGGTCGGATGGCGTCGGCATACCCCCTTTCACTAAGTAACGCTAAAACAGCTACACAAGTTCATGCTTCTACAAGAGCTGAACAAGAGATCCTATTTCCCCACCTCCTTGCTAACACTTGACATTACTCATTTTTCTAATTTTGCCATTTTGGTGGGTGCTAGTTGCTAAGTTATTAAACGTGCATTTGTCTGATCACTAGTGAGTGTGAGCCTTCCATACCTGTTAGTCATTTGAGCTTCTTTTTCTGTGACTGGCTCTCCATGTCTTTTGCCCATTTTAAAAAATTAAGTCTTGTTGACTTCCAGGACTTCCTCATAAATTGTAGATATTATTCTCATATTATAGATGCTCATGCTTAACAGTTTTAGGGATTGCAAATATCTCTTTTGGTCTACCATCTATTTATTCATTTTATTAACTTATTAATGTTAAATTTATTTGTGGTGTATTGTTGAAGCATGAATTGGTATCATCATATCCATATATTTCTTCATTTTATTGTTTGTGTTTTAAGGGTCTTGGTTTTTAAAATATATTTATTTATTTATTTATTTTTTAAAATTTTAATGGAGGTACTGGGGATTGAACCCAGGACTTTGTGCATGCTAAGCTCACACTCTATCACTGAGCTGTACTCTCCCCACCTCAAGGGTCTTGTTTAAGTCTTTCCCCACCCCTCGGTCACAAGGATATTCTCTTACATCTTCTTTTACTAACCTTACAGTTTTCCCTTTCACGTTTTGGTCCTTAAACCATTTGGAGTCCATCTTTGTATATGATGTAAGGTAGAGACCCAACCAACAGTTTTATTGAGATGTAATTCAGATAGCATACAGTTTGCCCATTTAAAGTGGCTTTCAGCATACTCACAGAATTGTACAATTATTCTCACAATTAATTTACAACATTCTCATCTCTCCTCCTGAAAAAAAAAGCCCACTATACCCTTTAGCTACTATCTTCACTATTTTTGATGCCACCTTTGGCACATATCAATTCTCAGGTGTGTATGGTTCTGTTTCTGGGCCCTTTATTACGTTCCACCTGTCCATCTGTTGGTGTGTCCAATTGTCAGGTAGTATTCTATTTCTATTACTATGGCTTGTCTTACGTCTTACTGTCTGTGAGGGCAAGTCTCCCCTCTTCACACTTTTCCAAAATTGACTTGGCCAAATTCACATATCCTTTGACCTAGGAATTACACTTTTTAGAAGTTCTCGTACTGATATACTTGAATGAAACAAAATGATATACATGCAAGTATAGTCACTATGGCATTGTTTATAATAGCCCCAAATGGGAAACAACCAAAACTTCCAAAATGGGGGACTGGTTTAATTACGGTACATTCAAACAGTAGAATATTATGCTGTTGTTGAAGAAGGAGGAGGAGGAGGAGGAAGAGGAAGGAAGGAAGAATCTGAATGCTCTCTATGTGCAGATATGGAAAGATTTCCAAGACATAATCATTAAGTGAAAAAAGTAAGGTGTAGGATAGTGTATGTAATATGCTACTTTTGTATAAAAATGGGGAGAGGCAAGGATCCAGATTCAAATTCACTTATATTCACATAGAGGAACTCTGAAGAGACAGAAACATAAGAAACTAGGACCAGTAATTTCTTTGGGGATCAAGGAACTTGGGCAGATGCTAGACAAGGATGGGAGAGAGATGTTTCAGTGTCTGCCTTTCGACACTTTGGTTTTTGTATCATGTGAATGTATAACCTATTCAAAAAGTAACCTAAAATAGGGGAAAATTGACTTAACTCTTCATGGATTTATATTCTTCCATGTAAAA
Source organism: Camelus bactrianus (assembly GCF_048773025.1). NCBI lineage: Eukaryota > Metazoa > Chordata > Mammalia > Artiodactyla > Camelidae > Camelus > Camelus bactrianus. Next base: position 30,538,393 of record NC_133550.1, on the reverse strand, counting down.
TTTAGAGTAAAGTTCTGAATTACTAAAAAAAAAATCCAACTGGAATCTTTAAAATTTTTTTTTTTAGTTTAGTGGGGAGGTAATTAGGTTTATTTATTTATTGTTTTAACAGAGGTACTGAGGGTTGAACCCAGGACCTCATGCATGCTAAGCATGGGCTCTACCAGTGAGCTATTACCTGCCCCCGACAACTGGAGTCTGGACTAGGATAAAACCCTTAGCTCTTCACTACTCTGCTCCTTCCCTCAAGTGTCAGAAATGCAATGACAGCTTCAAGGTCTTGAAGCCAGGAGATGGCCCTGGTCAGGTGCTAGCCAAGACTGGAAACAGTTCCAAATTCCAGAGAAAGGCTCCAAGTTGTAGATGGCTGTTGGCTTTCTTTTAAACACGGCCACTTAGAACAATCTATTCTGCCGCTTTATGTTTGCCTAACTGTTTTATTAAGGAATGATCTCTCCGGGGAAGAGGGAACAGGAAGTATGGACTATAAATCTTTAAAACACCTCTGTCCGACTACTTGAAGCCCGAGTGGCGGGCAAAGCCTCCTCACCCACCTGGTGGCAGGTTATCTTAAATGCAGGCCGAGCGCTTAAGAACAGTGCCTTTGTTGAGCTGAGCTTACAAATCCAAACCCAGGATGGGCAATTGGACACGCTTTGCAAACTTGTTTATTTTATTTTTGTAAACAGCAGTCCAGCTTCTTGTCCTGAAGGATCATAGATTTCAAATTAGAGTCAAAATTAATGAGATTTTTTTCCAGTAATGAGCCTGAGATGAAAATGATGGAAAATCCACTAATTATAGACTACGCAGCCACCTCTCCACGACTTGGATCCAGGCCTCTGGGGGGAAGGAGAGGAAGGGAAGAGGGAAGGTCGGAGATGCAACCTGTGCCTGACAGTCCTTCCTTCCTGCTGCCGCTGCCCTTTTCCCTGGACTTGGGGGCCTAGAAGCACCCAGGGCTTCCTGCCTCTGAGCTCCTACCCAACCTCCTTCCCAGGTCAGACCAGGCCCTGCTTCTGAAGGCTCTATAAGGCTAAATTCCTGGAAACTACGAAACAGTGCCCAGAGTGGAGGTGGGGGGCATGTTTTTCGCTCAATTCTGGGAAGCAGGGGGGGAGGAGCGCTATGAGAAGGAAGAAGGGTAGAAAAGGCAGACAAAATGCCCATTATACCCAAGCCCTGTCAATTTCCTTTTTCCATCTCTTTATCAGTGTTTGTTAACTGAACTTCTTATCAACAGGAAATGCCTGCCTAAGGGGACGAGGCAGGTCCAGGGGGACGGGCCGCAAGGGCCGGGAATTCTGGGTAGTACTTTGCTGCTGTCCAGCCTGATCATGTGCCCTTATGATTCCCAGGACTCGGCAAGTCTCCCAGTCTCCTGGCCTTGGCAACTGGTGAATCCTTAGGTCTACCTAGTAAGACAGCACAGAAGACAGGCCCTGAGAATGCCCTGGACGGGGCTCCAGCCTAGCCCTCTGTGACCAAGGACAGGTCAGCAAATGGCTCAAGCTATGACATGAGAATCACCCTTGCCCCTGAAATCCAACCCCCACTCCTTTCTCACTGAGAGGCTGAGTGACCTGCCAAGGTCACAGACGACTTAATAACAATCACCCCCCTGGCCCCACTAGTGTGTTTGCCTTGAGCCCTCAGAGCACAGTGCCCATTCTGGGCATCCCAGACGGGGCTCCCAGGAGAGGGACAGACTGAGGGTCAGATTTCACAGGAGGCGAAGATCAAATCTTAGTGCTGAAAATAAATACCCAAGAGGAATATGAGGGTCAAGCAAGGTTTTATGATGCCGAGAGGAACAGGTTTATCTAGCCGTCTCGCTTCAAACTGACCCAGGACTGAACCAAGAGTATGGGAACTGGCTGCTCTGGTAGGAGAGGCGGGGAAGGTTTGTGCAGAACAGAACAGGGGCCACTTTGCTTCCCCTTCCTTGCCCTCTGCCTATCACCTGTACAGCAGAACGATTGGATATTTGTATATATTAGGAGATGGCACCACAGTCAGTCTAGCTAACGTCTGTCTCCATACATCATTACAAAAACATATTTTGTGTGTGTGTTTTTTTAATTTTTATTTTTGTTTTCTTTTTTGTTTGTGTGGGCATTTTTATCTTATGCATTGAAAAATATTTTTGAGAACAGGTCATGATTTACTAGACTTAAAGGGGTCTGTGGCTGAAAATTGGGAAAGAGCCTGACCTTATCCTCTTGCAGGGGCCAGGTCCCCAGGGACGAGGAGCCCCAGATGCAGATCCACGAGGAGACAGGCACTGGGAGGGTCTGACCCAGCCCAGAGAGCAGTGGTGCCCGAGCTGGCCAGTAGCTGCAGTGCCACCGCCACCTCCACCGTGCGCCTGCTTGACTCACGCCTGCGCACCGTCTCGTTGAGGTCCTCAGGTGCCTTGTGCTCGGCTGCTGCTGTCTCTACACTGTAGTGAGATGCCGAATGCCCCCTAAGATTCCCAGGGACATGAAAAGTGTGGCTCCAGATGAAGCTGGGTCTGGCATGGTGGCTCTCAAGAGGGACCTGAAGGGCATTTGACCTTATCTGGGCAGTTTCTAAGTGGCACAAGGGGCAGGAGAAGGGGCAGGGCCCTGGGGCAGAGGAGGAGCAGGTGAGAGGTACCCCAGGACACAAGGCAGAGGGGCCGGGGGTCAGGTGAGGATGACCAGGGAAGCTGTGGTCTGGGACTCAGTTCCCCCTACAGTCCCACTCGACAGCTGAGAGGGGCAGGACAGGAACCTCACACTGCAGGGCGGTGCCCTCCACGCTGGGGCCCAGCAGGCAGCTGGGAACTGCACTTCCTTCTTTGGAGTCCCTCAGGCCCATTGGATCCTCTTGGTGCCAGAAGGCATCCCTCACTAGTCTTCCCCAGGCTGAAGCATCTGGCTGGCCCTCATGGGAGCCAAATCAGAGTCCAGCCTGGTGTCCTGCCCCCCACTAGCCAGTCTTGAAGAAAGTACCAACCTTTCTTTGCTGCCCTCTTGCCAGCCTGTGAGGGACATGCTGGGTCCCGTTTCACACCGGAAGAAACAGAGATTGAGACACTTGTCCCACATCTCAGAGACTGACCCATGCCCTGCATCTTCTAAGCCCCAGGAAGAAGATGGGATCCTGACCTCCAGATGGACCCCTGGGATGGCCAGGCTGGGCTCAGAGACCCCCAGCCCTGGGTCAGTTTTTCAGGCTGGCCTGCAGACACTTGCCTAACTCAAGTCACCAATGAGTCCAGGCTGCATTTGAGGGTCCCTGGGAGCAATCAGTGAAGGTGAGGAAAGGTAGAGGAAGGGAAGGAGAGTGTCCTGCTGTCAAATGGCCTGGTGCTGTAATCCCCTCCTCTCAGCTTATTGAGGGGACCGAATGACATCATGCAGATTGAACCCCCTACCCAAGATGCAATAGCCTCTGGGAGGTAACAGCCTGACCTGCCAAGCCCTCTGGAAAGCATGGGCGTAGGGTGACCCCCTCCTACCATTTCTGTCCTGTCCCAGGGCCCAGGAGTTGAAGTCCACCCTAACCTGCTTCAACACAGCTCAAGTAGCAGAAGAGGATGTGGTGGGCTGGGCTAGGATGCCCTTAAAGCAGTTACCAGCCCTGAAGCCTTGCTTTACTTGGCCTGGATGAAAAGCTTACTTGCTCAGTACAGCTCATCTCAAACAGGCCTGGGAGAAGCAAATCAACTTTGCTAACCATCATCAAGGGGTGAGTGGCTGATAGCCTGCAACCTCCTGGTTTAAAAGAGGATGCTTGTTACCCAGAATGGTTTTCTGTTGCTGAAATTTCAGGCAGCTTGACTAGGTGAAGCAACCAAAATTGAGGCAGGTGGAGACAACTGGGAGAAGGGGCAAGGGTAGTAACTAGGCTAGTTCCTCCTACCTGGTGTTTCCAGGGAGATGAGTTGGCGATAGAAAATCGGTATCACCTGCTGTGTGTTCCAGGCTATCGCCCAGCCTGGGAAGGGGTGTGATGCGGTGGATGGAAGGAAAGAGCTCGGAGCATCTCCCAGCAGCTACAGCAGCAGGAGGAGGGTCAAGAGAAAAACATGGAGGGACTGTTGGAAAGACAAGGGTGGGAAGGAGAGTTGGGCTTCAGAGCTGGAAAAGTGATTAGCAGCTCTGACGAGGCTGAAGTCAGCCCTGGCAGCCCCTGGGCAGCACAGGAGGGAAAAAGAGCTGTCATTCATGGAAGGCAGACCTGGAGAACCACCTTCCACCCCCTGCCAAAGGCAGCCACATCACAGGGGATACAGGCAGGTCCCCAAGCCCTGGGGATAGATGCCTTTCACAGGGATTGTGGGTGGGACTGGAAACGGCTGCCTGTGTCCTGGGTCTGGTACCCCAGGACCTTCTGCGAGAATAGGGGAAGCCCAGGAGCCATCCCCAACCTCCTAGGGGAGTAGATGGGCTGTTTGATCAGTGAGTGTGTAAATTGAGATTTTATGGATCGCTTATTCACTGCTGGAGCTGGGGCCCTCAAATTCCTCTGTGCCCCAGAATGCTTAATCTAGTCCCAAGCTTTCCCCTGGGAAGGGAGGGAAGACAGCTCCCCACAGGCCACCACCTCTCCTGCTGTGTCTTCTCCCAAGGCCCCAGGCTTTGTCATTGCAGGTTGAGAGGTTCAAATGTGCTAATACACTGCCTGGGGGCCACTGGGCTGTGGGACTTACCCTTCAGTCCTGTGATTGGCCAGAGAGACCAGGGGAGAGGGGTTCATGGCAGCAGCTGGGAGTGTGCGCGCACGCGCGGTCATGCCCTGTGTGCCTGTTTGAGGGGAGGGGGTTGGGGGGTGTCCATTCTGCTCAGACCACTGAGCAGAGACAAAGGATCTTCATCTAGCCTGCAACAAGGGTTACGTCCAGAACAAGCCACATCCCTACCTGGTCAAGCTGGTTAGGGAGCCCACCTGTCCATCTTCACATCCTCCTCTTACATCTTGACACAGTGGGACTTAGCCAGTGTGTGCTGAATGGATGGAGGGATGAGTGACCACGTGACCTACTACATTTTTAACTGGGGTTGTGTCTGCTGGAATAATCCAGCATCTACAGATTCCTAAATCTCCCCCTAAGATTCCTCAATCTCCCACCTCCCCTCGCTGAGATGTGCTTCAGTCCAGGCCTGGCTGACACAAGGCTGGGCATGAAGGACTGGCCAGGCCTCAGGGGACACAGCTGTGACCCCTGGACTCTGTTGCCATTTGAGAGTGCTTTCACTGTGGTCACGTTTTCCCCTACCGGCCCCCATCTGTCCTCGGGATTTGATGAGGATGATGATGGTAAGCGAAGGGGGAAGGGTGTTGAGCTGCTGACGGGGGAGGGAAGGAAGCACAGCCTGAAGGGCCAGATGACAAACTGCCCAGTCCTACTCTTCTCTTCAGCCTGCGCCTCCTCTCTGGTGGCAGGCAGGACAGGCTGGGGAGTGGTTGGTCCAGCTCATCTGCCCCCTCCTCCCTGACTCCTGGGGAAGCTGAGGCCTGGCCTGGCCTTAACGCCACCCAGGAGTCCTGAGGAACGGAGTCTGAGTTGTAGGGATGCTACGTGGAGACCCTAAGAAGTGAGACTCCGTTCAAGTTCAAGAGAAAGCAGCAGAGGTGCCAGTTGTAGTGGGAAGCACCCTGGCTGCAGAGCCAAGTCCTGGATGGGATGAAAGCAGCACTGTCCAGTAGAACTTTCTGTTATGATGGGGATGTTCTGGGTCTGCGCTGTCCACACGGGTGCCACTACCCCGTGTGACTAGTGAGCGCTTGGGGTGTGGCTAGTGCTGTCAAGGAATTGAATTTTTCATTGAATTTAACTTTAATTATACCTTTTTTATTTTTTAATAATTAATTAATACATAGCAAAAATGATTTAAATTTTAAATAATTAATACATTTTAATGATTTGAAATTGAAATAGCTCCCTGCGGCTAGCAGCTGCGATTTGGACAGCATGAGCTTAGAGGAGGGGTTCAGGGGCTGGAAGCCAGGCTCAGGTGCAGATCCCTTCCTGCCTGTGTGACCTTAGGCAGGTTCTCCCCAGCGCGCGGTGTTCTTCCCCAGTCTGTCAGACTACCCTAGCCCTGGTGCAGATCATCTACAGTTAGGAAGTCATCTGCTCCTGTGAGTGGCTGAATGCCACTTAAGAGGTTCTGGCCCTTGAGGGGGCTCAATACCCAGGGACCAACAGCCCAGGGTGGGAACGGAGTGGCTGTACCAAGCTCTAGACTTTGAGGCATCTTAGAACTTCTTTGGGGGTGTCAGTCCTAGAAGGCTTCCTGGAAGAGGGGGTTGGTGGGGGAGGCTTGGGCTGGAGATGTGCCTGAGAAGCTAGCCCTGAGAGGGCCCTGTATTTGGCACCCAGGCACCTTGGCCAAGTCTGGGATAGGGAGGGACCGGCAGAATGGGCTGAGAGTCCCAGCTTCCCTGCTACTAGCAATTGTGACCTTGGGAGAATCACTCCCTCATCTCTGAGCCTCCATTTTCTTTTCTGTAAAATGGGGAGAATATGCTAATCTAGCAGGGGAATTGTGAGGATGCAACTGAATGGTCATTATTAAAGTTCTTTGCAAACACCAGAAGGCTAGGAGAAAGGGAACGTTTATCTTCAAGGGTGCTGGGCCCCTGGCCTGGCCTCTTAAGATGACAACAGATGGTCACAGCTTGTCTGTGGCCCTGACCGTGGACACAGGCAGGGATTTCTGCACTCTCCCCTCCCCCCAGCGCGTATGCACAGACAGGGCCCAGATGGGGGCTGCTTGGCCAGCCTCCTGCTGTTTGGCATTTGACATATGAGGAGTCCAGCGCCAGAGCACACCCCCTCAGGCCACCCCCATCCCAGAGAGGAGCCGCACTGGCGGGGAGGCCTCATTACCTCGTGGAAGCAGGATCCCAAGGGCCCTGATCTCTTTACCATGTGTCCGGTGGCCTTTGATGGGAATTCCGTCACCCCTTTTGTCCTCTCCCACAGGCCTGGCTGGGGGAAGAGAGAAGGAGGAAGATTTTTATTTTTTGAAAGGAGGCCAGGTGGGGTCCGTGGGGGCTGGGCTGGGTACCCTTCAGCTCCAGCCAGACCAGGACTGGATATTTCCTCTGGTGGTGTGTTCACAGACATGAACTCCCATTCCAGGCAACCCCTCCCTGTCCACTCCTGCAGTAATTCCCTGGGCTTTGTCTCTTGCTACCCTCAACATCTCATGTGGGCTTATATTTAGTCACCTGGATTTTTTTCTTTATTTGGACACAGAGGCACTTTCAAGCCTCTTTGCTCATCCATCCTCCCATCCATCCATCTATCCATCCACACTACAGAGTTTATTAGGAACTTACTGTGTACTAGGCAGTGTCCTGGGTGCTTGGGATATGACAGTGAACAAAACAACTCTCATGCAACTTTTTAGCAGGTACAAGAAAATAAAGCACCAAGTAGGTCAGGTTATGAAGAGTGCTACAGGGAACATCAGGTTGGAGGGCCAGGGTCTGATGAGGTGACAGCTGAGCAGAGGCCTGAAGTGAGTGAGGGTGTGAGCCGCACGGAGATCTGGGGAGAGAGTGTCGTAGTCACAGAGTGCAGCAAGGCCAGCTTCCCCTCCCCAAACCAGTGTGGGGGGAGCAGTGAGGAAGCCAGTGTGACTGGAGGGGGGCGCGGCAGGAGCGGGTGCAGGTCAGTAGGAAGAGGTCGGCCACAGTGGGGAGTCTGGCTTTTATTCTCAGTGAGATAGGAGCCACTGGAAGCTTCCAGGTGGAAGAATGACATGATCAGACAAGTTTTTAAAGGTCATTGTGGCTACAGTGTTGAGACTAGAGAGTAGGGGACAGGGTGGATGTAGGGAGGGTAGGTGGGAGGATGTTGCCGTCACCCAGGTGAGAGATGTCACCAGAGTGGTGAGAGGTGGTTGCAGCCTGGATAGATTTGGAAGCCGGGGCCAATCTGACTTGCTGGTCTGAGATATGAAAGAGATGACCCTGAGGTTTCTGGCCTGAGTGCTGGAAAGGACAAAGCTACCACTTCTTGAGATGGGGAAGATGGGGAGGGGTAGGTTGGGGGTGGGGTGAGGAAGTAGGAAGTCTGGTTTTTGGGCAGGTCGATTATGCCCATTAAACACTCAAGTGGAGGGGTCAGGAAGATGGTTGACTATGCCAGTGGGATATGCACAGGGAAGAACTAGGCTGGAGAATCCTCAATGTACAGCTGATGTTCAAGGCCATGAGCCTGGATGGGGTCTCCAAGGAATCAGTGTGGAGAGAAGGCTCCAAGGACTGAGCCCTGGGTTCTGCAGGGCTCAAAGGGAGCAGGGAAAGGAGGCATGAAAGAGGCTGAGGAGAGGGGGCAGGGAGCCCAGGGAAGAAGCTTCAGGAAGGAGAGGGATCAGCTGAGCCCAGTGCTCCTGAGCTGAGGACTGGCCATCAGACTGAACAGCGCACATGCAGGCGGCTGGAGTGCTGGGTGTGAGAGCCTGGCTGGGGGGGTTCAGGAGAGAATGGGGGGGGGGAATTGGCGACAGTAGTATACATTTCTTTTAAACCATTTTTTGGTTTTTATTTTGTTTTTTGTTTTGGTAAAAAGCAAGCAGAGAGCAATAGGATGTAGTTGAAAGGGGATCAAGAGATTCTTTTGAGCTTCCCCCACCCCAAGATGGGAGAAATAACAGCATGTTTTTGGGCTGGTGAGAATGAGCAGAGAGGCAAACTGATCACACAGGAGAGGGGAGAACTGAGGGAACCCATCCCTGAGCTTTGAAAGGGGATGGGATCAGGGCACAAGAGGAAGGATGCCCTCTGTTCTTGGTGCCAGGAGGGACTTTCTCCAGCTCCCCCGAAAGGCAAGGGGTCAGTTAGGGTGGGAGTGGCCAAGGAGAATGCATGAAGGGGGCAGGACAGGCCGTGAGCCTTGAAGGATGGGGAAGAGCTAATGGGCAGAGGGAGGGCATTTCCAACTGATGAAACTGGGAACAAAAGGCATGTAGGCCTCAAAGAGCAGGGATGATTTTTCTCTAGGTCTCTTTTGGCCTGGACCATTCCTAGTCCTCAGGGCTCATGGCATGTGGCCCCTTCCTCATCTCCCTATGCCTTCCCCTCCCCGCTCCCCAGCTCCAAGTTCTCCACCATTTCTCCAGCTAAGGAGTGAGTTTAGGGACCTGGAGGGGGAGCCTTCAGATCTGGTGCGTGGACCCCTGCTCCCTCCTGGGACTGCTCCTCCTAGATATACATCCTTGCCTGATCACAGCCTGTGGAGGTGGGAAAACAGTGGCCAGAAGGAGGCGGCGCTCTCTCTGACCTTGGGCCAGCAGGAACCTCCTCCCTGGGACTCAGTTTTATCGTCTGTAAAGAGTATCTACTTAGGTGAGGTGTTGCACAGGAGTGATGACATGGACGTGCCCACTCTCCCTGCTCAGCTGTCTACCAGTGCGGCCCAGTGACCACCGCCGCAGAGACCCATTTTAGGTGATGCTCTGATCCCCACCAAAAACAGGCTCCCCTGCCTCTGAACTTCCAGAATTCATTCTTTTCTTCCTTTCTTATTCTTCCTTTCCACTTCTTCCTTCCTTCCTTCCTCCTTCCCTTCCTTCCTCCTTTACATTTCTTTTTTCTTTTCTTTCTCATGGCCATGAGAAAGAAGACCGTCACCTTCTCCCTGCTGGGTGCTAGAGTCGCTAGAGTTGTGAGGATGGGTCACAGTTTGATTCAATTTCACTCCTCTGACAGCTGCCACTCAGGGCCCGGCCATCTGAAGGTACATGAAAGTGTCTGTTGGTTGGATGGAAACAAGACCATGGACCTGCAGAAAATGGGCTGCAGCCCTGGCAATGCAGCTGCAAAACTCTGGTTCAGGGTTTGGTTCATCTCCTAAACATTTTTTGAGCCCTACCCATGGGAGGCCCCAAGCCAGGCCCCAAGGGTCCTCTGGGCAGGATGCTGGGGGTCCAGCCATGCTGGGGGCTGCTCTCTGGCTGAACTGGGGGAAGAACTTCCTGGGTGGTGGATGCAAGGGCTGTGGCAGGTGGCCCATGCTGTCCTCTGCGTCCTCTAGGTACCCTCCCTCTCCTCTCCTCTTGCAGTAACTAGGGGTTGGCACGAGGGGGCAGGGCCCAGCTGATGGGGGACCTTCCTGTTCAAGCTCTGCCAGGCGGCCAGAGACCCCCAGGGCACCAGTTGTGAGCAGGAGACAAAAAGCCTGGGACAAAAGGCCTGTGGGATCCGTGGTGAATAGATTAATGAGATTTCCATACAAGGCCCAACAATGGGATTCTCCACTCCAGCCCCTTTGTCCCCGGCTGAGATAATGGAGCCCTAGGAGCAGGCCCAGGAGGGTGGCTTGGGCCCTTCTCCACACAGACCTGGCGCCGCCACACAGCTGCCCCTCCTTCCTGCCCCACTCCCAGCCCTGTGTTCTGCAGCCCCTCCCTCCCCTTGGGTAAGGGGATTCTCACCCAGAGACCTTCTGTGAGATGGGGAAAGGGCGTTAGGGGCCTCCTTAGGGAGCTGGAGAGGGGCTTTGACATCACCTGGTTGGGATCCCTTCCCACCTCAGCCCGTGTAAAACTGACTTAAAGGGTTCCTAGTGAGAGGAAGTTTGAGATCCACCATCCATACCAACTGTCTCATTTGACAACTGAAGTTAGTGAAGCTTGGAAAGTTTAGGTGTCTTTCCTAGGGTCACACAGTGACAGCTCAGGGTGTCTGCTGCCCCTTGATGACAGAATGGGGGTGGGAGTGTCTAAGGCCTGTGTGAGGGAGAAACGCACTCCTCCTGCATGTCCCCCGCCCCCATCACTCTCCCTTACTGCTTCACTTCTGACAGTTTTGCAATACCTGCTGGGTGTCCTATCAATTTAACTCAGTTCTGACACTACCTGGAGATGGCGTCAGATCCCATGGATGAAGGGCCAGGTCCCACAAGATTGCCCCCTTCAGATGCCAATCACAAGTCTGGGCTGTTAACTATGCTTTTGTCCACGGGCGATAAATCAGAGGTTTCCACCACCCCCTCCTCAGGTTTGGTTAATTTAGAATGGTTCAGAGAACTCAAGAAAACTGTTTACTTACTAGATTATGGTTTGTTATAAAAGGATATAACTGGGGAACAGCCCGATGGAAGAGATGCACAGGGCAGGTGTGTGGGAAGGGGCCCGGAGCTCTCATGCCCTCTCCCAGCGAGCCACTCTCCCTGCACCTCCACGTGTTCACCAACCCAGAAGCTCTCCCAACTCTGTTCTTTTGGGTTTTTGTGGAGGCCTCATTACACAGCCACAGTTGATTAAACCATTGGCCATTGGCAGTTGAACGCAATCTCAGGCCCATCTCCATTTCCCAGGAGGTGGAGGGTTGTGTGGGGAGCTGAGGTTTCCAACCGATCACGGCTGGTTACCCCTTGCAACCAGCCTCCACTCTTAGGTTACCTAGGCACTTTCCAAAAATCATCTTATTAACATAAACTCAGGAGCAGTTGAAAGGGGCTTGTTATGAATAACAGGACGCCCATTTCACTTCTATTGCTCTGAAGCTGTTTCAGGAACTGAGGACAGGAAACCAAATATTCTAACAAAAGATGCTCTTTTGCTTAGGAAATTCCAAGGGTTTCGGGAGCTGTGAGCCAGGTACAGTGGGCGGAGACTAAATATATATATTTCTTATTGTAAATCACTCGATCACAGCCTGTGCCAGGCCTGATGCACAGAGGGCCCTGGGCATGGTCCACGGGGATCCGAGAGGCCCAAGAAGGCTGAAATCAGTGCACTGAGTGCCTTGACCCTTTGTGAAGGCTGAGTCACTTCCCTCATCCATCCTGAAAGACTCCCTACAAATGAGGGGAGGGGCTTAAGGAATTCTTTGTTACTATTTATTGATCACCTGTGAGTTTGAAGGACTGCACTCTGCGTGGAGTCAAGTGGAGTTCCAGGCTCCAAGGGTCTGCAGAGAAAGAGCTGCTTCAGGAGCCTGACCTTGCTTGCTCCCCACAGGGTGCAATTTCAAAAAGTGGTGTTTTCCCCAGAGTTCCAGCTACCCCCAGTGAAGGCCGCAGATCCAAATAAGGAACTGTCTGTCCAGCCTAGGGGCGTGAATACTTATCAGATGGCAAGTTTACAGGGAAGGGGACACATCTACTTGGGCTGTTTTGCAGTGAGAGAACATGAATTCTCCTGCCCATGGGGGCTGAGGTGATGTGGGATCTCCCCTAGGGCGTAGGTGCTTCCAACTGCAGGTTTGAAGTGTAAAGCTGCAGCACCTGTGGTGTAGCCACATTCCCAGGCAAACACAGAAACACGTTTCCATAGGGCCAAGGAAACAAGCCTTGGTGTAGGCTGTGTCATGGCCCCAGGCTCTCCTCTGGCTGTGAGTACCAAGGGCCGACCTAGGGAGGCAGTGCAGCCAAGAGGCAAGGGCCTGGGCCCTGTAGTTAGAGCGCTGGGGTCTGAATCCTGCTCCCCTGTTTGACAGCTGTGTGACCTTGGGGATGTATGAATCTATCTGTACCGCCATCTCTACCTGCCAGGTGGGGTTGATGACAATAATATTTCCCATAGGGCTGTTGTCAGGATTACACAGGACAGTGCGTAAAGCACAGAACAAGGGGCTGGCTCTGCCCCAGCGCTGGGTGCTGGGGAACTGGCATAAGGACCAGCCTGTCGTTTCAGAGCTGGAGGGAACCTCCCTCACAGAACATTCTCCACATTCCCCCAACCACTGGGATCATTACTATTTGATAACAAAAGGGGAAAAGAAAAGAATCAGAAAGACTTCCCTGACTGTATCCTCCTCTTCTTCCCTAACCTCTCCTGTGCACACAGACCATCATTCCTCAGTGCTATCTCTGTACTTCATTCATTCACTCATTCATTCATTCATTTAGTAACTGTTCATTGAAACCTACTTTGTGTCAGGCTCATATTTTGACTCTGGTGCTTTTCAGAGTCAAATGACCTCATTCTTGACTGTCTCCCTTGCCTTGGTCATCTCTGTCTCGTGCATCCAGCACAGTGTCGGCCACTCGGGACATGTGAATTTCCTGACCGTCTCTCCTCTGGCCTGAAGAACCCCCCAGCACGATTCAGGAATGACTGGAGAGGGATGAGGCTTTTTAACATGTAGTGAGAGATCCCAGGAACATCCAGGTAAAAGGGGATTTCACGTTTTGCTTTTTAAATTCTCTTCCTCCAAGCCTGGCTACCTCCAGCTAGTCCAGTGCAGACCACTGCCAGCCTCGTCCAGGGTCCTTCTTCTGCAAGGCCACTCTCAACCAGGAGGTGGCAGCCCTGTGCAGGAATTGGGAGAGTATTCCCACCCCATGAAGCTGGGGCTATAGCAGAAGGCGCTAGGGTCAGGTGCAGAGGCAGGGTCTTGGCAGGGCAGGTGCACGGGGGAGGGTGATGGAGTTCCATTTTTGGCACAAAGCACAAAGGATGGAAGAATTATTTTTGTAGATCAGCTTTAGCCAATTTGGCTGGGTACCCAGAAGGTTTGTGAGGTTTCTTTTACCTTCACCCTGGAGCAATGCCCCTTCCAGGTCCTCGGGAGGACTCTATGTCCTTCCCCACCCCCGCCCAGTTCCCCAGCCTGGGTCTTGACCCTTCCTGTGTGTCTTTACTGATAGGGATGCTGGTGGGGTGGGGGGAGTGGAGGTTGCTGGTTAATGTGTAAGATAATGGATAACATCCTGGGCAATACAGGTGCATTTCAGTCAGGTACATTTCCTTCTGGAGTCTCCATGTGGCGGTCTTCAGAATTAACAGTGAAGGGAGTGTGCAGGTTATCCTCCTTTTGGTCTCTGAGCTACTGGGGTCTGACAGGAGTTCACCAGAATGCTCTTTTCTTGCCACTCCAATTTCTCTTCAGCCCTGTTCTCTTCACTGCCTTCTGTTTGTCTTCTGTCTGGTTTCAACTTTTCTCCATCTTTGCAAGTTTTGATCTTTCTCCTCTCACTGTCTGGATCTTTCCATCTTTCTATCCTTCTAACTCTCTCTCTTAAGCCCTGATAATATGCTCTATCTGGAGCACCAGCTTGATTCTCTCTCTGTCTTGGTCTCTGACTGTCATGCCATATCTCCAGCCATCTAATCCTCTGGGCTGGGGTTTGCAGGAGTCTTGAGTGGAATTCAATCAGAAAAAAAGGGAGGGGTTTGGGGAGAGGGCAGTGGCAAATCTGTAGAGAGAGCTCAGCAAACTCTTGGGTCCAGTTTGGAGCACAGACCAGTCATCTGTAGGGAGCCAAAAGTCCTGTCTTCTCATCCTCTTCCTTTCTCTCAGGATCTTCTTCCAGCATGACCCCCCCTACTCCCACTGTACAGGCCTGGTGCAGGTACAGCTGGGGCCAGCGGTCAGTAAACAGCCCAACCCAGTTTAAGGACTAGACATGGGATGGGACCCAGCAGGGTGGGGCGGAGAATGGAGGAGATGGCCTCTGACTCCAGCTCTGGCCCCTTCTGGGGGGTCCCATGTGATCTGCCATAGGTCATGCCCCTCCTCCCCAACCACGATCTACATCACAAAACCCACAGCTCTTAACTCAGTACCAGCCAAGGAAGTCTGGGATTGATTTAGGGCCCCCTCTGACCCGTTCACCCTCACTGAACTATGGCCCCTGGGGCGGGGGTGGGGATGAGGGTCATGGGTGAAGTTCAGGCAGGGGGGGTCCTGCCCACCACTCCATCATACCTGTTGCACTCTTAGTGGATTTGTGGGGGGAGAGGGCCAAGCACAGGAGTTCAAGTTTCTCACTGGCCAGCCCATTCCCTCTGGCTCAGCCCAGGGCCATGCCAAAGGAGCAGTATCCACAGTTTAGTAGTCGCTCATGGATAGCATCCTCAGGATTCAGGCCCCAGGCATCTTACAAAGCCAAGAGAGCCTCCTTATCCACCCAGAGGGCAGTCAGGTTGGTCCTAAGTAAGCCCCTCTGCCCATCACCAACCTGTTACAATGAGCTGCTCAGAGCCAGCTCTCCCTGGCCTGGGGTTCCACAGTCCACCACCCATTACATGTATATTTCTCCAGGAGTGTTTCATGTTGTTAGTTTCCATCTATCCACCATTCCCTTCTGGACATATCACTGAAGAATCTCTTCCACTTGGAATGCTTTCAAGCTTTTTTGACTATCTTCCACAATAAATACATCTACCTCCAGCCCCAGGACACATGAACATATATATAACTAAAGGCAAATTTTTACAAAACTTTGTACTGCACTGTGATGTTTTCTACTCCATTCTATTTTGCTGTAAGGAAAAAAAAAGTTTTAGCAATAACCTAACAACCAAAGGGATGACACTTAACAGTTTATAAGTAACCTCTTACAGTTTTATACCTTCATAAGTTGTAAAGCCTATTTTATAAACCGAAAAATCCATATCATCTTCATAAATGCCAGTGAAAAGGTAAGGCATGGTTCTTTCATTGACCCATTTTATAGATGAAGAAACACAGACTCTGAGAGATTAGTAGACCTGCTTGAGATCACCCAGCGGGTGAGGGGCAAGGATGGGCTTTTGAGCCAGGTCTTTCCTGTGCTGGTTTGTAGTCCCCTGTTCCCTGTGGCTTCTCTCTCTCCCTCTCCTCTACCCTCCCAGTTGATAGCATTGTCTCTTTCCAGTTTGAAGGCCATCCCCTTTCCAGGGGAAGATGGAGGAACAGAATAGCTGAATAATTCTGTTTTGCATGTCATCTGTTAACCCTGCACCATCTGCCAATTCCACTCTCAGCGCAGACCCTCTCTCCCTGAGAGGCCGGTGTTGGGGAGGAGGCTGTTTTCCTGGAGTCTGGACCTTCAGACCCCCCTCACCAAGGAGCTCAGAATACCCACAAAAAGCTCATTTTTCTGCTCAAAACCAACAGCATTTCAGGGCCTGTAAAGGAGTGGAGCAAGATGGGAGGAAGGTATTTCTGATGGCAGAGGGATAAAACAATAGGCTCTCCCCACCCCCACTCTCAGGGGCTCTGCTGTCTTCACATCCCTCACACCTCCACCTTGCTGAGGCTCCGGAGCTGCTGGGAGGGTGAGCAGATCTGAGCAGCAGGAGCCCTGCAAGCCACTCCGGGTGAAGGTAAAGTCAGTCCATCTTACAGGGAGCTGGGACAGATGTATGGGGCCTCGGGTGTGGCCGGCTATTACTCAGCCTCTGACTTTTTCATTCCTCAGCCTCCTCACCCACCCCGCCTCCTTCCCAACAAGGCCTTTGTGCAGGACAATGAGGAATCTATAAATTCCAGGGGACAGGGATGTGGGGGAGGGGAGTACCCGTGACTTCAGCTGGGCATAGATAGCAAAGGGGGGCCTCCATGGACCTGCCACATCTCATCTGATCCATCTCCACACTGGCGCCCAGAGAGAAAGGTGGGCCAAGCCTTACCACTGTCTTTTACGATGAAGAAATTGAAGCCCAGAGACAGAGAGTGTCTCTAGTCCCTGTTTTGTTCACCCTATCTTTGAGTCCAGGTGTCTACACATCACTGTATTTATTTATTCTCTCTCATACTTAACCCCTGGTCATTCTCATTCACTCAACAAACACTCGCTGAGTACTAACTGTGCCAGGCCAACGACAGAGGGTGCAACAATTGGCAGCTCCTGGCCTGCCCTGGAGGGGCACACAGCAGAGGAATGTGACTCAGCAGGGCCAAAGTATAGCTCTCATCCCAATTTTCAGGCTGACAACCTGCACCTGATCTCTTTCCTCAGCAAGCCCTCTGCAGCGGATGGTGCACTTCCAGGAGCAGTTTTGAATGTAATCCCGTGGCGGGCTCTGGGAGTTAGGAATTGTGTAAGCCTCCCCTGACATTTTGCAGATGTGGCCCTGAGAAGGGAAGTGGTTGTCCAAGATCACCCCTTCATGGGGAACAGAACAGCAGGACCCACGACCCTGCCTCCACATAACAGCTGCAACCCTGAGTGCTGTGGGGACCCAGAGCAAGGCCGTGGGCTGTGGCCCAAACCAGCCCTGTGTCCCATGCAGACCCTTCCTTGGTGCTCTGTTCTCCTGTTCTGTTCCACCTTCCTACAGGAGTTATTCGATGCCCCAGGCTCAGCCATATATTTACTCATCTCACCCATCTATTGTACAGTAACAATGAATTGAATGCTTATGATGCACGTGTGTGTTTGCTGACCGATCACAGATAGCACACTGTATGTGTTGGTGTGTCTCTGCTTGTAAACTGAGATTAGCATGCACTTTGTCATACAAATTAAATTACTTAATGCCTGGCACATAGTAAATGCTCAATAAATGTTGGCTGCTAAGATTATTGTTACTGGGAACCACAGGCCTGCCTACAAAAATGAGGCATTTGGGTGAACACAGGTGAATACTGGGATTTGCAGCTGGTCCCTCCCAGGGAGTAGCCCCGTTAGAGTTGAGCAGATGGACCAGTGTCCAGTTCATTTCCCAGGGACTCCCGCATTCCTGAAATGTATGGAGATGTTGAGCACCTTCTGGGTTTGTGCCGGCATTATGCTAGCAAAGAACAAGATCCCTGAATTCATGAAGGGGGAATTCTGGTAGGTGGAACAGACCGAAAACCAAGTGAATGAAGAAGATGAAAGTGGTACGTCCAATGGAAGACACAGATAAGGTTAAGTGACGCAGTACATCCGGCAGATGGGTGTGGGGCTACTTTAGTATTGTGAAGGAAAAGCCCAGCTGGGCTAACAAGCTAAGTCACAAATCTAAGTGTAACAAGTGTCGGATTACTGATCTGAGTTCTGCTGGGCTAACTCATAAATCTAAGTTAATAAGTGTCGGTTTGCTGATTCCCTGTTCATGTTTTTGCTAGCCAGCTGGATTTTCAAAGAGACATATCTGGCCTTGAAATGTTGGTTTGCTGCCTCACTGCCTCTACTTTTGTGATAATGATGTTGCTAAAGCTGTTCCATGACTATTGGCCGAATACCCCAAGCTTGTACTTAACCCTATAAAACCTCATGTGCACGTCTTGGAGGTGCTCAGAGCTTAGGAGCAGAAGCCCGTCTGAGCCCGCCGGCGTAATAAATGAGTACTCCAACCCTCCGAGTGGTGCTTGTTTCTTGGCTGGCCTGTCACTTCCGTCACAGTATTGTGATGAGGGCTGATGGGGAGGTGACATCCCTCTGAAAGATCTGGGCAGAGTGTTCTGGGCAAAGGGACTGGTGGGGGAAAGTTTGTCAAGTTCAAGGAATAGAAAAGCAGCCAGTGTGACCAGCTTCTAGGCAGAGGGGAGAATGATGGAGGAGAGGTCAGCATACACAGGGACCAAAGTGAGAACTTGGGGCTCTCTTCCAAGGGAAGTCATGGGAGGTTGTTAAGCAGGGAGTGACAT
The DNA here is from genome assembly GCF_048773025.1 of Camelus bactrianus. NCBI lineage: Eukaryota > Metazoa > Chordata > Mammalia > Artiodactyla > Camelidae > Camelus > Camelus bactrianus. The sequence continues at coordinate 30,520,117 of NC_133550.1, read as the reverse complement.
GCTCTGATTTCTTTTTTTTTTTTTTTCTGATTTGTATTTTTAACAGCCCCCTGGCAGCTGTGAGAATGGACTGTTGGGGAGCCATGAGAGCGGACAGGATCTTCTGCAGATGTGCAAGGAAATGGTAGTAATAGGGGCTTGCATGCTGGAGGGGGTGGGGAGCAGGGGCTGATCCAAGATATATCTTAGAGACAGAAAGAACTAATTTGGTTAATGGATTGGACAACAAGGAAAGGATGGGAGAGGAATTAGAGAAGAGAGAAAGGGCCAGGGGAAGCCCAGTTTGTAGAGCTGTCTGTGTCCTAGGTCTTGAGAGTCCTCTTGTCATCATCGGCCCTTCCACTGCCCCCACAGAGGCCAATCTAGCTATTTGCTCTCCTCCACTCTACAGTCAGCAGCCCTAAAGCAGAGACAGTCCAGGCTTGCACCTTCTGGCTCTTTGAGAGAAAAGGTGTCCCTTGCCTTCCTTTAGAGTCAACACCTGCCAAGATCCAAGGCTTAGATTTCAGACCCCATTCACTCCCTCCGCCCTTGTTCAGATCACAACCTGCACAACCGTCCAGCTCACCTCTCCCCAGCCTGGACCCCTGGCCCCATCTGAAAATCCTCGGAGCTCTGAGACCTACAGGCGCGGTGGCTTGTTGGCACAGCGGCTTGAAACGACTCAGGGCGGGAGCGGGTAGGGAGGAACTGGCCTTTTCTAAGAGGATCTCCCAGCCCCGCTCCCGGGCGCTCGCCCCCACCCCGCTCCGAGCCCGGCGAAGGCTGCCGCCCCTCCCGCCCAGGAAAGCTCGAGTAGCCGATCTTCCGGCCTCGGGCTACGGGCGAGGGAGGGTCCGAGCGGTAATTGCTGCCATCTGCTCCCTCCTCCCCACCCCCGCCCCGAGCCTGGGGGAGGGGCTGAGGTGTGCCCCTCTTAACGCGCAGCCGGGGCACCGGAGGGCTGGAGCTCCGGGATGACCCGCGAGCCGGCCTGGGCGAGTGCTGAGGGGCACCGAGAGCGCCCCCACCCGCCTTTCTTTGGCTGGGGACGGGGGTCCCCTGCTGGAATCACACAGCTTTACTAGACGCAGGATCCCAGTGTTCAGGTTCTGCTCCTCGTGGGGTCGGGACTTGTGAAGCATCCTGGGGGCTGTCCCTTCTCAACTCACTGACTCACGCACTGGGCCGTGGTTAACGCTTGCTTTGCGATATTGACACATCGATCTCTGGACAGGACGGTTGTGACTGGTGTGGGTGGGAGGGGAGGGAGAGGAACCCAAGGCCGAGCCCTGGAACCCGCGCGGAGGAGGCAGGGCAGCTGGAGACAGAACTTGCCTCTCAGGCGCCTGCCTCTCTCAGGCTGGGCTTAAATTCCCGGCCAGTTACCCCTCAAGGGTGGGGGATCTTGAATAGGTTCCTTCTGGCTCAGAGCTGTTTCCTCCTCTGTAAAATGGGGATACCCCAGTGCCTAGTTTTTGGGTGATTCGACAGAGGGCTAGTTGGTAGCCCTGGGGAGACCAGGGACATCAGACCTTGGGGAGCCTTGGGGAACCCCTGGGGCAGGGGGAGTGATGACAGGGGTTGACTGGGCCCTGTGGGGAGTGCTGTGACAGCTGGCACCCTGAGGAGGCAGAGACTCTGCTGGGAAAGAGGGCAGGTTGGCTAGGGACAGGAGGCGGGGAACAGGTAATGGGAGCAGCCTCACTGGTTTCAAGCGTATCTCCTGGGGTCTCTGCCACCAGCTTCAGTCAGTAAGGATGTTGTCTGTTTGATCTCTCTATCCTAGTACTGATGGCAGCTCTAGGGGCATTAGGTGTGCTCACAGGGCAGAGGAGAGAACCCCACTAGCGCAGGGAACCACTGCCCAAATGCTTACATATCTTCACAACCCCCCACCCAGGGGTCTAAACAATCCCCCAGGTGCAGAAACACAGGTGATCCTGAGTGAGATTAGGCTCCCAGATACATCAAGCCCCTGCCCCACCTGCTCATGCCCAGGTTCCCAGGTGACATAGGCGTCCTTCCTGCCTAGGATCCAGGACCTCACCTTGCAGCACAGAATGCCTGCCACCTCCCCTTCTGCAGCCTTGCCAACTCCAACAAACCTGTGTTTGCCACTGAGGCCAGCTCCAGAGTGGTGGAGCTACAACCTCCCTACCCGCAACCGTTCCCACCACTAACGTAATGGCCTGATTCCTCAACACAGGTGAGCCCTGGAGATGCCTGGCAGGCCTCCTCTCAGCCCTGGAGTGGCTCTCAGTGCAGGGCAGGGGAGGGATGCAGTGTGAGACATTCCAGAATCATAAGGACCATTGGACAACCTGAGGGTGCTGCCCTCTGGAGTCAGCAGGAGGATACCACAGAGTCAGTGGTTTCTGGGTTGGGGCTTGACAGAGAAGTAGAAGTTCATGGGACAGGAGGAACAGCATGTGCAAAGACTTGGGAGTGTGAAGGTACTGATGGGTCTGGAGCAGGAGGAGCTGACTGGGTTGGTGTGTGAAAGGAGGCGGAAGAGACATACCTTAGACTTGAGTTTGTTGTAGCAAATTGAAGAGTCAGCACAGGGAGGGACAGGCAAGAATATAAATGGCTGGAAGGAGTGAAGCTGATAGGAAGTAAGATAAAAAAAGGTCAGTGCCAGCCCACTGATTAAAAAGGCCATTCATTCATCTGGCCCTCAGACCTGGGATACAATAGGGACAGGTGGGGACTGTGGTGCTCAAGTAAACCCCAGGGATCCCCTCTGAAGGCCACAGTTATTACTCAGCTCTGGCCAGTCATTGTCATGCCGGTATGTGAACTTACAATCGTCAGCTATTTTCAAGAAAAATTAGAAATCTAGATCTTTATATGTTGCCTCCTGGTTTTCAAAAGTTGATGACTATGTTTAAAACCTTTAAAATGGTGTGTGTGTCTAAAACACATAGCACAGATATCTCTGAGGATGCAAACAGCGATGGCTGCAGAGTTGCTGGAAAGCTGTTGGAAGTTTTGTAAGAGAGGAATGATCTGAATACCAGGCCTGGGTTTTAGGACGCCCACTCAGAGGCATTATGGAGGAAAGGCCTGGTCAGTGGGAGGCAGTTGCAAGTGTCAGGGACCAGAGGAGCTGAGACCTGAACAAAAGCAGCTGACCTGGAGAGGAAGGAAGGCCCCAAGCATAGTGTAGGGGTCTTCAGGGATTAGCCTTCCCTGAGGGGTTAGAAGTTTGTCTATCCCTTTGTCCTCTTTAAGGCATTGCAAAAGCATCATCTCGTTGGTAGGGGGGTGCACTCGGAGTGGGTTGCCCCAGAAAATCCCCAAGGTTGCACTCTGGCAGGCCACAGGGAAGAACTGGGTAAGACATTCCAACAGCCCCAAGAGGGAGGGGCTGGGTTGGGGGAGGGGCTCAGGAATCCGCCTGGCCTTCAGGAAGACCCCAGCCAGCCCTAATGGGAACCACACGTGGAGGGAGCTGGAATCCCGGATTGCCTGTGACGTCTGGCTTTGGAATCGGACACTTGGCTCAAGTCACTCTTGACCCGCTGAAGTCTGAGGCCTCCCAGCCGCAGCTCCCTTCCTAATCGCTGCCAGACATATTCTGTCCTACATCCAGCTCTGGGCCCTGCTTGGGTTCTGGAGAGGAGTAGGGGTTCTCAGACAAGAATTCTAGGCTTCTTCCTGGCCCAAGGTTGGGAACAGTAGATTAAGAAGTACTTCCCAGTGTCCCCCAAAACAGTGTGCCCTGAACTTCACACCCCTCCTAAACCCCTGAGCTGCTTCTGTCCTGGTAGAAACTGGTGCCCTCGGCCTCCATCCCTCCCCTACAGTGTCTGTGAGGCACTCTGTGGCTCTGGCAGTCTTAGCCTCCACCAGGCCCCACAGGGTTAATTTCTTGCAGGACCTCAGGCACCAGGAGCAGGGAGCAGTCCAAAGGGCAGGGAAAGAGCCCTGTGACCAGGTGATTTGCTTTGAGGAGTCTCTAAAAACAAGGGAGGGGAACAGGTTTCCCCTAGTATATTTGGTATGCTCTGTTTTCCCCTTAACTCATCCACCTCCTGGCCCACGGACTTGAGCTGTGTCACAAGATGTTTCAATACAACGTGGAGGGTCTAGAAAAACACCCAGTCCTTATTTGAGTGGCTCACTTCAGCCTTTGGGCCATGGCTATCATTACACCTGCTAAACCCTCTTCATAAACCTCCAACTATAGTGTATATATGTTTGTGTCGGGTGGTGGGGTAGAGGTGGGATGGATGTACTTCCTACTCCATCCAGGACCCTCCCAGTGGGCCCCTACAGGCACTCAGGCTCAGCCCCCCTCCCCCTGGGTGCCCTCCTCGAGAACTTGCAGGCAGCCTTCTAAGCATCAGGCCAGGGGCCCAGGAGCTTGGACAGGCTGCATTCCTGGGGGAAGAGGAGAGGAGAGGAGGACTGCACAGAGCTGTCTCCGCCCTTCCAGCACAGACCCCACGCTGCCCACCCTGGAGCTCTCTCCAGCCTGCTGAAGATGGCCAGAATAGTGCCAACAAAGTCCCTGGCAAAGGCAGCAGGGCCAGACCTAGGGGCCTCCCTGGCCTCTGCTAAGGATGAAGCCATCTATGCTTTGGAGATATTCCACTCCTGGGGGGACCAAAGGTTCCAGCATGGACAAGGGGCCACAATGGGCACCGGGTAAGAGGTCCATGGAGTGAAGTGACCAGGCATGGAGGGGATACAGCCCCTAGGCATAACTTAACACCACACTCCTGCAGGGCAGCTCAATCTCCTGGGAGTCTCCAGAGAGGACTTAAGGACTTCCAGAGAGAAATCAGGCCTAACAGAATGGAAATCAGGCAGCTGTTGTAGGTGAGAGTGCTGGGGAGAAACAGGGACTTCCTCTGGAGCTGTAGATTCGGATAGTTCCTCCAACCCACTCCATCCCCATCCCCCAGCATGGTTTCGGGAAGCTCTCCCAATGAATATTTAATAGCTCAGCGCTGGGCCTGATTGAATTTTAATGCTGGCGACCCGAGCCCGGAGCCGAGTCCAGGCAATTAGTCAGGAGCCATTAACGCTGACGGAGCTGATTCATGGGCGGGACCGGGCCGGTGCGGGGGAGCCCAAGCAGCCGGGAGGCTCCAGATTGGACGGACAAAGTCTCGGCGATAGCCAATCCCTACATATGTCTTGGCTTGCTTTGCATCTAATTTGCATAGCACTCCTGCGTGGGCAAACCTGGCCGTGGGGAAACCCAAGGGTAGGGGCGTCTGGCGTCTGGCTGAGAGCTTGACCGAGGCTTGGCCCTCTTCCTGGGTCCCAATTGGCATTTATGCATAGCTATGAGAATCTCTCTAAGTGTTGCATGTGGGATTCCATCAGATACTCCCGCTGTTTAAAGGGCCTGCCTCCAAATCTTGGTAGGGCCCAGTGCTGGGGGGAAATTCCAAAAGAGGAGGAGGGGAGCAGTGACTAGGGCCAACCTGGGAACTCTGGGCAAAGCTGCTGGGTTTCACAGGACCTAGCAGAGGACCCTGGGTTACTACAGACAGGAGGCTTATGGAGCCTTTACTGTGCGCCGAGCACTGCGATCCCACGCGTTCCATGGCTCTCCCAGCTCCCTGATCCGCCTCCCTTCCTCGCTCCCACTCACTCCTTTGTCTCTCAGAGGGGCACTGATGGGGGTGGGGGTGGGGGTGGTGGATTTTCAGGGTGCTGGATTATGTCTCAGAGGGCTGGGAATGAATCCAAGGGGCTCTAGGAGGAGATAGCCCATCTCCCCTCCCTATCCCACATCCCCCTGACCTATGTGAATGAACCGGGACTCAGCCTGGAGTGCTCTATTGAACTATGCCCGACCCCTTAAATCGTAGGTCAAGGATTTAGCTGTCCTGTCTGCTGCCACTCTGGCAGGTGGCCTCCTCCTCACCAGCCCCCACCCCTGTCCAAGCTTTCAACCACTAAGGATGTGGTGGAGAGCGGGCATCCTTCCTTTACTGGGCAAGCATCCCCAGGAGTCCAGGTCTTATCTGAGCTGGAGAGGTCTTTACTGAGGGAGGGGCAATGGAAAGGAGTGGATAGAGCTGTGGACTGAGAAGCCAGCCCCTTCAGGGAGGCTTGTGGAGTGGTTGGCAGGGAAGGGGGAGGCATGAGTCAAGGAAGGATTCCTGGAAGAGGGAGAGCAGAGTAGAGGCTGGAAGGAAGGGAGGGACAGGTCAAAGATAAAGAAAAGGAGAGGAAATCGTCTGCAGGGAAACACTCTGTTTGAATCAGGAGAAGGTGAAGTGTAAGCTCAAAGATCAGACTTGCATGTTCTAGACTTTCCTGTGAATGAAGTCGTATTATATATACTCTTTTGTGTCTGACTCTTTTGCTTCAGATGATGTTTTTGAGATTCATCCATTTCATTGTGTGTATTGGCAGTTCATTTTTATCACTGAGTAGGATTCCGTTCTATGAATATTGCACCACGTTGCATTCTCTTTTTCTGCCATCTTTGTCATGTTGGTTTTCATCCTTGTACCCTAACTTCTCTTAAAACTGCAAGATGGCTCTGCGGTTCCAGGTATCACATGCAGACAACATTCAGAGACCAAGAAAATACTGTTTCTCCTTTGGCCTCTGAGAAGCCTTTTCAGAAGTCTCCCAAAGAACATTGCCGCATGTGTCATAGGCCAGAATCATTATATGTCCATTCTTAAACCAGATATTGGCAGAGGGAATGGAATAGGTGTCTCAGACTAACCCAGATTCACCCCTAGGCCTGGGGAAGGGCTCAGCTCAGCCTCCCCTGAAGAACATGGAGGTCTGGTCCCTGAACAAAATCAAGGTCTTGTTAAGCAAGAAAGGGGGGCAAGGGTTGTTGGTCAATAATCAGTGGTGAGTAAATCCTGATGCCCCTACACCAGTCCTAGTAATCCTGTCCCCCTGACCAGGGATTGGTTTAAGCATGAGGACTGTGGAAGACACTTATTGTAGCCTCCTAATGTTCATTCTCCTGTTTTCTTCCTTAATAATAGTCACATTTTATTTAGGGTGACACAGTGCCTTGCTGAAAAATGTTTCTAGCTTTTCTTGCAGCTAGATGTGGCTGTGTGACCAAGTTCTGACCAATAAGATGTAAATAGAAATGCTCTTGGAACATCTGAGAAGGTTGCTTAAGGTTGCTGACTCTGCTGAGGAACAACCTTTGGCCCTTCTGTTTTTGCTCCTTCTGGTCTACAATGTGGATCTGATGGCTGGAATTCCAGCAGCTATTTTGGAACACGAGGTGCATTTGAGAATGAAATCACATGAGATAGGTGGTGCCTGAGTCTCCAATGACACTGAAACTATGGAGACAGCACACTAGCACCACCTAGGTTCAGACTTCTTTTATATGAGAAAGGATAAACTTCAATCTTATTTAAATTGCTCTGAGTTTTGCCAACATATGCAAGGGACGAACACAGGCAGGAACAATTTCCACTCAAGGAGACAAGAGGGAAAATCTGGATATCTCTGGGAAAGGTTTCTTTGCTCTTAAAAGGAGACACCTGAGAGGAAGAGTTGTGCCCACAGGGGATGATTGGAACTTAATTCAGGCATTTTATGACTTGAGGGGAACCATGCAGGGACCCAGCAGATATGCTGAGGGTGTTAGATGTGAAGATGGAAGGGACCGGGGTCCCTTAAAGAAGGTGTGAGTCTCTGAATACATCAACTCTGGAGCCACCGTTTCTCAGAGTTATGTAAAATACTGTATATTTGATCAATTCTCAAATGCACATTGAGTCACTTATAACATTTCTGAAATCAATATACATCTTCCCATCAACAGCATGTTAACCGGCTGTCAGCCAGACAGCAGTTGTGCTTAGCTGTCCTTCCTGCCCATGTACAAATTTTGGTGACTTTCCTGGTGTCAGGACAGGACAACTATAACACTATGATGTTTCATTCCACAAACCATGTAAGGACTCTGCGTTCTGACTGATACCTAGATATTGTTATCGACTAGCTGACAAGATCATCTGCCAGCATTAACACTTCCAGAATGGATGTCAGAGGTTTATGGAGGATCCCCAGGGTAACAATAGCCCCAATAGTCCTCACTTTCTGCTAGGCACAACTTTGTGTAGTCCCATCCCACAGCATTCTGGGTTGGTCTTTGTGACTAGTAGCATAGGGCAGAAATCATGATACTAGGCCACCAAGACTGTGGCTTCTGCCTTGAATGATTGACTGTGCTCTCTCTTGGATCAGTGCTGTCAGGGAAGCCAGCTGCCATGTCATGAAGACAGTTAGGTGGCCTATGGAGAGGCCCACATCATGCAGAAATGAGGTAGCCAGCCAACAGCCAGCTAAGACCTGAGGTCTGCCAACAGCCATGTGCCTGAGCTGGGATTACTGCTGCCCACAACTTGAATGCTAGCTCATAAGAGACCCTGAGCCAGAACCACTTGGCTAAACCACTCCTGGATTCCTGACCCATAGAAACTATAATGTAATAAATGTTTGTTGCCTTCAGCTGCTAAGATTTGGGGTAATTTTTTAAACAGGAAAAGATAATTTAGTAGAGCTGTCTTTCAAGCTATTATCACCAATCCTTGAATCGGCCCTGATGATGTGTCCATGTGGAAAAACACAGACACTGACAGCTCAAAGTTGAAAAGTGATTCCAGGAATCAGACTCTGAATGTGATTAAGTTTAAAGAAAATCTTAACCAATTCATTTCACCCTTGTTTTCCTTGTTATACATGTGCAAGAGTAATTTATGTTACAAAATATATTTCCGTGTAAGTCCAAAAGAACTTTTAAAATAAATATAAAATAAAAATTCTCAGTGATAAGAAATCATTGTGTCAGTTTAATTGGTAGAGCTTTTTCTTTCTAATGGTAAAGTCATAGTGCTTCTTAACATCAGTGGCATCTAAATTGGATGAAATATGATCAAGCATTTTCCTTATTGTACAAGCCACTGTGGGGAGAGTTTTCTGGTACTTGCAGAAGAGGGTTTGTAACTCGGGAGTATAAAAGAGGGTAGAGGAGGAGGCAAATGAGGAACAGAACAGGGATATGAGGAAGAGTGGGAGGAAGCTGGACAGGGGTCTGTGGTAAACGGTTCAAAAATATTTACAGGAAACCCATATTGCTCGCGGGTTAAGTGTTAGTACTGATTCTTCAGTGGGTTATTAAGAGCCTGGAATCTGTGTCACCCATGGTGCCTAACATTGGAAACACTTGCATTTTCCAAACAAAAGTGAAGCTGTGTGACCTGACACAACAATTTTCTTGTATTTTAAATTTTATTTGCCCCCACCCCCGCCAAAGCCTTTACAGTTTTACAGCTTTATGGCTGATACAAGGGCAAGTGGAAACATGCAAGAGGGAGGCTGCCTTGAGACATTAGTTGCCCCTCATTCCCAGAGATGTGGCCAATTGTTGGCAAAATGTCCAGGGCCAAAAGGTCCAGGGGCTAAAATCTGGACTAGGCATGAGAGGGGCCTGGGGTTGGAAATTCAGTTAGCTTTAAAGTTCGGGGCAGGGGGTGGTGGTGGGGAGGGTATAGCTCAAGTGTGGTAGAGTGCATGCTTAGCATGTATGTGAGGTCCTGGGCTCAATCCCCAGTATCTCCTCTAAAAAAATAAACCTAGTTACCTTCCCCCTAAAATAAAAAAAGTAATACAATAATAAATAAGTAAAATATTAAAAAAAAAAAAGGAAGTTCATAAAGTTCAGTGTGAATCACAATTGGTAGATTTGAACGAATCAGCCTTTTTTTCATGAGCATCTTCTCATCCTTCCTCAGGAAATCCCCATGAGGTCTCGGTGTGTATCTTCAGCCCACTTTACAGATGCGGAAGCTGAGTGTCTCTGGGAATGTCAAATTCACAGGGTAAAGAGCAGACCAAGATTTGAACTCAGGTAATCTGGTCTCAGAACCTATGCGCGATTTAGTCACTGCCTTAAGGCATTTTAAATCTTTGGGGAATTTAGTAACCACTGAATCCAAGCCTCTAATTTTACAGTTGAGGAAGCAGGGGCTTACAGAGAGCAGGGCTTTTTGCCCAAGATCCTCAGCGAAGGGGTGGCTGGGGCGGGACTCAGGCAGGGGCGTGTGGATTAGAGTTGGTAAAGGAGTGGGGGGGGGGGGGCGGGTGTGGGCACGCAGAAGCACTGCCCCTCCCCACCCCGCCCCCAGTGCAAGGCGCCCCTTCTTTCCATTTTGGGCCCGGGTTCAACTTGGTAGGGGGTGGGTGGGGGTGGACTTGGGAAGCCACCCGGCCTCCTTCATTCTCGGGATTCCCTGAGGCAGCTCATTGTCCCGGGAGGTATGTTCGGCCGGCAGTCCCGAGGGGCGGGGCCTCTTTCCGTGTCCCAGACAAGCCTGCTTTGTGCTCGCCACCCAGTGCCCCTCCTGGCCTTCACCAGGCAGGCCTTTGAGCATTTTTCAGGGTTTCCAGGCCAGGTCGCTAGAGGATGAAGCCACTGGGAAATGCGTGGGCCTTGGGAGATGCGCTGGGTCCTGAAACGCCAGTCTGGGAGGGCTGCCTGGAGGAGATGTGAGGGCACAGCCCAGAGGCCTGGGCTAGTGGCTCTTAAAAGCTAAAAATATGCGTTCCCAGCCTCTCATTACTAGGATTTTTATCCTAATTAGACATATGCACAAAGGTGGCTGTTACAAGACTGTTCATGAAGCTTTTATTTCTTGAAAAAAAAATCGACAACAAAGGAGACTTGTTAAATTAATTCTTATATGTCCATATTGTGGAATACTAAGCCGTCATAAAAATTATGTGGTACAGATAAACAACAAGGATTTACTGCATAGCACAGGGAACTATATTCAATATCTTGTACTAAACTGTAATGGAAAAGAATAGAAAAAAGAATATAGATAGATACATATACACATATAACCAAATCACATTGCTGTACACCTGAAACTAACACAATACTATAAATCAACTATACTTCAATAAAAAAAATTATGTGGTATAAATATATTTATAGACAGGAAAAGATATTCAAAATACTTGTCTATTGAGAAAAGCAGATTACAAAATAGTGTGGCAATCTCTCTCTATCATCAATAGCTAGAAAAATATGTCTTACTCAAGTCTTACCAGTGGTTATCTCTGGATGTAGGATTAAGGGTGTTTGATTTGTAAAAAAAAAAATTGTTTTGTGCTTATCTATATTTTCTAATTTTAAAAGGCACTTTGAAAAGGTGTTTTACTTGTGTAACAAAGTATTATGTGTGTGTGGATCCAACTGCCTGCTGCTCTGGGCTGAGTGTTGCCCACAGGAGAAGGTTCTCCAACTCTCAGAGGGTAGGCAGGGACAGCTGTTCAGGCATCAGAAAAAACGAACCAGGAGCGTCAAACAGGCAACGTGCCTGAGCCCAATAATAATGAGTCCAGCAAGTCACTTAGCACTTCACAGAGCGCTTCCACACACACACTGTCTTATTTGAATCCCACTATAACCCTCTCAGGACACATCATCTCTCTTTTACAGGTGAGGAGCCAGGCTCCAGCAGCTAAGTGCCCCCAACTCTTTGGGGCAGCAGCAGGAAAGTGGGGGAGATAGGAATGGACCTGGAGTCTCCTATCTTCAACCACTGTGCCCCACTGCCTCCCCACTCGTGTCCATCGCAGCGTCTTGCATTTGATCGTCCACCTGTCCCTCTCCTCCTCTGACTGTGAGTTTCTCTAGGAAGCACTGGGGTCTTATTCAAGTCACTGTTCCCAGAGATTTGGGCACTCAGGCATCAGTACACACCATTGAATGAATGAACATTCAAATCTGGAGCCCTGGAAGCAGGTCTTGGTGTTCCACAAACCTTTTCTTTGTAGCCTGTATTTTTTTTTATACTTGCTGTATTTTCTGTGTTTATTTCCCCTTTGTTCTTTAATATTAGCAAAGCCTTTTGGGAAATGGCTGACAGCAAGAGTTGTTGTGGGAACAGCTCTCTGTCTGGATCTGAACCAAAGCTTTAAAAAGGCTTCCCACTCCCCACTACACACCAGTAACTGGAGGCAGCCACCCTGGAGACCAAGGGCACACAGGAGAGGCTCTTGGTCAACTCTCCTCCCTGCCTGGGGGGAGGGTTTCTTTCTATCCAGGACCAATGCTTGGAAAGGATGAGGCTCCACACACTGAGACACCCCTCCCAGACCCCAGACCCAGAGAGGTGGAGGTTATAGGGGCTGGGCCAATCAGGGAAGGCATCCTGAAGGAGAGACCTGGGAGGCTGGCTTAGGAAGGGGAGGAGGCCAGGGCAGAAAATCAGGGAACATGCCTGGGCATTTGGGCGCTGGATGATTTAAGTACCACCAGATGTGCTGGGAATCTCCTGTCAGGCCCTGCCCCAGTGAGGGCAGTGTGGGGGTGGGGAGATCTCTGAGCCACTTGGATTTCCAGTTCCCCATTCTGCCTTGGGTTTGTAAGCTTTAGGGAAGGAAGAAGCACAGTGTGGTTCTAGAAGTGCTGGTATGTGGAGTGAGCTAGGCAGGCCTGGGTGGACTCTTCTGCCTTCAGACAGGATACAGGAAGGGAAGGGTTCTTCTAGGTAGCAGGGTATTGGGCTCAACCCATGGAACCTAGAAAAACAGATTAAGAGAGCTCTGGGGTAAAGGCTACCAGCTCTGCTGGGAGTAGGGGATAGCTCAGGAAGACTTTAGAGAAGAGGACATATCTGAGTTGGGTTTTGAAGGATGAACAGGAGTTCCCCAGGCAGAATAGGGGGAATGATATTCCAGGGAGAGACTCTGTGGTATTAAATGGTGTGCATGCTTAGTGAGAGGTTCTGTGGGGCTGTATTATAAAGGTGCATAGTGGGGTGATAGCTCAGTTTGGGGTCCTGGCCCAAAGGTTGTGCTGCAGGATGGGAGTGGGGTGGGTGTGCTTCTGCTCACAGACCAAATTGCAGAGCCAGAGGAGGTGTGAGGATTTTGGAAGTGGGTACCAGGGTCTTCAAGTGTTGAGCCCCTGAGGGAAAGGAGGGGACTGATAGCCAGCTCAGCTCCCCCTCCCAAGTCTTGTGTGGTCTGGCAAAGAGCTGTGTCTGCCCAAAGGAAGGGATGCTTTTTCTCATTCTCATGGGGGCTCTTAAGAGCCCCTGGCTGGCTGTAGGGTGGGAACTGGAGCCAGACACAGCTTGTAGCTCACTGAGAAGGCAAAGCTGGTATAAGTCCATAAACAGTAAGAGAGTGAGTATGTGAGCTGGGTTGGGGAGGCACTAGGAACTGGGCCTCTTGAAGGCCAAACAGCCAGAAAGAGAAGGGCTAGGGCTTCCACTTGTAGGAGGAGCAGCCTGAGCCCAGGTCGAGTGGGGGTGTAGCAGCCAGCTGGGTGTGGTGTCCTCTGGGCACGCACCCCAGTCCCCCAGCCTGGACACATTTCCTTCCTTTCTTGCTTCTTAATGACTCCTGAGTGGCCTGTCCAGAGGCCCACAAAGAGAGGTCTCCCCGCCCTTTCCTCTTCCTCTCTTCCATTTCTTTCTCCCTTCCTCCCCCCACCCCCATCCTTCCCTGGGGTCCTTTTCTTTCCTTCCTCCTCACCCCACCTGCTCTTCCTCCCTCCCTCTCCTGCTTCCCCATCTTCCCTAACTCTCCTCTCTCTCTTCAAAACCCCTAATGCTGATTCTTCCTGGGCCAGCTGTGCTGTCCTTCCTTCCTTCCTTCCTTTTCTTTTCTTTCTTTCCTTTCTTTTAAGTTATAGTCAGTTTACAATGTTGTGTCAATGGGCTGTTTTTCTTGATGTTTGCAGAAAGGCCTTGTAGCAGGTCACTGGACCAGGAAGATCACACTCACACACCCATCTGCACAATACCCATGTCACACACCCATGTGCACACACGCACGGGCACTCAGCAACACACCCAAGCACACTACCTGCCTCCACCTTGCATATGTTACAAGCAAAAGGGCTGGGAAAGAATGGCGGGCCCTCGGCAGAAACGCGCATTACCACCATCATTACCACTATTATTATCCAATCCATTGCCAGGCACTTGACCTCCCTGGGATGACCACAAGACCAGCCAGAAGCCTGTCCTCAGCAGGGGGCTCTCAGGGCACAGATCCCTTGATTGGGGACAGTCAGGAAAGGGGTCAGCTGGTAGTTCTCAGAGAACAGACCCCCAGGCCCCCGCCCAGGAGAGCAGAGTGAGAGACATGATGAAGGCCCATTTGCCAGGATTATTTGTCAGCCCAGGAGGCTGGATGATGTATTAACAGGACTTTAATGAGCTCGGGGAGGGGGAGCCACACTTCACTGTCGACCACTGGTGAGCAGAGGGGTGAAGAGACCAACCTCACCCCACCTGCTAACTAAACCCCTTAATGCAACCCAGGCCAGTTCGCCCATCAGAAACAATTCAGTGCTTCCAAGATGCAGTACCTTCCTTCGTGGAGTCCAGCATAGGCCTCTCAGCCTGCTGCCCCATCCTACTATCTTACTGGCAAAGCTTTCCTGAGGCCTAAGCTTGTCCTTCCTACCAGCACTGGAGGGTCCTGAGGGGTGAAGGAGAACTGGATCCCCACTCCCGGGGAGCATCTTATCAACTCCTTCCTCCACCTCCATGCCGGTATTCCACCCCAACCTGAAGCCTGGTGGAGCATGGCACCCAGTGACACCTGGCCACAATGTCTCCAGGGCAAGGTTGGGCCTCCTGGCACCAGTCCTGCTGGTTGGGGTCACTCAGCTCATGTGGACTTTGGCCTCTCCCTTAGCTCCTGCCTCTGACCCTTGAGGACCCTGACAGGAAGGGTGGAAAGAGTAGAGTGGATTCTAGACCCAGCTTTGCTGTGTGACCCCAAGTATGTCTCTTCTCTCTGGGCTTCAGATACCCCATCAGTACGGATATACTCAACAAATTCCTTCCCCCTGTTATTCCAGGACTGTCCCTTCAGCTAGGGGTTCAGCTCTCCTAGGAGGGCAGCTGTGGCTCCCTTTATCCTGCCTTTCTGATTTTGAAGCCAGGTATTGCCCTACCATTCTGACCCATGCCATAGTGTGGTCCCAGGGGTGTGGAGTGGAAAGGAAGAGGGGATTCTGGGGTTGGAGAAGATCCTGACCTTGGTGAGTTCCAGAACCTGCTTGGGTGCCAGTCTTGCTTCTGTATGAGGGTTGGGGAAAATCTAGAAGCCTCCCCCTTTCCCATCCCTGAGTGGCACCTACAGGGGTGCCCGGGGAGATCAGAACCCAGAGCTTCCAGAGGGGGCCAGTGAGACCCTGGAGACTCCAGAGGAACCATCCGTAGGAGAAGGGAAACGGAGAGTTTAGAGTTCTGCAAAACACAGAGGACAGAGCACTACCCTGCAGCTGGGGGTAAGGGCGCAAGGGCCACCTTGTCTTACTGGTACTCAGGGAGGCTGAGCAGCACCCAAAAGGGAAAGAAAACAACAATAACAAAAAACCACTGCATTAGAGAGGACCATCAAGCACTGCCCTTGCATGGGAACATAGATGGCCTTGGGACCTCTGGGTGCTTAACATTTCTGGGAAATTTATCTGGACCTTCCAACCTAAGCTCAGCCCGCTCTCCTACAACCTCCTGGGGCAAAGTGGGTTCTGCCATGGGGTGCTCGCCCTGCAGCCTTTCTTTTCCCCCTGGATCACCACTGAAACCTTGCGTGTGTCTGATAGAATTCTGTCTACCCTTGGACCGGGAGCTCCACGAGGGCAGAGATGGGCCTTTGGGATTCTCTCGGGTGTGTCCAACCTCTAGCCCAAATCTTGGCTCTGAGAAGACACTCAATACGTATCTGCTGAATGAATGCACCAACCAATGAACGCCTTGGGTCACCTCTAAGCACACCACAGGTCTAGGATTCATCCTGCTTGGACCAGTATGAATGCTGCCTTCTTGGGAAAGCCCTGCAGTGAAGCCAAAGGTCTAGACGTCACATCCCACTCTCCGCTGCCCAAGTCCAGGGCTCTCCGTCCTCCTCCGAACCCACCCCCGCTCGGAGTGGCATTGGCGCAGAGCAGTGGACTTGCTGGACTGTGTGTGTCCCACCCACTGCATCCCGGGCTGGCGCGGCCAACAGTTCACCAGGAGCGGGGGATGAGAGTGAGTCCACCAGGCTTTGGCCGAGGGGCAGAGGCAGACCAGGGAGAAGAGGTCGAAGGCGGCTAGCGGACGGGGCGGGCCGGCTGTCTTCCCCTTTGCCCTTCGACCCAGGAAGCCGCTCACACCCGGCAGACACGCTCGGCGGCCCTGCAGCTCAATCCTGGTCTCCCCCTTCGGGGACCGCTCCCCACCCTCCCCGGCCTCTACCCCCACCTCAACTTCCCGCTCCGACGGCCCGAGAGAGGCGGGGGCAGGCCTGAGAGTGGCGCAAGGACACTCCACACCAAGGGTCATTTGCTCTTTTTCTCCCTCTGTGGCTAATTGATTTTAGAGCTAGGGGAGGAGTGGGGCGGGGCCAGGCGGGCGGTTAGAGAGGAGGGGCCGGACGGGCCCAGGGGGGGTGGGGTGGGGGCGGGGGTGAGGAGGGGAGGGCGGGGGTGGGGGTCCTGCCTGAGGCGGGAGCCGGGGCGGCCCTTTGTCCGGCCACCCCCACTGCCCAGTCCCGCTCCCGCCCGCTGCGGCCTCAGCAGTAGCGGCTCCAGGACGGTGAGCGCCGCTGACCCTGGCCCCAGCCTGTCGCCCCCGGCCCGCGCCCTGGCTCCAGGGCCGGACGCCCCGCCAGGCCGCGAACACTCACCTAGGACCCAGTCGGGATGCCGAGGTACGGGGCCGTGGGCCTGGCGGGGGCAGGCACGCGAGCGCGCGGGCGGGCCGGGGTCAGGGGGTGGTGACCGGTCGGGGTGTCCGGAGCTTTGTCCACGGGCGCGGGGCAGTGCGAGGGCCGGAGAAGGCGGGAGCTGCGGGTCACAGGGTTCAACGAGGTGGGGGTCGAAGGGCAGGGCCAGCGAGAGACCCGGGCGAGTGCGTGGGAGCCGAGGGTCACTTCCCGGGGATAAGGGGCGGGCGGGGAAGGGGCTTTCCTCTCCGCCGCCGACGGGCACCCTCTTCGCCGCCCCCTTTCGTGCCGAGGCTGCAGCAATAGCGAGCGGCAGGCTCTGGGGGGAGCCTGCGGGATTGGGGGTGGGGAGCCAGTATTTACGGGTTCGGGTCCCAGAAGGGGCCCGGAGATTCCCCAGCATCGTGACGGGGCAGTGACAGGAGGCTGAGGCCACTTCGTGGCCTGCGTCCCTCACGCCAACCCCCTGCCTTTCTTTTCTGACCCGGAAGAGCATAGCCCCCATCTCAGAGGGGTGTTGCAGGAAGCTGCACTTACCTTCACCCGTGGGCTACAGGCTGCAAGGGAGACCCTCTAGCTCCTGGCTCGCTCGCTCGCTCGCGCTCTCTCTCCCTCCCTCTAGCCCTTTAAACTTCCCCACTCCAAGAGCCCTCTCTTGGTCTACACCGATTTCCTTGCTAAGGAACCCGCTCTGTAGAGTGTCCTCAGCAAGGGTTGGGCACACAGTAGGTGCTCAGCAAATGTAAGCCCCCTTCTTGGCCCCTCCAGTCCCCGTGGCCTCCTGGGCGGAGGAGGCCTGGGAAGGTGTATGCACGGGGGCGAGTGTGAGCGGCCTGGAGCCTGCGCCCAGCAGCAGCCCGGAGCCTGGAGCGCAGGGGTGGGTGGACGGGTGGGTGGGCTGTTAAAGGGACGGTCACTAAATCAGGATTAGGCCGTGGGGCTGTCAGGCTGTCTCCATGGATACCTAATTTGGAGACTAGAGGACGGAAGAATGTTTGTGTTACCGTTCGCCTGGGTTGCCGCGGCTGAGCGTACTCAAGCCCTCTCCGCCAGGCAGCGAATGGGGACCCAGTTCGAGCCCCACTCTGGGCTTCAGCAGGGCGGTTCTCGGGACCCAGAGCCTGCCTTCTGGAGTCGCCGGAATGGGCCAGGTGGTGCTGTGACTAAAGAACCCTGACCCTGCCCAGGGAGCCCCAGACCTTCCCAGAGCCCAACCTAAACCCCTGGGCATCCTCTAGAAACGGCCGGGCTGAGTTTCCTCATAGGCCCCATCCCGGAGCTCCTAGCCGGGAGCAAATACCATTCTCCGCTGTGTCGTAGCCCCAGAGGACCGCCAGGCTGGGCGGTTCGGTCCAACCGCGCGGGTACCAGGCGGCCGCTGGGGCGGCGGGGCAAGGGGCGAAGCGGGACTTCCTGGGGTGGGCGAGAAAGGGGCGGGGTCTGCCGGCCGGCCTTGCTCCACCTGGTGACAGGCCGTGTAAATCCCTTTCCCATATTTAACGCCATTTCATTTATTTCCCTTTGATTCCATTGGTGTCTGCGGCAGCCACCCCTGTAAGGAGCGACCCTAGTGCCCTCCCTGTAATATCTTCTCGAGAAAAGCCCTCTTGGGCCAAAGGGAATTAGCTCTGTGGGGCAGGGGAGTTGCTCCTGGGGACCCCCCCCCCATCTCCCTGGGAGACGAAGAGGAGGGTTGAGAGACACATGAGTTTGGCCTCTGAGGCCCTGAGGGATTTTCTGGTTGTAGGGTAAGGGTGGACTGGGCTGAGGATCCCATGAGTGGACAATCAATCCAGTGCGCCGGCTGGAGGGGGTAAGGGGAGAGGGACAGACCCGAAAGTGTTGTTCTCAGAGCCCTTTCGTGCCTTCCTCCTGGTCATCCATGGCCACAGCTTCTTATGGAGCAAGAATCCCCTCCCACCCCCTGGCCTGAACTGCGGCTTTATTGCTGAGACCTCAGACTCTCCACGCAATTTCACGCCTCTCTGCCTTTGCTCTTGCTGTTCCCTCAGCCAAATGCCTTCCCCATTGTCCCTGTCTCTCCACAACGTCTTCATTCTTCAAGGCCCAACTCGGATGCCACACTTCCTCCGTGTAGCCTCCCCAGGGCCCCAGCCCTTGTCACTTGCTCCTCCCGACATGTTCTCCTAGCTCTGCACCTGTGCCTCCCCCAGCCTCTGTGGCTGAGTCCGCTCTAGACTTTGCCTCCTGGAGGACAGGGGTGGAACATATACTTCCGTGCACCCTGTCCCCCAATGGGCCTGGCACGGGGCTTGGCACCTCGTGGGTGCTCCATAAACGTTTGTTGGCTGAATAGAAGGGGTTTTGTAAGGACAGCCTGCAAAGCATGGCATCTGAACACTTTCAGGCAAACAGCTCTGCTCCTGGATGGGTGGAGACCCCTGGGTGGGGCTCTTCGTCCTCCTCATTGCTGACCCCTCCCCCACCCCCCAAGTCTGGGGAGGACTTTGCCTCTTCCTTTCCCCACACACCAGCATTCTTCTCCTGCCATTATCATCCTGTTAAACAGAGGCCAGTCAGGATCCATATGGATCACATTAACAATTGCTTATTATCTGGGCTAAGATTGCTCCCTCTCTCCACTCCCAGCTCCTACTGCTGCAGTTGCTGGACCCTTAGGAGCCCAGACTCCCTGCCCCCACCTCCCCCACCACTGGTCAGCCAGGGAGGGCAGGGGACAGGCTGGTCTCCCTTACCCTCCCTGTGCCTTCTAGCAGAAATTTGCTTCTTCTTGACTTGGCTGGCAGTTAATGACTCCTCTGCCTGATTTAATGAAAACCAGATTCGGGGAGGGAGCTTGGCTCAGTGAGGTTCCAGGGCTGCGGTGGGGAGAGGTGGACGTGAGGCTGGGTACACCTGTGGTCCACAACACCAAAAGCCTCTGTCTTCCAGTGGTCAGAGGCTGTGGGCTGGGGGTGAGCCCCACTAGGCCGACCATGGGCTATACTTGTGTATTCTGTCATCTCAGCCCTGGGCTGGCCCTGTTCCCTTTCAAGAGCTGACAGGCTAGTGGGAAGATCAAGGTAGTAGGGACCCTGCAAGGCTTTGTGGGTCCTGATGCATTGGGCCCAAGCCTTGTGCTGCAAAGAAGTAGGAAATCCCAGAGTTTCCTAGAGTGGCTGCTGAGTTGGC
This sequence comes from Camelus bactrianus, assembly GCF_048773025.1. Taxonomy (NCBI): domain Eukaryota; kingdom Metazoa; phylum Chordata; class Mammalia; order Artiodactyla; family Camelidae; genus Camelus; species Camelus bactrianus. The sequence continues at coordinate 30,500,284 of NC_133550.1, read as the reverse complement.
CTTGAAGGATGAGGAGTGGAATTTATGTTTAAATTCATGTAACCTAAGAGTACTAGGGATGGAAGGGGTCTTCAAGATTACCCAGTCCCAGGTCTGTAACTTTTTTTGATTTACAGACCCCTCAGAAGGACCTACAAAAGCTGTCCCCAGAAAAATACACTTCCATGATCAACACAAGACTTTGCATTCTGCTTTATAGGATTCTTGGACCCCCCGAAGCCTTTATGGACCCTACAGCAAGAAACCCTCCCTGCAGTCCAAACCACTCTGAAGTGCTGAGAGCAGAGTGGGACCTGCAGCCCAGCACTCCTGACCTCCACTCAGTGCTATCTCCACAGCCCGTGGACTGGACAAGCCAGGGATCAGGGGTACTGGATGAGGTTCTGGGCCAGCCTTTGAGCAGGAAATGTTCATACTGCCTCAGTCAGTGTATAGGTTAGTCATCTCATCTCTGAGTGTGTAACCTGGAGAAAGGATGTCCAGAGGTTATTTTGTTTTAGGATCCACTCGTCCCCAGGAACAAGGATGAGTGGCAAAAGAGTCTAGCTCTTTTCTGAGCATTTTCATAAGCATCTTGATGAATCACAGCTAACACGTAGCACTTACTAATTACTCTATATCTCATCTGTGAAATGGGACTAAGCATGGGGCCCTCCTCATAAACATTATTGTGAGGATTAAATGAGGCAGGAGCTGGGAGCCCTGGTCTTAGCCTTGAGGGACTATGGGCCTGTGAGGGCCTGGTCAGAAGTGCAGGTGACAGTGCTCAGGGCTATACGGATCTTCCTTAACTTATGATGGGGTTATGCCCTGATCAACCCATTTTAAGTTGAAAATACATTTAATACACCTAACCTGTTGAATATCATAGCTTAGCCTAGCCTACCTTACACATACTCAGAATACTTATGGCTAAGTGTTTTTTAAAAATAAAGTGTTTAATATCTCATGTAAATTATTGAAAACTGTACTGAAAGTGAAAAGCAGAATGGCTGTCTGGGTGCAGAATAGCTATGAGTGTATAAGTGGTTTCCCCTGAGCCTGCCCTCACCTGGTGCTGCCCTCTCTTGGGCCTGCCCTCCCCTAGGACTGCCCTCTCCTGAGCCTGACTTCTCCTGGACCTGATGTCATGTGGGCCAGTGCTCTCCTGGGCCAGCCCTATCCTTGGCCTGCGCTCACATGGGACTGCACAATCCTGTGAATACCGTCTCCTGGGCCAGCCCTGTCCTGGGCCTCCCCTCACCTGGTCCTATGCTCTCCAGGGCCAGCCCTAACCTGGGCCTCCCCTCACCTGGAACTGTCCTCTCCAGGGCCAGCCCTAACCTGGGCCTGGCCTCTCCTGTGCCTGACCTTCCCTGGGCTTCTCCTCATCTGGTCCTGCCCTTTCCTTGGCCTGCCCTCACTTGGGCCTGCCCTCTCCTGAGCCTGCCCTCTCCAGGGCCAGCCCTATCCTGGGCCTCCCCTCACCAGGAACTGTCCTCTCCAGGGCTAGCCCTAACCTGGGAACAAATATCAAGCCTGGATGGACGTAATGAACTTGTTTTTGAGACTCCTAAGTGGGATGATGTCTTCTGCTGATTGTCTGGTTTATTAAAGAAGCCTGAACCCACCTGAGAACCATTATTTTTAGTGCAGAGAGTCACAGAACACACACTTGATCTCCCACTGCTGGAAGGTTAGGGGCTGCTGAGAAGTCAAAGCAGCAGGCTTTGTACATAGGGAGCGAATACAATCCTGATCGTCTCTCCCAGATCCATCTGTGGGTCAATAATTACTTCAATATAACTGCCAAATATAACCTTCATCTGCTACCCCAATGCCAACACACATTTTAGACGACTCCCTTAAATTAAATATTACAGGATTTCATCTGCTCTCCTCAGCCCCCAAAGCCTCATAAACAACACACCCAGCTGAGTGTCCCACTGAAAAGTACCACCTCTGTAGCGGGAAGGGTGGGGGTGGTATCAGGGAGCAGAAGGCTGTGGGGGTTGGAAGGTAAGGGGTGTGTGAGGGTGGGGGAGTGTGTGGAGGGAAGGGATGGGAAGAGGGATTGTGTGGGAAGAAAAATAGATCCTGACCAAGGGCCGGAGCCGATCCACTGGTGGGGTCTGTAAATAATCTTGGGGGTTGGAGGCAGGTTGGAGGATGTCACCTGAAAGGCATCTACTAAGTGGTGAACTGAATGGGCCCCCTGGGGCGGGGTTGGAGAGGCGAGTTGGAAAGCAAATACACCTAGATGCAGATTAACCGTTCTGGAACTGGGTTTCCTAGGGTTAGAGAGGTTCCAAAGCCAAGCTCCAAAAGGGTTTAGGGGCCTGTTCGTCTCACTTTCTCCACAGAGCTTCCGCGGGGCATGTGTATTCGAGGTGGCGGGTTTGGCCTCACTTAACTCAGGGCCCTGCGCGAGGGGAAACGTGACTCGCTTTCCCAGAACATTAGGGAGGAAGGAGAGGGAGGGAAAGAGGCACCCCAAGTGCAAGATCTGAAGGAAAGGTTTGAGACTCCCTTCCCTTTTCATGTGAGGTGCGCAAGGATTCTCAACATCAGGATACCTAGGAGCGGCAAAGACCCCATCGCCCGAGCCCCACAATCTTGTTGGGAGAAAAGGCGCCCCCCAGGAGCATCTGGAGGGAGAGAATGAAGACCCCCGCCCCTTAACATGCTGAGAGACAGAAACGTGATCTCCAAATCTTGGAGAAGGAAGCCCGCACTCTCCTCTATGGAACATGGGGGTGCTGGGAGCGCGACCCCTGAGAGCTCCCCGAATCCAGTTCCGCCTGGAACAGGACTCGCATCCCCAGGCGCCAGGCGTGAGCTCGGTCCCAGCTGGACAGCCGCGCCTCCGGGGTCGGGAGAAGCCGACTGGGGGCCACCGCGACTCCCCCGCGCCCCGCGCCCGGCCATATTGTGCGCGTGGGGAGGGGGCGCACTGTAGCCAGGCGCCGCGGCGCGAGGCCTCGCCCTCGCCCGGTCCTCTCCATCCTGGCCCCCGCCCCCGGGACTCACCCTGGATCCCTCGGGGCCCGGACCCGCCGCTGCCCGCGAGCAGGAGGACAACAAGGGGGAAGAAGGAGGAGGCTCCGGCCGACTCCGCCATAGTAACCGCCGCCGCCGCCGCCGCCCAGCAGCGCCCAGCGCGCGCGCGCGCTCCCCCGGCGCCTCCCCTCCTCCCGCCGCCCCGCTCCCGCCTCCCTCTACTCCGCCCGGCGCCGGCACGTGCGCTCCCGGCGGAGCCGGCGCCGCGGCCGCCGCGCGCGCCCCCGAAGGGCGGGGCCGGGTGCGCGCGGGTGCCCGCTTTAAAGAGGCGTGTCCCTGTTAAAGGGGTGGGAGGGGTTCGCGCCTCGGCCAATCTCACGGGTGGGTGCCGAGGGCGGCGCGGAGGTGCCCGGACCGGACGCGCGGACTCAGCCGTGTCCTGCACCCCCTGCAGCGCAGCGTGATCTTATCGGCACCGACCCTCACCCCCCGCATCGAATGTTCTACGAGTCCCGTGCGTGTTCCCGTTTCCTTCATCCCTACTGCTTTAGCCTCAGGCCCCCCGTCACGTCCCATCGGGATCGTCGCAGCCGCCTCCTAACTGGTCTCCCAGCCCCGTGTGGCCCCGTGATCCGCGTAGACGCACAGCCACCTGTGCGATCGAATCATGGGATGACCCTTTTCGGAACATACCAGGGCTTTTTAACGCCAGTACTCAGTCTTGGTGAGGGTGCGGTGTGAGGCACTCCCATTCTGCTGATAGGTAGAACCCTCTTGGTAAACAATTTGGCATTATGTATCAAATGTCTTAAGATATTCATACCCACTGACCCGGTATTATTCCCTATCTGTCAAGAAATGCTAGAAATGAGGACAAATATTTATGAGAAATGATAACTGTTGCATGTTTATTATTGTAAAAAGCTGGAAACTTAAGGAGGCAATAACAGAAGACAAATAAATTATGGCCCATCCATATGATGGAGAATTATTTAGTAATTAAAAATTATATTAGTAAAAATAACGACGTGAGAAAATGTTCATGAGATAATGTTAAATGAAAAAGCAAAATACAGAACTGCTTACAGTATAACTCTAATTTTGTTGATACTATGTCTCTGTATAGGAAAAAGACTGGAAAAAAAATAACCCAATATTATCAGTAATTATCACCAGAATAACTTTTTACTTTTTCTTTAAACATTTCAGTATTTTCTAAATATTTTACAAATAAGTAAGTTGTACTTACAAGTTTAGGGGGAAAATGCTTATAAAAGGTCAACTGAATCACCCATATCTTTTTGAAAAAAGTTCACTTTCAAAAGCTTGAAAAAGCACTTGAGATCATGAAAAGATCAAGGTTTGGAACCCAGAATTCTGGATCTGAAGTCTCCTTTTCTTACTGTTTGGCATGAAAACTTGGGCAAGTTTGTTAACCTCTGTAAGCACAGTTTCATCATCTGAGATCTAGGGATAGAGAGGATGACCAAAGGTGGGAGTGGGAAGAGCTTTTCAAATGGAATCCTCACCTTAGAAATTATCACCAACTTGAAGAACGTCCCTCCTCATATCCAGCAAAAAAGCTGGACTGCAGACACACTCTCCGAACACAACTTACACACAAACACACATGGGCAAAGTCTTGCAGAGGCACCATCTACACATTTGTTAGTAGCTGGATAATGAGACACTTTATTTTTATACTACTCTGCCTTATTCTCCCAAAATGGGCATCCTCACTCCATTCCATCTAACTGGTCTCCCAGACTCTGCTCCATCCACCCTTATGAGTGCCTGGCCACAGTGGACACAGTGCTGATTACTGCGTTGGTTTCCTGGGGCTGCCTTAACAAAGTACCATGAACTGGGTGGCTTCAAAGGAGAGAAATTTATTCTCTCACCATTCTGAAGGCTAGAAATCTGAAACTGAGGTGTTAGCAGCCCCATCCTCTCTCTGATGGGTCTAGGGAAGAATCCATCCTTGTCTCTTCTGGTTTCTGCTGGTTCCCAGAATTCTTGATGTTCCTTGGCTTGTGGAAGCATAACTTCAATCTCTGCCTCTGTCTTCAGGTGGCCATCTTCCCTCTGTATCCAAATTTCTCTCTTCTTATAAAGACATCAATCATTGGCTTAGGGCCCACCCTAATCCAGTATGAGTTCAAGTCATTTTAGCTTGATATCAACTGCAAAGATCCTAATTCCAAATAAGATCACATTCACAGATTCCAAGTGGGTATAACTACTTGGGGGAGAGCATTATTCAACACAGTACATTCATCAACCCCTCCCATTGGAAGGAAAAACTGACCATCACTGAGGCTGAGGGGGAGTGTCTGTCCTTCCCTATACCTTGCTAAGTGCTGCTGCTGTGGCCACAAGACCAGGAGTCCCGGAGGAGACCTGTGGTTGCTTTACTCCTAGATTGCAAGGGTGGTCATGAACCTGAAGGTGCAGCCCAGGGAACCAGAACACTGGGTCCACCGACCAAATGCCAGCTCCATTAGCTCACTTGATAGCATTTGACTTTGGGCAAGATATTTTGCCTCCCTAAACCTCAATTCCTTCATTTGTAAAATGGAGCTGATAATAGTTCTATCTCAGAGATGTGGGGATGGATGAAGATATTGTCTAGAAAGAACTTGGCACAGTCCCTGACACATAGGAAGTGATATAAAAAGAATAGCTCTTATGATGATGATGATGATGATTTTGACCTTTGCTACAATCCTATGAAGTGGTTAAGGCATGTCAGGGTGTGTGCAATTTACAGGTGAAGCAATTGAGACTTAAGGAAGGTGAGCTACTCGTCCAAGCTCGCATCTAATTAAGTGCTGAAGCCACAGCCTACCGGTCCTGTGCTTCGTCAACATCACAGCATCTCATGCTTTTCTAGGGACTGGTCTTCAACAGTCACCTGAAGGTGGGAAATTAGACTTGATGGGGTGGGGCATGGGTGAGTTATAGTCCTCACACCCTATTCTGGAGAGTTTAAGGCATCTCCTCAAGTCAGAGCTTTACCAGATGATGCATGTACCTTCCCTTTTAGGCCCTGAGCTTCACAGAGACAGACCACACAATCTCCCTACACTCCCTGTGGCAGCCTGGCTCTCCTACCATCCCTGAAGTCCTCAGCAAAGTGTCCATTTCTATAAGCCTCCTAAATCTTAGGACAGGACCCGCATCACAATCTATGAATTACTCGTCCGTCCTGCTTGGTCCCCTTGTCATGAAATTTCCCAGAGCTACCAGGATTCACTTCTCCAGAAAAAAGTCTTACTCCTCAGGCTCCACTGACTAGACCACCCAGTATTACAGCTGCCATCTTGGTCACAATGCACTAAGACACCCCTCTTCCTAAGGGATTCAGCACAAATTGCCTCTGTAAGTAGCAGGCTCATTAATCCCAAGAAGGCAATAGCTCATCTTCATGCACTCTGCAAGGGCATATTGAGCACCTGCATTGTACCTGGCACAACATATAAACAAGGATAAGTCATAGTCCTTGCCATCAAGGAACTTACGCTCTAGTAGAGAGGAGCATTCAAAAAAAAAAAAAAAGCAAAACATGTTATCTAACACTTCTGTAAAGGGTCAGCGGGGACACTCAGGAGGGCATGGATGATTCAACTCTGCAGGGCTAAGGAGGTGGGAAGGCTTTCACGAAGAGGCCAGGCTCCAGCTGACTCCTGGGAGATCTAAGAGTGTTCCTTAGCTAGACAGGCTTGTGTGGGAAGGGGAAGGAAGGAGATTGTTTCTGGCAGAGGGAGTGGTATGAACAAGATACTGAGGTGAAATTGCCTGGCGTTTAGGCATGGCAGCACACCCAGAGGGTGCAGGGTGAAGGGGGCTGGTGGTGGAGCTGAAAGGTGATTTTGGAGAGATAGACAGAAATCCGCTTGGCAGTGTCCTTTTCTCTGGTATTCTTAGCAGGGTTCTAAGCAGGGGGTAAAGTGATCATATTTGTGCTTTAGAAGGACTACTTTGTTCAACCAAATGAACTTGAACTTTATGCAGATGGTTGAAGGAAGGCAAGATTGGTGGTAAGGAAACCAAAGAAAGGGCAATTCTAGTAGCTAAGACAAAACAGGAGGACCTGACCCTAGGCAGCAGCTATGGAGATGAGAAAGAAAAATAGATTCAAAAGATTTTAAAGAGGTAAAAACTGTAAGACTGATGGGATGTGGGAAATGAGGAGGAAATGGGGAGAGGCCCATATATTTCCAGTATAATCTAACTTGGGTGACTGGCTGCTTGGTGGCTTCATTCAGCAGATTAGCAAGAGCCAGTCTGGGAGAAAGATAATGATCTCTCCATTGGGGATTGTGAGTTTGAAGGGCCTCCTGTAGGTACCTGGAGTCACAGAGATATGGATTTGGAAGTCAGTAGCTTGTCATAGTTGTTCAAACAGATCAGGGGTATGTGATAATTCTGGAAGTACAATAACACTGTCAGGAAACAGGGGACAGAGAAAGAACTGTCTGAGAAATAGGAAAACAACCTGGAAAAAATAGAATCATGAAAACCAGGGCAGAAGAGGGTTTCAAGAGATCAGTAGTTTCTAATGTGGAGAAGGAGACAAGTAAGCTGAGGAACAAAGAATGTCTAGGATTTGATAACTTGAAGCCCAGTGGTGACATTTACTCAAGCAGGTTCAATGGAAGATGAGGTGGTAGTCTAACTTCAGGGGCCAAAAAATGAATGGGAGGTGAAGGCTTAGAAATCCTGCCATCTATTCTTTAAATGAACTTGACTGTGATGGGAGGAGGATGGGTTGGGATTTACTTCAGAATGATAGAACAGGTTCCCTGAACAGATCTGCTGCTAAAGAAACAACTCAAAATGCTCAGTAATCTAGCAAGAAAGTGAATACTCAAGTCAAAAACTAAGGAACGGAGAGAGGAAAATAGCGTGCCAAAGCTGGCTTTCACCTTGAGAACTTGAACTTTGGCGTTCTGAAGGTGAGCAGGATATAGGGGACCAAAGACAAAGCCCAGGCCTGCCCATGGTAGGGGAATCTACTAAATCATCCTGTGCTCAAAGTTGAGAACCACAAGGGGTAATAACACACTCAGTTGAAGGATGAACTAGAAATAATTCACTCCTCCAGGAGACTTCCAGGAAATTTGCCTGACTTGAACCTTGACTTTGAAAAAACCTATACACTACTTAGATTCAAGTGGGCCTGGGCTGGTAGTACCCCCTGGTAGAAACTGGAAGGAAGAAGAGGAAATCATCTCTAGAGGAACCCACCTTCAACTTAGGCTACAAGGAGTTCTCACAGACAAAATTCCAAAAAATATAAACTATATAGTCAAAAATCCAAAAACAATTAAACAAGGCTAAGAGAAAAATAAGAGTCAACCCAGAATTGTATACTCATAGAAAATGTCTTTCAAAAATGAGATCTAAAAAAAAATATGTTATATATTAATTTATGCATACTTTATTAATTGTCAGATATTCACTAATAGAAGAGAAACAGACTATATAACTTCCAGGTTAAGAGAAGGAAGAAGATAGAATGAGAAAATATAATCGATCTAAAAGGAGGCAAGAAAGGGGGAGCGGGGAAAGGATAGTATTAAGGTGGGATAAATAAAAAGCACAAAATAAGATGGTGAAAATAAGTTAAAATACATCTGGGATTACAATAAATATGAATGGGCTAAATAATCCAAATTAAAAATATGGATTTCTAGACTAGAAAAGAGAAAGAGAGAAAAGGGGATTTCCAGAGGATAGACAAAAGTCATAGTAGTGTTTGCTGTATTTTGTTGCTTTAATAAGAAGGGAGAGATTGCAATTTAGGCTGCAATAAAGGAGCCAGGAGGAGTTCAAGTATACAAGAAGAAAAAATAAGTGATGGAGCCAGAACCCAGGGTGGACGGGGAGCACAAGATGAAGACCCAGAGGTACAGGGGGTAGCCTTGGCCTGAAAGAAAATATTCCTTCCCAGAAGCTGGAGGAAGGAGATTGAACAAAGAAAGTTTAGAGGCATGAGAGGTCACCTGAATATTCTCAATCAAGTTGCAGGCATGGCTCTCTGTTTTGGTCAGGAGGCAGGACAGCATATGACGGCGGATGTGCTTGAAGAGAGTAGTGAGAATTTGTAAAAGCCACTGGGAAGAATAGGAATGGTGCCCAGGAACACAGGAAAGCAGAAGGGAATTTCCAGGGTGGCACTGGGGCCCAGCCAGAGCTGCTGAACATTAAGTTGAGGTCACAACGAGCCTCTTTGATGGTATAATTTCCCCTAGAGGTGCTCAGCAGCCCAGAGTTTGAGCTGAAGAGGGGATGTTTGGAAGCTGACAGGGTGGGGGTAGCAGCGTAGGGACTGGTGGGAGGACAGGTGGGCCAGGGAGTTGAGGATGAAGAGAGGGGGGAATTTAGGCAACAGAAGGAACTTGAATGAGATGCGGCTGGTGGCTGAGGATGGGAGGCTGGTTAGAGGGACCGCTATGGACCTGAGAAGCACCAGGGACCTGATGCATATCGTCAGCAGCTGCAGTCTGTGCTCATTGGCCCCATGGGATGGTGCTGAGCTCTGCTGTTCTTAAAGAAAATCCTCCCCAGGCTTTTTCCCCCCTCACTTTATACTCCAGAGGCCATTGCATGGTTTTAGATGACTTTAACCCTCACACTGACTTTGTTCCAGCCCAGTACCTCCTTGGTAAATAGGCCCAGTGCCCTCAGCCTTGATGATTCATGCTTCAGTTTCTGTTGAGGCATGCCCAGAGGCCAAGCAGGATGGCTCTCCTGGTCATTCTCCCTCTGCTTTGGACCTCTGAGCTTTCGCCTGTCTGCCACTCCCTCTTCTCCATGCCTCCAATGAAGCCCCATCCAGAGCCTCATACACACACCTCTGGCACAGCGAGTGGTATTCAGAGTATTTTTTATCATGTTTAAAATAATTGGGTGTAGGAGAGTGACTGAGAGATTAGCCTTCTGATTCCAACTTGAAATGTGAAATGGGGTAATTGGCTTTAGATTTGTAATTTATTGCTGAAAAGTATAAGAGGATTTTATGGTTTGCAAGCAGTGTAGTATTGGAATGTTTAAGAGATCTGTTACGTTTATAAATTTAATTTAGTCTGTAAGTATTGAGAATGTTTTGCTTGTCAGGATAGGTGACAAATGTGCTTAAAAAAGAAAGTTGAATATGTTAAATTTATTAATGCAGTTTAAGCGTTTAAGGGAAATTTAATTAAACTAAGCTTGTAAACATAACTGTTGAAGGGAGTTTAGTTTGTTCAACTTGAGAATATTAATCGAAGCTCCCTTATTAAAATATACTAGACTTATTAATAGAATAATAAGATTTGTGTGTTGAATTTGAAGGCTTAACAGAAACTAGGCTTTACATTTTATCATTAAAAAAATTGAATATAAGATTAAAAATCATCTTTTCTCTGGAGAAAGAGAGAGAGCGAGAGAGCTTACAGACAACCTCTCAGTTCCAATAAGGAATTGCTGCAGACAGCAATGTGGCTGATGCCACCTGGGACGTGAGTACCTCAGTAGAAGCCAGCAAAGAAGAATTCTCATGCTTGAAGATCAGCTGAGGTTTACCCTTTTAACCAATGTCAGTGTAGGAACAAGGACAGCTGCAAATCAGACATTTTCCTGCCTTGCTTCCAAGCTGCCAGGAACTTAGATTGTTGAGGAACCCAAGTCCTTGTGCTCGATGCACCGTGAGGCCAAACAAATCAAAATGCTTGGAGCAGAGGAAGGTTTATTGCAGGGCCATGCAAGGAGAAGGGGTGGTTCTTGCTCAAAACACCTAAACTCCTAGATGGTTTTCAGGGAAGAGTTTTTAAAGGCAATATTTGGGGTGACAGCTGCAGGGTGTATAACTTTCTTCTGATTGGTTGACAGTGAGGTAACAAGGTGATATTTCAGGAATCTCAATCATCCACATTCTGGTTCTGACCAGTATGGGGTCTCAGTGAGTAGGTACCATACTCTACCTAGGTAGGGGCCTTAGTTCCTGCAGAACTCAAAAGATATATATCTGATGTTATATAGGTCCCTTGAGGAGGACCTAGGACTCCTTTTATTGCTGAACTCTTGTTTCTTGACTGCTTTTCCTTAGCTCCTGATTCCCTCACTTCCCTTAAGATCATTAATTACTGAGACCTGTTGAAGGCCAAGCATTTTGGTTAGGCTTAGATCCCAAAACAGCTTAAGCCAAAAATGGCTTCTCTTGTGTCAAGAAAGCTGTGCCTGTTTCTCTTTCTCCAATGACCCCCTACCCTATGTGCTTACAGTGACCCCCTGTTTAGTGGTGAGGATACAATTTTTTGATGCAACTCCACACATATGATGAGAGCTCTGCACTCTAGGAAGAAGATGCTCTCTATCTTCTGAAGCAGACTTAAAGTCACTGCCACCATTTCCATGTTTATTCTTAATATTTTTGCACTGTCTCACACCATCACTTGAGAAAATAAAATTGTTCTTAAATCTTGGGTCCAAAAATAGGACAATGGGCCAGATTAATTGGCTTCCAAGGAAACACAATTCCCTGCATTTCTATCTGCAGTTCTGCTTTTGTGGCATGCAGACCAATTTTAACATCCTCTCTGTCTTTTTTACAGATAAGAAACACCTACTCTCTTAAGGAACATGGTTTTGGCTACTTCTTGGGCAGTTTCTGGGATATGAACCACTTTCTCTGCAGGCAACCATTGGTGGTTTGTAAGCCCTGCTATATTGGTATTTTAATCTGCAAAGTACTGCATTAAAGTCTTTCATTCAAGCAGCCTTTTAAGAATGTAATGGCTGCTATTTCATCTTGTTTGAACATCTTGTATGAGAACATGACAAAGCAATTTCAAAATCCTTTGTCTGCCTTGTGGTTTGTCTTTGCTTGAAAAAAAATGATAAAAGTGGCCTGTTATCTTTCTGTTTACAGTCAGTAATTCTGCTTCATTAAGCTGCATGCTAATTACTTTCAGAAAACACAATTGAGGATTCATGGCCTGAATGGAATTAAATAACTAAAAGCCAAATGCAGTTTTAGAGGTTATTTTATTTAATGTTATGAATCTTAGAACACTAAATAGTTCTACGAAGATTAGAATTCTGATATAATCTAATCTCTATTACTCTGCCTTGTTTTTTAAATTTTTATAAAACTTCGTTGATTCAAAAAAGAGGATAGCCTTCCTAAAATTTTCTAGTGAATGCTGTATGTAATGTAATGCTATATTAGAAGTTTCTTAATAATTTTTTTCATAACATAAAGAGTTTTCACAATCCTCATTAATTATTCTAACATTTTACTCTTGCAAACTAAAAATGCACATTTAGATTTCAACCAAGTAATAGGAATTAAAAATCCAAAGCACCCAACTTTTTTTGCTCTGAGTTACATCAAAATGCTTACCTATATTTCAAAGTACATATTCAGATATTAATAATGATTCTGAATGATATGTCATTCTATTATTGACACTGTGAAGCTGAGTAGATTTAATGGTTAACTATGCAGTCATTTGCAAACTGATTATATGTGTTCAGGGAGGCCAGAAATGACATTAAAATTGTCATTCTGCCTCTCAAAATGCTAGAAGGCTTTTGATCTTCCAAAGATCAAAGCCAATTCCAAAAACAGATTTCGGCCAATTATTGTGGCTGATGCCAAGCTTTGATATAACCCTCATTCCTAGGTAACAGTGATTGAAAGGAAGTATAAGTATTTAGGCAGGAATCAAAGCGCAGCTACAATAGACAGAAATAATTTATTGCTCAAATTAAGAGGGACTATAGAATTAGGCCAGGAATAGGATTTGATGATCAGGGCTACAGAACATTTTTATCAATTAAGGGGAAGCTTAGATTAGGCACGTCGTTTATGAAAAGTCTACTAAATATCATACTAATGGTATGTATTTGCCATGTGCAGCCCAGATGTCTGCTAGTTTGATGGGCCCTATTATTTAGCAGTTATATCATCCCCTGCCCCCACTCCCATCAGTGACTCTGGTGATTTCCAGAAGACATTCAAAGGTGTGACTCACATTTTCAATTCAATCTGTTGGTTAGTATCCTGTGTCCATGGACATTGTCTATACTGCTGCTTGGGAGAAGTCTCCCCACCCAGCACGGGAGTGCCCAGGACTCTGCCTAGGACACTGCCTTGGGATATACTCAGATTCCAATTCCTGGTATGCCTGAGTGGTGTTTGCCAAGGGTTTGGGCAGTGTAGCAGAGTAGCAGGTAGATGTGGTTTCTTCCAAAAGCAGCTTTCCTTATGTCCAGAGCCCCTCAAATTCTTGAATAACCTCATCTGCCTCTAAACTTTCAGTCCCCCTAGAGACTGAAAACTAGTCATTATTCTATCACCTTTTGATGCAGGAAAAAGGGATGTGGGGCGTGAGGAGGGCCAAGTCCCAGGTCTCAGTGGAGCCCCTGGGGCGTGCTCCACCAGGTGCAAGTCCTTGCCTCACGCAGGAAAGAATTCAAGAGCAAGCCACAGTTGAGTAAAAGTAGATTTATTTAGAGAGATACGTGCTGCATAGAGTGTAGGCTGCTTCAAAAGGCAAGAGAAAGGCTATGAGGTGTGGGAGTTGGGTGCTCAGGTTAAAGTAAAAGTAGGTATATGCTCCATAGACAGATTGTGGGCCGTCTCCAAAGAGGAGGGAGTGACAGAGGCAGCTACGGCCACAAGGCTGGGTAGTTTTTATGGGCTGGGTAACTTCATACTCTGCAAGTGGGAGGACGATTCCAGCTACCATGGGGAAGGGGCTGGTATTCTCAGGAGCTGAGCCACCGCCTACTCTTTGACCTGTTTGTGGTTAGCCTTGGAACTGCCATGGCACCTGTGGGCATGTTATTTATCATGCTAATAGGTTACAATGAGCATATAATGAAGCTCATGATATATTAGAAGTCAGACCTCCTGCCATCTTAATCCTCAAGGCCTACTGGGAGTTGAATCTTCCCCATTTTGGTGTTAATCGCTACCATTCCTTGAATGGCTGTGCCCTGACCCCCTCCCTCCTGTCTCAGGATGATGGGCAGGAATCCCAAATTAAAGGAACTAGTAGAAGCACTCAATACTCGTTAAATTTAACTTCTGGACCACATAGAGAGACCACTCTAGGTAATAATGATGCAGGTGGGAGTGAGGATAGAGAAAAAGAAGCAAATTTGAAAAGTAATGGAAATGTGGGACCCCTTCACTCACCAAAGGCAGCATTTCAGAGCCAGGACAGGCATCAGGGGATTTAGGAAGTAGTGATTAATCATGGAGCCCACTGTGCCAAGTTAATGGATGAGGGCTTGGAAATGCAATCCAGGATCTTTATCATAATAAGATCAAAGGCTTAAGATGGGGAGTGAGAGGCAGTGGTAGGAGAGGGGTTTAATATCATACACAGACCGGATGCAAGCCACTGGAGGGGATTGATTTACTGTTGCCTTCTTTATGAGTCTGATTAACTCTAGATACTCTGGGACAAAGGTCAGTTTCTATTTTTCCTCTCTAAAGGGTAGCCTTTGGTTCCAGAAGCTTCTCCCAGATAGCCACATCGCTTGTTTTCTCATTTCCTTCGGGTCCCTGCTAAAGATAGGCAGAAAAAATTACTGGTGAAAACTAGAAGGTTGAAAAAATAAACCCAAGTTGCTCTTTTGTCTAGATTTTTGGGAAACAAGGAAAAGAGAATTAAATCTGTTTTAAAATTTTAAACTTCTATTATTTTTGCTATTGCACATTCATCATTCATTATATTCCGTGCATTTTTAGAGACTTTAATTTTTTATCATTTTTATTGGATACTGAATATATATAAAGTAATTATTATAACATATGTGTAAGGCTTAAAGAATAATAATACCATGAATACTCGTAAATTCAATATCTGGTTTAACAATGGACAATTACCAGTGCCTTTGAAGTCAAGCCCACTTTGTGTAGCTCCTTGATCTCATCCCTCTCTCTTTCCAGAGGTAACTGCGATCCTGAATTTTATGCTTATTGTTCCCTTATTTTTCTTTATGATTTTGTCATAATCTTTAATCAATTCATTGCTTGGTTTTCTGTATTTTTGAACTTTATGTAATTGAATCATACTCAATCTAGTCTTCTGTGACTTAATTTTTGCTCACTTTGTGCTTTTGAAATGCACTTCACTGTTTCATTGCTACCCAGTGTTCCATTTAAAGAACAAGCCACAATCTATCCATTCTTTTACCAATAGATTTGGGTAAATTTCATTTTTTTAAATTATTGTAAACACTGCTGCTATAAACATTTTTGTGGAGCCAGCTAGCACTCTCTGGGAATGTGGAGCTGGTTGGCACTCTCTGAAGCCACTCTGAAACCCATAAATCCTCTGCTCTCCATGTGCCTGGAGCTGACAGGCACTCTTAACCCCTACGCCCTACTTTAGGATAAAAACATCTTCCCTGATGGAGTAGAGCCCTGTGGGGCCTCCCTGGTACAAATCCTTTCCGTGTCCCCCATTTCTTGTTTGTAAGAAATAGGCTTCATTCAGCCTCCTTGACCTTCCCTGAGTTCCAAAGGGTAGATTCAAACAGTTGCTAATCAGGGAGGGGAGGGAATGCAGAAACAGGGGAGGAACAGTCAAGAAACAATAGTGCAGTGTTGCGCAGGCCCCAGTTCGTCCTAAAGGAATTTACACAACAACATCTTTGAGTTTGTCTGCAGGGACTAAGACCCCCACTCAAGTGGAGGATGGTAACTTGAAGCTAAGCACAAGATTTCTGGAGCACTGCTCTGTTACCTCACTACCAACTAGTCAAAAGGAAGTCACACACTGCAGCCTTCATCCTAAATTTTACCTATAAAACTCCCTGAAAACCATTGGACAGTTTGGGGTTTTTGAGCACAAGCCATCTGTCGTTCTTGCTCGGCCCTGCAGTAAACCTTTCTCTGATGCAAAGTCTGGCCTCACTGTGCATCAGGCACACGAACTTGCATTCAGTAACAGATGTAAAATACCTCATTTTAGTTTTGATTTGCAGTTACTTCCCTGGATAACAATGAAGGTGAGAATCTTTTTACATATTATTGTCATTGGCTATACTTTTTCTTCTCTGAAGTCCCTATTCATGTTTCTGCCCACTTAAAAATTGTGCTGTCTTCATCTTATTGATATTTTGGAATTCCTCACATATTCTTGATAATAGTCCTTTGTCAGTTGTATGTGTTATAAATATCTTTTCCTGCTATGGAGTGTGTCCTTTCATTTTTGTTGTGGCATTCTGATGAACAAAAATTCTTCATTTCAGTGTGGTTGAATTTAATAATTTTTTTCTTTTACTAATATTTATTGAAGTCTTTGTATCAGGTGTTGTGTTGTTGTTTACACAATTATCTCATTTAATTCTCTTAGCAACCCTGTGAGACAGGTACTGCTATCATCTTCATTTATCAGAGAGGAAACTGAGGCACACAGGAATTAGGACACTAGCCTAGGGTCAGATCAGCCCTCACACTCTGGTCTGTACAGTTTCGCAAAAGGCAGAGTACCATTCCTTCTTCTGTTCACTCAACCAATTCATACAAACCTCCTTCTGAGGCAGGAGGGAAGGGGGCAGGGCACAACCATTAAAAGTATGACCCAGCAATTGAGGATATGACAGAAACTGGTTAGAAGCACTTAGGCCCTAGATGGCGGAAGACTTGACTTCCAGTAGACCTTGAGCCTCATTATATGCTCATTGTAATATATTGGCATGCTAAATGACACACCCACAGGTGCCATGACAGTTCTGAGGCTGGCCATAAAAAGCCAAAAAGTAGGCGGTGGCTCAATTCCTGGAAATCCCCACCCCTTCCCCAAATTGTTTGTATAATCCTCTCACTTGTTAGCATATGAAATTATTGAGCCCATAAAAACTAATCAATCCTGCACCCTGGGGCCTCCCTTGCCTTCTGAGATAGCCTGCACTCTGTCTATGGAATGTGCATCTCCCTGAATAAATCTACTTTTACTTTACTACAGCTCGCTCTTGAATTCTTTCCTGTGAGAAGCCAAGGACCCTCACTTGGCAGAATGCGTTTCAGGGACTCACTGGAGACCTGGGACATGACCGTCATCTCGTGCCCCATTTTCATGCAACATTTCTGAATACTTAACAGTGACTGGGCCTCTCAAACACCAAGCAGGACCCAGAGCAAGGTCTGGGAAAGGTTAGACTTCAGGAACTTCCATGGGGACTTGAAAGTGAGATGGAGATCAGTGGATATGGTGAAAGAGAGAACTAGAGGAACTGAGGTCTTTGGAGAAAATCTTAGAGAAACACACACACACATGTACACACAAAAAGGAAAAATAAATTGCTTCTCCAAATAAACTAGGACATTCAAAAGTATCAATTAGAGAATCAAGAATGAATCACAAAATGGAGGGTATAACTCAGTGGTAGAGCCAGTGCTTAGCATGCATGAGATTAAAAATAAATTAATGAATAAATAAATAACCGAATTGCCTCCCCCCCAAAATTAAAAAAAAGAAAAAAGGAATGAATCACAACATTCTGGAACTAAAAATGACCTTAATGAAATCTAGTCAACTCCAACACTTTTACAGACAAGAAAACGGGCCCAGAGACATTAAAGAACCTGCGGACACCCTGGGCTCCTTGGCAGGAAGCCCCCCTCCTCCTAGGCCAGTCTTCTAGTCACAGCCCTATGAGTAAATGCTAACAGATGTTCCTTTTACCACACTGAACTGATGGCAGTCTTGGCGGTGGATCTTGTCCTCAACTAGTAACCAGTTTATCCCAATCGCCTGATACCACCTACTATCCTCCCTTAGAATTATTTTTTCTGGTTGTTTTAAATGAGTATGCTTTACCAGCTGTTAGTTAACACCTCCAGATATTTTTAGAAAAGAACAACCATAAATTATATTAAATTTTTTAAATGAGTACATCGAGGATTTATAAATTAGTCCTACATGTTTAGAATCTGGAAAGTATTTTTCTGTATAAACCATGTTAAACATGGTAGGTAGTTTCTACCACCGAAGTCCTTAATGCATAATGTAGCTGAAGTCTCCATTGCCTCTTTATGTCTTGCTCCAGAAATCCTTTCCTCTTCCAAGATCTTAAACAAATTCTCTTATTTGTTTTCTAAAAGTTTTATAGTTTTACCTTCTACATTTGTCTTTAATCCATCTGGAATTTATTTTTGTCTATGGTATGATGTAGGGTCCAATTATATTTTATTCATTATGGATAACCATTTCTTGTTAGCCTGTAATTCCAGCTATGCTAGATAATCTCCAAAGATGATCAGTTCCTTCCCTCCTTGTATGTGTGCCACTCCACTCATCAAGAGGTAGGGTCTATTTTCCTTTTCCTTGAATCTGGGATGAGCTGCTACTGGCTTTAACAAATGGTGAGAGGTCACCTGGAAGAGAAATGAACTCCAGCCAACAGTCAGCACGAAGGCCCCAGCCATGCGACAACAGTACTTTTGGACTTTCCAGCCCAGCACACCCACCAACCTGAACGAAGTTTCATGACTGAGTGTAGGTGAGAGCAACATAAGAACTGGCCAATCAATCCATAGAACTCTAAGAAATTATAAAATGGTTGCTGTAATAAGACATGAAGTTTTGGGATAGTTTGTGACATAGCAATAGATAATTGCTCTGTAACAAATCCAGTGTCCATACAGTTTATGGAGTCTGTTTCAGGATTGTTTATTCCACTTCATTGGTCAGTTAATCTCAATTACTATATAATAGGGCAAGTATTTCTAATTTGTTCTTTTTCACATTTTCATGTAGTAGAATTAGCTTACTAGTTTTCAGATACACAGTTACTCTGATCTATTATATCTTTCTCCATTTACATGGTCTTGTGAACTGAGACATATTAAATTTTTTGAGAATTTACTTGAGCAAAGATCGATTGTATCCAGCAGCATTAAACAGGAAGTGGTTAGAAGCACTCCACCAACAGGAGTGAGGGAAAAGACTTTTTTACAGAGAGGAGGTGGAAGCAAAGCAAGGAAATTATTTGATTAAATGGTTACACTATTTCACAAAGCCTAGCTGGATGTTTGTGATTGGTTGTCTTTAGATTTCCATTTCTTAACCTTGAGCCATTACAGGCTTAGGATGTGGTTTGCTTGTGCAGGCTACTAAGGCATTAAAGTCACCTTTGTCTAATGTCCTCCTTGTTTAATTTGTCTTCCTTAATATTGATTTAATATTTAGTGTTAGATTTATATTTTCTCCATAGAGATCTTACCTGTCTTTTATTACGTGTATTTCTAAGTAATTTTGTTTTTGTTGTTGTTGTTAGTATATATCTTCTTTGTTACTGATATATACAAGTGCAATTTGCTATAGTATACTGATTTTGTAACCAGAAACTCAGCTAACTCTCTTACTAATTTTTAAACTTTATCTTTGGATTCTTCAGAGTTTTGTAGCAATCCAGTCAGCTGCAAACAAGGATAGTTTTGTTCCTTTTTCTTCAACTCTATTTGATTTCTTTTTCTTTTCTTACTTCACTAAGACCTCTAGTACAGTGGTAAATAGGAATCTTGTTCCTGATCTTAAAAGAATATTTTTATTTTTATATTTCACCATTAAGCATGATCTTTACTATAGCTTTTTTCCCTAGATAAGTTTTATGAGGTTAAAGAAGTTTTCTTCTGTCCCTTCTATTTTGTTGCAAAGAATTATTTTTCCAAAATCATGATTTAATGTTTAATTCTACTAAATTATCTTCTTGCATCTTTTGAGATAATCATTTGATTTTTCTCCCTTAATTTGTTGCTGTGGTATATTAAAATATTTTCAAAAGATGAACCAATATTGAATTTCTGGAATAAAGCCAACTTTGTGATGAATTATGTTTTTTATCTAATGTTAGAATCAGTTTGCTAAATATTTAGGATTGGCCTATAATTTTTCATTCTTATGTTGCTTTTGTCTGTCTTTGTTGCATTTCATGCTTATGTTGACATTATAAAATGATTTGAAAAGTGTTTTTCTTTTCCCATATCCTAGAAGAATCTGTTTAAGACTGGATTTACTTGTTCCTTAAATATTAGGTAAAAATCTCCCCATGAAACTATTTAGGCATGATATTTTTTGTGGAAAGATTTTTGATTAATTATTCAACTTCTTTAAAGATTATATGATTGTTAAAGTTTAAATTCATCTGAGTCAGTTTGGTATGTTATTTATTTATTTATTTATTTATTTATTTATTTATTTATTTATTTATTTATTTATTTATTTTTTAGTTATTTGTAATTTTAAAGTTGTTCATAATATCCTCTTTTCTCTTTAACAGTTAAAATGATATTCCTTTTAGGATCCTAACAATATTTATTTGTGGTTTCTCTTTTTTTCCAGAGATTTGTTCACTTTATTAGTCCTTTAAAAAAAACCAAAACTGTCTTACTGAGCTTCTCTGTTTTGTGTTTTTTCTTTATAAATTTCTACTGTTATATTTCTTATTTCTTTCTTTCTACTTTCTTTGGGCTTATTTTCTTCTTTTTCTAACTACCAAAGTTGGGTGCTTAGCTAATTATTTTGTTAGCTTTTATTCTTTTATAGTATATGCATTTAGAGTACTATAAATGTCCCTTCAAATACTCTTTTAGCTACATCTCACTAATTTTGACAAGTAGTATTACTGTGCAGTTTTAAATATTTTCTAATTTTTATTATGATTTCTTTGTTCCATGACCTATTTAGAAGTACATTTTGAAATTTCCAAATGTGTGCTTTTTTCTGTTTATTAAAAAAAATCAATTTCTAAATTAATTGTCTTATAGTCAGAGAATGTGGATAGTAATTCTTTGGCATTTGTTGAGACTATTTTACAGTTAGTATCCAAGTCATTTTTCATAAGTTATTCCATGGGGCTTGTAAAGAATGTATACATTCCTGTTCTTGGGTTCAGTATACTATGTATAGAGATCACATAATTCATCGTTATTCAAATCATTTCTTCACTGACTTCTTTGTTGGCTTGACTATAAACTTCTTTAAATATTTATTTTATGTTTAATTTCTTGTCTTGTTCAAGGAAGTTATATCTGTTCTGTGTTTGCTCTCCTCTTTTTGAGCTTCTGTTTGAGTCCCGCTGGGTGTCTGACACTTGGTGATCTAGTCTACTCTTGTTAGGTTATGTGAAATAACAAACAACCACCAAGTCTTAGTGGCTTACAGCCACAAAGATTTACTTCTTTTTCATCTTGTATGTTATTCACTGGTCAGCTATGCTACATGTCTTCTTCATTTTGGGACCTAGGTTGAAGGAAGAGCCCATTCCTGGGACAGGCTACTTTGGGTCAGAGGGAAAAGAGCAATGCATAACTACTGGAAAGCTCTGA
Organism: Camelus bactrianus; assembly: GCF_048773025.1. Lineage (NCBI taxonomy): Eukaryota > Metazoa > Chordata > Mammalia > Artiodactyla > Camelidae > Camelus > Camelus bactrianus. The sequence continues at coordinate 30,478,968 of NC_133550.1, read as the reverse complement.
AAGCTTCTGCTTGGGTGATGCATACAATACTTCCAAGCACATAGCATTGGGCAAAACAAACCATGTGGCCAGTGGGGTGTAAAAGTACAATCATATCACAGGGAGAGAGGAGAGAATGATGAGGAACAGTAATACAATCTACAACATCTGCCTTTTTATTCTTTTTAAATAGTATCTACATAGAATATCTGAAAAAGATCTTTTGGTAACTAATTCACAGCTGCCCCTGCCTGGCCCCAGTTATACACTACATCCAGTTCAAAATAGCTAAGCTGGATGATTTGTTTGTGCTTTAGTCACACATGTTTTTGTACCTTCTTCATGTAGTTTTGTCTCACCTCAACAATTAGACTGAAGATTGATAAAGGATCTGCTGAGAACAGTGAAAAATGCAAACACAGTTCTCCAGCTGTACTTACCATTTGAGGGATTTTTTAAAAAAACTCCGTGAATTTCATGCATGAGCCATCAGTCCCTGCTGTGTTTGCAATTGCTTATTAACACATCTGTATTCTCCACCAGACTACTCTGTGAGGTCAGGTAGCATCTGTTTCGTTCACTATTGTGTCCCAGTGACTAGCACAGCATTTGCATATAATAGCCTTCAAAAGAAAAATGTGAAATGAATAAACAAACTAAACTGGAATTATAATAATACAAGGCTAGGGTCCCAAATCAAATGAACAAGGTCAGGTTAGTTAAGATAAGCTATAGTCATTAGAAGCCCATGATAAAACAGAGATAGTATTTATACTAAATCAACAAAGTCCTTGGAGACTGTTTGCTTCTTTGGAGAATGTCTGCTTCTTTGGAGAGTGTCTGCTTCTTTTGTGTAAAGCCAGTTGAACAACAAAAAGTCTGAACAGATCGAAGCTAGCTTCCAAGTTGGTGTAACTAAGCTGGGTTTTTTTGTTTGTTTTTTGTTTGGCCCCCTTTCCTTCAAAGGTTTGCAGGCAGAACTTGTCAGGCTGGTAATGGTTGTTTCTATTTTATGTCATACCACTCTGAGAACAGCACCATGTGAGAGCCCCAGAAAGGTAGACAGCCTGCATGAATGAATGGGTCCTGGCAGCAGGAGAGTGTGGGCCATGTCAGGAGTTTTTTGTGTGAGAACCAGCCTCTCCTATATACCCAGAACCACCAGCAGAGGTCACGCCTGATCTCTGTGGTGATCCTGCTGTCTGCTTTGGTTAACTGTTTTCATAACACTATGTTTTTTCTTTATGTAGCATGCTTTTTCTATGTAGGGCACATTTTCTCTGTCCTCTCACATCATCAAGGACAGCTATGATGTGCTTATTTCGTGCAATAAGGATTTACCATATGCCTACTCTCTGCCCTGTACTGAGACTACAGTGGTAAGCAAAACAGGCATAGCCCCTGCCCTCCTGTCCTCCTCTACTGGAAAGGACAGTTAGTTTAATGAGTAATTTTCAAAATTACGGTTTGGTTTATGCTGTTTGAAATATATGGTACTAGGAGGGTAAGTGAAAGAAAATGGACCAAAAGTAACCCCTTAAGGAACCAGGGAAATTCTTCCAGGGAAGCAGAGTTTCTAGTGTGTTCTGAAAGACAACTGAGTTAAGTAGACCAAGAACCATAGAGAAAGCCTGTAATTTATCTTAAGCAAATATTTGTTCTTTTAACGAAGAGAAGAGAGAGGGTCTTGTTAAACTGTAAGATTCTGGGCTATGCTTCCTGGGGTCTAATCTTTGCTCTGCCATTTACTAGCTGTGCTCCAGTTTTCTCATCTGTACAGTCAGGAAAGTAACAGTACTCGGTTCATGGGGCAATTGTCAGGATTAAATTGTCACGTACGCATCTGGCATAAAGTAAGCGCTCAACGCACATTGTTATTTACTGGAATATTCAGCAGTTTCCATTTTACCTCAATAATTTTTCAGATTCAAAAATTCTCTGTGAATCAGTGCTGTGCTAACATAATAGACTTTAATCTGCTAAATTCTGTTTCTGAAGCACAGCCACTTTTTGGCTTCGATTGTTGTTCATGTGTCTTGCGTAGACAGCACACAAGAATCCAGCTAAATTTCACAGGACAATGTAAGATGTACAGCTCCAAGCCACATAATGTAGTTGTAAGTTGTATAATGTAATTTTTCCTAATCGCATAAGAAATCCCCTAGGTAACGTGGTCACACTGATAGAAACAGAGTCCTTGAATCTTAAGATAGCAAATCACAGACTTATTTCAAAGTTATTAATTCACAAAGCTTTTATTGTGTTTTATATTCGGTCAGTTTTAATTGCACATTTTCCTTTCACTAGACAATGAAATCCCATCAGTCTCAGGGCTGTATAGCATCTTAAATCACAAAACTTTCCTTGACTGTTTAATGAGGATCTTTGTGGCTAAATTTTGGGGACTGCTTTGAAGTCTCTTTCCAATAAAGGGAGCACTAAAAAGGATGTCTAGGACATAACTGAAAGGTCTCAGATTGTTGTAGATATTAGAAGCAAAAAGCTGCATAATATACAAATAGATCTGACAGAAAAAAAAAAAACTATGAAACGAAGAGCACACCTTTTAAATTACAAATTATTTTCATTTTCTGAAATTATACTCTACTCCAGAATATCAGTCAAATGCCCTTCTGATTTTTGAACATTGTAAATTTTATTTTATTTTTTATTTTTGTTTTTGTGTGTTTTTGTTTGCTTTTTTGGAGGGGAGGGTTGGTAATTAGGTTTTTGTTTATTTATTCATTTTTAATGGAGGTACTAGGGATTGAACCCAGGACCTCATGCATTCTAGGCATGCACTTTCACAAGTTTTAGTTTTTTTAGCCTGCCCATTATCCAATCTTTGCAGATCTTTTTGATGTTCAAAGTACACTAGAACTTTCTTTATAGCTGTTAGAAAAAAAGTCATAGGTTCTATATCAATTTTATTTACATCTACATATTGATATATAGAAAAATACTGTAAGACATTACTCATGGGTCTCTTTGGTTCTGGGATTAAGGGAAGCTTTTGTTTTTGTTATTATCATTTTTCTATTTATAATTTTAGTTTTATAATAAAAATATGTAGTGTTGGTTTTCTAAGTGGACCGAGGTAATAGTTCTGAGTCTTAAGCAATTCCATTTGAACATAATTCACCTATTTTAAACAAAACAAAGCCAATCAAAAAAGTTAGCTGGTAAAAGAAATACTATATTTTACTGCAGAATTCCCCAGTTCCAGTATTGCTTTGCTGGTCAAGGGTTAATATATGATATCTACACCTTGCCTTTATATGGTTCTTAAGGGTCTCGCTCTTGGATTGATTCATTATTGAGACCAAGTTAAATTTTTTGGAAAGGAGAATTCCCCTGCTCAGCAGGCTAGCTGCCCACAGACTGGCCACATTAACTCCACCTATCCCCAGCCTAGCCAAAGAATGAATAAAAAGCTGGTGGAATAAGACAGGTCATAAATTTGATTTCTATATCCCAAATCACTTCCATTCTGGGCTGACCTCACCCTGGCGGCCTGATTTGATTACAAGGTCATTTTCCCACATGTTGGACTCAGCCATTTAAAAGGTACAATGTGTTGGTTCATATCTGATCCTTGGGGAATATTTGCCCATTTTATGAGCAGCCCCTCTATTTGACATAATTCAACCCAATGGGCAGTTGCTCCTCAGGGAACCCGATGTTAAACCCTCAGTTAAACCTCAGGGTTGTCCCAGCCAGATCTCCAGGTGCCCTGAGGAGAGCCGCTTGGCCGGGTCAGTGGTGCTCAGGCGCTGCTTTCCTGAATCTCATTTCAACTCAGACCTTTAAGAACAATCAACAAGGAAGTCTTTGTGCTCCAAAATGTTCTCATATTTATGATAGCTCTAATGTGTGGGGAAAGACTCAACCTAAAGATTTGATTGAAAAGTTACTTCTTAGCCTCAGGAAAGTCATTTTTATAAAAATAACATTATTTCAGTTACTCAGAATCTTAAAACTGCTTCGAAGGCAACAGATCTCATTGATTTTAATTTCAGAGCTGAAAAGACCAGGTATGCTAGCGATTTTATCTAGTAAATGAAGACACTGAGGCCCAAAGAGAACCAAGCAGACTGGCTCTTAATTGGAACTGGGACAAAAACCTTCTGATTTCCAACCCAATGCCCTTCGCACTACCTCTCTCTGCCCTTCGGATCCTCTTATTGATGCTGGCTAAGGGACTGTTGCATTGGACAACATCGCTGTTAATAATGATCACTACTGTTTATGGAGCCCTTTCTAGGTGTATGAGGCTGTGTATCACACTCAGTCTTGACAACAGCCTGATGAAGTACGCCTGTCCTCTTATTATCCCATTTTATAGGCAAGAAAATTGAGTCCCAGAGAAGATAAGTAACTTAACCCAGCACTTCAAATGACAGTGAGTAAAAGGCAGGACTGAGATTTAAATCCAGTTTTTTCTGACCTTAGAACCCAAAGCTTTGTACTATTCAGCACTGTGGCTGGATTTCAGAACCTTCTTTTTTTAGCTAAAGATATAAAATGATCTTATAAAGGCTCTTAGCCTTGAAGGCTTAAGTTATCTCACCTGATAAGAACAGCATCATTATCAGGCCTTAGGATCTCATTGTAGGGCTCTCTCCCTTCCTGGCCCACAAGTCAGAATAAAATTCTTCTAAAATAGGTTCGTTTTGTGTATGGTAATTAAACCCCCTTAAGTGTATCTTACACTAAATTCTTTTCTGAGAGATGGGCTAGTTACAAAACCGCGACAGAGTCCGCACAAAGATTGCAAGCACCCTAGAGTGGAAGTTGCTAAAGACATTTGAAAAACCAGGGATGGCTGGGCAGAGGCTTCTTGCCTGGGAAAGACAAGAGCGTGGGGCCCGTCTGGGCTGTCCACTGGGTCCAGGCAGGCATAGCACGTCATAAATAACCTCTTACACATGCCTCACTGCCAGCTCAAACTGGGTTTTGAATGTATTTGGTTTGCTTCTAAAGAGAGTGTGAGCTAAAGGCTGTCATTTAAAATTGCCCAGAACTCATGTCACAAGAACAGGTGGGTCCAGATTGAAAACAAAATAAATGAGAGGCTGAATTTACCAAAGCAAACATTATGGAGTGATTATTTTGCTTTAGAACAGGATTACCCCTTGGGACTCTTTAAAGCAGTGATCTTCCTTACTGCAATTAAAATGTAAATTTCTCTATTCAAATTTGGTTAACACTTCTGAACTTTCAGGAAAATGCTTGTTTTTATTAAGCAAAGGATCCCTTGTATGGAAGAACAAATGAAAGGTTTGATTCTTTCTTAGGAATACTGAAGAAGGCCTGCAAAACTTTACTTCCTTTTCCTTCCTAAATGTTAAAGCTGTTATAGAAGCCCCTTTATGGGAGAACTTCTGTTTTTATTTTATTTTTTTTTAAAAACTTCTTATTTAATCCTCCCTACCACCCCTCGCCCTTAACAGAGGCACTGGGGATTGAATCCAGGACCTCTAACACTGAGCTATATCCCCTATCCTTTGTTTTTAAATATCACCCAACATTCTTTCCAAAAACATACTTGTTAAAGCCCAAGATTAGGAAGAGATAAAAAACCTTTTTGAAATCATTTTATCTGCTGCTGAAAGCCCTTTATCAGTAGGTGGCGCTCTAAGAATGAGATTACTATATTGTGGGGCCCATGCATTTAGGCTATAAGGCAAAATTCCACCCTTTCTGGGGCACCCTCCTGAAGGAAACAGCTTTGCCCTGACCCCTGAGAAACCCCTCTTCCTGAGCTGTCCAGCTCTGCACCTTCTGCTTGCATAAAAGGATGCCCACATTGTACCTTTCTTAGAACCGCAGTCTATGAAGGCTAGAAATGACCTCATGTAATGGCTTAGCTTGCAGCCTTTTGGTCCTGGGAATTCCCCGTGAGGCTATAGATTCAGTCTGGGCAAGAGAAGATAGCGTAGCAGGAGTGGGGACCATGGGCATCTGTCCACTTTTTCATGTAACTTACTTGTGCCTTTTGGGCCTGCATGGACCTGATCATGTATTTGCCTCTTCCGTCTGAGGATGGAGTGCTGCTGCGCACACTCAACTTTATGGCTTGTTGGGTCAGATAACATGTAACTCATGATGTAGTTCAGGTTGTATGGAACCTTGGTAGGTCATTCAGTCTCTACTGAGGCCGAGTAGTAGGCAAAGACTATTTTTTCAAAAGGAGATACGTATCTGCAGTTGATGGCAGAGCTTTGCTCCAAAATCCTTAGTCTGTGCTGTGATTCATCTATAGGGGTTACCAAAGGCTCCAAAAAGCATCCCCATCTGCTGCGGTTGCCGCAGGCACCACTGAATCTCCTGGACCATATGAACCAAGTGGTAGAGCTGCTTTCACAGCAGCCTGGACTTGCTGCAGAGTCCTCTCTGGGAGACCTTCTCTTGTTCTGTGCTCCACTCAAAACTAGCACCTTCTGCTTTATGGTACTTTACTAGGGCATTGCTGTTCTCTTAAAATTTTTTTCCTTTCTCCTCCATTTTTCCGTGTTAGCTTTAGAGGGTTGGAGAAGTTAGTTTAAATTGAAATAAATAAATAAATAACTGGTGAGATTCACAGGAGGAACTTGGAACTGGTCCATTCAACTCTAAAGTTTATATACTTAACCATTATACTGTACAGTATATGCACATTTGTAAACTGCTTCCCCATTACTTAATACATGATTAGCATTTTCCTCATAATATTATGTTTCTCATAACATAAAAACTCCTCATAAACATAATTTTTGTGACTGTTTAATAGTCAGCTGTATGACCTGGCTATTGAAAACAGCACATAGTCAACATCTTTTTGCATGTATTCTTATCTGGCTTTCTAATTAATTGTTTACTTAGAATATTGTTGGAATGGAATTGCTAGATTAAAGGTCTGAACATTTCTAAGGCTATTCATACTTAATGCCAGATTTCTTTCCACAGTGTTCTCAAATTCTTTTGTTTTGGGCCCCTGTTGCCATAGAGATTATATGATCTGTGAGGTCAGACATCATTTCTAAATTCCCAGGTCCTCATGCAGCATAAGGCATAGCTCTGCATACATACTAGGAATGTAGTAAATAGTTGACGTGATTGGAATGGTTGGAATTGAATAACTGGAGTGCCTTATCTTGTGTGGAGGAATTGAGACCCAGGTGGATACTGGGATGAGAAGTGGGAACTATTCACTTCAACCAACTTGATCCATGTAATTAAGGGGGAAAGTGGACATAAAAACAGATACATGTCAAAAAGAAAAGATAACCTACTGAATGGGAGAAAATATCTGCAAATGATATGACTGATGAGGGGTTACTATTCAAAATACATAAATGCTCATACAACTCAAAATCAAAAAAACAAACAACTCAATTTAAAAAATAAGCAGAAGACCTGAATAGTCATTTGGCTAAAAAGGACATGCAGATGGCCAACAGGCACATGAAAAGATGCTCAACATCACTAATCATCAGGGAAAGGCAAATCAAAACCAGCTCACATCTGTCAGAATGGCTATCATTAAAGGAACACAAATAACAAATGTTGGTGAGGATGTGGAGACAAGAGAACTCTCATACAGTGTTGGTGGAAATGTAAATTGGCACAGCTACTGTGGAAAACAGTATGGAGGGTTCTCAAAAAACTAAATTTAGAACTACCATATGACCCAGCAACTCTACTCCTGGATATATATATCTGAAAAAAAATCAAAACAGTAATTTGAAAAGTTACATGCACCCCAATGTTCATAGCAGCATTATTTACAATTGCCAATATATGGAAGCAGCCTAAGTGTCTGTCAACAGATGAATGAATGAAAATGTGGTGTGTACACACACACACACACACACACACACACACACAATGGAATACTACTCAGCCATAAAAAATAATGAAATTTTGTCATTTGCAACAACTTGGATGGACTTGGAGGGTATTTTCATAAATGAAATAAGTCAGACAGAGAACAACAAATACTGTTTGATATCACTTATACATGGAATCTAAAAATACAACAAACTAGTGAATATAAGGAAAAAAGAAACAGACTCACAGATATAGAAGACAAACTAGTGGTTACCAGTGGGGAGAGGGAATAGGTGAGGGACAATATAGGGGTAGGGGATTAAGAGGGGCAAACTATTATTATAAAATAAACTACAAGGATAAATTGTATAATACAGGGAATATAGCCAGTATTTTATAATAACTATAAATGGAATATAACCTTTAAAATTTGTGAACCACTACATTGTACATCTTTAACTTATATAATATTGTACATCAACTATACTTCAACAAAAAATTACAAAAATGAAACAGAACAGTTGTGTCAAGTGTTAGCAACTGTCTCTGGAAACCATGGCAGACACTGTCTGTTGCCCATAGTCCAGTCCCCAATCCCCATTCATGATCTCCTTAACCCATCTACAACCTTGTTTTCCACCACCTTCCAGCCAGGTGTGGCCACATGGCACAGTTCTGTCCAATGAGATGACAGCAAAATCTGTTGGGCAGGATTCTAAGAGAAGCTTTTGTGGTTTGATTTTAAAAGGGCTAGATTTAACTGGCATGGCATTTTCTTTCTTTCCCCTTCTTCCTGTTCGGAACACTACATGATGCCTGAGGATACAGCAGCCCTCTTGAGATCATGAGAGGCCAAGGATTAGGACAAACTCCAATTAGCTAAGGCTGGCAGGACATGAATGGATATGAACAACTGTAATAACACTTATATATTCCCTGTTTCACTATTCCAGCAGTTTGCCTACGTTAAACTATTAATCCTTTCAATAGGCCTTGGAGGTGAAGTGTATTATTATTTCTGAAAGATAATTTTTAAAATAAGTTTTAGGTTCATAGCAAATTGAGGGGGAAGGTACAAAGATTCTTGATATACCACCTGCCTCTACACATGCATAGCCTCCTCCATTATCAACATCCCCCACCAGAGTGGTACAGTTGTTACAACTGATGAACCTACCTTGACACATCATAATCACCCAGAATCCATTGTTTATTTTAGGGTTTACTCTTGGTACATATTAGATACTCAATAAATATGTTTGAATAATTGAATAAGTCAATAAATGATTGATGGCTAAAACTGCAATAAATTGACTCTCCTGTTCATGCTTTATACTTAGTATCACACTGATTTGCATTCTCTGGGTACAGGCTAGCAAAGCTAGAGGACAGAAGTTCTGTACTTTGTGGTTATGCCAGTCTAAACTGGCATTAAAAAATACACTATGAATAAATCATGAAGTCCATGAACTGTTGAGGGGTAAGTTTGGTTTTTTTTGTTTCCCTTGTAGTTTTTCTGTCCCCTTTTAGCTTCCTCTTTAGCCATCAGTTTCTTACTTTTAATTCCATAATACCTCTAATATTAATTTATCCTTTTGATTTGTGCATCTCATATATGCTCTTTTCTTCTTCTTTGTCTCTCCTTATTTCCCTGGACATTCTGTGTGGTTCCTCTCCACCTCTGATTGGATGATTTCTCTAAGGTATAGAGAACTGTTTGCTACCCTGTAATGTTCCCTGCTTGTGCCACCCTCACCACTCATTTCAATTTCCTGGTGTGATTTATCCAGCAATCAGACCATTGCCCCAAATTGGCTTTGCAGAAAGGCTTAATAGTGTGTCTTATCCCTTCGGGGACTGCTCGTGATTATCATCCAGGGAAACTCAGGTTTCCATTTTGCTGATCCTTCAGTTGAGCCAGATCAGCCACATGAGCCATCTTGTTTAGTACCAAATTGCGCTATTAATTCCCAGAGTAACGTGCAATACGTGGAAGGAGTCGAGTGCCTCTGTCGGCAGGAAGGGGCTCTGCTTCTCCTTTGTAATGCAGCTTGCTTTTTCTTTCTCTGAGGCAGTGGAGATGCCCTGGAAGACAGGTGAGCTGGAGTGGAGGCTCATCTCATTGAGGTGTCAGTCTTGAGCAAGTCACTGATTCTTTCGGGGTCTCGGATTCCTCCCAAATCTCTAAGATATCATCCAGCCCTGTAATTTATGATTTTATAAATAAGAAATGGCACACTAACTTTTAAAAATCCATATTACGAAGGTCACCTCAATTAAATGTTAGGGGAAAAAAATCTTAGACTTTCCCCATAACATTATTATCAAATTAATCATATTCAGTCTCATACATGGAGTTCAGAAAAATAGACTGTAAGAAGCAAATAACAGGTAACATCAGAATCCAGGATTCAAGGTTAGATTCATGGCAGGAATCAAGAACAAAGGGATCCAGTCCAGCCAGTGACTTGGGTGAGACACGGGGGAAAGAGCTTCTAAAAGGTGAAATGGGTTTTTTGTCTCTCCTATTTCTGCTGTTTGTGTTCTCTTATTTCCTGACCCTTACCTTCTGCTCTCCTTCCTCTCCCCACAACAAGTATATATTTTATACTTGTTATTTTTGTTATATAAAATATGTTTTGATGTTTTTGGTAGAAAGTTTCTAAAATAAAGTATGTATTGTTTCCTTGTTCTCTGATGATCATATTCAGGTATGTTCAGTCTTCCAGCAACATAGCAATCTGATCAGTAGGTGGCTACAACTGCTCTGGTGCCACCTCAACAGGTTAATGAGTGCCTGGCACTCTCCACTTCAAGGTTCCTTCCAGGCAGTGATGCCAATGGCTGGAGCAGGTGGAACATCACTAATGTGCAACCGCATGGCTTATTATCTTCAGGGACTGCTTGAAAGTCAGGAGGAGAAATGAGAACATCCTTTGGAACCCAGAGGCCCTAAAGTGCACCAGCTCAATTTAAGCCTTTTCTGCGTAACTCACATGTGTTTACTCTTCTACACAAACCCTTCCCTGACCCCTTTCCTAACCTTGTCCCCAGGTGGGGACAGTTAGACCACATGTGGATTTTTAACTTCACTTGCATGGTGTTGCCTTATTATGAAGTAGGGATCCCTTAATTGTAGTGAGACTGTTGTGGTGGCTAATTTTATGTGTTGAAAATATTATTATGTTTTAAAGTGTGCCCAGATATTTGGTCAAACATGTTGGATGTTTCTGTGAAGGTGTTTTTTGGATGAGATTAGCATTTACATCGGTGAATTTTGAGTAAAGCAAATTACTCTCCATAACGTGGGTGGGCCTCATTCAATCAATTAAGGCCTGAATAGAACAAAGACTGACCTCCCCCACTGCCTGGCGTAAGGGAATTCTGCTGGCCCATGGCCTTCAGGCCTGAACTGCAACTCTTCCCTGAGTCTCCAGCCTGCTGGTCTACCCCGTCAGTTTTTTTTTGTTTGTTTTTGTTTTTGTTTTTGTTTTTTTTTTTGGACTTGCCAAGCCTCCATAATCATGTGAACTAATTCCTTAACATAAATCTCTCTCTGTATATACACATCTTGTTGGTTCTGTTTCTCTGGAGAATCTGACTAATACAGGCTGGTCTTGCGCATAGAAAGCCCCTAGACAGACAGAAACAAAAAACTCCTGTCCTTGAACTGCAGGTACAGATAATGGAAGATTACCCCAGTGCAGAATTTCAAGTGTTGGAACCAGGATCTTAAGCTTAGATGACCTGCCTGGCTAAGAAGCAGAGCTGCTGCCTTTTATGGTAATATTAGTTGTTTCTAGCCACTGCCGTGGGGTGTAGACAGCTTTGAGTCTGTGAGTTCGTGCTCTTCTGACCTGGCAGAGACTCACTGAGTGTGGGCTAAGTTTAGGTGCATCTGTCTGAGATAACAGAGAATGGGGGCCAGGTTTACTCTCCTGCACCCTTGTCCTATTTATACCCTTTGTGCTGCTTCAGGAGTAAACCTAAGGAGAAGGAATTTTGAACTGAGCCTCAGGTGTTTTTCTTACCTAGTCTAGAACCCAGACCAAATGTTATGATCGAAGCACATGCAGTAATGATAAGTCATGGAATTGTCAGTCTCACATAGATCTGCTGCTCCTTTTGGTTAAACTCCAGATGCTTTTGGCTACTTACCTTCTTGGTCATAAGGATGCAAAAATTCAGCAGTTTCCAGTTTCTACCTCCTTATTTTACCTGCTTTTCCATCAGGACTTTGCATTTTGTACCCATTGCCTTAAATTCAGAGTCCATAGCTACACTTTATTCTTGACTCCTTTCCCTTCTCTAATATGATTGGTTCTTCTTCTGATCAATGCTGCTTATTTAACAGTACAAAGAAAAACAGAAAACTCATGTATAATTCTACTATCCAGTGATAGCTCCTATTAATATAGGGCAACAAGGCAAATCATTGACTTCAATTGGAAGACTGGGGAAAGAGCAAGTTTCAGAGATGGATTTCAGGGTATAAGGGAAATTAAGAACCCAGTTTTGGATAAGTTTGAGGTATCTATTGGATATCCAAGTACAAAAGGAAAGTCAGCGGTTTGACATAGTCATCTGGAGTTCAGAGGAGAAATGCAAGTTGGAGCTAGAACTTGAAAGTTATCAGTACATAAATGAAATGTAAAGCCATGGGCAGGAGAGGTCACCAAGGGAGTATAAAAAGAAAGGAGTAGAGACTTGAGGACCGAGTTTTGGGGCTCTCTGTGGGAAAAATGAGGAGAAACCAGCCAAAAAAAAAAAAAAAAAAAAAAGACGGAGATTGAATAGGGAGACAGGAAGACAAGAAAGAATCAAATTTCAGAAGCCAATGAAAGAAGAATTTCATAAAGATGAAAGCCATCAACTATGTTCAGTGCTGCTGATAAGGTGTAGAAAATGACGACTGAGAATTGGCCAATGGACTTGGCAATCTGAACATTATTGGTGACTTTGACAAGAACAACTTTGGTGTCGTAAAACCTGATTAGAGGGGATTCTGGAAAGAATGGAAGGAGAGACTGGCACAGTGAATTTAGATAAGTCTTTCTAGGAGTTTTGTGGAAAAGGGATGAGAGAGATGGGGTGTGGGATGGAGGAGGACGTGGTGGATCAAGGGAGGATGTACCTTTCTAAATGGAAGGTATCGCACATGTTTGAATGCTAATGGTGATGATCACAATGCTGTGTTCCTTTTATAGGCACACCATATTTTAACCAGTCCCGCATTAGAACACATTTTATGTCTCCAGCTTTCACTATTATAAATAATGCTGCAACTAACATCTGCGCTATTTCAGATGCATGTGAAACCCAAACTGAAAAATTACTGTCCCTGAAACAATAAATGATGATTGATCAGAGAGGTGGGAACTGTCACTGGACCATTTTGGGTCAGGTGCCCAGTACTGCTTCCTCCAATCAGTGGGGGCTGAGATGGGGGTGATAAGATGGCATTTCAACCACAGGAGAAGGGGAATTTCCTCAAAGCTGAGTGTGTGGTATTTGCTCTGCACAGTTTTCAACAAAAGGTGTTTATTACAACATCCTTGAATGCCAGTCATTGTTTGCATTTCTAATTCTTACCTTAGGATAAATTCCTGAGTGAAATTAGTGGATCCAAGAATATGAACTTTTCAAAGGCTGTTGCCACGCTGTTTGCCAATCGTTGTGCCCACCTGCAGAGTATTAGAAAATCACTCCATGCACCTTGCCCATCGCAGCATGGACTACTGTAAACAATTCAAGCATCTGAAAAGTAGAAAACAGTTTCTCCTTGTTGTTTTGATATTACTAAAAATAGCTTATCAGTGAGCTTGAATGCAAGTGAAAATTAGCATTAACCAACATGTGCTTTCACAGTCCACTCATGGGCTATTGAACATGGTAGAACTGAATGGAGCTGCCGATGTGCAGCTCCTTCCTCTCCCTGCAGCACTGGAATGTTTCTGAACACAGCCTCAGAGATCGGTCTCCTTTTACAAACCTTCAGCTTGAACTTTTGGAGTGCACAGGCAAGGCAACTTAACCCATCCCCCGCAGAGTCTTGGCAAAGAGAGAGACCAAGCAGATGCTTGCAGAGCCAGTCCCGACACACCAGAAAGTAAATTCCCACCTCTGCTTGGGATTTCTTTTGTATCCTCCATTCACTTCAGTGACATTTCCTATCAGCTGAAAGAACATGTTGGAGGCTGTGGATAGTGGCAGCTGATAGTGGCAACACTGCAGGTCATCCCAGCTCAATCCCTTCTCCTTCTAAGGCATTTGTTCGGATGTCAGTATGATCCATGGGGCCTGTTTCTATTCCAGGCACCTCTAGCCCCAGCAGCCCCTGATCCCTTAACACGTGAACATTGTTCCCAGGCTAACCGCCGCAATGAGTGAATTCCTTAGGAGTGAAAAATGGACCTTTATTCCACAAAGGCAGGAGGAGGAGGGGAAATAAAGTTTAATCTTTAAAATTTCTTCTTTAAGTCTGAGATCTGTGGGGCCTATACAAGCTCAGAATTATGCAGAACTTCATCCTTTATCTCACTATGAAACTGCCAGGACTTGGGTCCTATGGCTCCCCACCAGAGTATATTTTGATTCCTTTATTGTATTTGGGTAAGTCTCATGACCTCTGGGCCTCCAAATTTGTAAAATAAGAAGAGTAATGGGTATTACTCTCCTGAGGGTCATTAATACCTCTATGAATAGAATTATGTGGTGTTTGCTCCTGACAGTGAACAGAGCATTGGACAACTAAGATGCACTGCATGACGTCATTTATTTTCTGGCTTTTTATTTTTTAATTTTTTTTAATTGAAATATGGTCAGTTTGCAATGTTGTGTTAATTTCTGGTGTATAACATAGTGATTCAGTTATACATATATATATCTTCCTTTTCATATTTTTTTTCCTTATAGGCTATTATAAGTTATTGACTATAGTTCCCTGTGCTATACAGTAGGACCTTACTGTTTATCTATTTTATATATAGTGGCTAATAGCTGCAAATCTCGAACTCCCAGTTTATTCTTCCACTTCCTGCCTTTCCCCCATGGTAACCATGTTTGTCTTCTATGCCTGGGAGTCTGTCTCTGTTTTGTAAATAAGTTCATTTGTGTCATTTTTAAAGAGTCCACATATAAGAGGTATCACATGGTATTTTTCTTTCTCTTTCTGGCTTACTTCACTTAGAATGACAATTTCCAGGTCCATCTATGTTGCTGCAAATGGCATTATTTTATTCTTTTTAATGGCTGAGTAGTATTCCATTGTATTATTTTCTGGCTTTTTGGTAGGTTAAAAATTGAGAGGCAGGCCTTGAAAAAGTTTAGAAAAGATAAACTTCTCCCCTCAATATTTATTAGTTCAGGAGTGAGACCAATGTGGGTTCCAATTCTAGGTCTCCCACTTTCTAACTACATGGATCGTAGGCAAATTCCTTGACCTCCCTTTGCCTCATTTTCCTCTTCTATGAAACGGAGACATGAGCTGCATATACCTCATGAGGTTGTTGAAAGTTAATATAGTAAAATACTTGGCACATAATAAGTGCTTGATGTTGATTGGCTATTATTATTATTATTATTATTTTAAAAAATTATCATTAGTTAGAGCTAAGGCTCTGGTGTGAGATAGACCTTGGTTCAAATGTCAGGTCTCCTGTTTATTTAATGTCTCTGTGCCTCAGTATTCTCTTCTGTAAAATGATGTAATAGCAATGCCACCTAACTTCACAGGGATGTAGTAAGGATTAAATGAAATAAAGTAAGTAAAGTGCATGGTACAGAATGTATGCTGTATAAATGTTAGTTTTTTGTTTTATTTTGTTTTGTTTTGTTTACTGTTGGTCCCTCGAAGGGGCCTACCTAAGACAAACTTGTGAAGCTTGTGAGATATGTCATCTGGCCCTAGAGCCCTCCTCCTGGCTCTGCCCTTAGCTTCTCTCCCTTTGATACTCACTCTTTCCCAGCTGTTCATCCATATCATGTTCTTTTCTCAGCCCCAATCAAACCCAAGGACAAACACAGAGAATATATGTTAGTCTATGAGACATCTTCTCAAGGATATTTGCAACTTAAGCCTTACCTTGAATGGCAAAACAAGGCTCTGGCCACTATCCCAGGAATTTTGGTATCAGCAACCAGGTAAGTATGTTTCTCAGGCAGCTGGCTTTTTCAGTGCTGTTAATATTGCAGTACTTTTGTGGCAGTTCTTGGAGAAGGTCAGACCTGAACAGAATAGGAATTCAAAGTCAGATGTACTATAAGATGACATATCATTTAGGAATTGGTTTCAGCTCCTAATAGTAGAGACTCAACCACAACAAGCTAGGGGTTTATTCTCTCACCTACAAGAAGCCTGTAGATAAACATTTTAGAAAAAGGATAGTATTTCTGTGACAGCATTAAGAACCTGAGTGTTATTTTCTGCTCTTATCTTCACTTGTGACTTCTATCTTCAAGGTAGCTCCATGGGCCCATTATTGCTACTGGAGGTCCAGCCATCACATTTTCTTTTCAGAAAGGAGGAAGAGGAAGAACAAGGGTCAAAAGAGAGGTCCCATCCTACTAAGTTAGTCTTCTTTAAGGGGGGCTCCTGAAAGCCCCACCCAAAGATTTACTCTTATATCTCCCTAGCTGCAAGGGAGGCTGAGAAAAATAGACTTTTAGCTGAACATATTGCTTCCCTGAATAAGATCACAATTATGTTACTGATGAGAAAGGTGAGAAAAGATGATGGGAAGATAACTGCTATCTCTAACACAGATAAAATTTCTTTTAAACCAGCTACCTTTATTTATTTATTTATTTATTTATTTATTTATTTATTTATTTATTTATTTTTGGTTTTTTCCTTAGGGCTGAGTAGGTAGACATGCAAACTCATTTAGTAGAGTTAGGTCATCACCAAAAATAAGTGATTTTCCCCCAGCTGATTAGTTTTTTCTGTTACGTCAAAGGTCTGGATTGTAAGAGATGAAAAAAAAAGGGCTTTGTAAATTTCTCCTCCAATTTTTTTCTTTCTTCTTCTTCTTCTTTTTTTTTCTTTTTCTTTTTTTTTACTATTACACGCAGTGTTCTTTATTTTGTGTTTGTGTGTTTGTCAAAGTCTTCTCCAATTCTTAATTATGCCTTTAGCTTCTACTTTCTTCTTGGTAGTTCCATTGCAGTTTGGTTTTAAACCTGAAGTTGCCTCTATCAAGATCTCCTTTGACCTTCCCAATGGATAGATTTAAGGGATCTACTTCAGTACTTATCTTTCTTGAACTCCTATAGCTCGACATCAGTAACCACCTTGTGGTCTTAAAACCACTGATTCTCCACTGCTTTGAGCTCTCTTTCAACTTTTTCTTCATTATCTCCCTGACCCCAGGGTCCTATCCCAAACCCTTCTTCTCTTCTTTCTCCAACACACTTCTGACATGAGGAACGACTCATATTTCAGTGACTATGTGCTAACACTGCCAAATCTGTACTTCCAGCTCAAACTTCTCTCTTGAGATACAGAATTATATATTCAAAGGTTCAGTGGGCATCTCAACTTGGAAAACTCAGAGATAACTCTAACTTTAATTCAAAACTGAGCTCATCATCTTTACCCTCAAATCTATTCCTCCATCTTTTTCTTTTGAGGGCCTCCGCACCCACTCCAGAGATTTAACTGAAAACTTGGAAATCTCCTTTTTCTTGTCCTCCCTCCCCACAACCAATCTCAAAATCCCACTGTTCTAATTGCCTCTTTATCTCTTGAATCTGTCTCCTCCTATTTCTCCTTTTGTTACCTTGGCTCTGGTTTGCATGGCCCCTCTCATGACTTTTATAGTAGCCCCCTTATTGCCATCTCTTCTTCATCTCAAATGCATTCTCCCCACTATTGACAGCTTTTACATTTTGAATGAAAATACGAGTTTGTTGTTTCGCTGATTAAAGACATTCTTTGGGTCCCGATTAGGCAAAGAGGAAATTTAGAACTTTAACATGGCACACAGGGATCTTCATGATATAATCTCTTTTGCTTGTCTTGCATCATCTCCTAACATTCTTTCCTGAATGTTCCACCACCCAGCCTATAACTGGAGTCTTATATTGGGGTTTAATTAGTTCATTAAACAAATTTTTATTGACCACCTACTGTTCTGGGAATGGGGGATACAGCAGTGAACAAAATAAAACCCTTGCCTTCAGGAGGCTTCCATTTTTGGTGGGTGGTAGTAGTGGTGGTGAAATGTTATAGACAAATAAATAATATGTCAGGTGGTGGTAAGTGCCATAAACAAAAATAAAGAGACTCTAAGAGTGTTGAAAGATGCTTGCTAGTTTAGATAGGGTGGTCAGGGAAGACCTGTTTAATGAGATGACTTTTGAACAGAGACCTGAAAATAATGAGAAAGGAGCTGTGAGGATATATGGGGAAGTGGCACATATTAGGGATCTTGCAGTGACTTCAAAGGCTTTGGGCAGGAGCATCTTTTGCAAGAGTGACAAGGAGGCATGTATGGCAGGACTAGAGTGAGCAAGGGGAACAGTGGCTGAAGATGAGGTCAGAGAAGTAGAAGGAAAACCAGATCATACAGGATCTTACCTGGCCATAGGAAGGATTTGGAATGGTCTGAGTAAGATGGGAAGTCACTAGGGAGATTTGAGACAAAGATGGTCAAGATATGACAATGTTCCTCTCCAGTGCAGTGCATGGCATACACACTGTAATCGGCAAGTGTGGAAACGAAGATGACAGATGGAAGACCATGAAAGTAATCCAGACAACAGATAATGACAGCTTGGACAGAATGGTTGCAAGGGAGATGGTGAGATTCTGTGGACTCTGACAAGTGGTCAGATTCTGGATATAATCTGAAGATACAGCTAACAGGATTTGCTGAAGAACTGGATGTGTGAGGGGAAAGGAGGAATGACTAGAAATTTGTGGCGTATCAGCCACATGGAATAATGTAGCACCACTAAAAGTATAATTTTGAAGATTCTGTGAAAATATGAACAAATATTTAAGATAAAATGTCAAGTGAAAAGAGTAGAATTTGGAACAGTATGATTCTGATGATTACAAGTATGTACATTGCCAATGAGAAGTAATATGCCAAAATAATAATAGTTATATGATAAATAAATTTAAAAATTTATCAGCCTTAAATCCAAGGGTAACACTGGCAAAAGGTTAGCTTTCCTTTTTTAGGATTTGGCCATCATGTAACTTCACAAATTAGTTCTCTTTATTTCATTGCATAAAAAATGGAATCACAGAATTTAGACATGGACAGAGCATGAAGATCACCTGGTACAACCCTCTCCTCTTCCTACAAAACTGAAGCTCCTAAATGTTAAAGGGGTTCCATAAGGTCATACTTGTAATTAGAAGCAGATCCCAACCTAAAGCACAGCCTACTAATTCCTCACCCACTAGTCCATGTAAATCCTTGCACCCAATTTTATTTTCTGCTTTTAAAATTATCTTAGAAATATGTTTCTTATAGTTTACTCAAATCTTGTCTCTTGGTGATTTATTCAAAATCACTATATTCACATAGACTTGTTTGCATGCAAAGTATACCCTATTTTCAAAGTCAGGAAGATGTGAAATGTCTTTTCCTCTGCAAAGCCTTGCACAACATGTGAATCTTAATATTAGACCTTCAAATGCGAAAACCTGGTAAATCCCATATGTGCATAACAAATGCTTACTCTACATTTTTTCAGGGTCTCTGATTTATCCAGCAGGGCAAGTTATTAATAACTCTGTAGTGTTGGGTGAGAGAGAGTTACCTGTCATAATAAATTTGAGTCTGGAAGTAAGTCAAAAACTGGGAAAACCCCACAAAACCCACTAAGATCTTACATTTATTAGATTCCCATCAATATCATATTCCTATTACTAAGCTTTTGGGGTGAGTATTACAGACGAATTAAAAAGAAAACCCCCAATAATAGGATTGGTTACATATCTTCTAGAGGAATTCAGATACTGCAAAGAGAGAACGATGATTCTTGAAAAGAAGGCAGAACCAAATACTTGTATTATTGGATTTGTGATATTGAGGTGGTAATAGGCAGTAGAAAGAGCTTTGGGGTGGAACTCAGAATACCTAAGCCCCAGCCCCTGTTCTACCACTGTGATCAACTTTGTTTACTCATTCAACCTTGAACGCCTAGTGCTGACATTCAAACTACAAATATTTATTGAGCTTCAATATTTCACAGACTGCAGCAGACACTGTGAGTGGCCAACTGAGTATTTGTCCTCCCTTCTTACTTGATTACAGAACCCTGGGTTTTGGGAGAGAAGTAATGTGCTCAGTTAAAAAAAATCTCTTTCCCAACCTCCCTTGCAGTGAAGGGGATCATGTGACATAATTTGGGCCAATGAAAAAGAAGCAGAAGATGGCTGGGGATTTACATGAGGTCAGAGGTTCCTGGGATTCAGTTCAGAGTCTTGTTCTGTCTATTACCAAGATCTAGGATAGAGAAAGGGTACCCTGCTGAGCCTGTGAGGGAGAAGAGAAATTATTGGAGGAGGTGATACTTAAATTGGGTCATGAAATATCTCTGGGCTTCTCTTTCCTCATTTATAAAACAAGAGGAATGAACTAGGTCCACTATTTATGTCTTGAGTTAAAAAAAACGCAGTGATTAAGAAAATCCTACTTATAAACACAGAGGAAATTTAAAACAACAAAAAGTCATATTCTATTGGGAATAATAGACAGGGCATTTGGAGATGTGTATACACACACACACACACACACACACACACACACACACAGTTTAGTGGGTTTTTTTTTGGTGGGGGTGGTAAATACGAGAAATGCAACAACTTCATTGTGAAACTACAGCCCAGGGCAAAGAATGAGCTTTATTGTAAACCATGGCCCTAAGATGTTATTTCTATTAATTTGGTTTTGGATTCATGTTTTAAAAATCATTCTTCCTTGGGCAAAGCTCAAATTGCAAAAATTCCAAACAGTGAAAAGAACTACTTTCCTGTTAATAGAGGTGAGAGAGAGCGGAAAGAAGTGAACCTGACCACCTGAGAGAAAAGGAGGTGGAATTAACTTGATGGCACCATGACCAGAGAGAATGAACTTAAAAGACAAATGCAACTTGACTCCCTGTTACTGGAGATGAGAACTAATTTTGTCTAAATCTCTATTTTGAACACAGTGTTTCCATATCCCTTATCTTATTTGATCTGCACAACAACCCGACAGAAAGGCATTATTAATATCCTTGTTTGACAGGGAAGGGCTGATGGGATATGCCCAAGGTCAGGCAGCATACATAAGTGGTATAACTTGGAATCATACTACAAAACCATATTCTTGTCCTTTTTTTTTTTTAGATTCTATGTATGAATGATATCATATGGTATTTTTCTTTCTCAAAACCATGTTTTTTATATGATTCCAGAACTGCATCAAAAAGAAATAATTTGGGTGTCCTTTAATAACAACAAATGTTTCCTACACAAAATGGTCAAACAGAAGAATCTTGGTGAGGCAGCAAATAGACAATTTTCTACTCCAGTCTTTTATTCCAGCTATTATAATTTGCAGCTGAGCATGGAGAATTTGAAAGTGAGATTGCAGGAGGTAACTACAGTGTAATAAAGTGCCTTACATTAGTCAGAACATGCTAACTGCTGTAATAAAGAACCAACCACTCTTAACACAATCAAAGTTTACTTGTCACTTTCAAAATGTAGATATTCCTGGTCATGTGACTCTCCTGAATGATTTTTGTGTAAGTGATGACTTAGGAAATAGGGGCTTTCCTCTGATACCACAATCTTTGCACATGATCTCCAGTGTCACTGTGGAAAGGAGAGTGAGCATGAGGTCAAACCACATACCCAAGTCTTGCCTCTACAGAGTCACACATCACCACTTCTTTCATTTCACTGGCCAGAACTAGTCACCTGACCTCCATCTAGAAGAACACGAGGCTGGGTGATGTATTTCCTGATTGGATGGCTGCTTCCTAGTACCAAGGCTACAAAAGGGAAGGAAAAGATGGATCTTTATTGTCAGCTGTCTCTGTGGCAGGCCTCAAAGTAATCGGGCATGTGATTCTTCTCACCCTACTAAAATCTACAGAGGCCTAAAAACATTGTTCCATTGCAGCAATCTAGAAAGAAGGCATTTTGTACCAGAAATATTTGCAGAATTGGAGGAGTATTGCACCATCCACATTGGCTCAGATAAAAGTAATAGCTAAGTGAAACAATAGTAGCCAGAGAAATGCTGAGAAGACTGTGCTTTAAAGATAGCTTGGTGGTTACTATTTGGTACCCACATCCTGTGGTACTTTTAGAAGCACAGTGTTGTTTAGGCAGCATGCCAGGTGTCTCCTGTGCATCCCCTAGATGCACTCTCACCCTTTTCTGCTTTGCTCTCTGCTCTAGGAGCTTCCCTGTATGTTCTACATTCAAGGGTGCCATTGTCCTCCGGATCCTAGATGGATTTGGCCAGTGGGAATCCTGGCAAGACACTGAAGGGGAAGAGGAGGAAAGGGCAGGGACTAACCCCTGACCCATCCTCCCCAGCTTTATTTCTGCAAGGTCTCTGTACTAAAGGTTACTGTTCTCTCTCAAGGCTCCTTGCTCTACAAGACCCTCTCTTCTCCTAGGTTCTGGTAATCTCTTTCTCCTCAGGTCCCTTCAGTCCTAGGAGTGAGTGGTGACAACTCCTCTGTTGCTAGCCCAGGATTTCTGCACCATCTCTTGTGGTTCCCCCTAGATCCCACTTAACATTTGCTTTCCTGGTTCCTTTGTAAATATGTTATTCTAATTTTATTTTGCCATTTGTTTCTATTTATTATTTTTTAATTTTTAATCTGTTAATATTGTGGTTTCAGCCCCAAGGAGCAGCCTATTCTTTGTATAAACTACAAGAATCTTTTTTTTTTTTAACATTTTTTATTGATTTATAATCATTTTACAATGTTGTGTCAAATTCCAGTGTTCAGCACAATTTTTCAGTCATACATGGACATATACACACTCATTGTCACATTTTTTTCTCTGTGAGCTACCATAACGTTTTGTGTATATTTCCCTTACAAGAATCTTTTTTTGTCGTTGTTGTTCTTAGCATTTTTAAATAAGCCTTAGAGATTCGGGGCATTAGCCTCTCAGACATAATTCTTACTGGGCTTTGCTAGTCTTTGTACATTCAGTCTTGATTCTGTGTCCCTTTTTCCCTCTTCTTGTACATGCCCTTTGAAAATCTGAGCTCATCAGTGCACTCTCCCCCTAGTCACATGTCCCTCATCATTGCTCCCTGGATCTTCTAAAAGAAGAAATTGCTAACGAGGCAAGTGGAAGATTCATCAAATATTTTGCTTTTTGCAGAATGAGAGTTTCATCAGATATCAAAAAAGCTGAATTAGGACAAATCCAGTATGGGAGGAAAAACTTGTTTTGAGATTTCCTGTGTTACCAGAGAAATATGGAGATACTGGATACCAGAATTCAGTGGTTCTTTGTCCAGTTCTTTTCTCCCTGATTATTTTAGAAGTCTGTATTTGACTTTATTTTTTTCAGTTTTACCTGTTTCTATCCCAGCTCCAAGCTGAGTCATCTCCCTCCCCTAGTTCTCTCAAATCTCTAAGGAAGATTTTGTTCGATTTTCAGTTCCTGCTCCTAGCCTACCTTCTTTGATCTTACCTAGCTGAGAAGCAACTTTCTTCTAGCCTTGACTGTTACCGGACCTACTCTTCTTTTTCATTTTCTTCTTCTTTTTGTTTTCCTAACTGAGCAGCAGTGTGGTAGAGTGGTAAAAAAAAACAGGATTTTTCAATCAGAGAGAACTGGGCTTGAGTTTTGCTTCTGTTCTTTCTGAGTGACCTTGGTGAGGTTACTTAACCCAAATCTCAGTTTCTTCATTTGTAAAATGGAGATAATAAAGATTCCTAGTTTACAGAATTATTATGAGAATTAAATGAGTAAATGAAGGTACAATGTGTGGCACATAATGAGCACTCACTAAACCTTGGTCATTTTTATTATAACCCTCTGTATGCCACTCAAATACAGGGTTGTAAATTTGATTTATTGTTCAGAGTGGGACCTGAAGTCTTTAAATCCCTTCCAGAAGACCCCAGAAGTGTTCTTGTTTATTCATTGCCCACTGATGCTCATCAATGAGTTCTGGTTATTGCTCTAAATAGACTATAGTCACTTAAATATGTTACACAAAATCAGATTCAACCAATATTTATGGAGTACCTTATAAATATCAGATATTATGTTCACAAATTTTCTACAGAAAAGGTTAGTACCACTACAGAATCAGACACAAGCAATGAATAATTTTGTTTTGTGTAGTAACCGTAGATAATCTTCAACTCTTTTATTCCTCATTCTGGTTTGATACTCAACCTGTTCTGACCATCTGACCCATAGATGATCTTTTCTGAAAAGATGGCAGTTTTAAAAAGCAACCATAGACACATAAAATTCAGATGGGAAGGGATCATTTTGAAGTCACTTGTTTTTAGAACTCTTTTACTTATCATCAAAAGACAGTACTTACTTTGAATGAATATAATTTCAAAAGGCTCTTTCATGATCATTTGTTTCTTGATAAAGCTATGCATTTGTTCAGGTTATATTTACCCTCTAATCCTGTTCCTGCATATTTGCACCAGCTCTTTTCCCTCCTCCATAGGGACCTGGCCCAATTCTCTGTTTCTATGGGCATTCCAACTTGCATTTCAGCTGTTTATGCTGTGCTTGTCACCTGGTTGATACATCTAACTTTAGCCACCTTCAATTGTTTCTTCCCCTTTTCAAACTTTCCCTATCCCTTCATATATTCCAGGACAGTTGCCTTCTCCTTACCCACCCCCTTTTGAAATGTTGTTTAATGCTCTGACAGTTTTGGACCTGGAAAGACCTTTGAAAGTTATCTACTGTGTTAGTTAGGAATGTTCTTGGCTGCAAGTAACAGGTATGCAAATAAAGTAGTTCAAACAATAGGGGTGCACATTTTTCAAGTAACACTTAGAAGACAGTTCCAAGACTGGAAGTTATTCCAGGGTTGTTTCAAAGGCTCAAAAATGTCATTAAGGACCCTGACTCCTTCAATCTTTCTGTGCTGGATCTTCAGTGTACTTGTAATGTCTCCTTTCAAGGTCTGAGGCAAGCTGCAGCATCTCCAAGTATCACAGTTTCACATCTCAGCATCTCAAGAAGAAGGAAATGGATCAGTCCAAAAGATCATTCTTCTCATGCAGCTTTCTCTTTTATCAGGGAGAACTTTTCCTGAAAGTCTCCAGCAGATTTCCCCTTAATCCCTTTGGCCATAACCTGGCCACAACCTTACCTTTAGATCAATTAATACTGTCATTGGCTTAAACCAATTATTTTCACCTGAGAATGGGCACACTGACACCAACAAATAATTGAGGTTCTGTTATCCAAGAAAAAAGTGAAAGGATGGCTGGATAGGCACCCAATAGTCTCCACATATCTCTTTTCACCATCATTTATAGATGAGGGACCTGAGGTTCATTGAGGTGAAGGACTTTGCTCATGACCATATATCCAGAAAATGTCAAAGCCAAGACCAAACCCTTGATCTTATGTTCTAGAATTAATTTTTCCATTCTATGCTCTTGAAAGTAACCTCTTAACCATAAAAGTTCTGGAGAAGAAATGGAAGTTGGTGAGGAGCCAGGTCAAGGGGAATTTCTGTTTGTATTCCAAGTCAAGACTTATAAGGTGATGAACTTGTCATGTCCAAATGTATGGGGTTATTTCATTTATTCACTCAATAGATATTTACTGCTCTCCTATGGAATATTAGGAATAGTGTTATGTGCTAGAGATACAGTTCATTTGGTTCATTTTCATAATTGCCTCCTCAAATATTAATTGGAAATCTAGGAATAGAATTGTAGAAATCAAAGTAATTGGGGACAGACATAAGCTATACATTTTTCAAGTCTGTTTATTTTCCTCTTCCTAGTTACACAGGAAGACTACATTTCCCAGCCTCCTTTGCAATTAGGCTGGACCATGTGACTGGCACATGGCCAATGGGATGCTAGCAGAAGTAGTGTATGCCATTTCCAGACTTAGCTTAGAACCTGTTATATCCTTGACAGGGCTCTCAAAGTTAAAGCAAGACCATCTCTGCTAGTCCTTTTGCAGTATTTTGGACTGTCAAATAGTACTTCCCCTTTATCCCCCTTAAGCTTCATATGATTTAGAAAACTGATAGCTTTGGGCATAGTCTTGAACTCTCATAGCTTTTTAACTCTCTCCTGTGGGTTCTTTTAAACTAATAGCTTCATCTTGTTTTACTTCAGCTTCTTTAAAATGAGGAAATTTTTCATTCTTTTAATCTGAAACAGAACTAAACTTCTCCATCCAGAGAGGAAGTTCTAGAAGTAATGACCTTGTTAATGGAGGTGCAAGCCAGTCAAGGATAGTGGAGAATGGAATTGAGGCTCATATTAGGGTTTAGGCTTTAGTTATTGCTTAATCCCCTTCCAGTCTTCAGATGCTATGTTTTCGAGCTTTCACCTATTCCTATCTCCTAATGTCAACACCCCAATGGGCAAGGGGAAGGGGGTAATAACAAGTAAAAAGATAAATCAAAGCCTTTTAAAGTTCTAAGCTCCTCACCTTTAAAATGGCCATAGCAAATCCAATTTCACTGGGTTCCTGGGAGGAATAATGAGATAAAAGATAAGATGGTCTCACAATAGGGCCAGGCATAAATACTAAGAAAATGATGTTATTTAAATTATTATGTTGTTGTTGAGAGACACCAGAGTGCAGAGATTAAGAACTTGGACTGCCTGCATTCCAATCCTTGCTCAGCCATTTACTTTTTTTTTTAATTAATTTTTTTTTAAATTGAAGTATAGTTGGTTTACAGTGTTGTGTCAACTTTTGATGTACATCAGCCATTTATTTTTCATGTCACCTTGTATTGCACGTTGTCCCCATCAAAATGACAATAATGCTATTGTCTGCTTCACAAAATTGTTGTGAGGATTGAGGTAAGCACCCCAAAACATTAGCTATTGGTGTAGTGGTTGTAAGGTCCCTTGGCTTAATTGCATCTCTTTCTCAAATGAGACAAAATGGCACCAAACAGCTATCATGACTTGACATAGGCTAAGTGATACTGACCCTTTTGAGAAAATGGGAAAATTTCTGTTTTTTTTTCCTGCATGCAGTTTACTCTTGATATGTCTTATAACTCTCTGTTCAGTGCTTGGTATCAACAATATGTTCATAATCAATCCTACATTAAAATTATATGCCTACCTTTCTTGATTTTATATACATGTTATTTCATATGTGAATATAAAATGTTTGGTTTTGTGACTATTTCACATGTTCTAGTATCCAAAAGTGTTAATCATTTCTAAAATCCATTTAATACTTGTTTGAATAAAAACCACATTCTTATAAAAGTTGAGGAAAATACAAACTGTTAGCCTTTGAAAACTTAATGTACCGTGAAGTGCTTTGAGTTTTTACTTTTCTTCTGAGTTAGTGAGTTAACTTCTGAGTTAGTGATGGTGTAGGCTATTGACTACATATAAAACATCTCATAAGTAAGCACTGGAGATTGAATAACAGTCTCAATCAATATGTCATTAAAATGCATGGGAACATTGAAAAGGTTACTGCTGATAACCAGTGACCTGTGTAGTATATGGAAAGGTTGTCCAACTTTTAAGCCCATTTATAGCTGATTTGAACATAAAAAGAAGATAAAATACAATCGATTTTGAATCTTTTGAATAGACAATAGAAATCAATTCCATAGGTCTTTGTAATTTGTTCTA
The DNA here is from genome assembly GCF_048773025.1 of Camelus bactrianus. Lineage (NCBI taxonomy): Eukaryota > Metazoa > Chordata > Mammalia > Artiodactyla > Camelidae > Camelus > Camelus bactrianus. The sequence continues at coordinate 30,451,359 of NC_133550.1, read as the reverse complement.
ATAATACACAATATCACATGTTAAGCTAGCCTGCTATACGTTTCATTAAAGGTAATCTATTTGTGGAGGTGATTAAAACCAGGGACAGAGAAAATCAATAGGTTGACTCTCACTCTACTTCCTCAGTTTAACCGCAGCCACATTCTAGAGGACACAGACCAACGAAGTCAGTGGAGGGACCCACAGAAGCCAATTGTTCATGAGCCCTTGTGTTGTTGTTATCTACCTAAGTCAAGAGGCTGGGAGACCAATATTCATCGTTATAACACACTGAGTTATGCGACCCTGGAAAACTGTACAAGGTTGTGGCTTTAACATAAAACCAGACCTGAATTTGAATCCTGGCTTCGTTATTTCCTGGTTGTATGGCTTTAAGCTCACTGCTTCGCCTTTATAGTGTCACATTTTCCTCATCTGTAAAATGGGGATAACATAGGAAGTATGAGAATTATAAAGCACTTTGCAATGGACCTGACACGTAGTAAGTGCAAAATAAATGCATCTATTATTATTATGTTTCATTTTTGTTAGGTAAGTTACTTTGGCTCTCTGGGCCTCAGTTTGCCTCATAAATCAAAAGGAGTGTGACTGTTTATACTCATTTGAGAGCACCAGGCTGCATTAGATGACCTCCCAAGGTCATGTCCTGTGATTCTTGGATGAATATATAAATACTTGAGATGAGCAAAGGATTAAGACTGATTCCATAATGAACCAGGACATGGGCAAAGCCAGCCCCATGATGGAGTCATTTTGACACCTCTCTTTTCCTCATACCTCATATTCAATGTATTATTCATTAAACAAATACATAACAAATATATATTGAGTACCAGTTGTACAGCAGGCACTATTTTAGGAACTGGGGGTAAAGTGATGGAAAGTCAGACAAAATAAAAACTCAAAAAGTTCTTGCCCTTTTGGAGGTCATTTTCTACCACCAGAAATGGACAATAAATGAACAAATAAATGAATACCAAGGCATCAATTCCTGGGGACTGACTGTATCTTCAAAATATATCTCAAATCTAATCATGCTTACTGCCTTTCCTGATACCACTGTAGAAACCACCATCATTTTTGGCTTCGGTTACTGAAGCAGCCTCCTAACTGGCTGCCCTGAATCCATTCTTGCTTCCCTAATGTCTGTTCTCCACCCAGCAACCTATTTGGATATCATATCATATCACTTCCTTACTCAAAACCTGCAGATGGCTTCCCATCACACTTGAAATGAAAGCCAAAGTCTTTCTATAGATTATAGCCATTGTCGAACTCTTCAATGTCTTCCAATCACTCAGACGCTCTTCTCTTCGCTTCAACTCTACCGTTCTTCCTTGAACCTGCCAAGCACGCTGTTGACTCAGGGCCTTTCCACCTCCTGGTCCCTCTACCTGGCCTTCGCTTTCTGTATCTTTCTCCTTCATCTGATTTGGGTCTCAGCTCTTCAGAGAGGTCTTCCCAACTATTCTTTTGATAAAAGCTCTCCAGTCCTTCTCTCTTTAGCCCCTTATCCTGCTTCATTCATCTTACAGTCCCATAGCATTCTATAGTTATTGGTTCACTTATTTATTGGTGTCTCCCTGCAGGGGAATATTATCTCCAAGAAAGCTGGGACTTTGGTTCTCTGCTGAACTGGTTTCTCACACTGTGCCTGCTCTGCTGTGAGCCAGCAGCACAGGTGATGAACACAGGTTCTGCAGCTGGATGCCCAGGTCTGAAGCCCCGCTCCCTCCACTGTGAGATCTCAGGCAGGTCCCTCAGCCTCTCCTGGTCTGTACAATAAGGATAACAACAGGCATGTAGAGATAAGGTTGTTATTATGCAGATTAACTTGGTTAGTATTTGTAAAGTGCTTGAAACAGTGCTTAATGCATAGTAGGTCTATGCAAATATTTGCTAAATTAAAAAAAAATCTGTGAAATGAATGATGTCAGAAGGCCTACATGTCCAAAAACATCGTCTTACATAGCCAGCCTCAGTATCTTGAATTCCACTAATACTGATGAATTAATGAATTTGTTTTACTGCTTAATGAATGCTTATCACAGCTTGCCTTTTGTTCTCTAACTTTTCCCCACAGATATATGTCTTATTTCTCTAGCTGGATTGTCAACTGCTAGAAGACAGGGACTTTTTATTATACTTTTAAACTTTCCCACTTATGTCCCCCACCTTATCCCTGGACCCCCACACACAGCACTTATTCTTAAGAAATAGTCCTAAAAACATAGCATTTCAGGGACGGAAGATTCCTTAGAGCCTCGATCAAGTTATCAAGCCCTGATCTGGTTCATGAGTCCTTCCACATCTCTGCTTAAGTGGCTGTCTGCCTTTATACTCCCAGTTACCAGGAACTCACTTACTTTATTTTTTAACCAACACTTATTTTACTACAATTTATTGCTCACTTACTACATGCCAAGTACTGCAATAAGTGTTTGGCAAGCATTATCTTCTCTAATCCTGACAATAACTTCAGGGTATAAATATGGACATTATCCCGTTTTACAGTTGCAGGAACTGAGCAACAGAGTTGAGTTGTAAACCCAAGCTGTCTGACAATCTGACTGCTATATATTACTACACTGTCCCTAGAAAGTTCTTTAATATGATTTTTTGGTACTAGAGAAGGCTTTTTAAAATTTCCTTTTAATCTTCCCTATCTGTGTAAGAGTGTTTATTCTGATATATCTGTTTACCCCATCACTATGAGCCTTTAAAGCTGGGGATGGAGTCTTACTCAATTGGGCATCTCCACCATCTAGCAGAGCCTGGCAGGTAACAGGCATTCTGTAAGTGTCTCCTGAACTCACCTCTATTAAAATGCAAACAATGCTGGGAGGGGTGTTCTAGTCAGAGTGCAGCCTCAGCTATTCCTCCCTCTCCCCTTACTCTCAGTCAGCCTCCCTCATGCCTGTCAATGCCACACTGTTCAAAAGTTTTCCAGGATGTGGATTTTTAAAACTAAAGATTATAAATAATAGTCACAGAAATGAATTCTATTTGGCTCTACTGTAGTCTATGAAAGGAGTTCAGAACAGCAGTGGGTGGGTGGCCAGACTGGGCACAGCTCTTATTTATAAGTGAGGTGAACTGGAAAGTATGTACAAACAGTGCACACACACAGACACACATGCGTACTTTTTATATACAGAGAGAAACAAAGCAAAGGATTTTTTGCATTTCTCCTGCCTTAACCACAGAATGTTGTTTCAGTTCGCTGGAGTGCGTGATTATCCACTCCACAGAAAATTACTATTTTGGTTTTTGCTAAAGGGTGGTTTGTTCTATAGTAAAGTACAAAAAGACTGAGTTTCCAAAAGGAGCATTTTTGTCATGTAGCAGATAGAGCACCAGGGTGTGGAAGAAAGAGTGCTGGCATGGGGGTCAGGAATTCTGCCTGTACATCCACCTCTTCCCAGACAAACTCTTGCACTGGGGACAAGTCCCCTTTCTGGGTTTCAGAGTCTTGCCTAGAATTGCTGCTCATCTATAAAAGAAATGTTAGGAAAATCGCCCTTACCTCCCATTCTCTACTCTGTAATCTGACCTAGGGTAACACTTGGGAAACAAAGTTGTGGGTTTAGGTTAGATGGAGCTAAGTTGAGACTCAGCATATCTGCTTCATGCTGGAGATTCAGCCTCTGCAAGGCCCTGTGTCCTCCTTTATGAAACTGGTAATCATTGTGCCCATTTTCTAATGTTGTTGTGAGGATTAATAAGGGATGTGTGAGAATGCTTGGTTTGGTGTTTGACACGTGGTTATGTCCTTGATAAGTGGTAACCAGAATAGTAGCAATAACAGTAATTATCAAAAGAACAAACTATCAAAAATTACAAAAATAACAGAATAACTATCAAAAGAACAATAATTATCAAAAACTTGTGCCAGAAAAGAGAGGGGAGGCACAAAGCAGAAGACACAGTCCCTGACCTTGAGGAGATAAGATGTTTAAAACATGAAAACAATAAAAGCCACTATGAACTGGGTGCAGGAAGGAATAGAGAGAGGTGATATCAGCATTCAGAGGGAGTGAGAGCCCCTCAGACTGACATGGTCAACAGAGGCTTCCTAGAGGAGTTAGGAGAGGAGCTAGGCCTTATTACATCTGGGTGCCAGAAAGGAAGATGATGAGATTTCCAGGAGAGTATGTAATAGGCTTTAGGGGTCAGGACACAAACTGCTTTGACAGACCAGAGGGTTTTTAATAAAATATAAGTGGGTCAGAGGCCTGTTTGGTTTCTTTCTCAAAGAATACAAATCAATAGTCGTTGTTTTCTTTCTACACAAAATTCTAAATCTGAAGTTTACTTCAGTGAAAGGTGGGCTTTATACTGGAGATGTGTTGGTGTGGCTTGAGCATCAAGATGTCTGTACCCTCCTGGGGCATATGTGTAACTTATAGCCTGGACCAGGCTGGGGCAGGGGACAGGGAATGTGTGTTCACAAGAGCCAGTGCCAGCTGTCCAGCTGGGAAGGGGCTCCAGGTGTACAGAGAATTTGGTGGAGAGTACTGGAAAGTGAATCCTTCTTGGCTTATCTCTTTTATGGGCTTGCAGTATTTGTGGTTTGGATCCCCTGTGGTGGCCACCCAGGAGTCCACATGTTCAGAATTATTCTGTTGAAGAAGTCATGAGCGTGTGTGTTGAGCCCCAGGAAACAAGGACAACATTAGATTTCTAAAGAACCTGTGGGAAAATTGTGGTGATAGGAAGAGTTTTGGGGCAGACAGAGTGGGAGTGGTCATCCAAGACTGGGGAGAAGTGTGGAGAAGGGGTCCCGGAGACCAATGCCCTAAAGAACATCCCAAATGGGGAGATGACTGCAGGATGCCACGTCCTTGCACCATGAGGACCACTCCTGGGAGGGTATCTGGGCCCACCTGCAGAGAGCAGCATCCATGAGATGGGGTGGAGACCAGTGCTCAACAGACACAGCATGAAGGGGCACTGGTAAAGCTGGTGACCATGGTGTAACGAATAGCCTCATACTCTAGTTTTCTGGCTTCACTAATTCCAGAATTCTTGGGTTACTCAATGGAGAGGGAGAGAGAGTTCCACCTCCCACACCAATTACTGAGTTTCCAATATGTCTCCCACCAGCCAGGAGAAGATTGAGGCGTTTGGGGCAGATTACAGTTGATTTTGAGAAATATTGTAACATGTCTAGATTTGTGGATCAAATTCTTTGTCCATTAGACTTCTGTTCATAACTGTTAGCAGGTGGTTAAAGGAGTAAATTGATTTGCTTGCTAGCATCTTCATTGTTTCTGCATGTGAAAATCTAAGGCTAGCCCAGGAATCACTGTGGCTAGCTTTTCAAGAAGGAAGCAGAGTTTCCTAGGTCTCTCACCATGGTCTAAAGATCCGTTGTTGAGTAGGCCCCTCCCTTGAAAGCAGACTGCCCAGGGACGAGGCCAGGTAACAAGTAAGTACGGTCTTTGTACTTACCATGCCCAGATGCTTCAGTGTCTCAAAGGGTCACATTACAGTTGCAGAATTTACAAAACAAATTTCCAAGGACAATTCTGAATTGTGGTCCTTGAATCCCTCAACCAGATTAAGGATATAATAAAGGGCCAGAGTGTAAGAGAGAGGATTTGTTGAGAAGGTTCCTGGGGGAGGTACTGTGCAAGTCTTCCCTATCTCCCTCGAGGGGAGGGGAGGAGATTTCAACCTTCTTCACCCCAAGTCTAGTGTGGTCATGGCCACAGTCAATTTTACAACATTTTCATCACCCCTAAAAGAAACCACTTATCCATTAGCAGTCATTCCCCATTTCCCCCCAAGCACCTCAGCCCTAGGCAACTGCAAATAAACTTTCTCTTTCTATAGATTTGCTTATTTTGGGCATTTCATATAAATGGAATCATATGTAACATGGTATTTTGTGACTGGCTTCTTTCACATAGCATAATGGTTTCAAGGTTCATCCATGCTATATCACAAATCAGTACTTCATTCTTTTTTCTTGCCTAATAATATTCCATTATATTAATATACCACATTTTGTTTATCCATTTATCAGTTGATGGACATTTGGGTTGTTTCCACTAACTGGCTATTATGAGTAATGCTGCTAATAACATTGGTATCATGTTTTGTTTGGACATATGTTTTCATTTCTCTGAGGTATATATACCAAGGAGTGAAATTGCTGGGTCATATGATAACTCTGTGTTTTAACTTCTTGAGGAACTACCAGACAGGAGACAAACATAAAATTGTGTTTTGATTATGTCACAAGTTGTGCTTGTTCAACGTACTGACTACAGAGGAATTCATCTCCCACCTCACCTCAGCCACCCTCTGTGGTCAGGACAAGAGCAGTGAGAGAGAGACACACACAGAGACACAGACACAGACAGACAGGGAACAGGCCAATAGGAAGTTAAAGACAAGGCATAAAGACACTGGAAGAGACCTCAGCAATGGTCAGAATGAGAATAGAAGTGGCTTGGATCCAGAGGTCTGTGAAGCAACTAAGCTAACAGTGTGTACTGGAAATGGACTCATTCAGCATTTAATGCCACTGTACTGACTGCTACAGCTCCTGTGTGCCAGATACTACCTTCAGGTGAGGTTACAAGTATGCACACATTGTTTTACCTAATCGTCACAAACGTGGCATGGCTATCATTATCCCATTTTACAAACGAGGAAACTCGGGCTCAGGTAAATTACTTGGTCAGAGTCATACAACTGTAGGTGACAATCTGAGATCAGAAACCTTGTCTGTCTCACTCTGAGGCCAATGTTCTTAACCACTACATGCCTCTCATTTAGCCTAGACTTCTGGAATTACCCTGCCAGCTCCTGAATGACTAGTTCTGCTTGACTCATAACTGTTCTATGTAGTGGGGTGCACTGGTAAAATGACTCTCCTAAAGGGGGAGGGGTGGCAAAATATGTAGTATGTGTCAATTTCCCTGGTGTAAATATTCCCACCACAGATTTCAGATTTCAGGCTACCATCATTTTAACAACTAACTCATAAAATTCCTGAATATTTAACAATCGGCTTTCATGAACCAGCATTAACAACTCCAGCACATCCCTGCTTCTATGCCTTTGAGTTGTATGAACTTTTACTCTTATTCTTTAGAGTCTTACCAGAGTTCCAGGATGACATGCATCCTTGAGCATTCTGGTTAATTGAAGGGTTTAACCTGTAATGCTAACTCAACAAACCATTTTTTAGGGGAAGACATGCCTGTAAAACCTGGTGTTTCATGACTCAGAAATAGAAGCAAAGTCATATTAAAGAAATGCATTAAATTTGTATGCATTTTCCTCTTTTACCTCTAAGTAATAGTTAACATACTTTTAGGCTTATTCCAAAAATGTGAGTTATAAGCCAGTGACCGTACGATAGAAACTAGAATTGAGGAAAGCCAGACTTTTTTCAACACTGTATTTCTCAAACTGGGGTCTGTGTGTTCTACCAGGATTAAAAAATATAGTACCAATTTTCTTAAAAAATCTTGTCAGTAATAAAGATAAAGGTAAAACTTCTCTTTGTGCATGATTCACAGCTATTTAGCAAAAGGCTTTAGTTTTTTATGGGAATGAATTCTTTGGTGGGGGAAACGGGGATCACACTTTTTTCCTTTCAATTAGGTGTGTACACACTTAGACTCTGATCATCCTTTTTTTTCCCCCTAAATCACCCTTCCACATTGTTTCCAGGTTTTTTGTTTTGTTTTGTTTTAACAGACTCTTTTCAGCTTTTGTTTTCACACAAACAGGCAACCAGTGACAACCCTCAGTTTGGGTAATGCATAGATCAGCGAGAGCAGGATAAATTGGCAATCTGTAATCTTCCAAGCAATTTCACGTGGTTCACCAGAGCAAGATCTGCAGGAATGGTATTTCCTAGATGCTAATGACCAACTTCATTATCATGCCACCCTGAGCTAACATTTTTGCCTTTGGTTCTGATGGGAGTCATTAGATTCTAGAAAATTCCTTATTTGTCCTGTTTTTAAATTTGATTTCCCCAGAATCAGAGAGAATACAAATTCTCCTGAGTTTTGTGTATAACAAGTGAACGTGTGCATGAAACAAGAACCCGTTTCACCCCGGTGCTGCCAGAGCTCAGCCCTTGATTCAGCTGGGAGGAGGCAAGCTCCTGATGGACACCACAGCTCGGGCTCACTGGAGTGGTGTGCGTGGAGTTTTCCGTAGGAAATTAGCTAAGTAACACTCACATTCTTTCCCTTTTCTCTTTCCACTCTTCACTTCCCCTTGTAATGAAACAGCTTGAGCTCAGCACTTTAGATCTCTCATGGGGGTAAAAGTGGTTGACAGTTTCATTCTCTTGTGACCCTCCAATCGAAAAGAAAAGTCTCTCCTCTCCTTCACGTGCTTACTCCAAAAAGGGCTTCTCATCAAGGCTATTGTATTTCACTGAAGACACAACTTTCTGAAAACAAGATGCCCTGAAATGATAGTTCAAAGACTCATTCTGTTTTAAAAAAAATGGCAAAAGTGGCACTTTAAAGAGAACCTGATCACGTTGTAAGTAGATCTGATCCTGTATTCAACAAAATAATTGTGGCATAGTCAAATAGCCAGTTGCTAATGCCATAGACATAAAATCATCCAATGAATCAAAATGAGGGTCAAATCTTCCTGAAGTAGTCATTCTCATGTTTAATGCGTGTGCTCCTTCTTCATAATGAACCCAGTAATGGAAGGTTTAAATGGAAATGTACAGTAGCAATTTAAAAATATTGATGGAGTGCCTTGTAGGTGCAAAGCAGTTACTATCCACTCTAGAGACATAATTCAGTATGCTTATGACCTACAATGCACACAACTCTGTGATAGGTGATACAGGGCATATATAGGTAGTCCCTGACCTCAGAGAGTTTGTAATTTAGAGTAGAAGTGAAGTAAGTATAGAAATAACCAGAATATAGGCAATTATGCATGCAATGTATATTCCCAGAACTCCTCTGATGGGCCAGGCACTTAGCTAAGTTGATTGAGACAGTGATGAGCCAAGGAGAACTGATACCTCCCTTAAAGGAAAATGTAAGTGTTAAAATTCCTTCCTTCCTTTCACAAATATTAATTAGCATGTACTGTATGCCAGCCACTCTTCTTGGAGCTTTGGACAGAACCATGAACAAAACAAAATCCCTATTCTCATAGAGATTATGTTCTATTGTGGAGGTAGAAAACAAACAAACACATATATTATACAGTTTCCGGTAGGAGTAGGTGCTATGAAGAGTCTGTTGAAGGGTAAGTGGATTAAAAGTGATGGAGGCACTACATTAAATAGGATGGTCAGGAAATTCCTCTCTGGGAAGCAGGGAGCTGGTTGTGGGGGAGAGAAGCCCAGGCATATCACTTAGGTTGAAGGAATCCCAGATGTAAAGGCCCCAAGGTGAGAAGGTGCTTTGTGTGTTTGTGGAAGAGCAAAGAGGCCAGTGTGGCCGGAGGAGACAGAGCCAGGGGAGAGGAGAGTTGAAGAGGTAGCCATGGTCAGATTGTGTGAGGCCTTGAATGCCCGGGTAAGGACTTTAGATGTTGTTCTGGGGGTGATGGGTAGCTGATGGAGGATCTTGAGCAGAGGAATAATCTTACTTGATTATCATTTTTGAATTGCTTGGCTGCTGTGTGGGAAATAGATGGTGTGTGTGGGATGGCAAGGGTGGAGGGCAGGAGGAAGCTAACCCTCCCCCAAGTAAGAGAATTTCTCCCATCTGACTGTCTTTGACCTGGGACATCAGCTTTTCCTGCCTTAGGGCTTGAACTGAATTGTTGGCTCTTCCTGGGTCTCAAGCCTGCTGGCCTTTGGACTAGAACTACACCACTGACTCTCCTGGGTCTCCAGCTTGCTGACTCCTCCTGTAGATCTGGGACTTGTCAGCCTTTGTAATCACATGAGACTTTTTGTTCTGTTCAAGAACATCATGAGGCCCACCCACATTAGGGAAGATAATCTGCTTTATTTCATCTACCCATTTGAATGTTAAACTCATCCTAAAATACCCTCACAGAAACATCCAGAGTAAGGCTTGACCAAATATCTGAACACCCCATGGCCTGGTCAAGTTGACACATTAAATTAACCATCACACTGCCGTTAGGGTACACTCCACCTCTTTTTCCAGCCTCATCCCACAGTCACTCTTCTATACACTCTACACCCCAAGTCAGACAGAACCTCCAACTGCTTTCTAATCATGTCCAGAACTTCCTACCTCCCTGCCTTGCTCCAAAGTCATCCCTGCTCCCATCTCTGCCTGTCTAACACCTGCCCACTCATTGATTCAAATACCACCTCCTCGAAGGAGTGGGTCCTGTGCTGAGCTCACCACTCCTTTGTCTCCCCTTTGTTTATGCCTCTGTTTGGCAATTGACACACTTCCTTCATAGAACCAATTGAAGTGAGATGTTTAGCAAGAACTATCTTTTTTCTTCTCACTCTTCTGAGAGATGTCCCAGAGAGTCACCCAGAGACCACTGGAAGGATGGAATCCCTTGTGAAACTCTTATACAGGAATGAATCGCCTTGGCAAACCATTTGCTGTCTCTTACTTCTTTGTCTGGAAAGTGAGGATAATAAGGATACCTACCTCAAAAGATTGTCATGGAGATTAAATGGGATGATGCATCTCAAGCACCTAGCACAGGATGTGGTGAAGAGTAAACCCTCTGTAAAGAGGAATTATTGCCACAGCCGCTGAGGAGAACCTCCCTCCAAGAGGTAGACACACGGCTCCCACGAGGCCTGAGGGGAGTTTCCCACAGGATGGTGGAGCAGATAGTGCCATTGATTGGAAAGGGTGTGAATTGAGAAATACATCCTTTATCTAAGCTTGAGATGGAACTGGTCTGTTCCTTCTGTATTTCCCAGGAAAGGGTGAGTGGTTCTGGATAGGAAAGACATTGATGCTTAAATGATTCTGATAAAACTCTTGCGGGGCAGCTGGACCAAGGAAGATGTGGGGTGGGCAGGAAAGAGCTGTGCAAGGGGATGAAGGAGCTGAGGACCAGGGGAGGCTGAGGCATTCTCTGTCCTGCTTAGCTTGAGAAAGGCAGAGAGGGTGGAGCTGGCCTCACTCAGAGGACCCTGTTAGCCTTCTGACATGCGAGCTGAGCTGGGCCACAGAGGCAGCACGGATATCGGAGTGAGCTGGCTGTTCCTGACATAACTCTGGCAGACCTCACCCCAAGCCTATTTATTTATACTTTTTCATTTCATTTATTTAAATAAATCTATTTTTAAAGTCTAACATACATACAGAAAAGTGCAAAAATCAAAGTAAAATAGCTCAGTGAATGTTTATAAAGAACTCACCCGTGTAGCTACCACCTAAGTTAAGAAATAGAGCATCACCTGCAGCCGAGAACTCTCCCACCCTCATGTCCTGTCATGAATCTCCACCCCCTTCCCGGGAAGTAACCACTAGCCTGAATTTGACCAACATAGTTTAATTCTGCCCGCTCTTCATCTAAATGGAATTATACAGAATGTGCTTTTTTGTGCCCGGCTTCTTTTGTTCAAGTTATTTTCATGAGATTCATTCATTTATTGAGTATAAGATTATTTCATTCATTCTCATTACTGAATAGATTTCTACCATATGAATATGTCATAATTTGCCTATTCTACTATTAATGGACATTTGAGTAGTTTCTGGTTTGGGGCTACTGTAAGCAATGCTACCATAAGCATTCTAATACTTAGCTTTGATGCCCATATATTTACATTTCTGTTGTGTAAATAAAAAGAAATTAAATTACTGGGACTTAGGGAATGCATATATTTAGTTTTAATAGTAAAGTAGTTGTAACAATTTATACTCCCACAAAGAGTGTATGAGTGTACCCATTTCTCCGTAGCAGTTTCTCTACATCGTTGCCAATACTTGGAATTGAAAGACTTCTTAACCTTAACCATTATATTGTGTATGGTGAGATGACCGGCTTTTAATAGAGCTGCAATGAGGCAGTGGAAAGCAATAGCCAGAATGGGTTTACCCTTGTGGTCCTCCAAGTGAGATGTGCTTCTCTAAGAAGGTACAAAATAAGGGTTGAGAGAAGGACAGAGAACTTATATTTATATGTATTTTAAAAACAGATTTTTTGAGGTATAATTCATCTACTGTACAATTCACCCATTTAATGTGTACAATTCAATGGTCTTTAGTATAGTCACAGATATGTGTAGACATAATCATAGTAAATTTTAGAAAATTTCATCACTTCAAAAAGAAACTCTGTACCCCTTTAGCTATCACCTGGTATCCCTACCAGCCATAAGCAACCATTAACCTACTTTCTATCTATAAATTTTCCTATTCTGAACTTATATATGATTGAAATCATATCCTGTGTGGTCTTTTGTGACTGGCTTCTTTTACTTAGCATAATGCTTTCAAGGTTAATTAGTGTAATAATATGCAGGGAATGTAGTTCATTCCCTTTTTATGGCTGAATAATATTCCACTGTATGGACATACTACTTTTTGTTCTATCCATTCATTCATTGATGAACTATATGTATTTTTAATTTTAAAATGTTGATTCTTTCAGTGTTTTATAATGTAACACAGTATACTAGTATATAATTTATTACATTAGTATAGAAGGATTCATCTGTGGCTAATACATCAGTAAATGTTTACATACATATGTACACTGGGGAGACAATCTCAAAAAAGGCTTTACTGATAGAAGCTCACAATCAACAGTGTTTTAAGATCCCTGATTTAGAACCAGTGTTCTCTTTCCCTTGGCCTTTGGACTGCTAATTCCAAGAGTGTGTTTGATTGTTTCAGATAATCAAGGTGGAAAAGGGAACCAAAAGAGTATTTCTGCTAATGTGGCAAACAAGGGTTCCAGCTAGTTAAATTTAAACTTAGAAAAATAAAAGAGATATGACCATATTTCTACCTCAATTGTTAAGGAGCTGTTCATTCTAAAAGTATTCTCTCTCTCGGCCTCTACAGCAGAGGCTGTGCCTCTCTCTTTTGTGTCTCCTCCAAGAGTCTATCACCTAAATCCAGCCTGGCTCTTCTGTCTGGAGCACCCTTTCTGCTGTCTATGGCAAGGCTCTCAGGGAGAGTCCAGCCTCCTCCAGGAAGGATCTCTGTCAGAGCTCTTTGGGTTGCAAATAACAGAACTCACTCACTCTGGTTTTCCACGGAGCTGCAGTTTTGCCACCCTCCCACCCACCAGGGACATTGGGCATTGTCTGGAGACATTTCTGATTATTACAACTAGAGAGTACGATTGACGTCCGGTGAGGAGAGGCCGAGGAGAGGCCAAGGAAGCTGCTAAACATCCCACAGTGCAGTTGATAGTCCTGAACAACAAAGGATTATCCAACCCCAAATGCCAGTAGTGCCAGCATCTCCCTGACCCCCATCTCTAGCTTATCCCTCTGTAGTAGCCTGTCTTTGCATCTCTCTGGCAGTGAGTTTTTTGGTGGGGTTTGTTTTGTTTTGTTTTGTTTTTGCATCTGAACAAAACTTTATTTTTTCCCTAAAGCCCACTCATATTTGTACTTACAGACACCACTGGGGTGGTAAGGGTGGACATTTCCACCCCCAATTTTCAGGCTCTGGGAGGAGGCAAATGAATAACACATGATCTGCAGGCTGTCTGAACCCTCTGGCTGCCATGGGTGGCATCTGCTAATGCCCTTCTCTTCTCCTCAGATGTCCAGGGGAGAAATATCTTTAACCGAAGGATGCTGGAAGATTCCTCTGGTCTTGGCTGGGCTACGGAGGCAGCAGCAAGATTGATGAGACTCTCTGATGGACAGGACAGATCAGAGGCTGGAGATTCTGGCAGTGAGTTTTATTCTCCCCTGTTTGCAGACTGGCTGGCTGTTTCTCTAAGCAGCAGTAGAAGGTGACCACTCACAGTTCTTAAGTTCACAGGCTCCTAGTTCAAGTGAACAGTTATAAATAATGAGCATCCCTTTACCAAAATTCCAAAAGCGAGAGGCCATATTCACCCACATTAGGATAGGTGTCCATTTCTTATCCCATCTGTTATGACCGGATGGCAGGATTGCTCTTCCACATCATTGTCAGGTCCTATTCCTGTGGATCAGAAGGGGCAATTCTCAGTGAAGTGAGAGCCTGGGTTGAATGTACTGTGGTTAACTGTAGCATAACACCTGTCACACTTTCTGGAAATCTTTTGCTACACTCTTGTCTCCTCCACTGGACTATATGCCCTGGGGCTCACTTCCATAGTCCCAGTGCCAAGCACACCACCTGGCACATTGTGGGCACCCAACAAAGTCTCCCTGAATGAAGGGGCATTGACTCATTTACTGTCATATGTAAAGGATCATGGAAGACCCTGTTACAAACCTCTCAAAACACTGCAAAACAAATTGCAACGAGTGAAAACAAGAGCAACAGTGAGGGTCTTGAAGCATATCCTTGGAAAGGGATGCTTTCATGAAAAAAGAGAAAACAAACCTGGAAAGTGCTTGCCTAGGAAGTTACTGAAAGTGGAAAAATGTTCCTCCTAAGGCAGGCACTGTCAGTTGTGGGCAGGACAACTATTACCTATGAAAATAGTGCAGTCAAACCTCATTATAGAAGATGATTTAAAGCTTCACTTGCCATTTCCTTCCACATTCTAAAACCAGAACTTCTTTACATTGAGAAAAAAAAAAAAAAAAAAAGACCACAGACATTGCAGCCTTGGAGACAGCCTCTGTGTTAGGTACTCTCACCAACAATCTTCTCAGCTCAATCTTTACTGTCTAAAACCTGCTTGTGTAAAAGTCCCCTGTCATGAGGTCACAGCAATCATAAATGTTAAAAAATGAAAACAATATTAATTCACTGTTATGGGTTGAACTGTGTGTCCCCAGATTTCATATGTTGAAGCTCTAACCCTTAGTACCTTAGAATGGGACTGCCTTTGAAGATAGGGCCTTTAAAGAGAGGTGATTAAATAAAAACAAAGCAGTTAGAATGGGCGTTAATCCCACCTGGTTCGTGTCCTCATGAAAAGAGGAGGTTAGGATACATGGAGACACAAGGGAGGCATGTGCACAAAGGGAAGACCATAGAGGTCACAGGGAGAAGGTGGTCATTCCAAGCCAAGGAGAGGGACCTCAGAAGACACTAACCCTGGCAGCCCCTTGATCTTGGACCTCCAGTCTCCAGAATTCTGAGTAAATAAACTTCTGTTGTTTAACCACCCAATTCTGTGATGTTTTGGCAGCCCATGCAAACTAATACAATCACTTTCTCTAATGGTTCCTCATCCTTTCAAGTATGAGGCCTTTTTCTTTTATTATTTGCTTATTATATAAATTTATTTCACTGAGCTGGCAAAGGAAAAGCACAGAAAATTTAGCTCCATAACAAGTTTGTCAGACATGCTCAGAAAGAAAGCCTGAAAAACCAAGGATTAGGGCCCTAATCCAGGAATACCTCATCTTGCAGCTACAAAGACCCTGTGCCCAAATAAGATCCCACTCACATGTACCAGGGGTGAAGACTCAAATATATCCTTTTTTGAGAGGAGACATAGTTCTACCCACTGCAAATGGCTAAGCTTGAGGGGAGTTGAAGTGTGATTGCAAGAAGTATGAAGAATCTTTTGGAGTGTTGGTGATGTTCTTGTTTCTGATCTAGGTACTGGTTATACTGTGGTCTCAGTTTATGAAAATTCATCCAGCTATTCCTCTATGATATGTGCACTTTTCTCGGTGGATGTTATGCTTCAATAAAAAAAAATTTTAAGTCATTTTTGTTTAGAATTCACACTTGTTTATTCTTTTGATTTATATTTCTCTAAAATGTTAGGGAAAAGCAAATCTATCAGTGTCTTGAAATAAAGCAAGAGAAGACTGTAATTGGATATATCACCATGGGCTTTGATTTCTTCCCTATATCTGTGATCAAGAAACTGTAAGTAAAAGCCACAATGTAGTCAATGTTTTAAAATTGATATTTTTATTCTTCACAACAGCATCTATTACATTTGAAAAATATTTGTACATAAATGTCTCAGGTATTATATATCTGTTTACAGATTCTGCTTGTCTGCCATATGGATTCCCAGGTACTTTGTACAAGTTCCATGGCCAATCTGTAGTGACAGGCTGAGGATCACTTGTGTAGAGCCCTTCAGGGAATAATGTACAGTAGTGAAGAGCGTGGAATTTGGAGTTAGACTGTCTGGGTTGGAATTCCACGTTGCCATTTTTTTTGGTATATGAAATTGGTGTGTGCCTCATTTTTTCCACTTGTAAAATGGAGTGATAATAACTGTCTAACTCATAGGATAGTTGTATTAAGATAAGTTAATACATGTTAATACACAGGATTTGGACCAGATTATTTATAGGTGTTATTACTGTTGTTGTTGTTGTTGTTGTTGTTGTTGTTATTATTATTATTATTATTATCAGGATTTGCAAGTCAGAATGAGTGTCCAAGGCTAGTAGCTGCCCTGCTCCTGATTGGAGTAGGTATTAGGGGTACAGGTTACTTTGGAGGAGTCTTATCTTTTGGCTGTTGTGAATAATGCTGCTATGAATATGAGTATACAAGTATCTGTTCCAGTCCTTGCTTTCAATTCTTTTGTATATATACCCAGAAGTTGAATTGCTAACCAAATGGTAATTCTATGTTTAATTTTTTGATTATTTAATTTGATTATTATTAATTTAAAAATTTTTTTGATTTTTGGATTATTATTAATTTTTGAACTGATAGATTATTTTCCACAGCAGCTGCACCATTGTATATTCCTACCAGCAATGCACAAAGGTTCTAATTTGTCCACGTCCTTGACAGCACTCATTTTCTGTTTAATTTTGTGTGTGTGTGTGTGTTTAAATAATAGCTATGATGTTTAATTTTATGTGTTAACTTACTGGGCCACAGTGCCAGGATAGATGGCCAAACATTATTCTGGTTGTTTCTGTGAGGATGCTTCTAGATGAGACTAACATTTAAGCTGGTGGACTTTGAATAAAGCAGACCTTCCTTTATAATTGAGTGGGCCTTGTCCAATCAGTTGAAGGCTTGATTAGAACAAAAAAGACCTACAAGTAGTGGGAAGTCTCTAGCAGTTGGCTTTTGGACTAGAACTGGAACACTTCCAGGTCCTCCGGCCTGCTGGCCTACCCTTGCAGATTTTGGACTTGTCAGCTTCTATAATCACGTGACTCAATTCCCTAACATATATGTAATATCCTATTGGTTCTATTTCTCTGGAGAACCCTGACTAATACAATAACCATCCTAATGAGTGTGAAAGTTTCATTAGTATTTGAATATGTTACAAAGAAACACATAGTATATACATACTGTAACCATGAACTGCCCTAAGCATTTTACATGTCTTAACTCATGTGATGCGCACAACAACCCCTTGAAGCAGGCATTATTATGACTTCTAATCCATAGATGAGAACACTGGTCTAAGGTCGTGTGGCTGGTATGTGGTGATTTGAACTCAGCAGTCTGCTTTGAGAATCCTTGCAGATGATGCTCGGACACCTTCTGTTCTAGTAGCTGCATTTAATTCTAATTATCTTGGTGACTTCTTATGCATTGTATTTCCCTTTCCATCACCTCCCCTCTTCCTAAAAATTCTTCTGTACTTATGTTCTTCCAAGGCAGTCAAGGCTGAGTGCTGCAATATTCCCCATTGTGGCATGTGGTGTGAAGGGGAAGAATGATGGTTTCCAGTCCCAGAAGAACTCTGAAAATATACCCGTGAGGGGAAAAAAAAAACAAAAAAACTAGAAACTGCTAAATCCTTTACCCTGAAAGAGGAAAAATTAAGTCTTTTAAAAATGAAAATTATTCCCATGATGTATTTCAGCCAAATAATTAAAGTGTACTCATGTATTAATTACACCTTCAGACTCTCTTGCCGTGCTTTGTGAGGCTCTTCTTTTTCCTGAGGTTAAGTGAGGACAAGCTTTTTGAGGTAGCACTGAATTCCATTTCAAAAGAAGTCTCACAAGGCTGGTTAGGTGAAAATTCCCATCCAAAAGAATTGTCCAGCCAGGCAATTAAGTCACTTTCAGAAGTTACTAACTTCCAGCTCACCTTTGTTGAAGCCAGAGCTGCAGTTATAACTCACAGATTTGATTTTTTTAAAAGATCAAACTCCCCCTCCAGGGAAAAAAAAATGTATCCAGCCCTAGAAATTTGGAAACAGTCCTAAGCCAGATCCCTCTCTTTAGAATTGCTGCAAGTGTTTCTACCTACAGTTGACCTTACTGTGTCCCATCTTTCAAAGCCAAAGCCTGAATAATTTCATCCAAGCCGTTTGCCCTGACCTTGATGGGCTTCCCAGGATAGTTGTCTTCTGCTATGTGTCTTGGGAACGTGGACTTTCCCAGGCTGCAAAGCTTCAGCTTCTGCTGGAAAGAGGCTTAGCAAGGCTTGTCACACCTCAAGTGGCATCAGAGACTTTTAAATCAGAGAGAGATCTCAGAGACCATCAAATTATACCCCTTAACTTTACAGATGAGGAACTGGAAGCTCAGAAGGGTCTTGGGAAGACACTGAAGGATTTTAAACAGGGATCTCACTTATTAAATCTATGGGTGAGACAAAGCAAAGAATTGGAGATACCACAATAGGTTGGAACAGTGAACCCAAACCAGCAAGATAAAATTCAGCAAATAGTAGTAATAAAGCCTTGCTCTAACTGCAGAACCAGCAAGGCTCTCTGATAACTTGAGGATGTGGGACAGGCGGGGTTTGGCTACTGCAATCTCTATATGAGCCTGCAGAGACAGTGGCCAGCCAGATGTTTCAAAACCTAATTAAATTCTAATAATGGCACAATCACATTGTGTTAGGATATGGAAAATTCTAGAAGGACACATAAAATTGTTCATGACAGTTCTCTTTGGGCAGTAGATCTAGGAGGAAGAGAGGGTTGTACTTTCTACTTTATACGTATAGTATTACTTGATTATTTTATAATGAACATTTTATTAGTTTTGTAGTAAGAAAATCTTAAAAACTTAAAAAATATAGTGATTAACAAAAACTGAAGCTGAAGGAGAGTGTCCAGATGAATAACAGGAATGTGCTAGATGGATTGTATGGGATGTCCACTGTTTAGCCTTGGGCATCAAAGGGACATCAGTAAGTTAAGTACCCTATTCAGGAGGAGTGAGATCAAGGTGGTAGAGGGGCTGTGAACCAGGTCACAGAGGGCATCATTGAGCAAATTTAGCTAACTTTAAGTTTTTGAAAACGCAGCATGTAAAACAGAGACTTATTGTCTATATCAGTCTGAAGAGCTAGTAGAAATTCATTTGTTTATTCATTCATAAAATAACATGAACAAAGTGTATCTTCCTTAAAAAGGCATTTGAGAACACACTTCCCCTAGCAAAGAATTAGACTACTTTAAGAAGAATGATGGGCTTATTCTGAAACATATTCAAGGAATGGTTGGCTAATCAATTCTCACAAACGAACACCTGCCTTTTTAAGGAAGATGGACTAGGAAATGTGTAATGATTCTTACCAGTTTATACTTATGTCATTTTCTTGCTCAAAAATACTATGAAGTCTCCACAACAATGTAAAGGAAGGTCAGATTACTCACTGTGATGTTATAGGCCCTTTGGAATATTACTCTGATTGCCTTTTCCAGTTTATCTTCTGCCGTCCCCATTAGGCACCCACTACCCAGCCTCACTGTCCATTTGTCAGGTATCTTTTTGCTTCTTTGTCTTTCCTTTTTCACACTGTTCTTTCCTAGAATGCCCTTTTGACTTTTCTTGACTTAGTGAAATGCAACTCATTTTTCAGTTTGAATCATCAAATACTACCTTGCTTTGAGGCTTTCCCCCTCTCCTAGGTATTACTTTTCAAAGCCGACAGCCGCTGGTAGGAATTCACAGTCATACCAGTAATTTACAGCCAGGGTCAACTCTACTTGGTTGGTCAGTGCCCACACCATATTAGAGGTTAAAAATAAAAAATAAAAAAAAAACAAAAACACATCACCCTGCTGGAACCGTAATACATCTAATATTGTGATACAGTTAATTGTTTATGCTCCTGTATCTGCTATTAGACCACGAGCCCCTTGAGGTCAAGATCATATCCAATCAAATCCAGATCCTCAGAGCTGTAAAAGGTCTGTCACTTTTCTGCAGCTATCTGGAAATCTGAGTTGAATGAATTAATGGACTTTAAATATCTCTGGTTCTAATGCTCACCAGTTAAAATTTCCAACTTCAGAAAGCAGTTACGGGGGGAGGGTATAGCTCAAGTGGTAGAGTGCATGCTTAGCATGCATGAGGTCCTGGGTTCAATCCCTAGTACCTCCTCTAAGAATAAAATCAATGAATAAACCTAATTTCCTCCCCCCACCAGAACAAAAAACCAAAACAAAAAACAAAACAAAACAAAAAAATAATAAAATAAAAAAAAGAAAGCAGTTACTTCCTTCATGCTTAGAGATTTTAGCTGAAATTGGTATGATATACAGATTAAGTATTTCTTACTACTTTAGAGGTCTTGGGAACATTCTGAGAATACACCTAGTCAATGTAGTTAAACTTTCAAAGACGCAGAGATACCTATGATCATCAGTCTCAGGAGGGGTAGAATGAGCCTTACAAATAGAATCTATTATGCAGGACAATCCAAATGAAGAGTCCAACAGATCTGACTTTGAACTCTGTTTATGCCAGGTGCTAGCCGTGTGAGCTTGAGTATGTTATTACTAGGTCTAAGCCTCAGTTTCCTCACCAAAAAAGGGGGATAAAAATGGTTGTTGGAAGGAGGATTTCATAAGATCCTGCATATAAACACTAAGCCCAGTACTGGCATAAAAGCAGATATTATTGCAAAGTGTTCTGGGTTTGGCAGCTGTAGAAACAACCTTGGATTCATGAACAACTACTATCTGATGTAACTTCCTCTGGCTTCTTAGAATGTATTTTCGTATTTCTAGTGCCTCAATCCTAAAAGACATTGTAAGATGCTGAGTACACTCAAACATGTATTTCAATGTTTATAGTATTTGAATTCCAAAAGGAATATACTTTTATATTTGCTATGTTTTAATGTACAGTTTTTGCCTTACATTCAGCAACAAATCGACTTGACCCATTTGTATTAAGCCCTTTACATGAGCAGAACATTGTGGCTTGCACTTACTCAAATCCAAATTAAGATCTAAATCGGAAGAAAGAAAATCACCTTTTTAAAGAACCAAACTCCATGAGGAGAGAAAGTAGGCCAAACACCTTCTGGACAAACTGTTAGAAGGGATCATCACTTCTTTTAACTTTTGTTACTTGTCACTGGCACTAAAATAAATCCATTGGTGCCAACACCTATTATTTCCCCACTTCCAAAAAAGGTCAGCATTCAAACAATACAGAAGATTCTGGATAGGACCTCATAATAACCATCCTTTTGATGGAAAGTTTAAGTTCTGGTTCTGTATATTTCTGGCTGTGTGATTTTGCCATCAAAACCTCAACCTTTCGGAAGCTCAGTTCCTGTTTTCCAATCTCTAAAGTGGGGATAATGCAGCTTTGCCAGTCCCTTAACCTGTGACTCAGTTTTCTTTCCAACGT
Source organism: Camelus bactrianus (assembly GCF_048773025.1). Taxonomy (NCBI): domain Eukaryota; kingdom Metazoa; phylum Chordata; class Mammalia; order Artiodactyla; family Camelidae; genus Camelus; species Camelus bactrianus. The sequence goes on along the minus strand of NC_133550.1, from coordinate 30,429,779 downwards.
ATGCAATAGGGTTAATAATACCTACCTCAGAGATTGTTGTGAAGACTAAATGAAATATATATGTATATAAATAAATATACATAAATAATATAAATAAAATAAATAATATTTATTCTATGTACTGTATATTATAGTATACATTATGTATACTATATATTAGTATATATATGTATGCTATATACATACAATATATTTTTTATACACACACACACAGGTATACTGGATTATAGCCATTCTAGTGGATGTATAGTGGTATCTCACTATAGCTTTTTTTCTCTTTCTGGCCCACTTCACTTAAAATGACAATCTTCAGGTCCATCTATATTGCTGCAAATGTCACTATAGCTTTTTTTAAAAAATCTTACATCCAGTATTTATTGTCTAACATCTTAGGCACATTTGTGTAACTTTTTAATTGAAATATAGTTGATGTACAATATTCTGTAAGTTATAGGTGTATAGCATAGTGATTCACAATTTTTAAAGTTTCTACTCCATTTATAGTTATTATAAAATATTGGCTCTATTTTCTGTGATGTACAATATATCCTTGTAGGTTATTTTATACATAATAGTTTATACCTATTGCTCCCTTACCCCTATATTGCCCCTCCTCCCCTCTCTCTCCCCACTGATAACCACTAGTTTGTTCTCTATTATCTGTGAGTCTGTTTCTTTTTTCTTATATTCACTAGTTTATTGTATTTTTTTAGATTCCACATACAAGTGATATCATACAGTGTTTGTCTTTCTCTGATTTATTTCACTTACAATAATGCTCTCCAAGTCCATCTATGTTTCTGCAAATGACAAAATTTTATTCTTTTTTATGGCTGAGTAGTATTCCATTGTGTATATATACCATATCTTCTTTTTTTTATTTGCATTCATTTTTATTGAAGTATAGTCAGTTTACAATGTTGTGTCAATTTATGGTGTACAGCATAATGTTTCAGTCATATATATATACATACATATATTCATTTTCATTATAGATTACCACAAGATATTGAATATAGTTCCCTGTGCTATACAGTATAAACTTGTTATTTATCTGTTTTATATATAGTAGCTAGTATTTGCAAATCTCAATCTCTCAATTTATCCCTTCCTACCCCCTTTACCTGGTAACCATAAGTTTATTCTCTATGTCTGTGAGTCTGTTTCTGTTTTGTAAATAAGTTCATTTGTGTCTTTTTTTAGACTCCACATATAAGTGATACCATATGGTATTTTTCAATCTCTTTCTGGCTTACTTCACTTACAGTAATGATCTCCAGGTTCATCCATGATGCTGCAAATGGCATTATTTTATTATTTTTTATGGTGGAGTGGTATACCACTATACATCCATTAGAATGGCTATAATCCAATATACACACTGGTATAGTGGTATCCCACATCTTCTTTATCCATTCATCTGTTGATGAACACTGAAAACTTAGGTTGCTTCCATACCTTGGCAATTGTAAATAAAGCTGCTATGAACATTGAGGTGTATCTATCTTTTAAAATCAGTGTTTTTGGTTTTTTTAGATATATGGCCAGGAGTGGAATTGCTGAGTCATATGGCAGTTCTGTTTTTAGTTTTTTGAGAACCCTCCATACTATTTTTTTCAGTAGCTGCACCAATTTACATTCCCACCAAGAATGTATGAGGGTTCCCTCTTCTCCACATCCTAGCCAACATTAGTTATTTGTGTTCTTTTTCATGATAGCCATTCTGACAGATATGAAGTGAAATCTCATTGTAGTTCTGATTTGCATTTCCCTGATGATTAGCACTGAGCATCTTTTCATGTGCCTGCTGGCCATCTGCATGTCCTCTTTGGAGAAATATCTAGTCAGGTCTTATGACAATTTTTTTTTTATTAGGTTCTTTGGGTTTTTTGATGTTGAGTTGTAGGAGCTGTTTATGTATTTTGGATATCAACCCCTTGTCAGTCACATCATTTGCAAATATTTTTTCCCATTCTGTAGGATGTCTGTGTTTTGTTGATGGTTTTCTTTGCTGTGCAAAGCTTTTAAGTTTCATTAGGTCCTATTTGTTTTTGCTTTTTTTAATTCTTATTTTTTTGAAATGTAATCAATGTATAATGTTAGTTCAGGTGTACAGCAAAGCAATTCAATTATATACATACATACATATATGTATTTTCAGTTTCTTTTCCATTACGACTCATTACAGGATATTGAATACAGTTCCCTGTACTATATAGTAGGGCCTTGTTGTTTATCTATTTTATATATAGTGATGTATATCTGTTAATCCCAAACTCCTAATCTATCCCTCCTTTCTTCCCTCCAGGTAATCACAGTTTGTTTTTGCTTTTATTTCTTTTGTCTTGGGAGAGTGATCTAAAAAATTATTGCTACAGTTTGTGTCAGAGAATATTTTGCCTATATTCTCTTCTAGTTTTATTGTGTCATGTCTTATATTCAGGTCTTTAAAATAATTTTGAGTTTATTTTTGTGTATGGTGTGAGGGAGTGTTCTATTTCATTGATTTACATGTAGCTGTCCAGCTTTTCCTCTTGTTGAAGAGACAGTCTTTTCTTCACTGCATATTCTTGCCTCCTTTGTTGTAGATTAATTGACTGTAGGTGCGTGGCTTTATTTCTGGACTCTCTGTTCTGTTCTACCAATCCATATGTCTGTTTTGTGCCAGTACCTCACTATAGTTTTAATTTGCATTTTATACTGGTTAGTAACATTGAACATCTTTTCATATGCGTATTAACCATTTGTATATCTCCTTTGGTAAACTGTCTATTCAAATATTTTGCCAATTTTTGAATTAGGTTTTTGTCTTTTTAGAGTTGTAAGAGTTCTTTGTATATTCTGAATATAAGTCCTTTAACAGATATGTGATTTGTAAATATTTTATCTCAGTCTATAGCTGCTTATCTTTTTTTAGTCCTAGGTGTTTTGTTCTTTTTGATGCTACTGTGAATGGAGTTGTTTCCTTAACTTCATTTTTAAGTTGTTTGCTGTCAATATGTAGACATATAATTGATTTTTATATATTGATCTTGGTTCTCGTGGCCTTGCTAAAATCATACATTAGTTCTAGTAGGGTTATTTTTTAAAATTTTGGTAGAACCCTTAGAATTTTCTACATATAGAATCTTACTTTTTTTAATTGGGGTGAAATTCACATAACATAAAAATTAGCCATTTAAAAATATACAGTTCAGTCGCATTTAATGCATTCATATAGTTATGCAGTCACCACCCCATCTACTTTCAAAACATAACACACTCAGAGAAAACCCCATGTCCATTAGCAGTCATTCCCCATTCCTCCTCCAACCCCTGGCCCTGGCAACTATCTGCTTTCTGTCATATGGATTTGCCTATTCTGGATATTTTGCATAAACGGAATCATACAATATATGACCTTTTGTGTCTCAATCCTTTCACTTAGCATGTTTTCTATGCATTGTAGTATGTATCAGTACTTCATTCCTTTTTAAGCCTGAATAACATACCATTGTATGTATATATTACATTTTGTTTATCCATTCATCCATTAATGGACATGTGGGTAATTTACATCTTTTGGTAATAGCAAATAGTCCTGCTATGAGCATTTGTGACAAGTATCTCTTTGAGTCCCTGTTTTCATTCTTCGGGGTATGCACCTAGAAGTAGAATTGATGTATTATATGTTAATTCTATGTTTAACTTCTTGAGGGACCACCAAACTGCTTTCCCCAGAACTTGCAGTATTTTACATCCTTACCAGCAATGTATAATGTCTCCAAATTTCCACATCCTCACCGAAACTTATTTTACTTTTTTCTTTAATTTTTAAATTATAGCCATGCTAGTAGGTGAGAAGCAGTATCTTGTGATTTTGATTTGTATTTCCCTAATGAGATCATATTTTGTAACTCTATATATTTTTGGTTGTTTTCTTGGTGATTGCTTTAGGAATTATGTGTATTATTTTATCACATTTTCCTTGAGGTTATTCCTTTTAATTTAAGTAAAATATAGCAAATTTGTTTCAATATATCCTCTGTTTTTGTGCTATTATTCTCATATATATTATATCTCTATATATTATAAACCAGATAATATAGTTTTTTTAATTGAAGTATAGTTGGTTTACAATGTCATGTCAATTTCTGGTGTACAGCATAATGTTTCAGTCATACATGTACATACATATATTCCTTTTCATATTCTTTTTCATTATAGGTTACTACAAGATATTGAATGTAGTTCCCTGTAATATACAGTAGAAACTTGTTGTTTATCTATTTTATATATAGTAGTTAGTATCTGCAACTCTTGAATTCCCAATTTCAGATAATACAGTCTTAGAATTACTGCTTTACACAGTTTATGTCTTTTAAAGACATTAAGGGGAGAGAAGAGATAAAATATGTTTATTCAGTTTTTTATATTTACCGACATATTTATCATTTGCTTCTTTCTGTCCATTCAAATTATCATCTGGTGTCATTTTCTTTCAGTCTGATGGACTTCCTTTAGCATTTAGTTTAAGGCAAGTCTCCTAGCAACACTCTCCCTCAAAACTATCTGCTAATATTATTTGGCCTTCATTTTTGAAGGATGGCTTTGTTGGATATAGAATTCTTTTTTGACAGTTTATTCTTTCAGCACTTTGAATGTGTTATATCACTGCTAATTGCTCTCTGTTGTTTCTGATGAGAAGTCAGCCATTAATTGTACTGTTCTTTTCCTGTAGGTGATATTTCTCTCTTGCTGCTTTTAAGATTTTATCTTTTTTTTTTTTTTTTCAGCATTCAATAATTTGACTGTTATGTGTCTAGGCAAGAGTCTCTTTGTGCTTATTCTACTAAGGGATTTTATGACTTCTCGGATCTACAGATTAATGAATGCATGCTTTAAATTAGTGGGAATGTGTGGAGAACTTACTTAGCTCTTGTGACTCTTTCACTTCCAGGATCTCCCTATTAAATTTCTGTGTAGTCCTCTCATTCTGCCACTCACCCCAACCAGCAATGCAACTTCAGACTGTCATAACTGTGGGCTTTCTCTGCTTGTTTCCTACCATGCTTGTTACTTTTACTGACAATGTGCTGGGCACATTCCTCCACTCCAAATCAAGCACACTCTGGCAGGAAAGCTACTGATATTTACACACCACCCTGCCCTGAGAGCACTCCTGTGACATGAGCTGGGTGGAAGGATTGAAGTTCCAGGTAAGAATGCCATAGACTCCTTCTGACTTACTCAAAATTCAACAGTTTTTCATGAATAAATCGTTATTTTCTATTTCCTGTTTGCCTTTGGTCAATTTCCAGAGCTCCGAGATGGTCATTTTTGAACAATTTTGTCTAGTTTTTATTGGTTTCTTTTTGGGTGGGGGGAGAATTTACCTACCTCTTCTCTCTGTCCTAGCCAGAAGTTCTGCCCACACATGCATTTTTACTACTTTCAATAAAGAAAGATAAATTACCCTTCAGAAAGATTATACCAATTTGTGCTTCAATCTGTAGTATATGAGAGTGCCAATTTCCACATAATTTTTCTAGGATTGGATAATAGCATTAAATAAATCTATCATAATTTATAGGTGAATATCTTACCACAGTGTGGGTTTAATTTAAATTTCTCTGATTACTATTACTTCAAGGATCTTATTCAAGAATAAGATGAGATGATATTATATGTGCTAAAATCCTTTGGATGTGACAATTTTTTATAGATGTGCAAGGAACATACTATTATCTTGCAATACTTAAAGTCTGACCACAAACCAAAATAATTGAATTATATGGTTTCTAAGATCCTCTTCTAATCTTAAGATTCTGTTCACTCATTCACTCATTTATCCATTCACTCATCTATTTTTTCTTTGTTCCAAGAAAAGCATTAAGAGTCTTACAGGAATTCACAAAATACCACAAGAGAACATAAATTAGAAGAAGTAAGAAAGAGAAAAAAATTAAGCCAGTTTAGAGATATTAAATGAAGTCATCGGTTAGGCAAATACAAAAGAACCTGTCTTACTAGACTTGATGTTGTTAGATGTAAACCCACACATCTGGCTTCTAGTTTTCCAGGAGTCAAGGCCAAGGGGTAGGCTTGATCAGCTACACAACTTACAGTGCCCGCTAGATACAATTCTTCTTGATTCTAGGACCAGAAAGAAATATCTCCTGATCCCAGCCCCACAAAAGTCACTCCTTTATATTATGATATTTCCTTTTCCAGTTCCCCTTTGCACTTTTAATTACTTTGCTAACTGCCTTCTCTCTCACATTGGGTGGCACTGGGGAATGCTGACAGCTTTGAAGCTGAGAGCTATTGCCCCACAAATGAAATTAACAAAAAAGCCATTTCTCCTTAGAGTCTCAACACGCAAGTCCTCTTTGCATTCGCTCTTATAGTGATGACTTTTGAATAATAACCACAGCTATCATTTATTGAACACCCAGGGACTTTACTGCCTCGACATCTAGGCTTCTCAATAATTTTAAACAAGATAGCATTTCCGTATTTTATAGATGGGGAAACAGACTCGGGGAAAATGATCTGTTCAAGGTCACAAAGCTGGTAAGCAAGAGAGCCAGGTTTCAAATCCAGGCCTGTCAATCTCCATAGACTGTGGTCTTCTTTCAAGACAATGCCTCTACTGTTTCTAACTTTTTCCCTGAGGATAGTTTTAATTACTTCCTAAATTCTTAGAGCTTTAACCTCACTGTTGGTTAGGCTAAATTTAGTCTGCTGTGACAGAGAGACCCAAAATGCAGCGTCTTACACAATGTAGGAGTGTTTTTTCCCTCTTTCATGTAGAAGGCAGTTGAGTGGGCCAGGCCAGTAGGAAGGCTCTGACACTCGCCATGTGGCTTCCTAGGGTGCTCTGGTAGTCATCATTGATCAGCTAGTCGGCAGGGAGGAAAGAGTCAATCAAGGACAAGGAAATAATGCAGAAATTTCACATGACACTACTGCTCATATAGCATTCAACAGAATGGACCAAATTCTTCAAGGGCCATGAGGGATTCTAGGAAATTTTGGTTCTGGCTGGATGGTCAAGTGCTCAGTTAAAATTTGATGTGTTTGTTTGGATAGGAGTGAGGTTCTATAAACCTAAAAGAAAAAAGGGGGAAACAGTCTCTGGGGAATGGTTACAGGCTTCCTCACAGTCCCCTTAGGAATAATTTGTGTCTTTCTGACTCTGAGTTTTACTATGAATCAGCATTCTCCCACCAGTGGCCCGACAGCCTTTTTACTATTTGCTTTATATCTGGCTGAGAAATAGATGATGTCTCTTGTGTTTTTGCAAGTTTTCTTCCGTTTTTATTTCTTCCCTTTACTCCCTAAAGCAAAGACATTACTCACATAGAAATTTGGAGCTAGAAAAGACTTTCTGATTTTATAGCTGGAGAAATTGAGATTCAAAATTAATGACTTGTCTAGGGTTACTCAGATTGTTAGTAGCAGGGGTGGGGGTATAGCTCAGTTGACAGAGCACATGCATGAGGTACTTGGTTCAATTCCCAGTACCTACATTTGAAAAAGAAAAAAAAGAGAAACCAAAGTGAAAAAAAAAATGTTAGTAGCAGAGGTGGGACTTAACCTGGGTATCTTGGTTCCACCCCATCACATAGATGTAAGTCCCTCTCCACCTAAGCCCCTTCCTTTTCCATTTGTGTGTGTGTGTGTGTGTGTGTGTGTGTGTGTGTGTGTATGTGTGTAGGACAATGCAAGAAAATGAACACATCTGGACAGCTCTGAAGTTTTCCTTAGAAAATCATTAAAGGTGAGGCTAATCAGAACACAGACAAATCCTTCCACCCAGATAAAGCACAGATGTGCTCATTTGAAAACTGGCAGAAGTACTCCAAAATAACTCCGAATCATTTCCAGGCTTCCAACAAATCCTCTGGATACCTCTGAAGAAATCCCTCCTAACCAGGCTCGTAGTCTTGTCTCTGTTAATTGACCTATGAAAGGTTACTTGATGCATCAGAAATTCCTGCCCCTGTTAGCACCATGAGGATCCAGGATTAAACTGCTTTTTCCCCTCCTCTTTTTCCTTTTCTCAGCTCAAACCCAATGCTACTTGAAGGACTGGAGGAATTCCATGAGCTTAGGAGTCTCAGCCCTTCAGCAGCATTGCAGTCAGATGGGCAGCCATCAACTGGGCTGCTCAGCCTGTTTTTCTTCACTGATGAGGAGATACAAAGAACAGAGGGATGCAGAGTGTGACAGACACTCCATTCTAGGAGCGTGTGTGAGGGAAAGTGGGTGTGGGTTGTACAAGAGTTGTGGGGGAGGATGAACACAAGAGAGGGAGTGAATGTGATACAGAGACAGAGAGCGGGTTAGCATGTGTGTGAGGGAGGAGGGGGAATAAGGCATAGGTAGGGGAACTCTTGACGGAGAGAGGCGTCAGTTTAAGAGAAAACACTCCTTTACTCTGGTGGCTGTCAGTCTGTCCATACATGTATCTCAGTTGCTGGCAGTGTTGTATAGTTTGCAGCAATATCAGATGTCCCACAGGGAGCTTATAAGGAGATGGGGAGCTACCAGAGAAAGACCTGAGAGCCCCAACACAAGGGTAAGTGAGAAGCAGTAATAGCTGTGGGGAAAAATTATGTTCGTTTGCTGGGAGGTGAGGCATGGAGAGGGAAGAGGACTCTAGTCCAGCACTGAGTCCAAGAAGAGGGGATTATTAAGTCATAATCATCTGTCATATAATGTACCACCAGGAATGATGACGTAGATGCATATTGATTGCCAGGGAGAGATCCACAATTTATTATGAAGTAGAGAAAAAAACAGCAGGTTGAGAAACAGTATATACTCTATGATGCAATTTTATTTAAAAATTATACATTAGATATATGAAAAAATATCCAGAAGGACATACATAGAAATGTTAATAGTGGAGTTTTTTTTGGATAAAGGTATGTTGATTTCCTTATTTACTTTCTTTACTGATTTTTTTCCCAGTAATATGCATTTCTTTTACAATCAGGAAAAATAGGAAAGAGAGAGTGTACCTAATGAATGGGAGGCTGTGAATGGGATAGGAGCAAGTGCACATTTATCAGTTCTGTCTTGGAGCTTGCAAAAGGCTCTGCTTGGAAGCCCAGAACTAACCAATGACCATCTATGGCTGACCAGTGGCCAACCAATGACTACACTTTTGTGGCTCCCCTCCCCCACCTTTACTCCTACCCTCCCTGGTCCCTGGCTCTCCCCTCTCCCCTGTCAGCCACCTGGCATTGTGGGACTGTCCAGCTGATCCTGGGGAAGGTGCCTTTCCAACGCTGTGCTGAGTTGGGCCCAGCAGGAACGTGCCCTTGACCCCTGGGAGGAGGAGGAGAAGAAAGGAGCATTGGGCTTTCCTTTCGGGTTTTCCCCCTCCCTTTCCCAGGAAGCAGAGCTCAGTCAGTCCTCAGGGAACAACACACGTTTTCCTGCTCAGATGGACTCAGAAGATGACTTTGTCCTGCCATACGTGACAGGAACTAGATTGGAAGTTCTTGTGGAGAAAAACTAGGGAGCATGTTCTTGGCAGCTGACTAATTAATTCTTTTAAAGTTTGGGTCTGAGGTTGGTTCACACTGCTGAGGCCATCTGCCAGGCGGGAAGGGGTAGCTCAAAAAATCAGGAAACAAGGGGCTGGCATAAAGGGAGATCGTGATAAATACCCTTTGGGACTAACTGATCTCAGAAGGTGAACTTAATAGAGACTGTTCTCATTCAGGTTCATTTTGTTCAAGCCCCACCACTGGACTTACTTCTCCATACAAGTGAGTTTTTTAAAGACTATGCATATCAAACAGAAAAACAAACCCTACTTAAAACATAGTTGCTGACAGCTGCTTCTGCTCACAGTGATACAATTTCTAGAGGAGGTGGCTTTTTGTTTAGCAAAATTCAATTTAATTAGAAGCTCAAGCAAGCATCCCTCCCTGTGCCCTCTCCTGCCCCGACCAGGGATTATTGAGAAAGTGACAGGAAAGCAGAGAGAGCTAAACTCTTGGATACGAAATGAATAGAAACTTTGGGGCATGGAAAACGGAGAACTTAAAATGAAGTGAAATGGTGGTGGGTAGAAGCCATGGAGAAAAATGACTAGAAAGGTTCCAGTGTCTAAGGCGGCTTAAAGACAACTAAAATGAAGTTTGAAAAAAAATCACTGGTTTTGATTTTGTTTTTGAATCAGTTCTGAGACTCTGTAGCCCCCTCAGCCACCCCATTGTAAAGAGCGTTGGTCAAGTGACAGGGAAGCACCAGTGGTTTAGAAATTGGGCTCTGGGTCAGGCTGCCCAGTTTGAGACCCAGCTATGCCACTTGGGGGCTCTATAACTTTAAGTAAGTTTCTTGAATTCTCGAAGCCTTAGTTCCTTCACCTAGAAAATGAAGTAATGGGACTTGTGAGGATTAAATGAGATCAGCTGTATAAAGCATTTAGTACAGTGCTTGGCTCATTGTAAATGCTTAGTAGGTGACAGTGATAGTGATGATGATGATGATGATGATGATGATGATACGAAGGAGGAGAAGACAATGATAACACAATAGCTGCAGCTACATTATATAGTCTTTCATCTGCCAGTATTCAATATCAACTAGAGAAACCATAAAAGACCTTGCCAAACGCTGGACTTTAGATGAATTAGTGCAGTGGTTCTGAAAGTGTGGCCCCTGGACCAGCATCATCAGCATCCCCTGAGAGCTTGTTAGAAATGCAGGTTCTAAGCCCCACCCCAGATCTACCGAAACAAGAACTCTGGGTATGGGTCCAGTTATCAATATTCTAACAAGCCTTCCAGATGATTCTGATGCAGGCTTTCAATTTGAGAACTACTGAATTCATGAATGCTGCTTTAGCGACTTGCAAGAAAGGAGCCACCTTGCTGGTGGGTTAATTTTTTTCACACTTGATCAAATGTGGGTAGTGTACCATCATTGTAATTTTGCTGCATGTGATTATAAATAAGTATATGGTGGAGTCAAAATTTATCCAGGTGTGAAAAATAGTACTTCAGTTTTCTAAACTGATCTTATCTTGCTCTGGAGTTCCCATTCTTCTGGGGAAAGTCTTTTTCAGTTTAGCTCATTGGTATACTTCATCAATTCAAGTTCACATTCCTACTGGGGATGTTTTTCCTCCTCCCCTCACCCCCTTCCTAGGATGGCATCTGGGTGCAAGAGGGAGCTGAGGCAGCCTTATGGCAGCAGGGAGAGGTCTTTGCACATGCTGGGTGTCCTCCCACTGTGGGTGTCACTCATCCCTCTGGGCTCACAGGTGTGACTTTGCTTTGGGGCTCTGGGCTCTAGCTGTTCCCACCTGGTCTTTTGGTGCCCCATGCTGGCACCTGCTGCTGGAAGCTGTGATCCCTGTCACAGCTTCCCCCACTGCAGCCTTCTCATCCCAGTCCTTCTGCCTAGACCTCCTTGGATCCTGGCAACCTGGACTGCAAACAAAGAGTACAGACTGCTTCAAACTAGGAAAGTGGCAAGGGGAGAAATGAGTTAGTAAGAAAGGACAAAACACCAATTTATCCCATAGCTGTTCACCCACCCTCCCTCCATTTTTCTTTTTTTAAAAAAAATTTTATATATATGTTTATTTTATTGAAGTATAATTGATTTACAATGCTGTGTTAGTTTCAGGTATACAGCAAAGTGATTCATTTATTTATTTATTTATTTATATATATATACACATACATACATTTATTTATATATATATATATACACACACACACACACATACACATACACACACACACACACACACACACATACACACACACATATATATATTCTTTTTCAGATTATTTTCTTTTCTTTAATCAAAAGCCAAAAGGAAAGGCATCTGTCTTGGAAACTGAGATTTAATAAAAGTAGTTAACACTTGGGGAGGCCCTGTTTGCTATAATTGCTTAAATATTCATTTCAAGATTCTTCCCAAGAACTCAAGGTCTAGGTTATATGACAAGACACATCAGGAATTAAATTTTCTTTTTACTTTAGATGGAACAAAAATTAAAGCCGTGGTAAATTTGGGTTTAATATAAAACCAGACCTTTTCTAATTATTGTAGGACAGTCTCCTTCCACTGTCTTCTAGAATATATGCTGTATTAAAAATTTTCATTTATTTAACACTTCTAATAAGCAGTGAAGGCTTGTTACTTAATATTTCATTTTTCTTAAGTCTTGCTTCTGCTCTACATGAGTTGTAAGCCGCTCAAGGACAACAATTGTAATAATGATAGCTGATAATAATTTGAGAGGTTACTGTGTACCAGCTGTGTTAGGCAGGGTGGACTAGGCTATGCTGCAATAACAAATGACCTCAAAATCTCAGTGGCTTAACACAACAAAGGTTTTCTTCTTGCTTATTGTATATGTCCATTATGGTCATCAGGCAGCCTCTACTCCACATAGATTCTCTGGATCCAGGTTGACAAAGGGACCTGTGTCCCACAGTCTTCCCAACGGAGCAAAGGGGATGTGGAAGATCGTGCAGCCTCTCTGAAAACTTCTACCCAGAAGTGACATATCAGTTTCTGCTCACATTCTGTTGGCCAAAGTAAGTCACACAGTGACACCTAAGTTTAAATTGGCAAGGTATAAACCTATCATGTGCCTGGAAGGAGGTGAGATAAAAATATTTGTGGGGTAGCACTAATGATTATACCAGGCATTGTATTAAGCTCTTGACTCATGTCTCCATCTTTACAAGTCCATGATGGAGAAACTGTATTAGTCCTATTTTTTTATAGTAGGTCTCACAATGTGTAAATGGTGGAACAGGATTCAAGTCCAGATCTGTTGGATTTGAATATATATGCTTGTAAGAAAAGATTATTCTATTTCTTCAAGAATAGTGTTAACTTCTGTTGAGCTCAAAGATTATCGAGGCACAAAGTTTAAGTGTTTTCTACTCTTTATCTCATTTCCTCATGACAGCTTCATGAAATGGATTCCATTACTGATCCACGCTAAAGACCACTAAAGCTTAGAGAAGTTAAGATCTCACAAGGAAACTTCACCCTTGTCTAACTCCAAGGACAATTCCCTTAATCTATACTACACTGTAGTGTTTCACTGCAGAGTGAATATTCTTCATGAGAAGCACTAGGGCACTTATTCAGTGCTGGCTCCTGGACCCCATAGTGACCCACTGGATCAACCTTTTGGGGAGGGGTTTGGGAATGATAGGTCTGATGCTCACGAGAGTTTGAGATCTAAGATCCTGTTGTCAGTCTCATTCATGGTTGTCCGACTAACCCTGGCATGGCACTTTGCTTCTGGTGACAACTAAGCAAGTCAAAAACAAACAACCCCCCAGCCCACCACCAGACCAAAAAGAGATGATTGTTTCTTTGCCACTTTCCCAGCACTTATGGAAGAAGGTGAAGAAATGAATACATTCAGCACCAGGTTCCTAAGCAAAATCCCCACGATCAACACTTCTTAAGACTTAAGGCAATAAGGGAGAGGAAAAAAGTGAAAATTTTTTCTCACTGAAATTAACTCCACAATTTAAGTCATAATTACAGAACTCATTACTGACCTAAAGCAAAGTCCAAAGATATTAAGATTCTGTAGGTGTAGTCAGTGGGCCCCTTTCTCCCTTCATACCCTACATGAAGGCAGCTAGATTCTGATGCTCTGAACACAGAAAGGGCAGGTCCATTGTGTACAGCTGTGCAGGCTGAGCAGTGCACAAGGAGGATGCCATTCACATAGCCCACGATGTACCTATTGTGAAGAGGAGTCACAGATGTCGTCAAGGGACCTGATTTCTGAGCCATTCTCAGGCTTACCCCTCTTTAGCTAGTGTGGCTTGAGCAGAACTCTTAAGTTTTCTGGACCTCCAGAATGTCATGATTTTGTGAGGTACATTACATGGAGATTTTACTGATTATCACATTTATTGAATAATTTATGTGTCCCAAGCCCTATTCTAGTATTTTAAGTCATGTACATTTCAAAATAACCCATGAAATAGGTACTATTATTATCTCCTTTTCACAGATGAGGAAATAAGCACAGAGAGGTTAAAATGATATGATTTGTGTGAGACTACCCAGGTGCTACGGTGTAGGAAAAAGGATTCAAATACAGCCAGTCTGGCTCCCTAGCTGAATTCTAGATAGCCTTATATGCTATCAACTCTATTCTATGGTACCCGAAGGCAGCAGGTGTAAAACCAGGCATCTAGAATGAACTGGTCCAATTTATTCAGGCTGGCCGGACCACGGTCAGTGGTAGTGCTCAGCTCTGAGTGATTTACTCTAAAAGAGGCGTGGACAAATTGGAGGTGATTCAGAGAAGGCTGATTAGTACAGTGTGGAAGCTGGGGTCCTGGCATCAGTGGTGTACTCACATACTTAGTGCCTGACTATATGAAGTGCTTTACTGGATGGTTTTATTTAAACTTTTGTAGCATCCTTATGGAGTAAGTCCTAAAATTATCCCCGTTTGATAGAAAAAAAACTGAGGTACAGAAAGGTTAAATAATCTACCCCCACACAGCTAATAAATATCAGGGCCAGAGTCCAAACCAGTGCTGTGCACCAATCATGGACAGATGCTGTTAAAATGCACACTCTGATTCAGTAGATCTGGTGAATCTGAGATTCTGAATGCCTCGCCTTTGCCAGATGATGCTGCTGGTCCACAGGCCACACTTTGAGTAGCAGGTCTTTCCACCACTCTGCCTGACTGCCCCCCAGTTGAGCCGAGATGGGAGGAACCAAAAGTGTGTAGCCTCTAGGCGGCTCAGTGAGTAGAGATGAAGAATGTCATGGGTGTCCTCGAGTATTTAAAGGACCTTGGTGTGGATAGCAAATCAGACTTGATTTATAGAGCCCCAAGGGGCAGAATGATACTGACATGTCCCTGACCTTGCCCCTGAGCTTCAGACTTCCATATCTAACTGCCTGCAGGACCAGCCAGAGACAACTCAAACTCCATATGTCCATGTGCACCCACATGTCATGTGACTTTCCCCTGATTTTCCACCTCAGTCACCCACATCAGGACCTTGAACCATCCCAGACCACACTCAGTCACCCCAATATCCAATCAGCCATCCAGGCCTGCCCATTTTACCTTCTATTCCTTCTTTTTTAATTTTTAAAATTGAGATATAATTGACACATAACATTGCATTAGTTTTTGGTATACAACATAAGGATTTGATATATATATAGATTGTGGAATGATTATCACAGGTTTAGTTCACATCATTGCATATAGCTACACTTTTTTCTCATGATGAAAACTTTTAAGATCTATTCTCTTAGCAACTTTCAAACATAAAATACAGTATTATTAACTATAGTCACCATGCTGTACATGACATCCCTAGGACTTATTTGTCTTAAAATTGGAAATTTGTACCTTTTGACCCCACTCACCCATTTTGCCCCCACCCCACATCTGCCCCTGGCAACCCTCAATCTGTTCTCTGTCTCTGTGAGTTAGGGTTTTTTTAGATTCCACATGTATGTGATATCATACAGTATTTGTCTTTCTCTGTCTGACTTACTCACTTAGCATAATGCCCTCAAAGTCCATCCTACCTTCCATTTCTTTAACACATCCTCCCTCTGTTTGTCTCTGTCTACTATTATTTCAGTCTCTTAGCATTTTTTTTAACCTGGACTATTATTATAGCTTCCACACTGGCCTCCTGGCCTCCAATCTGATAGCATTGCTTTCTCCACACTTTGTCTGCCACGATAGTCTTTCTGAGATCCATACTTCATCATAGATCTTCTTGGTTTAACACCCACTCATGACTCCTCGCTGTCCTCAGGATAGAAACTAGACTCCTTGGAATGGCTAAGACCCTTCTGGGCTTGGTCTCTGTGGACCTCATCCTTATTTCCTTCCATGTCCTATCTTGCAGACTCGCCTCTAGTAATACCCAGTGCTTAGTGTTTTCCTCAACGGCTCCCTAATTTTCCTGCTTCCAGGCCTCAGCCGTGCTGGTCCCACCCCTTGGAAAGAGCTTCACCTGCCAACCATTACTAATCCAAGCCTTATACATGTATTTCTCCTCTAGAAAGCCCTTCCTGCCCCTTTTCAAGTATGTTCAGTTTAACATCAAGCCTAATACTGCAGTGTCTCTATTATTATTATCTGATCTTTAAAATAGAAAAAAAATTGAACTTTTTTAAACAGGGTCTTTGATATATTAGGTCCTAATGTATTAAAATAATTTGGGAATTTGTCTGGCTCTCTTTCTGGGGAGTACATGAACCAACTGTGTTTTATTCACAGGTGTATCCTTACCATCTTACACAAATATTTGTTGGCATAAGGTTACTTGCTTTGAAGAAACTTTGGTTATCTCTGACTCTTCTCTCACTTCCATACCCACCTCTAATCCAACAATTCTGTTGATTCCACCTTTAAAATACATCCACAATCCAACCACTTCTAACCTATTTGCTGCCTGGGCAACTATAGCAACCCCCCCACAGGTCTCCCTCTCCCCTCTTCTTCACCTCCTTCTGTCCTCACACAGCAGCCAAGTGACGCTTTGAAAACATCGGTCAGTTCATGTCAGTCCTCTGCTCAAAAGCCTCTGGAGGTTTCCCATGACACTCAGTGTGAAGTCCAAAGTCCTCAGCATGGCCCTCAAGGTCTTCATGCTCTGCCTTCACAGTCTTCCCTGACCTCTTTCTCCTGCCTTTCTCCCCCGTATTCACTGTCCAGTCATCCTGGACTCAGGATGGGCCACTCCTGCTGGGACTCAGATATGCCCGGCAGGCTTCTGCTTCAAAACTTCGCCCTCGATGCCCTTCCATCTGGAATGTTCTTCCCTCAGATATTTATCAGGTGCCCTCTCTCACTTCAGTCAGGCCTCCAAGGTCACCTCCCCAGGGTGGCCTTCCCTGACCTCCTTTTTAAAAATTGTACTCTTCTCACTCTCAGTCCACATGCCTTGATTTATTTTCTTTCATAGTTCTTAGTACTGTTTTTATCATACGTATATATCTATCATATATCATTGTAGCTCGCTCCCACTAGAATTTAAACTCCTTGAAAATAAGGACTTTGTCTTATTCTCTATTGTCCCCCAGGGCCTATAAAATTGTGTGGCACATAGTAGGTCCTCCACAAGGACTTCATGAATATTTATTTCATGAATAAGACCAGTGGGTAGAAGCTCTAGGTAGACACTTTTCAGTTCATCAGAAGGGAAGACTGTGTCATCGGACCCTGAAGATGGAAAGCGTCTTCAGGATGGCTCTGGATGGGATTAGTCTCCTGTCATGGAGACATTTCATGCACAGAAAAGCTGGCCAACACCTGTCTCACGGGCATGCCTACAGGAGATTTAGAGCAGCTGGGGGCCAGGTGAGACGGTCTCCTGAACTTCTCAAGGCTTTAGCTGTATTCGGTTTCATGTAACTGCAAATGATCCTTAAGAAAGCCTGGTAGGAACCCTCAAACTTGACTGAAGGAGCCTGGATGCCAAAAAAGTTATAGTTAAGTGCTTTTCAACATAACATTTATTTTTCAGTTTTTCAAGGAAACATATGATTATTCAATAAATTCAGAAAGAAGGGGAAGGAAGAAAATACATACACATAATCCCACCAGAGATGATCATTGTTAATATTTTGGGGTGTCTTTTTCTTAAGTGTATTTTTTGCTGTTACCTTATATAATTATATAATTTGTACACTTATATATTAGTTATCTATTGCTGCTGAAGAAATTGCACCAAAACTTGGTGCCATAAAACAGCAATAGTCATTTGGTGCATCAGGAATTCAGGAGCAGCTCAGCTGCGACTCCTGGCTGGGGTCATTCATGTGGTTGCATTTGGTCTGGGGCTGGGGCGAGAGTCCTCTCAGTGGCTTCTGCACTCATGAGTCTGGTGTCTGGGCTTGAGGACTCAAGTAGCTGGGATTCCTCAGGATCCCTTTCTCTCTCTCTTTCCGGTCTGGCCACACAGTCTTTCCAGCATGGGCTTTGGGGACAAAGTGGACATCTATATGGCAGCTCAGGATTCCAAAGCCACTTGTCTCAAGAGAACCAGGCAGAAGTCTTTAGTGAGCTAGCCTTGGAAGTCAATAGCAGCATTTGTGTCACTTTTATTGGTAGAGGCAGTTACAAAGCGCCACCAAGGGAGGTGGGTTAATGTCACATGGTGAGGAAAGTATCTATCTATTCATCCATCTATCATCTATCTGTCTGTTTATCCATCCATTCTCTCTCTCTCTCTCTTTCTTTTTCTCTCCCCAGCTTTAGAAAATCCAATGCCTGTAAGTTATAATCATAAAATGTTTCTTATATTAAAATTATAACATAAGCCTTCTCTCAAATTATAAACACTTTTAAACATTTTAATTGCCAATAGTATATTCCTTTAATTAATTTTACCTGGTTTGGGACCTGCATTTGGCTTCTGTTTTTTTCCCTTCTATAAAATAATGGTACAATGAACATTTTTTAATTATAAAGCTTTTCTTTCTTTATCTCAAGAATTGGGGATATGGGACTATTCTATAAAATTACTGCTTAAAGAGTAAGAACATAAAAAATATGTTTCCCTCTTCTAAGTAGGATAGAAGTGTTTCTTTTAATATTCTCACTACATACTACCAAATTGTTTTCCAAAAATGTTGTAGTTACTAATTTATATTCCTGCTACAATGCGTGCAAGTGTCTGTTTCACCTAAACTTAGAAGGTACCATTAGGAATTACCATTAAAATAAAATTGTTGCTAATTCAATAGGCCAAAACGTATCTTTCTTTACAGTTCTTGAATTACTAGTAAGAGAGAATATGTTTGCCTCTGTTTGATAATCTGCAACAGTCTAACATTCTCTTTTTCAAAAACATTTTATAATTGAAAACATAAAGCATTCAGAAAAGTAGAGAGAATAGTGTAATGAGTCTCCATGTGCCCATCATCCAGCTTTATGACATCCAACCCACTGAGGGATGGATTTCATCTACAACCTGCTTATTCTGCCTCCCACATTAGATGATTTTAAAGCAAATCCCAGATATCTTTTTCCTTATAAATATTTCAGAATGTATCTCTAAAAGATAAACAGTTTTACAAAATGTAACCATTAAACCCTTATGATACCTCAAATATTATTTAACATTAAGTATCAAAATATTCTTTAATATTAAATATCCAGTCAATGTTCAAGTTTCCCTGCTTGTCTCATAAAGTTTTTTTTTTAAGTGGAATTTGCTTGATGTGTATCTTAAGCCTCTTTTAAATTCATAGATTTCTCCTCCCATTTTTTAGTTTTGTAATTAATTTTTTTAGGAAAACGGATCACTTGTCCTATAGAATTTCCCATATCCTGCGTTTTGCTAATTGCATCCCTCTGCTGTTCAACATGTTCCTCTGTCCCATGTATGTTCTGTGAATTAGTAGTTAGGTTGAGAGAATTGATTTGGTTCAGGTTTGAGTTTTGGCAAACAGTAATTTACAGGTGACATTGGGTAGTTCCATTGGGAGCCATGATGTCTAGTTCTCTCTTTCTGTGATGGTAGCTGCTATTGATGACTATTGCCTAGAACCACTGTTTTCCAAAGGGCTTTGCAAAAAAGTTGTTTAAAAAAAATTCTTTCACCCCTTCTTTATTTATTAGGTGAAATATATCCATAAGGAGACACCTTTCCTCATCAGCTCTTTGGCTACCCTGAATTATATAGGAAAGGCAGGTTAAATGCTTGATTCTTTCTCTTCCCTTACCAAATTTCGGAATGATGAAGTGATGCATTAGTTTGCTAGGGCTGCCGAAACAAGTACCACAGACTGGGTGACTTAAAAAATAGAAATTTACTTCCTCACAGTTTTAGACGCTGGAAGACTGAGATCAAGGTGTTGGCAGGGTTGGTTTCTTCTAAGCCTCTTTCCTTGGCTTGTAGGTGACTGTCTTCTTCTTGTGTCTTCATGTGATCATTCCTCTCTATGTATGTTGATGTCCTAATCTCCTCTTCTTATAAGGATATGAGTCACATTGGATTAGGATCCATCCCAATTGCCTTATTTAACCCTAATTACCTCTTTAAATGCCCTGTCACTAAATACAGTCATATTCTGAGATACTGGGGATTAGGACTTCAACATATGGGACACCATTCAGCCCATAACCATTGATTCCCTGTCATTCTCCAAAGGTGACCAATGAGAGTCCTCCTCAAGCCCCTTAGTATCATGAGCTCATGGATTTTAACATTTTTTGATACATTTTTGTTCATTGCAATTATTGTTCTATTTGGTGCTTAGAATGTCCCATCTTTGACTAATGGGAGATTCTTAAAGTTGACTCCTGAGTCCTTTAGACATAGCATAATTGCCTTTGGTAGATTTCTGTTTTCTGCCATATCAAAATGTTCCAGGCTCATCTCTATACTTCTGACCTCAGACATAAAGTCAGCTGTTTCTCCAGGTAGCCTGATTCCTTTTCACAGGAAATGGCAATCAAGGCCCACAATAGAGGTATGAGGGATGCTCAGTACTACTGGGTTGGTTATAAAATATTCATATTTTTAAAAGCAAAATGCCAAAATATTGATGAGAGGTGATGGGATTATACAGTAACCACAAAACTCAAATTCCTAGAAGGGTAGGAGACAGTCCTTTACTTACAGCAGATCAGCTTTACCGATTCACACTTTCACTGCTGCCAGTGTTATTTAGCTTAACAGGTATGAACTGAGTGATCCCTAAGGGCAGGGCGCCTGCAATGTACTGGGGACCCAAAGATAAGTAAGGTATGGTTCCTCCTTCCAATTTGCTTTCAGTGTAGTGGATGCACCCACATGTCATTCTTTTTGTTGAGTTGCTTCCATAACATTCAGTTACTTCAATAATAGGCCTAACATTGATCGGGCACTTCAAACCTTGGTTCTGTGAGTTGCTAACAGGTTTAAATGAATTAATCCATAAAAAGCACTCGACCCTGTGCCTGGTTTATGGTAAGAGCTTAATAATGTCAGCATTTGCTGGTTAACTGCCTATTAGCCGTCAGATTCCCCCCCACCCTTCTCTTGCTCTGCTCTATGTTTCAGGGAGTGACATTTTCTAGACTCTTTGACCTGATAGTTTCCCAGGAGGTTCAGCCATGGGAAGCTTTGGTGAAAAACTGGAAGACAGGATTTGGGAAGAGGCCAGAGTATTTCTCCTCCTCTCTGCATCCTGTGGCATCCCCTCCATGGCTCCAGCTCAGACCCAATTGTGGTTTCAGCCCCTGCAGGACAGCCTCCTGTTGTCCCCTTTAGCTCTAACAATGTCCCACTATTTCTAATCTCTGAGCTGCTTTATGGGCATCTGTTTGGTGTCTCATCTCTATTGTCTCCTATATCACTTATTTCCTGTATTAAATTCCTGTTGATTGAAAGACCTAGAGTAGTTCATATTTCCTGGCTAGAAGAGTTAGCTTCTACTGTCAATATTAGTATCTCATTTAACTGTATAATCACTCTATCAGGCAAATACCATTATTATCTTCATTGTATAGGTAGGGAAACTGAGGCAGAGGAAGGTAAAGTCCTTTGTCTCCAGTCAGATACTTAATAAGTGGTGGAGCCAATGTATGAACCCCAAAGTATCTGTCTTCAGCCTGGTACCCGTGCGCAATTAGGTGTGCCAACCATCTACCCACTCACCGTGTTTTGGGAAGCCTCTTCTTATGCTTTATAGCCAGTTCCTAAGCTGAGGAGGGGTACCTCTTGATATCTTGGGGTTATTTCCCTTCTGGGAGTTTTTCCAGGCCATTTTCTCATTAAGCTCCTCTCTCTTGGAAACTCACAAATGAATAAAATGTCGTGGTTCATTTCTGCATTGTTCTATTTTAGTGATTTATTGATAATTTAGAATACTTTGCTATCTAATGTATAGGCACATAATGGACAGTTGATTAAGTACTGGGTTTGTGGTCATGTCTATAAAACCAGAGTATCGGCCCTCGGAAGGAATGTAACTCCATATGATAAGACTGTTTCCCTTGTGTACCTAGAAACAACCAACAATATCTTTTTCTAAAAAGCCATCCATAATAGTCCCAGGAATGCCCATATTATACAAAAGACACTCAAAATTTAGAACAGCTGCCTTTGCGTGGGATGAAAAGTGAGAGAATGCTTTACAAGGTGGAAAATTACTATCGTTCCCTAGAGCCCAGTATGAGAAATGGAACATCAGATTAATCTCACACATGAAATAAAAATTATTAAAAACCCCTATCATCCCAGAAAGGCATTAAACATGGACATTGATGAAAGATTACTTTGGTTCAGAGAACTGGGGCTTTTCCCTTACAACTGATATTGTTATTACTGAGAAGACATTTTACGACTTCAATCATGAATCCACTCTCACCTTTTGTCTATTAGGCAAGGACTACATTTGGGTTGAGGTGATCATTCCAGACTTTGTGAGAGCCTGTGTCACCTTGGTGAGTCTGGTTGAGTCAATTATGTAACAGGGTTGCTGGGTTTGTGGATTCTGCCTTCCCAGGCTCTAGCTGTGAAAATCATTTCTGTCCAGCACCTTGGGTGGACTGAAGATTGGTTACATCCTCCCTAGTTTGGTGTTTCTACTATAAACAATACTGGAATGAGATTCTTTAATGAGGACTTTTGAAACAGGATCTAGTTTCAGTCAGACGCTGGAGAGGGTCAGAAGAAAGACACCACACCCTCTACATCGCAGACCCCTGCTCCCTGCCCCAGGAAACAAGTGAATCCTTTCTTTATGGTCTTTTCCGGTTACTCCATTCAAAGCATCCTCTGTCCACAGTTACACCAAAGCTGATAGGGCTCAAGGCCACATCTAAGTAGTAAATTTGGAGGAACCAATCTGTACAATCTGTAGTTTTAATTCCTCAGCTCCCCCCCCCCCCCCGATCACTATTCATAAGTGTAAGACCCTGTAGCCAATTAATTTTCTTATACAGAGACAGCTCACCTGGTAAGTATGTTGGGTCATTTTCTGTGGTAACTCCAAAGGACCAAGGTAAAAGCAGCTCAAGCCCAAGGTGAGTCTCACTTAATCCCAAACTCACCAAACTAGAATCATGAGGCCAGGTGTGGTGTGCAGAGCCCTGCTTGAGTGAGGTGTTAGGGGCAGGCTTGCTGTGCTGACCTTGCAGATTCTCGGCTGCCTTATCAATAATGCAAACAGCAGTCCTCGCAGCTTAGAGCAGACACAGAGCAGATAACTCCTAGGATCATCATACATCCTTACTGCTGTTCTAGAGAATAAATACGGAGAAGGGGGGCCAGCACATATCCAGAGAGAAGGCTGCAGCCAGCACCTTGACCAAGGGCCTAGACTGACCCTGACAGTAGCTATTTAGTGAAGAACAGAAAGAAATTATGAGCCTATTTACACCTTTCACAGTATAACAAAATATCAGTTTTTAGCACAAGGCAGAGAACTTTTCCAACTTATGATCATCAAACTCAGAAGAGTCTCCAGCCTTCCTGCTTCCAATCCCTTCGCCACCCTGTGAACAGAGTTCTTGAGGCCGCTGTGGGAGTAAGACTTAGCTGTAATAGTGATTGCTAATAACTGTCAGTTTACTCCTTTCAAGAGGCTGAGAATGAACTACAGTCTTCTTGTCTCAATTCCAAACACCCAGGATATGGATTCTGATTGGCTCAGCATGAATCATGTATTCATATTTGGTCCAATCAGCTGGGTGAGGTGCTGGAGGCTTCACAGAACACACACAGCTGCCTGAGGCCCATCCCTGTAGGTGAGGGGACAAACCAGGATCCCTGTGAGCTGAGCAGAATGTGCAAATAGTATGACTATGATTGTCTTGCAAAGAAAGTCTGGGTAGCAATTTCTGTTCTTAGAAAAGAATTAACACTGTATCCTCCTTCTTTAAATTCTCTACTTTCTGATGTAACTTGTACTCCTGAATTCAGGGTGTCTATTGTTAGGTGGACACGATGCTAAGGATTCCAGATCTCAGTTTTTGAATTTTGCAACATGGCTGCATATTTCTCTAGGTTCAGTATTAGTTAGATTCACCCATACAATAGCCATATTAGATGAATCACCGGCCTGTAATGCTTAGGTACCAAGATACCCCAGACATTTTCAATCTCTCATCCTTTGTTCTTGCTGTCTTCTCAGCCTGGAATAGTCTTAAATAATCCAGCTGTTGAAATCCAATTCCTTATCCCTTAAGGCACAATTCAAATGCCAATTCCTCTCTGAAGTCTCCCTTGATCCTTCCAAATTTAGAATTGCCAGATTTTGCAAATAAAAATATAGTCTACCCAGTTAAATCTGAGTTTCAGATCCACAATGAATAATTTATAAGTATTTCTCAAATATTTCATAGGACATACATATGCTAAAATTTTGTTTGAAGTTTATCTGAAAATAAAATTTAACTGGCTATCCTATATTTTTATCTGGTAACTCCACTTCAGTTGGATGTAAGTACAATCTCTTTTCAGTCCCAACATCGAGCCTACATTCTTTTCTCACATTTATTTTATTCTACTGTGAATTAGTTGGTGGTTCTTGTTTCCTTCTTTCTCACTGAATTGTAAGATACTTGAGGGCAATATTCTTCCTTGTTTTTTTAAAGATGTTTTAACTAAAATTTTTTTCTTTTTATTTGTTTATTGGGGGAGGTAATTTTGTTTGTTTGTTTGTTTATTAATGGAGGTACTAGGGATTGAACTCAGGACCTGGTGCCTGCTAAGCACACACTCCACCTCTGAGCTATAACCTCCTCAAAGATTTTTTTTTTTGAAGAGCAGTTTTAGGTTTACAATAAAATCAAGAGGAAGGTACAGAGATTTCCCCAAAACCCCCTTCAGTCCCCACATGCCTAGCTTTCCCAATATTAACATCACTCACCAGAATGGTACTTTTTTTTTTTTTTTTTTTTTTTTTACAAAGGATGAACCTACATTGACACATCATAATCACCCAAAGTCCATAGTTTACTTTAGGGTTCACTCTTGGTGTCGTACATTCTATGACTTTGAACAAATGTGTGATGACAATTATCCACCATTGTAACATCATACAGAATATTTTTACTGCCCTAAAAAAATCCTCTGTGCTCTGCCTATTTATCACCACCCTCCCAGAACCACTGATCTTTTTGTTGTTTCCATGGTTTTGCATTCTCCAGGATGTTGTATAGTTGGAATTATGCCATATGTAGCCTTCTCTGATTAGCTCTTTTACTTAGTTGTTAATACGCATTTAAATTTCCTCCATGTCTTGCTGGTGTTAATTATATTGTCAGGAAACTGACAGTGATGGGACCATGATGGGACTTTGATGGCACAAAGACACTTTTGGGGATAATAGACAAGTTCTATGTCTTGATTGTGGTGGTGGTTATATGAGTGTATAAATTTGTCAAAACTCAATTAACTGTACACTTAAAGTCATATTTTATTGTAGATGAATAGTATTTTTAAAAACTTTACTTCTTAGAAAGACAAAAAAATTCCCTCCATGTCTTTTCATGGCTTGATAACTCATTTGTTTTTAGTGCTGAATAATATTCCATTGTCTGGATATACCACAGTTTATTTATCCATTCACCTACTGAAGGACATTTTGGTTGCTCCCAAGTTTTCTCCAGAACTTAGCACAGAGCCACATCTTGCTGCAAGGGAAGCTGGGGAATGTTTTCTTCAGATGGTTGTCCACATGCCCAGTTAAACCTCAATGGTCCTTTATTGGAGGGAAGAAGTGGAGAGTGGGTTTTGGGCACATCCAACAGTCTCTGTGGTAATCATCAGAGTAAAGGAGGCAGAGGAGATGTTAGAGAATGAGACTATGAATTCAGGGAACTAGAGAGTCAGAGGGGTGAGAATACAGAGAAAGTAACAGTCACAGGTGAATGGCTTAGTAAAAGGCTGTGCTGGATTTTCACACCTCCCTGAGCTCCCTGGGGTCTACTGTGAAGGTGGGTATAGTGTACATTTGCCATTCTTTATGACCACCCAATCCCTTGAACATCCTTTCTATGTTTGAAAAATGCTGTACTTAATGAATCAACTTCCCATCTCCATACTAGGTAGAAGCCAGAAACTTGTTTTTCCAGCCTCCTTGGTAGTCAGGATACAGTCAATGGGATGTACCTTCTCTAAACAGTGAGCTGGAAACTAGTGAAGCAGAAAATCTGAGTAGAATCCATTCTGATGAGGATGCTGGTAAACACCTCCATTTACAAGAGGCCATAGGAATAGAAGTCCCAGGAGTAGCAGCTAGAGCCTGGTATTGGTAGTGTAAAATGAAAGGGCTGTGCCCACAGGTGGCAGCAGTGGGAGTATGGTAGACTAGATGGCTTCACTGTTCACACTCTCTCTCCCTATAACAGAATCCATGCCTTTGAATATGTGACTTACAGTGTGCCTCTCATGACAGTAGACAAAGTGTACATTTTAGACCCATTCACCTTAAGCTTGGCTGTATGACTTATTTTGACCTATGGCAAGTTGATAGGAGGGAGAATGTCTTAGTTCTATCTAGGTTGACGGTTTTAGAAGCATGGTGAGTTTTTATTAGCCCATTGGAGCCTCTGCCCTTACATTGAGAAAAGCATGCTCCATGTGGCCATTGTCCATTCAGCCTGGATCTTAGAATGAAGATACCTGAAACAGACCTGAACTTGACCTGAAATCTAGACCCAAAACTAAGCTCAGCTGAACCTAGCCAAGATGAGCCAAACCACAACTGACCCATGAAGATAGATAAAATGCTTGTTGTTGAGATTGGAGAATAATTTATGTGGCATTATTGCAGAAGAAACCTAATACAGTGTTCCTACTGGAGTGCTTCCAAGGTATGATTAGGGCAGAGGTGATACTCAGCGATTATGCTCCAGAACAGCTATAGAGGTTATTTACCATGTTTCATGATTCTGATTAGTTGGTGCTAATCAAACGGTTGTCAAATATTTCACAATCATCCCTAGGTTTCATTGTCCCTGGCAATGTGGCTACTAAGCCTGGTTCTTTAAACTTTCTGGAGATTCTGGGATGTACCTAATATCCTTGAGTAAATTAATTTTTCTACATAATAAAAGGAGTAAGTATGTTTTGATATGCAACTCAAAACCCTGACTAAAAGAGATGAGAGTGCCAAGGTCAAGGCCATTGAGAGGGTCTCTCAACTTCCTCAGCAACCACAATACATTTTCAAATTTGCTTCATGAAAGCATTTCAGCACTGTCTATCTTTGGACTTTGAGTAAAAATGTCAGCAACCTAAGAACTCTGATTCTACGTTTTACAAATTTGGCATCAGTACTTAAGTCTCTTCTCTTTGGTGCCCATGGGGCAGATTTCTTTTCCAGTACAGTGGAAAAAAGACTTGGCCGTGACCCAAGAGACCTAGGCTCCAACCCCAGTTGTGCCAGCAATCTGTGTGACCTTGAGAAAGTGACTTTATTCTTTGGGTCTTAGTTTTCCTGGATGCAGAATCCTAGGATACGAACGTTTGTTTTCCTTTTTATGATAGGGGCCACAGAAAAAAGAAATGATGGGAACATGTCATGGAAAGTCACAAGATCTAAATATATGTAAAGTATATGGTATGCATCCTGTTTAATATGTAGTCTGGCATTAATTATGTAAAAACTTATATATAAGCATACATAAGTAATAGTCTGGAAGGAAATGTGCAAATGTGCTAGTTGTGGTTTTCTCAGGGCTCTGAGATTATGGTGATTTAAATATTCATTTTTAAATGCTTATTAATTTCCTATATTTTCTCTAATGAGTCTATTAATTTTGTAATGAGTAGATTATTTTTAAGAGTAAAGGAAGGCACTAATGTACTATGTTAAGGTAGGGTATTTTTTATAAGTTCTCTGAAAAGCACTTTGGCTCAAAGTGAGACCTCTTTTCAAGTAAAAGTAAACACAAGGAAAGGCAGGGGAAATGGAAAAAAGAAACAAGAAATGGTAGCAGGGAGGTGCCCCCACTGCAGTTAGAGGCTGGCCCCTTGTAGGAAGGGAGATGAGAAGAGGGAATAAGGATCCCCCTTGTAAGCCCAGGGACCCCCCCGCCCCGTAATGTGTCAGTTTGAGTCATGGAATCATTCATCACCAGTTAAGCCATGACCACCAAAGGCACAGGAAGTCGAGAAGAAACCTGACCCCCCAGCGTTAGGCTATGGGTGACTGTTCCTCTCCCCATTACAGGGCGATAAAGAATCTGGTTACACACATCCTCAGGAAATCCTCAGGAAATAATCTGGGCACATGACCCTGGTGAAGAGGGGCCAGAAACTTTCTCTGGGTCCTGGGTTTTTTGAGATCCCTGCAGCAACCATCTTCCAAAAAGTCTTCCCCCTGTAAGTGCAGTGGAGGTAAGGGGAACTGAGGCTACAAGCTGAGTGAGCACAGAGGCTGCAGAGTTTGGTTGCCACCCTACCCTTGCTTTGTCATCCCAACAAGACAACTCCAGCCCTACCTAAAAAAATGAGAGAGGAAAATCAATTATGATCATATTGCTTCTAAAGCGTAAAGATAGCACTGTCCTCCCCTCCCTCAGTGCACACTTCCTGAAGAGTTGCCACATTCACTTCACAAACCTTTAGGGAGCACGACATGTGTTCCAGGCACAGGGCAAAGCTGGGGGTACAAGGCATGAGCCAAGATCACAGTCTAGTGAGAGAGATAGACAGACATGCAGGTTTCAGTACTGCCTGATGGGTTCTCTAAGAAAGATGGAGTTAATGATAATAAACTTGGGGAGTTTAAGTAACTGGCTGAGGTCACACAACTTATTAGCAGAGGATCAAATGTGTGAATCTAACTCACTTGACTCCAAGCCCATGTGCTTAATCCCTCTGTTCTGCAGCACATAGAGGGGAGACAGAGGAAGAGCAGGCCACTTGGCCTGGAGAAGATCAGAGACAGTTTCATTGAGGAGGTGATTCTTGAGCTGGGTCTTGAAGGATGAGCAGGAGTTTGCTTGAGGACGAGGAGGTGAAAAGGGCATGCCAGGCAGGGGAACAGAATATTGAGGCAAGGGGTAGAGAAGCAACTTGGCTTCTTCTGGAAATACTTAATATTCTGGTACAGCTGGAAGGTAGGGGACCAGCGAAGGTAGGCTGTGAGTAATGGGGAGCCTGTTGAGACCCTAGGCTCAGCAACTCCACACCTGGTGGCTTGTCCTCAGAATCATCACCGACATGTGGAGATGCCAGCAGGCAGGGTGTGAGCCAACAGGGGCCTCTCAGGGCCTGGCGTTCCCAGCCCAGCTGGGATTCCTTTGCAAGGAGCTAAGTTGAGTGCTTTCCAGGATGTTCCCTGGTGGACCTGAAAGCAGCCTGTCTGAGCGCCAGATATGGCAGGGGCATTGGAATGTGAGAGGGAAAGTTCTGGCAAGGAAAGGAGAAGTTTTTTTACCTGACTGCAGGCTTTGCCTACAGAAGGGTGGATTTGAAGCCCAGCTCCTCCATTTACCTACTCAGTGACCTGAAGACCCGTCAAGTAGCTGTGCTGCCCCTCACGTGTGCACCATCATACGGATTTCTTAGGCTCTTTGTGGAGCTTAAATGAAGCAATTCCTACCAAGTACTTGGCATGATGCCTTGCACAGAGTAAACACTCAGTTTATGGTAGTCTTTATTATAAGCAGTCACAGCTATTCACTCAACGTTCACTCAGCGAAGATTTATTGAGTGTTTTCTCATGCCTACACTGGATTACAGCCATGAACAAGGAATACAAAGTCCTTGTCTTCCTGGAGTTTATGTTCTAGAGAGGGAGACAGACAATTGGCAATTAATACATATACTAATTTCCAATAGTGATAAGTGCTATGCGGATAATAAAAAGGTAAAGAGTGAAACGTGTGTGTGTATGTGTGTGTGTGTATGTTTGTGTGCACATGTGAGCTTTAGATAATTAGTTAAGGTCTCCTTGAGGAGGTGACATTTGAACAAAGACCTGAATCAAAGGAGCTTATCTCATGAAAATGTAGGGCAAAAATAATTCAGGCAGAGAACACAGCAAATGTAAAGACCCAGGGGCATGAAAGACCTCAACATATTCAAAGAATTACAGGAAAGCCAATGGCCCAGAAGTGGGGAGAGTGACAGGAAACAAAGGAGGTCATGGTAATAGTAATAACGACAATAGCAACAACAGTAATTTGTACGGAACGTTTGCTTAGGGTTAGCCGATTCATACTCATCTTCACAACTGCTCTGTGGGGAAGGGACTGTTAGAGTTTCCACTTTCTAATTGGGAAATGAAAGCTCAGCAAGGCAAAGAAACTTGCCCAAGGTCATGCAGCCAACATAGGGCTGCAGAGCCAGGATCTGAGCCCCACAGATGGATCCAGAACCCATTCACAATCACGGCCCTATTCCAACTCCACCGGGAAGGCACTCAACTGTGTATCCAGCTCTGTGTGGCAGAGAGATGTGCAAGTGAGTGTGTGCGCCTGTGTGTCTGTGCACATGCACGTGGGATCAGAGGAGGACAGTGAGAATTACAGGTGTATCTGAGCTCTCAGCTGTGGAGGCAAGACCAATACACAAGCAAGCATCGGTGTTTTGTTCAAGACAAAATACTATTCAGTGACAAACTGAGCCTAGTACTCTGTTACTATCTAGAGAAGAGGAAATTGATGAAGGAGCAGAGGGAAACAGTAGAGTCTAGTGATAAAAAGAAAGGGCTCCAGACCAGATGGATAGGGCTCAAATCTCAACTGCTCACCTCTCAGCTTAACCTCTCTGTGCTAGTTTCCTTGTCTGTAAACTGGGAATAATAACAATACCTCCCTCATAGAGTTGATGTGAAGATTAAATAAATTATCTACATAAGGTACTTAAAGTAGTGCCAAGCAAGGAGTGTTTGCCATTATTAGGAACTGTTTTTTGTTTTGTTTTGCTATTTGGTTCTGGATTTTTAGAAATGACTTCACCAATAAAACATAAATTTTCATTTAATAGGTCCTTTATTTATAATTTATTTCTACTGCCTCCCAACGTTGCAGTTTCAATATAGATGATTCATCCCTCCTCCCCACCACCTAACACCTTGGTGTTTGTTTGTTGAACTTCTTCCCTCCAACGACCTGGCCTCGACCCTCTCTCAGTCACTCTCTCTCATAGCCACATCCTGTAACTGCACTTATCTCTAAGCTTGATTTCTGAGTTTACTCGCTAGCCACTGTAGTCCTCCTCTAAAGTACCTCAACTCTAATAATCCTTTGTCCCCACTGGGAACTCCAGTTTATCAATCCTACCGTGTCACTATCCATGGGCAACCATTATAGTACTATAGTATATCATGTTGTATATATATACCACATATATGCTGTATATTATATACTATTACATATATTACAACCCATATATAGTATATAGTATATAGTATATAGTATATAGTATATAGTATATAGTATATAATATATATAGTATCAATTCCCTTGCCCCTTTTAGCTATGTCATCCTTTCTTGGCAAAACAAAGCCTTGGTTAAATTCAGCACTGCCAACTCCATGTCCAGACCTCTGCAGCTAAACATGGCTGGAGAAAAATCACACAAAGTTCTTGCTGGTTTCACTTTAAATTCATGACCACAAACTTCACTTGATATTTCTCTAGTGAATTCACTCTCTCAGCTGTGTAGATGAACTTCAGCTTCTATTTAAAGTCAGTCCTTCCTCCTGTACACAAGCTCTCATCCTCTCTACCAAAGTGCATCTCTTCAGCAGTTCTGTCCCCTCTCTCCTGGATTTTTCCCTCTACAAAGTCATTCACAACAGAATACAAACCTGTTTTCTTTCTTTCTTCTTAAAAAACCTGTATCTAGCTCCACTATATTGGTTATCTGTTGCTACTTAACAAACTATACCCCAAACTTAGCAGCTTGAGACAACAAACACTTATTTCCTCACAATTGTTTTGGGTCAGGAATCCAGGCATGGCTTAGTTGGATGTCTCTGGCTCGAGGTTTCTCTCAAGGCTGCAATCAAGATGTCCACCAGTCATCTCAAGTCTCAAGGAGGGTGATCCACTTCAAAGTGCACACACTTGGCTGTTGGCAGGCCTTGGGTGCCTATTGGCTGTCTAGACACATTAGTTCCTTGCCATGTGGGCCTCTCCATAGGGCAGCTCACAACACAGCAGTTTGCTCCCTTCAGAGTCAGCAGAGAAAGAGAGGGTCCAAGATAAGCCTTTTATAACCTAATGTCGGAGGTGATATCCTGTTACTTTTGCCTTATTCTGTTTGTTAGAAGGAAGTAATAAGTCAGTCTGGGAATGTAAAATGGTGCAGCAATTGTGGGAAACAGAATGGTGGTTCTTCAAAAAGTTACAAATAGAATTCCCATATGGTCCAGCAATTTTACTTCTGGGTACCTGCCCGAAAGAATTGAAAGTAGGGACTCAGATACATATCTGTACACCCATATTCAAAGGCATTATTCACAGTAACTAAAAGGTACAAACAACCCAAATGTCCATTGACAAATGAATGGATAAACAAAATGTGATATACACATAGAATGGAATATTATTCAACTTCAAAAAGGATTGAAACTCTGGTGTATGTATGTGTGTATGTGTATACCAAATATATACATATATATCTCAGAATATTAGTATATTCTGATATACACACTGGATGAACCTTGAAGATATTATGCCAAGTAAAACAAGCCAGTCACAAAAGGACAAATATTGTCTGATTCCATTTATATTAGGTATCTGGAACAGTCAAGCTCATCGGGACAGAAAGAAAGTAGAGCAGTGTTTACCAGGAGCTGGGGAAGAGGCAGGGGAACATGAAGTTAGTGTTTAATAAGTACAGTTACAGCTTAGGATGATGAAAAAGTTCTGGATATGGATAGTATTGATGATTGCACAACAATGTGAATATACTTAATGCCGCTCAACTGTACACTTAAAAATGGTTAAAATGTAAATTTTAAGTTAAGTATATTTTACCATGTTTTTTAAACTGATAGGGAAAGAAATAAGTCCGCCCACACTCAAGAAAGTGCATGAATATATGAATACAAGGTCGTGAATATCAGGAAACAGCTCTAATTGATGGGTAGTTAATGTTAGGGTGTACATTCTTAATGGAGCTGTATTTCCGCAACCAGCTGAAAGTTGATTCTTGGTAGGAGGGAGAAAACTCTTACTCATTTTTATGTGTAAAGCACAGATATACACACAGTACATAAACAAATAGACAGTACATCTGTGTTATTAACGTTTCACAGGACCATCTATTAGGAAAAGTATTTTCAAATGCTCCTTTAGGGAGGGCCATAATAACACTGGGTTAAGGCATAAAGCTGGCCTCTTCTGGCCACAGTTATGTGAGGTGGGATTGTGGGAGCCCAAAATTAATGATGAGAATCCCTTATATTGATTTTACTCCATAGAATTTACCAAAGGCTTTCAGATATGGCAGGTGTTCTTAACTCTAGATCTGTGGACTTTTAAGTGATAGTGGGTGGGTTTTAGATGGATGAATCTGTGACCTTCATGAATTGTAGGCACAATCTAAGTACCCTGGTATGAGGAGCAGTGAAGCATTGTTGTTAAATCACTGAGTTTGAGTCACATGACCTGGGTTCAGATTCTGGCTTTGCTGCTTACTGTGTGACTTGCACAAGTTAGTTAACTTCTCTGAGTTAGTAACTAACCATTTGCTGTGATGATTAAATAAAGCTAGAACGTGACTAGAACACAGTAAGTGTTTAGCAAAATGTTAGTTGTTGTTTCTAATTATATTGTATTAGTTATGTTGTATTAGTATTTCTATGCTAATATTTCTGGGAAGAGAATGTACAGATCTCAAAAATTCTCAAAGGGATCCATGACTCCAAAAGGTTAAGAATCTTGGAAACACAAGAACAATTCTCATCAGAAACCCACAAGATAATATACAATCCTCACCTTGCTTGCCCCCGTCCAAAGAACCACCATGTTCTGTCTCTTCAATTACCATATCTACTACCTTAGCCCAGTCACTCACCAGTTCACTCCTAGACAATTTCAACAGCGTCCTCACCACAGTGCCCCGCTCCCACCACTGCTTCATCTCTGTCTCCCACCTTGTCCTCTTTCAATCATCTGGAATTGTGGGGTTTTGTTAGGGTGTTTTTTTTTTTTTTTTATAAGCTTTCAAGTCCTAGCCAATCTCTCCCCTACTGAAAATTCTTTGGTGGCTCATCATGACTTTTAAAATAAAGGTCAAACTCCTTTTCATGACATAGTTCATGACCTGGCCCCATCCTCCTCTCCTGGCTTATGGTGGCCCAATCCAGGCTTCATATGCTATCCTGAAGCATCCTGCATGGACTGCTTGGGTCTTGTGTCTCCTCACCCCATTACACTGATCATTGTAAGAAGGAGATGGGGTGTCATGGTTAGCCAAGGCTGAGTTACCAGTCCACCCTTGTGGCCTCTGTCCAATGAGGTGCTCTCTGTATAGATGAAACAGGTGGTTCTCTAGAGGCAATATCAAGCCTCCTCCTGATCCTTGCTGTCCTGCTTCCCTGCTGTCCCTGACCCTCTAATCCCCTGCCAACGGCCCCTCACCTTGTGGAACATCCCTTCTCTTGGCAACCTTGTACAGCCCACATCTCCTGCTCCTTCCTCTAACCCCTGCTGCCTGACAGGGAGCCCTGGGAATCTCCGACTTCCTCTTTGACACTTTTTTTTTTAGGAGGTCCACATGGTTAAAATTATTTTAATAATAAAATGTTATTTACCTTTTTACTATGTTGACATTTGCACTAATGGTACAAATATAATTGGTGTGTAAAACTGCTGGCACATTAGCATGAATTAAGTCAGTGGACACTGAATGTTCTAATTGTCATTGTATTCTTCACCACCTTGCACTCAACAGTAGAAAAAAATTCCAGTTTCACGTAAGAATGTCTTGATGAAGCAGTACAAATGATTAAATCTAATCTCAACCCTTGAGTATATGTCTTTACAATAATATTCTGTGTTGCAACTTTCAAATGTACAATACAGTGTTGTTAACTATAGTCACCAAGCTGTACATTTACATCCCTGAGACTTATTTGTCTTAAAACTGAAAATTTGTATCTTTTGACCACCTCTACCCATTTTACTCAGTGGATTTGAATATAATAAAGTACAAAAGAGATTGACATGGTTTCAGATTATACTTAAGAAATGACCACTTGTTGAGTTTTGGTGTAATAGCAAAGGAGAATATCTACAGTTATGTGAAAGGCTATGAAATATTACTCTTTTTCAACTGCATATCTGTGTGAGGCCAGATTTTCTTCATATTCTTCAATGAAAGAAACAGTGCAACAGATTGAATGCAGAAACAAACATGAGAACCGAGTTGTTTTGCATTAAATTAGTCATTCAAGGAATTTTCAAAAATGTAAAGCCATGCTACTCTCCTCATTAATTTTTTATTTTTGGAAAATAGAGGTATTTTTCAATAAAATATTCTTTATGTTAACATGTAATCCACTTTTAAATTCATTTTAAATTTTAAATTATAGACTTACTATTTAAAATTTTTCTAGTTTTAATTTCTAATACTGTGAATGTTCATAGACAGAATTCATATAAGCAAAAGCTCCTCAGGGTCAACAATAATTTTTAAGAGTGTTAAGAGTCTTGAGTCTAAAAAATTTGATAACTGCTATGTTAGGAAATGAGGAAGCACCCCTCTCATCCACTATAAAAGAAAGTCTCTGACCCCAAATGCAGTAGGACCCACTAGGCCTGTGACTAACTACCCAGACTTTCCACAACTCCTTCCTTCCTAATATGAAACAGGTTCTTCTGCTTCTCTTATAAGTCCTGGTTGGATAACTGGCCCAATTATTTGTGGCCCTATTTAGAAGGCTGGGTATGTGAAACCTTTGTTCAGTCTTAGTTATCAATTCCAGGAACTAAGAAGATCTCCCCTTAATGTCTTATTAAATAATCTGTAATAGTTGGACAGTATTTATTTCTGTTCCTTTGTGGGAGAATAGTTATTGTGGGAGATTCACTGTCATTTTAAAATACTTATTACCATTTTGGTTTGACAGTGAAGAGAAGTCAGAGTACAGGGTGGTGTTTTGAAGAGAGCATGGGATTTAATTTAGAATCCCAGCTTCGCCATTTACAAGAGTGACTGTGGCAAATTACTCAACTTTTCTAACTTAATTTTCTTTTTTTCTTTTTAACCTTTTTTTATTGAGTTATAGTCATTTTACAATGTTGTGTCAAATTCCAGTGTAGAGCACTATTTTCCAGTTATACATGAACGTACATATATCGATTGTCACATTTTTTTTTTGCTGTGAGCTACCATAATAACTTAATTTTCTTATTTGTAAAATTAGGATGAAAATACTTGCCTTTTAGGGTGCTTATAGATAACACATGTATCATCTGACACATAATAGCCAATCAAATGAACTACCATCATAATCATCATCATCATTGTCCTAGTACAGGAGTTGGGAAGGAGTTTCTGTTGGAATACTCTGAGACAACTAGCATAAATCCTTTTTGGTGTCCTCGCTAAGTTCTTAGTGGCCTGTTATTGACTTCCTCACCAGAAACTCAAAGTTTCTCTCTGATTACTGGTAACAGCATATCTATCGGACAAGATGAATACTGTCACTTCTTCCACATTCTGTCTTGACAAAGAGGAATTGTTTCACTCTGGTTGAAGGGTCATTCTCCTAGAGGGCCTTCTCACCTCCAATTCCCCACCAAGGCAAACACCTTTCTCTGGGCTTCTCCCAAGTTCCAGGCCTTGGTGTAGGCTAGAATGAACCAGAAAATCACTGGTGGCTACCATATTTGGCCAATAGTGTGAAAAATAAACAGCTGGGTGAATTTTATGGGGTAAGATATGCTAAAGAGTTGTGTGAAGCTGCAGAGAATGTTCCCTTGAGTATTTTTTGGTTGTTTTTTTAGATTAGGGCTCCAGGAGGGGATTTTTATGGAATGATGCGTGAAAATGGTAAACTTCCTCATGCTGCTAAAATGAAAGCCATGGGTCCCTTTCATAGCTGAGGGAGGCAGATTAATGAGTTGGGGGGATGTGGCTGCTGCCTCCCAGCATCTGGCTCAATTATGTTTCCTGCTCAAGCTGTGCTCTGGGCCTTGGAACACAAGCCTGGTAGAATTCTGACCTTGCTGGAAGACTTTGTTCCTTCACTGAGGCTTCCTACTTTTAGCTTAAATATGCCCTTTACTTTTCATGGATAGGTATGCTGGAACCATGGGTATGAGAGAATTGTCCAGTGAGTTTCTTTTTAAAAACAAGGAAAGTATATGCAATCACGAGGATGTTAACAAATAAGAAGCTCTGGGAAGAAAAATTACATCTATTTGGAGAAAGTGTCTTAGTACATTTTATTCTAATGAAGCATTTTGTTGGGAGAAGTGGCTTGTCCAAAGAGCTTGGTCAGAAATCATTTGATTGCAAGTGACAGAAACCCACTCAGATTAACTCAAGTAACATGTGGCTTTAAGGTTGGGCATTAGGTACACCTCATAGATTCCAAATATAGACAGAAAAACTGAGAATTAGGAAGTTTATAGTTCTATGGATAAGTGTAGGTTTCTAACTCAGTTGCCTGGCTTCAAATTCTGCATCTATCTGTTACACGCTTTGGCTTTTTTTTTTTTTTTTTTTTCACTTATCCCTCTATGCATCAGTTCTCTTCTCTGTAAAGTGGGGGAAATAAGAGTACTTATATTTTACAATTGTGGTGAGATTTAAATGAGTAGATACCCATGAAGCATGTGGAGTAGTGCCTGGCACATATCAAGGTCTTAATAAATGTTAGGTGTTGAGGATTTCCATAATAGCTATATTGTTTCAGACCAACTCTCCCACCAAGGTCAACTAGAAAAGCTGGATGAAACTGAAAAATCATTACAGAGATACTGGAAAACTACCAATGCTGAAAGGACTTTAAGAGCCTAAGATCTCAGAAAGAAGGGAAACAAAGAACAATGAGCCTGACATTCTGTGCTGCCTTTCCTCCAGGGCATCTGCAGGTTGACAAGCATTACCTAAAATACTGAGAAGCTGCACAGAAAGACTGACAGGTGAAAAGCTGGGCATCACTTCTGGCAGTTTTATGGGGGTGGAGAAGATAAAAATGGAGCTTAGGGCCTACCAAAGGAGAGGCACCATGGCGTTTACCCTACTCTTTCAGATAGAACTCCCAAGGGTAATAATCCAGAAATATGGATGAACTATAAATACATCAACTCTCACAAAGACTGAAGCCTGGTTCTGAATCTGTTCAATCACTGATTTAATTAATGTGGGCCAATCTGCCTTTACCTAGCTACTTGCCAGAAGCAAGAATAATCCTCTCTGAAGGAAAATAACACCATCCACAGCCTTATGTAGTATATCTCATATTCAATACAAAATTACCAGACTCACCTGGAAGCAAGACAAAATTCTAAAAGCCATGAGGAAGAGAAACTCAGACAATAAAAAGAAACCAACAGGAAATAAAAATACTGGACAGTTGATTAAAATAGCTGTGATTAATGTATTCAAGAAATTAGATGATGAAGTAATCTTCAGCATAGAATAAGAAACTATTAAAATAAAAAACCTCAACACATGGAGTTACTAGCAGGTTAGAAAGAGCTGAAGAAAGATTAGTGAATTGAAGAATTTGACAGAAGAAAACATCTGGACTGAAGCATGGAGAGATAAAAGAATGAAAAATATAGAAAAGAACCTAAGAAACATGGGACAGAGTGAAAAGTTGAACAAATAAGTAGTTGGAGTCACAGAACAAAAGGGTTAGAATGGGAGAGAATGATTATGAGAATGGGATAATGGATGAGAATTTTCCAAAACTGATCAAAGACATTGTACCACAGATTTAAGAATTTCTATGAACTCCAAGGAGGATAAGTACAGAAGAAACCACACATAGGCACAGCACAGTAAAACTACTCAAAATCAAGAATAAACAGATCGTCTTCAAAGCAACCAGAGGAAAAAGGCATACTACCTTTAAAGAAGCAATGATAACCTGATAGATAACTTCTCACAAAAACAATGGAAGCTCCACAGTGGAAGAAAACAAGTGAATGACATCTTCAAGGGGATAAAAGATAATAGTTGCCACCTAGACTTCTGAACCCACTAATAATAACATTTAAAACAAAAGTGAAATTAAGGCATTTACAAACAAACAAAAATGAGGGAATTTATCAACAGTAGACCTTCACTAAAGAAATACTAAAGGGAGTTCTCTAGGTAGAAGGTAAATGATATCACATGGAAACATGGAAAAATAGGAAAGAAGGCTAACGGAAAGCAAAACATGTGTATATAGCTAAATTAATATTGAACATTTAAAATAATATCTTGTGTATTTAAAAATAATTGTAGAATTAAAGTATCTGACAATAATGGCACCAAAGGTGGGAGGGTGGTAAATGGAATTAAAGTGTCCAAGTTCCTTGAATTTTCCAGGAAGGAAAATTCCTAATTTATACTGGACTTTGGTAAGTCTATCTGTATAATTGTCTTCAGGACAATCACTGTAAGAATAGTATCAATATGTAAAACTATGCTAATACATAGATGGAATAATTGAAAATACATAATTTATCCAAAAGAAGGAAAAAATCAAAAAGGGAACATAAAACTGGTGAAACAGTAAAAACAAATTGTCAAATTAAAAAATTACCATATGATATCACTCATATGTGGAATCTAAAAGAAAAAAGAGAACACTAATGACTTATCTACAAAACAGAAACAGACTCTCAGACATAGTAAATAATTTTATGGTTATCGGGAAAGGGGATGGGAAGAGATAAATTTGGGACGTTGACTGAGTTACCTCCCAGACCCTCTGTTGTAGGAAAGCCCAGACCCTCTCCAGGAAGGATAGAGTGGTCTTGACCATAGCAACCTCACTCTCTAATGAAATTGGTCTAATCAATATCTCAGGTGCATCAAATTAGCAATTACTGTCCCATTAGGTAGGAGATGGGGGAAAGGTGAGAATTAGAAAAGAGTGGCTTGGCACAGGAGGAAGAACATCTCACCTCAACAGCAAGGAGTGATGAGAGTTAACATCATTGTTTACTGGGCCATAGAGGAAAGAACTACTGGCGTGTGGGGCAGAGAGTTAAAGGCCAAGGGCAGCTTTATGGAGGAGGTGCCTATTTAACTGGATTCTGAAGGAAGAATGCAAGTTTTCCAGATGGGCAGGCAAAGGAAAATGAATTTTAACGCATATTATGGCACAGAGGGTGAGTAATATGGTGTTTGGAAGGACTGTAAGAGCTGAGACTGACTAGAATGTAGATTGTATGAAGAAGGTGTATTTGCAATGGGTTATTAAAGTATGCGAATTAAGCGTGGCCACCACTCAATAAGTATTGCTTAGGATGAATGAATTACTTAGCTAACCCCCAAATTAAATAAATTCTTATAATCTTCATTTGGAAAATTTCCACTAATTTTGACCACCTTCTCTTTTTTTCGCTAAACTCTGGATAATTCTCCAAGGGCAAGATTGCTTTGAATTTGACTCAGTAAGAGTCACAAATGACAATGCCTGACTTTTCATAAATTCTGAATTAGTATAGTTTAAATAAGCTTTCTAGGCCTGAATCTCCACAGGAGAACCTCAGAATTACTATAAGTTATTGAATTGGCCCATGTATAAATAAAGCATGATCCCCAGAGAGGAGCTGTCTTGTGTAGGTTACAGAGAAAGTGTTATTGCAATTCATTGTTGATTTCAACACTGACAAGGTCCCCTCTGGGGGTGTGTGGTGAAATGGTTCTTTGGAGCCAGACAGGCTTGGGTTTGAATCCTTAATCAATGACTTACTGGCTAAGTGCTTAAGCAGGTCATGTTGTCCCTCTAAGCCTTGGTATCCACATTAATAACTAGGAAATAATACCTATCTCATTGAATTGTTGTGAGGATTAACCTGGAAATATGTTTGTGAACAGACAGTCTTGCCTGAGGTTCTTTTTATTGTAAGGAACAGGAAACCACTTAAACTAGTTCAAATGAAATCAAGAAACAGGATATAAAATAGTCCCTGGGAGGAACCAAGAACTGGATTGTTGGAATCCAGGTACATGCTCCATCTCCCAGGAGCCCTAGAGTCTTCCATGTGGGGTTTCCATCTTTTCCTCTTTGCAAATTCTCCCCTCTTTGCTCTCCACAACTGGTGTCCTCAGCTTTCCTCAGCTCCCACCTCTCATTATTTCTCCCTTCTCTAGACCCTTCTACACCAACTTTCCACATAAAGTCCTATTCAGTTTTATGGTGTCCAAAGCTATATTTCTGGGAGAAGAACTAAGTTTAGGTCCAGTGTCCACCCCTGGTCCAATGATTGGTGACCAGGATGTGAAACTGTCATGTAGTATAAACATGGCCCTTGCAAGCCCACCTCTCCAGCTCTGCATGGGGATGATTCCTAGAGGGAGGGCCTGCAGGAGTGCAGACACTGAAACATTTCAGCTGCAAGCATCTAGAACAACAGATAGTAGCCTCCATCTCTTCCCCCTCTCCTAACTCTAGCAGAACAGGTTTCCATGATGTGCCCCACAGAAATTCATGATGATCTTTATAAGTGTTTACTTTTGCCTGGGCTATATCCTACTCCATCCCTCCATCCCTCCATCCATCCTTTCATCCATACGTCCATCCCTCCATTCATCCCTCCATCTCTGTATTCTTTTTACCTTCTGTGTCCTCTAGAAAATCTTCCCTGATATCGTCAGCTCCTCTTGATCCCCCTCATATCTGACAGTTCTTTTAGTGTACAGCATACAGTTTAGTGCTAAATTATACAATGGTTTAGATTTTTCTCTCAATCACTTTTAAGGTGTTTCTTGTTTCAACGAGATTATAAATTCATTCAGAACAGAGAGTGCCATGATGCCAAGCACAGAGAGGAGAAAGGAATAAATGTTCAATGAATGGAGAAAATTACAGCACAGTAAAAATTTTATAGCTGGAAGGGATCTCAAAAATAATTTAGTCTAATCTTGATTTTAGAAGAACTGACATCAAAATAGAGGAAGCACTTTTGGTTGACTGAATATAGAGATTGAACTGGAGACTAAATATTATATTATCTATGTAATAGAAGAATCCTCTGCAATCAAACTATGGAATAGTATCTGAGGAATCACAATATGTTTGGACCTGGAAGGGAACTTAGAGGTGTTCTGGGATGTGCTGGTTAGGTTTATAGGTGAGGAAATTCTCTCCCAGGGAAAGGAAGTGACTTATCCCAGCTCATCCAGTGTTCAGCAGCAGAGCTGGTACCAGGCTCCACATCTTCTGCTCACTCCTAGGATTTTCCCTTGCTGTCACCTGTGGCCTTAGGTATTCTCACCCACTCCCTAACCATGCACCTGGCACCACGAAAGAGGTTAGCACCAGATTCACTTGCCCTCACAGTTCTGTGTTACCTGCCTGAACTGTTCCTTGCACTGTATTCCTTTTTGGCCTCTTCTTCCTCTTGTCCATTTTTACCTCTGCTCTCTGTTATTTTTTTGCCTTGCCTTGCCTTGCCCTGTGGACTAAATGCTTGGTCCTGTCTCCTTGGCTATAACTTTGACTCTGCCCCTGATCTCTGGCTGGTGTAAATACACTTTCCTGTTCAGTCTAGCCTCAGGAATGGGTATTTCCCGTTGGTTAATTTGTGCATGGATTTAATGCAAATGTACTGTGCGTGTCCTCTGTGGAAAGTTCTGAATTCTGAGGGATTCAGAGATGAAGAGCACTTAGTCCCCACCTCAATAGGCTCACAATCTGGTGGTGAGAGGTAGATATTTTTAAACAATGGGGCATGTGTATTCATATCAGAGTTTTATTCATATGGGAGTCCAAAACTGAGCCTGGAGTGGTGGGAAGGCGACAGTCAGGGAAGATTTCCTGGATGAGGTGTCCCTGAGATGAGACACTAAGGACAGATAAGTACGTAAGTGTGAGCAGATCAGGCAGTAGGGTAAGGGAGATTAGATATACAGGCAAAAGGGATCACATAAGCAAAGACATAAAATCATGAAATAGCAAGGGGTGTGAAAGAAATTACAAGCACCCTGATGTTCTTGGAGGATCAAAGGAGGGCAGTGGGCAGTGTGAGATGAGGCTAGTGAGGCGGGTAAACCAAATCAGAGGGCCTGTCTGTAAGTAAGATAATTCTACTGTTGGGATTTAGAGCACTAATAAATGACACCCCTGTTTCCTGCCCAGGTTCCTAATTAATTGAGAAAAACCCCAAGGAGTCATCCAGATGGAAATTAAAATGTCAGTTTTATTGCAGATAAATTGATAAAACAATAAGCATGGCTTAGCTCTGGCGAATTGCTTGCTAACACTTCCCAGTACTGAGCTTAATTCCCAGATGCAGGCCTCTCCTGCAGGGACTAAGCAGGCCTCTCCTGCTTAGAGCTGATGTGCATCTGGCCCCCAAAGAAAGAGATAAAACTGAGCATGCTCACCTCCTTGTCTAAATTCACCATTCAGATATGACACTGCTCCCCTGGGGGAAAAGGGAACAAGTGTTACTCTAATGGTGGTCCCTCCATTTAGAGACATAAAGCAAAGGGAAAGGAGGTTCCCACCTAACATGTACCCACCATTTACTGAACACCTACTGTGTGCTGCCGTGCGGAGTGCCTGGGCTCCACCAACTGGAAATGGACAGAATCAGAATTCGTTTGGGAAGATTCTCTAACAGAATGGGTAAAAGGACACGGAAACCTCCACCCCAGATTTCAATATTGAAAGAAACCCTAAAACTCATTGAATCTGGTTCTCCATCAATGCTTGAAAGCATCTATATCATATTATCCCTGCAAAATGCCCATTTACCCTCTGCTTGGATGTGTCACTGACAGGAAACTCACTGCCTCCCACAAAACAGACATAACAGAGATGTCTAATGACTGGTGCCTATTTAGACAGGACAGGGCTCTCTGGAAGATGATGCTCATAGTTTTTGTTTTTATTTTCTACTTTGCTAAAATGTTT
Organism: Camelus bactrianus; assembly: GCF_048773025.1. Classification (NCBI taxonomy): domain Eukaryota; kingdom Metazoa; phylum Chordata; class Mammalia; order Artiodactyla; family Camelidae; genus Camelus; species Camelus bactrianus. The sequence continues at coordinate 30,385,786 of NC_133550.1, read as the reverse complement.
GTAATTTTATATCACTGTGGAACCAATAGGACACTGCTTTATAGTTTCCATTTCTGCTTTCATGTACTTTTGACAGGTCTATGGAATTTTCAATTCTTACTATTTTTTTTTTTTCCTTCTGGGATATTCAGACATTATTTAGGGATGTTGTGGGAAAGGCAGCCTCCCTGCCAATCTGCTGACACTGGGTTTATGTTGATCCACAACAGGCCATTCCATCAACAAATTGTTCTGGCTCTAAGAAAGTTCCTCCTGACTGCGAATGTTGTGGTCTCTTTGTAGCTCTCACTTTGGTCTGAGTTGCAGAACTTGAAGCATGGTGGGCTGATTCTGGCATCCTTCTCATCTCCTCTGGCAGACCAGACTGGTCTTTGACATTAATCAGATGCTGAGAAATCTTCTGAGCTCAGCCCTGATTGTCTGAATATAATTCCGTAGAGATCCACATGGAGACCAGATGAGATCTGGATGGCACAGGCCTCTGTGCTCAGACAGTGCTGTAGCCAGAGTTCTATGATATTGCAGTTGAAACCTTCCTCATAGGAGGGACTGAAGTCCATTAATCAATATCCTGTGGGCATAGTCATTTCATCAGTTATGCATCTACCTAATCCAAATACCATCCAGACCATACATCTCTATCTAGCATCAAATGCTCAAGGATATATCAAGAGACCCTGACAAGCCTGTCTTAACTGCTGACATACCTTGACTACAGTAGATTTGGAATCGAATAATCCAGGTTTGAATTCTAATACCAACACTTACTTTCTACTGTGCTTCATGCAAATGACTCAGTGTCTTTCAGTCTCAGATTCCTTATCTGTAGGTTGAAGATAAAAATATTTCCTATTTCTTACATTTATTGTGAGCATGAAATGGGGTGACATACCTAACTCATGGGGTTAGCAGAACAGAGTGATGGTTATGATTGCTGTTGGCTGCAGAGTCAGATGACCTGCGCTCAAAATCCAGTTTTACTGCTGACTTCGTCCTGAGGGACAGAGGTGACTGTGTGCCCTTTAATAAATATACGTTTTTATGTTTGTGTTATGCAGAACCTTCCAAAGAGCAAGGCCCAGGGAAGAGGCCCCACGAGTCCCAGTCTAACGGAAGCAATGGAATCAAGAGTGAAGGGTGATGTGCAAAGAGGTACAACAGTCTTTTCTTTTGTTAGTTCTATGTTGGTGAGATAGCTCTGGTGTGATGATGTCTCAAACAGTGCCTACCTGGCAGAAGTTGTTCAGTAATAACAGAAATAACAGCAACCAATGTTTACTGAGTGCCTACCAAGAGCCTGGCATTGTTCTGAGTGTTTATTCATTTATTCATGTGATCATTAATGTATAAATATAAATGTGTATATTTGTATACATATTTCTGTTTTAATATCTGATATTGCTACAGATATGGGAGTCATGGCTTAATTAATCTGCGTTGGTCAGGAATCTTTCCCTGCAAGTAACAGAAACTCAGTTCAAACTAGTTTAAGAAAAATTTTAAAGCATGGAGTAGGGGAGGGATATGGAATTTTTGGCCCTGCATAATCAAGGATATAGATGATCTGGTCTCCAGAACATCTGCCCCAAGGGGTCTCAAATGCTATTATGTCTCTCTGCTTCTTGTTCTGCTATCTCTCTTTGTGTGGACTATGTTCTCCCCTGGTGGGGTAGCAAGCCACCAGCAGCTCCAGGTTCATCCAAATCTATGACCAGAATGAATGAAGCTGTACAGTGATTAGTTCAGCTGAAGTCATGTGCTCATCATTGAACCAATCACTGTAAACAGAGGAAACTGGTCTTCTTATTGGTTCCGTCTTGTGTGACCATGGCAACTCCAGAGGCCAGAGTGTGGGACTATGACTAGTCTCCAACAAGGAGGGGTCCCTCAAAAGATGGGAGGAACAGTTATCAGTTGAAAGAGGGGAGCTGTGGAGACCCCAGAACCCCCATTAGATGCCAACAGAACCCAGCCTCTAAGTATCTCTGTTCTCAGGCATCCCTTCCAATCCTGAGAGCTCCTTCCTGTCACAGAGGTACTGGTTCAGAAAAGAAAAACCCAGTGCGAGGCTAATTCTTTGTAGGAGCAGAAGTTGACACAATGCATATTAATACAGACAGAGAATGTGTGCTGGAGCCTGATTCAGAGTCCAAAGCTGGGTAGAGAATTCTGAAGGAAGGCAATAGTTGTGTCAGCCTTGATATAAAGCCCAAGGAAAATGCCAGAAGGAAAGACAATAAACCTGTTTAGTAAAAGGGTGGGAAGACCTGATGGATGTGAATTGCTTTGATTCACAAAACTCATCAAGTACCGGTCAATGATCAGCTTTTGAGTAGGTTAAAGGACAGTGGAAATAGCCTCTGTGTTTGTACCTGTGCAGGCTCCTGCTTTCTGGGAACCCAACCTGCCACACCCTGTCTATAAAGCCATGGTCCTGCACCTGCCTCCCACTCTGATGTCGTATCTCAAGAATCTTCCTCTGAGTCCACTTCAGCCACATGGACCTTCTTTTGATGCCTCAGAGTCTTCTCACTTGCGGGTCCCTTAGCCTGTGAAGACTTCTCCCACTCATGCTTCAGAACCAGCTTAAACGGCATGACTTTAGTGATGCTTTTCCTTGACTGCCTTCACCTCTGTCCAAATAAAAATGAATTTCCCCTTTCAATCCCCACTGGTAGTGAAAGTACAGTCCCATTCACTATCCTTCGCTTTTCCTTCATAGTGCTTAGACCAGTTAGGATACTTTGAACAGAACAATCGGTGTTCTTAGAATAGTTATGATGCAGTGAACAGAACACCTGAGTAAAAGTAACTTAAATAATAGAGGTTTGTGAGTCTCGGGTGATACGAGGTTTACAGGCAATGCTAGAGTTGGTACGGTGGCGGCGCGGCTACATGGTTGGGATGAGGGAGGGGGGGCCCATGCCCCTTTCTGAAGTTTCCATCCATGCGAAGGAAGCTCAGTCAGTGTAACTCCTGTACTCTTTCTTCCCCTTTATTCTCTCTGTCCCTGGCAGGGAAGAGTGGTTTATCTCTTTGGTAAATTTGGTCGATCTCCTCTTGGGACTGAACTTGCCACACGCAGCACTTGGTCTCTGCTGTTCTGGCTGTGACCTGTCACTGGGTGCTAAGTCTGCCTAACTTGTGGGGTCAGGCCCATCTGGTTCTTCTACTAAGTTGCATCCTCATACTTAGCATTTATCAGCAACCAAGGTGATATTTTTCCCTTCATCTCTGTCTTCATTATCTTATTTCCTGATTTGTTCAGAACTCAGAGTGGGGAAAAGGGAGCTATTCATCAGGCTTCTTTAGAGACTCCAGCAAATGCTATCAGGAGCCCAGATATGTTCAGTCTGCTTGCTCCACCATAATCAGTATGTCAACAATGTGTCCCCTTAGTGTCACGTGATATCTGCCACAGCCACAATATCACATTCTCACATGACCACATCCCAAGCAGGAAGGATAGGGAAAGGAGCAAAAGAGATTTTCCATTGAAAATATTTCCCAGAAGCTCCTCTGTAGACTGTCCCTTACAGACTAGTGGTCAGAACTGGGTCACATTCCAAACCAGTGGCCTGCAAAGGGAAATGGAAATATCATGACAATTTAGTCCAATTCAACTAAATTATGTTGAGTTACTTGGAACTGGGGATATGGCCTCCTAAACAAAGACAGGTTCCTTTTAGCAAAAGAAAGAAGTGGGTGGTGGTCTCAAAAGGCAGCTACTAGTGTTTGTGGCATTACTGTTCACAATTGGTAGTTGAGTATTTATTAGCTTGATGATTCATGAATGAGCTTACTATCCTTTCCAGCTTAAGTCCCAGGACACAGGATGGATGGCTGAATTGTTCGGTGCTGGGCCCTGAGCACCTACTGTAGAGCCTTCCTCAAAGTAGTGGCTCAATAAATATTCATGGAAACATATGAATAATTACATGCTCAGAGTTACTGGGCACCATAGTGAAAACCAAGAGAAATGTCAAACACACTGCTTGTTTTAAAAGACTTTATGGTGCAGATGAGGCAAGACTCACATATTTAAATCCTTTTCTATCAACATGAGACAAGGTGTCTCCCTTCCTTCTTCCAGATAATACTTATCAAGTTTATAATGTGCAGACACAGTGGTAGGTGCTGGGCAGGGGGGTAAGCAAGACCTGAACCCTCTCTTGGATAGTGAAAGGTTAGTGAAGGAGATGAAGGAGGAAATCACCATGATAAAGAGAAATAGGGAGGCTGTGGGAGCATAAGAGGGGAAGTTCCACATTTCCTCTTTGCCCTTAAATCCATAGAATCCCAGCCCAGGGCCTGGTACCTCGTAAGCACTCAAATAATAGTGACTATTAATTGTTGCAGGGGAAACACACACACACACACACACACACACACACCCCTTCTCACACATTTAAGACAGGCATTGTTGGTTACACTGTACAGATCAGGAAATTGACACTCAGGGAAACTAAATGACCTTCACAAATACTGAGGGACAGAGCCAGGATGAGATCCCCGCTCTGCTGGTGGCTTGTTCCTTGTTTCTGCTCCTCCCTGCCTTCCTGGTGAGGTGACCAGCTGACATCAGATTCTTGGTCTCAGGAATTGCTCTGTGTATGTCATCCTCATTTGACCCTCGAACATCTAGATCCATCTTCTCATATGTACTGAGGAGACCAACATTCATTTCTCTCCTGTCATTCAGCTAGCAACCCAGTGCAAGCAAATGGAAACCGCCAGTGCTGGGAGACCAAGGTCTAAACATGTAAGATTTATTTTTCTCCTTGTCTTTTAATGACGGTATGTCTTTTGTATTTAAGCACTATTTATAATTAGTCACTTCCTAGAAAGTGTGCAAACATCACAGCACAGCTGGGAGCCTGCATAATTTAAACATTATTGCTCATTTAGCTTCACAGTCTGGGTTGTGTGGGTTTTACAAAAGAGCCCTCAAACCCTGGAAGGTGGGGTGGGGATAGTCCTTTATTTTTTAACTGATATCTCTCTCCTAGTGCTCTGCACAGGTTTTTGTATGGATTATCAAAATTTCACATGAAAATGCTAACAATCAAAATATTTAAATACTATTATTACATTAAGCCTTCAAAGAGCCTTGGTTTGCCAATTCCCAGCTATAATTTTCATACTTTAATGGGTATGAGTAACTGTTCTCCAACTTAGGTATACAGGAAATAGCATTTTCTTTATTTCCTTTAAATCACCTTAATTATGATGCTAGATCCTTATCCACCTGAGATGTGGAAAATTTAATCTCAAACCTTATTGAAACGCCTTCATGGTCCAGGGCTTTAACAGAATCTGAAAGGCTGCAGTGGTCAGCTGTCTTATTGTCCAAGCCCAGGGGGACCCTGCCTCTGGGCCAGTCATAGGGTTGGAGTTTCTTTCCTGATGAGCTCAGGGTCCTCCTCCCTCAGGCACACCAAATGGCCCTCCTCTCTGAAGCGCTTACATCTTCTAAACTCAGCCACAGAGCAGTGCGTGGGGCTGAGCTGCATGAAGAATCCATGTCAGTGGTCTCTGCCCTGGCTGCTCAAGTCAAAGTCTCTCTATCCTCCCTTCAAAGTCTCTCTATACTCCCTTCTCTTTTGGGGGAGACAAACCTTTTCTCTTCATATGGCTGAAGCTGGAACAAAAGATGGGAAAAGTCCCCTGCTCCAGGTTGCTTCCACTCTTCTGCCCTGTAAGCAGGCAAAGTCCACCAGCTTCCTGCTATAACTGCAGGGAGGGAAAGATTTAGGAAGAACCAACACAAATAAATCTCTTAATCTATTACCCTGCCACATTAGTTAATCCTCATTAAGCAGTCGTTTTACATTTTTCAGCCCAGAGAGATTAACTTACTAAGAATATCCTATATATTTATTCAAACAATATTTATTTAGCATCTCTTATGTGCACTTCAGTGTGCTGGCTACTGCAGACACAGCTATGGCATTATTGTTACCAATTCTTCACCTATCCCTGTGCCTGCGCCCTGTACTGTGTGACTTTGCATTTGCCCCTACTAGAGGCAGAGTAGATTTTCTTACATTACTGAGGTCAGGGTTGGCCGTGTGGCTTACTTTAGCCTGTGGGGTGTGGACAGAAGTGACTGTAAGCCAGTTCCAAGACTAGGTCTTAAGAGCCTTGGTTTGCTTTCACTGCCTTTCCCACTTCCATCACTGCCATGAGAAAAACATGCCAGTGGTTCTAAAGAATAAAAAGTACTGTCAGTTTGGAGTTAATTAAGTTCAGTGAAGACCAGCTTCGAAGAGTCAAACCTCAGTCAAGCCATGGATGTATAAGTGAGAATAAATAACTTTTGTAAGTTACTGAGTTAGGGCATTATTTATTATGCAACATTAGCTGATTGATACAAGTGGTGAATGAAAAAGACATGATGGCTGCCCTCATGGAGTTTATAGTCTAGAGGGAAGGCAGACATTAAACCAATTATTATTATAAAAATTATAATTGTAATGAGTGTCATGAAGGAAGTATGTGAGAATACACAGTGCTGGAAGAGAATGTACAAGAACATCTAGCCAAGTTTTTTTTTTTCCAAGGGGGAAGGTAGTTCCAGAAAGAGTAATACTGAGATTTCCTATCTGTAGCTAACTATTATACTCTCAAATTCCCTCAAATAGTTAACCTTGTTGCATTTTTGAGGACCTTGTAAGCCACTTTAACCCTGAGAAATGAAACAACCAAAATACATGAATAGTTACTAATGATGTGCACACATCTACAGTGGGGCTCTGGAGCACTCAGGTTGTAGGGGGTTTGATGTGCTCTCTAGCTACTGGGGGCAGAGGAAGCAATACACAATCTCACCAACCATGTGAAGTGGCATCCCAGTAGTGTCAGAAGTCCCCAGGTAAGCCTTGATGGATAGGTAAGGTGCACGTCATTGGTAGCCTACTTCTTTTCTTTCCTTTTTCTATCCTAGGAGAAAGCAGGTTGTGCAGCCAAAGATTTAAGAATTAAGAGCCTGTTTAGGCAAAGTCCCATGGGGGTATGCAAATAAAACATTCTTCAGATGCATTTGGTCTCATGGGAGTGAGTATGTCAAATTCATTAATGCCTGCGGTACAAGGTGGAATAGGAGATGCAAAAAGAACTAGGTAGAGCAGTGAAGAAAAGTGGACTCCAGTGCCCGGCCAGCCTAGGTTTGAGGCACAGCTCTGCCACGTTAGTGTTATGTGACCTTAGAAAAATGATGTAACTTCCCTGAGTCTCATTTTTCTCATCTAGGAAATGGGAATGACCTATGGTGGAGGCTGCTAGAGCTTACCATTACCTGGTTCTTTTCTTCCTGGGCACACGGTCTGACTATACTTACAGTTAGGTATGGCTATATGATTGAGCTCTGATCCATAGAATGTAAGTAGAGATGCTGTGAGTGCTTCTAGGCCTACTTGGTAAAACTCTCCCATGTGTAATCCTTGTTCTCTTTCCCCATCTTGTAGCTGAATAGAAAGAGTCCTGACACCGTAGAGGAGGGTCCAGCCACAAGGTGAAAGGATCCTGGGTCCCCAGATGACAGCACAGAGCAGAGCTCCCCATCTTAACCCAAATCACCTAACCATTGTGAGTTGAGCAAGACATAAACTTTCATTGTGTTCAACCACTGGAATTTTGGGGTTATTGCCATTAACTTATCGTGATTAATACATTGATCTACTTCACAGGATTTTTATGAGAGAGCTTGTGAAATGCCTCACTTAGGTGCCCAATACATGGTCCTTGTTACCATCAAGATTATTGGTAAGTCCTATAAGAATGGTGCTAAATGAAGATCTGGGGCTTTGGGGAAGCATGGTGGTTTCCAGTCTGGCCCTCAATTCCTTGAGTCTGAGCCCTGCCACACCACTGAGATTATCTAAAGTTTGAAAACCTGGGGGATCTGGCCTTGGTGTTTTCTGCTACCTGCCCAGAGGCCAGCAGAGTGATTACTCAGTGCAGGAGGCAGAGGAAATGAGAACAGCCTCAGAAATAGATGTAGTCAGAGAAAAGCAATGCCGTTGTCTCCAGAATACAGGCAAGCAGAAGCTCTTCTTCCCAGAAAGCTCTTCTCTGTTTTCCCTGAAAATGATTGATGCTGGAAATGGGAAGCCTAGACACGGCAAAGCCACAAAGTGCTTTTCGAATCAACCTCGGAGCCAGCCTTAAATGCGTTGTAGGTTGCTCTAATTCTTGGGGAGCCAATTGTCTTTGACTGAGTATAAGTCTGATATCTAGTAAGTCAATTAACTAGCATTTCTCACTTATACAGAATACAGTAGTCTACAACCTAGCATGCACAAACTGGCAGCCCAGCTTTTAAAAACTGAGCTAGTTGCCAACTTTTAAAAACTGGAAGACTTCACATAAACTTTCATGTTTCTAGTAGCTCTCTAACAGTCAAATGACCTGGAGATGCTGGCCCCACACTTCCAACTGGTGACAACTGGCTGGTGCTGAGTAGAAGCCGCACCTGTAAGAGGTGGCAGACACTGCAGCATTTGCCATGGTACTTACCCAACCCTGTTTTACTATTTACGTTACTTACTTGGCCTTGATAGTCTCCTGAGTTTGCAACCTCTAGGTCAACTCTTATGATCAACATGACTTTACTATATAGTATAATTGTTGGTGATTATGCCTTATTTTTATGCCAATGGTATTTTAAATGTATTTGCTTATTTGTTCAAGAAATGCCAATTGGACAATCGCTATGTGCAGTGTACGATGCCGAGTATTGTGGCACTACAGAGATGCGCTGTATTCTCAAGAAGTCCTAGTCCAGTGTCAGGGATATAGTATGTACAAAAACTATACTAAAAGGTACAAAAGTTTCCATTTCTAGGGAAGGAAGAAGGGAAGATTTATTCCTCCTGAGATGATAAAATAAGGCTTCGTAGGGGAGGAAGTATTTATGCTGGGCTTTGAAGATTTGGTCTGATTTAGGTGTGTAAAAATTGCGGGGATGGACAGCTAGGAAGGGGAACTGTGTGAGCCAAGGCCTAAAGGTGTTCCTCAGTATGTACAAGGAGTAAAGAATAATTAAGTTTGATGGGAGCATAGGAGTCCTCAATGAGCATGGTGGGAAATAACATTGAAAAGCTGAATGAGACCAAAGCATGAAGGTCTTTGAGGCAATCTAGAAGGTTTAAACTATTTCTGTGGACAACGAGGACCCATTGAGAGATTTTGAGTAAGAGAAAGTCAGGCTCAGAACTGTGATTCAGAGAGAAGAATCCAGAAATAATATGGAATGTAGATTAGTAAAGAGAAAGACCAGAGATTATTGCAATTTTCTAAATTAAAAAAATAAATAAATAAAGGTATCAAACCAAGGTCATAGCCATCCAAACAAGACAATGGAAGTGAGAGATGTTACATATGTAAAGCCTTCGGGTTTTTATAAACAGTGAGACCAAGAAACAAGTAGAACTGGATCCTTCTGAGAGGTGAAGGCCTAAGTGGAGTTGGGAAGAAGTGTGGCCGGCAAGGAAGGAGGGGGAAAGCATGGCTGGGAGGAGATATGATTTTGGAATAGGGGGACTTGAGCACACTTGGATTCTAAGGAGGATGCAGGGAAAGGCAGGGTGTTAAGAGACAAGAGAAAGGAATCAATGAAGCAGAGCCTTTGAGGAAGCAGGAGAGGGAACTACCTTCAGATGCTGCCTGACAGAGAGGCTGATCCTTATTCGAATCAGCCACTGTTGGCCTCGGGACCATGTCTAACAGGTAGGATACCTTGACCATTTACATCTGCCAAGTGGTGCACTCCTGGGTGATGCCTCTTTGTGCTGCATAGATGATGCCAGCCTGGGAGGCTACCTCTGGGCCACTGGTAACAATAGTCTGACAGTTTCTTGGGTTCTGGTGATCCTTTCCAATTCATCACCTGAAAAGTGATTTCCAGCTAAAGCCTAGTATGCCCCATGGAACATGTTACATTCTCTGGTTCTTTCCTCCAGTAGATGCAACTTATTAAACACAGCAGATTGTCAACACGAGACTCACAGATAAAAGTTCTTATATCTGTTCCCCAGGTCATGCTTTCCAAGATGCTTCTATTTCCTTTTCACTTTTATTTTCTATTCCCCATACTTAAGTATGTTAATGATTACGACTAAAAGTTGCAGAGAGAGTATTTAACATCTACAAAGTCTTTCCTCATTTGATTCTTCTAACAACCTTATCAGGTGGGTATGATCATTAGACCCATCCTACAGATAAGGAAACTGAGGCTCAGAGAAGTGAAATATCTTGTGCAGTCATTGACAGGTAATAAACAGCAGAGATGGGATATGAATCCAAGATCCCAAGACTCCAGAGTTCATGTTGGAAGGAGTTAAACCATCCAGACACTCCATCTGAACTATTGATTTCGAGGTTTCAGGAGATTAGATTTAAGCAGTTTGAGTTTGGGGTGCATATCAGTTATTTCTTGCCACCATAATGCTGTGCAACAAACAACCACAAAAGGTCAATGACATGTAATAATAAACATTTATTAGCTCACAAGTCTGCACAGCCTGACTGTTCTGGGCTGGGCTGATCTTGGCTGTGCTCACTTGTGTGCTTATGATCAGTTGTGTTTTGGCTAATCAGCCCTGCTATGCTCACTGTATGGGAATTGGCTGGCTGATGGCTGATCTAGAATGGTCTTGAAGGAGATGACTGGGTGCCAGCTCTGGTCCATGTCTTTCTCCTTCCAGTGAGGCCAGACATGTTTTAAGGTGATAACAGAGGAAGTAGAAACATTGCAAGTGCTGTTTCACATCTCTACTTAAGTTCCATTTGCTAATAGTCCTTTCAGAGTAAGTCATGTGTCCAGCCCAGATTCTAGGAGAATCTTTATTGAGAGGAATTGGACAGTCACATGGCAAAGTACATGGATATAAAGAGGGGTAAAGAATCGAGGTTATTAATGCAATCAGCCTACCATGAGATGAAAGTCCAAAGTGAGACTTTCTCATTTCTACAGATTTACTATACCATCAAAATACAGTTAGAAAGCAAAGCATTTCAAATTCAGTGGCTTCCTGTGATACCAAGAGTAAAACCTAAGTTCCTTCTCATGACTACAAGACTCTCCATTAGCTGCTCCAACAACTTCTCCAAACTCAACTCCAATCACTCTCTCCAGGCTCCCTGCGATCCCAGCCATACTGGCCTCCTTAGTTCTTCAAACAGGCCCAACTTTCCTGTCTCAGGGCTTGGCGCGTGCTGTTCCCTTTACCTGGAAAACTTCCCTGCCCCACTCCTCACCTTTTGGTTGGTTGCCTCCTCTGCATCCTTTAGGACTAGGCTGAAATGTCACCTCCTCAGAAGGGCCTCCCTGCCCTCCTGACCCCAAGTTTTAGCCTCTATCTCAGCTTCCTATGTGGATTCCTACTTAACCCTCATCACCCTTTGCAGTAATATTTTTTACTTGTTGGCCTGTCTTTTGGTCTGCCTTCGCCACTGGAGTGCAAGGTCCAGGAAGACAGGAACCACATCTGTCATGTTCACCAGCATCCCAGTGCCTGGCACAGTGCTTGACACAGAGTGGACACTCAGCATACACTGGAATGAGTGAATGAATATCTGGGATAGAGTGTTTTCTTCCAGACAAACTCGCAAAAATAGAGACCAAGCTCTCTGGACTTGGAATTCAAGGTCTTCCATCCTCAGACACTCCCCATGACCTTAGAATTTTGAGATGCTTGACTTATCAGGGAGAGCAATATTAGAGTGTCTTTCCTCTTATATGGTTGGGGGTGGGTGGTAGGGGTAGAGCAGGACCAGGGGAGCCACCCCTAACCCTTGGCCATGAGCAGGTGGGGAAGCTATGGAATCTATGATGGGGAGGGGTAAGAGCAATAGAGATGGATGCAGGGAATTGGGGCTCTAGCCCTACTCTGACATTTTCCTGCCACGTGTCCTTGGGCAAGTCCCTGGGAACCTGTGTGCCTCAATTTCCTCATCTGGAAAAAGGGGATAGGAATCTCCAGCTTGCAGGATAGATGTGGGGGTGAAATGCACATGACAGAAGCACATCTCTCTGAGGATCAAGTGCAGGGCCAGTTCAGTAGGGATGGGGTCTCCGTCATTTCCTCTTTCCCAAGCAGGTTCCAAGTGCTTCCCTTCCTACTCATGTCTCACTTGGACCATGCATCCCTCTGGCCTATTCCTAGCAGCACTTCCAGACACTCTGTCAGAGAAGGGGGCTGTACCTACTGCAGAAATTGTTTCTAAACAAGTCTAGGGTGTTACTCAGCATCAGACCTAAGCCCATGGTCAGACGGGGAGAGGGTGCGAATGTTGGCAAACACTGGTGAATGAGGCCTTCAAAGTCACCTGGCTCGCCACTCCGTGTTCACCAACCTGGTGTGGGAAAGAGGGTTAAATGCACTGAGCACCCACCAGGGCTCAGGCCTCTGCTAGACACTATCACCCATTTCCTCACAACACTTATTTTAACATCATCCCCATTTTACAGACCAAGAAACTGAGGCTCAGGGACATCAAGTGTCTTAGTCAGTGCCCAACTTTGATACAAATGAACTACCAAAAATGTGTAAGTTAAACGTTCTAAGAGATGAAGTGGGGAGGCTTCTTCCCATGTGCAAAACACAGTGGAATTTCTATGTATGCATCATCTTTGATAACGTGACTCCCATACTTTGTCCATGTTCTTTCATCTTATTCCTTTCCTTCACAGATGTATGTAGTTGGCCAGCTTACTTCAGTAAGTGTCAACATGAGGCTGAAAATCTACTCTTTTGCCTGCTCTGTGTTCTCCCTCTTGGCTCTTAACATTGTGTTGCAATTCTGAGAGCTATATTTCTTAGGACTAATATCAATGTTATCAATTTCTATTTTCCACTCATTTTTATAGAACAGTGAAGGCAAAATGCAATAAAATTGCTAACATTAAGTGCTTTACTATTCTGAGCAATACCCATTAAAAGATGTGTAGTGCATTCACAATCACATCTGCTGTATTATCGAGTATTTCCCTGAAAAGAGAGGAATCCTGGTTTGATTAGGCATGGATGAGAACTCCTCCACTTAGAAATTGACATGTCTGATGCCTACAGGAATTTTCCACAGGCAGCGTTCTGCCTTCCTACATTTCAAGGCACTCCGTACCAGTGCCAGGCCCCACAGGACACTTCCTGAGCACTGTGTCATCTTTATCCCTGCACCTTCAGGTTACGACGATGGATGATGGATGGTGGGTGGCAGCAGTGCTCTGGAAGCCATTCCCAAACTAGGTGGCAGGCAGTAGCCTAATCACACAGACATCTGACTGAGAACCACAAAAACATCCCCTTAGATTCAAACTACAGGGTTCCTCTCAGGCTAGACCCCCAAAATGCCCATGACCATTTCAATGCCTCTTGCATAAGGGAGAGTAGGAGGGAGTGGAGGTATTGTTAAAATATCTTCCTTATGCAAATTAAATATATCTGTCTATCTATATATCCATCTCTATATCTGTACATATCTCATTATGCAGTTCCACTGCGAGGGTTGCACCTAGGGCCTTAGAAGAAGCATGTACAAATGACTCTATGTAGCAGAAGCTTCAATAACTTCATGATAATCTGCTTGTGCTGTCACAACTGAACTGGAGTCATCTGGACTCTGTCTGTCATCAGAACTGGGCATTGTTGTAGCAGGGTGGTGGAAGTGATGGGAGTGCTAGTAGGAGAAGCAAGTGAGTGATGCCATAGTGCAGAGGTCAGCAAACTGGCCCCTGAGCCAAGACACGCCTGCTGCCTGTCATTGCAAATAAGGTTTTACTTGGACACAACTACACTCATCGCCGTGGTGGGTTTTGCACTGTGATGGCAGAGTGGAGTCATTTCAACAAGACTGGTCCACAGAGCTGAAAATACTTACTATCTGGCCTTTTATGTAAGAAGTTTGGGGAAAATTGTGAACATCTTGAAGAAGGAGAAAATGAGGCAAGAAAAAGCTAGCACTAGATTCAAACTACTGGGATTTGATTCTGGCTCCATCATCTCATTACTGTGTGCTTTTGGGCAGGTTCTCAACTTTTCTGAGCCTCAATTTCCTCATATGTAAAAGGGGATAATAGTTCTTCAGTCAGTAGTTTTCCACGAGGATTAAATGAAACCCTATATATGAAGTGCTGGTACAGTGCCTGACGTAAAGCCAGGGCTCAATATATTATTGACTGTTATTAGCTGATATCTACAAAGATAACCAGTTTTTGTTGTCAGGTCAGGTAGAAGGATTTTATGTGTGCCATGAAGGTTCAACACCAGTGCTTCTTCCTTTGCAAGATTCTCACTGCTGTATTCCATGGTGATACAGTGGGGACAGCCCAGAGCAGTTTTGATGTGGTTTAAATACCATCCTGTTGTCTCTCAACCGATTCTCTGCTCCATATCACAACCAAAGTCTAGACCCTTTTCCTCTTCTTTAGGACCCTCACCTTTTCCTCAGATGCCAGTGAATTCTCCAACTCAATCATTCATTCACCTCATCTTAGAAGAATTTCTGGATTTTCCAAGGAAGCATCAGATGTACAGACCAATTTACTCTGAGCTACTATTTCTTTTCTCATCCCAGATCAATCGTCTTCATCTAAGGTATAATGGAGAATGGGGTTGGCAGATGAAACCTTTTCAGAAAGAAATCTGTATCAGTTAAAATACTTTGGCTACAGATATGAAAAGTCTATGTATATATGTAACTGAATCACTATGCTGTACACTAGAAATTAACACAACATTATAAACCAACTATACTTCAATTAAAATAATTTTGGCTGCAAGTAAAAGAAAGCCCAACTAAATATGGCTTAAGGAATAAAATACATTTATTAGTTTGTTAGCTCTAATAACCCTAAATCCAGAGATAGGGCAGTTCCAGAGTTAGGTACTCAACTAGCTCAGAAACATCAACAAGGGTGTGTTCCCTCCAATGTGTTGGCTCTTCCTCTTAGACTGGCCCCCCTTCATGGTCCCAGGATGGCTGCCCCAGCTCCAGCCATTACATGTTGATGGCAACATCAAGAGCAGAGGCAGATTTCCATGAAGCTAATGAAACTTAAGCTTCAGGGTCCCTCACTTTCACAGGCCTCTTCAAGACCTAGCAATATACTCAAATAGCCATATACTTTGGCAAAATTTTCCAAAATAAGATGCATATATATATTCTTAAAGAAGCTGCTTGAAATTATGTAAGCTTTATGCCCCACAAAATTTGGACCCATCCCTGGTCCAAAAAAAAAATTGTCCTACTCTAGGTCCTTTTTCTAAGAACAAAGAAAAGCTTCCTGGAAGCCTCCCCCCTACCCCAGACTTCCCTTTGCATCACATTGGCCAAAATTGTATCACGTGCTCATGCTTTAGTTATTTGGTGTGTTAGTCCAGGTTATCTAAGAAGTAGATGCTGAGATGGGGTTAAACAAGCTCTCCTAATTTGTTAGAGGAAATGCCTTGAGAGAAAATGGGGAGGGAGCCAAAGAGACTGGGAGGCCTGAGCCTCCAACGGCAATGCTGGTCTGACTCTGAGTGAAGACAAGAGAGAAGGAAGGAAGGTTGGGTGAGAGTATCTTATCCTACGGTGCAGCCTAAGGAAAGTTCGGCAAAACTTTCAGGGATCACTCAAGGTTAAGTGACCTGTGTCTCCCAGGAACAAGCCTGCCTTAGTACCCCTGCCACACACAGTTATTGGCTGGGAGCAGCCCACGTGAAACGTGAGTTATCACCAAATCAGTGATGGATTTTCAAACACAGCAGATGGGCTCATGTCCAATTACACTCCCTGCATTAGGGAATCGAAGAGGTACATCCTCATGGCCACCACATTACCAAGGAAAACAAGCACCCCACAGCTGGCATAGACCAAGAAAGATTCATCCCTGGGTCAGGGAAGGGCCTGGTCTGCACAGGGACTTGGCCATTCAGAGCAGGGAGAACAAACTAGGGGATTCCTCTTAGTGGAAGGAAGGGAGGAAGGGTGATAGGGAGGCAACAAGAGTGTCTGCCAACCTCCTCCCCCCACTGCACCCCTCAACAAACCTCTTGTACAATAGACGGCCATTGAGCATGTCCCTCTCAGACCCATTCAGACACAGCTGCTCTTTATTAGGAGTCTTCCCTGACCTCAGTGCTAGCTGAATGTATGCAGTAGAAGGGAGGAAAATAGCTTTCCATCTTTACTATCCAAATCTCAATGTTTGTAATGAACCCATTCTATCATGAAGTCAACAAAAAAGCCCTGGTCCCAGGGCTTCTGCTCTGCAGATCACCTGAGTTTAGTGCTGGGCTGCTTTTGTTTTTGATTTTTGTGGGGGTGTGAGCGTGGGTGTCCTGCGTCTATTCTCATTTGGCTAATTGCATATTGCCTATTAAAAATCTCCCCCACTGTTTCAATTAGATAAAGAGTTCTTCATGTTCTGCTTGGCAAATCCGGTTGCAAAGCACTTGGTGTCCTCCCCTTTGGAGGGGAGGTGGGCATCGTTAATTATGCATGAGGTGTGGTGGGTTGAGTAAATCATTTGAGTAACCTTGTCATACTCTTGTCGATGATTTGGAAATGCTGGACATACTTCCTGTGGCACAAGCCTGGATTATTGCGGTTGTCTCCTAACTGTTCTTCCCACTTTCACTCTTGCCCCTCCTCTCTATTTTCTCTTCTCTACTCAATACCCAGAGCAATCCTGTAAAGATGCAGTTCAGATCATGTCACTCCTGTGCTCAGATTCTTCCAACCAACCCAGTTACTTCTAGTAAAAGCCAAAGTACTAATGCTGATCTACAAGTCCCTGCTTTAGAGGTCAGAGAAGTATGGCTCTCCAGGCAGATCCAGCTGCCTGCTGCCTGCCGCCTGCCCTTGTAAATCAAGTTTTGGCACCCAGCCACGCCCACTTGTTTACATAGCTGCTTCCTCCTGGAGTTGAGGAGCCACGGCAAGACCATGCAGCTTGCAAAGGCTAAATTCAAACGATCCTTTTACCGGAAAGGCTCACCAACCCCTGCCCTGTATGGTCCCCTCATCCACACTCCCCGCTCTCACCATTCAGACTCCTGTCCTCCCGCTCGGCTCCTTGCTCACTTTGCTCCAACTACATGCTGGGCTCTATTCCTCTAACTCAGGACACATCCTTCCACCTCAACCTTGAAAGGCTGGTCCATTTGTGGGAATATTCTTCCCCTCCGTACCCTCATGACTTGTTCCCTCACTGCTCTCGGGTCTTGATTAGATACTCATCTCCTCACCAGAGACTCCTCCAGGCACCCCATTTAAATTGCAACCCTCCCCCTCCTGACAGCCTCTATTTCTTCCATGGTTTACTTTTCTCCTCAGAACTTTGCACTGACAATACATATTTTACTGCTTGTCTTGTTGATATCCTTGACCACAAAAGTAAGCTCCTTGGAGACAAATGTTTTTTTCTTTTTTTGGTGTGCTCTGTCTTGAGGGCTCAGAATCATGCCTTGCACATAGTAGGTACTCATTAAATGTTTGTCAAATGGATAAAGAGATCATCAAAGGCTCATAATTCTGCTGCCAAAGAGAGGACCCAAACAATGGCAGCTTATTCAGGCCGTAGGAGGGCTTCTCAATGCGATCAGGGCCCCTTGGCTCCTCCGGCTCTCCCCCCTGCCATATTTGGGAGGTGGGTTTCTTTTCTCTGTGGTGTTCTCTTTAAAAAAAATTTTTTTTTTAATTAAAAAAGTTTTATTGAAGTATAGTCAGTTTACAATGTTGTGTCAATTTCTGGTGTACCATATAATGCCCCAGCCATACATGTACATACATACATTCCTTTTCCTATCCTTTTTCATTATAGGTTACTACAAGATATTGACTATAGTTCCCTGTGCTATACAGTATAAACTAGTTGTTTATCTATTTTATGTATAATAGTTAGTATCTGCAAGTCTCAAACTCCCAATTTATCCCTTCCCACCTCCTTTCCTCCTGGTAGTCATAAATTTGTTTACTATATCTGTGAGTCTGTTTCTGTTTTATAGATAAGTTCATTAGTGTCTTCTTTTTGCCTTTTTTTCCCTTCAGATTCCACATATAACTGATATCATATGGTATTTGTCTTTTTCTTTCTGGCTTACTTCACTAAGAATGACTCTTCCATGATCCCAGAATCTGGAAAAGGAAAAGAATTGAGGCTAATAGCAGCAAGCCAATATAACAGGGCTTAAAGCTTCTTTCTGATGTAACATACGCTACTTTCCTTCACATCTAACTTACCAAAGCAAGGCACTTGACCAGGCCTAATTTTTTTTTCCTACAGGATGGGGAAATGTAATTCTACACAGCACCCAGGATGAGGAATTTTTATATTTGTGATGAATTTTGATGACTCTGCAAGTTCCAATAGCGCTTCTACCATGAATACTTGAGCATGAGTTCTGTGTTTTATGTGACTCATTCAAAGTTCAAAATCCTGGTGGGAGCTTCCCAGGCCAAGGTAAGGTCATGTTCAGTGCTCCATCGAGAAGGCACATGAGGGAGGGCACGTGCTAGTTAGTCTGAAGGCCACAGCATGACAGAATCATTCCCCATATTTTTCAGTTGGAATCTGTAGTGTTGTTCAATTAAGTCTCTTTCTTCTAGGATGATGCATTTTCAAAGGGACTCCTCAGATTTAAGCTAAACTCTGAGCTCTTCAAGGAGGCAGTGCTAGGTACTCAAAACATGTTTTTTTTTTTTAAAAGAATAAATTTTAAAAGGAATTGTCTTATATATTCTTATGCCTTGGGACCTAGCACTGAATACATATTAGTTTTGCATGTTTCCTGAAGTATTTTTCTAAGTTAAAAGGTATTACTTAAAACAACTTAGGAGGGCAAATAAGTATGGGAAATGCTGGGTTCTTTCAGTTGTTCTTTGTAGTAGGCAGCCTCTGAGCTGGTCAGTGCCCCCATCCCCCAGTAATCACTTCCTTGTGTAAGCCCTTCCTCTTGGACATGGATTGGATTTATTGACTCACATCTAACAAACAGAATATGATTGAAGTGATAGATGTCAATTCTGATGTTAAGTTATAAAAAGACTGTGACTTCTATCCTGGGTAACTTCTCTTAATCTTTTGCTCAGAGAGATGCCAGTAGTCATGTTGTGAGCTGCCCATGTGCAAAGAATTGATGCTTGCAGCCAATAGCCAGTGAGGACCTGCAGGCTTCCAATAGCTATAACTGCTCTTGAGAGTAGGTCCTCCCCAGATGAAGCTTGAGATGACTGCTGTGCACCTTGACTGCAGCCTGGGAGCCCCTGAGCTGAGGACCCATCTAAATTGTGCCTGGATTCCTAACCCACAGCTGTGAGATAATAACTGTTTGTTGTTTTAAACCACTAAGTTTTGGGGATAATTTTTTATCAGCAATACATAAAGAATTCAATTAATATCTATCAGAAATATGTAAAGCTCTTGGGACACATTAATGAGCACAACAGACCTGACTTCTGCCCTTATGGAGTTTAAATTAATTTAAACGTGTTTCTGTGCTGCGGGAGTAGACAGATCGTTTACTATGCAAATGTGCATCATTAGTCTCTACGAGGGGGAGGATGGGCTTCTAACTTTTAAACTCTCTTTTAAACTTTTTTGTTGTTGTTATTCTGCATTTCATGGGGCTAATGTTTTATGGAATACACATTGGAAAATTCTCCATTAGCTAAAATGAGTAAATGAATTAAAGTTGTAATTCTAAAGGCTTAAGTTCCCCTGCAAAAATTTCAGAGTATGCCCCACTTTGTTAATTATAGACTTAATAGCTGTTCTTATTTTCCTGGACCCCATGCACACTTTCACTACTTTACTTAGCAAATATTGACTGATTATCTACTGTGCAGTAAGGCACTGCAAGCACCGAATTGTCACTTGGGCGATGGGGTATATTCGGAAATTCGCTAATTGTTTCATTTTGTGAGTAGTGGTTTCAGCCACAATATTTGGACACAGAGCAAAGGAGAGAAAGAATAGGATTGGCTAATGTTAAAATCAAAGCTTTGCTGAAAACAGTAATGTGTACTGAAGCAAAGCATTGTCCTCTAGTAGAGGAGGCATAATCGGTATTGAAACAGTGCCTGAAACACTTCATCGGACTGTATTTAAAATGTTTAAAGAACTCTTGGAACAAATAAAGCCCTGAAAAGTTCTTTCAGATTGAAATGAATTCTTGGCGTGCTTTCCCCTCAACTACCAAGGCTCTCTACACAATAGCCTGCTCCAGAGAAGCCAGTGGAAGCAGGGCTTTTGTCTTAATTGTCTAACATGTGTCAAGTGTTTCGTATTTTAGGTGAAAAGCAGGAGGGAAAAAAAAGGTACCTCATTTATGAAACAGATGGAAATGGCAATCCTATTTTGTCTTTGGTGCACTGCTCCTTAGGATTTCACGTGACATTTCCAGATTTAATGAAGTAGTAGATGTCCCTGGATCAGCCTCTCATTGAATGATGTCCCATTTCTACCCCAGATAGGCATTTGGGGTCTGGTTTAGAAATAAGGGGGTGCTGGAGTTGGCAAAGGCACAGAGAAATGGGATAGATTGAAGATGTAAAAGTAACATATGAAGATATGAGGTAAAATATAGGGTAATATTTATCCTCTAGAGAGGAGGGCAGACCTTTCTAATTTACCAACATTAAATAAAAGAATTGACTATGAGAAACTTTAACTATGAGAAAATGAAAATCTTATGCTAAACAAACAAATAAATACAAAGAGGAAAATGTCAAGCCATGGAAAATTACCTGCAGTGCATACGATAGAGAAAGAGTTAGTATTTTTTTTTAAGAGTTAGTATTTTTATTCTGTTTGTAGCTCTTAAAAGTCATTAGGAAAAAGACAAACATCATAGGATGCTCCCTGCCCCCTCCAAAAAAGGGAATGACATAAATAGGGAATTCTTATGAGCAAAGATATAGAAGACAATTGAAAAAAATTCAACTTCTGGGGTGATTAAGTAAATGTTAGATTCTACACTGAGAGGTAATAGCATAAAGTAAATAAAGGCACGGTCTCTGGATTCAGGCTGCCTGGGTTGCTGCCTCAGTTTCCTCATCTATAAAATGAAGGTTATGGGGTTATTTTAAGGGGGAGGCATGCTGATATCATACAGTTGGAATAGTGCCTGGCACATCAAGAATGGTATATAAATGTTAGTTGTTAGTATTTCTCTTATTAAACTGATACATATAAAATGGTAACAGCAAGTGGTGTCAAAGGAGTGGAGACAGGCACTCTTGTACACTGCTGGGGGTACAAATTAGTACAATCTTCTGGGAGGCAATTTAGCATCATGCATTAACCTACATTGCCTTGGGCCAAATTCCACTGTAGAAAATTTCCCCAAGGAAATAAGAAGTCAAATATATGAAGAAAAACTGTAAAGATTTTTTTCAGAGCTATGTATAATGATGCAATACTAGAAAGAACCTAAATGTCCAACAGTAGATTCATTGGACAAATGATTAGATACCCATTTAGTAGAATTCTGTGTAGTCATCAAATGGCATAAGGAAGAACCATGGTACCAGGCATTTTGGGAACAACTGAAATAGGACTTAGATAATGTAGTATATCAGTGCAATTCCTTGGTTGTGAAAATGGTCCTACAGCTTGTTATGGGAAAATGTAGAATATATGTTGAAGTGCCATGAAGTTTGCAGCTCGCTTTCAAATGATTCAGGGAAAAAAAGAACGTAACACATACACACACAACATATATATATATATATATATATATATATATATATATATATATATATATATATATATATATATATATATATATATATATATATATATATATCTCCCCATAAATATCTCAGAAAGAGAGAAAGCAAATGTTAACAATGGTGAATCTGGGTGCAGGGCAGAATGGTATTATTTTATCTATCAACATTTCTCTCTGTATGGCATTTTTCAAAACAAAAAAAAGTTGAAAAATGTAGGAAAACATTTAAGGACAGGAAAAATGATATATTTTAAGGGAAAGAGTAGTCTACAAATCAGTATATACAATATGATCTTTTTTTGGTTACAAGATTAGGATAAGGTAGCAGCAGCTGGTATTTACTGGAGCGTTTCTGGGTGCCAGGCACTGTGTTAAGTGTGCATTGTCTCATGTAGCTAAAACCCTATGAGGTTATGAGGCCGTATGATTTTCCCCATGTGAAAAATTAATAGATAGAAATTCGAGATTAAAAACTTACTCAAATCACACAGGCAGCCACTTGTACTCAAACATGGGTCTTTATGATCTCACGTCCACACTTTTCTTTTTTTAGTGAATGAAACATTCTTTAAATTCCATAGTGCTTTACGCTTTTTAAAAGTTTCACACACGTGATTTCACAGAATCCTGTAATAACCCTTTTTCCCCACCCCTATGTTGCCCCTCCCTGCTTCCCTCTCCCCACTGGTAACCACTAGTTTGTTCTCTAGATCTGTGAGTCTGCTTCTTTTTTGTTTTATTCTCTAGTCTGTCATATTTTGTAGATACCACATATAAGTGACATCATACAGTATTTGTCTTTCTCTGTATGACTTATTTCATTCAAGTCCACACTCTTAACTATCACTCTGTTGCACAGAGGAAAGAGCACAAGGCACTGTAGCTGCTGACAGTGAGGCTGATTACACTGAGGGCTGTAAGGGAGGCACATGTCCAACATTTTAAAAAAGTGAAGCAAAGGAGGAGGCGAGTTCTGGAGGGCAGGAGGAGTGTAATAGTTCTTACCAAAGTGGTACCACTTGAAATGGGCTTTGAAGTACCCATAGGAGTACAATAGGGGAAAAAGCATTTGGTACAGAGGGAACAGCATGAGTAAAGACAGACAGTGCATTTAAGAAACTATAATTAGTTTGTGCGGAGCATGGGGGCAGGTTAACCAGGGCAGATGCAATGAGTAAGATTGGACAGCAACCAGCACTACTCCTTTCTGAAGGCGATGTGAGCTGTTTTTGAAAAATGACCCAGGCAGCTGAGCAGTCTGGATGGGAACATGAGACTGTCACTGGGGAGACCATGTAAGTGGCTTTTGGGAACAGTCCCAACAGGAGGTGATGAAGAGTTTTACCAGAATAAGAACAGTGGGGATGAAAAGGGAACAGAATGGAAGCTCCCCACTCTGAAAGTCTGCAGTATTACTTTGGGACAGGCCATAATAGATACACGTCTTGAATTATCATCTTATCTTCCTGAGCTGGTCCTTGGCTTGTTTGTGCTCACAGCTCTACCTGCTCTGCTTTTTCTACTTTGTATCACAGGAACTACCTTTCCCAGACTCCCTCACCCTTCCCTTCTTGATGGGTTTGGCCAATGGGAGGCACTGGCAGAAGATGGGGGACAGGAGGAGGGGAGATCCCAGGGTTTTCTGTCCCTCTCTGTCTGCTGAAGGCTGTGTTCCTGGCAGCAGCTGTGTCTCATCCCTGAGCCCACATCCCGCTGGGCAGCCCTTCGCAATACGGAGCTATCTCTCCTGCTCGGCCTCCATTGTGGCTCTAGATTCTGTCAGATGGCTTGGCTTCTGGGCTCTGGGAACACCATCTTCTCCCCATCTCTTTAGCCCTGGGCACGAAAGAGGCTTCTTGCTGATGCTATGTTCTCCATTGTCTGCTTCCCGTCCTATTTGGCTCCTCAGCTCTCCCACCTACTGTGGAACTGATTCTTTGCAGTAGGTTCCTTCAGATTGAAACAGCTGGGTGGGGAGAGATGTATCTCAGTGGTAGAGCACGTGCTTAGCATGCACGAGGTCCTGGGTTCAATCCCCAGTACCTCTGTTAAAAGAAAAGAAAGGAAGGGAGGGAGGGAGGAAGGAAAGGAAGATAAAGAAAGAAAGAAAAAGAAAGGAAAGAAAGGAAGAAAGAAAGAAAGAAAAAGAGAGAAAGAGGGAAAGAAAGAAAGAAAGAGAGAAAGAAAGAAAGAAAGAAAGAAAGAAAGACCTAGGGTATTTCTGTTTCCTGGCCAGACTCCTCGCCTAGCTAGACTCCTCGCCTAGAGCAGTGACTGGATCTCTCCATCTTTAGAATTCCACAAAGAGGGAGATAGAATTACTCAAAAAAATATTTGATTGATTCCTGGCCTTGGATTCCAACAATAATCCATATTGGCTCACTTGTGTGAGGTCTGAGAAGAGAAGATACAAAAGTAAAGTGAAGAAGTTCTAATTCCTTCTTCCAGGTGCTTACCTTGGATTATGGTATAGTTTCCACCCATTCATTGATTCATCAATCAACAAATGAATTGAGTACCTAGCAAGTACTAGGCACTTTTCTAGGTGCCAGGGATACAGGAGTGATCCTTTCCTTGTGGAGTTTACATGTTAGTAGAGGACTTTAATGCACCAGTAAGCCACTGGTGGGGTGGAGGGGGCGCAGGATGCTGGCTCATTTTTCCTAGAGTCACTGCCTGGAGATCCCCCATCAGATAATCTGGTTAGGAAATGAGGACTATCAGGTAGAAAATAACAGTAACAGCAGTACCATTTGTGGGGTAGTGGCAGATTCTATGCTAAGACACCTATCTGTACAATCCAAAAAGCATTTCTTGACTATCCACTATGTGCTAGGTGACAGGTTTACTGAAGTGAGCAAGGAAAATAGGTCCACACCCTCTCAGATTCATATAGTCTAGCTGGGATGAAAGACAGTAAGCAAATAATAAGATGAATACATAATTTAAAATTAGGACACATTCTCTGAAGGAGAAGTAAATGCGCTATGGGAGCTATTAATAGGGGAACTTGACCTATCCTAGGGATATTAGTGGTCAGCTAAGTTCTCCCCAAGGAAGTGAAGTTTTGGCTAAGCTTTGAGAGGCTAGTGGTGGGAAATGTTCTGGAACAGTTTTCATTTGCCATTTCACTTAACCCTCATATCAGAGGGTCCAGAAACTCAAGAAGCAGTCTTCCTGTTTTCTTACTGCTCTCTAAGTGCTTGTCACCAACATTGTCAGATTTTTAGCAGACCAGATTGCATGCAAATAATGAACTTGGAAAGACCAGCACCTCCTCCAGAGTCTGTCAACTAAATAAACTGTCCCCCTATGGAATAATACTACTGGTAGAGCAGAAGCTGCGTTTGTGGTAGCCATTACGATTGTTCACAAATATTCCAGTTCCCTTTCTGGGTACGTGTGAGATTATATTTTCATGCTCCTTTGAAGTTAGATAAAGTCGAATGAATGGGCTTAGCCCATGAAATAAGAGCAGAAGTGATGTATACGTATAACTTCCAGGTGAAAACTCTAGAAGTCAGAGTGTTATTCTAATGTCCTCACCCCTTTTCCTGCCTCATCAATTTTGGAAGCACATGTTGAGATGGTGCTTCCAGCTGCCTGGGTCCCTAAGTGAATACTATAAGTAGAGTAACCAACCCTATTGACCCTCTTTGCACATCGGAGCCTGAGCAAGAAACCTTTGCTGTTTCAGGCTGCTGAGATTTGGTGATTGCTTGTTATTGAAGCATAATCTAATATATCCTGACTGATACAGGATTGTTTGTATATTTTCTTTTCCTCTTCTCAGCGATGAGTGAACAGCTGTTCCCTAAAAGACAAGCCAGGCGCATTGCACACCTTATGTCAACGAACTCTCCTAACCCTGACAATTTGAGATAAATGTTATTTCCCAGTTTCAGTTTTGCAGTTGGAAGTCAAGAGCAATCATAGATAGGGTGCTCACTGGGTTTTGTCCAGAGGACAGACTAACTCTAATGCGCATACTTTCCCCACTCACCCTACAGTGTCGCCTGGCTCCTGAGGAAGAAGCAGGAGAGGTTTATGAAGCTGGGCAAAGGGAAAACCTCTGGCTTGGATAATGCCATTTACAGCTTTGCGTAAAATCTCTGGGCTCTAATGGGAGAGAGTGAGTTGATTCTGAATGATTGTGGCCCTGCCTTCCTTCTCATAGTTAATCTTGTAGGTCTACTAATTTTTGTATTTCAGGGAGGTGGGGCATATTGGCCAATCGTGGTCTTAAATAGTTTTAAGAATTATGTCCAAACTCCTTAAAATGCCCACAGGGCCTTGATGCTGGCCTGTGCCTTCCTCCTCAGCCTTATCTTATGGATCCCTTCTTGCATCTCTGAGTAGAGCAACACTGACCTTCTGCCAGTTCCTCCAAATGACTGAGTTCTCTTTTGCCCTAGGACCGTTGTATGTGCTATTTCTGCTTTTTTGGAATATCTTCCATACTAGATAAATTCCTACTCATCCTTAAAGTCTGGCCATCCATGTCACTTCCTCCAGAAAGCCATCTTTAACTCACCCACTGTGGGTCAGGATCCCCTCCTCAGAACTTCGCTGGCACAAAACACATCTCCTATAATTGCGCTGTGGTACTGATTAAGGAAGTGGGATTTGAAGTTGGAATGTCTGGATTAAAATTCTATGTCCACACTTCATAGCCCTTTGACTTTGGGTAAATTACTCAACTTCTTTGAACCTCAGATTTCTCTTCTATAAAGTGGGGATGCTGTGGGATAGGTATGTGTAAAGTGCTTAAAACAGTTGTCCAGTACAAAGTACATTCTCAATAAGCATTAGAATCTACAATGATGATCATATTAACGGACAATTAGGACAATTACGGGTGGAATCTCAGGGGTCAGTAAACCCCAGATATTGTGTATCAGTTGAATACAGATTATGTTTATGCACATGCATACAGCTTTACCAGTCTGTCAAAGGATGAATGGCCCCAAGACACGAAGAATCACTGCTATCAGGGCCATGCTTGCGTTGGGATCTTCTCACAAAGCTGCCTTATATTAACAGGTGCAACTAACACCCCTTGCTTAAAAGTTACCTTTTTAAAGCTCTTTGAATTCAGTGATCTATCTGCTCTGCAAATGAGCAAGCCATTACGCTGACTCTCTATTTCTTTCAGGAGAAAGTTCAGAAGAAGTAGGCACATACATACCTTTCTAAGTGGAGCAGATTGAGGTGGACTCATGAATAGTCTTCTACCCAGTGATAGAATCTTCCAATCACAAAGACACTCACATGGCAAAGGGATCGTTGCTGTGCTTTACACACACTGACTATGCATTCAGGAAAAAGCTGATGTTTGCCAGGGACTTGCTCAGAAATGGTGCATTGAAACATACACAATCTGTTCATTCGTGTGTGTCATCCTTGAACTTCTCCTTTCCTGAAATTCATTGCACTATTAACGTCTGTCTTTCAACTAAAAGCTCAACAAGGGCAAGACCCAGAGGGGAAGGGAAACTGAATCCCCATTGCTCCCCTGCCCCCAACCCCCAGCATCCAGCACTGTGCCTGACCTGTAATAGAAGTAACCAACACTAGTGAGCATTTACACTGCTGACCAGACACTGTTCTAGTGTTCTCATTTAATACTCATTGCCAACCTATTGAAGCATGTAGTGTTATTACCCCCAATTAAAGATGAAGAATGGAGGCACAGAGAGGCTAAGGAACTTGCACAAGGTTACACAGCTAGAAAGTAGTGAAGCCAGGCTTCAAACCCAAATGGTCTTGTTTGTTCCTGCACAATAGATACACAGGAAGCACGTGATGACATGATCAACACGTGTGACCTCAGATGCATGAGGCTGGTTCATGTTATGGTTGTTTGGTTGATGGCTATACTTGCTGTTTGGTTTCTAGAATGCTGAAGGACAAAAGATTATATTAGTACTTTGATGGACACGTAGGCTTCAGAATAATGGGCAGGAAATTATTTAATTTTCTTTGGAAAATTGCTTTCTGGCTTTGGTAAAAATGATATCTGTTTTATCATAAAAAGTTTAAAAACACAGAGAAGAATGTTTTAAAAATCATCAGAAAACCAAATAAAAAGTAAAAGAAGACAGTCATCAAGACAGCATGGTATTGGTACAAAAACAGACATATAGAGCAATGGAACAGAATAGAGAGCCCAGAAATGAACCCACAAACTTTTGGTCAACTTATCTTCGACAAAGGAGGCAAGAATATACAATGGAATAAAGACAGTCTCTTCAGCAAATGGTGTTGGGAATACTGGACAGCAGCATGTAAAACAATGAAGCTAGAACACTCCCTTACACCATACACAAAAATAAACTCAAATTGGATCAAAGACTTAAACATAAGATACAATAAACCTCCTAGAGGAAAATATAGGCAAAACATTATCTGACATACATCTCAAAAATTTTCTCCTAGAAAAAATAAAAGCAAGAATAAACAAATGGGACCTAATGAGATTTACAAGCTTCTGCACAGCAAAGGAAACCATAAGTAAAACAAAAAGACAACCTACGGAATGGGAAAAAGTTTTTGCGAATGAAACCAACAAAGGCTTGATCTCCAGAATATATAAGCAGCTCATACGACTCAATGAGAAAAAAGTAAACAACTCAATTCAAAAATGGGCAGAAGACCTAAACAAGCAATTCTCCAAGGAACACATACAAATGATCAATAGGCACATGAAAAAATGCTCAATATCACTAATTATCAGAGAAATGCAAATCAAAACTGTAATGAGGTATCACACCAGTCAGAATGGCCATCATTCAAAAATCCACAAATGACAAATGCTGGAGAGGCTGTGGAGAAAAGGGAACCCTCCTTCACTGCTGGCGGGAATGCAGTCTGGTGCAGCCACTATGGAAAACAGTGTGGAGATTCCTCAAAAGACTAGGAATAGACTTACCATATGACCCAGGAATCCCACTCCTGGGCATATATCCAGAAGGAACCATACTTCAGGATGATACCTGCACCCTAATGTTCATAGCAGCATTATTTACAATAACCAAGACATGGAAACAGCCTAAATGTCCATCAACAGATGACTGGATAAAGAAGTGGTGGTATATTTATACAATAGAATACTACTCAGCCATAAAAACCAACAACATAACGCCATTTGCAGCAACATGGATGCTCCTGGAGAATGTCATTCTAAGTGAAGTAAGCCAGAAAGAGAAAGAAAAATATCATATGAGATCGCTTGTATGTGGAATCTAAAAAACAAAACCAAAAACAAACAAACAAACAAAAAAGCATAAATGCAAAACAGAAATAGACTCACAGACATAGAATACAAACTTGTGGTTGCCAAGGGGGTGGGGAGTGGGAAGAGATAGACTGGGATTTCAAAACTGTAGAATAGATAAACAAGATTATACTGTATAGCACAGGGAAATATATACAAGATCTTATGGTAGCTCACAGAGAAAAAAAATGTGACAATGAATATATATATGTTCACGTATAACTGAAAAATTGTGCTCTACACTGGAATTTGACACAACATTGTAAAATGATTATAAATCAATAAAAAAATTTAAAAAAAAAGTAAAAGAAGAAAACATCAGGGAGAGAACTAGAATCAACCAAGCTCCTTTAAAAAAAAACACCAAATCATCAGAAATCCAACAAACTACTTATAGCTATGATTCCCATCCATTTAGGCAAGTTTACATATTTATACACATTTTAAGCTCTACATAAATCATTTGACATAAATGGGTTCATATTATACATGCAATTCCAAAACCTGTTTTCAAAAATTTCTTCACTCACCAATGTGTTGTGAAATAAAGATCACCATTATTATTCTTTGCCACTGCTAAGTATTTCCTTGTATGAATGAATATAATTCATTTAAACAGGCTTTATTAAAAGACATTTAGATTGTTTCCCAAAGTCCTGTGTTAAAACAACATGACAAAGAACATCCTGTATACTTTTGAAAAATTCACAAGTATCACGTTTGATAATATCTGAAGATATGATTTCTGGGAATTCCAAAGGAGGGCACAATGACATTTTGATACATGTTGGCAAACTGCCCTTCTTAAAAGATTGCCCTAATTTATGTCCCATCATGAGACACATTCATCACCAATGACTTTATAAATCTTCACTAATCTGATAGGCAGAATAATACCAGTAATTGAATTTCTGTTTTAAAAAAATCTTTAGTGGGTGTTTATTGTCAATCTACATTTCTCAGAGGATAACATAGATTAAACTTCTAGTTTTCAAGAAGAGAGTTATTTATGTACAAAAAGGTTCATCCCAGCATTACTCATACCAGTTAGAAAACAGAAACAACCAAATGGGGAATCAACACACCAGTTAAGGTATAAACATACATTGGAATATTTTGTAGTCACAAAAAAAGAATATTTTGGATGAATATTTTAATAGCATGGGGAAATGATTATACTATGAAGTTTGAAGAAGTTTCTTAAGAAAAAAATAAAAATGCAAAATGATTTGCAGAATAATTCCAACTCTGTTAAAATACATAAGCTTAGAAGAAAAAGACAGGAGAAAATTAGAAAGACTTGCAGGAAACACAAGAAGTCATTAATGTTGATCTGAGATGGAATTTTGGATTATTTTAATTTTCTTCATACTTTTTTGCAGCTGTATTTTCTAATAGTTTGGGGCTAATATTTAACATTTGGCTGATGTGTTTATTATTCTCAGTGCTTGGGGTCACTTGCCTTCAGTTGCTTAACATTATTATTAATGATCTACGTCAATAAATTAAACAGACATATGCTTTGGTTTATCCATAATGCTAAGGAACATGCTCATTAGTACTGGCCTGTTTGGGGGCAAGATCCCGTCTTTCAAGGAGCGTGGCTTCTAGAAGGTGAGAGGAGGCATGTGCTCATCTATAGCATTAGAGGGAACAGCGTGTCTACTAAGACACATCAAGCCTCCTAGACAAGGTGGCATTTCAGCCCAGCCTTGAAGGATCATTTGGATTTTATATGTAACATTTGTCTTTTTTTTCCTGATTCTATCAGAAATGTGTTTATTGCAGAAAATAGGAAAATGTAGAAAACAATAACCGACATATATAGTTATTATCATGTGTGGAACACTGTGCTAAATCCTATATATGGAAAAATCTCATTTAACCCCCCAGCAACCCCAAAAGATGGGTATGATTATTTGTACATGTCAAAGACAAGGAAAGGGAGTATAAAAGATTGAATGAGTGAACTTAGGGTACATGATTGGAAAAGTGGCTGAGGCAGTAATGGAACCCAAGTTGACCTGGTGCCATAGAAAAAAAAATAAATCAGTGTTGATCCCATTGCCTTTAGTCTCTTTTCTTCCCTGTACATGAGGCTTTTCTTGGGTTCTCTTGCTGCCTGCCTCTGAGTGGTCATCACTCAAGCCTCATCTTCACATAGGTAGAAACTGAAGGCATATATGAACGAATGAGATCACCAAGGAAACACACGGAGGAGAAGAGAAAAAGTTCTGGGAGCAAATCCTGAACAACAGAGATGGAGACACCTTCCTAGGTCTAGGCTGGGTGGACAGGAGGTAGCATCAGGGAAAACTTCACAGTGGTGGTAATCTTAGAGCCAAATCTTAAAGGATGAGGTCTGCCAGGTTCAGAAGAGGAAGACAGGTGTCCCTGAACAGAGTGAGCAGAGGGAAGAGCATCTGCAAAGACATATCAAATGCAAGGAACAACATGTTAATTTGGAAAACCAGGAAAGATTTCAGTATGGCTAGAGCATAGGCATGTGTTTGTGTGTGAGTGCATCTGTCTGTGTGTTCGTGTGTGTGCAGGTATCTCTGTAGGTGTATCAGGGCATCTGTGTGTCTATGTGAGTGTGAATTCGTATTCAAGAGGCTAGTGTGATGACAGAGCCTAGAGAAGGAGGCAGGATTTAGCTCATTAAAGACTCAGTATCCCTGTACTTGTTGGTATGTGAAAAAAATACATATATAGAGATTGCTTATGAGAAATTGGCTCATATAATTATGGAGAATGAGAAGTCCCATGATCTGATGTCTGCAAGCTGGAGGCCCAGAAAGGCTCATGGTATAATTCAGTCCAAAGAGCTGAGAACCAGGGGAGCAGGTGATGTAAATTCCAGTTGGAGGGCTGGAGAAGATATGTTCCAGCTCAATCAGTGAGGTGGAGGTGGTGGGGGTGATGAACTCTTCTCTCCTACACCTTCTGTTTTATTCAGTCCCTCAGCAGACTGGATGAGGCTCAACCACATTGGGGAGAGCAATTTACTGATTCCATCAATTCAGATGCTAATCCCATCTGGAAAAACCCTCATAGACATACCCAGAAACAATGTTTAGTCTGGGCACCTGTGTCAAATTGATACATGAAATTAACCATCACAATCCCTTATAAAGGGTTTGGAATGTTGTGGAAAGCATCTGGGAACAAAGTGAGGAGATCCCTGAAGGCCAGCTAATCAATATAAACTTAATTTATCTGGAAGGCAAAGGGAAGCATTTGAATTTTTTTCAAGAGAGGAATGACAAGATAGGAACTGGGCTTTTGGAAGATTCTTGGACCGGATGGTTTGGAGAAGGAAAAGGCAGGAGAGAGGGAGACCAGTCAGGAGAATATTACAATAGTCAATAGTGAGAGGTGATGGGCATATGCATTAGGATGGTAGCTACAGGGTGATGGTGGTTTATTGGGGTGAAGGGATGGGTGGCTTTTAATTTCAAGCTCTGGTTAGCTGGTTTACTGAGTGTTAACAAGACACCAGGCTCCAAACGGAGT
Organism: Camelus bactrianus; assembly: GCF_048773025.1. Lineage (NCBI taxonomy): Eukaryota > Metazoa > Chordata > Mammalia > Artiodactyla > Camelidae > Camelus > Camelus bactrianus. The sequence goes on along the minus strand of NC_133550.1, from coordinate 30,353,275 downwards.
CGCTTATGCTAAGTTACTCCTCTTCACCAAACTGACGCTTACTCACTGTTGTGGCTCTCCCAGAAATGGAATCTTAAACTAGTTAATCAGGAATCTCCTGTTCAGCACTAGTTAGGTAGTCTGCCTGATAGACCCCTGCCATCCCCTAGAGGAAAGTAACCTTGCAAAAACTAACCTGCTTTTTTCTGTCTAGTATACCTTCCTTATTCCTGCTCCCTTCTGCCTATAACAGTCTTTCATTTTATACAGCTCATCCAAGCTCCTTTCTTTCTGCTAGATTGGATACTGCCATATTCATGAATCATTGAATAAAGCCAATAAGATCTTTAAAATTTACTCAGTTGAATTTTGTTATTGTTTTTAACATGAAGGATTGGGGCTACCTTCCGGTAGGGGGGCACTTTTAAGCTGGAAATTCAGAGGAAGCCTGATGGGGAGAGTCCCCTACTCCAGGCAGAGAGAGTGGGAACTAGTGATCCCCAGGTGAATAAGAGATGGTTTTTGCCCTGGTGGGTGAATACAAATAAGACAATGCTATTTGACATAAAATTCAACTAAATCATGCATGTATATCCTTCTTTAGTAAAAAACAAACAAAAAAACACCTCTCCTCTGTGCAAATTTACCCCTTTCAAAGCTGAGCTGTCTGGAAGCATACCCACCAGAACAGCAAAGTGTGACATAAGCCTTACCCACAGTGCAACCCCAGGCATTTGAAGGAGGGAGTCTAGTTAGTAGGCCCTGGCGGCAGATGTCTGATGTCCAGAGACAGCCTTTCAGTGATGTCCATTGCCCCGATCCCTCTGCTTGCCTGGTTTATTTCCTTCCACTTTGGGGCAAACTAGGACAGAAAGAGGGCCACATTAATTGGTTTGGGGACTCGAAGGTGGAGGAGGCTGGAGAGGAAGAAAAAAACGCTTCGTGTATTAGAGAAAGAAAAAGGAAAGTGAAATTCGAAACGCAGGGGCAGAAAGCGACCCCAGGCAGACACTTTGTGAACCGCTGGGGGGAGCACAACACGGTAGGTGGGTGGGTCACCTGCCCAACCTACCATTCTTCTTTTCTGGTATCAAAGCCGAAGCCTGAGGGGCAGCTTCTGCGTCTCTACGCTCCCACGGGACCCCCGGTTCCAAGGCACTCTGCTCCCCACTTCCTGTAGCCTTTGGTCACGGGCCGGGGGGCGTGTGAGGGGCGGGGCTGCGTGGAGCTGAGGAATTTTTTTTTTTAAGAGATAATTAGCATCCTTCAATACCATTGGCTCTCCGCCGGCCCTGCTTTACATAAGCCCGCCCCGCTGGCTGCGCGGGGTTTGCGGGGTTCGAGAGGGTTTGCAGCCGCCGCGGTTGCTGCTGCGCTTCAGTGAGAGAACCCCGGGCCGGGAGCCGGGAGCTGAGGAGCCCAGAGCCGAGAGCCAGCTGCCGGCAGAGCTGCTGCCTTGGCGGTATCTGGGTCGATTTCTGTCCTACGAACACCGAGGCCGGCGTCCAGGGGCTTCTGCGTCCAGCCTGGCCCAGTCACGAGCGGTTCAGACACTATTATTTTATTCTGGAAGAAAGGGGCGAGTCCGGCGTGAGCTTCCCTCCCGGCCTGGCTCTCTCCTCAGCGCGCCCCAGCTCTGGCCCGGGCTCTGGAAGATGACTCCCTTGTCTGCCCTGTGTATTCCGGCGGCGAAGGCTCGGGGAGGCAGCCGAAAGTAGAAACACTTTGTACTAGCGTCTGGTGGAAGAGTGAGCCGAGTCGGCGCGGACTCAGCTCTACCCGCGCCCGGGCGCCCGCTGCTCTTCGCTGCTCCTTCCCCTCAGCTCCCCGGCGGCCGCAGCATGAAGTGGCGCAGCGATGGCCAGGAGAGGTAAGAAGCCCGTGGTGCGGACACTGGAGGATCTGACACTGGACTCGGGTTATGGTGGCGCGGCGGACTCGGTGCGCTCCTCCAACTTGTCTCTGTGCTGTTCCGACTCGCACCCGGCGTCCCCGTATGGCGGGAGCTGCTGGCCGCCTCTAGCTGACTCCATGCACAGCCGGCACAACAGCTTTGACACTGTCAACACTGCCCTGGTGGAAGACTCCGAGGGGCTGGACTGCGCCGGCCAGCACTGCTCTCGGCTGCTGCCGGACCTAGACGAGGTACCCTGGACCCTCCAGGAACTGGAGGCGCTGCTGCTGCGCTCCCGGGATCCCCGGGCAGGCCCGGTGGCCCCCAGCGGCCTGCCCAAAGACGCGCTGGCCAAGCTGTCGACGCTGGTGAGCCGGGCTCTGGTACGCATCGCCAAAGAGGCTCAGCGCCTGAGCCTGCGCTTCGCTAAGTGCACCAAGTACGAGATCCAGAGCGCCATGGAGATCGTGCTGTCCTGGGGCCTCGCGGCACACTGCACGGCGGCCGCGCTGTCCGCCCTGTCCCTCTACAACATGAGCAGTGCCGGCGGCGACCGCCTGGGCCGCGGCAAATCGGCGCGCTGCGGCCTCACCTTCTCCGTGGGCCGCGTGTACCGCTGGATGGTCGACAGCCGCGTGGCGCTGCGCATCCACGAGCACGCAGCTATCTACCTGACAGCCTGCATGGAGAGCCTCTTCCGGGATATCTACGCGCGGGTCGTGGCCTCCGGGCTGCCCAGGAGCTGCAGCGGCCCGGGCTCCAGCTCCGGCTCAGGCCCCGGAGCGGCCCCCGCGGCGGATAAGGAGCGGGAGACTCCTGGAGGCGGAGCGGCGAGTGGCGGCGCCTGCAGCGCAGCTAGCAGCGCCAGCGGGGGCAGCAGCTGTTGCGCCCCACCGGCCGCCGCTGCTGCCGCTGTAGCCGCAGCCCCATCGGTCGCCGCCGCCAACCACCACCATCACCACCACCACGCACTCCACGAGGCGCCCAAGTTCACCGTGGAGACGCTGGAGCACACGGTCAACAACGACTCCGAGATATGGGGGCTCCTTCAGCCTTACCAGCACCTCATCTGCGGGAAGAATGCCAGCGGTAAGTGACCGCACGGGTGCCTCCCTCTCCTCCTCTACCCGGCCAACAAGCATTGCAAGTTTGCTTCCTGACCCCCCTCCCGCGTCCGTCTGGCCGCCCACTGTTGTCTCACGCCTCTAAGGGGACAGCCGAGCTGGAGGCGGCCAGAAACCCGTCTGATTCCTCCTACTTTGGGGATCCGCGTACTTTACGCCGCTGGTGGGGTCCCAAGTCCGAGAGTGCAAGGTTCCGCCCCGAATGCGGCGGCTGCCTCCTGCAGGCAGTGGGAAGAATCCAACACCAGTTTTGGGGGCAGATTTGCAATCAGTTGAGCTTAGTACATATTTCTGTCAGAACCCTGTGGGTTTTTTTTTTTTTTTGACCTTGAAGATGCCAAATATACGTGTGCACGAGTTTGGAACTCGGGAGAAGGTCATTCCTCCCTCAGCCTCCGAGTTCGTGTACTTCCCCGCGCCCTCGGGGACACTGTCAGTGCGCGGGTGAAGCAGCAGCCCCGCGGCGGTAAACGCAGAATGTCTGAGAACTCACTCGACCTAAAAAGAGACGGGGAGAGGTGTGGGTGGTGAGAGGGTGGAGTGGGAAGATTTACAAGTCCCAGGTTTTTCCGGGGCAATTTTTAAGGGCTAGAGCGCACAGCTGGTGGGTGCTGTGCAACGGGCAGACCCCCAGATTCCGACCTCCCAGCTCTCGCCGCGGTCGGTTGTCAGGGGGCTGTTATCACTTGGCTTAAGGAGCGCCACTAGGGACCTGGTCAGGATGGGAGTGGGGCGGGGTTCTAGACGGAATGTCAGTTTAGGACGTCGTTTGCAGCAGGTTCTGTCATTCCCTCCCGCACCCCTGTTTTTAAGGCCGGCACTGGGTGGCTTTGAGCCTGCAGTTCTGGCTGAGGAGGGAGTGGGGCTGGGAGGGCTTGTTTTCGAGCTGGAGCTGGCGGTCCCGCTTGTCTGTGAAAGACGGAGCTAGACACTTCAAAGCTTCAATTTTCCCCAGGAAATGGTAGAAGCGTAACTGGAGACTCCAAAAGCGAATTAAAACTTTGTTACATATTCAGCGGTTTGGCTGGAGGTTGCGTGGTTGGAGGTGAAATGAAGTCTTTCTGGGCAGATTTCATTCATGTTGCTGCCTGTCGGTTTCCCCAGGGCTGAAGCAGAGATGCGGCGGGCGCGGCTCGACCTCTAGGGGTGCCAAGTGTGTGCCTGTGAGTGTGCGCAGAAGCGAGCAGCTCAAGCAGAAGCCCTTAGGAAACCGAACCTCCAGCTATCCGTCCCCTCACCTGGCTTTGATCATCGTTGGAGGAGGGGAAGGAAGAAGCAAAGCGTGTGTGTGTGTGTGTGTGTGTGTGTGTGTGTGTGTGTGTGTGTGTGTGTGTGTGTGTGTGTGTGTGTGTGTGTGTGTGTGTGTGTGTGTGTAGTGGGGACAGGATGGCGACTTCCGCGTTGATCGCCAAGACTCCTCCGGCCTCTTTGCCAGAGCCCTTCCCCCTCTGCTGCCAGTCAAGGGCGCAACATTTAAACGGAGGGTACCTGTTAGGCTTCCCATGCCCTCCCACCTCCACCGGTGAAATCCTGATGAGATGGAAACATCTGCGAGAAGCCCACTGGTCTTTGTGTGAGCTTCTTCTGGAGGCAGAGGAGGATTCACCTGCAAACCCTAGAAGCGTTGGACTGGGTAGTTCTTTGTTTGAAACCCTACCCTAAGAAAAAATGCAGGAGGCTTAATTTCTTCCCACCATGTGAGGGAGATGACCCTCATTACAGGGGCTCTTTGCCATTCTCTTGAAGTTATGACTCTGGGTGAGTCACTCCTTTTCTGAGCCTCAGTCTCCTCATCTGTAAAATAAGGGTCTAGATCTGTGAGACACCCCCAAGTCCTGTGGTAGCACTGTCTGTGTTAGTAGCCTCTATATTTTTTCAAACTGGTTTTACCTTTATGATCTTTAACATCTTTTAAAAACCATTTTTGTGTTTATCCTTTTTGGAATAAGTATAATTTGAGGAAGGAGGAGACCGCAGAGCTGGTTTGGGGTAGGGTGAGTGTGTGGCGGTTGGGGTTTGCTGCCATCACAGCATTCCCCACACCACAGAGCTTAACTTTTGGGTTTCAGGGCCCCTTCAGCCATCTCTTAATATGAAATATACTGTAATTTCATTGTGATCCCTTCATCTCTTTTCCTTGGGCTTGTTTAAAATTGCAGGAAGAGGTAAGGAATGAGCAATTAATTTCTTAGGTGTCTGAAACATACATTAAACATCAAACCTATTTCTTCAACTGTATTGCATGACAGTCCTTCTGATCTGCAAGGCTTATTAAGGAGTCCATGCCTTACATAATCTCCCCCTCCACCTTAACTCAGTAGCATCACTTATTAATTCATTTGTTCATCACTATTTATTGAACAGTTACTAAATATAGGGGCTGAGCAGGCACTGAGGTACAGAGCTAATAACAACTAACACACATCCTACACTACTCTGTATATTGACCCATTTAATCTTCAACATTCCCTTGAAAAATTACTACTCTTATCACCATTATACAGAGGAGGAAACTGAGGTGCAAGGAGCTTAACTGTCTTGCTCTTTAGTGACAGATGAGTTCCCTGCCTTCAGGCCATCCTACCTTCATTACCTACATAGCGGAACTGAGGCCCTTCATAGCTTGACAGTTTTTCTATCCTAATTTATACACCTTTTGTTCCTATGAAGCTGAACTGGGCAGTACTGGATTTTATGTTTTTATATCCTCCGTCAAGTCTAAGAGAGGGCCTGGTACCCAGTTGGAGCTCATTAGACGCCTACTGAGTTGAGCAAGCTATTGTGTAATATTATACAATGACACCCAGAAAAAAACAATTGAATTCTGAGTTCCTTGAATCACCTTTTTAAGTCTTTCTACCTTGGTTACCCCTTCTTACTGCCATCTCTGCACCTGTCCACTCTTCTAATTTGCAGCTCCTAAGGCCCGAGGAATCATGAAATGGATCACATGGGCCTCAACTCAGAAAACAAAAGATAATTGACTCTAAGTGTGGGCTTGGTTGCTCTCAAGAATCACACATATGCACTTAGGGCATGAACTCTGTGGTGACTGTCTTATTCTTCAGAGCTGGTTTTTTTCTTATGTTGATTTTCAGCTGTTTTAAAGAGCTGAGGTAACAGCTAAGAGACTTCAGTGAGTGTTGCATTTCTGTGGGGTTTTTAAAATTTGGCTTAATTGATTTTGCTAAAATTAAATAAGGAGCAGGCAGAAGTGCTTCATCACACCATTATCTATTCTAGTCATTTTACCTTAAACCCCTTCAGAGCTTGCCAGTTCCCACTCATTCTTGAAGACTTGGCTCAAGAATAATCTTTCTGGCATCTCTTTGAGACCTTTCTTGATGCAATCCTTCTCCTCTTCTCCAAACCTAGGCCTTACACAGCCCTTTCCTCACCTCTGGGGAATCCTGACCCTCAGAACTTGCTCCAAGTGACTCCCATCACACTGTGACATCTCCAGTGTAAGATCATATCTTAATCATCTTTGTGTCTCCCTCATTATCACTCAGCACAGCACCCAGCTCTTAGTAGATACTAAGTCCTGTTTGTTAAATAACTGGCCCAGTAAATCTTTGAGACATAAAATTTACCCAACAACGTCTGTAATCAACATCTGAAAAGGTCTCTAAAGTCAGACCTCCTGGATTTGAATTTCAAGGATGCCATTTTTCTAGCTGTACGTTCTTAGGTGTGTTACTTAACCTCTTTGAGCCTCAGTTTCCTCCACTGTAAAGAAGAGGATTAATAATTATGAGGATTGAATGAGATTATGTGTAAAAGTATTACAATCTGGTGCCTGACACAGTTTAGGGGCCAAAATAGTGATAGTAGTTATGATAATTCAGGCACAGTGGTATCCCTTATCTCCGTCTCATCCAGATGAACTCATCCCCATGTGTTTCATGTGGTTGGAGCCAACAGGGTACAGAATTTTAACTGGTTCTTCCTTCCTGATATTCCCAACATCAAATAATTCAGTGCACCCACTTAAGAGATTGACCCCATAGGCACAGCTCTTCTTGCCAAGGTCACAAATAGGTTGTTTGGTCAGAGGAAAGTAGCTCATTTTATTGGCTGTATTTTTTTTTTTTAAAAAGGATTCCTTAGTGAAGGGGCACCAGAGAACTTTCTGAGGAGATAGAAATGTCCCTTATGTTGATAAGGGTGTGGGTTCAGAAGCATATGCATGTATCAAAATGCGTGGCACTGTAAATTTAAGGCCTGCATTTCACTGTATTGCAAAATTCACTTAAGAAAAAAAAAGCATAAAAAAGTCCATAGGCATCCTTGGATGAAATTTTGTTTTAAATGCAGAAAGAATTTGAAGGCAAGACTGCAAGAGGCAGTGCGTGTCATGAAAGGGCTTTACACTTAGAAAGATCTAGCCTTAAATTTTGGCTCTGCCACTTTCTAGCAAGTGACTTAATTTTGCTGAATTTGTTTTTCTTATCTGCACAGTGAGGATTACCAAAAAAAAGATGTATAAAAGGAAGAAAATGCAAACCTACCACATAGGGTGATTAAAAGGATTAAATCAGATCAGATATGTGAAAACAACTGCCACATAGTAGGCACTAGGTAATAATGGCTTCCTTAGAAAACAGATTATTCAGGCTAGTGATAATAATAATACTTTGGGGATTTGCAATAGTCTCTTTCATTTCTGGGATCCCCAATCACTATATAAACATTAATTAACATGAGCCCTTACCTCACCAGCACTGGTTTGGTGGGTAAGTTTTTGTTCAGGTCTTCTGCTTTTCCGTTGTTTCGTAGACTAAATGCTTACTTAGCAGTTTCTTGGTCCTTTCTCAAGCTGGTTGTGCTGTTCCATGGTGCAGTATTTCCGTGCTGGACAGAAACAGAAAAAAAGCTTTTTATGAAGAATGGCAAAAGCTATCTCAACAGCCAGGCATGGCAGTGTCTGTGCTCACAGAGCACGTTTTTAATTAACTAGCTCAGTGTAAATTAAAACTTGGAATTTGGGTCAGTGGAGGGTTATTTGGTTTTCTATTCAGATTTGCCAGTTCAGTGCTGGGACATTTACAAGTAGAGTGTTTCCTGAAACACAGCATAAAAATAACAACAAAATAAAACAATGAGGTACCAACCTGGAGATCCGGGGTCAGGGGTGGGGTTGCTGATGACCTTCGAATAGAAGAAAGGAAGGTCTCTAATTCTGTGTCTGTTATTATTTGTGACCTTGAGCCAGGCACCAAACTTCCCATAAAATGGATCTGATTTTCATCTACTGAGAGGTAAATATAAAACAGTAATTGACTTTGGAGTCAGACATACTCATAACTTGCAGTTTCCCTATCTGTAAAATGGATATTGTAATAATAACAGCTACACTTGTTTAGTGCTTATCATGCGCCAGGCACTGTTTTAAGAATGCTATATATTATAATTGTTACATTAGCTATTATAAAAGACAACCCCCAAATCTTAGGAGCTTAACATGATAGAAGGTCATTTCTTACTCACTAAAGTCTAATTGGGAGAGGACTGTGGTGGGAGGAGGCTGGAGGGTCATTTAAGTACCAAGACTGATGGAGAGTGTGCTTTTTTTTTTTATCTTTGATATGTGGCCTTTAGGGACTTCCTTGGACATATATCTAGCCAGTAGGTAGGGGAAGAAGGAGAGTGTGGAGCATCTTAAGAAAGGTGCTATGGGCGAAGCCTGAAAGGAACCTTCATCACTCTGCCCATATGTCATTGGCCAGATGTGTCACTAGCCCCCTGGCCACCAAATATCTATGTGCATCCTTCTTTTCACACACAAAACATGTTTCCCTTTCCTTAAGGAAGGATATTCATATTCTATACAATCACTACTTCTAACTTAAAGTTCAGGATTTTGGGGGTGAATCCCTGTCCTATCCATGGAATTGAATGTGACTCCTTCTGGTTCAGGGACCTATGAGAAAAAAGAGACTCATTATCTTCCACTCTGTGCCCATAAACCATATTGGAGAATAACCCATTAGGAAAAGGCAACAGTGGAAGGCACACAGAAGTCACTGGCCCTTAGTAGTTGTGAAATCTTGCCAAGCAGACACTGTGGGACCAGGCCCTGGAAGTGGGTGAGCTTTCCTGCTTAAGCCCTGATTCTGCTCTGCTCTCTGGGAGCAATTTCCTGGTTCATTGTTCTCTATGATCCTGGCTCTGCCCCGTGGGAGGATTTTCTTTGTCCATTATTCATCTTGGCCACATTTGAAGTGGGTCTTGGGGAATATGACCTCCTTCAGGCTCTAAAACTTTTGTAACCTTCCTGCCACTGAACTTTAAGTGGCCCAGGGATTATTTTAATGCTTTAACATCCAAGCTTATAGATTTTGCCAGTGCAATTCCCTCAACAACATAGTAGGATTTTCATTTATGGTGTCTAGTGTGCCAGTAGCCAAAGTTGTTTCCTAGACCTAATTTTCAAGCCTGGATTATTTCTCGGCTTTCTTAACCTCATATCTCTATTTCTCTCTCAGCTTAGTGACAGCTGCCTTGAGGCCATCAGGCTTAGTTGAGAAGCTTATATACTTTATCTGATATTTATTTCATTTAGAAGTCTGCTCAATCTTTATTCTTATTGTTTGGTATCTAGGAATAGTTATCTTCTTCACATCTCCACTGTTCCTTTCTGATTTTACTTACAAACTGACTAATTCATGCTGGAGCTCCTTTCCCTAATACCTTACTAAACTCAGCCAGGAACATCAGCAAACTCTCTTACCATTATTTTCCAGTCTTTTTTCTCTAGAGCTTATAGGGTCAGTAGGCTTGAGTTCTGCCTTCTAAGTTATCATAGGTGATAGCTTAACCAAACATTTTACCACTGCATAACATGGGGCTCCAGTTTTCCAGCCTCTAATATCATAACCCACTATCAGACTTCTGTGCCCCAGTGCCACATTTATAAGCACCCCACTTTTTTGTTTGTTTGTTTTGTTTTTAAATTCTTCTATTTGATTCTCAGAATCTAACCCAAAACCATTAGACACAAAATCTCAAGTCAGCTGGAAAGTCCCTCCCAAGTCAGCTGGACATCTCAGTGATGCTGATGACTCTTGGGAGCTGAGAAGCAACCACAGAAGTAGTGCTGTGTTCAGTGACTAAATGACCACATTCCTTGACTGTGGGAGCTATCTCTCTCCGAGCGCCTCTCCACACTCCCTTTTTTCCTGCCATCCTTGCCTCGGGAGACATCCAGTGAGTGGTAGCTGGGTGGCTTCTCTTCAGGCCACTTTGGCGAACGTGAGCAGTGGCGGTGGGCCCCTTGGTTCCTGGGGTGCCTCTCCTTCTCCTCCTCCTTGGAGCTCCAGCTCCAAGAACTAACAATTTCTTTGTTAGGGTGATGCTAGCTGTTGCATCAGTTAGACCCTAGTACCTTAGTGGCTGAACACAATAAAAGTTGTTTTCTCATTCATGTTGAGTCTAGTTGAAAGTAGGGGAGGGAGGTGCTCTGTTCCATGGAAGTTGATGGAGGTTCTGCCATCTGGAACATGTGATTCCCGGGAGCTTCCCTGATTGAGGCAACAGGAGTGTGGAGGATTGAAAGATTTTTATACCATAGTCTTGAATGTGGGTATATTAATTCCTTCCACATTCCAGACTCCAGAATTTAGTCACATGGCCTCAACTAGATATGAGGGGTGGGGAATTACGGTCTCTGGCAGAGCAGCCACTCCTGGCCACAATTCTGCACTATGGGAGGGGCATTGATTTTTGGTACAGCACAAGAAATCTCTGCCATCATATATGAACTGTTCTACTTTTCATTACAACTTTATGAAACAGATGCTATTATTATTATTCCCATTTTTCTGATTAGGAAATTGAGTAACAGAAAGTTTAAAGAATTTGCCTGAGGTGACACAGCTAGTAAGCGTTTGGGTCAGATTTGAACCCAGGTAGTCTGGCTCTGGACTGTCTCATAGAATGTTTATGAAGGTCAAAGTAATATTGTAATATTAAAATAATAATATGGTGAGTACAAAGTGTTTTTCCCAGTGTCTCATACATGATACATGCTTAACAACTATTATGCTTTGTTGTTGTTATTGTTATTATCATCCTGTTCTGGAATCCACTGTATGGATTAACAGTGAATTGGAATGTAGCTCTCAGGCACGGGTAAAATATGAATCTGAAAGAGGGGGTTCTCCAGGCAAATTGTATTTCACGCCTGTCCTCTCCCTGCCAACGCCTGCATTTTATCCACAGGGGACCCTAATAGTTGCTAAGCCAGGCGCTGTGCTAGGCCTTTCACACACATGAACTCATTCAATCTTAACACCATTTTTGCAAAGTGGGTGTTTCTTATCCCTATTTTATTAGGGAGGAAACAGGCTCAGACAGGTTCAGTGACTGGGTCGAGATGGGGTAGAGTTGAATTTGGGCTCCAGAGCCCGTGCTCTGAACAGCTATGGCCCAGTGGTGAGATTCAGTTCAAATGAGTCTCTAAGAGGATCCCAGATTATCGCCAGTGCAGCCTGAGGGATGTATGGAGAGGAGGTGGGGCTTGCCCTGGTGCTGGTGGTCATGGTTGATGACAGTCCTTTGTATAATATGTGGTCACAGGTCTTTTTTTTTTTAGCCCCGTTGGCTTCCTCGTCCCTGGCTGCTCTGTGAGTCACTGCCCAGCTGTCCATGAGTTTGCTGTGTAGCCTTCTCCGCTGAGGCTGCGGAGCAGTAGGTGGCTTTGTGGCCTCCAGGGGACAACTCTGGCCATACCCTGTCTAGCCAGGGAGTCTCAGTGCAGAAGGAGCATGGGCCTTCTCACCTGAACTGAATGCAGGAATCTGAGGGATGGTGGGGAATTTGTCCTCCCCTAGAATCACAGACTGGGTTTTCCCAGACTCTGGAATTAGATGACCAACTCTTTACTACCTGTAAGCTAGGTGACCCTGGGCAAGCCAGTTAATCTTTCTAAGCCTCAGTTTCCTCATCTTTTAAGTGACGATAATGGTTGTACTCCCCCATAGGGTCACTGGGAGGATGACTTAATTTATGTAAAATCCTCAGAATAATATTAAACACATCATAAATACTCACTGTCAGTTAGCAATTATTATTATTATTAAGTGCTTAAGAAGTGCCAGCTTCCTTGCTTAAAGGTCTGTTCCCTGTATCCTGCTTCAATTATTGAGTTAAAGGCTTTAAATAGTTTGCCAGTAACCAGACTTACATGATTTGTCCACTTACTAGCTGTGTGATATTGGGCAAGTTACCTAACCTCTCTGTAACTCACTCTTCCCTTTTGTTAAGTGAGAAAAATAATAAAACCTGATTCTTAGGGCTGTTGGGAGGTGCCTGGCATGTAGAAATTGTTTAATAAATGTTGGCATTGTTGGATTTTATTATGTTCATTATGACTTTTTCTACAGGCACTGTGTTAAATGTTAAACAACATGGTCCCTGCCCTCGTGGAGATTGCAGGCCTGTAGTGGACTTAGTTTTGTCATCAAATAATTATGCAGATGTAAATTTACAACTGTGACAGTTGCTACAAAGGAGAGTTGCATGGGGCTGTATGAGTCTTTACTGAGGTTCTTGATATAGTCAGGAGTGAGGAAAGGCTTCACTAAGGAAGTTAGGGAGTGAAGCCTGAGTGAGGTTGAAGTATGGTGTGATTGGTTGAAAAAGTAGAAGAGCACTCTATGTATGCAGACAGAATGTGCAAAGGGCCTGTGGCAGAAGGGAGTATGATGAGGATTACAGCAGCCAATGTGGCTGGAATGGAACAAACAAGTGAGGGGAGCTGCTTAGAGGTTGGACTAAGCATCTGCTGGATTAGGAGTCTGTCTTTTCCTAAGGATACTGGAGAGCCTTTGAAAGTTTTTAAGGAGGGAGACACTGTGATCAGATTTGTATTCTAGGAAGCTCATGTCATCTGCAGTATGGAGAGCAGACAGAAAGGGAATGGTGAACGTGGGAAGGCCAGTCAGGTATTATCACCCTCATCTGACATAAGAAGAACTGAGGTTGGGAAACATTTAGTAACTTTCCCAGATTTGCAAAGACAATAAATGGCAGAGTGGGGATTTGAACTCAAGCCTGAGGGACTTCACACTCAGCCTTCCTCCCACCCATGCCATGCCTCATCCTGAGAGAATGTCTGGTTCAACTCTCACATTTTACAGATAGAAAAATTGAGGCCCAGAGCAAGATGTTGCCTTGCCCAGGGTCACATGGCAGAGCTGGACTAGTATCTTCGGTTTCTGGATTCTTAGCCCATCTCCCCTCAACTGTGTTGCACTGCCTTCACCAAATCAGATCACTCCTGGGAGGCAGAGTAGGATGAGAGGCTGCCTTGTCGACTGGCAGCAGTTTTGGAGATTCATTTATGACCTGGATGTAAACATCTCAGGTTTTACTATACATCTCACGGCAGAAGAAATGCTAGTCTGGAAGCTTGGAGACATCCCCATTAGCTTGTGGCCGAGCCAATGGAAGCGATTACTGTAAAGACCAGGTGTGCTGAAGGCAGAATCAAATTAGCAGTTCCCCAGTGCATTAACATCTGAAAGCAAATCAGAGAGGCAGCCTTGCTGGGTGAGAGGAGCATTATGGAGGTTGAGGTTGAGGATTCAGCTGGGTTTTCTGGGGGTAGGGGGTAGGGGGTGTGTGTCATTGTTTCTTCCAAGTCTCAGTTCACAGTTCATCCAGAGCGGTCAGGATGTGCCTGAGAAGCACGCTGACACAAATTACCTCTTCTTTCTCTCACCCTCCACTCCATGTGTCTGAAAATGTCAAATACCAGGGAGCATGCATGGTTTTTCCCTCCCTCAGCCCCTTCCGCCTCTTCTTGGCTGACTTTGAGAGTTAGGGCCAGGGATCACCCTTGTGAGCAAAACTAGGCGTGGCTCCTGCCCTCATGCAGCTTGCAGGCCTAAGGCATGTTTAATTTATTCACGAATAATCACTCAGATGTAAAACTGCTTGTGGCAGGAACTACTTAAGAGAGGTTCATGGGGCCAGAGGACAAAGCCTCCTCAGATGTGGAACGGGGTCCAGCTGCCCCTCCCTTTTGCCTCCAGGGGTGGCTGCAGCTAGCCTGGGGACATCAGACATTCGGGGCTCAAAATTTTCTTCCCATCAAGGCAGGTGGAGCAGAAGAGCCAGGCACCTCCTCCCCAAGTCAGTGTCTATGAATTCTGCATCTGCTTCCTCTGTCTTTAGAAGCCTATCCCCACCCTCCTCCTGCTCTCCATTCTGCAGCTGCCATTTTGGGGGCCAGTTGATGAGTCTTCCGAGGCTTCTTATTCAGATCACTGGGACAGACTAGTGCAGGTGGGAGGCCAAAGGCTCAGTTCCAGGAGCCAGGTGTGGGCCCCCTGCCTCTCTCCCTGGTTTGACCTCCTACACACCTCCCCACTTGGTTCCACTGCTGTTGCTGATTCTGCTTCTGGTCCAGGTTTTCCTTTCTTCCAGCTTGAGAGCTATGGATGAAGGAACAGACCAAGGGCAAGCTGGCGATTTCACGGCTTCTAATGGCCCCATCATGTGGAACCACTGGGGGCTGCTGGGAGCCTGGGGAGGGGGAAGATGCAATGCAGGACAGTGCCTGAGCCCTCCAGTGAGTGAGATGTCTCAGCCCAGGCCTAGCAGTGTGTACCCATGCTGTGTGACCTTGGACAGGTCCCTGACCTCTCTGAACCTCAGTTTCCTCATATAAGAATGGGAAATCATGATACTACCAGGTTCTGGTACATGTTCATAGAAATTTGCAAGTGTCAAAAGAGATAACACTTTGGAAAACCAATACCAGTACTTAGTAGTGGTAAAAGCTAATGTTTATTGAGTGTTTACCATTGGATTAGGGTTCTCTGGAGAAACAGAACCAGTAGGAGATATATATATATATATATATCTTACAAATATATATGGAGATTTATTATGGGAATTGGCTCACAACATGGTTATGGAGGCCAAGAAATCCCACAATTTGCCATCTGTAAGTCAGAGTAAGCAGGGAACTAGGGGGCCGCTGGTATAAGTTCTGGAGTCTGAAGACCTGAGAAACAGGATTTGCTGCCCTTGAGCTTCCTAGTAGCCTGTGTAAAAAGGAGCCATCGTGAGCAGATACACAATTGATGATATGATGGATAAGACAGAAATAAACTAGCTGCTGTAGCTATTCCCATGGCTTAGGCCTGAAAGAAATTTCTCAGCAGGAGACTAGAAGCAGTTATTAAGTTGCACTTTGTGACCTGGCATTTCAGCCCACGGTTGTTAAAAAAGAACAAGGAAGGCTTCTTCTTGATTTGCACAGTGTCTTTCTCTCCTCTCTCTGTCTGCTCCTCCTCCCTCATTCCTTACAGAATGTCCAATTGTGGTGATACGTGTGTTCACAGGAGGCCAGTGGTGGGCAGCATATCAGTGTCCCTTCTGTATTCTGGAGGAGAGTCTTGGGGTCAGAAGCTGACCTGGAAGCTTATGTCTATTTGATATGATCCCTGGAGACAAGATATGAGTTCATTGGAGTACAAATATACAGATGCCCCTCTGGGAAAAATAAACAGCCTGTATGCTGAACCTGTAAACGTGGTCACCAGAAAGCCTGGCTATGAGTTTGAGGAGGCAGGAGAGAGCTGGGTGGGGCTTGGGCCTTGGAGAGACTGGTACCAGTGAGGTAAGATCAGATGCACTTGAGGGTTTAATGATAGAATAGGGCTTGAGGCCCACTGTGGAACAAGCTGTGTGATTTCAGGCAAGTGATTTAACCTCTCTGGAGTTGTTTTCTTATATGAAAAAATTCAGGAGAGTTTCGAGGCTCAAAGGAATTATCAGGTGTAACAGTGATTGGTAAAGTGAAAAATAATCATTCACTCATTCCAACAAATGTTTATTAAGAGCCTACAATGGAGGAGGTCTGGTTCTGGGCACCTAGCGTTCATCAGTGCACAAACAGACAAAAATCCTTCATAGAACTTGCATTCTAGTGGAGGGAGACCCTAAACATAAAAATAAATGTAAGTAAATGATATAGGATGTTGGAAGTTGATATCTACTGTGGAAAAAATAAATCAGAATAAGAGGAATCAGAAGGGCTGGGGATGGTGGGTTGTAATTATAAATAGTTTGGTCAGAGTGGTCTCTCTGACAATGTGCTGTTGGTGCAGAGAGAAGTAAAGAAGGTGAGGGATTTAGCCTTGTGAATATCTGTGGGACAAGTGTTCCAGAGGAGGTGTGCTACGAAGTGGTTGAATTGGGGCCATAATGGAAAGGAAGAGTCAGCAGGATGTCATTGCTGCATTGGGTGTGGGGTGTGAGGGCACAAAAGGAGTCAAGGATGCCTCCAGGGTTCAGTCTGAATCATAGGAAGGATGGAGTTGCCATAAACCAGGTGGCAAAGATGGAGGAGAAAGCAGGCTTGGAGATGGTGGGAAGATCAGGAGTCCAGACTGGGACATGCTAAGTTTGAGGTGCCTTTTAAATGTCCAGGTGGAGTTGTCAAATAGTAGTTGGATAATCATGGCTGGTGTACAGGAGGGAGGATGGTTTGGAGATATAAATTTGGGAGTCAGGAGCCTATGGGTGGTTTTTAAAGCCATAAGACAGGACAAAGTCACCTAAGGAGTGAATGTAGAAGGGACCAGAAGACTAAGGATGGAGCCCTTCCTTGGACTGGACAGAAGGGGAGGTCCCAGCAAAGGAGACTGAGAAGGAGCAGCTGGTCAGAAGGAGAGCCAGAAATACCCTAAAAGTTAACAGAAGAAAGTATCTAGGAGGAAGAAGTGATCAACTGTGTCATATGACAAGCGAGGTCGTTCCTACCACTGCACCCTGAGCTGTGGGGTGGTTTCTGCCTGCAACCCCTGGGGACTGTTTCAGGCCCAATGAACAAGCAGCATCGATATGCCTAGTGGGAACCACACTAACCACAGGGAGGTTTTCCCAAGGGGATGGAGACAAAATGCCCTCAGTATGTCATCTATAAACTGAGGGAATTAGGCCAAATCAGTGACTTTAGTCTGGGCTCTCACAAATCTTAGGGTTCTGTTAAGGGCCTTTGAGACCCCTGTAGCGGTCACCTGGGGAGGTTCCCCCCACCACTTCATCATAATTGCTACCCTTTCATCTGTTTTTATGTTGGACTTTTGCGTAAGATGTGTTTGAAAAAGGGATTCAGTTGCCAGATAGAGTTTGAAAGAGCACTGACCTGAAGCAAGTCCTTCTGGCTCTGACATCCTGGGGGGCCCAGGCTACCCCAGGAACAGGAATCACACACTGTGCTTTGGCTTTATCCTTGGAGACAGGCCAGGAGAGTGTGTCCTGCTGAGGCTCAAAGAAGCACTGAGTGAGGTGGGATGTGGCAGAGGAGAGAGGTAAATGATGTGCTTGGAAACTTGTAGAGCTCCAGGACCCAAAAGGGATGGAAGAGAGAAGAAAGGGAATGAGAAGAATCAATACCACAAACAAGCAGAACTGGTAAAACGCAGGGGCCATAACCATATGCTTCAAAGTCAAACATGATTCTCCTCTCCCCATCCTCACAATTATTTGCAATTCTGCTCGCTGCCTAATACAAAGCTCTTCTTTTTGTTCGTCCTCCACTGCTACATCCTCACCTCCCAGGTGGCATTTCTGATACAAGGGAGCAGAGGTAGAACTCATCAAAGCTATCTCTGAACTAAAAATAACCCCGTCCAGCCAGACACTCCCCCACCTTCCGCGCCAAAGTGCTTGCTTTCATTTGTCGAAGTTGGCACTTTCACTTGTGGCTTTAAAAGGTCTGAGGTTCAAAACCAGCTTGCCTCTGTATGAAAAAAATATGTGTATTTTTTGCTAAGGGGTTTTGTGGCTAAATCAATTTTACATAAACAGAAAGGATCAGTCTTGAATTCCTAAACCCCAATGTAGAAGATGGTGACTTTGGGATATTGTGACTCACAGGGTGTTGTTATTTACTCACTAAAAATGCCTAATCTGGTCGATGCTATGGAGAGCAGTCAACATGGTAGATTATATCATATAACCAAGGGTCTGAGGTCTGAAACCTGGGTTCCCATCCCAATGCCATCCCTTACTGACTGTGCCACCTTGGGCAAGGTCTTCTCGCTCGTCCTCAATTTCCTCCCCTGTAAGAGTGCCCACCTTGTGGGAGTATTCTTGGGATAAAAAGAAACGACATGACATTTATATGCCCTTTGTTTGGGACATTGAGTGCTTGACGCATGTCAGCTGTTATTGTTGGGATTATCATTCCCCAGCATCAGAAAACCTCTGATATTACGGCACTCATCAGATTATACTGAATAGTTCACTCACATGTTAATCTTTACAGGTCAGACTGTGTCTTCTTCATCTCTGTGTCTCTAGTACCACACTGGACACATAATAGGCACTTAAATGTATTTGCTCAATGAATGAAGGAGGTCATATAATGTAAGTGCCATTTGAACAGAGATATTTGATTCATTCACCTGGCATACAGTGGACACAGAATAAATATCTGTGGCCTGTGAAATGAACCATGAATCAATGGAACTTCACTCACGGGCCCACCATGAGTCTGGCGCTAACCACTGGCTAACTGGCTGGGTGTCTTCCTCTGTTTCTGGATTCTTCACACTGAAAATCTTTCCTTTTCAAAGCTTGCTTCTCTTTGAAGAACAGAAAAGGAATGATTGTTCATTATTCCTTTATACCGATTTCTTCCTGTAAAATGGCACCTCACTCTAATTCAAAGTTGAAAGCTGTGTCTGCAAAGACTCTTGGATCTTACAGTGGAAGAAGCCTGCCTAGCTCTCCTGGTGCAGCCCTGCTGCCTTCAGTCTGGGTATCAGATGGATTTTGCAAACCAGACACCTGAGAAGCAAGCAGATTAATAGATGGGTGTGAAACTGCACAGCCGCCAGCTGATGAGTGAGCTTAGTGGGTGAGCGAAGGTCCTGACTTTAGAAGCAGAAAGTCCTCGGTTCACAGTGGGGCTGGCCACAGCTCCCTGAACCCCCGGGTCGGTGTCTCTCCACGATGCCATGCTGCTGCCCCGGGGAAAAAGAAACATGGCTTTGTTTTCTCTCTTTGGTTGTGATTAACACCAGGTCCTGTTTATGGAAGTCTGCCATGTGTCAGAATCTGTGCTGAGCAATTTCCCAATATTCTGTCACTGATCCCTCCAACCCCATTGTTGAGGTCATTGTTGTCAGTTCCACTGCGCATCCAGGGGAACTATCTCAGAGAAGCTCAGGGACTCACTCAGGGCAATGAGGTGAGGGTGCAGGAGCTGGGATTCCCACTCCAGCCACCTGGTTGTCCCATTAACCCTATTGGCTGCTTGTAACAAGGATGCCATGTGACCCATTGAAAAGTCTTTAAATGTTCTGATGATGCTAAGACAGTCTAGACTGTGCAGAGGCAGCTGGTCAATTCTCCGTGGGGGAAATATCAGCCATTAGATGATCAATTGATTTAATCAGATTGGCAGTGTGGACTTGTAAAGATGAAGCAACTTTGTCTAATCCTTCCCTTATGACATGTTTTTTGTGGTTTTATTGGTCTCTCTCCATCTTCCTTTCAGTCCTTCATTTGGGAAATAGTTCAGTGTCTACTAGGTGCCAGGCTCTGGTGTAACAGGAAGCTCACATGCCACTGCAAATATCTAGTCCAGTTTTGTGATTGGAAAGACCAGCGTGACACTTATTGATTCAAACACTATCTGAACCGATTTAACCTAGTGTTCCTCTTGACTGACTGAGGTCTGCCTCTTCTTCCCACTTCCCCAGGGAACAAATTCACCTGCCAAATAAGTGGACCTGAAGCAGGGCCCACTGGACAATGGGAGGAGATGTTTACTCTTTATCAGGCTACACTCGCTGTAATTTTGAACCCAACAATGCCTTGTTATTATCAATTATTTAGACTCACACAGTTTACAAATAGTCCCATCAAACTAGTTCTATTAATATTCACGATAGCCCTGTATAGTAGGGTGGATAAGTGTTAGCATCCTACTTTTGCACAAGAGGAGGCTGAGGGTGGGAGACATAAAGTATCTTGCCCTGGGTCACCAAGTAAGTGGCAGCACTGAGCATCTGACTCCTAGTCCAGAACTCTTTCTGCACTTCCTGATACCGCTGCATGAGTTTTGTTGGTGCTCAAGTATTTTGAGAATCTGGATTAAATATCCTGGGGTGGGGGGGGGTGTCAAGAGTACACAGGGACCCCATCTGCAGGTTACCCCAGCCTTTGGATCCCCCAACCCTTGGATGTGTGGAGTTATCCTGTCCCTCCTCTGCAACCTCTTAGGTCTCAGTGGAACCTTGAGTCTGACCCTGACCCCTACCTTTCCACTTTCAGCTGTGGGAGGGAAGGGACTCCTCATGGACCGCCTCTCCCTACCCCAACCCAGAGCATTTTGATTTGGGCTTCAGATGCTACTATTGGAAGATCAGGAAGTCTGTAGATCATCTACTCAGAAGGGAGAGAAGGAACTGTGGGTGGAGGTAACCTCTGGAGCAGCAGAGCTTCTGTGGGCCAGCTTCCCACTGGCCCCAAAGTAAGGAGCCTCCATCATGAGCTACTTGAGCCTCCCCCATTGTGGGACTTTCTGAAGGAATCTGTGGCCCAGCCAGAACACACTCTTTCTGAAGGAAAACACCAGTGTCGAGGCTTACAAAGCCCAGGGCACCTCAGCTCAGCTGTAAAATCCACTCCATCCCTACACAAAAGAGTTTGCTCCATATTGCACTGGGTACCTGGAAAGATAGGGTGTACCCTGTGGGAGACATGCTCCCAGGCAGGTTTTTAATTTGCCAAAAATTTTCCATCACAAGGGCTGTCACAGCAGAAATCCTTATGTATTCCACTCACGGAATCTCTATTATGGATCTTAATCACTCATAATGTTTTCCTTAAAATGAGTTTTCTATGAAAAGAGAAGTAGGAGGTTATTGATTGTACATCATATATCAAGGAAAGCTTCAGTTTGTTTTTATTTGGGTGAATTGAGGAGAAGTCTTGTTATTGCAGCAGAAGCCTGGGAAACAGGCAGCCACTGTGTATTTGTGTGTGTGTGTGTGTGTGTGTGTGTGTGTGTGTGTCTGTGGGATGCATGTGCTTGCATACATGTGCCTACATCAGCTCAGCAGAATTGTCAGAAATCAAACATTTGCCATAACTTCTAAGTTTTGATAGCTAAATTTTTGTAGACTGGCATGTAGGTAGTTTTAACATCTTCCAAAACTCTAGCCATGCTGTCTTTGGAGGGACAATCCCAGGTCACACCCGAACATACCTCATTAAGCTTGTCTTACAGCTGGAAAAAAATTGTACCATTTTCTTTTGGAATTATTTTGCTATGTGTATAGCTCACCTGTTTAACAATGGGCTCCAATTTCTCTACTGCTGTCATATATCCTCAGGCACTCTTACAAAATGAGAAAAATCTAACCAGCCTCCCTACTGTAATCTAACCCCCACCCCCAACTGTAATGAAATTGTTATGAATATTGAAGTCAACATTCATGATGTTGATTTCATGCTACAGATTTTAGCCACTTAATTACACAGTTATCAATTATGGCTTTGCAGTTTTCTCTTCATGCTTTGGAGCTGATAATTTTTTACTTATAAGGCATCAGATATTTCTGTAGGCCCAAGAAGAGGCCCTAGAACTGAGTTGCCTAATGGAAAAAATTGTCCTGTGCTGTGACATCAAGAAACTGAGTTGAGATTAGCCTAAGAAAGGTCACCACGAGCATTCCACTGCCCAACTGAGGTATCTCTCACACACACGCACACACACATACACACACACACACTCTCACACCCATGCTATGTAGTTGTTGAGATCATTGGAATCTAGTGCAGAGTCAGCAGTGAGCCATCTCCTGCCTCTCCTGCTCTTTGTGGATGGTGCCATGTGTTGTCTGCAAATCTGGATAGGAAGTCTGGTTCTATAGGTGTTTGGGCTCAGAGATGTGAAATGAAAGTACAGGTGGCGCCTGCAGGGTGGTTCCTTATTTATATGGTTCAGTGGTCCCTTTGCTTACAATTACATGGAACACTGATGCAGCCATTGGGGTTTGATTAAGTGGCCAACCTTCCATTTTAGAGAGAAGAAAGGAAAAGAGCACCAGGCAGGAAGAAAACCACTGGGAGATTCACCAGAGACTTCCCAGGATGGAGAACTTTTCTAGCTCAGTCACTTTACCATCTGCACTTTCCCAACTGCATTTTCAAAGACTTGTCAAATGTTTCTAAAAAGTCAGGACTTTGGTGAAGAGATGCAGAAGGGCAGTGCTGAGTGTCTGTTCTTGGCCAGGCTAGTTGCTGGTGAGACAGCGATGGATGTGGTGCAGTTGGTGCCCTTCAGGAGCTTTCCTCAAACACAGGACGCTGTGAGCTGTAATGGAGGCTGGAGACAGCAACAGGGGAAGGGCTGGGGCACAGGCCACAAGCCCTGTCACAGGTAGCTGGGAACTCTGAGCAGAGGAGACAAGGATGCCCTGTTCCTACATGCCCAAGCTCCGTCACCTGCAATAACTGGGTGTGGCCCAGGCTGGAGTTACCATAACTCTGCCACTGTCACCCTAAAAGCCACCTCCATCTTCTTTGAATCATAGCTCTGCTTAGAAGATGCTTGTGAAGTACCTACCTCATGGTAGGTTTTGTGCCAGGAGCTGGGGGTCCAGCAGTGAATGGGAACGGCCGGGCCCCAAGCTTGCGAGGCTGTCCAGGAAATGTAAATGTTGTGTGAATAATTACAAGATCGAGGAGTGACAAAAAAGGGAGTGCAGAGTTCAGTGGGCTTCAGTGACATGAGGAAGGGAGTTGGGTTGTCAGTGGCTTTCAGACTTGGTATGACCCTTTGGTTTGGAATGTAGCCTTTCTGGGAAACTCAATTCATGAAACATGAAAAAGCAGAGTTGTTTTGGTCCCATCTGCATCCCCTTTGTGTATAGTGGACCCTCCTGCTGTATGGAACCCAGTTTGAAAACTGGTGGGTGAGATGATCCCTAAACAGCCTTCCAGGAGCCCAAGCTATTCTAGGATTCTGTGACTTGTTGATGACAGGTGAGGTCCCTTCCATTCCATATCCTCATGATGTTGTGTCTCAAATCCTGAACTATTAGTTGGAGTAGGGCTAGCATTTTTTTTTTTTTTGTATGGATGCCAGATGCACACTCTTTATTTTTCTTTAGGGGCTGGAGGAGTATGAATGTCAAAGCCTCCATCCAAGGAGCCTGCCTGCAGGAGAGGAAAGAGGGATGACGTGTAGTTAGTTTGTTCTGTCCAGAGTGACTCTCAGCTGGAGGGACCGTGGTGGTGCTGTTGCTCCCATCAACCCATCTGCCACAGTGGCCAGAGCCACTGAACCCCAGCCCTACTCAGAAAGTCCCAGGAACCCACATACCACAGTCAGCTTCCTGGAGCCTCACTTGAGTCCTCTTTACCACCTTCTCCTGGTCCCAGTCTGCTCCTCCTGATACCCTAGATCAGCTTTGCTCTGATAGTATTATTTCCCTATTGGCTGCACGGTCAAGTTCGAGCTCCTGTTCCTGGTGTCCCCTAATCCTGCCTCAGTGGAACCTCTGTATCCTCCCAGTCTACTTGCATCTTCCTCTGAACACTTTCATTACTAATTCTAAGCTTCTACTCAAGCTATTCGTCCACCTGGAACGACTCCTTTCCTCACTCCTTTCAGCTGCACTTCCCCAAGCCAAGCCCTATATCCATCCTAGGGCTGCCCCAGAATGAGCATCTTTTCCTGTCTTTGAAATCCATTTTTGCTTACTGTCTGAAATACTTTAGCTATAGGTCCTTGTCCTTATGTTGTTGGAAATCTTTTGCTGTGGCTGTGACCTGCCTCTCCCACTAGCCCATAAGTTTTTAGAGGGAAGAGTGTTGATCTTCCAGTTCTTTTGTCCCTTTTCCTGCCCTGTACTCAGTAAAGCTATCACCTGATCAGCTCTTCCTGAATTGGAACACAAACCATGTATTCAGTGAGAGCATTCTGATTGCTAAAGGTGGCCCGAGGTGAAGGTGCCATCCTTGACCAATAAGAACACTTGATTTTAACTGGCCAATTTGATGTCAGATTGTATTTGCCTGTTAGTGTCAGAGACCAAACTAACAGTGACTTAAACAAGAGAGGGAGTTGATTTTCTCTCTCATAAGAGTCCAAGGCAGGGAGGCAGTCCAAGGTCCATTATCTTTCGGCTCTGCCATCCTTAGCATGTGGTTTGCATTCTAAAGATACCCTCATGGTCCCAAGATGACTGCTACAGCTTCAGTCATTGCTTCTACATCTTATGCAGGATGAAAAATGATGAAGGGTGGGAGAAAGGGTGCCTTCCAGTGGATTAGCCCTTCTTCTGAGGAGCTTCATCCATGCCTTACTCAATAATCCTGCTTTTATCTCATTGGCCAACAGTTAGCTCCCCAGCCACCACTTCTCCAATGGAGGCTAAGAAATTTAGTTCTTCAGCTGGACATATTTTTCCCACCACCATTACCCAACCAGAATTCTTTAGTAAGAAAGAAGGCAGGAAGGGATACTGATTGAGTTGGCAGGCATCAGTGCCTGTTGTAACTGGTCAATGACACTATGGTGTTCCAGGCTGAGGAGGTCTCTGTCAAGAAGGCAACAGATTTTTTTTTCCAGTCCGTGCTTTATGGTTTTCTGCCAGTGAATCCAAGGACTTCAAAGGTTGGGTTTCTCCAAAACTTCATCCTCAGACAAGTGTTTCTTGAATGTTTCACCCTGAGCCCCCAAAGTCACTGACTATAATTGGCCTCATGAAGAGATGATGGCTGACACGGTTGTCATGGGCAGCTGAGCCTTTAGCACTGAGGAGTGGTCCTGGGGTTTGGGATTACTTTTAAGATTTGCTGAAGCCGGGCCACACCTTCTGCATTAAATTCACTGTCCCCAGTACTTGCTAATGAGCATAATCTTGATTCCATACAACTTGGAGCTTCAACACAGATATAATTTACTATTTCTGTGGGTTTTAATTTAACAACCTGATTAATAAGAGTGAATTCTGATTTTTAAAAATGATTGATTTGCTTTTAAAATTGCTCTGATGGGTAAAGGGTCTCTAAAAGCAATTAGCATTGGACCAGAAAGCTCTCCACCTGGTGATTTTATGGTCAAACCTTGTTTATTTCCAAAGGAAGACAGTGATCTTCCAGACTGGTTACTCATCCAAGCTCACCAGAGAAGACTTCAGCTAGATACCACCCCTGCTTTTGTCATTGCTCACGACATTCTCTACCTAGAAGGAGAGTCCAATTTTAGCCACCTCTGTTTTCTGTTTGCAGGGCATTTAGTGTTTAGAGTTGAGAGTGAAGTGTCTTGTTTGTGGATTACCATGGATTGTCTCAAGGTAGAAAAGATGGACAAAATCAAGCATGATGGAGGCAAGAGATCCTTTATAAGCAAGCAGACACTTTGGTGGGCCTGAAAAATATATCTGTGAGGCCACTTGTAAAAGAAGTAGATGCTTCATTCCCTGGTTTTAGAGTTCTTTATGAAAGTAGAGTTTCATAGAATTTGTCTGGCAAAGGGAATTGGAGCAAGATTTGGTTTTGACCTTGGATAAAAAAGTGCTTGGTGTCTTCAGATTCTTTCAGATGCAAGTCACAAAACATCCAATGCAAACATCCATAAAGGGGAGATACTGGCTCATGTTAATGAGAGGTCCAGGGACAGGGCTGGTTCAAAGGCTGCCGGATTGAGGCTCCCACGTTCCTGGGCCTCTGCTGCCCTTGACACCTCTCAGCTATACCTGCCTCCCTGTGGGTTTATCTGCAGCTTATCTTCTTGTATATTAGCCAGATGGCTGTCACTACCCAGATCCACTTCCTCGTAGTATATCAGGAGAAGAGTACAACCTTTCCCTTCCCAGACATCCCCATAAACATCCCCTGGTGCTCATTGGTTCTGACTGAGTGTTGGTTGGGCCTGTTCCTGACCCAATCACTGTGGTGGTGGGGTCACTCATGCTGGAATGAAGTTTCCTCCAGAAGGAGGGTGGTCCCAGAGAGCTGGAGACCAAACAGTTCCAACATCCAGAAACTCCAGAAGATGGAATTGGGATCTAGAATGGCAAAGAGAGGAGGTTTTGTGGAGCCACTGGGTCTATAGCAAGAAAGCTATTCTTTCAGGCTGGAGCAGATAAATAGATTGGTGTCCTGTGCTCTGTCCTCACCAGCAATGTTCGTTCGTTCATTCATTCAGTTGTTTGTTCATTCACCCCACACACAATTCTGCTGGGTGCCTGCTCAGGCCAGACCCTGTGCTAGGTTCTGGGACTATGAAGATGAAACATTCATCTCCTGACTCCGAGAACTCAGAGCCAAGCAGAGGAGACAGACACGGCATGTGAGCAAGTGTGACAGAAGGCTTGAATGTGGGGATGAGGACCAGGGAAAGGGCAGGTGGAAGGGAGATGAAGGAAGTTCTGTATTAGACCAATTAGGCTTTGAGGAGGGAAGCAAAAGGGCAGGGGTGTATTATCCCCCAAATTGGAACTGATTTTGGGCAAGTGTTGGGGGCAGGCCTTGGTGGGTGGGCAAAGCGCAGAGGGAGCTAAGCAGGAACAGCGGGTAGAAGAAAATGAAGGGTGAGCTGGGGAGACCACCAGTGAGTGGGGAGATAGTCACCACCTGCTGGTCTGCACTGTCTGTTCAACTGAAACAGCTCCTTCTGCTGAACACTTATTACCTACTAAGTGTTTCACAAAACAGTATCTCACGCAGTCTTCACAGTAGTCCCATGAGGTATGAGCTGTCCTTGGCCACGCAGACCCAGGGAGGTCATGTGGCTTGTCTCAGCAACCATTGTCTGGAAGCAGGAGAATTGGGACTCACACCCGGTCCTGCTGAGATGGGGTTGTGCCTGCTCCCACCCCTGCCCTGCACCCTGGAACAGTCTGATTGAAAAAGGCCACTGCTCCTGAGCACGGATTTGACCAGGCCCTGGCCTAGGGGCCCTGAGATCCCTTCTGGTGCTGAGTTTATGATTTGGAGGAAGATGGAAGGTCCGGATTTGGATGGGGCTAAACTGAGACGACGTTGTAGCAGCACGACAGGTGAGGAAAGTTAAGAGACTTTGTTGAGGGAGGCACCCTGGTCCAGAGAATGGCCTCTGTGATGGTCCAATGAAGGCATCCTATGGCCAGATTTCTCAGCTACAGGAGATATCCCATGACAAGAGATCCTTCTAACTGAGGCTGCTCCTAAATTTTAGCCAATAAAAAGCAAATGCAGTTTTACTGGAAACAGAGACCCTTACTTGCCTGGGAGTAAATAGCCAAGGCCATAGGAACACATCTCCATCCTGGTCTTGCAGAGAATGAAGAAATTTGTCGGGGCTTCCTAGTACCAGACACAAAAATGGGGTATTTTTATGCGATGTTTTTATAGTGACTGTCATAACCGGCAATATTCCTAAAACTTACTAGGGGTAATCATGGTTTTATTTCATCCCTATAAAAGTCTTTTGTTTAGAGCAGCCTATAATATTCTGTAAATCTCCATATAAATGCTACCCATTCATTTTTCACATGGGCCAGGTAGTAGCTTCAGCTGATCTCTGAGGACAGTTTGGCTTTATTTATTGAAGTAGTCCTCCTAACTTGGGGAAAATTTAATTCAATCTGAGCTAGTTCAACTCAGCCAGATTTTATTGAGCTGACTATGAGCCTCACACTGTTCTAGGCCAGGAGATGTAAAGTTAAGTAGGATAGAATTCCCGCCTTCTGGGATGTTTCAATTAACTATTGCAGTGTAATGAACTACCGCAAATCTTATGGCTTAAAGCAACCATTTTACTTTGCTCTTAATTTTGTGCATTACGAAGCTGGGAAGGGCTCAGCTGGGCAGTTCATATCTGATGCACATCTCTGGGGTGGCTTGGGTTGGAGGACCCACACTGGAAACGGCTTCCTTACACATTTGGTGCCTTGATGCTTTTCCACCCATCTCTCTTTACATAGCATCTCATCTTCCAGGGCCTCTCCACCTGGCTTGAGTTTCCTACAGCATGAAGGTCTCAGGGTCATTGCCCTTCTTCTATGATGCCTGGCTTCCAAGAGCCAGAAGGTGGAAGCTTCCGGATCAATTCATGACTCTGTCCAAAATTGGCAGTGTCACTTTCGCTATGGGCTTAAGCAGTCCCAAGGCACAAAGTGCCATTCATTTTCCAGGGAGTAGGAGGAATTCCACCTCCTGACAGAGGAGTGGTAAGCTCCTACTGCAGAAGAGTGTGTATGCTGGGAGACATTGTTGCATCCATCTTTGGTCAAGTACAGTCTATGCCATTTAGTCAATTATAATGTCGGCTAATACCCACAGCCATGAAAGTACCAGCAAGTTGAAAGAGGAGCTCAGAGGTGGATGGAGTACCAGGCACTTTAATGGGGTGGGAGTGGGGACAGGGTAGAGAAGCCTTTCAGGAGAAAGAGGAAGCTGAACTGTGTTTTGAAAGATGACTTGTTTTATGCATTTCAGGGAGAAGAAACAGTCTATGTGAAGATGTGATGGCGAGGTCCTCATGAAGGGTTTACCCGGAAACTCCCCCAACACTTCATTGCTTGTATTTAATTTAGTTAATGTTTTATGTATGTGTGTGTGTATTTACATATGTATATATATAAATAGTTCTATATTATACAATATATAACATTATATATTAGTTATTATATCAATTAATATATTAATAGATAAATAGAAATACATACACACATATATGAATATATACCATACATGTGTGTATATATATATATTTATATATATACATATGTATATATTTTTTTAAACAGAGACCTCATTCAGTCTTTCATTCAGCAAACATGCCCTGAGCACCTGATGTATGCCAGACAGTGTTCTAGATGCTGAGGATGTCGTGTTGAAGAAAACAAAGGTGGTGAACAAGAGGCCTGTTCTTGGAGCTTATGTTTTATGCTGGAGACCAGCAGTCAACAAAAGGACATTACAATACATGAAGTGATTTCAGGTAGTGCTGAGATAAGGTAGAGACCTTATCTGTTTTAGACAGGGCAGCTGGAAAGCCTGTCTCAGGAGGTGACACGTAAATAGAAGTAGGGGTAGGGGGTGATCTTGGACAGAGAGTTCCAGGCAGAGGGAACGGCAGGGCATGTGTGTGTGAACTGCTTCAGCACATATTGTCCACCTTGCACCATGGTTCTCTCCGTAAACCTGCTTTGTTGCACTGTGGGCTCTCTGAGGTGACCGGCAAGAGCAAGGGCTGGACTCCTGTCCAGTGCTCTGCTGCTCTGAGCCATGGAGCAGGGCAGCTGCAGGTGGAGAATGGTCAGCTTTCAGGCCTGGAGCTCCAGGGCGAGGGCTTCCCAGGGAGGTAAGCAGTCTGTTCTGTCCAGACACCTTCCCCGCCTGCTGTTCCTGGCACTGGGAGATTTGTTTTCACTTAGGGAGAACCTGGCCTCATCCACAGCATGGTGCTGTTCTCGAGAAGCTGGCCCTTTCCCAAGAGAAGGAATGTGGGGCAGCATCATCACAGTGAGCAATCTCGCTAATAAGGAAATGTGGCTGCGATTCCAAAGAGGGAAGATGACTCAGAGTAAGGCACATAACAGCTTCCCTGGTTACTCATCTTCTGTGGGCGTGCATGCATTCATTCATTCCTTCATTCATTCATTCTCGAAACATGTACTGAGCATGTAGATGGAAAGGTAGAATTCAGATTCAGCTTTACCACCTACTAGCTGTGTAATCTCAGCAGGTTAGTTAGCCTCCCTGAGCCTTTGTTTCTTTAACTATAGAATGGCTATAATACCTCTTTTTGAAGCAAATAGAAAGGACAGGATGCCAGTGAAATTTGAACATCAGATAAAACAAGGGCTATTTTTTAGTATAAGTTATGTCCTGAATATTGCATGCTTGTCTGACATTAAGTTTTAACTCTGCATCCAGTATTTTCACTGCAACCCTATGTGGGGATAAAGATGAAGGGAAAAAGGCCTGATTTGGAGGAGCACATGGTAGTGGAAGGACAGGTGTGAAGAGTGTCATTGTGATGCTGGGCTATGTAACTCATGTCAGAGGTATAGACAGAGTGCTGTGGACACAGACATCCCTCTCTGGGCTCTGAAGACTTCTAGACTCACCCTTGCCGATTGCTGGCTTGCTTGTTGAAGCCCCCAGTGACCGTGGGACTGACGCCAAAAGAGCACAAAGTGTGTGCACAGTAGGTGAGACGGACTGTCGAAATTTTTCTGTCGAGTAATTGGGAAGATGAACTCTGTTTTCATCCCTCTCAAAGCAAAGGGCGATCTTTAATGACCAGGAAACAGATGATCCATTACCTCAATTATTTTTATAGGTATTTAAAAATAAAATGGAATTAATTCAGGGGGAAAATCATATTGTTACTCAACTTTGTGGAATGTGTATCTTTCAGATAAAATGCTAATAATTCATTATTCTGCTTTCCTGGAGATCCAGAGATAAATTTGCCATGTGCCACCCAGAGATCTAATAGGAGACACACAATTGAAGGCTTTAGCTCCAAACTTCTATTTACCCAAAGCCTCTCTTTGGGTAAAGCTGCAAGCATCAAAATACTAGGAGAACAGTTTGGGAATATTCTGTAAAAAGTGATATCTGCCAGACACATTCTTGTCTTCCGTTGCAAATGCATGACCTGGTATTGAACATGGTCTAATCAGCATTACTGAAGGCTTCCTCTTCTTTCCCAGATGTGGCAGGGGATAGTTTAGGCTGAGGAGGTTGTTTGAAGACCCCCAAAAGCCTCAAGGCAATTCTGGAGTCCCCCCAGTTGCTTGCAGCCACCTCTAGAAATTGAACTCCCTGTGAGGTTTGAATTTTCTATTTCACCACAGTGAGGGATGGGAGGGAGTCAAAGGTAGGCTTTGTGCTGATGGGATTGGCAAAGGGGAAAAAGCAGGGGAGTCAGGGGAGGAGGTGGGGTGCATCACAGGGTTATAAAAAGCGTTGTTCAATTACAACACACAATTAGATTCACAGCTAATTTTAATTGATTAGTAAGTGCCAGGCACTGTGCTAAGTACTTTTCATATGGCATCTCTTTGGTCCCCAACCATACCTTATGCAATAGGTGCCTAGGTTCCACTTTACAGATTGGAGGCCAAGTGTTTGATCAAATTAGCTGCCCAAGGAAACATGCAAGGCTAATAAGTGGCCCCTGGCTTTCTGGTTGCAAAGCCCTTGCGCTTAACCACTGTGTTCTACTGCATTTTGCCACCAGACTTTCTCTAAAGTATCCCATTTGATTCAGGTACTTCTGCTCTGTCTGCTGTAGTGAGTGGAGGATTGGCCTGGCTTCGAGTGCCCCCTCCCAATGGACCTCACACTCATTACCTGTGGAAAGTTGTGGGGCCTTCCCTAAGGGATCAGCCTCCTTCTCACTAAAATGATGGGTCAGGCTAAGTGAGTAGGAGTCTTCTGATCTGAAATTCTGTGTGTCCTACCAATGATAAGCCATTTTGTTTCATTCACTTACCTCTTCATTAGTTGATTAATTAATTCACTCAATAAATATCTCTCTTATGCCAAGTATGTGCCCCAGATATAATGGTGAGTAAGCAGCTGGTTCCCACCCTTGCAGAGCATGGGGTCTAGGGGAGAGACAGCCGAGTAAACAGGCTATAGTGGTTCAGGGTGAAAAGGGCTGTTTGGAGGGAGGTGCCGGGTGCTGTAGGGTCACCCGTATAGGACTTGGTGGGGTCAGATGAGGCTCTGGTGGAGGGAAGGACATCTAAGGTAGAAGCTGAAGGATGTGCAGGAGTTGGCCGGGCTAGAGGAACACTTTGTTCAAAGGGAGGGCACATGTGGTGCACTTGAGAGCTGTGCTGACTCTCTGGTTGGATGATGGAGTGCACTGGGTTGAGGGTGGGAGGGGAACAGACTGGAGGGGGAAGAGGGTACAGAAATAGATGAGGGCCACATTGTGCAGGACCTCAGGGCACCTGGGAGGAGTTTGGTGTTTGTTCTCAGAGCAGTAGACAGACACTGAAGGTCAGGGCCGTCCTGGGTGGTTTCCCAGGTTGGGCCCTGCACAAGGGTGTCAGCTTAGGGGAGCCCTCTGCTCACCAGGCCATGAGCCCCAGTGCAGGGCTTGTGTCTGCCTGTAAGAGGACACCTTTTTCTTAATCTTACCAAGGAGCATTAAAGGCCGGTACATCCCTCGATATCAGGAGAATGATGTGATCAGATTTGTGTTTTTGAGCCTTTTCTCTGGTTACAGGATTTGCTGGATGAAGGATCAGGGAGGAGGGAGGTGGAGAATGGTTGGGGGCGGTGGGGGGGGGAGGCAGTAAAGAGATGGTGGCAGCCTGGGGAGGCAGTAAGGATGGAGACAAGTGAATGGGTTTGAGATACAGAGGAAGTCGTGGCCTGTGTAACCACCTTGTTCTCACTGCCTCCTGTAACTTAGTGAGGCAAGGACTTTCTTTCAGGAGCAGAAATACTAAATCATGGAGAAGCAGAGCTTACAGGATAAGTGCTTTGCCCCCAGGCTCCTGAGAGAGCCAGCGTTCGGTGTTGTCCCCTGCTCTCCAGCTCACACTCAGGTATTTGATCCAACTACAGGGGGCCCATCATTTGAAGACCACATGGTCTAGCGGTCAGACTCAAGGCCAAGAGCCCAGAGACCCAGATATGAAATTCCCCTTAGGCTGCTCTTCTGTGTTTCCTAACGGCATTCTCCCTGCCTCTCTTTATACCCAGACGTTTGTGGAGTGCCTGCTAAGTGCCTGGCTCTGTGCCCAGCATGGTGGGGGAGACAAAGCCCCAAGGCACGGTCTCAGCCCTCGAGGACTTACCAGTTGGGCAGTAATGAGCCGGCGGTCAACCAATAAAGACTACTGAGAGGTGCTCAAGGAATGTTCCAGATAATTAGTGTGGAGGGAGGCAGAGCACAGTGGGTATTGACGTGGGATCTGGAGTCAGACAGAACTGGGTTGAACATCTGGCTTTGAAAACATTTCCTAGTTGTGATCCAAGGTCAGTCTCATAACCTCCCTGAGCCTGAGTTTGCCCACCTGTAAAATGGGGATAGTAATACTCAAGTGGATTAAGGATTAAATAATTCAAGGCATATAAAGTACTTAGCAGAGTGTCTACTAGAGGGTAACCATTTATAACATTGATTAGATTAGGCTTTTTTTTTTGCGTCTTTGGTGTACAGTTCTGAGTTTTGACAAATGCATAGTCATGTAACCAGTCTTGCACAAACAAGATACAGACTATTCTGCTGCCTCTCCGCCAAATTGCCTTGTCTTATTCCTTTGTAGTAAACCCTCCCCATACTCTTTGTTTCCTTGTGGTAATTTATTGTCTCTTAGTTTTTGCAACAGCTTTCTTAAGATGTAATTCAAACACCGTACAATTCACCTATTTAAAATGTACAATTCCATGGTTTTGAATATCTTCACACAGTTGTATAACTGTCACCACAATTTTAGGACACTTTCATCACCCCCACAAGAAACCCTGTACCCTTTAGCAGTCACAGTCCGTTCCTGCTAACTATCCCCTCCTCCCTTGTCCCAGCCTTTGACATTCACTGATCTACTTCTATGTATTTGCCTCATCTGCACATTTCATATAAATGGAATCATACACTATCTGGTTTTCTAGCACTGACTTCTTCACTGAGCAGAATATTGTCAAGGTTCATTCATATGGTAGAATGTGTCAGTGCTTGATTCCTTTTTACCACTGAATAATACTCCATTTTATATGGACGTACTACATTTTGCTTATTGATTTGTCAGTTGATGGACATTTGGGTTGTTTCTGCTTTTTGGCTGTTATCAACACTGGTGTACAAATCTTTACATAGGCTTATGTTTTCACATGGACTTGCTGGGCTATCGGGTAACTATGTGTTACCTTTTTGAAGAACTGCCCTGTCCCTCAAAAGGAACTCTGAGGACTATTTTCCACAGCAACTGTTCCATTTTACAATTCCACCAGCGCTGTCTGAGGGCTCCAATCTCTGCACATCCTTGCCAACACTTGTTATTGTCTTCATTTTTGATTCTAGCCATCCAAGTGGGTGCGAAGTGGTGTCTCAATGTCTAGCTGCCCCATACGTACCCTTAACCCCTGGCAACTACTGATTTACTCTCTGGCTGCCGTTTTGCCTTTTCCAGAAGGTGATATCTCTAATCATACATGATGTTGCCTCTTGACTCTCCTTCTTCCCTCCAGCATAAGGCACTGGAGACTCAGCCATGTGGTTGTGCAGCTTTTTGTTGCTGAGTTGCATTCCCTTGCATGCACGGATGGACCACCCTAGAGGCCCCTGCTCATATGCACAGTAAAGTTAAATGAATCCCTTGCCCAGTGAATCAAAGACTAAGCCTCACATCTTTTTAGGGCTTTTTATAGTTTGGGAGGCCTTTTCTGAGCCTCCCAGTGTTGCAGGACACCCAGCCTCTCCCTCTTGTAGGTCCCTCTGAGTGCAGAGCTGAGCCTGACATCAGTGAGCTGGATCCTCCCGAAAGCGGAGACCCACTGGGATTAGAATTTTTCTGTCGTGGCTCTGACATGCCGTTCGTGGCAGTAGGTCTCTGTGTGCGGGCCACAGTCCAGTGAGACAGATGGAGCCCGGGCCACCGGGACAGCTGCTGCTGGGGAGCCGGGGCCTCTGCTGCCCGGCTGTCTCCTTTCTCAGCGGGAAGCCCCAGAAGCTCCTCAGGCTGATAAATAAAGCTGTTTTCTCATTCCTTTATCTGTTTTCATGACTGGCTTGCAACTTTTAGGTATTTGCTACTTCCCTCCCTCCCACTCCCGAGTGTAGCAGTTTTCCAACTCACCATTACAGGCATGGGAGGAATATGATGTAATAATAATAAACAAGTAATGAATTTGCACCTACGAGAATCTACATCAGAATCCATGAGGTAGGCATAATCACTTTATGCAGGAAGAAATCAAGGTCCCAGGCGGATAAATAACTCCTTCAAAGTCACCCCACTGGTCAGCAGCAGGCCTGGGGTTTGAACCTGCCATCTGTGCTTTCATCAGC
Organism: Camelus bactrianus; assembly: GCF_048773025.1. Lineage (NCBI taxonomy): Eukaryota > Metazoa > Chordata > Mammalia > Artiodactyla > Camelidae > Camelus > Camelus bactrianus. Next base: position 30,318,264 of record NC_133550.1, on the reverse strand, counting down.
TCCCAGAGATCTCAAACCTCAGTCATTTGCAAACCACCTTCATGAGTTCCTTCTACCACCTGCACTTTCGTTATCTAACATTTTTATTACAATCAACTTCACATTAACAGTTTTTGTTCATCATCAGAAACACATCCAGCATGCGAATTCATGTGACACAGAGGGTTTGATGTGTTAGGTATATATTTTGTGTGTCATATATGAAAATAAACTCATAACAGAATAAAAATGTTCATCCATATATCACCTAAAATCAGCTCACATCTACCAGCGCTATGTGGACCACACTTTGGGGAAGGAAATGTATGATATGTGGTGATTTGCTCCCTGGTTTGTCTTTCCCCTCAATGGGGAATGACAAGCAGGTTGTGCCTGTGATTTATCCATCTCGGTGTCCTCAGCATCATGCACTGTAGTAAACCCATTATTGGCACTTGCTCTGTGATTGATGGTAAATGATAGAATGAATGGAGTGAGAAAGAGAGTGAGTGGCATTTCCCCTTCCGTATGGAGAAGAACGGAAGGAAACCTCCTTACCTGACCGTTGATGACATGGGGAGGCTGGCAGGGAGCTGGGGCCTTATCACTAGGGGGACAAGAGTGCTTAGAAGCTCTGATTGCTGTGGGCACCACAGAAATGTTGCGAGTCTGACATTCTCTGTGTGAAGCCCTTCCAGCCTTCTCAAGCTCTTGGTTTGTGGGATTGTGGACACTGTCATCTAACTACAGTCCATCCAGCCACTTTGATCTCTGGATGTGGAAGAATCAGCCTGCATCTGACAGTTTCTCTCAACAAATGAGCTCCCACCCTGTGTGCCATTTCCTCCTCTGGCTCTCTTCACAAAGTCCGACAGCACTCCAGGCAAATTCTGCACCATCTCTTCTAGAGGAAAATGCAGCAGCAACCATCTCAGGAGCCATTGAGACCACAGAGCCTTATTCAATATTAGGATGAATTCGAAGATCTGTCAGTGAACCCATTAGCCAGAATTTACTGAGGACCTACTATGTGCTGAGCGCTGGGCTGAGTGCCTTTGAATTCTCTCCTACTTTAGAATCAGACAATCTTGGCATAGACATTGAAGCCAGAACTTGATTTTTGAGTTTAAAAGGAAAAACTCAGCTCAACAAATATTTGTTGAAGCCCAACTGTATGGGGGTGGGGGAAGCGGAGAGGGCTGAACTCAGTCTTGAGGATACAAAGATAGTTAAGTTCTTGCCCTGAGGAATCTTGTTGAATTATGGTTGGGAAGTTGCATGTGCACTGGGCAGTGTCTTGAAATGTCTCGGTACTTGTCCCTGGAGATAGCCAGCATATCACGGGCACGTTCAGCAGGCAAATATCAATCATGAATCCGATCAATACTTGTGAGGTATCTGCTGCAAGGATGGCAAGTGTATGGTACACGCGTGCTCCTGCTCTCACGAGCTGCTCCCCGCTGGGTGTCCCGGAGGTGGCCTCTGCATCCTTCAGTGCCCCAGGCATTCAGAGTTGGTCTTTGAAGTGAAATCTGCAGCTCTTTCTCTTTCTGCATACTTGAAAGGCATTGGGGCTAAAATATCCTCTTTTATGAAATGATGGTGCTCAGAGCACGCGGCACTGCATAGGCTGTGCATCATCCAACTCCTAGGGTACCATTCACTCAGGTATCATGTGCTTAGCGGACTCTGGTCCATCCAGTGTGGCCCAGAAGGAGTAGGAGATGGTATTGATGTTTCTGAGCTTTTAAAGCACTTACTCAGCAAAATAACAAAGTACGCACCCATATTGTTGATCTATAGCTATTACAAGAATACTCCTTGTCTGTGAAATTCCTTCCTTCCTTTGCTTCCTTCCTCCCTTCCCACTCTTTTTCCCTCCTTCCCTCTTTCCCCCTCTCCCCCTCCCTCTCTCCCTCTGTCCTTCTCTCTCTTCCTTCCACAAATACTAGATTACCTACCCAGATGCTATTCTGGGATAAATGGTAAACTAAACAGACAACCCCTTTGCCCTTATGGAGCCCACATTCTGCTGGAGGAGACAGAAATAAATAAAATCAATGATATAAAATATATAGTATATTGTGCCAGGATAAGTGCCACAGAGAAAAGTAAAGCAGGGAATGGGGATAGCAAATGTTGGGAAATTGTGATTTTGGATAGGGTGATAGGGTAGAGACTGAAGAAGCTAGTGATCTTTTAGTAAAGACCTTCAAAGTGGTTAGGGAATGAGCTATACAGATAACTGAGGAAGGGGCTTCTAGGCAGCAGGGACAGCACATGCAAAGGCCCTGAGATAGGCACATGTCTGGTGTGTTTGAAGACTAATGAGGAGGCTGGCTGGAGTGGGTTCAAGGGGAAAGTGTAGGAGATAAGTTCAGGCAGGTAATGAGGGTTGAGGGCCAGGCCTTGTGAGGGTTTGGGAATCTATTCAAAATAATGGTTCTCAAAGTGTAGTCTCTGAACCACCCCTGTTCCACTGGGGGTTGGGGCCACAATCTTTGTTGAAACAAGCCCTCCTGGGGGATTCTGATGCTCACTGAAATATGAGAGCCACTGATACCAAACACCTAGGCCTCTCCAGACCAACAGGATCTGCTATTATTCCCTCTGGTGTGTAGTATACAACAGATGGGGTAATCATCATTGACCTGATCTCTTAACCTCAAGAAATGCCATCATCTTAGTGTCTGGAAGTTGACAGTCAGACTAATAAAAAAAAGTTAGATCCTGTGCCTATGCTCAAACCGGGGTCAGGTGACTGCAAGGGACAAGAGATGGGAGGCAGGGCTGCATGGGCCAGTGCCTCAGAGATGGGATCATTGGCTGTCAGGGTGAAGAGGCCCTGAGGACATCCAGTCTTGTCCCCAAATTTGTCAGAGAAGACTGAGGAAAGAAAGGGGAAATGACTGCTAATTAGATACATGTGGGATTTCCATGGGTTATCTGGACTTCTAGGTACCTGCTCCCTTTCAAATTGTGCCAGTAGGCCTAGAGCTTCCTGCTTCTGGGTAGATGTAGGGGTGTTGGCAGTGTAGGTAGGTGCAGGGGGCATGAGTGGTGTAGTTATGCGTAGGAGACATCAGTGATGTAGGCAGATGTAGGTGGACATTGGTGGGATAGGTAGGTATAGGGGATGGTGTGTCGGTATGTGTGGGGGATATTGGTGGTGTAGGAGTGTATCAGAAAGAGGTGGGAGTTGGTTGGAGGAGGATGAGGAGAAGAAACACCTCATCAGGGGCTTTGAGGGACCAGTTTATAGACCATTTGAGGAGTGGGAAGACTTCTGAGTGTCTGGAGCTGAGCCAGTAGGATAAGGTTGAGGGCCAGATCCAAAGGCCTTGAATGCCATGCTAAGTGGTTGGGACTTTAATCTTTGGCAGTGAAGGCCCCGAAGTCCCAGGCACCCATTTCCTGATAGTTGTTTCCAGGCTGTTAAAAGCTCCTTGCTTGGGTCAACACCTCCCCTACCCAGCCAGTACTGATTGTCCTACAGGGCTCCTACAGAACCCTGCCCCGACTTTTTTCAGAACAAAGTCAGAACAACCGGATCCTCAACGGATAGGTCAGAAAAGACTCTGAGCACAGTCCTGGGCACCTAATCACTCTGTTTCCACAGTACAGGGTGGGGATGGGGGTGGGGGTCAGGCCCATCTGAGCCTCAGAAGCAGGGGCTGAGCTTCCTCAGGAGTTCTCTTCATCAGCCACAGTACACTTGACTTTTTGAAAAATGAAAAATATCTTCTTTCCTTCCTTTTTTTTAAATTGAAGTATAGTTGATTTACAATGTTGTATAAGTTTCTGGTGTATAGCATAGTGATTTAGTTATACACATTTATATATCTATTCTTTTTCATTACAGGTTACTATAAGCCTTTGAATATAGTTTCCTGTGCTACACAGTAGGACCTTGTTGTTCATCTATTTTATATACAGTAGTTAGTATCCACCAATACCAAACTCCCAGTTTATCCCTCCTTTCTCCTTCTCCACTCCATAACCATAAATTTGTTTTCTATGTCTGAGTCTTTTTGTTTTGTAAATTAGTTCATTTGTGTCTTTTTTTAGATTCCACTTATAAGTAATGTCATATATTTGTCTTTCTTTGACTTACTTCACTTAGTATGATAATCTCTACGTCTATCCATGTTGCTGAAAATGGCATTATTTTATTCTTTTTTATGGCTGAGTAGTATTCCATTGTGTAAATATACCACAACTTTTTTATCCAGTCATCTGTTGATGGACACTTAGGTTGCCTCCATATCTTGACTATTGTAAACAATGCTGCTATGAACGTGTGGGTGCATGCATCTTTTCGAATTATAGTTTTCTCCGGATATATGCCCAGGAATGGGATTGCTGGATTATATGGTAACTCTATTTTCAGTTTTTGGAAATGCCTTCTTTTCTTAATGTAAAGGAAATATATGTACATTAGGTGGAAATTGAGCATTTGCATAAGCAGTAAAAGAAAAAAATTTAATGACCCACCATCCCACCATCTAGAGATGTTAAGAGCTTGTATATTCTTTCCAAACATCTTTATGCATTTCATATTTTCCTTACAAAATAGAATGATGTTGTACATATTGTTCTGTACTTGCTTTGTTCACTTATCAGATTATGAACATCTTTTCATGTCATTCCATACTCTTTGACAGTATCACTTTATTTTTTTTAACTTTTTTTTATTGAGTTATAGTCATTTTACAACGTTGTGTCAAATTCCAGTGTAGAGCACAATTTTTCAGTTATACATGAACATACATATATTCATTGTCACTTTTTTTTCGCTGTGAGCTACCACAAGATCTTGTATATATTTCTCTGTGCTATACAGTATAATCTTGCTTATCTATTCTGCATATGGCTGTCAGTAGACAGTATCACTTTAAATGGCTGTATGATGTTCTATCTTATAGTCAATTATTGAATATTGGACATTTAGATTGTTTCCCATTTTTCAACTCTGTAATCAGCTCTGTAGTAAATTGCCCTGTAATATAACTTTTCATATGTCATTGATTATATCCTAAGGTTAAATTCCTAAACGTGGGATTGCTGAGTTGGACCAGACAGCTCATAAAAGGTCTTGAATGCCCACCAGAAAGATTGCAGTGACAATCATTGAGGTTGGAGGCAATCTGATAAATAGCACCACCTCCTCTACACCAGTTCTAATATAGCTGAGGTAGACACCAGATATATCGGGCAAATGGAGATGAAAATATTGCTTTTATTACAATAAAGACGAGTTAGGAGAATGTGACTTAGGTGTCCAGCTACAATCAGCTTCCTAATACTGGACCCTGCAACTAATTGGATGTAAGCACCTATTCGTGGGCTGTGCTGAAAAACTGCAGACCTCCCCCTGGAAAACTATGGCAGTGCTGGAGTCCAGCAGACCGCTCTCTTCCTATAGGCAGCTGGCTTCCGGGGAGAGGGTGGAAGGAGGGGCTAAACTATGCCTGCCCAGCCCCTCCTCCCAAACTCACTAACCGGATGAGTCATTCCACCTCCCCAGGGAAGCAGTAAGTAAAAAGGTAAAGAAAAGCCAAGAGTGTAATATAAATGGATGTCCCTCCACGCGGCAGGAAACAGTAAGGGAGGGCAATAAGCCTTCTCTAGTAATAATTATAAAAATGATAGCTAATTTGTATTGAGCATTAGGCTAGGCTTTTTGCACGCATCTTCTCCTTTGATCCTTCTGACAATGAAATAGATATTCTGGTCATGTCTATCTTGTAAATGAGCAAACAGGCTTAGAGAATTAAGTAATATGTCCCAAATCTCTTCACTGGTATGTAGAGGAACTAGGATTTGAACCCAGACAGCCTGACTCCAGAGACCAGTCTCTTTCAGTCATTGTTAGTCTGCCTCCCATCATCAGCATCATCTGACTTTTGTAAAGTTGACATCCCCTAAACTTAGAAGAGTGAGTAAAGAGCCAGACCTGCCAGCTTGTGAGTGTCCCCAGGTTTAAATGGCGTGCCTCTCATTGGCCGACCTTCTGACCAGACCTGTTCCCATGAAATGCATTAATTGCTTTTGAGAGAACCACTTAACCAAGTGTCCTGAATTTTGGCCAGCGGTGATTATGATGGACCACACACGACAGAGAGGACCTTGACAAATGTCCTTGCTTCACAGAGGACTGAGAGACACACTTGAGTTCATGACGTGAGGTTTCTGATGATTCCATTTTATCTTAGGGATCTCAGCAACTCATTAAGGATTTGCTTGAATTTAGGCAGAAAATAATGAATCTGTTAAAGAAATATTTTTTTTTTCAATTAGAAAGAGAACGTAATTTGGAGGGATAGAGTGAGAGCACTATACTTTTAATTTTGTCTATTGCCCTTTAAGGTAAACTCTAAGGAATTGGGTAAAGAAAGAGAAACTGAGTTTTTCTTTAAGTGGTTTTCCATCGTTCCAGGCAATTCCCCAAAGTACAGTCACCTCTGTTGTAACCCATTTTCAGTTTTAATTGCTTTACAAGCAGAAGCTAGGCTGGTTTTTTTTTTCTTCTTCAAAGCAAGTAATTTTGGTGTTTCTTTAATTATATGTCCTTATAATTCTTTTATTCTTTAAACATTGGCTAAGCTTACCAAGGAACTTGTAGACCTTGATGTTTATGCATTAGTATATCTGGTAAAAATGTTAGTGAGGAAATGTAAGGTAGCGATTAAGTACTTAGATTTTGGAGTTCCATTCCTGAGGTTCACAGTTGGCTCTACCTTTTACTAGCTGTGTGATCTTTGGCAAATTACTTAGCCTTTCTGTGCTTTAGTTTCTTACCTATAAAATGGCTATAACAACAGTACCCCCATCATAGTTGTTACAAGAATTCAATGACTATTAGTCAAGATAGGTGAGGTTATGCTGCAGTAACAAATCTCACATCTCAGAAGTTTAATGCAACCAAAGTTTAGTTCTAACTCAAGCAAATTCCTCCACAGATCTGGGTGACTCCCAGTGCAGATGCCCTCTGTGTGTTGGCTCAACATATTCTAGGCTGCTTCAATTTTACAGCCCCTTAATCTCAATGTGCTTCCATGCCGGGGACAGCAGAGAAGACAGATGATGGGGAATTATGTACTGGTCCTCAAAGGCTTCGACAGGCAGTGACACAAATCACTTCTGCTTGTATTTCACCGGGGAAAGCAAACCGTATGTAGATGCATAAATTCAAGGTGGTGGAAAGGGCCGAGAAGCAGAGGGAAAGCAGGAAGATGGGTGAGCAGCAGTATGTCTACCACCATATGCACAGTGCTTGTTAGAACTCTGCATGGCACACAGTGAGCATGAAATAAGTAAGCTCTGGCTGATGGCAGGCACTGCCAAAATACAATTTTTTTTAATTGAAGTATAGTTGATTTACAATGTTGTGTTAAGTTTCTAGCGTACAGCATAGTGATTCAGTTATACATATATATATATTCTTTTTCAGTATAATTATTATAAGCTATTGAATATTGTTCCCTGTGCTATACAGTAGGACCTTGTTGTTTATCTATTATGTACATAGTAGTTTGTATCTGCTAATCCCAAATTCCTAATTTATCCCTCCCTGCCCACTTTCCCCTTTGGTAACCGTAAGTTTGTCTTCTATGTCTGTGAGTGTTTTTCTGTTTTATAAATAAGTTCATTTGTGTCATTTTTTTTAAGATTTCACATATAAGTGATATAATATGATATTTGTCTCTCTGTGTCTGACTTACTTCACTTAGTGTGATAATCTTTAGAGCCATTCATGTTGTTGCAAATGGCATTATTTCATTCTTTTTTATGGCTGAGTAGTATTCCATTGTATTATACACCATATCTTCTTTATCTAATCATCTGCTGAAGGACATTTAGGTTGATTTCATGTCTTGACTACTGTAAATAGCTGCTATGAACACTGGGTGTATGTATCTTTTCGAATTGGAGCTTTATCCAAAATATAATTTTGATTTTTATTGAGGTTATTTTTTCTTTCTCTAGATTGTTCCAAAGAATAGCTTCCACACATTCAAAGAGGCCCAAATAGATTCCCCTGGTGGGTAGTAGATGTAGCTGCTGTCACAGTGGTTACTTTAGTGCCCTGCCACTTAGTAGATGGCACACATTTGAAAGGTAGCATTAGTTGTGTTTGCGAACACAGTTCTCACAGGCTTAGAGTCAAGTGGACTTGCATTTGAATCCCAGAACCAACACCTACTGAGTGAGTATGAGCTTGACTATGTGATTTAACCTTTCCAGGACTCAGTGACTTCACAGTTAAAATGTGAAGTCTAATTAACTAATTTTGTTAATCATTGTTTTTTCATATTTTATTATGTCCTTTTTAATGCCCTTCTTTTATTTTTCATTCTTGTATCTTTCATTCTTTTATCTTTTATGGCAAAACTGCCTTACAGCCAACTAGTTATGCAGGAAAATGTTGGTGGCAAAGAAGTTTACAGAGATAATACGGGACCCAGAGGAACAATTTCCTGAAACCTCAGCTTGCTCATCTGTGAAATGGGAATAATAATACTAATTTTTAGAGCTTTTTAGATCACATATGTGGACACTTAATGCACAGAGTAAACACCAATTTTTTTTTTCTTTTTCCTCTTCTCTCCACCTGCTTCAAATTATGTCAGATTTTGATCCTGATCTAGCTGTAGGGGAACCATTTGGGATAACTTCAACTCTTCCTTGCTTCGCAAGGCTCTTCAGGAGTAAATGAGCTGATGTAAACATCCACCAATGTGGTTGCATAGCAGCTGCTCAGTAAATGTTAGTTTCCATCATCCTCCCACCCACCCCATCCCATCCTGTCTTCTTACCATAGCATTATTCCCATGATGAGATGGAATTGCAGACATCGGGGATGGAGTTGTTTCACAACTTGGGTGGGTCCAGCTTGACACTGCACACATCTCAACAGACAACTGCCCATTCCACCTGCTGCAGTGAACTGATCCACCACAAAGTGAAAGGTTAGACTTCACTCACAAACAGGTAGCATTCATGGATTCGACTGCCACTGAAGGAATACTAGCAGCCAGCAACCGCCTCACTTTAAGATTGACCAACAGTCAGCTGAGGTGCCTGCGGGTACCCGTGGGAGCTGATGAACACAAAGTGAGGCTAATGCGTCATGAGAACACACCACACATCCTTGATAACATTGCTGCCACCAGCACCTTTTCACACTCCAGCTCCTAGAAGGCTTCTGAGAATGTGCCGCCGCCTCTCTGAAGCCCTTTCCTCCCCTTCCCAGCTGGTTGGCTGCTCCTTGCTTTGTGCCCCACTTGAACCCCTGGTCAGTATCTATCAGTGAGCTTCAGGAGGAGAACTGGATCTAATTCATTTTGGCACCCCAGGCACTAGCACACAGTAGGCAGTTAACAGATGATTATTGATTGAATAATTTCAGGAGGAAATCAGGGACCTTGAAAACAATGGTTTTCCAGAGAAAACATCTTACATAAGCTCTTGGATGTAAGTGAGTCTCCTGGGAAGAGAAGAGTGAATATTTTCCTTCTCTTCTAATGTCTTTTTTAAAAAAGAAAGAAAAGGAAAGTAAAAAAGGAAAACCTTACCACGAGGAAATTCTGCAGGGTACCATTTGAGGCTGCAGAAAAGGTTCAGTGATTGAATAGTCATGCCTGCTGGGGAGAGGGCAGGGAGGAGGGCAGCACTTACGCCTGACAGCTGCCGTCTCTCTTAAACCTTTAACTAGCGACCAAATTAGTGAAAATGCAGCTTAAACAGTGAAGTATGGCCTTTTCTTCAACCTTTAGTTGGGATATTTAGCAAATGTGTTTTACTATTAAAATGAAAATGGGGTGGAAAATAGACTTCATTTTATAATCCATATTGAGCATATATTGCTACCCTATCAACAGAAAAGATTCTTTTAATGAATGAGAAGGAATGCAGCCTCCTACACCTAAATGACTCATGATTCTTTCTGGCTAGAAAGGGATCTGATGATAGTCCTGGAGACAAGAAGGACGGACATTGCTTGTACACCAAAGGCCTCCTATAGGGGTAGGCCAGTGTCCTGGGTAATCCTTGGCCTTAAAACCAGAATACCAATGTTTTCCTCCCAACTTGCTTTTAATTGAAAATTTTCAAACCTACCAAGAAGTTGAAGGACTAGTACAGTGAATACCTGTATATCCTTTATCTTTGCCTTGATTCACCAACTGTTGGCATTTTGTCACATTTGTATGCCCCATCCCTTTCCCTCTCTTTACACATACACATGCATGTACATTTCTGTTTTGCTGAATCATTTAACAGTAAGTTTCAGGTAGCATGACATTGCACCCCTAATCTTCACCCCAAATACTTCCTCTGCCTTTCCTGACAACATAGACATTCTCCTACATAATTATAAGACCATTATCACAATCAAGAGGTTTAACATTAGTATGATAATAATATCACACCTCAGAAAATTAATAGTAATTCAGTAATATTATCTACTCTTCAGTCCTTATTTAATTTTCCTGAAAAGGCTCAAGAATGACTTTTATAACTTAGGAACCAGTACATTACATTTGATTGTTCTATATCTTTAGTCCCTTTAAATTGAGAACAGTTCCCCTGCCTTTTTATGTTTTCATGACAGAACTGTTTTTGAAGAAAAACAGACCACGTGTCTCATGGAAGGGCCTACATTCTGGATTTGTCTGATGGTTTCCTCATGGTTAAAGTAAAATGAAATCTGTTTGGCAGGAATACCCACAGGTGTTACTGTGTACGTGCCAATGCATCCGTTTGGGAGCACGTAACATCAGGCTGTCCCACAGCTGGAGACGCTAAGTTTGATTTCTTGTTTAAAGGTAGTGACAGTGAGATCTCACCATCGTAAAGATATATTTTCCCTTTGTGACTATCAGTCTGTGAGTGCTAATTTGAGAGCACATGAATATCCTGTTCTCCAACAATCTTCCTCCCAGAAGTCTTAGCTTCTGTTGATGATCCTTACCTGAGTCAGTTATTACACTGAGGATTGCAAAATGGTGATGTTCTAGTTCTGTTGTTCCTTCCATATTGATTAGCTTGAATTCCAGAAAACTGAATTGATTCCTTACCTTCTTTGAGCTTTATCCTACTTATCTATATAAAGAGCATAATAAAAGAGCATTGATGTGGGATTAATCTTGATAATGAATATGAAAGAATCTCACGTTACATATTTGCCAATTTAAAGGAATTACTATTATTTACATTCTAGGAGGGGGGTGCCTCAAATAAAATGAATGCATTTATCTAAATTGGTGGTTTTTAAAAGAAAATGAATGAGTAAAGAAGCGTATAAGCAGTTCAGTTCAATTCAGCAAATATTTATAAGCTTCTGCTGTGTGCCTGACACCTTACTAGGCATGGAGATAAATAGCTCGATACCCTGAGTTAATTCTATGCCTGAGGGAAAGAAGATGGGTTAAATAGAGATGACTGGAAGAAAAATTAATTTACTAATCAGTTAACTAATTCACTCACTCATCATTTTATTCAGTCAGTATACATTTCATGAGTTGCTGGAGATATAAAGTCAAATAATCCCTGGTCCCTGCCCAGGAGAGCCAATAGTCTGGTAAAGAGACTTGAAGCTTCTCCCTGGGGCATCCCCTGAATTCATAGTCAGGTTTGCCTGACTTCAAGCCCAGCCCCTTTACACTACACCAAGGAAAGAAAATGATGGTAGGGACCCTCTTTGGTGAACTGTGTGGGCTGTGCTGTGTTTGTCTCTCAAGTGTGTCTTGTACAGTCATTGATGTAATGTGTCTATACAGTGGATTTCCAAGCCAGCCTACTCCTGACCCCCACGTCCTCCAGGAACACAGCAAATTCACGCTGAAAGCCTTGCATCATCTCCTGCAGGTACAGGCCTGAGCATGACTTGCTGGCTCGCCCACTTGGCCATTCTAGCTGCCCATTCATTTGTCCTCAACTGAGATCATTTCAGGAATGGGGCTCGCTCTTCACGTGGGAGGACACAGATCAGCAAAGCCATTGATTGGTGCCATTCAGTTCTTGCCTCTTCAGTCAGCTTGTTCCCTGCTCTGTTCCCTCACAGAGGCACCTTTCTTAGATCACAGAGAAATGGGATATTGGCAATAGCTGTTGTGGCTGTAATCTTTGTACCAAGGAAGCGTGGTAACCAGGGAGGTTGTGAGGTCTGTCTGGGTCAATTAAAACTTGGTGGGGAAAGGGAAACCCTGTGCTTACAGAGCTGATTGGCATAAAATGCATACCAAACCCAACAGGAAAGTTATTTACACCTCTTACCCTCTTCTTTTCTTTTTGGATCTCAGATATAATAGAGAGTTGAGTAATTCATACTCATAAGTTTATAGAAGTTTCATCATGATCAATGCTAGGTTCTTTCTTGTTTTAGTTCTTAATTTTTTTCTATTCATCTCTGATCTCAGCTCCCCTCTAGGTACCCATCTAAGGTGTTTATTAATATAATAATACTCTGGAACATGTATGTGTCTGTAAAAAATACAGTGTTGCCTTGTGTGTGAGTATTAATGATTTATAGGAAGGATATTGTGCCAAGGAGTCTGTTCTGTTGTTACCATTTTCCTCCATGTTCTCACTATGATTTTAGGATCTATCCATGTTGTTGGCTGTATATCTAGTTTGTTGCTTCTAACAGCTGCATAGTTGTATCAATCAAGGTAGGCTAAGTTATGCTACAGTAACAACACCAAATTCTTAATGGCTTAAAATGTTAAAGGTTTACTGCTTGGCTGTACTATGAATCCATCAGCCCAGTAGGAACTTTGCTTCCCACCTCACTCAGATTGTAGGCTGATGGGGCCTCCACCATTCACCATGGCAGGGAAAGAGAAAGTGGCAAATCACTCACTGGCTCATAAAAGCTTTGTCCAGAAGGTGACAAATAACACACTGGTCCACAAGTGGCCCAAACAAGTCACACAGCCATTTCTGAGTTCATAAGGGGTGAGAAGTGCAAGTCTACCCTGAGTCTAGAAGGAGGAAAACTGGAAATAATTGGTGAAAGGCACTAATAACTACCACATAGTAGGTTCCTACCGTATTTTGCATTTATCCATCCTTTAGGGATAGGCAGCTAGTTGCTTGCAATTCCCTACTACCACAAGCAGTGCTGCCATGAATAGTCTTTGCTTATCCCCTTATGGACCTGTGCAGATATCTCACTGAGCTCTGTCCCCCAGCATGGGTTTGTTGGGTCATAGGATTTATCTGTACTTAGTTTCAGTAGTCACTCCAGATGAATCTCTTGAATGGCTACACCAGTCAAGACTCCCACCAGCAGTGTGTGTGTTCCCATTTACTCATATCCTCTCCAATATTCCTTATTATTCAGCATTCTAATTTTGCCAGTCTGTTGGGTATAATGAGGAACCTCGTAGTTGCTTTCATTTTCATTTCTCTTATTGCCAGTGAATTTGAGCATTTCCTATATATCTGTTGAGCATACTGGCATTCTACTTTCTAGTTTTGTGAACTGCCTATTCATATTCACAGACCATTTTTCTGTTGTTTTTCCTGTTGATTTATTGATGTTTCTTAAGTAGCTAAATGTTAATCCTTTGTTGGGTTTAGACATTGCAAATATCTGTATCTTTTCCCACTATGCCATGTCTCTGTTAACTTTGTCCATAGTGACTTTTTTTAAATGGAAGCCCTTCATTTTGTTGTAATCAAATCCAACTCTTTTTTTTTTTTTTTTTTTTTTTTTTTTTTGCTTTATGGTTTGTGCTTTTGGGATGTTATTTAGCTGGTCCTTCCATACCCTAAGCTCATGAAAATAGTCTCTCATATTTTCTTCTCTTAGCTTCATTGTTTTTCCCCCTACATGTTTGTTTTTTATTCATTTGGAGTCTACCTCTCTATATGTTGTATGGAAGGGATCCAAATTCATTTAGTGAGTCAGTTTTCTCAACATTATTAAAGAATCAATCAGTCCTTTCTCCACTGATAGAGGATGCAGCCTTTATCATAAATCAAGTTCTTCTGTGCATGGGTTTGTTTCTGTTCTGAGCTCTCTGAACCTTACCATTCAAAAACAAAAGCAGAAAAATAAAATAAATAAAATAAAATAAAATAAATTTAGTGTGTTCATATAATTAAAACAAGGTGGATAATAAATTTGAAAATTAAAATATATATAAAAAAGAAACAAAAGCAGAACAAAGTTTTTGTTTTGCACAGTTTGTATGCTGTGCTCTGTGCAAGGGAGCCTTGATGATTTCCTGTAATGCTGAGAGATGGTGAGGCATAATGAAACAAACAGGGATCTTGGGGGTCAGATGAACTTGCACTTAGTCCTTGCTCCACCACTTCCCAGCCTTGCGGACTTGAGCAACTTCCTCAACCCCTCTGAGCCTCCATTTCTTCATCTGTAAAACAGGGATGATTATATGCACTTACTAAGTTTGTTGTAAGACTTAACTGCTATAATATATATGAATGTAACAGTAAATATTATTTCCCCTCTGATCATCATCATCAGAAATGACTTCAATGATGCTCTGAGCTGTTTCCCCAGGTCTTACCAAGGTGTGGGTATAAGCGGGGAACATGTTACCTCTAATCCCCAAAGTGTCATTGCCTCTTGCCCTCACAGCTAATTAATCCACGGCTTCCACTTAGTTATTTCTGGTATCTCCATGGTGTCCCACGTGGGCTCACGAAAGCGTCTGTTGGCCTTTTCCCAGCACCTCTGTGGGTACCACCGAGGTTTCTGTGGAGCATCTGCTCTGCCCAGCCCCATGAGGCTCTAAGACAGGGTTTTGGCACCTGGTAGATGCTTAGCAAGGAATGTTGAACGAGGCATCAGAATGCTCGTCTTGCCCGGCCATTTCTGGACTTGGGCTTCAGGAACACATCGTATTTCTGCTTGACTCCCCTTCCTTTTACAGCCCTTTTTCCTGAAATGAAAATAAAAATAAAAATAAAATAAAGCAAGGTCTTTGAGCCACAGGTTTGAGGGCAGCACCAATGGCTTCACAACCAGGCTCTGGGCTGGGCAGCCTATTGGAGATGCTCAGCCTGTGCTACTGGAAATAGTTTAGTGTAAAGGCTGCACAGAGCTGATTCTGTGGAGGCACTTTTTGGGGGCTGCCTTTTTAAAAAGGCCCAAGTCCTTTTTTTGGAAACTTTTGTGTTTTAAGCTTTTGATCTGTTGGTTGCAGCTCTGTTCTGTCCCCTTCTTTCCTGAGCCTTGCAGGGCTGTCACTCTAGGTGAGAGGACAGAGCAATTCCTCTTGACTTACACAGTGGCCAACAAGGGTGACCGCCTCCTCCCAATATGGCCACCCTCAGAGGGTGCACCTCTGGGGGGAATCCACCTGGCCCTCCTCCCCTCCTCTCCTTTCCCATTGTTTGTGTTTTGAAGTTTTGCTGGCACAGCAACTCCCAAACACTCTCCCCTTTCACTTGGTGATATTAATAAAGCAATTCCATCTCTCTCTAGATCCTGAGGCCTGTGCACTGCCGTTGGCTCATTCCCAGCTTGACTAGCAAGCAGGAAGATCAATCTGGAGCTTTGTTGTGTCAGAATCTGACTAAATCCCATCTCTGGGTTGCCGCTGCCAGGCTGACAGAGTTCTTCAAACAGCCTTAAAATAGGGCTGTGGACAGAATCCCAGAGAAAGGAGACTTAGGAAGTTGGCCCCAAACCTGTTGCTGAACAGCCTTGTGAAGGACTGAGCAGTAGCAGAAGGACATCTTGCCTTGTCTGGTCAGGCCCTGGGAAGGAAGGATTTGACTGGCAAATCCAGTTCTGGGAAGAGATTTCACTGTTCTCCTGGCAGACTCCTCCGGATGGCTTCCCGTGGAGCTCTGGGGAGAGGAGAGGAGGGCGGATGGGCTTGGCGGGGGTTGTAGGCTGGATTGGGAAGGGGCCCTCAGTCCAGAATTTGGCCCTCTGATTTTAAGTGATAATGCCTTGGCTGAGTCTTTTGCAGTTAATCTTTTAGTAGCAGAGAATTCCTTGTTCTTTCTCTTATTTATTAAAAACTCCTAGAGTTAAAGAGGTATATAAATGTATACGCAACTGTGAAATTGAGTTTTTTTTTTACTGCTCCTCCCTTTCCACTTTAATAGTGTAACATATTTATTATATTTCTATGTTAAGTATTAAAAGGAAGGACACAATTCACTATTAAAGCTACATTTCCACTTATTTGGTCTCCACTTAAGCTTGGATGGCAAAAAAAAAAACTTGGAATGTCTGCCACTTGGCTTCTTTGTTCATGGCAGACCCAAGAAATTGAGCATGGCACTTTTCTTCATGAGCTCATATAGGGCTTCAGAATCCTTCTTAACACTGTTCTAGGCAACCACTATTGATGAGAGCTGTCATATGAGATGAAGACTGCTACCCTGCCTTACATGTAGTCATCTATTCTTCATAATTCCTTGTTTACTCTCTCAGTTGATACTTTGTACCTTATATTATCAATTAGACAGATGTTTTAACTTTTCTACGCTCCCTGTAATTTGCTTGAGAGAGGAGTCTGTGCTTGATTTCATTTTTGCATTGTCCTAGCTCTGCCATTTGGTCATCTTCAATAACTACTTGTTGGATCAATGAATGGGTATGTCTTCTTATGAAGACTCCCTCCTCAGTGATACTTATCCTTATATTCTGTCTCCTGAACTGAATGAAAGCCAATCAACAATTATAAAATGAAAACTGAAAGCACTTTTAAACCCATTTCCTGCCCCAAACCAGAACAAAGTGGGGACAATTTGTCTTATGCAAATTTCATAGTGCAAGAAACTGCCTGCCCGGAGCCAAAATACAGTTCAGCTTGGCGTCTCCTTCAGTTTAGTTCCATCAAGTGTGTTGGCACCAAGAGGTTGCATACAAGGGCATGACCTGTGTTCTCAAAGAGTACACCATCTCTGGGGGTCATAAGAGGACCACACAACTAACTCAGTTGTCCCAGTGACTTTCTGACCTCGTCTCTGACCATTCACTCCATGTTCACTGCTCTCCAGCTGCATGGACCCCCTGTTTCACCTGAGGATGCACGTGTGCCCTGCCTAGGGCCTTTGCCCATCACAGCTACTGGTTCACGCCTCACTTTCCTCTGGTCTTCTCTCAATGTCCCTTTTTGCCCCCAGTGACTGCATCACTCTTTCCTCTTGTCCTATTTTATTTTTCTCCTTAGTGCTTTGTACCAACAGGCCCCTACATGTTCATTTGCTATTTGTCCGTTATCTGTTCACTGTTCTGGGATGTGAACTCAAGGAACACTGGCCTGTTCAGTGCACTGCTGAATCTCCAGGGCCTAGGGTATGGTTTCTCAGCCTCTTCACTATTGACAGTTTGGACCAGATAATTCCCCATTGTCGGGGCTGCCCTATGCATTGTAAAATGTGGAGCGGCGTCCCTGGCCTCCACCCACGAGATACCGGCAGCACTGCCCTCCTCCAAGTCATGACAATTAAGAATGTCTCCAGACGTTGCTAAATGTTCCCTGTGGGAGCGACAACATCGCACCACTGGCCTAGAAACATTTAGCACATAGTAAACATGAATGTGTATCAACAGACTGAATTTGATGCCTATTTTTTGTTTTGTTTTTTAACTGGAGGTACTGGGGATTGAACCCAGGACCTCTTGTGTGCTAAGCACATGCTCTACCATGGAGCTATTATCCTCCCCTGAAAGATTGAATGAACTCAGCATTTATTCACACTCCTACCATGTGCCAGGCACCATGAAAGTTTCACTCCCATTGACTGTTGCATCTGGTGCAGGTAGAGCAATTCTCACCTTGTGGGATGATGATAAGGTCTAGGAATAATATCCACAAAGCATCTGAAGCAGTTCTGGACACTTGGTAGTAGGTGCTTATTAATACAGGGCAACTATGATATTATACAGAGACCCAGACTTGACCCCTGTTTGCCCTTTCAGGCTTATCACTCCTAATTCCCATCCCTAAGCCCCTCCATTTTACAGGAAAAAGAACTGAAATTGAGACAGCTGGAGGAATTTGCCCAACGTAACACAAGCAGAAAGTGATGCAGCTGGACTTTGGATCCCAGGTACCTGGGCTGTACATCCTTGAGAGAAGGATGATCTCATAACTCAACATCCTTCACAGCCCTCAGCCCAGTGCCTTATTCATACTCAGTAAATATTCGTGGAAGAATTGAGTCCCCAACCCAGCAAATAGAAGTCAGACAGGATAAATGCTGCAGTGGAGTCCATGCAGAGAGCTCCGGATGCGCAGGAGGGAGATATTCATTCTGGCAGAGAAAACTTTCAGTGGAATTATTAGCAAGTCTCCTGGGCAGAGGCCCAGGTGAGCCCAAGAACTGGCCTTGGGTCTCCATACATCTCCATGGTGGAAAGGAATCCTCTGCTCCTGTACCACTTAGCCCTGAGGGAGTGGGCAGGGGAGGGGCTGCTGGCAACTCTGCCTCTGCTCAGCCCACCTTCCCAGTACCCCTTCCTCTGCTTCATTGGAGTGATTCTTTCTTTAAAAAAAAATTCTTTTTGTTTTTTGTTTTTTTTTTTTTGAGGGGGAGGTAATTAGATTTATTTATTTTCAAATGGAGGTACTGGGGATTGAACCCAGGACCTTGTGCATGCTAAGCATGTGCTCTACCACTGAGCTATACCCTTCCAGAGCAATTCTTTATTCTCCCCTCCTCTGCTCCTTTTCCAAATCGGAAGCTTTCAGCTCCGCTTGGTCCTTTGCCTCTTCTGTTTCCTGTCTCTTAAGGCCCCTGCCTCACTTCCCCACAGAAAAGCCCGGGCTTCAGAAATGCCCTAGATGTCTAACCTACATTTCCTTCCCCTGCTGCTTGCACCTGTCAGGCCCCTCTTGGAACTGCAAACAATTTCTGCCCTGCCCTACAGTTGGGGGTAAATACCAAGGCCTTGCTCACATTCTCTCCTGCCTCCTCACCCTCCAGTGCTGGGACCCTCCCCACACTGAGCCAAGATCGGGCTTTCAAATCCTCTTTGCACATTGGAGTTGGTGGGTGTGGTGTGAGGGGCAGCACTTTTCCTCACTGCTCTCGTTCCTCCTGGCCTGCTGGCGTTCCTGGTCCCCGACATCATAGCTCCTCCCAGACTGCTGGGACAGGGCTTCTTAGCCACCCTGCCTGCAAGTGATGCTTAATGTACATAAAGTGAACCTCAGAAGAGCATTTGCTTTCTGGGCCCTGGCAGAGTAAGATGGGCTCAAGCTCGCGGCTTCTTGGCTCATGGCCCTGAATTGTCTCATGCTTTTTCTGTAGGCACCGCTCAGCTAAAACTTTTTGGAGCAGAGTCCCTCTGGGATGAATTGTCTGTTAATGCACATATCAGAGACTCTGGTATCCAAACTCACGTGAGAGGTAGGCTGTTTTTTCTCTTGGGCCCTGAGTGAATGTTCCCAGATGGAGCAAGTAGGCAGCTCTGGGGAGAGATTAAGACTTTTTGGCCTCTTCTGGTGTTTGGAACAGAGAGAGTCTGGTGAGAGGACACAGAGAAACCATGTAACTGGCATCTCAGCTGCTATGACTGAGGAACCTCCCTGAAATGTTTCTTGATACAACCTACTTTAGCGTCAGGGTTTGCCTTTTAAACAGAACAGAACAGAACAGAACAGCAACAGCAACAAAAACCAAAGCCAGTTAGTTCCTCAGCATGGGCTGGTGGAGCACTTCCAGAGGAGGAGAGAGGGTCCCAGGCCTCGTTCTGCCTCTCACTGGCTGTGGAACCCTCCGCAGGTCTCTGGACATCTCTGGGCTCCGATTCCTCATCCATAACGTGATGATATTCATCCTTTAGTTGCTGGAAGCAAGGAGCTGGGCCAGATGGTCTTGGGAGACTCCTCACCACACCAGGATCCGGGATCCTCTCCCTTCTCCCTCCACTGACATGTACCCAGCCAGGCGATTCTTATTTGTGGACTTCTCTTCCTCTGCCTGGGAATCCCATGCACGCTAGCAGTGTTCCCCTCCTGCTCAGAAATTTGCCTGGGGCTTCCTTCCTGTCACCCTTAGAGGAAAGTACAGAGTTCTGGCCCGGCCTGAGGCTCTGTGTGGTCCAGCCTGGCTACCTCTTGAGTCCCTGGGCCCTCCCCCTTGTTCGTGGCTTTCCAAGCCCCAGGGCCTGTTTTGCTATTTCCTGAAGATGACAAGCAGTTCCCAGCTACCAGGATGGCACCCCCAGACACTCTGTGGTTCCCATCCTCACTTCGGTCTGGAGTTTTCTTGCCTCCTCAGAGATGCTTCCCTGATCATTCTGTCCAAAATGGCTCTCCCCTTCCACATCATCCCGCCCCCAGCCAGTCCCCTCTGTCCTCTTGCCAGGCTATATGTTCGTTCCTGGGGCTTGTGTTACAAACATACTGATTCTTTTGTTCCACTCAACTCCATGAGGGCCAGGCTTTCTCCATGGATCACCACGGTATTCCTGGGACCTAGAACTGTTCCCTGCATGTGATTGTAGGCCCCGAATAAATATCTGATGAATTTGCATCTATGCTGCAGACCCTCTGAGACTAACAATCAGAAATACAACTGCTATGGCCTGTAATTAGCAGTGTCCACCTCTATTGTGGGTTTGCAATAATGATCATAGCTGCCTCTTATTGAGTGATTGCCATTTCCAGGCATGTGTGTTCTTTTATTCAGGCCTATGTCAGCTGAATGTGGAGATACTATTAAGTGGCCCCATTTTACAGGTGAGGGGCTTAGAAGTGTAAGGGGGAGGTCCTTCATTAGAGCCCAGGCCTGTCTGACTCCAGAGCCCAATACCTCAACCACTGCCCTGTTCTCCTGCTCTTTTGTTGGGGGAAGAGTCAGTGGCTGTGACCAAGACTCAGACACAAAGATGTGCTATGCAGTCCAGAGGACCCCTTTAGGACTGAGGCCACCCTCACTATTGGGAGTGATGCTGGTACTCATAGCCCTCTTTGGAAATCACCTGTGTTCAAAAGAGTATCTGGGCTGAAGTCATTTCTCCTCCATAGGCAGTCCTCACTACTACTATATAAAAAATAGATAAACAACAAGGACGTACTGTATAGCACAGGGAACTATATTCAATATCTTGTAGTAACCTATAATGGAAAAGAATCTGAAAAAGAATACACACACACACATAAAACTGAATCACTTTGCTGTACACCTGAAACTAATACAACATTGTAAATCAACTATACTCCAATAATTAAAAAAAAAAAAAAAAGCTAGGCCCCTCACTCATCAGCTCGGGACAACTCTGAAGGGTCGTCCCAGCTTCTGAGCACCAGTGGGCTGGGCAGAGGCAACTTCTCCCTCTGTCCAGCCTTGCTTCTCACTTTCCCTTACGCAGGGACTGAACCCAAGAGCACTCCTTTTCCTCTCTGTATGTAAGTCCTATGCAGACATCTCCACATATTCATCTCCATTCACATTTCAACTTCTCAGGGAACTCACCGAGCCACATGGACTCCCCCGCGCATCCCCTTGGAAGTGTCTTGGGTCTTGGACAGCCAGCATGTGCTGGTTGAAGGCTTAGGACTGTTCACTGATAGTGATGACCAGATGGAAGGGACTGTCAAGTGTCAGACTCAGTATGGTCTCTCCTTGTGGTTCTGAGTCGTGATGTTCCACTGATGAGATGAATAACTCTTTGCACAGCTGCTGTGAGCCCCATACCGTGGTTTTCTTAGGAAATGCTTGTTGAGAACTGGGAATAAGAGAGGCAGAAATTGGATTGCCCTTTTCAGATTTCACATCAGCCTACACAGGAGATGGAAAGACCTTGTTTTGGGTGGGCAGTGGGATGTGGCCAAGTGTAATACATAATTCACCTTCTGGGTGTTCAATGCTTACGTCTGATGGCTTCCATTATAGCCCTGTCCCAGACTCCTTTTAATACCTTTCTAGTTTCCAGCAGGACCATGACACACAATAGATGTTCAAGAAGTGTAGGAAGAAGATAAATGAATTGGCAGGGAGGGAAGTAACAGGGACCAAGCGAAGGGAGAAATTAGGGAATAGTCTCATCATGGACTTCAGGAAACCTATCACTTGTACATATCTCAAACATCAGTGAAGTGCCCACTTTGTAAAGCCAATGCCAGGGGCTGAAATATCAGATGATTCAGCCACAGTCACCCAGCCTTGGACATGTCACTTAACGACAGTCTTTGGCTAGGCTGTATTCAGACATGGTATGTTAACCTAATGTCACATAAAGTTGGGGGGATGCAGTTGCTCCCTCCTTACGTCTCACCTGCTTATGCCTTTGCCTCCCTTTACTTAACACATCAGTTAGCATGACCAGACTACTACCACCACCCCTGTTACTTGTTGAGCTCTTCCCATATGCCAGACCCTTACAGCAATTTATAGACACTATTTAATTGAATCCTTATACCAACTCTATAAAGTGGGTACTGTTATTATCCCCGTTTTATAGATGAGGACCTGAAGCTCTGGGAGGTCCAAGTTCTCATATCAAGTAAGCGGTTGGTGGATGCAGCCCATCCTCTTGGTGCGTCTTCATCCCTTGTACCTCCTGGTTCCAGTTCCACACAATGGCCCTGTTTTCCCTTTCTCCTCCCTGTCCAGACTGTTCATGCCCAAATCTACAAATGTGCTGGCCCCTTTTGCCTTTGGGAATGAGAGTGGATCTTTTGTCATTTGTGCAAATGTCCCCTGACAGGGTTTTGGCTGCATGCCCCACCCTGTGGACAGACATCAGGGTTCCCCAGGAGGCTGAATCACAGGAGTCACTGGGATGCTGCCTCCACTTGTTGTGGAAGCCTTCCTGCTCTTACAGCACAGAGTGACAGAGGCTGCCAGAAAGAATTCAAGAAGTCCGATTTCTGCTCCCAGCGGCAGCCAGGGTAGGGTGGTGGATAAGCATCAGAGCTGGCTAAGGTGACATTCTGGGTTGATCACCTATCTGCTGGGTGACCTTGGACAAGTTACCGAACCTCTCTGTGCCTCCATTTCCATTTCCCTTTCTAAACAATGGATATTACAACAGTGCCCTCCCTGGTGATTGTTGGGAGAGTAGATGAGCCACGGCGTTCAAAGCACCAGTTGCTCCAGCTGATGTGAGGTGAGGGCTCTGTGAACAGTTGTTTTTAGCATTGTTCTCAGTATTGGCAGACAAGCCATCAATTGAATCCCCTCTCTCATCTCCACCATCCGTTCCTTAATATTAGTCACTTCCACTACCAGCAAAGCCTTGTGCCGGGGCAGTGGGAGGCAGAGATGACAAAGACCAATCCAGCCTTGAGCTTACAGAGCCTTCCAGAGGAATAAGGATCTGTGGGTCCAGTTGCTGGGAAGCCTTGGCCTTGAGTCCCGCCTCCACTCCTAGCTGTGTAACTCTGGGACAAGCTGATTTCTCGGAGTCCCAGATTCCTTAACCAACCTAGGCTTCCTTGCATCCACCCTAACCCGTCACAGTGCTGTGTCTGGCCACAGTCCAGAGAGCAGGCAAACCTCTACCATCTATGTACTTTGTAGCAGCAGAATTCCACGGCTCCTGGCAGCCCTGGAATTGACAATATTGGGAGTCACCTGTGACACTTAAAGGACCTGCCTTTAACTCTGGCGGGCATGCAGAGCAACAGAATGGGTTCTCAGTGCCAGCAAATGTGTTCCGAACTGAGTGCTGGTAAACTGACGCAGGATCTATGAACGGATGTCACTGGCCTGCTGTTTTGTGTTTTATCACCAAAGATTGTGGAAGATTGGGAGCTCTTATTTCAGTGAATGCTTTATGGTTTTCATTACTCCCTTGAATCTCTGCATAATTCGCTGGGGTTAGAGACGGAGTGCCTTTGTTTGTTTGCATTTTTTTCCCCTTGTGTGTAACCCAGTAAAAATCAATAAAAGGCCAGCAAATGAAAGCCCTGTCCATGCCAGAGCTTGGCTGTGTGTTGCCGCAGGACTGAGTGGGCCCCCTTCTAGGTCTGAGAACAGTTGTGTGGTTCATGCTGCGAGAGCCTGACCCTGAGTTTCTGCTCCAGTGTAGACTCATGGAGGTTCTTGGGGATTTAGACCACACCCTGTATTTACAGATGGGGAAACTGAGACCAAGAATTAGGAAATGACCTGTCTGAGGCTGACTTACCTAGCATCTACCAAACCCCATCCCCTGAGTCACTTGCCAGATTATTTTTGGGTGTCTGCCATGTGTAGTTAGCCAGGATCAGGGAGTGGCCTTGTTTCTTTCTTTGCATTTTTCCTTTTTTAACACTAAGCTGAGCTGACATCCTGGCACAGTGGTCTCTAAATCAGGATCTACGCACCGGTGTGCAGGATGGTGCACCAGGGTGCAGGAGGAACATTCCAGAACATCTCTTGCCAGTAATTTTTCTTCTCATCCTTTCAGTATTTCTATATTTTGTTCCTATTTTTTAATGAACTATATAATAAGGTAGTACAGCAGTGATTAGGATAGTCTCTAATTAAAAACATATTCATATACTGGGGAGGTATCCTCAAAATTATAGGGTATATGATCAGAAAATTTTGGAGACCATTGGTTTAGTGACTGACCACATCCGTGACCACTCAAATAGAGCCCCCCCCTCGTCATTCTCTTTCCCTCTCCTCTACCTTTGTCTCCATTGTTCTCCCTGAGATGATACTGTATTTTTGTTGCTTTTTTGTTTGTCTCCTTCACTAGAATATCAGCTCTGTGTGGTTGGAGAGAGACTTTGGTTTGCCCATTGCTGTCTCCCTAGCTCCTGAAGGCTGGGCATGTACTCAGCAAGCAATAAATACCTGCTGAAACAAATGAAGGGGTGGGGAGACACTGAGGACAGGGAGACACTGAGGACAGATATACACACACGCCCACCAGAGTGGGCTACACAAAGGGTCTGGGGAAGTGCCAGGTTCTAGGAGGACACAGAGGGCACATGTATCCCAAGCCTTAGGAGACTCTTGCTAAGCTGGAACCCTGAGCTGGAACCTTCAGGGTCAAGAAAGACAAAAACTTCAGGTGAAGAACAGCAAAGGCAAATGGTGGAAACAAGGAAGGACAGGGTCTTCCAGAAGTTTCTGAGGGACTAGAATTTAGTGTGTGGATCAGGGAATGGCCAGAGTGAGGCTGGAAAGGAGATTAGATCTGATCACCAAAGGCTTCCTCATTGTTTCTAGGAGTTGAGGCCGAATCCTGAGGGCAAGGGAGAACTATTGGGACCTTGGTGGTGTGCGGAGTAGGGACTTAGCAACCAGATTGCCTGGATTCTCATCCGGGCTCTGTCACGGCAAGATGTTTAACCCCTTCTGCCTCCACTCCTTCATCTGTAAAATGGGGATGATAATTAGGATCAGCCTCAGCAGCGTGTTGTGAGGATTAAATGGGCTAATTCATGTAAATCACAGAGCTCGTCTCTGGCATGGAATAACTTCTCTGTAAGCCTTACTTCAACGAATGAATAATTTGCATATCCTACTGTTTTCCTGGGGTTAAATCGTGACCAAATCATTCATAAACCACCGTGGCATGGCTCTTGCATTCTAATTCAGTGAGAAAAATAATAAATGAATAAAAACATTAACAAGAGCAAATCGGCCAGTGACAAGACTAAGAGGAGAATTAGAGCAGGGATGTACAGAGGTGCCTGGGGCTTCCTCGGGTTGGGCATCCAGGAAGGGCCTCCCAGAGGAGGTGACTTAACTGCAGCAAGATTGAGTATCTGCCAGGGCCCAGAA
The DNA here is from genome assembly GCF_048773025.1 of Camelus bactrianus. NCBI lineage: Eukaryota > Metazoa > Chordata > Mammalia > Artiodactyla > Camelidae > Camelus > Camelus bactrianus. The sequence goes on along the minus strand of NC_133550.1, from coordinate 30,292,614 downwards.
GGATCAGTGTGTTTGGGGGAAGCGGGGTTGGGGGGACTGTGATGGTCAGGAGGGGTTCAGGTAGAAGGGCAACACAGGGTTTAGGAGGTGATGGGATTTGGCTCCTTTTAAAAAGGTCCTTGTGGCAGCTGCCTGAACTCATTGCAGAATGGGAAGTAAGATGAGATGGAGAAAAAGATATGTTTGTCTGTGTCCTTCTTCTGATGACACTTCATTGCTACCAGTGCCCTTGTGTTGTCTCCCCAACCCGTGTCATGCTCTGATGCTCATTCAGGTGAAGGTCCAAATGATCACAAATAGCTTACTTAGTGATTCTTAGTTTGGGGACAAGATCAGCCAGTAAGTGACTACTGCATTGAGGGCGCAGACCCACTCCTGAAGCAGAGGCCTGTGGGCCTTCCCTGCTTCTGCAAGTGTAGCTGGCCTGGGACTGTCACTGTCTCCGGTCTTCTCTCCACAGGTCTGACTTTTGCATTTATCCCTGGTGACACATTGACTCCTGGATTTTGGGTGGCTACCTGCTGCAGAGAGTAAATGAGCAGGCCCCAAAGCCAGGCCTCCTGGGGTGGAATCATGCTTCCACTCCTGCAGGCTGGGCAACCTTGGCAAATTCCTTAACCTCTCTGGATCCTAGTTGCCTCTATAAAACGAGGCTAACAATAGTAACTACCTTACAGTCATTAGCGAGTTAATATCTATAAAGCACTTGAAATAGGGCCCAGCATAGAATAAGTGGCTGATGAGTATTCACTATTACTATCAGTATTATTTTCCTGTCTATTCAAGGGGAGAAGTGCCTGCTCTTTGCCTACCTTTCAGAGATGGCGGTAGGATTAATGAGATAATGATTGTCGACTGTTTGGAGCTTTGCAGAACAAAGGCGCTGCATAAATACACATGATTATTATTGTCATCTTTATGCTTTGCGGGTGGGCCGACTGTGTGGTTGGCTGATTTATGGAGATGGCGTGTCCCTCATTGATCTGAATTAGTGATAAGCAAATTTCAGATAGTAACAGTATCTTCCATCTGCTCTACAAGGAGGACCAGCAAGAGAACCCCCACCCAGGCATCGTCCTAGTGTCCAGGCAGGTGTACATCCATTTACCATCAACCCAGTGATGAGCATCAGGCCCAGGCCATACTGGGCTTACTGGGCGGCAGACTGTAACCCTGCAGTCCCTCCGGGAGAGAGAAGAAAAGCATCCACCTTGTAAAAGCAGACCTAGCTGAGAGCTAATGTGTCCAGGGCGCTGGCAGAGTGACGGGCTGTGCTCTGAAGACTTCCTATGTACTGAAGTGTGTGATCTTCAATGTCCCATGACAGAGAATTCCATTTTACAAAGGAGAAAACAGAAAAGACTTGCTTTGGGTCATGTAGCCAGGAAGGGTGAAGCTGGGTTTCAAACTCAGGCAGCCTGGCTCCAGAGCCAACAACACCCTTTACTAGCATGTGGCCACTTCTAGCCAGAAAAAAAGCCCCCAAGTCTCAGTGGGTGGAGGAACAGGTTGACTGGGACCAATGGCACTGACCTAAAATTGAGATCCTGGTTGGGTTTCCATGGTTTCCAAAGTGCATCTTGGGAGTTGTCTTAGGTCAGGTTTCCTGGAAAAGAGACTAGGATTTGCTGTCAGGAGGATCATTGGAGAGGGACCCTGGGATCAACACAGGGAAGCAGAAATGGGCAGATGGGGAGGCTGAATTGCAACAGAGGTCTCTGCTAGTGCCGTGGGGGGCTCTGAAGCTGGAATGTCCCTTCAGAGCTATTCTCAGTCAGGGAAGGAGGCCAAGCCTTTGTACGTCTATGTGGACCAGCCATTAGATACAGCTGTCCTTGAGGGGACATGACCTTGGGCAGGGCCCTCCCTTAGGCTGAGCAGTTCCTGGGAAGGGTCTCAGCAGCTGGGGCAGAGTGCCTTGAACCTGAAAAGGAGGCCTTGGGGAGAAGCCCCACAGGCTCCACTACACAAGGCATTGCTGACTCTGACCAATTTTGTATCTTTTATTCACTATGGAGTCACTGCGGAGTCACTATGGAATCAGGAGTCATAACCAGAAGCCAAGAGACTAGCTTGAACTTTGTGTCTTTCTCAGCCCTGCACTGAATCACCACGTCATGCTTCTTCTCCTTGGGCACGTCTCTTTGTTGCCTTCCCCGCTCCCCATCGCTGTACCTGGGTGGGGCTCAGCAGGTCTCCCTGGACTGGATTTAGGCTCCAAAGCTCACTTGCAGGGCAGTGGAAATAAGTGCAGTCTTTCGGGGGAAGGGAAATGGTGAGAGTTAGTGGGATAATGTATATAGCTCCCAGCCCAGGGTCTGGCACAGGTAGAAACTACACACTAATTATCTTTCTTCCTTCCTTGATGGCAATCATTGATTGATTGATTGATTGATTGATTCTTTCTTTCTTTTTATCCTTCACTCATCCCACGGCCAGGCGTTAAGTGCCAGGTTCTGGGATACGGCAGTGAGAAGGCAGGCAATATGAGCTGTCTTCATGGAGTTTACCTTCCCCTGGGTAGACAGACAACAGACAAGTTAATACATGGATGATTTCCAGTATTGATGAGTGCTGTGACAAAAATAAAGCACGGTATTGGGATAGCAACTGGAAAGCCTTTGAGTGACAAAAACAAGTTGGTGACTTACACATCTTTGCACTCCTGCTGCCTAATGCAGTCTCCCCGTACATGATAAATATTAGTTATTTGAGTATAACTGAATGACAGGCTGGCTTAACTGTCATTGTCAAGGTTGGGAAGCCTGTCTTTCCTTCCTGCCAGCCAGGGTGGGGTTCCATATAGCTTCTCCAGGGGTGTGGTGCCTGCTGACTCAGCAGTCCTCTGCCTGGCAGGGCTGAGATGTTCCTTGGAAAGCCTCCCACCTTCGTCCTTGCCCGGATACCCTGGAAGTGAGGATCTGAGCAGCTCTACTGTGATGACAGCTTGTGGGGCCCAATGGCTATGCACACCCTCCCTACAGCCCTCCCCAAGCCCAGACTCAAGTTGGGCAATCTTGTGAGAATGGGCAGTCTCCGCCATTTCCTGCTCCTTGCTGGGCTAGAGTGCCTGGTGAGAACAGCCCTGCCCCCACCCTCCTGCCAGTCCCACCCTCCCAGCCTGCACCAGGACCATGGCAGGCCTGGGAAAGGGGATCCTGGGGGCTTTAAAGATTCCATGGAGTTTCACAAAACTAGGTTTTGAGTCCGAAGTCTGAGTTCTGATCCTGATTCTGGTGTGTTTCTCTGGGTTTTAGTCCCTCATCTGTAAAATGGAGATAAGGTAAATACAGCCTTGCCTGCCTCTCACAGTTGTTCTCTCCTGCCTCAGGGCCTTTGCACAGGTGCTTCCCTCTGCTAGAATGCTCTTCCTCACCCCTTTCCCTTTTACCTAATGGACTCCATTCCTCCTTCAAGCCTCAGCCAATCATCACACCTGCCTAACCAGTTCCCCATTGTCCACTCTCATGGGCCTACAGAGAGCTGCATTCCTCACCTTGGTCACTGATCAGTTGTCAGTTGGCATCTGTTTGTAGGATTCTTGGACCAGCGATGTCCTTATATGCCCAAGGAAGGCAGGCAGACTGCTGTCTTGTCCGTGGGTATATCCCCAGTGTGTAGCAGAGTGCTGGGCATATAGTAGATACTCAATAAATTTTTGTTGCTGAATAGCCATTCAGCAACAAAATGAGATTATGTAGGTGAAGACCTTTGTAAATGTAAAACACTAAACAAAAAGGGAGGTGTGTTATTATCAATAGGATTGTAACCTTGACCTGGGGGAAACATCCTTTTATCTTCGGGGATTTCAGTGACTCTTCTAAACGTAAGAGAACACTTGCTCAATTCTGTCCCCTGTCAGCCGGTGCCCAGGACCCATGGTACTTTGGCCTTGGTTGCAGATAAAGCAAGGAGAGGCATTCCATAGCCCCCGGCAGGTCGGCTTGTTCAGCCTCTCCTGCTACATCCTTTTACTGCAGCTGCCACAAGCAGCTTTCTAACTGTGTCGTGTCACAGTGATATCCTTGGTATGTCACAGCAGCCTGGGCCTCCTGGGGTGGGAGGCTGAGAAGTAGAAGGAAATGGAATGTGTGTGTGTGTGTGCGCGCACACACTCTCACGCACAAGGGATGGTATGAATAAGATGGGCACTGTGCTCCAAACCCACATTAAATCTTCACATCTTTGCTAGCCCACTCCTGCAGACAGGGCTCTCCAGCCCCTCTTGATATGAGGCAGTCTCTGTCCCTAAGTCAGTGAGTGTTCGTTGAGCATCTGCTGTGTGTCAGGTGCCTGTTTTGGTACTAAGGACTCAGTGGTGACAGTACAGGCAAGATCCTTGCCAGCTTGCAGGTGACTGTTCAGTGGGGAAGACAGATGTTAAATGAATCACCAGATGTAGTCATGATATGGTATCAAGTGTTCCAGGTACTGCAAAGGAAGGCAATGGGGTAGGTGCCTTGTTTTTAAGTCCATTCATTTGTTTAACAGTATCTTGAAGCACCCACGCTCTGCCAGGAAGGGTGCTAGATGACTAAGCACATTTCCTCTTTGGCACCTTCCTAGACCACCAGGCCAGATTAATGACTCCCTTTCCTCTGAACAGCCCACGTCACCTGCACTGCTCATTTGAGACTTGGGAACTTTCGACCTATGCTGATTAGTTTCAATTTAGCACCTATATAAACACACATATATATCGAGAACCCTAAGTTCTGGGAGATGAAGATGACTAAGACCCTTTCTTGCCCTCCAGCATCTTGTACAAGAGCTTTGTTGCCTTTTATGTGGGTTTGGTTTTATTCCACTAAATAGTTTGAAGAGTTTTTCTTCCTTCTCCTCATCTTTCCCCTCCTCCTTCTCCTCTCCTTCCCCTTCCTCTCCCTCCTCCTCCCTACTGCTGGAGGCCTGGCCCAGCTGTTCTCAGTCCCTTGAAGGCCTCTGCTGGAGACTGGGTGAGTGTCATCTGTGTAGCACCAAAGGGTCCCCTTTGCCGGGAGTTCTTATTTCCCCAACCTCCATTTCCTGGATTACCTCAGGGCTCTTTTCATATATGTAAAGTGCTTTGCTCAGTGTCTGGCACATAATCAGTGCTCAGAAACAGTTGATGATCATGATCATATTGGTGGGTACGGTGATGGTTATTAGGAACCAAGGTTTTCTCCTCAATTCTTCCATGGATACATTAATTTAGCAAAGATCAAAGAGGCTTGCTCAGATCTTGTGTTCCTTGGAGGAAAGTTTATGCTTTCCATGTTGGAGTGAATCAGTCTTAAACATCAGAGTTAATTTTTTTGATTTCCTTTTTCAAAGAAATTGGTATGGGCTGCAAGTGATTATTAAACGTGGTAATTGGGACTGCACTTCTGCACCTTGTACATCACAAACTGGCTTTGTTTGAATGCCTGGGGTTGTAAAATGGAGAGAGAGGTTAATGGGATTCACCTCAATAAATCTGCAACAATATTTGGGAAATTTTTTTAAATTAAACAAAGACTTTTGAAAGGAGGGTTGGAGGGATAAATTGGAATTTCAGGATTTGCAGATACTACTATATATAAAATAGATAAACAGCAAGGTCCTACTGTATAGCACAGGGAACTAGATTCAAAATCTTATAATAACCTATAATGAAAAGGAATATATTTATGTATGACTGAAACACTATATTGTATACCAGAAATTAACACAACATTGTAAACCAACTATATTTCAATTAAAAAATAATTTAAAAACAAACCAACAAAGACAAAGATGGTTCCATATAAATTTTATTATGATTTGTTCTAGTTCTGTGAAATATGTCCTGGGTAGTTTGATAGGGATTGCATTAAATCTGTAGATTGCCTTGGGCAGTGTGACCATTTTAACAATATTGATTCTTCAAATCCAAGAGCATGGGATATCTTTCCATTTTTTAAAGTCTTCTTTAATTTCCTTCATCAGTGGTTTATAGTTTTCTGTGTATAATTCTTTCACCTCCTTGGTTAAAATTTATATGGAACCATCAAAGACCTAGAACTGCCAAAGCACTACTGAAGAGAAAGAAAGAGGCTGGAGGAATAACTCTCCCAGACTTCAGACAATACTATAGAGCCACAGTCATCAAGACAGCATGGTATTGGTACCAAAACAGACATATAGACCAATGGAACAGAATAGAGAGCCCAGAAATGAACCCACAAACTTTTGGTCAACTCATCTTCGACAAAGGAGGCAAGAATATACAGTGGAATAAAGACAGTCTCTTCAGCAAATGGTGTTGGGAAAACTGGACAGCAGCATGTAAAGCAATGAAGCTAGAACACTCCCTTACACCATACACAAAAATAAACTCAAAATGGATCAAAGACTTAAACAAAAGACAAGATACAATAAACCTCCTAGAGGAAAATATAGGCAAAACATTATCTGACATACATCTCAAAAATGTTCTCCTAGAACAGTCTACCCAAGCAATAGAAATAAAAGCAAGAATAAACAAATGGGACCTAATGAAACTTACAAGCTTCTGCACAGCAAAGGAAACCATAAGTAAAACAAAAAGACAACCTATGGAATGGGAGAAAATTTTTGTAAATGAAACCAGCAAAGGCTTGATCTCCAGAATATATAAGCAGCTCATACGACTCAATGAGAAAAAAGTAAACAACCCAATCCAAAAATGGGCAGAAGACCTAAACAAGCAATTCTCCAAGGAACACATACAATGATCTATAGGCACATGAAAAAATGCTCAGTATCACTAATTATCAGAGAAATGCAAATCAAAACTGTAATGAGGTATCACCTCACACCAGTCAGAATGGCCATCATTCAAAAATCCACAAATGACAAATGCTGGAGAGGCTGTGGAGAAAAGGGAACCCTCCTTCACTTCTGGTGGGAATGCAGTCTGGTGCAGCCACTGTGGAAAACAGTATGGAGATTCCTCAAAAGACTAGGAATAGACTTACCATATGACCCAGGAATCCCGCTCCTGGGCATATATCCAGAAGGAACCGTACTTCAGGATGACACCTGCACCCCAATGTTCGTAGCAGCATTATTTACAATAGCCAAGACATGGAAACAGCCTAAATGTCCATCAACAGATGACTGGATAAAGAAGTGGTGGAATACAATGGAATACTACTCAGCCATAAAAACCAACAACATAATGCCATCTGCAGCAACATGGATGCTCCTGGAGAATGTCATTCTAAGTGAAGTAAGCCAGAAAGAGAAAGAAAAATACCATATGAGATCGCTCGTATGTGGAATCTAAAAAACAAAACCAAAAACAAACAAACAAACAAAAAAGCATAAATGCAAAACAGAAATAGACTCACAGACATAGAATACAAACTTGTGGTTGCCAAGGGGGTAGGGGGTGGGAAGAGATAGACTGGGATTTCAAAATTGTAGAATAGATAAACAAGATTATACTGTAGAGCACAGGGAAATATATACAAGATCTTATGGTAGCTCACAGAGAAAACAAATGTCACAATGAATGTATGTATGTTCACATATAACCAAAAAATTGTGCTCTACACTGGAATTTGACACAACATTGTAAAATGATTATAAATCAATAAAAAATGTTAAAAAAAAAAAAAAGACAAAGACTCTTTAAAGACGCTGTGTCACTCAGGCTGTAACTCCCTACCTCCTCAGTCTCTCCCCAATAATAGCTAAAAATGCTTATTTCACTAGAACTTGGCCACATTCACACAGCTCGAAAAGTCATGGAGCTGGATTCAAACCCAGACAGCCAGGCATCCAAACCTGGACTGTAATCATCAGGTTTTACTACTTTTCATAAGGAAGAGGGAGGCTGATTTAGAGGGGACACTTCGGGGGACCGTGGGTAAACCAGCTTGACCAAAACATCAAGTGCTTGTAAGGGAGGAGTGAGCATAACCGCAATCAACCCTTAAATAGTACCCGATTAATTCCCAATTGACGCCTGTCTCTGCAAGACTGTACGCTCCAGGAGGGCAGGAATCACGTTCACTGGTGAACCAACCCCAGTGTTGGGTGCACAGAAGGCACTTAATACTAAATGTTTACTAGAGTGAATTGAAGTGAAAAGTGTAGGCTCTGTTCATAGAGAAAACATAAATCCTTTTTCCGGGTATCAGAAAGTTTCTCTGACTTAGGGGAGTTCTCCCTCCCTGGGAAAGTCTCATTACAGTGGATGGGAAACTGTGAGGCAGTTTGGCTCTTTCCAGATTCAGTCTTCAGGACAAGTTGGTGAGGTGATGGGGAAGGCAGGTGTGCAGGACGTGCCCATCCTGGGCCTCAACTGGTGCCTCTGCAGCAGCCGTTGAGGAAGCTGGTGATTGGCATGTAGGTGACTCAGGAAATGCTTCCTTGAGGGGCCCTGGGGGTGATCAGGCAGCCACGGGAGCTCCTGCCTTGCAAAATGCAGTCATCACTCCTTGTCTTAAAAATAAATCATCTGTGGTTTTCTAATGAGGTCACAGGAAAAATGCTCTGTGCTTTCTAGTAGGAAGGGCAGGGAAAACAATCTCTGAGTCTCATTTCCCATCTCAGACAGAGGTGCATTGGGGTGCAGAGGTGCCGGGGAGAACTGGGGAGATGGAAATCCAGAAGCATCCAGAGCCTTCCCTCAACTCGTGCACTACGTACGGGTCAGGACACAAGAGCTCCAAGCAATGACAGGGGCCCTGAGCTCTAGCATTTATAGTAGTTTCCCCCAAGGCACTGACCATGTCCAGTCATGGTGCCTGGGTCATAGTAGGCTCTCAGTAAATGTAAATGAATCAGTGATAAAACCAAGTCGCAGAGAGGTGAATTCACTTCCTCAAGTGGGGCTTCCCTTGGGGTGGCCTGAGGGCTCTCAGCAGAGCCAGTGCAGCCCTGCAGTCAGCCCTGGAGGCCACTCTGTCTAAAGGTCTGGGGGGTTTTATTAGAGCCTTCCTTCTTACCATTGTGTTTTACTCTCCTGGGGCCTTTCTGTGGAGTTCTGAGCACGGCCCACCTGCACTCCTGGCCCAGCCTAGTCTCTGACCAAGTATTTGCCTTTGCCACTCCCCACCCCCGCATCAGCAGATGGCATCTGGAAGTGCTCCTGTAGTCCTCACCTGTCGGAGCTTCAAACACCCACCTGCACCTACACTGAGCTCTATTCTCTGCCCCACTGGTTTACCTGTTTCTTATGCTAGGGCTTCTGCCTCAGGTTCCTGGTTTGGCCTTTTGGTCCTCTGCTAACGATTTCTAGAGGTCTAGGTTGTCTGTGACCTTGACACTCCCTCCCTCCAATACACACACCCCTCTGGGCATTCACCTGTGTTGCTTGCACACCTAGCCAGTAGCTCCAAACTAGCCTTGTTAAGTGTGTTTAATGAGCACCTACTCTGTGCATTGTTGGAGGCCAACTGTTTGTGACAACTGTGTCCAAGCTTTGCATTTCCCCAATTGCAAGCATTCCCCTGCTCAGGTGGGTGCTGCCATCCATCCAACAGGGAATCTTTCTATGTGTGTTCATGGCCTCCCAAATCGGCCACACTCCCCAGGTGCTGTGGGAGAGCTACCCAACCCCAACAGGGGCCAGCCCTGGCCACTTCCCCAGCTGCCTTCCCTCAGGTACCCACTGCCCTTTAATTTCCCGTTTTTTCACAGAAGGGAGCCAAGGCACAGACAGCATAAGTAATCACAGAAGGCAACATGGAAACCGTGTAGGGGCAAATGGATGGTAACCAGAGTTACTCAGAGTGCCGTGTGATGTGCACCAGCAGGCTGGGCCTGGAACGATGCTGGGGGTGAGAGGATCAGGACCTGGGCACTCTCCCCCAGTGGTCAGGGATCTGTGAGGGTGCAGGCGTGTCCTGGGCAAGTACACGTTTCCTGTTAATCCCTAACTCCAGCAGACCTCTTCCTGGCACTGCCCTGCCTAGACCTGGGAGGTTCTGAGCCAAGAGGCCCGGCCTTTGCAATTCAGACCCTTTACAACCCCACCCACCCTCTCTCTGCCTCTCATTGTCCTCTGCGTGTTCTTTTATTTTTATTTTTTTCCTTTCCCAATGAGGCAAAAGGCTTTGCATGTTAATAATACTTTCCTCATAGGGCTGTTGTCTTGTTTTAATAAGGTACCGCGTGTGAAGAATTTAGAACAATGCCTGCAGCTCATGTGCTCCACCCCACCGTCTCCCCAACCTCTTACATCTTGTGCAACGTGTATGCCCTGAACTTGGCCCAGTGATGTCTGTGGAATTAGATCCAAGTTCAAAATCTGCTACTCTTGGGGGCTTGGGCAAATTGTTTCAACTTCCCAAACCACAGCTTTCTTATCTCTACAATGGGGGCACTCCTAAGGATGTTGTGAGGACTGAAGGAGGTAATGTATTAAAAGGTCCATTTATTCAGCGCTCCACACTGTGGCCGCACGCTGCCAAGTTCTAGATTTGTAGCAAAAAGTAAGGTCCCAAGCTCCGCCTTCCAGGGAGGGGGACCTGAAATAAATGGTGGCATGCATGATTTTTTTCATATGATGAATTTTAATTTTATTTGCTTTGGGATTAATGTTTTTTCAATAATTAAAAATGCAGCATATATAAAACCACCCACTAAAATTAACAGTAGTTAATAATTTCTCACATTTGCATGATGTTCTGCGAAAAAGAAGGAATACATTTTAATAAAAGCCAAAACCCCTCTTCTTAGCCACATCCCCGGTCCTTCCTTCTTCCCTAGAGGCAACTGTGATCTTGAATTTGGAGCAAGTCTTCCAGTCTGTCTTTATATTTTGCTCTCTCTCTTTCTCTGTGTTCATAAATCATGGATGGTCCTTTTTGTATTACATTTACATACGAAACATCAAACTGTGGGTGATACTCTGCAACAGAATCTGAAACCTAGCATTGTTTCTCAGACATATTTATGTTGAAACATGGAGTTCCCTCATTTATGTGATGGCTGTCTGCTATTCTGTCAGTTCCCCACCTTTGCTCCCTCCCAGGGCTGCAGTGATCAGAGGGCATGCCTCTCTTCCGGCTCCCGTAGGAGGTATTCCTAGAAGTGGAATTGCTGAATCATAAGTAGGGCGTGCACGTTTGCAGCTTGGCTGGCCAGTGCCAACTTGTTTTCCAAAGTGTTTGTACTGATTTACCGTAGCAACATATGAGAATTCTTGTTTCTCCACATTCTCACCAATGCTTGGTATTATTAGACTTTTTACTGTGCACCAATCTGATTGGATGTGGAATGGCATCTCATCCTTGTCTTCATCTGCATATCTCTGATCACTAGCGAGCTGAACGTTATTCCTAGTTTTCTCAACATTCAGGTCTCCTGTTCAACAAAGTACCTGCTCATATTTTTTACCCACTTTTTTTCTTTTTCTGTTGGGTTGCTTGCCTTTTATTTTTTCTGTGGGAGTTCTTGATACATCCTGGGGACTGATTCTTTATCTGTTGTGTATGTTGCAAATGCTTTTTCCAGTACATTGCTTGTTGTTGAGCCTTGTTCATTAGGCTTTGTGTCATGCAGAAGTTTTTCATTTTGTTATGGTCAAATTAATCAATCTTTTATAATTATAGCTTTCTTGTCTTAAGACTTGAGATTGAAATTCATAATTTCAAAGTTTGTTATTTTGGTTTTACATGTGGGTGGTTAATCAGTCCATTTGGAACTTGTTTTTCCAAATAAATGTGCAGTGTGAGGTAGGGGTCCAATTTAATTTTTTCCCCTAAGGAAAGCCATTTGTCCCAATGCCTTTTTGAACAGTCCATCTTTTCCATACTATTCTGTAATACTACCTCTGTTCTGTACTGAGTTGACATGTTTATGTGGTCTTTTTCTAGGCTATTTTGTTTTCTTTGTCTAGATGTAAAGTATTACTTACTCATAATTGTAGGAAATGCTATTGTGGAAGAGCCCAGGATGCTCTAGGAACATACAGCAGGGGGATTGGAAGGCCCTTCATTCCTTTGCTCTATTCTGCTGCTTTCCCAGCTTTTATATGAATTACAGACCTTTCCATTACACAGCCTATCCATCTTATGTGAACTCTCTGCACTGACTTTGGGGTGGGGCTGGGTGGGCACCCACTGGGAGAAGAAAGCATGACCCACTGAGCAGTGACAGATGCCACACCACTCTGGGTGGCTGTATGCAGCCAAGGCCCAAGTTTGTTTGTGGAAGCCTGGTATTTACACACTCCTGTCCTCATTGTGAAAGAGTCACTTTTCAGAGCAATTTAACCGTGGCACAGGCCTGTCCCCACAGAGGTTAGATAACAGATGCGTGACAGTGCAGGTTAGCTTCCAGAGGAAAACTGAGTCTATGAGCTCACTGGGAACAGGCAGGAATCTTGAACTGAAAGTGGAGGTTGGAGATAAATTCCCAGGATAGGTTACCCTTGGGCCAGGAGCAGAGTTTTCAGTTGAAAAGCAAGCAGGTTGGCTGCCTGGGCCACTCCAAGAGGCTGCATTTCCTGTTGCTGCATCCCTCCTGAAGCCTTGCCCTGTGTTCAGAAGCGCCTCTTGATTTCCCACTTCTGGTTCTTACATCCAGGTTGCTGCATCAGCATGCAGTTATCACGCTGCTCAGTTTCACTGTAAAATCCAGTGCATGCAACTTAGAAGACCACCAAATTGGGACTGAGGGGGACTTGGAGGGGGCGGGGGAAGGTGATTGTTTATGTTTTATGCAGAGGTTCTGAACTCACACAGCTCAGGACATACTCAGCAGGAAGTTCCAGGGAGCTGTTACAATTCACAAGGCATAGTCAGGCTTCCCAGTGCCTTCTAAGAATCAGTACAATCAGTAGAACATTGAGTCTGGACTCTGGAGAGTAGAACTGGGTTGTTGAGTTCTGTGTAATACTAGATGAGCTACAGTGAATTCTCATTTTGCATGGGATGGGGACAGAGGATTAAGTCTAACATCAGCACATTAAGTGAGTCTACACTGCACTGGAAAAATCCCTTACATTGTCTACAAAGTGTGATGTATAGATAGATATTCTCAAAACAGATCTCATTCTCAAAATAGGTCCACTCTAGCTAGTTTATTCCTTGGTTATTGGAGCAGATCTCCATTTTTTTAGTGGAGCCCCAGATGAAGGAGGTGACTAGTGTGTTTAGGGGATGCATTTGAAAACCAGTTATCTTTAAACAGAAGCACAGCTGGCTGGGGAGGAGGAATGCAAAGGGGCCCACTGAGCACATTCTCTGAGAGTGACTCCTTTTTGATGATAAGTAATGCACATGATGATTGTTCAGACCATGAGGAAAGGAATAGTGTGGAAATAAGATTCCTAGAAGCTTCTCCAGCAGAGATACAGCTCCCTACCCCAAAGACCATTTCCTCTAGTATTAGAACCTGGCTCTGCCTCTGTCTATTATTTATTTTTTTTAACATTTTTTATTGATTTATAATCATTTTACAATGCTGTATCAAATTCCAGTGTAGAGCACAATTTTTCAGTTATACATGAACATATATATATTCATTGTCACATTTGTTTTCTCCATGAGCTACCATAAGATCTTGTGTATATTTCCCTGTGCTATTCAGTATAATCTGCCTCTGTCTTTGAATGCTGGGCTCACACTCAGGGCCCAGAGAGGAGTCCATTCAGGTGGCTGGGAGCCCTGGGGGAAGCAGGAGACTAAAGACTCACAACTCCCTTGTACTCCGGGCATCAGCTCATCGATTGGAAGAGTGGGTGGAATTGTCTGCCCAAAAATGAAAATAAAATCATGCCACTTATATTATAGCAGCTAATGCTGTGTCCAGCAGTGTTCTAAATGCTCTCTCTCTGTTAACTTACTTGATAATATGTATGTAATAAACACTCCAGTGTGCCCTGTGATAGATCACCTGGGGCACTCATTAACTAGACAGGTTGCCAGGCCTCTCTGCCTGGGATTTCTGATTGAGTAGATCTGGGTCAGAGCCCAGGAATCTGTGTTTTTAACAAGTACTGGAGGTAACGCTTGCATACAGGCTGGTTTAGGAAATGCAGAATCATTTCTATCTTGCTCGTTTGCTGAGCTGGTACAGTGATGTTTGTGTCAGTTTCCACGTGTGTTGTTATGCCCCTGTATTAAGCCTTTCTAAGCCTGAGTCTCCTCTTCTGTGAAATGGGAATGGTAATTGGGTCTACTTCTCAGAGTGTGACAATTCAGTGAGATGAAGCATTCAAAACGTGATGTCTGATACTTGGTAACTTGGCCAGCACTACCATAGTTATTACTATTATTTAGAGCAGCACAAAGCACGCGAAGAGACTCACACCCCTGCACTAGCGTCACCAGATGGAGTGGCCTTTACATAGTTTACTGCAGGGATGTGCCCAAGCTAATCTCCTTTCACCGGTTCTCACATGTAGATCCAGTGCCTGGAGGAAAATGGATTGGCAGAGAATTGATTACTTCCTGCCTCCCTCAGCAGCCCTGTTTCAAAAGGCCCTGGTCAAATTAAAATGCATTAACTGAGTTTGTTAAGGAGCCACCAGTCATCTGGGAAGGTCCATGCATGCCCTGCCTCCTGCCCTCCTATGCCAGGCTGCCGACCATCCACATTCACATGCATGACCACACAGCTCCAGGACTTGTGGCTGCATCCTGGCTCCCATGGAAACCTGAGGTTTGGTTCTGAGCCTGGAGACAAATGAGGTGGCTGTCTGTACCATGTTCCCAAATGGGTTCTCTTTCATGTCCAATATTTTCTCTGCCTATTGTAGAGGCTCAGCCTCAGAAAGCAAAAGCAAAGCACAAAAAGGCCAAATGGAGAAATAGACCAACAGAAAGAGAGCCAAGGGGAGGTGGTTACATAACCCGGCAGCCAGGCTGTCTGCAAGCCGAATGACTTATTTAGCTGTCTGTCTTTGCGGGATGTCAGACTCCATCCTTTCCAGCTGGCTCTCTGCTTCGGTGATTACATTAACACTCGGTAATTATAGGAAATAGACACTTCTCCAGTCACCAGCATTCCCAAGTGGTGGGATGGGGGAGATTCAATACCAGGAACACTGGATTGCTAATCTGCACACTGGTCCCTACCCAAAGTCTTGATCATCTGTGTGGCAAAATGAGACAGAAATAAGGGCAGAGTAGTGAATTTTCCTTCCCCAAAACTGCAGAATATATACAATTCAAAGTCTGGTACTTGATCTTGAGCTGATCTTAAAATGTCCATTTAAAAAATCCAAATTCCTTTTTAAAAATCCAAATAAAAAACTTGTAATAACCTATAATGAAAAAAATATATAATACATATACCTGAATCACTATGCTGTACACCAGAAATTAACACAACATTGTAAGTCAACTATACTTCAATTAAAAAATAAGAAATCTAAAATGATGGTGATAATAATTAGTGGTTGCCTCTGTCATTTTGATATGACACAAAAGGTTGGTTCCTAATACCAGTTTCTACTTTAGAGAAAAATTCCTGATCTATGAAATCCTCAAGTCTGAGAATCACTGCTTTATATACAAAGAAGTAACACAATAAACAAAATTGAACAATAAGGTATGAAGGGAACCTCTCTCCTTTTTTAACTCATGTGCGTAGTATTTTTAGCCTCGACCTCTGCTCTTTACACAGGAGGTAACAATTGCTTAGGGATCCCTTGTGGCTCTGCCCATCTTGCTTCCAATACAGCCAACCCTGCCTTGCCCCACAAGGCCTTGAAGACAGAATTTCTAGCTAATGACATCCTTGCCCTCTGCTAATGCCTAAATTCTTCCTGCTCCTGGGTTTGCATCTTTGTGGCTGCCCCAGTGGATTGGAAACCTCTGGGGCCGACAATTCCCAGGATAGTAACTATAGCTCTGCGGTTTGTTCCCTTCCCGAGCTGTGCTGTCAGGAGGTGGGGAGGGGTGGTCCCCAGCCACAACATGCCTTAGGCACAGATCCTGGCACTTCTTGTCTCTCACTTGCTGCATGGTGCTGAAAGGGTTCCCTGAGGCCTTGGGTCCATCTGTTTACATGGGTGCCCTTTAACATGGCACCTGTAATATCCCAGGCATGGTCTGTAGATCAGGTACGTAAGTGAATCCTCCTGACTGCTTGTGAGGTGGGTGTCATTCATTCCATTTGACAGATAAGCACACCAAGGCCTGGTGAGAGCGAAGAGATGTGCATATCACCTGTAGCCCATCAGTGACAGATCTGCACCTGTGCAGACTAAATATCCCTGGGCCTCAAATGACCCAGGCCGGAAATGCAGTGGGTGTTTAACCAGGCTCCCTCAATTTCCAGAGTCCATAAGAAAGCTTAGGGGATGGGCGGCACCACCTCCCTACCAGCTCCCTCTGCCCAGGGTGTGCCTTCACCTCTCCAACGAGCCTTAGTTTTTGCATCCCTCAAGTGAGCTTACAGATGCCTAATAATACCTCCTAGGGCTGTAGGGAAAATAAAATGAGATAATGTCTGCCAAATGCTCACCAACAATAGATACTTAATAAATGTTATTCTCCTTATTCTTGATAAAATCCTCCATCAACACAGCAACATTCTTGTTTGAAAAAAAAAGTACTGCACAGGGCACAGACTGGATGGTCAGGGAGCTCTTTGGGATCACAGATCTCAGAGGGCAGAAGGAATTCCAGACAAGGAATACATATCTCCAAAGGGCTACCTGTTTGCTCAGAACTCTTGAGGATGCCAGGGAGAGATCCTCCCCTTTCCCAACCTCCTCCCCAAATCAGAAGTGCACAAACTAGGAGGACCTGCCAAAATGCCTGGAAGTCCTTGGAATTTATGGAGAATCCAAAGTCCATGGCAACCAGGTTTTATTCTAATGATCCATTTCCCATGTGTTGGAAAGAACCTGTTTCCGCAGCAGAATGTCTCTATGTTCTCTTGAGCAGGGCAAGAGGGGCCAGTGAAATTGCAGCTTGGGAAATTGGTTCCATGAAGACACGGTCTCTGCTCAAGAGAGACAGTGTAGTGGTCATGCCATCTTGCTGTTGCCTCTCATGTGCCCCTCCTGTCACTGCCTCCTGTCTCTTTAAAATCCATAATAGAGAAGGATCTGCTCACGAGTGCCTTTGAAAGCAGCTCTAGCAGCTCACTAGCACCCCAAAAGATGGAGTATTTTGTGAACAACTTGCTGGATTTGGCTCTCCTGGGATCTCCCTCTGGCTTCTAGGAATAATGCATACCTAGTTTTCCTACGGCTTGGAGAGTACTGATTAATGGTGCTGTGACGCTCATTGGAGGCAGGTGCTTTTTCACTGCCTCAGCTGGCCCTGATGGATGGCACAGTCTCTTCCCTGGCAGGGCAGCCTCTTTCAGGACTTCCTCTCCCCACTGCAAGCCTTATTCATCACTGTAGCTACTATGTCTGAAATGCTGGCTGTATTTGAGAGCACCGTTCATGTGTCTGTGCTCCTTCATAGCCACCCACAGGGAAAGCACTATTATTACTATCCATTTTGTAGTTGAAGATAGTAAGGTCTGGTGAGGTTCTGGGACTCCCCTAGACCTCAAATCAGTAGCAGATGGCAGATCCAGGATGCAAACACAGGTTGATACGATTCCAGGGCCCTGCTGTCTTGCTGCAACACTCTTGCTTCGGTGAGCAGACCCTGGGAGTGATGTAGTCAAAGTCCTGGTTTGATTTACCAGCCTTAGGAGGTATCTCTGCCAGGCCCGTGGCATACAGTTGGCCAGGTTGTGCACCGCACAACTCCAGAGGATGCCAATCACAGTGTAGTTTTTTGTGAATGGCACCTCTAGGATTGTGCAGTGTGCAAGCTGCACAACCAAAATGGTGGCCCTGGGAATCTGGCTGTTTTCAGCTGTTTACTCATAGGACGGCTTAGGGGGGTGTACACCATCCCGTCAGCTCTGGGTTGGGCAGCTGGCTCTCTGCTTTCCATCTGTGTGACCTAGGACAATTTCCTTAACACTTCTGTGCCTTAGTTTTCTCATATATAGAATGGGGAACGGTAGCATTGTCTTTCTCCAAAGATTGGTGTGACAATTACGTGAGTTCATCCATGTACAGTGATTGGGACAATCATGGCCCATAGCAAAGGCCTCATGAACGTTGGCTGCTCATGTTTGCTGTTGTTTTTATAGCCTGCACAACTTCACTTCCCATCGTCCCTTTCACTAGTCATCACCTTCCAGCTCAAGTGACTTTCCCCATACGGTCTTCCTCTTGCCTACCTCGGTACCTCTGCTCACATTATTTGCCTCAGGAATGCCATCCATTTATTTTACTATGTCCAAATTCTACTTTCAAGGTCTAGCTCGGCGCAGCCTCTTCTGTGAAGCCATCCCTGATCTCTCCTCCCCTGTTCTAATCTCTCTTAGCACATAGCTTGTGTCTCCCTGACATCACAGCTATGCCACCTGTCTGATGCCTCCCCCACTAGGCTCTGAGCCGGCTGAAGGCATGACCAGTTGATCTGGCCACACCTCTTAGTCCCCACGGTGCCTTTGCCTAGGGCTTGGCACATAGCAGATCTTTAATAAGTGGTTTGTATTTTTAATGAAATTAATAGATTGACATCCTCCTAATGGTAACAGGAGGAGCAGGACACAGGTTGTGTGATGGGTGCAACCATGTATCTTCCTCCTTTTTGTTTTAAAGTATAGACAGCTACCATTTATTTGACCTCACTTTATTTTTCTTCTATTTTTTTAAGTTTCTTTTTAATTTTTTCAAGTGTTCAATTCAGTTGTTTTCAGTATAGCACAGAGTTGTTCAGTCCTCACTAGCTCATTCTAGACCTTTTTTGTAACCTCAGGAAGAAACCGCATACTCATTAGCAGTCAGTTTTCATCATCCCCTCCCCCCAGCCTCTGGCGACTGCTAATCTACTTTGGTCTCTCTGGATCTTCCTTTTCTTTACATTTCATATATGTGGAATCATGCAGTCTGTTGCCTTTTGTGTTTGGCTTCTGTCACTTGGCACTGTGTTTTCAAGATTCATCCGTGTTGTAGCACATATGAGAATGTCATTCCTTTTTATGGCTGAACAATATTCCATTGGATGGATAAACCACCTTTTGGTTATCCATTCATTAATTGAGGGACATCTGGGTTGTTTCCACTTTTTGGCGATTGTGAATAATACCACTGTGAATATTCACATACTGGTTTCTTGTGCCCTTTTCTCTTTTCATACTGCCCCTGACACCACTACACAGTCAGGAGAACAGTTTGAAAGGGATTTTTGCAGTGAGTGGTGAGTAGCAGAAAGTTTTGATTTGAGATAGCCTTCCAAGTGTCAGGCTCTGTGCTGGGTACGAGCTATCAGCTGTCTCCTTTCATCTTCACAAAGCTCTGTGAGATTCTCAGAGAGGCCAAGTGCCACAATTAAGGAGATAATCAGTGTGCAGGATGCAAACCTGCACATCTGTGACTTCTGTGTTTGTGCCACTGTCTGGCCGTGGCTGCCTCAGTGAAGTGAGTGAATCCACTTCTTCCCAAAGAACTCATGCCTTACCAGCCTGGCCCCAGACAATCACAGATGAGGGTGCTCTTCTCCCCTGTTTTTCCTCAGCCACCCTAGCCAGCACCCGGGTCTCTTAGGCCCAGGCCACCTAAAGCCCAACATTCAGGCTGCAGATGCCTCAGGAAGGTAAGGATTGACGTGGGGTGGAAGAAACCAAGTGTCTGTCCCAGCAGGAGTGCCAGCTGTGACCCAGCAAGTAGTGAAGATGCTGGACTTTGCTGTCCAGAGCTCTGGGCAAAGAGGGCCCACCACGCTCAGCAGACATCCAGGTGACAAGTTTATATGGTCCAACCTTCTGAAGACAGACAAGGGCTACAGAGACTTCTGCTGGGTGTGGGGCACTGGTGGTGGTTGTACCTAAGATGTAGAGAAACAGCCCTGAACTCCCCACCAGCAAGCCCCAGGAGAGGCTGGACCTGGATGCTGAGATGGCCTGTTCTGAGGGGCTGCATTGGGGTAGGGGTGGGACATCCCCAAAGAGGCCAGCCATGAATGGACTGGGACAGAACAGATCTTAGGATGACCATGAGAAAGTAGTCACCTGAGCGCCTACAATGAACCAGGGCAGTGTTTTTCAAGCTCCAATTATTTGAACACTAAGCCATGATTTTTGTTGCATCTGTGGTACAAGAGGCAGTATAGCCTGATGGTTAGGAATCAGGCTCCCTGGGTCACCCACTTATGATCTGCTGCCTTGGGCAAGGTACTTAATCTCTCTGAGCTTCAGTTTCCTTCTCTGTACAACTGGGCTGATAGTAGAGCCTGGCAGTAGTGTTGTCATGATTTAATTCATGCAAAGCATTTGGCACAGTACCCAGCCCACTGTAAGTGCTGATTATTACTTAAGCAGTATGATCCTAGCACTTTATTTCAGTTTCCACATCTGTTAAATGGGAATAATGATAAGAGTAACCTATTGAGCCATTGTCAGGAATGAATAGGAAGTAATCATTAAATGATCTAAATGGTCGCTATTTGTATTTACTTGTATTTTTCTTTAAATCTATGCACATCTTCTCCTATGTTTTGCCTCATTCTTTCTTGAAGGCAGCCCCCATCTGAGCAGTGGGGGCAGGTGGGTGGTCATTGCTGGCCCCATGGCCCCTGTCCTGCCAGTCAGTGGTATGGGAGCCACGGAACAGCAGACACTTGGAAATCCACGAGTCCGGCCTGGACTGAGCAAGGATGGCCATCTGACCCACCAGCTCAAGCTGGGAGGGGAAGCCAGTCCCTGGGGGGCTGTGCTGTAAACCTACACAGACCTGGCACAGATGCTGGCCGAGGAAGCCCTCCCTGCCTGGAGTGGGTGGAATTGGCGTCCTCTGTTTCCCCGCCCTCCCAGGGCCGGTCATCCACATGTCCTGAGGGGACTGAGCTGGGCAATTAGAGATCCAAGTGCAGGTCTCTGCTCTGCTCCTGACCAGCTCCCTGACTTGGGCGTGATGCTCTCACTTCTGTCTGTTTGGTGTCCCCATCTGTAAATGAGGGCGTGGTCCAGGTGACCTTGGAAACTCTCTTCTTTCTCTGCTGGTTTGTTTGAGGGGCAGCCTCGGACAGTGGTTAAGTGGTGTGAGGTTGCACATACTCCTGGGTTCTATTCTGTCTGTGCCATGTCTCAGCTGTGGGACAAGTTACTTCACTTCTCTAAGTATGTCTCCTTGTCTGTAAAATGGGTTGGTGGTGGGGTTGTGATAGTACCTGTCCCAAGAGGTTGTTGTGATGATTGTGAGTTCACACACACACACACACACACAGGGTGCTTGAAATGGTGCCTGGCACCAGCAGTGCTCCACAAAAGGTTACTTACCAGGCTGCTCCTTCAAGTTGCCCTGGTTTTCCTACTGGAAGAGTTAGTCCCACCATCCGAGGCCTTAGAGTCTGGTTACTATTAAGCTGTAGGTCAACTCAGCATGCCAAGGTGGTCTCATGCCATCCAAGGTCCCTGTTTACCAATTATTCCTTCAGTTACTTGTTCATGGCTGCTCAGTGAACACCTGTGATGTGCCAGGTCCTGTTCTAGGAACTGGAGATGTGTTACTGACCAAAATAGGCAGAAATTCCTGACCCTATGGAGCTGTTCCCCTACAATCTAGTGGGGAAGACAGACATCCAACAAATAAGTGGAATATAAGCGGGAGTCTTTGGAAAAACCATAGGTGACTTTCTGACTCCCACCACCTCCATCCCTGGTTGAGACTCATTGATCTAGAAAGCTGTATTCCTGTATTTCTCTGGGAGTTCTGAGCTATCCTTCTCCAGACTAGGCCTCCTCTCCGTTATTGCCCCTAACCTTGGGCTCTGCAGTCGGACAGGCCTGGGCTTTGAGTCCTGGTTCTGCCACTTCCCATGATCTTCCATTCTTGCTTCCTTATCTTTAGAATAACATTGCCCACATCCTAAGACTGTTGTGAGGATTAAAAGGGTTAATACATGTAACCATTTTGAACAGTGTTTATCCCTGTATGACCTTGGTAAGTTACTTTTTGAGCCTCAGTTGGCTGTCTGTAAAATGGGTGTATAATAGTACCTAAGCATGGAAGGCTTAGATATGATAATGTATGTAAAATACTTGACTTAGCACAGAATGGTTGCTCTTTCTCCTCTCCTGTATTGATTAATTATTACTGCATAGCAAATTACTGTGAAATGGGTTAGCTTAAAACAACAACTATTTATAATTGTTTATATATCTGGGCTGCTGTGTGTTAAGGCACAGATCCAGCAGGACGTGGCTCCTCACTGAGGTTTGGGCTCAGATCCGCTCCACATGTGTTCCATCTTGGGACCTGTCTCACAGAACAGTAGCTACCCAGGGGCTAGGCTTCTCATCGCAATGCAGAGGTACAAAAGGGCAAACATGCAAGGCCTCTTAAGGCTTAGACTGGGACAATACTGTCTCTTCTCCCCATTCTGTAAGTAAAAGCAATCATTGGTCCAACACAATGTCAAGAAGGTAGAGAAATAGACTCCTGACATTTAGTGCAAGAAACTACAGTCACATGGCAGGGGTTCGTGAGTAGAGCCAGGAGTAGAGTCTCAGGGACATTACTGGGATCTGCTGGGCCTCCCAAGAACCCCCAGCAGAGTGTAACAACTGCCAGTGGGGGCAGTAATTAGGGGAGTCCTTCAAAAATATATTTCAACCTTGAGGACACTTGCCCTGAAAATCTCACTGGGTTGCTGCTCCAGAATATTACTCCCATGTTGCCCCCAGATTGCCTGGGCTTGGAGTATGGGATTTTCTTCCCAGGAATATTGTGCAAAGGTGGAGGATGGGTGCAGGGAGGCTGGTTGCAAAGCCCTGGAATGCCTCCCCCTGACCCTCTCCCCATCAAACCTGTCTTTGCCATGGAATAAATAAAACTGTCAGCTGGAAAAATGAGGGGCCAGCCGACCAAATATGATAAACTGTCTCTTGCTGTGTATTGTACTCTCCACAATAAGACCCCATGCAGATGCTAAAAATGTATGCAGCTTTGTGAGGAGACAAGCGTGCTCCTTGTGGCCGAGATTTTCTGAGAAAGGTAATTTCACTGCAACGCACAAAAAGGGAAGAAATGCAAAGAGCGGTAATTTGGAAATTGTCCATCAGGTGCTTTATAAAAATTGATATTGTTGGTTATTTTTCCTTTATTAAAACTGAGAGTCCTGCCGACTGCTGTCGTATCCTTATCTAGCTCATTTGACAGGCATGTTGACATTTCTAATTTGCACATTTGAAGATTGTCAGGAAATGGTTTCAACACTCTGCAGGGTTGGGAGCTCTTGGACTTTTAGTGAGCAGGGCTCCCTTCTGGGACGACGGTAGCGGGCAGGGGAGGAGAGCAGGGCTGGACTTAGGAAGACTTGGGTCTAACATTGAGCCCTTAGTGCCAGACACTGTTCTAAGTGTTCTACAGATATGTTTTATTTTATTTTACATTAAACCTGTAGTTTCCATTTTGCTGATGAGGGCAGTGAGGCACTGGAGGGTTAAACTAACTTGCCCCAGATCACTTAGCAACTAGGTTGCAGAGCTGACATTGAAACCAGGCACTCTGGTCATTTCACTGCCTAAGCCTCAGTTTTCTTCTCTGTGCAGACATTCATACCTACCTCGTGGGTGCATTACTTGCATTAAATGCCATAATACGTGTAAGGCAGCTAGTACAGTGCCTGGTGGTCCTTAAACATTGCCTTAGCGAATGTGGGATCTTTACTCAGTAGATTACCTCAATAAACGTTAGCATCCCCTTCTTTCTTACTTTCCTTCGTAGCCTCCAAATGGCAAGCTGTGATACCGTGGTGAGTCTTGTTACCCGTCTGGTCCTAAGTTTGCCCATCCATAGGAGGACTATTGGCCTCTGAGCCACCATCCCTGATTCTGTGGCCCATCAGCTCGAGGGGCCTATGGAACCATACAGATTTAAGGCCTGTGGCTACCCCTAACTTCATCCCTCGGCCCTGCAGGACTGACCAGTAGTGCCCAGTGGTGTGTGTTTTAACTTCACTGATGAGTGGATAGCCTAGTTTTTCATCTTCTGAGCTCCATCTATCCCTCCTCAGCTGGTGGTGCTGGGGGCTGAGAGCAAGTCCCCTTGTGGCCTGTAGCCCTGGGAGCCACAGAGCAATGACTTGCTTTGTGCTGGGAGGGTTTGCACCTGCTTCAAGGATGCCAGGGCCCAAGCAAACCCTGACTTATCAGGAGAGACGAGCATCTTCAGTGTCTTTTGGGAACTGTGGACCTTATTACAACACTTGACAATGTTTAGAGGGTAGTCCTCTGTTACTCTACTTTACTGCCACCATCAATAGCACATATTTATTGTGCTCTTAGTGGATGCCAAGCACTCTAGTAACACTGTATACAACCCTTTATTGTATTCATGCAACAGCCTGTGCAGTGTGCATAATACACTTCTCTCCATTTTGTAGGTGAGGAAGCTGAGGTTTGGCAGGTTTAAGTTACAATGCTCCAGGCCACACAGCTCATGGTCTAAGCCTTGGCTCAGATGCCTGAGCCTGCACACTTACTGTTGGATGTTTTTCATCCAAGCAGGATGCATCAGTCTTGCAAGGTTGAATGAGGCAGTGAAGGGTAGCCATTTGTGCTTATTGTCTTCCAAATAGTGATGCGTTCATGAAAATGCATTAACAGAGGAATGAGGAGATGTAGGAGATTTCAGCAGGGCCTCACAGATCCTTTTATTATTTTGCAAATGAGAAAACTGAGGACCAGAGCTGAGGGGCTGTACCAGGTGATACACAGATTAATGAAGACCCTTCCCTGACCATGCAGTCAAACTCGAAGCCTGGTCCCCTGCTCAGTAAGGGTGCTCTTGTTGGGGACAGCAGCGTGGGGTTGAGGTGGTTGGAAGGTCAGAAACCTGCATATTAGAAAAGCTCTGAGTTGAGGGACTTCACCTTCACTTGGTGGCCTCCATCCTCCACCCTACCCTGAATTCTGATGCCTGAACTACCCAGGTGGATGGCCCCCAAACTCACAGGATCATCAGAGTCATCTGCAGGACCTGTTAGAACTGCAGATTCCCAGGCCACAGCCCTAGAGCTTTAGCTGTGGTATGTCTGGGGTTGCAACCAGAGAATTGGAACTTCTTTCAAGTCCCTGCTGATTCTAACATTGGTCAAATTGGGAAGCTGCTGCCTTAGTCCAGCATCCCCCAAAGTGTGTTCTGTAGAACACTAGCTCAGTTCCATGGGGAAATGAATAGGTGTATGTTAAAAAAAAAAAAACTTCCAGGCAAGTTAGTTTAAAAACTGTTGAATTAGAGGAGTGATTCCCAACTGTGGCTGCTCATTGGAACCACCCAGGAAGCTTTGATATCTCCCGTCCAAGCTGCACTCCTGAGTCCCTCTTTAGAGGCGGGATTCAGGCATGAGGATTTTATAGAACTCCCTGGTGTGCAACAAGGTTGAAAGCCACTAGGTTACACAAAGTTATATAGGCTTTTTTTTTTTTTTTAACTGCAGAACTTCTCAGGGCCTTTAATACGCAGTGTGCATTGTGGATCTCCAAAAAGGGAAATAAACAAATTATTTTCTCATCTGGTGATCAGGGATAGCAGGAGAGAAAAGAAGGTTTGCTGGGAAAGGAAGGATATGCTAAATATGGAGAAAGTGTGCGTTGGTAAGAGGAGGTGATGGTAGGAATGGGAAATTTAGAGGCCAGCAGGATTTTTGAACTCAGATGAGCATGAATGATTTTTGTTAAGCTGTTTTGAGTAATGGGAATAATTTGGTAATTGGTAATAGTTCTAATACCCTTTAGGCTATATAGACAGCTTTTCTGTAAGCAATATGCACACTGTTACCTGCATTATCTTGCTGGGGGCTCCAAGCACACTGTGTTGGTCATATGGACTGGGAAATTTGTTCTATTCTATAAAGAGTGATGCTTTACAAAATCAACCAGCTCCTATCATTCTCCCATTTAAAACTCTTTGAAGGCTCATCATCCCACTCCTCACTCTTTTTTACAAAGCCCTACATTAGTGATGTCTAAACTTTTTAAAATTATGTACCCCCACTAAAAAAATTTGAGCTTGTACCTTTATTATATGCATATTCATTTAGAAATAAAATTCACATACTACCAGCAAGAATATAGTGAAATTAATTGAGCTTAATTTCCTTCTTATTGTTTTAGATTCACAAATCAATGTAGTTAGAAGTTCCCATTTTTCCCTGCACCTTAGTCGATCATAGCATGCATCCCAGTTTGGAGCCCCCACATGATCTGATCCCTGCCTTTCTTCAGCATCACCTTTCACCATTCCTATTGGTAGAGAATAGTTTCTTGTCTGGTGCAGGAAAGAATTCAAGAGTGAGACATAGTAAAGTGAAAATAGGTTTATTCAGGGAGATACACACTCCATAGACAGAGTGCGGGCTCTCAGAAGGCAAGAAAGGTGGCCCTGAGGTTTGGGGGCAGTTAGTTTTTATGGGCTGGGTAATTGCATATGCTAACAAGTGGGAGGATTATTCCAAATGTTTTGGGGAAAGAGCTTGGATTTCCAGGAATTGGGCCCTGCCCGCCTTTTAGTCTTCTATGGTCAGCCTGGGAACTGTCAAGGCACCTGTGGGCATGTCATTTAGCATGCTAATGTATTACACTGAGTGTATAATGAGTCTCAAGGTCTACCGAAAGTCCTATCTTCCACCATCTTGGGCCAAGTTGTCTCTAACCAGTTTCTGTCCTATCGCTAATTGCTGTGCCATTCTTTTAATGGTTGTACCCTGCCCTCTTCCCACCTGTCTCATTCCTACCCCTTGCATACTATACTCCAGCCACATGGCTTCTATCTGAATTTCCAAAGGTGGCTCAACCCTTGGGCCTTTGCACTAGCTATTCCCTCTTCTTGGATTGCTTCTTCTCCTGTTTTTTGTGTAGCTGGCTTCTTCTTTTGCCTTGGATCCTATTTTCGATGTCACCTCCTCCAAGGGGCCCTTCATGGCCACTCCATCTAAAGCTGCAATCCATCCACTCTCTCTGCCACTACCCATTTTTATTCTCTGAGTAGCACTTATCACCATCTGGTATTTTTCTTGTTTGTTTGTTTGTGGTCTGCCTCCTTCTGCAGAGAGGAGCAGTGCCGGCCACAGGGTGAGAGCTCAGTAACTATTGGATGAACACACAAACTGAGACTCAGAGGTGAGAACACTTGTCTGGGCCATGCTGTCAGTCAATGGTGGAACTAGGATTTGAACTCCAACCTATATGACCCCAAGTTCAAGGTTCTCTGCATCACACCAAGCTACCTCTTGTCCTTTAGAGGCTGGCTGAGAAGTGTTTGAGACCAGATACTGACAGTTTGAATCTAAAATCTGTTATGATGTCAGATGACTATGGAATATGAAGAAGAAGAAGAAAATGACTGGCATTTTATGCTCTATTTCACGGCCAGCCAGTCATGGGAGTCTGGAAAAATTCCGGAGTCTGAAATAATTCAGGCAGGCCCAGCTGCAAATTGGAAAAGTCTGTGGTCAGGAATCACAGTAGGTGAATGCAGCCTGAAGAAATGTTTGGCTCACATGTCATAACGAAGCCCAGAATGAGAGGAAAGGCACCAGGGTCGATGTGTTTGTTATAGTAAGAAGAAAGTCCCTCCATCTTCCCTTCTGTTTCTTGTGCAGTTTTGAAGCGTGATGTCAAAAACTGACACCTTAGATAAAGAGGTATTGAATCTACTTCCTTCCTTCCTTTTCTTGGGCACCTGCAGGTTGAGAACCTGTAAGTAGATTCTGGAAATCCAACTGGCTGGCCCTTCCTGTACCCTGAAGGCACCACACCCATCCTTGAAGCCTGAGGAAGGAGAAAGGAGGGGAGGGAAACAGTGGAAAAGAAAATGAATGCCTGGCCCTTGACCTTTGGAGAAAAATGGTTCATTTTGATGCCTAGTTAGGTTTGTTTGTTCAGAAACCTGTCACCTCTCTGCATTACTTCTTTGTCTCCTTCCAGGAGTGACCTGCTCACATTTGAGCTGAAAAGCAGTTGGTTGCCTGGCTCAGGCAGGTGTTGCCATCTGATTTCGCTTTGTGGCCTATTCGTGCAAAGTCCGCTGTCCCCTTCTTCCTTGTCTCCTGAGCTCAGGAACCCTAATGATGAATGATCAGACAGAATTAACAGTGTCAAAGTGGACATAGAAAACAAACTTATGCTTACCATAGGGGAAAGGAGGTAAGGGATAAATTAGGACTTTGTGATTAGCAGATACAAACTACTATGTATAAAAAATAGATAAATAACAAGGATCTACTGTATCGCACAGGGAACTAGATTCAATATCTTGTAATAACCTATAATGAAAAAGAATATATATATATATGTGTACATATATAATTGAATCACTGTGCTGTACACCAGAAACAAACACAACATTGTAAATCAACTGTACTTCAATTTTTTAAAAAAGAGTGTCAAATTTGACATCTGAAAGCAAAGAAATGCAATTGATTTCTTTTTCCAGCCTGCATCTCCCTCCTCTCCATCTTGTCACCAAAACAATATTGGTTTTCTGCTGTAATGAAGTTTCCTCATTCATTCATTAATTCATTCATCCAAGTGTGGATCCGTTCATTCACGGTTAAAAGCACAGCATTTGGGGTCAAACGGATCCACCTCTGCCACCCACTGCTCTTGTGATTTGCATTTGTGTCCAAGGGCTGCTGTAACACATTACTACAAGCTTGGTGCCTTAAAACCATGGAAATTTGGAGGGAGGATATAGCTCAGTGGTAGAGGGTATGCCGAGTGTGCACAGGGTCCTGGGTTCAATTCCCAGTACCTCTGTTTAAATAAACAAACAAACAAACAAACAAACCTAAATTACCTACTGCCCCATAAAAATAAAAAGTAAAAAGTAGAAATTTATTCTCACAGTTCTACAGGCTTGACATCCAAAATCAAGCTGCTGTCACAGGGCAGTGCTCCCTCCAGAGACTCTAGGGGTGAATCCTTCCTCTCCTCTTCCAGCTTCTGGCAGCTGCAGGTGTTCCTTCGCTTGTAGCTGCATCTCTCCAAGCTCTTCTCTGTCTTCCCCTGGCCTCCTCCTCTCAGTCTTCTCATCTTCTGTCTTTTTTAAGGACTCTTGTCGTTGGATTTTGTGCCCTCCCAGAAAATCTAGAATGATCTTATCGCAAGATCTGTAGCTTATTTATATCTGCAAAGACTTTTTCCAAATAAGGTCACATGCTCAGTTCCCACCATTCAACCCGCTGTTCAACCTTAGGCAGGTTATTAAACCTCTCTGAGCCTCAGTATCTTTAGCTGTGAAAATGGAGGTGTCCCTACTATATACCTCATAGGGACAATATGTGGAAAGCTTTTTCAGTGCCTATTCATAGCTCACGCAACCATTGGTGACAGTTGCTCTTAGTTAATGAGTGTCTGTTGTGTGCTGAGGTCTTGTGCTGGGCTCACACGGTGTCCCCTGAGAAGCTGAGCCCTGCACCCCTTTCTGATACAGCCTGAAGAACCTGTGTTTAATTCCTCTATGCATCCGAAGCCTACCCAGTTATGTATGTGTGCCTAAGAATTCTGCAAAACCTGGTTTTCCTATATATGTGTGGGAATGACCCCACCTATAGGGACGGTTCTAGAAAATTCCTCAGCTTATCCTAGGATACCTCTCTGGGGATGGTCAGGACAGAGGAAACCGATGCCTGGCTGTTGGAAGTCATTTTAGCCTGCATCCTGTCCCCCTACACCAGTCCACCCACCCAAGCCCCCAGGGTCTTTTCTGTGACTGGAACTGGCGAGGACATTTCTCATCCACCATGTGGTAAGTATTACACAGATGACGGGGCTATGAACACTCCGAGAGCAGTGAGCTGCATGTCGTAGCTTAGAAACTGGACAGCCAAGAAGGGAGCTGGCCTGATAGAGAGCTGGCAAGAGTGTTCATCCCTGCTCTGCAATTTCCTTGTATGACCTTGGGCTAGATTCTGAACTTCCATAAGGCTCAGACATTTAGCTCGAGATCAGTGGAGCTGATTTAAAGCAGTAATTCTCCAACTTTTTTTTAAAAAAGCAGTAAAGCTACTTTAAAACCTATCCCAGAATCCCATTTTGGATAACCAGATGTCCACTCAGGGCTCCCTGTCCTCAGTCCTACCCTCTGTGAGAGTCCCATGGCTTCCTCATGCTTTTTTTCATGTCCACACTTGCTTCCTCATTTACAAGTCCCTCCCTCAATATCAGAATACAGAACTCACCGCTTTTCCTCTCCTGCCAGACCTCCCCTTACTCCAGGAGTTTCTGTGGGCTTTATTGACATTGGGAAAAGGCCATGAGAAGAACGTCACATCCTTGCCTAAGCTACACTGGCACCCTCCAAGTGCCTCACCTTTACCATTTTCCTCTCTCAATGCCCCACCGTCACCCTCTGTTTCAACATCCCCTCACCATCCCCACCCCCACCCCCACCACCAAGGGAACTGTCACACTCCTTTCCTCGTCTCCCACAGGGCATCTCCACCCAGGCCACCATCCCCACCAATGGGCCCAGAGCAGACATGACTAATCCATCACAGCACTTTTCCCCACAAAGCCTGAGTGTGAACACAACCCTCCAGGTGGTCCTGGAGCTGGCCCTTCAGATGAAACCTCTCTGTCTTCCCATTCATGACTGGGAGAGTGGGGACTGATATGGGGTGGACACACTACAGGGCTGCAGATTGGCCTCCACAGCCTGTCAGGAGCAGGATTTCTGCTTGTCATAGGCCGTTACCTCCAAGTTATGGGTCTTGGGGTTCCTTGTGCTTTATCTCCTTTCTTCTCATTTTTCCTTCATGTTATTTTCACTCCCACCACTAGAGTTATCTTTCTGAAATAAGGATATGATTATCTCACTTTCCTACTTTATCAGGCTTAAAAATCTCCTGGTACTCCCTAGTTCAGAGATATTCCCAAGTTTCAGACATGGCATTGAAGGCCTAGAACCCCCTGGCCCCAAGTACTTTTCAGTGTCACCTCTGGCCATTCTCTGCATGTACCATATGGCCATGCTCCCTCTTGGTTTTCTCAACCCAACTGTGCCCTTTAGGTCTCTGTGCCTCTGTGTATGCTGTTCCTCCTACCTGGGAAGGCCCTTCCTTACTGTATTAGTTACCTATTGCTGCAGTAACAAATCACCACACTCAGTGGCTTAAAATAACACAAATTTATTATCTTACAATTCTGGGGATCAGAAGTCCACTGTGGGTCTCATTGGGCTAAAATGAAGGCTGTGTTCCTTTTGCAGACCTTTGGGGAAACTCTGTTTCTTGCCTTTTCCAGGTTTAAGAGGCTCCTGCATTCCTTGTATGGTGGCCCCTTCCTCCATCTTCCAAGCCAGCAAGGGCCTGTCTAGTCTCCCTCACGGTGCATCACTCAGACTTTTGCTTCCATCATCACATCTCTTTTTGACTCTGACCCTCCTGCATTCTTCTTACACGGACCCTTAGCATTACATTGAATTCATTCAGATAATCCGGGATGATCTCCCCATCTCAAGATCCTTAATTTAATCACATCTGCAAAGTCCTGTTAGGTTAGTCCCAGGTTCCATAGTCCCAGGTTCCAGGGCTTTGGGCATGGGCATCTCTCGAGGGCCATTATTCTACTACCCCACCCACGTTTTTCTATCTGTTGAATTAGTCCTTCAGGGGCACTTCAAATGTTCCCTCCTGTCTGTAGCATTCCCTGTGTTTCCCCAACAGAATTACTCTTTCATTTTTTTAACCCATGGCGTTTGTGCATCCTTCTGTTACAGCATATACTGCCTCCTATATGGTTCTTTGTACATGGTCTCGCTCACTTGGCAGAACGTGAGCCTGTTGGAGGCAGAATCCTGAGACGATCTTCTGTGGGACTCAGTGTCTTCCATAGTCAAATATGTCAGGAATTTGTTGCATTTGTCTTTCCTTCAAGAAGCATTTCATGTGCCACCGCCCCCACTATGGTCTTCCCTTCCCTTTAACATGAACTTTCCCCTCTTATGAATCCCATCACTAACCACATCCTGAGGCAGAGCTGGGGCCCAATGGATGCTGAAAAGCTAACAACCTCTTCTAGCCTCTGATCTATACAGTGGAGCCATGCCTCACCCAGGCATGGGGTTCACAATTGATTTCACAGTCAGAATTCCCCTTGACAAGGCAGAATCACACCCCACACCTAAGATGCTCCCCTTCAGAGAGTCAGCTGAGCCCTTGGGTACTGCAGGTTCCTGTCTCCCATCTCGCCCGCATTTCCTGGCGTCTGCATATTGACTGGAATTGCGAATAAACCTGCCCTCACTGTTCAGATTGTTTTTTTCTCTCCCTGCCCGCATTCTGGGTGGGAGTGGTTGGATTTGCATAAAGAGAGTGCCTGCAGGAGGAAATGCCATGGAACCTCTCTTGGGCACTCCTCTTCCCCCAACTCAGGCTGCTTTCCTGTACCTCTGTTCCCAGGTAGCAGATGGCATGATAATTTAATGCTGTTAAGGGGGGCAGGTCACTGGAATTTAATTAAAAAACAAAAATACTTTGAGAATGCCTGCTCTCAGACACAGATGTGAGGACTAGGTTAGTAGGGTCACTGGGCTGCCCAGCCCCAGCGTTCTCATTCACAGCAGAATCCAGGTGAAAAGCT
This sequence comes from Camelus bactrianus, assembly GCF_048773025.1. Lineage (NCBI taxonomy): Eukaryota > Metazoa > Chordata > Mammalia > Artiodactyla > Camelidae > Camelus > Camelus bactrianus. Next base: position 30,260,064 of record NC_133550.1, on the reverse strand, counting down.
CCCCTGCAGAGTGATGGAGAGCGTGGCCTGCAAGGGGGGTTCTGTAACCTTTCTCCCTCCCATCCCTCTCCTCAGGGCACTGACCTGCTTGGTCTCGCTGTAGGCCAGTGGGGGCACTTAGAATAAAATCGATTCTTTTTAATGGCCTAAGAAGCCCTCCATGTCTGACTCTTGCCTATGTCTCAAGGCCCTCCTAGTACCAGTCTCCCTTTGCTCACTACACTCTGCTTTCTCCAACATGTGGGATTATTCCTATTACAAGACCTTTGCACTCGTTCCCTCTGTCTGGATTGTTTCTCCCCGGATATTCCCATGACCACCCCCTCTCCTCATTTAGGTCTCAGGTGAAATGCTACCTCCCTTAAGAGAATGGCCTGGAACACTCTATTTTTGCTGTTCCTTATGTTAGTCAGTTTAGGCTGTTCTAACAAAATACCATAGACTGGGTGGCTTAAACAGCAGAAATGCATTTTCTCACAGTTCTAGGAGGCTAGAAGACTCATCAGTTTCTGGTAGGAACTCTCCTCCTGGCTTGTACATGGCTGCCCTCTTGCTGGGTCCTCACATGGCAGGAGCGGGGTGGGGACACTGGTGTCTCTTCCTATAAGGATGCTAATCCTATCAGATCGGGGCCCCACCCTTATAACCTTACTTAACCATAGTTACCTCCTTCTAGGCCCTATCTCCAAATATAGTCACATTGGGATTAGGGCGTCAGCGTATGAACTTGGAGTACACACATTCAGTCCATAATACCCCCCATCACCACCCCCACCACTTTTTATCCTGTTACCCTCAGCTACTTAGCTCCTCTGTGCCTTGGTTCCTCAACTATGAAATAGTGACACCTTACCACCTAGGATAGTTATGAGGATTGAATGAGTTATTATGAGGAACACTTGGAGAGAACCCTGACCTTGGTCCTGAGTTGGAATCATGGCTCCATCCCTGTCTCCATTGTGGAACTCAGGAAAACTCCCTACCTCTCTCCTTCAGAAGCTCCTTCATACCCTGGAGATTAAAAGAACTGCCTGGAGATGGACATGAAGAAAATAGAGGTCATTCTTCTGTCCCCCTTTTCTTCTATCTCCTGTCTTCCTTTTCTCCACCTGCTCCCAAATGTAGGTATTCTCCAAGGGAGCTGCCTGAATCAATACTGTTCAAATTACATAAGGCTAGGTTCCCAATTTTTCTTGTCTCCTCTGCCAACTTTTTAAGCTATTATAAAAGAGAAGAGAGGCCTCAGGGCCCCTTTCCTGGGAGCAGTCCACTAAAGGGTTATTGCCTGAGGTTCACTCTGAGCCCCCCCTTTTTTTCCACATGCATCTCTCAATTTGCTGACTCTATGGAGGAAAATTTTGGCTCCAAGAGAAGGTGCTGGAATAGGCAAGAAGCAGAGTCCCACCAAGAGGCTTTTTAATTAGCCTTATACATGGATTGATTTTTTTCTTCCTTCTTAAACTTAACATCTCCGTAGTTTTAGAGAAATTTGCCAATTTCTCTCAATTGCATATGGTAAAAGAAAAAGGAGAGATCTGTTGCCAAGTGAGGAGGGAAGGGATTTCCTTTAAACACCAAAGCACGGGGACTTCTCTGCTGGAAACTTCCATGGCAGAGGAGGTTGATTGGCAAATACCCACCAGATAATATATTGCCACCAAAAGCCAGTGACCCCTCTGTACTTCTTTAATGAAGAGAAAGAGAATCTGTGTAGACTTTCTCAGAATTTAAGGCAAAGAGAAAAAGCCTGCAAGAGAAAAAGTCAAAAGTGCTGAAATGACAGAGAAATGTGGACTGTGGACTTGTAGGCCCAGCACTGAAGTCATCCAGAAGACTATCTCAGCCACCTCTTAACAGTGATATGCTTCATTTCTTCTGTGAAACCTAATACATAAAAATAAAAATTGAGCTGCTCCGTTGAAGCAGGGAAGTGGCTCCAGAGTGCCCCCCACTCCCACTCAACCTAAAAGTGAACTGTATTTTGAAAACTATAGGTCTCATCTGATCTCTTCCTTCACATGTGGAAAAATTGATGGACCAGAGAGGCTACTAATTGCCCAAGGTCATTTACCACACATTCAGCCCTTACTCAGGCTCCTGACAAAGATTTACTGAGTACCTGTGATGTGCCAGGCACTGTTCTGGGCCCCGGGTGACAGCAGCACACAAGAGAGATCAAGTCCCTGTCCTGATGGAAGACAAGCAGTACACTGATGGAAAAAATATATAATGTCAGGTAGTAGAAAGTGCTGTGGAATAAAGTAGGGCAAGGGGGTAAGAGTGAGGGGGACTAATTTACATTGGCTAGTTAAGAAAGGCCTCCAGGAAGTGAAATTTGAGCAAAGAGAGAGAGGTAGGAAAATATTGAGAGAAGATGGTTGCAGACAGAGGAAAAGCAGGTGCCAAGTCCTAAGGTGGAAAACGTATGTGACTCAAACAAGGACCAGCAAGGAGGCCAGGATGGCCTGGGCTGAGAAAGGAGGAGGGTGATGGGAGTCGGGTCCGAGAGGGAGCTAGGCTTGATCTGTCTGGGTTCGCAGGTCATGATAAAGTTCCACGGGCGGTGGAAGGCCTTTGGATTTTATCCAAAGTGGGATGGGAGCCATTGGTTGATTCTGAACAAAAGAGTGATGTGGTCTAAGTTAGATTTTAAAAGGATCTTTCTGCCTGCCTAAGTGAATTGTCTATAGAGAGAGAAGAAGAGAAACCATGAGACCCACAGGGAGACTTTCTCAGTAGTGTGGATGAGAGGTATTGGTGCCTTGGACCTTGATGGTGGCAGCATAAGTGATGAGAATTGGTGAGAGTTGAGGTAGATTTTGAAGACAGATCCAATAAGATTTGCTAATAGGTTGAATGAAGAGATAACTTCTTATACCTCCTCTGTGCAAAGCACTGTAGTACATTATATGGGTCAGGACACTTTTGCTTTGTAAGACCAGAAACCCAACTCAGATTGGCTCCTATAATTGAATAGTTCAGCTGTACATAGGCTGCAGGTATGGCTGGTTCCAGGAACACAGATGATATCTTCAGGATTTAGTCTCTTCTCTCTTTTCATATCTTAGTTTGGCTTCATTTCTCACATGGTGGCCCCCAGCAGCTCTAGGCTTACATGAACACTGCAGATAACAATTGCCATGGGAAAAGTTTATTTCTTGCTTAGTCTTGTCAATAAAATTGACATTTTACCCACTTTAAGTCATCTGTACATCACTCTGTCCAAGGAAATAAAATACACTGATTGGCACCCCTTGTCATGAGCGCAACTTGGAATCAGGGTAGTAGTGAAGGAGAAGAATACTCCCCCTCCTCCCAGGAAATAATTGTGCATTACTAGGAGAAGGGAAAAAGGATGCTGTGTAGACAAAAATAACCAATTTACATTACCCAGGCATAATAAGATTTTAAAAAAGATAAATGAGAATTCTGCCTTCTCGTTTTTCTGTGTCACAAATATGCTTTCCCGGACACATAAAGTAATTGTAGCAATGAGAACTACAATATGCTGGATACCAGTTTCCAAAGAGCTTCCGCACACATTATCCAGCTACAGAACATGATAGCTCCATGCCAAGAAAAAGAGCTTGAGCCTGAAAAGCTGACGGTCACATGTTCTCTAGCCACCTGATGAGCCCGGTGAGAGCAGAGAGAAGCACAGTATTTCCTGCATTCAGAAGGGATAAAACACTGTTTTGTGTAGGGAGAATGGAGAATCAGAATAGCAGCTGGGGTGGGGGCAGGGCAGGAGAGGAGCTGGCTCAGACAGCAGTGGGGACCATCACACCAAGGTCCAAATTTGTAGCCTGTGATGCCTAATGACCCCTGGACATCAGGTTTTCTGTTTAAAAGGAAAGAGAAAAAAAAAAAAAGATGGCTGAGTTACATTGAATTATTCAAATGCAAGTTCAGTGACAACTTGATATTGTTCCAAGCCTGGCCCTCAGCAGCCTGGGCTTTTTGGGCTTGAGAATACAAGCTGGACTCATTTAAAGCAACATTCTGAGAAGATGCTGTTTTTGCTTCGTTAAAACAACCATTCCTCCTTTGCCTCTCTTGCTTTGAATGATACCTGATCGTGTCCCCGAGTCGTCGTCTTTGGGTAGTTTTGCTCTTGCCTAGGTTTTGTTTGCCTCTCGGGCTGTTTTATTCGTGGCAGTTAAGAAGCTCCCCAAAGCCCCCAGTTTGCCCATGAAATTGTTAACTTTCTTCTTCCTCCCCACCGTGGCACCATAAGCTGGGCCATGTGACAGGGGAGGGATCAGCTAATACTATTACCTTGAGAGGCCAGAGCGGGCACTTAAGTGGTGTAAAAAATATACACAATTCTGACTCTCCACCCTGGGGACGTCTCCCTGGTTACCTTATCTGAGGCTGCTTCATCTTTGTGACGCTGGGGTCTAATTCATCTCCAGCATCCCGGGGAATTTTAAGTGTTTACTGGGAAAACATTGTTCTCCTTCCTGTCTCTCCTCTCTCCATGCACCCCCACCCCCACTGCACTTGAACATCAAGATGGCAGAATTGCTGCTCTGTGGTATGTTCGGGCCCGTATTCCATCTCCCGTAGATGTGCTGAGTGGATTTAGAATTTGGTGGGAGGAGTGGGAGCTTCAGGGACAGAATTAAAAGGCAGCTTGGCTCAACAAAGTTCAGAGGCTTTGGAATCAGCCAAATATGGTTTCATACCCTAGCTTGGCTTTGTGAAAAAAGCCAAACTCCACTTATTAGTTCTGTGGCCTCGGGTATGTGGCTTGATCTCTCGGAGTCTCCATTTTCCCATCTGTAGAATGGGAATCATGTTCATTCGGTAATGCAGACTTCTGTAAAGAATCAGTGAAGCAAGGAATCATAAACCTTTCTCTTCAGCCCAGACTCTTCTCCTGACCTGGACCTAGGTGTCACCCAAGTGCTGCAGGAGGGATCCACCTAGATAACCCACAGAACCCTGAAACCCAGCTCACCCACAGCAGATCGCCTCATGGCCTCTCATTTCCACCCTCAGGGCATCTTCTCCTAGAACTCAACTGAGACTCCTGCATCTCATGTCCATGGTGGGTGGGCCAAGCCTGTTAGGTTTGCCTACTTAACACACCGCATCTGGTTCCTCCTCTGTGTCCCCACAGTTCCTGCTTTAGTCCTGGCCCCATCACCTCCCAGTGGTTGTCTACCTGGTTTCCCCACATCGTGGTCCACATTGCAGACAGAATTTCTTTTCTAAAATGCAGGCCTGGTCATGTCACAGCCTGGTTTGCATTCCTTGGCCCCTGTTACCAAAGCAGAGAACCCCCTTAGCCTCCTCGGCCCTGCCTACCTTCCAAGCATACTCTTCACCCCTCCTGCCATCCTGACCTCCATGCCATCCCCAGAGGAGACCCTGCTGTTTCATGCCTCCATCACTTTGCCAGTATCCCCTCCTCCGCCATGAACTCTGTTCCCCCTTTGTCTCCCTGGCTTGCTGGCACCTACTCATTTTTCAAGATCAGCTCAAGAATCAGAATCACCTCCTCTATTGTTTAGTCAAGAAAAGGAATGAAGTACGGATACATTTTATAACATGGGTGAACCTTGAAAACATTATGTGAGGTAGACAAACCCAGACACAAAAAGTCACCTATTGTCTGATCTCATTTGCATAAATGACCAGAAAATGTAGATCCATAGAGACAGAAAGCAAGTGGATGGCTGCTAGGGGCTGGGGGTTGGGGGAATGGGAACTGCTTATTGGGTATAGGGTTTCCTTTGGGGGTAATGAAAATGTTTTGGCACTACATAGAGATGGTGGCTGTCCAGTATTATGAATGTACTAAACACCATTGAATCGTTCACTTAAAAATGGTTAATTTTATGTTATGTAAATTTCACCTCAATTAAACAAACAAAAAGAATCTCCTCTTCTATAAAGACACCGTGAACCACCCAAGTGGCACAGACCCCTCTTTCCAGGGTGGCCCCTATGCCCACCATATGCCATCCTGATTTTTATCAGCCCTTCCCCTGGGTCTTCACTGCACTCGTTCATTTCCATGTCTATGCCCCCAGTGGCCTGTGAGCTCCTTGCAAGCATCCATCCAGCTCCATCCAGCCTGCATCCTCTGCTCTAGCACATGGCCAGGCACCAGGTGATACTCAGATGTTGACCCTCCCACCTAACTTTGTCTTCCTGGGAGATTGTAACCTTTCAAGTCCCCCTGTTCTGGGGAGGGGAGGAGCTCTTCACCTGCTTGGGTCTCACCATCCATCACAGCCTTACGAGATGCCTGGAGTTTAGCCTTCCGAAGATCTTTTCTGCACAGAGAAGACATTTGCATTTCCCTCATGGGCTTCCTAGCCCTGCCCCCTGCCTCTTGCCTCTGGGAGGGGGATTCACAGATCTCTGGCCTAGTTGCATAAATGCTGGCATCTCCTGTTCGGCTCCTCTCCCAGGTGTTTCCTTTTTATTTACTATTCTCTCCAATTTTGTGCCATCAGCACTTCACAGCAGAGCTACCTCCCTCTCTTTGGAGCAGTTGAGACTGATTGAGGACAGAACTAGGGCCAAGTAGTGGCCCGCTGGCCCCATTGTGTCTGGGCAGGCTGAAGGTGGATGGATGGGGACAGGGAAAGGGGAGGGGTGACTCCATGCCTGCAGCAGTGGCTGCGAGCCTGCTATGAGTCAGTGCAGATTCCATCCGGCAGCCTTCCCTATCCCTGATGGGACACAGCCTGTGAACCAATTTGTGGACCGATTCCAGCTAGAGAGACCTGGAGTGGGCTCCCTGCCTGCTGTGGCAGGGTCAGCTCCAAAGCTCAGATCCAGGGGCACTGCTGGCCTCTCCTTCTGCTCCCCCAACCCAAATCCTCCTCCTCCCCTGGTTACCAGGCAACAACCAGGTGTGGTTACTGCAGCTTCCCATGGAGTGTCTTGCACATCCCAACCAGGTTGGCTCTCTGGATTAGTTGGCATATAGTAGCCTCCTGCAAAGAAAGGCAGCCATTATGGAGAGGGCGATTCAGCCTTGGCCTGACCCCAGGGGCCTGGAGGGCTGAAATTCGAATCTCCCCCAGGCAGGTCTCAGCCTCCCTCTCTCCTCAACTACCCTCGGCTCACACACCCAAACCAGAAACCTGTGCATGACCTTGCCTCCACCTTCTCCCTAGTCTCCCACTTCTGTCGAGCCCTGGGGGTCCTGTCCTTATAACTCCTTTCTAATCATCCGCTCCCCCATGCTGGCTATGGGTTTACCCTTAGGCACCATCCCCTGAGACCTGGCAGTGGCTCCCTCCTCTCTACTCTTTCCTCAATTTTGTCCATTTCCCCCACTGCCCCCCGGAGCCTTTGTATCAGTTTACTTTTTGAATGAAATACCACAAAGCAACACAGATTCTCTTAGAGTTATGGAGGTCAAAAGCCCAAAATGCATCTATGAGCCTAAAGTCAAGGTGGCAGCAGTACTGGTTCCTCCTGAAGATTCTCCAGGGGAGGATTTGTCCCTTGCCTCTTCCAGTTTCTAGAGGCTGTCAACATTCCTTGGCTTGTAGCTCCATCACTTCAGCCTCTGCTTCCATCATCACATTGCCTTCTTCTCTCTGAACCTCCTGCATCTCTCTTATAAGGACCCTTGTGATTACATTGGGCCCACCTAGATCATCCAGGATAATCTCCCCATTTCAACATTCTGAATTTAAACACATCTGCAAAGTCCCTTTTGCCATGTAAGGTAATGTATTCATAGGTTCCAAAGATTAGGATGTGGGAGTCCTTGGAGGCAGGGGATAGAGTGTGTGTGGGGAGGTCATTATTCAGCCCACCACAGCCATCTTCCATCATCCTTTTTAGAATTCTGTGGTGGCTCTCAGTTGCTTATAGATCAAAGTCTAATTCTGACAGCCAGAATGGATGGAGTGTTCACCATGCTCCTGGTGTGCCCCTAGCATCTTAACTTCTCCTTACAAGAGTCAGAATCCTCCAGAACAGCCTTAACCCCCTTGCCCTCCTCATCTCCACTTCATTTTTTCACATGTCCCAGATCCAGCCGGGCTAAACCCCAGGCTAAATCCTTCTCTGCATCGTGAGGGCTTCTCCTTTCAGGCTTTGCCATGTGGATCCCTCTGCGCAGAATGCCTTCCCTGCTCTTCTCTGCCTGTCAAAACCCACCTCCTTCCTCTTTGACTCTTGCAGTGTGTCTGGCACACAGAAGTCAGTACAGCTCACTAGGTGCTCGGTGAATGGGTCAGTGAAGGATGGAAGAAATGAACAAATACACGCATGGAATAAGGAAGACTCACTTATCTGACTAAGCTCTGAAATGGCTTGCAGATTTCAGCATACTCGATATCCAGGGTTCACATTGGCCAATACCACCTCTCCCACCATAACAGGTGCTGTCAGTGCCCAAGCCATGTCCTTGGCCCCCTTTTGTGTACTCCTGTGTATCTCCCTATGTGTCCTCTGGCCACCAGGGCATGTTCAGCCTGAGCTGCACCTGGAAATGTTGGGAGTTAACACCCCAGGAGTGATTCATTGAAGGATGGGAATTAGTGAATAAACCCCCAGCACCCTCACCCCCTTGGTGGGACAGTTCTGGGTGCATTCGCAGACTCTCAGAGGGTCCTCAGCTAGGCTGAGTCCCAATTACCTATAGTGTAACTCTCTTGTTAAAGCAACCTTGGGCTTTCCTCCCCACTCCCTCACCTCCCAAAATTGCCTCCCGAATCAATAGCTCACACAAAATCCCTGCCTCTGGGTCTGCTTTTGGGGCACTCCAAGCTAAAATACCACACACAGGTTAAAATAATAAAGTCTAAGGTTAGGTGCCAGGCACTGTGATAAGCCACCAGCACACATATCACATATCAGTTGATCCTCACAGTAACCCTGCCAGGTGGGTGCTGTTGTCAGTCCTCTTTTATAGACAAGTAAACAGAGGCTGAGAGAGGGGATGAGACGTGTTCAAAGTCACGTAGCTGCCATTTTGCTTCACCAAGACTCCAATTCTTTTTTTTTTTCCCCCAGCATCCAAAATCCTTTTAATAACAAGGCAAGATCTGGGGTTAGTTTTTGTAGCCACAGCTGGCACGTCACCCTCTGGCACGCTCAAACTTCCTGCCCTTGGAGCGTACATAGTGTTTGGTGTGGCTGTGTGGGGTTCCTGGGGCCTTGCCAAAATGCCTGTATACCTTTCGGCCCTTGTGAGGACCGGAGAGTAGGACAGTGCCGCAGCCCTTGGGTGAGTCCAGGGCCAGCTGGTCGAAGGTGAGGCTCTTGCCCCCAGCCTTGAGGATGCATCTCTGGGCATGGCTGCTCACTTGCAGGGCATATACCTTCAGCTTGGGCACCTCCTGGACACGCACATCATCAGTTATGGTCCCCACAACCACAGCTGTTTTGCCTTCCCGACCAGGAAGCTTCATCTTCCGAATCATCCGAGAAAGGGACAGGTGGCCAGTTGGTGCGACTCATGAACAACCTCTTCAGCACAACTTGATTGAAGGTGGAGTTGGTTTGTCTGGCCAGAAACCTGTACAGCTTGACCAACAGCCTTAGGTAGATGTCCTGGCTCTTGGGCTCCTTGCACTGAACCTTTTGGTCCTTGTTGTGGCGAATGTCAACTCCCATGATGGCGCCTCCTCCTTAGCCAGGTCTGGAAAGAGAGAGCCAAGCCTCCAATTCTTGAGGGAGGGTTTGGGGGGTGGGGATGGGGGTGGGGGTGGGTGCTGTGCTTCAGGGAGAACTTGCTGCCAGCGGGGAGGGTAGATGGAGTTGTGGGGTTGTTCCTCTGGCTTAAAGAGCAGAAAGTGCTGTCTAATTTTAGCATCAGTTGTCAGGTGTCCACTTCTCCTTCTCTGCTCTGCTTCTGAGTTGAGTCAGCCTGCCCCATCCAGAGCAGCAACTATGGAAGGGGATGGGACCAGATGACCCTTGGCAGCACCCCTCCCAGAGCTTGAGCTCCCCTCCTCTCTCTTCAGCCTCAGAGACCCAGGTCAGTAGCCCTCTGGGTCTCCTCCCCGCTTTGGGTTTGAGTTGAGAGCCTCTCTGCCATCTACCCAGACAACTGGTTGACTAAACATCTCAGCCCACACCATTTAAAAATTTTCATTCTCTTGCCTGGTCAGCCCTCTTCACTGGGAATTAGGGAAGTGAAGTGTGTGCCATGAATCACAGTTGTCTCATCCTCTCACCTGGGCCAAATGGTTCCTCACCCTGCTTGCTGGGCTCTCGAAAGCTCTGGCATTTGTCCTCACCTGCCAGATTCAAATTGCAAGATCAGCTCCATGGAAACTGCTGATTTCTTGGAACTCCACAAGCTGCCATTGGGTGAATGGCAGTTTATGAGAGATTTGGTCATTGGGTTAGATTTTCTTTAGGGCTCATCGCATAAGACAGTCTGCTTTATGATTGTGTAGATCTGGTTTTTCTTCACAGATATACAGGGTCCAAGTGAGCTATAATGCAGAAAAGGCTGTTAGCCTGTCACTGGCCATGGACAGGCTTTACCATGTCTGGCATTGGGTTCCCATTGTGAGTGTTCCCATTCTGAGATACAGGCTGGTCTTTACCAACAAGGTAGACAGTACTTATTTTTTAAATAGCAGATTTTGTTTTCTAATTACTTCTAATAAACACAAAGAAAAGATAAGCAAAACCACCAAGATAATCAGTTTTACATTTGTGTGGAAGTCTTTCTAGTCTGTTTTCTATCTTTGTAACTATAATTTACAAAAATCAGATTATCCTAAGCATACTGTTTATATCATGCCTTTTTCATTTAGTGGTATATTATGACCTCTTTCTTGCAATAAGTACTGCTCACCTCAAATGTAATTTTAAAGTACTGTTTTATATTCCATCCATCTCCTAGGGAAATCATAATTTACCCAGTCCTCTTTTGCTGGACATCTGGGTTGTTTCTGCTTTTGTGCTTTTATAAATAGCTTAATATTGAACATCTTTGAACATAAATATATACCCATGCATCTCAGATTTTTTCCTGAAGAAAAATGTCTAGATTAAAAGTGTGGAAAAGGCTTTTGCTTTTGATATTTGTTGTTTCAGTGTTACACTTGAAATTACACACAATTTATATTCTAATAATTAGTGTTTAAGAGTACCCATTCCCCCACACTTTTGGCTTTCTAAATCAACAGTCACCACACCTGCATGTATTCACGACTTGGGTCCCTACTTTCTAATATTTGTCTTTCTTCCATTTATCCATCCATCCATCCTTTCCTCAATGTACTGGCTACGATTTCCAGAATAATGTTAAAAAGTAACGGTGAAGGGTCACTTATTCTTGTGCCTTAATTTAGTGGGAATCTCTAGTGTTTCACCATTAAATATGATGTTGATTATTAGTTACAGACACATTCCCCACAACAGTAAAAAAAAAAAAAAATGTCCTGCGCTCTTAATTTTTCAAATCTTAAAGCAGATTATGAAATGCCTTTTATCATCCACAGATAAAATCGTTTGTTTATCTCCTTAGATCAATTCATGTGTTTGAACTATATTATTTTCCTAACATTAAAACACATTTTATTACTGGATTAAACTCTTCTTGGTCAAGACTTATTACAATGTTTAGAACATACCGCTGCATGTGGTTTTCAGGTGATGTTAAATTAACTTTAGAAAATAAATGGAAAAACTCCCAGGCTGTTGTCTCAGCAACACTCACCATAAGCATGTGAACACATAAGTGCTTGTGCTCCTTTTGGATATTTCCAGTAAATGAATGAGTCTACATGAGGTTGAGTGGAAGGTGAAGCCTGGTAGACCCCGGTGGGGACTGTGGTCCTGTTTTGAAAATATGACTCACTCAGTTTGATTTCTGTTCCTGTGAATCACTGACCAGAGGTGACAACGCACAGCAGATTGCACAAATGCTCATTCCGTTCCATAAGCAGGTGTGGCTCAGTCAGCTCTGCACCCCTAGAAGTTCAGGCACACAGTAGGTGCTTTTAAAAAGTCAACCCAAAGAACTGGAAAAGGTGGCTTTCTTTCTGGGCAGCAAGTAGGTAAGTCAGGTCCCATGTCCAGACACATTCAAGGTTTTATTACCTCCCTCCAACCCGCTTCTCCCTCCCTCGTGTGGCCAGAGGTGGTCCTGATGGTGGAAAGCCCTAGAAGTCAAAAGTCACCCTGAGGCTTGAGAGGACTGATGGGGGTTAAGAAAGAAGGAAAGAGCCTTTTTTTGTTAGTGAGAGGATAAAGTGTGTGAAGAAAGTGGGTGATGAGCTGATTATGTGTATAAGACCCTCTGGTGTTTTTTAACCTCTCTGAGTCACCATAAAAATGTTGAATCCTCAGGGAGGCAATCCCCCAAACTCCTTCCTTTACCCCTGGGAAGGCCCTGGTGGTCCTTAATTCTTCATTGAGGACCTACTGTGTATTTAAGGCTGGTTCCTGATCCATTGAAGGCGGCAGATATGGACCCAGTTCTCACTGGGCAAATATTACAGTAGTCCTAGTGCTACAGAGGGAAGGTGTCCAATAAGATGACAAAGGGATGAATTGATGGGTGTTACTCTGATCCAGGCACTGGGCCAGAGAACACTAGTGCTAGGAACAAAAGGACCATATTTCTCCAAGTGTGTCCTGGGGGGTGTCCTCTGCTTCAGAATCCCTTGAGGAATTTGCTAAAATGCAAATTCCTAGGCTCCATCCAGATATTCTGTTTCAGAATCTCTACAGGAGGGACCTAGGAACATGCATTTGTAGTAAGTCCCCAGTCTTCTCCCGCTGCCCTGGGGAGGTTCTGACACACCCTTCAATTGGAGACCCATGCTCTAGGTGATCATTCTTAATGAGATTATGTTGTGAAAAGCTTCCTGTTCACAGCCCACTCATTAACAAGCACACCTCTTTGCCTGCCTCTTTCTCTCTGTAGAATGTGGTTAACACATTCAAGACAAGATGAGCAACGGAGGTTTGTCAGAGTGGCTCTAATGGTTTTATCCAAATCATAAAGATGAGTTATAATTAGAATCTGTAATTACCCCACAGCTGCTGGGGAAATAGGAGAGCATGACACAGGCAGCCCAGGAAGGCTTTGCAGGGCTCGGTGGACAAGATGGCACTGGGAACAGATAAAACTGTGCAGGGAGCGATGCCCATGGAAGGGAAGTTCGATTTGCTGAGTGCCTACTGTGTGCCGCTCTGGGTATGTGATGTCTGTTCCCTCCTCTGAATCCTCATACCAGCCTTACATAGGGTAGGTTTCTAACATAACCTGGTCTTCGGTTGAGTTTCCCCCAGAAGCAGACCCAGAGCAAGGGTTTGAATACTAGAGATTTATATGGGAGGTGAAAGTAGAAGATAGAGACTGAGTCAAGGAAGGGATGACCACCACTAAAGGAGGTGTTAGCAAGCCAGCTACCACGGTGGTGACTGGGGCGTATTCCCACTGGGGAGGTTGGCAGCCCTTGTAGAACATCTATCTTAGAATCATCCCACCTGCAGGGCAAGGCAGCCTGGGTACTTATACACCAGCTTCTGTCAGTCTCAGATGCTCCATCCAAATGGTTAAAGCAGACCCAGGAGACAGATGCTCACCGTAATTCAATGTCAACAAACCAAGTCTGCATTAGGAATAAAGGCTGATGGGAACAGAAAATAATTAATTCTGCTCAGGACAGGTAGTCTAGAAGTGGCAAGTTGGTTTCGGAGTGTGACCAGCATCTCCCCTAGATGGCCACCTTGTGCCCCATGAACACATCAGCAAGGCTTTAATTTTGGAGCCCTTTACACTTAGCTGAAGTTTCCTCTTTGAAACTTGGAACTTCAACAGCACTACAAACACACAGCCCAAAACTGTTTACCAAATGTTTATTAAACACAAGCGCCTCTGAATTCTCTTCCCATGCTGTTGCTTTGTGCACACCTGTTCCTATGGGAATTTAATCGGCGCACACGGCTGTTCCTCCTGCTGCTGACATATGATACTGTGTGCACACATTCCACACACTCTGAGAAAAACCACTGGGTCTTCACAGGGCCAGGAAGCAATACACATGAGAACCTTTGTAAATAGCACCCTCCCCAGTTCCCCACCACTGTACTCTCTGTGGCTTCAAGCTTCTATTTCTTTGATGTACTTAACCCATTTTGAAATAATCTTGATTAACTCATTGACTTGTTTGTCATCTGGCTCTCCTGCCCCTGAATGAAAGGACCACAAGGACAGAGATTTTCTCTGCCTTGTTTGGCATCTATCTCCTGCATGTGACACAGGGTCTAGTGCACAGTAGATCCTCAATAAATACTTGTTGAATGAGTGAACAAATACAAATACGATGGGTCATTATTGTTTCCTTCATGTTAATATAGTTTGCTTAGCCACTCTCCTACGTGGAAGCATTTGGGAAGTTTCCAATTTTCCCTTGTTTTATTTTTTATTTATTTTTATTGAAGTATAGTTGATTTACAATGTTGTCAGTTTTGGGGATACAGCAAAGTGATTCAGTTATATGTATATATATTCTTTTTTCATATTCTTTTTGCATGATAGTTTATTGCAAGATATTAAATAGTTCCCTGTGCTATACAGTGGGACCCTGTTGTTTATCTATTTTTTAATATAGGAGTTTGTATCTGCTAATCCCAAAGTCCTAATTTATACTCTTCCTGCCCCACTTTCCCCTTTGGTAACCATAAGTTTGTTTTCTTTGTCTGTGAGTCTTTCTGTTTTGCAAATAAGTTCATTTCTATCATATTTTAGATTCTACATATAAGTAATATATTTGTCTTTCTCTGTCTGACTTACTTCACTTACTGTGATAATCTCTAGGTCCATCCATGTTGCTGCAAATGGCATTATTTTATTCTTTTTTATGGCTGAATAGTGTTCCACTGTGAATGTGTGTGTACACACACACACACACACACACACACACCCCACACACATATATATACACCATAGCTTCCTTATCCATTCATCTGTCGATGGACATTTAGGTTGCTTTCATGTCTTGGTTATTGTAAATAGTGCTGCTATGAACAATGGGGTGCATGTATCTTTTCAAATTAGAGTTTTCTCCAGATACATGCCCACGAGTGGGATTGCTGGATCATATGGTAACTCTGTTTTTAGTTTTTAAAAGAACTTTCATACTGTTTTCTATAGTGGCTGCACCAATTTACATTCCCACCAACAGTGTAGATGGGTTCCCTTTTCCCCACACCCTCTTCAGCATTTATTGTTTGTAGACTTTTTGATGATGGCCATTCTGACCAGTGTGAGGTGATACCTCATTGTAGTTTTGACTTGCATTTCTCCTAATAATGAGCTATGCTGAGTTTCCTTTCATGTGCCTATTGGCCATCTGTATGTCTTCTTTAGAGGAAGGTCTATTTAGGTCTTCTAACCATTTTTTGTTGTTGTTGTTGTTATTGAATTGTGTGAGCTGTTTGTATATTTTGGAAATTAAGCCCTTGTCAGTGGCATCGTTTGCAAATATTTCCTCCCATTCTGTAGGTTGTCCTTTCATTTTGTTTGTGGTTTCCTTTGCTGTGCAAAAGGTTATCAGTTTGATTAGGTCTCATTTGTTTATTTTTGCTTTTATTTCTATAGCCTTGGGAGACTGACCTAAGAAAATATTGCTAAGATTTATGTCAGAGAATGTTTTGCCTGTTTTCTTCTAGGAGTTTTATGATGTCATGTCTTATATTTAAGTCTTGGAGCCATTTTGCATTTATTTTTGTGTATGGTGTGAGGAATATTCTAACTTAATTGATTTACATGCAGTTGTCCAGCTTTCCCAACACTGCTTGCCTAAGTGACTGCTTTTCTCCATTGTATATTCTTGCCTCCTTTGTCAAAGATTAATTGGCTGTAGGTGTGTGGGTTTCTTTCTGGGCTCTCTATTCTGTTCCGTTGATCCATATGTCTGTTTTTGTGCCAGTACCATGCTGTTTTGATTACTGTAGCTTTGTAGTATTGACATCTGGGAGTGTTATGTCTCCAGCTTTGTTCTTTTTCCTCAGGATTGCTTTGGCAATTCTGGGTCTTTTGTGATTCCATATGGATTTTAGGAATGTTTGTTCTAGTTCTGTGAAAAATGTCATGGGTAATTTTATAGGGATCACATTAAATCTGTAGATTGTTTTGGGTAGTACGGCCATTTTAACAGTAATAAGTTTTCCAACCTAAGAGCGTGAGATATCTTTCCATCTCTTCAAATCATCTTCAGTTTCCTTTATCAGTGTTTTATAGTTCTCAGCATATAAGTCTTTCACCTCCTTCATCAGTTTTATTCCTAAGTATTTTCAAATGCAATTTTAAAAGGGATTTTTTTTTTTTACTTTCCCTTTCTGATATTTTATTGTTAGTGTAAAGAAATGCAACAGATTTCTGTATGCCAATCTTGTATCTTGCTACCTTGCTGAGTTCATTTATCAGTTCTAATAGTTTTTGTGTGGAGTCTTTAGGGTTTTCTATATTTAGTATCATGTCATCTGCATATAATGACACTTTTACCTCTTCTTTTCCAATTTGGGCCCCTTTTATTTATTTTTCTTGTCTGATTGCTGTGGGACTTCCAATACTATGCTGAATAGAAGTGGTGAGAGTGGGCATCCTTGTCTTGTTCCAGATTTTAGTGCCAACTTTCCCTTGTTTTAAATGGTGCCCTCTGTATAGGATACTTCATTGTTCTTTTATTGTTTCCCCAGGATGTAATTCCTGAAGTGGAATTATGGGGCCAGAGGGTGTAGCCCGGCACTGTTCAGTAGAAATTTCTCCATGGATGGAAATGTTCTGTAGCTGTGCTGTCCAGTGCAACAGCCTTTAACCACATGTGGCTATTAAGTACTTTAAATGTGGCTAGTATGACTGAGAAATTGAATTTTTAACTTTTTAAAGTTTTAATTAATTTAAATCTAACTAGCCACATGTGGCTAGTCGATGCCACATTGGATAGTGCAAGTATAGACTGTTTTCAATTCTTTCTCTGTATTTGCAGGGCATCCTCCTCAGAAATGCAACCAACTCATTGTGCCACCAGTACGGTGCACATGCACCCATATCCCTGTGTCTGCCCACATGGGGGTTTTATAGTTCTTCTTAAGCCAGGGTGGAAGGAATGGGAACAGGGTCCATTCATGGGCTCATTTCTTCATTTAGGAAACACCTACTGAGTACTCTCTGGGGTGCCAGACATGGTGCTAGGGGGAGAGAATTCAGAACTAAGGCTTAGTCCCTCCCTCAGGCAGCTTATCAATGAGTTGTTCCTTTTAGGAATGATGTGACAGACACTAAAAGAGGTCTAATCAAAGGCCGATAGGAGTATTGAGGAGAGAGTAACAAACTGGGCTCGGGGATGTGAGTGTGGCCCATAGTTAGGTCTGGAATTGTTTTCTACACCACAAGTTGACCACATGGTCTAACCAAGGATTGGAGACCAGTTTTGGTTAAGACAGGCAAGTGGGAGTGTGGTCGCCATATTGGAATTTCTGGAGCTTTGTAAAGGTGTGGAGTTTTATGTGGTAACATATTCAAGCCTATGACTGACTCAGAGCATCCGGGAGACTCATCCTGCCTGCCACACTCTTCCAGATGCAACAAGCAGTCAAGGCCTAAAGGAATTTGGGCAGAAAATCCAGATGTTGGATTCTCTGTCTGCATCTGTATTTTCCCAGCATGTAGTGGGAAATCTACTAGCTCTGCTCATTTAGCACACAGCTGAGCACCTGGCACATTTGGTGCTTTTTAAATCTTTGCAGGACAATTTCTAGAATAAGCGAGTGAATAAATGATGAGCTGTGTGACTCTGGCAGCTCTGGGCCTTCATAGAGATCTGTGGTGTTTGGTGCTTTTGGGTTCCTGGTCCCATTTGAGAATCTGAAAACTTTGGACGCTTTACTCTCAAAATATGCATGATTGTTTAGTCACACAGAATTGGTATATGATTTCAGGGATAGAAAGCATCCCTGAGCTCCTGGAGATCCTTCTTAGGGAAGCTTGGTCTGTAGATGGGTCTAAGCTCTCTTGGGTAATGTCCTCTGATTACATTTGTTAGTTTCCTGTAGCTGCTGTAACACATTACCATAAGCCAGGTGGCTTAAAACAATAGAAATTTATTCTCTCACAGTTCTGGAGGCCAGAAGTTCAAAGTCAAGGTGTCAGCAGGGCAGCACTCACTTGGGGTTCTAGGGGAGAATCAGTTCTTTGCCTCCTCCAGCTTCTAGTGGCTGACAACATTCTGTCTCTTGTGGCCACAGGGCTCCAATTTCTGCCTCCCTGGTCACATTACCTCATCCTCTTCAGTCTCCAGTCTCCCTCTGCTTTTCTCTTATCAGACACTTGTCACTGGATTTCAGACCCACCTAGATAATCCAGGATAATTCCTCATCTCAAGATCCTTAACTTAATTACATCTGCAAAGAACCTTTTCCCAAAGAACCTTTTCCCAAAGAAGGTCACATTCACAGGTTCTGGGAATTAGGATGTGGACATCTCTGTTTTGGGGGACACCTTTCAACATGCTACAGGAAGTATGGAGGCTTGTTGTCCCAGTACAACCTCCAAGTAGCCTTGACCTCAATTGGAGCTGCTCAGTCAGACCCACAGGGGCTGGTTTGCATTTTACCTGTTTCCTCTGGCCCTGGCTGGTCCCTTTGAAGGATATTCTCTAATGGGTGGGTGGGGGGTATTCAGAGGTGACCCAGAACCCCCGAGCTGGGCCCATCTCAGCTCTAAGGTAATGCAGCCAAGCCCCATGGCACTGAGTCACCCCTGTATCCCTGCTTCTGTTCTGGGTTCCAGTCACTACGAACGCGCTGTGTGATGTTATTCTCTGGGAACATGAAGGGGAATTGAGTTGGGGAGCTCACATAGCACCCCCTTTTCAGGCATTGGCAAACTTGGATGGGGCTGTCTCTAATCCATTCTACTAGGAAGTCATCAAGTCCTGTCTTTCCAGGTCGCAGAAACAAGATTGCCTCTTTTTTTCTTATTTTTTATTGAAGTGTAGTGGATTTATAATGTGAGTTTCAGGTGTACAGCAAAGCGGTTCAGTTGTACATATATATGCATGATATATGTTTTTTTTCAGTTTCTTTTCCATTACAGCTCATTATAAGAAATTACTTGCCTTTTAAAAATTGTTTTATGTCAACTCTGCAAAACCTTGCAATGGATTCCTCTAGGTGGGGGTGTGATGTTTAACTCAACTAGAGCTGTGTGAATGAATGAATTCTCATACAGAGCCTGCCCTTTTCCTGCTTCTCTGCTCTCTTAGCCTGTCAGAAACTTGAGCGCTGCAGTCTTGAGAGATGTTAGAATATTCTTTACATACTCAATTCTTTGTCCTCAGGAAATGCAAATATCCATGCTTTCTGGAAACATACCTTCCAGCAGATAAAAGGCATCAGCCCTCTGAGAATTCCTCCCTCTCTTTCTCTCCCTTTTTTTTTTAACCAATAAATTGCTGTTATTGCCCCCATGAGTTCTTGGAGCCATTCCATTTAGTGACCCCCGAGTTCTCACCAAAGATGGAACAAAATTACACGTTAGCACCAGCTCCTTTGTAGTGATTATCTTGATGGAAAAATAAATTCTAGCATCAGAAGGCTACAGCTGCTTGCCTCTCAGAAAGCAGTTGCTCCAGGTGAAGTAACTTTGAATGCCAAGTAATGGCACCACTTTTCAAAAAAATTCTTATTTAATATCTGTTTAGCTGAAGGAAACACCCCTGCTTCTGCCAGTATTAGGCAATTAGCAAATGGTAATGTGTTTTGCAAACATAAGGCATCCCCTGTTTTATTTTATTCTTGTGATTGTTAACAGCCATGGACGTGTGGCTAACATTTGTCTCTTGAAGAACAAACAGTTTGTTTGTGTCTTGAACATAAAGACCGTCACCCACACACGTGAGGTGCTAATCATTGCCCATCTTTAATGGTGCTGTAATTTGTAGATAACAGCACTTCAAATGTCTGTGTTTTTTCTTCTTCCAAGATTTAACCTTAGCCAGACATGCCTGGCTTAATAATAAGGTTGGCTGTCTCATTTTGACATGAGCTAGGTCTGAACTTTGGCTCTGGAAATGTTCGGAATGAGTGAGGAAGCATTCAGATCAATTAGCCTCTCACTTCCCACCTTAGGCCTCCTACTCTGGGGAGGCAGCTGCAGGTCAGAAATTTCACCTCTACCTGCCTGTCCGGTTGCTGGCTGGGACGCTCAGGCCACACATTCCTCTTAGGTGAGCCCTTGTGGCTGCCCAGGAACCCATAGCTGGGGTGGGTGCACCTTGGGTTCCACACAGACAGGGCTGAGACCACCCAATGGCACACCCTCTCCTCCTCCACTGCCCCCCCCATACCCCCTGTCTCTCCTGAACCAGCACAGAGGCCTCTTCCCTGCCTCCTGGCCCCTGCCATTCATCAGCACACAGCAACTAGAGTGGGCTTTTTAAAATATCTTCCTGCTGATTATTCCCCTATTGCTTTGCCTGTCAGTGGCTTCCTGTTGTGCCTGGAATAAAATCTAAACACCTTCATCTGACTTATTTGATGGCCTGGTATTCTGCTGATGTTCATTCATAAGGCAATAGCAGTTATTAGAAGCCTTGTCTAATTCATTACCTGGGGGCTCCCCACCAACAGTTTTGCATAACCCATCAGGGAAAGGTTAACACCTGGCACCTTTGGGGCCTCCAGGCCCTGCTTCAGCACTGTGGTCAGCATCCTTTCTGATGCTGTGGCTGCCTGGTAAGTATTCTGCCCATCATGCAGCTAATAGGGCTCTACATCTGACCTCAGCTCCCTGTTCCAGGTTCATGCCTTTGCCTCCTCCAGCCAGCCACACTGACCTCTTTCAGCTCCCCAAACACCCCAAGCTCACACCTGCTTCCCAGAGCATTCACCTGTGCTGTTCCCTCTACCTAAAATGTTCTAATCTCTAAGTCCTTCTCATCCTTCCAGCCTCCATTTGGCTGTTGCCTCTTCAGAGAGACCGTCCTTATAACACTTCCTACTTAGGGTCCATCCCTCATTCTTTGTCTCTGCACCTTCTTTATTTCATTTGTAGAAGTTAGTCCAGCCTTGATTATTTTGTCTGTCTGTTCACATGTTGTCATATTTAAAATGCAGAATTCCAATTTCACCCCAGAAATTCTGATTTCAGTATGTCTGGGATGGGGGCACTGAAATCATAGTTTGTTTGTTTTTTTTAAACATCTTTGGTGTACAGCCTTTTCTCTTCTTGCTCTTGAGGACAGCGAGGGGTCATCCTACCTTTGCGTTTCCAGGACATAGTATGGGATATGTAGCTGGTGTTCATTAAACATTAGCTAAATGGGTAGATGAGTGAATGAATGAATGAGTAAATGTTTTCACTTTGGATACTTTTTTTTCTCAATTAAGCAAGAA
The DNA here is from genome assembly GCF_048773025.1 of Camelus bactrianus. Lineage (NCBI taxonomy): Eukaryota > Metazoa > Chordata > Mammalia > Artiodactyla > Camelidae > Camelus > Camelus bactrianus. The sequence goes on along the minus strand of NC_133550.1, from coordinate 30,238,713 downwards.
ATTTTGAAAATAATTCAGGTCTTGTTGAAATAGGACGTTAGCTCTAATCACTTTCCTCCTCTCTCTGGGTTGTAACCTCATTTGTGTTTGGAAAGTAGAGAAGACTGTAGATTTCATTTCCTCTTTTGCCCATTGGAAGCTGAACATTTGGGGGGTTGCTGTTTAATTGTGTCCCGCTAACAGTGAAGGATTGATTTTGCAGTCTTATTTGATATTATTTATTTGGCAAAATAGCCTAACATCTGCTAGCTTTTCTTCACGAGGCTCAAAATTTTGGGAAGTGGAGTAGCAAATAAAGAAGGCTGTGAGGTTTCTCTCTTTCCTCCAGTTTTCCCTCCTTTCCTTTCTTCCTAGCTACTCAGGGTTCTAGGAGGGTGATAAGAGACTTATGAAAAGCTTGAAGGATGTACATCCTGTGAGACAGCTTTCCTCCGTGGAGGCCCAGGAGGGCTTGTAAGCAAAGAGCATGGAGGAGGGGTGGGGACACGTGGCCAGCTCGCCATCCTGGATTGTCTCTCCTCGGCTCGATGGACATGATTCCCAGGGCAGCCACATTGATAGTCAATATCCACAAAGTTGGGATGCTTTTGATCAGGAGGAGCTGGAGAAAATGAAATGGCATGGTTTGTTTCCTTAGGTTTCTTAAGAGCAAAGGAGAAACTAGGGAGGACCAGGCAAGGCAGAGGGACTGGGACGCCCCAAACTGCCCATTAGGGAGAATAGGCAGTCAGGAAGCCAGAAGCTAGAGGTATCAACTAAGGAAGCATGTGATCGGGAGAATGAGCCATTCAGTCATTCATTTGTTCATTCATTCATTCCACAACTGTTTATTTCACTCCACTATATTTTGTTCATTGCTATAGCCTCAGCACCTAGAAAAGGATACAGCCATGAACATAACAAAGTTCCTGCCCTCACAAAGCTTATATTCTAGTAGGAGAGACAGCATATACATACATATATGCATACACACATAGACTCTGTTGAATGGTGATAAATTCTATGGAGAAAAAGCAAAAAGAGGGGAGGCTGAGGGTTGCTGGGGCAGAGGAAGTGGCCATTTTAATAGGGCAATTCAGTCTCCTTGAGAAAGTGACATTTGAGCAAGGACCTTGTCAGAGGTTAGATTCCTGGGAAGCTGACTCTGAGAGAGACTCATGGAGAATTGTCACAAATTTAGTGACTTAAAATAACATAAGTGTATTATTTTACAGTTCTGGGCATCAGAAGCCTCAAAGTCAAGGTGTTAGTAGAGCTATGTGACTTCTGGAGGCCTTAGGGAGAATCTACTTCCTTGCCGTTTGCAGTTTCTAGAGACTACCTGCATTCCTTGGCTTGTGGCCCCTCACTTCATCTTGAAGACCAATAGCATAGCATCTTCAAATCTCTCTTTCTCTGACCTCTGCTTCTGTCATCCAATCTCTTCTCTTCTCTGACCTTCCTGCCTCCCTCTTATAAGGACCCTTGTCATCACATTGAACCCACCTAGATAATCCAGGATAATTTCCCCATCCCAGGGCCCTTCGTGTAGTCACATCTGCAGAGTCCCTTTTGCTATGTAAGAACATATTCACAGGTTCAGACCTCATCTTTGGGGGCTGTAATTCTGCCTACCAGAGATGGAAGGGCATTTCAGGCAGGAGAAACTGCTTAAACAAAGGCATAGTAAACATAGTGCCAAGTGCTGTGTGAATGAATGGGGGGAAAATTAGTCTTTCAGACCACCTCCTAGGTAAGAAGTGGTTTTTGGCTGAGTTTCTAGATAGGAGGGGTTGGGGCTTAGTCTGGGTAGAGCTGTGGGCCAGGGAACATGTTCCAAAGCTACCATGTTCCATGACAAGCATGCTATCTTTACTTAAATGGTGTGTTTATTTGTGGTGGCTTGTGAGGAAAGGGATGATTTGGAGACTGGGAAGGACCTAACACCATGCAGGCTGGGAGGGGGAATGGGCATATCTGTGGTCAGGTTTTATAAATTATAGAGACTGGAAATCCCATGTGTGCTAGAGCATGGATGCAGTAAATGAGACACCCTAGAAGCCAAGATCACTTCCTCCCCTGTGTCCCCCACTGTGTGGGCAGGGAGGCAAAACCCAGGTGACTTCCAGGAGCTGACTCTGTGTCTGTCCCCAGAGTGACCACTGATGCCAATAAAGTCCTTAATCTCAAAGAAAAGAATTGCCTCTGTCAAATGGAGTGTCCAGTAAACATGGGGTCACAGGAAGAGGTTGTACCCAAATTTTGAAGATTTATGCAGAACCCAGCCATTTTGCTGGCAAACTGTGTGGACCTGAACAAGTTATTTAACCTCTCAGAATCTAAATTTTTTCATCTAAAAAGTGTGGATAATAACTTCTACTCCAAGGGGCTGTTGGGAAGATTCGATGATGTAATACTTTCTTTGGAAAGTGCCTTCCAAATAAGAGCTTTATCATTTTTTTAAAGTGCAGAGATTTTGAAAGCAGATTCTAACTTGAAAGGTGGCCATCCTTCCAGGGTCCCATAGCCCCTCTCAGTTAACTGGAACACTCTGTTTTCCAGAGCTATCTGTTCTAGAACATTATGGGGGAAGAGGATATATGATCCCAGGCATCTGCTCCCTGGTTAAGAAGAGGAGGTGGAGGCCCTCAGGTTGACTTTTAAACCTTCTCTCCCTGTCCCTGAGCCCTGCCTGGATCTTCATGTTGGTGGTCACCTGCGAATCCAGGTCCCCCACACCTGTACCACAAGCTGGTGGTTGGGGGGCAGGGGTAGTGAGACAGTGAAATGTACCCTCCTCTGCACATGGAGATGTTTCCAGTAGCTTTGCCACATTTGAAATTCAAATAGCTGCCACGCTTCCTACGCTGTATTAACTTTCACAATGACCGGGGAGAAAGACTCACGATGGAACTCACAAGTCAACCATGTAATGGTTTTGTCCCCATGAATTATGGAGCCTGCCTGGGTCTCCTCTGCTGAGACAGGGGAGATCAGAGGCACCAGGCACAGCCTTTTCATTAGGGTCTCCTACAAGCTAAAAACACGATTTTGAACTTGCTTATTCAAGCCAAGAGAGAACTTGAGCCTCAGCCTCTGACCCACACCCAGGTGGGCCCAGCGTTGTTGGCCAGGATAGGTTCCAGGGGCCCCGTGCTCCATCCAGGTGTCCCCTCCTCCAAAATATTTACAGAGGAACTGAAGGGCTAAGCATGGACTAAGGTCCTCTCCGTAACTGTCTTCAGTGCACTTCAGAGTGTGAAGTGAAAGAGAATTCTGTGGTCCCCATTTCAGAGATTGGAAGAATGGGGCCCAGAGGGAAATGGAATCAGACTGACTTGAGCTGGAAATTCACCTCTCAAACCAGGCTTCATCCCTTAAGATAAACGAGTGGCTTACACCAAATACCGATCCTCTCAACTTGAGTTTATTCACCTACAAAGATGGGGATCATTTACTGACTTGAGGGGTTGCTGTGAGGAATAAGCGAATGAAGGTGTGCAACGGTGGTGGGAACTCCATGAGCGGCAGCCATGTGATTGTTTTGCCTTTTGCTGTCCAAATGATACCTAAATCCTGTGGTTCTGTGGAGCCCGCATCTTTGACTGCGAGTTTCATGCTCTACCCCAGGGGGCATCAATCAGAGTCTGCTCTCTAACACCCACTCCTGTTACTGTAATTGGCTCCCAGAAAGAAAGGAGGGCAGTTTCCAAAGAAATTGGAAGAGACAGGAACAAAATAATTTTAACTTAAAGCAAAAATCCAAACTAAGCTCAGTGCAGGTCCTTCAAAGCACCCACCATCAGCTGCATCTGTGAGGAGCACCTGGCCTGGGGCAGAGTCTACAGTTTATTTATTTTGGGGCCTTAGGACCTCACAGGTTAGAAGCTCAGTGGTGGGTTCTTGAATGAATGAGTGAACAAACACAAGTAGTGTCTGGAGAAGCATGAGAAAGCCCAGTACTGAGAAATAAGGGGCACAAAGAAGGAGGCCTTGGCTGGAGCCAGGGCCCTGGGGTCCCCCTTGTGCTGCCACTTGCCAGTTATGCGGCCTCAGGTGAGGCAGTCCTATGTCTGGGCCCTTATGTTTCCCAGTTGTAAAACTGCAGGCGTGGGCAGTCTAGATTTCAGTGCTTTGGGACCCAGTGTCTGGGTCCAGGAAGCCCAGACAGCACCACAGGGAGAGACTCTGCAGTGGGATTTCTCTTCGTCCTGTTGTGGGTCTGTTTCACAGAGCAGGGACTGGCCACACCGCTCTGATGAAGGAGAAGTCCTGAAATCTAAACTGACCATGTCAGCATCTTATCTCCAGATGGCATGTGGGACAAGTAACAAATGGACATCCCAAAACGTAGAAATGTAGGGAGCCTCTCCCCTGCTTCTCATTTCACTGCCTGAATCTACCTTCCCAGACCAGGAGGTGCAGAGCTTCTGGATGGAGGGGCCCTGCCTTCCACATCTTTGGAATCCCTCCAAGCCACACACTATGTGGGCTGTGGGGCATAATAGCATCAACTCTCCTGTACATTCTGCACACCTCCACCCCATCACTTCATCCTTCAGGCCTCTGTTTTTGCATCTGAAAGAAAAAGTAATAAGGTACCCATTTCTAAAGGCAAGACATGGAGTTTAACCGAAATGATGAGTTTAGCACAGTGCCTGGTATGCAGTAGGTTCTCAATAAATGTCAATACTCTTCTTCCCTTAATAGTAAATCTTTGCTGTTCAGATGATGAATATGTGGTTGCTGGAATTCTAAGTCATGAACAGCCCATGGGTATGGGCATTTGTCTCTGGTCTATCTTACTGATTCTTCCTTCCTTCCTTCCTTCCTTCCTGCCTGCTTGCCTGCCTACCTGCCTGCCTGCCTCTCTCCCTCCCTCCATCCCTTCCTTCCTTTTCTTCCCATAACAGGGTGGAAGAAAATTCTAATGCCACCTCTGGGTTAAAATGTGTATTTTTTTTCAAGGGAGAGGGCATGTGAAGTAATTCTACAGTTTTTTCAGGTCAGAGAATTAAACATAGGAAATGGTGCCCTTTCACAGAGCAGATGGACCCCATTCAGCAGCCCCTGGGATAGTATGCAATGTCGTGTATAGCATGCTTTGCTTTGATAAGTTTGAAAGAAGCAACATTAAAGAGAGAAAAATATGACACCGTAGAGGATGGATTTTCTTCCTCTTGCTCACGACGTAATCTGAGATGAGATTGGTGCGCTTTGATAGCTCTTTTTGCTCTCTTCCTTGCAAAATGTGAGGTGGAAACCTCATTTTTTTTTTTCAGCTGGAGTCTGTGACTCTGAGGGTGAGCTTGTTTAGAGCACGTTGAAGGCAGGGCTATCTGCAACACCCACCACCCTCCCGCTGCCTCCCGTGGTACTGAACACTCGGAACAGTGGTGTGAAATGGATGCACGTGCTCCCTGGAGCTCATAAATAACTGTCTTCCCCTGGCCCCTTTTAATTCATCCTCCACACAGCCTCCATGGCACACTATTAAAAACAGATCATGGCTTGCTTTAAATTCCCCATAGGTTTCCCATTGCCCTCAGAGTCTGGGCCACTTAGCGTGGCTGACAAGACCTTTAGGATCTGACCCCTGCCTGCGTCCCTAGCTGTATCCCTTGCTGCTCTCTCTCCATCCACCTAATGCCCCTTCCAGACTGCCAGATACCTGTACTCTTTCCTGCCTCCCTGCTTTTCATTCATTCATACATTCGTTCATTCAGCAAACAAATACCAAGCACTAGCTGTGTGCCAGGGACTGTATTTGGTCCTGGGGTTAAGAATGGCTCAGACACATCAAAAGGTCTCTGCCCTCATGGAGCTCACAGTCTCCAGGGGAGGACCAGGGGGAGGAGATTCTTAAAATTTAGAAAGATGTTTCAATATAATAATCACCAATTGTTATAAATGATAGATTAAAAAACAAACAAATGAACAAGATGTGATACGGGATAACGGGGCAGGGCTGAAACACCTTTAGACACAGTAGTCAGGGAAAGCTTCTCTGAAGCTGGACATTTCTGTTCAGAAACGACCAGCTTATATGGAGCAGCAGGGGGAAAGTGACCCAGGTCTAGGGAACAGAGTGCGGAAAGACCCTGAAATGGAAAAGAGTTTGCTATACTCAGAGAACTGAAAGGAGGCCAGATCTTGAGGCCGGAGGCCAAGGTTAGGAGCTGAGATTTTCTGCTAAGGGCAAGAGGAAGTGATTAGACAGCTTTAAACAAGGGAGAAATATCTTGTTTACATTTTAATTCCTCTGGTAAGAGAGAATGAATGGGCTGGGGCAAGAATGAAAGTGGAAAGACCAGTAAAGAGGCTGTTGGGGCCCTCCGACCAGAGGGTATGATGGCCCAGAGGAGGGGTACCAGGAGGGATAGAGAGAAATGCACAGATTGGAGCTAAATTCAGAGGGTAAAATCCACAGGACCTGCTACTGTTCTACACATAATTGTGAGCGGGAGGGAGGAATCCGATGACTCCTGGGTTTCCAACTAGAGAGACTGGGGAGATGATGGCCCACTTATTGAGTGGGAGAGGTGCAGGACCAGGAAGAAGGGAACAGGTTTAAAGGAAATCAGGAGTACACTGGGGGTGTGCAAAGTATTTATTATAGACACCCAGCTCTTGGCACTGTACCCAGCACACAGTAGGTGCTCATAAATGCTTGTTGAGTGAATACATACCCAAGTCTACCTAACCAGTGGGGCTGCAGCTTTGGTCCCTGCTGATGCAGATCTGTCAGGCGATACCCAGAGGATCCCCACTTGAATAGGCCCAAGGAGGACAGTCTACATATTGACAGGGCCCACTGCCACACAAGAATGCAAGGCCCCTTGTTCAAAATTGTTAAGAAATTCAAGATGGTGAGCATTAAACCAAGCATGAGGGGCTGTGCGACTGCATAGGACACACACCCATGAAGGTGGCCTTGCTCTTGAGTAGCAAGATGAACTCTTGGGTTCATCCAGGGTTTCTGAGATAAAGCCTGATGCAGAACTTTCCTTAGGGGCAGTGGCAGGGGCCCAGAAGTTCAAGGAGTCCGGTGGGGACAGATTGTGTGCAACCTGCAGGTCTTGGGGAGCAGTTTAGCTGTGTGTGACCCCTTGATGATGTGTCCTCCCTGCCTCTTGGGGCAGCCCTGGTGCAGTGAGCAGTGGCCACAATGGAGACTAAAAGGCAGAGCCTTTTAGGCTGGTGTCCTTTCTGGGCCAGGAGGAGGTGGCAGCCCCTGCTCTCTAAACTCCAGGCCCCAAAGGCATGTAGATCTAAAGGCCCCCATGCTGGGCTGAGAGGAGAAACATTTTCACTCCTTCCCTTTACTCTTTTTTTTCCTGTAATATTTGTATCTCTGTTAAATCAGGTTGATTTGAATTATAATAAACAATGGCTGCTAATTATTCAGCTCTTAGTATGTATCACCTTATCTGCAGGTGGGTCATATTTAGCCTGAGGTCACACAGCTAGTAAAGGGCAAAAACAAACAAACAAACAAGTGAGGGATTTGAACCTCTGCCAGGAGATGATCTGTACCACCTCTTAACTCAATGATTTTAGGTGAGTCTCCTAATCTTTGAAGAATCTTACCAGCTAAGTTGTTGAGATGATTCTGTGACTCCATCTAAGTGCCAAGCTCTTCTGTTGAAATGGAGAAAGTCCTTTGGTATTTGTTTTTCCTCCCTATTCCTTCACTGTTGAGGGCTGGGATGTTCAGATCTCCTGCTCATTGGAGAATGGCAACAAGTGGGAGAGAGATACTTTCACACCTCTGTGCCTTTGCCCAGGCTGGTCTTTCTGACTAGAATGCCCCTTCTCCTTCTTGGGAGGGACCCTTCAGGGCCCAGCCGTGATGGGATTATTTTTTGGTGTTGTTTCCCTGACTGGACAGGAAACCCCTGAAGGTGTGAGCAACATCTCATTCACCACTATTTCCGTCATTGGTCCTGTATCAGTTAGGCATTGCTGCATAACAAACCATCCCCAAACACCAAATGACTTAATAAAAGTTTATTAATACTCACAAGTCTTGGGACAGTTGGCTGGTCCTTCTGATCTCATACATCTTCAGAGGTCAGAGCCAGCTATCAGTTGGGGCATCAGCTCTGGGCTGGGCTCTCTCACAGGTTTGGAAACCAACAGCCACAGGCAGGTCTAGGATGGTCTCAGACGGCACATCTGATGGCCCAGAGCCTCTGGGCCCTCTTCACAGTCACTCATCCCACAGCAGGCTACTCAAGGTTCATTCACGTGTCTGCACTAGGGCTCCAAGGGAAGGAGTAGAATTGAACAGGATTTCTTTAAATCTAGGCTCAGAACTAGAGTACCATCACATCTGCTGCAATCTTGTGGCCAAAGAAGTCACAAAGTCCAGCTTAGAATCAGTAGGGAAGAGCACTACCAGAAAGTATGGATCAGAGAGACATGAAAAATTAGAGACACAATGCACAATAAATGTTTATTAAGTAAATGGATATGCACTTAGCATGCTGGGGACCATTCTAAGCCTTTTTCCATTGCTATAGGCTGAATATTTGTGTCCCCTCTAAAATTTATATGTTGAGGCCTAAATTCCCAGTGTGATGATGTTTGGAGGTGGGGCCTTTGGGAGGTATGTACGTCATGAGAGTGGAGCTATTACGAATGGAATTAGTGCTCTTATAAAAGAGATCCAAGAAAGCTCCCCTACACCTTCTGCCATGTGAGGTTATGGTGAAAAGATGGCCATCTATGAGCCAGGAAGCAGATCCTCAACAGACATTGAATCTCCTGGTTCCTTGATCTTCCAGGCTCCAGAATTGTGAGATTTGAATTTCTGTTTATCTGCTACCCAGTCTATAGTATTTTTTTTAGCAGCCCTGATGGGTTAAAACATCCATATTAACATGTCTGATCCTGACAATAACCCCCAGAAATAGTTAATAAGTTTTACCCCCATTTTATAGATGAAACAACTGAAACACAGAGAGGTTATGTAACTGACCCAAGATTACACAGCTAGGAGGTGGTAGAACCTGGATTTGAACTTGGGCTGTTAGTTGGCTTCAGGGGCCCTGTATGTGGCCACTAAGGTAGTCATACTGCCTCTTCAGAATCCCGGGCAGCCCTTAGCATTGTTCACAACCATTCATGTTAGCATGGGGTAATTGTTTGACAAGCTCGTTCGTTTTTGATGGTGGTCTGAGGGTGTGGAACTATGAGATACAGCACCCACAGCTCATTTAAATACAAACTGCTTCAAAGGCTATCCCAAATTTTACTGCCAGGCAGCAGAGCCCACTTGCAGACAGATAGACTCCGAAGTTTTATTGACTGTCACCATGGCAATTTCAAAGACATTGGTTATGCCCAGAGATTTCCTGACACTTCTTATTCATAATGGCACTGGCAGGTCCCAGGCAGACTGATCTATGACTTTTAATCAACTAATGGATGGGATCTCCAGGTGCAGATTCACAGTGTTCAATCTTGTTAGAGCAGAAAGGATTCTGCAAGCTCAGAGCCATCCCAGTTCCCAACCCAGAGCCAGAGAGAGTCCTTCTGGGCAGACAGTGGTAACATGGCCCTCTTCAGCCCAGTATAAAGCAGCTTTGGAGCCCTGGAGGCGTGTGTGACCTTGGGCAGCTTGCTTGACCTTGCTGAGCCTCAGTTTCTTCCTCTGTAAAATGGGGATGATAGTGTTGTGAGGACTGAATTGGGTGATACATTTAACTTGCACGGGGCTTGGTGCAAGAATTCAATGGCCATTCTCTGCTGCTCTCTTCATTCTCTTCTCTTCCTCGTCATCTCTGCTGAGGCTGTCAGTTCCTCCCAGGCTGGACGAGAAGGGAAGTAATTTGTACCGCCTCCCTACTGCATCCCAGCCACTGTTATTTCACTGTTACAATGCCCTGTGGGATAAAGGGGTTTCATTGTGATTTGACAGGTGAAGAGAGTGGGATCAGAGAAGTTAAGTGACTTTTGTCAGGTCACTCAGTGAGCAGGAGCAGAGCTGGGACTGGAGCCTAGTTCATGCTAAGACCAAGGTCCACACCCTCTGGGCAGTTGGCAGTAGGATTGGACCCAGAATAGCAGCCCTATCAGTACTTGTTTAAAGAGACAGGACAGAATCTGGTGAGATGCGTCTCCTTCTGAAAGTCTTCGTGGTGGAAATTCAGCCTGGTCGGGTCAATGGAGACCTCCAAGGACAAGATAGTGTCACAGCTGGAAGGGGGCTCTGCTCCCTCACACTGCTGTTGGGGAAACTGAAACTGAGAACAGTCAAGTGATTTGTTTCAGAGTCACTCAGCCAGCTGGGGGCAGAGCCAGGACTTAAACCCAGATGTCCCAGGGAGCCTCTGTGGCCAGGAGGGCCCTATAGGGTGAGAGAGAGCCAACGGACAACCCACTCCATCTGGATTCGCCCTCCCGAACTCCCCTCACCACAGAGTTACCTGCTGCCTTCCATGGATGAGGCCACGGAACACGGAACCATCCTCAGTCAGGGCCCTGGGGATGAGGCATTCTGTTTATTTACCTGCCACCGTCGGCATGTCCACTTTGTGCCAGGCACTGGGATAGATGCTAACAGCTTCATGGATACTTTGAAGCCCTAAGGTCCCTGAGGATGGGGGGAATGTCTTCCTTTCCTCATCCTCTCCTCCAGAACTTTGCAGTGTTCTGCCCCAAATGATAATAAAAATCCAGTAGTAACAAAAATAGCTGATATATACGTAGGGGATAGTGGCATGCACCAGGCACTTCAGAGTCATCTCACTGATCCGCCTCACAACTCTATGGGGTATCCCCTTGTACAGAAGAGGAAACTGAGGTTCAGCAACATTAAGTGATTTGCCCAAGATCCCATGCTAGGCAGTGAGGAAGCTGATTCAGTTCTAGAGAATCTGAATCCAGAGCCTCACGTTGCTGCCCTGAATCCTGTCATGAATTTATTCATCTGTGTGTTGATTTATTTAACAAATATTTGTTGAGTGCTGGTAATATGGCAGACACTAGGGATTCAACGGCGAATAAAGCAGACAAAAATTCCTACTCTCATGGACTTCACAGTCTGGAGGGATAGACCATAAATGAAATTTAAAACTAAAATATGTAAGATGTTGGAGAGAAATTCAGGGAGGGATCCAGGGAATGCTGAGGGTGTAATTTTAAGAAGGCTGGTCAGAGGTGGCCTCAGAGATGAGGTGAGTTTGAGCAGAGCTTTGAAGCAAGTGAGAAAGTACCATATGCCTGCCTGAGGGAAGAGTATTCCAGGCAGAGGGAACAGCAGGTGCAGTGGCCACAAGGCAGGTGGGGGCAAAGAGGCCAGTTATCAAACTCGAGCTTATTAGCCATTCACTAAACAAACAGGATTATGCCTGCTGTTTCTTCAGAGGGACACCTGGGCTTGCTGGTTGGCATGCATGGCCCTTTGTGGTCCAGCCTGTGCGATGTGGTGTTGCAGAGATGCGGCCTGGCCCCGCAGAACACCCTCTGCAGGCTGGCTGACCATGTTCCTCCCACCCTGCAGGCAGACATCAGCCTCTCACTTTCATCTCTCAGCAGATTTTAAAGCTGCACTGGGGAGTACAAAAAAGGAATTAGCATAATAAACCTGCAGCAGGACTTTGAGGAAAGCTAATCAGAGAGAACAACAGGAAAGGGGGCCCAGCAACCTCTGGCTTCTCTTGAGTTTTTCTTTTTAAGAAAAGCAACCCGGCTCCCTCTATCCTGCCAGTGCCCTGCTACTGTGTTCTGGTAAGTGGCTTATGTCTCAAGAGGCAATTTCTCCCCAAACCGCCAACAGATTTCCAAGCCACCTATTTTCTGTTGCAAACTCATCAGCCCTGTTCTTTCCTTGGTAAGAAAATTGGGAGAGAGAAAGAGCCTTGGGGAGAAGGCCTGGGTTCTAGGCCCTGCTCTCCACATAGCAGCTGTGTGACCTTAGGCAAGTGGCCTAACCTCTCTGAGCTATTTCCTTATTGGATGATGAGGAGGCCCACTCTCCCTCTATGGTCATTATGTGAGGTTATACTGACATACTGGCTGGGAAAATGGTTTGAAAACTCCAAGTTCTCCCTCAGAGGGGCCACAGCATTGCTTCTGTTGATGACTCTACATCTCCATTTGCCATCCTACACTGGGGGACTTGAGGCTGTGCGAGGCCCTCAGAGAGGGTCCCAGAATGGGCAAGAAACTAAATACTTTCTTTAAATTCTCGCCTTCTCTACTGAGTTGAATAGTGTCCCCCCAAAATACATGTCCACTTATAGCCTCAGAATGTGACCTTTTTGGAAATAGAAGCTTTGCAGATGTCATGAATTAAGAGGAGTTCATACTAGACGAGTGTGGGCCTCTGATCCAATATGACTGGTGTCCTTCTAAGAAGGAGAGAGGACACACAGAGGACAGACAAATGGGAGGAGACAGAGGCAGAGATGGGAAGGATGCAGCTACCAGCCAGGGAAGGAACGCCAAGGCTGCAAGGAGCCGTCTGGAGGCTGGGAGAGGCCTGGGACAGATTCTCCCTCCCAGCTTCCAGAAGGAACCAACCCTCCTGACACCTTGGTTTCAGGCTTCTGGCCTCCATACTAGGAGAGAATAGATTTCCATTATTTTAAGCCACCCAGTCAGTGGGAATTTGTGACGACAGCCCTGGGAAACATAAGACAGGACTGTTCTCTGTCTTTCAAATCCTTCACTCTGTGGCTTCTGAATAATCAACTTTCTACTTGAGACTTACCTCACAGATTTTCCCAGAAAAAGAAAGAGTTTTGTGGTTGGGGAGATAAAGGACATGGATTAGCCTGGGGTCAGAAACCCAAACTTCAGAGATTCATAGCAGCCACGAAGCCTCCAAAGAATATACACCAGGCCTGGAGTCAGGAACCTTGAGTGTGGCGCTCCCAGCATACTCAAGTGTTCCCTGCTGGCACCATTCCAAAGCTGGCTAGACTTAAAGTGTGCTGATGAATAAATAAGGAGAGCCAACCAGAGCCAGGGTTTCTTTGGAGAGTTCCATTGATTTTGCCTCGTGGGTGGGGACAGAGAAGAGGGCGTCCCAGGATAAGATTGTCTGCATGGGGAGAAGAGTCCAAGCCCTTTCTGATTGACTGTTTCTCTTTGGGGCCTCTGGAGAGACTCCTGAGATTGAAATCAGCCTCAGTTTAGAAATCTCTTTAGTAGAGGACAGAGTAGGGCTTTGCAGCCCTGGGAATCTTTGTAATTTTTGCACTGACTTTTTATTTGAAGATAATTTAGTCTTATTTTTATTAATGCCTTTAAAAGAAGTGAGGTTTTAATATTAGTTTACTATTCAATGAGTAAAACTATCTTGAGTGCATTTTTCAGCCCTCCTGTGATTTCTCTTGTATTTGGAACAGTTTTTTTGTTTGTTTGTTTTTTGTTTTTTGAGAGTTGAGAAATGTTCTAAGCAAGTATTTTAGGAGAAGCAAAAGCTTCCCTGGGAACCAATGCTGGGACTTGAAAGTCAATCAAAAAGTAGATTTGTAGAGCCCTCCTGTGGTCCTGGCACTGTACTGGACTTTACCAGAGATTGGAATGATGAAAATGGTGATAGTGATGATGGTGGTGGTGGTGGTGATGATGATGGTGGTGGTGGTGGTGATAATGGTGATTGGTATGATGGGGATGATGGTGACAATGATGATGGGGATGATGATAGTGATGATGACAGTGATGGTCATGGTCATGATGATAATGATGATTGTAATCTGTAATGACTGGCCACGCCCTGGCTACCCTGCTAAGCACTCTACACACATGATCTCATTTCATCCTTACAAGCTCCCTATGAGGTACCCTCATGTGAGTACCCTCATTTTATGCATGAGATAATGGAGACACAGAGGGGCTAAAAAATTTGCCCAAAATCACACAGCCAGTAATCAGCAGAGCTGGGATTTGAACTAAGACACTCAGACTCCAAAGCCTGGATCTAAACCACATAAACTTGGTGTGAGACAAGTGCTTGCGAAAATGATGACGGCACCAGCAATAACAAATGTGATCTGTTAAGTGCCTCCTTTGTACCAGGAATGTGCTTGGCCTTTCATAAACATCCCCATTTAATCTCCTCAACAACCCCACAAGAGGCTCTGCCGTCGTTTTGCAGATAAAGAGCTTTCCCGAATGCTGTATTAAGGGGCCTCAGCCAGCTTCTGTTGGTTTTGCTTCTGGATGAATGTCGTTCCTGCCTGGGATCAGAGAAGATGCCCTGATCTCTAGATTGCCACCAACTCTCCATAGGACCCTGGAAAAATCTGCCCCATCTCCGGACCTCTGTCATTTCATCTGAAAAGAAGGGGGAGACATAGATGATCTCCTTGGCCCCTCTGAGTCAGTCCAGGAAGGGGAAGTGCAGTCTCTAGGAGCAGATGGGGCCATGTTTGGGGGCAGCTGCAGCCTAGCTTTGCATCTTGCCTTGCATCAGGCCCTCGGCCTTCCAAGTCAGGTAGCTCTAACTCTGGTCTGATTTAGATGAGCTATAGGATGGTGGGTGAAAAGGTGTTTGAGAGCCATGAAACCAGTATGTAGGGGTGTGTGTGTGTGTGTGTGTGTGTGTGTGCGTTGCATGTTGCCATGGTCAGAGGTCCTCTGAAGAGGTAGTGACGTATAAGTAGAGGGACTGAGCCAACCTGGTTATCTGGGGGAAGAGCACCACAGGTAGAAGGAACAGCAGGTGCTAAGACCCTGGGGGTGTGAGTGGGCTTATTTATTTGAGAAACAGCAAGGGAGGTCAGTGTGTTTAGAGCAGTGATGCTCAACCTGGGTCCTTATTACCTGCCCAGGAGATGTTTGCCGCTATCTGGAAACAGTTTGGGATGACAACTTAGTGGTGGGGGGTGGGGCAGTGTTGGGGATGCTAGTGGCGCCTAGAGGCCAAGGCTGCTACTAAACAACCTACAGTGCACAGGACAGCGCCCAACTCCTGGCAACCCACGCACACGCATCCCCAAGTTTGTCTCTAATCCCAAATGTCAATCATGTGCAGGTTGAGAAACCCCAGTCTAAAGCAAGTGGGGCAGCGGAGAGAGTGTTAAGAGCTGAGGTCAGAGAGAGACTAGGTCACTAGGGCCAGCATTTGTCACAATGTAATACTAATTACTATTATCATTAGTAGCATAGTACATCAAACTCATGCAGAACATGCTGCAAACTACACAGTGTTCTGAAGACCTGATACATATTAGCTTGTTTGAAACTCACAACTGCCCAGGGAAGGAGGCCCCATTACTACCCACTTATTAGGGATGAAGGACCTGAGGCACAGAGGTAAAATGACTTTTGCAAGATCACACGTTTAGGTGATGGAGCCTAGTGTCGACTGAAAAATTGCACAACCTGAAAGTTGAAAATTATGTTTTATTCAGCAGACTCACTGTAGGACTGAAGCCGGGGATACAACCTCTCAGATAGCTCTGAGGGACTGTTCTGAAGAGTTAAGCAGCCAGAATGTTTAAGAGTTTTTGTGAAAGAACGCCAGTAGTCGGAACATCAAAAGATTACTGCTAATTAAAGAAAATGATACACTTCAAATTAATGAATTTAGTGCTTTTCTATGTATGGGAAGTTGCAAGAGTCTGGGTTTATTGAAATTATTCCTTTGATATACACCTTAACTATCTAGGGCCAGCATCCTGTTTTCTTCCACCATCACGGGCAGCTGCAGTGGCTGATGGCTTGATGGCTTCAGCATCCTTTGTTTACTGAAATGGCAGGCCACATTCTTTGTCCACATCAGCATCTTTTTTTTCCCCTTTGAACTATAGTTGATTTACAATGTTGTATTAGTTTCTGGTGTACAGCAAAGTGATTCAGTTATACATACATATATATGTTCTTTTTCAGATTCTTTTCCATTATAGGTTATTACAAGATATTGAATATAGTTCCCTGTGCTATACAGTAAGACCCTGTTGCTTATCTATTTTTATATAGTAGTTTGTACTTGCTAATCCCAAACTCCTAATTTATCCCTCACTTTCCCCCACTTCCCCCTTTGGTAACCATAAATTTGTTTTCTATGTCTATAAGTCTGTTTCTGTTTTCTAAGTTCATTTGTGTCATATTTTAGATTTCACATGTAAGTGATATCACATGGTATTTGTCTTTCTCTATCTGACTTACTTCACTTAGTATAATAATCTCTAGGTCCATCCATGTTGCTGCAACTGGCATTTCATTCTTTTTTATGGCTGAGTAGAATTCCATTGTATATATACACCAGACTTTATTCGTTCATCTGTTGATGGACATTTAGGTTGCTTCCACGTCCTGGCTATTGTAAATAGTGCTTCTATGAGCATTGGGGTGCATGTATCTTTTCGAATTAGAGTTTCTTCTGGATATATGCCCAGGAGTCAGATTTCTGGATCATATAGCAAGTTTATTTTTAGTTGTTTAAGGAACCTTCATTGTTCTCCATAGTGGCTGCACCAATTTACATTCCCACCAACAGTGTAGGAGGGTTCCTCACTCCAGAATTCACTGTTTGTAGACTTTTTAATGATGACCATTCTGACTGGTGTGAGGTGATACCTCATTGTAGTTTTGATTTGCATTTCTCCTGATAATGAGCTATGCTGAGTTTCCTTTCATGTGCCTATTGGCCATCTATTATGTCTTCTTTGGAGAAATGTATGTTTAGGTCTTCTGCCCATTTTTTGACTGGGTTGTTTTTTGTTATTGAATTGTGTGAACTGTTTATGTATTTTGGAAATTAAGCCCTTGTCAGTGACATCTTTTGCAAATATTTTCTCCCATTCTGTAGGTTGTCTTTTTGTTTTGCTTATGGTTTCCTTTGCTGTGCAAAAGTTTGTGAGTTTGATTAGGTCCCATTTGTTTATTTTTGCTTTTATTTTTTTTTTTGCTTTGGGAGACTGACCTAAGAAAACATTGCTAAGATTTATGTCAGAGAATGTTTTGCCTGTATTCTCTTCTAGGAGTTTTATGATGTCATGTCTTACATTTAAGTCTTTGAGCCATTTTGAGTTTATTTTTGTGTATGGTGTGAGGGAGTGTTCTAACTTCATTGATTTACACATGGCTGTCCAGCTTTCCCAACACCACCTGCCTAAGAGACTGTCTTTTCTCCATTGTATATTCTTGCCTCCTTTGTCAAAGATTAATTGGCTGTAGGTGTGTGGGTTTATTTCTGGGCTCTCTATTCTATTCCATTGATCCATATGTTTGTTTTTGTGCCAGTACCATGCTGTTTTGATTACTGTAGTATTGTCTGAAGTCTGAGAGGGTTATGTCTCCAGCTTTGTTCTTTTTCCTCAGGATTGCTTTGTCAGTTCTGGGCCTTTTGTGATTCCAGACAAATTTGAGGATTATTTGTTCTAGTTCTGTGTCCACACCAGCATGTTAGTAGGCAGTCTGGCTCCAGAACACACATTCATGGCCACCAGGCTATGTTCTCTGTGTTAGGATCATCTGTTTCCATCTTTGTTCCCAAGACCCCCAACTGTGAGCCCCTAGATACCTTTGTATCCCCAGCACACAGCATGGGGGTTGGCACATAGTAGGTATTCAATAGTGGCTTTTTGGTTGCAAGTGGGCATGTAGCTCTTAAATTAAAACATGCAGGCAGTCCCATCATTCTGAAAAGTGTAGGTTTCCCTCTTAAGGAAAGGAAATGTTGGGAATATTCATGATGCTCTATCCTTATCTACATACCAGAGAGGAAAAAGTCACAACCAGGACCTCTGCTCTGGGGTCAGGCTCATCACTGGTGTCCCTTGATCTCTGGGCTACACTCTTTGGCCCAAGCCTCAGGTTCTGGGCATGCTCACATGATCTCATGGGCCTGACATGTCTCATTTCTTCCTACCTGACATCCATGACCCCCCACTCCCAGAAAGCACACGCACACACACACACACACCATTACACACACCGCCCTCTGTTTATATTTTTCATGCTCTTGTAGGAAATAAATCTTCTCTGCATTTTGTACTGCCTCTCAGAGCTATTCTTCATTTACCATTCATTCATTCCATAAACACTTATTGAAGCCCTACTATGTGTCCAGTATTTGCTAGACACTCAGGATGCTGAGCTGAGCAAAACAAACTAGTGTGGGGAAGACAGACAGGTGAACAACTTTAATAAGCTGAACTGTATTTATAACTTCAGCTGCTGCCTCCAGCATCCCCTGGGCAGATGCTGCTTACTTTGAGGAAAAGCCTTCATAAGCTGCTTGTGATAGAAAATGGAGCCTGAGGCCCAGGGCATGGTGTAGAAGGGTATTAGGAGGGCCTGGCAAGGGAAAAGCTGGTCAGTTTCCTCTGCAAGGAGGAAACAGGAGTTGGATATGCTCCTAGGAGTGTGGAGCAGAGACAAAAAGAGGGCAGAGTTGCGGGGCAGAAATAGGGAAAGGAAGGACAAGTGAGGAGAAGGCATGGGACACTGGGGGTGGAGGACCGGGAAATTGTCCTGCATGGACATTGAAGAACAGGACCCCACATTCAGCCCACATTCGGACTGACAGGGGTTGTAGTCCTACAGTGTAAACATCCTCTCTGTTCCACCCAGCCCAACTGCAAATGTCCAGCAAAGGCTGCTCTTCCCACATATGCTTTGTGGAATGGATGCATAGTGTGCCTCATGGAAGGGGCTGGTTATCGTGTGAATGAGACCACTCAGAGGAAGGGGAGCTGAAGGCTGCGGTGACCACAGATGAGACCCACCCCTGGAATCTGTGGACAACTTGAGGGTGTGTCTTTGGACTTCAAGGGGTGGTGAATCAGGCCTTGGGGCCTGTCTTGTTCAGATTCCAAAGAGCAGGTAGGGTCCCCTGGCATCTGGTTATTCCTCAGCAGAAAGTATTCTTGGAGAGTTAACAAGGAGCTGTGCAGCTATGAGCAAGGCTGAGAAGGATACAGCAATTCATTCTGGGCTGACAGGGGTCAGCATGTGCCTTACAGAGGAAAGGGCATTTGAGTGGTTTTTGAAGGATGGATAGGAGTTGGCCAAACAGTAAGAAAAGTTGAGGACATTCAAGGCAGTAGGAAGAGTATTTGCAAAAGCACAAAGGAGTGAAGGATTCTGGTGTATTCAGAAACCTGTATGATTGGCTCTTGGGGCAGAGATAGAAGTGGGTGAAAAGAGTAGGTCTGGGAGGTATGGTAGGAGCAAAATCTGCAGGCCTTTGCATCCGTGCAGGTAACTCTAGCAGTTCACATATATATGTGGAAGGGAGGCCATGCAGAATCGGGGCTGACAGCCCAGTTCCAGAGCCGGTCTGCCTTGGGTGTGAAGGCTGCTTCCGTACTCATCAGCTTCACCTCTCACGTTTCACTCTTCTCTGCAAACAGGACTTCGTACTCCATTATCTGCAATTCCAAACCCCCCAAAACTCTGGATACCAGAGGGTTTGTTTTTTTTTTCATAAACTTGGCACAAAGTCATTTGGCAGCTGAACCTGGCCCAAAAGACATGAGGCTGTCTATAGTCTTATTATTCCAAGTGAGGATAGTTCTATGAATGGCTGCAGGAGCGTTAGGGTGATTGATCCTCTGTGAATGTTATTAATAAATGGCATATCTTCTCTATCCTCCTTCTAAAATGCAAGACTTTCTTAATTCTGAAACACATCTGGGCCCCAGGGCTGTAGAAAAGGGATTGCATATCTGCAGCATCCATCTCATGGGGTTGCTGAGGGGGATAAAAATCAGTTTATTCAAGTGAAGCCCTGAGAACAGTGCCAGACAGCACGTGGGTGACAATAGATGGGAGCTGGCTGTGTCATTAGTTTGATGAGCTATGAAACTAATATCCTTTGGTGCCAGAGCCCAGTGTCTGCAGAATTAGGGTGCAATGAACAGCCAAGAAGCATGTGAAAGCCAACTGCACAGAAGGTTGGCCTCAGCTTCGAGGGGGCCACATAAAGCCAGCCCTTTGTGTTGTGCTGTTTCAGAGACCAGCAGGCATGCCCACTTCTGTGCTCCCAGTGGGCGTCCTGTGCCCATAGTAGTCCAGCCTGACCTGGCATGTTGCAGACAGCCTGTGAGCTCCTGGCAGCCCTGGACTGTCTTGTCACCTCTGCTCCTCAGCACCAGCTGGGACATTCAATAATTGTTTACTGAATTGAATCCATCTATTGACTCTAGAAGCAGCTAACCCAAGACTTGCTAGAATACTATGTTATTCTTCAGCCTAAGACACACACAGACACATGTGCAAGTACACACACACACACACACACACACACACACACACAAATCAAGACCCAACCTATATTTTGACCCAGTCAGGGCTCCAGAGAAACCAGTTTCTTGAAGCAACACTCCTTTTTCTTCCCTGCTTTTCTCTGTCAGAGACTTTAGGGAAAGAACCAGGAGAACACGCTTAGTTTTACATCACAGGTCATTCGCTCCTTTAGTTTATGATAACTATTTCCTCCAATGCTTTCCCTCTCTGGAGCTGCTTTGCTGCCTGCTACCCACCAGTTAACAAAGAGCAGAGGCATGGCTGGCTGTAGAACCTCCAGATGTGGCCACCAACCATCCCTCCAGATGTGAGCCACCTGACTGGCCTGGCAGTGGCCCCTCCTACCGTGTGCGAGAAGCCAAGGGAGGCGCCTGCAAAGACCACCTCCCCTCACTTTGTCTTTGTCTTGACTTGATAGATTCTTGAGCTTTGCTAAAACTCGTTCAGGCTTTTTATAACTGGGACGTGCCAAATCCATCCTCTGCCCCTGGATTTTTGTATATGAGCCCTTCCTGCAGGAGCTGAGGTCAGCTGAATTAAAAGCAAATATGTGCCCCTCAGAAGGCTGAGCAGCAGGGAATAGGCATTGTATTAATCAAGCAAAAGAGGGGAAAATCTGAAGACCCAGCACTCCCTGGCAGCAGTGAAGGTGGAGCTGGAGCCAGCCAGCACGGGCTGTTTATTTTTCACTTCTATGGGCCTGGCAGGAGAAAAGCATTCTCCTTCCCCCGTTTTGCTGGGAGGAGGGAAGCTGGTGAGACAGTAACCTCGAGAGTGGGTAGAATTTAAGGGGGCTCTGGCTTCTGGCAGGGGACCACGGGGGCCACAGGAACTGCAGACAGCCAGGACTGGGAGTGTGAGCAACATGCTGCAGGGGGCTGCAGGCTGGGGCCGAGAGCCTTGGAGGGTGACCTTGAAAACAAACCGCGCCTTTTCAAAGATCCACTGTGGACAAGGCTGGGTGGGAAGGGATGATCTATAAAGATGAGCTGCTTCTGGGTAATGAATTGAGAGCCGTGTGGTGCTTCCTACTTGGTGAAGGGAAGGGAGTGGTCATTTATTAGCATACAAGGTTATTCAGTGAGTATTTATTGAGCACCTACTATGTGCTTGGCGCTATTTTACGCAAGAGGAGTAAAGAGATGGACAAAGGGCCCTGCTACGTGGGACCTACATTTTGGTGGAAGGAAAGTAAGAAGTAAGGAAATAAATCTATAAATACTATAAGTGCTATGATAAAAATAGAGCAGGATATCGGGGGTCAAAGGAGGGGTGGGTATTCTTCTCAATTTTCTCTGTCTATTACTTAACGTTAACTGTTTGCTAGAAGTCTTAAAACTCTGATGTATAACATGTAACCCTCCTAGCCACTCTGTGGTCTGAATGTTGTTGTTCCTGTGTCACCTTTGGGACCTTGGCCCTGGACCCTGAGGAGAGAGGGCCTGGGCTGTCTCCTGGTGCTGTGGTGCCTGAATGGCAGGTGTGAGAAGTGCAGTCACAGGAGCCAAAATGGACGCGGCCCTTCTCAGAACAGTATGCTCCCAATTTATCACCCAGAGCCAACCGGGCTGCCACCTGCAGGGTCACCCCTGGGCTTCGTCGCTTAGCACGTCTGCTAATTAAAGGCAAGATTAACTGACCCTGATCTGGTGGCACCTCTCCCAGTGCCTGGCTCTGGCTGGTTGGGCCCTAGCTGGGAGGGGCTGCCTCTGCTACTTGGGATGGTGGCCAGAGAGTAGGAAACCCACCCAGAACAAAGACTTAGGGGAAAATCTCCGAGCCATCTGGAAAGCTGTGGTTAGCCTGAGGCCTCAGTGGCCACCTGGGTGAAATGAGATCTGGATCTAAAACAGGAGTGACAAGGGAGGGAGGCTGGCATGTGGGCATTTTATTCCCATTTGTATTCCCAGCACCTTAGAACAGTTGTTGGGGATTGTTGCTGTCAGAGGGAACAGATGCGAAGTACTGAGTGTGCCAGGCACGGAGGAGGCATTTAATAAATAATAAATTGTTGAATAGCTTGATGCACGGATGGTGGGAGTCTAGTACATAGCCGGTGCTCAGTAAGTGTTTTCAGCATCAATGATAAGAGCAAACCCTTGTATGGCGCTTTGAGTCAAGTGTTAATCTAAGTATTTGTATATATTAATATAAGTGTGAATTATATTTATATATGTATATTAAATGAATGGATTCTCACAAGAACTGTATGGAAGATATTGCCCCATTCTACAGATGAAGAAACTAAGGCACAAAGAAATTAAGTAACCAGCCTAAAGTCATACAACTCAGAGGTATTAGGAATAAGAGAAGGATCACAAGATTTGGGGTTCTAGAAGGATTATCAGGGGGAACTTAATCTTCTTCCAGACTTCTTCCAGAATCTGCTTTTCATTTCTCTGGAATCTTAGCATTGGGAACAGAAGCAGGGGCTCCCACTGCAGTTCAAAGAAAGAGAAAAAAGGAGTGCAGAGGAAAGGAAGTAGTTGTAGTAAAAAATAATACCTAGGAGATATTGACCCCTTACTCTGTGCCAAGTTCTGTACTGAGCCCTTAAGATGGTTCATCTTATTTCATCTTGAAAACAGCAATATTTTAAGTTGGTGTGAGTTTTATTCCCAGTGTATAGTGTAGCTTTTACAAATGGGACACATGGCAAATAGCCCTGGAGACTCTGGAAAGAAGTCACAGCAGCAGCTTCTCCCTCTGTGATCCAGCTGGTCAGGCTTTAAGATGGACCTTTGGGATTCCCTGGGCTCATCCATCCTGACACCCACGGTGGGCGAGCTCTCCATGCTTTGGTATCCTTATCTAAGAAATGGGACTAAGAACACCTCCCTCACACGCTGTGCGGCTCAAAGGCAGAGCAGGTGCTAACTCCCCGCTAGTGCCTGAAGTTCTAAAGAGTTAGTTCCCTTGCCTTAAAGTTTTCTATACAATTGCAAATTGACCTCAGCCACTGAGGCTCCAGGTCTTCCTCATGGACCTGGTTATAGACCCACCCCCTGGAATAGACAGAGCAGACACAATCACCCCGCTTTTTGAGATGCAGAAACTGAGACTTGGGGTGACTAGAACTCAGGGCTCCCAGCCCAGTGTAGTTTCTAAGGTTCCTTTGATATCTTTTGAATCTAAAGACAAGCTAGTGGCCATTACCAGGAGGGATATTGGGACTAAAGAGAGAACACGGAGGGGCCCTTGAGCATGTCTTGTGTGACAGAGCCCAGAATACAGCCTCTCCGCCCATCCCTGTTATTTCCGCAGCAGAGATAATGATGATCTGAGCAGCTGCTGTGGATGTAGATAGGTAAACCTTATCTTCAGTCTGGAAGATAAAGGCCGAGAGAGGCTATGGTGGAAGCCAATACAAAGTGGAAGGGAACGCGTGGGTGGAGTAAACAGTAACTACTCAAAACCAACATTTCTGGTATGATGTTACTGGGGAAAACATCGTTCATTCACTCACTTGTTTATTCACTCACTCATTCATTCTTTCATTCTGCAGATATTTATTAAGCACAACTTGTGTGTCAGGTGTATCCTATAACATCAGTACTGTCGCCAGACCCACGAGACATCTGACCTGCCTGGGGTGCGACATGGTTGAGGGATCAGAACAGGCTTCCCAGAGGTGGTGAGGCTTAAGCTACATTCTAGAGTCTTTGTAGAAATAAATGGACTATAGAGAGCTGGGCAAGTGTCTGTCCCCCGACCCCCATCCAGTTAGTGAGCTCCTTGAAGGCAGGGAATGTGTGGGTATGAGAGAATGCATGAAGTATGCGTGCATGGATGTACTTGCTTATTTGTGCATGCACAAGCACACATCCATGCTCCTCATTCATTTCATGTCTATAGACTTGTGCCTAACGGGATGTTCACATGGTAGGTGTTCAAGAAATATGTATTGAATTGGACTAAAGAAGAGCAGCTGTGTTTTCTAGTTGGGGGTCCAGCTTTTGGAAGAAGTCTGCATCAGCTGTGTCCACAGGACTGCTGATACTCAGCGCTGACTCATCGGGGCATTTAAATAGATCAGTGCCCTGTGTCTGAGTATGCTGGGCTTTCGTGCTTAAAAACCAAGGCACTGGTGCTCATGCCTTGAATGATCGCTAAAGGCCATTTGTATCTCTCACCTCTGACCGAAGTACGGTCAGGGGGCCTGTGACCTCTCTCTCGCTGCTTCTTCTAACACATGTCCATGATACAGAGTTCAATGGGTAGATCAAGAGACATCACTGTGACAAACAAAGGAACAGAAATCTGACTACCTCTTAATGTTTACTAGTGGGAAAAGGGTGATGAAATCTGTTTTTTTTTCTTGGGCTGGGAAGGTCATGTGGATGAGCAGACACACTGGCACTAAAACTTGCTCCTGCCAGATGCATCCACTGAGATGGGAATATTAACTATAACAATATTAATGGGCCTTTGGAAAGAATATGCTAGAATGTACTCTGTATTTCAGTGTGAATACCATAGCTGTGTCATCCTGGTATATGAGAAGACTTCAAATTTTTCAAAAATTCAAACTCAAAATTGTTATTTTATTTCATTCTACTTTATTCTACTGTATTTCTTTCCATTCCTTTTCATTCCATTTTTACCCACCATCATGTTCCAAAAATGAGAAAAGTTTGCTTTAAAAGTTATATGATGTATGGCAAAATAAAATAAATGTCAACTTAATGACAGAGATAAAAGGGAAACAAGGGTGAAGACACAAAAAGAAGCTAGAAATGATAATTTGAAAATGAGTGTTCTTGCTTTGTTGTACACATGAAACTAGCATTGAAAATCAACCAAAAAGGTCCACACAAAAGCTACTAGAGCTGATTGAAGAATTCAGCAAGGTAGCAGGTTACAAAATTAACGTTCAAAAATCAGTTGCATTTCTTTACACTAACGATAAATCAACAGAAAAAGAAAGTAAAGAAACAATCCCCTTTAAAATAGCACCCAAAGTAATTAAATATCTGGGAATAAATCTAACCAAGGAGGTGAAAGAATTATACACAGAAAACTATAAACCATTGATGAAGGAAATTAAAGAAGACTTTAAAAAATGGAAAGATATTCCATGCTCTTTTGTTAAAATGGTCACATTGCCCAAGGCAATCTACAGATTTAATGCAATCCCTATCAAATTACCCAGGACATATTTCACAGAACTAGAACAAATCATAATAAAATTTATATGGAACCATCAAAGACCTAGAATTGCCAAAGCATTACTGAAGAGAAAGAAAGAGGCTGGAGGAATAACTCTCCCAGACTTCAGACAATACTATAGAGCTACAGTTATCAAGACAGCATGGTATTGGTACCAAAACAGACATATAGACCAATGGAACAGAATAGAGAGCCCAGAAATGAACCCACAAACTTTTGGTCAACTCATCTTTGACAAAGGAGGCAAGAATATACAGTGGAATAAAGACAGTCTCTTCAGCAAATGGTGTTGGGAAAATTGGACAGCAGCATGTAAAACAATGAAGCTAGAACACTCCCTTACACCATATACAAAAATCAACTCAAAATGGATTAAAGACTTAAACATAAGACAAGATACAATAAACCTCCTAGAGGAAAACATAGGCAAAACATTATCTGACATACATTTAAAAAATTTTCTCCTAGAAGAAATAAAAGCAAGAATAAACAAATGGGACCTAATGAAACTTACAAGCTTCTGCACAGGAAAGGAAACCAGAAGTAAAACAAGAAGAAAACCTACGGAATGGGAGAAAATTTTTGCAAGTGAAACCGACAAAGGCTTGATCTCCAGAATATATAAGCAGCTCATACGACTCAATAAGAAAAAAATAAACAACCCAATCCAAAAATGGGCAGAAGACCTAAACAAGCAATTCTCCAAGGAAGATATACAAATGATCAAAAAGCACATGAAAAAATGCTCAGTATCACTAATTATCAGAGAAATGCAAATCAAAACTACAACGAGGTATCACCTCACACCAGTCAGAATGGCCGTCATTCAAAAATCCACAAATGACAAATGCTGGAGAGGCTGTGGAGAAAGGGGAACCCTCCTACATTGCTGGTGGGAATGCAGTTTGGTGCAGCCACTATGGAAAACAGTGTGGCTAGGAATAGACTTACCATATGACCCAGGAATCCCACTCGTGGGCTTGTATCCAGAAGGAAATCTACTTCAGGATGACACCTGCACCCCAATGTTCATAGCAGCACTATTTACAATAGCCAAAACATGGAAACAGCCTAAATGTCCATCAACAGGTGACTGGATAAAGAAGAAGTGGTATATTTATACAATGGAATACTACTCAGCCATAAAACCCGACAACATAATGCCATTTGCAGCAACATGGATGCTCCTGGAGAATGTCATTCTAAGTGAAGTAAGCCAGAAAGAGAAAGAAAAATACCATATGAGATCGCTCGTATGTGGAATCTGAAAAACAAAACCAAAAACAAACAAACAAACAAAAACAAAGCGTAAATACAGGACAGAAATAGACTCACAGACAGAGAATACAGACTTGTGGTTGCCAGAGGGGTGGAGGGTGGGAAGGGATAGGCTGGGATTTCAAAATTGTAGAATAGATAAACAAGATTATACTGTATAGCACAGGGAAATATACACAAAATGTTATGATAACTCACAGAGAAAAAAATGTGACAATGAGTGTGTATATGTCCATGAATGACTGAAAAATTGTGCTGAACACTGGAATTTGACACAACATTGTGAAATGATTATAAATCAATAAAAAATGTTAAAAAAAAAAAGAAAATCAACCACAATTCAAAAAAATTAAAAATTTTTTAAAAGTTACAGTGCAAGTGAAAAAAAAAGAGCATTCTATCAAGCTCTACAGACACTTGCTCTGGTGAGCTATAAACAGGGCTCTGAGCTTCCAGGAAGGCATTGTAAAAAGGGAAACCCAGTCAGTTATACTGTCCCAGTGGTCATCAAACGAAGCTGTTGATCAGGACGAGCAAAACTCTAGATGGCTTTCCCTGAGGGAATTTCCTCTGAGCCCTTTGTGGAGAAGACCCAATGTAGTAAAGGGCAGCCTCCTAGAAAGATCCTTACAGAGAGCCTGACACTGCATTAAATAGCTTTCTCAACTGCAGTGATACTCAGCCTTGATCTCCCCCAAAGCACAGTTCAGAGGGATACGTTATGGCCCAGATGCCCTACTCTGCTGCTCCTACTAATTACTTGGGTTGGTTTAGCTCAGGTATTCTTGTCCCAGAGCTGAAACTATATGCAGTTACTTTTAAATTGGTGTTTAAGACTCACAGATATTGAGAACAACCTAGTGGTTCCCAGTGGGGAGAGGGAAGGGGGAAGGGCAGGAGGAAGGTAGGGCATTAAGAGGTACAAACTACTGTGTATTAAATAAATAAGCTACAATGATATATAGTACAACACAAGGAATATAACCACCATTTTATAATAATTATAAATAGAATATAACCTTTAAAAGTTGGGAATCAGTATGTTGTACTCCTGAAACTTGTACAATATTGTACATTAACTATCAAGAAAAATAATTTTAAAAACACAGTTGGTATTGTTTAGCAATGTAAAACAAATCAATAAGATAAAATTGGTATTGAGTTATATGTCATACATTTCTTTAAGAAGACATGATCTTGTTTGAATTTCAAAAGTAGTGACTGTTGGATGGAGAGGGGTTGAAAGGGGCTATAGGGCTGGGGGCCCATCAAACCAGGCCACACAGTCAGGCCTATGGAGGTGAGAGCCACATGAATTAGTGTACTGCTGCACCTTTCATGCCTAGTCTGGCATCTGGCACATAGTAGGTGTTCATAGGAGGTGTTTGTTGTAGGTGTGGATGTAGCTTGAATAAACGAATGAATACCTGTTTAGAGAAAAGAATTAATCCAGGCACAGGAAGATAGGGTGAGTGGATAACTGCTAAACATTTTTTCCTTTTCCATCATTTGAATCAGAAGACAATGACTTAAATTCAGGAAGGACTGGATCTCAGATCATAATCTAGTCTCATCCCTCCCCCTCATTTTTATATATTATAGAACTAATATATTTAGGGGGAGGTGGGCTTGAAACCCCTCTCATCTCACCTCTTAGAGAAAGGACTCTAGTTTCATCATCATCTAGGATGCAAGAGTTTCCTGCTTTGGCTGTCTTGAATTCCCACCTTCTCAGCCTCTGACCCCTCAGAATGGCCTTGAGCTCAACTAGCTTCTAGGTTTGCCCTGATACACACTGAACCAGGACCAACCTTGGAACTACTTGATCCTCCAGAACTTTGAAACTAACAGAGGAAGCGGGGTCTGTTTGAGATTCTTCCTGGAGATGTTCTTTTTAAGTCTGCCCACTGCCCTCCCTCTCCCTCCTTCCTACAAAGTACTTGAAATGCTTTGAGAACCAACAAGTTTTGAAAATTGTGCATACATTTACTTAGCTCAGGGAGTGCCAGACATCTGGCCTCCAGGTGTTTCCCAGCCCTGCAGAGTGGTAGCCAATCCCAGGTGGTTGTGGATGGAGCTCAGGCTAAACAGCAGAAAGCCCTGCATAAAGGCACCTTTCAGATTCTTCTGTGGCCTTTGCCACTGTCTTCTCCCTAAATCCTAGATCTAGGATGCCCTTGAAGAGCTACTCAAGGTCTCTGTCCCAAGAGAAATCACAAAGTCACCTTGTTAGGACACAAGTGTCTAGGGGCTCAAGAGTCACATGACTTGGAATTGAATCCCAGTTCAGCTGTGTGATCTCAGGTCTGTTATTTGCCCCCTCTATGTTTCAGTGTTTGCATCTCTTTTTAAAAAGAGCTGATGGTCTCCATCTTATGGGGCTGGGGTGAGAATTACCAAGTAAATGCATATAAAATGCTTAGGACAGTGCCTAGCACATACTCACCACAAAGTAGGTGTTTGCTGTTATTATTTCTGATTTTCTCCTTCTCTGGAGGCCACTGAGGAGTTAGAAGTTGATGCATGTCCTTAAATTGGCCATTATAAATTCACCTTAGCTCTGTGGAACAGTCTTTCTTCCCAATCTCTCCCCAGGGCCTGATAACGACGGCTGTGATAGTACTGAAATTTATTGAGCACTTCCTCTATGCCAGGCACTGGGATATAAGCATTTTGTAAACACTTGACATATATATCCGATGTATGATCCTATAGCTTGGCTCAGTGTCTGACACAGAATTTAATGCATACAATAATGCTTTGAAGAAGGCTCTATTATTAGCTCCATTTTTTCAGCTGACAAAAAGAAGGCTCATTGAGGAACTGAGGAAGCAGGTGGCATCCAGGACTAAATCCAGAATAGTCAACCTCAGATCTAATGTTCTCAACCACTACACACAGGGAGGTCCTTAGGTAAGAAGCCCTGGGGTGGGTTACAGGCAGAACATATGATGCCAAATGCTGTAGGAACTTGGGGTGAGAATAAGCTGTGTCTACCTCCAGAGGAGGTGGCCTTAAAAAGGATGGATAGAAGTGAGGATAGAGAAAGGAATTCCAGGCAGAGGAAGCAGCATGAACAAACATATAAAGGTAACAACCCCAGAAAATGTTTAAGCAGAAATAGTTACCTTTAGCCAGAGTTTAGGCAGGTGGAAAGTGAAAACAGGACCCAATTGTGGAGGGCATTGGATGACAAAAAAGGATGTTAGCCACAGAGTGTTGTTTAGCAGAGAACATTCCTACAGAGAACATTCCTACTTCCTGTGGCCTAGGAAGATTAACATGGCAACGGAATGTCTGGTGGAATGAAAGGTAGAGAGAATAGAAACTGGGAGATCATTGGATTTGCTGATGCCTACTTGTCCTTGTGGCCCTAAAGCAATGAGCCATTCTCAGTGTTCTAGAACTGAGGTCAGAGGACTTGTCCAAAGTCACACAGCTAAGTAGCAGAACCCAAACTCCAGCCAGGTCTTCTGACTCTAAGTTCTGTGTTTATTCTGCTGCATCAGGCAAAGACATGGCTGAGCCTGTCAGAAGGTCTGAAGGGGTTAAGTCCCATGAACTCTGAAGGGTCATGGCTCTTGGAATAAGGGGTCTGAGGACTACCTGACATCATAGGCAGAACGCAGTGTGTGTGTGTGTGTGTGTGTGTGTGTGTGTGTGTGTGTGTGTGTGTCCTGGGAATGTGCACACAGGTGGCACTTGACTGGGGAGACGGTCTGTTGCATCAGCTTCTTAGAGAAATCTATGACCACAAAAACAGTGATGAACCACTGGGATGCATCAGGGACCACACCCAAAGTTGAGGCCTGGAATTCTGCAGGCTAGATTCCAATGCCTGGAATCCAAAAGCAAGGATAAAGAAAAGAAAAGACAGAGATTGATCGACTGGTTGATTTTGGAGGAAAGAAGGAAGGATAGAGGTAAAATGAAACAAGAGTTGTCCTCTGGGCTATCAACATTCTTTAGAGCAGCGATTCTTGACCAGGAGTGATTTTGCCCCCAAGGCAAAACTTGCCAATGTCTGAAGACATTTCAGCCTGTCACAGCCAAGGGAGATAATGCTATTGGCATCTCATGGTTAGAGACCAGAGATGCTGCCGAACATCCTAAAAGGCTCAGAACAGCCCCCCAAAACAAAGAATTGTCCAACCTATAAGGTCAGTCCTGCAGAGGATGGCAAACTCTACTTTAGAGAAAAAATAAATCTTGCCTTATAAATCAATATACACAGAGGCTGAGCAGGACCACTGTGTTCATACCTTATACTGTTAAGCTTCCAGAAGAGGCTGAGGGCTAATTGACCTCCTATAGAGTGAGACTTAGGTGTGGTGAGTAGGAACCTGGAAGGCTTTGTGATATTCATTAACCCTCGGTAAAAAGGGGACCCTACAGGACCCAGGCCTGACCCAGGAGGCCCTCTGGACACTAGATCGCATCTCCCCCTCATCACTGGGAATTCAGGACTTGAGCCAATGGTGGTGGCCCTCTGCACAGACCCACAGTACAGAGCTGGGGACCAGGGGAAGCTGGGAGCTCATCTGGTTCCCTGCCCACCCAATATTAAGAGCGGAAGGCACTGAGTCCCAGGGAGGTGAACTGACTTGCCCTAGGCTCTAACTGTGCATCCACACGGACTCTTCTGGCAAGAGGAATCCTGCTTGGACTGGATTAATTCAAATGTCTTTATTCAATAACCAGAACATCCAGCCAGCTTCTGACACAGCTGGATCCAGGAACCCTGACAATGTCACTAGGTCCCACCCCTGGCCACCTCTTGGCTCTGCTTTCCTGTCCTCAGCTCTGCTCTTTTCTGGGGCACTCTGAGTCTTACCCTTCTGGGAGGCAAGATGGTTGCTGGGTTTCCAGGCTATACCCTCACAGCCCCAAATCAAGAGGGAAAAAAATCTCTCTCTCTCAGCGGTCCCTGAGTGCACCTTTTGGCTCTGAATTAGGGAACATATCCATCCCTGATCCAACCCCTGTTGCTGGGGGGAAAGGATGCTCTGAATGACCAGCTGGAGAAGACAGGAGAGGTCACAATGCCTGCACAGGAAGTGGGGGAGGGATGGTCCTCAGAGGGAATTCAGGGATGCTGCTACCAGAAGCAAGGGAGTGGATAACAGTGGACAAAATGACACATGGCCACTACCCCCAGCCAGTAAGTGGCCGAGTGGGCGCTCAGCCCAGCTGTCCTGTTAGCTAGCCGAGATCTCTGCCCCGGCCTCCTAAAGGTGGAGCTGCTGCCTCCCGAGGTCCCACCCACAGTTTTGATGCTTGGCCCAGGGGTGCCAGAGGTGGGGGAGATGGGGGAGCCAGGTGGAGTCTGAGATCTGGCACTGCTCTCTTCAAAGCTCGGACTTGGGCTAAGGGCGTGGGAGCAGATGGCTTTGACGGGCAGTGACTCTGGGAGACAGAGGACAAGAAGGGCCTGGATCTAGGACTTGGGAAATGACTTCACAATCATTTACTGCCGTCCTTCCAGTAAATAGGAATTGAGTGCGTACCGCCTGCTCCTTTATCTTCCCTTCCAGGCCCAGGGTCCGGTGTAGGCTATCTCCTCTTCTTCCCAGCCCTCCAAAGCTCGCTTTGATGCTTACTTTAATCCCCTTTCATGTGTAGGGCATGTCGGGGAGGATGGCTCCCACCTGTGGTTTCCCAGGCCCCTGCTCTTCCCTGGACCTGTGGGTGGTCAGACCCTCCAGCATTACAGACATTCCCTGCCCATTCGCGGGCGCCCTGCCAGGTGCCGGTCCCCCAGCCTCCCTCCCGCAGCCTCCTCCCCTTCCCCAGCAGGCCCCTGGCAGCCCCCTGACTGACATCAGCTAGAAGCAGAACAAACTTGGCTGCTCTTATTCCGAAATGCCTGCCCAAAGCTCTTTCCTGATATAGAGGTGGCACTGGTGAGATAGAGGCAGGTTGTTTGCTTATAATTCAGTACAAACCGAGAATATCAAGTGTGTCTCTGCCTCGTAAACACACATCTATAAGTCCTTCCATGGGTGTCCCCTGAGTCCCTACTACTAGAATAGTCCTTACACTATTCTAGCTCTGGGGATGGTGGCAGAAACACAAGAGACACCCCTCCGTGCCTTCGTGGAGCTGCCTGTGAACATGTTAAGACATCAGGTAGATAGTATGTGAGATCAGAAAGCCTCAGTGGAGAAAACCAGAGTGGGTTGAAAATCGAAGGTAAAGAGGCAGAAGCTTTGACTTCAGACAGGGAGTTCCGGAGCCTCTGAGAAGGTGACATTTGTACACACACCTGAAGGAGGGGAGGGAGAGAGCCATATGATGTCTGGAGACAGGCTCCAGGCGGAGTGATGAGTCCACATCATAGCCCAAGGGTGAGTTAGGGAGGTGGTGGATCAGCCCCACAGGTGATTGGACCCCATTCCCAAAGGCATTGTGAGGACTTCAGCCTTTACCCCAGTGGGATGGTGGCCATTGGAGAGTTTTAAGCAGAGGAGGGACCTGATCCAGTTTATTTTTTGTTGGAATCACTCTGGCTGCTGTGTTGAAAAATAGACCCAGTGTGGGAACGAGGATGGAAGCAGGGAGACCACTCCTGAGGCTACAGCACTCTCTCAGTCAGAGGTGGGATGGCAGGACCGGTGGTAGCAGTGTGGGTGGTACAAATCGATCAGATTCTGAGTCTCTTCTGAAGAAAGAGGCCCCACATGGTTGTGGGGTGTAAGATAGTGAAGGAGTCAAGGCTGACCCCCAGGTTTTTGTCCTGAGCATCAAAGGATGGAGTGATTGTTTACTGAGATGGGGAAGATGCTGGAGGAGCAGGTTTGGGGATGGACATTGATCAACTGTTCAGTGTGGGACATGTTATCTGTGAGATGCCCTTTGACATTGAGGGATGATGTCCAGCAGGCATCCACCAAGATGGAGAAGGCTGCAGGAAGCATGCTCTGTCGTCTACAAAAAGACCTTCCTACACATTCTTTCCTTTAATACAGATAAGAACCATAGCCCAGTAGATCAGATTATACCCATTTTAGAGATGAAGAAACTAAGGATCATAGAGGTAAATAACTAGTCAACGGTCACAGGATGCCTATGTGGCAAAACAGGCCCTCTGATGTCCAATTCATTTCCTCTTTCATGTCCATCATACTGCTTCCTCCAGGTTTCCAAAATTGGTGGGGAAAAGTAAAACCAGTGAATGTTATAGTCTCCAGCTAGGAGAGCAGAACCCCCAACTATACCTCAAGACCCCAGTCTCCCTTGCTGCTGCTGTGTGCAGGGTAGTCTGGGTTGTGGGTGAAAGGGGCCCAGGCACCACTCCTGAGATCAAAATAATGGGCCGTTTGGGTCACGTGGACACTCTTCCTTTAATGCCTCTTTCTTCTGGCTCTCTGCCACTTGCATCTTGAAAGGGAAGCTCTTTTTGAGACTCTGAGTAAGTCTGTCTGTGTCTCTGTATCTGTTTTTGCCCACTGTAGGCTGGAACAGTGAAAATAAAAGAATGCTTGAACTTGGGAAACGAATAACCCAAATTTGCAAATAAATCAGCTACTCTACCTGCCCAAGAGGGATTACACCTGTAGGGCAAGAAATGAGATCATTGTTTTTGTCTGTCTTTCTTTCTTTCTTTCTTTCCATATTCTCTTGACATACAACATAACTTTCTCTGGAAAGTAATATTTCTAAGAGAAACATGAAATAAAATGTATTGTCTTTATGGTTAGTCTGAAGAAATGACTTCATATATCTAATTTACTCTCTTAAGTGTTTCTCTGAAGGATGCTGAGGTGGCAGGAATTTTTCTGATTCCAAATTCCTGATAACAGAATACATGAGTCGTGGGGGACTGGTATCTGAGTCTGGAGCAGGAAAAGAACTAGCTGGGAGGTTTATACAGAAAGCACAAGAATGACTGAGATCCTTGGATTCTCAATAATGTGCGTGGCATTCTTAACTTGGTATCTATCACCTCACTAAATTCTAATAGCAACCCATTTTACAGATAAGAGACTGAGGCTCAGGGGGAACTCCAGTTCACTCACCTAGTAAATGGCAGAGCTGGAATCTGAATCTGGCTCCAAAGCCTATGATTTTTCTACTACACAGTACTTGTAAATACCATCCAGGCTTCATGGATGACATTTGAAAATTCTACCCAGGTGATGAGTCAGGGGACATAGTGAGTGGTCCTGATGCTGGCAGACGCATGCCCCCAGGCCCATCCTTTCCATATAGCACCTCTGCTGGGTCCCACAACTGGGATGGGCCACAAAGGGATCATCTTAGCAGAGGCTACGGAGCGCCAGCATCCTGCCTGCTTCCTCGAGGGGCTGTATATTGAGGACTTCTGGAAGAAGTGGCCTTTGTGCCATCCAGAGCTACCACTTTGAAACTACATGGCTCCCAGGAATGATGTGAGTCAGGAAGGACAGATGTTAGGATGTATTCCCTGGCATGGCCAGGTATACAGCTGCATACACACACACATACACACACAGAGCCCAGGAATGATTATGTGAGCATTAATTTCCCCTCTAGTTGTTTTTAAGAATTTTAAAAGAAATATTTACAACTCTGCTGGGGAAAAAAGCCATGCCTGAGGATCAATTCTGCAAAAAACACAATTTATCGCAAAGAGCATGGCCAGGTCTAGTACCACCATAAATCTGGGTTTGTGTCCCCTTAGTCCTCTAACTCAGGGGTTGGCAAATTATGGCCTGAGAGACTATATTTATAAATAAAGTTTTATTGGAACACAGCCATTCCTATTCAACAATAGATCTGAGTAGTTATATGGTCCACAAAGCTGAAAATATTTACTGTCTGGTCTTTTTAAGGAAAAGTTGGGTAACCCCTGCTCTAAAACACATACACGCACGCACACACGCATGCACACACATACACGCACACAGATTCTGTCTAGCAAACTCCTATGCATCATATAAGGCCCAACTTAAGTATACTGAGAAAGCTCTGTAGCAACCAAAACCCAAGGCAAAGCTAACCACATCCTCTTCAGCCACTTGCCAAGGGGCTTTGAGCAGCAAATAATTACTGATGTTCATAGAACACAGTGTGCCAGAGACACTGTTCCAAGCATGTCACATGGACTAACTAACTTAAACTTCATAGCAATTCTAAATAGTAGGTACCTTTATTATCACCATTGTACAGATGAGAACAGCAAGGCACAGAGAGGTTAAGTAACTTTTGCACAGTCACACAGCTGGTAAAAAGGTGAGCTGGAGTTTGAATCCGGGATGTCTGTCTCCAGAGGCCAGTTTGTTCACTGTTTTGTCATAGATGCTGTTATTATCCCCATTTCACAGAGGGAAACAAAGACCACTACCCGGCACATATTCCATTGGGTTATGATAAGGTGCATCTGCGTCTGTCTCTTCCCAGTTTTTCCTCGAGGGCAGAAACACTCTTCCTCACTCCAGACCCTTATGCCCGGCACACAGCAGCTGCTCAGTGGCTAAAGGCTTAGGTGGGGTCACTTTCTGGACTGTGAGCCCCTCAGAGCCAGAGAGGTCATTTCATTGACCACTGGATACCCAGTGCCCACCACTGTGCCTGCCTCAGAGAACTGGGCTCAGCACATGGACAAGGATGGAAGGAATTATTCCCGGAGTAGGAAGTCGTCTTATTTGGCTGCCTGTGTTCTTCCTTTCCTTTATTCCTTTCAGCTCACCATTTCTCCATGGTCTCAACAACTGAGACTCAAGGCCTCTGCCTTCTGGACTGACTGCCATTAGGGAAAGGTCAGCCACACCTCTGTGCCAGGATGTGTTTAACTTGGCTGGGAGGCATCCTCAGAGAAGGAAGGGACATCACTTCCTACATTCATTTATGTTTAATGTGGTCTGACCACCTTCTTGCTGATTGCAATTAAGAAGTAAGTCAGCATAAATTCTGCCAGCAAGGAAATACTGCAGGAAATTTTTTAATGTATTTTTTAATTGAAGTTAGTCAGTTTACAATGTTGTGTCAATTTCTGGTGTACAGCATAAAGTTTCAGTCATTCATGCACATACATATGCTCATTTTCATATTTTTTTCATTATAGATTACTACAAGATATTGAATATAGATCCCTGTACTATACAGTAGAAACTTGTTGTTTATCTATTTTATATATAGTAGTTAGTATCTGCAAATCTCACACTCCCAATTTATCCCTTCCCACCCTTTTTACCCCTGGTAACCATAAGTTTGTTTTCTATGTGAGTCTGTTTCTGTTTTGTAAATAAGTTCATTTGTCTCTCTCTCTCTCTTTCTTTTTTTAGATTCCACATAGGAGTGATATTGTGAGGTATTTTTCTTTCTGTTTCAGGCTTACTTTACTTAGAATGATGATCTCTAGGTCCATACTTGTTGCTGGAAATGGCATTATTTTATTATTTTTTATGGCTGAGTAGTATTCCATTGTATAAATAGATCACAGCTTCTTTATCCAGTCATCTGTTGATGGACATGTAGGTTGTTTCCATGTCTTGGCTATTGCAAATAGTTCAGCAAAAAAAATTTTAAAATTGACTCCCTTTCATTCCAATGAGGTTGATCTTTGAGAAAACCCATTGATTGATAAAGACATCATCTACAATTTTGCAGTCAGAGAATCCCGGTCATTGCCAGAAAGACTCTCAGGGATTTTCTGGTCCAATAGAGGGAAAGGACTGTTTTTTTTTTTAATCACCTAAATACAAATGGCATTTGATCACTATCAACTGAGTATTTGGGCAGCATCCAAAGGGTGACATAGATAACAAGATGATGGCATCAGAGGAGAGGCAACCTGCCCTCGGGTTGGCTGGGTTAGGGCAGAAAGACTTGCTGGAGGAGAAACATTAAAGCCAGGCTCCTAGGGAGGAGTGGGACTCAGTCAAGAAGGAGGAGGGACGCTATTCTGGTATGGGAAATAGTGTTTACCAAGGTGCAGTGTTGCAGGTGGAAGGTATGGTTCAGGTGCAAGGGGCTGGCTTCAGGGGGACCCGCTCGAGGAGGTACGGCTGGAAGGAGATGGGAGACCTGGGGGGACAGAGTGGCTGAGAATTTGGTTCAGAATCAGACCTGGGTTCAGTTCTCGGCCAATTCCTTTGCTAGCTGTATACCCTTAGCTGGAAACCTAGATCTTTGTGTTTAGGGGATGATGGAAATAGACTATGATTTGATCAGGGTCTCAGTCACAGAGTTGTAGATTTGTCAAAACTCATCAGGCTGTACACTTAAAATGGATGTTTTATTGTATGTAAATTACACCACAAGAAAGTTGATTTTAAAAGAGAAAATATTTGTGCTCTGATTCCTTCATCCGAATATGGGAATAATAATAAAGCCTACTTCATAGGAACGGGGTGAAGGTTGACCAAGACAATACTTGGAAATTGCTCAGCTCAGCATTGGCTCACGTAAGTCATGATCTCTGTTGCTGTGTTGTGATCACAGAGAATCTTAAAAGCCCATGCTGAACACTTTGAATTCTGTCTGGTAGGCACAGGGAGCCATTGAAGATTTCTGAGCATGGGAACGATCCAAAGGTTTTTATTAATTGTGGTAAAATACACATAATATAAAATTTACCATTTTGACCATTTTTAAAGTGTACAATTTAGGCATTAAGTACATTCACGTTGTTGTGCAATCATCACCACCATCCAAAACTTTGCTTTTAAGAAAGGAATTGGGCAGGAAAACCCAGAGGAGGGAGAAACTCAAGGGAGACCCTTGGTAAGGTCGTTAGAGTGGTGCATGTTGGAGATGTTAAGGGCCTGACCCAGGGATGAACTTACAGGAATGGAAAAAATACCAAGAGAATTTAAGAAAGAAGACACCATAAGATCTGGTAAATGATTGCAAGTTTAGTATAAGAAGGAAAGAAGAATCAAAGATGACTGTGATTTCCAAGAAGAAAGAAAAAGACATCTCAAGCTCTCTTTGTGATATTTCCATTCACGACATATTATTTGGCTACGATTCTGACGGTCCTAATAACACTTAATGCTGGCGCAGTTGTGGTGAAATTGGCACTTGTGGACGTTACTTGGGGCACAACCTTTAAACAACTAGTTTGGCAACACATGTCAGAGGCCATTTAAAAAATGGTTCTTTCTCTGACCTGGTGCTTCAACTTCTGGGGATCACACTCAGAACAACATAGACCTCGCAGGACTGTGTGTGTTGATATCCATGAACCTCAGTTGTAATAGCTTCCGAGTAGAAGCAACCTGAGTGTCCCCAATGAATGGAATAGTTCAAATAAGCAGGGCATTGCATCTTAAAAAAGTATTTTTAAGAAGTGTTGCAGGTTGCAAGGCTCTGTCCTCTAGGGAGATGCCCTGAGGCATTTAAAATCATATTTGAGAAAAGCTATGTTTATAGACAATACTTAGGGAATAAGAGGCCCATTGCAAAAGTGAGAGCCACTCATAGGTGGATCTCTGTTCATCAACGCTGGTTTTTTTAAATTGAAGTACAGTCAGTTTACAATGTTGTGTCAATTTCTGGTGTATGACATGTTTCAGTCATATATATACATACATATATTCGTTTTTATATTCTTTTTCATTGAAGGTTATTAAATGATATTGAATATAGGTCCCTGTACTATACAGAAGAAACTTGTTTTTAATCTATCTTATATATACTAGATAGTACCTGCAAATCTCGAACTCCCAGTTTATCCCTTCCCACCCTTGTTCCCCCTGGCAACTGTTAAGTTTATTTACTATGTCTATGAGTCTGTTTCTGTTTTGTAAATAAGTTCATTTGTGTCTTTTGTTGTTGTTGTTGTTGTTCATGGACTATTTAATCACACCTTGCTCCAAGTGCCCTGTCATGACCAGGAGAGTAACCCCCAAATTCCAGTGAATTTAGCTGTCTTCCACTTTCCCAGGTTTATTGCCTGAAAACAAGGCTGCATAAGAAGACTGTGGGTTTGCACTGTGGATGTGCATATTTCCAGTTCCCAAGGCCACCGAGGGCCCCTGAAAGGGGCCATATCACAGGCAAGTGGGAGATGGTGACAGCCCTGTCCTGAGTGACAGCCCGACCATCATCACTGAGACTGGGAATAACCCATGCAATGGGTTGGAGAGGGCACCGTCTATCCACTTTGGTAAGAATATTATTCCATCCAGACTGGGGGAATTGGCACATATGGTGGCAGAGTACTGCCTCTGGACCTCTTGGGCGACAGGATCAGAAATGGTAGTGCCGAGGAGAGAGGGATGTGGATATCCACCAGGAAGCTCTCTCCAACAACCCTTAGGAATCAAATTAGAACAAATGCCCGTAGAAGTTAACCACAAAATAAAAATAACCCCTCTGTGGTGCATTTACATTTACAAAGCACTTTCATCTTCTTCATCTCATTACAAGTCTCATGAGAGCGGCTGGGCAGCTATCATTGAGTCCACTTCACAGAGAGAGAAACTGAGGCATAGTTGGGCGAAGCAGTTTGAGTCTCGACCTGTGACGAGGATCAGGGGAGAAAGGGTGCTGTTATGCATGTGTTTCCACATACAGTGTTTCCAGGTGGTGCTAGGAGCTTTGGAGTAATTTCATCCCTTAATTCAGTCTTCATAGCCACCTGAGCTATTGGTAGCCCCTTGTGTAGTTAAGGAAAGAGGCTCAGAGAGGCTGAGTCACTAGACAAGACCACGCAGCTTATAAGAGTCAGAGTCAGGATGAGAAATCAGATCTGCCTGACACCAAAGCCAGTTGGGACCACACCTTTACAGGTGTCATTGTCATATAGTCATAACTGTACATCTAAATAGGTGGGCCTCTGTGGCCGGGGAATCTGCTTGCCTCCAAGACTGGCTCTCCATGCTTTATTCTTTCATCATTCAAGTGAATGAAGTTCCTTAGCTACCTGCCTTAGCATTTTGATTGTCCTCTTGATGAGAGCAGGTCCGTATGCTTTGTCTTCATGCTCTGTTATTCAGGTCAGCTCACAACATTAATAAGTAGGAGAGAACATGGTACCAGAAATGTGCAGTTTCCTTTTAAATGCATTCATTCTTTCTTTTACTGTGCATCCATTTATTCATTCAGCAAACACCAGTGAGGCATTCCCTCTGTACCAGACCTTGAGCTAAGAAACCAGCACTGCCAATTGAATGGAACGCAGTCCTTCCCCCACAGAGCATAGTAGTTAACAGTGATAAATCATTTCATTTAAGAACTGGGTTGAGTCATAGGATCTAATGGCTTTGGGTAGAAGATTATAAAATGGGGGAGACTTTATAAACTTATGTTTCTGAAGCCCTTGGATGAGAATTTAGATTTTTGAGGGTAGAAAGAAGCCTCCCCCAACCTTGCCCCTTTCCTATTATGCTTCATTTTCACCTCCACTGACTGAAACATCCCAATAATTTATTGACCATTTTCTCCCCTGAAAAATGGGGGTGATGCTGCCAACCCAGGGACTTCACCACATCCCAGTGCAGTCTGTGCTCTCTCTCTCTCTCTCCATCTTCAGATGGGGAAGCTGAGGATCAGTCACGGAAGTGCCTTGCCCAAGGTGCCCCTCAGGAAGGCAGAGAAAGGATATGCACTTGGCTTTTCCCAGATCCAAAGCTGGACCCTTCCATGCCACACCCCAACACCCTCATGATGCCAGTGGCACAGGCACCATTGTCCAAGCCTGTACCACCCCCCAACTTCTGCCCCAGGTCCCCAGACTGCCCTGCCTCCCCGCTCCTCTCTTCTTCCCCACTACCTCATCGGTACATCCACCTCCCTCTGGGAACTTCCCTGGATTTTTCTAGAGGGGGCCGACCGACGACACTCAACATAACCAAAGGAAACAGTGTCACAGTTCAAGCCAGCACATTTGGGGACAGCTGCAGGAAATAACCTGTGCTGACTTGTCTGCTTATTTATTAGCTTTGTGCCCTTGGGCAGCCGCTGGCCTTTTGGGAGATGACGGTGCACCCGAGGGCCTGGAAGGAACTCTGTGCTAAACACGGTGACTGTGTTTAATAGATATTATTTTCATGGTGCTGCTGTTAGGATCAGAATAACATTAGACAAATGGGAAGCACAGTCACCCCCAGGGCTGGGAAGATGAGCTAAGCTTCCTGGGGGCCAAGCCACAGAGAGAAGAATTCTCTTTCATAATAGAAAAGGCTAAGTTCTAGCTCAGAGGAGTCACCTGAGGACTGAGGTAGCTCTCGGGGCCTCCCAACTCAGGGTCTCTGCTGGGAAGAATGGGCAAGAAAGATGGAGAGTGGGTTGGCCTTTCCCTGCCAATCCTTAGCCTTCCTCTAACACTGTCACAGGTGGTGGGAGCCATCACGCAGAAGACAACTTTGGTGTAGGACATGGCGGCGCTCTCTGGGGCAGGATGCCCCGATGGGAAAGTTGTGCTGAACTGTGAAGGTAGACCTCTGATGGCACTTGCAGGGGGCAGCGAGCAGAGCCTGCATCCATCCACCAAGCAACCTCAGAGTGCTAGAACCTTCTCTCTGAGGCTGCTTCTGTTTCATGAGGAAGGAAAAGGGTCTGGCATTTCTTGAGAGTCCATCCTATGCTTAATATCCTTATGTATGTGTTATGGTTTGAATTTTGTACCCTGAAAATTCCCAACCCCCAGTGCTCCAGAATATGACTTTATTTGGAAATGAGTTCATTGCAGATGTAATAAGTTAAGATGAGGTCATACTGGTGTAGGATGGGCCCCTAATCCAGTATGACTGATATCTTATTAAAAACGGAAATTTAGACACAGAATGCCATATGAGGATGAAAGCACAGATCAGGGTGATGCTTCTTCATGCTGAGTGATGCCAAAGATGGCCAGCAAACCACCAGAATGTCAGGGAGAGGCCTGGAACAGATTGTCTGTCACAGCCCTTGGAAGGAACCAACCCTGCCAACACTTTGAGCTCAGATGTCCAGCCTCTAGAACTGTGAGACACTAAATGTCTGTTGTTTAAGCCACTGAGTTTGTGGTCCTTTGTTATGACAGCCCTAGCAAACTGAAATGGTATATTACCTCCTTAGACCTCACAGCAAGCCTGCAAAGGAGATATTATTATCCGCACATAGGAATTGAGGCTCAGAGGGGTCAGTGACTTGCCCAAAGCCACACAGTAAGAAAAGAGGAGAGGTATGAACCCAGCTCCGTTCGGCTCCAAGCACGCAGACAGCCTGGGACCCACGTGAACATTGAATCCTGGGTCTCGGGGGGAAGTGAAGGAGATCTGAGGAGCACCACGAGGTTCCCAGGATCTCACTCTACAGCCTGGGATTCCCAGCCCACAAAATGAGTCCTGCCAAGGCCTACACCCTCTCAATAAGGCGGGCTGGGACAGAAAAGTCAGGACGAGCCCACAGGGTATTGAGCTGAGTCACCGGTGAGGGGTCTGGGAAAGTCAGGGGTAAGGAACTGACCAGAAAGCAGAGGGAGCCCCTCAGCCAGCTGGGGCTTCTCCTGGTCCAGGCCACATGTGGCCAGGGAGCCAAGTGGCCACAGCTAGAAGGCTTGGCTTTTGCAGGGGCCAGAAGCAAGAGGTCATTATGTGTATTAAGTCAGTCTGCCTCTCACTCTCTTTAACATTCTTCTCCTGCAGACTTCCAAAGCCCAGGCCTCTCCCCGCTGCTCCAGAACACCAGATTATTCCCCAAAGGTCTTCCTTTTCCCTGCACACCTCCTTCGGGCCTGAGCAGCTATCCCCAGGCAGCTCCCTTTCCCTCAAGGACCTTGGCAGTGCAGCGCTACTCCCTTTCCTGTATCCAGCTGTCAGCAGCACACGTCCTCTCCTCCAGCAGGGCCCTGAGGATCATTCTTAATCAAGACACAGAAAGATGGTATCACAGTCCCCCTGGAGTCTGCAAAATAGGCCTTTTAAACTGTCTCCTGCCAGAGGACCTTGGGGA
This sequence comes from Camelus bactrianus, assembly GCF_048773025.1. Classification (NCBI taxonomy): domain Eukaryota; kingdom Metazoa; phylum Chordata; class Mammalia; order Artiodactyla; family Camelidae; genus Camelus; species Camelus bactrianus. The sequence continues at coordinate 30,195,210 of NC_133550.1, read as the reverse complement.
CACCAGGGAGCTGTCACTAACAGAACCAGGGAAATGCAGAGATAAGGAGCAGGCTGACTGTCACTTCTTAGGAATCAGGGGAAGGCAGGGGGCGGCCAGGACCCCTAACTGCCTAAGGATCCCCTCTCAAGGGCATTGTGGACTGAGGCTGTCTGCAGCTCCTGCTGTCCTCAGGAACCCCACCCCCTCTCCCTTGGTGACTGGGAAGCAGGAGTCAAATGGGGAGGTGACATGTTTTACATGCAGCAGAGCTAAACTGCAGTTGGAGTAATGACATTTAGCCTCAGCCATTGCCTCCTGCTGGACCACTTGGCCAGCATCCAGCAGGGAAGGGGGCGGGGCGAAGCCAGACCCACTTATACTGACTCAGCCACACTCTGGTGTTCCTCTGTTCTGGGCTCTGCAGATAGAACAGACTCTAAGCAGGCAGCAAAGGAACTCAAAGACCCAGCCCAACCCCCATACCCTGGGGGTGATGGCCAAGCAGGCAAGCCACTGCTGGCAGAAGTTCTGCAAAGGGGGCTCCTGGCTGCCCCCTTCAATTACCACATCCAAGGCTCAGCTAGGATCCCATAATCACCTCTTAGGGGCTCCCATCCATGAGAGCTCCCTGAACTTTGGGGGATCCCTTCTTGTCTTCAGCTGGTACTGTCTCTTATGGTATCAGTTCTGGATGTCCATTTCCCACTGGGTCAGCCAGGTCCGCTCCTCACTCTGCCTAATATAGTCTTCTACAAGCATCCAGGTCTTGGGTCTCTGGGTTTCAGTGCAGCTTTACCCAGGTCACAAAACTCTATCCTGCCTCTATTTTCTCATCTGTAAAATGAGGATAATAAACATAGCTACCTCTTAGAGTTACTGTGAGGATTAAATAAGACCCTAAGTATTTAGAGTGGCGCATAGTAAGTACTAAGTAAAAGTAACTGTAAGAAAGATCATGATGATGATGTTTCAGTTCCCACAATGATACTACCCCTACTACTGTTATCACTGCTATGACTATTAATGCCATCATTACTACAACTACAATTTGTGTTGGTACTAATGCCCCCACTAGGGGAAACACTACCCCCTAGGATGTGCATAACAATTGTAGGCTTATGAAGCTTTCAGAAATTTTAATGGCTCCCATCCAACCTGTAAAATGCTAATGTGATGGTCAAGGTTTTTCATCCTGTAGTTCTGCCTCCTGCCATCTGGGCTCCTGCCCTGTCCCCAGGTAGAGCCTGCTCCCCAGCATTTCTCCAGGAGTGCACCTCCCTCCCTTGCTTTCTCCCTCTAGCCGAACCAGCTACTTCCTCCTTTTTGATTAACTCCCTCTCTTTGTAAAATTACATGTTCCTAAAGACTCAGCTCAGGTGTCATCTCTTTGTTGAAGTCTTCCTTGGCTGGGGAAAGATAAAGATGCACAATAGAAAATCAGGTTTAATCAGAAGCGAGGATGTTATTGTCCAGAATGGCAGCAAGAATGGAGGCGGCAAAGACTCCTAATTAGATGCTAGAACTAGTCTGGGGAAGAAGCCAAATTAGGAAACCGAAGCAACCAAATATGCCTTCGAGTGGCATAGATAAATTCTGCTGAGCATCTTACAATAACAAGAAACACAGGTTTGATCATCTGCTGTGTACCAGATGCTGTTCTGGTATGGATATGTGTAAAATAACCCCGTGAAGTAAATGCTATTCCGATCACCCCCACTTTATGAATAAAGAAACTGAGGCACAGAAAGGTTTATTAATTTGGCTGGAGAGTTAATAGGAAACAGAGCTGGATTTAAGCCTGGGCAGGTGTTTCTGGAGACCATATACCTAACCACTACTCTTTTTCTAACACAATTATTGTTTCTATTTCTCCTCTTCCATCTTCCCTTCATTTTAGTCTACCACATCCTACCCCTAGTTGTGAGATTGGAGTGGTAAGGACCAAGTAAGTCTCTATTCACTGATTGGGCAAATATTTCATGCCTACCACCTGAAGATATAAAATATGTGAGTGTATGAGAAATATTTAGAACAGTGCCTGGCACATAGTGAGTTAGCTGCCATCATAACCATCATCACCATCACCATCAGCATTATCATCACCATCATCATCATTATCATTACCATCACCATCATCTTCATCATCTATCTTCCTGATACAAAACCTGACACTAAGAAAGTTCAGTGAATATTCTGTTGAATGCTGGGTGATGAGCCATTTCTCATAATCATCCACATTCCCAGGAGTAACAGCTTTTCAGTGTCAGAAAAATCGATGCTCTTATTCTCTGAGTCCCCAGAGGAGCCATTTGTCACCCATCTCCCTCCCTGGAGGTGGTGGATGCATCCTTTCTTCTCCTGGAAGTGGCTCATTCCCACCTCAATTCTCTGACCCTAGTGGGCAGAACTGATTCCCCTTTCTCATGCCAGAACACAGAGCCTGGCCCTACTCTGTAAGCCCCTCTCCCTCCCCTCTGCATCAGGAGGACCTTGAGTGTTAAGCACGTCCCCAAAGCAAAAGACAGTCTCCAAACAGAAATTGAAAAATGCAGGGAGGCTGGGGGCCACGGAGAGAGCAACACTGGCCCCCAAGGTCACCTCTTCAATGGGCTGCAAAGAATGAACGCCAAGAGCATTTCTGAAAATAAAGTGCCAGAGACAATGATCTTAAAGCAGAGAGAAGAGTATCTGGAAGAACTGAGGAAGAAAGTTATGAAAAATGGCATTCTTTGGTCATCTCTATTTCTTCATTAAATGCTGAAATTTCCCCAGTGGGGGGAAAGGCAAAGGCTGAGAAGGTGTCCAGACTGAGAACAGATAGTAGTTAAGTTTTAAAGTGAAATTAGATGTCTGGACTTGAGGAAGGATGGGTGACGTTCATTTCAGAATGACTCCGTCAGGCCCCCAGCACCCTGAGGAGTTTTGCAAGGCTCAGTCTAATTATAGGGAGCATTAGTTTCCTATGTTTGCTGTAACAAATTACCACAAGCTGAGGGGCCTAAAACAATAGAAGTTTATTCTCCAACAGTTCTGGAGGTCAGAGTCCAAAATGAGTCTCAATGAGCCAAAATTAAGATGTCAGCAGGGCTATATTTCTTTCCAGAGGCTCTAGGGGAAAGCCCCTTTCCTCACCTTTTCCAGCTTCTAGAAGCTGCTCACATCCCTTGGCTCATGGCCCCCTTCCATCTTCAAGACCAGCTATGGCTGGTCCAGTCTCCTTCACACTGCATCATGTGGATACTGACTCTTCTGTCTCCCTCTTCTCCATTTAAAGGAACTTTGTGGCCCACCCAGACAATCCAGGAGAATCTGCTTATCTTAAAATGACTTGATTAGTAGGGGGAGGGTATAGCTTAGTGGTAGAGTGTGTGCTTAGCATGGACGAGGTCCTGATTTTCAACCCCTAGTACCTCCATTACAAAAATAAATAAATAAACCAACAAATACCACATGGTATTATCTATATAGGATTTTTTTTTGCTAATTCTTTCAAAATTGGTAATTCATCTCTGGAACTGGAAGTGGCTTTTCATTATCCAGAAATGGGATTAAACCAAGTTAGTGTGACCTTGGGAGAGTTACTTAACCTCTCTGGTTAAACCTTTGTTTTCTCATCTCTAAAATAAAGAGTTTAGTGTGACTTAAGTTCTCGTCATGAGTGACTGTGGCTTCACCGTATCATGCCCAGGGCCTGACACATAGTAGACACTCAGGAAATGTTTGTGCTGACTGAGGGGAGCTGGATTTAGTGGTGTCAGAGGCTTCCCAGCTTTCAAGATCTTTCATGACTCACACTTCCAAATCACAGAACACAAATTTTCTTTTTTTTTTAAATGTCATTTTAAAAAAATTAAAGTATAGTCAGTTTACAATGTGTCAATTTCTGGTGTACAGCATAATGTTTCAGTCATACATATACATAGACATATTTGTTTTCATATTCTTTTTCATTATAGGTTACTACAAGATATTGGATGTAGTTCCCTGTGCTATACAGAAGAAACTTGTTGTTTATCTATTTTATATATACTAGTTAGTATCTGCAAATAACACAGATTTTCAAAATGGGTATTCACATCTGTCAGGAAGCTCCTCCTGGGCAGAAGCTGTGTCATTTTTCTCTGTGGCACATATCTTTGTACGAGAAAACACTCAGTCACACGCACACACAATAAATGGAAGGATGGACAACTGAATGTGTGTGTATATATGTGTATGTGTACATATACGAGTGCACGTGTGTGTATGTGTATAAATATATATATACACACACACATAGAGGGGGAAAGAGTGTGTGTATGTGCCCACAGACACCTCAGTTTTGTCATCTGTAAACTAAAAACAGTAGTAATAATACCAACTGCAGAGAGGCATTGTAAGGATTAAAATCGTTAATACACGTGAAACACTTGCCTAGAACGTAGCAAGTGCCGTATAAAATCTTAACTATTGTTTTTTGTCAGTATCATTATCTCACCACAACACTGAACGGATGCGGAAGTTCCATAGTTCACCCCGCTGTGGGAAGAGGAGGGAGTCCCGGCCATTTGGGGATCTCTGGGGCAGCTGCTGAAGGAAGTGGCATTTAAGCCGTGCCTTGAAGATGGGTGGCAATCACTCCCTGTAGAAAGCTGAGGGAAGGCGTTCTGGGTGAGAGGAGCCGTGGGAGGGGAGGCATGGAGGTGGGGAGTCATATCAAGGAAAGTGAGCCCCTCTGTCACTTTGGAAGTGGTCTGCAATTTGGCTGGACAGCTGGGTTAGGTAAAGCTCGCAGAGGTGTCTATAGGCCTGGTTAAGAAGTTTCGATTTTATCTTCTGGGCAGTAGGGAGCCACTGAAGGTTGTTGAAGTGGAGAAGGTGGTCATGGGATCAAGACTGTTCCAGGCAGTATGAGGCATTTAAAATCACAGAGAGATCAGTTAGTCCTAACACTGCCGTAACAAATTTCCACAAACTGGGTGGTTTAAAACAACTCTGAGAGAAATTTCTTGAGACCAGAAATCCAAAAAAGTGTTGGCAGGGTGAATTAGGACTGGAAGCTCTGAGGGTGAATTAGGACTGGAAGCTCTGAGGGTGAATCTGTGCTATGCCTCTCTCCCAGCTTCCAGCAGCAGTTGGCTATCTTGGTCTCCCTTGGCTTGTAGACACATCACTTCAGTCTGTCTCCATCCTCACATGGCCTCCTCCCCTATGTCTCTCTGTGTCTCAACTAGCATCTGCTTTTGTCTTATGAGGACGCAAGTCATGGGATTTAGGGCCCAACCTAAATCCAGGATGATCTCCTCTTGGGATCCTAAGTGACATTTGCAAGACCCTCTTCACAAATAAAAGATGTCCCAGGGTTAGGACACAGACATATCTTTTGAGGACCACCATTCAGCCTACTACAGATGATTATAACTATTGTCCAGCACATATCTACACATAAATACCAAATTCCTGCCCCTAGACAGGATAGAGCTCTCAGAAGTTTGAAAGTACCACAGAGCCCTGCGTCATTGTGTTTTTTTCCCATGGTTCTTCTTATCTATAAGAGTAAATGTGGTGTGTGGGGGCCAGGCCTGGCAGTGGGGCAGCCACTGTGATCTGGGTTAACTCAGAGGTTCTCAACTTGGATGCCCATGAGAATCATCCCGGAGAATGCTGAGAAAACACCAGTACCTGGGCCCTGCCCTCAGACGTGCTGATTTCATTGGTCTGGGATGGAGACCGGGTATCACTACCTTTTAAAACTCTCCAAGTTGTTCTCATGTACATCTTAGTTTGGTCCACTGTGGATTTTCCAGGAGGGCAATATAGAGCCAAGGAGGTGAAAATTAGTTCTTGGGAGGCAAAAAACCCCTTAGGAATTGCAATGGTTTGTGACCCTCCAAAGGAGCCTAGTACAGAAACAGATACACAGTGTGTCTATGCTATTAAAATTCCATAGGGTGGGGTATTTTATTTTATTTTATTTTATTTTTTTGGTTTTGTCTTTATTTTTTTTAAACATTTTTTATTGATTTATAACCATTTTACAACGTTGTGTCAAATTCCAGTGTTCAGCACAATTTTTCAGTCATACATGGACATATACACCCTCATTGTCACATTTTTTCTCTGTTAGTTACCATAACGTTTTGTGTAAATTTCCCTGTGCTATACAGTATAATCTTGTTAATCTATTCTACAATTTTGAAATCCCAGTCTATCCCTTCCCACCCTCCGCCCCCCTGGCAACCACAGGTCTGTATTCTCTGTCTATGAGTCTATTTCTGTCCTGTATTTATGCTTTGTTTTTGTTTGTTTGTTGGTTTGTTTTTTAGATTCCACATATGAGCAATCTCATATGGTGTTTTTCTTTCTCTTTCTGGCTTACTTCGCTTAGAAGGACATTCTCCAGGAGCATCCATGTTGCTGCAAATGGCATTATGTTGTCGGTTTTTATGGCTAAGTAGTATTCCATTGTATAAATATACCACATCTTCTTTATCCAGTCACCTGTTGATGGACATTTAGGCTGTTTCCATGTTTTGGCTATTGTAAATAGTGCTGCTATGAACATTGGGGTGCAGGTGTCATCCTGAAGTAGGGTTCCTTCTGGATACAAGCTGAGGAGTGGGATTCCTGGGTCGTACGGTAAGTCTATTCTTAGTCTTTTGAGGAATCTCCACACTGTTTTCCATAGTGGCTGCACCAAACTGCATTCCCACCAGCAGTGTAGGAGGGTTCGAGGGTGGGGTATTTTACAATATTTGTATATGATGAAAATCTGAGGTACAGTGAGGCCAGCAGATTGGAAGACAGTTGCCATTGAAAAGACAGTCTGTTACTCTCAATTCCCAAGAGGAGAGGAGGCGGCCCAGCATCCCAGGTGGGGAAGCATGGGGGAGGGTCAGGAGACAGAGTGAGAGGGAGAAACATGGACAAGACCCTTTATGGTGGTTTCTGAGCAAAGAAACTGGGGAGGCAGGATAAGCAGGTTTAGATTTGGCTCGTTTCAGTGGGCACCGGAGTGTGGGGGCTGTCCCTGGCTGTCAGGTACCTAGCCGGGGGATGATTACAGCAGATGGTGGCCTGGAGCATAAGAGCCTGATTACGGAGGTGATTGTGGGTATGGGCTCTGGGTTGGTTGGTTTGCATTGGGAAAGCACATTCACTGGCATGTTGTTTGCTGTGTCTAGGAACCGTCTAGCCCAGGGAGGGGCAAACCCAGATGTCAAAGCATTAGAACACAAAAAATGAAAGATACAGCGAATATAGTGGCGCTGGGGTTGGGGAGGGAAGAAAATAACCAAAAAGACGTCTTGGGGGGAGTAGGCCATAATTTTAAAAGTTGAAAGACTTTATATCTGGGCTACATCACATATTTCTTGATAAAACTGCCAGAACGGTGCTGGGAGGAAGCATCTCCCCAGAAGCATCCTTATCCAGATGTATAGCTGGATAGGCCCCCTTCTTGGCCAACAAAGACCATGTGCTCACCTTCCCCAGGGGCCCATGGCCTTGTCAAAAGTGCAGTACCTTTAACAGCGGCAACAAATGAGAATTTAGAGTCCTCTTGAGGTTTATTTTGCTCTGTAATCAGCTGCTGAATTTTGACCTAATGGGATTCTAATGTTTTTAAAAGCCAATTTAGTAATCTTTGTATTTTCGATGGATTGTAAAAGCCCTATTAGTTATTTATATCACCATACACATGCGTTGCTGCAGATGGCAGATTTATGCTTCCATGTGCCATTAACATCTACACTATGTTAACAGAAGCATTTTAGCCAGCTCTCAAAATATTGGCCTACTCTCCTTCATGCCTGTAGACACACACACACATACACACACACACACACACACACACACACACACACACACAAACCCCTCTCATTCTGTGTGGTCAGCCATAGGGTATTTCAACTTTAAATTAAAGATCCTATCCTCACTATATCATATCAAATAAGTGATAAGTCTATAGTCACAAGGCTATTTAATTAAAGATAATCAGTCTTTGAAGACTCAGAATACAATTAAATATACTTAACACTAAAGCTTGGTTGAACATGATTTAATCTTTCTTGGGTGATTCAGGATCTTACAGGCCTTGGGGGCCTTTGTTACGAATATAAATGATCTTCATGCTCTTACTCTGCAGAAGTTCCGTTGGAAAGAGATTTCTAGTTGGAAACCTGCCAAGTACACAGGCTTCCACTGTAGAAGGTACCCTTAACAATTACCTGGAAATGTTTCTAGACATCCTGGGGATAAGAAATCTGTGAATATTTGTCCTTGGCATAAAATTGTTGACAGCTGATGTGGAATCCATTTTTCAGCCCCCTTTTTTATCTCTTACAGGGAGAAATACTCAGTGGGGTGTTAATGATACATTAACACCTTTCTTACTAATCTTTGTTTTCCATCAAGAACTCTACCCAGGACTCGTTCATTAATTCAGCTTGTGTTTATTAAGCAAGTCTCAGTGAGACACGGTAGAATTAGAGTTGGCAACAGGTAAGGGTACAGGTGAATTTGTTTCAGGGTACATACTACACATTCAAATAATTAGTTCAGAAGTTCTCTTAAATGAATATGTACCTCCTTACCACTCCTATTGCCCATCATTTCCTTCCTCCTTTTCCTAGTATGATCACCTTCACTAGTCAAACCATATTCAGATACTTAATGACTCAGAATTAAAATTAATCTGGGAAAGACATAGCTTAAAATAATCTCAACATACCTTGTAAAAAGAAAGGCAAAAACTGATAGAACTACAAGGAGAAATAGGTCCACTCTGATTGTTGGAGACTTTAACACCCTTCTGTCTGAAATGGACAGATCCAGTAGGTAGAAAATCAGTAAGGACATAGTACAAGTCCTAATCAACTGGTTATAATGGACTACAGCCTACCTCATCTAACAACAGAGAACCATATTCTTCTCAAGCTCACATGGAACATTCACCAAAATAGACCACATTCTGGGACATGAAACACACCTTAACAACTTTAAAAGAATAGACTGTTCTCAGACCACAGTGGAATTAAACTAGAAATCAATAGAAAGATAGGTGGAAAATTCCAAATTCGTGGAGGCTAAACAACACACTCCTGAATAACACTTGGGTCAAAGAAAAAAAAATCTCAAGAGAATTTTTAAAAATATTTTGAACTAAGTGAAAACACAACATAAAAATTTGTGGGATGCAGCAAAAGCAGTGCTCGAAATTTGTAGCAGTAAAAGCATGTATTTAAAAAGAAGAAAGATGTAAAATCAAGATTATAAGTGTTTGCATTAGGAAATTTAAAAAAGAAAAAATTAAAGCAAAAATAAGCAAAAGAAAAGAAATAATAATTAGAGCAGAAATCAATGAAATTAAAAACTGGAAATAGAGAAAATCAATGAAACCAAAAGCTGGTTCTTTGAAAAGGTTGATAAAATTGATGAGCCTAGCTAAGTAAAAAAAAGAGAAATTACTAATATCAGAAATGAAAGAGGGGACATCACTATAGATCCCATGGACATTAAAGGAATAATAAAGAAATAGAATGAACAACTCTATGCTCATAAATTTGATGATGTAGGTGAAATGTACCAATTCCTTGAGAGACCCAATCTAGCAAGACTTACAAGAAAAATTAGACAATCTGACTAGGCTTATTAAAGAAATTGAATCAACAATTAATAACCTTCCAAAATAGAAAGCATTAGGCCCAGATGGTGAATTCTACCAAACACTTAAAGAAAAAATTATGCCAATTTTCTACAACCTCTTTCAGAAGATAAAAGCAGAGGGAGTACTTCCTAACTCATTCTGAGTCTAGCATTACCCTAATACCGAAACTAGACAAAAATATTATAAGAAAAGAAAACTACAGATGAATGTCTCTTGTGAACATAGATGCAGAAATCCTGGACAAAATACTAGCAAATCCAATCCAGTAATGTATAAAAAGAACTTATCACAGTCCCTTCAATGCACCACGAATTTTCCTGCCTCCGTGCCTTGCTTGGCTTTTGCTGCTCCCTCCGGTTTGCCCTTTCCCATTCTCTTTTCTTCCCCACCCCCAACTGCATCCAATTCACCTAGTGAACATGGGCTCACTTTTCAGTACTTGTCCTAGGACAGTTCATCTATAAAACCTTTCCTGACACACCACTCATGTGAAATATTCCATTTCTATTTGTGCCCTCAGTGTAGCATGTGCGAGCTTCTCTTACAGCACCTGGGACACTCATGAGCATGTGTACATGTGCCACTAGATTACGGATTTCTTAAGGACAGAGTCTATGTCTTACTTTTCATTAGAGTCCCAGTCTGTCACATTATATGGGATGGATGGATGGATGGAAGGAGTAGTACAGGAAGGGACTGAGGAAGGAAGGAAAGAAGGGAGGGAGGGAGGGAGGAAGGGAGAAAAGGAAGAAAGTTAGTGGATGGATAAATAGATAGATGAATGGGGGTTAAGCTCCATGAGGGCAACTACTTTGTTTTGTTTCCTGCTGTATCTCCACTGCGCAGCATAATATATAACACATAATAGATGCTCAAAAGTTGTTTGATTAATTAATTACTCTTTAATTAATTAAAGGATGAGCCATTATAAAAGCAGAAGTTTGGATGGATGAATGGATAAATGAGTGTTGAGTGGACAGACTGATGAATGCATTTGAATTCTAAGTGTTCAAGAGGAAGATACATGGCCACCTTGATGAAGAGCAGTAGTCTCCACTGTCCAGAAAGCTACGTCCTCATTATTTCACTCTGACTTGTTGCCATGTGTTAATTGAAATGTCAAAGACTAGTTTTTAAGTCAAAACAGTCTAACACACACCCCCATCGCACCCAGGGCTGAATTTTATCACCACCACTTGACACTGTGCCCACAGGTGTCACTGCTGTGCAAGGGGACAAGGAAATAGATGCTTTTAGAGAACTTCCAAATGGCCACAGTCCATGGTCCTGGGAGCCAGATGATCTCCAAAATCTGACCAACCTCTCACATTTCCACAGCTACCCAAGACCTGGCTGGAGTGGAGGTCTAAAATGTTGTGGGCACAGTGCAGCAGCCAGTTGGTGACATGGTGATGTGAGGGCTGGTAAAAGAATTTACCAGAGATAAAGTATGGGAATAGAAAGGGGTTTATTAAGGTATGCTGTCATAGACAACAGCAGGCCACGCAGACGTGAGGTGCCTGTGTGAGTGCCAAGGGCCAGTTACTGGGGTGTTTTATAAGGTAGGGTAACAAGGTGCCTGCTCGGCTTGAACACAAGTCTCTGTTTGGTTGTAGGTGAGGTAAGAGGTTTAGAGTCCCTGAAGGGCGGTGAGGTTTATAATAAGGTGGGCTAAAACAAACCAGCCTGAGCTATTGTGAGATGAGGCTGAAGGATCTCAGGCAGATATCAGAGAGCCCAGAAATGGGGGTTGTTGGACTTTGAAGGATGTCAGTTGGCCCAACATAAAATACCTCTTAGCAGGAGTCAAGGACCAAAGCAGATACTCACAAGCCCTGCAAGGCCCCAGGTGCACTTCACCACAGAGATGAGAAAATTGGGGAAATGAGTCTCTCTCTCCTCTTAAGCCCCTGCGAGATGGATGGCTCAGGAGCCTACGGGGAGTAGAAAGGATAATGCAATAAAGACAGACCTCTGGGAGAGGAGGGAGGGCAAAGGAGGTAACCAAAATTTTTGTAAGGATATTTAACCATGCTCGCTAGTCACAGGGAAGAAGAAAGAGTGAGGGAAAAGCACAAACCACGATGGGGCTTACATGATGCAGCTTTGCATCACGGGAGATGGGGAGAAAGCAGGGAAGCCTGCTCAGCGTCTTCATATGGGTGTCCAAGGGCTGACTCAAGTAGAACGTGACCAGAACTGAACTTCTTATCTTTTCCCCAAACCTGACCCTCCTACAGTGTTCCCCATTTCCTTAAATGGTAAATCCATCCTTTCAATTGTATTGGTCAAAAACCTTGGAGCTGTTCTTGTCCCCTCTCTTCTTCTTGCCCCCTACACCCAAGTAGCAACTCCATCGACTTTTCCTTCTCTTTGTACTGAGAATCACTTTTGTACCATCTCCACCATAACCACTCTGTCTCTGCCCAGGCCACTCCCTACAGTCTGTTCTCCATCCACCAGCTGGAGTGACCCCCTCCAAAAAAGGCCAGATCACATCCCTCCTCTATTCCAAACCCACCAGGGGCTCCCATCTCTCTCAGAGTAAAAGCTAAAGTCCAGAGTTGCCCACAAGACTCCCCCAAGTTTGTGCTCACCACTTCTCTGGCCTCATTGCCTACTACTTTCCCCCATTTTCTCTGTTCCTTCCTCCAACAAGCCAAGCCCAGCCCTCAGGCCTTTGTCCTTACCACCCCCTCTGCTGACCTGCTTCTCCCCCGAGATACCAGCCTGGCTCACATGCTCATGTCCTGCAAGTCTCTCTTTGAATGTCCCCTTCTCCATGTGACCCCGCTGCTCAACCCAGCACTCCCGATCCTCCTTTCCTGCTCTATTTTTCTCCATGGCATTTACTACTCAACTGGTTACATATTCTCATTATGTGTTTGGAATACACATACCAAGATGGCAAGGATTTCCAGTTTTTTGCTACTGGATCCTCAGTACCTAGAACTACACCTAGCACCTAGCGGGCACTCGGCTAATACTCACTGAATGAATGAATGAACAGAGTATCTTTCCCCTTGTTTTCCTGCAGATTTTCCTACTTACACGGTCAGTGTTAGAGCCATAGCAATGCCCCACTGTCTCTGTGCCATGTACCACGTACAGTGACTTACTAACAGCATGGCTGCCTCTGTGCCCTGCTCTCAAGGTGGACACTCCCTTACCCAGACTTTAATTATTAGCTTCCTTCACTCCTGAGCTGCCTTCAAGGGAAAGCTGGCTGCATCCGGCTCTTATGGAGAGGACCACCTGTGTGGTCATCTTGGGCCATTTCTTCCTTGGTGACCCCACCCTACTTTGTCCCTACCTTTCTCTGCCTCAACACCCAGCAGGCACAGTGGGTACACTTTTCCTATTGTCTCAGAATCTTCCTCTCTGGACTGGGAGCTTCCTAAGAATAGGAACTTCTTTGAGCCTTGGGATCTCAAAAGTGGCATTTGAGCTAGGCCTTGAAGGATGAACATGAACTTGCTGGGCACCCATCAAAAATGGAGAGAACAAGTACAGTGATAATGAGGGAGAGGAAGAAATGGACATAGTGAGTGTAGACCACTCTTTCTAGGCTTTCAGCTATGAAAGGGGAGGAAGAGAAACATGGCTGGAAGGTAAAGGTTTAGATTTTAAGTCCAGAATTTTTTTGGCCCAATGCCCTCCATGGTCCACCCCTGCCTCCTGGTCCAGCTCCTTCTCCCACCTTCTGCACCCTCTATCCCATCTTGTACCCTCGGTTCCAGTCACTCATATGCAGAGCCCATGTCTTTGGGTCTTTGCTCTTCCTTGGAATGTCCTTCTCTAATCATCATCATCATCACATCTATTGAGCTATTTATAGGGGCCAAGATTTACATGTATTAACTCATTTAATCTTCCAGTGGCCTTATGAGGATTACACTGTGACCCTCCCCATATTATTCAGAAGGAAACGGAGATCCAGGGAGGCTAAATAGCATCCCTAGGTGACACTGCTGTGACAAAGTACAGGTGCAGTTCAACCCGAGCATTCCTTCAGGCTCCTGAGTCCACATTCTTTCAACTCTACTGTAAGGTGTCTGCTTCCCCAGATCCCAGCTCCAGCACTAAGCTCCCCTGGGAAGCTGCCCTGACACTCCCAGGCCAACTCTGGCTCACCCACTGTGCTCCATGGTTTCTTTGTCTTCTTTTAAGGTTGTCATGCTCATTCCTCCTGTGTACTTCAGCCTCTTCCAGTGGGCATGTTATTGAATCCATTTCTGAAAATTCTCCATCTTTGTGTCTACCTCTTATTTCTTTTGATGGTTTAGCTTCAGACTTCCTAAGAATTTTCCCTTTGAACATAATTCATTATAGGGGAAAAAATGAACCATGGTCTGGATTTATCTAATTGGAAAATGGCATGGCTCCCACAGACAAATGGGCTCACCAAGGCAGTCCTGAATTTGCTTCCCGCTGCCAAGTCTCTTAAAATAAAATGGAGTTTCCAAGCCGATGGTGCAAACATTTTTAAAAATCTGATCATTTCCTATCTTGTTTCTTAATAAATTGAACAGTAAAAGAAAGCCTTCTGGCACCTTGTTATTGAATTCCTAAATCTTTAGCTTCGAAGAACTTCACTTGGATTATTAGCAAACATTTATTGACTCTCTTTTCTGTGCCAGGTTGTCCGTATAGATTATCCCATTATGGTCTCCCAGCCATGCTAGGAGGTAGATAGCATCAAATATTTTGCAGAGAGAGGAACAGAGGCTCAGAGGAGCCAAGTCACAAGTCCCGGGCCACACAGCTGGGAGACGGCAAGGCAGGAATCTGAACCCGGCCAGGTCTGTCTGGTGCCAGTTCGAGGGCTGGTCTGCTGCACCCCAGCTGCTTCCTTCCCAATTCTTAAAGCTGGGACTGGTGCCAGGGCCCTCCACTTTAAATTCCGGGGATAACTTAGCAGAAAACAAGGCCTAGCTTGGCAGGCAGGACTTAGGAGTCTGTTCTCTTCTCACAGCCAGAGACAGACAAGGCAGAACCAAAGCCTGGGTCCAGGGTGCCAAGACGTACGTAGCCTCCTCCTCTGCCATTACCATCAACACCAAAGGGAGAAGGGATGAGTGCTGATGGCTGTCTTCTTTAGTTTTCTCTTGGTGGGAAACAGCATCCAGGTCCAGTGATAGAATGGAGATACAGAGAAAAGCTGAGAGGAGGGAGATGATATATTTGCCAAGGGGCTGTCCTATGAACATAGGAAGGTGGGTATTCAGGGAGACCGAATTGCCCTGATTACTCCCATGGGAGACAGAATGCTCGATATGGTTGGCCCCAGGGCCCACCCAGTGGAACAGTTCTCACATTTTCTGTTCTAAATGACCTAACCAAAAAGTTGTCTGTCTCCAGTCACACAGACTTTGGAAAGATGATCTGCAAGACTATATGAATCCAGACATTAAATAAACAAAACTGCACATTTTGGGGAACAGGCCATTTAGTAAGTGCTTACTGTAGGCTAGTGGCCTTAAGTATTTACCTTGTTTAATCACCACAATAAAACAATGAAGTGGATATTTTAACATCTCTTTGCAGACACAGAGGCTGCCTGGGGATCTGGGAAGTGGTTTGTCCAGGTTGCCCAGGGGATGGGCGCAGGATTGGAGCATAGCTCCATTAAGAGCCTACAGTCATGCCTGGCCTCTCTGTCCCACCTATGGCCAGTGAGGCCTGTATTGGTTATGGCTGTAAATGTGAACATTCAAAGGCATTGGTTCATCATCTTTTAGGACTTGCCAACCCCTTTGAGAACGTGAATGGATTTCCCCTCAGACAAATGTA
This sequence comes from Camelus bactrianus, assembly GCF_048773025.1. Classification (NCBI taxonomy): domain Eukaryota; kingdom Metazoa; phylum Chordata; class Mammalia; order Artiodactyla; family Camelidae; genus Camelus; species Camelus bactrianus. The sequence goes on along the minus strand of NC_133550.1, from coordinate 30,179,789 downwards.
CCACTCAGCCCAAAGTAATAGAATTTCAAGAAGACCATGACCCCTTCAACACTGTGGACCCTCTCCTACAATCGCCTGCTTTTCAAGGAAATTATTCCCTTAGTTGCAGTCAAAGTCATATTTGAATCTTAGTTTCCCCTGTCTTTAAACTTGAGTCTTAATTATAAGACTGTGGCTGTCCTTGACTCTAATAGTGGAAATTGATGCATAAACCAAAACTCAGGCCTGCAACTGGCACTAAAATATGATGCTGAGACTTTCTTAATGACTTAGTTGATTTTTATACAAAAAAACCCTCTACTTTATATGTATACCCCATATAGAGTCCTCAAAGAAAAAGAAAACAGGAAAACCCTGGCATATAATCTTTGCATAATAGATCAATTATAGATTCCCCAAATCCCAGTAATCTAGCTTTCAAAGCTTCTTTGAATAATTATATTTTCACATTTAAATTTCAGAACCCTCTAAAAGAAGGAGGAATAATTTCAAGGGAAATTATTTATTCTTATGATAAAGAAGTCCAAAGCTGGGCTTAGGCACATTAACTGATTTTCATCTCAGTTAAGATATGTTGAACACCTACTACTGCTCAGCACATGCAGAATACTTCAGTACACTTTGTCTCATTTCTTCCCCTACCCTCAGCAACACCTTGAGGGAGACAAAGCCATTCTTAACACCCTCATTTCACAGAAAAGGAAACTGAGGTCGAGAGAAGCTGTCTGACCTGCCCAAGGTTAAACAAATGGGAAATGGAAAAGCCAGGACTGAAGCTCTGGGTTCCAGACTCCAAGACCTGTTTGCTTGTGCCTCAACCAACATGTGAAGCAATGTTTCACATGCAGGTCTGGGATAAGAACTTGCTGCATATAGTGCAGATTCCAAGAAAGCAGTCCTGTAAGTACATGTCAGGTCCATTTGTACTGCTAATTAGAGAACTTTACCTCCCTGATGTTCAGAAGTTGCTCCCAGACCTCCTTTACTGTGAAGCCCCCTGACCACCACTCCCTTCCCTAGTGGAGGGTTTCATCCCCTGAACCTTGGGCCAATTATCACAGTGGGTCATGGTCATCTGGTGTCCTCTGTGGTGATTGCCATTAAGGGTAGTAAATGTCTGAATTTGATCAGGAACATCTAGGGCATCAGATGAGGGCTTGGCCCAACATTGGTTGCCATAGCAATGACGACTTGAACTTGGCTTCTGACTAGATGTCTGGGCAGGTGCACAAACTGGAGGAAGCAAGGATGACTCAGGCGTCACTGCCTGAGGTGATGGGGGTGACTCAGCTGTTGAGGGAGAGGGACAGACAGGAGGCTGGCCTCGGATGACCAGCATTTCTGAGAAGGTCTCGTCTTTCCTGAAAAGCTGAGGGTTCCTGAAGTGCAAGGATCGCCTCTCGGTCATCTCTACATCCCGTGTGGAGCCCAACACAGCACTGAGTAGTGCCCAGTGAATGGTGAATCTGTATTGCCCCATTAGTGCCAAGTTGTGAACTGGCCCAGTTCACAGTGTTTTTCAAACTGCCAGTTGTGACCCACTAGTGGGCCATGAAATCACTTTTGGTGCTGCAGGCAGCATTTTCTATTGGTAAGGTAGAAAAGAAGTGAAAAGGAAAAAGAATTGAAAGTGCCTTGTACATAGTAAGGGTCAGTATTATTTTCCGTGAAAATATTTTTCATGGAAAACATTAGAAGTGTGTATAGTGGTCGTGGGGTGTGTGTGTGTGTGTGTACTGGGAATGATGTGAAATACATTCTTATTCTGAGTCCAAAATATTTGAAAAACAATGGTTAGAGAACAATCTCAGAAACTTACTTGGCCAGTTTCCTGATTATAGAAACATTAAAATCTCATGGTCATTTGCAATGTTCATCCATGATTCATTGTTCATAAAAAAAACATCTGCTATGGTTGCCTTCTCCATTGTGTCAGCCTGTTAGGTGAGAAGGTGAAACATCCAGGAACAAGTGACTGGCTCAGTACGTCTGGAGCCATTAATTAGGCAGCAGAGGCTAGAAGGGGTGTGTGATGGGTGCCTTCTCATACCTGCCCATCTTCAAAGGCAGAGCCTTTGTTTGCTGAGCTTTTGAGATTTAAGCAGAATGAGGAGTGGGCTTGAACTACTGACATTTGCCTTTCTGTCCCCTCACCCTGACAGTTGGCTTAAATAATTCAGCCCCTGTATATTGATACTGTTTTATTGTTCCCAATTTATTGTGTCATTGGCAGTCTTGTCTCTTCAGTGAGTTTATACACTACTTGAATATGTTTTCTTTTGCATCTCCAAAATGCCTAGCAGGGGTAGGAATACAGTAGGCACTCAATACGTGCTTCCAACTTGTTAACAACTACTCTTTGTTCAGGTCTCTGCTAAGACATCCTTTATGGATGATCTACATCAGTGAAGAGCCAGGAACTTCTGGCTCATCTTCTCCTACCATGGAACATGTATCATGTGGCTTTGTAGTTATGTGTGTAACAGTCTGTCTCCTTTGCTTAGACTGTGACCCTATCAAGGACAGGAAGTGTGTGAATTCTGTCCATCATTGTATCCTCAGCCCCTAACACAGCACAACACCTGCCTGCTTTGTTCATTGTCTCCTCAGTGACTGACACTTGCTAAGTTTACCTGTTAGTTATTGCCATAAGAATGCTGAGTAACAAACAACCTAAGTGTCTCAACGGTATATTAAATTAGCATTTGCTTTTGTGGGGCAGCTCTAAGCTGCAGGTTTGTACTAGATCTGTTCTATGTTTTTCTCACCCTTCTTAGACCAGCAGGCTAACCAGGGCATGTTTTTCTATGATGATGGTAAAAACACAAAAGAGCAAGTTCTTCTGCACAAGTGCTTCTTAGGCCTTTGGTTCCATCATGTCTCTTAACATACCTTTGGCCAAAGTTCATTAAGTCCAAAGTCAAGGAGCAAGGGAGCAAGTCTAGCCTATGGAGGTAGGGGAGATGAAGGGAACAGTGAATATTTCTGAATAATCGGCCGAGTAAGGTCTCAGGTTCTCGCTAAATGTTCATGGAATGGAAAGGAAGGAATGAAAATAGCTGGATTCCAGGAATTTCCCATCATACAGGTTACAAAAATCCATGGGACTCTACCTCCTGACATAGCTCTATGGAGAAAGCCAGAGCCTTCTCTAACAGATAACAGCCCAACCACCCAGAGTTAAGTTTGCTGGGCAGGTAAATCATGCCCTCAGGAGGTTGCCAGCAGAGACTTCCTGCAGGGCGCCCAGGGGCAGCAGCTGCCTCTGGGAGGGAGAATGGGACAGTGACCACTAGGTTCTCAAGAGGTGTCAGTGGACAGAATCCCTGGCAGGTCTGAGGAAATGATTTTTTGTCTCCTTTGGAAATGTCTGCATAAAGGTGAATGCTAGTGTGTTTGTTAAAATCAGCAGGTCAGGACATAGAGGAGACCTTTTAAAAGAACTGGACATTATTTCTAAGAGGATTCAAAGTCTTGGTTCCTATTTTGGCTTTGTGGTACCAACTCTGATGTGGTTTGAGGCTGGGCAAGGTTTTGTGCCCCCTCCTTTGGTTAGCTGAAATATAACAATATGTTTTCCTCTCATTCTCTCTCCCCTCTGACTGCAGGAGTGCTCTGCTTGCCAGACAGCCTGAACCTTCACAGAGACCCGCAGCGGACCAGCAAGCCAGGAGAGCTGCCCATGTTCAGCCAGTCCGAGCTGAGGACCATCGAGCAATCCTTGTTGGCCACCCGTGTGGGCAGCATCGCAGAACTGAGTAAGTGAACGCTGGTTCTCCTGCCCTTTCTATGCCCAAGTGGCCAGCTGCCTGCAGGACAGTGCTCTGTCACCAGCCAGGTGACTGCTTTTATTGAGCACCTGCTGTGTACACAAATCAGTGCTGATGGCCATGGGGAAAGCGAGGGCTCTGGAGTCAGGCTCTCCTCTGATGTAGGTCAAGTTCCTACCCTTTTCTAAGCCTCAGTTTCCTTTTTCTATAACATAGAGAAAGTCATAATACTTCACTTAGGGTGCAGTGGCTGTAATTCAGCAAGCTAATGCCCATAAAGGGGCCCCCACAGTGCCTGGCACACTGTAAATGCTGTTAACACTGTTGATTTCCACAGTGGGATCCACTGAAAGCATATGTCGAATCACATCTCTCCTTTGTTCAGAATCCTCCACTGACTCCCTAGCTGATCCGCAGGAAAAGCCAAAGTCTTCACAACTGTGTCCAGGCTCCCCTACCTGTGTCCCTCAGACATCTTTTTCCACTCTCTCCCGAAGCCCACTGAACTCCAGTCACACTGGCCCCTGGTGTTCCTTGAACGTAGCAGGCATACCTCAGGGCCTTTGCACTCACTGTTGCCACTTCCTGAACCACTCTCTTCCCCAGCTATCCACATAGCTTGTTCCCTCATTGACTTCAAGTCTCACCCAAATGTTACCTCTTAACGAAGCTTTCTCTGCCCACCCTATTTAAAATTAGAACACCCTGAGGACCCTTCTCCTACTTCACTGCTTTACCTTTCTCCCCAGAAGTTATCCTATGACATACTCTCTAATTTTTAATAACATCTCCACTGAGATATAATTCATATACAGTTCACCTACTTAAAATGTACCATCCAATGGCTTTTAGTATATTGGCCAAATTATGCAACCATAACCACAATCAATTTTAGAACATTTTCATCACCCCAACAAGAAACCTGATAACCATTAGCAATCACTGCCTTCCCCATTCCTTGAAGTCACATTCTATAGTTTACTCATTATTTTAAATAGTCTATTTCTCCCTACTACAGTATATTCTCACAGAGAGTAGAGATATTTGTTTTGTTCATTGATGTAAGCCCAACATCAAAAATACTGCCTGGCATGTAGCAGGCCCTCAGGAAATAGGGAGAAAGAGGGAGGGAGAGAGAGAAAGGGGCAGAAAGGTGGAGAGAGGAGAGGAATTGTCAGGAAGGTTGGGTTTTCCCAAGTTTGAGCAATGACTTGTCAGGCAGGCATCTCCCCTAATTCAGGGCTGAGCTCTCTGAGTCTGGCCAACCAGAGGGAAATAAAACTGTATATACTTGTGATCCAACTGATTGTCAAATGACATAGCTGTGTGTTAGTTCTGGGTGGGACTGGTACATTGATGTCAGAAATGCTAGAGAATGTTAAAGTATGAGTTGGTGTGAAATTCCAGAAAATTCTTAACTGTAAATGGATTCAGTTAAGAGCAACTTGTGCCTCTTCCCAAGTATTCCCAGTACACCCAGGACAGGCATCCTCCCTTGAGTATATGGCATGAGCCTCTGAAAAGGGAAGCAGTAGTTGGTTCAAGCCATAGGGGGTCCTTATGGTCACTAGAGTTACTTTCCTGGCACCTGAATTTAGAAATTGTGCTTCCGTTTCCATAAAGCCGCTGAAATCATGAGATGCCTCCAATTACAGAGTTTTCAGCTACTAGTCAGTTGTATGATGGTTCTTACACTTTCAGGTGCTATGGACCCCTCTGGCAATCTGATGAAGCCAGTGGACTCTGCCTCAGAATAATATTTTTATTTTTTTAGTGGAGGTACTTGGGATTGAACCCAGGACTTCGCATATGCTAAGCATGCACTCTGCCACTGAGCTATTCCCATCCCCCAGAATAATATTTTTAAATGCATGAAATTTTATTTTTTCAGTGTAGGAGTTTATAAAGGAAGCTAATTATATTAAAATACAATTATTAAAATATTTTACCTAAATTTGGGTATAGTCATTCTAAGCTTTTTCATCAGAACATTATAAAACAAGATCTAGCAGCAGCTCTGATGACCCACTATTTTGAAGTAGTGATGTGTGTGAATGATATTTTGAGATACCTGCAACAATTGGGATGGGATAAGGAAATGTCTGCATTTTAATAGCTCCCCAGGGACTCAGATGTAGGCGATCCGAGCAGCCCCTGTTGGGAAACATCTTGAAGAAGAAATGCCATATTCTCTGGGACTCCGCAAATTTCTAAGACATGTCCATGACCTTGGAAATGCCGAATCTGCCTACAGTGTTGGTTCACATCTGCGTGGGCACAACCTGGGAAGAGGCCCCCACATGTTCTTCCCTAGGGTCTCAAAAGCTGGTCCTGGGATATTTTAAGGGCCCCTCCTAGCACCTGAGCTGGGGCTCTGCTTCATTCCAGTCCCTCTTGGAGGAAAGGCTTTGCTAAACAAATCTGCACTTCACCTTAGCAGGCAGACTGCAGGACCGGCTTGCTGCGTAAATTGTTTGTAAGGACAATTTGCTATTTAAATTAAACCCTGTCATTGTCGTTGAATGTTGACTTTTGCATATGAATTGTTGGCACACAAATGGGTGCTGCTAATTATGAGTGGGTTCCTTAACATTCATTAAGTCAGCCCCATAGAACGTATGCACGGAAACACGTTGATAAGCCACGTCGGGGACGGAAGGTAATAAAATTGCCTTTGTTTCTGATCTGACTATAATTGAACTTGCTTGCTCTGTGGTCTGAATCAATACAGCCTTTCCTTCTCTGTGTACATAGAGAGCTGTTCTTCATATTCAAAGGTTTCTCTGCGAGTGTGGATTCCAGAAAGCACTATTTTTCCAGCAAAGGGAGATGGAGAGGGTTTGTTCACAGCCATCCCTGTTCTTGAATCAGGCTGTTCAGGCTTGAGGGCAGAACCCCTGACTGTGGCTTTCTTAATAGCCAACAGTAATAATAGCAGCACCGATGTTACTGAGCTAGGGAACTATGAAAAATATCCGTGAGTTATTTCCAATGTAACCATTATTATCCACACTGACATAGGAACGGAAGCAAGAAAAGGATAAACAACTTGTCTAAGATCAAGCACCCTTGTAAGCTGATGGCTTGAAACTGAATCCAGTTCTCAAGGCAGAACTTCCACCCATCACCACTGGACTAGAGTCTGTCCAGGAGATATTTCTATATGTTCCAGGTGGAATGAGATCGCCCCTCTGTAAGACCAGAGTGTTGGTCAGATCTCTGTTCCTTCCAGGTCTGAGAATCTGCAGTTTGCTCTGTATGATGCATTGTGGATGCTCTCCTCAAAACCACTGGGAATGTGAAAATTCACAAAGGTTACCAAGTACCTTCCTCACCAAGTACCTAGGTGGGGGACCATCCTTGCTGGCTGAGACTTCTCCCTGTATACCTCCTGCCTCCGTCCTCAGGGCATCATACTAAAATCCAGAGCTATCTCCATCAGTGATGATGTCCAGAGCACTTTCTTTGTTCAGACCATTATGGCTTGGGGTGAAAGATACATCCACTATTTCCAGACCACCTACTGTGTGCCACATGCTTTAAATACATTCAAGGTATTTTTATTCCCATTTCACAGGTAAGAAAACTAAGACTTGGAAGGATATGTGTTTTACCCAAAGCCACACAGCCAGTAAGTGGCAGTCACAATTCAAACCTAGTTTGTTCCTTTTCTATCCTGCTGTGCTGTGTCTAGTTTAGCTTTGCATTCTAGGCACCTAACAGTCTCCCGTAGCTGGGGAATATCTGTTGAATGTGAAATGAATAAATGAATGACACACAGTGAACTAGTCTGTGAAATAAAAGCCAGAGAAAACGCTACAGGTGAAGGGAACGCTTAATGAAACTCTTGTCAAATATTAAATATTCTATTGAACTGAATTTTGAACTCAGAGAACTAGAACTGAACCTCTGTATGTCTCAATTATTTGAATGCGAAGCTAAATCAGGATAACACAAAGGTCAGTTTGGACTGACACAGGCTGGTGATTCTTGGCCGTGAGCTGTAGGAAATTCACAAGGTGATGAGCTGAACTTCACAGTTGACTTAGAGTCTGGCTGGCAGACTTTTTACCTGAACCAGGCAGGAGTAGGTCTAGGGGAAGCAGAGCCACTCTGTCTCCCACACTGAGGCCACAGGGAAAGCAGGGGCCCTGGCTATTCTCACTTTTGAACCAACTGCATTTGGTTCCATCAATGCCACATTTCTGTCCTCTGAGATCTTGTTGAAGCTCTTCTGCCCAACGCCTCGCCTTGCCCCCAAGTTCCCAATTACAATCAAATTGGACAGTCATTAATTAGAATAATTGCTTTCTGTTGTTTAAAGAGAAAAAAATCAGGGCTTCATCAAAAAATGCCTCTTTGTTTTTTCTTTTCACACTAAACTATGAATTTGTTGTTCCCACTCCATGAGTCAATCAAAACAGGGCCATTAATTTACAACTTGTGCATAAAAAGAGTTTCTGGATTGTCTTTCCACAGTATCACCAGAAAAAAAAATAACCCTTATTGCTTGGACAAGGGGCTTTCTCGAATGCAAATGGGCTCTTTTCAGAAGGTCCTCCTGCCTCCAGCCCCTATAATGCACCTGTGACCCTTTCACGTGATAAAGTGGCCACTGACCTCTTGGTATTTCTTGAATACTCCACTCCACCACAGGGCTTTTGCACTTGCTGCTCCTTCTGCGTGGAAAGCTTTTCCCTTGATACTGACCAAGCTCCTCCCTCACTTCATTCAGGCCACTGCTCAAATGTCACGTCCTCATAGAGACCCTCCTATGACAGCCCCACTCACCCCTCCCTCCATCACTGCTTTCTTTCCTGCTTTAATTTTCTTCATAGCACTTAGCACCATCTGACATACTATATATTTATTTATTTGTTTATTTTCTGTCCACCCCACCAAGACTGCAAACCCCATAAGAATGAAGACTTATTTTTAAATGTCATTGACTGTATCCCCAGTGCCTAGAACAATGTCTCAATGAACTCGATAAATATTTGATGAATGAATGAATGCATGAATGGTAAGTTTCCTGCTGGACCCAGAGTTCAGTCTTCTGTTGTCTCATCCCTGTTCCTCCAGCTCTCCTCCTTAAAAACAAATCTCATTACTTTGTACTAATGACCTGGATAATACGTGGTCTTTCTTTTCTTTCTTTTTCAAGGGGAGGGGATTTTTGGTGAGACAAGTTAAACTGCAGTTTATGGTGCTGGAGAGAGCCTTGGTTTCTTTATCTGTGCTGTGTGACCTATGACAAGTGACTTGATCACTCTGATTCACAGTTTTGGATGAGGGTGATGATACCTCCTTCCCTAGGGTTGTGGGAGGTTTTGAAAACATAGTATATAGTAAGTAAGTATATAGTCTGTGGATGAAATGATGAGCAGGGCAGGAACTGAGAGTGCTGTCATGGCACAGGTTTTGGCAAAAGGATCCCACCATTGGAATGTGTGGCTCTTTGTCCCAGGGGGCGTCACATCTGCATGCAGGAAGATGGCTTAATGAGAACTTCACTGATAGCCTGAGTCTGGAAGGTTAGAGCGTTTTCCAAAGGGTGGCACAGGACACAATCGTAGGTGATACACAAAACATTTCTATTTTTAATTGCTGTGAATTTTTATGAGTACTAGAAAAATACTGGTTTTCTTTTTATGGCACTGATATGAAGTTTCCTTTGAAAATGCATTTAGTTGTGTGAAAGAATTTTAAGGGAAAATATTAAGTAAATAAATTGTACTGCAGCATACAGATATGTGAGAATTTACAATGGTGATTCCCAGACAGCTGACATTTGGGGAACCTGGTTGTAAGTGGGCGCTCAAGTAGACTCCTAGAACCAAACTCCAGCCACCAAAGCTCAGTGCATCTAGCGACAAATGGATTTGTTGTTTTGGGCTCATGAAGCTGGCAGGTGAAGCAGCAGATAGCACATATGTAGAGCAGGATTTGAAATGGAGCTGGCGATTGCAGAATCAGTGCGCCAATTCCATCTCCTTTAGCCAGCCCTCATCAGAGACATCCTTTAAGTCTCTGATCAAGATACTGGGCTGATAACGATGATAATGATGGTGATGACGATATTGATGATGATGATGATGAAAATGATGATGGTGATAGTGATGACAGAAATGATTGTGATAGTGAAAATGATGATGGTGGTGATAACAATGATGATACAAAGAAGAAATAATGCTGAATGCTTATTAACTTAGGATGTGCCAGACCTATTCCAAGTGCTTTAAGTGATTTATATGATTGCTTCATTTAATACTATGAGGTAGATACAATTATTATCTCCATTTTTTCAAACGAAGAAACCAATGCTAGGTACTTTATATGTGTTATAAATTTAATCCACACAACACATTCACTCAGTCATAATCATCCCCATATACAGAGACCTTAACTCACCCGGGACCAGGCCACTTATCAGTGGCAGGTAGGAGGCTCAGACTCAGTCTGACTCCAGAGAGCTTGTTCCTAACCACTACACTACACTGCTTCTTCAGGAACAGGACAATGAATGAGTCATGGTCTCTGCCTGTGAAGCTCAGTAGCGGAAGCCGACATGTGGGCAATTAGAACGCATCTGAATTAAACAAGTAGCACGTTGGACTTTATTAGCAGGTGTTGTGGGTACACAGGAGAGATTGATTCTGATGGTGGGGGCATCCTGGAGGGCTCCATGGAAGAAGTGGCATTTGATCACAGCTTTGAAGGTCTTTAGTAGCTGGGAGAATGAAGGGAAGGGTGCTCTAAACAACAAGAACAAAAGCATGGAACCTAAAGTACAGAGCAGGCCAAATGATGTTTTGAGAAGATGGTTAGCCCAACCAAGGCCAAAGCCTTCCCAGTGTCTTGGGGAACTGGAAGAGTGGTGCAGGGGGGCCCCAGACTTGGATCCTCTTCTCCTCTCCACTCCCTTTTGATTTTTCTTGTTTTGAGCATTTTTATGAGTACTCTCAAAATGAGTGTACCCCAACCTGACCCTAGATGGAAGGTACAAGAAAATAAACACTACCTCGGTAAGCTTATCATTTTGATAATCCCAAGTAGCACATGCTGTAAGTCAAAATTTGGAAATGACAGAGAAGTTGGAAAAGAATGTCACCCACAATTCCAGGAGGCAGAGAAATCCTTGGTCAACAATTTGATGTTTTTTCTCTAATATTTTCTCAGTGCATGTTTTTTCTAATAACATAATCCTGATCACACTGTATGCAATTTTGAATTTCACTTTTTTTTCCCCACTTACCATTTTAACATGAGGTTTTTTTTTTATTTATTGCAGCTCTATGTAAATATCTTAAATAACATTTTTAAATAATTTTTAAGAATAAGCTTATTCTTTTGTCATATACCAGAGTTTATTTAACCATGCTCTGATTTTTAAACACTTGTTTCTTTGTCAAACTTTGGATCCTGTAAATAAGGTTTGGGTGAAAAATCCTTGGGCATGAGGATTTTGCTGCATTTTCATTGTAACATTGGGACAGAGTCCCAGAAGTGGAATTATTGAATTAAGGGTAAGGAGCATTCATTAAACCTTGGCAACATAATCCCGATTGCCTCATCGTGGACTCGGAGCTGGCCACAGCTGCAGTGGGCTATCTCTGAAAGGACTCAGGTCAGTGTAGGGTGAAGAGCACAAGCATTAGAGACAGACAGATCCAGGTTGGAATCTTTTCTCTCTCTTACTAACCTTGTGAACTTGACCCTCAGTTTCCTTATAGTAAAACAGTGTTTCTCAACCTGGGCATTATTGACATTTGGACTAAATTCTTTGTTGTAAGGACAGATCTGTGTTTAGCAACATCTCTTACCTCTACCCATTAGATTAAGTAGCAGCACCCCCACCGCTGGAGATGACATCCAGAAATGTCTCCAGATATTGCCAGGTGTCCCCTGGGAGGCAAAATCACCCTGGTTGTGGATCACTGCTGTAAAGTTGAAATAAGATAACACATACCCTAAAGAATCTTGTGAGGATTAGGAACAGTGCATGTGAGGTGCTTTTTCAGTGCCTGGCACAGTGTCGGCGTTTATCAAACAGCAGCTATTACTGTCGTTCACATTAATAGTGACAGTGACGTTTCCCCCTGCGGGATGCCACAGAGAGGAGTCCTGGGAGAACACTCTGAATCAGCTTGGAGGCCACTCTGGGGTCTCTGGGGCTTTGATTCTTTGGCCAGGCACCTAGCAGTGCCTCTGTCTTCTCCTTCCAGTGGTCACAGTGTGGCCCACTATTTAGAAGCAGAATTGCTTCTCAGGTCTTCCTGATGGAAGCCTTTCTCTCTTCACTTCCCCTCTGCTCTCCCATGCTGTTTCTTCCAGGAGGACAGAGAGTGTTGAGATGGGTCAGTTGTCGGGGATCTCTCATCCTTCCAGCCGCACCCCCTGTGCGTGAGGTCAGCCCACCAGCAGTTTCTCAGAACTTGCCCCTCTAAGTGCAAATTCACTAGAAATCCAGCCCCTCTGAAAAGCTCACCGGTGCTATGTGAGAGTCCCAGGCGGCACCTCACATGTTGTCACCCCTTCTTGCTGCCCTGCTGTGGCTCAGCCTGAGGCCTTGGCTGCCCGAGAAACTTCATGAAACCTTAGATCTTGCCTGTGGCTGAGGCGACCCTGACATCATAGCTGCGGACAGCTATGGAAAGTCTCCTGTCCTTTCCAGGCTGTTGCCATCAGCCCTGCCTCCTGCAGCCTCGGGGGCTCATTCCCACTCTGTGCCCACCAAGGATGCTGTTACCAACAGAGGCCAGTTAAACAAGTGCTGAGCTATTCCGCCAACTCTGGGTGCACCCAAGCCAGCAGTGATCTTTGGAGCTCCTGATGTGTTTATGCTGCCACCAATGAAGAGAGACTCCCTTCTACCTTCAGGGAGCCAGGGTGGCACGGCCACTAAAAGCGTGTGCTCTACTCCCAAATGGCAGCAGTTTGAAGCCCAGTTCTTGCACCCAGTGGCAGTATGATTTCAGCCAGATCCTCTCCCTGTGCCTCTGTTTCCTCATTTGTAAAATGGAGATGTTATCAAGACAAACCTCACTGGGTGTGTGGCACTCAAGGGGGCATATATATAAAGTTCTTAGAACTGCTCTGAACACAGGAAATGCCAGATGTGTGTTTGCTGTTATCCTCCACAGCATCATTCCATGGCCCCCGAGCTGAGCTGCCCAGGCTCCTACTCCTTTCCATGGTTTTCAGGGAAAAGCTCTTTCAGCTCTGCTGGGGGCTGAGCAGAGGGTCTGATCTGAGAGACTAGGTTTCTCTTGGGTCCAGAACCAGCTTCACAGCCTACCACATTGCTGATTATCCTTGTGCGCCTGCCCAGGATCTCTTTCCTTAGGATGATTTTCCTTCAAGAGTGGTCACTTATGCAGATGGACTTGTCAGCCCCTCTCCCCGCCACCCTACTCTTGCAGGCCCATCAGACTCTGGGAACCCTGAGCTGGAAACTGCTCCATCTGCAGAAGTGGACCCACCTCCCAAGCCCCCACCCACCAAGGCGGCCCCACCCTGGAATCTACAATGGCATATACCTTGGGAGACTTGGGATTTAAGCCTCAGATTCTTCCCCAGGGTTCTTCAAAGACCACACCCAAAGGTAGATTCCAGATCAGTGCCTGTTTGGAGATTCTATGCTGTAATGATGAAGAACACGAGCCCTGGAATCCAGGTTGGAGTCACCTGCCGCTTCCTGAGTGACACCTGGATAAATTTACCCTTCCACCTATTTCCCCATCTCTGAAGTAGGTGCAGTAGTATCTGACCCATGCTGCTCTTCCATAAATTAAACCATAAAATGTATCTCAACAGCCTGAGACTGGCAGGAGCTCAGTATATTGTGATTCCTGCCTCTGTGCCTCCTGCCCTCTATTCTAGGTCAGCGTCCTCATCAGGAACTTCAAAACATTGTCATTGTACTTGATCCCACCCTGGACCTGGTGTTTTCTTCTAGATTCCTTCTCAACTTGTACTGACTCTGCTCTCTTATTTGGACCAGTGACTGGAGCAGCCCCTTATTAGAGTGGACTGACGAGACTGGCTGGAGGCAGGAACCAGGCTTCCTGTTTTCTCCCTGCCAGGAAGTGAGATCCCTAACAGATGAAAGGGTAGAGAGAAAAGGGAGGAAGAGGCAACTAAGGACCTAAATGCACCCCAAAGGGATGCCTGGAGCGTAGATTCCTTTAAAAGTCAACTCCAGCATGAGGTGGCAAATCAGACTCTGGGCTGGGACACTGGCAGGACTGGCCTTCAATGTCCCAAACCCCCAACTTCTCAGTCCCCCAACCAGAAAGGAGGAAGAGTAGGCAGGACATGAGCCTTAGAGCTGCCGATTTAGTGCCTACAATGTGACAGGTACTTCCTTATTTGCACTTAACCTTCACAGCCACCTGATGGGGAAGTAGCATTTCTTCACCTGAGAGGGTCATTGACCTGCTGGTGATCACACAGATCAGTGGCAGATCTGGGATTTGAATTCCTTCACCTGACTCCTACCTAACTTTAAGCAGTGGTTCTCCACATTTTCCATCTGCAGGTCCCCTTGAGTTTCCTGCCCATCTTCCTCTAAAAGAGAATTTCCTTCTCTAATTCTGTCAGGGATTTCTTGGGTATATTTTCCTGCTGTGGGAAATGGAGAGCAGGAGGGGCAGGCTCTGGGTTAGGCTTGGTCAGAGGTAGAGGGATGTCAGGAAACATTCCCCTACTGCTGTCTGTTTACCCTCTGCATCTGTTGTCTGGATTTTATACTGGTTAGGTCATTCTGATTAGGTCTTAGGACTCTGACAATGTGGAAGTTTCCTTTCCTCTGACAACCCCTATCAGAAATAGTGACCACCTGGAATCATGTCTTGAGAAGGATTTTAAGGCTCCATCTAATTCAGTGGATAAGAGCTCTGAGATTGATTAAGTATGTCTGCCAAGGACATGGAATGGAAAGAGGAGTATTTGCCATTTCTGCCCTCAGCTGGGAGCTCATCTCTGTAGTCGACTCCCATAAAGTGGGTGAATAGTTCTCTGTCAATCTTCTTTTGAGGAAGTGGCCCCTCCCTCAGACATGAAATGGGGGCCTAGAAGGCAGGCTTTAGACCTTCAGAGGAGAAACTCCTGCCTCTGACTGGGCCTCACTTTCTTGGGTTTGGATTTTAGGTAAAAGTGTCATGTTAAAAGGTAACCAGGCCCTGCAGGCCTGCTTTCGACTGGGGAGTGAGGGATTGGGAATAGGGGAGACAATCTCCCACCCCACCAGGGGCTAGAAAGGGGCCTTTACATTCCAGTAAGAGTTGATGTTTCAGTCATGAGTCTGAAGGCAGAATTCCTTCCTCTTTGAGGTCCTGTCTTTTCTCCTAAGGCCTTCAACTGATTGGAGGAGGCCAACATTATGGAGAGTTATCTGCTTTATTTGCAATCTACTGATTTAAATGTTAATCACATGTAAAAAGATAGCTTCATGGCAACCTCTAGACTAATGATTGACCAGCCAACTGGGCACCACAGCCTCGCCCAGTTGACACAAAGAACTAATCATCACAGATATCTTAGACAAGTGTCTCCTCAAATGTGGGATACCTCCCACTGTGGGTGAGCTGATTTCAAGTGGAAAAGGGCAGTGCATTAAGTAACATTGGTCATGGAGTGATTCGATTAAATTCTGGTTTAATTTTGATGGCTCTAAGAGGAAAGTCTTCATGTGATATGAGCCCCTAACACCTTTCTAACACTTGTTATTTATTACAAAAGAAAGCAGGGCCAGAATTCAGCTATAAACTCATTGCACTGTTTTGTTTTCATCAAATTAACTTTCAAAATGACCTTCTGTTTCTGGCAAGAGATACCAATTTTTCATCAAGTGATGCTGATTTTCCATTTATGGCAGTGATATAATGTTTCCTTTTAGATATATGTATTTTTTTAAAAAAACAAAATTGAGTCCATTTAAAATTAAGTAAATAATGGTGCAGGTGGGTACAGCTACACTCATGAAGTTCACTTAACAAGCAACCCAAATTTAGAAAACACCATCTTAGCCAAAAAAAGTCAGGGCTTCAGGCCCAACCAGCCTCCTACATGAAGATCTTCCCTCCACGGCCAACCTGGGTGTGTGCCAGTTTGGTTTGATTAAGACGAAGTCTGGTTTCCTTCGGAGAAAGCATGAGAGAAACTAGAGTGTTCCCAGGGTTTTGAAAAGAGTAAAACAAGCCCCTCAAGGAGTGTGGTTACGTGCATGGATTCTGGAGCCAGACTGCCTTGGGTTCAAATCCTGGCCCTGCCGCCCATAGCTGTGCAACCTTGAGAAGTTATTTAACCTCTTTGGGCCTCTGTTTCCTCCTCTATAAAATGGGTTCATAAAGGTACACTACTTTATAGGGTGTTGTGAGAATTAAATGAATTAAAGTGCTCAGAACTGTGCTGGCAAATTTAGGACTGAGTTGCTATTGTTGGGAAAGACCTACAAAAAGAACATTCTAACCCAGTGCCCTAAATGCTGTAACAAGGAAAAGACAGTGTGATAACAGACAGGGGAATAAGGGAGATTCCAGAATGGTTTCCTGGTGAAGTTAATATATGAGCTGATACCTGGATGATCAGTAGGAGTTAGCCTGGAGAAGAGGAGAGAGAGAATGTTCTGGATAAAGGAATAGCATAGGCACAATAGACACTATAGACCATTCCTGTGACTACAGTGAAGGCAGTATTGGCCACAGCAGAGGATGTGACAAAGGGGATGTCCTGAGGTGAGGGAGGCTGGAAACAGACATGGACAAAGGGCTTTGGGTGCCTTGTAGAAACATTGGGTTCCAGAAGGGCGGGACTGGGATTATCTTAGCAGCACTCTGTGCTTGAAGCAGCTCCCCAAACCTGCTAAGCCCTCGACAGTCGTGTGGTGGATGAACAAGTGCTTTCCCCTCTGCTTGATGTGTGGCCTGGAGGACCCCTGGGACCACTCCCATTGAACGAGGGAATGCCAGGATCAGAATCTCTGCAGAGATCTTCAGGCACATCTCTGCAAAGTCTTGGCTGCCTGCAGAATCTGAAATCTTACTTCTGTCCACAGGTGACCTGGTGTCCCGAGCTATGCATCACCTGCAGCCCCTCAACGCCAAGCACCACGGAAACGGCACCCCCCTGCACCACAAGCAGGGTGCGCTCTACTGGGAGCCTGAGGCCCTGTACACCCTTTGCTATTTCATGCACTGCCCGCAGATGGAGTGGGAGAATCCCAATGTGGAGCCCTCCAAAGTCAACCTCCAGGTGGAAAGGTAAGACTTGTGTTGGCCTTGGATATCCAAAGAGAAGTGCTCCCCTCTGGCCAACACCACCTTGTGGTGGGTGGGTACTGCCTCTAGGGAGGTGCAGCGGTTGGGGAGGGATGCTGGGGGTCAGAACTGCCCTGTTTCCAAAAACTCGCAGGAGGGGTCCAGATGGGACTCTTGTGGCTGAGTAGATATCTGACACCTGGGTGGGATCTTTGAAATGGCTTTGCATAGGCCTGGTCCAGTTTGGGATAAAAGTGACTTGGGTCAGAAGAGTGGGTCTGCAAATTCAGGAGGGATAAGGGCCTCTGTCGTGCTGGGGCGGGATGGAATGCTTCTTTGTGGAGGCAGTTTGGGGGGATGCCAGCTCCTTGGATGGGAAATGTCTTATATTCATTTCATCCTGGCTACCCTGGTGACTCCAGGGGGAAACCGTAACACCTGCTCAGCCAGAAGTGGGCCTCTCAGGTGGGTGGGAGCATAGCTGTTCTGTGAAGCAGAATCCTCACGACAGAGAAGGAAGGGAGGGCTTCTGGGGAGGGGAAGGTCCCTCTACCTGGCTTCTGCTGCTTCTGAGCGCCATCTCTCCACTTCCCAGTGCCTCAGCCTCGCCATCTGTCAACCAGTAGCTGAATTAAGCAGTTCCAAGTTTCCCTTCTACCTGGAAAACCCCAGGATTCTCTGTGGTTAGTTTCACCCTCTCAGAGGCAGGGTGTCCAAACCACCATCAGGAGAGAAGGCTGCCTGGAGGTGTCCCCTCTTCCTCTGGGAACAGGTCCACAGAGCTCATCTCCCCTCAGCATCTTACAAACCAGCCCCCCCCCCCCCCCCGCTTCTTGTATCCACAGGCTTGTTCACTCTAACTACTGCAGTAGTAACCTTGTTTATCAAGGGTGATTAAAAGAGCAGGCTCTGTGATCTAGACTTCTGGGTTCAAATCCAGGCTCTTCCAATTCAAAAACAGGATGTCTTGGAAAAGTGCTTTAACCTCCCTGTGCCTCAGTTTTTTCATCTACAAAATAGGGCTACTAAGAATAAATCCTTCATAGGGCTGTTTAAAAATTGAATGCAATAAATGTCCCCTTTTATTATTGTTGGTGTAGATATTTTCTAAACACAGCTGAACAACTCCCAATTTGGGCTCAATGCAGTTTTCTTTTCTCTGTTAAATGGTTCCAAGTGGTTTTGAAATTCTCATTGGATGTTCTGTTTCTGCCAGGATGAATTGGGCTTAATTTGGCTCCTAAATGGTGTCTCTTGACTTTCAGTTAAGAGGATGGAGTTTAGGCAAGACAGAAGTTGCCTCTTTTTTTTTTTTAAAGAATCCCAAGTTAGCATCAATATTTCACTGCAGTCTGGGATTAACTACTTAATCAGGGGAGGGGATTACTTACGTCTTCCGCTATCCAAATCAAATCAGTGGGTACACTGTGCATATTTACATGTGCCAAACATGCTCAAGGTGGAGCGGTGGCAACATTCCCATGGTCCCTGGGCAGAAAACAACCTCAGTCAGACGCACCAAGACTTTGCTTTCTATGAGTGGGAATTGTGATGGCTGAGAGGATGGAAACCATTGGCCTCAGCCTTTGGGATATCTAGTTCTTCAGACCCCACTGCCACCCCAACAGCCTGTACCAAAGGACAGTTTCTCTGACTCACCTCCCTCATGTCCTCTTTAATTCCCACCTCTATGTAGATGCCCACCACCCCCATCTCCAGCCAGATATCACCTCCTCTGAGCTACCGAAACTTGTTCAACCCAGCCTTCCAGTTTCCACTGTCAAATCTCACACTCTCAGGATGGTTCTTCTTCTCAGGGCACCTTATTCTTTTCTGCCCAACACTATATGTGTGTGTGTGTATATATTTGCTTGTTTATTGCCTATGGGCTTCGTGAGGGCACAGAACATGTCTGTTTTGGTTGTCACTCCACACCTAATGGCAAGCTTAACATCTGGTATATATCATGAAGTCAATAAATATTTGCAGAACGAAAGAATGGACAGAGCTATCTAGCTGGACAGAGCCATCTAGCTGCCTTTGTAACATTTCCATCAGGAGTGCTCACAACCACCTCGAAACTAAAGCCAGCATCTTTCCCCCTAAAACGAACTATTCCTCCTTTATCCCCAGTCTCTAAGAATGGCATCACCATCAACCCAGTCACCCAAGTCAGAAAACTGGGACTCAATCCTTCCTCTCCTTCACTCCCTCCTACAACCAGCTGGTCAGCAGGTCTTGTTGATGCTATGTCTCGGTGCCATCTCTTATTTCTCCAATCCTTCCTCCCCAGACTGTGGCTACCGCATGGTTCAGGCCCTCGTTCTCTCATACTACACTTGATTTCTAAATGATCTCTCTGGATGTGAAGCTTATTATTCTCTGGCCAGCTCCATCCTCACGGCCACCAGACCGAAACTTCTAAAATATAAATCTCACCTTGTGACATGCCCCCTGCCCCCAACTCAACACGGTTGCATGGCTCCCGTTATATTTTCTATTATGCAGTTTCCATCTTCCCTTCTTGAATCTATTTCAGGATTCAGAGTGTAGTTGAAGTGGCTATAAGTCTATGGAGACTGTCGGAGGATTTCAAACTTTCTGGGACAAGTTTTAAAGAGGCATGAGCTGCAAGAGAAAGCCAAGTAAAGAGAACATGTCCCAGAATTTGTTGAAGTCACTTATCTTGGTCTTTCCATTCCTTCTTGATTGAATTTTCAGGGACAACACAAAATGGAAAGTGGAACTTGTCATTTTTTGAGTTCTGTTGACTTTGGTCCTCTGGAAAGAGTATGGATTTGGGAGTCAGATCAACCTTTGGGTTTGTATCCCAGCTCTGCTTCTTCTAGTTCTGAGACCTTGAGTGAATCATTTCACCCCACTGAAACTCTTCTCAGCTGTAAAGTGAGGGCAAGACCAGACTCCTGGGACTGGTGTGAGCAACAAATTAGATATTGTAGCTAAGACATCAGTGCCATGCCTGACATAAGGGGGTGCCCCTCACCGTCCCCCCCAAAAAAGTGACTAATATTATACATCTACTTTTTATTTTTGTTTTTTGGCTTTTAAATGCTATTATCATTGTCCCTAAAGAAGCCTGTGTGTGGTTCCTTCTAGATAAAAAGCTGTTTCTTCCCATTTTGTGATAGAATATGCACTGGTGTTCATTAGCATCTGAAAACACACAGGGAAGGGCTTCAGAGGAGAGCAGGCTCTAACTGTTTTCATTCTGTGTTTACACCAGCTTCGCACTAAAACTTACAAACAAGACACTTCCAGCGGGAGGGAAGATTTAAATTTGGAGCTCTTTTCTCTCTTTCTGTCTCCTGGCCCCGCCCCCCCAAATCAAACAACATCTCCTTGACTGTTTGTCTCTATTCTGGTGAATTTCAGTAAGGCCGTGTACTTATATGGTTTTCCATAGATGCTAAGCTCTTCAGGAACAGGGGCTGAATATTATGTACTTTTTTCCCATCCCAGCAGAAAGCCTGGGACACATTTGTTGACTGAAATATGGATTGTTTTGTGCCTCAAACCACCTCTGCTTGTCAGAGAGCCTTTCTTGGCTGGAGTATTTGGAACACAGCCACCATGTACCATTTTACTCTTTGATGTGGACCCGGCTTTCAAGTTGCTACATTTGTTTTGGATAGTTTCATTTTTCATTGCAGGGTTTTGATGAAGCTCAGTGCCAGTATGAAATTTCTGTAGTTTAAGTTTTTCCAGAATTTTGGTCACTATTTTTTGAGCATCTAAAATCATCCAGTTCCCTCAGATACTTTTATTTTTTAAAAAAACTCAGATGAATTTTTAAGATTACAATTAGGCAATATTTCTTTTCCAAACAGTAATGCTAAATATAAACACCTTAATTTTGAGGGTAGAGGCCATAAGAGACTTCTGTTTTTTAATAGAAGCATCTTAAATCTATAAGACTTTCCTCCCCAATATCATTACTGGAAATACTAGGGATTCCTAGATGTGTTTGGCCATGGATGATTTCAGTAATTTGCTACCACAAATGAAAAAAGAGTAGGATAAATAGAAGTATTTTGTCACCTGAAGTAGCTGGTAATGCCTGAGAGAAACAGTGATCAGCTTCATGTAGAGGACTAGACAATTAGGTAGCTCTATTCTGCCCCAGTCTCACAGAAAACAAACCAGAATTTGTACCTAGGCTGTGGCAGCCCTCACCCCTTTTGTAAGCAGAGCTGTGCAAGTAGATGTGGTAGATGGTCTACCAGGGGAATCTCAACCACAGACATGAGTATACAATCACCAGTCACCAACTATTTGAGGAAAACTAATGGGAGAAACAGAACAGTCTTAACAAATGGAAGAATTTACACTTGAGGAAAAGGAGTTAATAAAACAAATTTAACAGACATTAGAAGCTAATGGTACCCAAACACATCTTCCAAGAAACCCTACCAAAAGATCACCCCAGCACATCAGTATGTGACAAGTGATATTCAGATTTTAATGGAGTACAATAGACATACTCAGGGTTATGCAAAATTTCCAGTATTCTAGTTATAACACTTCCCATTCTTTCCCACTAAGGAATGTATATCAAAACGCAAGTAGGCAGAGATATCCTTGATATAAACAGCACTACTAGTAGGAATGCTTCATTGCAAAAGTTGAACTTCCTTAAAGCAGAAAGAAAACCTCTGAGAGGCCCAGTGTAGGCAGAGGGTTACCAAATCGTTTTCCCTCCTGCATAAGAATTTGATCTTGGACTAATTCTCTAGCTCTGTTCCCCTAGAAACCTAATAAAAATTGCAGTTTAACTGTGTTACTAAGCAACATTGCTTATGGTCAAAATGACCCTAGATTGGTGCATTAGATCTGGCCTTGTAGTACTATAAATACTTGATAAATACCCAAAGCTTTGGGCTTCCTTGAATTTACTGATTCTTATAACTGGCAATGTCCCTTTCAGGGACCTTGGAAGCTATGTCTCTGGAGTTGTTACAAAAGATATTGGGGCTCATGAAGCAGGGCAGTTCCCACAAACACCCGAGTGGATCTCATCTCTGTGCACCTGGGTGTCACCTGGGCAGAAGATAGCTCCAGGATGGCTGGATGAATTGTTATAAGAATTCCCACTAAAGGAAACATCTGATGTTGTCCTGCAAGACAAGAGTGGCCTATCATTGTCCCATGAGTCTAAATGTTTAGTGGAGCTTAAGGAGGCTTCTGGCGGGCATTGGAGCAGGCTTTGAGGCAACACAACCTGGAACAGTGACCACGTGGCACCCCAGAACTGCTCCAGCAGAGAACTCACAGCCATAGACACTAGACCTCACACCACTGATGCTGGGCATTGGACACTCCCAGCAGGACCTCAGCCACCACTAGCCCTGAAAACTGAAATGTATCTGCCACCAGCCTTGTCATGTTCCATTTGTGTCACACCACTTGCTTCTAAATCTGTGAAGCCTGGGTCTCATGCCTGCACCCTAGTTGCAGAGGCATCTGGGAAGGTGAATTTCTACCTTGTTGAACCATAGACTAGTAATATGGCAAATTCTCCAAACAGTAAGTTTATCAGTGGTTCTGGGCACACAAAAGAGTTGACAAAGCCTATTGCACTCTTCTACTCTACTTTTCTTGTTTTTATAAATAACACACAAGTGAATCATTTGCACAGTTCACTACTTTGACCATTGTTAGCCACACAGCTCACAACTGATTGGCTTATGCACCACAGTTGATACTCCCCAACGTAAGGACTCCTTGAGCTGACATCCTAGGAACCTCAACAGCAAGAAGGAGGAAAGAGGAGGACAGTTGTTTCCTGGCATCCTAAGCAGCAATGCAGAATGCCATTTCCCAGAGGGAGAATGCTACTTTCTCATCTTCCTATGGGCAGTGATCACATCTGGCACAAAAGTCCCCTAAAATGTCCACCCAGTGCTAGTGAGTCCTGGAGAAATTCAGAGTCAGTGGATGAATGGAGACATGCCAGAGTAGGAGAATCATCTATTAGACCTGTTTTCTGCAGGGCTATATGTGGACTTTTGTGGGCTGGCCTGGAATTCCAACCATTATATAAATAGTTTTAATGAAAAAAAAAAAAAAAACGCATGTTGAATTCTAAATAATAAAGTTTTAAAATATGATCTTTTTGTGATGTGAGCATTGCTATAATTTATTTCATTTGGCCAGGATAAAAGCAACTCCAGTCCCAATATTTTTCCAACTGTAGGTTACAGACCATTAATGGGCCATTAAATCAATGTGATACAGAGATTGGCAAACTGCACCCCACAGGCCAGACCTGGCCCGCTGCCTGTTTTTATAAAGTCGTATTGGAACATAGCCACACCTGTTTGTTTACATATTATTTATGACTACTTTTGTACTGTGGTTAATTGTGCCAGAGACCAAATGGCCCACAAGGCTGAAAATACTATTTGGCCCTTTCTCAAAAAAGTAGCTAACCCCTGATGCTATGGGTTGTAACCTGAATTTTTTAAAAATTAACTAGAATTTAATAAAAAAAAATATTAGACTAGCTTGCATTGAGGTAAATATGTTTCTTGAAATTTTTGTTTCTTTGGTTACATTAACTTAACTGGAGTTGATTAACTTGCCCAAGGTCATGTAGCTAAAGTTGCAGAATTAGGGTTTGAACTCTTGGCATCAGGCCCTGGTCTGTGTCTTCACTAGCCTGTTTTGCTGTCGATGGGCTATGGTTTTAAAGAAATAATATTTGAAAGCCTCATCCCTAACCTCTAGTTTCTTTTTTATAATCTTTATGGATGTTTATAGGATATAAAATGAATATACTTATTAAATAAAATGTGGTAAGGACACAAAACAATAAAGAAGAAATTCTGAATCACCCATAGTCTCTGTATCCAGGAATAAGCACTGGGACGATGTGTGCCGTTTCCTTCCAATCTTAGTTTCCTGTGTACCTTCAAAAGTTTTTTTTTTTTTTTTTTGGTTGTTTTGCAAAATAATTTACCCTATGGTAAATATAGTTTTGTTGATCCATGTCACTGAGTAGCCTTCAAAAACATGATTTTTCAGTGGACTGTTCCATCATTGGACATGGAATTTAAAGTCAAGAGAGAGCTAGGCACAGACATGTTGAACATGCTTCAGGTCAAAGATGGTAAAACTGAGGCCTAGAGGGATGAGTGGACTTGTCTGGAGTCCTAAGCACATTTTCAGTGGATGTTCAAGGCAGTGCCTCAGTGCCTTAGCACATGCTTTGACGTCTCCTTGGAACACTGCCTACCCTCTGCTCCATTATTTCACTACTCCCATCAGATCATCCTTCAAGACTCATTTTAGGAATCACCTCTTGCAAAACCTCTTTCCTACCACCTCAGGCTGCACTGAGTGACCAGGGCCTAGCTCAGTGCATAACATATAGGAAGTGCTCAATAAATTCTTGCAGACCTGAGGAGAGTTTGTTTTGAAACCTACATGTGCCAGCTCTTAGCCTAGAGAGCTGTGTTGCCAATGTCAGCTCACCAGCCCTCAGACTGGTGCTGGCTCTACTGCTCACATGCTCCAGGCCTCAGTTACCTTAGCTGAACAAAAAAAGTGATAATTCCTACTTCATGAAGCTGTTTTGATGACTCATGAACTAATTTATGCACATGCCACACATAATCACTGACATGTAGCCCATGATCTGTAAACAGCAGGGATTATTATTTAATTCCTAATCCAGGAATTGTCCTCTTCTTAGATATTATAAGAGATTATAATCCACACTAGAGTGTGGCAGGTCCTGCTCTATGTACTTTGTGTGTATTAACTAATCCAATCTTCACAGTACCCTTGAGGCAGGAGCTAGGCTTACCTCTCCCCATTTCACAGATGAGGAAACTGAGGTGCAGTGGGGTTGAGTAAAGTGCACATTTAGGCAGGTCAGGAATACTTCAAAATCAAAAACATCAAATGAGGGCTAGGTGGCTCTAGGGAAGGAAGCTCTATACTAAGGGAACAGAATGCAAACCATGGGGAGTAGGAAGGTATGAGAACAGAAGGCAAGATCTTGTTCTGAAGAAGTGTTGGATGCAGCAACAAGTTAGGAAAGAAGGTTGAGTGACTCCCCAAGGCGTCAGGACTTTCTTCTGTAAGCAGTGAGGAGCTAGAAGGGATTCTGAGAAGGGAGGTGAAGAGACCAAAACTGCGTCTGACACCTCACAAGTCCTCCTGTGGCAGAGGCATAAGGCTGCCTAAAGGA
This sequence comes from Camelus bactrianus, assembly GCF_048773025.1. Lineage (NCBI taxonomy): Eukaryota > Metazoa > Chordata > Mammalia > Artiodactyla > Camelidae > Camelus > Camelus bactrianus. Next base: position 30,154,545 of record NC_133550.1, on the reverse strand, counting down.
AGGTAATGGACATTTGATGAGCACCTACTATGTGCCATGTGCTATGTGAGCTACTTTATTTGCTGAGTTTAATTTAATCCTTGCATCAGCCTTGTGAGGTAGAAATGCCTTCATCTACAGATGGGATGATTAAGCTTAGTTTCTACTAGTAGGAAAGTGCTGTTTGGAAAACCTTTTAGGTAATGCTAAGGCCCTTTATAGCACATAAATTATATCTCTGGATATATTTTATCCTGGAGCCAGAATGTCTAAGTTAATATCTTGGTTCTAACACTTATTAGCTCTGTGACCTTGAACAAGTTACTTAGCCACTCTGAACCTCAGTTTTCTTTTCTGTAAAATGGGAGCTCTCATAGAATCTGCTTCAGAGGGCTGTTATGAAGCTATTATATGTTAATATATAGAAAGCACTTAAAATTGGGCATGCATTAGGCTCTTTATAGATCATGGTCATTATTATTCTCACTGTCATAGTACTTATAACCTGGATGTGTACTGTAGCAGGCTTCTCAAACCTTAAAGTGCATTTGAATCCTCTGGGATCTCATTAAAATGCAGATTCTCTTCATTAGGTCTGGGGTGGGGCCTGAGATTCATTAGGTCTGGGGTGGGGCCTGAGATTCCTCATTTCTAACAAGCTCCCAGGTGGTGCTGATGCTGCTGGTTTCATGGAACACACTTTGAATAACGAGATGTTATAGTTTTGTGTGTTTGTGATTCATTTCCCCAACTTACACCAACCCCCATTTTTAAGTTATGCAAGGGCAAGAAATAAGCCTTTATGGTGATTTTTGTCTCTCCAGAAGCACATATCAAATAATAGGTGCCTAATAAAGATCTCCCAGGCTTTGGGGGCTGGACTGAGCCTTGCAGGGCCTCTACTCCCCTTACTTCTTGAGATGCTGGATCCCTCTGCGATTTGCCAAAATGAATGGATTCCAGAGGTCAGACATGGCCAGCCTGCAGAACTCTCAGGCTTTGGAGGAGCAAACAAGGGAAAGTGCCGAGCATCTGAATATAATGATGATCTTCTGCCCAACAAGGTAGCTGTCTCCTCTAAAGTAAAGCTCAGGGATGGCAGATTAGCCACAAGCATGCAGGAGAAAGGTGAGGCAGGATTTGATAGGTGTACCCCAAAGGGAGAAGCAGCAGGGCAACTTCGCCAGCTTCAGGGTTGTTAAACACCTCCAGCCCCCAGAGCTTGTCGAACAGCTTACATTCAGTTACCCAGGAGTTTTTTCCTAGCCAACGTGGGAGAGATTGCTCCTGACCACCGGTAACAAGCTGAGGGACTCAAGTCTAAAAACAGCCCCCTCTCCCAATATGCGGGGTTATTCAGGTCAAATACATGTGCTACACTTGTTCATTTCAACATCCAGATCTTTCCTGAATCCCAGTTAACTGGCTGCCACAGCAGTCTGGTCTGGTCTGACACTAGCTTTTCTTTATTTTATGGAAAACGGAAGGAAAACTTTACCTTAATGACACAAAAATAAAGTTCTAGCGCTGCCTGTCCAGTACCGTAACCACTAGCCATGTGAAGCTGTTTAAATATACGTGAATTTGAACTGAATAAAACTAGAGCTGCAGTTCCTTAGTACCACTCATCTCCTTAAGTTCTCAATAACTAGACACAGCTAGTGGTTCATGTGTTGGAGACCGAAAGGTAGGACATTTCCTACATCAAGGAAACTTCTATTGGACACCACTGAACTTGAGACTCAATGCAGATAGGGTCCCCCTCTTAGGAAGAAGAGCCCATGATAATCAGCACTCCTGAAGCAGTTAAGTTAAGAAGTGTAGAGATCAGGGACCAGAAGCATTTTTTCATGTTTTCATGTTTTGATCATCTTAGAGCTGAGTTTTTTAAAGCAGCCATCCTCCTCCTCATCACCACCGAATTTTACCAAGTATTTACTGCATGTTGGGCTCTCTTCTAAGTGTATTAGTCATCGGGTCCTACCAGAATCCTATGAGTGTAGTAGCACCATCTTATACTATCGCTATCTCTATCTCCTCCTGAGGAACTTCTGGCTCAGAGAGGTTGTGTAACTTGCCCAGGTTACACAGCTAGTCTGGGGCAGAGCTGGGATGTGAAGGTAGGAAGCTTGAGTCCACAGCTTACTCCATCAACTGTGTGCTGTGCCCCAGGGACAGGGAGGATATTAGATGCAAGAGGAGATCACAGGATTCCCTGAAAGGTTAAAAACCTGAAACTCTCCCAGCAGGAATATTTTTATTTTAATACGCTTCCCCTACCTCTTCCCTTGTCCTTCTAGTATTTTCCCTAGCTTAAGCCTCCATAAATCTCACGAATATAAATGGAACAATGATAATCAAATCACTTCATCGGATCCGACAATAGTTAAAAACTTTTGAGAAACATGTTAAAACTCCTGAAACGAATTGCCGTATATGTAAATATCAAACCCACCTCTTAAATCTTTATCTCAGTGCTACCTGGGCTTTTCATTTTTTATTTTACTTTTCAATATCGTTAATTATTTGTTTTATTTACTATTGGACTTTTTATTCGGTTCTTCATTCTTCACTTATTCACTGAACGTGCACCAAGTGCCTGTTCTAAGCATAGTAACAGAAAAATCTCATGTTCATTGAATTCTTGTGTGTACCAGGCACTGTTCTAAGCACTTTACAGGAATTAACTCATTTATCCTTCATGATAACCCCAGGAGGAAGGTATGTTATTGTCATCCCCAGTTTATTGATGGGGAAAGTGAGGCAGAGAAGATAAGCAATTTGCCCAAGTTCACAGGGCTTAGAAGAGGTCCTGTATTGGAAGTGGGGGAGGGGAGCCCAGGGATCTTACGGGACTCCTGCCCTGCGCAGCTCATTTACCATCAAAGACAGAAAGAAAGCACCAAGGGTCAGAAAGGAGATGTGGATAAACTGCCAGGGACTGAGGGAAGGCGGTTTTTGAATCAGAGTTTGAAAGATGGGTAAGATCAGGCATTCTAGATGGGAGGAGCCCCTGGCAAGGGCTCCAGGGTAGAAAATCTCAAGATACTTGGTGGGAGGCAAGTACCAGAGACCAGCTGAGTCAGACTAGAGGCCAGGCTGAGCTTCAGCTAGTTTGCAGAGGTGCAGATGTTTAGCCATTTTTAAAATGCTGAGATACTTCTCTAGTGGTTGGTATAGAGCTGCTGCCTCTTATATACCCCCATCACGTCCCACCATCCAGCAACTGCATCCTGCTGGCTGGCCCCTCAGGGGATCCTGTCTGTGTCAAGACCATAGGATTTCAGTGCTGCCTGGGCCTTCCCCATAGTCAAATATTGAAAATATCCTCACTTAATTAAAAGTCTATGGGAGAAAAATACATCCTGCAGGTGCTGATAGGCCTCTGTTCCTTTGCAGTGGGGTTAGGGTGAAGGTTTGGACAGAGGGAGGAACCCAAGCAAAATACAAATGCCTGCTTATCCTTAACAACTCACCTCTGCTGCGAAACCTTTGTGCCCATTCACCCCGAGTCCCTGTGAAGCTCTCTTTGAATAATTACAATGACTCTCGAGGGCCATTGTGAACCAGGCCCTGTGATGAGCTTTTCCAGATTCCCCCACTGAAGTGTCCCAGTCACCCTCTGAGATACTGTAACTCTGCCTATTCTACAGATGAGGAGAGTGGGGCTTAGAGAAATCTAGGGACTTGACCAAGGTTGCACAGCTAAGCTAGTAAGTGGCTGGGCTGGAGGCTGAGCTCAAGCACTGTGATTCCAGAGCCTGTGTCCTCTTGACTCCCTTCCATGTGGCCCCGGTCCTTTCTCTGGCCTCATTTGCTTCTAAGTGTCTGTCTTTGCTGCCAGACTTTGAGCTCCTCTCCAGCAGGGACTGGGCTTTGATCATCTCTTGCTCTCTCTGGCAACCAGCCAAGCCTGGCACAGAATGGGTGGAAGCATAAAGATCAATCTGAGTGCATGCAGCAGGAAGCTGGAGCCTGGGATGGTGTAGGGACCAGTTAAAAGTTTTCTGCAAAAAGTCTCAAGAGAGATGACAAGTGCCTGGCTTGACTGAGTGCCATCCTCTCTGGCCCCCAGTGAGACATGTCACCAGGGGCCTCCACCCTTTGCTGAATAATCCGGAAGAAAGCTACATTAGCCTCCTTGGATTTTTCATCAGGTCTTTTTTGGGAGGAGGGGGTGGGAAATTAGGTTTTATTTATTTGTTTGTTTGTTTGTTTATTTCAATGTTGGTACTAGTGATTGAACCCAGTACCTCGTGCATGCTAAGCATACACTTTATCACTGAGCTATATACCCTCCCCTCACCAGATTTTTGGTTCTTTCTCATTGGTCTAGACTTGGCAGCCCTTTGCCTGCCCTGTGTCTGGGCCTCAGGCACTGTACATGAATGTTATGAACACACAGGGAAAAGGTTTTAAAGGACATTAGCGAACACTAGCCCTTGAACCTGCCCAGTGCAAACTGAGGGCCGGCCCAGGATGGCAAGGGCAGCAAGAGCCCAAGTGCTTGGGAGCAGAAGGGCCTGCAGAGAGAGAAAGAGAGAGAGAGGGAAAGAACTCTCTGAGCTCAGCCCCCTTTCAAACCATCTGCCCCTGTACCAAGTCTTTACTCTGTTTTATCCTTTCAGAAATAGTGATATTGACAGCTGCCAGCACATAGCTGGATTTCACATGTTACGGGAAATGGTCCGGGCAGTAAACCTGCTCATTTGCCCCGAGCAGCATAGTGTCTGAGTTGCCTTTTCATTCCTCAAAGTCTGACTTCCCAAATGAAGCCTATACACATCTACATGTATCCTTGTCTACAGTTTTCCTAGGTTTTATTGATTTAATCACATTCTCCCCTTCCATCCATTTTGCCCTCCTCATGGACTGCACACGTTTACAACTACAACACAAGGTGCTATAAATACAAATTTTTATGTCATCATATCATTTTACTTAGAAGTTATATATGCTCATTTTTTTAATTTTGGAAAATACAGGAAAATGGGAGAAAGGAAATTAAAATTATCTATAATTCTACTACCCAGAGGTAGCCAAAATAATTATTTAGTATATTTTCTTATCCTTTTTTTAAGGACTAATAAGCTTTTTTAAGTAGTTGTACTGTATATATGTAATTTCATATCTTTTTATTTCACTTAGTGGTATGCCCTAAGCATTATCCTGGCTTTACTAAAGAACATTTGTAAACATCATTTTTAATGACTGCAGAATATTCCGTCTTGTCAATGAACTATAATTTGCCTAACGGTTCCCCCGTTGCTGGACATTTGGGTTGTTTCCAATGTGTAAACTGCTGTTCTTTCAAAACTGCCCACAGTGGTGTGAATAAAACACTGATGTAGAGGAAACAGATATAAAAAGAGTAGTCTGTCTGGAGCAGAGCAACTGAGGGGTTCATTCATGAGGCTTCTGATGGCCTGTGTGAGAGAGAAACTGCAGAAGAAAGAGAGCCCTGGGAGGCAGGCAGCCCCAGCCCTATCCTGTGCTGCTGCTGCTTCTGGGAAGAAATGCCTTGTGGGAAACACCAAGAGTGGCACCACCCAGCCTATCAGGTTTCCAGACACAGTCATTATTGAAATCTCCTGGAGTGAGGGCTTCATGGTTTCCAGGGGTCTTCCTCATTTGCAGCTTCCCTGGATTCTGGAAGTAGGGAAACCAGCCAGGTTGTTTTCACAACTTAAGAGACAGATTCTGGAAAAGTCATGAGGTTCCCAAAGCCATGCAGTGACTGGCCAAATTGAAGCCAGAGGGTTGCTCTAGGGATCCCTGGAAATCCCACCCTCCTTCCTGCATAGCTTCTAGAATGGAGAAGAGCATTCCAGCATCATCAGAAAGCATGTTTTGAGCTTGTACCATGTACAAAGTTCATTGCACATGCACTTGGCCATGTCCATAGATGAGAAAGTCTCCACAGTTCCAGGAGTTGTTTGTTTGGTGGTTGTGTTTGTTTAAAATTCTGGATTTACAGTTTTTGCTCTGTTTTCATGTCTTCCCCATAGATAGGAAACATTGCCCAGGAAGGCTTCCTCAGTTCTTTCAAATTGGTGTGAGAAATTCTGTCAAGATTCAGCAGATCAGGTTCAGGCCTGCCCAGGAAGTTAGGCAGAATGTGTTGGCAAAAGAAGGTGCCTATTTTCCCAGAATTCGTTCTCGGTGAAAAGTTTCAACTCCAAAACTGGAGAGAGCCTTTTGGCAACCTTTTGTCAAACTGCTCTCTGTAAGTTCCTTACCCAGAATCACACCCCTTATACGGCCATACCCCAGTCCCTTCCGGCAGCAGGGTGTGTGGAAAGAACATTTTTGCGAAGAAAAAAAGAAAACCTTAAATAGGCAAAACCAGGGACCAACCTGTTGAAAACACTAATGCTGATCACAGATTCCACTGCTTCCAAAATCCTTCCCTGGAGGCACCGACCCCCGTCAGACCCCCAAACACTTCATAAGAACATCCCACAAAGCACTTCTCACTGTCAGCCTGACATCATGGTTATCTGTCCTCCCTTCTGTGATGGCCACAATACTCTCCAATCCACCAATCAAAAACAAACACATAAGGATAATTCAGGATAAACAGACTTACCACAATTGGGGCTGCTCTGGGAAATAGGGGATGTGTGACTACACTAAACTTCCTTGCTAGATTGTACACCAGGGTCCAGTGCATAAATCCTTGCATCTTCCACAAAACTCAGCATGGACCTTTGCTCCAAGGAGATAGTCATTAATAGGTAAGAAGTGAAGTGATCAGCCTGCTGCATAAATGGCCCTCCCTGTTGATACATTTATCATCTTCCAGGTTCATCTGCTGCAGTGCCTCCCATCTACTTATCTGTTCAGCTCCTCCAGTCCACACAGTGTCCCCCGAGCTTGCTCTGCCTTTCCTCATCTAATTTCCTCTGCCTAGAAAGCACTTTCCTCTTCCGGTACTTCTCTCTCCCCGTTCAGGGCTCAGGATGGCATTTCCCAACACACTCTTACCCCTTCAACTCCAGCTGGTTTTAATTCATTCTCCTATAAGGATTTATACATTCCTTTCTCAAAAGGCTTTTCAGATAAGCTTCTTTTCTCATTTTTTTCACATTAGACCATGAGTTTGCTGAGGGCTGGGACCTTTCCAGTATCGTCAAGTGTAAAAGCTGGTACTTGTTTTATTTATTCATCTATTCAACAGATATTTATAGCACATCTGCCATAGGTCACGCAAAATACCTGTCTTCATGGAGCCTACATTCTTCTAGGAGGTACAGAGGAGTAACAGATGCACAAAAAATGAAATATCAGGCACAGATAAGTGACATAAAGAGAAAGAAAACTGAATACTTGAACCAGGTACAAGTGATGAAAGGCACTATTTTAGCTAGGATGGTCAGGGAAAGTTCTCTAAGGAAATAGAATTTGAGCAGAGAAACAAAGGAATTGAGGCAGTAAGTCATGTGGAAATCTGTGGAAAAGTTCTTGCCAGACAAAGAGAACAGTAAGCACAAAGTCTCTGGGACAGGAACATTCTTGGAACATGCAAGAAATAGCAAGTGCCCAATGAGGCTGGAATGGAATGAGTGAGAGTGATGGAAGAAGAAGGAGATGAAGTCCAAGGTGGGAAGAGTTAGATCTTGCAGAGCCTTTTGGGCATATGGAGGAGTTTGGTTTCTATTCCATGTATAATGAGAAGCTCAGTAAATGTTTGTTAATCTGAATTATTTAAGTTGGATTGAATTGAACTGAACAGAATGGGGTCTTATCTTGGTATATAGACTGTATACAATTTTTGAAACATGCAAAATCCCAGGTCTGCCCTCATTACCTACAAATAGAAAAGCACTATGAATAGTCCCATTTAGCAATTTAAAAACCTGTTTGTGTGAGTCCACCTGTTCTGTAACTGGCACAGCCTTGTAGTTTGTTCCAGAAGTCATGCTGGTGACACATTGGCCTGCCCCCACCCCCAAGCCGGCACTAATTTCAAATTGTAATGGCAGATTGGGGTACAGGGAACATCTAAACTCAAGAGGAATATGGTCCTAATGCCTGCCCATCATTTATGTTTCATTTCTGACTTTCCCAGAGTTTGAAGTCTTTGAGGGTCACTGGTATTTATTTTGGGTGCTTGGCCAGGTCCTGACCCTAACTTTTAACATAGTTTTTACCCAAGCCTGGTTCCCATTGAATCTTAATTATGTGGATTCCTACCCTTAATCCAACTGAAAATAAACTACATTTAACTATTTTTATCATTTTATTTAGTCTTCATAAAACCATTCCAGTTATCCATCACCCACAGTAAAGTGGGAAACCCACCAGAATTTAAGCTAAGCAAATTCACAGGATTCAATCTTACATTAATTGATTCCTTTAACATTCATTCATTCACTCAAAGAATATTGGTTGAGGACCTCTGAAGTTCCAAGCACTCGACAAACTGCTAGTGATACAGCAGAGAGCACAAGATAAGTCAAACCAGGACAGAACAAACCAGGACACTAATATAAAATGTCATCTGGAGTGGCAAATGCTAGGATGTGGATACAAAATGGAATATTTCATGCCTCCGCAGTGTGGTTGGGGTAGTACTGAAGACATAAATTATAAACATAATATAATATAAATGGTATTATGGAATTGGATACAAAATGCTATGGAGGTAGAGGGGGACAAAGGACTATCTATGTTGTGGATATAGGGGCTCTTGAGGGGTATGTCCCAGAGGAGGTGACTTTGATCAGTATCTTAAAAGATACATAGAATTTAAGTGGATGGAGAGGATAGAAAGAAAGGAAACAACAGCTGATTGTTCCAGAAATGGCTGGTCACGTGGGGTGGCTGGAGCACTTCGGTGCTGGACAAGCATCAGGGCAGGGGCATGAGAGAGTGAAGACTTGGGTTGAAGCCAGTTACACATGGGCAGGCCAAGGAGTTTATACTTTCATTAGGTGACCATATTTACATGTTAGCACATTTATCCCAGCAGCAATGTGAAAGGACTGAAGAGAAAAACTAGAATCAAGAAATTATTATGGATAGAATGCAATGGTCCAACCCTAGAAAGAGTCTTACAGCAGTGGCCAATCAGTTAAGTTTGGAGTGTTGGACTCTTAGAGTGAGGAGGGACTCCAAAAAGTCATCTAGTCCAACTGTCCATGTTTAAATCTCTTTTCTAACGTCTTCCCCAAGGGACTGTCCCCAGCCAAGGCACTAGCCCTTGAGGCTTTCTTCCCATCCCAGCTTTGGCGAGCCAAGGCTCCTCCGAGGTCTTACTTACATAGAGCCAAGATCTACTCCTTGAGGCTACCACCATCATGCCTTCTTTTTTTCCTTGAGGCATCCAGAACCAACCAGTCCAATTTCTAATTCAGATGCAACTTTTCACTGTTTAAAAACAGTTGTAATTTACTGAACACCTTCTGTATGCCAGACAAGCTTGCAGGGCACATATTTCCCCATTTTCAGATTGGACTCTGGGGCCCATTAGCCATGTTTCTTGCTGAGATTTAGTCACTGACCCACTTATTTGGCAGCACCAGGATTAAAATCAAAGCTATCTGACCCCAGACCCTGCACTCTTGGAAATCACTATCAGTTTAACTTGGCAAACATTTATTTAGCACCTACTCCTTTGAACCCCCTGTCCTGGGTATCACAGAAGTGGGAAACCTAAGATGAATTAGCATGATTAATGAAGTCCAGGGCTCCCCACTCTAGTGATTTGGACAGTGGAGTCCACACCCAAACATTGTGATAATGTGTACTTGACTTTGGCCTGCCACTTGGCTATTCCAGAAGAGAGAAATGATTCATGTTTGGCTCACTGCATGGGCCTGGCTCCTGCTGGTAGCACTGGGGCAAGCACAATGCAGGAGTCATGCCTTGGGAAAGAAGATCTCTGTCCCGGGAGAATGCAGGAGGAAGATTACCTAGAAAGGTGGAAGGTATGAGACCCGTGTGTATAATCAGATTTGAGTAAAGCAAAGCTTCAACTTGGATATGCCCCGGTGATAAGCAAAGATAAATACAGCAAGACTGAGGGGCTGGAAAGCTGGGAGCAGAATGAGAACAGGTGTAAGGAACCAATGACAGGAAAAGCCCTCAGAACCCAGCCCCTGTGCTGAGCATGTGTGCAGGAGCTCCCCCTTTAGGCAGCTTGTGGCATTAGCTGTAGCAGGAAGACCCTGACGAGATTTCGGTTGGCAGAAATATCTTGTTTGTTGTGTTTTTCTCTTCTCTTTTTTCTAATATATATTTTTTAATTGAAGTATAGTCAGTTTAAAATGTTGTATCAATTTCTGGTGTACAGCATAATGCTTCAGTCATACATGAACATACATATATTTGTTTTCATATTCTTTTTCACTGTAAGTTACTACAAGATATTGAATATAGTTCCATGTGCTATACAGTATGAACTTGTTGTTTATCTATTTTATATATATTAGTTAATATCTGCAAATCTCGAACTCCCAATTTATCCCTTTCCACCCCCTCTCCCCACCAGTAACTGTAAGTTTGTTTTCTATGTCTGTGAGTCTGTTACTGTTCTGTAAATTTGTTTGTTTGTTTGTTTGTTTAGATTCCGCATATAAGTGATATCATGTGGTATTTTTCTTTCTCTTTATGACTTACTTCACTTAGAATGACGATCTCCAGTTTCATCCATGTTGCTGCAAATAGCATTATTTATTATTTTTTATGCCTGACTAGTATTCCATTGTATAAATATACAGCTTCTTTATCCAGTCATCTGTTGATGGACATTTAGGTTGTTTCCATGTCTTGGTTATTGTAAATAGTGCTGCTATGAACATTGGGGTGAATATATCTTTTTCAATTAAGGTTCCCTCTGGATATATGCCCAGAACTGGGATTGCTGGGTCACATATGGTAAGTCTATTTTTAGTCTTTTGAGGAATCTCCATACTGTATTCTACAATGGCTGCACCAAACTGCATTCCTACCAACAGTGGAGGAGGGTTCCCTTTTCTCTACACCCTATCCAGTATTTATCATTGGTGGACTTTTGAATGATGGCCATTCTGGTGTGAGGTGATACCTCATTGTAGTTTTTATTTGCATTTCTCTGATAATTAGCAATATTGAACATTTTTTCATGTGCCTTTTGGCCATTTGTATGTCTTCATTGGAGAATTGCTTGTTTAGGTCTTCTGACCATTTTTGGATTGGATTGTTTGTTTTTTTATTATTAAGTTGTGTGAGCTGTTTATATATTCAGGAAATTAAGCCCTGTTGTGTTTTTCTTAATCTGATGTTTAAGTTGGCAGCAACTTAAACTCGATGTGTTAGACGTCTGGGGTACATGGAGACACCTGAATGTAAATCTTTCACATAATTGTACTTCCGTGCCTGGTATCTCATCTTCTCAGTAACCCTGTTAAAGAAGGACTAATGCATGTTATCCTCAGTCTTTAGGGGAGAGAGGGATCTATGGGTTAGGTGGCATCTTTGCCTTATCCACTCACCATGCACCCAGCTTCCATTCAGAACTAGTGCCCGCACCCCAGCCAAATCCCAACGCATTTTCCCCCCACCCCCCACTCCCCGGCTTGCCAGCCCATATCCCTTCATCTCAAGAGAATTGCTGCTCCTGACCTGCCTGAGTATCCCTTCCCCATCCTGGGCTTATCTCTGGATGGAATTTGCTTTGGTTACTCTGGTTGGTAATTACTCTGCCTACTATGGGACTGGCCCCAAAACTCAATACCTTCACCAGCTGATTGGGAAAGAGAGGGTGCAAGAACTCTCCTGAGAGAATTGGACAGGTCGTGTTAGGAGACATACCCAGACTCCTTTCCATCTCACCAGATAATCAGCCTCAATATTTCACCTGTGTAGATGGAGAGGGTCGTCCTGGAGTATCGACCTAGACAAAGAATCCTTTCCTAGATAGCATCAAAGTCCAGTTTAACAAATAGCCTCTTTGGTTTTCCTTTCATTATAATCACAAGCTTCCATCACAGTTTCTATCATCTCTCACTTCCAGATTCAGCAAAATGTAAAATTGGTAACATTTAGTCCGAGAAGTAAATTGCACATATGTTTTCTTCAGATGTGTATGGAGATTCTATAAATCTGCTAAATCGCCAAATGGTTATTTTGTGGAGGCACCAAAACTGCCTCTTTTCCTCCCTTAGTCTCTTCCTTGATTTTTAAGGCTCTGTGGGGATTTCTCTTTTCTTTTCTTCCTTTCTCTGTGTTCCTTTTTCATTTTTCTTTTAACTGGGAAATTCTATGAAATAATACAGGTTTAAGCTTTTTGCACAGAGCCTGGAACATTGTAAGCACTCAGGAAATGATAGAAGCTATAAAATCCTGATAATGATGATGATGATGTAGATCATGATAATGGAAAAAAAAAAGAGTCAAAAATCAGGTCACCTAGTATCTACTGTAGCCCTTTTTCCACTACCCCATTCATCAGTATTCCTGTCTGACATTATACTGACTTGAAGGACATCCCTTAGAACTGCACCATTCAATAGGGTGGCCACTAACCACATGTGGCTGTTTCAACTTAAATTAATTAAAATGGAATAAAATTAGAATTTTAGCTACTCAGTCGCACTGGCCATGTTTCAAGCATTCAGTCACCATAGTGGTTTGTGGCTATTGCATTGCATAGCACAGATTCAGAATATTTCCATCATAGCAGAAGGTTCTATTGGAAGTTGCCTTCATGACTTCCTCCCCCACCAATTTCCTTGTAGCAGTAATTTTGTTATTTCTTTATTTATTTAAAAATTTTATACAGTTGTGGGGAGGGTATAGCTCAAGTGGTAGAGCATATGCTTAGCGTGCAACAGGATCCTGGGATCGTTCTCCAGTAACGCCTCTAAAAATAAACAAATAAATAAACCCAATTACCTCACCACCCCCCCCAAATTACACAATTATTCTAATCTAGAAGAGAAGGTTCTCTGCTCTCTTAATTCTACTGGTGAGTACAGTTGAGGCCCCCAAACTTCGTGGGTACACAAGTCACACGGCTAGTTAGTAACAGAGCCTACTCCAAAATATGCTTCTGACTCAAAGCATGAGTCATTCTTCGGAGGCCCGGGGAATCAGCTGTCTTAAGTCTGTGTTTTGATAAGCAGGGCTCTGATTGATCAGGGCTGGAGTATGAATTTAATCCATCCTGTCATACTGCCAAATGCAGGGTAATGTGAGTTCGAGGGGTTTATTACAAGAGAACTAGAATATCATTTTCTCAAAGCCACAGCCCAGTGGCAAAGACTCCAAGGACACGTAGGGGAACCTCTCAGCCATGCCCAGCCTCACCTTTACCTCCCCTTTTTTTGTGTGAAAGAAGCAATTCTGTGTGGTGTTCTAAAATTGATCTGTTAATGGGATATTATTCAGCCAAGGGAAAAAGAATGAATCCTGCCATTGGTGACATGGATAGATCTTGAGGGCATTATGCTAAGTAAAATGAGTGAGACAGAGACAAATACTGTATGATCTCACTTATAATTAGAATCTAAAAGAGCTGAACTCAGAGAAACGCAGAGTAGGATGGTGGTTGCCATGGGCTGGGGGTGGGCAAACTGGGGAGATGTTGGTCCAAGGGTACAAACTTCCAGCTGTAAGATGAATAAATTCTGGGGATCTAATGGTGACTATAGTTTACAATACTGTATTATGTACTTGAAAGTTGCCAAGAGAGTAGATTTTAAATGTTCTCACTACAAAAAAAAAAAAAAAAAAGGTAATTATATGAGGTAATGCCAGTGTTAACTAACCGCACTGTGGTCCTCACAGTAAGTGTATCAAAGTATCTGGTTGTACATCTTACACTTACACGATGTTCTATGTCAACGCTATCTCAATAAAGCTGGAGAAAACAGCTAAACTAAGCTAAAATTCCTTACAAGAGAACTTTTGCAAGGATAAAGACTTGGAGATATATTTCTGTCTCCAAGAGTATCTGTATGGCAATTTTTGTGGGTTAATTATGATGAGCTCAAAACCATTGTCAGTAAAACTTGACAAGGTTGAGGAACAAAATCAACTTCCTATGACCGTAGTTTACACCTTTAACTGAACAAACAATTCATTGTAACAAATAATTTAGGAAATGTAGTTTCTGGGAACAAACACCGTCTCAAGGTTACAATTCATAGACTTTAGAAGATAACTATAAAAAAGTAATGTTTTTGTCTTTTTTTGGTAAACAGAAAGAAACTTAAATCCCTGGTTTTCAGGGAGAATAGAGATTTAACATAAATGTTAGGGAAACTGATATGAGTGTCACTTAGAATTAGAATTGGCTATCAGTGACAGAAAAGTCAAATAGTGGGTGTTTAAACAAGATAGAAGTTTATTTCTCATATAAACAAAATCTGGAATTAAGAATCTGGGGGAAGCATGACCACGTAAGCAATTGTCTTTCTGTCTTTTTGCTCTGCCATCATCAACATGAGGCTTTGACCTGATGGTCCAGTTTGGCTGCTTAAGTCCCAGCCATTGTCCTTCTGTCTTTTTGCTCTGTCATCATCATGTGGCTTTGACCTCATGGTCCAGTTTGGCTGCTTGAGTGCCAGCCATTATGTCTATATTCTTGTCAGCAGAATGGAAACAGAGAGAAAGTTGGGCCTCCTCTCTTTAGGGAATTCCCTGATAATCTCATGAGAAACTTCTGCTTATATCATTGTAAGAACCAGTCTCCTAGCTGCAAGGGAGGCTGAAAAATGTAAGCTAGGTGGTCATAAGCCCAGCTGAAGATTCAGGGCTTTATTACTAAGAAAGAAGAGGACACATATAGAGGGACACCCAGCTGTCTCAGCCAGAGTGTAAAATTTCTTCATTAACTTTCTAAACAGGCAGTTATGGTGAACCCACTGTTTTGCATTCTCAGAGATATTTTTGTCAACCCATTTTTGATGTTTCTTTTCAAATGTTTTTCTGATTTTGTGTTTTTCAATAGAATTCTCAGGGAAAATTAAAGTATTAGGAGTTTTCACTTTTATTCCAGGAGTTACAGGACACCATGTGGTTCTTCCCCTGTCTCTCTCCAGTGTTACCTCCTGCCCACCGGCCTCCCTCCACCACTCTCTCCCCTCCATCTCAGCTCCAGCCACACCAAGCTGAGTTCCTCCAAAGCACTAGGTCCCAGCATGCATATGCTGTAGCCTCTGCCCGGAAGTGATAGAATGCATGACTACTAGCCCTGGCTCTGCATGTATATCCCAGTACCACTGCTGATAGCTGTGTACCCTTGGGCAAGTTCCATAACCTCTCTGTGCCTTCATTCATTATCTACAGAATGAAGATCATAATGGTACTTACTTTATGGTTCTCATTATTATCAAAAGAGCCAATAAAAGAAAAGTGTTCAGAACCATGCCTGGCATATAATGAACCCTCCATAATAGCTCCTTTTGCTGAGCATTTACTGTGCTAAGCACCTTACAGAGATGCTCTCAGTTAATCTTCACAGCAACCCTGTGGGGTAGCCTTACTATTTCTCCTATTTTACATAAAAGGAAACTGAGGCACAGAGAAGCTCATTAACTTGCCCAAGGTCCCACAGCAAATGACAGAACCTGAGCTCAAATGTAGGGCCTTCTGTCTTCAGGCTGTGTGTCTTTCCACCACACCAGCATCAGACTCAAAGGTGCAGCAGGTTTCTTTGTAAGACCATGGGCTGCCTTTTGAAGACTCTGATAATAATCTTTTGGTGGCAGGAGCAGGCCCAGGTGACCCCAGGAGCCCATCTCTTGCCTTTGCCTCCTGTCCATGACCAGGTCAGGCCCTACCCTTTTAGGCTTCTTGAGCCACTGCTGCCGGGATATGAAACTGTGTGGCCTCTGCCACCTCCTGAATGTGTATCTTTTATGCCCAAGTCTGTGAGGAGGGGTCTGTGGCAGTCTCAAACAGAGCCTAGGTTTCCCTGCTTCTGAAACCATGGCTCCCACGGCTCCTCCCAGGGCCATTTATATCCTGGGCCCCATCATCATTCCACCCACTTGAGATCAGGTTCCCACCACAGAGGCCTCTGTGCCTCTAAGCCAGGCCCAGATGTGGTGCTGCCCACAGCCTAGAGAGGAGACAGGGGCAGACTGGTCCACTGATCCCTGTATGATGTATGTGGAAGGACCTCGGGCCTGCCAGGCACTCCACGGCTCAGAGCTAGCTCTCTACACTGGAGGGGCTCAGCCTTCGGTAGGCATCTCAAACCCCTGTAGAGAATGGCCTAGATGCAGATGCCTAGTGCAGTCAGCTGAATAATGGCCCCCAAAGATAACAGGTCCTAATCCCTTGCAACCTACAGATGTTATTTTACAAAGAAAAAGGGTCTTTGCAGAGGTGATTCAGTCAAGGATCCTGAAGTGGGGAGTTTGTCCTGCATTACCTGGGTAGGCGCTAAATCCAATCACAATTGTCCTTTATGAGAGAAAGGAGATGTGACACACACAGATGATGAAAAGTTGACATAAACACAGAGGCAGAGATTAGAGTGATGTAGGAAAGAGTAGATTCTGCAGCTCAGATCTGAAGGCAGTGAGCTGTTCTTCGGAGGAGACCAGTCATCAGGCCTCCAACTGACTGGATGAGGCCCACCCACCTTATGGAGGATAAATTGCTTTACTCAGAGTCCACTGATTTAATTGTTAATCTCATCAAAAAAATACCTTCAGCATCCAGCAACATTCAGGCTACGTATCTGGATAATGTGTGTTTGACCACATATCTGGGTAGCTGTGGCCTAGCCAAGGAAACACATATAATTAACCATCAAAAGTGTATTTTTTTGAGCATTTACATCCCCAGAATGATGCTAAGCAGTGTCGTGAATACAAAATGCCTATCAGACAATGAGATGGGTCTTGGTTCAGAATGAACTCCCCAAGACCCAAAGATTGTGTTTCGTAAGATTGTTGAAAAACTAAAGGAGAATCCTGGGGGAGGCAGAACCCACCTCCCCCAATAAAAGCTGAAATCACCAAACACTTTGTCTCCCAGCCTCCCCTAACTTGTGAACTAGGTTCAGCCAATCTGACATAACCCCCAGTTTAATCAGAAGGTCCAGGTACAAATGTGCTCCCTCTTCCATTCCATTGTCTCCTGAGCCTCTCTCCTCTCTTAGGCAGCTCTCTTGCTCCTGGCCTCATCTTCTCCCCCTTAAACATAGTAACAGAATTCACCATCCCTGGTTTCTGGCTTGAGTCATAATACTCCCTCTGGCCTGGTTATTGAAATGTGGTTGATAGATTGGCAGCTGCATCATTGCAGGGAATCTTGTTAGAAATGCAGAATCTCATGTCCTGCCCTAGACCCACTGAATCAGAATCTGTATTTTAAAAAGATCCCAGATGATTCGTATGCATATTAGTATTCAGGAAATGCTGACCTAGCCCACACACTTGGCCCCTCCCACTCCAGGCTGTCTCACCCTCTCTGGCAAGCCCACCATACTTTGCACAGTAGGGCTGTCACTATAGTAACCAGCTATGGCCGCCTCTGACCTCTGCCATCTTCCTAGCTTTGGTCCCACAAATACAGTGAGATGACAGTGAATATTGCTATAGAAACCAGCCCCAGATATTGTCTACTATCAATTCTGCTCCTTGTCCTTCACTCCCTATGTCTCTGAAATTATGAGCTTCCCAAAGCCCAGACCAACATCCACATTCCTCTCCAGCCTAAGAAAGCCTCAACAAATAACAAACATGAAAAGTCAGGGCCATACAATTTATAAAGGAAAGACATATCAACTGCAGAGATTTGCTTCAGTTTGAAAAGAGGAGACAAGAGCATTGCTGTGTGTAGCCAGGCCTTTTCCTCCATCCGGCAGAGAGAAGGTTGAGTGATGCTAAAAACCATGCTGGGCTGTTGCTCCTGCCGATGATGACAGCTGCCACTTATGAGCGCCTTCTTGGTACTGGGTGCAGGCTACGTACATCATCCCATTCAATGCTTATAATAACCCTCTGTATTAGTTTCCTGTGGTTGCTGTAAAAAAAAAAATACCACAAATGTGGAGGTTTAAAACAACACATTGATTATCTTATAGTCTGGGGGGATCAGAAGTATGAAATTGGTCTCACTAGCTAAAGTTAAGATGACCCAGGGCTGGTTAATCTGGAGGCTCCAGTGGGGAATCTATTTCCTTGACTATTTCAGCATCTGGAGGCCACCTGTGTTCCTTGGCTCACAGCCCCTTTCTTGCATTAGTCCAACTTCTTGCTTCTGTTGCCACATCTCCTCCTCCCTCCTTTGACCTTATTTTCCTCTTCTAATTTCCCTTGTGATTTCATTTCAAATCCACTAGGATAATTCAGGATAGTCTTCTCTACTCAAAATCCTTAATTTAATCACATATGCAAAGTCCGTTTTGTCAGATAACCTTGACAGGTCTAGGGGATTAGGATGTGGACATTTTGGGGGGCCATTATTTGGCCAACCACACCCTCTGAAGTAGATACTGTTGTCTCCATTTTCCTGGTGAGAGAACTGAGGCACGACGATTGAAATACAGTCAGTCCTCCATATCCCAGGGTTCTGCATCCACAGAACCTGCAGATTCAGAGGGCCAACTGTACTGTGCTATTTTATATGAGGGACTTGAGCACTTTGGTACCTGTGGGAGTCCTGGAACCAATTCCCCGTGGATACTAAGGCTCAATTGTACTTTGTTCAAGGTCACACAGCTTGAAGGTAGAGCTGGAATCCAGCTCTTAGCCTGTCCCCAAAGCCTAAACTTCTAGCCTCTGCATGGCACAGCCCTTCACATGGCTTTGAACTCCTCCACTATTGCCACTGGGTTGAAGGAAATGAAGCCAAACCCATCAGCTCTCTAACGAGTGTGACCTTCCAATTGAAATTCCTCTACCACAGACCGAAACCTCAAGGGCAGGGCAAGATTTAAGTCAAACCACAGGTGTATTAATTAGTCCTGGGGCCTCCATAACCAATTGACACAGACTAGGTGGCTTGAACAAAAGAAACTTATTTTCTCACAGTGCTGGAGGTTGGAAGTCCAAGATCAAAGTGTCAGCAGGTTTGATTTTTTTCTAAAGCCACTTTCCTTGGCTCACAGACAGCTGCTGTCTTGCAGCCTCTTTCACACGGTTGCCCCTCTGTGTTTCTCTGTGTGTCCTGGTCTCCTCTTTTTAGAAGGACACCAGTCATACCAAATTAGGCCTGCCCTAATGGCCTCATTTTAGTACAGTTACATTCTGAGGTTCTGGAGGGGTTAGGGGCTTCAACATATGAATTTGGGGGGACACAGTTCAGCCTATATCAACAAGTATTGTCTTGGACCTCAGGAACAAGGCAGTTTAGGTGTCTGAATGAATTCCAGAGCCCTGTGGATGCCCTCACTCCCAGATTTAATACTTGGTTCACATTCTCCACCACCATATCTCCAACCTCAGCTGCAGGGACCCTGTCAATACCCTGGCTTAGTTTCCTGTGGCTGCCCACAAACTTGGTGGGTTAAAACAGCACACATTTATTCTCTTACAGTTCTAGAGATCGGTAGTCCAAAATCGGAGTGTCAGCTAGACTGTTTTCTTCTGGATGCTCTGAAGAAAAAACCCATTTTGTCACCTTTTCCAGCTTCTAAAGCAGCATTCTTTGCATTCCTTGGCTTGTGGCCCCTTCCTTCATCTTCAAGCCAGCAGCAGAACATCTTGCTTTGGTATCACCTGTGCCAAATCTCCCTCTGTTTCCCTGCTATAAGGACCCTTGTGATTGCATTTAGGGCCCTCCTGGGTAATTCAGGATAATCTTCTAAAGATCTTTAACTGGATCACGTCTGCAGGTTTCCTTTTTTGATCAACATTCATAGATTCCAGAGAATAGGACCTGATGTCTCTGGGAGTTGTTATTTTGCCAACCACAGTGAGCCTTCCTCACACATATCCTGGCCACCCCATTTGACTTGGAGCACTATACAGGACATGATGCCTGTGAAAGCCCTTGCTGAGCTGTAAAGGTCTTTTCTGCCTCAGGACCTTTGCACAGTCTGTTACTGCTGCCTGGAACATCTGTCTCTCTACAAACACACTCACATATGGCCAATTCCTTCAAATATTGGAGGTTTTGTCACCTCCTCAGAGAGGCCTCCCCACCACCCCACCTCAACCCTGTTTGTTCTCTATCCCAGCACCCTGGCACTGATCACAGCTTGTAATTGCTGTATTACCTGTTGGTTTATGGGTTTCTTATCTGTCTCCCTGTTAGACTGTTAGCTCTATGAGAACATAGATGTATCCTTTTCTCCACTCTATCTCGAGCCCCTGGAAACATGCCTGCAACCTGGGTGCTTCCTAAAGGATTGTTGGATGAATAAATGATGTTTCAGATGACATTTCATCACACACCCATGGCCAGGTTTGGGTTTTATCCTTGAAGGTACTGCCTCTGAGTATGCCTGTGGCTCAATATCCCCCCAATCCAGCCATGATCTCTTTGTGGAAGGGTCCTCTTTTCTAATCTCCCCAAAGCTTTCTGTGCCCATCACCAGGGCCTTCATGTGCTTCTTCCCACCTTCCCTGATCCACACACTACACTCTTCCTAAGCCCCCAGGGAGCTGGATATTTCAGTAGAATAAAAGAATTTGAAAGTAGGAAGAAATCAAATAGACCTAGGGTTGGCCAACTGTGATCCACCATCTGATTTGGTGAATACAATTTTCTTGGAACACAGCCAGTTCTGTCACATCTGTATTGTCTGCGGCTGCTTTCTCACTGCAATGGCAGAGCTGAGAAGTTGCAACAGAAACTGTAGGACTTGTAAAGCCTATTTGCTACCTGGACCTTTATAGAAAATGTTTGCCAACCACTGAAGTAGACCATCCGATCCAAATCCACCCACTTACAAATGAAGATCCTGAGAGTCAAAACATCTAGACCAGAGCCAGGGTCCTACTGTGAGCTCTTGCAGATTCAGGGCTGGAATTCAGTTCTGCAGAGTCCTGAACAAACTGGGCTTCTTCAACATACCCCACCATCCTCTTTAGCACCCAGCCCCTCCTCTACGAGACTCCCTTTCCACCCTGGATGGTCACCCTCATCACCACCTCTCTCTCCACTGTTTCAGAAAGACTCTACCCACAATAACCTCCTTAAACCTAGACCCAGCAACGTTCCTGAGCTGACTTACTCCTTTGACCCTGCAAAAAACCCATCTAGGCCTTCTCTCCCCTTCTAGAACCTCTGGTCCCATGGCCACAAACCTTCTCTTCAAACACCATGGCAATGATGTTGATGGCCACGGCCTTGTTATAATTGACCGCAGGCCACAAGATCAGGGGTTATAAAGAATTCCTAGAGGAGCTTACTTAGAATACAGTTGCCCAAGCCCCACCCCAGGCCTGTTGAACCAAAACTCTAGGGGTGAAATCAGGACCTTGGTAGTTTTCACACATTCCTCCACCTCTGTGGTGGTTCTGATGTTGACTCCACTTCACTAAGCCAGGAGCCTCTCCTGCTCCATCTAGGTTTCAGTTACTACAGACAACTTCAGAACAAAGTCAGTAGCCAGTGCAACATTGTTCCCTTAAAAAAATGTGTCAGGAGAATGCAGTCTTTTTTCCCTCAGCATGCTCCACCCTTTCCTTAACTCAAGGCCCTAGAACGCTTTCCCATCTCCAACTCTTCCAAAAGAAACATCACAAATATTATTTTTTTTCTTTCCCTCTGAGTCGACAAGATAAGATTTTTAAATGAGTTGCTGGCAAAGAATTCATAAGCTTATAAACTACTGAGGTCAGAGTGACGAAAAGAAGGCAATGTTGAAAGGAGAAAACCGGTACATAGAAAATTCCAGAGAAGGCTGAATCCTGGGGTTCAAGGTTTCTTATTCTAGTGCTCGCCAGCTATCTTGGTAAAGGTGTGATTTTGAAGGTAGGAGAGCCTTTTTCTCCTCTCCGGTATTCATCAGGAGCTGGCTGTGTGCCCTGGGCCTTAGCATCTAACATGAAAGGCAGCACTGAAGGGCAGTCTGTGCTAGAGACACAGCTCCCAAGGGGCAGTGAGTTGTGGGCTGCGCTTTGGGGGCACTGAGCAAAGGAAAGGCAGGATGGGGAGCCAGGGGTGCTTCCTCTGAAAAAACAACCCAGAAGGGAGTTCTCAGAGCACCCGAGGCTGGTTTCAGCAGTGATGGAGACGTGGTGACAAAAATAAGTCCTACTCACCTGAGACTGTAGAATCCAATTCAATTTCAGGTCCGTGTGTGTTTATTGAGTGCCTGATTCAGTTTAGGTGATGGAGGAAAGAGGAGAATGAGGATGACAGCCTAAGCAGCAGGCCGATGCTGGCAGAAATTCCCTGGGAGCCTGCCCCACAAGTCCATGGGTCCAGAAACTCGATTTTATCTGTTTCACCCAGTAAGGGAATTGGTAGATCTTAGTCTATTTCATGAAAACATTATTTATTAAGTGCTTACAGCCTGCCAGGCACTGTCCTGGGACTGCCGCTGGGGCTGGATCAGTGAACTCAGCAGTCCCAGGTCCCTCCCTGTGGAGTTTACATTCTAATGGGGCCAGCAGGTAGGGCCACTGTGGTGGGGGCTACCATGGGAGGGGGTCTGTGTCGGAAGGAGTCCTCAGGAGAAATGTTTAGGGAGAGATGGAATTTGAACTGTGGTTTGAAAGTTAAGTGGGGTGTGGATTTTTAAAGGGCTGGAGGTCTTCCTGATAGAAGATTGAGCTGTATGAGCAGGAATGAAAATGGCATGCCATCAAAGGTCTGTGACCAGATCAGCCCCCCCTGAGGTAATGGTGCATGCTGGGAAGGTGAACAAGAGAGCGACAGTATCACATGGGCTATGTAGTGAAATGTCTTGGGTCGGACTCCCAGCTCTTGTACTTGCTAACTTTGTGATCCAGGGTAGGTTACTTAACCTCAGTAAACTTTAATCTCGTGATCTAGAAAATGGGCATAATTGGGGGAGTGGATATAGCTTAGTGGTAGAGTGCATGCTTGGCATGCACAAGGTCCTGGGTTCAATCCCAGGAGGACCTCTATTAGAAAAAAACAACATAGTTCAAGAAAGTGGGCATAATCATAACTAGCTTATAGGCTGATCCTAAACATTTAGATGAGATCATGAGTGGGATTAACTGAGACGAATATAAAAGCTTAGCTGTTGAATATTAACATTGGACACATAGGTTGCTTTCCAGGAAAACTGGAACGTGTCACCAAAAACTGCATGGGAAGCTCATGATATCTGCATACTGTGAGGGGTTTGCTGCCTTGCAGAACTAAACCATTTATCTACCAACCTCTTCTCCCTCTCTGCCTCCCGTGGCAGCCATGCTGGACTGAATGTCAGCATCAGAGCTAGGGTGAGACAAGAGAGGTGCTAGAACATATTTGCATGATCTGGCCTTCTTAAATTTTACACCCTAGATACCCCCATGCCTCACCCTGATTGTAGCCATACTGAATGGTTTTTGATCTACACTGCGCGTTTCTCAAGGTGTGGCCCTTGATGCACCTAAATCAATATCATAGGGGATGCTTATTGAAATTATATTTGTGGACCCTACACAATCAGCATCACTGGAGATAAGGCCAAGGAATCTCCTTTTACATGTGCGTGCACACACACACACACACACACACAAAGCCGGGTGAGTCCCAGGCCCTCTACAATAATTTAGAGAAGTTCTTTGAGTGTGTCCCTCCCAAGCCTAGCATCATCAGCATTACCCTGGAACTCATTAGAAATGCAAATTCTTGGCCACCTCCCCTGATCTACTGAATCAGACAATCTGGGGATAGGGTCCAGCAATCTGCATTTCAACAAGCCATGCAGATAATTCTGATGTGCATTAAGTTCACATGGAGGAGGTTTTAAAAACTACCAATGTCCAGACCCATCCTTGATGAATTAAATCAGAATCCCCGGGACAGGACTCAGATAAGAGTATTTTTCAAAAACTCCCCTGCTCTCAATCCTAATGTGAGGATGGAGTTTAAAATAATCACTGGAAGAACAGGAAAGTGGCACAAATGTGTTACTCTTAGAAAGTTCTAGTTCAGCCATAAACATTATCTCAGTTAATTCTTGTCACAGGCTGGACTCCTGCTGTGATCCCATTGGAAGATGGGGAGGAACCTGAGGCTCCCAGAGCTTCAGGGGTGTGGCCAAGGCCCGAAACCGCAGCCCCCCTCCCCCGCACTGTGCCGGCTGTACTGGGCTGCCAGGCCAGGCTCTCGGCAGTCTGCCTCTCCGGATGCTGGAGCCTGCTGGCAGCGCGGTGCTTGGGCAGAGCTGAGTCCTGGGAGAGCTACAGGAGGGTGACACGGAGCAGGCTGGGAGTGGGAAGGGAGAGCTGGAGGACCCTTTCAGTGTGGGGAAAGCCAAGACCTAATAACCCCAGGCGTTTGTTGGATTTTCTAGTAAGCACCCAACCCTGTGCTTGGTGCTTTAAGTGAGTCATCTCCTTTATGTTCACATGATCACTGAGGGAGATTATACTCACAGAAGACTCACATCCTATCCTGTCAGTCACATTATCCCCGTTTTACAGATGAGGAAACTGAGGCACAAAGACTCAGGAGAGCCTGCCCCGAGTTCACCGGTGCGGTCGGGATGTCTCCAAAGGTTCTCGCACTTTGAATTGAGAGGCAGGGTCTCCAGGGCAAAAGGGGTGTGGGGCGGGATGAGGTAGGCAATGAGCGGGAGGTGGGGCTGAGCCAGCAGCCCCCAACACGGCCGCCCTAACGCGTCTCCGGTCCCTCCTACGCCGCAGGCCCTTCCTCGTGCTGCCGCCGCTGATGGAGTGGATCCGGGTGGCCGTGGCGCACGCCGGCCACCGCCGCAGCTTCTCCATGGACAGCGACGACGTCCGCCAGGCCGCCCGGCTGCTGCTGCCCGGTGTGGACTGCGAGCCGCGCCAGCTCAGGTAGGCGGGCCGAGGCTCCGGGGGCGGCCGGGCGCAGGGACGACGCCCTTCCCCGCACACCCACGCCGCGTCCCCGTGCAGGGAGCGCGGCCGCAGCCCGCGGGGCTCCGGGCTGATTGTGCGCAGCCCTCCAACCCGAATCCTGCAGGGCGGTGTGCGCGGGAGCAGACGTTGCCGTCGCTGAGATAGAGGCTCCGCTGGTTTAACTGACAGACGCGGGTTTAACTATAATCAGGTCTCTAGAGTTGCAAGGATGGAGGAGGGCGAGGAGCAAGGCTATACGGGAATGCTCCTGATTCTTCCATTAGGAGATAGCAGTGTGCCTTGATTCTACTGATGCTCATTCTGTTTTCTATCTGTCTCTCTCTCTCTCCTCCTCCCCTCTCCTTCTCCTTTTCTCCGTCTCTACCTCTCTCCCTCTTACTTTCCTGCCCTCTTCTTACCTCTCTCCACAAGAAGTAAATTTTTGTCTAACTGTGGTTTTCTGACAAAACCTTGCAGGGTTGAATTTCTGGCTGGGTAAGAGCGTGTCTGTGCTTTTTCACATGCACGGGGTGGAGTGGGTCTCCCTCCATTTCTCATGGCCACATTCAGGTCTCTCCTGTATCACTGTGGAAATTACTCCAGGGCTGCTCAGGGACAAAATAAATGGGGGCTCATATTTATCCAAAGTGAAAGAAATGAAGCAACAACTCACTCAGCCGAGTCAAAACATGGCTGTAAATGCAGAAAGCACAGCAACTCAGAGATGGATTTGTGTGCACACATGTGTGTGCACTTCTCTGACTCCCTGTGCTGTTGTCCAGATGATCATTGTCACCATTTTCAAATCCCCACTGCTTACCTGATGAGATACTGCCCTTCCTCTAAAGTTCATCTAGCACATGATGTGGCCAGGCTGCAGAGATTTCCACTCTTCCAAGAACTGTTTGGGGGTCCACAAGAAAATGAAGGGTTTGCAGTATAAAGCTTAGCCCACTGAAGGCCCAGAAGTGCCCCTTGGCCCAAAAACACTCAGGGGGCTGATGGAAGTCATCATTGCTAGCGTTTATTGAATTCTTACCATATGCTGGGCACTGTTCTAAATGCTTTACACAGATTAACTAATATCTAACAATCCCCAATCCCCATGAAGTGAGTACTATTATTATGTCCACTTTACAGATAAGGAAACTGAGGCACAGGTAGGTTAAGTAACATGTCGAAGGTTACAAGACTCATAAGTGATGGAGCCAGTATATGAATTCAGGCCACCCAGACCCCCGAGCCCATAGTTCTAACCACTGAGTTGTACTCTCCTCAGGTTTCTGTCTAGGCAGAATCTGGCTGCGCCACCATCCCTTACACCTTGTTACCTAGAATAACAGCAGGTCTCAGGGAGAGAGACTAGGGAGCAACCATTTATTGAGTACCTACTGTGTGCTAGTTATTAACTGCAACAAGAGATTTGCATGCATTACCTGTCTCCTTTAATCCTTGAAATAGCCTCCTGAGATTAGTATAAGCGTCCCATTTTACAGATTGGAAAGCTATTGGTAGGACAGGTGCCAGGGATGAGATCCTCATGGCTCATGCTCCAAAGCCCATCCTCTGCCCACCAGACTTCCCTGCCTCCTATTTCATGGGTGTGACACCTTACCTGCAGGCTCACTCCCACTGTCCCTGTTCACTGTCCCAGCTCCAGCCTGGGATGACCTTGAGACTCCAACTCTCCTCCTTGCAGCAAACATGAGTTGGGTGGCAGGAAAAATAAGATGCTTCCTTAACTCTTATTGACAAAGCACTTCTTGTTTGTCCTGCTCTCAGGAAGTCCTATAGCTTAAAGGTAAGAGCCTGGGCTCCAGAGTCACACTGCCTGGGTCTGAATCCCACCACCATGGTTAATTAACTGTACAACCTCGGGCAAGTTAGTTAACCTCTCTGGACCATAGTTTCCCCACCCATCATGGACATAATAATAGCAGCCCTCTCAGAGATTGGTGCAAGCAGGGTCACAAACATGAAGGACCCACACAGACGATGCCTGAAAGGAAGTGCTCATGACATGGTCATTATTAGCTAGCATTGCCCCAAGTCTCCACTATCCCTGAAATAATAGTGGAGGCTTATACTAAGGGGTTGCTTTATTTTAACACTTTCTCGTGGGAGCCTCCAACAAACACTCTTGTTATCTGGGAAAGTAGTGCTGGTCATTTTACAGACAAAGAAATCAAGGCTCAGCAAGATTAGGTAACTCTTCCAACATCACACAGATATTAAGTGACAGAGTTAGGAGCTAGATGGCAAACCCAGACACCTAGAGATATAACCAAATTTTCTGGTCCCCGCCTTAGACCTTGACTCAGTCCTCTTGGAGTTTGCTTCCAGACACTTGTGTTCCTTATCCTAATTCCATAGACTGAACATGAGCTCCAAGAGCTGCTGTCCATCTCTGCCCTTCCTCCAGCACGGAGCTTTTACTCCACGGTCTAGTGGCCGAGCATCTGCCGCTCTGACTGTCACAACTGGGATTCCAATTTCAACATCCATCCAGTTTGAGGCCTCAGCCCTGCCATTTGAGATGTGAGTATGATCACCTGGCAGGCCAAGATGCACACATTTAGAGCAGAGAAACAAAGGCAGTCAGTGCCACTTGAGGCACTCTCTAGGCTGTTTTCAGTCATTTATCTCTCAATTCTTGACTCATTTATCTCCAGAATGAGGATTTGTGTGTAGAAAATATACTAATTTGATTGTTCTAGCTAAATTTTCATCAAGTTTGGAAATAAATTCCAAGAGAAAACTAAAATATAGTATTCTGTTATAAACTTTCCTAAATGATAAGTGTAAGAGAAGTTCCATTAACTAGACTAAATTCAGTACAGGGTAGGATGAACTGGTCTTTTTTGGGCAGCAAGCAAATGGATCCACACATATAGTTTCCAATCACATTTAGTGTGACATGAAGTAGGAATTAATCTCCAATTTTCAGGGAATGGAGTCAAAGAAATTTTGTTCATTCAGTTGTCCAACAAATAGATATTGAACACTTGCTCTGTGCCTTGCACTGTCAGTCTTCCTGGTGTGCCGTCCCCAACAATTCTGCAAGGCAGACTTTCTTATCTCATTTTATCGATAGGAAGGCTGAGGGTAGTTGAGGTTCTGGAACTTGTCCAAGGTCACACAGCAACTGTGAGGCAGATTCGGTATAGGATGGAGGACTTGGCAAGTGGACTTGTCTCTCTTCCCTCCGAGACGTTAATCTTCAAAGTTGCCAGGCAGGCTCCTAGTTCTGAGTCAGTCAGAGCTGAGCACCTCTCTCTAAATAATCAACCCTAGAAAAGTGTGATAGTTGGACGTTGTAACAGATGCAGGAACTTGGGACCTCGTGTTGGCGGCTGGAGTGTCAGTGACTATTAGCACATATAATTACCTACCAGCTGCCCGGGGTTTCCTGGTGGAGGGCAGCCTGGATACCAGCCAAGACAGAGCAAGCAGAGAGTCAAGGATTCCCAGGTCTGATGCTAGTGCTGCATTGGTTTTCACAGTGACCTTGGTCAGTCCTGCTGGAGCTCTGCTTTTGTCTTTATTCTGCTACAGTAAAACCTCACTGTGGGATCGGGTTTATGCCAAAGGAACACCATCTGATGTGGCTGCAGGTTGTAAGCTGACAGGGGTGACCCATTTATTCTTCCTTAAAGTATTGGATAATTTAAACCTGGGAAATTTGGCCTTTCTTTCTAGTCTTCTTCCTGTCCTTTGGGAAGTGGGGGAGGAGGGAAGTTAGAATAAAGGAAAAAAACAAATAATACACCCTGGCAGGGTTTATACATCTTCTTATTAGGGTTTGTACATTTTCTTATTAATAATTGGTTTTGAAACATTTCAGAAATACAAAGAGTAAATACTATTGTTTTCTCCATATTTGTAAGAGGCAGTTTTTCTGCTCTGGAGTGAGGCTGTGTATAATAAGGGTAGTAAGGGGTATTCTCAAATCCTATCTTTAAGCTGATAAACAGCACCTACCAAGAGGAATTAGGGCTTGTTAGAACCATGAGCTCACTCCAGGAAATAGTTAATCTTTTTGCAAGTGTTTCGTAAATTTATACCAGATTTTGAGCTATCCAGGATGGTAAGTGTAGGGGTAGTAAGATGCTAAGAGTATTCAGATGGGACTCAGGAGACCTGGGTCATTATGTTCTTTCTTTTGCTCTTTTATTATATTTATTGAGCACCTAAGGCCAAATCCCACACCAAAAGCTTTCCTCTGGATCTGCTACTTTCTAGCAGGTCACCTTGGACAGGTCATCTCGCCCATCTTACAGGGCCACATTCATCCCCTGTAAAGATGGGGGTGACAACTACTTCATGGGGTGGGGAACCTCAAGAGGTGGTCACATACAGATTTAACAAATTGCACCATTGCTTGGTCTGCCCGTTTAACCCTTCCCAGGTCTCCTGGGCATCTTTTGAGGTTAACAGGTTTTGTTATTTGTCTGGTTTGGGTCAAACTAGGTTCTAAGGTGAAGGTTATGCCACTGAAGCACTAGAACTGAAATTCTCATGCCTCTTTCACAGCCCTATAAAGACAGCTGGAAGCTCAGATTCATTTTCCAAGCATGTATAGGGTGCTGATGGCCCTCCAGGACCTGCTTGGAGCCCAGGGATACCAAGTCAGGGAAAACCCAGCTGCTGCCCATCACATAGGAAACAGGCCTGGTGCTGCTGGAGCTGCTGGTCCCATTCCTGTCAGTATCTGTGGCCCTTTAAGCAGAGGATCACCCGGATGAGGGGAGTTCCAGCTCTTGGTGTCAGAAGGCGAGATGCTCTCCACCCTTTCCTTCCGCATCTGTATGAAGCCAGGTCTTGTTCTGGGTTCAGAGGAGATGGAGTCCCCGGAACTTACATGCTGCTGGAGAGATGCAGACAGTAAATAATAGCAAACAGATGATCAGGATAATCTCACAGAGTCTGAGTACTACAAAGAAAGTAAAACCGAGTGTGCAGTAGAGAGGAATTGAGGAGGGCAGGACAGAGCACCTCAGGACCTTAAAGGGAGGACAGTACCACGCTCCTGCTGTGGCTGGGATCCTGGCCAGGGGCTTATGGAGAAATTGGGGGGTGGGAAATCTGGAGCCACATCCACACCAGCCATTTCCCTCGGTCAAGTCCACATCAACCCCTGAATTCAGACCTGGGGCCCCCTGTTCTTTCCCTTAGAAGGTCACCTGCAGAGGCTGTACACCTGGGCCCTGCGCACGGCTCTGTGGGGCCCTGGAAGGCTCCCCAGCCTCCCACAGAGTCAGAACCGCTCTCTCTCTGCTCCCCTTGAGTGCCCTTGTCCTTGCAGCTCCCCCAGCCTCTCTGGCTGGGCTGGCGTGGAGGTGCAGCCACAAGATGCCGGCTCCTTCACCTCCAGGGGACATTAAACCCACACTGCAAGCCTCGCGGTGACCCCTTGGAGCCACTGCCACCCCTGCACTGATGTCAGTGCATTAGCGCCTCCTGGAAGACAGGAAACTGCCCTCTCCTGATCCCAGGAGGATCGCTTTGGGGCTCAACTGTCCTCCCCTCATAGTGTCAAGGACGGGCCACGGAGCCAGCTCCAGGATCCCAGTGGGTGAGGCCGCCCTTCACTCAGCAGGCACAGACCAAGCACCACCTGTGTGGCTGGCCTGCTATGAATTAGACTGGGGGTGATGGGCAGAGAGGGCGAAGCAATTACAGAAAAATCTGGTACATGTTCTAATAGAAGGCTGTGACTATCTAGGTCTGGAAGAGCTAGAGATGCAAGAGGTACAGTTTGAGTTGAATCCTGAAGAATAAACATATTTATCAGGTAGAGAAGGTGAAGAGAGGAGAGGAAGGGGGAAGGGGCATTGGAAAAATAAGTCCATGCAGAGGGAACCACGTATGCAAAGGCCAAGGTGGGGATGTATATTGGAGGAAACATAAGGAATTCAAACCGAGAACCCAAGGTTTGACCAGCACTGCCCTGACTGCCTCCTGTGGGCCAGGCCCTGGACCAGAAGTTGGATACAGCACCCAAAGCTTAGCTAAATTCAGCCTGGGGATGGTCTTTTATGCCATGCCAAAGAATTTTTACTCTATCCTGCAGAAGATAGGAGCCATCACAGATGATTAGGTATGGGAGTGACATCAGATTTGTATTTTAGAAAGAGGGGCTGGTGGTGGCCTGGAAGATGGGCTGAGGCCAGCAGGGGCCTGGAGTCAGGAAACTCTTGCAGGGATGCGGGTGAGAGACTCTTGACAGCCAAACTGATACAGAAGCGGCAGGGATGGAGAGATGGGGAAGGATCCTAGAGAAACAGAGAAGGTAGAAGCAGTAGGACTTGGGACAGATGTTGGGGTTGAGGGAGTGAGCAGTAGTAGAGATGGTCCTGGTGGGCTGGGGGAGAGGGGCCTAGGGAGTTAGTGTTTTATGGGTACCGAGTTCCAGTTTGGGAAGATGAAAGGGTTCTGCAGGTGAATGGTGGTGATGGTTGCCCAACAATGTGAATGTACTTAATACCGCAGATATACACTTAAAAATGTTAAAATCATCAATTTTTATGTTATATATACTTTACCACAATTAAAAAAAAATAGTCCTGGTGTGTTATCAAGTGAAAAAGGCCAAAAAGAATAGTGTATGAGCTATCACCCTTGTATGAGATTATATATGAGTATTTGCTATCCGTGCTTAGACTGTATCCAGAAGGGCAGATATGAAAAGAATAATCAGAGTTGTGGTCAAGGAGGGGAATTAGAAAACTGGGTGGATCAATTTCCTAGGGCTGCTGTAACAAAGCACCAGGGACTGGGTGGCTTAAAACAACTGACATTTCTTGCCACATAGTTCTGAAGGCTAGAGTCAGGGTATCGGCAGGGCCGTGCTCCCTCCCAAGTGTCTGGAGGGTGATCCTTCCTTTTCTCTTTTAGCCCTGGTAGGCCCTGAGCTTCCTTGGCTTGTGGCAGCATCAATTCCATCTCTGCCTCCTTCTTCACATGTCTGTCTTCTCTCTGTCTCTCTTTCCAAATTTCCATCTTCCTGTTTAGTCATACTGGATTAGGGCCCACCTTAATGAGCTCATCTTAGCTTGACAACATCTACAAAGACCCTATTTACAAAAAAAAAAAAAAATCTTAAGCTACATTCACTTCACAGGTATGGCGGGGTGGGCAGGGCTTCAACATACCTTTTGAGGGGACATAATTCAACCCATCACACAGGAAGACAGAGATTCCTTGACACTTGGGCTTCATAGCGTGTGATACCAATTCCCCTCCCCAAGCTTTTATGTTAAAAATTGACTCTGAGGTTTCTATCTTGGGAGAGTGTGTAGCAAGGGATGCTTTTAACAAATACAGAACAAGGACAGTGTAGGAGAAGTAATAGTGGGTTCAGTTTTGAGAATGTTGAGTGCCAGATGCCATCCCACTTTTTGTCCATGGAAATGAGAGAGTCCTCCACCAGAGCCAGGGAATTAAGTCCTCATGGCATCATCTAATTAGAGAGGAAGCAGAGCACAGTGGCTAGAAGTGCAGGCCCTGCAGCCTGACTGCCTGGAGTTCAAATCCTGGCTCAATCATTTACTCTCTGTGTGTTCTTAAGCAAGTTAGTTACCTCACTGAGCCTCAGTCTCTGTGTCTGTAAAAGAGGAAAAATAATATGCCCACCTCATAAGGTTGTAGGAAGAATTAAGTTAAATTATATATATACATATATATATATATACACACACACACACACATACACATATAATATGTATATATAAAATGGTGTGGGTGTGTGTATATATATTATATTAAATACATATAAATGTATATATTTAAACCATGGAGTATGTAAACTATGCAGCATACTTGTGTCATAGCAAATGCACATTAAATGTTAGTGATTATCCTCATTCCCCCTACTCTGTACCAAGAAGGTCAGCTCCTCCTGATTGCCAAAAACAACAGCCTCAGCATCCTCTAAGAGAGGGGAGAGAGCAATATCTTGCAGAGTTGTGCTAGTCTACAGGGATAGGATTTGTAGCCCAGGCTGAAGTCAGGTGTGTCTTGGCCCTTCTGCCACTGATGGTGGGTCAGTCCCTCCAGGGTGCAGGAAGAGAATTACCTAGAGCTGACTGGCTTGGGGGCCACTGCCCCACCCCAGTGACTTTAGAGCTCCTCTGGATAATTCTGGTTTTATATTTTCTCTGAAGTATGAGATTTTGAAAGCCATCATTGGCTGGAGTCCTGAACCACATCCAAAGCAGCTAAGCATCCATTACCACCTGCATTTGCAACCTTAGATGGGGTCAGTAGTGGCAAGAGATAGCAGAAGGAAAGGAATCTGTGTAGACAACAAATGGCCTCTCATCACTGGGGTTCTGTCCCAAGTAAGCAGAGATTAGGGGAGAGAAGGGGGCATAGAATATTTCAGAAGAAACAGTCACAGCTTGGACTTTATCTGAGACAGTGGCTTCCTTCTCTCGTTAGGACTGAGGCAGAAATCAGTTTCCTGGATCATGGGGCCTACCACAGGGCTGGCACATAGCTGGGGCCCAGTAAATACTTGTTGAGTGAATGAACGATGCAAAGGGCCATTACTAAGTGCTAGAAATGACAGGCTAAGACCTTTCCTGGATTAATTCAGAAGTAAAGGGCTTCAACATGGAGACAGTGGTTAGGCAGGTGAAGTTCAGGTGTGGAACTCAGAAGAGAGGTCTTAACTAAAGAAGCTTTTGGGGGAGACCTGACAAACAGGTGGCCACTGAAGTCACAGGTAGGGATGAAGCCCAAGAAAGGGACTGATGAAGAGGCATCATCATGCAACAAAGGAAGAGGGCTTCCAGGTCCGAGAAAAGCCTGAAGCAAACAAAGTAGCAGATACAGGAGACTAAGATGGAGAAGGGTCACCAGAATCTGAGACTGCCCCCAGCAGAGAAGATGCAGACCAAAAGGAAGCCACCAGTGCCCTTCACAGCAGTTTCAACAGCCCGCTGTGGGTGGAAACCAGATTGCAGGCGGCAGAGAGTTTGCCAACACTTGGCATTCGTTCGGAGTTTCTAAAGTGTTAAAAGCAAAACAGAAACACATTTGGCACTTACAGCAGCTCAGAGAACATCTTGAATGGCATTTGGGGCTCACTTCCAAAAAGAGGCTTCAGACCCAGGCTAGCAGTTTGAGGGTATATAGTTTGCCATGTGAGATTTAGCTGCCTGGAGAATAGGGGTTTGGGGGCAGAGTCCCCTCTTGAGTCTGTTAAATTTCCACCCAAGATGCTTATTTATTCATCTGCAAGCAAACCTCCCAATTCTAGGTTAAAATATTAGTTACATAGGAACGTTAGCTCCCCTTAGCAATTAGCCAGGCAACCAGTACTTACTACAAAGCCGTGTCCTTATTACAAAGTCCTTTGTATAAGGTCATGATAAAGGTGCCTTGGGTAACATTAAAGGATTGCATCCCATCCTTCAGAAGATCTGTAGTCCTCTCAACATTCAGGATGTGTGTGCCTTTTTTCCAACGTGAACTTGCCTCTCATCAGCTCATTAAATCACCCTATGGAAGTTCAGAACCTCCAGACTGGGTGATCTCCAAAGTCCTCTCTAGCCCTGAAGGTTTTTTAATTTTGTGGTCTGACATTCTATGTGCAAATGGTAGTGACCGTTTTCCCCATGAAGGAAACTGAGGCGTATGGAGGGCAAAGGAAATAAGAGAAGCTTCAGCACATGTCCTCTCCTGTGTCTCACAGGATGGGAGGGAACCAGCCATCTGGAGTCATGGGCCAGACACTGCCCTGGGTGCCTCTCCAGCTGCACTCAGTCCCCTCCCCTAAGCGTGAGAGACTATTTTCCACTTCACACCTGAGGAAACTGGGGCTCCAGGAGGTTAGGAAACATGCCCACCATCACATGTAGAAAGTGCCCCATCTTGGATTTGAACCAAGTCTATCTGACTCCAAAGCCCAAGTTCCCTCTACTAAAAACGTAACTTCAGTCAAAGACTGGGCATTGGGAAATAAGAAAGAAACTTTTGAACGATACCCACTGGTTCATCTTGGAAGGCTCAGCCTCCGGCCTTAGTTCTCCTTAGAAATTCAGATGTCCGTCAATCTCTGTGTCAATCTGCAATGTCAGCATCATCCAAGCCCAAAGACCCCTGTGAAGAATTAACATAGAAGTAGTCCAAAAAACATATGAAAAAGGCTCAACCTCACTAGTAATCCTGGAAATGCAATTCAAAACCACACACAGGTATGCATTTCATACCCATTAGACTAGCAAAAAAATTAAAGTCTGACAATGTCAGATTTGAGTGAAGATATAGAATAGTAAGAACTCTTAAATACCACTGGAGGGGACTCTGAATACACTTTCAAGTAAACTGGAAAGCACATAATTATACTTTCAGATCTATACCCTAGGGAATCTCCCCTTTATGGAAATCAGGAGACATGTACACAGATGTTCATAGATGCAGTGTTCATAGTAGCAAAATAAAGAAAAAGAGAGGAAGAAGCTTTCTACAGGATAATGGATGAATAAATGCTAGTGTGTTCATTCACTGGAATGCCAGGCAGCAATGAAAATAAATGAAGTAGAGCTACGTGTTATTATATAACTAAATCCCAGAAACATAATATTATGCAAAAAAAAAAAAAGCAAGTTGAGGCAGGATTTGGGTACTATGCTAACATCTACATAAAGTTTACCAACATGCAAAACAGTCTATATATTATTAGGAATTCATAAAAGTAGTAGAAAGTATAAAGCATGACAGTGATGATAAATATCGAATTCGGGGGAGATGGCAATCTCAGAAAGGTCAGAGAGGTGATGGAATCAGGAGGGGTGTGCAGAGGCTTTTGTACTTGTAATACTTTATTTTTTCAGCTGGGTTGGGAGGTAAACGTGTAGATGGTCATTGTATTTTTTTTGTCTGCCTACAGTAATCCATTAAGAGTGAAAGTTACTTAGCTGGTGTTCGCAACAGCACATTCAGAAGGCCAGTTCTGCAATAGTAATAAGCATTATAAAAAAAGGTTTTAAGTGGTTCAATAAATTTGGGAAGCGCTGGCTTAAATAAAATTAAACAGGCTTAAAAAATTCTCAGTGCTTTTAACATCCTATGTTTCTTGTAGATCCCAAAGAAAAGGTTATCCTATTTCATTCTTTTACTATAGATCAGGAATCAGCAAACTATAGCTGCCACTGATTTTTGTAAAGGAAGTTGAATGGGGAAATGGCCATGCCCATTGTTTTAGCATTGTTTATGGCTGTTTTCACTACAGTGGCAGACTTGAGTAGTTATGAGACCACATGGACCACAAAGCCTAAAATATTTACTATTTGGCCCTTTATAGAAAAAAATGTGCAGACTTGTCATAGAGCACCTTATGGGACCAGTGTTACTAGGAGTGAATTTGGGGGTTGTAACACTAGAACTTTGCCCTTATACCTCAGGAATTGATATGTTTTTTTGTGGAAAATGTTAAAAAGAAGACCATCTGTTCTTTCTAGGATTCCTTGGAAAATGGTGTTTCATCTTTGAACCTCTAGCACCTAGCGCAATAGGCAGCATATACTTAGTGCTTCCTATGTGCTTCACTGAATTGATTTAAATTTTTTTTAAAAATTGTGGAATGGATTAATTAGGATATAGATTTGTTAGCTGTAACAGACATGCAAAGTACCTGTGGCTTGGATAAAATCAAAGTTTAAAATTCTCCACATCTAACAATCCAGGCATAAGCAGTCCTGAGCTATTGTGGCAATTGCAGGTCAGGGGGACCCAGGCACCTTCCCACTTGTTGCTCTGTGGTCCCTTAGGTGCTCCCTTTCTCTGCATGGCCCAACATGGTTGGCCCCACCCACCAGGACTACATCTATCCAGTGGGAAGAGGGAAAGTAGAAGGATAAGGCATGCCCCAGATTTCACACATCATTTCCCCTCACTCCCTATTGGTCAGCATTTAGTCAGGTGGCCATGTTAGCTGCAAGGGAACCTGGGAAATGTAGTCTTTATCTCAGCGGCCGTGTGCCCAGCTAAAAATTCAGGTCCTACAATACATAAAGGAGGGAAAGGATTCTGGAGGACAACAATGAGCCTCTTCCAAAAAAGATACATTAAGGGGGGGGGGGCATTAAGGACTTGCCAAAATCTAGACTCCTTTCTGTAGGGATAGTCATTATTTTCAACTCTTTTAAAGTAAGCCATGATGCCAAAGCAAGAGATGTGTAACTCTGCTTCATTATTTTCTACTCAAAGTAACATAACAACACATTCAGATATGAACACACTAGTTTCATTTTCCTGGGTATTTGTAATCATTGCGTTTGAAATAATTTTTTTTTCACATATTTGAACAGATTCAGAATTTCTATTTTGGCAAGGATATAAATGCAGTGGGTTTTGTCACTAACTGAGCATTTACTTCTAAGCAGGAGAAAGGTTCCAGGCCCCTTGCTATATCTCACAAGGTAGAAAAGATTGGCTGGGAGGAGGACATAGAATCACACCTTTGTTACCATCATCCGAGGCAGGTTTAATGAACTGGCTCTTTTCTGTACTTCAGTAGCAGCATTAAACAGCAAGTGGGCACAATTTTTGAACAAAGATTTCTCCTAGGAACTTTGCAAGCATTACATGTTCCATTTGCTGCAATCATATAATTTTTTTTTTCTTAGAAAGGTGCACAGAGATCTCGGTGTGACTTACTTCAGCACAAAGCAATCTCAATTTGTTCATCTTTTTGCTACTCAAAAGAAAAGGAAAAACTCATGAATAGGGAGACTTGAAGCCTATGAAAGGGAATTTGGCTTCCTTGGGAAAATGGGTTGAGGAGGAGGGCCAGGAGCCCCTATCCGAGTGAGGCCTATAGTCCACTGATTTGCCATTTCACGACTCATTTCTGAAGGCACTATTTTATTGTCACGCTTACAGAACTCTGTAATAGAAACTGCTCAATATATAAGAGAAGACACAAAAAAATTGTATTACCCTCCACCAGGGTTTCTCAACCTCAGCACTGTTGACATCTTGGGCTGGATCATTCTTTGTTCTGTGCATTGTAGGGTGTTTAGTAGCATCCTTTGCCCCTACCTTCTAGAAGCCAGTAACACCTCTCTAGTTGTGACTGCCAAAAGTGTCTCCAGATATTGCCAAATGACCCCTGGGTGACAAAATCACCCCTGGTTGAGAATCAGTGCCCTGCAAACCCTAAAGGTATCCACAGGGAGACTGGCTAAATGATCTTAGAGGAAGACGTTTATTCTGCTAAATACATCTGTGACTGCTACAGATTAGTTAACCCTTCTCAGGCTTCCAGGTTCCTGATCTTAAGTAAGTTAAGTTGTTGAGGGCCTTCCTTCAACCCTGACTTTCTGGGATTCTGAAGGTCAGAAGCTGTGATCTGGGACTTGTCTCTAGAATATGACCTGAAGAAAAACAGGACTCGGGGGAGAGGATATGCATTGAGGAGCCCACCACACAGGCAGGCAAGAAAGCGGTAAGGAAATGTGTGTGCCAAGTGGGCTGGAACCCACTCCATGCTCCATTTCTTATGGCTGGGATGGTGAGAAAGAAGAAGCGGGGAACTTTCCAGAGGGGCAACTGCAAGAGGGCCTTGGATTTGAAGATTGTGGTTGGGAATTTATATTTCTTTGGCACCCAACCCAGGACCTGGCATCTAGTAGTTACCCAGGCAGCATTTGAAGAGAATCTGAATGAACATGGAAGGCCTTTGGCAACGCAGAGAGGCAGTGGAGGGGTCTGGTAAGAGCAGGGCTCCAGCAACAGCCTGCATGGTTCAAATCTCAGTTCTACTTACTATTTGTAGGCTCTGTGACCTGGGACAATTTCTTAGCCTCTCTGTGCTGCAGTTTCCTCTTCTGAACAACAGAGATCAATGTTCTAGGGTTAAAGTAAGGATTAGATAAGTTCAAATATGTAAATATGTGTGTACATATATATGTGTGTGTGTATATATATAATTAGAATAGTTCCTGTTACACAGTAAATACTGTATGTGTTTGTTGTTGTTGTTGTTGTTTATTATTATTATTATTATTATTATTATTATTATTATTATTATTCTTTGGAAACCAATAAAATATTTTTAGTGTGGGAGCAGTCACTGTGCCTTGGACACCATTAGGTGATCAGACTGAATTAATGAAGATTTCCTAGAATATTAGTTCCTTAATACCCATCTATGATATTAGAACTTATACCATATCACTCTTCCCTAGTCCGGGGCCCAAACTCAGATGGCCCCAGAGCCAGGCAGGGAACACCAATGACTGGACCTAGCTGGAAGTAAGACAAGAAGAACTAGGCATGTATATGCCCCACATAAAAGTTTCCCAATTGTTTGCAAACCCTGTGCCGTCCAGCAGTTAGGACTGCACTGGCCTCGCGTTGCCCCACCCCCACCCTCACCCCCACCCCGCCCCCAGGCACCCAGGCCCAGTACTCCTCCCTCCTTTCTGAAGTTCTTTTCCAGGAAGACCCTATGCTTCACAGCAGGAGCAGAATGTGACTTTCTTTGTGGCTCTTTGAGAACCCCTGGGCTGCTTTTAAGTAAGAGTGTAACCTGGCAAATTCTTGGCCTTGTTTTTCCCCAGGCTGACCTCATCCAGGCACCCAGCAAACTGGGCCAGCAGGACATGCCCTCTGCCCTGATGCATCCCTCAGGGCACTGCAGGCAGCCTGGCCAGTGTAACCACAGGCACACTTGGGTCACGTCTTGCTTTCGTCCCATGGGTGACCAGACCCAGGAACCTACTCTCCTACACACTCTGTGCCTGTCCTGGACCTACAGATTCCAGTATTATCTGAAGGCCCAGAAATTAGAAAACTGGGAAAAACGGTCAGAGCTGGCCCTTTAAACCCCAGGAAAGGCATATTTCCTTTGTAACCTCTTAGGAGAGTAGCTGTAAGGAGCAGTTACTTTCTCAGCCCCTATATTAGTTAGGTAGATAACAACAGAGTGACTGTGGGTTACGGGGACTTAACTGAGAGAGACGTTTATCTCTCGTGTAATAGATCAGCCAGTGCAGCCTGATGGGCCACTCTGCTCCACATAATCTTTTGAAGACCCACAATCTTTCCATCTTGTTGCTCTGCAATTCCTTTAGAGCAGGGATCAGAAAACTATGGCCCATCAGTGGGCCTCTTTTTTTTTTTTTTAAGTAAAGTCTTACTGGAACACAGCTCCACCTATTCATTCACATATTGTCTATGGCTGTTCCCAAGCTCCAACAGCAGACTTGAGTTGTCCCAACGGAGACCATCTAGCCTACAAGCCTAAGATAACACTGCCCTGGAGCATTGAGCTCACCTGCATGGTCAGAGCCAGGACATAGTCAAGTTTGCTCATCAGCTGGAGAAAGGGACACAGGGAAAGCCTGGGGCTAGGAGCTTCCTTTTAAGCAAGTGACATAGATGGTAGTGTGCTGGTAAATGTTTAACAACCGACTGTCCCAAGACGGCAGCCAGAGCCATTGGTTTTTAGTGTTTGCCAATTTCCATGATGTAAATACTCCCATTATGGCTGATTTCACGCTAGGAATGAGATGTCACTGAACATAGAGTGGGGACTATGCAAACAGTTGCTTTCACAAGCCAGTACGAGCTGTCTCCAGTGCACCACAGGACAGAGGTGTCTCCTGCAACACTTTTGCCCATGATTTGTTGGTGAGAACTTAGCCACCATGGGAAATGTCATCTTGAGCTGGATAGCCAGGAGCCCAGCCAAGACTCAGTAAGGGCAAATGGGTCTATATGATGCTAAGGAAGACATGGAGAATGGATGCTGAGGGTCAGTTAGCGCTCATTGCCACCCATTTCTTTCCCAGGTGATCCTCTTGGCTGCAGTAATAATTGCTTGCATGAAATAAGAGCAGAAACAGATAAGGTGAAATGTTGGGATGGAGGCAGGGACAAAAGCTATTGCACAGTGAAGAATGGTACATGAGCACCAGAAAACATGAGAAACTCAGAGAATGTCTGTGCTTGGAGGCACCCAAGAGCTTGACTCACCCAACACCCCCATTTTATACCTAAGGAAACTGAAGCTGTCAGTGGAAGTGGGATTTATCCACCGTCACATAGCTAATGGGTGATAACCATGACTTACAGCTAGTGGCCCTATTCCTGCCTTACCAGTTGCTTTCAGAACTTTTTGTAGGCCCTAGTTCTATAAGGTTCTTCTTTCTTGGCTAAGTCTGGACATGGCCCCAGAATCCTCCTTAACACTGTACTCCAGTTAGTCATACCAATGAATCAGAGTTTGCCCAAGATGAACCCAGTTTTCCATCCCTGGTATAAGTGTTGTTTCACAACCAACACATTACCTCAAGTTCCTAAAGAGGTAGTGGGGTCGTTGACTATATGTAATGTCTCTCTTGTGTTTCAGATGGCTGACATAGGTCCACATCTTCTAGAAATTCATAGTCTATGTCAGCATCAAATATCCCACATTCTCTAGTTACATATCTCGATTCAAACAGTGCTTCCAGCAGAATCAGAATAGATTCACATGCACCATCTTACTTATTCCTCTCAAAACTTTGACACATACATACTGCTCTCCTATTTTATTGAGAGTTTATCCTGCCACCCTTGGGTGAGTTCCTGGATATGCAGATAAATGAAATCAGCATTGTCGTCTGCTCCTGGTTATCATAAATCCCTCCACATGTCCACAGAGGAATAGGAGGGGCTGGCTCCTTGATCCGCAAGTACTCTTTTGAGGTAAGGTCATACTCTCAACCCTAGGCACCTTCATCTTCAATTATGTAGTCAGCTATGCAGCCAAACAGTTTGCTTAATATCCCTCTCCATGATGGCCTGGAAGGGCAGGGCCCATGTCTGGCCCACTTGCTGCTGGACTCCCAGGACCTGACCCAGCACCTGGCCTGTAGCAGGCACTCAGTTAACATGGATGTGGAATGAATGAATCAGGGCGCTTCCCTTAGCCTCCGAGCTTCTCCAGAGCAGGAATCTCATCCTGTTGGCCCCTCTGTGCCCCCAGTGTGTGGCTCACGGTAGTCATTTGCTG
This sequence comes from Camelus bactrianus, assembly GCF_048773025.1. NCBI lineage: Eukaryota > Metazoa > Chordata > Mammalia > Artiodactyla > Camelidae > Camelus > Camelus bactrianus. Next base: position 30,112,653 of record NC_133550.1, on the reverse strand, counting down.
GTGTGGGATTCTGTGGAGTTGGGCTGGGACTGAGTGTGGGACCCAGGCACTAACCTGAGTCTTGCTTAGGCCTAACTATGCGACAAGACAGGTCTGGTTGACATGGAGGTAGAAGAGCCTAGTGACTTCAGAGCAAGTTACTGAACTCCTCTCGGTCTCTGTTTCCTCATCTGTAAAATAGGCATTCTGAAACCTGCCTTTTTGGTTTAAGGGTTTCAGCAAGCTGTGAGCATGGACTCACAAGTGACACTTGAGTTGAACCAGGCCCCACCGCCTACAAGCTGTGTGGGCTTGGGCAAGTGACATAACCACTATGCCTCTGTTTTCTCATCTGTAAAATGAAGAGAACAGTGTCCAGTTCATGGGGTTATTCAGAGGATGAGGGAAGCTATTACATGTGAAATGCTTAGCACATGGAAAGCTCTCTGAAAATGTCAGTTGTTGTTGTTGTTGTTATTATTATTATTATACTATAGTGTGTTAGGGGAAACTGCAAATATTTACTAGTTCTCTGATTATTGCTAACAACTTTACTCTACTCCCAGGCAACTAGTCTGACTGCTGGCCTTGGGGAGCCAAACTGTCAACCAAATCATGGGTGGTGGGGGCCCAGGCAGCAGAATGGACAGGACCCAATGGCTCCTCCCTCACACGGCCCCTTAGGCTGACCCTAGTCTGCTGCCTCTGAGAGGAGCCTTGGAAGTCGCTCTGTCCCAAGTTGCCAGTGTGCTGGCACGATCCAGATGAGCAAGAACAGAAACACATGAAAAGGGAAGCGAGAAGCCATGGGAGCAACTGCAGAGTTATCACAAAGCCCAGCAAATGAGAGGCTGCAGTGAGAGCTGGGCTCAGAGGAGCCGGCTCGGAACAGCTAGAAACAGTCTTGGGGGCAAGGAAAGACCTGCCCTGAGACTGGAGGATTGTGTGGTTGGAGGAGGGGTGGGGTGGTTTGGGGGCTTCCAGATGGCCTGATTAAATCCCTAGAAAGAGGACCTACAATTACAAAATAATAGAATCGTAATAAGTAGGCATCCCATGTATTGGGCAATTATTATCACATACTGTGCTGAGTGGTTCAAAAGCATCATCTCCTTTAATCCTCATCACAGATACAGACAGTAAGTACCATTGCTGTCACCCCTGCTTTGCAGATGGAGAAACAGAGGCTTAGAGAGGGTGAGCTACCTGCTCAAGGTAGCAAGTAAGAAGCCAAACAGGGATGCGAATGCAGGTACTGGGCACTGGGTCCTGCCTGCTGCATGGGTGCACAGGCTTTGGTGTCAGACGTGCAGACCTGGGCCTCAGTTCCCTTGCCAGTAATTATAGGATAATCATAACAACAACAGTTCCTTCAAGGAGAGAATTCACTGAGGGTGGGAAACGAGCACTTAGCCCAGTACCTGACACATAATGAGCATACAAGGAAGGGTAGCTTTTCGTATTACTAATGAGGAGGACATGGTAGTGGAAACAGTTTAGGCTTTTTAGGGTACAGATCCCGGAGTCATGAGGAGCCCCTTTGGAAAGCCATTGGTTGCCAGCAGATCACTAAGAACTGGGCTGTCCCAAACAGTTAGTGGGACAGACTCCAGATCCAAAATGCCTCAGTTCAAATCCTGACTCCTACTTATTAGCTGTGTGACAATAAGCAAGTTAATTAATTTCCCTGTGTCTCGTTTGCCTTATCCATAAAATAGGTTAATAATAATGCCTTCCTCAAAGGGTTATCATGAGAGTTAAAGAAGTTAATATTTGTAAAAAACTTATAATATGCCTGGTCCATGGTAGTTGCTTTCTAAGTATTGGTTGAATAAATAAAACATGCAATGTTAGTGTCCCTATTTTACACATGAGAAAAATAAAGATTTGGGGTAACCTGTGCAGCATGACCCAGTTAGTAAGGGCAGAGCCAAGAGGTGAACTCAGGGCGTCTGGCTTCAGAGCCCACATCCTGGAGGATGGGATTAGCAGAGTTCCACTGGAACTCAGGGAACCTGGGAGCTGCCGATTACCTTCTACCACCTTTGGGGTAAAGATTAGTCCCGGGGACAGAGGAGGAAAGAGGGTCTGGGAGCTGGGCTTGGCAGGCCCACAGCATCCTGAGAAGCTCTGCCTTTTCTTGTTTGTTGTGCTTTCATCAAGGGTGACTCCCATCCCCCCTCCCTCCCCAACCTCTGTCATCACTTATGGTTTTCTGGCAGAGGCACACTGGACAGGACTAGCAGCCCTTCTGGGTTGGAGTTTCCCCACTAGGAAAAGGACTGCCTTTATTCTGGTAGAATTCATTCAATACAGTGTCTAATTTGAGACCTTAAATAGCACTAGTACTAAAATGTTCTTTAGTCTCTGTGTCTCTGTATTTGCTTCTTTGAAATGTAGCGTATTTTCTCCAGTCTGCACCTTGCTTTGTGATTTGTCATAATGATTATGATATGAGATCTCCAACATTTAATGAGAGCTGTGTGCTGAGCTCTGTTCTTTTCCGCACACTGTATATGGATTATCTCATTTAATCCGTACCCAAAATCCTACAAGGAAGGTATTATTACTAAAAGCTCATTTTACAGATGAGAAAACTGAACAGCAAAGAGGTTAAGCAACTTGCCCCAAGATCAGATAGCTGCTAAATAGTAGGGCTGGGAAAACCAGAGTTCGTACTCATAGCTTCTATGCTAGCTTTAAAAATTAATAAATGAATAAAATGTGTCTGAGGCCTCACCAGCTTGCCTTTGTAAGAGTGCATCAAGAGATCAAAAGAATGCATTAACTCTCGCCTCAGTGCCGCCTCCTTCCCAGGGGAGAAAGGGCAATGCAATCACTGGCTATTCTCAGGCCTACAGGCCTCCTGGAAAACATCTTTCTGAAGTCATGTACCTGAAGTGGTGGGAAATATTGAACTGGTCTCCTGGGGCCTGGGCCCTTGAGAAATCAAAGAAATTGACCACCTTGGTAGCTGACCTCTTACTTAAATTGATCAGCTTTTTTTTATGGCATTATTGAAAGCCACTCAAAGGGAAAACAACAATGTTGATCACCTTCTGGTGAAGCCCCAGGCGACCAGCTTAATAGATTTCTACATAAATAAGTCTGGCACTTGTGCAGGCACACCCATTTGTCCCGGCCACAGCCACAGGGGGACCTGCTGGTCTTCCAGGACAGATCCTTCAGAGACTTTCCAGAAAGAGTAATTGGAGCTCTGAGTCGTGTTTATAGGAATATTGCAGGAATTAAGACTGTGCAGAGTTCAATTTTTTAACAAACCCAGTTGAACAGAAAGCCATATTTTCATAGACCTTTATGGAAAATGTTTCTTACCTGCTTCAGTTTGCTTGCTTGCACTGGCCGGCAAACTTCGGTAACCAGAACCATTGCTAACTTTGTATGGTAGAGGGATTCTTGATGAACAGATGTTTCCTGAGATCAGCTCTCAAGAATGAACTGTGGGTGGTGCATGGATCATCCGTCAGTTTATGGTGTTATGCTTCAGGCTCTGTTGGAGATACAACTGATAACAAGTGGTTCTGCCCCCAGGAGGCTGACATTCTTGTGAGGGGGGAGAAAAAGAAGCTTTTTAAAAAGTGAAAAAAAAAATAGTCACGGACTGTGAAAGGTGCTAAAAAGGAGACAGATGAAATTGGCCTGGAGATGAGGCATGCTAAGACAGGAGAGAAACTTACCCTCCTTTAGACACACTTATCAGAGAAGACATCCTTTGGACATCACATTCAAGCTCACACTTGAGGGGTTAGAAGGAGCCAGCCCTGCAAAGAGCCAGGGGGAGGGCATCCCAGTGAGAGGGAACAGGAAGAGTAAAGTCTCCTCTAGGCTAGAAAGACCTTGGCCAGTGGAAAGGTCAGCAGCGTGAGAAGAGCTACTGGCGCAGAGTGAAGGAGAAACGGCAGTGTTGGAGGGCACGGTGGAACCCGCACCCACAGAGCCCAGCTGCCATGCATGGGGAGCTGGACTCTATTCTCAGAACATGGGAAGGCACTGAAAGGTGTTAAGCAGAGGCAGAGCATGGTAGATGTGTCAAGCTCACTTTTACCTTGTGTAAGAGACTGGTTTGGATAGCAAGGAGAGTGAAAGTGGCAAGACCAGTTAGGAGGCTCCTGCACTCATCTAGGCAAGAGATGCTCGTGTTTAGAACCAGGGTATGGGCAGTGCAGGTGGAGAGAAGTGGATGGATTAGAAATTCGGGATTTGGGTGGCAACATCAACAGCTGGTGGAATGGATATGAGTGTGAGAGAAGGTTCTGGCTGGAGCACCTGGGACGATGGTGGTACCATTTGTGGAGATGAGATGACTGGAGGACAGGGAGAGAGGGTGGGGGGTGGGCATGTTAATAAGGAGTTCCATTTTGGACATGCTCAAGTTGACGATCTGAGAAACATCCAAGTGATTAGGTCTGGTCGGCAGTTGTACACATGGGCATGCCGGCACCATGGAGAAGTGCCAGGTCCCGCCGAGAGGGGTCAGGCTGGGATGTCAGATCAGCTGGGTCAATCCTGGCTCACTGTTTACCAGCTCTGACTTGGGCAGTTTCCTTGTCTCTGAAGCAGATCTCCTAATAAAACCTGCCTGATGGGTTTGTTGTGTTGATTGTGTGAGTTGGTTTATGGGAAAACTCAGATTTCAATAGTAAGTATTCAGTAAATGTTGGTGTCCTATAATAACCATTATCATCGTCATCATCTTAGCGACAGTAATTTTCTTGCCATTTCTCTCTTTCTAATTAAAATCAAGGACCTCTGTAGCTGGTAACCACTTCTCCTGATGTTCCTGGCATTATCAGTTTACTAGTCTGGGAGCTCAGTGACCACGGGGTGGGGTCTGGATCTCTCCTCCATAAACCGCCCTCATGGCGCCCGCACACAGGAGGTGCCTCAGTAACATTCACCCAGTCACACGGAATTTAACTTGACTCCAGAAAAAGATGCCTATCTGAGGAAGTCGATCAAGCACTGAGGATGGCAGAAGGGACTTGGACACAGACAGGAGAGAGGAAATTGCAAACTCAGTGCCAGTGATAATACATAGCATCTCTGCTCCCCAAGAAGGAGGCTCTTGATTTCTCACAAAGCAGCCTCTTCCAGAATTAGTTAGAGGCCTATTAGAAGAAAGACTTTCCTCACAATTAGTCAAATCTGATACCTTCCCGAGATTTGCACGCACACACCCTCGTTGTGGCTCCAGATACCTCAGTACAACACCTGCAGACCCCCACCTCTCCCTCTCTGGAAGCCTCTGTGGTGTGTGCCCTGGGACCTCTCCCTGTTGCTCTCACCCACTTCTCTCTGTCCTGTTCATTTTGCCTGAAGCATCTCCCTTAACCATGGATCCCTTAGTTGAGGCCCACTGCCACACCAAGGGTCTCCCCTTTTCCTCTAGAGAGGGGTGCTGTCTACACTTCAGTGAGTACCATGATGTCTCCTCCTGTTCCTTTCACATCATGGCAAGTGGCGCTGCCCTTTCCAGATATAAAATTGAAAAACAAATTTCAATTTCAGATGAACAGTGAGTAAAGTTGTAGTATAAGTTTGTCCCATGCAATATTTGCTAACGTATTTTTATTTGCTAAATTTGACAACCATAGCTGTAAGAATCCCAAGTCAAAATTCCCATGAACTGGACCAAGAAGCCCTAGTGCACAGACCCATCCTTTGACCTATAAGTTCACATCTTGGGTGCTAATGCCATGGTCTAAAGCCAGAACCCAGTCCTTCAGCCCTCCCTCCACCCACCTAGGGCTCTCAGGCTTCCCTGAAGAGTCTTCCAACTGGAGTGGTCTTGGCTCCCACACCTGCCATGAAAAAGTCTTAATCTTCGAGTCAAGAGTCCAGGTCCAGATCCCCTAAATAAATTCTTAGTCCTTCCCAGGGCTCTCATACAAATAGGCCCTCAGAGGCCTGGCATGATACCCAGTTAGAGGAATGTTTGCAGATTAGACCCCAGATCAATACCAAGCATCCTTTCCCTGAATTCCATCTTCACTGCATCAGCTCCCTCTGGTGGCCAGAAGCAAACTCCTAGTGTCTTGTAGGAGCCCTAACATCTCCTGTGACTGGGTTCCTATTTCAGGACAGCCTTCCACCAAGGCTCCTCTGCCAACAGAGATGAATGATACATCAGGAACCCAGTGCAGAGTCAAGGGCATACCCATCCCCCCCACTTCCCGAGGCTCTCTCTGTTCTACACCCATCAGGTCCTCTCCTCTACACCCGAGCTGTACTCAGGAGCCCTAGTGCCATAAACTTTCAGAACAATAGTCCCTCTCACTTCCCCCAACAAGAAAAACGAAGGTGGTTTCCTCACAAACAGAATCCTTCATCATGCCGCAAAGTGGGTTACAGGCAGGAATGTAACCAGGATTTCTGGACCCCTGGCTCCTTTCCTGAGCTCCCACGCTCAGAATTGCAAAGAGCAGGAATATGAAGGGTCATGTTTCTGCGACAGTGCTGACTCCAGCTGATGCAAGGGCATGTGGTTCACCAGCCTCCAGGCAAGGGCCATCATCTGAGAAATGGGCACCTGTAGGTAGAGAAAACGGGATCCCTGACCTCTGCTGCACCCTAGCGCCCACTGCCTTCATGCAGTCCCTTGTCACTTCTCACTTGGGCAGTGACTTCTGTCCGTTCAGCCAGTTCATTTAACACTAACACATCTTTCCCCTTCTAGGGTCAGCTCCCCTCAAATCCATCCTCCACACTCTCCCAGAGTTGGCCGTCCAACCATACCTGCCTGCTTAGAAACCTTCAGTGACTTTTAGGATAAAGTCTGTAGCCTTAGGATTAAGTAAAGTTTCCCGCCCCCCAGCTTCTATCACTCTGCCTGGAAGTTTGTGCCTCAGAAACACTAAAATCCCCCTAAATAACCTCTCATAGCCAGCCATGTCTCATCGCCATCCCTGTGCTCATACCAGCCCTGCTCCAAATTCTTCTCCCTTCTGTCCTATCTCCTTATTTAAGACACAGCTTAGGGGTCACCTCCGCCAGGAAGCCTTGCTGGATCCCCTAGGCTCTGTTTGGTGCGTGTCTCTGATCACCCCAGTCATTGGGTTTGCCACACAGCATTGTCATGACCAGTGCCTGCACCCTCTCCCCTTCCAGGCATGGTGCACCTATTGCTTGGTGATTTGATTTAATAACTGACTGATCAGTTCACTGTGAGAAGGAAGTAACATCCTTTACAAGCGGAATTTGTGTCTGCTTCTTGAATCTGTTGATTCTCCCCCAACCCAACCCTCCCCTCACTCACTGTACCCAGCTGACCGGTTAGTTTTCCATACATTTCACCACTTGTACTCTCATATCATCCTGCCAAGTCTCTGCCCTGCTTCTACTTTAAAAGTAGAGAATCCAGCAATTCTGTGTTCATTCAGCTAACGTTTTTAACACCTCCATGTTCTGTGTGCTATCTGGCACTGGGGTACAGAGACTCACTAGGCAAGGTCCCTGCTCCCAGAAGTCGCCAGCCTAGAGGGGAAGTCAGACAAGGAAAGAAGCAAATAAGTATGTGCTATGATGGGAGGACGGGGTGACACAGTAGCTACCCAGGCCAGCTCTGCACAGACTGCCTTGGCTCACATCCCAGCTCCACTGCTGGCTCACTGTGACCTTGGGCAAGTCCCTTATGGGTTAAAAAAGATGGTAATGATAGTATTTACCTCTTGGGGTTATGTGGGGAGTGAAAGAATTAATTTATGTAGAGAGTTTAGCAGAGTGCCTAGCCCATAGTAAACTTTCAGTAAACATTAGCCATTATTCTTAGCTCATTATGCTGTGGGAGCACAGAGAGACAAGACAGATAAACAGCAGTTATAAAGGAAGGAAGATTAAGGGATATTCCTGTTCTAAGTGGAGCCTAGAAACAGGCAACTGACATGAGACACAAATGGAAGTCTCCTCGGTGCTTCTTAACTCTTGTGGCCCTCAAGAACCAGTCCCTGGGGAAGCTGCTGTGCCCAGCTGACCATCTCTCCCTTCCTTAGGGCTGACGACTGCTTTTGTGCTTCTCGGAAGCTGGACGCGGTGGCCATCGAAGCCAAATTTAAGCAGGACCTCGGTTTCCGGATGCTGAACTGTGGACGGACAGACCTGGTGAAGCAAGCAGTGTCTCTTCTGGGGCCTGATGGGATCAACACCATGAGTGAACAGGTACAGGGTCCTCCAAGTGTCTGAACAGGACCCTGCCTCCACCTCCACCACATGCACCACCCCAGGGCAAGATGAAAACAGTAGGCACTGGACAGAGGCTCCCCCTACTGGTGAATTAGGGTGGGTTTTTTTGGTTGTTTTTTCGGGTTTTTTAAGTTTTTTCTTTCCTTTTTTTTTTTTTTAAGTTTTTTAAATATCTTATAAAAATACCCTTATTCATGTTTATAGAAGTTGCATGTGACCACTGCAGCTGAAATGGAAAAATAGAGAAAAATAGGCCTATGCCAGAAGGAAATAATGCCATCTTCTAAATAACCATCATTTATATTTAGCATGTGTCCTTCAAGTCCTTTTTTTGGCATAGTTAAAATTAGTTCTCTGCCTGCCTGTCTGTGACTGCATCACAGAACAAGTCCAGGCAGATTATCACCAGAATTTCAGGGTATGTTTAAGATACACAAAAGTCATTCTGCGGGACCCTGGGAGGCACCTCAGAGAGAGGCAGGGAGAGGCTTGTGTGTCTACTGGGGAGACACCGTGTGTGGGTGAAGATGTCACGGACAGAGCAAACAAACAGCAGTTTTCCATGTGAGCCCTAGATGGAAGGTCAGAGGAACAGATGGAGCCTCTTCTCACGTGGGCAGCTCATGCAGCAAGTTCCAAGGAAGGGATAACAGCTAATAGTTTTCTTGAACAACACCAAGGAGCCCCAGTACACACACATATTATATTTTTAAAACAGAGATTTATTATATCTTGCTTTTTTCAATATTTTGTATTAAAGTTACTTGCAATATTATTAAATATTCTTGCATTAAAATCACTTTTAATGGCTACATAAAATGGTCATATTATTTATTCTGCCAACCATCCTCAGTTGTTGGATACTTAGGTTGCTTCTAATTACTTATATCAATAATGCTTAGAAAATATACTTAAACAAGTCTTTGTTCAAATCTTTGATTATTTGATTAGGGAAAAATTTTTAAAGTGGAAATAGTGGCTTAAATGCATCTTATGGCTTAAATGCATAAGGTTTTCCACCTCAAATTACTTTCCCAGAGACTGTTTCCTCATGCACACTCTCCAATTATTTGTGTTCACTATAAATCTTTTACTTATCTTTTTCTTATTTTTCATTGGCGCTTAATTGTTTTTCTTCTTTACTTAGAAGAGCTTTTTATATATTAGGCATATAACACTTTGTTATAATGTGACAGATGCCTCAATTTATTGTTTACCTCAATTTTGTTTATGTTTTCAATTTTATGTTCTCAGTGTTGCAATACTTTTCTTTTGTGATTTCTTCCATTACTTTTATGCCTGGAAATGGATCCAGTTAGATGTCTCCTATGGTTTTAATTTTTTTCTCTATATGTCTAATCAAACTAGAAATGATTTTGGTGTATGATATAAGGCTCTAATTTGAACATTTTCCCAAATAGCTGCCTTCACAACACTGTTTATTGAAAAATCCATCCTTTTGTTGATTGTGGTACTTTGTTCGTAATAAGCAAGAATCAGGGGCAAATATGGAACTCCTAAAAGCCACTCCTCATTCACTTGCCTTTTGCTTGTACATATTAACACCAAGGCAGATGTGGTGTTGGACATACTCAGAGGCATCCAATTTCCCTTGACACTGACCAGCAGCTTATACAGAGCAAAGTGTTATATTATGAAAGAGAAAATGTCAAGGAAACAGTGTCTACCAATTAGATAGCTTAAGGCTGATATTGCAGAATCCAGAAAGTTCCTCAGAGCTTTCCATTGAAATCAGCCTCTTGTTTTAGCAAGCATTCTTAGATCTGTTGCACCCTAAGACAGACGAATGAAAATCTTCCAACTTAAGCAAAGATAAATGCAAAACAAAGGGCAACTTGTGTTCCCTTCTTGCCTCTATTTTGGTTTTCAAAATATGGAGGATTGTGACCTTAACACATCATCATAGGGCTGTACATCTACTTTTTCATGCTGGATTTTGAGAACAAGCAAAGCCTCCTTCACACGAGTAAGATGTTCCTTTTGTTATCGCTGAGTGACACACCCACCTTGTAAACCTTCTCCATTCTCTGGTTTTTAACTCACTGCAGGGCATGACCCCCCTGATGTACGCCTGCGTCCGTGGGGACGAGGCGATGGTTCAGATGCTGCTGGATGCCGGAGCTGACCTGAATGTGGAGGTGAGGGTGCAGAGTGCTGTAGGGCCCCTGGCCTGGCAGTCTCCGGGGAAAGCGAGCAAAGAGAGGGGGGCTTTTTCTCCCAAGAGCCACCGCTGAGGGTGCTCAGTCCAGCAAATAGGTCAGATCAGCTGTTGCATTTCCTCCATCCTGAGGCCTCAGCCCAACCAAACTCCAAGGAGCTGCCTGCAAGCATGCTTCATGTAAAAACAACCAATGAAGCTGCAGGGGGCACCAGCTTTTCCCTTGGCTTAGCTGTACTGAGTCTCTGATTCTTCCTGCTGACCCATTCCTTCCCGGACGGGGCAGAGAGAGCTCTCCTGAGCCATCTGCCTTTCCTCTGCCAAATACAAAGCTGGCCCATATCCTTGAGCTAAGGTGTAGCTCCCCTAGATCTCCCACCCTCCCCCACCCAATCCTGATTGGCTCACCTCCCTGACCAATTGAAGCCACAGGTCTTAAAGCTAATCATAAAGTGAGGCAGTGTGGTACAGTGGAAAGCGTACCCCCACAGGCTTTAGAATTTGACATGTGGCTTCAAATTCTGAAACTGCTGAGTCTTAGTAACTTGCTTGTCTGCTTGGGCAAGTCGTTTAACCTTTCTGAGCCCGTGTTCCCATTTGCAAAATGAGAGAATAATTGCACCCATCTCACGGAGTTGTTGGAATAGATAAATACAGAGTGTAACATCAGTTTAGGACTCAGTTAATATTGGTTCCCCCACTCAAGGCTTGTAATAGGTGAAATCACACTTTTTGACCATGTTCTATGCTGTCTTAAGACCCACTGTCTCCAGCAGCCTAATATTGTCAGTCTCAGAGGCTGGGAAGATTGACAGGCTGCAGTCCTAACTCAGCAACCCCAGGAAACTTTTTCAGTTCAAAATTAGATGCTTTTGTAGTCTCAGTACTGTGTGTGTGTATGTGTGTGTGTTTTAATTAGTGAGCTTTATATTCATCTGAGGAAAACAGGCAATAGACATGGTTTTGGATCCAGAACCACTTGGATCTTGTAAGTTTCAAGTATCAGGGATTTTTTTCCCCTGCTACGAATCTCCAAGCATCGTGCAGACCCCTACAGGGGCTCCCAGCTTTGGGTCTTGGTGGGATCCTCTGATCCTCTAGCCCATCCCATAGCTCCCAGCTCAAGGTCTTCCCCTGGCTAGTGATTAGTGAACTCAACTGCTCTAAATGAAGCAGGTATCTCAGTTCTATGGCCTCAGGAATGTTTGGGAGAAAAAACATGCGTAGGTGCCAATCCTGCAGGACCCCAGCCTTCAGCTGTCCTGCCACCTCTCTCTTGACCTGGGATGTTTTGAGGCCCCTATATGGAAAGACCAGTATCAGACTGCTCACCTGTGGTGCACCCAGGGAAGATTTGTGCCTAGGTTTCCAGTAGCATGAAGGTCCTTGTCAACCAGGAAGCCAGCAGAAGAGTGAAATGAGAACAATGTGGAGTGAGCTGTGACCAGATGATGATGTTTCTCCATCAGATGGGTGGTAGTCTTGCTTGGCTTGAAAGCTTGAAGCAGACCTCCCCTTGCCTGGGGTTTGCCACTGCCAAGAATTTCCCCTAAAGGTGTGGGTGTGATGGTAGTGGCATGTCACACTGTCACAACCTGTAGCTCTCAGAAGCACCACCCTCCCTTAAGCAGAAAGAGGAGACAGGCAGGGGAGCTGGCTCATTGTAGCCACCATTATAGCTTCTCTGAGGCACCTCAGAGGTGGTCAGAAGTCATCCAGTTAACTCTTCAGATGAGAAGCAAAGGAATCCCTGTTATGCGTGGAGGACATAAAGTCACTACCCTGAATTGCCAACATTTCCTAAGGCACCTTCCAGGATGTCCTTTTGTACATCTCTAGCCTATGTGCCCAGCCACAGATAGGTCAGATTTGCTAGTCTAAGTATTGTCAAGGTCACATTTTGAAAATAACTTCAATTTGTTTATAGGTTGTCAGTACTCCTCATAAATATCCATCCGTCCACCCCGAGACCCGCCATTGGACGGCTCTGACTTTTGCTGTGTTGCATGGACATATTCCTGTAGTTCAGGTATTAACATATTTCCCTATCCACATCTGACCTTTAATTTTACCTCTTCCATTATGCAAATCTGCAACTCTCCCAGCATGCATATTCCCTAAGAGATTCATATTGGTTAATTGCAATTAAATGTAGCACATTCATATCATATGAATGAAAATATTATATATAATGACCTATATGACCTAGCCTTAACCAATATGAACTTATCACATACCCACATGCAGCCTCACACGCAGAGTGGCAAACCTACCAAGTTGTTCCCAGTTGCTCGGGGGTGGGGCCTGAGCTATGATTTTGTGGATTTTGCTTGTGACATGAACATATGACTTGGCTGGTATGAGACCTTAGAGCCTTCCCTTAGATGTGCCCCGTATTTGCATAGAGTCTAGTGGTTTCCAACCAGTGCAGAGAAGCATCCAAATCACCAAGGAAGCAATTTCGAAAGACACTTGCTTGGATCCCACTTATGGAGAATCCCATCCAGTAGGGTAGTGTAGGGTCTTCACGTGTGTCTTCTGAAACAGCTCCCCGAGTATGGAGAGATGTCCTCATCCACAGTCCTTTGGGCACGTAAGTGTGTTTTGCTTGCACCTTCTCTGGCTGTTGTAGAGTTGGTATTCAATGAGTAACTATTCAGTATATTTCAGATCTTAAACTTGGTCTTCACTTAGTTGGAAAAAAAAGAGATCGGCATCCAGGTGCCTGACCACACCTGGTCCCATAGTGAGTGCTGAGCTTCAGGCATATCAGAAAGTCATCTTCTATGTGGTCCAAGCCTCTTAGAATCATGTAGAGCAGGAAATAGTGTACTAGGGACCACTAGGCAATGTTGGAGTTCCATAGGAATCCTTTGTTGCTTCCTAGGTCAGGGGAATCCTTAAGACAGATCTAAAGTTGTGTTTCAGGAAGTTGAGTGTGTGACTTTCGTACCGAGAGCTGGCTTCTGCCTGTAGGACATCATGATCAGTCCACTCCTAGTGGAGGAATCTAAGAAAAAAAGGGTCGAAGTATGTCCTAGTAGACACAAATGCCATCCCTTAACATGCAGTGGCATCCCCAGCCTTTAAACCAGGAGTAGGAGCAGCAGGCAGCCAAGCAAAGCCAAGCAGAAGGTCATCTCTCCACTGCAGGTGCACACATCATGGAATGCCAAGTAGGCAGCCCCTTCCTGACTGTGCCCTCAAGTAGGCCTGGACAGGTGGTTAAGAAGGCAGGTGTTTCCCTCTCATTTTACATGAGCAGTGATGACAGCACATTCACTGTGAGTGAGATCATACATGGACAGAATCTCCATTTTTAAGAAGCCTGATTATCTTAGAGAATGCACAGAATAGTCATATGAAGCAACACTCCTGGAAGCTCACTTTGCCACTGTATTCACTGATCTTGCTGGCCAGGAAATTTAGCATTTGCTTAGCTGTCCTTAGAGCCATCCAGGGTGTTCTAGAAGGGATTCCTTGCCCTGGTTGGCCCAGGTGGTCACCAGAGTCCTTCGGAACTCTTGAGATTCTGTGGTTCTGAGACTCCACTAATGCCCTCTGAGGCTTCGTGTCACCAACTCCAAAAGGGAGTCCTCCTGTACTCTGTGCCATGAGCTTCTAGCTCAGTGCTTCTAGAAACTTTAATGTACATATAAATCACCTGAAGAACTTGTTAAAATGCAGATTCTCATTCATTTGGTCTGGAGTGGGGCCTGAGAGCCAGCATCTCTAACAAGCTCCCAGGTGATGCTGGTGCTACTGTCCGTGGACCACACTTTGAGTGATCCAAGGTTCTAGAAGATACAAGAGGCTCTCAGTTCATCCTCTGAGGTGCAGTTGCCCTCACCCTGTGCACATGGTCACTGACCCAGAGGGAGGGCAGGAACACTGGCATCACACTGATTTCCACCAGCTTTTCTTGACATCTCCTCATGTGCGTGTCCTTTAAACATCTCAATGGCCACTCTTCCTCTGCAGCTCCTCCTGGATGCTGGGGCCAAGGTGGAGGGCTCTGTGGAGCATGGCGAGGAAAACTACTCAGAAACGCCCCTCCAGCTTGCAGCTGCCGTAGGTAAGGGTTGCTGATGTTCATCCCAGCCAAGGGGCTCCACCACCTTGGTCCTTGATGTGTCTGTGACTGACTGTGTATTTGCTTTATTCTCTTATAAAACCCCCTTCTCTGGGCTTGCAGGAAATTTTGAGCTGGTTAGTTTGCTGTTGGAGCGTGGCGCGGACCCCCTGATAGGAACCATGTACAGGAATGGAATTTCTACCACCCCCCAGGGTGATATGAACTCTTTCAGCCAGGCTGCAGCCCACGGACACAGGTAGGCTAGGATGGGCCAAGCCACAAGGTCCCAAGTGGTGCTTGTTAAAAATGCAGATTCCAGGCCTACCCCAGACCCACTACATCTCTGGATGTGGGGCCCAGAGGCAGTCCAGCCCCGGGGCCAGCCAGTGACCTTAACTGCCAGACTTCTGGTGAGAGCCACCTTCATGCAGGATTGGCTTGTTTCATCCATTCCCATCCATTTCCCCTCACAGAGATGTCACTCTTCGCCATTATTGGTCAGAGCACATCACACCCCCCGTCATGAAGTGAGGAGACCATTTTAAAAAATAATAAAACCCCTCATATTTGGCTACTTCCCATCTGCGTTTCCTTCAGGATTTACCCCCTCAGATTTTATTACACATAACCCCAAGTAAAGCAAATTCATGATGTGGGGACTACAGGTGGACAGTTAAAAGAGCAGAGTTCCAGAACCTTCTAGATATTTGAGGAAAGCACCTAGCTCCAAGTTGTCCTCAAGGAAACACAGCCAGTCATGCCCCACTGTCTGCTCCACCCACAAGACATAGTGCTCATGACCAGGCCTCTGAAACCACCACCCCGGAGTTGGCCCTGTTGCCCCTTGTCCCAAGTGAGTGTCTCCCCGCTCCCCCACCCCACCCCCGCCCTGGCACAGCCCTTGCCTCTCTGAGTGTCTTCCTCTCTGGGTTTATGATTGACAGGAATGTGTTCCGCAAACTGCTCGCTCAGCCAGAGAAGGAGAAGAGTGATATCCTGTCCCTGGAGGAGATTCTGGCCGAGGGGACTGACCTGGCGGAGACAGCCCCGCCCCCCCTGTGTGCCAGCCGCAACAGCAAGGCCAAACTCAGAGCCCTGAGGGAGGCCATGTATCACAGCGCTGAGCATGGCTACGTGGATGTCACAATTGATATCAGAAGCATAGGTCAGTCTGGGGACCCTACACTGCTGGGCACGGCGCCACCGCCCAGCTGCAGGTCTCTCATACACACGTACACACACACAGACACACACACGTGCACACACCCCACATGGCCCAGGGAACTTCTTATTTGCTGACTGGAGCACTTCCCAGCTATGATGCCCACACCGTCCCCATAGACAGCAGCATCCCACCAGCCCCGAAGTCCCATCTTTAGCTCACCTTTCCACGATTCCCAAACTCTGGACCCTGAGTTAGGAATTTGAATCACCTGGGGAACTTGTCTGAATACAGATTGCCAGGCCCTACACCCAGAGGCTCTTCTGTTGAAGGTCTGGATGGATAAAGGCTGGAAATCTTTATATTTAACAATCATCCCAGGTGGTTCCCAGTGGTTGGGGAATCGCTGCCTTAGAGCACCCAAATCCAGGAACCAGAGCAGGCATCAGCTAAGATGAGGATGTCCCTTCCCAAGCAGGGCTCCACCCACTGAGCTTCAGGGGTAAAGCCACTCTCAGGAAGAGTGAAGGGTGGCTCTTCCTTGAGTGAGCTAGCCCAGGGCCATCTCCTCCATGTGTCTGGGGAACAGGTTAGGGCAACCTTCACCCATCTAGTGGTGCTAGCCCTGACAGGGGAATAGCAGGACGGAACAGGGGCTGTCAACACAGGGTGTGGCAGGTCAAGGTGGGCTGAGGCCCTGAAGAGGGGCCCCTGATGCTATTCTGGAAATGGGCCTCTCTCGGAGGGTGGCTGTTTAGTATGTGGGACCTGTATGCAATTGCCCTGGGAGCCTGTTTAGCATGATTATGAATTCGAGATTCTGAATAGTGTGCTTGTTATAAACAGTAGTAAGTGCCTCACTGAGAGAGGGGAGAAGCAAATCGCAGCAATCAGCTGCTGGATAGGTTTCTATTAGGAGAGGAAGACCTGATGAAGTGCCTGCAGATGGAAATGTGGTTTTGCACATGGGAGCAGCAGCAGCGGTATCCTCCTGTGTCTTCATATTCAGATGTCAGTATCCACCCTGGCCAGAGCAGCAGGTGGTGAGGTCCACCCGTGGGCTTCACCAGCACTAAGCTCTAGGCACAGGATGTAGAAGGAATGGAGATGAAGGAAGTCAGAAATCAGAAGAATGCAATCTGCATAAAGAGTGTGCATTATAATTTCAGTGTTCTACACAATGATTATATCTTATAAAATGCAGCTCCTGATAATACGAGTAGCATGCAGAACTGGACACTCTCATAGTTAAGGGAATCGAATTACAACCTTTAATTTCAACTTCTGCAAGTCTTTGTGGGGAATAAAACCAATACTTCATTGAAAATTGGTCTCTTGGTCTCATAATTTGGAAATGTCCCCAGAAAAAGCCAGCTTCCAGATAAAAACATGTCTTCTCCTCTGGTTGTTTTCTGCCCTGCCCTCCCCTCCCCACCCACTCTCCTCATTTCCAGGTGTCCCATGGACCCTGCACACATGGCTGGAGTCTTTGCGGATCGCCTTCCAGCAGCACCGTAGGCCTCTCATTCAGTGCCTGTTAAAGGAGTTTAAGACCATTCAGGAGGAAGAGTACACGGAGGAGCTCATCACCCAGGGCCTGCCCCTGATGTTCGAGATCTTGAAAGCGAGCAAGGTACGAGGGGGCCCAAGGCCGTTGTGATTGTGGGCAGAGACCGAGGCCGGGGGTTCTTATCTCAGTACTCCCTGGGCCTGGCCTTGCCCACTGGTAGGAGCCCTGCAGTCGCTGCACTGGTGCAGATGTACCCCAGCTATTCGTGCAGCCATTCGTGGGGCAGCCACTTGCTCGGGGCCTGTTATATCCCAAGGCATTTGGGCACATGGGGCAAAGTAAAAGGTATCTTCCAACCCAGGGAACATGCGTGAAAGCTGGGGAGCTAAAAGCCCACATGTGTGCCCCAGGGACATCTGAGGTGGTTTGTGAAACAGTGGGATGGCACAAGCTCTGAGGGGTGTGAGATGGTCAGAGAAGCTGTCACTGAGGTGCTGGATGGACATTAGGAATCTGCTGGAAAAAAAAATGGGTGCAGCTCCCTGGATCAACAGGATGCAGACCCTGCCAAGGTCCCTGGAAGGCTACGCCCTGAGAAAGCTTTTCAGGTCAGAGGATCCGAGGAGCCTCCGAATTCCTGCTTACACTACACTCCCAGCAACGGGAAATGCTGCAGCCCCTTCAGAACAGGAGGGCTCTTAGGAGATCAGCTCTGAAAAAAAAATCTCTTCAGGGTCACGTGTTTGGCTATTCCATATGGACATCCAGTCCTGCTGGTGGGCCATGCAGTGTGTTGCATGTGTGTGTCAGTGGAGAACTGTGAGAATGGGCATGTGTCTGTGACCATCCCCCAGCCATCCCAGGGTGGGGAGAGCCAAGGGCAGGAGGAGACCGTGGCAAATGTCCCACCACTGCAGCCATGGCAGCACCAGGAGGACCTGTCTGCCTGAGAGGCTCTGAGGAGTTTGTGGGCCACCATCACATACCCCAGGCTTCTCAGTGGGCCACATGGGACAGTGTAGCACAGTGGTTGAGAGCATGGACTCTGGAACTAAACTGCAGGGATTCAAACCTGACTCTGCCACCTACTAGCCTTGTGACCTAGTCAAATTACCTAACTTCCTTCTGCCTCAGTTTCCCCACCTGAAAATGGAGACAGTAATTGTATTAACCTCTTAGGGTGGTTGTAAAGATACAATGAATCAATTGTCCCTGCCCCTTAATAAGTGCTTTACAAGTGATCTCCATCATAAAAATGGCCTCACCAGGGGAGGTGGGACCTCCAGTATTTCCCAGGGGTGTTTTTAAGCAGGGATGATATCAAAATATTTAATACCCCATTGCAGCCCAGATGACAACCAGTTGTGAATAGCGACCTGTGAACAGGCTGAATATTGGCTCCCCCACTTCAGGACAGAGTTACCCGAATATCTCTACCACAGCCTGAATACCCTCATTCACAAAGGCAATGAAGCATTTCCCAAACTCTCTGGCCTCAGACCCCTTCTGTAATGAATGATATCAAGATACAAATGAGGATTTTTTAAAGCTAAATATATATTATATATATACTATATGCCTGGAACTGTTCTTAGCATATTATAAGGATAACTCATTTAATCCTCACAGGCAATCTTTGAAGGAGGTACTGTTCTTATTCCCCATTTAACAGATGGGGAGACCAAGACACAGAGAGAGTGACTCACTTGCCCAAAGTCACACAGCTGGTAAGTGGCAGAGCTGGGATTGAACCCAGGCAGTCTAGCTCCAGCACCAGCCTCTTATCCCTTTGCCCCAGAAAAGGCTTTGCAGAACTCTGGGGTCCCTCCAAGACAGTGGAGACTGTGAAGTCTAAAGGAAATAGGCCTCTGAACCAAAAGGGCAGCATGAGTTCTCTTGCCAAGTTTGGCCAACGAGCTACCAAAAGTGGAGAGTGGGGAGCATGGAGCAGCCTTCTCCAGACAGCAGGAGTGGCCCCACAGCAGAAAACACACCCTTCTGCTTTCTGAGCCTTGCAGCACCTGGCCTGGGGTCCACAGCTAGTGGCGTTAGAAGTTCTCACTAGCCCCAGAGTCTCTGGGGCCCCTGGGGCTGGATTTATGCTTGATATCAAGCCCCACTGAGACCAAAATGGGAGCAGGTGTGCCAGCCCTTTGGGTAATGAGTCTCAGCGATTGAACAAAGAGCAAAACCTGCTGGAAGCATTTCAAAACCAAACTCTCCTTGCCCCTCACCCTTCAACCCCCACCCCCGACTCCATAACTTGAAAAGAAATAAGTAAGGCCTGAAATTACGTGAGAAACTACCTTAATGAAAAACATTGCTCAGTCTGTTCCCAGGGTGTTCTAATTGGTTTTTGGTTTGGGTTTTTTTTTTTTTTTTCCTTCTTTAGGCTATAGTGGGGATTCCAGAAATTACTAAGATATCCTATATATTAAGGATATTTCATCTACAGATGTTTTAAGTAAACTTTATTTTGAAGTATGACATACATCAGAAAAGTGCCCAGATCATAACTATAGAGCCTAATGAATTTTCACAAGGTAAACTTACCTATGTGATCAGTACCCAGACTGAGAGATAGAACATTGCTAGCACCCCAGCAGTTCCCTTAAGCCCCATTCAGCCACTACCCACCAAAGGGCAGCCAACAGCTCTGACAGCAGCAGCTGTAGGTAGAGAGGAAGGGAGGGGCCTTTGCCAGGAGATGTGGACTAGAGCTACTCCCAGTCAGCTGCACTGATCCTGGAGAATAGGGGGAGCCTGGGGCAGGGCAAGGGCAGCTCCTTGTCCGAAGGGGACAGTCTCTGAAAAACGGTGCGTTCCAGTCAGATTTGCCCTTATGGTGGAATTAATGGCAGCCCCTACTGGTGAAATATGGTATTACACATCATGTGCAGGGTCCACGGGGGGCTGTGGGCTGTGGGCGGTTGGCGGTTGGCGGGGGTGGGGAGTTTGAATCAGTGATCAATTTCCCATGGTTGCAGTGTGAAGTCAAGCATTCCCCAAGCCTGGTGATATTCCTATGGTCAAAAGACCGGAAAGAGATGGTGGTATAGAAACTCAGAGAGTTGACAAAGTGCTGCAAAGCTCTGCCATCAGAAAGTGCCCTATTGGAGGACAGTAGTGGCCTTACATCACCTAACTGGCCAGCATTGTTCTTTCTCCCTCTACTAATGGATTCCTGTTCAAATCGTGTCTTCTGTTCTGTGTGAACAAATACCTGGTTGTATCAGAGTAGTGGATAAGAATATAGAAGTCCCATAAATAAATTCACTTTATGGTCAACACACAGCAATACAGCTGTCCTGTAAAGTGAATTGATGCCTTCTCCCCGTCCTTGACTCATGGTCGGTCATACATTACTTGAAAACTACTTGCAGATGTGTTTTTTTGCCCCTACTACTAAATTTTACCTTTAAAAGAATTCAGTGTCTCTAGATTTCTCCAGGAGTAGAACAATAGTTTTTTTTGTTGTTGTTGTTGTTAATAGAGGTAGTGGGATTGAACCCAGGACCTCGTACATGCTAAACACACACTCTACCAGTGAGCTATATGTCCCACCCCTCTACAGTCATTTTTTAAAATACATCTGTTTAAAGAGAGCTCCTGACCCATCTCTCCCACATATAATTCTTCTGGGCATTTATTCATTCTGTTGTCATGAGTACCCACTATGCTATCCTGGTGATGGGATGTTCTTTATCCTCCAGGAGCTTACTGTGTCCAGGGGAGGGTCAGACACACAGTAAGCAAGGAAAATAAATCTGTGAAAGAGAGTGAAAGCATGATAAATGCTTCAAAAAGAAATGAACTTGAACAATGGGAGGTGGGGCAGGCAAGATCTAATGTAGACAGAATGGTAAGAAAGGTCTCCCAGAGGAGGTAGTATCTGAACAACCAGGTAAGTGAGGAAAAACCTCCAGCCACACAGAGGTCTGGAACACAAGCGTTCCAAGTGGGAGAAGTGCAGGAGCTGAAAGCTCTTGGTGGGAACATATTGATGTGCTGGGACAGCAGGAGGAAGGTGATGTGATGGAAGCAGTGGGACACAAGAGAAAGTGT
The DNA here is from genome assembly GCF_048773025.1 of Camelus bactrianus. Lineage (NCBI taxonomy): Eukaryota > Metazoa > Chordata > Mammalia > Artiodactyla > Camelidae > Camelus > Camelus bactrianus. The sequence goes on along the minus strand of NC_133550.1, from coordinate 30,091,484 downwards.
AGGAGATGAAATCAGATTGCATGGGGTCTCTCTCCATGGTGGAAAGTTGGGGTTTCCCTCCATGTGCACTGAATGCAACACCACAGGAGGTTTTAGACAAGAGTGAGACATGAGCTATATGGGGGGTTTTTACCTCATGGTTTATAAACTTTCTTAGGGTTTTTTTTTCCCACTTTTTTAAACTGAGGTATTTGAGTTTTTTTAATTACACTTTTTATTTTGAGGCAATTGTAGAGTCTCATGAAGTTGTAAGAAAAAAATACAGAGATACTTTGTTTCCTACATATCTTATAAAATGATAGTTAAATATCACAACCAAGATATTGACATGATGCAGTCAACATGCAGAAAATTTCCATCACCATAAAAATCCCTCCTTTTATAGCCACACCCATATCCCTTCTGCTTCTACCCCCTTCCCCAGTAACCTCTCATCTAGTCTCCATTTCTCTAATTTTGTCATTTCAAGAATGAGATTTAAGTGGAATCACACAGTATGTAACTTTTTAGGATTGGAATCTCTGATTCAGCATAGTTCTCTGAAGATTCCTCCAGGTCTGTGCATGTGTTTGTAGTTTGTCTGTTTTCGTTGCTGAGTAGTACTCTGTGAAATGGACTGATCAGTAGTTTATTACGCAGTCACCCACTGAAGGACATCTTCTGAGTTGTTTCCATTTCTGAGCTATTACAAATAAAGCTGTTATAAACATTCCTGCACAGGTTTTCAATGTGACCATGAGTCTTCATTTCTCTGGGATAAATGCCCAGGAGTGCAATTGCTGGGTTGTATGGTAGTTGCATGTTTAGTTTTAAAGAAACTGCTAAACTGTTTTTGAGAGTGGCTGTCCTATTTTACATTCCTACCAGCAAAAGTGTGAGTAATCCAGTTTCTCCACATCCTTACTGTTTGGTGCTATTGCTATTTTTTATTGTAGCCATTCTGATCGATGTGTAAGTGGTATCTTACTGTGCTTTGAATTTGCATTTCCCTAAAAGGCTAGTGATGTTGAACATATTTTCATGTGCTTATTTGCCATCTGTATATCCTCTTCAGTAAAATGTCTTTGTATCTTTTGCCCAGGACCTAATTAAATTGTTGTTTTTTCACTGTTGGATTTTTAGAGTTCTTTGCATATTCTAGGTACCAAGTCTTTTGTCAGATACATGGTTTGCAAATACTTTCTCCCACTCTGTAGCTTGTCTTTTTATCCTCTTAACAGTCTCTTTCACAGAGCTTTTAATTTTGAGGAAGTCATATTTATCAGTTTTTCCTGCTTTTGGAGATTATGCTTTTGGTGTCAAGTATAAGAATGCTTTGCCTAGCCCTAAATTATTAAGATTTCTCCTGCATTTTTTTTTTCTAGAAGTTTTATAGTTCTATGTTTTACACTTAAGTCTGTGATTCATTTTCATTTTGAGTTAATTTTTGTATGAGGTATGGAATTTAGATAAAAATTGTTTTGTTTTTGGTTTGGGTTTGGGGTTTTTTTGGTTTGGGGAGTTTTTGCCAGTGGATGTTTGACTGCTCCATCACCATTTGCTGAGAAGACTCTCCTTCATCAAATTATTTTTGCACCTTTGTCAAGTCGGTTAGGTATATTTGTGTGGGTCTGTTCTGGATTTTCCATTCTGTTCCATTGATCTATGTGTCTGTCCCTCCACCAATACCACACAGTCTTGATTACTATAGCTATAAAATAACTCTTAAAATTGGGTAGGTTGGTCCCTCCCATTTTATTCTTCTTTTACAAAGTTTATTTAGCTATGTTAGTTCTTTGTCTTTCCATATAAATTTTAGAACAAATTTGCTATATCAACAACAATAACAAAAATCTCGCTGAGATTTTGATAGGAATTGTGTTAAATCTCTTTATCAATTTAGGGAGGATTGACATCTTTACTAAGTCTTTAAGTCCACAAACATGGTATGTCTCGCAGTGTATTTAGATCTTCCTTGATTTCTTTCATCAGTATTGTGAGTTTTCAGGATACAAGTCCTAGACATGTTTTGTTAGATTTACACATGAGTATTTCTTTTTTTAGCAATTGTAAATGATATTATGTTTTTAATTTGTTGTCCATGTGTTCATTGCTAGCATATAGAAATATAATTGATTTTTGTTGTTTTGTTGTTTATCTTGTATCCTGTGACCTTGCTGAATTCATCTATTAGTTCCAGGAGTTTTTGTAGATTGATTTGGATTTTCTTCTTAGATAAGCATGTCATCTGCTTGTAGAAATGGTTTTATTTCTTCCTTCTCAATCTGGGCTTGGGGATTTCCTTGAAGGGAGTTTTTTTTGTTTTTTTTTTTTTTTTCATTACAAATTCATTCAATTCATTTAATAGTTATAGACTTATTCAAATTATCAACTTAATATTGAGTAAGTTGGGGTACCTCATGTTTTTCAGGGAATTGGCTTATTTCATCTATGTTGTCAGATTTACGTGTGTAGGATTGTTCATCATATTCCCTTATTATCCTTCTGGTGTCTACAGAGTCTGTAGTGATAATCCCTGTTTCATTCCTGATTTTGTTAATTTGTGTCTTTACTACTCTCATTTTAAATTTCATTGATTGCTGCTCTTATCTTTACTATTTGCTTGCTTTGGGTTTATTTTGCTTTTCTTTTTCCAGGTTTTTTTTTTTCTTTTCTTTTTTTCCTTTATTTTTTGGGAGGGGGTGGTAATTAGGTTTGTATGTTTGTTTAAATGGAGGTACTAGAGATTGAACCCAGGACCTTGTGCATGCTAGGCATGCACTCTGCTAATGAGCTATACCCTCCCCTTTCCAGGTTCCTTAGGTAAAAGCTTAGATTATTAATTTAAGACTTTTCCTCTTTTCTTACATACACATTTGATGCTATACATATATTTTCTCAGCTTTACTCTGGCTGTGTACCATAGATTTTGATATGTTTTCTTCTCATTTTCATTCAGTTCAGTGTATTTTTTATTTCCCTTGGAACTTCCTTTTTGACTTATGAATTATTTAGAAATATGTTGTTTAGTTTCCAAGTGTTTGGAGATTTTCCTGTTATTCTTCTCTTATTGATTTCTAGTTTGATTCCATTGTGGTCAGAGAACACATTCTGTATTACTTCAATCCATTTAAAATTTTGAGTTTGGTTTTATGGCTCAGGATATGGTATATCTTGGTATATGTTTCATGGGTATTAAAAATACTGTTCTGCTGTAGTTGAGTGGAGTGTTCCATAACTGTCAGTAAGATGCTTTTTGGTTGATGGTATTGTTGAGTTTTTCCACATCCTGCAGATTTTCTGTCTAGTTATTCTATCAGTTGAGAGAGGGGTATTAAAATCTCCAACTGTAATTGTGGATTTGTCTTTTCTTCTTTTGGTTCTATCAGTTTTCGATTCACATATTTTGCAGATCTGTTGTTTTGTGCATACACATTTAGGACTGCAATCTCTTCTTGATGAATTAACCCTTTCATCATTATATAATGTCCCTCTCTGCTTCTGCTAATTTTCTTTGCTCTGAAGTTTACTTTATCTAATATTAATATAGCCACTCCTGCTTTCCTTTGATTAGTGTTCATGTGATACATTTTTTTCCATTATTTACTCTCCACTTGCCTGTTTCTCTAGATTTGAAGTGAGCTTCTTGTAAAAAGCATATATTTGGGCTTTTCATCTACTCTGCCAGTCTCTGTCTTTTAATTGGTGTATCAAGACCATTAATATTTTATTCAATTATTAATACATTAGGGCTTAAGCCTACCATCTTATTTTTTGTTTTCTGTTTGGTCTCTCTGCCTTTTGTTTTTCTCTTTTCTTTTCCTTCCTGTGAGCTTCTTGAACATTTTTAAAATTCCATTTTTATTTGTCTGTAGTGTTTCTGAGTGTATCTCTTAGTACAGTTTTTTTAGTGGTTGCTTGCAGTATTATATAACATATATATAAACCATCACAGTCTACTGGTATCATTGTTTCACCAGTTCAAGTGAAGTATAAAAACCTTACTTCCCTTTATGTCCCCTTACCCTCCCCAATTTATGACATAATTATCTTGAAATATTTAATCTACACATATATTTAGAACCACATCAGACACTTATCATTTCTGCACCAACCATCAAACATAATTAGAAAACTCGAGGAGAAAGAAAACCTATTATGTTTACCCGTATTTTTGCTTACCATGTTCTTTCTTCCTGATATCCCAAGAGTCCTTCTATCCTTTCCTTTCTGTTTAGAGAACTTTCTTCAGCTCTTCTTTTAGGATAGGTCTTCTGGTGACAAATTCTCCTAGTTTTCCTTCATCTCATAATGTCTGAGTCCCCTTTCATGCTTAAAGGATATTTTTCACTGGTTACTATGTGCTTGATATTCTTCTTTAAATCAACTTATCTTCCCTTAAATGTATTTAGAAAGGAAACATTATATTACTACCATAGTTCAAAAACCCTCATCACTTGCTGTGACTAGAAGGTACATATCAAAACACATGGATAACTACTTAAAAGCATTTAATTTCATTGTGTGTTCAGTTTCATCTTACGCACAACTCTAGATCAGGGAATGTGTGAGAGACCTAGGGCTGCATGCATGAAGTCTTCTGAGGGTGAGGACCCTTCCCACCTCCACCTGTACCAGGTGTGCAACAGCACAGAGAGACTCACTGCTTGCAAGTCAGCCTAGCACATCCCAAGGGAGAGGCCTCTATAGGGAGAAATCACTGTTGATGGTGGACTGCCAGTGTCTCCAGAAAGTAACAGTAATTCCACATTCTCTTGATTCTGGTGGGTTAAAAAAATGGTCAGATCTCAGCACTTCCCTTCGATTCAACTTGATGGTGTACTGGTACCATCTTTAGCTCTCATAGCAACCTCACCAAGCAGGCATTTTTTTAATCCACTTTGGAAGAGATCACCAAAGCTCAGAGAGGGTGAGCAACTTTCCGAAGGTCACAGAGCTAGTGAATGAGGAGCCAGGACTGGGACCCAGCCCCATTTGGCCTCCTTGTCCCTGTTTTAACCACTGCAAAGAACCCCTACCCAAGCCACCTGAAAATGGACTTTGGGATCAATCCTAGCACTCCTTTGTGAAGAAAAGAAAGTGTTTCAGTATCTTTTTAGGAGAGGAGTGAGGGGTCAGCGGAGGAAGGGAAAGAGATCAGCCCTGAAACCACAGGAGTCCCTCTCAGGAGGGTCTCCCGGTAACTGTGGTGTTAGGAACTTCACTTCACTCCCATTTAGTTCTATGGAGCTGCACAGTTCTGAGTCCCAAGGTCCCGAGCTCATCCTACAGGAACACATACTCAGCATTTTCCATGAAAGACCTGAACGTACCCAGTGGCATGCCAGTACTAACTGCTAACCTGCTGCTGTGTACTTGGGCCTGGCCAGGCCCGCCCCTCCCAGTCCAGGCCTCCCTCTCCGGGCTGCCCCACCTCCCAGGTCAGAGCCGACCTAAGAGCACCAAGCTGAAACGTGCCGCTCAGAGGTGAGTGTGGGCATCTGACTCAGTTCAAGGACACAGTGCAGAGTATTCTCCTGGGGCACTGGTCTCTGAAAGAGAAGTGGACAGGAAGCCTTGGAAATGACAGCATCTTTGGTGCTGGTGTCCGTCTCATCACCATCTTCCTTCACAGCTGCCAACACTCAGGGCCTTGCCAGTGCCTGGCAGTTAGCAGATGCTCAATAAATATTTGAAGAAAGAATTCATGAATGGGTGGAGGCAAAGCTTAGCGTGTGGGGAAAGGTTTACATTTGTGAACCTTTTTTTTTTTTCAAATGGACATATTGGGGATTGAACCCAAGACCTTGTGCCTGCAAAGCACGCACTCTACCGCTGAGCTATACCCTCTCCCATGAACCTTTGAGGGATGAATTAATCAAGCCCAGGGAACTGTTGATGTCCACTTTAACCCTCAACCCTTCCTCTTTCACTTTCTCTCCTGAACTTCTAGTGCTTTCATCATACTTATTCTGTCTCCTATTTAGGCAGACTTTAATTTAATAATAGACTTCATTTTTGAATGACTTTAGATTTACAGAAAAATTGAGAAGATAGCACAGAGAGTTCCCATACAACCCCTCACCTGCTTTCCTCCATTAACATCTTATGTTAGTGTGGGATGTTTGTTATAATTAGTGAACCAACATTGATCCATTATTGTTAGCTAAATTCCACACTTTATTCCTACTTCCTCAGTTTGTATATACTGGCTTTTTCTGCTCCAGGATTGCGTTCAGGACAGCACATTATATTTAGTTGTCATGCCTCTTTAGGCTTCTCTTGGCTAATAGAGTTTCTCAGACTTCCCTTGTTTTTGATGACCTTGACATTTCTTGAGGAGTACTGGTCAAATATTTTACAGGATGTCCCTCTAGTGGAATATGCAACGTTTGTCTCATGATTTAGACTGAAGTCGTGGGTTTAGGGAGGAAGATCACAGAAGTAAAGTACCATTCTCATCACATCAAGGGTTCATACTATCAATATGAATGATCACTGGTGACCATGACCTTGATCACATGACTGAGGTACTGTTCGCCAAGTTTCTCCATCACAAACTTACTCTTTTCCACCTCCCACACTTTCCAGACTGCTCTTTGGAATCGATTTGTGATATGCATCCCTCACTTTGGAGTAGGGAGTTATGCTCCTCCCAGATAGTTCCTAAGTATTTAAGGACTGAACATTTGAACAGACGTTGCCAGCCCTTATCTTTCCCTTCTCAGGTTGAAGTTAGGACATATTGAAGTTAGGAAGCAAGGCCAAGCTGTGAGTTCCTAGAGAGACAGGATCTTGCTCTGTTGGCCCCAGTACAGCTCCTTTCATAGTGCAGGTCACCTCTTAAGATGCTTAGTAAATACCTGTTGAACTGAATTAAATAACCACCACCACCAAAAAAAAAAAAAAAAAAAAAAGCCCCACAGAAGGGTCCACTGGTTGCTCAGACCTCTCTTAAGGATCACCAAGTCCAAGAAGTGGATCTTCATTCCTCCCTGCACCAAGGTGGTGAGGCAGGGTCTGACTCACCAGCAAGGCTCCGAAGACAAACCCAAGTGCAGACAGTGAGACCAGCGCCATTGGTCACGTGGTCTGCACATAGCATCTTGTGGGTCACAGGTCTTGTCTTTCTTGTGATTTGCAATTACTTTTTGAGCATCCACAGTGTGTCTGGCACTCTGGGGTCACAGTGATGATGAAATACTTGAAGCAAAATCTAGATTGCTATATTAGTTTCTATTGCTGCAGTAATAAAATACCATTAACTATCTCATGGTTTCCATGGGTCAGAAGTCCAGGCACAGTGTCTTGGCTAGGTTCTCTGCTTTGGGTCTCACAGGACCAAAATCAGGGCTGGGTTCCTTTCTAGAGACACTGGGGCAGAATCCATTTGCAAGCTTGTTCAGGCTTGGGTAGAATTCAGTTCCTTGTGGTTGTAGAACTGGGTCCCATTTCCTTGCTGGGAGTCAGCTGGGGGTCACACTTTGCTCCTAGTGTCAGTGCCTGCATTCCCTCTCAAGTCACCAAGTGGATACACTGCCTTCAAGCAACAGTGTATCAGGTCCTTTTCAGGTTCCAATCCTTCTGGCTTCCTCTTCTCCCCCATCCCTTCTGAATTCGTCTTCCACCTCTAATTTTAAAGGCTCCTGTGATTACATTGGGCCTACCCGGATAATCCAAAGTAATCACCCTCTTTTAAGGTCATCTAGTTAGTGACCTTCATTACTCCCACCAAGTCCCTTTTGCCCTGAAAGAGAACCTACTCACAGGTGTGGTATCTCATGACCTTGACAGTCCCGGGGATTAGAGCCCGCAATCTTCTAGGGACCATAGTTCTGCCTACCACACAGGGCACCTCCAGCACTAGTGTGCCTGGGAGTCACCTGTAGAGCATGTTAATGTGGATTCTGATTCAGTGGGCCTAGGGTGAGAGTCTGCATTTCTTGCAAGCCCCCAGGAGATACTGCTGCCGCTGGTCAATGGAAGCACATTTGTGTGGCATGGCTTGAGACCAGAGGAAACAAATTTACAGCCCCTAGCCCAAGACAGAATTTCAGTACATGAAACTTGTGGTTCTCAAACCTAAGGGAGCATCAGTATCACCAGAAGACTTGGTAAAATATTGATTGCTGGGCCCCACCCCCATCGTTTCTGAGTCAGAAGATCTGGGACAGGACCTGAGGGTGTGCATTTCTAACAAGCTCCCAGGGGATGCTGATGCCACTGTTCTGGGGACCACACTTTGAAAACCACTACCTGGAGCCATGAGACAGTCACTCACTCTGTGAGTGTTAAGTGAGAGGAGCTTGTAACACCTTTTGGTCATAAGGCAGCATCTTTGAAAGTGGAATCCCTTCTGTCCAATATGGTTACATCCCACTAGGCACCTCTATGGATCCTGTCTGAGGTGACATGTCGCCTTCTAGGATCTCATCCACTTTAATCAAAGGGTTAGATTTTCTTTTCCTCTGTTGAGCTGTCATCCTCTTTCAGGAACACAGTGAAGTAGATTCCAGAATAGCTTGAACTGCTGACACCAGTAGTAGTCCCAAACCTATCTTTTAAAATCGAAAATAACATTTATTGTTTTTGTTACCAAATCAACACTTGTTTGTTGTAGAAACTATGGATTAAAAAGAAAAGAGAAAACATCATAATCCCACCCAGAGGCAGCTACTCTATTTTTCCAGATCTTTTGCTATACATATCTGTCAACTCAAATATATATGTAGGGTTTTATTTCCAAATAAAACAAACTGTGTTATAGCCTACTTTTCTTAATATATTTTAAATTTCTATCTATCTAACCACTGTTTTAGCCCCTCATTTCAACCACCTTTACCCACTCAAAAGCATCCAAATGCTGTGAGTCCTGGCTGCCCTCCTGCACACCTGCAGTTGGAGGGAGGTTAATGAACAGCGTGGGCCCCAACAGGAAAGGAGGAAAAAACGTGAAGGACGGAGGCCAATCAGAATCAGGCTCCCTGAGCAATTGGGCAGCTGTAGTTTTGCATTGCAGAGCTGTCCTCCCACACACACACACACACACACACTTTTTTTTGGAGAAAGCTATTCAGCTGAGTACTCCTGGATCCGGAAATGCCTCAGCACCAGAATCAAATTCGGAAGAAAACCGAATCAGGAGCGTTTGTGTCTTGGTAATGAAGGGCACGGGCACAGGCCTAAAAGGGCTTCCTGCTGCTATTTTCAGGATAATTAGCTGCTTCTAGAATTTTGGAACATTAATAAAGGTGTGTTTGGGGTAAAAATTTATTTTCCACTCTATGAGTCACAAAATTTTTTTTCCAATGGATAGTGAAGAAGTGATTGGAGCAAGAGAGAAGGATTTAATTACACCTTAAACTTCCACCAATGAACCCACTAGAAAGAGACTGGACAAAAAGAGAAAGTAAATCCAGGGCCTGTTGGGCAAAGTGAACGTGTGATGCCCAGGGAATTGCTCTTGGAACGTGCAGTAAGGCTGTGGGTTCCTCTCGCCTGGGGGCAGGGAGAGGGGTGGATCAGTTCTCACACAATGGCTTGGATGAGGTCGTGCACAGCCCCCAGCAAGGTGTGCTGTTCTTTCTTTTCCACAGAACGAAGTGATCAGCCAGCAACTGTGTGTCATCTTCACTCACTGCTATGGGCCCTACCCGATCCCCAAGCTCACAGAGATCAAACGGAAACAGACCTCGCGCCTGGGTAAGTGAGTGCTTCCCGGGCTCTGCCCTGCGTGCGCTTCACTGGTGCTTTGTGACTTGAGGACAGGGAGGAAGCAAACACCATAAAAGAAGGTAGGAGTGTTGGGGGGCAAACAGGTAGATACATGAGTTAGGCAAGTGGAGATTAGGATATCACCTTTGTTATGTGATTACGCTATTTGGAGAACATGCCTTGGGGATGCGGACAAGGAGACTTGACGATACCTTGTCCCTCCAATTGATCCCCTTTCTCCCCTAGTCACAGACAGTGACAGACCTCCCAGGCCTCCCGAGCCCACGCACTTCCGGCAGCCAGGTAGAGTCCCAAAGAAGCTGCTCTGTGCCTGTCTGCTCTTCCCAGTCTCCCCTCTAAAAAGCCCCTCCTCCCTGAGATGGAACATGCAGGGGACAGTGACAGGCCAGAAGCGTCCCCCTAATGGAAGTCCTTATGCAGGGAACTGGGAGGAGAGACGAGCAAGTGTTACCCCCTCCCCACACCATGTACACACACACCACGCACACTCATGCGCACGAGGGCTCCGTACCTGAGTGAGGAGACTGGACACCCTAAAATCCCGTCAGAGTAGCAGTCATCACTTTTCACTCTGCTTGGACACTTGCATTGAACGGGCTCCAGCCAAGCCCCTGACCTACCCTCTTTCAAGCAATCCCTGGGCCACTGCAGGAGGCAGGCAGTGTCAACCCAAGTCACGGCTGCAGACAGGGAGGCTCTGAAGAGGCTGCAGCATGAGTTCAGCTGGAACTGGAGGTTGAACCCAGTTTCCCCCCAAGCCGTAACCCCATCATGCTCCAGTCCTGGCTGCTGGGATTTTCCAGACGAAAACTTTCCATCAGGCACTGATTTCATTCGGAGAATCCTGGGTCCACTTGTAACATGGTTGATCAGCCTGAAACAGAGCTATTCTGTGGCAAGGACCTGTCTCCTCGCTGCGTGGGGAGTTATAAAATATTAAAGTTAAAGGATTCCCTTTCTGATGAAGGTTGGGGACTGTCCTACTTCCTGTTTCGTTTTCCTATCAAGGCTGGGAAACATTGGAGAAATGGAAGCATCTGCAAAACTCTTATCCTTTAGCAAAACCCCTACTTTTGAGACAGACTAGCTAGTTTAAATTAGTGAAAAGGCTGAATTTATGAAACAGTTTTAAACTATTTTTATTCCTGTCATTAATGTGTTAATTTAAGTGCCACAACTTTTTTGCTAAAGTGAAAAATTTAGCAGTCAAAGGCTGGCTGGTTTTCTTTATGCCCATTCATGTGGGAAACCAGGATGTACTGTAAAATGGCAAGCAGTTATACCTTTAGAAAACAGGTATTAATTACAATACTATCAGGGCAACAAATTATAAAGACTGATCAAATTAACAGATTTGGAGATTGAAGGTTTCATTCCCAAGACATGGCAATAATCTCTGACGTCTGGTGTCTTACAAGACACCCTTGTTAGAGTAAACATTTGCCAGGGCTGTTTCAATGATGCAGCATAAAATCTGCTTTCCTCTAGCTGTAGGAGAGGAGGGTACATTTTTTTCCACCTGAATGTGCTGAGATTTCTTTGATCATCAATTAAAAGGGCCTGGTTTCCTGGCCAATCACTGGAATTCTGAGTTAGCACCAACAGAAGAAAGGCAGACCTGAGAGGCTCATAACTCACAATATGAAAGAAAAGGGGTATATTATAGTTATTAATAAGTGAAATAGAGAGCATAGAGTGCATCTTCAATACATTTCAAGCTGGGATAATGTAAAGATTGCCAAATAGTAGTTCTTTAGGGGCCTGCTTTAAAGGAAAGAGTGAGTAGTGGCAAAGGTCCCAAACTGGCATCTCTGTAGGACCAGTCAGGTCATATAAATGAATGAAATGGGTTTGGTGTAAGACAGTAGGGAGTGGTGGGGACTATGGCAAACTGGAGAGCATATGCCTGATTAAATTTTATAGTACATTGTCCTCTTTCCCTCCCAATGAATTACAGGAGAGAACAGTAAGAAGAGCTAAAGGTAGGAGATACTAGCCATTTAGGAAGTGATGGGGTTAGTGGGGTAAATGCTACTTGGAAGTGGACAGTGGGAGTGAGAAAGCCTGCACAGAGGGAAGCAGGTTGTCGAGAAGAGGGAGAAAATCACTCCAAACTGTTAATGGTCTTTAAAGCAAGTAGAGAAGTGAGTGTTAGTCAGCTCTGGGGCCTTCCCCTCTAGCCTGTCTTCCCTTTACCTGGATAGTCTTAGAAATTTGTTTTTTGTCTTTTTTTTTCATTTTTCAGTTTTATTAGGTAGAATTGTTACAGTTTGCACATATACAATGTCATATATTTTAATAAAAATTTTAAAGATAATGGGATTACAGGTGACTTGGACTTTTTACACTTTTTGGATATGTTTTAGATTAAAACATTTTTAATGGGAAGAGGTGAGGTGGGTCTGTGTACTGACAGAGAAATATGAGTTGAGGACCCCAAGGCCCACCAGCTGGGGCGACACAGAGGCTGAGTGAGGACAGTCAGCCGGGAAGGCAAATTTTGGGTCCAAATTACAGCAGGGGCTGGACAAAATGGGGCCAGGCCAGGGGTCTGACTTAGAAACCAAGTGGGGTGGAGCCAGGTAGGGGTAGGAGTGTTGCACAGGGTGTTGGTGGATTTTCCCAAGACGGAAGTGCTGAGCTGAGGACTGGCACCTCCTGTAGCCCCAGGAAAAATGGCTAAAATGGCAGGCAAATTGGAGAATCCTAGTGCTGAATGAATGACTCAGGCCCTTGAGTCAGAATGTCCAAGTGCACACCTTGCCTTCTCCAGCTGCACTAGTCTGACCAAGTCACTGTAACTTATGGGCTTCAGTTTCCCCAGCTGCACACCTGACAGCGGTCCTGCTCTCCCAGGACTGAATGAGTTTACACATGTTAGTGCCAGCTTGCAAAGTGCCTGGTGTGTTGTGAGTGCTCAGTGAGTACTAGAGGACTAGTTGTACAACCAGTTGTACAGCTTCTTTGTTAGTCTTGGAGATGAGGCCAGGCGAGCGGCTCATTTGCCTCTAACCCTGAGAGAAGGGCTTGGGTTTGGAATCACCTGGAACACAGCAGCAAGGAGGCAGCCCTTCAGAACCACCTCCATCAGGCAGGGAGGGCATAGAGCTGGAGGAGGAGGAGCAAAGTGAGGACGTGTGACCTTCCTAGAGGCCCGATGGGTGGATGTTCACCTTCCACACCTGACGGACATCTGAACTCAGGCCATGGGCGAGTCTTCTAAGGGGAGATGCTACATTTAATCACAAATAAGCTATGAAGATTCCCTATGAAAAATCGAATTTGAGTGATGCATTCCTTTGATTGATTCTGTCTCCTGTTTGGTCAGTGTCTCCCCACTATGTTATTGCCATGGCTTCCCTGTCAGCTCTTCTGGGCATTTTCCAAAAGAAGAATCCAAACCTCACCCTTCTCTCCACTAAAGCTGCCCTCTCTCCCTTTCCTGTTCCAGATCCTCATTTCCTTAACAATAAAGAAATGTCAGATGTTACCTTCCTGGTAGAAGGAAGACCATTTTATGCTCACAAAGTGCTGTTATTTACAGCCTCTCCAAGGTATGTGTCATCAATTTTGAAAGCACTGAATTATGAGGGTGGTTATTGCTATTACTGTTCTCTGAAATTCAATTTTGGTGGTATCATCACAGAACTGGCAGATTATCTTCTCAAAATCAAAAACTGGAGAGTACAGGGCATTTGTGCACCTGCGTTCAGGCAGCATGATTCTCAGAGACAAAAGATGGAAGTCATCAAGGAGTCCATCAGTGGAGGAATGGATAAAAAAAAAATGGAGTGTTTTCAGCTCTAAAAAGGAAGGCAGTTCCAACATATGCTGCAACATAAATGAACCTGGGGACATTATATGCAATGAAATACCCCTGTCACAAAAAGACAAATAATGCATGATTCCCATTTATATGAACCTAGAGTCATCGACTCTAGAAGGGTGGTTGCAGGGCTGGAGGAGGGGGAATGGGAAGTTGTTGTTTAATGGGGATGGGGGAGTCCTGGAGACAGGTTGCACGATGATGTGAATATACTTCTCATAAACATTACACTTAAAAATGATTAAGACAGGAAATTTTATGTTATGTGTTTTCTAATCACAATTTGAAAAAAAAAAGAGTACAGGGCAGACACTAGCATAATCAGCAGCTTTTGTGGGGCTTAGACAAGCCATCATTCCTCTGGACAGATGGAGTGTGTACCAGGCACGGAGCTTCGTGAGCAGAGCGTGGGTTGGAGTGTAGCCCCCTCAGCCAGGTGTCCTCATGCACCCTGACAGCTCATACACTGCAGCCTTCAAAGTCCTGCTCTCCAAATATCAGGGAACTTTGGTGTAAGCCACCTGAAATACACAGGTCCTGAACTTTATGTTTCCCTAACCTGGAGCTGACAACAGTATAATACCATCCCTGCGAGCTCTGCTATGGCCTTTCCTCCTCCTTTCTATTTGCATTGAGATGAAGTTGACCATTTAGAACCACATTATTCAAGGACCTGAACAGGAATAGATGAAGCAGGGCAGAGGAGTGATGCTGAAGTGAGGAGGAGGCAGACTGTAGAGGGTAGGGACTCTGGGATCCAGAAACAGAGCCCACTTCCAGCTTGCTTATGAATGTGTGTGGCCAACACTCCCTGGTTCCTAAAAGCATCCTAGCATCTCCAGTATCCCCCCAAAACCAAATACCCTGTGTCTGCTTTGCCACCACAAGAAAAATACGTTGTCCTTTCCATGGTTCTCAGTTATGAAGCCATAGAAAAACCAGATCAATATAGTACCAATGTTAATTTCCTTGTTTCAGAAAGATACCATGGCTGTGTAGAATGTTAACACTGGGGGAAGCTGGGGGAAGGGCATACTGGAACTCTTTGCACTATCTTTGCAATTCTTTTATAAATCTAAAATTATTTCAAACTTAAAGTATAATTTTTAAAAAGAGGCACATCTTGGCTTATTCCTAAATGTATTGAGTATCAGTATATTGTGCTGACTGGGTCTTTACCCACAAGGAGCTTGGCTTAGTCAGTGGCAGGAATATGCGTCTAAAACCCTAGACAGAAGGTCACCTGTGGGGAGATCGTTAGGTAGTCAACAGATGTTGATTAGATACCTGTGATGCATCAGGTCCAGCCTGGTGCAGGCTCTGAGGATGCAGCAGAGACAGAAAGGCAGAAGTCCCCGTCCTCTTGGAGCAAAGGGTGTGTGGGAGGTGGGAAGAGGAAGTTGGTAAGCTCGGTGGACACCAGAGGAGCTTGAAGCCTGAGGTCAAGAAGGACTCCCTAAAGGAGGCAGCCTTTGTGATGGGCCCTGCAAGGTGGACAGGGTTTTAAAAGGCATTTGTTCATCTCCAGTCACCTGTTTGAGAAATAATTTAACAGTTCCAAACACTGTTTTTAACTTTAGAGTTTTAACTTTAAATTGGATTTGATAAATTGGTATCATAGCAGAGAAGGGGCATTAAATTAAGAAACCTATGGATATGTCATTGTGTTTCCAAGTGAGGGAGATACAAGATATTCCATGTTTCTGTCACCTGAGAGCTGAGTTTCTTGCAAGCTGTGGATGTGTTGGTGAGTCTTCTTAGCTCTCTTCTTGCGTTCTTGTTCAGGTTCAAAGCACTCCTCTCCAGCAAACCAACAAATGACAGCACCTGCATAGAGATCGGATACGTGAAGTACCCCATCTTTCAGGTGAGCCCCTGCTGTGGCCTGGAGCCCTACTGGTGGGTGCAGGGCACTGGTGAGTCACTCCAGTCCTCCACCTGTGTGTCAGCCACTGCACTGAGTCATCCTCAGTCTCTGGCACTCTTGGCCCTTGTCCTCACACTGCCCCTCCCATTTACCATCCATTCATGCCCATAGCATTAATTGAGCATCTACTATGTACCTGACACTCTGCTGGGCCCTGGGGACACAGGGATAAAGGACATTCCTGTCCTGGAGACTCAGCCTGGAGGAGATAACTCTGATCAATTTCAGTATGAAGTGGGGTGCATGTGAGAGAGGGGTGAACCAACAGCTATGGCAGCTCAGACTGGGGAGACTGAGGAGGGCCCTTGGATGGGGTGTTAGCTGAAATACTGAAGGTTGGGGAGAAGCTGGCCAACCATAGGGAAGCTTAAGGCTTAAGAAAGGAGTTAGAACATTCCAGGCAGAGAACAGCAGGTATGAAGTCCCCAAATGTGGTTGAACCCATGTGATCAGGAACCAGTGGACTTTAAGGAATCCAGTGTCATTTTAACATTGGTCTGAACCTCACGTACATTAAATAGGAGAGGATGGTTTGTCAAAGGCCGGACGATGTTAACATGTCTCCCTCTGTTTGGGGGAAGTTGATACCGTCCATGGATTCGGTTTGTGGGGCACCTCTGAGAGGGCACAACAACTGTCTTACATTTTCCTCCTTCCTTCATGCCTGATTCATAAATCCTGCCCCACAATGACATTCTTGCAGCTGATAGAAATTCACACCCCAGCCAGCTTTGCAGCCCTATTTCCAGAGCTCCGAGTATCATCTGGGCATGAAGTCTGGTGGGCTGCTTGCATCACAAGGTGGGTGGGCGATTGTTGGGAGATTTTGGTCCCTCCATGCTGTCCTCCCACAGTCAATGTGGACGACCTGGGAATGGAAGTTAGAGAGGTCTGAACAGGACATGTTCCCTCCAGTTCAGTTCTGGAAGGACAGCCTTAGGAAGAAAACACGGGTGGGGAAGACTCAGGCTGGCCCTCTAGAGACTAATGTTCCAGGAGGGTTGGTGAGACAACTCAGAGATAAGCCAGAGGCAAAGATGGCTGTGACCAGGATCGTTGGACAGGGGTCCTGATCTGGGATCTGAAGGACAGAGCTGCATTTCAGGATTTAAATGCTGCATTCCCCAGTTTAAAATCATTGTCCCTCATATGACCTTGAACAAATTGCCCAGCCTTTCTGAGCCTTAGTTTCCTCATCTGGTGAGTAGAAAAGAGAGAGTATTCCAGAGGAAGGAACAGCATAAACAAAGGCACAAAAATGGGAAGTTGAGGGAAAGTGATTATAGTCCATTTGGCTGTGTCTTAAGTTATATTAGAGACTGAAAAGATGCATTGGAACCACGTAGTATAAACCAAGTGTGGCAAGCCAGATGGTGGTTCTTCCTTCCACTATTGACCCTGGTCCCCCAGATCCTGCTTTTCAGAGGGCTGCCAGGAAGCCACCATGCCCCCACTCTAAAGCTCTAAAACCCATTGAGGTACCTCTATTTCCACCATTAGAGATGCATTCCTTTGGTTATCTTGAAACTTCAAAATAAAGAATCCTTCTCAAATAACCATGGGCAAGACTCTTCTCTGAGCCTCATTTTCCTCATTTTAAAAAGGTCATCATTATTATAATCATAAACTAAAAGTTAATCATTCCTGATCACATGAGTTCTTGCCAAGATTAGCAAGTAAGACGATATGAGGAAATGATTGACTTGGCAGTTTTTAAGTAGGTTGTTATTTTTCAATATCATAACTGATAAACCACCTCCCTCCTAAGCACAATACCCCAGGGAATAGGTTACTTTTTGACTAAGCAATGGGGAAAGGCTGAAGAGGTTTCCAAGGACAAGGCCCACTGGGATAGAGGTAGCAGAGAGGAGGCTAGAACCCCAAGGTGGGCTGGGGAATCAGCACACCCCCAGACATCCAAGTGCCTGTTTCCCTCTTTTCTCAGCCCCTCCCCACATTTTCTACTGAGAGCAAATTGGCCACAGCCCTGTCCACAATGGTGGTGGCTTTGAGTCTGAAAGTTTCCATGGAGCTGCTGTTGTACTTTAGGGTTAGGGGTGGGGAGGGCAGTGAAGAAACCTTTATGAGACTCCAACAATGAATGAGTCACTGAGCTTTGCTTGCACGTAGTTATCTGGATTATTCTTGCCACTTTTAGAGATGGAGAAACGGAGGGCCAGAGAACTTATCCTTGATGCTAGGCAGTGACAGAGTCAGAATTTGAACCCAGTCTATCTGGTGCCAAAGCCAAGGTACTTGGTTCTGGAACATCCATTCTAAAGCAGGAGAGTGATGAAGGCAGCTCTCGTTTCTTGTGCGCTAAATATGTGTAAGGCTCAAAAGGGGGTTCTCAGCCTCAGCTGAGCAGTGGAAATTCCCAATGTCCAGGCTATAAATCAGAATCTGGGCTGGGGCCCAGACATCAGTATTTTGAATTCTCTGCCCTCTGCCATCACCAGTGTGCAGCCTAGGTGGAGAACCAGTGCTCTAAGTTACTGCGGTTCTTGGACCTTGGTAGGCATTGGAATCTCTGGTGGACCTGGTGGTGGGGTGGAGGGAGTTGCTTGTTAAGACACAGAAAACTTGCTAAAGTGCAGATCCTGGGCCCCACTCCCAGAGTTCCTAATTCTGTAGGCCTGGGGTGGGGCCCAAGAATTCATAGTTCTTACCAGAACCCAGGTGATGCTGATGCTGCTGGTCCAGGGACCCCACTCTGAGGACCACTGCCTGCATCATCTCATTCAGTCCTCCCAGCTGCCCCTCCAGGTAGCTCTTCTCCCAGCCTACAGACAGGGCACAGCCTCAGAGAGGTGGAGGGAGGGACCTGAGCTCCCACTGCCCATCACAGCCAACCTGAGCATCAGACCCAGGCCTGGCTGATTCCCAGATCTGATCTCTTAACTGCCTCCCAGCTGTAGGGTCTTGGTTCCTCCCTAAAAATCACCCAGCCCTGAAGAAAGAAACTCAGGCCTGTTAGAGTTTGGAGCAGAAGGTAGATGCTGGAAACTGCCCACCCCCCATCTCTCTGAGTGCTCGTGGAGGGGACGCTTAGGCCATCAAACCTGGGACTAATGTTGGGGGTGGTATGTGTAATCAGAGCCCTGCTTGTAGTAAGCACTCAATAAATGTTTGCTGCAAGGACTCATTGAATGAGAGACCTACCTGGGAAATCTCGGCCCCGGAGAAATCGGAGGCCTGTAATTACTTTGACTGGGGAAGGTTTCCCGGCCACATTAGCCTCAAGTTACTGTAATAGGCAGGGAAGATTTAGCAGGCCCCGAGGACTTTTCCATGCGCCTGCCCCTTCCCCATAAAATGAAGAAAAGCCTCATTTGTGGCTCGAAATAAGCCAAGTAGGGCTGAATCTGACCCAGAAGGAGGCTCCCAGGGGCCTGTTCACTTCACTTCCATGCTGACAGAAGAATTTTAGTAAATGAGATGGCTTTGAGTTTCCTCCCTGCAAGACTGTTTAACATCACACGTGGGCAAGAGCCCCATGCAGCTGAAGCTGCACCTGGAAGCGGGGCCTCCATGAGGCTGTGTACACCGTTTAGATCCTGCTTCATGCGGGTTGGCAGCTGCCAAGAAAAATAACTCCAGAAACAGGCCCTTTGGCCTAATAAGGGTCCATTTCACCCCCTTGCAGAAAAGGGTTGTGCTGGCTGAGTCTGAAGGTGGCACAAGACAGCCCAATTTAAATTCCATTAGCCCCAGGATATCCATCTACTAAAAAGCAACGTTTCGAGTCAGCAGCCCAACCTTGAAGAAATGAGATATCATGATGGAGAAGCGCTTTGTAACTGGAGAGGCCCTGTGTTTGGGGCAGTTATTATTATGGCTCTTACCATTATTATTATTGCTTTTATTAAAGAGAGGTGCTAGGGGAATAAATTGATTTTAATAAAGCCAATATCCCAACATTCGCCAACATGGCGTTTCATCAGGGTGACAGAGGGGAGAAGGGTAAACAGTGCCCTGTTATCATTTCACAAAGCCTCAGCTGTCAGCATTTAAGCACCACCATCTCTGCGACAGGCAGGTGGTCAGTACACGGGAGACCCTAACACAAACGAGGAAGGGGAGAATTCGTGATTAAAGTAAGCTTGCTACAGGCAGGCACTGGGGATGCAGAGACAGACAGGACACAGTCTATGCCTTCAGACTCCAGGAGGAAATAGCTGCAGTTGTGGATGGTGTGCTGCCCAGCACACGGTGGAAAATAGCTAAAAGGTCTGAGGAGGCTTCACAGAGGTGACCACTGAGCTGGATCCCGAAATGGGGGCCAGAGTTCAACAGGTAGATAAGAGAAGGGCATCCCAGCAGAGGGGGCAGTGTGGGCAAAAGGAGTGAAAGAGAAGGTGGTAAGTTCTGATAAAGGCAAATGGTTGGGAGTGGTCACTGTATAAAAGGCAGATATTATCAAGATTAGAAGGAGAGAAGGGCAGAGTGGCAGATGATATCTGAAAAAGTAAATTGATCCCTAGCAGCTGTATTCATGACAGCAAAGAAGTGGAAAACACCCAAATGTCCGTCAGCTGATGAATGAATAGATAACACAAAATGTGGTACATCCACGCAACGGGATATTGCTCAGCAATTTTTTAAAAAGTGGTATGTGTGACAACAGGGTGAATCTTGAAAATATCACACTAAGTGAGAGAAGCCAGACAGAAAAGAGCACATATTGTACGATTCCATTTATATGAAATGTTCAGAACAGGCAAATCATAGTGATTGTCAGGACAGGCACAAGGAGGAAATGGGAGAGACTGTTAATAGGCACGTGGTCTCTCTTGGGGGTGTTGAAAATGTTCTAAAATTAGATTGTAGTGATGATTGCACAACGTTGTAAATATACTAAAAACCACTGACCTGTATACATTAAATCAAAGCATCTTGTGTTATGTGAACTATAGCTCAGTAAAACTCTAAACAATATATTTTTTAAAAAACGATTACTGTAAACACCCATACAAAAAGTCGATTGAGATCAGTCACAAAGGATGTTGAATGGCAAAGTGGCAGTGCATGGCAGAAGGATCAATGGAAAAAGATTTCTTGAACTTCAGAGAAAATTAAAGAGCTAACATTTGCTGAGTTTTGGCCATGCACCTTCCAGGCCCCTGCTCGGCCTGTTACATATATCGACTCATTTAATCCTCATCACAACCCCATGAGGTAAGTAATATTATCCCCACTTTACATATGATGAAACTGAGGCACAGAGAGCCTAACTTAATTCAGGCCAACCAGCTTTTTAGCGGCAGGGCCAGATCAGATATGGAAGTAGCCTAGCTCCAGGGTCCTTGCTCCTAACCACTGCCCTGTATTGGTCACGGACTATCAATGTCTGAAGGGACCATAAATAACAGCCTAGTCCAAGCTCCACATTTTACAGGTGGCCAAAGATGGGATATAAACAGTCTACAGATTTTTCCAACACAGCTTCCCTAGGACCAGTCAGGTTAAGTTAGTGTGTCAGACAGGCAGGCAGAAGAAAATTGAGAGTGGTGGAGACTGTGGCCAACTGGAAAGTATACACACTACCTGAAAAATTAACACTCAGTTTCATAGGAGGTGGTGACAGCCAATACTAACACATCTGTGGGCTTCATTCTACTTAAAGAATACCAGTTTGCAAAGCTCTGGGACTTTGCGCACCATCCAGGCATCCTGAGTCATATGAGCAAAGCCTGGCTTAGACAGTTCTCATCATCAATGAAACACTGAAACTCTGGACCTCTAATAGCTTCATCTTAGATCTTGTTGAGTTGTAATAAGGAGCAGGTAGCTCATTGTGGCCCAGAGCCACCCTCTGGAACTTAACAAGTTTTAGTCACACTGGGCCGTGTTCCCAGGGGAGCTGCCGCTGGCGCAGGGTCTTTAAGCCACACCATGTGTGCTGCAGTTCTGGGCAGCACGATGGGGTGGGAGGTGGGAAGACAACTGTAGATGGGGGGGAAAACTGTCCTGGGGAGCAGAGCTTAGGATTGTTTAGTTTCGCCCTGGGGGTGGACTTGGAACCCAGGGAGAACCACAGGGGGACAGATCGCAGCATGCTGCAAGGAAGAGTATCAAGCTTGTAAAACTCTTACATGGAACTCCTTCTGAAAGGCATTGATCAAGCAGGAATGGCCACCACTGGGAAGGGCTGTCATACAGGGGTTCAAAGCAGCCAGCCTGGGTGGCTTTAAGATGATTGTGTCTTTGATGCTTTGCCCTATGTCCTTTCTTCCAGCTGGTCATGCAGTATCTCTACTACGGTGGCCCAGAGTCACTTCTCATTAAAAACAACGAGATAATGGAGGTAAGGAATCAGTTGTGTCACTGAGTGGGTAGCATGCATGGGCAGTGCCTTATGGGGTTTTCATTTGGATGCAGGCTTTGGGGTCCTGCCTGCCTCCTTAGATCTCCTAGGGGCTTCTCATCAGAGCCCTTCCCTGGAAGGCTGGGGTGCTGGGTGCGCTAGTCCAAGCCCTTTTAATAGCAACTGAGTGAAACCTAATTTTAACTGGCTTTGGGAGGGGTGGAGTAAAGGAAATTTACCAAAGAGTCTGAGGCCAGCACTAGCTCCAAGCACAGCTGGGGCTCTAACAACATCATCAGGAACTATCCTTGACTTCTCCCTTGTCATTTGTAAGAGAAATGTATCATCTAAAAAGCATCCCTCAAATCTCAGCATGTCCACTGAGGCAGAAGCTGAGAGCCGGTTACAAAACTCTCCCAGCTTCACTCAGATCCCTCATCCCTGCAGCTCTCTGGCCTTCTCCACCTCCTGTCTACCTCTCCTTACTCAGCCTGTTCTCCCCTCCCTGCTCTGTGGGCCTTGTTTCTGCTCTTGCCTATTCAAAGCCAAGATTGCCCCTCCTCCTTCCTAGAAGTGGAACCCTTGTGTCAAAGCTGGTAGCTTTGAACCAGAAGTCAAAATCACTCCAAAAATCCTTAGCAAAATAACTAGGGCCCCGTTCACCCTGAAGGCCAGGGTGGCTGATGAGAGATGTCAGAACACTATCAGTTATTCAAAAGGTGACCCCACATGGTGGTTCAAACATGGGCTCTGGGCCAGACTGGGTTTCAATCCAGGCCCTGCCCCTTCTGAGCTCTATGATCTTGGACAAGTAATTTAACTTCTCTGAGCCTCCGTTTCCCAACCTGTAGAATGGGGATAACAATATCCATCTCACTGGGTTTTGAAGATCTTAAGAGTTTCTATTTGTAAGGTGCGGACAGTGCCTGGCATGCAGTGAGGGCTGCAGAGCCTACATGTTCACTGTGTCGTACTTTTCTCCTTACTCTGGGAAACCTTCTGTGGTCACACATCCTCCCCAAAGTTACTCTCTTGTCTCTTCTCTGACACTTCACTACCTCAGGACCAGCCTACAGTCTGAGGACGCCATCTCTTTTGTAAACATTTTAAAAAATTATTTGCATGTCAAAATAACAACATACGTTTCAATTATGTAAATAATACAGGAGGGCTTTATAATACATAAAAAAGCAGCTCATCCACCTCCACCCCCCCCACCTCCCCAATCCTTTCTCCAAAGGCAACCCATTTGAACTCTTGCTTCAGCACTTTATTCCCCTCTCAAGAGCCTCTGTTGAGCATCTCCCACGGCCAGGTGCCTTGCTCAGGGCCAGGATACAGCAGTGATGCAAAGGAACAGAAATCCCTCCTCTCTTGGACTCTGGGGAGGGCAACAGGCATGGCATCATGTCTGGTGTGAGAATGGCTGTGAGGAAGGCTCAGACAGGGTAAGGGGGCCAGACAGTGAAGGAAGGAGACGACCTGAAGTGACATCTGTGTGGAGACCTGGCTGAACAGAGGGAGTGAACCCCATCAATATCCATCTTACTGAGTGTTCACACCTATTTCTGGACATAACAATTGCAGGCATTTTTGCTTGACCTCCTGCTATAATAGATGCAAAGTTGATTCACTTCAACCCCATCCCTCCCCTCTGCCACCTTCTTCCCCCAGTCGAGTTCTGCGGCTGGGTCTTAGTCCTCTAGTGTAACCTTCGTGCTTTTGAGTGACTAGCAGCACTTTATCCCTGTGCCTTCACCTTGCGTACCACAGTGGGAGATGAGGGGTTTTCTCACCACTGCCGTTGATTTCCTTCCACCTCCCAACCTCTAACAGGCTCTTTTTATGGTTTTTAGCTTCTGTCTGCAGCTAAGTTTTTCCAGCTGGAGGCTTTACAGAGACACTGTGAAATTATCTGTGCAAAGAGCATCAATACAGACAACTGTGTGGATATTTACAACCACGCCAAGGTAATGAGTCCCATTCTCGCTGCCTGATTGATGTGGGAGAGGCTTTCTTTGCAGACACTCTGAGTTGGGGCAGAGGGAGGATGCTGGGCTTGCCACCCATGCTCCTCCCAAGGTTGGCTTCCCTGCTCTAGAGGAGACGTCTTTCCCTTCATTCACCCCTCCAAACACAGTGAAAGCAGGAACCCAGAAGTTCCCAAAGCAGAGTTGCTCTGAACCCCAGCATGCATATGAATCACAGTGCAGACTCTGCTTCAGCAGCCTTGGGGTGGGCCCTGGTTCTGCGTTTCTAGCCAGCTCCTGGGTGAGCCTCTGCAGCTGGTCTTGGCCACCCCTTGAGTAGCAAGGTTCTGGAACAGTGGTTCTCCAAGTGTGGGCTCCAGTCCAGCAGCATCAGCATCATCCAGGAGCCTGTCAGGAATGTATATTCTGGGCCCCACCCAGACCTAATGAATCAGAAACTCTGGGAGAGAGGCCCAGCCATCTGTGGCTTCAGAAGCCCTCCAAGTGATGCTGGTATTGTTCATGGGTGAGAACCGTTATTCTAGAACTGAGGTTCCCATCGCTGGCTGCATGGTTGGGTCACCTAGGCACTCACTTAAAATCCCTGTGCCTAGGACCTATCACAGACCAATTCATCAACCTCTGAGGGTGGAGCCTGCAAAAAAGTATTTTTCACAGCTTCCTGGGTGATCATCAGATGTGCCAAGGTTGAGACAGGCTGTCAGCACTAGAGAGGTTCAAGGAGCCCTCCTAGTCACGTGGACCCAATGCCTGACTACTAATCAGAATCACCGGCGAGAGTTCCAAATCCCTGTTTCTCCCCTCACCCCCATGATCTCTGCGGTGGAGCCCAGAAATCTGTATTTTTAGCAGGCTTCCAGGGTGACACTGTTGTGAATTTAGCTCTAAGGCCAGTCTTCACAAAATCAGTGAATCACCGGTTTCCTACAATTCATTTCACAAGTAGGGATACGGGGACCAAGAGAATTAAAATAATTTGTCCAGGTGCCACTTCATTTTCTTTCATGTGCTCAGGACAGAAGGATTAGCATTTGCTGGGAAGAAACAATGAAATGAGTTAACATCAGGAGTTCATTTAAAACAAACAAAGCACTCTTCTTTTGCATCACTGGAGCTCAGCACACATGCCTCCCACATCCATAGTCTTTAGAAGGACAACTGATGTGAATAATGTTCTTTCTGCTTGTTGTGAGAAAACAGGTTGCATTTGAGATATTTTCTGTCTTAAGCTAACATTCACTGAGCCCTTTCCATGTGCAGGCACCTGTGCTTAAAGCTTTGTTGTTTTACCTTTTTTAATCTTCACCACAACCCTTTAATTAGTCCCATGTAATAGTAAGGAAACTGAGGCACAGAGAAGTGAAGTAACTTGCTTAACACAACTATTACTGAGTTTTTTTTTGTCATTGTAGTAAGATATACATAACGTGAAACTTACCATTTTAACCATTTCTAAGTGTACACTTTAGTGGCATAAGTATATTCATTCACATTCTTGTGCGACCATCAAGCACCATCCAACTCCGGAACTTTTCATCTTCCCAAACTGAAACTCTGTACCCGTTAAACACTAACTCCCCATACCCTCCTCCTTCCCAGCCCCTGGCAACCACCATTCTATGTTCTGTCTCTATGAATTTGACTACTTTAGGTCTCTCATATGAGTGGAATCATATGGTATTTGTCTGGCTTATTTTTGTGGCTGGCTTATTTCACTTAGCACAGTGTCCTCAAGGTCCATCCATGTAGCATTTGTAGAATTTCATGTCTTTTTAAGGCTGAATAATATTCCATTGTATGTTCATACCACATTGTGTTTATCCATTCATCATCTATCAGTGAACACCTGCGTTGCTTCCACCTATTGGCTGTTGTGAATAATGCTGCTGTGAACGGGGGTGTGCAAATGTCTGTTCAACTCCCTGCTTTCAGTTCTTTGGGGTATCCACCTAGACGTGTAAACCTGGATTGGTCTCACTCCAAAGCACATCTTCTTAACCTTGTATTTACTGTCTGGCCTAACAAATGTCAAATGTTTGAAATATCTACAATAGTCCTGATACTCAAAAAAGATTTTCTGATTGGTCATCAGTAAATCAAAAGGTCCAGTCAGACTACTTCCTACCCACACACACTGGGTGTTTTGGTTAAATGAAGATTTTACCAAAATCTGGTTTCTTGGGACATAGAAAATTTGTTTTTTATTTTAAACTGATTATTTTTCGAAAAAGCATCCAGAGAAACTCTGTCTCTACCCAGGAGGAGGGCCTGATTGGTCCTATGGTCCTCTGCCTCCTCCCCTGGCTGTGGACACTGAAAATGCCCTGTGAACCCCACATCCAGGGGGGCTTTTCCATGGCCTCTCTTCTTGGCAGCAAGACCCTCATTGCATAGTCCCATTTTAATCCATTTAGGCTCCTCGGCAGGCAGCTTCCATAGCTCTTTTGTTATCTTATAACGCATTCTGGGTGGGGAATACATTTGTGCTGCAGGCTTAGAACACCTATGGCAGAGAACCACCTCTGCAGCCAGAGCTTGGCCTTTTTTAGAAGCCAGCCTCTGCCTCGCCTCCCAGGCCACGTCCTGGAACGTTTCTAAGGTCAACGCCTGCCCTCCGTGATCCTTGCATGGAGGACAGGGCCAGGCCAGCACCCCTTGCCCTTTCTATGCGTCATTTCCTGGTGCTGTGGATACTGCAGCTCTGGCTAATGATAACCTGCCATGTGGATTCCATTACTGGCAGACTGTGCTGCAAATTGAATCTGGTTGAGTAAAAGAGAAAACAAAGAAACCAACACTCAGTTTGGAACCCCAGGAAATGCAGGCATTTAGATACCAACAGCCAAGTTCCAAATGTCAACAAGTTCTTGGCAACATTCCCTCTGTTCTATACCTAACCATTGGAGACAGCCATGGAGTTTTATACAGAGGAGAAGCCCAGCGCATAAATGCGCAGCTTAGTCATCTTTTTTTTCCTAGCAAAGCTGTCTCAAACTATTTGGGCATGAAGAAGAGGCCCTTGAGCTTCTGCCACCCCATTCGGGGTATCTTTCAACTTGAGAAAAAGGACAAGCTGGCTCATCAAGTTGAATCTAAGCTAATGCAATAAGTTCAACAGGGCACCATGATGGGAAGAACATAGGTCTGGAAACCAGGGGATCCGTTCCCTAGTGTTTATTGTGCACCCACTATTTACCAAGGAACTGTATATGCATCAGAATAAGAAATTAGTAAGACATGGTCTCTGCACTTGAAAAAATCATTGCCTAGGACAGAGGTCAGCAAACTTCTGTGAAGAGCCAAATAAATATTTTCACAGAGGCCATGAGGTCACTTCAAATCTACTCAACTCTGCCATTGTAGTGCAAAGGCGGCCAGAGGCAATATGCAAATGAATGGGTGTGGCTGTATCCCAATAAAACTTTGTTTACAAAAACAGGTTGTGGGCCACATTTGGCCCAGAGGACTTTAGTTTATCAACCATTGGTCTAGGAGATGAGAGTTCCAATGCCAGTTCTGTCAGTAACTAGCCATGTGGAGATAAGCAAGCATCTGATGTGTAGTCACCATTCAGTAAGTGCCACCACATGTAAATGTAAGTATTTATTGGGCTTATTCTCCACTTACACTAACTTGTGATGAGAGACATTTGTATACAAAGTATATGGTAAGGGGAAGGGGGCTCCCTGTGTCCAAGGACTCAGAGATAACTCTGAGCCTCATTTTCCCCACGTGTACAATGAGGCCTTTTCTCTGTGACTCTGAAAGGAGGCTTCATGTTGAAAGAATGAAAGCATTCCTAAGAACTCTTCCAGCTCCAGGATACTGCGCATCTATGTGAACATTTGGGTGACGACAAACCTGCTAACCTGATAAACCTCCTCTGGCTCTCAGAGACCACAGAATTTTCTGGTGTTTCTGTCCTAAGTACCTCTCATTTTGTAACTTGGGAAACCGAAGCCCACAGAAGTGATTTGACTTGCCCAAAGTTGCACATGGTTTTTATGAAGACAGGCCATTGAGTCAGTGAATTAGCATGTGGTGTCAGCAAGTTCAAGGTTACAGACTTGGTCCTTCTACAGGCCAAGTAGCTGAACTAGGTTTCATAGATACAGTCAACTCCCCTTATCCCAACCTAGCCACCTACTTTATCCATATGTGTCACTGGATACAAATTAGTGAAATGAGAGTAATAATTATAAATAGTTTACATTTATCATGACAGCTAATGCTGAGTGAGTGCCAACTACAATCAACCATTGTTCTGAATGTCTCGTGTATTATCTCATTTAATGCCAACAACAGCTTATTAGGTAGGTATTATTATCTTCCCCCATTTTATGGGTAGGAATACTGAGGCACACAGAGATTAAATAACTCGTCCAACAGCAGACGGCTGGAAGTGGTGAAGTCTGGAATAAAAGCTCAGGCAGATTCCAGAGCCCCCCTCCCTTAGCTCCCTTCCTAACCTGCCTTCCCTAAGGGTGACAGATGACAAGAGTCCTGCTGTAAATTATGTTCCATTCAATCCCCCGACAGGTCTATGATGCAAGTAACATAATTCCCATTTGGAAAGTGAGGAACCTAAAGCCAGAAGCCAAGTGACCCAGCCTTGGTCAAATATTCAGAAAAGTGTGGGAGTCCCAAATTGAATCCAAGGCTTCCGGTCATTCCACAATTTCCCTGTTGGCATAGCCTCATTGTAATACCACCATTCCACATCTAACAGCTTAAAGCGCGTCTCTGGCTTAAAGAACAGAATATTAGGGAGTTCAGAAGGATAAATTCCACATTTGGATAATTTAGATAATTCAGCATCTAAATAAAGCAGCAGGACATCATCTCAGGGAGCACTTTAACTCCTGAGCATGCACTTCACTGCAATAGAGATTTACAAGCTTTGAAAATTGTAGAAAAGTTCTGAGTACAGACAGCCAACCCACATCCACATTTGCTTCTGCATCTCAAACATGGATCCCTCCACCAAGCACGCTTCTGAGGCTAAATACCCATCTTCTGTTGAATGGTATCAGGCTGGAAGCCGTACATCCTAATAGTTAAACACACAGCCTTCAGGACTTGAGTTACCAAGGCTCACCTCCTGGCTCTGTCCTTGACATGTTGTGTGAATTTTTGTAAGCTACTCTCTTATTTCAATTTCCTCATCTGTAAATCGGAGGGGGTAATAGTACCTGCCTAAAGGAAATTTGAGGATTAAATGAGATGATGCACATGAAGTGCCCAGCACAGTGTCCAGTATATCATATACTGTCAATAAATGTTTGCTGTTGGCATCATTACTCTGAGAGTTAATTGTTCATTCATACATTCAACAAATACGTATTGAGTGTCTACCACCTGCCAAGCCTTCTGCTTGGGCTTGTAAAGTGAGCCTGCTCAGCATCATCCCTTCTGTATTGGTTTAGTCTGTCAGGAACCACGTCTCTAGATCAGTTTGTTAACCTTGGCAGTATTGACAACGTGAGCTGCATAAGTCTTTGCAGTGGGTGCTGTCCTCTGCATTGTGGGATGTTAATGGCGTCCCTGGCTTCTACCCATTAGATGCCAGTGGTACGTACACCGCCCCAAGTTGTGACAACCAAAAATGTATCCAGACTTCCAAATGTCTCCTAAGAGGCAAAATCACCCCTGTTTGAGAACCACTGCCCTAAGTACAGGTGGTAGGTAGGCACTGCCCACTCACAGGGTGGTTGTGAGAATTAAGTAAGTTAATTAATACTTGTAAAGAGATTAGAACTGTGTCTGCAACTTCATTAGCTGTAGTGGAGCAAAGAGACACAAAACCCAGTATTAAAATAGTGAGTACTTGAGGGGAGGATATAGCTCAAAGGTAGAGTGTGTGCTTAGCATGCACAATGTCGTGGGTTCAACCCCCAATACCTCCATTAAATAAACAAAAACCTAATTATCTCCCCCCCCAAAAAACAAAAACAAACAAAAATAGTGAGTGCTTATTTAGCACACGAGTCAGTGGCATGGCTGGTTTCTTCTGGTGTCAGCTGGCCTTGCTTCTGAGGTCAGCTCACCGGTCAGTTTGTGGTTGGCTTTGCTGATCCTGGCTGGGCTCTGTCACTGTCAACTCAGTTTCACGTGGTTGCTCATGCTGCAAGCAGTCTAGCTCAGGCTTGTGTTGAAGGCAGAGGCAGGATTCTGAGAGAAAGCACTGTAGTACACACTGCCACTTGAAGCCAGCTCAGAACTGGCAACTCTCACTTCTACCATGTTCTGCTGGCCTGAACAACTCACAAAGCCAAACAGTGGAGAAATGGACTCAGCCCTTTGGTTGGAGGAGCTGCAGTCACACCCCCTGGGTGTGATACAGCAAAGAACGCAGAATCAGAGCCACTGTTGCAGGCCATCTACCTTAGTAGGTGTTCGTCATTATCATATAGGAAAGCAGGTACATTTTGGAAACATAACCATCTCCTGCTTGCTCTCCACTCTCTGCAGTTTCTCGGAGTCACAGAGCTCTCAGCATATTGCGAAGGCTACTTTCTCAAAAACATGATGGTCCTCATCGAAAACGAAGCATTCAAGCAGCTCCTATATGACAAAAATGGCGAAGGGACGGGCCAGGATGTGCTCCAGGACTTACAGAGGACGTTGGCCATCAGGATTCAGTCAATTCACTTGTCATCTTCCAAAGGTTCTGTTGTATGAAACATCCAGTCCAGGGAATATTCCCCGGGGACTTGCCAGTTCTCCTGCTGCATTGGCTGTACACAAACTTACAAATTTCACCTGGAGTCTGTTTTTGGCTGGGTCAATGAGCTGCCTCTACTGCCTCAGCTTCTCTTGAATAAGCAAATGCAGCTCCCATAAGCTCCTGTTGAGAAACAAAGGACATGCCACTGGCCAGCAGGTCAGATTGCAGCTGGGTGCAGAGCTAGAAGGTCAACATGGGGTAGCCAGGCTGACCTCATCCCAAAGCACCCCTGGGGCAGTTGAACACCCATTGCCAGGGACTACTGTCCAATGGATGGACTGAGAGCTAAAGATCATTCGGGTTCCAGGTTGACAGCTGGAGAATTTAACTGTACCAGCCCTGAAAAGCATTATATTTATTACACATTAAGGTTCTTAGTAGCTGCAGTTCAGTAAGAGTCAACAGTGATAGCAAATCAGTGAGACTGTTACCAATAACGAAGACATAATTTGGCAAATTTTTAGGGGTGGGAACTTTTTAAAATATTCATTAAAAAAAAACCAAAAACAGGGCAGCCTTGTAGTTTAAAATATATTTCTAAAAGCTTAACAGTTCATTTTCAACTGAATTGTGTCTAGGGATCTGTGTTTTGAGATTTTTTTTAAACAGTAAGTCGCAGGTCTACTCTGTATAAACATGCATCTGACAAGATACTGCTGACATTCTACACAAGGTGAAATAGTGACCTTGCCTTAGTGATCATGGTTACACAAAAGAGGTGCACTGCCAATAATTATCTCTAACTCAGTAGCTGAAAACCTGCATGCTAATCGTGGTTTCGGGGTGAAAATAAAACCCCCCCACATTAAAAAAAAAACAAACATGCGTTTGCATGGGCCCGAACCTGTGAAATATTATGTTTGTGCTTCATTTTTGCCAAGGTCAAAAGGTACCATGACTTCTTGCTGAAAGCCCATTTGATGAAACTAACATATTCATTTCCTTTCCTAGTTACAAATGATTCTGGGATGCTTTTGCAGAAATGTGTTCATAGATGATACTGAATAGGGGTTGGGAGGAGGGGCATGTCAGAGAATTTACTATTAACCCAGAGTTTTCTCTGTATTCTCAGAAGATGTTAATAGTTTGTTACTAGCCAGAGAAGATGACTATGTTAGATTATTTTTAAAGATGAAACATGTATGATAGGATGGATTCTTTCTGTATTCTGAGAGTGTACAGTATAGGGTTATCTATAATGAAAGTTTATATCAACAGGGTTCCGTTTGCTCTGCCATATATTATAAGCAAAAGAGATTAGTGAAGTGCCACAATATTCCAAATAATTTTTGAGTTGCTGCCTTTTTTTTTTTCTTGTCCTTTCATTTGAAACCTAGATAACATGCAGTAAAACTAGGAGAATGACTTTTACCCTCTGGGATGGCAAAGTTTCGTTGATAAACGTATTTCCTAGCATGCCTTTGGGAACTTGTGCGCGGACCCTAGATTCTAAAGGAGCTGCTGTTCATCTGTTGTACAAGCTCCCTGAGCCATTGTACAGAGGACCAATGTCAAGTCCTGTTTCACGGGTATGACCCATGGAGGACCCTGGCCACGTCTGTCTAGCCATGTCTGTCTACAGTATTGGCTCTTCTGTGATGCTGATACACAAGGCCTCTCTTCCACTTGGTCATTTGCAAACCACCCCAGCCCCTACCATCAAATGAGGAAGGGGAAAAAAAACTGCCTACAAGGAGCCCAAGTTACAGATACACAGCTCGTCGTGAGTCGTGGGTTGTCCCTGTCTCCTGCCTCCTCCTGTCCTCAGAGATGCTGCGTGGATGTTTCCTTCCCCGTGACTGACTTCCCTGTGAATGTCTAATGCTAGTTCAGGGCCTCTGGGCATTGATTTGTACAGCGGCAACTCCTGACGGGCTTCTGTTACGGTTTGGTGTGCTTTCTCTGTCATTAAAAAAATGGTTTTCCCACGCTGCGCATTCTTTGTATGGTCCGAGTGAGCTCTTTACCCCACATCTGGAGCCTGAGAACTTCACTCAGTCAAGAGATTGGAAAATGTGACCCCAAGGGGAAAAAAATCAAGGGAGATGAAGATGCCAGATAAAAGATAGGTGCTGTGTTGCTGGCACTTCCACTCTGTCAACTAGAACTTGGCTAACCAGGCTGTAGTCCCTTGGGTCTGCAGGCACCCTCTGGGTGCTGCCCTTGGGTTTCCTCCCTTTCAGGCAGAGGACTTACAGGTGTCGCCTGTAAGTGCCTCTAGCCCCGGTAGCTAACTCACCCACAAAGGGTGGAGTCCTTGATGAATCATTTGGCTGGGGCAGGGGTAGGGGGATCCCAACCTGGTATGCCCCGCTCCAAAGGCCAGCATGAATGATGTTTGTGGTTGGTGGCAGCATTCTGGGATTGCGGGTTAGGGTCATGGAGGGACAAGCAGCTCTCCCCTGGGAGTGTCATCATCACTAAAGTTAAACTGAGTCCCCAGCTGGTCCCCTCTGTCTACTGGCCCAGCCTGGGCCCAACCCAGGTCCGGTGGAGATGAATATCCCTGGCTCATCCACAGAGGCCTACAGAAAGCCAGGGAGGGGCCCAGGCAGCCCCTGGAGCCCTGGGCCAGTGAGATGAGGTAAACAGCGGACAGCACAAGCACCTCCGGCAGGCTGATCACCCTTGCTTAGCAGTCGAGGTCTGTTTTTTCTTTAGGAAGCAACCCAAGCAACGGAATGTCAGAGGCCAGAACTCTGAGTCAGGCCAGGAGAACAGAAGGTCAATTTATTTTTGTGGAGCATCACCCTCTGCGTAACCTTGGGGTGAGTAAGGCATTGGATATGTTCATTTTGGGAAGATAGAGTGTGTCTGGGGTATCTGTCTTTTACTCCCAACAGATGGCTTTGTCATTCAGTCCTTAGTGACTGACTGTACAAGGGCCCCTTAGCATCTCGGAGAGGCAAGGGAGCCTGCCTGCCCCCCACAGAGCTCCCCTGTGCCCCTAATACTTGCAGTGAAAACCAGAAGGGGTGTACGCCTGCAGCCCCAGGAACAAACACGAAGGCCTCAACTTGGCTTCTGCGGCCCAACCACACCCATCCCCACATGTGATTGGTCTTACATAGACCATGTTTGAGTGCCACCCATTCTCCCCCAGAAAAGGAGTATTCTCCACCCAAAATAGAGATGATGGTCTGAGCTCCCAGGCAGGAGGTGGAACAAAGTGCAGTCAGGCCTCCAATGGGCCTCTCCACCCCTGGGATTCTGTGATTTTTGTAGCTCCTGTTGTTTTTTCCCATGAAGCCCCAGGCAAAAAGTGTTACTCCAGCTGGGTGATGTTTCATCCACAGTTGTCTCATCAAGGCTGTGGGAATACACAGCGTTTACTAACCTCGGGCCATGTGCTCTCAGTCCAGATAAAGGGTCAGGATCTTAGGCAATTGTTTGTGAAAAATCTCCTCTTTCACCGTCCTGGACTCCCTGCCTTCAGAATCCTGAGCCCACCTCCCTGCACCCTCGCCTGCATCCGCCAGCTTGAGTCGCCCAAGTATTCACATACTAACTCTACCAACCCCAATTCCCTTGCCGGCCGGCCCCCACGCAGATACCCCCCACGACTAGCAGACCATTTCCTGGGCTTGTCAGCTTCAGGGTTGGAGTCAGGGAGAAATCCACCGAGCACCCCCTGCCGGGCAACAGGCTCCAAGGCAGGCCTGAAACCACTTTCCCAGCCCCGATTCAGCGCCGGACTCATTTTGAGACCGTGGACAAGATACTACTCTATCTAGTTTTCCTTTTCCTCTTTTGAGAAATTGGGTGTAAATATAGCTAGTTAACGTGGTTGTTGGGAGGGTTAGAGGAGATGTACGGGCCCCACACTTGTCGTAGCAGAGAAGAAGCGTTCCGAACGTCTAAGACTGAGTGGATAGGAGGCGAAGACGATGACTCACACAAGGAAAGGAAGGTCAGCGATTTTGCCATTCGTTTCTAGAACTTTCTACCACAGTAATTCCCATGGTGGTTTGTGAGTCTCTGGGGTTTTGCTGCTCTTCCAGGAGGTGGGGGAAATTCCCCCAAAGCAGTTTCGTTGCCAGTCTCATTCCTAGTGCGGTGCCTTACACAAAGCTGGTGATCGACATGTTTAACTTAGTGGAAGCCAGGTTTCTAATTTCAACTAGATTTCCTGTCATATAAACACTAGATTTCCTAATACTAGAGTTGCAGGGATCAGTTCCCCCAAACTCCTGAGCCACTCAAGATTGTGAGACCCTTGAGGCCCCAAAAATGACCCAGAGGGGAACAGACTCCCTGGAGCCAACTCTTGGTTCAGGGCTGCTGACCAAGGCTCTTTGGGGAGGAGGAGGGAGTCATAAATTCCTGAATGAAGCAAACTTCTGGGTGTCAACTCCAGAAAAACACGAGATCTTCGTCCTCATCAAGTCAGCAGCTAAGCCCTTGCTGCCACTTGAACATGTGGACACTCGTCCCCTGTCCCTCCACCAGGAAATCTCCCTGGTGAGATTTCGTGCCAGCCACCTTCCTCCCAGCTGGCCAGTGCCTTGAATAAAGCAGCACGTGCCTTTGGACAGAGCCATTACAGAAACTGGTATGATGCCTATTTTTTCACCCTCTTTAAAAATAACCCAGCACATTTTAAACTTCCTGCTTCATAGGAAAAAAAAAAAAATAGAACTTGAAATCAGCAATCACATTGCACATGAGTTCCCATTCCTGATGAGGCAGTCAGATAACGAGTGCCCTGCAAAAGGACACGTCTCCAAGTTTAGCTCTGAATATGAAAAGACAATCTGTCTGCGTGAATAGGCAATTAAAAGAGATGCCCTGATGTCGCTGATGCGTTCTTTGGATGTTGCTTTCCAGAGTTAACCTTTGGATGAGTTCTGAATTTTAATGCCATTTCAAACCTCCGAGCCTGAGAGCTGCCAAGAGAAGAGGCAGGTGGTAAAACAGAGGGGCTCTGGGCCGGGCGCCAGATCTCACCTCTGGGCCCACTGCTGCCATCGGCTACTTGGGTGACCTTGGCAAGGCCTCTTCTCCATTCTGGACCTGTTTCCTCAGCTCTAAATGAGAGTCCTTCTGAGCTGATGTTCTGTCACCTGGACTGGCACATGCCACACACATCCTCTTACTACATTTATATATTATAAATATAGATAGATATTAGAATGGTGATGACACCATTTAGTGTGATAGAACATTCTGGATTTTATCCAGGAGGATTTAGGAAAAGGGACCTCAGTATATGACGATGTCTTCAGTAAAACAGGCAGGAAACCAAATAAAAGCCTATAACAAGGCTCCCAGAATATTTTATTATGAGGTTGCTTCTCACCAGATCATGGCCTCAGGACTGCCATCTCCTTTTGTTTTGGGGGATTTTTTTCAGTGTTTTTTGTATATATATTTTTTATTGAAGTATAGTTGGTTTACAATGTTGTGTCAATTTCTGGTGTACAGCACAATGCTTCAGTCATACATAAACATATATATATTTGTTTCATATTCTTTTTCACCGTAAGTTACTACAAGATATTGAATATAGTTCCCTGTACTACACAGGATGAACTTTTTGTTTATCTATCTTATATATAGTAGTTAGTATCTGCAAATCTCGACACATTTTGTTTTTCATAATCAGATTCACAAAAAGTTGCAAAGACAGTGCAGAAAGGTCCTGTGTACCCTTCACCCAGTTTCCCCCAACAGTAACATCTAAAGTACCTCTATAGTATAATATCATATCAGGAAATGGGCTTTGGCACAATGTGAGTTTGTAGCTCTATACCGTTTTGTGACGTGTATAGGTTTGTTTAAGCACTGCCACAACCACTCCTCCATCACCACAAAGATCTCCCTCGTGCTACACCTTCGTGGTAACTCCTACCCGCTTCCTCCACATGAACCATCCGTAAACCCTGGCAACCACTAACCTGTTTTCCATCTGTATAGTTTTGTCATTCTGAGCAGGTTATATAAATGGTACGTACAGTAAGCGGCTTTCTTCACTCAGTACAATCCCCTTGAGATCCATTGAGGATGTTGTGTATATCAAGAGTCTGTTCCTTTTTATGGCTAAGTAATACTCCCCCAGTGTCCCATCTCCTTTTTACCAAAGGCTTGAGCATGTCAGGAAGTATGGCAGTAAGACAGCTTGGCTCTGACAGCTGCCTCTCTGGTCATAGCTCCCAGGAAACAATTATGTCTCCTGAGAGCTGAACATGACTTCCTCATCCTGTAGCATCAAGGTGAGAATGTCCCCTGATGTCAGTCCAATAATTCAGTGCTGGTTATGGATCAGAGATCCATTGCCCTCACTGGGGCTAAATGGTTTCTCAGCCCTGCAGTAAGTTCCTTCTATGACTGACTGGCTTTTCCAAACACCTCACTCATGGTGTTGGGAAGTGCTTCCCAAACTTACTCTGTGTGCACATCACTGGGGACCTTGTTGACGTGCAGGTTCTGATTCAGTGGGGCTGGGTTGGGCTTGAGACTCAGCGTTTCAAATGAGCATCCAGGGTATGCTAATGCTTCTGGTCCAGGGACCACACTTTGCGTCACACAGGTGTTGCTTATGGAGGTCAGCCATTCATCTCAAACCCTTCCTGCCGCTGGACCAACCTGTGACTTCTGTCCTGTCATCTGGCCTGTCTGGAATTTCAACCTTGTGAATTATTGTGAGCCTTTCTTTCTGACCCAAATCATGAAGACATTTTAGCAATACACCTGTGGAAATCATTTCAAATTATATTTTTCTAGGCAGTTCAAACAGTCTGAATTACGCCAAAGGAATTACTCGCCTAAGGTAGAACTCTGTGCTACCCTCACTTTTTCCAGGTCTGCTTTTGGTCTAAATCCTTTGTATTTATTTCACAGGTGTTCACTGAAGGTGTAACAAAAGACCCACCTCTCTGCCATGGCATTAAGCACTCAACCTCTCCCCCTTTTATTTCCCCCTTTTCCTTTAGGGCTGGCAGTAGAAGGAAAGGAGAAATTTCTTGTTTATTTTGAGGCTGTTTTATTAGGCTTCTCTCTGCACTCACAGAAGCCCCATGGGAGTGGTAGGGACCCAGGAGGATCAAGAAGGGAACAATCAAAGACAGCTGTCCCTTCTGTGTTCGCTTCAAAACACTTTGATAGTGGAGAGGGACCAGTGAAGCATCTGGTTCATATGGCTGCCGGGTAACCTTGAGACATGTCAGCCTGCGCTGCAGGGGAGGACACGGGGCACGATTTCACCCATAATTACTCCTTTTCCCTTTCCTTGTCAAGGGAAAGACTGCATTTTCAGCACTTCAAAGGAATCACTCTCATACATTAAATATTGTGCTTGGGGGTGGGGGGAAAGCTCAGACACCGTGTTCTGTTGAACAAGTAATAAGAAAGTACATTAAGTCTGTTTTCCTGGAAATTCCTTGAACCAGGGAATGAATCGCTGCCCCGGAAGGGTGAGGGTTTCAGTTGACCATTAAACTTCCTGTAAGTCAGGTGTGTGATGTGGGCACTTAGAAGAGTTCATTTCACTACCGTTCCAGCAATAGAAGCATGACCCCTCGAATGAGGCAGGGATGGTGCTCTCTGCACTGGAGGGAAGCCCTCTGGAGCTGTGCATCCAGTTCAGGGCCTGGATGAATCAGGGGTCCCAGCAGCCAGTCACTCTGGCTAATCTGAGAAGAAAGGGGATTTGTTCAGAGATAATAGATGATTCATACCATTGCTGAGGGGGCTGGAGAAACCATTTTAAAGGCAGAGCTTTTCCGAATAACTTACAAACCATGACACAGAAAAGGCCTGATGAGGTCATTGCTGTCAAGGCCGCCACCGGGTACTATGAAGGCAGAAATTAATAAGGCAATTCTGCAAGTACTAGGAGCTTGATTTCTGTGGCCGCTACAGCCACGAGCACCAATACCATTCCTGCATCAGGGACTCAGCCTGCCCCCAGGAGCTCAGTGCTTCTGCCTCCACCTGCAAGAACAGAGTTTCATTTCCGTGCATCCCACTGGCAGAACCTGGGTTACTAGACACAGGCGAGGCTGGGAATTTCAGTTCTTCGTGCTACATTAGGGAGACGGGACCTATACCATGGGATTTTTACAAATATAGAAAGATGATGCAAGACTGTGAACATGACACATGTCCCCTACAATTAATGAAGGTCACAGAGAAACTGTGGCCTCCTTAGAAGGAAATAACCAGAAAGTGAAAGAAGAGCTGAAGGAACTAGCATGTTTGGCCCATAGAAGGCTGGTGACCATCATGGTTGTCTTCAGAGGGAGAGATTTCATAGATAAAAGGAATGAGCCCCTTTGAGTACGGCCACAGGGATTAGAGCTGTTCCAGTGATAGACTCTTCAAGGATTCAGATGCCACCTAAGTATAAATAAGAACTTATAAAAGTCAGAGCAAAGCCTTCCCAAGATGGAATGAGTTCTCTCCGGGGTAGTGAGTTCCCCATCACAGGAAGCATTCAAGAAAATGCTGGTTAACTACTTGATAGAGACTCAAGCAATAAAGGGAGGGTATAATTTAAAGGTCTCTTGCAACTCAGGGATTTTGTCACTATTAGTTCTTTCCTTCTGATATTAATCATTCATTTGGCCACAGAAAAGAAATCAATCTTGAAATATCTGGCGTAGAATTTGTAAGGACCTTCTGGCCTTCACTTTTTTCAAGGGCTGCATTTTATTAAAGCCTGCCACCCTATTTATCTTCATCAAGTTAGTGAGGCAGCAGATCTATTCATTATTCTTACTTATCTAATACAGAAGGAAGAGAAATGTTCTACAAAACCTCACCAGCTGGGGAAGAGAAAAAGTAGCTAGAAGCAATTCAGTCACTGAAAACTGGGACTTCTTTTTAAAAAGGGGGAAAAAATGGATTTCAGTAAAGCAAGCAAGTTAGGGAGGGCCACTTTTAAGAGCAGGGAGAAATCCAGGTACATGAAATTGCAGGTGTCAACACTGCATCTGTTACGCTCTTTTTAAACCAGACTCAACAGAGAAAAACCATGAATGATGCATTAGTTTGGCCACAAGTGCCTGGTGAGTGAGCTCCCCTGTCAGCCTCAGTCTTCCCACCTACAGAATGGGAATGTCACTGCGTTGACAAAGTCGGTGGTGGAGAGGCCCTCTTGCAGCAGTGGGGGGAGGCGGGGGAGGGTTCCGTCAAAATGCAGAACACAGTGTTCCCCAAGGGCTGGGAAGCAGGAACAAGCAAGAGGGAAACCAGGGATTGTCCCTGCCCTGGAACTAGCTGCCTCCAGTCTTATCATTGATTGGTTAAATCTACCTCCCCCGCAGCCTCAGGTCCCCAAGGCCAGCAGTGGCTCCATCAACCATCCAGCCTGGGGCCACCTACCACCCCCCTACTACACTGTTGAGTTTGAGGAGTCACCCACTAGGTTCCAGTTTGATTCATGACAGTCTTTTGACAGCCTTACTCCCTGGAGCCCCCAGGGACTCCTTCTCTGAACTCTAAGGTAAGGAATTGTACTGTGTGACTGTCAACTGTTGTCATATTTCATCCCAGAGGTGATGGAAACAATACCAGAGTCTGGCGCCTCTGTGTGCATCAGAGATGCTTCTATGTGACTGAAATGCCATTTTCAGTGCATGGGAGAGTGGTGTGTTTTCCATTCCTTTATATTTTGTGTTCCTTCTTTATATCTTCAAGTGAAGAAATTGGCATGAAAGGACAGGATTGGTTTTAGAGAATGATTTCTTGACAGATAAGGGACCACAGATATACATGCCTGCCATGGAAAGACACTCTGCAATGTATATAAATATGAAAACCGGTAAAATCCAGCATTGCTCTAACTTGGACATCATGGTGAGATCTAACATTTATTGAGCACTTATCATGTGGCAGACATGGTACCAAGTACTTTATATGCATTATCCAGTCCTCAGCTTACCTGATAAGGATCTGTACTTCCATTTTACAGAAGAGGAAATTGGGGTGCAGACAGCAAGGCTAAAAAGTTAGTCAGTGCAGAGCTGGAATGTGGACTAGTGTTGGTCTGATGTCTAAGCAAGCCCTTGCTCTTTGCCACGCCTCTTCACTTACTGCCTCCCGTAAAGAGA
Source organism: Camelus bactrianus (assembly GCF_048773025.1). Taxonomy (NCBI): domain Eukaryota; kingdom Metazoa; phylum Chordata; class Mammalia; order Artiodactyla; family Camelidae; genus Camelus; species Camelus bactrianus. The sequence continues at coordinate 30,050,940 of NC_133550.1, read as the reverse complement.
GGCAAGAAAAAGAGGATGCTTCTCTTCTCTTCACCGCTTTAAAAAAACGACCACTCAGATAACTATTCAGAAGGGGAAGATACAGCCCTCTGGGCTACGACCAAGGTTAATCTCGTGTGCCTGTGGTGAGCTATCAGGCCAAGGTCAGCTTCCTCCAGATGTAGTTTCTGTTGTGAGTTTTGTGTGGGAGAGAAAGGAGTGTTGAGTGGTGGAAGGGTTCCATTCAGATCAGCCAATATTTAATGGGTATTGAGTTCACTGGGGACAGAGATGAGGAAGATAGGGTCCCTCACGGTGCTCCCTAACACAGCCACCTGGGCACTGAGTTGCTGCCAGGCCAACTCTTGGTGCAAAATGAGGTAGTGGGAGGTGGGCAGACAGCCTCTGAGGACTCGCCACCTCAGGATCAACCCCACGCCTCTTTGGCAGATGGGCCTGAGGTCACCAGTTGTCGTGATCATGGTCAGCTGGGCAATGGGTCAAACAGGAGACGTGATTGGCCCATTATCCTTCTGAGATCGCCCCTTTCCCAGCTCAGATTTTTGGCCTTTATTGGGCCAAGGTCCCACTGACCTGGGCCCTCAGCCTTGAAAAAGAGAGAAAGCATTGGGGAAAGTCCCCTAAAGGCTGACTCACCAGCAAACAGTGACTCTGCCATGGGCATCACTTCGTTAGGGGCACACGCCTAGAAGTCATATCCTGGCCTCCAAGTCTCACTCTCTGTGACCTCAGGGTACAGGGAGCAGGTGTGGTGTTCACACAAGGCTGGATTTATTCCTCTTTCAGGCACAGGGAACAGTCTGAACTTGGGAGGTTTGGTATTTAGTCTCTTGTTAGAACTGAGAAGGACTTCAAAGACTCAACTGCTTCTTAGAGCTTTTTATTTTTTTTTCTTTTTAAACATTTTTTATTGATTTATAATCATTTTACAATGTTGTGTCAAATTCCAGTGTTCAGCACAATTTTTCAGTTATTCATGGACATATACACACTCATTGTCACATTTTTTTCTCTGTGAGTTATCATAACATTTTGTTTATATTTCCCTGTGCTATACAGTGTAGTCTATTCTATAATTTTGAAATCCCAGTCTATCCCTTCCTACCCTCCACCCCCCTGGTAATCACAAGTCTGTATTCTCTGTCTGTGAGTCTATTTCTGTCCTTTATTTACGCTTTGTTTTTGTTTTTGTTTTTTTAGATTCCACATATGAGCGATCTCATATGGTATTTTTCTTTCTCTTTCTGTTTTACTTCACTTAGAATGACATTCTCCAGGAGCATCCATGTTGCTGCAAATGGCATTATGTTGTCGGTTTTTATGGCTGAGTAGTATTCCATTGTATAAATATACCACTTCTTCTTTATCCAGTCACCTGTTGATGGACATTTAGGCTGTTTCCATGTTTTGGCTATTGTAAATAGTGCTGCTATGAACATTGGGGTGCAGGTGTCATCCTGAAGTAGATTTCCTTCTGGATACAAGCCCAGGAGTGGGATTCCTGGGTCATATGGTAAGTCTATTCCTAGTCTTTTGAGGAATCTCCACACTGTTTTCCATAGTGGCTGCACCAAACTGCATTCCCACCAGCAGTGTAGGAGGGTTCCCCTTTCTCCACAGCCTCTCCAGCATTTGTCATTTGTGGATTTTTGAATGACGGCCATTCTGACTGGTGTGAGGTGATACCTCGTTGTAGTTTTGATTTGCATTTCTCTGATAATTAGTGATACTGAGCATTTTTTCATGTGCTTTTTGATCATTTGTATATCTTCCTTGGAGAATTGCTTGTTTAGGTCTTCTGCCCATTTTTGGATTGGGTTGTTTATTTTTTTCTTATTGAGTCGTATGAGCTGCTTATATATTCTGGAGATCAAGCCTTTGTCGGTTTCACTTGCAAAAATTTTCTCCCATTCCGTAGGTTTTCTTCTTGTTTTATTTCTGGTTTCCTTTGCTGTGCAGAAGCTTGTAAGTTTCATTTGTTTATTCTTGCTTTTATTTCTTCTAGGAGAAAATTTTTTAAATGTATGTCAGATAATGTTTTGCCTATGTTTTCCTCTAGGAGGTTTATTGTATCTTGTCTTATGTTTAAGTCTTTAATCCATTTTGAGTTGATTTTTGTATATGGTGTAAGGGAGTGTTCTAGCTTCATTGTTTTACATGCTGCTGTCCAGTTTTCCCAACACCATTTGCTGAAGAGACTGTCTTTATTCCAATGTATATTCTTGCCTCCTTTGTCAAAGATGAGTTGACCAAAAGTTTGTGGGTTCATTTCTGGGCTCTCTATTCTGTTCCATTGGTCTACATGTCTGTTTTGGTACCAATACCATGCTGTCTTGATAACTGTAGCTCTATAGTATTGTCTGAAGTCTGGGAGAGTTATTCCTCCAGCCTCTTTCTTTCTCTTCAGTAATGCTTTGGCAATTCTAGGTCTTTGATGGTTCTATATGAATTTTATTATGATTTTTTCTAGTTCTGTGAAATATGTCCTGGGTAATTTGATAGGGATTGCATTAAATCTGTAGATTGCCTTGGGCAGTGTGACCATTTTAACAATATTGATTCTTCCAATCCAAGAGCATGGAATAGCTTTCCATTTTTTAAAGTCTTCTTTAATTTCCTTCATCAATGGTTTACAGTTTTCTGTGTATAATTCTTTCACCTCCTTGGTTAGATTTATTCCCAGATATTTTATTACTTTGGGTGCTATTTTAAAGGGGATTGTTTCTTTACTTTCTTCTTCTGTTGATTTATCGTTAGTGTAAAGAAATGCAACTGATTTTTGAACGTTAATTTTGTAACCTGCTACCTTGCTGAATTCTTCAATCAGCTCTAGTAGCTTTTGTGTGGACCTTTTAGGGTTTTCTATATATAGTAACATGTCATCAGCATATAATGACACTTTTACCTCTTCTTTTCCAATTTGGATCCCTTTTATTTCTTTCTCTTGCCTGACTGCTGTGGCTAGGACTTCCAGGACTATGTTGAATAGGAGTGGTGATAGTGGGCATCCTTGTCTTGTCCCAGATTTTAGTGGGAAGCTTTTGAGTTTTTCACCGTTGAGTACTATGCTGGCTGTAGGTTTGTCATATATAGCTTTTATTATGTTGAGATATGTTCCCTCTATACCCACTTTGGCGAGAGTTTTTATCATAAATGGGTGTTGAATTTTATCAAATGCTTTTTCTGCATCGATTGAGATGATCATGTGATTTTTGTCCTTTCTCTTGTTGATGTGATGTATTACACTGATTGATTTGTGTATGTTGAACCAGCCTTGTGTCCCTGGGATGAACCCCACTTGGTCATGATGTATAATCTTTTTTATGTGTTGTTGGATTCTATTTGCTAAAATTTTGGTGAGGATTTTGGCGTCTATGTTCATCAGTGATATTGGCCTATAATTCTCTTTTTTTGTAGTGTCTTTGCCTGGTTTTGGTATCGGGGTGATGGTGGCTTCATAGAATGAGTTTGGGAGTATTCCCTCCTTTTCAATCGTCTGGAAGAGTTTGAGAAGGACTGGTATGAGTTCTTTGTATGTTTGGTAGAATTCCCCGGTGAAGCCATCCGGTCCTGGACTTTTATTTGTAGGGAGGTTTTTAATTGCTATTTCTATTTCCTTTCTAGTGATCGGATTGTTCAAATGTTCAGATTCTTCTTGATTCAGTTTTGGTGGACAGTATGTTTCCAGAAACTTGTCCATCTCCGCTAGGTTATCCAGTTTGGTTCCATATAGTTTTTCATAATATTCTCGTATGATATTCTGTATTTCTATTTTGTTTGTTGTAATTTCTCCATTTTCCTTTCTTATTTTGCTAATTTGTGCTCTCTCTTTTTTCTTCTTTGTGAGTTTGGCCAGAGGTTTGTCGATTTTATTTACTTTTTCAAAAAACCAGCTTTTGGTTTGGTTGATTTTTTCTATGGTCTTGTTAATCTCTATTGTATTTAATTCCTCTCTGATCTTTATTATTTCCTTCCTTCTGCTGCTTTTTGGGGATTTTTGTTCTTCTTTTTCTAATTCATTCAGGTGGTGGGTTAAATTGTTTATTTGAGATTTTTCTTCTTTTTTGAGGAAGGCCTGTATCGCTATAAACTTCCCTCTTAGCACTGCCTTTGCTGTGTCCCATAGGTTTTGAGTGGTTGTGCTTTCATTATCATTTGTCTCAAGGTATTTTTTAATTTCAGCTTTGATTTCCTCATTGATCCATTGTTTTTTCAATAACATATTGTTTAATCTCCATGCTTTCCTTTTTTTCTCCTTTGTTTCTCTGTTGTTGATTTCCAGTTTCATGGCATTGTGGTCAGTAAAGATGCTTGAGATAATTTCTATCTTCTTAAAATTGTTGAGGTTTCTTTTGTGCCCAAGTACATGATCGATCCTGGAAAATGTTCCATGTGCACTTGAAAAGAATGTATATCCTATTTTTGGGGGGTGTAATGCTCTGAAAAGATCCACCAAATCTAGTTTTTCTATTGTAGTATTTAATTTCTCTGTTGCCTTGTTTATTTTCTGTCTGGAAGATCTGTCTAGTGATGTTAATGCAGTGTTAAAATCTCCAACTATGATTGTATTCCCATCAATATCCCCCTTTATCTCTGTTAGTACTTCTTGTATGTACTTAGGTGCTCCTATATTGGGTGCATATATATTAACGAGTGTAATATCCTCATCTTGTATCACTCCTTTAATCATTATAAAATGTCCTTCTTTATCTTTCTTTATGGCCTTTGTTTTAAAGCCTATTTTGTCTGAAATCAGTACTGCAACACCTGCTTTTTTGGCTTTTCCATTTGCGTGGAATATCCTTTTCCATCCTTTCACTCTCAATCTATATGTGTCCTTCTCCCTAAAGTGGGTCTCTTGTATGCAGCATATTGAAGGTTCTTGCTTTATTATCCAGTCTGCCACTCTGTGTCTTTTGACTGGAGCATTTAGTCCATTAACATTTACAGTAATTAATGATAGATGTGTGTTTATTGCCATTTTGAACTTATCTTTGCAGTTGAATTGGTATATCCTCTTTGTTCCTTTCTTCTTCCTTTTGTGGTTTGGTAATTTTCCTTTGTATTATCATGGATTTTATTTAATTTTTGTGAGTCCTTTGTAAATTTTTGGCTTGTGGTTACCCTTTTTTGTAAATCTATCAACCCATTACTATAACTGTTTTTATTAAACTGATAGTAACATGATCTCAAACCCATCCTACTGTTAAAAAAAAATTTAAAAAGAAAGAAAAAAATATTCTATATTTCCCTGCCTCCCTCTCCCACTCTCAGTGATTTGTATGTCTTCTTTTATAATTTCATGTTTACTTTATTTGTAATTCATGAGTTATCACCTTTCCAGTTGTGTGTTTCTCATTTCTGTAGCATCCTGCTGCTTTTCTATTTGGAATAGCCCTTTCAATATTTCTTTTAGCATGGGTTTAGTGTTGCTAAACTCCTGCAGCTTTTTTTTGTCTGTGAAACTCTTTATTTCTCCTTCTATCCTCAAGGATAGCCTTGCTGGATAAAGGATCCTAGGCTGCATCTTTTTTTCATTCAGGGCTTTGAATATATCTTGCCACTCCCTTCTGGCCTGTAGTGTTTGTGTAGAGAAATCAGCTGAGAGCCTTATGGGGGTTCCCTTGTAACTTACTCTTTGCTTTTCTCTTGCTGCCTTTAGAATCATTTCTTTATCCTTGACTCTGGCCATCTTGATTATGATATGTCTTGGTGTGGGTCTATTTGGGTTCTTCCTGTTTGGGACCCTCTGAGCTTCCTGTACTTGGATATCTGATTCCTTCTTTAAGTTTGGGAAGTTTTCAGTCATGATTTCTTCAAAAACCTTTTCAATCCCCTTTGATCTTTCTTCTCCTTCTGGGACCCCTATTATGTGAAGATTGGGACGCTTTATATTATCCCATAGGTCCCTTATGCTATTTTCATTATTTTTTATTTGCTTCTCTTGTAGTTCCTCTGAATGGGTGCTTTCTATTGCCCTGTCTTCTAGATCACTAATTCGTTCCTCTGCATTATCTAGTCGGCTTTGCACAGCTATTAGATCATTCCTCATCTCTGTCAATGAGTTTACCCATTCTACTTGGCTCTTCTTTATAGCTTCAATTTCATTTTTGACATATTTTATATCTCTAAACACTATCTCTTTTAATTCCTTCAGCAATTCGATCACTCCTTTTTTGAACTCTTGATCTAGTAGGCTATCGATGTCTATTTTGTTGATCTTTCTTTCAGGGGATTTCTCTTGTTCTTTTAATTGGGAAAGGTTTTTCTGCTTCTTCATCTTGCTCATACCTCTTTGGCACTGTGGTTTATGGAGTATCAGTTGTTTATTTTGGTCCTTAAGGATTTTATCTATCTGATGCCTATTTAGGAATAGAACTTAGGAAAAAAAGAAAAAAAAATAGAGAGAGAAAGAATTTTAAAAGAAGGGAGAAAGAGGGTTTGAAAACAGTGTATAATGAATAATAGAAGAGTGAGTTGAAGCAGAGTATTAATCGGGTTGAGACGTCCTTTTGAAACCTTTACAAAAAAAGGGGGGGGGGATGAATAGATGTATTTGAAACCTGTGTCTAATCAATAGCAGGACATCAAAACCCAAGAGAAATAGAAATGAATTAAGAAGTAAAGATTAAGAGAGTAATAGAAAATAGAACAGGCAAAAACAGATTTAAAAAAAAAAAGGAGGGGGGTTGTCGGTGTTCTCCTGGAGTCTGTGTGCTTTTAATGTGAAGTCTTTCTGTCTTCATCCTGTTTTGGAAGCTCAGCTTGCTGTTTTCAGAGGCCCTCGGTTGGCGCCCTCTTCTGTGCTGCTCCCAGCACCTGTCGGCAAGCTGATCGCGCCTCCTCCTAACACTGGGTCAGGTGCAGCTCTCTGCTGTGGGCGGGCGGGCGGGCGGGTCGCTGCCCCTCCGGATGCCGCAGTCAGATGTTGCAGACTGGCCGGGTAGGAGGGCGGGTCGTGCCCCCTCCCAGCACCTCGGTCAGGGGCTGTGTTTCTGCCCGAAAGGCGGGGGCCGCTCTCCCTCTACCTGCGCCGCCGCTGGTAGCTCCGCTCTCTGTGCGGCTGCGCGCTCCGCCCTGGTCGGCGCTCCGCGGGTGGGCTCGGGGAAGACCGAGGGACAGCCCTGTCCCTGCTCCGAGCCAAAACCCAGCTCCTTGTTTGTCTTTGTGGAGCAAGTTCTCTGAGGGACCAGGATGGAAGGATCCTGTCTGCCCCGGGCTGCAGGCCAGTCTCAGTCTGGCCTTTGAGGCTGCTAAGCCCTTCGGTGCGGATGCAGGTTTCGCCCCTGCCCCTGCCTGAGTGCTCAGCGCTGAGGATATGGCGGCTGTGCCTGAGCCCCGCCTCTCTTCCCCCGAAAACTTTCCGCAGGTTTTCAGAGATGGGGGTGTGCACCCTTCCCCCGAGAGCACATCAACCTTGCTGTTTTATGGAGGGCCCAGGTTGTTCTGCCCTGTGCACCCACAGCCACGGCGCGCAGCCCCTTGCGTTCCCCCGGCGCTGCCTCCGTGCAGCCACTTCCGTCCTCCGCCCGGCTTGTGCAGCCTGGCCCTGCCCGCCGCTGCCGGCCCGCGTCTCAGGCTGGGTGTCGGGGGGACGCTCTGTGCCCGTTTAACTTAGTTCTGTTAGTCAAGGGCTGCTCTGTACAGATCCGAGCCTCGGAGGCTCCCCCTCCGTCCCGCTGGCCTCTCAGTTGGAGAGGGGAGACCCAGCGAGCGAGCGCCAGTCCTCCTTTGCCGCTCCCTCCCCGCAGGACCCGTCCCGCGCTGCTTTGCCTTTTGTTCTTTCTTTTTTCCTTTTCTCCTACCAGATTTTTGGCGTCTTTATCTTTTGAAGACGGCGATGTTCTGTCGGAGTTCCACAGGTGCTCTGGTTGGCTGAGTGGGTCTGTAGATGTGGGTCTTGGTGTATTTGTGGGAGAGGGTGACCTGCGAGCGTCGTTCTACTCCGCCATCTTCTCCCTGTTCTGAATCACTGCAGAAATATCCTGGAAATGAAGCTAATCTTCTAAGCCCATTTAAAAATACCTTTGAGAATCACAGAGCTCCTGTACTCCGGCTCTCCCTTCTCCTTCTCTGGTGCTCTTCTTAGAGCTTTTTAAATGGGTAAAGGCCCACAGAGCCTATGGTCTAAGGCCTCCTTTATTCCCTTCTGAGGTTGCGGGAGGCGCTTTGTGTGGCCCAGTTCCTGCAGTGCGGCAACCAGGCTTCTTATTTTGACTTCCACAGGGAGGACAAGAGATTTGTTTGCTTTCCATTGCTGAGACTGCTCTAAAAACGAATTTGGCTTTTAGCTGCAACCTTTCAGAAGCACCCCAAGAATAAACCACCAGAAACTCCTCAAGCGTGCAGAGGCATTATAGTTTCCTCATGGTGCTTGTTTGTGTTTTTGTTTTTTGATGGGCTGGCTTGAGCTGAAGCACGGTTCTGTTTCCCCCATTTCCTACTGTACTTACAGCATCTTCATCTTCAAAACGTCTGTATTCAGGAGAACAAGAGCAGATAGAGAAAGCCCAGCACCTGCTTTTTTAAGAAACATTTTTTAAAGCAAAATCAGGAAGTAAGTAAATAGCTGTGGTGTCGAGGCAGCAGGAAGTCAGGAAATGGAACACCTTTGGCTGTGGCTGTGGACTCAGGGCTAAGCCGCAGGGAGGGGTGCTCAGCGTCAGCCTTGGGTGGGACGAACTGGCCTTTGTTTCTGACTTTGTGGGGGGGGTCACTTCCCTACTTAGTGCACAGTTGTGCTAGGGGAGGGGAGTGGATGGCAGGCAGGAGGCAGCATGAACTGAGGATTTGTATTGTTGGGTGAAATCCTTTCATTGTCCAGTGAGGAAGTTACAGTCCAGCTGCTGCTCCTTCTGCTGCTGCTTCTACTTGGAGTGAGTGAAACAGCACAGGAGAGACTTGAGCGCCAGCTCCGCACTTCACTCACTCTGGCTGTTGTTGGCAACTTTGGACAAGTCTGGGAACCCTGCTCTACCACTGCTCCTCCATCTTTGTAAGCGTGTGTAGCTTTTTCTAAAAGAAGTGTTCTACTCCCTTGCTTCTCTGAGTGGGCTCCACAGACAGCAGGGTCAGCCTCATTATGTTTGTAGGGACTGCAGACTCTCACCCCCAACCCCAGACCTATGGCCCTGGAATCTGCATTTTAACTAGAGGTCCAGGTGACTGCTGAGCACACTGGGGTCTGAGATACTGCCCTAGTCTCCCAGGCCGCTGTGATTGCACCAGGCATCTTGCAAAGGTTGCTACAAAACATGCCTGAAAAGACCATCTATAGGTGGTCAGGATTTGGGGAGTGGACCAGGGTGGGACGTGGAAGAAGACCCTTAAAATGTTTTATCTGTTCAGCTCTAATAAGTCATTTTAAGACCTCCATGGTCTCAGAGACATTTTTTGATAGTCGTTTGTGCATCCTGTTACTGCCAATCACTTCTCCCCTAACTAGAGGTGTGAGATGTTTTTCAAGCCCGCTGTGAATGTCTGGTACATTACCTTCCCGCTGGGTGGCTTCTTTCCTGCTGTCTCTCACCAGGGGCACATTGTGAAGAAAGCTTTGGAATACTGTATAAGCAATTGTCCTTTCCAGCCACCTGTTTTCTGCTGACAACTTTAGGAATTAATTTCTTTACCAAGCATTAGATATAAATCACTCCATTCTGGGGCGAGATGTCACAGAAAACAAAGGGCATTTTATAAAACCACATACACATGCATGAGGTTTGCCAAAAGCAGCTTGTGTCCCAAGTGGGACGGACAGGCCACTCAAGGGTCAAGAGCAGAGAAGGGGACTGAAGGGAAGGAAAAGTGAACAGCTTGAATGGGTATGTTTCAGTGGTATATGGACTGCAGTAATTGGGGGAAGGAGAGTCTGCAATCTGAAACGTCTTCCTTAGGAATGTCCTTTGAGAGTCTAAAAGTTATAACAAGAAACTGATGTTTGCAGAATGCCCCAAACTCCTAGGATTTCATAGATTATGTCTCTATATACCTCTTAATGAAACATGATCTTTTGCTTTTTGCAAAACTGCTTTTTTTGCAAAAGCAATTCTTTTCATCCAAAGGAGATCAAGGCCCTGCCTACAATGCAGCTTGGAGAAGGAAAATTGATTAATCATCCAGATAATCCAAGGCCAACCTCCCAACCCAACTGCCTGCATACACAAACCATTACCATGGACTTTTCCAAAAATATCTGATCAAGGGCAATAACCATACAATTGGGACTTGGTTTAGCAAACCACCTGCCTTGTGACTCTCCATTTACCCTTTGGCGGTGGTTCTCAAAAGGGAAGGGGGCTGTGATGATGCCCCAGGGGCATTTGGCAAGGTCTGGAGGCATTTTTGGTGTCATAACTGAGGGAGCGGTGCTGCTGGCATCTGGTGGCAGAGCTGGGATGATGTTAAACGTCCTAAATGCACAAGACAGTTTCCACAGCAGAATTTTCTGGCCCTGAATGTCAGTAGTTGAGAAGCTCTGTTCTAGGGAGAGAGGTGTGAGTTTCCATTCACTGCTCAGCGCGGCGGTATGGAAGAGATCTGGGTAGTTCGTTGGATCCCAGGAAAATCAGCATGACAGACTTGAGTGATGAGTGCAGATTGCTCCATACCCAAGAGCCAGGGCCGACCACCTCAGTTGTGTCACCATAAGGCCTCCTTGGAGAGCTGAGCCCCCTCATTTATATTTTAGTCTCCAAAGGAATTTCTGGGGTTTAGCTTCTTCCAATCCTGGTACTTGGCATAGATCAGATTTTCTGGAAGGTCAAAAGAAACCCAGGTCATGTCCATTCCAGAAGTTCCAAGTATAAAAATGAAGAAAAGTGAAAATAAGATTATAAAAATATCCATTTATTTTAAATATTTGTATATAAGAAATTAATACTTCCACCCCCAAATAATGGAACACAGTATACTTGAACCATTCACAACATCTATAAAATTCACATAGTACTTCATACTGCCCTATAGGTAAGGTTGTCCCATAATGGAATATGACCTTATAGGTGCACAGTGAAAGTTTTCTTCTCTTTAGTCTTGTCAGTGTGTCTTTGTGTATAAATATACTTTACTTGGAAAAATATTAAAGATCTAAATTTACAGCTCTGTGAGGTTATGTCAGGAGCAGCAAGAGTTCAAAAGCAGAAAATAATAGTTATATGTATATGCATAACTATATATTTATAGTGAAAACATATAAATATTTACTGGGTGTCCTGCATAGTATTCTGAGTTAAGTACATACATAAAGCAATATCCTTTGCTGCTGTCAATCCCATTTTACAGATGGGAAATCCAAAATGGAGAGAAATTAAGTGGTTTGCCAAAGGTTACATACTTTATAAGTAGATATGTTCTTAGAAGCAGGTAAGTGAGTAAAATCAGGATTCAAACTGAGGGGGTTAGCTTCAGAGGCCATACCCATAACTCTTGATACACAGCCTCTCAAAAGGAGAGACACAGGTTCAAGAAGACCATGGAGTGACTTTCAAAAGCACATGTGATACCAGCAGTACACACACTGGAGTCAGATGGATCTGAATTCAAATCCTGATTCTGACCCTCATTGGCCATGAGGACTTGGGCTCCTCACTTAATCTAAAACCAGTTTCCTCGGCTGTGACACGGGGTCCCTCCGTGGCCAGTGAGGCCATGTTGGGATCTGAGGATTAGTGAGGGGGTACAAGTGGTACACAGCTGTGTGATGATAAAACTGAAGCTCAAAGAGAACAAGTGCATTGCCCAAGGCTACACAGCTAACCAGTGATGGGCCTCTGGACACCTAGTTCAGCATTCTTGTCACAACATCCATGGCTCTAAGCCATTTCACACAACTGGTCCTGTCCATTCCCTTAACAGCATCTTTCTCAAATTGCCCATTTCAGAGCTGCAGATAGGCTCTGCTCACCTGCAGGGCTAGGCTGCATACATGGTGGTCTGTGCTGAACTGGGTGAAGTGGGCACTAGTAAGTAGAGAAACTATACAGTTCAAGAACAAGTGGGGGGGGGGGGTAGTTCAAGTTCCAGGTGCAATCCTGGAGTGTCCACTAGGTGGAGCCACACCCCTACATTCAGTAGGGGGGAAAAAAGTTCAAATTCCAGGCACAATCCTGGAGTGTCCACTAGGTGGAGCCACATCTCTACGTTGAGGGCTTTCTAAAATTGTTTTCAGAGAAGAGCGTGAATTTCCCTCCTAAGTGAGGGACGGACGGAGAAGGCTGACTCATTCACTCCCTTACTCATTCATTCACTAAATATTGACTGAGCACCTACTCTGTGCTAGGCTTGGTGATACAGCAATGAATATGTACTTACAAACCCTGTAATTAGAATCTGAAAGCTTCTCTGCGTCTGTGATGTCTCATAGCCAGGCGACAACTGCATCGTTCTACTCACTCCATCCTTAACAGGGGTCCAGCATTGTCATTCTTCCATTTCTTCCTCAAATATTTATTTTGCATGTATTCTCCACCAAGCTCTGCTAATACTAAGCTGAGCCAGGCACAGTCTGGTGTACTAGACAAACGCATGCGTTCAGCCTGATTTATGTGACAACAGACATTTGCAAAGGCTGGCTGGAGGAGCCTAGCTCGCGTCTTCAGGTGCCTATAAAGTCAAGTCTTTTCTCCACTGGCGTCCTTAAGGGGGAAATCATAACCTGTGCCCCACCAATCCTTTCTCTGCTTCTTGTGAAGAACTGGATTCTTTTCCCAATCCCTGGTCTCAGGAAAATGGAAATAAAGTTCCCTCTCTTCAAAAATCTCTTCATGCCACCTAGGCGGAGCTAGAGATGACAGGGATGTGATTGATTTCTTTCATCTGGGACTTTGGTGAAAGCATCACTCTTCCCTGGGCACACATTTCTGCCTTCCCTGCCAGAAGGGGCTGTGTGGGTGTGGGGGGAACCACATAAGACTGAAGTTGGAAGACTCAGGCTCTGACCCCCATTTTGACCCTTACATGTTGTGTGATTTTGGATCAGTCACATCCTCTGTCTGGGCCTCAGTCTTCTATGTGATAAAGTAAATACAGCCACCAATTCTTTGCAGACCCTCCCATCAGGAAATGGCATCTTTCCCCATGTCTCTCCATCCCACAGTCAGCCACCCTCTAGTCCAAGTCACATCAACTCCCCCTAGATTAGCCTCCAGTACAATAGCCTCCTAATGATTCTCCCCACACTCACTCTGGCCCAATCACACATTCTACACAGAGGAGATCAAATGACATGAAAACATATGTGAGATGTGTCTGTCATGGCCCCCTGGTCACAGCCCCCAGCCTCCCTACCATGAACTGCAAGACTGTCACCCTCTGGCTGCCCACCACCTTGCCACCTGTCTCCTCGCTCACACTGCTCCAGCCTCATGTCTGGGACTGTGACCCCTGGGTGGCCACCCAGAGAGAAACTGGAGCAGAAAACTCAGGTAGAACTGGAGTTAGAAAGCTTATGGGATTGAAATTTCACTAGAAGACAAACACTGAATTTGTTCTCAGTGCTGCTCAGAAGCCAGGTGAGGCAGAACCACTACCTGAACCTGGGGAAAGGAGTTATTCTAAGAGGCGAAGATGGTGGTGGCATCAAGGAGGAGGGGACTGGGGAGATGCGGAGCTTCTGTTGGAAGTTAAGTGGTCAGAAACCTCAGTTGTCACTCAGCAACTGGACAGGGAACAGAGTGAGTCACCCATCAGGCTGCTGCAACCACATTTGCTTGCACATCTTACTTAGTTTTCCCTCTACTCTACACCTCTAATCCTCCATTAGAGAATAAAATCCTTGGGAGGCAGGGGAGGACATATTCATCTTTGTAGCTCACTGTTTCCCAGACAGAGCTCTGGGCAAGGATAGCAGAGAAAAGGTTTGATGAGTGTCGTGAGCTGCAGTTCTTCTTGCCAGCCCACTGCTGGGAGCAGCACCTCCATTTTCTTCTAAAGAACTTTCCCCACTCTCACCTATGTGCTCCGTTGAAGGTCTGACTCCTTCCCTGGGTCCTGAGCTGCACACATGGCTCAGGCCCAGCCAAGCAAAACATCACCTTCTCCTGACCACAGTGACTGGTTCAGAAATGGGCAAGTGACCATTCCAGAACTGAGGAGACAAATGACAGAAGCAGGGATAAAGGCAATGCTTTTCTGCTAGGACTGTAAGTAGTAAGGATGCTGTAAGCTGGAAGCTGCTGAAGGCCTGAAATTAGCCAACACATTGGAAGATGGAGACAGAAGATGGGAGAAAGGTCAAATCCTGATGACATGGGTTAAGCCCCTAGATCCAGCTGAGTCTGAAGCCATTTATGTCATTGCATTCTTGAGTCGTCAGAGCACCTAAATTCCATTTCTTGCCTATGGCAATTAGACTTGGGTTATTTGTCACTTGCATCCAAGAGTCCTGACAGATGAATGAATGAATGAATTTACCAGAAAATTTGCGGCATAGAGGAAAGGATTCTGTGCTAAAAGTCAGGACAGTATATTGCCATTTACTATGTGACACTGCACAAGTTGCCTGATGTCTCTGGACTTCAGTTTAGAACTTTGATATCGTTTTCTTTTATTCAACAAATATTTATTGGCATTTATTGTGCCAGGCACCACGCTACATTTTTACACTATTGTGGTTTAAGAAACAAAAAACCCCTTATGGTTCCTGTTCTCATGAAAATCTAAATAAAATTCAGTTCTAGAAAAATAAAGTTGCATTTTTAAACACCCAATTTTGTCACTGTAAAATCTGTTTGTAGTAGGAGTCTCTGGCATTTAGGAACTGGTGGCTATTGTTATTCCTTCCTCTCCTTATCAGCTAATACTGCAGGGTTAGCTGTAGGAGGGGCAAGAAACAGAGCCTTGTGTAATGGGGGAGGGGGGACCACATACTTCCCTTTTCAGTGCTTAAGGCCAATAAGAAATCATGTTTATGAGCCTAATTATACCTGGCCCTGAGCTCAACGGTGTAATGGGAGCCTGGCATCAGCCTGGGCCAATCCTCAGGGACTTTTAGCTCCAAGAATAACCAACATGCTACAAAGCACATTTTTTTTCTGGCCTCTGGCAAAGAGACTTCTTGGGGTTAAATATGCTCATCAGTGTTCCCAAGAATCAGGCTTAGAAATGGAACTACTGAAGCTCAATCTCTTTCAATTCGTGTTAGAAGGAACTAATAATGTCAACTGTAGTTAGATTTTCATTTTTAAGGGTAATTCACAGCTCAGGCTGAAATGGCAGAATGTCAAATATAAGCCCAGTAAAAGAGTATAAGTTTAGCAGGCCCAAAGTAACCAGCGCCCTGTTCCAGCTTCTATCATTTACTTCATTCATTTAATAAATATTTATAAAGCACCCACTCTGCACCAGGCACCATCAAGGACTCATGAGGGGGCAGCCCCCAGAGAGAACAGATCAGAGGCAAATACTCAAATACAAGCCCACTCCCACGTACCAGGTGTGCATCTGACTAAGCCCAGCCAGGTGTTAATAAATCAGCCTTTACTAATAAATCAGCTCGTGTGCTCTATTCTAAATATAGCCAGGGTTTTGCCTGTTCCAGTTATTACTGCTGCATTTTAAAATGACCTCAAAACTCAGTGGTTTGGTACTTAATACTACTGAACTGTACACTTAAAAAATTGTAAATTTTGTATTATGTATATTTTACCACAATAAAGAATATGGAAGGATTAAAAACAAACCTTAATGTTTTGAAACAACCATTTAACAATGCTCACAGGTTCGGGGGGTGGTCAGGCTTTTAGGGTAGGGCACAGTGGGGAGGGCTCATCTCTGCTCTGCTCCATGGTGTCTGGGCCTCAGGTGGAAAAATCAAAGGCTGGGGGTAGAGTCTGGGCACTGGAATCATCTGAAGGCTCTTTCATTTACATGTCTGAGTTGAGTCAAAAACCAGGATTGTCTACTGGAGCACCCACACATGGTTTGGCTTCCTCACAGCATAGTGGCCTTGGGATAGTCAAACTTTTTATATGGTAGCTCAGAGCTCCAAATGTGAATGTTCCAGGAAAACAAGGGAGAGGGCAAAACCTGCATTTCATTTATGACTTAAACTTAGAATTTCTGTCATACTCTATACTGGTCCAAGCAGTCATAAACCTATCCAAAGTCTAGGTTGGGGGTGGGTAGAATGAGGAGTATCAAGACCACATTGTGGAAAAACATGTCTGAAGGAAGCTATTGTTGCAGCCATTTCTGAAAAATACAATCTGTCATACTACCTTTTGAAATGGACCAAAAGCAAAGAAGCCACAGAAGAATCCATTTAGAGAAACAGAGCCCTGAAAGAGGCCTTAGTGAACACACAGTGCGTCTACCCTAAGGATTAGCAATTCACTCCTGAGAGGATCCCTCCACAGGCTGGGCAAGTGCCAAGGACATCAGATAAGTATAAGGAGTGGCTGGTGTCTAATTGTAGTTCTCTCAGTCCCCAATCATGTGTAATTCCAAGGTAGGAAGGCTTTTCATCACTGAGCTTCCTCACCTTTAAAATGGAGGTAATTCTTGATCATGTTTCACCAGTAGTGTTGTGAGAATCAAGTAAAATATTGTGAGGAAAATTCGTGGCAAAGTTGTCCACAAACTGACTCCTCCGGTGGACAGCACACTTCGACAATGCAACTGGGGTGGACCATGTGCTGCAGATTCATCTTTGCCACCACTCTTCCCCATAGCAGCCACCCTCCTGTTTTTGCTTGCCTATTTCAGAAGTAGGAGAGACAGATGGAAGCTCAGAGAGGGCACATGACCTGGACAGGGCAACACAGACAAAAAAAGTAACCAAAACCTAGATCTTCAGGCATTGCTTAGACTTTCCATTCTAAAGCCTCCAGGTGACTCTGACCTTAGCTGAGAAGCCTGACAAAGATTATACCCAGCACCTGGAGTCACACTGCCTGGGTTCATATCCAAATTACCTACTAGCTGCGTGACCTTGGGAAAGATAATTAACGTTTCTCCATATATTAAATGGAAGTAAGACCTCCCACACAGGTTTAAAAGGTAACCAAGTGAACAAAAGGCACTTAAAAAGGTGCCTCCCACATAACAAGCACTTATTTGCTGTTATTACAAATACTATTGTATATTTAGTATATAATAGGTACTAAACGTTTGAAAGTGAGAAAGTAACATCCAAAAATGTAATGAAATGTAATGGCGGAGGAATTCCTTGAAATGATACATTCATTTTGGAGAAAACTTTAAAAAATAAACCCCAAATCTCTACCATTTGTCAGCTCTAAGTCTCTGGGGGCAAAATAAAGGTCGGTGGAAACTGGCCTCTGATGCCTACGATTCCAATTTCATTTATTTTATTTAATCATTGCCTCCACGAAGCCCGCAGACACCATCACAGGCGGGACAGTCCTGTAAAGCCCATTCAAGTCAACCCACACAGCACAGCCAACGCCACGTGGATTCCTCGCCCAGCTGCAACCGCTTTCAACCCTCTCCCCACCCTTTCCTATTCGGCGCCTTCGAATGACGTCAGAACCGGGCGCCGACGCCACGGGAACCAGTGTCTGCGCCTGCGCTGCGCCCAGGTGGCGGCTCAGAGCTCGTCAGCTAGTGTGTTGGCTGGAAGGCCGTTAGGGTTCCGGACCCGCTGGGGCCCAGTCTCTACCGTGAGGCGTCGGTGCGTCGGGGACCATGAACCGCAGCCGCCAGGTGACGTGCGTGGCCTGGGTCCGCTGCGGCGTGGCCAAAGAGACGCCAGACAAGGTGAGGCCTGGTCGCCCTGAGGTGAGGGGAGCGGCCTCTTCGCAGCACCCTGGGTCAGCCCCGCCTAGGGGACCTGGACCCAGGACGCGCGGCCCAGGCGCGGCTGCTAGGACTGACCCGGGTGAGGCCGGCTGTGGCCAGACTGTCGTGACTAGGGCTGCAGCTTCTGGGGTCTGGGACTCCTGGGCCTAGGAGCAGGGGCCGCGCCTCCTCATGGTCCCTTCCCTCAAGCGCAGCCCCACCCCCTCAAAATCGCTCACACGTGGATTTCACGGGCTGGAAGGTGGGGGTGCGGCTCGGAGTGGGAACTCCCCAAAAGTCGCCTTGACGTCCGCGCAGCTTCCCCCACACCCTAGTGTGTTTTCAGGCATAACGGGAAGAGGGAGCATGTATGTGAAACTCCACTTTCCACTCCTTCGCTCGGCGTGTAGAGGAATAAACTGGATGAAAGCTATGGTGTAGAAAAACTGGTGTGGAGACAATGTCGTGAGTCTGGGAGATACATTAGGAATTTCTCGCAGTGAACCAAGTGAGATGTGGATGTGGCAGTGGGGATGAGAGGTAAACGTGACAGTTATGAAGAGGAAACCTTAAAGACTGAGCCGGTAGCAGGGAAGATTACTTAAGATACTTAGTGCTTTCTGTGTTCCAGGCATTGTACAGGATCCTGGGATAGGCATAAACAAAACAAGAAAAGTCCCTGCTTTTATGGAGTTGACGTGTATATGTAATATTATGTCATTGGGAATTAATGCTATGAAAGAAGAAAGGGAGTGTTTCAGTGTTACTGGGCCAGTTCCACCAGACACAGACGGTTTTATTTACCAGTTTTCTCCAATGTTTGGTTCACAATAGGCATTCAGTGCGTATGTACAGAACAGGGACAGGAAATAATCTCATATTAAAAATTACTGAAGGAGGTAAGATTTGTTTAAAAAGGGACATCTCGCCTTTCAAATAGTTGAAGATGGTGATTTCTAAGCATGTTTATAGTTTGGAACCACCTGGGGAGCTTCAAAAAAATACCAATTCTGAAGTGATTTAATTGGTCTGGAGTATAGCCTGATTCCCCCATGTGATTCTAATGTGCAGACAAGTATGGGAACCATTGCTTTAGGAGTTTATAGGAAGAAGAGATTTAATTTATTCTACAAAGTCCCAGGAAGGAAAATTCAAACAAATAAGAGAAATTAGAAAAACAAGTCTCTTTTTATTAAACTAAGAACCTTTTAGGTTGGGTAGGTGTGGTTTTAATTTGGTATTTAAAATATATACGTTTCAAGTCTTGGTTCTATTTGTGGACAAATTTCCAAATTGCTCTGTGATATTTTTGTTACTCTGTGTTACAAAATGAGTTGCTACAACTGGAGATTGTGATGGTGGAGACCTATTGACACATGGGGAAAAACCATATGTGCAATTAAAAAAGGACTTTTAGTTTCTGGAGCTATAGAATGTCATCACTGTAGAGGATATCCATATTATCAGAAGCGTTTTAGTACAAACTGGGTGATTGATTGGCTCATCACCTATCATCAAGCATCCCTACCATGGGCGGAATGATAGAAGCTTAGTTTAGCAGTGATAGAGGTGTTTTAAAAGATACTGAAGCATTGATTAGGTAAGGAAGGCCAGTTTTGAAGTAAAGAGAATGACTTTAATTTTAAATCAGAATATCCAAGTGGAGAGTCTTATGGGTAGTTAGAAAAATGGAACTGGATTATATGTGGCTAGAGAAGAGAAAGTTTGGAGTGATCATTTCAGAGACAGTGGTTTTACTCTTGAGAATGAATGAGCTTTGTGGGGAAATGAGAGCATGATGAGTGAATACTTGGCAGTGATAGCAAGGAAAAGAGCAGGGGATGAAGGCAAGGGTGGTTTGTTAAGGAAAATCCACAGGGAAAACTGGGAGAAGCAGCCAAGGAGTCTGAGTAATTGGAAGAAAATAAGATGGGCTGTCATAGAAGCCAGTTTATACAAGTCTGTCTTTTTTGATAAAGACTGGAGAGAGGTAGACTGAACATGATTTTTGAACAGTTCTAGGTTAGAAGGGATCTTAATTATAAGGACCTGTGAAAACTCCATTTACATTAAATTTAGAGACCCTGGATTGATACTCGATTTTTTTTTTTTTTGGCCTGTTTTTTGTGTTGAGTTTTTTTAGGGGTGGTGGTGGGGAGAGGTAATTAGGTTTATTTATTTATTTTCTAATGGAGGTACTGGGGTTGAACCCAGGACCTCGTGCATGCTAAGCATGTGCTCTGCCACTGAGCTATACCCTCCCCCCTCGATTTCTTTTTAAATTGAAGTACAGTCAATTACAATGTGTCGATCTCTGGTGTACAGCACAATGTCCCAGTCATTCATATACATATGTATATTTGTTTTCATATTTTTTCATTAAAGGTTATTACAAGATACTGAACATAGTTCCCTGTGCTATACAGAAGAAACTTTTTTAAAATCTATTTTTATACATAATAGCTAATGTTTGTAAATCTCAAACTCCCAAATTTATCCTCTTCCACTCCCTTTCCCCAGTAACCATAAGACTTATTAAGTCTGCGATTCTGTTTCTGTTTTGTAGAGATGAGTTCCTAGTGTCCTTTTTTTTTTTTTTTTTTTTTTTTAAGATTCCACATATGAGTGTTAATGTATGGTATTTTTCTTTCTCTTTCTGGCTGACTTCGCTTAGAATGACATTCTATAGGTCCATCCACGTTGCTGCAAATGGCATTATTTTATTATCTTTATGGCCGAGTAGTACTCTATTGTGTAAATATACCACAACTTCTTTGTCCAGTCAGCTGTCATTGGACATTTAAGTTGTATCCGTGTCTTGGCTATTGTAAATAGTGCTGCTATGAACATTGGGGTGCATGTGTTTTTTTGAATTAAGGTTCCCTCTGGATATATGCCCAGGAGTGTGATTGCTGAATCATATGGTAGATTTACTTTTAGTTTTTTGAGGAATCTCCTTACTGTTTTCCATAATGGCTGCACCAAACTACTTTCCACTAGCAGTGTAGGAGGGTTCCCTTTTCTCCACACCCTCTCCAGCATTTATCATTCCTGGACTTTTGAGTGATGGCCATTCTGACTGGTGTGAAGTGATAACCTCATTGTAGTTTTGATTTGCATTTCTCTGATAATTAATGACATTGAGGTTTTTTTCATGTGCCTATTGGCCATTCATATGTTTTCATTGGAGAATTGCTTGTTTAGGTCCTCTGCCCATTTTTGGATTGGGTTGTTTTGCTGTATGAGCTGTTTATGTATTCTGGAAATTAAACCTTTAGGCTTTCAGCTTTTCACCATTGAGTATTATGCTGGCTGTAGGTTTGTCATAAATAGCTTTTACTATGTTGAGGTGTGTTCCCTCTATACCTACTTTGATAACAGTTTTTGTCATAAGTGAGTGTTGAATTTTATCAAATGCTTTTTCTGCATCTATTGAGATGATCATATGGTTTTTGTCCTTTCTTTTGTGGATGTAGTGTATCACATTGATTTATTTGCGTATGTTGGACTAGCCTTGTGTCCCTGGGATGATTCCAACTTGATCATCGTGTATGATCTATTTTATGTGTTGTAGGATTCTGTTTGCTGATATTTTCTTGAGGATATTTACATCTATGTTCATCAGTGATATTGGCCTGTAATTTTTTTTTTTTTTTTTTGGTAGTGTCTTTGTCTGGTTTTGGTATCAGGGTGATGGTGGCTTCATAGAATGAGTTTGGGAGTACTCCCTTCTTTTCAATCTTTTGGAAGAGTTTGATGAGGACTGGTGCAAGTTCTTTGTATGTTTGGTAGAATTCCCCAGTGCAGCCATCTAGCCCTGGACTTTTGTTTGTAGGGAAGTTTTTTTTATTGCTTATTCTGTTTCATTTCTGGTGATCAGTCTGTTCAGGTGGTCTTCTTTTTTTTTTTTTTTTTCTTGATTAAGTCTTAGTGAACTACATGTTTCCAGAAATTTGTCCATTTCTTCTAGATTGTCCAGTTTGTTCCCATGTATCTATACATAGTATTCTTTTATGATATTTTGTATTTCTGTGGTATTGGTTGTAGTTTGTCTGTTTTCTTTTCTTATTTTGTTTGTATTCTCTCTCTTTTCTTCTTGGTGAGCCTGGCCAAAGGTTTGTCAATTTTGTTTACCCTTTCAGAAAACCAGCTCTTGGTTTGATTGATTTTTTTTCTATTGTTTTTTTAATCTCTGTTTTATTTATTTCCTCCCTGATCTTTATTATTTCCCTCTTTCTGCTTACTTTTGGTTTTGTTTGCTCTTCTTTTTCTTATTTTAGGTGGTAGGTTAGGTTGTTTATTTGAGATTGTCTTCTTTTTTTAGGAAGGCCTGTATTGTTTCTTTGGACTGCTTTTGCTGCATCCCATAGGTTTTGTGTGGTTGTGTTTTCATTGTCATTTGTCTCAAAGTATTTTTAAATTTCTTCTTTGATTTCATCATTGCCCCCCCCCCCCCTTTTAAGTAGCATGTTGTTTAATCTCCATGATGTCGTTTTTCTCTCCTTTGTTTTTCTTTGGTTGACTTATACTTTCATGGCGTTATGGTCAGAAAAGATGCCTGAAATAACTTCTGTCCTCTTAAATTTGTTGAGGCTTCTTTTGTGCCTGAGTACACAATCTATCCTAGATAATGTTCCATGTGCACTTAAAAAAAGGATGTATATTCTATTTTTGGATGATGTAATGTCCTAAAAATATCAACTAAGTCCAACTGTTTTATTGTGTCATTTAGTTTCTTGTTGCCTTATTGATTTTCTGTCTGGAAGATCTATCCAGTCATGTAATTGTGGTGTTAAAAGTCTTCTACTATAATTGTGTTCCCATCAGTTTCTCCCTTTATATCTGTTAGTATTTGCTTTATGTATTTAGGTACTCCTATATTGGGTGCATATATGTTAACAAGTGTAATATCCTCTTCTTGTGTTGCTCCTTTAATCATTATATAGTGTCCTTCTTTATCTTTCTTTCGCCAGCAGTGGTGCCTCTGATCTGTGAAGACAAAGGCTATAGCACCCCTCCCCCCTAGCATGCACCAGCAGTGTTGCTTTCTTTTTTCTTTTTTTTTTAAATAGGGCAGTCTGGCTGTTCTGTTCTGTATACACTCCCAGCCATGGTGCACAACACACTCCAGTCCCCTGAGGTTGCCTCTGTGCAGTCGCCCCCATTCTTGGGCAGCCTGCTCCGGCTCACCCCTACTGGCTCGCCTCTAGGGCTGGGGATTGCAGGGACCCTTTGTGCCCATTTTACTTAATTCTGTCAGTCAAGGGCTGCTGTGCACAGATCTGAGCCTCAGAGGTTCCCCCTCTGTTCCTGCTGGCCTCTGTGTTGGAGAGAGGGGGAGTCCCAGTGTGAGAGCGCTATTCCTCCTTTGCTGCTCCCTCCCTGCAGGACAGGTCTTGCACTAATATTCTCCTCCTCATCCCCCTCCTCCCCCTCCACCCCTCCACCCCCTCTTCCATCTCCACCAGATTTGTGGCAAATTTTGTCTCTTGAAGAAGGTGATGTTCTGTCAGTTCAGCAGATGTTCTGAATGGGTGGGTCCGTGGATGTCTCTCTCGGTGTATTCATGGGAGAGGGTGAGCTAAGAGCGTCCTACTCCATCATCTTGGCTGCATCTCTCCTGATATTCGATTTTTAATGTCTCTTGAGTTATATTTTACATTAGTTTACAAACTTATTTTTAATTCAAAGACTTTTGATTTCCTAAAATATATCGTAATGAAATATTTGCTCTCTTCCAGGTAGAGCTTAGTAAAGAAGAAGTGAAACGTCTCATTGCCGAAGCAAAGGAAAAATTACAGTAAGTTACAGAATGTTGATGCCTGTAGTAAAGTCAGATGAAATGTAAATCTTAAATAATGATGACGGGATGGTCTTGTTGTTGAATGGTGCCTTTTGGGTGATGTCCTTTTACTTTTCTTTTTTCATTGGTGTAGAGAAGAAGGTGGTAGTGATGAAGAGGAGACAGGTGATCCTTCAGAGGATGGCATGCAGAGTGCCCGTACCCAGGCACGACCGAGGGAGCCCTTAGAGGATGGCGACCCAGAGGATGACAGGACCCTGGATGATGATGAGCTGGCCGAATACGACCTAGATAAATATGATGAGGAAGGTGACCCAGGTGAGAACTCACTCACTTCTACTAGTTTTTAGTCACAAATTCAGTGCGTCAGATCATGCTTCTAGTGTTCCAGAGCTTTACTCTGAGGCTTTGTTGTCCTTTATGTCAGATAATCTGGTTCAAGGCTTGGGCAGACAGCGTGCTTCCTAAACTGTTTCCTGAATTGAAAATCAATTCAACCCACTAATATAAAATCTCAAAAAAAAAAAAATTAGTATTATATGCTTTGTTGCAAGTAGTGATTATGATAATCTGTAATTCATCTTTCTTTGTCTGCAATAATTAGAGAGGAGTTATTACCTCTATTTTACAGAAGAGAGAACAGGCTTACAAAGATGAAATACCTTTGCCAATGTCACACAGCTGGTGAATAATGGAGCTGAGGTTTTAATAGTCTCTGGCCTTCATGCTTTTTCACTGTACTTCATTAGATGCAGAGGATAGTTTTTTTCATTGGACTCTGGGTTGTGGGCCTCTGAACTTGTTACCATCCTGCTAGGACAGAGTACCATGGGAATACAGAGCAATAAGAGCTAAGCAGTCTACAGAAATGGCATTCAGAAACTGCTCCCTGACATTCTCCACACCCTGCAGAGTATTGGTCCTGTCTTTCTCATCTGGTGGAAATTCCCATTTGTTGCCTATCAGGTGTTATTAGTCCTGCCTCCTTAAATATCTTTAACCTTGGCTATCTTGATTATAATATGTCTTAGCGTTGGTCTATTCGAGCTCTTCCTGTTGGGGACCCTCTGTGCTTCCTGTACTTGGATATCTATTTCCTTCTTTTGGTTTGGGAACTTTTCAGTCATGATTTCTTCAGATACCTTTTCAATCCCCTTTTCTCTATCATATCCTTATGGGACCCCTATTTTGCATAGGTTGGCACACTTTATATTATCCCATAGGTCCCTTATATTGCTTTCATTGGTTTTTACTTGCTTTTCTATCTACTGTTCTGATTGGATGACTTTTTTATGTGTCTTCTAAGGCACTTATTTATTCCTCTGCATTATCTTGTCTGCTTTCGACTGTCTTTAGCTCAGCTCCTATCTCAGCAATTGAGTTTTGTTTTTAATTGGCTCCTCTTTATAGTTTCAATTTCCTTTTTAAAGCATTCTCTGTCTCTATTCATAGTCTCTCTTATTTCTATCAGTGCTTTTATCACCCCCTTTTTGAAGCCATGATCTAGTAGACTGTTGAGATCTGTCTCATTGTTCGTTCTTTCAGGGGACTTCTCTTGTTCTTTTAATTGGGAGTGGTCCCTCTGCTTCATTTTACTTATATTTCTCTGGCTTCTAGGAGTATCAGTTATCTACTGTGGTCTTGAAGGGCTGTTTTATTTTTTATTTGTTTTTATTTAAAGTGGGAACATTCCTATGTAGACTGTGTGCGTCTAATAGTTTTGTTGCGAGGGCTGTTCTTAGTATGGATGGTTGCCACCTCTTTCTTCTGTGAGTGTTGGCTGTTATCCCTTTGATTGGAGGTGTGGTTGGTGGTGTGATCAGAGCCTGCCCTGATTGTTGTTGTTGAGCTGGACCTCCTTTTTTGTTCTGTGGTTGTCACAGCCTTGACAGGGGCCGGGTCTGCTCCCCTGTTGCTGGAATAGAGGCTTCTAGACCCGTTTCTGAGCTGTGACGTGTGGTAAGCAGGGTTGGAGCGCTTCATCTGGAAAGAAGTATCGCTGAGTACCTCCGCAGGAGATGTCCCATTAGGAGGTGCTCTCCGTGGTGTTGTCTGTCACTTGTTACGTGGGCGGGCTTACAAAGTATTCTTTGTTGACGCTGCCTTTGTCCCCACCTTAGCTGCGGGAATGTTGGCCACCTGCTCTGATGTCCCCCAGGTTCTGGCCCCCAGGACCACCAGTGCAGATTCACCAATGTCAGGTGATAGGACCCACCGTAGCAAGCATGTAGTCACACACCTGAATCCGTGGTGCGCCACAGGGTCAGTGCAGTCCCCAGCCCTGCCTTTGCATACCGTATGGTATGCCAGCCTGTTGTAAATACCCGTAGTCACCCCCGCCATGCACCAAAATTCCGCTCACTGCTTATTCGTCCCAGAGGGATGGGTCAATCAATGGTCCAGAGAGAGCAAATCCACCCTCTCTGCCTGGGGTTATAAACAAATCTTAGTCCCTCCTATGAAGTTGCAGGGCCACTAGGTATAGATTCAGCTTTCAGCCCCACCTCCGTGCAGCAGCCTTGTCTATGACAGAGCCCCACTCCTCTTCTCGCAAGAACACACCAACAATGGAGCCAGGCAGAGAAAGCAGCTGTGGTGCAACTGCGTTGTACCCCTCCCCTCCATGCACACCAGCAGTGGTGCTTTTTTAATGGGGTCCCAGGCTGTTCTATTCCACACACACCCCCAGTCAGAGCTCACACCAGCCTCCAGTCCACTGAGGCTGCCTCTGGGCAATAGGCCCCAGCCCTCTGCCCAGGCTCCTCACTGATCTCCAGCAGCCAGTCCCAGCTTGTACCTGCTGGCTTGCATCTAGGGCTGGGGATCACAGGGACACTTCATGTCAGTTTCTATTAGTTCTGGCTACCAAGTAGCTGCCACTTTCTCCTCTGACCCTCAGAAGCTCCACTTCTGTCCCCACTGACCTGGCTGGAGATGGGGCATCCCAGTTTGAGGGTGACTTCCTTTGCTGCTCCCTCCCTACAGGACTGGTCCTGCACTGGTTTTTTTCTTTTTTCTTTTTTTCTGTTACTGAATTTTGTGAGAATCCTCCTGTATTTCGAAGCGAGAGACACTGCCAGAGTTCAGTAGGTGTTGTGTGCAATTCATTGGATTTGTAGATGTAATTCTTGGTTTACTTGTGGGAGAGAGCGAGTTGTGAGTCTGTACTCTGCCATTATAGCCTGTCTCTGTGTTTTATTCATTTCGATTTATAAATTCTTACAGATACTGAAACTCTTGGTGAATCTCTTTTGGGTCTTACAGTCTATGGGAGTAATGATCAAGATCCTTATGTTACTCTGAAAGATACGGTAAATATTCGCATGGCTTTTCTAATTCTGCTCCTTAAGTGTTTGAAAAACCTTATCAAATATCTGATTCTAGTCAATGACTTTTTCTTTGTCCACTTAGGAGCAATATGAACGGGAAGATTTCTTGATTAAGCCCAATGACAATCTCATAGTTTGTGGCAGAGCTGAACAGGACCAGTGCAATTTAGAGGTACATGGTAAGTGAAATACATCCCTTACTAAAAGGTTCTCTACTTTAGTGATATTAAAATAACTATAATAGTAACTATGATGAATTTCTAAACACCAGGTCCTGCTGTATCTCATTTAGTTGGGTTACCTGGTTAAATTCTACATGGTCTGCAGACTTCCTGGTTATTGTGCCTGGGTATGTGTAGTCTGATGTGTCATTTTAGTATCTGACTTTATTTATGGAAAATGATCCCCTGGAAAGTTCTAATAGGGGTTTTTTATCTTTTATTTAAACACTTTTGCTAATTTTTGTTTTTCTTTCTCCCTTCATTGGAGAAAATGGAGAAAACCTAGAGGTAAAACTATTTTTAAATGCAAGAAAAAACTATAATCTCTTTATCCCAAGGTAACTTGTTACCTTGGCTTTTTACTCCAGTTCACTTTCTGGCTCCTTTTTCTTTATATGGTGAAGGTTATATTCTATATAATTTATCCTGCTTTTTCACAAATTCATTTCAGATATTTCCCCTTCTGCAGAACATTTTATTTTCTTCATAAAAATTCAACTTAGAGGCCCACAGGTTCTCTTCAGGAACCAAAAGGTCATGGTCACTTTTCCCAGTTCAGGGAATGTTTGCATTAAAGCCAGAGGTGAATACAGTTAGTTGACCCTTGAACAACATAGGTTTGAACTGTGAGGATCCACTTATACGTGGATTCTTTTTCAGTAATAAACACTGTAGTGGAGAAACACTGTACCAGGGATATGGAGGGTGGTCTGTAAGTTATACACGGACTTTCCACTGCATGGAGGGTCAGTGCCCTTAACCCCCCACGTTGTTTAAGGATCAGCTAGTTGGAATCTGAAGCAGACAATGATTCACATTTTTCTTTTTATTGAATTTTTAAATCAAATATCTTAAAGTTGATATTTATTAATTCAACAAACATTAATTGAATGATTATTTTCTTAAAAACACCTTCAAGATGTCTGGAATATTCTGCCTCCACATTTTCCCTTTTGTTTTTCTTGCCCCTTTCCATGCACGCAGATCCTCAGACAGGTCTGTTTTTGCCCAGATACTCTCCTTCCCCAACAGTCTTCTATTCATTTGCCTTAAAATTTGGAAGCTTTAAAGAGATGATTAGGCTAATGCTTTTTATTATAGGAAATACAGTTGCATAGTGTGAAAATTAAAACCTTTAGATTTAATGTTTATTGGCATCTTTTAGGTTACTTTGTCACTTATTTCTTTTATTAACTTGGATTTCTGTAACTCTTCACAGTTGAGGGCTGCCTGCAGGAAGCCTAATAGGCCATCTTTATCCCATGGCCCGCTGAAAGGCTTTAAATAGCAAATACATGTGAAGCTATTCTCCTAATTATCTTTGAACTTTTTATGTATTTCAAATGAAAACTTTGTTCATGGAATTTTTAAAAGACCAATTCTAATTTCAGAAAAATTGAAACTGTTACAGTTTGTCATCATTGATTTTTATGCATTTTCGTGTGAGAATTTATTGTAGTCATTCCTTTGAATCTAGTGAGTATCAGAGTGGAGTTGAGAAGTTAAAGAAAAACAGTTGTCTTCCTATTTTGTTCTAAGTTAGGTTATTAATGATATATTTTATTTGGATTTGGTCTGAATCTCCAAGTTACCCAGTGTATCTCTGTTCAAGAATAATTTCAAAATTGCATTCTGAATTAGATCTGAATGTTGATCTGACGTGGTTAAAAGAAGATTAAAGCATCGTCATCAGGGGGAGGGTGTAGCTCAGGGGTACAGTGTGTACCTAGCATGCACTAGGTCCTAAGTTCAATCCCTGGTACCTCCACTGAAAATAAATGAATATACCTAATTACCCTCAAAATAAAATAAATTAAAAAAAATTAATTAAACTCAATTACAGCATCATCATCATTTTTATTTAAAATGTAAGCTGAGTACATTGACCATAGGTGAGGTTCTTGCAGGACCACTAACTAATCATTTTGAGCACGCATTTTAACCATGAAATGATGTGCTAGAACATTACAGAGAATCTGCTAATCCCAAGATCTATCACAGGTTTAGTGATCTGAGGAATTTTAAAAAATCATTTGCTTATCTTAACATTACTTCTTTCTAGTAAAAGACATATTTGAGGGAAATCTGTGATTTCTCGGGCTCTATTTTATCAATGTTTCACTGTATAATTTTTAAAGTTCTCCTTAGTTATTGATTTTAACAATATTTTTGTTCCTTAACATTGTAACTGTGAATGATAAAGAGCTAATTTTTTTTAGTTGCCATATTCCAGAAGAGTGTTCTCAAGATCATTATTTACTTTGCTGGTCTTCATAAACTTTTTTTTTAATTGAAGTAATTTTTGACGAGCATTTAGATTTCTAAATGAGTTATTTCTTTCCAGTGCTGATTCATTCTTGACTTATAGCCAGATAGACCTTTAAAAGATAAAATTATATTGAAGTACTTCTTATGGAGACATCATGAGCATTTGTTTTCTGTAATAAATGAACCAGAAAGTAGGACCATTGTAGCTGGGGAACATGCGGATCGAGTATTCAGGCAGATGTCAGTTCTCTTGTCAGTACTGCTGTTCCTCTTTGGAGCACACCAGACAATGGGAATATGTTAGACATGCAAAACTTCTGCCTAGTAGTAAATACTTTGGAATCTCTTTAGTGCCATCAAATATGTCTCGCTTTAAGCCTATGGCTCCCATAGGTTTAGGGAGAGTTTGTTCTTTTGAGCTGGATGTGATTTCTTATTCTGATATAATAAAGTCTCTTCCCAATCTTTTCAGTTTATAATCAAGAAGAAGATTCTTTTTATGTACACCATGATATCCTGTTGTCTGCATACCCTCTGAGTGTGGAATGGCTGAATTTTGATCCTAGCCCAGATGATTCGACTGGTAATTAGAAAACTTAAGATTACTCAATGCTCTTATTCCTGTGTTTTTCCTAGCCCACATAAGTTACCTATTTTGTATGAATGTTTTCAGAATTGTTGATATTTTATGAAGTTAATGTTCTTTTATGAAGTTATAGAGTTCTCAAAACATAATCACTTAATTGTTTGGGGCTGTATGTCTCCAGATTTCAGACAGGCTGAAGAGGTAACTTCTCCACTGTAGGCAGAAGGACAGGGCCTGAAAACCATTTTGGGCTGCACAACTGTGCAAAGATCCCATAAAAACCCAGTATAAAATGGCGTAATGCACCTGATGTTACCAGCTAGAGTGTAGTGCATGACCCTTTTCAGAACCCTCAAGTAAAACCAAAATGAAGAGAGAATTGGATATCAACTACTATATATAAAAATAGATTAAAAAACAGATTTTTTCTGTATAGCACAGGGAACTATATTCAATATCTTATAATAACCTTTAATGAAAATGAATATATGTATATATATATGTATGACTGGGATATTATGCTGTACACCAGAAATTGACACATTGTAACTGACTGTACTTCAAGTAAAAAAAAAAAAAAAAGAGGAGGAGAATTGGGCTTTCATGTTAGTCACTGTAGCTGTGCTGCACACTGCTAGTTGTCCCTGTCATACTAGGGCTAAAAACTCTTTAACACTCAGTCCCTCATCGCAGCCTGTGAAGGTGGAAGGGATTTTCTCATTACATGTGTGAGGACCTGGGGACCAGGGGCCTGAGTCTTTGTTACTCAAGTGTGGTCTGAGGGCCAGCAGCACAGCATAGCCATCACCCAGGAGCCAGCTAGAAATTCAAGGCTCAGGGTCCCAACCCAAGGCCTCTTGAAACAATCTGCATTTTAACAGCATTCAGGTGATGTACATGCATATGAAAGTTTGAGAGAAACTGCTTTAAGCCATTACTCAGTGTGTCATTAAAATTTATTTTTAAAATCATAAGTACATCATTTTCTCCTGTAGGAAATTATATTGCTGTGGGAAACATGACCCCCGTTATTGAAGTGTGGGACCTTGATATAGTGGACTCTTTAGAGCCAGTCTTCACACTTGGAAGTAAGCTATCAAAAAAGAAGAAAAAGAAAGGAAAGAAGGTAAGCAAGCTAATAGATATTTAAACTCCAATGACAAACAGAGAGGTTTGGTGGGAGAGGGGACAGGGGATAAGAACATACACTTTTTCAGTTAGATAGTTTTGGTGGAAGAGGACAGGTAGTTATGAAGTTATTGTAGTTTCTAGTTTCAAAATGCCCATCCAAGGAAAAACTGATTTCTGATTACATAAAGCCTCCATTGTTACATTATTCATCTTTACACAAAACAGATTACTCTCTGGTCATGATCCCGCTTTATAGATAGTAGCTATTCACACTAATAAGCTATTTTTGAACTTTTAAAATATTCATTTAGCCTTGAGTATGTTGAAATCTAAATATCCCTCTATTAATTCCTATAGCTTTTAGAACTGTTCAGTTTTGAAAGGGAGGGATTGATTTGTAGAATTATAGCACCCACATTAAGAACTACTATAGTTTTTTTCCCTGAAAAAGAATATCATGTATCTCTATAGTAACAGAGAGACAAGGTGTTTCCAGATCTTTGAGCATGTGCGCTCAAGATCAAAACATTAATCTTAAGGTTTAAAGAATCTTTCAAATTAGTGTTATCAGTTTTGTTTGGGGAGGTAATTTAATACCAAAAATAATTAAACTGAACAATCATTACAGAATTCCTCAGCAGATGGGCATACTGATGCTGTCCTTGACCTTTCTTGGAATAAATTGATCAGGTAAAAAGAAATACCATTTGAAGGATTGTTAAAGACTAACCGTTGTGGTTTTTCCTCATGCCTGCACTTGTCTCCCTACACTGTGTGTTTCGAGTCTTTGTGTCCATGTCTTATCTTTTCCTGCAGTATATACTGCTTGAAGGCAAGAGCTCTGCTGTCTGTCCTTGCATACCCCACATCACCTGCCAGCTTTTTGCTTAGTAGAGGCTCATTACATATTTGGGGACCAAGTGCACTCCTCTCCAGCACCACTGGGAAAAACAGGATGTACCGCAGTGCCAGTGGTGCAGTAGAATTATTTCTTCACGGAAGGCAGGCCTTTTTCTCACTTCATTTAGTTTTCTCAACATATCCACATGTTTTTGTTTTTGTTTTTTTTAAACTGTGGTGAAATATATATAACATAAAATTTACCATTTTAATCGTGTTTAAGTATACAGTTCACTGGACACTGTTATACATTGTTGTGCACCACCATTCAACTCCAGAACTTTTTCATCTTCCAAAACTATAACCACATACCCATTAAACAATAACTCTGCATTTCCTGCTCCCCCCAGGCCCTAGTAACCTTTGTCTCTATGAATCATTCTACTTTGTCTCTATGAATCTACTCCAGATACCTCATACGTAGAATCATACAGTATTTCTCCTTTTGTGACTGGCTTATTTCACTTAGCTTAAGGTTCATCCATGTTACAGCATGTGGCAGGATTTCCTTGCCTTTTAAGGCTGAATGATACTCCACTGTACATGTATACCGTATTTTGTTTATTCATCTGTTGGTGGGCACTTGGGTTGCTTTCACCTCTTGACTCGTGAATAATGCTTCTGTTATTTACATAGATATAAATAATGTGGACTTACATGTACGTTAGAGTCCCTGCTTTCAGTTCTTTTGAATATATATCCAAAAGTGGAATTGCTGGACCATATGTTAATTCTGTTTTTACCTTTTTGAGGAACAGCCATACTGTTTTTTATAGCAGTTGCACCGTTTACATTCCCATCAGCAGAGCACAAGGGTTCCAGTTTCTCCACATCCTCTTCAACACTTGGTACTTTCTGGTTTTGTTATTGTTGTTTTTATAATTGCCATCCTAACTGGTGTGATGTGGTATCTCATTGTAGTTTTGACTTGAAATTTCCTAATGATTATTGATGAGCATCCTTTCAAGTACTTATTGGCCATTTGTACATCTTCTTTGGAGAAATGTCTATTCAGGTCCTTTTGGCCATTTTTTAATTGGGTTAGGATTTTGTTGTTGTTGAGTTGTGGAAGTTTTTTTATATATTCTGAGTTTTGATCCCTTATGAGAGTTATCATTTGCAAATATTTTCCCCCATTTGATGGATGGGTTGCCTTCAACTCTCTCATTAGTGTCCTCTGATGCACAAGTTTTTCATTCCGATGTAGTCTAATTCATTTTTACTTTTTGTTGCCTGTGCTTTTAGTGGTATATCCAAGAAATCATTGCCAGATTCACTGTCATGAAGATTTTCTTCTAAAAGTCTTACAGTTTTAACTCTTAAGTCTTTGATCTATTTTGAGTTAATTTTTGTATACTCTGTAAGGTAAGGGCGCAACTTAATTCTTTTGCATGTCATCCACATATTTTTTATATTTATTTACCCTTAAACAACAGTTACCCCAGAAGGCCATTTTCCAAATAGTGTAGTTGGTTTGAGGGACTACTGTGGCAAGAAGGTAAGCACTAGGTTGAGTACAACTTATCTGGAGGGGTGAGAACAAGCTGGATTACCCAGTGCACTTTTTTTTTTCCAAAGCATTTCTGTCACACTGGACACTTCGTAATTATGAGCATTCTAAGGAAAATCCCATAGTGCTGGCTTGCCAAAGAATATGTTTGTGTTCGGACCTCTCCAGAGTTACGACCATTTGGGGAAATGCACCTGAGAAGGTTGTTTAGGTAGTATTTCCCAAACTTAGCTGCAAACCAGAAACTTCTGGATAACCTTTTAAAGTACAAGTTCCTGGAAAAAAAAAAAATGAAATTTTGCCATTTACAACAACATGGATGGAAGTGGAAGTTTTTATGTTTAGTGAAATAAGTCAGATAGAGAATAACAAATACTGTATGTTATCACTTATATGTGGAACCTAAAAAATGAAATAAGCAAATGAATATAACAAAATAAAAACAGACTCTCAGATACAGAGAACAAACTAGTGGTTATCAGTGGGGAGAGGGAGGAGAGGAGGGGCAAGATAGAGGTAAAGGTTTTTAAGATACAAACTATGTATAAAATAAATAAGCTACAGGTATATTGTACAGCACAGGAAATGTAACCAATACTTTATAATAACTTTAAATGGAGTATAACCTATAAAAATAGTGAATCACTATGTTGTACACCTGAAACTAAAATAAACTATAAATCAACTATACATCAATTAAAAACAAATAAAATGCATCCTAAAAAAATAAATTAAAAATTAAAAAGTCAGAAAGAAAAAACTACAGATTCCTTGGTTCTAATACCCCAAGATTGAGTCAGTAGTTCTGAAGCAGGGGCCCAAGAATCTGTTGGTGTTTTGGTTTTGATTTTGTTTTTAAAGCTTCCCCCAGATGAATCTAATGCTGCCAGGCTATAGGTAATTGGGTTTTGTTTGAATTGGGCCTGATCCTGACTAATGGGCATATAAATAAGAGATCTAATAATGAGTGCCCTGTGCTTTAGAAACCCACTCATATTTACAAATCTAAACTGTCACAATGATTACATATATTAAGTTCTCATCGTATAGCAACTGTTACTTTGATTAACTGAAAGGTCAGTCTAATGCAACAACCTCTCATCAGCATTCCAACTGATTCATCATTCCCTTTCCCCAGCCACAGTTCCCTAGTTCCATTTAGCTTCTTATTGGCACCTGTTCTCCCATCCTTCCGCATCTGCACTCACATCTGTTTGACTCCAGTGGCACACGTTTCTTTGCTCCTTAACTCTTATGTCTCCATCTTATTTTAGATCTTGGTTCTCCTTTCCCCTTTCTTTACTGAAAAGGTGCAGTATGTCTTGAAATATGTCCCATACGCTGGGTGCATAGAGTTTGGGACTGTGGTGAAGAATAACATGTTGGCCTTGTTACTGGTGGGACCTTGGTTTCTAGTAAAATGCTCCCAGTTAAAAAAAAAAAAAATGTCCTCTGCTGATTCATTCTCTTGTTGGAGTGCTCTTCTTGCAGGTGTAGTGTTCAGAAGTTTTGTTTTTTGTTTTTGATCTTACACAGTAAGAAATTGAATGTGGAAATAATTTCAGATATTTTTGGAATGATTAAAATGAAAATGTACTATGAAATTTTAATTTTTTGCTTTTGGGAGCCATTGTTTATTAATAAACTGATTATTGGGAATTTAAGTTAAATTTAATGTATAAAATGCCAGGGGCTTAAAACATGACCTGTATGCAGGACTTAATGGTAGAAAAAGCTAGCATGACCCAAATATACATGATCTTCTTAAGAGACATTGCATATATCAGTAAATATATAGTGACTTATAAAATGACTTATAGAACTGAAAGTACTTTGAAGTAACTTCTTGAGGAAATAATACCTAAAAATGGACCCATCAACATCTTATTTTAACAGTATGTTGATTTTCTGAACAAAAAGATTACTGTCACTAATGATGTAATTTTGTGTTGAGCCATTTTAAAGCTAGATGTTGAAGAATGAGCTTTCAATTTTAGGAGTGTGTGTATTTTTTAGACAGCATCTAACATTTATCAAGGGCTCACTACGTTCCAGTCACTCAGCCAGGTACTTGGCATAGCAGCCCTTTGAGGTTGGTTGTTTCATTCTCATTGGCAGGCAAGGAAATGTAACTTAAGTCTTAGAGCTGGTAAGAGGCAGCACTCAGGAATCCATTTTAGGTTTTCTGGGCTCTAAAGCCTGTGTTCTGTTGTGGAACTACATTATTAGCTCTTGATCCCTGACAGGTAGACATCCTGGGTTTTTTCTATTAAAAATATTTAATGCTCTTTTTTTAAGGGAAAAAAAAAAGTTGAGATGTATTTCATACTATATGACCTAGCAAATACACGTATCAAAAAATTCACTTTAAAAGTGTTTCAGTGATTTTTAGTATATTCACAGAGTTACGCAACCATCATCACTAATTCCATAATATTTTCATCAATCCAAAAAGCATGCTATGCCCATTAGCAGTCACTCTTTATTCTCCTATCCCTCCAGCCCCTGGCAGCCACTAATCTACTTTCTTGTCTCTGGATTTGCCTGTTCTGGATATTTCCTAGAAATGGAATCATAATAAATGGCCTTCTGGGTTTAGCTTCTGTTCCTTAGCATAATGTCTTTGAGGTCCTTCCATGTTGTAGCATGTATCAGTACATCATTCTTTATTGCCAAATAATATTCCCTTGTATGGACGTACCACATTTTGTGTATTCACTCACTGGATAATGGACATTTCCTTTGTTTTTGCTTTTTGCATATTATGAATAATGCTGCTAAGAACACTTGTGAACAGATTTTTGCAGGGACATATGTTTTCATTTTCTTGGGTATACACCTAAGAATATAATTGCTAGTCATATGATAGTGTCTTTGCCATTTACATTCCCACCAGCAGTGTAGGACAGAGGGTTCCAATTCTCTACATCTTGTTAGCACTTGTCTTTTTCATTATAGCTGTTCTGTGTATGAAGTGGTATCCCATTTTTTTTTAATTTCCCTAATAACTAATGGTTTGAGCATGTGAAAACATGCTCATTGGCCATTTGTCTATTCAGATCCTTTGCCCATCATTTAATTGGATTGTTTTATTATTTAGCTGAGAGTTCTTTATATATTCTAGATGCAAGCCCTTTATCACATACAATTTACAAATATTTTCTGTTCTGTGGGTTGTTTTTTCACTGTCTTGATAGTGTAATTGCAACACAAGTTTTTCATGTTGATGATACCCAATTTATTTTGTTTTATGTTTTTGTCATATGTAAAAAACCACTGCCTAACCCAAGGTCATGAAGATTTATACCTATTTTCTCCTGAGAGTTTTATAGTTTTAGCTCTCACATTTAGTAGCCCTGTGATCTATTTTGAATGATTTTTTTGTATAGTGAGGAAGGGGTCTAAACGTCATTCTTTTGCTGGAGAATATCCAGTTGTCCCTGAACCATTCGTTGAAAACACTGTTCTTTTCCCCACTGAACAGTGGATAATCTTGGCACCCTTGTCAAAAACCAATGACTATAAATTTGAGGGTTTATTTCTGGACTTTTCTATTCCTAAAGTCTGTACTTACTGCCAGTACCATTGTTTTGATTACTGTAGCTTTTCAATCAATTTTGAAATCAGGAACTGTGAACTTTCTAACTTTGCTCTCCTTTTTCAAGATTATTTTGGCTATTCTGGGTCCCTTGCAGTTCCATGTCAATTTTAAAACCAGCTTTCAGTTTTTTTGCCAGAGCCATCTGGCATTTTGAAAGGGGTTGGTTGAATCTATAGATTAACCTGTAGATGGCAGTATTTCTGTCTTAACATTAAGTCTTCCAGTTTGAACATGAGCTATCTTCCTATTCATTTAGATACTCTTCAGTTTCTTTCAACAATCTTTTATAAGTTTTCAATGTCTTGCATTTCTTTCATTAAGTCTATTCCTAAGTATTTTATTTGTTTGAATGCTATTATAAATGGAATCTTTATATGTAATGCTTTTTATTTTTAAAAGATAACCTGATTTGTTTCCTTTCTCAGAAACGTACTGGCAAGTGCATCAGCTGATAACACTGTAATTCTGTGGGACATGTCCTTGGGGAAACCAGCAGCTAGTCTTGCCGTACACACAGACAAGGTATGGTGATTTAGTGGGTAAAGGGGATTCTAAAAAAATCTGGGAAGCATATTGGCTACAAATAATCCGAATATTTATATATGGCTTTTTGTGAATTACAAAGTGCTTTGACTTGGTATCTCACTGGATTGTCATAGAACCTTGTGCTTTACAACATGTTTACAGAGGCTCCTAAAAAGGGCTGAGGGTGTGTCAGTCACCAAATGGGGTTAAAGAATTTAACAGATGTTACTACAGAACTCAGGGATCTAATGTGCTGATGCACCTTGTGAAAATTCCAGTGTTTGGAGTTGCCCAGTAAGTTTGATCCCCCCCCCCCTTTTTCCTTCTGATTATACTTTAACATTTTAGGGACATACATATTCTCCAAGCACAATTTGGGGAATACTGCATTGTGTCTTTCAGGTGTCAGCCTTTACTGGGAAGCATGTTTTGCCCTTTTGATTATGCAGTACATTTATGTTTCTTTAAATAGTAGAAACAGTGCCAAATTGATTCTCACCAAGTATTAGGCAGTTTTACCAAAACCAAACAAACATTGACCTGTTCATTTATGTTTCCTCCTTTTAGGTACAGACTCTTCAATTTCATCCATTTGAAGCACAGACTCTAATTTCTGGATCATATGATAAGTAAGAAAATATCTCAGGAGTTATTGCTGTTTTTATCCTCTTGAACTAATTCAGAAAGTATCACTTGATACTCAGGTAGAATTTATTACTGAGGCTTCTGGGTGTTTAAGTTTTTAGTAGTACTTTTTCCCTTTCAACTTGATCCTTTCAGCCTGCAAAGGAATATCGTTCTATCATAATAACATAGTTCCTAACTAGCAACTGCTGTGATTTTTAGAGGATGTATGAGTTAGCCACTGCTGTGAAACAAACCATTGCAAAATTCAGTGACTTAAAGCCATGAACACTTATTGCCTGTCCTCTGCAAGGTTGAGCTGACTACTCTGGATTCAGCTGGCAGCTCTGCCAATCTTGGCTTGTTTCAGCTGGGCCCGGAGACCTGGCTCTCCTCGTGTTTCACATCTCCTGGGACCAGCAGGCTAGCCCAGGTTTGTTGTCACAGCAAGGTCAGAATTAGAAGCAGAGATACCAATGCCTCCTAAGACCTGGGCTCGGAACCAGTACGGTGTCTTCCTCTCTTGGCCAAAAGAGGTATCACATGGAGTTGGAAATGGACTATGCCTTTATGGGAGGAACTTCCAAATCACTGACAGGGGCACGTATATATAGGGAGAGGGGAAGAATCGGGACCACTGCAGCCCCCCACAGAGGGGTTTCCAGCCACATGTATGGGTTTTTTTTTGGTTTTTTGGGGTTTTTTTTTGTTTTTTAACAGATTCAGTCTGAAGGTGGGAGAGGTAGCTAGCAGAAACAGAAACCAACTTGCAGTCTTTATTTTGATTCCTTATCCTTTTGAAAAGTACTATGTTTATGTTTTTCAGTTGGGATTCATTCAGAATTAGAGAAGTATATCCATCAGTTCCCCAAACACAGTAACCTGCTTACAGAGAGTAAGCATGGGTGGCTGAGACATGAATTATCAGTCTCAGCACTGCTGGGGAAGCAGAAATTAGAAATTGGCCTGTTCTTTTGGAAATAGAAAGGATTCATCTTGGAAGTAGAGGATTCATTCTGGAGGTCAAGGCCAGAGCCACCAGTGTCTTTAGGTGACAAGACCCGAGTCTACCAATTATAAAAATCAACTTGTCGTCTCTACTTTTAGAACCTTAAAACAGGCTTTAAATAATTGGCTCTTGATTTCACAGTCTTATTACCATGTCATTTTAAATAAACTGAAAATACAGGAGAATTGAAGTCTTAAAACCCTGACTGTGCCCATATCTGTCCAGGTCAGTAGCTCTGTATGACTGCCGGAGTCCAGATGAAAGCCATCGAATGTGGCGATTCAGTGGGCAGATTGAAAGAGTGACTTGGAATCACTTTTCACCTTGTCATTTTTTGGTAAGTATGCATATTATTTGCTTACCCAGGTTGCTAATGACTTAGACTCTTACACTGCATTGTAGAGAGGATCTCTGAAAAGCTTTTTCTACGTTAACAACGTGAAGTATTTGGATTGGAGTCTTTCTGAAAAGGATTTTTAACAGAACAATGGATCCACCACAAAAAATAGTAAATATGTAAACACTTTTATTAACTTCCAACCATCCCAAAGTGTGCCACGTTTTTTTAGTTGTAATAATTAGGTGATAATTGTAAAAATTATTTTGAAATAGAAAGCATGGCTAATATTGTTTTTATGCTTTTTTTAATGGTTAAATCAGTCCAAGAAAATAACCCTTTTTGTTTAAATATTAGTACTTAACTTGAGCTGCAGTGATGCAAAGCCTATTTAACAAATATAGCAGGAAAAAAGTGTATGATCTCTTAATCCCCTTAATATCTGTAAGATAACAGTTTTCTATGTAGCATCCAAAGATGCCACTGATATTTCAATCCATGTAGAAGTAAAAGCCCAGCTTTTATCCAGAGGGGAAGGTTAATTAAGGAAATTGTTATACATCCATATACTTCCTAATTTTCCTAAAGTATGTACAGAGTGTTTTGTAAAATGAGGGAAAGAATCCTTAAAAGAAAAAAAAAACTCTCTTAAATATGGATAATTTTATTAAGTTTCTTGCCATTTTGATTTTGAGAACATTTAATCTCAACTCTGCACAGAAGTGCATGCAGCTCCCCGCTGAGCTGCGTGAAGCCAGATTCCATTTTATAGTTATCAGGAGTGAGGTGCCAGTTGTATTTGAATGTGGTATTGTACTTTGGCTCTCAACAGGCAAGCACACATTTCCTGAGGTTATTAATAGATGGTCATCAGCACTAAAATCACAAATATTTAGGAAAATGGAAAGTAATCAAAATAAAATGGTTTACCTCGTTCCCCCCAATCTCAAAGGATGAGACCTCCCTCTTCAGTTTCTGTCCCCATCCGCAGCCTGGCTTCAAGACCACAACATGTGTCCTCCCCGTCCTGGCTGTTTCCCTTGGCTGTCTATAGGCTCAGGTCTCTCTCCCCTCTTTGACTAGGTCTCTCTCTTAATTCCTTCTGTTTCCTCTCCCTTTCTTCAGTGTTACTGTAATCTGCCTTTCAGTTTTTATCTGATTAAATCTCTGCCAAAATATCGATAGCATTGGCACTCCTTTCTTCAGAACCCCTAGGCTTCCCTGATATTCTTTGTAATTCCCTCCTCCCTCTTTGGTTCTTACTTCTTCCTCAGCCTGTACCTTAAGTGGCTGTGCTCTCCAGGCCTTTGTCCCCAACACACTGCACTTTAATTCTGTGCACCTGGGATGTGTCCTCTCTGTTCTCATGGATGTAACTTCCACCCCTGTGCTTTCATCTCTCTAATCCTGGCCCATACCATGGCCACAGCTTCATATTCATCCTCACGTTCAGCTGCCTAATAGACGTATCAGCTGAACTAGAACTTGTCCATGTTAATTTTGTAATGAGCTCCTCAGGTAAGTCAGGTACATGGCTGACTTTCACTATGATTTATACTACTTACCAGTTGCTAAATTTTATTGTCATGTAGCGTCATGTCCATCTTTTTACTCTTTCCAGGCCAGTACAGATGACGGCTTTGTATATAATTTGGATGCACGTTCAGATAAGCCAATTTTTACACTTAATGCACACAATGATGAAATCTCTGGTGAGCAAGAATAGTGTTTCATTTCTATTATGATGAAGTAAATCTATTTCAGAGTGAGTCTTTGAGCTAATCTTACCTTCCTTTAGGTCTTGATCTAAGCAGTCAAATCAAGGGCTGTCTTGTGACTGCATCAGCAGATAAGTATGTGAAGATCTGGGACATATTAGGAGACAGGCCAAGTCTAGTTCACTCAAGGGACATGAAAATGGTAAGAATATCCTTGAGCATCTTGGTTTTTTCTGTTTCTGACTTATGTGTTTGTCTTACTCTAGGAATCACTGCATTAAAGAATATGTATTTGTTGGGAAGTTAATTTTGGGCTTAGTCAAATTGTGGGAGTTTTACAACTCAGGACAGTTTTGGGAGAAATCAAAGACTGGTTCCTTTTCCAACTCCGTAACAGTTGCCTTGTAAAAACAAGGATGATAAGGACATGGTTTCTAGGACACAACTGGAATAGCCTTTTTTTTTTAAACTCAGGGCCATCCCAGGAAACCCTTGAACCTTTAGGGCACCGTATCTGTTGAGGTCAGTTTTTCACCTGCCTCTTTTTATAACTAGTTCTTATCACACTGAAATTGATCACTACATAGTAGCAAAAGTTTTAAAAATGACTGGAATTCATTCATCATATATTTATTGAGCACATACTGCAGTCAGGCACTGAACTCTAAAACTGCAGATATATTTGTGTGTATGTATGTATATATACATAAATTTGTGGAAAGGCAGCTTACAGAACAATTTTTATATTTAAATACTTAATTACTTGGATGCTTATATTTAAATCTAGAAAACCCTGTCCCAAAACATGAACAGCTGATTATCTTACTGATTTTATTACATTTCCTTATTTATTACTAGATAACATATGCATCATAGAAAATATAAAGGGGAAGAATTAAAAGTTTAAAAAAATGATTTAATAGTGATCTGTGGTATCAGCATAATTACGTAAAAAGAATTAAAGTTTCTGGGACTATTGAGCAGGTTAGACTTAATAGGAAATCTCTATTAGAGGGACCTGAGGGTCCTACCTGTCCTCACAGAATGTCCATCGTGTTGAACTTGGCCAGCTTTGTATTGTAATGATAACCCTTCCAACTTGACTGAACTTTGCAGGAGGCCTGAAAGAGATACTGGTGAGTTAGTTTTAAGTAACCATTCAAATCATAGGTTCTTGTAGACAGGACTAAGGATCAAGGTTGGGGCTCTCTGGAAAGACTGGAATCACTGACTTTGTATTCTCTTCTCAGGGAGTTCTCTTCTGTTCTTCCTGTTGTCCTGATTTGCCATTTATTTATGCTTTTGGAGGTCAGAAAGAAGGGCTTCGGGTCTGGGACATAAGTACAGTCTCTTCAGGTAAGACTTAATTTCCTGCTTTCTCTGGATGAGTTCTGTAAGAGCTAACGTAGAAAGTGTGACTTGAATACATTAGAGAGTGAGCAAAGGTAGATCCAGTGTTCATCCCCTTAGTACAGCCTGCTTAGGAAAAAAGATCAAATGTAATTTGGAAATGTTCAGGTTCACAAATAAGTTTGTCTTCACGCTTTTAAATGTAGGTCATTTAAAAAATATCTTTATGGTAAAATTTGAATTTTAAAATTAAAAGATCTGAAGAGCAGCCCTCCTTTCCCAACAATGACCCGTCCCAGTGTAAATATATGTGCTTCCCACTCCCCCAACTATTTCCTATAAAATCCAGCTTTCCTGAAGGGGCTACTCTGCTGGGCTGTTTATTATTTTTGATGTAATCTGGAACAATAAAGCCCCCCTATCTGATTGATGAGAAAAGGTCCTAAATCCAAAAAGGCTCTATTCTGCTCATGATGCAGAGAAAGATGAAAGTAGGAAACAATTCTACTCCTGCATAATAAGGGAGGGACAGAGTCACTGTTATCATAGATTGGACATCTGTTAATCAAGGTGAAGTGGATAAATCCAGGACAAGGCAAAGAAAGTTTTTTTTTTTTTTTTAAGGGGACC
Source organism: Camelus bactrianus (assembly GCF_048773025.1). Taxonomy (NCBI): domain Eukaryota; kingdom Metazoa; phylum Chordata; class Mammalia; order Artiodactyla; family Camelidae; genus Camelus; species Camelus bactrianus. The sequence continues at coordinate 30,007,662 of NC_133550.1, read as the reverse complement.
AGCTTAAAACAGTTAATGTTCTGATTGAGGTTAACTTTATTTTGAGTTGGTTACTTCCCATTTATAAAGTGCTAAATATATTTTCAAAACAAAATTTCCACCTCAAGGTAGAGAACCTCATTGCTCATTTCTACATTTTAGTCTCTTTATATTTTTATAAGCTAATTTTTTGATCTGGTAGTTTAACTATTTATTTATGTTTTTAGTAAATGAAGCATTTGGAAGACGAGAGAGGCTTGTTCTCGGCAATACAAGAAATTCATCTATTAGTGGCCCCTTTGGGAGCAGAAGCTCAGAAACACCAATGGAATCTTAAAAAGCTGGCCTAAAAATGTTCCCTGTGTAGCTGCAACCATGCACACAACAAACAGAACTGCCAGACATTCCTCTCTGCAACTGCGGGGGCAGCAGACAGGGCTGGTCGTTGTGCGTACCTTTCAAGCTTGTGATATGTATGCTCCACCTGCATTTCTTGAAAGGGATAATAAAAGTTTTTTTTTTTTTTTAAGTAATTCCTTAAACATACCATCTATCATAGGTCATCGAGGTTTGTAAAATAGTTACTACTTGATTGATAGAATTTTAAAAGAGGAAAATTCTCTAATCTTAAAAGATGGTGAACCCAGGCCTGGAAACTGGGTGATTAAGCCAAGACTGCACTTTCCTGAATGACTGTTCTCCAATTAATGTTCATGATTTAGAAGTGTTCTAAAAGTGGCATGCCTTTTTTTGTCCCTATCATGGTATCGTGTTATCAAACGAAACAGGCATTACATAATGATAAAAGGGGTCAGTCCAACAAGAGGACATAACATTTGTAAATAAGTATTTTAGGTGCCCCTATATTGGGTGCATAAATAAAGCAAATGGTAAAAGAGCTAAAGGGAGAAATAACAGTACAATAATACAACCCTACTTTCACCAATGGGTAGATCGTTCAGACAGAAACTGTATTATAAAGCTATAGTAATCAAAACAGAGTAGAGAGCCCAGAAATAAACCCATACATATGGTCTGTTTATGACAGCCAAGAACATACAGTGGGAAAAGAGCAGTCTCTTCAGTAAATGGTGCTGGGAAACTGGACCACTGTCTTACACCATACAGAAAAATTAACTCAGAATAGATTAAAGATTTGACCAGTAAACCTGAGACCATAAAAAACTTAGCAGACAAAGGAATTACCGCCTATAACATTGGGTATGACACCAAAGGGAACAAAAGTAAAAATACGTAGGACTACATCAAATTAAAAAGCATCTACACAGCAAAGGAAGCCATCAAAAAAGAAAAGGCAACCTATAGAATGGAAGTATTTACAAATCATACCTGATAAAAGGTTAAAAATCCAAAATACATAAAGTCGTAGGACTCAATAGCAAAAAAAGCCAAACACCAATTTAAAAATGGACAGAGGATCTGAATAGACATTTTTCCAAAGAAGACATACACATAGCCACAGGTACATGAAAAGGTACTCGGCATCATTAATAATCAGGTAAATGCATATCAAAACCACAATCAGATATCACTTCATACTGCTCACTTGGAATGACTCATGAAAAAGATGAGAAAGTGTTGACAAGGATCTGGAAAAAAGGGAACCCTCGTGCACTGTTGGTGGGACTGTAAACTGCTGTAACCACTTTGGAAAATGGTATGGCGGGTCCTCAGAAAGTTAAATATAGCACTACCATATGATCTGGCAATTCTACTTCTAGGTATTCATCCAAAGGAAACAAGAATACTAACTCAAAAAGGTGTGCACCACCAGTGGTCACTGCAGCATTATTTACAATAGTTAAGACATGGAAACAACCAAAGTGTCCATCAATGGATGGATTTTAAAAATGTGGTATACACAAAGTAATATTAGCCATAAAAAAGAAAAGTCCTATTATTTGTGACAGTGTAGAGGTACCTTGAGGACATTATGTTAAGTGAAGTAAGTCAGAGAAAGGCAAATATTGAACCATATCTCACTTATGTGTAGAATGAGACCCCTCCCCCCACCCCTCCTAAGCACATAGATACAGTAAACAGATTGCTGGTTGCCAGAAGTGGGGAGAGTGGGGTGAAATGGGTGAAGGGGGACCAAAAGGTACAAAGTTCCAGTTATAAAGTTAAGTCATAGGGCTATAAATGTACACCATGGTGACTACAGTTAATAATACTATATTACATATTTTAAAGTTGCTAAGAGTAAATTTTAAAAGTTCTAATCACAAGAAAAAAATTGTAACTGTGTGTGGATGGATGTTAAACTTTGATAATCATTTTGCAATACGTAGAAAAATCTAATCATTATGTTGTATACATGAAACTAATACATCAGATCTCAATTAAAAAAAAAAAAATGAAAAAGTAAAGATGTGCTCCCTTTAGGCAAAGACAGTATCTTAATTGGCTATGTCATAGCCTAAGTACATTACTTACCCTAAATGTTGTTTCTCCCAATGCTTAACTTCTTCCCCAGAATGAGTTAAATATCGCAAAAAAGGAATATGATTGTATCAAAAGCAAAGTAAACAGACTCATAAATGTGGTTTCCTAGAACTCTGCAGTAGATTACTTGGAGTGCTCTCTGAAACAAAACCTGTAAGGAAGTAGGGGAGCAGAATTATACAGAGGGAGAAGTTGAACTAATGGAACTTTCCACAGATGTTCCATTCAGACGCCTACCCCTAAAGCTGAAATGACTGTTCACACAAGTCCTGACTGAGATACTGTGGCAGAGCCTCTGTAGCAGTGTATCAACCAGTCATCTGGTTTAGGCTACCCCCAGGAATGAAGAGTCTTGAGCAAGGCAACTGCCAAGAGCTAAGAGCCTTCTCCAGAGAGAAACTAAGCTGTGAGCAATCAGCAGCCAGCACCTCTGGAAACAGCTTCTTACTCAAACGGATTCAAAGTGGTACATCCCAGCATCCATTACATGGTTCACCGTCTCCTACAGAGCCAGACTGAGGAATCCACATCATAGAAAATCCAGAGGAACTAAGGAAACAGTGCACCAACAGCCAGGAGAAAACAAACCCAGAAAGTTGAATCGTTTGGGACTATTCGTTCCCTAGAACATCTGTTCTGTGGACTCCAGAAAGGTGTTAGGGCCTGAGAAGGGTGTGTGTGTGTGTGTGTGTGTGTGTGTGTGTGTGTGTGTGTGTGTGTGTGTGTGTGTGTGTGTGTGTGTGTGTGTGTGTGTGTGTGTGTGTGTGTGTGTGTGTGTGTGTGTGTGTGTGTGTGTGTGTGTGTGTGTGTGTGTGTGTGTGTGTGTGTGTGTAGCATATATAGTATTTTAAACAGTGCTAGTGGGAAACAGCTGGTATTGAATAACCTCCCAATGTTAAGATTGAAAGCCAGTTTTGAATCATCAGAATTATAATTCATTAAGGTAATCCAGTATTCCTAATACCCTTAGCTGCCTGCCAAAACCACAGATTCTCTCTAGAGGAAGATAACATCCTATTGGGCCACATTTTTATTATAATTTGATATATAATAATCAGGGCATAAAAATAACCAGGTGCAAAACCAATAAAACATAATTGATAACTGAAGGGGGAAAAAAGGCAATAGGAAAAAGCAAGAGATCCAAATAAAGGAGTTATCAGAAATAGATTTTGCAGTACCTATCTTTAATATGGTCAAGAAAATTTAAAAATTGAGAATTTTGGCCAAGAACTAGAAATTGTATTTAAAATGTAAAATCTGGAACTGAAAGATGTAACAGAAATGACAAATTCCATAAATGGCTTTAAGAACAGTATAACTGAAAAGAGAATAAACGAAAAGATACATAATTCTCTAGAAGAGAGAAAGTGAATGTGAGACAAAAGCAATACATACAAAAATGTTAGCTAAAAAGTTTCCAAGACTAATGACATCAAACCACAGATTTGAAGGCACCACTAACAAACCTATGCAGAATACACCAAAGAAAATCATATCTAAGTACATGATGGTAAATTGCTGAAAACTATAGCTAAGGCTAAGGAGGCAAGGCAGGGAGGAGCATTTATCTTTAAAGGAGCAACAACTCAACTTATAGATGACTTCTTAGCAAAAATAATGGGAGCTAGGGGATAATAAAAATATATATTCAAAAGTACCAAAAGAAAATAGCAGCCAAATCTGAATTCTATACCTAGCAAAATGATTCTTCAAGAACAAAAATGAAAATTATTATCAAATAACACTGAGAGTGACCACACTAGAATAAATCTAACAAACAAATATTAAAATACACAAAAATAATTGTGAAGAGAAACCTAACCTAAGGAATGAAAGTGCCTAGAAAGTACTGGTCACATTTTTATTGTGATTTGATATGCAAAAATCAGGAAATAAAAATAACCAGGTACAAGATGGCCAATATGTACATAAAACAAAAGTTCAGTATTGCTAATTATCAGGGAAATAAAAATCAAAACTACAATGAGGTATCACCTCACACTAGTCAGAATGGCCATCATTCAAAAGTCTACAGACCTGGAGAGGGTGTGGAGAAAAGGGAACCCTCTTAACACCGTTGGTGGGAATGTAGCTGGTGCAGCCATTATGGAAAACCGTGGAGATTCCTGAAAAAAACAAAAATAGACCTACCATATGATCCAGCAATCCCACTCCTGGGCATATATCTGGAAGGAACTCTCATTTGAAAAGATATATGCACCCCAGTGTTCACAGCAGCACTATTTGCAGTGGCCAAGATGTGGAAGCAACCTAAATGTCCAACGACAGATGACTGGATAAAGATGATGTCATACTTAAACACAATGGAGTATTACTCAGCCATAAAAAATGAAATAATGCCATTTGCAGCAACATGGATGGGTCTAGAGATTATCATACTAAGTGAAGTGAGTCAGACAGAAAAAGACAATATCATATGATATGACATATGTGGAATCTAAAAACAATTTCACAAATGAACTTACTTACAAAACAGTAACAGACTGACAAAAAACAAACTTATGGTTCCCAAAAGGCAAAGGAGGGTTAGGGATAAATTAGGAGTTTGGGACTGGCAGATACATACTACCATATACAAAAGGGAGGAACAAGATCCTACTGTATAGCACAGGGAACTATATTCAATAGCTTCTAATAACAGAACTATACTCATTAGCTTGAAAAATAGGAAAACAATGTATATGTAACAATCACTATGCTATACACCAGAAACTTAACACAACATTGTAAATCCACTGTACTTCAATTTAAAAAAATGACCAGGTACAGAAGGAAACAATAGTAAACCATAACTGAAAATATTTAAAAAGCAGACAATAGAAAGTGCTGAAAGACAACAGTAGTCAAATTTGAATTCTATACCTAGTAAAACTACCCTTCAAGAACCATAAGGTGTTTTTTGATCACTATAACCTAAAATGCGAGTTGGCACAGTTTCAAAAAAATAGCCAGATGGTAAACATTCCGGATAGCTAGCTTGCTGCATCTGTCAGAACACTCAACTTAGCTGTAGCATGAAAGGAGCCACAGACAATATATAAATAGACATTAAAAAGAACAAGGGACTGAGTGTGGGTGAGAGACAGAGGAGAGAGGGGAAGGAGAGGCAGACTGTTCCTTCATCTTCAAACACTGAATGCCTGTTCTGTGCCTAGTGCCACACAGGCATGGGGGAGATTCAGTGTGAAGAAGAAAACTCTGCTCTCCACCTAATGGGACAATTCTAATTACAGATTAAGTCCTCCTGTTAAGTGTGAGTTTTCACAAGTGGTAAAAATTAGTTTGATTTGAGACCCAATCCTAAAGCGGCAGAACAGAAGAGCTATCAGTTCATGAACCATTAATGTTTCCTGTGAAATTCATGAATATGACTTCAATCGTTTTAGATAATTCCTGCAGAATGTCATTCCAATTCAGACACTGGTATAAAGGTACAGCAACTTGGGTTCACCAAAATCTCTCTAGAAAGGACAGCAGACTGAAGGATGAAGTGCCTATTTTGGTTTTCTTGGTTTTGATCTGGCTTTTAATTAGATTATCAAAACAAGCCCCAGATTAGTGACAGCCAGAGGGAGACTTCTGATAGGTTTAAACTCAATAGTTAAGTGTCTCTCAAACTTTATATTCTTCTGTAAAAAATAGCTATAAAAATGTATCTTTCCTGGATCTCAGGGAAGGTTGTATATAAAAGGGAAAGAACTTGCACTGTTTTTATATAGACAAGGCTCTACCCAAACATATGTATCATATAAAGAGTAAGAACTCATGTTTACTGCCTATAAAAACTTTAATGCTAAAATGGAGTTGACATTTCTGTTTCCAACTTGAAGGTACCAAGTCTGAGGAATGCTAAGCAGGGAGGTGAATTCAAAGTCAAGAGAATTTGCCTCCAAGGCTATTCATGAGAATAGCTCTGGGCACCTGTCATCCAAGAACCTAGGCTTGCAGTTACTGCTGAAAGCCAGCACAGGCAGGGGGTGAGACATCTTGAGTAGACAGGCAACAGAGGTAGTCAAACCTGGGGGACTGGGGAACATGGGGGTTCAAATACAGGTGAGGACTGCAGGTTTAAAAGGAAGCTCAACAGTGCCATACAGACTGAGAAAAGGGTTCCCCATTGCTTCCTACCATAGATACACACCACTCCTAAATGTGGGCAGATCTGAGCCCAAAGATTTGAGGCCAAGAGAGAGTGCCTACCTGGCATGGAAAGTGGGAGAACAAAATGCAGCATTATTTTCATCACTGGTAGTCTGCTGGTGACAGGTGTTTTCGTTAGGTAGTGTGTGGAGAGGCAATAGGGTTGACCATGTCTGTCAAATTATTTTATAAAGCAGAATCAACTTATTTGGGGGAGGTGAGCATTATACAGGAGTGACCATAGGCCTTATAATTGTTCAGGACAACCCCAACTGCATACACACGACATATTAAAGATGGCACATAGTTTTTTTGCCCTGGTCTTTTCAAGACAAGCAAATTAATAAAACAACAACAAAAAAAATTGTCAGAGCAAACATCCAGAATTTGGGTTCAAAAATAACTGGTTTTATATTTCCACTTCTAGCTATGACAGATTAGATCATTATGCTCTTCCAGTGAAAACACAAAAGGCTGAACAAAATGCACGCAACATCTATATGAAGTCATTGGAGAGTTTCTAAGATAGCCGAGCCTTGAGGGAAAAAGAGATCTGTAGAAGTGACCTAGACTGGTTTTCTTCTCAAGCATTTAATAATTATTACGTTATGTGAGGTGAGAAACTAAATGGGAGGAAAATGCAAGTGAAAACTACAGCAGAGCATTCAGCAGTCTCATGATGCCAGAAAAACAAAATCTGAACTTAAGTATCTCAAGGAGGGAGGTTTCCAAAAAACACTTCAGGCTTTCATTGTAACAATACCCTAGAAGGAGACGTGAGCCAGAGGTAGAGCCAGCTGTATAAAATCAGAAGCCTAGACTTGAATAAGCTCAGTGCTTGACTGGATTGAGATGTTCCTGCTCTAGTTGTTTGCGAGGCTACAGTGAATCCTCTCTGGAAGAGAGTAATTTTATCCACAGCTTCCAGTCTTTCTTATACAATCTCCAGGATGCCATCAAAAATCACCAAGCATACCAGGAAACAGGATCAGAAGAGAAACAACTCTGAAAGGAATTCACCCAATCGACTTGCATTGGACATGGACTTTGAAATAGCCAAATAAAAGAGAAAGTAAGATTGAATATGTCACCAGAACAATGAAATCTATAAGGAATCAAATGGGGATTCTAGAACTCATATATTAAACAAGGAATTTTATATATGAGATTAATGAAAAAAATTAGACACAGGTGAAGGATTAGTGCACTTGAGGGGAGGTCAGTGGGAAATATTCAGAATAAAGTACAAAGAGAAAGTGTATTATAAAAAGCATAAGACACAGATTGGACATGATGCAAACGTCTAAAATTCATGGAACTGGAATCTAAGAACAGGATGAGAGAGAAGGCAATATTCAGAGATTATAGCTAAGAATTTTTCCCAAACTGATGAAAGGTATCATGTCAATAAGCACTTGGAGGGAAAAATGCTCAACACAGGTTATGAGGGAAACACAAAGCAAACCCACAACTGGGGTGCCTCTTCACACCGTAGAAAGGCTATAATCAAAAATACAAGTGTTGGTGGGGATATGGTGAAGCTGAAAGCTTCAGATATCACTAGTAGGAATGGAAAGTGATGCAGCCACTTTGGAAAACAGTTTGGCAGTTTCTTTAAAAGTTAAACATCAATTTACCCTGCAAACCTGTAATTCCACTCCTAGGTATGTACACAAGAAAAAAATACGTCCACACAAAAGCTTGTATGCAAATGTCCAGGAGCTTTATTGATAACAGCCAGAAAGTGTAAATGATCCAAAGTCTATCAACTGGTGAATGAATAGTCAAGACGTCGTATATCCTTACAATGAAATCTATTCCGTGATAAACAGGAGTGTTTATCATGCAGCATGAGTGGGCCTTTCAAACACACTAAATGAAAGAAGCCAGACACAAGAGACCACACACTGTCTGATTCCACTTATCGTATCAGAAAAGGCAAATTTATAGAGATAGTGGATTAACGACTTCCTGGGACTAGGGATGGAAATGGGAGTGACTGCAAATGGGCACAAGGGATCTTTCTGGGGTGGTGGAAATATTTTAAAAGAGGGTTGTGGCAATGGGTGCACACCTCTGAACATACTGGAAAGCATTCAATTGTACACTTTAAATGTGAATTTTATGGTAAGTAAATTACCCTCAATAAAGCTTTTTAAAATTTATTTTACTATTTTTTTTTAATAGAGGTGTTAGGGATTGAACCCAAGACCTCATGCATGCTAAGCATGTGCTCTTCCACTAAGCTACACCCACCCCTCCTAAAAAAGCTGTTTTTTAAAAAGATGAAATAAAGACATTTTAAGACAGAATGTCTTACAGAGAATACAGACTTGTGGTTACCAGGGGGGTGGAGGGTGGGAAGGGATAGACTGGGATTTCAAAATTGTAGAATAGACTACACTGTATAGCACAGGGAAATATACACAAAATGTTATGATAACTCACAGAGAAAAAAATGTGACAATGAGTGTGTATAAGTCCATGAATAACTGAAAAATTGTGAACACTGGAATTTGACACATTGTAAAATGATTATAAATAAATAAAAAATGTTAAAAAATTTAAAAAAAAAAAGACAATGTCTTACAATTAATCTTTGACAAAGGACGCAAGAATATACAATGAGGAAAAGACAGTCTCTTCAGCAAGTGGTGCTGGGAAAGATGGACAGCAACATGTAAATCAGTGACGTTAGAACACTCCCTCAACACCATACACAAAAATAGTCAGAATGGCTTAAAGACTTAAACATAAGACACTATAAACCTTCTAGAAGAAAACATAGGCAAAACATTTTTTGGCATAAATCTTGGCAGTGTTCTCGTAGGGCAGTCTAACCAGCAATAGAAATAAAAGCAAAAATTAACAAATGGAACCTAATTAAACTTAAAAGCTTTTGTACAGCAGAGGAAACCATAAGCAAAACAAAAAGACAACTTACGGAATGGGAGAAAATAATTTGCAAATGATGTGACAAGGGCTTAATTTCCAGAATATATAAGCAGCTTGTACAGCTTAATAATAAAACAGCAACAAAAACCCAATCCAAAAATGGGCAGAAGACCTAAACAAGCAATTCTCCAATGAAGACATACAAATGGCCAATAGCAACATGGAGGAAAAAAAAAAAAAGCTCAGTATCGCTAACTATTGGAGAAATGAGAAATGCAAACCAAAACTACAATGAGATATCCCCTTACTAGTCATAACGGCCACCACTCAAATGTCCACAAATGATAAATGCTGGAGAGGATGTGGAGAAAAGGGAACCCTCTCATACTGTTGGTGGGAATGTAGCTGGTGCAGCCATTATGGAAAACAGTATGGAGATTCCTCAAAAACCAAAAATAGACTTACCATATGACCCAGTAATCGCACTCCTGGGCATGTATCTCGAGGGAACTCTCATTTGAAAAGATACATGCACCCCAATGTTCATAGCAGCACTACTTACAATAGCCAAGACAAGGAAACAACCTAAATGTCCATTGACAGACAACTAGATAAAGAAGTTGTGGTATATTTTATAGAATCAAATACTATTCAGCCATTAAAAAGAAAACGCCATTCACAGCAACATGGATGGACTCAGAGATCATCATTCTAAGTGAAGTAAGCCACAAATAGAAAGAAAAATACCGTATCATATCACTCATACATGGAAACTTAAAAAGAAAAAAAAAAAAAAAAAGACATAAATGAACTTATTTACAAAACAGAAACAGACTCAGACATAGAAAACAAACTTATGGTTACCAGGGGGGAAAGGAGGTGGGAAGGGTTAAACGGAAGTTTGAGATTTGCAGGTACTAACTACCATATATAAAATAGATATACAAGTTCCTTCTGTATAGCACAGGGATTTATATTCAATATCTTGTAGTAACCTAGAATGAAAAAGAACATGAAAACAAATAAATGTATGTATATGTATGACTGAAACATTGTGTACACCAGAAATGGACACATTGTAATTGCCTATATTTCAATAAAAGTGTTTTTTAAAATGTCTTAAAACAGAAAACTCATTGTCTTTAGACCTACATTAAACTTAAGAATGAAAAATTATCTCAGATGGGAACATGAAACTGCAAGAAAAAATAATGATCGATACAGGTAAATTTAAACAAACATTATAAAACAACAACAATAATGTTGTGTAGGACTTAAGATGTCTGTAAAATTAGAATGCCTGACAATAACATAAAAGGCTAAAAAGAGACTAACAGTGGAAGGTATTCTGCAATACCAGTATTCTTTTGAAAGAGGTAAAAGTACTAATTGGTATTACAGTCTATTGAGGGTGCGTGGTGTAATCTCCAGGCTGACTACCAAAAGAACAGTGACAGAACACACACCAGCCAAAGGGGGGGAGGAGGACTTAATAATAAATACTTCATTAATCCAAAAGGAGGAGAGAAAAAGGAATATGGAACGAATAAAAACAAAAATAAATTGTAGGATGGAAGATTTAAACCCAAATATATCCCTAAGTATAATACATATAAATTACCTAAATAATCCAAAGGCAAATTATCCTAATATATAAAAACCAAAACAACTATATGCTGCTTACAAAAGCCACACTTTAAAGATACAGAAATGGTGAAAATAAGAGTGGAAAAATATACACTATGCAAATATCAAAATTAATGTGATACAGCTATTTTAATATCAAAATAGACTTTAAGGAAAGACATTATAAAGACGGTGTCCTTTTTATAATGCCAAAAGGATCAACATGAAAGATACATTTCTAAATTTTTAAACATCCAGCAACATAGCTCCAAAATGTATAAAGCAACAAGGACCTACTGTACAGGTTCCTTGTAGGTTCCTACTGCATAGTTCCATAGGAAACTATATTCAGTATCTTGCAATAACTATAATGGAAAAGAATCTGAAAAAATACATACACACACACACATATATAACTGAATCACTTTGTTATACACTTGAAACAACATTGTAAATCAACTATACTTCAATTTAAAAGTATATATAGAGTTCCGATCAAGATGGCGGAGTGGTAGGACCACGAGCTCGCTTCTCCTAGTGACTGCAATGAAACCACAATTGACCGCTAAACAACCATCGAGAAAAGACTGGAACCTAGCAAAAGAGATCTTCTGAAAACATAAAAAGGGAACCACAGCAGGACGGTAGGAGGGGCGTGCCTGCGATATAACTGGGCCCCATACCCACCAGGTGGGTGACCCACAAGCTGAAGATCTGTTAAGTCGCAGAGGCCCTCCCACAGGAGTGAGAGCTCTAAGCCCCAAGTCAGGCTCCGCAGCTCGGGTCCCGGCATTGGGAAGAGGAGACCCCAGGACATCTGATTTTGAAGGCCAGGGGGGCTTGGCTATGGTAGCCTCACGGGACTGGGGCAAATGGAGACTCCATTTGCTTGGGAAGCGTACACAGAAACTCACGTGCACCAGGTCCAAGGGCAGAGGCAGTGATTTCACAGGAACCTGGGCCAGACCTGCCTGCTGGATTTGGAGGGTCTCCTGGGGACTTGGAGGATGGCTGCGGCTCACACGGGACATAAAAGCTGGTGGCGGACATTCTAGGATTGTTAATCTACATGAGTTGCCCTGGAGGCTGACATCTTGATCGGATCATTAGCACCAAGACCCAGCCCCGCCCAACAGCCTGTAGGGAAGCCTCAGGCCAAACAACGTACAGGGTGGGAACACAGCCACACCCCATCACCTGACTTCCTAAGCCACAAAGGCCTCTAGACACAGCCCTACCCACCAGAGGTCCAGGACCAAGCTTCATCCAGCAGTGGGCAGGCACTGGCTCCTCCTGCCAGGAAACCTGCACAAGCCTCTAGTACAGCCTCATCCACCAGGGGACAGATAACAAATAAGAAAACAACAATCCCAAAGCCTGTTGGAAGGAATCCACAAACACATAGAAAGACAGACGATGAGGCAGCAAAGGAATATCTCCCAGGCCAAGGCACAAGATAAAATCCCAGAAGAAGAAATAAGTGAGGAGATAGGTAATTTATGTGAGAAAGAGTTTAATGATGGCCAAGATGTTCAGAGAACTCAAGAGGAGTACAGATGTACAGAGTGAAGTTTTTAGCAAAGAGTTGGAAAATATAAAGAATACCCAGAGTTGAAGAATAAAATCACTGAAATGAACAATACACTAGAAGGAACCAAGAATAGACTAAATGAGGCATAAGAACGGATCAGTGAGCTAGAAGACAGTTTAGTACAATCACTACTTCAGAACAGAAAAAATAAAAAAATAAAAAGGAATGAGGATAGTTTAAGAGAACTCTGGGACAACATGAAGTGCTCTAATATTCACAATACAGGGGTCCCAGAAAGAAGAGACCTGAGAACATTTTTGGAGAGATAATAACCAAAAACTTCCCCAACTTGGGAAAGGAAACAGTCACCCAAGTCCTGGAAGCGCAGAGAGTACCACACAGGATCAACCCAGTAAGAACACACCAAGGCACATAGTCATTAAATTGACAATTAAGAATAAGGAAAAAATAACAAAATTAGCAAGAGAAAAGCAACAAATAACATACAAGGGAACTCCCATAAGGTTATCAGCTGATTTTTCAGCAGAAACTCTACAGGCCAGAAGGGAGTGGCACAATATATTTAAAGTGATGCAAGGGGGAAACTTACAACTAGGAATACTCTATTCAGCAAGGCTCTCATTCAGACTTGATGGAGAAATCAAAAGCTTCACAGATAAACAAAAGTTAAAAGATTTCAGCACCACCAAACCAGCTTTACAACAAATGTTAAAGGACCTTCTCTAGCCATCAAACCATAGGAAAAGAGAACAAAAAGAAAGAGAAAACAAAAAAAAGAGAGAGACCTACAAAAGATTACTTTTTCTGTTAGGGGTCTTTTGTGGTTCTTATAAATTCTGGAATTGTTTGTTCTAGTTCTGCGAGGAATGTCGCGAGTATTTTGATGGGGGTTGCGTTGGATCTGTGGATTGCTTTGGGTAGTGTGGCCATTTTGACAGTGTTGATTCTTCCAATCCAAGAGCACAAGAAATACTTCCATTTCTTTGTGTCATTTCAGTTTTCAGAGTATAGGTAACCTCCTTGGTTAAGTTTACTTCTAGGTATTTTGTTGTTTTTGATGTAATGGAAATGTCTCTGCCAGTTATAAAATTCTAGTTTTTGAGGTGAAAAAAAAAGTGAAAGAAGGGCTGCCACTGGCAAAATATCCTTCTTTTTTATGGTGAGTTGTATTCCACTTTATATATTTATACACACACACACACACACACTACATCTCCATTATCTATTCAGCTATTGATTTGCACTTACGATGCTTCCATATCTTGACAATTATAAATAACGTTCCTGTTAATAGCAGGGTGTATGTATCTTTTTGAGTTAATTCTTATTTTGTGGTTGGTTTTATTCCTTTGATAACTATGTAAGTTTAAAAAGCTAAAGCTCTAAACGTTCTTAGAAACAACGAACAGTACATATATGTAAATTATATGTGCAGTAAAAAGAAAAAAGATCAAGCCATGAAAGACATAGAAGAAACTTAATTAAAAGACATATTACTAAATGAAAGAAGCCAGGCTGAAAAGGCTACAAACTGTATGGTTCCAACTATATGACATTCTGGAAAAGGCACAGCTACAGAAACAATAAAAAGATCATTGTTTCCAGGGTTTAGGGAGAGGGAGGGAAGGAGGAATGAATAGACAGAGCACAAGAGACTTTCAGGGCAATGAAATTACTCTATATGATACTATAGTGGTGGCTACACGTCATTATGCATTTGTCAAAACCCATAGGATGTACAACATCAAGAGTGAACCCTAATGTAAACTATGGACTTTGGTTGATAATAATGTGCCCATGTTGGTTCATCAATTGTACCAAATATGCCACACTGATGAGGGATGCTGAGTGTAGGGGAGTATGTATGTGTGGGTGGGGAGGGCTATGTGCGAACTCTGTATTTTCTGCTCAATTCTGTTGTGAACCTGAAACTGCTCTAAAAGAATAAAGTCTATTAAAAAAAAAACACACTGGAAGAAAAAAAGTATATATATACTTTTAAGTATGTATATGTAAATCAAAAAATATATATAAAGCAAAAATGACAACTTAAAGAAGCAGAGAAATCTACAGAGTGGGAATGTTTAATACAACTTTCTCAGTAACTGACAGAACAAGCAAGACAAAAAGTTCAATATATAAGCTTAATTAACGTGATTATTGAGTTGACCTATTTGTTATTCACAGAACTCTGTACCCAAGAATAACAAAATATACATTCTTTTCATATGGAACATTTTCCAAAATTGGCTCTTATACGCAGGGCCATGAAGCAAGTATCAACAAACTGTAAAGAACTGAAATTGTTCAGCGTGCTCTCTGATCATCATGGAATTAAGCTAGAAATCAATTAGAAAAGATCAACTAGAAAAATTCTCAAAATTGCTTAATAGAAATTAAGCAATTTATTATAAATGATCCATGGGGCAAAGGAGAAAGCACAACAGAAATTAGAAAATATTTTTAACCAAATTACAATGGAAGTATGACATAAAAAATCTTATAAGGATGCAACTAAAGCCCTATTAAGATGATTTTATAGCCTTAAATGCATATTAGAAAAGGAAAACAAAATCAGCTATTCAAGCAGCCATCTTAAGAAAAAGAACAGCAATTTAAACCTGAAAATGTGGACAGGAAAAAATAACAAAGTAGAAAGTAATGTCACAGAAAACAGATACAACACAGAAAACCATCAAAGCTAAAAACTGATTCTTTCCTAGAATACTAGGAAAGTCGATAAGCCTATGAGCCTTACTGTCGTAAAACACACACAAGTTATCAACACCAGGAACAAGAAAGGGGACATTGTTAGAGATCCTACAGACATTAAATAGTTAATAAGATATGAACTTCATGTGACTAAACTTAAACATATATAAGATGCACAAATTCCCAGAAAAACATAACTTTCTAGAACTGATACAAGAAAAAATAGAAAGTCTGAATATAGAAGTACACAGTATTCATATCCAATTGCCTGACACACACACACAAGCTGGATCAGAGAACCATGGAGTTCTCCATGACTGCCTTGAAATAGTACCTTCCCTCTTATAGCTGATACAGTGATAAACCAGCAGCAGAGTCAGATCTGCAAGTTAGTGATTTACAACACAGTGTGAATTCAGTTTCAGCAGGCTTCTTAAGTGAAAATTGTAATATTTGGGGGGAAAGACCATAAATCTGAAGAGTAGACTGGTGATATCTGAGAGGACTCCAACAACTCTAAGTCCCTCCAAACCCCAAAGATTTCCCTTATCAACAGAAGCAGCTCCTTCTCTCCTAATGAGTACGGTCCTTTCTTGCATACCCTGTAATGACCACACCAAAATGAAGTTCCAGTTTCCCTCATTTACTACTACTGCCTCTGATCTATGACTCAGACAAACTCAAACTCTCTATATGTCCAAAGTCAAACCTTGGAAAATAAAGCTTACATATTAAAAGAATTACAAGAATTTCCTAACTCTTGAGGAATAAGTGTCCAAAAGATTCTAAGGGTGCTAGACAAGAAGAGGAGAAAAACAGTTTTGATCAAGTTGATTTTACTGTTTTGGGCATTTCCTTGTAAGTGGTCACAGGTGATGAGCTAACTCATGTTCCAGCCATGAGTGTCAGGTACAATTTTGTGTCCCAATCTTCTAAGAGTAGCCAGATCCCCGGTGCCTTCAAAACCCAGGCAGGTCAGACAACTAATGCAAGATCCCATTTCCTTGAGGATCTATTTCCTGCAATATTTCTGGATACCAATTATTTGATCAGAATTCTTATTTTCAGAGTTTAAGCAAAAAGAATTTATTAAGCAGTACAGACAGCTCACAGAATTGTTGGAAAGGTTTTAAATGGAGTCTAGGTTGAACTCTAGGAATGAACCCCAATCCCATACTGCAGAAGTGAGCTTGCAAGGTATAGCTGCTACTTCTACAATCAAGAAGCTACCTGACACATCCGAAAGCCTCCATCCAGCCACCAGCTCCAAAACCACATCACCCTTGGTAAGATCAACCTGCATAACAGACACCTCCGGCCCTGCTTCTCCCCGTACATAACGCAGTTCTAAACCAAAGTTTCACACAAGTGCATCTGATCAGAGGAAGTCTGGTTTTGTTTGGAATCTTAGCTCTAAAGGAGTCTGGGAAGCAGTTTTTAGCTTTCTAGATTCTATAGCACAGGAAAGCATAAAAGGGAATTGACAAGTAATGGTATATTCTTTGTGCAATTCATGTTAATATATTAGACACAGACAGGTAACAGGTGATCAGACAACGTGCTTTTTCACTTTACAATATGTCTTGGAGACATTTCTATGTTAACACATGGAACACCTCATCCTTTTTCAAAGCAGCACTGTATTGCTAAGCATGCACTCTACCACTGAGGTATACTCTCCCCCTTCCCTGTATTGCTTTGGGTGAATGCGTCATAATTTATTCAACATTTCCTTTCTGGGGGACACTTAGGTTTCTTCCATCTTTGCTGTTAAAAACACTGACGTATCCCTCCATCCTAACCACACACCTGTAAGAAAGGACTAGGATCCCGAACATATTTTTTGCCTATGTGTGTGCTTCTGGGCTTGAGATTGGATTTCCTGGTCACAAGCCACTGTTCTTCATTTATACATCTCCCTCCCCTACTCTCCTTAAAGTCTAACATGTTCCTTTCTCAAAGAGAGTAAATATATGCCGAATGCATGGATCATCCTGCTTTTCTTTTGCCTCAAAACAGTTTGCATTTGGGAATTTCAGATACACAATAGCCTGGTTTGCTCTCCTTTTGCTACAGCAAATCTGCATCAGGTCTCTTGAAAAAGTCCCTAACAGGATATTATGTCATCTCCCACGCTTTTGACTAATTCATTTTTCATAGCTGAGTCCAGTTGTCTCCAATAAAGAGTAATGGCCCACAACAGTGTTCTCAGCTTATAAAAAAATGTACCTCACAACCCCAGTGCAAATGCACAACTACTACAGGTAGCAGTGTAACGCACCCTGAAATGAGATGTCAGAACAGCAGCATGTGGATTAACATGGAAGAGATACCTGGAGGAGACATATATACATCTTAAAAAAGTGCTCCCAGAAAGCAAATCACTGAATATGAAATATGGAAAACCTTGTAATTTTTATGAACTTCAATAACCACAACATGGGGGTAAAACCTACTTTTATAATGCTCTGTGAGGACTAAACAAATGTTGAACTGAAATACACTACTGCTGTTACAGATGACACCCATGAACAACTATGTCCTAGAACATGGTAGCTAAGAAGGGGCTAGAAGTTGTCTACTGACCAGTGATGGATCAGTCAAGAAGCAGCCTTTCCCAAAGTCAGCCCCTTTATCCCTAAGTGATTTTCTCTCCTCATTCTGGCCATCAGCGGACCTCCATGTTTGTCCTGCCCCAAGGCCCATCTCTCCAGCCTGTGCAGCAGCACGAAGGGCACTGGGGGCCGCAGCAGGGCAGAAAACAAGGACCACAGCTTGCTTTCCACAAGCTCCCTAATCCACGTCTATAAATATGCTTTGTCTAAATGGAATAGTTCAGATGTTGTGCGTGACTGCCTTTAAAGACCTGTGGCCTGGATACATGCCATGGAGAGACCCCATGCGAGGCCACTACTGAGGAATCAGTAAGGCTCGGTGGGCTACGCGCAGACCGCCACTTACCATCTGTGTGACCATGTGCCAATTACTTAACCTCTCCTGTACCTCTGTCTTTCTACTAGGGATAAGCACAAGGCTACTGTCCAGATTAAATATGCTATTTATAAAGCATTTAAAACCACACCTGCCACAAATAAACACTAGCACTGTAATTAAAAATAAAATAATCAAAAAGCAGCTATTGACTTGGTAAACTAGTCATTCTAAAGTTTTCAGCCCTGTATCTCCAATGTATTGCACCAGCTTAATTCACTACATCACAGATCCAGGCTTGACTTACCCACTTTTCTTTACTATCCTTCTCTTAGAGTGACACTTTCACTTCTGCTCCTAGATTTTTATACCACTTGTACCTGTAACGCTTGCCATGGTCTGGGTCGTCTTCGCTGCAGTCATCCGCGTCTGTATCCTGTGTGGTCCCCAACATGACTCCTGTGGACGACTTCAGGATCACCCGGGAGCCCAGGAGGCATGTCAGTAGGCCTGTAGCTGACCAGGGCGCCTGACTGCTCTCATTTGCTCAGGTGATCCAGCTGTGCAGCCAGATCGCTGCAAGATTCTGAGTTTCCAGAGGGCAAGGGCATAAGCCCTGGCCATTTTTCTGTTCCCCTACAAAGCCTTAAACTGTGCCAGCACGTAATGACTGGTTTTTAAAAGAAAGTCCTTGTCTGAGGACTATACAGGCCTAGGGGCTTCATGACTGTCAAGTGTGTACAGGCAAGAGAAACAAAGGCGCAAAAGCACAGCTGACTGATCACATCCCTTTCAGTAGCCCAGACATCTGCCAGTGGCAAAACACACCACCACCGATTGTTACTGCCATTTATATCGCTCATGGTTTGTAAAACTGAGGTTAAACTGTAACCACTACTCTGGAAGCTGCTCCTCTATAAGCAATCATCATGAAGATGGTATATTCGGTTGGACAGCGTTTAGTTTTCAGGGCAACAAAGTACCACAGATTGAGTGGCTGGAACAAGAGAAATTAATTTTCTCACAGTCTGGAGGCTGAAGTCCGAGATTAAGGGGCCAGCAGGGCTGTTTCTTCCAGGGCCTCTCTCCTTGGCTTGCAGACAGCGATCTTCTCCCTGTGTCTTCCCGATGTCTTCCCTCAGTGTCTGTCCAAACTTTCTCTTCTGAAAGGACACCAGTCACACTGGATTAAGGTATGTCCTAAGAACCTCATTTTAACTTAATCACTCCTTTGAAGACCTTATCTCCATATATACTCACCTTTAGAGGTGCTGGGGGTTAGAAATTCAATGTATGGGTTTTGAAGGAACACAATTCTGCCCGTAACAGATGGCGTCACTTACATATTTTTGAATGTTTGACTAAGATGAAGCCCAGTGATCAGATAGTGTTAAGTTTACACAGCTTCTGGCAATGTTTATGCTCCTCAAGACACAGTTAAAGGAATGTTTACTAAGAAGTGGTCAACAGGCTGAAAAGGTTGAAGACTAGTTCTTTGCTCTCTGATACACTGAGGACCTCGGCTTAGCACACACATTCGAGACCACTAACAACTCGCCTTTTAAGGAAGAAAACACCAGGCACATACTGATCTACAAGAAGACTGCAAACCAGGTTCTATGCTTTGGCCTTGAAAACTCAAATCATGGCAGTTTTACTTGTATAACTAAAATCTAGGGCTTCTGGGGTCATCTATAGCCATTTTTTTTAAGGATAGAAATCTGTGCTAGGCTAATCTAAAACTAAAGAATATTAGCCAAAGTTGTTTACTAAACATTAAGCACTGTGCCAGCCCTTTATGTGAATTAACATCAAACAATATTATGAAATGGGAATTCTTATTTGTCTCTATTTACAGTTAACAGAGGCGCAGAGAGACTACGTAACTTGGCTAAGCTTACAAACCACCACGCAGCGAAGCCCAGACTGGAGAACACTCAGGGCTCCACACGCATAGCATCCTGCCTCTGAGTATGACCCTTCACTCAGCGACAGACGAGGCCACCTGCGACAGACAGAAAAGGTTCACAGTGAAATCTGGTCAAAGAGGTAGTTACTCATTTACTCACCTTCTGAGAATGGCTTAGAATGTGCCATTCAGGTCTAAGAGGTAAAAAATGGAAGACACAGTTGTAAGCAAGCAGTAGCAGCTACAGTCCCACTTCAGTTGTTCCCCAGAATCCCACTATTGTTTTGTTTGGGTTTTTCTGATAAAAGGTTTAACTATCTCATTCAACCAGCACTAGGAAATAAAATTAAGCCCAGCATGAGCCCCCGAGTTACAGGGAGAAAGGGAGCTTTGTAGTTCTAGCACTGGTGGTTTCCTGAGGACAGGGGTGGCTGCTACTAGAATGCCTTTACCACCTCAAAAGGCTGAGCTGAGAGCTGCCTCAGTCCCACCAGAGCTGCCCTGAGGAAGGCTTCACGACCCAGCGTTGGCAGCCACCTCTAACCACCAACACCTCACCCACTCCCTTAACTGCAGACCTGCCACAGTTCTCCAAGGAGCAGGCAAAGCAAAGGCACCACCTTTCGGGGGGAGAGGGCAGATGAGAGCTGGAAACACAGGAAGCACAGTCTGTCTAAGCACCATTAGGCAGATGCACATTAAAATATAATTTCAAAGCTACAGTACTTAGGAAATACTTTATCCACTTCTAACCTTAGAAAAACTAAAGTTGTACCTGGTTTTTCTCTAAAAAACATTCCTCTCCTCCCACAAAATAAGGTAAGAAGAATCTTTCATTTTTTAAAAAGTTTATTTTAATCCTTCCTAGAGGAATAGAGATTTGAATGAAATACATTCATTCCATAAATACATTAGCAGCAAAACCTCTCCACCAGAGTCTTCTCTCCTCCAGCCCAGAGGTTGTGACTTAAGAGCAGAGAGCATGTTCCATCAACCGTCAACTTAAAGATGTGTTTACTTCTTGCTGAAAGCACAATATATACGAGAGACCCGGAGAAAGATCAGATGGGCAGACGAATTAAGTGGAGACCCTGAAAGCACATCCATATGGTGACCATTAAGCCTTCTGCACCTTCCAAATCCTTTGGCATCCACCATGCTGAACCGATGAGATGCTTCACCAAAGACAAATGGAAAGGCCTACCCTTGCAAATGCACCGGTGTCACCTGTCATTCTGAGTTGGCAACATTTTAATGGTGTCTTGATCCTTTTCAGAGGGCAAGCCAGACAGAATCGTTCCCTCCTTCCTTCCATGGCTGAGATACCACTTTGTCAGCTGAGTCCACAGGTGCTTGCTGTCAGGAAACAATCCAGCAGGCATTCCTTGGCTTGCTACACCTCCGGTCCCCTTTGTCTGGGGGCTGCAGGCTTCACTAGAGACAGACAGACATGTCTAAACCTACAAAGATCTCTAAGGAACTACCACCAGGTCTCTCACCCTGGCTTCCATCAAAGCTAGTTTCTTGGACAGTGGCTCAGACATCTCTCCTTTTCTTCTCTCCATCAGGGCCTGCGGCCTGACTGCTCCTTTTTTATCTGCCCTCTAGGCACCTGTTGAAATTTTTGGAAGCAAGATCTACCCTAAACTCCCAAGCAGCCAGGAGAGATTTAAGGCAGGTGGTGCTTTAAACGTATTAGCTATAGTCAGAATAACAAGCTTACACTGCTATGTTCCAATCCACTCCAGGATGAGCTTAAGCCACCAGTCTGCATAAAACAAAACACCATAACCACAATCAGCAATCAAGACGACTGTGAGGCAGGAACCAAGTTTAGAGTGCTACCAGATCACTGTTGGGAAGAAAATGGAAAAACAAAATAATTCAAAGTAAGTATGATTTGTTTGGGCAGAGGGCAGCTCTGACTCAGGCATAAATGTATCACCCAGATTATCATGTAGATAAAGAACAGAGCTCAAAAGATGACACTATTCTCCCCACACAGCACTTAAAATTAGGACTCATGCTCTCTTCCCAAGCTCTTCTAAAGTGTTTTCACTAGGATACTCTTCCATAAGTGCTTTATCCATTTCCATTTAGTCTGTTTTGACTGTTGGCTGGAAGGAAATACAGAAAACATTTTACATAAAAATCATTGTAGTGGATAACTAACTGGTTATATGTGTTTTTCCCATTTTGCATTTTCCATCCAAAATGGGTGGCTGCTTTGTCTTCTATTTATGTGTAGAGAGAGATTCATCTGCTGAATACACAGCACTGTTAATCCGACAGTCTTCTGTCCCCACAGAGTCTGCTAGTTCTTCCTCCTCTGAGTCCTCTTCCTCCTCCTCCTCCTGTGCTGATGAACTGGAGGTGGGCCCTTTGCAGGTCTTCAGGTGGCGGGTGAGATGATATTTGGTTAGATAAGCCTTTGTACATTTTTCACAGACATAATCCCGTTTTCCTTCATGTGAATTGAGATGTTTCTTTAAGTGATTTGTTCTCAAGAACAGCTTATCACACTTGGGACACTTGATCTGGCGTTCTCTAAGAGACACAAGAAAAGCATTTGATTTGGGGTTACAAATGACAACTGAGGCACACGCTTATTCTTCGTAACTTCAGGCCTCTCTCAGAGAAGCTCTACCTGTTTAGAATCTAACTTTTTTACAGGAGATACACAGAAGAGTCATAAAACATACACATAGTTTAAACAGCACAAACTGATTTAGCCTGTTTGGGAATTCTACGTAAATGGGATCACGCTGTATGTATCTCTTGTGTTTTGCTTCCTTCACTCAATATCATGTTTCTATGCTGGTGTGTGGGTTTGCACATGCATCAGTTCCTCTAGGGCATCTACTCAGGAGCAGCACAGCTCCATCAAAGGACATGCACATCTTCAATCTCACTGGATAATGGCTAAACTGTTTCCCCATATGGTGGTTGTATCAATATACACATCCATCAACAGCCAACTGAGAGTTCCTCTTGCCCCAGATTCTCATCAACAACTGAAGACTCAAAATTTGAAAACGTTTGCCAACTGGCCAATACGTAACAGTATCACACTCTGGTGTCAATGGCAGCTGCTACAACAAAAAATTATCTGGCTCAAAATGTCAACAGTGTCAAAGTTTGAGTAACCCGGGCCTAGACATTTTAGAGCTGAAAAGAAACTCAGAAATCATAGAGAGCAGAAATTTTTCAACTCCTTTTTTGAGCAGCTGAACCCCATGTCTTAATAAAAGTTCAATATGTGAACCAGATCAAGGGGGGTTAAAACTCTTGACGGAGTGGGAGGGTGCCTGGCCTCCTTAGCATTTCTACCACCTACTCCCAGCAGGAGAGGGCTCAGAAGAATTCTGTGGAGCTACAGGACGTGGAAAACTCATTGCCTGACCTCGTGGAGCTTACCTTCTAGTGGAGGAGTTATACCATAAACAAATTAAGAATATATAACATGATATCAGGAGGTAATAAGTACTATGAAAAAAAGAAAAAAAAAGCCAAGTAAGAGTGATGGAGTCCTATTTCAGACAGGAGTCAGGAATAAAGATCCAGACTCCCTGGATATTTTAGGGAGGGTCTGGTTGCACTATGATTACGAATCAGATAAAAGAGCCGATATGAAAGCCAAGTATTTATCTAAAACCCACAATAAGAATATAAAGTTTCCATTGTTGATGGATTTCTAAATAAGAATACAAGCTAATGTTTTCTCCCTCTTCTAACACTTGCTGAAAGCTCAGTACCACAATATCTGTTCTCTTCTCTCGACTGTTACTGTGACTAACACAGGCTGGGCAATTAATTACACGTGGATTCACACAATAAATTCCCAACAGGTCTCCCTTCAATCACTCTGTCCTGCTGCCAGAGTAATCTTTATAAGGTGGACATTTCACCATGACAGTCTCTCCCTTAAAATCCTTCTTCATTGCTTGTACAACGCGACTATACTTAACATTACTGAAATATACACTTTAAAATGGTTAAGATAGTACATTTTGTGTTTTATGCCATAATTAAAATAAGACATGTGCACACACATGCAAGGCACAGAACAGCTCCTGGTACACAGGGAGGAAAAATGATTCGGTGGCTCTCCATTATTTCCAGAATGAAATTTAATTTCCTTAGCTGGATAAAAGGCTCTTCATGATGTGGCTGCTGCCTCTCTCTCCATCACTCTCTCACATGCACATGATGCAAAAAGGTTCTTTACAGTTAGCGCATCTATGATTCTAAATACACCATTTCCACGTCTAGAATACTATTTCTATCCTTTACCCTTCTTTGTCTGCCTGAATAATTCGAGTTTATCTTCTTCAACACTTAGCTCAAACTACCAGGAAGCTTTCCCAGGACACCTGCAGGCTGGCTTAGATGACCCTCTTCTATGGTCTTTCACGATCCGGTGCTTACTCTAACAGCTGCGACACAGTATGGTGATTATTTACTGTTCTGTCTGGTCTCAGAGCTCTTTAAAGACAAGGAATGTCTTCAAATCTCTGTATCTTCACCACTTAGCACAATGCTGGGCATCAAGGACATACTTAAAAACAATTTGCTTAATTAATGAAATTACGTTTTGAAAATATGAAAAAAAGTAAATATAGAGCGTAGAAGTAAAAAATAAGGAAAACAAAACAAACAAGTAAAATGTTTCAGGATAAACCAAAACCTTAGTTTCCTGAACTTTGCTTGGCTATGCGGCCCACAGGAGGCAACTAATGGGCGCCAAGGCAGAAGACAGACGAGGAGCCAGCACTAGGCCCTTGTTCACTGCCCGAGTGTCTGGGCTGTGGTAACTTACTGTGTGTGGATGAGCACGTGCTGCTTGAGGTCCTGCCTCCGCATGAACAGCTTGTCACAGTAATCACACTTGAGATTCTTCTCACCCGTGTGGATAACCATGTGGGACTCCAGGTGAGCCTTCTGGGTGAAAGACTTGTCACACAAAGTACACCTGTAGTTCTTCTGACCTGCACATTATCCCAAATTATCACACTGAGTAAAAGCACCACTAGCATCCTCAAAAGAGGCACATTGTGTGGTATGTGGCAGAGGCAGGAATGAAATAGGCCTGACTGGTAACCGTAACTTCACTTTCTAGGACTGTCTACCACAGAAACACTCAGAGACCCTGAATTTAGATTCTGCAACTAAAACTAGTGAAACGAACACATCTCAGCTCCTAGGATTGCTTAGCTACACATGCACATTTTTTTTTAATGTTTATAGCTGACATACAAAATCAGGAAAAATAACCACTTATAACCCCAGTGCCCAAATTAATTCAATTAT
Organism: Camelus bactrianus; assembly: GCF_048773025.1. Classification (NCBI taxonomy): domain Eukaryota; kingdom Metazoa; phylum Chordata; class Mammalia; order Artiodactyla; family Camelidae; genus Camelus; species Camelus bactrianus. Next base: position 29,982,118 of record NC_133550.1, on the reverse strand, counting down.
TATTTTTAAAACCTCATGAATTCTAATACTTGTCTACAGGCAAACATATTTTTACCATCTACATTTTATAGTTTTCTTTTTTAAAACATACTATATGATCTCTAAACCATGGATGAAAAAAATCCTTTTAAGAATGCAGAAATAAGATTACTCTAAGTCAGGGGTTAGCAAACCTTTTCTTACAAGCGAGTCAGAATTTTAAGCTTTATAGGCCAGTCTGTTGAGCCTACTGTCTTAATGTAAAAGGATGAGGAAGAGTTTTACTTTTAAAGATTTGGAGAACAAATGACCCAGACAAGAAAACTAAATTAAGAACAGTTATTTTGCAGTATATATGAAAAAATAAATAAGTGCTGAGAGGAAGGGGTTGGTTGGCATGGAATTTAGAACAGACACTCAACAAACAAATCTGGGCAGTGTTCACTGGGCAATATTCAAAGGAGAGAAACTGGCTCTGGCTGGTGACCAGGGGTGAGCTGTAATGGGAGGCTCAGCTGTTTCTATAGAATCCCCTTTAAGTCCAAACACATGCATCAACTTCTTGATCACTAACTGCATTTTCCCAGTCACCTTCAAGCTTTGGTGGGAGCATCTGGAAAGGGGAGCATCTTAATCACTGGAAGTAATACTCTGACGAAGTGCAGTCATCCTACCCAATGAAGTCTTGCTGACAGCAAGCTGGATTCATTCTCTAACATCTTATCTCAACCCTACCTGCAAGGCAAGTCTTACTACGGCAATTTCTAATTTTGCAAAATTCCGTTTTCATGGTCCAACATAACTTACCTGTGTGTATCTTGAGGTGAGTACGCAGGTTGCTGGGATCACTAAAAGCCTTGCTACAGAAATCACACTTGTGGGGCTTCATACCCATGTGACCCATAAAGTGGACATGAAGTTTGGAAGGGGAGATAAAAGCTTGGGGGCACATGGAGCACTTCCACTTCCTTTCTTTGCTGTGGCTTGGCCCATGGCTGCTGCTGTGGCCCTGGCTAGGAAGATGGTTATGGATGTGGCTGGTCAGGTGAGCTTTGAACTCTGTATAGGAATTGCACTCCTTGCCACAGTTACAGAGGTGCACATCTGGGTGTTCGGGAACACCTTAAAAAAAAAAATTACTCAATGTCTCCTGGTACTTAAAATTTAACATATGTTGATACTAATAACTGTTGCTTACAATTCTCCCTTTTACCAAAATTGCCAGCTTGCCCCACTACCTGTAAAATTAAAACATCCAGTTCAATGCTCTAGTTCCAGCATCTCAAATAGTGTGCTAGACACAAAGGAAGCACCTGGCAAACTCTGGATTATAAGGCTTCTTTCCTAGGGAAAAAAACTTTAGATTCTGTAGTACACACACACACTCTGAAACATCACTTGTCATCATGACACAGTACAAAGAAAAAGCCTACCAAGGTTAAATCAGTTCAAGAGCTCTGCTTCCTTTATGAACTTAAATTCCAATGATACTGGCTCAAAAAGGAACTCAGGAACTTGAAGTTCCCCAAATCAAAGTCCTAACACAAAAGTTCATTTCATATAAATACTGCTTGGTCAGTAACATTTAGCTTGTGAAGAACCTTACAGATTTTAACATTTTAACGTAGGGAGAATATCCTGCTTTTATATACACAAAGGTATACAATTTGCTTCAGTTGACGTGTAAATCAATTACCAAAACTTTATTCCTGGTCTGTGGCGTTTTTACTATGCTAGATTAATGACAAACATGTCTTTATACATAAACTTACCAATCTGCTGAGCATAATCCCGGCTGTAATAAAAAAGCAGTTCATTTTCAGGAGGGATATCCTGTGAGGTGCAGAAATAGATTTTTCCATCATGGGGATAAGCCACCAAATTCTGTTCTTCCCGATTCCTAAGTTATCACATTTAACAGATCAAGCATATTAGTTTTGAAATACACACTTAATACATCATATCCCTATAGCAAAATCCTGTATGAAAACTTAGATGTAACTACTTCTCTCGGTCATTTCTCTAATTCCCTATACTACCTAACAGGAGTGACTTGTATAGAAACAGAATTCTTACTTCAATGTATTAATTGATTGCCTTTTATAGTCAGAACACTGGAGTCTGCTACTGGAAGCAAGAAAAGTAAATAAAATGAAGTCTTAAAACAATATGACAAAGACAGACAGAAGCTGAACAAGAATTAACCACCACAGCAGCCTGAGGGATCGACTAATAGCCAATATAAAGATAAGGTACCCATTTGCAAATTCAATGGTGACTGTACCACTCCTTACTGCATTGGTAAATTGATTAAACTGTTTATAAAAAAAGGATGGTTTTATATGTTTTGATTTATAATCACCAAAAGTCGACTACTACTGGTGAAGAAGGTGAAAAGCCTTAGGCCTTACGTAGGTTCAGATATCACTGTCATTTGGATTCTTTGGCTTTCCCCTACTTTATACGGAGCTTCCTATTGAAAAACATCTGAATGGTACTATTTCTTTCATCCAAGTCTACTCTTACCTGGCTTTGCGCACAAACATCATCCAATTACATTCATTTTCATCAGTTGTAATGATGCAGAATTCTAGGACACCATTGTGGTATATCTGCCAACAAAAGGCAAGCATACATATCAAATGAACTGACCAGTGACCCAAAGTGCTACTAAATTTAGTCTAGCAATGGTCTCATTTACTTTGCAGGAGACACCAGCTTTCCTAGTCAGTGTGAAAATACACGGTTGTCTTCACACATATTTGTCATTTCACCATCCCAGTATTTCTAGCAATGTAATTAAGACTGTTAGAGACCTACAGTTAGTGCTCAGTGGATAGAATCATGTTGCTCTTGATTATTCACATTTTGGCTGGACTAGAAAAGACATGAAAAACAGTCTACTTGTCTTCATCATCTACCACATGAATGGGTATAAAAGTCAGAGGACAACCTCTTCTCATGATTTCTCAATGCACCTAGCGCTCCTGTGTTCTCTTCTGGATACAATTCAAGCCCCAATGCCAGTGGCACTCTACCTTTCCAATTATCACAAGACCCATATCTCCCTTACTTCAATTTTGTAAGCATCATTCCTAATTTATTGGCTAAGATTCTACACAAACATGTTACAGGAATAGCTGTTTACATCAAAACTGTATGTTTCCAGCCCCTCACATTAGAAAACCAGAGAAATACTCTTAGCTTCTAATTCTAGAATTGCTTCCCAAGCTAAACATTTGAGGAGTGTTTCAGCTGATTACAAAATAAGACTTTTATCATATAAACAAAATCTATGGCCTCAGCTGCCATAAGTAATTAAAATGAAGAATTATTGGGTTATCTAACAAAAAAAAGACTAAAACAGTTCACCTTCTATATTCAATACCTGGTGTTTTACTATGTATCATAATTTGGCTACCAAGAACAGAAAGAATGTAATATTAAGGAAATGACTGAGAGGCGAATGGCACTACATGAACTTGACTAATTTTGACTTTTACATTGCTTTTAATTACCTCATAATAATAAAAACACCCAAAAGTCACAGAGAAGTTTCATAAACACTGACCTTCCAGATATGGTTCACTGGCTTATCTGTCCATTCTGCTACTTCCATGGAGTGACTCTGCTGGCCAATGAGAGGCCCAAAGCACGTCCGCACAGGAATGGTTTCCCCAGTCCAGACACCTAACAGCGAAGGACACCAACTACACAATCAGTCACTTAAGCAACTAATAAGATAGAGAAAAGAGCAGCTTAACGCATGCAAAGAATCTTATTTCAATGAACCTAAGAACCACTGATGTTCCAGCATTTCTAAGAGGTAGGTAAGTCTTATAGGTTCTATCCTGTAAATAAGGAAAAAGTAATGAACAGATTAGATGGGGACTCAGAAGAAATATGCAGAGTAAGAAGTGGTATCAAATTCCTGAACCCATTTTTATACATAAGGACTCAAACAATGTCCCTCCAAGTATGTTACTTTGGAGCTAATATATAAAAAAATGTAGAGAACATTACTTTAGTATAAAAACATTACTACAAAATAAATCAAACTTCTAAAATTGTTTGTGCTTAATGCGTTGCTTTTTATTATCTAAGCTGTTTAATGTTTTCGATTGACTCATGCCTAAGCTACACCCGAAAGAATAATGAACCTAGTTTCATATTTTCACAGAATGGCACAGTAATTCAGACACCAGGTTAAATTCAAACATGGATAAGCACACTTTGGCAGTCTAAATTCCTTACTCCTTTTTCCTAAGGAGTATTAGACAATTTGCAAACATTTGATCTAAACATCTTTTGTGATAAAAGGTCATCAACGGTGAATTTTCCATGTTTTATAAAAGAAACCAAGTTTCCATGAGTGTTTTGTCATGATATTTGTTAGTATATAATAGAGCTGAGAATAAAAGTCAAGTCTTCAAAGACTCAGAATTCTCTCCTCTATTCAATTCTAAGACAGGGGAACTTTCCCAATAAAGTTTTCAACCTGATTTATTGCTATCACCACTGGATAAGACAAATATTCCCTAAAAGGATAAATCTTCAGCCATAAATTAACTTTTGGATCAATCAAATAATGACTAAATTATAAACATCTACTTTTACAATACCCTACAAAAGAAGAAGAGACTCTGCAGGGGGCTTTACAGTTCTAAGGTTCTTACCAACTTCTGCTCCCACAATTGACTGGCGGAGAACAAGCTGCTTTGGGAGAGAAAGTCTCGCTCTGCTCTCTATTGGTGTGTCAGGAACAAAAGTCACTGGTCCATGATCGGGGCAGTCTGAAGGATAGGCTCGGTCACAGAGAGTGCACCCTGCGGATGGGAAATTTGAGACACAAATGGGGTCAGTTCAAGCAAGTGAAATGAAAGAACACCTGCTTTTCTACTTAAATGTGAATTACTAAAATGTACCCAGTACGAAGAAAGGTTCTAATAGAAATACTCTGATCACAGAACCACTTTCTTACACAAAAATATATATACACTTACATATCTCTCTTAAGAGTTGATTTTTCTTTTAATCCAACTGGACAAGTGTCCTACTCAGTGCATAAGAGAAAGACTGATCAAAAAATAACAATACATTATTTCTTACATTAAGAAGATAAGTAATACCTTCAGATGTGATGTTTCAAAGTCCAAAAGATTCCAATTCTACTAAACTATAAGAGGAAATTGAGTTGAAATGCTGTTAGTCATGTAAAGCCAAAACAGAGGTGACAACATAGCACAAAGGAATCAGAGCCAGCTGCACCACTGCTCTTCTCTGCTTCACTGTAAACAAAAAGGTCAAACCAATTTTGGTGACAGATTCTTCAGACAATTTCTTACTGTTTGCATGGTCTTTCTTTCTGCATTGTCAGAAAGGATGCTGCCTACATATACTGTTCTCTATGCTTACTGTAACTTCACTTTTACAAGCTCAGGAGTGTCCTCCTTCATAAATCTTTTGCTCTTATACTTTCCTTTCTATTAAGGAGTAGTACTCATAACCTTATTTAGTTAATGACTGTGTTCAAACTTTCCACATTCTTTCACAAAATAGTTGTAGTACATAAACTTTAGAACCATGACCTTCTAGGTGTCTTTTTTCCCTAAGTAATCCATTAGAAATTACTACTTAAATAGCATGAAATATCAGTAAGTTTTCATACTAAGGCAGAATACTACTACTTCTTCAAGAACCTCTTGATTAAAACTTCTCTGAATATCAGATTAGAGATCTCTTATACTTTATGAGAACTTATTCTCTGATGCTCTTAACAAGAAACATGTTAAACCTTCAAAGGAGAGTCAGACTTCATCCTGCAAAAAATGCCTACAGGTTTCCTTCAAAGATATATAAATGGCCAATAAGTACATATAAAGACGTTCAACATCATTAGTCATGAAGGAAATGCAAATCAAAACCACAATGAGATGCCACTTCACACCCACTACAGTGGCTATAACCAATAAAGAAAACAAGTGTTTGCAAAGAGGTAAAAAAAAAACTGAACCCTCTTACATCGATGCTGGGAATGTAAAATGATGCAGGCACTCTGGAAAAGTCTGGTAATTCCTCAAAAAGTTAAACACAGAGCAATTCTGCTTCTAGATATATATCCAAGAGAATTAAAAACATATGTTCATACAAAAACTTGCATGTGAATATTCATAGCAGCATTAAATGTAACAGCCAAAAAGGAGAAAGAGAAAGTTCATAAATGATAAATGGATGAACAAAATATGGTATATCTATACAATGGGATATTATTCATCCAAAAAGAGAAATGAAGCACTGATACATGCTACATGGATGAGCCACATTATGCAAAGGAAAAGAAGCCAGACACAGAAAGCCACTTATTGTAGGATTCCATTCATGAAATGTCCAGAGTAGGCGAACCCATAAAGTAAATTAGAAGTTGCCTAATTAGTGGTAGGCGGGGGTAGCGAGAGAGGCATGAAGAGTGACTACCAATGCTATTTCTTTGTAGGGTGATAAAAATTTTGGAATTATACAGTGGTTAAGTTGCACAACCCTGCCAACATACTAAAAATCACTAAACTGTACACTTTAAAATGTATATGGGAATTATATATCGTTTTTTAAATGTTTTAAAAAACACACTTAGAAGCAAGAGGTTTCACTTGCCCTATTAAAAAAGGATCAATAGGCTTATTTAAGCCACCTCTTCTGCTAAATTAATGAGCCTACATTAATAACATTCCTAAATTTAAATATTTTAAAATTATAAATCTAAGACTTTAAAGGGTTAACACAAAAGGTCTCTCCACTGCTTGGTGGCCTCAGAAGCTTCCTCCTGCTTTCATGACCATCCTGTTCAATCTACTTTAGAAGCTCTTCCTCTGCCACTGTATCTTAACATCCCTCGCCTTCTTGTCATTCCACACTTCCTAGAAGTTCTTGCCCCACTTCCATGGCTATGATTAATATCTTAATGCCAAGGACCCCTAAATATTTCCAGACAGATCTGAGCCCCAGATTCAAATTCTCACTAGACTCTCTAGATATCATTAGACACTGAAATCAACATGTCTGAAACCAGATTCACCATCATTCTGCAAAAAATAAAAATAAAAATCTACTCCTCCTCCACCATTCCTTATCCAAAGGAATGGTCACTATCCACCGAGCCAGAACTTCATCCCTCCCCCAACTTCACCCAACCAATGAGTTTGACTGAGTTCTCTGTAAATATCCTCTACTTTTTTCAACTGTATTACCTCTACTCTGGGCTGGAAAACCAACCATCACCTCTCACTTAAGTTATGGCATGATCTTTACCCATATGCCTCTAACAAACTAGTTATGCTCACATTGCAGCAGAACTCCCCATCCCAACCCTCCCTCCTTAAAACCCTTGACTGGTCTTACAAGAGCCTCTGTGTTCTGGCTCCTATTTCTCTCATTACAGATCCCTCACTCCATCCTCATTTTGTGCTTCAGTAATTCCGAACCACTCATGATTCTTTCAGTTCTAGGAAATCATGGGTACCAACTCCTGTCTCGGACACTGTCCTTCCTGATACTCAACTGCTGACATCTTTCTTGTCCTTCAGGTCTGTGCTAACATGTATGTTGCCCTCCCCTTCCCTGTCAGTCTTCCCTGCCCCTTGCATGGCTTGGTTAGCTGCTGCCCCTCAAGCTCCTTTAGCACCTCGCACCTAATCCCATCTTTTCACTTATCATACCATACTGCAATAGCCTGTTTACTTGCCTAAGCCTCCCATCATGCTATAGCTCCTTAAAAGCATGTGTTCTCTCTTGGAGACTGTTCTTCACCCTGTATCTAGCACAGAGGCTGGTGCTTATTTCCTGCATCAATGAAGCATGTAGTGACACCAACAAATTAACTGTTTTTATATTGCCTTTTGTTATTATTGCCCCATAAAAAGAGAACTTTTACGTGCTCAACTATGGCAATTTATACACATTCTGAGCCAAAAAAAAAAAAAAATCATTTGTATCCAGCTACATTTTCCCATGGGGATAAAACAAATATGCATGATCTTCTAAATTTGTCTTATGTTGAAAAAGCACACAGCATGTCATACAGAATACCTTACTGAAACATACTTTCCTAACTCTATGTAACTTTGGAAAATATCCTAAGTATATTAGGCTAAGCTTACCTGTAAAATATAGAAATGACTATGTTTCCTTACTTCAGGAAAAATACTGTAAGAACCCACAAAATGTCTATACATCACTTGATTTACTTGAGGAAAAGGCACCACATTAATATAAAGGACAATAAAAAGGCAAAGAAAAGTTTCAAAGTCTAGTCGCTTTTTATACTCCCTTAACTGACACCTGACTTTGACCAACTCTGTTAGGGATGATGGCCCTTTCTACCAATATGTCCAAAAGAAAAAGGCTAAGCACACTCACAAATTGTAAACAAGGTTGCCATATTTTCCTTGTTTGAATTGGAGTCTTCCATTTGCAGTGAAGGTGGTACAAAAGAAAGACTGTCTGAAGATACATCTACATGACCTGTCCCCATAGCAACCTCCTGGGTGATGGAGGAGACAGCCACAGGTTCTAGGCTTAGGCCAACTTCATGGAGGGAAACAGATTCTAGGGAGGCGAGGTTGTGTGAGGTAGAGAGTGCCACGCTTACAGAGTTGGTGCTCATGGCCACGGTGTGGATGGAGTCACTGAGGGCACTGTCAGACATCCCGTTGACCCGACTTGCAATGTGGTCTGTCTCCATGACCACAGGGAGCTCCAGTCCATTCCCATGAATGGGTATCACTCCACCATGTCCTACAGTTTCTGCTGCAAGGTTGTTGCTCACAGAATCCACAGACAGAGGTTCATGACTTCTGGAGCCATTTGGAATTTGGGTATGCTCTCCTGCAACACCATCCATGGTAAGCTCTTCTGCCATTCCATCTGTAGAGATTGGGCTGGTAACCCTAGAGACGTTCTCCATAGTGATTGTTGTATCCAAGGCCACCTCATGGCCATCACTGGGATGAAGACTTTGGGCACCATGTGTTGTCACAGATCGAGAGTCTATTGAAACAATGCCTGGTTCTAAACCAACATTTCCATTGGACTGATAGGGATCTAGTGCTGAAGCGTTATTGGCGATAGATAATGCTGTATTACCATCAACATTTATAGAGTTAGGGTGGATATACTGAGGAGGTGGTCTGTCGGCTAAATAAGATAAAATGCCTGAGAAAAGGAAAAGATAAGATATCAGGGACTTTTCAGTACTTTGCTAAATATAAAAAATTCCAAATGCTAAAAGCTATTTTCTTTACAAATACAACTAAATTAAAATAATCTCCCACTTATTTTTTTGGTTTCATACATATATATATATACACATACTTTATAAATAGCAACATACATTTACCATTCAGTTTTTCCTGTGAAACTCAGAAATAAAAAAAATTAACTATATTCCTTTGAAGTCACTAGAAATTAAACCATTTACATGCTGTCTTTAATAAACACATGGTTGGAATTCTTGAATCGTAAAATGATGAAATTTGCTCTATTAAGAGTTAAAAGGTAAAATGATTTAAAAGCCAATCTTCCAAGTGAAGAATAAAATTTAATTAAGTTTTAACTTATTAAACTATCATAAAACATTACTCTATTCAAAATAAGTCACAATTATACCTGCTTTACTAAAACAGAAAAAAATATTTGAACAGTCATGCCTGTGAGGATGTGGTGAAATGGTACTTGCTGCACTGCCAGCAGAAGTATAAATTTCTAAAACCTCTTTGTAAAGTATATAGCATAATAACCTCAAAAATGTTCATACCTTCTTGCACAAGAAATGCCACTTACAGTAATCTTCTCTAAATGTATTTTGTAAATATTATACACAGAACATTTATATAACAGTAATTTAAAAAACTGGAAAAAACTAACCAACAATAAAGGTTGATATAATAAACCATGGAATATCCATTCAACAGAATATAATACATCATGAAAAAGGGTAATTATGAAAACCATGTAACAGTTGGAGAAAAAAACTATGTAAAAACAAAAACATTAAGTGAAAAAAGTAAGGATACACAATTGAATAGAAAGTAATATAGTAATAATTATGAAAAACAGTAAAAACCTATACACAAAAATGGGGATATAGCTCAGTGGTAGAGTGCATGCTCAGCATGCACGAGGTCCTCGGTTCAATCCCCGGTATCTCCATTAAAAAAAACAAAACAAAACATACACAAAAATAAAAGACAGGAAGGATACCAAAAAGATGGATGGAGAGACTATGAGAGACTGCCCTCCCTTCTTTTTTGCTAAATTTTCTGAAGTGAGTATATAATATTTTTAGAACAGTCAAAATTTAATAAACTTTAATTTATAATAAACAATGACACTGTAGCAGGACATGTAGTTGGTAGGAATCACAAATGCAAAATTATAAAAACTGAACCAAGGAGGCACTAGAAGAGAAAAGATTAAAACTGTTTATGTGCCATTAAGAAATTAAGCTTAGTCAAACTGCTGTATCAATAATAGGTTATCTATATATGTTCTAAGAGGACAGATACACAAACACAAAGAAAAATTTTTTCCCACATAGATCAATATGTAATAGTGACAAACAGAAAAAGTGTTACTCAAATCTTTTAAGAACTGAGATTAATACCAAAACCAGGCAAAGACACTACCAAAAAAGAGAATTACAGACCAGTATCACTGATGAACATAGATGCAAAAATCCTCACCAAAACATCAAAAAATCGAATCCAACAGCACATAAAAAAGATTATACATCATGATCAAGTGGGGTTCATCCCAGGGACACAAGGGTGGTTCAACATACGCAAATCTATCAGTGTAATACATCACATCAACAAGAGAAAGGACAAAAACCACGTGATCATCTCAATCGATGAAAAAAAGCATTTGATAAAATTCAACACCCATTTATGATAAAAACTCCTACCAAAGTGGGTATACAAGGAACATATCTCAACATAATAAAAGCTATACATGACAAACCTACAGCCAGCATAGTACTCAACGCTGAAAAACTCAAAAGCTTCCCACTAAAACCTGGGACAAGACAAGGCTGCCCACTATCACCACTCCTATTCAACATAGTCTTGGAAGTCCTAGCCACAGCAGTCAGGCAAGAGAGAGAAATAAAAGGGATCCAAATTGGAAAAGAAGAGGTAAAAGTGTCACTACATGCAGAAGACATGATACTATATATAGAAAACCCTAAAAGGTCCACACAAAACCTACTAGAACTAATCGAAGAATTCAGCAAGGTAGCAGGTTACAAGATGACTATTCAAAAATCAGTTGCATTTCTTTACACTAACGATGAATCAACAGGAAAAAAAAGTTAAGAAACAATCCCCTTTAAAGTAGCACCCAAAGTAATAAAATACCTAGGAATAAATCTAACCAAGGGGGTGAAACACTTATACATGGAAAACTATAAACCATTGATAAAGGAAATTAAAGAAGACTAAAAAAATGGAAAGATATCCCATACTTCTGGATTGGAAGAATCAATATTGTTAAAACGGTCACACTGCCCAAGGCAATCTACAGATTTCATGTAATTCCTATCAAATTACACAAGACACATTACACAGAACTAGAACAAATCTTTATGTGGAACCACAAAAGACCTAGAATTGCCAAAGCATTACACTGTGCTCTACACTGGAATTTGACACAACATTGTAAAATGACTATAACTCAATAAAAAAAATAAAAAGAAAAAAAGATAGAAAAATACCATAAAAAAAGACAGCATGGTATCGGTACAAAAACAGACATATGGACCAATGGAACAGAATAGAGAGCCCAGAAATGAACCCACAAACTTTTGGTCAACTAATCTTCCACAAAGGAGGCAAGAACATGCAATGGAAAAAAGACAGTCTCTTCAGTAAATGGTCTCTTCAGAAAACTGGACAGCAGCATGTAGAACAATGAAGCTAAAACACTCCCTTACACCATACACAAAAATAAACTCAAAGACTTAAACTTAAGATAAGATACAATAAACCTCCTAGAAGAAAACATAGGCAAAACATCTCACGTACATCTCAAAAATGTTCTCCTAGGGTAGTATGCCCAAGCGATAGAAATAAAAGCAAGAATAAACAAATGGGACCTAATGAAACTTACAAGCTTCTGCACAGCAAAGGAAACCATAAGCAAAACAAAACAACAAACTACGGAATGGGAGAAAATTTTTGCAAAAGATGAAACTGACAAAGGTTTGATCTCCAGAATATATAAGCAGCTCATATGACTTAATAAGAAAAAAACAAACCCAATCCAAAAATGGGTAGAAGACCTAAACAAGCAATTCTCCAAGGAAGAAATACAAATGACCAATAGGCACATGAAAAAATGCTCAATATTACTAATTATCAGAGAAATGCAAATCAAAACTACAATGAGGTATCACCTCACACCAGTCAGAATGGACATCATTCAAAAATCTACAAATGACCCTCCTACACTGCTGGTGGGAATGCAGTTTGGTGCAGCCACTGTGGAAAATAGCATGGAGATTCCTCAAAAGACTAGGAATAGACTTACCATATGACCCAGGAATCCCGCTCCTGGGCATATATCCAGAAGGAACCCTACTTCAAAAAGACACCTGCACCCCAATGTTCGAAGCAGCACTATTTACAACAGCCAAGACATGGAAACAGCCTAAATGTCCATCAACAGCTGACTGAATAAAGAAAATGTATATTTATACAATGGTATACTATTCAGCCACAAAAAATGACAACATAACGCCATTTGGAGCAACATGGATGCTCCTGGAGAATGTCATTCTAAGTGAAGTAAGCCAGAAAAAGAAAGAAAACACCATATGAGATTGCTGATACATGGAATCTAAAAAAAAAAAAAAAGAAAAGAAAGAAAGAAAAAGACAAATGAACATAAATACAAATGAGAAACAGACTCACAGACACAGAATACAAACTTGTGGTTGCCAGGGGGGAGGGGGGTGGGAAGGGACAGACTGGGAGTTCGAAATTTGTAGATACTGACAGGCTTACATAGAATAGATAAACAAGATTATAACGTATAGCACAGGGAAATATATACAAGATCTTGTGGTAGCTCACAGTGAAAAAGAATGCAACAGTGAATATATTTATATTCAAGTATAACTGAAAAATTGTGCTCTACACTAGAAATTGACACAACATTGTAAACTGACTATAACTCAATTTAAAAAAAAAATTTGAGGAAGAGCTAGCTGTATTCTTTCTTCTGACTTCCCAAATAACCATTAACACTTACCAGGTAGAATGGTTCTGAAGTAACTGCTCTCAAGGTGGGGGTAAGGTGGTGGAGGTAGGGCATAGTTTCTCTCAGGTAACCCACACATCACCCCTCGATCCCCAATACCCATTGGGAGCATCAGAGACAAAGCAGAAGGCAGAGAGCTCAGGGAGGGACCCAGGTTTGGAATTGCCACTGGCAGGCCTAAGGAAAAAAAGTTTTCTTCTCAATTAAAAGAAAGCAAGTACTTAAAAATTCTCTTTATAATCACTGGTTAAATTCCTAGGAAGGTTTCTGCAATGAGCAAAATTCTCACCTAGTAGCCCTTTACATTCCCAGATAGGCAGTATTGTGCAGACATCCACAAACAGGTCTATATTTAGTTCTTAGGTTAGTTTTAAAATGCCAACTTGATCATCCAGTTGTCTGTACTGCTCTTAAAACATTTAATTATAATTAAAAACTTAGTTTAAATACAATTTAAGAAGACAAATCATTTATAGATAAAAATAAGAAGAAACATACCAAAGTTCAAAGAAATATATCAACATTGAGAGTGGTCTCTGAGTAGTGACAGTACAAAAAATTTTTTAATGTATTTTTTATTTTACTGTATTCTCTATTTTACATGGTGAGAATACTTCACTTATAAAAAATTTAAAGATATGCTTCTACCTAGAAAATAATTTACAGTTAGATGCAAAACTGCACATACATATTTTCATACAGCCTTTTGTATATATGCTGTACTTCATGTTTTTAAAAAACTTGAGCTTTGTATCTACCTTGGATTATATCTATCTGCAAAGTGTTAAAATGACTCTAACTGTGCCTAAGTATCACAATGAACACTCATCAACTTGGGCAGTACTGATTCGCATTATCTTTGCCAGCTGCAATACTTTTTTTACCAGGTTTCTTCTCCTTAATAAGAGTGTCCATTAAATGGAATGACTAAGAGATTAAAAAAAAATTTATTCTTAACTCATCTGATTAATATCTTTTGTGGACAATAAAAGGCATGTGAAGAGACCCTAGTTTAGATGAATCTTATTTTACTGCTGCATTTTAGTAATTAAGCAGGTAATTCTCTATAGAGAACTATTTAAACAACTTGCTGATTTAAAATACTCTTAAACATTTTTATTGTGATAAACAAAGTCCATTACAACGTCAGAGACCTTTAGAATCACTAGCTTACCATTGTGAGACTCAATAGCTTGTTTCTTTTCTGTTTCAGTAAAAAGAAGAAATTAAACTAGGCAGATAAGAAGGTTTTAAATGCACAGTGATGGGGAGAAGCAAGCTGCCTCTTTTGCACTCTTATTCTTTCCGACTAGAGGCTCATGGGGAGCTCCATGCAGGAGCTCCATCTCTGAAATCTCCTCTTTAACCATAATTCTAGGCCTGGTGAATTTGCAATTGTTGCCAGTTTCAGATGTGATAGGAAATAAAGCTCAATTCCTCATGTTTTCTAGGAACAGCTATTAGAGTAACTTTGATTCTCTTCTATTAACTCCGGGACAGAGTGCCAAGGGAATGAACCAGATGCAAAGGTAATCCTAGATAAAATGCCAAGTCAACTTCAGCACTAGACGAAAGACCATTAATCCAAGGAGAGGACCATCAAAAAGAAAGGCCACTCCTATCCACTACAGCTCCAGTACTGTACAAAAATGGTTTCTTCCATTCTGCTTCCACATATGGAACCACCATTTAGACCTGCTTGGCTTCTCCCTTCCACTCTTAAAGGGGCTCTAGACCCCCTCTAGGCTCCATTTAGAGTTGTTATTACAACTGAGTGTTGAAATTCAGTCGCTCTCCCTTACCACTCACCTGGGGCAGGGATGGCATTATGAGTGGGTGAGGCAGCCAACCCAAGGTGACTCCCTGAGACTGGCAGGGCATTGCTAACAGAGGATGAAGTCAGCTGCTCCATCCCCACTGGGCTCAGGTTCATTTCATTCATCCTAAGAAAGAGCAGACACAATTAGTTATGCAAAAACTTAGTGACTGTTAAAGGGACTGAAGAACATGAAACAATAAGGGTGGGGAAATGTGCCTCGACCAATTACTACTTCATTTTTATGCCCACAGCTCTCTGATAGCCAGGTCATATTCTTTCTACTGATAAGGAAACTGGGATTCAGAGATGTTACCTCGGATGTCATATAGCAGAAACAGGATTTAACTCAGGTCTGGCTTGCTCCAAACCCTAAGCACACTATCTAAAGCAAAACCTGCAATCCTTTGAACACTTTGGCAATCAGGTTGTTGTTTTTTTGTTTGTTTTTTTTAATTCATCTAAGTTTTTTCTTCACAATATTTATTTTCTACAACTGGCTTATTACTTCAAACCAGGACTTTTACAGTTTGCTTTAACTTACTCAAAGAACTTTTACTAATTCTTTTTATACCAGGAGTTAAAGTGATACTGGGCCTGATTTAGATTATCAGTGCTGTGACAGAAGTACTATATTTTCTCCACGGACCAGCATTTTATTAAAATTCTGCACAGGTATCTTAATATTTAATCAATAATCTTAATACCATCCTCCATAAATCAAGGTTCATTATGTAAGCTTTCCTAGATGTTTTATTTAAAAAATTATCTCATATTCTCTCACCAATTCTTCAAAATAAGGTAACCAAGGAAATTAAGGCTCAAAGGGGGCTTGCCATATGCCCCAAATCACACAGCAATTAAATGGAGGAACACAGATCATGCTGCAAAATACTGGCAAAAGTTTTTCAATACACCCCTTTTTTTTTTCTTAATCATTTTGCCATTTTTGGCAGGCTGAAGAATCTGAGAATTGCCTTTTCTATGCAGTCCATCTTGTAGTGCCATTGACAACCTTGTTAAAATAAGAGTAACACTGATCTGAACAAGACACTATTGGGGGTTGCTATCAATAAGTATTAGTTGCTATGTCAGAATTTAGAGACTGCCATATTATAAACAGAATTTCAAGAGGCTAGCCAATAGGTATCGAAAGGAGGTCACTAATGACCTCCAATCCTATGGCAAGTATCAGAGTGATGCAAGTTCTTCTGTGTACCTATGTACATGGGAGGGGTGAAGTACAGGAAAGGAAATCAAATGGGTCTACACTGCCCTAGCAGGGAAAGCAAAACTTAACAGGTTTTTAGTCTGAAAAATGGAAATATCGGCTATCAATCAACACAAAAATAATAGTAACAATTAATACTTCCTTACTATATGTATTAGGCACTGGGCCTAATGATTACATGTAATTATCTCACCTAATCCTTATAACTACTGTGAGGAGGTATTATTCTTCATCCCACTTTAGAGATGAGGAAACAGACTCATCTAAGTACTTAACCCCAAATTACATAACTAGTAAGGGACAGAGTTGGGATTTAAATCCAGGTATGCCTAATTTAAGAAACTAGTAAATCACAGAATTGGTGTTTAAATCCAGGTGTGCCTAATTTAAGAAACTAGTAAATTGGCAGAATTGGGATTTAAATCCAAGTGTGCCCAATTTAAGAAACCCAAGCCCTTAACTATGATTAGAAAAAGACAATAAAAGAACCATTTTGCCTTTTCTAGTTCCAACACTTTAGGGTCTGTGTATTTATATTGTGGGCCAGGTTTAAAGTCCCACACAAACCTATTCCTGCATTATTCTATATCCATAGGCTTCAACCTTACCCTGGGCAAGGTAGCTCATAAAACCAAGCTCCCAGGCATTAAAAGTGTTCAAAGCCAATTGAGGACAGTACCTTGTACAGAGTAGGTACTCTGAAATATTTATTTGGATGGAGCAATGCAAACACATCCTTACTAGAAAGACAACAAGAAGCACATGGGAAATAAAGTACATCTTATGAAGGACAGCATAACAACACTAATTATGTTATAAAAGAATGCAAAAATCCTTATAACCAAAAGAAACCATAGCTATCTTAATTTTGAAAGTTTCTGGGTTTGATTTGGTTTAAAACAGCTTTTCCTGTAACTTTTTTTTAGATACAAAGATAACTAAAACTTTACAATCACTAGAGTAGTACTGACCTACAAAAAAACTGGTTACAATAATTTTTAAGTACAATTACGTTTGCAGCTTCAAATACCATGCTGAAGAGTCCTGAGTATTAATCTGTGCACCTAGTCTCAACATAAAAATCAAAATGGTGTTTCTAGGTTGACTCCTAGGCCTTCTCAAACCAGTTTAAACCAGAGATTAATGTGAGAGGCTCAGCAGATTTCTGCTTTGTTGTGAGTCACTAAAATGTGATGCCCTCAGCAGCCATAAACCAAAGGTAACTAGTATCCCACAGAAAGAAAGCAGATGAAGGGAATTCACAGTATGATCCTCTTAAGACTCTCCCATTCGAAAGTGCAATTCCATTCCAGCTGCTCTTCTGAGATTGCAGGAAGCAGTCTTGGGAGAAGGGCCAGAATAAGATACTAAGCTCTCTCTTCTCCACGCATTCATTGTAGAACCATTCCCCTCACATTTCTCTAGTTTACATGGTCTCTGCGTAAACGATTTGCCTGCTGCTGACCTTTATACTTTTTCTTAGAATGACATATACGAAGCTAATGGAAACGCAGCCACTTTGCAAGTAAAATGGACAGTTTCAGCAATTTGAATGGAAGTTTTTATCTTCCTTATCCTCAAAATACACCCTATGAAAGGTCCCTTCACACTTCTGTACTGACATGGTACCGCAAAGTACTTTAAGCATTAACACGAAGCCTACAAATTAAGAACCTCCTTCTCTACATTACTAGCCAAGCCAGACGGTAACCAGCAAAATTCAAAGCGAAGCATGGTGATGACCTAAAAATACACTTCAAAATCCAGATAAAAATGTTATTAAACGCGCAAATAATTCAAAAGTAATGGTAAATATATCAACGAACCAACAATCACAGTACAGCGATTTGAACTAGACACATGTGGAGCTAATCAGGTTTAATGAGAATATATTCAACTCAGCACTAGCTTCTGGATTTCTCGTTCCCTCTGGGACACAAATCCATTTACAAATCGCACCTGTAGCCTGCCCAATGGCACCAAAAGCAAAGGCACTCTAAAGTCCCACTTGCCAGATATTTTCTAAAGATATCACGACCGCTGAGCCCCACAACCTTCTTACCTGTGATGCATCTGCTGGGGGCCAAGTGTCAGAGAAAAGCGCACACGGGTGGCGGGGAACCGGCATCAGGATTTGCGTTCCAGCGTCACGTGCTACCGCATCTTGCTTACAACCGCTGCACAAGCGCGGCCACTAGTCCCCGGGGCCGTCCAGGGCCACCAAACTTCTCCCGAGGGTCGGCAGCCGCGCACCCTGCCGCGAGATGGGGCATGCCGGGGAACACCCGGGGCCTTTCCTCCAGAAGCTTCGGGAGGGGGGGCTACCCAACCTGAGGGGGAGGAAAAGGGCGGTTACCAAAATTCGGGGAGGATGCAGCCCCCGTCCCTTCGCCGCCGGCGAGCCCAGGCCTGCGAACACCACCTCCCAAGGGCGACTAAGTCGCCCGCCCGCGGGCATGGGGCCCGCACGCCGCCCTCACCCCGCCCAGCCCGGCCCGGCCCGGCCTGCGCACAGCCCACCTGCCGGCCGCGCGGGGAGCGCACGCGCCTGCCCCACCGCTTTTTTCCTCATCCGGGAAAAACTCGCCTAGGGGCCCTCCCCGCCCGCACGACCCCCGCGCCGCGAGGGCCGCTCGCCTAACGTTTCCCGCCGGGCCGGGCCCAGCCCGCACTCTCCTCCCGGCCGCACCCTCTAAAGCGCGTTTCCGGCTCCTGAGCCACTCTTGGCGCCCGCCGCTCCGCCCCTCGTGCGTGCGCCCCTCCCCACCACGGCCCGCAAGCGGCGCCTGCGACTGACTTGCGACTGACTGGCCCCTCCGCAGCGCTCCACCTTCCACGCGTGCGCATCGCGGATAACCGGGCCGGATGGGGCGGGGCCGCGAGAGGGGCCGCGTCTCAGTCCGGCCGAGCCGAGTGGAGCGCCGAACGATCGACCCCGTTGCTAAGCAACCAGGGCTGACGTGCACGCTGGGAGTGGGTTCTGAGTCCAATAAGTCTCCCAGACTTCGGGTTTCAATCTTCAGGGCATTCTCCTATTAGGAAAGCGTGGTTCTACGCAAGCCCGCAAGATTAGAAATACGGGACTTAACCCAGAAATGTTGGGGGTGTTGCCCAGGAGGAATTAGGATTGTATACCAAGTATTTGTCATCATATGTTACACCTGAAGGTTGCTCAGCTTCCCAGCTTGAAGTCATAAAGGGTGGTGTTTGGGACTTGAACAAATTTCTTTTCGCTTCTCTCTTTGCCCTTCGTTCCCTACTGCATGCCAGGCACCGCGCTAAGCCCTAGGCAAATTGAGTTGTCTTTAAAGGAAAATGG
The DNA here is from genome assembly GCF_048773025.1 of Camelus bactrianus. Taxonomy (NCBI): domain Eukaryota; kingdom Metazoa; phylum Chordata; class Mammalia; order Artiodactyla; family Camelidae; genus Camelus; species Camelus bactrianus. The sequence continues at coordinate 29,962,462 of NC_133550.1, read as the reverse complement.
TCCCAAGTTCATGAGGATTGACATTGAAACTACAACACACTACCTAGTAGTTTCCTTAAGCTAGCAAAACGGCAGACACCCAGGAATTCCTCTTTTCGTTAAGAAACCACTTATTGAATTACATCTCAAACATAGGGATACAAAATAACCTACAGGACTTGACCGTCTACAGCTTGCAGTCTAGTGGGAACTAGTGAGTTTTGAAAATTCAATCTCATGTAAAAGACAGGCACATAACAATGTTTTCGACGAAAACCTGGAGTGGTGTCAACTCACAGAATGTTTCTCTTTCTTCTCATAAGGAGAAAGCACATTCCAAACTGAGGGAACTAATCACTGAACATTGGCAGGTCACGCTGGTTTTGCTCTCGTTGACAACAAATGGAAATCTAAATCAAAAAATCATCATATCACAAGTAAATAAGGGACAGTATTCCCTAAAATGTCACATCAAACCTGGGCCTAAGGAATGACAATGTGTCTTATAAAGGCTAAATGATTTCATTCCGGTTTTCCATGCCTGTTCTTTTGAACAATTTTATTGATTTCAGATGTGTATGTAAAATCAGGTCAGATAAATGTAAAAGCTAAAACTATAATACTTACAGAAGAAAACATAGGAGAAAATCTTTGTAACCTTGATAGGACAGAAAAATCAGGAACAACTAAAAATTTGACAAATTGAATTTCATCAAAATTAAAACTTTTGGTCTTAAAAAGATACTGTTGACAAAATGAAAAGTCAAGCCAGAGATGAGAAAATATTTGCAAAACAAATATCAAGTGAAGGACTTTTATCTGGAATATATTTTAAAAGCCCTGTATACTCAATAAGAAGGCAAACAGCCCCCCTTTTTTTCAAATGGGCAAAATACTTGAACAGCCACTTCACCAAAGAAGATATATGCATGGCAATTAAGCACATAAAAAGATTAGACTTTGTTAGTTATTAGGGACATGCAAATCAAAACCCAATGAGCTAACGTTACATATGTCCTAGTGTAACCAAAATTTAAAAGACCAACTATAAAGAGTGTTGGTGCATATATGAAGCAACTGGAACCTTCACACTTTACTGGTGGGAATACAAAATGCAATAACTATTTTGGAAAACAACTTAGCAATTTCTTATACCATAAGATTCAGTAATTACATGTCTAGGTGTTTACCCAAGAGAAAATAAAAATATATGCACAGACGAAGACTTGTCCATACAAGATTTATGTATAATGGCATCAAATTGGAAACAACCCAAATGTCCACCAACTGGTGAATGAATAAACAAATCCAAGTGTATCTACATAGTGGAATACTCCTCCACAATAAAAAGAAATAATATATTGATACATGGATGGATCTCAACAGCATTAAGCTAAGTAAAGGAAACCATACACAAAAGACTACATACTATGTGTGTCATTTATATGAAATTCTAGAAAAGGCAAAACTATAGTAGTAAAAAGCAGATAAATGATTGTCAGGAGTTGAGGATGAGCAGGAGGAATGAGACTGCCTATAAGGTGGCATCAGGAAACTTTTAGGGATGATGTAATTATCTTGATTGTGGGAGTGCTTACATGACTGCATACATTTGTTAAAATTTATCAAATAGTACACTTAACATTGGCAAATTTTACTGCATGTAAAAATACCTCAAAAAGTTGATTTAAAAAAAATGATGTTAGGGTGACCAAAAATTGAAGCATCCTAGCCCCCACTCCTCAGACTAGATTATGGTTCACTGAATGCTCTCTCATCGCTCTTATTTTTATTGTAATTGTTTAATTTTCTGTCCTGCTCAATAGATTTTAAGTTTGGGGGACAAGACCCATGTCTACCTGACTTAATGCTACATGACACAACACAATACCGAGCACGTATTTGGTTCTCAGCAAATATCTGATGAATGAATGAAAGTCAAACTGACGTAATTTGAAGCTATGCTTATAGACCCATCTATCTATTTCCTTGGAGACTTACAGCAAAATGAATTACAAAAATTTGCCTAAGGAGCTGATTTAGGGTGACTTACCACTTTAAGGAGACATCAATGTACAACTGAGACGATGAAAACAAAGGGAGAATTACCAATTAGAGGAGAAGAAATCAGAGTGTAGTGCTCTTCTCGAATCCAAGTATTAGGCTGTGGAACAAAGGTGTAGGGTTGCAATCAAAGATAAGCCTTAGAGATAATTGTATATAAGACAAACCAAGGTGGAGGGGTGTGTGGCTCAGTAGTAGAGTGCATGCCTAGCATGCACAAGGTCCTGGGTTTAATCCCCAGTACCTCCATTAAATAAATAAATAAACCTAATTACCTTCCCTCCAAAAAAAAATTTTTTTAAAAGACAAACCATTAATATTTTTGCTGGATGGCAAAAACTGAAGCAGAGAGCAAATTACTTTTAAACATTATTTTCTAGCCCTAAGGACAAAAACATGGGTAAGGGGTAAATTTGGGCCGGACTGGGTTTCTCAGGTTATCTTTCTTTCAAATTGACTCTACTTACGGTTTCAAATCCTTCTTCTGATCTCTCATGTTAAGGAGGGTCTGGAAATACTACTTTTTACATTGGTAAGCCTGTTCTTTGGAATTCTTGGGATTCTCTTTCATAAGCCTGACTTATAATCTTTTACAATATGTTTATAAATCAGGCTTATTGTTAGAATCTGATACAGTAAGTTATAATTATAAAATATAATTTAAGCTGACTCATTTCTTTATTTAATATTTGCAGAAAGGTCTGGAAAGGCTAGAGTCTGTTCAAACATATGCTGAGTGCCTACTATGTGCCAGGCATTGCTCTAGGCACTGGGGAGTCAGCAGTGAACTAAACAGGCAAAAAAAAAAAAAAATACCAGGACTTACGGAGCTTGCATTAGAGGAGAGAAAGAAAGATAATAAACAAATAAATAAAATATAAAATACACCAGAGAGCAATAAATACCATGAAAAAATTATGGCAAGGAATATAGATAGAAAGCGCTCAGGAGTAGGAGCTGAGATTTTAATAGGGTAGTTAGAGAAGTCATCATTGAAAAGGTGACACTTGAACCAAAGGAGGTGAGGAGTGATCCATGTGCACATCTGGAAGAGTGTTTCAGTCAGAGGGAAGGGCAAGTTGCAAAGGCCAGAGACAGGAGAATCCCTGGCAGGTCTGAGGAACTGTAAGGAGATTATTGACACTAGAACTGGACAGTCCAATATGGGAGACACTTGCCACATGGGGGTTCCAGGGGGCTATTTACTGAGCCCCTGAAATGTTCCTAGTTCAAATTGCATAATTATTTTAGACTGAGGAATTGTGTTAACGGCCCCAGTTCCTCCCTGCTCTTGGTAACCATTCCCTTTGCAAGGAGACTTTATAGCTCGTCCTAGGAAGAGGTGGAGACTTTTTCTGCTCCTTGACTCTGACTTTGCCAGGTTAGAAATATGCTAGAACTCAGCCTAAACCACTGCCCCTCAGGCTCAAGAACTAAATAAACGCTTGTTATCTTAAGCTACTGAGTCTTGGGGTGGTTTATTTGATGACCATTCTGAGAGGCTGCCTTCCTTTTCTTGGATACCACTGATTTTCTGATTTGATCTTTGGAAACTATTACATGGCTATAAAAGATTAAGTGTTAGTATTTGGAACATTATTTTTCCTGGGTTAAGTTCTAAGTATTTGATTTAACTTCTCTAAGAGCTGCAGAATGGCTTGTTTTCTAATGTAGTGGATATGGGACCAGAACCGGGATAATCTTGTGCGTTCTATGAACTTAAAAAGCAGAACACCGGTGGTGTTGGACTAATTCAATTTCTGATTTGAAGAAACTACACTGACTTCAGTGGAAGATCACCTCAGACACAACTACTGAAGGAACCCTGACTCTGCTCAGGTTTGGCAGTCTGATCCCTCTGCTTGAGACTGAGCAGAATAAGAAATTGGGAGGAATGATCTGTGGAGTTTAACTAGAAAAATTTTGATGTCGAGATCTTTGAATTTAAACCTATAGGGTAAGGTTATTTAAACTTTGGATTTTAATTTATCCTCAGCAATTTGATAATGGGAGGTATATTTTAAAATCTGAAGTATTACTCTACTGATAATTTGATTTGTATAATCTCTGGTCAGCTATATTAAAATGGTTTCCATTAGAGAAAGGAAAAGACTCAGAAATGAGTATTTGACCTAGGGACCACCAGGCTTTGAGGTTAATCTAATGTCCTGTTCTGATCTATTCTACAGATTTTAATGGGGCAAAACTAAACTGGTGAAACATTAGAAGCTTTCCTATAAAAAATACAAGGATGCTAGCTAGCATTGGACTAGAGAACTTAGGCATTGAAATTCAATAAGAAAAAATAAATGAGTTATATTAGAAAAGAAGAAACAAAACTATCATTTGAGACAATATGTTTATAGTTTATGAAATCCTAGAAAGTCATCTTTAAAAAATAAATATTAGAACTATCTTGAGGTGGTGTTTCACAAATGTATACATGTATCAAATCTCATTAAATTATATATTTAATATATGAACATTTAACTTATGTAGATCTTTCAGTTAAAAACCACTAGAACTGGTAAGAGAGATCAGTGAAATGACTGGATTAAAAATGAACATGAAATAAATCAATAGCTCTGGAAAAAATTCTATTCACAACAGCAACTGAACTGTCTTGAGATAAACATAAAAGCAGCATGTAAGAACTACATGAAAAAACCTGTGAAATTTCATTAAAGGGCAAAAAAGAAGACCTGAATAAATGAGTTCTACTATGTTCATATAGGAGAGATTCAGGGTTAAAAAAAGTTAATTCTATCCAAATTAATCTGTATATTCAACATGATCCCAATTAGAATCCCAAGGTTTTCCTCTTTCACGGATATTAAAAGTGCATGTTTCTTTCTGCCTCTTTTCCATATGTGGGCATCCTTGCCCTGTAGTTATTCCAGATGAATTGCAGAGCCAGCCATTTAACTCCAGTGGGCCTGATCTTTAGTGAATCCACTTCCCTCTTTACAAGCTGACCTAAATAGGACTAGACAAACCTAGTCCCAAGCATTCTTGGGTACAGTATATCTGTAACTTGATCTAGCCAGTCTTAAGAAAGACATCTTTAAAGTTGGAGAGAACATCTGTCTGGATCAAAACTGACTGGGGAGGGATTGAGAGAATCTCCTCTTTTGATCTCCTATGTAATGAAGAAAGCAGTCCCCCACCACCCACATCATGCCGATAAAACTGCTTGTCTCACTGGAAAAGCCACTTATTTCCAATGCACATGCGCCTTCAAAAAGTGTAAGAAAGATGGTCAACACTGCTTGTGACCAAGTAGATACATCATAATATTACTTGGACCCTGTAAAAAGACCACTATACGATCAAGATCTGACCATTTTTTGCTGCAGTATTAGTAGGGGAAAAAATCTGTAGATATTTATTCATCAGAGACAGAATTTATAAGAAGCTAGAAAACCTGGTCCAAAACTTTAAATCATAATGATAAATATTTCGGTTTGGCCAGGATTAGGGCATTGTTCGAGTTTTCCATACATTTTATCTTAGTATTTTAAACTTCACTAAATTAAAGAAAAGTAAAAGTAATATGCTTTTTGTAATATTTTAAATAGTAGAAAGATCCATAAAGAAAGATGAACAACACCTCCCTCCATCCCTAGTGCCACCCTTTTTAGGGTCCAAACCAATGACAAAAGTTTAGTGTGTGTCTTTCCATTTCCTTCTCTGCATTCACACCAACATGTATAAAGACACACACATCACGAAGAATAGTTTAAGTTTGTGCTGTGTGTGTTTGCCATTTCCTTTTTTTCACTTAACACATTATGGATATCTCTGCAAGTTTTTATACATATAGATCTAAGTCATTATTTTTAATAATAGCATAATATTCTAAAAGTAGTAGCCCTTTTCCTATTGATGGACATTCAGGCTATTTCCATTTGTTTTCTTGTTTTAATCACTACAGCCAATGTTGCAATAAATGGTACTGTGCGTATAAATCTATACCAGTGCATTTATTTTTGTGGGATAAAATGGTAGGGATCACAAAGGATATGTGATGTGCACTATTAATTTTAACACTTTCCCAAAAGCTTGTCACAATTTATGCTTCTGCCCCTTCCCCATATCCTTGTCTGCCCTGGATATTACCAATCTTTAAAATTTTTGCCAAACTGCAGATAAAAAAATGATATCTTTAACTGTTCTTCCTTTTGATCCCTTCCAATCTACTCTCCACTCTGCAGACAGTGATATTTTAGAAAAACAAGTCTTACCATGTCACCTCTCTGCTCAGAACACCTCATTTATTTCCCATCATTCTTAGAATAGTAGCCAACATTTTTAACATAACCAGAAAAACTCCTTGTGGTCTAATTGTATGCCTCTCTGGTGGGCTTTTTGCCCAATGGTTTCCTCCTGATAGTTCTCAACTCTACTGAGAAATCAAGATGACATATTAGTTTGTTTACCAGTACAAGCCTCATATGCCTTTTAAAATGTGACTAAATTATGCCTGAAAGGAATAATTATTTCTAGTTTATTTGCCTTGATGTAAATGCTTTTCCAGTTGCCTTGGGCAGATAATTTAGAGTTAACAGGAAGTGTAGGACTTGTCAAAAAAAAAAAAAAAAAAAAACCAAACCAAAAAAAAAGAAAAAAAAAACATGTTAGGGCGACACCTTGGCTCCCAAGGAATAAGCCAAAAGTCTGATCATATACATAGGGTTTTTTTTTTTTTTTTTTGCTTCTCTTGTTTTTAAGTTGGTCTTTTAAAGTAGAAGCTGCCTTTAATGTGCTGGTTTGCAGAACAGGAAATCTGATTTTCAGTGTGATAACACATTCTTTGACATTAACCAGTACAGTTGGATTTTTAATGACACTTTCATCTTCAAAGTCCTTCACCAACATGGTGGATTAATTATTCATTTTTTGGTTGTGTGTTAAAAAGACAAGTCTTCAAAGCCATCATCATTTCCCCTTGGAACTGGGGCTCTCCATCTTTCAAATGTTGCTTTCTTACCCCCAAGGTAGAAAATTAATTACATCTTTTTTTTTTTAAGACAAAAAGAATACAATAGAAATATACTCTTCACACTACGGAAAGATGATGTCCTTATATCCTGGGTGGGATTAGAAGTGGTCTGGAAGCAGTGTTTAAACTGTGTTTACAGTAAGCACTGTGAGAAATTACTCTGGCTGAAAGTTTGTTACTGCTCAGTCTTTTGATGTGCTCTTAAAAAGTAGCACAAATACATCACGCGCCCTGCATTCAACATAATAATATGCAGATCCTTATATTCGTTGCTAAAGTATACTTTGTTTCCTGTTCCTTTCAAAAAATGTCTACTTGGGTTTTAAAAAGGTTTGGTTTTGGAGAAGAAAACCCTCAAGCCTTCCCTAGGGTCTTCCTTGACACATTTTATAACCACAAGGGAGCAGTCTTCCCTTTGATGAGGTCTTCTCTCCACCTCCCCAGAAATGAAAGAGCAAGTGTAAGTCTGCAAACAGTCTAAAAGCTCTTTCCATTAGCCCTGGACGCCGGAAACCACAAAGGGCAGTCAAGTCTTGATTTTCAAGGAGAAAGCCTCTGATAAACTTTCGCTCAGCCGCCAGGAGATCTGCTGGTTCCTGGGAGGAGCTCTTCTGAAACCTTGAAGATTCATATGCTCTTGAAGACCCAGAGCTGTGGATTATAGTAATTGAAAAGGTTTGGTGGTTTTGGAAGATTACTCTGTTTTTGGTGTGCTCTCACGTTTCCAGGCTAGGGCACCGAGCAGAGAAACCCCTTTTGTTATCTTTTGAAATAAGAATATCAGAAGGGAAGACAGGTTTGAACTGTGGATTGGGGTTGGGGGTCCTAAATCTTTGCCTATCACCTCCGCCTAGATCTTTATAAAGAGATCGAAGAGAGCAATGAAGTTAGGAAATCATGCAACGTTTCCTTGAAGCCTGTTCTGGAACCTAGCTTCCGGGCTCAGAAACTTCTCCAAAAACAGACCAGCTGCGTCGGGCAGTCTGAATGGACCAGCATCTTTGCTTTGAAGATTTTCAGTCTCATCTGCTGAGAGGGTCATCTCTGCAAAGATCTGTTTGCTTTTTGGCAAGTGATGGAGAAACGTAAACAGGCCGGATTACTGACCTTGCCGTACCACCTGCGCCCAGTGCCCCTGGCCGTGCCGGGGTCCCTGCCCCGCCTCCCTCTGCGGGACCCGTTCAGGATCTCCTTGCGCCTGGACACCGCGTGCTGGGAGAGGGCGCCGGGTGGCTGCGCCCCAAGACGGCCCTACCTGCCCCTGTCTCTGGACGGTGCCTTCGAGCCCGCCTTTCTCCGCAAGCGCAACGAGCGCGAGCGGCAGCGCGTGCGCTGCGTTAACGAGGGGTACGCGCGCCTCCGAGACCACCTGCCCCGAGAGTTGGCCGCCAAGCGCCTCAGCAAAGTGGAGACGCTCCGCGCCGCCATCGGCTACATCAAGCATCTCCAGGAGCTGCTGGAGGGCCACGCGCAGGGGCAGGAGGGCGCCAGTCCCCCGTGCAGGGCCGAATGCAACAGCGACGGCGAGTCCAAGGCCTCGTCGGCGCCCTCGCCCAGCAGCGAGCCCGAGGAGGCGAGCAGCTAATGAGCGCCCGGCCCGCCCCTCGCTGCGCCGCGCGCCTTTTCGGTCGGGTCTAAGGTTCTCTCCGGAGGTGGTTTACATTTGTAATCTGGTTTTTTACCTCCAGAACTAAATCTTAAGAAAAAGAAATGAGTGCCTTAGAGGGGAAAAAAAGATTTTGACATTCTGGTTGTTTCCACCTCCCACCTCACCCCCCTTACTGGTTATGTGCCTGTGACTTAAAGGCGCTTATTAAAGAGAAACTTCCTTCTTCTCAAATACAAACTGTACCAGATTCTGAACGCCTCAAAGGGTGAAAACAACAGGAATTTGCCACAGTCAGCGGGGTGGGTAAATTAAGGACGTAAATACTAAAATAAATACAACCTTAAACAAAGAAGAATTACCCAAACTAAATAAACGACAGCCCTTAAAATGAGAGGAACGTTTTCCTGCATCCTTCCTTTGGGAATTGAGGAATTTGATAGACACCGTGCTTTGGATGAAGGTGACTCCAAGCTGACACTTGAGAACACATTTGCCAGAGCGCGTTGCTGGACCAGCCTGTGCTGCTGAGTGTCGGAATGGCAGTGCTAGAGAAGACAGTTCATATTTGAAAGATCCTCGTTTATCAAAAAGTGGTCATTTGGAAACTTCATAGCATTTAGCAGATAATAACATGGTAGTGTCAGTGACCTTTTTTGGAAGAAAACTCAAGATTTGTACGAAAACTTATTCCTCTGAGTTCTGTCCGTTGTTTTTTCATTTTCCTTTTCTTTGCATACCCCCTTGTTCTCACTTCATGTAACATTTTGTTAAATGTGACCTTAAAAAAGAAAAAAAAAAAAAAAAGGAAACGCTTGCATGGTCGAATGGGAGGGATTGAGGTTGGTACATTCTCAAACTTTTATCACCTTGAGGCCTTCCAGGTATATACTGAACTTGTCTAATGACTTTGGTAGTTTTTTTTTTTTTAATACTTAATTCTGGTCATTTTTTTCCCTGAGAAACAATTATAAATTCAGTAGATAAGTCAAATGCTTGTTGACATGTGAAGATAAGCTTCCTCTCTCTAAAGTTGCTTCCTAATGTGCTGAATTTCCCTTTCCACGGAGACGCTTTGGTATGGGGTGAGAGGGTATAGGGGTGCTGGGAAAAGGACAAGGAGAGAAAAGTTACAATGGTGAGAGCCGGTTCCAGGTATTATTTCACTTAACCCCTACACTGAGGTAGGTTTTATTACTCCCCTTCTACAGATGTGTCAACCCAGGGAAGCTAATGAACATTTTTGATGTGCCAGAAGTTTTGTTGTGTGCTTTACACATTTTGTCCTATTTAATTCTCATTAATCTGTGAGGTATTATACATATTTTGTGGCTAAAAACAAAAAACAGAGACTCAGAAAGGTCCCTTGCCCAGGTTAGTGTTGATAGGATTAGCTGAGCTGAAATCCAGTCCTAAGTCAGCCTGACCCCAAAGCCCAGGCTGCTTTCTCCCTGACCATGCTCTCCCTTGCTCTGTTATTTGCTAGCTAGGTGACAGCAAATGCTACTTAACCTCTCTGCAACTCAGGTTCCTCGCCCTCGTCCATACTATTTCACAGAAGTGTAGTTGAAAGGCTTGGGTAATCTGCAAGATACAATCCGATGATTGTTTGTAGTGTTACTGTTTGGAAAAAGTACTGTTAAAATGTATTAACTGCCAATATTTATAATGATGAATACACTGGGGTTCTTTTGTTTCTGGATGCTCAGTTAAATGCTGCGCAATGAACGATTCACCACCAAACTACTTTTTCTTAAGAAGCAGGGAGAGCCTTGTGGTTTGAATAAGCAAGATGTAACAGCTATTTTCTCTTACTCATTAGGTAGTTACATCCTCACAAAACTCCATTTTGTTCTCCAGGCAGGTTGTTATTCCAAATGGGGGTTTCAGTGAAGCAAGTATAAGTGACGTATATTTACTAATTAGGAAAAAAAAAATGGGGAAACATTACCTTCCTGGCTGAGTTGGAGGAGAGGCTAAATGACCAAATTGTTAATTGGGGAATCTTGAGAGACTTTTTTTCAGGGGTCTTCAATAGGTGGTAGTAACACTCTCCACTCCTTTATTCTGCTCCAGCCAAAGGGCAGTCAACTTGACATTCTCTTTTCTGAAGCAGGAATAATAAGAATAAAAGAATGTATTTTGTTTAGTCTATACAGACTATGTGGTTTCTTTTTAAAGCAGGAGAAAATGACCTTTTCTTCATTTACTTCTTTGAAATATGTGTATAAAATGTGTGAATAAATATAATGTACTCTGCTGACATGGGTGGTTTATAAAGAGAGGACAAAGGCAGTTTTAAAAGAGAACTTTATTCTGGATAAAGTGCCTTGAGAGACTTTTAATGTGGTTTTGTTTAAAGCTCTATTGAGAATAAGGCAATGATTTTAAGAAATCTTTTGGAAAAAAATCAATAAAATCCCAACCCAATCATGTAATTTTTTTTAGAGAAAAAAAATCAAGCAGTTTTCCTGGAACTTTCCTGATGGCTTACAGGAGGAGCCCCAATCCAGGAATGAGAACTTTTAAAATATTCAGGCTTCTCTTTTCCTGTGATTGAACACTTAATTAACCATAGAACAATCTGACTTAGGGAAGAACAAAATTAATTACCAAGAAGTTATGTAGAAGCAACGAAATGAGGAGAGTTTTATGGAAATAATGAATTCATTAATGGAGAAAGATTTACATGTCCTTCAAGATCTCTCCTGGTTTTTTGGACACTCAGCTCAGACATATCCATTGATTACACTGTATTGCTTTTAGAATATTCCTTGTGGTTCATGACAATGATTAATAACTCTGACACCCTACCTCTACCCTGAGGATATAAAGAAGGAGCTGTGGGAGAGTGTCCCTACAGCTTGACCTCTCATCTACCTGGTGACCTTGGGTAAGTCCCTAACTTCAGTGACCTCAGTTCCCTAACCTAGGTCATGTGAAGATTAGATTGCATGATCTTTCAGGCCTTCCAGCTAGAAAATGTCATTCTTCTCACATGTGCAAAGTCCTCAACTAGAGGAAACAAATGTTGGTAAGGCCTGCCCACTTCCTGCCACACAGCGCAGCAGTGGCTCAATGCGTCTGTATCATTTTTTCCCACTAGAAAGGTCCAGTCCCAGAGTTGCAGCTTACTCTTTTTGAATCCTAGTTGCTATTACAATGCTTAATTTTTAAGAAAGGCAACGTTCATAATTTTTTGAAGAATCTTACAGTCTGGAGGGAAAATGGACCGATTTCACCTCAGTATGAGGACAAAAGGTGTGTTATAGCTGGGGTCCAAAATAAAAAATACTAGGAGGATATACAGAAAGGAGGGACTTGTTCTAGCGTTAAGTGAGGAGGGGAGTAGGAGGAAAGGCTCTAGGGGATGCAGCATTGGGCAGGTAAAACTGGAATGGTCTGGCCACTTGAAGCAGCAGACCAACAGGGTATTGCAATCATTAAGAAAGAGGAAGTAAGGACTTAAACTAAGGCAGTGGCAGTGGCAATGGGAAGGAAGTAATGGACTGGGAGATGGTGTGGGAGTAGCATTGATAGGTTCTGGACACTGAGAGGATGGGGTTGGGGATAAGGAAGAGGGAGAAGTTAGAGACAACTCTAGTGAGTTCCCATCAACTGAAATCGGGAAGCAGAGAGAGAAGCTGATTCACAGGGTACCAGTCTTTCTGGAGATGCTTGCTTTAAAAATAGCAACAGGCTACTCCTGTCCATAAGCATTTGAAATGCTGATGGCACAGTCCGGAGGGAAGCCAAGGACAGCTGTAGATTGAGAGGCAGACACATGTAAGTAGTAGAGGCAGTAGATGAGATCTCCCAGAGAATACTGATGACAACAAGAGAAGAGAGCTGGGGCAGGCCTATGCTGAAGGAGTGGCAGAAGAAATGTCTTTGAAGAGGACTGAGAAGTTGGAAGAACCAGACTGGTGTGAAAGCATGGCAATTAAATGCAGATATCATTTTATAAGAAGGGAGTGGTTAACAGCATTATGTGAATCAGAGATGTCAGCAGGGAGTTTAAGTGCGATAAGGATCCATTGGATTTAACCATTAAAAGACCACTAGAGACCTTTATAAGAGCATAAAAGGGATGGGATGAGAAAGCAGAGGATGAAGACTGCCCTTTCAAGATGCCTCACAGTGAATAGAGGAGAGATGGGATGATATAAAGGGACACCAGACTGAGAAGATGGGATATCAAAGGCAGTGCTGAGCCTGAGGTCTCACAGGTGAAGCGGCTCTAGTGGATGACAAGGCCTCAAGGAGTGTGAAGTCAAGTGGAGGTAAAGATCCTAGGAATTGGAGAGATTAAAGAACTGGGAGGGCAGCAGGTTGGAAGGTAACCAACTAAGACTGAGGTGGGTGTTTATGTCACTGAAAAAGATAGAGCAGGGTCTGCCATTTGCAGACAATGGCAATGAAAATGAAAAGAGGGTTGTATGAAAAGTACAACTGTGTTGGTTTAACAGTGTTCCTTAGGTGCCATCTGGTTTCAGAAGCATTGAGTTAACAGTTCTTAATGACTTGGGCAAAAAGTTGCACTAAGTCCTCTGTGATGACACAAAAATTTAATGACATTCATATTTATTTCATATTTTACAGTTTCATGACTGTAAGTAGCTCTCGAAGTTTGCCAGTGTTTATTATATGAGGTAATGATAATATACACAACACCCCTTGCCCAAGAGTCTGGCAGCAAATAACCTATTAAGCATCTATTTATTAATATCCTTTTTCCCCCTGTGGTTTCTGGGGCTAAAAAAAAAATACTCTTCTCATATAGAATAGTTTTAACACAGCAACCAGGATAAAGTAGATTTGCAGTAGGTTAAGAGCTGGAAAGAAAGAAGAAAACAGCATTTTATTTTCTTCCCTTTGTGGAATTTTTTCTAGAGACAGGAAGAGGAATAAAACAACCTAGGGAAATAGAACAAGGTTTGGAGGCGAGTAGAATTGAGATGCCCTTCCGTTATCTGGATCTGGAGAGATGGGGTCTGTTCCTCTGGCCTAACCATTTTTGACCTGTGGGTAACATAACGTTAACTCAGGACACTTGAACATTAACTCTCATCCTCCTAACTCCAGGTGCTATTAAGCCTTAAGTGAATTTGAGAGCAAGGTCTCATCAGGCTAGGGAAAGCATTTCACAGGATGAGTCAGGACTACCCAGCTACAGCCAAGCCAACTGAGGGTCAGATGGTGTATTTCAAAAGGTTTCTGAGCTGTTTCTCTCTAGACAAAGGTTTTCTTCAAGCTCCCAAAGTTATCATTGTTTTCTCCCCAAATGGACAACAATCCTACCCTTTGCCCTGGGAATGACACTTCTGATGGAGATGTGGATAAGCAGAATCTTTCTCTGCAGAGTGATCACTGAAAAGGCAGACTCTACCCCTTCTTGCCCCTCCTCTATCAGCCATCACCAGCCCTTTCATCTCCACGTTGGCAGACAGGCTGCTGGGAGAGGGCAGAGAGCCTAGAGTTACTTTATATTTTCCTTATTGGTCCATGAAACAACAGAACTATCCCCAGCTCTTTGATTATCATGGCTGAGTTGTGTATGTGTTCTACGCGCAGGCCCTCTGGGTGGTGAGATCGGTTTTTAATCCTTTCGTAGCTATTTAGCTGCGTCCTTTGGTGAAAACGTGTCAGCGTCCTTTTCACGTTGGGTTACTCACTGTCATTAATCATGGCTTAAATGAAACCGCAGATGTGGCAGAAGGAAGTGCATCCAGACAATGAAACTCTCCAAACTGGTTTTTGCCTGCAGAGCAAACCTTGAGGGGACCACTCCTGAAGACATTTCTCATTTCCCTGAAGTGGAAACATCCCTGAAGAAGGAATCTTATCTTGGAGTCATAGGACAAGAAAGGGCCTTGGGAAATGACCTGGTTCAACCCCAGGGGTTTTAGTGAAATGAAGGATTAAACCATGCAGGGCAGAAGCGTATCTTCTCATTTTAAAAGACCTCTAATGACAGAAATTCTCCACCAGCAGACATTTCCTGAGGGCCTATCAGCAGCAGGCTAGCCCTTATATGTATTATTCTCATCTGATCTTCACAAACATCCTATGAAGTATGTATTACATATCACTTCCTTTTTTTTTTCACTTTCTTTTTTTTTTTCCTTTTTCAAATGGAGGTACTGGGAATTGAACCAAGTACCTCGAGCATGCTCAGTATGCACTCTACCAATTACGCTATACCTCCACCCCCTATATCACATCCATTTTAAAGATGAGGAACTGAAGCTTAGAGAGGTTAAGTAACCTATCATACAGGCAGGGGAGAGGTCAGAAAGGTTCTAAACACAGAAGCTTCTGTTGTTACGGAGTTTGGAGAGTGCCACCCTGTCAGCACATGGATGCTCACCAACCTGGAAGCTCTCTGAACCCCTTTTGGGTTTTTATGGAGGCGTCTTTACATAGCCATAATTGATTAAAAAATTGGTCATCGGTGACTGAAGTCAATTTCCAGCCCCTCTCCTTTCCCTGGAGGTCCAGGGTTGGGGCTGAAAGTTCCAACCCTCTAATCACTGGTTGGCTCCCCTGGCAACAAGGGACCCCTCCTCAGGGGCTTTCCAAAAATCACCTCACTAATATAAACTCTGATGTGGCTGAAAGAGGCTTGTTATGAATAATGAGGCACCTTTATCGCTCTCATCACTTAGGAAATTCCAAGCATTTAGGAGCTCTGGGCCAGAAGCCAGGGGTGAAGACCAAATTTATACCTGTTATTATAAATCACAATACCACACAAGGACACTACCCTGAACAGCCACCAAATCAAGAAACCAACTGCTGGCCAATTTACAGATTCTATTCAAGTTTCACCAACTGTCCCAGCAATGTCAGTTTTTCCTTTTCGGCCCAGGATCCTATCCAGGAATATACATTACCTTTAGTTATTGTGTCTTTTCACACTCCTTCAGTCTGGAACACTTTGTCAGCCTTTCCCTGTCTTTCATTTCCTTGACAGTTTTAAGTGTACAGGCCTTCACACTGTACGATGACTGTCAACCTGGGTCCTTTTGGTGTTTGCGCATGACCAGACTCAGGCCATGCGTTCTCGACAGGAACATCTCAGAGACGGTGCTGTGTTCCTCTCTACCTCACACCAGGAGATGCAAATTGTCCCACCACTGGCCACGTTAACCTTGATCAGTTATGCTGGTGTCGCCAGGTTTCTCTACCTTAAATTCACCATTTTAGCCTCTGTGACTGATTAGTATCTGAAGGAGAGTGAGGTATTCTGATATTATGCCAATATCCTTTTCTTCATCAAACTTCAACCAACTTGCCTCCATATTCATTGACAGTTCTCACCTGCAACAGTCGCCTCCACAGTGGTTGCCAAATATGGATTCTCTATTTCCCTTGGTCCTTCCATATTTATTAATTGGCATTCTCCCATAAGGAAGAGCTTTCCCTTCCTCAATTCATTATTCACTTATTTTTATTAGTATGGACTCATTCAGTAGTTTGTAACCCATCAATATCATTTTTGATATTGTTCCTAAGTGCTCAGATTGTCTCCAACTTGATTGGGGGTGGGGAAGTCCCTTCAAGCTGGTTCCTTTTACATGTCCCACCCCCATCATTCATTGAGCATTTCATTATTTTTCTGGCACAAGAAGATGTTCTTTCTCTCTCGCACACACATCCTTGTGATTTATCAAGAATGATCTCAGTAAACCCCGTGAGACTTTTGTGTAATTGTACATTTTTCTGCAGAGAATCTAGCCTAGCTTTTATCAGATTCTCAAAGAAGGTCCCTGCCCTCTGAAAGTTTAAGGACCATGACTAACACTTCAAGAAATGCCTAGCGGTTCTTTCAGATTTGCCACTTTTCAGGTTCCTTATTACTGGGTACCTTGGAGGGGCTTTAGCCTTCTTGCTATCTCTATTACTTCCGTCCTAAAACAATTTCCAGCTTATAGGAAATGCTCAATAAATGCTAGCTGTTAAGATTATTATGGAGGATTCCCATGCTCTGGTGCTAGATCCTTCAGAGTCTGAGCCCGGAAAACTCTCATTTTCTCTGAAATCTAATGATCCATTTAGAGTCTCTCTTCTGCACTCCTGCAATGCATCTTCAAGTTGCCTCTTCAATGGCCTGCAGCACCTTAATTCAAAGTGTCTAATTCCAAGCTCATGACCCTTTCAAAATCGTTGAAGTTTTCAAAATTGCTAAGTTTTCCTTAGCACTTCTGTTTAGCTATCCTTTCCATGCCCCAGGTGCAAAAAGTGTGGATTCAGTTGACTCCTCTCTTTCCACGTCCCTCCATCATCTTATCACTGTGCCAGCCAGGAATCTTATGGTCTTAAGAAAATTCAAATCAAAATGACCTAAGCACAAAGATGTAATTTTCCCCCCCTCATGTAACTGGGAAGTCCAAAGGTATCCTTTTGGGCACAGATAAGTCCAGTTCAAATCTTAACATCACAGGGACTCCTGCTTTTTCTACCCTTCAGCTCTGCTTCCCTTTATGTGAGTTCCATTTCTCAGACAAGTTTGCTTATGTGGCAAGATGGCTGTCAACAGGCCCAGGCCTACATCTTATCTTCTTATCAACACCAGAGGAAGAAGGCACCTTGCTCTTGGGAAACAGAAAAGCTCCCAGGATTAGCTTTTATTCTAACTGGATCATGTGCTAATTCCTCAACCAGTTCCTGGGGCTGGAGGCTTGGGGTGGAGGCAGTGATGCTGAGTATCCAGGTCTGAGTGGCGTCAGTCCACCCAAACCACACAAAAGAGAATGGAGATCGGATGGTTCTCCAAGAAACATGGGTTCTACTGCCAGAAAAAGAGGATTTACGCAGGGCAGACTATCAGCTAATGCAAAGTCTGAGAAATGGCAGCTAAGGATCTGAACAGGTAAGTGATGTAAGCACTGAAATGAAGAGAGTGAAGTATTTTAGCAATATCCAAGATTTAGAATTGACAAGACTTGGTTGAAGGTGAGAGAGGAGGAAATAAAAAAAGACACTAATTTCTAGCTTAGGTGATTGGCCAGTAGTAGTGTCTTCCCTGAGAGTGGGAACAGATTTTTAAAGAAGGAAGAATAATGAATTGAATTTACATGTTGATTCTGAGATGTTTATGGGAACTTTAGGTGGAGCTGTCCAATAGATGTGGGTTGGTCAGGTGAACGTGGGGTCACCAGCCATGGGTGATAAGCCATGGGAGTGGGTGACAATGAGTCATGAAGAATGCACACAGTGAGAAGAGGGCCAGGATGTGGCCCAATTAAAATGTTTTCAGGAAGTGTTCTGAGAATGATTAATAGTATCAAATACTACAGAAGGCAAATAAAAACTAAAATTGGTCCACCTAATTAGCAACTACAAGGTAACTGGTGATGCTGGTGAGGAGTTTCCTTCGAGTGGTAAGGACTCAGCCGGGATTAAGAATCAAGGATGGGATGGGAGCTGAGGAAGCAGAGGCTTAGGCTACAGACACCTCTCTGAAGTAGGGTGACTATGCACAAAGATGGGCTGGGATTCAGTGTCTTTTCCCTATAACATATATTCTTCAAGGGGTCTTCTTCCCCCAGAACTTGGGCAAGTGTCTTGGTGCCTGATTATACACAGGTTTTCTCCCATTCTGGGAAAGAAACACATAGCAATGGAGGTGAGGCAAACTCCAGAAGTCTTTCTCAAGCTAACACTCTAAAGTGGGGTAAATGATTATAGGTTCCTGGGGTCCCTGGAGATGCTCAGTGTTTTGAGGGCTACCTGTCATTTACTGATTTGTGGACTAGGACACAAGGCAAAAGGAGAAACCTGTTTTACACACATTCATCAAGCAGAGTAAAGTCTTTACAGTTCTTCACAGAATCCTTACTGGTGGTCAAGATCTCCGATCTGCCTCAGCAAGGCCAAGCAAGATGACTAGTCCCGTTTAAAAGAAATTTCTGTGAGTATTCCAAATGAAAAGTTCTAGACTGGTCTTGGCTGGTTCTTGGGCTGAACAGAAAAAAGCAGCACAAGATGGCTAAATGAGGCAGTGTGACATCAAGAAAACAGCATTAAACTTGGGCATCAAAGCGCTTGGTTCTCTATGCCTGGCTTAGTCCTTGGGCAATCTGCCAGACCTTTGAGGCTATATTCTAAATTGTAATGAGGCGATAATACCTATCTTGCCAACCTCATTAAATTTCAGTGAACAACTCACATAATCCTCCCTCCCTCCCTCATTTACTAAGGACTAAAACCATATGTAAAAATGTTGGATAAACTGCAAAGCAAGAATGGTGATTTTTAATGTATTAAGCACCTACTACATGCTTGGCATTTCATTCATTCACTTTATATCTATCAGCAAAGTACAAGTTCAGTCACCACTCAATTCTCTGTGGTATGTCCCCCTTATAATATCTTTTCCTTGGATCATTGGTGTTTCAGTTATCAGTTTTAGAGCAAAAGCTTTTAAAGATCAGAATCTACTGTAACAACTT
This sequence comes from Camelus bactrianus, assembly GCF_048773025.1. Taxonomy (NCBI): domain Eukaryota; kingdom Metazoa; phylum Chordata; class Mammalia; order Artiodactyla; family Camelidae; genus Camelus; species Camelus bactrianus. The sequence continues at coordinate 29,943,354 of NC_133550.1, read as the reverse complement.
GGTATACTCCAAGGTGCTTAATTAATAATTAACAGCATCTTCATACTCAGCTGATCCAGACAGACACAAATCATATTGTCTGGACAACATGAAAATTCCATATATTCAAGCAATGGAGCAGATGCAAAACTAAGGATATAGGTATGAAATAAGGACAGAACGAATTGTGCGAGTTGTGTATTGGAATATCAGGTACAGAGAGTTGTGAATGTTTCAGCAATATAGATGATACTTACAAGTGATTTTCAGAAATAGGAGAAAGAAACTCTAATGAAGATGAGGGAAAAAGGCATCTTAAGCGAAAAAAATTGGAAAAGCTAAAAAAATGTTATCTTGTGGTTAAATTTTCAAAGGTTATATGAAGATCAAAATGGGAGCATCTTAAGATCTGCAAGATTTTATTCAATATTTAAGTCTTCAGTTCCTTGTTGCTCCAGGAAATATTCACAAAATTAGAAAATTAGTGAGTATTTTTATTTTGTTTGTCTCTTGAATTGGTTTCCCCAACCATATGCTGATGACAGGAATGATACAGCCCATCATCAAGGTGTGAATGTCAGTGCTTTTAAAAATATTAATGATAAACCTACTGACTGTAGAAGCCTGAAAAAGGGACCAAGATGTGCACAGTAGTAAGACTCATTTTCATGCCTGGAAGAACCAGACAGTGTCTTATCAAAGGGCTTTCCAGCTGCGTCCATGTGCACAGGCATGGGGTACTTTTACTCACAGGAGTAGAAACAGCTGCTTACTTTAGCTTCACTTGAACATTCATTTTTAAGTGGCTTTTTGCCTCAAATGGAAAAATAACATCTTTAGAAGAAAGAAAACAATGTTTGTATTATTCTTTTTGAACTCAAAATATTAACCACTACCTTCTATGGTCATTAACAGGGCCAAGTTTGACAGAAATGCCACATTTAAGAGAAGCGTACAAAACAGAGACACCATTGCACAAACCATTCCTTTCTGTTTTTCTTCCTCACCTACTCCCTTCTCCCCTCCCCTAAGAGTAACTTTCAAAACATCCAATCAAATGTAACATATGTATTTAAGATGATCTGCAGCATTTCTTGCACTGACATCAGTTGGTTTTTGGAGGGGACTATGCTATGAACTGGTTTCAAATGACTTATCACTGGGGAAGCCCTGATAAGGAGGAGCCCACACAGATGCTCACTGTTGCCTCATCTCTAGGGAATCTAGCAGCACCTGCCAGAACCCTGCTTCTCATCTTTCACCAGCGTCCCAGTGTTCATAGGTAACATGCATCCTTAAGTCACCTGAGCACAATGGTCATTGGTCCAATGTAAACGCTTAAGCAATATAATTGTTGTATTAAGATTCTTAACTTACGGATAACTTTCAAACTCTACCATCAGATGACATCGGGCACGTTCAGGCTGGTATGGCCGCAGGCCAAATTCTACCATCAAAAATATTAATGTTACTAAGTGCTCTTAGTAAAGACATGCTATGCTATTTTATATCATACATCTTTCAGAGGAAGTTTCCTTTTCTCCAGCCTTCCAAATAGCATTTAGAAGATACTCCAATGAGGGGGTTTTACTGTAAGTTGAGGGATAAGTTGTAGGAAAGAATATTTTTTAGGCATGTCTCTGAAAGCAATCAGGGAGGAAAATCAGAAAACAACAACACTGTCCAAAGTGAACCAAGTGAAAATACTAACTGTCCTAAGTTTTAAAATATTAAGCACAAAATATAAACAACATATTATAATTTTATTAGATTTTTCGATTTTACTGGCTGTTTGGACTCAGCCAGGGCCTTAGTAACCTATTACTTTAATATCTTTGGGTGTCACAGTACATTAACATGAAATCTGATTAGGTGGCACAAGACTAGTCAACCTGTCAACAGAGAGTAACCATTAACATCCCAGCTGTGGCCATTTGATCCATTTATAATAATTCTATCACAAATGTAAAGATAGTCAGTATTATGTGAGGGTCCTCTGCTGCTGCTGTGCAAGTTATTATTTAAGAAAACTCTACCAGACCAGGCCTAACTAATGATAGATACCAGCTGATGCCATTTTTACAGATAAGTCAAAACTCTGCCTTATATTTAGAATGAGGAAGGTAAGCACGCTTAGGAAGAATTATTTTCTCTTCTGGGTCCCTATCCACACAACCCCACATGCATTCCCTCCTCAATCTCCTCCATGTGTCCCATTATCCACCTGTCTAATATCCTGCTATGACCCGTGGGTACGCTCCAAGTAAAAGTGGTACTGAGGGTTTTGCTCAGTGCAGGGAAAGCAGGTAGATGTGTGGACAAAGTGACAAACGGATGGCAAAAGGAAACATTCTAAAATCTTTCCATTTAATAGAACATTTTTCCTGACACCTCTCAGGATGGAAACAGAGCTTGGTGCAAAGACCTTCAATCTGATGCTTAAATGACTAAGGCAGTTTACTGACTTATCCCCACCCCCAACAGATTTTCCTAAAAATCAGTGGGACAATCAAGGAGGAAGTACATATATCCCTTTTCAAATGGGGGCAACGTGACTCCTCCCAGAAGGCCCATTAACAACACTGGCTCCTAAAGCAGGAGCCTCCCCCGCCAGCCATTTTGGAACAGGTAACTACATATGCACACCTTAGAACCTGTCAGATCTCTTGAATCTGATGTCTCAGGAGCATTCAGTCCACTTCCACTTCAGTGCGGGTCAGTGGTGTCTGGTGGCTGCAGTCAGGGTTCTATCCTTTGATAACAGCAATTGGTCTCAGTTTAATGGTCTTCTTGCTGATTCCAGCATCATGGCAGGTGTTCACCACATCGGTCACATTTTTATAGGACTCAGGTGCCTGCAGGGGAGGAGTTAAAACATTGTAAAAATCTACTTAAAATGGAATCTTTAAAGCATTAATCTTTACTTGTAATTAAAGAAATGCACATTCAAACAACACTGAGGGTTTTTTTTTCCCTATCAAATAAGCAAGATTTACAAAATGATTAAGCTCAGTGTTGGTAAGGGAGTAGTGAGATAAACACTCTCATCCTGTTTTATATTTTTTCTGTATTTCTCAAAATTTCCCCAAAGAACATATATCACTTGTACAAGTAGAAAAGCAATAAATGTAATTGAATAAAACAAATACACCAATACTCAACTGGAAGGAAATGAACAAATCATCTTGTTAGTGGTAACTGACTTTGGATGGTTGAGTTATTGGCGATTTAGAATTTTTTTCATTATGTATTTCTGCAGTTGTCAAAATTCCTGGAATAACTAAGCCAAATGGTACTTATTCAGCATTTCTTATACCCAGGCCATGATTTTTAGCCTCAGAACTTTTGCATGTGCTGTTCCTGTGGCTTAAAATGTAGGCCCATCTTTGCATGTTCAAATGCTACATATTCTTAATGGTTGAGTTCTAAGCATATGATTCCAGTGCAAGTTTTCCTGATCACCTTTTCTCCTACCCTCCCCAGATAGGGTTCACTTTCTTTGAATTTCCAATTAGGTTTCATTTGCCAAGATAAACCTGGATTTATCTCCCTTGAATCACAGTTGTGCAGTAAGATGCACTCTTCTGCTTAACTACGAGATCCTTGAGGAGAAAATCCATGTCTGACCCTTTATTGAGTCTTTCTACAGCAACCAGTACATACTGGAGACAAATAAATATATATATATACACACACACGCACACATACCCAACTTATTTCTGTGAGTTTCTAGTAGAGCTCCCCCTTCCTTCCTACCCACGCTCACTGTCTTGCCACCACTAGAACAAATCTCATCACACACATCTATGATCTCCATTCATGTCAACACAGCACAGCAAGCTTAGGCTGCTCAGACTTATTCCCACGGGGCTCTCTACAAACCCCTTTTTAGCCCATCTCGCATTCCCTTCCGATTTCTGAAATGTTTCCATGGTGGCCTCTGGCACTCCTTCCACTGAGTCAAAGGCAAAGAACTTCTTCCCTTCTTTAAACAATCTCTTCACTTCCTGTTCTTCCAGAAACACGGCTCTTCCCTGAGGATATTACCTCTGCTTCCAACTTTCTCAAGTGTCAGCTATTTTCTCTCCCAAACGGGGTCATGTCATTAGGTTGAGAAATGGGACAGGTGTCCTTGCTCTTCCCAGTTCCTTCCAGATCATTCTCTCTCCTTCCTCCCACTGTCGAATCCTGCAGTCATCATTTATACCACCTACTACACATCTGGTTGCAATTATCTGCTAGAGTCTGAATCCCCATTGCTACTTGACGATTTCTAGCTCCTGGTTCACTGACATTCTCTCCTGCTATATTTTCTGAATGATTTTAATATCCAGGAAGAGGATCCTTCCAGTACCTTGGCTTCCTAGTTCCTCGATTTCTGCTCCTTCAATGCTTCCCTCAGCCATTCACTTCCAGAGTCACACCCTAGAACTTGCCATTACCAATGATTACAACTCCTCCACAGGCTCCATTTCCAGCACCCCAGACTGGTGATCACAGCTGAGGTTTCCAGCTCACTTACCCTTGTGCTCCACCTTCAGCAATTCTTTAACCCCATGAGACTTACAATCCCTTTGCAACACCCTCAACAACCTTGTTTCCTTTTCACTGTTTCTCTTAGGTGATGATTTCATACCTTCTGCAACCTCACTTTCAGTTCATGACCCTACTTCCTATTACACTGAAAAAAAAACAGAAACAATCAGAATAGAATCTCCATAAACTCTCTCCATATCTTCCTTGACTATCTGCGTCCATACCTTGTCTCCTTTTATTAAGGATGAATTAGCAGACCTCCTACCAAAGACCAAGCCCACCAGATTCCATCTCCATTCATCTACTCAAGGACACTGCTCAAGGAATCTCCCCCTCACCCTTTCCCGCATCATCAATATCTCTTCTGGTTTCCTCTCAACAGCACACAAACAAATCAGTTAGCTCATGTTACTCTTCTGCTCAAAATTCTCCAAAGTCTTCCCCTCATCTAACTCAGAGTAAGAGCAAAAATCCTTTTGTAAAGGAAAAAACAAGGACCCATGTGATCTGGTGCCCCTACCTCTCTAGCCCCCTCTCCCTCTTGCATGCTCTACGCGCGCTGGCCTCCATACTGTTTCTCGAACATTCAAGCATAATCTGGCCTCAGGGTTTCTGCACTTGTCATTCTCCCTGCCTGGACAGCTTACCCCTAGATACTGACATGGCCTGTTCCCTCACTCCCCTTAGGTCTTCACTCAAACACTAACCTCACTGCATGCTATTTAAAACTGCATCCACTCCTAGTCTCTCCCTATCTACCTACACATTTTACTTTGCAGCACCTACTATCATTTTACACACTATACATCGTACTATTTGGTAAGTTTCACTGAAAAGGATTTATGTTTGTTTTGTTCACTGCAGTATCCCTAGCACCAGAACAGTACTTAATTATGGTGGCTATTTAATAAGTACTAACTAGATGAGTGAAAAAAAAATCATATATAAAATGTGCAAGTAAAAAAAATCCAAATAGTAACAGTGGTTATCTCTGGTTGATGGAATTCTAGATGTTTTCTGTTTTCCTCTTTATATTTTCCAAAACTTAATTAAAATTGGGTGAAAAATTATTAGTTATTAAAAAGTAATATTATACTTAATCATACTCTAACTTAGTAATTCTGCTTTTGGGGTTTCACTCTAATTACTAAAACATGGAGAAAAGTTTCATGCATGAAGACACAAATTACAACTTAACTTAGAGAAGAAAAGATTTGGAAACTACTTAAATGTCCACGATGGGCAGAAACTTAGCATATCTGGCAATCATTAAAAGGTGACACTTACAAATAATATACTGTGCTAAATTAGAAAAAAAGTATAAAGTGTAAACTATGATTATAACTAGTTTAAAAAATGGCAATAAGCATCTTAAAAAAGGAGATAATTGTGTTAGGGAACTGAGTTTCTGGATGACTATTTTTCTTTTCTCTTAAACTTTTAAAAGGAGTTACGGTGCTTCTAATTTAAATATGTACATATGTGTACGTATACATACAGGTCATTTAGACATAATCTTCGCTCCCTTTTAAATCAAACAAAACCGTTTCCTCAAACATTTCCCCCCCTGCCTTCTCAAAGTTGTTTTCAAATTTAAACCTATGTATGCAGCTGTGCAAGAGAAAGGTGAAAATGAGTCAGCTCAAACTATTTTTAAAGCTTGATATGTAGACATGAGATTATACACGAAAGGTAAATTCTTATGGACTTGCCTTGTAATTGATCTCCAAACAAAAGAGAAGACGATAAACTATAACTGAGGTTATTTTTTAAAAAACAATTTCTACTAGCAATACTAAAAATTACTATCATTGTGCACTGGCATAAATTATAAACAGTTTTATGCTCCAACATTCATTAAAATTTCACTTACCTCTTCCATAACCAACTTGGGTGAGGCAACACGGATTGCAATTCCCATATCTGCCAATTTGTCTAGGACATCCTGGAAATCTAAATTACGTCTTGATTTTGCTCGGGACAGTGCACGGCCCTAGATTGGGAAAGAAATTAACTTCACTTATAAACTCTGAGCTCCAATTTATGTCTAATCCCAGAAATTATTTAAACCCTTAGGATTATATGGTTTTTCTTTGACTTCTTTTTAAACTAAAAAAAGAATTAAGAAACAATCTTTTTTTATCTTATCAACCTTATAATGTGCCTTTTGTTATAAGCTTCATCATATCCTTTTGGAAAACAAATTGCATCTACATTAGTTTTGTGTTCCTAATTACTATTAATGATCAATTCAATATAAATAAATATACTGATTTTAAATTGTAAACACTGTATGTATCATCACAAAAACTTTGTGCTCTTTGTGATTTAAAACAGTTTCTCAACCTTAGCACTTACTGACATTTTGGATGAGGTAACTGTTGTAGGGACTGTCCTGTGCACTGTAAGATGATCAGCAGCATCCTTGGCCTCTACCCACTAGATGCCAGTAGCAAAACCCCCTACCCCACTGTGACAATAAAAAAAATGCCCCCAGACATTGCTAATGTGTGTGTGGGGGATGGTTTTGACGGCTGGGTTAAAATTAGGAGTTGGGAGGCAGCAAGAAATGAGAAGGTATGAGAGGAAAAAGTAGAGTTAATATACTTGTGAGGGTTTTCCTGCTGAGAAGGTATCCTAGACAATTTCTATTTTCTATGCAGTCACTAGCTAAGCACTCTGATGGCTTAGAATAGTGACTGGTGAACTGGTCTGCAGGCCAACCCTGGCCTACCATCTATTTTTGTAGATAAAGCTTTACTGGCATACAGCAATGCCCATTTGTTTATGTATTATTTATGGCTGCTTTTTCACTACAACGACACAATGGAATAGCTGCTACAGAGATCCTATGGCCCCCAAGCCTAAAAGATTTACTGTCTGATGCTTTACAGAAAAAAAGTCTACCAACTCCTGGCTTAGAGGAGGCAATATGTTGAAATAGGTGTGCAGTCAACACATGGGTCCTGATTTGCAAAACAGGGCATATCCTCCAAATCTTGAGTGGACTCACCCAGTAAGGAGCAAATTACGATAGTGACTAGGTCCATGAATCATTGAGATAAACTGTGATGCTAATTTGCATAGGATAAAGTTGTATCAGTTATGCTAGTGTGACAATTTCTTAGTCTGGATTTTGTGGACTTGCAGAGTTGAGGAACAGTCTCTGGCCCTACAATGACCCCAGGAAGGTCAAGATACTAGGCGACCTCAGTTAGTTCACCAGACAGTATATATATTATGGGAATAAATTCAGGTAAAAGACAAGACAGACCCAAACCTCAACTTTGTTAATGATCAACCAAGTGTGTTTGCCTGTCAAAATACAAAACAGTAACTACAGTGAAGAGAGCATTTCTCAGTAAGTTGCTGTTTTTGTAACTTACCGCTCCATGACAGGTTGTTCCAAAGGTCTCAGTCATGCCCTGCTCAGTGCCAGTAAGAACATAGCTACAGGTTCCCATGGTGCCACCAATGAGCACTGGCTGTCCAGTGAGCTGAGGATGCACAAATCAAACATGTTAAAATTCAGAAATGCATGAACTTAAAAATTTATGCCTGAGGTTTAAATTCCCTCTTGCATTGGAGGATTGTGGGAGAAACCCAGACTTCTAAATGCACTGCTCTCACAGCTTTATTAAGACATTATTTTTTGATAATTGAGAGAGGAAGGAAAATGTTAGGACCAGGAAGGCACCAGAAGACAGACTAAAGGTAAGAGCAAAGCAAAACTCAAATGTGTACTTTTAGGAAGAGCCACCCTGAGCAAGGCACCTGCCCTCTCAGGTTTGTTGGTCTGCTCATCTGTGAAATGGCAGTAGGCTAAAGGGTCTTTCTAAATCCATCACAGCCAGGCACCAAAAGGAGAAGAGGAATGAAACAGACTGAGTTTAATCTTAATCCCGTCTTCTAATCATTTAAAGGCCTTACGAAAATAATCTTAATGTATCTTAATGGATCAGAATATTCTCCGTGCAGCACTCCACGCAAACACAGATAATGGGCAGAGTCATTACTTCAGAGACGACTGGAAATCACTGTTCTTGTGGATGACAGATTATTTTCTTTTCACAATTGCTGCTTTCCTGTTTAAATTTATCCATGTTTAGAACTGTCTAAATCATGCCCCCACTGCTTAAAACCACAAATGGCTTAGTACGTACTTGGTAATCAACAGCAATGAGGGGATGGTGAGGAGGGAAAGCACGGGTAGACCCCTTCCTGTGTACTAAAAGAGTCCGTTCCTTTCCGTCCACCACGTGCTGTTCTACTTTGGCAATATTGTGAGAAACATCATAGATCACATGCAGGTCCAAGTCATCAGGGGTTGTGTTGAAGACCTTGGCAAAAGCCTAAGAGAAAAAGCTTACATTAATAGCAGCCAGAACTGGCTCTTCAGAACTTTACTGATTTCGGCTAGTCTGTTCCTGAAGGGAGTGAGGGACTTAAGAGCTCAAAAACAGCAGTATTATTAATCCTCATGTAAAGGACAAAAACTGTCTTTAGACCCCATAGCAAATTCCACTCCATAAATTACAACTTTGGTTGAAAAGCTGCTGGGCTATTCTTGTTCCTACTCTCCAGAGTTGCTTCTTCCTCTGCATTCTGAATCTTGGTGAATGGCACTTCTGTCCTCTCCACTGCTCAAGACAAATTCTAGGAATAATTTTGGCTTCTCTTCTCCCCTCCCTGTCCCCTACTCCTGATACCCTGCTGATTTAGTTTAAGGAGACACCAGAAGCTTGGACACTTCACCAATATTTTGAATATTTATTACATACATTTCCAAAACCAAGCTTTATAGGCTCTGATTTGACTACATTATGTTTTAAAGTGCTTAACTTCATGGGAACAGAAGAGCAACTTCAACTGTACCTGGCGGGTTAAGAAGGTCATGGAAGAGCGGTTGACCCAGGCATAGTTCCCAGCTGCTGCCATTCCCTTCAGGTAGTCCTGACCCTCTGGGGAAGCAATTCGAGCACAAGCCAACTGACGGTCATTGACTATAATCTTGTCTCTCTTCATGGCTTTTTCCATAGCCACCAGTGCGTCTGGAACAAAAGAGTAAGTTCAAACCAGCCAGCTTTCCCTTTATAACTCAGATTTATTGCAGAAAGGTAGGCTACATTCAAATCCATTCTAGAAAAAAACAAGTAAAATATAACTTCCCCTTTACAGTATTTCTGAGTTCATCTATATTTACTGAGAATACTCTGCGAGAGCTGTGTGACACAAGCTATGCAGTCTCCAAAGAGAGTATCTGCCCTCTAGGAACCTGTACGGGGAGTGAGAGGTGTACAGAAATAGCAACAACATGGTCTTAGTTACTCCTTTCCTGGCATGTGACTCAATGGGAACAGAAGTAGTAAGTTCATTTTATTACCATCATGGTTTTAAAAAATATCTTCGGTGACTTAACCTAAAAGAACTGGAGACAAGTTGCTAGATCTTCTGCAGGAAAATCAAATCCATGATAAAGTGTAGAGAAATACTCAGTAGAAAGTTCAGAAATACTAGTCAATGCTCCATATATTTGCTAGACTAGAAATTCTAACAGGCCAGGTTGGCACAAATTATGAGATCCCCCCAAAATGAAATATACATACAAGAATGAACTGTAATTGCAAATTAAAGTTTACGATAATTTCCATGTGCTCATTATAACTTTTCATATATTCATAAATCCTTTCACACATCCTACAAATAGTCCAAAGTAACCTTTCTGCTACTTCCCTTCCTCCTGCTTTTGTTCATGCTGTCTTTTGGTCATGAATGTCCTATGGGTGTGATTGCCCAAACTGCAAATGTTACTTATGTGCCCATGAAGTCATCTCCAAAATCTTTTCCCTAAACACTTTATTTTGTCTATTCTATAGGATTTTAACAGTTACCACCTTGTCTTTACTTTTTCTTTTTAATGAACATGACATCTCTCTCATGAGACAATTTGAGGGCAGAGTCCCTACTATATCATCACTGAATCCAGTGTAACATCTAATTTTGCAGTACAGCTATCCAAGACATATTTGCATATACCATAATCTCTACAATTTAAGGTCTTTATTGCCCTTTCTTGGCCAGATAGTAAGAGTAATCTGCAGAGTAAACATAATAACTGGAACCTCTGACAACACCATATGAAATAATTATTATTCCCATTTTTTTCAGACAAGGAAGTTAAGGACCAATGAAGTTAATTTGTTAAAAGTCACACTGTTCGGAGAACCAGGAGAACTACATGGTACAGTTCCAGAGCTTCTCCATTAAATCTATATAGTTCCCATAAAATGTATGTTTTAACATCAAGCCAAAAATCAAGCCCAGAACATACCTGTGGCTACTTGGTGGCCCAAGCCTCTGCTTCCACTATGGATCATCACACACACCTGTCCCTTATGGTCGATGCCCATTTTCTTAGCTGCGTATTCATTGAAAATCTCATCCACAACCTGGATTTCTGCATAATGGTTGCCTGCTCCTAGGGTCCCCAACTGCAAATGCGAAATTAATAAAATAGATTTTACTCCAGTTAAAAAAACATTTAAAAAGTAAATAAGTAAAAACAACCAAAAAAACCCACACACAAATAGTGTTTTATTAAAAAAAATTTCTAAGCCTTAGAAATGCTTCATTCATTTACACTAATATTCCACATAATTAAAATAATGTAGAGCAGTTTCTGAAGTTTATTATATCATTATCTGCTTCAAGTACAACATATTAAAAGCTTCATAAACCAAAACTCAGACCATCAAATAGCTCAAAGGACAATTTAAACATCATGGAGGGAAGGGTCAAATTTTGGGATGAACTCTGATGAATACTGATTCTTACACAAGGTTCAAGTTCAAACGATTTTTGAAATATCTATGAGTTCATTGACACCTACCACTATCCATCATTGAAAAAACATACCCCATAACTAGAGCTAATAGATGATTTAGGGACCCAGAGAATGGCAGAGCTGGAAGAGTCTTTAGAGTTTGTCTAGTTATAACTATCTCAATTTTCAGATGAAAAAATAAGACCTATTCAGGTGAAAGAAGCTTGCCCAAGGTCACAGTGATTAGTGGCAAAGCCATCACAATTAGCTGTAAATTTCAAATATCTGGTATATTTTTACCTCATGAACACTATGAACTGACAAGGTATTTGTTTTCATCTCAGATGCCAGAAAACTTTCAGCCAAATCTGTAGATTGTCAAAACATGTACATATGCAATTCTGGCATATGTTTTAATAAGCCTTATAATCATAACCCATTTCCCTCCCATCCACTTCTAATTCATATCTTGTTTTACTTTATGAACATCTGCAAGCTCCTGATAGCTTTTTGAAAGAGTAAGAATGAAGCATAAACAAATTTGTACTGTTTTTGATGTACTTTGAAAAAACCTGGGGATACATCTGCCACATGGAAGACACATTTCCCCCTGCCCCAACAAAAACAAAACATGAAAAATATGAACATGTTTCCCATCCAAAGTGAGTGTTACCTGGGGAAGGCCTCGTTTTTTGGCCCTGGCAGAGACCTTGTTGGGGTCAGCTTGCAGCATCCTTCCATACTCCTCACAGTGCTCCTTGTCTTCAGCCCAGGCATAACCTTCCCTTAGGGACCAGTCCACACCCATCTCCAAGGCCTCCTCCAAGTCTCTGAGTAACAAGGTGCACATCATTTCACAGCCAAAGCAGATTAAAACCTAAGGATGACCACATCTCAAAGGACAGAGGAAAGCACTACATCTACTGACTATTGTCTGTGTATCACACATCATGCTAGATACAGATCATGCTCTCAGCAACTCTAGTTTTTCGAGGAAAGCAGTTACAAAAATAACTGCAATATAAAATAAAAAATGCCATATCAATAATATAGTTCTTGAAATTATACAGCCCCTCATAACTTTCAAATCTTATTTACAACAGATTTGCTTCTCTGATCCTGAATTCTATGAGGTAGTGATTAAGCAGTCACAGAAAATTTATAACCATAATCAAATGTCATTACCTGCCACTAACTTTACCAAAGCCACACTAACTTTTCATAAGTTATTATAATATATATGCTAATTATAATATATATCATAATGTATATATTATTATAATATATAATATAATATATAGTAACTTATGAAAAGTTACAATTAATAAATAAAGCTATCTTTAGTGTTCTCAGACAACGCAGGTTAAATTTTAAGGTCTATTCCCACCTTCACAGAAGTATTGTGTAGCTTTATCGCACCTGCATTTTGAAGCTTAGGTACATACACATTAAGTACCTAGAATGAAAAAGCTCTGATCCTCACTTAAGGTCCAGCCCTCTTCTAAAACACTATGAGATTACAATGATCAATGTGCCCTCCTCACTACAACTTATTTCAAACATTACTTATTAGGACAAAATTGTTATCTAAAATATATGTAAAGATGCTTGGAATTTATTTAGATGTTCCAGGTATTCTTTTCAAAGTGGGACTGCATGTCAGGGACCACATAAAATCCCAGAATAAGCATCTTCCAAATGTATCAATTTTACTCCAACTTTTTTTTTTTTTGTAAAGGGGAGTTATAGAATAACAGGTAATAGCTAAAAATATTTTAATATTAATGTCTGTACGTGTTTGAATAGAATGCAAAATTCACATGAACCTTAAACAGTAAATATTAAAGATACATACTTCTTAAGTACACCCTTCTGCAAAGTGTAAGGTGCACAGCTTTACGTGAGCTATGACACAGTGCAACAACGGCCATCTAAAAGGCAGTTACGCTGTAGACTTACACTTAATTCTCTACTTTGGGAGTACATGGCATCTTATGTAAAGAACATATTCAGTGCTATCATTCAAAAAGGAAGGTCATTGATAAATACTGGTTCACTAACAAAGGGCAGTGGGGTTCAGAATACAGCCTCTGAAGCCAAAGGATCTTTGGTTTGAATCCTGAGCTTACTTACTAGCTTATTTACTATTATCTCTTTAAACTTGTTTCCTTTATTGTAAATTAGGGACAATATTAGGGTTATTATCTAGACAAAATGATACATATACACTACAGCACAGTGCCCTGCATATAGGAAGTGCTCAGTAAACATGAGTGGAAATTACTCTATTATAAATTCTACTATATGTCAAAGGCTGTCATGATAAACAGGAGTTGACTAATGTGTCTAATAAATGTTCTGGACCTCATGCTTGAAAAAAAAATTCATTATCACTTCTGAAAAGTTACTGAACAACGCCCATCTCTTAAGTATCCTGCATTGGAAATGGATGTGAAGGTTATGTGGTTATTATCTCCCTCACTCCATTTATTGGAAACTTTTGCTCTTACTTGGCATTCATTGGGATGACACCTTTTGATCCCACCCCAACAGGAATGTGGTCAAACATAGCTTGGGCAAGTTGCTCCTTCACAGGCTGGACATCACTTTCATCTAAATTGGTTCTTAGCAAGCGGACACCACAGTTGATGTCAAATCCGACACCACCTATAAAACAGAGAAAAATTAGCCAAATATTAGCAAGACCAGGCAGTTGGGCATTGTTACCTGTGGTTTCCCACCATTAATATATGGTTTAAAAGACAGCCATTCTTTTAAAGATAATTATGTTTTAAAGTAGCCAACAAGGCTGCTCTCCCTTCTGAAACAGACTGCATCCTATCTATGGGATGTGTATCTTTCTAAATAAACTCGCTTTCACTTAAAAAAATAGCCAACAAAGTGTTTCTCTGTGGGTAAAGTCTGATGACACCAAAACAATTTAAATAACTTACATACTGAAGGTACTCTGTGGGCCAGGGAGGCAGTAATGAACAAGTAACATCTGGACTAGAGACAAAAATGTGAATGATGTGCTTCTTTTTTCTTGATCACTCTTGTCAGGGGTTTATGAATTCTACTAGTCTTTTGAAAGAACCAACTTTTGGCTTTGTTGATCCTTTCCACTGTATACTGTTTCATTAATTTTGCTCTTAATTATTTCCATCTTCCTACCTTTTCTGGGTTTAATTTGTTGTTCTTTTTCTAACTTTTTGAGATGGATGTTTAGATCATTGACATTACAGCCTTTGTTCTTTTCTTATTTGTGCATTGAAGGCTAAATATTTCCATCCAAGTATGGCATTAACAGTAACCCACATTTTTAGACAGGTATTTTTAAATTAACATCAGTTAAAATTATCTTATAGCTTCCATTATGATTTTTTTGACCCATGGGTTAAATGTATATTGCTTAATTTATAAACGTGTTTTTTTCCTGGTTATTATTGTTGTTGTTAATGACTTCTAACTTAATTCCACTGTGACAGGATACTATCCTCTATATTAGCGGTTCTTAGGTGTGGTCCAGAGATCCTTTCAGATCTATAAGATTAATTGCGTAAGAATGCTAAGACATTTTTAGCCTTTTAAACTTACTTTCTCTAGTGTACAGTGAAGTTTTCCAAAGGCTACATGCTATATGATAACATGTTTGCTCTATGGATAATGAAACATGTACTTGTATATTATTGTTTTAAAAATTTCTGAGTTTTAATTTCTAATAAGGCAAACATTGATAATAAAAGCCTTTGAGATCAACCCTCAATAACTTTTAAGAACATAAAGGGGTCTTGACGTCAGAATTGAGAATTGCTCTCTACGATTTCAATTCTTTGAAATTTGAGACCTGCCTCATGGCTCAGCACATGGTCAAATTGCATGAACATTCTGTGTGTACTTGAAAAACAAAAAGTGTATTCTACAGTTCTTGGATGCACTGAAATGTGAGTGCACACACAACCACACATGTGTATTAGAGGTCAAGGTGTCGAGTTTGCTAACTGGATTGTTTAAATTATCTGTATCCTTACTGATTGAAATCTGCCATTACCTCCAGAGAAAAACAGTTCTAATAAACGCTGGGCTCATGTATGTCCATTTTTCCTCTGGATCTTGGCCTCACAAATTTTTACTGTTTCAACTGGTATGTTTTTGGTTTTTTGTTTTGTTTTAAAAATTTCACACAGCCTTTCTCATTATTCTTGGCAGAGGATTGGTCTGAAATGACTTTGTCTGCCACTGCGGAAGGCAAAACTCTCAAGATATTTTAAACTTTTGTTTTTTTTTTTTCTTCTTCCAGATTCTGAAAACAAAGATATAACTTCTGGTGTGAAATACTTTTCAGTGAAAACACTCCACAGCAGAAGAGAAGTGTACAACCAGAAGTGAATAATGATGATACTGAGAGCAAACACTTACCAAGTACCTCCTATGTGCCTAGTTCTAAGTATATTAAGTATATAATGTATTATAGTATATATAATATATTAAGCACATAAGTATATGTACACTGTTCTAAGTATAATAACACAGCTTATCTCATTTAATCCTCACAATAATGCTGTGTGGTAACATTATTAGCTCCAGTTTGCTCCAGAGGTAGCTGAAACACAAAAAAGAAACCTAATTTGCCAGGGAAGTGTTTCAGTTTGTTTTGTAGCGAATGTCTGAACAGTACCTGGCAGGAGTAGGAGCCCAAATAATTTTCAATAAATATATGCTTTACTTGATATTTTTATAGCCTCTGAGTGTCTACCATTAATTCTCTCAGCAAATGAGGAAAAAAAAATGATAGAGGATGATGAGGCTGACATGCATACACAAAAAGCATCTGTGCTCTATTTCAGAAAGGCTATGATTCAGAGGGAAGCTACACATCTGACAGCAGACATGCACAGTGACCTTACCTGGGGATACCACTGCTTCAGGGTCATTCATATCAAAAGCTGCCATATTCCCAATAGCAAACCCATAGCCTGAATGGACATCAGGAAGCCCAATGGATCGCTGAAAGAGAATTAGAAAATGATATACAGCTTTCTGAACCTGGCACTCTGGTTGCCTAATGGATCTGATACTAACACTCAAATAGGCTGGGGGCTGAAGCCTTTCCCAAATTAAGATTTTGTTTTTATGAAATCTTCTCTATTGGTGGAAATCAGGTGTAAAAACTTCTAATCATAAAGCTAAATATAGTGAGAAAAGCCTTTAAATAAAGTCTGACCATTAACTAAGAAAATTGAAAACAAAAAAGCCTCAGTACAACATGATACAGGAGGAACACATACTAACTTTAATATATTATTACATTTTAAAGATGATCTTTAGACACTGACAAATTGTGGTTGTGTCAGGTTGACAAGAGTTAAGTACCCAATCTACACAGGGTCTTAGTGTTTAAACAACCATAGACAAAGTAATCCATTTGATGGTATGAAAACTGTACACTTTCTATATCTGGGGCCTACAAAAGGATCCTGACCCAGGAATAATGGAGGCCAATCATGGTAAGGATATAAACAGTCACCTAGACTCTGAAATATCCAAGCTATGTCTTTTCATTTCTTCTTCCAAGTACCCAGGATATCAGCTGGCATAAAGACCTCAAAAAAAGTCTGTTAAATAGATTTAATGTCTACCTCTAATGGTGGAATCTGAATGTTAGACTGCGGTGGAGGCCTCACGTGTACCATTCAGTGCTAACCCTGTTACCACCACAACCCTCTTTTTCCAATCATGTTCAGAACAGCTATACTGTCCTCTCTCCCTCCCCTCAGTTTTAACCCTTAAACTTTTTCTATTCTTTCTCAATCACCCTCTGGAATGGGGCCACAGTGAAACCTTCAATGGTTGATCCAGGAACAATGTGTACTACAATAAGAAACAAGAAAATAAAATCTTCAAAGATTCTCAAACACATGGATTCCAGCCAAAGGCAACTAGAAACTGAGATGTTACCTGGACTCAATTATTTCTTTTAAATCCCATGGTTATTTCTAGATGTTTGAAGGTCACTGTCTGAATGACCACTATCAGTTAGGTACGGCTATTCATCCATTTAACAAACTTTCAGACTAAAAAAAACTGTAAGTGACAGAAGCTCTGAACATGGACTCACATGAACAATTCCAGGCAGGGCTGCCACATTGCCAATTTGTTTCATGGCTGGCAGGAAGCCACCAACACCTGAATACAAAATTTCAATATTAGCAAAGTGGACACAATTGATTTTTAGTGAAGTATATTCATAATTTTCTAGATCGTGTTAAATAAAGGATAGAGGTTAAGACTACCAAGACAACAAAGCACAAAAGGGTGCTTGAGATGAAGTGGGAAAGAAGGCAGCATACGCACAGAAAGGCAGTGAGGGCAACAGACTAACTACAAATGTGCTGTTAGTGCTCTGTGCATACCACGAGAGGGGTGCTTGCAAATACTGTACTGGGAGATATAAAACATAATTATTACACCTTGTGTTGTCAATATAAAAAAAGCATTCTTTCAACAGTTCATATTACTTATCAGAAAGAATAAATACTGGTTTTACACTAAGTGACAAAGATGGGCAATGTGGAAGAGCTGGAGAAACACTGGATTGAGAGTAGGGGATGTGGGATTCTAGTCTCAGCTGTTACTTGGTTGCATGTCATTTTAGACAAGTCAGCATACCCTGGTAGGGAGGGGAGTGGGATTTAATTTGTTGACCTAAAAAGTTAAAGGGTTAAAACCAGATTTTTATTCCACCATCACCATTAGAATGTATCAGAGTTTTATACATTTATCTCTAAACTTCTCCATAGTTCTGCAAGATAGGTGTGATATACTCTCTTTAATAGATGAGAAAACTGAAGTTCAATGAAGCTAGTCAGTACTGACTTTGTAATCAGACACTCTTGGATCTTAATCCTGGTTTTGTCACTGAGAAGCTGTGCAACATTAGACAAATTAAAATGACTCAATCTCTTTGAGCCTTGACTTACACACCTGTAAAATGGAGATATATTCCTCTTACAGTTACTGTAAGCATTACACAAGATAATCTACGTAATGTAGCTGACACATAGTAAGTGCACAACAAATGGTAGCTCTTTTTATTATTGTCTAAGGTTACATGCAAAACCAACCAGGTACACACAGCTCCAAAAGCTTTCTACAAGGCCAAGTGGCTAACAATATGATCATAAATAATTAACAGGTTTTTGATCTCATTTCAAATCTTGATTATTCCTTGACAATATTTTTGTAATTTTAAATTATAATTATTTGAATTACCATTTTTCAGGCCATAGGGTAGACAGACACAACTTGCACTGCCACATGTAAAACTCTAATCTACTTACCACCACCTCGACATGCATTCCTTAATTCTTCAAACATTAATTTTTCCAGAGCATCATTCACGTAGAAAACTCCTTCAACCTGGTAGAAAATAAAAAGAAAAATTATGTCTGAGCACATGTACCTGATATAAAATAAACACTGCATGCAATATTTATTTTGCTTTACTCTTTATAAAACACTTTCATGCCACCTTAAACAAGCAGAAAAGTTCCTATCAAAAACTACAAGATGTTCCCATCTTTAAATATATCTTAAAAAATGTGTTTTGCAATGTTCACAAATCATTTTATTCTTCTACTTTCAAAGCCATATTTAAGAGCTCAATAGGTAAAATATTTTTGGGGTGTGTGATAAAAAAAAGTCTTCCAACAATGCTCTCACTAAGGCCAAAGGTCTCAGTATTCTTGTACTTCTAAAATACCAGTAGGTTTTGGGGGGAGGGTACAGCTCAGTGGTAGAGTGCACGCTTAGCACACATAAGTTCCTGGGTTCAATCCCAGTTACCTCCATTAAAAAAAAATTAAAGTATCAGTAGGTTTTGAAAAAAATAAATGAATCAAAATCTCAGATCTAAACATAAAAATGCACTCATCTGACTGAAGTATACTTTTGCTGTGTCTGAGACAACAGCACACTACACTTCACTGTGTCCTATGCTGATTTACAAATCTGTACTTAGGTAAACAGTGAGTAAAAAAATTTTAACAGGTAGCTATATGGCTGTGTGCTTAGTTTTATAATACACATAACTTTAAGAGGATAAAAAAGCTTGATAATAGACGCACACAAAAGGCAATGAAAGGTACAATTACGTAACATCAAAGGCCAGAACATTTTCATCAGAGACCAAATACTATGTAGGATCGGCCTAGCAATGAAGAACCAAAGATTGGTCATCTGGACAAGGTCACTTATTTATCAGAAAAATGACATCTGCTTTTTACCACTCCATGAATAACAACACCAGTTGATGGAAAGTGTCTTCAACACAATTTTTGAAAGGGCCACATATATTAATTCACCATTTACTGAGCACTTATTATGGGCCAGGCAACATGCTGGGCAGCAGGGGAGACACAGAGAATAAGCAAGATCTTGCTTTTGAGAAGCTTCCAGTCTAGGATGCAGCCCAGACTAGAAAATGTAGAGTGCAATGAGGCGAGTGCTGTAATAGAAGTGCTAAGGAAGAATCTGAGGAAGAAGGGGTGTAACAGTCTAGAAAAGTGGGGCAGTCGGGGAGTGCCTTCAGTTTGTTCACTTTTTGTGAACACTATTTGTGCTGGCTCTTTAAAGGCAAGAGACATTACTGGAGCAGCAACACATTTAGGAGCTGAATGCAAAGATGGGAGAGAAGTGCTTTTAAGGAACAGAGAGGAATTTTTTAGCACAGTACATGGGTCTTACGGGGGAATGCAGATTAAGTAAGAGATATATGAGCACTATAAATGTGAAATTCACTAATCTTATGAGAATGGGAATACAACTCAAGCCTAGCATCAAAGTCAGTAACTTTTTAAGAGCCATATCAAGATTTCAACTCTCCATTCACAAGGGAGAGGTGGTAGTAAAGTGTTGTTCAAATAGTTAAACCAGAACTGTCTAGCAGTATCAGACTTGCTCCTATGCAGAATTAGCAGTACGGGCATCAAAAGTTAAGCCAGAATTGCTGCAAGATCATGACAGTGTGAGTTACAGTCCTCTCAGGATGATCATATGCTTTTTATTTTCTACTCTTTCATTCAGGGAACCAGATTCCATAAACAGAAAATGGCCAAATAAAAAACAGCAGAAGGTAGCTTTACGACTATGGGCTTTTTTCGCTCTCAGTGTCTAGCTTTGCTCACAGGGGACACTCAACAAATTTTAATATTGAGTGAAAGGGTGGGGCAGTGATCAGGAACTTTTACCAAGACACAAGATTACAAACCTTCAGTACATTTGCAGGGCACCTTAAGGGATGTCAAAATCTATCTAACAATGTATGCACCAAAATCTCACAGATGTCTTCTTTCCTCGCTTTAATGGAAGATAGTGAGCACAAATGGCAAGGAAGCCCGAGAGATACAGTGAGCCCAAGCTTTCAAACTCTCTGGTTACTGAGCTCCCAAGTCTCCATTGGGAATACATCATCCTGTCAGAGAAAAAAGAAGGGAACTGGGCCTTAAGTCTTAGTTGAGTAGAGGAAGCTGTGTGACTGATCTTCAAGGCCCTTCTACAAAGTGCATACTGAAAACAAACCCTGCCCTATGAACTTTCCTTGTTGCCGGAAAAAAAAAAAAAAACCCACCGTTTTATTAAAAACCAACGTGTCAATTAAAAAAAACAACAACATGGAGCAGTGAACGCTAAAAACTTAGCTCAGCGAATACAGGTCCGTGAACGTTACATAAATGACCAGCATGACTCAGAGGAACGGAGCTCAGTCCCAGCACCTCTACCTCGGACTGGATGTGCCACCTAGAAAAAGACCACTAACGTCCCTAAGGCTTAGGAATGTAACACATCTCACGGTGCGTTTATGAGACTTATATGCGAAAACACTTTGCAAAGGCCAATTTCATATTTACTTGGATTCCCTAGACTTGCTCCGCTTTGCGTGTTCTCACGGTTCAGGGACCGCTCCAGCGGGGAGAAGCGGCGGGTAGGGGTTAGCCATCTCCGGAGGCGGGAGGGTGGGGGTGGAAGTTGAGGGATGAAAGAAACTCTACTCGGGGCAGGGCGGGGTAGACCCCAGCGAAAAAGGAGTCAGGAGGGGTCTGAGGAGGCCCGGCCAGGCACAGCCGGGTGAGGAGGGAGGCGCCGCGGGCCCTCAGCCAGGAAGGCCCCGGCACCGGGTCCCGCTCCCCCGCCTCACCTGCATGTTGGGCACGAAGCCCTTCTTGATTCTCCAGCAGTTTTTATTGATCTTTTCCAAGAACTGCAGCTCATCGTTATAACTGCGACTCATGGCGGTGACAACGGTGGCAAAGACTCCCGGCTTCGCTTAGAAGAGCCGCTGCCGCGTTGTCCCGCTGACTGAAACTCCGCCTTCCAGAATTCAACGCGCAGGCGCGACCGGCTTCGCGGCAGGGCGGGCGACGGGAAAAGCCGAGGCTCAAAACTCGTTGCACAAATCGCTTTTTTCTTTTCTTTTCTTTTCTTTTTTTTCTTTTTGGCGTTAAGATAGACTGCCTCTAGTGTTTACATTTTTGGAAATTTACTAGTTATTCTCTTCTAGGCTAAAGCTAAGCTAAATTCAGTAGTTTTAACTATGATCTAGTTATCGTTTTGGAAGTGCTTTTCAGCACTGAAAAGCACATTGAATCTGGATCAAGTCCAACTATTCTTATGAATACAACTGCTGGTAGTTTACACCCCTAGCCGTGAGGGGAAAAAGATGTCCGCAGCCGAAAACAAGATTAAATAAATACCACTACGGAAAAAAAAAGAAAAAGAAAATAAATACCACTACGGAAAATTTGTAATGTTTCAGAATGAATTTGTGGATACACATTAAATAACTTTTATGTCAGAAAAAAAGCATTCCAAAAAGAAAGAAAGAAAAGAGCATTCCAGAGAATGAGACGTGACAGTTTATCATTTATTCCACTAACACGTAACAGATGGGGGCATCTATTATGTCCAGGTGAGCAATACAAAGATAAGTAAATCGCAGTCCCTATAGATAGTCAGGGCTTCCCAGGTTAGCCCTCTTTGATGACTAAGTACTCCATGATCGCGCTTTTACATGCAGTGTCTTTTCTTCACAGTAATGAGTGAGCTTTAACTGCTCTCAGGTTCTGCCTCATGTGAAGAACAGCGATTTTGGGATCAGAAAGGCTTGAACTGAATTTGTACCTCTGCTGTTTACCAGCTTTGTGTGATTCATCTCTTTTAATCTTTGTTTCCTCTTCTATGAAGTGGGATCATAAATCTCCACAGAGTGGCTGTGAGGATTCAGTGAAATGACCCTTGGGAAGTAATCAGCATAGGGCTTGGTAAGCCCTCCAGTAAACAGCTCTTCCACTCACTCACTGGATTGTCAGTGTCAGTCACAAAGCAAAGTTTGTGGTTTCTGTTCATTTCTTACATTATCCATACCAGTTCCCCTTTCTATCTCTTCTGTCCCAATTTTATCCCATTGATTAGGTGCTCTAACAACATTAATCAACTATGAATTATCTATGTTTAGTATTCTGCACTGCCATTTCACTTAATTTGGGATGGAAAACAGCCTAAAACTTAAAGAAGTAATACAACTTCCAGAGTTTCCTGGGATCACCCTGTTTCTCACTGGAAACATCTTGAGAGATAACATATTCCCTTTAAATTAATCCTAGAAATCTGTACAACCTCAATTTGTGTTAACATTAAGGAGATTAAATTCTCTTCCTTTTCCCCTATCTTATTTTATTTAAAAAATCAGGGGCAGGAAATTTTGCAAATAAAAAGACAAAGCTGACATTGATAGAAAACAATTTTAAATACATGGGATAGTAACAGTAAATATAAAAGATAAAATCAAGTATGCAGGGAGAGGGGAACCCTAGAGAGCTGAAAGGGCTGAAGGAATCTCCACTGATAACAACCGATAACAAACCTGTACTTCAGAGTTTCTCATATACCTCCTTGGAAGTATATGCCTCACTCTTGGCCCCAGAATCTTATGGACACAGGAATACACAACATGCCCTCAAACATGAACACACATTCAAATATGTGTTCACCCTCCACACAGATGGGGACACACACACACACACACACATCCCAGTTTAGCTCTTTCACCCAGTTTGTCATCCTCTTTGTCCCTGAGGGCTTGAAAACAGAAAACTTTCAGCAGTTTGCAGGGGCTTTACAATTCCAGTGTGTACTGTTTTCCCGCTCTGGGTTGACAGGAGCTGTGGGATTAAGGGCTTTTTACTTCCTGGAGTGGACTCCAAACAAACAATCAAGGGGCTGGCTTCCCCCTCCACCGTCCACTCATCAGGTTCAGACCTTCCCAACCATGGAAACTTGGCTGCTGCTTTAAGGACGTTTCATACTTCAGGTCGGTAGAAATCAAAAGGAAATCCTGAAAAGGAAGAAGATGACATCAAACTTGGGGCGCTTGCAGCCATAGGATGCTGGGTTTGCCTGAGAGGTAAGGGGGACATGGTTTCTTTACCAGGTCCTACTGTGTCACATCCTCCCTTAACCCTGACCCCTTTGTGAGTGCCTCAGACATAGGAACAGGCCATTTTGGATTACTGACACGTTATGTGACTTAGTCAATTATAGAAGGGGACATAGGGAGCAAAGAGGGAGTGCAGAGTAATATATAGGATTGGAGAATTCCATCAGAATCTTATGTCCATCTCCCCAAACCAAAAAGCATCAGAAAGGAAGAAACAAGGTATTCTGAAGCTTGTAAATAATGATTAACCGGGAGACAGCTCACAACAGATCCCTGAACCCAGAGTAGGGTCTTTGGTTCAGGCAAAAGTTTGCTGAGAGAATCAGAGGAACCAGTCTGATCTCAGCTATACCCTTTTCCAGCTACATAAGCCACTTTACTTCCCTGAGTCTTACTTTCCTCATCTATAAAATGGGACTAGGAATCCCAGCCTTAAAGGTTATCTTGTGGAATGAATGAAATAAAGCACACCAGTGCATCTTCTTGTGCTGTGGGCTGAATAAATTTGGTTATAAAGGAAAATGAGACCTAATCTGATTTTTAAACTCAAGTTTAAGTGCTTTTCATTGTTAATTGTGAGCTTTAAGAGCTAAACATCTTGTTTATAAAATTCCTTGGGCTGGGGAAAAACAAAGCAGAACAAAATAAAACAAAAAGTAAGCAAAATAGGAAGAGGCACATTCTGCTATGAAAGGAAATGGGGCAATTAAGATAATCCTTACCTCAAGAACTTCAATATCTGAATTGACGAGTGAGATTTTGTGTGGGTTGGGTAGAGGAAGTCCTTGCTGCAATTTTGCTAAAATATAGAACAAGATGTAAAATAACTGGGCACAGGCACAGAAGACTTGATAATCTTTTTAGGAAGAGACTAACAAGCAGCTTTTTTATAATTAATCTTTCTATTCTTCCTGGTTCTGTGTTTTCAGTCTCTCTGATATGTCCCTAGCATCTCCCTGACAGAATGGCTAATTAATCTCTACTTAATAAAAATGCACCTGCAATTATGTGCATTTGGATGGCAGAAAAATGCTGGCAACTCATCCAATTTGTACTTTGAAAATACCTTAATTAGTGGGTCCTGAGAATATTTTGGTCTCTAATATAAAACATATTTTAACCAAGCCAAACTCAAGATGCTACAGTTTGTGAATAATTGCGGTGTAGGGAGAAGGCCTAGGATTGTCATTCATTAAAACCATGTCTGTCCAGATAGTGGTCTTTGCATAAGAACCACAGAGACACCTTCTAGGAAGCATAATCTCATTTCTAGCTGACCCATAGGAGACTTGACTGTCTAAGGAGAGTGGTTTTAATCTCCTTAACTCAACCAGGGTTAGCCAGCCATTCTTACTGCGTCTGTTAAGTAGATTTGTTAAACAAGGCTTAGACCTGGAATATCTAATTCTGAAATCATAGTGTAGATGGTAACAAACTTTGTAAATTCTGGCCTGGATTCATAATTACTCGTTAAAAGTATAAGCTTCAGGATGGAAAGTCCCAGACAATCCCCAACAGTTAGCCAGTGTCAGAGTCACATTGTTTCCTAGGAGTCCCTTACCGTTGGCCAGTGGGAGGACACCAAAGTGGAGAATGGAGGACAGAATATTCTCAAACCTCAAGACCTAAAATGAAAAGGGAAAATGAATCAGTTACTAAATCAGGGCATTTTGAAAGTACCATACCTGGTTTGGACATGCACTCTCCCAGACCTTATCAGGATTGAGAGCAATAATTAGAATCTCCCCATAGAGATGTTCTAGCTTCCCAGACACTGAAAGCTATTTTGTGGGAAACCATTTTACAGAGTTTCCTAATCTTTTTTCCTCTTTGAGGATGGACATTTCTGCTCCTCTCTACACAAGATCATGGTGACAACAAATGCAGAGGGACCACATGGCAGCTTAGATATCCACCAGGTTAGACAATCTAGAACAACTAACAGATATCTCAGTTAGTAGTCTTCCATTAATTTATTGGGAACCCTGACCACAGTAGTTTCCTTGTATTATGTGACTCTCTATAGTTAATGGCATCACTGGAACATCCAATTTATTTTTAATAAACTATGGTAGTTGTATAATCTCAGCAAAGTGCTGGTCCTTGGGAAGATTCAGGTCTTAAAAACAAATAGACTATAATGAACATCAATTCATTCAATGAATATTTTTTGACCATCCTATTTGCTTAGCAAGAATAAGAACCTCTTAGCAGCTTAGCAAGGGTGGCTCTGAAGAGGTGACTTCCTAGGTTTATCTCTTGTTTTTACTACTTTACTGGATGATGTTGGGAAAGTTCCTTAACCTCTCTGTGCCTCAGTGTCCTCAACTACAAAATGAAGATAATAGTACTAATCTAAAAGGGTTGTTATCAGGATTAAACAAGTTAATATTATGTAAAAAAATGCCTGGTATATACGATTGCCATTTTTTCAAAAATGTCTTCAAACATTGCCAAATGTTCCTGGGAGTGGGGAGCAAAATTGACCTCAGTTGGCCCTTTGTTGAGAATCACTGCTCTAGAACATAAGCAGCACAAGAGTAGGGGCACCAATTAGTGATTTGGCTGATCCTCCTGATGCCTAGGGGGGTGGTTTCCAAGTGCACGTTGGGATGACCTTTTCTAATCAGGAGGTCACCAGGCTGCCCCTCCCCAAAGGCATCTACACAATCAGCCCTGACCTAATTTTAGGAGACAGGTAGAAAGGTTTCGAAGAACAAACCTAATCACAGCCTAATAATTCACATATAGCATCATCCTTTGGTAGTCTGAATCTTAAGTTTAACTCTAGAGGATTCTTTTATCCAAAAAATGAAATGTCCTTGAAAATATCTGTATTTTTTCCCAACATTACACAATGTCTTAACGGTCTTTTGAGTTTCTTTAAAAGTCTTTTTGAATAGGTAAAAGTGAATTGGAGAGTTCCCCTTTTGTTTAATAGTTAATGGGGTTGGTGGATGAGTAGCTACATAAATAATTTTAAAGTTAAAACCCATACTCAGAGGGCACAGAAAACAATCACCCAGTTACTGTATAGGAGAATTCTCATTTTTCCCTGAACGGGAAACTCAGAGCTCTGATTCCTACCTCAATATTGCTGCGATTGGACTCTGGCAAAGAGAGGCGGAATCTGAAAAGAAAACACAAAACAAAACCCAGCAGGAAAAGATTAAAGGAGGGAAGACTGAAAAACAACTGTATCAGTAGAAAGGAACAAAAAGGAAAGGGAACTTTTTTTTTTCAGTTCAATAAGCTGTTATTTTAAAAAAGCCGCACAAACTTGTAAGGACGTAATGTTCTGTTACATCTTTACCCCTATATTTGTTGCTTCAGAAGCAGAGCAGGAATAGCAAAAAGCTTGGATTTGTAACCAGGATGTGTTCCCCAAGTGCATTTACTATATGATACATACTGTTGGCATTTGGGAATGCAGAACATTCTTAAGAAACAGTTTTTAGGTCTTCCTGCTTTGAACTCAACCTTATAACTTCCCCAAGTCAAGCTGGTCCCTTATTAACAAATATCACAATAATGATCATGATGGTGATGACGCTGTTAGGACATCTATTGTCTTAGAAGCTTTACAAATATTTTGAGATTTACTCTTCACAATGACCCTGTGATAGATGCAATTGTTATCGCCTCTGGCAGACACAAAAACTGATGATCAGAGAGGGGAAGTAAATTTCCCAAGTCACAGAGTCAGCAGCTGATAGATCCAGATGACAACTCTCACTCTATTTGACTCCAAGTTCTATGCTCAGTTGAGGCCACACCTCTCAGAAGGCTGTATTACCTGTATAATTTTTTTGAGCTGCTCATCAGAACACATAAGGGAAACGTTAACTATGATGGCCATCTGACATGAAAGGCACTAGGGCATAGTTATTTAAGACTAGAGACTCAGCAGAGTGCCTGAGTTTGCACCCCATTTCTGCTTCCTACCATGGAGAATTACTTAATCTCTCTGGATCTTAGATTTTTCATCTATACAATATGAATAAGAATGGTACATACCTTACAAGACCATAGTGAAGACTGAATGAAATAATGAACATAAAATGCCTAGAACTGTGGCTAGCAAATCCTTAGCACTCTATCAATGTCATTACTATTACAAGAAGAAATGCTAACAGTTAGGCCAGCACTTAATGTCCTTGGTAGTCTTTGTCAAATACTAACAGAACCCTTGATGTAGGTCCCAGTAGCAGGGAACCCCTCCATCTCCCCAACATAGCCTGTCTTGATGCTTGATGCTCTGTGGGGAGCTTTCATGAGAAAGCTAAAGGCCAAGATTGCCTCTTTCCCTATTTTTCTAAGGGCTGATCCATAGGTACTCCTCCCAATACTACACACTTGGTTTTCGATGCAATAGTAAGAGAAATGTGAAGCAACAGTAATCAACAGGGAGGATCCTCCCATTTTACACTTGGGGAAACTGAGGTCCAAAGAGGGGAACATTAATGACAGATTTGGGACTGGAACTCAGATCTCTTGATAGCATCCCAAAGCTCCCTTCTCTTCTAGGACATTGCCTCATTTTGGTTCCCCCCCTTAGCTTTCAATGGCTCACTTCTGCCCAGGTCTAGAGCCTTACTTCCACTTCATCCCTCCAATGGATCTCCCTGTCCCCAGTCTTGATTCCCTCCAATCCATCTCTACACTATCCCTGGAGTGAGCTAGGTTACACACATGTCTGATGAGGACATTCTCCTGTTCAAAATTCTTTAATGGCTGTGATAATGTCTAAGTGACTTGCACAGCACATGAGGCTTTTTGTATCCTGGCTCCCAGTTGCTTTTCTGCTCTCTTCTCTCATTCTCTACCTTGAATTTTATACTTGATAACTCTGAACTGCTTAGTGCCATGTTTTATGTATTTATCAGGTACTAGATATCTGAGGTTAAAGTATTTGGGCTTCAAAACTCATTACCAAAAAGTCCTGAAAAATTAAAATTAATGTCTACAGCAAGTAACATTAAGGCCATCAGTCACTTTAACTCAACATGACTCAAAGTTAAATATAAATTATATTTACTGTGGAATGCATCTGAATATATGCAATATATTTTAGGATGGATTCTCCAAAAATTAGAGTGGATAAGGCCATAAAGATTTTGACACAACTATGAGGTATTTCTTTGCATATTTTATGATACTTCCGGCCTCCCTGCTTTGCTCATGCTGTTCCCTCCTTCTAGAATTGCCTTTCCTCTTCCTCTTTGGTTAACTCATTTTAATTGCTGAAGACTTAACTCAGGTGTTACCTCTTCTAGGAATCTTTCTGTTATTACATTTAATGAGCAGATATTCATGGAAGAGGTAAGTTTATTATCAGCCAATATCAGGTCAGTAGGAATTAGGTTTTGAGATTTCTTCAAAGTGACAGCTAAGAGTAAAATCCAGAAAGGCTGTTAATTCTGACAAGGATGTGATGGACAATCTAGAGCAGTTTAGAAATTCGGCTTCCATAAATGTGGAACAAACTTGTGAGTTTCCTTTCTTTTCTTTCATCATAACCCCAAGCCATGATTGGTAACTTAATGACCACCTGAGTTTCCCAGGAACCAACTATCCTTTCCTACTAAGGCCATATTACTTCTATCTATCTCCTAGTTTCTAGGCATATTTAGCAGGTTAGTTTACTAATGGACAAGTCTCACTAACTGCAGAGAAATAGGTGGAGCCAAGAACAAACTCTTCCTCTCCTGGTTCTGAAAAATACACAGGCTCAACTCAGACCACTAGGTGGCGACCAACTTCACTCCTTTTGTTCTCTGCCTGGCTCCTAACCTGTTACTTAAAGCCCTGCTACTAAGAGCTAATTTTTATTACAGAACCACAGAGTAGTTGGGGAGAAAGGAAGCTCAAATGGCCCTTCCTTGCAGACATATAAAAGTATAGCCTAAAAGACCTAAACAGACATTTCTCCAATGAAGACATACAGATGGCCAAAAGGCACAAGAAAAATGTTCAACATCGTTATTCATCAGAGAAATGCAAATCAAAACTACAATGAGGTATCACCTTACACCAGTCAGAATGGCCGTCATTCAAAAGTCCACAAACAACAAATGCTGGAGAGGGTGTGGAGAAAGGCAACCCTCCTCCACTGTTGGTGGGAATGTAATTTGGTGAAGCCATTGTGGAAAACAGTATGGAGATTCCTTAAAAAACTAAAAATAGACTTACCATATGACCCAGCAATCCCACTCCTGAGCATGTAACCAGAGGAAACTCTAATTCAAAAAGACATATGCACCCCAATGTTCATAGCAGCACTATTTACAACAGTCAAATCACGGAAACCACCTAAATGTCCATCCACAGATGACTGGATAAAGAAGTTGTGGTATATTTATACAATGGAATACTACTCAGCCATAAAAAAGAATGAAATAATGCCATTTGCAGCATCATGGATGGACTTAGAGATTTCCATACTAAGTGAAGTAATTCAAAAAGAGAAAGAAAAATACCATATGGTATCACTTATATGTGGAATCTAAAAAATGACACAAATGAACTTATTTGTAAAACAGAAACAGACTCACAGATATAGAAAACAAATTTATGGTTAGCAGGGGGGAAAAGGGTGGGGAGGGATAAATTGGGAGTTTGGGATTTGCAGATACTATTATATATAAAATAGATAAACAACAAGGTCCAACTGTATTGCACAGGGACCTAAATTCAATATTTTGTAATAACCTATAATAAAAAAAATATGAAAAGGAATATATATAAATATAACTGAATCACTACGCTGTACACAAGAAGCTAATACAACATTGTAAATCAATTACACTTCGATTAAGTTTTTTAAAAAAGGAAATTAATAGAAAGGCTGGGACCATAAGAAAAAAGTATAATCTATTTTTTAAAGTTTTGGAGAAGGTTTATTGCCCTGATTGAAAACCAGAGCTAAAGTGCAAACTTTAAATTATGGCAAAAGATCCTTCATAATCTGGGTCAATAAAGCTAATATGACTTAATGAAGGCCAAGTGGACCAAAGCACAGGCACTCACAATGCCATTCCTCCAACCCCATGGCCATGGCAGACACTGAAAATCAATCCCTGCACTCAATCCCCTATAATAATTGCTTATTTCTTTGCTCTCTGACTATAAACTCCTTGTGGGTAAAGATCCAGTCTTAATTCCCTTTGTATTCCTAGGACTGAGTACAGAACATGGGACACTTAGCACTTAGTGTTCATTCATTTACTCATTGATCCTTCCACAGGTATCTATTGAACAT
The DNA here is from genome assembly GCF_048773025.1 of Camelus bactrianus. NCBI lineage: Eukaryota > Metazoa > Chordata > Mammalia > Artiodactyla > Camelidae > Camelus > Camelus bactrianus. The sequence goes on along the minus strand of NC_133550.1, from coordinate 29,912,262 downwards.
CCAATATACGGTAGCCCTAGGACAGGTACCAGAGATACAGTTGTAAGAAAAACCAAACACAGCCACTGATCCCATGTAAGTTACAGCCTACTAGGGAGGCAGACATCATCCAAATAACGACACTGACGAAGGTTTAATTACAGGTTAGATAACAGTCTACAGGAAAGAAATAAGTTCACTGATGCAAATGACAATGGAACCTGATCTAACTTGGTGGATGCATGAAGGTTACCAAGGAAGGGCTATGTCCTTGGATATGAAGGATGAGCAGGATTAAAAAGGCAAAATGGGGAAGGAATAGGGAAGGGGTCTGGGTGGAGGTTGCAAAGGCCCCTTGGAGAAAACAGAGAGTTAGGGAGAGAGTGCCTAATTAGAGATTCATTAGAGATGAATCTAGAGAGACAGATCAGGCTGGGTTTCTCAGGCCATGTTAGAATTTTGACATTTATCAAAAAAGAAAGGAATCTATAGAAGGTTTCTAAGAAGGGGGAGGATGTCAGTGTTTTGTAAAGATCACTCTGGCTGCAGTATGGAGAAAAGACTGGCAGGCCCAGAAGTTCCCATGTGCTCCTTCTATGCTTGGTAATGTGCTAGGCAATGTGAAGAATTTTATTTATATCTATATTTATGAGGGATGGAGAGAAGCTCTGTGTACAGGAAGCAATTAGAGAACAATACAAAGCAGCCTGTATTCAGGTGTTTCTTTGTGGGTTTACAGCATGTACTACTTGTTGCAGGGATCCTGAGAAGATGTGAAAAGGTGATGAGACCAGGGTGGGTTGGAGGTGTGTGTGTGTGTGTGTGATATGGCAGGAAAATAAACTGCCCTTTGAGCAAAGCACTTTGTATACTACATGTCCCTTAGCACCCAGTGTTATAACTGCATGTTAAGTGCTACCCCCTCACCAGGCTGTGGACCTGGAAGGTAGAAACCATTGTCTTTCTCTCAGCTTTCTGTATGAAGAACAGTGCAGAGCACGTAACAGGCACTCAACAAATTCTCACTGAAGAGATGGATGGATAAGTGAGCAGATAAGGGATGGGTGGGAGAGTGTCTATTAGAAGTGAGGTCACCTTGAAGGTGAGCCAGCTAAAGCAGAATGTTTATTTTAGGGGAGCTTTGGGAGGTAAGATTGCCTGGCTTGAAAGATAGGACCGGAAGTTGAAGAGCTAGAAAACCCTAGGCTGTGGATTTAATTCAATGATGGAAAGTTTGGAAGAACGTGTTGAGACTGTTCCAGAATTAAAAGACCCTCTTGATGAGAAAGAGTTCCCCAGTGTCTTAACTTCATTGCCGCCTGCAGTCTAGAAGTGCCTCCAACAAGTCTGGAAGAAGGGGAAGAAGTCATTCGGGTTCTTCCTCAGATGGGGGCTCCCGGCTGTGGCATTCCTCTGCCCTGGCCTCAACAGTAGCTGGAGGGAGGGTGGAGACGGAGGTCAGCCCAGTTGCCAAGCCTAACTCTGCGGACCTGTCCAAGCACCATTCCAACGGAAACTGAAGCCATTCTTCCCAGACCTGTTTTCCTTTCTGGGTTTCTCTCCAGATGGCTCACGTTGGGAAATGCTTATCTGCCTAAGCTGTGAGAAGTGGAGTTAGGTGGTGACTCTTCCTGTTTGTAGTCAGCTATATTTGCATTCTCTGATGGTGCTGCATGGGAGGGGTTGTAGGGTGTGTGCACGTGAGTGTGTGTGTGTTTGTGTGTGTGAGTGAGTATGTGTAGTAGTGGGGTGGGTGCATTTTGGAAGCATCCAAATCCTCAATCATGGGAATATTAAAAAGAATCTTCCAAGCTCTTAATGGCTGAACAATAACGAACATTTGATTGCACTGAGCTTTGTATACGATTAAGAAAAAAGGTTAGAATTAAGTCATCTGTATGGAAGACTGTAAAAGGGAAAGTGCTGTTTAATCTGGTCTCTAAATTAGTCTCAACGATGCCTACTACGTGGATCAACCAGGATTGGAGCTACCTCCAAACAGAACTGTGTTTGGAACAAAAGCTTCAAATGTAGAAACAGCTGTAAGATCCGGTTTATGAATTTGAGGGCCAACTCCACAGCTTTTAAGACCGTCCCCTCCCCCCGCCTTCCCTTGTCCCTTGGGACCAATTTCTCCCTCTTATTTGGTCAAACTTTGATCTTACAGTGGAGAGAGAATGAAATACTACTACTAGTAGTAGCAAATATTTCTTAAGTGCTGATTATGTGCTGGGCGCTATGCTTTTCATACGCTCTCACCTCTACCCAGACAACACTCTACAGAGGTGCTCTGTTTTTCTCAGGAGGAAACTGATACTTAGAGAGGTTAATTAACTTTCTCAAGGTCACATAACTAGCAAATGACAGGCAGAGTTAAAAATCAGACATGCCTGACTCCAGAGCCTGTGCTCTTAATTGGACAGATCCAAAGAGGTCAAGTTTATTACAAGTACTCCCAGCTTTTGCTTTCTTTATTCTTTCCCTCACTCAGTTCCTTCATGCATTGAGAAAAGGGCTCTGAATTTTCCATTTCAGGACACCCAATGCCACTATCTTCTCTTCTCCTATCAATACTTAACATTGAGAAAGGACATGCTGCCTGTTTCAGTTTAGCATGACTCCCTGCTTGTGGGTTTCCTCCTCTAGGCAAGGATATTAGTAAGTTGTAGATCTAAGCCTCATTTTCTAAGTCTTAGCTACTCACCGCATCAAAGGCAGTATAAAGTAGTAGATACACAAACACACACAGCTTGGAAGAGTCTCTTAGGTTCAAGTTCTGGCTTTGCCATTCAATACTCTGACTTGTGTAAAAAGTTATCAGTAAAGAGAAAGCTCAATTAAATAGAGTCAGGAGACCAGAAAGGGGAACTCTCACACCCTGCGATAACAGCAGAGCCCAACAGAAAGAAGGAAAATGCCTCCTCTTTCCTGGCAAGGACTCAGCTAAAGAAAAGCCATGCACTCTTGGTTTACTATAGCTGCCCAACTTCCCTTTCCCCTCTCTAAAAGGGTTCTCCTTCCCTTGCCATGTGGAGACTTGCACGTGGCTCACTGTACCTGCAGACCTTGAGCTGCAATTCTCTGTGGATCCCAGTTAAACCCTTCTTTGTTGGAGAGATATCTGGCAGTCCATTTATTTTGGTCAACACTTGAGTTATTTGACCTCTATAAACCATAAAGTAGGGATAATAAGCTACCTCCAGGACTATTCATTCAATCTATAGACATTTATTGAGCACTGTGTCAGATCCTGGAGATACAGGGCTATGAGATTTAAATGAAGTAATATATGTGGGGTGCTTGGTACAGGACCAGCAGATAGTAAAGGCTCACTAATAAAGAGTAGTTATAAAAAGTAGAACAAATGCTATTTCTCTAATAGTTATCACTGGGCAGGACACAGAGGAGTGAAGTGTTTTCTGAATAGAAATGATCTAGTATAATTGAGCACATCCTTCCCTTGCCTGAGGCCAGCCCCCAAATTTTAAATAACAGCCATAGTGGATACTTCTTGAACACTCAACATGCACTTGGCATGAATTAACTCATGTATTCCTCAGAACCTCCTGAAGTAGGTTTTCTTATATCCTTATTTTATAGAGAAAGAAATTGAGGCCCAGAGAAGTTAAGCAACTTGTCTGAAACATCACAGCTAGTAAATCTGGGCTGAGATCTGAACCAGCTAGCCTGACTCCAAAGCCAGTGATCTCATCACCTCTCTAAACTCACCACCCTGGATTTGCCTCTGATTTCTGCATCTCATGTCTGTGTAGAAGCCCTAAGCAGCTCCAGAAGGAGACACACTCAGGCAGGGGATGGTTAGAAAGGCTGTGGTGTTCTGGGGAGATGTCTTTGGAGACCCTATGTTCCCTGGGTCTTCTCAGAGGTATTTCACGGCTCCCCACCCACTTTACACCTCTTCCTGCTGTGTCTCTATGTTGTCACCTAAGACCAAACCAGCTCATCCTGAAAAGCAGAGCCCAGGAGTGGAGGCGTTGGCAACCCCGGCCTGTGTGGGAGGCGGGGCTACGGCTCTCGCTGCCAAAGGCTAAGGCTGCTCTTTCCACACAGCCTCTGCTCCTTTGCAGTCTTGCTTCCAGGTTTGGCTGCCTGAGGCCTGAGTGATGCCAGGCCCACCTGCCTTGCCCCGAGTCTGCTCACTGCCTGATGTGTGCAGGCTGCACCTGCTGTGGGAGCCACCCTCAGACTAAACACACACAACCTGTGCAGTGCCCAGTTTAATGCCCTGCTGTCTCCATCTTGAAATTCATGATTTTTGAACAAGGGGTCTGCACCGGACCTCACAAATTATGCAGCTGGTCCTGCTGAGACCCAACTCAGGCCTCAGGGAGCAGGATGCCTCCCCTGCACATGATTCTGAAGGGATTCACAGGGGAGTCTGGAGGAGACATCAGGTAGGCAGGAGTCCTAATTTCAGGCTTGTGTTCACAAGGTCAAAGCAGACTTGTGGACCGTAGGAAGCCAGAGAATGGATTCAAATGTTTCTTTGGATGATGTGAATTTATCATCAATTTTTCCAGTTATTCCCATATATAAACATAATGCCCACTGAACGTGCAGTTTCTGAGTAGGAGGAATGCTGGAGATAAGGGTCAACCCAATTTAAGCAGAGAAACAAACCTGGTGTCTCTATGTCTTAAATTCTTTCCTACCTGCCTGCCACAGCCTGAAGTCCCATCCTTCTTAAATCCTTTCTTCCAATCCTGCCAGTACACCAGACCCCTGCTCAAGTGCAAATGTTTCTGCCTTCTCAGAGCTTGCCGCCTCAGTTAGCAGCCCTGCCCCGTGTTCCCCATCACTCTACATCTCCCACCTCCCCTTTCCTATTAGCCCTTTCCTCTCAGTCTTCAGATGGAGGTCCTGCCTGTACCCACGATCCTGCCACTCAGGCAAACCATGTTCTAATTCTCTCCTTTCTCTCCCGGCTTTGCTCAGCTACTGCCAGCTCCTCACCTTCCGACCTTTCCATCCTCATCTCCTGCTCTCTGGCTCCATCGTCTCAATGATTAAATCTGCCACCTTAAAGATTACCCATGGAGGTTCAGAATTTCATCAGCCTTGATCTTCTAGAAAGAAGGCCACATTATGACTTCTGGGGGCCCGAGGCCTTCAGGAGCCCTTCCTCCATTAAAAAATAAACATTAAAGATTATCTCTGAAGACTGTATTGTTATAAAGATAAGCATAATCCAGTCAAGATTGTTTTCATTTTTAAAAAATTCCTATTTTAAAGTATATTAAAACATTTTCATGGGCCCCTAAAGTATTGCGGGCCCTGGGCACTGCCATTGAGCTTAGTGGAGAAACCATTCCTGCTGTGAAGGCCAGGGTGACATTGAGGAAAAAGCCTTCACAAAATCTTTTACCTCTGGGAAACCATATTACTTTTTGTTTCTACTGTTCCCTTTATTGGGAAAACAACAGTTATAAACAAAATTTGAAGAAAACAACTGACTCATAATCTCATAGTCTGACACCATGCTTCATCTGTAATTCACCTCCTTGTCCAGATGCAAAGCTATTTTACACAGCTGACCGTTGTGTTTACGCAGTTCTGTTTTCTGCTTATTCCACTTAATGTTGCTTTATTGAAAATATTTTCCATGTTTCTACAAGGGTCTTTCTAACCATCAAGTTGACTTACAGTGATTGACTTACTTTACCCCCTCTGTTGGTTTCCCATTCTTTTCAGACTCTGCTTTCTTTGTCTGTTTTTATAGCTTCCTCTTCCTCATTTCACAGATTTAGTCTGACCCACCTGATCATTCTGTATATCCTCCCTGCTCCAGGAAGTCTGATTCATGGCTGCAACTATTGGCTTTATAGGGCTGAGGAAAAAGGGCTTTGCAGTGGCAGTTAGTGTTCAGTGATCTGTGTATGTGACCCGCTCAAGCCCTTTCACACTGCACGGCTCGCACGCGGGAGCCAGCCAGGCCGTGGGGCAAGGTGTTAAACTCTGTACTCTAGTAATGGGGTCAGAGTGTCAGAGCCTGAAGGTAACAGATGATTCTGTCCCACTTCATTATTTTATAGATAAGGAAACTGAGGTTCTAAGAGGTTAACAGACTTGATCATGGTTCTGGAACCAGGGAGCAGGGATTTGGAATTTCATTCTGTGACTTCAAAGTTTCATGTTCTTTCTTCAACAGCATCCATTCTGAATTTGTTGGAGAGGAATTTTATCTTATATTCACCAGAATGAGAATTGATATTATGGAATTACACTTACAATTATTTTATTGCCAAATTTATCTGAATATTGTCTAATGTCTAATGGGAAGAAAAAGACGTCATAGCACAATTTTCAGTTAGGCCCATACTTTGAAATTGCCTGGGCTATCACAGGAGAAGTGCTTTAGTGTTTCACGTTCTGTCTACCGTAACTTCACTTGAATTGCTAACGTTCACTTTGTCGCTAGTTGATTCACTTATTACTACTATCCCACAGTCATAAAAGCTGAGCTTACCTGTTCAGAGATAAAGAGCAGATCAGTCTTTGTCCCAAAATAACCAGGCCAACACTGGTACTAGCAACCTGAGGACAACAAAAGCATTCATTATTAGGATGACTGAATTTGTCCATTTTAGCCACTAATAAATTTCCTGCAGTGGAAACATAAACTTCAATTTCCCTCTCATCCCAGGAGATACTGACTATCTACAAAGAATTTTTGTTTGAAGATCTCCTTTAAATTATGTTTTCTTTCCTCCCAATCTCTCTTTTCCATGTACTGCGTATGTGTGTGTGTGACATTTTGCTTATGTTCATTGTTCCAGTCATTTTCTGCTGGGTTGCATTTGGTCATTGTCTTCTCAAATAAACGCGAATTCCATCTCGATTGACTTATTTCGAGAAAAAAAGGAAATTTGGTTATCAATGTAACTGAAGCAGGGGGAAGGGCACACAAGAAGCGGAGAAGGGTGGAGAGCTATTTTACATGTTTGGGGGTATGAGCACTGGCCTCCCATACCTACCCTGTCTCCTCACCCCTAACTGAAGTATCAACCCTGTCCTCACCCCTAGTTGATATATCATATTCCACCCCTCCCAACATTTAATAGGCCCTGCTGGTAGGCAGTCTACCACAGGAACCAGACTGGTATCCATGGGAGCCCTCCAGTCCCTGTAGACTTACAAAGTCCATGGAAACGATGGTTTCAGCAGTCGAGTTCTTGGACTGGGTGAGTATCATGATGGAGGCAGGGATGTCTAGGGTGAAGTTACCTGGTAGTAAATTGATCACAGGAGGCTCTGTTGCCATGACCTGTACCATGAAGGGCTGGGACAAGATGTAGAGCTCTGCAATCTGCCCACATTCAGGGAAGGAAACAGAGATTGGGAGTCATGAGTTGAAGAGGGGAAACCATAAATTTGGGGTGGCTGGTGGTGATTAAATCTTACATCATGCAATCAGAATAGAAAAAAAAACTCTTTAATAATAATACCAATAATAGCAAAATAATAATAATAACAGCTGACATTTACTGAACACATACAGTATGTCAGGCACCATGTCAGGACTTTCAGTATTATCTCATTTAATCTTCACGAAAATCCCTGAGACAGGTTCTATCAGAATTCCATTTCACAACTGAAGAAAGTGAGTCATAGGTTAAGTAATTTTCTCAAGGTTCCAGGTGAGTAAGTCGTAGGACTGGGATTAAAATCTAGATCTGTCTGACTCAAGATCCTTCTTCTAAACCCAAGATGCTACGGGAGCACCTTTGTCCTCCAGGGCAAACCTGAGCCTTTCAGTTACTGTTTAATACTCAGGTGCTGTGACAGCATGATACTAACAGCTGCTTTACTAAAGTCACAGATGTGGGCACTATTCCTTCCTTTCCCAGTTAAGCTAATTATTTCAAGTGTGGTGGAACCTTATGGAAGGAACAGATGATTTATTTTGTGAACTTACAACGTCTTTACTAGTAATGTGTACTGTTCCGTAAATATTTGTGGATCTCTGATTAAAAGAAAAAACTCTTTAAGAATGGAAATATGGACTCCAGCTTGGACCAAAAAGGAATATAAAGAACCTACAGTGAGGAGGGTATAGATCAGTGGAAGAGTGCATGCTTAGCATGCGTGATGTCCTGGGTTCAATTCCCAGTACCTCCTCTAAAAATAAATAAATAAACCTAATTACCTCCTCACACTCTGCCAAAAAAAATTAAAAAAAAAAAAAAAAAGAACCTACAAGTATTCCAGAAGTAACTGCAATGAAACCAAATACACCATCAAGGAGTCAAACTCTGTGCACTTACCCGGGAAAGCACGTTGCCAAGACCTTGAGAGTTTTGAATCAAATGGTTGGAAATCTGAAACATCAATATCATCATGTCACTATAAGGTTTTTAGCAGGGTTGTCTTTTTAGGGAAAACATAGCATTCCTTACAGTTTTTATAAATCATGAAGCTGTTGCCCCCAAAATGCCTAATGTTTGAAGGTCACCGATCATCTTATAGCCCAACCACAGGAAATCTGAGGCCGAGAGAAGTGACGTGACCTGCCCTAGGTCACACAGGAAGTTACACTGCTTTTCAGAAAGTGCCTTTTAACCTTGGGAACACAGTGTATGCTATACATATATGACCCATGTGTAAACATTTTACAGTGGTTAACAGTAAGTCTTGTGTTATTTTCCTCATTTTCAGAGATTACTGAGACATATGTTATATAAGTAATTTATCTTCACAGATGAATGGTTTTCAAGTCTGAAGCTAAAAGTGTCTAATTCTCAGCATTTATGGTATCTGGTGTTGCCATCAGTATTTCGAACATAAGATTTACAATTACCTGTATAATTAAGACCCAGAGAATGAAAAGATTCATGAGGGATGCTCAGCAAAAGTTGTGGTTGACTGACTGGAGGGAGAGTGTTCTCATTATAAAAGGGAGGGCATGGCAAAGAGAATCATTGGGCATCTATGCTATTTACTGGTCACTGTAGATGTCAGCTGCAATTACCAACAGGAGAAATCTTTATGTTGGCCTACCACAAATAATGATAATAATAATAGTAATGAACACTTACGGGGCACTTACTCTGTGGCAGGCACTGGTCTGAATGCTTTATATATATTTAAACCTTTTTAATACCTATAACAACTTTATGAGTATGGAATTATTATTATTCCCATTTTCCAAATGATGAAACTCTTGCACAGAGAAGTTAAGTACATTGAAACTGCCAGATTTTCACAGGTATTTGTCACAGGTAATAAGTAGTGGAGGGGGTTCCTGGCATTATTTAAGATCAGTCTAGAACAGTGGCCCAGTATCATTAAAAAAACTGAAACTAGCAGAACTGGAAACCCAACAACTCCCCAACTAACAGCAACATTCATTCCACAATCCCTTCATTCATAGTCCTGCTGGGAGTGATAGTCTACAAAGGCACAGGAATAGGGACTATGACATAAAAAACCTCATAATTGGATACTTATAATAATATTAAATATTGGTGCTGACTGTCCTCATCCATTAACTCTCCTCACCTCTTTCGTGGTGAGAGTGACACCGAAAGCCCCCGCTGTAAAATAAGCATAGGATGCAGATTTAAAGAAATACTTGGAGATTCCAATGTAGAGCATAGAGTCACTGCCCTCTGGGAGCACAAAAGGAACTGATGGGAAGGGGGGATCTGCGAGGTTTTCCTGTGGGTAGAATACGCCCTGTGGGAAAACAGAAAGAAAGACCAGTGTATCAGGTGAAGACTCACACGTGCAGGACTGAAGAAGGCAGACCACTCAAGTCAGAATAAGGAAAACTCAAGAAACTCAATAGGGATGAAAAAAACCATGAATCCTCTGACTCCTTAATTGGGTAGGGACTATGTTTCAAAGCTCTGATGACTTCTTGAGCGTATTTGAGTGTGTCTGTCCACCCTGGGGTGTAATCCAGTGAGAGGTTCCTTGTTGGTCCTCTTCTCAGAGAAAGGAAGGCGGGTACATGTTGCTGGAGGGGACAGCTCTGAATAGTTCTTGAGGTGCCATGTAGAGATGTCAAAATCCATGACTGTTGAGCATCGGGGGCATCATAGAAAGACTCAGAAGGACCCAGGACTCTAAATGGCTCAAAGCATTTTTTGTGGCATTCTTAATACTGCCCTTATTAGCTATAGGTTGTTATTACAAAATGGTGTCTTGTGTAACATTTAACTGATTTTAATGACTCTTGAGTGATTAAAATATAAACCAATATGCATTAAAAAAATGACATTAACTTTGGGGCAAAAGCACAGCTAAATCACTTTTCCAGAATCAGCAGACATCATTATCATATGCTAATGGTCCTGAAAGGTCAGTAGCCCTCAGTTAAACTGACTAACTATAGAGTTAGGAATAGAAGTATCAATAGTTACAATCTACTGATCTGGTGAGTTCTAATAAATGCAGACTATTCTACTTGCTGCCTTCCAGCCTCAGACCTTACTCCCAGAGGCAGACACCATGATGCTTTTCTTGAAGAAGGCAGGGATATGTTAGGTAATTCAGTCATTTATCAATCAAGAAAATGTTCAAGAGTCTTTTAAAAGAGCATAAACACAAGAAAATTGCTTGAAAGAAAATTAAATTATTGGAAGAGAATGTAGTTAATACTTTTTTTCTGCAAATAATATTTGTTCCTTGAATACTGACTGTTGATAGTCAAGATTAGGACTCTGGTGATGATAAAGTTACCTTCAAGTTCAGTTCAATGTAATTCTCAGTAATTTCTGGAGAACTGATTAGGGAATAATCCAGCAGAGTATAGTTGTCAATCTTGGTAAAAACTAAATAACAAGCAAAGAAAAAAGAAAATTTACATTCATTAAAGACATAGAATAACACACTGTTAATGTTTATCCAGGACAGTATAACTTTTTTTATTGTTGTATTATATTTACTCATTTCAACCAGAATACAAGTCTCTTCAAGCAGTTTATAGAATAGTTCAGGATTGGCTTTTATTTAGGAGGTTTGTTGAGTATCTTCTCAGTTCCTAAATATTCTTAGTAGCTAACTAATTCATACATGTTCTAACTTAATTTATTTTTATTTATTTATTTATTTTTACTGAAGTATAGCTTGATTTACAATGTTGTGTTAGTTACTGGTGTACAGTAAAGTGATTCAGTTACATATATATGTATATATATATTCTTTTTCATGTTCTTTTCCATTATAGATTATTCCAAGATGTTGAATATAGGTCCCTGTGCTATACAGTAGGACCTTGTTGTTCATATATTTTATATATAGTAGCTTGTATCTGCTAAGCCCAAACTTCTAATTTCTCTCTCCCATCCCTTTTCTCCTCTGTAAGCATAAGTTTGTTTTCTGTCTGTGAGTCTGTTTCTGTTTTGTAAATAAGTTCATTTGTATCATATTTTAGATTCCACATATATGTCTTTCTCTATCTGACTTAGCGTCCCTTAGTATAATTTCTAGGTCCATTCCAGAACAATATAATTTTTAATCTTCTACTATTTAAAACAAGAATTAACCATTATCCTACTTCATAAGTAATACATGCTCATTTTTCAGAACCCAGGAAAAGTAGGTAAGTCAAAGAAAGTAAAAACTCTTCTTAATTACATTGCTCTGAGAGAAACATTAGTTAAAATATCGGTGTACAGTCTTTTTATGCATGCATGCACACAAACACACACACATATACAATGCATATATACTTCTTTTTTCCAAAAAGGAAATTAGACAAACAAAAGTCACTTATCAATATAAAGCTAACTATATCAGGTTAGTATAATGAGACACTTTCAAGTCCTATGTGACAGCCTTCTACATCATTATTAGAACTTTATTTTTACAATGAGTATGTATTACAGTTGTAATTAAAAATAATTTTTAAAGAGAAAGACAGATAGACAGACAGGAATAAAATTCCCTAAGTTGGAGAGGCCAAGAAAATTCTCATGCACAATGCTACTAATTTAATTCATTTTTTGGTATCATCATTTTCAAAGCAAAGCAGAAGTCCAGGGGACCAGGGGACAATAGGTAGGGTTTGCAGGAAGCGTAGATTTCTGAGTCTGTGGCAGGTTGTACATGCAGTGGTGCACAGCTTTGGTTTCCAGCCTGACCTAGAAGCGCTGCTTTCCTGACCACCACCATGTGATATGATGACTTCCTCCCTGTTCTAGAGGAAGGTACATCACTTTTTGCATCCCATGTTTGGTTTAATCCGTAGACGGTGATGAGAAACAAGAGATGAAGTGACTTGCTAAGGTGAGAACAATACTACCCCGTATCACTATAGTTTTTAAAAATGTTTTCAAATTCACAATCTCAATAGATCCCATCACTATGCTGTGAGGGAAGCAGGACCATGAGGGGAGTGAGGCTCCCAGAGGTAAAGAAATTTGCCCAAGGCAAACTGGATCCTTGACTGGTTCTTTATTCACTACATCTTCTTTCTCTTTCCCTATGTCCCCAATCCATTCTTTTTTTTCCCTCATCCATCTGCATCCACTCATTGATCCATTTGTCCAGCCACCATCTCCTTCCATCCCTTTATCAATCTAATGTTTATTATGCTAGTGTGGGTTAGTGCTTGGTGTTGGGGACACAGAGAAGAGTCAAAGGCTCTGCCCTCTGGAGGAGGAGACAGATGTATAAATAGGAAATTAATACAATGTAATCAGAGCAGATCTAAAACTGAACTCCTGACAGTCCTACTACAAACCTATTCTTACAGTCTTCCCCATCTTGCTAAATGGTAATTGTATTCTTCCAATTTTCTTGTTGTTCAGTGTAAAACCTGAGGTCATCCTTGACTTCCCTCATGACCTGCACTCAATGTGTCAGCAAAAGCCACTGTCTCTACTGTCCAGGTACATCCGAACACATCTCACCACCTCCATCACTCCATCTAGGCTGCTGTCATCCTTGCTTGTAAGGGTCACTGCAGTTGCCTCTTAAGTGGTCTCCCTGCTTCTACTTTTGACTCCCTGCCTATTATTAATAGATAGAAGCCAGAGTGATCTTCTTAAAACCGAAGTTGGATCATGCAAGCTATGCTCGAAACTCTCCAAAGGGAGAACATCTCGGATGAAGAGCCAGCCTCCGTGATGACCTACAGAGCCCTGAAGACCTAACCATCTGCTTTCCCCTCTCTGACCCCATCTCCTATTACTTACCACCTTGCTTCCTCTGCTCCTGGTATGGACTCCTCCCAGTTCCTCCAACACATTTGGCATGCTCCCACTTGGGCCTTTGAGCTTACAGTTTCCTCTACCTGGAATGTTCTTTGTGCAGATCTAGGAGCGGCTCACCCACTACCTCATTCAGGTCCTTACTCTTAATGCCACTTGCTCAGGGGTACCTCTGCTGGCCTTGCTGTTTTAGACAAAAACCTCTCACCAGCTCCTTCCCTGCTTTATTTTTCTTCTTACAATTTACCACGGTGATACCACAGATTGACTTATTATCTTGCTGTCTGTCTCCTCTCACAGTCCCCTGAGGGAAGGGATTTTTATCTCCTAGGCTTGCTGTTCTATCTTCAGTACCAAGAGCAGCACCCAGACTATTACCAGTGCTCAGTACACCACTGGGGGATGAGCAGACGGAGTACAAAGAAAGAGACCCTCCCGAAGTATCATGTGAGTAATGAGAAAGTGGAAATTTGGGGTGCGGGCTGTCAGGGAAGGTTTCTTGGAAGAGCTATACCTGAGCTGAGCCTTGAAAGATAAAGAGGAGTGAACAGGACAGGGAATGGCTGAGAGTTAGGGAGAGGAGGGGGCTCAGCATAGTTCTGGCAAAGAAATAGGTATTCAGTAAATGTCTCTTAAGTGAATAGATGGATGAAAGGGAGAGAATGCTCTTCTAGGTGGAGAGGGCAGCATGACTGGAGGCAAGGGTGTGAGGCAGTAGAAGCAGTTTGATGGATGGAGCAGAGAAAGGTGCAAGATGAAGTCGAGAGAGGTAAGAGGGAGCCACAGCATGGTGGGTGGAGCTTGTAGTCCATGCTAAGGCATTTGGACTTGATCCTGAAGGCAGCTGTAGGAGCCACTGAAGAGGTCAGAACCAAAGGATAACTGGTTAGGATAAGCATTCATCATTCTGAATAGGATGGATTTAGTGCCAGAGCTGGATTCAAGCTCGTGAGAGTTTAACTCTCTGCCCTGCATCTAGTCTCCTGAAGCTACCCCCTCCTGCAGAAAAGAGCAGGCCCCACACACGGGCTGCATCCTTCTACACAGGGTGCTAGTTGGCAGAGAGGAAAGCAGACTGAAGAGCTGGAGAAAAGCAAACCTGGAGAGCCCCTGAGTTTGAAGGTGGGAGGAGAAGCACCTGGAAGAGACAGTTCTGGTACTCACCCTGCAGCATGCTGAGGTTGGCATTCAGTGCCTCCACCTCATGTATGATGATGGGACAGAGCTGGCCACAAATGAAAAAAACAAAAAACACCGCAGGTTATCACATTGTACTGGGAACCTGTAAGGGCCTAGGCCCTGCCAACAAAGGCCTTTTGGTTAGGAGACATTCTTCCTTTGGTCATCAAGACTCTCTTAAATTAGCTGATGTCTATGGGCCTCAGGTTACGTGTGTATGGGTAATGCTGGAATGCTGGCTCAACTTCCTAGCAACCTGGACTACACCCAGTTAGCCCCATAAAAGAACGAGCCCTTGGTTTTTCTTTCTGTGGCAGGACAGGACATGCGCCCCAGTCCACGCTGGTGCTGTGACACCTGGGGAACCTACTGTCGGCACAGCTGTGCCTCTCCTGACTGCAGGGATGCCGCCACCTCCCACCTCCGCTGCCAAGGAGGGTCAGAGCCCATGAGATCAGACGTCTATTTAGAGCAGAACCCCTTTTTGAATTAGAAAATCAATCTTGAATCGGACACAAGCACACCTTTAGGAAGGACAAAGAGCACCAACATTGATGCTGTGTGCCAGGCATGTGTTAAGCACTTAGTATGGTGGTTCTGAGCAGAGGCTCAAGAGCCTGGCTGCCTGGGGTTGGATGCTTTGGCAAGTTACTCATGCTGTCTAGCCTCAGTTTCCTCATCTGCAGCATGGGGTAATAGCTGTATCTACTGTATCAGTTTATTGTGAGTAGAAATTGAGGCAATCCACATAAAGTTGCCCAGCTCATAGTAAGCATTCAGTAAATGTCAGCTGTTGCTGTTTTAACCTCATTTCATCCTCACTACAGCCCTGAGAGGTGGGCACTACTGTCCCCTCTTTACAGATGGGCAAACTGAAGCTTAGAGAGGTTAAGCGAGTTGCCAGGGGTTACATCAGCAGGATCTGAAGTCTGATCTGACATGGCTAGACAGCTGTGGTCTGAGCATTCTTTTCTTTTTCCAGCAGCATAGAGGGAATCCTAGAAGCAAAGCATCTATGATCTGTAAATCATATACAGGCTTCAGGCAAACTTAACTATTGGCTTCTTGTCATGGCCAAAGAACCATGCCTTATTTCAAACAAAGGAATGATCAAGTGTGGGGCCCTTGAAGGTGACAGCACTATTTCCCAGTCACTCTTTAATATGCACGTTCACTGGCACTCAGTGCCTTTCAAGTAAGGATGGAGAAACACTGCAACGCTTCAGAGACCCCTGACCAACTGGGCAACCTTGTTGGACAAGGTGCTTGATGTTATTGTACGTTGATTTCCTCACTGACATTCATTGAACATCTACCACCTCCCAAGCACTGAATTGAGCACAAGGGAGATGGAGACAGCTGGACATCATCCTTGCCCCCCTTCTCCAGAAATAAATCTCCTTCCTTTTCCCATCCTCCTCACCCCTCTCCTTGTCTCTCCAGAAATATTAGTAAAGTGTTCAGGGAAGATAATGTCAGGATTGGAAAGAGGGCATACAGCCAATTCCCTTTCCCTTCCTTGAACACTGACTTCTGGAATTGAGATACTTGGAGGCCATCTTAACTTACAGTGTTTCAATTGGCTGGAAATATCCTTTCTTCTTTCTCATTCCTTACCTGTCAAAATCCTACCTATACTTCAAGGCCTAGTTCAAGTCCTGCACCCTCCAAAAATACCTCCCAGGATACTTCCAGGCTCTATTTATTTAATTTTTCCATTTCTCTGAATCCCTTCAGTTCAATCTAATTACCATGGAAGTATGTATGAAATTCAGTTATTGTTTCATAAGCCTGAGTTGGGTTTTCTTAAAAAGATAATAAGTTTATTCCTTTTTCATATCCTCAACAGACTCTAGCCTAGTGCTGGGCACACAGCAGGTACACAATAAAAAAACTCTTTTTGGCTGTTTGCCCACCTTATGGTGAGGACTTGAGGGAGCGCTATTTTATTTACCTCTGCATCCCCAACACCTACCATAATGTTTGGCACACAGTAGGCACTTGATAAACTATTATTAAGTTGCAAAGGATAATGTGTGTGAAAGTGCCTTGGATGGTGCTCACAGTACGTGCTCAGGAAAGGTTTACTGACTAAGAATTAATGAAAGCATGGCAGAACTGCTGCTGGCATGTTACTGTGGATGTGTATCCTCTAAAGACTTACCATTTCATTTAAGTTCTTTAAAATGGGTTTCTCCATGGGCTCAGCAAAGGAGTTATATAGGACACTATGGAAAAAAAAGATTTAAAAAGGGCTTACACAGGATGATATCTGTCAGTTAATAACCACCCCAAGGTGCTGCCTGAGACTCCAGCCCTGGACTGACCCCTGTGCCCCATGACACTCTCCCTCACCTGAACTCTCCGGAAAATGAGACGTCGGCGTGGCTCACTTGGGCATAGCAGTCTTGGAGCTTCAGGACTGGGTGACCAAAGTTATTCCGGGACAGGATAAGGATACCGGTGAAGTAGACCTCAGAGAGAAACAGGTCAGCTCCTCCTGTGTCTTGGCTGTTGAGAGAAAAAGTGCAAGGTTACCCAGGCCTGGGCAGGGGTGGAGATGGATCGTGTTTCTCTGATTACCCACAGGCTCTAAGCTCCTGGAGCTCAGGAACTTTGTCACCTCTGGATTCTTGGCATCCACAATAGGTAGGAGCAAAATTGGTGCTGAATGGGTGGATATTCACTGAGCAAATGAGGTAACGAATATGTGAATGGTGGCAGCTCTAGGGATCTTGCAGTAATTTCATCCTGAGTCTCTGGTCCTCATAGTGGTTGAACATGTATTGAACACCATTCATATATAATGCTTGTTTGGAGAGAGGACATGGTGGGGAAAGTTGACCACACCTTATTTAGGAGGGGGATGGACGGGGAGGTGACATTTAGATATAGTCTGTGAACTCCTTACAGGAGTAGTGTTATTCATCTCCACATCCCGGGGTTTAGCTTGTGGCCTGACACAGAATAGGCACTCAATCTATGGTTGATGAGTCAGCGAAGAAATGAATAATACATGAATCTACGTTTCTTACGGGGGAACATGTCATTTCTCTACAGTCTACAAGACTGGAGTTTTTGAGATGGGGATGAGTGGTACTCGGTATCATTTATAAATGGATACAGTAGGCACTCAATAAATGGATGCTGAATGAGCAAGTGGATGAATGAATGTGTTATTATGGGGCATCAACCAAAGCAGACCTAACATTACACCCAGGACAGTGACTTGCACTTAATAGGTGGTTTGTAAGCATACCTTGAATTTGATATTTTCCTTCCTGTATGAGGATGCAAAGCCCTTTTGGTAGGGAGAGAAATGGGTTCAAGCTAACTACCATCCTCCAACCTCCCTGTGAAGCCGGAAGGCTCCATTTCCCATCAGTTGGCCCTACAGATGGGGAAGTGTGTTCAAAGACTAGCTCAAGATCAGACAGTGACTCACTGGGGCTCTAAAATGTCAAGCACATGTCCATGCCCCTAACAGCCAGGAGCTTCTAGCTCTTAGGAAATCTTAGATGACATATTGATCAGTGGCTCTGCCTTTAAGGGAAGGATGCTTTTCAGCCCCTTACCCCCTGCCCTCAGCAGAGATATTCTGACTTAAATCTGTCCTGGAAAAATGCTCTTAAGAAAGATGGTTAATGGCAGAGGGAAAGAAGCCAAAAACACTGGCAAATTTATACACTTTAGATTTTTGCTCCCTTTCCCCCCAGAACAGCAGCAGACTTTTCAGTGGAATACTCACAAAAGTGGAGACTTGATATCCCAGTCTGTGCTGATGTTGGCAATGCCGTGGTTGGTCAGTGCCCTGATTCCCACCCCAGGCACAAAGGCTAGTGAAGTATTTGGAAATGAAAAGGCAGTGATTTTTATACTGTAAAACAAGAAACAGAAGAATTAGTGCAACTCTTCTAGCACATCTCTAAGTAAGGCAAAATCAGAAATGCAGTTGGAGAACTCTCGAGGTGGGCAATTGTGAATTCCTGTAGAGGAAGGACCCTCAGCGCTACAGTGCAGCCTCTGGGCACCACCCTCTAATTCCCCTCATGTCTCTCTCATACCTCTGGCAGGAAGTCCCTTGCATCTAGTTGAGGGGAGAAATGAGAAAGTTTAGAAACAAATTTGCAAATAATCAATCTGCTTCTTCAGTTTCTTTGAAGACAAAAAGAGGTACAACTTTGCTATCATTATTTTTCCTTTTGGCTGTTACACTTATTTCTCAATGGGAGAAACATTAGTATTTTGGATGGGACAACTGTTTTTTTGTAGAGGATTGTTATACACATTGCAGGATATTTGGCATATGTACCAACTAAATGCCACCCTGTCCCCATCATCAGGACAATCAACAGCATGCCTTCCTCCCAAATGCCCTCCATGTGGACAGTATCTCCCCTAGTTGAGAGATTTATTTTAGAACATTAACTCTCCCTGGGATTCTTTGAGCTGTCAATCACGTATCTAGGAGGTAGTCAGTGGCATACAATGTACATAGGTCGATGGCCACATGCATTATGACAAGCTATATGACCATTGATTGAGCGATTACTACCAGCTAGGTACTATGATAATACGTGCATTAGCTCATTTTAACCCTCACAATAATCCTATGAGACTGTTGCTGTTTTTGCAATCTGCAATTCAGAAATGAGAAGAAACAAAACTTGGCTGAAGTCATATATCAGAGGTAGAACCAGACCTAGAACCCTCCTCAATCTGTCTTTAGGCTTCTTAAACACTAGGCTATGGCATTTCATGAACTGAGCAAAGGGCACTTGACTCGGAGCCAAGTTTTGTGCTAGCTGTAAAACCTGGGGTAAGGCCCTTAGCCTCTTTCAGTCAGTCACTCAAAAGAGGTGTTACTCATGGGTAGGCTGGGGAGACAAAATGAGATCATCTGTGTGTAACTGCTGCACAGGAGAAAGCATTGCTATGAACTAAGATTAAGAAAAATTTTAAAATGTTACAGCACATAAGAAATGATTATTTGCTATTCCCTCATTTCTGCATCCTTTCCTACCTCTTCTCTGTCAAATATCCTGAGTATCGCTCTGGGGAGAGGATTGTAGAGATTAACGTATCTTGGAAATATTTTCATTTTGATACATGTAGGTCTAACCCATTCTCTGTAACTGCTGCAGAGTAATCTAAGCTGTAGATGCATCATTAAAAAAAATCATCGCTTTGTGGGCGGACATCTAGGTTGTTTCCAGTATTTCTGTTTTATAAACAGTGCCACAGTGAACATATTCGTACATGCTGTTTGTGTATATGTTTCTCTAGGGAAGATGCTGAGAAGCAGAATTGTTGGGTCAAAAAGCGTGTCTTTAAAAAATCCTTGTAAATCACCTTCTAACAGAGCACTGTCTAATAGAAATATAATGTAAGCCACATATGTAATTTAAAATTATCTAGTAACATTAAAAAAGGAAACATCATTTCAACATGTAATCAGTATAAAAATTGTTAATGAGATGTTTTATTTTCCTTTT
The DNA here is from genome assembly GCF_048773025.1 of Camelus bactrianus. Lineage (NCBI taxonomy): Eukaryota > Metazoa > Chordata > Mammalia > Artiodactyla > Camelidae > Camelus > Camelus bactrianus. The sequence continues at coordinate 29,892,431 of NC_133550.1, read as the reverse complement.
TCCAAAATAAGCCTTCAAAATATGATACATGTTTTATACTCATGATGCACCTCAATGTGGATACTGGATTTTCATCAGATATACTTGTCCTGTATTTAGATTGAATAACATTTTCAATTGAAAGAGTAAACTTACATATTTGAATTGTTCCAGACTTAAGTTTTTCAGTAACTGAGTCAAGCATGAGCTTTTAAAACTGAAATTGAAATTTAAAAAATTAAAACTTCAGTTCTTAGTTGCACTAGTCATATCTCAAGTTGCTCAATAGTCAAATGAGGCTAGTGGCTCCTGTTTGGACAGCACAAGTCTGAAATTATTATACCGGTTTATCTGCTTCCCATAGCAATGCATGAGAATACCTGTTTCTCCTCATCTTTACCATCACTTGATATTACAGGAATCACCCTGGATTTTTCTGCTGTGGCACTATTATCAGTGTAATTAGATCATTAGTTTTGTAAATATATATTTAATGTTCGTCACTCTCACTGGACATTAAGGGTATATCTGTGTCCTTCACTACAGTATGCCTTATGCCTAGACCAAAGCCTTAGTACACAGTAGGTATTCAATAAATCCTTGTTGAAGGGTCGACTGTATTACAGATTAGAGTATCTGCCATATTAAACCATGAGGCAACTTTAAAGCCAGAGGCCAGATTTAGGAATGGTGGAGCAGAAAAATACAAGAAGGCTGTATTCTGAGGAAAGTGTGGGGTTTCCATAGGATTCTTCCACTGTTTCCTAAGAGCTTATTATTTGTGAGACAAAAATGAACCCATATTTCATTTAAGTCACTGTAATTTTCTGTTATATTCAACTGAAACTTTTTCCTAACTCATACAGTCACCCGTACATGTCCTAGGGAGCTAAAAGATCTCTGCTTTAGCCTGTTTCTATTCTTGTTCCAAAACACATGATGTTTGTCAAAGATGTTTATCAGTTACACCTCAAAGGAAACTCAACGGTCAACCGCCCTGAACTGGTCCTAGCCTAACTGCAAGAGCAGCACCTGTGCCAAGGAAACAGAAGTGTCCAAAAATTGCTTCTGCATCATTACCATGCTAAGATCACTGTCCAACGAGGGGACGTGTACCTTGCTAGACACATTTAGTGCTGGGTGCAAGGGAGCCTGAGGGACTGCACATGTACGGCTGTTCCTTGAAATCTCTGCCCTTTCCCCAGTTTCTGATGATAGACCTGCCTCTTCCCCTTAAGAGTCCTTCCTCCACTTTCCTCCCATGGGGAGAAGGGGTCTTTAGAGAGTGAGCTCTCCCTTCTCCATTCCTTGATCAAGGAATAAAGTTTCTGCTCTGCAGAACCTGGTCTTGTTCAATTGGTGCAAGCGACACTGGGCAAAGGAAGGACCCAGCTGGTGTCCACCCAATCTGAGAGGTTGGCAACAATCCAATCAAAACTCTAGGTTGTGTGAAACAAGGATCTGAATCAATGTGGTAATTCCATTGTTCTTACAATGATGGCCTTACGCTGTTATCAAGGCTATCAACTAATCCATGTTTGGCAGCTTCAGTTTTATAAAGTATCTTCACATTTCTTACATCATCTGATTTTTACTGTTTACTGATTTTGACATTTGATTTTATTGTAACATGGTATAAAAGATTATAGCTGCCCCAAAATTCTTAGGAAGAGAAGTTTGTTGGTTGGAAAATTACATGGAAAAACATTTAGAGTATAAAGGAAGATTCTCTGGTACCCAGCTGTAGGTGGAACCCCTATGGATGAGACCAGGGGAAGAACTTATGTTGTGCCAGAGAAAGAGGGAGGGTCTAGACAGCAAGAGGGCAGAAGGCCATGTGCCTTGTCATCCATTTCTGTGGTCTCTGAAGTCTTGACCAAACTTTACTAAAATAAGACAAAACTTGATGAGAGTAGATTTGTTTGTGAGACTGAGATTGAATTCTATGTCTAGGTTTATGGGGGTGGGAGTAGCAATAGGATGAACATGAATTTCATTTAGAATTCTGAGGGCAACATGGCCACAGCTGATATCTGTGTTGAATCAGAATTCTCATTTTAGGAATGAGGAGAGGATACTGAGACTCTGAGCAGATTTACCGGGTGCACACAACTAGTGTGCAGCAGAGTTATGACTTGGACCCATGTGTTCTGACCCAAACGCCACACGCTTTGTCAATTCTATGAACTCTCTTTTTTGGGTGATTTATCTGATAAGCCTCTCACCAAAGGTTGGTTAACTTCTACTCTGCATGTCCTGATGTTATACCAGAACACGTGGTGGTATATCCACAACCCTGAGATTTAATTTCATTGCTAAAAATGTTCTTCTCTTTTACTTACTTTGTAAAATTGTAGTTCACATAATCAATCTTCAGAAATTCAAGAGATTCAGAACCTTTTAAATCTGAGATATTTCTTTCCTTGACCATTTGCTCAATTATTTCCATACCAGCTTGAACACCTGTGAAGCAACCAAAAGTAAGTGTTTTCTGATAACAAAGATGATGATGGTGTAATATCATTAAACATATAAGTGAAGCTTACTAAGTAAGCCATGCTCTTAGATACTTAGAAAACAGGATTCTTACAAGGGGGTATTACTGTCCCTGCTTTATAGAAGCAAACACTGGTCCTCAGAGAGACTAATGAAATTGCCCAAGACCCCAGGACAAACAGCATGAAAGATTTCATTATGTGGCTGGGCTAAAGAATATTAACACAACAGTGTGATAGGAAAAGTACAAAGTGTAATCATTATTCATCTTTGCAGATGAAGAAACTAAGCCTCAAAAGGTAATTTTCACCTATGTCACACAGCAAAGAATTGGGGTAGCCAGTATTCAAATCTGGACAATTGGGCTCCATAGTCCATGCCTGACAGCCAGTTTCAGAAAGTTATTCCACCTTGTCCTTTTCCTCCCTCAGATTCCTTAAGTTTGGGAGTTTTAGACCTGAGGTCCATGAACTGTTGGGAACTCTTGAACCCCATTAAATTCTAGTCAAAGATTGTGAGTGGGTTGTGTGTGTGTATCTATCTAACTTTTCAGGGGAGAGGATCCACATTTTCATCACATTTTCAAAGGGTCCAGTACTCCAAAAATGTTAGCAACCACTGCTTGTGTTTAATCCTGGGCTAAACCCACCTTTATATGCACCACAGAACATAGTTCTCTGAGCTCGTGGGAAATAGAGCTCTCTTCCACATTAAAGAGCTTGAGAAACATTAAGTTACACAATAAAGAAGAATGATCTTTTCATTCCTACCTTCTCAAGGAGGAAGCTTTGCCTTTACCCCCTGTTTTGCAGCTTAAGCTCATTTCCACTTATTCTACCCTTGTTGGAGAAGAACAAGAGCAGATTTTATCCTCTGCAATACTGTGAATAATACTGTAATGTTGAGATGTAAAGATAGACTGTAAAGATGGGAAGATGGAACCAGAGGCACTATCAGACTGCTTAGGTTTGAATCAACATTGTCACTTACTAGCTTGTGTGACTCTGCAAGTTACAAAATCTCTCAGTCCCTCACTTTCCTCATATGTAACATGGGGACATTAGTAACTGCGGAGGGGTCTGTTCACACATGTGAAAATAATAGTTTCCAATACTGGTTGGGTATTTGCTCTTGTCAGATTCTCTTCCAAGTGCTTTATACGCTCTGGGATGTTCACTGTATATGCATGTGCAGGAGACAGAGAGAGAGAGAGGGATTATGAATCTGTGGCTGTGTTGGATACGTCTATTGTTCAATGGGATTATTTTTTAGACAACACTTTTTTCCCCAGCCATCCTAGCAGCTCTGGATTACGCCACTAGAGCTTGTCTCAGTCATGAGACAATCCAACATAAGCTTCTGGATTTGGGTCACAGATTCCACCAAGGGAGTTTGCAGCCTGGCCTCTGAAAGCATCCAACTCACCATAGTCCAGAGCTCGCTTAGTAGCCCTTGCCTTGATTCCAGGGTAAATGGTCTCTGTGGATGAGATGTAGAGATTGCACAGGAGGAGACAACCCCAGAGGACTTGGACCATCTTTGTATGCATCTGCAATTAGCCAACATTTATGGTTCCTTTATTATTCTTGACTTTCATTAATCAATTCGATCTAGCATTTCTAGGCTTTCTCACTTTCATTGCTCGCTTTCAGAACTCCATCCATCCATCCATCCATCCATCCATCAAGTAATCATTTATTGAACATACCAGGACATATTCAAGGTGCTGAGGATGTAGAGATGACCTACATGTGGCTCCTGGCCTTTGCTTCCCACAGACTATTGGGTCAATCAGACATACACACACAGGTGATTATAACACAAGATATAATGTGATGCAATACAATGCAAGAGACTTACATTAAATGTAACAATTTGTATGCACCTTGGGAAGGATAATGGGGTGGAATGGGGGATTCTTGACAGTTTTAGAATAAATGAATCAGTAGTTTAGAAAAGTGGCCTCAGTGGATGTGAGGCAACCACTTATTTACTTAAAGACCCTTGACTCTCCTTTGCCCACAGGATGGGTTTAAGCTCTTAGCATGGCAATCAAGGCTCACAACTGGCTCCAAACTTCTTTCAAGCTCCTATCCCTTCTTTCCTGGCCAAGTGGTAGTGCTCTGAGCTGGTCACACTGAGCTATTTGCTATTTTTCAACTTGTCAGTTCTCTCATAATCGAGGGCTTTTTCTTTAGCCCTCCCAATGTAAACACGCATGCACATACATCTGTCCCTTGGTCTCTTTGCCTCTGGGTCACATACCTACACCTGTATGGTGAATGCAACCTCCAGGGCCAGCTCCAAGGTTCCCTCTGGGAAAGCTTCCATCACCATGCTATTTTGAACTGGGCTCATCACCTTCTCTCTATGCTTCCGCTGCACTTTGTACAATATGTATGAATCCGTGCTCATTTGACACATGATGAGCTTGCAGGCAGGCTCATCACTTCCTCCACTATACCTCCAACTTCTACACCAAGCCAGCATCATTTCACATGGATTTTTACAAATGTCTCCTTACTGGCCTCCTCTGTTTCCCTTGCCCCCTCCTAGCTATTCTCCACACTACACCCAGAGTGGCCTTTTAAAATGAAAGTCATCTTGTCACCCCTATTCCCTACCCCATTAAAGCCCTCCAGTGGTTCCCCATCTTACTTGTCATAAAACCCAAAGCCCTTCCACCAGCTGCAAGGCCCTGCTCTGCTCCACACCTCTACCTCCTTATTGACCTCTTTCCTTAACACACATGCCTGGCTCACCTGGCCCCAGCCCCACTAGCTGACTTGATCTTTCTTGATCACTCTAAAAAGCCTGTATCCTGGGGTCTTTGCACTTGTTGTTCCCTCTGCCTGGGAACAACAGTCACCCTCCAGATAATCACATGGCTGGGCCTTTCACTTTCTTCAGGTATCTCAAGTGTTACCTCGGTGAAGCCTCTCCTGACCACTCTATACAAAACACCCTCCCCCATGACCCTGATATTTCTCATGCCTCCCTTGCTTTATTTTTCTCCATAGCACTTGTCATCATCTAGCATTGTCTACAGTTATTTATTTATTTATTTTCTGTCCCTCCTACTGGAACTTTTAGGCTTCTCGGGGAAGAACTTCATTACTGCAGCACCTTGAACTGCAAGTGGCACATAGTAGGCAATCGGCGAATATTGGATGATTGATTGAATGAATGGATGTCTCTTCCTTGAGACCATAAAGTGGACCAGGTATACCTTTTGAGTTCCCACAGTACTCAGGGCAGTCCTTGATCTTAATATGTACCATCCTGCATTGTGATGTCTTTACTTGCCTGTCCCTTCATCACAAAGATTGTGTCTTTTCCGTAACTCCAGAGTCTAGTACAATGCCTCGCATGTAGTAGATACTCACACAAAAAAATCCTAAATAAATATCTTCTCCCAGGAGAGGAACCACATCTTATTCACTGTTATATTGTCAGCACTTGACATAGAATCAATGGTCTCAATAAATTAATGCCACACCGTTTTCCTGATGAATGAGGCATAGATACCAACAGCAACAGTGACATAGATTTCTTTTAAGGATAGTTGAGTGAGTAATCCATTTACAAGCTTTGTTTCTAGTTCTGGAAGTTTATAAGCTGGGTGAGCTATCATTACTGCATTCACACAGATACCCACTGAGTTAACACACAAACATGAAATAAATCAGGGAAGCATTTGTGGGAGTGGCCAAGGAAAAGAAAGTTCTAGGGGTCATGTATTTAGACAGAGGGAGGAATTAGGCCAGGTGGCTCTGGGAAGGATTCAAAGAGGGACTGGGATTCGGAAGCAGTCCAGATAAATGCAAAGGTCTTTGTAAGAGGTGTGTGTGTGGGGTGCGGGGGAGTGTGGAGAGAGAGTCTGTGCGTGGCCAATATAAGCAAGAGGTTGGATAAAAGGGTGTTGTGTCGGCTCTTGGGTAACACCATACAGGTAGGAATGGGATGATGTAGACAAAGGGGTGTTCCAGAGAATTTATTTGAAAGGAACAGAGCAGTCTGACCAGGAAAGGGAATGTTCAAGCAGGGTTGTTGCTAGCTTATCTTCGGCTTTTCTGTGAAATGGGAAAAGGTGCCCTTTGGAGATACACCAGCCTTCCAGCACAAAGTGGTGCCAGTATAAAGTGTTTTAGGAAAACCCCACACCAGCATATTCAGCTTGTGGGGAAAGAAAGGTCTGCTCCCTCACCCCTTGTGCTGGTATTTTGTTTAGTGCTCAAGCTGCCCAACTCATACAGTGGAACTTTGCTCAGATCAGTGAATGCTCATGACGGTGTTTTGCTAGAGGACCATACAGCTGAGAATTAGGTGCCTGTTCTGTAGTGTATAAGCCCAACTTTAGGTATGAGAAGAGGCTGGCTCAGTCAAGCATTCAACCATTATATTTCTCACTTGATTTCCCAGGAGCCCCCTCTGTGTACTTCCTGTGCAGACAAGTTCCTAAACTCATACCTTGTTTCCTGCCTAAAGCCTATGCTTATGCCATTCCCCTTTCCTTAGGCCTGCAGAAACCCTGTGTATCAAGGTCCATTGTAAACATAGCCTTCTTTCTGAAGCCATTTCTGACTCCCCGAAGCTAATCTCATTTCCTTCTGAACCCCTGGTAGAAATATATATTATTCATGTGTATGTTTATTTTCTTACTTATTGTCTGTCTCCTCTATAGAATGTAAGCGCCATGAGGGGAAAGGCCTCATCAGGTTTGGAGGTGCTAGAGCCTGGCTTGGTGTCTTGGACACAGTGAGTGATTAGTAAGTGTTGGTAGGATGAATCAATGACTCATAAATGAAGGAATTGCCCTTTCTCTGATTCTACATTGTTTATGGTTCTCTGCAGAGATGGTTAACGAAGCATTTATACACTAGGAGAGCATGTTCACTCATCAGAACAGATGTTGGCCACAGTCCTGGAGCAGGGTCAGGGAGGTTAGGTATTGGATCATGGGCAGGACAGGGGTAGTCTTTGAGGAGTGGCCAGTATGGTTGGGGTACTGGAGAGTGGGGTGGGGGACTCAGAGAAGTAACTATTTACTGTTAGATACTGAGGTATTTCAATATTTTAACACTTACTATGGCCTTATGCCTTCAGTGTGATGTCCCAGCCCTGTGGAGTTGGTTTGGGTAACACAGGAGAATCTACAGGAAGAACCTGGGCAGCAGTGCTGGGTGCCGGGCTAAGGCGGGGGCCTGAGGATGATTAGGGTGAATACAACACTAAGGGGAGCACAGAGGAATGAGACTGAGAGACAAGGGGAAGGAATTCCAGTAGGAGAGGAGGGTCTCTAATCAAGCAATGAGTAAACTAAGGAGGAAATGTGAGGAGTGGGATAAGCAAGTGTGAGGTCCTCTACATTCTGGGAGGCAGGTTGATATTAACAACATTTATACTCAGGATGGATACAGCAGTTACACCCAGTTGCCATTTGTGCTAGGCCTTCCTTGCTCCTTTAGTTGTCTTGGGTGGGTGGTCCAGGGATCCCGAAGAGGGGGATAGGCAGAGGTGGATGGGACTATGGGAATGAGAGGAACACTCCTGGGGCTTAGATTAGTGGCTATTTATCAACTGTGCTTCCACATTTTAACAAATGGTGGAGGCCATACTGATGTGTAGTAATGCTAGTATCACTGTAGGCAAAGAATTGTAAATGGATATGTCATGCCCAAGCAGGCATAAGAGGGGTTTTTAAAAAAACTGAAGCATAGTTGTTTATAATATTGTGTTAGTTTCAGGTGTATAACAAAGTGATTCAGATCGATCGATCGATCGATCGATCGATCTATCTATCTATCTATCTATCTATATCTATATCTATATCTATATCTATATATATACATCTATATATATATACAGATTATTTCCCATTATAGGCTATTACAAGAGAGGGATCTTTTAAAAAAGGAAGACATATACATAGTAGTAGAAAGCAATGGAAAAAAATGTCAGAACAAAAAGTCTATATCCACTAGACTGTATGCAAAGTAATGTAGAAATTATATCTCTGCCTGGCACATAGTCAAAGCATCAAAGTGCAAATCCCTTTGTATTTTTGTTGGGCACAATAAATATTTGCTAATTGACCAACTGACTGGCTTACAAGATTCTGGTTAACTAAGGAAGGTTTAAAAAAGATTGAAAAAAAAAATGAGACAACCAAATCATCACATAAATAGCTCTCCATTTCTATAGTTAAAAAGCACAATAAGCCAAAGCAGAGATATTACTTGTGAATGGAATAACAATTAAAATAATAAATTTGTGTTTCTCTACCATTTACAAAACTCACAACCATCTTTTGAGGTAAATGTTACTATTATCCTCTCCCCATTTTAGACATCTGGACACTGAGGCTTAGAGAGTCTGAATGACCTGCCCAAGTTCACATAGTAAGTCACACCTGGGAATCAAACCTGTTCTTCTGGCTCCTAATTCTAGTGTTTATAATTTTTTTCATTTAATGACTTGATAAGCTTTAGATTTTTCATTTTCATCTGGCAATTCATTTAAATAGGAGTTGCTTGATGTCATCTTAAATGTGGAAATATTCATTAAGCATCTGGAAATTTTCAAGCATCAAAGTGCAAATCCCTTTGTATTTTTGTTCGGCACAAATGGAATTTTAAATTCCCTTCCAACAGCAGAAACCTGTTTTCACTTCTTGGTTAAAGGAAGTTTCTGAAGTGGTATACTTGGAGAGCCAGGAACTCAAAACTGCACATAGAAAACATATTTTTCCTCTAGAAGTTTTACAAGTGAATTAAATTACTGGGCTATAAAGAGAGGGACTGTACGCACCTTTCACTTGAATTGTTTCATTAGGATGCTAATTTATGGGCAGGGGAGGAATGAAACCTTGTCAAGTAAGGAGATGATTCTAAAAGGTTAAGTAATTTGGCCGACAAGTAAGGGCAGAGTGAGTTGCCTGTTGAAAGAAGAGATCCAAGATGATTTAAAAACCTGCCAACAAGTTACCTATTTTGTTGCTTCTGAGGAATTGTTTCTTTCCAATATTCAAAACCACAGAAGTTACTACATTTCCATACCAATGTCTGGACAAAACAACACTTCTAAATTAGATGGCTGTTACCCGAGCCATTCTGATGACTAGAAATAAAAAAACTCAAGCACTACTTAGAAAATTCCTGAGACAGATCCACTTACCACTCATGAAGGAGAGCTTCGATAGACTATGGAAAAATTGATTAAAGGCATGATGAGTGAATGAAATGTAACCCTTAAAATAGAGGCAAAGTTTGAAAAATTAAGTTCAATTGGCTTAAAGAAGCCTGTTCTATAAGAATATTCCAACCTAATGGTTAAGATAAATAATAAAATTGGTAAGAAGTCTAAATCAACAAGTATGGAATATGGGCAGAACTGGAGAATATTTCAAGGGATTCAGCCCACACATCTGGTTTTGTACCAAGATCTCTAATGACAAAGGCCTTGAAAATTTACACCAAGTCTTTCCTCCCCAAATTCCATACTTCACACAGACCAGTTAAACAATCCAGGCAGGTGGGGAGGTCATTTGCTCTGGCAGGATCTAGGTCACTGATATGGTTTAAGAGCTGTTCCCAAAGCATGGAGATCACAGCAGTTCCTTAATCTTAACCACATCAGCTGAAAGACAAGTTAGAATTTTCTGCCACCATACTGAATTCCCCACAGGAGTGGAGGCAAAAATAAGTCCAGACTATTGAGCATTGCTGAATGATGCAAAATTAACATGTAGTCCAAACCAACTCTCATTTCTGTTTTAGAGCTGTTCACAGCCTTCCTGGTGGGCATGAGTGACATAAAACACAGAACACAGAAAAACCTAGGCAGACAATAATAATTCAGCAAATGTGACAGCTGGCTTTTCAAGCTGTTCTACCAGATCTGGGATACCTCCAGTGAGAGGGTAATTCCCACTGGGAGACTATGCACAGACAGAGACCTGAAGTTTGTTCGTGATTCTTACCTCAAGTAGAGGAAGTGTCCAAAGCTGGGGAGCACCTTCGATTCCCTCTGCCTTTGAAGTCGATGTGTTCTCCACTTGAGCCTTGAACTCAGCTGCTGCAAGGACGAGATAATTAAGTCTGAATCATCTGGTGGTGGATTTTTTTTAAATGCCTCTTTCAAAATGTGATACATAATTGCTTCACTTCAATTACCCAATGACATGAAGGAACACTTCAGTCTCTACCTAAATGAGCAGACAATGCCACCTATGCAATAATTATCTCCCTACATACACACACATGCGCACGCACGCGCACGCTCACACACACACACCTCTGTGAGTGTTATGGCTACTTTACCAGAATGGCTTAAGTCAAGAATTTCAATGTATTGAATAAGATGTTAAACTGTATTGAATTGGAAGAGGAAGAATTTTCCTTTCTGGGATAACAAGTCAGTTTCTCCTGGTCAGGGTGCCTGCAGTGGATGGCTCCACTACTGCCCAGAATATCTTTTGGACTTTTGGTGGATCAGTTTAATTCTGAAAGCATGAGGCTTGATATCTAGGCTGACCTAGTTACCATCTTTATCTTTCAGGGTAGGACCACAGATGGCATCTCTGAATGTCTGCTCCTTTTCAGGTTATTAATGACTTCCTCTCCAAACATGCCTTTGAAGTACGTTAGATAGGTTCATCAACTATTATGTAACTCCTTCCCATTCTCATTCCTCATGTTTTAGTCGTTGCATTTCACATGGCCAGGGACATGGTTATATGAAATGTCTAATGTCTTATTTACAATTTTCTGGGTAAGACAAGGTGACCAACTGTCCCGGTTTTCCGAGGATGCAGGATTTTCGGTACTAACCCCAGGACAGTCCCGGGAAAACTAGGAAGAACAACAGGCACGTTCACTTGGCATTGTCCGCACTTCTGACAAATTTTCAGGTTTCTCATCTAACGTACCTCTAAGTTTATGTACCTGTTTAACGTGAGTTTCCTTAGGGGAAGAGTGGGGATAAAAATAGTACTTACCTTGATAGGTGCTGGTGAAAAAAAGATGTTGATAGCTGTCTTAGTCTGTTTGGGCTGCTACAACAAAATAACAGGCCAGTCTAAGCTAAGCTAAGCTTATAAGCTAAGACCACATAGCTTATAAACAATAGAAATTTATTGCTCACTGTTCTGGAAGCTGGGAGGTCCAAGATTAAGGAGCCCGCATGGTCACGTCTTAGTTAGGCTCCTCTTCCTGGTTCATAGCCAGATCCTCTGGCTGTGTCCTCACACGGTGAAAAGAGCTCAAGATCTCTCTGGAGCCTCTTTTACAAGGCTTTAACCTCCAAGCCCCACCTACTAATATCACTACCTTTAGGGGTTAAGATTTTAACATATGAATTTTGAGGGGACACAAACATTCAGACCACAGCAATAACCTATGAGAATGTGCTTTTAAAACTGTGAAGGGCTGTACAATTTTTATTGATTAGTATGTGGTCATATCAATGGCGATATGAGCCTGAAGACACTCTCCTCATAGAATTATTTACTGTCAGTCATCATAGATTAATTCATTCATTAAATCCAGATATTGGGCACCTATTATGTACAAGTTTCTCTTCAGCAAAAAAGATAAAATTCATGTCCACAAGGAGTTTATCTTCTAGCAGATAGAGATATAAAATAAACAAGCAAACAACAAGACAAAATTAAACGTGTAGACTACAACGTGCTACGAAGGAAATAAGGGTGTGTAGTTGCTGCGGTGGTCTTGTAATTGGGAGGGCAATGTAACTGGGGGAAGTGGGCTTCCTCTTTTAGGATGGTCCAGGAAGGCTTCTCTAAGGAGGTGTATTTGAGCTGAGATCTGAGCATTAGAAGCCAGGCAGGCAAAGCACTGAAGGGAATGGGTGGAGGGAACAGCAAAGGTGGGCCAGTGTGTCTGGAATGTAGCAAGGGCAGAAATAATGATATTAAACATCTAAATGGCTATATCAGGTGGGTAGTTGGAGTTTCGAGGAGCTGGCTGGAAATATGAATTTCCAAGTCATCATCCTAGAGGTGGTATTAAAGCCACAGAGGTGGTGAGATCACCTGAGGCTGTTTTCCCTGGTGCATGTGCTACAGGAGGGATGTGGGATAATTTCAGGTGCAACACAGATAAACACTTGAAATTGCATTGTGACTATTTTTAGTACATTAGGGAAAAAAAAAAAAACAGAACCAGACATGGAAGAAGATGAATGACATGACACATCACATGGGAAAAATTCATAAAGTATCTCTAAATATTTCTGTCCTTTCCTCTGAATCTTCCCCGGGTGGCAGCATCACTCCCTCTCTTCTCTCCCTCTTCTCTGTCTCTGTCTCTCTACCTCTCGTCTCTCCTCCCCAGAGCAGCTTCTTACCTCTACCCTCCTCCCCTGCTCCCCAACTCTCTCCCCACCCATTCCTTTTCTCTGTCAGAAAGACTTAGGTCTTGCTCAGCCTCCTGTTTTTCACATCCATTAACCAGCTGCATAAAAATCTGCTAGACTTAGAAGAAGCTGAATGTTGTAAAATAACAGTATTTTTCCTGGTGCACATGTTAATTTTTCATTTTGGGACACAAGGCCTGAAAGTCTAACCATATTTGGTGAAAACCTGAGTCGTTGTGTATCCTTGGGCTTTTGGCGCAGGATTTGGGGAGAGATCTTGGAAAGGATGGCCTGGATGTAGGATGAGGAGAGAGAATGAAACAGGGGGACTCCAACCCTGCAGCCCTTGAAGGGCTGGCCTCACATGGACCTGCCTGTCCACTCCAACTCTGGGACCTTGGGCAATTTACTTCATTTACTTGGGTTTCAGAACATCATCTATAAAAGTAGGGACCACATTTACTTTGAAGAATCATTATGAGAATTAAACTAAGTGAGCCAGCACATTTAAGTTTCTCCTACAGTGTCAATAAGTTAGAAGCATGGTTACCTGTATTTCCTCTATTATTATTTTCAATTATTAATTTAAAAGTTATTTTGAACAGTTTTTATTTTAAAGAAACATACAGAGCTTAATTTTCATGGTATTTATTTTTTACATTTACCCTCTATTTGGAAATTAATAAAAGCTTTCCCTTTTAAACAAATTTATATACATTTTAAGAAGGGTTGGGTTGATTTATGGGGAAAAAAAGCAAATAACAGTACAACTCATGTGGGATATGGGATAATTTTGGAAAAAGGGGCTCAAATAATTGGAGTTTAGGGAACAAAGAAGAAGAAAGTACAGATAGTTTTATTTCATTTGGGGCCTTAGAAATCAACTGAAGTCTTCCTTTCTGTTCAAGGAATCATTTCAGGGAAAATTTGCCAAATTCATCATTAAAAACAACAACAAAAGCCAGCATCACTATATCCAGTTTTGCTATTTATTTTAGTTTTTCAGATTTAACTAAAGATTTGCTGGGAACTCCTATCTATCCAGCCTACCCACGATGGCAATCTAGAATGCAAGATTAATTATTTCACTTACTAGTGGCTGACAGTGTTAGTCTCTGCAGATCAAGGGACACCTTTAATTAAAACTCAGAAAGAAAAATCATAGTTAACTAGCTAGAATAATTGTTCGTTAAAGAAAAATGTCAAGATACAGTGTTAAGGAACTGAGCATCCTAGTTCTTGGTTTCTAGAATGTCTGGGCTATGCCCGTATAGAAAGAAGCTATCTGATTATGACTTGTTTTAAGCTTGGAAATGAATTATGTTATTCTTTGTGGGAGACAAAAGTGGGAGGGAACAGGGATTCTGTGTATATGGAGGGAAGAGCCAGATAAAGCAGTTTGAGGGCAAAAGATACTTTGAGCTCTTGTCCCTCACCATCCTCCAACATTTTGTAGTTGGTGAAATCTTGTTAAAAGGAAAACTTGAAGAGGGATATGAGAGGAAGAGAAAAATAAGAGCTAACATTTATTGAGCTTTTGTTATGCTCTGGGTATCATCTGTATATTGACTCATTGAATTCCCATCAAGACTGTTTGAGGTAATAATATTATCTCCATTTTATAGATGAGGAAACTGAGAGGTTAAATAATTTTGCCTAAGTTTAGGCATCACAGCTAGTTTATGGAGCCAGAATTCAGGATCCAGGTGTTCTGCTTCCGGGAGTCACTTAACAACTTTGCTAAGCTGCCTTTAGGAAGGTCATTAAAGGGCAACCCACAGTCTAGGGGATGTGGAAGGTGAGGAGAGAGAAGGATGCTGTTGTTAGGCAACACATTTGGTTTTCTGAGCTGCTAATTGAATCTGTGATACATGTGTTTGTTTGAAATTGCTAATTTATTCCTGACCAGAGGAAGCTGCCTGGAATTAGCATGACTCTTAAGAGAGATGACCTTACAGTTCACTCTGGAAGAGCTGGAGAGACATCTGGTAGAATCACCCTATTGCCTGGCAGCCTCTCTCCCTTTCTCCCCAGTTTGGTCCCAGACCATACTCCCATTACGTCTGTGTGATGACATTTCTGGGTGGACACTGATGACTGACTCAGATCATGGCCTCCCCAACCAGTCACACTCTGGAATGATTTATGGCAGTGACTCCCTCCTGGTATGGAAAAGTAAACAAACCTATTTACCCAGTGACCTCCAGTTATTGTCAGTTATCTAAAAGGGAGTTACTTTTTTTATTTTTTGCAGTTCAAAGTGAATTTATATTCATGCAAAAATTTAAATGTACATTCATATAACTTTTATGAAACACGAGGAATATTGTGAACTCAAGCAAACAAGACAGTGTGATACAACTCTGAAACGTCTGAGAATCACTGGTGTGAGGCCAATTCAACTAGACAAGGATTTCTCTAGCTAGGCATTACTGACAGTTTGGTCACACAATTCTTCTATGCAGGGAGCTGTCCTGTGCATTGTAGGATGTGTAGCAGCATCCCTGGCACCCTGGTGTTAGCAGCACCACTCCCTTCTACTCTAATTGTGACAAAAATGTCTCCAGACTCTGCCAAATGTCTCTTGATAGGCCTTTGTTGAGAATCAAGAAAATAAAGTATATTAAACTATTCCATCTAGCCCTTGCAGTAGAAAATATCGCTCCTCTTAAGGATCAGATTCTAGTATCCTAATGATACTTTTCTTAATTATCCAATAAATATGTAAATACATTTTCCTGGTAAAAGATTCAAACAATACTGAAGTTTACAGATCAAACCTGAAAATCCTTAATGTTCCCCTACCCACTTTGCCCCTGTCTCTTGTATGCCTCCTTCTTGTTTGCTTTCCAAGAGTATTTTTATTCTTTCCTTTTAATAGGTTCCAGACATCTTCATTTGGTCCACAGATAGGGTCTTAATCATTTCAACAACTACTGAAGATTTTTTTTTCTAACTTGCATGGATCTAATTTCAACTCACAACATTTTAAAAAGCCCATTTCAATTTCTCACCAAGCACAGCTACCTCAAAAGTCTTTTCCAAGTGTGAAAAACAACCACAACCACAGCAAGATCACATGGTATAGACCAGTTCGTTCCCAAAGTGTGGTTTATGGTAGCATCACATGGAAATCATTAGAAATGCAAATTCTCAAGCTCTTGTCCAGACTTGCTAAATTAGAAACTCTGGAGGTAGGGTCCAGCAATCTGTGTTTTTAACAAGCTCTCTAGGTAATTCTGAGACACTCCAAAGTGTGAGAACTATTGGTATGCAGATTAAAGCTCAAGATTCAGGAAAATGGATTCTATTTGTAAGAAAATATTGAAACTAAGGCCAACCTGACTTTCTCTGGTAGAGACAGAATGAAGAGCTTACTTTTCCAAGCAGGTATATCAAGAATTCTGAGATAAGCATGAGTATCTTTATGTCATTTTAAATCTTGCTTAAACATTGGAGGTGGGGGTTGAGAGTTGTTGAACATGGATAAGACGTGCATTTTCTCCTTGAGAAACTCATAACCTAGGATTGGAGAAAGTCTGGTGTGCAAATAATTGCACTATGGTCTGATGGATAACATTGGAAAGTATGTTCCAGGTGCTCCTGGAGCAAAAGGAAGAAGCAGCATACTCTGCTTAAAAAAAGGGTAGGAAAGGTATTCCAGGTAGAAGGATCAGCATGTGCAAAAGCACAGAAGCAAGCTGACTTGGTGGAGAGGATGTAAAGGGGAGGAGGAGAGGCTTTTTGGAGTAGCGCAGTGTGAGCAGTCTATATGTGAGGGGTCACTAGGAAGACTGAAGAAAGTGGTTTCCAGCTGGATTATAAAGTGTTTTTGTCATGTACAGAAATTTGATTTATATTTAGAAAACTAAAGGAAACTCAACAATAAGAAAACAAACAGCCCAATTAAAGAGTGGGCAGAAGATGTGAACAGACACCTCACTGAAGAAGGTATAGAGATGGCATATAAGTATACGAAAAGATGCTCAGCATTGTCATTAGGTATTTCTGAATGCTTTGAAAGTTGCAGTGCCTGTTGCTTGCAAACATTAAGGTGACATCCTTCAAAAGAGAAATAAACAAATTCTCAAGGAGGGAGATAGTTGAGAGAAGGGGTATATAATATTCTCATAGAACTTCTTTGTTTTGGAGGATCGTCCTCCAGCGTACCTTAAATCTTGGCTGTGTTTTGGAGATGCTCTGGTCCTCTTCCAGTACCCTCCTACACTCCTGTGGTTGGATTACTTCCTCCATCCCAGTGCTTATACTCTATTGGGCAAAGGGTTGAGACAAGGATTCCAGGTGGATTAGTTTTCTATGGTTGTCATAACAAATTACCACAAACTTAGTGGTTTAAAACAAAACCCAAAAGATATTATCTCACTGAATCTTTACAGCATACTTGTCTGGTATATTTTTGTTACCATTTTCATTTTTATAGATTAGTAACTTATCTAGATTTATGTAGTACTCTGAGGTGAACTGTGGTAAATGTTCTCCAAAGATGGACATCATAGTAGCCTTGCACTACTTTCTCCAAGAATTTATTTCAGAGAGAAATAAAGTTATATCTTGCTTAAGGTCACTATTATTTCAGATCTCTGTTAGAGCAGCTGACGCTGTATCCTAACTGATACAGACTCCAAATATAACCATTTTCCAAGTTCTATTATTTCTACTTCTGAAACACCTTCCCTTCTCATCCCAATGTTTTCATTCCCACTGTCATTTCACTAATTTCTTTCTTCTCCCAGTTACCAAAAGAGCCTCCTAACGGGGCTAGTCACTAATCCAGTGGTTCTCAAGGCAATTTTCCTCCTAGGGGATATTTGGCAAAGTTTGGAGATATCTTTGGTTCTCACAACTGAGGGAGGGTGTTCTAGTGGCATTTTGTGGATAGAAATCAGGGCTACTGCTAAATATCCTACAAGGTCCAGGGTGGGCCTCCACAACAAAGACTTATGAGGCCAAAATGTTAATAGTGCTGAGGTTGAGAAACCCTGATCTAATATATCCCCCACATTCTACCAGTGACAGATTTACATTTCAGATCCGACACATGCCCCTTGTGGTATACACCTCTCAGACTCACAGTCTCCTATTATCTTTTGGACAGTCTTCCAACATTTGGAGAAATACAAATATTATAATTCTCACTTCCCCAAGGAAGGATTTCAGACCCTATATTTCAGTCTCCTTTGCAGCCAGGGTTCAGTCTCCCTCAAACAGATGTGTCCTTTTGAGCCTTTGATTTAGAAGAGAACAAGGTGAGAAAACAGGCTCTTTTGGAAGCTTGGCATTTTGCTGGTGCAAAAACATTGGCATTTGAAGGTGGCACCCATTCCCCAGTGGTTCCTGGCAGCAGTGACAGCAGTTTCCTCCAGTGTGGGGTGGGGTGGCAGCAACAGTCCCAGTCATGATAGTTTCCTCATCAGGCCAGTTCTTCAGCATGGATCTGGGCATCACTCCCGGAAGCTTAAGCGGGTGTCACTTCTCCAGCCCTCCCAGAACTCCTCAAGCTATTCAGTATCCTTTTGAATATGCTCCTTTTCTGCTTAGTCAGAGTTATGCTTTATTGCTCAGAACTAAGAACCCTGGTAAAGATCCCCATGCTTAAAACTCTTCAGTGGCTTCGCATACATTCTAGAATGTGTCTCAAATCCTTTGTTTAGCTCAAGGCTTTTCTTTATCTGGGATATACTCATTCTGTCCTCATTGAGCCACTGTATCCACTCTGGCCACACTGAGCCACCCTGGTCCAGCCATCCTTCCTCAATCCCATATTGCTTGCCACGAAAGAACCCTACCAACACAACAATCCTTCCCTGTGTATCCCAACCCCCAGGACTGTTCTTATCTCTATCGTAAACAGGAGACTTTTAATGCTCTACTACAAGAAGGTGATTCACTTACCTGTACACACTGCACAGGTAGGAACATGGCTTTTCAGCACTTAGGATAATATCTGGCGCAAAGCTGATGTTTATTTAATGAATAATGTTTATTTAACGAAGGTCAGACTGTGGACAAGTACTGCCACCTATTGGGAAGAACGTTAATCAACTCTTTTATAATGATTTGGAAAATAGCTATTATGCAAGGATGAAACTTGATGATACTTTCTCATCTAAGTTATCGTTATCATTATTGCCAGACCCTCTGTGGTAGCCAGTCTCCTCCCGGCCCCCAATGGTCCCTGTCTATTGGTACTCATGCCTTTGGGTTGATTCTACCACAATGAAGAGTTTTGTGATCAGTAGACCACAACTGAAGTGATGGTATGTGACTTCTGAAGCTAGATCATTAAAGGCATTGTGCTTCTGCCTTGGTATCTCTGGGATTACTTGCTCTGAGGGAAGCGAGATTCCATGTCATTGGGACACTCAAGTGGCCCCATGGGGAAGTCCATGCAGTGAAAAACTGAGGCTTCCTGCCAGCAGTCATGTGAGTTAGATCGTCTGGCTCGAGTCAAGATTTCAGGTAACTGCAGCCTTGACCAACTGAGTTAAATCTCACGAGACCAAGCCGTGCCCAATTTCCCGATCTATGGAACTTGTGGGACGATAAATGTTTGTTGTCTTAATCTGTTCAGCTTTGAGGTGGCTGTTTTGCAGCGAGAGATTACTAATATACTCTCCGACACAAATTTTGCTCTAACAGGGGGAAACTACCAGAGCCCGGGCTTGGTTTCTCAGAGCGGATGGTGCTGGAGCTGGGCGCCACAAGAAAATGGGGTAAGAACCAGGCACACCAGGGCTTTGCGGAGTGGTGAGCAGTACGGTCTGCAGCATCCCTTCCAACCCTAACGCTCTCCATGCACAACTGTAAAGAGGCGCACACAGTCACCGGCCGCAGAGCGGCGATACCCGCGCCCCGCGGCAGCTCAGCGCCTGCGCAGTGCGCTCCTCGCGCTCCCAAGGGGCGCCGCTGCATGCCGAGTCATCGATCGCGAGTTCCCGAGCGGCCTGGCTCCGCGCAGGCCGCCAGCCGCCCGCTCGCGGGGTGGGCTCTAGGGGGCGCCCTCAAAAGAGGGGCGGAGCGCTCATGTTCCAGAGACCGGCAGGCAGAGCGGCTGCCGCGGCGAGGCCTGGTCCATTACTCCGCAGCATCCCCATAGCTCCGGTAGTCGCAGTTCCGGGGCCGCCGCCGCTTGAGCGGGAGCTGCCCGACTGCTCCGTCGTCACCGTCGCCGCCTCGGGGTCCGGGCCACTGGGGCCTCTTGCCGCCGCCATGAAGCTGCGGGTCCGGCTTCAGAAGCGGACCTGGCCTCTGGAGGTGCCAGGAGCGGAGCCGACGCTGGGGCAGCTGCGCGCGTACCTGAGCCAGGCCCTGCTACCCACCTGGGGGTACAGGTACGCGCCACGGAGAGGCGGGGGCACGCCGCGGGCCCTGGAGGAGGGCCGGGTGGCGCGGGCACGCCCCGGGCCGTCACGTGTGGCCGGGCAGGGAGCGCGTTGTCACGGGGCCCGCGCCCCTGGGACTGTGACGCGAGCAGGCACTGGGGTGCAGCTCACCGGGTTCCGGCTCTGGGAGATCATGGCCCAGCGGCCCGGAGGCTCCGATCCCCTCCAGGGTGAGCCTTCGCTTCCGCTTTTGCAGTGAACGAACCCAGGCGATAGGCTAGGATGCAAAATTCTCACGCCTTTTGAAATGTAGAGTTGGAAATTATGGGCTTGTCTTGGGTTAAACCTTTCCAGGCTTTCAGCAATTTAATTAATTTTAAGTTCACCATCTCCAGCTCTCCAGCTGTCAGAGCATTTCAGTGAAAAGTTTGGAAAGTACTGGAAGAGGTTAGAAACCCGCCCTCCATCCAAGACCACCTGTAACTTGTACCTCTGCGGTGAGGCTGCAGTAACCTCAAGACTCCGTTAAGTGCTGACTTACTAGGCGCCGCGGTGAGCACTTTGCCTTCCCCACTGCAAAGTTTTACAAAATGCAGTGTGTCGGTCTGTTTTAAATAATTTTATTTTCCCGGGGTAGATGTTGCGCCTTTTTCTTTTTAAGCTAAAAACTAAGGTAAACGTTGGCTTATGATGTCCCTGGAGAGCTTGCACTTTGGGGGCAGTGACACTGAGAGATAATGGATCAAATTGTTATTAATTTATGGGGCTGCAGGAGGCTGCTTTCTTTCCAAAAGAGATTCTGGGGACAATTATTTGGGAGTAGAAGAACAGAAGTCAGGTGGTCCTCTTCAAATACTGAGCTAGCGAATTTGAAATTTGTGCTGAGAAAAATACAAAAGATGAAGTTCCCTGGGGCTTTTTAGGTGAATTATTCAAAAGAAATCTTTCTGTTAATTAAGTGACTCCTTTCATAAGACTTTTATAAACTTACATTTTATTTTCAGTGAATTCAGTAAAATGAGGGCATATTATGAATCTCTCTTTCATTTTTCAGGTTAAGACATTATTATGTTAAAAAGTAAGCCTGTTTTCTTCCAAATTAAAAAAGTAAAAACAGGAAATGAGGATTGACATAACTCCTTTTAAACATTATATTAATTGATGTGCCTATTGTTTTTTCCTTGGTATTGAACAAAAATGAACTTCTCTTTAAAAAAATTTTTTTTAAGTATAGATTTACAATGTTGTGTTAGTTTCTGGTGTACAGCAAAGTGATTCAGTTATACATGTATATTCTTTTTCATGTTCTTTTACATTATGGTTTATTACAGGTTATAGCACCCTGTGCTATAAAGTAGGACCTTGTTTATTTTATATATAATAATTTGTATCTGCTAAAAAGTTACTTCTCTTTTTAAGGTATTTTCATACATATATGTATATATGTTTTATTATTATTATTTTTCAATTAGGCGGGACAGTCTGGAAAGGATGTGAAACCGAATATGACACTTTGTTTACCCAGGAACTCAAGTTAGTTTCTCTTTCAGGTTTGTTTTTACAGTTGAGGCTGGTTAACTGGAAGGAATGTAAGCTTCAGCTTGTGAAAGTAAATTCATTCTGAGTGTGTTCATTTTTAATAAATGGACAGTTTTAAAATGTGTCCATATGACATTATTACTTTTTAAGTGTCTTTGCTGAGCAAATGGATCTAGGTTTGCCATAAAATAATTTTCGAAGGCCTGGAGTTTCTAGGATGGCATTCCCTGATGAAGTTCATTTTTTTTCAGTTTCCGAAAACAAGTCCATTTTTTAACCCTTCTCCTGGAAAACCATATATTACTTCAGAAATAGCTCTTCCTTTTTCCTAAAGGGAGAGGGAATGCCTACATTTTATTAAGCAGACAGTCCTTTACCTTTTTTATGAATAGATATTGAATAGACATTATACTAAATACAATGAAAAAAACAAAACTTTTGCTGTGACAAATGATCCATAAACACGTAGTTAATTTGAGGTAGGTTTTTTTTTTTCCTGTTAAAAATGGGATGGTGTTTTTCAGGGTAGTTGGCAGGTTTTCAACATTTTATCAAAACATTTGAAAACAGAAGCATGGCTACTTTTTTTCTAATAAGCAAGAGTAGTTTCTAAAACTTCAGTAATTTCTCTATCAAAGACACTTTAATTGGTAAGAAAAAATGTATTTACATGCAGAAGAAAAACATAAATGAATTATTGGGAGCACTTTTGAAAATGTAGCATTGTAAGAACAAATAAACAGAACATGATTTTCAGAGGACTTCATCCTTTGTTAACCTCTCAAAAAGTTAATGAAGTCAGCATTACTGAGTGTAAATATCTTATAAAATGTTCTACAATGGTTTGTTAATTATTCCTTACCATTATGTGATGAAATGACAGTTATTCTCTCAAGGTCAGATAATCTGTGCTGCAGAAAGAGTCAGGGTTCATTGCTTCTGACTAATTTGAACTCTTAGCTAGTTTAGCACTGGGTTTTTGGATTTGTTTTGTCTTCCATGTAAAAGACATCATAACTGGTCATCAGTAAGGAGGATGAACTTATCAGTAGGACGGATGAATTTATACCCAGCCATCTACATGCACTCATCTAACTTTTTGTGATTATGAATATTCATTTAGGACATAGGTCTAGTACTTTGGAACCGCCAAAAGCTAACTATCCTGGAAGGATATTGAAGGGTAGCCCTGATTCCAGCCTCATCTGGATTTTTCCATCTAATGTTTATGGGTTGTGTCTATTCCACAAATACTTCTTTTTGCCAGGTGCTGGAGATACAGTTTTGAATTAGACAGACAAGGTAGCCAATCTTATGAAACTTAAATTCTTGTGGTAGAGGTGGGGAAGAGAGATGATAAGCAAATAAATACGATATTTTCTAATATTGGTATTATAATGAAAATAAAACATGAGAATGGAATAGAGTGATGGAGGCTGGATGGAAGGCATCTCTGAAGAGGTGACATTTGGGTTGAGACCTGGATAGTGAGAGTCAGTCATTTAAAGGGCTTGAAGAGCAAACGCAGAGGCCCAGAGGCTGCAGTGAGGTTGATCTGTTTTTGCGGAGTGAATAGAAAGCTCATGTGAACAGAGAAGAGTGAGTGAGAGGATTGATGAGGTAGGAGAAGTAGGTATGGGTCAAATGTTGGGCTTTGGAGGCCCTGTTAAGGATTCTATTCCAAGGTCAAATAGAAGCCATTGGAGGATTTTCAGCAAAGGAATGATGTGATATAATTTATATATTAAAAAAAACTATTTCCTTGAATCTCATTTGCCATCAATCCTAAAATGCACGTCCTTACATCACACTAAATGAAAAAATGCTGTCCATTAAAGTTGTGATATGTCATCGATTTTAAGAAGCATCCCCACATGCTTAGCATGTACGAGGCCCTGAGTTTAATGCCCAGGATGTCCTCTAAAAATAAATGATTTCCTCCCCCCGGCAAAAGTTAAAAAAAAAAAAGAAGACTATAAAAAAAGAAGCATCCCTATTTTGAAGATGACAAAATATAAAAAACTATGTGTTTTAGACGTGATGGAAACATGGATTAACGATAGAAAATGCTAATCCTATCCCCCCCGCTAGAATCTATAACCTAGGTATTTGGTGATAAGAACAAATAATTTTGATAGTTTTTTCCAAGATTTGGCTTTCTTCTTATTTTTGTTTTGTTTTGTTTTGATTACTTAGTTCTGCTGGGTCATACAGTGTACGTTATATATGTTCCGAATGTATTATTGAGGGTAATGGTAGTAGGTAGCTCTTACTATCCTTATCCGTCTTTCTTGGCAGTTCTGATACCCGGTTTGCAATTACATTGAACAACAAGGATGCCCTCACTGGAGATGAAGAGACCTTGGCTTCATATGGGATTGTTTCTGGGGACTTGATATGTTTGGTTCTTGAAGATGCCATTCCAGCACCTAACTTACCTTCATCCACAGATTCAGAGCATTCCTCACTCCAGAATAATGACCAACCCTCTTTGGCCGCCAGCTCCAGTCAATCCAGCATACAGGATGAACAACTGAGTGATTCATTCCAAGGACAGGCAGCCAAATCTGATGTCTGCAATGATGACAGTATGGTAGGTGTTAATATCAAGACAAGAAATAGAGTAGTTGATAAATCATACTGAATAGCTCAATTGAATTCTGTGCCAGTCGGGATAATTATCATTAGTAGAATGTAGATAATATTCTTATGGAAAATTTATTTTTATTTTAATTACTTTTCTTTTCTTTTTATTGATGTATAGTTGATTACAGTTTATTACAGTATATTAGTTTTGGGTATACAGCATAGTGATTCAGTTTTTTTAATAGATTATACTCCATTTAAAGTTATTATAAAATAATGGTTATATTTCCCTATGCTGTACAATATATCCTTGCTGTTTATTTATTTTATACATAGTAGTTTTTTTAATGTTTTGAGAAGCCTCCATACTGTTTTCTGTAGTGGCTGCACTAATGTACATTCCCACCAATAGTGCACTAGGGTTCTCTTAGAAAACATTTTTTTAAACTGCTAAATGCCTGGACCAACATAGGTCTGGCATTTGAAGAATCCAGTTTTTACATATTTATTTTGTTTACACACCCACTCCTTCAGATGTATAATCCCTTGCCTTCTGTTGTTGCCTCTAACCTCATGATTCCCAGCTTTGTTTCTCTGGTCTACTCCACTCACTAAGGCTATATATAGTTCACTTATTTCCAAATGATTTGCAGGGCATTTATACCTGAATTTAAAAATTGTCACCTCAGACTCTAGATGCTAACATAAGTTTGAAAATATGTGCACTGATGGTTTCTTCTTCCTGAATCGGTGACCTTCTCTGTCAATGGCAGAGCGTAAAACCTTGGAATGATTTTTGATTCCTTATATCCAGCCCCTTAACAGGCTTTGTCCGTTTTTCCTTTCCATTTCAGGCTTCCAGTGTGTGTTTTTCAGTCTACTTTTGTGGGTTCATCTTCTCTCTGCACATTTTTGATTATGTTATTCCTCTGCTCCCTAGTAACTCTGTGTCATGGATACACCTGGGCTCATAACTTTTGAACTGAAAAAGACCAGATATCTCTAGTTCATGTCACAGAGGAGGAGAATGTTGTCTGTTCTCCTGAACCTAATTTTTAAGGCTTTCTGAAAGGTAGCCCACAACCTTTCTGGAGCTAGTTTCTGCTCTTCCCTCCTGTAAACTATCACCTCCAGTTAGACTGGACTGGACTCCTCCTCATTTTCTATCTTGCAGCAGCACATTCACCTATTCGCATGTGCACATGCATACACAACTTAGTGACTGCTTCGCTCTTTGCCCTTGCTGTTCTCCCAGCCTGGAACCCACTACCTTTCCTCCCTCTCCTGTCTACATCTCTGCCCACCTTCCAAGGCCTTGCCAACCACAGCCCAATGGTTTCCTTCAATTTCTTTTTGTTGATTATTGCCTTGTAAACACTTCATTATTTATTATCCTTCCTTTTGATTTCTTGTATGGCACAAATAATCACTTTATTACTTAATATTTTCATACCAATACATATGCCATCTTGTTAGTTTTGTGTGTGTATACTTATCACTTCAACTTAATTTTTTTTGTGGGCCTTAAATATAAGTATTCACTGTGCCTATCATGTTAAGTGTAGACAGATATTAAAAAATACTTTTTAACTGATTGGTAAATTATAAAAATCATCTATGTTTAGGTTTTTAGTAATAGTATCCAGAGAGATTACATTAAAAAAGATTTTATAAACCTCAAAGTATTTTTGTGAATTTTTTTCCCCCAGGACTCATTATGTATCTCTGAGCTTCTGTCTCATAGAGGTAATCTAGGGAATGAGTAAGAGTATTTAGCCAGATATTTAAATTACATTTCTGAATTTTTTCTGCTGATAGACTCATTCAGAGATTCTGATAGAAGGACCCATTCCCTTTATTTCTGTGTACTCTTAAAATCATTAAGATGGAATTTTTCATAGGGTATATGATAGTTACTTCACTAGTTTCCTTTTGGAGAATTTTGAGACATTAATATTGACTCAAGTTAATAATTTCAGTTCTAAAAGTATGTTGTTTTGTATTCTAAGACTATAGGGTAGAAACTTTTTAGTGTGGAAACTGAGCTTGAAATCTCATAAATAATGCTTTAAGCACTTGAAACAGTATGATTTGTCAATTAGACGTAGAATGGGGCATTGGAAAAGAAAAATAGGTGGGTAATATTTGAAACAGTAGGAAAATTTTGCTCTTCTGATTAAGTGTAAATTAATTTTCTTATTTCATTATATTTGGGAATTCATCTAGTACCTGTTGAATCTTCAATGAGAAACGCATAACATGGATACAGATCCTAATATTAGCTATAAATTGCTTTATAGTCAACTTGTTCCACTCACTTGTAAATGACATACGACAAATGATCTATTTAGAGAGGTGGTGCTAAACTTTTTTTTTTTCATTTCCACATACATGAAGAGTATGGTAAGTATATCATATCAGGATGGCCCAGAGAATGTCAGTGGTTCTCTTCGAGTGGGTGTGAGGTTTGATAAGCTCACCAGGGGATTCTGGTATCTTCCTCCCATGTCATTATCAGTCTAGGGTAACCTTCTAATAGATTTCCCTCACATGTATTCTCTCCCACACAACTGTCAGTAAGTAGTAAATGGCTAAAAGTTAGGCACAAGAAGCAAGAGCATATATACAGGCATACCTCGTTTTACTGCACTTAGATAGTGTGTTTTTCACAAACTGAAGGTCTGTGGCAACAGTGCATTGAGCAAGTCTGTTGGTGCCATTTTTCCAAAAGCATTTGCTCGCTTCTGTCTCTGTGTCACATTTTGGTAATTCTCAGAATAGTTCAGACTTTTTCATTATTATATCTGTTATGATCCATGATTAGTGATCTTGATGTTACTACAGCAAAAAGGTTACAGCTCACTGAAGGCTCACATGTTGGTAAGCATTTCTTAGTAATAAGATATTTTAAAAATAAGGTTATATACATTGTCTAGACATGCTATTGCACACTTAATAACTACAATATAGTGTAAATATAACTTTTATATACACTGGGAAACCAAAAAATTTGTGTGACCCTGCTGTATTGCGGTATTCACTTTATTGCAGTGGTCTGGAACCCAACCTGCAATATCTCCAAGGTATGCCTGTAATTCATAATGTAGTTGGGTGTTAAGTTGTTTTAATAAATAGTTTCTCCTTGCTCAAAAATATGTCAGAGCCATGTTTTTAGATAGTGTGGATGGTCATTGGCCTCTAGGTTTTAACAAGTGAATCTGGATCTTTTCCGAATTTGGATTAATTTCCTCTGCTCCTTTTCTAATGAAAATACGAACTTAAAAAGAAGAAACATGTGCTTTGCATTAAGAGTTGAGCACATACCTAGGAAACAGTCTTTCTGAGCAAAATTAATATAGGTAACCTAGTCTTATTGAAGCAATATATGATGTCCAAACATTGGGTGGCTATAACATTTCAAATTTTTATTAGCTGGTAACATTGATTATGTTATTTAATCGGAATCAAAATTACAGCATGTATAAAAAGGCGACATCATCTGTCTTGCCTATTTTACAGAATTTTTGCATGGTGCAATTTAGGAAACACTGAAAACAAAAACACGAAATTTTAAGATATTTTCCTTCAGTTCAACAAACATTTATCGAATACTTACTGTGTGCCAGGTACTATTCTGGTGTTACAGAAATGGGTGATATGTGATCTGTTCCTTTCTAGGCCTGTGGTCATGGTAGGATATAGGCATGTAATCAGAAAATTGCAATACAGTGTAATAAAATCATCCTGCAGTAATCAAGGCCTTGGCAAAGCAGAGAGGTAGTCTGTATTACCTGGAGGGGTGGGGAATTCTAGAATGGGAAGGAAGGGACTGCAGAATTTGATACAGAGTCAGGGATCAGGTGATGAAGGGCCTTGAATGCTAAGAAGTTTAGGAGTTTGGACTTTATTTTGTAGGCCTGAATTTCTCAGCATGTCTTTTATGAAAAACTTGTCTCATGAGATTGTAAGTGTTATGGGGATACTGTGTGTTGAGGAAGGAGGAGGATAGTGTTTCTTGGTTAAATGTTATGCTCACTTAACTATTATTACTGAGCTTCTCAGAGCTTTATAATGCCAAAATGTATTTTGTGAATGTGGAGGGTGAGGTTGGGTGGCTGTAACATGAAGCATTTCCCAAACTTACTTGCTTACAGACTTCTTTTTTCCTAAGAACACTTAGGGTCACATTCCAAGGCAATGCTACTGTCTGCATTGGGGAAATACTGGCAAGTTTAAGCTGAGACATGACCAAATTCTACTGTCAAAAAATTGGCAGCAGTGGGTGGAATGTATTAGAAGTCAAGGAAGAAGAGTCAAGGGATACCTGGGGAGGCTGTTGCTGGAAATTAGGAGCTAAATGAGTCTGAAGTACCAGTGCAGTAGGGAGGGGCAGATTTTAGAGATATTTAGGAGATAGATTCAGTGGAACTTTGAGGACTGATCAGATTGAGGGTGGGGTTTTATAAGGTAGAAAGGAAAGTGGAGGATGATTTCCATGTTTTTGGCATATCAGCCAGAATTAGTGGAGATAAGGAATTCAGGATGGAGGAGCAGATTGCAGGCTCATTTGTTTAGAAGAGTTTGCTTAAAATGTGTCCTGTTTCTGAACCCAATAATGTGCTTTGGCTCTGAGCACTAATCTCAGTTCACTTTGGGATACAAAATATAGTGTGAAAAAATGAGAGTCTAATGAATTCATTACTTTTGTTATCTTTTTCAGTCAGGGCCCAGTCAGAATTTTGAAGCTGAGTCAATTCAAGATGTTGTGGATATGGAAGAGGGCACAGGTTTCTATCCCTCAGAACCAATGCTCTGCAGCGAAGCGGTGGAAGGGCAAGTGCCACATTCATTAGAGACCCTGTATCAGTCAGCTGACTGCTCCAACCCCAGTGATGCCCTGATAGTATCGATACATCTTCTCATGTTGGAGTCGGGTTACATACCTCAGGTAAGAGTACAGGCAGAAAACAGACATGTTAGGGTTTAAGTTTCCCATTAGAAAAGAGGTGGTGCTCTAGACTTCTTTATTAAATGTATCTGGGTGTTAATGTAAAGTGCCGAACACAGTGATGGGCATACAATAGGCAGCCAGTAACTGTTCCCTTCCCTCTTTTTCTTCTTTTTTTCTCCTTCATTTCCTTGTCATTTTTAGTTAGTACTATAGAATTAATGACAAGTATGGTTTTTAAAGAACCCAAAAGATTACATATACTAATACGTAGATAAAATGTTCTCAGTGGGTGTGGATTAGGCATGACTAGACAGAGGACTCACTAGGTTATTTTTGTTGTTGTTGTTGTTAATAGCTCTATGAGCCAGTAACTTAATAGGATTCCGTTAGAAAGAGGGACCTTGTTCTTATGCTGTAGTTGCTTACCTTCATTTGTTCGTTCTTTCATTCATTCCTTATCCACTTGATAAATGTCTGCCAGTGGCAGGTACAGTGCTTTGCCTCTGCTCTTAGGTAGCTTACAGTCTGAGTCAGACAGAGAGACAAGTATATAAACCATTATACTGTATTGGCTAAATTGTAGGGGGAACAAATACAATTATAGGATGCCAAAGATTCACAGAGGAGAACATTTAGAAGTTTTAAAAACTTTAACATACATAAGCATACCTGGGGATCTTACTAAAATGTAGATTTTGTTTTAGTAAGTCTGGGGTGCAGCCTGAGATATTATGTGAGCATATTCCCACATAATAACAATGCTGCTGGTTTGTGGGCCACGCTATGGGTAACAAAGACGTAGATTCAGTGATCATTAAATATGTTCACCATGCCATGCACTGAGTCAGGAATTAGAATATAAAGACATTGGGACAGTCCTTGTCCTCAAGGAGTCCATAAGTAGGGCAAAGAAACAAATACAAGGAAAATATATATTATTATAATGTATTATGATAAATAACATCATAGAAGTATGTGGCGATAGAAATACAAACAGAATGTTAGAGGGTAAAATAGAGGGAATGACAAATAGGATTTTTTTTTTGAAAAAGGCTTCACAAAGGAAGTGGTATTTGAGCTGGGGTCTTGAATAATGATACAGCTTTGCTAGGCAGAGAGAGAAATCTTTGATGAGAGAAATCAGTCCCTATCTCTGTTGTTATCTATTTACACAAAAATGTTGATGGTGGATAATGTATTGTGACATTGTTTTCTATCAAAGTTTTATTACTAGAAATATTAATGATTTGGTAAATTTTATTACCGGGACTGTATGGAATGCTTATTTGTAGACAGGTTAGAGGCCTCTTGGGTTTTTATTCTTTTTGAGAGTAACACCTTTCTTCATTATTTGTTTCCATTTCATTTCATTCCCAGGGGACTGAAGCCAAAGCTGTGTCCATGCCAGAGAACTGGAGGTCGGGGGGCGTGTATAAGCTGCAGTACACACATCCTCTCTGTGAGGGCGGCTCTGCTGCTCTCACCTGTGTGCCTTTGGGAAATCTCATCGTCATAAATGGTAATGGGACGGCATGGTTTATGAATACTTACAAGTTTCTTTCCAGACATTTTATAGCCACTTCAGTGATTGGCTATCATGATATAGTTATGAGTCTTTCTCAACTTTGTTTAATCCTGGGACCACTGATAACATGGGTCTGAAAGGTTGTAGAATGCAAGGCAGATGTTTAGGCTAGCATCCTTCACTCTTGGGACTTTTGCTTTCTTAACCTTGTAATTTTTGTTCTGGGGGAGTTAGTGATAAATAGGAGTGAGATGAGTTTATTACATATGAACTCTTTGAAGAGTACTTTTTCTTTATGCTGGTGGATGGCTTTTTAATTTTTGTTTTACTAACCCAGGTTTTGAACTGAGAGATGGTGAGAGGTGAGATTGAGCTGGGGTCACTTTTTATCTAGGTTGGCATCTCTGAACACAAATACTTGTTAGGGTTCTGAGGTCTCGGTATGTGTGTTTTATCCCTACTTCTCCACACCCTCAAGAGTCACTCTGAATGGAATTTCTTTTTCTAGTTCTCTTTCATACTAGAAATGTCAAGGGATACGAATACATTCCATTTTTGTATTTCATTTTAGGTCAGATGGCCACACAGAGATCTATACCAACTACCAGTGATCTGTGGAATAGTTCAGTCACACATTCTGGAGATCCATTTTGAGTGACTAGACTCTTTCATTTTTGTTCTGTTTTGATTTTTGAGGTTTACCCTTTTAGCTAGGTAAGATAGTATGGTAAGATTGGAATGACTTCATTTTTTATTTTTCATTGATGCTCATCTTTTGTACCACAAAGACAGGTGCTTTGATGTGCCTTAGCTTAGTGTTTTAAGATGTTCTTCAGCTACTAGTTTCTGCTGAGATGGAAGCAAAGAGGAGGCTTAATAGAACCCCTATTGCTACTTAAACCTTGAACAGCAACATGTTTGTTTTGTTTAGTGAGATCCCTAGTAAGATTTTGTTGGAAAATGTTTTTTCTGTTAAAATTTATTTGGAAGCCACTGACTTATACTGCCTTGATCTTTGAAATAAAATAGTTCTAGGTCCCTTTTTATGTAATTTCTTCTATTTCTTTGTAATCACTAGATTCTTTGAAATGTTATTTAAGAGCCTCAAAATTTTAGCTTTAACAGCTTTGGTGGTATTCCACATTGGTCAGTTTGTGACTATTTGATGGCACTGGGACCCAGCAGTGTCTCTTCAACAATTCATCACAATTAGCAAATGTAACTTTAGTTGGGCATTCTTACTCACAGAGAGTCAGCAGTTTCTGCCTTCATCTAATATTCTGCTACATCACATCATAACTTGCATGGTTGAAGTTACCGAATAATAAATGTGAGGTTGTAATTTTGGCTTCAGTTTCTTATAAAGGCACTTTAACAGCATGTGTATCCTAACCTTTATTTACTAGTTTTAAGATACTTAACATAGAGAATAGCTGCTGAATGTCTTAGTTTTTGATGTTTTGTTCTTCACTAATTCTTGGCAAATCAGCTACTTGTGGACTTGGGTGGCAGACAGCTATTCCAGGCTTAGTTCTTTGAAAAGGAGCAGTGTGTCCTTAAATCTTTCCTTCACCCAAGACATGTGCACAGGCACATCACAGGCTCTTTCATGGAGTGAGATGAAGTGTGCCTTTGTATATATGATTAAAAATGAACCCCCTGGCAATGTCAAGAATATTAGTCCTTTGGGTCTAGAGAGAGATGATACTGTGAAAACTGGAAGGATTCTTTTAATAAACAAGGGAAGACTCTTTGCCAAGGGTTAAATAAAAAGTGGAGTTTTTAGTGACCTCATTAGAAATAATGACTGCACTGTGTTTAACTGTCTCCCTTTAACCTTGTTGCATATCTTTCAACTACTAATAAACTGCTGTTGGTAATAGTTAGTGGATTTCATATAAAGGTGCTTACTGTAGTTTTTAAAAGTGGTGTTTTAGAGTGATTTGATTTAATGAGATGCAGGTTTGCACTTTGGATTTTGCCGTGAGGAAAAGAAATAAGCATAGAGCAGTTTGTTTGTATAATGTGTCCTTCATGTATATTGGGGGCAAGGGAATGCAAGTCCATACTAAAAACTGAAGGCAGTTGATGAAATTACAAAGCTTTTTCATCATCTTTCTTTTGCTTATTTACAGCTACACTAAAAATCAACAGTGAGATTAGAAGTGTGAAAAGACTGCAGCTGCTGCCAGAATCTTTTATTTGCAAAGAGGAATCAGGTACTATAACCATGATTTAACTTTTGGGATGAAGCTTTGAGAGGTACACTTTAAAAAAAAAACAGGAAGGTAATGTTCAAAAGACTTACAGTTTCTGAATGAGATTAAAGAAGTTCAAGATAATGTTACAGAATTTTGGTTTTCCTGTTCTTCTGAGGGTCTTGGAATGCTAAATTATATTTATATTGCCATTATATGATAGTATGTAATGCTTCACATACCATTGATGGTTCATAATTTCTGAATTAATCTTTGTGGATTTTTCTAGCATTGTATTTAACCAGTATGGAGAGGATCTGTGTTTGTGGAAACCACACAATACAATTTCATTATTGAAAAATATTGAAGGAAAAACTACACTCAAAATGTTTGCTTAAACTTATATAAACTTGGTTGTTATTTGATACATTGGTATCAAAGATTGAAACTTTACCAAAGTTTTCATTCTAGGCATGGTTTTGCTATATTCTATGAAATTAATAGATGTAAAGAAGACAAAATTTCTTTTTTCTTTTTCAGTTAATCCCAAAGGCAGGTAGGTAGTTGAAAGAGAAGAGATGGGATGGAGAGGGAATTAACTTCTTTCAAGTGCTTGTTTTTTGCTGGACATGTGCCTTTACTGATGTTACTCCATTTTATTCTCATAGTAAACTTAAAATACAGATAGGGAGTGGTGTGGTTTATATAGTGGGGTGATGGAATTTACACCAGTGTCTTTTAAGAGAACGCTACCTAGATCTAGATCTTTGCCTTTGGAAGCCTAGAGGTTTATTCTTGTTAGCTCCCAGGGGAGATCAGGCCCCGATAGACGAATTTATATAAACTAAAACTGATAGGAAAAGGAGACATCAGAGTGCATATTAATAAAAGTCTCTGAATATTTAATGTCATACTAGACCAGTGTTTCTCAACGCTTTTTTCATTATCAGTCCCTTAAGGAGACTTTCAACACATTTCTCCCCCCTAAATCATTCTCCCTATGAAATTTTAATTCCATGGATATACTGTATAGTTTTTTTATACTGTGGCCCTTTGGAGGGTTACAAACCAGTGTAATAGCTAGGATTTTTGCTCTGTTGGGGACAGTATTGCTTCTGTTGAGAGTGTCTGAACTAGATTGATAAATCTGTAAAGATGGTCTTACCATTAACACCAGAAAAACTTGAAATTCCTTGGCTAAAAAACTGTATATTCATCTCTATATTAGGGAGGACCTTGCTATCGGGAGTAGATACACTCTACATTCTACGCAGTAGAGGTTATCATGCCCATTTTGTAGATCAGGAAACAGGTCTAGAGAAAGTTAAATTACTTCAAGGTCACAGAGCTAATAAACGGTGTAGTTTATGATTAGAATAGACTTTACTCCTGAGCCTTTTTTCAAAAACAACTTTTATAGGACTGTAGCTCAGATGATCTGGTTTCTGTTAAATAAGGAAAAAGGAAATGAAGGGGGAGGAAGAAAGTTAATACTGTTAGATTATAAGCTTATGGATTATATTAATTGACTGTTTTCAATATGTACTTTTTATATTGGGTAGGAATATGCTGCTCATTTGACAAGACATCTTAATCAGTTTTTATTGTGGCTCATAGTATAGTACCTGGTATATACTAGGCACTGTTATTTACCCTTTTATTTGTAAGTTCCTAATTACTTCTATAATAGGTCCATGAAGGGGAAAAAATTGTTTAAAGATGTTTCAGTTTTCAGAGTCACACACTGTATACTTCTTCTAATCGAGACTTTGGTTCGTTTCGTGTATGTAGGAATTATGTGTGAAAACTTACCACTTTGATTTGGTTTGGCAGAAGCAGAGGACACTATTTCGTTTTTCCACTTGATTTTGTGTTTTGATTTTTCATTTCAAAAAATATCCTAGGGGAAAATGTAGCCAAGATATACAAAGATCTTCAGAAGCTCTCTCGCCTCTTCAAAGACCAGCTGGTGTATCCTCTTCTGGCTTTTACCCGACAAGGTGAGAAATGATAAATCATCACAGGTTGAATGGCTAGAAAGAATAGTAAGTTTACACATGTTTAAGTATGAGATATGACTCTTCCCTTTTTTCTCCTCCTCTAGACTGATAAATCTGTCAAAATTTTGCTCTTTTAAGACTAAGCTTAAATGTTAATTCCTTAACTGCTATACATTTCCTGTTTTATTTCCACTGCATTTTGCACATATCTTTATTGTAGCCCTTCTTCCAGTGTATCATAATTGTTGATATGATTTCTTTCCACCTAAGTTTGTGAATACCTTGAAAACAGGAAATATGTCATTTTGTATTCTCATGGCCTAGCACAGGGTCTGGCCCATAATAGGTGTTCAGTAAATACATATATAAATAATGTATAGCTTGTAAATTGGGTCTTTTTAAAAAAAACTATTTATTGGGACTCTTCTAGGTACTTGGGATATTTCACATGCATTCTTATTTAATGCTAACAACTTTGAAGTAGATTTTATTCTCATTTTATAGGTGATGAAACTGTAATTCAGTGAGGTTTATAATTAACTCAATGTCCTTGTATTAGTCAGCTTTCTCTTATGTTGTAGTAAAAAATATTTTCAAATCTCCATGGCTTAAAGTATCTCTCACTCATTACATGTTGTGTGTGGGTTAGCTCTAGCTGAAGGAGTAGTGAGTAGTCCTGACCCAGGACTTGCACTTCTTGTGGCACAGGGAAAAGAGGGCCAGTGGCCTAACCTTGTGTTGGTTATTAAAGTTTTTGTTCAGAAATGATGTACCACTTCCACTCATACTTCATTGGACAAAGTAAGTCAAAATGGCCAAACCTAATCGTAGTGGGACGGGGAAGTCTAACTATAGGGTAGAAAATGATACAGTAGAATCATAATCTACCACAGTCTTTTAGCTGGTAAATAATTTCAGATTTATGCAGATAGATATGTGGCTTTTATCTGCTATCTGTATGTAGAAAAATAATTTTTTTAGGTCTCAAGTTACATGGTACAAGGCTATTGTAACTGTAGTTTTCTTTGGTTGGTGGTGAGGGAAGAAAATAATGTGAATTTTAAAACCCCTTGTTGGATTTTGGTTATAGCTTTGCTAGTAGAAAATAGTATCCCATATGTTCAAAGGAGCTAATAATCAAAAAATAATTTTCATTTGACTTTGGAAAAAATTATTCTTTTCCTTTTATGGTTTTGCTTCTGAATTTATCTACCTCCCCCCCCCTTTTTTCAGCTTACTAGACATCAAATAATAGTAATCTAACACTTGAGTGCTTATTATGTACCAAACATTATTCTAAGCACTCTACATGTATTTATATGTTTAATTCTCAACTCAGTGAGGTGGGTAATATTAACCTATTTTATAGATGAGAAAATTGAGTTAGAATTTAAATAACGTATCCATAGGCACACAGCTAATAAGTGGCAGCATTAGGAACCAAATATAAAAGCCAATGAATTAACCATTTTCTGTAGTTGAATAGAGAATTTTTTGTTGCACTGAATATTGCTTGAAACAAAACAGTCCATTGGCTAGTATTTAGAAATTGTCATAGCTATTTGTTTGATTTGTATTAAGAAGTAATTTGTCTCTCTACTAAAACATAAAGGGAATTGGGGGCTTAGAGTTAGTAGTAGTAATATAGTCAACCTGGGGATAAAATTCTGTTATAGATGACATACTTAGATAATTGAGAATACCATCTAATTTATCATCTCTCTAGAAAGTTGGCAACTTTGGTTTGAATATGTGGGGAAAAGAGGATGTTCTCTACTTAGTGATACCTATTCTTTTTTTCCTTTTAGCACTGAACCTACCAGATGTATTTGGGTTGGTAGTCCTCCCACTGGAGCTGAAACTAAGGATCTTCCGACTTTTGGATGTTCGTTCTGTCCTTTCTTTGTCTGCAGTTTGTCACGATCTCTTCATTGCCTCAAATGACCAACTTCTGTGGAGGTGTTTATATCTGCGGGATTTTCGAGGTGATTTCCATGATAACATGTTAACAAGAAAAGGGTTCTTTCTTACTGAGGTCTTAATTACCCAGCTTCCCAGAAGTTTTAAGTTGTGGGCTCTTTTTTTTTTAAGAGTAGGAACTAATCATAACATAGCCTTATTGTAAAGGGATTCCAAGCTTTATATACCTTTGCCTGTGTCCTGAAAACTCTCCCCATTCAGTTTTGTGTTCTCTCCAATACAAATAGCGCATTAGACCAAGTAGACTATTTCAGGATAGGAAATGGAAGTAAGACAGGCTTAATGCTGGATGAGTAAAGCATTTTTAAATCTTTATTTTTTATTTTTTCTTTGTAGATGGTACCGTCAGAGGTCGAGACACAGACTGGAAAGAAGTAAGTATTTTTAAATATCAAGGCCAATGCTCATAGCACAGAAATAACTAGTGAATTAATACGTGAAGGGCATATTTTCCACTTTTATTATGATATAATACAATCAAATTTATTGCTAATTTTTCAGTAAATGAAAATGTTTTCAACTTTTACCTTGATAGTAAAATAAATAGTCCTTATCTTCTTGTAATTACACAGGAAAAAAATCTTAACACAATGATGATTTTTACCTTTGCTTAATGTAAAATATTCTTCCTTCTTCTATTGTAAAAAAAAAAAAGAGTTGTTTTTGTGCTGGAGTAGTCTTCATCTGTTTAGCTAGTTAAAATAGTATGCTATGAAAAGAATAAGTAACGTTTTATTTGCAGATGCATTGAGAGGACTGAGAAACTTGGGATGAAGGACTAGAGATAAATTTCAGTGAGAGTCCTCAGATATGTACAAAATACATAGTACTGTTCTTTAGGAATATGTTCCATCCTCTAAAACAGTCATCTTTTTGTGTTGTTATTTAAATTGTGATCTATTAGGGACATAATTTAGGTGAGAAAGTGAACTTAAGTGCTGACCGCCCCTCCTACCCCCCCCACCAGTACCTTAACTTTTTCTATTTTGTGGCATGATATTTTCAACAAATATTTAAATTTTCTACTTTCAAAAAAGGCTGACTTAAAATTGCACATCAGCTTGAGAGCTCTAGAATGCAGTCTTGAGAGTATATGTCACTCAGTTATCCCTCTATTGGATGTATTGTTACTCCAAGTTGTCACAATTGCTCAGTTGCAGTGTGGTTAGAGAATATAGTTCATTTGGCGTTGTATTCACAGCTACTACCTTATTCATGAAGATAGAAACTGGTAAGAGTTCTCTTCTGTGCATTGGTTTCTTTGCCTCCATAGTGTGGGAAAAGTATAGATAGATCTATACAATGAAAGCAAATTGGAACTTGGGGGAAACAGCCAACTCACTTACCATATCTTGTTCTTGTTTTTCTATAGCTGTACAGGAAGAGGCACAAACAAAGAAAAGAAGCTCAGAGAGGGCGGCATGTGATGTTCCTGCCATCGTCACCCCACCCCATTCCATTCTATCCCAACCCATTGCACCCCAGGCCTTTTCCTCCTAGTTCTCTCCTTCCTCCAGGAATTATTGGTGGTGAATATGATGAAAGACTAACACTTCCCTATGTTGGGGACCCAATCAATTCACTCATCCCTGGGCCTGGGGAGACACCCAGCCAGTTCCCTCCACTCAGACCACGTTTTGATCCAATTGGCCCACTTCCAGGACCTAATCCCATCTTGCCAGGGCGAGGTGGCCCCAATGACAGATTTCCCTTAAGACCCAGCAGGGGTCGGCCAACTGACAACCGGCTGCCATTCATGTGACTGATTTGTAATCTCACTCTGGAGCTTGTTCTGGTTTTTAAAAAAAACTACAGGTGTCATCTTGTTGGGGTGTTGATCTCTAGTGTTTTCTGATTGTGGTGGTGAGAAATGCACTCACAGAAGCCTTTTGGTAGATATATTTAAAGCTCCAGGGGTGACATGGCCCAAAGGGCATGACAGGGTTGGCCCTGGGAATAACAGGTTACTGTCATCTCTCTTCTGAATTTCCCTCTAGAATGAAGGTTGTTCACTGATAGTGTTCTACACCAGAATAAAAAAAAAATCAAGTGTAAATTACATAGCAGCCTTGACTTTTATTACAGAAAGATAAATATAAATATTCAGAACAGCTTTACAACATTACTTGGACATTTCAAAATGATGAGAACCTATTCATTGTCATCAGATGGTTGCAAGAGATTATCTGTATTTTGCAGTGGCATCCTTTCTTCAAATGAAATCGTTTGCAGACTTGATTTATAAAATGGATAAAAGCAGAGCTAGTTTGGCTGAGCTGAACTTGGGGTGAGAGCTTTGGACACTCACCAGCAATTGAATCCACCTCCTCTTTCTCTCTGCAGCTGTTCTTAGGCTCCAGGCTGAAACTTCTGTGCTCTGAAGTGATGCTGTTTGGCTGCCATTGGGTTGTTAGGGACTCTTGTTTCTGGCTTCTTCTGGAGTGGAGTTATGGGTTTTTTCCCCTTGTGTTTTGAATACTTGGTGCCTAATTTGTAATCTGAGTAGATGACATCTTTTAACAACAAAGTTAAACTGCTTTGGTGCTGCCAGATACTTGTTCTTCAAAGATAGCCTCGTTATTTGAAGAACATTTTGCTTTTAAGACTTAAAATACACAAAGTTCAAGTTTTATTTTTCCTACAATAAGAAAAAGGCCAAACACAGATGTCTTAGCATAATGCAAACAACCATAGAAACATGCTATAGTGACAAATTAAAATCTGAATCACAACACAGGAATAAAACACTCAGTATCTGCAGAAAATATTTAGTAATATTGCCAATATCTTCCTGCTTTTAAAAAAATCTGTTTTGCATATAAGGAAATGGCTTGGAATGTTATGTGCTGCAAGAATATTTAGAGTCCTACATACATGTGATTTTTTTTTTTTTGCTACACATCATAGTCTTTTTTTTTTTTTTTCCATCACAGTGAAGAAAATTCAGTCAATAATTTATTTTCCAGAGGCCATGTCACCTTTATTAGCTTAATGTATAGGTAGAGTACTGGGGCTGTTAACATTTTTTTCTGTGGTATTTTGTAATGTCTGAGCTATAGGACAGCTTTTTGAAAAGTGTTCACCAGAGGCCACATGGCATTAACTGGGTCTGGGTTGAAAGAGTCACCCTGAAACTTTGATGGGTCCAAAACATCCTGGTTCACCAGTACACCTCGTTGTGGCCGTGTAATGTTAGGTTGTGCTGTGTGTATGTGGCTGTGTGTGTAGTGGGAATGGAAGGACATAGTGATGACCAGAAGCACCATATACTATTAAACAGTAGTTTTCAAAATGCAGTCATTTTTGAGTGGTCCTTGAGAGGTCTGTGAATGGTGCTGGTGTCTTGCAGATACAGGTGCTACTTTCTGACCTCACCTCAGACTTACTAGCCTTTGTGACAAATCTTAGTTCAGGATACCAGCAGTGTGTCATATACCTAAATTTGCAGTCCTCTTGCAATAGTTTACTCTGAATTCTTAAAACTACCGTCAAAGCTTTCCTCTGGAATAACTTAATTTATAGTTAGAAGCTTGTAAAATGTACATTCTTTTCATTAGACAGACTATTGAGCTTTAATATGTGCTGGTGTATAATGAGAATGAACTCATGGTTTGGTCGTAGCCTGTTCACTGCATGACATCCTGACATCACTTTGTACTGTGACGGAAGATAGAGTGCCGTGGTGACCATGTTAATAAGATGCAGCTCCACATCACTAGCTTGTAACCTTAATGCCTTCGTCTGGCTCTTATTTTCCCCTTTCATTATTTTTGTTAACAGAACTTGTTGTCCCCCTGCCCCCCACCATTTATAAATGAAAGCTATGGTTTGGCATGACTGGAAATCAAATCATGAGAAGTGTCCTCTCTTTCCAATGTAAGATTTTGTGATTCTCTAGGTACAAGCAGTTGAATTCTGTCCCCTCTCGCTTAGCTCTAATTCCTGAGATCACTGCTTAGCTTAATAGCTCTAATTCCTACACTTTCCCTTTGCTCCCTATACTTGGCGCCCCAAGCCAAGGCTTGTCTTTTTCCTACCTTGGGCTGTAGCTGCCAAAATACAGAGCCTCAGGGAGGAGCCAGGCAGGTCCCAGTTTGCTGCTGTGCTGTAAGCATGGTTAATACCTTTGGGCAACTTTCTGTTGACTGCAGAAGATGTGGAGTGGATAAAATTATTGGGAAGTAGTAGGTAGGTGACATGACATAAGGTTTAATCTTAACTAACTTAAATGTCTCTCCTGGGATTACCCAATAGGTTATAGCACCTAACTTTCTGCTATTCCATAGCAAAACAGGTAAAATGTTAATTGAGAGGCAAGGAAATGTTAACTTGCTTCTCTAGACTCAACAAAAGACCATAGAGAGGAGATAGTTAAAATGTCAGAGTTTGGAAATTGAAATTGTAAGTGGGAGGACCAATCAGAACAGAAATAATGAAAGATATTTAGGATTTAAAGGATTCTCTCTCAAACACATACATACACACAACTGTAGAAGGAATATTTAGTTTTAGATTGGTATTCCCTTAAAGAAAAAATCTTTTAAGTGTTCATCTTTTCCTAGGTCTGCCAGTTGAGGGCTCTGAATACACCATCTAAAAGCCCCATCTATTGCAGCTACACACTGGAAACACGAGGGAGCCTCTGTGCCCTTTATGTGTTGCGTCTGGTTAATGGACTGGTTTGACTTGCTTGTCACCCAGCCTTCCAATGTGTCTCCAACCAAATCAAAAGTGCCTTCTATTCCAGTCTCAGTATTAGACTGAAACTGAATCTAATCAGCGACTGCTTTGGTGTGGTTAGGAAGCAGCCCACTTGCTGTCTAGGGTAAAGAAAAACATGCGATGCATGTGCAATTGCTCTTGGGTCACGAGCTATTCCTCCAGCATAATTAAGTTACTGCTTGTGTCTGCAAGGCTGGCACTGTGACTCTAACCTGCATCCTTTCACCAATTCTAAGCACACAAAACCAAGTGAGCCACCAACCTGTTCTATGAAGTTGAATGAAGCACAAGAGCTGGGAGAGGCGGGGTTCTGAAAGGACACTGTGCCTGTGTGGTGGCTCAAGCTGAGCTCTGCTGTTCGGAGAGCTCCGCTGTGGTCCACTGGGTGGTGTGCGGTCTGGATGGGACCCCTGGGTCCTGGTCTCTGTTGGACAAGCTTTGGTACTGTCCTGGTCTGCTCACCATACCTCCTGACTGATCCTGACAATGGCACCTCATCCCTTCGGCTCCCAGCCATGGCGGCCCCATGGTCAGCTCACCTCTGTGGGGTCCATGCTCACCACGGGGGAGTCTCATGGCCCCTGCTTCTGCTTGTTCCATAGGTTTAAAGAAAGGCTACAGATTTTCTTCAGCTTCTTATCTCATTTTATTAATCTCTCTGTTGATTTGATTCTATTGATTCTGTTCCTGGGCAAGTGACTTCCTCACGTTGATACTCTTAGCCTTGACTCGACGCTTTGTTTACATTTGTTAATATCATAGGTTTCTAGGAGGGCCAACCTAATGCACACCGTGCACACCTACTGTGTGCCAAGCAATGTGCACTGTGCTGTGCCCACATAGCTTGTTCACAAGGTGCCTGCACCTGCTTGCTTTCCCCTCCAGCTCCTTTCACAGCAAATTCAGATGAAAACTTCCAGAAGGTGGTTAATGTCCAGGCTCATGGGATTTGCTACTGTATTTGTTACCATGGGAGTGAAGGCCCATTACCCTTGAAATTTTGGAAAGGTAAAGCTAACTGCCCCATCAGCAGGGACTGAACTAGGAAGCAGTGTGGTAATGATGAAGAGAACACA
This sequence comes from Camelus bactrianus, assembly GCF_048773025.1. Lineage (NCBI taxonomy): Eukaryota > Metazoa > Chordata > Mammalia > Artiodactyla > Camelidae > Camelus > Camelus bactrianus. The sequence goes on along the minus strand of NC_133550.1, from coordinate 29,849,659 downwards.
GAGGATTGATGAAAGAGAAAGGGTATGTATATTCCAGTGTCCCTTGAAAGCTGATTTTACATTAAATTACAGTACCCTTTTATCATGCTGATAGGAAGAAGAGCTGTAAGAAGATATTTTCCCTGGCTGGTAGAGGTGTTCACAGAGGTTGCGTTTTAAATTCCGTTCACTGAACTACATGTTAGCATAAACCAAGTGGATCTTTGTTGTTTCAGCCTCACCAAGTCAGCTTGGAGGGAAAACGCTAGCCTTTTTTGGGGTCAAAATTGTGAAACAAAGCAAAAAATAAACAACCTTTCAGAATCTCTACAGAGTGACTCCCCTCCCCTCTTCTTTTTGTTCTTTCCCATTGAAAAACGTCACAATTATGAACGGGTTAAATACCTGGAGGGAACATGTACTAGCCTATGTGAGGAAACAGTCCATTTGGGGGGGTTAACGGTCTCCAAAAGACCATTGTTGGTCTTTACATTCACACACAGACCAATGGGAAAATGCATCTCAATGTGTTCGTTGTCAACTTGTCTTATGTCATGGATCGTCTGTGCATGGTTATAAAAGCCAGGATGCCTCCTGGCCTGATGTAGGAGTTTGCGCTATTGTACTGGAATATCTGGGAAATACGGTTTGAATGCTGGGATGTTTTTAGGGACAAGGGACAGAATATAGGAAAGTAGGAAAATTGAAGCCATGTAATCATTGTTTACGGAGCCACTAGTTTTACTCACCAAAGGAGGGAGCCCTGGCTGTAATGCTTCCACACCAGGACTGCTTCTCATGCAGCAGCCTTCCCACACCGCTCAGCCCGGGGCTGCTTGTCTAGCTTATCACCACTTCGTTGTGTGTTCTGGGGCTGTATTTTGTTACTGAGAATCGGGAGAGTTTGATTTCTTCTTCCAATCTTAATTTCCAGTGTAGAGGAGTGACGATTGCCTCACGTATTTTTCCGTGTTCTTCATTTCCTAAAATGTCTGGCTTTGTGGTGTTACACCCTGCCCTACAAGTTTTCTTCACTCTTTTATTCAGAATATAGCTCCAGGCCAGGGACACTTTCATTTTTACCCCCTTTTCTCCTTTCCCTGTGAACAGTGAGGGGAAGACATGTCTCAAGTTGCACAGCGGGCTATAAGGGGCTAGCATGGCTATGTTCTAACAACCTGGGCTCTTTCTGGAAACAGGAGTCTGGTTCTGGCACCTACCACGTTTCTAGCACCAGGTGCTTGGTGATTTGGGACACCCCTGCACCCCATCTGATCATGAGAGGAGTCTAATGTTGGGGAAAGAGCACTGGAAAGGGACTCAGGGCTATGTTTTCCAGTTCTGCAGTTAAGTTGGTCAAATAAGTGTGAGTTAAACAAAATTAAAGCTAATTTCTTTACTGTGGAATTTCTAAGAGCCTTTGACATGCACTATCAATCTAAAAAAATTAAATATAAACAGTGTTTCCTAAACACATTTGACCAGGGTACCCTTTTATAACTGAGTAACCTATCAATGCCTTGCTGTACACAGTCTGAGAAGCGCCGAGCTGGAAGTTACTATCACTGCACTTTCTGATCCTGTGTCATCAATCTCCTTGTCTCTGGTTTCTCATATATCCTTGAGGAGGAAACTGCATTCCTGGTGAGAATTCAGAGAGACCACATGGCGGTATAACACGGAATGGGTCGAGGAGCCCTAACCTAACTCCTTCCTTGGGAAGTTGAAGGCATCTTCCTCCTCTGGGGTCTAGTAATGATTCCTAAAAGAACCTGGGGTCTGCTCTTGGCTGTCCAATTTAGGAGAGCACTCTGGGTGTGAGCAGCACTGCAAAGTCTCCCCTCTGTTTCAGTTGTGTTCTGAAAGGACCCGCGTGTCACACAGGATCTGGATTCTTTCCATGGCCCTCAAGATCCACCGGTGGCGGGTGTGACGGGGCCGCTGCCTGCATGGTCTGCGGGGCTGTCTCTTGAGCCTGGATGTTACTAGCAAGGGTAGGCGGTAGGTTCCACTGGATGGGCTTTTCTCCTCTTGTTTGCAAAACACTGTCAGAAGGTTATTGCCTCCTGCATTGCTGAGGTCCTACTACAGTGTCTGCATTTGATGGAGGTGGGGTAAGGCTCAGAGGGGGCCTTTCCCAAAGGCAAGCAAAACACTACAAAGAAATGTCAAAAATAGCCACACACAGGCATCTCACTTGGTTATCTGAGGCAGGAAAGCAAGCATCTGGGGGCAGGTTGACGTGATGCCCACTTTGAGGCCCACCACTCAGTCAGACACTGCTGGAATGTCATGGCAAAGGGAAGTGGGAAAGTTCCTGGATCAAAGGCATTTAGAAAGTATTTTCTCAGGCCCTCCATTCTGTTCCCATCCGGAACCAAGGCTGAGATGGAAGATGGTGCAGGAGAGGTGGGGAGGGTAACAGAGCACTCCCTTCCCAGCCTGGCAGCATTAGTCAGAGAACAGGCTGGCGAAAGACTTCCTCAGGTTGCGGATGGTTTCAGCCTTGGCCTCGTCTTCGCTTGGGGTCCCACGCTGGGAGGTGTCAGATGTGCTGAGGCTGTTAGTCAGGGACTGGGATTTGCTGAAACAGAAAGGCAAGGGGGTTGGGGGGGACAAGGCCTGGACTCCCCAGGAAAGGACCTGCAGAGGCGAGCCTGGAATCCAGCTGGGTGAGCCCCGTCACTGCAAGGATATTAAGACCAGAAACCAGGGCCTCCTTTCCCTCATGGGTGAAATGGAGGGTTGGTCTAGCCCACCCTTAGGCCTCTTCTAGCTCTGACATTCTGGGATTCAATTCCAGCTCTTCCCTGAAGACTTTATTGCCAGTTTCGGAACTCCCAGGGTACGTACTGTTTGAACAGCAGTGTCTGAACATTCGTGCCAGCCTAATGCTAGGTGACAGAGCTGTAGAGATGAATAAGGTTCAGGCCCTGCCTTCAAGGGGCTCACAGTCTAGTGGAGGTGAAAGACATAGGAAGATGCCATATAAATGTCACAAATTTCAGAGATCCACACATGGTCTTGTCTTCACATTAAAAAACTGAAATCTTCTTCAAAGCAGGGACTATCTTTTACTCCTTGCTTATTCCACCTGGGGTGTTATCCAGGACTAAGTTCAGAGAAGCCATTGGATAAATAGCTGCTGACTTGAATTGAACCAAATAATACGGTAGAGCAACAACCCAGGAGATTCAAGTATTTTTAGCTAGATTACTATAAGGTCAGTGTCCAAACCTGGCTTATGTCCCAAAGCCCTGGTCTGTCCTGTGATTAGCTGGGCTGTATCTTTCCACAGGTGAGAGGCTGTCACAGATACACCTGTATACTGCCAGCAGCATTCTAAGCACTAACTGTGCATGAACTCATTTTAATTCTTACAATAACCCTGTGGGGTAAGTACTATTGTCCCCATTTTGCAGGTGAAGAAGTTTAAGCACAAAGAGGTTAAGTAACTTTTCTGAAGTCATGCAACTTTTACGCAGCAGAGATGAAACTGAACCCAACTGTTCTAGAATCTCTGCTGTCAACCACTATACCTACTGCTGGAGGACCACTTGCTAATATCTATAAAACTAAAAATGCATTTATCCCTTGATCCAACAACACATTTCAGGTATTTTCTATACAGTTGATCCTGCACACATAAGAAACAGCATGTTTTTTCAAGGCTATTCACTGCAGACTTCTTTGTAAGAGCAAACCAAATTTCTGTTTATGATGGATTAGTTAGATAAGCTGTAGTATAACTATACAGTGGAATACTATACAGCTGTGAAAAGGAGAAATGTCAATGAACTGAGTGGAAGAGCTCCAGGACTTACTGTTAAATATAAAAGTAAGGAGTAGAATGGTATAGATAGAACTACTGACTGTGTAAATAAATGGGAACATATATTTTTGTATTTGCATGAGGAAACACTGGAGGAACAGCCAAGGAACTAATAAAAGTGGTCACCTCTGGGGAGCAGGGGGGCAGGAAAGCACTGGATGGGAATGAAGTAGGAGTAAGGTTTTTCAAGAAAAACATCAGTATCTTTTAGATCTTTGAACCATGTGAATGTACTACCTATTCAGAAAAATTATGGTTAGCATAACCCATGGGCTGGATGTCCTCTGTTCAATTCTAGCTCTTGTACTTTCTAACAGTGGAAACTTTGGCAAGTTATTAATCTCTTTCTCTGTTTACTCATCTGTAAAATGGGGATAATAATAGTTATTAACTCCTAAGCTTGTGAGAATTAAAAACAAATCAACCAGGTAAAGTGCTTGGTACGCAGTAAGTAGACAATAGATGCTTGTGATGAAATTACGATTATTAATATTAGTGTTTGGAGTTGAAGGAAGGGAGAAGCTTTCCAAAGAAAACACATTTGGGATCTCTCTTTCTGACCTCAAACCAAGAGATGGGCTTGGGAGGAAATAGGAAAGAGGATGTGTATGTGTATCAGGATGGATTTTTTACAAAATGGCAGCAACCCTTCCTCCTGTCCCTGTTGTGTAGCCTTTTACAATGTGACTTTGCAGGTCCTCCTATCAAGAGTCTATTTCCCTGGCAATAAGAACATACATATCAATAATTACCTTAAATGTAAATGGAATAAATGCTCCAACCAAAGACATAGACTGGCTGAATGGATACAAAAACAAGACCCATATATATGTTGCCTACAAGAGACACACTTCAGAGCTAAAGACACATGCACACTGAAAGTAAGGGGATGGAAAAAGATTATTTCATGCAGACAGAAACCAAAAGCAAGCTGAAGTAGCACTTGTATTAGACAAAATAGATTTTAAAATAAAGTATCTATTTCCCCACCTCTTGTTTCTGGGCTTCACCATGGAACTTGTTTTACCAAAAGCATGTGATGGGATGAAATGACATTGTGCGGCTTCTAAGGCTGGAACTGAAGAGGCCTTGAAGCTTCCACTTTTGCCCTTTTGGAATGTAATTCTACCATATGATGAAGCTGAGCCCAGCCTACTGGAGGATGAAGCGCAAGGAGAGACAGAGGCACAGCTGACAGGCAACACCAACAACTAGATGTGTGTAGGAGGCCCTCTTGGACCATCTGACCCCATTTAAGCTGCCGGGTGACTACAGCCATATGAGTGATCCCAGTAGAGTTGGGTTGCTAGATTTAGTAAGTAAAAATACTGGATACCCAGTTAAATTTGAAATTCAGATGAAAAACAAATACTTTTTTAGTATAAGTATATCCCATGCAATATTTGAGGGCATACTTATACTCAAAATTATTCACTGTTTATCTGAAATTCAAATCCAACTAGGCATCATGTATTTTATCTGGCAGCTCTACAGGAGAGACCAGCAGAAGATTCTTCCCAGCTGAGCCAAACTCAGAACAAATTACTGAACCAAAGAATTATGAACAAAGAAAATCATTATTTTCTTAAGCCACTAATTTTAGGGTAGTTTGTTATGCAGCAAGAGATAATCGATACATGTATGTATGAAGGATCACAGTGGGGCCTAATCTATGCTCTCATCTTGCTGGGCCCTGCCTGCCATCCACGTTCCATCCTCTAGGCCTCCTTCTACCCATTTAAATTCTGAGTGAGGCCTCAGGGGGTCTTCCTCTGGCTCTGAGTTCCTGAGCCAGAGTCAGCCCAGCTCCGCCCACACCCCAAGTCCACCCCATACCCTTCCCAATTCCCAAAGCACTTACTTGAGATGGGGGTGGGGTGGTGCTGGCTTCTTGGACTCTTCACTTTGTTGGGAAGTGCTGCGGCCCTGCACAGGTGGCCGGGGCTGTGAGGTAAGGGTGGTGCCCGGCTTGGAGGCCTGGTTTGGAGAGCTGCCTCCAGATGCCCGGGATAGCTGTGGAGAGCCTGGTGATCTCTGCTGCTGTGGAGATCCAGATGAGGGGCTCAGGGGCTGCTGGCCTTGTGGGGAGAGCCTCTGTTGGGAGGGGCTTCCAGATCTTGGGGGCTGAGGAGACTGAGCTTGGCGAGGGCCCCCTACAGGGAGAAAAAATTATTACATTCAAAATTCTTTCAGGATAAATATGGCTGTGCACAAATAACACTTCAAGGATGTTCATTAGAGTGTTCTTTAATAACAGAAAAACTGAAAACAATACAAATGCCTAACCATAGGGGAACTGATTAGGAGCATTAAGATACATTCACATAATGGAATATACCATGGTCATCACATATGATATGGCAGAATAATATTACATGACCTGGGATATTGTTGATAATATATGTTAAATGTATACTATTACTTATGAAACAGTATTTACAGTTTAATTCCATTTTGGCATATATATATATATACATACATACACACACACATATAAAAATCTATATAAAAAAGAAAGACTGGAAGGTTATACATTAAAACCAGTGTGTCAAACTTTAATGGCATATGAATCACAGGGGCATCTTGTCCAAATAAAGATTCTGATACAGTAGGTCCAAAGTGGTGTTTTGGATTGAATTGTGTCCCCTCACAAAATTTATATGTTGGGGTCTTAAACCCTGGTGTAACTGTATTTGGAAATAGGGCCTTTATAGGAGGTAATTATTGTTAAATGGTGTCATAAATGTGGGGCCTTAATCCGATTGGACTGGTGTCCTTATAAGAAGTGAGAGAGACCAGGGACCTGCACACACAGAGGAAAGGCCACGTGAAGATACAGCGAGAAGGGGCTGTCTGCAAGCCATGCAGAGAAATTTCAATCCTGCTGGCACCTTGATCTTGGGTTTCCAGCCTCCAGGGCCATGAGAAAAATAAATGTCTGTTACTGAAGCCACTTGGTCTATGGTATTTAGTCATGGCAGCCTAGCAGACTAACACAGGTGGGTTCTGCATTACTAACAAGCTCCCAGGTGATGTTTCTGCTTTCCATGCTCTGAGGAATGTGGCACCGAGCAATGGTTACTAAAGTGGTGGGATTGTGAGGGATTTAAATTTGCTTCCTTTTGCTCACTGATGTTTTCCACAATGAAGACATACTACCTTTGAAACAATGAAGATAATTACTCCTTACTTTTGAATAGCTCTGTAAACTTCGGAGAACTTTTAAAAGCAATATATCATTTGATTTAGAAAGAGGCCAGTAGGGAAGATACCTTTGTTCTCATCATATCGAAGTGGAAACAGACTCGCTATGGTTTCACAGCTGGAAGGGGTAACCAGAGAAAGCCCACAGAAGAGCTTGGCTTCACCCTGTTGCTGCACGGAGCACACAGGTGTTCACCTACAAGCCAAGAGGCATCACGAGCTTGGGGACATTTTGGCCGCACAGAAATGACTTTGAGTGGAATTCCAAGGCCCCAAGTAAGCAAGGTACACTCTCCTCACCCTTGAACTCTGGTATCAGGACTGCTGATTGGGAAATGTATTTTGCCAAAGCAGACTAGCTGCCTGCTGGTCTCCTCTCCAGGATAAACCGGCTCCTGGGAGAGTGGGATGCACCATGGTTATTCTCACCATGCTTTGTTGAGAGGATAAGAGACTGAGAGGTAAAAAGGGTTGGGGCCCATCTCAGAGCCCTTTCATAATGTGGCTTCCATTCATGTGAGCTCCACAAATATCTACTGTGTCCTATTATGTCCTGGCCTTGGGCTGGGCATCCTCACAGCTCTGTGAGTTAAGCATTATTATCATCCCCATTTTTACAAAGAAACTCAGTCCCAGATATACTGTGACTTACTCGAACAGTCACTTCTAATAAGGTGAAGAGCCTAGGTTCAAACCTACGTCTCTCTGACTCAAAGCTCTGTTTTCTTTTGTTCTTCTTTTTTCTTTCTTTTACTATATCACACAAGGCAGCAGCATCTTTGTGCAAATTGAGAAAGGTGCTTTCCTCCTGTGGCGGCAGCTCTGAGCCAGGTGCAAAGGGAGCAAGGGCTAGATTTCAGCCGACTTCCCCCTCAGACAACCTTAGCTGGGCCCTCTGCAGATGACACAAGTTGTGTGTCTGGTGGCCCTGACACCGAACTGGTACCATAGCCCCAGCTCCTGACTCAAGCCTTGCTGTTAACTTGCTATGTGACCACGGGTAAGTCACTTCTTCTCTCTGGGCTTCTGGGCTCTCATTTGTAGAATGAGGTTGTTGGAGTATACATCAAACATCCCTCCCAATTTGAATATTATTGTGAGTCTATGCAACACTTTCCAGGTTGGATTGAACTGTAGCACCAATTAGCAACTGCTTGCACGTGGCTTGATTCATCCTTTACCTCTTTCATGACTATATGTCCCAGTAGACTGGAGAACCCACTGACTGCAAAATTCAAACACCAATAGGGCCAGGCAGATACACATGTAAATAAAGCAGGTGAGTGTCAGAAAAATCATGTGGCTTTCAAAATTTTCCCACTTGAGATACACAGTTCAGAGACCTATCTCTCTAAAGAGGTACACGCATAAAGAAACTGGCCATTGACATTGTGTCACTGTTTAAGTGACAAGAGGGAGGAGTAGGGCCTGAAGCAAATAGAGGAGTCCTTGCCCTGTCCAAGGGAGCAGCTGTTACTAAATGTCAGCAAGCAGTTGCTACGTAGCAATGCAGGCCCATTGTTTCTAGAGCTCCTGCTCTACCAGGAGATGCTGGAAATCTAGATATTTATGTATAAGCTTTTGATTGATTGATTGATTTATAGCTTTTGATTTTTAAATGTTGGTTTACTTTTTTATTTTTGAAACCCCCTATAGGTCCAAAAACCCATGTTTTCTACTTTTATCTTAAATCTCCCTTCCTTCCCCCTCTGCCTCCCAAGGCTGATAATATCTTGAAAAATCTGGATGCTCATTCATTCACTTATTAACTATGTGTTCAGCACCTATTACACAGCTAGGATTCATCAAGAGACACTAGTTATTTCTTTCAGCTTTTTGGCAAAGCAAACAATTTAGTATTTTTTGTTTGAGCACATATAAAAAATATTAACTCATATGTGGAAAGTATTTGCCTAAGCACAGGATTAGTGCTAAAAAATGATGAGGTTCATTAAAAGAAAACTTTACTTTTACTGAGTTAAAAATGAGTAGTGAGTTCAAAAAACAAGTTAATGTGACCTTATTATTTTGGGAACTCAAAGAAAGCATTGTGTTTTAATTAGCCTTGTTATTTTTAATCTGAATATAAATTCAGTGAGCATTTTCTTTAATTATCTTAATTGGTTTTAAATTGATTGTTTTTCAACTCAATAAAAGTGTGTTTAGCCTCATGTCCCTTAAAATAATATCTCTTTATCAAGTGTGTCTCTACTCTGGGCCAGAGAGGAAACGGGAATACAGTAGCTCTCTGTTTTAAAAGTACTCTTTTAAATGTGGTTTAGAAAGTAAGTCCTGGGACAGAGTGGGAAAGGAGAGGGTAGGGCAGAGGCAAAGCCAGAGCCTGGCAGGGTGATGAATAAGTCGTTTTTGAATATTTATAATTACAGAATTATCGCCAGGCAGGAGGGCAGTAGGGCTACAGTAGTCATGAGGATTGTTAATGATGACAAACATTAAGAACAACATGTATATTATAATTGTTAGCAAGACACAAATTATTAATAGTGAGTTTTTAATAGTGAAGGTTATGTAAATAGTTATTAACAGTAAATCACCAGTAGTAAGAGCTAGCACCTACCACGCACGTTACCTCCACGCCCTGACACCTAGCTAATTGCTTCACTGCATTATCTCACGGGCAGCTGCCCATAACTAAACAGGGCAGCTGTTATTTCCTCCTTTATCAGAGGGAAAACTGAGGCTCTGAGAAATGATGTAACTGCCTAAAACTGCCAAGGTATGGGACATGGAAGTGGATTCAAACACGTGTGTGTCTGCCTGAAGAAGATAGCAGTGTTCCCTGGTACACAGTTGTATAGGTCATGCAACTTCTCTTTTCTTAGAGCTTTCTGCTTTCCCAAGAAGAGAAGCATAGACGAGAAAGATGAATGGGTTGTTTTATCTAAGACCTGTTGAAGAGGAAGCCATTTAGTGCCCAAGGTCGATTTTCCCAAGAAGCAATGAATCTGTTACTTTGATAAAAGCGACTGGGGAGGCCGCAGCATGTTATTAATGCTTTCTTTCTGATAGGTCTTAAAGCAGATCCTTAAAAGATCACCGTGCAAATGCCTGGACTGGCTTCTTGATGTGACGCTGCCCTGAGGATCCAAGCTGGCACTAGAGCAGTGAGTGTGCCCGGGATGTTCTGACTGTGGGGCCGATTTTCTCCCCAGGCCCGAGAGTGAGAACACCCGACCTACTGGTGTCCTGAGAGAAGGTTAGTTATTGCCTCGAGTTCTTTTCATCTTGTCATCACTGATTTATCCATTCTCTAATAAATGGTGGCATTTACGTAGTAATACTATTTTTTTTGAGGAACAATTTCAATTGACAAGTTTACGTATAACGATCCATTTTTCTTTCTCACTCTAACCGGTTGGCTCATAAATCTATAATCAGGCACTACTAGCGGTTGGGAAACAGACACTTTGTAGAAGATCCTAAAGGCCAGACTTGTAAACCTGCCATTTTCTTTTGCTTCCTTGGACAAAGCCTAAGCCTCCACTTCTGTAAAAAGGAAATACTGTTGTTTTCACTGTTGACAAGTTGGGAGGCTGAAAATGAGAAAATAAACGGGAAGTCCCTAGCACAGTGCCTGGCACGTATTAGGCACTTAATATATTTGCTTTCAGTCTTCCTTTCCTCCTTTCCTGACTTTAAAGGGGTGACAAACCTCACAGTCTCATTCATTCTGCATATAGAGTGAGTACACATATGTGGGGATAAAGTATTAAGATGGAGTTTTCCAGAGTGCCTCCTGGAAGTCACATGCAGATCCCTCAGTGCATTTTAGCATCCTTGCTGGATGTTTTCTCTCGGTGGGTGGCTCCTTGTGGGTCCTACCTTGCGTGGGTGGGCGTGGCTGGGACTGTCCCAGCGGAGGCCCCAGCTGGGGCTGCCCGGGGGATTTTGCTGGTTTAGTCTGAGGAGCCTAGAGCAGGAGAAGAGAGAAGAAGCCTGTTGTGATCACCACACCACTTACTTTCTGGGTGGGAGGGCAGGATTTATCAACATCAGTTCATTATTAAGGTAAAACTTACATGATGTGCACAACTCTTCAGTGTATAGCACAGTGAATTTTTACACGTGGATACACCTATGTAACCACCACAAATATCAAGACAGAGGATTTCCAGTGGAGAAGGTTGCCCAGTGCCCTCTCCCAGCCAACAACCCCCTTGCATATAACCATTCCAATGTCTGTTATAGGTTTGTTTTTGTGGGGAAAGGCGGGAGCAGGTTTCGAAACCTGCTTTTCCAGAAAGCTGGGGAACTAGCAAATTCTTTAGAGAATGATCCAGTAATCCATGGTGAAGACTGTGGAGGGGAGGAGCCCTGTGGAAGCTTGTCAAGGTTGGAGGAGGGGGAAATGGGACACACAATAGTCTCTATTGACGGGAAGCACACATGGGCACACACACACACACCCTGCTCCAGCCGGATGTGCAGGGCACAGAGGGGACAACTGGCTTCTTATGTTAATAATCTCTGCCCACAGACACCCAAAGCCCAGTTGAGACAAGATTTTTCTCCCCAGGGTGGTAGAGGGAGGAAGGGACCTTCAGAGCCTCCCAACCTCCCCAGTCAGGAGCAGGAATACCAGCCCCATGTCCAGCCTCATCATACCACATTCCTTTCTCCCCAGGTTGGTTCCTCCCTGGGGACATCTCTTCTGGATCAGGGCTCCCACTCTCAGACAACCAGGTGTTTCTCATGGCTAAAAAAATCTCCCTTGCTCCCAAGGACCTTACCCAAGGCCTCAGGGGAGAGGGCACTGTGCCCCCTGGCATCAGGAGTTGGCTCATTTTGGAGACAACTAGGTCGGCCATCAGCTGTTTGTCTTCTTCCACGTGCTCTCCAATCAGGGGCATTGAGCTGTCCATAACCTTCGGGAGAAAAAGGAGTCCTGAGGGACCCTCACGCCAGGGTAGCTGGGCAGCTGGGTAGCACATCCCAGGGCAGGCTCAGAGCTCAGGACAGAAATGACCACTAGATGGCAATGTTCTCCATGCAAACACCCAGCCCAGTACCTCCCCGGGGAATGAGCCCCATGGAGACAGTTTTCCTCAGCTCAGTCTAAATCAGCTCCGTGAATTCAGTTCAGTTCAGTCTACATTTGCTAGACCTCAGACATGCAACCAAGGGCCAGGAGCCTTTGCTGACCTTTCTTGCTCTTTTATTTGGGGGAGCTGGTCTCCACCCCTCCTTTCCCATCTTGGCCCCCACCCAGGATTGGGGTTGGCTTCCTGAACCTGGCCCAAGGTCAAGGTTTTCCACAAGGCCAGAAGCAGTGAAAGTGGGCACTCGATTATGAACAAAAAAATGACATGAGTTGGAGTCGTCCCAGGTTTCAGAGAGAAGAGGGAAGAGGCAAGGCCTGTTCTCTAGGGCTCCGGCAGAAAACACTCCTGGAGAAAAACTCCTTCCACAGGGAGCAGGCTGCTTCTCAAAGGAGTGCTTATACTGGGAGGGGGCCTAAGAGATCATATTTCAACATCCACTCTTTTTGCAGATAGGGAAACTGAGGCCTAGAGATGGGAAAGACTTGCCCAAAGTCACACAGGCCAATGGTCCAGATGATTCCCCAGGCACAGGCAGCTGTAGAAGGTCTTGAAGGGGAGTGAGGCCTTGGCTGGCCCTCTGTCACCTCCCCCACTGTAGGAACCAGCCTGTTCACCCACCCAACCCCATCAAACACACTGTCTTGTTTCCCCTTTTCCCAAGCTCTGGACTCACCAGGTTCTCTCTCTTGTCCAGGTCCTTGTGCATGTCATTCCCTCTGCCCACTCCTTACCTACACCCCCTTCTCATCCACCAGGGAACACCTAGCCAGCCCTTCCTCCGGGAAGCCCTCATCTGTTCTCCTGCTGTCCTCACTTTGGTAGTCCCATTGGAGAGCTTACCCCACAGTGCCGTCATCTCCTGTTTATGTGTGTCTCCCCAACCAGACTGTGAGCCCCTGGGTTGGGGATGTGCCCTGTATCCTGTTAGACAGGTGTGCCCTCAAAAAGTACCTGTTGAATGGAGGAATGAAAGGTTCTTGCAGTAAATCCTGCTCCTAACGATAAGGATACTAATAAGTGCTATATTTTATTACTATGTGCCAGGCACTGTTCTAAGTGCTGGGTGTGGATTATTTCACACAAATCTCAGAATAGCTCTTTGAGATAGGTATCATTATTTTCCTTATCAAGATGAGAAAGCTGAGGGTCAAAGAAGTAGCAAGTTCAAGGACAGGTTGCTAGCAAGTCATGCGTGGTCCTTCCATGTCTCACCAATCACTGAACAGCTCCCTGTGCTAAGAACTGGGAACACGAGACCTGGATTCCAGTCCTAGGTTCTGCTACGGACTTGCTGTGTGAACTTGGGCAGGCTACTTTTCCTCCGTGGGCCTGCTGTTTTCCTCAACAATAAACTGAGGGGTTTAAGCAGCTTCGAAGACCCTTCCAGCTGGGACTTTGAAGGAGACTGGGAGTCTAAAGCACCTACTGTGATTGGGAAGCTGAAAAGCAAATGCAAAGATGTGAATGCAGATGCTATCATGGTCCTGAAAACTGCCCTCAAATTGAGCTCCTTGTGGGTTTACCCTGGGTCCTTGGCATCACGGATCCCAGTGCCCAGCACAGGGCAGCCTCTCGGTCGAAGTGGGCTGAGTTAAGTTATGACTGTGGAGTCTAAGTGCACACAGGCTTGTCCTTTCTCCCCCTGACCCTGCCCACCCCTTTTTGTTCTGGTTTCTGTTTCCTACATTCCCTGCAGTGGAAAACAGCCGCCACAAGGAAACTGAGGTCATAGCATTTTGGAATCCCCATGGTGGACGCAGCCAAAGGAAGTGGACACTCTGGTTTCCCCAGGGAAACATTTTTCCAGTGAGCAATGTCGTTCTCTGGACAGGCCATGGAGGGCAAGTTCAAGGGTCTTTCCCCTGAGTATTTCACTGTGAGGATCTTCACAAAACATGTCCCACAAATTTTATGTTCTCACCATAGAGGTGGCTGAAAAAATCAGTATTTTTGGATCTCTTCTGCTTTCTTTTCCTGACTGGGGAAAAATACCTTTTATCTTCCTGGTGAAAAAACTCCCCATCTCCCTTGGTCCCACTCTAAACTGAAAAACAAGGGAAACAATTCTGCAATGTTTCTGAGAGAAAAAAATATCTGAAAAGCCATTTTCCCCCTGGAACATTTTTGAGAAGTTTTTTTCTTGTTTTTTTGAAGTCCAAACCCACTTTTTTTTTTTTTTTTTTTTTTTGTGAAAGGTCTTTCATCCCTGACCCTCTCAATGTCTGGAGGCAGGGAGCCTGGGCCCACGAGTAAAATTTTTGTTTCCTAAGAGTGAAAGTTGAGAAAACTCAGAGAGGCAGGAGCTCTTGGGGTCAGAGATAATGCTAAAGCAAGAGAGAAGGGGCTATACTCACAGGAGGGGCAGGGAAGGGAGTCCAGGAGTCCTTCATCAGCTGATTGCCAATCCTCTCACTGAATGGAAGCTCTAGGAGGCAGGGTGCCTGCTACAGTGTCCACTGCTCTATCCTCATCACCTGGCTTGGGGTCTGGTGCCCAGAGTAGGGACTCAATAGTGAATGGATGAATGAATGAATGACTGTGTGTGTGCCAAAGCTGAGTTCATGTCTGGTGGTCCTGGTGAGGAGAAGCAGAGGCAGGAGGGCCAGGAAGGGTCTTAGGAGATGCAGTGTGCCAGGCATTGATCTGAAACTCCCAGACATCCTCAGGAAGGTGGGAGCCTTGTCCCTCCAGGAAGCAGCCTGGCTCTGGCTTGGAAGCATATGTACAGGCCAGTAGTTCTGCTCCAGATCCCTTCAAAGTCCTCTGAGAAGGGGCTGCTGGGGGGATTTCAAGTACAGTGACCACTGGGCTAGAGGGGTGAGCTGTTTTCTAGAGCAGAACTTAACCTGCAAATATAGATGCAACTCATCCTTGGAAACTACTTGGCCTTTCTGGTGGGGAGGGGTTTGAGAGTTGGTAGCAGGACTGTATCCACCCTGGACTCCCTCCTTTTCACCTCTAAGCTGGCCGCTCCTAGGCTCAAGTGTGAATGCCCTCCTGGCATGGCTGGAGGAGAAGAGCAGGGCTCCCACCCTACGAGTCATCTGGTCCTGCTGCGCTGTGGGTCCCGGGAGTGGTGCAGACACACGGGGCTGGAGGACTGGCTGGCTCCTGCGGTCACCCGGGCCATGTGCTTCCCATTAGCCGCCCACACCCCGGGGAGGGGGCAGCCGCAGGGCTCTCCCTCACGTGCCTTGGCCTTGTGTCAGCACCACCCCTCTGCTGTGGTTTGAGGAGAAAGCCACAGAAAGGGAGTGCTGGAAGGGGCTCTGGGGGGCCGTGAGCATGGAGATGTGAGGTTGGTGAGAGAAGGGAGAACTCCAAGCCAGAGGGGCATTTTCAGGGGGAAGCAGTGGAGAGTCATGAGTTGTGGTGGGGGGCAGGGAAAGGGAGTCAGGAGGGGAGAGGGAGATTGTGGGACCAGGAGAGACATGGGGAGCCATGGAGGGGAGAGAGGGACTGTGGGATTGGGAGAAGCATGGAAGAGGAAGTTGTGCGTTGGGGAGTGGCAGGAAAGGAAGGTAATGGAAGGACTACAGAGACCTGTAGGCTACAACCCTGAAAGGGTTCTTTGGCTTGTGAGAGGTATGGGCTACAGGAAGGTTGTGGAAGAGATTCTGGGACTCAGAGACCCTCTGACTGTCTCTCTTACAATTATATTTCCTCCATTTACACCCTTGCACGTCTGTGTTCCCTTTCCTCATGTTCAATGCCCTGCCATTACTTGTTTACCATCCTTCCCTGCTAGCCTGCATACTCCATGTCTGTCTTGTTCAGGGCTGTGTCCCCAGAGCCACCCTCATGCCAAGCCCACAGGAGCCCCCAAGTACATGTTTGTTCAATGAACAGACAATGGAATCTCTGCATGGTGACTAGGGAAGTGTGCCCTCTTTACACATTTGTACACTGAGAAAATTTAAGAGGCCCGAGGGGACAGAATCTTGCCGACTCTTGGCCTGATGCTCTTCCCCTACTGTTAGGCCCATGGGTTGCAGAAACCTGTCAAACCTCATACGCAGACCTCTCAAGGCCTTGCTCAGAGCCCCTGGACATGAAGATGTGGCCAAGAATGGGGATGAGGTGTATGTGAGGGCAGTGGGTAAGGAGCCTCTGGGAGCTGCTCACCAAGGCCTGGGCTGCATGTGCCTCGGCCATGGACAAAGACACAGCTGACCGTGCTGGAGGCCACACCTGGACTCATTCCCTCTGGCATGCCTGCCCGGGGGTGGGGGCCAGACCAGGCCTGCTCCATCTCTTACCTCAATGATGTAATCTCTTCCATCTTTGCTGTGGACGGCCTTGACAGCACAGATGTCCAGGCCACCAAACATCTCTGAGCAGCTGTCCACCCATAGCCTATACCTGCAGGGATGGATAGACAGAGAGTGAGCATGTGGGACAGGGAACAGGGAGAGGGAGCAGAAGGAGAGAGAGGCAGAGACAGAGGGATGGAGAGACACAGATAGACCACAGAGAAAAACAGGCTATGAGACAGATAGTGAAACACACATGTACTCATTCAGAGATGGAGAGAGACAGTAAGACAAGAAACAGAGACGCAGCAAGAGAGACAGAAAGACAGAGAGAGGCAGAGACACAGAGGCAGCGGGAGAGACAGAATGGATAAAAAGGGAGGCAGAAACACAGATGGACAGTGAGAAAGAGAGACAGAGAGAGGGAGAGAGACTAGAAAGAGTGCCAGGAGGGCAGGAAAGAGGAACGATGAGGGGGAGAAGGAATGAGAGTTGGGAGAGATCTCAGAGATCTGACCCCACCCCACTAGGACTTTGCTGGCTCCACAGTATTGGGGAGCTTGCCCTGACCCCATCTGGAGCCATCCCAGACACCAAGCTGCCTCCGAAGTCCTTTTCCCTTGAGAAAGCTGCTTGAAGGGCCCCAGAAATCCCTTCCAGGCCGCCCTCCCAATCCCAGCCTGCAGGGACAATGGGTGCTTTCTCCCCCTGCCTGGGGTGCGCAGGCAAGGGAGCCTGGCAGGCTGCTCCCGTCTGGCCCTGGGGGCCTGGCCCTCTGGACCCACTGCTTTTGTTCTCTTTCCAGCCACTTGATGGCTGCAAGGCCCGTTTGCTTTGCAGAAGATCTCAGTGCTGGACTTTGACCCTGCAACAAGGGGATGGTTGTATCTGGAGAGGTCTTCCCGGCCTTGCACTTGGCTTCCCTCGTGGTGGCTGGATTTTGAGTCACAGGGGACTTTGTGTCAAAGTTCTTGCTTCTCTCCCCACTCTCCAGGGTCACACGGGGCACGCCTGCTCTGAGATCTATTTGTGTCTCTGAGCCATAAGGCCTGGAATGAGGAGAGATCATCGCTGAAGTGTTCCCAGAACTTATCCGCTAATGCCCCTTGAGGCACTGAGGGTACTGCCCATGAATTTGCAGAAGGGAAAGTGAATTCCAGGCCTGAGCAGACCCACTCCCATGGTAGGCTCCTGCAGAGATGGCCTAGGTGGCCTGGGGTTGAACAGAGCCAGAGAGATAGTGACCTGCTGCAGACATCTGTGAGCAGCTTGTGAGACACTGGGGAAGGCCGGGCTCACGTTCTGGAAAGGCTAGGAAGAAAAGGGCCATGACTGTCCCATGAATGCCCGCTAGGGGAAGGTTATGACTGCCCAGACCAGGTAATTCAGTTGTGCCAGGTAATAAGCACAACTCCCCTGAGTCTCGTTAGCATAGGTGGGTATCCAGATTGAAGTGCCACCTGGGATTGACAGGAAGGGAAGGAAGCCAACATTGACAATGCCCCTCCCTGCCATGGGCCAGCACTGGGTTAGGTACTGAACATCCCTCTCTCATTCAGCCCTCTGACTTTAGTATATTACCTCCAATTTAAAGAAGTTAAAGAAGTTCAGAATGGGTAGTTAACTTACCCTGTGTAACACAGCTTGGAAGGGGCAGGACCGCTCACTTTCAGTCATGCTGCTTCCTCAAGCTTAGAGCCCAGAACCAGAAATTCCATGAGGACAGTGACCATGTTATATCCTTCCCCTAAGTCTCATTCAGTCATTGTTGCTATAGCAGGGTGGGCCCAATCCAATCTCTAAGGGGAAGAGACATGGCATAGGCCTACCTAATTGCAGCACTGCAGCTTTCTGGGTCACAGTGATTGGTCCAGGGATGGTCATGTGACCTAAGCCAGGCCAATCAGTGAATAAGAAACTCAATTCCAGGCTTTATTGAATTGGTTGGGAAAGAAGTCTCTTTCTGCTGGACTTGACACGGTCAGGATGTAAGCCTGGAGCTGACCGGAATGAAGTCAACACAGAAGCAAGCTAAACGGAAGTGGGTAGAATAAGTTTTAAAGTCCTACCTGGAGCTATAGCTCTGGAGTTTTCATTGCCACAAGCCAATAAATCCCCTCCTTGGCTCAAACCAATATGATTTGTGTTCTAAACTTGCAACTGACACAGAGTTCTTAAAGGGAAGGATTAGATCTTTTCATCTTGGCCTCTTTAGTGCTCAGCACAACATGGCATGCAGTAGGCACTCAATATATGTTCACTGAACAGATCTTTCTGACCCCAAAGCCCACATTTTGTCCACAGTCATTGAATGCTTGCATGCAAGGTCACTGGGCACGCAGGAAAGGATGTCTGTGTGCTGCTGGCCCAGAGCAGGTGACTAGCCCTTCTTGTTTAAAGGAAGGAAGACCTGAGGGCCCTTCAGCCAGAGTGCATCCCTGCCATATTCATGATTCATAGGAAATCCACCTCTCCCTCCTCGTATTGAGACAGGAATAACTCTGAGAGGAGTAGACACCCCAGTAGCCCTGGTGCCCTTACAAGGATGCTTCCATGCAGCCGTCAGAGCAGAAAGAGACTGGTGAGGACTTCCTGCTCTCTTCCAGCAGCTAGGCAGGTCCAGAAAGACCCCTGGACTTGGAGACAAGATATCAGGGTTCTGTTCTCAGCTCTGTCATTGATCAGTTCTGTGACCCTGGACAAGTCAACTTCCCTCTCTGAACTTTCTTCCCCATCTGTAAAATGGGGTTATTATAAAACCTTCCTTGCAGACTGTTATGGGAAGTAAAGGGGATCATGCCTAGGAACATGCTCTGTTGGTGGTGAGACACTGGCCAGAGGGTGAGATGGCATTACTTACAGGGTCCTTGTTGTATCCCTATCCACTTCCCATTATGGCTGGTGCATCTCCCTAAACACATTCTTTGTCTCTTACCTCTCTGTCATGGCCACCTGCTCCAGCATGGCAGAGCCTGTGTTGGCCTTCCAGTTTCCAGAGATGGAGGTTCTCCTGTATCAGAACAAGTAACACAGTGAGGGCATTAGGGATGCTTGTCACTGATATGCTTTCATTTTTTGTGTTGGCTGTTAGGAGGCTCTGATTCACATATCTGGCTTACATTATGACATGTATTCTTAGGTACACATTCTGTCCTCAGATTTATTTTTTTGTTTGTTTTTATTTCCCTTTATGTTGATTGCCTTACTTGTTGGATCATAAGTATCTTTTTCTTCGGCATGTTTAAAATCTAAAAATTAAATTAAAAAATGCCTACACCATCAGATTAAATCCTTCAAACTTTGGCCTTCTGTTTTTTTCTGAGGGGGAGATAATAAGGTTTCTTCATTGATTTCCGCTTTGTGGTGGTACCAGGAATTGAACCCAGGACCTCTTGGGTGCTGAGCATGCACTCTACTGCTTGAGCTATACCCTTCCCCCTGGCCTTCTGTGTTTCAGACGAACTAGGATAGTAGAGCTCCTGGTGACTCTGGAATTTTGTTTTTGAGAGTCCCATACAGTAGGGAAAATGATCCATGGAGAGAAGTGATTATTTTCCAAGGTGAAGAGCCCTTGCCTTTTCTGCTCCAGGAATAACTGACCTCCTTTCAGGTGCTCCAATGCCTATGGCACTTTCCTGTGTTTAGGCCTCCATTCACCTTCTTCCCTTTGCCTGGTCCAGTCTTCATCTCCATCTTTGCCTCCCTAAGTCCTACTCATCCTTCAAGTTTCATCTGAAATGTGACTTCTGACAGCACACCTTCCCCAATAAGAACAGACCCTCCTCCACTACACCCTATACCAATGTTTAATAATGCTTATCTTACTTGTAATGACTGTTTTAGTCTGCTGTCTTCTCTGAGGGGAGGGAACATATTTGACTCATCCTTCTATAACTCTAGTATCCAGAAGTCCCTGGCATGCAGTAGGTACCCACTAATTACCTACTGGCTAAGGGACTGTGTATGCTGAAGAGAAACCCAGACAAACTATCTCTAATGGATTCAGCAAACGCTGAATGGATTTAAACAAAGTGGCAGAGGTAAAATGATTTGTTTCATGACCAAGGAAAGGCACGTGGTTGAAGGGTGAACCAGGAGAGGAATTGCTATAAAAATGTCTTTCTAAAAGAGAAAAAAAATGTATCTGAGGACAGCAGAAACTAAGAATAGATGGTGGAGGAGTCCTAATGACTAAGGATTGCAGTGACATTGATAAGATTCATGTCAGTTCAGTTCAGTTCAGTTCAGTTTAGTTCAGCTCAATGCAATGCAATTCAATTCAATTTGGCAAACAATCCCTGGGCCACCCTATGTTCTGGGTACTGGACTAGTCTAGTGTGCAGTGATGGCCCCTCCTCTGGCTGCCCACTATCTTGAAGGGTAGACGATCCTAAAACCAGAGTATAGGCATGGTAGGGTTAGCAGTACACACGAGGCATGAAGCACTCCAGGGAAGCAAAGGAGAAACCAGTCACTTAACGTGACCCCAGACGGCAGTAGTTGAGATGTGCCTGGGAGGATGAGAAGGATTTGGTAGAGTGGGATCTGTATGGTAACAAGGGAAGGTAAGAACTGACTTGAGTCAGACGGATGTGAATTTGAATCTTGGTTTCAGCATTTTCTAGATATATAACCATGGACAACATCTCTGAGTCCTTATTTTCTCATTGGTAAATGGGAATAATTATAGTACCATGCTTATAAGGTACTGTGTGGATTAAAGGAAAGATTCCCAGAAATCTCTTAGTACAATGGATGCTACTATTATTTTTCATTAAGTGGAGACAAGAAAGCCTTCTAATGCCAGAGGCAGCAGGAACACAAGTCAGACTGATCTTCTAAGAAGATAATGATAGTGCTTTCTATGTTCGAGGCATGGGTCTAAAAGCTTTTTAAGCACTGGCTTATTTCAGCCTCACAAAACTTAATGAGATAGACGTTATTATTATCATTCCCACCGAACGGCAGAAGCCACCAAACCATATCTGAGAAACTCCATGCTCTTAACCATAACTCTCCACGGCAGAGCCCATCACAGATTTGAAGGAGTCAGCTGGCCCAAATGTGATGCAGCTGCTGGGATGTAGGATGGCATGCAGACTGGAACAAAAGACTTCACCTTTATGACAAATGCATGATGTTGAAGAGGGAGGGGATGAATGGAAAAGTGCTGACCTAAGTAACTCTGGAAATTAGTGAAAATGGTATGAGTGAGTACAAAAGGAACTGTAGAAAAGTCCTGTACTGTACTTGGTGAAGCTGTTTCTCATGGGGATATGGCTTAACAGTTCTGGAACTGTACACATATACTGGGATTAAACAAAGACGTACATGGAAGGGGGATGGTGGGAGCCAGGTTTTCCTCTGTTGGAGTGGGAAGTCACAGATAAGCAACCTGGGAAGGCTAAGATGAATCATGCAGTACTAGATGAAAGTCCGAGACATCAATATGAACTCTGTTTAGCTTTAGCTAAAGATGGATATATATAGAAATAATTACAGACATGCGTGTATATACAAGTTGAGATACACACATATTTCCTAGCTCTGTCTGCTGAGAGAACTTAGAAACAATGACACCCAGTAGCAACAAGCCCAAAGGCCCAAGTGCAGGGCAGAAAGTGGGCCAGAAAAGACGCTGAATGGTCAGGGGCGGAGAGGGCATTTTACACTGAGGTCTGACACAAACCCCCTCCCTCGGACATCGGCCAACCCAGGGTCCAGGAAATGTCATAACTAATGACAAATTGGAGCTGTAAGGGCAGAAAGGCTTAGCATAAAGAATGTGGCAATGAGGTAATCTTCAAGAAGAAAAACTGGGACAAGGTGTCGTCAATGTCAAGTGGAAACGCTAACAATGAGGAGAGGAGGGAAATGATATGACGGATGGTGGAGGCCTCAGGAATGCACTGGACCATGCACTGAAATGTTCTCCAATTCAGAGGGGCTGGGGTTGGGGGTGAGGTGATCTTATCACCCAGAGGGCATCTGAGAGCAGTGACAGGTCTGCCCTGGCTTGTGAGTTGGAAGAGAGCAATTGGCAAGACAGACCAGAAGTATTTCTTGGCTCCATCCCTTTCCTGGCATATTTCCTTAGAGGTCAAGTGGCTGCATCTTCTCCAGTTTCCCAGGTAATGGCAGAGTGGAGTGGTTGCAACAGAGACTGTGTGGCCTATAAGGCCTAAAATTACCATCTGGCCCTTCATAGGAAAATGTTTGCTGACCCCTCATCCAGCCAATCCAGGTAGTGTAAGAGCAACCCTAGATAATACAGATATGAATATGTATGGCTGTGATCAATAAAACCTTATTTACAGAAACAGGTGGCAGCTGGATTTGGCCTGTGGGCTGTGGTTTTCTTGCCCTGACCTAAAGCACAGCTCCATCACACAGAAGCACACAGAGAGACTTTCCAGAGCCAGCTGTGGCAGTCCTCAGAGACGGAGCCATGCAATCAGTGCTCTGTATGCTTGGAAACAGAGCACTGGTTGCCTCTCTGGGGTCTCATCATTTCAGTGGAAACAATAACATTCCAAAGTGAGACAGAGAAGACTTGGAGCAAATAATACTTCTCTGAAGACTGAGCCCTTCACCTAGTGAAGAACTCCTACTCATCCTTGTAACCATACCTCCAGTGTTAGTCATCCTTTGCCCGACCCACCCCTGGGATGAATGCGTGTTGGATTTTCTGGCATTCATTCCTTTTATTCTAGTCACAGAATTTCTATGTCCACTGGATAATGACCCTGCCCATATTGCATACCACTTTGGTGGGCCTCTTCCTACTGGTTGTCTACCTTCCTCTAACCAATAAATATGTGACCACAGTGGGACTAATCCATACTGTTTCCATGAAATCACAATCTTGAGTTAAGCCATGAAAATGATTTGGGCAGACTGACTTCCTGATGGAATGCCACGATGATTGTCTATTACTTCTAGCTATCCAGATTCTTGGGGCTTCCCTGGATCCTAATATTTCTGAAATTGGTAGTTTGGGTTTTTGTTAGTTAGTTTTTTTTTTTAGGTTTCTAATCATACGTAGGTTTCCAATAAATTCCCTTGAAAAACTCCACCAAATTAGATGTGGTTTCTACTGCTTGCAGCCAAAGAAAGCTGATATAATCTCCTACCTGATCTTATTTGTCCCAGAGAAACCC
This sequence comes from Camelus bactrianus, assembly GCF_048773025.1. Classification (NCBI taxonomy): domain Eukaryota; kingdom Metazoa; phylum Chordata; class Mammalia; order Artiodactyla; family Camelidae; genus Camelus; species Camelus bactrianus. The sequence continues at coordinate 29,826,168 of NC_133550.1, read as the reverse complement.
TTTTGCAGCCCATGGCACCAGAGCCATCCTTTTTTTTTTTTTTTTTAAAATAATAAATACAGGTCAGATAATGCCACTTCTTTGCTCGGAAGGAAAGAGAAGGAAATCCAAAACCCTTAGCAAGGCTTCAAGGCCCTCCTTGATTTGTCCCCAAGTCTCTCTTCCACGTTTGCCTCCTATGACATACATCCCGTATATACTTGCAAACATGCCAAGAGTCTTTCTTTCTCTGGGAGGAAATAGCCCTCATTTGGGTAGACAGATTTCTATGCTGGGATAAGCTATGATGGAACATCAGCCTTCAGTTGAACTGACCAGAGAAGAAGGGCAGTAAAGGAGACAGAAAGGGAGAATAATGATGTCCCTACGGGATCTCTGCCCTGCTGGACATGTATCTATACTCTCTGTCCCTCTCACACTCTGCTCCTACCCTTCCCCCCAGCTCCCCAGCCCTTGCCCAGGGACTCACATGTAAGCCTTGTAGTTGGATCCAATTTTCTGGATGCGAATGTCGTACTTGGAGTCGATGAAGGCCTCGGTGGTAGCATAGGTTTTGGCCATAGCCACCATGCTTGTGATGTCCTGGTAGTCATGCTGGTTTTCTACTTTGATCTGTGTGGGAGGATGAGGGGGTAAGTATCACCCACCCAGCGTTCACTAAGCACCTACCCAGTGCTGGGACCCAGAACTGCACATATAATGACCTTGAGAAGGTCAGATGCCTGGCAAATAGGAAATAATTCACTCCACTACTTCCTGTGGAAGAGAAAGGCAGCATTCCACTTGGGGGAGTCAAGGGAATCTTTATAGAAGGGGTGATCTTGGAACAGGGTTTGGAAAAATAAATGTGATTCTCAGATGGACTACAGAGTAGGTGCACTCTGTGGAGAGCATGGAGGCTGGACAATGCAGAGGCAGGAGGAACCGGTGTGGGGGGGTGGGCTAGTAATTCAGACTGGCCAACATGGCAGGAGGGGGATGCCTGAAGGGAGTCTTCATGGAATAGATATGGAGGGCCTCAGCAGCTTTGGTAGGGGCTAGGATGCTAGCCTGAAGGCTCTGGAAAGCCACTTGAAGGAGAAGAGCTTAAACAAGAAAGTCGCCTAATTTGTGTTTTAGAAAAATCACTTAAGCAGTTGCGTAGAGGGCTGGATGGAAGGGTGTGATATGGGGTAGAGAGAGACCAGTTAGAAAGAAGAGAGCGTGTATGTGTGTTTGCACATGTGGTGTGCATGTGCAAGGTGTGTGCACGTGCGCTGCATGTGTGAAGTTTTTGGAAGATTGTGTGGGGTATGTGGAAGGTATGGTTTGTGGTTTATGTGTGTGGTGTGTTTGCACATGTGATGTGTGTGGTGAGTGGTGTGTTTGTGTGTGCAGTGAGTGTGTGTATGTGTGTGTGGGAGTGTGTATGCACTGGACACAGCCAGCTCTGCTAGACCAAGGCCTGGGGGAGAAACTCACTCATACTGTTTACTGGGCTGAGGCCAGGAACATGGGGTGGTGCCCTGGGGTCAGGTAGAGGTCTCAGGAGAGCTTCCAAGGCCAAGTGCAGGGGACGAGTCCAAGACTCTGTGATAGTGATCTCAACACATAACAGAGGCTGATTCCCAGCGCCTCTGGACAGCTGGGCGGGTGCCCCCTCCCCTGTCACCCTCACCCAGAAGGCAGAGGGGTTCTGATGCTAGGCCAGCAGTGAGCAGGGGCCAGATCCCCTGAGGGCCTGGGTGGGTGCTGAGCAGCCTGTTTGGGAGGCGGTCCTGTCCTTACAACCTCTTCTATCCCTTTCCTGCCTGCTCTTCAGTCTCAGCAGTGCCCTGAATACACCATCCCTCCATGATGATGCCCATCCACATCTGCCACATCTTCACAACTTACAAAGCATCTTCACAGCTTTCCTTTGGTACCTGAAACAGAATTGTGAGGTAGACACGGTGGGCATGATTATGAGCATGTAACAAATGCAGAAACTAAGATTTCTTACTTGTCTAAGGCTATAAAACAGCTAAACACAGAGCTGGGAATGAAACTCAGCATTCCAAAAGTACAGCTGTTCTTTGAACCATCTCAGGGTATCTACAAGTGCATGTCTGCTATTCCACCCAATAGACTGTAAACAATGATGGGGAGGGAGGCTTGGAAAACCTCTCTTCTTCACTCCCTGTGCATCCCAGTTTCAGTGGCAGGGTGCCTCCTCCCACTGGAGGCTGACCCAATCCTTTCTTCTAGGTCCTCTAAGGCTATGACTGCTTGTTCCCTCCTTCCTCAGTAATAGGACCCTTAAGTTTTATCTCATCATCTGGTCTCTCAGCTAAAGATTACTTTGTCCCAGTCTCCCTTACAGATAGATGTAGCCAAGTCTCCAAGTCTAGCCAATAAAAAGATGAAGAGACATTATGTGAGCAACTTCTGGGTGGTGACTTTAAGATAAAGGGAATCTTCCCTTTTCCTCTTTCTTCTACCTGGCTGGGATGTGTACATGATGGTGGGAGTTGCAGCAGCCTTCTTGGACCACAAGATGGAAGCTGCATGTTGAGGATGGCTGACTATTAAGGTGGAAGGAAGCTGGATTCCCAACACCATGGAGTCACCGATCAGCCTTGACTGTGTGTGCTCTCAGATTCTTATGTCAGAGAGAAGTAAATCCTAATCTTGTTTAAGCCACTGTTATTGTGGTCTTTGTTAAAGCAGGCAAACTGTATTTCTGCCATATATTTTTAGTCTCTTGCTCTTCACTGATTATCCTTTGGATCAACATGATCAATGAATCCACTAATCTCAAACTGTTCCTGCTTTTCAATACCTCAGTTACCCACTGCTCTCTCTGTCTCTACATCCTCATTTCCCACTCACTCCTAAACCCACTCTCTGGATTTCACTCCCCACCATTCTAATGAAACTGATTTGATAAAGGTCATCTTTGACCTCCTCACTGATAAATCCAATAGAGTTCCCTTTGGTCCTCATCTTGTTTTGGCTCTCTGTAGTGTCTGAAGTCACTGAACTTTTCAAAATTTGGTTTTCACCCCACTATTCTCCTCTGGTTCTCTTCCTTTTTTTCCTGGCAACTTCTTCACAGTCTCTGTTGCCTCCTCTTCCTCCAGTTTCCCCTTGGGTGATCACAGTGTTGTATTCTCAGCCAACATTTGGGACCCGTAGAGAGAGTTAGACTGACCGAAATGAAACAATGTGGGTGAGAGCTTGCGGGGACAGCTTGTCTAATTTAGTTTTGTCACTGGGTGGATGTGGAAAGGACCAGAACTACTTTTGCACCTTGGTTTCCTAGACAGCACAGCATACACTGCAGGCTGTCTCAGAGATCTGGCTGTGTACAACATCCACTCTCTTCTATAGCCATGAAATGCTTTGATCTAGGGGTGCATGCCTACCCAGAATAAATACTACACTTCCCCATCTCCCTGGCACCTGTGTGTGGTCATGTGATCATGGTCGTGTAATCATGTTTTGGACAATGGGATGTGAGCAGAACTTCCAGATTTGCCGTTAAAGGGAAGTGGGTGGGGAGGTGCTTTTCACTGCCTCCTTTCCTGTCCTGCTGGCTTGAGTGGGCATCATTGTAAACCTTGTGTCTGAAGGGCAACACTCCACAACAGGATGATCAACAGGATGGAAGGAGCCTGTTATGTGACAGGGAAAGTCTTAGCTTATTTAAGCACCTCAGGTCTTTGTTATAGCAGCTGTACCTTATTCCTAAGTAAATATTTGTTAAATGAATCATGCATATATTCATTTATTCACAGGAGAGACAAAAGGAAGCAACGAGAGAAAGTATAGATGTATGGGTTTAATTAATTAATTAATTAGTGCTGGTCTCATCTCCCTTTGTGAGCCCTTCTTTCCTACTGTAGTCAGGTGGTTTGGGGGTGGGGGGCACTCATCCTGCCCTCTCCAGGACTGAGCATGTGACCCAGGTTTCTCATACATAGGCTAGTAATTTTACTCTCAAATTGTATGATGTCCAAGTCCCATAAAACCTGGCTTAACCTCTGGCTCCACCCATGTCTATCTCCCCGCTAGGCTGTGAGCTTCTAGAGGACAGAAAATGTGTCTCATTCCTAGTTGTAACACTGGTGCCTGACATATTGCAGATGCTCCAAACATGTTTGCTGGATTGATTTTAAGAAGGCTGGATAGAGATCTGCTTGTAAATTGGAAAGGGGCAGAGAGATGGAAGGAAAAATAAGGGAGCCTGGGAAAAGGCAAAGAAAATGTGTTTCAAGGAAATGTGTTTTATAAGGTGAATTTTTCTGTAAATGCTCAGGCTGGATTCCACACTTACAGCTTCCTATTGTAGCTCCAGTGGCGCAAGAGGTTAGTGCATGATACAAGAGGTTTACAGCTTCCATCGTGAACCTTGAGAACCTGATGAAGTCAGGGACCCAGGAGAAGGGAGCAGGTGGCCTGGTGAGTCGGGGCTGGAGGGGACTTTGGGCTGGTGCTCAGGCCACAAAGGTAGGTGGGGTGAGAAGGTATTAAGGACAGGCAGTCACTGGGGATGGGGGATGGCTGCTGGCCCAGGGCGGGAGTTGTGGCACCTCGCTTTATTTCACCTCGCTGGAAATCCCTGTAAGTGTTCATAGAGACAAGCTGAAAACAGGAACCCCTAAGTGAGCTGTGATTCAAGATTACCCATTTGCTGCTTTGGGGACCTGTGCTGAGGTCCCCGTGGCCTCCCTCACTCGAGACTCAGTTTCATCCCACCTCCCTCTCTCCTCTTCCCTATCTCCCCTTCTTTGCTCCTTTCTCCACCTTCCTTGACTTTTCTCCCTCTCCTCCTCCTCTCCCTCGTCCTTCCTCTCTCCCACATCCACTGCCTTCTCTCATCTTTTCCCTCTTACTTTTAATGTCTTCTGTCTCCTCTTTGTCTCTTTCCCTCTGCATTTTCCCTTTGTCACCTCTTACTTCTGTCTTTTTCCAGTCTCTCCCTTTCACTTCTTTCTCTCCCTTCATTTCCCCTGATCCCTTCTCAGGGCCCATCTCCTTCCTCCTGCTTTCTTTCCATTTTGTCTTCATCCCTGCCTCCCTGTCTCTCCTACCTCTTTTTCCTCACTGTCTCCTCATTCAGTTTTGCACACTTTCCTCCTCTCCTGCTTTTTGAACTGCTTTCCTTTCTCATATGAGTGTGTGAGTGTATGTGTGTGCACACATGTGCTCCATCTGCAGGGTGAGCAAGCAGAGAAAGTGGAAACAGAGGTAGAGGAACTGGGGAGAGGAGTCAGGAGACGATTCTAAATTCACCTCATAGGTGTCCTATTCCAAATCCCAGTCTGGGATGGGAAAACCATCTTCTACAGCCTCGGCAGACTATGCACTATTTGCTTGAACAGGATGCTCACTACTAGGCAAGGCCACTCATTCCATCTTAGGGAGCTTGTTCTACTGTACATTCGACCAAGAGTGAACAAATGGCCCCAATTATTGATCATGCAGAGTAAGTCTTGGCCCTCTGCCTTGTGTCTGCTTTTCATCCACTGGAAGAGGGCCGCCCAGGTGTGTCTAAGTCCCTCGTCCCTCTCTTCTTTATACATCCCAATGTGAGCTGGTTCCAGATCCTCTACTACCTTGAAATGCTCCCCTTTGACATGCTGTTAAACCATGTGGTGTCCAGAATTATACACATAGTTCAGATGTGGTCCTACCAACTGAGACTGGATAAGATGTCACCTCACTTTATCTGGAATACACCTGGCTTAATCCTGCCTCAGAGCCTTTGCACTTGCTACTCCTTGATTGCATGGCTCACAGTCTTACTTCATTCACGCCTCTGCTCCAGCCTCACCTTCTCAGAGCTGTCGTCCCTGACCACCACATGTGAGGTTACTCCTCCCACCCAGCACCCCTCATCTACCTTACTCCATTCAATTTTTCTCCATAGCACTCCTAATATCACTTCATTATCTATTTATTTGTTTGTTGTCTTTCTTCCCTACCATTCCACTAGGATATAAGCTCTGCAAGAGCACTGCTGTATTTCAAGCACCTATAATAGCAGGGAGCAACAGGCACTCAGTAAATTAGCTGAATGATTGAATAAATACATCTAAATATTTATAGATATATATCGAGTGCCCATTATATTCAGAGAATTACTGATCATTTTCCCAGATACTACGCTGGGGGCTGGGATGCATTTAGGGAACAAGATTCATAACTCTTATCCAAATGGAGCTTCGTGCCTATTAATTATCTTGCTCCTATTAATGCAGCTAAATAAAATATTAGCTTTTCTAAGGTCCACGTGGAGCTTGTTCTAAGCCAATATCTCTAGATCATTTTTAAACACAAGATCCTGATCTCTCCAAGCTTGGACTTGAGTGGTTTTAATACCAGAGCAGGACTTTGTGTTTATCTTTTCCAGTCTTGACTGGAATCCAATATTGATTCTGTCATCTAACCTGTTAACTCTCCCTCTCAGCTCTATGTCATTCAAGACTTTGGTGAACTCTTCCTATACCCAATCCAGCTCTTTGACCTTATCTAAGTTACTTCTCTGAGCTTTAGTTTCCTTACTTCTAAATGTGACTATAACAACTATCTTGCAGGATTATTATGATTTTTAAATGAAATTACAATGAATGTCTAAGGACCTACCTAGCATAGCACCTGGTACCTAGTAAGTGCTCAGCCAAAGTTGTTTATCTTTAATCGGATAATTGTTGAGATTCTTTGCTGACATTGAACCATTAATCAACACTTTTTTTTACAGTTATTTATGCAATTATTCATCTGGCACCAAATCTATCTCCTGTATAATCATCCAAATTGATGAGGAAAGGTTCTTCTTTTTAGATAAATTCCAGCTAATACAGAAGGAGTAGGAGAATTAGAATGCCATCCTTCTGCAACAATTAACTTAATGCAACAATATATCTAGGCAACAGTGATCAATGCCAAGACCACTGGGAAAGACTGATGGAGAACTTCCTAATATGTAGATCAGGCAGACAACACCTCAACTCACAGATCAGTCTTAAATCCTAAAAGAGAGACAGTCAGATGTGATCTTGTCTACAGATATGCAAAGAGAAACACCCACTATCACCTATGAAGTATTTTTGCCAAAACCCAGAACTTGAATCAGATCAAGTCTCTATTTCCAACCACCAGTTATAAGAAATGCAGACAATGGTGGAACACTAATCAGCCAAATTCAGAAGGCAGAAAATTCTACTGGAAGATAAACTTTCCTTCCAACAATAAAGTGATGAGAAAAATATAACAGAAGGAAGGGAACTGTTACAGATCAAAGAAGACTTCTGTCATACCAACCATGTGAAATATGAAGGCTTTATTTGAATACAATGAAGAGAAAATCAATTAACAGAGGACTATTGAATACTGACTATGTATTAGATATTAATGAGTTATTACTAAGCTTTTAGGTGTAATAATGGTAATTGACTATGTTAAAAAAGAAGTCCTTATATATTAGAAATTCATGCTGAACTATTTACAGATCAAATGATGTGATTTCTGGGATCTGCTTTAGAATAAACTGGTGATCCACAGAGACAGAAAGTAGATGAGTGGTTGCCAGGAACTGAGGGGAAGGGGGCCTGGGAAGTGACTGTGAATGGGTGTGGGGTGATGAAAACGTCTTGGAATTATATAGTGGTGATGGTTCCTCCTTCTGAATACACTAAAAAGCCACTGAATTGTACTTTAGAAGGGCTAATTAATCCCTTGAGCCAATTCTTTAAATAGATCTCTTTCTCTCTATATATACATTTCCTATTGCTTCTGTTTCTTTGGACAACCCTGATGAATGCACCATCTCAGCAAGAGCTAAAGTGAGAAGACAAAGCTGTGACAGAGACCACCATGGCCAAGAACTGGTAGACTCACCCACTGATATAACAAGGTTGGGTTACTGGAGATCAGAGGTTCTGAGATGGTGCTTTCTTAGGAAAAAATTATGCCAGCCTACCACTCCTCCCTTGTTCTACATCTGGTAGGAGCTTCAGTGGGACACCCAGCAAGACTGATATGTGCCTGGTGCTGAATCCTTCCCAGGCCATTTGCAGGTGAGCATCCTGCCTTTGGTTTATCCAGGCTAAGGATGTGAGTGGCTTCCTGTGGACCACAGGTGGGCTGTGTGGAGAGAGCATGAATTTCTGGCTGAAGTAGAGATGCTGCCATCTGCACAGCCACCACCCTGGTCCAAGCCACCATCATCCCTCATTGGACTACTGCAATCATATCCTTTTGCAATTCCTCTTGCCGAAGCCAAACCTCAGACTAATTTCCTCAGAATCCCTGGGCGTGGGCCAAGGCATTATTATTTTTGGAAGTTCCCAAGGCAAATGTGTGCAGTGCAGGTTGAAAAGTTTCTATGATCTGGTTCCTGGTCATCTTTCTTTTGCACTCAGCTGAACTTGTCCCCGCTTCACTGCCTTTGTACTTGCTATTCCCTCTGCTTGGAGTAATTTTCCTGAATACTTTCCCACGGCTTGTTTCTTCAGGTCTCAGCCCAGAGGACCCCTCAGAGGCTTTTCCAACTACCTGATATCAAGTAGTTACTCCTTCCTGCTCACTCTGGGAAGTATCTAGTTATTATTATTTTTTCTTACCATCTTTGACTATCTGAAATGACTTATCTGCTAATGTGTTTATTATCTCTCTCCTCCACTAAAATGTAAGCCAAATAAAACCAGGGCCTCCTGTGTCTTGCTAGGGAGACAATATAACAGAGTGCTGAAGAATGCAAGCTCAAATCCCAGCTCCATCACTTACTAGCTGTGTGACCTTGGGATGTTACTTAGCCTCTCTGTGTCTCTTTCTTTGTCAGCAAAATGTGGGTAACTTGTTAATGTAAAGAAACTACTCCACATCAAATATGCATGACTTGAATTTTTGTTGAGCATTAAATGAGATACATGTAAAAGGTTTAGAAGAGCTCATGGTTCATTATAGGCATTCAGTAAATGTTAACTACTATTATCATTCCCTTTTATACCCTTAACACCCAGCATAGTGCTGGGCAAACAGTAGATCCTCAGTAAATATTTACTGAAAGAATGAATGAAGGGGTCAGTCAATGGGAATATCTGGGTGAAGAGAATCCAGGCAGAGGGGAAAGGAGGTGCAATGGCCCTGGGACTGACACTGCCTGTTGAGAAGAGACTCACAGATATTAACTGAATACCGAGCCTTGACATCTTTTTGTGGAAGCTGAGGACTAATAGGGATTTATGCTTAAAAAGGGGCAAACCTACCTCCCCTCAGAGGTGAACAGTGAGAATTGGGCAAAGATCCTTCCTAAGAAAATGGTTTGGAATCAACCTTGATACAGAGACACACAAGCAATTGAAGTCCACTGCCCTATTTCAATAGCCTAGAAAACATTTTAGGCGAGTGTGACCAGCAGCTCACCCCAGCCAAATTTATCTCCATCAAGGTTCTGTAGAAAGCTCAGTTTGGAGCATGCTCCATCTGGTGTGATGGCAGAGACACATTTGTTTTTTTCAAAGATAACTACATGAGGCAATGTACTGAATCAGGTTATTTACGAATAAGCTAAAAGCTAGGAGGAGATCTACCCAAAATAATAACTGTAGCTTCAGAGTACTTACTCTGTGGTCTCTCTTTCTGGCAACAATTAGCTGGCTGAGCCAGCTGGATATTCAGGCCACTCCTAGTTCGAGATAATAAAACCATAACCCTGGCACACAAATAGATGCTTGTTTTTCTGTTTTTATAACAGGAAGGCGTGCATCCAGCTCATTCCAAAGTGGTATACGCTTATTAAGAAACTAGTAAAATGGAGTGAAGAGATGGGCTAAATCTCTGTTTTACCTTCCAGTAAAATTTTCCCAGTCTTGCAACTCCTAGACTTTCAAGGCAGGTCTAAGTATAGATTCTGTGCTTATATCAATAACATCAGGCCAGGCTCACACAGTTTAGCTCTGAATCAATTCCTGAGCTCAGCATCAAAAGCTTTAAAGAGGTAAGTGGGAATTGCAAATGACCTAATGCAGAAGTTCCCAAACATTCTGGATTTATGACGCTCATCTTAGCAATTATTTCACAACATTCCAAAGCCGAAAGAAGTACCAAACGGCTTCATTTGTTAAGTAGTTAGAGCTACACAGCTTAATAAATATTTATGTCCTAACAACTTAGTAACTGAAAAAAAAATGAAGCACAACATATTTTTATTTCATTCTTAAAAAACTACAATTACTTACTAATGGGATGTGTGTGCTTGCTGGGCACTGCACAAATTCCCGAACCTTAGGATCAAATCAGACCCTTCACCCACATTTCCTGTTCCACACTGATTTTCATATAGTACTTGCTTTTTAGCATAACCACACCAAAACCTCAGTTTTGCAAAGATGTGACATCATTGAAAGGAACATGTTGTGATCTAATGTTGAAACTGTGAACCACTTTGGCTAGTAATTTGCATGATGTCCGACAGATGCCGAGAACTGCTGTTTTCCTCTGAAAATTTAAAATACACTCTGCTGCCCTAGGGTATTGGGTGCACGGTTTAGGATCTGTGGACCTAATGTTATTACTTTTGGCATTCTCCCCAGCAGTGAATAACACAAGCCTCTGGTGCAACATCCCTGTCTGTTCTTCATGTGAAACGTAGGTCTGAGAAACCCATGGGGGCAGGACATCCAGTAAACCAGTCCCTACTTTAGGAAAATTACAAAGATACTATGCTTTTTAAAATGATATAAATTCTATTCGAGATTGATTCATCAGGACCATGCTCTCAGCTCAAAGGTGGGTTAGTTAATGAGAGTAAGCAGACAACTTTCACTAGTCCCTAAACATATCTGAAATCAAATAAAATGTTGCCTAAGTGCTGCATTAAACAGATAATCACGGCACAGTCCCTGCCATTGAGGAGTCCACAGTCTGTGGGAAAGACAGATACATGGGCAGACAATTCAATAGATGGTGACTGATGCTGTGACAGAGGCCAGTGCAGGATGCCAGGCATGTGGCACAGGGACCCTGATGTACCTGGGGTGGGTACCAGGTTTCCCAGATGAGGCGATGGATTCTACTCCAACTTTGTTTGTCTTGATCGTAGAGGGGAGGATAAATTCAAACCCAAAGCTTCTTTTCTTTTTTAAGTCACAAAGTTACAGTTCACAGTGGGTGTTGGCATAAAGCTCTACATATCTCATTATTTTCACATGTACTCTTTCAAGATACCTATTTCTTATTGAGCACTGACTATGTGCCAGGAGCTGTTCTACACCGTTTACATATAGTATTCCATTTATTCTTCACAAACAACCCTAAGGGTGTCTAGCTGTGATGTACCCACAGAAACCCTGTCTCTGCAAATAACTATAAAACTGGAAAAAGTTAATGAGGTACCTGGTTTGAGGCAGTGGGAATAGGCTGAGACAAGGGACATTCAGGAAGTGACCCCCATGTGCATCTCAGGCTTTCTGCGCTTCCCTGGGACACTCCCACCCACTGGTCTCCTGGCACTTCCTCAACTACCCCAGCTCTTTCCTGCCTTTGAGCTTCTGCATGTGCTGTTCTCTCTCTCTCTGGAAGGTTCTTCCCTCCTGTTCTTGCATGGCCAGCTGGTTCTCATTCTTCAAGTCTGCTTACCTGTCACCACCTCAGAAGTTTCTCTAACAGCTCTCCCATGCTTTTCTCTCTTTTAGCAACCTGTTCTTCTCCTGCCTGGTACTGAGTAAAGCTTATGATTGTACATTCATTTGCTCATTTATACCCCCATCTGCCCCTCCTACTAGCCCATGATTTCAATACCCAGTGATAGCACCATACTTGGCATGCAGTAAGTCCTCAATGAAGAGCTGCTGAGTAAATGGAGGAAGGAAGGCTGTATTAGATTGTGGGGAAATGGGGATTTAGGGGGAAATGAGGAGACAGGGAATTTCTCCTCTCCAGTAAATGAAAGTTACAAAAAACCCAGAGAACACATAGGGCAGATCAGAGAAGGCTTTGCGAAGGGTCTGGGACTTGAAGACAACATATGTCCACTCAGTCAATCCTCCCAGTAACCTTGAGAGGGAGATGTTATCCTTCCTATTTCACAGATGAGGCTCAGAGAAGTGAAAGACATGCCCAAGGTCCCCCAGCTGGTAAGTAGAGGGATAGAGAATCAAATACAGCCTGGTGAGTTCAGAACCCCATGAACTGTTTGTGACACTGCCCCACTTTGAAAGCAAAGGATTGAGGCAACTCTCTCTTTCCTATCTTTTTCCTTTCCCACTTTATCCTTGTCTGGCTCTTTTGCAAGCTCTACTGATGGATGGACTTTAGCTGGCAAAGGGCAGTTTCTGAGAGCACAGTGGAGCAGGTGCCCAGTCTCTTCCTGGAAGGACCTGGGGAGGGCAAACTCTGCCAGCCAAACTCCACAGCCAAGGTGTCCCCCAGCCGGAATTGTGGCATTGATGACTCAACCCAAGGGCCCCTTGGCCAAGGCAGCCTGTGCCAGGGGACCCTGGCATGGCTGAGGCTCAGGGCTGACTCACAGGGCAGGCTGCCACCACCTGAATCACCCACTCCTCCTCTGGCTGGAGAGAAGAGGCTGGGGGGCTGGGGTGGGGCACTGGGCTGGGACCATGTGACTCATCTAGTGAATAAATTATAAGGATGATTGTAATAACAACAATGATGGACAATGACAGCTACCTTTAACAAGTGGTTTTTATGTGCCAGGTGCTATTCTAACAGCTGCATATTAATTCATGTAGCCTTCATAACAATCCTATACAGTAAGGACTATTATTTCCCCATTTCACACATGAGAAAACTGTGGCCGAGCAAGGTTATGTAACTGGCTGCAGGACTTAGCACTGACATATGGAAGCATTGAGATTCCAACCAAGGTTTGTCTGACTTCAAAGCCCAGACATTCATTCAATAAATATCGAGCCCCTACTATAAGTCAGACACTTAGAGGCACCAGGTATACAATGATGGGGTTGGGTGAGACGTTAGTAAACATATAAATATATGACATATTAGGTGGAGATGAGTGTTACGGAAAAAATAAATTAAGCTAAGGGGATAGGGCTTTCTAGGGGTTAGGGTGGGAATGTGATTTCATGTGGAATTTGTTGGAGTTTTCCCTAATAAGACGGCATCAAGCAGAGACCTGGAGGACTAGAAAGCAGAGAACTGGAGGATGTGAAGGAACGAGTCACAGGCCAACCCCGGGCAGAGAAGAACATGTGCCAAGGCCTGAGGTTGACCTTGGATTTCTGAGTGTGTTTGATGAGTAGTGAGGAGGCTGGGGTGGATGCAGCAGAGTGGACCATGACCAGAGGGGTGGCTGCGGTGAGAACGGTGGGGGAGGGGCACAAGTCATGTAGGGTCTCAGAGCCATTGGGAGGACTTTAGCTTTTACTTCAAGTGATGTGGGGAGCCAGGGAGGTCTTGGATCAGGGGAACAATATGCTCTGACTTATGATTTAAAAGGATCCCTTTGCTGCGAGAAGACTAAAGCAAGGGCTAAAAAGCAGGGAAGCCACTTGGAAGGCTAGTTTAACAACACAGGTGAGAGAAAACAGTGGCCTGAACCAGGGCAGTAGATTCTAGAAATATTTTGAAGGTAGAACTGAAGGGATTTGCTGATGGGTAGGTTGTGGGATGTGAGAGAAATGCAAGAGTAAAACATGACTTCAGGGTTTTTGGTTGGAGAAATTGGAAGGATGGGCACCTCTCCCCTTATGCCCCTTCCCTATATGGGAAAGGCTGTGGAAAGAGCAGGTTTGGGAGGGGCGGTGAAATGAGGAGCTCAGTTGTGTCCACTCTCATGGGTCCAGGTGGACATTTGGTCATACAAGTCTGGAGTTCAGAAGGGAGGGCTCATCTGGGGATTTGAATTTAGGAGTATGTAGATGGTTTAGAAAGCCATGGAACTGAATGAAACAGCCTATGGAAGGAGAGAAGGTAGAGGAGGGGTCAGAGGATTGGGCCTGAGGTGCCAGACTTTAGAATTTGGAAGATTAGATGCAACCAGCAAAGAGGACTAAGAAAGGCACAGCCAAGGAGGTAGGAAGAGACACTGTCCTGTTTGGAAAGGCAGGTGGGTATAGGCTCCCCAGAACTCTGGATTTTTCTGTGCAGGAGAGTGGGCCTGGGTGGTGGTTCAGGGGGCACACCATTGCTCTTCAGCCCTCTTCTCATCCCATTCTCTCTCCCCTTCTCCTTCCTTCCTTTCTTCTGGCCTGACTTTACCAAATACAGACTCACACCTTCTCTTACACCCCACTCGGGCCTCCTCTGCACCAGAAAGGAAGCATGTTAGGCACGGGGGTGAATGTAGTTGAGGAGAGGGGCAGACCAAATACAACTTATAGAGATCAGACAGGATGAGAAGTATAGCAAAAGTGTTCCGGGAGCTTAGAGGCTGACACAGAATTTCTTGTGCCTGTGCCTTCTACGAGGCGTCTTCACCTTTGGTTCTCTCTTGCTGAGGGGAAGGTAGGGGTGTTCATCATAGGAGGGGCTGCACGTCACCCTAGACCCCATTCTGAGTTCTCAGAAGAGACAGAGAGAGGCCAAGACAGCTCCTCTAGGATGGTTGCTGTGCTCTGCAGTGGATGTTGCGCCATCTGGATCCCCACCCCAACCCCATAAGGACAGAGGCACCCATTCCCCCAGCTGCCTGGAGTGGAGGCTGCTGAGGCTCATAGCTTCATTCCTCCCCATGAACTGCCCTCAGCAAAGGGGAGATGCCTGGCCCAGGTTTACCCACATTCCTCGGGCAGCCCACATCCAATGACTGACTGGTGCAGGAGTCCAGCGGCCCAGACCCTTGCCTTGATTTGGGACAATTCTGAAGGGCCAACTCAGCTTTGGAACTCCCTAGGAATCAGCTGAGGTCCCTGTTGTAACTACATTCTAAATCAACTACTCCTTCTGCCTAATCCTACTTCCCTTGCCTCCCAAGGGCAGGTCCTGACACATATCTTGTAGCAAGCTCCCATCTCAGTCTACTCAACACCTATCTCCCTCTTCCTCCATCCTGATAGAAGCCCAGTTTTGCTTAGGTATTTACCTACCTCCACCCAACCATGGGCTTCAGGGGAATTGAAGCTACATCCCACTCCAGAGGTGGGTCTTGATTATCTTAAGTCAATCAGAACACAGCACTCTTCTCACAATGGCCCAGGGCTGGACATATGAATAAAATGGCCCAGTCAGATGGAAGAGAACCTCTAACCCCATGATGGATGGGAACAGGGAGGCATGAAGTATATAACCCAGAATGCCACTAGCAGCCAGTGTAGGACAGAGGAAACTGCCCAAGAACAAAGCTGAGCCTGAGGCCAGCCAGCAGGGACACAACAAGCCTGGGATCTCAGTGACTTCACTGAGACCCTAATCCCCAAGCCTTCAGAGTGTTTAAGCCAGTTTGAGGTGGAATTTTTCATTACAGCCAAAATAATCCTGATACAGGGTTGATGCCCTTACTGGATACTGGCCGGCTAAACCTGCTTTGCTGGCCCAGGGGTGTGTCTGCAGGTAGGTATTCTTGCTGAGGCTCTTGTCTGAGGCAGAATTTTTCCCTCTGAAAGGAGCTGGGGGCTCCCAGTCCTTTTCTTTGGCAGCAGAACAACTTTAGGTTGGGGGTAATGTATTAGAGGAAATCTCTTATTTCTAAAGTCCTGTAGTTTCTTCCATGTGGAGGGAGCAACACTGCTGCCCTGTCTGCCCTGCATTCACTCCTCTTCAGAGGGTGTGACATATTCAGATCAGAAGGTTTGGAGGAGAAATGGGGCAAATGTAGGAGCGCAGCCCACTCTGCTCTCCCTTTTCTTTGTCTTTCCCACAAACAGCATGTAATCCGTTCTGCTTCTCAGATTGTAAGTTTTTTGGGTCAGGCTCAACATGGGGAAGCTGGAGGCAGCTCAGCAGTGCCTGTGTTTGATGGATTAAGTCTGTCTAATTCTGGGGTTCAGTATTGAGAAAACTATTTGCCTGCAATAGCTAAGCCACATTCTTTAAGACGTTTATTTGTATTCACACATGTGATATTTCAAACTTCTTACTCTTACTACACCCAGCACCTCCCATAGAGCCTACAACAAAGCCAACTGGTGAAATAAGAGTATTGCAGGAGCAAAGTCAAGCATGAGGCTGGTCAATGACCTTCAATGCTTCTTCCAAACCCAGACCCATTGATTCTATGATTTGACAAGTGCACCAGTTGTATTGAAGAGACAATGTGTTTTGTCCCCTAACACATAATTCCAAGAGGCATTTATTCAGTGGTTCTTCATAAGAGACCTTTCACCATGAATGAATAGCAGGCAGCACCTTTCCTAGTGGTTTTATAGAAGTTGCTGGAATCTTTTCTTGACCCACTGGAACATGCTCTTTTCTACCTTCCCTGAATGACCCCCTGGCTTTGTGGGCTGAAGAGAGGGCAGCAGGCTTTTTGCAGAGCTCATTAAGGTTTGCTTTTTCCTCGCCTGAAGCCATCCTTAGTAAATCTCCTCTTTGGGGTCTGAGAACTCAACCTTCAGGCAAGTCACCATCTTGGTTGGCTTGGAGAGGTATGACTCACTGTGGAATGATCAGCCCCGCTCCCCCCTCCACCCGAGGGACAGGCTCTGACAGTGAGCCCATTTCCCCTGGGCCCCTGCCTAGCACCCCCTCTGTCTGGGCTTTTTGGGGAGTGTCTTGACCCTGGACTTGACTGGCTCTTCCTCCCTGTCAGCACTTCTTAGCTAAGCTGCTCCACCCCACTCTCTTTGCTGCCCAACAGAAGAATAAAGGAAGCCTTGGAGCCTCCCAGGCGGGATCAGATTCCAGACCATCTGAAATGAAAACACATCAAGCCAAGCAAACAAAGGGAGATGTTCCCTCAGCCAGGCTTATTATTTCAACCCCTCTGTGGACATTTCACTGCTTCAGGCCATGTCTGCCCGAAAGCCGCCTGGGGTCCCTCTTTCCCGTTGGGGCCATCAGCCTGTGCTTTCATGGTATGGGCATGTGACCAACCAAAAACAAGAAAAAGAACACTGAAGGCCAGCAGGTCTGGACTCCAGTTCTGGCTGGGAAGGGACCTCACTGGGTGACCTTGGGCAAGTAACCTTCCCTCTCTGACTCCTGGCTTCAAAATTAACCATGCTAGCTTGGTTATAAAAGTAAATCAAGGGCAGCATTACTCACAATAGCCAAGATATGGAAACAACTTAAGTGTCTGTCAATGGATGGACAGGCACACACACACACACACACACACACACACACACACAAATATTATTGAGCCTTGAGAAAGAAGGACATCCTGCCATTTGTGACAACATAGATAGACATTGAAGGCATTATACTAAGTGAGATAAGTCAGACAGAGAAAGACAAATACTGTATGATCTCATTTATACGTAGGATCAAAAAAAGCCAATCTCACAGAAACAGAAAGTAGAATGGTGGTTACCAGGGGCTGGGGGGTGGGGGAACTGGGGAGATATTGTTAAAGGATATAAGTATACAACTAGAAGATGGATAAATTCTGGAGATCTAACACACAGTAGAATGATTACAGTCAACGATACTCTAATATAAATTTCAAAGTCGATAAGAGAATAGCAACTTAAATGTTCTTACCACAAAAAAGAAATGATAATTATGTGATGTGATAGAGGTTTTTGCTATGCTATGGTAGTAATCATATTGCAATACATAAATGTATCAAATCATCCAGTGAATCCCACTCCTGGGCTTATATCCAAAGGGAACTCTAATTTTAAAAGATACATGCACTCCAATGTTCATAGCAGCACTATTTATAATAGCAAAGTCATGGAAGCAACCTAAATGTTCATTGACAGATGACTGGATAAAGAAGTGGTGTATATATACAATGGAATACTGCTCAGCCATAAAAAAAGAATAAAAGAATGCTATTTGCTGCAACATGGATGGGCCCAGAGATTGTCATTCTAAGTGAAGTAAGCCAGAAGGAGAAAGAAAAATACCATGATATCAATTACATGTGGAATCAAAAAAAAAAAAAAAAAAGCACAAATGAACTTATTTACAAAACAGAAACAGACTCACAGACATAGAAAACAAACTTATGGTTGCTGATGGAAAAGGAAATGGGAAGGGATAAATTGGGAGTTTGAGATTTGCAGATACTAACTACTACATATAAAACACATAAACAACACGTTTCTACTGTATAGCACAGGGAACTATATTCAGTATCTTGTAGTAACCTATAATGAAAAAGAATATGAAAAGGAATATATGTATATATATGTAAGACTGAAACATTATGTGTAAACCAGAAATTGACACACAGTAAACTGACTATACTTCAACTAAAAAAAATTCAAAAATTAAAAAAAAAATTTAAAAAGGATATGCCAGTAAACACATATCTAAAAAAAGGTATCAAATCAGCATATCGTATACCTTAAACTTACACAATGTTATATGTCAATTATATGTTAATTAAAAAAAAGTAAATTGAGGTTGAGAGTGTGGTCTCTGAAGCCAGATCACCTGGCTTTGAACTCTGGCTCATCAAATGCCAAAAGGGGGTTACTCTACCTCTACCCTCCCACCTCCCTCAACTGTAAGGTGGTAATTAGTACCGAACTCAGATGCCCCATAGGTAAGAGGAGTAAGTTAACCCTCAGGCAGTGCTGGTGCATAGCATGCTTTCAGAAAGTTTATTACCATCAGCGTTATTCCTAAGATGCTCATGTGCTGTAAGGAGAGTCAGACATGTAACTGAAAGTGCTCTAGTGGGTTGCCAATGGGGCAGCGGAATTCTGACAGGCAGAGTATGGGCACAAAGTTGGGGTTTACATCCACTGAGGGGTCAGGGAGAAGTTCAGGGAACTTTTGAACTTGAGCTGAGTCTAGTGTTGATGAGGCTGACATGGTGTGCGGTGATCATGGAAGATGAAAGAGGGAGGGAAAGGCAGAGGAGCATGGAACAGTCTGGTACATTTGGGAACTGGAGAGGGGATGGGTGTGAGGAGCACTGAGTGTGAGGAAGCCACTGCTGAGAGAGGACCCTGGAGGGTCTGGTAGATGCTGGGGGATCCCGCAGGCTTTATTCATGGACAACATGGAGCCACTGCTGGACTTTAAGCTGAGAAGCAATGTAGCAGTTCTGGGTTTTAGGACCCAAGCTTCAGCAGACACTATGGAAAATGGATGGGAGAGGCCAGCCAGGAGGCCAGGTGAGCATTTAGGCAGTGATTGCTGCAGTTTAGACCAGAAGTGATGCTGAGCCGACGTGAGACAGAGGGAAGAGAAAGGTAGGAAAAAGCAGGGAGGCTGGTGGTGGATGTGAGGGGTCCAAGGGGACAAGCAGTAGAACTGTGTGGTCAGAGCTTACCACACAGTGGCCAGTGCTGGGAGTTCTTTACAAAACTGGGATTCTGGCCGTGTTGTAGTGAGGCCCAGGGTGGGTTGAGTAGCTTCAAGGTCACACAGCTGGTGAGCAAAGCAGAAGGATGCCTAGCCATAGTCTGGTTTCAGAGTTCTGTGCTGTGACGACTGTGCATGGCTGCCTCTCCGTAAGCATGGCTCTCATCCAGCGCCCTCCGTGCTCCAGCCATTGTTCTAAGTAACCTGCCTAAAGTCACCCAACTAGTAAGTGACACAGCTGTGATTCAAACCCAAATGGCGGGGCTCCTGAGTGGCACTCCTTATCACCATGCCAAATTACTCCAGGTGTCACTGTGATTCAGGTGAGACCACAGAAGTGGACACAACTGTCTAAGGCATTGCTGTACCTAGAGCCACATGTGAAATTCTAAATTTCCCAGGAGCCACATTTAAGAAGGTGAAAAAAGGCTAAATTAATTTTAAGACATTTTATTTAACGCAACGTCTAATTTTTTTTTATCATTTCCATGTGTAATCTTTATAAAAATTATGAATGAGATATGTTTTCTTTCTTTGTACTTGAAATCTTTGAAACTGGATGTATATTCCACATTCACAGTCCTTCTCAACTGAGCCACATGTCAAGGGCTCAGCAGGCATGTGTGGTTGGTGGCCACCATATAGAACAGTGCAGGCCCCAGGAATCACATACAGTGAGGACAAAGGAGAGGCCAGGATGGAAACCCAGGGCACCTGGACAAAAGAGGGGAAGAGGCAACTGCAAAGGACGTGAAGAAAGTCTGGCTGCAGAGAAAGGAGGAAAGGCAGGTGGGAATGGTGTTCTAGAAGGTGACGTAGATGGGTCAACAGCGACAAACAGCCAAGGAGCAAAACAAGGGGCTTAGGCCTTTATCAGGCTTGTCTATCCGGAGGACATGAATGATCTTAGCCAGAGGAAGTTTCGAGGAGTACTGGGAGCTGATTTAGGGAGCTGGGGAGTGAATGGAGACAGCAACCACAGGCTCTTCTATCAGAAAGGTAGGGTAGGAGAGGCACACAGGCTCTACAAAGACATAGCCATTCTTTTCCAATCCTAGTAAGACTTGAACATGCTGAAGGGTTGGGAAGATGCCAGTGGAGAAGTAGCATTGAAAACCAGGGGTGCAAAGGAATGGACAGGTAGCCAATTCTCAGAGGATATGCACGAAAGTAAGAACCAGAGCTCAGAGGGAAAACGAACTCAGAACAGGAGACAAGACACCACTGAGACAGGGAAGACAGGTGTAGGGGAAGGCACAGTGCAAGAAGGTGTATACATAACGTGTGAGGGCAGAAGGGGTGAGATGATTCTGCCAGCATCAGTGAGCTCTGTGGCAGAGGTGTGTGTCCTCTTTTTCGGGGGAAGGATGTGGGGCTTGTAGAGAGCATAGTGCAGTTCTGAAAACACCACTATGGGGATGCGAAAGGCACTGACCAGGGAGGTGTAAAAGCTTTGCCAAGACCACTGGGGGCCCCTGAGGCTGGAGACCATACAGTTGCAGCTACAGCAGCAGCTGCAGCATCAGATCAGTGGTCTTGGCTTAGAAGAGATGAAGGTCCCATGGCTGGATTGACCAAGGTTGGGAGTTCTTAGGGAAGGTGTGACAAGAGGACTAGGGAGCTCACTCATTCATTCAGCAAACACGTATTAAGTGGCTACTCGATGCCAGGTACTATGCCAGGTGCTAGAGATCATACACAGCACCAAATGAGAAAAGATTCCTGCCTCCATGAAGCTTATGGGAATGCTTTTCTCTAAACTCTCAGTAGGTTCCTAACATAGAAGGGAAGAAGTGTTCTGGGTTGGGCCTCAGCATGTTTGACAAAAAATTGGGAGGGACTGAAGTTTAACATTCCACATGTGGAGCTGATGTGCTCCACTGTGTGGCCCAAGGAGAAAGTAGCTGCTCTGGACAGTGGGTACTGATCCTAAAGTCATGGAGTTAGGGATACCATCTCCATATGCCTGGAGGGGACAGATGAAGCTCAGAGAGGGCAGGCGACCAGCCTGAGATCATACAGCCAGTAAGTGGGAAGACTGAGCCTGCTGAGCCCAGAGCCTGCTGTTTTTACTTTTTCATATTCCCCAATTGATAAAGCCTCGGAAAGAACAGACTTGTCGAGCCCCTTGTGGACATGGGTTCCCTACCTCCCTCCTTCTCTTGCCAGCCCTGGTTTGGGCCAAAGCCATGGTCATTTTATACACAGATGGAGGTGTCAGGGGAGGCTTGCTAATGTGGATGGTCCCCAGTCCCAGAGGGGACTAGAGAGTCAGAGATGAATAAACTCCTTTGGGTGACTTAAGGTCCTCAGGGGAAGGACAAGGCTGTTAGGAGCTTCCTGGGGTGGCCAGGACAGAAGCACAGTCAGACTTTGCTTCAAGCTGTTTTGAGGCAGCTCTGCTTCAGGGTCCTGGGTGATGCCAGCTGGCACTCTCTGTGTCTTTGCTCTGGTCTCTTTTTTTCTGGAATGCTCTCCTTGCTCCTCTACCTAATACCCACTTACCCATCAAAGTCCTAAAACCTGTCACCTCTTCCAGGGAGCCTTTCTGGTCCACTCCAGCTCATAAGGGTTCTTCCTCCTCCTCTGAACTCCTGCAGGGCTCTATATCACTTGGGTTTTACTGTTGACTTAATTATAAGCATGTGCTCATTGACTTAGTTGACAGATATTTATTGAGGGCACTGTGCTTGGCACTGAGAACATGGTAATAAACAAGACAGATGCAAGGGAATATTCTAGTGGGGGGAAGTGGAGAATGAGCAGACAGATAAAGAGGAGGTTGGGTAGATGGAAAGACAGATATAAATAGGTAGGATACAGCTAGTTTGCAAGTGCATTGAAAGACACAGCAGGAGAGTGTGATAGACGATGTATTACTGTGTATTGATTGAATTTTTAGGGACTTCCAGAAGCTGATCAATCGGGCCAGGTGTGTAGAATCCCATTTAATAGGATATAGGCTCTACTACACCACCCTTTTTTATTCTCCCCACACAAGTCACAAAGTTTGTTTTTTTCTCCCTGAAAGGCTAGTTTTATTTTTTTAAATTTTTTAAACTTTTTTTATTGAGTTATAGTCATTTTACAATGTTGTGTCCAATTCCAGTGTAGAGCACATTTTCTCAGTTATACTTGAGCATACATACATTCATTGTCACATTCTCTTTCGTTGTGAGCCACCACAAGATCCTGTATATATTTCCCAGTGCTACACAGTACCATCTATTCTACATTTTGAAATCCCAGTCTGTCCCTTCCCACCCCCTCTCCCTGGCAACCACAAGTTTGTATTCTATATCTATGAGTCTGTTTCTGTTTTGTATTAATGTTTTTTTTTTTTTTAGATTCTGCATATGAGCGATCTCATATGGTATTTTTCTTTCTCTTTCTGGCTTACTTCACTTAGAATGACATTCTCCAGGAACATCCATGTTGCTGCAAATGGTGTTATGCTGTCTTTTTTATGGCTGAATAGTATTCCACTGTATAAATATACCGCTTCTTCTTTATCCAGTCATCTGTCGATGTACATTCAGGCTGTTTCCATGTCTTGGCTATTGCAAATAGTGCTGCTATGAACATTGGGGTGCAGGTGTCATTTTGAAGTAGGGTTCCTTCTGGATATATGCCCAGGAACAGGATTCCTGGGTCATATGGTAAGTCTATTCCTAGTCTTTTGAGGAATCTCCATCCTGTTTTCCACAGTGGCTGCACCAAATTGCATTCCCACCAGCAGTGTAGGAGGGTTCCCTTTTCTCCACAGCCTCTCCAGCATTTGTCATTTGTGGACTTTTGAATGATGGCCATTCTGACTGGTGTGAGGTGATACCTCATTGTAGTTTTGATTTGCATTTCTCTGATAATTAGTGATATTGAACATTTTTTCATGTGCCTATTGATCATTTGTATTTCTTCCTTGGAGAATTGCTTGTTTAGGTCTTCTGCCCACTTTTGGATTTGTTTGTTTGTTTTTTTCTTATTAAGTCATATGAGCTGCTTATATATTCTGGAGATCAAGCCTTTGTCGGTTTCATTTGCAAAAATTTTCTCCCATTCCGTAGGTTGTCGGGCCAGGTGTGTAGAATCCCATTTAATAGGATATGGGCTGTACTACACACCCTTTTTTTTTCTCCCTCCACAAGTCACAAAGTTGTTAATCAGATGAAATTATGCAGGCAGCACAGTGAAAACACAGACTATGGGGTCAAATCTTGGCTTAGGCACTTGTAAATGCCGTGACCTGGAATGAGTTCTTAAATCTTTCTGGGGTTCAATTTCCTCATGTATAAAGTGGAGATGATAATATTTATACCCATTCTCACTGAACTGGGAGACTATAAATTGTATTTCTGTCTCTATCTCTACCTATCTATCTATCATCTATCTAATCTATTAATCTATAATCTATCCATCTATTTCTCTAAGTGATGGTTATTATTAAATGCTTTAGAGTTCTAAAATACACAAAATGGCCCATATATGGAAGACATTGCTTTGAGCATGGGTTTGAGAATCAGACTTTACAACTTACTAGCTTTGTGACCTTGGGAAATTTCTTCTCTTTTCTAAACCTTGATTTTTCTCAACTGTAAAATGGGGTTTATAATAGTACATGCCTCATAGAGTTACTACAAAGATTTAAATGTTTCAAATGTAAATAGGTGAACCATGCCTGGCACAAAGCAACAAATGTAAGCTGCTTGTGATTAACTGTAAATGCCTTTATGGATAAGGTATCTAGAGATTTTGTAAAGTTGATATGTACAAACTGAACTCAAGCTATTTCCTATTTCCTGGGGGCTTATGTTTTCTGGGTGTGGAGGCCTCTCCCCCAGTCTGTAGAGTGATTTTAGTAAGGGAGATGCTGAAGGTGCGTTAGGTATAGCAAAGCCATACCTAATTTTGCTCATGTGCAGTTTCTGCAGTCCATTAAACATTGTATCTAACCCCCTCCCTCCACTCACTGCCCTTTTAGGGAGGGTTTGAAAACCTGCTGACTTTCCTCAAGGACTTGGGTGTTTGTCTCGGGCCAGACTGTGGAGGAGGACGCTGAATGCGGGGGTCCTGCCAGGGAATGGTGAGACTCCTTGTCTGTCTGGCTCCTTTGTGAAATACTGAGATAGTAAAGGCCATCATAAGCATTTTTCAAAAACAATAGAGAGATTTCTTTTGTGTGGGTTGGGATGTGAATCCCTGGCAAAGAGTATTATTCACTTCATCAAAGTTGAAGGAGTAAGAGTACTGCGCTGAGGTCTGAAAAAAATCAAAGTGTTTTTCTTCCAATTAAAACACTTAATTTTCATTTTAAGGGATCTATGTGGGCTTCTCTCCCCAAAAGATGTGCTTTGCAATAGGGAAACAGGTGAAACAGAGTGGCGGGGGGAAGCTTTGGTGGCAGGGGAGAGATAGCAGGTGCTAAGAACTCTGTCCTCAGTATGCTGCCTTCAATAACTGCATTTAGTCAGTGAACAGCTCAGACCCTTTGAATATAAAGGGACCTGAGAAGGCATCTGGTCAACCCTCTCATTTTGCAGATAAGGCAGTTGACACTTAGGGAGGGACAGATGACTTGCCCAGGGTTGCTCACAAATCAAGGACTGAGACTGTCTCCAAGTCTGTTTAGCACCAGGGTTGTCAACTTCTCTCTACCAGTACACAGCAGTGCGGTGTGCATGATGTTGGTGGTCCACAGGATGACTTAGAGGGTACACAAGTGAACATTTAAAATTTAACAGTTAGATATTCATTTCAGTGTGTATGAGGAAAAACTATCTGGCCCATAGAACTCACAATCTATGATAGTGATATAAACTGTCATTAAAAAAGACATTTATTTAACCAAAAAGAGAGGGAGTGTGTGTGTACGTGTGTGTGTGTGTGTGTGTGTGTGTGTGTGTGTGTGTGTGTGTGTTGTTTTAGAAATGTTGGATAAATAACAGAACAGGTGACCTGTAGGTTTGTTATAAATCATGACTACAGTCCACCCCATCTTTAGGGCTTATGGTGCTACATGGCGAATACCGGGGAGGTCCTTCTAGGTTCTAGAATTTGGTATTTTTAGTCTGAGAAGAAGAAAACGTCTGCTCCCTCAATCCCCAGCATCCCCTTTCCTTTACCTCATCCTGTCATTCGACTTTCTTTGCAATTTCTCCATTCCCTTCCATTTGTCTGTCTGATCCCCAATGCCCAGAATAGCCAGCAAGCAGTGGCAATGGCTGCCCTGGGCTGATCTGTGAGCTCTCCTCATCCCAGGAGCTGGGATTCACCTAGCTGCTGAGGGGCAGAGTCTGGGGCTTTTTTCTCATCCTATCTCCAGGAAATTTCAAGCTTACCTCATCTATTTGCCTTTTTCTCAGAGCTGCCTAACCTGTAAAGAAAACCCAGCCTAAGATATGAATAGTTGACGGTGAATAAACATGTCACTAGCAGCCTCCTCTAACAACTCCTGGTCTATGACAATGGTACGTTAATAGGCCTTGGGATATCCCAAAGTCATAACTAAAAAGCAAAATCAAAAGACTATGAAGCTACAATGACACATCATTATCACCCAAAGTCTATAGTTTACATTAGAGTTCACTCTTGGTTCACTCTACGGGTTCGACAAATGTATAATGACATGTATCCACCATTACAGTGTCACACAAAATACTTTCACTGCCCTAAAACTCCTCTGTGCTCTGCCTATTCGGCCCTCTCTTTAGCCCCTGGCAACCACTAATCTTTTTACTGTTTCCACAGTTTTTTTCCATTTTACAGAATATCATGTGGTTGGAATCATATAACATGTAGCCTTTTCAGATTGGCTCCTTTCACTTAGTAACATGCATTGACATTTCCTCCATGTCTCTTCATGGCTCCATAGCTCATTTCTTTTTAGTGTTAAATAAACTTCACCAATTGTAACAAAAGTACCATGCTGGTGGGGGATGTTGATAATGGGAGAGGCTGTGCATGTGTAGGGGAAGTGGGTTTTTGGGAAATCTCTGTACCTTCTACTCAATTTGGCTATGAATCTAAAACTGCTCTAAAAAATAAATTCTATTCAGAAAAAAAGACTATAAAGGGGGGCCCTGTTTATGTGTGGATTCTGTGCTAGGGTTAAAATAAAATAAATGAAAGCTCTCCTCTCCTAGTCTTCTTAAGAGTAGTGACCACAGGGGAAAGTCTATGAGATAATAATTTAATATGTATTGAATGTCTTCTAGAATCAAAATCCTAATGAAGGCAGGGATTTTGATTTGGTTTCCACTGTATTCTCAGTGGCCAGAACACTGCCTGGCACTTAGTAGGCTCAATTAATATTTGTTGAGAAAGCAACAAAAAATATCAAGCCTGATGCTAGGCACTGGGGCTCCAACTGTAGTTTCTCCTCTCAAGGTTTGACCCAGAACATTGACAAGCATATGTAGCAGGACAGCACAGTAAGATGGCGCAGTGAGAAGAGGAAGCTGGGCTAGGTCCAGAGCTGGCTCAATGGAAGATAAGAGGATGAAAGTCTTTAAAGGGGAGAAGTTGCTTCCATTGGGTCTGCAAGAATGAGTCCCAGGGTAAAGATACCCCGAGGTATGCTTTGAGGTGTGTAAAGGGCAGATGAGTTTGGGAAGACTTAGGTTAAGATGGTGTCACCATGCCTGTCCCTAGGGTCACACTCTGGCCATTTCTGACAACAAACCCACCCCTGGACTTAAGGATGCCAGCTCCTGGGCTTCTGCTCCTCTGCTCTCCAACCCATTCTGTCTCTCCCTGGCTCCAGTCTATGGTCTCAGGGCCTTGTGTGTCACCACAGGTGTCAGTTTTTGGGTGACAGTATTCAATGAGGTTTTACCCAGAAACACCAGCTACAGATGAGGGCTGGAAGCAGTGGTGTCCTGGAGCTGTCTCATACTGGCTTATAAAAGACAGTTGTCAAATATTTAGAAATTTTGTGAGCTTCAAATTATCCACAGTGGAAGGATTACACCCTAGAAACTGGCAAACACTACAAATTAGGGCACTCCCCGCCGCCCAGAGAGTCAGTTTGCCAGAACCACTGGCTGGAAGACCACTTATCCTGACTGTTTTTCAGTGTTCCATGGAAGGATTTGAAGTGTTGCAACAAAAATTTGATTATGTTTTGTTAAAATAAAATGTTTAAAAGCTTGATTTTGGAGCATCCAGAAAGCACACTCAAATGTTTAAAATACATTAACTTGGGCTTCCTGGGCAATCCTCTTCTGTGCAACACCCCCAGAGTAAGGCTTCTCCTTCCATCTTGGTTTAGAGAATAACCTGAGATTGCAAAGCAAGTCAGTAAAACACTAGCGATTTTCTCAAAACCATGCTCTGCAAGGACACAATACATAAAGGTAGGATGGGTGCTGAGACTGATACAAGACCAAGTTCATCAAAGGAGCCCCAGTGTTCTCCCAGTGGACTTGACAATAAATGTTGTAAATTAAAAGTCACGGAAAAATCACAGGAAATACAACACTACTTTTATGTCTGTTATAATTTCAAGTTCCATGTAGTATTTCACTGGAAAGAGAGTTCTGATATCTCCCAGGCAACTCATGCTGCAGAAGAGGAATCTGAAGCCCCCCAGAGGGACAGGTGGTAAAGTTTCTGGAAAGGAAAAGGAAAGGAGGAAACCTGGAAGGAAGTAAAAGGACTTTCTGAAAGTTAGAACTCCTAGCTCCCCCATCCAGTGCCCTTTCCTCTATGAAGGAGTAACGTGTCCAAATTTCATTACAGATCATCCTTGACTTACAACGGGGTTCCATCCTGATAAACCATCATAAATTGAAAATATTGTTAAGTCGAAATGCATTTAAATCACCTCACCTACCGAACATCATCACTAGGCCTCGCCTACCCTAAACATGCTTGGAACACTTACATTAGCCTACAGTTGTGCAAGCTCATTTAACACAAAGCCTATTTTATAATGAAGTGTTGACTATCTCATGTAATTTACTGAGTGCTGTACTGGAAGTGAACACAGTGGTTGTCGAGGTACAGGCTGGTGGTAAGTGCATTGGTCATCTACCCTCTTGACCGCGTGCTGACTGGGAGCTGTAACTCAATGGGGCTCCCCAGCATCACCAGAGAGTATCACATTGCATGTCACTAGTCTGGGAAAAGACCAAAATTCAAAAGTTGAAGTATGGTTTCTACTGAATGCATATCACTTCTGCAACATTGTAAAGTAAAAAGAGTTTAAGTCAAATAATCCTAAGTCGAGGACCATCTGTATTTCAGCAGGGAACAAAATCACCATAATGGTGGGTGCCCAAAATAACTGAACTCAACCCACGCCCACTGGGTTTCATGAATGTGCACTGACAAGGGCCAGCACATCCTGGTCCTGCTGATCTCTCTGACCTCATTTTCTATCATCTACCCCCTCACTCTCTTTCGGTTCCTAGAACATGCCAAGCTCAATGCTGCCTCAGGGACTTTGTACTCATCATTCCTTCTACCAGCAAAGCTCTTGCTGCAGATGGTCTCATCGCTGGCTCCTTCTTCTTGTCTTTGTTCCGTTGTTCTCTGTCCTTCTCAGAGAGGCCTCTCCAGATCCAATTCAAAGCAGCTCTTTCACTCCCCCATTGCATTCTGTGACATCACCCAGTCTCCTGTTTTTTCGTACACTTATCTTGGTCTCTATGTATCTGGTAGTTGTCTATATCCTCCACAAAAATATAAGCTCCGTGAGATCAGGCACTTGTCTGTTAGATTCACTACTGTAAGCCTTGCTCCTTGTACACAGTAGGTGTTTGGGAACTATTTTCTGAAGGAATAAGTGAACAGAAAAACACTGACCAAGATCTTTGGGCACTTTTTTGACCTAAGGAATGGTTTTCAACCTGGATTCCATGTAGTCTTAAGGGACCTTGGAGAAGCTTGAGGGGTCCTTCTTTGTGGGCGTAGACCCATGGAAGGAGAACAGCTGAGTGGGACTTTAGATCTCCTCCCTCCATTTGAAGCTGCTCCACATAGATCTGGTTATATATTGACTGCTTTTATTGTTCCTTGGACAGAGGGCTCAGAGACCAAAGAGTAAGGTCAGGTCATTGCTGAGAAAGCATTGAATGGGAGCTTGGGTTCCATACCTTCAACTGGATACTTAGGAGTCCATGAGTGGGACACAGTTGGAGTAAGTGTTGATACTGAGGAGTGGTAGCAAGAAGAGTAGGGCCATGGCAGACATATCATAGTGGGGGGTGGGTCTTCAGGCATGAGGATAGGGCCTTTGGGAGAGTGGTGACCCGATCCTACGTTTTCCTTTCAGCTGCCTCAGCTATTTGCCCCTGAGTCACAAATTAGTGATGGGCTGGCTGATGCTTTTTGCCGAGGCCACATGTGAGACACTGGCATTTTCTGACCCCGACTTTAAACATAATGTTTGCTTCTGCACTCACTAAGAGAGCAATAGCTTTGCTCTCAGTGGCCTCATTAAATGGGACTGTATTTTCATAGCACTCATTTTTGGAACATTCTGATTTGCTGTTCCAAGCTCTTGGAGAAACAGCCCAAGAGGCTCTGCTGATAAAATGACTCTGGGCTCCATAGAGATGAGGAGATGCTGAAATGAATAGCAGCTTTGTTTACTTGGCATTGGAACAGGCAAGAGGAATTACATTTTAAAAAAATAAATAAAGTTCCCCTTCTCTCCACAAGAAAAAATCTACTCTGGCTGCATGGTCAGCAACACAATTTCTGAGATTACCAACACAAGACTGAGATTACCTTTGGGAGAAAAATTAAGGAAATAAAATAATTATGGGGTGGGCATGGGGTAGGACTAGAGAATAAGTAAGATCAAGAGGCATTTGAGATGCCTAATTAAAGAACCAAAAAAGAAAAAGCAGCAACAGATGGAGTATAGGTCTAGTGACATATATATACACTAAGGCATTTAAATATACATCTCTACATACTATATACACACATGTATACCAAGTATATATGCATCTATATAGATACACTAGGCTTCTAACTAGTTCTCCTCCCTGCAGACTTGGCCTGTGTTTTCTTCCCATGGTGGAAAAAAGATAACAATAATTAATATTACTGCCATTTTCTCAGCATTTGTCATGTGCCTAGCTCTGCAAAGTGGCATGTGCATACAATGACAGATACTGTTATTCTTCCCTAGCTTCTCCAAGCCTCAGTTTTCCCCTCTGTAAAATGGGGACAATCAGATATCTACCTTACATAGTTGTTGTGACAATTTAGTAAGGTGTATATAAAGCAAGGAGCACAGGGCGCGGGACCTAGCAAATGCTCAATAAATGGCTTGCGATTATTATTATTATTGTTTTCTACAGGTACCTCCAAGTCAAAATGTTAAAAACCAAACTGATTATCTTCTCCCTCAAGCCTACCCTTCTTGAGCTCATATTTCACTTCATTTATAGAATCATTATATTCTCAGTTTTCTTCTGCTCAGCATCCAGTTAGTCCCTAAGTTCTTTCAATTCTGCTTTCCCCATATCTCTTGACTGCATCCTTATCTCATTTCTTACTGCCTCTGCTCCTGCCTGGGTGAAAACACTTATTTCTTCTCTGAAAAGCTACAGTGTCTCCCTAATAGCTCCCAGGGGCTCTTTTCTCCCCGTCCTCACTCCTACTCCTCTCCTCTCCTCTCACGCTGCTGCCACAGTGCTTTTTCTACCTTATAAAGCCAACCATGCTCATTCTTTGCTTAAAACCCAACAGTGGGTCTCTTTCTTACCTAGAAGATAAAGTCTAAATTGTAGAGTGTAGCATAAAGTGCATCCATGATCTACCCTGACTCTTGCCTATCTCATCTACTCTTTCGGGTCTCCCTCCAGCCCAGAGTTCTGAAATACCGGCCTCTCATTAGCATCACCTGGGGATGAAAAAATGCCAGTGCCTGGGCCCTTCTCCAGCCAATCACTGCAGAGTCTGGGGATGCGTCCTGAGTAGGGGTATAATTTCAAAGCTTCCTGGGTGCTTCTAATGCCCTTCAAGGTTTGAGATTGACTGTTCCCACCACACCTGGTGGCTTGAGATGTTCTCTTGGGCCTTTACACTTTTGTGTGTGCAGTTCCTACTGCCTTGAATGCCTTTCTCAGCTTCATCGACCTGCAATATGTCTCCTCATCCTCTGAGATGCAGCTGAAGTTTCCTGTCATGTGGAAGTTTTCCCCAGTTCCCCACAAAAGGTGATCCGACTCCCACTGACATTTCCTTCTATCACAATTTATTTGCTTGCATGGTCATTATCTCTACGAGAAAGAGAGCTCCTTGAAGGAGGGCCCATGTTTATTTGTTGCCTCAGCATAGTGCCTATGCACACTTAAAAGACATGATCTTTGGACTGATGAATTTATCAGTGGAGATTCCCCCTCCACCGTGGTTCAGTTTTATCTGGACTCCTTCTCAGCACTTGGCTTGGATTTCTGCTATAGGGCTTACTTCACTTTTCTCTGATTATGGCCGGTTGTCTACATGATCTTCTTCCACCACCTCTCCCCAGCTCTCCAGCCTTACTTCCTATCACTCAAGCACTCAGTCCTGCCCCAGGACCTTTGTGTGTGTGCATGCTGTTCCTCCACTTGTCCACATGGCTCACTCTCTCCTTCCTTCACATGTCACTTCACAGAAAGGCTTCCCTCATCAACCCCCCCATCCCCACTCTGTCACTCTTATCCTGTTTCAGTCTTCAGAACCCTTCTCATCACCAAACTTACTGCAGTTTAATCTGTTTATTCTTGTATCGTCTGCCTCCTGCCACCGGGTGCAAATTCCGTAAGGACAGGGACTTTGTGATGTTCAATATCGCATCTCTGGTGTCTTGACTATTGCCTGGTGTATAGAGAGCACTCAATAAATATTTCTTAAATAAATTAATGAATGAACCAGTATTTTTCAAACTGTATGTTTAAAGTGGGTCATCAAATCAATTTAATGGGTCACAGCCAACATTTTAAACAGTGAAATAGTCTGGAACAGAACATATCTGAATGTCTCGCACATGCAAAGGGCCCAAGTATTCATCTTTCAAACTTGCCTCTCTCTATATATTTAATATCTGGGAATCAGGTAGCAAGACAAAATGTATTACTTATTGTGATGTGCTATACAAATTTTTGGAAAAACATTACAGTAGACCATGGATTGGCAAATTTTTGTTAAGAGTACAGTGGTGAATATTTTAGGCTTTGGAGGCCATAAAAATGACTCAACTCTGATCTCATAGTGTGGAAGCAGCCATAGACAATATGTACACAAATAGGCAAGGCTGAGTTACAATAAAACCAGATTGGGAACTGGATTTAGCCTGTGGGTGGTAGTCTGCCAATCTCTGCTCTACACTGTAGTCTAATGTGAGATTTCATGTGTAAAGTTCCTGCATTCAGGAGCCATGTCTTTTTTATGTCTGCATCTTAACCAAGAGTCCTCCCTCCCAGGGTCTAGTCCACTCCCTGCACATAACAAATATTCATAAATATTTGCCAAAATACTTAATAAATATTTACTGAGTCCCTAACTCAGAACAGCTGAGCACCAAATCCATTAATGTTGGTTGAATGAACACAAGGGCCCTTGGCCTCAAATTCCCAAAGCCCTTACCCTTCCTCCAATCCATCTGAAAGCTGAGACTCAGAGTCCAAAGGATATCCTCGCCCGGGATGCCTGGGTCATGTGCTGCCAGGGTCAGAAGGGGTGGTGGGAAGTGATGGGAACAACGGAGGGTTTGATGGACTGTTTAGGGAACTGCCTAATAATCCTGCTTATCAGCTTGCTGGTTCCTTTCCTTTGCTCTTCCCCTTAATAAATCAAAACTCCTTCTGCTGTTATTGAGCTCCGGGTCACTGATTCTTTTGCCCGCATGTTTATAGAGTTACAGTGTGACCGTGAGATTGAATGGAAGGGAAGGGAGGCACCTGACAAGTGTCAGCTCTGAAAGGCAACACCTCAGCTTCCCAGGGCCCTGTGCATTGTGCAGGGTGAAGGAAGGGGCTTCCCGCTGTCCAGGGCACTGGCCAGGTCGGGAGTGAGGTTGGAGTCTGTGGGTGCAGCTTGTGCACCCAGTGAGTTTACAATCTAGTGGAGGAGTCTGACTGCCGGTTTTTGTGAGGCCCATGAATAAGAATAGTTTTTAAACGGCTAGGGGAAAAACTCAAAAGAAGAGCGATATCCCATGACACATGAAAATTAAATTAAATTCAGATTTCATTGTCCATAAAGTTATATTGGAACATGGCCACATGCATTCATTTACCTCTTGCCTAGGGCTATTTTTACATTGCAGTGGCAAGGTCCAGTAGTTGCAACAGACCATTTGGCCTGAGAGGTTAAGATGTTTACCATCTGGCTCTGTACAGAAAAAGTTTGCTGTTCCCTGACCAGCAGGACTAGTAAGACTAGCTGACATAGGCCAGCAGCAGCATTGATATCACCTGGGAGCTTGTAAGAAATGCAGATTCCCAGGCAGGCCCTCTCAGACCTAGTGAATCAGAATGTGCATTTTAACGAGATCCCCAGTTATCTGTAAGCACCAGAGAGTATAGAAGCATTTAGGATCTAAAAGAAGTGAATCAGTATCTCTTAAGTATCCAGAAATTTTTTAAAGTGCTTTATCTCAGTCAGTCTGTAGGGCAACTCCTCACCCATTAGGAAAATTTATTACGGCCATTTTACAGATGAGAAAACAAAGACTTCAAGTGAAGTGCTCACCCAAGTTTATATACCTAGGAAGTAGCTGAGCTGGGATCTAAACTCCCTGGGCTATTGTACAACCTGTGGCATTAACCACCAGGCTCCATGACCTCCTGTAAAGAGAGGGCAAGACCACACTCAGGGTCTGGAGTTGGAGGCACACAACTAGTGCCCCGGGGTGTTCAGTGGCCTACAGATGTGTTTTATTTGGCCTGTACAGTGTTTCAAAAGATTTTAAAATTAGTTGTCAATATGTTAAAATCAGGAGAATTCATATCAGAGATCCAGAGAATTGGCTTCTTATGAAAGAATCATATGATCAGGTCTGCGCAGTCTCTCAGGGTTTTGTCTGGCTGGGGCTCAGTTGTGGCTGCCCATGAAGACAGACCTGGACATTCCAGGTCATCGCTGTCCCAACTGGAGCTCTTGACTCATTATGGTAACTACCTGGACCAGGTAGGTGTCTGAGTTCACGTCCACTGGGCATGCAGAGCAGCATGCGGGTCACTGGGCATCTTGTTAAAATGCAGCATCTGATTCAGCAGGTTTGAGGACATGTCTGTATTCTGCATTTTTAAGGGGCTCCCAAGCTGCTGGTCCTTCTAACAAGTTCCTATTTCTTTTTAAGCTAACAATAATTCTTTAATAAGGCTCTTCTCTTCAGCTGTTGGCATCCTCCTCCATCGACCCCACTCAATCCTCAATACAACAATTTTCCACGAGTGTCATGATGTGGAAAAGCCTGAGCAGCATTCGCTGTCCCACATGGCCTCCCTTGCATCTTCTGGCCTCACTGGAGGATGGGGTG
Organism: Camelus bactrianus; assembly: GCF_048773025.1. Classification (NCBI taxonomy): domain Eukaryota; kingdom Metazoa; phylum Chordata; class Mammalia; order Artiodactyla; family Camelidae; genus Camelus; species Camelus bactrianus. The sequence continues at coordinate 29,791,319 of NC_133550.1, read as the reverse complement.
TTGGTGTAAAGGTTTCTTGGGGCTAGAGGCCAGGAGTGGAAGCGAGAGCGTTCATCTGTCTGGAGGCTTGATAGAGGATGCTGATAATTGTGTTTAAGACATCTGCTCACCCTGCCCCTAAACACATGGACACACACACACACACAAAATGTAATAAGCCCACTGTTTACATCCTCCTCTGACTTTCTCTCACACATAACCCTGCTGCTGACACCTGTCAGCAATGATGCCAGCTGCCTCCAAGCGGATTTATTTCCAAGAATCCAGAGATGTGGCTGGTCTCACTTACAGGAAGCTGGGTGGGAAGCTGCCCTGGGCCGTGGCCACAGTGAGGCAGGTGGCATCTGCTTGTTTCAGGACATCACTTCTCTTGCCTGCTGATAGTAACAACAGGCTGTGCCTGTACATTTCGGCCGAGCAAGGCCTCAGTGGACATAGGCTGTGTTCCAGATGGGTTGGCAGAACTCTCTGGAGGCTTCCCTCCTCTGGCATGGGCTCCAGGACCAGTGGAAAGAACATGCAGCCTTCACAGCACACAATGTGTGACTGTGTGCCAAATCACTTTGCCTCCTTGTCTCATCTGTTAAATGGGTATCATGATAACAATACCCTCATCAAAAGACTGCTGGAGCCTGTATAAGCTCCCAGCATGGATGTATTTTATAAATTGTATATGACTATTAAATGCTGGGGGAAAAGTATGGAGCTGGTCATCAAATTGTGGGAAATTTTACAGTGTGCCCCACCCCAACAGGCAATGTGTGCCCCCTCCTCTCTCTGGGGGGCCCCTAAAGGGATGACTTCTCTGGCTTTTCTTGCATACGATGCCAGGATGGGTCAACAGACATTGCCAGGAAAGCAGAGAAATAAAAAAGGAAATCTTATTACTTTTCAATGTTTGTCAGTTCAAAAATATTCTGTTTTCCATGTAGGAGTGGTGTGGTCAGTGCACACAAGAGCAGGTAATTTATTCTTTCTGGATGAGTCTGTTCCTGTGTCTCTGTCCCTCTTAACAAAATGGGGCCTGTAGGTGGCTGGGGTGTACACTGTTTCAAAAACATAGTGCCAGGGGATGATAGTCTTCTTTTTCTTCTTCTCATTCTCTTGCATGAGTGTTCTTATTCTTGGCTTCAGGCCTGGGGTGAGGTCAGCCCATCAGACAACAAGAGCAGTTCATATGCAAAGGTCAATGCTGGTCTCCAAAGTACTGACATGTTTCTTGGGTGGAGCCCTGTGAAATTCTTTATAAATCAACTCTCCAATTAAGTTGGCTGGTCGCCTTATAACAGGAAGAGATGATTCCACCAGGGCGTTCCTGAGGGTCCCAGGCAGAAGGAAGAAAACGGCTGAAGGACCTGATGACCTCAGTTTGAATCCCATTTTTGTCACTTTCTTGTGACTTTGGGCAAAACAACTCCAGAGACCTCTGCAAAGCTGGGATCAGAAATATCTCTCAGGTGCCTCTGAGTGTTAGAGGAGATGTTGAAGGCACTCACCCTGGTGCTTGGGCGCTCGGGAGCTGTTAATAACCTCCTTCTCTTCTTTTGGTCATCTCATCTGATCTGGAATTATCCCAGAGAAGGCAAGGAATTTACTCCAGGTCACGAGGCCAGATCAGAACCCAGTGAGTTCTAAGTACAAGTTCACACTCCCTCCTTTGCTTACCTCCTCTTCACATATTCACAGGGCCTTCATACTTTTTAACACACTTCTACTCACTAGCCCTTCCAAGTGAGTAGTGAGAAAAATCATATACATGATATCTGACAAACTTGATGTGTGTCAAGTATGCATTTACATGTTTCAATGACTTGCTCAGGTGGATACTGAGAGCCCCAGGAAGTGCGAGGCTGGTAGGAGGACCTAGGTTTCCTGAATCCAGGCCAACCAAGGACAGTGCAGGGATGTGAGGGCTGGCAGAAGGAGTGCCACCAGTAGATCTCAGCCTTAAGTCTTCATACAAAACAATGAGTTGATGATCCAGGTGATGTCACCATCAAAGTGACAAATGTCAGGCTGGACAGATCATAAAATGACTGTCTCATTTTGTTTCTGTTTGTGCTCAGATTCGTGGCATTTTGGCATCCAAAGGAAGAAAAAGACCCTTAGGACTCTTTACAGAATATATGTGTTTGTGTGTGTGACATATACACATATGTACAAATACTATACACACACACATAAGAGTTAGTTCTCCTTATTCACAGTAGTCATGTTCTGTAACATTGCAGCAAATAGTGAATTAGCGAATCCTGAACCACTGCTCCTAGCAGAATACAGAGTTAGGTTCCTGCAAGCTTCTGGTCACATTTTTATCAACTGATCAATATATAATCTTGTTATGTATGTTTCCTTTTACAGACACCTTATTTAACATATACAGTTGATTCATGAACATTGAACTCATTTCCAGCAGCCCTATAATTCATGCCTGAATGAAGCTTATCTAACACATGTATTTTTCTCCAAAGGAAATATCATAGCATAGTGCTGGAGTGCTGTCTAGTGTTCTTAACGCCAAGCAGGCTGTGATGTTTAATAAATACAGAATTCATGAATAAGGACGACCGATGGTATTTATTGTGCTTATAGAGAGGGCAACCTCATGCCAGAGACTTTGAGAAGCAGAGTACAGTGTTTAAAATTTTCACTAAGGTGTAAAGGATGGATGAAACCCTCTTAAGGGCCCAGTTTGCTCAAGAGAAGTAGAGAGTAAAGCAGGCAGTGGTCATCTAAGGGGAGAGGGGACATGGGGAAGGTAAGAGTTGAGAGGGAGTGTGGTAGGCAGTGCAGGGAGTGTGGCTCCCTCTCCCTTCTACTCCTTCAGAGCTCAGAAGGGAGCATGAACACTCCTTCCCCAAAACACCTTGCAGACTGGAGCCACTCCTGCTCTTACTTGACTTGGCTTTTGATAAACATGAAACAGAGTGACTTTCCTTTCCGGTGGCCTCCCACGTGCTGGGGAGCATTTTTTTTTTAGCTATTCCCCTGGGTTCCATTCCCCCATTGGCTCATTTTCTAGTCTTTTCTCTCCATTACCGTGTTATCTGACCACCTACTCCCACTTAAAAAGCGAACAGTGCCAGGAAGGCTCATTGAGTGAGTCAGCCCGAGAGGTGAGAGCAGAGTATAGGTCGCTGGGAGCTGATGACAACAGCAGTCGTTGTCAAGAGGGAGTGTGCAAGACCCCTGGGTGCTGAGAGCAGTGCATTTAGGAGCTGCCACCTGACTCCCTAGAACAGACAGGCTGTCTGCTGGGGTATCTCAACTCTGTCCCTCATCACTCCAGGCTCCTTTTAGTAGAATAACAGGGGGAAGTGTTAGGGTACCTGCATTTGGACTTATTAACCTGTGAACATGGCAATGCCCTTCACCTCTCTGAGCTCAGGTGCTAGAGCCAGACTGCCCATGGTTGAACCCCAACTCTACCACTTATTCCCTATGCCTCAGCTTCTTCATCTGTAAAATGGGGATACTCATAGCATTTTCCTCATAGGGTGGTTATGAGGATAGAACACAATGAATAATTTATATAGCATTTACAACAGTGCCTGCACACAGTAAAGTCTATAAAGTATTAGCTTTTATTATTATTTTAGCTATGATTATTACTACTGTTCTTATCTCCAAAGTATAGAATGGGATTGAATAACCTTAAAGGTCTTTCTTTCCCTTCCTGTACTGTTACTGGGAATGCTTTCTTGCTGTGTGGCCCTGAGCAAGACCCTTCTCCTCTCTGGGGCCACAGGTTCTTGTAAGTGAGGTGCTGGAACTCAAGTCCTGAAAGTCTGTGAATTTATGAAATAAGGATAAGGCGACTCCTAGGGTGGGGTTTGCTTGTTATTTTGGCCTCTCCTGAGGATGCTGGAAATCTGTTTTCCTTACCTTAAAAATTTACTCAGAATTTAATCCTCCCATTTTTGTCTATTATGAGCAACTGCTTATCTCATCTTAGCTGAGACAAACAGTTAAGTAACCAGAATAATAGTTTATATTCCTAATGAGTTTTTAAAGCTCCCCATTCACTGAGTGTTGACCAGGCACCTTCCTAAGCCTGGGCTGATTGGTTCCATCATCATTACAACTCCAGGAGGGAGATTATTGTCCCCATATTAGAGATGAGGAAATTGAAGCACACAGAGACTAGGCAGCTTGCCCAAGGACACACCATTAGTAAACAGTAAATCCAGATTCAAAGCACAAACCCTGATTTCAGATTCTACAAACATTACCCCCACACTACACTGGCAGTTGGCCTTGAATTTGACTTCTGTGATGATAACAGATACCATGTTATTCCTTTCAATGAACTGCTCAGAGTACTGATTAAAACCACAGACTCTCATCATTGAAAGATATTCAGGGTGTGTTCAACTTTGGGAGGGTCATAGGGCCCTGTGAAAAGATGAAAGAAGCTATGAACCCTTCTCCTCCACTAAAAACATTCATATCACATCCACACATAAACATACACAGATGTGTCTCCATTTCAGAGGTTCAAACGTCTTAGGCTAAGAATCTCACATAATGCTTAAATTCTCTTGAAATTCTCCAGTAAGTGTTCATCTTTGCTCCAGTTTTGCATTGACGAGAACTTCCTACCCAAAGGGGTTGTCCGTTCCATTAATGTTCCCTCTGATTGTTAGAAAATTGCTCTCTCAACACAGCTGACATGTGTTTCCCGCTAACTTTGGTCCCATTTTTGCCTCCTGTGTGTTATATAGAATCAGTCCTGCCTATCTTTCCATGACAATTCTCCACATTTCTGAGGATGTTGGCCACCCTGTCTCTAGCCCTTCTAGGCTAGATGCCTCTGCCTGGCTAGATGCCATTGCTCAGTTCATTTTCCCTTGACATTTGTCAGTAGCTCTCTCAAATACCCAGAACTGGTTTATAGCCCAGAACCTAATACAGTGTTCTAGCTATGGATGGACCAGTGCAGTGCAGGACTCTCACTTTGTTTTGGATATCAGATCTCAATTAATATGTCCTCAAAGTAAGTTACATTTTTAACCTTATTTTATTTTTGAAATATAACACACATATGGAGAAATTGCCCAGTACAAAAACAAGAGTTCAGTGAGCTATCACAAAGCAGACATCCACATAACCACCACTCAAGTCCAGAGCTTGAACTTGAACTGCTGCATCCCAATGACCACTCTTCCTTCCTCCACAAAGGTAACTTATATTTTTTTATGGTAGTAATTTGCTTGCTTTTCTGAAAAGTTTTATCACCTAAATATGTATCCCATTTAACACTATAGTTTAGTTTCCCTGGTTCCGAATTTTATATAAATATAATCATATAAATAGGCATTCTTTTGTATCTGACTTATTTCACTTAATGGTTTGTTTGTGAGATTCATGCATGTTGTTGTGTATAGTTGTAGTTCATTTATTTCCATTGCTGGAATTTTTCCATTTGTCTGAATATACTGCAATTTATTTATCTGTTCTATTACTAATGGGTACATGGGCTGTGTCCAGGTTTTTAATAATTATGAACAAGATGCTGTAAACATTGGAGCACACATGCATCCATTTAGGTTGGGTATACTTAAAAAAACTGTGTAACTTCAGCTTAGTAGATAATAACAATCTGTATTCCAGAGTAGTTGAATCAATGTCACTAGCTCAGTGTGTGTGTTCCAAATATTCCATGTCCTTCCCAACACTTAGTATTATTAATCGTTTTAATTTGAGCTATTCTAATGGTTCATAGTGTTGCCTCACTGTGGTTTCCATTTGCATTTCCCTAGTGACAAATAAGGTTGAGTGCATTTTCATCTATTTATTAGGCATTTATGGATTAGGGATTTTGGCAACTCCTTACTCATCTGACTCGTACTGAACTTGGAGCCAAATGGAATAAAGTCTCTGACAAAGAATGCTGTTTAGTCATCTCTTCCCTATTGACTTCAATTGGATTTTGGGTTCCCAGAGCAGGTCCAAACATTCTTAATAATAATGACAGCTAATATTTACTGAGTGCCTACTTGTTCCAGGTGCTGAACTATGTGTTTGACATGCATAATGTCTCTTAATCTTCACATCCAGCTCATTAGGTTGATACTATTATTGTTCTTTTACATAAGACGAAACTAAGGTGGGAGAGGGTAAGTAACTCACCTAAGGACTCACCACTAACAAGTAGATTCAAATTAATACCCTTAGCCACTATAACATATTGCCTCCCAAAGATGGAAACACTTGACTATAATTTTTTAAAAAAAACTTTAAAAATGGTGAAAAACTGGATTATAAAATGGACATGTAGCAGTCAAATGGAGAAAAACCATTGCAAAGTATGACATAGGATAAATGTTCTTAATGTGTGAAGTGTTTTTACAAATTAATAAAAGGACAAGCATCTCAATAGATAAACAAGATTATACTGTATATAGCACAGGGAAATATATACAAGATCTTGTGGTAGCTCATAGCGGAAAAAAAAAGGGACAATGAATATATGTATGTTCATGTATAACTGAAAAATTGTGCTGTACACTGGAATTTGACACAACATTGTAAAATGACTATAACTCAATAAAAATGTTAAAAAAATTAAAAAAATTAAAAATGGTCAAAAGTTTCTTGGGTCAGGTAAACCTGGGAAATGCTACATGAGTTGTTATGTTCTTCTACCCTTACAACATATATGAACACATTTATGACTCTGAGAAGTTCTGCACTAAAAACCTACTTTAAGATGGAATTTTTGGCTTTGACTAAAATAGACGTTAGCATACTGGCTAATTATAATTTTTTGGAACAGATTTTAATTCTCTGATAACCACTGCTTCCTCTGGTTTCTAGTCTGGCAAAACTTTCAACAAAGGAAATGGAATTAGTTTTGTCCACGCTTTCTCAACCTTGATGCTACTGACATTTAGGGTTGGATAATTCTTTGTTGTAGAGGCCGTCTTAGGCATTTTAGGGTGCTCAACACCAATCTTGGCCTCCACCAAGTAGGTGCCAAATGCCAGTAGCACCTTCCCCACCCCCAGTTATGACAACTGAAATTGCCTCTGGACATGGCCAAATACCCCCTGGGGGAAGAATCCCACCCACCCCCTTAAGAATCATTGGTCCAGGCTTACCGGTTTCTTAAGAACTCATGGTGTGCTGCATGGTTACCTCCTGACTATTCAAGTGCTCCCCAAGCTGCACAGCATTTCACATAGTTTGATTTCTGTGCCTTGTGACGTTCACTATTCTTTCTCCTTTTTTTTTTTAATACAAGAGAGTATTGGTACATCTCTTGCCTTCAAGTCTTTCCTGTTTATTGGAATTCCTTAAATCTCCAGGCACACCAAACCACGTAGTACCCCTGTCGTGGAACTTCTCTCCATCTTTCCAACCCCTGGGTGGAATTAAGCTTCTTCCTTCAATTTCCATATACCCTGCACAGCCTTCTACCAGCCCCTACTCCCAGCACATATTATACTTAACTATTTATATGGCTGTGTCCCCAGTTCCTTAAGAGCAGGAATTGGGTCCTATTCATCCTCTGATTCTCAAAACAGAGTAGGCACCGATTAATAGGTATGAACAAAGAGGCAAAATATAGTTGTGGAGGGGTCAAAAATTTCAATCATGGGGTCCTGGATGTATTTCCAGTAAGACTGAGTTAATTGACAGCCTCTTCACCAGTTTCTTCCTAGAACATTTCTCTCCAGACAGACTTCGTTCCTTCTGGAGAGAAGGCAGAAGTACTGTAGAAGGTATCAATTTTGTCTCCCCCTCTTTCAGCCATGAATATGACATCATCTGCTCAGTTGGTATTTCCAGGCTGTTCCTGATACTTTTCTCATTCAAAACAGAAGGAGAAAAGCCCTTTTCCCTTGATCTCAGCATTTTTATAAACCCCAGTTTATTCCAACCGGTAACACTTTTTACCCTTGGAGATGTGTCCTCCCTTTCAAGTTTTGGGAATCCCTTTTGGGCCTGAGCTTCTCAGAGGCACCCCTCCCTCAAGCATTGCGTCAGTCTCTTTAAGTATTTCCTTCTTTTTGTTTCCTGTCTGGAATTATTTTAAGATTTAGAAACAGAATTTAACTCTTGGGAATCCTCTAACTTTACCAGAGCTGTCCAAAATGGTGGCAGTGAAAGAAAGGGACAGGTTTGAGAAACATTAACAAAGGGCAAGTGACAAGACTTGATGACCATTGGGACATGGGGGATGGGAGATGATTTCTGCCCAGATTTCTGTTTCAAGACAACGGAGGGACTGGTGGTTCCTGCTGTAGAGATGGTCACAGGAAGAGAAGGAGGATGGAGATGAGGAAGGGGAGTGAGCTGTTTGAAAAGAAAACAGGCATGGTTTGGGGTGTTGAGAGTCTGAGGTTTCCATGGGGGATGCAGTGGAGATGGCGAAGGGGTACCTGGATGTAAAAGCCTGATGCTCTGGATAGGAGATGCGACTCGGGGGCTGTTAGTGTGTCGATGGGAGCTGTATCTGAGAGAGTAGATGAGCACTCAGATGGTGTGTGCTGATGGAATAGACGTGGCTAAAGATGGGGCAGGAAGGGCAGCACTTGAAGGCGGGGTCAGAGAGAGCGCAAGAGAGCCAGGAGAGGGGCATGAATTTGAGTCCACTGGAGAAAGAGTTTCAGAGCAGAAAGATGGCCAGAAGCTTTAAATGATATAGAGAGGTCAACTCAGATATGGACAAAGTGCCTGCTGAATTAGAAGGGGAGGATCATTGGGGACCTTGGGGAGAAGAGCAGCCTCAGCAGAGTAGAGGGGGCTGTAGCCAGATGACAGTGGGTGGAGGAGGGGTTAGGAGGAGAGGCAGTGGGAAACAGACATAGGGTGGCACCTGAAGAGAGATTCATTCATCCACTCAACTAACAAACTGAGGGGCTATGGTGCACCAAGGACCATTCTGAGACATGGGTACAGTACAGGGCAAACAGGTAAAAATCTCTGCCCTCACAATGTGTACTTTTTAGAGAGAGGTAGTATGGAGGGAAGGTTTTTTAAGATTTATTTTTTCTTCCAGTTTTATTGAGGTATAATTGACAGAGGTTCATTTTAAAGATGGTTATAAGAAGTATCATCATTTGCCAGGTGAGGAGGCCAAGAGAAGTTAGATGGTAACTTGCTCCAATTCACACAAGTGTCTGAGCTGGGGTCATGCCCTGACTTGTCTGACCCTTTTCATTCTGTGCTGCTTGAGGGGGATGGAGTTTAGGTGGGAAGAGGTGAAACAGAAGGCATAATGAAGGGGAAGAACAAAGGCACAGGGTGCAGGGTTATTTATGGCTGGACTGGGCTACACAAAGCAAGGTGTCTACTGGTTCCTGCAGTCCTTTATCTAGGACCCCGTGTTGGGCCACGTGCTTGGGCTCAGGTCCCTCCAATGGGGATGGAAGGCACTGAGATCCACATGTTCTTACACAGTTCTACTTGAATGAGAAGCTTGAGAGGTGGTCTGTGGAAGCGCCCACCACCACCCACCTTATTTAGAAGTAAATCTCCAGAAGCTCAAGCACTGATCAATATCCTTTCATGAAATCTATATAGAGATGCTGGAAAAAGTCTTTCTTCCTCTGGGGCAGTGATCTTAGGGACCAGAGTGGGCCACCCACAGCCATCTATCTTGACTATCTGAAGAAAACACCAAGTAGAGAAAAACAGAGATGAGCTGATGATGTCATTTGAGCTCCTGGACCCAGCTCTGCCTGAAGCTATCAAGAACCATCCCATATTCTTTTTCACCTATGACTGAAGCATTATGCTGTACACCAGAAACTGACACAACATTGTAAACTGACTATACTTCAATTAAAAAATACATATGTACAACAACAACAAAAAAGAACTACCCTAGACTTCCTGATGCTGGAACCAACAAATTACCTTTTGCCCCTCCATTTGAGTTGAGTTTCTACACTTGCAACTGCAAGAATCTGATCAGCATAGTTTGTCATAATACATCAGCTGTGACTATGTAAAGTATGTTATTTACTTTTAGGAAAACTAACTGACACCTGGGGCTTCCTCCACGGAGCCCTATGCAGTCACCACCTTCTAAGTGCTAACCCTGCTGGTGATAAAGAGGTAAGTAGGACATGGGCTTACACATAGCTGTGGTGATGATGGGGGAACAAAAGAATCACCATCTACAAAATGCTTTCCATCCATTTCTCTGAATCCACAATCACAGGAACCAATTAGCTAGTAATTCCAGGTAGGGTTTGGTAAATGCAGACTGAGCTGGAGAGATGTTCCATGGGAGCTCAGAGGAAGGTGGGTAGTGGAGGGGAGGGAATGAATGTGGGGCTCCTCTCACATTCTGTTGGGGAGGCTGGGCTAATGTGGGGTGGTAAAGGATGCAGGGAGAGGGGGACAGGTAGCCTGGGGAAGCTGTGTGAGTATTACTGGGAGCATAAGTGCTGCTTCTCATACCTTTCCCATCCCGGCATGGGCGTGTCCCAGCTTGACCACCACAGGGAAGTGTGGGGCTGTGAGCTGAAAGAGACAAGAGGAAATCACTCATTAGCATCCCAGAGCATCACCACCAAGACTTTGGGTACTGCTTATTTTGTACAAAGCTCCAGCCATCTGATTCACCAGGAATTCCCAACAAGAATGCTTTGACAGATGATCATCCTGCTGTGGCTTAAACACCCTAACTGCTGGTGCTTTCAGCTTCCAAAGGTAGCGCCAAGTTCTTAAAACCAGCCTGCCTGGGGTATCCACTAACCTGGGGAGACAGCCGAGCACAGCAAACCGACTGGTTTCAAATTCTGGCTTTACCACTTGTGCAACCTCAGACAAGCTACTCCATGGATCTGTGCTTTGGTGTCCTCATCTATAAAATGGGGACGAGGAGAATCCATCCCAAAGGGTTGCTGTGAGGATTAAATGAGTTCTTACATGTGAAGCCTTTACACTGTAAACACTCAGTGCAATATTCCTGTCTCGGTTCTGCCTTATGTTATTCCCCCTCAGCAACCTTCACATATCTGGGAACTCTCATTCCCTCCCCCAGCTCTCTCCAGGCCACCCCATGAGTCTTCTTTATAGCAGTGGTCCTGTCCATCACAGGCACAAGCATTCATGGGCTGCACTGTGTGGGCACTGTGCTGAGCGACTGCCCTGGATTATCTTCTTTAGAGAGAGATGGGGCAACAGCCTGGCCTGGTTGGTTCCCTGTTACATCCCCAGCTCCTAGAACCTGACCTGGGGAAGGTGCTTGATATGGAATCTGTGCCTAATCAGGCCTCTGAGCAAGACCTATGAGACATGCATGCCTCTTCCTATGATACAGAAGAGGAGAGGGGCTCAAGTGATCAGGTGCTTGTCCATGCACACTCACTCAGCTAGGAAGTGAGGGAGCCAGATTCGAACCTAGGCTGTACATTTCCTCCTCATGCTGTTCAAATTTTGCCTGAGATGTATTTGCTCGGTGTCTAGAAGTATATTGGGAGTTGCCTGAATGCAAAAGTTATCCTTTCCCATTATTTAGTAATACTCTTATTTTCCCAACTTGGAGAAGCCCCTGCTAGAGGTAATCAAATCCCACTCTATGCCGCACAGTTGTCTGTCCTGGTGCCTGTCCCTCCATCTTGGATTGTCGCCTGACACTCTGGACACTTTGAGAGGAGAATCCAGCTCTTGCCTCTTGGTGCCCAGTACCTAGTCTTACATGTAGGAACTGCTGTAGCCACTGCAGAAGGGTCTGCTGGGGTCACAATGCCATTCAATGGACCTCATTTCATTTTACCCTCTCAGTAGCCCCATGAGGCAAGCAGGGAAGGTATTCTTATTACCATTTCATAGATAAGAGAACCGAAACTCAAGGCAGCTTCTGGGAAGGGGTGGAGCTGGGGTGTCAACTTGGGTCTGTCAGACTCCAAGCTTGATGTGAATGGTTCCTCTAAGATCTAGCACAAGGGCTTTCTGCAGTAGATGCTGAATAAAACATTTCCTCCCTGATTGCAGGCTAAAATTTATCATATCCTGGTGCCTAAAGTGAACAGATATATCTTTAAAAAAAGGTAACATGCACTCACCAAAAGCAGTATGTACTCACTATAAAAGGTTTGGAAAATATAACGAAGTGCTATGTTGTTATGTATAAACAAGACAATCAAAATCACCCTCAAAGTTTTACCAGTTTTAGTGTATTACCTGCTGGTTTTGTTCTTTTAGTGGAAATTTTTTCTTATGATTTCTTCTGCTCTTACAAAATTGAGAGTATAGTGCATACCCAATTTTGCTTCTTGCTCTTCCCACTTAATGTTAAGCATGTTCTTGGTGGTGATTATTTGTCAGCTTAAGAGTTGTTATCTAATATTTCACATATGAAAAAATACTTAAAGAGCAATATTGTGGACATCACTTAGTTTAAGAAATGAATGATTATCCAAGCAGTTGAAGCCCGTGATGTACTTTTTTCTTATCACATTTTCTTCCCTCCCATCCCAGAGGTAACCATTATATAAATTCTGTGTTTATTATTCCCCTGTGTTTATTAATATTCTAACTATTACATATGATTCCCAATCAATATACATTACACATTTTAAAACGTCATGTAAGTGGCATCGAAAGAATCTAGTACAACTTTTGGGTGCGTTATGTTTGTGAGATTCATGTATATTGATATGTAGCTCAGATTCATTTTTACTACTGCCAAGTATTCCATTTATGAACTCATTACCATTTGTTCATTTTCTGCTGATGATTTCTATTTTTCCAATTATAAACAAGCAGGGGAGTTTCTCCAGGGCACATGCACAGGAGTAGAATTGCTGGGGCTGAGCTTTGTTAGATATGGCCAAATTGTTCTCCAAAGTGGCTGTACCCACTTACGCTCTCAGGGGCAGGAAAAAAGATCCCAACACTTGAGGCTGAAAAGACTTAAATTTTACCAACCCAAGGCATGTGAAGTGGAATGAATGGCTGCATTGTCACCAATGGCTGCTGCTCCCCAGTAGAATCATCCGTCGGACCTGCTATTCACTCACAGACCTTAGACACACCCCGCAGTCCAAGAACTGCCCAGGCCACTGTGGGGCTTCATCTCCATCTCCCTTTAAGGTAGAGCATGAAGTGAGGGGAAATGGGTATGTTCTCTTGTCCTCTCACTCCTCCCAGCCTGATCATTTCCCCATATACTGACAGGTACTGGAGAGAACTGGATGTCAGAGTTACACTTAATCTTTGTTTAATCATGGACCAGATATTTAACCTCTATGAACCTATTATTAGTTCTATAATCTGCAAGATGGAGACAATAATGCCCAACTCACAGGATTGTTGGGGGAAGAAGAAATAAAGAACGTAAAACTGCTTAGTGCCAAGTGGAGGTTCAAAATCAAAATGTGAAGTAGAATTGAGGAGAGGAAGGAGATAGTCCTGGCTTTGTGGGGTGAGGAGAGAAATAAAGGAAGGCTGGATGATGAAGGAAGGAGAACAGAGGCTCCAGCTTGGCAGTATCTGACTGATAGTATAAGAAGGAATGAAATTAAGTACAACAAAGGAAAATCAGGGGGCTACACCAGAGGGAGGAATGAGAGGTGATTAAAATTTGATAATTTTAATCTGTAAGAACCTTAGCAATAATCTTACCTATTTCCCCGTGTTCCCATGCTGTGGTATGTAGAATTTCTAGGAAGCTCCCACAGATGCCCCCCTCTAATCTCTGAAGCCTCTAGATGTGATGAAATTGTCACACAATGTCATACAATGATTGTTCTGTTATATGCACAGGTGACCTTAAAATAGGGAGATAATCTTAATCAAATCACATGAGCCCTTAAAAGCAGAGCACTTTTTCAGGCTGGTGGCAGAAGAGGAAGTCAGAGAGATCCAAAGCATGAGAAAGACTGAACACATATTTCTACTTTGAGATGGGGCAGCCACATAAGAAGGAATGTGGGCAGCCTCCAGGAGCTGAAGGTGGCCCCTGGCTGATAGCCAATAAGGAAACGGAGACCTCAGACCTACAGCTGCAAAGAACTGAATTCTGTCAATAACAAGAATGAAATGGGGAGAGAATCCTGGGCTCCAGCAGGAGAATGCGGCATGCTGGCATACTGATTTCAGATGGATGAAACCCTAAGTAGAGTAGTTGTGCCATCCCAGACTTCTGGTTTACGAAACTGTGAGATAATAAAGAGGTTTTAAGCTGCTAAATTTGTTAGAGCAGCAAATGTCCTCCTAGGTACTGAAGCCCAGAGAGTGAAGTGATTGTTTTCATGCCACACAACAGCAGAATTAGAGTCAAACTCACATGTTTTGACTCTTTTAATCAAGCTCTTGCTCTACCAAGGCACACTTCCCCAAAATGGCTCTTTTCACTTAATATCACACCATGTTGGGAAGGGATAAATTTGGGAGTTTGAGATTTGCAAATATTAGCCACTACATATAAAAACAGATTTTAAAAAAAGTTTCTTCAGTATAGCAAAGGGAACTATGTTCAGTATCTTGTAATAACCTTTACTGAAAAAGAATATGAAAATAAACATAGGTATGTATATGCATGACTGGGACATTGTGCTGTACACCAGAAATTGACAAATTATAATTGACTGTACTTTTAAATCATACCATGTGCACCCTTTCCCCATGTCAGTAGGAACACTACTGACCTAGTTGTTTTAATAGCTTCACAGTATTCCACAGGACACATGGGCTGCAATTCTTTGGCCATTTTCCTATAATGGACGTTTGTGTCATTTTTTCTCTTTCTCTCTCTCTCTTTCTCTGCGAGCAAGACCACTGAATATCTTTGTACAAATGTGCTTGTAAGCTAGTGTCTTAATTTCTAGTGGCCAGGCCAAGAGCTTTTCAAGGGGAGGACCAGCAGAATTTGGAGACATCCTGATAGGTTTCCAAAGTCATTTGTTAGCGCTCAAGAAATAAATGTGGGTGCCATGGTACTGTACACTGTCCACCTACCACATGCCTCCTAGGCTACTAACAACTACACTTATTGAGTGCCTTGTAAGGGCCAGGGATGGTTCTAGGCACTTTATATATGTTAGCATTCGTCTCTTCCCCCATGTGATAGATAAGAAGTCAGAGGCAAGACATTTGACCAAGGTCAGGCAGTTAAGACATGGAGGAGCATCTCCACTGCCACCCAGGCTTTCTCCTCATCCCTTCCCTTTCCCTTTCCAAGCTGTTCAATTGGGTTTCAAAGGCCATTCTCATTTCCACTCATTTGCAACATGCCAGCCCCTCCCCAAACACAGACAGGTCACAGAGGACAAAAAACATCTTGTCGGCTATTTTCTCTCTTCCTTTCCCAACAATAGCTTTATTTAGTTCCCCTGGGGATGGCGGGGCCTGCACCAGTCTCTCACGGGCTCCCTGTCCCCGCTCACATGCCCCCGGGTGCTCCAGAGTTCAGCACTGCCCAATGGCGTGAGAGGCCTCACATCCTGTTAGAAGGGTCAGATCAATTTTTGAAACCAGAGATCCCCACCCTGATAAGGGCCCTATTCAAAAGTCTCCCAAGAAACCAAAATAAGTGGGGGTGGCCCAGTGCTCATGCTGGGCGTTCTCTTGAGGGGCTGGAGTCAGAGCAGTATGGGCCACTGTACCAGCTCCATCTTCAAGTCATGGAATTGGAGATCTGGGACCTGAGTTGTCTGGTGCAGCTTCCCATAGCAGGAGGCAATTCCCTCCACATTTGTGACCTTCTGGAGACATAAATAAGTAGTGTCTGGTCCATGCGCATGAGGCTTTGCCTGATCTAGTTCTTGCCTCCCTCTTCTGTTTTGTCTTGTGTTTCTCCCTTCTCCCCACCCCAACCTCTGCCTACCAGTTACATCCCAACCCATAGGCCTCTCCATTCTTCACTGAATGGGCCACTCTCCCTCCAGCCAAAGGGCCTTTGCACATGCTGCCCCCTTTTTTTCTGGAACTCTCTACCTAGCACTCTTTTCTAGGTCAACCCCTTTTCATAGTTGAGGTCTCAGTTGAAATGCTCTGTCCCTAGAGAGTGCTTCTCTGGCCACGGGTCTAAAGTAGGTGCTTCTTGTTATCTTTTTATCAAACCCTGGACTCTCCCTTCATAGAGCTAGCCACTTCTGTAACTGCATATTTATTCCCTTTGTGTTCATCTCTCAACTCCCCTGTAGGTACTCTGACAAAACAAGGTGCTCTGCATGGTTTGTTTACCACTGTATCTCCAGGCTCCATCCAAAGCCTGCCATGCAATGAACTGTGCATGCAGTGTATTTGTCAGATGGGTGTAAGACAAAGCTTCGCATGACAGGGAAAGAGTCAGAGTCAGACAGAATTTGGGGAAAAGTTGTTAATAAGGTCGGTTTGAGCAGAGACTTGTTGGGGAAGCAGTGGGAATTGGGGTGAAAATATGGTCAGTAGCAAGCTTCGGGGAGCTTTACACCAGAGAAAGGAGTCCGGATATATATTCTGTGGGCACTGGGCAGCCGTTGAAGGTTTGGGTGCAGAGGGTAGACACAGACAAAGCAGGTTCAGGAAGACTATTCTGAAGGCTGTGTTAACAACAGCTCCCATTTTGGGAGCACTTATTTACAGTGTACCAGGCATGGCGCTAAGCACTTCACATACATCGCCTCATTTAAATCTCTTGACACTTCTATGAGGTAGCTCCTATTTCTACTCCCATTTTACATACAAGGATGTGAAGGCCAAGAGAGGTGAAATTTCTTGCCTAGGATCACTCAGCAAGAAAGTGGAGGAGCTAGGATTTGGTCAGAGCCCCACTGCCTTATTGTCACATGGTGTTGCTTCTGGGTAATCATGTTATCCATCATCCAGGGTTCCCATGTGCCCAGAACTATGTCCACTCACTGACTTGGTTGGAGAGGGTGGGTGGAGGACAGAAGACTCCTTTGGACAAGACCGCTACTGTAATAACCAAGCACTCTGGGGTACAGTGGAGGCAGCACATGCTGTGGAGCCAAAGACTCTAGGGTTCACATCTAGCTCCGACACCTATGGTTTCGAGCCCCTAGGTAACTCACTGGTCACTCTGTGACTCAGTTTTCTCATCCCCTAAATAAGAATATCATTTGACAGTTTGGAATTATAATAGATGTCCATCACTAAGTGGTCACTGCCAGTGAAGAGGCTTAAATCGAGTTAGGGGATGTGCAAGGCCTGGCACATAACAGGACAGCAATCTATACTAGTTTCCATTCCCTTCACATCTGTGATTTCAGGCACATGGTGAACAGTGTGGGTAGGGGGTTGTCAAGGGCTGATGGACAGGACTCAGTCACTCCTGGGATACAGGATTGGGGAAGAGAAGAAGGCAAGGAAGCCTGATGCCATGTTGTCAGCAGGGAACATGAAGAAGCCTTTGACAGAAATGGGGCAGCCCAGAAACGGGGTTTGTTACAGGAAAATCTTTAAGAAGATTCATTTGACAGAGAGAACAGAAACATCTTGACAGCTGCTTGATAAACCTTAACCTTGGTAAATTGTATCTGATAGAATCTCCTTGGAGTTAAGCACTGCACACCAAGAAAGTCTTGTCTGGAGGGAGGAGAATGGACAAGATGATCTTTGATAATTTTTTCCAATCCTTTAATGTTGTGACAAATCTATAAAATACCACCTAGGCGACTGAAACATATCAAGGCAAAAATACGTCAAGACAAAACTTCTGTCCACAGCTTACAGGGCTCTGTGAAATCTGGCCCCAGCCTTCTTCCTCAACCCCATCTTACCCCTGCTCCCCATCAGCTTCTTTACCCCAGCCTTACTAGCTTTCTTTGTGACCCTGATACTAACTTTGTTCCCTCCAGCCGTGGGGCCTTTGCACATGCTCTTCTCTTTGCCTGGAACAGCCTCCCTGTTCTTCCTATCCATGCATCAGATCACAGCTCCAGAGTCACTTCCCCAAGCAGCTGGCACTCACCTCCCTGTCTAGGCTTGCTCACTTCTTTCTCTTTCTTAGCACTTCTGCCATTTTAAATTTGTCTGTGTGATTGCTGGATAAATGTCTGACTCCCTCACTATCTGTAAGCTCCATGAGAAGCTGCGGGTCTGTGTCTACAGTTACTCATCACTGAATCCTCAAGTCCCTCCTGGATTACAGACCTGCCTCCTGAGCCCAGCCCCTAGATGGTCCCACAGGCACTTCCAACCCAACGTTTCCAAGCAACCTCATGAACGTCCCATCAAAATGCTCTCTTCCCTTTCTGGATCCAGACCTCAGTCAGTGGTCCCACCACCCACCTAGATGCCTGAGATAGAGGTCTCGCCTGCCTTCTCCCTTCTTGTATCTGACCTAGACCCAGGGCTGGCTTATAGAAGAGGGCCAGAAAATGTTTGCTGAATGAGGCCTGTGGCCTCACTGCCCAGCTTAATGCTCTCTGCCCTTAGCACCCTACCTCTGAACCCTCTGCATCACCTCTTCCTACTTTTAGTGTGTCTTGGAAAAATACTGGTAGCATATTTAGAAAAATTAAACTAAACCTGCCCTAACAAAATACAAACATTCCTTTCTGTTACATTTCCTGTTTCCCTGAGAAACGGAATAGTCAAAAATAAACAAACCGATAGGATGGCAATATTTGTCTGCAAATACAGTTTTCTTGTTCTCACCCCTGTGATGTTGATGGCATTGAACAGACCTGGGCTGCCAGCTCTCCTCCCGTGAGGATTCTGCTGGGTACTCTCCCAGGAAAACACCCCAGCAATGTAAGGGTCTGAATGATCCAAGGTGCTGAAGACCATGCTGAATCACATGGATTTACACAGCCATGAGATTTTAAGCCCTTTAGATTTGCCATCATAATTTACTTTTATTCACACTCTTATTCTAGCTCCATCTCTAGGTGGGGAAAAGCCTCCTTTACAATCAGATGATCCCTAACATGGGAAATTATTGTCCTTCTTAGTTACTTTAGAAAATAGCTCAATAATAATTGTGCTCCTTCAGTATATGCATTTCTTTGCTTCAGTTTATGTTCATAGTGTGATGTCTTAAGATTCGAGATAAATGTAAATTTTTGGTTACAGGTACTCTTGTTGATGTTGCATAGAACTTGCTTACTTGGGGCTATAAGCAAAGGACATAATTTCCTCTGCTTCAGGGAAGAGCTATTCATGGAATGCTGTAGAATGAGGAGGAAGAGCAGGTGGAGGCTTTGAAGCCAGACAGTCCTGTTTAAATACTGTTTAAATACTGTTGGGCAACTCAGTTCTTAGTTGTTTTTTCTACAAATGGGAATAGACACACCTGCAGTTAAGGTGATTGTGAAGATTTGAGTTTGTATGTAAAATACATGCTACATATAGCTGGATCCTGGGCAGAATTCTCTGGGGATAATTTGAACTAGCATTCACTTAAAATCAATCCAAAAAGTGTCAAATTACCACCTGATGCAGTTATGGACGGGTTACCCCTCCCCTTTTTTTGTTTTTAAAGTTTTCCTTTTTATATTATGTGTTATAAAAACTTGCTTTGAAATTATTTTTTTAATTATCATTAAATTGATGTAATGGATAGATCTGCTTTTCCTTGCCTTCAGAATGATTCTAGGCACTTATTTTCCTGTGCAGAAATATACTCAGACTCTGATGATTGCATGCTGCCTGTTTTTTTTTCCTATAAACCTTGTATAACCTTTCATTTAATACTGTGAAATCTGACTTACCACAGCTGCAGTGATAGTGCCTGCCTTAAAAAATAACAGCTTAATTGAGAGAAAATCCATATACCATAAAATTCACACTCTTTAAAGGGTACAATTCAGTGACTGTAGTAAATTCAGAGTGATAATTGTACAACCATTATCAGTATCTAATTTCTGAACGTTTTCATCACTCAAAAAGAAATCCATTACCAGTCACTCCCCATTTGTCCCTCCTCCCAACCCTTGGCAATCAACCGTCTACTTTCTGTCTCTACTGATTGGCATATTCTGGAAATTTCATATGAATGGAATCATACAATATGTGACCTTTTGTGACCGGCTTCTTTCATTTAGCCTATATTTTCAAGGTTCTTCTATGTTGTAGCATATATCAATACTCCATTCTTTTTTATTGCCTGACATTTAAATATACTTGAAATGGGCTAGGTATGTATTTCCAGTGACTGCAAACCATGAAGGCAAATGAATGTCTTAGCAAGTTTCAGTGAATAAAGATAATACTTTGGTCACGCCATGGATCTGAAATAATTATAATATCCAGCTGGGCATCTTATGAATTTGTAATACTTGGGAAGGAGTAGGATTTTTACTGGCAAACCGACACCAGCTTGCAGGTATTTGCATCCTGTGTGTGTCAAACCTTGTCTACTTCAGTCCCCATTGTTTCTTCAGCCCTTACAAACAGAGGGCCTGAACCAGGTCATTAGTCCAATTATTGAAGCAAGCAAGATCTCTGCTCCTGGCACATCCTCACTCAATTTGTCGTCCCATGAACAAGTTGATAAAGAGAAAGGCTAAGAGGGAAAAATGTCTAGGGACCAAAGAAGGAAGTATTAAGAAATACTGGTACTGACAACCCACGAGCAGAGTAAGAGAGAGAAAATGATCTCTGGTGCTCCCTCCCCCTTACAAGACCAAGTGCTTACAAGTGCTGAGGGCTACATAAACATTGGGCGCTGTTATTATTACCACCACCATCATCGTTGTTATGTATAGACTGAGCTGCTTTTAGAGGTGCCTTCTCCCTTGTACTGCCATTCCAGGTGACTGGTTTTCTCTTGGTGTCTCTATCCATATTTAGGTCCCACTAGAGCACCGCCTTTCTTTAACTTCCTCCTTACCATTTCTTTCCATCTATGGAAGAGGCTGCACTGCATAGTGAGCATTTAAAACTACAGGTGGCCTGGGCTGAGCACTACCGCTGCTGAGCTGTGTGTCCTTGGGCAAGTTACTTCACTTCTCTGTTCCTCAATTTCTGCATTTATAATTAGGACAGTATGTTTTACACAGGTTGTCTTAGGATTTAAATGTTTTAATATACAGGAAGCACTTAACTGGCCACAGAAGGAGTGCTAGAATCATGCTGGTTATTGATATTAGTCATGTTAACACAACACTATTCTTGCAACTGCTGTTCTGTCTCCATCCCTCACTGCTCTCAGCTTTCCAAGAGGACACCTGCCAAGAGGAATCTGGGCTTCCACGTTTGAGGCTGGCAGGGGTATAATGGGTTATCCATGTGGCCATAAATCTGCAGTAGATGGATGTGTGTTGGAAACAGGGAAGGACATCTTGAGGTGAGGATTCTGAGCCCAAAAAGAAAGATGGATGAGGGTCATTCCAGCTCTTTCCTGGGCTAGGGTCAGGCAGCTCTGCTTGGACACAGGGGAGGGATCTGATGACCCTCAAGGGTCACCCCATCTACCAAGATCCCCACTCTTCTTCATTACACTGTATCAGGGTCACCTGTCTGACCCAACAGAGATGAGCCCTGCCCTACCCGAGGCGGGCAGATGTGGGAAGGGAACCCCAAATCAGTCAGTAGAGTAGAGCCCTTTCATTGCCTACAGAGGGAAACTGAGGCCAGAGAAGTAGAGACCCTGTGCAAGTCCCGTGTCCAGCTAACATCTTTATAAATAAGACAACTGAGGTGCAGACAGAAGGCACTTGCCCAAGGCTACAGAGTCTGTGAAACCAAGACTTCAATTCCAGATCGAAGGTCCCCTTCTGAATCAGAATTATTTCTGTCCCACCATGTCTTCTCCACCCATGTGGAATACATTCTGTGCCTGCCTCATGGAAGTGGCCCCTGACTCCAAGGAGCCTTTTATTTTGCAAGTTCCAGAAAAATGTCAAAAAAAATTGTTCAATGAGAAAGAAAGGTTGGAAACTTAAAAAGTACACCCACCATTTATCGGTAGTTGACTGTGTGACACTTTGCCAAGTGCTGATGAATGTTTCCCCTTGGATGTACGGATGGGGAAGCGGGTGTACACACACACACACACACACACACACACACACACACACACACACACACACACACACACACACACATAAAGCACGAGTAATAGGCAAGGCTTTGGTTCCGTCTCAGCTCTGCTTCCTTCCGGAGGAAGTGAGAACACCCACCAGTGGAAACATTGCTCTCATTCGGGGCACGTGATACAGGGGAAAGCACACTGTAATAAAGGAATAATGCTGGTCTCAAAGGCTTGCTGTTGCATAGTTTTAAAGCCAGCCAGAGTCACCCATTGTTCAGAGAAGATATCAGACAATCTTTTCCCCACTTGTCTCAGGGCATGGAGATATGGGGAGAGGAGGGCCAACCTGGGCTCATTCTCACCCTCCCTTCCATGCTGCACAGCTGGGCTGGATGGGACCCCTCTGGCAGCTGGGGGAGAAGGGGTGGGTGCCCAGACCGACTTGGGACAGCATCTCAATGACAAAGTGGAGGGGAGCCAAAGGGGCTTCCAGTCTCCCTAAGTTTGGAGTGTAGGCAGCTGAAAGCAAAGCTGGGAGACATACCTGACACCTGGTCATGACTGGCCTGGAAGATGAGACTTTCTGGGGACTGAGGTTTCCAGGGAATGCTGGGTGACAAGAACTGGGGGAAGAGAGAAGCACTCTGCACCCAGCTGCGAGGTGGAGGGGGAGGCAGAGGGTGAGGGGTGAATGAGGCTCTGGGTCAGCACTGCAGTGAGCTGGTCCCTAGTGCTCCTCTGCCAGGGCTCCAGCTCAGGACAGGCAGGGAAATTTCCATCAGCTCTCACTGAAGGGAAAACTACCAGGACCCAAACAGACACCAGGGCCTTGTGTCAGAGGGTAAGGCATGTCTCTGGATGTAGGGGCCCGTTTAAGGAAGGAGTCATGCTCAGAGATGATAGAGGCCAACTATTATGCCGTGTCTACACGTAGTGGGCTCCACAGCAATTGAATAGACACAGCTCATTGAATCCTCATGACAGCCCTGTTGTAGTGCTACCATTACACCTAATTTACAAATGAGAACACCAAGATTGAATTAAACATCCTGCCTAGGTTGGCCAAGGCCAGAGTCCATGCTTTGGGACCAGACTACCTTTCCCAGCAGCCCCAGGGACATAGAGAGGACCCAGGCCACCCTCAAGGGGCTCACAGGCTACTGGGGACAGCAGATCTATAAATGGATGATTTCAACAATGTAAACATTTAAGAGAATTATTTGAAGAAAGTGCTTTAGAAGCAAAAAAAAAAAAAAAAAAAGTCAATGTCATCTGTCGGGGAGGAGAGTTGCTGAAAGAGGTGTCACGGACAAGGTGACATTTGCATCGGCCTTTGCTGGTAAAGCAGCAGTTTGCCAAGTAGAGGAAAAGAGCTTCCAAGGAGGAGTATCCACAAAGGAAAAGGCACAAAGGTGTGAAAGTTCCTGGAGGACTCACGGAACATCAAGGGCCACCACAAGGCTAGAAGGTCAGTAGAGGGTGATCTTTGGAGAGCAGGGCTGTCAAAGTTTCACAATCAAGGACCTCAAATTTGGGCTGCTCCCTCCAAATAAGGATATACACACAGTCATTGTACTCTATGTGTGTGTGTGTGTGTGTGTGTTGAAAACGTTGGTTTGTCAAATGTACAAATTAAAGCTATACCACAAATTTGGTTATCCTGTTTTGGAATTTTTAAAAACATTTTTGGAGTCTCAAAAAAATGAAGCACTGTCCTCATCTTTCAAAAATACATACTGAAGTGTTTTCAGATAAAAGTACCTGCTGTCTTAGATTTGCTTTAAAATAATTCCATGTGGGGTGGGGGTGCAGAAGGGACAAGATCAGGCACGTATTGAAGCTGGGTGATGGGTACATGGACATTCACCATTTTACAGTCTGTACTTTCATGTATGTTTGAACGTTTCCGTAATAAAAGATTTTTTATTTTAGAGAGGGACCCCTCACTCTGAGTGGTCCTGGGGAGCCCCAGGATGTTCCTTCTGGTGAGAGAAGGATGAATGATGGACAAGGAGGGGACACAGGGCTAAAAAGTGGGTTAGAGCCAAATTGTAAATACCCTTGTAAACTCTTCTGAGAGGTTTGGACTTAATCCCGCAAATAATGGGAAGCCCAGGAAAGAATTTTTAGTAGGGGAATGACACCATTAGATTTGCATTTGGGAAAGAACACTTCTAGCTGGTGTCTGGAAGAGAGTAGGGGTACGTGTGTGTGCTTGGGGAGGAAGGTTTGGGGTCAGGTGGAGGGCCCAGCCCAAGGCCTGTAAGTGGTAGATTTACCTTCCCCTCTACACTGTCGCTAGGCTGTGCCACCAGGGAGGACTCAACCTAAGACAGGGACCAGGGAACAGAAAGGAAGGATGGGTCTGAGCAAGACCTCTTTTATCTTTGTCTTCCTGGCATCACACTCTCTTGTGGTTCCTTGTCACAACGAGTAATTATTCAGTGCAATATGTCAATAAGGATTACTTACTGACGATGTCTTGGGCTAGACTAGGTGTAGCCAGACCACAGCTATCTCCCTCCCTCCCTATCCCCAGAGCTGGCCTGATGCCCAGCGGTAGCCAGCTGTTGAGTGAATGGATAAATGTCTAGCACAGGGCTGTCCCAGATCACCGAATCTCTGGTGCATGAATGAATAAACCCAGCACAGCACCCGACACATAGTAGCCCCTCAATAAATATCTATGAGTGGGAATGAACTCATGTGAAATTGCAGGACACCAATACCCAAAGTGGGCGAGGAAGGTTCAGATCCTCCCTTAAGGAAAAAGCAGGTTCCTCTCGGCACGAGAGCTTCCAAAAAGGCAGTGGTTTCTAAGCTGAAAGGGGATGGGAAAAAACAAACCAGGCGCAAGGTTTGTCCATTAACATGTCAGCCCTTGAAACTTATGTCTCCATTTCTCTCTTGGCCCCTTGATGAGGTGCTTCCTCCATTTCAGATGGATGGTGTTTTTTCCCCTTTCTAAAAAAAGCTTATAGATGCTTTTAAATTAGGCAAATGAGCAAGGGCAACGTTCATTTCTCCCCCCTTTCATTTTGAAAATGTGTGGCGTGCCAAAAGGCAGTTGGACGGAATGTTCAGAGGCCACATAATAGAACAAGAGAGGCTGCCAAGATCCTAAATCACTAACCAGACAGGACAATCTCAGCCCTCAGGACTTAGACACCGCCGGGCCAGCACCATGAGTCCTAGACAAGTGAAAAGATGGCCCACAGCCCAAGGTCCAAGCAGGAAGGGACGCCCCTACCTTGAGGAACTGGGAATTCACAGTGGGCCACAGGTCTCTGACCTCAACTCTCTGCAAGCTGCCTAGTAATAGAGGAAAGTGGGTCCCTTCTGTGAAATTTCAGGGAGTTGGTCCAGTGCCAATAACTTCTTTGTGAACTTCAGTTTACTCATTGGTAAAATGGGTCCCAGTGAAGGGCTGCCAAAAAAGGAGAGAGGATCTAAATGCAGGTGTCTACCTACCATCTCCTCTCCGCTGGCCCCTCTTTCTGGAATCTGTGAGGTCTAGAGCCATGATACTCAGTGTCACCTGGGCTCTTGCTAGAAATGCTAAATCTCAAGCCCACCCCAGACCTACTGCTCAGATTCTGCATTGTAACAAGATGCTCAGGGGGTTCGTGTGTCTGTTACAGTCTGAGAAACACTGGTCTCCCTAACCATATGATCTTGACCTAGTCACTCTAGCTGTGGAATTTATTCATTTATAAAGTGAAAGGTATTACTTTAAATGGCTTCTAGGTCTGAAATCATATAAAGTTCAAGGTCTGCTAATAAATACCAGCCTTTGATCCCAAAATGTACAGAGGAGTTCTGTCTCTGTTCTGAGACACTAGGTTTTGAATTGGTCAGATAATCGATGAACATGTGTTCAGGGGCAGTCGCTGGGCTGGGCTGTTAGGGTGATGTGGAGGTACAAGTACGTCCATGCACCCTGGAGTTTCTAACACAACCCCATTTGAAAATACTGTGTCACATATCAACCCTAAGTCCCAAATTTTGTTTTGGAAAATACAGGCTCCAGCAGCATTAGACAGTCCCAATTCATGGTAGATTAATTGCAATGATAGTCCCAATTAATGGTTTCCTTGTATCCATGTCCTTTACAATGTGATTTTACAGCTCCTGCCAATAAGAGATGAAGTCCATTTCCCCATCCCTTGAATCTGGGGTGTCCTTGACTTCCTTTGGCTAAGACAGTGCAGCAGAAGTGATGATGCCTAGTGCCTGTGAGCACAGCAGGACAGCAGCAGGGAGTACTGCCTTTCCCAAATCACTCCTTGTAGTGGGTCCCTCTTTTCTAATTCACTCAGCTCTCCATATATGTTCATCTCTACTCCAGAGAGAAGGACAAAGGGACTACAGGGTGGCCAAGAGGGGCCTGCAGCATCTCTGGGGTACCGGCTGTTTTGAGCACTGCCTACAGCACTTTTACTTTCATTTCCTTGTGTATCCTGCCGAGTAAGTCTTTAAGTTAGGCATTACTATGGCTATTTTGCACATGGGGAAAACTGAGGCTCAGAAGAGATTAAGAAGCACACCCAAGATTACCCAGCTCAGAAGTAGGGGAGCAGGCATCCTGACTCAGTTGCATGTGACCATCTGATGCCCAGGTGAGATTTGCCAGGGCTGAGAGTGATGACAGATAGGAATGTGTCCTGGACTCAGATTCAGCTTCACCTGCCTGACCTTGACATCTCACTGCCTCTCCTACAGAAAGGATGGAGTGAGCTCTGTAAGTACAGACTGGGAAGGGGTGGATTCTGACCCTCCACTAAAGGCCCTGTTTACTTATAGTCTCACAGCTGGGCTGGATTAGTCTAGCTTCGTAAATAGCTTTCAAAAACCAGTGGGCTGGAAAAGTCCAATTTGTCCTGGAGAATGCACAGAGGCCCCACCCACACTCACCAGTGTCCCCTGCCCTGTATCCTGGTGCCTGACCTCTCTATTTTGTGGCCTATCTGTACCTCCTTCTCTGGACCCCAATCAAAAAAAAAAAAAAAAAAGCTTAGCATTTTCCCCCACCTCTATCCCCACCTTTGTCAAACTCTTGAAAGACTAAATTGGAAAGAGAAGCAGAAAAGAGGAAATTCCTTTCAGGCTGAGTTGCCTGGATTTCCTTTTGCTTCCCACCTCATTTCCGTGAGGGTTACCTTTATTGACTTGAGGTTTGGGTATGGAGGAAACTAGGGGCTGTATTTGGGGCCATTAGTGAAGTCCAAGCTCCTTCATTCCCAAAGGGCAGCTGAGAGGGGGGCCTGGGGGCGCCTCAGAGGGGGGCAGCTGGAACGTGTTTTCTCACAGTCACGCTTTGGTTAACATTCCAGAAAGTCAGAGCTGGGAGGAACTTACAGATCAGCAAGTCTAAAAGGTTCTGACCCTGGGTTCCCTTGCTGGGCTGCAAGGGGACTGTGGACCTCCAGACACTGGATGCAAAAATGTTCCCCTCTGTGTGTGAGGAGCTGCATGTTAAAGGAGCTGTTCCATGGCTTCTTTGTTTCTAAAAGGGGTCTGAGACATCTCCCCCTAAAAGTCCAGAATATTGGCTACTTCGAGTTTATCTTGCATTTTTGGTAGAAGAGGAATCAGAGTCCCAGAGAGGGAGAGTGTCATGCTCAAGGTCATTGATGGGATTGAGCTCAGGTTACAGTCCAGCAGGAGTGGTGGTGGGGGAGACATGTACCTCCTGAACACTCTTGCCGAAGTGGGGCCTTTTCAGCAGTGTTTAACCACAAAAGCTTGACCAGATAGCTGTTACAGGTAAGATTAAAGATTTTAGCAGAAGCATGAAGAAAAGATTGTGAACCATGGGAAGAAGATAGTTGAGGGGTTTAAATATATACCACACACCTGGACCAATCCATGGCAGCCCCCACTATCCCAACCTGCCCATCCAAGCCCAGCTGGCATACCTGGATATGCCCCTGGATCCCTGGAACCCAGGAGGCTACTTCCCAATCCACGTTCTTTCCTCCTAGCTATTCATTCATCCAGTATTTATTGATTTCTCAACTCCATACCAGACGCCAGGATATAGTAATGGAACTTATTCAAATTGTGGAAACTGGTGACATCTTTATAATAATAACAGGAGACTTGGGTCCAGGGTGGAGTGGCACAACTTTGTTGGAAAGAGGCTCCTCCTTGAGCTATGAAGTGCCCCCTCCCTCACCAAGAGAGGGTTCTGACAGGACGAGGTGACACTAATGCTTATTTGTTTCAGATTCAACATCCTCCATCTCAACAGGGTCCCCGAGGTTTTCCTGACTCCAAGGACACTGCAGAGCCCCAGCTCATAACAAATGATGTTCATGAGCATGCCAACCCTTTCTTTCTATGAGGCAATCCTCGGAGACCTTTGCCAAGATAAACTGTTTGGCCTTCTGCCTTGAAAGTTGATCCTTTTCTGAGTCTGATTATTGCTTTTCTGAAACACAGGGACAATGACATCATTGGTCCCTCCCTGGCTTGGAGATTTGATGGTCAGCATGAAGTCAGGGTTTGGAATGGTGCCTGCTCTTTGCCAATGCCCAGGGAGGCCTGGGGTGGGGGCCCTGGAGTGAAGCAAGCTTGTGAGGGAGGAGTGGGCACCGTGAAGTCCACAGAGGCTGGGAGGGGGTGGTTTACTTTTCATTCTGTTGCTGGCATCTGGATCTGCCTAGCTGTACGCAGGAAGGGCAGCATTCTGATGAGGGCTGAGCTGACATTCAGTGGATACACACCTGCCTCCTATACCAGTTGTTAAATTTTGAAATACCTTCATTCCCATTAGTAAGTAATCATTTGCTGGGGTGCCTTCCTGCCACTCCAGCTACCCTGGCCTCTCCCTGGGCCAACTTCCCATAATTTCTACCATCCAACTCCTCCAGGACCTATCCGGTAGCCCTCTGATGGTCAATGCCTGTGCCATACTGTGGATGAAGTGTGGTTACTACTCACAGAGGGATGTGAGAATTTTGGCTGGCCTATTGGTCAGACACCTGCAGCAAGCCACTGCCACATGAGTGAGGGGCAAGGTCTGCTTCTCGGACTCCCAGGCCTGGACCAGCCACCAGGAATTTCCTCTTGTCACTATGGGGTGTGGTCCTCACATAATCAAGGGTTAACACTTTCTTTGCCAGAGGCTGGAAGGCACTTCAAAAGTGGTCTAGTCCAGCTGCAGAGGAGAACATGTAGCTAAGAAGGGAAGTCATTTGTTCAAGTCATAGCAAGTTACTGACCCATCCAAGCCTTCTGACTGCCCTTTAGGTCTTAATACCCAAGGGTGGAAAGGACAGGAATACTGAGGTGGTCTATCTAGTCCATCCAGAGTACAACTCTCCCTGGAACAAAAATCAAGGCAATGTTATGCTGCAGTGAGAAAACTCTGGGCCAAGGGTAGCAAACTTGAATGTTTGGAGGGGCCAGTGAGTGACTGATGACAGTGGGAGGAGGAAGACCATGAAGACATCTGAGCCGTTCTCCTGTCCTTGTTGGCTCCTTTTCTGCATCATGTTAGTTTAGCAGAACAGCCATCACTTTCTCTAGTTTGAGTGGATTTCAGACTTAGCCTCAGCAAGGAGAGTCAGACACAGCATTACTCAGTAACCCGGCAGGTGCCTGAGCAGAGGTCTTGATTTGGCAGTGCATGGGCTGAATGTGGCCTGAAGATCTGTTTCATTGGGACTACCAGTGTTGCTGATCTTTTTAAAACTGGGTAAATCTCCAAAATTTATGAAGTGGGCGATTTATATAAAGACTTGGACACAGGGATTTTCCTGAATAATTGTTAGAGATCTG
The DNA here is from genome assembly GCF_048773025.1 of Camelus bactrianus. Taxonomy (NCBI): domain Eukaryota; kingdom Metazoa; phylum Chordata; class Mammalia; order Artiodactyla; family Camelidae; genus Camelus; species Camelus bactrianus. The sequence goes on along the minus strand of NC_133550.1, from coordinate 29,761,648 downwards.
GCCACCTGTGTGCCTGTGTTTCTACAGGCAGGGCCAGTTCCTTTCAGATGGGGTGTGTATTCCTGTTTGCTACCCACACTCCCATCTCTGCATTGGCTTTGGTTATTTGCTGGCCCAGGGTTTGCCAGTCCCTGGCCCAGAGTCTTCTTGCTGCATGACACTGCCTTGCTTTTTGTTTCTTGGAAAAGTTGTGCTCTGGATGGAATAAGTATACCGCCTCAGCATTCACGATCTTTCTCCCCAACTTCAGGGCCCTTTGGGGACTGGTGATTTCAAGGTCTCAGGCCCGTCACGGTTGACCAATGCTATGATTTCTGAGGTTCCTCCTTTCCTCTCTGCCCAGCTCCCTCCCCAGCAATGCCACTCTTTCCACCCAGGCTACTACACTCCTGCCATCCCATGGCTGAGGGCTTCACCTAGACCACAGCATCATACAGACATTTGCAGAACACCGTGAGAGGTCATGCACGGGGATTCAGGCATAAGAGACACATTTCTGACTTTAAGTTTTAAGGATCTCAGTCATACTGTGGGGAATATACAAAGACATGGATGACTAAAAGCAAAGGCCAAATATGAACGGTTTCAAAAAAGCTCACACTCACTGGGGAAGGGATGGGAGGAATCAGGGAGGGCTTGATGAAGGAGGAAATGTTTGAGAAGGGCCTTGAAGGATGACTAGAAGCTCAAGGGATGGGAATTGTTTGGGAGTGAGGGGAGTGAGTGTTCCAGGCAGGTAGAGGGAAGGGCGTGAGAAGAGGCTGGAGTGGGGAGAGTGTGTGTGGAGCAGTCTGTATGGCTGACACGCAGAGGCAGGTCGGGGGTTGATGTGGGACCTCAGGTTGGAAAGATGGGTGGAGCCATGTCTGGGAGGGCTGGGAACCCCATTAAGTGCAGACTAGTGAGAGGACTTGTCAGTCATTTATACTTTCAAGCAAAGGATAACTGACAGCTTGTTTGCAGAGGGAAGGAAGAGAAGGAAGAAAGCAGATGAGCATTTGGGCAGAGGTAGGAGGGAAGGGAGTACTGCTGACATGCTCCAACTTGGGATGGCGGAGATGGGAGAAGTATGGGGGCCTGGAGTCATGAGGTTGCCTTACTAAGAATCATGGAATTTCCAGTCTGGAGGAGGCTTTGGAAATATTCAGCCCAACCTCCTCATGTTGCTTTGGAGGACACTGAGAGGCCCTGAGGTGGGGGTGGGGGGACACAGATAGGGATGAGAAATCTTTTACAGTGTCTAACACATTGTAGGTATTCAGCAAATTGTGTTGAAATGGTTAAAATGATGATTTCTGCCTAGAACCAGTCTGGTAAAATGAAACAGTAAGGTTGGTTGGTAATAATTTCCATGTGAAGGTGTCACCTCTTGTCTCCCCTCCCACCACTCCCAGGGAGCCCTCCTCTTTGGGGAAGCCCCCATGATACACTTATGTCCCCACATGGGCTCTCAGTTCCCATATAGGGGCTGATGCTAGCTCAGGAGTTGGGGTGCAGTGAGCTGGGCGGCTCCCCCTTCCTGCCCACCCTCCTCCCAGGCATGTTATGTAAGTGGGCGGTGGTAGCTGGCGGGCTGGTGGCTTCCTGCAGCAGCAGCCGGGCTGGGCATCCGAGCTGGCACCCTTCAAGTTCACCACAGCATTCTGAACATTTGGGAACACAGGAAGGGCTGCGTTTTTAAGCTCCCTTTGTTTTCAAGGAGGGTCCGGAGCCCACAGGGGGGAGAAAAACAAAACCAGGAAAACAGATGACTTGCTTTGCAAAGACTGTGTACATTTGCTGCTGCTTCTGTGAATCCTAATGCACCCTGGTCTCTGTACACATATGCACATCTACATATCCAGACACACACATCCTTTACTTACACATTCCTACAACACACAAAGATGCAGACACATCCCAAAACTGAGACTTCTGTGCACACAGACACCACCCAAAACTACCAGAGGGACATCTACACATGCAGACAGCAAACAAAAACATATACACAACCAGAAACAGAGAGATCCCTATGCAGAGACACACACCAACACCCAGATGCACATCACCACACTAAGACATCCAGACCCATGGACACATGCCAAGACACTCAGAAATTCTGAGACGGCCATTCTCATAGAAAGATTCATAGACTGAACACACACACACACACACACACACACACACACACACACACACACACATCCCTTCTTACCTCTGGCTCCACCTATACAAACGCAGGGGAGTATTTTTCTAAGGAGTCAGGGAGCCAGTTGGCTCCTGGGGACTCTGCATTTTTAAAGGAGATCCGAAGCTCTCGGTCCTACACAGCCCCTCAGCCTGTGGCCCACTAGGCTCAGGCCCTTAGCCCTCTGGCGAGAGTGGCAAGCAAGACAGAGGCTCAAAGGCTCCATGGTGCAGAAGGCAAGTCCTTTTGCCTTTCCCCTTTTCCCTGGAGTTCTTGTGTTTTTAGAATGTTCCATTTAGTGTCCTCATTAATTTACAAGTTTGAATTCTTCTTCCACAAAGTAAACTCTTCATGATTAAGGAGAAGTGAGGGGAGAGAGGCAGGGAGAGGCCCAGGAGGAGGCATATGGGGCTGACTGGAGCAGCCGTGTCATCTGCCCACCCTGGGGATTTCCAAGTTGGTGCCCAAAGGGGCTGGAGAAGAGAAGTTGGAAGAGAAGATCTGCGGGAGGGGGCTCCACAATTCTTCTGAAAACAAAAGGAAAAAGGACGATAAAAAGTCACTTGAATCTTTAGCTACCAGCTGGGAGAGGCCTGATTCTCTCTCCTGTAACCTGTGCTGTTACTGGGAAAGTTTCCTTTGATGTGCGTTCAATTTCACTAATTGAAATGGCAAAGTGGGGGACTTTCTCTGGAGGAAGAAGCCCTTTCTCTCTGAGGAGAGGCCCAAGTGAGCTGTAGGGCTCTCTAGGGAGAGAATTAGACCCAGCTGGATCCTGGCACTTGGGAACTATGGCACTACTCTACCTGTTAGAGAATCTGTAGCTTTCCAAGAAATCTGGGCAGGGTAAGGGGCTTAGAGCCTGGGAGATGGAAAAGGAAGTCTCCAGGTGCAACGTTTTCCAGTGTGCTCCCCAAAGCTTTTGGTGAAATCCAGTATACTCAAAGGTCACTTCGGGTTCGAGTAGGGCACCCAGATCAGTGGTAGCAGAATAGCAGCCCTGGAGGTAGAAGTGGAGGTTTCCCGGTCTTGCAAAAGTCTCCAGGGAGATTGCGAAATGGATGAAGGTCCAAGAAAATTACTTCTAGATCTTAGAGAGGCAAGGAGGGAGGCCCAGTTGATATCTGGGCAACATACGTAAATGCGTTTGTAAACTCTAAAGCACTGCCCGATGCAACGAATCATTTGCTGCCCTTCTTATAATATATACAAACCATCATCAAAATGTTTGTGTTGAGTGGTTGATAATTATGAACGTAGCTATGAAAGAGCTGACTCCCTGGGTCAGATCCCCAGGACAGGCAGCACGAGGTGGGGGCATACTGGCAGGTGGGAGTTTCTTCCAAGAGCAGCTAACTTCCCCCTAATGGCCAGGCCCAAACAGCTCCCTGTTCTCTCAGTCTTTTGTGTCATCTACAGATTTATTTAAACACATTCTAAACGTTTTTCTTCATATTTTGCCAGAGCTGCTCCCTGGGAGTCTCTGTTGCACTCTTGCCTAGCTCCTTAGTCTAAGTATCTGTTTGTATGTTATTTTTCAAAGCTCCTGGAACCATGCTGGTGCCACTGACTGGGAGTGGGAGGCCCACATGTGGGCTGGTTAAGAGCATGTGCCCTGGAGAGGACCAGGGGCTGGATCATCAGGGCCGGGACTAGGGTAAGGAAAGTGAGGCTCTTGGCGCATACAAAATTTAAGGGGGGGGTGCCCCTAAATCAGTAATCAAAATACATGTTGTAGTGTAATATTTTTAAAAATAAAAACCATTGCGAATAAGTCCCTGATGAACAACACACCAACGTTTGAAATAAAGGCAGGATTTGACCCTGCACTTGCATGATCACGCCTCACTTGCCTCACCCTAATCCTGGCCCTTTGTGGATCTGAGTCTTGGCTCTGTCTCTTCTTAGCTAGGGCACTCTTTTCTTTTTTAAGAAATTGATGCATAGTTTACATATAGTAAAATGAACATATCTAAAGAGTATGGCTCCATGACTGTCTGCAAATGTGTACAGCTGCACGACCAGCACTTGATAAAGACAGCGGACATTTCCATCACCCCAGAAAGTTCCCTCTTAAGCACCTTTTCTTTCACCCCACCTTCAATGGGTTTTTCCTGCTGCCAGAAGAAAGATCAGGCCTCTTGTCCTGACTCCTTCCCAGACTGTAGGTGTATCCCTATCTTTCTCTACGAAGCTGGACACAGGTGAATTTCACCTGAAAACTCCAGTCTGTCTAGCACACCACACTGTTGAGCCTCCTGAGGCCAAACTTGACCCAGAATTTGACAGCAACATTGGCCCCAAACCCAATGCTAACCCTAGACCGAGAGGCATTTTTAGATGACTTCAAAGGTCAGATGATGTTTGAGGTGCCATTTTTTGCACTTGTTTTGAAATCCTCAGCTCTTCAGGCCCTTAAGTCATCTAAGCACATCTGCATAGCTCTGCTAAAGGCTTATGACTGGGGATCCTGAAGTTCCCTCAGGTGCAAGGGGAAGAGAATCAGAATTCACCTGGAGTCAAATAATTCACAGATCCTTAGAGCAGGAAGGGCCTTTGGAAACCACCTGATACAACCCTGGGCTTTCAAAGATAGGCAATAGAGGTGCTGTGTCTTTCCTAAGGTCTCAGCAGTAATTATATTAAAAAAAAATTGAACAGCTACTATCTGCCAGGCATCAGAGTGCTCTTCATTTAAACTTCCTACCACCCTATGAGGTGGGCACTGTTAAGATTTTTGCTTACTGGATGAAGATGCCAATGCCCAGAAAGGGTAAGTGACTTCCCCAAGGTCACACAGCAAAAAGTGGAGATGTGGTACTTGAACCTGGAGTAATCAGACTCTAGCACCTCTACCCTAAAGTCTGCTTTGCCCAAGGCAGAGCCCTTTTAATGACACCAAAGGCAGGGAATGAATAGTCTATGAGGTGAGGAATTTGCTTTTGGCTCTTACTTTTACTTCCTATAAAAACAAGTCAGATAGTGAAGGGCCAGAATCTTGTCGCCCCTTCTGTTGGTTCACCAGGAGCCAGAGTTGCTACAGATTGGCAGATGGGGGCTGCCATGGGCAGATGAAGGTGTTACAGCATCTCTTGGACCAGTGGCTTCATTGCACAATGCAGGGTTGTTGGGGTATGTGAATGGGAGTGCTCCCATGTCATCAGGCACATCATGGAACCCTGAGTGTTCCAGCACTGGTGGCCTGGATGTGGTAGGAAGAGAGGGTGGTGAATCTCTCAGGACCCTGGAGGCGGCAGCCTAGTGTTAAGAGACTTGAACTGGCAACTTGGGCATGGGGTTCTGCTCCCCACTGAGCAGCAGGCTATGGTGGTGGGAGCCCTTGCCTGGAAATTTAGGATCCCAGATTGGACATCTAATAGTTCTGTGACCTCAGGTGATTACTAACTTTTTTGAGGTCTTGGGGTCTCATCTGTAAATGAGACTGTGTTTGTGGATGTGCAGTATTTGAGTCCTAAATTAATGGGAAATAGCAGTGTGACCTTGGGCAAGACACCTTCCCTTTGGGGCCTTAACTTTTTTATGTGTCAGCTATCAGGTATGGGCCAGATAATCTCTGAAGTTCCTTCCTTCCTTCAGATATTTTGATTGTGGATTTGTAGCTCTGTGCCCATGGGTTTGGGGCAGGACACTCAGTGCTGGGGCAGAAGACCTGTAGGCATCTGTTTGGCAAACATCCTCCTTAAACTTCTCTTTCCTATTTATATTTCAGCTTGGCTCATGGGTTGATATATTACTGGTAGAGAAATAAACCAAAAAGCCAGCCACTTACTGCTTCACTGTGTTTTCTTAATCTCATTTTCTATTTATATAATGAACACAGGGTATGTAAGACCCAGGACAGCCATGGATGTCTTTGGCACTCATTTCCATTTGTTTACTGGGTAGTTATGGATAATAACATAATATACATCATTTGGCCAGCACTTGTCAGTTTATTCAGTGCTCAAGAGTGTTGGCTGTGAAGCTCCAACCCTTGGGTTTTATCCCAGCTCTTCCACATAGAGGTGTATGACTTTAGGCAAATGACTTTGTCCACTCTGTACTATAGTTTCCTCATCTATCAAATGGGAGAAATAACAGCACTTTGCCCCATAGGGCTGTTGCAAGGATGAATAGATATGACATCCTGTCAAGCACTTAGCATTAGGCCCAGAGTAATAATGCATTGGCTATTATTTTTATGAAGCACTTTGTATTCATTTTCTGATTTAACGCACCTATTCACTCTATCAGGCTGGTATGATTTTGTTTCCCCTATTTTTAGCTGAGGAAACAGGCTCTGAGGGTCAGTGCATGCAGTTAGTAAGCAGCAGAACCCCTGGTTTCTACCCCAGGGTTTTCAAAACCAAAGCAAGTCCACCTTCTACTATCACCCAAGGATTTGACTTCTCTGTGTAAGGCAGTATGATGAAGTGCCCCGCCTCTTCCAAGGCAAGACTAGTCCCAAATGCTTAGGCATTAGGGAAAGACGCCTTGGGTGGTAACCTGAGGACAACAGGTTTGGACATCCGTGGCGGAAGAAAGAGGAAAGTCATCGCAGTCCTTGAAAAGGACTTTCAGCTAAGATCCAAAATGTGTTTCCGATCACTTCACTGCTTTGTTAAATTCACTAGGCAGCCTCCTAGAAATACAAGTGTTTGTGGTTCCCTCTTTACCCCAAGGGATTTCACGACTTCCCGAGCTTTTGCTCATCTGTTCTCCTTTTACCCTCTTCCTCATCCAACTAATTCCTCTTCATCCTTCAGAACTGCCCCCAGGCATTGCCTTCTCCCTAGGAAGCACTCCTTGGTTTCCCCAGGCTGTGTACCATGGTCTCCTCTGTGCTGTCATTGAACTGTCTGCCCACCTGTACCTTACCACCCTAGGTAGAAATGATGTCTATCAGAAGTACTCACTCTGTGCTCCCTATTATCAATCAATTGTCTACCTCTCTATTTTTCTCTCTCTCTATCTTTCCATCCATCTATCTATTTGTATCTATTTACTATCTCACATCTTCTTAATTTTTCAACTTCAGAATTTGGTACTGTATTTGGCATATATTTGGAGGCTCAGTAGACACTGGTTGAAATAAATGGATCAGAATTCCCAGTGATTATGATAGAGGGAGATATTTATTCACAGCTGAGACTGCACCAACCCACTGACTTCATTTTCTCAACCCAAATCAGGGCATATCCATAGATAGTGGGGCCAAATATTTGAAATAAGGACATCCAGGGAAATCAAGGCAAATGTTTGACAGAGGCTTTAAAGGTCCCTGGTATAATCCTGGATTTCAGCTGATGAGGAATTTCCTGGCCTCTGGCTCAGTGCCTGGCTCAGAGCACGTTCTCAGCAGGAATGGGCCGAATGGAGGAAAGTCACCTTATGTAGAAAACCCACTGCTTGAGGATTGTCCTCTAGGAGACTGCTCCCTAAATCACAGGAAGGTGATGGACTTAAGCAGACTCCCAAACAAGCCCAGGAAAATTCCTGAATCTCCCCAAATGAACCCAAATATTACCTTTGTTTTAACTGAGTTAATGCTTTTCTTTTTTTAAAAAAAAATTTAATAAATGGAGAAAGAAAAAGAAAAATCCCTACTGGTTACTCCCCTGTTTAAAACCATTAGGCAGCTCCCTATCACCGCCAGCAACACAAGTGTTTTTGAACTTGAAACACTGCCTACATATTTTTTTCCCTAAAAGTACTGATGTAGGAGGAATCTGGAATTTCTGAATATTTTCCTAACTAAAATGAGCCATCTTTTCATTCTGAGGGAGCCTGCTGAGAACCCTGACAAGAACTGTTAGAAAGTCAACATTATTTTGCTGGAACTGTTGTTACAACCTTCCCCAGCCACTGGTGAGAGGGAAGAGTCAATTTAAAAGTGGCTGCCCCTGTGACAGACAGGCCATTGCTAAATGGGCTTGACACCCTAACCTCCCTTTGTAGTGAAGTTCAGTAATGGTGAACTTGATCTTGGGTAGGCAACTATGGCCAAACACTCGATATAGTTGGAATTGGACAAAAAGCTTGGCTTAGGATCTTTGATTTCTTTCATTTTTCTTTTCCTTGGGTATATGGAAGCTCTAAAAAGAGAAATGGGCTCTTTCAATGGGTGTCAGGAAACCTGGACCACAGGCTCCATTCTATCCTTGATTTGCTGTGTGACTCTGGACTAGTTGCTCAACATTTCTGGGCCTTGACTTCTTTACGTTAAAAAATGAGATGGTTGGATCAGACAAGTAGCTTTCCATTTTATTTAAAAGCAATGGTTCTCTTAAAAAAAAAATCAAACTGTACCCAGTGTTCCAGTATATAAAACAGATAAACATGGAGCTGCTCTTCCCTATCCAGCCCCCACCATGAGCCTGAGTCACCCTGCAGAGGCTGAAGTGTGTGGTCTGAGAACACTGAACTAGAAACAACAACAATAACAATAATTAACATTTACTGAACACTGTTCTATTCTGTCAGGAGTTTGGGGAGCCCTGAGGTTCTAAATCATACCAGAAGTAAAGTGAAGTGTTGGGGCTAAAGCATGAGTTCTAGAGTCAAACTGCTTGGTTTACATCCTGACACTCCTGCCTGCTTGCTGTGTGACCTAGGGTAAGTTTCCTAACCTCTCTGTGCCTCAGGTTCTTCATCTGCAAAATGAAACTAATGATGGCTCCATTTTTGTAGGGATGCTGTGAGAATGTGACCATATACTATATACTATGTGTTTATAAGCATGCCAGGCACACAGTCTGTGCTGTGGACATGTCAGGCATTATCACTAATCTCCACTGTCTCCCTGGGATTTCCTTGGCTTCTGTAACGTCCACAGATCAAGTTCTTTTTCTTGGAGAAGGACTGTTGTCACAACAGGTGATTTAACTAGCACCATACTGGCTGTTGCTTTGCTTGGCTCTCAGGTGGTATAAGGTCCCACCTCCTTCCCACTTGATCTTGATCCACCTCTTCTGTCTTCTGCTCTTTAAGCCTTTCCTCTCTACAAACCGTGAGTTCTAGAACCAAAAAAACCACTTGGTCTCCACAAACACGCAATCTCCCTCTTGTCTCCTTAACCTTGCACCTGAAATACCCTCTCCCTCCTCCTTCTTTGTGATGAAGGACCATTCTGTCTTCAGGTTTCAGTTCAGGCCTCACCTTTTCCAGGAAGCCTTCCGTGGTGCTCCAGGCCACAGTATCTGCCTCCTATGACCATACTCCCAGGTAAGTACCTCTGGTATCATGCATTTACCACATGCATTGTTACCTGCCTCCCTGCTAGACTATAAGCCCCTTCGGAGTAGGAACTCCATTTTTTTGGTTGTTGTTGTGTGCCCAGAATCTATCACAGTGCCTGGCACGAGGTAGCTTTTTAGAAATATTTGAGGAATTAATGAAATGGTATTAATAACATCTAGATTAAAAATCTTCTTGAGGGATGACTTAAAGTTCCCAGACCAGAGGTTTTCAAACTGTACTCTTTAGGCACTAAGGGTTCCACTAAGGGGCCAGGAGGGCCACTGTTGGGGTGAGAGAGGGGCTGAGCAGGTAGGATTCCAGTCCCCAGTCCCTCATAGTCTCCATAAATATACTTATACCTGACAGAGCACATGGATTCATCTTTGACTTAGAAAACAGAGTCAGAAGAGGTATTATGGATAAGGACTGGGCTTCAAGTCAGGAGGCCCTGGTTCACCATAAAGCTGACAGCTGGGTGAGCCTGGGTGTTGGTTCACTTGTCTCTCTGCAGCTATATGGAGGCAATCATATTAGCCTCTCAGGCTGATTGTGTGAGCTAAGTATGGTTGCATGGCATCATCTCATACATGAGAAAAGCCTAAATAAATGGTGCACAAATGGCAACAAATGGTGATTAAAATTACAGGCAGTCAGGCAGGGCTGGCCTCCTTCTGACTCATGATCTGATCAGTGGAGCTCACATGATTGGAATGAGCATTAGCTCCCTTGAGTCCAGTGGTTCTGATACTCGAGTGCACTTCAGAATCCCTGGGGAGGGTGTCAAAATGTCTATTCCAGGCCTCCTCCCAGAAGGGCAGATTTAGAGGGTCTGAAGGCCCAGGAATTTGCATTTTAAACAAGTGCCTTTGACCCAGCAATTCCATCCCTAGATATCTACCCAAGAGAAATGAAAATATATGTCCATTCAAAAAACTATGAAAGAGTGTTCATAGCAGCATTGTTTGTATTAGCCAAAGGTGGAAATAATCCAAATGTCCACTAATGAACGAATGGATAAATGATTATGGTATATCTACACAAAGGAATATTATTCGACCATAAAAATGATGAAGTACTGATACATGCTACAACATGGATGAACCCTGAAAAGATTATGCTAAATGAAAAAAAAACAGATATAAAAGGCTACATATTGTAAGATTCAGTTCATATGAACTGTACAGAATAGGCAAATCCACAGAGATACAAAGCAAATCAATGGTTGCTTAGAAGTGGGAGATGGTGGAAGAGGGAATGACAAGTGACTTCTTAAAAGGTATGGGGTTTCTTTTTTGGGTGGGGAAACTGTTCTAAAATTGAAAGTGGTAATGTTTCACAGATCTGTGAATATGCTAAAAACCATTGAATTCTACACTTTCAGTGGGTGAATTGTATGGGACGTGAATTAAATCTCAATAAAGATATTATTAAAAAAAAAAACCCTAAATGAGTCCCTCTGAGGGAGGTGGGACCCTACTGTTTGAGAAACCCTTTTCTGGTTTTCTAAGTTAAACCACACAGGATTCACAGGGGTGAAGACTGCCTCCCCTAGGCCTCCAAAGATGGGAACTCCCTCTCCCAGAACACTTCCTCTGGACAGCCTCACACTGTGCTTCTGGTTAAGGATTCACCCCATATTCCAGATGCCTAATCTGAGACACAGGACTGTGAAGGGACTTGACCCATGGTCAGTGTCCTATCAAAACATCTGAGGATGCATATCAATATATGATTAGTTATTTGTGTTTTCTATCTATTTAAAAATTATACTATGTGGATTCATTATGAACATGATAAAATACACACACAATTTATATTTTAAAAGATGGGCTTAAAAAAAAAAAAGGAACAAGAAATCCCTCTTTGAGGCGGTGAGAGTTGAGCAGAGATTGGCATGAAGTTTATTCTCACACTTTCTTTCTGCTACCTAATCTTGTCCCTCAGGGAATGCCTTTACATCCTCTGTTGGAGACCTGGGGAGTCCTTGAAATCATTGAGCAAGGTCTCTAATAACATGTAGGAGGGAAATTAGAAATGAGTGTATGGGTAGATAAAGCAGGCTCAAAAAAGGAGGACAAATGAAGAAAAGAGATGGGCTGGTGGGGTGGGGCGGGGGGGAGCTGTAGTGGAAAAAGATCACAAGGACCCATGTTCAAATCCCAATATTTCAAAGCTCCAACATTTTACTAGCTGGATGAAACTGACCTTGAGCTTAGCTTTCTCCTTTGTAAAATGGGGATGACAATGCCTGTTTGTTCACAGCATTAACTGAGAGAATGTGCTTAAAGAAAGAGAGAAGACAGATAGTGGAAGGAAAGAAATATTAAAGGAGGGAGACAGGAGGCAGCGTTCAGTTCCACAAACATATTGAGTACCTACTCTGTGCCCAAACTGTGCTAGGCAGAAGGAATGAAGAGGAATTTGAGTTGCTACCCTTCAGGGAGCCCACAGTTTACTGGGGAGACAAGAGACATAAAGAGAGGGTCCTACAAGCCACATATCCAGGGCCAGATACTGTGGAGTTGGGGGAGGCAGAGAGAATTGAGGAGCATGGGGAGGTGCCCCCATCACTCCCAGAAGCTATAATTGAGAATAAACGTCCTTCTTCTGGGTGCCAGGTGGCAGCTGTCCTGCCAGGTGAGTGTCAGGGGCCCTGGGGAAGGCCTTTTCAGGAGCTCAGGCTCCATTTAACCCTTCCAAAGGAATCCTTTCCAGTCCAAACAAGCAGGGAACTCACTAGGCCTGCAGACAGACACACACAGACACATGCACAGGAAACAGAGTGAACCGCTAGGCAGATTATTTTTGTTTTCCCCTCACCACCACCACCGGATCAATCAATGACATTCCTTTCCCTCCTAAACAAACACGTTTGTGTACTGCAGCCTGCCAGGAAGTGAAGAAATCCCCTTTGGAATAGCACAGGCGGCCTCTCTCCACCTCCGGTCTGGGTCTGCTCCCTCCTTCCACTCCTGGGGAGGCTGTGGGGGGCCCCTCCCAGTGTCAAAGCCTGAAGACTTTCTCTTCTTTCTCTGGCTGTTCCCGGAAAGTGGAGGGAGTTGAGGAGAAACTTGGGTCAGGTCTCAGTTTGGAATCACTGAGCCTCTGTACCTCCCAAGCCCTTCTCACCTCCAACCCCGGCTCAATCCTTGAGAATGATTTCAAACATCATGGCCTGAAGCAGTTAGGGGAGAGGAGGATGACAGAAGTGACATTGTCGGGGGAGAGGAGCAGTTTCCAGGTCTGAGAAAAAATACAGGAGTGCAATCAGGTGTTTTGACAATTCCTTCCTTCAGAGTATTTTTTGTAAAATGATTATAAATCAATAAAAAATGTTTTTTTTAAAAAAAGGAAGGCACCCAGCATCCTTCCTAAAGCCAAATAATATACTTAAAAGAGAGCTAAGGGTCTAGGAATGGCAGAAAAATACCTCCTTATATCTTAAACCTGGCTGTGTTAATAAATTGCTCTAAAAGAAACATGTGCTTTCATGCTTGTTTAATGTTTGTGAGCCTGGATGATGTTTCTGAAAAGTTAACAGGTAATTATTTTTTCACTCTGGTTTGTCCTTTCTCTCTTGAGATCCTCCCTGATTTGAACCACTTGACTATGCTGTCATCACTGCCTTAGGAAAGAGATGTGATGGTAGGCAGCAGAGAGGAAGAAGCACCTCCTAGCTTTTGAGTTTCAGAAACCTAAGTCCTTAGGAAAATCCAAACGACTGTTTGCTTAGAAGGCCACAGATTTGGGAGAAATACAGTGAGTGAGAGCAAAGCTTCTCATCTCAGAGATGAGAAAAAGGATTCCCTGGTCTAAGGGGAGAGGGGAGATGAGGAGGTAAAACTGTAAAGGTGGGTATTTTCAGGGGAAGGAGATGCGGATCTGCACCTGCTTTCAGGGCATGAGCCTTAGGGTAGGTAGCAACCCTCAAGGAGGTTTTGTGGGATTCAGGTGCAGAGGGAACCAGTGCACTATTTTCTGGCAGAACTGTATCACCAGGAAGGGAGTAAGACTCTGGAGAAGAAATGGCTACATGAAATGCCTTGGTGGACAGAGCCTCCAATAGAACTTCCTATGCCTAATGAGGTGTGCAAAGAGCAGAAAGTGCATCCAGGAGGGGCACAGATGCATCAGAGACCTGAAAGGAACCCAAGGATGGAATTGATTGGATTCAACCTGTGGACCAAGGACACTGACATTGACTCTTGCCTTTCAAACTCTTAGAACAAACTTAAGCTCCAAAATTTTGGCACAATTCTGGGAGAGGTGACGGGAAGCCCAAATTGACTGAGTTTTGTTCATGCTGGTGCCTAAAATAGGAAATAAGTTGAACTCTAGAAAAGTCCATTTCCACTTCTTCCATGAGTCCTCTTGAGATGATGGTGGACTGAGATTCCTACTCACATGCCTGCTTTGTGCTGAAAATTTTAATAGAGGTTTACATCTGAGTTTTAAACATTCCTTGAGCACTTCTCTGCACTAGATCTTATAGGGATGATAGATGAATAAAGACAGAACAGAATGTACTATAAGAGGTGCTTCAGGAGGGTTGCACATGCAGCATTACAGAAGCAGGAAGACCTTGAGAAGGCTTCCCAGGCACTGAAAACTCTGGGTAAGGTTTTTTCAGGTATGAGTGAAGGATTGAAGCACTTCTGATGGGACTGCCTTTGTAAGCAGAGTCTTGAGAAACAAAGAAACGGTGGGAAGAATGGAGGTGGATATTGGCAGGAACACAGGGACAGCAAATAACAATGTCTCCTCTCCCATTATGGTTCTGTTTTGGAGAAGACATGCTAATTGTGGAGCAATTGGCCCGAGTAGAGGTCTGCTGGACTTGTGGGAGGGATTTTGGGGAAACAATTCTGCACAGACAGTAAGAAGTCATCAGGATGAAAGACAAGGGCTGCCTCCCCTGGAGCCCCTTGTCCTGCTTGGCTGGGAACCAAGTGAACCTTTCTTGGATTGGAATTAGCCCAGGTCTGTATATCCTTGTCATTGCCATAGGCTTGGGGCTCATCTGGCCACCTGTTTGGTGTGTCTGGGTTTTTCCTCTTCCACTTATTCTCTATGTAACTAGAAAACTGGCCTTTGTCCTTGGAAAAATACTCTTCTTCAGGTCTATGAAGACCAAATCCAAGGGGTCCGCAGGGGAGGTACTCTTTTCTTAGAACTTACTGAGGGTTCTTCTTATAAGGCTGCAGACATATGAGGCTGGGCTGGAGTTTCTGGTGGTTTCTGCAATGAATTCTGGTGACACTTGGATATGGCATCAAATAGACTGAAGCACATAGTGAGAAGGTGATTCCCTTTTCAAGTAATTTTTGAGCCTTCAGATTCCATCAAGGAGAGTCTCAGTTTGGTGCTCTTGGAAGTGTCTTCCACACCTGCAAACTTGTAACTTTCTCTTGGAACCCACAGTAGGCAAGAGTATCTGGCACAAATTTCACAATGTTGCTTTGTAAACCTGTTTGTGGTTCTCTTCCTTTGTTTATGGCAGGAGACAATGGTTTTCCATTTATGATAGTCATACTGAGTTTCTTTTAAAATATATTTATTTAAGTTAAGGTGGATCAAATTTAAAGACTAATCAATAATTATATGAATTATGTAAACAATACTACAGATAATACATAAATGCGGTAAAAATTGTAACGTTGGTGATTGATGATTGAAGTCTGAGGAAATTTGGACTGGAAGTTTTGGTCCCAGTGAGAATACTGCCCTCAGGGGGTTAATGGAAAGAACATAGCATTGGTGCAACATATCTGCATTTGAGACTTGACTTTGTTAGGCCTTCTTTGGGACTTAGTAGCTAAGTGACCTTGGGCAGGTTGATTTCAAAGCCTTGGTTTCTTTAGCTGTAAAATGAGAACATATTGCTACCAGCCTCCTGGGGCTGCTGCAAAGATTAAATGATATAATACACAGAGCAGAGGCTGATCACTGAGCCTGCTACACAGTAAACATGAATCCTGGTTTTGCTGTTGTTAGAAAGGCACACTAAATGCTGAGGTGCTATCCCACAGTCTTTGGTGGCTTATACAATGTGTGTGAATTTTACATTCTTTCCTCACGGTGAGTCTTGGAGAGCATGAAGTGAAACCAAGAGGCCCTGGGTGTGGAGGAAAGTTGGAAATAAGGAAACAAATATTTCCCGACCATCTACTGTACTACTTTGATTCATTGTTCCTAATTCACCACCTTTCCCTGTAGCAATAACTTTTGGCGGGTAACTTTGTAATTTCTTTCACTAGAGGAGGAGTAAATGTCTGCTGTCCTTAACCTTGGGCTTGGCCATTTGACTTGCTTTGGCCAACAGGATACTAGTTGACATGATGCAAATAGTAGCTTAACGTGAGCTTGTGCCCTTGGGCGTGGCCCTCTTGTACTTCTGCACTTGCCATACTGAGAACGTGCCCTGGCTGGCTTGCTGGTCCATGTGAAGCCAAGCCCAGATGGGCCCAGTCTAGATCAGCCAATTCCTACCCAACTAGTGAGAGCAGGGTGGTTATTTTTTAAGCCACTGAGTTTTGGGGTGTTTTGTTAACCATCATAGTTGTGGCACTAGATGCTGATGGCTCTGGCTATGTACCAGTCCAGTTGCTTTCACTTAGGCTGTTCAATTTGATCTTCCAACATTCACATTTTCTGATGAGGAAACAGACTTCTCAAGCCCTCCTGGTCCAAGGTCACACAGAAAGGAAAAAGCAGAGCTTGGAGGCGACCTTGTTCTGTCTGACTCCCAAAACATGTTCTTTCCACTACATCATGGAAGAATGGGGTGGTGGTGGGGGGGGGGGGGTGGAACACCATGTGACTAGTTTCACAGCTGGGCTTCAGGCCTGGCTCATCTATAGTCATCCCTGAGCCCACGCTGGCCAACATAATAAATCTAGGATTGTGACATCACAGGATGACTCGAGCAGGAGGTGGCAGGACAGGGAAGCCCTGGTGAAGGGCTAGTCAGTTATAAAACCTCAGTCTAAATAGGGACAGGGTGGTAACAGTAGACAGGGCTGGGCCACAGAATTGGGTGGTTTGGGTCAAATAATGACTTGAAATTTATTTTGGAAAATATTTTCCCAAGTGTCTCACTGAGCCTTGTGGGAATGAGAAATCGATGGGGAAAGCCAAGAGGGAAGCTTCACAAGGTTGGAAAGGCATGATCAGCAGGGCTTGATTTCATAAAATTCAGGGCATCAGATATTCCTGGGGGCAAACTCTTGCTATAGAACTCTTCCTCCAGTTCCCCTGCCTTGTGAGCTGTCCTTGTCATAAGGCAGACTCAATTGCAAATACCCCTATTAATTCTTCAGTGATTATAATAATAGCCAACATTTAGTGAGCTCTCAGTAAGTGTTCTGATATGTCACACCTTTATTTACCCTCTCAATTTTCACAACAACCTGAAGTGGAAGATATTCCCATTTTCCCCATTTTACAAATGAAGGAGAAAACAGAGGCACAGAGAAGTAAAGAGAAAAACCCAAACGTACACGGTTATTAAGAGACAGCACTGGGATTCAAAATCTAGAGAATACAGTCTGAAATACTGTGCTGTGTGTTTTTTGCACAGCATTGTAATGATCTGATCCTATCATTAAGTGAGATAATGCACATTAAGTACCTAGCTCATTGCCTAACATTAGAGGCCAAAAATATTATTATAATACCAAATATTACTACACTGACATGAATTTGTTTTATTACTTTATAATAGCTGCTTCCATAATTCTCCTTAGGGTGGGAAGTTTTTCACGGGGAAAATACCTTGGTAGCTGGTTGGGATAAAAAGAGAGCCTCTTAAGGACCAGGGTCAGTTGGAGCCAGGGCCTTATGGGTGGCAGGGAATGCCCCGCATAAGAAGATGAGAAGAAATTGGAGATTTTGGTGAACTAGGAGCAGGGCTGAGGAATGGAGATTGGAGAGCAAGGAAGGCCAACAAGATGGATGAAGTCTGTGCTTCGTGAGATGAACCTCCTTCCTGGGACCTGACTAAGGAGGTCAGCAAGTCTCCTAAATGCACCATCCTTGGTGGGAGATTGTTGCTTGTTGCAGGAGAAGGAGAAGCAGCTGAACTTGGTGCTAGAGTCCATGTGTTGAAAGATGATGGCCCTGGAGGATCCAATGCCCCTAAGACTGTAGGTTCTGGAGAAGATGAGCCCACATGGGATCAGCAACATCTGAGGGAGGCCAAGGAATTTTCCTTGGATCCTAAAGGGTCAGGAGGTCTCCAGCTGACCTCTGGGTAAAGTTATCACCAGTGCCACCGTTAACATGCCTGTCTCTCTTCAAAGAATGCATGTGCTGGGAAGGCTGGGCTGTCTCTGCTCATTCATCTTGACTTCACAGGGCCAGCTAAGTCCTTGGAGCTCAGCAGGCCTTCAACACATGGTTCTTGAGTGAATGAATGAAAGGCTCTGAACTAAGGTCTGCTGGTGTCTGCTCGCATAAATGTCAACTCAGTCATTCTTGACATCTCATCACAAGAAGGTACTTTGGACATCTCAGTTTGTTAACATCTGAAGTCATGGAACTGCTTGCTATGCTTCCAACCTGCTCCATGCTTCCCTATCTGCCCCAATGCTAACCCACCTCCACCTCTGGGCTCACTCCTTGGACTTGAATTCGAGCATAATGTTGTACAGGGCCTTGTGGCTGCCATTTTATCCTCCTACCTTGGACTGACATTAGAGCAGTGGTTCTCACCTGGGGACAATTTTCCCCTTAAGAGAACACCTGGCAACATCTAGATGTATTTGTCGCAACTAGGGAGACTCGTACTGGCATCTAGTGGGTAGAGGCCAGGGATGCTTCTAACCATCCTACAAATGCACTGGACAGTCCCCTTTCCTGGTCTGCCTGGGCTGCCATATAACAGAATATCAGAGACTGGGTGGCTTAAGCAGCAGACATTTATCTCCTCATAGTTCTGAAGGCTAGGAAGTCCAAGATCGAGGTGCTGGCAGATTTGGTTCCTGGTGAGAGTCTTCTTCCTGGCTGGTAAACAGCCACTTTCTCACTATGCGTTCACGTGGCTGTTCCTAGGTGTGTGAGTGTGGAAAGAAAGAGAAATCTCTTTCTCTTCCTCTGCTTGTAAGGTCACTAATCCCATCATGAGGGTCCTACTCTCTCGACCTCACTCAAAACTAATTATCTCACAAAGCCCCCATTTCCAAATACCATCATATTGGAGGTTAAGGATTCAGCATAAAAATTTTGGGAAGACACATTCAGCCCATAACACTCCCAAAACAAAGTAATCCAGTCTAAAATACTAATGCCAAGGGTTGAGAGATCCTGCATTAGAGTATTGTGGTTAAGAGCATACTTACTGGAATGTGAAAGAACTGGTTTGGATCCTGACTCTGTCATTTACTTTAAGACACAGATGAAAATGCTATCTACCTTCAGGGTCATCAAGAGGATCAAAATTGGGTCTGACCAACAACTGGCTCCTGCCCTCTCCTCCCCTCGGTCCCCACCCCAACACATACACTCAGTGTGGACCAGACAGCTGGATTTCTCCATGACCTGGGGACAGTACACGTTCAGGCACCTCGAGGTCCATGTGTTACTAGTTCAGAGGCCAAGCCTAGAGAAACTAGTTCTTTATTCCATGAGCCATGACATGCTCCAGCCCTTCCATGCATCCAAGCCTGAGATGTGAGCACCTTTGCTGGAAGCGATTTTGATTTTAAAAGACTTAAGTTTTCCTTTGATTTTCTTACGCCCTGGGGGATTAGTTTTGGGGCATAACAAAATTGTGAATGCAAATGATCATATGCAACTAGGCAAATTGAGATTTATAGAAATATCTGGTTTTACTAAAGGAAACACTTTTTGGGTGGAGGTGGGGGTAACAGGCCACTCTGTTCTAAGACACAGAAGCTTAGTCTCACAGAATTTATGCTACAAAAATTTATCACACGTTGAGAGAATGTCAGAGCAGGAAGTGATGTCAGAGACCATCTTGTCAAACTCCCTCATTTTACATTTGAGAAACTGAGGCCCAAAAGGGAGGAGAAATTTCCTCAGGGTCACATGCTAGTTACTGACAGAGAACAAATTAGAACTGAGGGTTTCTGACATTCTGTCCAGGCTTGTTCCACCACACCATACTCTTCTTGCTAAAGGGAGTCCCTATCAGGTTAGAGGTCAAGGAATAGATGATTTCCCCACTAAGTGTTAAGTTCAAGCTTCACACTAAGCAAGAATTTGATTTTCAGAAACTTCTCCTGCAGTGGGGCTTTATTTGTATTTCTTTTTTCTCCTGTTGGCCTGGAGGCAATATTGAAGCAATTCCCTCTGTGGGTTCCTTGCTCCATACATAAACACATGTCTACCATATACACACAAGCACACACATTTGTCATTCCTTCCCAGAATGACTTAATGATTTCCATGTAACCAATATGTTGCAGCTGTTGGCTTCCTTCAGGCTGAAGCACTCAGAAAATCATCAGTTATCAAGTTGCCTTCCCGCCACTGATTTTCCCAGCCCAGATACATTTCCCCCTTTTTCCTTTGGGGAAAAAAAAGGTAAGAAAAAAGCAAGAAAACAAGTTAAGAAAAATACATTGGGACCCTACTTTCAATCAAACCCAGAGTTAGCATCTCTGGAGGGTCTGCAGGGACCAGGCTGTTACTATATTTGGGTGGGTGGGGGGCTTCCAATAGGAACAATTTTAGTTTGCCCATAGATGGAAGGCAGCTTCCTATCAGGAGACATAGGATGTGAAACATTGGGGGCCAGAGGTGGGAAATGTGTTTAGAGAAGACAGAGTGTTAGGTGAATGCGGTCAGAAAGCCCTGGGTGCAAATTCTGACTCTGCCTTTTACTAGCTTTGTGACCTTGAGAAAATTGCTCAACGTATCTGAGCCTTGATTTTTAAATCTGCAAATCCTGTACTCATTGGGTTATTGAGGAGTAGAGTGAGTGTTTCCTGCTTTCTTTCCTACCCCTTAATCTCTTGTCCATAGAATGTTAACAAGTGATACTTGTTCCATGAACAAGTGACACTGAACCATCAGCATGTTTTTGGGAACATAATAATGAAGAATGTCCTCTCGTTTGCATTTCCTTGTGTGGAATCTCCCTGTTACTTGTCCTGCATGTGCTCATTCTGGGGAGGGTGAAGAGTGTGAGAGCAGCGAAGTATTCCAGCTGCTTACATTTACTGAGCACTTACTATGGCCTGAGCATTAAATCTACATCATTTCATTTAATCCTCTCAAGAGCCTGTGGGCTGGTTTCCATTATTTCCCCATTTTACAGATAAGCAAACTGAGACTTCCTTAGTCCAGAGTCAAAAAGCAAGCATATGAGAGTGACAGGGGATCAATATTCAGCTGTAGAAATTTTTGAGTATCTTATAGGATCATAGTATCAAGTGAAAACAGACTTTTCCAAATTATTTTTGACATTATTGACATATGGGGAGTATGATGTAGAGTTTCTTTTAAGGGATAGAGCGGGTATCTCTTCTGCTTTGTAGGCTGAACCATGAGGTCAATGCCCATGAGAGGAAGACATGAGGTAGTGATGTCCATGAGGGAGTGGAGGAAGAACAAAGTCACCTTCCCCACTTCAGGGGATCGGAGGAGGAAGACAGGGAGAGAAACGCAGAGGGAAGGGCCAGTGAGAAGTAGGGTTTGCTGACATCGCCTCTGAGCTGAACTGTCAGCTAGGGGACCTTGCTGGGTTGAGGAGAAAGCTGATAAGGAGGGTGGGGGCCTTCTGCCCCATTAAGGCACCGTTGCAGGCACGCTTCTCCACACTCTGTCAGTCTCAGCCTGAGAGAGACTGAGAGAGACTGAGTTTGCTCTCTGGAGCCATCCTCAATTCTCCAGTGACATGGAAAGGAATCCGAGGCCTCTCTAAGTACCGAGAGGAATGTAGAAGTTAGCAGGACTCAGGACAGGGCTCTTGCAGAGGAAGACTGCCGCCATCCTGCCAAGGGACCCTTCAGCAGGAGCTGCTCATATTTAAGCTGCTCAGTCTGGACCTCAGGGCCATTGCAAGCACCAGTGAGAGTGAGGTGCGGCTTGGTCAGCAAAAGTGGCAGGCCATGCTCCTGGGGGCCTTGCGGGTGCTCAGAGGAGAGATGGCCAGGAGTCATGCTCCAGTGTCACTCATCATCCAAATGCCCAGGACAAGATCAGGGTGACCGCTCCTCAATGGCCAAAGTTCAGACCCACAGCCCCCCGGTGGAGACCAGCCAAGGACCATCGTGAGGTCAGAAGACCTCCACCCCCTCTCTCCTTGCCACCCCCAATGCCCCAAAGACATAGTTGGCCCAGACACCATCTTGGGGAAGAGAAGGAGGGGAGAGTGAAAATTAGAAAGACTGAGCATTTCTCTAAAGTAATCAAGCCATCCCAAGGAGACATCACTCAGCTCTGCTGGGGAGTTAAAACTGGGATAGACTGAATTTCTGAACTGAAAAGAAACTGTTCAAACCACAAGAGGCTGAGATATCATAATTGATAGGTCCAAGTTTCTCTGCCATCTGGGAATGAGTGTAATTATGAAAATATAGAAAATAAAGCAATGACATTTTCTTTGCACATCAGAGTGTACGTATAAGCCTGGCTCCCTGATACATACTGTTATAAAAGATGAATGATAAATCCTTGTGAACAGATGGATACAAGCATGAATACATAAGAGAATGTAAGATCGATTGTAAGACTGTTTCTTAGTTCCTGCTAAATACCTATAATACTTTCTTCAGGGTCTCAGAAGCAAACAAACAAAACACACCCAACCAGAATACAAATGATTTGTATTAGAAAACAACATGCACTAGAGTGTTAGCCAATATACAACATGAGATAGTAGTAGATTAACAGTGATATTAAATATAGATTAAGTACATATTTAGTCATAGACAGGTACTATATTTGGGAGCAGTTTTTGACAACTCCCTCACATGACATCTAATTTTTAAGTTCATTACTACTTTCAGAGTCCACTCACAGTTTTCTGTGATCCCAAGCAACACAGCTCAGTGGGGAAGTAGGAAAAAATTATCAGGGTCTCCTTAGAACTTAGCCCTATGTCTGTGTCAGGGACAAGGGTGGGTGTTGGAAACTAGGGGTATGTACAAAGATGAGGGCATAATTTCCCCTGGAGGAGCCATAAAAGGCTACATAGGGGACATTGGGATGGGCCTTCAAGAATGAGCTGTTGTCCATCTGAGGGAGGGGAGGGTAGGGCATTTCAGGTATAGGGAACAGCAAGTGCAAAAGGAAATATGAGGAAGTACAGTGTATTCAGTGATAGTAAAACACTTGGCGATACCTAAGAGGACAGACGCAACTAATAATTATGAGTGTCCACGTCATGTGCTTTACATGTGTTAATCCATTCTATTTTGATGATGACTCTGGAGGTAGATACCATTATTCCCACTCTATAGATGAGGAAACTGGGGCACAGGAAGTAACCTGTTCAAGGGGATAGAGCTAGAACGTGACAGAACCAGGAATCAAACTTAAATAGTATGCCACACTATGGTAACTACCTCTAACTTACCTCATTTAATCCTTACAGTGATGCTCTCGAGTGTAGGTACTGGTATCACAGAGAGTTTAGTTAACATGCCCAAGATCACACAGCTTGGAAGCAGAGGAACAGAGATTCTAACCCAGGCAAGATTCCAGAGCCCACTTCTAACCCTGTACCCTGCAGCCTCCACCAATGGCACTATATTGAAGTCGCCAGTTTATAGCTGATTCCCCCTTTAGGCCTTGGGCTATTTCAGTGCAGGGACTATAAATAATTGCTTATCATGAATCCCCAGCATCTTGCACAATGTCAGGCTCACAGCAAGTGCCCCACCCATAGAGTATTTGCATTTTAAACCATTAAGATGCAGAACAGTAAAGTTACCAGGAGTCCAAACTCTAGAGCCAGCCTCAAATCTCAGCTCAGCCACTTCCAGCTCTGTAATCTTGGGTAAGTTCCTTCACCGTGAGGTGCCTCAGTTTCCTTATCACTGAAATGGTAACAGTACCAACTTCACTGGCTTGTTGCATTAACTGAATTAGTACATGAAAATCATTTAGCTGAAACTCTCATGTATAATTCATTTTTTAGAAGTTTTTTTTAGCATTCTTGCTGCCATTCAGTCCCCTGGTGTCTGGTTTAGGGATCAGGGAGACATCTTACAACTAAAATGATAGATGGATTTGTAGTTCACCACAAGTTTGGGGCTGAAAAATACAGAAGGGATTCAGCAATCTTGGGCATGTGTGATGACAGCTGACACAGACAATATCTGGCTTCATATTGCCTTTAAAATGCCTATCACTGGGTTTTGGATCCCACTTATCTCTGTATTACATGCCTCTGTCTTACTGTGAGATATGTTGTGTGAGGGTATGGTTTAGGAGAACGATGTAGGTTTTAAATATCTCTACCATGTAGTAATGGAGTAACTTTAGGCAAGTTTCCTAATCTCAGCTGTGTACACAGTGAAGTGGGGATTATATACTAGAACCTACCCTAGAGGTGCAAATTTCAGGGGAATAACCTAAGTATTCGGCATCATGCAGGCACAGAGCAGACCCTCAATAAATGTTTGCCCCCTCTCCCCTCACCAGCTCATTGTTTGCTTCTTATTCATCACTGAATCTACCACAATGCCTTGCAGAGAGTAAGTGCTTCACACAAAGCTTGATGAGTGCTTGAAGGAAGGGTTGTTAAGTGCCCTGAGATGGATCGAGGACATTAAAGACAGCTGCGGGGGAGGAAGGAACGAGGGAGAGTGGGGGTGGGGAGCCAAGAAGGGACCTTTCCATTTTTTCTGTAAACACAGTCCAAGCTAGTCAGAGGAGGAATAAAGGCAGAGCCTGGGTGGAGAGGAAGACAGTGTGGGAGGCCCCCAGAATCCAGGAGAAATCGGAGGAAGGCGCTGCGTGAAGAGTAGGTGGGGGTTCCTGGGTTAGCTGTGATGGCAGCACAGCCTGGGCTCTGTGTGCTAACAGCCAGTTCGTGACCTACCTAGACTCCTCTGTGGGCAAGGAGCCCAGCTGCCAGCGCCTGGGAAACAAGTGTGGGTGAGCAGGGCTGCAGAGCACGCTTGTGTGTATGAGAGGGAGGGGGCCCTGCCCTGCTGGAGGGTGGGGCTCCAGGGACAGGCTGACCCTGCCTTGTCAGGTCAGAAGCCAGGCAGCTGACATCCCTTCTGTAATTTCAAAAATATACATGCCTCATGCTTGTCAAGGGCTTTGTAATTTGCACAGCCTGTGGGATGACTATGGAGTTGCCCATCTGATCCATGAAGCATCATGATCAACAGATGCCATTACCCTCATGTGAGGAGGTTCAGGGTGTCCGTGGGACTTCTGATGAACATGCAGTACGTGTGTGTACAAAGATGAGGGCACAATTAACTTCCCCTATGACTACAGGGGACATTGAGCTGTATCTTGAAGAAAGTTGTCCGTCTGAGAGAGAAGGCAGAGAAGGACATTTCAGGCACAGGGAACAGAGTGTGCAAAGGGATGGGAACATGAGGAAGCATGGTGGATTTAGTGATAGTAACAGGAACTGTCGCTAACATACTGAGAGCATACATGTGCCAGGCACCGTTCAGAGGGCAACACATGCTGAACTCAATTGATTCTTGCAACAACCCATCCCAGGAAATGCTATTGGGATCTCCATTTTACAGGTGAGGAAACAGAGGCACAGAGAGTTTAAGTGATTTTTTTAAGGTCACAATGATTATAAGCCAGGTCTGGAAGCCACTCAAGACAGGCAGACAGTGTGATCAAGGTGTTAAGAGCTAGGCAGTTGAGGATGAACCATATGGCTGGACAAGTGGAGTGGGACCAGATGGTAAAGGGAGATAAAGACATTTGGATTCTACCCTGTGGGCAATGGGGAGCCACCAATGATCTAAGCTGGGGAGTGTGGCACAGGGCAGAGAGTGAACTGGAGAGAATGAGGTCTTTGGGGGTGTGCTGGGGAGATGGCCAGACACTTTGTTCTTACACGTGGACCAGACTGCTCTCCATGTGCATAATTATTACCATTCTGAAGCTCAAGTTCATGCACCATCAGGACATGGGTTGTAGTATTTCACGTTTTTCCTGGGAGACACTTGACCCTATGACATGATTGTAGCACCTCCTGCATCATATTCCATGTGCCCAGTGCCTGT
Source organism: Camelus bactrianus (assembly GCF_048773025.1). NCBI lineage: Eukaryota > Metazoa > Chordata > Mammalia > Artiodactyla > Camelidae > Camelus > Camelus bactrianus. Next base: position 29,736,064 of record NC_133550.1, on the reverse strand, counting down.
GTTTCAGCTCTTTCTATATATTCCTTGGATTGCTAGACATTCTTTACCTCTTTACTCAATGCACGAGATAGGATTACTTATTTCCCTAGGAGCACAGGCAAGTGTTAGGGCCCTTGGAAAGGTATTTCAGAAATCCTCAGTGGAAAGCTCTTCCACCAGGTATAACTCTAGAGAAAGTGTGAGCTGACCCTGCCAGGCAAGCATAGTGGCAAATCAGTCAACATGCCCGCAGGTCCCAGACCTGAGACTAGCTGAGTGACCTTGGGAAGTCATTGTACCTTTCTGGGATGTACCCAAGAAAAAGGAGGTTCTACTAAACAATACAGACAATATCTACATTCTCCTCCAGCAAACAATGTTTGCTGTTTCAAAAACTTAACTTTTAAGTGTCTGATTTCATTTCCTTGTTGAACATATATTTGTATGGCCAGGCACTGTTCTAGGTGCCAGGGACATACTGGTGCAAGACAGGGAGAGAGCTTGCTATCATTCTGGCTAATTATGTGCAGTAATTTATTCCATTTAATATCCATGTGCTGAGTACCTACTACCTGCCTGATCTTCCAATAGAGGCTATGAGACACACAGAGAAGGTTAAGATATGGTGCCTGCTCTAAAGAAGCTTCCTGTCCAGGTCTACCTCCTCAAGCGGAAACTTCAGTCAGCTGAATGTGGACAGAGGGATTTCTTAAAATGTGTTCCCCTTACCCCTCACCTATAACTACAATCAGATATAAGCAGCCAAGGCAGACCCTGTTTCTTTAGAAGATTGCTTCCAGGTCAATCCATCTCTGATAAGTGCCCACAGAGGCACTAGCTGTGAAACGAACAAGGCTCAGGGTGCCCACAAGGTGGCGGCATTCTAGCACATTCCCAACTGCTGGGGTTATTGGGAGACAGTGCCGTCTGTTGGCATGGAGGGGAGAAACCACTTCATCTCTTAGCAGTGGCTGTGAGTGGGTCTCAGCTCCAGTGTTCAGTCAAGGTACTGACTGGGAAGGTCCTGAAACTGGCGGATAGGGGGAGGGGGCTATGGAGGCTGGACAAAGGAGAATGGTGCTAAATGTTGCCTTATTCAATTCAACAAACCTTTCTGGATGCCTTCCCTGAGCTCCCCTGTCTGTGTCTGAAGATCTCCTCTGGGTCCTTCCACCACAGCACTTGCCACATTGAATTTGCATCACTGATTTACCTGTTCTTTCTCTTTTGTACAGCTGGGAGCACATCCATTTCCCCATGGAACCCCTGGTGCCTACACAGAGTGAGGATTAAAGCTCTGTCAAATGAATGAAGCTTTTTCTAAGAACTTAGAACAGACTCTCACTTGAGTCCCATCACCCTGGTGAGGGCATTTCAGGCCATTAATATCCTTGTCCTCAAAGATGGAAACTGCAAGATGGGAGACCAAGAGATGCAATCCAAGATACCCTAATATGAGTTATGGGAGGAAAGACCAGGATCCACTTTACATCTGCCTCTGCCCAAAAGATGTCAGCCTTGTCCACATCAGCCAGAAAAGTCAAGGTGGAGAAGATGGAAAATCCAGATCTGGCTGAGTCTGGTGCCCACTGGAGAAAACTGTGGCTTTTAATCTGAGTTTCACTTCACTTCCATCTCTGACCAGGGAAGGGGCATGAGTTTTAGTTCTGTAAGTGGGGAGCATCCACCAGTTGGAACAAGCCAGTTCAACCTGCCTCCTTCCACCCAGGCTTCTCCACCTCCTTTGGCTGGAGCTCCAACAAGGAGGGAAGTAATCAGAAGCACTCTGCTTCTTGCAAGGCCCAACCTCCTTGCATTCCAGCCCTGGCCAAAGCCAGCCCGGGAACAAGTGGAGAGCCTCTCTTGGAGGAAGTGATTCAGAAACCGCGATGGCCTGGCGGCCCGCCGTGACTCACAGCACATCAATGGGGGAATTGTCTGTGGAGGCTGAGAATACCAAAGCTCTTTTCTTTCCTTCCTTTCCCTTTTTTTTTTTTTTTCTTTCTCTTTTGCCCTCCCTTTGGCAGCATTGTGCAACATCAGAGCTGCCTAGAAACATGTGTTTCTCATCACTGGCTCCAACAGCCGCCTTGGAGGACTGGGGAGAAAACAAGACTGAGAGGGAAGAGACCACAGAGGGGAACACGTAGTGGTGAAAGTAGGGTGTGGGGGGGTTCTTTTTCACTGCACTCGAGTCCTGTTTCACCTTTCCCGTCAACACCAGCATCCCCAAAGAGCATCTGGAATGGCAGAGAGTAGAATTTTGGTTCCAGGAGAAAATTTAGAGTCTGTCTTTTCTAATATCTTTGTCTACAGATGAGGAAACTGAGGGCCCAAAAAGGGAAGTAAGTGGCTTGCCAAATACCTCACAGTCACGTTACACCTTGTGTTTTGCTTTAGCGAGTGCACTTTCCTGTACCCCAAATCAGGAAATGTAGCTTGACAAAGATGATTTTTTTCCTGAATAGTGAAAAATGAGAAGTCATACTCAGTTTCATTATAAATCTATCAATTGTCTCTTTCCCCTTATCTACTATTCTCAGGAAATGGTCTGCACAAGATCACTTGTGAGGTCATTTGCAAAATCTACAGGCCTTCTTGCAATCCTCATCTGACTGGCTATCTCTGTAGCCTGTGACATTGGTGCCCACTGGCTTCCAGGTATCACTCCTCTCTTTTCCCTCCCTACATCTGCAGCTTCTTTTCAGCATCCTTTGCTCCCTACTTCCCTGCCCCACCACTGACTCTCAAATTTCCAAGTTGCACAGGGTTCTGTCCTAGGCCTTCTTCTCTTTTTATTCATACCCATGTTCAAGGTTTCAGCAACTACCAGTTAGCTGATGACTCCCAGATCTTATGTATGGCCCATTCATTTTTCTTAGCTAAGGTGTGTATATGTAGCTGCATTCTCAGCATCTTCTTTGGATGCTCCAAGCTGAACTCACCATTTTCTTCCAAAGCTCTTTGACTACTTTGATTTTATTGCCAAGCAACTATGGGACCAGTAGAGTTAGTGTTTTGAAACACAAGCTTTGGAATCTTATAGGCCTGGGCTTGACTCGCAGATATGCCACTTAACTGGCTATGGGGCCTTTGGTTAAATTACATAACCTACCAATTTCCTCATCTGTAAAATGGGCATAACAAAAATACCAACTTTATAAGGCTGTCATTAAGAGGAAATGAGTTAATATAATAGCGTTAGCACAATGCCTGGCCATAGTAAATGCTGTAAGTGCTGAGCTGTTATTTTCATAATGAGTCTCAGCATCCTCCCTACTGAGCCACACTGAATTCCTACCAGTTCTTAAAGACAGGGCCTTTCACGATTCCAGGCCATTCTCCTGGTTTAGGATGTTCTTCATACTCTTCGCTGAAGCAAACTCCATCTCACCCTTCAAACTGAGTCCAACTGTCATTGCCCTTATAAGAAATTAACAGCTCCTTCCTTTGTTCTTATAGAGCATTTTGCTTGCACCACTGCCACAGCATTTATTACACCAAGTCCTAATTACCTACCTCTCCAGCCTCATCTCTCACTGCTTCTCCTATTACACTCTGCTCCAATGGCAAACAACTGTCCCAGATAGTCCTGTTCTTACATATCTTGATGCCTTTCCATATGTTGCTCACTCTGCTTGGAAGGTCTTTCCTTTTAGGGTACATTATCCTCCAAGAAGACACTTCCTCTGAGAAACTTTCCTGGAAGCCTGAAGCTGGGTTAGCTGTGCTTTCGTTGTGCCTCCACAGTGCCTTCAATGATTTTCTATAATACAACTCACTGTACTCCATTTTCACTGCTGAATTATCTGTGTTCTCCAGTAGACTTTACTGTGTCTTACCCATAACAAATATGCACTGATTATGTGCTATGTACCAGGTACTGTACTATGTACTGAATTGCATGAATGGATGAATGAATTTTCTGTTTCAATGTCTATTCTCCCTCTGGGCTGTGAGCTTCTTGAGGGGTATACTGAAGATAATGAATGAATAAAATGAGAGGAGATGGGAACTGTCAAGGGAAAGATCCACTCATGGCCATGGGCCAGGCATTAGAGAATGACTTGTTCTTATAGTAATATTCATCCCACCAACATTTAATGAGTCCCTACCATGTATCATGCACTGTGCTAGTTACTAGTGCTATAACTGAAAGAGATGCCTCACAGACTACTGGGGAATACAGACAAGGAAAACCAAGCTTCATGGGGTAGTGTGGTCAGTGCCATGATGGTGTTTGCGGAGGGAGACTGTCATTAGGGCCAGCTTCCTGGGCAGTACCACAAGCCTCACATTCAAAAGGGCTTCATACTTGGTTTAATTCTCTGCTTGTTGCCATCTTGAAAGTCTCAATAATTTGAACCTTTGAACTTGTGTTTTATAAATAATGATGATGGGACAGTGGGGCACGTATATGAGCAAAGGAGACAGGTGCCATATGCACGTCCACTGCTGTTCCTTGCTGCCCAATTTGCATACAGCCTCTTTGATGCCCCATGAGCACAGAATCCCAATGGACCTGTGATGCATAGGAATTCAGTGAACCTCAAAGTGAGCACAAGTAAGTGTGTTACATCTACAGCTAAGTAAGCAGTGAGTGCCAGCAGCCCTGAAAGGCCATGCTTTCTGTTTGAACCAGAACTTGATTTGCTTCAAATGCAGAAAAAGGCAATGATGGTCTAAGAAAAACAAACAACCAAGAAACCCTCTCATATTCTTTCTTACCAGTCAACAAGTTATGCTGCAAATGATGACACAGAAGGAATGGGAAAGATAAGGCAACCCATACCTCCTTTTTCCAGTCCTTTCTCACTCATCAGAAAGCCAAGAGTAGAGAATGATGGTAGAATGCATGCACATAAAGAAGTGAAATGAAACAGCTGAGTTAGTTTTGAGCTGCATTTCCGCTACTCTTACAAGAAGGAAATACATATGCACATATTAGCTATGAGAAATATGAATTGTGTGATTTCATTGATTCTGCATATGAGTTAAATGCTGATATATGTATTTGCACTTAAAGTTGGTATTATACAATGTAAATGGTAAGATTCATTCTAATAATTTTAAAAATTATTTTATTTTTGTACTTAGAACAACATAAGCAGTAAGTAAAAAACACCATGACAAGTAGAGAGAGAGACCCTGGAAGAAAGGAAAATACTTCACATCTTAATACCTTTAACAGCACTCACTTTCCCTTTGCATTTTGAACAAGGGATCATGCAAATTATGTAGCTGGCCCTCACTGTGAGAGATGGATGTTTCTGAATTTTTGACTTGAGTAGCTGAGTTGAAAAGTATCTCAGTGGCCCCTTGACCAAGACTTCCCTGTTCGCCGTCCACCATATTGCATGTGAAGAAGCTGAGAACTAGACAGGTGTCTCAAGATCACCCACGACATGAGTGGATAAGCCAGGAATGGAACCCAGGTTGCCTGACCCCATTCCTTCTTAGTCCAGTGTTCCCACACATAATATGTGCTCTTCCTTCTGTTAAGAATCCCACTTTAGCACTTGGAAATAACTCCTCTGTAAGTTAAACCACCCAATCAGTATATATGGGATGATGCGCAAAGTGATATGGTTTCCATCCAAGGCCAGGGAGGCATGACTAACACTTGGTTAAAAGTAATACATTGTGTTCAGGGGAAAATCAAGTAGTCAGCGTTCTAGTCCTCATCTTTCTTGACTTAGCAGCAATGTTTAATCTCTTGCTCCTCCTTCAAACACTTGCTTCGCTTGATCTCCTATGTTCTACCTCTGTTTGTCTCCATTGCAGGTTCCTCTCCAACTTTCTGACTTTGTAACATTGAAGAGTCCCAGGGGTCAGTTCTCAGACCTTTTCTCTTTTTCTGTCCATGCTTATTCCTGTAGTGATCTCATCTAGTCTAATGACTCTTAAAACTATCTACATGCTGATGACTCATCTATTTATATTTCTAGCCCTGACCTCTCCCTGAATTCCTTCTAAAAAATCTTGACAGCTCGACTCTTATGTCTGATAGGAATCACATGTTTAAAATCCAAATCTGAGCCCTTGAATGTTCCCCCAATCCCAAACTGCTCTTTGCCTTGGTTGATGGCAGTTCAATCCCTCCACTTTCTCAGGTAAAAACCTGAGTTGTCTTGATTCCTTCTTCTCTTTCACACCTCACAGGCAAATCCTTAAGGCTCTGCCTCCAAAACATATCCAGAATCTGATCATTTCCCACCACAATCACTACCTTGTCTTGGTCCAAGTCACTGTCCTCATTCACTTGGATTACTCCTGTAACCTTTGAACAGGTCTCCCCATTTTGGCTTACATGTCTTTGAGCCAAAATGATCTCCTTAAACTATAAGTCAGACCCTATCACCCCTTTGCTCAAAACCTCCCGATGGTTTCTCATCTTCCTCTGAAAAGCAAGCCAAACCTTACAGTGACCACAGAGCCCGACAGCATCCAGTCCTGGGCCTCTCGGACCTCAGCTTTCACTTGTGCGCCTTGCTTGCTTGCTCTGCTCCAGTCACATGGCCTCCATGCTCTTCTTCCAATTTCCCAGACACTCTCCTTCCCACCTTAGAGCCTTGCTGTCCCTCTCCTGGAATGCTCTTTCCACAGAAACCTGCAAGGCTCAACCCCTCACTCCCTACAGGCCATTATTAAATGTCACCTTCTCATGAGGCCTTCCCTGATCACCTTACTGAAAACTGCCACCTGCTCCCTCCTTGTGCACGTTCTCTGTCCCCTTTCTCTGATTGTTATTCCCTATAGCACTTATCACGGTCCAACATGCCATATAGTTGATTTTACAATCTGTTGATTATCTATGTCCCCCTATTAAAATGTAATTGCTTGTTTGTTTTTGTGCATTTTACTGTGTCTGAACCTGCCATGTTGAGGGCTGAGGCCTAGGTCAACTTTTGGCCAAGAATTTGCTAAGGTATAATGGACCACCTTCCCCACTCAGCCAAGCCCCAGGAGCCTCTTTGACTTCATATTCCAGCCTCTACCTGACATGTCCTTTGCCAGTTACTCTGGGTTGAAAATCATACCATCCCTCAAAGTCTAGTTTAACAGTGTTCTCCTCTTGGAAGCTTTCTCTGACCCCACCTTCCATGACCTTTATTGACCTTCACTCTATCAGAAAACTAAGCAAAATACAAGACAGATAAAACCCATTCTGTGACTGCTCATGGAGATGAAAATGAATACACACCAAAGTATACATTGGTATATATTTGGAAGGCAATTTAGCAAACTAAAATGTGCATACCCTTTGACTTAGCAATCCACTTCAAAGAACTTAGCCTATAAAAAACCCCAAGCAAGTGTACAAGGATGTATGTGCCAAGACTTTGCAACACTTTTGTACTGTCAGCAGAAGCTGGTTTAATAAAATTTTAATTCTACAGACTACCCCATGCTGATGGAAATATGTGTCAAGATATTTGTTAGGTGAAAACTAACTGCCAAATAGTTTGCAAAATGTTTTATCCTCATTGGCATTGAAGAAAGAAAGGATAGAAGGAAAGTAAGAAGAAAGGAAGGAAGGAAAGGAGAGAGGGAGAAGAGAAGTAAGGAAGGGGTTGTAAATTATCCTGGGATTTTGGTTCTAAAGCATAAGATAAAAATGATGCATATGGTGAAAATCATCCTTAAAAACCTCTAATACCACCTATAAAAGACAGTACAAATTCCACAGTCTCTCAATGTTTCCTCTAATATTAGATTAGATTTCAGGTTTTCCCATTTAGCACTAGATAAACTAATTATTACACTGTACTTTGGGGCCATGCCGCATGAAAAATACCCTCTGTGTTGTAAAACACTAGCAGTCCCCCAGGGGTTTATCAGTTCCTGAGGAAACGGCAGGTCCACATTTCTCTTCTGGAGCCTCCCCCGGAGAATATGCTCACTGAGGCGAAACGAGGGAGGGATTCCCTGCACTGTTCAAATTGCTTATCTCTGTCTCTCCATTCTGCCTGCCTTTCCTCTGTGCATATTAGCTATGTGTTTGATGTGACTCTACTGTACGCACGCATGTGCTACTTGCCTTTTACTTTATACACCTTTCCAGTGTTTGAATTTCATAAGGCTATATCTTACTTTTTATAATGAGTAATGAGATAAATATTTGGAAAAAAATCTCTGCATAATGTAGAAATATGAAGTATACATCAAGATTCTTAACTTTTTTTTTAAGTAACCAATTGTTTAGAACTGTTAATAAGAGACTGTGGAGGGGATTAGGGGGTACCAACTACTATGAATAAAATAAATAAGCTGCCAGGATATATCGTACAGCACAGAGAATATAGTCAATATTTTATAATAACTATAAATGAAGTGTAATCCATAAAAAATTTGGGGGTTTTTGGGGGGGTAATTAAGTTTGTTTATTATTATTTTTAATGGGGGTACTGGGGATTGAACCCAGGACCTAGTGCACGCTAAGTACACACTCTGCCCCTGAGATATACCCACCCCCTGTAAAAATTTTGAATCACTACACTGTACACCTGAAACTAATACAATATTGTAAATCAACTATACCTCAATTAAAAAAAAAAGAGAGACTGTGGAAGTTAAATTGTTATTGTCCTTTCAACGAAAATGACAACTGGTGTTTTCTCTTCTCCCTCCCTCCCTCCTTTCCTCTCTCCTTCCATTTCTGTGTTGTTGTTGTTATTGTAATTGTTGCAAGCTGTTAGTTTCAAGGAGGCAGCAACTGATGTAAAGGCACTGACTGAGAGCTTGGAGTTGGGACCATCCAAACTTCAGTCACAGCACACAAAATGCTTCAGGTGGGTCTCTGTGGAGACGAGGGCAAGAAAAAGGAAGAGGAAGCATGGTTTTTGTTTCGCACATTGTTCTGCCCTCCAGGATCCCACTGTCTGCTCCATGAAAGGTCTCCGTGTTCGGATGCTGCTGCTGATAGCCCCCCTGGATCCAGAGTGGGTCCCAGCTCATGGTGCCCTATGTTTCTAGAAACCACTAGAAGGACTCACTCTTGTACTTCCTAACTTCTTGGAACACAGCAGGCCTTAAATAAAAATAGTTGGCATTTATTGAGCTCTTACTATTATATGTCCGATCTGGATTATCTGATATAATCTTTCAATAATCCTATGAGGCAGGTAGGTAGATCTATATATTTTATGGATAAGGAAATGGAATCATAGACCGGTGAAGTGATTTCCCCAGGCTTGTAGTTCTGGGATTTGCAATGAGGTTCTTAGGACTCTAGGGCTAGTTCTTTTAATCACTACCTTGCCCCTAAAAACTATGCATCAAATAAATAAATGAATGATGAATACATCAGACTTGCCCTTATGAAGGTCCTGCCAGAAGATATTTCTGTAATAAAATGGAAGTGGGAGTAGTGTGTATAGGAACTGAGTCATTCACACTTTCTAGCTTGTCATCCCTTATGAGCCAATAGGCTGGATACAGTTAGGGCCAAAAGTCTTTGGGGAATAGACAAACTGAATCATGGAGTCTGTTCTGGAATTCTCTAACAGATCCATTTGGCCCCAACCACCAAGTGAGTTTCATTCTATTCTCCCCAGCTCTGCAAATCACTATTATGGAGTTATAGACACAGGTGTGTACAAAGGAGGCAGTGGGAAAAGGAGAAAGGTTTATAAGAGAACCACTCTTTCCATTTGCAACAGTTGGAGTAACCACTAGAAAGATGGCAGAACTGTTAAAAGTAAGAATGAAAATAACGGCAGGCACACTGTTTTCTAATATCCATTCTCCTCTTCTTCCATGGTTTAAGAACTACTACTCTGTAGTTGTATATGTGCCTGCCCAGAGTCAAGGCTATATTTCCCAGGTTCCTTTCAAATTAGATGTGGCCACATGACTATGTTCTGGCAAGTGAGATTTAAGTGGAAGTGTCATATGACACGTTCTGAGAGACTTCCTTAAGGGGTTTCTTTGTCAGGATATTTCCTGACACATATCCTTTCTGCCTCTTCTTCATTCTTTCCTCCTTCTAGCTGGCTGAAATGAAGATGTGATGGCAGGGACTAAAGCAGCCATCTTGGGCTATGAGGTATACATTTTGCAGGTATGGAAACTGAGAATGGAATGAAGGCAGTAAACTAGAAGAAGCTTGAGTCCTTGGGGCTTTCATGAAGCAAAGCCATCATACTAGTCCTGAACTGCCTTTTTCTAGGCTTCCATGCACAAGAAAATTAAACTTCCATCATATTTAAGGCATATTAATTTGAGTCTCTTTTAAACCACTTAATACATACCATCATGGTTTCTTTGAAGGAGTCTAGAACTGGTAGTAAGAAGACTTGTTTTATTTCTACTTTTGACTCTGACTCATTATATGATTCTAAGTTCTCTTGTTCCTAGTCGAGAAGTTAGAACTAGATATAGCCTCTTCACATACATTAGATTTATAGTAAAATATATTTAATTAGAAGCAGAACAGAGATTTAGGAAGTTAACACCAAAAAAGTTGAGGGGAATATAATTATACTGGTTTTTTTTTTTTTTTTTTGGCTTTGGGTTACAAGGGGGAAGAGACTCTACTTTAATCGATTAATTTAAGCACAAAGGAGAGTGTACAAAATCCAAGGAAGATTTAAACATTCAAGCTATAGGAAGTCCAGAGATGAAGCTGGGCCCAGAAAAGCTGTACATAGGGATTCTCCATGTCTCTTAACCCTACTGCTCTATATTTTGGGTCTGGTCTTTGTTGCTGTAGACTTTCTTCTAACATAAGGCAAGTTTCACATCTCAACATCTTCACAAAAGTCTAGGAATTTCTATTCTCCTTTGCTCTTACTCTCCCATCTGTCATAGCTAGTGGTAATGATTTGTCCTTTCATTAGTGGTAGAAGACAAAGTTCATTCTGTAGCCCCCTAAGGAGATGTACTTGTGAAAAAAGATATATACAAGCTCTATTTATATATCACATCCTGCCCCTCTATAGACATACATATCTCTATCTTTAAATATATGTAGATTAGGAATAAATTAAGATGTATGGCATCTGTTGGTTTGGGGCCATTTTCTGAATTAACAGCTACTAAAGTAAAGAAACTGATGTGTGAGGTTGGAGAGAAATTATGATTTATCACAGAGAAGGCTGGAAATAGCTGTTCCCTGAGTTAAGCTTTCAGTCAGGAGTGCTCTCCCCGAGGGCAAATGTGTGTCTCCAGTTTGTGTGTTGCTTGGTTGGGGCAGGGACAGTCCTGCCAATGCTTTGCTACTCCCTCTGAACCCGCTACAGGACATATTCCCTTCTGCCTGGTGAGAAAACAGATTCTCCCAAGCACAAAGCCTTGCTGTCTGGAGCTGGCACCTTCATTGTGGGAACTCAGAGCCACTCTCAACAGTCCTTTTTATCTCTCTGCAGTCCAAGAACCTAGGAGGCGGCCAGCCGGGTGGTTCTCACATTGAGAAACTGGGTGAGGCCTGGGGAACCCTTCGGTCTTGGACTAGGAGCCAGACCCAGGCCCCTCCCTGGGAATTCTATATAATGCAGAGATGGATAGAGAAAGAGAGCTTTGTGGAGACAGTCCCCTCCCATCTGGCCACAGACAGGTTGGTCACTGACACTGATGTGGGATGAGAAGAGTGGCTGGTTGTCTTATCAGGGCTTGCACTTGGCTAAGCTGGGGCCCAATCCCCTTATGAGGGTCCCAGATGGTGTGTAAGTGGGGGAAAATGGATCTCCAGGAGGAGTCTTACGTGGGTCCTCTTCTGGGGAATGTAAAGAAATAAAACAAAAACCCAAGTTTCTCAGTGGATAGTTGGTGGGGGAGAAAGTAGAGGGTGATAGCTATCCATGGTCTGCTGTGTTGGAAATGGAGAGGGAGGATCCAGGTGGCTTCTCCTCCAAAATTGTCCCCTTCTCTTGAAAGGGACCCAGCAGCAGAATCAAGAGTTGCCCACCCAACATGGCTGAACAGGACTCTCACCACCATAAGCCTTGATGCAACACGTTGGCTGCACATGGATGAAATGACCAAGTCTGTCTTCCATGCTCCAGGACAATAACAAGAGATTTCCCCTGACCGCAAGGAGCTCCCCATGTAGTAGGGAAGGCAGATGAACCAACAGACGAATAGGATCAAGCACCATGACAGAGGAGTGACGGGGGCTACAGAGCCCCCAGCAGGGGCACCTCACCAGGACTTGGGGAGCCAGGGAGGCTGAGTTGGGATTAGAAAGGGTGTGGGGGAGTGTTCTAGACAGAAGGAACTGCACAGGCAAAGAAAGGCCTAGGGGCAAGAGAAAGATGGTGAGCTCCCTGAGTTCAATATGGCTGATTTTATGGCATGTAGGTTGAGGAGAGATGAGATGATGTCAGAGAAGTTAGCCTGGGCCTGATCATGCAAGATGGTACTGAGGAGTCTGAATTTATCCTGGGCACAAAGGGACCCCCTGATGAGTACTGAGCTCAAGAGCAGCATGATTAGAAGTGAGCTTTGGAAGCCTCGCTGTGGCTCCCCTACAGACATTGGATTCACAGGGGATAAAACTAAAGGCTGGAAGGCCCCTGCTGAAGCCCAGGCAAGAGTTGGTGAGGATGGGAGCTTGGAAAGTGGCAGCAGGAGATGGACACTAGATGAGGATGAAGGGCAGACTGGATGTGGGGGGTGAAGAGGGAGAGAAGGGGTCAAAGGTGATGCCAGGTTTCTGGCTTAGCAGAGATGGAGATTTTCCAAGCTGGGAACCCTTAGAGCTTGGATGAGGCCAATTCTGCAGCCCATCTGTCCCTGAGGAACGTTCTGGAGTCAGGGTCAGGGGTAGGAGGACAGGGGAAGGGATGTTCCAATAAAGAGAGTGGCCCTAATGGAAAGACTAGACCATGGTTTGCATATTAACCTCTGTCTCCCCCAGTAGAATGTTCATGCTATGAAGGTAGAGACTTTTGGTGTTGTTTTCTATTGTACCCCAGTCGCTAGAATAATGCCTGGCACATGACTGAGGCTACAGACATAGGATCAGAGGATTTACCACTCCAATCATTTGGATGAAACGACTGAAACCCCTTTAAAATGTCACAGAAATGTCTCTGGTTTCATCATTCCTTTTATCACAGGGTGATTATGATTGTGGAATTGACCAGAATGGGGAGAAGGATGATGGCATACTATGCACGTGTGAATATACAAAGTACACACCTAGATAATAGATAAGTGAACACACACACACTGTACAACTTCATATCAATTGTTTCATTATCATCAGCAGCAACATCATCATCACTAGTGTAAGACCTTAATGTGCTCCAGAAACCAAACTCATAGGCACTTTATATATTTTATGTCACTTAATTGTCACTGAGACCTTATGGAGTAGACCTTGTTGTGAACACAGCTCTCTGTGACTCTAAAGCCATCTTTCCCTCATTCTAAGAAGCCATCTCAGGTAAGAAAAAAAAATATAGTTGAAACAGAGACTGTGGGCTGAGAGACTCTGTGATGTCCCAGGTGGCCTCTGGGTTTGTCAGAATCTGAATGCGCTGGAGAACTATTCAGCCCCAGCCTGGCTGGGCACTTAGGGAAACAGCATCTTCTTGGTTAGTTTCTTTGTCATCCACCCCAGGCCTTGTCATATAGTTTCCAGGCCTGACACAACACCTAACAGAACACTGTCTCCTGCAGGGTCTCTTTCCAGAACCACCCCCAACTCAGTGCTCCACCGGAGAGAGCCGGGAGCAGGTGCCTGTCATGTTCCCTGCGGGGATCACGGGGTGGACACTTGGAGTTGTTGTGGCAGCTTAAGCTGAGGTGGTTCCGGGGCCAGGCAATGGCTGGTGTCTGGGGTGCTGTGTTAACACTGGAGAGGTTAGGAACAGTGTGCTTCATGCAACTCTGCACCCCCAGTCCCAGAGCATTGAATTTCTTCTCTTGTGCCCAAGGGTAACCTCTACAGAGATGAGTCACTGCTTTGAGGGAGGGAGGTTACTATGGAACCCAAAATCAAAGACACTACATTTGTGAGTATTAAGCTAAAAGTCAGCTAAGTTAAGTGAAGGCTGACGGATTCACTTGCCTACTTGTATTCTGTTTGTTCTCACTGCAGACTTGATGAAAAACTCCCTGAGCTAGTGGTGAGGGGGAGACGAAACCACGGACAGGGACCAAGTGAGGGAAACCAGACTGCCACCTTCACCCTGGAAGCTTCAGGAGTGGCCAGAAGCTGAATCAGGGCTGAGCTGTTCTGATTTTGCTGTTCCATGAGGATCGCGGGTGGCTTGTCCAGCAAAAAATGATGTTTGTCTCTAAGACTGTTCAGTTTTTATTCAGATTACTATTATGTCATTTTCTCTACACAGTGGTCTGAGACACTCTTAAGCCCTCAGAACAGACTCAAGGAAGAGATGGGGGAGTGAAAAGGGAAAGAAAAAGGGGAAGTCCAACTTTGATCAATACCTAATGGATATCTGAGATGACACCAGCCCAAGATCTCCCGTGATCTCCCCTGACTCCTACCCAACCACTGCCACAGTTGCACCTGTATCAAAAGCAATATTGAACATCCTTTATCAGGTTAAACCTTCACAGCACAGTGTATTGGCTTAGAGAGAAGTTTCGGGTGATGTCTACAAGACTTGCCCATCAAGGTGTGTCACAAGGAATGGAAGCCAGTCATTTCCACCTGGGAAGGGCTTGGGTACTTAGAAGGAGCTGGGTAGAGGCAATAGGTCCCAGACAGCTTGGCACCAGCAAGATTTATCTGGGCATTTGTCAGGGAAATGCCTGCCGGTTCTAGGGAGTTTCCCTATCTGTGAAGCCTGGAGGTGCATAGAAGGGGCCCAGTGCCAACCCAAAGTCTCGGTCTAGCCTCCTTCTTCAAGCACATGCCAATCACAATAGAGTCCATCCTCAAACACCACCCATGTGCCAGGCCAAGTGCTACAGGATCTCATTTCATCCTTCCAGCAGCACACAGTTGGGGATTTTTCTCCCGCTTTACAAAGATGAGAAAACTAAGCTCAGAGGCTAAGTGACACAGTAGTAAATGACAGAACCACGATGATTCGAACTCCAGCCAGTCTGGTTTCAAAGCCCAAATTCTTTGCAATTCAGTTAAACAAATACCTATTGGACACATATCTTGTGACAGGCTTTATGCTAGACTCAGGGGTTTCAGAGACAAACAGCACGGTCCCAGCCCTCAAAGACCTAACTGTCTAATAGACTTTTACTAGAAATTTGGATACACCCACTGAAAATGCTATAGCAGAGACGTAAGCACACAGGACCAGGTGGCATAGAGGAGGGAGAAATTCACTCTTTCTGGGTAATCAGGGATTCTCCCCGCACCCCCAGAAGCAAGATCCTTAAACTGACTTTTAAACAATGAGTAGGAGTGTGCCGGGGAAGAAGAATCTTTCAAATGCACTGGTATGTAAAACTATGTTCTAGGATGTTTCCTACAAGATTGTTTACAAAAGACTTGGGGGGCTCACTAGTAGGGGAATGGATGAATAAACTGTGGTCCATCCACACAAAGGAATATCTTGAGATGATTAAAAGGAATGCATTAGAGTCATATCAAAACGACGCAAGATTTGTTGAGTGAAAGGCAAGTTGAGGAAAAGTGTTTTGCATGTGCGTACATCTGCACACACACATCCATACATGACGTGAACGCAGAGAAGAAGATTCCCTGTGATAGACACAGCACGGTCAAAGTCAAGGAGGTGTAAACCACTGTTTGGGGAGCTATCAGGAGCTCAGTCCTGCTGGAGGGTCACGAGGAATGTGAGCACTCAAAGGGCAGCAGGAGGTTCCCAGAAGTTGAAAAGTGGGTGTGGTTGAAGCAGGGGTTTGATTTGGCAATTGGATAGGCACCTGCTGGCACCGGCCTGAGCTGGGGAAACTCAAGCCTGGGTTCCAACAGGGATTTGATGTTGCAATGGTCACAGCCATACAGAGGGTGTCAGAACTGAATTTGCTAGAATGAGACAGAGGGATGGAGAAATGTTGGGGGAATTCAGACATCTGTGGCCTGGTCCAGTTGAGTACAAGCTCACAGGGGGCTCTCAGAGTCCCTTTCCCTCTCCAGACCTTTCCCATCAGTTCCCAGCTCTCTCAAAGTGTGGGGTCTCAGATCCCACAGGACATCCTAGCCAAACTCAGGTAAGACAGCGAGCTCCAACCGTATCTCCTTCCCCACTGCTCCACTGAAAATGCTCTTGCTGAGATCATCAATGTCACCAAAAGACCTTGTTCTTCTTCCTACATCTTCCCTCAAAAGTGTTTGACTCAGGGCCATGCCTTCATTCACAAAAAGGCTCTTCACTCTCAACTGTGTGACAGGACTCTCTCCTGGTTCTTCTTCTCCCTTGCAGGTCTTTCTTCCTTGATCTTCTTTGCTGACTTCCCTTTAACTGAAATCTTAAAGCTGCCTGCTCTAGATGTGATTCTGAGCCCTGCCCCCTCTCCCTAGGGCATCCCATCTAGTCTTTTTGAAGGAGGGCCAAATAATATTTCTTCTTTATCTCTCTCTTGCTATGAGGAGAAAAAATTTCCAGAATATCCTGAGACTCTTGTCACACTCCTTACTCTGTCCGACCGAGATGGAGTGTGCTATCTCGCGAGCTTAGGAGAGGAACTTAGCCTCCATTGTAGTTTTCTTGGTGCTTATTGCTCTCCAGAATTATCTTATTTGTCTACATCTTTCTTTTCTGTCTCACCCATTAGAGTATAAGCTTCATCTTATTTATCACTATATCCTCAGCACCTTGATACCCACACAAAATTCAGTAAACATTTTATAACTGAATGAATGAATACATAATCCTCAATCCCTCCATCTAAAGGGTCCCAGGGAGGTGTCAGGATTACTTACTTCTAAACTACAGTTCCCCCTGGTTCCTGGTCCTCATTGTTTCCTGATTTTCTGTCGCTCTAGCTCAAACGCAACCCTCTCTGTGCAATCTTAATTCTTAATGGCAAAATTACTCACTCCCTTCTGAGCCCTTTGCCTCTGCCTGAATTCTTGCAATTGTTTAATTCAACATGATAGTAGAGTTTGTTGCTTTGTCTCCCTCACCAGACTGTAAACTCCTTGAGGAGAGAGCACCTGTTCTACTTTTCCCTGTATCCCTCTAGCACCAAGCTCAGTGTGTCTTTGACTTCAATATACCTTGTTGAATGGGATGGAATCTGGCTGATGGCACTCTCATAGCATTGTTTGCAGACTGACCAACTGGTTTATCTGCTTTTCCCACAAAGCCTTCTTATGTCTAGGTTGACTCCCTGTTCCAGAAGCAATACTCTCTATTTAACTTGCCAGATGGGTTTCATCCTTTTGGATTCAGATTTTCCTATCTTTTCAGAGTTGTAAATTTCAATGGCTAGGCTGCAAGTCCAACTCCATTCATTATTCTCTCTTATGCTCTTGGCATATTTCAAAATCAACATCTAAAGGATTACCAAACTTCTTTTCCTCTCTTGAGGTTCCTTCCATATAGCTAGGCTATCGCTAACACCAAATATCCCAGTTCTAGAAATGTAGGCTGGGCAAAGTTACTCTTTCCATTTCCAGAAGAAAGTTATGAAGTTCAGCAAAATGTGGTTCCTTGTTTTCTCTATATATCTTTACTTGTTAAATTATACTCATCTTTTAGGGTAGGCACAGTGTAATCTTCTCCATATTTCACTTACCACTTTTTTTATAATAATCTTAGCATTTTTAAGCACCTACTATGGGCCTGACTATCCCCTAGATGATTTTACCTACACAACCTCTAATCTTCTCAACCATGGAAGACATATTATCCCATTTGCCATATGAGAAAACTCAGAGAGGCAGAGGTGCTCCACTACAAGTTACCCAGCTAGTATGTGACCATGGCAAGACTGGGAAGACCATGCTCACCGTATTAAGCTGTCACAGATTCCGACCTCAATCCACTATTCTCAGCGGTGCATCACTTCATTCAACAAATATTTATTGACCCCCCTAGAACTGTTCTAAACACTCAGGATACATTAGTGGGTATAGCAAACAAAGCTTCCCCATTCATGGAGGTTATATTGCCATGAGGAGAGAAATATACAAAAATGGTAGAATTAAAAAGTTATGAAGTACCAGAAAGTAACAAGTGGTATGGAAAAAACAGTGAGGCAGACAGAGAATCCTGAGGGCATGGGTGGTAAATGCAGTTTCAAATACAGTGACTAAGAGCCACAATTAGACAGCATTTTTTGAGCAAAGACTTGAAAGAGGTGAGATGGTTGGTCATGTAGGATTGGGCAAAGAGTCTGGGGAACTCAGTCTGGGGAAAGAGCATCCCAGACAGGCAGCTGGTAGAAAGGCTCTGAGGTGGGAGCTCACCTGGAAGGATTAAGGAATGGCCCAAAGGTTAATTAGCTTGGGGAGTAAAGGATGAGAAAGTATAGATTAGATCACAGAGGTAATGGGGTTGAGATGGTGTATGGCAGTGGTTCTCAACAAGGGGAGATATTTGTCAATGT
Source organism: Camelus bactrianus (assembly GCF_048773025.1). Taxonomy (NCBI): domain Eukaryota; kingdom Metazoa; phylum Chordata; class Mammalia; order Artiodactyla; family Camelidae; genus Camelus; species Camelus bactrianus. The sequence continues at coordinate 29,717,632 of NC_133550.1, read as the reverse complement.
CTGGAGACATTTTTTGTTGTCACAGCTTTGGGAAGGGATGTTATTGGTATGTAGTGATGTTTGTGGCCAAACATCCTACAATGCATAGGCTAGCACCCCCTCCCCCACAAAAAAAGAATTATCCAGCTGCAAATACCAATAATGTTGATAGGGAAAGAATTTGGTATAGAGCCTTAAAGGATGTTGGCTTTTGCTGTGAGTAATATGGGACAAATTTGGGGAACCTGAACAGAGGAGTGACATGCTCTGATTTATATTTTTGAAAGGAGACTCTCTGGCTGCTGTGTTGAGAATAAATAGACTGTTGGGAAGGGGCAAGGGAAGAAGCAGGGAGACCAGGCTGAAGGTTACTGCCAGAACCCAGGTGTGCGATACAGGGTGACTCATCCATCTCTTGGGTGAAAGGTCCTGGAAGCCAGGTAGGAAGGAAAGTAGCATTACTGAGCACCTAGGGGGTGCTAGGCTTCCACACTGATTTTCTCTTTAGACTTTTTCTGGTTTTTGTTAGACCCAACACTTAGATTGGGAGCTCAGTTATTTAAGTAGTTTGACACCCCTGAAAGCAAACAAGGCTTTGAGTTGAAAGAAGAGAGTGTTTTCATTTCATATCTTCTGATCATTCAGTGTTTGATCTGGATGATGCTATTTCCTCATCAGTAGAGCAGATGCCTGGGCTGCAGGTTGGCACATGTCCCTCTAGAGGCACGTGAGGTGCCCAGGTGGATGGAGCTCTCCTGTGGTCCCCTTATGTTATCACTCAGTAAAGATGCCCTCAGAAAGTGCCTCAATGAGGTTGTCTGATACACATTCTGTTAAGAATAGATGCTTGCACTGAGCACCTAAAGCCAGGCAGCTGTCATTTTTACTGGTGGAGCCAAGCCCTTGAAAATGGCTATATTAGGGTCTTTCCTCTGAAGACTGGAAGGTCATCCATTCAAGAGAAAACAAGTAGATGTGAGGGGAGTTGCAGGAGAGCAAGAAGCTGAGCCAATAAAATTCCAGAACGGTGACTCACAGTGGGCAGCGATGAAAAGTGAACATGTCTCAGTTGTGCCAACAGAGTAATTCATGGCCACATCAATACTGTGGTCCTCTCGGCCTCTGCCAGGGAGAGGGTAATAAGTGCAGTAGATGCTGTTGGTGCACCTTCCCTCCATCTTTACTGCTATCCACATTCTCGGTGTAGGTGACCGGGCTGACCAAGCTGTTCTTTCTTGGAAACCTCTCTTCTCGAGGCTTCCATGACCATGCTTTTTATTTCTTTAGCCCTTACTTATACCACTTCTCCCACCTAGAATGCCTATATTAATTTCCTAGGTTCACTGTGACAGACTGGGCTGCTTAAAAGAGCTGAAATGTATTGCCTCAGTGCTGGAAGCTAGAATTCTAAAATCAAAGGTTGTTAGGGTCACATCCCATCTGATACTTGTAGAGGAATCCTTTCTTGCCTCTCCCTAGCTTCTGGTGGCTTGCCAACAACCTTGCGTGTTCCCTGGCTTTCAGCTGCATCACTCTGATATCTCCCTTCATCATCACACGGTGATCTTCCCATGTCTCTGTTTTCACATGGCCATCTCCTTATAATGACACCAGTCATACTGGATGGGGTCCACTCCACTCCAGTCGAACCTCATCCTAACTTAAGTAATTAATCTGCAACAACATTATTCTGAAGTTCACATTCTGAAGTACTGGGAGTTAGGACTTCATCATACCTTTTTTTTCTGGAGGGGTTGTAACAATTCAACCCATAATAATGGCCCTTCTCTGCTTTCCCCTCATGGCTAGAAGTATATGAGCAAGACAAGATAGCCCTGCAAACTGGGGAAATTCTTAGGCTCTCTGGATAGATGGGCCTTCAGTAAATAGATGGATGTAGATCTCTTTAAATTGTTGATTCGCTGCATTAGTGGTCTTCTGGGAGTTATTATTTATTCCAAAGGGGAACATCCCCTTCCCCATCCCATGTGATCCTAATGCAGCATCAAGCATGGTGGTAGATTCCTTGACAACAGTGGTCAGTCTACATGTTCCTGGGCACAATAGTTGATCCAGTGGTGGGCACGTGACCCAAGAAGGGACAGAGTCCTTCTGTGAAACTGTGAAATATGGTGTCAAGAGGATGAGTCTCCCTTTCTTTTTTGAACACAATTATACCCGGAAGAGGCTTTTTTGTTTGCCACATAAAGACTGATGCAAGGACAAGCAGAGCAGAGAGAGGACAGAGTAATAGCACCCTGACGACATCATTCAGGCCATGGATCCAGTTGTGCCTGAAGCCATTACCCCTAGGTCTTTGAGGTATAGGACCCAATTAATTTCCTTTTTCTCTTAACCACTTCTGTTACTTTCAATGGAAAGAGTTTATTAATTCAGCTGCCTTCCACAATCATCAAACTCTTTTCAGAAAGAGTAACCACATCATCATCAAACATTGCTATTAAGACTAATGACATTGATCTTTTATTTAATTTTTTTGCATTTGTGGTTATTTGTTTAATTTACATTGCTATGCATTCATGAAAAATGGTTCATTATGCAGTAGAGAAAGCTCTAAATTAGGAGTCAGAAAATCTGGTTCAAATTTCCAGGTTTTCTAATTACTAGCTGCTTGGCCATGAACAAATTACTTGGTTTCTCTGAGCTTCAATTTCTCTATATAATAAGCACACTCATTCTTGCCCTACCTCCTTCAGAAGATAAGGAGGATGGAATGAGATAAAGCAGGGGTTGGCAGACTGTGGCCTGAGGGCTAACTCCAGCACACAGACTGTTTCTGTAAATACAGTTTTATTGGGACATAGCCACACCCCTAAATTTATGTATTTCCACAGCTTTCTCACAACAGAGTCGTTGCTACAGAGACGTTAAAGCTCAAAAGCAGAAACTAACATTGTCAGGGGCATTTTCTTATTCTGTCTGGTCCAGAAGAAATCTGCCAATCCCTGCTCTCAACAAGGCATGGTTTCTACTGACAGCAGGGTTTCCTCGTGTGCCTCCTGTTTCCCACCTGGAAAGCTCCTTGAGGGAGTGTTTCTAAAGTGGTAACATCCAGTACTGGCAAGATGTGATGGATGATGGATGATGAAAATGAGAACAAAATTTCTGGAGGGCAATCTGACAACTTTTTAAAATCCTTAAAAATACAGTAGTCCCCGCTTATCCACAGGTTCACAGTGCTTCTATTCAAGTACCTCTTATTTTACCTAATAATGGCCCCAAAGCACAAAAGTAGTGATGCTGGCAATTTGGGTCTGCCAAAGAGAAACCATAAAATGCTTCCTTTGAGAGACAAGGTGAAAGTTCATGACTTAATAAAGAAAGGAAAAAACCTGTATACTGAGGTCACTGAGATCTACGGTAGGAAAGAATCTTCTATTCATAAAATCGCGAGGATGGAAAAAGAAATTCTTGCTAGTTTTGCTCCTGTACCTTAAACTGCAAAAGTTATAGGCACAGCGCATGGTAAGTGCTTAGTTAAGATGGAAAGGGCATTAAATTTGTCCAATGAGATATTTTGAGAGAGAGAGAGAGAGAGAGAGAGAGAGAGAGAGAGAGAACACATTCATGTAACTTTTATTACAGTGTAATGTTCTGTTTTATTATTGGTTATTATTATTAATCTCTCACTGTGCATACTTTATAAATTAAACTTTATCACAGGTATGTATGTACAGGGAAAAACAGTATAGACAGGTTCAGTACTATCTGCAGTTTCAGGCGTCTACTGTGGGTCTTGGAACGTATCCCCCGTGGAAAATGAGGCACTACTGCACAGCATCCCCCTTGACCCTTCTAAGAAGTTGTCTTAAGAAATATCAGGTTTGAGATACATCTACAAAGCTAAGAAATGATGGCAGAATAATTACCTAAATTATCCATCATATTATACATTCAAAATCTTATTTTCAAAAAATCTTTAATAGTATGAGAAAATGGCCTGTTATGATATAGTGAAAAAACAGCATCATGAAGAGATGTTATATACAGTATGATCCCAGTTGGATAAAACAGGGCTGGCAGGAAGCACATCCAGATTTAACGGTGGTTTTCTTTGGGTAGTGGGGTCATAAAAGACTTTTATATTTTTAATTATTTCATTTTTCTTTGAAAATTCATTTCTTTTTTTAATCAGCAAAAATAATTTCGTGGATGATTATCATTATTTAATTAAGACCGGGTAAGTTTGAAAGATAGTGATTATTTACTTCTCCCTTATCATTACCTAGAAAAAGGGTGATCCCCTGAACTGGGCCAGGCAAGGCATGCACTTAGGTGGGAGGGGGCTGGTGGGTACTCGCATGAGAGAGAGCTCTCTAAAGGAGCAGCTGCTACTTCACTCCCACTAGCAATTGCCATGTGAGGATGTGATTCAGACTCAGTGTTGTGGATCTTCTTTTTTTCAAGAAAAGCCAGAAATCTGGGTTGTGTTGGGAATTTACCAAGATTAGACTCTCGGTCAAATAGAACACTCAGGTGTCACCCATTTTGAAATGCCTGCTTAAGAACCATGTGACTTTAGGGCTGGAAGGGCAGTTGCAGGCAATCTAGTCTGACTGCTACATTTGACTTTAATGTGGTGAAATGACTCATCTGGGGTCATGCAACTAAATATTAGCAGGGCCAGAACTAGAGCAAAGGGATTCTGACTCTCAAACCAGAGCTGTTTTCTGCCATGCCATTGCTGAAGTGAGATTTCCCCCACCGTCCTTGCCCACCTTCAGCTTTCCCTGTCTCAGGGAACTGGCACCAGTGTCCCATCAGGTGCCCAGGCCAAAAAGCTGGGTGTTAATCTTGGTACTGATCAGGCATGAAGACCCGTTAAGTCTACCTCCTAAATATATTTTGCATCCATCCTGTTTCTTTCCCTTCCCATGGCTACCACCTAAGTCCCACTGCAATGGCTTCCTAACGACTCTGATCACCATTGTTCTGCTTAAAACATTGCCTGGTTTCCAAAATGTATAGGACCCTGCATGGCCCCACCTCCCTCTTTGACCCCATCTTGTATCTCTCTCCCCCTCACTCTAGCTTTCAGCTCCTCCAACCTGTCATTTTCCTCTCCTCTAAAGGACTTTGTCCATGCCATTCCACTTGTCTGGAATTCTTTCTCCTTGTCTTTCCTTAGTGTAAATCTCAACTAATCTTCAGGATCTCAGAACAATGCTGGCCCATCCTAAGTGCTATATGTGTTAGCTATTTTTATTCTTATCATTTCAGCCCAAATGTCACCTTTTTGAGGAAACCTTCTTGGGTCAGGTCCTTCTGTGATTCATCTTCCTAGCACCTAACACAATCATAGTTCAATAACCGTTTTTATTTGTTTTCTGTCTCCTACCTCCATGAGACTTCAGGGAACTCCCAGAATAAAGACTGTGCCCATCTTGTTGAACTCTTCATATCCCCTGTGACTGTCAGAGTCCATACTATAGCACTCAATAAATATTTGACTGATGCTGAGTAAATGCTTGCTTATATTTGTATATCTCTATCTATCAGAACATCCAGTGAAGCCTCCAGAACCACTTCCATGTTGGTCATTCAACAGATGAGGAAACTCAGGGTTAAGTGGGGCAGTAAGTGACTCCATAGGTCTGTGAGAGTCACATGAGAACATAAGCCCCCATCCCTGAGTCCTTAGCCTGGGGTCCTATCCTGTGTTTCTGGCTCTGATGGCTGGGTGGATATCTGACCTCTGTTATTTCCTGACTGAGAACTGGTACACATATATATTTTTTAGTGGTAGGAAGTCTTGCTTGGGGTAATGTTACTTGGTTAGCATCTGGGGAAAGAGGAATATTTTTCTCTTTATTAGCTGGTGCTGGGCAGCCTGAAAACACTTTATCCCCACTGTCTGCTGCTTGGGACGTAATGACCTGCTTTCAATCCTTTTTAATTATAGGATTTCTGATAGGAATTTGGAAAACAACTTCTAAATCCCAAGGCTTGGATGGTAGCCCATGTTTCATCTCCAAGTCTCTGTACCCAGTTTTTCAGAAAGACTTTTTTATACCGGGCCCTCAGGCAAAGCCCCATCCTCCATTGCTCCCATTCCTCCCAAACTCCCCACCTGGGGGCCGTCTAGCTGTGTCTGTTTCCCAATTTACTCACTGGGTGGAAGCATCCCTTTGCCTCCAGTGCTGAGCTGTGTTTTCAGTTCAGAGGCTGTCCCGAGGCAGCCTCTGGCAGGTAAAATGCCTCGGCAGGTGTCCCTTGGGAGGCAGCCTTGGACAATGGCCTGGGAGTGAGCAAAGCCAGCTCTGAATCCTTGCTCTTCCATGTGTTAGCACTGGGGTCTTGGGCAGCTGACCTAAGCCCCCAAGCCTCAATTTCCTTGACTGTCAAATGGGAATAATAACATTTAGGGTTAATGGTGGAAGCACACAGCGAATAATAAGCACTTAAAAAATTCTTTTCTTTTCTCCTCTAGCTTTTGGTAGAACTAGGGGTAGTGGTGGTGGTAGTGGGTTAAGGTAGAAGATCTTAGAGATGGGTTAGGGAAGGGAGCTAAGATTGGTAGCTGAAAAGTCCAGTCTAGGGAAATGGCCAAAGCACCACTTTTGGGGGGTATTAGTATGAGTGCCAGTGTGGGGGTAGAAAGTGAATGGCCTCTGGGCCTTAGAGCCAGACAGACCTGGTTCAAACCCCAGCTCTAACACCTAATAGTCGGGTGACTGGATGACTGAACTACTTGTAGTCTCAGTTGCTGCATCTGTAAAATAGGAACAATGATTCCCATTTCACAGGGTATCATGAAGACCATCATTAACATATAGGAAGCCATTTATTCTGACTATAACCTTTGCTCCAAGATCTCCTCCCACCCTAAATGCCTGAAGGCCACCTGGTTCTGAGTTTGTTCCAGGGCATCCTCTGGCACAAACAGGAATTGGAATTCATACCTGCTTTCTCTGTTTTCTAAATAACAAAAATTACAGTATCTACCTTTTATTGAGTACTAATTGTTCTTAACCCTTTTTTATAGATGAGAAAATGAAAGCTCAGAGAATGTCACTTGCCCAAGGTCACCAAGCAAGTCAATGGGAGAGCTGGACTGTCTGGGCCAGATTCCATCCTGACCCTCTTCTCGTTGCTCTGGGCTTCCGCTTCCTGGATTCCTGAAGATTAGATGGATCCAAGATAGCTGTTACTACCTTATTTGGATTCAGGCCACTCATACAGAGAGCAGCAGTGTCACCCATTTTCCTGCACTCTAGCTGTCAGTGCCCTTGATTCACTTCTGCATTGTTCCCAGCATGTCAAGCAGGAGATACGGGGCGTTGCGGGGGGTGGGGTGGGGTGGGCAGTTCTCCACCTGCCCTGCATCCCTCTACCAGGTGAGAGCTTTGGCAGACAGAAGGCAGATGAGGAATTCCCAGGAAGGCAGGAAGTGAGAACTTAAAGACTATCAGGGAAGGGAAGGGTGCCAGGGAGAGTTCTGATTTTGGAGCAGAGGCCATCTTGCCTTCATTTCCTCCGCCCACGTGGGATGGCAAGGGCTCATGCCCTCGCTCCCTCCAAAGAGGTGAGAGAGGCCTGCAGGTACAATACTCCAGAGACAGAGACTGGACTATCAGGAAGGAGGAGGTGGCACTGAATTTGAATATCCCAGGATGGGGAGGATGTGCGCTCAGGGTGCAGGGGAAGCCAGAATGGTGATGAAGAGGGATCTTGGGGGTGATGTCTTGGTGGAATAAGCCCCTCCTTAAAGCTTCATTTCTCAGCCATGAGAAGTTCTCTTCCAGAACTTCCCCTCCCCCTCCTGCAGCCTCACAGAGCTGACCAATGGGACCCTGCTACAGGGGCCAGCCCCCCTGTCTATATTCTGGACTTGGTGAAACATCAACACAGCTTGATTCAAAATGAAGAAGAATTTGCCAGGACTGACTTGTGCTTGTCAGACTGGCCAAGAGGATGCCACCTATGGAGGCAGCTAGTGACGCTCCTGAGCTACTGGTTAGCTATGTGGAAGATCTTCCCTTTGGGGGTGAATCCAGGAATGAATGGCCATGGGTGCTTGTAGTCTCTTACAGGAGGCTTTAGAAAGAAGCCAGGTGCTCATGTGTCTGGCAAGGTTTAGGAAAAGTCATAGTCAATAGAAAAGAAATAGATGTTTGCATTCTGGGAAAGTGTGGGCATTTCTGCATCTACGCTGACACAAGCTCAGGCATCTCAGTGAAACCAATGATGGTGGAGATGGGGATAGGGAAACTTTGCAGGAGCACTTTAGACCTGAGGAAAATGAGGAAGGAAGGTAGTCATGGGGAAGAACAGTGGAGTTAAGCTGCCCCCAGAATGCTGTGAGCCAGCCTTGGGTCTTAAAAGGGAAATGGGATGCTAAGTACAAGTGGGGCTTGGGTCAGAGAGAGAGGGACAAATAGAAGGGACATAGCCACCTTTTACCATGCCCACCAATAGGGACAGAGTCTAGAGGACATCTTTAGGCCCTCACTACATTTTCCAAAAACTGTCCCTCATTTACGTGCATAAAATGGGCTCCTGGGACCATATTTCTATTCCCTGGACTTCAGATCCTTGACTATAGCCAACTAGACCAGACTGGACCCTTGACTCATACTGGCCAATCATATGGTCTCTCTTGAGAATTTGGAACAAAAACAAAAACAGCAAAACTAGTGGGATGATTTGTAGCCTTGCAGCAGGGATATGATGTTACCTTAGAACTGGAGTGGTCACTTTTTTGCCATTGGTACAGAAAAGGCAAAAAACAAAAAACAAAAACTGGTCTGCAGAGAGAGAAAAGAATGAAACAGACATGCAACCGAAAGAGTCTTGGCCAAATACACAAGCTGGTCGGTCCTTCCATTCAGAAACTGCTGCCAATACCTCTGCCTGCTCCTGAGGGCGGGGGTAGGGGGTGGGAGAGAGAGGGGAGGGGCAGTGCAGCCATGGGGGTGGGAAACCAAGCTGACAAAGCACAGGAGCCCTGAGAATCCACTTCTGCCTGCCTGACATCCTGCTGGGGCTCAGAGGATGGCCAGCCTTGGTCTTCCCTCTAGGAACATTCTCTTCTTCCTTCTGTTGCATTCTCTTCAGACTTCTGCATGGCTTGTCAATTAGCATGCATTCAGTCCCAGGGAGGAGTAGACCTAAGCTTCCAGCTTGCATGCTGAGAGCTCCCACCACCTCAGGAATACTCATCATTTCTGAAAAATACATGTGTACTTTTCTGCTTCTGTTGCCTTTCCCTTGTCTGCCCAATCTGTATCTTGAAAAACGACAGTGATTCTTTAAGGCCCAGCTCACATGTCATCCACTTTCTGAAGCTTTTTCTAATTCCTTCAGGCATAAGTAGCTCTTTCCTCCTGTCACTTTCCAGAGCCCTTTGTACATTCTGTGACTATGGCATTTTTCATACTGTATTATACTTTCTTGATACTTAAGTAACATTTTAACATACAGATGTAACACACATTTTCTGTATAAAGTGAAGAATAAAATCCCTCTCCCCCTCTAATCCTTCCAGTACCACCCTCCAAAGCTAATCACTATTAGCAATTTCTTTGGAGGGAGTCCAGAAATTTCTATGTATAAGTAAGCATATATGAGGATGTGGGTATATAAGTTATTTGATCCAAAAAAGGTCGTATAAAGCTGTTGTTCTGCAACTTGCACTTTTCACTTGTTGGGCATCTTTATATATTTATAGAAAAGTACTTTCTGTTTATATTAATGCTCTACCAATATGTTTGGCCTAAAACTGGTGATTTTATTTTATTAAAAAATAATGTTTACTACGTTTTCTGTATTTTGCTATGTCTCCTCCCTTCCTTCTTTTCTCCCTCCCTCCCTCTTTCTCCCTCTGTCCTCCTTCTCTCTCCCTCCCTCCCTCTCTCATTTTATTTATGAGGTTTCTTTATTTCTCATCTCTTCTAACAGTTTGGAAGTCTGTTTTCAGTCCTTGAAGTGATCACTCTTATAACTTGAAACAGTATACCTAAACACCTATTTATGGATTTATCAATTTTATTCTATGTCCAATTCATAGATTCTCTACCACGTACCATGTAAAAATTGAGGCATGTACACGTCTCCCCACATCCCTTCTTCTGCCATTGTTGTTGGTTAAGTGATTTCTTTTTATACAATGGCTGTGGTTTAGAACATTTACATTCTGGTTTGTAACCATAATCCCCACAGCTGCTTAGCCTTAGTTCTATATTTAAATGAGTATGATGCTCATCACCAATTCATGCATTTCATAGCTTCTCCATTCCTAAATTGGTAATTTTGATATATCTTTTGGGGGACTAGATTTCATTATTAAGTTCCCTATTCCTCTCACCCCACGCTGAACTTATGAGGGCTGTGTGCTATTTTCTCTGAGTGTTCGTGAATGGCCTTCTACTACTTTTGTACATGAAAGACAACCAGACTGGATTTCAAATCTGAGAACACACTCATTACCTTCAGAATTTTGTACCTATTGCTACCATGTCTTTTGGCATTAAAGGATAGTTTCAATGTTACTATATATATAGAAAACCCTAAAAGGTCCACACAAAAACTTCTAGAGCTGATTGAAGAATTCAGCAATGTAGCAGGTTACAAAATTAACGTTCAAAAATCAGTTGCATTTCTTTACACTAACGATGAATCAACAGAAAAAGAAAGTAAAGAAACAATCCCCTTTAAAATAGCACCCAAAGTAATAAAATATCTGGGAATAAATCTAACCAAGGAGGTGAAAGAATTATACACAGAAAACTATAAACCATTGATGAAGGAAATTAAAGAAGACTTTAAAAAATGGGAAGATATTCCATGCTCTTGGATTGGAAGAATCAATATTGTTAAAATGGTCACACTGCCCAAGGCAATCTACAGATTTAACACAATCCCTATCAAATTACCCAGGACATATTTCACAGAACTAGAACAAATCATAATAAAATTCATATGGAACCATCAAAGACCTAGAATTGCCAAAGCATTACTGAAGAGAAAGAAAGAGGCTGGAGGAATAACTCTCCCAGACTTCAGACAATACTACAGAGCTACAGTCATCAAGTCAGCATGGTATTGGTACAAAAACAAACATATAGACCAATGGAACAGAATAGAGAGCCCAGAAATGAACCCACAAACTTTTGGTCAACTCATCTTTGACAAAGGAGGCAAGAATATACAATGGAATAAAGACAGTCTCTTCAGCAAATGGTGTTGGGAAAACTGGACAGCAGCATGTAAATCAATGAAGCTAGAACACTCCCTTACACCATACACAAAAATCAACTCAAAATGGATCAAAGACTTAAACATAAGACAAGATACAATAAACCTCCTACAGGAAAACATAGTTAAAACATTATCTGACATACATTTCAAAAATTTTCTCCTAGAAGAAATAAAAGCAAGAATAAACAAATGGGACCTAATGAAACTTACAAGCTTCTGCACAGCAAAGGAAACCAGAAGTAAAACAAGAAGACAACCTACGGAATGGGAGAAAATTTTTGCAAATGAAACCAACAAAGGCTTGATCTCCAGAATATATAAGCAGCTCATACGACTCAATAAGAAAAAAATAAACAACCCAATCCAAAAATGGGCAGAAGACCTAAACAAGCAATTCTCCAAGGAAGATATACAAATGATCAAAAGGCACATGAATAAATGCTCAATATCACTAATTATCAGAGAAATGCAATTCAAAACTGCAAGGAGGTATCACCTCACACCAGTCAGAATGGCTGTCATTCAAAAATCCACAAATGACAAATGCTGGAGAGGCTGTGGAGAAAGGGGAACCCTCCTACACTGCTGGTGGGAATGCAGTTTGGTGCAGCCACTATGGAAAACAGTGTGGAGATTCCTCAAAAGACTAGGAATAGACTTACCATATGACCCAGGAATCCCACTCCTGGGCTTGTATCCAGAAGGAGCCCTACTTCAGGATGACACCTGCACCCCAGTGTTCATAGCAGCACTATTTACAATAGCCAAAACATGGAAACAGCCTAAATGTCCATCAACAGGTGACTGGATAAAGAAGAAGTGGTATATTTATACAATGGAATACTACTCAGCCATAAAAACCGACAACATAATGCCATTTGCAGCAACATGGATGCTCCTGCAGAATGTCATTCTAAGTGAAGTAAGCCAGAAAGAGAAAGAGAAAGAGAAAGAAAAATACCATATGAGATTGCTCATATGTGGAATCTAAAAAACAAAAACAAACAAACAAACAAAAACAAAGCGTAAATACAGGACAGAAATAGACTTATAGACAGAGAATACAGACTTGTGGTTGCCAGGCGGGTGGAGGGTGAGAAGGGATAGACTGGGATTTCAAAATTGTTGAATAGATAAACAAGATTATACTGTATAGCACAGGGAAATACACACAAAATGTTATGATAACTCACAGAGAAAAAAATGTGACAATAAGTGTGTATATGTCCATGAATGACTGAAAAATTGTGCTGAACACTGGAATTTGACACAACATTGTAAAATGATTATAAATCAATAAAAAATGTTAAAAAAAAAAAAAAAGGATAGTTTCAGGACAGCCTGACTTTTTCTTTAGAATATTTCCTGATTTTACTATCTGAATATTGTCCATCAAAATTCTATGACATATTGAGGCTGTTTTTTTATTCCATAGATTCAAGCATTTTGTTAGTTCAGTCAGGGTTTTCTTCTGCAATATCTTTGAATACATTTGTGTCCCACTGTTCTGTTCTTTTCTTCAGGAATGCCCAGTGTACTTATTTGAATATCCTTTGTATTTCTTAAGTATTGTCTTCTCTTATTTCAATGTCTTCATTATTTTCTCTTTTCTTTCATTTTTAATACCTACTTTATACATTACTGAATAAATGCTCTGCTCTCAACTAAATAAATTTCATATCTTCCTGATGCTAAATTTCCCTATAAGAGATTTATTATTTTTAAATTTATTGAATTATAGTTGATTTATAATGTTTCAGGTGTACAGCCAAGTGATTCAATTATATCTCTCTATATATATATACACACACACACATATACATATTCTTTTTCAGATTCTTTCCCATTATAGGTTATTACAAGATACTGAATACAATTCCCTGGGCTATACAGTAGGTCCTTGTTGTTTATCTATTTTATATATAGTAGTGTGTATCTGTTAATCCCAGATTCTTAGTTTATACCCCTCCTTCCCCATTGGTAACCATAAATTTGTTTTCTATGTCTATGAGTCTATTTCTGTTTTGTAAATAAGTTCATTTGTAACATTTTTTAGATTCCACATGTAAATGATATCATATAATACTTGTCTTTCCCTGTCTAACTTAGTTAGTATGATAATCTCTAGATCTATCCATGTTGCTTATTGTAAGTGGCATTATTTCATTCTTACTTTTTAAAAAAGTTTTATTGTTTAAAAAAAGAGTTTTAGTATTATTTTCAATTTTTGTTACTCTGTGTTAGAACCTGCCTGCTTATTTGTAGTTTTACTTCGGAAATGTTTTACTCCGGTTTGTTATTTTCTCAGGGATGCAATGAGGTGGAATGAGGCAGTGACGTGGAGCTGCCAGCAAATTCCCCTTGAGTTTCTTATCTCTGAATCTGTTATCAAATATGTTCTGTCTAGGTTTCCAATATTTTACCAGGAATGAAGTCAATGTGGGTCACAAGGGAGACTCCTAGCTCATGGGCCCTCTGATTGGTCATTTAACAGTTATGTGTTATCTCTTCTGGTTATTAGCTGTGACTCTGATTGTTGCTTCCCTCTCTCTCCTACCTCACATCTAAGACATTTAAGGAAGGGGAGTCAGGGTTGGAAAAAAACACTAATACGTAGTGCCTCCTTTGCCCTTGTCTCTCTTGCCCTCCCACCTTGTGGAACTGAGTCCCACTACAAAGAACCTCACTCTTCCATGGCCCACCCACACCCCTGCTCCTTTGCTCTTCCAGCAAGTGATCATTTATTCAGCCTTTAGGGAGCCTCTTTCTTACTTTCAAGGAAACCTGGCAATGTATTTGACTCCTTTTGTTGTCTTCCTTTGATGAAATCCAAGCTCCACTGAATGTGGCAGATACGGGTTTTAGCCTGTTTTAGAGTAACAGCTTTGTAACAATCCCACCTCCAATTTTCAATGATTTAGCATAAGTTCCTTTCTCACTTGCATTAGAGTCCAATGCATATGTTTCTGGTCAGTGGGCAGCCTTCCATATGGTCTTGGTTCAGGGGCCTGGACTCTTTCTATTTTGTGGGTTCTTGGAGGCCCCTGTACCCAGCAAGAACAAGTGGGGAGAGAAGGAAGGAGGGAGGAGGAGGAGAAGGAAAAGGTATACTCATCTATTAACCTTCTTGGCCCAGAAGTGGTACAGATCACTTCTGTTCACACTGTAACTATGAGAACTAGTCACATAGCTCAACAAAATGCAATGGGAGGCTGGGAAATGTGGTCCCTGCCTATGCAGCTGTTCCCTACCCACTCCTCTTTATTATAGAAAGACAAGAATAAATTCTGGTAAGGAGATAATCATCTCAGCACCATAGTAATTTCCTAGTTTTATTGAAGATGGAATTTTCTTACTATTTTTATTCTTTATGTTGTTTTTGGTGGGTTTCAGAGAAGGGAGTACAGTAAACATCTTTTAACTTGTTTACAAGCCTGTCTCTCCTACCAATCCGTGTTCTCCTCTAAATGGGGGCCATGACTTAACTGTTTGATATTTTCCAGTCCCCAGCATAATGGCTGACAAAGAGCAGATGCTCAATAAATGCTCCTAGGATAAAAGGATGAATGAATTTCTGTCCTGAGTGGCTGAAAACTGTTTTGCCCACTTTCCTCATTCTCGACTTAATCTTTCTATACCTTCTCTCTTCTCTCTTTAAGGGAAAGGTAAGGAGAGGGATTGTCAGGCCGGCTCAGTTCTCTCTTCTCCATTTCCCCTTTCCATCATAGTTTGGCTCAAATCTTGTATCTCTTGTCTCCCACACTGATTCAACCCTCTCCTGGATGAGATCAGGTTAGCGTCTGGCCCATGGCTCAGCAGGCTTCTTGCTGCCAAGCCAACATTTAACAATGTGTCTCCTTGTAGCTTGGCTGTAAGATTTGACACTGGGGAAAGAAATCTCTGTCTAGGGAGACATAACTCACTGATGGGGATGCCAGGTGCGCTACCACTCCAGCTGGTGTTAAAAGTCATGGACGTTAAGTGGGACTAGGGTGGGATCAAACGTGTGTATGGAGGGAAGGTATAGAGCAGTGGTAGAGTGTATGCCTAGCATAAAAGAGGTCCTGGGTTCAATCCCCAGTACCTCTGTTAAAAATTAAATAAACCTAATTACCTCTCCTCACCACCCCCCCCCCAAAAGATGTGTGAAGGAGCCTGACCAAGGAGAAAACTCTTTCCTGCTTTAAATGCCATGAACTAAGTGGTCCACTAAATTCAAATCCACCTCCTGTGGCAAGTTATTCTTCCTGTGACAGTCCCCAGGAAGGGGCATCAGTAGAAAAATAGTAAAACAGAATAGCTAAGAACTTGATCACGGGACTCCAACAGGACTGTGTTTAAATCCTGTTCTGCCATTTACCTGCTGTATGACTCTGAACAAATTATTTAAGGAATCTGACCCTGAGTTTCTCCACCTATAACATTAAGATAATAGTATCTACCCTGCTGAGTTGTTATGAGGATGAATTGAGTTCAATCTTACACATACAAAGAGACATTCAATAGTTATTGAATGAATAAATACATAAAATTCTTAACATAGTACCTGGCACATTATAAGCAATCAATATAAGACGGTTATGTCAGCAGTAATTATAGGCTAAGTTTGTGAGGTTTACTGCAGTAACAAAACCCCAAAAATCTCTTATCTTAAAACAAAGAAGGCTTATTTCTTGCTCATGTCATGGAAGGTCAGGTGGGGACTTTGCTCCAAGTAATCCTCAGGCTGACAGAACAGCCACCACCTGAAATGCTGTAAATCACTGTCCATTAACAGGTAAAGTATATTTTCCACTCCTTGATTCTGAGTTTGGTCATCTTATCTGACTTACTCTGGCCAATGAGATGTTAAGAAAGTTGAAACAAGTAGAGACGTGAACAAGCACTTGCATTTGAGCTCTCATAACTCTGCCATCAACATGAGAACATGCTTGAGCTAGCCTGCTGGAGCAAGAGAAACATGTGGAGGAAAGCCAAGATGCCCTCATCAGTTAGTCAAGGATATCCTAAATCAGCCCACACTGAGGTGACCCCAGACATGTGAGCAAGACTAGTCACAATCAAAAGAGCCTCTTAGCCAACCCCAGCTGACCCCAGATTCACAAGCAATAAAGAATTACTATTATATATTAAAGTTTTGGGATTGTTTGTTACACAACATTATTATGGCAATGGATACACCCTATCTTGGCCTTAAGCTCTCTTGGACAGAGGACTCTGCACCTCTTTACTTCCCTCAGGGAAAAAAACTAACATGGAAGATTTTAGTGAAGACTTCTGGGGGAAGTCTAAAGGGAGTCTGACATAATATAATTTCATAAATTCCCACTTAATATGGCTTTTCTCCTCTGCTTCTTTGGCTGAGATGTTAACCAGGGCTTGTCCTTTACTCTTACTTCACACAGGACACTATTTTGCCTTCGTATATCTATTCTGTTCCCCATCTCTTCATTGCCCCCCAATACCTCTCACTCTTTCTTCCATATAGCAAATCAGCCTTGTTCCAGATATTCCAGACCCAAATACTCATCAAAGTCCTTCTATTTGTGAGAACTACTCTCCTTAGAAGCCAGTGGTTCATAAATAATAATAATCCTTGTTTGTTTTTCTTCATCATTAGAAAGTCCCTCGGGGGCAATGATGCAATATTAGTTTCATTATCCTTAATACCTAGCAAAGTGACTGGATCACCTTAGGCAATGGTTTGGAAATAATACTCATTGCTATTGGAAGAATTTTAGAGCATCCATACCCTTAATACCACTCTTTAATTGGTAACTGGGAGACAACTAGAGAGTAAGTGTTATTTATCCTTTTTGTACATAAGGAAGATATGGGACATTGGACTTCTGCAAGTACCCAGTGAATTCTATGGGAGAAAGTGGATAATGTGCTCCAAGATGGGGATGTGACACTGTCTCCATTTTATCTACACAAGGTCATGAGGCCCCAACAGGTCATCTAGGTCCAAGGTCAGAAAGCCAGTAAGAGGTTGACTGGAAACAAGCATCTGGACCTCTTTTTTCTCCACTGAACCAGACATTGAGATTTGGCATTGGACACTCTGAAACTTGGCCTGGCTTCACTCAAAGCTTGGCCCAGGGTCTCCAATGGCTCCACTGAGCTTGGTGGGGCACACTGAAAGAGCTGGCCCAGAAAGCCTCCAGTACAACACTCAAACTCAGCAGTGCCACCTCAGAGCACTTGTTTTGGGGGCTCTACAGAAAACACTATGTGGACAGCCCATGGCATGTAGATTGAAGTTGGTTATGACAATGCAGGGCTGCTGGCTTCCCCTGAGCCAAGGCCTGCTGGGCTCAGTTCAGGAGAGAGGCTACTGCCAATGGGCAGGGAGATTTAGCATTCCACCCCTGCTCTTTTAATCCCCTCTGTGCAGGAATGTTCCACCGCAGAGACAGCAGAGCTTGCAGAGACAGGAGGTGGTGCCAAAGGGGAAGGTGTGGTAGAGAAACAGCTTTGTGGGGTTTAGGGTGGTGTGTCGGGGGGAAGCTGGGGTTAGGTTCAACCATAGACTCACTGTGTCACATTGGACAAGTGACATCCCCTCTTGGGACCCTATTTTTTCATCTTTAAAAGATGAGGAAAGATTGAAAATACATATGAGATCCATTTCAGGATAATGTTCTAAGATTCTGAGAGCTTCTTTTCAGTTGTAAAGTCCAAGGTGGGATTTTTGTTTTTAAACTACAAGGCCTCTTCAGATTTCTATACAAGCATATTTGTAAGAAATAGAATATCTTAGTGGGATATCAGAAGGGCAATCTACCCTTCACTTCAATTCTAGGATTTTTAAGCACCTTAAGGCAGGGTCCATGATTCATACTGGTCAGCATATAGAATTCTTTGGAATGTCAGAAACGGAAGGGCACTTAGAGGTCACCTAGCCCAATCTCTTTAGATGGAGAAACTAGAGACCACAGATGGGAAGTTATTGTCTCAACACTATGCAATAAATCTCAGGCCCAGAACTCAGGTTCTCTGATCCTTAGAAAAAAAACTCTGACAATTAAAATTTTCTGCCTGAAATTTCACACAAGGCCTTTGAATTCCAAGGCTTTCAGATGCTTCAGCTTTTAAAATAGGCTTGGCTCTTCCCTTGTCTGGGTAGCTGTCAGGGTTAACTCAGGAATTTGTCACGGAGACTGTGAAAGTCTTAGGCTCATATAAAATCTGTGAAATCCAAAGGCATAAATGTCCCCTGGGGATCCTGCAGATTTCCCCCAAGCAGCCCAAGCCTTGGACAGCAGCCACCCTGGAAGGGACGTGGCCTTCTGCACAGCTGATCCCAACTCCAGCTCCAGGATAGGACATGAGACCCAAGTTGACATGACACAAGCCCATTTGTGAACGAGAGAGTCGTGACCCTCTACCGATGACTAACGTGCTAATTTGAAAAGTCTGCCTGCAACCAGAAAAACAAACAAGAACAACGAAACTTAAAGCAATCTTTTAGACAAACAGGAGGCAATGGGAAACTCAGAAGTATTAAAGGAGTCCCCAACAGTCAGTGCCCCTTCCACAAACGCTCCCTAAAATCACCTACCACGTACAACCAATGTGCCAGGCACTTTGGGGGAATACAAACAGGAAAACAAACCAAGCCTGTCCACTGAAACCTCACAATTTAAGGGGATTAGATAAACACTCATATGTCTAATGGTTATAGGCAGAAAGTGAAAAACATCTCATCCATCCTCTGTAGCTTTAAATACTATATAAAATTAATCAGCTCCAGCCTATATCTCTCTTATGAGCTCCAGACCAGAATTTTACACATTACTGCTTGAATGTCTCACTGGCAGCATAACTTCAAACAGAACTCATGGTCTTTCACCTCACATTTCCATTGTTCTGTTAGGATAAATGGCACTGTAATTTACTCAGTTGCTCATTCCAGAAATGGGAGTCACCCTTGATAACTACTTCACCTTCACTGGCCTCTCACATGTAATCAATCACTGAGTTCTGTAGATTCAGACATTTAAAATATGACTCCATTTATCTCATCTTAACCACTGCTTCCTTGAATGTAAGTCAACACAATCTCTTGCCTAAAGAGACTCAGAATTGGCCATCTAGGATCCACTATTGCTTCTAACTCAGTCTCCACAGAGCAGCAAGACTGATTTTTTTTTTTCAAACGCATGCTTGATTCAGTCACATTCCTGCTTAGGAAAGTCTCGAAGAAAACTTCTGATTCCACCCATGGATGATTTAACTGATACAGGATTTGCCCTATCACCTAAAAGAAAAAAAAAAAAAAAAAACCAAGTAGAAAACTGGGCAAAGCATATATAACAATGGTTTTCAGACACTGGACAACAAGCAGGACCGGACTGGGGTCCCCATGAGAAAAGAAGCAAACAAGGTGAGCCCTATGGTTGCCCCAGCTTACTGCCAGTTTCAGGCTGCAGTATGTGAAGGGGAAAGTGAACAGAACCTGACAGTTTCACCATGTTAACATGAAGTTAGGGAATGCTGAGACGGCTAGAATTTGTGGGCAGAACACTGAAGAGGAGGGAACTGCAGAGAAAGAGAGAGGGAGAGAGAAACAGAAAGAGAGAGGTTTCCCAGATCTCCAAAGGGGTCCCCTTGAGTCTTTGACTGAATGCCAATCTGAGCATACATGAGAAGAAATTCTCAGACATTGGGGGGAAGACACTGGAAAGCAGTAGGCCAAATACTTTCCAGGGCTCACACAAGGATGGGAATAGTCTGTATTCCCCATAGCCACAGCAAAGAAATTTTGTAGTTTAGAGGCAATAAATAGAGTCTTTAGAAGGGTAACACCTTAATAATGAAGCTCAATTAGTTTCAAAATAAAGGCTGATCTCGATATGTCATAACAAAGCTTAAAAGAAACTCCCTAAAAGATCTGATCCAAAATTGTTTAATTGCTCACCAGCACAAAACCCAATGCTCTTGAAATATATAAACAAAATCCAGCACCTAACAACATAAAATTTACAATATCTGGCATCTAATTGAAGATACTAACAACTATATATAAAATAGATAAATAATAAGTTTCTAGAGTATAGCACAGGAAACTATATTCAATATCTTGCAGTAACCTATAATGAAAAAGAGTATGAAAATGAACATATGTATGTATATGTATGACTGAAATATTATGCTGTACACCAGAAATTGACACAACATTGTAAACTGACTATAATTCAATTAAAAAGAATTCATAAAAATCACCAGACATGCAAAGAAGCAGGAAAATATGATCCACAACCAGAAGAAAAATTAATTAATACGATTATGTCTAAAAATGATAGAGATGGTTGAATTAGTAGACAAGAACTATCACAAAGCTATTATAAGTCTTATATGTATGTCCAAGGATGTAAAGAAAAACATGAATGTGATGAAGAAATAAATGGAAGATGTAAAAAGGATGTAAATGGAACTCCTAGAGATGAAAAATACAATATCTGAAACTGAAAAAAACATTAAATGTTATTAACAGCACATTATAACTGTAGAAGAAAAAATTACTGAACCTGAAGACATAGCAAGAGAATCTATCCAGTATAAAGCAAAGAAAGAAAAAGAAAAAAAGGCAGTGCCTCAGTGAGCCATGGGACAATGACGCAACCTAAAATATGCCTCAGAAGAGATGAGTACAGAAAAATTTTTGAAAATCAGTAAACAATGTTTTCCAAATTTGACAGAAAATTTACACCCAAGCAGCTCAATGAACTTCAAATAGAAAAAAAAAAAACCCATAAAGAAAACCATACCAATAAACATATTATCAAATTGCAGAAAACTAGTGAAAAGGACATTTTAAAAGCAGCCAGAGAAAAAAAAGACAACTTAAATACAAAGGAACAAAGACAAGAATGACAGCAGATTTCTTGACAGAAACAATATAGTCCAGAAGAAAATGAAACGATGTATTTAAAGTGCTGAAACAGAAAATGATCAAATTAGGATTCTGCACTCCAAAAAATATCTTCCAAAAATTAAGGCAAAATGAAGACTTGTACACATCAACAAAAGCTGAGATAATTCATTGCCAGCAGACCTGCATGAAAAGAAATGTTAAAGGGAGTTCTGGCAGAAGGGGGAGACCAAGAGGAAGAAAAGAGAGACCAAGGGGAAGAGAGGGTGCAACTGAGGGGCAGATGGAGGATCTGAGGGAGACAGAGGAGGAATTCATTTGTAGCAAACTGATACTCACTTCATTGACTTAGAGCCCTCTGGTGCTGAGGCTCCCTTTGACCTCTGCCCAGTCATTCTCATCTGCACCCTGCTCTTCCCCTTTCTCCAGGAGAGTCCTGCATTTTGTCCCATACCTTCCCCGTCTTCTCCCCTCTGCTCCAAAATCACTCAGCTCAACTCTAATAGTCCTTCCTCTTCCTCCCTGGCCCTTGTCAATCCTTGGAGGGCTGAACACTCTTGGCCTCCCTGCCTCACTTTTCCAAGAGACCATCTTCCTCCTGCTGTTCCTATGTCATCGCACCCTCATTTGAATGTCACTCTCCCTTTAAGATGATCTCTTTCTGTGACTTTTTCATGTCCTCCCTCCAGTATCTTTCGAATTTTTAACATGAGCATATATTACTATAATAATAAAAAATAATAATATTGATAACAACTCATGATGGGTAATGAATGGATAAACAAGTGAATGAAGATTTCCAGTCCCAGATTCTCTCAAGGGATGGAAACTTAGAATCCATGAGCAGATGCGGACACGCTCCTTTGTCTCCCTAAGGAGCCATGGCACTTGCCACCCAACTGATCAGGGATTCTCGTTAGTGTAAGCCAGGAAAAACCCAGGCCATATGGAGAATATTTGAGTCATCTCTTTCACCCCGAGACCTCAACTTGGAACCACTAGTGAGTCTGAGAAGCATGGGATTCAGCATTCCTTTTCCCAAACACTCCTTGCTCAGAAGCTCAGAATCTTCATCCCCTTCCCTGTCAGACATGCTGTCAAGTCTTCCTTCTGCTCAAGGCCTCTGCGATAAGAGAGAGGTGAGGGGTATTAGTCTCAAAGTGACCAGCATTCACTTTTAGGCTCTGCATCTTACTTGTCCATGTGCTTCCAGGTAAGTAAACTTTATCTTCCTGAGACGTGGTGTCCTTTCCTGTGAAGTGGGGACAATAGTACCTGCCTCTAGAGGCTTCTGAGAGGCCCAAATTAGATAAGAAATGAGAGTGCCTGGTATGAAATAGGAATGTTTCCCCTGTCTCTTCTCTCTACTAATTAGCTCCAAGTGCTAACAGTTTGGTCTGTTCTCTCCCTCCCAATAATCTTTGGAGACAAAGCTTTAAGCCCTGGGCTGGTGGGGAACAGGCTTGGAGGCATTGTGTCTAATTTCTGTAAATGCTCCTGGGCCAGTCACTCTACCTGCCCAAACCTCTGTCTCCTCATCTGTAAAATGGGCACAATAGTACCTACCTCGCAGGGCCAGTGTGAGAATATGTCTGTGAAAACATTCTGTAAATTGTCAGTGCTCTGCACACAGATGAGAAACTACAGTGTAGAGATCTGCTCAGGATCTCCACGTCTATATTACAGCTTAGTACTCACACCTGAAGAATGGGTTATTCTTGTATATGAGCTAATTATATAGAACTGTTAACAACATCTAATAGTACAAGAGCAGTATCTATCATTGATGGATGTGTAATCTGTGGTCGGCAATGGTGTGTCCAGGCAAGGGGTGGTTGGAGGGGTCAACATAAATGATGAAGAGTATATATCACCAACCCTGTTTAGGAATGTTGATGAATGGGGATCGTAAACAATGGGTTTTAGTCAGCTTGATAATGGTTTGTAAATTATCTACAGGCGATGCAGCCCTTTTTTGCCTGCACCCTATGTGGGCCATTCCCATCGCCCTTGAGACATCACTGGAGGCAAGGCTGTGCAATAGACAATTTCAGAAAGATTATTTCTTTTAATATTCATGCTGACCCTGGGAGGGAGGCATGCTTCTCCTCTCTTTGTTCACAAATAAGAAACTGAAGTGTGACTGAAAACCCTTTCCCAAGGTCACCCACCTAGAGATTCCAGGACAACACAGCTCTAAAACCATCTCAGCTGAGGCTTAGATAGTCTCTAGGAAAGCATCAGGGAACAAGGTCTTCCAGGGCTTTGGGGGGACCGTGTCTGGTGGCTGGAGTGGGTGTACTGCCCCAGCTCACCTCGCGGAAGCAGCTTGTCTGAGACAGGAACTAACCTTCATCATGCTTGCCTCTCCCTCATCTCTACATCTCCTAAGAGAAGAGTATTAAGCCCTCCACATAGTCAGGAGCACACCTTAAAATAAAAACTTTTAAAAGGAGCAAGATGCATGTTTTGTTGGTAAGGAGCTCCAGTCACCACTCACGCCATCCTCAAGCAAGCAATTTCCTGGCATGACAGCTTTGGCTGAATGATTACCTCATGCTGCAGGAATTCTACCAAGGATTGCACAGCCCAGATCAAACTGTTCTGGGTGACCACGCACAGGCCTGGCATGGAAGAGGGAAGCCCCAAGTCGTGCTGAGCAGTGGGCCGGCCCCTGTCTCGTGAGACCAAGCAGAGTTAACTTAAAAGCTGCAGTGGAGCCAAGGAAGGTCCCAGGGCATTGTGGTTCTGGGCACACCATGGTCAGGGTCAAGAGGCCTTCTGGAAATGTCTCAGCTGTGGCTTTTGTTCTGTGCCCTGGAGAAATGGCCACTTGCAGGCTCTTCCAGGCTGAGAGACACAGCAATTTTCTAGATAATTCAGGCTATAAACCTCTCTGCCTTTGCTCCAATTATTCAGGGTTATTGTGGGAATTCTGAGGAACGACTTGAACTCCACCAAATCATGAACCAAGAATAGGAACCAACCGCTTAACTGCTTGAATCCTAAACCAAATCCCAATATTAATTTTCTATAAATGCAATTCAGATGGAGTCAACGTTTCTGTTTTTAAACAAAACCAAACTTGAGTGGATCAGCTGGAACCTGAATCAAATCCCTATATGTTCTCAAATTAATGTACCAGAACAAAATTGGAAAATAAAAACATTTTTTGAATGAAAACACTATTTCATTGGGTTTGCGACCAGGATTTTTTATGTGTTTAAAAAATGGGAAAAAATACAAATATGGAAAGAATATTTTACTCATGGCAAAACATCCAGGAAAATCAAAGCAGTTTAAAGATGAATGTCATCTGCAATCTTACCCTGGGATATTTCCACAACTGTTTTCAATGCAATCTCCCCTCCCCCATTTTACATAACTGTGACGATTTTTTGTAAAAATAAATATTTAATCATCTCATTTTCTTGTTAAGACTATATTGTGGCAAAGTTCCATATCAATCCCTAGAAAACCATATTATTATTTTTAATGTGCAAAGTACTCATTGGATACAGTCTGTTTATTTTACTAATTCTCTACTGGCAGTTTTTAGGTTACTTTCATTATTTCACTTTTATGAATAATGCTTCAGTGAATGGCTTTGCACATGAATCTTTACACCCTGGGCTGATTACTTTGGATAAATTATCAAAGTGTTCCTAAGTCAAAGAATACATGTATTTTTTACTTTTCATACATATTTCCAGATTTATCCCCCCAGAAAGGTCCTAACAATTTTCAGTCCTACTGTTAGTGGATAAAAATGCTGATTTCCCCAAATCCTGGCTACCACTGAGATGCCAAAGGTGTCCGTCACTCTATTTGTCCTTCCAGAACTCCATAGGGAACTGTTCCACCCAAAACTGTAGGGTGACTAATTGTCCCAGTTTGTCCAAAACTGAGGACGATCCTAGGACATGAGACTTCAGTTCTGAAACCTGGAAAGTCCCAGACAAATGAGGATGAGTGGGTCACCCAACACAACCCGTGATAGTTGCGCAGCCAGGATTTTTATGAGAACTGCACATGCTCTACTGCAGAGTTTTGATCTAGCTGATTGGCCCAGGAATGAATTCCTGGGCCAAGCATGGCTAATCACATGGCACGAATGATGGTCTGAGCCTATCAAATTTCTTTTTTTGGGAATTTGCTTTGGGAACAAAGAAATAATTTATCAGAGAGCAGTGGGAAATAGGTCTAGAAGTTCACTACCAAGAGAGTGGACAAAAGGGGTCAGTTAGCCAAGCACCAGCCAAAGTAATATGGGAAAAAAGGAGTAAGGAAGAGGTGCTGGTTGTGAGACGAAGAGAGGAACAAAGTCACTGTGTTAACAGAAGCAAGATTCCTCAGCATTCCTGCACTTCCCTAGGGCTTTCCTGTTCTCTGGATTCTTGTGCACCTGTCCTCAAAATAATTGCTTATGCCCCCCCTCTCTCATTAACTTGCTATCACTTGAAGGAATCTCAGTTCCTTACAAACCAAGAGGCCTATTCAACAGTCCTGGGTATTACCCATAACTTTCCTCTTTGCCATCAATCTGAATGGCCAAAATGGACTTATCATGTAATTTTGTTAGAACTTGCATATCCTGAACAAGACCAAGTGTGAACATCTTTTTGGAAATTCACACTTTCAGGATTTAGTCTGTGAGCAGGTGCAGATGAGAGTGAGGTTCAGGACAAGACTTGCCAGATTCTCTGATAGAGTTTCTGATGCCTGCTCTTCAGCTTGGCAACCTGCCTCCCTTTTCCAGCATTGAATCTGGCCTGGTAACCTGACCATGGTCACGTGGGCTTCTGCCCTACTTCATGGCCTTTTTTCAGTCTGATAATCTTACCTAGACTGAACCCATCTCTATAGCTGAGAAGGAATGACTTCACCCTGACCCTCCAATCAAGATGCCTTTGCACTTGCTCTTTCCTTGGCCAGGAGAACTCTCTATTATTCCATGGCCAGAGGCTTCTTTTCATACAGGCTTCAGCTCAAATATCAGCTCCTTAGAGAAGCCTGCCCTGACTGTCTCATTTGATGCAGCTTCCTCCTCTCTCCACCTCCTGGTGCACTCTTTGTAACTATTTTATCTTCCATATAGAACTTATCACAATTTCACATTAAATGATTAACTTTATTGCTTGTCTTCCTCACTAGATGTTAGCTCCTTGGGACTTGTCTGATATGTTTTGCTCACTGGTCTGAGTCCAGGAATAGAATGCCTTGCATGTAAGCAGGTACTGACTGACTGAGTTGAATAATTAATGACAGGGGAAGAAAATTCACTGTAGGAAAGGTGTGTTGGCCCCTTTATCATGGTCAGCCTGAGGGGGATAGCTGATGACCTCCCTAGCTTATAAGACTCACATGTAATTTGGGGTCCTGATGTATGTCCCAGGACATCTGGAATGTTTGTCAGCTTGAAATCCTCCAGCAGCTTCCCACCGCACTTAGAAAAAGGACTTGGGGCCTGACCTCTGCTGATCAACGCAACGTCATCTCCTTTCCATTGCCCCTTTTCTCACTCTGCATCAGCCTCACTGATCTTTGAGTTCTTTGAGTAAAGCTATGTCCTGTCTCTGGACCTTCACATACACCGTACTTTCTGCCTGGAATGTCCTTCCCTCTGTTTTATCTGCAGCCCAGAGATTTCTGTGACCCTCACACCAAAGTACCTTCCCCAGGCTAGGCCTCCATCACTTCCATTTGCTCGTTTTCTTCACAGCATGTGTCCACTAGTTTATTTCCTTATTCATTTGGTTATTTGCTTTTGTTGTTGCTGTTGTTTTGTTTTGTTTTCTTCTTTTGTGGGGGGAGAATTCTGTTTATTTATGTATTTTTAATGGAGGTACTGGGGATTGAACCCAGGACCTCATGCGTGCTAAGCACGTATTCTACCAATGAACTGTACCCAACACCCTGCTCATTTGCTTTTATGTTATGTGAGTACTCCTTGCTCCCCTCCCCATGGATTTTAAGCTTCATGAGTTTAGAGACCACCTTGCTTTTGGCTTATCACTGTATCCCCAAACCCAGAACAGATGCTCAATAAATATGTATTGAACGGGAGAATGAATGGATGAACAAGCTAAAGTCAAAGCCAGCCACTGTAATAGACCATCTCCAACATTTAACTGACTTATGGTCAATAATTCTGTACATCAAATTAACTCACTCAGTCACCAGATAATTTCCACTCTCAAATCACCTTCAAAAGTACAACCATTAAATTATATGCTCCAGATTAAATACCGCATACTTTACAGAAAATGTTTCATGGGCTCTAAACTTTACCTAAATTCAAAAAACTTCTGCTCCCAGTTTCCATGTTCTGCAGGGAGCACTTTCAGGGCCTTGTTTTGCCTCTCTTGCCTTCAGTGGGCTCCAGCTTATTTTTGGAGATCACCTAGGCCCTGTCTTTGAGATACCTGACCTTTTTTGCTCAGGTGGGTTGCCTCCATTCAGACTTAAGAGCGTGTCTCAGCAAACAAGTGTTCCAGGAAGCAAACAAAAACTGCACCAATATCAAGGGAAACCATACCATGGAAAGCAAGATGCTGCAGGACAAATCCCCATTGGGATGACCTCCCCAGTAACAGTCATTTGAGGCTGGGAAGGAGGCTTCCTCCAAGATGAGCACAGGGAGCAAAGAAAGACTATGCGGCCTGATTCTATATGCAGCTTGGGAGAATGGCCTCCTTGCACAGAAGAGCATGTTTTCCTGACTGCCCTTGGCTGATAAGGTTAGCTTTTACTTGGTGGACAAGTAACTGACACTCCTTTACCCAAAATGAGCTTGTATTTCAGCTGAAATAATCTCTTTTAAGCAATGTATTCTGAAGACCCTTCATGCTACAAGAAAAAGGAATCACCCAGAGGCCAGGAGGCCTAGGCTCTAGTCTCATGTTCTGCAGCTGACTCTTGTGTGACCCTGGATAGGCCACTTCCCATGTATGGGCCTCAGTTTCCCCATCTGTAAAATAAGAGTTAGTCTGCCTGGTCTGTAAGTGCCCTTCTCTTTCAATTTCAGTGGTTCCCAATCCTGGCTGCAGGTTAGAATTGCCCTGGAGAGAGGGTGAAGCTAAGGTACTGGCATTTTTTATAAAGTACCCAGGAGATTCTGAAATCTGGGATATTCTGCCCATGGCAGATGATAAGTAGGAAGAAGACAAGATGTGGGCCAGCTGAGATTCTTAGTAACTTTTCTGTTATTTTCTAGAAGGATCTCTGGCAACTCTAGATGCCTAGATTCTAAACACAGCTCATGACCTGTCTACTCATCATTTAACAAATTTGTCTAAAACTATTACCTAAATCTTATTGCAAACACTCCCCCATTAGACATTATAAACCCCGACTGAGATAGGCTTTGTGCTGCCACTTCTTGGCTGTGTGAAGTTGGGAAAATGCTTTAATCTTTTATTTCATTTGTAAAATGTGGGTACTATTTATATCTCTTTCCAGTGTCACTATGAAAATTAAATAATGTACATAAAGTATCAACATCTTGCTGTGCACACAGTAGACACTCAATAATCTTCCTCTCACTCTTCCCCCTTGGCATTTAGTTAAAATATCTTTGCATAGGACAACTTTCCCCAAAGGATGTTCTGTGGAATACTACTTCCTTCAAGACACTTCCCACAAGATGAGAAAGGAATGTTATGGTCAAATGCATTAGGAGAACTTGCATGCCATGGTCTCTTCTTGAAGTAGTATTCAGTGTGTGCTGGTAAGCCAGCTCTTTGAAAAAAGGGGTAAAAACAGAAACCCCAGATCTGTAGTGTGTGCTGATTTCTGTGGTATAAATACTCCCATCATGGCTAATTTCAAGTTACCAGTGCTGCATGAATGAATGTGAATTGGGAAGAGATGTGCAGAACTGGCTCTCTCAAGCTGTTAAGAGCTGGCCTCCGTGCACCATTAAAGTAATTGTTAGCATGTTATATTCTCCGATATATCCTGTAATAAATAAACTTGTTTAGCTTTATTTAGCTTAGTGTTCCTCAAATATATTAGACTATGGAACCCTCTTTTCTCAAACACCTCTTGACATTCTATGGAGCTGGTGTTCCTAGAAACATACACTGGGAACTTCTGATGTGAAATATCTTATATATACTTTTTTTTCTGAAAATTCATCAACATGCCATCATTTAAAAACATGGAAGTGTGGTCTGCTCAATTAGAGGCAGTGTGCAAGGTGAGGAGTGCAGAGAAGAAAAGTCACAGCTCCCATCTTTAAGGAGGAGACACAACTGACACACACACAGTGATTGGTGAACAACAGCTGAGCTAGAACTAAGTAATACACTGAGGCTTTGATGCTCAGTGCAGAAAACAGACCTGAGGAGGGCTGGAGAAGCAGGGAGAGCCCTCTGCAGGCGGTGGCTGTCAGCCAAGCCTGAGAGCATGGGAGGGTCCATGAGGTTGTGGAAAGGATCAGAGGAGAGAAAGGCTTCGGCAAGTGGGCTGAGCCTGAGCCAAGGCCTGATGATATAATGAAAGTGTGGTTGGTCACCCCATCCCCACCCCATCCACTTTTCTTCAAGGTCTTACCTGGAGCAGTTGGAGCACCCATCTCCAGAGACCAAAGTTCTCTCCTAGATCATCCCCTCAGTGGCCCTTCCTGTCTGCCTCCGTGGGCATCTTTCTGTGAGTCCATCTCTTTGATATGTCTGTGTGTGTATGTGTGTGTGTGTGTGTGTGTGTCTAGCTGTGTGCGATTTGGAGGGCTCCCCAGGTAACCACATTCCTTGGTGAAACTCCTAGGAGACTGGAGCATTTAATTTTCTTCATTGGGAGTCTAAACTCAGTGTAGAATCTAAACTCCATGCTGGAGAAGACCCTTTCCTCCTCCCAGCTGGCCAAGATGCCACATTTACCCTAGAGCTCCATGAGGAGCTGAAGGTGGCCCCCTCAAGTAATAATAAGAGCTGTTACTTTTTAAAAATTATGGTAACATAGAAATAAAATGTATCATTTTAACCATTTTTAAATGTACAGTTCAGTGGCATTAAGTTGTGCAATGTCAACACCATCCATCTTCAGAGCTTTTCACTTCCCCATACTGAAGCTCTGTAGCCTTTAACTCCCCACTCACCTCTCCTGCTATTACTCACTGATCACTCCTCAGGTCCTAAGCACTGTTCTAAGGAATTTACTCGTATCAATTCATTTAATTCTGATATAACCCTAAAATGCAACTATCTCTTCTTTACATAATGAATGAAGAGATGAAGGAAAGGTTAGGCAACTTGCCCAGAAACATAGAGCTAAAAGCAGCAGAACCAGTATGTGAACTCAGCTAGATCTGATCTCCAAGCCCATGATTCGATACCTCCTGTCTACCTGAGGGCCAAAGCTGGACTCATCCCAGACCCAGCAAGGGGAAAGATTCTCCTGAGGCTCCTTGAGGCCCCCAGGTGCATGAGGGCTGGAACCCCTTGGCCTCTGGGGGACCAGTACCTGACATCATCTATCCTTCTCATACTAGAGGCTCAAGCACCCAGTAGAGCATATCTGGGGTACCTAGACCATACTGAGCAGTGAGGGCTGTGCATGCGGCTGGGAAAGATTCTGCCTCTCTGAGAGTTGTCAGCTAGAAACACCAGAGACAGAGTGTGACCAGGTCTGGCAGTCACAGCCTCTGGGGCGGCTCTCTATTCTGGAGGTATCGATGGAGGGTTAAGGGTGATGTCAGATTTGGGCAAGCTGAGGGCTGGGCCAAGGACAAGCTCTTGGCAGAGATGGCTCACTCTTCATTTGAAAACAGCTACCTCTGAGCCTCCACAAACACACAAGAATAGTCTAGATAGAGAGTGAGGACAGAGATGAAAGATTCTTGGATATGGACACAGATTTTTCGAATTATGAGGGACAAGGCCTGTCAAACACTCTCCCCTGCGGATCTGACTTGAAATTGAAGAATTGGTCTCAGTTCCTGTGTGGTGGCCTGTATGGCCTCACCCTTTTGGTGGCCTCGTCTTAAACCTTCCTGTTTGTGCATGCAAATATGTATGTATTTTTGTGGGTTTAAAACGTCTAATAATGAGTCTCTCTGTAGCTATTTCAGGCTCAATCACGTCAAGCCCAGACAAAGATCTAAGGCGACTAGCTTGTGTTGTTTCCTGTCAAATTCCTTGGCCTTCTTGGAATAAGACTCATAAGGTTAGTTTACACAGGCAGGATGTCTTTCCCAGCTGGAGCAGGGTGGAGTGGAAAGTGATTGATGCTGTACTGATCACAGTCTGGCTAGTGGGCAATTACTACAGAGGGGGCCCTGGCTGGAGAGTTCACAGCCTATCACCCACATTCTTCCACATCCCCTTTCTGAAACCCTCCTTGCTATCCTGCCCTCTCCATCACAATCTCTCCAGATTCTGCCCCACAAGTAAGTCAATCATGGTGTCCACTATGTCCCCATGCCCTTTGGAGGAACATTGCTCTGCCCTCGATGCTCTGCCAAGGAAAAGACTCTAGGCTATTTCTATGAGCAAGAGATGGTCACTGGTTTTCACCTGACCCAAAGGCAGTCAGGCATGCTGGAGACAATACCAAAAGACTGAAAAAAACAAAAGAAAAGCTATACAATTTAAACAGATTCACAGGTGAACCATATATAGTGGTGAAAAAATTGATTAATATGTTCAAGAAAATAGAAGAAAAGGTGGAAAATTTCTACAGAGAAATGAAACTGACAAAAAAGTCAACTGGAAATTCTAGAACTGTTAGATGAAATAACTCATTTTTAGTACCCAAAAGATACATTTAACACAGTTTAGACACAGCTATAGAAATGATTAGCAAAAAGGAAGATAAGTGAATAAAATACATGTGTGATTGGGTCACACTCTTACTTAGAGATCTCCTATGACTCTTCATTGCTTACCAGATGGCACCCAGAGTTCCTATAATACTCTCCAGTCTCATCTCTCCCCTACATTCACCCTGTTCTTCACTTACATAAAAATGAGTACTTTGTTCCCAAATATGCTGCACATATTTTTTCTTTTATTTCCAGGAAATCTTTCTCTAGATTTCTGTCTGGTGAAATCAGTCTTATCTTTCAAGGAGAAGCTCAGATGGCACTTCCTCTGTGAAACCTTCTTCAGGCTTCTTCTGGTTCTTCCCTCATCTCCTCTTTGAGGTATTGGGGGAAATTCTTCCAAAACAGTTCTTAGCACCATATATTAAAATCATTTAATATATCTATTCCTCTTTCTAGATTAGGATTTCACCAAAGGCAAAGCACATGTGTCATTCATCTTTTTAATTTCAGTTCCTACATAATGCCTGGTACATAGTTGACATTAGATATTATAATGAATAATGCAAGAATAATGCAAATTACTTTAAGTATCTTCCTAATCTTTAATAAGCCAATCCCAGTGAAACTGTGACTTGATGTTTAATATTTTCCCTTGTCCATTTGTTTATTTTATCCCCCACCACCCCTTCCAGAATATAAGCTCCATGAGGACAGGGATTTTTCTTTTTCTGGTCTGTTCACTTTTATATCTCAAATGCCCAACATATAGTAGGTGTTCAAGAAATGTTTGCTGAATGAGGGAAACACTCCTTCTAACACTGTGGAGAGAAAAGAGGGCAAAGGGGACTGGCTAGGCATCCAGCTTGGACACTTTCAATCCACTGAAGACTGGGGACAGACTGAGCTCCAGCAGGCAGGCAGGCACTCAGAGGAGAGGGGAGAAGGCTACAAGGAGAAGGTTTGAAGGGTAGATGAGTGACTTAGCACATCTTCTGGAGTCCAATCTTCTCTATTTAAGTCCTGATTCTAGCTATTTAAGGAAAACAGTAGTACTTGCCCCACGTGCTTTTTGTAAGGACAGACTAAGATTCTGAGCACAGAAGATGGGACACTGCAATCACCGTACTACTGTTACCTTTATTGTATTGTTTGGCCATGGGTCCAGCCTGGATTTGTCTTTTGGTCATAAACCTTCAGGAAAACCAGGCTCCATCCTAGTCTTCAAGCACCTACTAAGTGCTAACAGTTTATGTATCTCTTCTCATTTAATTCTCATCCCATGCCCACGAGGTTAATTGTATTGGTGTTGGTTACAGATGAGGAAACAGGTTCATAGATGCCAAGTGACTCACCCAAATACTATCCACAAGGTGAGAAGAAGAGCCAGAATTTGAAGTTAGGTCTTTTTAGTTATCCAAGGCTCACTGCCCTAGCCTGCCTTGCCCAGGATCATACACCCAGCAGAACCAAGACTAGAACCCAGGTCCTCTGGGCCTCAACTTAGTGTTAGTTTCACTGCATGATGGACAATGTTGGAATTCTCAACGATCATCACCAGTGTGATCACTGGACAACTGAGAAAACTGAGGCCCAGAGTCCACAACCCAGGTCTCATGGCCTTAAAGCCAGTGGCCTTCCCACTGTGCCACCTCACAGCTGGTACTTTGGAGCTCCCAGAATGAGGAAGTTATTGTTATTATTCGATATTGCCCAACTTAGCTTCCAGGCCTAAAAAGAAAAGACTGGGCATGATTGGAAAGCCCACAGCTCAAAAGCCCCCCTCCCCAAGGCCCCTCTCAATAGCTCATGTGGATTCTGCTCTTGCCCCCAATCCTACATCTCAATAACTTCTGTCCTCTGCTGCTGAGACAGCTCTGTGGCCCCAGAGAGAGGGGGAGGAGAAGGCCTTGCAGTGCAGGCGTTCAGATCCAGGTTCTTGGGGGCTTTCCTTTGCCTCCTGGGCTCTCAGAGCTGTGGTCAGAGCCAGAGAATCTGTTTCTCATTAGCTGTACTTTTGCTGTGAAATGAAGTGCTCTTTGAACCTGTGGGAGCAGGAAAGCCATTTACACCCCTGAGAGGACAGGGACGCCAGACTTGCCAGCACATTCCTTTGGTTTCTTTTATCTTCTGGGTGGAGCTCTCAGCAGGCGGCTGCTGCTGCCATCTCCCTGGTACAGCCATGAGGAAAAGTAGTCTAAGGGGTGAGCAGGAGACAAAGGAGGGGATCATGCCCCTCTCTCAACTGGGGTAGAAGAAGCAAACTCCCACTGGAGTTACCTGCCCTTTTTCCCTGTCCCCATCTTCTTCCTGATACTCCTTTATCCTGGCTGGCTTTAATAAAACCTCCAGAAATCATTCATCTGTTTGTTCATCTGTTTGTCCACCCAACCATCATCCATCCGTCTATCCATCCATTTATCCATCCTTGCAGGCATCCATTTATCCATCTATCCATCTGTCTGTCCATCCATCCATCTATCCATCATCTATCTCAATGAAAACTTGTGAGTCTAGAGTCAGAACCAGAAGAGTCCTATGATATTTCTCCTTCTCCTTCATTTTACTGATGGGGAAACTGAAGTGAAAGAGTTAACTTGTTCAGGTCACCAGCAAGTTTTTGGATTCATTTGACAAATACTTATTGAGTACTTTTCATGTGCCACATCCCTACTCCCACCCCCATTGGAGGTATATTGTAGATAGAGCTGCAAAAATATGCATGTCTCAGCCTTTATGATCATTCTAGCAACGGGGGCAGATAGTAAACAAGTGAACAAATAAATAAACACCATAATGTCAGATGGCAATAAATGCTCTAACAAAACCAACAGAGGTTCTCTTTAAGAGGAGTGGTTGAGGAGCAGGGAATACATACAAACAAGGTGGTCGGGGAAGTCTCTCTGAGAAGGCAACATCTGAACTGAAACCTGAATAATGACAAAGGGCCAGTCACAGGGACATGTGAGGATAGAGCATCATAGGCAAGGGGATTGCTGATACAAATGTCCTGAGGCGAGAACGAGCTTGGCTTGTTTGAGGAACAGAAAGAAGGCCAGTGTGGCAGGAGCAAATGAGCAAGAAGAGGGAGACTGGTACAAGATGAGGCCAGATTGTTAAGTACCTCCCAAAGGGCCTAGAAATCATGTAATGAGTTTAAACTCTATTCACATAGAAGTCTTGGGGAGTTCTAAGCAAGGGCTGATACAAAGTGTTTTGTGTGCTCAAAAGAACTCCTCTGACTCTGTCAAGAACAGGCTTAAGGGATGCAGGGGGCAAGGCATACACAGGGAGGCTGGCTGGAGGCTACTGGGGTAGACCACGTACAAGATGATCATGGTACCCCCACCTCCCACTGGCCCACGGTGGTGGTAGCAAGGTGGGCAGAAGAGGACAGAATCAGAAAACTTTGGGGGAATAGAGCCAATGAGTCAAAATAATTTGCTCATGGATTGGGTATGTGCTGTGAAGAAAAAAGGGGGATGGAAGATTTTAGCCTAAGAAACCTGGGTAGATGATCATGGCACTTACTGAGAGAGGGAAGCATGGGAGGAGCAGGAGGAAAATCTAGAGTTCTGTTTGAGTAGATTAAGTTGGAGATGCCCCTTAGATACTCAGGCAGTGCCAAGAATAGAAGATAGAATAGAATAGAATGGATAGAAGTCTGGAGGCTGCAGCCAAGGCTGGCCAAACAGGCTCCCATGCACAGGTGCCTGCACACAAACTCAGGGGAGTTGGGGGAGGCACCCTTCCCTCACAGGGCCATCTGCTCTGACTCAAGGCTGTCAAGAAGGCACTGCCCCTCCTCCCCACTCTAGGCCAGGGTAGGGGGCTTTGAAACTGTCAGGATTCCTACTGGGTCTTCCTGCTGGAGTCCCTCTCTTGTAGAATCAGATCTAGGTGATGGTGGGTAGAGGGTATGGAGATCAGAATTCTGTGGGAATAATAATAATAATAATAATAACAACAACAACAATAACAACAACAATAACAATAATAATTATTATAATAATAGCCTCTGTTGGGAGACTGTTAATCTTGTTTCTGAGCTTCTTGATGAATAATTATCACCTCAAATTCCCCACAGGCTCTGGGAAGTTAGCAGCCTAGGTTCAAAAGGCACAGTTTATAGATGAGAAAACTGAGGCTCCAAGGAATTTAGGGATGTCTCCAAAGTCACCCAGATGATGGGGCCAGAACTCAAACCTCGGTCCCCTGAGACCAATTTGACTGTGTTCTGCCCCCAGGGAGGTCTTACTTTGAGAGAGCTAGCAGGGTGGGCTCTGAAGCCAAACTGCCAGGGTTCAGATCCTGACTTGGCCACTTACAGGTAATGTGACTATACGCAAAGCAAATGAGCCAGCCTCTTATCTGTTTCCCGTCT
Source organism: Camelus bactrianus (assembly GCF_048773025.1). NCBI lineage: Eukaryota > Metazoa > Chordata > Mammalia > Artiodactyla > Camelidae > Camelus > Camelus bactrianus. Next base: position 29,681,407 of record NC_133550.1, on the reverse strand, counting down.
ATAAAATGGGGATATTTCCAGTGTTAAGAGAATTGATATTTATAAAGCACTAAGAACAGCACAGAAGGTGCTATATGTGTGTTGGCCACTACTGTTGAAATTGTCTTAATTTACACTGCACAGTCCAACCGAGAGACCTGGGCATGTCTAGAACCTAGGGGAGGATCCTCTGCCCTCATGTAACAGATGGGGAAACTGAGGCCTGGAGAAGGGAAGTGAGGCAGCCTTCTAACCAAGTTGGGTCCATGAACCTGGCTGGTGGAGGAACTCTCTCTATCTTTGAAAGCCACCACCCGCCAGACTATTATTTCTCCAGGAGACAGACTTCCAAGCTCTCTATACCCTTAATTCATGTGGAATTTCTGCTCTGGGCTTGGCTCCCAGGAGGAGCCCCTCCACCCCTTTGTGAAAATAGAGTAGAGTCATTCGGCAAAACCTCAACCTAATGCTCTTAAGGAACTGGCAGATTGAAATAGGAAACTGTTCTAACTAGAAACCACAGAAACAACATATGCTTGTGGCTGCCTGAGGCTGCCTGCTGCTGCCTGCATCCTTGCCTGAGGCCCGGGGGATGGAGAAGCTGTTGATCGTGCCACGTGAAGGGGCCTTGGGAGCCTGGCCCTGGTGCTGCTGACCATCAGTGTCCATGTGACAGCAAATGCCACGTGTTGTGGCCACATTTTCAGGTCAAAGCAAAGTGAAGTGGCTGGACAGGCCACCAGTGTTAGAAACACAGAAGGTTAGTGTCAGAGCAAACCTGCTCTTTTCTGTGTGAGCCCTTCATGTTGTTATCTGTTGAAATGGAAGCCCAGAGAGGGGAAGCAACTTTCCTAAGTTACCCAGCAAGGAGTGGTGGAGTAGGGAAAAACCCCACATCCTCTGGCACCTAATCCAATGCTCTTCAACAGTACTCACTCACCTCTTCCAGGATAGACTAACTGTTCCAGAGTATCAACTCTGATTCAGAACACCAGAGTTCAACTAAGGCTCTGCCTTTTCCTAGTTGGGTAATCTGGGCAAGTTACTTCTTAACCTCTCTGTGCCCTGGTGTCCACATGAAGCTCCTAGCATGGTGCCTGACAAGTAGTAAGAGCTCAATAAAGTTTTTATATTTTTAATGTATTAAATGCCCAGTAAGTGCCAGCCACTTTGCCCCCAAAGAGTTTAGTCAAGTGGGGGTGAAATTTGATATATTGCTAAAAATGCTATGACAGTGGGAAGCAAGGAGGCCCTAAACCAGGTGAAGGGCTTGACCTTGGTGAGGAGGAAGACACTGAGAGGATTGGAAGGGCCAAACATTCGTCAAACACCTACTACGTGGAGAGATTAAAACCCAGGCCTAAATTGCATCAGGTTTTTCACTGCTTTTGAGGACTGATGCCAGTAGAACATGCTTTGGTTTCCTAGGACGGGGGACACACTGCACAGGGCCATCCTCACTCTTTTGCCTGCCACCTGGACTGTTTGACTAGTGCTGGGATGCCATCTGAGGGCATGAGAGAGAATCTAACTATTTCTTATAAACCTTGACATATAATTTAGCTTCCAATCTCTACACCTGAAAACCCACTTACTTAATATGGTAGACAGAACTATGGTTCCCTCCCTCCAAAGATGTCCAAATTCTAATCCCTAACACTTTCTTACCTGCCAACAGGGATTTTGCAGTTGTGGTTAAGTTAAAGATCTTGAGATGGGGAGTTTATCTGAGATTATGTGAGTGGATCCAATGAGTGGTCATCATAAAAGGGATGCAGAGTCAGAGAAGATGTGATGATGGAAGCAGAAGTTCGAGTAGAGGAAGCCAAGAAATGCAGGTGGCCTCCAGAAACTGGAAAAGACAAGGAAAGAATTCTCCCCTAAAGTCTTCAGAAGGCACCACCTTGCAGACTCATTTTAGAATTCTCACCTCCAAAACTGCAAGAGTGGCTTAGACTATGTTAAGCCATTAAGTTTGTGGTCATTTGTTACAGCAGCCATGGGAAACTCATATATTTGGTCAATATTTGGCCTCACTCTGCTTTAATCTGACATTGGTCCTGTCAGCCCTGTCCTTAGATATGGGTAGTTTGGGTCTTATTATTTTTAGCCCAACCCCCAGATAGAAACAAGGGATCCTGAGCATGACATAAAATGCTCTGCTTGGCACTAGCCTCCTTTTTACCTCTCTCTTATCCTAGGACACAATCTTGGTGAAAATATGAGATCTACAGTAAAGTCTAGATTTCCCATAAATAATCCAGTGTGGATTCTTTTGGGGGTACTCAGAGGGGTTCTGAATTCTGTATCCATGTTGCCCTTAGAGTGTCATGCCCATAAGGTGTGATCTTTGCTGTCACATGGCCATGTATATGGGCAGACATGAAAGTAGAGTGTGTGACACAGGACTTGGAGGAAAGGTAGGTGACACCCAGGTTGACAATACGACATGGCATTATGGTTTGACTGCCGTTGATACATCCCACACTTCCCTCCCTCAACATATACACCTGTATCAGTCTGTATTTTCATATATGGGAGCTTATGTTTCACAAGGTGGAAGATGCTGGGGTTGGACCTGTTTAGAACAGAAGATAGAAAGGCTATAGAATGGCATCTGGGCTTGTCTGGTCTCTGTCAGGATTAGATCCTCAAAGGAAAGGGGGCATCAGAGGAAAAACTTGATGGAACTGTTTAAAGGCAACTTTGAGACTAGTGTCTCAAAGGTCACAGCAGAACTAGTGTCTTAAGTGGTTCCCCAGCTTCTTCTTTTACCATCCCACAGTATCTTCTCAACAAAGCATTCAGAGGAATCTTCTAAAAAGATAAATCAGATGAGGTCCCTCCCCTGTTTATCATTCTCCAATGATTCCATTAAACTTGGAATGAAATCCAAGCTCCCTCTCATGGTCTGCCCTCACCTACCTCTTGGACTTCATCTTCTACCAGCTCCTCTCTGTCCCAGTGCTCTGCCACATCAGCTCTCTCTGTTCCCTGAGCACACCAGCTCCTTTATACTTTAGGGCTTTGGCTTCTACTCCTCCCTTTACCTGGAAAGCATTCCCCTCCAGACCTTTGTATCTTGGTTGTTTGCTTGTATCCATCTTGCTTGCTTGGACATAATTTGGGTCTCAGCTCAAGCATCACTCTCTCAGTGAGGCTGTCCTTGACCATATATCTCAGTTTGGGTTCCCTTCAACCAGACACCAAAAGATACTTGGTAGAGATGGCTCATTTGCAAGGTGATCCCAGGAAGCACAAGCAAGGGAGTTGGCAAAGTGTAAGAGAGATGCATGTGTTAACAAGATAAGTTACTGTCACGGGCAAATGTCAGGCACCTTTGTGGGACCCTTGGGACCCTCGAAAATAGGGCAGGACTACACTGATGAGGACTGAGGTCCTACTACTACATGTTTGGAAACTTTAAGTCAGCAGTCATTCTATTAGTAAGAACAAAAATGTTCAAGGTTACCCCTATAATGACATCATTCTCACTGACTCACAATCCAGTCTACTTTCTTGAGTGGGAGAGAAGGGGTTGAATTTATAGTATGTACTTGCTCAGTAGGCATGCAAAGCATGATCCATCCTATCTCTGCTGCAGAGGCCAGTGTGATGAATGTAATTGGAATCCCTTCTCTTCCACTCACTTGGTGAGTGACCTTGGACAAGTTACACTACATCTTTGAGCCTCAATTTCTCCTTTATTCATGTGCATCTTAAGAGTGAAAACACCTATCACAATAGGATTACTGTGAGGATTTAATCAGATAATGTCAGTGGTGCTTAACAGTGTGCCCTAAATGTAGGCAGCAGTCCATAGATAATGACTGCTCTCCATAATGCTGCTACTAATGATGATGATGTTGATGATGATGGGGAAGGCTTAGCTTGTTCATGTGGGCAGTGTGCTCAGGCTCCAGATTATATTCCAGATTAAGTAACAGTTGCCTTTGGAATCATAGCACATTAGCACCATAAGAGAACTTGGAAGTTAACCTAGTCAAGTGTCCTTAGAGTGACTTGTCTAAAACAAAGAAGTCATTGTAATAGTGGCTACCATTTACTGAGTGCATAGGTCAACTATTTTCTATCCCATTGCTCCAAGTGAACCGATTGCAAGTGGCTGCATCAGATGTCTTAGTTTGATACTACTGTCAAATGTTCAGTTCGACAGATTTCCATTGCCCTGAGACTTGTAAGACACTTGCTGAACAGCCACTTGAGTATGCTGTTCTTCCTGTGTGTTTCTTCTTCCAGAGAGAGAATGGGCTGGATATGTAGATTCCAGGGTTTTCTCACTTCAGCTTATTTTCTTGTCATGAATTAGTAATTGCGTATTCTGACCTCAATTCAATTTCCTATAGATCTTGCAGGAGAAGATGAACTGGCATTGTCTTCAAGAGTGTTCTGGTCTAAGTGTTAACTATAGTTCTCATTTCACTTTTATACAATAATTTTGAGTCTGATTAACATGCATTCACCCCTGAAAGATATATTTGCTCAAGATTTGCTGATAAGTTGGGGTTTTGGCACCTCCTGACCCAGAGAAACTGTGATGTAATAAGTGGGTGTTGTCTTGAGCTTATAAATCTGTGGTAATTTCTTATGTAGCACAGAAAACAAATACAGACCGCAAAGCCTTCCTCAACTTGCCTTTGCCTACCCACCAGCCACATCTCTTGCCACTCTCCCTTTCACTCTCCTTTTCACTCTTGAGCAAGCCCCTTTCTGGTTGTATATGTAGCACCTCTGCCTGGAGCATCCTTCCCTCCCCTTCACCTGAAAAACTCTCCCTCACCCTTATGTACTACAAACACTCTCTAGAATAGCCTTTCTGATCTTCTGGACAAGGTAGGTCATGGTCCCAGAGGCCCCTGTGCTTTTCCCTTCAGGACATTCATCATAGTTGTAATGACTTGTTAACCAGCTGTCTTCCCTGCTGACCTGGGAGCTCTGTAATGGCAGGGTCACACATGTCTCATCCACTTTGGTGCCCCTGTTGCCTACTCAGGCACAAAGTAGGTGATCAACCAATATGTGCTTAGTGGAAGAATGAACGCAATGCCACACAGAGGAAAGGGTCTTAGATTAAGGGTCAGGAACACAGACTTTTCCCTGACCTCTGTGACTCATAGCTGTATGACTCAAGGTCTCTGGCCTTAAATACTTCAGATGACATGTTGGAACTGGGATTCAGGAAACCTGGGTGTTGGAGGCATCTCTGCACCGAACTGTACTAGGTGACCTTGAAAAAGTTAATTCCTGTTTCTGGGGCCTCCAGCTCCACAATCTATAAATCTGGGATGAGGCCGCCAGCCACAGTTTCTGGGGAAGTTGATAGAGGACAAGTGAGGTAATGCCCAGGAAGTTCTCAGAAAGATACAGCTTCATAAAAGCCTATGGTCAGGCTTTTAGATTCAGGACACAACCCAGGCTCTTGGCTTGGCCAGCAATGATGTAAAGGCCAGTGGTGAGGTAACTGTCAAGGCTGGGGGGCCTCACCAGTGAATGCCATGGTGCTCTGCTCCCCAGACCTGCAGGGAGCATCTGTCTTTATGTCTAAAGGAGGTACAGAATCAAGACCAGGCTTGACTAGATGACGGAGGCTTGTGGGCTAAATTCCCCACTCTTAATGATAAAGCCCTTTATAAGAGTTCCAGATGTTTCTAAATATGTTCTGAGATACAAGTAACCAGAAGCAGTAGCAAGATGCAGTAGAAGCCGTACGGCATGGTATTTAGGACTAGAGGCTCTGAAGGCAGACTGCCCAGGTTTGAAAACAAGCTCTACTGCTCAACTAGCTGTTAATTAACCACCTCTTTGGGCTTCAGTTTTCTCAAGTGTAAAGTGGAGACAAATTACGATGCCTACCTGCACTGTTTTGAGAAAATTTATGCAAAGAGCTTAACATAGTACCTGGCACAGAGAAAAATGCTTAATACATGTAAACTGTTATTGTTATTATTATTATTGTTGTTGTTGTTGTTGTTTTTATTAAGTCCCTGCAGAGCAGCAGCAAGCACTTTCACTTGCTTAATACTGACAAATCTTTGTTTGGGAAGTACTTCTAAGCACACGATCTTACTCTCATTGGAGAGTAAGGCAGGGACCAGCTCCGAGACCAGCTCATGTCTCTTACTGAAAGCTCCATTCTCAGTACCTAGACACTACCTGGCACACTGCAGGCTTCCAACCACCACTTGCTGAACCAGCGGATCTAAAGGGGTCTATAAAGAACTCTTGAGGCAGAGGTTATATTTGGTGACATTTTGCAAATGAGGAAACAGAGTGATCTGCCCATGGTCCCCATCACTGTGAAATCAGAATCCAACCTACCTGACTCCAAATTCGACCCTCTTTCACCACCTTCTGCATCCTGGTGACTCCTCACACTCACTCAGCTCAGCAAGATGGTGCAGGTAGCAGAGTGAAGCGGCAAGAGCATAGGATCTGGAGCCAGAAAGGCTGATTCAAATTCCAGCTCTACTACTTTTCAGCTCTGTGGCCATGGATGAATTATCAATCTCTCTGTGCCTCTTTATTTTATCAGTGAAGTGGGGATTAAGAGTGCCTACATATCCTATGGGTAGATCCTATTGCTCTATTTACAGGTGGGGTTGTTTTGCACATGTGGGCCTAATCACCCATCTTTATAATAAAGAACCACCCATACTTTGTGATAGAGTTCATAACTTTCTTGAAGGTGGAGACCATGTCCACTTACTTCAACTTGCTTCAGACCGACAGACGGGAACCATGTTCACTGAGCATCTATCTAGCAGGTGTCAGGCAAAGCGCCAGGGTCTTCACTATGTTGTTTCATTTAACCCTGACATCAACTCTACAAAGGTGTTTCCATAAATCTTTGTTTACACATTGGACAAAAACATAACAAAACAAAAACCTGAGGTTCAGAGAGTTTAAGAAAATTGTCCAAGCCTTCACAGCTGGTAAGTGATTCAAACTCAGGGAAGTTAAACTTCAGAGGCTGTGCCTTATTCTCACACCACAATTGCCTTTCAATAGCGTCTATGCCAATTCACTTGGTGAACTGGTTGATCCCCTTACACAGAGGCAGAAAATAGGCAGTGAGATCGATGGAAGGAAGTGGTCCCAAGATTTCTAGCTCCTTGGAAAGCCAAATCAAGGCCACTGAAGGACACTTGATTGATGGTGGCCACAGCAGCTAAAGCATCAATAGAACTTTATCTTGACTGACCAGGATATGTCAAGGGGTGGGGCGGAATGAGGGCAGCCATATTACACAATTATGATGATGCACAGAACTTTCTTGAGCCTAAAATGCTTCCTGAGTCCTGAGGGGAATAGCATGAATACCTCATTATACCCAAGGAGGAGGAACTAACAAAGACTCCTTATCTTCCAGCTTCCTATCCCAGAATCAGAATTATCTCTGACATTCTGGGCTTTCGTGAGTTCTCCTCTGGTTGTCTGGACCCAGGAGAGCTGTTCCTTATAGCTGGCTCTTGGTTATTACCCAACATTTAATATGGCCATAGCCTGCCTGAGCTCCACCTTGGCCTTATCTGTGGTCTTCTTGAAAGCAACAGCCTTATGTGCTTCATCTCTTTATCCCATTGTCTGGCATAGGACTCGATGTAGAGTCCAAACTCACAGAATGTTGAACCAAGGCCCAAGAGCTTGGCCAAGTACAAATGACTAAATCCCATGTGATGTTCTTGAAATCTTCACCATGGGCATCTCAGACTGGTCCAGCCAGGCTGCTGGCTAACAAGAGCTGGAGGCTGAGTTTTAAGGCAGTGGGCAATGGCCTTCCTGATGACATTCTGAACATGAAGGAACATTACAGGATGACAGGGCCACGTTTAGTCAAAGCCTGGTTGAGAGAACAGAGATTTACAGTGTGGAAGCCAAGAACTGACAATTAATCTAAAGGGTCAGCTGCCAGGACTGCACTGAGCAAAGAGCCAAGACTCCAGAGGAGATGGCATCTGAGAAAAAAAGGTCCAGAAGTAAAGGAAGGCTGTCTAGGGCTGATGGACCATGGGTATACAGAGTGGTCAATTCTGCTTAAAGGGCTGGGCCTGGTGAACAGATTCAATCCCTCATCTGGTGTCTAAGTATCAACAGCTTGGCGGCATCACTGCACATGGGAGGAATATGAAAAATCCCTGAGCTCTGATTAGGCCAGTGACAGAGTATAGTAGATAGACATATGAGGCATATATCTCGAGGAGTGTTCTTAGCCTATGGACCAACAACTCCCCTCTCTCCACCATCTTAACTGCCCACCTTTATCTCCAATGGTGGGGATGGGAGGGGAAAGAGGATGGGCAGCTGCTGTTTTGTACAACACATCCCAGGCTGTCCAGACCTTCAAACATGTCAACTATGTCTCTGCCTTGGCTACCAAGCTCCACTAAGTCTCTGCCTGGGCACTTGGAATTGGTGGAGGAAAAGAGAAAGAGATTGACAGACAGATAGATAATTACTCTCTGAGGCTGCCCTGCATGGGCAGCCATACTTCCTGTTGTGTGAATCTGAGAAGCAAAGCAACCCCATCTTCCAGGAAGGAAAAAGGTAAAGCAAATGCATAGAGTGGAGCTGAGACCAGTGATAAAGGGGGAGTCCTGACAGTGTTTTCTGGTTCCAGAGCATTCCTAACTTATTGCTGCCTTTGGAGTCCACGAAACATTTCCCATATGTCTTAGGTTAAATCTCTGATTAAGCATGCTTACTTGCATTTAGTTGCTGATACTTCTTATCCAAGAGTCCTGCCTAATACCCCATGCACCTCTCTATGGCTTTTAACTCCTCCAGTTCAAAGCTGCCTCTCAGGGTAGACATAGTCCTCAGTATACATTCCATTCTCCTTCTAATGTGCCTACCTATTCTGAAAGAATCAGGAAAAACTAAAACTACTTTATTCCTAGACTTTTCTGGAGCTAGGGCTCCAGATGCAGTATAGGTTTCCCTGAGCCAAGTACATGTGTGCAAGATTTGGGAGGCAGAGCTGGGGAATGGCACACTCCTGCTGCCTCTGCTCCGCCACTGTGTTCTTCCATGAAAGTGTTTACAGAGGCCCCAGTTTCTGGCCATTTGCTTTGTGTGTGATGGGGGCAAGGACTCCAAGCAACTGCTTCCTGCAGGCTGATGCCTCCCAGGCATCAGGCACACTAGGTTCTAGTCCCAGTTCTGCCACTTCTAGCTGTAAGACCTTGGGCAAGTTACTTAACCTCTCTGTGCCTTAATTTCCTAATCAGAAAAATGAGGACAAAGGTGATATCTATATCAGAGAGTTCCTATAAGGGTTTGCTGAAGTAATGAATGCAAAGTGCTTAAGGAATTGCCCATGCATAGTAAGTCCTCAATTAATGCTAGCTATTATTATCACTATTAGTACCATTAGCACCTCAAATCTGTAACACCATAGTAGGAAGCAAATGAATTTGTGTAAATCACCTAGCACAGGCTAGAACATCATGCTGTCCCCTTTCCAGCTTCCTCCATATCTAGCCCTGGAATTTGGTGGCTCTGGGAGTTCTGATTACCTAAAAGGGGGGAGAGTCTGTCTATTCCCAACACAGTTGCTAATGACTAGAAAAAGAAGGCCAGACCGTGAAGTGTCACCATCAGCTGACTCCCCTGATGCCTTCCACACTGGCTTGTGAATCATGGTCACCAGACCCTAGTGGCTCAGGGTTCACTGGATCCCCCAGCCCAGTGAGGGCGGGGGTGTGGCTGCTGACATTTTCATCCCATTATGAGCCAATAATGGGCTCCCACTCCTGTCTAGGACCTTGTACTGCTCCAGCCCGCACTCTTATTTTGGTTTACTGACAAGGTAGAGAGCTGCAGTTGGCTAGCCTGAGGGTGGAGAGTGGGACCAGGATGTGCACAAGTGAGGCAGAGGCCCAGAGGAAGGGAGGACGGCACAATAAGCGCTCCTGGCCAGGAATTCTATTTGGTGGGTAGAGCAGACGGCCATACCTAGAGGGAGCTCTTAGAATCAGAGTTAGAACTCATCTATCCAATACTTTTAATTTTGTTGTTGTTGTTTTGTTAATTTTAAAATGTACTTTACCAAAGTATAATTTATATGCAACGAAAGCATTGAATTTAAGTGTTCAGGCCCAGGAGTGTTGACAAATGGATACACCCATGTGACCATTCTCACAATCAAGATATAGAACATTTCCATCACCCCCAAAATTCCATTGTGCCCTTTCTACAGCGAGACCCTGTGTTAGCCAGGGTTCTCCAGAGAAACAGAACCTACAGGATATACTTGAGGCGATTCATCATAGGAATTGGCTCACGTACTTAGGGAGGCAGGAACTCCCACATTCCACTGTCTGCAGACTGGAGACTCAGGAAAGCTAGTAGTGTAATTCAGTCTGAATCCTATGGCCTGAGAACCAGGGAAGTTGATGGTGTAAGTCCTAGTCTGAGCCTGAAACTTCAAGAACCAGGAGCACTGATGTCCAAGAGCAAGAGAAGATGGCTGTCCCAGCCCAAGTGAAGAGAGTGAACTTGCCCTTCCTCTGCCTTTTTGTGCTGTTTAGGCCCTCGGTGGATTGGATGAAGGGTGGTTTTTCTCTACTCAATCTACAGATTCAAATACTAATTTCTTTTGGAAATACCCTCACAGACACATCCAGAAAGAATGTTTTACCAGCTATCTGGAAATCTCTTAGCCCAGTCAAGTTGACACATAAAATTAGCCATTACAGACCCTTTCACTCCAGGCTTTAGGCAATTACTTATCTGTTTTTTTGCCACTATAGATTAGTCTTTTCTAGAGTTTCATAAAAATAGAATTATATGGACTGTACCTTTGTACCTGGCTTCTTTTGCTCAACATAGTTTTTGAGAGTCATTTCTTTTTGTTTTTTCACTATAATGGTATTTTAAAATTGAAGTATAGTTGATTTACAATGTTGTGTTAGTTTCAGGTGTACAGCAAAGTGATTCAGTTAAATATATAAATATATATAATTTGTCAGATTCTTTTCCATTTTAGGTTATTATAGTTATTGAATACAATTCCCTGTGCTATACAGTAGGACCTTGTTGTTCATCTATTTTGTAAATAGTGGTGTGTATGTATGAATCCCAAACTCCTAATTTATCCCTCCCTCCTCTTTGGTAACCATAAGTTTGTTTTCTATGTCTGTGAGTCTATTTCTAGTTTATAAATAAGTTCATTTGTATCATTTTTTAAAGATTCCACATATAAGTGATATCATATGATATTTGTCTTTCTCTGACTTAGTTCACTTAATATGATAATCTGTAGGTCCATCTATGTTGCTGCAAATGGCATTATTTCATGATTTTTTATGGCTGAGTAATATTCCATCACACACACACACACACACACACACACACACACACACACACACACCCCACATCTTCTTTATCCATTCATCTACTGATGGACATTTAGGTTGCTTCCACGTCTTGGCTATTGTAAGTAGTGCTGCTATGAACACTGGGGTGTAGGTATCTTTTTGAATTACAGTTTTCTCCGGGTATATGCCCAGAAGTGGGATGCAAGATCAAATGGTAACTCTATTTTTTATAGAAAATATGAACAGAATAATTACTAGTACTGAAATTGAATCAGTAATTTAAAATTCCCAATAAGCAGAAGTCCAGGACCAGATGGCCTTATAGGTGAATTCTACTAAACATTTAGAGAAGAGTTAACACCTATCCTTCTCAAACTATTCCAAAAAGCTCCAGAGGAAGGAACACTTCTGAATTCACTCTGTGAGGCCACCATCACCCTTTTAACAAAACCAGACAAAAATATCACAAAAAAAGAAAATTACAAGCCAATATCACTGATGAACATAGATGCAAAAATCCTCAACAAAATACTAGCAAACCGAATCCAACAATACATTCATACACCATGATGAAGTGGGATTTATCACAGGGATGTAAGGATTTTTCATATCTGCAAATCAATCATTGTGATACACCACATTAACAAATTGAAGAATAGAAACCATAAGCTCATCTCAACAGACATTGAAAAAGCTTTCGATAAAATTCAACATCCATTTATGATAAAATAAATAAATAAATAAATAACCTCTCCAGAAAGTGGGCATAGAGGGAACATACTTCAACATGATAAAGGCCGTATATGACAAACCCATACTCAATAGTGAAAAGATAAAAGCCTTTCCTCTAAGATCAGGAACAAGACAAGGATGCCTACTCTTGCCACTTTTATTCAACATAGTTTTAGAAGTCTTAGCCATAGCAGTCAGAGAATAAAAAGAAATAAAAGGAACACAAATTGGAAAAGAAGAGGCAAAACTGTCACTGTTTGCAGCTGACATGATACTACACAAAGAAAATCCTAAACAGGCTACCAAAAAACTACTAGAGCTCATGAATGAATCTGGTAAAGTTGCAGGGTACAAAATTAATATACAGAAATCTATTGCATTTCTATACACTAACAATAAAATATCAGAAAGAGAAATCAAGGAAAAAATCTCATTTACCAATGCATCAAAAAAAAAAAAAATACCTAGGGAGTAAACCTACCTAAGGAGGCAAAAGACCTGTATTCTGAAAACTATAAGATGTTGATGAAAAAAAAAAACTGAAGATGACACAAACAGATGGAAAGATACACCGTGTTCTTGGATTGGAAGAATCAATATTGTTAAAGGGGCCATACTGCCGAGGGCAATCTACAGATTCAATGAAATCCCTATCAAATTACCATTGGCATTTTTCACAGAGCTAGAACAAAAATCTTTTAAATGTGTAGGGAAATACAGAAGACCCCAAATAGCCAAAACAATCTTGAAAAAAAAGAACAGAGCTTGAGGAATCATGTTCCCTGACTAGTGACTACTACAAAGCTATATAGACATTTCTCCAAAGAAGACATACAGATGGCCAACAGACACATGAAAAGATGCTCAATATTGTTAATTATTAGAGGAAATCAAATCAAAACTACAGTGAGGTCAAAATGGCCACCATTAAAATGTCTAGAAATAATAAATGCTGGAGAGGGCACGGAGAAAAAGGAACCAACCCTTTCACACTGTTGGTGGGAATGTAAATTGGTGCAGCCACTATGGAGGATCCTTAAAATACTAAAGACAGAGATAGAGATTCATTTCTATTGTTGCTTGAATCAATAATTCATTCTCTTTTGTTGCTGAATAGTATTCCATAGTATAGAATACCCACCTTTCATTTTAATAATATTATCCAAATTATTGGATTCATGTTAGACAAACACAGTGTTAATATTTCATACAGATTTTCTCCCTGAGTTCCCACAACAACCCCATTAGGTAAGTCCCATTAATATGCCCTTTTCAAGATGGAGAAAGGCTCAAAAGAAATAATGTAATTGTCCCAAAACACACAATAGGTAAGAGTTAGAACCAGTATTTGAATCAAGGCAATCTGACTCCAGAATCTATACACTTTAGAATCAATCATGTGTTACTGTCTCCCACTTTACCAATGAAGAAACAGAGGCAGGAAAGGAAGCAATCTGATCAGTATCACACTAAAGTCAGAAGTAGAATATTTAGTATTTTGAGAACCCAAGAGCCCAGATTCCCAAAGTATCATGCAGCCTCCTTTGAAGGGAGCTCAAAGATCCTGCCAGCTCCTTCTTCACTTGTTTGTAGCCTGTGTATCCCTCCATATCAAAGTCAAATGCTACCCCACTGTTTATTCACCAAACATGTATTGGTATGTCATATGTCAGGGCCAGGCAATATGCTAGGCCCTGGTCACACCAGTAAACTAGTAGGCACAGCTCTCTGAAAATAAAACAATGGGTCAAAAAAATCAGCTACAGAAGCATAAACAGGGTAGAATTGCAATAACACTTTAGGGTTTTGCATGTGTTAAATTCAATACGTTCAATGATGTTTTAGACCCAAACAGCCATTTCTGACCTGAGCTCCTGATACAAATTGTATTTTTACAGAACAGTCAAAATAGGTCAGCCTGGTCCTATGTACAGTCATAGTTATCACCCAAACCTCAAAACAATCCTATGAGGTAGGTACTCTTAGTATCTCCGTTTAGCTAAAGAGGAAACTAAGGCTTAGTGGGGTTAAGTAATGTCACTGAGCCATTCTTATGAATCTTTTCTATACATGGTCTCATTGTTCTCAAATCCTTTTTGAAATGAAATGAGGGAGCAAATCTATTCCTACCTATCTAATAATTGTGGCAGAGATGGTATTAACCACCAAATACCCCACTGCTCCCTGACTTTCCCAACCTTCCCTGGAATCAGACTTGGGCCCTTGGACCAGTGCTGGCCAATGGACTATGAGCAAAGAGGTTAGGGCATCACTTCCAGGAGGAGGCAGTTAAGAGCTGATGTACCTCCTCCCCCTCTCCCTTCTTTCCTATTGTGACCATGGAGGCTACGTGTTCTAGATGGTGTAGTTACCAGATGGGGGAGGACTAGATGACCCACATTAGATGTCACATGAACATGAAATTAGCCTTTACTGTGGTAAGCCACTGAGATTTCAGGGGTTTGTCTGTTGTAGCAGCTGAGCATTAATTATCCTGACTAATATAGTAGTAATAACCACAATTACTACCATTTATCTGTTTACTCTGTACCAGGGGCTGTGTGCTAAGCACTCCACATCTGTCAATTCCTTGAATTTCTTCTTACCTTTTGAGCTTACCTACAGACATAAGAGATACATGGTCTCCAGTGGGCTCTGGATTTGTCAATGACCTACAAGGAAAAGACCTTCCCTGGGAGGCAGAATTCTCAGGCCTAAGCAACTCCATTATCAGCAATTGTACAAACAGTTGCACAAGCCTGAAAAATGCCTGCTTCCACAAATGTGGACACTATGTCACTAAATAGAATCTATACTTCATCCAGCAGAAGAAACCCAGAGCTCAAATGAGAAATAGAAACTGAAAGGCTTTTGAATATACTGGATGGGAAAGAAAAGCACATCATAGGTGGACTCCCTCTCCCCCTGCCCGTTGCAGAGCGCCGAAATGAAGCTCTAGCTGCATGAATGCAAATATGAAGAGTCCTTCTTGATGTCTGATTTCCTGTAAAAACGAATCTCATCAGGTTATTTGAAAGCTGGCTGCCTCTTGCCCTCAGGATTAAGTGTGACATCCAGAGACCCAATTTAAGCTCACAGGTAGGGTTAGGCTTTGGAGTAGGGGACATGTGAACTAGTATTAGTAAGTAAGTAGGAGTCTGTCAGCCAGAGAGGGGAAGACAGAGTGAGGCATGGGTTATCTGAGGGTTTGGCATGTTTAGAAATTGTCAGAAAGCTCAGTGTGGCTGAAACATAAGGTGTGACAGAGGTAAGGCTGGACCCTTAGGTGGTGACTGCACTGTGGGGGAGGCCAATCCTAGTCCAGTGCAGCCTTGACTTTGAAGGTGAGTGGGTTTAATCCTGGGTTCAGTTAGGAGCCAACTCACCTGCAGATACAGAGCCAAACCTTTCAATCTAAACTTCTTCAGGTAATACAGGTGATATTTTCATTCCGATCTGCTCATTATTTTTCATTATTCCCTAATTAGTTCTGAATTTTATCAGGGAAGAGGGGTGTTACTTTTGGTGTCCCTTCAAAGGCCCCAACCGTAGGTATTACTTTCAACTCTGCATCACCGATGAGGAAACTAAGGCTCAGAGCACTGAAGTCACCTGAATCTGGTTATAACCAGGATTCATAGCTATCTGGTACATACAGGTGTGGCTGTGCCAACTGTTAAAATATTCAGATATGCCTGTACTGCCCTGATTACATCCTCCCCACTGCCATTCAGTGATCCAAAAACTAAAGGGATAACACTAGGCACAGTAGGGGCTTTCTGATCTTGCTATAAAACCATAGTTGACTTGTCAACCCCTGGACCAAGTCAGTTGTTCAGTATCACTACTAGTTACATGGCTGATGGATACCAGAGTTAGAGTTTGAACCCACATCCAGCTGGTTATAATGCCAGTGTTCTCTCTGTGCTGTGAGCCACTTCATGCCCAGAATAAGTGGGCATAATCCCACTGCTCCCTGAACATGCCAGGCCACCATGGGGGCTCAGGGTGCCACTTTGGAAGACATACACTGAGAAGGATGAAAGACCTGAATTTGTCCAGAGGAGAATGATGGGGCTTAAGGTGGACTTGAAACCACATCATGTAAGAAGAGGCTGCCAGAACTGGGGATGTTAACTTGGAGAAGAGAGATTTCCAGGAAACATGAAGATTGTCTTCATATATTTGAGGGGCAGTTGTGTGAAAGGGGATGGAACTTGCATCAGTGTGTGGAATTAGTAGCCAATTCAGTTCTCCTGTGTTCACTGGGTAAATATTTTCTGGATACCTACTCTTTGCAGGTGTTACGCTGTGGACAATAAGGGGCTGCCACTATTCCAGTGCAAAATGAGAAGTGCTGGAGAAGTTTGGAGAATGGAACACTGAAATCCTGAAACACTTTAGGGAGCTGGCAAGGCTCCTGGAGGAGATGAGTTTTGATCAGTCTTAGAGAATGGATAGGAGATCGTCAGTCAGAGAAGGGAAGAGAGTGGGAACAGCATATGCAACATAATGGAGTTATAAAATGGTGTGCAACATTTTGAGACAGGTGAGCCCTGGAGTGTGGCTGGAACATAAGGCTTATGGGGAAGAGGTGAAGGGATAGAGATGGTGTGAGGGCTCTTGGGTGTGAAGGAGTCTTAGGAGTTTGGACTTAACCCTGGGACCAATGAAGAAAGAGCAGGATGTGATGAGTGCTTATTACTGGAGGCACTTGAGGGCAGGTAGATGAGCAATTTGAAAAGAAGTTAGCAAACAGACCCCAGTATCCAAAGTGTGAAATGACCTTGATGGTCCAGAGAGATAATGGTCTCTCAATGTGGAGGGTGGGGAGGGAGGGCAGTAAGCAAAAAGATAGAAGGAGAAGGTTTGGGACCCATTCGGGGGGCCCTGTAGATAAATGTTCCTGCCCGTTTGTGCCTCAGCTAACTTTATTTCCAGGTGGCTGAGAACAAGGGAGGCCCTGGCTCTCTATCCTGGGCATCAAGGACAGGTTCTAATTGTCTTCCACCAAACCACTGGGGAGGAGAGGAGAGATGCAGGGGTGATGTTAACAGGCTGGTCCTTACACAGGAATTGCTCTGAGCATTTTACTTTGGTCAGCTCATTCAGTCCCCACACAACCACATGCAGTGATATTACTGAACCTATTTTACAGATGAGGAAACAGGCACAAAGCAGTTATACAACTTGCAAGTGCTACAGCTGGGATTCAAACCTGAGGATTCTGACTCTTGAGCCCAGTTCTTGACCGTTGTACTGTATTAGTGTGTATCCTTCTTTTACGGGATAGACTTTTAAAAAATTATTCAACAGAACTGTAAGCAAATCTTTGTTTGCCAACAGATAAAGTAGCAGAAACAGAATTTACTTTATGGGTGGATTTCTCACAGGGTCTCTCAAAGGTCTGTTATTGACCAGATTATAGCAAATGTCCCAAGCCAAAGTGCTCCAGGCTCCTACGGATACGTGAGATACAGCAGATATGAAACTAGTTTTTTTAACCCAGATGTTTACCCTTCTAGTTCAAAACTTTCCATTTTGCCAGACAGGAAGTTAAAACACCAGGCACTTGGCCACACAGCCCAGAATGGCTCCTGGCCTTGGCTTGGGCTCTCACAGGGTCTTGCAGAAACTCCCAGAAAAGCAGAGGACAGAAGGGCAGAAGACTTGGCTCAAATCAGAGGTTGGATACTTGCTGGCTGGGCAGCCGAGGGAAGAGGAGAAAGGTCTAGAGCGACAAGAAACGACGTGATAATCGCCACCATGGGAGCTGTTGTCTAAATGCCTGCTCTGGGCCAAGAGACGCAGACTCTAAGTCACTTTACAGATGAGGAAACAGGTGCAGAGGAGAAAAGCAATTCACCCAAATCCACCCAGTGAGGAAGCAGATGAGTAGGGATCTGAACAAAGCTGTGCCTGGTTGCAAAGCCCATTTCACCTCCTTGGGCTGATTTTCTCATCAGCAAAATGAGTCTCATTTACTGCCAGCTCTTCCACAACACACAGTGTGCTTTACGATCTTACATCTATTCATGAGATTAGCAGACAAAATACCAGGTCCCCACAACTGTTCGAAGCATTTTATATGTATTAGCTCATTTAATCCTCACCAGGACCCTGTGAAGTATGAAAACTTCCATTTATAGAGAAGGAAACAGAGATGTTAAGTAACTAACACAAAGTAGCACAGCCTATTAAATAACAATGAATAATTACAAACCAATCAAACCCTTTGGATTAATAAAAGACTTCTACAGTTATTAATTAGTTGATTGACATGAGATAACCAGAATTTCTAATGTTGGCTATTTCAGTAACCCCCTGCATGAGTATAAAGGTATGATTCACTGTGGCTCTGGGAAATATAGGAAATTACTAATGGATTCCTAAGGGCTGGTGGAGGGAGTGGGCCCATGCTGGAAGTCATAGTGGTCTAAGGCCAAATAATTCAGCTCTGATTCTAAACATACAATGCTTCACCAGCAGAACAGGACTTCAGGAATAATCCTTGGTTGGCCTCTGCAGACAATTCTGGGCCATCCCGGTACCCTGAGCCAGCTAGTAACCTGGATCTCCTCCGAAGCAGGGGTGGAGTGCACAGAGTAAATAAGACTGAAGGCTGAGGAGAGGGAGGGAGTATCACGAGAAGAGAGGGACAGAGGAGGGAGGCTGATGGCTGAGTCAGCTTTCATTGCTGTTTGTGCCAACCTGCTTGGGAAGATGAAAGTCTCATGGTTTCTGTGAATTTCACCAAAGTGGTTGCATGTGTGAAGATGAGAGCAGCAGAGATGAGTCACTTTCCTACCCCAGGCAGACTGAGTGGGCTGTCGGTATACCTGGGGCTCAGGTGACAAGAGTCTTCAATTCTCCCTCACCACGGGCTCCAATTAGTGCAGGTGAGCTTGAAGACCCACTTGGGCTATCAACCCCCGCCCCCAGCCCTGTGCTACCTCTTCCCTCTTGGAAACTGGGCAACCTGAGGCACCCTGGGGAGGCAGTGAGGTGGTCTTCCTGGGTCCAATCCTCCTCTTTAGGGTAATTTTTCTACTTGGTGTCATTCAAAGGCAGCCCAGTTCTGCAGACAGACCTAGGTTGGAATCCCAGTTATGGGCACCTCTAGTCATGTAACCATGAGCAAGTGAAGTTTTCGAAGAGAACAGGATGTACTTCCCCAGCTTGGAGAAGCTTGAAGGGATTATTAAGGAGATGACACATTTCATGCCCTTCCAGGCCACTCTTTGCTCTCACTCCCTCTCATCTGTGCAAACTTGCTAACAGAGGGCATTTTGTACATCACTACCTTACCCTCAGGAGTTAGGGATCAATAAAACCCAGATGCGATCTCCTCTTTGTCTTAATAGAGAACAAACAACTCTGTGAACATGTTTATCAGAAGTCTAAGGAAATCTCTTTCCCTCTTTGGGGCCTCATCTTTTCCTTCTAAATGTGGAAATGGGTGGCAGACCTGTGATTCCTGAAATCCTTCTGAGTCTGAGAGGCTTGACATCCCCAGGAGTCCCTGACCAAGCCGAACTGTAACAAAAAGTCACCAGCGGAAACAATGATTTGTGACAGCTGTTCCATTCTACTCCTCTACCTACTGAACGCCTAGCACTTTATACCAAGCCCTGTGCTAGGCGCTGCTGGAGCTAAAATGCTGTGTCATAATAGCTGGAAGTCAGTCCCTTGATTCACGGAGGGCTTCACAATGTGCAAAGCTCTTCATCATACTTAAACTTCAGAATCCAGTCTTGCACTTATTATCCTCATTTTATAGGTTAGGTCATTGCCCAGGAACAGAACTAACAAGCAGAAAAGGTCAGACCCCGACTTGGGTCTAGCAAACCGTAAAGTCCACACTTTCACCCAATATTCGATGGTGAACGCCTCCCTTTTAGTGTGAGACACTGTCATCAAGAAAGAGCGGCTTGCTGTGTCAGTAAGGAGACAGAGTATCAGCAGAAAGTGATCTGAGGACTAACAACAACAGCAATGGCAACAGCAGTAACAACAATGGTGCAGCTACTGCCCATGCAGAAAAGCAGCCTGGAGGGAGGACCGATGGGTGATGGGTCGACAAAGACCAGTAAAGTGCCGTAGGGAGCAGTGAGCAGGAAAGCAGTGGGAGTTGGGCTTGTCCATGAAGACTTTCTCGAAGGTAAAGGAAGGCACCAGTGTGCATTGCCAACGTCTACCCCAGGCACTTTAGAGAAGTGACTATTACAGTCACTCTATGAGGGAAGAATCATGGTTCCCATCTGGCAGGTAAGGGATTAGGGGCCAGGGAAGGGGATCCAGTGGTCCAGAGGCACGCTGTTATAACTGGGAGGAGCCGGGACTGGAATCTAGCTAGTGAGGAGGAGGGGCAGGCTGGATTTCTATTCCTCTCTCTCTAACCCCCAGCACACAGCTCCCCATGCAGAGCAGATAGAGAGTGTGGACTTTGCTTTTCGTAATACTGACTCCTATTTCCCCATCCATGCCCTCTGCTCCCCCTGCTTAGTTCAGCTGTGAAGGCACTACCTCAGGCTGCATATCTGGAGGGCGGAACTCCACCCTTCTTCAAACCAGATGTTGAGGGGTGGAGGGCTGGGAGGGGGACTGTCACTGATCAATGCCTCCTGTTTGTCTCTTCAACTCCTCCTTCCTTTCTTGCCAAGGGAATGTGCAGTTTTGGGCAGGGGCTTGGTCAGATTTCTTCGTGGCTCCCTCCTCCCACTGGCCCAGGAACTGGAGCCTGGGAACCCAGAAAGTCTGCGGGAGGCAGCCATTGTGCAACCCTGGGCTGGTCAGAGCAAAGCTATGTGGCACCTTTGAGTACCTGCATAGGCTTCCTGGGAGGGGCAGGGACAGAAAGCAGAGAGAGGACAGACAGAGACTGATAGACACACAGAGCAGAGAAAGAGAGACAGACAGACAGAGGGAGAGACAGGTAGAGAGGGAGGAAGAAGGAAAGAGAGAAGAAACAGAGAGATGGAGACAGAAAGAGAAGGGCAACAGAGAAGGGATGGAAGAGAGAAAAGGGGAGGGAGACAGAGAGACAGAGGAAGACAAGGCAGCACTGGAGAGAGAGAGAAAAACACAGAGAGAAAGAGGGACAGTGAGCTATGCAGAGATGGACGAAAGGGGTGCCAGAGGTAGCACCAAAAGGCAGAAAAGATAGAGCCAGCCCAGAGACCACACTCCAGCCATGTGCCAAGAAATAATTCCTGCTTCTTAGATGGCAATTTTATAAAAGAATAATAAAGGAGAGAAGAGGAGAGGCCTAGGAAATAGTTACATTCTCCTAAGTAATAAAATTGACTTCCCAGTTTGAAGTCGAATCATGATGCTGACTCAGGGCTCCCTAACTTCTGAAATCAATTTCCCAATTTCGTATTCACATCGTAAAGATTTTGTCCAGGCTCAGCTTCCTTATCTGTAAATTACGTTAAATGATAGTTACTTTACAGGTTGCTGGGAGGACTGAGGGGCATGTGATAACCTGTATAAACTGTAAAGAGCTGTGCAAGGATGACGAGCAAAAGAAAAGATAGCTCTAAGAATCCCCCTTTGGATTTATTTTTAAGACCAGCTGGTGTCCTTCTCAGGCAGTTGCTCCGATTGGAAATGGATGCCCAAGAAGAAATACTGATCTTCACATAAAAGTTCCCCGATGTTTCTAGCAGACCTAGTTGGGTGATCTGAGAAAGTCACTTTAGGTCTCTGGGCCTTTTTGAAGTGACAGCTGGATGAAATAATACTTTAAAGCCTCCTCCAGCTTAGAATGTAGACAAATCTATGACCACCAGGATGAGGAGGTACTAGTGTGATGAAGACTTCACCATGGAGTAAGACTTTCATATTTAGACATAACTGGGTGAGGACTGGTTCCTCTCAGATGTCCCCTCCTTCAGGAAGCCTTCTTTGATTCTCCCATGCTGTGTACAGTGCCTTCCTCTGGACTCCTGGTCACAATGCTACGCTATCATATTGTATCATATTGTCTTTGTCTATGATGTGACTGTTTCCCCCCACTACACTATGAGCTTCTGAGACCATCTAGCACATCCCCAGATTCTCGGTGCCCAGGGCTTGGCACAGAGCAGATGCTCAATGAATGCTGGTGGACTCAAATGGGACTGAATTGCCAGTCTGCATTCTTCCGCATTAGGCCAGACATTTTCAAGGAGGAAGGGCTGTGGCCAGGCTGAGCCGCCCGAGGCTTTGGAAGCAACCTTTGGACAATTTGTGCTATGCTCTGAATCCTTTCTGGGAGCCGATTCCAGAGCAGCTGAGAGCCAAAAAGGGTGGGAAATAGACTTGCTGGCTAGGGAGAAACTGGGTGGGGTGGGGGACAAGAAAGGCAAACTATCTTAACACAATAGCTAACATTTCTCCAGCATTTTATGCTTTACGTAATATTTCCACATCTACTATTTTGTTTAAGCTTCATGGGAATCTTGGGGGCTAAGTAGGGAAGGCTCCAATATCACCACTTTTCTTTTTCAGATGAGTAGGACACAGCCACATTGAATGTGAATCTTTGGATTCCAGGTCCAGCGCTTTTCTTCCAAGAACAAGAAAAAGGTGGAAGGTAGTGTCCATGAGGTCTGGATTATTTTCGCCTTTCATTGGTGGCTAAGTGAATTGTTCAGTCTTTCTTAACCCATGTATATTAAAAAATGATTATAATTAGGGCTGCCATTGATTGAATGCTGCTAAGTGCATTGTTCCAAGTACATTACCAACATTATCTCATTTAATCTGATCTATGAACTTATGAGATCATATTATTCTATTAGTAACTCCATTTTACAGGTGAGGAAAGTAAGGCTCAGAAGAAATGAAGAAACAACTAAAGATCATGCAGGCAGTGAGGAGCCTCAATTTGAACCGAAGAACTCAGATTCCAGAGTCTAAGCTCTCAATCATCCACCATATTGCTGAGATTTATTTCTCTGCACCAAAGCAGGAATCATGCAGTGAGTGGCCTCCAGCGACCAGAGATGAGCACATGAGCCATTGGTAGAGGAGAGGCATGTTGTTGGCCTTGTTTCTCGAGACATGGAGATTGACCTATACTGGGCCTTCCCTGGCTACTGAGTCCTGTGATTCTCCCCTGGGCCTGGCCAGAGTTTGCAGAACTGGGACAGCAAAAAGCTGACAGGTGCAAGGGAGATTCGAACTGGGGCCTTGCTCAGAACAGCCTTGGCTCATCACTAGGAGTCAACCAGACTGGACACTGCCTCAGGTCCTGGGCACTGTGGCACAGTAGAAAGAGCTTCATGTTGGGGTCAAACAAAGCCTGATTCCAGTCCAGTTCTGAAACATAGCAGCTGGATGACCTTGAGCAAGGAAGGTAACCTTACCGACCCTTGGTTGCCCCATTTATAAAAAGGGATAATATGGGTCTTATAATATGGGAATTACATAGAACAACCTACCTGAAGTGCCTTAACGCAGCAGCCTGCACATAATAGATACCAATCATTCTACGCTCAAGAGAGGGTGGCCCAGGAGGAAGGGGATGGATCTGTGGTTAGGCAGATCTGGTTTCAAGTGCTAGTTCTGCCAGCTATAAACAGTCTAACTTTGGGCAGATGACATCCTTTCTGAGCTTCAGTTTCCTCATCAATAAAAAAAAGGCTGACAGCAGTTAGGGAGAATTGTAAAAACAAGAACAAATCGGGGTATGATCGGGGTCCAATGAAGAGTATCTGCACCATCAGTAAAAAAGCTGATTCCCCCTCTTTCCTTGGAGTAGGGAATTGAGGTATTCATTTATTCATTCATTCATTTATTCATCCAACATTTAGGAATGCCGTCTATATTGCAGGCCCTGGGCTTATTCCTCAGGGTACCAAGATGAGCACGTGGAGCTCACTATCTTTGGGAAGGAGACTGATTGCCATGCAGATAATCATGATACAACCTGAAAGGTGCTTAGATTGAGCTGTGTGCCAAGTGTGCTTCCCAAACTGGGAACAGCAGTTATGGGCAAGCACATCCATGTCTTATTCTCCACCAGCAAGAAGGCAGCCCCTAGATGCCATGGGTCAACTCAGACGGAACATTAGAATTTGGATGGGAGTGTGAGAATTTCCACAAGTGCAGTGAGAATCAATGCTCACACGTGGAGTTTAAGGCAATGAGCCAGAATTGGAGGTGGTGGGGGTGGGGCTGAGATTTCAAGTGGTATCTTTCACAAATTCATTTTTTAAACACCTGCTGTGTGCTGGCTCTGTTCTAGGTGCTGGAGATACAGTAGTGAATATGTAGATAAGGAAGGAGACAGACAATAGACATACACATATGTCATTATATAGTCTTAGCTGG
The DNA here is from genome assembly GCF_048773025.1 of Camelus bactrianus. Classification (NCBI taxonomy): domain Eukaryota; kingdom Metazoa; phylum Chordata; class Mammalia; order Artiodactyla; family Camelidae; genus Camelus; species Camelus bactrianus. The sequence goes on along the minus strand of NC_133550.1, from coordinate 29,657,036 downwards.
GATATGAGCTATAGAAAAAAAAAAAAGCAGAAGAGGGGGTTAGAGAATGCCATAGATTGGGATGGGCTCAAGTTTAAATAGTGTGGCCAGGTAAGGCTGTGAGAAAGTAACATTTGAGTAAAAATCTGAACTAGGTGAGGGACAGAGCCATGTGGACACCTGGAAGATCATTCCAGACATGGGAGAGCAAGGGCAATGGCCCTGAACACATCTGCTGTGTTAAACTTCAGCCAGTGTCTGGACTTCTTTGCTCTAAATCCCTTTCATGTAGTGGGATGAGGTTAGAGAAATAACAGAGAGCTGTAGAAACAACAGGATGTGCAGATCATGTAGCACCTGGTAGGACCTGGCAGTGACTGACTCTATGTGAGATGGGAGCCACTGGGCAGTTTGGAGCAGGAGAAGGGTGGACCCACATTTTCCAGTCTTATTCTGCTCTGTGAGAATATACTGAGAGCAGGCAGAGGCAGAAGCTGGAAAACCATTTAGATGAGCCAGGCGGGATTCTGGGTAGATTCTGACAGTAAGGATTATAGATTTGCTGATGGATTAGATTGGGGGTGAGGTGGAGAAAGAGAGAAGGAACATTCTAGGGAGACTCTAAGGTTTAGGGTGGAAGAGAGTTGCCTAAGTTAACTTAGGACGAGAAGGCTGAGAGAGAAGTGAATTTGGGGGGAAAGATTGGGAGTTCAGTTTTGGATGTGTGTACTTGAATGTCTATTAGATGTCCTCAGGAGACACTGCACAGTCGTCTTGGATACACAAGTCTGGAGTCCTGGCTTTTAAAACTATGACACTGGGTGAGATCAACAAAGGAGCAAAGGTGTGGGTATAGATAGAGAAGAGAAGAGGACAGCATTGAGCCTGACCTCAGACTCCAGCCAGAGTGAAGAGGAAGAGAGATGATTAGGGATAAGTACAGTAAATGGAGAAGGAACAGCCAAGGAGACAAGGGGAGGATGTGGCAAGTGTGGTATCCCAGGAGCCTAGTGAAGGAAGTGTTTCAAGGAGGAGAAAGAACCAACTGTAGGTCAAAAGAGATAAGACTGAGCGGTAGCCACTGGAGGTCACTGTGACCTTGAGAGGAGCAGCTGCAGTGGAGTGGTGAATGGCCAGAGCCTGGCAGGAGTCACTTAGGACCTCTGTTCTGGCCCTGAGAATTTAACTCAGACTTCTGGGGTGGAGGCAGGAGGGGGCATGTACTTTTTAATAAAAGAGCGGAAAAAAGAACAAAAAAACCCCCAAGATATGCTTCTCCAGTGTTCCTCCGGGATTGAGGGTGTCCAGGTGCTAGCAGTTACTGGGGGGACAGCACTCTGTCGGGGTCTGCCCCCTTGACTTAACCACTGTCAGGCAGCACATGGCCCTCGGTGGGCGCCCGGCAAAAGGAGCCTGTGGGCAGTTTCTGGTGCTGACCTTGACAGAGGATATTGACAGCAGTGGAATATCACCACCTTGAATCAGAGCGGAAGAATCAGAACAAGAGGAATAATGGCACTTGTTTGCCAATAGGACAAATTCTGAGAGCCCATGTGACAAGTTCCCCAGTCAGGGGGTAAAATGCTAAAACAGTGAAAGCAGAGCAAGGAAGTCCTGCTCTGTGATGTCCATAGTGATTATTTACTCCCAGACTGGTATGGCTAGAGCTAGCTAAAATAATAGGAAACATTTACTGAGTACTTACCATGTTCCAGACAGACACAGTCTTAGTGCTTTATGTATGTTCTGATTTTTTTTTAAGTATAAATAACCCTTCCCCAAGGAAAAACAATGCATTTTATATATTCTTTAGGTTGTTTCTTCATCAGCTCTCTTCTACAATAGATGGTAAGCTCCTTGAGAGGAAGATGTGTTTACTGTCGTATCCCCAACTCCTAGAAGAGTGTTTGAAATTTAGCAGGTGCTCTAAAGAAGAACTGAATAAATGGAGAACTATCCTATTCATATATAGGAAGACTCAATATTGTCAAGATGCCAGTTCTTCCCAACTTGACTTACAGATTCAATGCAATCCCAATCAAAATCCCAGCAAGTTATTTTTTGGATATCGACAAACTGATTCTAAAGTTTATATGGAGAAGAAAAAGACCCCAAATAGCCAACACACTATGAAAGGAGAAGAACAATGTTGGAGGACTGACATTACCTGAGTTTAAGTCTTACTACAGAGGGGGAGAGTACAGTTCAGTGGTAGAGTGCATGCCTAGCATGCATGATGTCCTGGGTTCAAGCCCCAGTACCTCCATTAAAGAAATAGATGAATAAACCTAATTACCTCCCCCTCCCCCCCAAAAAAGATAAAATAAATTAAAAAAAAATTTTTTTAACTTACTACAAAGCTGCAGTCATCAAGGCATTTGATATTGGTGAAAGAGAAGACAAACAGATCAATGGAACAGAACAGAGAGCCCAGAAATAGCACCCCCCCACACACCATGTATATAGTCAATTGATCTTTAACAAAGGAGCAAAGGCAATACAGTGGAGTAAAGTTAGTCTCTTCAACATATGGTGCTGGAACAACCGGACATCCACATGGAAAAAAGTGAATTTAGACACCGACTTTATGCCCTTCACAAAAATGAACACAAAATGGATCACAGACGTACATGTAAAATGCAAAACTATACAACTCCTAGAAGATAACACAGGAGAAAACCTGGATGAGCTTGAGTATGGCAATGCCTTTTTAGGTTAAATACCGAAGGCACAATCCATAAAAGAAATAGCTGATAAACTGGTCTTCATTAAAATTAAAAACTTCTGCTTTGTGAAAGATTATGTCAAAAGAATACAACAAGCCAGAGACTGGGAGAAAATATTTGTAAAAGATACATCTTATAAAGGACTTACTCAAAATATACAAAGAACTCTTAAAACTCAACAATAAGAAAGCAAACAACCTGATTGAAAACTGGGCCAAAGACCTGAACAGACACCTTACCAAAAAAGATAGACGTGTCAAATAAGCATATGAAAAGATGCTCCATATCATATGTCATTAGGGAAACACAAATTAAGATGACCATGAGATACCACTACACACCTATTAGAATGGTCAAAATCTGGAACACTCACACCAAATGCTGGCGAGGATGTGGAGCAACAGGAACTCTCATTCATTGCTGGTGGGAATGCAAAATGGTACAGCCACTCTGGAAGACAGTTTGGCAGGTTTTTTTGTTTTGTTTTGTTTTGTTTTACAAAATTAAGCATGCTTTTGCCATACCATCTGGTAATTGTGCTCCTTGGTTTCCACCCAAAGAAGTTGAAAACTTATGTATACCCAAAAACCTGCACACAGATGTCTACAGCAGCTTTATTTATAATTGCCAAAACTTGGAAGCAATTAAGATGCTCCTCGGTAGGTGAATGGATAAGCAAATTGTGGTACATCCAAACAATGAAATATTATTCAGTACTAGAAAGAAAAGAGCTATCAAACCATGAAAAGATGTGGAGGAATTTTGATTGTATATTAGTAACTGAAAGCAGTCAGTCTAAAAAGGCTACATATTGTATGATTCTATCTATATGACATTCTGGAAAAAGCAAAACTATGGAGACAATATAAAGATCAGTGGTTGTGGAGGTGGGGGAAGTATGTAGAGAGGGGGAAGATGAATAGGCAAAGCATACAGGATTTTTAAAGCAATGAAAATACTCTGTATGATAATATAATGATAGATACATGTCACTGTACATTTATCCAAACCCATAGATTATACAACACCAAGAGTGAACCCTAATGTAATGTATGAACCTTGGATGATTATGATGTGTCAACATAAGTTCATCTTTTGTAATAAATGTACCACTCTGGTTGGGGATGTTGATAATGGGTGAGGCTGTGCATGTGTCGGGGCAGGAGTTATAAGAGAAAATCTCTGTACCTTCCTCCCAACTCTGCTGTGAACCTAAAATGACTCTGAAAAATAATAAAGTCTACTTTTAAAAGATTAGTAGGTGCTCAACAAATATTTGTTGAATGAGGCCATGAATGCAGGTCCCCTGGTATTGGACTTGATGCATCCTTACTAAGGGGAACTCCAAGAGTATCAGTAAGCTTTTATTATGCATTGGCTGTATACTAAGTACCAGGCTCTCTCATTATGGGTCCATGTCCCCCAGCCACCCTAGGGCTGCCCTTTCTGGACCACTGACTCAGTCTGGAACATCCCTTCTCCTCCTCCTCACAAGCAGTTGTCCTCCTCACCACTGAAACATCGCTCATTTATGAGCTCACTTCCTCCTCAAAGCTGCCTCTGTTTGAGCTCGCTTGTCTCTGGCCCCAGCCTCCCTCTGGTCTTCTCAGGACGGGGTGCAGTCTGAACTGCCTGATGGCAGTTCCTTCGGTTTTTTCTGTTCCTACATTTTTCTTTCTCTAGTGTCTCTCACTCTACTTCAGTAAATTACAAAAACTACTATTAAGGCTGTTGTTGCTGCCATACAACTACTATTACTACTACCACCACCAAGAGAACAACTACTACCACTACCGCCTCCCTTTGTACTGAGCACTGGCCATGTGCCAGGCCTCTGCTATTGCTTTCCAAGCCTCATCTCATTTAATTCTTACAGCAACCTTCAGAAATGCGCTAATATTTTTATTTTACAGACAACCAAGTAGTCCACTCTCTAGCCCAATAATTTATACTCCCTTTGGAGTCCTGATTCCTTTGTTAATCTCTCCTGCATCCAGGAGAGGCTCTGACACAGAGATGGCCATGGGGCAAGGCTGAAGTGCAGGGGGTGGCGAATGCCCTGGGGATTTGTTGAGGAAGCCTGAGCTGGCTTCTCTGACAGAAGGGATATGGGAGCAGAGAAATGGAAGGAGTTAAGCCAGAGCCCCAGGACCCATCAGGGCAGCTGAGGACTCTGGGGAAAGCCCTGGCCTCCCCTAGAACCAGGGCCATTTAGACCATGAGAAGGATCAAGGGTTGGCCCAAACAACATGGATTTCCTCCAGTAGGTGAGCCCAGCCCAAGAACCTCCAGCCGAGGTCAAGAGGAGCCTCAGGGCCCCTGAGGAACACACAAGTGATGGAGCGCTGCCCCGCCCAATCCCAGCCTGAGCTCTCCCCTCCTCACAGTGAACCAAATTCTAGAGCCTGGCAGGGTCAAGAGGCAACCGTGGAGGGAAGGGTCAAAAGTCATGAGTCCTGTGGGTGCTGACCCTGTGACTTCAAGTCAGGCAGCCATGTGTTTCATCCAAGTCTGGGGACCAACCCAAGGGGTTGGCATCTGGTCACCTCCAGAAATTCCCAATTTGTGACTTGGGCTGTCTCCAGGGGGCCTCTGGAAGACCCTGACCTCCTAGTGACAATGACACATGGGAAGCTTCCCTGGAAAGGGTCTTGAGGAGGAGGCCCTTCACCACAGGAGGAGCCCAGGCACAATCAGACTCTTCAACGAGGGTTTACATCTAGTGACCCCAGGGCTCACCAGAGACCTCCACTGTCCCCACTGCTGACATCCAAATTTCTGGCAGCCAAGGTCCACAGCACCATACCACTCTCATCTATGGAACCCCATGCTCTATGAACCCCAGGCTTCTAAAGCATCTGTATTTGTGAGCATCTACTTTGTGTCAGACACTTCACGTGCACTGTCCTTCACTCAGTCACCCATTCAGCAAACACAGATTAAGGGATCACCTGGGCCTGACATTGTTCCAGCCTTGGACTTGCAGGAGCAAACAAGAGATATAGGGTGCTAGCCCTTATGAAGATTACATTCTAGTGAGGAATTACCCCCATTTTACAGATGAGAAACCGAGGCTCAGAGAGGGTGATGAGCTGCAGGTGGCAGAACAGTGATTTGAACACAGGCATGTCTGACTCCGAAGCCGTTCTTTTTATCCCTCTACTTCCTACAACTACCTGAAGCCCGCAGACCACGGTGGTGGTCCACACTTCGAGAGCTTTGCATGAGCTGCTCCCTCAGCCTGGAATACCTTCTCACCTCTTCTCCAACCAGCAGATCCCCTTTCTTTATTCAAGACTCTTGTCAAGCTTCGCTCCCTCTAGCAAGCTTTTCCTGCTCCTCCTCCTCCCTAGGCTGGAAGAGGTGTCCCTCCCACTCCCAGACACCTCAGGCTCACGCAGATGAGTGGAGTCGCTCAAGCCCCTCTTTGACTGTTGGTTTCCACTGGGAGGTGGGTCTCTGTGAGCAGGAATGTGTCTCCTCAGGTCCGAGTCACCAGTGTCCAGCACAGTGCTGCTTAGGGTGGCCCAGGGCCTGTTGGCTCAAGCTCCCTTGTCCTAAGATGCTCAGCAGGCATAGTTGGCAAACCACTCCCCTGGAAGAAAGTTTTGATGCCTGTTGAAACAAAACGGCTTCTGGAAGAGCTGGCCTGAATCACTCGCATTTCAGTGGGAACAAGGCTTCCAGAGCTGGCTTGGATGTCAAGGAGATCAGGTCCCAAGGCCTTGCTGCCAAGGACTTGGCGGGGGGTTGGGGGAGAGGGCTGCAGGAGAAGCTGTACTGTGGCAGGTGCCTGTGCTTCCTCCCCATTCCCCACAGCTTGGTCAGCCACCTGCTCCTGGACTAGTGAACATTCATTCCCAAGAGAAATTGGGCCACCCTGTGCTGCTACAGACCTCCTACTACATGATGATTCGGGCCGAGCAAGGCAAACAGGCTCCTCCACCAGCTCCCCCTGCCCCTCACTGGGATCCTCATTATGAATCCCAGCAAATTTTCATACAGTTGCACACCTGATGCTCAAAGCAAAGGTGAGAGCATTTGCCATGGGCCAGCACTTGTGCAAAATCTTTAGGCTGAGAAACCACTCTCCTCTGCCTTTCCCAGTGGGTGTGGCCTGGGGCCAGGGCTGAGAGGACTCCAGAAATTCTCCCTGTCTTAGTCACTTTTCTCCCCACAGACCCCACAGCTGGCCAGAGAGGGCGGTGGAAACTCTCCACCATAAGGGGACTTCTAACCTCTGCTCTCTGTGTGAGGACAAGCTGGAAACTCAGCGTGACTCCACTTCCTTCCCTCCCCAGTCTGGCTCTGGATTCAAGGGACAGAGTTCAGGAACTGGTCTGAGGAGTTTGGGGAATATGGGGGAGGTTGGAAGAAGAGAACTAACATCTAACATTTATGGAGAATTATTGCGTTTCAGCACTTTTTGTACATGCTGTCCTGCTAAACCCCAAATGTTATCATAATCCAGTCAAGGTAGGACTCTTCTAATTCCTATCTTGCTGAGGCTAAACTTAAGGCTCAGAGAAATAAAATTACCTGTCCAAGGTGGCATATTCAGGTTCAAACCGGATGGATGCTCTTATCACTTCCACCCTCCTGCCTTCAGACCCACCGCATTGGCTGTTTTGGAAGCACAAGGAATCTTGAGAACCCTTGAAGACTGATCCTAGAGCCACGGGATGTTACACACAAGATCACCTTGTTCGAGCCAAGGGGCTGTGTTTACCATTAGGAACAAAGGCCAGCAAAATTTTGCCTGGTTTCAGCATCAGGAAGGGGCAGAATCAAGATTCAAATTCAGATCTTTTGATGCCAACCTCAGTGCTCTTTCCATTCAGTTATCTACTCGAACAACAAACAGCTCTCTTGGCCGAGAAATCACTCCCCAAGTCAACTTCAAGTCTCATAAGCACAGCTTCCACCCTGTTCTCAGCAGAGTGACAAAGAAGAGGTCACTGCTCTCCTGCTGTTGGTGACCTTTCACCTACAGAAGTGACCCCACCCCCCACCTTCTGACACCCAATGCCTGTTTCTATAACAAATATCCTGCAGTGTGCCTTGCACTATGTTGAAATAAAACTCATAGTTAACCTATATACACAATTCTAAAAAATTAACAGGATACCCTAATACAATATAGAGAAGAAATCAAAGATAAATAATTTATAACAAGTTAAATTTATAATAAAAAGTAAATAAAAATTATAGCAAAATAATGTGTTTCCATTTATAAGTACTCAATCATGACTATACTGGAAGACATAATGAAATAGTCTAATGCTTGCACTTATGCGCATAATCGGCATGAACTTAACAGCTACAAATGTGGACTAATTTAGATGTTTCATCAGCAACTCGAAGGTCAGGAGTGGGATTGCCATGGATGACATGATTTCTTGGTAAGGTATTTGGATTTCTTGGAAACTACTCTTGGTAAGGTTCAAACAAAACAAAGTGCAGCCTTCCCTTAATTTATAAGGTGAATGCCTTGGGGATATGTATATTAAAACTGCTCTGCATCCAAATGATTTGTGTTTGTATTGAATGTGGAGCTAAGTTCTTGGTTTGGGTAACTATAAATGAGTTTTCACCTGTCTGGTGTCTGGTGGTATGGGGCAGCTCTTGGCTGTGCAGAATTTCCCAGGGCACATCACTGGCTCCTCCCACTCAGTGCTCAAGGTGCCCAGTGCTTGTGATGACAACCAAAAGTCTTCCCACCAGTTTCCAAACTGCACCCTGAGGGGTAGTACTGCTTCTGTGAAGAACCACTGGTCAGAATTTTAAGCTTTACTCAAAGGTTATATCTCAACTTCTCAATACCTTTCTAAGTTATTCAAGCCCTATACTTAGTTGCAGCATCCAGATGGAAGAGGCAGCAATAAGGAAGCAGAAGAGCTCCAGAATCAGTTGGAAACTCAGGTTACCTTACTTATGGCTGTATTTCCAGTTCTACCTGGCATATACTAGGTGCTCAACAAATATTTGTGAAATGAAATTATTAGGGTGGCCTTGGGAAAATTATTTAACTTTCTCAACCTTCAATTCCCTTACAGCAAAATGATGCTCATACTATGGGGCTCTTGAGAGGATTAAATGAGACTAAATATGAGAAAGCCTGGGACATGCAGAGTGAGCACACCAACAAGGAGTTGACAAATGGAAATCATGACCCTGGGATGATCTGACTGGGGTGAAATTTTGGATCATGGAAAAGCTAACAGAAGAGTGTTTTCAAATCAGCCCCTGACTAGACTACTTGACCTTTTGGAAAAGTGGTTCCTTTCAACCTTGAGACTCAGCAATTCTGAGGCCCTTGTCTAGAGCTGGTGGTGAGGAGTGATGTTCCCACCCATGCTTGCCTGCCTTGTCCGCCCACCACCTGCCAGCACCTCCCACAGCCCTGAGTCTCTCACAAGAGTCTCAACTTTTCATGAGAGAGCTCTCTCTGTATCCTGCTCCTCCACCCTGCCATTCAGGTGAAGGAGAAATGAACATTTGCCAAGCACCTCCTCTGTGCCAGGAGCTTTACTTTTCCCTAAACTATGCCATTAAATCTCTTCCTTCGGACGGGATGAAGTGAGGAACAGTATCCCACATGTGAGGAAATAGGGCTCAGAGACAGATAGTGACTCGCCCAGGATCTCAGAGGAAGTGTGGGGTAGCGTCTACCCAAGCTGCCTTCCTTCCACCCCCACGGGGAGGCTGACAGAGGCACAGCCATGGGCATGTCCACCCCAGTCCACCCCCACCCCACTACCCAGGCTTTTGGGATAGGGGCAGTTCCTCTGTCCTCTACCAAGGGTTCAGAGGGACAGGGTTAAGATGGACTGGGAGAGAAGGTAGGGAAAATGTCACAGGCCTTAAATGCTGGGGATACTGGGAGTGACTGGAACTGAGGCAACAAAAGGATTTGGGGTGGGACAAAAGAGATGCTCAGTGAGATGCTTTAAAAAACTACCCACAGTGATGGACCAGGAGACTTTAAACAGGTCAGGCGGCTGCAAGGGGTCTCCTTGAGTGTTTCTCCCAGTCTCCCATTTTCCTGCCCTTTCACTCTAGCAGGGGGAGCTTCCGGAGCTCATAGAGACCCAGCCAGCTCTCCCATTCAGAGGACGGTGGCTGCTGCCAGCCTCTGGAAGTCGAGGTCTACAGAATCTCTGTCTTCAATTCCAAAGGTGCCAACCAACCCAGGATCAGCCTCTGCTGCTGTCTTGGTCTCAGTCTCCATGTTGGCAAGATGAGGGGATTAGACAAGTTGACTGTCTAGAGCACCATGTCTTTTTTATTTTTATGGAGGGGTAGCACACAGGGAAGTAATGGGACATGAATGAGAGGCAAGCAGTGGCTGGTGGAAGCCATGTGCACAAGTCACCAAAAGGGGGGGTGACCCCGAAAGGAAGCCAGGTACATTCACAGGATGTTAGGCCCCAGGGGCAGGTCACTCCTGGTTCTTCTCCTACCTCAGGGGGACGAGAGGACAATGGCAAGGCTGGGCCACCCAGAGCCCAGCTTGCCTTTGAGGGTTGGCCACCCAATTTCGAGCACCCTGTAGAGGGCTGGATGGATTCTTCTCTGGTGGGGGTGCCTAAGGATGAAGCAGAGTCTCAGGGAGGTCAGGTCCTGCAGATTCCTTTGGTGATGACAGCTGCTTTGTTTTTGGGGGGAGGCAATAGAATTCCTTTTAAGCAAGATTTCCTTCCTCCATTTATTTATTTTCTTTTTGCCAAGTGACTCAGCAAAGCAACCTCAAAACCAGTCTTCAATGGGAGGCAGGAAGAACCAAACCCTCAAACATCAGTGTCCCTGTGAGGTTTTGCCTTATGGAACTCTCCTTAAAATAACTGTATCAGGAGATTGTCAGGATAGGGGTGAGGGAGGGGGAAGACCTGGAAGCAGAGTCCTGTGGGGCTTCTGAAGGACACACATAACTGGAGTGACAACTCTCAGCAGCTGCCCTAGGACCTTTTCTCCACCATAAGGGTCTGGATGGGTGTCTTAGCATCAGTTTCCCCCAGCTCACCAGTTCCAGAGGGTGCTGTCTTCCCGAGGAAGGAATGAGCCAGGGATTCTCCCGAATGCAAGAGAATTGACTTGAGTGACAGGCACTATGACTGTAGCTGTGGAATATGGATTGAACCTTCATGCCCCGTGTCCACATGCTCTTCACTCAGGCTGTAATACATTGCAATTCCTGATACAGTGATTTTGGTTCCTTTAATTCAGTGGGAAAAACAAACAACAAAGTCTTTCTCTTTGTAATAATGCATCTAAATTGGAAACAGGCCAATAAGATAAAAGGTTGTGGAGGAAATAGTGCCAGACTGGAATTCAGGAGACATGGGTTCTATTTTGGCTGTGGCGTGTTAAGCCGTGGGACCTTGCGTAGGTCACTTCCCTGAGGACATAGACAGCACCAGGGTCAGGGACCCAGTGTCTAATCAGGAAGTCGGGTAGGATCTGAGAACAGAGTTGGTGATGAGCGGAGCAAGGTAGGGTAGTAGCCCTTGTCCGAGAGTCATATGAGGCATGCCCTAATTCTGCACTTACTAGCTAGGAGACCTAGGGCAAGCCAACTCCATCTCTACAGCCTCAGTTTCTCCATCTGTGAAGTGGGGAGAGAACAGAAGCCACCTTAAAGTGCTGTTGTGATAACCAAAATAGAGAGAATGCATGGGAAAGTGCTTGGTAAACTGGAAAGTGTGAGTTAAATAAGGGAGATGATCATTACAGGAATACCTCATTTAATTGTGCTTCACAGATATTGCATCTTTTATAAATTGAAGATTTGTGGCAATCCTGCATCAAGCAAGTCTATAAGCACCATTTTTCCAACAACATTTTGCTCACTTTGTGTCTCTTTGTCACATTTTGGTAATTCTCATAATATTCATTTTTTATTATTATTATTATTATTATTATTATTATTATTATTATTATTATTATTATTATTATTATCATCATCATCATCATCATCATCATCATCATCATCATCATATTTGTTATGGTGGTCTTTGACATCACTATTATAATTGTTTGGGGCACTGCAAACCACACCCATGTAAGACGGCGATGTGTGTCTTCTGACTGCTCCACAGATCATTCTCTTGGCAGCCATTCCCCCATCTCTCCCTTTCCTTGGGACTCCCTATTCCGTGAGACACAATATTGAAATTAGGCCAATTAACAACCCTACAATGGCCTCCTAAGTGTTCAAGTGAAAGGAAGAGTCAACTGATGCGGCAGACTTCATTGTCGTCTTATTTTAAGAAACTGCCACAGCCACCCCAACCTTCAGCAACCACCATCCTGATCAGGAAGCAGCCATTAACACAGGCAAAACCCTCTAACAGTAAAAAGATTACAAAACCTGCTAAAGGCTCAGACGATAGCATATTTCAGCAATAAAGCATTTTGTTAAATTAAGGTAAATTCATTGTTTTTTTAGACATAATGGTATTTATTGCTCACTTAATAGATTAAATTATAGTGTAGGAGCATAACTTTTATATGCACTGGGAAACCAAAAAACTTGTGTGACTTGCTTTATTGCAATAGTTGCTTTATTGCTGTGGTCTAGAACCAAATCTGCAATATCTCTAAGGTCTGCCTACATTCTCAGTACTTAGGAGCAAGGAATACTAGTCCTCGGAGGGACCAAAGTTAAATAATAATAGCCACTACAATAACAATAAGTATCATTATTGAGCACTTACTATGTGCCAGACACTGAGTGCTTTAAATGTATAAACTAATTTAAATGTATAGACTCATTCTTTTTCCTATGGATAACATGTATACAGTAAATTAATAAAGTGCTCTAATCTTACAAGTACTGCTTGATAAACTTTTACATTTGTATAGATCATCTGAACTCATTTGATCTTCACAAGAGCTCTACACTGTTTATCCCCATTTTACAGATATGGAAACTGAGGCAGAGCTAGGACTCAAATCCAGATAGTGTATCCGCATACTGTTAGCCATGCGGTACTGCCTTGAGGATCCAGCACACTGAGAGTGCGGCTGGAGTCACCAGTGGCTAGGAGACTGGGAGGTTTCCGTGAAGTGTGAGTTCAATGAAGGTTCTGCCTCAGCAGGAACCTTTTGTTTGCTTCCCCAGGAGAGGAAAGCCCAAATCCAAAAGGGAGGGCAAGGAAGTCAATGCCGCTGAAAGAGTGGAAGAGAACAGGGCATGAATCAAGTTCAAATAGTAGTGGAAGAATTTGAGGGGAGGGGACAGTTACTGCTATTGGCCACGGAAGGGTTTTTGATGACTGTTGCCTCCAAAATTTGGTGTAGAAGATCCAGTTCTTAATCAACTTTCCTGAAACAGAATTTCCCTTTTCTCTGTAAGTGCTCACTGTGCCCTGTCTGGGCCCACAGGAGGCAGCCCGCTCATTTTCTCAAGGACCTTGCTTTCTCTCAGAGTTTCCACTTCACTTCTGTAAAGAACAGGCAAAGGCTGTGCTGAGGAAGCAAACTGGGAGGGAGGCACCCCATGGCCCCACTGCTGATGGTGATGGAGGACTTGGTGACCTGCTCTCAAATGGACCAGAACCACAGCTGAAGGCAGCTTGGTGTCTGAAGGAACTCTGAGCTGGAGGCCAGGAGGCCCAGGTTCTAGTCTAGTCTGATTAGACTCTGGCTTCACATAACCTCACACTTAGACCTGACCTTGGGGAAGTCACTTCTGTCTCTGGGCTTTGATTCTCTGTGCTGTGGAATCAGAGGCAAGAAGAAGATGACATCTGTCTCTTCCGCTTTAAAATTCTTTTTTTTTTTTTTAAACTTCTTGATTAGAGTCCAGTGCGACTCTGAATTCGGCCACATCGTGCAGGTAGGCTCAGGTTTACATGCTATATAAATACTGAGGGCACTGGGGTGGGGGCGACGGCAGGTGTCCGTCAAGCAGTCTTCATTCACATTCCTGCTTCTTCATCCTCCCTCAAAGTCTCTCTCTCAAAGGCTCTGAGCAGCTTGTGAGCTCATGACTGATGCCATAAACACCATCTCCTTATTTGGGAGGCAGGAAGTCGCTCCCCACCCGACCCTCTTTTGTCCTTCCAGGATTCCCATCCCACGCCCCCTCTATTCAGTTTCCTGCTTCCTGAGGGTCTTTGAGCTTGTGGGGGGACCTGGGTTACAATTACTCCTCTCTGATTTGAGTGAGAGCCAGAGACTGCGCAAGTGGGGACTGTGTGAGCCAGAGGCCGGAATGAATATGCTGGGCGGAGGGGAAAGGCGGGGGCTGGGGTCACTTAGAACAAGCCAGTCCCAAGAACCTAAAATTAGCTATGGAATGTTAGGGCTCCAAGGAACCGCAGCTGTGAAAGGAAAGCACAAGACAAGGAAGGAAAATGCACCCGCCTAACACCCACCACAAACTTCACCTGCCCACGCCATCTGCCCTGGGGTCTCCACAGCTTTCATCCCACCCCCAGAGTATCTCTGGCCAAGCCCACCAGGCTGGTTGGTAGGATTCCCCCCACCCCTGAATGCTGTCATTTTCCTCTCTGGCAACCGCAGAACAGTGTGGCCTAGGATTCCTGATAGGATGAGGTTTAATTGGAAACAGGAAAGCAGAGAAGAAATTTGGGACTAGGGTGGTGGTAATAATGAGAAAATGACAGGCCCATTCAGGCGAGAGAGCCTGGAGGAGGGTCACATGGAGAGGAGGGAGCGTCACAGGCAGGAAGGTCCCCTGGGAGTGCCACACGTGGGAGGGAGCACAGGCTTGCTGACAGAAGAAATGCCTGGGAAAAGGCTCAGGAGAGGTGGGGCTGGGAGGTGTGCACTCCTTTGCACAGATACAAAGATTTGGTGTAAAAAATCTACTGAGTGTGTGATCTTGTGTTTCAAAGTAACTGCAGCTCACGCATCAAACGCATCAAACACAAGCCATGGGGAAGATTGTATGGAGCCAAGCTGGAGGCAGGGGACCTCAGGAAGCCATCCCACATAAGTTGGGCCTGAGATACCAGTCCTGGAACTCTGGGGCCCCAGGACCTACATTTCCTCCTCCAGCTCTGTAACCAGATGGAAGAGATTGGTTTTCAAGGAATTTTGCTGAAAACTGAGGTCCCATCATTGTGGTATGGAGACTGGAGGAGAGGTACTCAGAGCCATATAATTCTGCCAACCATCTGGAGGAAGCCTGGGGATGTGGGGTCGGACGAGGAGCCTTTGTGGAAGCCACTTTGGGAAGGGGTAGGGTGGAAGTGATATCTATCAAGCACCATTTGTGCTTTTCATGCCCAGGCTCTGTGCTTGCAGCTTTTCTCACTCTACTTCTCACGAACATCTGGAGTGGAAGCTCCAGGAGGGAGAAACACAAACATTTTCTTTACCAAGGAACCCTTAGCCCTGGGAACAAAGCCTGGCACACAGTGGGCCCTCCACAACAACCTGCTGGATGCATGTGATATTCACAGAATGTCTGCAAGGGCTGTGTTATCATTCAACTTTATAGAGGAGGAAGTCAGTGCTCAGAGAAGTGGAACCATTTTCTCAGGTCTCACAGTGAACAAGAGCCAAGATTTGCACAAGATTTTAGCCAAGATCTCTGCAGCTCAGAAGACCATGCCCAGTGTGTTATGCGGCTGGTCCCACCTTTATGCAATGCTATTTCATAAAGTAACCTGATTTTGTCCTGGGTTTCCATCCCTGCCTTCATGTGGTTTCCCACTTTTGTCATGCCACTGAGAACCAAATGTCTTTATGCTTCCCCTAGGTGCCCAATCTAGGGCTTCCAGATATGCTTTAATTCATTCTTCCTCAAAAAATTATCAGTCTTATCATACCCCTTCCTTCAGAAATCTGCTCTAGTTATGTGGCAATGAGTGATAACAGACAGCTCGCAGCTAAATGATGTGCTGACTGGGCTATGCTCCCAGATCACAGAATTAAATACACTTACACTAAAACACATGCTTTAGGTATGTGACTCTGATAACCTGTTGGATATCTGTAGCAAACTGTTTTCTCTCTCTCCTCCCCAACCCTTTTTTCCTTCTCTCCTCCTAACCAATCCTATATGTTTCTTTGCCTCCCAAATCCAAGCTAGTCAAACATCTGTGCCTTCTAGAATTAGAAGTCCTATTCTCAAATCATCAGCATTGATTTAGTCCCTACTGTATCAGGGCTGCCACACATTTGTACACCTTCCATGTCTACAACTCCTTTTCCTTGGCTTACAAACACACTTGGATTTTGCTTTATAAATAAAATCAAGTATTCCCTTAAATGATCTTCCCCTCTTGCTTTATCTCCATATTTCTTGAATAAGTATTTTCTGGATACTGCTTTTATATCCCCTGCAATCCAGCTTCTGCCCCAACTACTTTTCCAGGATTACTCCCCCAGAGGATTGCTGGTGGCTTTAAACACACACATACAACTTACACACACACACACACACAATTTACTTGCATGCTCTATCTTCCCTCATTTTGAGATCTTTGTTCTGATTGATTTTTCATTTGACTGGAGTAGATTCTTAAGTAATTCCCTCAGCAAGAGTATGTGGATGGTATTCTTTGAGTCCTTGTAAATTATAGTGCCTCTAATATGCATGGAATCATGGCTGGGTAAGGGAATCCTGAATTATATACATTTCTTTCATTAGTTAAAGAAAATTGTTCCATTGTCTTCAGACTTCCAGTGTTGAGATGAGTAGTCTGTTAGCAGCCTCTTTCTCTTCTCTTCATAAGTAGCCTGTTATCTTTTTCTTTTTTTTTAAACACTTTTTATTGAGTTACAATCATTTTACAATGTTGTGTCAAATTCCATTGAAGAGCACAATTTTTCAGTTATACATGAACATATATATATTCATTGTCACATTTTTTTCTCTGTGAGCTACTATAAGATCTTGTATATATTTCTCTGTGCTATACATTATAATCTTGTTTATGTATTCCACATTTTGAAATTCCAATCTGTCCCTTCCCACCCCCCATCCCCTTGGCAACCACAAGTTTGTATTCTATGTCTATGAGTCTGTTTCTGTTTTGTATTAATGTTTTTTTTTTTTTTTGATTCCACATATGAGCGATCTCATATGGTATTTTTCTTTCTCTTTCTGGCTTACTTCACTTAGAATGACATTCTCCAGGAACATCCATGTTGCTGCAAATGGCGTTATGTTGTCCTTTTTATGGCTGAATAGTATTCCACTGCATAAATATACCACTTCTTCTTTATCCAGTCATCTGTCGATGGACATTTAGGCTGTTTCCATGTCTTGGCTTTTGTAAATAGTGCTGCTATGAACATTGGGATGCAGGTGTCATTTTGAAGTAGGGTTCCTTCTGGATATATGCCCAGGAACAGGATTCCTGGGTCATATGGTAAGTCTATTCCTAGTCTTTTGAGGAATCTCCATCCTGTTTTCCGCAGTGGCTGCACCAAACTGCATTCCCACCAGCTGTGTAGGAGGGTTCCCTTTTCTCCACAGCCTCTCCAGCATTTGTCATTTGTGGACTTTTGAATGATGGCCATTCTGACTGGTGTGAGGTGATACCTCATCGTAGTTTTGATCTGCATTTCTCTGATAATTAGTGATATTGAGCATTTTTTCATGTGCCTATTGATCATTTGTATGTCTTCCTTGGAGAATTGCTTGTTTAGGTCTTCGGCCCATTTTTGGATTTGTTTGTTTGTTCTTTTCTTATTAAGTCATATGAGCTGCTTATATATTCTGGAGATCAAGCCTTTGTCAGTTTCATTTGCAAAAATTTGTTCCCATTCTGTAGGTTGTCTTTTTATTTTACTTCTGGTTTCCTTTGCTGTGCAGAAGCTTGTAAGTTTCATCAGGTCCTATTTGTTTATTCTTGCTTTTATTTCTATTGCTTGGGTAGACTGTTCTAGGAGAACATTTTTGAGATGAATGCCAGATAATGTTTTGCCTATATTTTCTTCTAGGAGGTTTATTGTATCTTGTCTTATGTTAAAGTCTTGGATCCATTTTGAGTTTATTTTTGTGTATGGTGTAAGGGAGTGTTCTAGCTTCATTGATTTACATGCTGCTGTCCAGTTTTCCCAACACCATTTGCTGAAGAGACTGTCTTTATTCCATTGTATATTCTTGCTTTTTTGTTGAAGATTAGTTGACCAAAATTTGTGAGTTCATTTCTGGGCTCTCTATTCTGTTCCATTGGTCTATATGTTTGTTTTTGTACCAATACCATGCTGTCTTGATTACTGTAGCTCTGTAGTATTGTCTGAAGTCTGGGAGAGTTATTCCTCCAGTCTCTTCATTTTCCTTCAGTAATGCTTTGGCAATTCTAGGTCTTTTGTGGTTCTATATAAATTTTATTATGATTTGTTCTAGTTCTGTGAAATATGTCCTGGGTAATTTGATAAGGATTGCATTAAATTTGTAGATTGCCTTGGGCAGTGTGACCATTTTAACAATATTAATTCTTCCAACATAGAAGCATGGGATATCTTTCCATTTTTTAAAATCTTCTTTAATTTCCTTCATCAATGGTTTATAACTGTTATCTCTTTCTCTGAAAACTTCTCAGGTTTTCTTTTTATTCTGGAGCTCAGAACTGTCACCAGATTTTATCTTTCTATTTATTTTATCATTAATCTTTCTAGGACTCAGGGATACCCTTTTATCAGATGACTCAGATCCTTCTTTAGTTCAGGGACATTTTCTTCTGTTATATCTTTAGTCTCTCTGCCAGTAACTTTTTTTTTTTTCTTTCTAAAGCTCCTATTATTTGTATATCACTCTCTTTGGTCTTTTCTTTCATGCCCCTTGTGTCTTTGCTCATGAGTTCCTTTTCTCTGCACTTCTGCTAAATGCTCTGAGATAACCCAGTACCAACTTCTTTCTGGGTAAACCCAGGGGACTTTCTGCTTCTTCCTGACCTCCCTGAATGATTTTCACTCTTTTTCTTTGAAATTCTCATTTCTAGGCTTCAGGAAAAAATGCTTCATCTAATTTTTCAGCTCCTTTCTCTGCCTCTCTTGATGGATCCTTTCCTCTTTCTACCCTCTAAAATGAAAGTGTTTCATAAATTTGTGCCCAACCCTCTTCTCTTTATACTTCCTTTCTTAGATATCTCATCTACTTTCTCAGTTTCAGTTACCACCTCTTTGCTGATGACCCTCACTTTATCCCAGACCATCTCCTGAGCTCCAGATCATACTTATAATCAGCTGCCTCCTAGCCATCTAATCCCACAGGCACTCAAGCACATGTTCAAAGCTGATCTTGCCTTCCTACTATAAATGTCACTTTGTTTCACTTTACTTTGCCCTCCAGTGCAAAGGTGATCAGAACATACTGCATGTGAACACGGCCAGAGAGAAAGATGACCATTAACTTCAGGACTCATCTGAAGCTCATCCATCCTATTATGCTTTCCTAGTCCATTCACTCTCCTGCTCTTTTAGGCAACTATTTAACATTGTATCCTTTCTTCTTATGCTTTTAAGTTGGCCTACTCCTCTAGATTCTCACTGACAATAACTTGCTTCATATTTTATCAAAAACATCAAAAACAATCAGAAGAGATTTGCCCAAGGTCCCGCCACCACATTTACCACCTTCCAGTATCTACTGCCATACACTGTGCCTTCCCTTGTTCCTCTGGATGAATTCTACTCCTACCCATGGGAACCTTTCCATTGTGCTCTAGATAGCGCTCCCCTCCCCCAATTCTAGGATATTACTCCACCAATTTCTCCTCTCTCTCCTGTATCAACTTTTCTTTTACTAATGGATCATTCCCATGATCATTCAAACATGCTATTGTAATACCTCCCTGAAAAAATTAAAAAGTCTTTCTTGACTCTATGTTCTCTCCCAATTACCATCCAATTTTTCTAATTATATTTATAGCAAAAAGTCTATACTTCTGAGCTCTACTTCTCTTCCATTCTGTCTTGAACTCATTCCTACCCCTTCACTTGTCAAGGTCTTCCATGACCTCCATGTTGCTAAATATAATGATAAAATTTCAACTCTCGTTTTATTTTACCAAGCAGCTGCATTTGACATAGTTGATCACTCTACTTCCTTGAAAAACTTTCCTCATTTGGCGTCTGGGACACCACTCTTGTTTCTCACCAACTGTTTGATCTCAGTCACTTTTACTGATTCCTCTTCATTGTCCTGACTATTAAAACTTGGAAGCACTCTGATCTCTGTTCTTGTCTATCCACACTTACTCCCATGGTGATCTCAGTCTCATGACTTTAAATACCATCTATGTACTGATGACTCCCAGATTTATATCCCAAGACAATCCTCTCCCCCTACCCTAGATTCAGTGACGTCTTCAACATTGCCTGGATGCCTAAAAAGCACTGCTAGTTAAATACATCAAAAGCCAAACTCTGATTTGCAACCCTACTAACTACTCAACCTGCAGACTTCCCCATCTCAGTCAATGGCAGCTCCTTTTATTTGATCAGCCCAAAGCCTTGGTGTCACCCTTGACTTTCCTCTTTCTCTTATACCCCACATCCAACCCATTGGCAAATTCTGTCCACCACACCTTCATAATAAAATCAGAATGGACCACGTTTTACTATGTCTATTGCTACCCACCCTGGTCCAGGTCACCAATACTTCTCTCCTGGATTATTTTAATCTCCTCCATCTGCTCTTTGTTTCTGCCCTTGCCCCCACCAGCCTCTTTTCCTCATGGCTGACAGAATAATTCTTTCAAATGTAAGTCAAGGGCCACTCTTCTGCTCAGAGCCCTGCAATGACTTCCCATCTCACTCTGAGCAAAAGCCAACTTCCTTACCATCAGCTATAAGGTTTTACACAGTCTACTCCTCCCCACCCATCCCATCTCTGACCTCATCTCCTGCCTACTCCCCATGCTCACTTACTGCTCCATGAACACACTAAGGATGCTCCCATCTCAGGGCCTCTCCACTTGATATTCCCTTGGTCTAAAAACTCTAATCCTAGATATCCACATGGCTGTCTCTCTCTTTGCCTTTATTCATGTGTCTGCCTCATTGGAGAAATCTTTCCTCACCTGTCCATATACTTTAGCAACTTCCTTATTCCGGGTACTCCATATTCCCCAAGTAATAGGTGTGTGGCCCTGAATCAAGGTTCTTAACTGCTCTGTGTCTCAGTGTTTTCCTCTGTAAAGTGGCTATAATAAGAGTACTCATAAGGATGCTATGAAGATTAAATTAGCTAATCCATATGATGCACATAGAAGGGTGCCTGGCTCATACTAGGAGCTCAATTAAATGGTAGGTGGTATTATTATTGCTGTTGTTGTTGTTATTATTATGATTATTATTATTAATTTTATATAAGCAGCCTGGCCCCCTGAAGTTGTCTACCACACAGATGATAAAATTCTGAAAATTGAATACCAGACAGAAAAAGTTCACCAACAAATTTAGTGACAGAGAAGACATCAGAATAGTCCCCTAACTCCCAGGCCAGGCTCTTGGCACCTTCCATGCCACCTTTGTTATACAACAGACTTCACCCAGGCTGTGGAAACACCAGGTAGGGAATGGGCTCCAGGACCAAATCTGCTACCTACTATTTTTCTAATATTAGACCAGTTACCTACCTGATCTTTCTGAACCCCAGTTTTCCTTCTTTAAAACGGAGAGAGTAACACCTGTCTGTCTCTCTCACAGGGAAGGATCCCATGACATCATGATCACCAGAACTTCAACGCCTATACCCTGTGTGCATGACTGGCCATTTGTAATACCCCACCAAAAGATGAGCAATGTCCTTTGTTCATTTTCAAGCTTGTGGACTGCAAAAAAAGAGGCACACTCTCCATGGAGGAGCTTACCTATGAGCTTGTGTGGTATTCATTCATTCCCTCAGCAAATGTTCATTTATTAGCATGTTTCTGCTAGTTTTACCAGCCAATGAGGACCTAGAAACTAACATAGCTCTCTTGCCACGATCAAACTTGGAAAGTGGAGGGAGAGTAAATTTCTTAGCTGCTGCTTGGAACCAGGTTTGTGCAAGGCCTGGGGAACAGAACAGTTCACCTCGGGAAGGAAGGTTGTTTGCATGATGCTGGAATAGGGTGTCAGGAGAGCAGTTGTAGACCAGAGAGGATAGAGCAAAACCCTCTGAGGACATCAGGAAAAACCATCAAGCCTGAAAAATAAGGTGAAGAAAGAATCCTACTCTGGAAAACAGAACTTCCAAAAATCTCTCATTCTTTTTGTCTCTGAGGACAGTGCTGGGCCATAGGGGAGATAAAAGCAAGACCAGAAGGTCAAGAAATGTTGCAGATGTTGGTGTTATCAACTTTTTGCAGGGGGGGCATGGGTGAGGAAAACATACACAGTCCTAGGAAGTATTTAACAACAGGGAGAACCCTGGTGTGGGCCAGATGTAGATGCAGAGTGAGCCGAGGGGCCTCCAGAAGGCAGATTCAGAGGCTGGGAGCTGACCATTCTGGGAGGGGCTTCCCTATCCTTCTAGAACAGGAGTTGGCAATCTGTGTTTGCAAAGAGCCAACCATGTGATAGGCTGAAAAAAGATATCCACATCCTAACTTTTGAAACTTATAAATATTATCTTAATTAGAAAGGGTCTTTACAGATATGATTAAATAAGGATTTTGAGATGGGAAATTAACCTGGATTATTTGGGTGGGCTCTAAATGCCATCACATGTATCTTTATAGACAGAGAGAATTCACTCACACACACACACGTAGGCCATGTGAAGATGGAAGAAGGTGTCAGAGAGATGCAGCCACAAGCCAAGGAATGCCGGTAGCCATCTGAAACTGGACAAAGCAAGGAAGGGATTCTCCTCTAGAGCCTCCAGAGGATGCACAGTGCTGCTGACACCTTAATTTCAGCCCAGTGGTACTGATTTTCGACTTCTGGCCTCCAGAAATGTGAGAGAATAAATATCTGTTATTTTAAGCCACCCAGGGTGTGGTACTTTGTTATGGAAGCCCTGGGAAATGAACACACCCATTATCTCAATAAATACTCAAAATAAACTATGAGGTAATAAAATATGATCACTTACTATGTGCCAGATGGTGTTCATTCAATATTCTAAGAGCCCTATGAAGAAGATACTGTTATTGTCCCATTTTATAAATGAGAAAACTACAGCCCAGAGAAGAGATCTGGCTTTCCTGAGGTTATACGGCTGGCACCTGGTAGAGCTGGACTTTGAACACAGGGTCTGGCTCCAAGCCCCAGACCTTGGGCCACCTTGAGATGAGTTATCTGCCCCACAGCAGGTGTTCTTTCTACTGAGCCACATGGCCTGAAGTACTTAGTTACCACCTCCCTTTGCACTACCTTCAGTGGCCTCCTCTGGGATCCTGTGGAGATCAGATGGGACAGAGAACATGAACAGTGTTCAGTAACTGTCAAGTGTGGTCCTAGGAGGAGGCATAAGACTTCCAAGTTGAAGAAAATTTGCATGCCTGGCAGGCATAACCAGGCTACCCTGACCATTACTCTGAGGTAGGTGGGGGCCTCAGCAGCAGAAGCCACCCTTTCCCATCAGGCACACATAAGAAAGTTTCTAAAGCTGGAAGTGGCCACAGGTCACCTCACAGATGCACCACCCAGAGCAAACCCATGATGCTGATGGCAGAGATGATTGCTGAATGCCAAGGCGTCAGTTCTTCAAGCCTGAATCATCAGTACCTCCATCAGCTTGCACCAGCTCATCAGTACCTCCTCCTCTCTGCCTTCTCTGTAGGTTTCAAATTCAGAACCAATCCCTCCCAGAATCATAGAATTTCTTTTGCTGTAATGACTCCTTCATTCCACAGAGAAGAGACATTAAGGAACCTACTTAAGGCCACACAACTTGTATGACTTGTCCAAAGTGCCCTAGCTGTGGATTTCAGTATTCTTTATTCCAGGCAGCTGGAAATCCTGTCTTCTGGGAAGAATCGGAGGAGAGGTAAGATGGCACATTAGAATTCATTGCCGGGAGCTAGCCCAACCCTCCTTCTACCAATTATTATCACACAGAAACCTGTTTAGGAAGGAAAGTCCTCCCTCAGTACACTGTTGTTCCCAAGGCACCCTTGTTCCCGAGGCATTTCTGGGGTTGGAAGACCCCAACCTCAGTGGATTTGTCACAGCCCAAGATACAAAGCCTGTCCTGCCATTCACTCATCCATTCATCGTTTTTGTACCCACACATCCCATATTCACTGAATTTATTGGGCTCCTGTGTATCAGGTACTGTGTCAGTGCTTGGGATATAAAGAACAAAAGGCAGTCTCTGTCCCAAAGGAACTCACAAATTAATGGGAGGAGAGAGAAGAAAATAAATAATTGCAGCATTCCTAAAGCTCGCACATTAGCTTTTCACATTCATTTTTGCCATTTTCTATTAACAGTTTACTGTTAATATTTATTTAGTATTTTCTTTGGATTGACTTTTTTTTCCTCTTACTGAAGTGTCAGCTTTTATCTAAGCAATAATATCCACGAATTTGTGAATTTAATTTGCTAAATTTTTATACTACTTATTGTACTAAAAAGTTAACTATTAGATAAAAGGTTCATGGGGACACCACCAATCTAGTGAAAAACCCTAAATTATTGCAAAGGAAGGTGATATATGCTGTAATAGAGGTGTGCAGGCTGCCACACCAAGGAAAAAATGCTTTTCTCCTATCAGGTCCTGGCTGGTCAAGACACGTTAGGGTTAAAGGATTGATAAATAGCATCACAAGGCAGGAAGTTTTACGGCAGGAAGTAGATAATTCTGCTAGGATCTTAGGAGCATTAACTTTTCAATGTTCATGTCATCTGAGGGAAAGACAAGGCCATTCTCATTTCCAATTTTCTAGACCAGAGGCTACAGGCAAAGGGGACCTGTGACGTAATACCACATTTTTCAACCTTCTGTTTCTATCAAGACCCAATGACCAGATGACATTCCCATGGGAGACATTCTCATAGGATTATGCTGCGTGAAGTGTAATCCTCAGGGCTTGCATTGAACTATAGCCCTACCCAAGAAAACATATTGAAAAGCAAGCAAAAGAGGATGACATTATTTTAATTTTATTTTTAGTTTTTTGGGGGTTAAAAAAAAGTTAGGTTTCCTACAGTTTTAAGAATTATTATGCCATACAATGTTTGACCTTAGATCATTCTGTTTCCCGTGGGTCAGGACATGTGCTTTCAGGAGGGGAGTCAACTTTGCTAGAATGCAGTTAGGCCCCTCTGTGGCCTCCTCCACCAAAATCAAATTCAGAAAGGGACAGAAATCCCTTTATTTGTCTGGCTGTGCCCTGACCCTGCAAACTACTTCCGGTCTCCACTCTCTCAGGAAAAACACCACAGCCAAGAGGCAGAGAAAACCAGAAAGGCTAAATGTTGACATTGGCACTTATCAGAGTCCAGGTGATTTGTGAAAGGTTTAGGAGATGTTTCTGACAGTGAATGATGTTCAGTTTTGGGTGAAGTAAACTCCAGTGTCCAGGCAGGTGTACCTCACTGTGGACCATTTGGTTAGACTTGGGTGGGATTCCAGGCCCTTCTACTCACCCAGGAATATGAGGCTACAAACTTCTTTTCAAAGAGAAGCCCCTAAGGCTGAGCTTTGTGGCAAAAGCATGGGGGAGGTGGAGAGGCAGACAGCAGGAGGGGACCAGAGCAAAGAGCTGGCTTTCAGAGGGCAGGGTGGCTGGGAAAGGACACCAGGAAGGACACCTGAGCCATCTGACAATGCCAGGGAAGCTCCACATGCCTGAAGGTTCTGTTCTGGGTGGCCCTGACCCGGGCTGACCCAACATCTCCCTCTCCTTATCCTTTCCCAGGTGTGGTGTCAGCCATGGGGCTCAAAGCAGGTATCTGGCTGCCTGGTTCTATTTGTCAAGTGAATCTAATATAACAGGGCTCTGATCACCTGCATCCTTGCTTCTGGCAAAGCTTCTGTTAATGAGGATGACACTATTTTAAAGACAATCTTGAACATGCTTTAATTATTTCTTAAAAGGAAAATAAACTCAAGGACTCACTACCAAAACCAAAAACCTATTTGTAACCCTACCTTCCAAATAAGTGGAATACACCAGCATATTGAGGTACTACTCATTTCCTTCATTTACTCCACAAATATTTATTGAGCACCTATTGTGTGCCAGCCTTGTCTCAGGCATTGAGGTTACAGTAATGGCCCAAGACAGATACAGTTCCTGCCTCCATACATGGCTAGTGAGGGAGGCTAATGATAATCATATAATCATCCAAATAGATGTAAAATGTGATGTATGCTACAAGGAATTGCTACATATGCTGGCTTGTACCGGATTCTTATCTGGTCCTAGAGGTCAGAGAAGGCTGTCCTAAGGGAATGACAACGGTGCAGAACTGTAGATGTAACATACCAAGTTACTCAAATTACTCGTCACTCTTCATTAAGTTTCTTCCATGAGTCAGGTGCTGTCTCATTTCATCTTCACCGTGACTCTATGAAGTGGGCCTACTTCACAAGAAAGGAAACCAAGGATGCACAGCTGGCTAGTGGTAGAGATGGGAATCAAAACCAGGTCTGTGTGACCCTCGCGCTGTGCTTTTTCCCCCAGGACATACTGCCTCCCCAGGAAATGCATTACTAGGACAAATATGTTACCAGCTGTACGTGCTTTGCAGATTACAACTGTGATGCCATCTATATTAACTCCTTTAATCCTCTGTCTCAAGACTATAGGTTGGGCAGGTATTGGTGGCCCCATTCTGCAGCAGCATAACCAGGGCAGGGAAGTGAACCATAGTAGAGGGAGCAGGAACAAAGAGCTCCCTCTTTAGGGAAGGCTGAGCAATCCTCTGTGTTCTACCTTAGCACTGCCAAGTCCACATAGGCAAGAACCGCGTGCCTAAACTGAGCCTCCTGAGGCCTGCTGCCTTGATTTCTGTTTTCCTTTGCCTACCTGCCTGAGCACAAATTAAATAGCTGCCAGCTCATGAGTATGGGACACTGCATGTGGTTTGTGCTTTGCTGAACTAGGCTAGGATTTCATGGGCTGCAC
The DNA here is from genome assembly GCF_048773025.1 of Camelus bactrianus. NCBI lineage: Eukaryota > Metazoa > Chordata > Mammalia > Artiodactyla > Camelidae > Camelus > Camelus bactrianus. Next base: position 29,630,335 of record NC_133550.1, on the reverse strand, counting down.
CTGGCCCTGGGCGGACGAGGCAGTAAATGAGATGGGTGTCTCAGGAGTGTGTCCTGGGGAGTAAAATTACAGATGACCAGAGTATAGCTGCATAAGACCAAGCTGCACCTGAGTGGACCAGGCCACCAAAGGGCCTCTGAGCAGTGCAGTCGGCTGGCCGGGTTTCTGTTTCACATCTCCACTTGCCTCGGCATTTTCCACCTAAGTGTTAGCTGAGAATCGCTGGCTGAGAACCCCGGAAATTTCTGTCCCCATCTCCACCCTTGGAAACCGCACCACAAAGAGTTTTGTAATCCACCAAGTACCCTGCATATGGGAGGGATTACACCTTGACCTCAAATATTTACTGTTTTTGTTACTAGCTAAGACTCTGGGTACTAAAATGACACTGCCTGTTTGGAATCCTGGCTCCTCAACTTTCCAGCTGTGTGACCTTGGACAAGCTAATGAATTTCCCATGCCTCAGTTTCTTTATCCTTCAAATGGAGGTAGTAATATTAACCATGCCATAGGATTGTTATTATGAGGATTAAACAATATGATGTGGGTAAAGCTCTTAGCAGTACAAACATTTGATAAGAGCTAGCTACTATTATAATGATTAGTTATTATTGCTTCTATTTCTTTTCTCCCTTCTTTCCTCACTCCCTCCCTCTGTCTCTCCTTTTCTCCCTCCTTCCATTGTGTTTTAATTGTATAAGGCACTGCAAGACCCAGTTATTCATAGTCCTGCCCGAGCTCCCATAGCCAGAAAGTGAACTTAGCCTACGAAACTCAACTTTTAGGGTCTTGCTCTTTCCTCATGCCTCTCTCCTCCTCCCTCTCATCCCCTGGTACCTAGCATGATGCCTTATCCACCTACCTGTTCAGTCAATCCGTGAGGGTCTGAGTAGGTGGAGGTTTTAGGGCACAAGTCTTAGAGCAAGACTATAAGGGTTTGAATCCTGGTTCTGCCTCCAATGGGCAGTGTGGCCTTGGGCAAGGCCAGTTACCTAACCTCTCTGGGTTTCAGTTCACACCTATCAAATGGGATTATGATAATCATGTTTGCCCCACAGGGCTGAGCTGAGGCTTAAAGGAATTAATAATAAAGTACTTACATCAGTCCCTGGCACATAGTAAATGCTATTTAACTGTTAGCTATTATTATTTTTGTTGATGATGGACTGAGGCAGGGCCAAGGCACAACTGCTATTTAAGGGTTTCCCAGATCATTTTCTGATGCATTTTCCTTTCTCCAGGGGCTGCATTGGGATTCTTGGGCAGAGTAGATCCACAGCAGGATATGCTTCTCTCCTCCCTTTTTCTTTTCATTCTCTTGAAGAATAGCTTTCTTTTAAAAATAGAACAAAAAAGCATCCACAAAGAACTCCTTACCTAACAATGAAGCTTTCCCTCCATGAGTCCTCCCCTTTCTATTTTCTCAAAGGGTTGGAATTTTTCCCCCTTTAAAAACTATTTCTGAAGGAAAATTCCACAATAAGAAGGAAAACAAATGGGTTTTCAGGTCTTGTAGTTCTAATACAAGGAATCTGGCTTCGCTTAGTCTATGGATCTGGGCCTCGAAGGATGTTTAGGGGTTAGTTAGTTCATTCTCCACGATCTCACTGGATCTTCCCAAGGGCCAGTGGGACCAGAAACAGCCATTGCCATACAGGTAAGGGAGCTAAAGACCCAGGGAAATGAGTGAGGGTCTTGGTCTCAGCTCACAGTGGAGGCTGACCTGCTTGATACTTGCATCCTTGTCCTATGGCTCCCCTCCTACAGCTGCTGAGCCTCTCACATAGTCACTAAGGCCCAGCTCCTCCTTTGCTTCTTCCTCCTGTGACCACAGGTTTATATTGCTCAAATGCCTGGCCTAGGAGTTCATGGTACAGTCTGAGAAATAACTGACCTATGGTCTCAGTTAAAGAGACAATAGGAAGTGGTGCAGACTGTGGTACACACAAGCATACTTGCCTAGTCTAACCTGGACAACTGCTCCTCAGCACTTGCTAATTATGCCTTAGCAATGAGGACTCAGAGTTTCTGGTAAGCCCCGAATCTACCACGCAATAGCTTTTACCCTTTGGTCTTTGATCTTTTAAGGGAAACTTAACCTTGTCTTCTAATGACTGACAGTCCTTGCTGGGCATAAACCCTGGAGGCAGACTGCCTGGGTTCAACTCCCAGCAGTACTACTCAATAGTTGTGTCAACTTGGCATATTACTTGAAATATCTGTGCCCAGTTTCCTTATCTATAAAGTGGGGATGGTAACAGTATCTACCTTATAGATATCTACCTTATATGACAGTTAAGCGAGCTAATATATAAAAAGTCCTCAGTTAAAGCATTTAAGTGTTTATTATTACTATTTTCCTCTTCTCCAGGTTAAAATTTTCAATTGCCTTCAACTGTACTCTGTACTCCATGCTTTCTAAGGCTTTTCACATTCTAAACCTTCTGTTCACTCTGTTTGAAGGGTAAGCTAATGTGGTCCCTGTGAGTCCCTCCTCTTGGTATTTACATCCTTGCATAATTTCCTTAACCCACATGCTTTCCGCCAGTATAATACAGCAAATGCGATGGGATCTATATGATTATGCATATATGATCACATTATATAAGACTGCAAGGCCCATCCTGGGAGGATACATTCTTCCCTGCTGGCTTTGAAGAAGCAAGTTGCCATATAATGAGCTGCCTATAGACAGTCACATGACAAGGAGCCCATAGCCAGTGAGAAACTGAGTCCACAGGAAATGGAATGTTGCCACAATCATGTGAGCAAGGAAGATGAAGCTACAGCCCCAGTCAACATCCTGACTGTGGCCTTACAGAGGACCCAGCTAAGCCAGGCCTGGACTTCTGACCCATAGAAACTGTGAGATTATAAAAGTGTGTTGTTTTAAGCCACTAAGTGTTTGGTAATACTGTCATGCAGGAATAGATAATTAATTTAGTCAACTAACCACAATGGTAACTCTCTCCTATCCATCCTACTTTGAAAACTCTCTAATATGTCAGTGGCTTGCTTAAAACAGGAGTCCTGAAATAGAACAGTTAGCATTATTTGCACACTGCATGAGGTGCGGCCATGAACAATGTCAACTGCTTTTCTAACTGGCGTTAAGAGAACAGTTGTATTTGTTCATAGAAGAGCAGGCTTGAGCCCCTACTGTGCACAGAGTACTAGGCTGAGTCTGGATGTTGTGAGGCAGGGGAGTCATCTTTCTCCTCCATGCCCCCTCCAAGGCAGGCCTACTCTCTGGCTCTCGATATGATTATTTGGTACAGGTGATATCTGCAGCTCATTTGTTTTCCTACTAATTCTCTTCCTTGTTTGCATTACTTTTCACTGTCAAAGAGGAGGCAGAGAAAGTAAACAAAACAAAACAAAACAAAAAAACAGGTGAACTCACCTGTTACAGCCGGAGCAAATGAGAGGGACCATTCAGTGTCATGAGGGTTACAGCAAGACTCACAGCTCATAAACAGCAGAGCTGGGGTTAGAAAAGTGCCTGTAACATCTAGCACAAAACTCATTCTTCAAATGAAAACCTGCCATTTTTTCCTTATGAGCAGAACGAGGCTGATGTTGTGGTTTTGGGTGGAGTTCTGATGCTACGTATAGTCAGAGGACCCCTTTTTACTTTCTCTTTGTTCTTGGGCAAATGAACTTGCTTCTCTGAACCTCAGTCTCCTCATCTATAAAATGAAGTGAATAATACCAACTTCACAGGGAGTCCAGGAAGGCTGACAGGATAATTTATGTAAAGTGCATGGCTCCAAGCAAGTTGTAGAGAAGTGCTTGTTCGCATGATTATGTTCTTTTGGGAGAATTTAAAACTCTCATGCATCCCCCTGTGCACACAATCAAGAGAAAAACATTTATTGAGCAACCAAATTGTGCCTGACATGCTCCCAGAAGGCATTTTCTCAGACTAAAAGGATCTACTGGAACTTTGATCTCCTCTGAGAAGTCATCTCCAGTTACCCCAATCAAAAGAGCCCCTGCCTGCTCCGTGGCTCCAAAGTCACTCAGTTTTCTCTTTTTCATTGCACTTATGACCCACTGAAGTGGTCCATCTGTTTGCTTCCATGCCCACTGTCTGTCTCCACCATGCTAACACGTTCTCTCAGGACAGGGGCTGTCTGTCTTCTTTGCTGCTTTGTCTCAATAATCAGAACAGGGTGAGATCAGACATTGGTGCTCAGTAAATAAGGGGTTAATGAATGACAGAACCTGTCTTGCTTTTTCCTATGAGAACTGGCCTGAAGAAGAAGGAGAAGGAAAAATCCAAGGAATTAATATCATTTCAAAGAAGAAAAAACATTGGCATTGCAGCAAAACATGCTCCCATTTACTTATCACGCACTTTCCACATCCCAAGCACAGTGCTGAGCCATCAAAAGGGGGGTATCTCATTTAATTCTTAGTTTGGCCTTAGAAGGTAGGTGCTCTTAGTGCCCCCAATTTATAGATGAGGAAGTAAAGAGTGAAATTTTCTGCATAAAAGCACATGGTTAGTAAGAGGTAGAGTTGGGGTTTGGAATGCAAACCCCATGGACTGACCCCAGGGGCTAAGCTGCTCCACACTGTAGAAGCTGATGGTGGCCTGTGTTTGGAAAATATTTATGGGTAAAGAAGTATCATGTCAGCAGCTGACTCGTAAACAGTTGTGTGTGTGTGTGTGTGTGTGTGTGTGTGTGAGAGAGAGAGAGAGAGAGAGAGAGAGAGAGCGAGCGAGCGAGCGTGCAGGCAAAGGAAGGAAGAGAGGAAATAGTAACATGTTAACCTTTTGGGCTAAATTCTGGGCAAAAGGTATCTTGTAATCCTTTGAACTATTCTTGCAACTTTTCTATAAATTGGAATCACATCAAAACAAAACACTTCTTAAAAAGCCAATGGTAAGGAGAAGATACAACTTGTGTCATAGTGAGGAAGGGCACAGATCCTGCCTGGCTAGGATGAAACCTGGGGAGAGTGAGGCTGAGGCAGACTCTGGGGCCAGAAGGACAGGCTGAGCAGCCAAGCTCTATCAGGGAGGCAAAGCGTGGACACTGAGAGGGGCACAGATGATGTTATTCATTTAAGTAAGTCTGCCCATCCTCGAGCACCCTAAAGACTTTAAAAGCCAACTTCTAAATCCAGCTGCTAATTCCCGAAGTTACCCACAGGCAGGGCACACGCACGTGGTCAGGAGAGCATCATTCCCCCACGATGTGGTTCCCATCCTAGTGATTCATGCAACATACAAGCCTCTCCATCTCAGGACAGGGGAGGCATTGGAATGCCAGGGCTTCAAACACTGACATGTAATTGTCCCTGGGGAAGTAGAAGCAGATACCCTTTGCCCGTCCAAAAAAAAACACCCAAAGAGGGTAACTAACTCATCCAAGGTAATATAGGTGGCAGAACTTGGACTAGAACACCAGCGTGGTGGGGTCCCATCAAGTGTTTACATTCATATTTCCTGGTACCACTATCATTATACTACTAAAGGGCTCATAGGTAGCCTTGCGTCCTGATTCTTCCCCTTGAAATGCAGGCACTACATTTCCACTATTTTCTAAAGTAGCTGTTCATGGGGGAAAGTTGTGCATACCCATCCCAAAGCATGGGCTTAAGAGGCAGAGACCTTGGGTACATCAGTTCCTATGAGATGATCTTGGGCAAGTGATTTGACCTCCCTGAGCTTCAGCTTTCTCATGGGGGAATATCAGGACAATGATGTCTAGCTTGTTGGGTTGTTGTGAAGATTCATTATCTTGACGTATATTTATTGAATACTGAGGCACTGCGGATGCACAAGAGGAAAAACAGATGAGGGCCCTGACCTCGAGAAGCTTCTATTCTAGGTGGAAAAGACAGTGAATAAAAAGTAAACAAACAAGTAAGTTTTTTTTTTCTTCTTCAGTTAGAAGTAAGTACTGAAAAGGAAATAAATCTGAAAAACAGGGCAATGGGTGGCATGAGTGACCAGGGATAGTTGCACTATTTCAGCCAGGGCAGACGTCTAAGAAGGTGACATCTGAGCTGGAAGCTGAATAACAAGAAGGAACTGACTATGGCAGGACCTGGGAAGGTCAAAGGAGGAGGTGGGGTGGTCCTGGAGCAGTGACTGAGCTGGGCTCAGTGAAAGGATGGAAAGGAGGCCAGCATGGTGGGAACACGATGAGCTGGAGGGAGAGTGGAGGATGTAAGATGGCAGGGACTACATATGCTGGAGATGGAAGGGTGAGGCATTTAGAATTCATTTTAAATGCATTATGGATCCAGAGAGAGCTTTGAGCAGGAAAGCGATGTGATCTAAGGGTTTTTCTTTTTTTCTTGAAATCAGATAATATATGTAATGTTATTAGTACAGGACCTGGCCCAGGGTAGATATTTAGTAAGGATAGCTCTATTATTGTTGACACAATTTTGTATACACAACTTTCCCCCATGGACAGCTACTTTAGAAAATAGTGGAAAGAGAGTGTTTGCATTTCACGGGGAGGAATGAGGACACTCATCATTATAGACTTCAGAAGGTGGGTGGCCTACGCATATCTTCTTTCTAGAGGTGGCGCACCTGGATACACCTGACTAGGAAAGGAGGAGAGCACTGGGAATATTCCTGACCCCTTTGACATCCTCCCTCCTCCCTGCCACCCTGCACCCCAAGGCAGATGCCAGCCTCCTCTGCCAGGCCAAGGGGCAGCCAGGGGAGGATCACTGGGCCTCCAGCTGGCTCCAGCTCCAGGCCTCTGAGCCGCCTTCACGTTGCTATAAAAATGCAAAGCATTCCAGCCATTTTAATTACTGGGTGTTGCATAAGCCAGCAACCAGTTCATACAAAGGAACAACAGACAAAAAATAATTTTTCAACATGCCTTTGGCCTCTCCCCTGAAATCAGCCTCTGATCATTGGCTCCCAGGCCTTGAAAGGCACTCCAGGTTTGTGCAATCTCTTTTAGAGTTTGTTGATGTAACATCAAGATCTTTTTTTTTTTTTTTCTAAATATTTGAGGTAAAGGCAGTTCCAGCTACTTTCAAGCAGTTTGGAAAGTTACTGGTCATCTTCTTACTTAATGTGCTAAGACTATTATAGGGGCTTCATATTATACACACTGAAAACTTTGCTATAAAAGAGTTCACTGTGTGGTGGGTCTGTCTGGGCACCATGTCAGGGGGCTTTTAGTTCCTGAAATTCCAAAATGACCACATTACAAGGTACTCCCTAGGCATGAACCCCAAACATAATATTTCAGTAGTTCTTGGATGTGGAGAATTTCTTAAAAGCTTATAATGTGATTAGAGAAACCTCCAAGTTCCCTAATTCTGATTTTTCAGTAGCTTCTGAATGCTTTCCTCACTAATAACCTAACAGTTTGTTGAGGACATACTGTGTGTCAGGCAATATGATAAGTGCTCAGAAGAGAAAACTCAATTAGATTTTGTTAACTACCTCACTTCCTAAAGAGGGAAAATGATATGGAAACTGATAATCCCAGTGTAGTGTGATAAATATCAAGTCACAGACAATCTCTGAAGATAGAACCCAGCTTGGGTGGAAGGAAAGGCTACTTACAGAAGATGATGCCTAATAATAATAATATGGCCTTAATAATAATATTGACAGGGGCCACTAACTGACTCTGTGCCAGGTGTTCTGCTAAATCCCTTCCAAGTACCATTTTGTTCCTCACAATCCTGTGAGATAGGCACTAATGTTGTCCCTATTTTCCAGGTCAGAAAACTGAGGCACAGGAAAGTTTCTTCTTCAAGATCATACAGTTAAGAAATGGTATTGGTGTACTGGGATATACATAACAACTAGCTCCTCGGGACAAAAAGCCTGGTTTGTAGCATCTATTACTATGGTGTAAATATTCCCATCATGGCCAATTTCAAGTTACTGAATGCAGAGGTCACTTAGGAAGAATGTACAGCAGCATACAACTCTATACTATTTCAACCATACAGATACAATAGCTGGAAATAACCTCAAGAGCATAGATAAGAGTATGACATAATAAAATAATGAGGAAGTGACAAGCTTTAAGTAGTCATTACCTGTGTTGTTAATATAATTTGTTTGATTGTAAGTTTATATAATTACATCTTTAGTAATGGCTGTGTTTAACAACTGCCTGGCAAAATTCCAGAAAATTTAACAATCAGCTCTCACAAGCCAGCATGAGACAGTTCCAGAACACCAACTGGGGGCTCTGGAATCTTACTCTTCACCCCACCAGACAAGTGAGAGGTAGTCAAGTGAGAGAAGGAAAGGCACTCCAGGCCAAGGGAACAGCACGAACAAAGACTTAAGACATGGATATGAGAGAACAGACAACAATGACATTTAGTGTTTGCAAAATGTTTTCAACTGATCACTGGAGTGCAGAGAGGTGGTAAGAAGCACCGAACTGGACGCTGAACTTCTGATTCTGGTTCCATCACTTATTAACTGTGTGATCTTAACCAAGTTACTGAACCTCTCTGTGCCTTGACTTTCTTTTCCATAAAATGGGCATGATAATAACAACACCTACACTTGGAGTTTTGAGAATTAAATACATCTATATCTGTAAAGTATGTAAAACAGGATCTGGCACATAATAAATCCTCAATGTTAGTTATTTATTATTTCATCCTTAAAACTACCTCTGTGAATTAATGTTTGTCCTCACTTTGCAGAGGAGAAATATAAGTTTGCAGAGAAACTCAGTAGATGGAGGCAATAGGACTTGAATAAGTGTGCTGCTTCTAGCTCTGTGCTCATCCCAAGTCAGAAATCACATTGACCTCATGAGTATTATTCTTCAGTCAGGCCTGCTGATGTATTCAGTGCCCTACGAAGTGTCCTTTTGACAGGGACCACCGGTGATTCATGTTCTCACACACTTTGACAGGTGGGTGCAAGGCATTCTGGGAAGGAAGACCCATCCAGTGACAGACACTGGGCATCGGCCCCTTGTATCTTGCTATTTTCTGCATGTTCATTTTCCCCATGAAGAAGCAGGCTGGCTGGGTGGTTAAGATCGTGGGCTTTTGGGCCAGACTGCTTTGGATTCAAACTCTAGCACTGCAGTACCCTGGCCATGTAATCTTGAGCAAGTTACAAAATCTCTCTGTACCTTCGTTTCTATATTTGAAATAAAAAGGGATGGTGAGGATAATCCTGTCTTCCTCACAATTTTTGGTATAAGCGCTAGCACAAATTACTATACGCATACCACCTAGAAGAACGCCCTGCACCTAGGAGGCACTTTGTAAGAATCAGCTATTACTATCAAGTGTTAGTCTTTTTTCCTTCCTCCTTTCCCTCATCCCTTCTTTGGGTATTACGTACATAGTCAAAGGGGAAAGGATACGAGAATATGCTCTTCCCTAATAAACACAGATCATTAGTAGGCTACTTGATGGCAGGGGCCTCATTCGCCTCTATATCTCTGGGGTAGGGCCACACCCTGGTCCGTATAGGTTCTCAGTGAGAATTTACCATGTGCCAGGCACTGTGCCTGTACTGTATTCACTGTTCCATGAACCCAGACTCATGAAGATCCTATGAGGTATGAACTGCTCCTTCATTTTACCATTAGACATCTGATCCTCAGAGAGGTTAAGGAACTTGTTCAAGGTCACAGTGAAAAGGTGAAAAATGATCAAAACCCAGGTTTACTGACATCAGTAAAGCTTTGGTCCCTAACCCCCTTGTCAGGATATCCCATTGGGAGGGCTTGAGAGATCATAAAGTCCAAACCCCTGCTTTTACATTTGAAGAAAAGGAGTTCATTGATTTACTCATGATCACTCAGCTACTGTGTGTGGCAGAACTGAGACAAAAATCTGGTATATTGCCTCAATCTTATGCTTAAAATTTCAGGAGGAAATGATGCTATATTCAATAGCTGTTAAAATGTACTGATCACTAGTCTATCAGCTTGCCTCTGGATCATGGGCCCTGTTTTGGTAATATAAATGTAATTTTCCTTTGGCAACCATCCAAATTCAGAGTAAAGAAGGACCTACCCGTATCCCCAGATATTGCCCGCTGTATGATTTCTCCTGCCTTTTCTCCACTGCGAACCAGATTGAACAAGAGATGATGCATCTCATTTGCCTGCTGATAAATCTCCCTCAACAGCCCTCGGTGGGGGGTACCTTGTCTCCTTCTGCTTGGTTGCATCATACAATGATCAAGAGCTCTGAATATTCAATGGGAACACGAAAGATGAAGAGGAAATCACCAGCCCTTCATGAACCTATGGGTATAGTAACTTTGCGGTCTCCAGAAAGGCTGCTAGTTTGGAAAGAGACCTCTAGGTCTGAATCACAGCTCTGTCACTCCCTTCCTTATATGAAATTGGAAATGTAATTTAACTTCTGAGCCTCAGTTTTCTTGACTGTAGAATGGGCATAAATAATACCTATTTTTTAGGATTGTGAGGGGTGGAGGAAATACTGCATTGAAAGTGCGTCGTACATAGCAGGTACTCCACTAACTTGAGTTCCCTTTCCTTTCCCTTGCCTTAGAACTCTTCAGCTCATCATCCCAAAGTTGATGAATGTTACAGGGCAGGGAAATAATTATTAACTGTGTATCTCTCATGGGCCCAGCACTGAATTAGACGAGCCTAAAGTGATGGGAAGATGATGAGATACTAAGGGGTCTGACTTCTTGTCTCATGTTTGGCAATAATCCTGTGTGACCATATAAAAGCCCACATCTCTGGGTCTTTTTCTATATCTGTAAAATGAGGGGTTTGGATATGATGACCCACAGTTCTCTCCCATCTCTGACCCTCTGTCTTACAATAATCCAAACATCACGCCACTCCCTGGTTAGGCGGTCCAGCATCTCATGACACACTTGACCCTCCTGTTATAGTCCATACCACTCACTGTTGTTTTTGCATCTTTCTCTCCCACTAGACTGGGAACTCCTTGAGGGCAGTTCTGTGCCTTGTTCACTGTTACATTCCCAGCGCCTACTGGGTACTAGCGGAGATCGAGTCAATGTCTAAGGAAATGTGAAGGAAGAAGGGCAGGAAGGAGGCCCCTGCACCTTTCCTCCAAAGAGTCGATGATCACACTGACTTACAAGCTGTGAGGCAGATAGAGACTATCAGTGAAGCAATGATACTCAAGAGTCCCCCCACAACTTGGAAAGAAGGCTGTCTGTCTTCTGAGCACTGAAGCAGTAAGTTCACACACCACACATGGCCTGGCTGTCCGTGGCAGTAAATGAAGACGCAGTAAGGGGTAAGTTCAAAACCCAGAACCCAAACTTCTTGACCTGAGGGTCATTAGTGGATGGTGACTGTAACCTAAAATATAGAAACCAAATGGATATTCCCAGTGCAGAAAAAGTCTGGGCTAAAGAAGAGAGGGGTGGCAAGTTTGGAGCAGAGAAATGGAAAGACCAAAGGGGCCAAAGTCGGCAATGTATGTCCAGCCTTGTCACTGTCCAGGAAGAGGGGCTCTTGTCAGCAGGTGTGAGCACTGGCGCCCTCCTTGGCCAAGGCTTCCCCTCAGTGAGAAGGAGAATTCCATAGTATCTCAGCTGAAGATACTCATTCTTTGACTCTCTGACCTCATTCCCTGTGTTCTGACTCCATACATACTAAAGCAACTTTCTGATGAGAAACTAACTTCATAAGAAGCTCTCTATGGTTATCAGGAAAAGAAAATATAAGGTCATATTGACATGAATGCCCTACCCTACATGACAATTAAATATCTCATTGGAAACAAAGAAAATGGAATTTGGTTGGTGGGGGTAGTCTCTTATGAATCATAGTGTCCCTGGGACTGTTTAACTCTGGGAGCTGCATCGAGCTGAGTTTCTGGACCCAAGAAGCTGGATTCCAGAACGTCTGTTATGGTAAATTTGTGAAGGTGATACACTGACTGCCCCTCCCCACTCCTTTCCCTGCCGTTCTTTGGTTAGTTTATTCTCTCAATGTTTGGTAAGTGCCTAAGATGTGCAGATGTTGTGCTAGGCACTGAAGACGCTCCTGGAATTGCTTGCTGTCTAAGGGAGGGAAAGATGTTTCAACCACTAGGGGCAACAGAGTGTGGGAGGCATGGAGTGGAAACCTGGGGGATATGGTGTGAGTGGGAGGGGAATGAGGGAGGAGAGGCCTCAGAGTGGTGGTCACTTCTGCTGAGGCAGAGAGAGGGTCAGGAAAACATCCATGAGGTGATGATTCAGGCTGAATCCAGAAAGATAAAGACTCTGACAGATGAGACAGAGGAGGGTTAGGAATACATTGGTTGAAGGTGGATTCCAGGCAAAGAGTGCAGCGTGAACAAGCGTCAGAGGCAGGAAACTGATAGTTGGAACGTAAAAGGTTGGGAGAGGGGAATGAGGGCATAGGTTTAGTGAGATAAGCAAGGACAGGACCTGCTGTTGTGTAACTGCAGGGGTAGAAATCACATCGTATTCTATGTGAATGGTCCCCCTCTGTGGGGCCCCAGGAAGAGTCAGATCACAGAGGGCCTTGTGTGCCTTTGTTTGGAGTTTAAGACTTTGTTCAGAAAGCCGTAGAGAACAAATGAATCATTTAAGCAGAGGACAGCATGATTTCAGATTTATATTTGAAAAATTTTACACAAGCAGCAGTTCAAAAGTTGAATTTGATAGAAAAAGACTTTGGATAGAGCAAGCAATTATATGACTATTGAAATTGTCAGGAAAGACTCTATGGGGGCCTGATCCAAGGCAGAAATGGTGGGATGGGGAGAAAGGGATGGTTAGAAGACATGTGTGGAATGAAAATCTACAGGACTTGATGAATGATGGTGCCTTTGGCAGGGATAGGTAACACCAGAGGGGACTGAGAGGAAAAGACAATGAGTTTGGACCCTTAGGGTCTGAGCAGGCACAGGACTTCCAGGTGAACTCGTCCAGGGGGACACTGGTTCTAGACAGGAGCTCAGAGGGATGCTGCTGCGTACACTGCTGATTCCAGTGCACACAGCAAAGTGGCAGGTAGATCCAGGGGAGACAGTGGGATTAGCCAGGGGGCATGTGGAGGCTGGAAGGGAAGGGAGCCAAGGACAGACGACTGGGAAACACCTACATTTCAGTGGCAGGAAGAGCCTGAAGAGTCTGCCAAGAAGACTGAGAAGGTACAGTTGGAGAGGTAGAAAGCAAAACCCCAGAGAAAGTGGAGTCTCAGCAGCCGAGTTTAAAGCAGGATGTGATCAACAGTGTCAGATCCTCTTTGGATGTCCACATTGCACAGGACAAGTCAGTTTCAATTCCAACAGGTTCCACTGAAAAGAGCTCAAGTGCCCTGGCAGAAACAGGATCTTCAGTTCAGTCTGACAGCAGACTGACCCTACGTCTGTTATCCGTCCTGTTCCCTCCCAAGCCACAAGAGCACCAGGCAGAGACACCTGTGTGTGTCTTATGTGCAAAGCTGAGCATGCAACCTTCAAAGAAACCACAAAGGAGCTACTCATTTTTAGAGGAAAAACACGCAAACTCCATGGGCATAAGGAAGACATTAAGACAGGGTTGAGGAAGGGAAGTTCTGCCTCCACTTCATATTATCTGTCACAGAAATAATCGACCAACTGAGCACACAGTCACTTTAAAGAAAGAGCAAGTGCTAAAATTTTAGCTCTGTTTCCCATCTCCCACCACCCCAGAAAACTGGGTATAAAATGTCTCCACTGTGCACATGTGTTTTCTGGCTTAAAATCCCTAGGAATAAGCTGCCCATGGAAAGAAATGCAAAAACCCTAGGATTAAGGTGACGGCAGCCAGAGACTCATACTAAGGGGTCTTCACTCCCTGGTAGGGCTAGGGGGAGAGCTGGGGCAAGAGACGCCCTGCAATTTTACTGCCATGAAATTGGCTCCATATGGAAGAGAGAAAAGGTATTTACTCCCTGCCGATGCCAGACAGAGAACCTAACGTACCTACCATCTTAGGTCCATAATTCCCCAGAGCTGGGCAGCAACCCTGCTGAGGGTCTGGCCAGGGCTCATGGTGTTGGGTGGACCAGGGCTGTCTGTTGCTTGGAAAAGGCTATTTTGAATGTAATGACTTTCAGATGGACTATGGGTTTAGGGGCAGGCACTGTGGCTGGGATCTGGAGGAGAAGGGGCAGGGAGGAAAAGAGGTGTTTGTCTTGTCAGTACCTTCTCCAGGTTTAATTTCCAGAGGCCAGCTCTGCCCTAGAAGAGTGAGACCACAGCATCCTCTCCTGTGTTCCCAGATCTCCCCAGTTCCCCCAAACCCATGATTCACAAGTATATAGCTTTCTGAGAGCACAGCTCTCCTTAGGTTGACATGTGGCCAGCCTAGGGGTGGAGAAACTGGGCAGCTGTGAACCCAGACGGGATGCTGACTGAGAGCTTTGTGGCCACTGCAGACAGGAGTAGTTAGCTTCACCCACTCAAAGGCACCCACACCCCACTGACTAGCGTGGAATTGAGCCTCTCCCACCTTCCCAGTGAAACTGTCCGGGGCTGCAGGCTGAGGGAATGGGTGTTCTCTGGCTTACAGTGCCCCCTAGCACTGGCCAGAGGGATAGGGCTCCGTGATCAATTCAAGGAGCTACCATCTGCCTACCTCAAAGCTGGGAAAGGGTCAGTGGGACCAATCAGTTTCATTCACTCAACCAATACTTATTGATATCTTTGTTACCAACACTGTCCTCAAGGGGCTTACAGTCCAGGAAGGTAAACAATCACTTTCCAGTCAGCCAAGTGATGTGAAAGAAAGAAGCACAGGGCAACACTGGAGGGGGCTGATGAAGACTGGGGATGGGAATCAGAGAAGGCTTTCTGGAGGAGGTGACATTTAAGCTGTAATCTGAAGGTAGTATAGGAGTTCAATGAATTTTTTAAATAAGGTATGTAGACAATAAAAGACATATTCCTGACCTTTCAGTATTATGACCCAGGAGAAAGACAGATAAACAAGTAATTATAATGGGGCTCTATCAGGAATAAGACCCTCAATTTCTCCTATTCCTTCACCATGACAATCTTTGTTTTCAGCATGAATCTTGAAGGAGGGAGCAGCATAGGAATTCAGTAAGTGTAAACTGAGAGATTGATGGGTGTGCTTCAGTTCCGGTCACATTCAATTTGTCTCAAATCTATTTAAATGACAAGATCTATCTTCTCTTCAGAAACATTCACCTTGCTGTTGAGAATTTTCCGTGGAATCTTAGACCTTCCAGCCAGAGGTATCTTGGAGATCACTAAATTACATCTTTCATCCAACAAACACAAAAACTGAATCTGAACAAGTGACTTATCCACACACAGAATTGTTCTGCAGCAACCTTTAGAACAAATCTCAAGTGTTTTTTTTTTTTTCACCCCAGCCTCTTTTTTGTCTCCCAGAAAGAAAATTTTCATAAGTCTTTTTGCAGCAATATGTTTGGAATGTTTTCAAAGGTATTTGATAATTTGGAAAGGGGAAAATAAACACTAGAGATAGACCTCTGAGGAGTACAGAGCTGTATTTGTTCTGATTGGCTCAGAGGTGATTATTATCATAACAGAGAACTATTTAGTCAGTGCAGGCATAATTCTCTACTTGTTGAGCACTGTACAGAGAGACCCTGAAACAAACTCATCTATAGATCTGAAATGCAGAATCAGGACTGTGAGTGGCTGCAGTTTCCACAGCAGGAGTATAAACATTAGGTCATGCGCTGCAGCTGGGGAGACTGAGGCCCAGGAGTGTGTACGAGCGAGCCCAGGTAAGGACTCAGGCAGCTGCAGCACAATCTTGGCTCTGTTACTAGCTCACCATGAGACTTTGGGCAAATTCCTTCACTTGTTTGTACCTTATCTTTCCCACCTATAAAATGAGGGTGGGTAGTCTCTGAGGTCATTTTTTAGGACCTCTAAATAACTACGAGAAACTTTCCACAGATTCCAGCATCCTGGAACTTGATATGCAGAGGGGTGAACATGGACTCATCTTTCCTAGAAAAGTTCGAGGAAAGGAAATACCAGGTCATCCTGGTAGGTTTGAGGACAGGCCAGACAGATTTAGAAACTTCTTCAATTCTTCTGGGGTTTATAAATCTATCATTGTTCTTAGCTGTCAAGAGAAAGTGGGGAGCTGGTATCTTCATTCATACCATTAGCCCCAGGTCCATTCCATCTAGCTTACAAAGTGGACTTGAAAAAGCAATTCTTACATATTATTAGGTCCATGGACACCAGGACATCCGATTGATGGCTGTAAGGTCTGCTCGCTGGAGGGGCTGACCCTGGCAGTAGGGCTCTCCTCTACAAGGATTCATGAAGCTTGCTCTTTCTCTTCCTCAGGGTTGAGGACTGAGCTGGCCTCACATGGATGGGCAGAGGGGAGTCTCCTTGGGTTAAACATTAGGGAGAACTTCCCAACTGAAAGGGAAGCTGACCTCCAAAGATGATGGCCCAGCTTAGGATAGGGAGTGAGAAGAAATAAACCAAAAGGCAACTTCATTACCTTTCAGCTGGAAAACCAATCAGGTTACTCTTACACATACATAATTAAGTAGCTGCCATAGTCAAATTCTTCAGATGCTTTCTATAAGGAATCAGCTCCTTGAAGTTCATCAAAAGTTATTTCTCTGATACTAATATTCTAGGCAAGCCTTCCCTTGGAGAAGCTACTGGCATTTTGGAAAAATCCTTAAAGTGAAAAGAAAAAAGAGAAGAGAAGGCCTCTATCACGTTAGACGCTTATCCAAAGTGGATTCGGTTTGGAAAGACTTTTAAAACCTTCCACATGACTGGCACTGTGCAGGGATAAATGAAACTCTCAAATCCCACCAAGTATGCCCTCATTCAACCTGGATCCTTGGCATGGCCTTCAGAGTATCCATTGCTTAAGACTCAATAGGCTGCTGGCCACACCCATACCCATGTCTCCTGGGACCCTATTTTGTGCTCTGAGGCCTAAAAAGGAGTGGCCAAATATCTCAGGCCTCAAAGTGTTTCCTGTGTGGTTGGGGAAATAGTACAATTATGTCCCATGAAACATGGAACAAAGTGCTGGAGTAAACATTTGAAAGAAGGAAAGAGCTCTCTGGGTCCAGCTGTAGTTACAGTTAAAGTGGGAGGGGTCTTAAAAGTTGTGAAGGGAACAAGATAGAGAAATGTGGGAACTAGATTCCCTTCCTTACAGCTTAAATTTTTAAGGGAAAAAAGGGAGTTTAAAAAATGTTTTGGGAATACCATATCCAATGAAGTTTTCTGCTCCTGCCATCCCAATGTCACTTCTCTGAGGTGTAAACAGAGGAGTTTCTGAGAAATAGGCTGAACTGCATTTCTGAGCAGTATTTCCAGTCCTTACTTTGTTCCAAACTTTTAGCATTTCTATAGCCAAATCATTTAAGTCTCTTTCCAAATGGGATGAGCTGGGATAGAAAGGAAGAGAGATGCAAGAGTAAAAAGATAAAAGACTCTAGCTGCAAAAGGGCATTTGCACTACCATTTGTTAAAGCTACTGGCTGCTAAAGTCCAGGGAAACACATGCTACTCTTAAGGTGGGAGTGAGTGAATTGTGTTCCTGGTTGGTTGCCAAGTCATGTCACCTTTCTGCACCAGTTTCCTTATCTGGAAAGTGTGAATAATACTTTGTGATTTTCCTATCTAAAAGGATTATTGTAAGATGTAATGAGGTGAGGTATGAAAAATATAAGACAGAATCAAGATGTTACTGAATACTAAAAATAGTCACAGTTATTAGTTATTAACAGTTATGCATTGCAGCTAGTAGTCTCAGATCCTGGATAGTTTTCCAGGATTTCATTTTACCCCAGTTTTGGATCAGCTCACTCCCAAATTCTTTGCTGAAGGATGGAGACCTGTCTGCCCTAGGTGGGGTTACCGTTTCCTTCTGCCCTTTCTGCCTATTGTTTTTCAAATAAGCTCAGGGCCTTTGCACTTGGCTGTTCTCTTCTCCCAGGCTGACACATGGCTGCGCCTTCTTGTTCACATCTCAACCAGGATGTCATCTCATCAGACAGACCTTCTCTTACTATCCCATAGACAGCAGCGCCCTCCGCAGTCATTTCTAACCCATTATTCCGTTTTATTTTCTTCATGGTATTATCACCTTGGAAAATCACCCTATGTACTCATGTATTTACTGATATATTGCCTGCACGTTCCATAGGAGCAAGGAGTTTGTTTCGCTTATCCCAACATCCAGAACAGTGTTTGTTGAATGACTTTCACAGTTTACTCCAGTTGAGCCCAGGAAACATTTCACAGCTAGCTCCAAAAGGCAGATGGCTTCCTCAAAGTCTGGCGGGGAGGTAAGGTGGGAGTGTGTAGGGTATAGGTCATCTACTTGGTTCTTTCCTCTCTGACACTGCTCGCTCCAGAGAAGGTGGAGAATTAGCCTTTTCCCATTCTTTCCACCAGGCGCAGTCAAGGTCTCTAGGGCCAGGGCCGCCTCTGACCTGCCCAGGGGTTGGTGCTTGAGTAGGTGGTAGTCGATTCAGGTTTGGGTCAGAGGCTCCCAGAAGGCGGGGTGGGCGTATGGCGAGGGTGCAGGTGAAAGCGGGCACCAGGACGCCGCTTCGAGGGCCCCTGGGCGAGAGCGGGTCAGAGGCGCGTCCAGCCCACCCACTCGCGTGCCCACAGCCGCATTATTCCCTATAAGGATCTGAACAGTCCCGGGCGGCCCCGCCCCATCGCCCCGCGCCCCCGGCCCCGCCCCTTTTTGGAGGGCTGATGAGGTAATGCGGCTCTGCCATTGGTCGGACGGAGCGGGCCCCGCTCTCCCAAGAGGGGGTGCCCTGGGGACCCGCGCTATATCACTCGGCCGCCTGGCTGCAGCGCAGAGCGGGCAGCAGGCGGGCGGGCAGATAGCTTCTCCTCCTCCTGCTCCAATAGCTCCTCCAGCTCCTACTCCAGCTCCCGCTCCTTCACCCAGAGAGACTGCCCACCCGCCCAGTCGTGCGCCAGCGCCGAGGCAGCCTCGCCGCACCCCATCCCGTTCCACTGGGCACTCGGAGGGCAGCGCGCCCGGAGTCAAAGTTGCCCCGTAAGCCCGAGCGGGCGAGCTCAGGCTGCAGCGACCCCACCGGCGGCGCGCACCGCAACTTTGGGGAGGCGAGCAGCAGCCTCGGCAGCGGCAGCGGCAATGACTCCCTGGCTTGGGCTCGTCGTGCTCCTGGGCAGCTGGAGCCTGGGATACTGGGGCGCTGAGGCGTGCACATGCTCGCCCAGTCACCCCCAGGACGCCTTCTGCAACTCTGACATCGGTAAGCGCTCCTGATGTCCCCGCTGGAGCCCCGGCGGTGCCCGTTCGCGCGCGCAGCCCAGACTTGGGCGCTGCTCCGGATGGCATGGCGAGCCCCGCTCCTTTTCTCTGCCTGGGCTTGGGACGGGGTGGGGAGTCTCAGATTCCTGGGGCGGGGGCTCTGGCAAGACCGAGGTGGGGAGATGCCCTCCAGAGAGAACCACAGACACTGAGTGAACCCCTTGCATCCATGCTCTTCTAGGGCGTGAGGTCCCTATCCGTCCTTTTGACTTCTGGAAAATTTCCCTTTGCACTATTGCATGAGGAAGGGCTGGGGGAGAAAGGGAGAACGTTCCTAAAACTTGGGATGCCAACTAAAATGCTGGTATGTTGAATAGTTTTTTTCTTTAAGAAAAAAAAGTTGCCAGCCATGTGCATGGAAAGTTGCAGAAGAAACTTAAAGTTTTCTGAGTATGCATCATCTCCTGCACCCATGAAGTTCATTCTTTTCACTGAAACCCAACCCAGCCTCACACTCCTCAGACAAGTGCTAACCGAGCTTCTTGGACTGCCAAGTTTGGGTGGATTTAAGGGGGGAAATGAGAAGAAAGCCATGGGGTTGACCCTCCCCAGAGGAACTGTATTTGAGAGTGTTGATAGCAAGCAGGAGGTGGCGTGTGTGAGGGATCACTTATCACATAGCTGTGAGAATTCACAGGAAGGCTTTTTTCCCCCCTTGAATGTGTGTGGGGAGGGGGAGACTGAGTAAGTGGAAAAGAGATTTGTCACCAAAAGAACAAAGATGCCAGGAGTCACATCATGGTGACTATTCCAAACTGGACTTAGTATCTTGATTAGAGAGACTCAGTAAGAAGTAGAACCAGTTTTTATCAAGGGCCTTGAGAATGTCCTGGGAGAACTTGTTTGGGAGTGTTCAGGACACTTCTTGTGCTTGGATGGCCAGAGGTGGAGTAGCAGCTGGGAAACATCTCTCCTCTCCTTTACAGCTCATAAAGCATGCAAGTCCAGTGGCCCCTGCTGTGTGTGTGTTGGGGGGAAGGGTATATGTGGGCTGGGGGTGGGGTGGGACACAGCTAGCCACCTTCTGCCTGTGTCAATTCAGAAGTGAAGAATGAAGCGTGTGTGTTTTAAGTACAGTCATAAAGGGGAAGGAAATTTTCCACTGGGTCCTGGGTGAGGGCCTCCACAAGTGTGCTGCAAGGGAGGAGGGGGAGGAGGCAGGAACCTGGCAGGGGAGGCAGCTGAGGTTGGGAGGGGCTCTGCTGGTGGGCCTGGCGAGCCTAGGAGAAGTCAGGGAGGTGGCCGTGGTGACCAGAAGGTCAGTCCAGTTGGCCGGCATGGATGTTTGTGTGACCTGGGGTCACCCATGTTAGTGGTTTCCCGGGGCCTTTGTTGTGCACCCTTCCCTCTCCTTGAGGAACCTGACTGGCCCCTGGGTTTGTGGACTGCCTGGAAGGATTCTTTTGGGCTGCCCAAGGCCTAGAAGCCTTTCTTTCTCCTCCTCTGACTGTCCCCACCCAAATCCCACTTGACCTGTCTATGATTACCTCGTGGGTGTCATTCCCACGTGAGTAGTGCTAACGAGCTGCTGTTGGTGTAGCAGTAAGGTTCTGGTCCTGCTCAGTAAAGAGCACACACTTGGCGTCAAGAGTCAGGGTATCCTCCTTTGCTTGACAATGGCTCGAGTGTGTTCACTTGGATCTTTTGGTGTGTGGTGAGAGGGAGACCTCATGCCTTCCCCTGGCCCTTGGCTTTTTGGGTTTCTATCCTGGAAGTTCACCAGGGAATAGTAGAAACAAGAGCAAGGAGACCACTTCCAGTGGGGGCATTGCTTAACTATGCTCACTGCTTAGGTTTCCTGCAGTGTGTCTGGACTGATGCAGAAACTTTCTTGTAATTTCTCCAAATTTTTTCAAGAAATCCTTCCATATCCCCCTCCTCAATAGACTGCCCAGAGAAAAGCAGAGTTACCAGGAAGTACCCAAAGACCAGAACATCATGGTAGCAAAAATAAAAAAGATACAAAGAAATCTTCAATATTGCTGGCACCGATTCCAAACTGTTCTGTCTCGGTTTGGTGCACTGCACTAGCGGCAGGGATGAGATAATGCTTTTAAAAATGGGAGGTGTGGATGTCGGCTGCCTGCTTATTGACCTCCACTGCCTTACAGTACCCTGCTGGTGTCCAGTAGGTGGCTCCCAGTTTTCCTAGCTTACAGCCGTTCTGGTTTCCAATCTGGGTTGAAACGCTGCCTGTTCTCTCCCTGAAGGAAATGTGTAGACAATTCCATTCCCCTTGACCCCTACGACTCCACCAATCAATGCTGAAGCCCATGAATGATGCTCACACCAGCCCATCAGCTTCCTCTTCCATTACCTTCCTGGCTGTTTTCTCTTCATGGCCGGGTACCATGTTGCCCTCTCTAAGGAACCCTCCATGGCCTTCCCTCTCCTTTCTCCTCATCCACAGGTGTCTCTTTTTGCCTTTTCTCCCCCAAAGCCCTGGGGATTGGCACTGCCTTCTGGGTGAGGAGGAGTTAAAAGGTGTTTCTATGGCAACTCCAGGCTCTGCACCCTAGTGAAGTGTTTAGGAGAAGAATTAACTACATGCTGGCTTATAAAACATACTGAGGGGGAAAGGAAAGGACCTGGAAGCAGCCACAATGTCTGTGGCCCCCTCCTCACCAATCATTGCCCCCCAAACTCCTGACAAACCTTGACTCTGGAGGAGGGAAGCGAGAAGACTAGGAATGAAGAAGGCAACCTTGGCCTGCTTTCTGCTCCACAACTCTGTCCAGCTCAGGAAGGGGTGGGCAGTGCCAAGAGCCTTCTGGAAATTGGGGTATGTGAGTGTACATGAGTGCACGTGTGTGTGCATGCACACACAGAGGGGTGTGTGTGTGTGTGTGTGTGTTTGTGTGTGTGGTTTCTGCAGAGGCGGGGGCAGAAAAGAGGATTTTGCTTCAGAATGCCAAGCCCTCCTCTCGGCCTCTTTTGCACAGAAGAATGGGGCTGTGCAATGGAGTGCTAAGAGCCTGCTCCCCGAGCCTGTTGGGAATTCGAGAGTGAGGCTCGGCTTGAAGGCCCGCTGCCAGCCTTGGAGGATGGTCCCTGGATATCTCTGAGTTGTTTTGACAGGGACCAGTGCCAGCGGATTCCTTCAGTATCAGATCTGAGGTTGTGGTATTAGCAAAGAAGCCATTTTCAAAGAGGCCCGATATATCCCCTCTCACTCATAGACACACAATTACACTCCACACTGGGCTTTGTGACTTAAGGAAAATAAAAAGGATCAGACTTCAGAGAGGAGCCAGTCACTTGGGGAGCAGACCTGAGCTGTAGACATCTTAGTAACTTTGGAAAGAGGAGAGCTGCTCTTTGTAGGAGGGAAGGGACATCTCTCAGATCCTACTGGGTGCAGGCACTTCACAGACCCTTAAGAGTAGATATTACACCTATTTTTTTTCACTTGGAAAACACAGAGTCTGAAAGCGATTGTGCCTGCTCAAGGTCACCTGGCTGCTGCATGGTAAGGCCAACTCCATTCCTTAGTTATGCCATTCTTCCAAAACTTTTCAACTTTCATTTACCCTTGATATTCTAAGGCAGACGACCCCTCTTAGAACTAGGATGGAACAGACAGTTAACATTTGAAGAATGCTTTACTTATGGATTTTGGGAGTTTTCCTTAAAAATATGAAGACAGCCAAAATGGCCAGAGGTTTTAACATTATTTTATGGCAGTGAGAACTAATTACTATTACTACCACCATCATCATCATTATCACATGAGGGTATAAATAGAGAAAAATTTCTAATGTTCTTTGGCTATTAGAACTGGAAGAGACTCTCAAAGTAAAAAAAAAAAAAAAAAAAAAGACTTGGTTTATCTCACTGGGGTGCAGGGAAAAGTCAAGCTAATGGGGACAAGAGATCTTGGGCAATACTCTTCCCCTTCTGGGTGAGGACGAGTGGAGGCCTTCTAGAGTGAGGTGCCCTTTCTATGCAGATGGCCAGTGTGGTGGGAGGCAAAACAGAGTCAGGAGACTGGGTCCTGGGCTGGCTGGAGAAGGCGCCCCTCCTACAATTCTGTGTCCCTTTCACAATCCCTGGATGGATAAGGCTAGAAAAGTGGC
This sequence comes from Camelus bactrianus, assembly GCF_048773025.1. Lineage (NCBI taxonomy): Eukaryota > Metazoa > Chordata > Mammalia > Artiodactyla > Camelidae > Camelus > Camelus bactrianus. Next base: position 29,606,986 of record NC_133550.1, on the reverse strand, counting down.
CACAGAAGTAGCTTGGGTGGAGGGACTTTTGTTTGTTTTGCAGGAACAGCAGGAACCATTCAGCTCCACTGCTGAATGGCACATTCCAACAGGTTCATTAATTAAAAACAAAAACAACAACACAATTCTCCATTGCATTTGGCTTTTACCATTCCAGCCAGTATGGACAAGGAGGCCCCTTCTTCTAGCCTTTGTCATAGTCAACTCCTGGGTGGCCTGGTGAGGCAGTGTGGGGTGGCGGAAAGGCCGTGGGGCAAGCAGAGCTCGCCTTAAATCCTTCCTCTGAGGCTTGTTGGCTGTGTGCACTTAAGCATGTTATTAGCTATCTTTAAGTTTTAGTTTCCTCATTTATAAAAGGGGAATAATAATCTGCACCTCCCTGGCCCTTTAATTTTTATCTACATTTTAAAAATTATAAGGATTATATGGATACATTCTATGTCCATGTATGCATGTATTTGTGTACACATCTGTATCCATTCATCCATCCATCCATCCAGATCGATCTGTCTGTCTGTCTGTCTATTTGTCTATCTAAAATCAGATAAGGGTAAGGGTTTTGATCACTTCCTCTAATTCTAGTCCCTTCCCCAGATCCTTTCTTCCCTATGAATTTACATACATAGGTACCCACAGAAGTTTATAGTAGCTTTTTCCCCTTGGCAACACGAATAGTAGAACACTATAAATATTGGAATACCACATACAACAGTCTATTTTTTTTCAGTGAACTACGTGTATTAGAGATTATTCTCAGTTAATATACATACAGATCTACTTCATCTTTTTTACTGCATAGAATTCCATCAGATTGTAATTTTAAAAACTAATTATGGAGTGATTACTATGTGCCAGGCACCATTCTAAATAATTAACAAGCATTAACTCATTTAATTCTCTCAAAAGTCCTATGAGGCAGGTGTGCTACTGTTGTCTCCATTTTCCAGATGATGAAGCAGAGGCTTAGAAATATTAGCTAACTTGTTCTAGGTTGTATCAGAGCCTGTATTTAAACCCCTGCAGCCTGGCTTTAAAATATAATCAACTACTATACTATACATTACATTATAATACATTATATTACATATTATATTGTGTATCATAATATATATATTGCTATATACTATTATATTACTATAATAATATAATAGCCCTATAAGTTTAGGTATATATTTATTTAGCCATCCCCCTATTGACAGATATCTAGGTTCCTAACAGCCTTTCATCCCTACAAAGAACACTGAAACAGTCATTGTACAATTCTCTTGTTCACATGCACAAATACTTCTCTGTGGCACACATACAATTTGGAATTATTGGACATAAAGTATGTGTATTTTACATTTTAACATTTCCTGACAATGTGCCCTCCAGAGTGGCTGTGTTAACACAGTTCTTTTTGAATGTGCAACATGCAGAGATGGAGGAATTATTCCAGTCCTGTGCTGGAGATACTTCCATGCTTCTCTCAAGTGGGAAAACAATTTATGATCTTTATTGACTTTCTGATATTTTTATTTTTGATTTTCCCTTTCTCCTTTGAAAAGGAGCAAAATTAAGGCCACTCAGATCAAGCTGATGAGAGCGTTTTTGTAGGGAGAATGAGGCTTATGTACCAGGAAAGCCATGGTCCTTGAATTGTTGCAGATTTTTATTAACTTAGTTGCAGATGGTTTTATCTTTTTGCTTTAATAATAAACAATGAGTCTTTAATTACACTGAGTTGCCTGACTTTGGGGTTTGACATGAGCCTAGGTTCATGTTTTGAAGACATGTGCATTGTGCACAGGGTCTTGTTTGCTGATTCAAAGATGTCCCCTAGTTGACTGGCCCTGGCCAGGCTCAAGGTGGCAGCAAGGGGACCCATCTCTTTGTCCTGCTTCTCCCCTTGTTATTGCATTTGGATGGTGTCTGCATGGAAGTAATGGGATGGCCATGGGATGGAGATGGACAAGATGGACAGTGGTGGGATGGAGGTGGCAGGATGGGTCCTGGCCAAGAAAGATGCTGTAATCTCATCTAGATGAGAGGTAAAAGGGCTAGTTTAAAAGAGAATTTCACTGTCCTGATTAAAACCTTTCAGTGGACCCCTGCCTGCCTCCTCCTCATCCTCTCATCGCTGGCCCTTCCAGCTCCAGCTGTTCCTATTCTTTCTCTGGGTCTTGGCCCATGCTGTCTCCTCTGTTTTGAATGCCCCACATTAACTTTTCATTCTCTGGGTTTCACTTGGTTCCATTTCCCCGCCCACTCTCTGGCATTGTTGCAAAATAGTCACACCTTGCTCAAATTTTAAACATGTTGAAAAACACCACCTGTAGAGAAAAAACAATTCTCTGAAGATGCATGAGAAATTTCCAGAGGAGGTCATTTTCGGGCTGACCTAAAGGCTATACCACCCAGAGGACACATCTAACCCCTTTAAGAGGGGAGGCACTTGTTATACTCTCTGCATTACTTGATAAGCCCAGTTCCACTTTCTGGACATAACACTCTATCACCCTCCCAGAGGAAAAAATCTGGCAATTTCTAAATGCACCCCAGGAAAGGATCATCACAAAAATGATAACAGCCTTTCGCTGAAGTGCACTTACCATGCACCAGGCACTATACCAAACTCCTTTTTGCGTATCAATCACCCTGCCAGGTGGAGACTGCCCATTCTAGCTGCCTGATGAGTGATCTGAGGTCAGAGAGGTGAAATCATTTGCCCAAGATCACACCACTAAGAAACAGATGAGCTGAAACCTACACTTGCTTAGTCTATCTCCAAAACCTGTGTTCCAAATCAGTATAGACCAAGGGCTAGGACTCTGGATTTGAGAAGATGCCACCCCTTTTGCAAATTCCCCACGTTGGTTTTTTGACTCCCTGCTGTTGAGGGTTCTCCTTCGTATGCTTCTCTCTGATTTTCTTCCAGACCCAGCCTCTCCAGCTCCTGCCTCCCCTGCTGTCCCTAGTTTTATTACAGTATAGTCCCAACAAAACCAAGCTTTGCACACTATTTCTAACTCCTGACCCAGTGCTCTTTCCACTCAATCAGTGGTTCCCAGCCTTTTCAACACCATAGACTATATTTTATTAATTTTCCCTCAATGGACTTCATGTTGAGAAAAATTATCCATTACAACTTTATGTCTTGGGTGTTGATTATTTTTCCATTAAACAAAAAGAGTTAAACTATATATCTATCACTGCTGATACTAGTCAGTCATTATTCTGATTTAATCAGCTAATATAATTAATTGCAGTCCAAAGCAAAGGAACTTGGTGTTTTCTTATACCCAAGAAGCAGGCTCATGGGTTATTGGATGATGGCAGTGTATGATCTGGGCTGGCTTACTGAAGTGCTGAAAAGAGCTCACGGACCCCTTATAGATCACTGCTCTTCACCGTCTGAGAATGGTTCCTTTATACCTTCACCCCACTTTACTATCTCCCCTCCTGTGGGAAGAGCCGCACATCTACCACCCTTGCCATTTTCTAGGTTGTCCCCAGTGCTGGGAAAAGGGCTGGCGGGGGCAGCAGGTAACCACCGATCTGTCCTCGTTGAGTTGCCAACCTTTTCAGAGGAGGAGACAGGGGCTCAGGTATTTGTTTTCCTATATTAATCTCTAACAGGATGGAGCAGATGAGTATTGACTCTAGCTAAAGGGACTTATTAAATAGCGTTTGACAGGAGATCACTGGGTGTCCATCCCAGCCATAGTGGAACTAAGAGGACTTTTTGCTTGGTTGCTAAAAAATTAGTATCTAGAGGAGGGGAGGGAGCCAGGAGAACCTTTCCTGATGCATTTAGAAGCCATCCGCAAGGCTGGCATGGTCTGGCTGCCACAGAAGTGACAGTCCATGCTGCCCAACACTCAGTTCTGATTTATGTTCACGTAAAGCCTATCACCTAATGGTGGCATGCATGGCGCAGAGAGTAGAGACCTTAAGTATTCCCTGGCTGTGGCCACCTGCTTTTTGTAGGGGTGGGGAAGGGAAGGAAAGCTGAAAGATTTGGCCTCAGAGAGCCCAAGGTAAAAGTTCAGCAGGTAGAAAAATAGAGTCCTTGGATGACAGGAGGTGGGGAGGGCAGAGAGGGGGGAAATTCTGAGCAGACCAGAGCTATTCTGGAAGCAAAGACCTTAAATACTGGCAGGAACTTATCCCCTCCCGTTCTGTATATCTTTGATCCCTATCAGAATGAGGGCTCCTGGCATCAGATAGCCCAGTTGCCTACAGAGAAGGACTGTTCCATTCAGAAATCTTAGGGCTTCTGCATCCTCCAGGTTAGGGCATGGGGAAGGCAAGCATTGCTACCTGGGTTCATGAGGACAGGTTTCGTGACGTGAGGGCTCAACGGTGTTTGGCTAAAGTGATTGTGGTTCATGAATTAGGATGGATCTCCTTTGGACCTAGACTTGACCCTCATGAACAGACCCATAGTCTTTGAATTTTGGAAACATAGTAGTTCTTATGAGCTCTGCTGCTCACCAAGTGTGAGTACGTTCTCCGACTTCAGTTTCCTCATCTGCAAAATAGGGGGAATAATAGTATGCACCACCTTGGGTTGGTGATTAAGTAAAAAAATTCAGGGAAAATGTTTAGTACAGAATCTGCCACAAAGCTCAATAGATATCAGCTTTTAGCAGTAGTGTTGTTATATGACAGAGTGGGTATTGTCACTTTGTTTTTGGTGAGGAAATTGGAGCTCTAAGAGGAGATGGGATGTTTTCCAGGGTCACCCACAGAGAACTGAGTTTCAAAATCTCAACTGTTTGACACCCTCTTTTGACCAAGTCTAACACTTTTCCACTTTATCACACCGCCTCTCACAAGACAGAAAAACAAACAAGTTCCCACCCTATATTTTCATGATTCTCTACATTTTAGAGCCTTAAGTTCACTTGATCTTATTTGATGATCACAACATTCCACTGAGGAAAGCAGGACAGTGGGGGTGGGGGTGGTCAACATTCCCACTGAACAGATGTGGACAGTGAGAACTGGTGTGGTTCAGGAACTCAGCCACACAATTGATACACAGAATTGGGATTGGAACCCATGTCTTTCAAGGCCGAGTCCTACATTCTTGTCAAAGGTCAGGTGCCTCCCTTCCCTCTTCAGACGGCTCCAGAACATTTGCCTCTGGTAGTCACAAGTGGTGGATGCTGGGATAGCCAATGGGAGGGTGTGGGAAATGGATCAGTGATACTGAACTTGGATGTTAAGTCTGCGGCCCCTGTGCCCATCTACCCCATCTATGCCACCTACCCCAAGGCTGGGAGATGTCAGTGTCCAGGAATAAGCATTGGCTCAGAGTCAGGACACTTGGGGTCTAGTTCTAGGTTACCTCCTGATTCTAGAATCACCTTGGTGATGTTAACTTCCCTGGATGGATTTGAAGCTCTTATTTATGAAATAGCAGGATTGGTTCTTTGTAGCAGGTATGCACTTTTCTCCACATATATTTATGGTAACTGATATTTTCCTGGATGCCTACTATGTGTCAAATTACTTCTGGCTCAAGTTTCCTTGGAAGGGGTTCTCTAATCTAGCTGAATAATTGAGCACCTAAATCCGTCAACAACACTTTTTAGGAGGTAGAAATATGGTCTATTAAGGTAAGAGCCAGGATCCCTGTGACTGTAAAAGCGGATGAGGGCTTCAACTGAACAAAACCACTAGTGAGCTGACATACTTTATCAGATGACATATTTGACCACCAGACTTCCTGTTGGAGGAAAGCTGGTGTGCCAAACAGATACCAAACTTGCAGACCCAGTTGATGGCTGGAATTAAAAATCAAGGTCACTTCAGTGTCTATCACTGATTGCTGGAAGACTTGGTAAAAATTCTTTTGAACCCCATTAACACCACTACTGAAGCTGACAGAGACGAGTTGGAACTGAGACTCAATGCTCATCAGAACAAGGCCTTCATGATCTACAGTCTACCTGAGCAGCCCCTTACTCCAGAAAATGTGGTTAATGGCTTGGCTCAAACATCTGTATCTGAGAAAACTCCCCTCATGGAAAACTAGTTTGGATGAAGACCTGTGATTAAGATGTGTGTCATCTGATGGAACCTTTGTTTAAATGGATGAGGTGGGGGTTGGAAGATCCAGCTCAAACATGTGCCCTATTGCATAATCACAGTCCACTCCCCTCTCCAACAATAGGCAGAGACCCTCAGAGATCCTGCAACTACGGCTTATTAATACAAATGCCCACCAGAAGGCAGAAGGATGTGAGAGAACCCAACATCCAGATTATTCTCTGGGATGCAGTTCTAAGCAAATGGGTGCAGTGGGAAACGGCTGCACCTGAGGCAGGCAGGTGCAGGCATGGGTTCCAGTTCTTTCTTTGACTGATTCTCTCTTGGCCTGGGTTTCCTCACCTCTCATTCTAGGTCAGATCACAAACTCAAATGCCTACAGAGGCAAGTCACAGAAGCTGATGTCTGCATATTAAATATTACTGAATTATTATTCATGCCTACCAAAAAATACATATGTTTCCTCAGTCTCTTGTTTTCCAACTTTGGTGGAATGAATGAGTACTAAAAATTATTTCTCTGTTATAAGACAAAAACAAAACAGTGGGCAAATATGATGATAACTAGCAACAAATCTTTTGGCTTTGGAGTTGGGGAGCAATAGAGAATGGTGGAGAACTGAATAGCTCATGTCCCTCCCGAAGGGAACAGCTGCTGTCCAGCTCCAATCTATCAGAATGTGAGTCCAGTGCTGTCATATTTCCAGTCTCTTAGGATTAACTAGAAATCTAATTTTAAAATACTGGCACAATTAAAAAGAAACACACACACGTGCACATGCATGGGCCAAACAAAACATGTCCCTGGGCCAGCTTCAGCCCTGTGGGTCACCAGCCTTGTGACCCTGAGTCCAGATGATCTCCTGAATTTCCTTTGGGTTGTAGGATCTCTGAGTGAATAAGGCCAATTGCTTTTTCAGGCAAAATGATATATGTATCCTCTGTGTCCCCAGAGAACACTGCTTGTGTGCTTGTTATCACACTTTCTACACTTTTTGAGGTGGTTAAGACCACAGGTCTTGGAGTTAAGACTGCTTAGTCCAAACCCTGGCTCCATTTGTTGCTAGCTCTATAATCCTGAGCAAGGCAATCCCTCTCCTTTTTCTTATCTGCAAAGTGGAAGATGCCGTAACAGTACTCAACCTCATAGGGTTGTGGGAGAAATCATCGAGATGATGGGAGTCCTCAGCTTGGCCTGGCATGTAATGAGGGCTGGATAAATGTCAGCCACTGTATTATTATCACTTGGATGGTAATTACCCCCTAGAGGGTGAGCCAGCTGGAGTACAGAAGTCACATCTTACTCTCCAGCTCATTGCCTGATGCATAGTAGGCATGCAATAGAAGTATCTTGAATGAATGAGGACATTCAGGGAAGACAGCCTTCCAGTCTTTCAGGCAATAGTGCACTGAGCTTGTGTGTGTGTCTGAGAGGGACAGAAAAGGAAAGCCAGTTTTGACATGTTGGGCACTGACCAGTGCAATGAGAAAAAGCTGTTTTCAGCTGCTAAGATAGCATATAGCACGCTAAATAGTGGTGATTGTCTCAGAAAATACAACCAAAGCCATTGCCCATCTTCTTCCAAATAGAGAAGACAAGAAACAGTGTGGAAACCAGAGCGCAGACATCCAACCTTGGGTGCTTACATCATGGGTGCTTTGGCAGCTTGACGGATTTTATTTACTCAGGGCCCCTTTAAGCCAGAGGAGATTCCTGGAGGCTCTTAAAATTTAATGCCCCACCTGGATAGTTAACATCTGTGTTTTATTTTGTTTAAAAAAGTTAATCCCAAATAGTTCAAATTCCTTCGGTATCCCTTGGAGAAGAGTTTCTTACTGGGCGACCCACAAGCAAGGAGGCCTAAAGGGTAAAGCTAGACCAGCACTTTCTGGGAGAAATAATACTGCCAGCCACAAACACGGGCCATGTATGTAATTTTAAATTTGCTTGTAGCCGCATTTTTTTAAAAGGGGGAAAAACCATGAAATTAATTTTAGTACTATTCCTAATCCGATATTCCAAAATATTATCGTTTCAACATGTCATCAGTTTAAAAAATTATTAGTGAGGTGTAAATTTTTTAATTAAGTTTTGAAATCCAGTATGTATCTTATACTCAGCACATTTCAGTTTGGATGAGTCACAATTTCAAGTGCCTAATAGCCACCTGTGGTTAATGGCCACCACAATAATAGGACAGTACTAGTCAAAAGAGTATTTGTGAATGCAAGCCATCTTTTTTTCTCCTTCTAGTTGTTTTATGAGATGTGTACAGAGAAGTGGGGAAACTGGGGGTGTGTCTGGGCTGATCAAGGCTCTGAGGCTACTGACTCAGCTTTGCTACAAGTAACTTTCAGGCCACATGGGTCCCTGTGTTGTGATACTGTAGAAGTCATCTGACTCATGCTCTCACTTGACAAATGGGGAACCTGAGATCCAGAAAGGTGGAGTAGTTTAGCTTAAGAAATAGATCTGGAAATGGAATAATAATAGTGGCATTTGGTAAAATCTAACATTTATTGAATTATTATTTTATTCCAAGATCTTTTCATGTATTATCTCCCAAAACTCTCAACTGTAATATTTTGCAGATGAAGAAATCTGGGCTTAGAGGAATTAAATATTAAAGTAGCCAATATTTATTGACAGCTATTCTAGGAACTTTATATACATATTATCTTAATTATACTATTTACCATAAAGTTTCATATTAGGAGTTATTACTATTGTCATCACCATCATTCCACTTTACAGATGGGAAAACTGAGGCTGACAGAGGCTAAGTAACTTGCCTAAAATGCAGCTAATATGTGGTGGAGTCAGGCAGGGTTTGAGCCCAGGCTGCCTGACTCCAGAATCTGAGCTCCTAATCACAACTTTTGTCCAACATCACCCAGCCAGACAATGGCACATCTGGTATGTGAGCTGGTATGTCTGTTCCCCGGTCCATGGTTTTTTTTTACTGTTCCACTCTACTGCCTGGATCATAAGCCTCTTGATTCCTAGCACTTTCTGTCTCACTTTGCTGCCAGTAAGGACCAGAACAGGGAAGCTATGGACTGCAGCACTGATTGAAGGGTCCAGGCAAAACAGGCACCTCTCCTCTGGCTTGGCTGATTCCAAGGCTGCTCTAGCCCATGAAGGCCAAATTCCTGGCTCAGTGGCGATGGGTGGGAAGAACATTTGTCCTCTCTGCCTCCCTAGTTGGGCGAGGTCAGTGTACCAGGTTGGAAAGTGGTATGCTCCTAATTGCAGGGGGAGTAGACTGAGAGGATTAACACTCTTTAAATAGACACCAGGAAACTAAGAATAGCCTTGCTGCCTGGAAATTGTTGGGTATTCCTGACCACAGGCCATCCCACTTAGTAGGTGCTCAATAAATGCAGTGAACTACAGGAATAAACAAATACTGTAAATGGGTCATTGGGAGAGCTCTTAACCAGTAAGCCTCTGTGCTCTGTGTAAAAAGAACTTTAGACTGAGGTTATTTGAGTCTTCCTGCAGGCTGGAGACCTCTGTTACCTTTACTTGTCTACTTTTGTAGTCTTGAGGCCAATGTCTTTATTTGTGGCCAAGAGAACAGCAGGCAGTTAGAATGCCAAGGAAAGACAAGTTCAATTTGCTATCCCCTTATGTCTTGTTGCCTGCTATACCACCAGGCTGGAAAGATAGACATTACTTCCTTTTGTGCTATTATGAAAATTTTGCTGCTGCCTAGAGCGCTTTGTAGATTCCAGTTCTTCAGAGAATTAAGATGGGAACCTCCAAATTTACCATCAGACCCTGATCCATCCTCTAACATAGAGCTACAGGGTCCTTACTGAAGGCTACCTCATTGTCTGGCTCAAAATAATTGAGGTTGCCTTCCTAGCAGAAATTCAGAACCGCCGCCTCTTGTAACTTATCAGGTGAGCTGTAAGGATAAGGACAGGGAAGATTTCCTTGTACTGTGGGGAAGCCTGAAGCAGTGATCCTCCCAACACCAGTTGCAAAAAATGTTCTTTCAGCCAACACACTTAGGAAAGCTGTTTACTGAACCCTCTCTTGAAGATACACGCAATGACCATCAGCATAGGAAAGTCTCTGAGAAGTCCTGCTGCACGGTAACTTGTTTAGGTCTGTTTAACCCAGTGTTTCCTAAACATATCTGATGCAGGAACTGATTTTTCCCCAAGAAGCACCTATAAACCTCATTGGCGAGAAACTGCCCAGGTGAGGATTCTGAAAACTACTTTTGCCTGCTTGCCTACCCTGTGATTGCTGAGCAGGGAAGGAGATACTAAGAAATATCTGCATGGCATAGGAAGTTGCTTGTCTGGGGCTGCCAAATAGAGACGGCTGCATCCGTGTGAGTGGACATCTTATAAGGGCTGGAAGAGAAAGGAGGAAGGGAGGAGTGACACTCAAGGCCAAATGTTGACCAGATTTAAGGTTCCATCCTCTGTCCCTGACTTGTTCTATAATCTTACTTGGCCCAGTTCTAGGCACACATCAGATCTGTAAACCCTTGTATCTTGCTTATACCATTAAGGGCTTGATGGAAGGAAAATATGGCAGTGTGAGGTATTTACGACCTGAAGGTCCGTGGCACAAGTACTCTGGAGAGAAGGTAATAAGCAGTAAGGGGGACGTACCTATGTGCTCCCACCTCTGCTCCCCAAAGTGGTCTTAGCCTGAGCTCTCACCTCTCTGATCTATACTTCTCTTAGATGGTGTCCTAACCATTTTACCAACAGAAGCCTCTTTGAGATTCTGATTAAAGATACACACACAATTTTCTAGAGGTTCAGAGACCTTCCTGAAGGTCATCTATAATCTTCCCTCCTTCCACCCAATTCAGAGCACTTGTCTAGGGAATCATCGAGTTGGTGATGGTATGTTAAAACAAAACAACAAAAAGGGGATAACCTAACTTAAAGTGAAATTGTCTAAAATTTAGTGGCTCTGCAAATTCAGTGGTTACTTGGAATGTTTTGGTAAATGAACGGATTGGATGTTTTGCCTCAGTCCACACAGGATTTGAGGTGATCACCTGGGATTCCATCTTCTAGTTCGTGGCTCTGGGCAAAGCAAAGACGGACACTCCCAGCCTATGCAGTGGATCCAGTATATTTACACTGGTACCAAAAGAGCCTTGGCTAGCTAAGGTCCTGGGAGCGGGGGGAGCAGCATGGGATGTAGATAAAGGGGCCAGTATCCTCAAGAGATAGGGCCCCAGGCTTGGCTCTGCTCCCACTTGCTGTGTGATTCTGAGTCACCTCCCCTTTGAGGGTCCTTGATGCAGTGAATGTGAAGAAGTCTTGGATCCTAAGCATTGACCATTCCAACCCCAGCTTTCAAGAAGGAAGGAAAGAGCAGGGTGGGACTGACCGAGGTGAAAGGCTGGGCATTTGCTAGCCCCATCCCCAGGACTGGGCCCCCAGCTCCTAGACTATTAACTCCAGTCAGAAAGCCCACATGACTGGCCAGATTGAGGAAAAGCCTCAGGATGACATGGCATCTACCTGGGCCTGGGAAAGGGAACAGGGCTGGTGCAAGAGCAGCAGGTAGGACTCTGAGCCGGGAAGAATGTGGGCTGGGGAGGAATTCCCTGCCCTGAGGCTCTGACACCATGGGCCAGGCAGGCAGTGGATTCCCAGCCAGTGGCGTCACTTGGCCCCTGCCACTCCTCCTTGCCCCCTCCTTCATAATTTCCTATTTCCTGCCTCCTTCTCCTCTGACACGGTTATAAATAACCTCCAAGGTTGGCCTCTGGGCTTAAGCCTAGGTGAGCCAGAGGAAAGCAGAGGGGACGAAGATGGAGCTTTATCCTGCACTTGGCCAGGGGGCATAGGGTTTCAGGTTGCTCAGGGGAATTTTGTTTTCTTGTTTTTTCCACTAGGGAGTGAGGTAGTGAAAGAGGAAATAATCTGTGTTGGCTTGAGGACACTTGGCCTCCCTTGGGCTGGTGCTGGGTTACGCCTGCAAGGAGCTGCTGCTCTGCTGGCTACAGATCCCAGGGCCACGAGCTGAGAGGCTTAGAGAGAAGGCATCTCAGGATACACAGAGGGCCGGGCGACAAGTCGGCAGGACCTGTGGCCTTCTTCCCAAGCCCCGGCTGGTTCCATATGGGAGGCTAATCACACAGAAGGCTGTGTCTCAATTTCTACCTTCCTCCTCAGCCACCAGCCATGTCGTTCATTGAGAACACCAGGCACAGGCCTCAAGTACCGTATTCTCCCAGTTTGCTGCCTCTCACCCAGCTGGCTGCATGGTTTCCATGACTGTGTAAAGGTCAAACAACTACATTCCCTATGGACACATTCATTCCTTGAATAAAGATTTATTGAGCATCTACTATGTTCCAGGCATTGGACCAGGTGCTGAGGCCACAGAGAGGAAATGGCCATGGCTCAGCCTGTTCCCCTCTTGGCTGTGGCCTCCTTCCTCCACAATTCCAGCTTAGACAGGTGAAGACCTACAGAAAGCATACTCAAGGGCCCCCTTTCCCACCTCACCTTTTGTTTTCAAAGGTTAAGATGTGATGGCTTTCCCAACCTACCACATAGCTTATTTGGAAGCCCATTAGCTAATTTTTTTTCTGGAGCCCAAAAGCTTTGGGACCTTTTCCCGTATGGTGTGTGGTATAGGCTGCCAACACCTAGAGAGGGTATCTTTGTTTGATTCATTCAAAGATACAGTGTAGGTATTGCTCCGGGCTCCGCAAGAGCAATGAGTTAGACTTCTTGCCTGGCCAGGCCCTTTCTGAGTCTGCCTTTATACCCAAGGCCATCCTCATTCCCTCTGGACATGCCCATGGGTCACTTCCCAGAACTCCCTTCTTTTTCTCTGTGTGTGTGTGTGTGTGTGTGTGTGTGTGTGTGTGTGTGATCCCTGCTCTGCCATTCTACTGCAGCTCTTGGCACCACTTGTGGACCTGGAAAAGCTAAGCCTGGGAACAAGGCCTGGAATCATGAACCCAATAGCCACCCAGCTCATTGGCTTTTTTTTTTAATCCCATTTAATTTTAGGATGAGGGGCAGTCTTCAGAGTCAGCCTGAGATTTTTCTTGGCTCGTGTTTCATTGGACCATCTTGACTCTGCAACATGCTTGCAGGGATGGGCACAGGCCCCGGAGAATTCAAGTCCTGGCATCACCAGGACCTTGTTATTTCCAGGTGCCAGGAGACACCTGTGGGAGGGGCAGGGGGTGAGAGTTAGGGGTAGGAGGGTTGGGATACATTCCGGGGTAGAGGATCCCAGAATCTCACTCATACCTATTTCTAATCCAACATCCAATAGATGTTCGTTCTTAGAAGGAGAAAAGGAGACTTACTGCTTACTTACTGTACAAGAAGTACAACGTGAGTGATAAAGAAGCCAAGCAGGTTTTGCCACGCATTGTTAATTAATTCTCTCACTGCTTATTTTATAGATGATAAAAGTTAGGGAGAGACATATTAATTGGCTTCAGGGTCTCTTTGCCAAACATGACCAATCTGAGAAATCCAGATGACCACATGTTTTTCCAACTCTCAGCCCCGTACCAGAGAATAGTTCTGTGCATGAAGAATCCTTCTGGTAGGGCTGATTGGTGAGACAGTGGAGGGTGTTAGAAAGATATGAAGCTTAGAGTCAAATAGACTTGAGGTTGAATCTCAGCTGTGTCTTTTACTCATGAGGTAAGCCTGATGAAAATGTTATAAATTCTGAGCCTCAGTTTCCCAAATGCAGATGGGAAAGATCCCATTTATAATGCAGGGCTGATGTGAAGATGGGTGAGATATGTCAGCAATGCTAGGGGCTCTCAGCAAATGTTGAACTGAAGTTGGATTGAAAATCATGTCTTTTACTTTCTGCAAAAGATCTGCTCCCTCTCTCTCCTGCTAACCACTAAGAGGTCAGCAGTGCTATACTAATAAAAACAGAAGCCAAGAAAAGGTTGGTGTGGCTCTTCACAGAGGTAGAGTTTATAAAAATGGATATATTGGAGAGACCAAGGAAAGGTAAATGACTTTGTGAATGGAGGGAGGATGGGTGGAGATCTGTCTGCTCTGGTCCTAGGCTGGTTCTGGGATTAAAGAACAAAGAAAGTAAGATCAGATGGAAAAACAGAGGAACAAAGAGGTGATGACCTTTTCCAGGGTCAAAAAGCTAGTTGGGGAGAAAATGAGGCAGCTTCCAGTGACTGGATTTCAAGGCCAGGAATTTATCACTGTCTTGAGTAGACCCTCTTGTCACCCTACACCCCACTCAGCAGAGGGACACTTTGGAAAGACAAAGGGACCTTCATGAGGCCCCTGGCACTCACTGCCCCATGCTGCCTACTTCTGATTACTCTGAGAGAAGCTGGAGCCCTCCCATCTGTCCTTTCCTCACTGCCAGCAACTAGTTTGTTCCCTGTGCTAATGCTTTTGGGGATTTCCAGATAATGTCCCCAGTCTGGGAGAAGCTGTGTGGAGAATCCTGGCACTTGCATTCCCATCCTTAGGAGTTTGGTCTATCACTGTCATAGTTGGGAAAAGCATTTGGTGTAGCCTCTTTGGAGGACAGTCTGGCACCAAGAACCGAGAGCCTCAAAACTGTGCATACCCTTTAACCAGCAATCTCATTTCCAGAAATTCAGTCCAAAGTAATATTGAAGCAATGGAGTCCATGGCTGCATTGTTTATAACTACACACACACAAAGGATTCATCTAAATGTCTATCAGGAGTAGATTGCTTAAATTATAGTGTATTCATACTAGGTAGCCATATAATGGCTTGAATTAGTCTCTATATAATGATGTGAAGATATTCCCATGATTCATTTTTGAGTAACAGAAACCAGTTTGCTTAAAAAAATGAGATGAATATTTATATACATGCTTAAAGGAAAATCTGAATATCTATATACCAGAACATCAGCACTAGTTCTCCCTGGTTTATAAGATTTTAGGTGATTTTAATTTTGACTGGTATATTCTGGAAAATGAAATTTCACAATGGTGACACATTATTTTTATAATCAGATAACAGAACAATGGTGGGAAAGTAAGGACTCAGCGGATTCCCTGAATTTGGATGTAGAGCGCAGTTGTGGGAAGGCAGTAGCAGCCTGCCCCCTTTCTGGGCACTCATCTTTGGCTCCTGGGGCAGGGGGGACCCCTGTGCTCTGTGGTGGGCTCCATGGCAGCCCCTGTTGCCCATCTGTACTGCTCCTGAGGATCTCAGCTGGATTTCCTCTGTCTCTGAGGGACCTGCTGTGGGTGGGACCTGCTGTCACTTGCCACAAGGGATGTGGGGTGGGGGGGGTGTTCCCATTGGGGGCTGTGGGTGGGGTGGGTTTCCTCTGCTTCTCTTCTAAATATGTAAGCCAGATTTGCACCTGGGGGATTGCCAAAGAGAGTCACCTCTGAGAAACCAGGATGCAGTGGGCCCTCCCTGTCCCAGCCCAGAAACAGCCAGGGTCCTGTGGATTGGTACAGAGCTGGTCAGGCATAGAGGGGTGTGGTCTGGGACTGGGTGAGCCAATACCAGTGGGAATAGCAACTGGAGGGAAGGAAAAGTGTCTCCAAGAGTAACTTGGGCCCCGAAGACTGGGCTCTGGATACTCAGCCTCGTGACTGGCTGAAGTCAGAAGAGACTTGGTGGGCTCTCTTCAGGGTGAGGAAGGAACTCTGAACTCACAGTGAAAAGACTTGGGTGGAATCCTCAGTCATCTATGCTGTCTTAGGCAAGTCAGTCCACCTCAGAGCCCCTATCTTCACACCTATGAAACGGGCATATCCCTACAATTCCTTGTCACCTAGTGATTGTAGAGGAAGATCCAATGACACTTATGCATGTAAAGGTAATGGAGTGGCATCTTAGGAAGTCAGCACGTAGGAAGGCAAAAAAGTCACCTTTAAAGAGTCAGAGAGCCCTTAAATTCCTCTAAAATACAGTGCCTTCTTGCAATAACCCTACCTGAGCCAGGTCTTCCTTTTGCATTGGGATGAATCACTTTTTCTCTACTAGGCAGCCCTGGATGGAGCAGCTGGGTTGTTTTTGGAGAGGAGGGGAAGGCATAACCTAAGACAATCACATGCTGTATCTCTGAACCCCATAGTCACACAGGACTGAGACAGGAGGGTCTTGGCTGAAGCTCACTTGGGAATCAGGGGTGGGAGAAACTTGCCAGACCTCTCAAAATTGAAGGAAAAATATTTATAATAAAATATATGTAAGTTTATGCCAAACAGAATCACTGAGTTCAGACTGTTAGAGGTATGTGTACACAGTGCAAGTTCCCTGTACACATATAGGAGAAAGTTACTTTTATTAGTTGAATAGGTTATTATCATGGCTTTCTTCACAAGAAACCTTCTGGTCTGTTTCCTTTGCTTTCGATGTCATTCTTATGCTTCAAGACCAGTGTTTGAGGCAAATGCTTTGGGTAAGTCAGTTTGCATCCCCTCTTTGACCAAAATGGATACTCCCTATCTGTGCAGCAGACTAAAACTGCCCATTGCAAGTGGAGAGCTTTTATAAGTAGAAAGGCAGAGGCAGGAAGGAACCTTGTTTGGGGAAGTGGCCTCAACTAGTGACTTTGTGACATAAATGATTGTGCTCCTCTTGGCCCTGCCTGTCCGGGATGTTTACTCAAAGCTTGTAAAAACTCTGAAATAGCAGGCCGGGGTCCAATGGGACAGAAGAGGGATAGAACTCAGGCAGTAAGATATCTCTCAGACTTGATCACCAGCTGGCCTAGGTGGCATAAGGATAGAGGCTCTGGGTGGGAGAATGGGGGGAGGTAGGACTGAATTGTAGGACCTGAGAAACCATGCCTGATGCTTCCTTAGTTATGCTCAGTGTGAGGCTTAGGTGTCTGCAGAGTAGCCAGTTCAGGAGTGGGAAGGGTCTGCTGACTTGGATTCAATTAATATTAAAATGATGGGTTTAAAAAGTGGAACTTCTAGATTCAGAGGAAATAATCATGTAAGTATGCTAAGATGTGTGTATGTAAAGGTATACATGTTTGTATATGTATATAAACATTTATATGTATGTGTATATATACACAAATATAAACACACAAGGATGTTTATCACAGAGTTGTTTATAAAAGTGCTATATCTACACAACTGAAAACAATACAGCTATTCAAAGGGATGAGGCAGAGCCAGATGGACTGATATATTAGGACTGAAAAAACCCAGATCACCAACAAGTAAATTCTATATGATTGTATTATTGGGGCGAGGAGGAGACCTATATCCACAGGTTTATACGTGCAAAAGAAAAGGACTGAAAGTAACATAAACCTGAAGCATAGTTATAACTGGGTAGTGGAAGCTTAGGTTGTTTTAAAAAATTATAGTTTTCTTTTTGTTTACCTCTTTTTCCTCCAACTTTTCTTTAGTAAATTTGTATTAATTATATAAGAAAGAAATAATACAAGAAAATAAAAAGCATGGAGAAGATACAACATTGTAAACTGACTATACTTCAAATAAAAAAGAAAAAAAGCATGGAGAAATCCCCACAAAACTACAGGTAGTGTGTGGACCAGGAGCTGCAGCAGAAAAACAGATACCTTGATCTCATTTTGTCAAATTCCAACTGTGAGGCTTTGGGAAATTTCAGTGTCCCTACTGTACAGATGGCAGGCAGTTGAGGCCCGAGATGTTCACACTTAATTGCTTTTAACTGTATACTCAGTACACGTCATCCTATTAACTATTCTCTCTTAACTTCAGGGTATTTTAGCTGGAATATAATTTACTGTGCATCTTCAGATTCCCCAAACATTTACTAAGCACCAGCGTGTCCACTCTTCAGTCCCAAGCCTGTCACCCAGAAGGCCCATGAGTAAGTGAGTGAATGAAGGCAGGCCCTGAGTTGGGCGTCTTCATGTCTGCTCTCCTACCCGTCCCCACGACAGCCCTGAGAGGTTGCTGCCACTCTCCCTCTCTTACTCCACGTGAGGAAACCTAGAGGCAGAGATGGGATTTGAATCCAGACCTCTGGCTTCCAAGCCAGTGCTCCCAATCCCAGTGGAAGGAAGAGGGCTGGAACCCATGATGCCTCCAAGCTCTCCTGCTCTGAGCATTAGGACATTCTCTCCAGGTGTAGGGGCTTTGCTGATCACGATCCTTGCAAGGATCCTTACATAGGCCCACTATGAAATTAAAAATCCCTAAGTGAACAAACCTCCAGCTTTCCTGTTCTTTCCTTCTCAGTCCTGAAAGTGAGGCCAGGAGAGATGAGCTTCTGCCAGGAATTCAGCGAGTGCGTTTGCAAGGAGTGTCAGCTTCTCCACATTGCTGGGTGTTAGCTTACCCTCGGTCCGGCACCAGCAGCAAAAGCAGAGTCAGGTGTGGCTGAGAGCAAAGCTCTCGGTTTAAATATATGAATTCATCTGGGCCTGGACAGCTGCATAGCTCAGGCAGGGCAGAACCTGCTGCCCTACCCTATTTCCTTGAAATCCACAAAGGGACACAGTTCCAAGTAACTGGTGCCAGTCTCTGCAAGCTCCTACTTGTAAAAATGGATTTTAAAACATGTGAGGATACATGCCTCCTCTTGTGCCTCTGGACTTCTCAGGTGTCAGCATGAATCTCATGGAAGCCTAAAGTGACCCTAGGAGGTAGGCAGGGAAAGTGTGGTAATGACTGTTTTAATTCCCTTGCTTTCACTGCAGCCCTCCCTCCAACTCCCTTCTCCAAAAATCAGCCAGAGTGACCTTTTTAAAATGTCATTCAGATCTTAGTAATACCCTGCTTAAAGCCTTCCAGTGGCTTCCCAACTCCTTAACAGGTTCTAGAAGGCTCTATGGGATCTGGCCTTTGTCTCCCCTTGCCTTGCTGTGGCCACACTGGCCTTCCAGCTCTGGGCTCCAAGTTTGTCCCTGTCTCATAGCCTTTGGACTTGCTATCCCTTCTCCCTGGAACACACTGTCCCCAGATTTTCACTGGCTGGTTCCATCTTATCATAAAGGTGTCAACTTGGATGTCACCTCCCCAGAGAGGCCTTCCCTGCCCACCCTATTTTATAATACCACCCACCACCCCCATTCTCTACCCTCTTTTTTCCTAGCACCTGGCATCTTATTGGATATTTATTTATTTTTCTGTCCATCTCCCCTACTATTATTTAAGCACTAAGAAGAGTATAGAGGCCTCATTTGTCTGGTTCACCGCTTAGAACATACTTGCAACTCTAATATTTGTTAAACACAGCAATGAATGTTCTTTTGGCAGATGAAGAAATTGAGGCTCAGACAGGTGAACTGTCTTGCCCCAGTTTACCCAGCTGGCAAGGGGCAAGGCTGGACTCCAACTTAGCTCCTGTGCTCTAGCCTAGCGTGAGTGAAACTCAAAGAGAATTCTTACAGGGCCACTTAGGAGCAGACAGCCTCTCAGGACAACATTCTTCTCTATTGATGTGAAGCAGCAGATCTTTCAGAGATACAAGCCTCTGGGAGATTCTGCCATCTGTCGGCTGCTGTATTAGAGCCTCAGAGCAATCTAGCCACTGGTCGACTGGTGTCACCCAAGAAGGACCAGAATTTAAAGAAGCCTCTCCTGCCTGTCTAGACAAGCTTTCCAGACCACAGGAAGGGCCATGTGGACTCATAGATTTTTTTAAGGGCCATTATGCAATCTCTTTGCTTCCCAGTTGGGAGAACAGGCCCAGGGATGGGACTGACTTGCCCGTGGCTACCCCAGAGTTAGTGGTCCAGGTGGCTTGGCACAATGGTTTTGCGACTCAGCCGGGACTTCTTGCCTACCCACTGCAGACTTGCTAGACTGGCCCTGGGAGACAGAGTACATCACCCTCCCACACACATTGCTTCCATGTGTTTGGCTCACTAGCATGCTGGATTGAGCCTTTCCAGATTCAATGATGGGGCCAGCAGAGGGGAGTGGTGCTGAGGCCAAAGAGTCCACTGGCAAAGCTGTAGGAGATAGTCACATAAAGAAATGCACACTCTTCCTATCTTATTATGGGTCCCCATGATGGGGGAGGGCAGGACAAAAACAAGGATCTTGGGGGCCAGTCGTTCCTTAACCTCCCTACTACCCCAGAAGTAGCCTTGGGAGTGGGAAGAGACCACTGGCTTGCTCCCTATAGTGGACTTGAAATTGGCACAGGGGACCAGCTGAAACTGGCACTGTTTTCATGCTCCAGAGAGTACTGCTGAAGAATAGGGGGCAGAGATAAAAAAGGAACCGGGAAATTCAGCTCGGCACTTAACAGGCCCCTGCCCCTCACCATTGCTGACTTCAGTCCCAAGCCAGAGAGGCATGAATTGTGTTGAACACTAAAACTGGTGTTCTCTTTAATCTGAACCTTCCTTTCTTGGTCACACCTGGTGGTTCAAAGAATTGCCCCCAGCTTACTGTTCTGGTGGTGCTGAAAGAATACCCGTAATTGTTACCAAACAGTAGATGAGCATGGAGACGCCCTCTTTGCCTAGCTGGCTCCCAGTTGGCACTTCACTACAGCAGAGGCAGGGGAATGGGGCACCCTTAGCATTTCATGTGCACCCACAGCCAGGCACACTGCTTGACCTGGGGATCGATGGGTGCTAGATGCTCTATTTGGTCAGTGCCTGCACCACAGCAGGGCCACCCCTCTCCTGTTTCATGAAAAACGGCCCTGGTTTCTATCAGACCCTAATTGGACTGCATCTGGCCTTCGCTCTACCAAGGCCTCCCCACAGAATGCTGGCCGTTGGCCGTTCCTCCCTCCGGCCAGAACAATGCCGGGCTCTGGCCATTGACCCTGGCCCGAGCAGGCCTGCCAACTCCATGACTCTCAGTCCTCACTTTGCACATCAGGGCTGGCTTCCCATACCCACAGCTCCTCTGCAAGGAAGGTTTGGGGCTACCCACACACTATGACAGAACACTTTGGGCCCATCCAAACTCCCCGCCCCTGGGTAGAAAGGGACCAAGATGTGACCCTGAAGGACTTAATTATTCATTAGCCTTTCTAGCAATGCTTCCTCTCCCTGTCACTGGGCCTCTCTACACTGCTGTGCGGTGTTCATTCCACTTGGACTGATACCAGTTAATGTCCCTCATTTCAACCTGACCTGAAATCACAATGTCCTGAACAAGAGTAAGTGGGGCAGCCGACATCTCACAAGGGGAAGGTTGGCAGCTAGACTGTGAGTTTGCAATGCCCCATATGGATGCCAGCTAGTATTCTGCATTTTCTTTTCTCTCTTCTTGGAACTGCTTCGTTCTTTCTCCTACTGCCCTCTTGCCTCTTCACTGCCTTGGGAAAGGGGGCCTCTCACAAAGTAATAATCACCACCACTGTTTATTGAGAGGTTGCTGCAAGCCTGGCACTGTGTGAAGTTCTTTATGTTCAATGTCTCACTTCATCCTCACAACAACTTATGAGGCATCTCCATTTTCAAAGCTAAGAGGGGTTAAATGATTTGTCTAAGAGTCGGCACCTTACAGAATATGGAGCTGAGATTTAACCTAAGGTTCTTTGGTGCCCAATCCCCACTGCCTTGACCACTGTACTGCGGGTCCCTCTTTCACAGAAAATGTAACTTCTGCTAAACACTGGAGCAGACCCTTGAGAAGCTGCCTTTGGCCTTTCTTATTGAGTCCTCTCTGCACAGATCATGCACAGGCAGTTGTGAACGAATATGCGAGTTTAAGAAATTCCCAATGGAAAATACCAGAGGGATCTGCAACCCTCCCTCCTCCCCATTTGCGTGTTTGCCCTTCCGAGGGCCTAAAATCCCACAGCCATTTCCTGTACCCTGGTCTTGAGAGCCAGTCACACAGACCGGGTGTATCTGCTTTGCACTTCTTGGTGGCCTCTGCTTCTCCCAGTGGATTCTGCAAGGTGTTTCCTGTAGATCTTGCTGACAGTCTTTGCTGGCACGTAGCAAAATCCGCCCAGAACATCACGATCTGTTGGCCTCAGCCTGGACTGGGTTTTGTTTTTGTTTGGCCTTTTAAAATAAAACTTTTTTTCCCCCAACCAGGGGCATGACGGCAGGACGGAGGAGGAGGGAGATGAAGGTAAAAATATTGACAGAGTGAAAAATATTGAATATTCCTTCTGTTTCAAAAATAGAAACTACCAGGGTTGGGATGCAGCTCGGCTGGGTTCAGGTTAGACTGAGGTTGAAGTTGAGATCATGGTGGTAGTTTGGCTTTTATGTCTCAAAGTATACCCTTCAGGGGGACACGGGGGCCTGAAGTTAGGTAAAAGAGAGGCTCCCTCTTGTTTTAAGGACAGCTTTTCTGATCAGCTCAAGGAGCATCTGAAATAAGCTATTCAGGGAAGACAGGAGTGTATGGTATGCTGTCCCACTCTATAGGAGAATTGGGGAGACCCAGAGAAGTAAGTTGTTTAAAGTTACTTAGAACATTGGAGTGTGTTGGAGAATCTACATGTCTAATAGATCACTGTCTTAGCTGCTGTCAGACTAAATCAGCAGGGCAAGAGGGACTGAATTTTATCTTCATGGATGTGACATATGCGCACTTAGTACATGTGAGGCCACTGGAGCATAGTCCCCATGAAGCATTTTTATTACCTTGGAATAATATGCAATTGAGAGATTAAAGTCAGAAGACTACTTCTCAGCATTTTTTAGAGTTCTTCTGTAGGTAGATATGGGAGCATTTAGAGCAGGAGACTATATCTGGCATTAATGCCCAGTGCTCCCATAGTGACTTTAACCAATGAAATTATACCAGATTTGTTTACAGTCTTAGAAATATACTCTTTTCTCACTCTTTGCTGGACTGTCAGCCTGGAAAGTGGTATGTCACTACAAAAAATAAGATAATGGCTCATAAAGAAAACAGATCGGTGAGAGTGACTCAGTTTCTACAGCTGATGGACCACGTGAGGTGACTTAGGAGCTACTTCCACCCTTGCTATTGTCCCTAGTTTTCCCTTGCTGCTGTCTTCAGTTTTGGCAACTGAAAATTATCCAGACAGATAACAGGTCAAGAAGGACCTTTAAGACAAAGCCAGAAGAGGCACCTGAAGCATCATAATTAATCAAGTTTGATCAACTCTTCAGAAATGTGACCCTACACTCAGTAAACAGGGAGAACATGATGTCCTGGACCATTAGCAATGGAGACAGTAGAACCCAGGGGAAATGTATAAATTAGAGATATAAGGTGATGGTAAAATAATCTCACAACCTTAGCCCCTTAGGTTGTGAGGGACCCTAGAATATATCCAGTCCATCCCCTTCATTTTGCAGAAGAAGAAACTAGGGCTCTGAGAAGAAAGTGTCAGACTCACATAACAAATGAGTAGAAGAACTGAAAAGAGAATCTAGCTCCCAATTTCTGGCTCAGAGCTTTCTACTACTCAATACTTTCTATGTAATAAGACTCCTTTCCCCACATTTCTTTACTTTCACATCCAAATAAGTACAGTTATCTAGTAGAGCAGGTAGAGTTATTTATTAAATCGTGTTAAAGTTGGGAGACAGAATCTACTTTGAAAACACTAGGGGCGTTTAATGGATGGTGAAGTCTTAGACTTCACTGACAGCAGTAAAAGCATCCAGTGTGGGGAAGGTGAAGTCTCTCTCAAATTTGTACACTGATCAGCAGCCCCTGGGAAATTTGCATTCATCCTCTACCAACACAATTAGAGCTAAAGGTCCCAAGTGAAAGAGACTTAGAATCATGTCATAGGTGGGGAAAGGCCATCAAAATCCATGCAAATATTTATCCTGGAGACGACGTAGAGCATCTGACCATGCTCTTCAAATAGGCTGTTTTGTGTAAGCCTAAGATGTCAACTGGTTGGAGGAAGCCACAGAGAGGCAGTATGAAGAATTTTACAACAGTCAAAAAGAGCTCAAAATGGAACAGGCTGACCTAGGTCAGAGATGTTGCACAGCTGCCAGATTAACCCTAGGATGATGGGACTGTAGAAGAAATCCAAAAGAGATTCCACTGAGTGACTGTGAAGGTCGCACCCAACCTAGAGTTCGTGGCCTGTGAAGTGTGCCTGTCCTGCACTGTGGTCACACATGTGCTTCTGGAAGGGAGGTATGAGCCAGTCGTGAAGAGCAGCGGCTCCAGAGTCAGGCTGCCTGGACTGGCACGCTGGGTCCACCACTTCCTACTTTGATGACCATGGGAAAGTCACTTATTCTCTACAAGCCCCAGTTTCTACAAGATGCAGCTAATGACAGCCTTACTTTATAAGGTCTTATGATGCTCAAATGGGATAATCACTGAGCACTGAATGTGCACAGCAAGTAAAGCATTGAGCACTGAATGTGCACAGTAAGTGCTTGATGGATGATGGCATCTATTATAATTAATGATGGTATCACTATTAGCATTATAATTGATGACAACAGTATTCTTATCAACAGGGAAAGTTGGGCACTGCCTCCAAAGACCATTCTCCTGCTTTTCATGGCAATGTCTGGCCAAATGTGTTCATCTTTGATTCTCCCATTACTTATTTATTCTCTGAGAACACCAGCATATCAAGAAAAACTCTTGCTTTGTCATTCCAGTTGGCAACATCTATCAGCACTGGTTGGGTGTGTGCTTCAGAGACTACTTCAGCCAACCTTTTAGTATAAGCTGCCCATGTACAGGCAGAATAAGAAACTCTAGGTTACATGTAATAACTTTGAACCCCTGCCAGCCCTCAAATGTGTGGCAGAGGTGGTAGGGGGAGGTCACTTGTCCTGGGGATGCTCTGTGGCCATCCAGCATCCAGCAATAGGGCTAGCTGTAACCTGGCACATTCACTGTTTATTGGGCCAGCTCTCCTTCAGAGAATGCAGCCAGATAGATGCTCTGTCAGGAGAGGTGCACTCTGGGTGGTCCACACAACCAGAAAACATGACTGGGTCTGGTCTGGTGCAGGGTGCCATTTAGGCAGCTGGATATGGACCTACATAAAATCTGGTAACTGCCTCTGGGGTTATATCCACTTTCCTAATACTCACTGGTCCCATTTAGTCCCAGTCAACTCTGCTGGGAGGGAGTGAGCCTGCACATTGGGAAGTGACAGGGAGTTGGGTAAGGGCGGGAAAAGAGGAACTTGGGTTTATTTTGGAAAACTTGTGCCAGGT
This sequence comes from Camelus bactrianus, assembly GCF_048773025.1. NCBI lineage: Eukaryota > Metazoa > Chordata > Mammalia > Artiodactyla > Camelidae > Camelus > Camelus bactrianus. Next base: position 29,581,898 of record NC_133550.1, on the reverse strand, counting down.
GGCTTCCATCTTTATTACTTTCCACCCTCACAAATGTGCTATTCACCTTTCTTCAGAATGAGGAAACTGAGATTTGAAAAGTTGCGTATCTTGCCAGGGTGGGAAAAGTCAGTGGGCTGGATTCAGAAGTCCATTCTCACTGATAAGCCTGAGGATGGCAAGTGTAAGGCTATCAAGACAGAACCATGTGGGGGGTCAAGGGGCTAAGGACCCGGGCACAGAGAAGCAGCATCATTGTCTAAAGACCCAGTTTATGGGACAGTCCTGAGAAGTCCCCCATTCAAGCTCCTGTAACCCAGAGAACCTGACATTTGGGTTGGAATGAGCTAATGGACCTCCTCTGTGTCTCTTCCAGCCAGGATTTTCACGGTCCCTTAGCCATGTGACCTCTGACACTCCAGGCTCAATTTGACCTCTGTGCCCTTGCTTGAACTATACCCCCAACCTGGAACACCCCTCTTCTTTTCCTTCCATGATTAAAACCCAACAAATTCTTCTTGGTCAGCTCCTGGCAGAGGAACTGGTTTTGGAAAGTTACAGCTAGTTATATGGGTGGAACGGCTGCACAGTAGAGGAAGGTGGAGTGGGAGACTCTCGGGGAGCCAGAAATAGGTGCTTGGTACCTATTCACCCAGCAACTATTTACTGAACACCTACTATGCTCTAGGCACTGTATGAGACATTGGGGAGAGAATGCTGAGCAAAATAAGACAAGATCCTAGCACATTTTAGTGTGTTTGTGTGTGTGTATGTGTGTAGGGGGCGGAGGAGGGGATGACACATTATGCAAATGAATGCACAGACATATACTTACAAATCAGGGACTATGAGAATATGTAACAGGAGTTCTGTTCTAATCTGATATTGGGGGAGGGGTCAGGGAAAGCTTTTTCCAAGGAAGTGTCCTTTGAGTTGAAATACAAAAGATAGATAAAAGGAAGTAGAAGGTCTTATGCAGAGGGAATGGCATGTACAAAGGCCCTGAGGCCTTGCAGCTGAGCAGAGTTAGACCAAAGCTGCTGATCCAGTGTCCATAAAAATTTGCTTGTTTCCTCCTTTTCACTCTCCTTGGTCCTCAGGCTGGTGTTCCCCACCCCAAACCATGGGACTTTAGGCTGACTACTGGACTTCTCTGTTTTGGGAAGTTAACCTCACCTCAAAGTTCTCACCATCTTGGCTTAGATGAGTCCTTCTCTGATAATTCAACCTTCAGAATTTTCCTTTACTCTGCATTTGATTTGTTGGCTGAAAGTTCAGATTTGTGAAGATGAGTGAACTTTGCTATCAGGTGTACGTGGATTTAATTCCTAGCTGTGCGACCTCTGAGGAGCTTCTTATCTCTCTTGAGTCATGTGTTCTTTGTCTACCCGATGGAAATCATGTTACGTATCTTGCAAGTTAGTTTTAAGGATTAGATATAACATCTGTAAGGTTTTGTTCCCTGTATGTTTCCACCACCTGACACAGTGCCTGGCCCATAGTAGTCACTCAAGAAATACTGAATGAACAAGAGGCTCAGGCACTGTGGATTGTATTCAGATGGTGTTCAAGGGGTAGATGGTCTTTTTCCTCTTTACCACTGACACCATCTCCCAATCACACTCAGGCCAGGGCAGATTTTTTAAAAATACCAAAGATTGGCTTAATAAGTCTGCCGTTACCCACTTTGACCAAAGAGGGCAGCAGTTAGCATTCTTTGCTTATTTTCTTTAAACTGGAATTGACCTCCTTACAAGGCACTAAGATCTTATCTCCAGCCATTCCTCCACACCCTCAGCATTAGCTGTCCCTGATAACTGTCTTGCAGCTTGAAGATCTATAGTCTGACTTTATTTTTCCTCGTACCTGTTTCAGCCTGTGCGCCCACTACCTGGGTACTGTGGTTGTGAGCTGGTGGGAAGGTTCTGAGTGAGCTGGGGCACGAGAGCACCTGCTTTCAATGGGAACTTTCAAGCTGTGTCCACTTGGTGTCCACAGCCCTTCAGGCTGAAATGAGGGAAGTTAAAAAGAGGAGGGGGAAGCCTTGACTGTTTTAAAAGCTACCCAAAGGGTAAGTTATAAATCTACCAGGGTCTTCTTGGCATCTGTGTTGTATAACCCTGAGAGATAGAGCAGAAAGCAGACACTGCTGCTTGTTCAAACCACAGGAAAGTCTCCTGCCCAGCCCTGGTGCATTTTGAGAACAGATTCACTGTCTGTCTGCAAAGATGCATCTGCAGGTCTGGAGACCTGCAAACAAGAGAGGTCCCTGGCTTAACAATTCCTTGGCTTTCCTGCTCCTGGACCTATCCTGGAGTCCCTCAGCTCTCCTAGCAAACAAAATCCCAATTAGCAGAAAAATAAAATAAATACTATAGACAACTCCTAAGATGTTGCCAGTTGTTCTGGTCTCAAAAAATAACCTGACCTGAAAGCTCCAAGTTCTGAGAACCATTCGTCGGCGCGGTATTTTTCTGGGCACCGCTTCAAAGGGGCCATGGTTGAAGACCAGGCTGCTATTCTGGTGGCCTCTTGTGTGGGATAAAGTTTCCCATGGGCCCCTGGGGAGGGCTGGAGCTCAGAACACCCCTCACCCATGAGCCTGCATGACAGTAAGCAGGTCGGTACCTCTGAACTGAGTGGAGTAGAACCTTCCAGAGGTTGGCATGCACTCGACTGTGGGACATGCTGTTGCTGAGCCAGCCAAAACACCCAAGGCAAAACTGCTGCAAGAGGTTAATGGGCTTGAGAGGAGGGTGTGGGGGAGATTCATTAAATTAATGAATTCATTAAATCTTAACTTTGAAGATCATAAACAGGATGTGAACTGGAATGGGATCACTGGTGAGCCTGATGCCAAGTGGGGCAAGTAAGACCTGCTCTTGTTTCTAGGGGTTTCTTGAGGCTTTGGGGACCTACCCATTTGGGAACATTTTATCCTGAAGGCTTCTGGCAGGGACAAAGTGATAAGTCTTCATCACTGCCTTCAAAGTGTAGAAACCCACCTGAGAAATGACATGTTGGAGCAAGACCTACCCTACAAAGCCAGGCATCCCTGCCTACCTCTTAGCTTCCATCGTCCCCTACCCTTTGTCGCAAACTGCTTTCTGTCACTCTAACGGGCTAGGCTCTCCAGCACCCAGACCTTTGCCTCTGTTCCATCCTCTACCTGAAGGCCTTTTCTTTCTCATTCTTGACTGACTCACGGTAAGTTCTCAGATGTCAGCTCAGGCAGATGTCTCCACCAGACACGTCCATAGCACCACCAGGGCTGAATCCAGAGCTGACTTACCAGGGGAGTGAGGACCATCTTGGAAGGGAGATGGTGTTGTGCGATCTGGGTTTCTAGGAGGCCAGTTAGGCGACTGCCCCAAGATGTTTACCAAGGATGATTAGAATCACTGAGGCTTTTGCTCTGCAAAGTGTGGTCAGCAGGGGAGCATCAGCGCCCAAAACACGGAGTGTGCCTAGCTTGGCAGTGTGTCTCCTGCACTCTCCTGTGGATCCCTGACTAGGACCACCTGCTTCTTGTCTCACAAGATAGAAATAAGCCTCCTGAAGATAGGGACTTTGTCAGCCTGCTGACTGCTGAACTCCAAGGCACAGCACAGGACCTAAGGCATGTGGTCTCTTCTGAATGAATAGCAGGAGTAAATGAATTAATTCCAAGTACTCATGATAGAAGGAGGAAGAGGAGGAGGAGGAGAAGTGAGAGGAAGGAGAGAAGGAGGAGGAAGGAGAAGGTGGAACCACCTTTCAGAAGCTGAGCCTTGGGTTTCTCATCTGTGGGTGGAGTTTGGGTGCTACTCCTTTGCAGAGACATGTTAACTAGGGCCTCCTGTAACAGGACCCCGTGACTCACCTCTTTGGATTTGAATCTTCAGTATTTGGGGATCAGGGTCCTATTTCAGCTTCTCTGTTCACATTTTCCCCTGCCCCTCCTCTTTTCTGGCTGACTCTTAGGAACTAGGACTCCTGACCCCCACTCCAAGAGCCTAAACATGAAACCATTCCTGTCTCCCTTTATTGTATTACCTTTAGTTTCCTCCTGCAGTATCATTCATTCCTTCATTCAAAAACATTCTGGGGGACCCCTGCGACATTCTAGGCACTGTGCCAGGTGCTGGAGTCCCAGATGCAGCCCCTACTGTCTAGTAACTCAGGCTAGTGAGCACCAAGGTACTGATCATTAAGAAATTTGTATGGGAAGAAAGAAAGCTGAGCAGAAGATAGGAGGGAGTAGCATGGCCTGGGATGGGCAGAAGGCTTCCTGGAGGAGGTGGCATTTCAGCTGAGTGGATCTTGCAGGAAGACAGATGTGTGGGCAGGTGCACAGGAAGGAAGTCATTCTCACAGAGAAAAGGGGCATCACAGGACAGGTCAGTGTAGTGGAGAGGGTGATGCAATGGAGGGTGCTGGTGGCTTTGAAGTGGTAGGACTTGAGGTGGGGCCTCAGCTCTAGACAGTCATGTATACATCACTGAGAATAATGAGAATAATACTGTAGATGCTGTGAAATCAGGGAGGCTTAGGTGGGCATGTGCGTGAAGTTGAAGTTCCCATTTGTTCCTGGGAGAATGAAGGGGCTATAGGAGAAGCACTTTCTGTGCTTCAGGGTGTTGACATTCCCCGCCTGACCACATTTTGCAGAGCAAAAGCCTCTGTGATTCCAATCATGCTTGGTGAACACTTTGAGCCAGGCTCCTTACTGGCCTGCTAGAAACCCAGTCACACAAATCCCATCTCCCTTCCACGATGGTCCTCACTCCACAGGTGAGTCAGCCCTGAATCCAGGAACCAGCCAGCCTTGGGATTTTGCCCTGTCCTGAGCCAAATGATCCTTATCTTTCTCCCAAATTGGCTGTGGCCACTGGAAGAAATTGAGAGTAGCCAACTTTACAAGTGGTTGGATTAGAAATGAAGTGTATTAATCCCAAGTCCAGGTATGTGCCTAGGTAGTAACTCTTAAATTTTGTTTTTAAAAGTTTAAAATTGAGGTCAACACTTTAAACAGGAAAGCAGGAGTGAGATGTAGATTTTGTTTGTGTTCTTTTCTGGATAATCTCAAAGTTCCAGGCAACTTGACCTTTCTGGGCCTGTATTCCGTTTCCTCCTTTCTCTGGCCCCTTCATTTCATATACAACAGACGTCAGCAGGGGCCCCTGTGTGTTTCCTAGCCTGCTCAAGCAGAAATTCAGTGCTTACAAGGTGAGGAGAGCTCGCAGCCCACACCAGCCCCTCCTGCCCTTTGCCAGGAGCCCCAGGACAGGACATCCCCAGGACAGCCTTGCTTGGGGGACCCCAGAACACAAGTAGGAACTGAGAAACAAGAGTCTCTGTGCAGAAAGAGATTTTAATATCCTCTGGGTTTTAATAGCTTTCCCTGAGATGGAAACTTGGGTTGAAATGATTTGCAGCTCTCCAGATTTTTCTGAGTGTGTGTGTGTATTTGGGTTTATTTTTAGCCACAAGGGTTCATTTCTTGCCAAAAAACCTGCTTAAATAAAACCAAGATTAATATTTTTACTTAACGGAAAGAGTTAGTCAGTCAGGACAGGCTTTGAACTGGAGACTCCCTATCTTGATTGGAAGTGCATCTTAAACCGTCTGACCATGGCTTTGACATCAACAAAAAGGGCCTTTGAAACTGACAGAGAGAAGTGCCCTCAGGGGACCAGGGCAGGCTGCAGGAAGAGCCTATTTGTGAGATTCCTCTGAGGAGCATTCTTCCTCACACAGGCTGCCCTGCCAACCCCGCACCCCTCTAGCTCTCCAGGGCCATCTTCCCAGAAAGGCAGAAATCAGCTCACTCCCAGATGCTTTCCTTAGCCCCTTCCCACCAAGTCTGGTCCCGATTTCTGCTTCCTCTGGATTCAGAAGAAGCAAACTGAGTCTCTTCTCCAGCATGGGCTAAGGCCCAAAACTGTTGCCACCTTCTAGGAGCTCCTGACACCCTTCCCTGGGACAACGTTCACCCCTTTTTGTGGCATACTGGCTCTTGATCCTTGCTACTACTGCCGTGTTTGCTGCACTCAAATGCCATTCACCTGTTTACTTGCTTGACTTTCGTAACTAGCCCCTGAGTTCCTCTGGAGCCTCATTTATCTCGGGGTCCCTGGGAGCCTAGCGCAATACTTAATAAATGATCACTGGACAGATGTTTATCTGACCCTCTAAACTGAGACCTGTTATTATCCCCTTTTAATGGAATAGGGCTCAGAAAGACTTGGTCACTTGCTAGTACTTGCCCAGGAGGGTTATTTATCTATTTTTCAAATCTCTCTCCATGTGTGTGGCACTTTTAGCTTCATGTATTCAGTAAATACATATTAGGGGCCTGCTATCTGCCGGGCTCTCTTCTGATTGCTTAGATTATTATAGAACAAAGACCCTGACTACTTATGAAGCTTCCATTCTAGTGGGGAGAGACAACCAATGAAAAAACAAGGTCTGTATAATATGGCAGATGGTGGCTGGTGCTTTGAGCATAGTAAAGCTGGCCAGGGGATATAGGGAGTGCATAGGGGAGGCAGCTGGGGTTCAAGGAAGGACCCCTGACAAGGTGTTATTTGAAACCAGGCGAGGGAGGGATCCATATAGCTACTGAAGGAAGAGTGCTCCAGCAGGGGTGTTGAAAAAGCAAAGGTCCAGGGTGGGGTGGGATGTGGTGGTGGGGGGGTGGAGTGAGGATTGTTTGGGGTGAAGGAAAAGTAGGAAGGAGGTGGGGTGCTGGAGTGGAGCAAGTTGCCATTTCCTGAGATGGGGAAGCCTAGGTGGGGCTGAGGGCCATTATTAGGAGCTCGATTTTGGATGGGTTGACTTTGGGATGTCTTATTAGACTTCCAGGTGTAAATGTAGACTAAATGTAGACTCTTGGATATGTAAGTCAAAGGTCATGGGAGTTCTGGGTTGGAGGTTGCAAAGATGTGGAAGTTGTCTGTTGTGCAGGTCGTATGAGTGCCGCATGTTGGATGTGAATAAGAGGAGGATGAAGCACCCACTGCTGACTAGACTGAGCACCACAGAGGTCATGGGTGACCTTGAGAAAAGCTGCTTTGGTAGAGTGGGGGAGGGGCATTAGGTCATCATAAGAACCCTTTGGGCTTGATAATTATCACACCAATTTATAGTCTGGGATGGGAAGCGACTTTCCCAAGGTCCCACAGTGACAGGGCAGCGACTTTATCCAGGTCCCATGCACTCCATTCCAGTGTATCATGGCCACTACTCTAGAGGTTTCTTGATCTGACCTTTCAGCTTCTGAATCTTTTTAGAGGGGCTTTCAGGGTTTGAGGTGATGATGAAAAATGGGCTGGGAACCAGAAGGATCCATTAGGGTGGGCCTGGCAGGCCTCTACCTCCAAACCCTTAATTCCTAAGGCCCTTTCTTCAAACATGGACATCATCAAAGTGTCCCCAAAGAGGCAGCAGATAACTGAGGAAGAGCTTGAAAAGGTCACTGGAAGTGGATACTAAAGATCTTCAGGGGATGAGAAAATGCTGAATTGCAAGAATCGTTTTGGGTCCCTTGCTGCCTTCCTCTGATTAGTACATTTGAGAATTTACAAGTACTCATCATCAACAACATGACAGTATATCATCTGTTTAGCTTTAGGGTTATAAAATGCCTTTTTACATGTGCATTGTCTCATCTAACTAATCAGTCTAATTAACCTCAGGCTTACAGTGTTGTGAGAAACCTCATGATCATCAGGTTTTGTGGTGTCTAAGGTCTTTTTTTCCTTCCATGAAAGTCGTGCTGGGGAGCACAGGATGCTAAACAGATGATACTCTGTTATACTGCTGATGGTGATTACTTGAGGACTCTTATTACTAATCAGAGGGCTGTGTGAGTGACTGGAAAGAAAAGTAGGTGGTCAAGGGGATGGGGGAGGTCATTGGGGCATTATAAGGGGGTCTTCCTTCCTAGGGACCAGTCTTCCTCTCTGATTCTTAGCAGTGCTGACAGTGGAGGTGCAGAAGTGCAGAAAAATTATGAACTCTTTTGCAAGCAGAAAAAATCTTACGGAAAGGTTTTGAGGCAGTCTGCTTTCTTGGGTGACCCACCAAATTTCTCCCCACACTGGGATGCAAAACTGCCCTCAGGACATCTGTTCTTCTTTTCCATAGTTGGAAAACAGGGACAATCCTAGCCACCTCATAGGGTTTCCATGAGAATAATGAGATAACATGCACACACTGCTTGGCACATGGGAGGGGTTAACACAGTAGCTGTTAACCAATGCGTTCTAGCGCCTTCCCTCTTCCCTAGACTTACTGGTGTGATGCAACAAAAGGCAAGGAGCTAAGGGTAAATTGCCAAGTGGGCAGCTGGAGGAGCAAGAGAGCCTGGCTCTGCCCTCCTTGCTGAGGCTAAAATACGGGATCTTCACGGTACACAGTGGGAACTGCTTAGCGGCTGAGTCAGGTGGGCTGTGGACCTGCCTTGCTGTGAGGTCTCTTGCTTATTGCCTTTACTGTGAGTACTCTGACCTCAGAAAGGACCTTTCTTTTGCCATTCTGGGAGGATGACAACTGGGAAATAAACATCAAGTGACCATTAGACAAGCTGGATGATTGTAGGCATACCTCCTTCCTCATTTCTGGAGTGCTTCTATGGGAGTGGGCATCATTTTAACACTCCTAGATCCCTCTTTTCCTCCAATTCCAGGCACAAGGAGACAGGTGAGCCTAGGGTCCAGGCATTTGTGCCCACCTAGTCCTGCCTGCTGCTGTCAGAAGACCAGCCCCCTCTCTGGGACTGACACAAATAGTGACTTCTACTTTTGAAGAAATTCATTTTGTCTGCTGTCCAGATGTGCCTTACTTATCTTCACTGTCCTCCTAAAAACTATACTTTAAGCTAGCAAAATCATTCTACAGGGTCTTTGAGAGACACGCATGGGGCAGTGTGCGTGTGTGCGTGTGTGTGTGGCAGGGGTAGTATCTCATCCACTAGATGGCTGAATCAACTCTCATACAACAGAAGGGATCTGTACTGCTCTCAACAGGATGGTAAGATGGGCAGATCTAGAGTCTTAAGCTGATATACATTAATTCAGTTAAGTAATCCTTGATCCTAAACCCAACCAAAGTTGGCCTTCCAGCTGACTGGTAGAAAAGTCCAACAATCAGTTTAAAGTAGAAAGGTTTGGATTTGATTGAAGATGGTTGGACAGGAGGTGGAAGGAGAGGGTTAGAGGCAGGGGCCAGCTCATGCGTGTTTTATCCCTCTTTGAATATGCTGATGAACAGCAGATGTGCAATTGCTGGACACACCAATAAGCTGCACTGGAGCAGAATCCAACTGACATTGAAATTGGGTTTTGTTCAAAGTGTGTGCTGCTTTTGGTCTATATTACTATGAATGGGTGGAGGCAGATAGGACACAATTATTTCTGGAAGGGATGTGCCTTGCTTTGCTTTGTTTTTTTGCAAGCTCTTAATATCCTTCCTCCCAAAAAATTATTTAAAGGAAGAAAAGATAACTCTATAGAGATATACCTTTACACCTGGATCCTAAGGTGTATGATATATTTAAGAGGTCTCACACACATTCTTATATCCATGTGCCAGTTATATAAGCACACATAGCCAGGTAAATTTCTTCTTACATGCTTTTAAGTTAAAATACTGTTTACTCTGTTTTCTTTTGACCTCCACACCCCAAGAAGCCCAAGAGTGTAAGAGGCTCCAAGACTGAGATTCAGGCTGCACCTCACCCCCATTTCTCTGACTGGTGCTTCTGTACCTTGGAGATCAGCCCTCTGGCCATAAACTTTTAAACTTTGTTTTCCCACTAGACTGTACTCTGTGGAGGTGGAAAATGAGACTTCTATTTCTTGTTGTCACCTCCAACAGTACTCAACTCATTTTCCCGGACACCAACCCAGTTCACGCCCATGTTGGTTTAGCTGCTGGAGGACTCTGGAGAGACAATGTGAGGACCACTCTCCAGCATAGAGGAGAATTAAGAAAATCTGTGTCCAGCTCAGCCCATGTGTAAAGTTGGCTTCCAGTCACCACATCAAGGTGGTGGGAGCTAGCTAGTGGTGGGAGTGGCCAGCTCCAGGTTTGGAAACTGTCTTCTATTGCTGCTGAACTATATTAAACCAAACTAAAATTAAATAACGCTCTGATCTCCCACGTAGATTTGCAAAGGTGACCTCTCTGCACCTCCCCTGTCCATTCTGGTCCCGGTGCCAGCGAATGACTTGGGGGTACCCTGATAGTCAAACAAGAAAGTACAAAATAGCATAGATTTGAATTGCAGAGGAAAAACTGAAGCAAATAAAGACACATTAATTCACAGACCAAATAGACAGATTTGGGTTTGGCTAGTGATTTTACTTTGGAGAGACTTTGCAAATCTATTTGGGAGAGCAGAATGTTATTTAATTTATTTCAGTTTAATACAGTTTTGTTTTTGTAAGAAAAACACTGGTGTGGCCTCTCCACTGGGGCATCTCAGCCTTGGTCTTTCTGGACCCTGACCATGGGATCTTGTTTGGTCCTGGCAGGGCGCTCCTGGGTTACAAGTAGGGGATGAGATGCGACAAGTACCTGTGATGGAGTGGGTGCTCCAGGCCTAAAAACACTTTGTAAGTTTGTCCTGACAAGTTAATGTGTGCTCCCCCACCTCTCCCTGAAATTTTACAAGGCCAGAGTATTTTGGTGAGCTTGTCTTTCTCCTCATCCTAAGGAGAACCTCCCAGGCCTTAGCTTACAGTGCATGTTAGAACCTAAAGATGCTCAGGATAGACACATAGCAGAAATCATGACAGTGGTAATGCTAATAACTGTGACAACAAACACGTGGGGTTTGGGATGGGTCACACAATGTTCTCAGTGCTTGTACTACTTAACCCTCATGGCAACTTTATGAAGTATTGTCATATTTTAGGAAACAAAGGCACAGAGAGGTTTAGTAACTTCCCTAAGGTCACAGAGCACCAGTGCTGGGATTCAAACCCAGGCAGTCACATTCCAGAGACCAGGTTCTTCAATGCTATGTCATGTTGCTGCTCCACTAGTAATAAGTACATCATTTATAAGCCACGTGAGGGGCAGTGGGCCAAGATAATCAGAGAGATTTAGGAGGAAAGAGCACTGGGGACACAGGAGTTTGCCTGAGGCCACACACTAATGGTGGAACTCAAACTCAAATGTGGCTTCCTGATTACAAAAACTTACTCTCTTTTCCCTGAACTATTCTTAGATGAAAAGGTTCCAACCTCAGGCCATTTCAGGGTAAGAAGGAATTGGTTCACTGTGCATGCAGAAGCTTCCAGAAGTACCCAGCCTTACAGGACAGGTCTGCTTATGACATGTTATATCTAAATGAAGTCAAGCCACTTTTAAGCCAGGAAAGGGTAGACATTGCTATTTAAAGGAATCCCTTTTGCTTTTTTTCCTCCCAAGGCAAAGACTCATTCCTTGGTTTACCTTCTGTGTTAATGAAGCAGCAGAAGATGGAGCCAAATCAATTCAGGAAGAATCAATAGGAAAGTCCTGGCAGAGGTGCCTTCTGCTCAACAGTTAAGCTGTTACAACCTGCCTGTGGGAGTTAATGCAGAGGAAATAGTCCTTGGGGCCTCTGGGAGGATGGCTCCTTGCCAGCCAAGGATACTGTTTCGAAGCTAGACACAGAGGTGGAGGCAGAATATTGAGGGAGCTTGGCCTGGGATCTTGCCAAGCTCTCATTTTTACAGCAGACTTGGAAACAGACACTCACCTCCTCTCAATTTGAGCTGCCTCTGCTAAATTGCTAACTTTGCCAATGGGCTCTGTGTTTTGCCATTCCTGGCAGGTAACATCTGGAGGGGCCATTGATTCATCTGGGTCCTGACTGGGAGATTGGGCTCCAAGCTCATGTGGGGAGCAAGAGGACAGAATTCAGTTGAGATAGGGTAACTGGTTCCTAGTAAAGAAATTTTTTGAGATCAGAGGTGAATTGAGAAACAGGATGGAACATCCAACATGGGGAAGGATAACAGAGCTACCAGAATAGACAGGTGTGTAGGTGTGTGTGTGTGTGTGTGTGTGTGTGTGTGTGTGTGTGTGTGTGTGTGTAACAAATATTTAAACAGAGCACCTACAGTTTTTTGGGACTAAGAGCAACTTGAGGTAGGAAAGAGTAATAAGAACCTAGAGCTGGAAGAATTCATTTTGTGATTCAAAGCATGGCTGCTATACATGCAAAATCTATTCCATTCTGGTCAAAGTCCTAGCATGAGAGCATCCATTCCCCTTTGATGGAGATGCTCCCTGCCCCTATGACAACAACACCCCAACTCGCCCCAACTTTGTTGCTAGTTCTTGTTATTAGATGACTCTTTCTTTGGTTCAGCCAATGAATGCAACTTCTTTGCAGTTTTTAAATTACGTCTTCTAGACCTGTCCATTTTCTCCTCCATGTGCTGGTTTAACAAATATTTGAAGACAACTTTTGGTGCTTCTTCTTCACATAAACTAGAAAGAGAAAGTACAGCCTCTTATAATCTCTAAGTCAACCCCCCTCTTCTCAGTTCTTACTACATGTAGTAAATACCTCTCTTCCAGTCTGTGTCACACTGGGCCTGTCTAATTATTTTTGTATTCACAGTCAACTAATATTTTCTGATCAGTTCCTTCCTACCAGATGTTGTAGTAAGAAATTTCATAAGATCTCTTGTTTAATCCTCATTCCCTGATGTAGGTAAAGGTATACCTTCTTTACGGATGAGAAAATTCAAGCTCAAAAAGAGGAAGTGGTTTCACTTCTCAGTCGGTTTCCTTATCTGTGTAATGTGGATGCCAATATTGCCTTTGTAAGGCAGTTTGAAGAGTAAATAAGTAAGAAGTACTATTGCACATAATAGATGTGTGACAAACTGAAGCTATTTTTCTGGTAACAGTCTTTTCATGGTCAACCCATTTCATTTTTGTCAATGATGATGATAATAATGATGATATTAATAACATTTATCTAATATACCCTCTAAGACATGGTGCCAGAAGCGTCACACACATTATCTTGCCTAATCCCTTCAATTCAGGAGATTGGTACCATTATTATCCTGTTTTACAGAAGAGGAAATTGGAGGCCAGAAACAAAGATACTTGTCCATAGTCATAATAACCATAAAATCAGGGCTAGGATTGGAACAGTTCAGTTGGCTCCTGAGCCCCTGCTCCCAACTGTTCCCTCCTCTACCAAATCCTCATTGAGCTGCCCTCACTGCATCCCTTGCTGTCTAAGCACTGGGTGCCAAGGGCCCCATCAGAATGCCAACTGGGGCATGGAGGAAGCTGGGGTGCATCACAATCCTGCAGGGATGTAAGGATGTGGCAAAATCTATGCATGTAAAGGAAAAGCCACAAATGAGGCAGAGCTCAGACAGGGGTCCTGGTAGGAAGAGAATAGGTCTGGGAGACTACGGGATTGTCAGATAGACAATGGAAGGAGGGCAGGAGGCTCTAACAGGAGAAGCAGATTTTGGATTATGGTGAAACCACAGAGTTAAGAAATTCCTACAAGGGTGAGTGCAGCCTAGGAATTTCTGGCTGACAGTTGTGAACATTTAGGGAAATTAACTCCAAAGATGTTTGCCTTCCCTTTCTCTTTCACTCCTCCCTGCCCACCCCATCCCGATGTCTCTTATCTGATTTCTTGCTCTTATAAACACAATCATCTTTTCTACTTGCCTCAAAGTTACTAAGAAAGCAATTCCAGGCACACTGTGGTCTGGACGTCCATCCTGAGATGTGGTGCCTGATGTGGTTCAGGCCTCCCTAACCTCCCTGTCTCCATCTCGCCTTTTTTTACAGTGATCCGGGCCAAGGTAGTGGGGAAGAAGCTGGTGAAGGAGGGGCCCTTTGGCACACTGGTCTACACCATCAAGCAGATGAAGGTGAGTGACAGTAGCCCAGCCTCAGGCTCCAGGAGAGATTTGGGTTTTTTTTTTTTTTTTTTTTTTTTTTTTTTGCTGGAAAGTCTTGGCCAATGGAGGCAAGAGGGGGTTGGACTTAGGGTGTGTGTTTGTTTAGTGTCTGAGCCTCAGCCTTAGCCCTTCCACCTGGCTGGAGAGGGCATAGCTGAGGTAGCAGAAAGGGATGGGTGGGGATGGGGGCAGCTGCTTCATCCCAGAGCCAGGGCAGGCAGAGTCCCTTGGAAGCAGCTGTTAAGAGGCTGGACTCTGGAACCAGATAGCAGATAGCCCTGTTACCTGGTAACTATAAAACCTTGGCTAAGTCACTGGCTCTTGATGGGCCTCAGTCTTCCCATCTGTAAAATGGGGGAGAGTGGACTATATCATCTCTATGGACTCTCTGGAGGTCTGACTTTTGGGGATTCAACAATGCCTACCGGATTTATGTAGTTGCTGAGGTTACAACTTAGGTTTAACCCTCAACTCTTTACATTGAACTTGTGCTGATCACAGGAACCTCAAGTCAGGGTAGGAACTTCATCCTCTTATTCCATTTTCCCTCCTTTAACTTCTTGCATCCCAGTAGTTAGCACTGTTTACTAAGTGTATTCATATTCCTGAGCATGTTAACATTATGAAGCACATTCAAGATGTACACCTTAAGAAAAAGCATATCGGATTCGAACCCTAGAGCACCTGCCTCCTAGTCTCAGCTCCATCCCTCCACTTAGCTTGCTTGCCTTACCTTGGAATTGTCCCTTTTCCTGGGCTCAGTTTTGCCATCTGTTAACAATGTGTGATTGGGCTGGATGCCCCAAGAGCCCCTCTGGCTGAGACATTTCAGGATTCTAAGTGCCCTGGGACACAAGCTATGTTACTTCTAAGCAGGAGCTGGTTTGGGTGCCTTAGCACAGAGGGCTGGGGCTCCACCCTGAATAACTCAGCAGATGGCCTATCACTACTCCACCTTTGTAAGCACCTCCTTACATGTAGCACGCTGTGCCAGGAACTGTGGAGGCCAGGAGGAAGATGTGGTTCCTATGTTTAGGGACTACAGTCAGGCCAGGAGAGGAGACACAAGTGAATGATTAATCAGAAGTTCGATACAAGGTGTGCCCAGGTTGCAGTGGACTGCCAGCCTTGTACTCAGTGCTCATATTTGCATCCTCAGCAGGTTGGGGGGTTGGGGGGACCCAGCAGGCAACAGGGACTTGGTGAATGCTTGTCCATCTATGAGGGAATGAAGGTGAGACTCCACTGGCCTGAAAACTCTCCAAAGAAGACAAGCCTTAACTACCTCAACCCGGCCAGGTAGAACTGAGACAAGGTGTGACACAGTCCACAGGTGGTATCCAACCATCTCAGAGGCAGACCTCCAGGTCTCATTATTCCTTGGTCCTGAGGCCTGAGGTTAGATGTACTGAGTTTGTGGAACCTGTTGCTTTGGATTCAATTTTGGAAACATCTACAGCCTTCTGATTATGTAATGTCCAGAGTCAGCCCTGGCCAACTGCCCCTGGCTGCCCTAGCTTGGTCATGGGACCAGCTTATGTCTTCAGACGGCTGTGGGGAGAGAAGAGTGGGCGGGGGGGGGGACCAACAAGTGCAGTAACAACCCTCAAAACCCACTGTGCAACCCCTGGCAGCCGGTGAGTGAATGCCAAAGCAGATTAGACAAAAGCAGAGGTTTAGGAGACACATTCCTGCCTGCTATGGAACAATCCTTCATATTTGAGCCACTCTGTGGCCAGCAGAGAGCTGGGAGGGGAAGAATTGGGGGCAGCGGTTCCTAAGCTTGCCGAGATTCTCTCCTTCCTTCGGGACCTGGATGCCAGGGTGACCCGAGGCCCCTGCTGTGGGCAGGATGTCCCATTCCCCGCTTGCTGGTGTAAGAACAGTCATTGAGGGGTGTTGAGAAGCCAAATAACATCTGCTCGCCTATCCACCTCAAAGAACTCACACCAGCTCCCAAGATGCTGGTCTTGTGTTGTCCATTCACCATCCTTCACCCAGGTCCATGGATCAGGGCGCTGGGCACTAGGAAATAAAATTCCTTGTTTCACTTGTAACGGCGGCTCAAAGGGGAAATGAGTTGCCCAGAGTCATGCATTTAATTAAATGCAGATCTCATTCCCAAGTGACGTGTGTTCTTTATATGACTCCCAAAATCTCCCTGCCATCTTACTTTGATCATCAACCCCTATCTAATACCTTTTATTAACTCTGGCCCTGCTATCAGCCTAATATTAGATAACTCATAGAACTAGTCATTGCCCTTCTATCCAGATAGGCCACTGGATTCTACTGGCTTCTAGGCACCAGTCTACTAATCAGAGAAGGCACGGACTTAAGAGTGGGAATAGACCATGCCATCACCCTCCCTCTCTCCTTTCCTTTCTCTCTCCCTCCTTTCCTCCCTCTCAGTGCTGTGCACTGTGGTTTGAGCTGGGGATAAAAAGATAATTGTTAGAATGAATATAAGAGTCCATACAGGTAACAGTGAATGAGCATTTACTATGTACCAGGCACTCTGCTAAGCCTCTGCATGGATCAATCCTCACAATAACCATATGAAGCAGTACACATTATCCTCTACTTTACAGGTGAGACTTGGAAAGATTATACAACAGTCAAGATCATATAGCTAGAAAGTGGCAAACCAGAGCAAACTAGAGCCTTGCCTACAAGGAGATTACAGGGCAGCCAAGCAGCAGGCTGATTCATCATTCCCGCCCACTTCCAGGGCTTCCCTCACTTCATTTGTATCTAGTTCCCCCAGGGAACAAAAGGAAGTTAGTTTAAGTTTGTGGGTTTGTCATCCAGTATTGTAGCTCTTGACTTGCAAAGAGTGTATTGAAAAAAATCTTTGTAGGAGGGAAGAGGGAGAGGCCAGAGACGGGAGCCTGCAGGAGTGTTGGCACTGGTCCCTGAGCGCTTTGTTCTAGAGGATTAGAGAGTCTACCCCAGAGTCAGACGGGGAAAGTCAGGGCTCCCTTAGAGCAAGACTAAAGGAACTCTGAAAATGTGAGAATCTGTGCCACCCAGTCTGATCTCCCTCTTCTCTCTCAGGCTTCCCACCCCCTCCCCACAAAACTTCTTACCAAATGAAAGACAGGCAGAACCTCTCTCATATGCTAATTCCAGAGCCTCTGGTCCACCTCTCAGGCATATCTGGAGTGTCCAGAGACCCACAGGTGTGTGTAGCAGGCGGGGAGGGTGTTACAATGTTGGAGAAGCTTACTGCAAACCCAAACTTGGAGATTAGCTGGGGCTGAGGCATTGGGCTGTGGTGCAAAGGTGGAAGTTTCCAGAATTGGCTGCTCTAATCTTTGGGGACCTTATCTGCTATCAGGATCACGAGAAAGAGGTCTGCTTTGCCTGGAGTTGCTTTGTGCTGTGGAGACATGCTCTCAGGCTGACTGCAAGGGACAGCATGTGGGGGACATTATGTTTCAGCTGGTTTTGGGGAAGTCCCATGGGGAGGCCGGCTGGTTGTGTGCTGTGCATGTCCTGACTCTGGGCAGGACAGATTTACTGGGCAATCTGAATGCTTGGCCCCTGGGGACTTCCTTCAGGGCTTTGTCTAATCAAATGAGCAACAGCAGTGTCTCCAGCTAGAAGCCTCTCTGACCCCCTAGCCCATGGGGAATTTCTCTTCCTCTTAATGCCTATGACTTTTTATGGTCTGGGACTGTCTTTAGCCCTCTGCAGAGACTCGCTCCATTCTCATGTGTTCTGCCTCCCCATCCAAATAGCCCATTCTGTGAGAGAAAATGCTTGCACTCGATTCCTCAGTCATGTACCTAACGTCTCCAAAACTCAGTTGCTTACAGGAATAAGTTGAGGGTTTAAATGAGTTCATGATATAAAGCAGTATCCAGCACAGTGCTGATCTTTGGTAGTCATACCAGAAATATTTAACATAGTGGTGACATTTCATGCTGTGAATACAGAGTGAAGACCAGACATTCCATAAGAAATGGGTAAAACTCCCCAAACTGGGAAATTTCTTTCTCACATTATTTGTCCTTTTACCCCAAGGGAAGGAAACTTCCTGAAACTTTGTGTAGATACCATCATGAAGCAAGGCCCAGAGGCTTGTAGAGTCCAATATGGTATACATATAATACAATATTGCAATGGAATATTACAATGGAATATTAGTCAGCCTTAAAAAGAAGGAAGTTTTGTCATTGGTGATAACATAGATGTACCTGGATGACATTATGCTAAGTGAAATAAGCCAGACACAGAAAGATAATATTGCCTAATCTCACTTATTTGTGGAACCTAAAAAAGTCAAATTCTTAGAAGCAAAGAGTAGAATGGTGGTTACCAGGGTTAGGCAGGAGGTAGGGGAAATGGGGAAATGTTGGTGCAAGGGTACAAACTTTCAGTTCCGCAGGATGAGTAAGTTCTGGAGATCTAATGGACAGCATGGTGACTATAGTTAAGGACACTATACTGTATACTAGAAATTTGCTAAGAGGATAGATGTTAAGTGTTCTCACACACAAAAAGGTAACTATATGAGGTGGTGGATGCGTTAACTAGCTTCATTGTGGTAATCATGTCACGGTGTATACATATATCAAAATATTCTGTTGTACACCTTACATTGATACACATTTTATTTGTCAATCATACCTCAATAAAGCTGGAGGAGAAAAGAGCCATGTCTGAAGTTCCAACCCAGCTTTAAGTATTTGCACTAAGAGATGAGGTTGGGCAAGACATATAGGAAGAAGAGAACCAAATCCTTCCCTCTGCTCATTATGAACTTCAATATAACTGGCTTTAGGCTTTTACTAAATGTGTGCAAAGTGCTATTCAAAGGCATTTAATTCTCAAAAACATCTTATGAAGTAAGCGCTTTGCCCCATTTTACAGATGAAGAAACTGAGGCCCAAAGAGGGAAATAACTTTCCAAGAGGCTATTAAGTGGCAGAGACAAAATGCAGACTCTGTCTATAGAACCTGAGTTTACCATTAATCCTCCATTGCGTTGGCTGGATTAGATTAACATCCCTTCCATTTCTGAGATTCTATGATTCTCTAATTTCAGGAAATCAGGATTTATAAACCCATTATAACCCTCCTAAGTTTGTCAAACCAATTCTAGATCTCTACGTCTATAGATCTAATGATACTATAGGATCAATATTTAGGTCAAGCTGGATTATTATAAAGAAAAAAACAATAAAATGAGTAAGATCTGCCTTTACCGTACATTTACCATATTGTTATTTCCAGAATTGACCCTAAAAGGCAACTCTGTGCTTGTCAGACCCAGTCATTTTAACAATGTATTAAAATTTTGACTCTGCATGCAAATGCTAGAAACCATGTTAAAGATTCCTTCAAATTCAAAAGTAGTGGTGATGCCAAGCTGATTTCTATGAGTTGAATTCTCACTGAGCATGGGCTTGACTCTTGCCCATAAAACAGAGAGGAAATAAAGGTGCCAGACCAGCATGGAATGAACTGAGGCTCCAATAGGCTGGCCTGGAAGACCAGAGTGAGTACTGAGATGAAACATTTGCCAAAAAGTCAAGGGTCATCCACACCAAAATGAGAAGTTTTTGGGCCCAGGAATGAGTGCAAGAGGTGTTTCCTGAAGGCCACACTTGATGGTGTGCACACAGCAGCACTCTTAAAGTCAGAGAGGCACTATCCGTCACTGAGGAAGTCAGGGTACGACGTGACACCCCCTGCTTCCCCACAGCACAATTTAAAACTGAGCGAGGACAGCACCTCTTGTTACTCCTAGCTGCATTTCCTCACTCAGCTGGAGAGCCCCACAGGAGAAGAAGGTTAAGAAGGGAGACCAGGTAAATTAAATGCTTCTGCACCGATGGTTGCACACAATTAGAACAGTGCTCTCTTTAAAAAGGCAAAGACTTGAACTCCATCAGTCCAACAGACATTTTGTGGATGGCAGAGGGCCTCATGGACCACCCTACCCCCGCCAGCCAGTTACCACTTAAAAGAAGATGGGGAGAAAAAACACAGCCTATTAGACTGAATGGGAGGCACTTAGATGAGACACCAATGAGGTGATGTCTGGCTTTTTATTAATTACCATAAGTAAATTAATAACGCATGCCAGGAACTAAAGTAGAAACATTGTCCTACTGGAAACCCTTGGGATAAGCCCAGGGACCACCAGCCGTCCAGGCCCTGTGTACTTTGAGAACTGGGGGGATAATGGGATTGGGCAACACCTTAGTGCCCCCCCCCCCCGCCCCCCGTCCCCACCAGCTCACACAGTTAACAGTTGTCTGGACAGATCCCGGCCTGTGTAATGCACATGGACTTGACCTGGAATCACCAAGAGGGTTCAGCCTCTGTTATGTTCACACCATTGGCTCTGAGCACAGGTTGATAAAGGAGGCACAATAGCCATAAATGGTATTTGCCTGCATCAAAGGCCCTTGGGCATGAACTTGTGAGGCTGCAGTGGGAGACAGCATAAGCTAATGGTTAAGAGTGTGGACTTGGGAGCAGGCATATTCCTCTGCTTGGATTTGTACCTCTGCCATTCACCAACTGTGTGGACTTAGACAAACCACTTAACCTGCCTGGGCCTCAGGCTCCTCATCTATAAAACAGAATGGGAGGTATGACTGGCTGGTTGGGAAGGTTTCTTGGGGAAGGCACCAACCACAGCTCAGATAAGAGGAGAACAAGTGGCCTGATCTGGAGTGAAGGCCCTGGGGTAGGTAGGTCAGTGACCAGCCACACCATAGCCTATTGGGGAATCAGATTCAAAAAGACCAAATGACAGCATGCTTTCTGAGCCCTGGTCCTCCTCTCACGATATTCCTTCTACCTACAGATGTACCGAGGGTTCACCAAGATGCCCCACGTGCAGTACATCCACACAGAAGCTTCCGAAAGTCTCTGTGGCCTTAAGCTGGAGGTCAACAAGTACCAGTACCTGCTGACAGGTAACAGCCAACTCTAGCATCTAGACCAGGGTTTGGCCAAAGTCCACTGTTCCTTCACTTAAGAAGGATGGAGTAGGAACAGTAAACCCAGCAGTGTCCTCAGGACTTTGGCCATGAGCCCACTGAATTGTACAGAGTATCTAGTGTTGAGTCCATCTTGCTTGACCAGAGCTGAGAGCTTGAGGTTCCTATAGTGAAGCTGGGTTTTAGCCTCAGCTCCACCACTGACCCTGGGGAGGAAATATCCTAGTTCTGCCTAGTGTTGCAATTTCTCAACTTTACTATAAGTAAAAAGAGATCGCCAGTACCTATTTCTCTCCACATCAGAGTCAAGTTACAGTAAAGAGTTGGTCTCGGTCCCAGTTCCAGTGCTTACTGAGTTTGGGATGTTCTACAAATCACTTGACCTCTCTGAGCTTCATTTTCCCCATTTGTTAAATAAGGATACAATTCGTTCGAAAAGGTGTTGGGGAGGTTGAAGTAAAATCATGGGACTGAAGAGTACTTAGCATAGTTCCTGGCCTGAGGAGGTTACTCAGTAGATATGAATTCTTTCTCTTCTGGCTGGGTTCTGGGCAAAACAACTCTCCCCTTGTCATCCCTTTCCTCCTCTAGGCCGTGTCTACGATGGCAAGATGTACACGGGACTGTGTAACTTCGTGGAGAGGTGGGACCAACTCACCCTCTCCCAGCGCAAGGGACTGAACTATCGGTATCACCTGGGTTGTAACTGCAAGGTAAGACCCATGGAGTGCAGGCAGGGGAAGTGCTGGCTCACAGCCCCAGAAACATAAGCTACTACAGTCCTGGGCCCTGGGCTGTTGGGCTGGGAAGGGTGTGCATGTCAGACCTGGGCAGAGGGGCAGGTCCGAGCAGGGGTGGTGAGGAATGCTGTACCCAGGCTGAGCAGAGGAGAGGAAAGAATGCCTTTCTACTGTAACCTGCCACCTCTGGGCTGCCCACTTGGCAGCTGCTGGGTCATGAGGGCTCTTCAGCATCCCTGGCTCCTCCCATGGCTCAAGGTTGTGGCAGGTACAGGATCCTTACACTGGCAGGTCCTGCCAGGCAGCCCCAAGTGGGCTCACCTGGGCAGATGACTCGCTGGTGGCTCCCACCCGAGGCAGGCAAGCTGGCACAGAACTGTTGATACCACTTGCTGCAGAGGGTCTCTTCAGTCTGGCCCAACTGCTTGACCCAAGCACAGGGCCAAGGCACACAGCCTTGCTGCTGTGGGGAGGAGTTGGGCCATTCTCTCAGTTATTCTCACAACAACTCTGTAAAATGAGGATAATAGTAATTAAAACTACTACAGTTTTAATTAAATAGTTTTAATTACTCTTTTCCCCATTTGCAGATGAGGAAACAGAGGCCCAGAGAGCTTAAGAACCTATCCCTAAGTCACACAGCTCACTAAGTCTGATTTCCAGCCTAGGCCATCTGGACTCTACAGTTTATGCTTTTATCTTTCAAATTCCTCAATTCCCTACAACAGCTGGGAGCTCTCATACTTGCCTGTATGACCTGGGACAAGTTACTTAACTTCTCTGAGGTTCTATTTTTTTAATCTGTAAAAGGGAGATAAATCTGTCATGAGAATTAAAGAGAATAACATAGAAGCACTTAGAATGTCTGATGCAGTAAGTGCTCAATAAGTACTGGCAAGTGTTATTTGTATTATTTTCACTAAGGGAGAGATGTGGCTGGGCTCCACCTGCAGTGGTCCCAGGTCCCAGGTTCTGAACTGAGACTTGGGCAAACATCAGGCCTAGGTCTACCACAGCAGAGTCCACCAACCTTTGGTTGTTATCTAATTGCAGATTAAATCCTGCTACTACCTGCCTTGCTTTGTGACTTCCAAGAATGAGTGTCTCTGGACCGATATGCTCTCCAATTTCGGCTATCCTGGCTACCAGTCCAAACACTATGCCTGCATCCGGCAGAAGAGTGGCTACTGCAGCTGGTACCGAGGATGGGCCCCCCCGGACAAAAGCATCATCAATGCCACAGACCCCTGAGTGCCAGACCCTGCCCCACCTCACTTCCCTCCCTTCCCACTGAGCTTCCCTCGGACACTAACTCTTCCCAGATGATGACAATGAAATTAGTGCCTGTTTTCTTGCAAATTTAGCACTTCGAACACTTAAAGAAAAATCTATGCTGTTATATGGAGTTTATTTGGAATCATCCTCCTGGCCCCACCCTTCCCCTTCTTTTTGGTTTTGACATCACCCATTCTACCCGGGAATTTTTGGTGCCATACCAGAAAGAATGAGGAATGTATACTCCTCTTCTTCGTGATAATATAATCTATATTTTTTTAGGAAAACAAAAATCAAAAAACTACCCCATTTGGGCATTGAAATATCTACCCCTCTTTCTTCTTCCCCACCTCACCATCTCCCAGACCCTCCTCCCTTTGCCTTTCTCTTCCCCCTTCCCCAGCACATAAAGGACACAGACAAGGAAGCTGCTGAAAAAGCAACTGTTTCAAATCAGTCAAGGGCAACAAGCAGATAGACTCAAGGTACGCAGAAGATCTTATACACCAAGGAGATGCTACTGCATGTCCCTACCAGACTATGTCTGTCTGTGTCTGCACATGAGAGTGAGGGAGGGAAGGAAGAAACTGCAAGAGGGTCTGGATGATGGAGCACACACACAATTCCCCCAGCGCAGCGATGCTTGGTTTGACCAGGAGTTTCTGAGTCTGGAGCAAACAGCCAGGCCAGAATAACAGAACTTTCTTAGTTGGTGAAGACTTAAACATCTGCCTGAGGTCAGGAGGCAATTTGCCTGCCTTGTACAAAAGCTCAGGTGAAAGACTGAGATGAATGTCTTTCCTCTCCCTGCCTCCCACAAGATTTCCTCCTGGAAAACTCTTTTGTAGATTTGGCCAGGAGCTTGCCTTTATGTAAATTGGAGAAATACACACACAAGTACACTATCCACAGATATAGCCAAGTAGATTTGGGTAGAGAATACTATTTCCAAAGTAGTGTTTAGCTCACTTAGGGGGATGTGTTTGCATACACATTTGCATATACCCACGCGGGGACATAAGCTAATTTTTTTACAGGACACAGAATTCTGTTCAATGCTGTTAAATACGCCAATAGTTTAATCTCTTCTATTTTGTTGTCGTTGCTTGTTTGAAGAAAATCATGACATTCCAAGTTGACTTTTTTTTTCATTTTAATTAAAATTTGAAATTCTGAGCACCCTCAGCATCCCTCTAATTGGGGTCATCTGACCTCTGTCCCTCTCCTTTTCTCCTGCTTCATGTTCGGGGGCCTTCATTTAACTGCCTTACTGGCTTGGCTCAGATGGGAGATGAGAATTAGTGTGGGTCAGGGGCCTGGGCACAGGAAAGAAAGCTGCAGTGTCCTGCCTTGGTTCGACAGCCACTTTTCCTAGGTTTGGGGACAACTTGCTCCTCTTCCTCCAGTTCACACTGATGGGTGAATGCCACCTCCTGAGGTCTTCACCTCATGGAATTAAAATTGGTGGTTACTGAGAAAGCCTGACTCTGCAATCGGCTATAGGGTTTTTGCTGTTTTTTGAAATAAAACTATAATATGAATTCTCCAATTAAATAAAGTTATTTTAAATTTTAGTGTTGAAAGTGAGATGCCAAGAGTAGGTGATAACGTATATTTTACAGAATTGGGGCTGACAGGGTGGTTATATTTAACATGATTGCTCTGTCTCTTTTTTCAGATTATGAGTATTTACCCTCTATTAGTATTTGTATCTTCAGTCCATTTCACTTTAGGAAACAGAGCTGCCAATTGAAACAGGAGAAAAAAAAAAAAAGAAGAAGCAGACAACACATTGTAATGTCTCACAAACATACACACAAATGCCCAGGCAAGGTGTTTGGCAGAACCCCAGAGCAGGAAGGCAGTGTAGGCATCCAGTTTCCTTGGGATCGATTCCATTACCTAGTACTTTTCACCTTCATGGGTGTGATATATGGCATGCAGGAAATGGGGAGCTTTGTCCTTTCAATGGGGCAGTGTGAGCAGAAGGAGGTGAGGTCAGCAGGCCAGTGGTTTTTAAGGGGTGAGCCCCAGACTTAGTGTTTTAAGAGTTTCTTTATTTCAACTTCAACTTCAAAGTCCTGCAAGGTGGAACCCCTGACCCAGCCTGCACAGGTGCCCTCCCACTATTGGACATCAGCGTGACCTCCACGAGGCATTTGGCCGTTCTTGGTCCCTGGTGGGGTCACCTCCAGTCATACAAGGAAGGACTTGGAGTGAGGTCTGAACGTGTCACTGGAAGTTTCCCTGCAGAAAAGTTGGTGGAACCACAGTCCCATCTGCCAGGTCCTGGCAAGGAGAACAGCAGGTCCTGGGCAAAGAAGGGTCCTTTGCAAAGCAATGTTGTCAGAGGGCGGTTTTTGAGCTTTCTATAAGCTATAGCTTTGTTTATTTCACCTGTTCACTTACTGTATAATTTAAAGTCATTTATGTAGCTAAGACACTTCCGTATTTCATTCATATCGTGAACATTTTATTTTGCTAAATCTTATGTCATGTGTAGGTTGTAATATGTGTACATTGTGTTTAAGAGAAAAAAAAAATGAAACCCACATGCCGCCATTTTCCTGAATCAAATTCTACATGGAATGGAGGGTAAATACTTCTGCTGTGCAGGCAGCTAGACTGGCAAATTGGGTAAACTAGAAGGAACTAGCACTTGAGATTTCCTCCAGCCTCCTCCCTATTGGCATCCTAGTGACTCCTGGAGTAGGAAGGAGGAGAGAAGAAATAGCAAGTATATTCACATCCTAGCTCTATATCGACTGGCCCTAGGCAGTCTACTGGTCATTCCCATTCCTTTTTCCCCCTCGTTCGTTTGCCCACCCCATTGGGAAGCCATGATTTCTCCTAAAAATCCACGGCTATGAGAGCTATGATTCCAAGACCGCTTGGCCTCCTCTGGCGATCTCTTCTGCCTCCCTACCCAAGCTCTCACCTCTCAGGCCAGTGTTCCATCTGGCTGGGAGGATGATACTGGAAGACTCCTGTGCTTTACCCTTACCCAACCCCAGACCCTACATCATGGTGGTCAAACTATGGCTCATGAGCATCATTTTCCATACTATGGTTCTTGAGCAATTAAAGAAACAAATGACATACTGGAACAGTTCAGTCTCAGAGCTTTATCACAGAGACACTGTGATCCCCAGGAGACAGTACCCTCCCCTGCCCCTGCCCTTCATGTGCTTGCCGATCAACAATATGGATTACCCCAAAATGACACCCAAGTGTTGGCTCCTGGCTGCTAAAGTAAAAATATCACTAAAATGGTTTTACACAAGTAAAAACACTTTAAAAATCTGAGAGTAAAAGCAAAACAAAATGGGGGGGGGGGTTTGGGGAGGCAGACATCAACAACTTCTAAACTGACTCTTGGGAGGCATGAGGAGGACTCATCCCCAAGGGGAGGGGCTTTGTAGATTCTCCCATGCCCCTACCATCCTCCTTAGCCGGTCTGCTGTCCTGAGACCCAGAAGTGATGGAGAGAAACCAACCAGAGAAAACCCTGTCTGGAAGGAATGTATTTGTTGCTAAATTTTGTAGCACTGTTTACAGTTTTCCTCCATGTTATTTATGAATTTTATATTCCGTGAATGTATATTGTCTTGTAATGTTGCAAATTGTTCACTTTTTATAGTTTGTCCTTTATTCTAAACAGTAAAGTGGTTTTATTTCTATCACATACCTGCAGTCTCTTGCCTCCTTGTGTCCTGACTGCCATTGGGGGTTATAGAGACCACAGAGGGCCTTGAAAGCCAGTCAGTCCTGCCTGCCTAGGTTCCTGGCCTAGAACTCCCCTCCCTCCACTCACTTCTACAGCGTGGACCCTCCAGTACTTTCACCAGGCAGGAACATTTCCAGGAGAGGCATCCTAGATTTTCCTCCTGGCTGCTAATCCAGCCCTGACCTTGGTCCCTGATTTTATGGCCAGGGTTCTCCTGAGTTCTGTGGAATCTGGATCTCTATCTAATTACCTATTAGTGGTACAGGTATTCCCAGACTGGGGCCCTGACTTGGCCTTCTCTGTTTTCTTCCTAAGAATCTCAACCCAGTGGGAGTAGGAGGGGGAGGCTAAAACAGCAGTCCTTGATGCCAAATGCCTGCCTGAAAATCCGAGTATGGCTTGGCCTAGTTGGGGATGCCAGGAACTCACTAGAGCAGTGAACCCCCCCCCAGAACTTACAGCTGGGCCTGTCACCCTCAGTGGGTTGGGTTGGCTTCAGACCCCTCACTCAACTTTTATCCCATTGTTGACAATGTTCCAGAGCATAGCTTTTGTTCCTATTTTAAAGATACTCTACTTTGAGCACCTATCATATGCCAGGCACAGCACCCTATGTATATGAGCACATTAAATCTCAACAACCCAATGAGGTATTTCCACTATAATCCATGGTTTTCAGCTGAGGAAGCTGAGGCCCACCAAGACCCAAGACCTACTAAGTAGGCAGATCCAGCATTCAAACTCAGCCTGGTTTGATGATAAACCCTGAATTTTCTCCACTGTGTTCTCATTTCATTGGAACATGCTGGGTTCCACAAGCCCTTCTTATTCCAACCAGCATATCTTGGATTCAGTGACTCTCACTAGATCAGATATAAGGGAAAGCTAATTAATCAGATATGCCTCTGCTTGACTAGACTATCCCCCACCTGGAGACACCTATCAGTGTCTCCAAACAGAATTGTCCAGCTCAGCAGCCCGAGCTTGGGAGTCCACATACAGGCTGTCATCCCCCAGCTGGGATTATCGGATACTCTGTTAACCTTCCTGTTCCCCAAGACTCACAATCCTTGCAAGGCATGCATGGGGCCATGGCCCTACATTCCTTTGACCCATTTAAGAAGACCACTGACCATGCAAGCAGGCATGTCACAAGCTATTTCCAGCTGCCCAGAACTCTTTCACACAACTCCTTCTGGTTGTAAGATGGAGAGCTCTCCACCCCATCCAAAAAGACTCCGAGTGGGAGACAATCCCACATATGCCAAACTAGGCTCCAACCACTTCCCAGAGACAACCTTGGGTATGTTCAAAAGTTGGAATGCAAAGAGTACACACAAGGAAACTTCCTTTCGATGATCAATGCAAACAAAATACTATTGCTTTTATTAAAATAAGAATTGGAGCCCTGAGGTCCCTCTCAGGGCTCAAGTGAAATAACATCCTACCTTTGAAACATCTTTCACCTTTACTAACAACCTTTGGTTCCAACATGCCAGCTTAAGTTGTCTCCTGATCTTCTGAACATGCCCGAGGAGTGCTGTCCATCTTTGCCATTTGCTTTACTGCCTGAAATTTCACCTGAAGACCTGATTCTCCCTAGGAAAGCCAGGTATTCCTACAGGATGTCATGGCTCTACCTTAGAGTCCAAGTGCTCAGGGAAAAGCCCCTGAGCCCACCTCCTCCATTCAAACAGATAGAGAACATGGACATCAGTGTTTGCTCCATATCACAAAAATAAGCAAAGTTAAAAAAAAAAAAAAAAGAGGCACTCACCATTGGCTTATGGTTGGGGAAAAACGTTTGCTCCACAAGCGGGAACTTCTCAGGACCCAGAGAATGGAAGATCTTAATGAGCTGAGAGAACTAGGACAGAATACAAGAGAACATTGGTCAACCAATGTTACCCAGTATGGTGAAACCTCCCCCTTGATCCCAGGCCTCAAGCATCTGTCTGTTCTGAGCTAAGATCCAGTAGTTGTCCCAAGCCTATGGGATAGAGGCCAGAGTCCTTTGCTGAACATTCATCCTCTCCACCATCTGCCTGCACCAACCCCTCCATTCCTGCCAGGCCTACTAAGTTCAGCTCAACCACATTTAATAAGCACTTACTCTACTCTCAGCATTTCACACAAGCACAACCTGCTGACCTTCATGCCATGTCACCTGCCTGCAATGCCCTTCTTTTTTGAGACACATATTGTGTAGTAATTTATGGTGTAGATTCTGGGTTCAAATCCTCTACCACTTACTAGCTGAATGACCTGGGAAGTCACTTCAGGTTTCTGAGCTTCAGTTTCCCCATTTGAAAATGGAGAAAACAAGAGATCCAACCTCACAGGATTGTTGTAAGGATTAAATATACAGTGTATTAAAAGCAGGGCCTGGTCCGTAGGTATACTCGAATATTGAATAGTATTAGTAGTAAGCTTTTCTCTGCTTTTACAACCCCACTTGTTTCCAACAGCATGAGCTGCATCCCTTCCACACTGTGCTCCCCCACTTCAGCACTATCTTCTTTTGCCACAGAGATAGCTACTGTCCCCAGGACTAAGGGGTAAGCTCCTAAAAGGCAGGCCTCAGACTTACAGTCTCCTCCCCACCCCACTCAACATCTCTGGGAGCTCGCTCTGTGCCCAGCACTGAGCTTTAACACTGGGGCAGCATGCTGAACGTGCGGACCAGGCCTAGGAGAAAGACAGTCTGTGGGCAGATGATTGAGATAATAATGTCTTTCTAGAGGGATGCAAGGGGGATGTGGGATTTGGAAGAGGGCAGAGTGTGGCGAGGATGACACCCTAAAGCAGATGACAAAAGAGAAAGAAGAAGGGTACTCCAAGCGTGCAGTGAATCTACTGTGCACTGGAGACACTCGGTGGCTGCTGTGGCAGTGGCCCTCAACATGAGGGACAGTGAGAGAGGAGGCTGGAGAGTGATCCATCACAGACCACCAGGAGCCTTAAAGTCTGGACAAAGAACTGAGAATTCACCCAAAGGCAAAAGGAAGCTGCTGGTGGATATATGCAGGGAAGAGCAAGGTAGATTCTGTGCAGGAAGAAGGAATAAGCCGCAATGTGCACCCTAACGTGGATGCCCAATGGCTGGAAGAGGAGATAAGTCTTCTGCCAGATTGACTTAGAGGTTAACTCAATACTAAGAGCTCACACAGAGAGAACAGGTAACTTGGGAACTTCCTGCATCAGGCCAGGATTGGTCTGGAAACTCTTGGCCTGCAGCTGTGTTGCAACATGGTGTCAGCTTAGTGGGTTTGAGGGACCTCAGAAATATGGGAAATGACGGAGGGTACCTCATTTTACAGATAAGGAAACTGAAGTCCAGAGAAGGAGAGGAATTCCATGATCAAGAATATGAGTTTTGGCGATGCCCAGCTCCACGACTTTCCACCAGCTACATAAGCCTCAGTTTCCTCATCTGTACAATGGAGAAATTAGAAATACCTACTCATCAGGGTGGTTTGAGGATTAAATATAATATTCATGGTAAGGGCTCAGCACAGCATAGTTAGTGCTAATAAATGGTAGCTGCTACCATCACCATGACTATGTGGACAAACAAGTAGGGAGAGCTAATACTACCTAGGACCTTCCTGGGACAGTGGTACTTGAATCTGAGATGTTGTAGGCCTAAAAGGTCAGTTAGGACAGAATGAGGAGACCAGAGCCATGGTAATAGTGGTTAAAGACTATCCATATCTATTAAACTAATGCATGTATGCATTCAGTAAATATTGAGTGCCAACTCTGCAGAGATCTCATTCCTAACAACAGGGACAGTAACAGTTGTCACCATTTACTGAGTGTGAACTTAATATCATCCACCATTCTAGGCACCTTATATGTATTAACTCATAACCCTACTAGGAAGGCCCTATTTTATCATCCTTTTACAAATATGGAAAATAAACTCAGAGAGGTCAAGCAAGTTGCTCAAGGCTGCACAGCTTATAAATGGAGGAGCCTGGACCTAGGCAGTCTGGCTCCAGAGCCCATGTTCTCAACCACTGCCCTACCACCAGAAAACCATGCAGAGAGACAACAAAAGAAGAGATGAGATGGCTAAGAGCTTCACACATCATATTCTACATACCCCAACCTCTACATCTGTCTTTCCCTTTTCTGCTTTGTTTTCCCCTTGACCCTTTTCATATGTCATATTATGTATCTGGCATGTTTATTAACATACTGCATGTGGCCTTGCTCACTAGAATGTAAGATTCAGGGTTTTGGTCTGATTTGCCCACTGCCATGTTCCTAGGACTTAGAACAATCCCTAGAACACAGTAAGTACTCAATAAATATTTTTGCATGAATGGATTACTTCAAGTAGGGGAGCTGGATAATACAGATGAATGGATAAATATATCATTCTATGTGGAGATAAGTATTTGGGGGAAAAAATAAAGTAGGGTAAGACATTTGAGAGTAGTCGAGGAGTGAAGGAGTTATATGCTAAGAAAAACCTTTCTTCAGGTAACATCTGGATGTAAACTCAAATCAAATGAACGAATATGAAACTAATGAATAAAAGTGAGTGGGGAATCAAGCCTTACAGGTTGGAGAGAGTTGACTTCAAGTTCCATTTTCACCCCTCCCTGGCTCCCTGACCCTGGGGAGTTCCTTAACGGCTCTTAAGCCAATCTTCCTTCTCTGTAGAGTAATGACGCTCACTTCACATGATAGCAATAGCGTGAGCACCAGGCAGCACAGTTTTGTAGTACATAGTAAGTGCTCGATACACAGTGCCAACTTTAACAAAACTAGCTATATGCTCAAATATTAGTAAGAGCAATAGGGTACCCCCTTACCACTAATATTATTATAATAATAATAGTATTAATATAATAATAATAATAACACTGTATCATAATATCTGTTGGGTAATAATTATAAGAAGGGATTTGGGATCCAAGTTGTTTATTCAGTTGCTTTAAAAAGACTCCTTTCATTACTGGGCCACCATGCTGGGGAATGTGTCCACTTGAGGGCTGGGAGGCCGGCCACTGCCTCCCCTTCCTTCTGGGTCAGCCTGGCCCGGCACCTACCACCCAGGGCTTGCTGCAAAAGTTGTAGATGGAGTAGAGGGAGTTGATGGCGGGCAACCCTCCGTACTGGAGACCGATAACCAGGCTGCGGTAGTCTTCACCCAGGGCCATGCTGTAGGCATGCTGGCGGACAAGGATGAAGTCCGGCTTGAAGGATCTGCCAAGAGAGGGGCCGAAAGCAGTGTTACATACGTTACATTGATGGAAAAATCAAGGCATCAAGCCATAGCCTGCTGAGGATAGCACCTCAGTTTAGAATGGGGATGGGGTGGGAGAGTGTGGATGAGGAAGATCAGGTGCAAACACACAGCAACTACAAAGTAAAAGGACTGAAAACAACTCACACTTTTTCATTTATTTTTTAGGCTGCTTTCTAAATTTTCTACATTGAACAAATATTTCATCTGAATCAGAAAAAAATGTATCAAACAGTTCAGTGAATATACTGTGATTTTACTAGGCACTGTAGTGGATGCTCATGTTACTAAGTCCTCACAATGGCCTTAGGATGTGGGTATTGCAGCCATCAGCTCCATCTTACAGATGCACACCCTGAGGCTCAGAAAGATCAGGTCACTTGCTCAAAAAGACACACTGAAAGTAGGTGGCAGGGCCAATCTGTGTAGCCGCACAGCCCTGGCTCTCAACGACAGTGTAGCGTGGTTTCCTTCTGTGTATTTAAAATGTGTCTTGTCCTTTCAAGTAGCAGCCTCTGGAAAGCAGCAAGAGGACTAATGAGATGGCTGAGAACACACCAGGCTCTCTGCTAGGTCCCTCTGGAGAGAAGATCCTGATTAATGTTCACATGCAAATGTGGGTAAGGTTGGGATTATTTCTCCATTTTACAGATGGGGGGGGACACTTCAGGTCAGAGAAGTCGGGAACTTCCCCAAGTCACAAAGCTGGGAAGCAGGAGAGCCATGTTTGAACTCAGGTCATCTGGCTCCAAGTCCAAACACTTTTCCCTCCCTCACGCAGCTTCAGGTAGATTCACAGGCTGTTTTATTCACACTGCCAAGGGTCCACCTGTTTCTGGATTCCTCACTTCTAAGACCCACAAGAAAATCAGACTCATAGTAGATAGGTGGTTTACACTCAAAATGGTGTGATCCATTTGGCCCATCCAGAGTCAGACATTTGGCTTCAAAGAAACTACATCTCTTTAAAATAGTTCAAATTCAAATTAAAATAACTCTCAAAGGGAAAGGACTTGTCCCCAGTGAAGACAGAGGAAAGAGTGCACTGCAAATGTAGCTGCTTCTCAAATCACTCTAAACTTGGGCCTCATGGTGCCCCCAGGGGCTGGAGCCCAGGAGCAGGAGCGTAACAAGGACATGTTGAAAGAATGAATGATGTACATAAACATCACCCTTTCGTTCCCAAAGGAAAGGGCAAGGGACTCCCCGGCTAAGTTGTAACTGGCCCTGAGGGTGGCCATGTGGATGGTGACATCTGGGTGTGGGTGGCATTGTGCTCATGGAAGCAATCAATTATGTCACTGTGGTTAGGATTAGGGTTGGGTTAGAAGCTTGGAAATACCATGCCTACATCCTCATTGCCTTCTTAGGGAGGAATCAGTACCACTAGTGCATTTTACAGATGTGGAACTGGAGCCCTGTAGCCAGGCAGTGACGTGGCCCAGGTCACCCAGCAAAACCATGGCATGGTAGGAGGTCTACCCACTTCCCTGCTCTCCTCCTGCCTTTGCACTCCACTTTCCTGGGTCTTACAGCAACAGAAGGAAGGGAGGAAAGAAGGGGGCACGTGTATCTCTAATAGGGACCTGATGACAAGAGGGAGCACTGACTTACAACCATTTTCTACTTTTATCTGATTTTTAAAATAGCATATGGAGGAGAAGCCAAGATGGCAGAGTAGAGAGATTCACAGCTCGCCCTCTCCCACAAATACACCAAGAGTCACATCTACAAACCCGCTGAATCACACGGAACACCTACTGAACTCTGGCAGAGTGTCATTTTGAAATACAGGAAGATTCTCACAAAATCCAAGAAACAACAAGTTTATACTGTATAGCACAGGGAACTATATTCAATATCTTCTGGTAACTTAAGGTGAAAGAGAATATGAAAACAAAAATACATATGCTCCTATATGACTGAAGTATTGTGCTATATACCAGAAATTGACACAACATTGTAAACTGACTATACTTGAATAAAAACATATTTTAAAAAAATAATAATAAAATAAAACAACATATGTTCACTGTGCAAAAAAAAAAAAAAAACCCTTGGAAAACACAAAGAAGTAAACAATATTACCTGGAATTCTCAACTCAGAAAATCCTAAAACTTTTCTATGTATTCCTATATATATAGTGATCCAATAATCTATTTTAATGTATCTAATATGCATTCATATTGATAAATGATTTCATGCTTTCTATTATGATTTTTCTGTTTTCCACATATTATAGTGTATCTTCCCTACCAAAAGATCTTCAAAAATACCATTTCTAATGGCTACCTAATAGTGCACTGAATGGATATACCATACATATTAAGCCAACCAATCACCTTCTATTATCAAGTAGGCTATTTCCAATGTTTCACACATGCACATCTTTGCACACATATCAACCTCTTCACTTGAAACTATTTCATACTGTAAGATAGATTCTAAGAAGTGGGATTGCTAGGTTAAAGGGTATGAACTTTTTTTTAAAGATGCTCAAACAGTACCCCTTCTTAAAGATGCACATCACTGTTACTACATCTCACTACAGCCTCACCAGCACAGCAGATTTTAAAAATGTTTTTCAATTTGATAAGCCACTTTTCCCAAAGAATACCCTGCATCCCATTGCTATTTTAGTTTGCATTTCTCTGATTTTAGTGAGATTGAGTACTTTTATTAACCATATGCTTTTTCTTCTCTGTAAAAGTCTGCTCACATCTTTCCCCATTAAAAAAAAAAAAAAGGCGGCCTCACTGTTTCCTCACTGACGTGAGCACTGTGTTAGGATGCAGCCTTTCATCTGTCATGTGTGGTCATGTTCTTATTAGTTGCTTGCCCTTTTTTATGGCTGTGAATCTTAACAAAACATACCAACATTTTTCCATTCCCCTCGAGTCTCTCTGTTTTGATTTCTCTCTTTGCTGTGATGCTCAGAGAGTCCTCTGGGGCTTCAGTTCTGACAGTGCGATGCCCCCTCTTCCTGGCACTGTAGTTTCTCTCTCAGACAACACGGTACCATAGTTGGTGCCTCACTAGGGCAACTCTACTCTGCTCCAGGAGGAAATAATTAAAAGCCTTGTGCTGGCCAGCCTCATAGTTTTTCACTGTTTGTGAAGAACTCCTAAGAGAGACACATAGCCTGAGGGGTGGGGGAATCTGGCTCTCTAGAAAAAGAAGGTGTCCTTCCCAGACCGCCTTCCAAGAGGAGTATCTGATGGCCTGTCTTGTGATACTCTGACACTAGTCCCACATATTATAGTGTTCTTTCTCCAGGGCATCTAGAACTCACCTCTAAATCAGATCTTTCTTACTCTTTGAAATAAAGTAGTGGTCACTTCAATGTTCATAGAAGCACTATTTACAATAGCCAAGACATGGAAACAGCCTGTATGTCCATCAACAGATGACTGGATAAAGAAGATGTGGTATATTTATACAATGGAATACTATTCAGCCATAAAACCCGACAACATAATGCCATTTGCAGCAACATGGATGCTCCTGGAGAATGTCATTCTAAGTGAAGTAAGCCAGAAAGAGAAAGAAAAATACCATATGAGATCGCTCATGGGAATCTAAAAACAAAACAAAACAAGACATAAATACAAAACAGAAACAGACTCATAGACATAGAATGCAAACTTGTGGTTGCCAAGGGGGTGGGGGGTGGGAAGGGATAGACTGGGATTCCAAAATGTAGAATAGATAAACAAGATTATACTGTATAGCACAGAGAAATATATACAAGATCTTATGGTAGTTCACAGAGAAAAAAATGTGACGATGAATATATATATGTTCATGTATAACTGAAAAATTGTGCTCTCCACTGGAATTTGACACAACATTGTAAAATGATTATAAATCAACAAAAAATGTTTTAAAAAAATAAAGTAGTGGTCACTCCCTATTTGTACTCAAGGATTTGGGAATCTCAAGCTTCCAAATTCACAAGTGCTCTTTGAAAACTATACATCATGTCCCTGCTTAAAACCCTCTGAAGGCTTCCCTCTTTCTAATGACAGATTCTCACCTCCTCTCCATGGCTACAAGGCCCCTGCCCACCTCTCCATCCTCATTTCTAATTTCTCCCCTCTCTCACCTCCACCTGAGCCACACTGACAACTGCCCCTCCCTCTAACTCTCTTTTTAGACACTCTTCTCCCAAATTGTGCATTATGCCTCATTCTTATCACTTACTTGTTGGCTCAAATTCATTTCCTGAAAGATACCTGTCCTGTTCACTCTACTGAAATTTGCCCCAACTCTCATATTGCCTTATTTTCCTTTCTTCGTGGCTCTTGTGACAACTGTATTTCTCCTATTTATCTGTTCAGTTGTTTATTGTCTGTCTCTCCTCTCTAAAGATGTCAGTTCAGTGAGAAAGGCGATCTGCCCATCTTGGACAAAATTGGCCTCATTGATGTTTTCAAATGAACGATAGGGTTAATGAAGCATGTATACATGAAAGAACAAATAAACACAAAGCGGAATGGCCACTAGAAAAAGGCGTGACCTCCTTCCTTGTGGCCCTGGATAACCTAGCGCTGATGGCCAAAGTAGCTAGGAGATAACTTGTGGCCCCTAATAACCAGAGGGCTGCCTTATAAGGCAACGAGTCCTGTATTTCTGGAGGTATATTAGCATCACCAAGAAGGTTTTAACCCCAGGGAATTCAAGCTGGACCCCATAACTGCTGAAGAGTCTCAGATACAAGATGTGAACAATAAACACTTTCCATATGTAATGTATTAGGGCAAGCCAGGCATTTGTCATGGTTCAAATTCTGCCATTGGTTGATGCACAGAATACACAATATCCTTCCGGACAGCCTAGGATGTGAGGTATTTGCATGGAAGACAGAACAATTAGTGACTTCAGTACGTGGTTCTTCCCTCCGTAACTAGCACCCAAGGTTCTCTATATGGTCAGAGAAAAGCCAAGTCCACCATGTCACTCCAGCATCAAGGATGTGGCCTCCACCAGGCCCTGACAGGCGACCAAGCACCCCTGTAGAGGCTGAAGATCCTGAGATGATTGGGACATAATCCCTGCTTTCACAAAACTCACAGTCCTAGAGGAAGTAGGTGCAACACTAAAGGATAAGGATTTGCTAAAAGAACAAATGAATAAGTGAGTGAGTGAAATATCACAGGTATGTATGAGACACTAGGGTAGCCCAACTCTGTCTGGGGAGGGTGTCGAAGAATGTATGCCAGAAGGGACATTGGGTTTTGAAGGAAAAGCCTGTGGGCAGGGTTTTGAGGGTTTCTAGGCAGAGACAACAGTGCCTGCAACTGAATGAACAGAACCTCTCAGAGGGAGTTGTAGTGGACTGTGCTGGTTTTTGTTTTATCTGCCCAGTACCCACTTTTTTTGGGGAAACAGACCCCATGTAAAATCCTCTCCAATCAGAGAACCACATTTCCCTGGGCAATAACTGGTCTAAGGATTGTGTCGCTGATGTAAAAAAGGCCTGTTATAATCCTCCTGAGTGGCCAGCTAGGCCCAGTTATGTCACCCGGGGCTGACAGACATCAATTTTTCCTGCTCCATGGAGGGGTCTCACCTAGAATAGAGGTATCCCTGGGAAGAAGACAGGGAGGGAGACAAAATCCTATCTGCATCACTGAGTCCCTGAATCCTGCTGAGCCTTATACCAGAGCCATCTTTATCTTGAGTTATGTGAGCTATTAAGTTTTCTCTTTAGCCTACACTAGGTTGAATAGTGTCTGGTGCTTGACATCACTATTGCTCTGACAGATACTGGAAGGAAGTGGGAAGACTGCAGTTAGCTACATTGCTGGAGTATAAGGTCTGATGAGGTGATGGCAAGAAATGAAGCTGGGTAAAAATTCCCAACAACTCTCATGAACCCCTTCCTGCCCTTCTGTCTCCACAGACCCACTGGGCCCAAGCCCAGTCTTTCATGCCTGAGCAAGAAGGCCTCCTTCAATCCCACACAAACTGGCACATCCTGGCTGGAGGCTGTACCTGGGTTTTCTTGTTATTTAGACTTAATATGAGCCATATTGTTTGTTTCTAATCCATGGTCTTTCTCAGAAGTGGCAGTCGGCACTGGAATGGAAATCAAGGACAACATGTAATTGCATGGTAGAGATGGGACAGGTGATGCATTGCTGGGAGATTACTGGGTGCTTCAGGCAGCATCAAGAGGCAAGGGGCCAAAGGCTGAGTGACGTCTAACCATCAGAGAAACATAATAATTCTCTCAATATGCAGAAGCCTGTGGTACTAGAATAGATTTTGACTGGACTTTGCCTAGGACTTAGATTAATAAGCAGAAGCCTCACTATTCTCAGCCATTTGACTGCTATTTTGTAATGGTCCCCTGTTCCCCAAGGGCCAGGTTGACTAAGGGTGACAATGAAGCTTATTTTGGTCACATGCTGACCCATCATACCCAAACTTGACCGTAGCCAGGCCCGGGAAGGCTCCTGACTTCCCAACATCTGCGACCACTGGCAGAGACTTCAGATGTCCTCTTAACTTCTCCATACTTCTCACAATCCTTCTCCATTCCCCTCCACCTCTGAAAATTCAACCTTAGGTACCAAATCTGTGGAAAGGAGACCAAGAGAACTGAGCAAATCAGCAAAAACAAGTGTCCTGAGGAAAAGGGGAGGGAGGAATCAAGGCATCGAAATGGTCTCCATGCTCCTTAAGGCTTAAGGACCACGATCCTGCAGCAAGGACAGATCAGAGGAGATGTGCACACTTGGCAGGCGGAAGGCTTTGAATGGGCCACATGGAAAGACTTTGGGAATTAGCGATGCTTCCCGCCAGCCCGTGGACTGCAAGAAATTAGTCCAGGCTGAAAAGAAATTAGGTGGCAGCCAACCAAGAATCTGGCGAGAACGGACAACAGGATGCTGCAGTGAGGCCTGTGGGGCCCGCCCAGCAGCTGCCAGCTGCACAGCATGATGACGGTGGGGAAGGGGCCCAGCAGGGTTTACAAACAGCCAGGCTCTCTGATGAATCCCAGGGCTCTCTCTGTAAACTATCAGGGGGTTAATAAAACACAGACACTTGTTGCTGGAGGAAGTAGGCTTCCTCATCTCCTTTCTCAGCCTCAGAATCTCAGTCTCTTTATCCCAGTCTGTTCCTTCCCTTTCATTTCAGGGAAGGAGTCCTCGCTGCTCCACCCTCACTCCATCCTCCTCCTCCGTCACCCCCTTGGATCCCACATGTTGTCGATTTACTGATTTTATTTTTTAATGGAGGTACTAGGGATTGAACCCAGGACCTCGTGCATGCTAGGCATGCACTCTCCCACTGAGCTATACCCTCCCCCCTGACGTTATGGATTTAATTGTGTCCCCACAAAAGATTTTTTGAAGTCCTGAGCCCTGTTACGAGTCTCTGTGACCTTATTTGGAAATATGTCTTTGCAGATTTAATCAAGTTAAGGTGCGGTTATACTGGAGTAGAGTGGGCCCTACTCCAGTGACTGGGGCCTTTATAAGAAGAGGGAAATCTGGACACAGACACAGAGAGGAAGAAAAGACTGCCATATGGTGAAAGAGCCAAAGACTGGAGTGATGTGTCTGCATGCTAAGGAACATCAAGGATCGCTGGCAACCATGAGAAGCCAGGTAGAGACAAGGATGGATCCTCATCTAGATCCTTGAGAGGAACCACAGCCATGCTAACACCTTGATCTCAGACTTCCAGTCTCCAGAACCAGGAGAGAATAAATTTCTGCTATTTGAGTTGCCCAGCCTCTGGTACTCAGTTACAGCAGCCTCAGGAAACAAATTCACTGCACACCCCCAATATTTCCTCTTTCTAGCGGGTTCCTGGCTTCCTTTGTTCTTGTGTGTATCTATCCACGGCTCCCTCTTCACTTCCCAAAACAA
Source organism: Camelus bactrianus (assembly GCF_048773025.1). Lineage (NCBI taxonomy): Eukaryota > Metazoa > Chordata > Mammalia > Artiodactyla > Camelidae > Camelus > Camelus bactrianus. The sequence goes on along the minus strand of NC_133550.1, from coordinate 29,542,149 downwards.
CCTGACCCCAACAATAAGAAGACCTTTGCTTCAAGGTTGAAAATGAATCAACAGTTAAGCAATGTGCATATTTACGTAAAAGAGCTAACAAATCAACACAGATAAATGCATGGAGATTTGTTTGGAAGGATGTTCACCAAAATGCTAAGCTGGCTATCTCTGAAGAGTGTGATGGGAAATGGGGTTTTTTACATTCTTCTTCAGACTTTCTGGTACTATCTCCATTTAAAAAAAAAAAAAGAGCACAAAGCATTTTTACAACTAGGAAAAAACAATGAGGTTATCTTCATTTTGGAAAAATGATAAATGTGACAATGAAGTAACATCACGGAAAATGCTTAGGGAGCAATTTCACATGACATAAAACAATAGAAAAGAGAATCTGCGTTATGACTAAAGCACTGTAAAAACGATAGGCCTGGAAGGGAAGATGGAACATTGCTAATCTGTTAAGGTACTGAGGCTGCGGGTGATTTCTTTTGCTTTGAAAATCTCCATTTTTGTTATAATGTGGTTTGGGCATTAACCAAAATTTTGGTTGGCATAAATAAATAAGTGAATGTGAAACAAGTCCCCTCCATTTGGCCTGGCAGCCATTAACTAGCCATTCCTCCACTTCCTTCTGTTGCTACACAGATTGGACCAGGCAGTTTCTGCCTGCTAGCCCCAGCTCCCATGTACCCATCTCCATAACCTCCGCATCTGGCTGCCAATCCCCTTCCTAACCCAGGGAAACCGCACTGAGGTCATCCCTAAATGCTGAACCCTGAGATCAAATAGGCTCTGCTATGCCTTCAACTTCCCTGACTTCCAGTAATAGCTAAGGCATGATGAGCTTCTGCTCTAAGCCCTCCACATATCTTCATTCATTTAAGCCTGACAACAGTCCTATGAAGCAGCTGTTTTCATCTCCATTTTCCAGATGAGAAAACTGAGGCAAAGAGTGGTTAAGGAAATTGCCAAGGTTACACAGTTGTTGGTGGTGAAACCCGGAGTGAAACCTGGAAGCTGCTAGCTCCAGAGAAGGATTTCACACTCTCTATAGTACTGACCTCTGGACCTGGATAATTTTTTGCTGTGGGAGGCTGGTCTGTGCATTGTAGGGTATTAAGAACATCCTTGACCACTAGATGCAACAGCACCCCCATGCCCAGCTGTGACAACTAAAAATGTCTCAAGACATTGCTGAGAGTCCTCTGGAGGGCAAATTCACCCAGAGAGAGAGCTGTACCTTAGGTTTCCACTCATCCTCATGGCCGCTGTGGCATAATCTCCGTTCTCCCTTCCTCAAAGACGCTCTCTACCCTTGTTTCCCAGCTGCTTCCTCCTGGACCCTCACTGTGCCATCATCTCCCCTCCTATGGCTCTTCCCCCAGGCTCACTGTTGGTTCCCTGCCCCATGAAATCACCTCCATTCAGTGGGTTCACCCACCTTGTCCTCACAGGTAATAGTGGAAATGACTCAGGTTTACAGAGCACTTCCTCTGGGCTAGGAATCCTTTTAATTATGTTATTTTTAATCCTCACAATGACGCTATAAGGAGAGTATCAATAGCCTTATTTTTCAAGAAATGAAGGCACCAATAATCCATAAAAATATTGAATCATTATGTTGTATACCTAAAACTAATATAATACTGAGTCAACTATACTTCAACTAAAAATAAATAAAAGTGAGTAAATAAATAAACAAATAATTTTTAAAAAGAAATTAAGGCACCAAGACATTAAGCACAAGAATAAGGTCCACATGAGACCTGAGTGCTTCAAAGCTGATGTGCATAACCACCGTGCTACCAGCACCATCCTCATCACCTCAGATTCACTGTGCCTGGACCCCAAGTCCTCAGCCTCCCCAAGCGTGGATCTCCTGATTTCTGTTAAAGTGCCCACCATGCTCCCAGGAACCCAGGATCTGTCGCTCTGAAGTCATCTGTGATTCTTCTCTTTGACCCCCCCATATAAGGAGCCACCACCTGGAGGACTCCTCCCTCCAGAAGTGTCTATAGAGTTTCCCCCCAACACTTCCCACTCCCCTCCTTCACCCTGGTTTTCCCTCCCATTGCCTTTATGCCCAGGACATCTCAACACATCCTTAGCACCTAACCCTGGGGTCACAAGTCCCACCTCTTGCTCCTCCCTGTAGCTCAAAATCCAGACTGCTGAGTCTGTTCAGTGTGAAGTGACTTCCCTGCCTCTGCCGCAAGGCTTCCCAAACTAAATGCCAACAGGGCCCAAGCAGGTAATGTCAGGCTGGGGGAGTGAGCCAGTCTTTCCTAGCAGAGTCTCCAATAGTTTTCTAATACCCACTGTTTCCAAATTAAACACGTCAATAGTCTTCATTTCCACAATGCTCTCTCTAACCTTTTTTAGATGCATGCACATCCCTTACTCTTTCATTTTCCCACTTTTGATAACAACTTGAGCACTAGAAACATTTCGTTTTCCTGTAGGGGAGCACAACCTCTATGACAGACGGCAGGTAATGTAGGCTTTTGCGGAGAGCTAGGAGCAGTGGGGCCCGGCGAAATGGAAAACAGCCTAAGCTCTAGCCGCTGTGGCCTCATAGGAAGCAGGTCCCAGGTGGCCCTAATGACTTTTTAAAGAAGCCTAAATCCAGATATTTATAAGAAATTATTACTTAAATGCTGATAGCTCATTCAAAAGATTTTTAAAAAATCACCATGCAGACTGGCACCAAAAATAAATAAAGCAGGACTGCTATGGGGAAAACTCTAATGAAACTCAAGGCTGCATCTAAAGGGGGCAGTTGTGACCCAACTCCAGCATATGGTAGCCACGTGGAAATACTTGGTCCAGTCTCACGAAATCTTCTGATTTTCAAATGAAGGCAGAAACCTGCCTTTTGTGTGAAATCTCCCCTTTTAAAAAATATGAGTCCACATTGTGTGTGCAAACCAAACTTGTCTGGAAGGGGGATGTGGCCTGACAGCAGGCAATGCATGGTCTCCAACTTGGGGGGTCACTCTCCTGCCCCCACCCCTGTCTGCATGCCAGTCCTGCACTAATCCTAAAATTCTCCTTTAATCCTTCGATTCTGCTGTTCAAAACCCTCTGGTAGCCTCACTGCCTACAAGCACGAGTTCATACTTCTTCCCTGGGGCTCAGTGCTCCCCACAATGTGGCCTAGTTCTCCCTTTAGTGCTATCTCCTCTGTGCTCCTAGGACATACTTCTGCCCAGGTCCATGGCCCTGCTGCCCTCCATGCTCATCTTCCAACCATTTATACTGTGTTCTGTCCATGCTCTCCCCATGTTTGGAAACTGCCCCTCAAAAATTCCAACTCAAATCCCCACTTCCTCACAGTTTCTCCCTGTTCTTCATTCTTGTCACCCTAGTGTGTCTTGCTCATGTGGAAATTATTCACACAAGGTCTCCTGACAGCTCACAAATTGTGGTCTCCTACTTAACTCTTCACTTGTCCCCAGGTTACCTCCATCTGGGGGCAGGGTTCTTGCCCTACCTCTCAAGTCTCCTCTCTATGCTGCCCAGAGACATTTTGTAGAATACACACCTGAGAGTGGACAAAGGATTATGGAGGCTGCCTACCATGGGCAGATTGAAGCCCAAATGCTTTAGCACGACACACAGAATCTTGCTTCTGGTATGGTTTTAAAAGGTCTACTTGTCTGGTTCCACCGTGGCCATCCATGGTCACACAGATAATATGCACCCCTCCACTCCAACCACATGGGACTCCAGTTGTCCCCCAGAAGCCACAATCTGCTTCACATTTGTAACTCTGGGAAAAATGAAAAGGACAGCAGACAATTCAGAGAGCACTGTGTGAATTAATAATATTTCTATGTATTCAATATGGAAAAAAGTGAGTCCAGGAATGCTCTTGTCTGTCTACCTGCTCTTACTGGTCTTTCAAATCTCACTCTTAATAAAACCTTCCCTGTAGAATGGGCTGGTATTATCTACTCCCTGGGATAAATGTTAACCAAGACACACACACACAGACACACACTTTTTGAAAACAATGAAGCTCTCTGAACAACCAGGTGCGGTATGTACATCTGGATAGATCACTACCCTGAGTGCTTGGCAGGTGTCCAGTACTGGTAGGTGCTCAGGAGATGCACATGGAAATGGAGTGTGCTCTGGCTTCCCTTCTCAGGGTCCTGGCCCATCTCAAGTCAGCAGTACTTCAACAACTACCAGGGATAGAGGATCCCAAGATATCAAAAGAGCATGAGGAGTGAGAGGTGGGGAGCATGACGTAGTCTAGTCCCAGCTCTGCCCCTGACTTGCTGTGGGTCTCTGACACTGCAGCTTCTCCTCTCTGGGCCTCATTTGCCTCACTGGAAAAAGAACAGTTAGGCTAGGTGACCTCCAAGGGTCCTTCCTGGCATAACAGCTTCCAATTCCAGACTTGGAACCAAGGCTTTCAACACCCACCTCTCTGTCGTAACTGTCCGAGTTCCCCTGTGACATTCTGTCATGTAGCAGTAGTTTATAAGATCACGATCACTGACTATTGGGTACTTGCTGAGTGCCAGGCACCTATGAGGGGCCTTTCAAGCTTTATCTTATCGAATCCTTACATAAAGCCTTTGTGAAGTGGGTACTTGTCCTGGGTCCCCTAAAAGTGGTGCCGAAAACAGGCATCCAAAAGCTCATGATTCATGGAGGGAGGGTGCGCTCTTGAGGAAAATTATCAAGGGTTGAGGACAGGAAGGGGAAGGGGCTGAGGACGGATGCAGTCATGGGTAAGGTCTAGCCTTGGCTTTATCCATAGAGATTTCTGGAGCATAAATAGTCCCATGTGTTGTCCCATCTTGAGGAAACAGTCCTGGGCTTTTGAGTCCCCAATATCAGTCAGTTACCAGCTCCTCTGATGGGAGAGGAAAATAATCTTTCGGTTGTCTCAGGGCTGCTGTTACCATACGTCAGAGGCTCTGGAGATGGCCAGAGGTATAGCCATTACCAGGAACTCACAGTGCTGGGGATGGGCACACTAGCTGGCAAAGGGGGTCTGAGCAGAGAGCTATAGCATCTATATAACACTGGCCCATTTTGCAGGTGGGAAAAACTGAGACCTGGAGTGGTTAAACATGCTCTCCAGATCACAGAACCATGAAATATAGAGTTTTGTACTATTAAGTGTAAATCACATCTCCTATAAACAGTCCTCACCCCTGTGGAGCAGGACGCATGGACCTGCTTCCCCAGCACCCAGAAGCATGACTGCACCCAAAGGGTGCCGATGTGCTTGGAATGGCTGAGTTTGTAAGGTGCCGGCTTGCCGTGGCTGTGGGGCCTTGGGATGGCACGTCTGTGGGGCAGAGGGGTTAGCCCTCACTCCACACGGGGTCCTGCTCTGTGACAGCTGCCTGGGCTCCAAGTGCTGTCAGCAGCCTGCTCCACACTGGGATGGGCCTCCTGCCAGGCTGCCACTGCGGGGAAGGGGAACATTATTCATCAGGGAGATAAGGCAGCTGATGAGAGATGTGCCTCAGAGCAGCTGTTCCTCAGCAGTGGCCGGAGCGGATGCTGGAGAAGCAGAGGGGAGGGGAAGATGGGGGAAAGCCAATTTTGAGATAAGAAATGATGGTATTGCTGGGGGGTGACGGGAGAACACATTTCCTATCAAGGCTGAGTGCTAGTATATACTTATACCCCAGGCCTTACCCACAAATACCCACGCCTGACCAACCACAAACGTGCTTCTGTCAGGTTCACTATGGCACACGTCAGGGGCTTCTCTCATCAGCTCACTCAGCAAGAAGTATCCACCTGGTGGGGTGCATAGTTCCCAGAAAGACTTCTTCCCCAAGCTAATTGTTCACTGCAAGAGACCTGGGGCCAAGGGAGGCTGAATATTCCAGCCTGGGCTAAAGCCCTAAATCACTCATTTCCTGCCCCTAGGGCACTCAGGTGGCAATGACTTTAGGGGGCCTAAACCCCCTTTCTGCAGCTCCCCTGGGACTCTCCTCTGCTCTCAAAGCTAGCTCATACAGGGTGGAATTTTCCAGACTGAGGAGCAAGTGTGGGTGAGGTTTCTTTATCTTTTGTTTTTAATTTTTTGAAAGGAGACACTAAAAAGGGCCCCAAGGGTTTCCTGGGAGAGAGGAAAGAGTTGGGTGGATTCTCTGGAGGGAAATGGGTTCCCAGGCGGGACTGAAGGAAAGTGCCTGAGCTCCTGCCAGTCTTCCCTGATGCACCCTGGCCACCTCTCCAGTCTCTTCCCCTGTGCATCGGTCACCTTCCTTTCTGACCACACTGGAGGGTTTCCTCAGAAGTCAGGCTCTCCCCTGCCCCGTGCCCTGTACTGGACTTTCCCACCCTGACCTCCTGGCTAACTTTTAGTTTTCCTTATCAGTCAGAACAGGGAGGCATGTACAGAGGGGTCTTAAAAAGTGTCTACGATGTTATACTTCTATTTATAAACATGTCTAAAACAAATGGGGCAGAATGTTAAGATTTAACAAGCAGGGTCACAAGCACATGAGTAACAACAGTTAATGTTTATTAAACACACAGTGTGTGCGAGGCACTTTTGACTTTTAAAGAGTTTTACCTTAATTAATCCTGACAATTACCTTTAAAGGTAGGTGTTTAAAAAAAAAAAAAAAGACAGAGGCACAGAGAGGTTAAGTCACCTCCCCAGTGTACCACTGCAGAGCCAGGTAGCCTGGCTCCAGAAGGGCACTCCTTACCACCTCAGCATACAGGTGTTTATTATATTATTTTCCTATTCTTGAAACAGCTTAGAATTGTTTTCTTAAAGGATCTGAAGTAAATATGGCAAAATGCTAATGTTTGCTAAATTGGTGTGTTCAACTCTATGTTTAAAATTATTCCAAACTTTAAAAAATATACATGAATATTTCAAAAGAAAAAGAAAAAAGCCTAGGTGTTGTTACCACTTCATCTCAGAAACTTTATGGAGCCCCCTTAAGCCCCCTCCTCTAAGCTCTCACTTTTCAGTAATATTCTGCATCCTGGCCCTTATCACATCATATTCCAGCTGTTGATTTACTTCCTGTTTCTCCCTCTGGGCTGTGAACTCCACAAGGGAAAGGGTGATGCTAGATTTATATTTGCATTTCCAGGGCCTAGCTTATTGCAAGGAATCTAGATGCTCAACACAATTATTAAATTAAGTGAATCTACTCCGGGGGCTCCCATGGGTGAGGACTGGTGGAAGAGAGGCTGCAGAGGGTAGAACAACTGTGGGCCCTGCCCTCCCTGCTGGAGACATACGGCAATAATTTTTAGGACTATCACGCAGTCAGGGTCTCCGGCATAAATGCTTCCAGCTGCACCTTCCACTGTGCACAGGAACTTCTTAAGACAGGATCTTGGCTGCTTTCAGCTCAGCGCACAGGCCCTAATCTAAGAAGTGGAGGGCTTTCGAGGAAGACATCTGGGATTTACCCATTGTGTTTCCAACTGTGACCCTTTGCTGGTTACGCAGTTGTCAGATGAACCCTCTGCAATGTGGCTTTTTCATTCTAGCTTAGGGCTTCTCAATCTTGGCTGCACCTTGGAATGACCCAGGGAGATCTCAAAACTATTCACACCTAGTCCATCCCCTTCTTCCCCTGTCCCCAGATATTTTGATGTGATTGGGCCCAGGCTGGGGTTTGTAGAAGCTCTCCAGGTGATTGTAAGGAATAGCCAAGGTTGAGAACTCCTGTTAGATGCTCTTGGCAAAAAAGACAGCTGCCACTAGGTGAACTGTGATGCCTTCTTCATCAAGAGAAGTTATTGAGCATCTATTACATGAAAGGCATTGAGGAAGGAAGGAAGGGGTTTGTGATCTCTGTCCCATGGATCAGCTGAGTTGAGGGGAGGAATTACTTGCCAGTTTTGGCATGCACAGATCACACAGCAAACCCATCCAATCCTTGATGCTTTTGCCCTAAGACATTAATCTTGTGAGAAGTTTCCATGTTGCTGGTCCGCCACCACACTTCATAGTTTTCCTGCTACTGCCAGCAGCATGGCTTCTTATAGTCCCACCATAGCTTACTGTCCTCATTGGGTCCATCCATGGTGAAAGTTCTTCTTAGGGTCTTGCATCCACCTACCGAATTCCTTCTCTTTCCTGTACCACAACAGCCCTGGCAATGAACTTCAGATGTTTTTCCAGGACTGTGTACTTCAAAGTCTTCTGTACACTGTTCTGACTCTTGTTTTTCTTAGCAGTATATACTGGAAATCATTTCATAACAGTACAAATGATATTTTGTATCATTTTATTTTTAATTGTATCTCATTACATGGCTCTACCCTAATTTACTTAACCAATCCCCTACAGGTGGACAGTTAGTTTTTTTTCTAATCTTCAGCTATGAACAAACATTCCTAAGAATGAAACTAATACCTTAACATTCACACAATGTATAACATCAATTGCCTGCCACCAATTTTGAATGTACTGTAGTGCACACAAGTGTGTAAGAATTGTATGTACCATGGAGTTGGGTGCAAGAAAAGCATTTGACAGTAATCTGCTTATATCTTCTGTATGCAAGATGATTTTGGCTGCAAATAACAGTGATGACTAAAGCAATAAAGAAAATGTATTACTGAACATTATTGAGCCTGAGATGGGCAGTCACAGGGGTGAGTGAATCAGAGGTTCGGCAACATCCTTAAGGACTTAAATGCTTTATATTCTTCTCACTTCTATTCTCAGGGTTGGACTTTTGTCTTCACACTGCCCCTTCGTATCATCAGTAAGTCACCTCAGCTCCCAGGGTCCTATCTTCATACCTTCGAGAAAAACCCCCTTCCTTCTGTTGCTTTTAAGAAGCTTGGTAGACTTTCCAGAAGCCCCTGGCAGATGCCTCTCAGGCCTCACTGTTATAACTGCATCTCAGACTCTTTCCTAAACACATCTCTCTCAGTGGGAACAGAGTGACCACACTGGATGAAATGAACCAAGATTCATCCCCTGGCACTAGACGGGGCCTCTGTTTCCTTGAAGTATATGGCCAACATCTGGATAAACTCAGGATTTAGGAGGCAAGAAAGAAGGCAAGCAACCAACAGTATACAGCATACCTTCTGAAGCCTTTGTTTTTATGGATGACCATATGTTGTTCTTTTAAAGAAACAGCTCATAGGATTATGAATTTTAAGAGAACAATGTTGTTAAGTATTTACAATTACACATATGGATAAATTTTAAAATGCAATAATAACTCTTAAAATCTGCTACAAAGCTTTAATGAAGTCTAGCACACCTGGTGATACAAAGACTCTTGACTTGGAATCAGAAAACACAAGGTTGAGACTCTCTGCCATTCCTACAAGGCCTTAGGCATGTTTCCTTAGCTATCCAGGCAACCATCTTCTTCTCTGTGAAAGTGGCAGCTTGGAGGAAAATTAGAAAAGCCATGCACAGAGAAAGAGTGAACTTGCAGTTATACCTGGCTCCACTAGCTGTGTGACTATGGGCAAGTTTTAGACCTCAGTTTTCCGCAAAATAAAATGGAGACAAAAATGTGCAATTTGAAAGTCCATTTAAAAAAAAAAATATATATATATATAAAATAAAGGTACAATTTGCATAAAATAAAATGTACCCATTTAAAACGTACAGTTTGATGAGCTCTGACAAATTTATACACCTATATAACCATCGCACCAGTCAAGATACATTTTGTCACCCCAAAATTGCCTTGTGCCCCTCTACAGTCAACTCCCTGACCCATGCCCTTGGCCCTAGGCAACCACTCATCTTTCAGTGACTATAGATTAGTTTTGCCTGTTCTAGAATTTCATATAAATGGAATTATAAAGGATGTAGTCTTTTGTATCTAACTGCTTTTGCTCAACACAATGTCTGAGATTCGTCTGTGTTATGTGTTATGGAGGATGGCCTAGAAAGTAATCCACCTGACCCCTGCCTTCTGGTGTTCATGCCTTTATATAATCCCCTCCCCTGTGTAGGCAGGACCTGGGATTTGCTTCCAGAATATGGCAAAGGTGACAGGGTGTCACTTTCATGATCATGTTACAAGTCTCTATCTTGCCAGCAGACTTGCTCTCTTTCTCCCTTGTGTTTTGAGGAGGCAAGCTGCCATGTTGAGAGAAGACCTATGGAGAGGGCCAGGTGACAAGAAACTTTGGGCAGTCTCCAGGAGCTAAGGGTGGCCTCTGGCGGATAAACAGCAGGAAACCAGGGCCCTCAGTCTTACAGCCACAAGGAAATGAATTCTGCCAACAGTTTGCATGAACTTGGAAGTAGTCCCATTTGCCAGTCAAACCTCCAGATAAGAACCAAACCCCAAATGATATCTTGACTGTAGTCTTGCAGAAGACCTGGCTAAGCTGTACTCAGAGTTCTGACCCACAGAAACTGTCAGATAATAAACATGCATTGTCTTGCACCGATAAGTTTGTGGTGGCTCATTACTCAGCATAAGAAACTAATATGTATCTCTCAGCAGTTTTGTTCTTTTATATCACTGAGAAGCATTTCATTATGTGGATAGGTATATCCATATTTTGTTTATCCACTCAGCAGCTGAAGGACATTTCGGTTGTCTCCAGTTTGGGGACATTATGAATAAAATTGCTATGAAAATTCTTGTACAAGTCATTTAATTGACTTTTTTTTTCTCTTGAGAAAAAAATGTAGTAGAATAGCTGGATTATATAATACGTATACATTTAAATTTATTAAAAACAGCCAAACTTTTCCTAAGAGGTAGTGCCATTTCATACTACCACTGGCAGTGTATGAGAGTTCCAGTTGCTCCATATCCTTGCCAACAGATTGCATTGTCAGTATTTTAAATTTGATATCTTATTATAGTTTTTATCTGCATTTTCCTAATGATTAATGATGTCTGGTATCACTTCATGTGTTTATTGGTCATTTTTTATACCTTCTTTTGTCAAGTGCCTATTTATTAAATCTTAAGATATTGCCATCCCATAGCGTTGTTCAAAGAAAACAATACATATATAATGTGATTGGCATTTAATAGACATTATTTATATAATAACAACATTTATTTATTTATATTATTCTTTTTAAGGGAGAGAGTGCTATGATTCTATAAAGGGCCCACAAAATATACTTCTAATAATATATCCGAAATCCTTGTCCTGAAGAAGGGGAGGAAGAAAGAGAGAGAGAGGTTAAATAACAGAGGGGATGAAGCAGGAAGGCAAGAGCCCCCAGGATTTGAGCTGGAAGACTTCAGGAGCAAAAGGTATTGCCTGGTTAAGAGATGATCAGGAGTTGTGCCTTAGGGACACTGAGGTTGCAAGGAAAGCTGGCATCCAAGTGGCTTCACCACAGAGCCTTAAACTAGGTTGAGTGCTGAGGGCCCATCTCTGCCAGACCCACCATCCAAAAGGGTGCCAAACACCTCTATTTAAAGCAGCAGAGATTTCAAGCATTTTGTTGCAATCTGAAGTCTATTAGTGCCTGTGTTAGCTCTGTAGTTACTGGGGTGGGGGCTGGAGGACAGAGCTACCATGTGTGAGGGGACATTATAGGAATCTTGGAACAACTCTCTACCAAAAATGCTAAAATTAGCACATCTCCCTCCTCACTGCTCCTCTTGCCTCACTTCTACTTACTCACCTTTGCCCCAAGCTCCATTCCTTGGTTCTAAGCAGCCTTGTTTCAGGGGCCTCAGAAGCTTGGTTTTCTAAAGCCTCTGAAGAGGCGTAAGGGCAGTGATTGTGCCCAACAATAAATACATTTATTTCTAAATAAAATGGAAATTATATATCCATGCCATCCTGTAATCTTTTTTTCACTTATTATTTCACAGGCACCTTTGCATGCCAAAATGTAAACATTTTAAAATGTGAAACCTTTCTATTGACTACATAGTATACTTGGTGTCCATTTAGATTTTTTTTAATTATTACAAGTCCTGGGAAGAATGCCTCTATAACTATGTTTTTGGACTATTTAATGTTTTCCTTATCTAAAGTCTTCAGTAAAGAACTTACAGGGTCAATGGCTACAAACATTTAAATTTACACTGTCTTCCAGAAAGTCAGATTAATTTTCACTTTTCTCAATAGTTTATTGGAATGCCAGTTTCCTCCACTCTCTGCAACATTATGTCAATCTTTGTAATCATTTTGATTCTGAAAAAAAATTGTCTCCAGGTGTCCTTTATGTCTTCTATGATAACTATTGAAATTTAGCGTCTTTTTTTACCTATTGTGCAAGGCTGTTTCTTCTTTTTAGAGAATTAAATTTATGTAATATTTATGCTTATTTTTATACTGGGATACTCACCTTTATTGATTTCTAAGCACTATTTACACATGGGAGTAGTGATCCTTCCATAGTTTCAGTATTTTCTCCAAATTTGTCTTTTCTCCAAGCAGGCTTTTTTTTTCATATTGAGGGAGCTGGGATGGCAGCCAGGAGGTGTTCTAGTTTTCCTGGCTCTTACTGTCCCACTGGTGTGAGATGTATCAGAGCTTCTTTGTGCTTCCTGGGGTGCAACAAAGCTAACACAACTTGAAATTCACCCTCCTGCTTGTGTTTGTGTGTATCTTCCTGTCCTGTAGAAGGTGGAATGCTAGAAACTTCTTTCCCAGACTCCCTTGCAGCTAAGATTTTGAATATAAAGCAGATTCAACTGATTGGAAGGATTTTCTCAACTTGGGAGAGCAGAAGCGAGTTGGTGATCATCTCTCTGCCCTCTTTGGCTGTTTCCTGCTGGCAGACAAGCTTCTGGAGGTATGAGTGTGGTTTCACGAGGGGCCTTGCTCCAACTTCTTAGGTGCCAAGAGGCAGCTGAGGTAGTAGCAGCTTCCAGATCCTGGCCTTCTGAATCTCAGTGATGGCAGAGTGCTCTTGAACTGAGACACTTGGTCAGTCACTTCTGCAGTGCTCTAGAAGCTTCCTGGAGGCCCAACCTGGAGCCCACTTCTCCAACCCTCACAATGGCATTCTAGATACCTAAATCCCTATATGAAGATCTTTTCTGCTTAAAAATTCCAGCAATACTTTCTGCTGCCAATGATGAAGGTGTTAAGTAACCTTTCCTTGTATTAGTTTGACTCTGGGCAGATTACTAAGCCCTCCAAGACTCAGCTTCCTTTTATGCAAACTAGGGACCCTCATAACTACCTCACAGAATTGCTATGAAGATCAGAGGAGATAGTACAATCAGAAGTAAATTTTATGTCTATATAAAAGGTATTGTTTGAAGATCAGGCATTGTTTTAAGACTTTTTAAGCTACGAATAAAAGCCATATTATGCATAGTATTTTATTTTCCCTTAGGGGAAAGCGTGAATGCAGTCCCCCACTACCACAAATTATGCAGTCGAGGTTCCCACATTTGCGGAAATCGCAGGGGTCAGCACATCCGGAGTGCAATGGATAAGCCTCGCCCTGGGAAAACCACTTTTGTGATCATGGTATCTCCCCTGCCAGGTAAGTATATGCATAGTCATTTTTAAAATTCAACAAATACTTGCTGTTTACCTTTTATGTACCAGGCACCATGCTGGAAGCTGAAGATATGGAGGTGAACAGGACAGATGTGATCCCTGTTCTTATGGGATAGCAGGATAGACACAGACAAAACCCAAGAGAACACACACACAATTACAAATTGTGATGAGTGCTGTAAAGGAAATAGCTTGGGGTTGTAAGAAGTGTAAACTGGATGCTGGTAGAGGGTCAGAGAACTTTCAGTTAAAAGATGATCAAGCTCTGAGGATGTAACATACACCATGGTGACTAAAATGAACAATACGCACTATATACCTGAAAGTTGCTGAAAGAGTAGATCTTAAATGTTCTCACCACAGCAAAACAGTAACTATATGAAGTGATGGAGGTGTTAACCAATTTTACTGTGGTAATCATTTCACAGTATACATGTATATCAAATAATCACATTCTACACCTTAAACTTACACAATGCCGTTTGTCAATTATATCTCAATATAGCTGGAAAAAAATTTAAAAAGAAAAGAAGTGGTCTAGGAATCATTTCAGAGAAATGAACATTTACACTGGTTCATCACAACCACCCTAAGCTCTCAGAATCGTCTCCCACTTTGTCTCTCATCTCTAAGCTTCTGACCAGAGTTTCAGAAAGTGGAAATGTTAAGTCTTGGCCAGGAAGATGATGAAAATCTCTTTGCCCTTGGATTACCAGAGGCTTTAGGAATGCCAGCTTGTTACAGACTGGAGATTATCTGGGAGAAGCTACTCATTTCTGGAGTGGAAGGGGAGAGATGAGAGAGTAGCAAGAACTTAGAGAGATGAGTTTAAGGGAAAAGGAGAGGAAGAGCTTAGAGAATATGAGAAATGGGAATTTAGAAAGAAGCTTGGGAAAAAGTGCAGCTGCTTAGGATACCCGGAAATGGCCAGGAATCCCGATAATTGGAATCTCTTCCTGGTCCTTAAAAAATGAAAAAGATGGGCCCCACATCCTTCTGGAGAGAGCAAGGTGGAGTAGAAAGAAACTGGATCAGGGTCAGCTGACCTAGGTTCTAGTCCCACTGTCACTTACCACACGTGAGGCTGTGGGCCTAACACTCTGAACCTTAGCTCCTTCATCTAGATATGGGAATAATCCTATCTGCTATGCCCACCTCCAGGGCTTACCAATTCACTCTATCCTCAGCTACCTATTGGGTAGCGACTAGCACCAGGCACTGTGCTGGGCCCTGGGCTGTGGAGATGAACGAGGCACAGTCTTCGCTCTCACAGAGCACACAAAGACTCACATAAACACAAACACTACCAAAATGATAAGGAAATGGTAGAGAAAACATAGGAGCAGAGAAGGGAGGCTTGTACCAGCTGGGAACAGTTTCTCAGAGGAGTTGGCCTTTGAATAGAGTCTTAAAAATGGGGAAAGTTGGACACTTAAGTGGAGGATATTGGAAGTTAAGGGTTTTCAGTGAGTGAATGCTTGTGTGAGCACTTTGTAACTTCCTGATTGTACCAGTGTGGAGAAGGAATATCTTCACTCCAGAGTCAGATGAGCCTGACTGGTTCACACCTTCACACTGCGAACGCCGCTCCCTTGGCCTGGAATGGCCTTCTCTACCAGGGCTGCTTATCAAGTACAACTCATCCTTTCAGACTTGGCTCAAGCATCGCCTTCTTCGTAAGGAACGCCTTCCCTGAGCACTGCAAGTGAGCCGGCCCCTCCCTTTGCTGTGTTCCACTGTTATCTCTTACTCTTCTCTGGCATGGCCCTCAGCCCCCAATGATGCACGTTTGTTTCAAAATGTAACTTTCCACCAGGTTGGGAACCCATCCAGAGTGCAGAGGGTACCTTCTCTCCTGCAACATTATCACAACCTATTACTGTGACAGTCAGAGAGTAGGCTCTCAATAAGAGAAGGAGTCTTGTTCTAGAGTAGGGCTAGATCCTGGGCCCCTGTCACTGGTCTGCTCATGTAGAGTTTATCCTGTGAAAGTATTCACCCTATACTTTTAGGCTAGGAGCTAGGGGCTGGTGAATCACTGCTGGGAAATAGAAACTGAAAGAACTGTGAAGTGAGGGCTTCAGGCACCAAATTATAGCCTAGAGAATAAAACATCATTTTCCTTTATATTATAAAAGGAGGTAAATAGTCCAGGGTCCTACTTCTGACTTTTCTGTTACTGATTCCGTGACCCTGCACAGGTGACAACGATAAACGTTGTTGATTGCCTAATCCAACACCTCAACCTTCTCTTTTGTCATTCCACTGTCAAGGCTGGAAAGACAGGTACTTAAAAGACAACCTCCCTTTAGCCATGTGACCACTTTTACCCAATGAGGCAAAAATGGAAATCTTCAAGGGGTGCCAGGAAAGCAGCTCTTCCTCCTGACCTGAACACTGATGTGATGCCTAAGGCAGCCCAGTTGGGCCATTGTGATGGTTACCTTTATGTGTCAGCTTGACAGCGCCCTGAGGTACCCAGTATTTGATTAAACATTATTCTGGGTGTGTCTGTGAGGGTGTTTCTGAATGACATTAACATTTGAATCAGTGGACTGAGTAAAGCAGATGGCCTGCCCCAGTATGGGTGGGCCTCAACTAATCTGTTGGAGGCCTGAATAAACCAAAAGGCTGAGGAAGAAAGAATTCTTTCTCTCTGTCTGACTGTCTTTGAGCTGGGACATCAATATTCTGTCTTTGGACCTGAACTGGGACTGGAATTTACACCATCAGCTCTCCTGCTTCTCAAGCCTTTGGACTTGGGTTACAGTCCATACTATAAGCTTTGCTGGGTCTTCAGCTGAATGACTGCCGACCTTAGACTTCTCAGACTCCACAATCATATGAGCCAACTCCTTGTAATATACACAATATATGCATTTATATATAACATATAACATTTATATATAATATTTATAATATATTGTAGGTATTATAAAATGAAACACAATATATTGTATTTAAATACACAATATGTTTATAGATTGCTCCTATTGGCTTTGTTTCTCTGGAGAACCCAGACTAATATAGGCATTGAAGTGTTGAGTCTGAGAACAAAAGCCAATATACTAAGGACAGGGGAACAGAAAGATGAGTAGAGCCTGGATCCCTGAGAGCAACTTCTCTCATTGAACCTAATCTGGAAACACCTACATCTAGACCATTATTATGTGAGAAAAGGAAATGTCTTTTTTGCCTGCGCTGCTACATGTCAGGTTTCCTGTTACATGAAGTGAAAACATTCCGGACCCACCCAATTATCACACATCTCTGAGCCTCATTTCCCCAGGTTACACAAGGAGAGTAAGGACACAGAGAGGAATGGCCTTAAATGAAACTCATAAGCATTTCCCAGTGCCCCCTAGATGCAGAGTTCTGAGCGTGGGGCTCCAAGGTGGGCAGCAGAGTTAGAGCCTCAGAGAGTGACTCGGGCCAGATCACCTAGCCCCGAAACCCAGCTCCACCATCCACATAGACACATAGCCTCTCTGGTTTGTAAAGCAAGGATCATAACAGTACTGTTTAAAGGCACTTAGAACATTATCTGGCATGTAGAAAAATGCTCAATAAATGCTAATCATAGCTGAGAATTAGACATAGGTCAGCCCGTGGGAGTTTAGAGTCTAGCTTGGAAGTCAAGAAACACACAAATACATATATGACACTGAAAGATGTACATTTGTGATTGAAAAAAAGAAGAATCCTTTTACTTCTTTCATTCTAAAATGAACTTAGCAGCTCCTCGTCATAAGAGATTGGAGGCTAAAAACTTAACTGCCTTCAAGGAAGATTTAGATAAATCAGTGGATGACAAAACCATAACAATATGTTAAAGAAAGAATCGAGGCATTTGGGGAACCACTTAAGGATTTGAATTAATGGTACTAATATGAGATAGCTAAAGATAATTCCTTACAGCATTTTTTTTTTAGCTTCTATAGTATTTTCGTGAATTCGAACAACTTTGTGGAGAAGGGACAAATATTATGTAAAATTCATTACAAACCTGACCTCATTTTGACTCTCACCTCATCTAATAATGAACATAATTCTCATTTTACAGATGAGAGACCACAGGCTTACTGTGAGGCTCACATGAGATGATGCAAGGGAACACACAGTCTAATTTTTCTATAACAGTTTTTTTTTTAATGCATGAGATTATCACTGCGTTAGGGCTCAGAAATCATATATTCTCCAGTGATGTCCCACCCTCCTCATCCCGAGTCCCTGGAAAGAGCCCCATATTCCTCCCAAGGGCCCTGTTTAACCCACTTCTCTCTTGGGGGCTTGGGCTGCGAGAACTGCCTCTTAGAGAACTCTTTCTGACTCTCTGGGTCTCCAGACTCTGCATCTCTGAAGCTAGGAAGGCTGTCAAGGACCTGCCCCCAATCCCATATCGGTCTTGCCGCCTGCCCATTCACTGAGCCCTCGGGCCCTTCGGGAACGTGCACCTGGACCTGGCTCCCACTTCTGTGAGACAGATGTCGGAACGTTGCTTTCCTCTCCTCGGAGGTCCAGGGTTCCTGAAGCATGAATCTCCCCCTAGTTGTCTGAGATCTGAGGCCCACCCTTGGGAAGCACCACTTATTCAGGGAGGTGCTTTTTCTTGAGCCAAGCTGTGCTGCAGGATGTTGTCTGGGGGGCCATTTCTACTCAGGGAGGGGATGCTGGCTTCCCTGAAGCAAAGCTCTCAGTGACTACAATTACACAGTTACACATTCAGGGGGTGCCCAGGAAGCCCCAAGGGGCAGGGACTGTGAACCTACTTTCACTTCTCTCCTGCAAACACAGCAGCAGGGGAGCCAGTCACATCTGGATTCAAAAGGGTTGAGAACGCAAGCTTGGGGCCAGCCTGCCAAGGTTCAAATCCTGACTCAGCCAACTCCTGGTCCTGCAACCTCAGGCAAGTTACTTTCATGGTGTGTGACTCAGAGTCCTTTTGGGAAATGAAGAGAATAACAGTACTCACTTCACAGAGTTGTTAAGAGAACTGAAGTGAGTTCATGAAAATGCTTGGCAAGTAATAAGTACACAATGAATTTCAGCTATTTTTATTATTTATCCTGTGACTCTGAGTAAGTCTTGAACCTATGTGATCCTCAGTTTCCTAATCTATATAATGGGAATAATGACACATGCCCAGAGTCACTCTCATTTCTCCCTTTGGTAATTCTTATCACACTTGTAATGACTCATCTGATGTCCGTCCACCTATCTGTGCAGCGTATGCCTGCAGCTCAGTACAGTGCCCGGCACACAGTAGGTGCTCAAAAATATTCTCTGAACAAAGGAATGGTACTGTTGTCAGGACTGAATGAAGCAAAAATAGGCAGTTCAGTCTGACTGAAAGATGCTGAATTTGTTCTGTGTGTGAGAGTGTGTGTGTGTCTTTGGGAGGGAGGGATTTGGGCTGTCAAGCAATGTGAGCTGGTGTCCCAGCTTCGTCCTTACTACCTGTGTGACCACAGGGAGGTAGCTGACCTGAATTAGAGTGTCCTCAGCTATAAAATAGAGATGGTGGTATTGACCTGGTTGGGAAGATCAACAAGGTAAGTTATGGTTAGTATTAGTCCTGTGCATGGCTCATGGCAGGTGGGGCCCACAGCAGCAGCTCCCCTCTTCAATCCTCTGATATCTATAGTCTGAGCCAAATGCACAATGAAAACTATATTAATGAACATTTATGGACCCCTTACTGTCTGCAAGGCACTGTAATAAGAGATTTACTTGTATTATGTACAGTGCAGTGGTTTTGAAATGGGACTTAAAAGAAGAAATCTTTTTGTAACCAGGTGTAGGGTTAGGAAATTGAGGCAGCATTTATATGCATTTCCACAAGATTGAGAAAATGTTAATTGTTTCTAGCAAAGAAGAGTGTGTGTGTGCGTGTATGGAGTGGGGATCTGGTCCATGAAGGAGATTATGGGCCCACCACTGGCCCTTCATATGGCTTTATCCAGGGCAGCTTGGAGTTTATCCACATAAGCTTTCATTTGGGGGTAAAAAAGGGTTCTGCTGCTTAAAATAAAAATAAATAAATAAATTGAAATGGCTTGGAAACCCCTCATATAATGGAAAGAACATAGGCCTGGAGTTAAAAGCCTGGCTTCCTGTCCTGGCTCTGACACTAACCAGCCCGAGACCTTGGACAAGTTAATTCCACTATTGAGCCTTAGTCTCTTTATGGGTAAAATGAGCAGGTTAGATGGGACAACTTCTGAGGCCTCTTCCAGCTAAAATATTCTGAGAGAGTGTGCTCTTCTGGCTCTTTCTCAAATGGAACTTTCCAATGAAAACCCAGATACCAGCACATAAAGATGGACTTGTGTCAAGAGAGGGTGGAAATGGAATAAATAGATCTTAAGTTGCCATTCAGCCCAGGATCATCTTCATAGATCCTTGTTCTGAACAAGTACTCTGCCATCTTTCAGCCCTGATGGAATTCCTTTCATCCTGGTCACTGCCAAGTTCTAGGCAAATTTCCTCACAAAATTGCATTCATCCTTAAAAAAACCAGTGTAGATGTCATGGTCATTTGTTCATTGAATGACTATTTATTGAATAGCTACTGTATGCCAGGCACTCTTCTAAGGCATGTACGATGAACAAAACAAAATCCATACCCTAAACATTCAAATGGGGACAGCATTTGCTAACCAACCAGTCCTTGGCACAGACTTCCATAATTGTATGATTATGTTTTAAATTACATGCCAGCCTCCCTATTAGACTAAGCTCTACAAGGGCAATGGCAACAGCCATGCAATAGTGCAGCCCACCTCTTAGGAGGGGCCTAGAGATCCCTATAAGAACTGGGAGGCTGCACAGCTTAGTTGGGCCAGGAGCTGGGAGTCCTCCAACTCTACTCCAAATTCCCCACCAATAGTAAGGGAAGGATGACGCATTCCATGACACTCCTGGGTTGCTGTTGTTCCCAACACACATTTACTTTGCGTAGAACTAAATTCTTGAGTAAGACATACACAACCCTTGAGTCCAGGATGTTTTGGGGAGACAAGCAAGGATACAGGGCATCTAAAAATAATGTGATGAGTGTAGCCCCTGCAGTCCCCAAATCCCAAGCTGGGCCAAGCTGAGGGAAAACATAGCCCGGGCAGGCTTCTAAACCCAAGTGAGTGTTAAGAGGGACTCAGCAAGATGGTTGGAAGCTGGCCATGCCACTGATACTTTCTGGGGGTGAGGTGGCAAAACGGGTTTTCCAGGCAAGATTGGCCAGTACATCTAAATCACAACCTTATGGAAAATAGTTATTAGCCCATTTTTGGGGGGTGAGAAAATTAAACCTCAAGAAAGTACTTTGTTTAAGTCACCCCGCTAATAAGTGGTAGAATTGTTCATTACAAACCATTCACACACAGTTCTAGGAATAGAGGTTTTTACAAAATATGCAAATAAAAGGATGATGGAGCTAGTGGGCAGATTTATAGGCTGAGCTTCTAACAGAAGATCTGGTACCCTCATCTACCATGGAAAAGTTACTTGAAATTTCTAAGCTCCAACTGCCATATATGTTGGCATCTGCTGCAGGGTCATTTTCCCTTCCACTGGTAAATAGAGTCTCTCTGAGTATGCTTCAAGTCAGAGGTTGCAAACTATTAGCCTGGACTAAATATAGCCCTTGGAGGCAAAAAGAGCCAGTGATTTTAGACAAGCTTTACACATGAGGTTTTAAGTGGTTAATGACTTGCCCAAGCTTGCACAGCTAAAATGTAGCAGAGCCAGGACTTAAACTGTAATGGTCTGGATTCAGTGTCCGGTCTTAAGCAACACATTCTCCACTGCTATTCATGCACAGAGAAGTGGCAACTGACACTCAGTCTCTATGTCTGGGAGATATTATGGAGTAGCAGGGACTACAGTAAATTACAGAGCTCATGCCTTACCTAAGGAATGCTCCTGTAATTGATCTTGGGTAAGACCAGTGAATGTTTTGTGCCTCAATTTTCTTCTCTATAAAACAGGGACAGTAATTATGCCTGTCTCATAGGGTTATTGTGAAGACTACATTGGTTAACGTGCCTGGCACATTGGTAAACATTACCTAAATATAAGCTATTACTATCGTTACTATCTGAGGAGTGACTTTTGTCTTAGACATTCATAATGCCATTTAAATATGGTATGGTGAGCTGGGCACACCACTGAGGATCAAGTTCCGACAGTATCTCTGAGGCCTTTTTCTCCTCCTTCTGAACAATACTGGGGCTCATGGAGGGGTTAGGGAGAAGAAACAAGACCCTCAAGCCACAAGCCACAAGCTTCACGCATCAGGAGCAGACTCCAGAGCTGGCTGCAGCAGCCCATCAGTGAGCTCATGGTTACCATTGGCCTCTAGGCTGAAAAGAATGTGAGGTGCAATGGGCAGCCTTCCAGGGACCCAAGAAGAGAGGCCTCATCGTTTCAGGATGTCTCAGGCTTCAGATAAAAACCCTTCCTGTGTTCCAGTTCACAGCTGGTGGGGGCAATCGGCAATGACTGATCGCAATGGGTAAATTGTTGAAAAGATGTATGTGTGAACCAAATGCCAGCTAGATGAGGCAAAGCACGCATTCGGGAGGCTGGTAGGAAGACCACCAACTGCACAGTGGTTTGTTTTACACCTACTATGTACTTGGCCTTGGGCCAGGCATTCAGGAGGTGGTGAAGTTAATAATAGTAGCAGTTTACCTGTATTTCCTTCTTCTGAGCACTCTAACTGCCATGATCTCTCTTGATCTTTGGTACAATCCTATGACACAAGCAGGCCTCATTTCCTGCATTTAAAGATGGGTAATGGAAAAGACTTGTTCAAAGTTACAAAGAGTAGCGGAGACTAGGTACTCGGCCAAACTTGCTTCCAAACTTGTTCACCTGGGAACCCAGCTGGACAATATTTCCTAGCAGCCCTTGTGTTTGGGTGCAACCACGTGACTGAGTCTGGCCAGTGGGATGAATGAAAGGCTGGAAATGATGTTGTATGGCTCTGCCAGGCCTGGCCTGTAAAAACCCTCCCCATCAATCCCCTACCTTCTCTTTCTCATCAGTTAGTTAGAATCCTGCGGAGGAGTCTAAGGATCTCAGGATGATGGAGCCACAAGATGGAAGGGGCCTGGCTGGACTCCTGAGTAACTAACTCTGCTGAAGTTCTAACACATTGAACTCTTAAATGAGTAAAAAATGGGCTACTTTTCTGCTAGGGCATCTAGTTTGTTTGTTTTTCCACAACAGTTAGCCTACCTTAATACACTGAGAAAAACCAGAACTTGGGTTTTAAAGGCATTTTCCTCTACAGCTGGTAGTTTTTCTACCCTCTTCCAATCAAGCAGACAGAGCTCCTTATGGCGGTAGGGTCTTTGGATTTTACTGAGTGCTCGGACAAGTAATAGGGTTCTTGCTTTCATACCACTAGCCACTGGGATGTGACTCTCACCCAGTGTGAAAGCTTTCAGATAGGGTAAGTTGTCTGGGCTAGCCATAGCTCTGGTCCCCATTAGCTCAGCCCTTCTCGACTACTTCTGGGAGAAAATTAATCCCCAGTGTCCAAAAGCATCCCCTGTACGTAATGAGTAAACTTATCTCTTATCCATCTTTAATGGTACAAGTTATATACCATGCCTGGAAAAAATGAAAGCAGGTACTCACATCATTTTCTGCGTTCTGTGGTTCAGATAAGGACCCCCAATTGCAAGCCACTTCCCCTCTCCAAGCCTCAGTTTTCTCATCTAT
This sequence comes from Camelus bactrianus, assembly GCF_048773025.1. Classification (NCBI taxonomy): domain Eukaryota; kingdom Metazoa; phylum Chordata; class Mammalia; order Artiodactyla; family Camelidae; genus Camelus; species Camelus bactrianus. Next base: position 29,518,998 of record NC_133550.1, on the reverse strand, counting down.
AAAACCACTGGGTGGAATCATATAATTTGGAATTTCTTGCCATCTATAATCTGCAATAATCTCATTTTAAAAAGCAATATTTTGGGCCTAGGATGGGTCAGATACTTTTCCAGGTTATTTTATTTAGTCATGAAATGCAGAGGGATGTAAATAAGGATTTTTTTTCTTAAGTAAAAGAGAAACTGGAATTCCTCACCATTTAGTTGCTTTCCACAAAGATGGTATTTGATAAATTTTAGGTGGGTGGCAAACTAACACAGAGTATTACGCTAACCTGTGACTTCATTGAGACTACAATCTAGTTGGGAGGTTAAAAACCACACCTGCAAAACCAAGAAATGTCCTAGAGAGTGGGGCACAGAGTCCAGATGGTCAGGGAGAAGAGGAGTGAGCTGACAGGAAGAGATCTACTTATCTCCTCCAACCCACCTCAAATCCCTGCTTCTCTACAGACACAGTTACACTTCACCACTTGCTGCGTGCCAGACACCAGCTGGGTGCTTTGTCTTCATACTCTGTTTAATTCTCACAGAAGCTCAGCCAGGATCTAAGAGGCACATGGATATTGAGCCACTATCTAAGGCCCCATGGTTTCTGCGGCTGCAGAGAATTATTGTAAAATTCTCCCCTTTGCTCTGCCCACCTCCTAGGCACAGCTACGCTCCCTGCTTCCAGCTGCCCTTGAAGGACATGCTGGTTGTCTTTCTAAGGACATCCTTCCCTTTGACAGTCAAGAACCACAGAGCCAGATCTCCTGGGGACACCTCAGCTTGCAGGGCACCTCCGTCAGAGGGGTCCCACATTCAGCTGAGGGGTGCAGCAGAGCTCTTGATATATGATCTGGGAAGTCCCTGAGACAAGAGGGCCAGAGGTTTGCACAGCTGGAGGCCCCGGGGAAAGGTCTGGCAGCAGTTGAAGCTAACTGACCCCATCTGGAAGCAGAGCCCTCTCCAGGGACAAGGAGGGAGGAAAGGAGACAGGAAGTGGCTGATCTGCTTGTTCTCAGGAAGCTGCAAGGCCTGAAAGATGCTGTTCCCTGAAAACCTAAGATCTGGTGTTTCTCAACGTGTGCTCCTGGGACCCTTGCATCACATTCACCTGGCATGTTGGAAAGGGGGTTATGGGGACCACAAACATAATGAATCCAAATCCCGGGGAGTGGGACACAGGAATCTGCATGTTAGACAAGCTCATCAGATGGTTCTGATGCTTACTAAGGTTTAAGAGTTAACAATTCTACTTTTCTGAAACAGTTCTGCCTAGTTCTTCCTTAAATGCCCCACTCATTTCTGCCATTTTGCCCATCAGTGACTTTTAACCCCAGGAGATAAATAATAAAGAGGCCAAAATCTACTGAGTGCCCATAATGTGTCCCATACTCTTCGTACTTTAGATGGATCAACTCATTTAAAAACCTCACAGCATCCTTATAAGGTACATACTATCATTAGCATCATATTACATATAAGAGAACTGAGCCACAGAGAGGCTAAGAAACTTAAACAAGTCACACAGTAAGTAGCTAGGCCCAAATATGTACCCCAGTGGTCTGACTCCCAAACTTGAGCTCTGAGCCCTTGTGGTACATAAACTCTATGAGAGCTTCTGTTTATCTGAAGAGCCACTTTGTGCCAGACCCTGTGTCCATGCACTTCATGCATTTAGCAAACATTAACTGAATGTCTACTATGTTCCAAAACTGCTCTAAGCTCTGGCCAGCCCAGGACTAGGGTGAGATAAGTGGAGCTCTCACTTTGGGTACAAAATTTGCAGAAGAGGGGACCCAAAGTTCAGTAATCAAGATAAATAATATTTTAATGCAATATTAAAAAAAAAAATGGTAAGGTGTGGCCACCTGTTTTTGTAAATAAGTTTTATTAGGGAGGGATAAAGTAAGAACAAACACTAAAAAACCCACTCCCTAATGGAGCTCACGTAAATGACAACATCTGATCCTTACTACCCAAGGTCCCAAAGGGCAGGTACTAATATCATTACTCTTTTGCATCTACTACTCTCCCTGTGGGTGCCTAACGATGATGCAGGCTAACAACAAGCCAGACACTATTTTTTAAGTGCCTTACAAGTATTATTTTATTTCTCACAACCTTCCTATAAGGGAAGGATAATTATCACCACCATCTTGCAAATGATGAAACTAAAGCGCGGAGAAGTTGTGTAATTTGTCCAACGTCAACACAGCCAGGAAAGGGCAGAGCCAAGATTTGAACCAATGTAGCCACATTCCAAAGCCCATATTCTCAACAGGAGGTTAGCAAACTACAACTCATAGGCCAAATCTGGCTAAATCCAGCCTACCACATATTTTTGTAAATAAAGTTTTATTGGCACACAGTTATATACATTCATTTATGTATCAAATGTCCATTCTCATGCCATAACCACAGAACTGAGAAGTGGGGATTGAGACCATTTGGATTACAAAGCTGAAAAACATTTGTTATCTGGCCCTTTACAGAAAAAGTTCGCTGGCCCTTGCCCTTAACCACTGTGGAATACCCTGTGATAGGCATGAAAGCGCAGAGTGAAGTTATGCCCACAATCAGAAGGGAACAGAGATGGGATATGAACCCAGGTGTGTCTCTGAAGACTGTAACTTTTCAGCTCTGCCTGGTTATGTACACCCCACCCCAATGGGTGCCAAAGCCTCCTGCCTGGCCCAGGGAAGGTGGTGCATAAATGTTCACTGAATGAATGGATGGATGGGCCTTAGCATATCATACTGTGGTGAGGCCAGTCAAGCCAGAGAAACTATCAGATGGACCTACCTGGGAATATTCAGTCTTTCTGTTGCACCCATTACCAGATTCTTGGGGTCTCCTTGCCATGGTCACCTGCCCTAACAGCCTAAATTAATTGGTAGGTTTAGAGTGTTCTGAGGAAGTCTTAATTATCTTTGTACCTAGTAGGCTGCCCTCCCAAGTTAGAATACCTCATCTCCATTGAAATCCAATGGTTAGTCTCAACACCGAGGCTAAACTGCTTTTGCCCTTGATCCTGAGACAGTAGGGAAGGGGGCAGGGCACAACCATTAAAAGAATGACACAGCAACTAGGCCTAAGATGGAGGAAGATTCGACATCCAGTAGACCTTGAGTCTTATGGCACACCCACAGGCACCATGACAGGTCCCAGGCTGACCATAAAAGGCCAAAAAGTGAGCAGAGGCCCAATTCCTGGAAAGCCCCGCCCCTTCCCCAAAATAGTTGGAATAACCCTCCTACTCATTAGTGTATGAAATTACCCGGCCCATAAAAACTAACCACCCCAACGCCTTGTGTCTGCTCTTCCGAGTGAAACAGATTACATTCTGTTTAAGGAATATGTTATCTCCTAGGGCCTCTCTTGCCTTCTGAGATGGCCGCACTCTATCTATGGAGTGGGTATCTTCCTGAATAAATTTTCACTTTACCATCTTGCTCTTGAATTCTTTCCTGCACAAGACAAGAACCTATTCTCTGACCCTAGAGGTCAGGGTCCTAGGTTTTAGGACCCAGTCTTAATCAAAAGAATGAGGATTGGGGAATTGGAGAAATTTAGTTAAATCCTGGCTCCTTCTCCTCCATCAGCTGTGTGGCCCTGAGCAAGCTCCTTCACCTCTCTGAACCTCAGATTCCTAACCTGTGCCTTACAGTCTACTGCAGCGAGAGGATCCATGCAAAGCTGCCCAGCACACAATAGGTCTCAGTGGATGGTCCCGATTCTTTGTTATGATGATGGAGACAGTTTAGGAAAGCTATCTGCTGAAAGACCCCAAATCCATTATGCATCTTTGTGCTCCTAGGGTCTTGAATAAACAATGTCTCTAATCAGTTTTTAAAAGACACTAATTCCGCCTCAGAATAACCACCGCCTCCTACCCCAGCTGAAATTTGGCCGACTGTGCCTGGCTGCTGGCCTGAATTTCCAAACACTACTGGTTTAGCATTTCCAAATGCACCCCATTAACACTATGAACCGGTCAGCTCTTCCTCCTCTCTGAGCTCAGGTCTGACCGGCACAGTGAGAGATGGAGCCAGCAGTGTGAAGCCAGCCTCCCGGACTTGCCTTTGTGAAGCCGAGTGGTGCCGGGGTCGGTCTGCCTGGGACTGGGGGCACCTGTCAGCATTTGCATGAGGGGGTGCACCCAGGTCAGACACAGACACAGGCGGTGTGCTCGGAGACTGGGAGAAAGTGCACTGGAATGAGGGGGTCTGGGAAATGTGAACAAAATACATTCTCCCAGTTGCCACTTGAGGGGAAAAAACAAGACCTTAAACAAGGCTTAACAAAAAGCCACTGCTCTGGGAATCAGGAAATAGCTCTGCCCTGGCATGGTCTCTAACTTACTCGCTGTGTGTCTTTGGGCAAGGTATTTGCCCTTCCTGTGGCACATTTATTTAAAGATATGTGGGTTAGGCTGGATCACATTTTAAAACTCTTGCCTGGCAGCGGAGTTCTTTTTCAAATAAAATTTTACTTGGAATTTTAATATATAAATAGATGAAAGTGGAACTGATTCTCTGGGTGAAGGCAGAAAAAGGGGAGCTGGAATCCTTCCCGCTAAGCCCCTCCAACAACCTGAAATCCAACAATCTGAAAGAGACAAGGAGGTACCTCTGCGGAATATGGTTTGAGAACCACATGACATGGTAGATGATCTACAAAATATCTTGTGCTGGCAGCTTCCGATCCTGGTAGCTGCAGCTGCTACTGCTGATAACAGTAATGACTTTCATTTATTAAGCAGTTTCTTTGCACCAGGGCTAGACTTGACCTCTATGTGTTTGACTTTGAGAGTCAGTAGAGAACTCTGATTCAGAGCCCTGATTCAAATCCCAGCTTCACCAATTTAGCAGCTGTGTGACCTCGTACAAGTTAGTTAACCTTTCTGTGCCTTAGATTCTTCCTATGGAAAATAGATTATTCAGAGGATTAAAGTAATTAGTCTCCATAAAAGTGCCTAGAACAGTGGCAGGCACATAGTAAGCAACTGATGTTAGCCATTTTTATCATGACTGCATAAATTATTACATCTAATTTTTACAAGCACCACTGTTTCACAGATGAGGGAACTGAGGCTCAGAGAGGTGAAGTGAGCACTCCTAGGTCACACAGGAGGACCTGAATCCAGGTTTGCTCAACTGTGCAGCCCGTGGTCTTAACACTCAGCCCAAACTGCTTTGTTCTTGACCCTAGAGGTCAGGGTCTTGTCACAGTAATTTGCTTAAGGGGTTCCAAGCCTAGATGGAAGGGTAGTTAATGATGACTACAGTGATTTATGCTTGCAAGAGTTTGGTGTCAGCAAGGTCAAGAGTCTGGACATTTTACTGAATGCAGATTCCAAGCAGAGAAGATGTTTGGTAGCCAGGGCTATCTGACAATCCTTATTGGGAAAAGGGCAGAGACAGTCTCAAGCTAGAGCACAGGTGAGCAGAGAACTGGCTGGCTTTCAGCCCCCACTTGGAGAGCACCATATAAGCGTTTGGGCAGTGCACAAACTGCACAACCTTACACAACGACCCTTACTCTTCTCCTGCCTCAGCATTTGGTGGGAATAAGCTCAGGGACAGAATGAATCTGGCTGGATGAGAAACAAAGAATGGTCTCAGCCTTGTCCTGAAAGCACGTGGGAGCCCTGAATGAGGGGAAGAAGCATGGAGGCTTTGCAGTCAGGAAGCTCTGCGTGATCACCCAAAGCAAATGCAAGCCACACTGAGTCACTTTATCTTTTTGTGATTCTTCTCTCAGCATGAAGGGTGGTAATAAAAGATGGCTGTATGGCTCTCTCTGGGGAGCTGAACGGAAGCCAAACCATCATATGGTGAACAAATGCCGTGATCGCCCAACTACAGAGCCACTGCTGCACGTTATTAAATGGCACCAACCTCCTCCCTGACCCCTAATCCCTGGAAATGGGTAGCCACCCGCCCACCCACCCAGAAAGCCCCAGTACCCTGCCACCAACAGAGGCCCAAACACCAGCTCCAGCATTAAGAAAAATCAGGAGGCGTGGTATAGTTGTAAGAACATGGCTTTAAAATCAGACAGAGCTGGATAGAAATACCAGCTCCACCCCCATGAGCTATGGGACTTTGAGTAAGATACTGTACTTTTCAGAGCCTCAATTTCCCATCTATCAATATAGCTTATGTACTGACCACACAAGGAGGATGTAAGAATTAGAAATAAGAAATGCAAAGTGCTCAGCACAGTGCCTGAGACATAGTAAGTGCTTTAAATAGCTATACATACAGTTTCTTCACTTATTCAATGACTTATTCAGGCAAGGTGACTATCATATGGGAGGGTTAAGAGGTTTCCCTAAGTGACACTTGAGCTGAGATGTGAAGGATGAGTAGGAGTCTTCTAGGTGAAATGCGGAGGAGGGAACTTTCAAGGCAGAGGGAACAGAATATGTGAAAACCTGTGACAGGAGAGAACAGATGAGGGTTGAAGAACTGAGCAAGAGCTGATGTGGCTGCTGCAGAAACAGCAAGAGGAGGCTGGTGGGGTGGGTGGGGCCAGACCACACAAGCCACAGTAAAGGGAAAAAAAAAAATATATATATATATATAAATGTATAACTGAATCCCTATGCTATATAATAGAAACTAACACAACACTGTAAATCAACTATACTTCAATTAGAGAACAAAAGAGTACAAGGAAAGCATTGAAGGGTTTTTAACCGATGGAGTGACATGATCAAATTAGATTTTTAAAAAGAGTACATATTGTATGATTCCAACAACATGACATTCTGGAGAAGGCAAAACTATAGAAACAGTAAAAAAGATTAGCGGTTGCCAGGGGGTTAAGGAAAAGGAGGCATGAATTAAGCAGAGCCCAGGGGATTATCAGGGAGGGAAACTGTTCCATATGATATGATAATGGGGGATACGTGTCATTACATATTTGACAAAACCCACAGAATGCATAACACCAAGAAAGAACTCTAGTGTAGACTATGGACTCCGGGTGATAATGATGTTTCAGTGTAGCTTCGTCAATTGTAATAAACGTGCCACTCTGGTGGGAGATGTGGATAATGGGGGAGGCTCTGCATGTGAGAGGACATGGGGCGTATGGGAACTCTGTGTACCTTCCTCTCAATTTTGCTGTGAACCTAAAATCTCTCTAAAAATAGAAAGTCTATTAATTCATAAAAGAGAGAGAAAAACGCAGTCTGGCTGCGGTATAGAGAAAAAAAGATTGGAGGTGGGCAGGGGAGAGCGTGAAGGACTGATTAGGTTACTCTATTGTCTCGCCAGGTTCCTTGGGGACCAGTTACATAAGCTCTGAGGGCTTCAGTTTCTCCAACTGTGATACAAGGACAAGAATATAAAGTGACGTGTGTATAGGAAGTGCCTCACAGAAAGCCTGGCTCGAGGCAGGCTCAGTTCACTCTGGGGGAACGTGAAAGGATGAGTACGACACTAGAAGAAGGGCAAACAGTGTTAGGATCTAAAGCTCTTTGTTGGGGGGATAGTGGGCGTCCTGGTTAGCAAGTAAAAAGTCTCAATGTCTATTGGTAGAGGCAAAAGTACTCATAAGAGTGTATGGCCCAGGGCTAAAGCTGTATTTCGTACTTTGGGGGAAATAAATCATAATAATAGCTAAGATTTATTGAGTGCTAACTATATGGCAGGTGCTGCTGTAAGCGTCTTTTGTATTGAATTAGCTCATTTCATTTTTCATCCTTTCATCCATACCTTGGGTTAGGAACTATTATTATCTCTGTTTTATATCTGGGGAAACTGAGGCACAGAAAGGTTCATCAACTTGCCCCATGTAAGTGACAGAGCTAGTAAACAATAGAGCTGGTTTAAAAGAAAATCAAAAGACACAAACCCAAGTTAACTGAGGAAACAGGTTGTGCAAGCATAGAACAGTTACGAAATGGTACAAAATAGGCTGGCTGTGACCAAGGACTCAATCACGTGGAGGCAGTATGTTGAAGCCCTTAAGAGCATGGGTTTAGAGTTAGCCTTCCTGGGCTTAAATCTTGGCTCTTCCACTTTCTACGTGACCTTAGGCAAGTTATTTAGCTACTCTGTGACTCAGTTTCCGCATATGTAATATGGGGAGTGTAACAGGCCATATCATTTTGAGTCAATATATGTTTCAGAGCAAAGGAGGACAACAGGAACTTCTAAAAGAGCAAGACTGGGGCTTCAAACCGGGGTGGGGCTCAAACCTAGCACCCAACCCACAGCTGACAAGTACCACATTAGATGCCAGCTGGTTGCAGTGATGAAAGCAACATGACATCTGCCCTCAAGGACCTCCTAGTCTGCAGTGGGGAGATAGGTCCAAATTCAGAAAACAAAACAAAAGGCAGGATGTAAGAATCAGTCACTCATTCAACCAAAATGGTGCCTGTCACCATTCCAGACACCAGGGATGTAGTGATTTGCACAACAGACAAGATCCCTGCCCAAAAAAGCTTATGTTCTAGTGCTAGAAACAAGCAAAGAGGACAAACAAACATGGCAGCAGTGATCATGGCCGTTAAGAAATAAAGCAAGGTGAGGGTTTAGAGATCCATGTGGAAAGTTATTTTGGATAGGATGGTCAAAGAAGGAAGTGGTAGCACTAGAGCAAGGCCAAAATATCATGAGGGGGCGAGCCACCTTCATATCTGGGAGGGAAGTTTCCCAGGCTGAAGAAATAGAGAGTGCAAAAGCTCTGAGGAGAGGAAAATACACTTGACCTGTTTAAAGAACAGCACAGAATAGGAGAACTGGTGTGGCTGATGGGGAAGCAGGTGGAGAGAAAGTGGACATATAAACGACAGGGGTCCCACAGAGCATGGTCAGGACTGTGACTTCCACTTTAAGAGGAGTGGGAAGCCCTTGGCAGGTTTTAAACATGGGCTTGGTATCTGATTTAATTTTGAAAGAATCACTCTGGCTGCTGTGTGGACAATGAATGGAAGGGAGCCATGGTGGATTAACATGTCCTCAAATTCTTTGCTGCTCCTTTTGTCAACAGGTAGGGTCTTCTTAAATCTAGTTTTCCCCTGTGCCTGCCTCTGACCACTAGAATGTGGCAGAAGCGATGCTGTGAAACTTCTAACCCTGGCCTTTAAGATATTTATACCTTCTATCCCTCCTGTAACGTGTCCTCTTGAAAACCAGCTTTTATGTGAGATGCCTGACCATCCTGAGACTACAGTACTGTGAGGACGTACACTAGCCACGTGGAGAAAGAGAGACCACGTGCAGTGCACTGAGGTACCAGAGACGTGAGCCGAAAGGTGACATGATCTTCCAGCCCAGCCAAGCCACAAGCTGTGTGCAGCCCAGCCAACAAGGCATGCAGCAGAAGAACTGCCTGCCCCAGCCCTGCCCAGATTCCTGACCACAGACTGAAAGCAGATAAAATGACTGAGGTTGTAAGCCGCTAAGTTTTGGGGTAGTTTGTTAAACAGCAATTGATAATCGAGGCAGAGGCAAAGAGACCAGTAAGGAGGATACTACAGAAATTCAGGTGAGGAAGAAAAGTGATGTTGTCTACGTTAGGAATGGTGGTAGAGAATGAAAAATGCTAATGTGAGAAAAAGTTACACACACATCATCATCATCATCATCATCATCATCATCATCATCATCATCATCATCATCATCATCAACTTCACCAGGGGAAACTCAGGGGTCGGGAGACCTGATATTCCCCAGGGATGGTGGCACCAGTTCCCTCCTGGAGGCTCCCTCTTTCAATGAAGGGCTGACTGTTCAAGGGTTGACTTCCTTGTCAGACACTTCACTGCTATCAGGACAGACACTACAGAAGGTAAAGGGCTATATTCCAGAGTGCCAGAAAATAGGCTTAATGGCACAGAAATACTCTTTATGAGATAAATAAAGACATATCCCAGAAAAAAAATTGTTTATCTTACTATAACATGTAACGTTTATACACCATGTCATAACTTATCAAGTATGTTCATACCTATTACCTCTTTTGATTCTATCCCCTGTCCAGCTGGAATTGCCATCCTCATGTACCAACGAGGAAATACGTTCAGAAAGGAAGCAATTACTGTTCTAAAACCCCATAGTCGGTAGCTAGTAGAGCTAGACATTGAAGCTGTAACTTCTCTATGCCAAGTTGATTTTATATGACTATTGCTAAAATGTTCACATTTATTTTAAAACTACATAGAATAAAATCAAGTAATGTATCATTCTGTGTTCCAGTTGTCTGCCTGCGGCTCTTCTTCATAGGCTAGTTGTGCAATGGATTTTAAAGTGGAGCTCTTGGACTCCTGGTCTGGAACTCTTGTTGGTAGAGCTTGACAACATGCAGATTCCTGCAGATTCCACCCAGGAATCAGACTTTTTGGCAATGGGGCCTAAGTATCTGCATTTTAGTAAATAGGACAGGGGGTTCTTAAATTATTCAAACTTCAAAGTTTGAAATTGGTGGGTCAACTGACTGAACTGGTGAATCAACCAGCCCCTGGGAAGCAGATGGACACACTTAAATCAAGAGACAGAGTCTGAAAACATTTGGCAAACTGTAAATAGATCACTCTTCTATGTTGTTACCTGGGGGGGGAGGGGGTCCTAGACAGTCTCTTCCTTCCCCTCCCTCTCTCCACCAGATTCATCCTGGGAGCCAGGAAAGAAAGAGTGTGCAGGACGAGTCATGGAGTGGGAGGGTGAGGAAGGGGGCAGGCTAAACATTTAGAGAGCACTCACTATGTTTCAGGCATTAGCAGACTTCCTCTTTCAGCCCTCTGAGTAGGTAATACTTCTAGTTTACAACTGAAGAACTTGAGAATCAGAGAGTGAGGTACTTGTGACGTCACACAGTGAGTGGGGAGCCAAGATTCGAACTCAGGACCACCTGCCACCAACACTAGTGTCGTTTCCAGTATCAAGCTGTGCCCACCAGGTCAAAGGGCGGTGTGAAATAAAACCACGGGCGTTTGAACCCCAGTCCCCTACTCATTAGCTGTGTGACATTGGACCTAAGCATTACCCTTCTCAGAAAGCATCCCTTCACTTTTTTCAAAAAGGGGATCAAATTACCTACTGCTGAGAAGTCCCCAGGTACTGAGTAGTCTTTTAGTAAAAAGTGATTGCTGTTGAATGAGAAACAGGATGCCAAAGTCAGAATGGTGAAGTGACTATTGGGGCAATTTCTCCCACAGTGGATTGTATCGGGTTGAGAGCAGGTGCCCTGGGGACGGCAGAGTGGGACCCAGCAATAAAGCCATTCCTGGGAGTGGCAGCAGCTCAGGGGAAGGAAGGTGTGCGCGGGGCAGGCGGGGACTCAGTGGCCTCCCAGGTCTCTCCCATCTCCAATTTCTATGATCCTGGGAATGAGGAGCCACACTGTTTTTCTCCACCAGCGAGCCGCTCCCTCTCCTGGGGGAGTTGGCAGATCTGCCGCTGGCCTGTTGGCTGGAGACGCATGGGCAGCGGAGCCTGGCATTTCTTTACAGACTCTCACTGTCTCTTTCTTGTGCTGCTTTCTTCCCGTTCCCACGCCCCACCTCTGCAAGTCCCCAGGGATCCTGCTTTCTCCTGCAGTGCTGAGGGCAAAGGCCCTGGGCGAAGAGATAGATCGGACCTCCCCCCGCCAAGGCTGCTCTGCTGGGACCCTCAATGCCTCATTGTCCCTGGCCTCCCAGACCCCGTCCCTTCCCGGGGAGAGAAGGCGGTGGGCGGTGTGCCGGTCAGCAAGTTCGCGCCTGGTGCAAGCTGGCTAGAGTCCTCTCAGTCGTGAGCTTTTTACTTTGCAAACTTGTGGGATTCTTATTCATTCAGAGTCGGCTGGGCCTGAATGCTTTCAGCAAAGATTTCGGCACTGTGCCAAGACGCTAGGGGTACAATTTGGAAAACAGCCCTTAACCTGATCCTAAAGGAAAGTCCAGTCCAGTAAGAGACATGAGAAGTAAATAATGATTATTGCCCTCCTGAATCCATCACAATGTAGGAAGAGCACTGAACACAGAGCCATTGGTTAAGGGCTGGTTCATTCCTTCAGGCACTGAACAAACAGTTACTGAGAAAGTGATATGCAACAGGCACTGTTATAGGGGGCTGGGAATACAGTGGGAGCAAAACAAAGATCCTGCCTACATGGTCTTCTGTTCTAGAAAATAATACAATAAAATAAATTATATAATAGCATATCTTATCTATATCTGTAATATAATAATATAATAATTATATAATACAATCAATATATAATAAAATATACATTGCAATTATAATATTATATTAATGTATATATAATACAATTACATAAAGCATATCATCTGCATATATTATGATATATTAGACATTAATATAATAATATTAATTACTAGATTTTGCTAATGTATCTAATCTATCTGTCAATCAGTCAATCATCCGTCATTCATCTATCTACCTATCTATAATTGCAGGCAGTGACAAATGCTTGAAGGAAGAAAATGCATAGTTGGGCCTCGAGTGTGGGGATAGTATAGTCTGGCAAAGTCTCTGTGATGAGGTGGCATCTGATCAGAAATTTGAAAGGAAATGAGAGGTTGTGATGTGTTAACATCTGCAGGGTGTTTCCAGAGGAGTGGAGAACAGCTGCCAGGACTGCCCACCAGACATCACTCTACCTACTTCATGCATATCACTCTCAGAAGTAATGACTGCTTCTTCCCACTTTACAGATAGGGAAACCAAGAGCTAAAAAGGTAGACAGACTAATCCAGGGCCTCACAGCTTGCAGAAGGGAGAGCTGGGAACCATCCCTGACAGCCTGCTCTGCCCCTACAGGTGGGCTTCCAGCTGTGAAGCCATGCTGCCTACCTGGGCAAGTCCTAGATGCTTTATGAGCACAGAGGAAGGGAGCCAAATTCTACTTTGGGGAAGAAGGCAGAGAAGGGAACATGAGTGAGCCAGGCCAAGGGAGGTCTCTGTCTTCTTTCTTTGCCTCTTCTGGCCCCAATGCTGCCCATTACCTGTGTGCACATCCACTCAGTCGAGAGAGAGGGAAGCTCCTCTCCAAAACCCACAGAGCTCATTCTGCTCACTTTATTTAGGTTTCTTTCTACTCAAGTCATTTCTTCAGGGAAGCCTTCCCTAATCACCCGGCATTGAATACTGGTCGCTATCTCTTCTTTTGCTTCAACCTTTTCTCACTACCTGCCATTAGAATATTTGTTTTCTTATTTGTTGTCAGTTTTCTTTGGCTTAAATCTCAGCTCCACAAGGGCTATTGTCTACTTTTTTCATTGCTGTATCCTGTGTGCCCGGCATATCTTTAATGAATGAAAGAGAGGAAAGTAGGATAAGCTCCGTGTGTGTATAACCATTTAGGAGAATAAGAGGGAATGCTTTTCCAAACAGACACAGGCACCAAGAAGGGAGAGCAGAAACTGAGCTCTTTGTGACTTGCTGGAGTGAGCCTAGCACTCTGAATTTGCTCAATAAATATTTGTTGAGTGAATGAATTGGAAATTCCAAGTTCAGGAAGCTCAGAAGACTCTGAGCAATTATTTGTGAAATAAACATTACTTTATAATATTCTTGATGGGATGTTTGGAGTTCTCGGGATAGAAACTCAGGATTGAGAGCTGATCCTGACACAAAAGCTAATGTGCTAGGAGGATTCATACAAGTCATCTTCCTCCCTGGTTCCTGGGCCACAGTTTGCCCATCTGTAAAATGGGGGCACACAGAAAACTCTAAGGGACTCTTCTAAGATTTTGTAAAACAACTTCTCCTCTGGGACAGGCCCACACAGCTCCATCTTGTCCTCAAAATTATCCCTGCAAACAGCCTGAGGTGGGCACTGGGGTTAGTTTTCGAGAGCTTTGATGCCTTTCCTCAAGGTCTTGTGTTACTTATGCTTTCTGGCTCCCTCTCTTCAACCTTCCCTGAGGCCTGACCTTCTAATGAGCAGAGACACATTATCAGCCGCTGTGGTTTGAACGGGTGCCTGTAATTTAGTGTTGCCTAATGCAGGACACTGAGAGCAGGGCTTGTGTAATTAGGCTAGGGCCTCATTAATGCCTGCCTACTTGGGTGTTTTTCATTCTTGGTTTCCCCTGTCCTGTATTTTGAATCCCATCTGTCTGTATGGACACGGCTGCCCTATTTTTTTTTTTTTTATTGCTCCATTGTGAAGCCAGGCTTGAATTTGGGCCCAGAATGGCCACAGCCATCCACAAAGCATGAATCTTAACATGCCCTGGAATGGCCCCTGCTCTGCTCTCTAAATAGAATTATGCAACTTTACTGAGAACCTGGATTGTCTGAGTTGCTCTTGAGCACCTCAAGCTGGCTGGCAGTTCACCCTTAGTCTGGGTTTTTGACAGAAACCAGAGTAAAGGGTGCCACCAATTTAATTACCACAATTACCCATGATTTAATCAACTCATGTGTAACACTTTGCCATTTACAAAGCCTTAGTAGAATGTGACCTTGAGGAGAGATGTGGTCTGTTTTGTTCACTGGTGATTCCTAAGAGAGTTATTCTCTTTTGGGGCCCTCCTGCCCCAACCCTACTCTTCTCTGCCATGCTCTGAGCCCTGGGAGGCTGACCTCAGTGGATAGCATTAATTGGGCTTTCTTGCTCACTGGTCTCTGCTTGGCTCAGCCAAAGTGAGGTCCCAGCAGGAGACTGAAGGGCAGGGATAGAGAAGGGTGGTGGTGTTTCTTCCTAAGTGCCCACCCTGCTTCACTGCCATGATTCTGGAGATAGCTGAGTTCCTCTACAACTACTGCTCCTACGGCATGGCTCTCCTGACCAAGTGTAGGTGAAATCTACCAGATATAGTCTAGTAACTACTTCCTCACCTCGTCCCTTCACCTCTAAGGACGATAACGGCTTCCTGCTGTTGCTATTGGATGCCGCGTGTTCCCTGAGCCCCAAACACTCCTCTGTAAGTGATTCCTTCATCGAAATATCCTGATTTAAACCATTTGGGGGTGAATACTGTGTTCTGCCTAGTCCCTGTCTGATTCAATTCGTAATATCTGAAATGGAGCCTGGAACGTAGTAGGCCCTTAATAAACATTTGTTCATGAACGAAAAAACTTTTCACATAACATCTCCTTTAATCCTTACAAAAATTATGTAAAATAACACTATTACCTTTTACAGAAAAAGCTGAGGTTCAGAGAGAAGCAGAACCTCAGGTCTGAGCAACAGATTTCTAAGGAAAAGCAACCTACACATGCTTTGTTATGCTTTGAATCCTTTCTTTTTCTAATTGTGTATTTACTATAGGTTTTTGCTTTATGGTTACCGTGAAACATACAGTTATGACAATCTATTTTAAACTGGTAACAGCTTAACTTCAATCACATGCAAAAACTCCTCTTTTACTCACCCCTCCCTACATTTTATGTTTTTGATGCCACAATTTACATCTTTTTATATTGTATATTCATTAACAAATCATTGTAGCTATTGTTACATTCAACTCTTTTGTCTTCTAACCTTTTTACTAGAGTTAAAAGTGATTTAAACATTATCATTAGAAATTATTCTTACTCTAACCAAATACCTTCATCAATTAGTTTCATACTTCCATATATTTCCATTTTACTAATTAGTGCCCTTTGATTTCACTAAGTTCCCACTGCCTAAAATTCATATTCTTGTATCCCCTCAATATTTGTCTACTATCTAATTTTATTTTTGCATACTACTCATTATGAGGAATTTACTGCCTCTTTAAGCAGCTGTGACTATAAAACAATCCCCCCTTGTTAAAGAGGCAGTCCAGTAAGTGGTGACACAAAGGCTCTGGGGCCAACTGCCTAGGCTTGAATCCTAGACTTGCCCCTTACTGGCTGGAGACCTTGATTCCATTATTGGTGCTTCAGCCTCTTCATCTACAAAATGTGGATTATTATAGTACACACCTTATAGGATTGTTGAAAGGATGAAATGAGTCAATACATGTTAACTCCTTGGAACAGTGTCTAGCACATAGGAAATCCAATGAAGTGTCTGTTGAATAAATAAAAATTCATGAATTCTGTATGTGCAATTCAAGCTGGCTTCACCAAAAAGGATTTTTTTCTGGCTCCAGTTTGGAGATGAGTCGGAATCTAGGGCCTTGAATAACATCATCAGGTCATTTACTCTCTTTCTCTCTCTATCTTGGCTGTGTTTTCCTTTGCCTTGGCTTCATTCTGAGCGAATCCTTCTCTCCAGGAGAAAGAACCATGGCCACTGGCAGCTCCAGGAGTCCATCCCACCAGCTTAGCAGCCCCAGCAGAACACATGTGTTTCTTACCCAAGCATTCGAGCAAAAGTCTCACGTGAATTCTCATTGGCCTGGCTTGGGTCCAAAGGTGATAGTCTTTTTTCCCCCTAGTGTGACATTCTGATTCTAAGGCTGGTTATGTGCTGTCAGCTCTGGATACCACACAGACTGCAAGCTGTGGAAGAAATCTAGCTGCTGTTCCCCAAGGCAGGAGGAATAGATGCTGAAGAAAACCAGCAGTGGTCTGCTCTACCACCCCTCCCGGTCATCTTCCCTGAAGATATTCCCCATGAGCAAAACTTGAGAGGATCTAGGCTTTGGTCATATTGCATACTTGGAAGCACCTAAGGGCATTTTCAATGCAACACCTAAGTCTCTTTGAAAGAATATACTACAAGTCAAGAGCATTGCTCAATATTCTTGCTTTGGGAGACCACAGCCAGGGCTTGGTATGGCACTATGTACCTGAGGATGATTCTACTGTCTCCTCACCTGCAGGACAGTGTGAGTCAGGCTGGGGCTATCTGGTTTGTGTGTATGTTCTTGCAGGTGTGGCACCTTATAACCTGTGGCTTGCTGAAACAAGCTGCCTCGCTGAGATTGTAAGCAACATCCTGGGCATGGATGAAATAAATCTTAAAAGCCCTATGGACCCTTGAACCCAGGGCACTGTCCTCACAGCCCTGGCTACTCAAGGTATGGTCTTCCACCAGCAGCAGCAGCAGCATCTGGGAGCCTGTCCATACCATTTGTGCTCAAGTCAAGGTCTGCAGGACTGGCAACAGTGGCTTCATCTGAAAGTATGTAGGAAACTCAGAATTTCAGGTCCAACCTGAAGACCTAGTGGATGATAATGCAATTTAACAAGTATACATGTTAAAATTTGAGAAGCACTGTTGTATTAGTTTTCTGGGGCTTCCTTAGCAAAGTACCGCAAACTGGATGGCTTAAAACAACAGAAATTTATTTTCTCATAGTTCTGGAGACTTGAAGTCTGAAATCAAGGTGTCAGCAGTGTTGGTTTCTTCTGACAGGTGATGAAGAATCCGTACCATGTCTGTCTTCTAGGCTTGAATCCTAGCTTTGCTAGGATTGCAATCCTTGGCATTCCTTGGTTTGTAGATGCAACACTCAAATTTCTGCCTCTATCACCACATGGCTTTTTCCCTGTTTCTGTGTTTCCCACTTCATATAAGGAAGGGCCCACCCTACTCCAGGATGACCTTATCTTAACTTATCACATTTGAAATGACCCAACTTCCAAATAAGATTACATTCTAGGGTATGAAGCTTAGGACTTTAACACATCTTTTTTTTGGGTGGTGGGGGTGGGGGGAACACAATTTAATCCATTACAACTGCCTTCAAAGTTTGCCATTCCTAAATGCTGGGAGACTAGCTGATGAAGAAGTACCTGGAATAGTTTTGTAAATTTAATTTTGTAAATAAACATTTTTATAAATTCTGGAAGAAGATGGCTGGTCTAGACAGAGCTTGGGATGCCCATTTTTGTAAAGTGATCTTGTTCAGGCAGCACATCCCCAGGATCCTCAGCTTTACAGACCACCCAGCCCCAGTACAGGGCCAATGTGCCAGCAGTCTGGGGAGATTCTCCATCAGGCTACCCAATGGAATCACTTGGAGAGACTTAAAACTATGGATACCTAAATTCTACCCTTAGAGTCTAGTGTAAGTGGTCTTTCCTATTGCCTGGGCATCAAGAGTCTAAAACATTTCCCAAGTGATTCTAATCTGCAGCCAAATTTGAGCCAAATTACATGGAACAGATGTTCTCATTTCTACATATTACAAAAGAAGATGATCTAGTCCCTTCCACAGATAGGGAAGCAGGACATAAGCACAAATAATCCCAAATAGGAACATACACAGATTCCTAAATAATGCATTTTAGGTTTTTTACTGTTCTTACGTGCAAAAGGAGGCTACTGTGAGAAGTAGATAAATGTATATATGTACCACCATTCTCAAAATCTCCCATGATGGCAGACTTATTTTTTTCCCTCTTTGTAGTTTTGCCAATTTCTGAAGTACATTTTGAGGCACTTTTTGGTGCCTTATAAATTTAAAATTATTATCTTCTTGGTCAATGACTCCTTTATCCTAATGCGTTATTTCCTTTTTCCCTCGTCATGCTTTTCACCTAGAAGTCTATTTTTGCCCCGATGTTAGTACAAATACATTGGCTAGCTTTCTTCTCCCCAGTAGTTACATGGTATTTATATACATATTTCTGCTAACTTTCAAACTCTCTATATTCTTATGTTATAGATGAATCTCTTGAATAGAATATAGTTGGATCTTTAAAAATAAATCCACTCCAACAATCTTGCTGTAGATGCTCTATAAATTAGGGCATTTAGTTCATTTACTTTTAATGTAATTACTGATCTATATTGGTGATATAAATATTTAGCAACTTGTAGTGTACTTTGAGGAAGTGCAGTTCTTACAAGTGTCCATGAGAGGGCGACTCTAGGGGACACGCAGGCAAACAGCCCTGAAGGGACAAAGGGAACCAGGCATTTGCTCTCTGGGGTTCCACTACTGCTGCCAAGGTTGTATCTCCCCTACAATGTCTGGGCATCTTCTGATCATGGGAGAAATAAGGATATGGGATGGGGGACAGAAGTGTGGTGAACTGGGAGACAAAAAAGCAGTCCAGTGGCCATGCCCATCCATGGGGTAAGGGTGGGCAGAGGCTGTTTATCAACTTGTATAGAAAGAATTTTCAATATTTAGTAATCATTACTGCTGTAGACACAATTCAGAGCATCAGCCTGTTTATAATATATAGATTTACGCCTATCATCTTATTTTGTGTTATTTATCACACTTGTTCTATGTTGGTTTTTCTCTCTTTTCTTATTTCTACTTTTCTCCCTCATAATTTTTAAGAACAAATTCTGTTTCCTATTTTAAGCAATTACCATAGAGATTACATTTTATTTTTCTTTAATTCTTTAATTTTCATCTTTAACTTTTCAAAGCCCATTATTAATCATTGACTATTATCAATACATTGGCTTTCCTCCTTGACAACACAAGGGCCTTCGATTTAGCTGCAGCCCCTACTAACTTACTGTTACGTATTTTAATCCTTCATGTATTTTTTAAATACACAAGACATCATTATTATCATTATTATAGTTTTTTGAAGACCATGTTTATAAGCAGTTCCACCTTCTTTGCCCTTCATATCTTCTTGCTGCTCTATATTATTTTGCGATCATTTTCCTTTTGCCTCAAGGACTTATTTTACAATTTCCCTTAGTGAGAGGCTTCTCTTTGTAAATGTTTTTATTTTGCCTTCATAAAATACAGTTTCATAAAATACAGTTCAGTACATTGAAGGTATTGTTCCACCCCTACTGCCTGGGAGCCAACTGTCAGTCTGTTACTCCAATCAAGTAATCTACCTTTTTCCTCTGGCTACTTTTTATTTTTCTTCCTATTTCTACACTTAATACCATTGTATTTTGGTGTAGAATTCTTTTTATTAATACTGCTTGAAATTTGTTAAGCTTCTGCTTTTGGTGGTTTGGTATCCTCCTGAAATACTCTCAGGCATCACTTCTTAATACACTGCCTCTGGCCCATTCTCTTTTCCCTCTCTTCTTGAAACTCTGGTTAAATGAATGTTAGACCTTCTCAGGAAATATAACCATCTCTTCTGCATTTCTGAGCTTTTTCTCTCTGTGCTTCTTTTGGGATCATTTCTTCAGCTCTACCTTTCACTTCATTAATAGCTTTTCAGTGGTGTTGAATGTGCCACTGAACACAACACTTTCAATTTTTGGTTATTGTAGGTTTCACTTCTAGAAGTTCTGTTTGGTTTCAATAAAATTGGTTGTGTCATTTTTTGTAATTTTCTATTCCCTGATCTTCCTACCTAATTTTTTCAACTTAATGTGTATGATTTTTTTCTTTTAAGAATCTGTGTCTGGTATTTCCAATATCTGGTGTCTTTGAGGGTCTCTTTCTGCTGTCTGTTGTTCCTGTTTCTTCTCATTCACGGCATCTGTACCTGGTTATCTTTGACTATGTGCTAGCTGTTGTACAAAAAATTATTTGAATAATTATTTGAAGACTAGGATGAAAGTGCCTTCCACTAAACAGGATTTGCTTTTACCTCTGGCATGTGTGGGATTACCATAAACTAAGTGTAATGCTTGAGGTTCCCTGGAAGGCCAAAGTGCAATTCAAGCTGCAAAGACTTGTGAGGGCTCATCTACCTATAATTCACACTCCCCTTGAGACGTAGTCCCTTGGGATCTCATCTTATTTTGGGGAAGGTCTACCATTACACCTTGAGTAACCCTGGGTATTGATTTCTGTCTCCTTTGCCCCTGGTAGGCCACCAAACCAATTTTCAAATTTGCTGAACTTAGCAAATACTCTCAGTAAAAAGGTAGCTTTTGTACTCATTTATCTCTCTGGATTTTCATTTTCCTATCATTCTCTTCTTGATAATTCTTTCCTGTCATATCAACTCTTTGAAAGCCTTGAAAATTATCATTATTTAAAACCAGTTTTAAGTTGTTTTCAGATAATCTAGAGTTGGTCTGAATAACTTAGTCCACCATTACTGGAAATAGGAAGCCACAAAATGTCTTCCTTAGTACATGGCAAGCACCCAGTAAATGATGGCTGAATTAGTTGAATTATCATAATTTCCCAAATGTACTCCTTTTTCTGCTTGTCTGTATGTATAAAGACTGTTTCCTATTCTTAGAACTCACAGAATTCCCATATTCTACCATTTTGACAAGGCTAAGAACAAATACCACTTTTTCCTCAAATTTCTTCCTATTTTCTTAACTTCCCCAAATCTGAATACTATTTCTTCCCTATCTAACCTCTCACAAGACCTAGTCTGTTATCATTCTCCAAGTGCTTAACTAGATAGAAATATTTTAATATACTATTTATTTCTCCTGTAGATTTATACTTTCTTTACATTTCTGGGCCTCTAAAGAATCCCCTCACTTCCTCTCCAGCTCAGCATATATTATAAACAGATTTTTTGTAAAATATTCTATCCAGTACTTTCAGGTGTGATGTCCCAGGAGGAGGGGATTCTCCAAACATTTATTCTTCCATATTGCTGGAAGCAGGATGTAGCCTATTCTAATACACTCTTACATTTGTACAGCACTTTAGAATTAATAGGGTGCTCTCATATACGTGCCTTCTACTTACTTCCATGTTGCTATCGTCAGGGTGCTTATGAGAATCAGAGGGCAAGAGAGACTAAATAATACACCTGAATAGAGCCACAAAGCCAGAAATGGAGCCCAAGCCTTCTTTCTTCAAGCCCAAGGCTCATTCCAAGACATTCAGCTGCTTCCCCATATTATTTGTGCCACTAGTCATTCCTATGCAAACAACCCCTCAAACTCTTTGGAAGAACACATGAAAGCATGGGTAGTACAGGAATTCAGTTGTAGGCAAGAGACAGAAGGGTTGGTCATGTGAGGTACCCCATACACAGCTATCAAATCTAAGTTTTCTGTATCTCAGTCCTCCTTACCTCACAACCTTGGTCCCATTTCTCACGACTTGCATGTCCACCATACAGCCTCCAGTAACATAGGCGGCTAGGTTCAACTCTGAGAATTCAGCCTGAAAGAAAAAGTAAAATAATAAAGATTCATCAAATACTAGTGGTGCCAGGCAGAGGATATAGCTCAGTAGTGGAGTGAATGCTTAGCACACACGAAGTCCTGGGTTCAACCCCTAGTACCTCCATTAAACAAACAAACAAACCTAACTACCTCCTCCTCAACAAAAAAATAAGATAAAATAAAAAGTTTAAGAAACAAACAAACAAAACAATAACTAAAAAAAATTGATGCCGATAGCTTCTAACATTTACTGGGTAGTTGTATGCGTCAAATACACATTTAAACCTCCTGAAACTTAGAAAATTAGTAATATTATTTATCTCCCTTTTTGAAATATGAGAAAGCTGAGGTGCAGAGAGGCATGGTGACATGTCCAAGGTTACATCACTACTACTTTCTACCCACTTGAAGGTGGAAGAAGCAACTCTAGCTCCAGGACTATAAAAGGCCAAATGCTATTGGACATATCATTTTCTTCAGAGTTCTTCAGCTTCATGATATGCAGTGATATGGTATCACAGCTAGGCGACCACTTATCACTGTTAACAGAACCCTCCTCAAATTATCTGCCCATTGTCCCCTGTTATGGTCATGGCTCCTCCCCTTACTCCATCCACATAGTTACAATGGAAGTACCATGTTTGTACACAGAAATACTGTTCCCCTGGTCACAGCTGATGGGGTTGGCAGTGACTCAGGGTGGAGGAATAAGATGCCCTCTCATGAGAATTTGAAATTACAGCATGATTTATGAGTTTCTTTCTAGGGGGCAGTGTCTTCAAGACACAAACCTGGGCACAACTGGGGACCATGTTTTCTGCTACCTAGATTGCGGAAGTGTAGAAAACCGGGGCCGGGAGTGGGGGAAAGAGAGAGAGAGAGGAGGGATGGGGAAAAACTTCAAGGTTACCAAGAGAGGATTCAGAAGCAAGAGATATAGGGAGTACTTTGATGTTTACATATAATTCTGTGCTTGAATTTTATTAGACCTTCTGTATCCTTATAAGTTTACTTTTTGTTGGCTTATTTGTTTGAGCAAGCTTTCGTAAATTTCTGTTGCTCGTGATCAGAGTCTTATGGAATACATCCCCCCTACCAGATTATGTGCTCCCTAGGGATAGTGATTCCCTGTTATAACCATGTTTCCTAGGGTTGCCATAACAAAGTACCACCACTAGGAGGCTTAAACACAGAAAACTATTTTCTCACAGTTCTGGAAGCTAGAAGTCCAAAATCAGGGTATGGGTAGGGTTGGTTCTTTCTGAGGGCTGTGCGGTAAGGATCTGTTCCATGCCTCTTTTCTTGGCTTGTAAATGGCCACCTTCTCCCTATATCTCATCACAATGTTTTTCCTCTGTGCATGTCTCTGTATACCAAGTTCCCCTTTTACCAGTTATACCGGATTAGGACCCACCCTGATGACCTCACTTTAACTTGATTACCTCTGTAAAGATTCTATCTCCAAACACCTACGTCCAAATAAGGTCACATTCTGAGGTACCGGGGTTTCAGCATAGAATTTTAGGGAGACACAATTCAACTTGTAACCCCACCCCAGAAAATGCATAGTACTAAACTGCCTTATTACACAGAAGCCAAAAGCCATTTCTTTGGATTTAATGAATAAAAATAACTGCTCACATACATGAAACACTCACGATGTGCCAGGTATTGTCCTAAGTTTTATATATGTATGAATGTATTTAATCCTCGCACTTGTCCAGATGAAAAATCGAGGCAGAGAGAGATAAAATAACTTGCACGATGACACACAGTGGGTAGCAGACCCAGGATTTAACCCCAGCCTGTGGTTTTAACTGCTGCAATCCATTTTCCCCACTGTTGAGCTGAATAAGTCATTAGGTGGATTACAACTGGGAATTTTAGGGACATAAAAATAATCCACTTAAAGAGAAAAACAAGTCTACATTGAAGGGAAATGTCATTTCATGTAGATTTAAATGTAACCCCTTGGAATCGTTTACCAGGAATTACGACCAATGACCTAGCCATCTCTCTGGATGGCATTCTCTTGCTCTAATTAATAATCTCATTATGCTGTGGCAAAGTGAAAAGCAAAGGGCCCAGTTAATGAGGCAGGTTACTAACCTGTGGTAATAACCTAGTTATTAAATGTAATGCCTTAAAAATTCAATCCCATCATATTTAAGATACTTCATTGGAGAGATTACAAAGAAAAATTAGCAAGAAAAGTTGTTGCTCATCTGTGTGGAGAAAAAGAAGTTAGAAGTTGCAACATAGGATAGCAAATATATGAAAAAAGAGAGTGAATCACAATCTTGGATGGTAGAATCTCCGACTCATAGGTGGCAAAGACCCAGAGGCTGTCTTGCTGCTCAAATGGAAAAATACCTGGATAAAGACACCCTCAGGCTTGGATACACAAAGTAGAAGTTCATCTTGTTCAGATCTGGGTGTCTATAGTTGTTTCCTAGTCATGATTTATGAGTAATTGCCGGAGGTAGATGTCTGAGTTATAGGGCACCAAACTTCCGTTGGGTCAAGCACTGGGAGTTGGAGTAGCAAAGAAAAGTCATTCTTCTGTATTTAACTGTCTAAAAATTTCAACAACCATGGAAATGAACACAGAGGTATTCAAACACCTCTCCTTCAACATAGCATGATGACCCTACTGGTAGAATCCTAAAGACCAGCCAGTTTTGAAGACCCTCAGAGCTCTCACAGAAACTATAGTGGGTTGAATTGTATCCCCCAGAAGATATGTCCAAGTCCCAACCCTTGATCATAGGTATCAAACCTATGAATGTGACCTTCTGTGGAAATAGGGTCTTTGCAAATATAATTAAGGCTCACAGATGAGATTATCCTGAATTAGGGTGGGCCCTAAATCCAATGACATGTCCTTACAAAAGAAGAGAAGGGGAGACAGAAAAACACAGGAAAGAAGCCATGTGAAGATGGAGGCAGAGGTTGGAGTTACACTGCCAAAAGCCAAGGAACAACAGGAGTCACTAGAAACTGGAAGAGGCAAGGAAGGAGCCTCCCTGAGAGGCTTCAGAGGAATCATGTTTGCTGCATGACACAATGGGGCGGTGGGTCAGTGAGCCAGTGACACGCGGTTTGGTAAAAGAATTTACCAGAGATTAAGTATAAGAATAGAAAAGAGTTTATTAGAGTATACTGTCATGGACAACAGTGGGCCACACAGGCGAGGGGTGACTGCATGAGCACTGAGGGCCGGTTGTTGGGGTGTTTTATGAGGTCGGGTCACAAGGTGCCTGATCAACTTGTGCACAAGTCTCTGATTGTTTGTAGGTGAGTTAGGAGGTTTAGAGTCAGTAAAGGGTGGTGGGGTTTGACTCTGATAAGGTGGGCTGAAGTAAACCTGAGCTATTGTGAGATTAGGCATTACCGAGGGCTATTAGTTTGTTAGAGGAAACATGCCTGGTAAAGAATGTATTTTATCTGTTGAGGGATCACAGGCAGACATCTGAGAGCCCAGAAATGGGGGCTGTTGGACTTTGCAGGATGTCAGTTGGCCCAATGATGTTGACACCTTGATTTCAGATTTCTGGCCTCTAGAACTGTGAGAGAATAAAATTCTATTGTTTAAAGTCAACAAGTTGTGGTAATTTGTTACGACAGTCCTAGGAAACTAGTGATTTGGGGAATTGGATGCAATTTCAGTATTGCATGCAAAGGCATCAGGGTCCAAAGAAGGTCACCATGGTTTAGGTAAAGTTCCTTTATTTACTTTGCCAAAAACACATTTATATGCATATAAATACTACCCCTCCCCTCTACACAGGCAAAGTAATACATGGGCTATTCACCTGTATTGTAAAACACTATTATCAGAGTTGAGACAGGAGGGAAGGGGGCAGGGCATAGCCACTCAAAGAATGACAGCAATTTAACCCCAAAATGGTGGAAGATTCACCAAAATGGTGGAAGATTCAACTCCCAGTTGGCCTTAAGGATTAAGAGGTTTAACTTCTAGTAGACCTTGAGCTTCATCATATGCTCACTGTAACAGTGTGTTAAATAACATGCCCGCAGGTGCCATGACAGTCCCAAGGCTAACTGCAAAAGGCCAAAGAATGGGCGATGGCCCAATTCCTGGCAATCTCAGTTGGAAAGGTCCCACCTGTAGGCGTGTGAAGCTACTGAGCCCATAAAAACTGACAACACCATGCCTAGTGGCCCTTTTTGCTCCCTCCTCTTCAGAGAAGGCCTGCACTCTGTCTATGGAGTGTGTACCTACTTTTACTTTAATGTGAGCACCCAATTCCCACATCTCTTTCCTTGCCTTTCTCTTGCTTTACACTCTATGCAGTATGTATCTCTCTAAATAAATCTATCTTTACTCAATGGTGGCTCACACTTAAATTCTTTCCTGCGCGAAGCCAAGGACCCACACCTGGTGGGGCACATCCCAGCAGCTCAGCCGAGACCTGGGACATGGCCCTCCTCACGCCCTACACCCGTTTTCCTGCATCAGAGTCACTTAAATTTTCTGCATAAGTTAACCTTTTAACCTCAAAAACATTTGGCCCCAACTGTTTCTGATGTGATGTCTCCTTAAATACTACACATTAGGCATTGTGGTACAGATAAACAAATATTCAAAGAAACTACATTTAAATGTAAGCTGTTCAATATACTAGCTGATGAGTTTGGTCAAGTTACTAACTACCTTGAATCTCAGTTTTGACATCTCTGTAATGGGTATAATAATATCAGTAATATCTATCTTTAAATTTTTTTGGTAAAGATTCAAGATAATATATGAAACATCTATCACAAGGCTGAGACACACATAGAAGAAGGATCTCTGAAAACAGCTGTCATTATTATGTTTAAATATTTCATTGTCTTAGAGAGTAAACCAAATGCATAAAAATTGTGTAACCAGAAAAAGAGCGACCCCTTCAAATATTTATAACACAAGCAATTTTTAAAATATTGAGGTGTAATATATAAAGTGTAAGGCTTCTGCTTAATGGCCACAATGAAGTAACAGAGACTACCTTAAACAATTAGAAATCCAGACAAAATATATTAAGTAATAGTTTTCAGACAGTGGACAACAGGCAATGCAGGACTCTGACCCCTGCAGAAAGGAAACAATCCCTGTGATTGCCCAACTGACTGCCTGGAGGCAGTTTCCAGGCGTGTGAGAACGCTAACAGTCTCACTAAACAGAGGAATCAGAGATTAGAGTTGAGGGAGGCCAAGGTGGCTGGAATTTTTGCAGGACAGAGTGAAGGAAAGATGCAAATGTACAGTAAAAGACCTCCAGGCAGATCTGTTAATCTTTGGCTGAGCACTAATCTGAGCATACATAAGAGGAAACTACTCAGGGCCAGTGAAAGAACCACCATTAAACAGTAGTAGACTCAACACTTTCCAGAACTTCCACAGGGCTGTGCATAGCACATTTCTCACCAGCTAGAGTGTAAAGACCTCTTAATATGAGTTCTCAAAAATTTACTAGTGGGACTAAACTAGCCCTGAAATGCAGCATGTTCAGGATCTAGGATGACCAATTCGTCCAAGTTTACTTGGAGCTTTCCCAGTTTTAAAACTGAAAGTCCAACTTCTCAGAAACCTCCTCAATCCTAGTTGAAAGCCTCATGTCCTGGGAAACTCCTTAGTCCCAGGCAGGCTGGGATGATTAATCATTCTACTTAAATTGATCCTACGAAAAGCTTAAAAGGCTTGCCCTGAAGGGATAGAGCTTATTCCAAGTAAATTAACTGCATCCCAAAACAAAGCACAGTACTATTCAAAGGAATACATCAAAATTCAGCACCCAACATGTTAAATTCACAATGTAAAATCTATGGCATTCAATCATAAATAACCAGGCATGCAAGGAAGCAGGAAAAATGAACCACATGAAGGAGAAATCAAGAATGGACCCAAAAATGAGAGACATGATGAAAAGAGCAGAAATAGAAGTTAAAACAAAACAACTATTATAAATACGTTCCACATTCTCAAGAATGTAAAGGGAAACAGTAACATGATAAAGAGAGAAATGTAAAATTTAAAAATGAAAAAACAACCTTTAGAGATTAAAAATATATCTTAAATGTAAAATGTACTGTATGGGACTAATATCAGATTAGACACTACAGAAGAAAATACTAGTGCACCTGAAGAGAAAGCAATACAAATTTATACAAAATGAAGCCAAGGTACAAAAATACTGGAAAAAAAAAAAAAAGAACCTCACTAAGCGATGGGACAATATCAAACAATTTAATACATGTGTACTTTCAGTCCCAGAAGGAGAAGAAGGAAGATCATAAGGAAACATTTAAAGAAAAATGACCAAAATTTTTCCAAATTTGATGAAAACTATAAACTCAAAGACACAGGAAATTCAATGAATCCCAAGTAGAAGAAACATAAAGAAAAATCAAACCAAGGCACACAATATTCAGCATATTACAGTGATGAGGAGAAAATTTTCAAAGCAACCAGAGAGGGGAAATATACTTTATACAAAGAGAAGGAAAGATAAGAATGACAGCCAATGTCTTGTCAGAAGATAGTACACTAAAAGATAGTAGAACAGCTTCTTTAAAGTACTGAGAGAAAAAAAAAAGTCAACCTATAATTTTATTTCCAGCAAAGTACCTTTTTAAAAAAATCAAGGCATACTAAAGACTTTTTAAGGCAAGTGGAAGTTGAGAAAGTTTACTGCAAGTCTAAGAAATGTTAAAGAAAGCTCTTTAGGCAGAAGTAAAATAATACCATATGGAAATTTGTAATGACACAAAATGAAGAATTCTGCATATGGTAAATATATGGGTAAGTGCAAAATATATTTTTTCCTGTCTTAAAATGTCTATAAAATTAATCAACTTTTTAAAGCAAAACAATAGTACTGTATTATGTGAGTTTATAACACATGTAGAAGTGAAATGTATAACAAAAAAAACACACATGGATGGAAATGGAAATATATTGTTAAAAGGTTCTTACACTATATGTGAAATGGTATAATCCTATTTAAAGAGAGATATTGATTAATTAAAGACATATATTGAAAACCTTAGAAGAATACCTCAAAAAAGAGGGATAGCTAAATTAAATACAGCAAAGCTCACAAATGTTAAGTTTACAGCTTGATGATTTTTAACTGACTTGTACTTGTATAATCAATATCCAGACAAAGATTGGGAAGACTTCCAGCTCCCTGGGTGCTCCCACATCCTCATTATAGCCGATATCAACTCTCACACCATGATGCTGTCACTTTCATGTCTTCTATTTCCATAGCTTAGCTTTGTGGGCTCTTGAATGTCAGATAAATGGAATCTCACGGTATGTACTCTTTGGTATTTGCCTTTTTTCACTCATCACTATATCTGTGAGATTCACCCATGCTGTTGCAGTTGGAAGCAATCATTCTTCTTTTATTTCTGTGTAGTGTTTCAATGTCTCAGTATGCAATAATATATTGACCCATTCTTCTGGTGATGGATACTTGGACTATTTCTAGTCATTGGCTATAAGAAAAAAGTTGTTACGCTGCACCTTTTTGTATATCTCTTTTGGTGGACATACACACTCATTTCTCTTGGGTATACACCTAGGAATGTAATCGCTGGGTCAAAGAATAGGCATATATTTAGTTTTAGAAAATACCACTGAAGAATTTTCCAAGTTGATTTAGTCAATTTAAACACCTATTAGCAATGTAAGAATTATAGCTGCTCCATGTCCTCTTCAACACTTGGTGTTGCTAGTGTTTTTAATTTTAGCTATTCTGATGTGTTTAGTGGTAGCCCATTGTAGTATTAATTTTCATTTCTCTGATAATTAGTGAGAATGAGCACCTTGTCATTTTCTAATTAGCAATTTAGATAATCTCTTTGATGAAATGCCTATTCAAATCTTTTGTTCATATTTGTATTTTTATTTGCACTTTTCTTATTAATATGTAAGAGGTATGTTAAAATATATTCTAGATACACATTCTTTCATTTGCAAATTTCTTCCAGTCTATGGCTTGTCTTCTTACTTTCATAATTTTTAAAATAAAGACTATATATATATCTATATAGACAGATATATAAATATATAGAGATATATATATATAAAATAATTTAACAATTTCTAAGTTAGTGTTTCTATTGTATTTAAATTTTTGCCTTTCCAAGGCATGTGAAGCTTTATTGTTTTACATTTCACACTTAGGTCTATAACCCACCTAGAATTAATTTTTTGCATAAGATGTAAGGTAGGACTCGAGGTTTCATTTTCCATATGGTTACTCAAATAACTTGGTACTGTTTATTAAAAAGATCGTTCTTTCCTAATAAAACTGTATTGGTACCTTTGCCAAACATCAAGTCACTTCATATAAGGCAGTCTATTTCTAAATTCTCTATTCTGTTCTATTGATCTATCTGTCTGTCCTTAAGTCTGTCTCAAGTTGTCTCAATTACTATAGCTTGACAGTGAGTCTTGACATCATTGATTCTAAGAGGGAAGCAATTCAAATAGACCCCAGTGATAACAGGTCCAAAGACAAGGAAGGATGACCACACCTCTTATCCTTTCAACCTACTGATGAGATAAAAAGTCTTCTTACCCACTCCAAAATACATACAGACACTGTGCAACCAGACAACCTCAAAGGCTCTGTTCTGAACAAATTGATTGGATGTTTCCTTAGTGATGTAACTGACTGGACAGAATGTGTTCTACTACTCCCTAATTCAAACTGCAACCTACCATTGCAGCCAGATCTCGCAAAGGTTCCTCAGGGAAATCCCCATCTCTCTTAAAAGTGAAAAAAAAAAAAAAAAAAAAAAAAAAAAAACATCAAGCACTCAACCCCCTCAGCTTCCCTGACAGAGAAAACAATTCTCATCAGTTTATTAGTATGACCTGCCCGCTGGGAGATTGATGAATGGAGAAGTCAGCACTTCTGTTACTTTGGATCCTCACCTATACTGAGGAATGGTAGCTGTGGCATTCCACAACTGCCATGCTTACCTACACCTACAAATTTCTCTTTGTTTTGTAAATGAACTTTTAATTCAGCACAGTTTTAAATACTCTCCATTATTTTAACTTTATACCCTGTTGAAGGCTTGAGCCCACTATCTCATCTGAATTATTTTTTTTACCTATTTGTTCCTAGTAAGGGCATTTTAAAGAGCTTCCTTCCCATATTTTTAACAGAAAAAAACAATGCCATAATCCATGGCTTTGGAAAATGAAAGCCACATATAACTTTGATTGGCAAGATCCTGTTTTAGAAGGGAAAACAGCCATGTTATATGTTTGCAGGGTATTACCTCTAGACATCATTAAAGACAGGTAGGTTTTCACATCAGGCACATATGGGGTCTTTATATTTTGCTACTCTTGAAAAGCATGTGTGGGTGATTTTCAACACTGATCTCGATGATACTTGGAAGTGCTGGACTATGTGAGTTTTCCTGATTGTTTATGAATTTTGTCGAACATGTACATGGAAGAATCAAAGAACAGTGGGAAAGAAATTGGTCCTGAACTCTGGGGACCAGGGATCTAAATCTTGTATTTAACACTGACCCCATGTAAACCCCTCATTCTCTCTCCACTTAAATTCTCTTCATTTTCAGAATGAAAGGGTATATAATCAATATATATCCATGGTCTCTTTCATTTTCATCTCTTGTTCTTTCTCAATCAGTGTCTCCCAATGATCAAAGTAGGAAAAATCTATTATCATAGCATACCTTATGAAAAAGGAATGCCAAGCAATAATATTTTTATTAGAAAGCTGTTCACCACTTCAAACCCAGCTCCTGGTACACAGGAGGTATTGAAAATATACTTGTAGAATGAAGTGTTATTTTTATATTTTATAGTTGAACAGACACCTACACATGCTAAATAACTCTCTCTCTGACACTCTGTGCATTGCCAGATCCACTAGACCATAACTATGAGGAGGGTGTTTCCAGGCAGAGAGAGGGAAAAAGGCTCAATCTAACCTTCCATGAACAAAAGCACACATGAGAACACAGGGATCTTGGGTCAGTGGAGTAGTGAGATGTCTTTTGTAGCTGGGGCATAGAGTATATGGAGGAACACAACAGGACAGAGCTAGAAATGTGGGTGGGAGACCAGTTCAGGATTTTTAATTCTCTGTGAAGGAACGTGAATGTCATTCTATAGCACACTACTATTCTACTGCTGTCATAACAAATCACTACAAATGTAATCACTTCAGACAACACAAATTCATTATCTGACTGCTCTACAGATTAGAAGTTCATGTTGTTAGTTCAGTTGGTTTCTCTGTTCTGAGATTCACAAAGCCAAAATCAAGGTATCAGCCATCTAGGCTCTTACTGGGAGGCTCTGGGAAGAATCTGCTTCCAAGCTAATCAAGTTGTGCGCAGAATCGAGTTCTTTGCAGTTGTAGGATTGAGGTCCCACTTCTTTGCTGATGTCAACTGGGAGCCTCTCTCAGCTCCCTAAGGCTGCATTCCTGTCACATTGCACTCTCCATCTTCAAACTAGTAATGGCATGTCAAGTCCTCATTCTTCAAAATTTTCTGACTTCCCTTCTGCCATATCTCCCTTTCTAGACAGAGAAAGTTCTCCATTTTTAAGGGCTTGTGGGGTTACACTGGCCCACTTGGATAATCAGAGATAGTCTTCCTATCTTTAAGTCCATAATTATAATCACATCTTCAAATCTCTTTTAAGTATCATTTTCAGAGTATCCAGGGATTAGAGTATAGCCATCTTTGGGAGACCATTGGGAAACACTAAAGGCTGCAGAGGAGGGCAGTGATAGATATTTAACCACAGATATTTATGTAGCACTTTACATACAGGCTCTGTTATCAGTGCTAGATATCGTTGGAGTCATATCCATTAACAAAAATCTCTTCTACAGCCCCCTAGATTAGAAGGAAATATAAACACCTGTTTATAATTAAACACATGTCCAGTTTCAAGAAACACGTGTACACATACCCACGAGTACACACACACACACACACACACGGGAATGAAATGGAATGCATTCAGTTCCTGTAGGAAACTAGATCTGGCACCTGGCAAGTATGTGATGCCAAGCAGATAATATTACTGAAAGCATGGGGTATTCATGTTTAGTTACCAATAATTGCATTTGAGATGATAATGATGTTGATGACAGAATGGAAAATGGCGACTGCAATCATCATTATTATAATAAGTTGAAGGATGCTATTAGGCCAACAGATAAATGGGAAAGAAACTGAAATTGGGACTTGGAATTAGATGAGTGACTGACAAGAAACCAATAATGTGTGTAAATGTGAAGGTAGCAGCTATCAGCCTTGACCGTGAAGCCTAACTGAAGAAGGATTTCGACACAAAGAGATGTTGTCCAGAGTTTCTGAGAAAGACAAGATGCTAGCAGACAGATTTGTTCTGGAATCCAAGGGTGGCTGATAAGATACTGGAAATTTCTATTAGTTAGTGAAGACTAATCTGTTCCAGACTGTACCCTTAAACCCTCAGAGTGTGCTCCTTTTCATAGCCTTAGATACTTACTCTTTGTAATTTGCAGATGGGGAAAGAGAGAGACAAGAGAGACATGCAGATTGGTGGGCAGCCTCCAGTACCTTTCTTAATGCTAGGACAACTTCTCACCCTCTGCCCCATTCTCTAACCTTTCTCACTAAACCTCATAAAAAGAAACTGTGATTCTAGTGGTCAGGACATCACAATGCTGCATTAAACGGTGGGCAGGGTCATTACTGGGTTGAAAAGCCAGGCAATCGTATGTGATTCTGGCTTCCACATTCTGCGTCTCTGTAGCTGAGTGCCTGCTGATCTGGGTGGGTCAGCATGTTATGGTCCTCCCTCCTGCCTTGTAGCTCCTTAAAGAAGCCAACCTCCGGATCCACCTGTCTTTCAGCCACTCTCTCTTCCATGAGTTGGCAGCCATAAACTCTGATTCCAAGGAGACCCAGATGTCCTGTTGTCTCTTTCCATGACTGTGTTTGCTGTACCTTGGAACTATTTAGTAATACATATTTAGTAAGTAACATCCACAAATGGGATTTTGGCTTTAAAGGCAGGTAAGAGGCTGCACTGCTTTGGTCTGGAACAGATTCGGATAGCTTCAGGAGACAGCCCTGCACAGGGTGGCAGGGGGTGGGGATGGGGCTGGGCCAGCTAACACTTAGTGGTATTTTGACTCTTATTTGTTCTTCCTCCTTGTATTTTCAGCTACCTTCGAAACCTGGAATCCGGGGATGGGTGGGGTGGTGACTGTCAAGGTAGGATTAGAGCATTCCTGAGTCTTCTAGCAAGTTTTCATCAAAATTCCACCCTAATCCCTAACAGATTGTTATGTTTACTCTTGGGAAGCAAACTGTGTCATTAACAAATTCCTTTTTAAAAAAATCAGCATTCTGTATGTACTATGATCTTCTTTACTTCTTAAGTTCTTTCACAGAGGCTCACAGAGTCTAAAAGACTCATTAAAAGCATAAACAACAATAGCAATAATAATAAAATACTATTAAATACAGAGAACCTAAGCCCTACATGAGCTGTGAGGTCCTAGCGTGATTTAGACTCTTTGACATAGCCTCCCACCATCCTCAGTTCTGACTCACTGTCATCAACACACTGGCATCCTTTCCACTGTCAAACACACTGAGCAAGCTCCAGCCTCCAATCCCCCAGTCACTAAACCCTGCTTCCCAGAGCTGGCAGCACATCTCTGCTCCATGGTGCCCCCAGTGGTGCCTCCCCACAAAGCACTTACTATGCTCCAAGCTCTGTTTTTTTGCTTAATCTTCCCCCATGGCAATCATCTGCCTCTGACATAAATACTTATGTCCATCCCAATTAAATATTTAATTGTCCATCTCTCTCACTAGAACAGAAGCTCCAGGGGAGCAGGAATTTTGTCTATTTTGTTCAGGGCTCTATTCCAGCACCTAAACCAGTGTCAGGGCAAACAGCACTGGTGCTCTGTAAATATCACTGAATGAACAGATGCCTATTTTGCAGATGTCAAAGGTGAGGCCCAGGGAATCAAGGGGACTTTGTTCAAAGTTACAGCCTAGACCCAAACCCAGGCCAACACCCTTCACACTGCCCTGTAGCCTAAAGTGCAGAGCTCTCATTTCTACACCTTCCTGTGTCTTCTCCACATCAGTGAGCAATGTCTGCTGGTAAAGCCCACAGGCCCCTCCTTCATCACTCTGCCTCTTCTAACTGCCCCACTGATGGCAAATACTTGGCAGGTGGCCCAAGGCCTGCTGTCGGCAAGAAATGCTTCCTGCCTATTTCCCGGCACAGGCTGTGTTTTTAGCTCTGAGGGCCTGGTGGGCTCAGTGACTTCCTTGGCTGGCATCTTGGGGCTGATCTCTTTTCCACCAGTGCAGACTCACCTTGCAGACAAAAGAGGCTTTGAAAGCCTGCAGACTCATTCAGTGGACCCTTCCAGAGGAGAAAATCTTGTGCAGGAGAAGCACTGGGCATTTCAGTGAAGGCCTAGGCCACTGGGTCAGTGAGTGCTGCCTGGCAGTGCCGCCTGCCTGCCATGCCCAGCACCCAGCTACTCAGGCAAATGCAAAGGCACCTTCTGCTCATCAAAAAATCATAATATTCCTCTGGGTGTGTGTGTGTGTGTGTAAAAGGCAGGGAAGGGAGAGATAAAATACATTAAAACATGTCAAAATATACATAAAAATATAGAAAAATAAAAAAATAAAACCTGCATTCCTAACTGTTCAAGGAATGAAATAACCAAAATTAGGTGGAGTTCACCATATTATTAAAATAAAATCAACAGCAGTGATTTGCAGTTTACAAAGTGTTTTGGTATTTAACGGTTTTCAGAACCGCACCACATGAGTTTGAGTCTGCTCTACCCCTTACTTGCCATGCAATTTTAGGCAAGTTAGCCTTTCTATGCCTCAGTCTCTCACCTGTAAAATGAAGCAAAAAATAGTAGCTTCCTAGGGCAGTTGTGAGTATTTGACGAATTAATCCATTGAGAGCCCTTAGCAAGGTGCCTAGGTGAAAATAAGTGAGGAATCCATGTTAGCTATCATGGTTACGTTATTCAATTTAATCATTACAATGACCTCTTGATTGGATGGTAGATATTAGCGCATTAGCAGATGGGAAAGCTGAGAAGCAGAGAGAGCAAATGACTTGGCCAAGATCATAAAGCTACTGAGCAAGAGAGCCAGAACTCAAACTCAATTCATCCAGTAATTCATTCATTTAACAACCAATTTTTGAGCAACTACTATGCCAAGAATAGGGACTGATGACACAGCAGCAAAAATAACAGACAAAAATCCCGGTTCTCACAGAACTTGTTATCTAATGGGGAAGATGGACCGTTAACAATAAATAATATGTGAGGAGAGTGATATGATCAGTGATACAAGCAAAATGAAGGTGACCATACCAGTAAGCAGTCAGGGGGAGATTTCTAGGCAGAGAGAACAGCAATCACAAAGGCCCTGAGGCTGAAGCAAATGTGCAGAGTTGTGCAGAGTTCAAGAAACAGCAAGGAAGTTTTGTGCATGGAACAGAGCTAGTGAAGGCGTGAGTGGAAGGAGACAAGGTCAGAGAGAGGACAGTGGCCAGATTATGGTAAGGATTTTATTCTGCATGAGATGGTAAAATGTGTGCACCACCAACATTCTCATCATCAACATCATCATCTTCACCAACACCTATGAAGATAATGATGAAGATTCTTCATCATCACCATCATCATCATCATCACATTTGACAATGCAAGAAGTCAAGAAGTTGAGTTTGAGAAAAATCACCAGTAGTTGTCTCATTCTGATTTTTAAGGGATTTCTTAATGGCCAAGTTTTACTCTCCAAAGCCTAGATGTACATTTGTTATGGGTTAAGGTAGGGTTCTGCTGGCTAGTGGCCAGAGGACCCAGGTATACCCTAAATCTGTCCTGCTAGTCACTCCTTCCTATTCAGATTCCCAAGAAACAACACCACCTGAGAATCAAAGTTAAATAAATATCCATTGCCCTTTTCCTTCTGCCAGGGAAAACTTCAAGGGTAGAGAGAGCTTTCAATAATGTCTTGAGGCTAAGAAGAGTATTCACTGAAGAAGGGGGAGGGGAGGAGGGGGGAAGAGGGGGAAAGGGGGGAAGAGGGGGAAAAGGGACAAGAGGGGGAAAGGGAGGAGGGGGAAGGAGGAGGAGAGGAAGAAAGAAGGGAGCGGAAGAAGGAGGGAAGGATGAGGGGGAGAGAGGGAGGAAGAATCTTTAAGGGGGACAGAGCAGTGGGACCACCAAATCCTCATCTCTCCCCATTTCCAGAGTTTTTATAAGGTTGAGAGACCTAGGAATGAATTTTGCCACCTGCAGCAAATTTTTGCTAACTGTGACAGATCGGGCAAATGTTCGGAGATTTTAAAACCACAGCTTAGCTACACAGGAAAGAATGATGGATCACGTCCCCAAGACATCTACTTATTCTCATTGTTGAGCGGTGTTCTGCAGGTTTAAACACCATTACGCTGAATGCTCAGAAAAGTGTGTTTACAGGATTAAGCAAAGCAGGCGTGAAAGTCTTCCCACATTTCTCCAAATGGATAGTGGACAGATTTGGGGGCTTGGAGATTGGAGTGCAGAAGTAGAGTCCACATTTGACAGTTGTATCACAGGTGGGTGCAAAATTGAAGGGGAGAAAGCGACTGTGGGACTGGAGCTTTGGGAGGAGCTGCTTGGGGTAGGACAAGGCACTCACAACCCTACGTAGTATGGTGAGGGGAGACACTGGAGGAGCTTAAAGAGGGCTGATGTACTTTACATTCTGTAGATTTTTTTTTCAGATTGAAACTTACAATGTGATGACAGGAACATTTCATCTGTCAAAGCTCTGAGAAATTAAAATGCCCTGTCCTACCTTAACACACTTTTATTCTATTTTATTTTTTCATTTTACAAGTCCAACACCACTTTCAGCATTGTAGGCATGAAAAAAGCATTCAACTTTTCTTTTCTACCTACTGCTACCCACAGTATGTGCCTTACCTTCTCTTCCTGGAGCTGCCTCCCAGCGGTCTCCCCTCTCACCTTCCCCTCCATTTAATCCCATCTGCACATCCAGGAGACCAAGATAAACCCTTGTGCCAATATAA
The DNA here is from genome assembly GCF_048773025.1 of Camelus bactrianus. NCBI lineage: Eukaryota > Metazoa > Chordata > Mammalia > Artiodactyla > Camelidae > Camelus > Camelus bactrianus. Next base: position 29,480,995 of record NC_133550.1, on the reverse strand, counting down.
GAACTGGCCACTTCCTCCACTTGGGCCTTGGGAAACATGGCCAGGTTTGAGCCCCAGACATGGAGGCCCTGCTGTCCTCCTGCAGCCTGGGCTTGGTGCAGGACACTCTGAAAAGACCAGTACGGTTAGCATTCATGGTGCTAACTGCTGTGAAGAAAACTGAAGCAGGTTATGTGACACAGAGTCACTGAGAAGTGTGCATAGAGGGTGCCATTTCAGAGAGGGTGGCCAAGCACCTCTGAAGAGGTGACATTTGTGCAAAGAACCTGAATGAGCCATGTGGATTCCTGGGGAAGGAGGGTTCCAGGCAGAGAGAACAGCAAGAGCAAAGGCCCTGAGGCGGGACGTGCTTGCTTGAATGTTTTAAGGTTTGTTTTCATTGTGCTAAAATAACCACAACATAAAATTTACCATTTTAACTGTTTTATAAGCATCAGTGGCACTAAATCAGTGGCACTAAATACATTCACATTGTTGTGCAACCATCACCACCATCCATCCCCAGAACTTTTTCATCAACCCTATCAAAAACTTTGTGTCTATGAAACAATAACTCTCCATCCCCCATAGCCCCTGGTAACAACCATTTTACTTTCTATCTATGAATCTGACTACTCTAGGTACCTCAGGTAAGTGGGATCATACAATATTTGTCCTTTCATGTCTGGCTTATTTTATTTAGAATAAAGTTTTCCAAGTTTGTCCATGTTGTAGTACATGTCAGAATTTTAAAGGCTGAATAATATTCCATTGTATGGATACACCACATTTTGTTTACCTATTCATTTGTCAATGAACACTTGGGTTACTTCTACCTTTTGGCTCTTGTAAATAACGCTGCTATGAACAAGGATTTACAAACATCTGTTTGAATTCCTGCTTTCAACTCTTTTGGGTATACACCCAGAGGTGGAATTTCTGGGTTGTATGGTAATTCTAAGTTTAACTTTTTGAAGAACCACCATACTGCTTTCTACAGCAGCTGTACCATTTTACATTTCTATGTACAAGGCAATGTACAAGGGTTCCAATTTTCCACATCCTTGCCAACACTTGTTTTCTGTTGCTTAATTTTAAGGAACAGCAAGAAGGCCAGTGTGGTTGGATCAGAAGAAGGACAGGGGCAGGAAGAAGGCCAGAGAAATCTAACCATAAAAGGCCTATAGTCATGGGAAGGACTTTAGTTATCACTGGGAGAGAGACTGGAGGCTTTGCAGAGCCATGAGCAGTGCAGGGTCATAATCCCATTTATAATAAGAACTTTAAAACCTAATGCTTCCAGTTCCAGAAGCTGGGGCCCCTAAGGCTAGTACAACCCTCTTTTCTCCCAAGCTGCCAAAGGGTTAAGTAAATGTAAACATGGGTAAATGCAGTGAAAGGAGATATTTCCTTCCCCTGGTTGACACACCTGATGCGGGAAGCAGACTCTTGCTCCCTGGGAAAGAGAGGCCTGGCCAGACTTGTGCTTCAAGAAGAAAATGAACATCGCCTGGACACAAGATGGCTTAGCACTTCTCATGTCAGTTTCTGAGAGCTACTGAACAGCCTAAGGCCCCATCTGTTTTCAATCTTGTTAAAAGGGCCTCGTGCGCTGGCGCCTATTTAAAATAATGCACACATGGAGTTTCTAAAATGAAGAAGAAAAAAGGCCCATGCTTTCCCTGCCGGCACAGCTTATGTGTTTATTTTGGAGCAGGCTCTGGGAGTTCTGAGACAAGACATAGCTAAATTCTCTTCCTGGGGTTGATTTGCAAGTCCCCACAGGCTTTTGCTCCAAACATTTAAGGCAGCTTGGTATGAACCGGTCACTCCTTCAAAAGTCCACTGTGAAATATCTCCAAATTAAGGCTGAACTCAGGAAAAGGGAGCCCAAGGCCATTTTCCTCCTTGCAGAAGGACTTTTTCCCCAATTCCTTTTCCTCAATAGAGACTTCAGTATCTAAAGGCCTAGTTCCCCTTTTCAGACGCTCATTTTCTTCCCAAGGGGCCACAGTGGTTCCAAGATAGCATGACCCAGATAGAGGCAAGAACCAGTGTGAACCTAATCCCCAAATGGGGACTGCAAGGGGCAGAGTCAGGGAAGAAGAGCCCCCTACAGTCAATACACTTCCGTGTCAAGAAGCAAAGGCAAGGAGGTTTCTCCGTCCATGTTCCAGAGAGCAGGCAGTCCCTATGAGCTGCTGAATCAATGACATTCTTGACTTACAAAGGCACTTGCATGTCCAGTGCCAAAAAGAGCCATAACGGGTCATTTCTGACCCTGCAGGTTCAGAGAAAACACCTCGTAAACGCAGAACCACTGCACAACCTCATCAACAATGGCCCCACATGTCGGGGGACTTTATAAATAACTTCCCCTAAACCCAGAGCAAGGGAAGTGCAAAGAGGCACAAGAGAAACAGGGTGAGCATGTGCAAGGCGGCCCAGCAGGGATGGCTCCTATTGTCTTCTGCACCTTCACACCTGCTTTGACTCTAAGGATGCAGCTGACATAGTTTTCACTTAGTGGCAGCAATGTCCAGTTGCAGTGGGGGCAATGGTTCTCACACTAGGAGTAACGGCAGAAGCAGCAGCAATAGAAGCAAAGGCAGGGGAAGCAGTGGTTGTAGTGTTTGGAAGGGGCAGAGACAAGAGTAGTGATGGTGCTAAAAGCACTAAGAGCACTACTCTGAGCACCGAGTAGTAATAGGACCCGTAATTGTCTGTGTTGCCTTGGTAGCTCCAGCAGCAATATAATTACAATATAGTGTATTTATCATACAACACCATTAATTATATTTATGTTAGGATTACAATTTATAATAGTTTTTTAAGCACTTACTATGTACCAGGCACTGTTCTTCACATGTGTTAACTCAATTAATTCTGACAGTAACTCCCCAAGTAGGTCCTGTTATCATTGTGCCCACTTTATAGCTGGCAGCACTAAGGTGCAATGAGATTAACTATAATTCCCCAAGGTTACACAGCTGGGAAGTGATTAGACCAAGAATGCAAACACAGGCGACCTGGCTCCCAGATCCCTGCTCTTAACTACTCCCCAAGGCTTCTTCCAACCCATGGCAGAACCCAAGACAAGGGGAGCAGCAGGATGGAGGTCGTGGCAGAATTACTTCTGAAGAGGCTGTCTAATGAGGGGCCTCAAAGACTTTTTTTGGAGGTTCAAAGTATTCAGGACCTTCCACGCTATGCATCAAACAGAGTAGTAATTTTTATTTTGTAATTTGCTAAAATATGGGTTTTATATGAGATTTAGTTCGAAACAAAAGGGTTCTGTTTTAAAAGATTGTTAAAAAGCAGCAATGCGGTAAGGCTTTGGAGTTAGACAGATATATTACCCAGGTCTTATTTTCTGTATTCTGTTGCTCTGACACCTTGGGCACTCGCTGACCCTGGATGGACTGCTTCTCACAGAGTTAGCCATACCCAGAAAGAGTAAAAGACTTGCCATAGAGAGTACCTGTACAAATGCAAGACAACCAATCCAGAGCTCAGGTGGCAACGGCCTCCTCTACCAGGCTTTCACACTCCAGGCCACCATGCCCCTGCCCCCTAACACCCCAGGACCAGGTACCAGATAACCAGAGACGGCCCCTGCACCCCAGAGCCCGCTGAAATTATTCAAATTAGCCAATCCTGAACCTGCTTGCCCGCCTCACCCTTTCCTTCCCAAGTAACCACAATAAAGGCTTTTGTCCACATTTTCCCCTTGTTCACCCTGCCTCCTGATCAGCCATGGTGTCTCCCCATGTGACCCCCACATCGTGGTGTGCCAGCCTCCTGCTTTTAGGGGACTATGAATATAATACACTTCTTTCTTCATGATGGTCATTTCCATGACTGCATGTCTTACCATACCCAACTAAAACAAATCCTGGGTATCTTTCAACAGGCTTGGTCCAGCCCTTCAGGGTTTCAGTTGGCTCCAGATCTCTGTTGGGCTGCTGGGTGCACAGCCAGGAGACACACTTTCTGAGGTGGGCTGTGTTGCAAAGATCACTGAGCATTCTGGAACTTCCTCACTGTGGGATTTTGGGGAAATCACAGAAACCTCTGCCTCATTGTCTCTGTCTATAAAATGACAGAGAAGGTCCCTGCCCCATCTCTGTCCCGAGGCCACTGTGATAACTAAAACGGAGAGTGAAGGTGAAGTTTATTTGGAATGGTCTGGGAAGCCCACATCATCATAAACTGGATTACTACCTCCTGTCTTTAGAGTATCACAGGGCTCCCTGCACATAAGGTATAGTCTTGGAACTGTTTCAGTCTAGAACAGGATTCCCCAACCTTGGCACACTGACATTTTGAGCTGGAAAATTAATTCATTATCGTGGGAGACTGTCTCATGTATTGTAAGATGTTTAGCAAAAAATCCCTGTCCTCTATCCATAGATGTCAGTAGTAACCCCCGGTTGTGACAAACAAAAACGTATCCAGGCATTGCTAAATGTCCCCTAGAGGGCAAAATCACCCCTGGCTGAGAATTACTGATACAGAAGGGATGAGTTAAGCTCTCACCCCTCTTCTCTTTTCCCCCTTCCACCTTTCCTTCCTCCTCCTCTTTTCCCTCCTTTCTCCCCTGCCCTCTCTCTTCTTCCAAAGACGCTCAACAGTTTGCAACCCCACGTACCCCTGTGGAACACCAGGGCTCTAAGGGACACAAATGGAAAACAGTTGCTCTGTTGGACAACTCCAGAGATCGCCAGAATAGAATTCAGAGTTCTATTATTGGTGGGTCTTGGTTTCATTCCCATCTTATATTTACCAATTCAACTCATCTGTCCAGGACCAAACCATCTTATCCATAATTTACCATCCTTTTTAAGTAGGCTCATATCAAAACCACAGAATGTGAGAACTGAAAGTTCCTTTGGGGTTACCCAGTAAGTTTCATCTGGCTGCTAGCTCTGGTTGCTGTGTGAAGAATAATGAGGCTGCCCTAAGCTCAGCTGGAAAGCGTGCCTTCATTGAGCAGTGGTGTCTGCCGTGGCTGGGGGAGGGCTGGCAGGTAGACAATACTCCGTGCATTTGCCAGTTCCTCCTTTACAAATGAGTCAATCTAGTCCAGGGTCCACCCTATTTAACTAAAATGAAACAAATTATAGCAATGTGCTGAACATAGTAGTATTGTTGTTACTATCTCCATTTTGCAAATAAAAAAACTGAGGCTTAAAATACTGAGTCACATGCCCGAAGTCCCATTAGTAATAAGAGGTAGTGCCAGGATTCAATCGTTTGCTCTTCTGATCAAAGGTACAGCTCCATCCATCATATCAAACTGTCTTGAAATATCTCGTCTTTCTTCCGAGGCAACAAAAAGTTCTCCTCCACAGAAGTAAAATACCATAAAGTAGTAATCAGAATTAGTGAAATGAGCCTGTTTACTTTCAGACTCTAAATGTCATTTCCCAATAAATATATGCAAAGAGCAGTTAAAGTAAGGATTGAAAGAAACCAGAAGCCACAAAGAAGGGTGGCAGGGACAACAGATGTGTATCCCAGAAATGAGGGGTGAGTTAGCAATGGGAGTCAGGAAAATACAGTTTATAGAGTATGGGCTGCTTGGGAGCCAGGAGTTCAAATTCCAGCTTTGCCAACTGTAAGCTGCACTACCAGGCCTCTCTAAACCGTATTTCTTCCATGATAGTAATAGATAACTCAGAAGGCCACTGTGAGGATAAAGAGTATCAGGGAGGGTGTGTGTGTGTGTGTGTGTGTGTGTGTGTGTGTGTGTGTGTGTGTGTGTGTGTGTGTGTGTGTGTGTGTGTGTGTGTGTGTGTGTGTAGCAAGTGCTTAATATTTGGGAATTATTTATTATTATTATCACTATTACTGGTATTATGAAATACTAAATTCTGTGAAGGTATTTAGCGAAAGAAGTCTAGTTCTAAACTGATTAGACACTCCTCCCAAAAAAAACGAGTGGGGAAAGAGAGTTAGGTTTTAGAGAGATGGGTAACTGGACAATCGGGTATACAGATAAATGGAAGAATGGATAAATGGATAGGTATTCACAGAAGCAATATTTTTGGGAACTAAGATGCAGAACCTAAGGGAAAGCCACTATAAAAGAGACCGTCTAAATTAAGTATTAATTTAAAACTGAGAGGAGAGATAAAAAGAGAGGTGGTGAGAAAGCCAGGATGGTGCCTGGCTGGGAAGGGCCCTGGTACTGCCTCGAGACTTTGCCTTCATCCCATAGACATCGAGAAGCCGAGGCCACAGAGACCAAAGAGCGTCAGAGAGAGACCAAAGAAGTTGTATAAGAATAAGCAAAGTGAGGCTAGTGATCAAAACCTGGTTCTGTCCAATGAATACAAAGCTGAGGTTCCTGGCACTTGGCTGGCCCAGCCATGGGAGGTTCAGCTTCTCTGTTTCCCCTGCTTTTCCTGGCAGCCGGAGTGGAGAGCTCCCTGTCTCCTCCTGGTCTGGACAGAATGTAGGCCTAGAGGTGGGGTGGGTGGGAAGTTCACCTGATTCAGTTCCATCTCAAACAGGCTGAGAATCCACCCAGAAGCTCAAGAACGGAACCTCAGGGCTGTTGTTTAGGAAGTAAAGAAAGTCCCAGAAACACAGGTAATGAATGGGAGGTCAGAAAACCTAGCTGGGCTGTCTGTGCTATCTGAGAAAACTGATCTCAAAAAGTGCTGGAGGTTGGAGGAAGCAAGCCTTTTTTCCAGCTCTGGCTGGGCAGCAGGTGAGTCAAGGGAACTGGGCTTTGGAACCAGACAGACACAGATTCCAACCACAAATCTGCCACTAGCCTCACAAATACCTACTTTACCTCTCCCAGCCTCAATTTCCTCATCTAAACAATGAGACTTATTCCTCAGGAGTTGCTGAAGAACTAAATATAGTAATATGTGAGAAGCATTAGCTCCATGAAGGGCACATAATTGACCTTCAATAACAATCTTTCTTCTTTCTTTTAATATGCACACAGAACCCCCAAAATGCAACTCTTGATGCCCCTGAATGAGACTCAGTTCCACATTCCCTCTGGCACTGCCCTCTTATTACTGCCAGGTTCTTCCCCTGAGAATTCCTGAAGCCAAACTTGGCAAGGAGGAGACAAGGGTGGGGAGTGGTTTGGCTCTACTGTAACCAGCCCCGTGATCATGGGCAAGGAATACCCAGCATCACGCCGAGGTTCTGGAGAAGAGCGAGAGCGGCAGTAAGAGCAGGGTCAGTGGTGTGGGCCCCAGGGCTTCAGGATCTCAGCTCTTCCACCAACCGATGGGTGGCCTCGGGTAGGACACAACCTCTTGAGTCTCAGTTCCATCAGCATTTCCTTAGTGGGGTCATGGTGAAGTTTAAATGTATACAGACAGCAGCTGGCATGCTGTGCTTACCTAATGTCAAGCATTCCTTTACCTTATTGTAATGTATCATTGCTTTACCTGTATCACTGGTGTCAGATTAGTGCTTTGCCTGTGTAGTTTCTCATGCAAGATGATATTTGTATGAGTCTGTTTCCTGGGATGTTCCTTTAAAAGACCCGTTATTTTCTCTATAGCTTTCCATTTTCCCCTACTTCAAATAAGTTAAACAAGTATTTACTGAGCACAGATTATGTATGTGGGTGCTTGAAGCACATACTAAGTCCCTGAATAAGTGCCCAGTGGTAGCCTGTCCCCTGCATGCTACCATAACACTGTGTATCTTTTCTTCATGGCTCCTAATCAGTTTGTAATTATGGGGTGTGTGTGTGTGTGTGTTTGTGTATAAGAGAGAGACAGACACAGAGAGAGACAACTCAATTAGATGATTGACAACTATCTCCTCCATTAGATTTTAAGCTCTATCAGGCAGAGACTATATCTTTTTAATTGCCAATGTAGCCCTAGCACCTACCACACAGTAGGCACTCAGTAAATGTCTGTACGTTGAATAAACATATTGTGCTCTCTAAAAGCCCAGAGTCTAGAGGGAGTTGAGGTAGGTGAATGAGATATTTTAAAATAATGGTAGAAATATGCATGAGGTATGTGAGAGCACAGATTATAGGCATGTTGCCCAGCCTGGATAGAAGAGGTGGTGAGGGGAAGCACAATAGAAATAATCCCTGGCACTATTTACAACAGCCATGACATGGAAACAACCTAAATGTCCATCAACAGATGACTGGATAAAGAAGCTGTGGTATATTTATACAATGGAATACTACTTAGCCATAAAAAGGAGTGAAATAATACCATTTGCAACAACATGGATGGACCTGGAGATCATCATTCTAAGTAAAGTAAGCCAGAAAGAGAAAGAAAACTACCATATGATATCACTTATATGTGGAATCCAAAAAAAAAAAAAGATGTAAATGAACTTATTTATACGAGAGAAACAGAATCACAGACATAGAAAACAAACTTACAGTTACCAGGAGGGTAAGGGGGTGGGAAGGGATAAATTGAGAGTTTGAGATTTGCAGATACTACCTAATATATATAAAACAGATAACTAGTTTCTACTGTATAGCACAGGGAACTATATTCACTATCTTGTAGTAACCTATAATGAAAAAGAATATGAAAAGGAATATATGTATGTATATGCATGACTGAAACATTATGCTGTACATCAGAAATTGACAAAACATTGTAAACTAACTATACTTCAATAAAAAAAGAAAGAAAGAAAGAATCCCTGAGCTAAATCTTGAACAACGGTAGGCAGGTGCCAGCTCACAGAGGACTTTGTAAGCCAAGCTTGGGTCCCACAGACTAAGTCTAATGCATAAGCCAGCCCTTACACAGAAGAAGAAACTCACCAAGTCTTTTCAGAGAAGTTAGACTGAATTCCAGCTCTGTCACTTGCAGGCTGTGTGGCTTCAGGTAAGCTACATAACCTCTCTTAGCTTTCATTTTCTCATCTGGAGAGTGGGGGAACTCATAGTATCTACTCTTCATAGAGTTGTGATGAGGATAAATAAACTAATCTATGTGAAATGCTCAGCATGTGCCTGGCATTTAGAAAACATGTGATTAGACACTGGTTGTTTTCACTAATCCCTCCCAAGCCCAAGCTGCACAGCTGTCATGTACATGACAACACCATCTGTAGAAATTATCTCATGTCACTCTCTAAACTCCCTGAGAGAAGTGGTCCAAGACAGGTTCAACTCAGGCTGAATTCTATTCTAAAGGAAGCAGCGCCTTAGGAAAGCTCCTATGTGATGTTAAAGACAGACATTGTAGGGCATATAAACTCATTCTCAGATATCAGCCTCTCCTCTCTTTCCCAAGGTCTAGAAAAAGCAGCCAGACTGGGTCTGATCCAAAAGAGGCCATTTCAAAGCACACGTCCTGTTTATGTGTCGGCCCCACTCCCCTCCTCAGGAGATTCTGGTCAGGGTGGGCTGGGAGATTCCTTAGACAATCTAATAGATTAGTTTCCAGTTTAGCATAACAGCCAGACAGATTTTTGTGGTGAAGTCATCCAAGTCAATTAAAAGGCATTTTTTCCCTGCTGCGAGTTCAGAAGTCCCTTTGGTTTGTTCCAGCTTTCTGGGATGTTTCATAATAGGTTCCACCCTGGGTTAATTAATAACCCTTGATTCCTACTGAAATGCAAAGACTGAAATCCTGTGTGCGAGCACATCTGGGCAGGGGCTGCTAGCAGGGCTGGGGTGAGCCCAGCAGGGTCTCCTCTTGTCAGAGAGTGAGCCAGACCCCAAATGGTGGAGATGACAGCAGAGCTGGCAGCAAATGTAAAGAGTGACCGAGCAAAAGCTGAAGGTCAAGGCTGGAGAAGTGGTGTGGGGAGGGGCAGAAAGAAGCAGAGGAGGGAGAGCATAAGCAGTTGAAGGAATCACAAGGCCAGAGATTAGGTAGCTTGGGAGTAAGTTGGAATGTGGGTGTGAAACGGGTCAGAGCAAGTGGCTGGGAATAAGTTGGTGAATAAGATGCAGTTGACAGTGGTTTGCTTTTATGCAATGCCAGCTCGAACACACCTCGTGGGTCTGGTTCCATTCTCTCTGTTTCAAGGAAAATAGGGCATCTCTTCTACTCTCAAATGCAAGTTACAGGTATGAGAATGAAGCTTAAGCGGCTAAAGAACAGAGGCAGGGATGTACATGCATTTTATGAAGTTCTTTCCATGAACCTCATCCCCTAGTATAATATTCAAGGATAAAGTGTCTTTTACACTCAATACAGAGCTGAGTTTCTCTGCCTCCAGTCTCATGCTACCATTCCTACCCAATCCATCTTTTAAAACCACTAGCATCCTAAAGTGAAAACATGATCACAGCACTCCATGGCTTAAAAAGTCCAATAAGTATGTCCCCACTGCCTCTGGAACACAATTTCTAGTCACATGCCTTGTCATACAAAGCCCACCCTGAAGAGAGACTGTCCTCTATCCTCTTTTCCTGCTTCATCTTCCACTACCATTTTGCATGCAGCCTAGACCCTGTCATTTTCCCTACATGTGACAAGTTGAGATTTAAAACATGCTCTTTAGTGGGAAGGTCTTCCTGGCCTGGCACTCAGCTAATTCTCATCCCCAAGCCTCAGTTGAGCTTTTCTGGGAAGCCATTCCTAAGAGTGTCCCAAGGTAAAGTTGATGATCCCTCCCTCTTCTGTGCTCCACCAGGCTTTGCACGGATCTCCATGACAGCCCTCACCACAATGTATGACAGTCACTGCCCCCAGTGTCTATCTTTCCACCAGAAGAAGAACACTTTAAGAGTGGAGGGCTCTGTCAGTAAGGCCAAGTACAAAGCAGGTGCTCAGTAAGTGTTTCTTGAATGAAGGAGTAAGTTAAGATACGACAAGTTCTGTTTACTTTTTTATTACACATCCCTCAAGAAATTAAAGGGCTTACTGAGTTCTCCTTCAGAACATCTACTTAATTTCCACTGGAGTCTCATCTATCTACGATTCTAACAGAGGGCAGGGCAGATGTTGGCGGTGTGGGGTAGCAGTTAGAAAGGGTAAATCACCAAACTTGGCAGATAGAGGCTAAGGAACTGTGAGCAGGCCTTCTCAGTGCAAGAGGGACTAGCTTTTATCCCCGCTGGTCCCTTCTTCTCATTGCTGGTTAAGGTACAGTCAAGCATGGAGGTGGGCTGTGAAGGATAATTCCACTGGCAAAGCAATCCCTAAATTTTAAAACAGCAGGGGTCATCCAACCATGGCCTCAACACTTCCCCCACTGCACTCTTTGGAGTTCTCCGTTGGCTATCAGCTGTTGTCAGCATCCTTCCTAGACAATCACCCTACTGCCACCCTACTCAAAGAAGAAAGCCTCTTGTGGGTAAATGTGGAAAGTACGAACTTCATGACTAGAGAATTAGATTAATTTGTCTGCTATTAAAACCATCAGAAGGGACTAATGGGTTCTTAAAAGGGGAAGACAAAAGATAATATTGGCAAGAGGAGGAATGTAGTTGGGAAAACAATGACATGGGAGATGAGAGCCTCAGTTCTCCACAGTTTGAACTCCAACAATAATTTGATGTGTGTGCTAGGAATAGCCACTTCCCTCTCTGAACCTCTCAGCTGTTAAGGAGGTTGGATTAGATGATCTCCAAAGTCCTCTTCTGGCTCCAGTCTTCTATTACTGTGCCACATCATCCATCCACTCACACTTACTGAACATTCATTGGACACCTTGACCAGGACCTGTGCTCTCTGCTACTAAGGAAAAGTTGGAAATTCACACCAGGTACCAATTGAGTGCCATGTCTCAATAGAAAATATTATTGGATATATATAAATAATATAAACAAATAAATCAATAATAAAAAATCTATAAGCATGAACTGTTTATATTTCTTATCCCCCAACTACACAGCAAAGTTCTTTAGTGCATGGATTATATCCTTTTCACTTCTGAATAATCCCAGAAACTGAAACCTAGAAACTACTCAGACAACATGTGTTCAATGATGTGAAGGTGACTGTAAAAATAGCTACTAACATTCATTGAGCACTTTCTATATGCCAGTATCTGCTCTGTGTTCTTCACACATGGTAAATTATTTCATTCTCACAACAACTTTATACGTACATATTGTTGTTGTTGTTGTTATTTTCATGTTACATATGAGGAAAGTGAGGCCCAGAAAAGTCAAACTACTTCCTCAAGATCACTCAGGAAATGGCAGAGCTGATATTTAAACCCAGGTGGTCTGGCTCCAGAGTCTGAGCTATTAACACTATTCATGTAATCTGAAGACATATAGCTACACTTCAAGACAAATAGCAAACATTAACTCTTCAGGGAAAACAAAGAACAAGCAGAATCATTAACTATGCAGCAATAAGCCAGAAACATCAACTAATGAGTGAGAGCCAATAGGGTTGGTCAGGAAAGGAGGAGTCTTTTGCTGGAAGAACATCTCCTAAGAACTTGTAATTTATCCAGTAGATCAAGTAAGTCGGGAGAAATAGGAAGGGATGGTGGAATTATGTGCTCAAAGAGCCTGAACAAAGAGGAAAGGCAAAAACCTTGATGAAGGCAAGTTCAAGACCCAATATGTACGCTGATAGATCTACTTCAGTAAAGAAATAGGGCCATGGAGTTGGCTGAACCTGGATTCAAATCCCCCACATTCTTCCTTGCTGTGAGATCTTGCCTTGGTAATTTATTTAAGCTCTCCAAGCCTCAGTTTCTTCAGCAACAGGCATATCGTGGGGATTAAATGAATTCATGCATGGGAAGGACATAACATGCCCCTAGCATACAGTCACATTCAATAAAATTTTGCTACCATCACCATGATTATTTTATTATTTTTTTATCCATTTCCCTATTGCCTTCTTAAGTCAGTGAGCCTAAAGGCAGACCCAGGATGGCGATAAACCCACATCAATCAATGTCATGGTTAAGGAGAGAAACACTTGCTCCTCTAATGAGTTATGTTTCAGCTAATAGCTCTAGTGACCCACCTGCTTTTTTTTTTTTTAATTCCTCCAGCTGGTTCTTAGATTTGAAAAGAAAAAAAAAACCTCCATGGAGACCTGCACGCTTTTAAAAATAATACAAAACAGAACGTCTGAGGTCAGGGTAAGCCAAGCCAAACAAATAAATCTTGGAGGATTGTGTTAACAAAACAAGGCTTAGTGGATCAGAGCGGGTAGAGTTCTGCTGGACGCAGCCCTGCAGAGAAACGGCAAGCTCTGGTGAATTTCAAATATAAGGAGGTCAAATAGGAAGAACAAATTATGGAGCACTTCAGACTTCAGCATCAATGCTTGGGCTGTAACCAAGGGAGCATTCTGTGCAGGATGGTCTCCAGAACCCATGGGTCATGTAGAGTCCTAGAAATCCAGATCCAAAAGATCCTATAGATCATCCATACAACTGCTATGGAGGGTAATTTAGCAATACCTATCAGATTTCTAAATGTCCGAGGAGGCAGACTCTGAGATGGATGTTAGCCTATGAGAGATACATTAGGGAGCACTCTGGGAATCACCACCACTGGAAGGGAAGAAAATGGAATGAAGCAGGACTGGGCATAGGGAGAAATCAGGCTGCACTGCTATCTCAGCAGAGGCTTCTGCCAACCCCACAGAGAGCTCTGAAGCTGGGATGGCCCTTCAGAGCTGTCTCAAATTGGAGTAAAGGATCTAGGTCTTTATATCTTGTATTAGTCAGGATCACAAGAGATGTCACCCTGAGTGAGTCACTTCTGAATGAGGGCTGACAGCTGATGGCTGTCTTTCAGTATCAATGCCAGCAGCTAGAAGAAAAGTCTTTTATTCCTCAAGGTGCATTATAGCACTCACTCCATGCAATACTTTTATAACCAGTTTTTCTATTCTAGAAAGGAAGCCTATGGATATTGCAAACAAATGTTTGAAATGCCATAGGTTTAGCATTGTTTATAACAGTAAAATTACGGAAAATAAATTATGGTATATCCAGATGATTACCCTCAACAATCATTAACAAGAATGAGGCAACTGTGCACATACTTTCATGCAATAAACCCTAAGATATATTAAGTGAAAAGTCAGAGTGCAGAACAGTGTGGATAAGCAGAAGGGTATGTGTGGATGATAAGCACCTAAAGGGATGGATTGTGCCTCTTACTGTCTACTGCCACACAGCCCCACGTCTATCCTTCTACATTCTCTCCTGCACTACAGGAGTGGAAAGCCTAACTCTACAATTTCCACGTTCTTTTGACATGATTCCAGTTAATTTCAACCAGTGGGAGATCTGCATGCAAGAGCTGATGTTAGGAAGATGATGGCAACCATTCCATTTCTGGGGGTAACAACAGAAGCTTCACTAACAGCAATAGCAGTTAGAGCAGGTTGGTGCAATTCCTGCAGCATCGGTGGGAGTGCAGGCTCATGGTTCTGCACTGGTGATAGTGGCATACCCAGCAGTGGCAGTGACAACAGTGAACAGAGAACTGCTGTGGCTCTGGGTTATATGATTTTCCCCTTTTGACCCATTTGGAATGAATCTTCCTTATTCAATACTCCTCTGAAATACTTACAATGCTTTATTTTTTTTCTGACCAGCTACCATGAATGAAAAGCAAAAGAAAATATACATATATGTGTATTTGACCACTGCATTTAAAATCTCTCTGGAAAGTTGCCCAAAGAACAAGGGATAATGGTTAAATGAACTGCCTAATAAACAGTGAAATGAATGGTCAAAGAAAACTAGATCTGATGGGAGCATGGCTGGAGGTAGGGTTTTCACCACATACCATTTCTCACTTTTTCAACTTTTGACTAGCTGAATATATTACCTTTATGCAAAAAAAATAATAAAAGTTATCTCCAATTAGGTACATAAATTTCCTATGAAATATTTCCCAAATTAACCATCTAGTTTCTGCTGGAGCATTTCCAGCACAGGGACTTCCTACCTACCAAAAGGATGTGGTCCATTCATCATTACTCAGCACTGCTGAAGTTTCTGTTTATACCAAGTTGAAATCCATCATGTTGTAAGATTATACCATTAGTCTGAACTCTAATCCAGGGAAACATTATAGGCTGGTGGCTCAGCACAAATGCAGATGAAACCTGGGTTCAAATTCCTCTTCTAGCACTTCTTTCAAACAGGGTTTTTAACCTTTCTGAGCCTTAGTTTCTTCATCTACCAAATGGGGAGTCATAGTACCCACCTCAAAGGGATATAGTAGGTTGGAATGAGATTAAGCATGTAAAGTGACTTACCCAATACACTTGGTTATTGTTCTTGATATCTGCAGCACTGGCAGAAAAATGTAGTAGATAAGAGGGGGACTCTTAATTCAGACTGTCTGGGTTCAAAAACAGGCTCCTGCCAATTATAAATCAGGCTACCTTGGGAAAGCCACTTATTCCCTCTGAGCCTCAGCTTCTGTAAGATAGAGGCAATGACAGTGTCCATCCCAACAACAAAAAGCATTTATCCTTATCTTGTAAGTACTCAACATATGGTAGCTATCACCCTTTTCAACCACTCATTCAGGTGGTAGATATTTACAAAGAATAGAGTGGGTCCTACCAAAGACCTCTCTTTCTCTGGACTAAACATCTCCAGTTGCTTACACTGATTTTCTTTGCTTCTCTCACTTTAGCCACTCTCTTCAGAAGTCATTCCAGGTTGCTACTACCTTCTCCCAGTAGGACGGTATAACTGGATCTCTCACAAGAGTCTAACTAGAATAGTGAGAGAGAGAGAGAGAGAGTGTGTGTGTGCCATCACCTTCCTGGACTCTAAATGCTGTACTTTGATAATGAAGCCTGCAGTGGCATTAGGTTTGGGGGGAGTAATAACCATAACTACAGTTACTGAGCTCTTAATATATGTGCCAGAAACTATGCCAAACAAAATACTTACACTGACTCATTCACTCCACACATTAACTCTAGGGGGTAGATATTATTATACTCATTTTTCAGATGAAGAAACTGATGCCTAGAGATGTTATAAGTGGAAGGTCAACACAGCTAAAATATGGTGGAGCTGAAATTCCATCTCTAATTTATCTTACTCTGGAGCCACAATCTTAACCTCCATACCATACTTCCTCTCACAAATATTAAGAATTTGTTCAACTCAAATTTTAGGTCTTCTTTTCCCTCATGCTATTTTAATAAGCTAAGTCTCCCCAATCCTGCTCCTCTTCAGCTGAGTTTTTTAATGGGACCTTATATTGTATCCCCATTCAGTTTGATCGCATCAGATTTAATCCAGTACTCTTGCTCCCATTAACTTCAAGTCATCGGCAAATGTAATTCAATAAATCACTGTTAAGAAGGAGAAACAGAACAGAGCCAAGGCAGACAGAGCTCGTTGGCAAAGCATTAGATGTATTTCTCTTAAGGTGTATTACTATCAAGTAGTCAGTTCCTGATCGGGGTGATGTCCAACCTGTTACCAATCCACAAAAATGCATTAACATCCAATCTCCATTTCTCTACCTCATTGACTATTGTTTCTTGAAATATCACATGGCCTTTATGTCAATATCTACAGTTAAGTCCACTCTAAGAAACGTTGCCCCAGAAAGAAATGTGGATGATAGGCTAAAGTGGGTATGAGAAAAAACATACACGGCGATCTTGAATGTTTAAAATATTTAAAGAGAGAAATTCCACCTTTGATTCCAGAAGACATTTTAGTTAAGGAAATAGATAAAGGGCAGAAGATGAACAGGACTCCAACCAACAGCCTTCTCTGGGATCCATACACATCTTCCCCACCCCATCTCAACTCCAACATCACACAAGGACAAGACTCCACTGTATGGAAATCTGTGCTTGCCCAGCTTCAAAAGAGAAGGATCTTCACCTTCTCTCTTCTTTCCCACCATCTGCTGGAGCAAGGCACTGTCATTCCTCATGCTTTGGTACCTCCACTAACACCAAGGAAAGACTGACTGTTGTAATTTCAGCCTTCTTTATTAGAGAAGCATGAAGCCCAAGGCTCTGCCCCACCAAGTCCTGCTAGTCTCAGAACTGTGAGTCTACTTGATATTAATCCATTCATCAATCTCATTGCCGAGTCCCACAGAGGGGTGACTTGTACCTGTGGAGAAAGAGACCCTTTGCCTCAAAAATAAACAGAGGAGAGCTTGACATGCCAACCACCCTGGCCGGAACCTCTCAGGCCCTTCTAGGACACAGCTGTGAGGCCCCGCAGAGCCAACAGGGCATTCTGGGTAATGGAATGCAACATGAGGCAGTTCCCCCCACTGGCCTCCCCAGGGCTTCTTGATTTCTGGCTCTGCAAAAGCTGAGGCAAACAGTTTTTAAACTGGGGAAAGAGGGTGGAGAGAAGGGGCGGAGGCTTCCTCTAGGCCAACCACAACTAACTCATTCGTTCTGTCCAGCAAAACCCAGACAGTGCAATTATCTGGTTAATTTGGCCCTTAGTTGGGAGACAGAATTCCGAAATGTGAGGCCAACTCAGACTAAACAGTGGCTTCCATCCTAAGGCTTTTCCTAAGCACTAGAGGATGCATGTGAGATTCCTAGGGGGGATGCTTATGTGACCCACCCACTGATCCAGATGGGAGGAGACAAACAATTCAGACTCTAAAATGAGTTTAGGAAGGAATATCTTCCATAGAAAAATGCCCAAATGACCTGCTAATTGGTATCCTGGCTAATTTGCCTTCTGGGTGACATGGAGGGAGGTGACTGAAAATCAAGATGATTCTAAACTAGCCAACATTTTCCAGCTTGATTGTAGCCCTCATATACTAGCTGAGTGTCCCCAGTGTCCTGGGTGAGTTATTCTTAGAGCAATTCCCTCTGATGCTCCTGCTTATAGTTTTTGCACCCATAAGTTGGGCCAGGGGCAGCACTGATATTAAAAGGTAAAATTAAAACAAGCCCCTGAAGGCTTTCACAAATGTAATGAGACAGGGCTAGCTAAACTGGCAACCAAGCATTTACCAGATGGTTTATGGAAAACTCAAATTTTTGAATGGAGATTAAGGAACAGTGATTTATCTCCGTAGCCTGGAATCTGTGGAATCCATCAGTTATTCATTCTGCAAATATTTGCTTCCGTTCTAGTATGTGCCAGGCCCTGTGTTATTTAACAGAGTGAGATCTAAACAGCCATGGTCCCTGCCTGCATGCAAATCATCCCACATCTAACTATGTGGTTAAAAACCCAGATAAGGGCTAGAAAGGAAAAGCTGGGGTGCTATGAAAAGGGAATAAACAGGTTACCTGACTTAGAATGGAGTGGGAAAGCTCAGATAAGGAGACTTTGAGAAATGAATTTTAAAACTAACACTTTAAAAAAATCTAATTTGCTTTTTTAGAAAGGTCACTCTGGTTTTAGCACAAAAAATACATTGAAAGTGGATGAAAAGATGAAATTAGGAGGCTACTGATTAGGAAGACTGGATGAGAGCTGATGATGGTTCAGCCAAGGATGTAGGCAATGGGAGTGGAGAGAAGTGGATGGACAGAGAGATGTGGGGTGTGGAGACAGCAGCATCTGGCCATTGAATGAGTGCAGTGGTGGAGGGAGAGGGAGGTATCCAGGAGACCGTGCGGGTTTTTGGCTAAGGCAGAAGGTAGATGGTGGCACTCTTCTCTGAGAGGGACTCTGGGAAGATGTTCAGGTGCAGGCCAAGGAAAGACAGTGTCCCCACATCATTCCACACCTTGTACTTCCAGTCTCCTTATGCTGCTTCAGTCTCATACATTCTTTCCATTGCCATCTCCACTTATTGAAATCCTATTCACCCTTTAAGATCCATTTCAAATACCACCCACTCCTTGAAGCCACTTCTGACTCCATCAATTAGTTGTGGCCTCTGGTGCTTGTGGCACTAAGTTTGGACCCCTCTTTCCTGGACTCCACCTGTGTTGAGGTTCTGTGAAGACTTATCTTGCCTCCCTTCCTAGACCACAGGCTTTTTGGGACAGAGCCTCTGCTTCTATATCCTTGTTCCCCACATGTTAGTGAATAGCACAGTAGATGTTTGACAAATACTCGTTAAGTGAACAAAAACAACCTGTTCTTTGCCATGGAAGGAAAACCAGTAGACACTGGACTGACTTGAAAGCCACAGGATCAAATTGAAATTCAAGCTGTAGGTGTTTTAATACTAAGCCAATTCAAATTTGATGCCCAAAAAGGCTTTCTGTTCCTCCAACACACCAAACTCAAAGAGTGCTGGAAAAGTCACACCTCTCTATTTTCTTGTGGTGCTTTTCTGAGTTCATCTTAAAGCAGGGACCTTTTCTATCTTATTAACTGCTTGCCTTTGATAATGATGATTATGACAAATGGGTAACATTTATAAAGTATTGATATGTGCCAGGTGCTGTTCTAAGTACTTTTCATGGATGAACTCATTTGATCCTCACAGCTACTCTGTGAAGTTAATGCTGTGTTACCCCAATTGTAAGAAGAAGAAACTGAGCTTCAGAGAGCTTAACTATTGCTCAACCAACATCACACAGTTAGTTGGGATTTGAAACTAGAGTCTAGATCCAGAACCCATGTTCTGATGTGCTCTCTTCAGGCCAAGGACAGTGCTTAGCATTAAGTTGGTCCCCAACAAGTGTTAACTGAATGAATGGGAGGAGCCCTAGATCTGGAGACCTCAAATTCTCATCCTAATTCTGCAACTGATCTCATATGCAGCCTTGGGCAAGTCTGTGCTTCCTTTCCCACAAAATGAGGGGCATGGATGTTGATACTAGTAGTAACAAGAGCCGCTATTTGAGATTCTAATCTCTTTTGAGGCTTGACATAATTTAATCTCAACAACAACGACACAAGGAAAATAACACACAGAAAGAACCATTTGCCCAATACTTAGAAAATGAGGGAGCTAGGTTCAAACCCATTGTGTTCCTATATTGTGCTTCTTATCCCAAGTGGTTCCAAGGACCATGGTGGGGAATGCAGGGAGGCGGAACAGGATGGAGCAGACAGACTTTCAGGCTCCCTATGCCCATTTCCATCAGAGAAGCTCTACTTGTCTCTATTTTGAGAATGGGCTTCTACTTGAGATTTCCCTTGAAGAAAGGTTCTGTTGCTAAAACAAAAAGGTTGAAAACCATTGGACTAAATAATCCTGGATTTTAACAAGATTCCCAGGTATAAGCCAGGATTTTTCTGGTAAATTGGCTCATGACAGCCACATAGGATGGGGACCAAGGCTGCTGCTGGGAATGGCTCCAATTATAGAAAAGGTCAGGGCAATAGTGCTAAAGACTCAGTTCCAACCTACCTGTTCCACTCGGATCTCAATCTCTCCATTCATCTTCTTTCCATGGAAATACTTGGCCCTGTAAAGGAGAAGAAGAAATCCACTGAGTAAAAACTGCTTCACTCTTTTCTCCCTTCTCCCAAAGACCTTATCCCCAGAGGTGCACATTCCCTACCTTCCAGCTCTCTCCTCCCACCTAGACTGATGATTTTCCCATTATTTATATGTATTGTGCGGGAGAGGTGAAAGAGTACTGGATGGAAGGACTAGAGACTCAGGTTCTGGTTCTGCCAAGTCGCTTTATCTCCCTGTGTCTCAGTTATACCTTCCGTAAAAGGAAGACATAAATACCTGTGTGATATATTTCTAAGCATTATTTTAAGGATCAAAAGAGATAAAGAATCCTACATAAGTAAATAGTGCAGAATTATTTTTATTTAAACCCTATATAATTCATACAGGACTTATTAAATTGATCTATCCATCCACTCATTGCTTTATGTGTCCATCTGTCCAATGAAGCAGACCTCATCTGTCCCTTTGTCTGTCCACCCATCCATCCAACCATCCTTCTATTATCTTCCCTCTAAACCTCCGCTTCTGTCTTCCCATTATCAGTAAATGGCATTCCATTTACACATCACTCAAGGCAAAAACACAGACTTCATTCTTGTTACCTCTGTCTCTCTCCCTATCTCTGTTGATCCTACATTCTAATTATTTCTCAAATCCATCCACTTGACCATTTTTTTCTATAAGCACCCTAGTCTTTGCTTTAGTCATCTCTCCCCTCATATAAATTCTCTTTTCATACTCTACTTTTGTTTCACAGCACTTATTGCAATTACAATTACTTACAATAAGTAACTAGGTTTCATGCCTGTGTCCTATCAAAACTACAAAACAGCTCCTTCAGGTCATGAGCAATCTATCTTACTCATCATTCTATTCTCAACACCTACCAGAGTGCCAGGATGGAGGGATAAATTGGGAGTTTGGGATTTGAGGACACTAATTACTATATACAAAATAGATAAATAGCAAGGACCTACTGTATAGCACAGGGAACTATATTCAATACCTTGTAATAGCTATAATGAAAAAGAACATGAAAAGGAATATATATATATATGTATATGTATAACTGAATCACTATGCTGTACACTAGAAATTAATATAACATTGTAGACCAACTGTACTTCAACAAAAAGAAATTAAAATTAAAAATAAATAATAGAATAAAAAATATTTGTTCAATGAATAAATGATTGAGGAAATAGATGGGGGGAAAACACTTGTTGAGTACATACTCTGTGCTACAAATTGTACTATATGTTTTAACCTATAGTCTTTCTCATTTAATGCCTGCAGCCACCACCATGAGGTGGGTATTATTATTTCCATCCTATAGACAAGAAAACTGAAACCCAGAGAGATGAAATACATTGCCTAAGTGGCTTGAATCCTGGACTTCCACTTCCACACCTATGCTTTTGCTCAGCCCTGAGAAACAGTAGCAAATGTTGGAGTGCTCCTGGGTTTAGATCTTTTTCCTCAAAGCAAAAATAACACAAGTTTCCATTTGCTTTTTTTGATTGTTGGTCTGATGAAACTAATAGCTCTTTGTGACTTGCTGTAATCTGAGCACTGTGTTAAGCATTTCCATAAGCCTTCTCTGGGGCAGAGGCAGCTCTTTGCTCCCAACCCCCATTCTCCTCTTTTTCCACAGTAAGAGAGTTTATAGATTGGCACCAAGAAATGTATATCCCAACTATCCATTCAGCTAGGTGTGGCCATGTGATTGAGTTCTAATCAGTAATCTCACGGATTACATTCAAGAATCTTTTTCTTAGTTTCTTCTTCTATTCTTTTCCCTGGAACATGGATGTTGCTATCTCTTATTTCAACCTTCCATATACGAAAGAAAGTATCTTTGCTACAATTTCTCTGACCAAGCTGCAGTCTGTCTACTCCTGAAGGGTCTCTCTACTTCTGAAGGGTCTCTCTACCTACATTTAGCTGACAGCAGTGGAGTTCATCTCTTTCTAAGACTGCCCGAATTACTGCCTGACAGCTCTAATATTAATGCTACTTTTTCTTACAATGTTGACAGGCTTAGATGACAACTAGGTAGGACTTCAGTAGGAACAGGAGCTGTTACTGTGACTTGAAACTAAGATTTATTTTTTCTCCCAGGATGGTCTTTGACAAAATGTGTGTGCAGCCAGCCTCATGCAAAGGGAATCTTTTCACATAGTTTGTGAATTTTACTGTGAATCTTGGAACGTAGTGCTGGCAAACTCCAGGCACTGGAATAAGTTCACCTCTAATATTCGTAGAGCCTGGAACAAAAGAACAAATGGAAGCCTATGTATCATATACCTCATATTTAAAATTGATTAAACTAGCAAACATTTAAATAAAGCATGTTTGTCTTCCCTCTTTGACTAATACAACTTCATAATGACCTGGAAGGATCATAATTTAAACATCTTGGAATTCTTGGAGATCCACCCAGAATGTGGTGGCATGTGGGTTACCAGTTCTTGGTTCCCATCAACCTTCCTCATTCTCCTCTCACCTCCTCTCTGTCCTGCATCACTGGGGCTTCTTATGCATGCTTGTGGATGGCTCAGCCCATGAGGCCAAACTCCATCTCCTCGCCCACACCTATCAACGGTGTCTTGGCCATCCCTGGGGAGAATGAATCTGGGAACTGACCTACACAGGCCCTGGAACTGGGCCTGGGTCCCTATGGGCAGGGAATTCTACAATTCTGGTTACCCACTGCATGATCTAAGAGTGCAATCTGCAGGGTCCTCTTCTGCTGTCAGGAAGGGTATAGCTTTAAGGGCCAGAGTAGGACTTAAGGCGGAGGACCCTATCACCTGAGTTTAAAAGAAGTATTATATGAGCCTGGGACCTCAGGATGGCAACCAATGAGTACAATCACTGGTGTACTGGAAAAAACATGGATCTGGAATCACACAGGTTTGGGCAAAATCTTAGCTCTACAACTCACTCACTACATGTTCTAGGAAAAGTTACTTAACCCCTCCAGTCATAGTTTCCTCATTTTTCAAGTGGTGATAAGGTCTAACAGCCAAGGTGTGGTGAGAAATTCACTTGGTCCTCTATGCACAGGGCAGTGAGTAGAGTGTAGTGGACTCAGGGCCGGACCACCTGGATGCAATCCCAGCACCACCACTCACTCGCTGTCCAACCCTAGGTAACTCAACTCAACACTGAGGCTCTCCATGTGCCTGTTTCCACATCTGGGAAGTGGGGATTATCACAGTAACTATTCCACAGGGGTGTTGCGAGGATTAAATGAGACACACCATACAAAGTACTCAGAAAGGTTCCCAGCACGTTGAAAGCTCCAAAGTATACAGCCCAGGGCCCAAAACAGAATCAACAATGACAACAAAGAACCATCAAGTGTTTGCTCTGTGGCTATGGGTGCCATGTGCAGAGACCCACAAACAAACATAATCCTACCCTCTTGGAGGTTACAGATCAGAAATACCATTCACCTCACTTTGATCCGTCCCATCTGTGCAATAAGTGACTGACAATGGTGGTAAATAGGTGGCACTGGTACAGAAGGCCAGCAAGCCATTCACATCCCTCCTCCTGTTGACCTCGAAGTCGACCCTGTGGGGCAGTAGGGCCGGAAGTACTCCCGGCAGGCTCAAAGTCAAACAGAGCCTCTAAGTGGCAACGGTGATCTTGTGCTTTAAGATTTCTGGGATTCAGTCCAGACCCTCGAGGTCCTTCATAATCTGGACCCTGCTGACCTATGGCCAATTTCTTCTTCAGTTTTCTGCCCACCTCATGGACACACTCAACTTCCTGTGATTCCTATGCTTTTATGACTCTGAGCCTTTGCACATGCTGTTCTCCCTTCTCTCGCTACCTCTTTCTCATGTTCCAAGATCCCCACCTATTCAGTCAAGTTTTCCTTGAAAGCACCCCCTTAACAAGGCTGGGTTAGGTGTCCCTCCTCTGGATTCTCACGAGGTGCAGTACTTAACAACCATATGACACATATCACCCCATGCTGAAATTACACTTGTTTGCCTGTCCTCTGCCCCCATACACCTACCTAGTCTGTGAGCTCCCTGGAAACCTGAAACCGTGTCTCAACACTCACTGGATCTCCAGCATCCGGCACAACGTGCCAGGGCACAGACGCATGTTTAACGAATGTTTGCTGACTGGGGAAATGAATAATGTCTTCCAGGGAGAGGCTGTGGGGTCTCCTGCGCTCGAGACGCTCTACTGCCATCTACTGGTACACTGCAGAAACACACCTACAAGTCCACAATGATTACGATGTGGGGGTCAGCGTTCAGGGTCCCACGCGCACCACCGGCAGCCGTGGTCAAGATTCTAACCCAGAACCCAGAACGCGCTGCACTACACCAATACCACCCAAGCAGCTCTGGCCTCCATGGGACTCACCTTCCCAGAAGAAACACTTGTTTTGCCCATCTCTGGAATGTTTACTGCAGGGCTTGCCAGACAACTCAGGCTGAAGATGAGGGTCAGGCGGTCCATCCCCCTGCCTGGCCAGGAGTCAGAAGTCTGTCTCCTGACAGGCCACACAGACTGTTGCCTCCTTGCTGGAGGCTCATTCAGGCTTCAGCTGCCTCTGAACGGTTCTGTCTGGCAGAGGGAAGGGTAGGGATGGTCTGGAATTCTAGATGCCTTGGGGGCTGGGGTTGCTGCCTCTCTAATTTCCTGGCCGTTTGACCTCAGGCAAAATGGGTGACCCTCACTGTGCCCAAGGGCTCTGTCTCCCTAATGCGGACCTCTTCCTAATGCCCTGATATGTTTATTCTCATAATGAGCTCCCTGAATAAGCAAGCCAATCAGTCAAATCCTTGGCCCTGGGAAGGAGGTGGGGGAAGCTCTTGATTCCACAAAGCTTCCATCTCTGTGGGTGGTCTCATATTTTACTGCCACATCAGAGGCACCAGGAAGGAGAATATTATAAAACCAGTGCTGCCTGGGGTGGGAAATCCCTAGTTTGGGGAGGCGGGATGTGGTGTGTGAGAGAGATTTATGGGGAGCAGTACCGAGTTCTTTCATGGCTGCAGCAGAGGCAGAAGGAAGAGGAGAATTAGTACAAACAGGATCCACCTGTGTCCAAGCAGCATCCTTCTAATAAATCCATCTGGGATGCAGAGTCAGTGTAGCTGGGCCTTGGCGATGCCCCTCCCAGGGAGGAGGGGTCAGGAACATTCTGTATCAGGCACAGCCATGCCTGTTGGAGTAGTGGGAAGGGGGTACCAGGGAGGCCGGGTTCTGTCCCTAGAAACAGATTTTCATGTTTCTGATGAAACATTCCATTGCTCATTTGTGGCCCAAACAGAAACTGGGGGAGATGGATCACGGACCACACAGGAGAGCCCTGAAGGTGGACACACTCAGGGTTTTCCCAGTTAGCAAGATGAGAAGGGTCATGTGGCAGGTTGGCTGGATGGAGGTGTGGCAAAAGCAGGGCCTTCAAACACAGAGTGCCAAATCAGAGATCCAATTCTAGCTCCATTATTTACTGCCAAGAATAGCTAGCCCTCCAGATCCCCTCCCATTGCCAGAGGGGACCCTCCAATGATGGGGCAGCCTTGCTGTACCTCCTTGCAATTGGGGGGCTCCAATGAGTTAGGACAGAGGGACCCTCTGAGGGTGACAAGGACCCTTGCACCTGTACAAGGATCTGTGAAAGTAAAGAAGTGAGACCTACTAGGGCCCTGAACCATAGGATATGATAAATGTCCCTTCATAGGCTTCTGACAACAATAGGGAACAAGATTTGTGTGGGCAGGTCTGATCACAATCCGTATCATTTATTCACTCCGTCATTTAACCACTACTTACTGAGCCTCATATGGACTAGGCAACTTACTAGGCACAGGGGAAAGGCTGATACAGACCCTGCTCCTGTGGAGCTAGTACGTTCTTAGAAAAGTCAGGAAACTAACCTGGTGAAAAGGAAATGATGAGTACACTGCACAAGGTGATACAAGATAAGGTGTGGGAGCAGGGGAGGTCTGACCTAGGTTAGTCTGGAAGGCTTCTCTGGAAGACACTCAACACACTTATACTGATCACCTACTATGTGCCAGAGCCTGCAGGCTCTAAGGAAACAGGAATGAAGGCAACAGAGTTCTTTGACTCAGGGAGCTTACTACCTAACAAGAGGAAGGGACCCAGAAAGGACATGACCTCGTATGGCATTAGCCCAAAGACCAGGTCAGCCCACAGAAGAGGACCCAGGACAGTCTGAGGGCCCAGGCTGCTTCCCTGGTGAAGTGGCCCACTTCATCTATCCATCCATCATCCATCCATCCAACGTTTGGTACCTATCCTTAGCCAGGACCAAAGGCTGCAAAGATGAATGTGAGAAGGCCTGAATGTGTGTGTATGTGAGTGAAAGGCACAAAGACAAAAGAGTTGGGCAGGCACTGGAGGCGCTCATGGGGCTAATGAATTTTCCAGGGGCATGTCCCTAAATGTGCAGGAAAAATGAGAAACAGGCATAGAACAGAACACCTAGATTTGAGTTGGCAGCTCTGGCACCTGCTGCATGATTCTGGACAAGCCTCTGCTTCCTCATCTGCAGAACGGAGATGGGAATCATGATCACAGAGCCATGAGGATTAAATGAGGAGGCAGATTTGAAGGCCTCTGGAAACCTGCCAGAAATGTGCCAGCAAGTGGATTGCTCACTAGTGGGCTGCTGGGGTGGGCTTCACCCTCCAGGTAAAGAGGTGAGCGGGCACTGCTAGGGTTAGAACAGACCCAGGCCCTCTCCAGCTCTGCAATTTATTTCCCAGTGCTGCCTCATACAAACATCAACTTTCCCGAGCCCCAGTCTCATCTGCAAAAATAAGTACATTTGCCATAAGGCCCCGTGAGTGATATCCCTGACATGTGAAGGGTGTTTAATGTTCATCTTTTTCCCTCCTGTCCTTCAACAACTGGACATGTACCTGGGGAAGTGACAGATCATTTCTTCTCCCCAAGAGAAGGAAGGGGGCAGTATCTCCCTTGCTCTAAATGGAACTCCTGCTTCATGTCTCACATGATGGAAACCTCCCTTGGCTGCCCTCTGGGAGCTCCTCTTCCTTCCAGCACTGACCTTTAGGGTAAAAAAAGTTATCAGCCATTCATTCACTGTGATCATGCTAGAATGTTATCTCCCAGTTCTTAGCTCTCTCCTCTCCAAAGAAATGACATTGTGTCACCCTCATTCCCACAGAATCCTGAAAGTCCATAGCCTTCACTCCACCAAGAGAGTTCACATTTAGAAAGGCAAGTTGTTCCTTCAGCAAACATTTAATGGGCATCTAATAAGAGCCCAATCTGGGGAAATGGCATGGGAAAGGTGATACACTGAAAGGTAATTTATATCAAGGTGCAAGTGACTAATATCCTGGAAAAGAGGTTTAGATGGTATAAGGAGGATGAGACGAAGGGGACCATGAGAATATTAAGTGATTTAGAAAGGGGGCATGGGACCTGCTGAAGTGAGAAGAGCAGGGCACAGGAGAAGAAGACTGAGAAAAGTCATCTTCCTTCCTCCCTTCTTCCCTTCTTCCATGTATCCAACTATCTACCCATCCATCCATCCACCCATCCACCCACCCATCCATCCATCCATATATCTAGGATCTACTATATGCTTAGCACTGTGCTAGTTCCTAGGAATTGTGCTGAATAAAACAGCCCCCTGCCATCCTGGTACTCATAGTCTAGCTAGGAGATAGACCCAGATGAGGAACTGGACTAAATATTTACACTGATTCCTATCTTCTCCATCAGAAGTTGCCAACTGGCAAATCTCATGGAGTCTACAGTCTTGTTATGTTGGACTTATATTACATTCTTTTAATTTTAAAATAGAAAATTCATATAAAAATTCAGATTTCTGGCTTTCCTTGAAAATCAATAACTTGGCAACACCAGACCTGTATTCCCACGTGGCAAAAGCTGGCTGAGTGGATGACAGCTGCTGCCTTCAGAGAAGCATCAGTTCTCACGCCAAGTAGTCCCCACAGCTCCCCGTTGTCTCTCTGCAGCCAGAAACAAGTGGCAGACACATTTGTCATAGAGCTTGTGCTTTTGTTTTCCTTACAGTGGGGAAATATTTCTCTGTGCCTGTGCCTTTTCCTAACACCTGCCCCTTCACTCACCGACTGCCTTGTCTCCTGTGAGCAGCTGCACAGGCAATCCCTAATTGAACTAATTCCATTCTGAAGATGGCAATTAGCTCAGTGCAAATCTTCAGGAAGCCCACACTCCTGCCCTTCCTGCAAACCCAGGGTGGGAGGTCAGGAAAATAGACACAAAGCACCATCCCCTCTCTTGCCATCACAGACAGCCTTCCTCCTGCCGAGGAAACATGTCCCAGGCAGGCTCCCACAGGTCCCAGGAGGAGAGACATTCTGTAATGAGGCTGGCACCTGTCCAGTGACCTGCTTCCCCCAGGGCAAGGCTGTAACTGGGTGGGTGAAGTCTGGAGGAACAGAAACAGCTATTGCTAGGAGAGCCCATTCACCTGAAGGACACCTTTGAAAGAGGAGGACCTGGATGAGAAAACCACATTTTGGAGGATGAGGGAAGACTCACAAGTTGAACAGTTGAATGCTTCAGAGAAAAGCAGGGCAATGGCAGGAAAAGTGACTGAGACACAAAGCCAGAGAGGGAAGTGAAAAGCTTCAGGTCTGAGACTCCTTTAAGGGCTTGCAGGCTGACCCCTTTAGAGTCTGAGCCTCTTCTGCATCATTCCTCCCAAATGGCCAGCCCAGTTATGCTGGAATACCTACAAGTGACGGGGAGCTCCCTCCCTCACCGGGCAGCCCACGTGGCCTTTGGATGCCTTTCCCATTCTGTACACTGAGCTGACACGTCTCCCTCTTTATTTGCCCTGCTGGTCCCAGATCTACCAGTCGGAAGCCACAGGAAACCAGTCCTCCAGCTCGATGGTTTCTAAACTTGACTCTTCATTATTTAAGAGAATAGTTTCCTGAGCTCTGCTCTAGATATTCTGACTCAGTAGTTCTAAGGGGACAGCTCAGTGCAGCCTGTTCTGCACCCAGTCTGACTTCTAGTAACAGCACCTCCATTTGCACTTGTGTTGATGGAACCAAGCACAAAGTCCCAGTGGGACTGTCTCCAGGTATCCCCAGGACACACTGTAGAACAAGCCAGGTTTGTTCTTGCCCAGGTATTTGATTTTTGAGCAGAGAGGCACAAGGCTGGGAGGAAACAGGCATTGACTTCTCCACAGACTGTCTCCAAGTCCCTGCCTCCTAGGTCCTGGCAGAGCTGTGGGTCCTGACCTCTCCGAAACTTGGGTCTTCACATTTTCTTTCAATTCTGTGAGCCTCCCACATATTTTCAATAAATGTCCATTTTGCCTAAGTCAGCCAAAGTTATTTCTTTTTCTTGCAAACAAAGAACTCTATCCAATACAGAAGGTACAGGGTGGTACCTGGTAATCTGAATGTCATTCTGATGGAAAGTCTCTTGGGGACTGTGATCTTAGTCCATTGTCATTGTTTGATTTATGATGAAACTGAGGCTCAAAGAGGAAAGTGGCTCCACCAAGATCCCACGGCATCAGCAGAAAGGGGAGAACCTAAGAAGAAACAGCATATCCTTCATATCCCTCCCCATATGCCCTTCTGCTCAAAGACACTTCCCCCAGATTTCCGAGCCACAGTCTCAGAGGGTGAAGACTCTACCAGGGCAAGAGACAACTCTTCACTGTTTTCCCCTCCCTCCCTCGCTCCCTGCAAGAACGGGGTAGGAAGCAGCAGGGGCACCAGGCCTCTGGATTGGATGGTGGGGAGACCTCACGGAGAGAGGTCAGCACTTGAAAAATTCCTCAAGTCAAAGGGCTCGGGGCCTGGGTGCCACACAAGGCCCTCACTGTGTGCGTACATTGTCCCCCTGATAAAAGGGGCCGGGCCTGGGAAAACAGCGCCGGTGTCCAGGCGACGGGGCAGGCTGCTGGGGAATGCCCAAGGCCCCTCCTGCCCCAGGCACCAGGGTGGAGGGAGGGGGTATGGTAGGGGTGCCCAGAGTGGACAGACAAGTCCAGAAGTCCAGCATCACTCCAGCTTGAATGAAGGGAGTAGGAAGGTGGCAAGACCCCTCTCATCAGGTCTTTCCTACCTCCCTCTGCCTTCACCTCTGGATTTCCCCACAGCAAACAGGAAGGGCCTACCCATGTCCAAGGAGAGTCTTAGGGGTGGGGGAAGTGATGGAGAGAGGCATAAAGATGTCTTCAACAGAAAGGTGTATGTCCTGCCTTGAGCCCCTCAACCAACTCTAGGAGGCGGATACCGACTCTGGCACCCATCTTCCCATCTTTAGAGTAGAGTGTGTGCCAGCCTACCATCATACAGACACCCCTCCTCCAGGGCTTCTGGAAGACAGCCCTCAAGCTTATCCAGCTGAACTGAGAAGCATGCCAAGTGGCTTCCTTCCCCCTGGCTCCCAGTGCTATTATACTCACCAGCAATTAGTGATTGCAATTAATTGTTAATAACAGTTACCATTTCAGTGCCTGTTATGACAGCTAAGCCCGGTCATTACATTAAACACCTGCACCATCATCTCTAACTTTATGGCGATTCTTTGTGAAAGATGAGCCATGATCTTGCCTTCCGGCTGAGGAATGTGAGGCTCGGAGGTCGAACTTGCCCAAGGTCACGTAAGTGAGAGAACAGGGGCCTAGGCAATCTGCCTCCAGACTGTCAACTTGGTTTTGCTCCTGTTCTGCTGGTGACCGAGACTGTTCAGTCCTTGTCACAGGCAGGGAAAGCTGCTTCCTGGAAATGGGGTCGACTGAGGGACCTGGTTTGGCTCCCCAACCAGTAGACAAGGACATGCAAAGGCCAGCCTCTCACTGGGCCCATGTTAGTAGGGCTGGGCACTGTTTCTTGTCACCATCCTCCATAAATAGGGTGGCCAGATAAACTACAGGACACCCAGTTAAATTTGAATTCCAGATAAACAACAAATAATTTTGCAGTATAAGTCTTTACCAAATATGGCATGGGATATACTGATTCATTGTTTATCTAATTATTAACTGGGCATCCTGTATTTTTATTTACTAAATCCAGCAACTCAACCCAAAAGCCTCTGCTAGTGATGCCAGCTTTGAGTTAACTACCCCACCTCAAAGGTAGCACAGTAGGAAGCAGAAAGTCCTGGTCACCCTGGGGCCAATGAGGCCACAGCAAGGCTTCAAGGGACTGCCAAGACACCCTGCAGTCCTCATGTCTTCACTCAAGCAGCCTGAGGGAGCCCAGCCTCTAAGGTGGGGGTCAGAGCCTTGAGTTATCAGCTGGGCAGGAAGGAGGAGGAATCCTGGAGAACAGCATGGAAGTATCTGGTACTCTTCCTAAATTCCAGGAGAGCTGAGTGCTTTCTGAAAAAGATTCTCCCCCAGGGCAACCTCAATCCTAAACTTTCCCTTAATAATAACAACTGCCTTAGCAAGAGCATCCATTGCTTGTTAATTAGATCATCCATCTATCCTACTGTACCAAGTTGTAGGCACTGTGCTAGGTAGGCTCCAAGGAAATGGTGGTTAAACAATGAAGGTCTAAACTCTGCCCTCACTTATGTTTTAGAGCAGAACCATATCACAGGTAAATAAACCATCACAATGAAAAATGTCCATGAAGGAAAGGAACAGAGTGCTTTCACTGGAGCCTCATATCTGCCGGGGAGTTCAGCGGTGTGGTGAAGATGGTGGCATTGTGAGCCAACTTTACAGATGAGAAAATTGAGGCTTGGAAAGGTAAAGTGGCTTGTCCAGGCCCACAGAGCAGGTGAATGGCAGAGCTGGACTTCAGTCCTGACCTGCCACCTGCCAGCCCTGAGTTCTTCTGCATTTTATCTTCTTTCCCATTTTTAACTCTTTTGGGAAACATGTCAGCCATGTGTTAAAAAATCACATCTTTAATAACAAAACACAGGGGAAAAGAACAGAAAAGACCCTGCTGGAGCTCCCTTGGTGCTTTAAAAAGAGGAAAACAGTCTGAGGGCAATTTCTGAAAAGGGTCCAGTTTCCAAGCCTGAGCTCACAAGTGTCTGGATGGCTACAGGGACCTCCTTGGCCCCGGCACCTTAACATTCTGGCTGCTCAAGGGTGCCAGCAGGGCAGGGCCACCTGGCTTGAGGTGGGCACTTTCCTCTGAGGGTGAGGTCACCAGGATCCTGTGCTTGGCTATCGTGCTGTAACATGGAGTCCTGCCACCTATTCCCTTCTGCTGCCCTCAGACGCTGGGTGTGTGCTCCAGAGCCTTGCTCCATGAGCCAACACCCTCAGGAAAAGCACATGAGGGGCTGTGCTCAGGTGGGAGAGGGAAGAATGACAAAAGAACAGGGACCCCTAGGCTCATCAGTTGGATGGCCTGAGCTGATCCCAGATGCCACCATCGTGTGCTTTCATTCTGGGCTCAGACTCTCAGTTTTCCTTATTTATGAAATGAGGATAGTAACAGTACTCTATACAGTGGTTGGGAGGATTAAATTAGAGAACCTATGAAAACCATTGAGCAAAATGTCTGGTCATGGAAAGAGCACAAATGTTTGCCATATGACAACGATGAGGACATGACCTCATTTCCAAAGAGCTCATGGTTTATTCACTGATTTTTTCAACCAAGACTTCTCCGCATCTACATCATGCCAAACACTGAAGCCCTGGACAGTGGTCAACAGGAGGGAAGGCACCATCAGAAATGCTTTTTAAGAAGTTAGTCCCATTCAAGTCCCAGCCTACCACTCTCCTGTTTTGGTTTCTTGAGCGGATGTACAGTCTCCTGTGCTCCGCTTCCTCACCTGTAAAATGCTCCCCAGGAAAATCAGGAAGTGCAACGAGCAGTGATATGCTGGCAAATGCTTAACAACCGGCCCTCTGGGGAGACCTAAAAGCCCTGGTTTGTAGCAGTTGCGAATTTCCATGGTGTAAATGCTCTCACTGTGGCCACTGTGACTTTCTGCCGGATGGAGTAGGGTTTGAGAGAGGGAAAAAGAGAACTGAAGAATGCCACCAAGTTCATTCCTCAGTTTCACTGTAACATCTTCACCCTTGTCATTCCCAATAACATCACCTCCAAGGTCACTCATTCAATCAACAGATGTTTCCTAAGCACCTATTATCTGTCTGCCCTGTTCTAGGCACTGGGTTACAAAGACAGCATGCAGGCATGGATGGGGTGGTCGTGGTGGGGACACAGATTATCATACAGAGTTATCACTCTCAGTGAATCTAGAAATGCACAAGGTGCAGTTAACCATCACTTAGTACGCTGGTATCGCCTCACAAATTCCAGGCTGGAAGGATAGTAGCTAAGTGGTGTTTCAAACTAAGAATCCCCTTTTTGTTTGCTCCTCAACAAATAAAAGAAAAAGAAACCCTAGGGAAGGGTGGAGAATAAAAGGGAAGGTAACAATAGATCACTGATGAAAGGCAACAGCAGACATTCTGGGAACAAGGACCACTGGTGAGGTAAGAGGAGAGGAAGGTTCCGGAGGCCATTGGAAGGAGGGGTTGGGGGCCAACGCTTAGCTGCTCTATGGCCCCCCTCAACCCAACATCCCCCACTACCCAAGCCCATCCAGGCTCCTGAGACCTTGTAGGTGAAACTGAGAGCAGGGAAGTGCACCCAACCCCAATCCAGAAATAAACAACTTATTCTTTGTCATGTTCAATGTTTCGATTTTGAAAATCAAACTTGGGGTTCCAGTATATTATGTGGGCAATGGTAAAAAAATTTGCCAATTTTTTTTTACATCTCAAATAGCTGCCTTACAGTAACTCTAGCTACATACTGGAAAATAAAGAGCCAAGACTTTATACCTAGGTGAGAAAACCAGAAACCACTCAACAGTATGTACTCTATTGTTGACTCCCAAAGTAAGGTGAGTTTCAGGCCCCATGATGCCCCATAAAGGTTAACCTGATTGGACTGGGTCGGGGACAATGACATATGCTAATTGGAAACTGTGTTGAGCACCAGGGAAGAAAAAAGAATAAGACACAGATCTTGTTCTTACAGAAGAGATAGTCACCTAAAGCCAATTATAATACAGTGTGATGTGTGCTGCAGTGGCACAATGAAATATACTTAAAGTTATCAAAGGAGGGAGTTCTTAGCACTGTTGGCAGGGTAAGTGTGTCAGGGAAGACTTCAGAGAAGAAGTGACACCTGAGCAGGCTTTTAAGGATGAATGGAGATTGGCCCAGTGAGCACAATTAAGAAGGGTATTCCAAGTAGCAGTGAACAGTCTGTGCTAAGGCAAAGAGGTGTGTTTGAAAACTACAAGTTGTTTGCTGTTCTGCAGGATAAGCAGCAAAGCAGGAAGCAGAGCTGGAGGCAGAACTAGAGGGAGGGCAGACATGTTTGCGACTGTGAATTTGAACTTGAGGGCAATGATGAACCACCAAAGAGTTGTAAAAGGGGATACATGGTGAGACGTGGAAGCAAACTGATCAGATTTATATTTCAGAAAGATGATATTTTGGTGGTAACATGAAAGATAACCATGAGGTGAGGTCAAGATTAGAGGCCTGAGACCCATGAAGATGCTGGAAAGTTCTAGGCAAGGGCATGAGTGGGGAGGCAGTAGGGCTGAAAAGAACTGAGCTTGAAATCCATGTTTTATTTCTCATTTCCCTTGTGGTTCTCAAGACTGACTAATGTCCCTTCATCTCAGAGGACAGCACCGGCTTTAGTTTAGACTGAGCCAGACTTTATGGGGGGGTGACTGGTTGAATGCTCCCCAACATCCCTGCTCTGGCCAGGCTCACCTCTAGGTCAATCCCAAAAGGTGGTAGGGTCTTAAAATGCTTGTTCATGAATCCTTCCCAGCAAAGGTGACTGTGGAACCCTCTGGTGGGTCACCTCAGAAGATGAAAAGCCCTTTCCCCTGGGCCACTGGCCAGGTTTCAGATCATCCTTGGGGGGAGCCCAGGCTGGTTTAGAAAGACTTCAAGCTGGCCTCTGCCAGGAAGCAAGAGTGGGAGTTTCCTGCAACTCTCTCACCCACAAGGAAACCTGATTCTGCAGGAGGGTCTTGGACTGAGAAAGGGACGACAGAAAGAAGGATCTGGGGCCGACAAGGGAGAAAAGGGAGCCACATTGTTCCTGGTGGGTTCACTCTCAGTCCAGACGGTGGATCATCTCCCCCCCTCATTATCATCTCAAAGGAGGAAGAAAGGGCTGTGTGAGCTGGCTTCTTCCCCTTCAACAACTTCTTCCTCTCAGGAGACAGTTTGCACAATGAAGGAGGGGCTGGACA
Organism: Camelus bactrianus; assembly: GCF_048773025.1. Lineage (NCBI taxonomy): Eukaryota > Metazoa > Chordata > Mammalia > Artiodactyla > Camelidae > Camelus > Camelus bactrianus. Next base: position 29,445,507 of record NC_133550.1, on the reverse strand, counting down.
GGAGGCTGACCCTGAGAGAGCCAGGCTCTGCCAAAACTACCCGGGGACAGTGGGGCTGGCCTGCCACCTGCTGGCCACTCCTAGTATGGGGGACAGGCACCCTTCGGAAACTGCAGGGAAGGATTGGGGTTCTAAAGCAGCCAGCATCAATTTGGAGAAAGTTGGGAATGTATTTGGAGAGGTTAGCAAGTTCTTAAAGTATCTAGGATAAAGAATGGAAAATGGAAAAAAAAAAAAGAATCTAGAATGGAGTTCTGTAGGAGAAGCTGACATGTCTACGGGTAGGAAGTCTCTGTCACAAACATCCAATGAGCGCAGAGCCAACTTCCAGGTGACTTAATGAGTCTCAGCTTCTCACTTTTTCACTTTTTCACCCGCTGAGAGGCAAGAAAAAGACTGCTGTTCTCAATACCTAATTAACCTGTGGGCATACGAGGCATGATTGAAACAGACTGGGAGAAATTTCTCTGGCCAAAATTGTGTCCCCCACCAGTGTGCACAGCCTAAAAGTCACACATTGGTCATACCTGCGGATTATAGAGATTGAAGACCAAAGTCAAAATTTAAACGTTACTTGGCTGAGGCCATTCATGACATTTCAATTCTGTGCACTGTATTCCACACCATATGGGCACTGGAGAGAAAGAGATTAATTAATAAGACCCAACTTTATCACCCGAGAGCTAACAGGGAAGAGTGACCAGTAGAAAACTGTAGCACAATGAGAGTAAATCCTAATCAACTCTGCCCGATACTGGGCATGAAGAAATTAAACAGGCATGCCTACAAGATGATTAATATTGCACAAACAGTCACAATAGTCTGCAATAATAATATACACTTTAATAGAACTTACTGTTTACTAGACACATCCTAAACACTTTTATATTAACTCAGATTTTAACCCTACTTACATATATTAACTCTACAGGAAGGTATTATTTTATTCCCACTTAGAAACAGTAACTTGTAAAGGTCATGTAGCTATTATGGGATACAGATTTGAATCCAGGTAGCTTAGCTCTAAAGTCTGAGTTCCTAACCACTGCACCATGCTGTCATTTATTAGCTCAACCTCCATACAGGAAATAACTTCCCCTGTAAATAACCCCCATCACCATATCATGGCAAACCCTGACTGAACCAGAGAAAACAGTCAGCAGAGAATACTCAAAATCAAGGTCAAGTGTTCAGTTAAAGAGAAACAGAGGACCGCAAAGACCATGCAAGCATTTTGCTTACCAGGCAGACAGATGGGCAGCAGGATTGGAAGCAACATCTCTGCAGAAATCAAACCCTTTGCTCAGAACCTAAAGATGATGCTTTACATAAGAGCATAAGCAGAGATGAACATCATATAAGAACCTTCAAGCAAGTAGCATCACTGAGGACAATTCAGACTGGATCAGAACAGAGGCCAGGCACATGACCACTCTGGTTAAGGTGAAGTGATTTCTTAGCAGGAAAATAAAGGCTGATGTCTGAACCTGCTGAACATGCTTTAATATTGACTATATTGAATATGTTATAAGCTATCTCCCACTTAAAAAGTATAGATTCAACCATTCCCAACCTGAGTTAACTTCTCAAGGAATGAATGTGAGTACACATATCCACGTTAGAATAACAGAGCATCTAGCATGCTCAGTGAAATGAATGCACTAATTTATTCATTTAATACATATTTACTGGGTGCCTACTCTATATCTACTCTCCGGCAGCTTTTAGAGACATGCACTTGCAACTTTGCCCTCCAGTCCCCACAGCCATCCATGGGTCCACTGTCAGATTTGCCCTGGATGGAGTGCTTTCATGCCTCCACATCTAGGTTTACTTCCTGGACTGCAAATTCTGTGTCTCCAACTGGACTGATAACATTTATCATTTCTCTCTACCAAAAATCTGGAGTAGAGACCTATTTTCCACCTGCAGCTACACGTGAGCAGAGCCTGTTCATTACTTACCTGAGCACCTAAGGCTGTTACTTGCACTCAATCCGTGCTCAGTAAACTACCTGTGGAACTACTGTTGCAATGACCTCGACACGTGTCCAGTCTCCGCCCCTCAGGGAGCTTACCATCTATCCAGGCGGGGCATGCCTGAGAAGAGGCCAGAAGGATGTCATTTCTGCCCAACTTTGCTGTTAAGAGGACAAGTTCTGAAACCAGACTACCAGTACATGGAAGAGCAAGGACCCAAATTCACTCTGGTCCCAAGGGTTTTGGATAAGGACTGTGGGTCTCTGTTGGTTTCTTTTACCCTCATAGGAGCCTCATTTAATGAGGGAGCATGGCTGAAGCTTAAAGAGGTTAAGCAACTTGCCAGAATTAGTGTAGATTTTAAAAGTTTTCCATTTCTAGAAAGGTAATATGATGCATATACCATATATTATGTAACAATTCCTGTGGGCTCTGGATAGCATCCCATATCTGATGTGTTAAGATGTTTGCAGCAAATCACATGAATAAGCAGTGAGTGGCACTATGAACACTATCACAGTCTCACTTTCCTTCAAATCAGGCTTTGCTGCCAAATGGGTTATAAAATATTTTCTAGTTTTCAGATCTTTTTGGATTTTGGATTTGCAGCTGAGAGATTGTGGTCCTGTAAACATAAAGCCCTTTGGACAGAGTGTGGCATGAAGCAGCTGCCATGGCGCCTGGCATGCTGTACCACATGATAAATGTTAATGTCCTTCCCTCCTACCAGACTCTTGATACCACGGAGCCTCTCACAGCTCTTATCCTCTCTCCTTTGCAAGAGTGAGATAAGCCCCATCTCCTCTCCTGCCCCTGCAGGAGGAATACCTGCAGATTCTTGCTTACCAGTCTGTGTGGGCATCATCGATCACCAACAGGACCCTGGGCCTTTGAACAACAGGCACAGAGGGACCCGGAGGCTCCATCAGCCCGGAGGGGGCCTGCGAGGTCTGCTTCATGGCACTGGAGAAAGAGCTAAAGAGGCTGGATCCTGGAGAGGAAAAGGAGGCTGCCAGGGGCTGGGGGTGCCTCCTCTCCATGGCCGGGGAGGCAGGAGAGCTGGTGGAACTGTCTGGGCGCTGCAGGTCTGTCATGTAGCCGTTAGGCAGGTTGGCCACAAAGCTGCTGTCGGAGAGGCGCCGCCGGAGGAAATTCATGGCTGTGATGGATGAGATGGCTTGTTCCTACTCAGACTGCCTAGGTGAGGCCCAGATCACAGGCTGCCAAGGAGAGGGAGTGGTAGGGGCTTGGGCCAGAAGAGCCAGGGGAGTCCCACACAAGTCGGCTGCAGCTTTTTTCACCTGAGGAAACAAGCCAACAAACACATTAGTGGAAACGACCTCAACCCCTTAAGAGAAAACAGATTAATGCCCCTCCCTGCCCTGTTGCTGGGGGCAGTATAAAATGAGACATCTTTTTGGCAAGGGATTTGGTGACATCTAATTAGAGCTTCACCTTTTAACCTACAATTTCCATTTTCTGGAATTCTATCCCAATAAAGAAATCTGAGTTACAGAAAAAGCCTCTTGTACAAATATATTTATCACAGCATTATTTACCCTAGCGAAATACTGGAAAGTATCTCAATGTTCGACCACAGAATAACGAACACATAAACTACAGCAGTCATTCAGTGAAACCTTTCGTGGTAATTAAAAAGAAGTATTTACAAAGGGATTTTAGTAACACAGAAAACATTTCATGCTGTAATTTAAAAGATCATGATACAAGATTATAGGTACAGAACGACTACAATCACATAAAAGTTGAAATAACAAAACTTTGGAAAGAAAAAGACATCAGAATGTTAACAGTGAGTATGTTTGGGTAATGTGACTACATGGCTTTTTTTTTTTTCCTTTTCTTTCCACTTACCTATACTTTCCAGATTTTCTAGAATATATATAGCTGTAGACTGAATTGTGTCCTTCAAATTGATATCTTGAAGCACTTACCAGCAATGTGCTGGTATTTGGAGATGAGGCCTTTGGGAGGTACTAGGGTTAGACGAGGCCATGTGGGTGGTGCTCTCATGATGGGATTAATGTCCTCATAAAAAGAGACACCAGAGAGTTTGCTCTCCCTCAGCCCCGTGTGGACACAAGGGGAAGGCAGCCATCTGCAAGCCAGCAAAAGCGCTTTCACCAAAAACCAACCATGTTGGCACCCTGATCTCAGACTTCCAGCCTCCAGAACCGTGAGAAAATAAATTGCTGCTGTTTGACCCAGTTTGTGGTATTTTGTTATGGCAGCCCCAGCAGACTAATAAACAGATATCTTCCTTTTCTGAACAGAAAAACTAAAAAATAATAAATTGTTCATTTGAGATCAAAATATCCCATTGAGAAAAATGATTGTTCAAATCATACAATTGGACCCCACTCATATTTTCTGTTATGATTGTATTTTTGCTGAAGTAAAATTTACTTAGAGTGAGACACAGTCTGTAAGCGGTCCAATTCTTGAAGGTTTGATAAATGTTACTGTGGTATAAGATTTATTATACTCCAATCATCTCAGAAAGTTCTCTTGTGCCCTTTTCTGGTCAATTCACACATCCTTATAGGCAAATGTTCTGCTGATGTCGATCATCATATATTAATTTTACCTATTCTTGAACTTGATATAAATGTGATTGTATGTAATTCTTTTATGAATGGCTTCCTTCCCTCAACATAATGGTTTCAAGACTTAGTTATGCTGTATGTATCAACAGTCATTCTGTTTTCTTATCTGCTGGATGAATAAACCACATATTGTTACTACATTCTCCTGTTGGTGGATGTTTGAAATGTTTCCAGTTTAGAGGGTATTCTGAAAAGACTTGCTCTAAGGAATTTTTATTTAAGTATTTTTGTGGAGAGAGAAAGGGGGAGGTAGGGAGAGAGACAGAGAGAGAGACTAAGAGAGAGTGACTTTTTCTTTGGGAAAATACATAGAAGTTAATTTTGTTAATTCATAGTGTAAGCATATGTTTAACTTTTGAAGAAACTATCCAAAAGTTTCCCATAATGGTTGTGTTATTTTGCACCCTTCATTTGAGAGTTCAAGTTGCTCCACATCCTAACCTACATTGGCTATTGTCTGTCTTTCTAATCTTAGCCATTTTAGTGGGTGTAAACAGTATCTCACTGTGTTTTTAATTTATATTCTCTGACACCTAATGAGAATAGGCAACTATCATGGGTTTACTGGCCATTGATATGTCTTCTCTGGTGAAGTGTCTGCTGAAGTCTGGTTCATTTGAAAAAAATGGGTTGTTCGTATTTTTATTGTTTACTTGTAGGAATTCTTTACAAATTCTAGATATAAGTATTTTGTCAGAAATGTATACTGTGAACATTTTCTCTCAGTCTTTGGCTCGCCATTTCATTTCCTTCACAAGCATAAGTTTGGCAGAAAAAAAATAACTCTTACAAAAAGCGTACTGTTACTTAAGATAAAAACATCCCAATGAGAAAAAAAATTATACCATAGGATGAGATCATACTTTCATATTTTGTTTAATAGGAATATTTTATATATACATACAGAAAATACATATCTACATGCATATGTATACACATTTACATATACATGTATGACATCTATTATCTATATATGCTATATTATCTATATTATCTATATATATATTATCTAGATATTTGGATAAACAGAAATTTAAAATTTTTATGAAGTCCAATTTACTAAACTTTTTTTTTGCATTCAGTCCTTTCTGTCTCTGCTCTTAAAAATCTTTTCCAACCCCAAGATCACAATGATATTGTCTTATAATTTATTTTTTCTTTTTCTTTTTAAAATCTTTATTTTTTTTTACTGAAGCACAGTCAGTTTACAATGCTTATCAATTTCTGGTGTACAGTACAATATATAATTTCTTAAAGAAGCTTTGTAGTTTTAGCTTTTCTGCTTAGGTCCACATTCCATCAAAACTTGATTTTTGAGTGGTGTGAGGCGAGGTTCATGTATCCAGTTTTCCAGCACCTTTATGAAAATATTTTTCCCCAATGAATTACTCTGGCGGCTTTGTTGGTATCAGTGGACTGCATATTACCTACTTCTGGACTCTCTATTATGCTCCACTGATCTTTTTATCCTTACACTGTCTTGATTACTGTGGCTTTATAGGAAGTCCTAAAATCAGGTAAAGTGAGTTCTCCAACCTAGATTTGCTTTCACAAGATTGTTTTGGGTATTCTAAGTCCTACTTTCATATGCATTTTAAAGTTAAGTTGTATGAAAGTCTGTTGAGATATATTGTTTGGGATAATATAGAATCTAGCTGAGTTTGGGTAGAAATAAAAATCAACAATACTGAATTTTCTATCTCACAAACATGGTAGAGCTCTGCTTATTAAATCTTCTTTAGTGTCTCTCAGAAGTGTTCTGTGATTTTCAATTTGAGGTATTGCACTCATTTTGTTAAACTGATTCCTAACAATTTCTTTGGAGCCTTTTTGCATGGTATTTTAAAATATACTGTTTCCTAAGTTTTATTTTCTATTTGTTTGCTACTAGCATCATATATTTGCTAATTATTGTCAATATATTGACCTGATAAATTCAATTATTACTACCCATGATTATTTATAGTTTTCTTAAGATTTCTATTCACGCTACCCACAAATAGAGACATGTTTACTCCTCCCTTTCCCATCTTTTACTTGTCACTTCCCTTATTACAGTTGCTAGTCCCTCCACTACTGAATAGAAATGATGAAAGCAGACACCTTACCTTGTTTCCGATTTTAGGTTGAAAATGTTCAATATCCCATGATAACACGATGTTAGCTATAGGTTTTTTGTAAATGCGTTTTTATCAGATTGGGTCAGTTCCCTGTAGTCTTAGTTGGCTGAGAGTTTTTATCATGAATGGATGCTACATTTGCCAAGTGATTTTCTAATTGAGAGAATTATGCTTTTAAAAGTCATTTATTTGCTTAATTTGGTGAAATTACAACTTATTTTTAAATTTAAAGCAAACTTGCATTCCTAGGATAAATCTCACTTGGTCGTAGTGAATTACCCTTTTTATATAACACTGGATTCAATCTGAGAATATTTTGTTGAGGATATTTGTGCCCCTGTTCATGAGAAATACTGCTCTGTAAGAGAATATGTATTTTGCTATTGCTGGGTACAATGTTCTATAAATATCAACTAGATAGTTGTTAAGTCAGGTTTCCCAGGAAGCTGACTCTGCCAGAATGATTTGGAAGCAGAAAGTTTATTGGAGAGTGCCTCCATGATCAACAACTGTGGGCAAGCATGAAAAGCAGGAATGGGCTGAAAGAGGGGTTGAACTGGAATATAGTTACCACAGAGGCCTCAGTTGATCTTATTGGGAGCATGGAGCTGGGCACCTCTTTAGAATTCCTCACTTTCCAGCCACTTTGTTACCCTGCACTCTATCTGCTACTTGTCAAACCAATAAAGCTGCAGCTTTCTGCTTTGGTTCTAGCTGCTCCATGCCATATGGACTGGGGAGTGCTTTCACGGGAAGAGCCACATAAATGTGAATCTCACTCAGTGAGTGCAGTTCCCATCTTTCAAGGGTCAAATCCCCTCCAGATTCCATCCGTTTTTTTATTTCTCTCCAGGAACCAAAAATAGATTATTTTAAAACTTTATCCAAAATTTATCTTTATTATCTATGAGAGGGTTAATCCAACACAAGCTACTGAGTTATTATTGGACCTGAACCTCTTCTACCTTTTAAATACTGAATAGAAAAATTAACTGTTAAAGTTGAATGGACCTTAGAGATTTTTTCAAACAATCCCTTCTTTAGGAATTCTGATCGACTGGTAGGAATCCCCCACCTTCAGAATATGGACCTCTTTATCTTTTGACCAACTCCAATGTTAGTCAAAGGCTCCTCTTGTAATTTCTTCCACTGCATGCCCCAGGGGGTTTTACAGTCTGGTAAAGGGAGACAGATAATGGACAAATATTTATGGACTGGGATGAGAGCTAGTAAGAAATAAACAGAGTGCCACTGTAGAGATTAACATGGGGGGTGGTCAGGGAAGGCCTCTCTGAGGAAGTGACCTTTAAGCTGAGATTAACATGGAGGGATGTCAGGGAAGGCCTCTCTGAGGAGGTGATCTTTAAGCTGAGACTTAAGGATGAGGGGAAAGAGAAGTACATATACAAAAGTCCTGAGGTAGCAAAAGACTAAAAATAGACTTACCATGTGATCCAGCAATCCTACTCCTGGGCATATATCCAGAGGGAACCTTAATTCAAAAAGATACATGCACCCCAAAGTTCATAGCAGCACTATTTACAATAGTTAAGACATGGAAACAACCTAAACGTCCAATGACAGATGACTGGATAAAGTAGTTTTGGTATATTTATACAACAGAATACTACTCAGCCATAAAAAAGAATACAATAATGCCCTTTGCAACAATATGGTTGGGCCTGGAGATTGTTACTCTAAGTGAAGTAAGCCAGAAAGAGAAAGAAAAACACCATATGATATCACTTATATGTGGAATCTAAAAAGAAAAAAATGTAAATAAACTTATTGACAAAGCAGAAACAGACTCACAGACACAGAAAACAAACTTTTTGTTACCGGGGGAAAGGGGGTGGGAAGGGATAAATTGGGAGATATGCAGATACTAACTAATATATAAAAGAGATAAACAACAAGTTTATACTGTATAGCACAGAGAACTGTATTCAATATCGTGTAGTAACTTATGGTGAAAAAGAATATGAAAGCAAATATTATGTATATTCATGCATGACTGAAGCATTATGCTATAACCAGAAATTGACACCACATTGTAAAATGACTATACTTCAGTAAATAAATAAATACACACACACATACACACACAAAGTCCTGAGGTAGGAAAGAGCTGGGCACGTTTGAAGAACAGAAGGAAGGCTGGCTCAACCAGAAAACAAGATTTTTATAATAAAATATTTAGAGAAGTAAAAAGGGATCAGATCATGAAAAGCCCTCCCACAAATAATTTGGATTTTATTCCAAGTGTGAATGCAAGCCATTGGATGGTTATAAGCAAGAGAGAGACATAATCTAGTCTGCCCGGCCACTGTATGGACCATAGAGCATGTGTTTGGAAACAGCCAGACAAGTTAGGAGGCTGTTACCATCATTTGGGTCCTTAGGTATAAAAGAAGGGAGTTGGATTATATGATTTTGCAGGATGTCTTCCTGTTCTGTGAGTCACTCATTTCTTATGCCACTAGACATTAGATATCCCTCCAATGCCAAACTTAATCTGATGGTGGGGCAAGGAAGGGTGGGAAGACTAGGATAGAATCCAGTAGGCCAGCTTAGTACTCAGCATCATGCTGCCCCACCAAGGGCCACTAGAGGGCAGGAGTGACCACACCAGACAAGAAAAATCTAAAACATTATAAAGCAGATTTGCAGGCTTGCTTCTTAGAGGCTGTTGCACAAGGAAGACTTTACTGGGAAGAACTTTTTAAAAAAAAAAGGTTGGAGGCGTCTCACTTGTACATGGAGTACAAGACAGAAGTAAAGTGTAAATCATAGGGACACAGGTTTTGCATCAAAGCGGGAACAATTCCATAAAATGAGAACCACCCCACAGCAGCACCAGCTACTTTGAGAAAAGATGAACAATTGTCCATGAACTGGACAAGAGAGGGGACATCTCTGCTCAATGTCTCATAGACACCCAGACTCATCTCCTTGCTCATCCGCATATGAATTTATGCACCTGGGTCCCCCCTCTTCCTCTGGGAAGTACCACTATCCATCCACTCACTTTGGCCAGAAACCTGAGTCTCGTGCTTTGCTCCTCCTTTACGCTCAGCATTTCCAGCCATTCAGCCATCAGGCCCTGTCCGTCTCCCAAAACATCTTTAATATTATCCTCTCCTCTCCATCATTCCTATCACAGTCTTAGTTCATATACTGCTAAAATAAAAAATGGACCAAAGACCTTAACAGAGACCTCACCAAAGATAGACAAACGGCAGGTAAGCATGCAAAAGGACGCTCCACATCATATGTCATCAGGGAAATGTGAATTAAAACAACAATGAGCCACCACTGCACAGCTATTAGAATGGCAAAAATCTGGAACACTGACAACACCAAAGGCTGGTGAGGATGTGGAACAACAGGAACTCTCATTCATTACCAGTGAGAATGTAAAATGATACACCCACTTTGGAAGACAGTTTGGTAGCTTCTTATACAACTTAACATACTCTTAACAGACTATCCAGCAATCATGCTCCCTGGTATGTCCACACAAACACCTGCACAAGGATGCTTACAGCAGGGTGTTTATTCATAATTGCCAAAACTTAGAAGAAATCAAAATGTCCTTCTGAAGTGAATTGATAAATAAACTGTGGTACACCCAGGCAACCAAATATTTAGTGCTAAAAAGAAACTGTTACTTGCAAAGCCTATTAGCAATTCCTGGGAAATAAAAATAGAACTTGGATAGTAAAATAAGGTCTAACCTTTTTTTTTTCCTTTATGCTTGGTCTAGTTTCACCTGCAAGTAGGATACACCACCTGCAGAGCCTTACACCTAGCACTTCAGACCGGAGTTCCCAGGGCAAAATGGCTATTCTCAACACTTCAGCTCAACTGGCCTTATGCAGAAGCGCCACCTCAGGGCTCCTCCAATCAAGATGGCGGTGGCAGACCGGGTGCAGGAGCGCCGCCTCAGGGCACCTCCACTCAAGATGGCGGCAGACTGTGCTCAGAAGCGCCGCCTCAGGGCACCTCCACTCAAGATGGCGGCAGACTGTGCTCAGAAGCGCCGCCTCAGGGCACCTCCACTCAAGATGGCGGCGGCAGACCGGGTGCAGAGACGTTGCGCTGGCACTTTGATCTGAATCACTAGGAGCAGCACTGCTGCACGACACATGAGAACAACACTCCCACCCTGCTGACAAGAACCCTATAGAGCAACCCCGCCAATGACGTCAGGAAAAGTGTGTGTTCCAGGGTGTGAGCTCACACCTCTCCGTTCTTCGATCAAAGAATAAAGCTTTACTTTGCTTCCGAACCAAACTCAGTCTCCTATCCAGTCAAAGGACGCTGGGCAGAAGGACCCTTGTTGGGGACGGACTTGGGAGGGTCGGTAAGAAGATGAGCTATCAAAGCCATGAAAAGACATAGACGAACCTCAAATGTGTATTACTAAGTGAAAGAAGCCAGTCTGCAAAGGCTACACACTGTGTAGGACATATCAGAAAAGGCAAAACTATGGAGATAGTAAAATGCTCAGTGGTGGCTGGAGATGGTGGGGGAGTGGGGGAGCAGGGGAGCAGGGGCACAAAGAGACCAAGCACAGAGGATCTTTAGGTATCAGTATGATACCAAAATGATGGTTACATAGCATTAGACATTTGTCCAAGCTTGTAGAATATACAACACAAGAATGAACCCTAATGTAAATTACAGACTTTGGATGATTATGATGTGTCAATTTAGATTCATCAGTTGTAGCAAATGTACCACTCCAGTGGGGATGCTGATTATGGGGGAGCTATGCATGTGCTGGGGCAGGGAGTATATGAGAAATCTCTGTACTTTCCCTCAATTTGTAATGAACCTTACACTCAAAAAAAAAAAACAATATCTTACTGAAAAAAAACAAGGGGGAAGTTCTTTGAGCACAAAACCCCTAGTAAACCCAGATTAAGGATCACCATGGTCTTAGCACTCTGGTGCTGGACACAGTTGGGCAGAGGGAGTAAGCCTGAAGCTTACACTCATGGATTCTGGAACCCAACTGCCTGTGTCTAATCCCAGCTCTGCTACCTACTACCTACGTAGCCCCTGGTAAGTTTTGTAACCTTGTTATGCCTCAGTTTCCTCATCTATAAAATGGGGATAGCACCTATCTCATAAGGTTCCTGTGAGAAGTTAAGTGACTTCATATATGTAGTATCTAGAATGGTGCCAGCACAGAACAAGCAGTTAGCTGTTGTTATCATGAAGGAGGAATAATAAAATGGCTACATTTAGGCTAACAGATTGCTTATTCTTATGCTTGCCCTTAGAACGGTCAACAAACCTGACCGACCAGTTGCTACCCACAGCTCCAGGCCCATTGTTAAGACTAAAGTTATTGATCTTACTGTTAATCTAAAGTAATAATCACACTTGGTCTCAGAGTCGTTCTCCAAGGAGAAGTTCACAGAACTGTAACCTTACAAAACAGCCTGAATTACCAAGAAGACCACACCGTGGGTGCTTATAAGATAGAGATGAAAAGAGCGACAACCACTAGCCTCTATAGACTTGGTCACCTGGAGACATCATGACGCCACTCTGAGTCCTATGAGAAGAAAATAATTCTGTTGATTGTTATCAACGCTTTGTTGTTTGAGTGATGGCTATATAATCACCCTGTCCCATCCCCAAGATGGGCTCACAGTTTTGAAGGCACTAGCCTGCTATGAATCCCCTTTGCCCAGCAAAGTAATAAAGCTGCCTCTTTTCTTCGAAGCTCCAAGACCTGGTCTCTGAGTTATATGGCTCATCACGGACAGGGCCGATCTTTCGGCAACAATCACACTGACTGCTTTTTAGACACACTGACTGCTTTTTAGAAGGTCTGGCAATATGGTCAGTCTTAGCTTGGGATGCAGTGTGCGGTATTCATATGAGAACGGGCTTTGGATGGATCTGACTTTGAGACCCAGTCTGCCTCTTCCAGCTAACAGCTCAGCCACTGGTTCTTGATCTGCACAGTGGGGATGCTAATCTCTGCCCTCCCTACTCCACAGGTCTTTAAGCAGACCAAAATAAAATGCACTAAACTGCTTTTCAAAACGTTAACTTTTTTAAAGTTAACAAAAGGGAAAATTGGCTTTTTTGGTGTACAGTTTCATGAATTTTAACACATTCATGTAACCACGACCACAACCAGGGTACAGAACTGTTCCATTATCCTAAGGGAAATTGCTTTTTAATCTTTAAAGTGCTCTGCAAATGTTGATGGCATGGTTTTTCACAGGCTAACACCTGGCTCCCTTACAATGGGACATGAGGTAAGGAATATTCAAGCCCTGGCACATCTCTTAGAATACTCAGCGAGAAGATGAATTCCGATGATTGAACTTCCTGTTTGTCAGCTGCCTTTGCACTGGCTGTCCCTTCACCTGCAACACTTTCTACAGATACCTGCCTGGCTCACCTCTCATCTCCTTCAGATCTTTGGTCAAATGTCACCTCAGCAAGACCTCCCCTAACCACCCAACATTAAAGCATCTTGTTACTTTGGCTCTCTCCTACTCTACTCCACTTGTTCTATTTCCCCTGCATGCATCCATGTCAATAAACTATGTAATTTCCTTATCCGTTTTTCTCATTGCTGGTTCTCTGCTCCCTCTGATAGGATATAAGGACCCCAAGAACAGGGATCATTGATTTGTTCACTGATGTACCCCTAGCACTTAGAAAAGCACCTAGCATGTAGTAGGGGCTCAAAAAATACACATTGGATGAACCTGCTTAAAATAACAGGAATGAAATTAAGCCATCGTTACTCTTGTTTGTGAAGACTAAATGTGTGATTGTACAAGAGAAAGCATCCATCCCAGTGCCTGCATATAACCTGAAGTTAGAACAAAGTTGGAATAATGAGAAGGAATAACTGATTTCATTTTTTAACAAACTCCTTCCTCATGAAAAAACACCCAGACTCATAAATTCTCCATCTTTGGCTCAGTGAGCACTGGAAGAGTTTCTTTTTCCTCCCCCACTAGGAACTAGTGTTTGGGTAATTAACAGCTGCTAAAACCCTTTCTGCCGGAGCAGAAAGTTTAAAAATTCATGGAGACAACATGGGCTGAGCTTCATCCATATATGGATGAGCATAGGCAGGGTGGGAGGTGAGGGTGGGCCTGCGAACCCAGAGAGTGTGCCACTCAAGCTGCAGAGAGAAGAGATGCTTAACTTCCTGAGAAAAGGTCAAACACATATCTGCTGAGGGAGCAGCTCCATTTCCACATAACAGATCGGCCAGGTCTTTCATCCTCAGAGCACTGTTCCAGCCACATCTACATGAAAGTGAGCACTGTCTTTGATGAGTTCAAATCCACTCACAGAGGCCTTGTTCTCCTGTGAGTGGCAACCTTCTTGTTCCCACAGGTGGGACCTCAGCTAAGGATCCAGGCTTTGGAGCTAGGATTTGTAGGTGAGTGAGCTCTTGCACCAACAACTCCCTCCCTTTGTTGGAGAACACCTAGACTGTAAGGAAATTTCATGGGAGAAGGTCTCCTCGAGGTGAGATTTTTCCATTTATTAGAAACCACTCTCCCCAACTGGACATATATTCAAGGGAGAAACACCACAGCCAGGTCACAAAAAATATACATGCACATGAATATTTACATTTAGCTAATTAAAGCTTTTAACCTAAAATGATAAAGCAACTATAACTGCATTACCCACAAAATAATTGCAGGATTTATTTACAAACATTATTTATAAGGCTCTCCAGGGAGCAGCAGGTGGGATTGGGACACAAGCTTGGTGTCACTTGGCAATCATACTGGCTTATCTCTGATTTATCAAGACCTGTCTCTGAAGGTCATTGTCAAAAATCTAAACGGAAGCCTTTGATAACCTGAGGTCTGGAGCTCAGTGGTCATCTTCGACCCCTCTGATTGCTGCCCATGGTGGGCCCTTCAAAATAAATAAGGTCATTTCCAGCAAGGTTAACTTACTGTAAAATAAACCATATGTGGTTTGGGGGGGTATATTTCACAATATTATTTCTAGGATTTTTCATTCTAAACTGGAGCTGGAGAGGTGCCCACCTCGGTGATCATCTCAAACGCGGGGCCCTCTGGGCAAGATCCTAGCCTGAGGGTGAACAGCTCCACCTCGCTTACCCCCGCATATTCACAGCCATCAGGCTCAGGCCAGAAGATATCATTTCTCCTTCCTCTTCTCCCATTCCTCTGGTGCTCCATGGATTCTTGTTTCTTAACTGGCTCTGGAATCCAACCTCATCTCTCTCCTCCCCTCACTGCCAGGGCTACCTTCGCCGCTCACCTGTCAAGTGCTACAGCCTGCAGACCTGCTTCCCCCTCCAGCCCCTTCCCCACATTGTAGCCAATTGACCTCTTGGGCACTTCAGCTAGACATGATCACATCACTTTCTGCAGAAAACTTTCCTGTGCTTGGCCATGGCCTCCAAGGTGACGTCCTTCACATTCAGGCTTGAAACTCCAGCCCTCTCACCTCCTGCTTGGAACAAACCACTCCTGCCCCCAACCCCTCCTCATCTTGCTTTGTCAGCTAACTCTCACCCATCTGTCAACTCAGTCTTCAGGGTGCCTTCCCTGATCCTATGGGATTCCCTGAACATGGCCAGCCTGCTCTCAAGGGCAGCTGTTACACACGAAGCAACCTCTTCTTGGTCCCAGCTTCTCCCGCCACCGCGTGGTTCATTTAAGTCTCCCCCTCCTTCAGAACCTACATCACTTGCTCAGGACAACCATCCTGACCACCCCAGAATGCTCCAGGCTAGGTAAGGGGGTTTCTCTCCGTATAAGCTAATGGTTTTACTGATTTAAAGTCTCAAATTCTAATATGTACCCATATCACCTGGAACAATTTCTAACAATAGAAACTCTAGGCCCCAACCCTCAATGGCTCTGATTCTGTTAGGCTGGAAAAGTGGCCCAGAATCTTCACTTAACAAACTCTCCAAATGATCCGAGTGATTTGCTGCAGTTGGTCTCTGCATTACATTTTGAGAAACATTTCTCCAGACCAAAGTCTCCAAGGAGGCATCCCCTGGGACCACCAAGGAAATACACTAGAGGGCAGGGAAAAAATTGTTTAAAATTTTATTTCAAAATTTCCAATCTTATCCCTAAATTTCTTTTTTATGTGTACTTTCTATGAACACAGTTATTAGCGAAGTATTCATGATTTATAAATAAATATGCTTATGCTGGGGTGGGCAATTCTGTTATTTCAATGATCAGTCACGATTGTTCACCCCTCCCAGGGTCGACACAGGCTGCCAAGTAACTGCAGTTCCTTCCACTAGGAGCTGAGTGACTTCCCCACCCATTGACTTCAGACCCAGCTGTTGGACTAGTTTTGGCTGATGGGATGAGGGCAGTCCTGACAGTGCAGTGGTTCTGAGCCAGACCTAGTAGACATCATGATGTTTTTCTACTTGCCCTCTTGCATCTCTGCCATTTCCATGAGAAAATGTTCCGTGGGCACGTTCTGTGGGCTGGCCCACGGATCCAAGGAGAAGGAGAGACACGTGGAGAAGACCTGGGCCCAAGCCGCATCCCAGAGCCACCCAGATGAGCCTAGCCAACATTAGTCGATTCTCAGCCAACCTGAATACACATAAGCAAAACAATGCTTATCATCTATGCCATCTGAAGGCTGTGGTTGTTTGTTATAGTAGTGGCTCCTTGTATAGCAATAATTGGTTTAGATTTTAGGCTCACTGAGAGTAGGGTCTGTATTTCAGTCCTGTATCCACAGCACCTTGTAGCTCCTCAGTAAATGACAGAATGAATGAATGAATGGATAGATTCTCTATTTCCCAAGAAAATCCTCACCAATATTCTCTGTGGCCTTGTTTGAAAAGATTTATGATGAACTCACGTTTACAAAATGAACTACAAGGGCTGGGGCTTTTAGGGTTCCTCAGGGCACCTTTCCTGCCAGTCAGACTAAGAACTTGGTGTCCAAGGGTACCTCAGGCTTTTGTATAATCCTGAGATCAAAATACTGCCCCTATTAACTGTAAAATTAAATCTGAGTGGTCCAGGGCCTGACCTTGGCCCCTGTTCTTCTCTTGGACCAATTAGGCTCTCCATTTCACCAGCCCCCAGTAATCTAACAAGACCCCAGTATCTAATCTCTGCCTTGAATACACAGCTGTGCCTGTTGCCTCTGGGAGGATCAACTTCCCAAATCCTGGGAGAACATCTGAAACCCCTCGAACTATGGCAGCCAGGTCCTTCTACGTGGCTGAATGCTTTGCTCCCTCTACCCTTGCCAAAGAAAACCCAGAAAGCCACTGTGCCCTGATTTTGTTGAGAAAAACTTGGCTATTGTATACACTGGGAAAAATTGGGAAATCCAAGGGAACATCTGAGTCTCTCGACACAGGGTGCATCTGACTGGAACGGCCTCTGTATTTCTTTATGCTGATCACAGCTCCTTCCTTATTAGTGTCAGGCCCAGACGTCAGCTGTGCAATGCTAATTTGCACTAGGGTCCCCAGTGCCCAAGTCTCTAGGGAGGGATCTGCCTGAAGGTCCTCTTGTCCACACTTCACTCTGCGGCAACAGGCCAGAAAATAGAACATCTGGATTGTCTCTAAATGAAGTCAGGAAGTTCTGAGGTTTGGGTTGGCCACTGGGGTCCCAAGTGTGGCTGCGAGTAGGGGAATGCAGTGGGGGTCCCTTGATGATCCGCAAAAAGGATCTGGAGTCTTCCCCCAGCAAAGCTCTTCGTGCCTCATCTCGCGTGTGGGCCTGCTCAGACAATGCAAGTGGGGCAGCATCCAGTCCATCTTTTTGTTTTTATCCCATATACTTCTGTGCTTTCTTCCCTTCCCTCTTCCCTCCATCACTTCTTCCTTCCCTTCCTCCTTCCTGATTCTTTATCTTCAATTCCTCCACTTTTTCAGGAACTAATTTTGAATTTGAAAAAGATCTGGGAGTTGATACTATCTCTTACTCGCACAGAATTCCCTTACTGTAGTGTTTCCAATTTAAAATTAATTGCCATCATTCACTGAGCACCTATCAAGTGCCAAACACTCTGCTAGCAGATAGATATTATGTATCTGTACGTATCTATATTCTGATTCAAGTTCTAGTTAAAACCCATCATGTAGGTATTTTCATTTCCTTTAAACAAATAAAATGAAAACCTCAGGGGGTTGAGTTACTTTTCCAAGATCAAACAGCCAGTCAGTAGGAGAAGCACATACTGCAATGCCTAAAATTCCGAAGTGGAATCTTAAAAGGATCAGCTCAACAGCCTCAATTTATGAATAAAGAGTCAAGAGCCTAGCAAAGAGAAGTGAGTTTCATTTTACTCTGGTTCATTTAATCATTATAACAACCTTATGAGATATAAACAATTTTTACATCATCTCCATTTTATAGATGTGGAAACTGAGGCACAGGCAGATGAAGTGACTTGCCCAAGGACTTATGTCTCCTTAAATGATGGCACTGGGATTCAAAGCTAGGCAGTCTGAGTCCTAGGTCCAGTCTTAACTACACTGTGTTGCCTTCCCAAGACGCAGACTGCATAAGAAACAGACAGGGACAGAGCACACAGGGAACCCAGCTGTGACACCCAGAAGCCTGCCCTGTCCTCTCCAGTTTCATCATGAATGGTGACTACAGGTGGAAGTCAAATTCCATGTGGGTGGAGGAAATAGAATGGCCTCAGGATTTCCCCATGCTGATTATAGCTCCATCTCTGTCAGTGCCGGGCCCGGAAGTCATTTGTGCAATGCTAATTTGCACCAGCTTCAGGGAGGGCCCTGCTGCTGGCCTTTCACATGACTCGGGGGAAAGATGACAGCACAGCTGCCAGCATGGCCAGAAAAGCATTTGAATCACTGCTGCCCAGCAAAAGGCAGATAGTCTTCTAGGGCAACTATGGGCCGATTTACAGCACTTAATTCCCAGTTTCCAGGCCCGTGATCTGATGCTTGCTGGACAGAGGGAAGGAGTAAGTGATCAGGGACTCAATGCCAGAACAGCCAACCCAAAAGTATAACAACCACCATGATAATGGCAGTGCTGGCAGTGATGGTGTTGGCTACCATTTGCTGAGCCTCTGTGAGGAGTCAGGGACTGTACACAGATGCCTATAGATAGTCCCCAAGCATCACAACAACCCTGCCCAGAAAGTGCAATCCTCTCATTTTACAGAGGAAGAAATTGAGGTCCAGAAATAATAAGTAATTCACTCAACTTGTAAATAATAATTACAGTTCTGTCAGGCAGTGTTCTAAGCACGTGACACCTATTAACTCATGCCATCCTTTCTCCAGCTTTATGAAGTAGGTGTGCTATTCTTACCTGTACTGTATGGATGTGGACACTGAAGCCCAAAGTTACAGGGCTGATGAGTGGCCAAGCTGCGGTTCAAACCTAGGCAACTTGGCTCTGGTGGGCATGGTGGTAACTACTGGGCAGCACTGCCCCTCTGTGGCATCGGTCTGTCTGGTTTTGCATCCTATTGATTTTCCACCACACTGGGCTGCCTCAGGCTTCCATGAGCCTGGATTTATCTTCTTGGGTGCCTTAAACTTAGCTCAGTTTACACAGAACTGCTTCGGGTTCCCCATCCCCTATGTCTTGCCCCCCACACAAGTTTCACATCTCCGTTCCCTCTGCCTGGTATGACCTCCCCTTTGCTCTCCTACATTCTTCAGTTGTTACTACTGTCTCAGCTCATCTCCTTCTCTTCTGGGGAGGCTTCCCTGACTACTCTCACCAAACCATTAGGACTAAGAGAGCTGTTCTGTGGCCTGCAGAGCCCTGTCACTGCAGGTTTTGGAGAGGTACCAAGTCTGGCTGCACACTCACTGGGCTGGAGATGGTGGCAGACAGAGCTGGGCACTTGGGGTCAAGGAGAGATGCCAGCATCGCCAAGGTCTGGGAACCAGACTTGTCATTCCTGTCTGCTAGGTCAGGAAACACATAGAGCCAAATTAATAACCTTCCTAGAGACAAAGGAGACCTTTGGGATGCTTTCTCAAGCCTGCAGTGTACCTGAGGATGCATAGGAAGGGCTGAAGTGAGGGGAAACACCAGCCACTTGGAATACCTGAATAAAGATATTCACAGGTGAGGAGAGAGACAGAGAAACATAGAGATAAAGAGAGACACACACAGAAACACAGAGACAGAGAGACACAGAGACAGAGAAACACACACAGACAGACACAGAGACAAAGATACAGAGAGTCCCAGAGGGACACACTAAGAAAGTGACAGAAAGACACAGAGAGACAGAGAGAGATAGACACAGAAAGACAGGGAGAGACAGAGACAGAGAGACAGAAAGACGCAGAGACAGAGAGAAAAGAGATAGGGAAAGAGAGACAGGACAGAGATAGAGAAGAGAGAGGGCACATGGCTATGAGCACTGCAGCATTCTGTCTTATACTTTCAGTTCCTGCAGCCTCTGCCTAAGCTTTACAGGGCAGATGGCCAGCCTGGCGGTGCTTCTCGTGTCCAGGTGCGCCCTAATGAGGAATTTAGCAAGTTCACTCTGAAGAGCAAAGGCAAGCTACCAGGCATCTTAAATGTATCAGGTCCAAAACAGAATTCCTGATTTCCTGCCACCTCCCTGACACATACTGCCCCTTTTTCCATTCTCCCCATCTCAGTAAATACCCCATGCAGTGGATTAAGCTAGAAATGTGGGGAGATGCTGTGATTCCCCTCTCTCTAGCCTACCACACCCAGACCACCATCAGCTCTTTTATCTCCAACTCAGCCTCTGAATCCACCTACTTTTCTCAACTCCACGGTCACCACGAATGTCTGAGCTACCACCATCCCTCACCTGGACCAAACCAGAAGCTCTCCTCCAGCCTCCCTGCCTCCCCACCTGCTCCCTTGCCCTAACTCCCACCCTTCAATGGCCCCACCGTACTGTGGATGGCACTCAAGCTTCTTTCATGGCCTGCAGGCTGACATCATCTGGGCCCCTCTCCCTCACTCAATTTCTACAGCCAAACTGGACTCCCTTCGACTTCCCTCCCAAAGAAGCCAGCCTCCTTCCCTAGCACCACTCCCTGCCCTCAAGCCTTTGCACCTGCTGTTCCCTCTACCCGGGATGTTCTGTGAAATCACACAGAACCATCCACTGTGGCATCCTTGCTCCCACGGCTTTGTTGCCTGATGAGGAGACGAGGTACAGACAAGGAAGTTACTTGTCTGTGGTCACTTAGCAAAGTAGAGGCCAGGCCCAGAATGCAGGTCTCCTGAGTCTTCAGCCGGTGTATTTTGTTTTGTTTTGTTTTGTTTTTTAATAACTCCATAATTATCAAAATTAAAATACAAGATTCTTAGGATGTCAGTGCCTCCTAGCTAGTCACTCACTGACTTCACCCTCTCCGGGGAGCACTTTTCTCCTAAATAACAAAATTCTAGTAACCACTATATGGCTGGCTGCCTACTCAAGCACTGAGCTATTGACAAGGATCATCTCAGTAATCTTCACACAACCCTTAACCCCATTTTACAGATAAGGAAACTGAGACTCAGGGGGTTTCACAACTTGCAGAACTTTATGTACCAGGTAAGTAGCAGACTTAAATCTTGCCTCTAGATCAGTCCAGCCTATCTCTAGATATAGCCCTTTAACCACTGTGATACCCTGGCTGGCTGGCCCCTCTGGGCATCAGTATGAATGGGGTACTCCGCGATGGCCTGGCACCTACAGGGCAAGCACTCTGTGGCAGTCTCTGCAGTGTCCTTCACCTTGGAGAGCTTGAGTCTGGGCCCTGGCTCAGAAAGGTCCAAGAACAGTGGACTCAGCTGCAATTATGAGAACACAGTACCCTCTTGCAAGCTAGGGAGGCGGGCTGCCTCATGCTCACATAAAAGAGCAGGTGTGGTGTGGGCAAGGCTTGCATGCAGATTTTCACTATAAGAGGTGGGAGCTACCACCACTGACTCGCTGTGTGACCCTAAACAATAATGATGATGATGATGATGATAGTGGCAATAATAACAATAATAACAGCATTTAATAGCAATAATATTAGCAATATAATAGCAATAGTATTAAAAGCAATATAGCAATATAGTACAGTAATAATAACAATATAGTAGCAATAACATTATATATATAATATTTTATAATGCTTCCTATGTGCTGGGTACTGTTTTAAGCCCTGTTTATATATTAAATCAATTAGTCTCAATAGGAATCCTTCATTCTTGTCCACTTTCCATATAGAGGAAACTGAGGACCAGAAAGTTAGAGTAAGTTGCCCAGTTGTCAGTGTGACTCAGTGTGGAGTCAGGATTTGGCCCAGATGACGTGGCTCCTCACCCTACACTATCAGCATCCCCCTGGGCAAGCCATTCCGGCACCCCTCCACAGATGCGCTTATTTGTAAAAGGAGGAGCTCAGACCTGAAGGACTCAGGTGCATATCTTTGAGTCTCACTTTCAAGGGAAAGAACCAGACACAGAAAAAAAGTGGTTTCTTTCTCTGTCTTCCTTTATCCTGGTTTCTAATAATACTTGTCAGACTATATTAATAATAACAACATGGACTGAATTCTTGCTAAATGCCAGACACCCAGCTAAACACTTTACCTGCACCATCACTCTCTCCCGTACTCCTAGCAATGCTATGAGGGAGGTTCTAGCATCCTGATTTTAGAGCTGACTCATCCGAGGCTCAGGAAGGTTCAGTAACTCACCCAAGGTCACACAGCAGGCAAGCTGCTGAACTCTAACCAGGCTGGTCTGACTCCAGAGTCTAGGCCTTTAACCACTAGTTTCATCTGCTTCTCCTTCTCCCTATTCAGGAGCAACTGAGCTCGGGAAGTGGCCAGCCTTAGCCAAACAGCAGTAATGCCCCCTTAGGCCAGCTGCTATAATACCTCACGATCGATGACATGTGACAGGCAGAGGGAAGTGCCCACGGGAAGCAGAGCTTTCCTATCCTGGCATCAGATTTCCACCAAAGCATCCCCAGGCAGCTACCGTCAACTCCTTCCAGAGGGCGGCCCTCTGGCCCTCTCCAGCTGTCACTTGCAGGCAAGGAGAGGTTTTTGCACAGTCGGGATGGAGATGGCAGAGGTGGCAGCGGCCTCCTCCAGACCCTGCAGAAAACAGCCATTTCTGCTGCACTCGCTAGTCAAACTGCTGAAGAAAAGCCAGACTTACCTCCTGCCCACCAATGCTCTCTTTCACCTCCACTCATTCTTTTTAATTACAAAAAGTTTTTCTCACATCCTTTTCCAGAGGATCTGGACTGGCCTGGGGACAGAATCCATCTCAGAAAACAAGGAGACCTTCAAGGGCCACAGAACGTGGCGTAACATCAGCCTCATGGCTCCCCTGCCCCCAAATGCTGCAGCTCCTCCTTTATTAAAGAAGAAGCAGGAGTGGAGGGAGGAATCAAGTGATCCTGTAGCCCCTGAGACCTGATCTCAGGCAGCCAGTCATCCCATTTTACAGAAGAGTCAAGTTAGGAATCTTAACAAGGAGTCAGGCCAGAACTCAGCCTTTCTCCCTTCCCGGGATCGTACAGCAATTAGCCGAGGTGATGAAGGATCCCTGAGCTGCTGGAGGAAGCCTGGGGCTGTTCTGGGACTCTTCCTCCTCATAGACCCAAGGCCCCAGGACCCTGTTCTGCAAAGAAGGCAGCAGCAGAGTAGAGTCCCGGTCAGGAAATCCTGCTCCAAAGAGTTCAAAGACTCCCTGGCTCACCTCCCAGGGCCCACTTCTCATAAAGCCTTGACAATGGCCGCCAGAACCATCTCCACGACCATCATATGAACCACAGAGTGGTGTTTTCAGGGTGCCAGGCTCAGCTGAGCAGTAAGGGTCTCTGTCCAGCCTCATGGCAGTCCTGTGGGATGGGCGTCACCAATCCCATTATAAGGATAAAGAAGTCCATGTTCACGGAGGTGTGATGACACATCTAAGGTCACCCAGCCAGCATGGGATAGAGCCAGGATTCAAATTTAGGTCAGCCTCGCCCCCAAGGGCCATGCTCAAAGCTGCTATAACCGCAACACCTCCAGGTAGGTGTTTTAGCTTCTACATGTTTTATGATAATTTTCCCTTGCCTCCTTTAGCTCTTTACTCAAATATCTTGTTTTTTCAATTGCCCTCAACGCTCCTTTTCCCCTTCCCTGCTTTAGTTTTCTCTGCAATACCCATCATCATTCAACATATTACTTATTTTACTTTTGTACTATATTGTTTCGGCCCCCTCAGTTTGAATGCAGTCCCCATGAAATCACAGACTTTTGTGTTTTTTTGTCACTGTCACATCTCCAGCAT
The DNA here is from genome assembly GCF_048773025.1 of Camelus bactrianus. NCBI lineage: Eukaryota > Metazoa > Chordata > Mammalia > Artiodactyla > Camelidae > Camelus > Camelus bactrianus. The sequence goes on along the minus strand of NC_133550.1, from coordinate 29,421,493 downwards.
CAACTGAAAAGGGTTGGCCCATGGCAGACATTCGAAAGATATTTGTAAGTCAAAGATACTGAGTGAATCCATCTCTCGTATTGTCAATGGCTTCTTGGATGTCCCTACACTATAAACTTTTTGAGGACAGGGATTGTATCAAATTCACCTCCACACAGCCCCAGAACAGAGCAAAGGGGTTTATTCTGGGTGTGGGGATGAATGAAAGGGATGCTTTGACATTCCTCTCATCTCCCTCAACCTCTAGCTCAGACATGCACAATCTCCTTCATGGTCCACTGCAAAACCCTCCTCCCTGGCCTCCCTGTGTCCAAGTAGGTCTTCTCCAAATCCATTTCCATAGCATATAGTGTCAGAGACTTTTTTTTTAAACACAGATCTGACCACATCACTGCCCTCAAACACAGCAGTTGCTCCTCGATGTATGTCCAAGCTCTTCCTCGCAGCCTTGAGACCCTTTCTGCCCAAGCCAGCAGCAGCTCCAGCTTCCTCTCACACCGTGGTGCCCTTTCATAGTATCTTCACTAACTCTCATCTGCTTTCCTGCCACACGGTCTTATATCTTTGCCCATGCTGTTCCCATGTCCTGGAATTCCATCCTCTTTCAGTCTCCTCTAAGCCCTGTTCCTTATCCCATTGGGTTAGTGAACTTTACTCATCTCTCAAAACTCAGCTCAGATGCTCCTCATTCAGGATGCGTCCCTCAAACTCCCTCTCTCCCTCTGCCAAAGGAAACTTCAAAACTCTCCCAGATGACGTACCTTCTTCTGCATTGTTTGGAGGTCTTTTGCTCAGCAAACTCAATCCCCCGACCGCTATGGACTGAATGTTTGTGTCCCCCCCCCCCAGATTCACATATTGAAGCCCTGACCCCAATGTGATATTAGGAGATGGGGCCTCTGGGAGGTGATTAGGTCACCAGGGTGGAGCCCTCATGATGGGATTGTGCCCTTTTTAGAAGAGACACGAGAGACAGCTTGTGTCCTCTCTCTCTGCTTTCCACCATGTGAGGACATAACAAGAAGATGGCCATCTGTAAATCAGGAATCAGACTCTCACTGGAACCCAAGCACACTGGCACCCTGATTGCAGACTTCCCAGGTTCCAGAACTGTGAGAAATAAATGTCTGTTGTTTAAGCATTCAGTCTACGGTCATTTGTTACAGCAGCCAGAACTTACTAAGACAACCACACAGTTGAGAACCTTGAAATAAGTGGAGAAAAGGCCCCAGGCCCACTAATTTACAGCACCTTTTCTTATACTTTACAAAAGGAGAAAAGCCCTTTAGTCAGGCCCTATTGATTCTTCCTGAGGAAACAATGCATTTACATTTGGTCATTTGCCTTCCCTGACTTCAGCCAAACAGACACAGTAACTCAGGAAGAATTCTGCAGGAGGAAAGTACACTGGCTACTTGAAGCAGAGGAAGTTGGGCAGAACGACAGATTTAGAAGAACTCTAAAAACATAATAACCTAGGGTCATCTAGTATAAGGGCAAACAGTCCCACATATAACAACAACTTTTAGGGGCATCATGTATTATAATATTTTATGTTGCTCTTTCAAACCTCAAAAAAGGTGTACCATACAGTTATTAACTAGACAAGAAAGAATAAAAATAGCAAGTTTTAACCCAAAGGCTAAAATCAGAAAAGAAAAATGTTTGTAACATAAAGCTTTATTACTGAAATAATCCCTACATAAAATAACCCTAAGAATAATACACAATGGTGACACAGTAATTTTGCATGTGTGTTCTTGCTGCTATTACTACTTCTCCTCCTCACACTCTGCAGATGCCCTGGAGGGATTATGCAGCATAATAGTTAAAAGCGTGGGCTTTGAAGTCAAAACTACCTGGGTTAATATCCCAGCTCTCCTATTTCCCAGCACTGTGACCTTAGGCCTGTCATTCATCTTTCTGCATCTCACTTTCCTCATCCTAAAACAGGGATAATAATTCTATCTCATTCATAGGCTTGTTGTGAGAACGAAATGGGTTAATTCACATAAAGTGCTTTGAACAAGGCTTGGCACACAGCGAGTGTGCAATAAGTTAGCAGTTTAGCCACAGGAAAATGTGGCTCTAGCATCCTAGGAAAGCAGGTAGGTGATGTGCGGGAAGGAGATGCAGAGTCTGAGCTCTGAGGAAGGCCTGTAGTAGGACTGGGTATAGGGTACCCTGCAGCAAATCTCTGCACACTCCACCCAAGCCAGCACAGCAGGCCCTCTGCACACTGGCTCTTGGTCTGCCTGGTACATTTCACCTTGATAGGCCTCTGGTTAGTAACAGGGGAGCAGATGAGTTGCTGCAATTCCTTTAGACTCATGGAGCACAGGAAGTCACATGACTTCACCCATCACTAAGCAGACATGTATCTTTGGTCAATGATCACCATCATCACCCAACCTATATTTCCTCTTGGCTCCAGCCATTCTTTATCATTCTTCCAAGCTTCTGCTTCTGCTTTTCCCTCTGTCTGACTGCCCTTTCCCTAGCTTTCTCCAAGTCAGAATTCCGACTAAACACTGACACTCCACCTCAAACACCACTTCTTCTTTCTGTGAGGTCTCCCCAGCTAGCTCCCCCGGGATTTCTCATAGTTTGGTAGGCCAATCACCTACACAGAATGATTTCTGGTGCTTGCTGACCACAGACTTCCTACTTTGGAGGGAGCCCAGCCAACTGCACTGTTACCAACCTCCCCAGCTGACTCCAACACACACTGAAGTTTAGAGCGGCTGCCCAGAGAGCTGGCCTTGCACAAGTTACACTTAGCAATTTCTCTGTCACCTGGGGTCCCCTAGTACTTTCCATGTGACCTCTGGGAGCATACCTGATCATGTTCCAGATGAACTGCTTATAGTACATCTCCCCTCACTAGACTGTGAGCTACTTGAGGGCAGAAACCATGCCTAGATTTTATTTAAATTCTCAGTGCCTCCAGCAACGTTGCCATTCTTGACTCCTCTTTTCCTTCACATTCCATCCATCACCAAGTTCAGATGGTTCCACTTTCAAAAGAGTTTTTTGGATCACTTCTAACCTCTCCCACCCCGATGACCTTAGTCCAAACTACCGTCATTTCTGCCCATGAACTACTGCAATAGTCCACTCACTGATCCTTCTGTTTCACCCATTCTCTACAGCTTCCTTTCCACACAGCATTCTGAATGATTTATTAAAAATAAATCACTTAGGTTGTTTCCATGGAAACAGAAAAGAAAAGAAAATAGAACTTATTTACAAAACAGAGACTCACATAGAAAACAAACTTATGCTTACTGGGGGGTAAGGGGATGGGAAGGGATAAATTGGGAGTTCAAGATTTGCAGATACTAACTAATATATATGTAATAGACAAACAAGTTCATAGTGTATAGCACAGGGAACTATATTCAATATCTTGTAACTTATGGTGAAAAAAGAATATGAAAACGAACATATGTACATTCATGTATGACTGAAGCATTGTGCCATACACCAGAAATTGACAAAACATTGTAAACTGAATATACTTCAGTAAAAATATATACACAAATAAAAAATCAAACATATACAAATCACACGTTCAAGAAAGCACCAGTATCCAGAAGATACAAAGAACACTCAAAATTCTAGAGTAAGAAACACAAAAGCAACTTTAAAAATGGGTAACAGACCTGAACAGACACTTCACCAAAGAGGATATAAGGATGGCAAAATACACATGAAGAGATATTTAACATCATCTTCCATCAGGGAAATGCAAGTTTAAACCGTGGTGAGATACCACTAAACTATCAGAATGGCTAAAATAAAAAATACTGAAAATGCCAAGTGCTGACAAGAATGCAGGGTAACTGGAACTTTCATACATTACTGATGGCATTGCAAAATGCTATAACCAAGCTGGAAAATAGTTTGGCAGTTTCTTATAAAATTGAATATAAATTTACCATATGTCACAGCAATCCAACTCCTAGGTATTCATTTACCCTAAAGAAGCAAAAATGTACGTTCACATAAAAACCTGAACAGAAATGTTTATAGCAGCTCTATTCATAACTGCCAAAATCTGGAAAGAACCCAAGTAAGTGTCCTTCAAGAGGCGAATGGATAGACAAACTGTGATACGTCTATTCAATGGAATATTAGCCAGCAATAAGAATGAACAAACTATTGATATACCCAACAACATGGATGAATCTCAAAGACATTATGCCAAAGGAAAGAAGCCAGCCTCAGAAGGTTACAGACTACATGATTCCACGTATACAGCATTCTTAAAAGAACAGAATGGTAGTGATGGAAAGTAGAGCTGCAGTTGCCAAATGTAAAGTTGGGAGTCTGTGATTATAAAAGGACAGCAGGAGGGAGGTGTTTGGATGAAGGAACTGTTCTATGTCCTCACTGAGGCATCAGTTCCATGCATCTACATATCTGTTAAAAGTCATAGAACTGTATACCAAAGCAAAGTCAATTTTATCATATGTCAATTAAAAAATAAAATCAATTAAAAGAATAAGCTGGAGAGGGTGTGGAGAAAAGGAAACCCTCCTACATTGCTGGTGGGAATGTAGTTTGGTGCAGCTGTTATGGAAAACAGTATGGAGATTCCCCAAAAGACTAAAAATAGACTTACCATGTGATCCAGCAATCCCACTCCTGGGTATATATCCAGAGGGAACCTTAATTCAAAAAGATACATGCACCCCAATGTTCATAGCAGCACTATTTACAACAGCCAAGAGATGGAAACAACCTAAATGTCCACCAACAGATGACTGGATAAAGAAATTGTGGTATATTCATCCAATGGAATACTACTTAGCCATAAAAAATAATAAAATAATGCCATTTGGAGCAACATGGATGGACCTGGAACTTGTCATTCTAACTGAAGTAAGCCAGAATGAAAATAAAACTACCATATGACATCACTTATACGTGGAATCTAAAAAAAAGACAAATTAAGTTATTTACAAAACAGAAACAGATTCACAGACACAGAAAACAAACTTATGGTTACCAGGTGGGGAAAGGGGTGGAAAGGGATAAATTGGGAGTTCAAGATTTGTAGATACTAACTAATACATATAAAATAGATAAACAACAAATTCATACTGTATAGCACAGGGAACTATATTCAGTATCTTATAGTAACCTAAGGTGAAAAAGAATATGAAAATGAACATATATGGGAGGGTATAGCTCAGTAGTAGAGCGTGTGCTTAGCATGCATGAAGTCCTGGGTTCAATCCCCAGTACTGCCATTAATAAATAAATAAACCTAGTTGCCTCTCCCACAAAAAAAAAAAAAAAAGAAAATGAACATATATATGTTCATGTATGACTGAAGCATTATGCTATACACCAGAAATTGACACAACATTGTAAACTGACTATACTTCAATAAAATATTTTTTTAAAAAGAGTAAGTCAAACCATGTAATCTCCTTGTTCAAAGCCTCTGCCTTAGAAAAGAATCCAAATCTCCCTCCACAGCCCATGAGTCCCCACCAGATCTGGTTTCAGGTACCTCTCGGGTCACATCTTCTCAAACTCTCCCTTCTTGTGCCTCTCCACCTACCCTGAGACTCACTCACTGTTCCTTCTGTCTGGGATTCTCTTCCACAGATATTTCTGAAACCTACTTTGAAACTTCCTTCAGGCCTCTGCTAAAATATCAACTTCTCAAAGAGATCTTCTTTAACTGGCTTTGCTATAATGGCATTTTCTACGTCCTTAAAACTGTTTCATTTTTCTTCATGGCACTCATCACTAACTGACGTTACACAATGTATGTGCTTTATAGTTATTTTCTGTTTTCCCACCAGGATATAAGATCCATGAGGGAATGCAGCTTGTCTATACTGTTCATCAATATACCTTCAGCATCTAGGACACTGCCTATCAGAAGATAAGAGCTCCATAAATATTTGTTAAATGGATGAATGAATAAATCCAAGAGATGAACATTCAATGATGAAATTCCCAAAGCTCTGAACTTGGAGACATACTTTGGCTTCTTTGTAGCATCCGTCAAATCACCTGCCCACTTGGTCCCTGAGTAAAGCAACCCTAGCCCAGAATATTTAAGTCAGTTATTGGTGCTTTAAAAATGAATTAAGCTCAATATTTCCCTTCTAAGTGCAGTTTCCCAGTGTTTGGTTAGGTAACTGGCATAAGGATGGGCTAGGATGGAGCAAGGCTTCAAGCACACACATTCTTAAGAGTAATGCCACTTGGGGTTTCCTAAGGGCTCGTAAAAAGCTGTCTAGAAGTGCTACAAACGTGGGCAAAGAAGTTGGAGGTGAGATTAAAGAAAGAAAAAAAGATACCACCTCTCCTCAACACCTTCCCAAGGAGAAGGAATAAATTAGCATTTATAGGACACCCACTCTACATGTTCCAGGCACCTTCTAAAGGTTCTCATTTAATCCTCCATCCACTCTTCAAGGTGGGGTCTACTGATATCATTTTCATAAGTGAAAAAACTCAAACACAGAGGTTAGGTAATGTGTCCAATGTCATACTAGAATAGGTAATGTCTGGTGCTTTGAACTCAAGTCTGTGTAGCATCCAGTCTCATTCTTTTTCCACCTTGGGTTTTAGAAGCAAAATTCAGAGGCACAAGGGTGAGCACTGTCTAGAGGAGCCAAACAGATATGCAACCTGTAGTAGGAAACGCCAACCTGGACACAGCTGTCCAGTTTCTTCACTAAAAGTTTTCAAAGACCGGCACTGACAAGTCTGTTAAAGCAAGACACTGATTACCTTCCAGTAAAAGCATACTGAGCATCTACTCTGTATCTGGGTTCAGGGTATCCACAAATATTATTTCACTTCATTTTCATTATCATTAAAAAGGGTTACATGTATGAAGTATTAGAGGTTGTTTATCCAAACACAACAGCATGAGCCCTGCAAGCAAACAAGAACACCTGAGAATTCTCTACTCCCTACTTTATGCCAGTTAGAAATTTCGCAGTCATCTTAAAAACAGAGCAGTATGAAACCCAAACAACTGCATATAAATTTCATTTTGCTACTTCTTTTAGTCTTGGTCAGCGTTTTACACACTAGTTAGCATAGGAATTATTGTTCAGAGCTGCATACACAAAAACTGTATATAGTGCAATTTTTTGGCAATGAAAACATTTTCAAGGGTATTTTGTCTATGAATGATTTCCACCCCTACTATGGCCCTGGGATCTAAACATGAGTAAGATGCAGCTCTGCTCTACCTCTGGCCTCCTCTCATTTACTCCTGCTTGATAGATAATCAAGAAATCTTAGATCTAGAAAGGACGTTAGAGACTAATAAGTGCTATTCTTTGCCAGCACACCAATGCCTAAAGGTTACCACCCACCTCTGATGACAGGGGCAAGGAGGGCAGACTCCTACGCACTAGACCATCAACACAGCCTTCCTCCATTCATCTGCTATCTGCTCCCCTCCAACTTCCACCCACTGCTATGAGCTTTGCTCTCTAGCCCCACAGATTAATTATAACCCCTCTTTCCGATGATAATTGTTAGGATATTTGAAGCCTTTTATTAGGATGATTCTTAACATTATCATGATCAAGAAAAGAGTCACATATCTGCACTGTGCTTTTTAATAATTATTTGATGGTTTTTATTTCTGGGTGTACCTGTCTGCACATGCAAGATACTGACACCCACCTCCCCACGAGGCAGCTCCACCAATTAGGTTCCACATTTTGGGGGCTGTGCCCTGGAAACACGCAGCCTAGTTGGGAAGACAAAGAACAGAGATCACATGTTATGCGGTGTGTTGTTACAGTGGTACAAATTAGGTGTCAGCTACATGCAGAGAGAAGGAGTCAGGGTTGCAGCCCCTCCACTGGGAAAGACTGCTGACCTGTGAGCTAGACTCTCATGAAACACAGCTTGCACCCTGCGTCTCAGGGAAACTGACCAGGTCTCACACTTAGCTTGCTTACCACCCCATCCGTGTCTCAGACACCTGCCACAACGCCAAGCAGGGGCTCAATGAGGCTGACTCCAAACCTCTGGCACTTCACAAGGGCCTGGAGGTAAGAATAACTAAATTCAAATGATCCCAAAGTTCTCACATGAAGGTAAAAAAAAAACTCTTTAATAATAATAATACAACTTTAAACACCTAATGCAAGGAGTCTTGGTCTCCATCCCCTGCCATCTATCGACTCACTGAGTGATACAGAACAGGGAACCTAATTTCTCTAGACCTCCATTTTTCTGGCTATAAATTGAGGGGTCTGGTCCAAAGGACTGTAGGTCCCTTTCAGATCCAGGGACCATCTGCTGTCCCAGACAGTACACTGGACAGAAAATCTAAAACAATCTGGCTGAACTAGTCGATCTGAAAAATCAGTGTGTGATTTCTAATAAAATGAAGAACATGCAAGAAAGCAAAGGTAGATAAGGATTCCAGCTCCAGCCCTTCTGTTATTCTGCCATGTACAGCTGCCCCAGCAGAGGGACCAGCACAGGTTCAAATACCAGTGTCGACATTACTGAGTGATAATTTTGGGACAGTCACTGAACTCCTTCAGCCTTGATTTCCCCATGCATAGATTATTAATTCCACCTCCTCCCAGGTTAACTGGGAGGGTGACATGAGTTAAAACATGTATAAAGCCCCAGCACCCAAAGAATACATGCTCCATGTCCCTTTATGCAAACATCCTTTACCCATTCAATCCACTCAATCAACAGACTCAGATTCTGAAGGCTTCTCATGATCCAGAGCACAGAAAGCCAGGGCAGAAGGGCTCTAAAAGTCAGTGAGTCCAACTCCCTCCTACCTCTGTGACTGACAAAGTAGGGAACTGAGGATCAGAGAGGCACACTGACTTGCTCAGGAACCTACACACACTTCAGCAGCAAAGCTTGACCCAGAACAAAGGGTGGCAGAAGCCAAGGGTCATACAAGACAAGGCTCTGCTCTCCCTAAAGAAAGTGGGGACACTCCACTCATAACCAAATTCTAAAAAATAAAAGTAACAGAATCTTTTAATTATATATTTTTTGGAGGGCTGCAAGAGAGACATAGCATCACAGTTTGTCTACAAAATGCAAGGTTTCCTTGAATTTCTTGTGAAATGAAGGGCAGAGTTTCTCGCTAGCAGCCCTTCCGACTTACTCTGCTCCCCTTTTCCCTCCCCATTTTTACTTTTTTTACTTCGCATCTTGAGGCCAACATGCTGCATCAGCATCCTCTGGGCAAGGTGAGAAGTCTCAGGTTGGGGCAATAATGCAAAACACAAACAGGAAAATCCCACAACTGCACTGCTATTAATACAAAAAGGATCCCCCCCTCACCTCCTAGAACTCCAGCATGGGACAACAAGGATGTGCCCAAATTCACCCATAACTCAAGGGTCAGGGATCCAAAGGTTCTCCCTAAAAGACACGATCAAAATCCCTGAGACCATTTAGGTGTTTCTAGAGAAACCTCAGACCAGAGTCCACCAAGAGCCACTTGCTGATTTGGGAACACTGAAGAGAGAGCTCAGACAAGATAAGGAGGGGCCTGGGTTACAGCTGACTCCAGGGAGAGAGTACTAACCCAATGTTCCCCCTCTGCCTCAGATTACCAGAGAAAAGCATTTCCCTTCCAGAAGCACTGGGCTGAAAGCTACACCAAGAGCATGCTTGTGGTTAACTCCGGACAGCACACTCCCCAGCCAGTGCTCCCTAATCCAAGCTTCACACTGAATACTGGAGCAAACAGACACAGAGAGACCCAGCTCACACCGCATGTGGGGGCAGCTTTGCCTGACCTATTCCCTCCCACTGCCCCATGGCTCCTCTCTGCCAGGCCCACTCTTCTTTCCAAAACCCTGGGCTCACCTCCTAGTTCAGAGGATCCCGCCAGGTTGAACAATACTCAGAAGCAGGTGGCCATTTAGTAATTCATCCAGTGGGACCTCTGTAGGCCAGAGTAGCTGAAGCTGTGCCAGTCCCCAGTGGCAAGGAGAGACTGCAGTGTTGAACTTTGAAAGGGTTCTCTCTTCTCTGAGCAATCCTGATCACCCTCCTCCACCTCCTCCTCCTCCTTCTCTCCCTCCTCCTCCTTCTCTTCCTCCTCCTTCTTCTCTCCCTCCTCCTCCTCCTCCTCCTCTCCCTCCTCCTCCCTCTCCGTAGTACTATGGAGACATGTGCTCCGCTTGGGAGGAGGTAAGGAGGAAGGTGCAGCTGTTTATTGAAAGAAGGGCAACAACCAGCTGAGCCATGCTACACACTCACACCTAGCAGCAGAGGAATGGAGGAAAAATAGCTCTATCTGCTACCACAGAGTATTAACCCTTGGGCTGCAGCTTTGCTCCCCACACAGCTGAAGCGAAAGAAACAATACACTTAACCAATGGAGTGTCAGCCAAAGACATTACATCATCGGTCAGCATCGTCATTGGCTAATAATTCCTAGAAGACAATATTCTGCTTCTAGGTGCTTAACTCTTTCATGCACATCATAGCAAAGACACAAGCATTTGATCTAAACCAATGGCTCCTGGACCTTGCTTTTATCAGGACCATCTAGGGTGCTTTCTACACATACAGATCACTATGTCCCAATCCAAACCATTTAAATCAGATTCTTCAGAGGGAGCATGGACTTCTGTATTTTAAACAGGGTACAGAGTACAGAGACCACTGGTCTACTCAGAAAGTCTTCCTTCCCAAAAGATAAAAGAGACAACATTTTTCTGAGCATTTATTATGTGCCCAATACATTGCTACATCATCTCATTTATTTCCTGCACTAAACAGTGGATGTGACTGGCTCCATTTCACAAGCATAAAAAGTAAGGTTCAGAGAGACTATCATTTACTCAGAGATGGAGCCCGGCTTTGAAAGCCAGGCTATTTGCACCGAACCTTGCTACTCCTTTGAAGCTTCCACTTGAAATAAAACCAAGCTATTTGTCTGCTTATTGCCTCTGGGGTTACAGAAAAGACAGATGCTCTGGATAAGCTGGAAAATGCCAGTAACATCAGAAGAAATGGGGAATGAAGAGAATGGGGAATTCCCATAGCAGGTGTTCAGGGATCATAAACCCTCCAGAGAATTATTCTGTTTTTTAGGCTCAATCCTTCTGCTTCTGCTGTAAATCTCTGCTTAGTTGTCACTATCTCTAGGAAGCTTCCTCCCACTTCCAAACCTGGGATAGATGCCCCTGCTCCAAGCTCCTGTAGTCCCCTGTATCAGTTGGCTGCAGCTGCTTGTTTACTAGGTAAATTTCACAAGATTAGAGCCATTTCTACCTTCACCAACATATACCCAGCTACAGTGCCTGCCACATGTGAGTACTCAATTAGGACTGTGGAAAGAAAGAAGAGAGGGAGGGAGGGAATGAGGAAGGAAGGGAAGGTCTTTGCTAAAGTTCTAAATAGCATCTGAGGTGGGAAAGGCAAAGGATTGGAAGCCAGCAGAACCACATGAACAAACTGTCTGACCTTGGGTAAGTTCATTTCTTGGTTTCCTCAACTGAAAATGAGAACAGCAGCACTCTTCTCATAGATGGTTATGAGGATCAAGTTACAGAATGATCCTGGGTTGGATTGCTCCTCTACACTCCTCCCCTAGAACTCACCCATTTTGTTGGCTGACATCTGCTGACAACTCCCTTATTGATCTCTTCAGCCTAGATGCACCCCTTAGTCTCCATGTGGATGTCTTCTGGGCATCCTTAAGAGAGCATTTGATTTTTCTCCTCAACCACAATCTGTTTCTTACCCAGGATCCTCCACTCTGTGACTGGTACTCCATCCACTCAATCTTTTTTTTTTTTTTTGATAATTGAGGTGAAATTCATATAACATAGAATTAACTATTTTAAAGTATACAATTCAATAGCATTTAGTACATTCCTAATATTGGGCAAATACCACCTCTGTCTAGCTCCAAAACATTTTCATCGCTACAAAAGGAAACAACTTACCCTTTAAGCAGTCATGTCCCATTCACCCTGCCTCTTCCCCCACCCACCAGAGCCCCCAGCAAACACCAATCTGCTTTCTGTCTCCATGGATTTGACTATTCTGAATATTTCATATAAATGGAATCATATAATATGTAACCTTTTGTGTCTGGCTTCTTTCATGCCACATGTTTTCAAGGTTCATTCACATGGTAGTATGTATCAGTATGTCATTCCTTTTTATGGCTGAGTAATATTCCATTGTAAGTATTTACTACATCCATTCCCTTGTTGATAGACATTTGGTATCCACCCAATCTTAAGCCATACACCTGAGGGTCATCCTTGCTCCTTCCCTTTCCTGTACTCCTGATATCTCAACGCATCAGTAAATTCTGTCCATTTTACACCCAAAATACAGCTCCAGTCCTTCTACTTTTCCAACACCATTGCTACCTTGCAGCGAGGACACCAACATCCCTCTCACCATACTCCTAATTTGTGACACGATCCCATTCTCCCTAATCCATTTTTCACCTGGTAGCTACATAAACTACATCATCCATTCACTTCAGCAACAGTTACTGAGCACTTTTCTTCATGGAGCTTGTCACCTAGAGGTATGACAGACAACAAATAAACAAATACATATTATAACACCAGGTCATCACTCGGCTTAAAAATCCTTCACTGACTTTTCATTGCACTTTGAGTAAAATCCAGGCTCAGCATGACCTTCCAAGGCCCCATCTATTTCTCCAAACTCATCTCGGGCTGCTCCCTAATCATGCTGGGCTCCATTCCCTGACCTCATGGTCCTTGAACAAGCTGTTCCCTCTGCCTCCTGATCTTGGCATTGCTGGATCTTTCTCATCCCTCAGATCTCAATGTAAAATATCACTTCTCGGTTATATCACTCTGTTAAGCATATCTACCCTTCATTCATTTCACTCACTCAAGCGATATGTACCAAACACTGTGCTGGAATAAAGTGATATATGATCTCCTGGAGCCTTCAGTCTAGTGGGGAGGAACAATGACAGGGAAATATATAAAGTGGATAAGCAAGTGAGATGAAGGGGGCATAAAAGGGAGGGGGTCTGCTTTGTACAAGATGGTCCAAAAGGCCTTTCTGAGGAGGTTATATTGGAAGTGAAGGATGAGAAAGAGTCAATTGGGAAGGGGGCTATCACTCTCTATCACACTGTAGCTATACAATGCCATGTTCCACCCCTCAAACTTTGCTTTGAAGGAATCAAAGCATTTAATGTTGGTCTCTGTCTCCCCTAACAGACTGAACTGTATTCCCAGCACCTAAGACAGTGCCTATCATTTAGGAGGCACTCAGTGAACAATGGTGAATTAATTATTGATAAATAAATTGATTAATTAATCAATCCACCAATGAAATCACTTCTCAGAGCATAACAAGTCATATGGTTTTTGCTGTTATTGTTACTGATATTATTTTATGACAAAAGGACACCTACTCTGTTGGGTTTTAGAAAACACTGGGTTGACGTAAAATAAGAATAAAAGTACCTAACTTGGAGTATTACTGGATAACTAGGAAAGAACACATATGCATAACAGACCCTCAATCATAGTCATTGTGCCCATTATTATGAAAGATTCTTTCCTCACAGAAACTGATTTACTCAACTAAAACTCCAAAATCCATTTTCAGATGCAGTCAGGAAGATTAACGCGTGAAAGAAATGAATGCTTTTTAAATGCCTGTGCCCAGTGCAAAGTACTTTCTGTCAGTTATTTCTTTCACTTCCCAAACTCATCCTGTGAGGTGGCTGCCATGGTACAGCTCTCAATCTCCCTCCAAGACCAAGGCACCTCTCACTCCCCCATGCCAGCTGCCAGGACTGTTGGCTGCGCACAGCTCACAGCTGAGTTCCTCTTCAGGAACTGTCCTGCTGAAGGGACACCCAAAGTTATGTCTCCTTCCCTGGGGGGCAGCCTGCACCCACTGGCTGGTCAACATGGGGTTTCAAAGGCCTGGCCCCCTGCTTCAAGAGCTCAACTGAGGTCTCCCTTGCTCTGCATCACAGATCAACTTCTCCCTCTGCCCCGTCCCAGACCATGCCCCAAGAATCCTCCTACACACAATTCTCAGAGTCTCCGAGTCTTTTCCAGGGAACCCAACCCTCTGGGGATGATGATTTCCTTTTAAATCAGAAAACTGAAGTACAGAAAGGTTAATAATGTCCCCAAGGCACAGGACTAAAGGACTTTCTGGTCTGATTCCCTGGCAAGACTGCTCTTCACCACAGCCTCTAACAGCTGAGGCTGTGTCTCTGTGAGGCAGAAAGAGGAGCCTAGGAAGAGAGGAAAACCAGAAGATCAGAAAAGACAAGCACACAACCCTCCATAGGCCATCCCTGATGACAAGGTCAAGGTCAAAGCCTCCAGGAACAATATAAAAATGACCTGCAGGTTGCAGAGGCAAGCGTCACATGGGCAACATCTCCCCCCCTAAATGATCCATGCCTGGAAGCCAAGGAGCTGGGCTCCTGGGCAGATGGGGCTGCCTTTAGGGGCCAGAGTATTTGTAGCCACATGCAAAATATTAACTACAACTTATCAGCTTTCTACTGCTCCAATCTCCATCCATTTTCCACAGAGCTGCCAGAATTCTTCCACTGTTCTCCCTGACCCCGGGTCAAAATTCTAAAAAGCCTAAGGCTGCATTTTAAGGTCTGTGCATATTTTAGCTCTTGCCATGTTGACAGCTCATTTCCTACCCACAAAAGCCCTGGTCCTATTTGATTAGCTGATAAGAGGATTGTCTGATGTTCTAAGTCAGGATACTGAGGATACTGGACTTTTTCAGTTTCTTTACCTTTGCACAAGAAAATCTATCTGGAATTCCTGCTATCCCATCACCCCACCCCACCTCCCAATCCACACAGCTTTCAGTCTGGCTAACTCTTCTACTCTCCTAGTCCCCACTCAACAGTCATCTCCTCTCTGAAGCCTTCCTGTATTGCTCATGGTTCTCTCCACCTCGTGTCCCCTGTACTACAGTGCACTATACCTATTCCTCCTTTTGTCCTTCTTAGCCCCAAGGGCTCCTGCAAGGCCCCTCTTCCTGACGATAGGGCTTAACTCAGTTTCTGGCACACAACAGAAGCCCAGTAAATGCTGAATAAATACACAGGGCGCTGTATCAAGTGCTAGTCTCTGCTCCTAGTTTGGCCAGGGAACTGCTCTGAGACTTTTTTCCCCCGGAGCCCCAGAAGGCCTGTAAATACGAAATGGCATGACAAATCTGACCACCAGCCCCGGGGCAACAGGTCATAAAGCGCCTGAAGGCCTAGGCAGAGCAGAAGTCCAAGCTCTGCAGTCGCCAGCTCCCTACAAGCTCTTCCCGGGCCCAAGCGCAGGGTGATTATCTTAGAAGCCACTGTACTGAGCCCCTCTGGCTCCCGGGCTCCTCAGGCATTCCTTCACGCGGACTTCTCTGTCCTAGCGTCTGCCCCAGGACCGGGCAGCAGCACCCGGGGTTCTGAAGAAGGGAGGCGCCGCGGCTCCTCGCCTCCCTGCAGGGCCGCTCCGCGCTCCCGCATCCCGCGGGCACAGAGCCTGAGAGCCCAGGGACGCAGCCGGGAGCGAGGACGCCACCAGCAGCCCCGGCGGGTGGGGCGGGGACTCCCCGCTGCTAGAAGCCCCACAAAGTCTACTTCGCTTCGGGGTCTGCTTACCGTGCGAGCCGCCAAGAACCCAGAGCCCGGTGAGTACGCTGACCGCGAGGCCCGCTGACTGAGCCGCTTCGTGCCGGAGCTCAGCCTCTGCACCCTCAGGCGCACGAGCTTCTCCCCTAGCGTCCCGGGCTCCCCGTGCAGCGGAGCCCTATTGGCTCGGGCAGCCAGGCCCCGCCCACGGACGGCCCCGCCCCTGCCGCCCCTACCGCCCCTGCCGCTACCCCCCCACCCCCACCCGGTTCCTCACAGCTTCCAGCCCGGGAATGTGCTTCTAGACTCAGCTCGTACCTGCCTCAGGCAGCCGTGAAAAGTAATAATTCTCGATCCCAAGAGCGTCTTAGACGCGCCTCGGGGAGTGCGAAGAGTGCAGTGTCCGTGGAAGCCAGCTTTGAGAAAATCACCTGACCTCCCTGTTCCTCAGGAGGCTTCTTCAGAAATCCCACAGCAACTGTCTGAGGCCGTGTGCGAGGCACTTAGCGCCAGGGGTGCATCAGGGAGCAAGGCAAAGTCTATTTTTCCCTCATGGAGCTTGCGTGAGGTGAGGGTCCGGACAAATAAACAAGATAATGCCAGGTTGTTACGAGCACGGAGCGCGGGAGGTGATTATAAATAAGAAAGGGGCCGGGAATGCTATAAGTGGGATGGTCTCTGAGGCCACTTTGAACTAGGAGATGAAAGGGCTGGAGGGAGAGCGTTACTGACTGGAGGCAGCAAATGCACGGTCGTTCTGAGGCCTGAACCGTAAAGACTAGGGTGGCCCAAGATAGCACGCGGAAAGTGAACCACGGCCAGAGAGGCGGACGGGAACTAAACCTCCCAGAACCGTGTGGGCCAAGGTGTACAGCTTCAGTTTTGTTGTAAGGACAAAAATAAGCCCTTGAAGGGTTGTAAGCGGGACTGTGATAGTTTGAAAAGACCACTCTGGCTCTTGTGTGGAGAATAGATTTTAGAAGAGAAAAAATAGAAGCAGGGAGGCCAGTCAGGAGGTGTTAGTCTTACTCTGCTTGCACTACCATAACAATATTATAGATGGGGTGGCTTAAATAAAGAAATTTATTTTCTCACAGTTCTGGGGGCTTGAAGTTCAAGATTGCGGTGCCAGCATGGTCGATTTCTGATGTGAGCTCTCTTCCTGGCTTGTAGACTTGCGTTCTCCCTGTGTCCTCACGTGGTGAGGAGAGAATGAAAAAGAGCAAGCTGTCTGGTGTGTCTTCTAAGGGCACTAATCCCATCATGAGGTCTCCTTCCTCATGATCTCACGGCCAGATCCTTTGACAGTTCTCCACCTCTCCATTCCCCCAAATCCTTCAGGCAGAGATGTCATCTATGTTGGGCCAATTAGATGCTCACTCCTTTGTCTCTCCAGAAAACAAGGATGGAGAGATAGCAGATGGCATGAGATTGATCAGTGATGGTGGCAGCAGCAGCAGCATCCTTAAAAGGTGGGACCAGTAGTTACTACTCTGTCATGAGTGGTGTTGGCCAGCCTCCAGAATTCCCTTGGTTTCTGCCAGTTTCGTAAGCCTATTCCTTCATGCCATCCCTGTCCCCCATCTAATTTTATTTTGTGAATCTCCCATCTCTGCTAAATTCCCTTCTTGTGTTAGCAGCCCAAATTGTTTCTCTTACTTTGAACCAAGGAACCTGATAGATCCAGGAAGGAAAAAACATCCTGCATCATAGGACAGTTTCCTCCAGGGAACAGTTCAGCACAGGAATTTGCATACATATGGATGCACATATGGTGACAGGTATACACGTTCTCTTACTGCTCATTAAGAAATCCAACTTAACAAGGCAGTGGAAGTCGTGGTTAAAAAGGATATTTGTTTTTGATAAGAACCTAGGTATGTTATTCTTTAATAGATCAAAAAAAAAAAAAAACCTCATCAAGCCCTTATAATAACCAAAGCAACTGCAGAAATAAGCCTTCCTGTATAAAAATTTTGCAGTTTTCAAAGTCCTTTCACATAAATTCCCTTATTTTATACACCCTCCTGTAAGGTAGGCAGATTAGGTAGTATTCATGTTTTATAGGTTATATTAATAATAGCTATCATTTGTTGAACACTTTTTGTGTGCCAAGCACTGTGCTAAAGGCTTTACATATCCATATACCAATCCTGTTAAGGAGAGGTTGTCCCCATTTTATAGGTGAAGAAAGTGAGGCTTGTGCAAAGTCATATAGATGATATGTAGTTGAAGTGAGAACTCAAACTCAGTTCTGTCTTGACGACAAAGGCCACATGTACTTTTAACACACACAGCTTGGTGTTGTGTAATATAGCTAGTGAGAGACATTGCTGTAACTAGAACCCAGGTCCTGAGTCAGGAAAGTTTCCACTCCATGGGTATGGCTTATTCAAACTTGTCAACAATGGCAGCATTGATTTGGTTGTCCACCCATGGTGAGATTTTTAAGGTCATAGAAAAATCTTTTTCTATTTCTCACTCTCTACCTATTACGATGCTTAAAAGTCCCATAGTCAAAGATGAATTACTGTGTTTAAAGATAGATCAAGGGGCACAAATGCAAATATGCCTGTGAGGGGTAAAACACTGTCTTATCAGCTAGAGGAGTAAAATGGCTTTGGAGAGGGTTAAGGTAGTAGTCATTTCACTGTGTATATTCATATCAAATAATCATTTTATAACTGCCTTAGGATCCTTATCTGTAAAATATAAAATGAGACAACAAATAGTAACAACAATAATAATGCCTTCTGGAGTTGTGGTAAGGACAAAATGTATTAAGAGATAGGAATTTTTTAGAGCATGCCTGGTATATATTAAGTACTCTTCAGGTGTTAAAATGTAAATTAATTTTAAAATTTTTTAAAAGTTTGGCTTACAAAAAATTATAAATGTAAAAGTGGGAAAACTTTTCCATTTCACCTGTTTCCTCTTTGGATTAAAAAAATTCTTTAGGAAGATGTGAAGGTGGGGCATAAAATAAAAGAAAACCTGAAAGTATTAATTTATTCCTCCACATGAAGCAATTCATTTCAGCGCTGAGCCCTAGTAAAATGAGGGGAGTGTTTAGAATGTCCTAAAGTTGATGGTTCTTTTTCAGAATCCCTAAGAAAAGACTCAGAGGTTACACGGCCTAGTCTGGAGCTAAAGCAGATTCTGAGCTAAAAAGATTTTGAGAAGATACTGAGCTAAAGATTTCATGCTTGCTTGTTTGTAGTGTAGAGCATTTTTGCTGACGTTGCAAAAGATTGTCATGGCAACTAGAAAAATATGCTTCCAAGTCCTTGGAGTCCCGGGTAAGGGGAGACAGATGTCAAGGGGTGTTCCTTTGTAGTTAAGGGTGCTTGAAGGTTTTAGCTGATGAAGCCACTTTCAAGGTAATATTCTAATACATCTGCCTCCACAACTCACTAGGAAGCAACTGCAGCAAAGCAGAAAGAACAGCCTCCATCCAATGGGATGGATGAGCATTGAAAATGCCTAGGCAGTGGGTCTCACCACTGGTTACACATTAGAATCACCTCTGGAGGTTAAAATGCACCAATGCCTGGGCCCTTGATGCCCCAACTAAATCAATTGACAGGAGATGGGGACTGGTTATCAGCAGGCATTTTTTTTCAGCCTTCTAGGTGACATCATTGTGTAATCGAGGTTAAGAACCACTGAGCTGGAATCTGAGTCTCAGATCCACAGTTTCCTGCCTGGCTACGTGGTCTTGGTCCTGCCTCTTCACTCCTCCAAGCTGTGGGTTCTTCACCTGTAAATTAGGGTGACATAACTAGCTTTATAGGATCATCATGAGGCTTAGACATGAAAGTACTGGCAAATACCAACCATGACCTCATTATTAGCTGCTTTTGAGTTAAAACCAGCATGGAATTGGGAAACCCAGAGCCAGATATTTTCCAATCCCAACCAATTATCCAGCTTAAAATTTATCTGTTCTGTTCCTTATTTCTCTGAGCCAATACTAAAAACTACATTATATCAAGTATATCTTTCAAAAGTATTTGACTTCACAAAACTCTCTGGTGTTAGAGTTATTATTGTTGGAGATGTGAACTTGTTCTTTGTTTTTTGTTTTTAATGGAAGTGTTGGGGATTGAACCCAGGACCTTGTGCATGTTAGGCACATGCTCTGCCACTCAGCTATATCCCACCCACCCCCACCACCCCACCACCCCACCACCCCCACCACCCCCACCACCAGGAGGTAACTTGTTTGCTCAAATTTTTACACCTCTTTGTTGGGTAAACTTAATGGTAAATTAATCCATGCTAGTGAATTTAGGTGTCATCCTTCTAAGATAAGATATTTATATTTTCACAAGAGCTTTCTGGAGACAATGCTTTTTCCTAAAGGAGAGCCACTCATAAGGGGACTCTCAGGCACTGTTGCAGGCTGTGCTTCAGCCTGGGGTTGGGACTCTGGGCACCTTTCAGTTAGGGCACCTTTCTCTTACACATCAGCTTCCCTTCTGCACATTCTGTATTTTCCAGACCCATCTGTTCCTGTGCATGTGGTGTTATTAACTTGAGAAAATATTTTCTCTCATTTCCTGTTTGGTGTGGAAGGAATAATTTGGTGGGAGTGCCCTCAAGAGACTAATGTACATCAATAGAAAGGACTTGAGGCCACATTAAAATTAATAGTGCTTGTATCCCACAATCCAGCTATTTCATCTCTAGGACCCTCCCCTATGACAGGTCCACTCATGTGCGGAAGAAGGTGTATAAAGTGCAAAGACCTCCCTCGTGGCATGATGAACCACCTAACTGTTCATCAGTTTCATCAGTAGGGGGGATGGCTAAGTATAAAATGGCATATCCATAGATGTGTGATGTTATAAAGTACTAAAAAGAATGAGGTAGATCCATACTAGTATGTGCTAATAATGGTCAAGAAAAATTGCTTAGTGAAGAAGGCAAATTGAAGAAAAATGTTACAGGATATGTATGCGTCTATCAATCTATCTGTCTAGATATAGAGAAATAGATACACAATATATATAGATAATATATCTCTATATAGGCATTTTTACACATCTTATTTGTAAATATATACACACTATCTATCTATATCTATGTACACACACTGTGCACACATATATATGTATAAATACACATGTACTGTAAGAGCACAAAAATGCTACCAATAGTTATTGTTAAGGTTAGCAAGGAGACAACCTCATTATATGTGTGTTTGTGTGGGTAGGTTTCAAAGGGGTC
Organism: Camelus bactrianus; assembly: GCF_048773025.1. Classification (NCBI taxonomy): domain Eukaryota; kingdom Metazoa; phylum Chordata; class Mammalia; order Artiodactyla; family Camelidae; genus Camelus; species Camelus bactrianus. The sequence continues at coordinate 29,400,654 of NC_133550.1, read as the reverse complement.
TTTAGCCTTATCCATAATGTTCAAATTTGTGTAAGATTACATTCATATTATTTATATAATTAAAACATAATTAAAAACCCAAATCCCAGTGCCCTAGTGTTTCCAGAGGTGGCTCAGGGGTCATTGCAAACTGTGTGTATGTGAGGGAAAGGGTTGTGTAGCAGAGCTTAGAGAGGAGTTGGGGAGAAAAGAGAGTGAAGGGCAGGGAAGAGACAGACAGCAAGAGAAGGAGAGATAGAGAGAAGGAGCGCAGGAAAGAAGGAGCAAAGGAAGGCGAGAGACAGAGAGAGATTAAGAAAGGGAGAGAGGGAGGATTTCTAAGATTCCATTCAGCTCAGCTATTCTAAGCAGAAGCAAATAACAACAGAACTAGTTCTGTTTCGATTGGATTTAAATCTTAGTGTGTGTGTTGGGGGAGGCAGCAAAGAGGCTCCTGGCCGGATATTTCTACCTTGTCATTAGCAAGAACAGATTCAGCCTGGACTCCAGACATCTGGCTGTACAGCGGTCCCTCCATGCTGGACTTTGAGTCCTTTATGCTGGTCAGAGCAAACAGAATAGAGGACTAGCTGAGTGACCCTTCTATGAGTTCATGAGCCTGAATGCTGAGTTTCATCCCCTCAGGTTGGCTTAATGCATTGGAGGATGGAGCTTTCAAGCCCCTAGGAGAAGAACACAATTTAACTTTCAGAGGAAGACAATTGCTTTTCCCAAAACTATCTCTATCCAGACATCAGAGAAGTCAAGATCATATTAAGAGAGAGGATGCACATGAAAGCACTGCTTGGCCTATTAAATGCTATATAAAATTAGGTAGAATTTTCATCCTCATCACCATCATGTAGTGGCATATAATTGTTTATTCAAAGAATACATTCTTATAGCTTTTCCTTTCAAAGAAGGTATGTAGGAATGACAAAAATTTGCCATGATATTACTAGAGGTCTGGGTTTCAATCTCAGCTATATACTTAAGTGGTGTGTGTGAAACCCTAAGCAATAATAATAATAACAGTTGTGCACTTATGCACCAGCCTCTGTGTGAGTGTTTAACCTCCTTTATCTTACTTCTTTCAATGACACTTTGATATCGGTATTATTATTCCCATTTTATAGATGGAGAAGTTGAGACTCAAAGAAGCTAAGAAACATATTTAAAGTTGCATGCTTTGGAAGTGGCAGAGTCAGGAATTGAACTCATATCTACATTATTTCAGAATTACTGCTCTTAATCTTTCTAAAGTTTTCCCTATCTGCTGATTTCAGTTCTGCCTGTTTTGCAGGGTGATCATGGGGATCAACTGGGCCAATTTATATGACCTGTTCTGTAATCCAAACACTTAAAAGCAGGTGGAACAAAAGAAACAGTAGAAGGAAGCAGGAGGAGACTTTCTATTAGTGCCACTAAATGACACACCTGTGCTTGTGATTTTTGTGACAGAGTCACCTCCTTGTGGACAGGTAGAGTTGTGCATGAGAGACTGTGCACAATCCCCCAAGACTGTGCATAAGGATTTTACCACCTCTAGAATGAAAATTCTTTTTCTCTTCCCTACCCCACCAAATACTTCCCTTTAGGCTGCTCTAGCAGCATGATGAGAAAAGCACATTCAGGACAGGTGGAGTTATTAATTCTGCAGTGTACTGCTCTGGCCGTGGCCCTGTTTCTGTGTGAATATCTCTACTCATTCATTTACTGCTCTTCTGGGAGCTGGCAGGCTCCATCACTGTGTTGCCAGGCAACCAAAAAAGCACCTGCATCAGGAGATGAACAAACCAATCAGGACAGTCAGAGGAGGAGCTTTACCTGGTTGGCCTCCAAGATAGAAAGAGGGCTTTCCAGGTCGATTCAGGACTGTGGCTGCTGGAATCAGCATCAGAGCTGCTGGGACCTCAGGAAATCTGAAACCTCCCATTTTGCGAGGCCTGGTTGGGTGGAAGTGAAGTCTTCAAGATCACACAACAACTCTGAGGCAGAGCCAGGAGAACAAGTCAGATGTGAGCCCCAGGCGAGTGTTTCATCCCTTATACTTCATTGCAATCATTTCAAAACTCATGAGTAGGGCTCCATTTATGTATCAGACTCCCTGCTTGGTGGTGTAGGAGCAGAAAGCATTTAGACACTGTTCCTCAGTCATCTAACAGTTACTTATTACACCTCCATATTCGAGGGCATATAGCATGACAGTTAAAAGCACAAGCCCTCACAGTCAGACAGAGCTCAGGCACTTACTACTTATGGGAGAATGCAGGTTATTTAACCTTTCTGTGCTTCAAGTTTTCTCAAATAAAATGAGAAAAATTAAATAGCTTATTGTGTTGTTGTTATGCCTAGCACAAAGCAAGGTTTGATCAGTGTTGTCCATCCTTGGAAATAATACATGGGGCACCTGAGCTTGGATTGGGCTGCTTGGGTTCAGTTCCTGGCTCTGCCTTGTACTTGCTACATGATCATTGTCAAGTTACCTACAATTTCTATGATTTAGTTAGTTTATTTGTAAAATGGGTATAATAATAGAATTTCATAGAAGCTAAAGTTATTTAATATACATAAATGTGTAGAATAGTTTCTGGCACATAATAAGTACTCTATAAATTTTAGCTAATATGGTATATCAACAAATATTTATTGGGCACTTAGTATGTACCAGGCACTGTCCTACAAGCTGGGAATATAAAAATAAGCAAAATAGACAAGTCTGTCTCAGCCTTCATGGAACTATGATTATTATTACACTCTTAATAATGTCTGTTTACTTCTCAGTTCCTGCAACTAGATTAATACATTTGAAGGCATGGTCATGTGATTGTTAATAGTTATATTACCTGTGCTTAGGACAGACCCTGAAGTAATACCTGTTCAGTAAATATTTGTTCAATGAATGCCTGGCACTGTGCTACATACAGGACACTGGTTCTCAACCAGAGATGATTTTGTTCCCCAGGGAATATCAAACAGTGTCAGGAGACACCTTTGGTTCTCACAGCCTGGGGGAGGGGAGAAAGGTGGTGGTGGTGCTAGAGGCAACTGGTGAGTAGAGACAAAGGATGCAGCCAAACATCCTACCATACCCAGGACAGCCTCCCACAGCAAAGAATTATCCAGCCCCTAATGTCAACAATGCCAAGGTTGAGAAACTCTAGTGTCAGAGATCAGAGAGAAACAAAGCCTTGTAAAAACAAACACTCTTGGTCTAGTGAGACAGTGATAGCAGGCACACTGAATGCTGTGTGTGAGGCCAAGGAGAGAGCACTGTGAGGACATAGCGAAGAGGCACCCAACTGGCTTCTGGTGGAGCCAATGTCTGAGCTGGTTCTTCAAGGACACTCATAGCCTTCGGGCAAATTCTGTGAGTGGTGGGAGAAGTTGTGAGGCTTGGGGAATGTAGGGGGTGCATGAACAGAAGCTTGGAAGTATGAAGAGATGTGGTTTTGTAAAAGTGCAAGCATGAGAGTGAGGAGCAGAGGCTGGGGCAGGAGCTCATGGAGGCCCGGGGGAGGCATAATATCGAGTTTGGGCATGATACAGTCAGCCAGAATTTCCCAAAATCTCTTCTCTGAGAATTAATTTTTCAAGATGTACCCAAAAAGGGCCACAATGAAAGAAGACTGAGAAAGTGCTGAATACCTCTCCCTCCCCTTTTGGAGATTTACGAGGCTCATTTGTGTCACAGTTCCTGATAATTCCTACATTAAAGAAACTTGAATTCTTTTATTTCATTTATCAGAGTCTTCCAAAGTTATCTGACCATGAAAACTTCTTTCCCAGACATCTGTCTGCATGGAGCCTACAGACCCCTCTTGAGGAAGAGGAGACACAGGAAAACTATTGATGGTCTTGAAGAAATATCATGGCTGGATTTGTATTTTAGGATAATCTCCTTGGCTCCCGTTTGCGGTGGATTCAGAAGGTAAGAATTGTTTATATATGCTCTTTAAGCACTTGTCATGCTGCTGTGAAACAGCATGTCTGCCCCACTAGACTTGGTGTAGGGAGCATATTTATTAACCATTTTGTCCCAGTGCTTAGCTCAGCCTGACAGAAGGTAAGCACTGAACATGTTTTTTGAGTGAATGGATGTGTTTTTCAGTCATTATGTTAGACACTGAGTCTGAAGAGAACATGCAATCCCTATTCTCATGTAATGAACAGACTGTTGAGCACATAGTAGGTACTTCATAATATTTATGGACTGACTGAATGGTTAACATAAATGACACAGTACGTGGCAAGGATCAGTAATGGGACAGGGCCTGGGAATGTGTATTTTAAACTGGTTCCATGGCTACTTCTAATGTGCAGGGGCTGGCATTTGGAAAGCACTATGTGGCAATCAGAGATGATATCTCTTTGATTGTCCCACTGAGATCAAGGCTCCAATTTTCTTACAGTGGCCATTCCTAATTTTGTCACTTGGGACCTTTAAATCTCTGGACCACTGCCCCTGAGCCACTACCCTGAATTCCTGATCTTCCCTGGACCCTCTGAATTGAGCTTAGAGCCATACAGGTCATTCATAGCCCAGACTCTAATGGGAGCCATATCTACTTCACATTGAGTGAGATGTTTGTTTCTGGTTTCCACCTCTCTGCACGCACCCCACCCCAACACTCACGACTCCCTCATGGCCATAACACTGCATTCCTGGCTATACAAGAATGTTTCTCACGATCTGCTTGAAGACATCTATGAGGCAAAGCACATTTATATTTTAATGTAAGCTGTGTACACACTAAAGTGCTCTTTGGTGTTTGATGTGAAATCTTTTTAAAAAGAAGATTGCATGGTCTTTTAAGAGAGACTGTAAGCATTCTCCTCATTTTGTCCTATGGTGGAGTGAAAGAAAAAAAGTCCCTGGTTGACTAGTTTGTAGCAAGTGGAATCATTTTCTTAATTGGTTAGTTGGCAAGAGAATTGTTGTGGTTGTCTTAACTAGTAGTTCTCTAATTCTACCTTGTGGATAAGGTTCACTAGAATCATCTGAAAAGCTTATGAAAAAGTCCTGCCTAAGCCTCACCTGAGATCTTCTGAATCAGGGTCTCCACAGATAAGGTACAGGAATGTGTGTCTCTAAAAATATTCCTTAGAGATTCTTATATACAGTTCAGATTGGTGGATAGAATGGGTGGTGGACCACTTCTCAGCTTGCTACAAGCTCATCGTTTCATTAAGCCAGCTCTGACTCTCTCTGTCCCAACTCTAAGTCACAGCTCAGTCACCTACCCTAGGCCACAGTGCATAGCCCCAAGATCCTTCCTCATCAGTTCTTGGACCCAGTTTAAGCCAGCCAAGGCTGTTCAGTCCTGGCTGTCAAACCCTGGCCTAAGAAACCCCAGGGCTGGCTCCCATTCCAGCTGCACCCCACCCCTGCCGCCTGTGAGTCCTCAGCACAGACATTTCTGGGCAAGGGAGAAAACCAGTTTTTCCTGCAGCTGTCTCAAGGAATATCCGTTGCCTCTCATTAGAGCTGGTAATTTCCCTGATGATGCGAACATCATGCCAGCTCTCATCCAATTTAAACAGGTCATCTATTGACTGGCTCTTCTTCCCCACAGAGAACAGGGGCAGGAGGGAACTGCCTCCTATTTCTGCTCAGGAAAAGACTGAGGGTTTTGTTTTATTCTTTTTAAAATTTATTACTAATGTTTAAATAAATTTTGCTGACATTTTCTCATTTACCTTCACCAACAATTCTTTAGGCTTGCAGATCACAGCCCTGTAGACAACCACTGTAATAGTATTCCTGTAACCATTTCACTGCACCATGAGGGCATTCGGACCTCCTGTCTCTTCTAAGTAGTAGCTTCTTTCCTGGGTCTCACTCCTTTTCTTATCTTAAGCTCTTCCAGATCCATTTAGCTACTGATCCTGGTGATTCATGTTGTGTTTCTGTGCTCTGAATTTATGTTAACAGGAAAAAGGATGAACTGGCTGGATCAGCTGAGGTCTAGTTTAGCATTTGTAAATGTTAGGGGGAGAGAGCATAGCTTTGTTTCCTGTCTTCTTCCTCACTCTTCTTTGTAGCCTTGTCTCTTGCCCCTTCACCGGGACCCCCTTTCATCTCTCCTTCCCTTCCATAGAACTCCCCTCCTTCATGCATCATTGTAACATAGAGTAAATTATTTTTGATCTGATTTTCCCCTCATAATCATGATCACAGTATGAGTCATCATCTTAAGAAAAATAAGTAAACAAAAAATAAGATATGGTTTCATAATAAGCAGATCTGCAGAGGAGAAAGGATTCTCTGTCTTTATTCTTCTATCTGGGAAGTGAGTAAAAGGAGTACCTACCCCAAGGGCCTGGACTACTTTATGTCTGGTCTGGCATATTCTCTATATATCTGACATTTATTGAGTCCTTATTATGTGCCAGATACCGCTCTAAGTGCTTTGCACATATTAACATTTTTAATTATTATAACATCCTCATAAGATCATTGTTGGTATTATTCCTATTTTACTCATGAGTAAATCAAAGTTCAGACAGATTAAGAAACTTGTCCAAAGTCACTCAATTTGTGAATGGTGGAATCAGAATTGAAACCCAAACCACTGCTAGAGCCGGCACTGTGCAACCACTATGCAACACTGCTTCTCTACCCTTTAATCCAAGTAGTTAGTTGGATTGTTTATTAAGATATAGTAATAACCATATTCCAGTAAAAGAATTACATTTTTGTAGCCTGAAGAAGTTTGGGAAGGGGGAGGTATGGTAGCTAATATGTGATAGGGATGGAATTTGAGGTCAGTTCTTACTTCAAATCTCATGGCTTTTTAACATTTGGGTAGTTAAAGAATTTCATTTTAGAGACAAGGAAAATCCTTATGCCAATCATGAGGAAGATTTCCTTCATTCTTTTTCTCAAAAAATGTATTTAGTTCATTTAAGTGAGTTGATCATCTGTGCCTCATTTTCTCTGCTTCTGCTTCCCACTATTCTATACCAGTGGTGGCAAATTATCTCATTATTCCCCCTAAAGCCCCACTGAGGAACCATAAGTAAAACAGTCCTCATTATTCAGAAGAAGTGCCTGAGGCTCAGAGGACTTTGGTAACTTTCCATGATTACATAACTAGTAGGTAGTAGAACTTGAATAATGGTTGAAAAGATCTTGGAAGAGAAAGATATATGGTGATCTTTCTTTGTATCTGTAGAGACTTCCTTGAAGAGCTTTGCACTATTATAAGAAATATAGTCTTGAGTGATTAAATCTATAATTCTATATTCCTTCACAGAATCACATTCTTTTCCCTTTCAGCCTCTCATAGCTACTTTAATTGAATGGGACTCAAGAAGCACAGTAAATGGAAAGTTTTCCTTTCATGAGCTCTGGGGACTATCCACCTAAAATGTATCTTCCAGACAAGGTGATGTCATCCAGATTAGACATGTCCTTAGAGACTGATAACACACTCACCGTGAGTGAGTCACTTTCCTTTGGGATGTCAAATTAGGCAGTGTCAAATCTAATAAACATCGATAGGCCGGAAAGAATTCTAATGTACTCAATGAGGTCAAAGAAATTCGTCTAAGGCAGGGTCAGTAGTAATTTGGATCTGTTTCTCCTCTAATGAACCTTGAAACTTCTTTTCACCCATGCTTTCAAATATGTTAGGAAATACACAAGAAATAGGAAATAATAAATAATAATATTATGAAATAAGTCTTCCTGACTAAATAAGGAATCTTTAGAGCTTAAATCAGAGTACCTGATTTCTTCCTTGATTATATTCAAGGAATTGTCAAAATACCCCACAATTATGTCACTGAATGTAGACACATTTCTTCTGCTTTATGGTGACAGTGCACTTGAGATGGGATGAATTATAAATAGACTAGTTCTAGGAATCTAGCTAGTTCTTGGCTTCAGCTGTGTGGCCTTGTATATGCAAATTTCCCTCTCTGTTTCAGGGATTTGTGTTCAGTAATTCTTAGGATTGTTTCTAAGATCTTTTGAATACCTAATTGTGTGTATGTGTGTGTGTGTGTGTGTGTGTTTATTCTGAAGAACCAGGTTTTTCTGAATTCTGAAAGAGAAACTTGAGATATATTCTAGTGCCAGTAGGGTTTGCTGTCCCTGGTGCTGAATTGTACAAGGCATTAAGGTTCCAAATGTGGACACTTTCCACTAGAGAAAAAAAAAGATAAAATAAACAAAACCAAATGTTTAGACTTCATAAAGACCTATAGACCTGGTAAATATTATTCATCAGTGTACTTCTGAATAAAATGAACATGGACAAGCATAAAAGGAATAGTACAGCTATATAAATATTTATTAAATATATTAACTTTTTGTAAGGGAAAGACCTTATTTCTCTCTTCTTTAGTAATGTATCTCAAAAGCCAGAATGTTACTTTATCCAAAGTAGATTCTCAGTGAATTTTTTGAGTGAATTGTGAGTAAATTCAGTCATAATGCTCAAGGAAGTGAATATAGACTTAATGCTCAAGAGAGAGGGCTCTGGAATCAGACTATCAGGATTCACATCCTGGTGTGCTACTCACTTCTCACTAGCTGTGTGTCCCTGGAAAAATCATTTCACCTCTACCCAGTAGGACTACCTCAAAGGCTTAATATAAAGGTCAAAGGAGTTTGTATACAAAAAATTGCTAAAAGCTGAACCTATAATATTGAAAGTGCTCTGTATTTTATTATTATTATTATTATTATTATTATTATTATTATTATTATTATTATTATTATTATTTCTTTACATTTTGTTAAGGATATTGATTAAATAATATATCCAAGACACATAATAATTATTAAAATATATTGAGAGCTTATCATGTATGAGACATATTAATTTACTATTTCCTTACAACAGTGCCATGACCTAGGTACTATTATTATTTTAATTGTAAAGTGAGGAACCTCACAGACAGAGAGCTTAAGTAACTTTCCCAGGGCCACATAGCAATTTTAGATCTAAGATTTGTAACTAGGTTATCTAGATCCAAAATCTGGACCCTTAAACACAGCATTTTGCTGCTTCTCAATACTTTTGACTTTCTAATATTGGTGATGTAGGAGGCAGGCTGGATATGGAAGGAGTATTTTCTATAGATGAGAAGGTGGTGGCTTAAAGAGAGTTCACAGGCCCAAAGAGAATTTTATGTTAAAAATCTCCTTTCAGTATTGGGCTGTAAGAGCCTCACATTGAGCAAGATAAAGTTCCAAAATTGTAATCTTTTTCCTTGAGGTAATAGGAAGAGAAGGGATTTTTTTCTCTTTCATTTCCAATTAGCGCAGTTAGCATGTAGATCCTAAACACATGCTATGTATATTTTATCATTAATCTTAATGAAGAGATTAGAATATGTTACGCTTTTTGGTTTACTGTCTTCACCTCTGATCAGTCCCTTAAATAACTTTTATAATCCATTTTGCTTATTGGATCAATAGTCTAAACTTGAATACTGAAGATTCTTCACTTGAAATTCCACTTGCTGTCTGAGTATAATAAACAGTAGTTCATGTCCAATCAGGATGGATGTGCTTATATACCACTGTTTTGTTTACATTTCTTTTCAAAGCTAGGCTTCTTTTCAGAGATATCTGAAGTGCATGTACTATTTTCAATTTGCAGTAGGAGACTAGCATATAAAAGAAATAATAAAAGTTGCATTATTATGGTCCCAGAAAATAGCTGGTCATGGTGTAATTGATTTTCTCAGGGTTATTTCTTTTCCTGCATTTTTGACTGCTCAACTTCGATCTATCTGAATGGGAAAAATATTAAACATATGATGATTGCTATTGGGCATGGACTAAATTACTAAAGTATAAGAGCTTTACAGATAAATTGGGATTTATACCTCTCAGTCTGCCATGTTGTCATCATTTGGTCATGGTCTTTTGAGCTGTTTTCTAATTAGTCAGTGCTAGGCATAGCTATAATGCATCTTCAGTGTGAAATGTGCCAGGATTTTCAGGCAGTAGAAGCTAACATTTATTAAGCATTTACTATGTGTCAGGACCCTGGCTAAGTTCTCTGCGACAGCATCTCATTTAATCTATGCGATGACTCATTGACATATGTACTATTATTGTCCCCGTTGTATGGATAAACAAACTGAGGAACAGGAAAATAAGTAAACATGCCCATGGTCATACCTGTTAGTTATGGAAATTGGTGGCTGGGATTTAAAGCCAGCCTATGCTCTCTGTTGCTATGTTCTGCTGCTTTCTATATACTCATATCCATATTTCAGATCCTTACGTATCAATTCAGTAATATTGAATTAGTCTTTATTTGTACCAGGGGCTGTGCAAGACACAAAGGGTGCTAAGATTATTAAGATGTAGTCTCTGCCCCTAAGGTACTCATGGCTTAATGTGAAATTTGTTGTAATATAGGCAGAGAGGGTCACACAGAAGAGAAAGAGAAAAACAAAGCGGAGTGTCAGAGGAGAGATCAGGATAAGCTCCACAATGAGATGGCTCTGGATCTAAGTTGTTAAAATTTAGAGGAAGCAGCGTGTGCCAAGGCTTGGAAATGTGGAACTACATAACACAAAACAGATGGTAGACAGTACAGCATAGTGAGCCAGACTGCTTGGATTTGAATCCTGGCTCTACCTGGTGACCAGGGGCAAGTTTCTTGGCTTCTTTGTAGTTCAGTTTCTTATCTACCCAATGAGCATGGTAAGATTGTTAACTCCCTGATAGTGCAGTGAGGATTAAATTTGAGGGTTAAATTACACAAATCACTCAGAGCAGGGAGTGGCATTTTTATTAACAGCACTCCACTGTAGCTACTTATCACTCATATTACCAACAATTTTTATTATTTTGATGCTTATTAATTCCTCATTGTTATATTAGAGATAATACCGACTGGACTGGATTGCACACTAATTTTCTTTCAAGCCTCGCCAAGCTTTCTAGAAGCAGTTATCAAACACAGTTATCAAACCTGGTTTCCTCATAGAATGAATTGGCAAGAAATGGCCTTATCCTCCTTTCAAACCTTGAACTGTCTGTGCTGTTGAGAAGAGCCTGGCCATTTAGTGCTGCTTGGAAATTTCCCCTCAAAGCATAATTTTACTCTGGGCTCCAAGGAGAGAAGGAAAGGGAAAGATGGGCAGGGATGCTCTGCTGAGGAAAAAACCCATGAAAATGGATCACTGCCCTTCTCCCCAGACAAGGAAATAGTTGGCCAGAGTGACCTTGCTCTTCCATGTGCTCAGGAGCCTATTTTAGAAGCAATCATTCCTTCCAGTGCTGGGTTTCTTAGAACCAGAGGCAGCAGGCATGTGAGGGTGAGGTTTCTGCTCATCTTCTTTCTTCTTCCTCTCAAGTGTTTGGAATAACCAAAATGCAGTAAAAATCACATCGTAATAATAGCTAGGAATCCTGGGTTCCAGTCTCAGCTTTGACATTAACAGGGTAATGATCATTTCATCCACTTGTATAGTGGGTTATAAACTGGGTTATGCTATGATAACAAATCACCACCAAATCTCAGTGGTTTATTTCTCACTCATGCTGTATGTTCATTCTGGATTCATGGGAATTCTGTTCCACATTGTCTTTACCCCAGGATCTAGATTAACAGAGAGGCCAACATCTGGAATGTTTCAGATTTCGTGTTGGGGAAAAGGAAAAGACAAATCACACATTGACTCTTAAAAGCTTCCATGTGGGAATGACACAGTCATTCAGCTCACATTTTATGGCTATACCTTACACTGAGTGGGCATGTAAAAGATGTCTTATTGTCTACCTGAAAGAAGAGAACCAGAATATTGGTAAACAGCTCTCAGGCTGTCATAATATACTATTATTATCAGCATTTTACAGATGAGAAAACTAAAGAACAGAAAGGTTAAGTTGCCCAAAGTTACATAGTTTAGAAAGTGGCAAAGCTAGAATTTGAACTCAAGTGGTCAACTCCAGAGACTGCTCTTAATCACTGAGTGTAAACCTTTTCCAAGGCACTGAACCTGTCCAAGTTTGTTTCCCCATATGTAAAAATGGAGGGGGAAACCTCTTTCTTGTATTCCTCACAAGGATACATTTAGACATTATCCAGCCAGCCAGCCAGCCATCCACTCATCCCCTTTTGTGGTAATTGGCAAACCTACTGTGTGCCAATTATTGTTCTAATTGTTGTGAGTCAGTACTGAGTGAGACTAAGTCTCTGTGCTCATGGAGGGCATATTCTTCCATGCCTCATGAGACATTGGGTAAATAGTAAAGTACATAAGGGAATGAATCAGTGGACAAGGTAAGGATTAATGCTCTGGGATCAATAAAATATAGTGATATTGCTATGGTCTCAATTGTGTCCCTCTAAAATTCGTATATTGAAGGCCTAACTCACACTCTGATGGTATTCAGATATGGGGCCTTTAAGAGATATTTAGGGTTAAATGAGGTCATGAGGGTGGGGACCTCATGATGGGATTAGTGGCTTTATAAGCAAAGTAAGAGAGAGAAGTCTCTTTTCCTCCACCATGTGAGGACACCGTGAGAAGATAGCCATTAGCAAACCTAGGGTTCTCACCAGAAACTGAACTGGCCGGCACTATGATCTTGAACTTCCCAACCCCTAGAACTGAGAAATCAATGTATATTATTTAAGCCACCTAGTCTATGCAGCCGTCTATAACAGCCTGAGTAGACTAATTATATGATAGAAAGTGACTAGGGGAGGTTCTTTAGATTGAGAGAACAGGGAAAGACCAAAACAAGAAGTGACATTTGATCTGAGTTTAACATGTGAAGATCTAGGGAGCAGAGTGAATGATAGGCAAAGCAAAGGCTCTGAGGCAGGAGTGAACTTGGCATGTTTGAGGAACAGAGAAGGTTAGATTAGTCGTAGTGCAATGAATGAGAAGGAAAATGGTAGCTAATGAAGGTACAGAGGGAGGCAGGAACTATACCATAAAAGAAAGCTATAGACCAGTGATTTTATAAGGTTTTACAAGTGATAGCCTTGTTTGGGGGTTAAAAAACCCTTTTGGGGATCTGCTGAAAACCATAGACATGTGTCTCAGTAAAGACCCCCATGTCCATACAAACCTCAGGTTGGTAACTTCTGAAAAATATAAAGATATTTTGAATAGTAGAGAAAGAGAAGAGAGAGACATTGTTTGCAAGCTTTTTCTATGCCAGAAACTTTGCCAGTTATGATAAATTATTTAACATGTTTTTCATAATCTCATTTGATAAATGATGAAATCAAATATCAGAATGGCTAAGCAATATGCTTTAGGCCAAACGAGTAGCAAATGACAAGGAGTTTGAATCGAGGTTGGCTTCATTCCAGAAATATTATTATTATTAGATACAGGGTCTAGCTTCATCTTGCCGAGGGTATTTTTATTATTAGGTGAAGGGTCTATATTTTAAATCAGCTAAGGCAGTATCCATTTCCTTTTCACTGGCTCTAGCTAAACAGCGGAGCAGCTCAGATTCTAAATTTCCATTTCTTTGCTGCCACACTGGTTATAATGTCAACCTTTATTACTCCCAGCAGAGCAGTGAAATATAATCCCTATACCAATATCAATTAAGGCAGCATCAACTTTATTCATATATGCTCCCTCTGAGTGAATGCCAGAAGACCTCCTCCAAGACTTCTCCAGTGGTTTAGTATTCTGCTCAAAGGAGTCAATTGCTAAGCATCTTCCTTCTTAATTAGAGACCTGATGTATTGCTGCCAATCCTTTGAACAAGAGGAGGTTGGAGACCTAAAAAGGAAGCGTGACCATTCACTTCAAGGCAATCAGCTTTGAAGCTGCTTGACAATGGATATTGATTTTCTAGTGCCTGGAAAACCTCCTGAAAGAGGTTTCTGATCTCAGCAGCCTGGGCAATCCATACATTTCCTTATTCACTCACCATACGAGGCCACAAAATGGCCTATAATGCAATGAGCAAAGAAACTATTTTCTCTGAAAAAACCACATGCATGAAAATGATTGGAAGACTCCTCCTTGACCAAAATGAAGGAGGAAAAGTTGGCAATAGACAACCAAACCCCTCCTCTCTATTTACTTATCTCTTATAGCTTTATATATTAGGTAATACCAGCTATCCTTTATAGCACACATTCTAAATAAATTACTTCCGATGTCAAAACACTGCTGGCTTTACTTCCCCTTTTTAAAAATGAAGAAATTGAGGTTCATAGATGTAAGTTACTTTGCACGGTTAGTAAAAACCTGAGCTAAGAATTGAAACCCATGTTGGTCTGAGTATGAAGTCTTTATTCCGTCACTAGGCTGCCTCATTTTTCTAGATGTGAATTCTCCTCCCTTGACTTGCTACTTGCTTTAATTTTTAAAGCCAGTTAAGTCAGCATGATTCAGAGATAATGATGCCATGTTGGTGGAATTTGACTTCCTTAGGCATCTTACCCAGGTACCTACAGATAGTGATAAAGCCAGGTTGCAATACTCTATGTTACCAGTAGGTGTCACCATCTTATCTAATGTGTTATTTATTCAAAAATACTTACTGAACACCTACTGTACGTAAAGCTCTGTTGCAGGTGCTAGGGTTACAGTCATGAACAAGGCAGAGTCTCTGCTTCATGAAACTTATATTACAATGGGGAAATCTGAGCCACAGACAAATATACAATATTCTATCAGACAGTGATTAGTGGAATAAATAAATTCTGAAATTTAAGGCTTTGGGCTCTCAAAGCTGTGTTTGAAATATGTTATATGGAGAAAGCCTGAATCTAGTGACATTAAATCAGCTGCCGTACAATATATAAGAGCTCATCTCTCAAGAAAGATCCCTGCAACTATGTTCAACCAACCAGTGAAAATGATCAGTGTTCCCACTCCCCCAATGAAACAGATTAGGAAAGAAAAACTTCCTGGGCCCAGAGTTTACAGAGTTTACTGCCTTAGTGTTCAACTTAATCCATTTACCATCACCTACAGAATAAGTCCCAATTCTAGTATGGTCTACTAGGCCTATCATAATCCAATTGACCTTTCCAACATAATCTCTGGCTATACCCACCTCACACTTTACACCCTAGTAAGCCAGATCTGTTTTTCACTTCCTACATGAGAATACTGTTTCACCCCTACAGGCCTCTGCTGATAATAACCACTCCATTGGAAAGTCATTTTTATTATTTGCCATTTATTAATCCCCACTGCTCTTTTAAGGCTGTATCCTATTATCACCTCCTCCAAGAAGTCTCCCTTGTTTTCCCCAATCTGAGTTAGATGCTCTCTCTGATACTTCTTCCACACCTTTTGGATTCTATCACTTGACTTCCACAATGAGATGTTTATGCTTAGTTTTCTTTTGAGGGAGGAAACTAGGTTTTATTCACCTGTCCTCTTTGCCTAAGTCAGCACTGCCAGTAAAAATGTAATGCAAGCCATGAATGTAATTTAAAATTTTCTAGAAGTCAGTTTAAAAAATAAAAAGAAACAAATGAAATTCATTTCCATAATGTGTTTTACTTAACCCAATATATCCAAAACATTACCATTTCAACACTTAATTGATGTGGAAAATAATCTGTGAGATAGTTTATATTCTTTTTATTACAAGTCTTCAAAGTCTGATAGGTATTTTATACTTACACATCTCAACTCAAAGACCAAAGTTTCATCAGAAATATTTGACCTAGGCTTAGAGTTTACAAAATTTCTTCTCAAAAAATACAATCATATGCTCAAGCTGTTCCAAACATGCTAGAAGTTTTCTAAAAATGGAATTAAATACGAAAAATACAATTTTCCTTTAATATTCAAATCCACATGGACAAAATTGGCTCCTCATTTTTAGAACAATTAATTTGACTTTGAAGCTAAATCATAGCCATTTCAAAACTATGTCTATCCATAACAGATTGACTAACTCTTGTGTAAACTCAGTATTAACATAAGGTGCAAAAAGATATTGTATAAATTGAAAAGCAACTCTAAATTTACACCAAAAATGTTCAAATTTTTCATTTCATTTTTACAGCTGAAGTACATAATTACATTATTCTGCATGTTAATTCACATTAGAAAAATGTATAAAATAAGTATTATTGATCTGTGTAATGGAATTTTTAATTTCAGCAAATTCTCATACTAGTCTTGCTGGGTCACAAATAACTTTTTCTTATCTATTAAACTTCAAGTTTAGCTCACTCATACGTAGTATGATATTGGATAGGAAAAGTAAATCACACTGATATGTTTTGTCTTTGACTTATTGAATTTTATTTCAAGAAAATCTTCAGTTGGAATGAATAATACAGTAAATTTTTACAAAACAAGTCAACTGATGAGCACTGGCAAAAAAACCCAGAAAATCATTGATCTCATTGTCTTTGATTTTGTTGAACAGATCTGTAAACTGGCAGTGATTCACAGCATTTACATGTATATACAAAGAATTCTAATAACTGCAAACATAATACTTTTCATGAAGTATGCTTCAGAAACTTAGTCCACATACTTTTCATAGATATCACACAGTGAAATGAAACAATAAACAATCAGTCTGTTGTTTAAAATTCAAAAAAACCCAGGATTTAAAAAATCTAACATAGCTAGAGCATCATGTGTTGTGACTAAAACATTTTTTTTTCTATTCTAAGTGAAATTTTTCTTTGACAGATGTAAAAGATTCAAAAATATCTACATCGCAAGTTTCATATGTCAGGCCAGGGCTTGACAACATTTATTGTAAATTTGAGACAACATGTACCCAATTATTATTTGGGCAGGGTCGCTTATATTTCCCAACTCATTGAAAGCTGAAAAAAAACTCCCAATTTTTTAAATTTGGATTAATTGATCTTTGACGTTGTTAGAAAGGTTTTGTCATCTATAGGCTATTGTTTGATGGCTTAATTGAAGGTCTTTCTTTTTTTGTAAAATATCACTTTCACTATTTTCCTCGTAATTTTCTTAAAATTTGTAAGTGAAATAATAATTCATCTTATTATCTATCAAAAAATGGTTCTGGGTATGTGTGCATAAGAATCTAAGTCATTTTATAGCTAGCCAAAATTACAAATTCAGCTTCTGTTAAAAATATTTTAAATTTTTATTAGTTGATGTTTAATTGTGATATCAGGTGACTAACTTAGTCAGTTATTTTTTGACTGTTGAGGAGGAACTTCTTATCAAATTCATCATATTTGCTATAAATGTCTCTAATGTGGTCTATTATCTTTTTAAAAAACAAAACAGCTTTTTAATTCTGCTGCAGTAAATTGCAATTGCTATTCATTGTAAAATTTACGATATGTTTTCTTCCAGTCTCTTACTTTCTTTTCTATTCTGATCATAGTGTTTGCTCCTGCATCTCCACTCAATTCTGCATCAGTAATCTGCTTTTGTTTTAAATTTTAGAAATTTGTCCATACTTATTTTTATACTTAAAAAATAATTTAGTTGTATTACAATGAAGTATTATCAAGTATTTCCATTTAATTATCAATTAAAATTTACACAGTTATCACAGTGACTGAAGCTGTCAGAATAAAGTATTTCAAGAAACATATTACAATGTTGCATGCATAGAAAAAAATTATTCATACTGAATCAATCCATCAAGTCCAGCTAGATCAGTGATGTGTTTATGTGTATTAGTGGAAATATTCACATAAGTGTATTACTATCCGATAGTACTAACTTTGCAATGCCAAAGCTAAAGTGAAACGTACTTCTTCCAAAACAGTAAATCCATGTGAATACAAAAAATATTTTACATTGCTTCCATTTAAAATTTTAAATATAAAATAATAAAAATTAAATAATATTAAAATTCATTTCCTCAGTGACACTAGTCCTATATCAAATGCTCAAAAGCATACATGGCCAGTGGCTACCACACTGGACAGCACAGGCCTATAAAACACAATCAACAAATATCCTTTGAATAAATAGACCCAGATGTATATCTTTCCCCAACTTTACACTGAACCTTGAAAATTAGAGACCTAATCATAGTTGCATTATACTCAGCTCCTCTCTAATCTAAGATCAACGGTACACAGACAATATCCAATTTTTAATAGACTAGTGAGGTTGAAGTGGTATAGACAACCGTGTGTGGTAACGGCAGCATGGTGTAACGGAGAAAAGTGCTGGACCTTGGACCGAAGAACTGGGGTTTCAGTCTCCACTCAGTAGCTCATTAGCTGTGTATGTTAGATTTCTCCTCTTTAAAAGCGATTGCTTATAACACTTCACATATTTGCTGTGAAGATCAAATTAAAATATTTCTATTTATAAGTTTTAAAACAATGTCCAAATGTTAGTGTTTATGGCTTATCTGTGCCAGTGGGAAATCTGTCTCAGGCTGAAAGCCACTTCACTCAGAAACTATGCTGTCATAAAAGCAGGGCAACTTTGTTAAGTAGTTGGCAAAGCCCAAGTTGCTGGCAGAGACTACCTGGCTTTGACTCTCCAGCTGCTTAAGGGATTTAAGATTTAGGATTTGGGATTTAGCAGCTGTATGACTTTGGGTACATTAATTAATTTGCAACGCCTCATTTTTCTCATCTGTTAAATGGAGGTAATAGTAGGGCCTATCTCATAGGATTGATTAAAGAGAGACAGAACCATTGTAAGGTGTTTAAAAGAGTGCCTGCCATATAGTGAGTTCTCAGTAAATGGTTAATGACTTATCATCTATGCTGAGTACACCATGGATGAAGCATCTACAAATCTCCTTCTTTTTATTTCTCTCTGTCTACTTTCTCTGTCCTCCATACAGTACCCTGGTTCTGGCTTAAGAAATCACAAATCCTTAAGATCCAGCTCATCAGTGGAGAAGATAATAAGTCTTCCATTTTCTGCAGAATGGAATATCTGTTAAAATGACTCTTCCTGCTGACTGTGGCCATATTTCACAGCTGAATGTAGATGTGCTGTCACGCTTGGCAGTTTCTACCTCTTCACTTAGGCTTACCAAAGAACCTTCCCCCAAGGAGGAGAATGTGAATGAAAGGAAATCTCATTCATTTATTATTGCCAAAAATATTTATTGAGTACTTACCTTATGTCAAACACTGTTTATGTTCTTGGGAGTCAACAGTGAACAAAATGGGTAAAAAAAACAATCCTGCCCTTTTGGAGTTTGCATCTTAGTGAGGGGAGATAGACAATAAATAGTAACAACAAATAAGCAAATTGTTCAGTATGTTAGACAATTATAAACACTGTGAAAAAAAATTGAGCAGACTTAAAGGGGATTGGAGGTGTGGGATATAGGGGTGGGAAATAATTTTAAACTGAATTTTCAGGGAGGCTTTCACTGAGAATAGAGCACTTGGAAACTACATGAAGGAGCCAGAGAAATAACTACAGGGGTATTTGGGTGAATAATTTGCTTAGAGAGGGAACAGCTACTGGAAGGGTCCTAAGGTGGGAGTACATCTGGCCTGCTCAGAACACAACGAGGAGACGGCTGTGTCTGGAGTGGAATGATAGAGGTGGGGCCATCACATGTAGAGCCTTGTGGGACACTGTAAAAACCAGGGCTTTTACTTCCAGTGAAGTTATTTAGGGGCACAGTGTATAACTATGGGAATAGTTACTAATTGCATAGTTATTTCAAGTCCTGTTTGGGCACTGAGAGTATAAATAGACCACAAAGCTAGATTCTCTGAGCCATCAGAAGCCTTTAAGAGAACTGAGTCCTCTTGCTCATCAATCCTTGAATTTTCTCCACAGCATTACCACCAGAGAGTCAACTTGCCTATTCTTGGGCACTCTGGTGACAGGGAGCTCCCATCTTCCCAGTGCAGCCCGTCTTTCTAATTCTGCTTAGTGGAAGAGTCTCTCATTTATTGAGCTGACATCTGACTGCCTGTCACTGCCATCTATCACCTTTATTTCTACTCCCTGGAGGCCTTTCAGAATAAGTCTAATCTTTCTTTCTTCCTCATGACAGCCCTTCAAATATTTGAAGACAGTTGCCACATCCCTAGAGTGTTCTCTTCCCCAAGCTGATAGACTCCGGTTCCTGATATCTTGTTTCATATGACAAATATGTATCCAGCATGTACTCTCTCTCCTCTGACTTTGCTCCAAGTCTACTTATTTAATGCCCAGAAAGGAGCCCAGAGATGCCTGGCTGGTAAAGACCAGGCTAGAGCCATCCCATCCTTGGCCTGGACCAAGTTCCAAGCTATAGCTGGGTGAGGGGAAAGACTTTAAAACCGATAGTTATGGATTCAAATCCCAGCTCTGCCCATTTAGTTTTGTGTGGCTCTGAAGAGTGGTTTAATTTCTCTGAACCTTTGTTTCTATGTCCATGAAGTTAAGATGATAATACTAATACCATGCCTTATTTTGTAACAAGTAAAGTGAGTGTTAATTCTACATCCAGGAGAGAGAGCTCTTCCTTTGTAATAGGGCATAAAGATGTAACTAAATTTATAACTCTCTCAGAGGATTATAGACACAGCTCTGCCATAAATATGACTCTCACAACTCATCTGAAGCTGAGGGGTCAGGGAAGACACTGTCCCTGAATGCTTGTAGCTATTCTGATGTGGAGAGTTAAGGAGAAGGCTGTGGTACATCTGGGTCATTATAGGACTGGCTATTTGGCCAAATTAAGCCTTTCTCTCCACCATCCTGGTGGAGAGGCTCCTCGTGTCTTGCATGGTCTATTGCACAAGGCAATCTCTTAACCAGTGCTCTGCCTCCAGTCTCAACTCCATTTATCTAGCTGTGATCTGATGATGACATTATACTCAAAGGCTCCCCTAGCTATCAGGCTCCTACATACTTCATACTCTAGTCTTAGTCAAACTTCCCAACCTCACATCCAGCTCACTCTTTGCTGTGGCCTTTCAAAATTATTTGCCATTCTCCTAAAACACCTTTCAGGTTCAAGCCTTCAATACTTTGCATGTGTTGTCAACTCTGCCGGAATTGCCTTTCTCTGTTTTTTTTTTGCTTAATGAAATCTCATCCATTCTTCAAGATCCACTCAGATAGCACTTCATTTATGAGGACTTCCCTGGTTTCTTCAGGAAGAGCTTATTACTCCCTCCCCTGTGCTCTTACTGCAACACTTGGCACATACCTGCATTGTATTATAATTGGTGTATTGTATTACAATGATTTGGTAATGCATCTTTCTCCTCCAAAAGAGGAGAAAGACTCAGCGTATTACTTTCCCAGGGGATGCCATAACAAAGTACCACAAACTGGCTTAAAACAACGGACATTTATTCTCTCACAGTCCTGAAGGCTAGAAGTCTGAAATAGAAGTGTCTGCAGGGCCATGAACCTTCTGAAGGCTCTAGAGAAGGATCCTTCCTGGTCTCTCCCTACTCCTGGTGATTGCTAGCAATCCTTGGTGATCCTTGTCTTGCAAGTGCATCACTCCAATCTCTGCCTCTGTTGTCACATGGTCTTCTTCTGTGTCCAAATCTCTCTCTTTTCTCCAGTCATAAGATTAGGGCCCACCTTACTACAATATGACCTCATTTAAACTTGATTACACCGGAAAAGACCCTATTTCCAAACAACATCCCCCTTTTAAAGGTTGGGACGGTGTTAGGACTTCAAAATATCAAAATTTGGGGTCACAATTCAACTTACAACAGTAGGTTTTCTATGTTTGTGTATTGTCACCACCTGGCTCCTAAGTGGTGCATAAAAACACTCACTCAGTGATGAAGGCATAAATGGTGAATGAAAAGAAGAATACGTTACCCCAATACACGTTCATTCTCTGTGTGCTGCCATCTATGCTAGGCCCTGTGGAGGTGCTGAGATCACAGAGGGGAACAAAATGTGGCTTCAGCCATCATTTGCTCCCCATGAGGCACTTGAGCTCCCAGCCGTGCTCTTTTGCAGTCCTCAGCTCACCCCACATTCTTTAGTTTTATTTTTTTATTTATTTATTTTTTTGCATTCTTTAGTTTTAAATAGACCTAGCAGTGTATCTGATGCCAGAGTGTTCATGACTAATTCAGGACCCTCCTGGCAGTGAGTTCAGGGGTGTGGGAATCCAGCTGGGACCCCCATTCCCCAAAGATCACTGGGTCCTGCTCCCACAGCATAGCTGTGGGGGGTTTACTCTCTGCATCTAAATGCAGAATAAATCTGTAGGCTCTTTTGAAACGAATTCCCACTTCTCCACCCCTCTTCTGCTCTGGGTTTTATTTCCTCACCTGTAAAGGGGGTTAGTACCCAGTTTCTCAAGGTGGCTGAGATAGTGGATCTGGAAGTAATTTATTATGCTACTTATTAGTTATTTAATACTCAAAATGTATTTTGGCACACATTCTTTCTATCCCTGTATTCTCACCCCTTGTCAAGTTGACCTTGCAGCTCCTCCCACCAAAATGTGGAGGCAATTCTCTTACTCCTTCATTATACCCTGACCATGTGGTTTGCACTGACCAATGAGAGAGTAGTAAATATGATGCAAATGCATGTTGAAAAGCACTTGGATATTGGTACTTGCTCTGTGGCTCTTGGTAGTCTTTTAAAAAAATTCCTTGGGATCCTGAAAATGCTGGACCCCACTTTCCTTCTGAATAGTCTCCGGAGTTCATAATTCTGAACTCATAATACGTCCTTCTCTAGAATTTCATAGTGTGTATTATGTGACAATCTCTTCATGTAACAGTGATTTTGTAATATATCCTATGGGAAATGGAAAGGGAGTTTAGTCAGTCTTTATACTAGAATGGCTGATCAAAACTTATTTTCCTGCTACTAAAGATACCAAAAAGAGTTTTAGTTTCACAAAATAAAGGTAATTTCAAGTAAATGTTTAGAGTGGTGATCAAATTTGACACTTCTATCAGTTTTTTTTTTTGTAAATGAGCTGTCAGATTTCAGGGCATTTCAGAATTTTCTTGTGTAATGACTAGTTTTAAATACTCAGTAACCAGCTTTTCACCAATGTCCTTGTTTTAGTGAATTTTGTGTTATCTTTGCAGATGTCACTACTTTATTTCTTAAACACAGACAAGAAAGAACATTAAGTGTTATTCCGAAGTGTTAATAGTTGTGGCTATTAAGATTTTAAAGCAAAAGAGAGAATTTCCTTTCAGACGTCATAATGAACGGTGGCATTCTTAAATAACAAATATTTCATAGGATTTATCAAGATAATTGCTGCTTTTAATCCATGAGCATTGGAGAAAATACTAAAATGAAAAAAGCAAATTTAACATTTATCCAAAAGATTTTATTAAGAATTAATCAAAAGAGAAAATGTGTATAAAATTAGGTGGTAAATAAAATAAACTAATCAGGCAGCAAGTAATAGTCCATTTTTGGAGATTTTATTTCGGATATGACAGTCCTGATAATTTGTTGTTTTAGAGCAAAAGAATCCAGTTTACGCTCACATATTGACCTTTATTATCATGTCTCTTTAGTTCTTTTTAGGCTAAAACAGTTCCTTAGTCTTTTCTTGACTTTTAAGACCTCGACAATTTTGAAATCATAGTGACTTATTTTGTAGAAATGTCCCTCAATTTCAGTTTGTCTGATTTTTCCTCATGACTAGATTCAGGTTATGTATCTTTGGCAGGAGTATTACAGGTATTAGGCTGTGTTCTTCTCAGTGCACCATATCAGGTAGCACATGGTTTCCATTCGTCCCAATGCTGATGATAATCACTTTGATCACTTTGATTAAGATGGTGTCTACAAGGCACCTCCACTGTAAAACAAATGTTTTCCCCTTTATAATTAGTAAGTACTTTATGTGGAGATATTTGAAACTATGCAAATATCCCATTCCTTATCAATTCACCCATAACTTCAATTTATTTGTTTATATCTGTATAAGTTCATGCTTCTTATTTTTACAATGTGTTAAAAAATCTTTTATTATCACTTTTTTTTGCAGTTTAAAAAACTGTGGTAAAATACATACTATAAAATTTAACCTCTTAAGCATTTTAAAGTGTACAGTTCAGCAGAGTTAACTATATTCACATTGTCATGTAACAGGTCTCTAGAATTTTTTCATCTTGCAAACCTGAAAAGGTGACACCTATACCCATCAAAAAACAACTCTCCCTTTCTCTCTACCCCAAGTCCCTGGCAACCACCATTCTACTTTTTGTTTCCATGATTCTGACAGGAAATTTGGAATCATGATTTTGACTGGGGACTACTCTGGATGTTTCATGAAAATGGAATCATACAATATTTGTCCTTTTGTGACTGGCTTATTTAATTCAGCATAATGTCCCCAAGTTTCATCCATGTGTAGCATGTGACAGGATTTCCTTCTTTTTTTTTTAAGATTGAATAATATTCCATTGTATGAATACATCACACTTTATTCATCTGTTGATGGACATTTGGGCTGCTTCCACCTCTTAAAATACTGCGAATAAGTGCTGCAAAAAACATGAGCGTGCAAAAGTTTCTTCAAAATGCTGCCTTCGATTCTTTTGGATATATACTCAGAAGAGGGATTGCTGGATCATATAGTAATTCTATTTTCAGTTTTTTAAGGAATTTTCATGCTGATTTCCACAGTGGCTGCACCGTTTTACATTCCTACTAACTGTACAAGAATTCTATATCCTTGTACATATCCTTCTGTATCCTTACCAATACTTATTTTATTGTTTTGGGGTTTTTTTTTTTTTTTGATAGTAGCCATCCTAATGGGTATGAGGTGATACCTCACTGTTGGTTTAATTTGAATTTCTCTAATGATTAGTGATGTTGAGCATCTTTTCATACGCATGTTGGCCATTCATTGAAGAAATGTCTATTCAGGTGCCCGGTCTTTTTTTTTTTTTTTTTTTGCTGCTAAAAGCTTTATTGTTTCTGTTTGGTCCAAGGCTTGGGACAGGGTCCCAGGGTAGTTAAAAAGCTGCCTGGTGACTGCATAGAGAGGCTTCAAGCAGAAGCCCTGACACCAGAGGGGCTCCACAAGGGCCGCTGGGTTGCAGATGCTCCTAGTCATGCTTGAGAGTGAGCCTCTCGAAGAGATAACTCACCCAGCCTAGCCTGGGGACCAGCCAGCCTGCAGAATTTAGTCAGGTGGTCGCCCATCTTCTTGATGAGTTTCACCTCCTTATCCAGGAAGTGGCTCTCCCAGAAGTCACAGAGGTGGGGGTGTCTGGGCGGGCAGAACCCAGGGCATGCAGACCAAAAAGGGCCTGGTTCAGGTTTTTCTCCAAGACAACAGAAGCTTCCATAGCATCCTGAGTATCACCTCACTCATCTCCTGATGGCTTCTGCATGTCCTGGAAGAGGGCGCAGCCACCGCATTGGTTTTGCATTTTCAAGAGACGCCTGGTGCCCTGGTGCTTCTCCTCAGCCAATTTGCAGAAAAGGGGGCCCACACCCTCCAGGGCCACATTGTCGTGGTCAAAATAGAAACCCAGAGAGAGGTCAGTGTAGGAGGCCCGCAGGTGCATGTTGACCAGGCAGTTCATGGCAGCCTCCATCTCAGGGGAATAATTCTGACGAATCCGGGAACTCATGGTTGATCAATAAGGAGTTAAGCTCAAAAAATGGTGTTGGCTGGTCCTGGAGGCCAAGGATAGCTGAGTGCATGGTTCTGAAGTTTGCGACTGGAAAAAAGGTTGAAGGGTGGTCGGAGGCTGGAACAAGGGGCGTCCTTGGGTTTGTTCTGTCCAAACACTGTTGAAGCAAGAGATCCGTGTGACCGCGGAACACACTGCCCCTCTGCCCATTCTTTAATCAGGTTAATTGCTTTTTTGTTGTTGAGCTATTAGAGTTCTTTACATATTCTAAATATTAACTCTTTATTAGATATATGATTTACAGTTTTCTCCTATTCCATAGTTACCTTTTTGCTCTGTTGATTATTTCCTTTAATGTGCAGAAGTTTTTAGGTTTGATGTGGTACCACTAATCTATGCTTGCTCCTGTTGCCTATGCTTTTTGTGTCATAGCTAAGAAATCATTGCCAAATCCAGTGTCATCAAGTTTTTCTCCTGTGTTTTCGTCTAGGAATTTTGTAGTTTTAGGTCTTACATTTATGTCTTTAATCCATTTTGAGTTAAACTTTATATATGGTGTTAGGTGAGGGTCCAGCTTTATTCTTTTCCTGCTGGATATCCAGTTTTTCTAACACCATTTGTTGAAGAGACTGTCCTTTCCCCCATTGTGGTCTAGGCACCCTTATTGAAGACCATTGGACCCTTTATGTGAGGGTTTGTTTCTAGGCTTTCTATTCTGTTTTGTTAGTCTATGTGTCTGTACCATCACTTTTTTGTTGCCCAAACTGTCCCCAATTTGACCAGGAGAGCACCCATTCTAGCTGGCTTCTGGGTAGTTTTGATGTGTCTCCATCATTCTTTGAGAACTTCCTTGCTTTCTGGCATGAGATGTTCTGTTCTCACCATTCACTTTGCCTGTGACAACCTCAAAATCAGCCACTTCTCTAGGGAGCCCTGATTCCTTTTAGTGGATGTGATATTTAAAAGCCAAGATCTAGATGCTAAGCATCCTCTTGGTATTTAAGTGTCACTGTTCCCAGTCCCTCTCAGTGAATAGAGATAGGAAATGTGTATGTACATAAAACTCCAATCCAAAACCACAGGGTTAATTCTAGTTTTCATCCTTTCTGTATTTTTAACTCTCTTCTCAGACAGGGGAAACCTGTCTTCTATTTTCCTTTTTTTTTTTTTTTTTTCCCAGTCTTTCTTTCCCCAACTATTTGGGCTGGGATGGGGGGATTGATAATTAGGTTTTTTTTTTTTTGATTTTCTTATTTAATGGAGGTCTGGGGATTGAACCCAGGACTTCATGCATGCTAGGCGTGTGTTCTACCACTGAGCTATGCCCTGTCCCCCCACTTTTTTCCTATTTAATCAGCCCCCTCCCCAGTATAACCAGTCTCCCATCTCCATTGCTACTCTGTTACCCACATAGATACCTCTTCTCTCTGATTGGGCTCTACCACCCCACACAAGGCCACTCCCTGCATGTATGCCCTCCTCACACCTGCTTAGCCTCTGGCTCCTCAGGCTAGGTTATTTCCATACATGGATACCCTCCTCATCCTACAGGCTTTGGTGGCCCACAAAGGTATTCTTCACCTTACTCAGGCTCTGACTCCCCATACGAAGATGCAACCCATCAAGGACCCCTTCCTTATTCACTTTGGGCTGTTCCTCCAATTGGACACCTTGGACTTTAATGTCTCCCTTCCCATCCTGCACCATACACACACACACACACACCCCAGGCTACCCCTTCCACAGATACCCTGCTCATGTCATTTGGGCTCCAAAAGCATATGTAAGGCTGCCCCCATGTGGGCAGCTTCATCACCCAGCTTGGGCTCTGACATACCACACTAGGCCAGCTACCTGCACGGCCTTCCTCTTCACCCTGCTCAGGTGGAGCCAGGTCATCCTTTTCTATTTTCTGGTAAGTATTGTGTAATTGGTGGCATTTCTTCCTTAAATGTTTGAAAGAATTCACCTGGTGGTTTCTTTGTGGGAATTATGGAATTTGATTTCTTTCATAGACACAGGGCTATTCATTCACTTTTCTTCTCATGTCAGTTTTGGTAAGTTGGTTTTTGCCCTAGGAGTTTGTTCATTGCATCTAAATTTTCAAGTTTATTAGCATAATTTGCTCGTTAAATCCTCTTATATTTTAAATTATGCAAACCTTGTATTAATTTCCCCCTTTTCATTCCTCCTACTGGTTTTACCTTCTCTTGTCAGTCTCCTTATCTCTCTCTCCCTTTGTCTCATTAGGGGTTTATCTATTTTAATGTCTTTTCCAAGTGCCAATTGTTGGCTGTATTGATTATCTGTTGATTCACTAATTTCTGCATTTATCTCTATAATTGTCTTCCTTCTATTTTTTTTAAAATTTTGCTGATGTTTTGGTATCTTACTGAGGTAGCTGCTTAGACAGGGGGTAGCAAACTTTTTCTGTAAAGGGCCAGATGGTAAATATTTTAGGCTTTGTGAGTCATACAGTTATCTGTTGTTACTATGCTGTTAGAGTAAAAAAGCAGCACAGATACACATAAATGAATGGGTGTGGCTACGTACCAAAAAAATCTTGATTTACAAAAACAGGGAGAGGGCCAGATTTTGCTGACGCTTGGCTTAGAACAAGAGATCCTTTATAAACTTGTTCCCATATCTATTATTTCTCTTGCCTTTTTGTTCATGTCTTGCCTTTTGGTAAATCAGGTTATTTTTGATTGAGTTCCAGAAATGCATTTGAAGGACTGTAGATAACTTGAAGCTCTGAATGATGTTAATCTTCCTCCAGATAATTTATTTTTGCTACTGCCAGGCAGATAGATTAATGTCACCTGTAGTCCCTTTAATCCAAAAAGGGATTGAGATCATTTGAAGCTGGATGAGTCCTTTTGGGTCCTAAATGAAAATTTGAGGTGTATATTTTTTCCTTGCAGCTTGACTCTAATTTTTGTCACTTCAGCACCATGAATCTGTTAAAAACTGTATTTAGCTTCTAGCTCTCTTGACTTCTACTTTCAGAAGTGGCAGAAAGAAACGATCTCAAATGCCAGACCCATATCTCCTTTCTGAGATTTCTAACCCTGAGATTCCTCATACATTGATTGATTTCTGATGCTTTCTAACAGATATATAATTTCTCCCGCTTTTCCAATTGTTTGTAGTGAGAGTAACTCTAAACCATTTATTCTAAAAAAACAAAACAAAACAAAACAAAAAAAACCCACCATCTATTCTGCCATTGCTGGAAACAGAACTTTCTTTGTACTTCCGAGTACACAATGTGTCTTTTCAATGTATAGATTTGAGTCTTCAGTTCAGGAAACTGTTGATTTTTCTACTTAGAACTCCAATTATGAATGTTAGGCTTTTTTTTCCCCTGCCTTTCTCCTATTTCTGTAATTTAAAAATCCTTTTTAAAAAGCAATAATTTTTTTTTTTCTAGTTGAAGTATAGATGATTGAAAGCAGTAATTTTTAAACGTTTAAAAGTACACTTTTCCATTTGCAACAACATGGATGGACCTAGAGGGTTTTATGCTCAGTGAAAAAAGTTAGCCAGAGAAAGACAAATATTCTACATTATCAGTTTTAAGTGGAATCTAAAAAATAAAACAAATTAACATATATAACAAAATAGAAACAGACACAGATATAGAGAACACGCTAGTGGTTACCAGTTGGGAGAGGGAAGGGGAGAGAGGTAGAATGCGGTAGGAGATTAAGAGGCACAAACTACTATGTATAAAATAAATAAGCTACAAGAATATATTGTATAGTGCAGGGAAATATAGCCATTATTTTGTAGTAACTTTAAATGGAGTATAATCTATAAAAATATTGAACTACAGTGTTGTCTACCTGACATTAATATTGTGAATCAACTAAACTTCAATAAAAAAATTTTAAAATAAAACATAAAAATAAATTGAAAACACTTTTACCTCACTGTGCTTTCAATTTTATTTTCATTTCTGTTATGATTTTGCTTTTTCTTTTATTTCTTTCCTCAGCCTGTCATTTCATATTTCATCTTTTTCTGTTATATGGCCATCTATATTCTCGTATTTTTGCATTGATTTTTTTTCTACTATAGCAGTAACTGTCCCTTGTCTACTGATTTTAATTCATGGCAAATGTTTGGCAGACCACTCTTGATGGACCAGTAATGTTTGCATACAAAATAAAAAAGCACACATATTTTATAAGTTATATTACTTATTCCATGAATTTTATTTTTTGCCTTTATTTCAGCGCAATTACTAATAATGTTGTGCTATTTTCATATAATTTGCATTCCATTGACAGTAATGATCTACAAGATTACAAATTTAAACATAATTTTATTCAAAGTATACCAAATTTGTACAGAGGTGTATAAACTTTGGTATATTTTGAAAACAAAAAGAAGAAAATCAATGCCTGGCACTTAGTGGGAAACAGTACTTTGTTATGCAGGAATCTTTTGCGATTTGTGCTGAGAGGAAGAATTTGACAAGTTAATTCATCTTTTCTGTTTCCTAAAACTTCTGACACTCAAATCCTCCCTGCTCGATGAAGCAATGTCAGTAGCAGTACAACCCACAAACCTGTGTGGTATTTGGCACAGTTGCCTTTTGTTTAGAAGATACCAGGCAAAGGATTTGGAGAAGTATTTCCCTGGGGCCTGAAAGAGCTTATTCACAAGAACAGAAATTTAAAGTTATTAATTGCAATGTGCTGGCACTGATCCAAAGTGACAGAGGTGCCTATTTGCTCTTTAATGTATCCATGTGCTTGTGGTACATGGTTCACTGTAAAGTGTGGGACCCAGAGCAAAGGCCTCTTTCATCTGAGTCTAAATGTGGTACTGGTATTTGGTAATAATTTTCATCTTCACTATGAAATGTTTTTCTGGTTACGTTTTTGGCTGATACCAAGTTTTACTGCTCTTCCTCACTGTTTGTTTCTTTGTTTTGTTTTATTTTTCTTTAGTATCTTTGTATCAGTGCAATGCCAAATACTTCACAGCATGTATCATCGCTGGCTCTTTCTAAAAGCTGCTACTTACCCCTCCTCCCCCACCACTCCAATAGTCCTCCATCCATTTGCACCTGTTTTCAACACTCCTTCCGTATTTTATCATTTGTGGATTTTGATCTGTAACCCAGTGTTGCTGAAAATAATTTGCAGGGTGTTAGAGGTTGAATTGTGTCCCTGCTCTTCTCCTCCCCGAAAAAGGTATGTTGAAGTCCTAACTCCTAGTACCTCAGAATGTGACCTTGGAAATAGGGTCATTGCAGATATAATTAGTTAAGACTAAGTCATACTAGAGTAGGGTGGGCTGCTAGTCCAACATGACTGATGTCCTTATAAACAGACTGCAATGAAAAGTCAGAGATACACAGGGAGAGCACCATGCTATGATGAGTGCAGAGATTGGAGTCATGCAGCCACAAGCCAAGGAATGCCAGAGGTTGCCAGCAAACCACCAGAGCTGGGAGGAGACATGGATTGCCCTAGTTTTCAGAGGGAGCCTGGCCTTACCTACATCTAGATTTCTAGCTTCTAGGTCCCAGAACTGTGAGTCAATTTGTTGTTTTTCTGGTGCACTGTTACAGCAGCACTAGGAAACAAATACACGGGGTGTCCCCTCTGTCCCCTTTTTGCTCTGGTTGGTTTCTAGAAGGTGAAAGGAACTTTGGATCTAAGTTGTTGCCAAATTCTATTGCCCACTATTCTCCAGCTTTACAAAAAAAATTCTGTTACTAGAATTGCCTACATGATTGCCCCAAAAGGAATGGGCTCTTGTGCCATATGATAACTCACAAATGATCCTGAATAAATAAATATATATCACCTCATACATGGATGCAAATGAACTTCTCCATAGCATACGTGTGACTGAAATATGAAGGCTATTGAGTTATTGTGAGTTTGTGTCTTTTCTATCTGGTTGCATTGTTAGAAACGGAGACTCTTTGTAAGTAGTACACATCAAGTTCTGGTAAAAGTTCATTATACCCTCTGAGTCCTCTGTGAGGACACAGGCTTAACTATGTGAGAAAAATGGGAAGCTCCATTGTTAGGACTGTGAAGGCCTTAATGAGGTCACTATCCCAGATCTTTATATACTCACTACTCCCTGATCAGTAGTAGCTCACTGGAAGATGGATATTTTGTAAAAGTGTGTGCTTCTTGGGGGCTTCAACTTCCTATAAGGCAACAAGTGGAAGATGGCATTTCAAATGTGGCTTGGCCATTCTGAATCTAATCATGACATTTCGTTTGTGTAAGACCCCAGACATTTATTGATTCATAATAACATCTCCTCCACCTACTTCCTCATTTCTTACAATATTCTCTTAAAAGCTCTTTACAATATTCTTTTTTTGTATATATATATATATATATTTTTATTGAAGTATAGTCGGTTTACAATGTTGTGTCTACAATACTGTCTTGAAGACTATCTCCTTTGTCTCCTCCCTTTCCCTCCTGAATTCATTCCAATCATCCTTTTATCCTCAACACTCCATTAAAATCATTTCACTCAAGTTACCAATGAATTCCAGGGTCAAATCACATGGTCGATTTATCTTATTTAACCCCCTTAGTAGCATGTGACACACCTCACCCCCTCTTTTGTGAAATTTGGATTTGGAGACACCCTTATTTTCTTTTCCTTCCTTCCTTCTCCCCCCGCCCCCTTTCTCCCCTTCTCTCTCTCTCTTTCTTTCTTGATCCTCTTACCTCACAGGCTGCAGCCTCGCTTGTCTTTTTGGTTGCATCATTCTATTTTCACTATTTCTAGGTATAGGAGTCTCCCATAGTTCAGTCCACTGATCTTTTATCACTCTCTTGGTGATCTCACCTGATCTCACTGCTTTAAATACTGTTTCGACACTGATACCTCCCACAATTGTATCTCCAGCCCTGAAATTGTCCCTGAATTCCACATATATATATCCAAATGACTACTTGATATCTCCACATGGTGGTCTAATTGTTTTCTCAAACTCAACATACCCAACACAAAACTTTTGATTTCTGCTCCCACCAAAAAAATGTTCCCACCCCATTCTACAGTTTTCTTCAACTGAGTGGAAGATAAGTCCATTTTTTGTTTGTTTGTTTCTTAGGTCAAAAACTAGAGAGATATTATTGATTTCTTTCTCTCATTCACTTCTTGTCCATCACAAATGAAGTTGCTCTACCTTTAAAATATACTCAGAATCCTACTGCTTCTCCACTGCTATTTCCTTAATCTAAACCACTTTAATTTCTCATCTGCACAAACGCAAACATCAATCCATTTGGTCTGCCTGCTTCCACAACTGCTCCCTAACAGTCTCTTCTTCAGATAGCAACCAATGATAAAATGTAGGATTATGTCACTTCTCTGCTCATATCCTTCCAGGTTTCCTGTCACACCATGAATAAAAGCTAAAATCCCTGTAAAGCCCTACACAATCATGCCCCCATGTACCTTCCGAAACCCATTTCCAGCCATTCTCCTTTTCCCTCATTCTACCAGTTTTTGCCACTTTACTTACCCTTTAAGGCATTTGTACTTACTATTCCCTCTGCTAGAACGGTCTTCTTGATATCTACCTGGCTGACTCCCTCACTGTCTTTGGGTCTCTGTTTAAACTGCCCCTTATAAAAGCCTTCCCTGATGAACCTGTATAAAATTGCCCTGCTTTATTTTACTTAACATCAGTTGGTATATTTGACCATTGTTGATCTTTCCTCACTAAAAATAAGCTCCGACGGGGATGTTGTCTGTCACATTCAGTGCTGCATTTCTAGCTCTTAGATGTGTGGTCAGCATATTTGTTAAATGAATGAATGAATCCTACCTGAGAGAGATGCTAACTATACAATGTCCTGATCTGAACACCAAATTTGACCTCACATAAACCCCTCTTCCAAGACTTCCTGAATACTGCAGCACCACCTTTTTGGGGGCTAACCCTAAAAACTGCATACATAAAATCACTCAAAAAGAGAAATTCCTGAGCTGTATCTTCTTCTGTCAAGTTATCTCCAACAAGAACTCAGTTACAGTAGATTGAGAATCCTCCAAATTAATTAAAATATTTCCACTGCTTCAGAGAAAAATTACCTTTTCATTTCTTCACTAATCTTGAGATGAAGGCGTTTTTTTTTTCATTTGGCCCTAGAACAGTGTCTGGCATCTAGTGGGCAACTCAGTAATTCGTGAAAGAATGAACACACAGAACCCATTGGTAATTAAGGCCTTTCAAGTATTGGAAGACACTATTCAGCGCCATCCCCATACAAGCTTCCCCAACCCATCTTGGCCTGCCACCTAGTGGTAGTTGCTTCCAACACTGTGCTGGGACCCATTCTGTCCCAAGGATACTCTGGTTCTGGTGACCTTCATCTTAGCTAATTTCTTCAGGAAGCAAACTCCAACTGAAGTCATCAACCCAAGATTTGGGAGCCATTAGCACAAATAGCTGTTTTTCAAAACAGTTTTTGACAAAAGGAGGCACCACATACCATAAGGAAGGCAGAAATGGTTTGGCACAGGTATATTACTATCTAAGTGCAAAGGTGTCGGGCTGAGATATAGGCGCATCCAGAGTGGCTCTAGGAGGCATAAAACTCCAGAACAGTCTGCTCAGTAAGGGAGGATGGCAGTTCAGTCTACATCCAAGTACATTACTCGTATCAATCACTGCATCCCATCCAAGACAATGAATACACGAAATACACTTTCGTGTAGCCTCACCTGCAACTCAGAGTTTCTGAATCTTTATCTTGTTACTGACCATTGTTGGTAATTTGCTTCTCCCAACACCCACTCCAGTGACCTTAGATACTGTTGACCAAGCAGTTGGCTTCCCTTTGCCCAGTGCTGTTTTAAGACTAATTTTAAGGCTGTTTCAAGAGAAAGTAGTGTCATGAGCTCACTTCTGAAAAATATAAACCATATGCTTTAATTTGATGTTATTTGAAATTTTGAAATAAAACACATTGAAACAATGGTAGTTTTAAAATACATAGCTCCAAAT
Organism: Camelus bactrianus; assembly: GCF_048773025.1. Lineage (NCBI taxonomy): Eukaryota > Metazoa > Chordata > Mammalia > Artiodactyla > Camelidae > Camelus > Camelus bactrianus. The sequence goes on along the minus strand of NC_133550.1, from coordinate 29,366,214 downwards.
TACACATGCCTCTTTCTTTCATGTTGCGAATCTGATAGAGCAGGGGACTATTTATAACATCTACCTGCTATCTCCATTCCCTCAATGGAATGTGCTGTCTCCCACTACAAGTCAACTGTACTCAAACAAAACTTCAGATATAAATAGGAAATTGTTTTAAAGTAGCATTTGTAATGTCTTTGGAGAAATATCTTAGGTATTATCCTAAATATTTGTTAGCAGCGTTATCTAGATATAACTGTAACTTGAATGATCTAGAATTCAGTTAGATTTACACAACAGAAAGCATATTTCTATCATTGCAGTTTTATTGTGTTAAATAAATCAGATATGGGTGTGTTAAAATGTGTATTTACAGTTCAACGAGTAAAAACACACAAATATCAACCATTCTGACTAACAAATACATTATGACACCTGAGGAGCACCGTCTGGCAGGCTTCCTTGATTGTATTCCTCTACCTCCCTGCCCCCCATAACTACTATGCTGAATTTTGCTCATGACTTCCTTGTACTACTTTTCTATTCTTTTCCTTATATAGGAAAATACACATTCAAAATTCTGCCTATTTTGGAACTTTATGTAAGTGGAACAATACTGTGTGAATTCTTCTGACTTGCTTCTTCCAGTCAACATAATTTTAAGATTCATTAATGGTGGTATGGGCAGCTAGAGTTCTTGTATTTTCAGCCTATACAGTATTTCATTGTATGGATGTCCTACTATTTATCTCCTCTATAGTTGGTGGACATCTGAGCTGTTTCCAGGTTTTTGCTATCAGAAATAACACTGCTTATTCTCCAGTGAAGACATACAAATGGCCAACAGGTACATTAAAAAATGCTCAATATCACTAATTATCAGAGAAATGCAAATCAAAACTACAATGAGGTATCACCTCACACCAGTCAGAATGGCCATTATTCAAAAGTCCACGAACAATAAATGCTGGAGAGGCTATGGAGAAAAGGGAACCCTCCTGCACTGTTGGTGGGAATGTAGTTTGGTGCAGCCATTATAGAAAACAGTATGGATATTTCTCAAAAGACTAAAAATAGACTTACCATATGATCCAGCAATCCCACTCCTGGGCATATAATCAGAGAGAACCTTTATTCAAAAAGATACATGCTCCCCAATGTTCATAGCAGCACTATTTACAATAGCCAAGACATGGAAAAAACCTAAATGTCCATTGACAGATGACTAGATAAAGAAGTTGTGGTGTATTTATACAATGGAATACAACTCAGCCATAAAAAATAATAAAATAATGCCATTTGGAGCAACATGGATGGACCTGGAGAATGTCATTCTAAGTGAAGCCAGAAAGAAAGAAAAATACCATATGATATCACTTATATGTGGAATCTAAAAAAAGAAAGACAAACGAACTTACTTACAAAACAGAAACAGACTCACATAGAAAACTTATGGTTACCAGGTGGGGAAGGGGGTGGAAAAGGATAAATTGGGAGTTCAGGATTTGCAGATACTAACTAACTAATATATATAAAATAGATAAACAAGTTTATACTGTATAGCACAGGGAACTATATTCAATATCTTGTAGTACTTATGGTTAAAAAGAATATGAAAACAAATATATGTATGTTCCTATATGACTGAAGTGTTTTGCTGTATACCAGAAATTGATACAACATTGTAAACTGACTATACTTCAATAAAAATATATATATTAAAAAAAAAAAAAGAAATAACGTTGCTTGGAGGCATCTTGTAAATGCCTTGCACCCAAGTGCAGAGATACAGTCTACCTGGTGTATATATGCATATTTACTCTACAAAATAATGCTAAACTGTTTTTCAAAGTGGCTGTACCAGTTTACACTCCCTTCCAGTATTCATCATTGTACTATATCCTACCCAATACTTAGAATTAAAACTTTTTTTTTTCATGTCTTGTAGGTGTGAAATGGCACCTGTGATTTCAGTATGCATTTCTTAGATTACTAATGAAATTATCATTTCATTTATGATGATATGGGTATCCATATCATTTATAGAATATTTATTTTGTGTGAAATATCAGTTCATGTCTGTTGCCCATTTTTCTATTGGGTTTCTGTCATTTTCTTATAGATCTGTAGCTTATTATATATTCTTGATATTAGTCCTTTTTCAGTTCTTTGTGTTTCAAGTATCCTCCTCCAACTTGAGGCTTCTCTTTTCACTCTGTGGTGTCTTTTAATGAACAGATCTTAATTTAATGTATTCGCATTTATCAGTCTCTTCCTTTATGATTTGTAGTTTTCTTAAGAAATCTTTCTCTAATCCAAGGTCATAAAATCATCTCCTGTATTTTCTTCTTAACACAATCTAGCTTTGCCTCTCCCATTAAGTCCACATTTAATCCACCTAGAATTGGTATTTATGTATATAGCATTAGGTAAAGACCCTATTTTTTTAATCTCAATATAGTAATTTCCATTTTAGCATAAATCTACTTTTCATATATATGTGGTTTCTGGTCCCTCTACATTGTTCCATGGTCTATTTATTTATTCCTGTACAAAGTCTGCACTATTTATTACAGGTCTTAGTATGTGATAGGGCAATTCTTTCCTCATCTCTTTTCTTGGTTATCATTTGCTTTTAACTTCCACATAAAGTTAAAAACCATACTGTCAGGTCCCATGAGACTTGACAACTCTTGAAATTTTAAATGGATTTGCATTAATGCTGGGGGTAACTGTCATATTTACAAAATTGACTCTTCCTATTTATGAATATGACATGTCCACTGATTTGAGTCTGTTAATGTCTTTGGTTAAAGGTTTAAAACTTTCTCCAAGAAGGCTTGCACATCTTTTGTTAGATTGAATACTAGCTACTTTATATCTGGTTTCTATATTGATTTTGTCTTCACAGAGCTTTCTAATCTTTTGATTCCAATAATTTACTTGTAGAGTCTTTCATACCACATCCTCTGTAAGAATGACCATCACTAAGAAGTCTTACTGTCGCACTCTCTATAGATTGGCTCTTCTGACTCCAGAATAAAGCTGATTACTGCTTTGCTACTGAATCTTCCTAAATTTGTTCCCTCATCTGTAAAATGAGGAACCCCAACAGAATTGTTTTGATACTTACATGAAATAACATGGGGAAGTGGCCAGCATATTATTCTTCTCTTCAGTTGCTTGCTTTCAGACAGCATGTGGTTTTCTTTGTATGCTCACGTATTTTGCACATTGCAGTCACTTTGAGTACTGAGAATAAATTATTTTACTTCCTGGGTCTCAAAGGGCAGAAAGAATATTTCTTGGCTTATTATATCCCCTTCCTGAAGGCTATATATAGCAGAGTGGGCTTGAAAAAAAAAAAAAGATAGGTTTTCACCTCGGGTTAAAAACAAAAAATGTATTATATAGCTAAGTAAAAGTAAACCCACTCTCTTACACCTACCACAAGAATTCTGAGAATGACTTTAGGACACTTAAATATATTCTCCAAATAATCTGTGTATAAATACAAAGTATGTAGATACAAAATTCCTTCCCTTCAAGTGATCCTTATTACGTGCACTGAGTAAATTTAGAAATATTTTCAGTATAAGGATAGAAACAAAGGCTTTACTAGCTGATTTTATCACAATAATCAGGATATTATTATTGTCATTATTATTTTGATCTGGTTTGACTGTACTGCTGTGACTTAACAGGGACAATGGATTAGAAAAGAATCTTTCATATTTTTCTTGGGTATCAGAGCTTGGCTTGGATTCTTCCGTTCTTGGATCTGCTTTTACTGGTTATATTACTTTAGGTCTGAATGCATACTACACTGAACTGTTTCCTTCAATTATAAAATGGAATTACTAAATTATGACTTACCCTTTTATTTCTTACATAGTTATCACTAGGTGGCAGCACACTAACATTTAAAAATATTTTTAAACACAAAGTATTTTTAAATGTTAAAGCATTTAAAACTATTTAAGCCACGGCAAAAAAAAATCACAAAATATTTAAAAATAAGATACCAATTTTCACTTCCAAAATCGATCATTTTTAAAGCATCCATTGTTGATTTTTTTGTGAAGAAATATGCATTTTCACATACAGCTGTGGTGAAGGTAAGTAAGAGGGCAACTTGTGTCAAAAACCTCAAATGTTCATACTCATTGAATCAAGCACTGCATGAAACTACTTTTGGAAGAGATGTGCATTAGGTTTACTTATAAGGATATTCAATATAGTATTCTTTATACAAGCCAAAAATCTAATGAAATAACCTGAATACCCAATAACAAGAACTGATTAAAATACCCTCCACATAACCCACCTAAATAATCTCTGAATAAAACTGACTTACTCATGCAACATACATGTCCAAGAACTTCTGCTTACTAATTATGTTTACATGTTTACTAAGACTCAGTGTGTTCCTAAATTATATCATTTTTTCCTGTGATTTCATGACTTAATATTATGTAAACCAATTAAATATGGGTACAGAGTTGATTCACTGAAAACTAAGTTAAATGCTTTGGAAGAACTGAATAAGGATGTCACTTTAAAAATCAGTTGGGGGGGGGAAGGTATATATAGCTCAGTGGTAGAGTGCATGCTTATTAGCCTGCACAAGGTCCTGGGTTCAACCCCTACTACCTCCATTAAGGTAAATAAATAAACCTAATTACCTCCTTCCCCGAAAAAAATTTTTAAAAGTCTTAGAGGTTAAGGTTAAAAAGAAAAAAAATCACAGTTGACAATCACATACTTCACACCCAATAAAATAGCTATTATCAGAAAAACGTAAAATAACAAGTGTTGGTCAAGATATGGAGAAATTGAAATTCTCATGCATTGCTCGTGAAAATATAAACATAGAATTACAATATGATCCAGCAGTTCTACTCCTGGATATATACAAAAAAGAACTGCAAGGGACTCAGATACTTGTACACCAATGTTCATAGCAGCATTATTCACCATAGACAAAAGATGGACACAGCCCAAATGTCCATTGACAAATGGATAAACAAAATTTGGTATATGTATACAATGGAATATTCAGTCATAAAAGGAATGAAATTCTGACACATGCTACAAAATGCACTTGGACACATTAAGTGAAATAAGCCAATCACACAGGACCACATATTGTATAATTCTTACATGGGGTACCTAGAATAGGCAAATTCATAGAAGGAACAGTAGCAGTTGCCAGGGAGGGGCTGGAAGTGGGGCAGGAATGAGGAGTTACTGTTTAATGGGTACAGAATTTGTTTAGGATGAAAAAGTTCTAGAAATGTACAGTGGTGATGGCTGCACATTGTAAATGTACTTGGTGTCACTGAAATGAACACTTAAAATGGCTTAAATGGCAATTTTTGTTATATACAATTTGAAAGATGCTGAATTAGCTCTTACAACTGTGGTTGTATAAGCTTAAGCTAACAAGATAATGTGGTAGACCTAAACTTTAAGGACATTCACTCAAGTGTTTGTTGAACATCTATATGCTACACGCTGATGTAGGCACTTGGGACTTAAAACAAGATCCAGGCTTTCATGGGCCTTATAGTCTGACAACCAACATATATTGTGCTAGGTAATAACATATTATTGGGTAATAAATAATTGGAAAAAGGAAAGCAGAGTAAGGGAGATAGCGGATTCTATTCTTCAATTCAAAGGTGAAGATAAAAAATCTCACTAAGATAACACTATCATGCAGACATCCAGGCAAGGGAAATGGCCCAAAGGCTACGAAAGGGAAGCATACCTGGACTGAAAAACAAGGCCAGAATGGCTGGAATGCAGTGAGCATGGGGACAGGTACTGGGAGGTCTGGTCAGATAATAGGGGCCAAATTATGGAGGAACCTCTTAAGGACTGAAGCTTTACTCTAATACAAATGGGGAGCCATAGCAGGATTCTGAACAGACGTGATTGAACTCTGATAGCTGTGCTAAGAATATGCTAAAGGGAGGCAGAGGCAGAAAGCATGGAGACCTGTTATGAACAGGTAAAGGATGAAGGCAGTGGAAACAGTTGTCAGATTCTAGGTATTTTCTGATGGTAGACAAGATTTCCTAATGTGCTGGATGTGGAATGTGAGAAGAGTTAACAATTTCAGTTTTGGGTCTCAGTAATTGACGTTATTTGTTGGGGAAGACTGGGCTGAGCAGGTGGTGAGGAGCGGGTGAGAGTAAAATTCAGCCTTGGCATGTTATGTTTGAAGTGCCTATTAGATAATTCAAGTAGAGATGTCCAGTAGGCAGTTAAATCTCCATTTGTTGGGCGGAGGTCTGAACTGGAAATGTAAGTTTAGAAATTGACAGCATACTAATACTTAAAGCCATGAGACAGGAAGAGCAACAAGGAATGAAGGAAGACTAAGCCTCCTGGGAATACCTCACAATTCAAAGGTTAGGGAAGAGAAAAAACAAAGGACACTAAGGATAATAAAAACTTAAATTTAAATCCTCATTTATGACTCCTCGTTTTATCCGCCTATTTATGCTGATGAGCGGGTGAGAGTAAAATTCAGCCTTGGCATGTTATGTTTGAAGTGCCTATTAGATAATTCAAGTAGAGATGTCCAGTAGGCAGTTAAATCTCCATTTGTTGGGCGGAGGTCTGAACTGGAAATGTAAGTTTAGAAATTGACAGCATACTAATACTTAAAGCCATGAGACAGGAAGAGCAACAAGGAATGAAGGAAGACTAAGCCTCCTGGGAATACCTCACAATTCAAAGGTTAGGGAAGAGAAAAAACAAAGGACACTAAGGATAATAAAAACTTAAATTTAAATCCTCATTTATGACTCCTCGTTTTATCCGCCTATTTATGCTGATGAACCGATTCACTTCGCTAAGAGGGCATGTTCCATCCTAAATATTCACATATTCAGGAGAAACAATTGGTGAAAAGGTAACTTCAGATAGATTACCACCCAGGGATGAGTTGTGCCATTCATCTCCCTCCTCCCTTTTGCACCCATCTATACACTCAAATCATTTAGAAAGGCAAGGACTATGGAAAACTGACCACTACAGAAGTTTATAGGATAAAGTTTTTAGGAAGGCAGTTTCCCAGTGTGCAGATAAACATAGCGTATTTACAAGTAATGTGAAACATAAAAAAGCTTAAAGGTAGAATGGTTGCCATCAGTCTGAAACAATTTGAGATGTGTAAAAATGACTTCAACAAATGCTTACGTTAACTGTGAAAAGCCAGCCATCACTAAATTCAGTGAATAATGATCAGCTCGTCTCCAGTCTGTAAATCACCTTCTAATAAAGTGAGCGTGTTCTTAGGATAGTTAGATGCTTAGTTAGATCTTACCATTTTGTGTTTTCATTTAAGGTAACTTTCCTCCTTACTTGGGGAAAACTGAAGAAAGGATAATGTAAAATGACTTACCAGATTCAGGGGAAAAAAACTGAAGTGGTACAGTGATACTCACATTTCTGTACTGTACTGGGGTAGGGCCCAACTCCTGAGTCAATACCAAAATTTCCCACAAAGTTAAATTAACATTTCCACAAATGTTATATATACCCATCTATCTTATCCCTAATAGGATAACTATAGTAACTATGTAGGTAGAACCTGTGCTATTATTTATATGAAATGCTTTTTGAAAAAATAACAAGATACCACTAAGTATCTAGCATATTATCTTTTACAGAGTAGGTATGCTTGATATTTCTGGAAATGATTATTTTAAAGTAATATATTCCTAAATGTTTAGAGTTCAGGTATCAATAAAGCCTTTTAAGTTAGCACTTATGGCAGTGGGAGGCTTAGTTTGATAGCCATTCAGCACATAATCTGTGTGAATTTGGGGTCCTAAACCCTAACTTCAACTCCCCATTCTGTTAAGTCATAACCCCTCAGAGCCTGTTGGCTCACTTGTAAAAGAATACTCTTACCTATCTTACAGGGGGAAACCATTTCTAATAAAATTTCTTGTTTTGTTTTAGAAATTAAAACTAGGAGACTTGGTAAACTGTCTACAAATCTTTAATTTAAAAGCTTCCTCTTTCACCTTATCAGGCCTTGACTCCTATGGAGTTCTGTGTAGCACTGATTAAAACATGTTCCTAATAATCTTTTCTTTCAAATACTCTGTGCAAGAGTCTCAATTAACTCAACAAAGCGAGGATCAATGAACACAATCTTCTTTAAAATTTAAGTATATAGCAAAGAGTAATAGGGAAACTAACAAAAATCTGTACCACAATTTTAATGGGGTCATGCATGGAAAGGGATCCCAGTAATGGTTAACTGTATCCTATAGGGTTCTCAACTGTTTAGAATTGCTACCTTCAACATACACTGAAGCATACAAGTGAGAAATCTAGGGCCTGATTTAATACCTGACACACAAATCCGAACTGAAACCACAATGTTACTGTTTTAAAAGCACTCTAATTACTTCCAAGCTAGCTGGTGAAATATTTTTGTTGCAATCTAGGAACATTTTTACTTGATTAAAGTCTAGTAAGGTTAACAATCCCCTAAAATTAGACAAATGTTTTCTGAATCTTACATTTCAAAATATAATAGCATAGAAATCTTTCAGGTTTCTAAATCCTAATTTTAGTCAGACATCATGTGCTTTAAAGACCATCAAAATGCCAATACAAGAAAATAACCACTATCTAGGAGGCTGGTTTAAAGATAAAATATAAATGGTCCAATTTCTGTTATACTGCATATTGCCAATGAATATGAATTATTCAAACCATACACAATGGTTAACAAATCATAAATCCAACAAAAAAGGCAAACTGCAAAGTATTATAAAAACTGTGATTTATTTTCAGTACAAGATAAATACCATGCTTGTTACTAGTGCAGTTTAAAGGCCAACAATGGCCATATAGCAAACTGCTGAACAGTCACCTAAATGCTAAAGAAAGAAAAGACAGAAAGTAAACATTAAACACAAAATTTCAATTACAAACATTTTAATAAAATGGAATGAGCTTTTTAATAGAAGCTAATATGGAAGTCTAGTTCTCATGGACACCAAAAGAAGATGTTTATTTGATCAAATATCACCTTACCTTTTGCACAGAAATCTTATTGTGAAGTCACCATAGAGTCAATAGCTAAAATTTTAAGACTTTCTTTGGCCTTCTGGTATTAGACAAATTATTTACAAACCGTGGTTCAGTAATTCATGGATACTGGTAATATGATACAATTTTTTGTTAAGGGCTTTCCATTAAAAATTGTAAAACAACTTTGTAAGGCTGTACAAGGCTGTAAACTACTTTGCTAACATACCATGGAATGAAGAGGAAGAAGGAATAAGAATAGACCTTTTTTTAAGGCTAAAGTATCAATGTTATAGATGCATTCCTTAGAATACATTATGATTTACCCCAAAGGATCCTTTCCCATTAAATACCACCTGAGTACTACAATTTTCAAAGTAAAAAAATAAACATGAATTTACCATTGTATTTTAAAATAATTTAACTTACAGAATGCTGAGAAGTGTTACGCAGTAACAATGCGACAAAAAGAACACATCTTCAAAATGAAATGTTTTTACTAAATGCAGGGTCTGTCCAATTATGAAATTAATGTAAAACATTTACACCCATGGAGGAGTTTTAGGATACTCCCACATGAAAAACTCTTGGTAGTATTTACTATCCACAGATACAATTTCAAGATTTGTGTGACTTCAATTAAACTCTAATATTTTAAAAGACTCCCATTACAATATGTTAATTAATATAGCAGGAAGTCTTTAAAACATTAAAACCTGTCTATACCTAACCAAGTGTTTATATGTTCCATACAAATACCTAATAGTAGCTGCATACTCAGAGTGAATGCCAACAACCTGAAATTTTAAAGAAATTGGTTAAGACAAACCTAAATCAATCTGAACAGGATACAACTGCTTGAATATTTTGAATATTCATAAAAATTCATATTGCTTCTTTCTAATACCAAGAAAGAAGAGTATAAGAACTTCCTCCCAGAAGCCTAGACATTTTAACATTTTCTATTTCAACTTACAATAAAATACTTTAATCCTGAATCTTTATTTCTCTAAACCAAAAATCTCACATTACAAACACAAGGAATGCTATGTGTAAGGCCACATTTAATAAATTTATAATTTTTGGTTGAATATTTATTAAAAAAATTAGTCTAAGGCTTCTAAGAGTCAAGTTGCTAAAAAATAAAATACACCAGTGTTTAAACTGAAGGTTAATGTAAAAAAAAAACATACACACACACAGTAAGAACAAAAAATAGAATGTTTTGCTACAAAAATCCCACTTAATGTATTTCAGCACAAAAATGTCTAATATGTACAATGGATAAGCGTGCATTTAAAGTACATACAACTACAGGATACATTTACAGATAGCTATGGGATGCAAATGAACTTAATGAAAAAAATTTAAAAGGCAATTATCTGTAAAACAGCTAGTATCTCAATACTGTATTCTCAGTAAAAAATTAGAACATAAACTTCCTCTTAAAATAACAAGCTGAAGCTTAAAACACAAAAGTGAAGCCATCTTATAAGATACAGAAAATGCAATGATCACTCAGGTATGAAAACCAAAATGTTGAGAGCACTCCAACAGGAAGTCTTGTAGTAGCATCTCATTGTATAAAACAGTATGTATTTTTAGGTTATTGGCACATTTTAAATACATAGGGGAAAAGAAAAGTCTTTACCCTTCCAACAGTTTTCCCCTTTCACTATAAAGTGTTATACAACATTCACTGAAACCTCCATGTTTACTTTAAGAACTGACCTTAACCTAGTAGAAAACAAAGCAATATTCTCCACAGGAGAATTAACTGAAAATAATACCTTTAAGCTACAATCCATAAATTTTTTGTGAACTCCAAATTGTAGTTAACTGCTCAAGAATATTCTAGGTTAATATGCTAAACTATGATCATTAGCTACTGCAACTTACTCCATATCTTGCTTATGAAAACTGACAAAATAAACACTTCCAAATTTATACTGGAATATCCTTTCCACAACATATGTCCTTTAACTAAAAGCAGCACATTCAATTCAAAGCGTTGCTTCAAAAGTGATACCATTCAAGTACTGTATCACTGATTCATAATTTTACTGGCTGAAAGGAATTTGACTAATAAATGCTATGGTTTAAAATTAAGCTCAAGTTTGTTTTCATATCCACTAAAATTATTATTAAGAAATGAAGGGATCTCTGGGACTTTTTTTTTTTTTTTGGTGTCTAGGTAAAGATTTATCTCTTTGGATTGTTTTTAAACATTAAAAAAAGTTTCCAAATAACATCAGCCCATTAAAAAAAAAAACAAACAGAAGGGATATGAAGAATAAAACAAGGCTTGCATTTTCACCTTTACTGCTATACATTCATTTATCAGAGAAAGACTTTGCAAAAATTAGTCAAATCAAGTTATTTCCTTCTGACAACACTTAAAAATAATGGACTAACAGCAAACAATTCTAGTACACTCAACATTGTCTGCAACAAGTCACATAATGAGATCAGCCAAGAAGGAAGAAGAGTGATATAGAACGAGCAATTAAAGGGTTCCACCGATAAAAAATGAAAAGGTGAACGAAGGATTTAAATAGTACAAAGTTTCCAGTTTTCATTTCAAGTTCAAGCACAGTTAAAGATTTTATGACTCCATTTTTAAACTGTTCAGAGAAAATTTTATCCTCATGGACATTTACTTACCTTTTAAGCTTACTATTAACTAAATTCCCTTGTAATATATTTATGTCCACACTTCTTCACATTACGGCATTGTAATATAAAAAAAGCTAAGACATGACAAAAACTAACAATACCTATACACAAAGCAAGAGAACAGATTTTGGAACAACCTCAAATAATATTAAAAAGGCAACTGCATTTTCAACAAGATAGAACACTTAAATCTGAGAGCAGACAGTTCTGATAAACACCAATGATCCCATGCAAATACTCTAATCACAGAATGTTTTAAAATAAAACTGGCAATAATATAAATAATTTGAAACAGCTAATTTTTTAAAAACTAGCGTGATAGTGGACAATATGAAAGAGAAGAATTGCAGTTCCCTGGAGGGCTTCTACCACCGCACGTTACATAATATCTAGGGTGCTTAAATACTTTAATAGCACTGCTCTAAAATTCGACAATATTTTTTTAAAAAAACAATGTGTATTATTAGAAGATCTCTCAAAGATAATCATTTTAAAAACATTTTAAAAAATTAACTTGCTTAAGGATTTTAACTCAAATTTCTGAAGTGGTGATTCAGAATGACCTTCCTATAAAAATGTCTAATCAACTTGACACTGCCGATGCTAATTTTACAATGAAGAACACATGCTAACCAGGTGCTTTTAATGTGGGCTTATATGCAAGGCAGGTTTGAAAACAATCTTTGATTAACTTCAGCATGAATTAATAGGTTTCATGAATATACAGAATTCCTTAAATTGTGGAGATGGGTACACCTATAATCTCCCATTACACATACAGGAGAATACAACCCAATGTTAATAAACATCACACCCTTCAGAAACGTACTTCCTGTTACTGGTAAATAAAACTAAGGCTTTCTTTACTCACATCTGTGTGCTGCACGGCTGGCTATATTTACATTGCCCATGGCTTCAAAAATAAACCACAAGCACTATCAATACAAAACAGCAAATAAGTGCCGCATCAAATCAGAACTGTCAAAATATTTCTTCAATGCTAGCAGTTTACAATTAGTTTCAGCACATGTGTTGTAATTAAGCTGCATTACTGTAGCAAATCATGTATGGGTTTTTACTAAAATGTTAAAACCACAAAAATTTTGACCCCTAACACATTGACTGGATTGCTACGTCGTGAAATTTCAGTTTTTACAAGTTTACATATCATTCAGCAAAGTCACAAGCTTAACTAGGTAAAAACAGCTAGAAAAGCAGAATATAGAAATATTAAATACCCATGTAATCACCTATTCTAATATCAAAATTGAGGGCAAGAGACACTTAATTAGTATGTTTAATTCACTGAACGCAAGATTAAGAGTGATGCATATCCAAAAACGCTATTGCAATGCTTTTTTAAAGGACAGTATAAATGTCATAGTAACATTATCTTTAGATATTGCTGAACACAAGACTTTCCCTGAGGTGTAAACATCAAATAACTTGAACAGCTTTACACATCAGCCCCATTAAACAGTTTATTACAACACTACATCTACTGTAATCAAAGTGGTGCTGTTTACAGACATTATCATATGAACATTTTTAACAAGAACAAACTACTATAAAACAAGCATTTACTTGACTTTTTTTTTCCAATTGCTTGCACATTATAATGGCCAAATGTAAATAACCAGTAATAAAGTTGCAAAAGCTATAACTTTTTAAATCACACTGGTTTCCTTCAAATAAAACAGTTAAGCAACATAAAAAATAAAAGTAGAGCTACTGGTTACCATTTATGCAGATTTGCTTTATTCAGATCTATTCCTGTTCATTTTATCCATGAATCCTTACAGGTTCAGTTCAATCACAAGAAGCAAACTGCTGGACAAGCATCATTTTTCCCCCATGAAGACTGTTTTGTCTTGGAAGGTGTTCCTCTTCCTTCAGCTGTAATGTGTCAAAATTTATGATGTAGATTTTGCTATTCCCCATAATACACAGAAAAACGCTGGCTTAACTATACATATGCAAGTCGTGCATCTACTTCACTGATACGTATTCTAACACAAAATAAGAATTAACTGAAACAGTAGCTGCCTTTGTGGTGGAGAAATGCTCCCAATTTATGTGGTGACTAAAACTGAGACATTCTGACTTCATTCTTCTTAAGTATTACTGCCTTATAAATTTAATGACTGAAACAGAAATCAAAATGTAGCAGCTACTGTTTCAGTGAAGATGGAAACATTTAAGTCATTTTCTAAAATATGCATACTACAAAAATAAATGGAAAATGCTTGGATGATTTTAATGTAAATATTTTTCGTTCACCCACATAAATTCTATATAACTCATTAACAATTAAATGTGAACTAAATATAAATGCAAGAAATTATTTTACAAATTAGTTATTTATTTGACAGCATACAGGAACTTCTGCAAATGATATAAATCAAATGGTCCTCAATGTTACAAATTTATGAATATATAGCTCATTAGGCACATTTAAATAAATATGACATCCACGTACAAATCTTTAGACATAATACAAATTTAAAACATTTACTTTATTTTCACTCTATTCCACCTATATAGAAATATCTACCATAGTATGTAAACTAACCCAAAACAAGCTAAACAGGAATCTACAATGATAAATTTCATTGAAAACTCACATAAAGGAAAAAACCCCAATAAATCAGATAAAACTAAAATTTCAAGAATACATAAATATGCAAACTTCAGGTAGAGGTTCACAAAAGAAACATTTAATTAATGTGGATATAAGTGATCACTCAAACACCAATTATTTAAAATATAAACTCCAAGAGAACGTTTCAATAAGATGATGTAAGAGGCAAAGGGCACAATGTTTAGTGATAATCTTCCATAGAAGTAACTGAAAAATACGTTTTGCTCTACAATGAAGAGTAATTAATACTATGTCACAACTATAAATTTTATCTTTTATGTCCTTTCCTCTTCAATTAGGCTGTAAGCATCTTAAGAGCATCAGTACACATATGCATTCACAATGCCTACCAGTAGAAACCTAAATTTTACAACTGCAAAACGAGAAAACAGGTGTTATGTAACCCTGGGCTTTTATCTTTTAGTTTCTATTTGCCCACATTTTTCAAAGAGATACTTAAGCCATTTCTAATGTTACCTTTTATTGTACTTTATCTTATGCTGGTGAAGCTTTTGGTGGAATTATTTCATGGAAAAAGAAAGGTAGCTTTCATATATTTTATCTTCACTACTTGCAAAGAACTTTAAAAAACTAGTATTGAAGTATTAAAGAGAGAGAAGGCATATGTTCTAATCTGAAAAATGGGGATTACTCAGAAATTCATAAATCTTACTGCAAAAAGATGCTATATCCCTAATTATTCTGTCATGTTGGAAGGGATGAATAATAGGGGAAATATTATTTTAAGTCACAGTGAGCAAAACAAAAATACCCAACCCTTCCAAAAAACATATGGTATACACTGCAATTTTATATCACTTATCACTCCAATGGAGAATTTTACTACTTTTTATGTAGAGAATCCTGTTTGTGAAATTACAACACATATCTTTAGGATGAATGCACTTATCTTTTGCTTGAGTATACTTTATAGATAGATCTTTACTATTAATAAGTCTCTAATTTTCATCATACAGACATAAAATCTAGGGGATAATCTGACAGTTTTTATTTCTATTTCTAAACACTTTACATTTATCCATTTGGAGATACAAATTTTACAATCTCAAAAAGAAAGCAAATTTGAAGGCAATACAACCCATTTCCAATAATCCAATTCCATATTATAGTCTCAAATTTCTAAAGTAGAAATCTACATAAACAAAGATAGCAAAAAGAAGCTTAAGTGACAAATATGACAAACAATGCTCATGTTTTCAGAATACCATGTGGTCAAATCTGTAATGTCAAAGCCACACAATTTCTTGCTTTATCTATCAGTTATAAAAGATCTATGTAGACAGTTGTTTAAAAAAAAAATAAGACATATGGAATCTATGGCTCTTTAATGAAGTCTGTAAAGTAAGCACTAAATTAAAATTTCAAACAGAAAAGCACCTGTATTTTGAGACAATGTAAGATCAAATCAATACTAACAACTCAAATTATGACTGTTTCTGTCAGAAACTTATCTAAGCAAATTTACTGGTATCAGTATCTCTAAACTCATGGCAAATTCATCTTTCAAATAAAAATTCAAATAGATATGGATGTTTCACAGGTTGTGAAATAAAATATTGAATTAAAAGGATTCTAATATAATTTTAGAGTACTTTTATTAACTCAGTAAAATAAAATTCACTTTTATCTGAAAATTTTTTCTTAATGAGAGGAATGGAGATGGGGTGGGCAAAAGAAATAGAAGTAGCTAAATACAAGTTAACTCTTTTTAAAATCAAAATCCCTTCTTGCATTGACCAGAACACATTACACAAAATTCTTTTTACTATATATGTTTACAAAAAATTCCCTTACTATGAAAACATTTCATACTTTCACCTTTCTACTTCTGGAGATAGTACTTACCTCATTTTAACTAAAGCATTTTGTTACACTAGAAAACATATACATGATTGTTGCTCTAGGCAGTTCACTAAATAGTAGAAATAAACTTCGCCACAGTTAAATACTCAGTTTTGCCCCCCCAAAATTCACAAAACGGACATTTCAAAATAAGCTGCTGTGTAATTTAAAATTCACTGTTACAGTTAAAACATGCTACCACAGGAGGCAAATTAGTAAATCTGGATAGCATATATGACACCCTTACCCCCTTTTTGGTTATTAGGTTTCCTTTAAATAATGCTTAACTGTTCATTCAAACCATTATTAATTCAAAACAATCTAATTTACAACCTAAAACAAAGGTAGTAAATTTCACACTGAGATGAAAGTGAGATCAAGGTGACTCACATTGGCACTGGACTTTTTTTTTTTTTTTTAAACCAGGGAACATTCATCATTTGTAAAGAAAACCATATTCTTAAACCACAGTGAGCAAAACACACACTATATACATCCATTCAAGAGATCACTTCCTACCCTCTTATCACATAAGATAACTATGTAGTCAGACAGGTTTTGCAAATAATACTAAAAGCAAGGAAAATTAGAGCAAAAAAAGTGAGAGCTGGCACATCCAGGTGAGGCAACAGGGTTATACGGGAAATTGCAAAGAAACACAGGACTAGACAATATTAGGCAGATCTCAGATGACTAAGAGTTGCAGAAATAACTTTTAAATCTCATTACCACCAGTATAATTCATCAGATAATTAGAATTTAATTTTCACATAAGACTCAAAGTAACACTAACTCTTAAGGAGATAAAACATCTTAACATGTAAGAAAGAACTTTCGATTCTTTTGGGGTTTTTTTTTTTCCCAAAATAATACAAAGCTATAAACTGAATAAGGAATGCGAAACACCCTAAATCTTGTGCAATGACAACAAAATTGAAGATCATGATGTTTATGATTGAAGAAAAGTAACCATACAGCAAAGGAAAGTATAGTTATTTAACCCCCATCACGTACATGATGCTTAAAAATCTGATCAAAGAAATGGATGATTTGAGAATGTGCAAACATCATGTCAGGGACAGGAAAAGCATGAATAAATAGAGAGTATTTAAAAAAATAGTTTGGTTTCATCACTCTTCAGTATACAAAGAAAAGCTGAACTACTGACAGAAATTTGCTGAGTTGGTTTGTTCCAAACAAGTAATAAGAGGAATACAGCTTAAAATAACTATGAAAATAAAATTACTTCTATGAGAAGTATATAATCTTAAAATTAAAATACTGATCTACTTTTGTTTTGCTCAGAGTGGTCTGAGAATAGAGGCAGAAATTACAGAATAAAAGGCACAATGTATTTACATGCTGAAATTTACAATACTGATATTCCTATTAGAATATTATCTATTTGAACTTTGATATTAAATACTTTTAGAAAAACTAATACATTTTTAAATGAGAGAATGTAATTAACATTACCAACAGTTCAAACACAAAAAAAATTAAGATGGGACAGACATTAACAGCTTGCCAACATTAAGTTTCCAGTTAAATTAAGAACTTGCCTTTTTAGCCATTCATCATCACTTTAATGATAGATTACATTATTGTTTTACTTGTATACAGATTTACTACTGACATTCACTTTAGCTTCCAAATTACTCTCATTCCATTTAGTCCATTTAAGATTTACATGAAAGCTCAAAAGGACTCATAGTTAAAAACTTCTAAAAAGGTCAACAGACCTTATTATGATGGTGATTAAATGTGCAAATAATTTGTTTAAAAAAGTTTTTTTACTTGGATATATTTAATTCCAGTCCCCACCCATTTATTCACGTCTACATCCGCAATAAATACTGTTTGGTATAGCAAAGGTACAATATTCCAGGATAACAGAATTTTTTGTACTGGAAATGCTTATGTAAAATTTTGCTTGGATGAAGGCACATAACAAGATTACAACTCAATTCTGATTAATGTACAAACAAAACATGGGAATTTTGGTATGGTACATATCAGTGATTAAGAAGAAATGTCAACAATAGTTTGCAAGTTAGGAATTCATAGTTAATGTCTGAATGTAATGAAACTCAAACCATGATACAGTTAGGTGTACCCATTACTGGAATGTAATGTTAGTTAATTCAAAGTATTTAAAATTAACGATGGACTTTTTAGGAGTTTACTTGTTGACTATGCTAGTCTAACTAAAATCAGTAAGAAAACTCATTAATTAACTCTGGGTATAAACTGGTGGAGAAGCTCCTTGATGGGGGGAACATCCAATCTAGGAAATGACTGAAAATGTATGCAAGTTCCATTATCACGTCTTCAGTAACTAGAAGTTTGCTGATAACTGACAAAGTCTAAATAAAAATATAACTTGAAGGACTTGTACCTTACTATACATGAAATGGCTGACATACGTTAAGCACTTCAGTAAGTTGGCCTCAGTTCACCTTAAATAATTGATGGACACTAACAATTCTTTAAGATGGGATCAGAGCTATTCAACTCAGGGGGTGAAAAAGCTACATCTTTAAAATTTACTGTTTAGTTTTACATGATGTAACATTCAATTCTTACATCCAAAGAGCTGTTTTCAAAAAGCTTAGTTTTAAAAGTAAAAAATGTTTTGCCTCATATTAAAATAGTGTTTTGAAATTTATATTAAGTTCTAAAATATAGTACATGGAGAACTATTTTAAAGTTAAAGTTTTGATAAGTATTCAAGATGCATATTCAAAATGCAAGGAAAATATTAAAACTTGCCTTTTCACTTCAAAAACCCCTTAAAACTATAAATGTAATAGCTTATTTGTGTACCATAAAAATAAGACTTACATGCTTATTTTCTAAGTGATATTATTTTAAAAGGATCTCATTTGCTAAAATATACCTACTTTAAAGAAACTGCTATTCTATCACAGAATTATATACAAGTCTTTGATTTTGCCCATAACAATTTAAATACTAACAATTACCATAATTGAATTTTTATATTTCCCAATTTTATTTACGGAAAATAATCATGTAAAGAGTAGCTACCTATAAGGAGTTTGTTTTAGCCTAATTTAATTTGGATATGCAACCAACATAAGAAGAAAAATTTGTTTACAGAATAACCTTTGTGTCACATGCACAAGCCTTCTGTGCCCTCTCCCCACTTTTCACATAAATGCTGTTCACAAATATAAAAATAAAATTACACGTGAAAATGAAGTATAAACAGACAACTCGTCCCGCTTTATGAAAAATGTACACAAGAAATAGTTTTAAAATACAGAAAAAAAGACACAATGATTATGGCTTATGAATGAAACATCAAAGAAAATCATTTCAAGGTTATTCTAACCTGGGATGTATGATCTGATACAATTTAAAATTCTTTATATGGAATACCCTGAACCCATTTTAATTGAGTAACTTTCATATCTTCTCTGCAAATTAAAGAGTACTAATTCTTTTCTTTTAAAAACAAAACCCAGATGGCAGGAAAAGCGTCTTTTCTAAAAAAAAATTTTTTTAAGTAGAAAAGCTCTTTCAATGCTGAGAAACCACCCTCCTCTATTATAAACTATTATAGTGTTAGGTTTCTTTAAAAAAGTTTTAGGGATAAATAAAGTTAGTTCAAGGAGAGAAACTTTAAATTTATTTTTTAAAGTCCAAGCACATTGTATCTATGAATTAACCCCCTCTATTTTATATTTTACATCACATGCAAAATATGTATGTGATTAAGAGAATTCCAATTTTTAGATTTTAGAAGTAGGCAATGAGTCCTCTTGATTATTTTCTTGATTCTTAAGACCATTAATAATATGAAACCTAAAAGCTGTAACTCAAGCAAGCAATACAATAATCAAGGATAAGAGGTATCAAAATGTTTACCTGGCATTACTCACCTGTCATTTATCACAGATGTTTCCAGAAGATTTAATTCTGAACAAGTAGTTGGACCATACATACTGTATAAACAACAGCCTCGGAGTTATTACTGTTAATAATACGCATGCTAAATATAACAGGAACAAGGAATACCCACCTTCTAACGATGACGATACTCGCGCTCTCGGTCACGCTCTCGGTCCCGGTCCCGGTCCCGGTCCCGGTGTCTCTCTCGTTCTCTGCTTCTCTCTCTGTAATAATCATCATGACGATCTCTACTACGGGATTTATGACGCCGACTCTTTTCTCGTGATCTACTATGGTCCCTTTCTCTTGATCGTTCACGTCTTCTAAAAGAAATTACTGAATTAATGTTCTCCGTAATTGGATGGCCTTTAAAAAGGTATTCAATATTTTGATGTTTAAAAACACCTAAGAAGGCAAAAAATAACTGACAAATCTAGTTTAGACTAACTATATCCTGAACTGCCAATCATGATTTACAAACTTACCTACAAGTGTGAACTAGAAATCCCATTTTAAAAAATATTCACACCAAAATTGGGAACCAGACACACCATGGCATTACATCGTATCATCTATTATACCTATTATAACAGGTAGCCTAAAACAGACATGCAGTGTTTACTGAAAGAAAAGCAGAAAGGAAAAGGAGAGAAAATTTCAAAGGACCTGTGTTTCAAGCTAAAGAACATGTAAGAGGTAGTTTTTTAGACATAAAATTCATGAAATCGTTCAATATACAATGGGACTTAAACATAAAACTACCACTGATTAACACAAATTACCTAAACCTATATGTAAATATCAATTTTACATTTATAACTTACCAAAATATGGTTCATCGTTAAGTCCTACCCCACTAAGAAACTTTATAATGAAGTACATACACATGTATGCTTGGGGGGTTGGTGTTGAGGGGCATGGTGGGAAGCAGAGAAGAAACAGTAAATACGACCACTAGAAAAGACTGGGATACTATTCAGTGTTTCATGAGCTGCCTTTAAAAGAAACAAAAACAGGTACTTTGGTAACCAAAGTGTAAGCCTTATAAATCCTGCTATACTCATTTCTGAAATTCACAATAAGGAAATGCCTATTAGTTTAATCTCTATTTTGTATTTATGCACCAGACACCTAGACTTAGCAGACATTATTAAGTGCTAAGCTTCTGATCAAGGTAGAAGTTACTACTTTGGACTTTAAAAATTAAAAGAAGACTATATAAGATTTGGTCTTTAGCTATGACAAATTTGTTCAAATCCAAAGATCCTTATACTAGGTCAAAAAGATAGCAGTATAAAGTTGGGGACCATGACAAAGACAAGCTCCTTTTCCTAACTTAATGAAGAAGACTCTACCACCAGATAAAGCATACTAAAGACAGATCTAAGAATACTATAGGCAGATTAAAGATCTACCTTGCAAAAATATGGAAAATTTCATGGTTAGCAGTAATGCCAAAAAAAGGAACTACCTAATTAAAAAAAAACCCTAAGAAATAGATCATTCATTAACTTTCTTGTTTAAGAAATACTTATTTAGCACCCATTCTGTACCAAGCACTGTTTAGTCATTACAAATATTGTAGTGAACAAGACCAGTAAGAGACAAGATCACTTCCATCTTTCCATGTGTTCTAGGTAACAGAAATGTGCTTTAGTAATATTAAATAAGAATAAATTATGTTAAGTATTATGAAAGCAATAAAGAGAACAAATAGACAAAATAACCTGGGAGAAGACTCCTAGGAAATTAGACTGAGTTGAGGCACGAAGGATAAGGAGCCAGCTAGGGAAGAGCCAGGGAAAAGGGCTCCCAGCGGAATAAATATCAAGTACAAATACAGTGAGGTGGTCGAGCGCTTGATATGTTAAGAGAAAGAGAAGGGAGAACAACATGGCTAGAGAATAGTGAGCAAGGAGAGAGGTACACAATGATGCTGAAAAGACAGGAACTATATCACACAGTATCTCAATGTTTACAGTCTCAGTAAGAGTAACTGGAAGGCTTTGAGGGGGTTTAATCAAGTGAACACCCGACATTTGACTTAGAGTTTAAACAAAACCAAAAATCACTCTAGCTGCAAATTAAAAAGTAATAAGTAAATCAAAGTTTTGTAAATCTCAAACACACAATATTTTTCTATTTGTAAAATAGCAGTTTTAAATAGGCATGAGACAGGAAAGTTTTACCTTGATCCAGAACCGTAAGATTTGGATTCAATTCCATGAAGGCAATCTTGCAAAGAGCTAATAAGAACTTTGCAACGATCATCAGCGGATACTTTGGATTGCTTAATTAAAGAAATTGCAGTTACCAGTGTCTCAATAGCACTCCCATAATCACCTGTGAGCGAAAGGAGAGAGACTGAAGTCAAATTTTGTTTTTAAAACACCACCAAATCATTTGGACTAAACATTTTACAAAAGGAATGCACTTTAAAATGACTAAAGATGTCTTAATTTTTTTCAGTGTTTCATTATCTGGGAAAGGCATTAATATACATGAAATTAACAATAATCTGTTCCTATTATACACCTAAAAATTTTATATTAGGGGTCTTTCCACTACACTATATATACAGATCCATTCAATGCTTTTTAAATATAGGTAATGATTTGGAAATATAAAAAAATAACTCCTGCATGTAGATAACCCCTCTTCAAGATTGTACTTAAAAGTTTTAGGTCACTCCTAATAGCACAAATGAGAAATATTAATACAGAAACAAATATACAAACCAGCACTGGCATCAGACACAGCTCTTGAAATAGCACTGCTTGAGATTGCCCTATTTCTATTCATGATTTCTTCAAACTCAGCTTCACTCAATGGCGTTCTTGCAGTATCCATTTCCCTATAAAATCAAAATAAACCTTAACTTGTACTCAAATGATTTCCTAAATTAGTCATAACAGTGTAAAGCAATTCTGAATAGTTGCTTTTGACAAGTGCCTTACAACTCAGTACTTACTTTGTCAGACTGAAATATGCTATTTTTCCTACAAAGAGAGTAAGTCAAAGCAAAATTATCTTGCACCATTACCTTTCAGCTGAAATAAAGTAGCAACTTAAAAACCTCATCTTTCTGGAGACTAGAGATGATCTATTTACAAATCTAAAATACATTATTTTTCAAAGTCATACAAAAACAGATACAATAAACTGTTCTGCTGTCTCTGTCTCTCTCTATATATATATACACACATGTATATATAAACAAAAAAACGCTGAATGGAAAAAATACATCCCTACACAATCAAGGGTGAGAATTTAGTTTCACTTATGTTTGGATCCTCTAGGTGCAGAGGCCAACTCACAACAGAAGGATAATAAATGTCTGTTTAATAAAATTTCAGGAGGGATGAGATCTTAGACTTATCTTGTTTGCCACTGAATCCCTAGAAGAATATCCAGCAAATAAAGGGTAGTCAGTACCTGTAAATATTTGTTGAAAAAAATTAAATCCCAAGATTTTCTAAACCTGTTGGACAACTTTAAAAATTGTGACTACATGTATAGCACAGGAAAAGGTAAATTTTTTGCCATCTTAGTTATTAGGTAGGATGCTGAACTGAAGCAAGCAGTAGCAGCTCATTCTAATGAAATGAGGAAATAGCTAATATAACCTTATGCATGTTTTAAGATATTACTGTTATCCCCAAAACTTTATAAACATCCTGATGAAACTACAAATTGTTCAAAATCCATGTATGATTTTAACTAAATTCTGTGACATATACCCATCCTACCCCCTTTAAAAAAAAACTTATGTAGGATGTGTTCCCCAATTTTCTTTTTTTTCAGTATTTCTTTTATTGAGTTACAGTCATTTTA
Source organism: Camelus bactrianus (assembly GCF_048773025.1). NCBI lineage: Eukaryota > Metazoa > Chordata > Mammalia > Artiodactyla > Camelidae > Camelus > Camelus bactrianus. The sequence continues at coordinate 29,342,240 of NC_133550.1, read as the reverse complement.
CAATCCAATTTTCTATTAAAAACTACTCAATAATAACAAAAAATATATACATACACATATTTTTAGAAAACCTGATACTGTAGAAATTCTATTATGTTAAGAAAAGGATATGAAACTCAAATTTTAAACTGTTGAACCAAGCCACCTAACCCACTCCTATACATTAAGGGTGAACACATGATAGGTAGTTGTTCGCTGGAATTAAACTGCACAGAAGAAAAGTTGTGCTAGCCTTGCAGTTGTAACATCTTTCAAGCATTTTTGGCAGTCATAAAGACACAATGTCTATGAATAGATAACTGTCAACAGACTTTTCCAAACTCATTTCTCTGGCCCTGTGCAACTGTATGGAATTAAAATAATGCTCAATTCCATCCCTGCAGGACAATATCAAACAAACTGAAATACAAAGTAGTTCAACAGTGATAAAGAATACAAATTCAAATGATAAACTCAAAGGAAACTGAAGGGGCAAATTTAAATAGTTCTTAGAAATTAAGAATATAGCTCTCCAGATTATGATTTGAGTACAGATAGTTTTAAAATTATTTCAAAAGAGGGCTTAGTGATCACTTAGTTCCACTGTGCTTTCCACGCAGCTTTTCTCTAACGATTACCATTAACTATTTTAATTTCCATAAAGTCCGTGTTTTACAAGTCTCTGTAAATTACTTAATGTTCCCATTTTAATTAAAAGTTAATAATTTTGCTACTCAGGACTCCTGATGAGCATGAGATAATCAATAGTACCTATCTAATAAACTGATCTAATTCCTAAAATAATGAAGAAACTAGCATTCTATGTAGTGGTATCAATGGTAAATGCGATTCAGATTTTAAAATCTTAAAAATGGCTTAAGGATCCCATTTGCTCACTTAAATTATCTTTAGTAACCTCTTTTAATTTAAAAAAATGATAGAAATGAAGTGACTGGCCCTAAAAATCATATGGCTGTGTAAGTGGCAGAGCTGGATTATTCTCAACCCTGTACAGTATGTTTTTCACCATATCATACTGCTTCTTCTAAGGGAAAATAATACAGAAAATTAAGGATCTAAGGGGAAAGGTCATAATTTTTAAGAAAATTCAGTGTGAAAAATATCTTTTGCAGATCAAATACATCAAGTCCACTTTCATAGATAAATACTAACTTACCTTCCAGGAGGCCCATAGTCACCCCTATCATATGGCGGAGGCCGGCCATATGGATCTGTTGGTGGTGGACCTCGGCTATCTGATGTAGGCATGCCGCTGTTAGTTGGTGGAGGAAAAAAAGCCGGGTTCACATGTGGAGCTGGTGGTGGGGCACCTGGAGGTGGTCCAGGAAGATGCGGAGGAGGAGCAAGTGTAAGGGGTGGCCCAAGAGGGCCAGGTGGGCGAGGTGGAAAGGGGCCTGGAGGTGGAGGTGGTCCCTGTTGTGGAGGTGGTGGACCAGGAGGGGGGCCGTAGCCTGGAACTGGAGGTGGAGGACCAGGAGGAAGCGGACCCAACGGAGGCTGCCCAAAAGGTTGTCCAGGAAAAAGAACTGGTGGTGGAGGGCGATCTCCTCGATTAGGAGGCCCTGCTAAAGGAGGAGGCAGAACCTGACCAGGAGGTGGAGGACCTGGTGGACCGGGTGGGCCTGGAGGACCTAAGGGTGGACGTGGTGGAGTCTGTCCAGCTATAGAATAAAAGGGAGAGAGAGAGAAAAAAAAAAAAAAAAAAAAAAAAACAAAAAACACTTCAATAAGATTTTAATCTTCATGCCAAAATTATACTTTTAAAGCATAACTCACAGACCAAGATTCTTTCTCTTTAAATGAAACCCGTATATAAATGCTACACTAACAATTACAAAGGTGAAGTATATCCTTACACATTTAACTAGCTCAATTTATGCTTAAGGAAAATTATTGAAACAAAAACTTTAATAGATTACAATGCTTAGAGATAGTTTCCATCTTTCAGCGTACACACACTTCTTACAGTGAAATCACCCACCTTATAGTCTACTCTGATGCCAAGCTAGAAAGTGAAACAAGGAAAAATGGTCTTGAAAGGATTTTTTAAGAGGTAAGAAAATAAGACGGATGTAAATATTCTATATATAAGTCAAGCAAGTTTGGAGAAAAATAAAGACCTTTTAGGCCAAAAATGGGTATTTCCTCTATGCTGTGCCCCATATGCCATGGAATCCTAGTTTCCAGGAACAAAGGCCGAGTTCCTTTAACAAGATGCTTGATCAAATTTCCTGGATTCCAAAAATAGCATAACAAGGAGAGTAAGTCACATTAATAATGCATTACTTGAAAAAGAGAGAAAAGGAAAAGAGGTATTAGGTAGACACATTTTATCCATGGTAATTTAAGAAAAATTTTACCTGGAAAAGGTGGAGGTGGCCCTCCTGGTCCTGCTGGCCCAGGAAATCTGTCCCCACCAGGAACAGCCCCTGGAAAACGGCCCCGTCCTCTACCACCTTGTGGAAATGCTGCACGTGAACTGCCTCCTGGAGGACCAGCTTTACCTTCCCCAGACATTTGTCCTGATTGCGTAGCTGCAAATATTCAAATACTCATAAATAGCATTTATTAAAATAGTTCTCTGATATGTAACCACTGTTATTAGAAACAACTCTATTTTAAAGTTCATTTACACTATACACTAACTTGCAGATGCCTTGTGCCTGTCCAAACTACGTAAGAAGTACCAGTCAGGAAAACATTCATATCTCTTTAATTTCTTTTGAAGTCTCAAAAGATCCAGGCTTAAATGTATTTCCAATAAGCAAATATGAGTTACTTTCAAAATACCATACTCTGCAGCAGCCAAGACCAAAATTCTCCAACAGAAATCTCAATTTCAGTAAGCATAGATAATTTAAATTTTATAACATATTATCCATCAGTTAAGTGCTAAAACATTGAAAGAAAAACCACTTGAATTTCTGTTAATTACATGATCATCTTATTTCTTTAAATGATAACATTCACAAGTGTATTATGGCAAATCTTTTCTATAGTCACTTTACCAAGTGGTGAAAGGTCTTGGTGCCAAGCAGAAAATCAACGAATACTTTCTGGTTATCAGTGGTTTCTCCCCCACCATAACACACATCCATATAACTTTCCTTCAATCTAGGGATTAGAATGTAGCTTCTTCCTTTCTCTGGGATGGGAATGACAGAACAAGAACGGCAGACCTACAGAACTTGCATACTGTAGTATTATGTTGGGTCTGTGACATCTGGAGAAAAATGGGAGTAGGTTTCCAGTACACGGGACCACAGTCATAATCAGTAATTTAAATCAAATTCAAAGCATGGACTCTCTAAGATGGATTCTCCAATTAACTAAATATAAATATTAAGATGATTTCTCTAGTGTAACATCCAACAAATGCTAGCAAGATTGGTTAAAATGCACATCTTTTAATAAAAGCCTCTGAGGGGTTGCTTACTTTTCCTGGACTGCATTTCAAACTGACTCAGGAACTGTTTATTGCATGGAGTTACAACAGGATTCTGACCATGAAGTTCTCTTTTAGGCAACAGATCCATTAACTTTTTTGAGGATGCTTCAGATCCAACACCAACAAGGGCAAACCTAAAAGATGTTTAATGGGTTGAGGTTAGAAAGTGAGGACAGATTAACAACATTACCATTATTAAAAACGAAATGGTCTGAATTTAATTTTACCTAAAAAAACAGAAAACATGTCTTAGAATTATACAACCTCACTTTCATCTTTAACTTTTAAAAATAACAACACATATTATTCACTCACTTATAGTGTATATAATTCAGTGGGTTTTCTTAGTAACAGAGAATTTTACAACCATTGCCACAATCAATTAAGAACATTTTCATCACTCTAAAAAAACCCCCACACCCATTAGCTGTCACTCCATTTTTTCCATCCCCCAACCCTCATTAATTCATTGTTTCTATGGATTTGCCTATTCTGGATATTTGAATGGAATTATACAATATGTGGTCCTTTGTGCCTGGCTTTTTTCACTTAGCATAATGTTTTCAAGGTTTATACACGCTGTAGCATGTGTCAGTGCTTGATTTTTTCATGGCTGAATAATATTTCATTATATGGATATACTATATTTCCCCAAATCTGTTACCTGATGGACATTTGGGCTATTTCCACTTTTTGATTATTATGAATAATGTCACTATGAAAAAATGTTCTGTATCATTAGCCAACAGGGAAATGTACCACAACGATACCACCCTACACACACTAGGACAGCTATAATCAAAAAGACAATTAACAACTGCTGGTGAGGATATGGTGAAAATTAGAACCCTCATCCACTGCTTAATGGGAAACGTAAAATGCTGTGGCCATTTTGACATTCTGGCAGCTCCTCAACCCTACATGGTATGTAGGGCTAACATACAATGCAATAAATCTTCTCCTGTGTGTATGTATGTACCCAACAGAATTGAAAATACATACTTATATAAACTGATACACAAATATTCATATGGGCATTATCCACAATAGCAAAAATGGAAGTTTGTATTAATTTCTTTCATGAAAGATCTGAGAAAGGGTGGTTTTGGAACAGTGGCAAACCATATAGGGACTATGGTGTAACCTGTTTAGATAAAAGAAACCATTTTCTTAAAAAACAAAACGAAAATCTATGCTCATACAAAAACTAGTACATGAATATTCATAGGAGCCTTATTCATAACAGCAAAAATGAAAACAACCCAAATGTCTGCCAAATGATAGAATTTTTTAAATGTGATGTATCCATATATTACTGGAATATTCTTCATCTATAAAATTACTTAGCTATAAAAATATTATTTAGCTATAAATATTACTTGGCTATAAAAAGAAATTAAGTACTGATACATGCTACAAAATGGATGAACCTTGGATGAACCTTGAAAATACTATGACAAGTGAAAGAAGCCAGTCACATGGACCACATTCTTTATGATACCATTCCAGAATAGGCAAATCCAGAGACAGATTACTAGTAGGGTATGGGATTTATTTTTGAGGTGATGAACTGTTCTGGAATTAAATAGTGGTAATGGTTGTATAACTCTGTAAATAAACTAAAAAACACTGATTTGAACACTTTAAAAGGGTGAATTTTATAGCATGTGAATTATATCTCAATAGAAAAAATAAATTTAAAACAGAAAAAAACAAATGAGTATCAGTTCATACTGTTATTCTAAATTATTCTCAGAAGGACTCTTAGAAGCCTCTTCTCTCTAGGATTCAAAATGGCCTTTTAATTAGATCCCTTCTTCTAGTCAACAAAGTCTTCTGTTACACTCAAGATTATCTTGGGTCACAATATTTAGAAACAATTTAATGAATTCATTAATTTAACAAATGTTTATTGAGCACCACTTCCTATATGCCAGGTATCATTCTAGGGTGAGGGATACAATAAGTGATCAATGCTTTCATGGAACTTACAATCTAGTAGAGACAAGACAATAAACAAGTTAAATACACTATAATAAGGAAAAATTAAAAAAGGAAAGAGTGATGGGAGCAGAAGGTTCTATTTTTGCACAGGGTGGTCATGGAAGGGAACTCTTACACAGAATCCTGAACGAAGTGAAAGAGAGCTCCAAAATTTGGATATTTTGGGAAAAAGTAAGCCAAGAGGAGGCCCTAAGTAGGAATGTGTCTGAGGAACAGCAAAGAGACTAATGTGGCTGAAGCAGCAAAAGGAAGGTAAAGAGTAAGGTTACAGAGGGAGTGGGGAAACAGATTTTTACATAGCGCTTTGTAGGCCACAGTAAAGATTCTCACTTTCACTCTGGATAAAATAGGTGGCCATTAGAAGACACTGAGCAGACAAATACTGATGTCACTTTTCCCCATCCTCTACTGTACTGCACTACTTCTAGACTGTAGGGGATTAGAGTGAAAGCAGGGTAGGAGGCTATCATAGAAATTCAAGTAAGAGATAATAGTGGCTCAGACCAGGTAGCAGAAGTGAAGTTCACAAGAAGCAGCCAGACTGCACATGTTCTCAAAATATTCCTAGTGATTGTAAACTGATACACTTAGCACATTAGCATATTTTTTACTTTATCATTCTGCATCCAGCAAATTATCTTTAAAAGAAATTCAAAATCTGCACCTAAGAATTATATAAAACAAAGCCTGCCGCAACATCATTTATAATAGGCAAAACCAGAAGCCCAAATAATCAAAAGAATGGTAAAATAAATTACAGTAGCATACAAGGTATGGTGAAAAAATTAATACATTAGAGAAGATATATATTTACTGTAAATATTTGTTTTACTCCGTGTATCAAACATACTATAAAATATGTGAATTGTAATCCTATTGTCTTTTTGCAATAAAAATATAAGCACTAGGAAAAAACCTTAGAGGATATTCACTAAAATGTCAAGAGCAATCATCTATGGATGGTGAGATTGTGGCTTTTTATTTTCCTACTTTTGGACATCTGCATTTTATAATGATCCTACCTCATTTGTATAGTTTAATAGTTTAAAAAAAATAAAGCAAAACATGTTACATCATTCTCCAGTTGTCCATCTTCCTCCATCCCTAATCACAGGGATAGTAATACTTCTTCAAATTGTCATTTCAATAATCATTTCAACCACAGAGGGAGAACTCAGGAAAACTGGAGAGGAGATCTAATCTGTCCACACTCCCAGCTCCTCTAACTGTAGTGAGCTAGACAACAGGCTATGTGATTAAGTATGAATCGTTGTCCAAGAACCTCTTGCCAATATAGGGAATAAAATACCTTACACGTTAGTTAGCATTAACTCTAAGGAAAATTACCCCTAAACCTGTAATCAGTAGCTACTAACTTACATTAGGGAAAAAAAAAATTTAAAACAAAATTCTTACCCCTTTGACTGGCCATTTGCCCGATTTTCAAAAAATTTTATCTCCAAAATATCATTTACTCCCAAAGAATGAACTGCTTCAGTTAAGTCTTCATCTGTTGTCCACTGCAAGACATTTCCCCCTCATTAACCATCAAAACATAGCCAAGATATTTAGTTTCAATTTACTTTTTAAGGGTAAACGCAGGACAAACAAGAGAAAATTAATGCTCAGTACCAACTAAGTGCAATTACTACGAGTCAGTCTCCATTTTTAAAATAGCACAAAAGCACCAGAGGACTTTTAACTTCATTCCTTGATAAGAGTTTTGGAAATTAGAAGGTATACACTTAGGGATAATAAAGATTTTTTTTTTAACTCAATTAGTTTTTGGTCTCTTCCAGCTTTCAACTGCTATGACTTTAAATTTGCAATAAAACCAATCTCACTTGTCGTTTCCTTTCCTTAAAGGAAATTATTTTAGGAAATAATTTCCACCTGATGTTTCAATATAAAATGGGGGGAAAAATCCTAGCATATACTCAGTGCCTACCATATACTTTATATCAAGGATATTTAACTCTTAAAACATAAAAGTCCTGTATCATTCCCATTTTACATATGATGCAACAGAGAGATTAAAGAGCTTGTCCAAGGTTATAAAGCTAACATAGGTAGGAGGTAGGAGCTAAGATTCAAAGTCTTACTTAGCAACCACACTCTTTATAACTACATTGCTACTATCTCCAATATAAAGATCACTTAGCCTGGATGGCAGGAGATTGATCAATTAGTTTTTTAAAAATTTAAACATTAAAAAATGCTATTAAGGAAGTGGAATGGTGACAAGTTTTGACTTCTAGACAATTTTTAAACTTTCAAGTATGTGTAATAAATGCTTCTAAGTTGAGCTACAGAAATTCTATAGGACTGTTTTAGTAAATATTTAAGACTTAATGCTAATAAAACACAGATAACACTGAACATCCAGCTAATAAAACTCCCAACCAATAATCCTATGGCCTCATAAACTATTCAAATTAAAATACAATGTATACAGCAGCATTTCCACGAATGAGATTTCAAATTTAAGAGCGGAAATAAAACTTAACATGACTGTAACGTGAACTAATAATGAAAACTTTAAAAACCAAGAGTTGTATTGTGTCTCTCTCCTACACTTCTGAATCCTGGTTTGAGATTTTATGTGAGCACTTTTCTTTGTAAAACTGAGACAGCTGAAGTATAGGAGTAGTAAAGTAAAAAGAATTAATTAGAAGACAAAATAACTGAACTATATTTGATAGGAATATCTACCAAAACAAGTTGAATGACTACAAAATTCACATGTAGAAAATTTGGAATTTATGATGTTTTAAAGGTACTTGTATTTCCTTCCTCAATGCATATAGAACCAACCTAGTAACTTCAAATTCTTATTTTACAAAATTGGAGAAAAATATTAACTACTGGAATGTTTCAAAATCAATCATCAATAACTTAATTCACATGCCAAGTTTACGTACCCATGTTAGATTTCCAATATACAATGCAATTCTCTTTCCAGTATACGTATAGACAACATTTGGTGCTGCTCCTTTACCCACATCATCACCAACAGTTGGTGGGAGAGTATCCATGTAGTCCCGGTCTTCTGGGGCATCTCCATTATTTGCAGATGGAGAGATGACATCATCATACAAATCTATCTGATCATGCCCACCATATTCAGCTTCCTGAGATACAGAAATAATGCTCTAGATTATACAGCAGTCAGACTACTACTCAACAGATTTGAATGCAAATTCATTCAACTACTTTGTTTTAAAAATTTGGTAAAAGAAAAAAGCCTAAGATCTCAGTACAAATTTCAGTTTATGCCATAGACAATTCTTCTTGAACAGTGCCTATAAAGTGAATTTCTAATCAGTGAATTCTGTTTTCCCAGTGATTATTTATTATTATATAGGAAATAACATTCCTGTGGGAAAAGAATGACATGTAGACAAAATAAATAATACAAAACTTTCCATGGAAGTAAAATACTCTACAAGTAATACATGAATACAAACAGATGGGCTTAAAAATTTTTTTGACACAAAAATATCACAAACAAAAATCAGAGCCATTACAAATCCTTAATATTTATCTGCAAAAAAAAAATACAACTATTATTTTCCATGGAATTCAGGATCTTGTTTCCCAACCCTGTGAAAGCTATTAGTTTAAGAAAAAGCAGTGAGCTAAGCCATAGGAAAGGGATAAACAAATGTGGATATTTAAATGATTCTGAATGTCACAACAAATGAAGAGAAGCAGTAAACAAAATATAGGTTAAACTATCCAAATTAGTATCTATTAATAGTTTCATTATTCTCAGTCAAAAAACAGTTAATGCTTACCTGACTTCTTAGTCAATTAGCAAGAGATATCTACATGGTCAAGAGAAAAGGGATATGAATAAGGACCTAGTAAAGCTTTGCCATTAAGTGTCACCAGCAGAATTAAAGCAATGCTAGCGGATGCCACTTACATGCATGCCTAAATGATACGTCAGTAAGAGGAAAATGGAAAAAAAAATGTGAACAGGAAAAAAATGAAAAAGGAGGATTCAATTTGTGAAAAAAAGCACAAGAAAGGTACTGGCAGAACACTGGACACCATTTAAGTTGCCTTTGGTAACCGTTACTGGGCCACAGACGTGACTAGCTAGGATCAGAGGAAAAGCTCTACTTTTATCTTCCTCCCTTTCCACCACTAAGTACCTAAATCTTGATGTGAACTGTTTTATTCTTGAGGTAAAATATTTGAGAAAATAAGGGAAAAGAGGCAATTACATTTACAAAAAAAACAAATTTAAAAGAGTTCAGACATAACTCCTATCCTTTCCCATTAATCCATTTTATTAAGGATGAATACAAATGGCACAGGAGAAACTAACAGTTTTAAGGACTAACTACTATATGGATTTAAAAAATGACACAGAAGTTATTTCTAATATGACTGTGAACAGATCAACAAAATATTGTTACTATAGGTCCCAAAGGAACATGGCTATTGTTTCGTTATTTAGAAGAGAGCCAGAATAAGATATTGTTAAAAAGAAAGAGAAAAAGAAGAAAATCTAGAAGAGGAAATACCACTTATACACATAGCCAAAGGGACCTGAAATTTGTAAAGTCATCTTCAGATAATTATCTAATTTACTAATTATTCAACAGCATCTCTACATAACAATACTGTTAGGAGGTTGAACATCTATAGTAAGATCTCAAGATAAATCAAAAACAAAGCCATCTTTAGCAATGGACAGAAACTAAGAACACAAATCACTGAATAATACTATAATTTAATTTTGTTTGTACAGCAATACCAAAATAACCGTTGAAAATTGAGTTTTTGTTAAACAAAGTAACATGATCAAATTGCGGTGACAGTAAAAATTAGAAAAAAGGAGGGTGAGTTTTGTTATGAAGTTTCAGTGTAGCTGAAAGCTTCAGGTGGCATGGCTGCAGCAGTGATTCCACACTCCACACACCTAAGACACTAAAAAGGTTCCCACAGGGGGTAGTGGGCACTTTAAACTCTTGCAATCCAGTTCTGTACATCAAGTAGAATTATTATTACTATTATTCAAAAGGAGTTGTGTTTCCATCCTCCTCAGCAGAGACTATAATCACAATATATGGTCTGAGGGAGAGTAAAAAAGAATGCAAGGGTTATTAACAGCAGCACTAAAATAAAAAGTATTTAGATTTACACTTTCATGAAATAGGTTAACACATCATTTGATTTTTTCATTAGTTGTAAATCTAGGAGAATGTTTACATAAGTAGACAATTCACAAGCATAATTGCAGCTACACTAACCTGGTGAATCACAATCACTTACTATTTTTGTCCGTCCATGAATTCCTACGTTGACACCAACCAATTTTCCATATTGATATGATTCTACCAATATTTAGCATCAGCCATTTTGTCTGGTAGCTGGACTGCTTCCAACTGGTTGAAGTATGATGCTAATTGAGACCATGGTCCTGGGGTTTGATCTCCATGTGGACTAGTTAGCTTCACTCTGTTCCAAGGCCACAGCCTGTACTTCTAGCCCCAGTGGTATGCATTTGGACTTGGTGAAAAAATATTAATGAATCTGAATACATATGCCACCATTACTAAAATGCAACTCAAAACACACACTCTTTTGTAGTATCAGTAATCTTCCTCTTCAGCTTTAGCATATCACACCTATCCTCCAGATTAAATAAAAATATATATATAGAGAGAGAACATATCCTACCTTCTGTTCCCACTCTAAAAAGGGGGAAAACATGCATCTTCTGAAATTATGTAAAAGGTATATCATAGGTCATATATAAAGAAACTGAGCCCTGAAAGTCTATTGAACAAACTGTCAAAGAGAAATGGGCAACAATGTCAAGTTCTACTATGTAGAGTCTTTTCAGTGATTACCTTTAGGAAATTTTAATGGCATTCAAAAACAAGAACATGTCAACATTAGCCCTCAAATTATTTATAGTATTTATACCAAATACTGCCTAATTGTAACTATCTACTTTTCACAGCAGCTACTCACCGATAGGGCTGCACATTAAATAACTTCCAGCAGGCAACAACTCTTAGGGTTTGTAAAAAAAAAAAAAAAAAAAAAAAATTCACTTTTCTTTTTTCATTTCCTACATTCTAATCACTATAATCATTTTAAAGGCAAAGTATCCTCTCAATATTTTACGCTTCAAGATTATGTTCCTCGTGATATATAAGTAGCTGTTGCCAAGTGAAAGAATAACCAAAATTCAATTAGCTTCTTTTTAAAGTAATATTTCTCAACTTTTTTTCATTATTACCACTCCCTGCTTCCAAACAGTTATTTTTAGACATATTTTCCCTATCACCTCCGATAAAATTTTAGTATTACAGATGTACTGTACACCCTTATTGGAATGGCTGTGGTACAATTGTATTATACACTTCATTCTCCCTTACAGGCCTAGCCCTGCCTTTGGTGGTCCTAAAATGTATTCTATACCATGGAAGAGAAATATACTAGCATGCAAAATCCAATAGCATATAATCTATTACATATTATCTTTTTAGAAAATATTTCACTTTCTGATTTTGTTTATGTTCCAAGTAGATAATTAAAATTAGTTTGTGATCTCTATAAAAAGCTCAACTGATGGTAAGGAAGACAACTTGGTACTAAAAATATGCCACATAAACCACAAAGTGGACAATTTATAGGCAGCTCAATGAGCTACTCAAATAATTAAACTGAGTAAGAAGGGTTTTAGTGCCTCTTAAATATTTCAACCCAAGTTTCTAAATTAATCTCTACCTACCTCAGTCTCCATCTTACAAGACTTATCTTACAGGATTTTCTATTAAATATAAAATTCTTAGAAATAAGATTTTACTGATATTTGTCTAATAAACTTATCTTCCAAAATTAGCTAAACATTGGCTAGAGTAAATACTTAGAAACTAAATGTAAAGTATAATGACTTATGAAATAAAGGCAAGTTGACTTATGAAGATGTCTAAACCCATAACTTCCAAATGAATTTTTCCACTACATTTTCATTTTGGTCAGATTACTAAATGAGCACTGCTATCAGTGACCTGCCACCAGATACATCAATAACTAAATTCTCCATTATGAGCTTTTACTCCCCAAACAAGCAAAATACACACTACTTCAATGCACATGGTATAAACTTTCCTAAAGTTCAGAAAATTTGACTTTCCTCTCCACTGTCAACAAAAATTCTAAGACAGAGATACGCATAAAGGAGTGATTTCTATAATACATTACTTGTCAGTGTTATAATTAGGTAGGTGTCTCTCAACCCCGCTACAGTGCACTGTATGGTAGAGACTGAAAACTTTGTATCCCTCCTTGTTGGCATGTAACAGATACTCAAGAAATGTATATTGGACAATTGAGTTTAAAATTTTTTATTTTAGTTTTGGTCAAAATACAAGCCTATAATTATTAAATATTAAGCTACCAACTACTACATTCAAGTACAAATACCATTTCGAACTGAACTGATACACAGTACAAAGGCTGAAACGAACCACTTTCTTCTCAATTCTAAATCCAAGTAATGTACAGGGTTGGAAGTAGTTCAAATTCTTCCACTGGAGCAACTGTTCTCAATTTGGTTACATCCAAAGACCTTCAGTTTAAGAACTAAGAAGCACCTATAAAGAATAGCGAAGTCCCTTGTGCCTTCTCCCCTTCTCCACTTTCATTCTCCATTCTTAAATTCATCTAGTGAAGAAAGGGAATGATACTATAGTTTGACTAACTTATTCTCACATCATTCCCAAATTAAAGTTTATTCTAAGACAGCTGAATGTGTCACGCTTTTTGAAATAGGTTTATACTGTGCTTTACCAAACACATTTTTTAAAAAAAGCATAAAAGTATGACCATTTAAAATAGAAAACACATAGACCACAAAGAATATCAAAGTATACAGTGCAATTTAAACTGCAACTCACAAGAACAAATTTTTTAAATGTCTACAGTTTAGAAGCCAAAATAAGACCAATTATATTTTAGCAAAACATTTTACTCAACCACCACAAGTAAGAGTTCACAGTTTACTGTAAGAACCAGTAAAAACAGTCACCAGCTAATAAGAGTCCACATTAAATCAATCAGCAATAATTTTGTAGTTGCCTCTAATTCTGATAAAATTTCAGAAAAATATTTGATGATAGGAACATTTTAAAAAATGAAGGATGAACCTTAAAAACCACCAACTATCCTTTTGTGGCCATATTTTATATAGGAATTACCACAACAAGCAGTATATTACGAAAGCCAGTCATATGAAAAAATAACAAAAACAAAGCCTCTATTTAATCCCATTAATCTATTAAAAAGTAAAAAGATTTTACTGTAAAAATTATACAACTATGTGTAAGATATAATGCTACAGGTACAAGTCAATAAAAAGGCACATTTTTTAAAAAAAGATCCCTATAAAGCAGTTCCTCATGAAGGCCACAAAATTTTAAACTCTTCTTACCTCCTCCTCAGTCAGCACTAGTTACTTACTGCACAGGGATAAGCAAGTATCACTCCATCCAGCTATACAGATTAGAGAAATGCCCACCCCAAATAAAGTTATATGAAAGTCTAAAAGATATTTCATTAAAAGGTTCTGAAAAAAGTTCCAACTTCTAAAATTGTAGCCCAATTATTCCTTTATTGTGGGAAGAAAAACAAAGTAAATATATTTTCTGGTAAGAAATCTAAGACTGTCTTGAACATTTAATTGTTCCTTTACTTATAGATATGGACATTTTCGATGGAATGTTATACTCATTTGATTGATAAAAAGAAAAAAAATTTTCCTAGAGGTCTTTGTCTACAGATCTTAAAAAAGCATTAGAACCTGTGTAGCACTCAAGGTAATTTTCTAAATTATCATTGACACAACTCAGGCATCACATATCCAAAATGTAAACACAATAAAAAGAACAAAGATTTTAAAACTTAACATTTGACTACAATGGGTTACATTTAGGCATGTTGAGTCTTGAACGGAGTAAGAAACATTTAAAGCTAATTGAATTTTTTTTCTAACATTAAACGAGGAGCACAAATATTTCTTTTTAAAAAAGGTTTCTAGCTTTCCCTATTTTAAAAAAACTTGAGCCCCTAGTCACAAATAAGATTCTCAACGGAGGAAAAAGCCCCACAAAAACACATTAATTAGCTAGTAGAATTTTACTAAGCTTCTCATAGAGACCTGGAAAATACAAAAAATAAAGCTTTTAAGTGTACTGCAGTTAGGGACAATTTGACTTTTTTAAACGTGTTACTACAAAGAAGGCAGTAAAGATGTGAGCAGTAGGCTTACAGCTTAAACGTCACTACTCTAGTAACAACCTTCTCCAAGGATGCCCAACATCAGAGATCACAGCTCCGCGGCTAAGTTCTTCTAGGCAACTGTGGCCTATGAGATACCGGAAAAACCTTACATTCTCTTTCTCCAGCCTTTCAAAATCCCTTGGAGAACAGTAAACGTTTTGCTTTTGGAAATCGGGTCATAGCTACAACCCTTTATTTTAAAACTATACGGTAAGAATTTCGAGTGAACGTTCTTTAATCACTCCTCTGATCTCTAAGTGAGCTACCATCTTTTTTCGTTCCATCCAGTACCGCGCTTCCAAGTAGTCCTTTCGGCCCAGGCCACCTATCTTCATAGGTATTTCCATGACAAAGGCCGAGAACGACTGGGCCTCAAAGGCAGTGCAAGCCCTCGACCACCGACGCTGGGCCAACCGACTTTTAAACTCGATCTTTAGGTCCAAAAGTCAGAGGACTTGTTGCAAAGTGCCTGCACCTAAGCCGCCTTTGGAAAGTGTGAGGGGAGGAGGAGGAAGGCGCCACGCCGAAACCTGTCGCAAACGTGAGCAGGAGGGCCCAGGAAGCTGGGCGCGCGGGATACAAAGGGCCGTGAACGCGGCCTTCCATGCGGCGACCGTGCGCCGACAGGGAGACAAAATGGAGCGATGGGAGGAATCGGAGACCGAGCGGCAGGGCCGGGGGCGAGGCGGCCAGCGCGCGCCCCGCTGGGCTTCCTCCCCGACACGGCGGCGGGGGAGGGGACGCAGTGGCGGCCTGTTCTCCACGCCGCCCCACCGCCCCGGCCTAGCGCGGCGGGAAGCGCCCGCCGGCCGCCGCCAACAATGGGGAGCGAGGCGGCGGCGAGGGAGGGGCCCGCGGCGGCTGCACGGCGGCCCGCGGCCGCGCTCGGGGCCCCGCGGCGGGTCGCTGCGCCCGCAGCCCACGAAACGACGCGGTAGAACGAGGGGCGAGGGGGCGCCCCGACGCGATCGGGCGGCGCGGCCCACAGGCGCCAAGGACGCACGGTCTGCAGCGGCGCCGGCTCGCAGCCCGCGGCGGACCCCAGGTCCACGTCCCGGCCGCAGCGCCGCCCACTTCGGCGGCGTGGGCCTAGGTCCCCACGTACCTGGTTGAACTCTTCGCCCACATCCGCGTAAATGTCTATGTGGTCCACACCGTCCGCCATCTTCCCTCGGCCTCGGGCGCCGCCGCCACCGCCGCCGCCGCCGCCGCCGCCGCCGCCTCCTGCAGGTCCGTCCGCCGCGGCAGCAGCAGCGGATCTAGCGGTGGGGGCGGGGCACGCTGCGTCACTTCCGAGGCCCGAGGGCCGAGGCGGGGGAGGACGGGGGCGCCGGTCTCCTCCGCGGCCGCCAGCTCGCCGCGGAGAAGAAAAACTGCGCCTCCGAGGGCACCAGCGGATTCTTTTGTGTGTCTGGGTTAGGCTTGGGGGGCGGGGCAGGGGGTGGTCTCAGTTGTTTCCCGACACTGTTTTCACGTTATCTCAGCTACAGTCAAACGTTTTGTAATATTTTCATTTCTCAGTTTTTCTTGCATTTCTCACAGCCAGGGATTTTAGAAAAGTGGGAGTTTGAGGTCCACGATTAAATACAAAGTGTTACCCCAGCTTTCTGTGAGCGCCTTGAGAGCGAGAAGAAAGTCTTACCCCTGCATCCTCAGAGACCAGCAGAATTTCCTTTGCCTTGTAAACGCTAGATACCCGTTGATGGTTATCTTGAGCTATTTGTATACATGTCATATGCATGTTATTTATCTTTCCATCTGTATCTCCGGCATCTTCTTTCATCTCTTTCTTTTCTGTCGTTTATCGTCCCATTCATCGCCCTTCATTTTTCCTTCCTTTGATTTGCAGTTGGTTCTCTCTCGAATAGTTTAAATGCCTCTAACTTGAATGCAGTCCTCCAGAACCAACACAGTAAGGTGGAGGTATCCTGAGGCAAGGAGCTTCTCTCTTAGAATCATGGAATCTCAGAGAGGGAAGGGAACTGGTAAAGGTGTAATTAGGTCCAAACTGCTCGTTTTACAGATAAAGGAGGGAATTGAGGCCTAACAGACTCTAAATGATTTAACTGGGGTCACATAGTTAATAAAGAAAGCTTTTGCCACCAATATATTACTCTACCCTTAAAGAGGGTTTCAGTTAAAGGGGATCAACTGCAGTCCAAAAATGTTCAATGGAAAATTTCAGAAATAGTTCATAAGTTTTAAGTTGCTACCATTCTGAGTAGCATCATGAGATCTCTAGCAATCTGTAGTTTCTGGCATCTGTTAGGGGTTTTGAAACATAGCCTCCCCCAGGTAAGTGGGGACTGCTGTACTTTGATCAAAGATGTCTCTCCAGTTTGAAACCTTCTCCCCTTCTTTATATCTTTTTCACCCATTTAAAAACCCACCAAGTCAGAGTGTCTTTCATAAGATATATACTACCCAGAAATTATTCATAAGCCAAGCAATATCTGTACTTAATATACTAAGAAAAGCTTGGCTGGAGTCATAGAGACC
The DNA here is from genome assembly GCF_048773025.1 of Camelus bactrianus. Classification (NCBI taxonomy): domain Eukaryota; kingdom Metazoa; phylum Chordata; class Mammalia; order Artiodactyla; family Camelidae; genus Camelus; species Camelus bactrianus. The sequence continues at coordinate 29,324,983 of NC_133550.1, read as the reverse complement.
AAACTGGTGATCTGGATACAAATTTCTAGTCAAATACTCTACCAGCTAGATGACCTCAGTCAAGTTACCTAACCTCTCTGATGTTCAATCTCAGAATCTTTAAAGTTGGGACAATAATATTTACCTCACCAAGGCTGAAGGTTGATAGTGTTTTAAATGAGATAATATGAAAAATGCCTATCTGCTTCTGCTTCTTGGAAACACTGATTTCCTTTTTCCCATGGGGCTTTATAGAAGAAAAAAGTCACTCATGATAAAGGGTGAGAGCATTTCTTAGATTGGTGATATGGTAGGCACAATAATGGCCCATCGTAGATGTCCACATCCCAAAACCTAGAATCTGTGACTATGTTACCTTACATTCCAAAACAGACTTTGTAGATATGATTAAGTTAAGGATCTTGAGATAGAGAGATTATTCTGGATTTCTTGGTGAGTCCAAAGGAATCACACGAGTCCTTGTAAGTGAAAGAGCAAGAGTCAGAGGAAGTGTGAGGATAAGAGCAGTTTATGTTCTTTCAGTACACTTAAAAATCATTCCAGGATTCTGACTTCTGTTGTTACCTGTGAAAACTTAGCTGTTAGTGTGACTGTTTTTTGAAGGTCACTGGTGTTTCTTCCCCTCTGGCTGCTTTTAAGATTTTTTTTTTCTCTTGGATTTTGATTTTCCACTCTTGTTCTATATATGTTTGGAAGGGTAATTCTTTTTATTCATGATGCTTGGAATTTATTGGGCCTCTTGAATATATCAATTGATCCCTTTCATGAGTTCTGGAAAATTCTCAGACATTACCTCTTCAAATATTACTTCTGCCCCGTTCTTTCTTCTCTCCTATAACCCCAATTAAAAGTATATTAGATCTTCTCTATTCACTATTTCTCTTACCTTCTCTCTTTTATTTTCCATGCTTTTATTTCCCCATGCTTCACTTTGAGTAGCTTTTTTTCTGTTTCCTGGATTGCTAATCTCTCTCCTATAGTGTTAAACTCATATATTGAACTGTTAATTCTTTTTAAATTTTAGGTTCTAGAATTTCTATTTGATTCTTTTAAATATCTATTACATTCATTTTTATAACATCAATTTTTTTTTTTTTTTTTTTGCTGGAACTGTTGATCTTAGCTTTTATCTCTTTGAACATAGTGGCATCATTGGTATACAATCTTGGTCTCTGATAATTCCAATATCTGGAGTCTCATTGCATCTGTCATTGGTTCTTTGTTCTAGTTATTTATTATGCATTGTTTAAGCTGGTTCTCATTCATGTTGTCTTGTTACTTGATTGTCTTTGTAAGCTGGACATCATAATTGAAACACTTGAAGAAATAATGTGAGACCTATGATGATTTTTTTTCCATAAGGGATTTTCATTTTCTTCTGTCAGGCACCTTGAGATACCAACAAACAGGATCACCCTAACCCAGATGATTGGGAACCTTGGGAAGACTGCTTTAGTTTGGTTTGTCCTTACCTCTCAGAGTTCTGTCCTGAGAACCATCCCAAAACATGGTTTACCAGAATCACCACTTTCGACGAGTCCTAGACTCCATACTTCGTTCCCTTAAATGTCAAAAGTGCAGTTGAACCTCTCAGCCATCTCTTTTGAATCTGAAAATGCATACCTCCCCCTACCCCAGGACAAAAGCACTCTGAATGCGTAGACCCTGTCCCTTTTTGCTTCTCAGCCAGGTAATTCCTCATTCCTTGGTTAGTTTTTTTATTATTTTATTTTTTTTAATTTTTTAAAGTAGTTTATTAAAATTTTAATACAATTTTTAAAGTTTACTTTCCATTGACAGTTATTACAAAATGTTGGTTATATTCCCCATGTTGTACAATATATCCTTAAGACTAAATTACACCCAATAGTTTGTACCTTCCACTCCCCCAACTTTTTGATGATTTTAAAATGTTGTTTCAGGATACCTCCTTACTCAGCCCCAAAATGAGATATTGTAGTAGATTACAAAGGTAAATGCATAATAATAATGACAACAATGACAAACTCTACTGCTTATTGAGTACCTTCTACATAACAGTCTCTTTTGACATCTTACACTCATTAACATACATAGAAAAAAGATGGGAGATTTGGATTCTTGTTTTGGCTTTAAAACTGACTAGCCAGGTAACCTTGGACAAGTCTTTTACCTCAAGTCCTTTGCCTCAAATCCTCCATGAAGGTCCCTGTCAGTTCTGAAATTATATTGTTCAATATCTACATAGACTTGAAAGTCCAAGGTGCCTTAGGAGAAATTCCACAGTAGTATGTTAAATACTGCAGAGGCATTTCCCTTTAGCCCACCTGCATTAGTTTCCTGTTACTGCTGTAACAAATTACCATAAATTTAATGACTTGAAGCAACACAAATTTCTTGTCTTACAGTTTTAGAGATGAGACGTCTAAAATGGATCTCACTGGGCTAACATCAAGATGTTAGCAGGGCTGTATTCCAGGAAGCTCTAGAGGAGAATCCATTTTCTTGCCTTATCCATCTTGTAGAGGCTGCCCACATGCTTTGGCTATGGCTCCCTTTCAGCAATCACATCACTCCAACAATATAAGCACTATAAAATCAAAATATTTAAGAAGAGTAGCAAAGAGTCCATCAACAGGTGACTGGATAAAGAAGATGTGGTATATTTATACAATGGAATACTACTCAGCCATAAAAACTGACAACATAATGCCATTTGCAGCAACATGGATGCTCCTGGAGAATGTCATTCTAAGTGAAGTAAGCCAGAAAGAGAAAGAAAAATACCATATGAGATCGCTCATATGTGGAATCTAAAAAACAAAAACAAAAACAAACAAACAAACAAAAACAAAGCATAAATAAAGGACAGAAATAGACTCACAGACAGAGAATACAGACTTGTGGTTACCAGGGGGGTGGAGGGTGGGAAGGGATAGACTGGGATTTCAAAATTGTAGAATAGACTACACTGTATAGCACAGGGAAATATACACAAAATGTTATGATAACTCACAGAGAAAAAAATGTGACAATGAGTGTGTATATGTCCATGAGTGACTGGGGAATTGTGCTGAACACTGGAATTTGACACAACATTGTGAAATGATTATAAATCAATAAAAAATGTTAAAAAAAAAAGAGTAGCAAAGAGATTGGAAAGGAGATAAATAATGTTCTAAGGTGCTCTATACATCTGCCTCTTCTCTGTATAGAAGGACTTTCTCTCCTTTTCCATGCACATGGCTGTGCAACAATGGCAACCTCAGCTCCAGAGTTCCAATAACCACCATTCAAGAAAATGGCCATCTGGCTTAGTTTCAGTTACAAAACCTGAGGAAAAAGCAACTGATTAGCTCAGTTTTTATAGAAGTTTACTCCTAGTCCAATCAAATTTGTCTAAGGGAGTAGGGTCACAGAGTAACAACTTGGCTTACAGCTTCTACTCTGTGAGTTAGGAAAGCATAGAGAATTATCAGTGAACGATGGTTGCTTTGAACTAAGGAGACACTCCAAAGGTTATCTAACACGTTCCACCTGCTGAATGACAACACATAGACAAATCCTGATGGTTGGGGAAGGCAAATCCAAATTCATAGATATTTAACACATGCTATCATTCTGACTTACTCTATATAAGTCAATGCCACAATCTCTGTAGGAATATGACTTTGGTTCTAACACATTACAGGCCATAGTTTAGCCTTATGGTCCCCAAACTTTGTAAAATACTTAACTCTCTTAGTATAACATTTTAAAACATGCAGCTGTAATATGTATGTGTAAATACTATTTTATTGAGGCATTATATGTTAACATTCTTATACCATGAACATATGTATAAATATAAAATTTTAGAGGGTGAAACAAATAAGATTTTAAAATGTCTTGCTAATAATACTTAAAGACCTCATATTATCATTAGTGAATGTTAATCCATATTTCAAATTGTCTTCTTGAAATTTGGGGGCTTATTCTTGTCAAATCTGATTATATCATCACTTTTTTTATCTATTATGTGGCTGACAAGAATTCATAATAGAAGTGGGTAAGTGTTGGCTCTGCTAATTTCTTGTCTTTTGCTTTTATTTTCATTATTAGTGTTAACTATGAATCATGGTTTCTTAGGAGTCTTTTTAAGACAACTGGGCATTTTGTGATGGTTAGCTTAGTTAAAGCTGGAGAATATAATCTATTAGTCTATGTAACTGGGCTTTCATAAACTGCCATGTATTGTAATACACTGCAGGTGAATCGTATTAAGTGCCTGTGTGAGGGAATCCTTTCGAATCCTCTATGTCGGAGAGGAAATCCCCCTCTTTTGCTCAGGATTGCCCCCAACAGGAGGGACTATGTAGGAAATGAAAGACGTTAATGATTCAAAGCGCCTCACCTTCATGGGTGCTTTCTGCAATTGGAGACCACGGTTCCTTTCCACTCAACTTTTCTCTCTCTGACACATGCCCACTTCGTGTTGGATAGGGGTTGGGAGTGGCAGCAGGCATCTTTTTGGATCTAAGTGGAAGTTGATTGGGGAGGTACATTAAGTTTGGGGTTAATGGGGCTTCTGTGATACTAAGATACAAGGCTAAATGTCGTATCATGATCTGGGTATGTCCGACTGTGCTAGGCTCTGGAGGTATGTGGGTTATGGAGGAGAAACAAAGTATTAGATATTATTCTTTGGAAAATTAATCTAAAGAAACATGAAAAATTGTAAGTGGAAGATTTGGTTCTCATTAATGCATAGTCAAAATAAAAGTCTTTACTGACAGGAATATACTAAATAATGAGACATATAAAATTATTAACTTACTATACAATTTTTTCTCTTTATGAGAAAAATCATGTGAAATTGAAATTCCTGTATTTCTTTTCTTCTTCTAAACAATTTGTTTTCATGCCTTACTTTGTATTCATAACCTTTTTGTCCTTTTTCTTTTTGAAAGCCCCCCAAATACAGACATTTCAGGCTCCAGAAGACCTAGATTCATGCCTTCCACATACTTTAGTGATATAAAACCATTTGACATATGAATTGAGTGAGGACACTAGTGTCAACTCATATATTAAATATTAGTTCAGCTTAGTTTTTCTATTTTTTTCATTATTTAGAGAATACTTTATTAGTTTCTGTAATCAAACCCATGTAGTTAAGACTTTACATATTTAATACAGTGTATTACCCCTGTACAAATGGAAAAAATTAGGTTCAATGTTTCTATTTTTAAAATAACCCCAATATTTATATTTAAAACAAAATATTTTTATTTTAAAAATAAAATTTTTAAAGTAAAAAACATAATACTACATGATCTAATATCTTTCCACATCCCAATGAATAGATTTGTGTACTGTAAGTCAGAGACAATTGGTTAAACCACCTATTTTGCTATGGCTAAATAAAGACTTATTGCAAGTCCAGGAAAGTGGAGCATTGCCTCCTTGAATCAGTCCGTTCCACATGTCAAGTACTGCTGTTAACCAAATTCTGTTAGACTGAATCATCTAAAATTGCAGTTTTTTTAGGTCAACAATGATCAAACTTTGACAAATTCATAGGTTCATACTAATATGCTATTTAGGATGGATTCAGCTTTAAGTAAAAGAAAGAGGACTCAAATTGACACTAACAATAAGAAAACATATTGTGTGGGTATCAGTAAACACACAAAATTGACTATGAGGCTTGAGAAACAATTTTGGAAAACAGGCAGAAAAACCAAAGGAGGCAAAGTAGAGTCAGGATCCTGCTGCAGAGATAAATTGCCTAGGAAGCTTCTACTAGCATTGTCTGCAAGAGATAATTGCTGTAACTCTACTGGACTCCACCGTTAGTGGTTGCTCATTGCTAGAATGCCACACCTTTAACTGAGCTGCAGCCACCTCATACAAGCTCTAACGGTTGTTCTTTTGTACATTCCCTCAAGATTCAAAGTCCAGGGCTGGAACATCAGGCCTAAAACAAAGGATTATGTACACACTGCCAGGATGATCAGATACTGGCCAAAAAAAAAGTTTATTTTGAGTACATATAGACAAAATACTGGATGAAAATACTTCCAAATGTTAATATTAGTTTTGGGCAGTAGAATTGTGAGTATTTTTCGTTTCTTATTTATTTATACATTTCTGTTTTCAGTATTGCTAAATATGTTTACTAACTTTATAATAAAAAATTTTTAACTTTCATTTTAAAAATAGAAAAGCATAGAATTAAGATTCTATTATGCAGTATAGCTATACATTTGTACTCAGGATGGAACTTGGCATTTAGAAACTTGTAATCATAATGAGTTCACATACCTGATTAAAAAAATAAAAACATCTGAGGCTATACTGTAGTTTGCCATAAACTTTTTCAGCATTTGTGTGAAAATATGTTTAAAAATTAAAGTTTTTGCCATGATTTTAAAGTTAGTTGTTTGTTACCACTGGTCATACTTTGTACTTTGTACAATGTATTTGTCTTTGTGTTTTTGATGATTTGTTTCTGGAGATTACTGAAGGTGAAAATGGAAATATAAAGTCCATGTGAAGGACTGGACTTTGGCAAAATATAGTAACATTAGTATGAGTGGAAGACAGACAGACATAATAGGTAGCCTTCACACCAGGGAGAAAGAAGGTGGGGAGGTGGAAAGTTTTTTCTCATCTAAAAGGAACTAGGAAAGGAGAAAATAAAGAAAAAAGAAGTATAAATAGAAAATACAAAATAACATGATAGTTTATGTCCAAATACATTGGGACACAGTCAATGCATATCAAACTAAGCTCACCAATTAAAAGACCTAGGTTATCAGAGTCAGTTGCTCTTGAAATTATAGAGGAGACGTACCTAAACAAAGACTTACAGAAAGGTTAAAAATAAAGGGATGCAAAAAGGTGGAGCAAACAAGTGTACAGCTGAAGCAAAGCTAGCATAGCTATATTAATATCAGATAAAGGAAAATTTAAGAGAATTTAACTGTTAATAAAAATAAAGATAGCAATGCATTTCTTTAAAGAATGTTGGAATGCATTAAAAAAAATAAGGTAAAAGAAATACCACTGTCTTGGGTATTTTCTTTGAGTAGTTTCCTCTGCTTTTTTCCCCTGCCTGAAAGTAACTGTGTATTTTTATATGCCATAGAAAATTAATATATGGTAATTACAGAAAAATGTAGACAATGCTGAAAATTAAAAAGGGCAAAATAAAAATTAATCTTATAACCAGAGATAATCCTATTACTATTTTATGTACATCCTTCTGATATTCTGATGCACATGTATAAATATACATTTTATTTTTTAAAATGGCATCATAATATATGCCACTTTTCACCTAAGGATATAATGTAAATGTTTTACCATACCAGTAAACATTCTTTTATGTCACTTTAATGTGTGTGTATTATCCATTGTGTGACTTTACCCTAGTATTTCTCAATGTATATTTTTACAGTTGAAATAATACTGTGTATCATTTTTCATCTTGTATTTTTCACTTAATATAAAATAAGCAACAATAAGTTATTAAGATTTTTTCCTTACATTTGAATGATCAAGTAATATTTTACATCTGTGCAAAACTAACTTAGTTATTGCTCTACTGTTAAATTTTTAAGATGTTCACATTTTTTCACTTATAAGGGCTACAATAATAATTTTTCAGAAAAATTTTTAATGAAATTTGGCTCCTCTTGATTTTCCCTCAAACTTATTCTAAATACAAGAAAGGCATCAGCAAAGCATTAATAAAATGCCTAATTAGTAATTAATATTGGTATATTTAGCATATTTGCCCTAGGTAAGTCAAATCTATGATTAAATAATGTTAAATTTAATATGCTGATTGTATTCCTAACAGTGTAATCAGTCTTCTTAGGGAGTCTATGCAGGTAGAAACTTTGTGTCTGTTTTATAAAACTTGAGCAGTTTATTACAATTTTTAGGTGTTAGAAACTTTTCAAGTTGTTTCCTTGCTTTTTTTGATATTTAATGGATCAAATCTGTGATTTATGTGATACTAAGTCTTTGGTAACTTTGGTAATTGAGATGTCCCTATCACAAAGTTATTCTTCCCTGAACCCCTGCTTCCCTTAGTCCAAAGGGCCAGCCAAGACAAGGGGTGGGTGTCTGTTGCCTGAAGCTGTAAATGTCACAGGAATCAAGGGCATGTGCAAAGCGTAGAGTTATCTAGAGAGCTGAGCTGATGAAGTTGGAGAAGAGAACTCTTCTGGATCTTCAGACTGAGGGTGAGGGGCAAAGGCAGATATTAGAAGTCAGAGAACTGACCAGGAATAGAAAGTCAGAGGTTTGAGAACTGAAGAAAAAGATAGATTCGGTGAAGAGTCTGTAGTCTGGGCCTGTCCACCTACCTGGTTGGAAGCAGTTACTGCTGGCTTTATTGTGTTTATCTCTCTGTGGCCCAGGAAGTGTGTTCGAAGAGACAGGAGCAGAGCTACCACCAACATGCCCTTCCTCACTCCTTACACATACCTCCTTCCTTGGGTTCAGTTGTATCACAGCTTCCCTATGTTACCAAACAGAAGGTTCTTGTATTGGTTTCCTATAGTGTCCTAGAATTTCATAAACCTAGTGTTTTAAAAACAACACAAATTTATTATCTTACAGTTCTGAAAGAAGTCTGAAATGGGTCTCGGTAGGCTAAAATCAGAGTGTTGGCAGGACTGTGTTCCTTTCTGGAGGCTTTAGGGGAGAATCTATTTCCATGTCTTTGTGATAAAAGATCAGTCTTCAGCCTTAAACAATATTTAGTGATAACCTTTGGCTGTGTGATTACTTGCACAACAGCCCTCAAGCCTGCATCATGGAAGTCCCTTTTGAAAATTAAGCAGTCCCAAGTAGAGCACATTCTACAAAGCCTACTTCAGATGCAGACCCAGAGAAGAATGGACAGGGAGAATCTCCCATAGGACAAAATTTGGGGTCATGGAGAGAAAATGGCAATGATTCAGGAGAGAGATCTCCACTTCCCACACCTGTCCACCCCCAGGCAGCAATAATAGCAACTGCCATATGGGTAACCTAGGTCCACTACCAGGGCAGGGAGTCTTTGCAATTCCTGATCTTTAGGGTTTGTTAACTACTATGAACCAGAAGCTGTTATGTCTTTCCCATTCTTCTTTTTTTCAAAATGAATGTTAAAAAAACTATATATATATATTTTTTTTAAATATGTATATGTGTACATACAAATAGTCAATGCTATTCTTGTTTTACAATTTGTAACAGGATGATTGGAGGCAGATAACTTTCTTTTAGTTTATAGGCTATAGATTGTGAGGAATTATATGTGGATGTTATAAATAGAACTGAGAATTAACCATTGATTGTGAATTTAGAGCTGGATGCAGGAACTGGATGGGAATTTGGTGGTTTATGCCCCAAGAGAGGAAATAAATGTGTGGAAAGAAGGGTGTACATGGATATTTGGGTGACTAGAGGGGCAGAATGGGCCAGAGTTTATTGGTTGCCCCTCAATATGTCTCCTCTTCTTTATTAGTATTAGAAGTCTTTAGTTTGGCAAATAGTTACCCAGGAAGACAATATATTTCCCTTTAGCCTTACTTGCAGCTAAATTATTCGTATAGTTAAGTCCTGGGCAAAGGGATCTTAGTGGGAGTGATGTTTTGGGCTTCTGGGTTGCACTCTTAAAGGGAGTGGCACACTCACTTTCTCTTTTCCTTCTTGCTGGTTGAAATGTGATAAGATACGGAGTCATCTGAGACCATGAGGGCCAAGAAGACACCATAGGGATAAGGAAACAATAAGATGAAGGAACTTAGGCTCCTGACACTGTGGAGCGATATACCAGATTTTCACATGAAAGAAAAATACCTTTCTTCTGTAAAGCCAGTATTATTTTAAGTCTTTATTTGTGTGGCTGAAACCATAACTTAAGTTTCACAAAAATGTTGAGTTTGAGGTGCCTTTAAAAAAATTCTTATGAAAAGTGTCAAACATACACAAAAGTAGAAAGAATAGTATGATAATATCATACTCATACTCAACTTTAACTTCAACAACTATCACTTCATCTATCTGATTTGAGCTAAACCCACACTTTTCCCTCTTTCCACTGAAGTGTTTTGAAGCAATTCCAAACATCATATTTCTTCTATAAATATTTGAGCATGCATCTCTAAAAGACAAAGATTCTTTTTTTAAAGAAGAATTTCAAATGCTTTTGAGTAAAACAAATGTAGATATCTAGTAGACAGTTGGGCATATCTCTTTAACATTCAGGGGAAAGTTCTGGCCTGAAGGTACTGCTTTGAGAGATGTCCTCCTGGATGGTATTTAAGGCCTTGGCAGTAGATGAGATAACCAAGGGAAAGTGACCTCCTGAGTTGAAAAGAGAAAATGTCTATCAGTTTAGATGAATAAAATTTCTTTCACTGGTGTCAGGTAGCATGGGGTATTGTGAAAAATAGGGTAAATGCACGTGGGTAGGAAACTTGTAGAGACGTTGCTTTCACTGCCCCAAATCCATTCCTCATCTTGCTTTTCTTTGGGGTAGAAAGTTCCAATCTTATTTCCTCAGTACCAGTTATTTGCTCAGGGGTGGTCATATATCTTAGTTGCAGCTGATGAGATCCAAGGAATGTTTGCTGGGACTTTTAAGAAACCCTCTCAGTTCTTCAGGAACTACTTGCATCTGCCTGGATGGTGTGGTGTGATGGAATCTGCTGGAACTGCTGTAGCCATTTTGTTATCATGAGAGGATTCTAGAACCACTGAGGGCCTTGGTGTAGAGTCTAAGGATGAAGTCAACACTGAGTGGAGAGAGAGAAAAGCAGTCCTTAATGACACAATTTGTGCTGCAGCTTAAGCCTCTTAGAGCCAGCCTTCAATGAGCTACCAATTTGCCGTCATTGTTTAAATTGTTTGAAATTGAATTTTCTGTCACTTGTAATACAAAGTGTTCTGACTAGCAGAGTAGGCCATCAGGTTAATGTTTTTTAAGACCTGGGAGAACACCTGTGCTGGTCATCTTAGTTTTATCATCGGGAGGCAATTTGTTTGTGTAAGAAAAATAACTAGATGACATCTTCCACTCAGTATATTTCCTTGACGTTCAGTAGCAATAAACACAGATTGCTTTTTGGCAGATAGCAGGATTTCCTGCAGGCTTTCTCTAGTGGCTTACACCTTGTACAGATACTGGCCAGTTGACAGGGGTAATGGTTGTACTTAAAAGTATGGGTAAATAGCAAATGTGGAACCAGCTCCTATGAAAGAAAATGTTCTGCATAGAGAAATACAGTGAGTTGTGTATAAAATTTGCTTTGGTTATGTGATAGACCTAGTTCTTCTCTGTAGAAAAATAGCATGGAGTATTGCTCTAAGACTTACCTAATACACCCAACCAAGTGGACAGGAGGAGGGAAAATTATATCTTTTTGAACCATATCCTTCAAAATTGCAGCCAAAGACAGCAATTCTTGGAGGTGGACATTTCTTTGACAAAATATTGGGAGGAGGGAGGGTGGGATGGTGTTAATGGAGGGCTAAAGCAGATGAAATGTACTGTACTGATGAGGGATGACCTCAACCTTCAAGAGTATATTGAATTCCTAGGGCCATCATCAACTGAATGTGGTTTCATTCTGCAGCACTGACACTTCAAGTAATCATAAGCAAAGAGTGCTCAGTGGCAGGTGATGTGGACAATCACTAAAGTCACCTTTCAATGATTTTTTAATATGCAACAAGGGGGATCCCTGTTCCTTTTTCATGCTCCATTGAGAAAAAATGGCAGCCCTAGGACGATTTTCCAGGAAGAGTATTCACACTTTTTGACAGTGATTTGTGGGGGAAATTAGCTGAGGTGACACATCTCTTACTAGGTAAATGGAAGACAGCATATGAATGTTTTAAAAAAGCAATTTACATCTATTTAAATTTAACTGAGAGGACTACAGCTTGTTAAAACTCCATAGACAAGGGCCTATAGAGGACGGGCTTATTTTTATTTTTGTTTTTAGTACCTAAAACTCAGCATGTAGAGAAGCCAAACTGGATTTATTATTTTGTTATAAACTATGTATGAATATTTGCATTAACAAATCAAGTTTCTTCTTTGGAGTGCAGATTCTAGGGTGACAGGATTAATAACTATATTTGCCAATGTTAGAGCAGGGAGAGGCAGCTCCCTTAGAAGAGAGCAAAGTATCTCAAGTGTTTGCCAGAAACTCCTGGAGACAAGAGTACAGACCCCCCTGCTGGCAAGGACTAGCAAAGAAAAACAAAGGCCAAAAAAAGTAGACGCATTCATGGAAATAGTGTGAAAAATAATGAGGTGAGTCAGACCTTGAAGGTTTAAGATTGACAAGATTAGGCTTATTGTCATCCTTGGCAGGAGAAGCTGAGAGTTTGCAGGGTTGGAGGACCTTGGTGTGTCCTGAGATATAGGTGTAAAAGTTGACCCAACTAGTACAAATGAAGATGGCTGAGGACCAGAGTAGGTGTTAAAGAATTAGTAGAAAGGGAGAAGTGGCAGCCAAGTCACAAACCAGAGCTACAAGTGTTGGTCTCAAAGGGTAAAAATGAATTGGTCAGTGTAGAAGTGGCATTTCAGCTCCAAGGGCAACTTTAGCCAACAATTTCTCTAGAGCTGGAAGGAGTTTTTGAGACGGTAACCTCTGGAAGTTCCTGGCCAGCATCCTGCAGTTCATATTCACCTACTATCTCTCTTCACCCTCCTCCTCCAACACCCGCCCCTGGGACCTATTTGTGAAAAAGACTAGGAGATCTCGCTTTAGGATGACTGTGGAACCTCAAAGAGGTTCCTATTTGAAATTGCTGCCTGAAGCTATTGGGCCCTAAACTTCTGGGTCACCCCTAAGCATTCTATTTCCCTGAGGACAAGGACTGTGGGTTTTCAAAAAATCTTTTCAGCCCCTCTCCCCCCTGATACAATGCTTGGGTCATAGTAGTTGTTTAATGCATATTTGTGAAGTAAATGAATGAATCATTAAACCAGACCTGTGGGAGGCCTATAATGTGGTTAGGTCTCAGAAGAGTAATTCATTTATAGGTTCATTTTCCTTTCACTTTATTTCTATTGTGTTTTCTTCCATAAGAGATTTGCAAAGGCTTACAACAATACATATGATCCAATAGAAAATATAAATGAGGCAAGGTTATGGCTCAAGTGTTAGAGTGCATGATTAGCATGTACAAGGTCCTGGGTTCAATCCCCAGTCCCTTCTCTAAAAGGAAATAAACCTAATTACCTCCCCATACCTGACAAAATAAAATAATTAAATAATATGATAATAAATAAATATTTAAAAATATATATATAAATAATAAATAAAGCCAAGATCATTAGAAATATATATTAAGCAAAAACAAATCAGTGAAACGAATTGAGTTATACAAGCAATAGGATTCCATATAATTATCTAAGCTGAGCCACAGATATGGATTTGAGTGTTCTGCTGAAAAAAAAAAAAGAAAGTCAATCATAATTTTCATGACTACAAAGGCAAGACATTCTAGTTTCTCAAGCTTTTACTGGAACTTAGTTCTAAAATAAATTTCTGGTATGGAACTTTATATCTGAGACATTGAGTAATGTGGTGAGCAGTGTCCTTAACGATATTCTTACAGCAAATTCAATTGGGTATTTCTAAAGCTGTGTCTTTTTTTTAAAATACATTTTTATTGAAGTATAGTCAGTTTACAATATTGTATCAATTTCTGGTGTACAGCACAATACTTCAGTCATATAGGAACATACATATATTCATTTTCATATTTTATAACCATAAGTTACTACAAGATATTGAATATAGTTCCCTGTGCTATACAGTATGAACTTGTTGTTTATCTATTTTATATGTAGTAGTTAGTATCTGCAAATCTCGAACTCCCAATTTATTCCTTCTCACCCATTTCCCTTTGGTAACCATAAGTTCATTTGTCTTTTTTTTTTTTTTTTTTTTTTAGATTCCACATATAAGTGATATCATATGGTATTTTTCTTTCTCTTTCTGGCTTACTTCACTTAGAATGACATTCTCCAGGTCCATCTGTGTTGCTGCAAATGGCATTATTTTATTATTTTTTATGGCTGAGTTGTATTCCATTGTATAAATATACCACAACTTCTTTATCCAGTTATCTATCAATGGACATTTATGTAGTTTGGTGCAACCATTATGGAAAACAGTATGGAGATTCCTCAGAAGACTGAAAATAGACTTACCATATGATCCAGTAATCCCACTCCTGGGCATATATCTAGAGGGAACCTTAATTCAAAAAGATACATGCACACCAATGGTCATAGCAGCACTATTTACAATGCCAAGATATGGAAACAACCTAAATGTCAATCTAAAGCTGTGTCTTAGTAGGGTGTTTCTAAACCTGGCGCATGACCCATAGTGCAATTCATTGAAAGCAATTTTATGGGATACCAAGGGAATATGGTTTGAGATCAAAACTTTCTTAAATTTTAGCTAAATCAAAATATATCTAGAAAATCCATAGGAGTACAAGTCCTTTAAACAACACTCCACTAAGATCATCTGTCTGAACCAGACCTCTTATAAGGGGTGGGAGCAGATCATTGGAGCTTATATCTTCTCTCAAGGCCTAAAGGATGATTGTTCATTTAGGATGGTAACATATACTATAATTATCAAATAAGATTTTTACAAGCTTTTATGAAAATTGAGGCACCTAACTAAAGCCTTTTTCAGGATGGATGACTAGGTCTCTTTCTTGGTTATCTATCACTGCCCAGCAAACTATCCCAAAACTTAGTGGCTTAAAACAACAATGGTTACTATTAATATCTCTCATGGTTATAGGGTTCCCCTAGGCAGTTCTTGCTCTGTTTTTCTCATGCAGTTGCAGACAGTGTCTGCAGCTGGAATCACCTGAAGGCCTGCTCACTCACATGTCTGATACCAGGTTGAGAAGACTCAGTCAGCTGGGGGCTGGAACATGGGATCCTTGGGCAACTCTATCTTTATGTAGTCTCTACATGTGGTCTCTCCAGCAGCATGGCTTTAGGATAGCTGGACTTCTTATATGGTGGCTCAAAATTAGAAAGAGAGAGAGAGAGACAGACAGAGAGAAGAGAAGAGAAGGGAAGAGAAGAGACTTAGATAGAAATCATACTACCTTTTTTGACCTAGCCTTGAAAGCTATTTATGTAAAATACAGTCTGCCACACCCTCCTCATTTCAAAAGTCCACCAAAGGAGTAGCTATAACCACGACAGAACTGTTCTTAAGAACCTATTCCAGTCCTTCAATAAATGAGCAAATTCAAGTCCCCAAAGTTTGTTTTTGTTTGTTTGTTTGTTTGTTTTTAAATCATCATGGAGTATGGATGAGGTGACTTAGCATGGAAGATTTTTAAAGAAGCTTTTTAACCGATCACTCACCACAGACACAGAAAAAGCTGCATGATGTTCTCATGAAAGTCCAGTTTTGAGCAACATTGAGCCATTCCTAATTCATGTCTCCAGCAGGCAGGAATGTACCCAGGTCATCCAATGGTTTTCTGTCATTCAAAGTGCAGGTAATAAGAAAGTGTGGGAGGGAGGAGAACATAGTCCTGCTTTAGACCCTTCTATGTAGTTATCTGGTTTGCCAGGAGACAGTGCTGTCAGGAAACAGATACTGATTCTTGCTAATAAGGTAAAATGCAGCTGTTGTGTGCAGCTTTTGTATAAGTACCAACAACTGGGGGTTAATACTGTGCTCAGGAACCTAGAGTCACTCTAGTTCAGGGTTAAAGGCAGCGGAGAGATAAGTTAAAAAGCAAACAGGAAAAAAATTCTATAATTCATTTACTGCATGTAAGTTTTTAAGTTGTGCCCATTTAATTCCAAGAATGTGAGGCCACTAACAGTCTATTATATTATTTTTGATATTTTTTCCATAAGGTAATAGTGGGGTATCTATGCTTGAAACTTGTATAAAATATTGATCCAGAAATCCTCAGTCTGACATATCTTAAGGAAGAAATAGACATCAAGTTTAAATGAAACATTTAGCAAAGAGGTCTATATTTTAGAAGACATCATTTAGAACAGACTTTGAATAATTTTGATAGCAGAAGGTCTTCATCTGCTATGTTATTTAAATTAAGCCTCCTAACCAAGTGAAATATATGAGGAGATATTCCTGGGTACCAATGAAGACCTTAGGGACTACACATTTCAATGTAGTCTTAGGAGGACACTAGCAGGAAGAAAGGGAGCCCTCCCAGTTGTCAGCTAAGATTTGTGCTTTTTTGTGCTTACCATAAATAATTGTCTCCAGATCTATCTTCATTATTGGTTCTGGCAGTAAAAACCCAGGCCTCCCACAACATTCACGAAACTGAATTTTAAGGTATAGGTTTAAATTTAAGGAGATGCCGTCTGATTCTTCCGTGGAAGGATCACTGCACCAACCCAAGTAATGATGAGAGGAATACTGACTAGAATTCTGAACTCCCAGGACTTCAGCTTCCACCAGCCTCCCAGGTGATGTCCTCAGAAAGTGCTCTTCAGACCCTTCTCCTTCGGAGACTCCATGGGAAATGCACTCAGGTAGTGTAGGGAAACCAGGAACCTCTGTTTACAGACCCCCTGGAGTGTCTCTAGCAGATACTGGTCATTGTTTCCAACAGTTCTTGGGAATAGAACCCCCTAGTGTTTTTCTTTAATTTTTATGGAGAGGTAATACCCATACACCAAAAGCACCAATTCTAAGTGGATAGCTTAATGAATTGTTGCATCTGTATATACTTGTGTCATTACCACACAGATCAAATTATAGAAAATTTCCAGCATCTCGAAAGATTCTCTCTTGCTTCTTCCAAGTCTGCACCCCAATACCATGGAGAGGAAGGGTGGGTAATCACTATTCTAACTTCTATTATCACTGATTAGTTTTGCCCCTTCTTGAACTTTGGACTAATACATTATGTATTCTTTTAAACTTGGCCTCTTTCATTCAACTTAATATATATGAGCTTCATCATGATGCATGTGCCAATAATTTGTTCCTTTTTATTGATAAATAAAATATATTATATTTTATGAAAATACCTTTATTTATTTATCTATTCTTCTGTTGATGGGCATTGGGTTGTTTCCACTTTGGCTAAGATGAATAAGGCTGTGATACAAGTTCTTATGTGTGTCCTTTGTGGACATGTACACTCATTTCTCTTGGGTAAATTCCTGGAACTGGAATTGCTGTCATGTGGTCAGATGCATTTAGTTTCAGTAGAAACCATCAAATTGGTTTACAAAGTGTTTATACTGTTTTACATCAACAATGATTAGAATCCCAGTTCCTTCACATCCTTGCCATCATTTGGCACTGCTGATCCTTTTAATTTTAGCCATTCTGGTTGATGTCTAGTGGTATTCCATTGTGGTTTTAATTTACATTTCCCCAATGAGTAATGATGCTGAGCATCTTTTTGTATGCTTATTGGATGTTTGCATATCTTATTTTGTAAAATGGCTGTTCAAATCTTATGTCCACTTTTAATTGGTTTATTTTTTCTTATTGCTTTGTAAGAGTTATTTGCATATTCTGAACATAAATCTTTTGACATAAATATGTATTGTAAATATCCTTTCCCAGTGTGATTTGTCTTTTTATTCTGTTAATAATATCTTTAAAAAGTATTAAGGAAGTCTAATTTATCAATTTTTTTTCTTTTTAGTAGTGCTTTTTGAGTCTTGGTTAAGATAATCTTTGCCTACTCCAATGCAATGGTATAACTCAAGTTTCAACTAGAGAAAGTAGAACCAGTAGGAGATTTATATATTAAGAGATTTATTTTAAGGAATTGTTTTATGTGAAATGGGGCCTATTAGGCAAGTTTGAAATCTGTATGGCAGACTGTCAGGAAAGACAGGATGGAACTCTCAGCATGGGCTGGAGCTGATGTCCACAGGCAGAATTTCTTCTTCATCAGGGAAGCCTCAGCTCCATTCTTAAGGCTTTCCATTGATTGAATCAGGCCCACCCAGATTATCTAGGATATCTCCCTTTCTTAAAGTCAATTGGTTATGAATTTTAATCACAACTACAAAATGCCTTTACTATAACACTTAGGTTAGTGTCTGTTTGTATGACTGAGGACTATAGCCTAGTCAAGTTGATATCTAAAAATGTCATCATATACAGAACAGTATGGAAGTTTCTCAAAAAAAAAAAAAACTAACTAAAAATAGAACTACCATATGACTTAGCAATTCTACCCCTGGATAGATTAAAAAAAAAAGAAAATACTAATTTGAAAAGATACATGCACCCCAATGTTTGTAGCAGCATTATTTACAATTGCTGAGATATGGAAGTAACCAAAGTGTTCATCCACAGATGAATGGATAAAGATGTGGTATACACACACACCACACACACACACACACACACAATGGAATACTACTCAGCCATAAAAAAGAATGAAACTTTGCCATTTGCAACAACATGCATGGACTTGGAGGGTATTACGCTAAGTGAAATAAGACAGACAAAAAAAGGCAAATACAGTATGTTGTCACTTATATATGGAATCTGAAATACAAAACAAACTAGTGAATATAATAAAAAAGAAACAGACTCACAGATATAGAGAACAAACTAGTGGATACCAGTGAGGAGAGGGAAGGGGGAGGGGCAAGGTAGGGGGAGGGGATTAAGAAGTACAAACTACTATGTATAAAATAAAGAAGCTACAAGGATATACTGTACAGCACAGAGAATATAGCCAATATTTTATAACAACTATAAATGGAGTATAACCTTTAAAAATTGTGAATTACTATGTTTTACATCTGAAAACTATATATGTACATCAGTTATACCTTGATAAAAAAAGATCTTCATAACATGTTTTTCTGTTTTTTCCAGAGGTTTTATTGTTTTACCTTTTTCATTTAGTTGTATGTTCCATCTTGGAATAATTTTTGTACATGGTGTGAATAGTCAAGGCTGAATAGGGTATGATTATGGAGCAACAATATGTTTAAGGAAGATGAGCTCTGGCCCCTGCCTCAGGGGATGAGTCACAGATCTATCTAAGCCAGTTATGGTAATTCTATGTCCCTTTCAGTCATCCAGCAAGTATTTATTGAGTGCCTATTATGTGTCAAACATATTCTCAGATCTGAGAATACAAAAATAAATATGGCAGATAAAGTCCCTGCTACTGTGGAATTTCTCTTTGCAAGTAATTGGTTAGAGATTAAGTATGTGACCTGGTTCTGAGCAGTGGAGCCTGAAGGGAAGTATGCTGTGAACATCTGGGGAAGGTGTTAATTCTTGATAAAAGGGACACTTACAAAGAAAAACTCCCTATCTTGCATATGGGATCACATGACATTTGGTGGTACAGCAGTCATGTTCTGACCCTTAGGGTAATACCCAGCGAATAACAGAGGACCCAACCCAGAGCCCTGGCATCTTTGAACTCCTTTATTAACCAGTTCTGGAATGGCCCATCTCTGGTTTTTTTTATGTGACATAATTAAATATTCTTATTGTTTAAGCCACAGTTGGGCATTCTACTACATGTAGCCATAGATTCAGAGATTTCTTAGCATGACACCACTGTTCTCTAATACTTGTGCCATAACTCACCTCTGTTTCTTTCATCATCCAGCTCCAGTCTTAATTCTGTCTTTATTCTTAAGTCTTAAACACTTAGAATTCTCCAGCTCCCATTCTAACTTGCTTTGGCCTCTAATGAGCTAGGTCACTCTATCCTAAATTTTCCACATCAAAAAAATATCCACCTCAATTTTCCTGCCACATTCATCTTCCCTTTCTAGTTTGGCTTCTATCTCCCGAAACCCCACACACACTCAGCCCCATTTAAAGGGGTAGGCACTAGATGGTTATATAGTATTTGAGCCACATAGTTGGTACATTTTTTGATGCAAAGCTACATGAAATATAACTTTATGGAGAAGCAGAAATTAAGTGCCTTGCCCAGAAGCCAGACTTCAAAGATCAAAGGGGACCTAGAGCAGAGTTGAGAGAACACATTGTCCTAGATAGAGAAAGACAGAGAATAGCTGTCCAGTGATTCCTGGATACCATATGGTCAAACTCTACTTACTGCAATTGAGTTCCTTGGAAGTCCCCTGTATTCTCACACTAAAACTCTTTCCTTAAGCCACCCTGCAAGGCTTTCTGTTTCTTGCAAACAAATCACCTAGACTAGTGGCTCTTGCAGTCCCCAAAGGGGCCTTATTCTTTCAAACGTACAATTTCCTCTGTTAGAGAATGTTATCAAGCCTTTGGGAGGTAAGCCAGGCACCTGTTTAGCACACTTACAAGCTGCACCAGCAATATGTTCTGCAGATTCTAGCTTAGGATTCTATAACAGGAAACAAATCCTTCCTCAGAGGAGGTTCCTAAATTCCTAGAATTCACTTTCTTGAGAAGCTGGGGGTGAGTATTTAACTCTTCTGTCTTAATTTGGGTCAGTTTATTTGGAAGGTGACACAAGGAAGCAGGAAAGTGAGAACAAGCAGAGAGACTAAAGGCAGGAAGAAAAAGTCAGTAAGTGGTACATTATTGGGCTGGTTACCACTGCAGGTGACTGGGGCTCAACTCCACTGGAAATGTTATGAAAACCCATGTAGGATGTGCCTTAGAATCCACCTACTCTATCCACCATTGGTTGAGGTTTGTCCCCAGGGCATTAATTCCTGTATATTTTTACTGTCCTGCACAGGCTGAGGGAACTCTTGTGACTTTAGGAAAAAACCCAGAGGCAGAGTAACAGAGTTATAGGGGCACTCATTGTGGACACAGGCAGTAAGTATGGGAGTTCAACTTCAGCCAAAATCAAAGGTGGGCTGAGGGGATGTCCCCAAACCATCTTCTACAACCTGTCTTTGGAGTGAGGGTTTTATCCTAGTATCCTTAGACCTGACTGTGGGTCCCCAAAAGCAAGGACCCTAGAAGTACATATGGTAATTCTTTGAGACAGAACTGCTATCTGCTAACCCAAACTCCATGTGGTTCTCTTCTTCTGGGAGCCAACTGACTGAGTTCCAGCCAATGGGATGTGAGCAGAAGTAATGTGCACCACTGCCAGCCCTGGCCAATAGAAGTCCTCCCATGGTTACTTCTCCATGTTCTTTCCCCTCCTGCTGGCTCGCTGTTGATTCTCAAGTGACCTTTGAAACCACATGCTGAAGGTGGCAGAGTCTCTGACCACCTGGGTCCTTGAATAACTGTGTGCAACACAGCATCTCTTCCTCTCCCTCCTCCCCTTCCTGCAGCCTCACCTCACCCACCTAGAACTGCCCTGCTCTGAAAGAGAGGAGGAAACTTCTATGGTGTTCAGGTCATTATACATTTGAGGATTAATTTTTTACAGTAGTTAGTCTACCCTAACTAATTTATCCACCACAACATCTTATCATTCCCCAGGTATAGAAATGACTCTTCTGGTGTCTCTGAAAGACTTGAAAGTTTAGAAAGATAATGATAAAATGAACACATACACAAGGTAAAAAAAAATAATTAAACACTACCCGAGAATCTAAAATCAAAATAAAAGTCTCCTGTCTCCCTTCTTACCCCATTTCCAGCCCCACTCCCATTAGGTAATCACTTAATTAATTAATTAATTAATTAATTTTCATGGATACTAGCTTCATTCCATTGTCAGCTGTGTGTTCCAATACTGCTTTAATGATCTCTTGGTGTCTCAGCTAATTCTGCCTGAAAATCTACCACAGGTACTTGCTGCTGCTGCTGCTAAGATCACCTGGGGTTGAGCTGACACTCCTGGCTGCTAAGTGAGGCTGTCTGTCCATATCTGACTGGACTTCCACCACTGGTATGTGCTGTTCCACAGTCCGTCTCAGGTGTAAGCGGTCCCTGGCCTGCTCCGTTGCACCGCTGGCCGCTCCTCTGAACAGTATGTCAGGCATCTCCGGCACCTGCTCCACTCTCTAGGTAATCACTTTAAACTATTCCGCCTTTATTTTCCAGATTGTCACTTCTATATAGTCTCCTCTATTTCTGGTTTAATCATCATTAAAAAATACTTAGTGGCATCCCACTATGAAAGATGAGTGGTTACCAAAGATTTCTTTTAATGTTGGAAAGTGAGAAAGAGTATTACGCAGGAGAAATAATATGGTGGTAGAAAAACCTCACACCTGCTTTAATTATATAAAGGAGAAGCAATGTGGTAATGTGGGAAAAATAAAAAACTCAGTTTTGTGTGGAGTTTAGCTTCTACTACTTATTTGCAATTTTGTGTGGAGTTTAGCTTCTACTACTAATTTGGAGGTTTTTGTGAGATGAAATAATGCATCTGCAGGTGTTTTGCTGTGGGTTCATCCCTAGAAATATTTGCGGGGTATTCACACACCACCAGACTATGTGGTGGGTGCCAATTAATCCTATTGTCACATCTTACACTCAAACTGTTCTGGAAGGTACCCTGTATGGACTCAAGTGCCTTGCCCATCTCTTACTAGAAACAAATACTAAATTAGCAGTTCCGCCCAAGCCAGCACCTCGTGCTCCAGCCAATAGAGGGCAGTAAGAAACACAGTGCATTGGCTTTAGAGCATGGACTTGCTTATAAACTAAGCCAAATTCAGATTTGAATTGTTGTCAACCTATCAAAGTGTTGGCCAGCCAGAAGACGAGAAGTATATAAAATGGTCCTTCTCAAATGACAGGTCAATCAAAAAAGACTTTAAAAAACCACCATTTTTCTTAAAACATCATGAAATAATAGAAATTCCATGTTAACTTAGAAATAATCAAGATACATATTTAACACATTGCCTAACCATCAGGTGTCAGCCATGAGAAGGTTATGATTTTGTGGGTACGGAGCTCCTATTGAGGAAAATAGCTCATCTTCTTGTCTGAATTACGTCCTAAACGGTTCTTATGCTGATTCGTGTTACTAAACAAATGGTATCGTCTACCACAGAGTGCTCTTTAGTGAAACTCTTCTCCTTCAGTCTGATTAAAGGTTACACTATGGAATTTTTTAGATTGAAACAAACTCCTAACTGACTTCTCAGTAATGGGAATTCTCAGGAATCCTTAAATTACATGGGTAAATCATGGAGGGAGTCTGCCTTAGTCAGCAAGTGCTACCATGGATTAAAAGACAGATGTCAGGCTTTCAGACGTGGATAAGTCACTTTTTCCACTGCTATTTGATCTTAGAATTGAGATATATTTTGATTAATTCCAAGTTTAGGTGGGAGGGTAATGAGTGGGTGTAAAGGGAAGAATGACAGTGGGAATATGCTTCTTATTGAACATCATTCTTGGACTTCTTTATCAGAAATAAGCCCAGAAGAATAGCAGTTTGGAGCCTCATTTTATAAATAGGCATTAGTTGCCAGAACAATAAAATGCCAGACACACAAATGAATTTAATATATAAAATAAATAATAAATCATTAAAATGTATTTTAAACACCTCTATATAATAAGAGAAATAGTGTTCATCAGAAATTTTCTTAGTTGTACAATTTGTTCTCACTTTTTCTACATGTATTGCTAGACCTTTGATTGAGCATCCTTGCTGACCCTATGGGTTTGCATATTTAAGTAGAAAAGGATAATATCATCTTTCAAATATGTAGAATTTATTTGGCATAAGTTTTAGAAAAGAAAGTTTCCTTTTTAGGTAAAACTCATCAGGAGGCAGTATTGTGAAGTGGTTAACAGACAGACCTGGTTTTCTTTATTACTGACTAGCTGTGTGATTATGGGCAAGTTACTTAGCCTCTCTGTGCCTTAGTTCCCTATCTGAAAAATAGGGACAATGATAAAATGCTCAACTCATAGGGTTGTTGTACTTGGAATATGGTAAGTATTCAGTAAATATTAAGTTTTTATTTTAGTGTCAGAGATAATTTTTTGAGTAAATGCCTAATAAATAGCTGCCATCACCATTATCTTGAGCCGTAACTTCAGTAAGTATTGGTTATTTGATTTTAAAACCAGCCTTAGTTCCTCTACTACTTGCATCTGCAAAGCTAGGACCATCCACACTCTGATGCTTGCTTTTGCTCTAACAAGAAATTTACAGCATCTGTCATAATTACTGGTCCTTGATAGGGTAGGACCAGTAATTATGTGTAATCAGTGTAGACTAGAGAATCTAAGTAGATTCCAGGACTGGAATGTAAGATTCATGATTAAGCCTGCAAGCCTGAGCATGGGAACAATGGTGAGAGACATGTATTTGAGACTGAATTTGGGACATTGGCTTACATGGGAGATGAAGGTGGAGGAGTGAAGGGAGAAAGAAGTATGGTGATATCATTAACCAATTATTTATACAGACTCCAGGATCCTGGGTCCCCAGGACTAGACACAGGCAATCAATGGGACTTAAATCATCAGTACCTGGAAGATCTTTATATACAGGTGGCATTCAAGAGAGTCATCAACTGATATTATCACCACAATCATGAGAACATTGGGTTTTAGAGGCAAGAAATCCAGACTCTGTAGAGAGTAAGATACCTGAAGGAATTTGGTTTGAGGGAAGTTGAAGAAAGGAGAAATTATAGGGAACCTGGGCAGATGCAAGGGTTTATTTCAAGGGAATGAGTCAAGATTTTGCGGGGGCAAGACCACCTCTGGGTGTGTGGTTCCTGTATATATTAACAATTTGTGTCACCCAAATCAGTGTGTCAGTACTATCCTAGTATGACTCAGTTTTACAGGACTGAGAAGGAAGAAATGTGCCTGCTGGCCAGTGGAGCAATCTGTTCATCAGTTCATCCTCTTGGAACTGGAGCCATCCACAGGGACCCAGGGTAACTCCATAGGCACAGAGCCTAGAGCTCTTTGGGGCATCTGATTGACCCCTCTGTATGAGTAGGGAGTATTGGGGGGTACAGTGTTGGAAAGTGCCCCAAAAGAGAGAAATGGGGACCAGGGGCCATGCAGATCCTGGCCCAGACTCAGATCCCAAGCACCAGAGGAGGACTAGAACATTTTGTGGAAGGTGCTCCAAAGAAAGAGGAAATGTGGGGCCTAGCTTCAGGACCCTGCTTGCCCAGGTCCAAGGGTGGTAATCATCTTAGTTCAGAGTGGATTCAACAGCACTTATATATTAACTTATTTAGCTAAAGTAACTGTATGGGAATAGGATTGGTCCAGGGAAAGGATAACCCTACTTATGGCAGTTAAATGCACCTGCCTATGAAAATTAAGCATGTTGGTCCTTAGGAGTCATAACTAACCTAGACCAGTGGTTCTCAATGCTGGCTCCCAAGTAAAATCACCTGAGAAACTTTAAAACAGAGCAAAATACACCCACACACCCAGACACACACCCACACACCCAGACACACACCCACACCCACACCCACACCCACACACACACACACACACACACACACACACACACACACACAGAGTGCTCAGGCTCCACCACAGACCAATCGAATCAAAATCTATGGGGTGATGGCCTGATATGATTTTTTTAACTCTCCCCTGGGTGGTTCAAAGTACAGTCAGAATTGCGAGCCACTGCTCTAGATGTTCCTCACCCCAGGGTCAGAGTCCCATCATCTACTTCTCCAGTGATGGCACTTGATTCCTAGGATTCCACTTGATAATTATTGACCACAGATAACTGTGCTCTCCCATCAAGTCTGGGTTATCAGCAACCGAGGAACCCTCAGCTCTGATAGACAAAACAAGCAAGCTACCAGAATACTTTTTAGCTTCACAAATCTGATTTTTATTAGAAACAGGTAGAAACTGCAGTTGCAGTTGTTTTTAAAAGTGATTCTAATTCCATTTCATTCAAAGCTATGCTTTAGCTCCGACAAAATCATGAACGTTATAGGTACTTATTCATCAAATAAAATCAACATGGAGATAAGAATGCTGTATGACTGAGTCCATAAATAGAAATGTGAGAGTCTATTACATGGTCAGCATTATACTGAGAACCATGGTAGATTGCAGATATAGTTTGTGATACTATCCTTGCACCAGGGAACTTACCGTCTGTTGGGGAGGAGATTAGCATATAAGAAATTCTGGTATGGCATGTGAGGTGCAGGCTACAGGTGGCATTACCAAACAGAAAGGGAGGTCAATGAGTAAGTCTTACTCTAAAAAGGAAGTAGGGCTTGGGCTGGGTTTCCAAAACCAAGCAACCAGCCTTCCAAAAATGGGAAGAATTTGGACAGACAGAGGCAAAAGAGGAGGACTTTCCAGGCCAGGGAGGAAACCCAGGCAAGGATAGGCAAGAATCATTTGCATGACAGTGAATGGACCAGGCAGATATGTTTGGATAGGTGAGACTGCCAGTAGAAGAAGGCAAAATAAAAATTGTATTTAAGGAAGGGATCATCTGACAGCAATGGGAGGACAGATCGGAGGCAGAGTCTCAGAAACTAGCTACCCCTTACCAAGTGTCTGCTATGTGCCGGGCTCTGGGATAGGATTTTATATATATTATCTCAAATAATTGTAACAGTCTACAAAGTAGATCTTATTATCTCTCAATTTGCAAATAAGGAAATTCAGGCTCAGGAAGATTAAGAAATAATTCAAGGCCAACTAGCTGATAGGAGGCTCAGTGAAAATTTCAACCCAGTACGGTCTGACTCCTTAGTAACTCCTTATTCCACCAGCCAACACTGTCCCTCCCAGAACGTGGAGGCTGCTGCCAGTGCCATTCCCCTATATTAGCCCAAACCTGATCAGTTGCTGGATTTTGCCACTGGGGCAGCCAGTTTCTGATCAATTGATTATCTTGCCTGGCAGTGATCCAGTTTAGTTGCTATGAATGTCTAAATAACTTTTTCAGCCATTTTGGGGTCTGTCTTGAGGACAGATTTTGATCCAGCGTGTGGCACAAAATGTGACTGAGGACAGAGAAGGCAGACTGGTGGCTGCTCTCCTTATTGACTCCTAGAGGCAAACTGTGGAGGCAGTCCTATGAATAGCTGCTGTAATCACAAACCAAAGGACAGTCCTGTATTCATGCCTCCTCTTGGAAAAACCAGTGGTCACACACCCATCGTTTCACTAACACCTGCACATTCTTGGCTTTTGAGCACATATTAAAAACCAAATTTGAATTCAGACACTGAAGTTATTTCCATGAGCTGCTCTATGATCATACAGAAGATCAGGAGGAGAGCCACATATACAAGTTATTTTTAATTCCATGTATCTTTTGTTGGTTTCCTAAAGAAATCAGAAGAGGGCTGATCAAGTGTGTCATTGAGGGGGGAGGAAGGGATTCTATTTCTGTATAAGAATTTCTTTTAAATTGTATTATAAAGACCAATTATTGTATAAACCTTAGTTCTAGAAGAACTAAGTGTTTTCTTTCTTTAAGAACAGAGGTGAGGAAAGTATAGCTCAAGTGGTAGAGCACACGCTTAGCATGCATGAGGTCCTGGCTTCAATCACCAGTACCTCCTCCAAGAATAAATAAACCTAATTCCCCACCCCTCCTAAAAAAAGAATAGAGATGGTACCCCACGCCCCACATCATTCATGCAGTTCAACCCAGACATAAGCAGGCTGATTATGTCATGCTGCACATCTAGCCAGCTTCTCTACTGAAATCTTCCAAGGTATTTATTGCACTTGTGAATTATTATTCTGAGCCAGGCTCTTATTTTCCTCTTGAAGCTTCTCTTTACTAAGTTTTCTTGAATTGGTTGATGTGGGGACACTGTCAATGCACATTATCATTCAAAACATGCACAATTGTTTTTATTATGCACTTTACCACGAGGAATGGTATACATGGAAAAGTCATAATCCACCACTTATTCCAAAATTCTGTTTTCATTCTTTGATTATAGTTCATTTGCATGAGTTCAGAATTTTGTCAGGTTTTCCTTTTTCTTTCACATTCTGAAATCTAAAATGAAAGCCACGATGGTTTTAGTCTTTACAGAAAGTGACTTGCTTCAAAATAAGAATATCGATAAATATTTTGCATGAGTGCTTTTCAAAAGCAGTATCTCTTCTTTGCCTCCATGTACATTAACAAAGCTCTTATAACAATTTCGCCATGATAAAAATAATTCAGGAAAGCTGGTCATTAATATATCAAGATGAAGATATATAATTCCCCTATTTTCCAGAAGTTTCTAGTGCTGGAACTAGGGGCTTTCAGTAAAGCTGAAGGGGAGTTGCTCCTGTATCTTGGGAACCAGTGGGAGTCAGCAGGCATCTAATCAGGATAAGGTCTAGCATTTGGCCTAGAATCCCTCACTGGGGTGAGTCAGGTGCTGGAGATGCACTTACAGATGGTTGAGGTCCTAAATGACAGGCTTGGGTATTCAGTGGGTTCTAGTCTGGGTCTGGGGTTGGAAAAGAGAGAACTAAGATACAGAGATTGGAAACAGTTTGATGTTTAGCAGGTACCCACTTTTCAAATAGATAAAATTTAAAAAGAGTCTACTACTTTTACTCTTCCATCTGTCCAATATACTATTCACATAGAATCCAGTGGGGTTTTACAAATGCAAATCTCATTTTGCTGTCACCCTGCTTATCACCCTTCACTGATTTCCCACTGCTCTTAGGAAAGAGCCCAGTTCCCAAGCATAGTCTCCAAGCCAAGCCAGCTACTTGGTCTCCTTTCTGTTCCTCACGCCATACTCTTTGCCACCTCCTCCCAAGACTTTCCTTCATCTCACTAATTTCTTCTCATCCTTCTGCTTTCTGCTTATGGGTCATTTCCATGGGAAATCCTTCCTTGAAACCCTGCTCTCCCAGGCATTGACTCTAAGAGCATCTTACGCTTCTTTTTCACAGCATTCTCCCAGCTTCTTATTCCTTCATTAGTATTGTTATTTGATTAATGTCTGTTTCTCTAATCTGACTTGTAAATTCCATAAGTGCAGAGAATGTACCCATTTTGCTCGGTGCCTGCGACATAATAGGAGCCCTATATACATGATAACTTAGCTCAGGAGTACTCCAGGTACTAGGTCCAGTAGTGAGAACTGGAGCAAGGAAAGGACTGGAGGGCCTGGAAGCTTGTGAACTAGGCAAGAGTCCAGTTAGGAGAACTGGGGAAGAATGAGATTAGAGCAGTTTGACCCCAAGACCCAGAGAGGCAGTCTGGTGGGGCATAAGCCTTTCCTGCCTCTGCTCTGGAGGGGCCTCACTTAACTCTCCCAGCAATGTTGAAATTAGGTACAGATGAAGAAGTTATACCTTGTCCAAGTTCACACAGTTGCTCAACAGAAGACCCAAGATTCAAACTAGCATTACGTTCAGGTGTCCCCTTTCACACCAAGGAGCTACTTTTCTTTTGTGTGAGAACAATCAGGTAGCAGATAAATTATTATTGAGGTGTTTGCCTGGGACATCTCCTGTCCTGCTTCTGCCTGGCTCACTCTGAGTAACAGCAGCATCTGTGTGACTCATTTATTCTTCAGTCGTATCCAGCTAGGGGATCGGATTTTGATGGATGTCACCTAGGGGTTTGTGCTGAACATCTGGCTTCCAGACTCTGCGGTGGTGATTGTCTTCTGCCAGTCCCTGGGGGCTCTTGTCATGCCCAGCATGCTGATGGAGCTGCTCAGGAAGCCAGCCGAGAGCTCAGGCACACTGCAGGGGGACTGGTGGCAGACACAGTGGCAGAGCAGGCAGCAAGCAAGCACGCAATATGGAGGTTCCTGTCCTGGGAGAGGCTTTGGACAGCAGCTAAGGAGCAGGCTCAGAAAACGGTGCGAGAGACGGGATGTGCAACTACAGATCAAATGACAACCTGCCTGCCGGGTGCAAAACAACACCAGCCGCATTCCCACCCAGACTGGGGACTCTAGCAGAAGAAAGACACTCCATTTTGTCACTTACTTCTGTGTGAAAGCTTTCTGTGAGTGAGGACATCTGTGGTGTCGGGGGAAGGCCCTCCTGTGCGTATCGTATACTACTAATGCTATTTAGAGGAACTGGTAACTTAGAGCCTACCCACTTTTTATACAGTTGTGTTTCTATTGATTAAAGGAATTACCTCTGCCATCCTTTTTGGTTAGCTTCATTAATCCATATCCTTGATTTTAAATCATTTTGTAAAACCTGATTGTACACCGAATGAGAAAACCCTTCATTTTGGATGCAGTTTCTCTTGAGCTAGTTAGAAATTGAAAAATCTTGTCTCCACTTCAATTCCACATTAAAAATCCACTCTATGCAATGAAGTTCTCAGGAAATGATGATACTTTTTGTCTTTCAATAATGTACCTAGAATTCTCATTTCTAGCTGTGCATGCAAAAATGAGTTTTAATACTTTTGTCCCTTTTTGAACAATTCTACAAGCTTTATTTCAAATATCTGGGCTAATTTCTTATTTTATTTATAAGATTTTGTACCAAATGACACATTTCGGAAAAATGTCTTAAATGAAAAAAGTAAATGGCTATAGAAAGATAAAGACAAACTGTCCCTTAATTTACAGGCTGTGGACTGTTCTTCACGTGTCCTTGGCATTCTTCAGTGAGTTCTGTCTTTGTATCTAGATAGGCAATATCTGCAGTGATACGTGAATGTGTTTAGAATCAACCTTTGAAACGTTGAACTACTGCCTATTTTAAATACTAAATCAATCACATATCTGCGTCACTTTAGAAATGAGGGTTACATAACACACTTATTCCTCAATACTATATTTTTGGAAGCTATTGCAGATTTAAGATGTTCTTTAAGTAAGGTACTGTATTTCTCTCAAGCCATCTTTCCCCTTAGTTGTGCATATTCTTGAAGCATGGATCTTACAAACATAACACTGGTTCACTGATTTGAGGGATTTTATTCATGAAATGAAAGCTTGTACTTTCTCACAGTCTTGCAAAACTTTTGGCCTGACAGTTACTATTTAAATGAGTGGCTTTTATCTTAGGGTCCGAAGGGCCCTTTTGGAACCTGTCTGAGCAGCATAGCTACCCTCTGCTCAGGAATTTGACCTTGGGCATCAGCGAAAGGCTCTCAGCCCTGGGATGGGACCTCTTCATACCTCCCTCTGAACTTGCTTCCTATGTCTGTCTGGCAAACACTAGACTTCCTTTGTTCTCACTCCTGTCTTCAGGAATTGAAGCTTCAGGCCTTTCCAGCCTTCCCAGGGGGCATGAGTATGTATTCCATTCACCTGTGCTGTATCCAGCTTCAGCCTGATCCCAGACTGTGGTTCCCTTTGGCTCCATTTCTGCTCTTAGGCCAGCCCACCCCACCTCAGGAGGGAAGATGGGACCAGATTTTTCTCCTGAGTGTGAAACACACCCATCATCTAATCTATAAATATTTTGATCCTGGTTCATTTATTCAACAGATGTTTATTGAGGTCCTACTCAGTGCCAGGCCTGTGTGGAGAGCTGGGTATAGTGCATAAAACCATCAGGGTCCCTATCATCATCACCTGGCTGAAAACTAGTAGGGGAGGCAGACATTAATGTAAAAATCATATAAATGCCTACATCAGTAATTAGAGACTGATAGAAAGAAAGGTATAGGATGCTTTGAAACTGTATCAGGGTGACTTAATCTGTCCAATAATGAATGTGGAGAGGAGAAAAAGCAATGGAATGATTTTTAAACACAGTCCTGTTATGCAGCTCTTCTCAATTCTGACTGCATGAAAAAATCTCCTGGAGAACTTTAAAAACAATCCCCAAGCTTGGGCTTCACCCCCAGAGAGTCTGATGTACTTGGTTTGTGCATCAGCATTTTCTCCAAAGCTCTCTATATGATTCTAAAATGCAGCAAGGTTAAGAGCATACTGGGGTTTTTTGTCTGTTTTATTTTTGATTTATAGTTGATTTACAATGTTGTGTTAAGGAGCTTACTGTTTTATACCTACATGTTGGTAGTTTTAGGGTCCTACACTCTATTATGTTCAAATGCAAATCACCTATATTGGAATATATCTAACTAAAAGTTTCAATAAGGTTAAAAACAATTCTTGTCACTCCTTATTCATTTGAAGTAACTGCCAGTGAATACTTTGCAAAATATATTTTTGTTGTCTTTAAAATAGTTTTCCTTTTAGAAGTAACATGAGCATATTATTAAATATTTGAAGAGGAAGAAGGAAGCAGAGAAGAAAAAGGGAGGCACACTCATCAACTCACTAGCCTACTGCCAGCACTGTGAGAATTTTGGTGTATTTTCTTCTCTCCTCCCCCATGCATCTATATAAACAAAAATTAAATAGTGATTTAAGACCTACTAATAGTTTCAATAAAAATTATATATTATATAATATATGTTACATAAATTATATTTTTTGGACCGAGAAAAATTCTTGAATTTTGTGATCACCCCTCAAGGCCCCCCTTCCCAGCCAGCTCAGCACAGATTCCCATCCTCACCTCTTGGTCAAGCTTTGCTCTCTGGCTTAAAGGAATAAAACTTGGCTTGGTCAAGTTCACCTTCTAACAGAAGATAGACTCTTCTGTCCCTATTTAGCTGCTCTCTGTAGCATTTGGCACAGTAGAACACTCTTCCCTACTTGAAACCTTTGTTCCTTGACTTCTAGAACATTTGTCCCCCCACCCCCACCCCCCGTGCCACTATGTTTCTTCCTATTTCTCTGAAAACTCTTCCTGGTTCCCTTTAGAGTTCCTCTCTCTGGTCCTAGATGTAGGAGGTTCCCCAGGGTTCCACCTCTGGCTTTTTCTTTTCTTACTCTACCAAATCTTCCTATGAGATTTCATCCAAGCCCAAAGCCTGAATTACTCTCTGTATGCTGATAACTCCTTGGGGGAAGCCTGATATACTGAAACCTCCAATAGGACAATGGTAAGGCAAGAAACAAAATGCAGAAGTCTGTTGCTAGGGTGCAGCAAGAGAGTTCTTATATGGAGACAAGCTGGACGTTTGAATGATGACTCTTTTCACCTTCCCAGACTCCAAGCCCTGCCTAAAACAGAATAAAAGACAGCAGACTGAGCCCCACAATTCTGCTTCTCCTGACCTACAGATTCCTCACACCTAGAGACTGTCGAGATCAGAACTTGGGCCTAGGGGACCATGTTCGTTCCACACATCCAGGTAACCTCAGTTGGTATATATCTTTTGCAGGGTTTGTTTGGAAGTAAAACAGAATAAAAAGTAGCCTCTGCTGAGTCCCCAGTTGTCATTCTCACCAATCCTCAAACCTGGACCAGCCTCAGTGGCCTGCCTAGCTCGCTCCCAAATCTCTAGTTCTAGTACAAGTCTCTCATCTGACCAGCTCACAGAACAGCCTACTGACCTCCGCCCAACTAGGCCATGGGCCCCAAGTGGGATCTCCATCGTCTGACATAAGCCTTCTCGGGTTAGATGCCCTAACTCAATGGTTGCGTGCACCAGCCCATTCTTCTACCCACTGACTCATGTCGGAAATCTGACGACCAATCTAACTTTTCTCTCCTCTCCACCCCTGATTCAGTCATGGATGGATTCCATCTTGTAAATACCTTTCAAGTCTGCATTCCTCCACTCTAATGTCCACTATCACTGCCTTGATCCAGGCTTCCAGGATCTGTTAAGGCTTCAGTGTAGAGCCAGTAGTCCTCTTCAATTTGAAAAATATAGATACAACCAGAAAATGAGATAAATTTATTCCATTATTAAGAAAATTAACCTAATTATAAAGGTAATTATATTTCAGAAAGTAGAAAGGGTTATATAAAGAAAGTCACCATTTATTTTTATTACCTGAGCTACTACAGATTTACAATTTTTAAAATAATGATTATCTCACTTTTCCCAAATAATCAAGAAATTAGAGAATTTTTATTGGCTCATTTTCTTTTTTTTCTTTTTTTAAATTTTCTTTTCAATAAGTAGGTTTTTACTTCCCACAACTTCTTAAATTATATCAATCATATATTCCCCAACGATGTTTTTCTTTGGTTGAGGGACTTGAGACCAAGGAAGCAAGTTCAGTTATCTTACATTGAAACAAGAATATGACTGGAAAATAGGGGTGTATTATGGGGCAGGAGAGTGCTTTTAGGGGGCTGAGAAAGTAAAGATAGTGTTCCTACAACATGCAAAGCAAGTACCAATGTTTAAAACAGCATTAGGTGGATTGAAAAGCCCTCTAAATTCCTTACTTTTTCTATATTCTCTTATATTTCTAAATATAAATTATCATTAGCAAATAATTATGATGAATAATAACACTGTCACTTAATTTCCTGCCAGCTGAGGGCTGGCAGAGTTGAAGCATGCTGAACTCAAGAGCGTGCAATTTTAGAATTGAACAATTAGACTCAGAAAAGATGAGAGCAGAGGTTACCATGGCAACCTGATCCCAGGACCCTGTGTGCGGCCATATTGTTTCAGTGTTTGAGTCACAGAGGCTCGTTATTATGATTTAAAATCCAGGCAATGTTTGGGTACAGGTAGAGAGCTTCCCTTGTGCAAGTTTAGAAAGGGCAGGTACTTTGGAATCTGCTAAAGAGAATTATATTATCTTCAATGAAGTGACAATGAGTTAATGGAAGTAATTAGTTGCAGCTAATAGTGATGTTTAGTTTTAGGCTGTATCACAAAAACATTGAAATCATGGGCTCTGTAAAAATAATTGCATTAAAATTTAATAGTTAAGTGTAATTGTATAACTAGTTTTCATTCATTCAGTAATACTGATTAAATCCTAGTATGTGCCAGACCTTGCTGTGGATGCTGGGATTCAGTGAACAAAATAAGGAAGACGAACAATATAAAGTAAATAGTTTATGGTATTTAGTGAATTCAAATATGGTAAGGACTATAAAGACAAATAAGCAGGACAAATAAGGGGGGCAGTAGGGCTGTGGTTTGGCAATTTTAAATCAGATTGTCAGAGAAGCCTTCATAGAGAAGATGACTTCTGAACAGACTCAAAAAGGTTGAGATGTGAGCCATGCAAATGGTCACCAGGGGGTTAGTAATGGAAGTGGGGAGAAGTGGTCAGATTCTGGATTTGAATTGATCCCAGGGACAGTTTGAGTCTAGGCTAAATAGGAGCATTTGCAGGTCATGTGCCACCTGGAAGGTCTACCCTCTTGGCCAAAGGACAGGATGGCTGTAAAGTCCTGCAGCATCACTGCTGCCCAACACAGGCAGAGCTCATACACCAGCAAGAGAGGGGTGTGCCTTTTGCACAACAGCAGCAGCAGCTGGCTTTTGCAGGAAGGCCCAGGGGAGCAATGCAAATGTCTTTAGAGAGATAGCAGGACGATGCTCTTGGGAGGTGAGCTCTGAGAAATCTCTTTCCGAGTGTACAAAACCCCCGTTGCTGGAAATGGCCTTTCAGAAGCTGACAAGGAGAGTGTGAGGCCCAAGGGGTGAGTGAGTGGCACCCAGTCAGACTTAACAGAGAAGAGGATCCATACTGCATAAGGAATGTGGAGTTTTCCTTGTGCTGCCCATGGGCCTCAGGGGGTAGAAAGTTGAGTTAATCATGTTCCTTGGTTTGCTTGTATCTCCCTCCCCAGCCCCACCTAATCATCTCACCAATGCCTCCAGAGTGGCATTATTTACAGTTGTGACAAAACATACACACACACACACTTTAAAGTTAGCTCGTATTTATAAAACTGTGCCAGAATATAGCTCTTATTCCATTGTGAGTGTTCAGCCTTTAATCTTGTCAACCTAAATAAAAGTAAACTGAGGGAAGTTCACACTACAAGAAATTGCATTTATTCTGGACTAAGAGGAATTGCAATTAGGGAAACACTCGCTGTGGCAAGTTGCTATGGTGAGTCTCTTCAGGGTTTGGGGGGTGCTGTATTTATGAGCAAGGAATACAGAGAGGGGAGATCCAGCCAAAGTCCAAGCAATAAGTTGACTGGGTTGAGGATGAGGAGAGTCTTGGCAGGTGTCCATTGGTCAGGAATCTCAAGTCTTCTGTAAATCAGGTATTTACGGAAAATCAGTTTCTCAGTTTTTAAGTTCGGTTCTCCTGTGGGCACAATTGTGAGATCCTCCTTTCATAGCCTCAGGTTCCATTTTAGATTTAAATGGTTTCATATCCTTTTGATATTTTCATCAAGTCGTGAGTTAATCCCACTCAGGTATGGTTAAAGGTGAATCAAAACTGGATAGAACCAACTAGCAACTATAGTCCAGATTTTTGTGCGCAGAGTGAGCATCTGTTTCATTCAGTAAATATTTACCAAATGTCCACTACATGCTAGTATCGTTTTTATTTTTCCTTCAACTTATAAAACTACTACATTTATCAAATACCAACCCAGGCTGGTTTTCTGACACAAATGAATTCTCTGATCCCAGTGAGGTGTCCTACAATTAAGTTCAATACTGATACTAACTACTCAGAATTAACCCACAGGTTAAAGGCTCAGGCCTAAAAGACTGCCCCCACTTCAGACACCAGGTTTAAGTCCCAAGCCATCTGTACATCTGACCAACTGGCTGTAACTCAGAGGCTCTCATGACCCTCTCCCTAAGCTCACAGAACTCAGGAACACACTTTACTTTGTTTATCACTTTATCATAAAGGACACAACTCAGGAAGAACCAAATGGAAGAGATGCATGGGCAAGAGAAGCAATGGGGGACCCAGAGCTCCCCTGCCCTCTCTGGGTGTGCCACCCTCCCAGCAGGCCAGTGTATTCACCAACCCAGAAGCTCTCTGAATTGCATTCAAGAGTTTTTATAAAGCTCAACCTCCCCCAACTTTCCTTCACCTCTGACCTTCCACCTCCTTCCTGGAGGTTGGTGGGTGGAGCTGGAAGTTCCAACTCTCATTACTTAGTCTTCCCCCAAGGAGCCCTACCCTAAGTCACATTATTAGCCTAAACTCATGGGTGACCAAGGGGCTTATTATGAATAACAAAAGATACTCCTATCACCCAGGAAATTTCAAGGCTTTCAAGAGCTCTGTGCCCAAAACCAGGAGCAAAAACCAAATACATTTTTGTATCCTGCCACACCCCCATTTGTCAATGTCTCTGAGATCCCTGCCTTAGATCTGAGCTTCTGTCCCCCAGCTGCTGGGAGTGTTGGCAGCTGACAGCTCTCAGCCAAGTTGCTGTCTGGGCATCGCCCATAGCTGAGGACAGTCACCTCATCCAAGGTTACAGACCCTCCCTGGGAGAAGTTGGCATTCAGTGAGTGGCATATGGAGGGCAGGGCAGAGTGAGTCTGAAGGACCTTCCCATGACTGCACTACAGTTTAACTTTGCTCTCTGCCCATTTCTTCATTCCCCCAGGATGTTGCTCCCAGGTGCAGTCCCTAATAAAACTCCTGTGCACAAATCTTCCTCTCAGAGTCAGTTTCTAGGAACCCACCTAAATAAGACACTGGGCATTGTGCTTGGAACTTTACATGTAAGCTATAATTTAATTTTCATAACCCCACAAGGTAAACATTATTCACCACTTTAGAGAGAAAGATATTAAAAATTAGTAAAGTTGAATAACTTTCCCAAAGTCACAGAGCTAAGGTGGGATTTGACTCAAGTCTGCTTAACTTTAAAGCTATGCTCTTCTCATGGTGACACCTCAATCTACTGGCCGTTTTAATTGTTCAGGTTCCACCCAGAGCCTGGGGCAACCTGGTGGGAACCAGGGGAAAGGGAGGCACTAGGGGTCAGGTCAGGATCAGAGGGTGTTAAGAATTGCTGAGCTGAGAGGGAGAAATGACAGTGAAGAAAGTCAAGGAGAGAGGCTAGAGAAATGGACTCCTCCACCCAACTAGGGGGTCCTAGATTGAGACTCTGGAGCTGGGAAGAGTCAGAAATGAAGGAGAGAAGGCAGAATGAATTAAGGAATCAAACAAGTAAAGCAATTCTGAGTCTCAATCTGCAACCCAGAATTACTTCTGTGAGGGTTCTGGAGTATGTTGCCGGGGTGGACACAATTTTCAAGGAGCTAAATTAAGTGTAACATCGGCTGCATCCTATAATTTCTATGTATATTTGTCATTTATGTGTATCTGTCACCTGAGAAATTATTTTGCATCTAGGAGGTATAGGTTAACAAGTACATCTATATTTTTATCTCTTCTTGCCTTCCTGCTGGTTCAACCTTCCATTAAGCCTTCAAGGAACACTTATTACATTAGACTGCGGGCAAACAAAAATCAATAAAGCACAATTCCTGTCAAGGCATTAACAGTCTCAGGAGAAATAGACATCTAAACAACAGCAACAAAGACAAAAAGGCACATAAGAAGCCCTGAGCACCCATTGGAGGGAGGCACTAACTTTGACAGGGATAATAGTCCTGGAAGGGGTTAAGGGAAATGTCTGCTAAACTGGAAATCAGGGTACACTGAGAGCAAGGCCAGAAGAATCAATTCACAATGGATAGGATTAGCCATCAGGAAGAATTATCCAATATGCTGTCTATAAACGTGTGTCTCCTTTGCTTAAACCCTTCAATGGCTCTCTAGTCTCCTTGGGAATAAATTCAAACCACTTACCATGACCCTCCATAATCCCTGCTTGCTTTTCCATTTTTATCTCAGATTCCCAGTGATTAGTAAGCACAAGAAGTTTGAGAATCACGTGGGATAATACATTAGAGATTTAGTAGGGGGCTTGGCACTTGTGCCAGCCCTTTCAGCCCCTAACCACCTTTTCTATCAGGTTTGTGATGCTGGGGCGGGACTTTGCAAACCACGTTTCTGCTCAGCTGGTTGGCTCTCTTCTAGGCTCTACCTATAGGGGGCACCAGAGGGAGGCTGCAAGGCTGGAGGAGGAAGAGTGGCTGGCTCCCCCCAGTGTCCTTCCTTGCATAGAGCCTCAATCCTACAAAGCTTCTTCCCTCCAGAAGCAGTCCTTTTCCTGGCAGCAATAGAATCCAGCTGGCAGTTTTCCCCACTCCTGCAGCACCAGCTTCATCCTGCCCCCTCCTCAGAGAGCAGCGCCAGCAGAGGTCTGAGAGGTGAAATGTCCCTCCCTCTACATTTTTAAGTTTTAATAATTCCAGCATCTTTCTTTGTCCCCCAGCCCTAGGGGTGGAGCTGCCTTAGAGCAGTGTCTCCCAACCAGGGGTAAGTTTGCCTTCCAGAGAGGTCAGGGATGCCGCTGAACATCCTACGATGCACAGGACTGCCCTCACTGCACAAAATTATTCAGTTCAAAACGTCAACAGTTGAACTTGAAGAACTGCATTAGAGTCTTCTTTTTCCCTTTTCAGTTAATTTTATACATAAACAACTCTTTATATTAAATTCTCTCTGATCAAATAATAGTTTTTGACTGAATCCTGATGGATACAGCTCTCAGTAGTGTTAAAAGAAATTGGATGACTAGGGGAAAGTTGAAGAGACCCAGGGTTGAATCTAAAAAACATAATTAACTGTCATGTAATCTTCATGTATCATGGTATGAATTAAATACATATAGTCTAAAATGGATAAATCAAGAGCCAGTGGTATTATTTAGGAAAATACAACTTTTCTCTTGGGATGGGGTCTGAGAGAAGGGGAACAGAGGATTGCTGATTTTCATTTTAAGCTCTTCTATACTATTTTGTAAAACTCATGCATTATCTTGATTAAAATATTTTAAGAAAAAAAATTCCATTACATATGTACCGTGCTATGAATATTACAGAACTGAAGCCTTAAGTTGGTGGCTGACAGATGTGTTTTGTTGGCCTTCTCTGTATTTTTTAAACAGCCAATATTGCAAAAACACAATATTTTGCATAAAAGGACAGTTTAAAAATTTTTCCTGAGAAATAAAAATTTGGCAATAACAAACCTTCATTTTCATATGGTAACTATCAGCTGTGTTTGTGTGGTTGCCCACTTTAGACAAAGTGTGTGCTTTCTATTTTGCCACGGTCCCCACCGCTCTCTGCTTCCTTCCTGAGTATTCTTGCCCATGGCCTGCTTTCTTCATTTAGGCTTCTGGCTTACTCCTATAAGCATAGGAGTTTGCAACCCAGATGTACAATAATAAATAATCCTTAGTGTCTTCAATCATGGTGTTATCAGCATACAAAGTAACAAGTGGAATTTACATAAGAGTCGCTGGTTCAAGACTGGCACAAGCCTGGTACCATTGATTTTATTTTATTTTTTTTAACATTTTTTATTGATTTATAATCATTTTACAATGTGTCAAATTCCAGTGTTCAGCACAATTTTTCAGTCATTCATGGACATGTACACACTCATTGTCACATTTTTTTCTCTGTGAGTTATCATAACATCTTGTGTATATTTCCCTGTGCTATACAGTGCAATCTTGTTTATCTATTCTACAATTTTGAAATCCCAGGCTATCCCTTCCCACCCTCCACCCCCTGGTAACCACAAGTCTGTATTCTCTGTCTGTGAGTCTATTTCTGTCCTGTATTTACGCTTTGTTTTTGTTTGTTTGTTTTTGTTTTTTAGATTCCACATATGAGCGATCTCATATGGTATTTTTCTTTCTCTTTCTGGCTTACTTCACTTAGAATGACATTCTCCAGGAGCATCCATGTTGCTGCAAATGGCATTATGTTGTCAGTTTTTATGGCTGAGTAGTATTCCATTGTATAAATATACCACTTCTTCTTTATCCAGTCACCTGTTGATGGACATTTAGGCTGTTTCCATGTTTTGGCTATTGTAAATAGTGCTGCTATGAACATTGGGGTGCAGGTGTCATCCTGAAGTAGATTTCCTTCTGGATACAAGCCCAGGAGTGGGATTCCTGGGTCATATGGTAAGTGTATTCCTAGTCTTTTGAGGAATCTCCACACTGTTTTCCATAGTGGCTGCACCAAACTGCATTCCCACCAGCAGTGTAGGAGGGTTCCCCTTTCTCCACAGCCTCTCCAGCATTTGTCATTTGTGGATTTTTGAATGACGGCCATTCTGACTGGTGTGAGGTGATACCTCATTGTAGTTTTGATTTGCATTTCTCTGATAATTAGTGATATTGAGCATTTTTTCATGTGCTTTTTGATCATTTGTATGTCTTCCTTGGAGAATTGCTTGTTTAGGTCTTCTGCCCATTTTTGGATTGGGTTGTTTATTTTTTTCTTATTGAGTCGTATGAGCTGCTTATATATTCTGGAGATCAAGCCTTTGTCGGTTTCACTTGCAAAAATTTTCTCCCATTCCGTAGGTTTTCTTCTTGTTTTACTTCTGGTTTCCTTTGCTGTGCAGAAGCTTGTAAGTTTCATTAGGTCCCATTTGTTTATTCTTGCTTTTATTTCTTCTAGGAGAAAGTTTTTGAGATATATGTCAGATAATGTTTTGCCTATGTTTTCCTCTAGGAGGTTTATTGTATCTTGTCTTATGTTTAAGTCTTTAATCCATTTTGAGTTGATTTTTTGTATATGGTGTAAGGGAGTGTTCTAGCTTCATTGTTTTACATGCTGCTTTCCAGTTTTCCCAACACCATTTGCTGAACCATTGATTTTAAATGAAGGAAGAGAAAGGCTCCTCTTGCATCAACTTCCAGTGATCTAAGTGACTTAAGTGAATTAACTCAGTTAATCCTTACAACAATCCAATGACATAGGTAATGGTATCCACTTTACAGATAAGGAAATTAAGGCACAGAGAGGTTAATAAATTACACAATATCACATAAGTACCCTTCACAAGTCATCTATTTTTAACCAATATTAAAAGAAAAAAAAAAAAACCCATGCAGTTTGTTCAGTTGGTTTCTGTATTCACCAGGGGACTTTCTACTCCAGATATCAGAAAGCCAGCTCAAAACAGCTAAACAAAACATTTAAAATGTGGATTAATTGGCTCCCCCAATCAAACCACAGGATGCTAAGATTGGAGCTGGCCCTGGGTGACTGCATCCAGCCAGTTCTCTTTTTCTCTGTCTTTCCCTAATTCAGAGTCTCTTTGCATACTGAAATCACCCTTTCAAGTTCCTCTTTGTGGTG